>NW_027411625.1:0-10000000 GCF_049639745.1 Rhodnius prolixus
GGGTAGCCCGAATTTGAAGTAACGATTGCAAAATTAGAAGAAATGTAAGGAATATTCGTCTAGTTGGCCGGAAAGATTGAGATTTTGTTTTTTGTGTATTAATAACTAAGTCAGTTGTGGAATGTACACACAGGGTAGCCCGAATTTGAAGTAACGATTGCAAAATTAGAAGAAATGTAAGGAATATTCGTCTAGTTGGCCGGAAAGATTGAGATTTTTGTTTTTGTGTATTAATAACTAAGTCAGTTGTGGAATGTACACACAGGGTAGCCCGAATTTGAAGTAACGATTGCAAATTAGAAGAAATGTAAAGGAATATTCGTCTAGTTGGCCGGAAAGATTGAGATTTTTGTTTTTGTGTATTAATAACTAAGTCAGTTGTGGAATGTACACACAGGGTAGCCCGAATTTGAAGTAACGATTGCAAAATTAGAAGAAATGTAAGGAATATTCGTCTAGTTGGCCGGAAAGATTGAGATTTTTTGTTTTTGTGTATTAATAACTAAGTCAGTTGTGGAATGTACACACAGGGTTAGCCCGAATTTGAAGTAACGATTGCAAAATTAGAAGAAATGTAAGGAATATTCGTCTAGTTGGCCGAAAGATTGAGATTTTTGTTTTTGTGTATTAATAACTAAGTCAGTTGTGGAATGTACACACAGGGTAGCCCGAATTTGAAGTAACGATTGCAAAATTAGAAGAAATGTAAGGAATATTCGTCTAGTTGGCCGGAAAGATTGAGATTTTTGTTTTTGTGTATTAATAACTAAGTCAGTTGTGGAATGTACACACAGGGTAGCCCGAATTTGAAGTAACGATTGCAAAATTAGAAGAAATGTAAGGAATATTCGTCTAGTTGGCCGGAAAGATTGAGATTTTTGTTTTTGTGTATTAATAACTAAGTCAGTTGTGGAATGTACACACAGGGTAGCCCGAATTTGAAGTAACGATTGCAAAATTAGAAGAAATGTAAGGAATATTCGTCTAGTTGGCCGGAAAGATTGAGATTTTTGTTTTTGTGTATTAATAACTAAGTCAGTTGTGGAATGTACACACAGGGTAGCCCGAATTTGAAGTAACGATTGCAAAATTAGAAGAAATGTAAGGAATATTCGTCTAGTTGGCCGGAAAGATTGAGATTTTTGTTTTTGTGTATTAATAACTAAGTCAGTTGTGGAATGTACACACAGGGTAGCCCGAATTTGAAGTAACGATTGCAAAATTAGAAGAAATGTAAGGAATATTCGTCTAGTTGGCCGGAAAGATTGAGATTTTTGTTTTTGTGTATTAATAACTAAGTCAGTTGTGGAATGTACACAAAGGGTAGCCCGAATTTGAAGTAACGATTGCAAAATTAGAAGAAATGTAAAGGAATATTCGTCTAGTTGGCCGGAAAGATTGAGATTTTTGTTTTGTGTATTAATAACTAAGTCAGTTGTGGAATGTACACAAAGGGTAGCCCGAATTTGAAGTAACGATTGCAAAATTAGAAAAATGTAAGGAATATTCGTCTAGTTGGCCGGAAAGATTGAGATTTTTGTTTTTGTGTATTAATAACTAAGTCAGTTGTGGAATGTACACACAGGGTAGCCCGAATTTGAAGTAACGATTGCAAAATTAGAAGAAATGTAAGGAATATTCGTCTAGTTGGCCGGAAAGATTGAGATTTTTGTTTTTGTGTATTAATAACTAAGTCAGTTGTGGAATGTACACACAGGGTAGCCCGAATTTGAAGTAACGATTGCAAAATTAGAAGAAATGTAAAGAATATTTGTCTAGTTGGCCGGAAAGATTGAGATTTTTGTTTTTGTGTATTAATAACTAAGTCAGTTGTGGAATGTACACACAGGGTAGCCCGAATTTGAAGTAACGATTGCAAAATTAGAAGAAATGTAAGGAATATTCGTCTAGTTGTCCGGAAAGATTGAGATTTTTGTTTTTGTGTATTAATAACTAAGTCAGTTGTGGAATGTACACAAAGGGTAGCCCGAATTTGAAGTAACGATTGCAAAATTAGAAGAAATGTAAAGAATATTCGTCTAGTTGGCCGGAAAGATTGAGATTTTTGTTTTTGTGTATTAATAACTAAGTCAATTGTGGAATGTACACACAGGGTAGCCCGAATTTGAAGTAACGATTGCAAAATTAGAAGAAATGTAAGGAATATTCGTCTAGTTGGCCGGAAAGATTGAGATTTTTGTTTTTGTGTATTAATAACTAAGTCAGTTGTGGAATGTACACAAAGGGTAGCCCGAATTTGAAGTAACGATTGCAAAATTAGAAGAAATGTAAAGAATATTCGTCTAGTTGGCCGGAAAGATTGAGATTTTTGTTTTTGTGTATTAATAACTAAGTCAGTTGTGGAATGTACACACAGGGTAGCCCGAATTTGAAGTAACGATTGCAAAATTAGAAGAAATGTAAGGAATATTCGTCTAGTTGGCCGGAAAGATTGAGATTTTTGTTTTTGTGTATTAATAACTAAGTCAGTTGTGGAATGTACACACAGGGTAGCCCGAATTTGAAGTAACGATTGCAAAATTAGAAGAAATGTAAGGAATATTCGTCTAGTTGGCCGGAAAGATTGAGATTTTTGTTTTTGTGTATTAATAACTAAGTCAGTTGTGGAATGTACACACAGGGTAGCCCGAATTTGAAGTAACGATTGCAAAATTAGAAGAAATGTAAAGAATATTTGTCTAGTTGGCCGGAAAGATTGAGATTTTTGTTTTTGTGTATTAATAACTAAGTCAGTTGTGGAATGTACACACAGGGTAGCCCGAATTTGAAGTAACGATTGCAAAATTAGAAGAAATGTAAGGAATATTCGTCTAGTTGGCCGGAAAGATTGAGATTTTTGTTTTTGTGTATTAATAACTAAGTCAGTTGTGGAATGTACACAAAGGGTAGCCCGAATTTGAAGTAACGATTGCAAAATTAGAAGAAATGTAAAGAATATTCGTCTAGTTGGCCGGAAAGATTGAGATTTTTGTTTTTGTGTATTAATAACTAAGTCAGTTGTGGAATGTACACACAGGGTAGCCCGAATTTGAAGTAACGATTGCAAAATTAGAAGAAATGTAAGGAATATTCGTCTAGTTGGCCGGAAAGATTGAGATTTTTGTTTTTGTGTATTAATAACTAAGTCAGTTGTGGAATGTACACAAAGGGTAGCCCGAATTTGAAGTAACGATTGCAAAATTAGAAGAAATGTAAAGAATATTCGTCTAGTTGGCCGGAAAGATTGAGATTTTTGTTTTTGTGTATTAATAACTAAGTCAGTTGTGGAATGTACACACAGGGTAGCCCGAATTTGAAGTAACGATTGCAAAATTAGAAGAAATGTAAGGAATATTCGTCTAGTTGGCCGGAAAGATTGAGATTTTTGTTTTTGTGTATTAATAACTAAGTCAGTTGTGGAATGTACACAAAGGGTAGCCCGAATTTGAAGTAACGATTGCAAAATTAGAAGAAATGTAAAGAATATTCGTCTAGTTGGCCGGAAAGATTGAGATTTTTGTTTTTGTGTATTAATAACTAAGTCAGTTGTGGAATGTACACACAGGGTAGCCCGAATTTGAAGTAACGATTGCAAAATTAGAAGAAATGTAAGGAATATTCGTCTAGTTGGCCGGAAAGATTGAGATTTTTGTTTTTGTGTATTAATAACTAAGTCAGTTGTGGAATGTACACAAAGGGTAGCCCGAATTAGAAGTAACGATTGCAAAATTAGAAGAAATGTAAAGAATATTCGTCTAGTTGGCCGGAAAGATTGAGATTTTTGTTTTTGTGTATTAATAACTAAGTCAGTTGTGGAATGTACACACAGGGTAGCCCGAATTTGAAGTAACGATTGCAAAATTAGAAGAAATGTAAGGAATATTCGTCTAGTTGGCCGGAAAGATTGAGATTTTTGTTTTTGTGTATTAATAACTAAGTCAGTTGTGGAATGTACACACAGGGTAGCCCGAATTTGAAGTAACGATTGCAAAATTAGAAGAAATGTAAAGAATATTCGTCTAGTTGGCCGGTAAGATTGAGATTTTTGTTTTTGTGTATTAATAACTAAGTCAGTTGTGGAATGTACACACAGGGTAGCCCGAATTTGAAGTAACGATTGCAAAATTAGAAGAAATGTAAGGAATATTCGTCTAGTTGGCCGGAAAGATTGAGATTTTTGTTTTTGTGTATTAATAACTAAGTCAGTTGTGGAATGTACACACAGGGTAGCCCGAATTTGAAGTAACGATTGCAAAATTAGAAGAAATGTAAGGAATATTCGTCTAGTTGGCCGGAAAGATTGAGATTTTTGTTTTTGTGTATTAATAACTAAGTCAGTTGTGGAATGTACACACAGGGTAGCCCGAATTTGAAGTAACGATTGCAAAATTAGAAGAAATGTAAGGAATATTCGTCTAGTTGGCCGGAAAGATTGAGATTTTTGTTTTTGTGTATTAATAACTAAGTCAGTTGTGGAATGTTCACAAAGGGTAGCCCGAATTTGAAGTAACGATTGCAAAATTAGAAGAAATGTAAAGAATATTCGTCTAGTTGGCCGGAAAGATTGAGATTTTTGTTTTTGTGTATTAATAACTAAGTCAGTTGTGGAATGTACACACAGGGTAGCCCGAATTTGAAGTAACGATTGCAAAATTAGAAGAAATGTAAGGAATATTCGTCTAGTTGGCCTGAAAGATTGAGATTTTTGTTTTTGTGTATTAATAACTAAGTCAGTTGTGGAATGTACACACAGGGTAGCCCGAATTTGAAGTAACGATTGCAAAATTAGAAGAAATGTAAAGAATATTCGTCTAGTTGGCCGGAAAGATTGAGATTTTTGTTTTTGTGTATTAATAACTAAGTCAGTTGTGGAATGTACACACAGGGTAGCCCGAATTTGAAGTAACGATTGCAAAATTAGAAGAAATGTAAGGAATATTCGTCTAGTTGGCCGGAAAGATTGAGATTTTTGTTTTTGTGTATTAATAACTAAGTCAGTTGTGGAATGTACACACAGGGTAGCCCGAATTTGAAGTAACGATTGCAAAATTAGAAGAAATGTAAAGAATATTCGTCTAGTTGGCCGGAAAGATTGAGATTTTTGTTTTTGTGTATTAATAACTAAGTCAGTTGTGGAATGTACACACAGGGTCGCCCGAATTTGAAGTAACGATTGCAAAATTAGAAGAAATGTAAGGAATATTCGTCTAGTTGGCCGGAAAGATTGAGATTTTTGTTTTTGTGTATTAATAACTAAGTCAGTTGTGGAATGTACACACAGGGTAGCCCGAATTTGAAGTAACGATTGCAAAATTAGAAGAAATGTAAGGAATATTCGTCTAGTTGGCCGGAAAGATTGAGATTTTTGTTTTTGTGTATTAATAACTAAGTCAGTTGTGGAATGTACACACAGGGTAGCCCGAATTTGAAGTAACGATTGCAAAATTAGAAGAAATGTAAGGAATATTCGTCTAGTTGGCCGGAAAGATTGAGATTTTTGTTTTTGTGTATTAATAACTAAGTCAGTTGTGGAATGTACACAAAGGGTAGCCCGAATTTGAAGTAACGATTGCAAAATTAGAAGAAATGTAAAGAATATTCGTCTAGTTGGCCGGAAAGATTGAGATTTTTGTTTTTGTGTATTAATAACTAAGTCAGTTGTGGAATGTACACACAGGGTAGCCCGAATTTGAAGTAACGATTGCAAAATTAGAAGAAATGTAAGGAATATTCGTCTAGTTGGCCGGAAAGATTGAGATTTTTGTTTTTGTGTATTAATAACTAAGTCAGTTGTGGAATGTACACACAGGGTAGCCCGAATTTGAAGTAACGATTGCAAAATTAGAAGAAATGTAAAGAATATTCGTCTAGTTGGCCGGAAAGATTGAGATTTTTGTTTTTGTGTATTAATAACTAAGTCAGTTGTGGAATGTACACACAGGGTAGCCCGAATTTGAAGTAACGATTGCAAAATTAGAAGAAATGTAAGGAATATTCGTCTAGTTGGCCGGAAAGATTGAGATTTTTGTTTTTGTGTATTAATAACTAAGTCAGTTGTGGAATGTACACAAAGGGTAGCCCGAATTTGAAGTAACGATTGCAAAATTAGAAGAAATGTAAAGAATATTCGTCTAGTTGGCCGGAAAGATTGAGATTTTTGTTTTTGTGTATTAATAACTAAGTCAGTTGTGGAATGTACACACAGGGTAGCCCGAATTTGAAGTAACGATTGCAAAATTAGAAGAAATGTAAAGAATATTCGTCTAGTTGGCCGGAAAGATTGAGATTTTTGTTTTTGTGTATTAATAACTAAGTCAGTTGTGGAATGTACACACAGGGTAGCCCGAATTTGAAGTAACGATTGCAAAATTAGAAGAAATGTAAGGAATATTCGTCTAGTTGGCCGGAAAGATTGAGATTTTTGTTTTTGTGTATTAATAACTAAGTCAGTTGTGGAATGTACACACAGGGTAGACCGAATTTGAAGTAACGATTGCTAAATTAATGGAAAATTAAGGAATTCTCTTGTTTCACTGGAAAGATTGAGATTTCGGCTTCATTGATTTAATAACTAAGCCAGATGTAGAATGTATACACAGGGTCGCCTGAATTTTGAGTTAAGATTGCAAAATTAATAGAAAATTTAGGAATTCTCGTCTAGTTTCAAAGATTGAAGTCAACTTATGTTTTATTTAATTTGTTAGAGAACGAATTATTATAAACCTTTAACAGCAATCCTCTCTTATTTTCCATTTCGACTATGGTTGCTTAGTGTATGGCGCGGTCTTTCTGGTGATATTGAAGCTAAGCTCAAGCGCCTCTCATGAACTGCTTCATACGATTTATTTTCAGCATTCCCCAGAGATCGCACTGCTACGATGAGATGAAGTGGCTTTTTCCTTGTCTACCGCTGCCAGTATTTTTTGGGCTTCATTCCTTCTTCCAAGTTATCCAATCTGAAAGGCCATCTTATATTTTCCAACTCTTCAAGTTCAAATTCTCGATCCATTCTCGTAATACTAGATCTCGTCACTCTGATCTCTATATTCCCTCACACCGTATTTCATACTAGGAAACTAAATATCAGTTGTCTGGTTTACATTCGTTAATAAAAAAAGAATGTTTTCCCTTTCTGAATTATTCAGGCCAAAAATACAAGCGTAATTTTCAGCTCTTAAGTCAGATTCTACAAGACATAAGTTGCAGCAAGTTTTTAATAAAAACGCTGGCCTACTTTTATTCAGCCATAGGTTCTTATGTCCACAACTGACAAAATCGGACAAACCTCGACGTTCCATCATGAAAGCTCATCAGCGGGTGAACTAGAATCCTAGGCTAGACGAACTTGCAGAGTATCAGCGTGGTTGTATTTAAACTCTCTGTCTACTGGCAAGTCCTTGTATTTATACAAGTTGGTACATAACCTTCTTTGTATGAATTACCACCCAGGAAAACCAGGTAAACCTTCTTTTTTTTAAACCTCATTTACCTGCTAATTGTCCAAATAAAAGTAGAAAACCTTTGTATCTTAATCAAATCCATTAAAGCTCATATCTACGCTACTAACTTTTGACAATAATATAAAAAACCATTTTAAAAAAATAGTAAAAAAGCCTATCAAAATTGTAAAATAGCTGCAGAAAATGTGCATATGTATTTTACAAAGAAATGTTCGTTGAGAAAGTTGATCTCTGTTTTTATTTTGCACTTTTAATTATAGTGACCTTGAAAAAGAAAGGTTGTTGCACATTAAAAATCAAGAGACAAGTGGCTAAGTCGTGGCTCTATGCCAACGTAATTAATAATAATATATTCTTTATTTTCTGGTTTTCATGGAAGCTGTTAAAAATGACGCGTATCTGTTATTGAGTAAATACACTAGTTCAGACTTTCCGTATCTAACGGTTTCCCTTCTAACATTTCAATCAACGTTTACGTAATCTTACGAATTGAAAAGGTGTGTATAAAATAAGGTATATAAAATGAAAAGACTCTAAATAAAATTTAATTTTTTATTATTATTGTTTAAAGTGAGATCTCACCAATACTATTTTTTGGGATGCAATCTAAAAAATCCTGCCCTCAAATGTATTCAATTTTCTTTTACAAACGGTTCAATAGAGCAAATCAAAACTTAGTCAAATCGGGGCTAAGAAGTGTAATAAGTTCCAATGCCACCTAAAGCACTTAACAGATACCAAAATATTTCATTACGATGTGTGGCTATTAAATAACGAGACTGATGCTTCTGAATGAAGTTTTTGAGTGGTTCAAGCGTTTCCAAGACGGCCGAGAAGACGTCGGAGATGATGACCACCCGGGTCGCCCTTCCACGTCCAAAACGGATAAAAAATATCGATTATAATTAATCAACATTACTACCGTAAGGTGCTTGCTCAACTCCGTGAAAAGAGTAAGGAAAAAAACGACCCGATTTGTTGGAAGAACAAGTCACGGGTTCTCCATCAAGACAACGCGCCGGCTCACACTGCATTGTCTGTCCAAGACGTTTCTAGCCAAGTAACCCTGGCTCCATGTGACTTTTATCTGTTCCCCCAAAGTCAAATCTGCATTAAAAGGAACACGATTTCAGTCCGTTGAAGCTGTAAAAGAAAAAGTGGCATGCGTCATGCAGGAGCTCATAGAAAAAGACTCGCCAGCCCTGTTTGGAACAATGGTAAATTCGCATGGAGCGTTGTAGGGATAGAGGAGGGGTGTATATTGAAGGTGATAATAACTAAATATGTATAAATTTAAAATAAAATGTTTTACAGCTCAATTAAATAGTCTCGTTATTTAATCTGCCACACCTCGTATACCCTGAAAATGCACACAATTAACTTTTCCTTAAATTAACCTGTTGCCCCAACCAAGAAATATCGTTTAACCGCGATTCAACCTTCAATTATCAGTCTTAAGATTTCCAAATTGCCAGCCAGTAAATCCACTTCTTAGCACTTTTCTTTGGTAACAGAAATGCCAGGTGGATTTGGCAGCATTGATCATGGAGTTTCTTGCAATGCACACAAACATCATCACCATTTTATCTTTCACGTGAAATTGAAGATAGCAGCAGTCTTTTTAAACACTGCTGATTCAGTTGCAAGTACCTCAGAATTTGAAGTATCATATGAATTGTTATAATTCTTTTTTTGTTTTTTTGTAAGGTATCGTTATTATTGAATTTTTGAAACCAACGCAGGGCATGTCATCATAAAATTCAATTTTACGTAGAGAAGGCGTTCTTTTAACAGATGATTTTTTTTTTTTTTTCAACAGTGACATAAAATAATCTAAAAAGAACTTTAAATGAAACTGACTCTATTTTAAGGTGAAATAATATAATGTTTTGTAAACATCAGTCGTGTTTAGATTGGTTTTAACGTTCATAGAAATTTCTTAGTTAGATAAAAGATAAACTGTCAGTTTTTATGCTGACAGAAGCTTGATAGAAGAAACTTGGGTTTTTCTAAAAACCAAGTATCATACGTACAACCAATTTCCAGTATTTCTATCAAGAAATTGAAAAATTGTATTTATATTTCTCTGTAAAATAACAAGATAAAATATTCGCGCTACACTTTTTGTCTACACTAAATATTAAATTTTAAACGAGAAATAATGAGTTAGAGAAGAATACTGAGTATAGAAAGAGAACTATGAGAATGTAAATTGTATGAATTATAACAGAAAGTTATTCGTTATTCAAACCTCCATTTTTTTGTTTGTTTGGTTTTAAATATTTCTATTTGTTATTATTATTATTATTTTAGAAATAATTTATACGCGGACAAAAGCATATGTTGCAATGGGAGGTGAATCAACCTACCTGTCACACTGTTGAAGGTTATAATAAAAAAAATTTCTTAACTTGCCGCAATGAAGTAAGCCTGCTGGGATCATTTTGATGGACAGTTAATTCAATTGCATTGTTTCGGTATTTTTGTCCATTTATTTGAAACGATATTGTTGGAGTTCATGGACGAACTGCCTTGTCCACTGTTAACCATCATTTATCTATCTACGCTCTTCTAATGGCCTTCGTAGTTCGCAGTATAGATAATATAAATGCCATTCAAAGTGACAAATCGTGTTAGTTTAGCCTCTTTCTATATCAAAAAATTGATCTTTAATGATCTGTCTTCCATTTCGAATTTTTAACTAATATATGTTTAAGTGAGTTTATTTTGTTTCCCCAAATTTAGAAAACAACAATTGCAAGAGACAGCAATTGATTGCTTAAAATTTCTTGCGTTAAACAATGCTGCCTTTAAATAGTACGAGGGAAGTTTGAAAAGTCCGTGCAAAGTCAGAGAGATAGCACCACTGGCGCGTATCGAGGTTATGTTTAGTTAGTAGCATCTCTTGGAAGAACACACACCAAGTTTCAGCCAGATCGGTCTATTTCTTTGTGTTCGAGTGATTTTCAAACAATGGACGAAAAAGAATTTCGTGTGTTGATTAAACACTACTTTATGAAAGGCAAAACGCCTCAGGAGACTAAAGAGAAGCTTGATAAACATTATGGTTACTCTGCACCTTCGATTAGAACAGTTTATAAGTGGTTTCAAAATTTTCGGAGTGGCCATATGGGCACAAGTGACGCTGAACGTTCTGGACGGCCTTGTTGAGGTTACTACTCCAGAAATCCTTGATAAAATCCATGATATGGTGATGGATGACAGAAGAGTGAAGGTGCGTGAGATTGCTAGTGCTGTGGGCATCTCGAATGAACGGGTACATAATATTTTGCATCAACATTTGGACATGACAAAGCTATCCGCAAGATGGGTGCCGCGATTGCTCACGCTTGACCAAAAACGAAATCGTGTGAAGTGTTGCAAGGACGGTTTGCAGCTGTTCCAGAAGAATCCGCAGGACTTTAAGCGTTGTTTCGTCACTGTGGATGAAACATGGATACATCACTACACTCCTGAGACCAAAGAAGTTACCAAGGGGGAATCTGCGCCAAAAAAGGCGAAGGCCGTTCCTTCGGCCGGAAAGATTATGGCGACTGTCTTTTGGGATTCGCAAGGAATAATCCTCATCGACTATCTGGAAAAGGGTAAAACTATTACAGGTGCATATTATTCATCGTTATTGGACCGTTTGAAAACCGAGCTGCAAGAAAAACGCCCACGATTGGCCCACAAAAAAGTTCTTTTCCATCACGACAACGCACCAGCTCACACCTCAGCAGTTGTGGTCGCAAAATTAATGGAAATAGGGTTCCAACTCGTTTCACATCCCCCCTATTCTCCAGACTTGGCTCCCTCGGACTACTATTTGTTCCCCAATATGAAGAAATGGCTGGCGGGAAAATGATTTTTTTCAAACGAGGAGGTGATTGCAGAAACGAATTGCTATTTTTCAGACTTGGACAAATCCTATTATTCGGAAGGGATCAACAAACTAGAGCAGCGTTGGACGAAGTGTATAAGCCTAAAAGGAGACTATGTTGAAAAATAAAAAAGGTTTACCCCAAAAAATTAAGTAGTTTTTATTTTTGCACGCACTTTTCAAACGACCCTAAGTCTATGTAGATTTGATGACATTATTTGTGTAGGGCAGCGTTTCCCAACCTTTTTTTTGGCTCGCGTTCCACTTGGTAGTACATCATGCTAAATTGTACCACTTCGTATAAAATGATTGTATTTCGTGAAATTTCTTATTCCAAAAGTTTTATTTTATTATTATTATCTTTATTTGTATAGAGATACAATGTATCTGTTACAAAGGAGTTCATGTTCACTTTATAAACTTTGTAAAGTGTAAGATCTTAGTTTTAACACTTTTTTTAAATAATTAAAAATTGCGTGCATATTTTTCTCTTCAAGATTATTAATTAATTTACAAAATTCTTCTTTAAGTTTATTATATTTGTGCCAAAATCTTCTAAATTAATTTCTTTTAAGCATTCAACTACCTGTAAGTACTAATTAAATTTAATGTTGCTTGGATAGAACTTACTCATTACAATCCAGTCTCTTTAAGCAGATTTTTGCATAGTTATCATTTAAGTTCTGTCACATGACAATTCTATTAAATTTTCTTTATAGAAAAGGGGGTTTGAAATCCAATTATCATTTGTGTTTTCGGGTTTTGGGAAATACTCCATGAAAGACAATTTTAATCCCTGTTAAATGTGCAATTATATTTTCTCGTATATCTTAAGACAGACTAACCTTATTACTGTACATATTAACAACTTTATAATATTATTAATTAAAATAATTTTAATGAATTAGAGAGAAAAATGTTACTATGATATTTTTATTATTTAATTTTTTTATGCCAGCCATTATTGATTATTTTCGCGTACCACCAACGAGCAACTCGTTGGGCATGAATGGCGGCTATGAGTTCAACTAATTCCTTCAAGCTTTAACCCAGTAATCCTTCTCCAGATACTAAATTCCAATCGAACCGACAGGCACTGGAAGAGTGCTCCAATTAGAAGTTGACACACAGATCTACTGGGTCGAGGAGGCTAACTCTCTAAAAGAATCTTATCAAATCAAAATTTACTTTCTGTTTTTAGATTATAGAATTACGTCTGCAAATAACTGATGGATTTTATGTTTTTTACAAATGTAGGAAAGCTAAGACATTTATTCTTGCGTTAGAGCTGGAATTTTCAAAAATACGTATAAGATATTTAGTCATCCAAGTGTTACAAGAAATTAAGTATCATTGAATAAAGTCAAGTATGTTGTTGATGCTTAGATGCCATGATTTGATGTGGTGGCGTTTGAAATAAACATTATGATCCAGCTTATCGCAAAAAAATGAAGTAAGTGGAAAATGAATACTACAAGAGCTACTATTGGTTTGTTAGTTGCTATACTATTTGCTTTATAATGCTTACTATTACATAATACTAAAACTTACGTAACTACTATTAAATACATTTATAAAAGTTATAGAGGACATGTTTTGTGTAATAAATGTGTATTAAATAAGGAATAATTCTAACAATAGTAATGTGAGGGCATGAAATAAAAGTATATTCACTATAACATAGTTCGTTAAGATTGGTCTTATTTTAACCGATCGAGGCCAGCCTTTCCTTCAGTATTCTGACACACTCTTTTACGAACTTTTTTTTTAGGCACAGTACAATTGTTTGTCTGTCTATTTGTCTAACTGTCAAAATAAAAAACAAATTTTGTAACAATACAAGCACTGTTTTTGTTGTAGGTTAACCTCATCTCAGAAAGTAACAACTACTCGTACTTTCGTTTAACTATGATTCTCACAGTTATAAATTACAAGTTTTCTTAAAATTCAAAATTTTAAACTTTCTCCTACTAAATTAAAAGAAAGTAATGGGTTATTCTCAAAATAGAGAGCAAACAATATGGGGTTTATTTTTAATTATAATAAATGATACTTACGAGGGGGTACCCAAAAATAACCGGAATTGCGTTGCCGCGCATGGAGCTTATGTAGTACGCCTTTCTGCCGCTAGACGTGTATAGCGCAATTCCTTGCCAGTTCAGTCCTGCCTGTGTTGTCTGCCTGGCTTGTTCTGTTCATCTGCAGTGATTGTTTTTACCAGCGCTGTTTTGTTCTTTTTTCGTTTTTTATGATGGCAAGTTTAAGTGAACAACGTGCAGCTCTGAAATTTTGTTTTCTACTCGGCAAAAATGCTGCTGAAAGTGTTTTAATGTTGAAAACAGCTTACAAAGATGACGCTATGGGAAAAACTCAAGTATACGAGTGGTTTACTCGGTTTAAAAATGGCGACATGTCGATTGTTGACAAACCTCGTTCTGGACGTCCATCAACTGCCCGAATCGACGAAAATGTTGAAAAAATTCGAGAGCTGGTGTTCACAGACCGTCGACAGACAATTGATCAACTGTCAGAGAGTAGTGGGTTATCTTGGAGCTCGGTTCAGCGAATTTTAACGGAAGATTTGGGGATGAAAAGGGTTGCTGCCAAGTTTGTTCCTCGAGTTCTGACTGACAATCAAAAAGAACATCGAGTTGAAACATGTCGTGCTTTGAAACAACAGCTTGAAACTGATCCAGACTTTCTGTCAAAGGTCATTACTGGTGATGAGTCATGGTGCTATGGTTATGACCCAGAAACAAAGCAACAGTCGAGCCAATGGAAGACGTCATCTTCACCCCGACCAAAAAAATGTCGTCAAGTCAAGTCAAACATCAAAACAATGCTGATTTGCTTTTTTGATGCCAAAGGCGTAGTCCATTCAGAGTTTGTCCCCCCAGGTCAGACCGTCAATCAAACCTTGTATTTGGAAGTTTTGAAAAGATTGCGCAATAGTGTTCGCCAAAAAAGACCCGATTTGTGGCAAACAGGAGACTGGTTCTTCCACCACGACAATGCACCTGCACACACAGCCATCTCTGTTACACAGTTTTTGGCTAAAAATGGCATGGTTCCGCTGCCCCACGCACCTTACTCGCCTGACCTGGCTCCGTGCGACTTTTTCTTATTTCCACGCATGAAAAAGGGCATGAAAGGTCACTGATTTGACAACATTGAAGAGGTCAAGAAAAAAACGAAGAAGGAGCTGTCAGCCATTTCTAAAGATGACTACAAAAAATGTTTCGAACAGTGGAAGCACCAGTGGGACAAATGTATTAGTTATAATGGAGAGTATTTTGAAGGGGATAAGCTTGTTCTGTAAAAAATTTGTAAATAAATAGCTTTTAAAAAATAATTCCGGTTTTTTTTGGGTACCCCCTCGTAATAAAATCAATTACAATTAATGCTTATCTATAAATGTTGCTTCAAATGGCGAATGGTTAATTCAAATTGTGACTTGATTTTAGCTTCCTACCCGCTTACGCGGCTGACGCGCGACCAAAAGTGAGGGTTTGCAGTTGACCCCCATTTTCATATGCACAGTTTTAAAGAGTATAAAAAGTTATGAATGAAACCGGAAACCGCAATTTGATATCTTCAAAATTAAAGGTGCTGGGCCATTTCAAAATATGATATTTATTAATCATATTTCAATTTTTTAACTTGTTATCAAAGAGAAAGAAGAGCACGCGATAGGTCATTTTTATGTATTTTTTCATCCCCTTTCTACTAAAAATATTGCCAAGGCAGTAAAGCTAGTATTTTTCTTAATATCGGGAAATAAGTCGTTTTCCGAGTGATTTTTCTTAGAAAAATCAAATGTTAAGAGCTTTAGATGTTCTCAAGCATACACAAAATGGCTAAAAATTAATTCTACATCTATTAAAAACAAGAAGGTTTAATAATTATTGGGTAATTTTGGGAGAGTTGCGTTTAATTACAAAAAAAAAAAAATGGAAATCACCTGCCCCATATTTAAGTGATCAATATCTTTCATTCAAAGGTTCAAAATTATTCCTTAATTTATCAAATAATGCACTTTACTCAACTTGTGAAGCATGTACTGTGCCTTCAAAGGTGCCTCCTCTGGCTCGCAAGACAGGTTAGCCTGGAGGTTATCAACTGCTCTCTGTATCTGAGATTCTAGGTTTGAATCCCACTGCTGGCTCTTCGAATTTTTCACTACCTAGCAGCTACCTACAGCAGTGTTAGTCAGTAAGGAAAGAACATTGTCCGGTGGCTGGCATTGCGCTGAAGAAATGGCTACGGCGGCCGATTATCTCAAATGTTGACGCGCCTTAAATTTAAAAAGAACCTACTGTTTTAAATGGAGTACCAAAATTTGATTTACCTTCGATTGAAAATGATTTATACAATACATTTACTTCCGTCAGAACAACTCAGGTTACATTTGCATTACTACGTAGCTTGCACGATAGTTAAGAAAATTAATAACTCTAGATAATAGTTTTTGAATAGTTTAAAATTAATCATTTTATAAGTCACTACAAGTGTTTAGCTTACATGATTACTTGAACAAACATGAGTATAAATAACAAATATATTACATAAAACCTTACATAACCAAGTAAGTCCTTAAGGAAATTTTAGATTTATACTTGATTTTATACTATACTAAGGTTACTTTAGCTAATTGAATGATTAGTACTGGAGCATGTGTTACAAAAAATACTGTAGACATTCTACTTAATTGCAACATTACCTTCTGTGTACACACAGAGTATGTGATTAATAAGTGGCCTCTATGATGTTTCCGCAAGAAAGAAATGGTCTATAAATTACAAAATATATCTAACAAACGTCTTTTTTGATGATATAATCTTTTTTTTTCCGTTCGTCATGTTCTGGATGTCTTTCACATCCCTTCGCTCCAAATAAATGAAAACAATCTTACGACTTATATTGCAGTTTGCGTATTTTTTTAAATTTATTCTAAAAAGCACCAAAATCTACGTATTCTAAAATACAATTCTTGTAGGCTAATAGGCAAATTTAGAATATTGTTTGTATATTTAATCCTTATTAATCTTTAATAGGTGATATATCCGTAAGTTACGCCAAAATCACACGTTAGAGGAAAACCCGATCACTCTCTTTGCCCAGAATAAGTGACCTTGATTAGATCTTCACGTAATAAATTGTAGAACTACTTTTTAGTTTTTTTCTAAAAATGGGATTACATTAACGCTATAGCGAGGAATAATTATATTTTTTTTATTTTGCGTTAGTTGATTACTTTTGTTTGTGTTCACTTATTTAATACTTTTATTTTGAGTCAATAAATTTTAATGTTAACCAGTTCTCTTCGGAATTTTTCTAGGTTTCTTTTTTTTATATTAAAATCATACATGTACTTGTAAATGTTTTTACAATACGTTTATTTTGAAAATTTAATTTTTACAAGCCTTGGTGTTTAAACCTAGACGCATGCGCCAACTAGAGAGCCAGTTACTAATCGATTCAACTCAGGTTTTCCTTTATGGTAAAGGAAGCAATTTAAGAAAATGAATTGTTTTTATAAGAAAAATCTGAACTTGATATATCATTATACAGGGTGAACCAGTAAGTATTGTCCATAGGCCTACTGTGTGAAGTACATCTAAAGTGGAGTTCAATGACGTATTGGCGAACTTCGTACTGTCTACTGTTCTTGAGTGACGTCACTTTAATTTTTTTTCTAAAATCATTACTTTTTTCCAATAAAAATGTTATTACTCAGAAAGTTTTAGTCCGAATTCGATTCTGATGACACGGTTAGAAAGATAGATAAATTTCCTAAAAATTGATACCATTTCGAAGCATAAGTTATTCTCCAAACAGCCTCAATCTTCCACCGAATGCTGGAAAAATAAAAGTAATCGAAATTTTTAAGAAAACTTACGTGATCATTATCAGACCAAGGAATACAATTTCTTTTCCTTCTTGAACCCGATACGATAAACAGCCAAGAACAGAGGTCACAAAAATGTAAAATATTTTGGGGCCTTAAAAATATTATTAAAGTAAAATATTATTGAAATTTTCTGGCATTAGGGCCCGTTTTTAGAGAGGGCCACCCCGACCATTAGGAGCTAATGTATGGCCAGTTCTTTCAAAGACCAACAATGTTTCAGGGGTTATCGTACTGTCCGAACATAAAAACGCCATAAAGTCATGGAAGCCCCAATCAGAAGACTTCACTTATTGACTAACTATGTAGGTTGATAACTCGGAATTTTAAAACTATTTTTAGTTTATAGCTTAGGACAAGATCATAAACCGTACACTGTATTCGTTTGAGGTATTTCTTTCAATCGTTTCTAGAATGGTCTTACTGCGCTTGCCCTTTTGAATTTACGCCTCTCAACATAACCTTAAAAACAATTTTTACAGACAAAATAATTAAAATAAAATTTATAGATTTAAATGTGGCATATATTATAATATATCATAATTATCAGTGAAGACAAACTTTTTTTGGGAAGGTTTAAGAATAAATCTGTTACTTTTTCATTTTAAAACCATTCTTTCATTAAATACACAACACTATCATTTTTCATAATGAGGAGTGATTTCTGGGTAAGCCAAAGAAAAGTGGTTTTTCAGAAAGAGCTCGTTGCTCTAAATTTGTGCTGCTGAGATCATAAAAAGCTAACCACTTTTAGGGTCCTTCAGACTACCAGGTGGTTCGATTAATTACAAGAAGAGTAAGACTGTTACAAGCAAGCCATTCAAAGTCTGTATCGGAGACCGGTAGGCTTGGAGACATGGACCCCCAGTGGTGGGAGATTCGATGTGGTACACGGATGGCTCCAAGATGGAGGAGGGTATGGGAGCGGGAGTGTACGTGGTGAAGCCGAAATTTGGGTTTTCGGTTAGCCTAGGAAAACTAGCTACAGTTTTTCAGGCTGAGCTAGCTGCAATTAGGTTCTGTGCTGCCGAGATTAACGGACGAGGAATTATTGATTCTAAGGTCGTAATTTTCTCGGATAGTCAGGCTGCTCTACGAGCTATTAGTTCCTACCAGGTCAACTCAAAACTGGTTTGGGACTGTCTGGGTGCCCTGAAGGTAATTAGTGACCATAATAAGGTTTTTCTGGTTTGGGTACCTGGTCATTCAGGTCATAAGGGAAACGAAGCTGCAGATTTATTGGCCCGGGAAGGCTCTGCGGGACACTTCGTTGGCCCGGAGCCCTGTTTTGGGGTTCCGAAGTGTGTGAAGACTGCGGCCATTAACTTATGGGTGCAGAGTAGGTCTCAAGAGTGGTGGCTTGCCACCACGGGGTACAGACGGGCGAAGGAGTTCATTAAAAGCTATTTGCCGAGGCTGACTGCAGAATTAATCCGTCAAGGCCGTGGGGGTATAAGGGTGATTGTAGGCCTATTAACTGGCCACTGCAGGCTCAGGAAACACATGCATCGCATGGGCCTGGCAGATGACAGCCTTTGCAGGCTCTGTCAGGAAGAGGAGGAAACAGCACTGCACGTGTTGTGTCAGTGTGAGGGGCTTGTTTGGCTAAGGATGTTACTTCTCGGGGAGGAAAAACCAAGGCCTGTGAGCTTTACCCAAGAGTCGCTCTCCAGAATTAAGAGTCTGATTAAACGGACGGGTCTGGAGGGTTAGCTTTAGAGTGAGGGGAGCCACAATAGATCCAAAGGGATCGCAGTGGCGTAGGCCTTGAGGCCGCCCTAGTTTAATCTAATCTAATCTAAGACTGTTACAAGAGTGTCCTTACATTCAGAATGGCCTAATGAGACCACAATTTGTCTAGTCTGGAAACGTTCATGTCCCTCAAGGACCGCATTTATGGGAATTGAAAATGCCTCTCTAGTGTAGCTAATAAAGCGTTGGAATAAGACAAATAGTCGCAGCAATCCGTGGATGCGAACCTCGAGCCAAACGGGAAAAAGTTCATTATTAGCCTAAATAAAATATAGTTTTTGAGCTCTAAAACTGACAGTTTTCTAAAAATCACTTTTATGGGCTGAGGGGACCTTAAAATAATTGTTGCCCGTAAATATCGATTGCGAAAAATTGACACGCTCGTAATACTTTCCCTAAAAGTAAAAATAAAATAAGTGTGATAAGAAATGAAGAAAAATTGTTTCGTAAAATTTAAAAAAATTATAATTACTTTAAAGTATATAGTCAAAAGTTTAAAAATAATAATAATAAATAAATTGTAAAGAATGAAACAGTTGTTAAGAAAATATCGAAATAATTAACAACTGACTAGAATACTCTACCAAATTCTTCACCTAGTAATCACGCATTAACATACTATTAACACATTTTCTATCACAACCGTTTACTCAATAAATTTTCATCGAATGCTCGGAGTCAGTGAACAAATTTAGGGTTTTGGCTTATGGTAGAGGCGAACATGCGTTTTTGTAAACTCACTAGAAGTATATTAGTAATCAAGACATCTTAAATTTCTTCTGATTTTCAATTGAAGCGTTTAAGTACACTATGTTTACAGAAAAAAATTTATTTCGACACTAAGTTGAACACGTACTACACTTCCCAATAGTAAGAGAAAGTAATAGCTGGCCATTATCTAAAAATATTATAATTATCTAAGGACACCGTCCTAAGATATCATTAGAAACAAATTAATGTTGGCAATTATGTCGAAATGATGCCAAGTACACTTTTAAATAGCGACAGTTGTGTTTTACTAATCACCTAGTCTAAAGAGTAATATGTGAACTTTAATATTCTGACATGTTTAAAAGTGTCCACCGCCTTTTGTTTTAGATTCTCTTAACCAAAAGTAGAAATACTGCGAACCAAAACGTTGTATTTACACTGGTAATAGATCTTTGAAGTCTCATTAGTTAGAAAGATCTGGTGTGGATACCAAAACAGCTTCTTCTTACAACAATTTTCAAGGTAATAATAATAATAAAAAACATTTTTATTTAATATTAGTTTACAGTTAAAATTCTTACAATTCAAAATACAATCACAAATACAGACTTTTCCAAAATAAAGTACTACGAATAGCCACTGAACGCCCCCATGGTTTACTGAGAGCCCACAAATACACAGAGAACTGGACATTCAAGCCATTCACACTCACATGACCAAACTAACAGACAACTTCTTCCTCACCCTCCACACTCTGTCATCTTATTACCACCTTGCTGAGCCAACCGCCTTAAAAATTACTAAAATCATAACTGAATCAATTCCAATGAAAAACTGAACGTCACTTTAACTATGACATCACTGTGTGTAAAGGCTCTTAGTGAGAACGCCTACATTTAGTTCGTAAAATATTTACAAAGTTTATAAATGTAGATAAGACACTTCAGACATTTTCAAGGAAATCTCAAAAAAGAAACAGTAATCCAATGAGTTAGCATTATCGATTATGCAATTTTCATTTAACTCTAAATTTAAGCGACACATTTAACTCCCTTTATTAGTAAGTAAGCAACAGGCCTGAATTTACTGGCTTCAATAAACTAAGCAAAATATATTGCTTTGAGTGGCAACCAAACACATTTTGACAGCAAAACATTTTCTTAACTACGTCTTACTCATGGGTCAAATTGGTGAAAAGAAAACCTAACTTATTTACACATCACCGTGTTTTCATCATATGAAAACATCATTAGTGTCCGTGAAGCAAGCGATACGTCGCATCAAACGGATTCGATCTCATTACTTCTACTATTATTCAAAATCACACACATCAAAAGCGTCCATATTATTTTATTATTCAGACTACTATTCAAAATCATTGTAACAACCAAATACTTACCTGTCTTGTACAAGTATTTCCTAATTTGTATGATCCAATAACCTGCTTCACATTCTTTGCTAGTCGGTGCAGACAAAAATTCTCGATTTACCTATTCTCGATTCAGCATAATTCAGCTCTTGCCCCCCAAAAATGGTGAAGTCCTCTCAAAAGTGTCTAAAGCAATTTAGCTGACTTGAGTTTACTATTGTTGCAGATTGGTGTACATCAAGACCGAATTTCAAACCCTGAACTACAGTAAGAGATATCTCGAAATTAGTGGCTTGTTCAAAGCAGATAATTCTAGTCTGAACTGTGTAATTAGTGTTTAGTAGTGCGGTAGCTCGTAATTTTCCGGTGGAACGTCTGTGAAATTTGATTAATTGGCCAAGGAGATTTAAAGCGTGCGTTAAGTGCGGATGTTTTTTTAGTTTAGTTACGCTTGAAGATGTTATAGCTGCTAGGTAAAAGTTTAGTTTTAGTTGAAAGTGATGAGATTCATCTCATATTTCCTTAATAAAAACTTACAGTTTAAAGAGTTATGTATAAGGGTATATTTATCGACAAAAGGTACACAGTTCAGCAAATACCCAACACTTTATTCATAATTCAGTTCCTAATTTCAGCCATATTTTAGTGTTCGAAGAATCTTATGTTTAATTTAAATTTGTATCAATTTTTTTCCCCATTTTTCTGACCCGATACTAATACAATTGAGGTTTTCTAAGTACCTTTAATTTCCGCTTTTAATTTATCATATTTGTTACCTACCACTCTGCAACATAGAAAAGTGCAGAAGTAGCTTTTCTCATACGAGGTCCATGATAACTTAAAATCCAGGACCACCTAACGATATTTCTTTTGTGAACAAAACTGAATCTTTTGATTATTAAGCGTTAAAAACGATTCATTTGTTTCTTATTTCTAGTTAACAAAACTACCTAGGTCAGGGATGGCGAACCTTTTTGAGATGTGGGTCAAATTTTGTTCATTTTTTTTTTAGTCACTAATGCCCATTTGCACAAGAGTTAAGCTTAAAAATTTTAAACTGAATATTTTCAAAACTAAACACCTTTAAAATTCAGTTGGGTAAAACGGGACGAAACAAGTGCTATATGGGTAGGGTTGCCAACTCTATAAAGTTCCAAAAAAAGACCCCTAAAAAAATAGGTACATACAGGGCCGTCGACAGGATTTTAGGGCCCGCGAATATACAGAGTGTTCAGCATAAGACTACCGTAACTTCGGGAGGCGATTCTGGGCATCATTTGCAACAAAAAATTCTATACAAACTATGGCACGATTCGGCGCCATTTTATAGATATTTTTAATTTTATGTTTTTTCAAGGTATCACTACTTTTATACCGAGCCTTTTTTTTTACTTCCGTTTTATAAAATAATAATTGTTAAAAACTAAAATGGTTACTTTTCTTTTTATTCCATCTCCAAACCTTGACATTTGAGTAAATTAGTAGTGAAAAGTAGGTTACGCAAAATCCCAGTTTTCTGCATTTACACCCCTCTGTTCGGGGTAGGGTTTTATTAAAAACCAAAAAAAAAATCCGTATGGTCTTGAAGCTCAATAAATGCGCAACTTTTTCTGAAATTATGTGACTCCTTGATTCATTAATGATTGAAAAAATGCAGTTGAAAATTTTAACAAAAATCATCGCGAACGAATTTTTTAGACATTAATGTAAAAATTTCATTGTTATAAGAAACGTTTTGAGGCTCGGTATTGAGCAAATTTATAGGAAATTTAATGCTCTTTCGTTTGGAATAAGCAGATTTGTTGTAGGATAAAGGATAGAAAAGTTACGGCCGTTTTTATGGTGAAAAACGCGAATATCGACGGAAAAGTTAAAAATGCAAATATCTTGGACACTATTGAGAATCAGGCCAAAGTGAATAGAATATTTTTTGTTGCATTTGAGCTGCTGAATCACCTCCCGAAGTTTCGACAACTCCTCCGTATACACCCTGTATAAAGTCTATTATTATTTTTTGTAACTTTTTTTCTTAAAGTTGTATATGTAAGTGTATGTACTTAAATATATTCATGAACCGTTTATGTTTTAGTTTTCGCTTTTATTTGAAATTTATTTGATGAAAATTGATTCTACATCAGAATCTCTAGAACGGAGTCATTAAAATAGTTACAATTAACATATTAAAATTAGAAGTTTGAAGACAATGTACAAATCAGAAACCGAGACCTGATTCTGGTCAGAAATAGGAAAAACATACATGCTCCGAAGCATAAAATCAACTATAGAAATTAAAATCATTAGAAATAGTGTTAAAAAATACATTTTTATTTCATTTTAAAGAGAAGTGAAACTCTGTTTCTTCCCCCAGAACCTTCTGGTTCGTTAGAAAATGTGTGTGCAGTTAGTATGCAATTTTAAAACGTTGCTTTTGCTTTTTTTGTAAAGAAAAATAAAAATACCTAAAAAAAAAAACAAAAGATGAGATCTTAAAGTTGTTTTACTTCTTTGCCTCATTATATTGTGTAATATATGGTCAATAATATAATTACTGTTGTTCAATTTTCTAGAGAAAATTGTATAATTGTATACCATTATGATATGTGGAAAAGGTCGTCAGAAAAGAGGACAGGGTAACACGTCAATTGCATGAAATTTCTAAAAAAAAAAAGAAGAAGCGAAAAAGACAAAAATTAGGATGGATAATTATAATAATTATTACTGAATAAGGTAACATTTAACACTGTTTGGTACTTATTTGGTTAAGCCCATGAACCCAGTTTAATTTTAATGCTAAACAAAAATTTTTAAAAATTTGGTCTCAGATCCACAGTGCTATGTGTAATTAAATTCAAAATTTTTCGCAACTTTTTTAAATTATTTTCATTTCCTGCAAGTAGCTGTTTATACCTACAGAATGCACCATGTTAAACTTGCTTTAAAGGAGGTTTTATACTAAAATGAAAATAATTTTTAAAAATATTAATGTATTTTTAAACAAATAAATGAACTACCATACAAAGTGTTAAGCCGCGTACCATCCTTTCTCGGCGGTACCGTTTGACAGTTCTCCATCTCGCCTTTTTCTATTGCTCTCTCTCTCTCCTTATTCCAATTCTCGTCGTACGCGTTATTTTTTCGTTAATCTTTCCTTTGTTGTCGCCGCCAAATCTTATTTTTCTGCTATTTTGTGGTTTTGTTTATTTCTCAGTTCCCATGGTTTCAACCTTCCCCTTCTCTATTCTCTCTTAACCGTGGGGTTTTTCCGTCTGCTGTAGTTCAGTACGCCTTTGACACTGATCAAGATAGTTTGTATGTGCCTCTGTACCTGCTTTACAACGCATCTAGTGCGCTTCCGCCGTTCTGCATATTGCCCCGCTCAACAGCACTGTTCTGCCAGCCAGCTCCAGCTGTTCGCTTCAAGTACTGGTACCGCACTTCCGCTTCAACACATCATCACCGGCCGCTTCTCGCACTTCTGGGCTCTATACCGGCTCCGCCTTCCCTTGTACCGCTAGCCATCTTCGCTTCCTAGAAACCTTCTACGGATTACTTCTGGTCTGTTTCCGCCTATTTGACCCTTACTTCCCCCTCCGCATCTCTGTGCTGAAACCACACGCACACACACTCAATACACATTCAAACAAGCACACCCCTTTCCTCCGTTTTCTTCCTTTGCCATCCCCTCAACTGCATCATCTTCATCATCAAGCTGAGACTGAATTACCTTCATCTACATTACCTTAAAGGTAAGTGCATCCTTACCCTTCTCTTTTCTATATTTCTTCTAAGTATTTCATCTATCTTATTTGCGTTACTTTGTCGCGGTGTCAACTCGGGCACTCATCGATTCTTAACCTGCGTTTACGCTCGCTTTCCTCTCTGCATCTGGAGCGGACAAAGGAGGTAGAAGTTGAGGTGCGGCTGCACATTGAACGCCTTTACTCAGTGTGGCCGGAGCCTCGGTCTCAGCGGTTTCCTCCGAAGCCTCGCCCGGAGACACAGATGTCGAGAGGTTAGAAGGCCGAGTCACCGACTCAGGACGAGCCCTCGCCTGGGTGTAAGCCTCACGCGCTTACACAAAGAATTCTCAAACCATTCATTCCACCCATTCTTAAGTTTATATTAAGGCTGGCTTCTTCGTAGATAGCGTTGATTGTATACAATATTGTGTCACTCCATCATATATGGTTAATCTGCTCCTGCGATTTTTACAACTATTCCACCGGAGACACTTTATCGACGTCCAGGTCTAGATGCACCGAGTTCTATTCATTAACGTGACCACCCTTTAGTAGGGTGCATTTAATTCAAAATTGCTCTTGGACCATTAACCCCGTTGGTGTGTGAAACCACCCGAAGAGGTGCCCCCCACCTTTGGACCCTTTGTGGCACAAACAGTGTAAGAATTTCTCTGTTTCTAATAATATAGTTAAATTCTGAAGTTCATCAATTTTAATTGTGTGAATTCAAGAAATGATAGGCGAGATAATAGTTTCACGAAGTTAATAAAAATAAACAAAATTTCATTTTCAATTCATCACGCAAAATTAAAGAAAACCGAACAGTTTTAATGATAATATATGTGTATATTTTAACAATTGATGCTTTTAAAAGCATGAAAATCATACACTAACTTTTAAAAAGAAAACAAAACGTTATTAAAAACAAAAGATTTTGTTTTTTTTTTAAATTTCTGAAACAATGAGAATTAAGAAAAAAAAATATTTCAATAGAGTTTGGGAAAAATATCTGCTTATTATTTACAATTAACAGACACCTAATTCTCAGGGTTATTTCCATTTATATGGTAAAAGGAAAGCTTGGGAACTAGTACAACCAACCAACTTTCTTCATTTCTTATCTCAAGCCCTTCTACACCATTATGCTGTTAAACAAGTTATATTAATTTTACAGAGCAATATGCTTAAAGAAATTAATGAATAAACAACATTGTGTTTCTATATTTATATATTTATTTAATCTATTGTTTCAATGTAAAGGAACAATAATTTTCTATTATTATGAAATATTTGCTAATTTAAATACTTTATTACTTTGTCATAATGTGTGACTTTTTGTGAAATGACTTTATTAAAATTTTCTACTACAGGCACTATTGCCCTTGCAACAAGTAAAGCAGATGACTGGAAATGTGACATGATAAGAGTTACCACTCGACGGAGGCTTTCCTACGAATCAATTTATTGAACTGCACCGCTGAGTAAATCAATCTACAGTTGTGAGTGTCTGCAAAAGTGAGAGATAAAAGCTGATCAATGAGAGAGTTAGAAAGCCCAGAGTAAAACTTCTTGAATCGGGCGATTAGATTTTGAGTAAAAAGGAACTTTTAGTTAGGTTGGAGTGAATGGTTCTTTGAGATGTATTGTGGAAGTTTGTGGCTATAATGTGTAGAATTTGTGACCATAATGTCTGGAGTCTTCAGATGTTGGAATGCTTAGCTGAACCCCACAGTTTCATTTAGTAAGTTCAAATAGGTTTCAGTAGCGCGTTGTCAAAAAGTACTTTGTACTTTAGCACCAATTATGATCGCCTGTCAAGGAGACTTGCTAGTAGATAGTAGCCTTTTTATAGTTCTTGTCTTTTGAGGCGTATATGTGGATCCTATCTCAAACGTTTGAACATGAGCAGTCCGTGGAATCAATCGTACAGGGTCAGCACAAAAAAGTGAATCCGATTGCAGTAAACTGGAGGGCTTATGGCATGTGTGAGAATGAAGGTAATGTTCTGACACATTTTTAAGAGAGAATGGCTATCTTTCTGCGTATGTGATGATGGTGGTTGGTGGGTGAATTGGATGGTCTGAAGAGAATATTAAAAACAGAATGGGTCCAAGAAAGCTTCCTTAAGGAACACCGGCAGGTGAAATGAAGAATTTTTTGTTCCATGCCTACTGCAGAACTAGCAGTTAGAAAGGTAAGACGTTAAGGTTAAATAAATAGGTCTAAGAAAGAATAGTTTCGAGTTTTCACAGTAAGCCTGGATGCCAAACTCGATCGAATGTTTCGAGAAAGGCATGTACATTCGTTGAATAGAGGAGATCGAGGTGACACTGATGAACTGTTGAGTGAAATTCACGGTATCCAAATTGATGCTGAGGTAAGATACTTCGAGAATTGAGAGTAGGGTACAATCGTTTAAAAAGCAGTCTATCTAGAATTTTGTTCATTAGGAGAAGAAGGCTTTTTGGACGATAAGCTGTTTTAAGATGACGAGATTTATTAGGTTTAGGAATCAGTTTTTAACTGGACAAAAAAGTAGGTAGTTCGGAGAACGGAATTGTATATCGATGTAAGAAGGATTATCTAGAGCAGGGGTGGCCAACCTTCAGCACGCGGACCGCATGTGGCCCCCCTTGAATTTTTTTTATAACCCGCGAAATTCATCCTATTATTACAATATTTTGTTTATTATCTCCAAATGGAACTGATTGACTTACAATGTAATAGTGAACTAAAACATATTTTTCAACCATCAAAACCAAAAATATATATTATAATGACACTTATCACAAAAAAAAAAAATGTAGTTTCAGAAATCAGCACAAAAAGCTGTGAGTGCATTTGGATCATCATTAACATCAACATGCGCCCGCAAATCGTTTTTCTCGAAAATGAAAATTACCAAACAAAGTTACACGAAACTTTCAAAACATGGACAGTTGCAGTACTCTTTTTTTTCTAAAATTGTGCACAATTGCAGCTTTTTAGCTGTATTTATTTAGGTGATAATGTTTAGGAGCTTTACATTTCCTTCACATTTCTAATAGCTGCATCTCCTGCCCTATTAATGTAATCTCTGCGAAAATATGGACAATCATAGTACTCTTTTACCTGTACAATTGTGCACATTGCAGCATTATAGCTGTATTTATGAAGGAGATATATAATGTTTAGAAGATTAACTTTTCCTTCATATTTCAAATTACTGTATCTCTTGTCCTATTGGAGTAATCTTTGCTCCACTTGAAGTGAATTTAGGATCTATAGCCTCAAAAAAATCTATGGATTCCTGATTTGAAATAGATTATTTTCGCTAGCAGTATACTGCAACAAGTTTGAAGTAGAATGGACGAAGATTCAAGGATACTTCAGTAGGGTGTAGAAAGTCAATTGGGTTGCTAGGAACAAGATGGTGAAACAAAAAATTAGTCTTGAACATTTCTGTCGTATTAAAATATGTTCAGTTCTTCTCCATGAGAGTTCAATCCACTAGCATTCCATAGGAGAATGGAAAGAGAGTTTTCATTGAAAGAATAAGGAGAAGTTCTGTAATTACTTAAGTGAGCAGAGTGATAAAAGAATTTATGATTGTCTTGAAAACGTTGATGAAGGTGGAAAGCAGTGAAGTGATGTCATTATCAAAAGGAAGAACGGGATTACGAGGTTCTGAGAAAAGGGACTCATCCAAAATAACTTTTTTACGAAACCTTTATTTTATATTCGATAAGTACCAAGAAGCGAAGAATCAAACTCTGGCAATGGAGACTCATAAAGAGGATAAAAGAGGTTTATCTAAGATTTTTATAGATTAGGCACCAAAGGAAAGAGTGTGAGAGAGCGGAGACCAAGTGGACTGGATTGGGAAATCAGCAACATATGCAGCAGGCAATTAGGTCCAGGGTTGGCTAAAGACAAAATAGAATGGAAGAGAGTAGTAAATAAATGCCTTTTGTAAAGAGTAAGCAAACGAATTTCTGAAAATAAACACAAATTAAACTGTTTATGCTTACTTGTGTAATCTTATTGGAAATTTAAAATAGAAAACTACTTTTTTACTTTTATTCAATTAAAAACTTTGTTGAAGAATCGCAGTCATTTATATAATGAAATTTGTAATTCAACAACTAACTGAATGAACATCTCAGAAAAAAATCAATACCATCTAGAAGAAATATTTTATATATTTTGGACCAATATATATATATTATATATTTTTTCTTAGACAATAATAATAGTTTATCCTTTATCGGTTTGCCAATATTGGATCAACACGAAAACAAAAAACCATTTTGTTCAGGCAGCTCTCTAAATTCGATCATTAGTCTGTAATTATCAAATTTAGAACCTCAATATTTCTATATTTATTTTTATCATCCTTAATTTGTAGTAGTTATTTTCTCTATTTTTTAAATATGTAATATCTAATTATTATTATGTAGGTGAATAAGTGCAAAACACGAACTGAAAGAAAACTCTTCGGACTTAAATTCTGTATTATTATAAATATTTATTTTCATTTATTTATTTACAACTGCTAACACCTTCGAAAGTACTCAGGGGTGGTTACTAAAGCCCTGTGTATTATTATAAACTTAAATATTTGTTTTATTTATTTATTTTGTATTTATTACATTTACCTCTGTTATAGTCACAGAGGTGATGGCCTATTAATTATCTAACTTAGATTATTATAAACTTAAATATTTATTCTTAATGAATTTTTAATCGCTTATTTTGAGAACGAAACTATATTGCCAAGTTCAGAATTTGTACCTACCATGTTAATTACAGTGGTGGCCCCCCTTAAAATTTACAATTATTTTTAATTTGACTAAAGAAAATAAACAAATATTATCTAAGAGCAGTTAGGTTTTCTCACAAAGAAAAGATTTAAGATAAAGCAATTAAAACAATTATTGGAGTGTACATTTCTGTGGCAACACTGAAATTGAGAGATTCTAATGTCCCGCCATCATTTTTACTTGGTAATAGATATTGTTACGTGTGCTATTGAGTAGTTATCACAAAACCATTGCAAATTTAACAAATTAGACCAAAGATATGAAGAATCATAAAGGGCATTTTTCTGCATAAATTGGTTGTTCTCTCCATAATTTTTTCAGTTTCTTACAAACAAGATGACAACTCCAGCACCTCCGCCAAATGTTTTGGCGACAATGCACCCTTTTAATCATAAAACCGTATTTTTGTTGGACCATACTCCTTATTTCCGTACTAGTTGTGAAAGTATTGTAGAATTTGATTTGTCAAAAATAAGAGGAACTGGGTTTATACCACTGGCACCAATTCATAAATCCTTATGGACGTGTTGTGTGGAATCAGCGACTGAATATTGTCGGATTGTGTGGGATCTATTTCCAAATGGAAAGCTCGTAAGTCTTCGAGTTTATGTATCTTTATTTAAAATAAGCGCTTTGTTTCTTTTATCTTATTATACGGTATTTTTCAGATACGTTTTATAGCCAGTGATATCGCAGCACATAGTTTAAATACATGGAACCAATCTCAACAGAATGTTGGTCATGTGAGTTTTTTTACATTAATAATAAACTTCGAACAGTCTCACTGTATACTATTCTAATTTTAGCGCGTACTTATTAGAAAATATGAAAATTAATTGAGATCACTATTAATTGTTTGCGAACCTACCTATTTTATTACATCAAAACACTGAGCCTTAGTAATCCAAGACGTTTAGTAAAAAGATTTAAAGAGGAATTTCGTCTACAAATCCACAAGTAATTCCTACTATCCCCACAATTTTAAATAAGGACAAGACATGTTTGTTAGTCCACAGTTAATGTACCTTTATTTCATTTTTTGTTATCTTGTTGATTGATATTAAAACTGTCCGGTGGGACAGTTTTATAAAGGTTGATCGAAAAAGCGTAACGTTCAAAAACAACCAACTTTGACATTCTCTATATTGACTAGTAGTATAGTCTAGTAACTTCAAGTTATAATTGTTAAGATTGGCCCTTTTCATTAATTTATAATTTCTTCTCTTTTTTTTTTATTTAAGGAGATTAATTTTTACCATATAATTCTATCATTTTTTTTAGCTTTTGAATGGCCTTGCCCAAATAGGAGTGCCACCTGCTGCAACTCAAGATAATAGTAAGTTCTCTATTTTTCCCGGACTTATTTCTGCAGTCCAAGCAATGTGTGAATGCTCTGAACAACAACATGAAAAAAGAACCTCTCTGAATGAGAATACCATACAGGTATATTTTTTACGGCACTTCTTGTTACATTACTGATTGATTCACGCTAATTGTAACGTTAGGTCGTGTGAAAGTCGTTTGCGAAAGAAGATAAGTATGCTAATTGTCCCAGTTTCTGATTTGACTGTGCCTAATTGTTCACCACATTATGGAATCGAAAAATTCCTGCAGAATGATTTTAGAATGCATCTTCCCATTGAGCTGCAATCCCGTCTGGAAACTATGGAAAATTAACCAATTTTCTCTGAATGTCTAGATTTAGATTTATAAAAACAGCCGCAGTGGTCTAGAATTGGAAGAATTGCAGTAAGATAAGCTCTTATGATGAACAGTGATTTATGTACCAATATAACAGTTTAGAAGCTGCCTCATAGCGTGAGAAGTTTTCATGTTGGAATTTATTTGGCACCAAATGAGATTTTTTCAGTTCTTATAAAATTTGGCCTAGAAGTCAGATTTTGGGCTATTCTTTGGATATGCTAGCAAAACAGCAGTTAAAGTTTAGCTATATTAGGTTGAAATATTCTTTTGGAGCTTTTAGTTTTCGTAGACGTTGTGTCGTTAACTCTAAGAGTTTAGAGATCAGTTACGTGGAGAAAGATTTTTGAAAAAATCTTTATTTTCCGCTTTAAGTTTTGATCTATTTACATTATGTTTACAAACTGAAATCGCATTATTTGGAGCGGTTATAACGTAAACGACTCCCAACCAAAAAGATACTAATGAAGGACACCTCAGTTTCCAAACTTAAAGCCTCAACAAAGGTTTTTTTTTTAAAACTTTTTTTTTTGCTTGCAGTTACTAAAAAAACAAAAAAAAACTTTCACAATTTAAGGTTTGATTGTTTAGAAACTTTTTTTTGCCATTTTATTGCTTAATACTTAAAGTGCTTATGCTTATTTAATTGCATCATACATTTTGCTGACGCCACATATTGTCACATTTAGGTGGTGAACAGATGCAGAGTTATTTGTATCACATCATTTATAAGTAATGATATCAGTAAAATAATAGAAGACCGTTTGCAGCAAGATATAATTCGTGGAAACAAAATAGCCGTCGCTTCTGACTTGTAATGTTATAAATATTTCAATTAGTAAATGATTTTATACTTTCATATTATTTTTCTCACAAATTAGTTTAATCTGTAAATTAATAAAAAAAATTTTCCAGGTTGATACCAGTCGATGCTTGTGAACTTGTTATTATAAATGTTCATTCTAACGGTTGCACCATGGAAAACCTTCCTAAACACAAAGTGAGACCCAACAAGTTTGTTGTATGAGTTTTGTCTTATTAATTTTCGGGTAAAATGTTGTTTACAAAGAACTTTGCTTAGAAATTCTTTAATTAATGATATAAAAAATGATTTATAAAAGAAAAAACGTTTAGCTGGCCACGGGGAAGTGTACAACGGCAAATTGAAGGCCTTTTCAAGATATGCCGATATAGTTATTTTGTGTAAAGTACGAATTCCGCATTGATTCTCGTTACCAAATTTCAATATGTAACAAATTATCCTAAACAAGCAATAAAAAATAAAAGTAGGACTAGATTAAATTTATTTACAAGGAGATTTGTATTACAAGGAAGTTATTTTTACAAGGAAATGTAGAGGGCTATACTGTGACCGTCCGTATTCTGCTTATGGTGTCTTTGGTTGGGCAAAAGGTATGATACACAAAATTGTCGGGTTACATTGAGTTTATCATCGATTCTCTTGGCATAAATCCTACATAACTACTTAGATGCCAGTCAATTAAATATGTAGCATTTTGTACTATTGTTGACTATGACTTATTGGTATGCTCAATTGACTCATATTTGTTTGGATTAATCGTTGTTCTGACTTTCTAAACTATAATATTGGGTGGTCTGGTTATAGATAAGAAAGCTGTTTTTGCTCATTTCTACAAATTTGGTCAGCGCCTTTATTGTTATTACTCAATAAAGTGTTTTCACCATCATCATTCAACTTGACTTGTCAGCATGGATAAGTCTATCAGCTTGTCTACCGCCAAATATGTTCCTATTTTGCGATTACAGAAATGGATACATAATATTGGGGTAGTGTAGTGGGGGAGAGATCATAGTCCAATATTATTATTACTGTCATTATTATTTCTACGTGTATACGACGACCGAATGTTCATTAGCAAAGATAGTTAGTCCAGTGACAGAAGCTTGCAATCTCTGTGCGCCAGATAAACAGCTTCCTGCCTTGCCAATTTCAATTGTTTCACGGAACTCTCAAAAAAGAACATTTCTCTGCAAAAGCAGGTGTAAGAAGTAAAATTGGATGTTTGGTTTGTGTGTTCGAGCGCGAGTAACTTGTTTAATGACTGTAAAACCCCTAAAATCCTCTAGGTGAATCTTTTTTCTAATTAAAATTTCTGGAGTATTGCGAACCGTCCTTACATTTAATATATTTGGTTAAGTTACATTTTTAAAATCAAACTTATTTTAACAAAGAGATAAGTTTTAATGATTTACTTGCCTTACATGGTCAGGTCTCTAATATTCTGGAATCGGAAACCTATCACGTGAAAGCTTCTGGAGGTTTAGCTAACAAGTTATCTAGTTTGATTTTAACGCATTACAATCTGTCGAGTACTACTGTGACAGGAATACCGATGAAAGAGGAACAAAATGCAAGTTCCTCAGCAAATTATGATGTTGAAATTTACCATCCCGCAGAAGCGCATGATGCTCTCTTTAGAGGTAATGTGGTTTATTTTGTATTTATAGAAATTCATTAGAATTTAAATTTAATTTTGACCATCTTTGAATAAAATTAAGATTAGGATTAAATAGCGGGACGTGGCCTATACCCTATGGCACCGCAGCCAAAGAGTCTTATCTCTGAATCAATTTTTGACGTAGCTAAGCTATATTCCTCTAAATATTGTGTGCACTGTAGAAACATCTTAAATATATAAATCTGCTCCTCAGAATGATTTTATTTTTTTGACTTTGAAAGTTAAAAAGATAATTTTCCCGCTAATTAGTTTTCTATTACAATTTTTAATTAGTAAACGGCACACCTAATAATATGTAATCATTCTGTTGTGGCAAGAAAGCAGGTACTACGGCATGTTTGCCTACAGGTTTGTATAGTTGGTAAACAGAAATAGCAAGAGTCACCCAGTTAGTTAAGGTTGCAACAAGTTGTGCTATGTTAAGTTCTGAATTTATTTATTTTTTTAAATACTCATAAATGCAGCATGTGTTTAAATGTTATAATTATGTTGCTTATAGGTTGTACCGATATGATTCAATGCATATATTATAGGAGTATAATATTGTCCAATATTTAAAGCAGTATTAAATTTAAAGTTTTTAGATTATTCAACAAATGTATTTGAGAAACTGTATAAGTTATTGTCTCTACAATCTAAAACAAAATGCTTTAATATTTATATGTACTATGCATATATATATATATTTGTGTGTGTGTGTATTTTATATATTGTATATGCCTTATGTATTTATATTTTGTATAGTTTTTTTTTGTTTACTAAGATTACAAATTATGTTTTTATGTGTATATAATAACTGGATCTGACTTTCCTTTGTAAAAAGAATAATCATCCTGGAATATAGTAAACAAATATTTAAATTTTCAGGTTGTGGAGTAGAGATTGGAAGTTTAATGACTCACAAAGAAGGTTTTGATTACTCAACTATTACATTAAAATGGTGTACACCTCGAGGTGTTACATGCAATGAAACGTGCATATGTTCCTCTGTTCATAGAATTACACCAGTTGATATAAATAGGTAAAGTTCATTTTCTACTTATTATTTGTTATTATTATGCACGCATTAGGTTGCGTATTCGCAAATAACATACATTAGTATAATGTCAATTTCAGTCTTCTTTTTTTTTCGAGCTACGACCTAGGACTAAGTCATCTTCGGGGCTTATGTTATTGGCAATAATAATATTATTTTAATATTGCTATTGTAAGATTGGAGTGTTTTTTATCCTGTCTGCTTATGAACTGATCTCAATAATCATATTTTTTAAGTAATAATAGATTTTTTTTGTTTAAATATTTGCAAATTAATTATGGGCCAGCTTATTAAGAGCTCTTTACATATAGTTACATATTCCAAATGGTGTTCTTCAAATTCATGATTCAGTCTTGGAGGAAATTGAATTCATTTTTGCACTTTTTATTATTAGTCAAAAATTGTAATATTTTGAATTAACACAAATGGTACATCTTACCGTTGCAAAATTTCATTCTTAGTTCTATTCTCTATTATTGAGACTGTGTTAATACTTTCCACGCGGTATAACTTATCGTCTCATGTAAATAACTTGTTAGATGGAACACTAATTTTACTGCGACAAATGTTAGGGAGGTTCAGATAATGTTTCTGCATTCAACGTAATTTAAATGCCGGACCTTACTATATGTATAAATAAACACACCTCTTATATATGAAATAAAGAGAAATTAATATGAAAAGTTTTGAGCTTAATAAAAGATATTACTCCTTCACTATGCAGATTAATGAAGGCAAGCCTGGCTCTCAACTGTGTGCCACGGACTTGGGGGTCTGAAAAGTCATCTTTATTCCTAAGCCTGGGAAGAGAACTCATACCCAGGCTAAGAAATTTCGACCAATTAGTCTTATCATCGTTCATGTTGAAGGTGTTTGAAAGACTGGTTGACATGAATATAAAAGAGGTAGCTCTAAAGCTACGGCCCCGGCATGAAAATCAACATACCTACTAGAGAGATAAATCTTGCGAAACAGCCCTCCATTGTCTGGTCAAGGAACTGGAGGCTTCTGAATATTGAAAGGAGGCAGCAGAGGCGTGTTACTAGATATTGAAGGTGCGTACAGCAACACTACCTATTCAGTTGCCTTGGCGATGGAAAGGCATGGTATAGATACCACAGCCACAAGGAGAATTGGTAATATGCTCTCGCCAAGGAGAATAAAAAAGTCTTTTTGGGGAATCGCTGGACTTAACGACTGTTAGGGGTACCCTCAGAGGGAGTCTTATCTCCGGTCCTGTAGTGCATGGTTGCAGACGACTTACTTGAGATGCTTCGTGGGGGCTCGGTTCTGGGCTACGCAGATGATATTTCTGTGGTGGTAAGGAGCAGGCACGAGACAATCGTTGCTGAGCTCATGCAGGAAGCACTCAAGATTGTAGGAAATTGGTGTCAAATGGTAGATCTTAATATGAACCCTTCTAAGACTACTCTGGTCCGTTTTACCAGGAGAAGGGACACAGAGAGCAACAAACCTTCTATTTTTTGAGAAAACTCTGGTTGCGTCGGGTGAGGTTAAGTATCTGGGCGTTGTCTTTGACACCAGACTCACTTGGAAAGCACATCTAGATAAAGTTACACTAAAGGCAAAACAGGCTCTTTGTGGTGTTACTAGAACCTGCGGGAGGCCCCAAAATGATCCGCTGGCTCTATATACGAACAGACATTCTAAACAAAAAAAAACAACTTTCTTTTATCCGAATAAATTGTATTCATTACCGAAAATTCCCTCTCAGCCTCAGCAGAACTTACAGAAATTGTGTTAATTATATTTTTGGCTTTTTGAATAACATTGGGTATAAAATAATTTGCGTTATTTCTTGTTTTCAATATAATAGCGGAAGTCATTAACAGAGCTCTCATGACTAAATATCCTGTAAAAGTCCGATAACTTATCTTCAGCTTCTTTCCAAGGAATTACAGCTTTTTCTATATTCCAATAATCGGCATTTACAATTTTAACCTTCCTTTCGTATGTCCCGCTGTTTTCTCTGAGATTTTCAAATGCATAATTGTTCTTTTGATCAATTGCTCAGCACGTAATTTATTTATGCATCTTCCTTGTAGAACATCTAACAATAAAGACATTTCCTCGAGTATGTCGTTCATTAATGTCATTGATCCCGCCTGCTATTGTAATCTAATCTATGAGGTTATTATAGTAGAAAAAAATAACTTATACTAAATAACTTAGTAACTTATACTAAGAGAAAGTAATTATACTATTCACTTATCGCAAGACTGTTAATAATAACAAAAATATTGGTTGGATTCCGTTGCTGGATAATTTTGATCGGTATCAAATTTAATTCATCTTCTGAGAGTTGTTATCAGAATATGTCTTCTAAATTTTAATAAAACTTCAGACTCTTAAAAACATTTACACTCAAACCTGTTTTTATGCGGTCCTTTTTTATGCGATTTTTTATTTGTGCGTTTCTTTTTGTGCGATCTCATAATTTAATTATTGAACTGACAATAATTTCAATGTCAACGAATAAAATGTGCAATACAATATTGCGATTGAATTTTTGGGTAGCAATGCAAAAATGCATTGATCGCAAATAAACATTAAAGGACATCTGCAGTTTTGTATGTATAAAATAAATACATATATAATTAAAATATTTAACAATGTTCGCATGTGTTTTTTCTAAATCAGGCTCCAAAAGGTTTTGCGAGATTCGAAGAGCTGCCAAGCCTCGTGTCTTGATTTCGTTTAAAAAATCAATTGCTATTATGAGTTATTTTATAAGTGAGATTTTTTTTTTTTTAATATTGTTTCGAAAACTATTTCTTATAGCTACTCGTGAAGTTTTATGCAATTTTTTTTATGCGTTTTCTTTTATTCGGTCTCTATCCACCGCACAAAAACAGGTTTGAGTGTATTGCAATTGTGTCACTGAAGCTTGATAACTGGAAATCAAATTCTTTAACAAACCTTATGTACAGCTCTGATGAATAAGGTAGTTTAACATGCTTGTTTGCTTAATATTGACGGTTTTACGAATTTCATCCATCGCCCAGAATCTTGTTCATCAAGTTAGTGTAACATGGCTTCTACTATTGAAAATACTTGCCTACACCAAGTCGATTAATTGTTTGTGAGTGATGCAGTGATGAGTGTAGTGAAAATTTAAAACCAATCATAATTAAGCAAAAAACATATTATATTAGGATTTATATTCTTAAAACACCCATTTTCAACAGTTTTTATTTTTATTTTTTTTTTATAGTCGACCATCCTTATGTCTGATCAACTTTCTTCTTGGAGGTCGATCAGTGATGTTAGAAGTCTCAAGGCGTGGCGGGGCCAAAGCCCTATCTCATCTCCTTGCTGCACGAGCTGGTCAGATTTACATGCATAGTTTAACAATTGGGCGATCGCCTCTTGAAGACCCGCCGTCAATCAGTGAGGGTGCCGGTGGTAGAGTAACCGATTATAGAATAACCGTAAGATATTATTTAATTTGAAAAGTTCTGTTAGTTTTTAGCAGTATAGTCACTTTAAAAACATTTATTTTACAATCAGCAGTTTTGCTATTAAAAACTTTATTTCGATAATTTGTTGACTCAGAAATCTTAACTAGAAGGTTAGAAACGAAATTTAGAGAAAATTTCTGTTACTTTTACTGGAATTTACAGTGGTAGGGGTGATTAAACTTGAGTTTCTCATATTTTAATGCAACCTCAAAGAAATAAATGAACAGAATTTACAATCATAATCATCTATTTTTGCATGAAATAATAATCTGCGGTGAGAAATACTCGTAGAACTTACGGGAGATCCTGAGCTATCAAGGTGGTGGTAAGTTGTTTATCAGCCATACCAAGCAACTACGCTCACATGCTAAGAAAATTATGGTTTCTAACTTGTCTGTTTTTTATGTAAGTGCTCATATCTGCACACTTGATGATCCTATGAAAAGAAGTCCATGCTTCATGCTAGTACAGGCCTCATGAATCGAAGAGACTTCTCATAAGTTGCTTTGTAAGTCTGTAACTATCACGGTTATTGTTTCTTTTAATTTAGGATTAAAGCACTCCTTTTAATTCTATGAGATATTTAGCCAAGAGAACCTTCTTGAAAATTAATTTTTCTGGAAAATCCTTTAAGTGGCGAATGTAGTCTTTAAAATAATTTAACACATACAAACAAACCTTCAGACTAGAAATTTAAAAGTACTACGGATAAAATTAGTTTGTTTCTAATTAGGATTTTGGAACGTTCATGCAACAAAACAAATTGTATCCTTTAAAGTCTGGAAAAGTTCAGGGAACGACGTTCAAACGAACCAAGGCTAGATTAGAACGACACACGAAATTTTGGCCCATGACTATATCTTCTACCACAATATTTAACTACAAACAGGTTCTCTTTTAAGTATACATAATTTTATTTTGAAATATTTTAATAAAAGCAGCAGAATTTTTAAGAAATGATATTTTTTTTCAAATTTAGTATTTGGAACCTATTTTGACTTTAATGCTTCAACCCGAGCTCAGGGAATCTGATGTAATTCAATGCAAACAATGTATATATTCTTTAGTCGGAAACGAAGCCAAACACGAACCACTGACATCAAATGGGCAAAGAAGCAAAGGCCCTAAAAGGTAAGTTACGTTCACGCGTTGCAGTTTATAAGTGCTGTAATAATTTGAAAGAACTCAAAATATAATAATTATTATTTTGAAGGATCAATATACATTTTCTTTTACTACGCATATTACTTACAGATTTTTCTTTATTATTATTTTATATATAAATATATATAAAGAAACGAATAAAAATATTAAAAATGTGGTTAGGTCCGCAGTGCTTGTTAATATTTTTGATTTTATCGTGGTAGCACGCGTATATATTGTATCCCTGACTGGATTCGGACTTTCCTCCGTCATTAGAGGTAGATTAATCAGTTTGGTGAAGAGATTTCGATTGAGTGAGGAAGGTTACATGGGTGTATGGGTGTTATTCAAAATGTTAATGTACCGTAAACATTTTTGAAAAATAATTAAATCTAGTATTAAGTGTTTGTTTGAAGCGTGTGTATTGTTTTAGAAAAATTAGTGTTTCCATTTTATCCGGGGGGGCGCGCGAATTTAAGCAGAAAGCACGGAATTATTCTTATTACATTTTTACTAGGAAATAATTATTTTTGGAAAAATATTGATAATATGTGGTTCTAATCTTAAAACAAATGAGTAAATTAGTTAAACCTTAAAAAAAAAAAAAAACTTAAGACAGTGAAGAGTATGCAACATGCTGATATGTTTGTGTTTTTATTTATTTATTTATATATTTTGTTGAGGCTAGCTCAGCTAGTATCATGTGTGTTTTGTATGGAATAAAGTTTAAATATTAAAACTAGTGGGACGGGATATGCCTCAAGTCACCGCAGCCAAAAGAGGCTTATTGTGCCTTCCCTATCTGGATCTAGTAGACGAAACCTCCCCTACTAAGGAGGTTGAGGACTTTCCCTACTAGTTCTTTTTGCGCTACTATCTCCTTTGGTCTCAAAGAGCCAAAGGTTTAATAGCTCAACCACGCAATCGAACAACAAGTGAGAGGCCGATTCCTCCTTTTCCTGATACAATCTGCACAACGGTTCCAAGCTAATAAGCCCCACCTTTTTGGCTCTTTGTCTGCTCAGCCAAGATATCATGGTCGTGCAGTGTTTGACCCCTGGACAAGTCACCCTGTTCTTTTCATGTTCTCTCCAGATCCAGACTCTGAGAGCCATACGAACTACACCCTTGGTGATACCTATTACAGGTTCGGGGCCAATGAATAGAGTGTTAGCTCCATTTCTGGTCAGTTGGTCGGCTGTTTCATTCCCCTTAATCCCTATATGACCTGACACCCATTCCAGCCGAACTTTATTGTGTTTTACATTCCCAAACCAAAGAAAAGATACAATAGTTCTGAAGGAAGATGGGCTTTCAGCTTGGCTATCCAAAGAGATGCAAATCTCCTTATGTCTAAAATCCATTCGCAGGTTTTCCTCAGTTCAGGTTTTGATTGCTAAGGTTTCGGGCTGGAAGACAGTGGAGTATCTCCCGAGATATCTCAATGAGTATCTCAGATTTAACCCATACACTCCATCCCCACTCCACAGGCCATCTTGGAGGCATTCGTAAACTACATGTGTCCCTTCCAGCATTCTTCTGTCCAGTTTACCCTCCATTCTGTTCTCGATGTGAGGATCACCTGAATGGAGCTCCAAAACTGTGTCTAGGACAAATACTGTCCCTAAACATGACAATAACCGGCCCAGGGTCGACCTTACCTGTTACACTCATATCACCATTGAAAGAACTAATGTACCTGTCATTAATGTACCTCGCCAGTCTAGGTCTAGCAAGGAGGCCCTTGCATCCGCCTGTATAACGTACTGAAGCGGAGGCAACACCGGCGGTACCTCCAGCGTGGCAGTAGAAGCACCTAACCAAAGGCCTCCGTAATCAACAGGCAGGCCAGTCTGTGTACTCTGTAGAGCCTTGATGGCCGACTATTGTTCAGCCATCCTCTACCACACCACCGCACCGTATGTGATAATAGAAATGACTGTTCATGTATAGAGTCAGTGAATCATTTGGGTGAAGACCCATGCCTTCTCGCAGGTTCTAGTAATAACACAAAGTGCCTGTTTAGCCTTTAGTGTAACTTTACCTAAATGTGCTTTCCAAGTGAGTCTGGTGTCTAGGACAACGCCCAGATACTTAACCTTACCCGACGCAACCAGAGTTTTTAAAAAATCGAAGACTTTTGTATCCCTCCTCCTAGTAAAGAAACCAATGTACTCGTAGTCTTAGAAGGGTTCACAGTAAGATCTAACCTTCTACACCAATTATCTCGTATAATCTTGAGTGCTTCCTGCATAGCTCAGCAACGATTGTCTCGTGCCTGCCCCTTACCACCACAGAAGTATTAACTACGTAGCCCAGGACCGATAACTCTCAAAGGTCTAGCATCTCAAGTATGCCGTCCGCAAACATACACCACTGGATCGGAGATAAGACTCCCCCCTGAGGGTACCCCTAACAGTCGTTAATTCCAGTGATTTCCCTTGGCGATATCATGTTACCAATCATCCTTGTGACTTAGTGACTGTGGAATCTATAACATGTTTTTCCATCGCCAAGGCAATTGAGCTGTAGGTAATGTTGCTGTACGCACCCTCAATATCCAGTAACACGTCTACTGCTGTCTCCTTGCAATATACAGAAGCTGTTCCTTGACCAGACATTGGAGGGCTGTCTCGCAAGATTTGCCTGTCTGTCATGTTGTTTAGCATGCAGAGGCCGTAACTTTAGAGCTACCTCCTTTATATTCATGTCAATCAGTTTTTCTAATACCTTCAACATAAAAGATGATGATAAATTCCTTATCCTGGGTACGAGTTCTCATCCCAGGCTTAGGAATAAAGATGACTTTTACGGGCCCCCAAGTCTGTGGCACATAGTTGAGAGCCAGGCTTGCCCTCATTAACCTGCATAGTAAAGGAGTACGGAATAACTTTAAAGAGTGTATTTGATGGAGTGGTTGAATTCTGTCTTTCTCTGTTTTTAAATCTTGTATTCCAATCACCTCCGACTATGATACGAGAATCACAAAAATTCGATATTAAATAATTTAAATAATGATTTAATAAGTTTAAAATGTAATAATTTTCTTTACTTGGTTTAATGGAAACACAACCTATTATAAAACTTGTTATACTTATGTTAAGGTGTAAAGAAAGAAACCAATCTTTAAAGTATATTACTTTAACATTTGAAAATAAACATTTTTTTTAAGAAAATAATAATGTCACCGCTAGCTTATATTGTTTAGAAGCATTTACAAAAAAAAATCATATTCATTTAAATGATAAGATAAATCTTATATTTTTACAGTTAAAATTTAACTATGACACTTAAATAATTATTTATTTAATTAAGTTCGGTTTGATAATGTCTTAAGTTTTATTTAATTAAAACAGGCATGCTATGAAAGTTCAAATCTACGAAAGTTTTGTTTTTACTTGAGTTCAAGTTTGATCCGAGTGTTAAACTAAGGGATAGAGTTCAGAGAAAGTACAGTGTACAAAGTTTGTATAAAAAAAGTTTCAGATTTCCGTGCAAGAATTATCAATAGCATGTTGAGAGAGAGAGAGAGAGAGAGTGAAAGTGAGAGAGAGAAAAATCAGTAAAATGGTGCAGTTGAGTTATTTCCTTCAAACTCGAAAATGTATCAATTCATTTAATACTTAATTATGAATTAGAGTTAGGACCGTAAATGATTATTCAGAATAAAGATTAAAACTGGCAAGAAAATTTTACGATAAATTTTAAATATTTTTATTTGGTCAATTTTCTTGAAAACTGTAGTATTTCTGCAAATAAATATTTTTATCTGAATAATATTATTTTAGAGAAGAACAGTACAAGCAGATGTGGACGGAGTTGGAAGCATTTTTGCGTGCACATTGCATCACCGATAAACATATTAATATCCTAAATTGTTTATTAGAAGTGAGATCTAGAGATCTGTCTTCAGATGGCGATAAAGTTGAATTGGACCAAGCTTTAAGAGAGTTAGACCAGTAAGTAATTATAACTACTTTTTTTATTCGTTAAGATTTAGTTTATCAAATCAAATGAGTAATTTGTACTTTCTCTTAAAAATGTAAGTTCAAATTATTTCAAATAGATTTTCACCTTAAACATGGTTATATTTCTGCTTAGAATTTCCTTTTAGCAGTTCATTTTAATTTACTTCCTTAAAATAAACAATAAACCACAAGTAACTATTCAAAAAAAAAGAACAGTTTAAACGTTACAAATCTCAAGAACCCTCTGGTATCAGTTTTCTTGGGTTAACAAAAAAATTAACCTAGTTTTTAGTTTATGTAAGATTACAAATTATCATTGCAGCCATTTTCGAAGTATCGTAAAAATTAGGGCAGAAAAATCACTAAACGCGTCCTTGGTTTGTAGGATGTTAACAAAAAAAATCAAGCTTTTGATTTCCTGCAGATAAGTTGAGTTTCATTTAATTTAAAGATATCAAAGCAAGTATAGTGTGCTCTAAAAGATCAGCTGAAGTTTTTATATGTGCTTATGTTTGTTCTTAGAATGTAGACGAAATGATGCATCTACTTTCTCTCCAGGCCCCATGAGCATTGTAAGAATGCGTTGGTATATGTGGTTTATATGGTTAAGTTAGCAGCAGGGACGCTTAAAACTCCTTAGTAAATGACTAGTACACTTCCTCCTGTAGACTTTTGTTTGAGATATTTTGCTGACAGACAAAAAACGTTTTTACAGAATTTGTCTTTTTATACTATCCTTTATTAAGAAATGATGCAGCCTTGAAGATATTCGAGTTTTGATATTCACTGTTTATGTAAGTTCCCTTGAATCAAGTTTTGGCAAACTTAAGCTCCACTTTTATTTTAAACTTTTTCCGAGAAATCTGATTTACTATTTATTTTACACATATTTACATCATTTCACTTAATGTTCATTTAATTTTAAATGGTATGTTAGAAGAGGTATGGAAATTATGATAATTTACTTTAAACTGTGGTTATAATTTGCAAACAAGTTTCAAGTTTGAGGCCTAAAGACATATATTACATTATATGTATGTAATATAATGCAGTTATAAACAATTAGGTATCCTGTAATAAATTGTAAGTATAGGTTGTCACTGCAACCGAATCTAGCTGCCAAAAGTGTTATGTTGTGATAGAATGTGGATGCCTGTAAAGTGTAAATGTTTACTTGTAATGTTTGTATGTTGAGTCTTAGTTTGCCAGTGCTCTCCTAAACCCAGTTAGTTGCACATATCAACTACCTCCGCAGGTCTTGTTTTTATTGTGTGAATTTTTCAGGTGGTTGTGTCATTGTTCATGATCGTTAGACTGGTGTACCCACATAAACGCCAAGATCCCTGAAGAAGTGCTAATTTAATCTATGAGTTTATCTGTGGGTATAAACTAAACCAAAATAGTAACACACATCAATTACAACTGCAGGACCCTTTGTGTTACTCTTCAAGGTGTTCAGGCTTTTTAAGCTGGGATACCGTCCTGTCAGGAAAGCTAATCCATTTCTCTTTTCGGGAAGGGAAAACCAAGTGTACTCTCTAACCCTATATTTTTTTTTCATGTAAAGTAAATTTATTAAATACAGTAGAAGTTAGTCATGGGAGTGTTTCACATCAGATTTTTTCTTTTAAATTTTAATTTAAGGCGCGTCAACATCTGTCTTGGCTTGGCGCCCGGATCTTTTTCCAGTTCACTGCCGGCCACCGAACAGTTTCTTTTGTAACAGTCATCACTGTGCATCACCGGGCAGTGAGCTGTAAAAAGCTCCTTAGGACAGAAAATCTAAGGGCCAGCAGCTGGATTCTAACAAGGGATCTCCGCGTTGGAATCCATTTTACGCTAACCACATAGCTAATCCCTTTCCTCTATGATTTTTATTGTTTGCAGATTGAGTTCTGAACGTGCAAGTGTTATTAGAGCAACTACAGACTCTCCATTGTCTCCAGATGCTGCGGCACCCGTAATACGTAAAACAGTGCTAGAATTATGGTTAGCTAAATTTGGTTCTAAGAAAATTAGGCCAGAATTTACTGGTTTATCGAATGCAACAATGACAACAAATGGCAATGTAAAATTTAAATTATATGCAAATTTAAATAGAACAAAATCATTTTCCAAACCAAGAAAAGATACAGAATTTTCTTGATTTTTTTCGTTGATATTTTCAGTTAATAACTTTTACGAGATATGTTGGGAGACGTAGAGGATTAAACGCGTACAGGTGAGGTGTACATACATTGTTCCCAATACACACACACACACACACTTATATATATATATATATATATATATATATATATAATCAATTGTTGAGAAGCATTTGAAGATCAAAATAAGTTGAATGAAATAAAAATACTAGAACGTCTTGTGTCAATCAATCAATAGTAAATTAAAAAGTCAATAGTATTACTAACTTCGCCAACGTATCGACAAATTTATTGTCTTCTTCAGGGTCTGAATATTACAGATAAACAACACAACAATTAGAATATTGAACGCCAGGAATAAAAATGCGACATCTTACTAATAAACTATAAGAAATGATATCAGTTACAATCGTTAGAACCTAGTGGATACGTGAGGTGGTTAAGTTTTCATTGATATCATTCCTTATAATTTTTTTAGTAAGATATCGTATTTTTATTCCTTTGCTTGCAATATTCCAATTGCTGCGATGTTTACTTGTAATATCCAGGCCCTAAAGATGATAAGAAATTTGTCCAAATGTTTGTGATATGACGGAGTTGCTGTTTTTTAATTTGACCGAATTTTCACTACTTCAATCCTAAATATAAATAGTTTGCGGTGACTAAAAGCTGATACAAATTAGTATTACAAACAAAAAGTTCTTTGCAATAAATGTTTATAAACAGCATTAAAAAACAAAAATTCGTGCTAGATTTACTTTTATAGAGAGAATGCTTCTTCTGCCTTCTGAAACTTTCTAGATTAAACGTGTCCAATTATAATGCCGCGAGGCTCTAAATATATTAACTAATCAGGTGAAAGGTCGCATCTTGCCACCTTGAAAATAAAAAGAATTCTACCAAAACTGTGGTTAACCTCTGATATACATTCTTTTTTCATTTTCTCTCTTACATTCTTCGCACTCCTCTCACAATATAAGCAAATACACTATAAAATAAGTGAAACGCTCAAAAAAGATCCTACGTTTAAAGAAGAGGTACTGAATAGAATAACAATAGCAGTAAAATTAACATAACGCAGTGTATACCTCGCCAATAAATTTTTCATTTAATGACATACATTTACTAATTCAGAAAATAATCCAAAAAATAATAATAAATTTATTTTGGTTTCCAAACTCCGGCATTCAGTTTTAGTAGACGAGAAATGGGACGAATTGTTCGCCAGTAAAGATTGTGTCACTATAAATAATTGCAGAATATTTTCTAAAGGTGAAATTTATCCTTTTAATTCTGAAATTATATAGTATTAATAATTGAATGCAGCTCATATTTTCTTGTAATATGACTATTTTTAGAGTTACCAAGAAAGAAATGTTATATAGATCCAAATTTAAGTTACATTGATAAATTAAAAGAATTATTGATTATAAATGATTTTCACCTGCGCACCCTCAAAGAGAACAGATTTATTTTTATTGCTCTGATATTTATCTAATTTTTTGAGTAGTTCATTATTTTTGAAGAACGTTATATGTATTTATTAAGTTTTCTTTCATGAATAAAACTGTGTCTTTTGCAAAGGGTGTTCTTTTTCTATTAAAAAGAAAGTGCATGAGAGAATCTTATTTTATTTTTTCTTGTTTCTACTGCTTTCAGTTTGTGTTCATATTGTAGAATAGAAACTTTCTTTATTCTAAGATGTAAAGATAAGATCTTGTAATTCTGTCTCTGTAAATATGTGTATAGATGAAACTCCCTTGCTACAAATTGTATTTATTAGAAAGAAATTACAAATAAGTTTGTAATTGATTTAGCAAAATTTAATAATTTTATATTATTTTATAATGTCGGCTTTTAAAATAACTCATTATTTTAGGTACATTCAGTTTATAGGAATTTTAACTCCTAATGAAACAAATAATTATTTTTTCATGGTACCTGATTTTCACTTGTTGTTTATTTTTCGTATTTGTTAATTATGCCAACTCTTTGTATGGAAAATGTTCCAAAACTAATAAAGAATTGATTAATTATATGAGACTGTGGGGCACCTAAAATACAAAATGGCGGCCATCCCCATCCTTTGCTTACCAGCCAATAATCGAATTCGACGAAGCCCTGAGTCACGCCCCTTACTCCCACCCTAACCTTTTCTTATCGACTAATCATCGGATTCGACGTGGCTTTAAGCCACGCCTTTTACTCACTACTATTTTTAGACCCTATTCCCTTCACTCCTACGTCACGCCCAATTTAACCCTCACTCTTCCACACCTCTTCTTATTTCCTAGATTCATTGGCTCTTAAATCCCGCCTGCAAGACGACGAATATCCTCCAAGCTGGCCCGAGACCTTAATACTATAGGCAGCTGCACTAAGTTATATCGATTACACAAATTGAATAATTTAAATAATTGTAAACAAACTCAAACGCACGTGTGCTGCATTTATGAGTATTTATGAAAATACTCATAAATAAATAAATAAACATAAAAAATAAATACTTGTTATGTATGACTTACATTTTTCAAAATTTCGCGATCTGCTTTAGCCTTAAACTAGTTGGCTGATTCATACTATTTCTGATTAACTTCCTGCTATTAAATTGATCAAGTAAAAACTGTATGAAAATGTCGTTTTAGCTTTTTTTTTTTAGCGCCAAGAGGATGATCTATATTTTTTTCTATGATTTAAGGCGCGTGTTGATCAGAGGTCATTGGCGCCCGGAGCTTTATTCAGTGCACTGCCGGCTTCCGGACAGTGAGCTGTATGAAGCTCCTAGGAAGAGAAAATCCAAGGGCCTGCAGCTGGATTCCAACCCGGGGTCTCCGTATGGGAATCCAATAAGGTAACCACATAGCTAATCCCTTCCCTCTGGATGACCTGTATTATTTTTAGTTTACTAGTTAATTTATGTATACCTGTACTTGTTCCAAAAAGAGATAGTAGGCGTCTGTAAAGGGTATAATATTTACACGTTTGTAAGAAATAGAGTTTCATACTTCAAACAAATTACTTCTACAGGCATTAGTATAAGTGAATGTTAGGGGTGTTAGTGTAAATGTTAATCTAGGATACCGAAGGGAGGCCTAAGGTCCATGAAGAGTCCAGTTCTCTCTACGAGGCTTCACTAGGAAGTGAAAGCCTAAATATTATTAGGCACCAATTTAGTCTCAATTCTTCTAAATTAATCATTTACCTACTTCAGTTCATTATCAATGTGGGTGCAGTAACATCTTAAATATTACAAATAGGGTTAAATGTTGCTGTAATTCTGACTTTCAAGAAGATTCACAATCGTAAGTAGATTACTACTAAATAAATTATTTCATTTCTGCTGGTTGCTATGATTTTCTGTATATGTGGAACTCACCTTTAGTGAAAGTAAAACAATTAGCAAGACATGTAAATGGTGAGAATATAAATATAGATCACTAATCCATCTTCAATGATGATTAAAGATATGTCTGATGATGAGTTTTAAAGTCCGTGGTACTTATTTATTTACAAAAAAAAAAATGTTTTTCGTTAGTACCTACAATAAAACACTTTTCAATTAATATTTTGTTTGAAGTGTTGGCCAATCTCTGCCATTAGTTGAATATTGCATCGCTAGAATGCGTCAATTTCAAAAGTTGAGCTAGCTTTCTTTATTGATTGTCCATTTTATTCCCGAACTCTAATCAATTCAACAATGATATTCTATCTTACGAGCCGTAGGAGAAACTTATATATATAAAAAAAACAGTGATTTTAAATAATATTCTGATTAGAAATTAAGTTGAAATGATGGTCCAGCTCTGCTAATGCTTGTACACTCATCCGCTAGAATGCATGAATTGACCTGTCAAAACTTATTGATCGTTAATTTTCATTTTCCTACTTTTCTTTAATTTTGTATAAACATATTCATTTATACTTATCTAATAAGAGATTATAATTTGATTTATAAATTTAAACTTGATAACAGTTACTATTTGAGATTTAATAAGTGGGGTTAGTATCATATGTTCGCGAAGGTAGCAGTCCCACCATGTACTTGATCCCCCTAAACTGTCACTTCAGTTATAATTTTGGGTAGCTGGTGGAGTCTACAGCCGCTAGAACGTGTGTTGAATTTGCAGTGGCTGTTTTATTTATTTATTATTATTTTTTATGTTTCCTTTAATATGTAAATAGTGCTTTATAATTTTCACTTACTAGACACTTTATTTAAAAATATATATATAATATATAAATATAGTTTGTATTTATTTATGGCTAGTTAAGAATGGCAACTGAATTTAGTACAGGAAAGTCTGTATTTATATTGGCCATAGTTGCTGGTTGTTTTGCAATATTATGGCCAAATATATTCTATCCTATGCTACAAGGATCGTATCCATCAAAAGATTCACTCACCAGTGCCCAAGGTAAAGTAATCTAGAACTATATTTTATCAGATAAATTTTAGTATATTTAATTAGTTTGATTGATTGGTTCCGGTTATCATATAATTAATTTTTTTTTATTTATATGAGGCGTTCACTTCTGAATTGCAGTTAAAAAACTGTAGTAAAAGACCTGTTGAGGGAACTATAATTATAATATAATCGTTCGAGGTACTGAAATTTGTCACCAATTTCAAAAATTGGTCTGTATCGTGATCGAAGTAGTCGTTTTGGAGCCCACTGAGTGGAAGAAAGTGATCTGTGTAGGCTTGTACTAAGTGTGTGAACAACTCTAGCTCAGAAATAAAAGAAAAAACAAATTTAATGAAGTCTAAGCTTAATATTTCGTTTGGGTAATTCCATTGGGAACTGTGGTAAGTTAGAGACCAAAATTCCTCTACTAAAAGTAATAATTCAATTATTTTTGTTTTTGTTTTTTGAGAAATTTATCGTAAAACGCCCTAAGGATGTTAAATTTGGTACACACATTACAAAAAACGTAGTATAATAACTTAAACATATATAATTAAAATTCAAGTAAGAGTTAAATATGGTGGGGAAAATCCGGATTTAAAGTAAATCCAAAACCGGAAGTGCCTCTACTGAAAGGACTTTTTTTTGAGTTTTTTTTTTCTAAAATGGTGCCTAACGATTTTTCAAAAGTACATGTACATATTGCATGTATACAAGTGGGTTTATAATATTTATAATCTTTTCTCTATGAATAAGTATTATTAGTTAAATGGCAGTTCTGGTGTGGTGGTGAAGACGGAGCTTATTTCTCCAAAGTGTCATATACGGATTTAAAATCGTAAGAATTAAATATTTTCCACCCAAGTTTGAATCCGAATAATGAGAATTGTTGTTAATGAAAGTCGTGTTAATGTTCACACAATTTTCTGGAAAGATTCATTTTAAGGTGTCGAGAATTGTTCTCTCCCCTCCAATCGGGCGCTTCCACTTCTTGTTATATTTCTAATTTAACTAATTTTCTCCAACATTTGCTCTTTTCACGAAATTCAGCAACAAAAATTTTCCTTAAACTTTGCAAATCTCACTAAATATCATTTTAATCTGGTACTGTGATGGCAGCAGCGTGCTTTTCATAAATTTATCGCACTTGACAAAAAAGTTTCTCAAGCTGGAACCTTAAGAATTACGGTAAGAGAAAGACATTTTTAATACTTAATTGACTTTTAAGGAGAAAAGATTTATATTTGATTTCCCCTTCTTAAAAGAAACTTCATACTAGATGTTTATATATTCACTTATTTCTTGTAAAAGCGAGAATTGCAGTCTTACAGTAAATAAATTAGACATTTTTAGTTTTGTTCCATTTTTTTTTTAAATATTATTCTAGGGCAGCGTTTCCCAACCAGTGGTACGCGAGTTGCTGGTTGGTGGTACGCGAAAAATAATCAATGGCGGACATAAAAAATTAAATAATACAAATATTATAGTAACGTTTTTTCCTCTAATTCATAAAAATTATATTAATATTATACAGTATAGTTGCTAATATGTAGAGTAATAAGGTTGGACTGTCTCGAGATATCCGAGAAAATATAATACATTTAAGAGGATTAATTCTAAAACCCGAAATCACAAATGATAATTGGATTTCAAATCCCCTTCTATAAAGACAAATTTAGGAAAAGCTACATCATTATCGATAAAAGATAAAGAAAATTTAATAGAATTATCATGTGACAGAACTTGAATCATAACTATGTGTAAAGATCACCTTAAAGAGACTGGATTGTCATGAGTAAGCTCTATCCAAGCAACATTAAATTTAATTAGTACTTACAGGTAGTTGAATGCTTAAAAGAAATTAATTTAGAAGATTTGGGCACAAGTAAATTAATTAATAATTTTGAAGAGAAAAATATGTACGCAATTTTTTATTATTTAAAAAAAATGTTTAAACTAAGATCTTACACTTTACAAAGTTTATAAAGTGAACATGAACTTGAACTTCTTTGTAACAGATACATTGTATCTCTATACAAATAAAGATAATAATAAATAAAATAACAGACTCGGAATAACAAATTTCACGAAATACAATCAATTTTTACGAAGTGGAACCAATTTAGCATGATGTACTACCAAGTGGTAGGCGAGTCAAAAAAAAGGTTGGGAAACGCTGTTCTAGGGGACTGTGTAATAACTTTTGAGACCAAAATCGAACAATCAAAAAGCTCGTTTTATCGAAAATAACGCAATTTTGCTTTCTTTTACAATTTGTTAAAACAGATTGCAATTGTGGCAAATTTACGAATTTACATTTTCATCAAAACACCTTTTTTCTTCCCCTTTGAGTCCGGAAAAATCGAAATTTCACTATTTCAATCGAAAATATCATTATTTAATGGATTTTTTACTTTGAGATTTTCTCAAAAGATGTTTTTTTACGATTTTCTTGAAACTTCAAGTTTCCATTATGGTGTAAATCTATATCGATTTAAAGTTGTAATATTTTTAGAAAAATCTTCATGTTAATGAATTTTATTAGAGGAAAGAAAGAATTAGTAAACAATTACTCGCTACTGACTCCAAAATTTTGACCTAAATCTTAACCAAGGCAATACGAGGGTCGTTTGAAAAGTGCGTGCAAAAATAAAAACTACTTAATTTTTTGGGGTAAACCTTTTTTATTTTTCAACATAGTCTCCTTTTAGGCTTATACACTTCGTCCAACGCTGCTCTAGTTTGTTGATCCCTTCCGAATAATAGGATTTGTCCAAGTCTGAAAAATAGCCATTCGTTTCTGCAATCACCTCCTCGTTTGAATAAAATCTTTTTCCCGCCAGCCATTTCTTCATATTGGGGAACAAATAATAGTCCGAGGGAGCCAAGTCTGGAGAATAGGGGGGATGTGAAACGAGTTGGAACCCTATTTCCATTAATTTTGCGACCACAACTGCTGAGGTGTGAGCTGGTGCGTTGTCGTGATGGTAAAGGACTTTTTTGTGGGCCAATCGTGGGCGTTTTTCTTGCAGCTCGGTTTTCAAACGGTCCAATAACGATGAATAATATGCACCTGTAATAGTTTTACCCTTTTCCAGATAGTCGATGAGGATTATTCCTTGCGAATCCCAAAAGACAGTCGCCATAATCTTTCCGGCCGAAGGAACGGCCTTCGCCTTTTTTGGCGCAGATTCCCCCTTGGTAACTTCTTTGGTCTCAGGAGTGTAGTGATGTATCCATGTTTCATCCACAGTGACGAAACGACGCTTAAAGTCCTGCGGATTCTTCTGGAACAGCTGCAAACCGTCCTTGCAACATTTCACACGATTTCGTTTTTGGTCAAGCGTGAGCAATCGCGGCACCCATCTTGCGGATAGCTTTGTCATGTCCAAATGTTGATGCAAAATATTATGTACCCGTTCATTCGAGATGCCCACAGCACTAGCAATCTCACGCACCTTCACTCTTCTGTCATCCATCACCATATCATGGATTTTATCAATGATTTCTGGAGTAGTAACCTCAACAGGGCGTCCAGAACGTTCAGCGTCTCTTGTGCCCATATGGCCACTCCGAGAATTTTGAAACCACTTATAAACTGTTCTAATCGAAGGTGCAGAGTCACCATAATGTTTATTAAGCTTCTCTTTAGTCTCCTGAGGCGTTTTGCCTTTCATAAAGTAGTGTTTAATCAACACACGAAATTCTTTTTCGTCCATTATTTGAAAATCACTCGACTTCCTCGATTCAAACGAATGCCAAACACAAAGAAATAGACCGATCTGGCTGAACTTGGTGTGTGTTCTTCCAAGAGATGCTACTAACTAAACATAACCTCGATACGCGCCAGTAGTGCTATCTCTCTGACTTTGCACGGACTTTTCAAACGACCCTCGTAGTTCAGTCGGTCGCAGTTTCTTCAAAAATTAGATTGATACAGCGTCGACTACACTCTCCGATTAGAGGTTATCGATTTATTTCTCTCATCTTGGTAAGGCAGTTTGATTAGTGTTTATAGCAGATAGATTTCTAGTCTGGAATGCATGCTACGTAATTTTAGGCTGATGACAGAAATGGTTGGGCATCCAGTATTGGTTAATCCTCTTCCATCTAAGTAACTTTTGGATTATTTGGTAGTTACTTAAAGCCCGCATGCCTCATATAAGTTCATCCCATTGTTGGTCAAGGCATACCTTCAAGTGGTTCTGCTAGTGATTGTTCTAGGGACTTGGCCGAAGGTCCATGAAGACTTAAACTGTCTTTATACCATCTTATTAGGTACGATAGGTAAGAAAATATCTCCACAGAACGAGTTCAGCCTCTGTGAAGTCTAATCATGGAATTAGAGATAACGTCCCTTATATATCGTATCAGATATGTGGGTCTCTGATGTTCAGAGGATGTAGACACAGCCCGCAAAAACGTTGGCAACCAACCCTAGACTTTTCATATAGAGCGTCTATGCAGACTTTTGTCAGATAAGGTAGAAATGGCCTCTCGATTTTCTCGGCGATGTTATATTGCTTTATTATGAGATCTCTGGCAAGTTGAGACCAGTGGAGATGAAGTCGCAAAGAGAACTGGTGGGTAGAACCTTAAGACGTTATGAAGAGGCTATATCTACTCGTACAAGGCTTGGTACTAGGGAATGGACTATAATAAGCCTCTATGGTGTCTTGAAATTCGTAAATAAGCTGATGCCACCATAGAGGAGTTTTAGTTTTGGCACCTTCCAGTCATATCGATTTGATTAGGCTTGAAGAGTGTGAAGAGGAACTACTGCATTAATCTTGAATGCACGAGTTGTTCTTTTCCAAAGAGCTGAACTGTGAGGGATTATTTTTCTTCATCTTGTTGAAAGAAGTACAAAGGCTCACCACTGTATGTCCCTAGCTATGTACATAGTTACTCATTCTTCTTACAGTTTACTGTGACCGATCAAGAGATCTACGATCGTCCGAATGGTCGCTGGACCTCTTAATACCTCTGGAGTAGCCAGAGTTTTTCACTCACCGTTGCTACGATTGTTTATGCGTTATTGGTTGCACTTTTTTACTAAATGGCTCAGATTCTTTGAGATTACAATGGGAACTTTCTCGGCTCAGATAGGCTCCCGTTCTAGTGGCCGAGCTTTGAATCCTTGTTGTTTCTAGTATCCATCGGTCCGTGTTTGTGTGTACGTGTTCAGTATAACTCAAACACGATAAATGAAGAAACTTTAAATTTTATATTTTATTTAGGTTCAACTATCGTTGCTGGCACAAGCATCTGGATTAAATTTTTGCCAACCGTAACTGCTACTGATTTTTCATTTTTTTTTTTAAGTTTCCCAAAAAATGGCTGCGCCAATTTCCTTGTGACAACTTATAGCCCATTAAATTGTTCTACAAATTTTATTTGAAAGGTATTCCTAAAATTCGATTAAGGGCAAAAGAGAGGATTGGTGATTAGGTGATTGCTTTTAATTATTGCGTCAACTAATTTTTAGTATAAAGTAAGTGTTTAGAAAATCTAATTACGTAAACTAAGAAAATAGTGTTCTCTCTACATTTCTTGATTGAATAGTAAATTATAAAATAGCATAAATACAAAAACAAAAATTGACTAAATTTTGCCAAGACGTAGATTTCAGAATAATTTGATACTGTTTCCGTAAAAAAATTGAAAAAAAAGAAAAATAACAATTAAAAAATTGCACAGTTTTAAAAACTTTTTGGCACGAAGTGTGGATTTTAAAAGAAAGTAAAATTATAGATATTTATATATATATATATTTTATCGGGTCACAGCTATGAGACTAAAAATAGTAACCCTTGCCGACATTGCCAACATACAAAATACTTCTTGCCATGTTTCTAAGCTTTATTTTTGCAACCATTAATCTCACTGTCTGTAAACTGCAGAAACTCTTGCAACTATAAATAATTATTCAGACGAGAGTAATAGTTTAGACTGAAATAAGAGGAGTAGTAACTTACAAGAATGTTTTTTAGTAAATCGAAATTATTAACTAAATGTTTTCTGTAATTTCTCTAAACAGTAACCAAAGGATTTTATTTAAGGGTGTAACGTGTAATAAGCGTTTCTCTTTGGGTTGAAGAGGTTCTTAGGGCATATAGATCCTAGTGGGGTGCTAAGGAGATTTCCGACCAATCACTTTCTTACTTCTATCAATAATCTCAAAGTTATACTTCATCAACTTCCATCTAGGAAGAACTATGTTACTAATTCACCCAAAAAGTCTATTCTTACCATCTCCACCACCTGCTTGCCTAAAAAAAAAAGCCTATCAAATTCTTCCTCCTCTTTGATCATGGCTGACAGGTTTATGAGGGCTTCATTGGTTGATGAATTATTCTTCTAAGACATATCTTCAGAATCCATAAACATCACACCAAGTCTTGCGTAGCGTTAAATCAGCTCTGCTCTGAGTTTTGTCGCCAATACTTCCTTGGAGCCTTCCTATAACTCGCTTCTAATCACCAAAGACATTCCTACATCCTTCTATTCAAATCCTTTGTGCACTGTCGCACATTCTACCCTTTATATCCGTTACCACAGGACAACCAACAGCCAGGGCCGGATTTTCCTATAGGCTATCTAGGCTTCAGCCTAGGGCCTTAAGATCAAGAGGGGCCTACATTCAAATTGTTAGCAAAATGAAAATTACTCCATTCTAAAACCAGTACCAATAACAACATGTTTCATTTAACATATTGATATACGAGGTCGTTTGAAAAGTCCGTGCAAACTCAAAGAGATAGACTACTGGCGCGTATCGAGGTTATGTTTGGTTAGTAGCATCTCTTGGAAGAACACACACCAAGTTTCAGCCAGATCGGTCTATTTCTTTGTGTTTGGCATTCGTTTGAATCGAGGAAGTCGAGTGATTTTCAAAAAATGGACGAAAAAGAATTTCGTGTGTTGATTAAACACTACTTTATGAAAGGCAAAACGCCTCAGGAGACTAAAGAGAAGCTTGATAAACATTATGGTGACTCTGCACCTTCGATTAGAACAGTTTATAAGTGGTTTCAAAATTTTCGGAGTGGCCATATGGGCACAAGTGACGCTGAACGTTCTGGACGCCCTGTTGAAGTTACTACTCCAGAAATAATTGATAAAATCCATGATATGGTGATGGATGACAGAAGAGTGAAGGTGCGTGAGATTGCTAGTGCTGTGGGCATCTCGAATGAACGGGTACATAATATTTTGCATCAACATTTGGACATGACAAAGCTATCCGCAAGATGGGTGCCGCGATTGCTCACGCTTAACCAAAAACGAAATCGTGTGAAGTGTTGCAAGGACGGTTTGCAGCTGTTCCAGAAGAATCCGCAGGACTTTAAGCGTCGTTTCGTCACTGTGGATGAAACATGGATACATCACTACACTCCTGAGACCAAAGAAGTTACCAAGGGGGAATCTGCGCCAAAAAAGGCGAAGACCGTTCCTTCGGCCGGAAAGATTATGGCGACTGTCTTTTGGGATTCGCAAGGAATAATCCTCATCGACTATCTGGAAAAGGGTAAAACTATTACAGGTGCAAATTATTCATCGTTATTGGACCGTTTGAAAACCGAGCTGCAAGAAAAACGCCCACGATTGGCCCACAAAAAGGCCTTTTCCATCACGACAACGCACCAGCTCACACCTCAGCAGTTATGGTCGCAAAATTAATGGAAATAGGGTTCCAACTCGTTTCACATCCCCCCTATTTTCCAGACTTGGCTCCCTCGGACTACTATTTGTTCCCCAATATGAAGAAATGGCTGGCGGGAAAAAGATTTTATTCAAACGAGGAGGTGATTGCAGAAACGAATGGCTATTTTTCAGACTTGGACAAATCCTATTATTCGGAAGGGATCAACAAACTAGAGCAGCGTTGGACGAAGTGTATAAGCCTAAAAGGAGACTATGTTGAAAAATAAAAAAAGTTTACCCCAAAATATTAAGTAGTTTTTATTTTTGCACGGACTTTTCAAACGACCCTCGTATATATCGCACCCCCGCTAAAAAAGAGTCACAACTCAAAAAACATTGTTTTGAGAAAATTGATGTTAAAGAATTTATTTCACTTGAGCCATTCATTTATCAGTTACCGTGCCAAAATACAAGTTAACATGTTGTTTTACTGTTTCAGGAATATATCAGCTCGATGCTATTGGTGCAGTAATTTTCTCAAAAAATAATTCGATTCTTTTTTCTTTTTTTTAAGCGATTTTTGAGTTGTGACTCTTTTTTAGCGGGGGTGCGATATCACAGTAGTGATGTATTTTATTATCTCTAATTTACAAACTTAAAAATGGGAGGTGAAAGGGCCTCATAAGTGGAATAGCCTAGGGCCTCTTTTCATCTAAATCCGGCCCTGCAGCAAATCCTTCTTCATCCATAGTTCTTACCAGTATTCGATCGGCACGCCATTTTCACTTTCTGTTTATATATCCTGCTCTTCCGTCACCTCTATCTACTCCATGTTGCATTGCCTAAGTTCCCTTTTTGGTTTTCTTCTATTGTTTACACACTTATGTGTCTTCAAATAATGATTTATTTGCATTTTTAAGATATATGTTATATATTTGTATTGATTTCAAGATAATCATTTAATTTCTTGCCAGCCAAATTATGCCATTTTTTAAAAATTCTTCTTAGGAGACCTATTCCTGAAATAAAAAACAGTACCCATTTCATTTCATTAATTTTACTAGAATACTTATTTATTTTACTTATTAGATTTATTTACTTACTTATTAGATTACTTATTACTAAGATTGGAGAAAGTTTAGTAAGATAAATTACTATTAAGAGTAAGTAGTGTGCCTGTTCACACCAGTTTTTGATTTTGTTTTTTGATTTTATTGTGTTTTTAGTATATTTTTAAATAGAAGGATTTTTTTTTTTTTTTTAATTTACAATTACAGGCGGATGTTGCGATGTTATATTCGACAATGATGTGGAGGCTATTAAAGTTATGACAGATCTTTGTGAAAAGATTCTACATAGTAGTCGAATTACTGATAGCCGTCCACAACATATAACCGTAGTTACTGGTAAAATAAATGCTGCAATGGCAGAAGAATGTAGAGAAATTGTCTGGCAAAAATGCCGTGTAGATATTACACAAGTATTAGCTTCGAAAAGTGGTCTAAATAGATCTTATAAACAATTTCTAGAAGAATTAAGATCATTAAATAGTTCTGTTTGTCTAAAACAATCATTTGGTGTATCTTTTGGATTGATTGGTCTGCCAAGAACGATTCGAATTTGGGGATTGAATAGGTCAAGTAAGTGATCTAAGTAAAATTAGTTATTGTGTAATTGTGTTTTGTTTAATCCAAAATACTAATATCTTATTAATAAAGTTTGCTTTTTAACTTTTTCTGTAACTTGACCTGCTATGATTGAACACTGCTAAAAACTCTAACCTGTCTTAGACATTGTCACGACCCGCTTTGGTAAAAGAGTGAGATGTGGGAAATCTGGAGATTGATTTTTTTGGGCCTCCACATCTTTTCGCTTCCGTTTGGTGATTGGCTGAAGATGATCAGAATTCATTGGACAAAAAGACAATTCTCCACTGCTATGTCTAAATTAACAGTCATGCTGTTCGGGGTTGAACGAATAGTAATGCAGGATACAAGTTGGTGTCCGTGAGCTATAAAACCAGTTTTATTAAATCTTTTCCTTTTTGGGGCATTCGCTTAGTTGATCCGCATGAACTTGCGAAGGAATGGGAATGATCTTTTACACTTAGAATGTCTCAATGAATCTCCAGCATCCGGAGCGATCTTGTAACCTAAGTATGTCCGGATGTTTCATTAAACAATCCAAGCGTTTGGGCGACTTCTACCTTTTTCCTATAACTGTTCAGATGTTCATCTGTTAATAAATATTAATTGAGGTTTGTGAAATTGACATGTAACTGAGCTACATAGTTATATTTGATACGAATTCTACAGATTCATACAACTCAGTGATTCTGTTTGCTACTTCTCTGCAAACTTGTCTAGATCCCTTTCGTACGATCAGGATCTGAGTCACATTCAGCGCAGATGGTTAGTAGCAAATGACACACCCTTCATTGTTCTTTTAAAAGAAGTACTGGTACTTCTTCTGGTGCGGCCTATGCCGTATTTTCGGTCTCCTACTAGCTTTTTTGGTTCTGATTTTCCAGTATGTTAGCTGCCCATTTGACAGCAGATATTTCGACTTAGCAACACCAAGGATCTTCTATTCTCTAACCTGTTGTTCCTCGCCATTTTGCGCTGAGGTTTTACTGACATCCACTCTTTCTTCTTTACTGAGTGTTTTTTTTGGGGGGGCCAGCATTTTGCAAATTGTATCACGATGGAATCACCATTTTGTCACGCGTATTCTCGCAAATAAAACAAACAAAATTTATTCCACCAAAATCATTCTACTATATTTTTTTCACAAGTCGCTGGGAACTTGATAAAAGGGTGCTTCATTGTTTTTTTTTCTCTGTTGCAAATCTAATTTTTTAATGTGTACAAAATTTGCGGACAAAAATATTAGTTTTTAAACAAAAAATAAAGCAAAAAGTAATTTTCACCTTTTAAGTCATTACCAAAAGTTTACTAATAAACCATTTCCGCCAAACCCAACTATTCCAGGGTTTTAGTCTGGCGACCCCTCAATTACCCTCATCAGGCTTTGCTTCTGACAAAAACAATTAAATCCCCTTCCCCTATCATTCGATAACAAAACTCGTATAATTTTATGCAATTTTTCAAGACCAAATTAAGAACAACTACAACTATCCTAACTGCTATACAATATACGAGGTCTAAATTAAGTAATGAGACTGATTTTTTTAAAAAATTTTATTCAAAAAGAATTACAGTTCTATATTGTCACCTTCAAAATAACTTCCTTCTGAAGCCACACAGCGCTGGAGACGTTTCTTCCACTCCTCATAGCAGTGCTCGAACTCCGATACTGGAATAGCCTTCAGCTGGTCAGTTACAGCCGATTGAATGTTTTCGACTGTCCCAAAATGAGTTCCCCATGAGGTGATTTTTCAACTTCGGGAAGAGAAAAAAAGTCACAAGGACTCAAGCTAGGCGATTAAGGAAGCTGAGGAGCCACAGGAATGTTTTTACTGGCCAAAAACTCGTTTATTGAAATTGCTGTGTGACAAGGCCTAAAAAAGCAAGGATGGCGAAGTCAAAGATCAAATTTGTTTTTTTCGATATCCACGGAATCGTCCACAAAGAGTTTCTACCTCAAGGTCAAACGGTCAATCAACACTTTTACCGAGAGGTTCTTGAAAAACTTCGAAAAAGGGTCATTCGTGTGAGACCAAACATCAAGAAAAAGTGGGTGTTTGCATCACGATAATGCTCCTTGTCACACAGCAATTTCAATAAACCAGAGTTTTTGGCCAGTAAAAACATTCCTGTGGCTCCTCCAGCCTCCTTATTCGCCTGACTTGCGTCCTTGTGACTTTTTTCTCTTCCCGAAGTTGAAAAATCACCTCAAGGGAACTCATTTTGGGACAGTCTAAAACATTCAAACGGCTGTAACCGACCCAGCTGAAGGCTATTCCAGTATCGGAGTTCGAGCACTGCTATGAGGAGTGGAAGAAACGTCTCCAGCGCTGTATGGCTTCGGAAGGAAGTTATTTTGAAGGTGACAATATAGAATTGTAATTCTTTTTGAATACAAAAATTTAAAAAATTCAGTCTCATTACTTAATTTAAGACCTCGTATATCACGAACTATATAGAATGCGCTAGATGTTAAGCTCCCATATCGAAATTTAACCAAAAGTTTCATTTCCAAATAAATAAATAAACGGAAAGTACAACAGTAACTGCAGTAACTCCAGCAGTTTAATTATTAACAAATTATAATGAAGCAAATGACGGAAAAAAAATACTTAAAAGTGTCCAAAAATAAATAAAGCAACCAAAATAAGTTGTACCCACGCAATTCTTTGTAATGTAATCAAATTACACAGGCTAGCTAACACTGTACTTGGCTGAGTAATCTAATGTATGTGCAATTTTATAAAAACATTTTTTGTTAATAATGTGCATTTATTTTTGTTTTGTTAATACTGTTGTTACGCTATAAACTTAATGTGTGACTTTTGTGTTTATTGTATTTACTTTAATATTTTAAAAGCTAATGTTTAGTATTTACAGTTTTACTCATTTATTAACTACAATTTCAGTTTTGTCGTTCAGTTTTTTCTGGTCCACTCGGATGGACAATCTTCGTTCCAACGGCTTCATCGCGCAAGAGAAAAACCCTATCTTAGTTTAGTTTATAAAATTATGATCACGGGCCATTAAAACAATGTACATCCCATTATAATTTAAGAAGAGAAACTAACATTAAAAAAAAAAATTCAACATCTGAGGTCGTTGGCGTCCGGAGTGCACTACCAGTCTCCGAATAGTGTTCTCTTGTTACAGACAACACTGTCCACAGTTATTGAGAATTTTACTCTATAAATAGAGAAACCAGTATATTCGAAAATTAAAGAAATATTAATAAGAAATAATCTTGTTACTTTACAACATTCTAAAGAGAAGTAATTGCGTTTTTCGAGCATAATTTTTGACTTTTTTTTGTCCATAACCAGAATTTGTCAATTACTCTATATTTTTCAATGTTGTGCTTCAATTTTGGATAATTTTCAGAAGTACCAATAGATCTGTAGTACATAAAAGTATGAATAGGGTATAAAAATATCTATTGTATATAGTATAGTACTCGTATATTTATCTAGTGCATAAAAATATGAATTTAAAGTACAAATTTACATTCTACTTACTAAATAGTTACTTCAGTTGCAAGTAACTGGAACTGGTGCAAGGCGTATGAGTTAAAAGGAAGAAAATAATTGCTAGCTGAATCCATTAGCCTCAAAAGACACAACTTTGACATTCTCTTTGAATCCATATTTAAAAATGCAAAGAACTAACTTAATATTCTACATACAATTTTATATGCAAACTGTAAGTTTTCATTCTAAGATGTGTTGTAGTGTGCGTTGGTAGTGTTAGGATTAGATTTGAAAAAAAAACATTTAAGTACGTCTAATTTTCTCGAAATACTGGCTTCTCAAAATTTCCGAACAATAAAATCGCTTATATAATAAAGATGTTCGGTAAAAAAGCTTGTATTGCAGTAATTTTAGCCGTTTGCATAAAACGCTGTATGAATTGTCAGCGGTTAACAAAGAAGTGGCTAAAAAAAGTGTAATCACACACTATTCTGTTACAAAAAAAAAACTAGTTATCATTATTTAATGCTTTAGTAAAGTAAAGTAATCGCCTATTTTTTTCAGGCAGGGCTTAACCTCCATTAGGTGTCGAGGATGGGAGACGGAAGCCAATACTCCACTATAAACAGTTTTTTCTAACAAATAAAAAGTAATCTAACGCGGGATTCGAACTGGCGATCTCCCTCTTACCAAGCCAAGCTCTTAACCACTAGACCAACACTTACCCCATATTTATAGCTTTATTTATGTTTACAGAACATTTGCGACAAGAACGGCCTCCACATCTTAGGCCAGAATTTCTTCATCCGGCTCTTAGAGAAAAAGGAAGAGCTATCCCTCATTCACACATTGTGCCAAAAGTTGATGGCAGGGTATGTATTTTAACAGCGCCTAAAAATTATTTTATTTCTTCATATTTCACTTTTTCTCACACATTCTCGCCAAAATTCTATTTATGAACTTGTGTTTTTCCTGCCCTGCTGATTAACAGTATTCAGAAAGAGTATTGCTCTTTTTTTTCTGTTGTTTATAGTTATTGTTTTTTGTTTTGTTTTTTTGTAACTGTGGCTATATTTCGGTAGTAAATGCTGAAAAATCAGCAGACAAAAATTCAGTTTTTTTTTTATATCTTTTAACTAAAATATATAAAAAAAAATTGTGTTTATAAAATTATATGTGAGTATGTAGCCACAGCAAATATAAAGGCTGGTGGCGATTTGTGCAAAGTAGCTCTAGAAGCTGTTTTGAACGAGCCAGCATCCACAAAGCGGCTAGAGTATATTGCTGTTCATTATTATCTTATTATTAAGACAACTATCAATATTTTCTAATTTGAAATTCTCTTTTCCCCATAGCCACCACCAATGCCAGGAATGCGGCCGCCAATGGGAGGAGCAGGACATGTGGTTCCTCCACCGAAAGGGAGCGGTACAATGGGAATCGTTATGCCAATGTATACTATAGGCATTGTTGTATTCTTCCTCTACACAATGATGAAGGTATAGTGAATATAATTGTTTCTTAAACGGTTGAAATACCTTTATTTATGTAGTTTTCAACATAAATTTCAAAATTAGCGCATCACGTTGTTTTTAAAATTAAATTTCTCTTATGTAAAAAACTGGTGCATACATCTTTCAACTATTATAATTTAAAAGTAAGTTGGAAGTGTTAGCAGAGTTACCAGTGCTTTCAGATCACATTTTTTACTCTCACTGTTACCAATGATCACAAGCCATATTAATTTCGTGTCGCTTACAATTTAAAAATATCATTCTTCAAGTATTAAGATTGTGGTGGTGTAGTCCATCTAGCCAGCTCTCATTGAATCTACTTCTCATTTAGCAGTAAAATTTAGTAAAAATATTATATCAAATAAATTTTTATTCTAGTTGATGTTCAAGAAGACGGATTCAAACGGCAATTATGATTCTTTTACTTCAGATCCAGATTTCCATCGAGCTGTATTTGGTGATTACAATTATTCTAGCAACGAGGAAGTTGCTGCAGAAGATGCAACAAAATTAGGTTAGTAGAAGATTTTTCTCTTTTCATTTTTTATTTTTAATATTATTTTTTTATGAATATATATACTTATATTAAAGAAATATTAATTGCTAATTTGAGAAATTACAATGAATTTTGTCTTTTTTCAAAGTCAAAGTTGCACAACTATTATTCAAGTATTTTTTGGTAAGTTTCATTGTAGGGTTTTTTAAGGTATAAAGTAAACATTTCTGGGCCGAATGTTTGGAAGTTCTACATTTAAAAAAGTAGACCTTCGGAATGCTGCTATCTACAAAACAAAATCAAAAAGAGAGTGAAAATACTGTCAAAAAGCCGACATATTTTTTACACTCAGTCACAAAGTAGAAAACCGGACACCCTTAATGCTCATATCCATATTTTCATTCTTATATTGATTAATAATTTTATTTTAACATCAGGCAATTAAAGGGGAGCAAAACGTCTAAGTTTTCATGAGAATTAATGGAATGAACTTAAGTAATCGCTTGTTTTTTTCATGCGGGGCTTAACGTCCAACTACCAGTTAGCACATTCTTTACTATTTACATTTTTTCTAACAAATAAAGAGTACCTATACGCATAATTCGAAGGGGGGTTCCCCACCTACAAAGCCTTGCTACTATGTAACTACACCCGCCCGAATTAATGAAATAATAAAATTGTTTCAAAGAAAATTCACCTAAACATCTGAAAAGCGTTTAATTGACTGGGTTCCCCACTTGTGAAACAGTAACACAATCTTCGAAAAGAGCAACTCGGAGTGGTACTTGTCTTTGGAGGCGGCGATTGACATCTAACATTTCTCCCAATAATTCCTCTCTATATTCAAAAGGATTGTATCAATTCATTGTGGTAATCTCCACTTGCTCCAAGTATTGAATGACGACTCGAAATACGGTTAGTCAAACAGTAACATGCTTAAGCATAAACTTTCCTCATGTAAATGGAGCACATGGAGCCACACGTTCCAAGAGAACTTCTTTACTATGTGAAGTTTAATGCTCCAGTTCATGCACAGACAGTTTGGTATGTGGGTTGAGTACATTTCTCACCATTATTTGCTTACAAAGACCTGCGACTTACATTGTATATTCTACTTACAGATACCTAGTTGCAATTTTTACTTGTTCAGGATGCAATAAATAAATAGATTACTCAAATGTATTAGAAAGATAAGTAATGTTCTGTTAGCGTTTACAATATAATTATGATCAACTTTAAACCCAATTAGTTTAAATAAGTTTAAAAAATTCAAATATCCCTTTTTTAATACTGTGTGTATAAGTTGCAAATTAGGAAAATAATGTTCGGTAATGTACAGAATTTTTTTTTATTCAAAAACTTTGTTATTGGTGCTCTAGGTTTTGAATTCTATTGGTGCTCTTGATCAGGAGCTTCTTGAGAGATTAGGAGCTGTGTACGTTTATAATCATTTTATTCTTGTACGTTATAATATAAAGCTCTTTAACTGCCCAGAAGCTCCTGATGAATGGCACCAATGGTATTTGAAACGTTAAGCACACAAAAAAATGTGCAAAAAAAAAGATTTCCATTAACATTGCCTAATATGCTTCTTGTAGTTTAAGATCTGACGATTTATAAACTGTTTTTGCTTACTATTTCTATTATTAAATGAATTTATTTTTTATTATGGTGGACGGCAATAAAAGGATGGCATGAAAGAGATATGAGTAAGTCTATATTAGTATTATTAGGTAATACTAAGCTATAAGTCACTATACACATTTGAATAATTGACTTAATTTTTACTTTTAGCCTATGGCAGCATATTTTCACTTTAAAACTATTAGATAAGACAAGAATCTTTGAACTGAGGGCTATTAAACGATCATGGTGGCAATGGGAACTGTATTTTGTTTTGAATGGATTGGTCTTGAGGTTTGAAAAGTAGATCTCTGGATCCTAGAGTTTTGTTGTGAGTTTGTTTCTTTGGGATGTTTTGCTCGGATTCCCAGTATTCTCTAGTTTGCCATAAATGTTCTTTAAGAAGTATGAAGAGAAGGATTATTTTAAAATGAACAAGCTTCACGCTTGTTCTAGACAGAGTGATTCAAAATCTGTTTTTAGGGAGTTTGAATGCCACAATTTTACCACGCTTCAAAATTTTTCTGGTAAAGTGCACAAGTTCGGTAACGAAATGATGCCCTCCAAAATACCAGTCCTTTGGTAAATTCTAAGATGCCCAGCTAATGCTTAGAGAGCGAAATGATCTACCAGAATGTTCTACCAATTGTTCCAGTCAAGTTACAGTGTTTTATATCAAACTCCAAATGAGCTCTTCTGGTCATGTTGGCAACAAAGGTTGTAAAATATTATTTCTGAAAGCCTGATTCTAACAGTTACAGCGCATACTAACATTACTCAGCGAAAACAACTTTAGCAGTTTTAGAATAGATTTTTATTTTCGATTTCGGAGAGTGAGCGTTAATATTATTCGGTGATCAAACGGTTCTGATGCTCTTAGCCGACACGAAACTTGCTTTATGAGCACCTAATGGCCCTGGCCCTGTCTCTGCTGTCAGTGGAGTCAGGGAATCCGAATGTTCTTGCTGCATATCATTTACTTCGCCCATCTTGGGAGAAATCTCGGTTTTTTGATTAGCGTTTATTGGACAAAGAAATTAATACTTTGTCATCAATAAATACCCACAGCGATATGCATTAAAATACAAAAACAAATAAAACTCACTCGCGAGGGAATCACGAATATGAAGGTATTAATTTTTATTTATGTTGTCATCTTGAATTAAGGTAATTTACTAATGGAGTTGCAATTCGCTTGTTTGACCATCAAATGATTTTCCGAATTGATGACAGGCGATGGATCCTCTATGTTCTATTACTGAACTGAAGGTTTGAGATTTTTTCCATGTGAAGTTACCTGAAGAACAAGGTTTACTTATTCGCTCTGTCATCGATAAATGATTAATAGCAATCTGCCAGAAAAAAAATAGCCCATGTGCAAGTAGAAATGTTATATTTATTAAGCTGAGCTGTTATTCTCATCAATGAATGCATTCATAAATGTGTATGCAGTGTTCTACGCATCACCATAAATGAATCTCTTGTCTGGTCATTGCCCACGTTTTTGAAACACCTTATGGTTAATGAAATACCATTAAGGGGTAAACTGCTTCCTAGACTTCGAAGTTTCATTCCTACTTGGAATAATGCCGGGTAAACATCAATATGCAAGAATTAAACATATTTCTCTGTCATCAATCTGAACCGAATAATTGATTTCTAATTTTGAATAGTGTTCTTTAAAAAAACTCAAGGATTAAAAACATATTGATAAAATCCAGTATTGAAATATTAACAACAATGCTTCAGCGATAGGGTCAAATAAATTTATTGGATAAAGCCGGGTATAAAGATGTTGAAGATGAAGGAAAGGCTTGAAAATTTACAGGAGATCTCGAACTGGACATGCTAAAGAAGAGACTACAAGAAACTGAGAAGGCAATGGAGAGAATCGTCGCTAAGATGAAGTCACTACCTTATGGCACCCTTGAGGTATCCCTCAAAATGTCCCACGTGTATATGCATCATGCATTTTTATATAGTTTGCTCCGCTCTTCCAAAATCAATCCTTTTTTTCAATAAAGGATTGTCAAAATGTTTTACCAATTTTTCGTTGATCATTACTTTTATTTTTTTTGCGATAATTTATCCAACAAGAGGCAATTTAATGCTTTTCGTTTTATATATTTAAAAGACATGAAGTACACAGGAAATTGTAGCTATTTTGAATATAGTTCATCTGTGATTTGAAATTTTATTACACTTTTTTCTTTATTCAAGACTACTTGCTCGTTCAGAATTTTGCATGTTACAAATTTAGTAAAGTTATAATTTGCGAGTTAATTGCCGGATTTGCAGTTCCTTTATTGTTATTTTTGTATTTTACTTGCGTTTCACTATACTTTCATTCTCACAATAATCATAAATTTATTTTTACCACTTGTATATATTGTATATGAATTGCTAAATTGTTCTTTTATTGATTAGTACAATGTTTTTTTTATAATTACTTGGAGTTAATTATTATTTTTAAGTAAGGTCCGTTTTTGAAATTGCCGAATGCAGCTGTTACCTCGAACAACATCGGAAAGTCGATAGTTTTATCGAAAAGAGCACTACCGAAGGGTGATGGTTATCCTTTTCTAATTGGGCCCTTCCTTCAGTCACCAGATGGTATCTGGAAAGTACCTGGAAAGGCAACAGGAGAAGGTTTTGCCCTAATAATTTTCCTCTAGGGTCTCTAGTGGGGTATAATAATGTTACTGTCTCAAAAAAGTATCGTTGTTTTACTTCTGAATTTTTGTAAACGTTTTTCTTCAATAATATTAATTAAGATTTCGCAATATTTTTTTCTAATATTCTTCTTCAGAATAATTTTTTTATTTTTTTCAAAAAGCCGCTGAAGGGAAAATAGATTGATTGAATATAACAAATTGCTAAGCACTCTCACGCGGTTGATTTTTTTTACCTAAAGTTCTAATTAAAGAATAACATTTATTTTTACTTAGGTTGTAAAACAGAAAAAATGAAATGTGAATTTTATGGATAAAATGAAAAGGGCTTAAATGCTGATTGTGTAGCCAAATGCCGATAGATAGAAAAAGAGTAATTTTACAAAAGATCACAGTGAAGTACCATTTAGGGGTTTACCTAGAGTTCATTAATTTCAAAACAGACCTTACTTTAAAAACACGACAACTTTTTCGGCCGATATTCTGTGCAGTGTGTTTGCTTTGTGAGAGTAGTATATAGATTTAGAAGGTTTAGGTGCAGTTTTTAAATTTTTTTAAATAATTGTAATTAAATTTGATGTTTTGAAGATTTATTTGTAAAAGTGAATTACGAGACAATTCTAAAGTATAACAAAATATACATTAAATGTACTAATTTAAACTTATATATTCACATGTAAATTTTAAATTTAATTTATCTATGTTCTGAAATTTCAATATAACACTGGGAGGACTAATACCTGACAAAATATTGCTGATAGAAACGACTGAGATGAGTCTTTAAGGGAAATTTTTTATAATTTCACTCACTATGCATTATATTCCACTGACTTTTATTCATTAAATTAATTTCATTTAATATTATTATATTCATGTATATGCATCAATTGAAATGGTCATTCCATGTGAGCAACTGTTTTTATATTACAAATCTTAGACCAAATCTCAATCGTTTTTCTAGAAATTTAAAATTTTATATTGATTAATAATGAAAGTATTAATATGAAAGTAGATTGGGTTCCACAAAGGAAAATCTACTAACTAACCGAGCTTTTATCATTGGAATTCTTCTTCATGGTTCAGTTATGAATTCCCCTGCACCACGATATAATAATTTGTTCAATTTTTTTTTTTTCTCACACTGGTTGTATAAATTTGTGAATATATTTGCCTCCACTTTAATTGGCACTATCATAAATACACAATTCTCCAGTCTTAAAGATATATACTCTTTTAATTGTTATAAATACATTAAATTATTATTATTATTTTGTGGAGCGGATAAGAAGTACCAACTCCTCTTGCCACATTCATTCTTAACAACATATGCAAATCTAAGTATTAAGTAGTTAACTGGCTTTTGTATTGTACATTCTCTAATTAATATTTTACCTAACCTTAATTAACTATTTCACTTGTCTCTCGTTCAAACGTACATTCTCAACGTCCTCCATAGACCCATTCATACATATTTTGGTTCATTCAATTTTATTGTAAGATAAAATGTCCCCAAGCAATCTACTAACAAAAAAAGAGATAATGATTTAACGCAATAATCTTTTCATGAGTTTTTTCTTCATATATTTTTATTATTTTCTTTATTTCATTAGACCTACATTACAAATGGTTATACTTTTTTGAAATAATTTATATTATTGCTTAATTAGTGATAAGATTGTGGGAAGCCCTAACACTGAAAAAATGCCTTTGGCGTTTGGAGCTTTTTGCAGTACACTGCTGGCCTCCGGACAGTGTTCTCTCGTCCATCACCCACAGTGAACAGTAAGAATCCCTTCCCCCGTAAGAGTTGATTTATAAAATACGCAAAATAACAGTTCATTCTGTAGTATCAGTAGGTCTTAAGTCAGGCATGGTTTTAAACGAGTTGAATCGGATGATCTACCTATATTGAAATGCTGAACTCAGGTTCTAAATTTTTGTACAATAAATTGTCGGTAGTGTGGTAGTTCCAAATCTTTTTGAAGCCAGAGTAATCCTCACAAACTATGGAGCATCCAAGGCAATTCTGTCCACTTTATTTTTAAACAACTGTATTCTCTGGATTTTAGATTTTAATAAAGTGGCTTGAGAATACTTTTATACTATATTATAAAACATTTAGCCTTTAATGCAGTTTGTGTGTTAATTAATGGTTAGAATGTAAATAAGACCTTGCATGCGCTTCGTCCAACTTCTAATTTATGTGGTATTCCAGATTAATCTCCTATCTAAGTGGATCCCTAAGATAGCTTACAACTTTGTCTTTGGAGTTCCATGCATTATGTACACATCCAAAAGTAAGCGATTCAGGGTCTTGTACTCACCTTAAATACTTTTGAAGTGATTTTCTGGAGGTTGTAAAGGTATTTAAGAAGATCGTTGATGTAATTTTGAAGAATATTTCGGGCATCGATAACGTTTTCATTTTGAAAGGATACTGCCGTATCATCTGCAAAGAGTGTTAGAGAAGTTGATGAGGGATACCATACATGTAAATAACATTGGCTAGAGCATAATTTCTTGAGGAACGTCGAATGTAATGACATACTTACTAAGCCTTACTCTAAAATTTCGGTCGTCTAGAAAGGAGCAAAAGGTTTTCTTAGTTTAGGATGGATATTGAGGCATTTCTGCTTGCTTTAATTTTGAACTTAAAAGTGTCATTCCTTGTCAAATGCTCGCTGGAAATGCAAGAAGACTGAAACAGGGTTAGATTTTTGTTTTTCAACTACATTTACGATAAGTTCATTTATTCTCATTAGTTCATGTATGTGTAAATCCAAATTGAACTTCAGGACTAATTTTTTTTGTTAAGCATTTAGATAGTCTCAATTTCGGAACTTTTCCAAACAATTTTCGAGAATGGGGACACGGCTTAAGGTTGACTTGCAACCTAATTTTTGTTTTACCTAATTTGTGAATACAGTCAATTTCTTCTTCTTTCCTAGATTTGGGAAAATAACTAATAATAATTATTGGAAATTGAACCTGATACTATTACTGCTTTTTCGAAAGATATTCAATAACTATAGATGGAATGCTATCATGCTCTGGACTTTTTTTTTAACTATAACTCCTTTATCAGTTTAGATATTTCTGAAGTGGTTGTATGTTTTATGGATTTTTCAGCGCAATGTAGAATCTACTATTTCACTTATTTTGTTTTCTTCTGAAATAATTGTTTTAAGCAGGAGAGAAGGCATTGATGTAGGCGATAGAACTAATCCTTATTATCGAAAAATGTGTACAAGACTTAGTACAGTGGTAGAGATTTGTTATTTGATTATTCATTAGAAAAAATATCTCATACTGTGTTGCTATAATTTCAAGTTGGAAGTAAATATAATAACATTAATTATAAGTTATATTTCCTGGGCATTTTTTAAAATATATTTTCGCACCTACGATTTGCTTTTAATTTTTAAAGCTCAACTGTGCAAACTTAAACCATTCAAATTGTTTTTTTCCGTAATGGTCTATTTAAAACGTGTATATTTTGTGCGATGATCTCTTTTCTGGCCAGGCAAAATTTCATACAAGCGTATTCAATGTATGCATTTCAATGGGTACTAAAGGATCATGTTTTTCATTATTAAGATTAAAGAAAAAATATAGTTAATATTATTTTAATGGTGGCCAGTAATTATTATTATATTTAATAGAAATTTACGTATTAAAACTGAATTGTTAAGAAAAAATGGCCAAAAAAAGTCAAATCGATTGGTTTTTTCACGGAAAAAAATTAGGAAGTTCCCACTTTCAGCTACTCCATTCTTCTCAAATTCGGAATTTAAGCATCAAAAGGAAGGCATTAGCTGAGTTGTTAGCGAATACTGGATTCCAACGCGAAGGTCACGGGTTCGAATCCAGCTATGCTGACCCTTAGATGTTTTTTCTTCCTTGGGAGCTTCAAATTAATTAATGATTTTTTGATAGATATTAAATATCAAATACATATATGTTTCTCAATTAAAAATATGCTAAAAAAAACAAACAAATAATCCTAATTATATTTGCTGGTATCGTGCAGTAACTTAGACTCTGTTTGCATAGTCGTATCAGCCATCACAGGACTCGTCGAAGAGGTGAACAAACAAATACGATCAGATGAGAATCTATCATCTACTCTACATGAGGTACACACTACTCAAGAAAAGACAAAATAATAAAATTTGTTATTATTTTTTTTTTTTTTGTTGGCTTGACAGAAAAAAATAATATTTTTGTTTTTCAAATTTAGAGCATGCGTGAATCGATCATTTGGCCAAAAATTTCATCTTCCTAGCCCTCCATACTTAATGCACTTAAAAATGCATTTGCAAATAAATTTTGTAAATAATAACTCATTGTAAAATTTCTTCAAAACATTATGTCCAACTTAATGTTTGTTTTTTTTTAAATAATTAAATTATTTTCATTTAAAATTGTTTAAATTTGTTTTAAATCTAATGGCTTAAAAAAAAAACTTTAAGAGGCTAATTTGAAATTATTATTAAAATAAATTTTACATTTTAATTCTAAAAATTGAATGAACTATAATAATGTAACAATAGATTGCTCTTAACCATTTTATTATTTGCATTGACTTTTATTTACCTACTTGCTGTTGTTAATGCGCGCTGGAAACTTGCGTTTAAAAACACTACTAGCCAAAACACAGTCTATTAGTGGGTACAATCCACAATCTCTAGACATCTATTTTTATCACATAAAATCGCGCATCCAGATTAATACATGTTATTCAAACTTTGAATTCTGTTAGTGCTGTGACAAAGCCAAACAAGAAACTGCAGCGAAAAAGAATTAACTCCTACAATTTGCTTTTATATCTATTTATGTTATATAAAATGTGTTGAATATAAATTTAAATAATAAATATAGGCGTACGTTATGTTGGTATTTTTCATTGTTGTAAATTGGGTGAAATAAAAAAAAAAATCTCAAAAAAAACAGTATTTTACATAAACTTTTATTAATCTAGCAGGATAAAACGTTTCGCTTCTCCCAGGATTTAACTCCACTCTCTTGTACAAAAACTGAGATAGTTATATTTGACCGTATATTACCTATTTTCTCATTCCTGGTGAGAGAAATTATAGCGATAGAATATTGATTCAATAGTTTAAAAACATAAACGCTTTATTCTGGCGTTTTAAAGTGCATAAGTTTACCGATGTTCGTTTAATTTATCAGAAATTAATTGATTATTCATCGATGAAATTTAAAAGGCTTTTCTATTTTATTTGATCAAATCATTGTCAGCGCATCGTCAAATCTAAAATATTCCGTGAAATGGAATGCACGAAATACATATCTTTACTTACACCGTTTCCAATGATTATAGAGAAAATAAATCTAAGGCGGCTCATTTTCTATGGGACAAGAATTTTTTAAAGAATGCATAAATTTTATAAACTTGAAATGTAACTAATAAATAAATTTGAAACAATTATTTTCTTATTAGTTGAACCTAGACTACTTGTTTACTAAAAAGGTATTGCGCCGGTGGTATCATATTGATATGATTAATTTTCGATAATTTTCAAACGTTTAACTTTTAGGTGGCTTGATTTATTATTAAATATGTTCCTTTTCCACAGTACCTGCAAGAATATTGTTAATAGATTTGAATTGTTTTGTAAAAATTAATATTTGCGAGTTGCAGTGAAAAATGTATTTTTTATTTAATATAAAAACTTAGCGTCACACCGATTTAAAAACTAATGCATTTTATTTCCACAATTTCCTTTCAGTATTTTTCCAAACAAAAGGCAGATAAAGTACAAGACATTCAGAAACGATGCCAAGGTTTTTGCATAAATACTTAAGAACCAAAAACTGCCAATTCAGCACGCGGAAGTAAGTGAGAATGCTGAAACAATCATTCTGAGCCCAGTAACATAATTTAAATTAATTTAAAAATTGAATTATAATTTAAAAAATAATTATAACTTCTGCCCAATTCTGATTGACGTTAATGACTAATTCATTTGGATGTTTGAACTTAAGTTATTTGAATTTAATTCTAGAATAAATTGAGCCAAAAGAGTGTAATATTTTTAAAGAAAAAGTGTTAATATAAAGTAAACAAACAATTGTGTGAAGTGGCACTGGTCTGAGCTTTTTTTCACTTATACATAATTCGGTACGTTTGATTTTTTTTTCTAACATGGAACTGCTTTACATCTTGTATCTCTTGTTAGCATATTTAAGGGATATTTTTTGTTTTTGTTATCGGTATAACTGCTCTGTGGCCAAGTGGGACTATTATCCCTCACTAATGCCGGTTGAGACCCACTCACCCTAAAGCACCCTCAGGAGCTGTATAACTCTTGGGAGCTTCCTTATCCTTTCTCAATAATTCCTTTCCTAAATATTCAGGATCTCCAAAATTAAAAACTAGGAAAATCCCAGGAATTGGAAAGCCGAAAATTAGGGATAGCCATTCTCTCATGCCAGATAGCAGCTCAGCCCATTGCTTCCATGGTCTGAATTGGGTGAGCTAGAGTTCGTGAGTACGCTGATCCAAAAATAGTAACATGCACATCAACTATCTCTGCAGTTCTATCTATATTATGGGTGAGTGTTAGGGAAGTTGTTAGAAGATTCCAGAAGAAGTGGCTAATCCATTTCTTCCTACACGGCTAGAGAGGGTTACTAAAAGTACAATTCCTTAAGAACCTTCCAATTAATAGTTTATGCTGGGATACTGTACTATGTTCGAGAAAAACTAGGGATAAAATAATAATAAGAAGAAAGCGCTTTTAGCGTCCGGATTTGGCCCGGATCAGATGCGGTGGTAACGAGTGTTGAGCAGATTTTTTTATTTTTATCAATTCTTCTGCTCGCAATCGCATAAAATAGTTTTCCAGATTTGTGCTTCCAAAACTCCTTTCAAAAATTATACTAAAAAAAAAGGAAATACAAAGTTCTTTTACTGCAACTCTGAAGGTTTTTTTACCCGGCTTTTCTTTAAACTTAGAATTTAAGCTGAATGTTATTAATTGGCATCGTATTAAAAATGTTATGTTAACTTAAAAAAAAAAGCCTCAAGATGAAATAAGTTAATCAGCGAAGTCGCACATCATGTTCATGTCCACCAATTTCCAACAAATTGGAATTTTTCTGAATAAAGTGCCTATTACGTTATTTGTGCAGGTTAGAGAAACTTACATTAAATTGAATTCGCCATTCAACTTTCGATTAATTTTTAAGCTATTTTCGAGAAAATCGCAACAACTTGTATTTCGATAACTAAGAGTGCTTTCTATTGATAGATTTTTCCACAAAGTTAAATGACATTAAATTTATGCGAGCATTGTTACCTATAATAAAATAAATTACCTAAAAATGAAAAATAAAAGAAAGTGAAAATCTTGTAAGAAACACGAATTCCTTCAAATTGTTATTACAATTACAAAATACAAATGTTTATTCAAAAACATTAGTTTATCTGCAAATAAATATAATTTGTTACATTATATTGGGACATAGTTGGTTCTCGCCGGCTTAATAGGGGTTCTGCGATGAAAAATCATATATCCTTTTTAAAAGCAACATTATATATTGTTCAGAATCCAGACCCAAATTAAAAATTATTTTTTCTGAAAATTTTAAAAATAAAAATGATGAACAACACACACACCCAAAATTAATTCGTGTTTTTGCACAAAACTTTATCTACATAAAGCACATTACAACAAATATTCAATTCCTTACTCTAGGTTTTTTCCCCAAATGTTACATTGAAATTACCTTAATATAATGAATGAGTATATTTAAAGTTATTTTAAAGCTTAAAGTTTTTATTCAGTTATTTTAAATAAATAACTATTGTATTAAAAGATAGTCCAATTTGTTTTTCACAAATTTTCTTAATTATTTAAATTGATTTTTTCTATTTTTTATTCGAAGAAACTTTTTGATATATTTACTCTAAATATCTTTAGCAATTTTATGAGTAAAATTGACTGCAGTAGTTTTTTTTTTAAACTTAGGCTTAGCTTCAAATATATAAATAAATATTTTTTAATGTGTTTGTGCATGATTCTTTTTTATTTATTTGGTTTATTGCATGTTTTATTTAAATATTAGCTACATCTATTTTTAAATCTACTAGAATTTATTATAAGTATGATATAATTATAATCAGGGAGGAATTTCGAAGTTACAAAGATGCTTACATTATTTTATACCTTTTATTTATGCCCTACTGACGTGTTTTACTGTGTTTATAATATTTTTTTATTAGTATATCCTCAGGTGCAAAGAAAAAGGAACACCCTACTTATTTGAGATTTTACCATTAATCAACTCGGTTTGAAACAAACTAGGTATAAACATGCTGGCGGCTAATATCTCTTCTAACCTTCACCAACTTATTTTGCACCTGACTGATTCCTGGAGGCTAGGCATTCACGATATACTCTATCGTTGCTACGTCTAAATGAGCGGAACTCAAGACGTAATTTTTTCTTTGGTGAGTGGGTTCAGCAGACATTTACGCGAGCACTACCATTTTCGTCCAACATCCTTCGTACATACTATTAACTTACCTGAATACATAAACTTCGCAAAACAGCTTGTATGAACTTACAAACTGTTTTTGAGCGTATTTTGAACCTCATTCGTCGTTCTCCCAGTGCTTAAACCGTGGCTTTCTACTCCCTAAATCTATCTTAACCATTGCACAAATCCTTTGTAACATTGTGTCTCGAACAACTGCTTGAGCACACTCTTCGTAATAACCATAAAACGTATGAGAATAAAACTTTTCAACCAAAGAAAACACTAAAAAAGAGAAAGCAATCAAATCATGTTTGGCGTGATTGATATGAACAGTTCTTTGGAGGGGATCTCCTTAAAAAAAACTTTCAGTTTAAAAAGTTAAGACAGTTAAGTAAAAGGGTTGATTTAACGAAAAAATGGACAAAATTAGCAAGTACCCAACATTTCATTCTTGTAATTTCATCCAGTTAGAAAAAGCTTGTTTCATATAAATTTGTTTCTAATTTTTCCCCATTTTTCTGAACTGATTATATTAATAACGTGTGCAATAATAGTTTGATACCTCTTGTTACAATCAATTTAAATTAAATGGAGTGCTTCTCTTCAATAGACAAAAATATTTTGTAGTTGAAAATGGACAGCAAAAGGGTCTGTAACGTTTAATAAGTTCTACAAAATATTAATAAAAATTTAATGCGGTAAAATTACTTAAATGACATCCAGTATAAAATGTCCAAAAATATAGATTTTTGTGTCTGTAATATTGTCAAGTTTTTCCCTTTTCTCTATTCGAAAAACTTCAATTGCAACTAGTGACTGCCACTAGTTAATATGTGGGTTCGTAAATAATAAAACTCGCTAAACTTGTAACAGATCTGATTTATTAGCAAAGTAAATTAACATTTACTAGCAACTATTACTATTCACTACATTTACCATTCACTACAGTCACAACAGTTTACTGTTACACACTTAGCACATAAATACACAACAAAAACTGTTCAACGACTGTCTGCTGGTCCGCACTGCACTGAATTGCACTATACTCGACTGCCCTAACTAAACACAACTCAACTCAACTGCTTACTTACTCACTAATCGCCTAACTGGCTAACTCTGAAAAAACTCCCTTACTGGGGCCGCTCATTTGGTTTTTATACAGTGGTGGAACGTTCTAGTGTACGCCAGAAACTTCCAGAACAATCTAGGCCTTTCTGTCTGGCCCTGGTCAAGTCTAGACTTCCGACATTTTTTAGCCCCTCCCAGCGGCCCCTCAACGAACCATAGGTTCCATCCCCTTCCAAGAGTCGGCGCCAAGGTCACTTCGTTACAATATCTTGTGAGGGATTCATGAAAACATTGTTCAAACGTGAAGTTACAGTATTTAGAAAGCCCCAATGATAGTAAGAGAAATTAGTTTAGGAAAATGGATTAAACATTAGAAACAAATTTTTAAAAAATGCACAAGCTTTTACAGAACTTTTGTAACTAGCTAAAATTTCGAATTGAAGTGAGAATGATTTGTGTATCTTTTGTCGAATATTCAACCCTTATACGAGTATTTAACTTTTTGAGCTGTAAGGTTTTGTTAAGGAGTTAATAAAAAACTTATAATCGAGGATAAGCTCTTTATTTTAAAGAAAACTGGGGAATTTTATCTTTTATAGGAAAATATATCCAAATGTCATCGTTAGATGTTTTTCAACATATTACTTTTTCGTGCATTTTTTGTCGATCACTCTTATACAACTGTCCTACCATTTTATTTTTGAACTTTAAACAATTTATTTTTTACTCTAATCTTCAAGACAAAACTAAATTACAAATTTGATCAATATATTTCATGAATGAAGAAAACAAAAACATAAAATAAATTTTGGGAAATTATTAAACAGATGTCTCAAATAGCCAAGGTGTTTCTTTTTTATTTTTGTGTAGCATCATAGTACTTTTTTTTAAAGCCCATTTTAATTCAAAATATATAAAAAATGTAGTCACTATCCTTTATTTTATTTATAGTATTTGGAAAACAAATGTTCCTGTAACCAAAGAAAGTATTTTTTCATTATTTTAATTATTATTATTTTTGTTCAGATTTCTCCATTAAAAGTGGTTATTTGATCCTGCTAACTTGGGAAGACTCTGCTTTATTTTTTTTTTTGTTTTCCATTCACTTCCATTGTGGGCCTCTTATCCTGAGAGACATTTCCAGCCTTACTCTCATTGAGTTCATCTAAGCAATTTTTTTTTCTTTTTATTTTGGGCTTCCTAGTTTTCTGCCCTCTTTTACCTAATTCTTAAGGCTCTTTCAATTCTCTTTCGCCTAGTGAACATTGGTACACTCTTTCCTTTTCCCTTTTTTTTAAGAGGCTACGCCACTGCAGTTTCAATTTTCAATCATCACGAGAAGGTTTTCCTTTATTCCCAACATGTCTCTTATTACTGAATGATTAACTTTTATTTCTTCTCGAAATATCTTCAAAAATCTGGCAGTCTCCTAAAGTCCATTTCGGTTGCTCACAATTTTTCTCTTGTTGTCAAACTTTATTATAAGAGCTTCCCACGTTTGCAGATACCTCTTTTCTTACCTCTTCGTTGCCTAATGCAGCATCCCCTTCAATTAAAAATTTAAATTTCTGTACTGTGCAAGATCCTATCTACCATCAATTAATGATTATTAACGATGATAAAATTCTTCTTTAAATAAATGGAACTTTTGCCCCTTGCCGTCAAAACTAGATAGCTCTAGCTCTGAAATTTAAATGCCTTTTCCATTACTGTTCTATCAAACTGTTTCAATTACCTATAAAACCATTGTTTGTTTTTTCCAACCGGTTTATTTAAAAGTATTCTAGATGTACCAACCATCATGAAATATTCTTCAAAAACTTCTCTTGCAGTCAATTACCCCTTTTTTATTTCAGTTATCAATGAAAATTTTATTTATTTTGATTTAATTTAGTGCAAGGCGATGTAGATTTTTTGAATGCATACCTTAAGGATGTAAGAAGTCTATTTTATTCCATTGAGAATTTTATGAAGATGTATTTTTACTGTTAATTAATATTTGTGTGTGTATGTGTGTGTGTGTGTGTATGTATTTGTGTGATACAGACTAAAGAAGATAATACGAAGGAATGCGACACTCCTACAGAAGATAAAATAGAAGACTTTGAAATAGAAGAAACGATAGACACATCGCAAACTAAAGGTAGTGTGGTAAAAGTAGTTGGCTATGAGATGACAGAAAGTTCTTCCACGGGTGGCAAGTACTCCCGGCCTCCAACACCGTCCAGTAGACCTGCTACTCCAGCTAGTCGTCCTATCTCACCACAGCCACTCTATCTACCCAACTTGTTACCACCTCAGAGTCAATTGTTGGTCAGCCAAGAACAAACACAAACACTCCCTTCTGAAGACAACGAAGAACCTGTGGTATTATCAGCAAAAGTTACACTCTCGCTAATTGGATTACCAGACGAGGTTTGTAATTATTTATGTTTTTTATTTTATTTTACTCCTTTTTTTGGAGGAGATTTGCCGCAAAGTGCAGTAGTTGTTAAACAACTGTAATAATCTTTAAGCATGTAAACTAATGCAAAAATTCAAAATACTGAATCAAAAAATACACGAAGATATAAGGAAGTCTGAAGCAAACGTGATTCTCTTACCTATTATTGGATCTTATAAATTTAAGAGCCAAATAAACTGACAATTTAAACAAAAGTGTAATTTGTCAATTACATATTATATACAATGAAAAAAAAAATCGTGTGAACGTTTAACTCCACATTTTTCTGAAGAAATTGGATTTTTGAAATCACAACATGTTCTAGAACATGTAACAGAAATTAAAACGTTAAACAGTCGCACGATTTTTTTACCATTACCAGTGATGTTTAGATTAGAAAATTGATTCATAACTCGGATGTAAATGAATTTTTTTATTTTTTTATTAGGACAGTAGCAATAGAGAAGAGAATGCGTCAGATGATCTCCACTCAAGTAAGCCGAAATTCGACTTGAAAATTAAAGGTACATAAGTCAAATAGAATGGCACTTATTTAAACTTTAATGATATGATCCTTATTTTGTAGCGGCCTTAAGTCACAGGATATAATCGATTCATTATACACCAGGTAAATGGGCGCCAGGTTAGCGAGGTATCGCAGTTAGCGCTTTGTCAAACTTTACCATGAAAATTTGGTACGTACCCAAGGGTGGCTAAACATTACTTTTTATAGATCTTCATCAAATAGGTGCTCGGCGAACTCAGCAAGTATAATGGCAAACCTAAATTTGGGCATATACACATCCATTATTTATGGTTTCCTTCTACGTAGGATGAAAACATAGTATTATAGACGCGACCTCTCTACTGGGTTAGCTTGAGGGCAATAAGGAGGTTTCTGTGTTATTACGATGTCAAAGGTATCCGCTAAACCTTGCATTATTTTGTTAATGAAGAGGATACCATTATCACTATGTTGGATTCTGGATGTCCCCATCTGAAAATAATAAATTGTCGAAAACATTTAGCTACGGTTTTGGCAATAGCTGACCTAATATGTATTACCTCAGTACATTTATTGATGAACGTATCCAAGAAACCAAAAAATATGAAAACATATGATCGAAGAAAAGGGACTTGTATATTTACAGCTACTGTATCCCAGTAGATCCTAAGGTTGGGTATACTGCAATAGGTTCATTTTCACTATACTTCTGCCCTAGTTTTGTTGTTTGACATACTCTTAACTTTCCTGATATATTTGGCTATATCACGGCGCATGCCTGGCTAATAATAATAGCGCTTTATTTTCTCCAGGGTTTTCTCAAGAACCGAAAGACCAGCCTCGGGAAGATCATGACTCTCAATAATAACTTTACCTTGATCTTTGGGAACAATGAATTTCCATGCTCTCTACTCATCATCTTAAGTATATTCAACATCCTCTATTATTACATGTCTGAAGATTGGTCGACAAACAAATTCCAAACCTAATGATTACCAGGCAGCTGTTGTACGCTCTGAATTTTTTTTTAGTTACCGGTTAATTGAGCTGACATTTCACGTGTTCTTCACGTCCATAAAACCCAGGCTAAAGCCAACAGCTTACTGGATTGTTCCCTAAACTCCGTTGGCTAAAGTTACTTGATAGGAGTTGATCTTCGTCACTGATAGCTGGAGGGATTCAAAAAGTGATAAACCCTCTCAGCCAAGTACAAATGAGTGGCTCCCCTATCTATTAGTGGCGGTAGAATGACCTCACCTATACTCAGGTCCACAAAGTATCCGTTTTAAAAAGGACTCAGCAAAAAAGAAGACTACTATAATAGACTTCATTTTACTTAATTAAATGTGGCTCAAACGTTCGGAATTTAAACAAAATTTAAGTTACGATCTTGAACATATTAGTCATGTGAGTGTTCAGACTAGATTTGTTTCAATTTCTGACCGGTTTCTGAATTTCATTCATCATTAAAGATTGATTAATGAGATTCGAGTAGTACATTTGTTTCGACTAAGTTTTCTAACGGCTCAGCTGAGCCAGCAAGTTGTAGTTTCAATCATAAACAGATCAAAATAGAAAAACCATGCGTGTTACTACGCTAAAATCAGTGACAATATCCTGCACTGTGAACCTTACCCCATTTCCCTTATATTTATTGCGTTTAATATAAATAGTATTTTATTTTAAATGAATTCTTTTCTTTTTCCAGACGAATGTACGACTAATGGTGGAGAAGTAAATAACACAATAGAAAATCAAAATAATAAGGTATATTAGTTTTAAAGCCTCTATATAAGTATATATATAAACTAATTAAACATTAGGAAAAGTATAAGCCACCAATGAAAACACATTTATATACTTATATATACCTATACTTATAAATATAAATATATATGTGTAATATTATTATCTTATATTTATGTAAGATAATGTAAAAAGTATTCGGTCCTAACTGTTTAGATTTTCCTCAGTACTTGAGTATTTAAACAGTCGGAACAGAATACACCAACTTTTGAAATTAAAAACGTAAAAATATTATAATTATCAACAAGTATAAGCCCTTAAGATGACCTAGTCCCTAGGTCGAAAGCTTGGCAGAAAGTAAATGAAAAATTATTACTGAAATTGGCAACAATCTTTCTTCACTTTAGATTAATGAATGAGTCACCAAAAACGATGAGTGCTCATCAAAAACTTTTCCTTTTTTTATTCAGTCTTCAAAAATATAATTTAATATAACTTAGCTTTTAGAAAATGTTATATAAAAAAAATGTACAATTATACCTACTGATCTCATATATACATTTTACAGTTGGTGGAAAGATCTAATTCAGAAGACTATGAAATTGCAGAAGAAAAGTTTATTGATGGCTATGCGGGACCAACTCATCAAGAAGCTGTACATGTGAATACGTCAAAAATATAATTCAATGTTTAATAAATACATTCTTATAAATCCATTTAGAATACTTAAGGAAAAGAGAAAGTTATAATTAATTTATTTTGTAATTAAAATGTTTACTTTTCTATGCATATAATTATTATTACCCAATTGTTATATTCAAATTTAGTGATGCCATGTCTTCATATGGATAACGTTATGTTATTTAGAAATGTGTATAAAGTTTAGTCCGATTGTACTTACACCAATTAGGCAAATTTTATAATAATCTATTGTACAAAAAATTGAAGGCCTTTAATTGACACTTTTTTTTGTGTGTGTAAGTAAATACTAAAAACGTTTATAGTTATTTACATAATTGTTGTACATAAGGATTTACTTGTAAATTATTATATTATGTTATTTTCTATAGAATTGCATTCAATATTAATCACAAGGAAGTCCATATTAAAAATAGCATACAACTTTATATGGTAGCGTAACGAACTGCTTCCACAGAACCACGTTAAACAAACCAAAGTGATAGGTCTTCGTCTAAGTACACAGTCAAATAGAAGAAATTGGAGTTTAACAAATTTTGCCAAAATAGTTTTCGAGAAAATCGTGGTCTATTCGTAAAACGCTGCTGTGAGTTAGCAGTGGTGAACTAGGAAAATTTAATCAATGAAGTAGCACAAACCAACAAAATATACTATTATTAAAACGGAGTGATATGTTTTTGATATATTTGACAGTGATGCATATATCAGATCGAAGGACAATTCCATTAAATTGATTTAAAGGGTTTCTATTTATTGAAATAGTCCTTAGATGTGAAATATGCATCATCGTCACAAACGTTATAGAGATAATATTGCGTTCATTATATTATACTAAGTGCTCGTTCAGCTTCAGCGTTGCTTATTGTATTTAGTTTAAACCATAGCACTAAATCTTTGATACATGTTAAGTTAGTATTAAAATTAAAGTGAGTTTTATTTTTTTTTTCTTTTAGCTCTGGGAAAATAACTTTTTATGTTTCATGGTAATATATTTTTTTGGAGGTATTCAAGGCCCTTCCCTTCGTGGTCATAAATGAGCAGAATCTCTACTGCTAATGTTAAATCACTTCATTTTTCCTAATTAATTATTCTTCACTAACAAGTCTAAAACAGTTACACGTGTAAAAAAAGTTCCCAGTAAATTATAAAATTTCATATAACTTGGAAGCATAATTTCTTGTAATGTTGATTCAATTTCACGAAACATTTTCGAGAAAATCTCAAACTATAAAAAAAAAAAATCCAGTAACTAGAGATAATCGGAGAAGAAATTTTAATTGCTAAGATAGTGGTTTATGATTGCTTCAAATACAATGTTAAGTTGGACCCGTTTTGATTATGCGTTTTTTATATACCATAGACCATTTTCTAAAACCCACTATTTCGGATTCAAAGAACCGGAAAACTTATACTTTAAGTGGAAACTCAACAATAAAACCTGCAAAATAGTATAGTAAGAGAAAGTCAGACATACCGCAAGACATAAATTCTTTCTATTCAATTATTTAGTTCTTGTTTGTATGTGATTTTATGAGCGTTTATGTTAAGAATGAACAGTTCTTAAGAGCGAAATAAAAATAAAAAATAATAAATCACACTTTAAATGTTTTATTGAACTGTATTATTTTATATTTATACTATTTATTAACTTGTGTACTTCAGTAATATTTTAAAAATACTATAATATTTATCCTTGTAAAAAAAAAATAAAAAAAATAATGTGAATATTTATTTTGTGTTTTATAATTAAAAAGTATTGTTGTATTGTTGGCCTTTAATTAAGATTTATGAAAATGAGCTGTTGTTACATAATTTATATACAATGTATAAATAATATTATTAGCAGCTATGTATTATGATCTATTTGACATTTTGGTGACTGAAATGAACAATTCTCAATCTTATTGTATTCAAACTTTTCATCTGTAAAACGAAGAAACAACTGTTATTTAAATGAACGAAAATTCTAAATAATAATGAAGTGCTACTTTCTTCATAATGAGTAAAAAAAAAAAAAAAAAGAGAGAGAGAGAGACATTTAAAATAAACATATAATAAAAGCAAAACAAAGTCATGGTTTTTCATTTTTTTGCCCTCAGATTTATTAGTTCAAGTGTAGTTCTCATGCACCCTCCTATATGAGTCTCAAAAGTGCCTCATTAATGCTACAGAGCTACAAATGAAATTGAGCTGCATAACATAAGAAGAAAGGCGAGCTCCTATGTACTTCATTAGAGGATGATTTACTTCATCATTCAAATAGAGTGACGGTTCATCCAACAATGATTATAAAGTTTGGAGGGGGGATATTTTTTGGTAATCGTGACATCACTTTCCTTTAAATTTGTTAACTGCACATTCATAAAATCTGTCATTTTTATTTAAATCATTTTCTGGAAAGTAAAGTACTATAATTAACCTGAAGTTCTTAAATTATCTACTGGAAACTGCTTGGACTCCAACAATATTTTATCCATGTTTAAAATAAAATTCTGTTGGCGACACTGAATTTATTGAGTTCGCGAGAACAGTTGTATTGTGTTAGTTTGGTTACTTTATGGCAGGCTTCAATTGTTTATAGTTATTGGTTAAGGTAATAAAAGTTGTTATAGTAAATTATTAAGTGGATGTTAAGCAAAGTATTATGTTTTAAGTCATGGATGTTTGGGTCTCTTGTTGGAAATGATTTTTTATATTGTTTTATTACTTGGATAAATTAGGACTTCTCCAGGTATCATATCTAATGCCGCAAAACAAGGAGCATAATAGCGTTTAGTCAAATTGCTGGTTTAGGATGAGATGAAAGACGAGGAGAGGCCCCCATTACGCGTCGTTCTCAGGAATTTCCTTAATCATATAGAAAATCTTGAATCACAAATATCTCCTGACAAAAGCTACGATATAGAATTCCAGGTATGTCCTACATTCCTATATAAGAATTTTTTATGTTATACGAAATTCCTATAAACCAGGAACAGTTTTAACTTCATATAAGAAAAAAATGTATTAATTATGACTTTGAGACGAGTTAACTATTTTTAGTGAGCAAATAACCTTGTTGCTAGCTTTTCATTATAACTTTTCAGTATTCCTTGCTGTCTTCAGTTGGCAATTATAAAAAATAATAAAACTTTTCCTTTCCTTCACTAACGTTACGAATTAATTATTGTACAGTGATGGGGTTCAAAGGTGATGCTTCACCTCCAGAGAAAAACAACAACAATGAAACTTTCTATAAAAACAATAGCGATTTTGAGAAATTATTTATAGTTTAATTTTAGCCAATAATGATTTATTTGATTATGAATGATTGTATATGAATCTGGCGTTATCATTAGGCAGTAAAACGGGACCATCCCTAATTTGTAGATGTGGCCGATTTAACTTGGCAGCGGCAGTTTCCGAGGGAGATTGAAAAGGGATAGTCAAAGGGTGTTGCCTATTGCTTAAAAACAGCTTGCTTAACTGGCATTTGTTTGATAACACTTACCAAGTTACAAAAGCAACGCTTCATTGATAGATATTATTTATTACTTTTGCTGAAATATTGTTTTCTGACCCACTGCATCTAGGAATTAACATGTAAGACCGCATTTTTTCTTACGTGTTCTTGAGCCCTTTTGCTTTGTGGACTTTCGTACTTTTAGGGGCGTTCTCATAGAGTGCGCTCGGAAAGTTAAAAGAAAAGAGAGAATAAGTATAAGATTAGAAAACCACTCCTGATATTCATTGAATAAAGTGTCAATGATGTAAAGCGTTCAGCGTCGATTTAGGTTGCGGTGCCAGTTTAAGTAATAAGATTTTTAGAGCATTCAGACTAAATTTGGGGTAATTTGACGACTGCTTTTCCTTGACAGGCTGGATGTCCGTTTTTCTTTAACTTGTGTAGAGTTGGTAAAATAGTATCAACTAATAGGCGTAGTGAAAAGCGGCGTAGAATTTATCTTCAGTAAATTTGTCTGACTGAAGAGGTTGAACAAGTAGCGTATTCTACCCTTATATTCTATACCTTGTTGCAACCAGAAAACAGTCAGGTGAATTAGGCGTGTCCCTCTCAGCCACATCCAACAAGTGGCATAGTTCTCAGAATGCAGCCAAAGCATTCCATATCAACTTACATTCCAGCAAGTCGTGCGTCGAGTTGAAAGTATAATTTTTATTTTGTTGTATTGCAGGCTTTAAAACTATTCAGTGAAAATGTAAAAGGACTCAAGGAGTACTCCTGTTTGGAAGGGGAAAAAGAAATCAATCGCAAAAAGAATAGATACAAAGATATTCTACCTTGTAAGTATTGATGCCTGCAATCCAATTGACATAATATCTACGGAAAAAAAATCTCTTCTGAAACATTTCAAGTACGATTTTTTCTGACTTGAGTTTATTCAATTCTATTAAACAAGTTTTCTACAAATTTGGAATTATTGTTATAAGTTTGTTTTATTTTCTCTTATTTGATTCTATATACTTGCTGCTTACCAGGTGTCATAGTAGCTGAGTGGATAGAGGCGAGGCCCGCAAAGCTAATATGTATTGTGGTACTGGGTTCGATTCCTGGTCTAGGCCTTGGATTTTATTTAATGGTTAATAAAAGGAATTTTACAGTAAAGTGTGTTTGTTGCTAGTTGCCTCCGTCCACTACACCTAATTTGGTGGTTGAACGTAAAGCATGCCTGAAAAAGTAGACTTAACTTTACTTTTTAATTTTTTTCACTTGAAATCCGAAACAGATTGAAGGGAATATTTAATGGGGAATTTAAAAAAAAAGGTGCACACGCTCATTCATTCGCTTACTGCAATAATCGGCATCATCATAATCTGTTACCTCTTCTATCATCTGAAAAATGTAGAGGTCTTGCAGAGCTTCTTCCATTTTTCTTTATACCTGGCCTTCTTCATTTCCTCGTACCACATTCTTTTTGGATGGCATTCATTCAGAATTTTTGAAACCTTAATTTAAATTTATTCCTAAAATTTTCAAGGAAATTGCAAAAACCTACTCTGCGTACGTATGGAATTCCAGAAAGTACTTATGGAAGTTGTAAGTTTGAAAAAAAAGTCGTAAATTAGGAAATTGTAATTAGAAAGTCGTGTTATTTTCACTCCTGATTATTTTATTTGATATATTACCCTCAGTTATATTTTCACTGTCATTAATGTACTTTGTTGCAGTTGATGTTAGCCGTGTTGTACTTCAGGAATATAATGGAATCCCTGGTAGTGACTACATCAATGCTAACTATATTAAAGGCGCTAGCGGTTCGCCTGCTTACATCGCCTCACAAGGACCATTGCCTTGTACCGTCAATGATTTTTGGCGAATGGTTGTGCAGTGTGAAGTGCATGTTATTGTTATGGCTTGTAATCAAGAGGAGGCGGGAAAGGTAATATAAAGGAAATATATTTTTTTTTAATTTATTTTATTTTTTAAGTATTGGACGTTACTTAGGTCAAGATCACATTAATTACGGTTGAAGAAGACTTCATTATTACATCAATCTTACTTAAACTGAAGCCTTCGAGGGGTGCCAGTGTGACAGAGTGTGTATGTGAGCATGAGTCTCGAAGTAGTTTGCAAATGTAGATTCGCTAAACCTAAATAGTCGTACCTCACTTAACTGTGTAGGTCTGCGTGGATTGATTGAGTGTTAGGGCAGCCAGAGTTCTTAGGATGGGATAACTACAGTCACGACCAAGATCTTTGAAGATATGTTCGGGGGTGTTATAACGACACGTGGAAAATCTTATGCGATTGTGAAAGGATTAAGTTTTCAGTTCACGCCGAAGCACCTACTATTTTACCAGTAACATCGTTATGGAAAAAGTGAAACTTTGTCCAAAACATCATGAAGTTAAAGAAACTATCCATTAAAAGATTTATGGAGGAGCAGTTATTGTAGTATATTTGAGGTACACTTAAAATGTATTTAGATTTGGCTGAGAATTAATTAGTAACTCTTATAAGTTGAATTCACATTTTCGAATAAATTGGTATTTATTGCTCCATGTATTAAAAAAATTATCTTATTTTTTTAATTGAAAATTATCCTTTGTTAGGAAACACTTTTATTGACCTACTTAAACAATTTGCCAAATAAATATTTATTTAAATGTCATAGGCAAAATGTGAAAAATATTGGGTGGATGAAGGTGAGGAGCGCCATTTTGGGAGAATCAGTGTGAGGTTACTGAAATCTAGTACGGTCTGTCCAGATTTTTCAGTTCGTACAATGAGGCTAAAATACTCCAACAACACATCGATGGTTGCAGGTAGAATTCTATTTTGACTCTCAACCAGTGCATGAGTATTAAGTTTTTGTTTAAAATAATAGATTCACAAATTTTATTTAGGCATTTCTTAAAATGGCTTCATCACAAATATCTAGAGCTTCTTTCTTGATTAATTTTTTTGTTTGTTTGCATTGTGCACTATATTACGGTTTGTTCACCATGAATATTAACCAAACCCACAACAAATGCTTGTACAAAATATATTGAACGCACACTTTTGTGACATTTTATAATTAAAAATTAATCATCAGCATTAATAGTGTTTTATATTTAAAGGCATGTGATTATTTTAGTCATTTTAAGATGCCAAGAGGTTTATTTTTTTATGTCTTTGCCCACCTTCGGAGATCCTTTTTTTTCGGCGTATCGACGTCTATGGTCGTTAGCGCCCGTTGGAGATTGTTCTTGTTTTGTTTATAATGAACCTAGGTTTAATGATAACAGGTTTAACGATAACACTGAGGTAACATTGATAAGATAATTGAATTATTGATTGTTATTCTTTTGTAATTTATAAAGTGAGTGGTTAGAAACCATAACTACTACCACATGAAACTTTTCTTCTAACAGTATCAGTGATTGTGCATAATTTTAGGGGTGTGGGCAATGTATAAGTGTGTGTGAGATGAGTGCGAGTTTAATGGTGTGTTCGATAACCCCATAAAGTTGCACCCACCAACTATCTCTGCGACCATATGTGTTTTGTGTGAACGTCTGGCATTTCATTGTAAACGTAAGAATGATACCCGCAGAGATACCAAGATCCTTAAAAAAGTGGCTGGTCCATATGGAGTTGTTAAGCCTTGTATCGACTAATTGTAATTGATCCTATCAATTTCCTGCAGTGTCAGTGGTGGATATAGCAAACTTTGTTTAGTTCTAAAATGATACCAAGCAACGCAGTATGTCCGATCAGTCATTTGTCGGATTTTCTTATATATTGTATATCGAAGAATTGATGATACTCAGTAATTGTGATTTTTATTCTAATTCCATTATAAATGCCTTTTTTGTTTTTTGCAGAAATATAATTTGAGTGCAGTCAGGAAAAAACAATTTTCTTACTTCACTTTATTAGAAATATAGAATAGTATGGGTACCAACTGTCCCCTTTCAGTATTGTTATGAAATTGATTTGTATTCCTATGACTGATTAAAAGAATAAGTCGGCTTATTACCGTGTTATTCACGCGTACAATGTCGACAACCTTCAATGAGATATTTGCAGCTAGTGTACGAAAAGGATTAACAATTGAAATTTGGTTTCTCAAATTAGAAGTTAGTGTTTTCCACTTCAGCTGTATGTTTGTCTTTTAAAATGAATCTTGTTAACCTATTTTGCATCAATTCGCTTATTTACTGACACCACACACTATACAGAATTATCATTAAAGCTAACACTTTCGCCATTCTTGTTAATAGTTATTAACTATTAAGCATAATGTACAAATCTAAGGCAATGATAAGTATATCTACTGATAAATCGAATTTTGGCGAAAATTGAATATATAGTAAAAAATGTTAAGGTGTCCGTATTATCCTCTAATTCTTCTAATAGGCAAAATTTTTGGGTTCCTGGTTTTTTCAAAATTATAAGTATTAATAATCTTATTAAATAATAAGTATTGATTTATAATCTCCAGTACGCCATTTTTTCACAATTTGAATTAGTAGGAAAGTTTAGTTTATGCCTATTATGATCTTGGATTTTTAAAAAATTTCGACTCCAACTAGTGTTGTCAGGGATAAATTGCAAGAGGATAAGTCCTTTGAACATAGGAAGGCCCACTGTTTCCTCAGGTTCATCTTATTATAAGGTAGGCGTCCTAGGGCATATGGCCCATGGATGGGTCTCTATTCTTATCTAAGAATATTCGCATCCAACTTTCAAAAGTCTCACACTCGTCTTTTACACTAGTTATCTTTAAAATTGCTAGTCTCGTTACAGACTGTTTTCAATGGGTCTAATAAATCTTTATGGATAAAAAATTTCAACCCTACACCTTAAAAGCTTAAAGCTTGTTATTAATCTTTATTGATGGTTTGTTTGATTGTCTGTTTTATTGTCCTATTCGGAGCTGTACTGTTTTCAGTTGGAGGCGGCGAATTATGCCTAAAAAAATCCCCCAGTTAGTCCAGAATAATATTGGAAAAGCTTGTTGACCAATTCATTATTACGTTAATTCACTAATTACTCCAGGTATATGACGACTTCCAATGTGTATGTCAAGCATTGTCATGAATGAATATATAGGTTTCGTGACCGTAAATTGTTAAACTTAAGATTCAAGATTGGCGAGGAATCGGTCAAATAAAAAACAAACTCATCTTCTTGCCAACGTTTCGACATATATATTGTCCTCTTCAGGGAGTGGCTATGCGGGTTGGTTGAGTTACAGAAACTAGTTTTTAATTTCTGTCGAAACGTTGGCAAGAAGACGAGTTTGTTTTTTATTTGACCGATTCCTCGCCAATCTTGAATCCTAAGTTTAACAATTTACGTCACGAAACATATATATTCATATTTGTAACACTGAGGTATGTCGACATCAATTATTAGTGCTAATATGGGATTTTACAAATACATTACTGTGCAATTTGGTGTTGAATCTGGTATCTTATTGAAATCTTGGGCCAGTGATGTAGAGAAGTTAGCCACTGCCTTAAATCAAAGGATTTTTTGTTAAAAAATCGTCAGAACAATACGTTTCCAAAACACGTTCAACACATTCAAAAATTTACTAACAGATATCAATTGCAGAATCCGTTTACGCAATCCATCATTAAGTCCACACAGAAGTTTCAAAAAACCATGTTAAATATTGAAATTAAAATGTGCTATTGGAACGTTAAAGAAATCAATAAACGTATTCAGTTACACAAATCTCTTGCACTAGAACTTATTCCGGGCAGTATCGTAAAAGATTTTGAAGCAAGACAACTATCATCCTTATTGTCATGAATGTTGTTTTCAATAATGAAGCTGTTGGCACCACCACTTCCAGATGGATTCTTCGCAGTATACTTCACTTAAATCTGAATTCATCCATGTTGGATATTTTTTTGTATACGGGGTCTAGAACATTGCGACCATTATAGATTTATTGTGCCTTCTTTTATCACATATTAATCTCGAACAATATATGTTTACGTATTCCATGTACGAATTTCTTCAATAAATCGGATATATAACAAAAATAAATAGGTAAATAACTTCCTTTGGGCGGTTAAAGCTCCATTTTTAATGTATGTTCGGTTCTGCAGCACAGTTCTTGGATTTGGTTATTTCTAACCGTCGGATTTCGCACTTAACAAACCTTCTATTCACTAGAGAGTTCCAGTGACCTTGAATCTCTGTAGACCATCATGAATTCTAGAGCTTGACACATCGAATACTTTAAACTTTAATATTAAATTACGAGTTGGATTTGTTTTTTTTAACAAAACAATTTCCCCCCCCTTTTTTTTTAAAATTTTGTGCAAGTTTACACTGAATTATTTTTCTTCAACCACCGGTACTTGCGCGTCGGATTTCGCATTGGTCTCCTGAGGTGCGATTGTCGCTTTTTGAAAAAAAAATTATAATTATGTGTAAACTTGTTCGAAATGTAAATACTTCTCTTAACTTGTAAGATAAGAGGAATTAAAGAATTATTAGCTTGGTCGCAAACGGGTTCCCGATGCATAACTTGTTTTTATCTAAAGAATATTAGGACAAATTAGTTGTTTTTTTTTCTCTGTAAGGCGCGTCAACATCTGAATTCATCGGCACTCGGAGATTTTTTTCCATTGAGCTGCCTTCGTAAACAAACACGTCATAATAATAAAACTTGTACTTGCTGTTAAACCATAATTAATTTTATTATAAGATTCTCTCTCTCACTCTCTCTCTCTCTCTGTGCGTGAATTTGTTTGTGTGTGTTCAATGATTCATTTATTGCGCACTCCATACTGCCCTCAGAGGAGACCGAACTTAATGGAAGCTTGAGGCAAGTTTTAAAGACAATGCTTTAGTTTTTTGCTATAGCTTTTTCATTATTACACCTCATTCTGTATTTTGGTGGAAATAAAGTAAATAAATCTTTCCCCTTCAGAGATTCCTGAACATTTTAAAAATTAAAAAAATAACAAGTTGATCTTACATCTTTGGAATGATTTAATAATTACTTATCTATCACTGCTTTTAAGATTTGAATGCCTTCACCACAACACCAGAGTCAGAAGCAATATTGTTTTCATACTCAATTTTAATACTATTTTCCAATTTACTTTAGAAGAGCGAACCGTATGTCAGGTACATTATGTAGCCTGGCCAGATCATGGCGTACCATCCGTTGTACACCCTCTTCTTGATATGGTACGACTTGTCAGAGACACACAGGCTTCTGAAACACTACCAGTACTTGTGCATTGTTCAGCAGGCTGTGGCCGTACTGGCACTATTTGCGCCATAGATTATGTATTCGGTCTTCTTCGAACTGGGGTAAGTGATTTTACGTTTCAAAAAATTTTTTTCTTTCCAATTTAAAAATTACTAAAATACTCTGGACAAAAAAAAATAACAAGTTTAATTTTGAAGCACTTGTATAATTTATCAGACAAAATAGGAAAATAAAAATTGCTACTCATCTTACATTCATTATTAGACTCTTTAGACGCTAACATTTTCATACAATTTCTGACCTAAATCTTTGCTTTAATTTTTTGATTATGCCTGGTGACAAGAATTTTTAACGTTCTGCAGCATCTCCAAGGTAATAGGCTCCCCAATAGGTAAGATTTTTCTTGCATGCAAGCTTCATGACGTTAATTGGGAAATGGATTGCAAAATAACTTACGCAGTTGGAAGCTGGTTATGCAAATGTTTGGTTTAGTTAAAAAATAATTACTGTTTTTTGTTTTTGTTTTGGAATAAACTTTTTTTTTTATGCTACTCTAAAACATATTCTTCACAGTTGATTTGTGCATGGCTAGGTAAAAAATCAGATAATAATAATAGTTATTATTTTATTTATTTATTTTGTTTTAATTTAAGGCGCGTCAACATCTAAGGTTATTGGCGCCCGGAGCTTTTTTCAGTGCGCTGCCGGCCTCCGGACAGTGTTCTCTCGTTACAGACAACACTGTCCATCTCCGGACAGTGAGCTGTAAGAAGCTCCTAGGAAGAGAAAATCTAAGGGTCAGCAGCTGGATTCGAACCCGGGACCTCCGCGTGGGAGTCCAGTACGCTAACCGCATAGCTAATCCCTTCCCTTATTATTTTTATTATTGTTATTATTATTATCATCATCATCTAAATAACTTCAACTTTTGGAGAGGCCAAACAATAAAAAGGCTTTTTAACCTTCTTAACGATAATAAGATTTGGCCTAAATAACTTCAAGTTTTCACGGAGAGTTGACGGATAGAAAGGGTCTTCCTATAATATAGTGCTAATTCAGTCGTTTTGGAATCTTTGACATTAAAATGATATTTTAACAACCAATTCCCTCATCCAGATTTCTTTATCAACCCGATCTTCTCTACAAAATCCAGAAAACTAGTCACATCAAGAAGTTTAAAAGTGATAAGTAAGTATGAAAAGCGATTATTTCAAAGATCCCATTAAAGAACTCCAATTCTCCTACCAACAAGGCTGCTTTTATCTGGCTCAGGCTACTAAAAGCCTGAGTTTTTTTAGTTTCGACTTATAACTCGCCATATCGTTAAAACGCTATTTTTTTAGACCTTAAAATATTTTCTTATTCACATCTTAAAGGGTGAGGTTTCACAAAATTGAAATTATTGTCAGGCTTTTTAACCTTCCTAACGATACTAAGATTTGGCCTAAAAAATAAAAATTCAATATTTTTATTGCAAATGAATGGTTTAAAAAAAAAAAAATCCATCATTCGGATCATTCGATAGAGAGCAAAAGATACGCAAGCAAGAAAAAACAAAATTTACGTTAGAATAAAATAGATAAGACATTTCCTGATAAGAAATATTTTCAGCAATGTTCCTCCATTATCAGAGCTATAAGCAGTACCTCTGTATCAGTTTAACTTTGGTATGCTTCAATACAGCCAGTAACTGGTCACACACAATAGGACATAGAAATCTCTTTATCTCGGCGATGAAATTTGTTCAAACGAATGTCACATTTATTAAGTATATCAGATCTAAACGTTCAACATTTTACGGACAGTTTACCTGAACCTTCATAACAAACTTGTTTATTTATTAGTATTGCCTATTCTTAAGTTTTGCTCATTTATTAGTTCATTAGGCTAAATATTTAAACTTCATTCATTTGTGATTTTATAATTAGTTTAATCTAACAGTCTTAGGAACCACAGATTTTGACTGGAAGGCCTGGGTTGTTGCTTTTACGAATGTTCACTTTCTTATGACCGCATAATGCTTAAATAATTTTTTATTTATTAGTAATTAGATTTTTCTTACAATTGGTTTGCAAAGTGCATGAATAGAAGACTTTATATTCTACATTACAGAACGTACTTATGGCATTTTAAAAATTGTAAAAATCAATATAGTATACGTAATTTTAGGCCACTATCCGTCATAAATTTAAATGTATAAATTTTAAGAAAAGTGACCGTACTTTTTCAGTGAACAGTCATCTAAATTTCAAATACTCTTCAAATTATTATTTATATTTATTTATTTAAATTAAGGCACATCAATGTTCTTTTTCAAGTTGGCGTCCCTTAACAGCGCCAGTGTTTTCTCGTTAAAGATGACTTTAAGAAATTTAAGATAACACCCATAAAGACAGTTGTTTATTGGACCTCCGTCTTTTTAGTCCATTACACTCGCTTCTTATTTTCATACATCTATAAAACATTATGCAACCAACCTAATGTTTTTCAAAGAGTACTGCTTTTTCTTCCTGCTGTTGAAATATAAATGATTATTATTATTTTTAGAAACTGACGTCTGACTTTTCATTGTCTTCGCTAATAAGGGATATGCGACGACAGAGAATTGCTATGGTCCAGACTAAAGAACAGTATGTACTGGTACATCAAGCAGTCAGGGAGTTATTCAGAGAACAACTCTCGGTGATAGATTCTCATCCCTATGAAAATGTTGACCCGGACGGTTCCCTTCTTATTAAAAGCGATCAAGATAATATTTATGACACAATCGATTGTGTGGAAGGTAAGTTTTTAATAGTATTCATTATATAGCGTGATTTTTGTTTTTAAAAAAAAAAGGTCTGGTATGTAATTTTAGAAGGCATAGTAACATCATATGGTTCAGTAGAAATTAAAGAGGTTTCTTCACCAAAATTCCTTAGGCGCGTTAAAATTTACAGCTGCAGAACTCTTTCCAGGACTTACCTTTTTTCTTTTTTGTTATTAAGTTGTTCCTGTATTTTAGTACTTACTCCTGACGATCTTTAAGTACCCCGCTGTATTGCTATATTTTCTTTCCTTGTATTTTACCAACGCCTTAGTTCAGTTAACTCAACAGTTCTCTAGCAACCACTTTCCTTTCGCCTTATCCTGTTAAATTATTCTCTACTCTTCTTATTCTAAATATCCTTCGTCAGCAGCTTTTTTTAATGATGCAAGTACATTAAGTTATAAATTTGTTTAAATTTACTGAACTGTAAGTTTCGATTGCTGTCTATATCCCCATTTCTTACCCATTTCATTCCTTTTATGTTGTCTGCTTTAAATAATTCCCAAAATCTCTGTACTGATTTTCTAGGAAAGAGTTTACAATTAGTTAAAACTAGTATAAATATTGTTAGATAGATTTATTAATTTGTTTAAAAGCCTTACCCAAAAGAGTTTTGGATTGACCTACTAAAACAATCATTGATTCCAATCATTCATTCATTAACCTTAATCATTTAACCTTACCTCTGTTTTTTCAAATCCAAAACAGACCTCACTTTAAAAATGCGCCCGAAAATTGGACCAGTCATATTGTTTTAGTGGGTTCGAAATTAAAATAATTTATTTTTCATTTTTTTTTCTTAATCAGAAAAAGGAGATTTCAAGATGGAGAAGGACAATCAAGTTGGTGTGTATTCAAATAAGAAGAATATAACTTTGTATTCTTCAAAACAGGAAAAAGAAGTAGAAAATTTAACCGAACAATTGAGAACAGTTCAAGCCGGTACTAAACCAAGAACTGTGCTTAATATTGCTGGGAATGTGCCCAAATCGCAACCACTTCCTTTAGTCAACAATCATCTTACAAAGTTAGTATTACTATTAGTTCAGTTTTAACCCGTATGGGATCCGAGGATTATTCACAGGGTAATGCCAGATTACTGCCGGGCAAATGGAAAAATCTAAAGTTTTGTTTCCTTTTTTTTAACAGTATGTATGTGTACTTGTACAAACTGTTATTTTACTATAAATGGCTTTTATTTATTTAAAAACTTATATAAATGGAAGAAGTTTTCTGGGGGCTTATTTTTTATGTAACTTATAAATTGAAACTATTTGTGCCAAGTGGGATGTAATACTCGTAGATATCACTCCAGACATTCTTTGCACTTGGCAGTAATTTATGGTAGACTATATTTGTTGATAGATAAGCAAGGCACCTAACTGAACTTTTAACAACATGCAATGTTAAGAGAAAGTTGACCAATAAAGTTGTAAGTTGATTAATAAAAAATAAATGTGTGAGTATTCACATCAGATTTTTTTTTTTCCAGTAGAACTTCTAACAAGCAAATATTACCTGTTAAAAGGGAAACTAATATTTTTTCAAACAAGCCAATACCTGCTAAAGGTATCCTAAGAGTGCCGCTGTTGCCAGTTAGTTGCGGTAATGCTCAGCCATCAAGTTCTGCAGTTGTTACTGCACCAATCAAAAGAAGTAAATCATTAAAAGTTATGTCAGCCCATAGAGATAGAAGTCTGGTAGCCAAATTGACGGTACCACTAGAACCACAAATAAAACCACGGTCTTCACAGGCATCGACATCTTCACAAACTAAACGTCGATCTAGTTTGGAATCAAATGCTAATGCAAATGAAACTGCTGTAAACATCACAAGTATTAATGGTCAGTAATTATTTGTTTTTCATTTATTATGTCCCCTCGTTATTTTCCTTCTTGGGTCCGTTGAAGTTTTGTTAAATATATTTTCGGGCTGCTCAAATATCCTAGATATTTAGTACAATTCAATTGCGATCGATCCCGTTCGGGAACTGCTCTTTCAATTGTATATAATTTTTCAGGTGCTCATTCGTCATTCTTTCCGCAGTCGTATAAAGCGTAATAAATATATAATAAATAAATAATCAGCAGTATGCCTGGGTTTAGGCAGTAACACTTTTCTGGAATTCTTTTATAGAGGAGTGATTCCCATTCCTGCCCAATTGCTTTTTGTTGGAGAAATTAGCCAAGACACCCTGTATCATCACATTTGTCTCTGTCCTTGCTTGTGCAAGGGTGACAAGCATCTTAGGAAGCGGTAGTTCGCTTCCCTCTTTTTTCAGCCCCGTCAGTCATCTCTTACTACCCTGACACTGTTCACCTATTTATAGGCGACCGTTCATGTACCGTTGAGATGGGACTAGATTGTGTGGTGGCTAATGCCAGGATAGCTGCTGTAGAATCGTTGAGAGCTGTTCTCTGTTTAACTCGACCCCACTATACGCCGCCTGAATTAAAATTTGGCATTTTTCAGTCATTTTCCTAAACAGTCTTTGCAGGTGTTTCCAGTTCCTAACTTTTTCTCCTCCAGATTAGCAATGCCATTTTTATATATTGAGAGAAAGCATGTATATTTGTTATTGCAATACTTTTTTCTTTTATTTGTTAATAGAAAGTCGTCCGACTACTAATGAACCCTCTGTGGCAACAAAAAAGTATGATGCTCTACATATAGCCGGAAAGAAACCTTTAATGAGAAGTTACACAACTTTAGATATGAGGCATAAACTCTTAATGGCTATGCCAGACCGCAAGTCATATCCAGTACATCCTTTAGATGTCAGGTATTTCAACGATTTAGTTTTCTGATATTTTTACATATAGAATGTATTTAGAGAATAATAATGTATCCATATTTACAGATCCAGAGTGCTGCCTATGGTTAATCCGCTAGAAAAGGGTAATATAGGCGAAAGTAGTTGTGTGGAACAGCACACTTCGATTTTAAATCCTAGGCGAGCAAACAATAGAAGCTGTTTAGTTCGTAATACGTGCCTACAAGCTCCTCTACAGCTTCCAACAAGAACCTATTTACCTCGTGAAACAAGTACAAATAAGAATTTCCTTCCTCAACATAGTGCACATTATTCTGGCAGTGTGGAAGCTCAAAGTGGGGCGGCACAAGCACATCGTCAATATCAGCTGCCCATGCCACCACACCAGCAACTCCATCAACTCCAGCCTATCAATCATAATCGTACATTCCTTCATAAAAGCCTTCCTGGTTCACGTTCCTTGTATTTAGAAACTTCTAAGGTATTTATTATTTAGTTTCAGCTTCTTGGCGAATTATTATTATTTTTAATGATTTAAGGCGCGTCAACATCTAAGGTTATTGGCGCCCGGAGCTTTTTTCAGTGCACTGCCGGCCTCCGGATAGTGTTCTCTCGTTACAGACAACACTGTCCGTCACCGGGCAGTGAACTGTAAGAAGCTCCTAGGAAGAGAAAATCATCTAAGGGTCGATCTTTTTTTTTTTGGGCGCATCGACGACTACGGTCATTAGCGCCGGCATATTACTATTATTCTATTACTATTATTACTGCTATTATTTCTGAGATGCCTAATAGCGCGAGACTTGAGCGTAATGTGACTCTCTCTTTCCAATCTCTCAAAAAACCTGAAGGCATGTTCCAAAAATGAATTACCGGCTTGGTTACAATATAGTGAACTATTCCTGACCCATCATTTTTTGAGATTTGCCTTTCCCGAATAAACTAACTGAATTTTGACAATGGGAGTACACTGACCCAACGATACATCGTTTCCTTATTTCCTTAGCATAATTCTGACACTCAAGACTTACGTTTAACCTATTTTCTCTGAAACATAATTTTTTATCTTAAGGACAACAAATGACACATACCACAAAACGGTGTTGAAGGATGTCTTGTCCGACTCGTTTACCCTTTCGTTGCCTTCTATCCCCTCTTGGCCAGGAATAGTAGGACTTCACAGAATTCACTGAGCAAGGGTCTTTTTTTTTGGCGCATCGACTGCTGAGGTCATTAGCGCCAGCAAGGGTCTTATATTACATTTAGCAATTAAATTGGCGCCTTCAACCTGGCTTGCTCAAAACCTTAGCGCAACTTGACTAAGCAAAAATTCATCACATATTTTTATAACCCATAATTTTTATATATATTTTCTGGCATTGTAATGGCCCCACCTTTATGTATGCATATAGTTAAGTTTGCTATCTAGAGGGGAGTTATTACTAAGTCAAAATCTACCGTGATTTAAACCATCAAATATGGCTACTATTCGTAGATGATTTGTAGGCATTTGTAAAATGGCAGTGTATTTTGGGAAAGTGTAGTGTATGTACTGAACTTGACTTTGTTGATCCCAAGTAGTAGTCCACCATCTCTTCATTTGTGTGTACTGGTGGTTTAGTTAGGTAGTTGTTAGATTAGAATACCCGCAAGTAAGCTAAGGCCTCTTAAGAAGTGGCTCATACTCTTCCCTCTGCGGATTTTGTAGCCATCTATAAGTCCAAATGACTGGATTTTATGTGTTCGAAGATAAAAATTAAAAAATAACTTTTTTTTAAAAAAAAGTTCCGAAACCAGATTTTAGGTGACAGTTATTTACTCAGAAAACTCAACTGCAATAATCCGACACTTTTGAAATAGTTTCTTTTATAGTGAGTGAAAGTTCAAAGTTTCAAATGACAGTAATCTTAAGGAAAAATTAGTATTTACCAAAAACAAATGTTTTTGAGATAACTGGTATCGTATTCAGGATATTCATACAGTAAAAAAAAAACTCTATTCGGCAATAATATTGTTGTCTCTTTTCTATAGATTCCGAAACATAGCAGAGAACTTAAAGAAGGCGAAGGGAAGTACGACGTGCCAACGGATTGTCCTGAGAAGTACAAGTGTATACCAGGTGAATTGCCACAGCAACACCTCTATGATCATCGAGCTACTCAAGGAACTTCGGTTGGCGCAAGTGTCCCACTATATCCTCCTTTGCCGCCAAGGAATCAACTTCCCCTGATACCTCCGAGTTAGTATCTTGTTTTGTCACCTTGATAACTGCATCTTTTTCCAAATCGATAGAATCACGCAAAAACGAAATGATTCGATCTAGTACCACCGAATTTATTCTAGCTTAGTGTATGCCTTTATTAATCGACAATTTGCTCAGAATCCGTTGCTGTAACATAACGGTGCGGATACAGACAGCAATACCGTTTTTGTAACTAAGTTTCATTCCACCCACCCAAGAATAGTACATCTGTTATTTAAAAACTAGATATTTTGTTTTTATTTACTTAACGACAACTCTAAAGTTGTTTGCGCCCGGAGCTTTTTTCAGTGCATTATCGGACTCCAGGCAGTGTTCTCTCGTTATAGATAACACTATCTATCACCGGACAGCGTAATGTTGAAAAACATTTAGCTTTGACTATTTTTTCTCTGTTTCTTTATGTAATATGATTATAGTGTCTGTTTTCTGTTAAATTAAAATAATTTATGCTTTGATCCATTGGAATAAATTTTCTTATATTATTTTTTTTTAATTTATTATTGTATGTACAAAAACGTAAACAATGCAGCTCACCTAGAAATTTTGAGTTTAAAAGTATTAAGAGACAAACAAAATATTTAAATAAATAATGTTATAATTATTTAATTTTTGGATTAATTGACCATCTACAAAAAAAAAGAAATAGTGGAACTATTCCTTCCTCTTCAGCATTTGTATTTTAAGTTGGCCGGGTTCTTTTTGTGGATTGAGTTAATATGTTAAAATGTATTGGTTGCTCCTACATGATAACGTAGTAAATGGTAGTTGGACGTTAAGCCCCGCCTGAAAAAATAGGCGATTACTTTACTTTACTGTTAAATTTTAAACTTCAGTTTAAAATTAAATTTCAATGTACCATCCATGTAAATTTAGATTTATTTATTTTAATTTGCCTTAATTTTTGTCAGGAATCACTTTTTTTTTAAATAGGGATTCGAATCAATTCAGTTCTGCACTGTAATCGCGTCAGTGAACCGAATCCGCTCAAATAGCCCATCAATATTGTAGTGTTTTTGTAGAGTTATCCTTATCAAATACTTAATTCAATTGTGTTCTTTTTAAGAAAACGATGATTATATCTTCGTTAGATTCTTAATTTTATGACGTGACAAAGTGTGCATCTGATGAAGAAGCTAATTATGCTCTATGTGAAATTGACGTGGAAGTTGGTAGTTGGTGGGAAACAGGTGCTAGGAAAGAACATCAGCTACAGAAAGACCGTTATGTGTCGTTATTGAGGCTTTATAGAAAACTGTCAAATCCAATTTTAGACACGTGGTGGATGTCGCCCCGTTCTATGGAAAATGTAACAACGGAGATGTTGGATAGCGCCACATCAGCTTAAAAATTGCTATTGAATGAATTGTAAATTAGTAATAAAACTAATCGTTGTTCACAGCACCTCGGGAACAGCAGTTAGGCAACTTTAATTTCGCTACTGCACCTGGTGTAGATATTGATCAAGTTGCTGCGAGTATACCACGTAAAGGTAAAATGATTTAAATATGTAAAATATATTTAAAAAAAATTAATTTTGATTATCTTCAAAGATTCTCTCTTTGGATGTATGTTTTTTACCGTTAATGGCTAAGTACAAAACGTCACTTGTTTTCAAAACATTGTCACTAAAATAGGTTTAAATTAACCTAAGATTTTAAGAACTTATAAATGTTAATTGAACGTTCTGCTTATTAGATGAAAGTAAGTCTAACTTGATGAAAGTAGCTCTGGAGGCATTCCACAGTAAGAAGGTGAAACAGCAAAGCAGACCTCCAGAACAACATGCAACTAAAGGTGAATATGCTTTTCACGGAGAAGTGAGACTTAGTTGGAACTTAGATGTTTCTCTCATAAATTTTAGTCTGTGTGAAACATGACATCAATAACATACTCAGCAAGTCCTAAAAAAGTTAATATTAATGTAACAACCTATCGTATACTGTAAACCATTTTATTAAAGAAAGCTATTCATAAATTTATGATGGTTATGGTGCATGAAGTCAGAGTTTGCCTGTGAGGATGCTAAATCCAAGTAGATGTACAAATCAACTACCTCCGCAGGCACCATGTGTTGTGTGTGAGTGATACTTGGTATCAGTGTAAATGAACTGTAGCCGCAAGGATACTAAGTTCCCTGAAAAATTTCCATTTCCATTTCTTCCAATGAAGGCCCTTGTAATTGCTTACGAAATTTATTTCATTTCGTTTAAATAAAGGAAAAAATGAATTTACTGAAGGACGGAAGAGGTAAACTGATCTTATCGATATGATTATAAATATAAGGGTTGATTGTCAAAAATTGCTCGAAAAAGCATAACGTTGAAAAACACCTAAATTTGACAACTTTTTTTCTCTTTTTCTGTAGAAGATAAAATTCCCAAATTTTCTTTATAATATAGGGCAAATTCTCCTTAATAACTGCAATTTTTTTGCAACGGCCTAGATCTAATAGATTTCGAGAAAAAAGTTGCTGAAAATTGGAAAAAACATCAGTTTCAGAAAATGTTCTTCTTGTTACTTTTTTTTGTAAACATCGTAGAGTTGTTATTCGATTCAGAATTTTATGTAGATGTGCCTTTTGGTGGTCTCGACGCTGTACATAGAATGGGAGAGGAGTTAGCCCCATATACTTTGTAAGGCTGCCCCAAAATTATTATTATTAATAACTGTCAATCTTACCCCGTTTTCGATGAAATTTGGCAGGATGAAAGGGTTGGGGCTCTCCTACGTAACATTTGCACTTACACCTACTAAGGGGAAGTTTTGCAATTTTTAAAATTATCGTCCCGTGAACCTATTTTCGTGAATGAAGTGTCATTTGGTTCAAAATTTTATGTAGATTTGCATTTTAGAGATTTCAACGCTGTGCAACTTTAGGAGAGAATTTCGCCCCACGCGAATAAGGCCCCCTCCCTTAAAACAGTTAATACTAATAACTCTATAAATCATGATAACCCGATTATAATAAATCATAATAATCCGATATTATAAATCATAATAACCTAAATTTTTGATAAAATTTAGCACTTAGTGGTGGTTAAAGCATCTTTATGTAACATAAAAGTGCCATCATGCTCTTACACCTACTAAGAGAAAGTACTGCAGTCATTCAAATTAACAAGGTATGAACTGACTCTAATGAATGAATTGTCTTTCTATTTGAAATTTTAGAAACGGTATATACGTCTTTTTGGGGTCTCCTCGTAAATAGAGCCCCCTTTTAAACGGTTATTAATAATATCACTGTAAATCTTCACTAGACTTTGATCAAATTTGGAAAGAAGAAGAATTTAGAATGCGTGACATTTAAGTGTCATCCTGCTGTTACACCTACTGAGGAAAGCGTTGCAATCATGCCGTACTCGCAGTTTAAATTCTTTTTGCCGTTTTACGGAGAAGAACAGTAATTGCAAATAATTTTTCTTTCCCCTCTTTAGAAGAAGTTTTTGTGGTCACAGCTTGTTTTCTTTTACATCCCTTAATAGGAAGAAATGTTATCAAAATTTATCTTTCTGCTCTTATTGGAAGGTAATACTGATAGCAATTTATCATCCCTTTTAATGTGTTGTAATTATTTATCGCTTAATTCCACAACATTTCTCCAGTTTCCATCGTCTTCCCACCAACTTGTTACCACTCTCCCTTAACTTGTGTCAGTGTTTTTCATCCTACATCTTCCTACTAACTTTTCACCACTCTCCCATAACTTTTCTCTCAGTTTGCATTTTTATTTTACCAACTTGGTACCAATCCCCCATGACCGTTACTCAATTCTAAATTTTCTTTCCCCAACTTGGTACCACTCTCTCCTAACTTCTTTCAGTTTTCATCTTCTTCCCACAACTTTACACTTTTACATTCTACACCTACCAAGTATTACAGCCTTACCAAGTATAGAAGTATTGCTTATCCAAAATGTTAGGAAAAACTATAAACCAGATAAGAAACTTTACAGAATAGTTTTTCAAAGGTTTGGAATATTTTGGAAAATGGCATCGATTATTTTAAAGTTATGACCATAATGAAAGAAATATTCATTATTACTTAGATAGATTACATAGATTGATGTCAAATATTCGTAAGATTAGACTGATCTGGAATTAGATAAGGCCAGATCCTTGAGGCATTGATAAAAACTATCTAACTTCTATATCCGGCGTATATCATCCTAATTATTCCCGATACCCGAATATTTAAAAACCATTAGATTTCTTAATTTGTTTCAATCAAAGAACAGCATCTCGTTCCAAGTTACTGGAGAGTCCAAAGCTTTATCATTAGAAACTGGCCACGAATAGGAAATAAAGGTATTATTGGGTGATTCAGGAATGCATTAAAATTAGTAAATTACTCAGACAAAATTATTGTTCTTTAATTAATTTAAGATTTCCCAAATCCTCGAGATCCCCAAATAAGAAAGGAATTACAATATTCATTTCAATAAACTAGAAAATGAAAACTATTTTATGAGATTAAATGTCGAACATTAAGAAAGACAGAAACAAAATTCAAAATGTAAGTTGTAACAGCTTAATTTTACAAAAATAATTTATTATTTCAGGAGTGATTCACAATTACCCAGGATGCAAAAAAAAGCAACAGCAATATTTGTGATCGGTATTTTTTACTAAGAAAGCATTTTGTGATTTTTTTCCTCCGTCTTGAAATTTAAATTAATTTTTTGTGTATGTGATGATATTACTTCTTTTTTAATTAGAATTATGTGTGTGTAATATATATATATATATTACAGTAGGTTTTTTTCCTTGTTAAGTTTGTTATTGTGATAACTTAAATACTGGCAAAAGATTTTGTAACCAGAAAAGTTAAAGAAAAGAGGTGATTTTTTTTATTTTTATTTTGTCAATCTAGATGTCTCAAATTTAATGCAAATTATTAATTGTTACACAGAAATAGATGTCACTTTAAAAACGGAAATTAAAATTATATGTACATTTCGTTTGTTTTAATTTCACATCTTAATATGTAGAAGATAACTGTGAATTAAAGTGGCATGCAGTTAACAGTTATGATACGAATCTCGTTTGTACGAGAACCAATAACAAAAAAGAAGTTTAAAAGATTATACTTTCTTGAAACTCCGATTTTTAGCAACAAATTGCATTTCGCTAATTATATATACATGGTAAATTCGTATAATTCATTGAAATAGCACATTAAAAGTAAATCCAAAGTATCTTCTTACTGAACCATAAAAACGCAAGATTTAGCGGTTTATTTGAATTAAGAACCATGCGCTTAAAACATTTTTATGCGTATAGAGGGCCAATAAAAACTTACTTGTTGAAAGATTGCATTTGAATTCTTTGTTACATTTCTTATCGATAGTCCCTACATATACATACACCTGTAGATAATTAGGACAAAGAATTGCATTTTTTGTACGTTTAAAAGGTATGTAGACTGTTAGCACGCATCTGTTTTGAAACTAGTCCAAGAATGGCGGCCAATGTGTTGTACTTGTGAATGAAATTTTACAGGCATATTATTCAGCTCGTTTCCTTTCCTTGTAAGTGTTTTAACAAAATTTTCTACCATTCTCTCTTCCCGATCTCGTAGATTGTCCTGGTTAAATCTCACTGGTAATTTAGGTATCCAACGTTCAGAATAGACTTCTCTTCTGCAACAGTACGTCTATAAATGATATCTTTCAACAACACTTAATCTAATGTGATGTGTGAATTTTATAACTACTATTCCTATGAATTTTTTTCTCTTACAGTTTTTAAAATGTAGTGTTAAAAACAAATCTATTTGGAAAGTCACACAACTTTATCGTACAAGGAACTACTGAACACATTTGCTTCGAACTTTTGAATTTTAGTTGGTATCATTCTAGTTTTAACTACGTCCAAGAAGTCATCCCAAAATGAAATTCCATGAAAATAATTTGAAGCAAAAACGATAGGTTTTTATGTAAGTAGGGTTATTTAAAAACTATTTCTATAATTGAACAGTGTACTTCACCGCCAACAGTAGAATATGCTAAAAAATGGCCCAGCGGTTATCCAGCTTTTGCCAATCGTAAAAAAGTTACAAGTTAACGCTCGGCTTTCACTATTTGATAGGACTGAAACCAAGATTTTGATGGCAATGAACTTTTACAACCAAACTTCGTCTTCTGTTTCAGTTTATGACACTTCTTGGCGAGAGGAAATTTCAAAAATACTTTATTCCAAACTCAAGAAATAGTATCAGTACTAAAAGTTAATCGAAAGGTGGCTTAGAATAGTCAATTACAAAGAGCTACATTTTGTATGAATAAAAAGTATTCATAAGAGTTATAAAAGGCCAAAATTGATTTTATTATAAATTGGGTGGCGGTAATATCTGTTCGTACTGTACTACTCTTTAAGATTTTGTCAGAGTCGTCCATCTATGCCGTCTCCCATTTGTTTCAAGAAATCAAAGATTGCATAGATAGATTTGCTTCTAAGTAAAGCTTTATCAAGCTTTTCCAAATTCTTATACAGAGAGAGTATGAAGAAATGCCAGGCGATTCTACACAGACGGCCGCTGGATGTAAAAAGGAAGGGGTTTAATCTAAAGATTGATATCTTGAAAGGGATAGGTAAGCTGGCAATAGTCTTTTAGGCCTAGATGCATAAATTCAGGCTTTCGGAAGTATGTTACTTCACCTTCTCGCTGATCGGGAACTTAATTGCAATTAAAATAAGTTTAATGAAGAAAAAAGTTTACCTCGACCAACTTGTCTTCCCACACTCCGAACTACCCATTTTATGCATTCTTCCTTTGTTGTGAGTTGATTCGTCAGTAATGTCATCCTCTTCTGACTGACTAGAACTATCCATAGTAATCGATGCATATTCTTGTGCAAAATCATCGTACAATTGTTCAACCTTGTTTTCAGAACTTTCAGGATCTGCAATTATATTAAGTTTTACTTGTACAGTACAGTCTTATAAGCTAATTTACAAATATTTATAAAAAACACAAAATAAAAAAATTCTTAGAACCGTTTTTTGATAAATAGAGACCCTGAAAAATCGAATTAATTAAAGTGAATCTTCTAGTACAGTGCTTCTTAAACTATGAGTCGCGACCCCTCGGGGGGTCGCAGAAATATATTGTGACCTGATAAATTAATTCACTTATTAACATTTTAGTAACAAGTAAATAGAAAAAACAAGTTTTTTGGTTTACTTCAGTAACTTACGAACGTTCAGGAAGTAGTGGGGATATACATATGTTGTAGTGATCCTATCAAAGATATCGTGCAAATGAAGTAAGTTTGTTGTTCTGTGACAGAACACTTTTCAATGGAGTTTAGGTTTCGCCCAATCACATTGTCATCTTTCAAACACATAGTAAATATTAATGGCTATAGAGTTCTACGTTTCATACTAATTAAAAACATCCTTACTTATTTACGATTTATTTTAGTTGAATTTGTACTCTAAAATTGATAAGTGGCTAAATAAGAAATGTGAATCCGAAAAAGAAGAAATTAAAGCGACTTCGAGTACAGCGGAAAATAAGTCGAAAATAGAAGAAAAAAGCCAGGACGAACCAATTCGTCCAAAAAAAGAACATACAATGAAACATTCTGCAACACGGGTTTACTTTTAATAATTTTCACGATAAACAGCAACCGCTTTGTTTAATCTGCGGAACTTAACGAAACTTTGGTTAATGAAAGCATGAAGCCCACAAAATTAAAAAGGCATTTCGAAACGAAGCATCCTACCCACTCAAATAAAATAGTCAAATATTTTGAGAGGCTTTTTGAAAGGAGATTAAAAAAAAAAAACTAATTTGAAAAATATGCTACGGTCCAGGAAAAATACTTATTAGCATCATAGAAGCATCATTTTTAACAGCGAAAGCAAAAAAACCTTTTACAATTGGTGAGGAACTTGTATTGCCCGTAGCAGTTAAAGTTACTGAGTTTATTCATGGACAAAAGTGTGTAGATGACCTTAAATCGACTTACAAATTAGGTTTTAGGATTTAATGAGGTCGGCAAGGAAATTTTTACTTTAAAAAGAGGTCGCGGTCGCAAAAAAATTAAGAAGCACTGTTCTAGTAGAAACAGGACATTCTAGCGCAGATGATTTGGTCCATAAAAAGAGACACTTGTAAGGTTTGTTAATTAGCCTAATTCAAGAAATGAATATCATATTTTATGGCCCATGGTTTTTAGAGTATCTTTCCTCTTTATATCAATGTTACAATGTTCTGGCACAATTCTATTGTTATTGCTGTACAATTTCTTCAATAATTACTAAATCTGACTGCTAGTTTTAGAAACTTAAGCTCAAGAATAACCGAATGGGCGTCTCCATAACTAACCTTGAAAATCGTTCTTCTCACGATCTACGCACTCAATGCAGTCATCTAAACTGGCAGCCCCTAGTAATTTTTCTGTAGCACGTTTAGAGAACAAGTCTAAGCTGAAATATCCTGGACTGCCGTTGTCAATGATCGTGGTTTTCATCATTTCTTTATCTATAAAATTTAAGAATAATGAGGTTGTAGGACATTTGGAAGTTCATGCCACTTATAAGCAAACATTTTTACTTGCGAAAGAATTATACAAACACCTTACTTAAATAAAATTAAAAAATAAATAAAAAAGCTTTCAAATTTTCAAGTTTTATCATTTTGTAAACTTGTAACTATCTACTTCCAACTTTTCATGAAGTAAATCTAGCATTTTTATTACCTATCTTGCAACTTTTTTTAAAAAAAAAAAAAGAGGAAAAATATGGTTTTTATGTAAAAATAGATCTTGAAAAATTTCAACTTGAACAGTTCTATTCAGTTAAATAAAATCCAAATAAACTAGTTTGCTTGATAAACTACTTCCTTTTTGCATTAGGATTTTTAAATAAAAAAATAATTTTTTATTCTCAGAATGTGCTTTTACGTGATATAATGTACATAGCTTGAAATTACAAAGCTTTCACCTGATGAAATTATATCTGATGTCCGTACATGTAATCTTGAAAGTATAAATTAAATTTATTCCATTCCAAGACAAAGTTGAAAGCTGATATTTTGATACAAAATTCTTTTCTTTTTTTTTTTTTAAACGGATAGTTCATAATTAATTGGTGTAAAATAACGAGTTATATCGTTGAAAATGTAGGTAGGTCCGCAGTGCTAGAAAATATCACTTGAGTTTATCCGCATGTTTTGTTTTAGCTTCCGTCAACCATCATCAGGTGTTAATTCATTTGTTTGATGTAGAGATTTTTGAGAGATCTACACTTGCTGATTTGCTTAGTCCGAAACTGTTAAAAAGCATGCATGCTATCACGGATTACATTAGCGAGTTGTAAGGTTTTTTTAATTTATTTTTACTAAATGGACTTTAAAATCCATCCCCATGCTACTGATGTTTGCAAACCGATATTATGTTAATCTTTAGATTTTATAATGTCGAGAAGTCTCGTATTCACAAATCGAGATAGTCTTGAGACCCTTCAGGAGGGTCCGAGTCACTATTAGAAAAAAACAAGAGTACATGATCTCCTGCTCCTAATCGTACCTGTGTGTAATCGAAGTAGATGCCTTTGATCAGCGTTCTGACCGCCATTATTTTCAAAAATGTAATAGAGGTAAAGTGACCTATGGATATGAATGGATCTCACCACATTTCTTGAAAATTTCATGCGATTCGACTAAAAAGAAAAAATTAGTGGCAAGTGATGAGAAGTGAATCCAGTAAATAAATTCTAAGACCAGTGTATCCCTTGCAAAAGGATCCCCTTCTTTGTCGAGCTTGTGAGATAATGGGTGAAACACACACATCTTTTGAACACAGTTTAAGGGAGAGTAGGTTCAGGACGTTTGTTCGGAACTGGTTGATTATGGAAAGGGCTTAAGCTGTTTTGTCTCAAGCTTATTGTTTGATTTGTTTGCAGCTCCGGAATGTTACATAGAACAGTATTATTATTATTAATTTATTTTTATTTTTTTGCGGTTACGTGGGACCAACCTTTTAAAGTGGCACAATAAATAACTAGATTTATAGCTCTAATGTTCTTAGTTAAGGTGGAAAAATATTTCTATCTAGACTTATTGGCAATTCTATAATTGTTGAAGCATCACCTTCCACTCGAACTCGTGTGATCTTGATAATTTCATTGTAGTACCCCAGTCTCGGTGGAGAAAGACATATCAGCGACTCCTGTTTTTTAACAATCATTACAATCTTCTCCGCATGACCTTCCATCCGAGGTGAATGGGATCTATACTGACAACCCTGAAATGATTACAAATTAAAAACATAAAGCAAATTCTTGATTTTGTGACTAAAGCATTGTGACTAATTAGGTCAGTTATAAGTAAGAGATATATTTCCCCTATGGCAACCACCGTTATTTTTTTGTCGATAGGGTCATCAAAAAACGGTTATTATCTTTCATGCAATCATAAATTAAATCTTTTTAAGTTGTATTCTTTTGTGTTTCTTTTTTGGCATTGGCTTTTCACCATTCAGCCATTTCTATATTTGTTTGTTTTAAAACTATACTTTATTATATATTAATGAACAATTGCCGAATACAAAAGAAAATTATAGTTAGTTTTCAAATACTTCAGCTATGTTATGCTGTTAAGAGAAGAAAGATATTTGAAAAAATATATATATGTTTACTTACTCTTGACGAAGGAAAGATTTCAAATCTATACGTTTTTTCTCCGCAGCACATGTGCTTTCCTGAAAAATATTAATATAAATAAATAAGAGAAATTAGTTACTGGCAGGCGTACTATTATTTCTTAATTCGTTTTAAAACTTAATTTTAGAAAATAATTTAAATAAAAATCTATGGTACCCGTAAAATAAGAATTTATATTACTGTTCATTATTTTTGGTGACTGATTCATAGGATGAAAAAATAAATGCCAGTTTCAGTCATGATAAACTTTATCATAGTATCACACACTCAGTCCATGAACAGACAAGACAGAAGACACACCAGCCCTCTAATGATGTAAAATAGTGCATTGTAAATTAGCCCTGAAGATGACCTAGGTCGAAAGCTCGGCATAATCAAGTTTATCATGACTGAAACTGGCATTTATTTTTTCATCTTATTTAAGAATTTATAGAATTAATTTTTATAATAGGTAAATGGTACATGTACTTCACAGTGACGCACATGAAACGAAAAAAAATCTTGTGAAAACATTCACAAGACTTTTGTATGTTTCAAATTACAGATTTTCAGAAGGAAGAAAGATTATAGCTAATTTCTGTAATAATTTTGTATTTATATTTTGACAAGCTTCCGACCTCGGGACTAGGTCATTTTCAGGGCTGTGAAATATATTTTACACCACAGTTTAGTAATGTACGTAGCTATAGCCCCAGCGGCCTTAAAACCCACTGCTCTAGAGTCTCAATTTAATAGGGGATTGAAACTTCTCAGATAAGTAGGGTGTTCTTTGTTTTCGGATTATAATAGTTTTTGGTACTATTTTTACCAATTTTAGTTGTATTTTCTCCTTGGTCATCGTGTGGGAATTGAGCTGTCTGCGGATGGTAGGAACACCAGTGCGAGCTGTTCACCGGGTAGTAGGCCGAGCAGTGGGAACAGTTGAGATAATGACACAGTCCCCAGAGCCACCAATAAACTTTTCTCCACGTTTTCAGCTCCATTTTTAAACCTTTTATATATTCATTTAAATTCCATTCTGGATCGCTGAATTTGTAAAAGAAAAGACATAATTTTAGTGTAAAATAATTTTTTAGAATTTTTTTTTAACGTTAATCCAAATCGAATGTGGTTCGATAAAATTACTCCAATCACATTCGATTTGGGATAACTGCTCCTGATCATATATTTAACGCGCTCGAAGCCTTTTTAGTGCTCTGAACGTCTTTCCGGCCACCTAAACAAAGACAACACTGTCATCAACGGATAGTGAGTTTTAGAGGCCGCAAGGTGAAATAAAATCTAAGGGCAGCCGAACAATCACTTCCTGATTCTCAGAACCACTAAGCTAAATCTTTATTTTGGAGGAAGGTTGTATTTGTTGCTGTAAATAAAAATATATTTTTTTTCAACTTTGTGTGGATGCAATGATAAAGAGAGAATTATTTAAGATTGGATGGCTGGCGGCCGTGAATATTAGAAGAAGCATATGTCTTATGTAAGATTAAGAAATGATTGAATAAGTAACACCAATTAGGTCGAGGGGCTCTTCAAAGATTAGAGACGATATCTTAAAACACCGCAATTTTGCCTGATCTTCTGTGTACGAGGGATATTCGGAAATATTTGCGATATGAAAGGAGTATTTAAATTTAATAGTTATTGACATTTAATGCTCTTCAACAAGGGCATTGGTGACAACTTTTCAGTGTAATGACAGACCTTCGGTTTTCTCATATAAGACAAACTGTCCATCACCAGATTGGGAACTGGATGAGGCTATCAGGAAGGGAACATCTAAGGACAACCAATTGGACTTGAAACCAGCCCCCAGCGACTTTAATCCAGAGCACTAATCTAAACTAAACCCTGCCTGCATTATTCTGTTATAAATAAATGCAAAATACTTACAGTTGATGATCAGACTGCATTTGCCCATTGTTGTCTACATGCAGATTGTCATTGCAGCATGTAATAAATCTGCCATAATCTGCATGTAATAGTTGGTCACATGCCACACAACGGTATAATTTTGTTATGGATGAATAGTGTCCTCTACTTGGTTCTGGCACTTTCTTAGCTAAATTAAGAATCATTTTACAATAGAGTCGAGAATGGATCTTATCCTTTTTGTCTTTAATTGATTCTACTTCAATGTTAGTCATTAATTCGGATAATCTATGCAGAGAAAAAACAAATATTTTATGAAAATAATTTAAGATGAGTTGTATCGTTTGCATAAATTATGATCTTGTCCAACATTACTGACTTCTCAAATCATTTCAGCAATAGAAGTTGAGCAGTAAAGTAGAGTAATGCCTACTTTTTCTTGCGGGCTTTACGTTCAACTACCTAGCGCGCCATATTCATTAGAATGAATCTATTTCTGATCTGACACTGAAGCAATGAAAACAATTCTGGGTCTGTCAGTAAGGTTGTGCATCAATAATAAATAATTATTCTTTTCTTTTAACTAAAACAGCCATTAATATTTAAACAATATTAAGTAAAACACCATTGACACCTGTCTAGAACAGTACTTCTTAAATCTGAGACCAGCGATCTGCATTACAAAAAAAAAAATTATATACGTTGGTCAGAATTTTATAGAATGTAGTGTGAACACACGATTTTCTCTTACTTTACTAATTAAATTCGAAACCTCGTATTACCCACAAATAAATATGGACGTTGTGGGAGTATTGTAATAATATATTATAAAAAGAAAATGTTATTGTTCAGCAGTCTGCAGACACAATAAAAAAGAAGATATTTCTTTTTATAAAATTTGCATGAATACAATTCTACTTAGGGGGAGTAAGATACTGTAATAATACTTTGAATTTGTAATGGATCTCTAGGCGCCACAGTTTTTAGTAAGCACTGATCACCGCTAAAATTTAAAAAGAATTATGAAAATTATATTTAGACTAGTACCTAATTAAATATTAAATTTTGGTAATATTTTTTTAAGAAGCAGTAGAATACATTCCCTTTAAGTTGTTCTGTTTAATTGCCAACTCCAGAAGATCAGAATGGCCAGTTGCTAAATTTCTAAAATAATATATTTGTTCACAATCTGACGAAGTAGTGGACGCACCTTCCAAGTGTTCTATCATTTAAACAAGAAAGTGTTGGTGTTGTTTGTATAACGTCGTCTATGTTTTGTTTCAAAAACATCAAACATTCTGAAATTAACGGTTCCATCAAAAGAAATGCAGCAGATACTAGAACTGGTATCACGTTGCCAATACCTACAATATAAAGTAAATTATTTTTATAAAGAATCTCACAAATATAAAGATTTAATTTTATCCTTAATACTAATCTGCAACAGTGGCGTAGCGTGGTTATTTTTGTTTTTAAGTAGTTATAGCCGGAGTGAGTCTCCACTTGTGAATCAAACGGATATCTCTGTGTCGTCGACTTTTGTTTTAATTTGTTTTATTTAATCATTAATAAGCAGAAGGAGAAAATCCTCTATCAGATGTTATAGATATAAATAATACTGAGGGAGAAAACATGTAGGGAGTTGTCTCACTGTGAAAGAAATCACTGGAAAATTTCAATTGTAAGAATAAATATATTTTCAATTTAAGACAGAAATATATGGGGAACTATTTTGTAGTTATAAATTTATCACAAAACTTCCTAATAGAGAGAGAAATTGTTGTTTAGAAAATGAAATATTATGGTACTGTTTTTTGGTATAATGCTTACATAAAGCTGCTAAAGAAATATTAGCTCAATATTAACAATATTTGGACAAGAAACTATGTGCCAAAGGACTGGAACAAATTATCTTGCTCATTCTGAAACCCAGTAGTACAATCTTTGAACAGCCAGTGTTGAAAAAACAATTTGAAAGGTTAATAAAGACGAGGCCAGAATGGTGAATGGAATCTGAAAATAGAACACCTCCTTTTCAGCATGGTTTTAGGCGAGGCTACAGCACAATAGATCCAATTACTGCTCCCATAGCAGTCACATATTTGACACTTTCGTCTACAATAACTATTTAGTCGGTACCTTTACAGATTTATAAAATGCTTATAACTTTAGTATTAAAAGCTTATTTGAAAAAAGTGCTAAAGTCTGGAATCCCCATTAAAAAAAATTGTGTACAATTAACAATGAGAAAAGTGTTGGTATTCTGCGGATATAGGTCAAATCCTCAACCATGGCACTTCATTAATACAATGCCACAGCTACATATAAAATATATACATATTTCATATAATATTTATATATAATATGATATATATTGTCCATTTAAAACGCACCAATCGCCAATAACATTTTAGGAAAGCGGAAATCCGGAAAAACCCACGAAGTAAACTATATGTTTTTTTTGGTCTAGTTTCCAAATTTTCCACCTCCGATGCTCTATCTTCATTTTTGGCGGAGTTACGGCCAAAAACCTGATTGGGGTTTCATAAGGACTACTGGTTTTGACAATGATTCATTGTCTCTTAATTGAGTAGTGTGCCAGAAACAAAAAAAGATTGCGCTCCGTCGAAACAGCAGAAGGCTATGCCACTGTTGAGATATTAGAGCAACTACAGTAAACTTCAAATTAAGTAAATTTTAAAGTAAATTATAATAATTACAGCTTGACTTATAAGTGAAAGTAATAATAAGTACGTAAGTCTATTTTTAAAATCAAATAATATCTTACTTAAAGTTGGCAAATTTTCTTTAGATGCAGATTTAACCCAGCGCATTAGCCATTCAAATGTGGAGAGATCACAGTGTACTGAAATGTCCATATCTTCTAACTTTTGACCTACATTATTTAAAAATTATACATAAACAGTGCAATTAAAAAGATGCAGAGATAATAAGCATATTGTAAACAAACACGGAGTGCTGTAAAACAGTATTCATTTAGGAAGCATTTCTGATTTTGAATGAGATCTATAGCGTGCCCAACGTATTATGAAATTTCAAAGCATGAAGTTCCGATGATATCTCAATCTCGAAACGGGCGTTTTTTATTTTTTTAACTACGAAGAAATAATACATCAAGAATAATTTCGCAATGGACTTAACAACAGCTATGGGCTAAAGAATCTAGACAGAATGCTTAGCACAATAATAGCTTTGATCAAACGCGAACAAGTTTTGTTCCAGTAAGATGGCTCCCATCAGAGTAAAAACAAAATTGAAGAACTTGATGGTATAGGACTTCTCACCCTCACTACATTTAGCGCATCCAGCCGACTATATTTATTTCGATGTATGTATCTCATACTTTCATTGCGGGAGAAAGTTCACTGAATTTGAAACGGAAATGCAGGAGATTTAGGTTCCATACAAACAATTATATGAACTAAATGGACTTCTATCTTATGTACCCATTAATTTAAAGCAATATTACCTGCAGTTACTCCAGCAAAATATTTCATTTTTTTCAAAAGTACTCCTTGAGGGCATTTAAATATTTTCGTGGATTTCTTCAGTTCATCGCAAACTTGTATATCTATTTCGTTGCTGGAAATATAAATAATATTCTTTTTAATGGTAACTTTAAAAATAATAAAATTAAAAGTTTTTCACAAACATTTTGATTTGAGAAGTGTTGAGAAGATATCGCTTTCTTCAAAACAATTTTTTAAAGTCCTGAATGATTATTGGACCAAACAACGGCACAGTAACAGTTGAATATAGAAAAGCTTTCCACATCAACGTGTTTTATGAACTGAGGGTTCAGCTTAAACTAAAGCTCTTGGCCGAATGATACGATCGTTGTCAAAAAAATTAGGTACATTTCTAATGCAAAAAGAACCACAAACGTCTGTAAGTGAAGACGAGTAGAGCTATCAAAAACTCTGGCCTGAAGCTTCCACCCATAGTTACAATGCGATATTCTTGATTAGCTACCCTAATAAAACAGAATCTTAAGCTGTAACAGGGTTGAGGTTCTAATGAGGGTTTCAGCGCGACCCACTTGCCAGGCTTTTTGCCTTGAACAACTCATTACCCTCGTTCATTGAATTCTCAGGCAATCAGACTAAGAACAATTTTAGTTTTTCCTATATTCTCGTCAGATATTGTCTGTAAAATTAACTGGATAGAAGACCATAGCTTTTAGAGCCGTTAGTTGTGAGTAAAAAGCTTAAACAGAGCATATTGGAAAATATGTATTTATTTTGAAGACCCTGCATGGGCTGTGCCGAAAAAGAAATTGTGTTAAATTAAATGATATTTTGGAAAAATTTAAATATTTAAAAAAGAAAAGAAGTAATTTCATTTACTCTTTCATTAAATCCATTGTAGAATCTCGATTCATTGATAAATTCTCTTTGTCTGATGTAATTCTTTTGGAGCCATCAGTGTTTCCAGTTTTGAGTAAAGAACAAGCGTTGGGCACAATGAACGGCAGAACTGAATCTAGAATACCTTCGTCCACGACCTCAGCAGCCATTGAGGCGAGTACATCGCACACCCACTTAATCAAGGGTGTTTTGCTAGCGGTAGATTGTTTTGTGGCTGAAAGCCGTTTCCAATGATGGTTTTTGCGATTTATTTTCACTCGAAGACCACCCAAAGGCTGAGCACTGTTCTTACATTCCTCTGTCGAACTGTAAGACCACACACCTAGGATCAACATTGTTTTCCTGAATTAATCATAAAATAAAAATATTCTGTGAGGAAGGAGAGAGGGTCTTAAGTAAAGAGACAAAAAACTGTGTTGCGAAGAATATCTTTTGTTATTTGTATCTTGGTCGGCCCACTAATGGATAGAATTTCTGAGTGAAGTACCCTTCGAGATACAAATAGGAAATTCTTAAGCGGTAACACCTGCCTAAATGACTCTAGTTTAGCAGTTGATTTCTCATGGTATATCTATAAGAAGTAGAAGATATTGAAGTGGGTAAGTTTACTTTTCTCAGCAATAAATTCATGGAAGACCTAGCGTTTTGAAAGCCCTGCGGATGTTAATGCAAAATCAACTTTTGGGAGAAAATGAGGTACTTATTAAAACTGTCCGGTAGGACAGTTTTACAAGGGTTGAACGTCAAAAACTGCAAGAAAAAGCGTAACGTTGAAAAACACCCAACTTTGACAATTGTTTTTCTTCTTTTCCTATAAAAGGTTAAATTTCTAGATTTTCTTGAAAATACGAGTACAAGGCAAATCCTCGTTTACAAGAGTAATTTTTTTTTTTTTTCAACAACGTGGATTTAATAGATTTCGAGAAAAAAATTCCCAAAAATGAACAATAACGGCGTTTTCAAAAATTGTTATTCTTGTTACTTTTTTTTGTAAAAACGTAGAGCCCAAACGCGTTAACCGATTTTAATGAATGAGGTGTCATTCAATTCAGAATTTAATGTAAATGTGCCTTCTAGGAGTCTTGACGCTGTACATCTAATGGGAGAGGAGTTAGCCCCATGTATGTAAGGCCCTCTAATAAACTATCATCAAATCTCCTTAACAAAAACTTTTTAAAAGTCAAGTATAAGATTTGATTGTGAACCTTTTGTCGTCTAATCAACCCTTATACTTAACTTGCGAGTTTTTGTTAAGGAGTTAACATTCTAGAACCTCAGATTAAACCCCGAGTACGTAAAGAACTTATGAGACCAATGAATAGACGTCGAACGCATGCTGAAAGAAGACCGCTGTACCCTCAATGCCAAGAAAGGCTAAAAACAACGCACATATTGGTAAGTTGTGTTAAGACTGCGAACCTACATGGCAAGCTATAGCACGCTTGAACTCTTGCATCGCCGAGTAGATATAAAGTGAGAGTCCTAGCACAGGGCAAAGGAGTCAGGCTCCTCACCAGTTATCCGTGTGCATTCCCCTCCCCCTCTATTGCTCCTGTCCACCTGCACGCGTTGCTAAAACAAGCTCGGATGGCTGGTGAGGAGGCTGGCTCATTTGCTCTGTGCTAGGACCCTCACTTTATATCTACTCTTGTTTTTCTAACTCTTGTTATGTATAACATACACAGTGTAACAATTATCTCTTTACCTATTCAGCGGCCCTCGTTGATTAAATATAAAATTTATTATAAATACCTTCCTCTGATTCGTAAAATTCATAAAGACAATCTTGACAGTTACAGACATCAGTACACGTTGGCGTCTTATTTGGTCCATCCTTAGTTTCAGGTTGTGTCCTGCTCAGAGTGACTGCCTTCAGATCAGATCTGGCTACACTTAATAGCCTAGCTATCAGTGCATTTTCACGCAATTCGTCCCATCCAATACGTTTCTTTAATACAATGCTATTTTTATTTAAACAAAAAGGTACATATAATCAGTTACCCTGCTATCTAGCAATAATGTAACAATTATTTTGTTTAAAAAAATATATTAATTTAAATGAATTGCTTTATTTGATGGTAATTATATATTTCATTGTTTTTTGAACATTCTTGTTACATACACTCTTTTCTATTCTATGAATCTTGTATGTAACAAAAATTATTTCACAGTGCTTGGCTGATGGTTTCGGTTTAATATGTGAATTATGTATAAAAAAACATAATCGTTAAATAAATAATAATTGAAGACTATTTTTTTTGGTACTCTTGACCAAACCAGATAAGCATTGAAATAAATTTATTTAGGATAAAGTTTATAAACGACTGAGTTGTAGCTTTAAAAGTTTTTTCCATGTTATGCAATGATAATGCACCGCAACAGATTAGGTACCGAAAGAGAGGTTTTATTATTAATCTTGTAGGAAGGAAAGGAGGGTACCTAGACTCCTCTTAATCGGTGCTCCTGCGTAGAAGTTTAGATTAGTAGTATTTAGGACTATAAAATTCTACACATACTTATCTTTATCTTTATCACAAAGTTCATGGCTGATGCGGTACGCAATGTACAAGAAGTCGAAGAACTCTTTTAGTGAGACCAAGGCTGTTCGACTTCCAGGAAGGAAAGAACCTCTATCTTCAGGCTCCTCCATGGTCCCAACAGTTTTATATACCAGCAAATGATCTAAAACAATTAAAAATAAAAAAACTGTTGTGGTCAGTGACACGACTTTATCTGCTGCAGTTTACATAATGAAATTTTCTTTTTAATTGGTATTTATTCTTAAAAAATGGTTGACATTAGTATTACATCTCTGAGTTGAATAAAAAGTCTTAGTTTTCATCCGAGTATGTTTTTTTTAAAGAAGGTAACGTTCGGATTCCCTTGAGCCCATTAACCAGTAAAGTGGCTGTCGTATTATTGTAAAATTCCCTAATAAATGTTTATATTTTTTCATTAAAATCAACCCAATTATTGTCCAATTTTATTATTGTCCACAATAATAAAACTAATTACAAAAATGCATGCCGTCATTTCTTCCAGAACCTTATTAGTATCTATTTCTTCGTTTGGCGACGCCCTAAAAAACTGTAGTAGAATAGAATAGAATTTGAGTTAGAATTTTCAAACTCAATAGTGGTTGATTCAAGAGCGAGAAGCTCTTGAAGAATTTAAAATTCATATTTCATACCACTTCTGATTAAAAGTGGTTTATTTCAATTTGGTCTTGACTTCAGTTGAGACTGAACATAAGTTTGAGTTATAAATAATACTTGTAAAAGAGTTTTGTTTCACTTTAAAAACTGATGAAGTGGTTAATAAATAAAGAAAAAAATCATATATTTATCGAAGAGGTTTGGATTGGGGTCCTGGATAGGGCTTTGACAATTCATTCTATAGAAAGAGCCATTATCTTGATAAAGGCGAATGGATTTACTCTTTAAATTGCGGTACGTTGAAAAAGTTCGATGGAGTCTAAAAGGCTCACCTTAATAATACTGTCTCATTGTTAGAAATAGCAGTGCAAAAACTGAATCCTGGTAATTATTTTTTTTTTGTCTAAATCGCACATCTTTCAGACACTAGCCGCCACTGCAAACAAAAAACGAAAAATAATTAGTTCCCAATTATCAATATAGTTAATTAAGTTAATATGCTACTTAGTAGAGTTAAATCTTTTCATTGTGGATCACACTCAAGCTGTAAGAACACCCATTCACACTTTCATAACGTTATATTCTATCGATCAAACGACTTTTAACAGTAAAGATTAGTACAGTGTTTCCAGTTATTAAATTGAATAAAAAATTTACATTTGAAGCTAGATTAAAAACATTTTAGCGTAAAAAACATTTAGAAAAGTCATTTAAATTTATTACCCTTCAAAAAATCAAATTTTCCGGTAGGAAAAAAAATCTGTTGTAGTCTCGAGATTAATGCATTTACTTCAAATAAAACTGATAAAATTTTAGAATAATATTGAATTTTGTTAGTTGTAATTTTAAGTTATACTAGATGATCGAGAGTGTGTTATATGTAAATGCTATGCAGGTAAGTTGAATCAGTCCGGTTACATTGTCTGCCACATGTAGCGCTATGTACTTACTGCTCGGAAGTAACAAATTTTGCAGTCTTAAATTTGTCGTTTTCCAGAATCCAAAATAAATATTTCTGATAAACTGTATCCAATAAAATTACTGTTTCAACTACCAACGACTAGGATACTGCTGGGTTCCATTATATTATTGTATTTGGAGATAATATTTTCCAATGTGCTTTATAACAGCATTTCTCAACTTTGAAGACGTGTTAAATTTACAATGTGTCTCAAAAGCGTCGAAGAAGAAGTATAAAAAAACAGTATCTGATGACAGAAATCTTGTGTGAATTTTAAAAACTATATTTTGCAACAGCATTTCATTTTGCCCATTGGAATTGATACCTCTAGTGCTATTTAGTGTCCAAAATATTATTTTTCTTCAAATTATTTTTGTTAATGCATTAACAAAGCCAATACATTTCTTCAAAAACATACAGTTAAAAGAGCTACCTTTAAAAAGTAAGAGTTCAGAAATGTATTTAGAATAATTATAATACATATATATATATAAGTTATAATCTGTTGAACTAGCCTAACTTGTTTTCAAAGTTGACTTTTCTATTTCTAGAGTTGTTTTCTTAATTTGAATTTCACCGGTCTCAGTGAACGGAAGATAATAATAAGAATCTTCGTCAGTAATTTATCTTATCTTTTAATAGGAGTATAAGGGCACCAAACATCAAAACCGAATTCTAAATTGGACCTAACTTGTTTTCAAAGTTGACTTTTCTATTTCTAGAGTTGTTTTCTTAATTTGAATTTCACCGGTCTCAGTGAACGGAAGATAATAATAAGAATCTTCGTCAGTAATTTATCTTATCTTTTAATAGGAGTATAAGGGCACCAAACATCAAAACCGAATTCTAAATTGGACCTTAAGCAATATAAATTTATGCTTGAAAAATGGTTTTGTAAAACTCTTGGTGATTCGCTGAATGAAATCAAATAGTATGCCTTAGTACGTATATTTTTAGGTAATGTATATCTGAAAGGAAATATTGTTGGTAGAATTCACCCTCGGACCACTGATTCAGGATTCCCTCATCAATACGGCGTCATTAATGGAGTAATCAAAAAAATATCAGTTTAGTACTATTACAGTTATTACTTTTTGGTATTTAACGACATCGAATATAATAAGAACGAAGATGTACTCATTGGGAATTTATAATGTTTATATGCGTAATACAGCGACCTTGGATTTACTCGATCTTACTTCTAAAGTATTGCGTGATAATTTCGGGGTCAGACCCATTCGCTTATAGAAATTACCAACATCTACTTTTATTATTTTTAGCTTTCAACACTCCCTTACTGCTAGCAAAATCCCTTCCTAAAAACTATAAGTTCCATTTTATTCAATTTTATGACCATGTTTCACATTTCTGAGTCAATTAGAGTGCGTTTTTATCATGGCGAACAGTAATATGTAGAACCCTATATTAACCAGAAACAGTTGATGAACTAGCAAGATTGGAGATGGAATCTCCAATTTTATTAATCGATTAAAATTTTTTGGATACCAATATAATCCCGCGATAAATCGATAACTACTGAACCCCTCCAAATAAAAATAATTAAAAAAAGAGATGAAGCCAGAAACAGTCTAAGATCAGATGCAGAAAACGAAATCTAACTTTTAAGACTGCAATCCACAAACTAGACTCAAACGGATACAACTAAACAGACGATTCAAACTTCTCTCCAGACTTCTTGACAAACAATGATTTTCACAAAACAATAAACGACTTATCTACACAATGAAACTAAAATCTGCCTGATCATACGGAATGGAACTTTGGGGCTTAGCCAAAGCTTCAAATATCTACAAAATCCAATCCTTCCAGTCAAAAACACTCCGTAGAATCGCAAATGGTCCTTACTATGTCCGTAACTCTACCTTGCACCGAGATTTCCTTGTTCCTTATGTTTCAAAAGCTGTAAGATTCCGTTATATTAAATTCCACACATCAATCACCTCACATCCTAATCCACTAGTATCCCAACTAACTGCATTGCCTGGAAATACTCCAAGACGGCTGAAGGGCCACGCGATCTTCTAAATGAAGTAAGTGCCAGTGCACAATAGTGAACTCCTCTTTGGGAGTTTTCTTTGGGAATGGGTGAATTCTCCCCTCATGCTATTCATGTATTTATTCTATGTATCATGTTGTATCAGCTTCACTTATTACAGAAATATACTGCAGTTATGAAAATAAATAAAGTAAACAAAAAAATAATAATAAACTTTTAAGAATCTAATTAGGGACGTGCTTAGTGAAGGCGCGAACCAGGGTTTCGAAATTTCATGCATTATCAGTGGTAAATTAATAAGTTTGATGTAGAACTTTTGGGTTCACATACATTACTGTCTTGCTCTACATTACACTAATAACATAAGTGTAGTCGAAATATCTACACCGAACTGATTAATCTATCTCTAATGACAAATGGCAGTCTGAAACCGGTCAGAGGTTCAATAAGCATGCGTGCACCGAGGGATAAAATCAAAGATACCTCCCCCTCCCCAAAAAACTCCTTTCCCAGGAATCATCCTAGAACAAACGGAAAAATAACATGAATAGTTGGTAGAGAGAAAACAAATTTAAATTCAGCTAGATTAGTTTATTAGAAAATCGCGAAAAGTAAATACGAGAAAAATCTACACTTTTCGCTATTTCAGTTTCCACAAACTGGTTATCTCAGCAAGACAGGACCGTACATTTCACTAATATGACTCTTTAGAAGTAATCCTAACCACCCTACTTCCTCAAAAATGCCGTCATCAAAATTCTCTGGACTAAATTTTCAAATAAATGTTATAGAACGCTGCATATGCGCATTTATTGAAGTCTATGCAATTCTTCGTGATAATTTGGAAAAACGGTCACAGAACTCAACTTCTAATGGGATCTGCAGCTGAAAATGGGTCGTCCTCAAAAAAGTGGTTGCCTTTTTTTCTATGGTCTAAAGTTTTAGGAAGATTCCTCTCACCACTCTGAACTTCCTCGATTGGCATAATGGCTTGTGCGTGCATTTAACCTTGATTCGATTGCTTATCAGAATTAGGGCTATTTGGAACTGATTTGTGAATCTCTACAAGGAAATTCTAAGTCTACTTAATCTTCGAAATGGATCTCTTTTATGGAACTAAGGTCATTGGTGCCCAGAGTTTGTTTTTACAGTGCACTACCAGTTTCTTAGCAGTATTCTCCCGTTACAGATGATTCCATGACCGGGATAGTGAGTTGTAAGAAGCTTCTCAGAAGAGCAAATCTACTTGGCTAGCAGCTGGACTAGAACCTAGGATATCAGGCGTGGGAATCCAGTAAGCTAAACACTGAACCAATCCTAAAGCTATTTTTTTTTTTTTTTTAATGATTTAAGGCGCGTCAACATCTCAGGTTATTGGCGCCCGGAGCTTTTTTCAGTGCACTGCCGGCCCCCGGCAGTGTTCTCTCGTTACAGACAGCACTGTCCATCACCGGACAGTGAGCTGTAAGAAGCTCCTAGGAAGAAAAAATCTAAGAGTCAGCAGCTGGATTCGAACCCGGGACTTCCGCGTGGGAGTACAGTATGCTATCCGCATAGCTAATCCCTTCCCTCCTAACGCTATTGTTCGCAATTTGATTTATTGTTTCGTAATTACATTTTTAATGTAATAATTTTTAAGGAGATTCGTGCCATGAAGGTTTTAAAAAATTCTAAAGTTGATAGTTTTTAAACGTTCCAAAAGATTCCGCAATAAATCTCAGTCATTTACAATAAGCAAAGTTACCTTTTATTAACGGCAATCAATATAGATTTTTAAATCAGTAACTTCAAGGTTATAAATATTGCTTGGTAAATATGATGAAGTGTGGAGTGGCTTATTCAAGGTTTCTTTGTAAAATGTAATTAGTAAATGAGAATGGGGAGACCAACTTTTTTAAAGTTTTTTAGTAAGTGCTTTTTTACCATTCTTTGTTTTTTTACCATGCTCTAGCTGAAGTATAAATCAGGATTCAAGAAAATTGAACATTAGAGTGATTGCACTGAATGAGTAAGATTTCTTTGTAAACAATTGCTTGTAACGAGAGAGTATGTGTATGTAACTCTACTGAGAGAGTAGATTTCTTCGAATATAGAAACTAGGAACTAGGTGGTTAGAGGCCGAATAGGTTGCCATGCCAACCTATTTACCAACAAAACACCACTATTCTCAATTCAAGTGAACTATTGGGTTCCCCGTCAACATTTCCCTAACACGTCAACCTCAGCACACACTTCACTCGCTCCATGTCTTCTACGTATATTTAGGTAAGCTTTCTTTATTACTTTACTATTTTATTAAGTCAAAATTAAATCAAAAATATAGTTTTAATCTCTTATACAAATATTACTTACGGCAATTTTCATTAATAATTTTTATTAAAACTTAAAATTTGTGCTAAAAAAGATTGTAGACTTCAATATTATATATTTTCACTACAATGAAAAAATATTAATGAAAATAGCGTGACTATTATACGTTTGTATAAGAGATTCTCTGGAACATCCCTGAGATCAATATTCCCTGAAAGGGGATGGATTAGCTAAGTGGTTAGCAAATACTGGATTCCAACGCGTAGATCACTGGTTCGAATCCAGCTGCTGACCCTTAGATTTAGGAGTTTCTTGCAGTTCACTGTCCGGTGATGGGCAGTGTTGCCTGTGTAACGCCAATAACCTTAGTTGTTGACGCGCCTTAAATCATTAAATAATTATAATTCAAAAAAAGTAATGTACAAAACATTAAGGCTTAACGGTTTTTGATAATCACGTCGTAAGAGTTGGATATTATCTTCAGCATGTAAACAATACTTTAATATGCCAATAAAAGTTATTAATATTAATTTGCAAAAATAAAATTAAAATACATATCCAGTCTTAAACAAAAATATGTACCTAAAGTCTTAGATTCTCTAAAAACATGATAATAATAACAAAACAAATCACGCAGCAAATATCCCTAATAAAATAAAAATTATGTAATTGAATTGAAAAGAAACGGGAGGGGGCATCAAGACAAAAGAATGAAACAAGTGAATAGCGGAAATAAGCAGATTAAGTAAGCATTGATTATGAATGTGTCACATCGTTTCTAAAGAAATAAGCTTTTTATACTGATGTACAAAAATTTTCATCCATCATTAGAAAATCTACCGTTTATTACAATCACTCCGAAATAAATCAAATACTCAGGAATAAAAAAAACTTATGTCTCCTAGCACTTACATTTTTATCTTTTGAACGTCTTCCATAATTTCGGCAAATAGGTAACCATTAATTTGACAAAGGTTGTTGAGGAGCAGAGAAGTCTAATCCTAAATATGGTTAGCTCCTCAGTGCTGAATAATATCTTTGATTTTATGTATTTTGATGCACATTTATTATTTCCTTGACCACAACCATGATCAGAGGTACATTTTAATCAGTTTGTTGTAGAGATTTCGACATTGTTTGCGGTAAGAATATCTTGCCATGGTGTTGGTCTAGTGGTCTAGAGCGTGGCTTTGTAAGTGGGAGATCCCCAGTTCGAATCCCGCGTGTGAACTGGGGAACTCCCACTTACAAAGCCACGCTCTTGATTACTAGACCTCCCAAAACGTGTATTTCTGGTGGAAAATTAATATTGAAAACCGTTCACGAATAGATAAAATTGTAATTTTGATCTTCAATTTCTCAACAAATATTAGGGATATCAAACCATTTCCCCATGGTTTAAGTCATTTTTCACAATTTTTTATGTCGTTTTCACAACCATAGCCAAAACCAGTTTTTTGGCCGTAACTCCGCCAAAAATGAAAATCGGGGTGGAAAATTTGAAAACTAGACAAAAAAAAATATTTTGTTTAATGTTTTTTCCGGATTCCAGCTTTCCTAAAAAGTTATTAGCGATTGGTGCGTTTTAAATGGATCACCCTGTATATCGATGAAAATGTGATTATATTCATTTAACGACAATTTATCTTTAAGTCTGATACACTGTTTAAAATAATTGCGTACTAAACGTACATTCATCGCTGAGCAAAAGTGTGTTGCTTCAATTCATAGTTTGTTGAAAGTAGTTTAACTGGTAAAGTCAATTTACTGAATTCTTACATAAACTTAATTATTTTTATAGAAAAGTTAATTTATAGGGAAAGAGTTGGAAACTATTCCTACGGTGTCATTTCTATATAATGCACGGTTTTACAATGTGTTTATTTTTTGGAACTAATGATGTTTCAAATATTTGGAATTTGAAAAATAAAAACCTTGAGAAAATTTGTAAAAGCAAGTCGAGTACATATCAGATTTAAAAAAACAAAAGGGTTCTGAACTTGATTGGCCTAGAGCGCCAAAACCTTAGTGACAGGAGAAATTCTTCTAGTTTTAGTCGCCTCTTTACGACAAGTAAAGATAGTACTGAAGTGGTATTGTTTCTAACCCCTCGATAGTGCTTCAACTTACATGAACGTCTATCACATAAGTACCTCTTTACTAAATCGATTTTTCAGTATTTTAAGATTTTATTCTAAACTGTTTTCTAAGATGTTTCATTCACTCACGTAATACATTTCTCACTATTAGATCTATAAATTTTTTTTTATCTACATTTAGGTTTTTACAAACCATTACAGAAATGTTCACAGCATACACAATTAGACTTTAAAATAAAAATACATTTCTTAAAATATAATAAAATAAATAAAAGAAAGAAAACAAAACAAAAATTCTAGTCATTAGAATATTGTCAAGCAACAGAAAAAAAAAGCAATCTAAGTCAAGCATTTACTATAATAATGAAAAAAAAAACAAAAATTAAAAAAGATAAGCTACTAAGCAAAACTACATACAGTAGTACCTCGGTTTTCGAACGACTTGACTTTCGAACAACTTGACCAAGAAATTCGAGAAAATATTGTCCTGAAATCCAAACAAACATTTGGAACTCGAACACCCGAGATGAGCCGAGTTGTTTTTATATTTACACTTTTAGATCTTATTTCTTGTTTAGATACATGTTTTTACATAAAATATAAAAATTAGGCCAGTAAAACGGCATATTTCTGGGGCTTAGAAACGAAATAAACTACATAGTTTACATTATTTCTTATGGGATAAATTGTTTCAGTTCTCGACCAAATTGGTTCTCGACCGCAATTCCGGAATGAATTGAAGTTATAACTACGGATGCCTTTACATACCATTCGATAATAATAATAATATTTATGTTAAATTGAATTTTAAAGGAATATTTCAAAGAGTCTGCAATAATTGAATTTTCTTTTAATTGCTTTTATAGTGAAATAATAAATAATATACATTATGTTGTTTCTATTTTAAAGAGATCAAATAAACTAATACCTCCCATTATTTATATATTAAATAATGTTCCATATATATGACTATATAACATTTGAAGATAGGACAAGCAATGAAAAAATAACTCATCTTTCAATTTTTTTTTTTTTAAATCTTTTATTGCAATTTACCACTGCAACAGTTGTTGCAACAAGCAAATATGGTGAAAGAAAAAAGAAATAAAAGGAAATCATGAATGGAGAAGGCACCCAGTGGTGCCACTCCAGTAACGTGCTTAAGATAAGAGATAAGAGAGAGAATTTCAAATTTAAATTTACAATAGGAGCGTTCTATTTTACACAACTTTTATTTAAAAAATAAAAATTTCTAAACTAATTCTCCCATTTCTTTAAGCAACTGTACAACACTTCGCTTGTAGAAGTCGCCAGATTGCTCTAAAAGGCACGTTGTGACTTTTGAAATCATCTGGAAAATTCATTTTTGGAAAGAGGTGGTTAAGTCCGATGGTACGTGGAATAATGGAGATATGGGAGAATTTCAAGGCCACAGGAATATGCTTTCCATTTGGGCAACATGTGCGTTGCGAATTTGAACACCTGAGTAAGGCTATGTCTCTTGGTTTTGATAGCCTCCCCCAGCGTAGTATGCCCCAGTGATCATGGTGCCCTTTGCTAGGAAATCCATCAAAACATACTTCTTTGATGGTCCCAAAATACGAGGGTCGTTTGAAAAGTCCGTGCAAAGTCAGAGAGATAGCACTACTGGCGCGTATCGAGGTTATGTTTAGTTAGTAGCATCTCTTGGAAGAACACACACCAAGTTTCAGCCAGATCGGTATATTTCTTTTTGTTTGGCATTCGTTTGAATCGAGGAAGTCGAGTGATTTTCAAAAAATGGACGAAAAAGAATTTCGTGTGTTGATTGAACACTACTTTATGAAAGGCAAAACGCCTCAGGAGACTAAAGAGAAGCTTGATAAACATTATGGTGACTCTGCACCTTCGATTAGAACAGTTTATAAGTGGTTTCAAAATTTTCGGAGTGGCCATATGGGCACAAGTGACGCTGAACGTTCTGGACGCCCTGTTGAGGTTACTACTCCAGAAATCATTGATAAAATCCATGATATGGTGATGGATGACAGAAGAGTGAAGGTGCGTGAGATTGCTAGTGCTGTGGGCATCTCGAATGAACGGGTACATAATATTTTGCATCAACATTTGGACATGACAAAGCTATCCGCAAGATGGGTGCCGCTATTGCTCCAGCTTGACCAAAAACGAAATCGTGTGAAGTGTTGCAAGGACGGTTTGCAGCTGTTCCAGAAGAATCCGCAGGATTTTAAGCGTCGTTTCGTCACTGTGGATGAAACATGGATACATCACTACACTCCTGAGACCAAAGAACAATCTAAACAATGGGTTACCAAGGGGGAATCTGCGCCAAAAAAGGCGAAGACCGTTCCTTCGGCCGGAAAGATTATGGCGACTGTCTTTTGGGATTCGCAAGGAATAATCCTCATCGACTATCTGGAAAAGGGTAAAACTATTACTGGTGCATATTATTCATCGTTATTGGACCGTTTGAAAACCGAGCTGCAAGAAAAACGCCCACGATTGGCCCAGAAAAAAGTCCTTTTCCATCACGACAACGCATCAGCTCACACCTCAGCAGTTATGGTCGCAAAATTAATGGAAATAGGGTTCCAACTCGTTTCACATCCCCCCTATTCTCCAGACTTGGCTCCCTCGGACTACTATTTGTTCCCCAACATGAAGAAATGGCTGGTGGGAAAAAGATTTTATCCAAACGAGGAGGTGATTGCAGAAACGAATGGCTATTTTTCAGACTTGGACAAATCCTATTATTCGGAAGGGATCAACAAACTAGAGCAGCGTTGGACGAAGTGTATAAGCCTAAAAGGAGACTATGTTGAAAAATAAAAAAGGTTTACCCCAAAAAATTAAGTAGTTTTTACTTTTGCACGGAATTTTCAAACGACCCTCGTACTGTGAGCCTGGAATTTTAAGCTGTTTGCACCAAAGCCCGATAACGTTTGAATTAACGTTGCCCATTCTTGACTACATCATATGATGGGGAACTATCACTATAAACTTCTTTCATTTTATCGATCGTCTCGTTTGGTGTGCCGGCCTTTCAGATAATGAAACTTGATGACTGTTCTGTATTCCACTGGGTCTACTATCAAACCTTACAACATTTTAGCACCCATAAAATCAAGACCGTTATCAGTTCTAAGTTGTAAATTGGCACATACACCTTTATTACACTAGTGCAATTTCAGCGTGCTGTGATAAATAGAAGTGGGTCAAGGGAAATCTTTAATGAGCTCTTAATGCTTACTAACTAAACGCTGCGACAGTCCTTAGAGTAGGGCCTGAACCCCCTCAATAAGTTCCTTTCCACATGACCCAAATACTTAATATACTAAGTTCTTCTTTTTTACTTATCCCTTTCTCTTTTCTTGAACCAATTCAATATTTTATTGGAGACATTTGCTATTGCATTTGTTTTATTTTTGTTTTCTGAAATTCTAAGGAGATTTAATGATTTTTTTTTTTTAATTTTTGCTAATATTATTGTGCTTTTATTTATTGTGAAATTGTTGTTTGATGGTGATGTCATTCTCCTGCAACGTGACTATCACAAGCAGTTTGTCTTTATTTTCTCAATATTTCTATTTTCATTATGTATGTTTTTGTCTAAAGAAATAGACGTTAATAATTATTCTGTCGGCTATTTTCTCCTGAAGTACTGCAAAATTAAATTTTTTTTAAAGTTTAATTGATTTTTGATAAAATTCCATTTTGTAAAATTTATTTGGCTATGTTCCCAATTTAAAAATTTCTACTACATTTATAAGTATTAATTTAACCAGACCCAAATTTTATAAACATCCCAGTGTTCAAAACCACTTGTGTTGCTGTTGATTTGTTATCGCATACATTACAATGGATCTTAAGTACGAATAATTGTCCCAAGATAGCAGCACATTGCAGGGGTTACTTGTGGGGGACTTATTGTTTTTGATAATTAAATAATCAAAGGTTACAAAAAAGACAAGTGCTCTCTTGGCGTCCGGAAAGTGGTCTCTCGTAACAGACCACATTGTCCATTACCAGAGTTATAGTGAGCAGTAGGAAGTTCCTAAAAAGAGAAACTGGGCCGGTAGCAGGATTTGAACCCGAGATTTCATCGTGGGAATTCTGTATGTTAAACAATGACCTCAAAGGGGTTTTGTTTACTTTTTTTAAAAAAGTATCCCATAATTTGTGACAAATTGTTTTCTTTGTACTTAGTGTGTAAATTGATATGACGCGGTTGATGCTGTATTAATCATTTATGATTAACTACCAATAATAAGTATAGTAGTCATAACCAAACCAATTATTTTTTGAGAAACAATTCGCACAATGTAAAGCATTAGATATTTTTTCTTCGTGACATAGTTAAATTAAATACATATGTGAATACAATTCGTGAAATATTTATTAAAAACTGTTGTAGTAATCAAAGTTTGGCAGCAAAATATTTTGTGAAGGATTGAGACTAAAATATAGGATAAAGACTCTGGACCAAAAATTAAACTTGAGATTTTCAACTTAGTAACCCTGAAAAGAGTTAATGTTTTGTGATTAGACACTTTACCTAATAGCCTAGTGGACTACAAATTATACTGGCCCTGACTTCAGGATTTATACTACTTAGATGAGGTAGTAAAAATAGCCGAACCCAGAGAGTGTGGTGGGTTCATGATACGCTCGGCTTGCATGAATTGCGGTAAATTATTGATGCTATCACTGACCCACTGCGCTCTATGTTAATTCTGTACTAATTTTACAATTGTTTTAATTTTTCTTCACAAGTAGTGCATATTCTCTTAATGTAATGTATTCCTATTAATTTTACTATCCAGTAGAGAAAATTCGAAATAATTATTTAGGTAATCCCTCACAACTTACTGCAATTGCTTCCATTTTACTTCCTCACTTACTTGGCACAAGGTTTAGACCGATAGCAATATGTTTAAATTAAATGTCTCTAAAACACAGGCCATACTGATCGGTTTTTAATATTAATCATAACATAATTAATGGTGATCCGGCTGCTGTTTGGAAAGCAAATATAGACGAGCTAATATGTTGTATAAAGAAAAGCCAGATAGATTAAAGGTAAGAAATGGTATTAAAACTGTCCGGTAGGACAGTTGTATAAGGGTTGATCGTCAAAAACTGCACATAAAAGCGTAACGTTGAAAAACACCCAACTTTGACAATTTTTTTCTCTTTTTCTATAAAAGATAAAATTCCCAAATTTTCTTTATTAAAACTGTCCGGTAGGACAGTTGTATAAGGGTTGATCGACAAAATGTGCACGAAAAAGCGTAACGTTGAAAAACACCCAACTTTGACAATTTTTTTTCTCTTTTTCTATAAAAGATAAAATTCCCAAATTTTCTTTATTAAAACTGTCCGGTAGGACAGTTGTATAAGGGTTGATCGACAAAATGTGCACGAAAAAGCGTAACGTTAAAAAACACCCAACTTTGACAATTTTTTTTCTCTTTTTCTATAAAAGATAAAATTCCCAAATTTTCTTTATTAAAACTGTCCGGTAGGACAGTTGTATAAGGGTTGATCGACAAAATGTGCACGAAAAAGCGTAACGTTGAAAAACACCCAACTTTGACAATTTTTTTTCTCTTTTTCTATAAAAGATAAAATTCCCAAATTTTCTTTATTAAAACTGTCCGGTAGGACAGTTGTATAAGGGTTGATCGACAAAATGTGCACGAAAAAGCGTAACGTTGAAAAACACCCAACTTTGACAATTTTTTTTTCTCTTTTTCTATAAAAGATAAAATTCCTAAATTTTCTTTAAATTATAGGGCAAACCCTCCTTTATCACTGTATTTGTTTTGTAACAACCCAGATTTAATAGGTTTCAAGAAAAAAGTTGCCGAAAATGAGCAAAAACGGCTTTTTCAAAAAATGTTCTTGTTCTTCTTGTTCTTGTTACCTTTTTTGTAAACAACGTAGCGCCTAAACGCGTGAACCGATTTTCATGAGTGAGGTGTCATTCGATTCGGAATTTTATGTAGATGTGCCTTTTGGGGGTCTCGATCCTATACATGGAATGGGAGAGGAGTTAGCCCCCTTTAGGCAAGGCCCCCTCCAAAATTATTATTACTAATTACTCTGTAAATCTTGGCCCGAATTTGATAAAATTTGGTAGGATGATAGGGTTAGGGCTCCCCTACGTAACATTAAAGCGGCGATCAGCTCTTACACTTGTTAAGGGGAAGTATAGCAATCGTTTCAAATTATCGACACGTGAACCGACCGAAGTGTCATTCGAATCGAAATTTTGTACAGATTTGCACTTTAAAAGTCTCGACGCCGTGCCTCATAAGGAGGGGAGTTCGCCCCACCCAAATAAGGCCCTTTCTAAAACTATTATTACCAATATTTCTATAACGCTTAGTACGATTTTGATAAAATTCAGCTCGAATAAGTGGTTAAAGCTCCTCTACGTTGCTGATGCTCTTGCACCTACCAAGAGGAAGTACTGCAATCGTTTAAATTATCAATGAGTGAACCGATTTAAATCAATGAATTGTCGTTCGATTAAAAAATCTTTACCTCTTTGCCTTTTAGGGAGAAGTACTGCAATCGTAGTTTATTTTTCTTACTCCTCTTAAAAGGAAGTACTGAAATCGCAGTTTAATTTTGCTATTTATGTACAAATACCTTCCTATGTTATTCAAAACGCTTTTCCAAAAAAATAGTTATTTAGAATGGTTTGGGGGAACGCAACTATAATCATTCTTTAAAAAGATCTCTCCAGTGGTAGTTACGGTTCCGACTTAACACCTTATCAGGTTATAATTATAGAATTGCTTATTCCAAATTTTAAAAAATCTGTAAAGGAGATATGTAACTTTGTAAAGTGGACAAAAAGGAAAATCTATCCAAAAGGTACAAAAATCTCCTTAACAAAAACTTACAGTTTAAAATGTTAAGTATAAGGGTTGATTAAACGCCAAAAGGTACACAAATCAGCAAGTACCCAACATTTCATTAATACTTCATTAATATTTAAGTAATTCTACTGCATTAATTTTCATTAATAAGTTATTTTTTAGAATTTATTAGATGTCACAGACCCTTATGCTGGCCACTTCATTTATAAAATTTTTTTTTGTTATAATTATGATAAATCACATATATGTACAAGCATGTTAAAGTAGAAAAAGACAAAGTTAGAGTAGGCTACTGTCTTGAATTCGTCTTACCGAAATATTCGAGAGCACAAATAACACACAGTTATAACAAGTAGATTATTCAACAACAATTATTGATTTCTCGATTGTAATTTAATTTAGACCTCCTAATTTTACTTATAGTAAAATACTGGAATAATTAGCTGTCCTAAAAATATGCATATCTTATTTACTTTATATTACACATATACAACATTGTGGGATGAATACCTACATTGAGAATGTAATTGAAGAAAACTATGTTACTTGCGATAAAGCCAGATAATTATTATAAACGTTTGACTACTACATTATATAACAATTACTTTAATCGAAGAATGAACTTAAACCGACGATTTTTGAAAATCATTGATGTATGTTGGTGAAGTTTCTTTTAAAAGAAAGTTTTGAATTTTTTAGCCTCATAATTTTTTTTAATTTTTTGTAACGTTTTTCTTTTTAACCTGTAATTAATAGTTTCATTATTATAGATAACTAGATATTAAAGTCAATCTACAGTGCTACTTGAACATATATTTTGTAGACGAAAATGGCCAGCATAAGGGTCTGTGACATCTAATAAATTCTAAAAAATAACTTATTAATGAAAATTAATGCAGTAGAATTACTTAACTATTAATGAAGTATTAATGAAATGTTGGGTACTCGCTGATTTGTGTACCTTTTGGCGTTTAATCAACCCTTATACTTAACATTTTAAACTGTAAGTTTTTGTTAAGGAGTATATCATAACCTTCACATAAAATTTAACTGTCAAAATGATTAATTTAATTTAAGATTGTTCAGTGATGTTCAATTAATTTTAAAATTCAGGTGCGAGTTAATGACTTTAAAGCCAGAGTCATATTCAGCTTTGTTCACTTAATAATAGGAAAGAAATAGAAGACATAAATCAATTTGTTGCCAACTGCCCGGTACTCATAGCTCCACAGTCTATAGATTAGAATATTTTAGTGAACTTACTGAGAATGAACTAATCAGGTATTTAATTCGGTAAAATTGGGAAAATTTGTTTAATCATTTGAGAGGCACATTATGTAATAGAATGCTTGCTTTTAATAAGAGAATTTAATTATTAATATTCTAATCTATTAATCTTGATTTTTTATTTATTAATTTTTTCCCCAACTTTTGAGTATTTTAACTTTATACATTATTTCGTTTTTAACAATTTATTCATGACAAAAGAAGTAAATTTTTTAGTTTACCTTTTCATCAATATTAATTATTTAATATCTATATTTGTGTCTAAATGTTTATTTATTTAAATTGAGCTTAAAGTTCGGCACACAACTCAGCGAATGAAATATAATCCAGCGCAAAGAATACTTTTCTTTTATTTTTTGTAATAATTGTTTCTTTTGTGTATGAGTTATTTTTTTTTTTTTTAATGATTTAAGGCGCGTTAACATCTGAGGTTATTGGCGCCCGGAGCTTTTTTTAGTGCACTACCGGCCTCCGGACAGTCTTCTCTCGTGATGGACAACACTGTCCATCACTGAGCAGTGAGCTGTAAGAAGCTCCTGAAGAAGAGAAAATCTAAGAGCCAGCAGCTGGATTCGAACCCGGGATCTCCGCTTGGAATCCAATACGCTAACCGCATAGCTAATCCCCTCCTTATTAGTATGATTATTATTATCATTATTATTGTTAATATTATTCACCTATTTTTTGTTTGAATGGTGTGGTCGCCCCAGAAGAGATTTGGAGTTGATAATCGGGTGGTTGACTCCTGAGATGTTGGTGGAGACGATGCTTTCTTGCAGGACTAATTAGTCGCCTAGTTTTGCAAGAGAAGTACTCGTCTCTACAAAAAGGGGCATGGAATACAGTATGAGCAGGGTCCCCTGAGTAGGGGCAGAATTGCGGCCTAGCCTGATGTAATGCTGAAATCAGGACTAGGCCTGGGCAGTAGGGGGTGTTTTAGTCGGTAGGCCGCGAGAGAGTCCGGCACAATGTGCGTAACCTGCATTTCACCCCTCTTAAAAAAAAATTATTATTTTTGTTATGATGATGATGATGATGATGATGATTATTATTATTACGGATGGTTTCAAACCCATGGTCAAATACCTCTTTCATCTTACTGTTCTTTTATCACCTCCTGAACCAGAATTTTCCTTTCATTAATAACCATGAAGTTTATCAACATTCTACCTGGAAGAATTATGTACATCAAATATCCAAACCGTCCATTCTTATCCTTGAAACTGTGTATCGCCTCCAACACCTATATTTCCCAAAAGCACCACCAAACTAACGGCTCGTTTCTTCTCTAATTTTCCCAACATACGAGACAATCAGTGAATGATTCTTCATTATTTGTGGAAACGCCATGCTACTGAGGAGATTTTTACCGTTTTTTGTGTGTATTTTCCACGAAAATGGCTTTTTTTAAAACTTGGAATGTATAAATATCAAATCGGTGAACTGGCTTGAGAATTTTATTATTCAAATTAAAATTAATGAGCTATGGCTCCTAAGGATCTGTATACTTTTTAACATTAATTCTTTTCTAAATTTACTCTTAAAAATAAATGTCCATCGCTAATAAATAGTAAAGCTAATAAGAACCTGCTAAAAAGAGAAAATCTAAGGGCCAGCAGCTAGATTCGAACCCAGGATCTTCGCGTTGGAATCCAGTTCACTCTAACCACTCAGCTAATCCCTTCATTACCCACATTGTTATTATTAACTGACATATGATTACAGTAAGCTGGCGGTGTACGCAAGAAATGACCGGCCATCCGACCAGGGAGAAGTATGGAGCTACGGCCTTGATGTACGCATGCCAGCAGGGCAAAGGTGTTGAGGTTTTGCATATTATTCATACTAAGGTTGGTTGAAAAGATTTCTGTAACTTCTCTTTAAAAATAAGAAATACTCAAGGCAGTGAGTAGCAATCCAGAACTCCAGTCCTGGAAATCTTGCATTTGGTTGCGCGTGTAACCTTGAAAAAAAAAGGTATCTTCAGCAATCAAAACCTTCCCACCGAAGTTATTGCCACAAAATTTGTGTAAGAAACGATTTCCGTTAAAAATCTATCACTAGGAAAATTTAATAGAAAAGTAAAATTAATAAAAATAATATGAAAAACCGCAATTAAACACCATTAAAAAATTTAAATTCAAAAATAAAAGGTAAAAAATGAATAAAGAAATAAGTAGACAAAGTGAGTTATTACTGACGGTTATTGAGTCACATAGTATGTGTTATTTTATTATTAGTGTCACTTTTATTGTGCTATAGTTTATTGTGTTATAGTAATAATTTCAATAATAGAAGCAGTTTTGATGAAAATATTCTAGACATCAAAAACATTTTCTCTTTCTAGTGACAATGTTCTCCCAAAAGCCCTCAGTGAAGGGATTAGCTAAGTGGTTAGCGAATACTGGATTCGAATGCGAAGATCCCGGGTTCGAATCCAGCAGCGCGGCCCTTAGATTTTCTCTTCCTAGAAGATTCTTACAGCTTCATTACCGGACAGTGTTTTCTGTAACAATAATCTCAGATGTTGACGCGCTTTAAATTAAAACAGAAACTAAATGCCATCACTAAAATAATGTTAACAAGGGCTCAAAGCTAAACTTCTGAGTTCGAAGGAATTGACGTGACCAAAAAGGCGAATTTCCCGAAGAATTCTTATATTGAACTTAGTTAATTTCACATAAAAGAAAGCTACAATTTTGAATACAACGAGTGAAATTCGATGTTAGAAAAAGATGTTTCAATAATATTTGTAAAATTACCCTATGATAAAGATTTGTGAGCGATAATTATATGAATATTATTTCTTCTTGTTGGCTAGCCAGGAGCAACCACGGAGCGCGAACGTACTCTTAAGACGGCGCTGCACTACTGCGCCGAAAGTGGAGAAGGTGGTGTGGTTGCGGCCAGCGCTCTACTTTCTGCAGCTCCTGAGTTAATCAATGTTAAAGATCAGGATGGTTATTCAGCGTTACATTTGGCCGTCATAGCTGGAAATCTGTCCTTAGCAAAACTGTTACTTTCTCAAGGAGCTGACGTCAACTCTGCTGACAACGAGGGACATACTCCTGCTCATTGGGCTACTGGTGAGTCGTTTATTTATTTTTAAAATATTATTAGACATTGTAATACATTATAGTGATAGGCTTGTCTGTTTAATGGTCTTCAACCATAATTGTTTTCTATGATCACTGTGAAGAGTTTCTGGGGCGGATCCAATCCCTCTATTCGGTTTTCCCTTTGCTAGGAACTAAATAGAGAGTTTAATGTGTTTAATGTATTTAAACAATAATGATGGTTGGCTGACTTTAAGAGATCTGAGATGGGTGTTCAAGATCAGAGAACTATTTCTTTTGAACTTCACTCCTCATGGGCCTTAAGAATAGAAATCTGTTCTCTACGTAATTCTGACGTAAGAGGAACATATGTTATAGCAGAACGCTCCTTTTTAGCGTTCATTTGTTTTCATTATTTTTGCCAATCAATCCTGACTAATGTTCAGCTAACCAGTATTTTGAATGAGACAATCAGTTTATGCACAATTACTAAGCATGCGCTCCACTCATGGTGGAGGACTAGAACTGATTAGCCTAGAACTTACCAAAGATCTATGTCGAGGATTCACGGCCTGGAATTCGTTGGTTCCTACCAAACGAATACACTAAGTAGTTTACAATTTTATCCTCCTCTAACTCCTTGCTCACACCTCCAATTCATTACTGTAATATATAATTATGGTACATATGAAAAATAAATTCCCTTAAAATTTTACAAGTGCACTATCAAAAAAAAAAAAAAAAAAAAAAAATGCACTTACAGATGATTTGGATTTTGACAATTTGGTGCAGCCAAATTTTTTGATTAATTGAATGTGATCTTTCCCAGTGTGCGGTGAAATAGCTAGTCTGGAATATCTACTGTCACATGGAGGTGAAGCAAACATCGGCGATGTGCATGGCGGTTGTCCGTTGCATTATGCAGCGCAAATGTGTGGACCAGCTTCTGATATGCCAGCCGACAGGCGACTGGGTATGGCGTCTTTAAGGATTTTACTTGAGAACGGAGCAGATCCAAACCGTCCAGACAGTCATGGCAGACCACCAATTCTATGGGCTGCCAGTGCTGGTATGATTTTTTTTAATTGTTAGCATTAGATGAAACTATAGACTCGGCTAACTCGACCATCTCTACGATACATCTCTGTGACAGTTCTAAAAGAGATAGGCTGGCTTTCAATAGTGAGGAGCCGAGTGAAGAGCGACGGTATTTGTTATAATATTACTGTGAAAGATTAGTAAATTTCATCTTCATATATCTCCTTCAATATTGCATTGACAAACTTCTTATTTCCCTTATCTAAGGAGATTAATGTTCTCTATAAATGAGCCAAATTGCATAGAAGTTTGAACAGCAGGAATAAAAATATTAAGACTCAAAATTAAAGTACTGTGAAAGATTAGGGAACTTAACTTCCTATATTTTCTTTACTATTGCAACTAAAATTTTAATATTTCTCTCAATTGTAAATAATGTCGTGGTCTATCATTGGTCCAAAATACATTTAATTCCGTACAACAGAAATCGAGATCTTTGGAATGAAAGTTTAGGTAATGTGAAACATTAGTAAACTTTAACTTCTTATATTTCCTTTACTATTGCAGCTATATTGTTTCGTAAACTAGTTCTAGAAATTATGTCATCAATTAACGGTACTTATTCAATTTCTATCATTAATAAGTAGTGTTGTGTTTTATATGGTAGTAACAAAAGCTTACATAAGTTCATATTCAGGACTCCATATTCAGTTTCCTATCTCAGTAACCAAATTTATGAGCCATATAGCGTCTTCTTTCCAGACATTATGATACTAAACAGTTGGATTTCCAAAAATTGGATTTGCCAGATATTAGAGTTATTGACCACGGATATGTCACTGATACCGTCATTTGGTAAGTAGTTAACAGCTAGAGCAAATTAACCAGTCTAACTAAACAGAATACGCAAGTATGTAAAACGGTTCACGCATTCAATAACACTACCTTCATAATTAACTGAATAATTTAAGATTATTCATTCTAAGACATCGGCAAAATAGCACTATTTCGTTATCTCTGCATTCAGCTCTGACAATTTGATTTTGTAATATTCTAAACACAATTCAATTTATGTTACGCATCGTTGCGGGAATCTGTAATTAAGACTATATCGTTGGTAAAGGAAAGAAAAGTAATATCAAGAGTATCGGGGGCGCTAATGACCATAGAAGTCGATGCGCCAAAAAAAAAAAGAAAAAAGAATATCGGAATCAAGCTATGATTAAACTTTTAAACTTTAAAAGTCCTTGGAATTAATTTTGGAACAAATCAGAAGAACTGTTTCTAATAATTATCAATTATTGTTGCAGGTAGTTCTGAAGCCATTCTTGTTCTGGTAAATACAGGAGCAAATGTAGCTGCGGCCGATAAAGATGGTCTCACAGGTATTTATATTAGGTTATAAATGAAAAATTATGAAAATAAGAAATTTTTAGCTGTTAGTGAGGTACCGTAAATCTTTGTATGCAATACACCATTGTATACTTCACAAACAATTAAAAACTTCTAATTCTTCTATAATTTATAAATGTATCTAAGATATATCTACAGGATTCATGGAGGTCGCTAGCTTCTAAGCTTGAAGGGAGCATAAATTTGCATAGAGCTCACAGGGACGAAAGTGGATAGAACACCGAAGAAACATTTACATTCTAAAAGAAATTATTTATATTTATTGAAAAAGTAGAGTAAAAATTAGGTTTATGGGTAATTTTTAATCATTGTACGAATAAAGTGATTTACTAAGAACAAACTAAGAGTTAATTCTATGTTTACTCGAGTTGCCAGTCCTCTCCACTGTAGACGGTTTAAGCAATCCTCTATACTATAATAGTTCTTCCAATATCATGTGCGTGATCCTTCGCACTCTTTTGATAAGGCCCAATACTTTTCTGCAGGTACATGGCTGTAAAATAATACTTTTTTACCAATACTTTTCTTTACATCAGTAAAGCGTTTTTCGAAACAAAAACAAAAATTACTGTTTCATCTCCTTTAAAATGGACACGACCATTTATTTTAGTTCTTTATTATAAAATTGTTTATCTTATTTTAGCACCAACGTTTCAACCTTATTTTTTCTAGCCATCGAATGGTAAATTTTACATTATTTGGTTATATTTTCCTTTATGTTATCAATTTTCATGGGTAATATGTCGGAAGAAGAAAGTGCTTGGCAAAAACTGCACTACTCGGTAAGAGTAAAGATAAAGGCTTGAAACTTTCACATTATACTTACATTAAACTTTTAACTAGTAAATCATTTCAATTGTTATGGAGTTGAGATAACAGTTTAAGAGTTAGTCTAACAATGCAATTCATTAACATGGCTAACAATTCATTCTCTCTATACTAGGCATGATTCGAATGATGTTATCGTTGTCTTCAAATAGTGATTCATAATAATCTTGTTGAAGGTGATGAGTATATTCTCAGAAGACATCATGTAAAAGTTAAATTTTTGTTTGTTAACTTATAATATTTTATACCAAACTGATAATCCTCTAAATAGGATTAGGTAAATTTTGTCAAAACGTCGGAAAGCTATAAAATAAAAAAAAAAGAAAAGTAAAACAAAATTCTGCTTAGAAATGTTGGGAACAGCCGACTTCGAAGGATCAAAGATTTCGTTTTTTTTACTTGTTCCCCCCTCCTTAGAAAGGTTAATATCTAACTCTTGAATAATGTTATTTATTTATTTTCACTCATTCATTGCATATGTATAACATTACAAACTCGAATCTCTTTAACAAAAACTTACAGTTTAAAAAGTTAAGTATAAGGGTTGATTAAACGCCAAAAGGTACAAAAATCAGCAAGTACCCAACATTTCATTCAAGCTTAGTTGATATAATTTAAGTAATTTTGCTGCATTAACTTTTCCTTCACATTTTTTAGAATTTATTAGATGTCACAGACCCTTATGCTGGCCAGTTCGTTCATAATATTATTTGGTTATAATTATGATAAAATGTATATTATATCTTCGTTTTTAAATAGGTACTTTATTTTAATTCTATTCCAAATTATTCTTCTGATTTATCTTTAATATGCCCTTTATTCTGAAGTTGTCACATCTTATACATGCATGTTAAAGTAGAAAAAGACAAAGTTAGAGTCGGCTACTGTTTAAATTTGAATCACGGAGGATTTAAAACAATATTTCAGACTTGAATTCGTCTTACCGAAATATTCGTGAGCACAAATAACACACAGTTAATAACAAGTAGATTATTCAACAACAATTATTCATTTCTCAATTGTAATTTAATTTTACTTACAGTAAAATACTGGAATAATTAGCTGTCCTAAAAGTATGCAATACTTATTTATTTTATATTACATAACATATATATAACATTGTGAGAAGAACAGCTACATTGAGAGTGTGATTGAAGAAAACTATATTATTTGCGATAAGGCCAGATAATTATTACCTATTATTATAAACGTTTGACTACTACATAAAATAACAATTACTTTAATCGAAGAATAAACTTAAACAGACGATTTTTATTAAAAATAAAATAATCGAAATCATTGATGTATGTTGGTGTAAGCATTTTTTTAAAAAAGTTTTTAAATTTTATAGCCTCGTATTTTTTTTTATTTTTTATAACGTTTTCTTTTTAACCTGTAATTAATAGTTTGATTATTATAGATTAATAGATATTACAGTCAATCTACAGTGCTACTTGAACAAATTTTTTGTAGATGAAAATGGCCAGCATAAGGGTCTGTGACATCTAATAAATTCTAAAAAATGTGAAGGAAAAGTTAATGCAGCAAAATTACTTAAATTATATCAACTAAGCTTGAATGAAATGTTGGGTACTTGCTGATTTTTGTACCTTTTGGCGTTTAATCAACCCTTATACTTAACTTTTTAAACTGTAAGTTTTTGTTAAGGAGATTTTTGTACCTTTTGGATAGATTTTCATTTTTGTCTATTTTGCTAAGTTACATATCTGCTTTACTGTTTTTTTTAAATTTGGAATAAGCAATTCTATCATTATAACCTGATAAGGTGTTAAGTAGGAACCGTAACTACCACTGGAGAGATCTTTTTAAAGAATGATTATAGTTGCGGTCCCCAAACCATCCTCAATAACAATTTTTTTGAGAAAGCGTTTTGAATAAAATAGGAAGGTATTTGTACGTAAAAAGCAAATTTAAACTGCGATTTCAGACCTTCCTTTTAAGAGGAGTAAGAAAAATAAACGGGCGATTACAGTACTTCTCCCTAAAAGGCAAAGAGGCAAAGATTTTGAATCGAACGACAATTCATTAATGTAAATAGTTTCACCCAATGATAATTTTAACGATTTCAGTACTTCCTCTTAGTAGGTGTAAGAGCATGATGGCACTTCACAGCCATGTAGAGGAGCTTTAATCACTTCTTCGTGCTAAATTTTATCAAAATCGGACAAAGCGTTATAGAAATATTGGTAATAATAGTTTTAGAAACGGCCTTACTTGGGTGGGGCAAACTCCCCTCCATATAAGGCGTAGCGACGAGACTTTTAAAGTGCAAATCTGTACAAAATTTCGATTCGAATGACACTTCGGTCGGTTCACGTGTCGATAATTTGAAACGATTGCTATACTTCCCCTTAACAAGTGTAAGAGCAGATCGCCGCTTTAATGTTACGTAGGGGAGCCCTGACTCTATCATCCTACCAAATTTTATCAAAATCGGGCTAAGATTTACAGAGTAATTAGTAATAATAATTTTGAAGGGGGCCTTACATAAAGGGGGCTAACTCCTCTCTAATTCGGTGTACAGCGTCGAGACCCCCAAAAGGCACATCTACATAAAATTCCGAATCGAATGTCACCTCATTCATGAAAATCGGTTCTCGCGTTTAGGCGCTACGCAGTTTACAAAAAAGGTAACAACAACAAGAAGAAGAAGAAGAAGAAGAACAACAATTTCTGAAAATGCCGTTTTTGCTCATTTTTGGCAACTTTTTTCTCGAAATCTATTAGGTCTGGGGGGTTGCAAAAAAATTACAGTTATAAAGGAGGGTTTGCCCTATATTTTAAAGAAAATTTGGGAATTTTATCTTTTATAGAAAAAGAGAAAAAAATTGTCAAAGTTGGGTGTTTTTTAATGTTACGCTTTTTCGTGCACTTTTTGACGATCAATCCTTATACAACTGTCCTACCGGACAGTTTTAATAATGATCAAACTATTAAATACAGGTTAAAAAGAAAAACGTTATAAAAAATAAAAAAAAATTATGAGGCTAAAAAATTCAAAACTTTTTTTTTATAAAAAAAAAATGTAATATGTAATATAAAGTAAATAAGATATGCATATTTTTAGGACAGCTAATTATTCCAGCATTTTACTATAAGTAAAATTAGGGGTACTAAATTAAATTACAATCGAGAAATGAATAATCTACTTGATGTAACTGTGTGATATTTATGCTCACGAATATTTCGGTAAGACGAATTCAAGACAGTAGCCTACTCTAACTTTGTCTTTTTCTACTTTAACATACATGTACATATGTGTGATTTATCATAATTATAACAAAAAAATATTATAAATGAAGTGGCCAGCATAAGGGTCTGTGACATCTAATAAATTCTAAAAAATATTAATGAATATTAATGCAGTAAAATTACTTAAATATTAATGAAGAATTAATGAAATGTTGGGTGCTTGCTGATTTGTGTACCTTTTGGCGTTTAATCAACCCTTATACTTAACATTTTAAACTGTAAGTTTTTGTTAAAGAGATTTTTGTACCTTTTGGATAGATTTTCCTTTTTGTCTATTTTACAAAGTTACATATCTGCTTTACAGATTTTTTTAAATTTGGAATAAGCAATTCTATCATTATAACCTGATAAGATGGTAAGTCGGAACCGTAACTACCACTCACTAGAGAGATCTTTTTAAAGAATGATTATCGTTAAGGTCCCCCAAACCATCCTCAGTAACAACCTTTTTTTGAAAAAGCGTTTTGAATAACATAGGAAGGTATTTGTGCGTAAATAGCAAAATTAAACTGCGATTTCATTACTTCCTTTTAAGAGGAGTAAGAAAAATAAACTGCGATTTCATTACTTCTTTTTAAGAGGAGTAAGAAAAATAAACTGCGATTGCAGTACTTCTAGGCAAAGAGGCAAAGAATTTTTAATCGAACGACAATTCATTGATTTAAATCGGTTCACTCATTGATAATTTAAACGATTGCAGTACTTCCTCTTAGTAGGTGCAAGAGCATCAGCAATGTAGAGGAGCTTTAACCACTTATTCGAGCTGAATTTTATCAAAATCGGACTAAGCGTTATAGAATATTGGTAATAATAGTTTTAGAAAGGGCCTTATTTGGGTGGGGCAAACTCCCCTCCTTATGAGGCACGGCGTCGAGACTTTTAAAGTGCAAATCTGTACAAAATTTCGATTCGAATGACACTTCATTCATGAAAATCGGTTCACGTGTCGATAATTTGAAACGATTCCTATACTTCCCCTTAACAAGTGTAAGAGCTGTTCGCCGCGTTAATGTTACGTAGGGGAGCCCTAACCCTATCATCCTACCAAATTTTATCAAAATCGGGCCAAGATTTACAGAGTAATTAGTAATAATAATTTTGGAGGGGGCCTTGCCTTAAGGGGGCTAACTCCTCTCCCATTCCATGTATAGGATCGAGACCCCCAAAAGGCACATCTACATAAAATTCCGAATCGAATGACACCTCATTCATGAAAATCGGTTCGCGCGTTTAGGCTGTACGTTGTTTACAAAAAGGTAACAACAAGAACAACAACAAGAACAAGAACATTTTTTGAAAAAGCCGTTTTTGCTCATTTTCGGCAACTTTTTTCTCGAAACCTATTAGATCTGGGTTGTTGCAAAAAAATTACAGCTATAAAGGAGGATTTGCCCTATATTTTAAAGAAAATTTGGGAATTTTATCTTTTGTAGAAAAAGAGAAAAAAATTGTCAAAGTTGGGTGTTTTTCAACGTCACGCTTTTTCGTGCAGTTTTTGACGATCAACCCTTATACAACTGTCCTACCGGACAGTTTTAATGTAAACAAATCCTACTTTACTCACTCCTTAAATAACTTAATTCTATTTAATTTGCCAAATTTTTTTCCTGTTTTAGCATTACATTGTGCCGCTTCAAGAGGACATACCGACTGTGTTGAAACACTAATTTCTCTCTGCAACGCTGAGGTTGACGTTATCGACAACAATGGATGTTCAGCATTATTCTATGCTGTAACACTTGGTCATGCTGACGCTACACAGTGTCTTCTTAATCACGGTGCCAACACTAGTCGTCAAGATCGGAAAGGGAGAACGTAAGTTGTAAAAATTGAAACAAAGGTTTTTAGCATGGCCTGCGTGTAGAGGGAGAGAAAGAATATCCTTATTGAGTTAGAAGCTCTGACATCTCATATTGGGTTTCCCATTTTGATATAGTGTCAACGAATTATTGCCTAATATTTAATAATTTTCTCCATCTTCCTGCTAAATCCATGTACTATCACGTTCTAGCCTAGCTTCTTCATGCTCGGTGTCTTCAATACCCTGCATTGAGGGACATCGCCAGCTTTTAAAGCGTATTTTCACTAAAAAAAACGAGCCAAGCCTAACACAGATCTCTGTCTCAGCCATAGGAGTTCACATTACAGCCTAGCACTGTCACTCATTGCTTAAACGAAAATATTTTTACTTTTGTTAAAAACATTTTTCTTAAAACACTTTATTATTACAGATTTGATTTCACAAATTTTTACAAACACCCTAAAAATGTTATAAAAGTTTTTCTAAAAAACATGTAATTACGTCTTATTATTATTTTTTTTTTGTGCACCGTAACCTGCTTCTCTAAACCTTCTAACCTGCTACCTCGATTCAATCAACTTGCGTAAACCATATAGATATTTTTCATGTTCATTCCAGATTTGTTTGTTTTTATTGACAGTGCTATGCATTGTGGTGCAGCTAAAGGACAATTGGAGACCCTGCGCGTAGTGGCCAGCTGGGGTGGCAATATGTGGCAGCGTACTGTTAGAGGCGATTACCCACTGCACGATGCAGTCTCTTCTGGTCGCAGAGCACTCGTCCTCTGGCTGCTCTCCGAAAGACCTGACGCTGTTAATGCACCTAATAATGACGGAAAATGCCCACTGCATTTCGCTGCTATACACAACAATATAGAAATGTGCAAGGTATGAATAAGTTTCTCCTTTTTCTCAGATTAGGAAAACAGCAGCTTATTATGACCTATCTTACCGACAGTTCTGTTTGTACTGTTTCTTTCTCAACTGTAAAGTTACTTCCCCAGGTTTCAGCATTCTCATTAGGCCCACAAAAAACTGAGTATATGTACTTTGGAGGTAGTGTATGTCCCCCGCAAGAGAATTTACTAATCGGCCCATATATGTATATTCCAGAAAGTGAATATTGTTATTTTGGTTTCCAAGTCAACGCTAACCACATATCACAGGAAAGATCAGAAGATTTCGGTTATTATGGCCCGATTAAATATGTGAAGAGCAATTTGATACTTTTAGAAGTTACAAACAAAAAGACAGAATCTTTCCTCAATTACCTTCAGGTTAACAAACAACTCCTTCATGAACTTAGCCACATATTTTCAATGGTACCAACAACAAGAATCTAAAATTCAAGAGCAAGTAAATCCAAGTGTAAGCTCTATGTTCTCGGAGGTAAAATCCTTGTTTAACTTTAAGAAAATAATTGTTTTACTGGTAAATTTGCTAAAAAAATATCAGCATTCGAAGCAATATTCGCTTCATTTGAGTAAGCTATGACCTTACGCTATGGTGTAATAGGACAATGAAAAGAAAAACAGGTGATTTAGGCCATGCACTGAAAGCTGAAAAAGTAGATATAAGTATGTGTATTAATGAATCGTAGATTAAACAACAGAATTAAAATTAAATTATCTGACTATGAAATTTACAGAAAAGATAGGTACACTCAAGATGGAACTAAGCCATTAATTATTAACTCCAAAATAAGTTACGAAATTCACTTGCCTAAAATTAATGATATCAAGGAGGCAATAGCTCTCAAAAAACTACAAGTGGTTTATTATATGTTTGTATAACTTAACCTTCAATCACAATTTAGTTTAAAAAGTTATTTAATCTTGGTTCGATTTAATAGAATATTGAAATTAATTAAATACGACTGAATGTAAAGTACCTAATTTAATTATTTTAAGTAACATCTGTATTATTTTAACTAACATCACTTAGAATAGTTTATATTACATAAAATTAGTAAATTATCATTTTTTAAATAATGTTATTTTTTATTCTTACATTTTCTTACAATTTTGTCGTCTACAAGAAGTAACAAGATGAGAATAGTTTAAAAAAGAAATCATAGACTCTGTTCTAAGTTCGTGCGATTGTTAAACAGCAAGTTAATTAAGTGAGGAGTATTGTAAACCCCTACTAACAAGCCTAAGTAACCCTTTTACGGATTAAAATTCAGATTAAAGTTTCAGTAGTGAGAAAAAAAAAAGAATTGTTTCTTGTTTGTTCAGGCACTTCTGGATGCAGGCTCTTTAGTTAATCCAGTAATGAAGACATCTAGAGGTCTGCTAGCTACCCCATTAGATACAGCATTGCATAAAGGTCACAGAGGTTGTGCTAAATACTTACAACTTCACGGCGGAGTACCGGCAAGCCGATTAAACAGTGAGTCGGCAGTTCTCAGGGGACTGACTAACAGGTGTGGATATTTCTTACACAGACACATTTCACAGGTAACGCATACCTTTAACAACGCACACAACTATTAAATTCAAAGTGTTTTGTAATTGACATTCATTTCAATTATATTATACAAAGATTACAACTTTTAAAAATGGAATTCAAAGAGTTTTGTAATTGACATTCATTTCAATCATATTATACAAAGATTACAACTTTTAAAAATGGAATTTTACGTAAATATGCAACAATAATAAACAAAAGGAAACATCATTACTGTATGGGTTGCTTCTGCAACTACTTTGTCCAGTCTTTTTATGTTCATTGACCTTAATAATGTTCCTCAGCCTCAGACGGCTATTTCATTCCAACAAAATAAAGTAACATCTGCTCCGTAATTTTGTCTATTAGATCCGGGCAGAGGCGAACAAGAATCCAACAGGTTTATCACCAAACCGCACGCATTCCCCGAAGAAGTATAATGCAATTTCGTCTTCCTGGCCATATTTCCGCACAATTTGGTTTTATTATTACTTATGTAGTTGTTTCCTTTATAGTCAATGGGCTATAACTAGGGCTCACCAGCAAAAGAAGTAGATAGAGCAAGTCTGAGACTATCTCGGAAGGGTCTCAAACCCTCAATGTTTCTTCTTTCCCGATCATGTTACCACGTGAGATGTCACTTAAAGGGTTCTACAACTAAAAAAAACAAAACTACCTAAGGAAAACATTGTGAATCTACCTACATATTCAATGTGAGATAAACAAGGGCTTGCCGCCACATTTACTCGGGCTGGGCACCCCTGTAAACAACTAAACGCAGAATTCGCAAAAGGAAGAATTTCCACGGCAGTTCTTATTCCATTCATAACCAACTGATAAATGTTAGAAAATAGATATTATTTTCGGCCAAAATTATATTACGTAACAAAAATCTCTTAGAGAAAAGTTTGTCAGAAGTTAGGTTGAAAAAGTCGATCCATTTCTCTGCCTGCGTCGGAAAGAATAAATGGTCAGCCTTCAGAGTTGACCTATAAGATGCTCCTAGGAAGAGAAAATCCAAGGGCCAGTAGCTGGATTCGAATTCAGTATGTGCTAACCATTCAGCTTTCCCTTCCCTATTTTTGTTCTTCTTGTATATCAAGATAATGTTCTATACAAAAACCCAATTTTTTCTGGTATCATAGTTATTTCATTTAATTTAATGCAGACAAGCTATGGGGGCAAAAATATGGATAGGTAAGAAAAAATGTCAAGATTTAAAAGTTTTAAAAAATAGTGTCGAACACGGGAAAAATGCAAAAGGAAGTTTAGAAAAATAAAAGGAACAAAAACAATATTAATATTTGTAATATTGAACAATATTAATACAAAAATATTTGGATACACAGTTTTAATGACTTCAATAAAATAAATAAGACAGTACCCATGAATGAATAAATTTAAAAGACAGTAAATGTTGATAAAATAATATTAAGTTGAAAAATTGTGTAACTTATATTGTATAGTGAAACTAAGAAAATAGCTAAATAAATAAAATAACTAGCAACAAGAAAAAAATTAAATAAATTCTATTGAACTGTTATTATTATTTTTTGTATTTGAGGGTGAGTCGGGGCGCACGCCCGTAACGCTGAACCTGCAGGGCCTGTTCTTATGCCCTTGACATGAGCCATAACACCAAACATTACTAGCGAGATTGTGTAAAAAAGATTGGTTCCACTTCGCACAAAAACTAGAAACAACCAGAGTGACCTATAAAGGTTTCCAAGAAAGAGTTCACATAATTAGTTGCAGATTAACAAGATCAAAGTCTTTTTCTACTGACAAAAATTTTAACTGCACAGCCTTCAAGGTGAATATTCACTGGTTGAAAGATGAAAAAAATTTATAGCCTATAACTTGCAAACCTTTAATCATGCTACAAACTTTGTGAAAAATAATATTCTTGCACAAACAAATAAACAATTGTCTGGATGCTAAACTCGTAAGCGTGAATAGTGATTAAAACGGAGGCAGACTACATCAGTAGACGTGATGGACTCAGCCTGAGGTATGGCAGATGGACTTGGCAGTTCACTTGTTCAGATTTCAAAGATAAAAAGGAAAATAAAGAAAATTGCAATTCAGTAACTGGCAAGATAGTAATGTGCAGCAAAGGGTGGCTCTCTCCAGTGCTTCCTTACATTAGTTTGGAATGATGTATTTTTTAATTGCTTCTTTTTAATAAGTTCTATTATTCTTTAATTTAACTTATTTTTAATTAATTATAACAACACATTTCAATAACACAGTGACACTAGCTTGTCTATGTACAATAATGTTCATAATGTATAGTTATTTCATTTTCTTTCATAGGCCTGCTGCTCAATCTGAAACCGTTGCTGAGGCTGAAAAAGCAAGCAAGGAAGTCGGAATTAAAGAAGTGAAAACAAATCTTGGAGCGCTGAGTGCACCAATCCCACCTGCAGCTGCTCCTCCGCCGCCAACTCAAGCTGCTACAGAACTTACTACGTTGACCTGCAGACCAAGGATACTTCAGGTGAATTTAAAATAATTATTCAACCACCAAAACTGTAGATGTAACTAAATAAGAATCCGACAAATTGAATTTAAAAAAAAAATAGGAATATAATGTTTCTCAGTCTGCAAATGGACCATTCTTAACTTTGCTACGTTTCAAATAATTCCAAAAAACGCTCTGGTACAAAATTTTATTGCTCGTAGAGAAAAGAAGACTAGTTATTTCTTCACAGATGTCCTACCGGCATCCCAGTTTAATAACACAAACAACACTTAACACTGAACCAATGTGACGCAAAAAGGTTATCATTAGTAATAACAGATAACTGAAGAAAGTATCGAGCGAAAATGCCATGGCATATCTCTTTTGTTGCTTAGTCCAAATAAGCAAACTTCAACTTAAGCCCTGAAAGAGAAGTTCAGGGCCATTGGAAGATCTTGTACTCAAATAAGCTCCAAACGTTCATTTCCTTACTAGAACTCAAACGTCTTGCTGCAAATATAAAAAGCTGTCTCTAATCATCCCCAGCATTATGAAACTAGCTTGAACCTTGTACCTTATTTCTTTTTTTGCCTAGACCATGTTGTCTTCATCCCAATTAGGTTGAAGATTCATGACTCTGTTGTAGTTGCAACGGCACAAGCGGCCCGTTAATACTGTTTCATTCATAAACATCAACGCTAGGGCACATTTTTTAAGTGTTTTAATAATTTGATCTTAGTCCACGACAGATCTGGCACAGTAATCACAGTAATGAGTGTTGCCAGACCAAATTCGTACTAAGTGGAATTCAATTCTCTGTAGCCAACTGATAATGGATTAAAAACTAAAACCCCTTAGAATTAGGAAACATTTACGTATTATGAAGGAAATTATATTACTAATTATTGTTATTTTATACTTGATCATGCTCAGGTTCCAATTCATTGTGATCCCGGTTTTTTCCAACTTAAATAATAGGGACACAATGTCCCTAATGATCATTCCCTCTGCATTATTAAATATCATTAGCCTCTGAGGCTGCAAGACAACGGCCAGTAGCTCTTTGTTTTTCCAAAGTTTCAACCATTCTTTGCAATTTGTGGTCAGCCGTTGTTTCTCTTGAGCAGCCATTTGTGCGCTCTACATCCTCTATTCACAGGAATTACCCACCTTGCTTCTAAGGAAATATGCTCGAAATGTAATTTCCTATTTCTCTTGATGATGATGATTATTATTATTAATATTAATTAAAATGATATTGTTAAAGGTTTATGTAGAAGACGATGTGATGATCAGGAGGATACGTCACCATGTGGGCAGCGACAGTAGTATTGAAGAAAGAGTGCGCCGAAGACGTAGAAAACGAAAAGTAAAACGTGATATTAAAACACAAACTTCTTCAAGACTGAAGTCGATCAGTAGTGGTGAACTGGAAACTGAAAGTACAGAGGAGGAAGTCAAAAAGAGTAAAGCGAAAGTAAATGGAGATATAAAAAAAGTCGTTTTAGAAAAAAAAGATTTCAAAGAATTTAAACAAGGTAGAAATATACAAATAATCACTGCTACAATACATAAAGAATGTACCGGTATTGAAGAAAGTGATCAAGAACCGAAAGATATGGAAACAACTTATAACGAATCAGTAGACGAGAAAATTAATGTAGCTAATGATGTAAAATCTTTAGTAGATGTGAAATTAGATGAAAAAATTGATATCGATGAAGTGTGTACACCAAAAGAGATTACTGCTTTGAACATTCAGAAAAGTGTTGATAATGAGCAAACAGAAGATAACAGAGAAGCAGTTCAGATTGAAAATGAAGACCAATCAAAAGAAGCGTCCAGTGAAGCGAAAGCATCGTCAATAGAAGATTCTAAGGAAGATACCAGTAAAATTTCCCAAAGCCTTGAGCAGGATGAAGATAAAACCTTGACTGATAGTAAATTCTCATCAAAAGAAGAAATAAAAGAAGATAAAACAACGAGTAATGAAGTAACGGAAGAGGCCACAGAACAAGCAGAACAGAAAGTAATCCAAGAGGAACAGGAAGTTAAGGAAGATTCTGTAGAAGATGAGCTGAAAAGTGAGGAAATTAAGAAAGATGAAACAAAGGAAGAACTAGAATATGATAAGGATAAAGAAGAGAACACAAATAAAGCTGCTAAAGAAGATGAATCAAAACAAGAAGGACTTATAGTCGAAAGCTACGAAAGAGAAGAAGAGATTACGGAAAACACAATCTCAGAAGAAGTAAAGCAAGAAACTGCAATCTCAGTAGCACAAGAATTGGAAGATGGCGAAAAACAAGATGAAATAGAATCATTAATGAATGAAGAAATTGAAAGTGAGACTAGCGCAATTACTGAAATTGCGCAGCCATTAAAACAATCGGAAAGCGTAACGCTGGACGAAGAAACACCTGTCTGCGAGAATGAAGATATTGGTTCTGCGGAAATTAGCAAATCTTTGGATGATGGAATTGAGGATATTAAGACTACGTTAGATGATTTCAAACAGAAAGAGAAAAATGAAGTACAAAAAACGGAAAGTGCCAGTTTTGAAATATTGCAAATGCCAGACGAATTGAAACCCCAGGTTATTAAAAATTAGTAATTTTTTTTATGAAATTGAAATGCATTCGTTTCTTTTTTAGCCCATACGTTTCCTTTTGAAATAAAAACCATTAGTTTTATCAGTCACCAATCTTCATTTAACGTGCAATCTGATTGTTTTTGGCTCTTCTTGATTCTTTATATGTATATATTAACCAGTTAACTGTTTGGATCTTATTGGAAAATGTGTCCCCTACGTGCGTCGTACAAATTAAGCGATGACGAATATATTCGTCAAACCCAGAGTATGTTTGATATGAAATTGGGTTTCAATGAAATTCATGTACATTTATTCATTTATTTATATTAACATAAATAGGAACCAAAAACATCAAAAATAAATTTCGTTGCGCTCACATATACTATTGTTAACAGCTTTCTTGCAGTTTACGAATATATTTTCGTTTTAGCTAAAATTGCAAAATTAACTGCCGATGGTCACTACTGTAAACGCATGACGAATATACTCGTCATAACACAAAATTTTACACTTTTTTCATAACGAATATCTTCGTCATAAACAGTTAAGTGGTTAACGTATTTTATCAAATTTTTTATTAAATTTCATAAAATTTATCATAATTAATTGTACAAGCCTAAAGGTCTATTACTTTTATTTGAAACATTCCCCCCAAAAAATGTTTACATGACGTTTTCAATGTATTGTTTTATTTTGAAATTTCTTCTCTTAATGCATTGAGCAACCAAATAAAACTAAAGTAAAAAAAGTAATTGCCTATTTTTTGAGGTGGGCTTTACGTCCAGCTACCAATTAGGTGTCGTGGTCGCGGTCAAGGCCTTGGATTTTAGTTAATATTTAAAATGAGAACTTTATAATAAAGTATATTGCTTGTCGCTTCCGTCCACGATACCAATTAGGATTGGTAGTTGGACATAATACTCGCCTGAAAAGATATGCTCTAATTTTATGGGGAACTTTTCATTTGATTTAGAGTTAGAAACTTCTTTCTAAAACTGATGTATCTAACATTATTGAAACAAATTATTTCAATTAGCATTTATATAAATTCTACGTTTAAAGATATTTTTATCAATTATTAAACCAGATTTTTTTCACTTATAGACTTCAGATTCTGACTATAGTGAACAGAATACCGTTATAACAAGTCATGTTGAAAGGGAATACACTTTATCTGAAGAAACTGACGAAAAAATTGATGGTGGTAAACATGCACAAGATTTAGAAGAGAATACAGAAGAATCATTACATAGTGCAATGGGTGGAGACTCTTCATTACTCCCTGATTCCGGTATTGAACCATCACCAAGGCACATTCATCCCCTGAAAAGTAAGAAAACTTTTTAAAATTAAAATATTAAAATTATTTAACTGTTAATTTCTTTGAAGCTTTTACGAATTCGTTCTTATATTAAACCAACTGAATTTTCACGTGAATAAATAAAAAAATCTAATTTAGTTATTGACAACGGTTACCAGCTTAATTTGATAAAGAAAACTTTTCAAGATCTAATTATCTCTAATTAAATCTGGACCTTATAAATTGCCTCAAGCTCCCAATTCTGCACTTCATACGATTCCCCAAAATATATCCTTTCCTAACATACAAAAACTCCTAGAAAAAATATCCAAACTTTTACACAATATATAACACAATTTTACTGCACAAAAACACCAACTATAAACCCAACATTTTACAAAACTAAACGATCCTATACCGTCAGACTTACGAGTTCCAACGTTATACGAGTATTTTTATCCCTTTATTTACCATATGTATTTTTATGTTCAAAAATTAATGTTAGTGGTTAGTAAAATACCTCACCTAAAGGTATGTTTAAGATAAATGTAGAGCCAAGAATGTGGTCCCTTCATAAATCAGTAGCAGAACTGTATATCATACAATTCTCACCACATAGATTTTTGTCGTGTACACAATTCTTTAGAAAAAATATACAAACTTTTACAATAACCACAACATAATTTTAGCATTACAGTTTTAATAAAATTGGAAAAATTCGATTGTTACCATTTCTGTAAGAGAATGGTTTTTCACACTATATATTTATTAATAAAAAATCATATTTTAAAATAAAAACATGAAAATACAATTGAAGTTTTATATTTCAGGACCACGTTCTAAAACAAAAAGTAGAATTCCTAGAGCATGTCGCAGGAATCAGGGTTTTGCGAAGGATACGCCCGTTTCTACGCTCTCAGTTACCCAAGCTGTACAGTATAGTGTTAGAAAGTAAGTTAAGCACATTCAATGCACATGAAATTATATACTGATTAAGAATTGATAACACACTGAATGTATACACGTACTCTATTAATTCTAGTAATAAATATGCGCAAAACTATTGCAAATATAGCTAGATTTAAGATGATGGGCTGAGTCAATTTCCAGATGAGTACTTTATTTTAAAATCACATAGATTCTTAAATTATGTTTTGATTTGTAAACTATGTAAATTTGTAAGATTTAGTGTTATTGGTGAAATGCTTTGGTGAATGGCGATTACAAAAATGATTCACGGTACCGATCCTCCTGTATGAGTTGTTAAGGTGGACTCCATTGAGTCTATGTTTAAACAAAAGTTTCGACTGTCTATGGAGATTTTTTTTTTTTAACTAATTACGTGTTTAATAAGCTCAGTGATTAGTTCACTTAAGTAGAGGGAAAATACCGATTCTGGCGCACCTAAATTGTGCAAGATCCAAACTCCTCCCAATATTCTTCAAAACGAAAGAATACGAAAATCTACAAAATTTAACCTTCCATATCACAATACCTATTCACACTAGAACTATACGATCGATGCAATGTATAGTGCGATCTATTCTCTACAATTCGGTAAAGATTTCATTTAATTCCGAAAAGAAGGACAAGAGATATAAGCATTTTAATTTGGAACGAATTTCCAAACTGAGAACCAAAACATCAAAAATTTAACCTTCCATTGAAATCTGATAATTACGAAAAGAGATATAAGAGTTTGAAATTTTGAACGAATACAAAAACCTTCAAAATTAAACCTTCCATATCTCTTTTACTTTTATAGGTAGAAATGTGCAATTTATATCTGCTATACAGAAAACGTTTGTCTATATTTCGGTGAAAATTTCATTAAAATCCGATAAATACGAAAAGAGATACTAGAGTTTGAAATTTTGAACGAATACGAAAACCTTCAAAATTAAACCTTCCATATCACAACATCTATTCACACTAGAACAATACGATTAATGCAATTTATAGTGCTATCTATTCTCTACAATTCGGTAAAGATTTCATTCAATTCCGAAAAGAAGGACAAGAGATATAAACGTTTTAATTTGGAACGAATTTCCAAACTGAGAACCAAAACATCAAAAATTTAACCTTCCATATCTCTTTTACTTTTATAGGTAGAAATGTGCAATTTATATCTGCTATACAGAAAACGTTTGTCTATATTTCGGTGAAAATTTCATTAAAATCTGATAAATACGAAAAGAGATACTAGAGTTTGAAATTTTGAACGAATACGAAAACCTTCAAAATTAAACCTTCCATATCACAACATCTATTCACACTAGAACAATACGATTAATGCAATTTATAGTGCTATCTATTCTCTACAATTCGGTAAAGATTTCATTCAATTCCGAAAAGAAGGACAAGAGATATAAACGTTTTAATTTGGAACGAATTTCCAAACTGAGAACCAAAACATCAAAAATTTAACCTTCCATATCTCTTTTACTTTTATAGGTAGAAATGTGCTATTTATATCTGCTACTCCTTAACAAAAACTTACAGTTTTAAAAGTTAAGTATAAGGGTTGATTAAACGCCAAAAGGTACACAAATCAGCAGTTCCCAACATTTCATTAATACTTCATTGATATAATTTAAGTAATTTTACTGCATTAACTTTTCCTTCACATTTTTTAGAATTTATTAGATGTCACAAACCCTTATGCTGGCCATTTTCGTCTACAAAATATTTACTCAAGTAGCACACCATTTAACTTAGATTGTCTGTAATATCTATTTATCTATAATAATCAAACTATTAATCACAGGTGAAAAAAAAAACGTTATAAAAAATATAAAAAAAATAAGAGGCTAAAAAATTCATAAACTTTTTTTACATCAATGATTTTATGCATTTATTTTTATTTTTAAATAAAAATCATTGGTTTAAGTTCATTCTTCGATTAAAGTAATTGTTATTTTATGTTGTAGTCAAACGTTTGTAATAATAAGTAATAAATAATCTGGCTTTATCGCAAATAATGTAGTTTTCTTCAATTACATTCTCAATCTAGGTGTTCTTCCCACAATGTTATATATATGTAATATAAAATAAAGTAAATAAAGATATGCATATTTTTAGGACAGCTAATTATTCCAGTATTTTACCATAAGTAAAATTAGGGGGACTAAATTAAATTACAATTGAGAAATGAGTAAATATTGTTGAATAATCTACTTGTTATTAAATGTATGTTATTTGTGCTCACGAATATTTCGGTAAGACGAATTTAAGACTGAAATATTGTTTTGAATCCTCCGTGATTGAAATTTAAAAAGTGGCCGACTCTAACTTTGTTTTTTTCTACTTTAACATGCATGTATATGTGACTACTCAGAATAATTCATCACTCATTTTATCATAATTATAATAAAAAAATATTATGAATGAACTGGCCAGCATAAGGGTCTGTGACATCTAATAAATTCTAAAAAATGTGAAGGAAAAGTTAATGCAGTAAAATTACTTAAATTATATCAATGAAGTATTAATGAAATGTTGGGAACTGCTGATTTGTGTACCTTTTGGCGTTTAATCAACCCTTATACTTAACTTTTAAAACTGTAAGTTTTTGTTAAGGAGATTTTTGTACCTTTTGGATAGATTTTCCTTTTTGTCTATTTGCAAAGTTACGTCTGCTTTACAGATTTTTTAAAATTTGGAATAAGCTATTCTATCATTATAACCTGATAAGGTGTTAAATCGGAACCGTAACTACCACTGGAGAGATCTTTTTAAAGAATGATTATAGTTGCGGTCCCCAAACCATCCTCAATAACCATTTTTTTGAGAAAGCGTTTTGAATAAAATAGGAAGGTATTTGTACGTAAATAGCAAAATTAAACTGCGATTTCAGTACTTCCTTTTAAGAGGAGCAAGAAAAATAAACTGCGATTACAGTACTTCTCCCTAAAAGGCAAAGATTTTGAATCGAACGACAATTCATTGATGTAAATCGGTTCACTCATTGATAATTTTAACGATTGCAGTACTTCCTCTTAGTAGGTGTAAGAGCATGATGGCACTTCACAGCCACGTAGAGGAGCTTTAACCACTTATTTGAGCTAAATTTTATCAAAATCGGACTATGCTTTGTAGAAATATTGGTAATAATAGTTTTAGAAAGGGCCTTATTTGGGTGGGGCGAACTCCCCTCCTTATGAGGCATAGCGTCGAGACTTTTAAAGTACAAATCTGTACAAAATTTCGATTCGAATGACACTTCATTCATGAAAATCGGTTCACGTGTCGATAATTTGAAACGATTGCTATACTTCCCCTTAACAAGTGTAAGAGCAGATCGTCGCTTTATTGTTAGGTAGGGGAGCCCTAACCCTATCATCCTACCAAATTTTATCAAAATCGGGCCAAGATTTACAGAGTAATTAGTAATAATAATTTTGGAGGGGGCCTTACATAAAGGGGGCTAACTCCTCTCCCATTCGATGTACAGGGCCGAGACCCCCAAAAGGCACATCTACATAAAATTCCGAATCGAAAGACACCTCATTCATGAAAATCGGTTCACGCGTTTAGGCGCTACGTTGTTTACAAAAAAGGTAACAAGAACAACAACAAGAAGAAGAAGAACAAGAACAAGAACATTTTTTGAAAAAGCCGTTTTTGCTCATTTTCGGCAACTTTTTTCTCGAAACCTATTAGATCTGGGTGGTTGCAAAAAAATTACAGTTATAAAGGAGGATTTGCCCTATATTATAAAGAAAATTTGGGAATTTTATCTTTTATAGAAAAATAGAAAAAAATTGTCAAAGTTGGGTGTTTTTCAACGTTACACTTTCTCGTGCAGTTTTTGATGGTCAACCCTTATACAACTGTCCTACCGGACAGTTTTAATACAGAAAACGTTTGTCTATATTTCGGTGAAAATTTCATTAAAATCTGATAAATACGAAAAGAGATACTAGAGTTTGAAATTTTGAACGAATACGAAAACCTTCAAAATTAAACCTTCCATATCACAACATCTATTCACACTAGAACAATACGATTAATGCAATTTATAGTGCTATCTATTCTCTACAATTCGGTAAAGATTTCATTCAATTCCGAAAAGAAGGACAAGAGATATAAACGTTTTAATTTGGAACGAATTTCCAAACTGAGAACCAAAACATCAAAAATTTAACCTTCCATATCTCTTTTACTTTTATAGGTAGAAATGTGCAATTTATATCTGCTATACAGAAAACGTTTGTCTATATTTCGGTGAAAATTTCATTAAAATCTGATAAATACGAAAAGAGATACTAGAGTTTGAAATTTTGAACGAATACGAAAACCTTCAAAATTTAACCTTCCTTATAACAATAACTAGTCACACTAGAACAAAACGATTAATGCAATGTATAGTTCTATCTATTCTCTACAATTTGGTAATGATTTCATTCAATTCCGAAAAGAAGGACAAGAGATATAAGCGTTGGAATTGGGAGTAAATTTCAAAGCTGGGATGGAAAATATCGAACATTTAACCTTCTACAGCAAATTTACTTTTTCATTTCAGAGTCTTGTACACTTCGAAAATGGGTAATTCACTCCAATATCCAAAATTTTACGATAATGTTTTTTTTTTTAATCATATTTAGACACGGGCGGTTATTATTTTTTAAAACGATTCCCGTTTTTATTGTATTGATGCGGATTTCAGTCTCGTCAAATTCGATGATAGGTGGGGTAGAATGGTGCAGATGGGCGTTTTACAGCTATGTTGAATTCGATGATTATCTGGACAGATTGGGAGGAGTTTGGATCTTGCACAATTTAGGTGCGCCAGAATCGGCATTTTCCCTCTACAGGATTTAATTTTTTCTTCCTAAGAACTGCTTACAGCTCACTATCCGGTGATGGGCAGAGTTGTTTGGAACCTTTGTTTCAGAGGATGCTGTTTGGAGATGGGTTGAGCATGAAAAATTTGGCCTTAGATGTTAAAGTAATTTATATTAAAAAAATAAAATGAAATACATAAAAAAAAATCCTTTTTGTTCAGGCCTTTTTTTTGTTTTCTTACTGAAATATCAATAGGCATAATTACTCATCAATGCAATTTTAATTTCAGATATCACCTTGAAAGAAGAATCTTCCATCAGCTGCTGGAATTGAAAAGATTACAGATCAGAGCTGGCAGAGCTTCAGAAGCGATTCTTGTAAAACGATTAGTGGACGATTATAGACGAACTGGGCTAATGCTTGGTTTGCAACCGTACGAAGGCATTTATACGTTCAGATCTTTTGAAAAATATCTTTACGGTAATGATAGAAATCATTTATTCGAATTGATATACAATAAACTTTCCTGTTGTATCAAGGCACATATTACCGTGGATAATAAACTAATTGTGTTTTGAGTAGAATTTTTCTAACAATCTTTAGTTTTAGACAGTTTTTGAAAGAAAATATACCATCAAATGGTCTGTTACAGACTAGTGAAGTTTAAAATAATGGGTGTATGAAGAGAAAAAAATGTGTTTTAAGCAAAAAAGTTTTTTATTACTTTTTATGTTATTATTATTTATTTACATATGTTCGAAGGACAGCCCATTTATTATTATTGAAAATCATCTTTCTGGTAGCTGATTCAATTTTTTCCTCTAGAATAAAAACGAACCTGTACTCCAGTTTCATCTTAGGTGTAAAGTTTAATTTTCAGTCGCCAAGAAAGTGAGCCATGAACTGAAAGACAGGGTATTAAATATTGGCTACAGGGTGGGTTAAGAAAAAGTAAAAATCTTCACTTTTTTTCTTCAGTTGGATGGGAGATGTTTGACAAGCAATCTTGATCGAACAGAACCTATTTGTGCTTGACTGAAGTAGATAACGCTCCCTTTTTTGGTATATGCTACAAATTTAGTGAAAAAGAAAAGTATATGCTACATATGTATTTAGTAAAAAAGAAAAGTATATGCTACATATTTAGTAAAAAAGAAAAGTATATGCTACATATTTAGTAAAAAAGAAAAGTATATGCTACATATTTAGTAAAAAAGAAAAGTATATGCTACATATTTTGTAAAAAAGAAAAGTATATGCTACATATTTTGTAAAAAAGAAAAGTAATCCAATTTTTTTCCTCATGCAGGCTTTACTGATTATTAAATCTACAAAAAAAGCTAAAATCTCTCAGTATTGTCAAAATATAGACATTTACTTTAACATTGTTATACTCACTTTAACCTCGTTAAACTTAATGTTTTAAAGTGGTATAATAATAAATTAAAAAAATAAAAGACGTTAAAATAACTATTAATTACTGGCTAATAGTTAACAAATCTGATGCTTTTTACTTTCTTTGTAGTTATAATTGATGATAGATCCTAGGTAGACGGAAACGTTAACAATGAAAAAAAAAGCTAAACAAAGGATTTGAGACTAAAAATGTGGTTTTGAGATGTACTAAATATTTAAAGGAATTTGTAAGCATAAAACGTACGAGAATGGATTTTAATGTCCATGGAACGTCTTAGCTAGAAAAAATTCTTTTAATCTACCCCAATTAATTAAGTAAGAGAATTGTAGTTACATAAGATGGAGAAAAGATGGTTACTACTAGATATTAATCAGCTGAAGATGCATCTATAAAACTGAAATGACGCTGACTTTAAAAATCATTTATTTTCTTGGTGTGTTTCTGTTTAGAACAATTGCGATTATTACAATCATCAGAAAGGCGTATAATACCTAGAATTAAATCAACTGACGATTTAGAACGTTTAACAGCTGCATTGAAAAAATCAAGAATTGGTCAAGAAATATTAAGCACAGTACCAAATAATCCTGTATTGTGCACCTACCAAACACATAGATGCCATCATGCAACTCATGCATATACAGGTGTACCGTGCGCTGCATACAGTAAGTATTAGTTATATAAGTATTATGCAATAGTTTTAGTATGTAAATGATATCGGATCTGGTCCATTCCGGGAAGCCGGATTCGGCATCATTTTACTGGAAAAGTTTATTTATTTTTTCTAATACTTTCTCTTAATTGGTAAGAAGTATTGTGATCGTGTCAAATCGTCAACACTTTTTATTGTCCCATGAGTTCTGAAGGTTTTTGAAATTTAGTTATTTGTTTAAAAGTCTGTAAAGTGTATCAGCATAACTCAGAAAATGAAAAATCGCAAAGTTTACATTTGATATCTGGTTTCGGTTCAATCTTCGGACCCGACAATAAGCTTTATCAATAATTTCATCAAAAAACTGAAAATTTAACCTTTAAATTTCCAACGCCAATGCTGAAACTTTTCTATAGAGAAAAATTTATGAGATTTGTTTTTTTTAATTTTCACATTTTTATTTAGAAACTGTATTCCGTCATATTTTCCTTAATCATTTCCCCTTCACTCTTTTTTCTGCGCCTAGTAACTCATCTGTTTGAATTTGCATCTGTTTTTGTTATTTGCTAGATTCCTATTCAATTAGAACTTTGATTTAGTGACCCAATTATTTAATTTACAGTTACAAGGTCTAGTCATCATCAGATGCCAAAACCTGATACTGGCTTTCTGCCACGTTTAGTAAAAGATGATAGAAGAACCGAAACCGCTAGAACACTCAGGTAACTTTTAAACATTTTTTTTTTTTTTATCTAGGGTTTGAAGTGGGTATTAATTGAATCACAAATCATACAACGGAAGATAATTAGGGTCATTTATCAGCGATGCGTAATTTATACTCCGAGAAAAGCTATTAGATGGTCACCTTCTTCAGACATTAACCAAAAGACATGTCGGTCTGTCTTTACACCGGCTCTAAATATTCCTTCTGGAATCATGGTGCATTGTCCCAGTATAAATTTAGTGGTGATGAGTTGTAGGGTGATTAACACATTTTGCTCTGACCTTTTTGGCCATTCTTTTACTGCCTACTTTATTTTTCGTTTCTATTAGGCTTTAGCTCGCTCAATGGGCTGCGGCAGGTTGCGTCCTACTGAGAGGTGGCCCACAAGCAGATAGTTATCTACCTCCCTGACCAATACCAGCTTAATGTTTAGGGTTAAGAGGGCTACGAGGCTGGGCTGGTGTTCATTAATCAAAAATATACAATATTCCTGTGTTACTGAGTCCGCAGCCTCATTCTCCGCATCAAAATTTCTACAGCACTTTCAAGAATCATGTTCCATTTGTACAGGTTCTTAAAAACGTAATCTGTTTCAACAATAATTTTCTATAGATTGGTAGATTAATCAGAATAGTTCAATCTATCTTCTTCATGTACAAGACTCTTAGAGTGGGTGGGAGTATAGAACTAGGTTTCTGAGATATTGGTTCTTCATTCTTCTTTTGTTAAATCTGATTTCCATACCTTGGCATGCCAAGAACATATTGGTAGTATTTCCTTGAAGAGAAGGTAAGTTCTAGGTTTTGTTTTTTCAATCCATACTATTATTAAAGTAATAAATTAAAAAAAAAGTATTGGTTTTTTTATTAATATGTGTCTTTTACTGTCTGCATTTCCTTCAAGGTATGTTGATCCATCTCGGCCACTCACACTGGAGCTCAGCCATGGTGATGATCGCCAGATAATAAATCTACCGACTTCAAGGTTGGATCGTAGCAAAAGATATTTTGTGACATTTACTGTGCGAGCTGGCCATTCATTGAATGGTGAACATAACCAGAACACACATGTGCACGCTACAAGCAGCTAGAAATATTACACACAGATAGTTATTTCTTCAGATTTGAACAATTGAATCCGTTGATCTTGTACAGATAAGTTACAGTATTATTAACTATCAAAGTGACTACTTCTTCATCTAATTTATTGTGTGATTATGCTATTTTTTGTTTTGTTTTCTGTCACTACTGTTAGATGTTTTGGTTATCTGAATTTTTGGTTTTTAATAGGAGATACACATGTGTGGGAAAATATGGTTTTGGAAAATTCACGAAAAGCTAATATTTTAAATTTTTTGTACTAACTCCCATTTTAGAGATATTGTGGGAAAAGGGTGAAATTAGCTTTCCTCTAAAGTAGGTATGATTTCGGAACCACACGTAAATATCACCTGTACAGTGCTAACGAGAAGTAAATAATAAGTTCTTTTCTTAGATCAGAAAAAAAAATAGGTCAATAAACTACAATTCTAATATTCCCAACATTTCGACAGATTTGTAGTCTTTTTCCATCCTTGGATTTTTACAATTCAGTGTAATAAGTATGAATGATTTTCGTTTATATACAATTTGAATTTGTATTATTTTTTTAGTGACCGTAAACTATTAATATTTAGAATTGAAATACGAGGATTTGGTCAAAATTAAAAGCAACTCCGTTTTTTATGCCAACGTTTCGATAAATTTATTGCCTTCCTCAGTGCATTACGTGAGTTGGTTGAGCTACAGATTAAACTTTTTTTACGATTGCTACTTAACTACTTTTAACTATAGTTTTTTCTATAACTCAACCAACTCACATAATAACTCTCTAAGGTTGGCAAAAGAAACGGAGTTGTTTTTTATTTGGACCGAATCCTTGCTATTTCAATCCTAAATATTTGTACACAAAGCCCTCTCTTAGCAAATTGTAATCTAAATGGCAGTATGTGAAAATTGAATGATAATATCATACCTGATTTTTTTAAATAAATATTTCCCACCAGAAAAATAATAGCTAATTTTTCCCCTAAAGTTACACCTGTTCCAAATACAGTGTGAGGGTCTTGAACTCAGTATGATAGAAGCATTTTTCATCTTGAGTAATAAAAAATGCACGGTCATATACTAAATACATAAAAGAGCGGATAGCCACCAAAAAAAACATATATTTATTCTTAGTAAATTATTTAAATAAAGTGAATAATGTTTGAAAAAAGAAAAATATAATCAAAACTTGATTAGCAAACATTAAACCATTTGAAAAATATTAATCTAAGTAAGGCGTTTGTAAAATAAGATTTTTAATTACTGTATTTCATAATTTTTACGAATACGAGGGTCATCTTAGTTTTTATTTTACAGTGGTATTTTCCATTTTAAATTACAGTGGTATTTTTCTCTTCCCATCTACTTGCTAGTCTTCCCCGTTTTCTATAATTAGGATGAATCTACTGTCTGCATCGAGGCAGCTGTTACTAAGATTTTCTGCAGTTATTTTGGCACGGAAATAGGGACTTACTGCACCTAGACTAGCTAGGATCTATCGCGGTTTTAAACCCAGCTATTTTACATGGACCTTCGGGACAGCGGTCACTAATACTTTGTTACACTAAATACCGCAGGGCAAATTAAGAAAAGTGCCCGACTAAGCCTCTGTGGCGATGGCGAGGTAAAATTTAAAAAAAGTATTTATGTACGTGAGTTAGTTGTCACAAGAAGTAGGGAGAGTTTTTGTGTTTAAATGAATTTAAATTGAATGTATGGGCGCCAGGCCATAACCTTATGGGTTAAAAAACGTTCGGGACAGCGGTCACTAATACTTTGTTACACTAAATACCGTAGTGCAAATTAAGAAAAGTGCCCGACTAAGCCTAAGTGGTGATGGCGAGGTAAAATTTAAAAAAAGTATTTATGTATGTGAGTTAGTTGTCACAAGAAGTAGGGAGAGTTTTTGTGTTTAAATGAATTTAAATTGAATGTATGGGCGCCAGGCCATAACCTTATGGGTTAAAAAACGTTCGGGACAGCGGTCACTAATACTTTGTTACACTAAATACCGTAGTGCAAATTAAGAAAAGTGCCCGACTAAGCCTCAGTGGTGATGGCGAGGTAAAATTTAAAAAAAGTATTTATGTATGTGAGTTAGTTGTCACAAGAAGTAGGGAGAGTTTTTGTGTTTAAATGAATTTAAATTGAATGTATGGGCGCCAGGCCACAACCTTATGGGTTAAAAAACGTTCGGGACAGCGGTCACTAATACTTTGTTACACTAAATACCGTAGTGCAAATTAAGAAAAGTGCCCGACTAAGCCTCAGTGGTGATGGCGAGGTAAAATATAAAAAAAGTATTTATGGATGTGAGTTAGTTGTCACAAGAAGTAGGGAGAGTTTTTGTGTTTAAATGAATTTAAATTGAATGTATGGGCGCCAGGCCATAACCTTATGGGTTAAAAAACGTTCGGGACAGCAGTCACTAATACTTTGTTACACTAAATACCGTAGTGCAAATTAAGAAAAGTGCCCGACTAAGCCTCTGTGGCGATGGCGAGGTAAAATTTAAAAAAAGTATTTATGTATGTGAGTTAGTTGTCACAAGAAGTAGGGAGAGTTTTTGTGTTTAAATGAATTTAAATTGAATGTATGGGCGCCAGGCCATAACCTTATGGGTTAAAAAACGTTCGGGACAGCGGTCACTAATACTTTGTTACACTAAATACCGTAGTGCAAATTAAGAAAAGTGCCCGACTAAGCCTCTGTGGCGATGGCGAGGTAAAATTTAAAAAAAGTATTTATGTATGTGAGTTAGTTGTCACAAGAAGTAGGGAGAGTTTTTGTGTTTAAATGAATTTAAATTGAATGTATGGGCGCCAGTCCATAACCTTATGGGTTAAAAAACGTTCGGGACGGCGGTCACTAATACTTTGTTACACTAAATACCGCAGTGCAAATTAAGAAAATGTCCGACTAAGCCTCAGTGGTGATGGCGAGGTAAAATTTAAAAAAAGTATTTATGTATGTGAGTTAGTTGTCGCAGGAAGTAGGGAGAGTTTTTGTGTTTAAATGAATTTAAATTGAATGTATGGGCGCCAGGCCATAACCTTATGGGTTAAAAAACGTTCGGGACGGCGGTCACTAATACTTTGTTACACTAAATACCGCAGTGCAAATTAAGAAAATGTCCGACTAAGCCTCAGTGGTGATGGCGAGGTAAAATTTAAAAAAAGTATTTATGTATGTGAGTTAGTTGTCACAAGAAGTAGGGAGAGTTTTTGTGTTTAAATGAATTTAAATTGAATGTATGGGCGCCAGGCCATAACCTTATGGGTTAAAAAACGTTCGGGACAGCGGTCACTAATACTTTGTTACACTAAATACCGTAGTGCAAATTAAGAAAAGTGCCCGACTAAGCCTCAGTGGTGATGGCGAGGTAAAATTTAAAAAAAGTATTTATGTATGTGAGTTAGTTGTCACAAGAAGTAGGGAGAGTTTTTGTGTTTAAATGAATTTAAATTGAATGTATGGGCGCCAGGCCATAACCTTATGGGTTAAAAAACGTTCGGGACAGCGGTCACTAATACTTTGTTACACTAAATACCGTAGTGCAAATTAAGAAAAGTGCCCGACTAAGCCTCAGTGGTGATGGCGAGGTAAAATTTAAAAAAAGTATTTATGTATGTGAGTTAGTTGTCACAAGAAGTAGGGAGAGTTTTTGTGTTTAAATGAATTTAAATTGAATGTATGGGCGCCAGGCCATAACCTTATGGGTTAAAAAACGTTCGGGACAGCGGTCACTAATACTTTGTTACACTAAATACCGTAGTGCAAATTAAGAAAAGTGCCCGACTAAGCCTCAGTGGTGATGGCGAGGTAAAATTTAAAAAAAGTATTTATGTATGTGAGTTAGTTGTCACAAGAAGTAGGGAGAGTTTTTGTGTTTAAATGAATTTAAATTGAATGTATGGGCGCCAGGCCATAACCTTATGGGTTAAAAAACGTTCGGGACAGCGGTCACTAATACTTTGTTACACTAAATACCGTAGTGCAAATTAAGAAAAGTGCCCGACTAAGCCTCAGTGGTGATGGCGAGGTAAAATTTAAAAAAAGTATTTATGTATGTGAGTTAGTTGTCACAAGAAGTAGGGAGAGTTTTTGTGTTTAAATGAATTTAAATTGAATGTATGGGCGCCAGGCCATAACCTTATGGGTTAAAAAACGTTCGGGACAGCGGTCACTAATACTTTGTTACACTAAATACCGTAGTGCAAATTAAGAAAAGTGCCCGACTAAGCCTCAGTGGTGATGGCGAGGTAAAATATAAAAAAAGTATTTATGGATGTGAGTTAGTTGTCACAAGAAGTAGGGAGAGTTTTTGTGTTTAAATGAATTTAAATTGAATGTATGGGCGCCAGGCCATAACCTTATGGGTTAAAAAACTTTCGGGGCAGCAGTCACTAATACTTTGTTACACTAAATACCGTAGTGCAAATTAAGAAAAGTGCCCGACTAAGCCTCTGTGGCGATGGCGAGGTAAAATTTAAAAAAGTATTTATGTATGTGAGTTAGTTGTCACAAGAAGTAGGGAGAGTTTTTGTGTTTAAATGAATTTAAATTGAATGTATGGGCGCCAGGCCATAACCTTATGGGTTAAAAAACGTTCGGGACAGCGGTCACTAATACTTTGTTACACTAAATACCGTAGTGCAAATTAAGAAAAGTGCCCGACTAAGCCTCAGTGGTGATGGCGAGGTAAAATTTAAAAAAAGTATTTATGTATGTGAGTTAGTTGTCACAAGAAGTAGGGAGAGTTTTTGTGTTTAAATGAATTTAAATTGAATGTATGGGCGCCAGGCCATAACCTTATGGGTTAAAAAACGTTCGGGACAGCGGTCACTAATACTTTGTTACACTAAATACCGTAGTGCAAATTAAGAAAAGTGCCCGACTAAGCCTCAGTGGTGATGGCGAGGTAAAATTTAAAAAAAGTATTTATGTATGTGAGTTAGTTGTCACAAGAAGTAGGGAGAGTTTTTGTGTTTAAATGAATTTAAATTGAATGTATGGGCGCCAGGCCATAACCTTATGGGTTAAAAAACGTTCGGGACAGCGGTCACTAATACTTTGTTACACTAAATACCGTAGTGCAAATTAAGAAAAGTGCCCGACTAAGCCTCAGTGGTGATGGCGAGGTAAAATTTAAAAAAAGTATTTATGTATGTGAGTTAGTTGTCACAAGAAGTAGGGAGAGTTTTTGTGTTTAAATGAATTTAAATTGAATGTATGGGCGCCAGGCCATAACCTTATGGGTTAAAAAACGTTCGGGACAGCGGTCACTAATACTTTGTTACACTAAATACCGTAGTGCAAATTAAGAAAAGTGCCCGACTAAGCCTCAGTGGTGATGGCGAGGTAAAATTTAAAAAAAGTATTTATGTATGTGAGTTAGTTGTCACAAGAAGTAGGGAGAGTTTTTGTGTTTAAATGAATTTAAATTGAATGTATGGGCGCCAGGCCATAACCTTATGGGTTAAAAAACGTTCGGGACAGCGGTCACTAATACTTTGTTACACTAAATACCGTAGTGCAAATTAAGAAAAGTGCCCGACTAAGCCTCAGTGGTGATGGCGAGGTAAAATTTAAAAAAAGTATTTATGTATGTGAGTTAGTTGTCACAAGAAGTAGGGAGAGTTTTTGTGTTTAAATGAATTTAAATTGAATGTATGGGCGCCAGGCCATAACCTTATGGGTTAAAAAACGTTCGGGACAGCGGTCACTAATACTTTGTTACACTAAATACCGTAGTGCAAATTAAGAAAAGTGCCCGACTAAGCCTCAGTGGTGATGGCGAGGTAAAATTTAAAAAAAGTATTTATGTATGTGAGTTAGTTGTCACAAGAAGTAGGGAGAGTTTTTGTGTTTAAATGAATTTAAATTGAATGTATGGGCGCCAGGCCATAACCTTATGGGTTAAAAAACGTTCGGGACAGCGGTCACTAATACTTTGTTACACTAAATACCGTAGTGCAAATTAAGAAAAGTGCCCGACTAAGCCTCAGTGGTGATGGCGAGGTAAAATATAAAAAAAGTATTTATGGATGTGAGTTAGTTGTCACAAGAAGTAGGGAGAGTTTTTGTGTTTAAATGAATTTAAATTGAATGTATGGGCGCCAGGCCATAACCTTATGGGTTAAAAAACTTTCGGGGCAGCAGTCACTAATACTTTGTTACACTAAATACCGTAGTGCAAATTAAGAAAAGTGCCCGACTAAGCCTCTGTGGCGATGGCGAGGTAAAATTTAAAAAAGTATTTATGTATGTGAGTTAGTTGTCACAAGAAGTAGGGAGAGTTTTTGTGTTTAAATGAATTTAAATTGAATGTATGGGCGCCAGGCCATAACCTTATGGGTTAAAAAACGTTCGGGACAGCGGTCACTAATACTTTGTTACACTAAATACCGTAGTGCAAATTAAGAAAAGTGCCCGACTAAGCCTCTGTGGCGATGGCGAGGTAAAATTTAAAAAAAGTATTTATGTATGTGAGTTAGTTGTCACAAGAAGTAGGGAGAGTTTTTGTGTTTAAATGAATTTAAATTGAATGTATGGGCGCCAGTCCATAACCTTATGGGTTAAAAAACGTTCGGGACGGCGGTCACTAATACTTTGTTACACTAAATACCGCAGTGCAAATTAAGAAAATGTCCGACTAAGCCTCAGTGGTGATGGCGAGGTAAAATTTAAAAAAAGTATTTATGTATGTGAGTTAGTTGTCGCAGGAAGTAGGGAGAGTTTTTGTGTTTAAATGAATTTAAATTGAATGTATGGGCGCCAGGCCATAACCTTATGGGTTAAAAAACGTTCGGGACGGCGGTCACTAATACTTTGTTACACTAAATACCGCAGTGCAAATTAAGAAAATGTCCGACTAAGCCTCAGTGGTGATGGCGAGGTAAAATTTAAAAAAAGTATTTATGTATGTGAGTTAGTTGTCACAAGAAGTAGGGAGAGTTTTTGTGTTTAAATGAATTTAAATTGAATGTATGGGCGCCAGTCCATAACCTTATGGGTTAAAAAACGTTCGGGACAGCGGTCACTAATACTTTGTTACACTAAATACCGCAGTGCAAATTAAGAAAATGTCCGACTAAGCCTCAGTGGTGATGGCGAGGTAAAATTTAAAAAAAGTATTTATGTATGTGAGTTAGTTGTCGCAGGAAGTAGGGAGAGTTTTTGTGTTTAAATGAATTTAAATTGAATGTATGGGCGCCAGGCCATAACCTTATGGGTTAAAAAACGTTCGGGACGGCGGTCACTAATACTTTGTTACACTAAATACCGTAGTGCAAATTAAGAAAATGTCCGACTAAGCCTCAGTGGTGATGGCGAGGTAAAATTTAAAAAAAGTATTTATGTATGTGAGTTAGTTGTCGCAGGAAGTAGGGAGAGTTTTTGTGTTTAAATGAATTTAAATTGAATGTATGGGCGCCAGGCCATAACCTTATGGGTTAAAAAACGTTCGGGACGGCGGTCACTAATACTTTGTTACACTAAATACCGCAGTGCAAATTAAGAAAATGTCCGACTAAGCCTCAGTGGTGATGGCGAGGTAAAATTTAAAAAAAGTATTTATGTATGTGAGTTAGTTGTCACAAGAAGTAGGGAGAGTTTTTGTGTTTAAATGAATTTAAATTGAATGTATGGGCGCCAGTCCATAACCTTATGGGTTAAAAAACGTTCGGGACAGCGGTCACTAATACTTTGTTACACTAAATACCGCAGTGCAAATTAAGAAAATGTCCGACTAAGCCTCAGTGGTGATGGCGAGGTAAAATTTAAAAAAAGTATTTATGTATGTGAGTTAGTTGTCGCAGGAAGTAGGGAGAGTTTTTGTGTTTAAATGAATTTAAATTGAATGTATGGGCGCCAGTCCATAACCTTATGGGTTAAAAAACGTTCGGGACAGCGGTCACTAATACTTTGTTACACTAAATACCGCAGTGCAAATTAAGAAAATGTCCGACTAAGCCTCAGTGGTGATGGCGAGGTAAAATTTAAAAAAAGTATTTATGTATGTGAGTTAGTTGTCGCAGGAAGTAGGGAGAGTTTTTGTGTTTAAATGAATTTAAATTGAATGTATGGGCGCCAGGCCATAACCTTATAGGCTAAAAAAAAAAAATAATAATGAAATAAAACTGAAATCGTCTAGTTGTGCCGCTATTTGTGACCTTATACAGTGAATAAATTCACACTTATAGTAAATTACAAATATTTTAAATAATTGTTAAAAAATAAAAATAAAAAAAGTAAACAGGAACAATAATCTGATGGTTTAGTTTTTATACCTAGAATTTACAATATTTACAAAATATATACATACATAAGCGCAAACGCTGTCACCGGGGGCCTCTTTTTAAGGAAGAAATAATAAATAATTATTGTTATTGCAAAAAAACCTTAATGGGAAAAAAGTAGAAAAATAAATACTCTAACACTAAATTCTCATTTCAGTTCTCTAACTTTTTTTTTCCTGTTCAAGTTGACATTTACCTAAAATTTCACTGTCGAGCGGTGAAAAAGAAAACCAATGCTAGCTTAGGAAAATTGGTAATGTGATTGGAGAATAGTTTCTATATAACTAAGGCTCTATTCGCAATTTTTAACTAAATAAAATATGTTCATTTGCCTTAAGGCAACGTCCGAGATTTACTATGAGACATGTAAATCTATTTAAATTTCTTCAACTCCTTTAAATTCTTTTTCTTCTTCAGATATTTCGTCGAATAATTAGAAGTGATGATAGGCGATTTAAATCGCCTAACTGATTCGGCAAGCCGTTCTAAAGAGAATTAAACGAATTGTCCACCGCCTCTATTAACAGCCTCCTGACAGTGTTCTCTCGTTACAGATAATACTGTCCATCTACGCGTGGGAATCCAATACGCTAACCGCTTCCCTAATTTCTTCCCTTCGAATGGCTTATTGCTCTAATTTTTATTATTTTATTATTATTTGTATTGTACAGTAATTAAGGTTATAATTTCAGCGTTGCAATCTGATATGGAAAAGAATTTTATTAATTTCTTTATAATATAATACAGTTATAAGTTTTAAAAAATGTACTTGATCGAAATAACAGAAAAATAAGTTCACTACAAATAACAGCTTTCTTTTTGTGGACATCTCCCAAGGTAGATTTTAAATAACTATGGTGGATAAACTTCACATTATTAGTTTTCCTGATGACCCTTGTATTAACAAACATTTGTTACAACTTGTTTAATTATCCATTAATTGTTAAGTTTTACTTAACTTTAATTCTTTAATCCTGTTTTTAATTAGCATATATTTTTTTGTTTAAACAAGAGCAATTGTAATGCATGAAAAGAAAAGTAAATGCTTCCAATATTGTTGAATTTTGTTAGAATAAAAGGCAAAATTATGTTATTAAATTAGTTTGGGATTATGTGAATAAATTTGTTTGTAGTTGTTGCTTATATTTTACTGTTGAAAATATATTTTATGTGCAAAAAATATATTTTTATAAAAAGATAATAATAAATAATTATCATCAGGTATATTAATCCAAATAATCTGTATAATAATCATTAAATAAACTTAATACAATGTACAAATTGCTTCCATTGTTTGAATTTTGTTGATCTTATTGAGTTTTTGTATTCTTAATTATTCTTACCATCATTATTTGGAATTTTAGTGGCCAATATATATATTTAGGTACTTATTGAAGCATTAAGTACCTAAGTAAAAACTAAGTGATAAACTGAGAGATAAATAGAATTTCAATCTTCTTTATTATAAATACGTTATAGTAATTGATATGACCTTTAAAAATAAACAAATAAATCAAGAAAATTTTACGTGATTTATGCATGAAGTTTTTATTATTTCTTTTAATCCCAATTTTATTTGCTGGACTCTTTACTTAATTCATTAAATTTTTGGACGTTGAACACGTCTTTCAATTCAGTTTAACAGGATACCAATTGAGCACAGAGACTTTTACCCAAAAAAAAAAATAAAACAAAAGATTAAAAGTAAGAAAAATATACGTAATTAATAGTTTCAACCATACAGATAAGTAATCCAGCTTGATTGCTCAAACTGTTTGACCATATTAAATATTTGGGTTTGCTAATAGCAAGAGACAGAGAAATAGATTCAGAAGTTCTAAACAGAATATGCAAGCCACCAATTGACAAAAAAGAGATCAATTAAGTAGCAAAGCTACATATCTTTCAATTCTGTCAACGAATAAAAAACAAGTGAGGTAAAGTAATGCCAATTTTATTTTAGGTCAACTTAAGTGTCGTGGGCGGAGTCTTTCCAGTTTTCAGTATGCATTCAGCTAATCTCTTTCCTCGCACTTCCTATAATGTATCAATTTTGTATTTTGTATTTATTATTTTAATAAAATAAATAAAAGAATATTGTGGTTATTAATTTTGCTAAATGTGTAGGTGAAAGAATTTTGTTTATATATTTGCAGTATAATAACATAATATAACATGGCGCAGTCGGATTCGGAACTGGTATAAAAAAAAAAATTATTAATAGTGTCGGTTAATTATAATATTAATAATTAATTAATAATAATAATAATTAATAGTGCCGGTTAGTTATAATTCAAAAGAATAAAAATAATTTTATTAAACGATAAGAAAGAAGAAGATGGCTATGAGCTGTTTTGTACCACCGGCTCCACTAAGTTTGGAGGGAAACTTATTGGAAAATTGGAAGAGGTTTCGAAGTGATCTAGAAATTTTTCTAAAAGCAGCGGGATTCACAGAGACTAAAACAACAGTTGGACGTGCTACGGCCATATTACTCAACTTGATCGGAGAAAAGGGTAAGGAACTTTATAATACTTTCCAATTTGAAGAGGGCAAGTAGGAAACCTTTGATGATTTTGTCACTGAACTGAAGAAGCTAGTAAAAGATTGTGACTATGGAGCGTTGGCAGACAGACTTCTATTGGACCGGATTGTGCAGGGTGTACAAGATAACCAACTGAGGGAGAAGTATCTGCAGGAAAAGGAGCTTACCTTGGACAGAGCCATTGAGTTGGGGAGGACTACGGCCTTGAGCAGAGAACAGGCAGCCGAAATGAAACCATCGGAAGTCGACAGAATTGTAAATAGGAAGCAACTGAATAAGACGAAAGAGAAAGTGGGTAACTATAATAAAAAAGATAATTACAAATGTAATAATAATAAATTTAATAATTTTAATTATCGGAATAATTATAAATGTAAAAAATGTGGATCTGTTCATTCACAATATAACTGTCCAGCTTTCGGCAAAAAATGCATTTTATGTAAAAAAAATTAATCATTTTAAAATCGGGTGTTTCAAAAATAAAAAAGTAGAGTTTGTAAATGAATTAGAAAATGATGAAATTAATGATTTAAATCTGGACAGGGTATCTGATATATTCATCGATTTACCCGGAATATATTTTAGATTTATTTTATACTTTAACAACTTAAGTCTTATTCTTTGCAATCTCGCCGAAGGGATAGAAGCGATGGGCTTCTAGATATTTTTTAAACATTTTATTATTTGGCTTGAGTCTTTCGATTTTATTCGCCTCAATTCTAGCCATTTGGAATAATAGTCGAATAGCACAAGATAAGATTCTACTCCAAAATCCAACAAGTCAACTCCAACCTTTAAAAACGGATAATCAGGCACTTCATGTGGAATTAACGGCTCCCTGATATCAGATACCCTGTCCAGATTTAGCCCACAAAATGTGAATGATGATGATGAATTCTTAAATGAATTAGTTCACACTATAACAGTTAGCCCAAATATAACATTGTCCCATAATAAGAGCAGAGATTTTGCCGATGATACGTTAAAAAATATCTTTGCTACGTTTGGTATACCCGAGCTAGTAGTAGCTGATAATATGCCATTTGGCTCAAACATGTGTAAGGATTTTGCAAGGGATTGGAATTTTCAATTCCAATATTCCAGCCCTAGATATCCGCGGTCAAATGGAATGGCCGAGATGGGTGTACAGATTTCTAAGAAAATTCTTAAAAAATGTAAATCTCAAAATTATGACCTTGACGCTGCCCTTTTGCAATATAGGGTAACCCCTATTCTTGGTAGTGTAAGGTCGGGAACGGAAGTGGGTTCTAAAGGAAACACAAAATTAAAATTAAAGAAACCTTTTATTAAACATAAAATATTAACTGTAAGTTAAGAAATTCCACCTTCACTATCTGTCAGTCGGTCGCTCAGTTCAGTTCAGACACTGGCTGGAGACACGCGGCAGGAAATAGAGCGCTACTCCCTCTTATTACATGCCTTATCCGCTCCACAGGCCACACTGCCTCTCTTCTCGCTGTGATGTCCCATCCCCACTCCACTCCAAGTCTTCTCCGCCCCACCACTCGCTTGTCCGCTCCTCACATCTGCTCCCCCTTTTAAAAAAGTGAGGCTTCTCCTGAAAGCTTCACTTTTCCTGTTTTCACTTTTCAGCCAATCGGGACACGGGCCGCAAACCACATCGCCACATTTACGCCAATGATGTCTTCGATTTTCTTATTGATTATAATATTCCCACAGACGAGGATGTCGTTAAAAGGAAGAACTGTCTAGCATTAGGCTTCCTCCTACATATTTTTGGTAAGAACTCCATCTCCAACTAAGACTCTTCCTAAGGTCCTAAGGCCGGAACTTCCAAAGCAGTTTTCAACAATAGCAATTCTTCGAGCGTTTGCCTCACTGTCGACCATTTTCCACTCGGCTATCTCCACGCCCTCCACCAGGCTAGGGCTGCTACTTGGCTTTATTTTAGGAGATAGTGAATTCTTCATAAGGCCCCTATTAGGTGCGGATCTTTTGTAGGTCATAAGGGGGGGGGGGCACTCGCCCGCTCGCAACTCTCCACCACCAGCACTCCGCACTCAGCCTCTGTCAGTGTCTAGTCCTAACTTCAGATCAAAATTAGTTTTGTTTCCATAACTGGGGTTAGTGGTCTCTCACCACCTACTGCATTAGTTCCCTATCGATCTAGTTTTCTCGTTATTCATTCTCCCCGGACTCATTTGCTGAATACTTTTGGGTCCGGTTCTGGAATCGGGGGCGAGTATTAACCCATTCCCATCGGTTTGGGGATCCCCCCTCCTTATTTTCTGCGGCTTTATCCGGCTCCTCCACGCGACGCGAATGGCATCTGAGGGTACAAGGTAACCTCGACACTTCGGCCGCTTCCGTTTGGTCCCACTCTTCCTGGCCTGGAGACCAGGTTGGATCTCTCGTGGGATCGTCCACCACTGTAAGTTCCTCTACTGATCCCTCATCTTCGGAACTGGGACTGGCCTCCCCCTCGTCCCCGGTTACCTCCGAGCTCTCTATGTCAATTCCCTCACCTTCACTTCCACCCTCAACCCCCCTGGAACCTCCTAGCTCGAATTCTTCTCCATCCATCTCTTTTCTATTGAGGCTATTGAGAGAAGGAACTCTCGTCTCGGCCGGCTTAAGTCTATTCACATGGACAACATATCGCCCTCCCGAGGAGAGAATTAACTCATAATTTACTGGGGATATTCGAGCCAATATACTGTGCGGTCCTGTCCAAGGGTGCCTAAAATTTCGCGCATGACCTACCGGTACCGCTGGTTCATAGAGATAAACTTTATCACCTACGTAGAAACTCCGCACCCTTTTCCCCCGATCGTGAGTTCTCGCTCGTTCTCTTCTTGTCCGCGAGTCCATATCTTTGGCATGCTGGTAGGCCTCCCCCAATTTTTTTTGTATCTGCCGGATGAATTCCGCCACGCCATTTGGACCTTCATTGGCATCTAGCTCGCACTCAAACGGCTGCCGGAGATCTCTCCCATGGATCAAGAAATGGGGCGAGTAGCCTATGGACGAATGAGGAGTGGTTCGGTACGCCATCAGGGCGTAGGGCACCCACCGATCCCAGTCCCTCCCATCACGTCTTACTATACAGGCCAGTGAGTCCGTCAACGTTCGGTGTAGCCTTTCCACTCAGCCATTTCCCTCAGGGTGGTAGGCAGTTGTTTGTAATTTTCTTATTCCTAACCGCTTACAAACAACGCGAAATAATTCCGAGGTGAAGTTCCGTCCCTGGTCTGTGAGCACTCTCTCCGAAGCTCCATGCCGGAGAATCAGAGTATCCACAAAGGCTCGAGCGGTCTCCTCTGCCGACTATTCTTTCAGGGGCACGGCTTCGGCATATCTAGAGAACCAGTCGACCATGGTCAGCAAATAGCGATTACCGGCCGCCGTACTAGGCAAAGGTCCCACAATGTCAAGGGAAACCTGCTCAAAGGGGCGAGAGGCTCCCGGTACCTCCGCTAGAGGGACTCGCAATCCAGCTGGGGTTTTTCTTTCTTGGCAGACTCTACATTCTCTTACGTACTGTTTTACATCGCCACTCATCTGAGGCCAGTAAAATTTCGCTTGGACCCTCTGTATCGTGCGTTTCACCCCCGGATGCCCGGACCAAGCGGTTCCGTGGCAATGAGAGATCACCAATACTCTTTTACTTTTCGGAACTAACACTTGCCAAGTTGAGCGATCGCCCTCTTCTCTGGCCCGATACAGCAGTCCATTCTTTGCTGTCTGTATTCGTTCCACTCCCACCATCGCTCGACACCACTCATCGCGCCTCTGAGCTGCACGCCATCCGCTTACGCGGTCCCCGCGAGTCGTCTCTACCGCCCGAATTGTTCTACTGAGTGCATCCGCGTTAGCATGTTTCACCCCCGGTTTATGCACAACCTCATACGTAAATTCTGCCAGCCGGAGAGACCAACGCGTCAACCTGGCTGACGGATCTTTGAGGTGGAGCATCCAACGCAGCGCGGAATGGTCTGTAACTAAGGTGAACCGGCGTCCCAGAAGATAGCAGCGAAATTGAGCCGTCGCCCACACCACCGCCAGGAGCTCTCTCTCCGTGGTGGAGTAATTTCGTTCCGCAGCACTAAGCTGGCGACTGGCATAGGCAATAGGCCTCTCGTGCCCTTCTCTCATCTGGGACAAGACCGCCCCCAAAGCAACGCCAGATGCATCGGTAGACAACATAAAAGGGTCTCTGAAATCCGGATAGATGAGAACAGCGGTCGAACACAATGCTTCTTTCAGCGATTGAAAGGATTGTTGTTGACTTTCCCCCCATTGGAAGGTCACCTCCTTTCTCAGTAATTGGGTCAGTGGTTTTGCTAAATCGGCAAATCGCCTCACAAAACGCCGGTAGTATCCGCACAGGCCCAGAAAGGCTTTCAACTCCTTTGAGTTTTGTGGGACTGGGTAATTAGCAACCGCCTCCACTTTGCCCGGATCTGGTTTAACCCCCTCTGCCGTGACCAGGTGCCCCAGATAACGCACTTCTTGCTGCGCAAAGGTACATTTGTTCAGGTTGACTCGCAAATTTGCATTCTCCAACCGTACCAACACCCGTTCTAATCGCTGGCAGTGTTCCTCTATGGTGGCGCTGTAGATGATAATATCATCTAAATATACTAGGCACTCTTCTCCCTTTATCTCTGCCAGCAGCTGGTCCATCAGACGTTGAAACGTCGCGGGCGCGTTGACCAGCCCAAAGGCCATTTTCTTATACTCGTAATGTCCCCCGGCAGTCGTAAAGGCTGTCTTCTCCCGATCCTCGGGCCAGATTGGAATTTGATGGTACCCACTAGTTAGGTCGAGCGTTGAAAAATACTTACTCCGGCCCAGTCGTTCCAAGGTTTCGACGATAAGAGGTAGAGGGTAGGCATCTGTTTTGGTAATTTTGTTCAACCCCCTAAAATCGGTACAAAACCGGTATTTGGGAGGAGAACCATCCTCACATTTCTTCTCGACCAACACCACAGGCGCAGACCATGGGCTTGTCGAAGGACAAATGACATCCCCCTCCAACATATCCCGAATATGGTCAGCGAACACGTCACGCTGGTGGAAAGGTACCCGGTAGGGTCTCTTTACGACTGGGCCCTCTTCGGTGGTTCTTATTTTGTGGTACACCCCCGCTCGGCATCCTTCCTTCCCAGGAGGGCCGAATAGGCCAATGTGCCTTTTGAGGACATCCAAAATACCGGCCCTTTCCTCGCCACTTAAGTGAGATAGTCGTTCTAGGCACACCTCTATCAACTTTTCTTGCTCGAGTACCTCCATCTCTATTCCTTGAACTCTGACCGAGGCCCTTCCTTCTATTTCATTCTCCCCCGATCCGCCCTGTGTGTTTACCGCCTCCGCTAACCCAAGATGTTGACCTTTCGCTACTACGACGTTCCCTCCAGTGAGGTTCACCATCCTAACCCACAGCCTTCGTCCCTCCTGTCTATTAAGACTACGTGCAACCCGTATTCCGTGCTGAGGTTGGGCTATAGGCTCCACAAGCACATCCCTATATCGGTGCTGTTTCAATTTCCCCTCGACCATGACTTCGCTAAAGGGCGGTATTACAGTTTTCGTCACGGCTTGGACTTGGCTCACTTCCGGGTTGGGACCGGTCACCCTTAGTTCCGCTCTCTCAACAATGTCTCCCTCTTTTCGTCCATGGCTCACATTTGCAACCCCCTTTATAACCAGCTGCCCTTGAGCAGCATCGATCACAAAGCCCACCTTGCTTAAAAGATCCCAACCCATTATTCCATCCGCCCGAGATATCACATCGGCGATCACAAATCTGTGTGAGAAAGTAAGGGGGTGTACTCGGCACTCTAACTCCTGCTCGCCTTGGAGATTTATCGGAGCACCCGTGATCCCTGAGGCCACCACTCTAGAAGGATGTATTGGATAGCCCGCTATAGGTTTCTTCAATATCGATATCTCCGACCCACTGTCTATTAGCAACTTCCGGTGTACTCCTCCGATTTCCACCTTTTGTATTAGTCCCCTCTCTTGGGTCGAAGTGACACTCGGGATTATATAGGCGACCCCTTTATTGGTTGGGCCTACGACGGCGGGGCTTCCGTCGAGCCCCCGGCTTTTGGGATCATTGGCGATTTCGCCTCCTCACCTACAGTCACCGCTCGGGTGGCGCGCCTTGGACAGGCTCGTGCGAAATGAGTGGTGGAGCCACACACGAAGCAAACTCCCGGGGTGGGAAGCCGAAGTGATCTCCGGTTCCCCAGTCCCGGTACTACATTTGGTCGAGAGCAGTCCTTAGCGATATGGCCCTTTTGGTGGCATCGGTAGCATAGAACACTCGAGGACCCCGATTTCTGTGAAGAGCGCCCACCCCCGACTCTTTCCTGTCGTATGGCCCAGACATCTTTGCTGGTCGGGTCATCAGTCAACGCCTGCTCCACTCTAGAAGCCTTGTTCACCGCTTCCTGGAAGCTGGAGGGGGGGTCAAATTGGAGTTGTCGGCGAACCTCAGGTTTCAGTCCCTTGATAAATGCCGCCGTCACCACCCTGTCGAAATGTCCCCTTATCCATGTTGCTTCCTCGGCTGAGCTGGATTTGGGGGTCGCCTGCTCTCCCACTCTACGGCATCGATCCGCGTAATCGCGTACTTTCTCCCCCGATAGCTGTTCTATGGAATTCAATTGTAGTAATCGCTGTTCCGGAGTCGAGAACCCTTCAAACCGTTGACGGAGTATGGTGGTATACTCTTGGAATTGGGCCGTGGGTTTTAATAATTCCAGATGAGCCGTTATGCAAGCCTTCGCGGCTCCGGTTAATTTTGAACGACAGATTAACATTTTCTCCTGTTCGCTCCATCCTCCGGTGACCGCCACCATGTCCAAGTGCTGCAGGAAAGTATCAACATCATCCTCTCCCTCTCCTCCGCTCCAAGGTTGGATTAAAGACTGCAGTCCCAGTTCCTTTCTAACAACCTGGCTCGCCTGTATAGAGCTATCGCGGGAAGATGTTGAGGCTACACTTAACGTTTGCACCTGTTTCGTTAATCTGGCCACCTCCGCTTTTAATTTTTCGATTTCTCCGTCCATGATACCCGGTTTGAAAAGGATTACCTGTTCAGAGAGCTCGTCGAGCTGGTTCCAACGGGCCCCTACACTACCCCTTTACACCCCCTGGCCTATCAGTAAATACTTTCACCAGTGTTTTTTTTTTGAAAATTTAAAATAGAAAAATAGCCTAGGAAAATAATATTCCACCTCTCGGAAACTGGGAAAATTTTCAAAACGCGTGAAGGAGCCTTCGTTAATGAGTTATCGCGCGAGCGCTCTCAAGGTCGTTCCACTGGAGAAGCGCACGTTCCTATACCAACTTCATCCAGTAATACACAATCCCTACTACTAGGTTGTAATACTACTTAATATACTTAGTAAAAGAACGAATCTTTTGCTCCACTCGTAAATGTAAATAAAACAGAAAATAAACTAAATGACTGTTAAATGCATAAACATAAATGAAAATAAACTGAATGACTGTTACTCACATAAACGAAAAGGTAAATAAAACAGAAAATAAACTAAATAACTTTTAATCACGTAAACACATACATATACTATCTCCTTAACAAAAACTTACAGTTTAAAATGTTAAGTATAAGGGTTGATTAAACGCCAAAAGGTACACAAATCAGCAAGTACCCAACATTTCATTCAAGCTTAGTTGATATAATTTAAGTAATTTTGCTGCATTAACTTTTCCTTCACATTTTTTAGAATTTATTAGATGTCACAGACCCTTATGCTGGCCAGTTCGTTCATAATATTATTTGGTTATAATTATGATAAAATGTATATTATATCTTCGTTTTTAAATAGGTACTTTATTTTAACTCTATTCCAAATTATTCTTCTGATTTATCTTTAATATGCCCTTTATTCTGAAGTTGTCACATCTTATACATGCATGTTAAAGTAGAAAAAGACAAAGTTAGAGTCGGCTACTGTTTAAATTTGAATCACGGAGGATTTAAAACAATATTTCAGACTTGAATTCGTCTTACCGAAATATTCGTGAGCACAAATAACACACAGTTAATAACAAGTAGATTATTCAACAACAATTATTCATTTCTCAATTGTAATTTAATTTTACTTACAGTAAAATACTGGAATAATTAGCTGTCCTAAAAGTATGCAATACTTATTTATTTTATATTACATAACATATATATAACATTGTGAGAAGAACAGCTACATTGAGAGTGTGATTGAAGAAAACTATATTATTTGCGATAAAGCCAGATAATTATTACCTATTATTATAAACGTTTGACTACTACATAAAATAACAATTACTTTAATCGAAGAATGAACTTAAACAGACGATTTTTATTAAAAATAAAATAATCGAAATCATTGATGTATGTTGATATGAGCATTTTTTTAAAAAAGTTTTTAAATTTTGTAGCCTCGTATTTTTTTTTATTTTTTATAACGTTTTCTTTTTAACCTGTAATTAATAGTTTGATTATTATAGATTAATAGATATTACAGTCAATCTACAGTGCTACTTGAACAAATTTTTTGTAGATGAAAATGGCCAGCATAAGGGTCTGTGACATCTAATAAATTCTAAAAAATGTGAAGGAAAAGTTAATGCAGCAAAATTACTTAAATTATATCAACTAAGCTTGAATGAAATGTTGGGTACTTGCTGATTTGTGTACCTTTTGGCGTTTAATCAACCCTTATACTTAACATTTTAAACTGTAAGTTTTTGTTAAGGAGATTTTTGTACCTTTTGGAAAGATTTTCATTTTTGTCTTTTTTGCTAAGTTACATATCTGCTTTACTGTTTTTTTTAAATTTGGAATAAGCAATTCTATCATTATAACCTGATAAGGTGTTAAGTAGGAACCGTAACTACCACTGGAGAGATCTTTTTAAAGAATGATTATAGTTGCGGTCCCCAAACCATCCTCAATAACAATTTTTTTAAGAAAGCCTTTTTATATAAAATAGGAAGGTATTTGTACGTAAAAAGCAAATTTAAACTGCGATTTCAGACCTTCCTTTTAAGAGGAGTAAGAAAAATAAACGGGCGATTACAGTACTTCTCCCTAAAAGGCAAAGAGGCAAAGATTTTGAATCGAACGACAATTCATTAATGTAAATAGTTTCACCCATTGATAATTTTAACGATTTCAGTACTTCCTCTTAGTAGGTGTAAGAGCATGATGGCACTTCACAGCCATGTAGAGGAGCTTTAATCACTTCTTCGTGCTAAATTTTATCAAAATCGGACAAAGCGTTATAGAAATATTGGTAATAATAGTTTTAGAAACGGCCTTACTTGGGTGGGGCAAACTCCCCTCCATATAAGGCGTAGCGACGAGACTTTTAAAGTGCAAATCTGTACAAAATTTCGATTCGAATGACACTTCATTCATGAAAATCAGTTCACTTGTCGATAATTTGAAACGATTGCTATACTTCCCCTTAACTAGTGTAAGAGCAGATCGCCGCTTTAATGTTACGTAGGGGAGCCCTAACTCTATCATCCTACCAAATTTTATCAAAATCGGGCTAAGATTTACAGAGTAATTAGTAATAATAATTTTGAAGGGGGCCTTACATACAGGGGGCTAACTCCTCTCTAATTCGGTGTACAGCGTCGAGACCCCCAAAAGGCACATCTACATAAAATTCCGAATCGAATGTCACCTCATTCATGAAAATCGGTTCTTGCGTTTAGGCGCTACGTAGTTTACAAAAAAGGTAACAACAACAACAACAAGAAGAAGAAGAAGAAGAAGAAGAAGAAGAAGAAGAAGAACAATTTCTGAAAATGCCGTTTTTGCTCATTTTCGGCGACTTTTTTCTCGAAATCTATTAGGTCTGGGGGGTTGCAAAAAAATTACAGTTATAAAGGAGGGTTTGCCCTATATTTTAAAGAAAATTTGGGAATTTTATCTTTTATAGAAAAAGAGAAAAAAATTGTCAAAGTTGGGTGTTTTTTAACGTTACGCTTTTTCGTGCACTTTTTGACGATCAATCCTTATACAACTGTCCTACCGGACAGTTTTAATACATAGACTATACATGACTATCATTCTCGTTATTATATACAATACATGCATACCTACATAATTTTTTTTTTTTTTTTTTACATATAAAAATATTATTATTATTATTTAATTTTACTTTATTTTTTTAATGTTATACCCTCACACCTGTCACCATTTGTAAGGTCGGGAACGGAAGTGGGTTCTAAAGGAAACACAAAATTAAAATTAAAGAAACCTTTTATTAAACATAAAATATTAACTGTAAGTTAAGAAATTCCACCTTCACTATCGGCTCAGGTCTGTCAGTCGGTCGCTCAGTTCAGTTCAGACACCACAGCTGGCTAGAGACACGCGGCAGGTAATAGAGCGCTACTCCCTCTTATTACATGCCTTATCCGCTCCACACTGTGGAGTCCACAGGCCACACTGCCTCTCTTCTCGCTGTGATGTCCCATCCCCACTCCACTCCAAGTCTTCTCCGCCCCACCACTCGCTTGTCCGCTCCTCACAGTAGTAAGTGGGCACCTGCTCAACTATTACAATCTAGAATTCTTAGGTCTAAGATTCCTATAAAACAGTCATTATTAAGACCGGAAGTAGTGAAGGGGTTTACAGAATTTCTGTCTAAATATCGGAATAAAGTGGGAGATTATTATAATAGATCAACGCGATGTAAAAAAGAATTCCTAGTGAATGAGGAAATATCTGCTAAACTTTCAGGGGCAAGTATATTTTCTGTTTTGGACCTAAAGGACGGGTTTTATCATATTAATTTAGATAGACAATCCAGCAGTTTACATTTTCAACGCCTTTCGGGTGCTATAAATTTAGAAGATTACCATTTGGGTTGTGTTGTGCTCCTGAGATTTTTCAAAAAAGAAATGCTCAAATTTTTAGTGAAATTGAGGGAATAATAATTTATTTTGATGACATTTTAATCTATGCCAACTCAGAAAAAGAGCATGACCAAATATTAAATAAAGTGATATCTCGAGCCAAGGAGCAAAATGTAAAATTTAATAAAATAAATTACAATTTAAAGTACCAGAAGTGCAGTACTTCGGTCATATTTTTAGCAAAGCGGGTATGAAACCTTGCAAAGAACATATTCTGGCCATTCAGAATATGAAAGAACCATCCAATGTAAAAGATTTACAGAAAATTCTAAGCACTATCAATTATTTAAGAAAATTTATCCCTAACCTAGCCAACTTAACAGCACCATTACGTGAATTGTTGAGAAAAAATATAATTTGGCAGTGGTTGCCATATCATACTGAAACTTTGAATAAAATAAAGAAAACAATTTTAGACGTGCCTACGTTAAAAAATTTTGATGAGAAGGAACCCGTATCATTAGTGTGATGCTTCTGGAACCGGGTTAGGTTGTTGCCTAATGCAATTAGGTAAACCTATTTGTTTCGCTTCGCGATCTTTAACCAAGGCGGAGACAAATTTTGCTCAGATTGAAAAAGAGTTTTTAGCTATCCTATTTGCTACTAAAAAATTCCATCACTATATTTATGGTAGAATTAATATTGAAATATTTACGGATCACAAACCTTTGGTGTCGTTAATGCAGAAGCCCATCGCTTCTATCCCTTCGGCGAGATTGCAAAGAATAAGACTAAAGTTGTTAAAGTATAAAATAAATCTAAAATATATTCCGGGTAAATCGATGAATATATCAGATACCCTGTCCAGATTTAGCCCACAAAATGTGAATGATGATGATGAATTCTTAAATGAATTAGTTCACACTGTAACAGTTAGCCCAAATATAACATTGTCCCATAATAAGAGCAGAGATTTTGCAGAAGCCACTAAGGCCGATGATACGTTAAAAAATATTATAGAATTTTATTTTCATGGCTGGCCAAACGATAGCAAAGGGTTGAACTCAGAATTACAAAAGTTTTACAATATGAGACATGATATTGTTGTTAGCTCCGAGGGAATAATATTTATTAACAATCGATTAATAGTACCTTCCAAATATAGAGGTGAAATATTGGGTAAGCTTCATGAAGGACATATCGGCGTTACAAAATTTTATTTGATTACAACGCTAAAAATGTTTTACCTTCTTTCGTATTACTATCACTCTAATTCCGTCTTGGTCAAATAACTAACCATTAAATTGTTTCTTCATTAAATTATTAAAACAAAAAAACATTACAAATTTAACATTTATTGAGATTTAAAATGAATATACAAAAAAATAATAGAAAAATATTTTGACTGCAAACATTATCAATTACGTTTTAATGGCATCTAAGCAAATGTTGAACATATATGCATAAAATAATATCCACAATAAGCTAATTCAATCAATCTTATCGCTTCGCAAACCAAGATTGGCGAGTGTACCATAATGTCCAGCCAAAAGGTAATATTAGTAATATACCAACGCTAAAACAAACAAAATTAGCCATTCATAATTATATATATAAAAAAAATCAATATTTAAAAAGGATTCATTTTTCAGTAAAAAATTGATCATATAAAAATTAATAAATTGTGTGGCTTTTTCAGGAATTCTCAATTGAATTACTTTTTCAACGATTAAGACTATTTGAAGTGATAGTAATGAACTAAAGCCAAAATTAATAGACAACAATGCATGTTCTAATGTTTGTTTTGAAGTACTTCAGCGAACCAATCATTTCACTTTATGTTATACTATTCTTAGAGTTTTTATTAATAGAGTTTCAATAAACTTTATATTTTACATATTTGTTGATGTTTTGCATATATTTTTGGGAGGAGGTCAAATAATATTGTACTAATACATAACCTAGAAAGAAACTTAATATCGTAAATGTTCGGATCCCGAAGAGAGGTTTGAATTTGAAGTTGTTTTGCACCATCTTGCATGCAGTTTGCCCATGCCTAAATAGTTAGTAGAACTTTATAAAAGAAGGAGAGAGTCCAATCCAAGCGGCGTTCGCTTGCGATAGTCCGCTATTACCGCCAAGTCCAGTTTGTGATCACAAATCACAATAACTTTCAGTCACAGCCGATGTAGGTCCCACTGTCCTGTTTACCGTATGAGGCTTTAATATAATTTTACTGGCCATTCTCCCCTTTTGTCTCCCTAAGTCAATGTCTAAATGCGTCATTGAGTGATTAGTAAAGAGAATGAACAGTGTCAGTCCGCGGCTAAGTCCATGTCAAATTGTCTAAGTATTAATTTCTGGTTTAATTGCAAGAGAACAAATTTTGTAACTTAAAGTTGAGTACATACTAATTGTAACTATGAAGGGAAAAAATTGTAAGTCGTTTAATTATTCTTTCCTGGCCTAGTCCTCATTATCGTATGTTTTTGTACTATTGTCTTAATTGTAAATATAAGAAAATTTTATTGTCTAATCTTTTGGTATTTCTGAGCGTTGGGAGCGTTCACCAACCCTTTAGATTCCCGTTTTAATACTAATTATTAGTCTAAATATTACCTTTCAGTTTGCTATCCCAAACTATTCTTTTCAGGAAATAGAGGCAGTATTCCTTTCAGTTCAGCTCTCCCAATTAATATTATTTAAATATCTCTTTATTATTACTGCTCTCTTAAGCTATTTCAGGATTTCTCAGTAAAAAAAAAAAAAAAAGATTTCTTACCATATAGCCATTTTTGAACCTATGAGATGCCATAACTGCGAGTACCTTTCCACTTTTATATCTCTGTTCTGCTTAAAATCTCTCAAAATATTTTTATAACTGAAATCATAGAATAAAAGTTATTAATAATATTAACCAACATTAGTAAGTAAAGAATTTCAGTTTGGTAATACCATCCATAATTTGATGTAGCTATCAACATGGAATTACTAGAGCATTCTTTTTTATGAATAATTGAATATTCATTAAATAAAGTAGCAATCTGCAATTAATAATATATTTTAATTATAATTTTTGTACATGCCAATGTTAATAATATATACATATATTTAGCTAAGCTTTACGCATTATAAATCTTATAGGCAATACCTCACTCATTTTCTTTCCACTTTTCCAACATACATGTAATATCGGTGGCCGGGTTGAAGGTGGATCTTTTCCGCTTAAATTCTGTATAGAGAAACAATTTATTATTAATGTAATTACTTCTAACTGGATTTCATATAAACTATCTGTCAACACGAATGCTTATATCCTGCGATGAGTGTGCACACAATGTAAATTAAAACTGTAGGTTTTAAAAAATGTAGGGCTTAAAAAATTTTGTAGGTTTTGTAAATAGTTCAAATTTAAAACATCTATAGCTCTCTTCGCATTAATCAGATTTGAATGAAATTTCTACCGAATGGTAGAGGAAAGTCTGCTCTAGAACTTGTATAAATAGCAATGTTTTAGATGCACTAGTTATTGATATATAGAAGGTTAAGTTTTGGAGGTGTTGTAAATCGTTCAAATTTTAAACCTTTATGTCTCTCTTCGTATTGTTCCGATTTTAATTAATTCTATACCGAATTGTGGAGAAGGGTCTGCTCTACTCCCAAATTTAAAATAAGTTATGAATTCAATTTACGCTTTAAACATCAGAAGATCAGAAATATATTTACACACAAGCGATGGTAATGGAGGAAACGAACATATTTATTATGATTTAATGAATATGTACTCAAGCTGATAAGTTCACAGTTTTGTCCTAATATACTTGAAATCACATTTTTCACAAGTAAGCACACTAGATCTTTTAATGCTACATGATCTTAACTTTAATGAATATCTAAGAGCATGTAATTTATATATTATTTATAAAAATAAGTATTAGCATTTATACTTATTAAAACTTATACTTAATAACCCTTATACAACTGTCCTACCGGGCAATTTTAATGTTGAGCCTAAAAATATACAAGTTACAATATTACGAATAACTCAAATAACAAACAGGTCCCTCTTTTAAAAGGCAACTCAAAAACTAAAGTAGAAACTTACTATACAATTGATTTTGGCACTTGCTAAACTAATCTTGTTCTCCAAGAAAGACAATGAATTCATGCATTCTTTGAAAGTTAGGAACCTCAATGAACTGTCTCTGAAATGTGAAACAATAACAAGATTTGTGAAGAATTGAAAAATCAAAATTAAACAATGTTTAATGTTCAATGAATGATTAGTTTAAATCCTCCTTTTTTTAAGCACATATCTTTCTTAAAAGACCTATGGCTTACATATTGCTTAAATTTACTTTTTAATTTATATTTTAAAGAATGCTTATTTCCTTTGAAGCCTCTCCAATTTGAAGGAAAGTTGAAACAGTTATCTTCTTATTCTGCACGAACTAAAGACACTGTAATATCAGCAGTTCTATAGAAACTCCAGTTCTATCAAGAGGTCTTAAACATTGGGCAAAATTTTAAAACAAGCAAATAAATATTTCATTTATACGTAGACTTACCTATTTTGGGAATTTATTAAGTAGTATCCTAGCTTAATAAAACAAACCCCAGTAAAATAAGAATTCCATCCTGCATCATGTAGGCGCTGTTCATCTAACAAAAAAATATATTTATGTTAAATAATAATAATGTTTCTCACTTGCGACTACTAAAATTCTGTTCTGTATGATTAGAAATAAAAACTGGGAAATAACAAATTGTGGGAGCAGAACATTTAAGAAAACACTGACAATCAACCCTAAGAAAATTATCTCCTAGCTAATATTTCTCTAAATTTTTAACAACATTTAAGAATTTCAAAATCATCTAGCAAGAGGATACATGTACCCTGCGAAGTATTGCAAGGTGAATTCCGTTTGTACTTTTCCTTAGAATGAGATAATTAAAAAACAAGTTTTTAAAAGCTTTAATTTTCTTGAAAACAAAAATCTTTATTTTATTTGCTTCATGCAATATCGCAACTAAAATCCGTTCGCTCAATTTAATTCCACCTCAAGCATTACTCGAAGATGGCACATATTTAAATAATCAAAGCAATTTTCTATAGCTGTGTAGTCGGATGTTCACATTTATTAGCTATGAAAATCGGTTCACGTGTTTAGGCGCTACATTGTTTACATAAGAAAAAGGTAACAAGAACATTTTCTGAAAATGCCATTTTTTTTCCAATTTTCGATCCTCCTGTTCTTCTCTATTACACAGTGCACATAATCTCTGATGCTCTCATCTAATTACATTGTTATTAAGAGAGATTAATTGCCCACGTAATTTAAAGATCACTCTTATGAAGTTCAAGTTATTCACATCACTTATGTAGCGCCTGCCAGCTGGATCCAGCATTAGATCTTTATATAAACAATGGAATCTGGACTCTTTTACCCTCTCAACCATTGCACTCCGAAATTCTGTTTTAAGATTAGAGAGAATGTCATCCAAATTCTAGATTATTAAAACTGTCCGGTAGGACAGTTGTATAAGGGTTGACCATCAAAAACTGCACGAAAAAGTGTAACGTTGAAAAACACCCAACTTTGACAATTTTTTTCTATTTTTCTATAAAAGATAAAATTCCCAAATTTTCTTTAAATCTTACTCCAAACCATCCTTTATAACTGTAATTTTTTTGCAACCACCCAGATCTAATAGGTTTCGAGAAAAAAGTTGCTAAAAATGAGCAAAAACGACTTTTTCAAAAAATGTTCTTGTTCTTGTTCTTCTTGTTCTTCTTCTTCTTGTTACCTTTTTTGTAAACAACGTAGCGCCTAAACGCGTGAACCGATTTTCAGGAATGAGGTGTCATTCGATTCGGAATTTTATGTAGATGTGCCTTTTGGGGGTCTCGGCCCTGTACATCGAATGGGAGGGGAGTTAGCCCCCTTTATGTAAGGCCCCCTCCAAAATTATTATTACTAATTACTCTGTAAATCTTGGCCCGATTTTGATAAAATTTGGTAGGATGATAGGGTTAGGGCTCCCCTACCTAACAATAAAGCGACGATCTGCTCTTACACTTGTTAAGGGGAAGTATAGCAATTGTTTCAAATTATCGACACGTGAACCGATTTTCATGAATGAAGTGTCATTCGAATCGAAATTTTGTACAGATTTGTACTTTAAAAGTCTCGACGCTATGCCTCATAAGAAGGGGAGTTCGCCCCACCCAAATAAGGCCCTTTCTAAAACTATTATTACCAATATTTCTACAAAGCTTAGTCCGATTTTGATAAAATTTAGCACGAAGAAGTGATTAAAGCTCCTCTACGTGGCTGTGAAGTGCCATCATGCTCTTACACCTACTAAGAGGAAGTACTGCAATCGTTAAAATTATCAATGAGTGAACCGATTTACATCAATGAATTGTCGTTCGATTCAAAATCTTTGCCTTTTAGGGAGAAGTACTGTAATCGCAGTTTATTTTTCTTGCTCCTCTTAAAAGGAAGTACTGAAATCGCAGTTTAATTTTGCTATTTACGTACAAATACCTTCCTATTTTATTCAAAACGCTTTCTCAAAAAAATGGTTATTGAGGATGGTTTGGGGACCGCAACTATAACCATTCTTTAAAAAGATCTCTCCAGTGGTAGTTACGGTTCCGATTTAACACCTTATCAGGTTATAATGATAGAATAGCTTATTCCAAATTTTAAAAAAATCTGTAAAGCAGACGTAACTTTGCTAATAGACAAAAAGGAAAATCTATCCAAAAGGTACAAAAATCTCCTTAACAAAAACTTACAGTTTAAAAAGTTAAGTATAAGGGTTGATTAAACGCCAAAAGGTACACAAATCAGCAAGTACCCAACATTTCATTAATACTTCATTGATATTATTTTAGTAATTTTACCGCATTAATTTTCATTACTATTTTTTAAGAATTTATTAGATGTCACAGACCCTTATGCTGGCCAGTTCATTCATAATAGTTATAATTGTGATAAAATGTATATTATATCTTCGTATAAATAGGTACTTTATTTTAACTCTATTCCAAATTATTCTTCTGATTTCTCTTTAATGTGCCCTTTATTCTGAAGTTGTCACATATACATGCATGTTAAATTAGAAAAAGACAAATTTAGAGTCGGCTGCTGTTTAAATTTGAATCACGGAGGATTTAAAACAATATTTCAGTCTTGAATTCGTCTTGCCGAAATATTCGTGAGGACAAATAACACACAGTTAATAACAAGTAGATTATTCAACATTATTTATTCATTTCTCAATTGTAATTTAATTTAGTTCCCCTAATTTTACTTATAGTAAAATACTGGAATAATTAGCTGTCCTAAAAATATGCATATCTTATTTATTTTATATTACATATACACAACATTGTGGGAAGAACACCTAGATGGAGAATGTAATTGAAGAAAACTATATTATTTACGATAAAGCCAGATTGACTACTTCATAAAATAACAATTACTTTAATCGAAGAATGAACTTAAACCGACGATTTTTATTTAAAAATAAAAATAAATAAACAAAATCATTGATGTATGTTGGTGTGAGCAATTTTTAAAAAAGTTTATGAATTTTTTAGCCTCATATTTTTTTATTTTTTATAACGTTTCCTTTTTCACCTGTAATTAATAGTTTGATTATTATAGATAAATAGATATTACAGTCAATCTAAGTTAAATGGTGTGCTACTTGAACAAATATTTTGTAGATGAAAATGGCCAGCATAAGGGTATGTGACATCTAATAAATTCTTAAAAAATATTAATGAAAATTAATGCGGTAAAATTACTAAAATAATATCAATGAAGTATTAATGAAATGTTGGGTACTTGCTGATTTGTGTACCTTTTGGCGTTTAATCAACCCTTATACTTAACTTTTTAAACTGTAATTATATGTATAATTTTAGTATTCTATTCTATTTTAGTATTAATAAAATCTAGATTCTCTATCTAGAACTATCTAGTTCTCTAGGCAATCGAGAATCTTTGGAACTTTGAGGCCAAAGGAGATTGTAGCGCAGAAGGAACTGGTAGGGAAAGTCCTCAACCTTTTAAGAAGGTGAGGTTTCATCTAAAAGACTTAAAGGGGAAGGCACAATAAGCCTCTTGTGGCTGCGGTGCCATGGGGCATGGGTCCCGTCCCGCCTCTGAAATCTAAATCTAATCTAATCTCTTATATGTGTGAAAATTCTTTGTCGAAACTCATGGATTAACTTCATTTTTGACATTTGAAGAGTTAAACAAGATAAAGCACAAGGCCTTATGTACGTATTCCACTGATAACACTGATTTTATTTAGTAATTTAAAAATCTTAAAATGAACAAATTTACAATATACCTTTATCATAATCTCCAGGTGCTAAATTAACAAATGGTTGGTACATAACAACATGTTCATCTTTTAATAATTCATATACATTTCCAAGTGATGCATCGAACACCAAAACTAAAATAGAAAAATTAATTAATTATTTGAAAAATTTGGTAACAATGAAGAATAAAATAAAGTTCTATTTAATAGTTTTATAACCTTTGTTCAGTAAGTTTTGGATATCAAAAACCATTTGTTTAACATCATAAATATGAGGGAAAAATTCGTTAAGTGAGCTTTTATAAGAATCATAGCAAACTGAAACAAAAACAAAAATCTACCTCAATTACAAAAATAAAAAATAAAAACAAAAATAAGACAATGTAACCAGTTTATCACCATTACTGTTTAGAGGTGGATAGTTATGTCTATAAGTGAACACATCCAGACGCGATCGAGCAAAAAATTTACCACATTGTTGGCATACGAAACATTAAAATGATAAAAATGGAAGTAATTTTTTGTGGATTCCATAGTCTTCAAAAATAACGAGTATACACATTCAATTAATTCGAAATAAGCGCCATAAGCATAAGCACATCTGTGTCAATAAGAAACAAGTCAATGTGTTCTAAACCTAATATCAGTTCTCGGCATTCAATGAATTCGACGAAGGCAGGTTTTGCCTCGTCCTCAGTTATAAACGTTCTATCTTACGTAATTTCCAATACATTTCGTCAATTTATTGACAAAACCTCTCTGCATTGATGGTTTTTCACAACTTTCACAAAAAAGATGCCAATATCTTGAAGTAAAATTATTCACATATGAGAACTTATCACCTGCATTTGTAATTTTTCCCAGAAATAATTATTTACCTGGATTCTATGAAAATTGTGGCTTTAAGATAACAAACAATTTATTTCAATTTAAGAAAAGCCAAAGATTAAATAATTATATTAAATGGAATAATATTCTAGAAGAGAAAACCAAAGTAATGTAAAAAATGGAAAAGTAAAGTAACGCCTATTTTTTCAGGCAGACTTTTACATTCAAATTACCAAATTAGGTGTAGTGGACGGAGATGACTAGCAATCATACTTTACAGCAAATTCTTTTTAATAAACATTAAATAAAATCCAAGTTTTGGACCAGGAATGGAACTCAGAACCACAATACATCCTAGCTTTAAGGGCCTCGCCTCTATCCGCTCGGCTACCGTGGCGTCTACCTAATTAATGTAGTCTTAAATTTTCGATTCCCCCCTCACTCTGAAAACATTGGTTTTTCAAGTGCACCGAAATGCCGGAGGTCGAAAAGAGATAGCGATTCATTAAATGGTTTATGAAAAACTTAAAGTACCTAATAATAAAAGCATCTACATTACATTAGAAACTGATTTTTAAGGTGTTTTTGGTAGGTGGCTCAATTCTAAGATTGGTAACTCTGTACAATTCTAATTAGAGCGCTCCCTTCAAATGTATTATAATAATCTAATTTCTCGTGTGATTTAACTAGATATACATATTCTATCAGAAAATTTCAAAAATTAGGAATTTATCTTGAATAAACCCAAATATTTTCTTGGTATGGGTTTAAAAAAAAAAATTTTATATTATTATTATTTTTGTTTTGTTTAATGCCACATCAACATCTGAAGTTACTGGCGACTGGAGCCACTTACACTGCCGCCTCTGAAAACGTTTTCTCGTTAGAAAACACTTAATGCTTCCAAAAGTATTAAAAACTCACTTGTTGTAATTAACATTATAAGGAATGTGCGACTGTAGGACCGCCCTAACTAGGTAAATTCTTAAAATTATACAGTTTAATAAAAATACAATAATATGAAACTTACGTGGTAAATCTTGATAAAATTGATTATACATTACTAGTAGATCCAAAAATAAGTCATGTCCAACTAAAGGTTTCTTACTTCTCATTAATAATTTAAAGATTTTCGAAAATCCAAGCAGTGACCCAATAAGATTTTTAGAACTTGCGGGATCATCAATATTTAATTCATGAATTTTTCTATCTTCTTTGGTTACACGTTTTACGATGATCTAAAGAACAATATAATTTATATAATTCACTTCATAAAACGAAGCACAAGTGAGAATTGGATTAAAAGATTTAAAAAAAAAAAAATAACAATGCCTCCACCAAACCAATATCCCATTTAACTATTCTGTTTGTATAATGTGTATAATCTATAACTCTAAAAAAAAATACTTTTAGAACAACAGCTTTCCTAAAAATTGTATTCACATTATTCTGTGTGAGAGTACAGAAAATATTAAAATAATTTGCTATAAACAAATAATGAAAATAGTTTTAACAAACTTAAGCGGAATCGCATCATACAAAGTCGTAATGTCGCAATTTTTGCGAAACAAAAAGTTTAATCGGACAAGATATTATGGAACGGTTGAATAAATATGACTATCAGAAATCTAAGTTCATTGATGTTATCCGTCCAAAGTAAGCTTGTCTTTCTTATTTCTGACTGGTTTCGGATTTTCATTGTGTGAAGAATAAACTATATAGATAGATAATATTCTGCATTTAGTGTATATACGAGGACTGTCTAAAAAGTATCCGACCTTTATTATTCCCTCGCAAAATAAAGACGATAGCGCGGCGCCACTGTACTCAGTAAAGGAAGACACCTTCATGCGCTTGTGTGAATTTTGTCACCGCCTTCCAGCGCGTCAGTCGCTGCCTGTGGGTTGCTGAGTGAGGTGCTACACAACGTGTTCGTCGGATTACTGATTCTCTCAAGATGACTGAACGTGTTGAGCAAAGGGACTGCATCAAATTTTGCCAAAAGCTTGGTGATTCTCAAAGCGAAACAATTCGTAAGATTCAGCAGGTGTTTGGAGACGAAGCGATGGGTGAAACACAAATTAAAGAGTGGTTCAACCGCTTCAAAAATGGCCGCACATCAGCGGAGAGTGACCAAGTTGTTGTCACCGGAACAAAAGGACCTCCGTTTTGAAGTTGCACCAACTCCAACCTCTTGGGCAATCTCCCGCACGGTCAAGCGACGATCTGCCATCACCAAATTTCGCACAGTCTCAACAACGGATGCACTCTGAGCAGTCTGGGGCCTACCAGAACGCTGGTCACTCTCAATGTGCGGCCATTTTTGAAACGGTTGAACCACTCCTTAATTTGTGTTACACCCATCGCTTCGTCTCCAAACACCTGCTGAATCTTACGAATTGTTTCGCTTTGAGAATCACCAAGCTTTTGACAAAATTTGATGTTTCAGTCATCTTGAGAGAATCGGTAATCCGACGAACACGTTGTGTGGCACCTCACTCTCACTCAGCGACCCACAGGCAGTGACAAAATTCACACATGCGCATGGAGGTGTCTTCCATTACTGAGTACAGTGGCGCCGCGCAAAAGTCTTTATTTTGCGAGGGAATACCAAAGGTCGGATACTTTTTAGACAGGCCTGGTATTATACACATTACAGGGGTTCCGAGTTACATTAATAGATTAATTTACAAAAGTTGAAATGATAAAATAATAATCATAATTAAAATGGAAATAGTAAACATAATAATAACTGTAGAGGCAACTTAAAAATAAAAATGAATAATAATATAACTAGCAATAAAAGAAATCAATAATTTTCACAAGAACAAATAAAAATAAGATGAAATAAATCGAAAACAAACATTGCAAATAAAAATGTACTCAATACTTAAAAATAAACGTCCACAGATTTTCAATAGACTTAAAAGTGAAGAATAAACTTCACTGCACTACACATGCGAGAAGGTAACTTAAGTGGTTAAGTGAAGTCAAAATCTCTACAACAAACTGATTAATCAATCTATTATCTCTGATGATGTATGTAAGTCCGAAACTGGTCAGTGATACAATAAACACGCTTCCTACGATGGATTAAAATTTGTGGCATGCAAAGTTTTGCCACAAAAAAAAAAAAAAATTCCACACACTGAAATTAATTTCATTTCAGAGTGGTTTTCTATGGGGGATTCAATAGAAATACTATGTTACATTCTGTTTTAAGTTCTGAAGACGTTCTGGCTATGAAAGTGTTAGTGGCAAAGCCTTTGTGTACAAATAACCTTGTTTACATGCATACGCCATATCTTAGAGTTCAACCTCCCATCTATTATTGTGCTAACAGTAACAAACCGCCGACAGTCTTGTTCGAACTATGTCATTGTCAAGGCACGCGTGTTTAGGTATTATCAAAGGACTTGAGTAAACTGTCTTTTGTTCAATTTTTCTGTAACTTTTTACATTTTCTCTGTTTGGAATAGTTCAGTTATTCATTTTGTTTTGTGTATATTAGGATATATTGTATTCTTTTAACTATTACTTTAATTATATCTGTGCATTCTCTCAACCTGCATTTCTTTTTTTCACTTAGATAGAGATATTGGTCTGTAAAGTGTTTGAATTTGATGCACAAAAAAATCTTTTTGAGTGAATATTGTGATTAAAAAGTTGTGGTAAAAACATTGAACATTTTCAAGCGATGGGATAAGTTACAAAAACCTACAGTACAATACGGTAACGTCTAGAAACTAACTTATCTTCTACATGTATTTATTAAACAGATATTCATTTTTTTGTTGGAAAGAATGGATTTATATTGTGCTTTACGCATTCAGTGTTCATCTGAAGATGATTTTTTTTTTTTTTTGAAACGTCAATAAAAGTACGTACCAATCTATTATCTTCAGCGTTAAATGTCCATGTTTCCTTAAATCTCCTTCTGATTTCATGATGGAGGAAATAACGATAGCTTGGGTTATCTGTTTCAACATGTATTTCGTAAGTGTCATTATACGGACTAGCAGTCAGCCATACTAAAACTTCTGACTGATGAGCTGTAGCATTGGCTAAATCTTTGTAATCCAATGACTTGCTTATCGTATTTATAAGACTTCTATCTGTCAACATTCTTTTAACTAATCTTGCCTGTGCCTCATTTAAAAATGGAATCCCTTCATAAAAGCACTAAAAAATTATAAAAGTTTTTAAACGACTTTATTATAGAAAGAATAATGTAAATAAAATATGAGAAATTTTAAAGAAAACTGAAAAGATAATAATTAGATTTAATATTCCACTCTCCCCCTCGTCGACAACGTCGATGAAATAAGAGGGGATGTGTGGAGAAAATCTTGCAGACCCAGGCTCCACCCTACCTTGTTAAGCAAGGTGTAGTGATTGGAAGCTGTGGGTCTACACGTGTCATCCCAGCTCGAGTAGTATTTGGAAATAAGAAGAACTATGATAGTGGGCGCTAATGACCAAGATGTTGATGCGCCGAAAGAAAAAAAAAATTAGATTTAATATATTCTATGACAGTAATTAAAAGTTTATATTTTTTTTAACTCGAGAGAAATTGCCATCACACATTCTCTACCAATGATAACTAGATAATGTGATGGGAATTCGAAATGAGGCCTTATGACCCCAAGCCGGGTTCGAGGCTAGCTGTCTTTTTTTTTTTTTTTAATGATTTAAGGCGCGTCAAGGTTATTGGCGCCCGGAGCTTTTTCAGTGCACTGCCGGCCTCCGGACAGTGTTCTCTCGTTACAGACAACACTGTCCATCACCAGACAGTGAGCTGTAAGAAGCTCCTAGAAAGAGAAAATCTAAGGGCCAGCAGCTGGATTCGAACCCGGGACCTCCGCGTGGGAGTCCAGTATGCTAACCTCACAGCTAATCCCTTCCCTGCTGTCTGCTATTAGATTTGCTCTTGTTATTAAGCCTTTTACAGATCACTGTTCGATAATGGAAGTGTCCGGCTGTAAGGAGAGAAAGGACATCGAACAGAGGGCGGCAGAGTTCGGAAGACTCTGGCGGCGCCAATGTCTTTAATATTGAAGTGATTTAAATAATTAAAAATAGAAATTTACGTACCTTATTATAATCAAATTTGGTGCAGCATAAAAAATGGAGATTGGTAGATTGAAAAAAGAGTTTTGTTTGTATAGGTCCAAAAGGTCTTGGGACTAAATGAAATCTGTAAACATTTGCATTGTACTCCCTTGAATCTTCGTTAAGTGTAAACAGTGACAAGCCAATTTTCAGAATAACCGTATTGTGTAGATTATCTCTTATCTTCAAATAACTTTCCTTGCCATCATCAAAAAAACTGAAAAAAAAAATAAATAAGTAAACCTTTTCTTTGCCTGCAATATCACAAATGATGTTAAAACTTATAATAGTTTATAGCTTAAATGCTTCAGCTAAAATCGAAGTGTTTTTTTTTTCAGGAACTGGTTTGCGGTGGTAGGAAAATGGATGGTTACTAATACCAATGGTGTCCGAAAAGTCAACCATTAAATTTTTTTTTTGCCAGAGCCAACTGCTACTGTTTGCATACTTCTGAATCCAATTTTCGAAATACTGGTTTTAAATTCAAAACATCGATACAGTTAGCACATATACATTCTACCGATCATGAATAGATTATGTAACCGCTATTCGCTTCATTTTGATTAGGGCATAGAAAACAATTTAAAAGATATTTAAGGAAAAATAAGTCTTATGCCTGCGCCTGCCTTGGTAAACTTTCAATGATAATATTCAGACTATTAAAGTAATACTAAATATCCAAGTTAAAAAAATTAAATTTTATCAGGATAGCTTTAAGAACAGAATTTATATTTTCATAAACATTTTCATATTTTATCTCATCTACTTACCTTCTTTCAAAAGAATCGGAAGGAAGATAAGAAAATTCGCAATCTAGAGAAATATATGAACACTCGTTTAAACCACTTTCAACCTGTGGTAAAATATTTTCGAAGTTATGTCTTGTAACATCAACCATTTTTATGGAACATACAATGATACAAATAGTTCAGAAATTCAAATTTTTCTTATATGGTGAACACTACTGCTAAAGTTATATTAAACCAAAATAAAATCTGATTCTTCTTAGGTTAATAAAATTTCCACCAGAAAATTTATTCGTAGATCATGTCCATTAAAACATATTCACGAAGCGTTATTAGTACATTTTAAAATCTCGGCGATTGCAGCGCTGCGGTCGGTATTTTGCGCATGCGCGCTGTTTACCTACATCTATCAGGAAGTAACCGGACGCTATTGCGGAAACATTCGACTTCTAAAATGTGTAAGCAGCGGAAATCCATTGTTAGATCAGTGAAGTTCATGGAAAAAGTGAAAGAAAACAGACTCTAACCAGTGATTACCACTTGTTTCTGCATTTGAAGATGCATCTGGGTGGTCAGCGCCACGACGTTGGTGATGAGGTCAAAATGACAGTGTTGCAGTGGTTGTCAAATCAGGCGGCATACTTCGGCATGAGGATGGGATTCAAAAGCTGGTTGTACGATATGATAAGTGCCTTAATTTAGTGGCAATGATGTATAAAAGTAGTTTAAGGTACGGATTTCATGTAAAAATAAAATTGTGAATAAAAGTATACTTGTTTTTTTTTAAATTTCAAAATGGTACTTACTCAAAAAAAACGCCTTGCACTTTCTCGTACAATACGTGAGAAAGAGGAGTGCAGATCGTGTAAATCTCATATTTGAATTTTCATCAGAAATATCCGTTTTAAGGTTCCCAGAGTACGAAAAAATGGCTCCGACGACAATGCGAACTATCGGCAATAAATGAAAACTAAAAACATTGCAAAAAAACCGTTTTAAGGGATAAGTGTAATTTTATGGAACAGAATGTTTGTTTACCTTTTTTCTGGTTAAAAAACTACTCTGAACAGATTATAGATATGCAGGGTATCTAACTGTACGAACTATTTCAGTGGAGAGGTGGCCTCTAGGATGATCAGAATACCATTTGTGACCCAAAAGATATGTTCCTCTTATGCCTATGGACGTAATCCTCAAGAAAAACTTAATATCCAAGTTAGTCAAGTAAAAGGGTTGATTAAACGACAAAAAAAATACATAAATCAGCAAGTATTCAACATTTCATTCATACGTCAGCTCGTAATTTCAGCATTTTTTCTGCCAAACTTTATCAAAATCGGGCTAAGATTTACTGTTATTAGTATTAATACTTCAAGAGGGGGCCTTACTCGCTTGGGGCCAACTCTCCTCTTAAAGATGCGCTGCGTCAAATGACAGTTTATTCATAAAAATCAGTTCACGTTTCGATAATTTGAAAAGATTGCAGTACTTCCCTTTAGTAAGTGTAAGAGCAGGATAACGTAGGAAAGCCTTAACCCTTTCATCGTACGAAATTTTATCAAATTCGGGCTAAGATTTACAGAGTTATCAGTAAATAATTGTTTTAAAGGGGGGGGCCTTACACATGGGGCTAACTCTTTTCTCATAGAATGTGCGGTATCGAGACTCCCAAAAGGCATATCTACATGAAATTTCGAATAGAATGACTCCTCATTCATGAAAATTGGTGCAAGCGTTTAGCCGCCAAATTGTTTTTCAAGGTTATGCTTTTTCTTGCAGTTTTTGACGTTCAGCCCTTATCCAGGAAGTGCCCTACTGGACAGTTTTAATAATGTACAGTATGCCTAAATGGTATGTGAAATATTCTGTACAATTTGAAGTGTACACTATAAGTAAAGGAACCTTAAGCGTCTGCGGAACATATTGTGGAGATATTGTAGAATCAGCTGGTACCAGTACATTGTGTGGATGAATCTGTACAAATAGCAGCTGAGGAAGGATAGATCAAGTCTGAATTGGGAAGAGAACTTCGGGAAACACTGAGAAAGCAAGGAGATTGGGACGGAAAAGAGAAGCTGGACTTAGGCGTATGGAAATCTAGATTTCTAAATCATAAACTCCACCAAGTCAAACCTCTTACGGATCAATTGATGGAATTTAAAGTCTCGAAAATACTGCAACGATTTTTTCCAAACTTAAGATACTAATTGCGAAACCTGAAATTGCAAATTTTCTGTGGAAAAATTATTTTGGAAGAGTTCTAGAATTATAAGTGGTCTGGTTTGTTTACAAGTTCAAAAAGGAATGAAGGCAATGGTCGCTCACTACCTTCCAGATGAAACTAATCTGAAATCTTTGCCAGTTATTTCAATTCTCACTGCTTATGTTCATGTGATATTCACTTTTACAATTAGCTGCTAGAAAATGTAAAAACTTAGAACTGCTATGATTGCAGTATGAGAAAGTTGTATGTATTTCACACAATTATCTTTCCATGATTAGCGTCAAAATTTTTGCAGAAAATGGGAATGAGAAAGCAAAAATGAATTAATTCGATAAAGTTCAGAGTATCGATTCATTTGAAATGATTCAAACTAGATAGGTAGGTTATTATCTTTAACAATTATTACCTTCAAACTTCAAGAATATAAAAAGTTTTTATTATGTTTAATAATTATGTGCATGCCCATCTAAAGTAGTGCATTCTTTCAAGAATTTATAAATCTGTCAAGGATGTCTGAGTGCATTGCAAGCTTTCTGCCAGTAAAATCAAGTTACTGACTAGCAAGATAGAAATATACCTTAAGTTGCTATTTATAAGGCATTGCTTCGGACTTTACCAGCAGTACCCAAATAGAAATGATTTTTTAATTAACCATAAACGATGAAATTTAGCAGATCGATGGCACAAACGATGTATAAAAAATATATAAATTCGGTGGCGCCTAGTCCAACTTGATGGACTTATTGTTTTAAACCTCACGTATGTGTACATATGTATATGTATTACATGTTAGTCTATAAGATTATTTCAAAAATTTTCCTTGGATCATTTTTTTGGGGGGAAAATTCGGCATTACCTTCAGAAACTAATGTTGAACTGCCCTTCATTTCCACCTAGATATTAATTAACATTTAGCTGAGCTAGTGTTGGTTCATAATAACCTCAAACGGCTTTAATTAAAGATTTAACACCTAGTCTGTTTATGAAGTTTTCTTTATTTCTTCCATCATTTAGGATAGCCTAGCATAAAGAAGTGAAATCCCATCAACCAGGAAAAAAATGTTTGTAACAATAATAATAATGATTTAACCTACATATAAAGTAATATTTTATTAATTCTGTTTCTAGTTTTAATAAAACGAATTACCTAAACTTTGAATAACATAAAGTTCATTTCATGAAGGAACACTAATTTTTTTTTAATTTGAATTTTACATTATTATTAGATTTTTAATACTTGTATTTCCGATTTACAGACGTTTCCTCAAAAACTCTTGAATTTGATCTCTACGGCTTTTAGTATTTTCTAATTTCCTAGAAGAACCCCTATAAAACGTCTGGTAGGCAGGTGGTAGGTGAATTTAATATTCTGTGGTTTGTTTTATAACCTGGAAATTACCTTCAATGAACAGTAGGAGTAGGTTGTTAGTTCGTTGCTAAGTATATTTGTTACTCCGCTTCATTTCTCTTTTTATTTATTTATTTATAATCCGGCCTCATGTTGAAAAGAAATGTATTTAAACTTCAGTATTTGTTTAATTCTTAGAACAGGTTATAATGATGCTCTGATTACGAGCTAAACGATGATTCTTCAGTAATAAAATCTTATGGAATGGACTTCTGGCAGCCTAATCCAAGGGCTGAGCCCTTTATACCCAAAAGAGATGTAAAATTATCCAAAAATTCTAGATTGTCTTCGCATTTTTTTCATAAAAGTCGTTTTTTTAGTCGTATTTTTCAGGTAAGTTAAAAATTAACTGAAAATATAAGAAAATTGTAAGAGTGTTGCCAGATAATTTTCGTTACATTGTTATTTCTTTCAGTCACTACTGGTCGTTGTACTTATAATAACCATTGGTATTAATATGGTTTTTATTTTGGACACAAGTCAGAGGCTAAAAGCAGAACTGAATAAAATCGGTAAGTTAGTTCACTTAGTTCGATTATCTAACCCCTCGCAAAAAAATGTTACAAAAGTTTATTAGGGATATCAAAGCTACATTGTATTTGAAGTCTAGTTATCCACTTTGTAAGTAAAGCTTTAAATGCTTATTGTATGCATTTTTTTTATCCTTCAATAAGAGGAAAATTTATCCTTGGAATAACTTTTTACTAGGTGGCGTAAAATCAGTTTTTTAGAGTTTTTAAAAACTTCATCCTCTGGATAAATCCACTGAGTTCTAGTTTATTTCTTAAAAAGTAAGTACGGAAATCCTTGCTTTCACTGGCCGTGACGTTCAGGTGACCTTGTGTGGTTCGTATTGACAATGCCCATACAGCAGTCGTAGGAACTTTTGCAATATTCGAAGATATTGACCTTCATCTGCCCCAGATGCTTTCTTAATATCTAGCTGCTACCAAATATACTACAACTTACCCGAATAGTGCTACACGGTTTCTTGCTCCCGTTCTCAAACTAAATGTAGTTTGTCTTCATTCCTATGGGATTCAGCTGACCAACCGCAGGAGTGTACCCAGTTATCTCCATCATCAGAACTTCTTTTGACCTAGTAGTGTCCAGAATAATTCTTTCTATAACTCTCTTAGCCTGTCTACAGCCTCTCACCACTATGTTTCCTCAGTCTTTAGTCAATCCCGTCACTATATTGCTTCGAAATTGTCATGAGAGGTTCGGATCTACCGAATTAAATGCAGATCCTTTCATTCCTAGTTCATCAGCTCTTGCATCGCTTCTTATTCTCGGAAGTCCAAGGATTTTTTAAAAATTCTGATCTTCCTTCCCAGCAAGGCGGGTAAAGCGTTGTGCTTAGAATCCCGGCTAGATTTAGCTGTGATATAACTACTTGACCATCAAATATCATTATCTACACAACATTGTTCTGGATCCTTCTCAGCGCCTCACATCTTTCTGTTATTCTATGTAACTCCGTCTGGTAAACTGCAGTTCTGTACCAAAATTCTGCTTGCACCATTCTTGGATTCAGACTACTTCCCCTGGTATCCCGTGAGCTCCTGCCTGGAATCATCTGTGATTCCACAGATCACACCGCCTCCGATTACAAAAAATTAAGCTCCGTTTCTTTGGAATGTCTGTCTTTGGAAATGTAACATTTATTGGTGAAATCTTCTCATCTCTTATTGTTATATCCAATATTAGTCCAGGATTTTTCCACTTGGTTAACCCTTTACTGTTATGATTAAATGTCTTCTCGAAACTTCCTCCTCTCTCTTGCAAGTAACTCTCAAAAAACTCTTCATGGCTACTCCTATCACCATATTTATATTGAAGTGTTCTTCAACAAAAATAGTAACTCTGTAGTACTTGTATCTCCATCACCAAAGTGGGTATAGTCTCATAACTCCCGTGATAAAACGTCTCCACCATGTATTGGAAGTGGTTCCAACATTAGCAATATTACCTTCGCTAAAGTAAGCGTAGTGCTTTAATTATAGCTCCCATGAGCCTTCAGATGTACTAGCTAAACACTTATATTTCTTGTTACAAGAGCAACCGGACACCACTCAACAACGGCATGAAATATTGTTTGCTTGATTGAAGGAAATTTAAAACTTGCATAAGATGTTAGGTGAACGTGTTCAATTTTCTTGAAAAGTTTTACTGGTAATTTCCAAATGATAATAGTTTTTCTCATATTTTTAATGGCTGCAGTATTTGCGGCAGCTCTTATAATTAAGGCAGTTTTAATATTTCTTCTCTCAGTGATTTTCATTGACCGCTTCAGCTTATCAGTTCTTGTTTTAATAGCAAGTGATTTTGGTGGTGAACATATGGATGAACTGTTTGGCAGAGGTGATTATAACGCACAGGTTGATTCAACCCCAGCGTCTCTTTCTATTGAAGTACTATCTAGCCAATCCAGGGTGACAGTTACTGTGGATGGAGCAACGGTAAGCACTCATTTTGTAGTAAGCAACTTTGATTGTAATGAGCGACTTCTCTTTTTCTCTTTACTTATCACCTAGTGCGTGAACATCTAACTGCTTTCATTTTATTTTTTTTTTGCACAAACGTTTTCTGTAATAGTAAATATTAAACCGAACCAAAGAAATCGACTTAGAATTGATCTCAGTATGCAATAGTGCTGAGTGTTCAATAAAATCAAGAATAATTAAATTATTGCCGAAACTGTGGAGTAACTATATGTAAATATAAATTTAAAGTAAAAGTTTTATATTTTTTTAGATTTTGTACAAATTTACTATCTACTGAAAAAAAAAAATTACGGAGTTTTAATGTAAAGTCTTTAATAATGTTGCTATTATTTGACTTTCTTCTTAATTAGAGTGGAGCTAAATTGATAGAGAGATTTTCCATCTCTAATAAGTTTTTATTATTTTGCTCAGGGAAGAAATTTTCTCTTAGACCAGTATTGGATATTATCGGCTAAATTGAAGTCTTGTCCAATTTGTATAACCATCCTATTAGCGATAGTGTACAAAAATAGTCGCGAAGATATAGGTCCTGTGTAGCGATTGCAAGATTCTTGTGTTTAAATACTGATTATCTTTGATAGACGATTGACAAGATGTTCAGATGCCATTTTCATCTAATAAGATAAATCAGGAGATAAATCTTTTCCATTAGAAACATTTTAGATTTTAGGGAAAGTGTGATTGGGAGGTGTTGGTTTTTGACTTATCAGCTTTTCCTCTCTAGATTGTTGAAGATGGTGAAAAAGGCGAAGGAAGAGGAATGCACATTGTTGTACTTAATCAAGCGTCTGGAAGTGTAATGTCACAAAGGCTATTTGATACTTACTCATTGCACGAAGACGAAGCGATGGCTTTGTTTTTAAACATGATATCTGATGGAAGAATAGTGATTTTTTCGATCAAGGTATGTACATTTGATACCTCCGTAACATTTGTTTTGCTTAAAATTAATCCACCAAAATTCCACTTTAATAAAATATTTTTTACTCTTTTGGCGATTTCTAAAAATGGTATCACAATGAGTTTCTTTAAATTTCTTTTTACTGCTTTTAAACAATCTCTCCATTGGTATTCGAAGTTCCACCGGTGCCAATATCAAGTTATAATGAAAATTTTGGTTACTCCATATTAAGAAAATCTGTAAACCAGGTATGCAACTTTAAAGAATAGACTTTTAAAGATTTGGAACTTTCTGAAAAACGGCATTATCGATTATTTTAAATGTTAGAATGATAATTAAAGAAATGTTGATCTATTAATTTCATTGGAAAGCATAAACAAATTAATTGGATCTATGTTTCTGGGAAATCTAGGACATTTATGTCAAATGTTTAAGTGCGTTGGCGTGTAGAACCATCTTCATGTTTACATTAATTTAATTAATTAATTAATTTTTATTATTAACATCACTAGAATTTTTTTATTAGCTTTTTTTTAAAGTTGTGCAAGAATAGTTTAATACTTCCTATTACAATCAAAGTTAAATGCGTGCTACACTTTACTTAACAAATATTTAGTAGATAAAATGACTAGCATAAGGGTCATCTAATAAATTCTAAGTAAGATAAATGAAAATTTAATGCAGTTAGAATTACTTATTAAATTAAAACTTAAATTATATAATTGTTATAAAATTTGAATTAAACATAATATATTATAAGCTTTTTCCAGCAATAACAGTCAGTGTAGTTTCAGTTTCAACCCATAGAATCACATTTCCGCAAGTAATTTGAAGTTTAAAGCTGAGATGAATTAGCTGTTTATGTTACCTTGAATAATGGCTTTATCGATTTGAGGATGTACTGCTGAATTAAAGTTTATGATCCAAATATTGTAATGCGGAATGACAACATAATATGAATGGTTATAAATTTAAAACATAATTAATCTTAAAGGTGCAACAGTCCTTAAAAACCCTTTGCAAATAGTCTGAAAAAAAAAATAATATAAAATATTTGTGGGCCTTTGCAAGTGATTGACGACTTGCATTAAGAGGTGCTCAATAAAGCTTGATTGATTAGCTTAAGTAGTTTCATATTGTAATTGTTAAAAATAATTTTTTTTTTTTTTAATTTACGGCGCGTTGAAATCTGAGGTCGCTGGCGTCTGGAGTTTTTTCAGTGCACTGCCGGTTTCCAAACAGTTTTCTATTATTATACATAACACTTTCCATCATCGGATAGCTGTATGAAGCTTATAGGAAAAGAAAATCTAACAGTCAGCCACTGGATTCGAACCCGGGTTTTCTGTGTGAGAATGCAGTAAGCCAACCTCTCAGCTAATCCCTTCCGTCATTAATTCAATAAATCTATTATAAATTCCTTACATTTCACAGAGCTGATGAAGAGTTAAATACTATTAGAAGCACTAACTTAGAAATCTAGAATATTTCTTTGATGTTCTCCAAAAATGTATTTCTCTTTTAACAGTGGATCCAACAACATTTTTGAATTGGCTTAGAATAAAATGAAGAAATCAGAACTGAAAATATGCCCCAAGGGTTAAAAAGCGATATTAAATTCAAATTTCATATTTTAATTACGCTTAAGTGAAATATCAGTAAATATATTTTATTATAATTTATAATAAAAAGGCAGAACAATGCTGTTAGTTATCATTTAAGGAAAAGAATTATTATTGGATTGAAGCTTATATTTTCCGGGATGATAATCTTTAAAAGATATTTTGAGGTGAGTTATACAAGATTATTTATTTAGGCCTTCAACGGTGCAGTTTGCTTCTTGGCTGTAATGTTGGGTGAAGTTTATGTTCTTTGAATTGGTGAATGGTGGTGGCTTAGTAAATAAAAATATTCTTGCTTATGATGAAAATCTGCTTACATTAAATAGAATTTTTTGTAGAGTTTTGTCGTTTATTAGCGTATAAACAGTTTTTTACATTTTGGGAATTTTGGTATTCACTTTTAGAAATGTGCTACAGTTTCTAAACGGTTTCCAAATTCATGGCGCTATTTCAAGTTGATACCCATTTCGGCCATTCTCAAATTTAAGGCCTAGTGTGATTTTAACATGAAACCTCTTCTCTTCTCCCGCCAATTAAAGATCTTTTTCTTCATCTCGTTCTCGTAGTGCATACTAGAATAGCCATGACTCCAATTCTTAAGGGCTAAATAACAAACAATAGACTAACGAATCGTCCATTTTTTGTATGACCTTTTTATGAATGTTTGGATAATTTTATTACTGTATAAACCGTATATGCGATCCCTGGCTGATATTGTACTTCAGTTTCAACTTTGGTGAAGTTCTTACGTATTTAGTAATCGAAACCAAAGGTGTCAAATGAAGCTAAGACTGGGCTTTTGGTTTTCCACGAAGGAGTGTGTGACCATTGTTGTCTTAAAGGTAACAAAAAGACTGGTAATTGCTGACATTGTTTTAGACGATCTATTTGTTTGTAAACAACAGAAGTATAGACAGAAGTAATGACTTTTTTAATTATAAAAACGATAATTTTTTTATACACTCCTTTGTATCTAATTTTTGGTTTAAGTGTATTTGGGAATGTACAGTTTATGCTTCTATTTTTGCTTGATAAGATTTTATGGTTTTTGCATTTGTTCAAATATTACATTAGTTTCTTGTTTTTTTAAATTTTTGGTTTTGGATTTAGGATGAAGGCACTTATCAGTTAAAAGGAGGAGCCAGATCTGTTCTGACTAGATTGGGTTCACGCCACGCACAAGGTCTATCTTGGCGTGATATGTGGGCAATGGTTGTTCAAAAAGGTGGCAAAGTCCATGGTGAATCATATTCTAAAAGTCCTGCATTTAGTTCTTGGGGCGCATCTGTTATACTCACGGTTCAAGTTCCATTAATACCACTTGATAGTAAGTACTAAGTGCTGTGCAATATGCGCTGTGAATTTTGCAGCTTTTAATAATAAATTTGATCATTTTATAGGAAGCATTTGTCCATGGCCAGACACTGAAGAAAACAATAGAAGATTGCAGTTTTGTAATAGAATCGAAGGATATGGAAGTGTCTGCAGTTGCGATGATCCAGCACCGCTCAGTTTTAATCCTGAACCGGTAAACCTTATTTAAATACATCCTACATTTTTTCCTCTGCATCGTCATAATTTCGCATACTGCACAGCTACACTTCTCATCCTAATTCTCTGGAAGGTTAGCAACTTAACCTTTTACTCTCCACTCGGTTCGACATTTCTGAATAAATCGAAACGAGCTACAAGAGATAACAGATCCAAAATTATATCAAAACGATAAAGATAATAATAATAGAAATGTCATGCACAAAAAAAACTGCAGGGTTTGGTTCTGTTAAAAGAGTGAGCCAAAAGATCGCCACATTTGACAATGTAATGGGAGGCTCCTGGAAAAAGGAAAAAACAACTCTGATGTTTTGTTAAGAAAAAGTGATTGAGAGCCATAACGGTCCGTATTAAGGAAGACGGATGAGGTTTTCAGAGTGGAAAGAAGAACAGATAACAGACTTTTAAATATGAAATGAATTCTCACAAATTTGAGTTTAAAATTATCCTGAATAGAAGTTCAAAATTATGTTCATAAAGCTGAAACTCTCACATGAAGATTCTTCCTCAATTTCAATAAGAGCGATGGTTAACTAACTAAAATTGGATAGTTAACTGGGATCAAAGGTACGGGTTGTTCCAGAATTAGACCCGTAGGGAATTTCTTTGACAGCTGAAGTGCATCTGTCCTTATACCTAACAACTTGGAATAGTTTACCTGTAATGTACGTGAAAATCTACCGTATACCCTAGATTTTTAATAGGAGCGGCTGTACTTCGAGGAAAATTTTGGCATTAAGAACTAAATTACTTATCGGAAGAGTCGTGTGAATGTTTCACATCAGATTTTTATTTTTCAGGTGGAAAATAATAATGTGCTAAATGTGCCCGTAGTTGTCATAGCCAGCAATAGACCTCATTATCTGTACAGGTAACAGTTTTATATCACTCTATCCTAAAACTAAAATATTTCCAACTCTTTACTTTATTACACCCATTAAGAGGAAGCACTTGCTGTGTTCGTGAGATGTTCGGATTTGAGTTTTCACCGGAAATATATGTTTTTGTGGTCAGTGACCTCGAAAAGTCCTTTTTAGAAATTGGTGAGAGTATATGTGTATACGTATGTATGTCTTATTTTATATATAATCATCCCGAAACCACGAATCACCATAAGGCTCATTAACAAATGCGGGAGCTGTTTTGGTAACAAAGGACTTCGCCCCAATCGATTTTCAATAATAAACAGACAAGGGAGGTGGGGCAGTTGTTGGTGAACTGGTTATGAAGCGTGGATTAATTAGTGTAAGATCCTCAGTTCGAATCACGCGCGGGTTGCTAATTTACATTGGTTAGTAAAAATATTAATAGTAAAATATGAGGGTACTTCCGCCCCACGAGTTCGGGTACAGCTGCACGTAGATTTTCTCTTTCCGGTGGTTTGGTGGTGTACAGAGTTGACGGTAACGAAAACATTGGCCAGAGGCCGCAGTGCCTTCACTTCTTCTTAGGGAATCCCAGTAAGAAAAATTTCTGTATTTACCCCGATTTTTACTTTCCTCTTTGAAGAGAATGTTTTAAAATATATCAAATTATTATAGAAATTGAATTAGCGCCGGAAATGCTGTGTTTTTCTTTCGATATATCTTCAATTTCTTTACGAGTTCAAGGGAGGAATCGAAATAGAATCACTATTAGGCAATATTACCAGTATTAACAAGGAACTTATATCTGCCATCTTCACCGCTTACAATCATATGGTGGGACGCTTCTAATTTTAATGAACAGTTATGGATTACTATATTGCAGTAGAGGAAGTTGGATGAGTGTTCGTCACTCATTGCTTTTTATTTCAGAACACTGCGCTCTCTTCTCTCAGCTCGTGGTGCTCGCAAAGAAATGATAACAGTCTTCATTGATGGATATTTTGAAGAGCCTTTAGAAGTGACACGATTGCTTGGTCTGCGCGGTATTCAGCATACACCAATTGGTTATAAAAATTCACGTATCTCTCAACATTATAAAGCTTCTTTTTCTGCTGCTTTCAACATGTTCCCACATGCCGATTATATTATCGTGGTGGAAGAAGATTTGGATGTATCTGAAGATTTTTTTAGGCAAGTAATAAAATTTGTATGATTTAAAAAAATATCATTTATTAAACTTCAACGTAACTCAGAATTTGAAGCAAATAGAAATGCGAATTTACTGTTTTTCTTTCTCTGTTTGAACTGTTTAACTCGAGTATTGCGATCGTAGAAAATTTTAATTGGAGTTTTTACTAAAAATACTTGATCCGAGTCCGCTAAAATAAAAAATGTTCGTAGCGAATGGTTTGGGTGTCTGTGTTTATAAAAAAAAAAAAAATCACAGAAAGCTCATATTGTTTTTTGTTTGATATTATTGTTACAGATTTTTTTTTTCCAGTTTTTCAAGAATTTCGAAAAATGCCGGAACTTATTTTGTTAGAACTGCGGATATAAATTATTCATACATATAAGTGCCTATCAATTTTATTTAATATGTGTATTTATTATTAGTGTATTAAAATTGAATTCTTTAATTTTAATGAACAGTTATGGATTACTAAATCGCTGTAGAAGAAGTTGGATGAGTGTTTGTCACTAGGATTCTCAGAGAATTCCGTATTATTATGTGCCAGTACAATAAATAAAACTACCACCGGTTTCTTATTGAAAGCTGCATTAAAAGCTTTAATTGTATTTTGAGATTGAAGAAAAACAATTGTAAAAATTATTATTTTAGCAAAGGGTTCTACCGGTTCCTAGTTTTTTAGATAATAAATGTAGGATATTGTGTAAAACGTTTTCATGATATTAGGGGGGGGAGGAAAGTGCTGGGGCATCTGCGATATCTGTTCAAGTGAGAGTGTCGTACAAGTTCAAGGTAGGACATACAACAGAGCTGACAAGGCAATCATTAATCTTTGCCAGAAACATTTAACTACAACCCCTACTACCTATTTTTATCAATTTTTATATTTAGATGTAAGAAAATTTTTAAATTAGAATTGTAATTATTCCAGTCAGATAAATTTGTCTTGCTTCTGAGCATAGCGCTTGCATGTGTTCTGCCACTGGTTATTTTTGGTTAATCTGGAGAATTTTAATTTATTTAGATAGCAGTGGCTGTGAGTCGTTTGGCTCGTCTCTCTTCATTTATTCCGAGAGAAAGTAATATGCGTTGTACTTTCAGTTATTTCAGCCAAACTGTGAAATTATTAGAAATGGACTCTAGTATTTATTGTATATCTGCTTGGAATGATCTTGGTTATGAGGAAACTAGTTCAAATGTATCCACTCTTCTTCGGGTAGAAACCATGCCGGGACTCGGTTGGCTCCTCAGTAGGATACTTTATAAAAATGAACTTGAAGCAAAATGGCCTACTCCAGAGAAGGTAAGTAAAATATTCTTACGATTGCCTTTATACTTTTTCTTAGTGCAGGTAAAAGGAAATGTTGCATCTTACTTTTTATCGGATTTGAATTTTCGCTGGAAATGCACGGTTGAAATCTCCTGAGAACTCTAAAGTGGTTCCTAGAAATTAGTCTGTGTGTGTGTGAGAGAGAGAGAGTGTATATGTGTGTGTGTGGTCAAGATAGAAAATCGCGGAAAGAAATTTTATTATTTGTGTAAAAGTTGCTGTGGATGCCGACATTAGGATTTTGGGCAAAAACAGCTGAACGGAAGTACCTTAAGTAGATTTTTTCATTCCCTAAAAAATTGCTTGAAAAAGTTTCTTCGAACTTGGAACATATACTTCTCATTTCTAACATTTTTCTGAGAATCCGGTTTTCAATAGGTTAGGGGTGGATGTATTTCTAATGCGATTTCAAAATAAAGGTCTGATCTAATTCCCAGAATAAGAAACAAGTTTGATCTGAAAATTTCGAATTCAAAGAAAATCGGTTGACCTATTAACCTTTACTAATATATTTTTTTACTGATACTTGTCATTTTCCCGAAAGGGACTCTTCTTTTTATTAAACTTCTAATTCTTCTAAAGAATTAAACTTTTAATTCTTTTCAAACTTGCGATTTGATTTGAAAATTTGAAAAAAAAATGTAAGATGGAACATTAACATTGGCCGCACTTACGGAAAGTCAATTTGTTTTCCTCAACAGATTTTTATTAATCTATTTCCCTGCTGTTATAAAATTGTTAATTTTTGTTGAATTTAGATGTGGGATTGGGATATGTGGATGAGAATGTCTGAAATACGGAAAGGACGTGAATGTGTCATACCAGAAGTATCTCGTACATTTCATTTTGGTGCGTCTGGAATAAATATGAATTCCTACTTCCAGGATCGCTATTTCAAAACTCATTCATTCAACACACAACCTCATGCCAAACTTCATAATATTGAAAGGTTTATTGTTTATATGTTCCTAATTTATTTATTTAACTTCGATAATTTTTAACCCCCCTCCCAATGCCTTGGACAAGTAGAGAATAATAAAATCCAAATAAATATGAATGGGATGAAGTACATATGTGGGTGTAAAAGAAGTTCAATATCATTAAGTTGTTTTTTTTAGTCTGATTGGAGATGTATGCCGATGTATATTATACTTCTTAATGTAAACTTGTTTTCGATTAATCAAAACTGGTCGACGCTGAGCTGTTCTTGAATGTATTAGATGTAGTTATTGTTTGGAATTCATAGAAAGACCATCAAGAACGAATTTGAGATAAATATCACCATTAGAGTTCCAGAAAGCCCTCAACTTGAACTTACTAAGTTTAAAAAACCCATCTATTGAACTGAAATTTTTTTTTTGTGAAGCAGCTGATATTTGGTCAGAGGATTGTTATCGTTCGCGAGAGGTTAAACTCTACGTTATCCACCCCCCCCCCCTCCCCAAATATCTTCTCACATCATCTCAAGATGAAATGGATTGGAACCATCTCAGATGTACAGCATACCGAAATAATCGACAGCTGTTACCTTAAAAAGAAAACAGCCTAAGCTTTTCTATCGACTTCCTGTTCATACCGAAGACGGTAACCTAATTTCATTAAACCACACACAACCCGTCATGCGATGAGTGGGGTTTTTCCTCTATTTCACATATTCTCCAAAAGTGTCTGATTTGAGCCGCATTATATGGAGTTTTCTCATTAAAGCACAATATCCTGTAAGGTAGGGCTTTTTTTTGTTAAACAAAGCTATTTGTATGCGTCCACATCTAAGTCTTAAAACAATGCAAAAATTAAAGAATAAAAAAGTTACATTAATTTTCAAATTATTGCTCCGAAAAACTCGCTAAATTGCAAAACTGATCACTTTTTTTATGCTATCATGATTATGATATTTTTTTTCCAATCCAGTCCGTATCGCAATCTGCATTTTAGTTTGCCGATAAGCCTCGAGCTCTTTTGTAGTAATTACGTAAAATCGTCCATTTTACTGTAGGTAGACATGTGCCCAAAGATAGGTCAAGAGCAGGTACGAGACCAATAAATTGAGAAAAGTGACTGTTTTTTAGGCCAACCTCGAAAGTCCTTATTTCCCAAAGTACCTATATCATCTGACACTTTGGCTAACTGAAAGAACATTCTTGATCAAAGATGTTTCTTCCATTCTTTTGGAACATTTCATACCTGAGGGGAACTAAACTTTTTAAAAAGTCGTAACAATCGTTCTGGATAGCCTTTTAAAAAATAATTCATTCTGACTCATCTACACGTGATACCAGTATTATCATCAGCAGATCATATTTGGAAGAAAGTATAAATATTTTTGAAAGTTCTGTAGATAGATTACAAAATTAAAAATGAAATTTTTGAATTGAGACTTTTTTTTGTACTCATTAAGTACAAAATTAAATGGGATATTTTTGAATTGTATAGATCCTGCTTATTAGCTGCCAGTACTGGAGCATATAATTAATGTATGTATATTAAAATTTTACAGAGACTTACCATATAAGATTATTATTATGCCTAAATCTTATTACTTTTCAGTGTGATCAAACATAAATATGAAGATCTAATCCATAGCATATTAAGAAGTGGAACATTTTTAAATCACTCCATTTCGCCATGCGATGACAATTTTATACCAAATAAAATCAAGGTATATTAGCTTTTTCTTATTTATTTAAAAATATATGCTTATAAAGATACTCTATGTATTATTACATAATCTTTTACACAACTATATGAAGACCGAGAGAAGCTGAAAAATGTAGTGAAGACGACGTAAAATATGGATGTATAGGAAAGGATTGTTATAACTACTGGGCAACGCATGCCTTGCACAATGTTTGAAACTTTTCGAATATCACACTGAGTTTTGCTTAGGACTAACCCGCACTAAAATTTTTGTTCTCTTCTGTAGCATCAAGTTACAGTAAATTATAGAAAGTTAATGTGCCAAACTGGCTCACATGTCGCAAAACGCGAAGAGAGATTATGCTCTTGCCTAATTCCTTTGATACATCTTGTAGTCTGCAGATACCCGTGACCCATAAGTGATCCAAGCCCCTCTTTCTCCAATTTTTCTATTCCAAAATTACTTCTTGATAACCCCGCTGTTTTAGCAATACAGTACGGTTGTTTATAACCAATTTTAGCATTACAATATCTCTGCCGTTCTTTATATCATAAAGGAAATAAATCATTAAATTCAAATTCATTAGCTATTTGCTATCTTTAAATAAAAAATATCTGGATCACTTTTATTTTTGCAGCCCAGTTCAAACTTCCCTGGAAGTTTTGATCTCAGCCTGGATCCCTGATTTCATAACCCTTTTAGCCATAGAACAGCATACATGCATGCAGCAAAACATCTTCTATAGGTCAGTTTCTTCCTGTCTATCGTAGAACCATCAGAATCACAGATACTCCGCCGATTCTCTTTTCAATTAATCTTTGAGGGTGCTTCTTTCCTGATGTCTGGCGCTAACCCTTGAAGGTCTTTCAAACTTTTATTTCTTTCTCGACACACATTTTGGAAAACAGAAATTAGTTTGCAGCTCAATTTACCCTCAATTTCAACATGGCTGATCTGAATGCTTAAATGTTATTAGATTTATTTAATACAGTGCAATAAAACTATAATTATTTGACTTTTCTTAAATTGACCCTCGTACTTGAACATTATTTCTGTTAATTTTTTTTTTCTTTTTAGCAACAAACTTCTGAGAGTGTACTTATTTTATTCATAAAAATGAATAATTCAAAGGATTTTGACACGTGGTTGCAGGTAGCAAAAGTGAGTATACATGTTATGCTGCACCCTATGTTCATTAATAAGTTTAAGAGTCAACATTTATTAATAAGTGACATAGTTACTTACCTTTTAATTGCCGTAAAGAAAATTTACTAGTGGATGAAGCAAGATCTCTAAAACTCGAGCTGTAGGGTTTTTTTGAATAGAATAATAAATATTTATTATAAAAAATATATACAATACATAAAATAAATAAAGAAGTATAAATGTATATATAAAAAAAAAACATTTCAACCTTCTTAGCTAAGTAAATAAGAGAAAAGTTTGGTGAGGAGGATTGGAATGCAGGGAAAAAGGAGGAAAAACCTGCAGCAGGGTTTTTTGATCAGATAGTGGATTCCATAGGCAATACTTGTTTCTCAGCGTCTTCCAGGCGTAAATTAATGCAATAGAAAATACCAGAAACACGAGGATAGTAAAGTCGTTATTAAAGCGCTGAGCTCTCACGATATCAGCACTAATTATTTTTATAATTTTTGAAATTGATTCCTTAAAAGCATTCTTGTGTTATTAACGTGCTTCTATTTCAACATATCCTTATTGCTTTAAGTGTAATATATAGCGGAGCATATTTTTTTACTGATTGTGAAATTCATATGATTTTCAGTGTTTTAAAATTTGGGACCTAGATGCAAGAGGTTATCACAAAGCAATGTGGAGATTACGTATTAAACGCCACCAGTTGTTGGTTATCGGACATCCATATTCACCATATTCGTTAGTAAAATTCCTTAGTCTTATTTTATTTCTATTCATGTGAGAATTTATAAATTTTTACTTTTTTCCGGTTGATGAACCTTGAGAGATTCGTGATCTAGTATTGGGGCCAGATTTGTTAGCTTATTTGTAAACCTGTTGTATTTATTGTCTTTAGATTTTCTCTAAAGTTCAGTAAAAGAAATTTACAAATTTTTTTTTTTTTTATTCTTTGTGTAAAAATTCAATAATTGCTAATAATTTTTTTTTATTTTCAGAATTTACAAGCCAGATTTTATCGTTCCACTAAGTTTACCATTTTCCAACGTTTAAGACTGATTAAAAGTATTTAACAACACTATTAACTTACTTTATTTTTTGGGTTAATTTAACAAATCAAAATAGTCAAATTGTACATGTTTAATTATTTATTTCACCTAATCTAGTGAAAATTGAAAAATACCTATACATAACTTGGGAGTGAAAGTAATCAAAGTTCAAGAATTGCTTTTGTGTTTATTGTTTGAATCAGTTAAAGTTTTTATAACATTTACTCATTCAAATAAAAAATTATGTTTTTATTAATTCAGAATATTTATTTTTCTTTTACTATTAGTACATGGGGAATACTTGACCATAACCTCTTTCACAAGATTGCAAGAAATGGAATTGACTTCCTTCAGCGAACTGCCCATAGGCATCATAATCTTAATTTGTTAGTTCATTAACTAGATTGACTTGATTTTATATAGAACTTACTTTGGAATTCTCTGAGAAATAAGTATGTCGAATAAATAAAATGATAATGTGATCAGGAGGTAAAGAAGTAGGAGTTATTGCTCTATTATACTTTCTCTTACTACTTGTAAGCGTAAGTAGTTTTCTTGAGTCCCAAAACGTAGTTTTAAGAATTGATTTTTCGATGTTTGCAATTTTATCATAAACGGCTCTTCATTTTCTTAAATTTTAAGCAGATCCTATTATTATTTTTTCCCCTTAATCTGAATTTGATTTTCCAATCGAAAACTGCGTAATAGATTGTAATACATGCTTACATAATTGAAACAACACTGTTAAGAGTGTTCTACGTATAATTGGCCTTCCCGTCAAAACCTTGGATGTGGTTGCATTGGATGTATTGGGACCTTTATTGAATATGGCAATCTCTGATGCGACAAGATAAAAGGAGGCCCTAATGAAAGTTGAAACGGAAAATAAAAATTAATTATAGTATGATGAATAAACTTATTAAGAGCCAGCTAATAGAAAATTTGAGGATTTTAAGGCGGAAGTAAAAAAGTGAAGTGCCATTGAGAAATAAGGAAAAATCAAATCAAGTTTTCAAAAGATTTTGACAGGTACTGCAACATCAGACAAGAAACTGGTTTTTCAAAAGTGAAGACAATGTTTTTAAAAAAAGTAAAACTTCAATGTGGGTGAATCTCTGAACATTAAGTTTATTTTAAATCAAAATGTATTTATGGAAGAGTTGAGTTAAAATAAATATGAAGAGGAACAAGTACAACTAGTGGATTCCAAAGTGGAGATCACGGGTTCGAATCCAGCTGCTGGCCTGAATCTCAAAGCTAATCTAAAATTTATTGACTTATAAACCGTCACACCCAAAAACAGTCGAAGGTTTACTAGTACTCTAAAATTGGCCGAAACTAATCAGTCATCAACCACTTAAGTTAATAAGAATATAAATTTGTTATCAATTTGCAAAACAGAAAAATTGTGAAGATTCAGAGAGGGGAGAGTTGAAGTTCTTAAGAGACGAGGATTTTAAATATAATTGATAATTATTATGTTTTAATAATAAACCATCAGGGAGGCTGGGAGGCTTTGCTAGCATTGCGCTAAGATGAGTTGTTGCAACACTGATGTATAATCTTTTAATTATTTATAAACTGAAAATGGGTATTTTTAAAATAATTTATAACACTGTTATATTTACAAGCTTTATTCTTTTTTAAGAAATTTTTAATTTAGTGATGTTAAAGAAAATCGCTATTGAACAGAGTTTATTTCCCAGATTTTGTTTTTCTTAATTACTTCTTTAATTAAATGAAAGTCAATTGATACAACAATCTTAGCGTTTAAAACTAATCAAAAACATAATTTCATGGATTTTTCAAATTAATTTTAAATTCCATAATAATATAAACAAAAATTGTTTCAAAAACAAGTGAAACTAATTTGCAACTGGTAGAATTTTAGGAATATTATTTCTTTTTTTTGTTGGCTGTTATTGTACTGGTTGGAACTGGATACGCCTGCTTAGAAATCTTGTTTATATAAAACAGACTAATCATAGAAAATAGAAAACTGAAAAAGAATAAAACAAATTTAATATGTATATCAAATTATATGATCAATAAAATAACTACAAATATATAGTGTGTTTTCTGGGATAGGCGTGTCGATAATCCCCAGTAAAGATTCTAATCGGAGGTTCGGATAGCATCTCAAACTGCTAAGAATATTCACACTAACAAAAAAATTCCCAGTTCAGAAAAATGCAGGGAATGTGCAATTGAATTTAGAACATTGTGTTTTACTGTAAATTAGTGAAATTAATAATAATAAAAAAAACTTACCATGCAGTGGTGCAAACACGATGGACCATTCCGCAAGTTGTCATGGCTAGTAAAAGGCATATGCTTACTGAAAGCAACAAGAAAAAAAACTGAATAAGTTTAAAAAATGCTTGTATTTTCTTTTACAGCTAAGAGGAAATATTGGGATCCGGATCGAATTAACAGAAAGACCAAGTTTTTAGGTCATCTGCAAACAAAAACCTTTTTGAGGAATAGGGATATCCTATTGCCATATAACTTAACATATCAAGGTTTTCTTCAACTAGTGCGAATTTAAATAGTTTTTCATTTTTTTTTTTTTTTTGCAATTATGCTGGTTTGGTTGTTATGAAATAATTCTAATTTTATTTTACCTATTCGCATTAAAAAGAAAGTAAGAAAAAATAACATGCAGTAAGAGAATTGAAGGAACACTAAATAAAGTTTGGTAAGGCTATTCCTGAGAATCTCACAAGTGATATGGCCTTTATGCGATCCAATTTAGCAGATTATATGGTAATTGCCCTTCTTTCAGAGCATATCCACAGTGCGGGGATATCCACCTAGAACACCTATGCACAGAACGAGGAGGAGAAAGTGTTCTCATTTCATACTTGATTGTGTAGCAATTGTTAAGACAGCAATATTGAGACCGGAGTTAAGTCGAAAAAAGTACTGGGTAAACTTTTTCCCCTTGTAAATACCAGAGGTTTCACGTATTAGACACGCAATGAGGGCACAATATTTGGCTGCAGAGTCGAGGAATATGGCTCACCTGATTCATAATCATTCACCCTTATACTAAACTCTGTTTCACACATAAACATACAGACCATTCGCTGATTTTTTTTTCATACTGAGCGGACACGTGTACATCCCGTAAATGCTCGAGACAACCGCAATTCTTAAGTGCAGTAAAAGAAGATATGCAAGAAAACATACTTACCTTCAGGAAATAGTTTTGATTGAAATCTGGGTCCAAACATAACAAATTCTACATTTCCAACAGCCTGTTCAAACACATTTAGGAAAATAATACATTATTTTACAATATTAGTGTATCTTACGTGTACTGGATGTGAATGAAGGTGTAGTATAAAATTAACAAAAACTTACAGTTTAAAAAGTTGAGAATAAGGGTTGATTAAACGCTATTAAGTACACAAATCAGCAAGTACCAAACATATCATTAATACTTCATTGATATCATTCGAGTAATTTTACTGCAGTAACTTTTCATTAATATTTTTGAGAATTTAATAGATGTCACAGGCCCTTATGCTGGCTACTTCATGTACGAGTACAATAGTTCTGTTAAAACTAGAACATTGCAACTTATACCAGTTATAGAGTTAACTTTGCTCTACAATTCAGTAAAGAATTCATTGAAAACTGAACAATACGAAGAGAGATATAAAGGTTTTAAGTTTGATGAATATGAAAACCTCCAAAATTTATTCTTCTACATCTTATTAACTATCTCCTTAACAAAAACTTAGTTTAAAAAGTTTAGTATGAGGGTTAATTTAACCCCATTATACCCTTAACCGTAGAGATCTTTTTAAGAATGCTTATAGTCTAGTGTCCCCATAGAATCCTCAAAAATAATTTTTTTGAGAAAACGTTTTAAATAATATAGAAAGATATTTGTATGTAAATAGCAAAATTCAATAGGATTCACTCAAATTTCAATATCAGCGTATAATAAGATTGTAGTCAGTGAAAAAAAAAAAAATCTCGATAAAGACCACATACAACTTCTTAAGTATTTCAGTACACATGAGATGCTTTCTTAGAAACCCCTGAAAATTGAAGTAGCACTGACACCAGATTTTGGGAACTTTCACAATCAAGTAAATGAATATAAAGGATACTGTTAAAAGTAACGAAAACAGCAAGGACCCTACGTATCCTCCAAAAATCGTATGATATTGCGACGAAATAAACCACCTCCTATTCATTTGCATTACACAAAACACTAGCGCCGATAGAGCAAATGCAAAAAGACACGTTTTTCTAGGGTCATTACCTGCAACAAATTACAAATTTTATAATAAGATTATTATTATTATTAACTCTTAGAACAATTCGCAAATGGCAGAATCCTGAATGGTCCTTTTGTGTTTTATGAAAACTGTGGTTAAACTAAAATTTCTTTCTAAGAACTAATATTTAAACTCCTAAAAATACTTTGCTACTGAATAGTGTATTTAAATAGGTAAATAAAACTACTATTAATACAAAGACATTAATTTAACTGATGAACACGACATTAAGCAAATGATACCTCCAAAACTTAATGTCAGTGTCAATATAAACCCGTATCGCAAGAAGTTATAAACTCACACAAATAACATCTAATACACATACAAATAAAAAATTTTAAGGGTTTCATATTAACAGAAGCTCTTGATTGTCAATTCAGTCATGAACTAAGGAAAAATTGACAAATTCTCAAGTATCTAGAAAAACATTAACCAATTTATGAAGGCTAGCTTTATGTAATACATTAATCTTACTGACCCATTGTAAATTTATTGAGATAATGCTATAATAAAGAGATCAATTCATTATTAAACTTAGCACGACAATAAGTCAACATCCCGGCATTCAAAACTTGCCACGACAACAGCTTTTACATGATTGTACTACCTATCTATCGATATCATTCGATAGTAATGTATTTAGATTTACTTTAAAGTAGTTAGGTGCAACCAAATATTTTCAAAATTGATAATAGAGAAATTAAATCGTTTATGTTCTGTTCGTTTAAGAAGGAATTGGTCACTTTTGTTGATGTGATCATTTACAGTCATTTCAAAGTTGGGGGAAAACGCAAAGGAAAAAATTGTCAAAGTAGAGTGTTTTTCAAAATTATGCATTTTCATGCAGTTTTTGACGATCTAACTACTTACAATTGTTCTACCGGACAGTTTTAATGGTAAATTTGTTTAAACTAAATTTTTTTGGGGGGTTTAAATATTATGTATACAATCTAATCTAATCTGGAATCGGGAGCTTACAACATGAACGTAGACAACAATTGAGCTCACTGATTCGCCCATTAGCAGTTAGAACGGAAGGCAGGGCGTACGAGGATTCGACCGCCAGTTCGGCTCCGAACGTCAAATATTAGGAATCGTTTACGAGCGTAAAACGCCAATTCTCCAAGAAATTGGAATGGAGAAGTTGGAATCGTCCCATGGTCACATTTCCTACAGTTTCGCAACTGCCTGCTTCCTCAAGTTGCAATGCCCTGCCTCTTCAGAAAAATCTTGGATTTTTCACATCATCCCCGCCTACTTTTCCAGTAGGAGACTTAATTGTGTTTCAGTTAATGACTAAATATTACATCAGTGTGGCATAGTCTCTATTTCTCCAGTAGGAACCAGAACACAAAGGACGATAAAACAAAAAGTAATAAATTGTCTTTAATATGTTTATCACAATACCAAATAATAAAATGGATACACCTTACATGAGTTCCCTTTGGGTAGAATAGGACTATCTCACAGGCGTTTAATGATCTCTTCAGACAAGTTGTTAGTTCCAAGACCTGTTAAAGCTTAAAAGGATGGATTTATTGTGAATATTGGTTATGCTATTGATGTAAGAAAAAGACATATTAAGTTTACTGGGTACAAGAGAAATATTGAGTGTGTAGCAGCGTATGTGGTCTAAGTGAGAGAGGGTCCCTGTGTTAGAGCTGCTAACATATTTGAATCGGCTCTAATTGAGGGATTAAGATATGACCATGATTCTGTGGTAAAGAAGCTTAATGGGATTTTTGGTGTTGATCTTTCTCAATTCCTGACTGATGTGCTAGTCAATTCTTCAAGCGGTGTTTTAGGATCATCAACGTTTTCAGATGGTACAAATAGCAACTTCATCTGGCAAACTAGCACTTCGTCTTGAGAAGACTTTGTCAGCCTACATCAGCCTTATTCGACTTCAGATTCTGTGAAAAAGTAGAATATTTTTTCTTTTAATGTAGCTAAATTAAAATCTAAAATTAAAGATCCTTTCTTTTTAAGTTTTATAAAAATAATTGATATTTTTATATTGTTAAAAACTTTTCTATCTAAAGAATGTTACTTCTTTTGGTTCTTATTTATTTGATTACAATCTTAGTTTTGTTCCTTCAATAACATTTGCTTTTCGACTATTTCTATATTTGGAAAAATATAAGGGCCAGCAGCTGGAATCGAACCCGTGATCTCCGCGTCGGAATCCAGTAATGATTTACTTATTACTATTGAAAAATCCTGTCATAAGGAGGATATTAATAAATTAATATGGGAGAGCTGGTTAAAGGGGTGGGGGACGCCACCAAAACTCAGAAATAAACAGAGATCGGTCAAACAAAATAATTTTCCATTTACAATTAGTATACATCCATACAATAAAGGGTCTAGACCGGAAACATAATTATTAAGACTTACAGTTTTGTGTTCTTTATAGTTAAAACACAGACTAACTTGGTCTTCTATAATTGAGACACCGACAGACGCTGGCATCTGACTTGGGAATGACATACAAATTTATTTCTTTTTATAATTAATTCATATGCTGACACCTGGGAAAATTGCTGGCATGGACCCTGCCTATTATGTCCTGACCACGTGGTAATATAGACGCTCGACTACAGTAGGGCCTGACGTGACTGCCACGAGACTCCACTTGACGGAGTGACAGGGAAAGCTCTCAGCTCGAGCTGGATCCCCTCTTCTTTCACACATTCTTGCCAACAGTCCGGGCGTGGACGACTCACCAGCAAGAGGGCGCGAACATCTTTAAATTTAAACTTATTCGGGGATCGAACAACTATTATTAGTTGTCAACTGAGATATTTTGCAGCGTGCATTACAGCTTCTGTCTTGCAATTTTTTTTTTTTTTTCTGCATTGCACTCACAAAGATTAGATAAAGCCAGAACGTTCATAAACACTACAGAAGGTTGGCGTGTTGTGTCAACCTCTTATTCGTATATGCAGCATTTAACACTCCAGCTTTCTACTTATTCGGCTTGAATATGAATCTGCGTAGACTTGCTGTCTTCGGAAAGAAGAGGAGCATGTCGAATATATCAAATGGTCGTATTGAATTGAAAAACTTAACTAATGCTCAGTTATCGTTTCTTTCGGAAAGTTGATTCGTCTATTGCGACTATGCGTATAGCTGTTTTTATGCTATATTAGCACTCATTCTTCTGTTTCGTGCTTGGTTCCAGTATAGGACTCACAGTCAGCAGTGATACAAATATTAGTTATTGAATTTTTTTCCATTGGATTGTTTTATCGACAGAGTTTGGGCTTTAAGAAAACGAAAATGATAGTTATTTTAATAAAATCAACACCACTCACTAAAGTTTGAGAAAAAAGTGAATATTAAAATATTTTGTGGATAATTTTATTATTTTTATTTTAACTATCAAACCTAAAATATGCAAATAAAATATTTTATCTATTGACCACGTTTATACTTCAGGATTATACTTTGAGGTTAATTACATTTATAGTTGTCAATCAGCTGTTTTTAAACTGATGACAGTCTTCTCAATAATGACTGAATGATGGCCCTAATAGTCTTATATGTCGATGCCCCCCTCCAAAATATTATTGAATGATATGAAACCCCCAAATAGTTGAACAGTTACATTCTGATTTCTTTTGTCTAAATTTCATTCTTAATAATTAAGAATGAAAAGGCAAGAATTGTATTTATTTACAGAAATGCAAATGAATTGGTAAATTTTGATTGGAATTTAAAAAAAAAAAGTTTATAGTAAAATTGGGGGAGTAAGGAGCGCGCTTGCGCTTTATTTTCCACTGATACTATTGTATCGATTCGCGCGAACATACAAGGTGGTGAGTAGGAAGAAAAGGGCTTATGGGTTTGATCGTTTCATGTGATATAGTGCACCGGGGGTCATGTATTCGCAATGTAATCTCTTAGATATTTAAAGCAAAAAGAAAAAAACTAGTGATAATTGATTTGGTTTTGTTTGAATTATTTAAAAAATTTATATAAATTTATTTAAAGAAAACTAGCACAATGTTTTCATTTGCTAGTAAAATGTTGAACACCCTAATGGGTGAGGACAACCAACAGCAACAGCCACCTGCGAATAGAACGGCTCCTACTACACAATCGCCTGCCAGAGCGACAAATCCATCGCATATCGGACCTCCTAGGATGCCAGTTTATCAACATCAGCAATCAACTCAACCAAAATTACAACAAATGGCATATCCAAGGCCGACTAGGCCACAAATGCAACCACCTTTGCAGAAAAATTTCAGAGGTAATAAATAATCATTATTTTTTCGTTTTTTTTTTTTACTATTAATTTTTACTATTTTAATTATTACAAAAAAATAATCTCACACATAATATTGAGAAAAACATATTTTGTGGATAATTTTGTTATTATTATTTTAACTATCAAACCTAAAATTATGCAAATTAAATATATCTATTGACCACGTTTATACTTCAGGATTATATTTTGAGGATGAAGGTCAGAATATAAAATCATTATTTACTGACCCAGATAATGTTTACCTTTAGTTGAAAGAATAAATTCAGGAGATTTAGCTAAAAAAAATTAATACATTTCTCAAAATGGAACATTTATTGGAAATTATTCAAAATAATCAAATTGTAATCAGATAATCAGTTACATTTATGTTTGAAGAGCAACAAACAAATAAAATCAGCTACCATCAAAGCTATTACATACCAAAACAATTTCCAAAAATTAATGTTTCAAATAATCCTGAACTAATCATTATTTTTCAAAAAACGGTTTTATTAATATTGTACTACATTGAAAAATCATTCTTTAGAGACGCTTCAGAATATGATGTGAAACTGAAATAATTTTTTAATTTCATCAGCGCTTAGATCATGTTGTCTGTTCTTTTGTTTTTGGCATATAAAATTTGAAGGGCAAAAACGTTCATACTTCTTATTTTGATATTGTCATTATCTACATTGGACCCGCCTTGGAATGAGTGGAAAAAGAGCAGAGGTTAAAAATCTTTCCTGACCTCCAAACGCTCTCGCGACTAACTGGTAGGCTGAAGGTTGGCCGGGACTCAACCAAGAAATAGAAGCTTTTCTGTTGTTGTTTTGTCCAAATGTCCAAGATTTATGCCTTGATATTCGATGGTGAATGAGTAGTTCTGGAACCATTGAAATCCGTGAAGTCAAACCAGTTATGTTCAATCTTCTTCGTACAGTTCGTAAATGTAAAGGGACAATAATAAAAAAGGTTTAAGATCATTAAATAGAACAGTAGAAGTTTTGGCGATACATTTCTGTAAAAATAATTTTAAATAGTTCAGAGTCCAAGTGAGCGAATTGACTGTACAAAGAACGCTGAAGAAAATTAGGGACCTCGGAAACTGTGAGTAAATCCGAATAATCTTACTTGAGTTTGATAGTTTGGACAGAGCAACGATGGAGAAATAAACTATAATCAGCAGAATCCCGACCTGCCTCCTTCAAAATATGCAAAAGATTTCTACCTGGGACTGACCATGTTCTGGCAGATTTCCGTCAGTTGATTATTTACGATCTCCTGTTTCAATCAACCTTCTTCAGTGAGGGCATCAACAAATAGAACTTGCGAAAGAAGCAGTTTGGAATCGTGATCTACGCGTCTTCAGCGTTTGGAAACATTTTTACACCTTCTGCTTCTTGTCTTTTTTTAAGCCTTGCGAAATCCTTAGTATCGTTCTATAGTTTCACAAAGAGCATTGTGTCGGTAACTAATGTCCTATTCCGAGAACATTAGGATACTAACTCTTTGGTGTTACACTGATTGTAACGTTCATAAAATCGCCTACACATTATTTTTCATATGTAGGAAGAGGTTGTATGCATATATTTTTTACATAATCTATAAAGGATGAATGAACTATTAACCCATTATTGACTTCTTTCCTTCCTTAAAACCTCAAATTTTTCCAGTTTTATTTTTAAATTTATATTTATTATATTTTTTTTTAACCTGGGATATTTCTGTAAAGAGTGTGTACGTATTTATTTCCATTCTGTAATAGGCTTACTGTATTTTTACTTTCTAAAAATTGTGGCACGCACTATATATTCCACTGTGGTTACTGCTGAAATCCATACAATTAGGTATCATACATTTGGAATGATTTATTGCAACATTTTCATTTCCTTTGCCCTGATTTTTATTGAAATCTTAATCCACTGTTTGCACTAGATTGCTTTTTCAATGCAAATTGATTGCGGTCTAGGTTTAATTTAATGTACTTGATTTAATATGGTTTAATGGATTGGTTCGATTTATATTGTTTTGATAAAAACAAAGTTTAATTTGGCTGAAAGAGGTTCAATCTTTCATTGAAGAAAGATTTAATTTTGTTGATATAGGTTTAAATTTGTTTGAAATAAGGTTCAATTAGGTTGAAAAACGGTTAATTTCAATTTGTTGAAAACGCTCATCAAAGCTGTTCACCTACGCTAACCCTCCTGCTCATCAATATCATACCTGGGAATCTGCCTTGAAGGCTCAAAACAGCAATGTCCTCTGCCTTAACTAATATTTCGCATAGGATTTCAGTGGGTGCTTCTATTCTCTTTTTTACCGACCTTTATCATTATTTTAAAACTAAAACTTTTTTTCATATGTAAAATTTCAAATAAATATTACAAAATAAAATTTGTTAGAAAAAACTAATTTTATTGAAATTAATTAATTTTTAATTTAATCGAAATAACGTTTAATTAAATTGAAACATATTGAATTAGGCTACAACAACATTACATTTTGTAGAAATCTGAATAATGTTAAATTAAATTTCATGGAATTTTAATTAAAAAAGTTTTAATTTTATTTAAAAAGTTCAAATTAGATGATAAAGTTTTAATGTAATTGAAAAAATTGTCAATTTGGATGAAACAAAGCTTATAAAAGGAATTAGTGAGGGGTAACACTTAGTTTCTTTTCTTCTTGAGAATTAACATTAGGTAGGGTTAGCCATAATTGTTAGAATTGAAGGAGTTGGGATCTGGAAACAGCTACCAGTGTGTCGGATTCGCCAATACTAAGTTTATTGTGTTTAGAAGAGCTATTCTCTCAAGAATGCTTGGAGGATTTGGAACTCATAGATATCTTTTGATATTCCAGACAGATCGGAAGGCTGTTTCTAGGTGTGGATCCGCACGGTCAATAGTTATTGGAGATTGGTTTAGGGAAATAAGACCATATTGCGCTCAGTTTTCGCTTCCGTCAGTCACCTCCTAGAAAAATGCATGCTGTACCTTCTTTGGCATTCCAGGATCTGAATCTGGTTGTACCTTGGTATTGGTCTCGGTCCAATTTGAAAGTACTCCGTCTGTGGAGTAGAATTAGAATATGTTGTTTGACTTGTTTCATTCAATAACTTTTACTTTTGATACAGATTCTTAGCTTGCCAAAATCTACAAGCATTCGAATTGCCGAGCAGGAAATTGAGATTAAATCGAAACTTGAACAAATCACAATATATGTATCTTTATCAAATCAAATCATAACTTGACATTCCTATGATGTAATCTAAGTCCTTTCACTTGATTCTCATTTTAGTGAATAATGTATACAATATTAATTACTGTTTCTATCCAAAAACATATACAGACTCCACGTAATAGACTTAAGAAGCAAACCGAAGGTAAATATTGTTACCACCGCTGTCAGCTTCACTGACTAACAAAGTACGTACACAATATATAACAATTCCAAATGAAAAGTATTACTGTACTGTTTCCAAAATGACTACATCTATACCAAGACTCCATTAGTATAAAGTAAAACCTTAAAACAAACTAAGTACACCCGTTGTTTTCAAGTTTCATTTTAACTTATTACATCACTCCAATATCATCTCTGAAACATTCGCCGCAAATACAAAGGCAGTTAAGCATTGTACATTAGGCAAGCTTAATGCAGCCTCTCTTCAAGGGAATGAGGAGAATAATTGTTTTTTTTCTCTTCTTTTTTAACCCAACTGACTATTTCTGTCATTTATCCTTTATTGCACTGTGCCCAGGTGTAAAATTCAATATAAACTAAGAAAAAATATCATTTTTAGAAAGTAAAATATAGGATTATAGAAACTTTACTTGAAATACCAATTCGAAGGATTTAACTAAGTCTTTTGGTCTTGTTGAAAAACTATGTTCAAGGGAATTATTAGGGAGAGTTTTTTTTTTTTTTAATTCAGTTCTAAAGTGTGTCTTATGTTTTCTATTGAAGCTGAATTTAAATAAAGTGATACCTAATTTAATTAGTGATATTTTGAAACAAAAAATACATAAAAAATAAAAAAATAGATGTGAAAGAAACAAGAAGTTTTTTTGAGATATTCATGGATCTAAGAAATAAACAACAGTTTCAGCAAATAGTAATCTGAGAAACCATGGCCATTCAGTGAATTTAAGAAGATGAGAGTTAAGTTTTATTTCATAAGCAATGTTTTCTACAGCGATCACAGCAGAAGTTATAGAATAGTTTTTGTTTCAATTTCAAGATAGGAGATAAAGAAAAGCTTAGGAAAAAGAAGATAGTTTTTTGGATGAGTAAATAAAAAAATTGACATTATTAAAATATCAAAATATATTTTTTTTTATTATTATCTTAAAACTTTGTGTCACCTTTTATTTTTAATTTTTTTACTTTGTGTAATTAAAAATTAGTTATAGAATTTTTGCTGTAAAAGTGAAATGAAATAATGGATTTGTTTCTGCCTGTTCATTGTGTTTTAATTTTATTACTTTATTTTTAGTAAATAGTGCGGACACCTTACACTAGGCAGAGTAATTGTAGTTAGAGTTGTACTTCTTTAGCTTTTATTTATAAGCCGATTTAGTTTTCTATTAAAAGTGTTTTAGCTAATCATATAAAAAACAGAGCAAATCTTATTAAAAAATTATTACTGTAAAGTTTTTATGATTAGGATATCTCAAAAAATAATTATACAAATAACTTCTTGAAGATGACATTAATTGTATTAACCAAAGAATAGTTTTGTTACATATAGTTTTTAGCGGTAGAAGGTTTACTGAGGTGGTGCTAAAACAATGTAAAACCTCCCATAGTTATCCAGGTTAAGATCATTGCTGCCAGTTGGAGGTGAAACTTGAGTTTATAAAGAGATCAGAATATTTTATGATAGGCTACAATCAAGGCTTTGACAAGCCGCACTGGAGCTCAAACTAGTGGGCGGATTTACAATACGCCAGGTAATGTTATAGAAAGTTCCAAATTAGTTTTCCAGGGTGATTGTCAATGGAATCCTGCAATTTAAGGAAGGTCCGGGCAACTCTTTCTTATAGGGTTCAAACTAAATCCCTTTTGTGGTGTTACTGAAAAAAATGGACCCACTTGGATTGAGTTGTGAAGAGATGAGATTCATAATATTTGGTCGGAACATGTGGAATATACGGTGGACGAGCTTGGGCTCTTAAATTGATTTGTTCAGACTGCTCTGAATCTTAAGTGATTCAAGTCAATGGACTGGATGTTTTACTCGTTACTTGGCTTGTGTTAATGTTTTTGTTTTTTGGTAAGATAGCTGTACGAATCCAACGGGTGGCTGATTCGCTAAGCTCAGGAGGCCAATAACAAGGAAAAAAACCCAACGGGGCTAGGGTAGGTAGGACTCGTTCCTTAATACACAGACCAATAAACAAATAAATGAAACTACTAGCAGTGCTTTTCTTGTAACTGGCTAACCAGCCATCCATTACTTTCATTTCAGGCAGAAGCCTTTATAAAAATGTTCTCCCCGAGATCTTATTTGGGAATGCGAAGCTTAAGTGGTCTTAGAACTAATAATACTGACTTCATTTGATGGCTTAACGATATATTTTGGCTTCATGAATAGTGCTGTATTCTGGGAACATTATAATCACGCTCCTAGTTGCATGAGAGTGTTTCAAAAAAATATATTTTCTTGTTAATTTTCACGCAACCTCACATGATATTTTTACTGATATTGAGGATCGTTAATAAAATATGTAATATTAAATAAACAAAAATAAAAGTTCAGGCAATTACAAACTCTAAGAAATATATTTAAAACTGAACGTCAATTTTACGGAACATGTAACAAAACCATTTATTTGTCTTTTTATTTGAGAAATCCTAATTTAAATAAATTTATTTTTAAACGTGCGCTATATTTAAGAAAACAGCATGCAATGTTTGATTTTAAAGGTGAGATGATATTATATATGTATAACTATTGAACACGCAGGTAAGATAAAAATGTTTATACAAAAAAATTGCTGATTTGTTTTTTTTATCAATTATTTGATTTATTTTGCAATTTTTATTTTTGATTCTTTACTTTTTAAAAGTTCCATGCGGTAGCCACCTATGTATCTAAATATTTTCAATTTTTAAAGAATAATTGCTCTTTAGGAAATTAATTATGTTCATAAATGTCTTTAGAAAATTTCAAAAAACAAATTTTTAGAAACCAGAAAAGTGTTTTTAGATTTAATTGTTTCACCTATCAATTAGATATGAGGAGTAGTCAGAAAATAAAAACCTTTCAAAAAATATCTTCTCCAAGTTTTTTTTTTTCTTTTACTGAGTAGTGAATTATATCATCAAGGCTGCTGGAACGTTTTCTGTTTACAATTAAGTCAAGTAAATGGTGCAAGTTTACTTAGAATTAATTAATTCCTGAATTAGATCCAATATTCAGTTTCTATTCATGTTAATCAAAGTAGCAACGACGCCACTTTATTCTTAGTTTTATACCCATCAGGGAGTCGCTCTAAGTAGGGTCTGAATTCTGTCTTTAGAAAGTCTTATATACTCAATAGCAGGGAAGCAAACAAAACTTAAAGTTCCTCAATTAAAAAATAATAATAATGATACTGATTGTTTTATTTCGTATTTATTGAAAATGCATAAACAACAGTAACTATCAGAGTGGTTTTTAGCATTACTATCCCTACTACTGGTTTGTTAAAATAGTTTGTTTTCTCACCTAGCTAAGCTTACTCCTAGAAATATATTATCTCTATTACTTCAACTATTGTGGGCTAACAATTCGATGCCCTTCTGGCACCAGGTTCTATCTTTAGAGGCAAAAAAGGTACAAAAACATCCTGTTTTCCCCTACCTCAGCATTTATTAATTGTTTACCAGGTGAAAGTGGACAATAAAGAGGAAAAAGTGGTAATTAGAAGGTGCCACCTTGGCTGTAAGCTGGGTGAAGCAGGTTATAATTAAATCTTCAGTAACTGCGGAGTTTATCGTATCATTTACGGACCTTGCTTGAAGCTGCACTAGGTACTATTTTTTTTTTTTTCTAATATCCAAAGAGAAACATTTTTCATCCAAAACGGGAGATAATTATTTGTTCTAGCTACATAAGTAGGACAGAATGCGGCTCTAAATGAATTATGCCTTTGCCGTTCCATCTCGTGCATTACAACAATTTTTTTATTAAATTTTTCTCTTCAGAGGACGAATACAGCTAATTCATTAATTATTTTTGTGGGTGTTGATAGTTGCAATAAATACATTGTTCATAAATTAATAACTGAACCTTCCCGAATTTTACAACCGCTGCTAGAAGTGCTGAATTTGGAATGAAAAGCAAAATCATGAATCCCTTTCAATTTTTTACTTTGGTAAAATCTTCCCTTTCTTTTACATCTGTTTCTTCTTCCGTATACTTCTTTAACGTTTTAAAATTTTTTGATGCTGATCTTAAAATAGTCTTTCAATATGCCGTAAATACTGGAAAGGATGTGTGCTCAGCTATGGTTTATAATACGAGTATGTAGGAAGAAGTTTAATCCATGTGGTTTATAATACTCTGTTATTATATCGCAACAGTATTTCATTTGCGGCACAAAATAACTAAAGAAAAAACATATCACACGAAAATTAAAATCAAACACCAAAAAGACTAACTTAATGTACAAGACAGTAAACATTTTAGTATCAGCTGCGATAACAATTACCTGATAGTAACCGCAACAGATATTCTAGTGATAAGCACCTAGACGATGCTGGCTGTATGGCGGAAGCCAATGCCAAAAAAAAAAAAACCGCAACAGAGGACAGGTCCACACATGGATCATATTCTTCTGCACTTCTCATATCAACCACTGATGTAGGCCCCTACCCGTGCACAAAATGTTGGGCATATAGGAGTTTTTAAGACCTACATTCGACAAACCAGATTGCAGTACACAAAAATAAATAAATAAATAAAATAAATTAAAAAGAAATGGTCAATAAATAAGCTGCATACACTTTATTCTGATGAACTCGATCTAGCTGCAATAGCTATCTTTGTATAACTAAATTAGTCCCTGTTAAAATGGAGACTTACGTCTCTCTCAGGTGACCCAAAAATTATTATTATCTTATTGGAGAAAAAAATTAAACAGATTTTTGAGTCGGCCAATCAATACATTTATTTAGGAAGTCAGATTCAGCTGAAATCTCTTAAAGATAGTTTTGGTTTAATCCATTATTTTTATTCTAAATGAAAATTCTCGTTTTATTAGTAAGATTTTGGTTTTTGAAATTCTCTAGAGACATTGTGGACATGTTAAAATTTAGTTTTAATTCTCAATAAGTTTAGTTATGTTGAACATGGAATAAAAACCATAGCCTATTTACAGTATAAAAGCTCATTTAGTAATTTTCTACATATTTAAGATTATTTCAAAAATTTTAATCTTTATTTCTCATTTCTAAAATTATTCGTCGAGTTTTAAATTTTAATATATCATATAAATTTCATAAACTATTTATTACCGTATTATTTTACATATTTTTGTGCAGGAAAAAGTGACTTTTCAACATTTTTTCAGGCCCCGAAGAACCACATCTTGATTTAAGTCATTTAAGTGCCGAAGAGAGAATGCTTATACAAAACGTTATGGCCAAAGCAAAAGAAATAGACAAGACACCAAAAATTCAGTGAGTACATGAACTTTTTTTTAACTTTATGATTTTTCAAATTCTTTAAACTCATATCTATTGCAGTAATATGGAAGGGAGATTAATACAAATATAACTCTAATGAAGTTGAAACTAACTAAAATATGGAAACAATCGCTCTAACTTAAGAAGAACATTCTAAAATAATCATAATTATTTTATGATCTATTTCAAATCCTGCCGAAGATGTAGTCTTCATCTTACAATAGCTTTTCTAAACGTTCTTTAGTTTTTGCTATTTTTTGTTTTTTGAGTGAAGCAAGCAAACAAGCGCATTTTTATTAATTTTTTGGGGGGTTAAATCGAACACAGTACACTGAAATTTTTTATTTTGCTTTCTGCCACTGCTGTATGATGCGCTTCTTTTATTTGTATCTTCTAAACCTTGTTTTAAAAAAAGTAATTATGGCGAATTATTTATTTATTATTACTATTTTTTGGGGCTAATCCATGCAAGAAATCACAGCCGATTTCAGTTTTACTAAGCTTGCTACTTAGGGGAAGGTCATTTTCAGGGCTTATACATTAGCATTAAATGTGGGTTTTGATTACAATTTAAAACTATATTAAAACTATTTTTGATTACATGGTACTTAGAATAAAATATGCGTGTTAACCTGGGTTGCCTGGTGAATGTTTCTTTGGTTGCAACTGCTTGGAAAATACTATAAATGAAGAAGTTCCTAGATTAATAGCCTTATTTTCTTATCCTTGTAAAATTTTATTGTTATTTAATTTGTAAACAAAAATAAACTTAAGTTCCCTGAATGGTATAACTTAGCCCAAAAATAAGCAGTGTAAGAGCTTAATCACTGTAGGAAGAATTGTGTTTACCATTTCTTCTGGAATCTTAGTAAACCTGCGAATATCCTAGCCTAAAAAAAAACACTTACAGTGACATCCATAATAATCTCACAATATGCACAACCTGTGAAGAGTGTGGTTATTGATGAGTACTACTGCTTGGGTTTAGCGAACCCACAGCTAAAATCTAACTGAACAACAAACACGCACACTTAAATACACGTTTTTACCTTTACAAATGACTACAATCAATGAACACAAACACTGAAACTTAAAGGGCAGCAACAGCAAAGCATTTTGATCGCAGTTGTATCGTGCTGTAGGCTTCACAGCTACTCACAAATAAATCTATTCAAATTGGTGGTCGTGTGAGTGGGTGCATGAGAGAGAACACGAAAAGTAGTTTTAAACGTAAAGTTAAATATAGTAGTAATGGTCGATAGGTAGTAACAGTGATGGGGCTTGAAGTCCAAGTAGCAATTGGGTGACGAGGAAGCATATTCTTTATTATTAACATTCTAACAAAAATTAGATAAGATAAATAAATAACTGTATTTTAGTAAACTTACTTATTACATGGTGTTCTGTTTTGTAAATTAAATTTAATTAACAATCTTCAAAGAAAAACAAATAAAATGGTTTTCTGTTTTGTAAATTAAATTTAATTAACAATCTTCAAAGAAAAACAAATAAAATTATTCCTGCATTTACACAAATAAATTGCTATAATAATAAATAACATATGTATAATGACAAAAAGGTTACATAATAGTATAAACTAAGAATGGAGTTCACCGTCTCTCTACGGACAATTCTTAATACTCCTTGAAAGAAAAAGAAATAGGTAAAATAATAATAAAATATAAATAATAAATAAAAAGTGAGCTGTAAGAAGCTCCTAGGAAGAGAAAATCTAAGGGTCAGTAGCTGGATTCGGACCCGGGAACTCCGCGTGGGAGTCCAGTACGCTAACCGCATAGCTAATCCCTTCCCTCGTTTTGCTAATTCGTTAAAGTGCTGTTTTTATTATAGCGAATGTATATAAAACTGAGAGAAAAAAAAAATTTCTTTGGCAAAAAAAAAATTGTAAGTTTATCGTAAATTGGTAAGTTAAAAAAGACAATCAATCGCATTTGGTTAAAATCAATAATTTTAAATCAGTAATTTTGTAATGAAATTATGTAGTGTCTTAAAATAGTCAAATTTAAAATTCATAATTGATATAATAACAGTGAAAAAAGCGCCGAGCAACTAGTTTTGGACAACACTGTACCTGTTGATTGTGACTGTTAAACGACGGAAATCTATCTATGATTGTTGCACTCATCAACTATTTAAATTCAACCGTATAGATTTTCAGTTATATATAATGCATTTATAAGACAAACAAACAAAAAATCAATAATTATCTTCTATAGGTGGAGAATTTTTACTGTAAAAAAAAAAAAATAAAAATAACATACTAGCATGACTTATTGACCTCTAACTCATTAAAAACAGTTTTCTCTGAAAAACAAGGCCCAAAAAAACCAGTAATAGAACTTTAAATAAATTATTATACTATTGAATTTCTGTAACCAATTCAGATTTATTTACTCTGTGCAACTAATTAAGTTATTATAATAACTTATAAACAATTTTGTTTTTAGTTGCAGAATAATGAATTACATATTTACTAATAGCTAATCAGTTATTACTGTATTTGCGCGATTAATGGCTAACTAATAATTTATCTAATAGTATTCTCAAATATGTAATTATTTATTGTTTCTGCATTATTCGAAGGATTCGAATAACGAATAAACTTTTCTCGATATTGTTTACATTTTTTTTTAGACGAAGTGGTTTATATAATTTCGCTGTTGGTATCCCTTTGTTTAGATTAATTTTACATTTATCTTTATTGTTGGACGTTTCGGATGTTTTTTTGGTTTTTAGTCAAATTCATTTTTATTTATGTTTTCTCTTACTCTACAGAGTTAGAGAAGGTACTGTAATTGTGCTGATTTTTTTATTTTGGGTTGTCTGTGGAATTGTGTTTTGGAATCCTCGGAGTACGAAAAAGTGGGATGTTTAAAAAAAGATTTCACTCTTTCTTAAATAAAAGTAATCACTTTATTATTTTCGTAAATTTTATGGGAACCATGGAAGAATGTCGTTTTTATCAAGTCTTCACTGGTAAAAGTTCTACCATAATGAAAGTTATCTAGTTGCTTGAAAGATAATCTGTTGGTATGACTTGTGAGCAGAGAAGCATCGGCTCAAATCAACTCCTTTCAATTTTTTGAATAGTGATTTGTGAAACCTGTGGGCAGACGTTATCATGCACTTTTCTGATAACTAATGCCGGCTGCAGTTGCCTTAATATCAGGTATATTTTGTGGTTTACTTTATATCTCTTTGCACTAATTGTTTCACCTGTTTTCAAAAAAATAAAAATAAAAACTTATAGAATTGTAGACGACACTAGCCGCCGGCTACCTTTCAAGATCCACTTTTACAATGTAACTACTTAACTATTTATGGCCTTGAAAGACCTCCTTGGTCTTCAATAATCCATATACTAGAAAGTAACCAGTTTTTGTGTTTCTGGCTGTTTTAGTTTAAAGAATCCACTTTGTGACAGTAATTCCATTTCTCTTTAGAGGCAAATAATTCAATACAACTTGTTTTTTACCATCTTTTCTGTAATGAAAGTCATTACTTAGCAAAAATAAGAGCCGTGGATCGGTATAAATGGTACACCGAAAGAACGAGGTCTGGATCTCTGTAAGCAGGTTGAGGTCTTTAGTTCAAACTCCAACTCATTAATTTTTGATGCAGTCTAACGGTGAAGAGTGTAGTCTTGCATTATTATGTAGCACAACTTTTTCTTTATCGATTAAATAGGGGGACCAACCTGAGTCATACTCCTTTAACGTTTCACCACTAAAGCAAAGAAAAACGGATGAAATGTTGTTGAACACCAGTACTTTTTTGATTTTAATAGTGAATAAGTCTGCCAGATTCCATCAAATAACTAGCCTGGAATTACTTTGTAAATCTTTAAAATGATACTGGAGTTATAAGGCGACAGTTTTGAATGTTTTCTAACGGCAGTTTCTATCGACTAGACCCAGTACCCATTCAGGAATTTTTAACTCATTTCTTAAAATTAAAATCCTATTATATCTATACAGTATTCAGACGTAATGGCGTTTCTAAAAGAATTGAAAAGAGCTCTTATAATTGATCGAATCATCAGGTATGAGACAAACGATCCTGAACAAAGTCTAAAGGGTTGTTGTTCCACTTGGGCGGGAAAGGAAATTGAAGCGTAGCCCCTAATTTTTTTCAGAAATTTTCCAGTGACCCCCCTCAAGTTGGGAACCCCCGGCACATGACGTCGGTTTGTCTAAACAGTCCGGATAACTCCTTTTTCCTTCATCTTTACCAAATTGTCCCCTTTCTTTCACTGAGCCAATAATGCTTTGGAGAAAATTTACTGTTAAAAACAGTTTCTTTTCAGCAATCTTCATGATTGGGCGTCTTTGAATTGTCTTATTTCCATTTTTTCTGGTGAGCTGGATGCTGTTTATGGATCTTTTTAGATATGATTTTCATCTATAGCCTTTATTACTTTTTTTTTGTTGATTCCTATGAAACGTTATTGGTAATATTGATTGGGGTAACTCTGTACCAAAATTCTTGCACTCTATTAATATAAAACATAGAAGTGCTAATTGTATTCTAGTATCATTACAATAGATTTTTCGAATTAAAGCCGGCTAGTATTAGTTGCCAAAATTCCAATTTGGATTGACAACTAGGTCACTTCTGAAATTAGTTAGGTCTAGATTTTCACCGAAAGTTGGGAAGTCACGTTTTCCTCAAAAATATTGTTTTATTATGATAAACAATACAATTTGTAAAGAATATAAAAAAAAACTGTAGGAACTTTTGAAGAAGTCTTTTTATCTATCTAAAACTTTTAACTGAAAATAGATCCTAATTCAATCAATAACAGAACTACAACAGATAAAAGTTTTATTTAGATAATTAAACATTTATACCTATTTAATAATGAAAACCAAACCACATTCATTAATAATTGTTATTATTTTTTTTTTTTGCTACTCTTGATTGCAATGTGATTGAAATGTGTACTTCTTTACAACATACGCAAGCTTGACACCTACGAATCACTCAAACACGTACCATCATAGTATATATTCTTAAGAATTTTGTTGGCAGCCGAAGAATTTTTATCAAATCTTTTACTCACAATTCCATTATTTTTTTATCTACAATCGTTTGTTTACATATGTACAAAAAAATAAGAATATAGTAAAATTGAGGTCCCAAGCTTGGCGCATATATACACGCAACTACTATTTAGAATAGATTAAAGGATAACATATTTACATATTAATGAAAAATTATTAATAAATATCCTTGGCTTAGTAGTAGGTAGTTACAACAGAATATGTTTGAACCTCTTATGTTTATATTTCTTGTGACCAAGAAAACTTATATTGTAATTTACAATGCTTGCTATATGAGGGTAAAGACTTATGTCAAGTAGTGACAAATTTTTCTAGAAGGTAATACATAGTAGGCATTTATTGTGTACTCTCTGCATTATATTATAATTGGTAGCACCAGTGTGAGACCAGACAAAAGCTGCATACGGGAGTCTCGGCCCAATGTAATTATAATATATTAATTTCTTATTTCGGAAATCCAAGGTTGTGTTTCTATTCAGCAAACAGAACAGATTGCTCTTAACGCCTAGCGCCCTATTACATACATAGTTCACTTGCTTTGTATAGGTTAGTTTGGGGTATCATGTTAAGCCTAAGTATTTAACTTCTTTTTTAATGGTAGAGGGGAACCATTTATTTTAATAGTATGGTTGACCACCGGTCTTCTACGGTGAATAAAATCTGCCCTGTTTTGATGTCATTAGGTTAGATTCTCCACTTTTTGAAGTATTTTAAACATTTAACTAGAACAATTGATAGGCGATTGGCAATAGTGTATTCGAATAACTGTTACAACAGTAACTCGCGTTTATTTCAACAGTAGTGGTCATTCCACAGAATAGTTCTTAAGATTTCTTGATCTTTGGCAATCATTTGCAGCTTCCAAACTCCACACATTGGCTAGAATTTTCTGAATCCGATGTACATGAAAACAATGCAGTTCTTCTTCTTAACGCAATGGCTGCTGTAAAAAGTACGGTGAAAAGTGCAATTGCATCTAGTTCTTATTGTGGAAAATTCCAAACTGTGTTAATTACATTTTCTTCATTGCAAACATTACCTACCCAGTGATTGCCAGTGTTATTAAGTACAGCAGTGTTTCCCATGTATGAAACCGTTGTAACACTCAATGGGATGGTTGAGATCTGTTCGGAAATCTCTGTAGCTATAGTTTTTCATGTATGAAACCAACGCAGAAACGACAAATAAGCAATGGAGATTGTGCTAAACGGCACTAGCTCCGATCCGGACAATGTGTGTTATTGCTTGCGGAAGTAGATGCAGTGTTTAAGAACTGGTCGCCCAAGAATTACAAATCCGCCGCTGTGAAGCTAATTTCGACTAAATTACTCAACAACTACTCATTTAATTTTTACATATGACTATTTTTTTTTAAATAACATATGACGATTTTATTTTGTTTTTTTATTTGTAACTACGTATATTTAAATGCTAAATTCCAAGTTCCCATAGTTTTGCATTCGGTATAGATTACCGGAATATAATTTTAAAACGAGTAACCAATATAAATTCGAAGACTGAAGTAAATTTTTAAGAGAAGGTTGTGTTTGTATATGTTCAGACTTTTTTTTTTCTATAAAATATGACAGAGTCGTCCCAAAGCAGGTGATAAATACCAAACTCTAGTTCCCGTGCTATCCTGCAACCTCACAGTTCTGTTTCCTTCCATCACTGATAACGTTCCTTGCTCCACTTCTAGCACAGTTAGTTAGTTTTGTTTGTTTGTTTCATTTTATTTTTTTACTCCAACTTTCTCTACTTTGAGGAAACAGGAAGTATTTTATTTTTGAGGAGGAGAAATTGTGACATAGGGGGAGGAAATAGTCGCAGTTTGCGGACGATCAAGTTGTTGTAGCTGGAGATGAGGATGACATAGCAAATATTATGAAGAAGCTGCTACTCGGAATGGGGCTTAGAGGTCAAAAAGTTCAAAATTCAGTACATGCTGAAGGAAGCTTTTCACTGACTTTGTTCGAGGATTATTGATGTTTACATCCGTGTACCGATTATAGTATCTAGGCGCCTGGATATCACAACCAGAACTTTTGGATTGGATGTTCAAAAGAAATTGTAGAGTAAAACATGTCATCAAATTATTTAACTCAGTACTTTGAAGTTTAAAGATTCACATGGATGTTAAAAGAAGGCTGGTTCCATGTATGTTTAGAAAAAATCACCTCTTCACGATAGAAACTTTGAAGACTTAACTAAGAAAAGAGAAAACAAACTGATAGGCTTTAAAATGGATTCCTGAAGAAGAAGCCGAAGGATCGTCAATTAATGGCACTTTTCTCGTTAGGAAATCCGAATACGTGTAAAACAAAATTTTGTATTCTGTCGAAACACAGACCTTGAAATGCACAGCCATTTTATGTGGATGAGTGGATAGAGATAACTTGAGAAGATGGTTAATTTTAACCCACAGGAAAGCAAAAGTAAAGGAAGGCCTAGTCCTGGAAGATATAGGATATCACAGTGGACGTTGGAATTGGAAATAAGAAATGCAGTCTTGGATTTTGGGCATTTGAGATATGATTCCTTAGGAACTGTCAGCACCTCGCCCCTTTCCGATGAAAAAATTCAATTAGAACACTGTGTTTAGCAATATGGCAAGTTATCTTAGTAATTAAAAATGAAAAGATATTTATTGTATTGATTGCGGTAAAAGGTTAATAAAATCTCAACAGGCCCACAAGATGACGCAATATCTTCTGTAACAGGAATTACCATTAGATTCTTTGAAGTGTAACACGGAATGGGCAGAATAAGAGGGAGGACACATTTTCATTTGCGTCATTGAATAAATTTGAATCGTTCTTATTGGACAAACAGCCCCCTTCTTGTCTTATCTTGGATTGTTGCATTGGACAACCCTCACATTTATGTAACAGGCAGTGTCAAATTATGTAACAAATGATAAAATAAATGTGTAAAAAAGAAATTTCTTACGTTCACAATGTCTTTTAAATGATTAATACCAATCATATATAATTCTGAATAAAAATAAATAGTATTATTTATAACGATTTCTTTCACAAACTGTTCACTTAAGGGAGTTGATACCAAAAAATAAGTTCTTTAATGCCCAGAGGATTTCTTGTTGAACTCAAATCCTGAATAGGTAATGGTCCTTTATGCTCTAAGTGTACTCACTTTAGGATTGTGTGTTTCCAAGTTTGCACATGCTCTGTTGTATTGTCACACGAACAAAATGGATCGTCTATTAATTATTACCTACGAATTAATTGTCTTATAAATTACACTCAGTTTTCGAAGGCAGCTCAAGGATTCGGTTATGGTTATGTAGGATACCAGCCTATGTAGCAACTACATCAGAGAAGAACGCCTTCGTGTGGCTTCCATTCTGTGGGTTATACCAGAAATTCGGCCATTAAATTAAGTGCTTATTTAAAATAAAAAATAATTATAAAAAAAAAGATCAATGACTAATCAATCAATCTGGACACCTTGCAATAGGATGCCTCAGAATTGGCGCATAGACTCGTATGTGTGTTTGTTCATATGGATTTGAATCCATCGTAACTAAAAACCAATAAATTTAAGTAGAAAATTTGATATTAAAGCGTAGGTGTAAATGGGAGTGACAAAAAGATTCTGGTATACCGTAACCATAGGTTAAGAAGTCATGCATTAAAATGATGTGATATGTAATATGTGCTTTTATTTGACGATAAAACAAATTTATCCTTATTCTCAACCATTACATTACACTACATTTTTTAAAATCTTCAATTATTTTTATAATTTTCTTTGAGTCACAAATAACATTTTTTGCTGCCAGAGGACCACCCAAAACGTGTATTTCTGGTGAAAAATTAATATTGAAAACCGTTCACGAGTTGATAAAATTGTAACTTTGATCTTAAATATCTCGACAAATATAGGGATATTAGCGATTGGTGCGTTTTAAATGGATCACCCTGTAATAATAATAATAATATAATAATAATAATCCGTCTACATTCTTGTAGACATACCTCACTGGTCCATGACCGTCGGAGGTAAGGATCACCCTGTATATATATATATTTGGTGTGTCTTCTGTCAGTTTAAGTACTCTTCAGTTCTACATTCTACTTAAATAATTATGATCAGTTGTCTTTAATATCATACAGTTAATAAACAACACTTTTGTTCCAACTTTTTCCAACTGTCCCAGAACTCCTAAAAATCAGCGCTTGTTGAACATAAGTGATATTTGAATTCAGATTTTAAAGATGAAGGTAATTTATCTCAAAAATGAAATGTATTTGTTAAAAAAGGATTTCAGTATGCTGTTCAGTGCAACCGAAAAGCATACTTATTATTATAACTTATCCTTCGACTACTTTTAAAGAATATTGGCATATCCTTCATTTTACTTTTAAAACAGGCAACATATTTTCTTCGTAGTATAAACTTTCTACTTCCTACAACGCTCTTTTAATATCTCTTTGGAATTGAAATCTGCTACGCCCTGTTTTTAATCATGTGCAGAGTTTTTCTTGCTGTATTTGCACTACTCGCTTTTTTATCTTCAAACAGGCTTTAATAACCTTTTATGTAATGGTGATGATTAAAAAATCAATATGTTATATGGTGGATTATTTAAAATTATTATAAAAAAATCCTGTATCTAATAATCTCATTTGTATCTAGTAATCTCATCCAACATATGTTTTGGCCTCAAAGTAAAATTCTCTTCCACCAATAACTTCTTCAACTTTACAAAGAAAGAACTTACAAACTACTCAAAATATTGAATTAATTTGAGAAACTATTTTGTTGTAGAAGGCATTACCCAAGAACATATACATTTATGAATAACGACAATTCAATATGAAAACGTTCAAGAAACTTGTAATCCACAATTTAATAGAATTGCTTATTTTCACCATTTTCACCCCTTTTGTTTCTTGGTTCATAAGAGATTTGCAATGCCTGCACTTCCTTAACTAATGCAAACTTTAATAATTTAAAAAAAAATAATTATGCATTAATTTCCTTGAAAAACTCATTTCCTATTCTCCAACCAATGAACGAAACCTTAGAAAAGCAGAAGTGGTAAAATAGGTTGAAGTGATGACCAAAAAACCGTTATCAACGCTATAACATTTTCCAAATTGTTGAACAGTATTATTTAGTAGATTTCAGCTCAATGCAGCCAGTTTTTAGTGTCTTGCCTTTCGAGCAAAATAAAACAGTTTACAGAATTTGAAGAACTTTATAAGAAATGTTAATAGTAAAGTAAATGCTTCATCCCCGTCCTCGTGGTGTCATCACCTAATCGGTAGTTTGACGTTATGCTCTAACAAAAAAATGTTGCCATGACTGTATGAAGAAGTTATATTAATTTTATGAAAGATTTTCATTATTCAATGCGAACTTTGCTGTGCAATCCAATTTTTTATTTTGACTAAACCTAATAGATAACGTAAATCCAAAATTAAACCTAAATAAACCATAAATAAAGCTTGAAAAAGTTTGAAGATTTTTGTATTTACGAAAGATTGTACAAAAGGGTGTAAACCCTAAAAAAGCCAAAACAGTCTCTACATTTTAATTAATTTGTTCAAAATTTTTGACGTTTCGGATTTTTCAGGATCCTATCCTCAGCTTTAAATAATTCTACGGAAGAAAAGCAAACTAAACTAGCAAAAGCTTTAAAATCTAAAGTTTCATTTAAATTACAAAAAAAATGTTTTATGGTTTATAGAGAGACTTTATGTAGAAAACTTGGTTTTAAATAAATTTCTGGTAGTTTCTTTTAAATAAACTATTTTAGCTTGAATGAAATTTGAAGTTCAAAAATTTGAGCACTTTTCAAGTACAAGTATGATCTGTTTTCATTGAAAATAGATACTTATTTTTATATAATTAAAGTAGGCTTATGGTCAATAGATTTTTAAGTTGTTCCCGATTTAATTTGTTTTTCCTCCGTAGATTTTAATGTAAATGACGATGGATCCTGGGTGATTCGTAACGTTTTGAATTTCGAATAAATCAAGCGTAGGGACTGTTTTGGCTTCTTTTTTTTTAAAGGGGAGTATAAACCCTACTTTATAAAGTATTACATTAGTCTCATATACTATTGTTTATGCCAATTTTCAGGCCTAGTATGGAGCAAAACCAGTTCAGAGTGAATGAAAGCAACAGTTTGGATAGACAAGGTGTGAACATATATGACAATATGCAACAACATCAACACTACATGAACCAACAGCAACAGCAAATGCTCGGTGATCGCCAGCAGAGTAGTTTTGAAAGTTTAAGATCAACACAACAGCCTTTTAACACATCTAATGGCTACCAGCAGAATAAGCAAGCATTCCCAGAAAACCACAGTCTTTCACAGGTTAAATTATTTATTTTTATTTTAAATCTAAGGTGATATAAATTTAATTTTTCAAAAACGTTTTATCAAAATAAGCATTAACTTAGAATTTCTTTATACAGGGTGTTCAGCATAAGACTACGGCCTTCGGGAGGCGATTCTGGGCATCATTTGCAACAAAAAATTCCATATAAACTATGGCTCGATTCGGCTCCGTTTTATAGATATTTTTAATTTTATGTTTTTTCAAGGTGTTACTACTTTTTAGCAAAAAGATGTCTATATTTCTCAAACTATTAAAGCTACAGCTATTTTAATAAGCTCACTAGAAAGAAGGTTAAATTTCCTTTTAAATAAGCTAATTTGTATTCTAAAATAATAATATTAAGTATTTTACTTTGTGGCCCAAACATAAGAAATAGCAAGTTTCTAATTTTTTCCAAAAACTTTGACTTCATTTTTCTCAAAAACATTTCATATGAAAAAACCGTGCACTATTCAGGAAAAACATCTACATACGATCACCTTTCGAACGGTATACAATAATTGGGGTTATGTTAAAAATTGATGCAGAAATCTGTCATTAATTGCAAAAAAGTAGGCCTCAAAACAGCGTCGGCATTATGAAAGGAATTCACCTACCATAAGAATATAACTGATCAGAATCATCAAATCCAGTACGATTTTTTGCAAACGTGTAATTTAATAATTAATGAATAAGCCGAGAACTTACTTATCGCTCTAATCTCCAAGTTAAAAACTGACATGTTTTATCCTAATACGGCTTACAAAAACAAATAAATACACAAGAAGAAAAGATAGTTTAAAGTCTACATTTTCATTAGATATTTAGTTGTCATTTTGCTGTCATTATGCCAACGAATTCGAATATTGAATATCGCGATATGTTATACATCTACGGTTTCGTAGATTGGAATAGTGGAGAAGCTAGGCGGGAGTATTCTAGATATTTTCCTGAAAGGGTGTTCCGAACGCTAAGACGATCGTGGAGATGTACTGGCGGTCCGGTGAAATATTCCATCCACTATTATTTAATTTGGGGATCAGAGCGAGTAATAAGTTCATTAGCTCTCCACAATCTCCTGTGTTCGGCTTATTCATTTGCTCTTCACAACCTGTTAATTCCAAAAGTTTATTGAGTAGTTCAAAATGATGATTTATTCACATTATTTGGCATATTCCTTTAATTAGCTACAGAATAACTCACAGATCTAAACTCGTTAAACGAAAATCCTTTTTTTTGAAATTGGTACCTAACACTCATTTAACATCATATTCATTTTTCTTCTTTTTATTTTATTATTTATAATGTAAATTTATTTTTGAATATAGTTCTTAAATTAATTAATTATTAATTTACACGTTTGCAAAAAATCGTACTGGATTTGATGATTCTGATCAGTTATATTCTTATGGTAGGTGAATTCCTTTCATAATGCCGACGCTGTTTTGAGGCCTACTTTTTTGCAATTAATCACAGATTTCTGCGTCAGTTTTTAACATAACCTTAATTATTGTATACCGTTCGAAAGGTGATCGTATGTAGATGTTTTTCCTGAATAGTGCACGGTTTTTTCATATGAAATTTTTTTGAGAAAAATGAAGTCAAAGTTTTTGGAAAAAATTAGAAACTTGCTATTTCTTATGTTTGGGCCACAAAGTAAAATACTTAATATTATAATTTTAGAATACAAATTAGCTTATTTAAAAGGAAATTTAACCTTCTTTCTAGTGAGCTTATTAAAATAGCTGTAGCTTTAATAGTTTGAGAAATATAGACATCTTTTTGCTAAAAAGTAGTAACACCTTGAAAAAACATAAAATTAAAAATATCTGTAAAACGGAGCCGAATCGAGCCATAGTTTATATGGAATTTTTTGTTGCAAATGATGCCCAGAATCGCCTCCCGAAGTTACCGTAGTCTTATGCTGAACACCCTGTATATCATGTTGCAATCCAATATATGATTTCTGTCGAAATTTATCGTTTAGAAATGCGACTTTACTGAGTGGATGTTTTCAGTTTTTACACCAAACGGCTCCAAAATTTATCAAACATTTTCCTAGGAAATAAATTTTGTGTGGAGTTGGTGTGGAAGTACTATCACAAACGTTTCTCAGAATTACACGCCAGAACACCATAGGGCGTTTTTAAGGATTTGTTTTTTAGCTTTGGAATTTTCTGGAAAGTAATGGCACGGCTTTTCTTAAAACTTTAAGAAATATACTATATTATAACCTTACCTAGAGCGAGAGCTCTCGGGACTGCCCTATACATGCATGTGGGTCCATTGTGCTCTCTAATAACAATTCACAACAACCAGAGCCAAGGCAAGCGAGCTTCTGATCATCAGTGCGGCTCCAGGTTGGAGGATTCAGGCTTTAGGGATCGTTCCCAACTATCTCAAAGTGTAATCCGTTATCCACCTCAGCAAATCTTCCTGTTTTCTGGCTCCTCCTAGAATACGTTACAGCATGCGCCTGGAGTATCTCAAATCTCAATGCCTCCATCTATTTCACATGACCTAGCCACTTGAGCCTACCTTTTTTAATTTATTTTAAGAGATTAGATTAGCTTCATCGGTTTGGCATTTATACCGATCCCCAAATCCTAGTATTCATTCATTTTCTTTTATCAAGACCCAAGTTTCACTGTGTTCGTAATAATTAGTCTTGTACACAACTTGTACACAATGAGCGTCGCTTTAGATTATCGTCAATATTAGAAATGTTTTTCTTTAACAATTATTTTGGAAATTTTTTGATGAGATTGAGAGTGATTAGTTCAAGGGAAGAGGAAAGACTGACTCACTGCCCATCTCTATGTGGACCCAATTAACAAGATAGGCCAGTAATTAGTAACTGCTAACTCTACCATAGGTGTATTATTTTTAATTTTAATTTTTATTGCTTTATTTAAGACGCGTTAGCATCTGATTTCATTGGCTACCGGAGCTTTTTTTAGTGCAAACACAGTCCATCACCGCACAATGAGCTGTAAGAAGCTCCTAAAAAATCTAAGGGCCCGCAGCTGGATTCAGACCCGGGAGCTCCGTTCTCCCGGAATCCATTGAGCTAATTCCTTCCTCACATACGTGGCGTTAATTTTTTAAATTTAAAATGTTGTATAATTTACATTGTTAGAAGTGAATTTTTGTGTTTAAAAAAATATTATTTTTTGCATCCGGGCGTATGATTAAAATAATTTAAAAAAATGATGATTAAATTTATAAGATAGAAGCGGTAAATCATTAGTAATTAATAGTCAATGTATAAATTTTCCTTTAGGTAACGCAAGTGTCTCACTCACAGCCAGTATTAGGTGTAAATCCAAGTATGGCACATTCTCAGCAACAACAAGCCTGCGCTAACAGTCATTCTAATCAAATAGGTCAGAAATGTTTTGGAAATAATCAAGGAATGTCGTCTCAGGTTAAGCAAGGATACAGTAACAATGTTGGGTATAGTAACAGCCAGCAACAACAACTCTCACAGCAACAACAGCTCTCACAGCAACAACAACATCAGCAACAACAACAACTGCAACAGCAGCAACAACTGCAACAGCAGCAACAATTACAACAACAGCAACAACAATTGCATCAACAGCAACAACTGCAACAACAGCAACTACAACAACAACTGCAACAGCAACACGTAAGATTCTTTTTTATTTTATTTTTTTTAGTTAAGCCACACGGAATATTTTCGTGAAAAAATTTTAATTTTTAGTTCTTACCTGAGACACACGTTTTGAAGTACGAGTGTAACTTAAGCCTGGAACATTAGTCTGTGCTCGCTTTGTAATTTAACTTATTGTTGGAATTGTTCCCACTTGTAGACAGTACGCCCAATATTTAAAGTGCTGATCACGTTAAAAAAAAAAAAAAAAAAATCCGACAACAATCAAACAGAAATTAAAGTCAACTGATACCTACTTGGACCGAACTCCGAAGCGACTTACAACAGGCAATCTCCAAATTAATTTAAGACTGATATTAAGATATGGAGTGAAACTTGTAGGGGTCTCCAGGTCCTCTAAAATTCAGAGCTACAGTACAATTATAAAGGTCTTAAAAAACCTTTTATTACGAACCAGAATTCTTCAATTGAACAGATTTACGATCTAGCTTTGTTGGTTGAATATGCTTTATTGTATAGGAATATTTTAGTAACAGAATTAAATTTTTAGTTCTGTATACATACATAAAACTATTATTACTATTAGATTGATTTATAAGTTTTACATTTTTGTTTTTTATAATTTGTTTAATATAATTTAATTAGTGGTGAAGTTTGACTTCGTTTTGGACGATCTAATTGACCATGTCATGGAGATGTAAAGCTTTCTTCTTACTAGAATTGTAATTATTATTTATAAATAAAACATTCTAATTTATATTTCTATCTAATCGTATAAAGTTTGCTATTGTTTGACCCCAGATTTTTTTTCCTAGAACGATGTGGTTACTTTCCAACAATCTTCAATGGATAGTAAACTTCAGTCGTTACCAGTTTCGGAAGCTGAACAAAAACTGGAGCAACAGAATTTAGAAGCATATCATAACATGGCAAATTTGAAACAAAGAATGGAAAATGTACAAATCAAACAAGAAGTACATCCACAAGTGGAAAACCCTTCTTCACCCATAACATTAAGAAAAGAATTTGGTTTGATGAGACAGGATAGTTACAGTCATCACAATCAGAGTTCTACTAATCACCTTAGAAAAGTAAGCCATATGTATCGCTAACTTAAAACATTCGTGTAGTCTGCAGTGTTCGGCAAGGATTGTTACGTATTTGGGTTTAAAGTTGTGATAGGGGGATTAGCGCGTGTACAATGGTTGAATTTTAGATCTACTGTAGTTGCCATTAAACTGCGACGATTGAGCGTCGCAAGTATATAAACGGACTTTGCTGGCGATTGTGCAGATTTCAATGCTATTATTTTTTTCCGAAGTTCTTAAATTATTAGACGCAACTCCTATACATTTTCAAAGGTCTTTTTAGCCCAATTATACAATCTTCAGCATCTGTTGGACTGTAATTTAGTTTGATCTTACTTATATTATGATGTATTGGTCTATATAGACTTTGTTATAGATATAGTTATAGATTTTGAATTAACTTTTTGTAAAGTCTTCCCTTTTCTTTTTCATTTATAGTTTTTAAAATTATTATTTTGTAAATAACCATACTATATTGTTTTTAATTTTTAAATTTTGCTAAAAATGCAGTAGTTCGCTTTAGTGGCTAGGTTCACAGGAGGCAACAGAGATATTGCCTTGGTGCTTAATCAAATTAATTATAGACCAAAGATGCTAAAAATGGCCGTATTAAGCCGAAACGCCCAATGGAAATATATATATAGGCGTGGCGTCTACTAATTCAAGTACCTTGAATTCGTATTATCCTCTCCAACCTAAGAAATGCAAGCTATTATTTTTTATACTGCTACCTGAAAGCGAAGGAATTGACATTAAGTTTTTCGCATCTGAATGGCAGCTGAAAGGTCCTCAAGAGGACAAACCCTTCGCCTGACCTAACCAGGGTAACAAAGATGTATATATTTGTAGAACGCCCATTTCATTAATCCTCAAAGAAGACTTTATAGCTTTACGCTGAACGACAACATCCAAAGATCATGGTCATGTTGAATAACGTTTTCATTTGCCATGTCGTAGGTGTGATCTTCATGGCTCATGAGGGTGCCATATTGTTGCACAGTATGAAAGCTCAGGATCAACTCTAAATCTCGGTATCTTTCCGAGGAATTTATTGTTCTTCTGTATCCAGACCACCAAATATCAGCTGCATAGGTGATCCTACGCCTAATTAGCATCTTTGACAGCGAGTTCATTTCGCTCGAACCCAGTTCCCAACTTACACTACTACCCATAGGCACTTCCAGAAAGTTTTAACTCATCATGATACATGGCGCAACCGCCCGCGTGGGGTCAAGGCCTCTCGTGTAGGATTCGTGGTAAATGGTGTTTTATGAGGCTGGGTTACTAGCTCCGCACTCAACCCCCTACCTGAAGGACCAGTTCATTTCATATCAGAGTTTCCCTCTTCTAGACCAGCCGGTTTCACCGCGCCTTACATAGCCTGGCCTACCCGTGGTTATATTTTGGAGTTTTCCTTCCCCTACACAAATAGCCTTCACTATTTGTGATATTTGCCCTCCTAGGATGCAGTTTAACGTTTTGCCTAAGACGAAAAAGTTCTAATTGCTTGGCGTATTCCATTTCAGTGTATTGTTGCCAATTTAATTTTTCATTAACCAAACTAGGAGGACCTCTGAAATTGATGGTGCTTTGAATCCCTCTCTTTTCCTTAGCCTAGTGAAAATCACAAACGAGCACTTCATGGCAATGACAGACGACACTATAGGTGAGGGGACAAGTTTCTTCCTTGACGAAAACCTTTTCTTACCGATACCTCAAGCTCAGCATTCTCTGATCTAAAGGTTGGGTACCCATTTCCTCAAGAGTAGTTTCCAGTCTCCAATCATGAATCCTTGGAATTTTTTAATTAGTTGACTGGAGGAGTGTTTTTGAGGAATTCAGGAAGCCAAATTTCCAACTTGGTATTCCTGGAAATTTCCCGGAAGAAAAAAGTTATCGGTAACCTAGATCCTATTATAAATGGTGCCGAAAGACTGGTGATAGGAAAGATTGTTACTGTCTTCCTGATGATTTTAAAAACATCGTTTTTAAGATGTTTTTGAGTGATAAGACAGCAAAATATAATAATGCATGGGCGTCGATGTTCCTTGTTTTCTCAAAGATTCTCCATGAAAGTTGACAGCTCATATTATTCTAGTTTTTCCTTTCCTTTTCCTTTCATTGTGGTAAGAAGTGGCGCTTTTCTTTTCTTTTTTTTTTTTTTACTTTGATTTCATTCAAAAATTTGTTAATTTTATTTAATAAACCAGATGGGTGAAAATGGTGACTCAGAATTGGCATTGCTGGAGGACGGCCATTACACAGGCCGTGGAGGCTCGCCATCACCGCCAGAACAGATTATTATGACTCCGCCAAAGGATGATCTGAAGGTTAAAGAAAATATATATGAGCATTCTCCTGGTGAAGTTTACACCATTCCTGAAGAAGAAGATGAAATGTCCAGTCCCACTTCAGATGGCGTGACGAGCTTAAGAAAAAGACGCCTTGCTGGATGTAAACTTTTTATTTAAATGATTTCTAAACTTAAAATAAATTCAGTTAAAATAAAAATTCTTTATTTCGCTAACTTCTAAGCTAAAAATTGCCCCGAGTACTTAGCTTACAAAGATCTCGCATTTTCAGTGAATAGCTATTCAATGTCAAACCTACGTTTGAAGACTCATTTCTCAAATCTAAGTTCCAACACGTTTTACTAAGCTTCCTCTTAAAATTTGCATTTAAAGCATAAATGTTCCTAAGTTTCTACATCTCCACAGTCACTATGTTTGACATCTTGGCGATACTTTTTAAATAACTGGCAACAGAACCTTAGCCATTCAGCATAAAATACCAACATAGATTTGGTGTCATCTATTTTAATTTTTAGATAGTTCTAAACAAGGATTAAACTCACAAGAAATCAAAATCGCGATCTGGTCCACATAAAATGTTAATATATGCCTTTATATTTATTTTATTTTTATAAAATAAATCTACTCATTTTTATAATTTTACAATATTTGTTTAGCACAAATGTTGAAGAAAGATGATAGTCATTATAATACTTTAGGACCTTCAAATCAACATTTGACTAATAACAACTTCATGTCGCAGCCGTTATTAAACAATTCTCAACATTCTATTAGAAGTAAGCAACTTTACAATTTCAAGTTTAGTAGTTTTGGTAGCAAAGGCCATTTAGTGGCAAAAGTAGAAATTATGATTTTGCAGATTCAGACTTTTTATCTGTAAATTTTTAACTTCTTTCTCCTCACAATGCTAAACGAAAATACCTGAACCAAACGATGGGGTGTATATAAGAATTTACAGTTTTCTACCAAAGAAGTTCTATAGACTTTAAAATCCATCTCATAAGTTAGTTGTTCCCAAAAGCGATATTTTGTTTTGTTAATTTAAAGCGCGTCAACATCTGAGATTATTGGGGCCCGGAGCTTTTTTAGTGCATGGCTGGTCTCCAGACAATGTTCTCTTTTTCTCTCGTCAAATCACTAGACATGTGAGAAGCTCCTAGGAACGTGATATATTATTTTCATATTTAGAAACTGCAGTTTTTGCTTGCAAAATAATCCATTTTAAGTGGTCCGTCCTAAAGCTGTAAAGAAGTGGTCGAGTTAAATCTAGCCACAAGTATTTGAGGGCATGCCAAAGAACTGGCTGCGTCTAAAGTTCCGTTAGCTTCATAAAAGGATCTTCATTAAAAGGAGATGTAAAATAGTGTGTATGAGTTTTCAAATCAATAGTCGCTAAAAGATTGAATATACAAGAATAATGACGTGTGATGAAAAGTACATATACTGTCGGAATACTGAGATGTTTTTCTAGGACCGTTGATCAGCCAAGGCCTGGAAATGTGAAGGGATAATACGCCACAAAATCTATCCTTGTATTCCGATGTTTTTTTTTGTTTTGTTTTTTTATAATAGTACCAACAGTAATAATAATAAAATAGAATAAATTTGATAGAATTTACTAAAAAAATGCACTGCAATGTCCAGTTAGGTCAGTCAAAAACAAGTTATTTATCATCAAGAAAACGCTCCAACCAACCCACCTCCAGTCAAGACAAAAATAGGAATTGAAGAACTTGATTGCATTGAATTTTTTTACAGCCCAGACATAGCACCATTCGACATTTCATTTCAGGGTGTGACAAATTTTCTTTGTGGGAGAAAATATAATAACTATGCTGTAAAATATGTAACTATTATTATATAACTATGCTTTAAATTGGAGTCATGAGCTTTTTTTCACTTTAGGAAGAAATAAAACAGTTGCCTTACTACTGTAAGTTACAGCCTTACAGCCTGTGCCCAGAGAGGAGTTAATTTCAGCGAAGAGGAATATAACTTTATATGTTTTTATGTTGGATTTTGTTTGTTTTTTTATTGCTGGATAAAACCAACACATTTACATTAACGATTATTGCTTGCTTCAATTGCTTTTAATGTATCATGGATCTCCTTAAAATCATTTTGTTGACTGTGCTGCGTCTACCACTTCTTTTTTTTCCTTCAGCTGAGATAAACAAATCTTGAGAAAAGCAGATCTCCCGTGTCTCTGTGATTTCTCTTATAATTTCTTATTTCTTTTTCCAAATAGATTTTGAAAAATAAAACAATTTACATATTTAAAGAATTTTTTATATTTACTGTAATTTTTTTTTTTAAAGTTTCAGGTAAAGAAGACGTTAGGAAACCGAATGGTAGTAGTACTATACACAAACTGCAAGGAAGCATGCGTGGTAACACTCATACCGAGACTTACGGCAATGTTCACGCTGAACATACTGCGCTGCATAGCTCCCCAATGAGTAATGTACATGACAATCCGCATCATAATAATATGTTCAACAAGTCGCCTAACTACAACACAAACATAGAAAATGCAGAAGATCTTACCTATGGTAAAATGGTATTCAGGTAAGCAATAGATATGCGTGTTACTAACAAAAAAAAAAAATCTGTTGTGAACGTACACGTCTTTTTCTTACTGCTATTCCAAAATTCTAACTTACAAATTTTATTCAAACTCGGAGTTAAGAACATATATAATTCTTATAAACACTACAGTTTGCGAAACCAAACATTACAATGAAGTGACACTAGAGAGAATTCCCTCGCCAGAACTGCCTCCAGAAATTCATGTAGACACACCCAGCCAGACAGATACATACAGAGAGAAAGACCAATTTGTAAAGAAAAGTATATCCGGGTGGATTTAGGTCCTAGTCTCATGAGTTGTCTGTAACTTCTGTTTAGTTCTTTTCTTGGGTGATAGTTTCGCTTAGACGTCCGTCTAAGTAGAGCCCTAGGTACTAAAAAAAATAGTATCTACCGTGGTACTACCGTAATATAAAAAGGAAAAAGTCCGCAAACTTACAATCTAATGATCACTTTTTGGTCCACTCTGTATAAGTACATATGGTATTGCTTAATACTTTATTTTTAGAATAAAGTAAAAATTGAGATCTTATTATAATGTGACTTATTCCTCAGGAACAATGACCTCAACAGTACCATGGTATCAGCAAGTGACTCCAATGAGCACCGATTTGACCCAGTAAGTTGTTTCCAAAATATATAATGTGTTAAAGAAAGAAATATCCGCTGTGAAGTGCAAGACTTTTTCTTAACTCTAATAACAGGGGAAGTGGTTAATCCACTTCTTCAGAGAGATCCACGATCCACAAGGGCATGGAAGAGGGTGGCACTTTTCCCGAAGGCAACCTTGTCCAACTTCCTCTGACAAAATAGTGCAAAAAGAAATATATCACCCATGGTTCACATCCATCACTAAACCTTTCCTCAGTTCTTGTGCGCAAAGTCAAAACTCCGCCGGGCTAAGCTCACGATTCTTGGAACCTTCTTGTAGAAAGACACGTTCGGTCGGAGAGGGATGCTGTGGAGCCCTATTTGTGACATTGCAATATGTCTCTTTAGGGCAGCCATCAAAAGAGTGGGTACATGGTAAGTCCTAGGAAACCTCAAGCCAGAAGCAGGCGAAAAGCTTCGTCGTTAGGTGCTAGTTTAAGTTCATTACGGCGTTGTTCTAACTTGTTTTTTTTTTCGTCTTGTTATTCCGTATGGCCTTTCAAATGATCTTATGTCTCCTGACGAACCAGTACAATGAGGAATTAATGTATTTCAACTATCGAACTTACAAAAACAGTATTAAATAAGGCCAACCAGTTGTCTCCATTATATCTTGTCGTAGACTCTCTGCAGTCATGAGACTCGGAAAGACATTGCCATATTTTTTTTTTATAGCCTATTTTCTAAGATGGAGGATAACATCATCCACATAAAGTAGAGAGTCCAAACTTGGTCTAAAATCGAAGAACACTTTTTCGCTTTAAGTAAAACTATAATAACAGAAATTAAGATTAATGGGTGGTCTTACTGATCATGCATCCTTATGTAATAGATATTTTTGCGTGAGATACTTATTCCAAGGAAATGAAAAAATTAATAATTTCTTTTTATAGAGTTAAGAGAAAGTTGTAAACTCATTAGAACCATAAAGTAATTGTAAAAAATATTTTTCCTTTTCTAATTTTTTAATGTTTTATGCATACAGATTGAAGAGAACGGTGATAGTGATAAATTGGCTGCAAACCAAAATAATATACACAATCAAAAGCAAACTGTCGGTACAATCAGTGGCATGCTAGCCGACTTCAGCAGAGCACTGGGTATTATTCTTTAGGTCCTAAATTCTGTTATTATTACATGTGTCGTTAATATTGATGAAGTAAGACTAGTGAAATCATATAAGAATGCTGCGTTAATTTCTTTTTTAAGCACGTTTACTTAACATCTAGTTCTATGATTAAAAATATTTGAATTTTTTTTTAACAGTTGAAAAACCCTAAAAAATTAACAGTTTAGATAAACAATGAATTGATGAGAGCATGAAATTTTAACACTGGAAGTCGACCCTTTCCTATTTATTTATGGATCTTATTTAATTTAGAAATGCTTATTCCTTTTTTTAATTTCATTTTCAGATAGGTTGTAGAAATTTATCTATTAAATCTAAAACTTTTTTTTTTAATTTCTTGTAGTGATTTGTTTTGATTTAAATTTTGTGATAAATGGAAAAAGTCAGTTCAGATGTAAAGGTAAGTACAGAATTAGTTTAATATTTAAGGAAAATTTAAATTTGAAGTATTAAATTAAAAAATATATTGTTATTTAAATGGTATAAAATCATTACAATAAAGTGTTTTCAGTCTAATTTTGTTATTCTTTAGTTTTTCTATTTCCTACTCAGCGCAGGGCTCTATGCAAACGTTTTATACAAATTTAAAGTTGTGGAAGATATACACAAAATCCAAAGGAAGTTAACACAATGACTTTTAGTAATCGCCTTAGAATGTCATTGAGAACTAAAAAAAGAAATCGACTTAAAAAAAATACACATAAGAAATTAGCTAATTTCAAAAGTTTCGGCACCAGAAATATAATCAGCATTATTATTATGATTATCCTCTTTAATACATGCAACCGACTTTTTACAATAAGAAACTTAAACAAATCCTATTTTTCCCACTTATCATTTCAGCCACTTTTTCTTCGTAACACTTTTACGTATTAAAAGTTTTTAAAAGTATTAACTTTCCTGTTAAACAAAGTTGAGGATTTTCTTAAAATAATTTGTACCTTAAAACTGTTACATAAATCGCACAGTTCTTTCTTGATGTAATAAATATCTAACTAGCTCTATATACAATAATTATTTGAAAGTTATTATTCTTCGAAAACTTTTATGCTTTTGAGTGTCAAACCAAGCCTTCACTACCTTGGATCTTTCTTGAAAAGGATGACTTACATATTTGCTTTCAGTGTCAATTGCTAAGTATATTCCAGACAGACCATTTTCAGTCTGCCTCTTCCGATTTAATATCTTTCAACTTAGTTTCCTCTTCATTTCTTCTATACACTTGGTCAGACTGTTTCAACTGCTGATTCTACATGTATGCAGAATGTTGAATTCCAACTTTTTCTTCCTTATCGTTTCCTTGTTTTATCGCGCTTTTTTTTTTCCTAAAACGCGATGAAGAAATATCATTTCGTACATGTATCACATGTTTATTAAACATGTTTCCCGATTCCGCATTGAGGTACCTCTACACCTACGTCATCACTTACACTTTTTTGCTTATTTCTCTTTTATTGTCCAAGGGTTACTATGAGTCTGTAGGCTTTGTTTGCTATATTTACCCGATTTAATACCTTAGGTCAGTTCTACCATCCTAGCCGATCAAGTCACCCAAACCTGAATTCATGGCACCTTTGACCTTCATGTATGTAGTGTGTATTTAAAATTCAAAGAAAATCCCAATAATTGAAAAATCTAAACCATTCGAACAACCGTTTGCCTAAAATTTGAAATTCACAATTCATTTTTATGAGGTGGTCTCGTGCAATTACTCAAATGATACTTTAAATTAGAATTTAACGTCATCTCTTCCTCAATACTCCGTAAAATGAAATTTCCTGCAAAGTAGTATACAAGTGAACAGACAAAATCATTGAGCTATTTTTGGAAAAAATCCAAACCAGAAAAATCTGTTGAATAAAACGGGAGTTACGATAAATCAATTTTGTCCCAAAGGCTCCTTTGGTGGTACCTAAACCAAATATAAAACACCAACTTTTTGGGATTTTGTATTTTTGAGTTAGCTCAAATAACATAACACGAAACACACAAATGCAGTCACATTAAATTGAAAATCTGAAGCTTTTACTCCAAAGTGCTTGTTACTTTCATAAATTATATTTTCAATTTTCTATTTTTGATTTTGATGGAACTCTGATTATAATAATATACATAACATTATAATATAATTTTGGGGCATTAATAGAATTATATTTGTTTACACCAGATTGTTTAATACTCGGATATAACGTTTTAGTTATGAGGTCCCACGATTATAGAAAAAAGATTTAGCGTGTGTGAGTACAAAATATCTTTAAAAAAAAAAAGAAAGACACTGGAAAGTCAAATTTGTTATATTTGTTTAGATGAAAGGAATTGACAGTTTTTCAAGATTATTTAGTGATATTGTTTAAAATAATTTATTTATGTTTATTATAAACCTTCTCCTAGCGAAATAGATTTTGGGGAAATACCAAGTAAAAAAAGCAGCAGCCTTCTAACGTGCCTAACAGATGTATGCTTATATTCACAATAGGTTTTTGTTTTTTATTTTTTTAATTTAGTTGTTTCGGTTGTTTTAGAAAATGATTCAACCTCTTATTTAACTCTCCATTTACCATGCTCGAGACCAGACGGACCCAAGGAACATTGTCCTTATATAAGTGCTACAATATACTCAAGATTGTAATAGACATTCACGGTAAAATAATCGAGAATATTCATGTAAGAAGAGATTAAGTGAACGAGTTAGTTTACAACATTGTTTATGCTGCTATCTAATGCACAGTTTTGCTCTGCGATTCTCATCTTAGCCCTCAATAGAGAAACATATATACAAAAAGTATGTATGTAAACTGCATTAAGTTATGTATAGATGTTTTATTCTTAGTAATAATTGTGAAGAAACAACTGATGACCCCTATTTTTCACTTATTTTCAACAATTAATTGTAATATAGTTTTATTAACCAACTATGGTGTAAATAGTAACATTAATTTACAAATTTTTGATGTTGCCTTTTAATTACTTGTGTTTTAATATTAAAATATCTAACAAATCTTAAGTGGGTTCTACCTACCTGGTACCTTGTAGGTTAATTTTCGGAACGTTTAAAACTTATGTACTATATTATAGTTTGAATGTATAAATAATTTAATGTATAGTTCTTAATATTTCATTTTATTCGTTTTAGGTTTGAGCAATCCTTCGCCACCGGCGCAGTTTCCTGAAGACAAGGGAAACGATAACCAGTCGTTCGCTTCTGAATTAAATCCACCAAATTATCAACAAAATGTACTTGATCATTTACATGGTTCTGTCTGGCCTAATGAACAAATGCATCAAAATAAAAGTGGATTCTACAGAACTGATCATTTTTCATCCTCGCATAAACCACCAATGAAACCAGAATCGATACAAGGTGACTTGAAATGTAATCAAAGAGAGCAGATGGGCCAACGTCACGAATCAATGCATGGTTATGACCAACTAACGCAAGAACAAAGTCATCAACAGCAACAGCAACAGCTGCAACAACAACAACAGCAACAACATCTTCATCAACAACAGTTGCAACAAATGCAAAAACATCAAGCACAGTTGCAACAAGTTCAACTGCAACAACAACAAGCACAAATACAACTTGAATTAGTTCAACAGCAACAGCATCAACATCATCTGCAACAGGTGCAACAGATGATGATGCAACAGCAACAACAGCAAGTAGTCAGTTTGCAACAGCAAAGAGCGCAACAAGAATATGAAGAGGTTGAACAACAGAAACAGGCTGTATTACAGACTACAAAGACACCACTACAGGGTCTTATGTTTGGACAACATCTTACACAACAGCAACAGCTTATGTATCAACAGCACATGCAACTGCAGCACCAGGCTCAACATTTGAAGAAAGTAAAACGATCGCTTCCACATTCCACCAACGATCCACAGAAACAAGTTCAGGTATGAACATAGAAGTTTTAAGTACCAAATAAAAGGTTTTAGAAATTGTGTGTGTGCGCGCGCGTGAATAAAAATCGATCAACTTGGGTTTAGGGGAATGTTTAAAGTTAGAATTTCATCTAAAAGGTGCAAATCAAAATATTTTTTGTATTATACTATATTATTTTCTTTTTTTATTTTACCCGGATTTACGTTCTTTTACTTAATTTACACTTCAAATTTTACATAACTATTAAAATAAAATTGCACTCTCTAAAATACTGAAAAAAAACCGTACCTACATATTCTGTAGACAAGAGGATATCTTAAACTTAATACGCAAATCTATCTATGGAAAGACTAGCAAATAAACGAACTAAATCTAATAAAATTATATTATTATAGACAGTTACCCAATCAAATAAAATATTCAAGGCATAAAAGCGCTTTTGATTGAACAAAAAGAAAAGTAACACTGAAAACGCTAAATTGAAATAAAATTAACCCTTTAGTTCTCTAAGTTTTCTTTGCGCATATTAACTTAAATTTCATTGACACTTGTGTGAACGGAAAATTACTGCTAATTTAGATACTGAAAATAAGGTTCTGCTCACGCTCAATCACGCTAAATGGGAAATGTGCGTTTATCTTGTCCCAGTGTATAGAGTTACTGTGAGACGTTTCTAATCTTCAATTTCGACCAAACTAATTCTTATTTTCAATTAAAAAATGTAGGCTTTAAAGTCCTGTAAGCTACTGTGTTGGCGACACCCTGAGTTGAAAGAATGTTATTTCACTAAAAGTGAGAGTATGCTGAAACTTCTAGAAAATTATTTTATTTGGGTTCCAAGGGGGGGGGGGGAGTTTAGTACAAATTCCAAGTTTGAAAGAATTTTGATAACTAAATGGCGTTAAGCTAATTTTTTGAGTGCTAACATCAGATTTGTTATTTAGTTTTCGTAGCAAATAACTTCATAATGCTTCTGTTTAAAATTCTTTTAATGAAAACTGATTTCAAGATTATTGCAGGTAACTATCATGCATCTCTCAAAATATCACAATAATTCTCTGAAGAGAACCTATAAAACATTAAAGCCTACAAAAAGTAAATAAAATTTTCGCAGATTAAAAAAACTTATTTAGATTTAATTTTGAAAATTGTTTTAAGAGATAGTTGTGTGATTATTTCACAAAATTTATTTTATTTTTCTTACTTTTAAATCTTAGCTAAGCATCCGTATTTCTACTAAAATGTGTACTTTATTTGGATGTTACTTGGTGTTGATTTTGTGGATAGGTGCAGAAGAAGGATGCGACGGGTTGGTCAGTGGTTGGTCAGGGAAGTGGCGGAGTGACCATACAGCAGATGGTAGCTGCCCAGCTGCTCAGCCAGCCTTGCCTCGCAGTGCAGGTCGTTTCCAGTGACAACAAAGCCTCACACCGACTTATCCCGGCCACCTCTCCACCGAATATAACCAGTACAACCACCCATCAGTTTGTTAATAGTGGTTAGTCAAATATTTGTGGTTGCATTTCATTAATGTTTTCGAGTAATAGAAATCGGAAAGAGCCCACAAAATAATTATTGATATTTCGACATGATAATCAGAGGAATTAATGACAAGAAAATTATTATTTAAAAGAAACACATATTAATGCTGTTTTTAACGTTAAATTTGGCTTAACGCTGAAATTAGGGAAGTAGTTAGACTGGATAATCGAATTAACAGTATGCCTCTGACAAATAATTTATTAAAGAAATTAGCAATAATTAGTATTTATTAAAATATCATGATGGTCTCACGATTGCAAAATAAACCAAAATTTTCTATTAAGGAAGCGAAAAACCCAACATAGACTTCAATACTTAAAATGAATATTCGAGTATATGTAAACTATAAATACGTACAAGGGGATGATGCAGTAAAGCCCCCTCCAGTTTTGTTCAAATCTACTGCAACCTAGAACAGGAATAAACCTAGAACTTTTCCATAAGACCCACAGCAGTCCGACCAAATCGGGCATAAGTTTAAGCTAAACAGCTTTACCTTCATTATGTTCCACCTTGAGTCTGTTCTCCTCACTTCCTAAACTGTCATGAGAAGTAAGAGTGTTTCCTTCTTTAACACAAACTCCACTAAGTGGATCTGGTCCGAGGACCATCAATAAATGACGTCACCTTCAAAAACACTGTCCAGTAATGGATATGGAGTCTGAGAAATGTTTTTAAAATGCACAGAATCTTCTTGCTTCAGCTTTAACCGGACTCCTAATCAGCATGTTGCCGACAACCCACTGAGCTCGTCCATTATCATTATCGAATTACCATGTGTTAATATTAACAATCATGTTCAAATTAATGTATTCTATTTTTTTATTACTGTTATTATTTGCGTATTTAATATTAAAGTATCTTAGTAATCTAAGTGGGCCTAGCTAATCTTTGCGTCTGATTGTATTTTAAATTTAGAAACAAAAGTGTTTTTATCTTCTTTTTTTTATTCCCATTAATTTCGAAAAGACGATAGAAAAGACAAGACAATTCTATTAAATTGGTAAATATTCTGTTATAGGTATAACACCAATGGGTACACCACAAAGTACACCAGTAAGTACACCTAGAGGTGCTAAAGATGGCGGCGATTCTTCAGACACAATGAGTGAAACTGATTCACAGAAATCACTTAGAACTAGAAGAAAATTGCCTTCTATACCGTCCGACCAGGAGGCTGTCACATTGCAAAATGTAAAAAAGAAGGATAGAGTTAAATGTAAAAGTCATGATAAATTCAGGTATTTCAAACTTTAAGCAGTTTTTTTTATTCTTATGTGAAATTTAGTAATTTAAAATAATGATAAAATAAATACATTAAAAACCTTTGCGAACCACTCTTTATTTCCTTCGTTTTTATTAAAAATTTACTTCATTCTTGGAAATAATTGATAGCCAACACGAACGGTGAGGCAATTAGAGCTGAAATTAAAATAATAGTTGAGCGTTATTTAACAATTTTGCCATGTAACAAAACATATTTATTTGTAGTAGTACTGTGGTTAATAAAGATTTATTCAATAAAGAGGTACTTTTGTTATACTTTCGATTGAAGTGAAAGCCTGAAACATCATATATTAAATCAACTAACAACGACGCGCCGGGAAAAAATAAAAAAATAAATAAAAGATATTATTATTCTAGTGGATATTATTATTTGCGTATTTAATATTAAAGTATCTTAGTAATCCGGTAGACCGGTTTCCATCCATCTTCATACGTCTTACAAATTATTTTTCTAGCTGGTGTAAATTGATTTTCTTTGAACTCAATGTACAATTGGTGTTCAATTTTTGTTAATAATCTACTTATCATTGTTTAGCAGGCCGTACTCACCGCTTAGACAATATTCAGATGGTAGTTATAAAATTTCAACATCAAATTTAATGCTACAGCGACCTAGCTCTTCGGAAACTAATCTAAGGAAAGTGAACAGCTATGGACCTGATATTCCCAGACCCGGTTCTGCTCTGGGACTTCTTCAAGGTAAATAAAAACATTTTCAGTTATTTCACGTACATACAAATGATTTAAGAATACTAATTATTCATAACATGGGTTGCTAAGGTGCAGTACAAAATAAATAAAATAAAAGAAAAATCATCCAACTTTAATTTAAAAATAATAATAATGAGCGAATACTAGATTCCAACGCGGAGATCACGTGTTCGAATCCAGCTGTTGGCCCTTAGATTTTCTTTTCCTAGGAGTCCTTACAGATCACTGTTTGGTGATGGACAGTGTCCAAAGGCCGTTAGTGCACTGAATAAAGCTCCGAGCGCCAATAACCTCAGATGTTGACGCGCCTTAAATACAATAATCATAATAATAATGGAAAAGCTATCATCATCTACCTTGCGGGGCAAGGAGGCTTATGTGGAAGTTAAACAGGTTGACCCAAATGGCAACTGGTTTATGAAGACGACAAACATAGGGACGCTAATAATCCTGCGTATACAGGGTTGACTAATGTAAAAAAAAGAGACTGCATTTGGACTAATATGCCCAAAAAAAGGGTGGAACTTAGGTATGCAAGGGTGTCTTCATATCCCCTCTGTAATGTGCAATACTTTGAACTAATATTCCTGCACACTCTAAAATAAATTAAAACTAAATAAAATTAACCCGAAGGGGTTGAAATACAATAGTGTTAAATAATGAATTATTAAGACTTAAACAAATTGGGCACACTTGGACTAAAACTTTTTTTTAATCTTGTTTAATTTATTTCTGCTTAATTCTTTGATGCCACTTGTAGCGTGAAAATATTTAATTTTGCAAAATTATCTTTGAACTTAAGGGATGACTGAATATATTCAGAAAAAAAGAAAGGTATTAAAACAAGAAAACTCTTTGTGCAGGTTCTAGCGTAGTTAGTAGCAGTGGAATTTGCCTGGATTACAGTAGAGATTCAGAGATAGCTTCCTGTCTGCCTCCAGATTTGAGGCATTTACTTAGTACATACAAGACATCAGACAATACATATAGTAAGCAGGTATTTATAATTATTTAAGAATTAAATTTTATTAAAATTAATTGCTCCAGTTTTGTTCAAACAGTAATTTTTTTTAGAACATACAATATTTTTGGAGTAGTTAATTCCCCTCTCCCCAAAGAATAATAATGATTAGGATAACATTTATTTGGACAAGAATGATCAGGCGAACAACCTTTGACAAAAACTTCGTCTGCCAACCGTCGAGAAGTCACCCACTATTTTATGGATGGCCTAATCAGAAAGGCTGTAGGATCATTTAGGGGATGAAATGCTCTAGATAATAATAATTAATAATAGGGAAGGGATTAGCAATACGGTTAGCGTATTGAATTCCCACGCGGAGGACCCGGTTTGAATCCAGCTGCTGACCCTTAGAATTTCTCTTTCTAAGAGCTTCTTACAGCTCGCTGTCCGATGATGGAAAGGTTGTCTGTAACGAGAAAACACTCAGTTGTTGACGTGCCTTAAATCATAAATAATAATAATAATTAATGGCGCTTGATATGTCAGACTTCCCAAGGAGGTGTTAGTGTCAGTCCAATCCAACCCACCTTTAAGGTGACCTTTGTGGCCATCGTAGGAGGAGGTGGACTAGCAACTAGTCCATCCAGACATTTTGGCAGCCCTGTGGATTACGTAGCCTAACAACACCTTCCATGACTTCCTTAACATTTACACAGTATTCTCATGACCAGTTGATGTGTGCAACTGTTTGGGTTTAGCGACCCACTGGCCAACTCCAGTTTACCACCACAAACTCTAGCTTCCCAAGAATAGGAAATCACTTTCTTGAAATCAGTTATTATATTTAGCACTCAACTAAATATATAATCTGATATGTATTTTATAAATTAAATGTATTGTAATGTTTATATTTGTTCAATACACAAGGAACATTTAGTAGGGGATATCAAAGTGCCTATCACGGAACGTAGAGGAATCAATAGACTTAATCATTTGGAATGGGAAGCCGATAGACTATTACAGAGGAACCAAGACGTTCTGCAGAATCCAAAGAACAGGTTAGTAAATTATATATATATATATATATAATTTTTTTTTTGTTACTTTTTCTTGTTATAAACATAATGATTAACGAAGAAATTAGGAGAATTTACAAGATTTTAAATGAAAAAATTGATTTAGAATGAATATTATCTTTCATTCCATGACCGATTCAAGATATCGTGCAATTATCTCTCTCTGTTTGTGGTAAATGAACTTTTGTAAATTTTCCAACTATAATATATTTAATAAATATAAGCATATATAATTATAATATAATATTTACTATAATACAACAAACATAGTATTGCAAATTTACTGTCTCAAAGAATCGTAAGTTGTAAATTAGTTTCGGTTTTCTTCACAGTCTTTAATAAGGACTGAGTATGGCTCTTAAGAGATCCAAAAGCCTTAAGTTAGAAAAAGTGATACAAATGTTTGTTTTTTTTATTTCATTTACATTTTACCGTTTTTCATAGTATGGAGAAGATAATGGTAAATGGTGTATTTTTGGTCGACATCTTTCAATGACACATGCTGGCCGCTCTGAACTAGCCTCTCTTCAGGCTCTTGTCATTACTAAGGATATCTTTCCCTTCGATTTCGCATATTCAATTTAATGAGCACGCGTGGTTTCGGTATTCATACATTTTTTCATTAGTAAAATTACCAATATTGTAAGGCTCGGTTATGGTTGCTAGTAATCTGTCAGCTGGACATCAAACTAACAATTAAACTGGCTATTTGAAATGGTCTCGTAATGCGTTAAAATTCTTCAGTTTTTTAATTTTAAGTTCGCCAATTAAATCGTCATCTTTAAAACTTTTGTTTGTTTGTTTTTAAAACATATTTCTATATGTTATTTTGAACAGATTAGAAATGCAACGCAAGATGGTGTACTCGGGTCTGGGCAGGACAAGGAAAGTGAGAACCCACAGAAGGCAACTCTCTGATCCAAAAATATTATTAGAAATGAGCCAAATGAAAAATGGAAACGATGTACAGTACAATAGAGCGCTATTCCAAGTAAATGATCCTTTGTGTTTGTTTTTATAATAAGTTAAATACTGTGCCTCAAGTGGGTCTCAGTGCATTTGACCATGCATGATTTCCCAGGTGGTTTTCATGATTCATATATTCTTCATGAATGCACAGCATAAAGTCTCGGACTCAGTGAATTGAAAACCACTTGCATTTACATTCTAATGGTATTTTATTTGAGAGCACAAATTAAAAAAAAAAAAAGAAGAAAGTTACCTAAAGTTAAAATTGAATATTTAGTATAGAAGCCATCAGGAGATGGTTGCATCAAAAAAGTTTCATTCTAATCTGATTAACCTAAAGTGTAGCTTTGCTGATTTTTTTTAAGTACATATTTGTGTTTTACGGTTTTCTCGTACAAATTTATTAATTTTGTGCGAAATGCTCTTCCATTGTCCTTTTCGCCAGAAAGTAGGAATATCGAGTGATAGGAGTTCCAGGCATAATGTATTCAAGTGTATCTTGAATGTGTGTAAAAAAAATTGGTTGAAGAGTTTTCTAAGTATAATATACAATTCGGTTTAATTGTTGGCAAACAAAATATTTCTACATAAAAAATAATAGTAAAAGGCTCTCACTCAACGTTCTTATAAATTGAATTTCCCCAAATTTGAGCCCAATAACAAATCTCACTTCTGGAGACAGAATTAAATATTATTAGCTCATTCTATACGCTTCAGAATTATGTTTTCAAAAACAAGACATACGATTTATTGTCATATAATAAGATTTAAATGTGTTAGCAGGGTTTATATGGTTCCTCACACCCCAGTTTATGTCCGCCATATAAATCTTTTGAATATGAATCTATCGACGGTGGAAAATTAGGTGATTGGGAAAGTAGTCAACATCCGTACCTGAATTCCTACGCTGTAGCTGGAGGAGCCCTCAGGGAGACGGCCATCAGTAGTGTTCTCGATAAGGAAATACACAGTGATACGATGAGGTGAGATTGTTGATTTAGTATCTGAAGTACCAACATCAAAATAATCAACACCCATTAATATCTCTCACCATAATTAAGTACGGAGGTGGGCAAAAATTTAATCAATTAAATTCCAATTGAATTGAAAAAAAATTAATTTTAATATGATTAAAATTACAAAATTTAATCGACCAAAATTAGTTGATTGAATTAAATTCATTTTTAATTTAATTGGAATTTAATCAATTAAAATTTTTAACAAAAAAATAAATTAAGATTAAAATTAAATAACCAGAATTTTAATTGATTGAATTAAAAGACGATTAAATTTTTTAATTTTCGGGCCAATGCACCTTCATTCTGTTTAGCAGGCAGAACTTCGTCAATATTATCACTTTTCTGGAACTCGACACCATCATTGGTGCTCGGCGCCATCAATTGTAGAAAGTGCTTGTTTAATTACGAAAAACGTTTCAATATCTATCAGAAATAGACAGTTTCCTGGAAGAACAACAAGTAGTACTTTTAATTTGCAAAGTGTTACCAGCTCACGGTAAATGAAAAATAAAACACATCCTCTCTATCCGCATTAAGTGACCAAGTCGGTTAAAAAAAATGAAAAAGGTTACATTAAAGTAGTATTCGCCGACTTTATAAGTGGCAAGTCATTCCAAGGTTGGTTCACTGTAACATTAAGTGAGATACTGTAATGTATGCATAAGACTTAAACAATTACAAATCAACTGAATAATGTAGCCTTACGTGAGATCTTTCTAATCCTGGAATGTCCTACAAAACGAGATTTCGCCAGAGTAGAATAGCTAAGGTGAAAAAGAAGTAGCTCAAATTACTTCTTTAACTAACATGAAGATGTGTAGTAGATAGATTGTCAAAATAATTGACTAATACATAAATAGGTTACACGTAATGCAGTAAAAAATAAATTAAATATGAATCTATGATTTGTGCTATATAAGTCTAGTGAGTCGTCAACATGGTTAAATGTGAATGTAAAAACTGCATATATGTTTACAGAAATTGCCACTAGAGTTCTCCACTTGATGGAGTATAAAGTAAGCTTACAGCCTCTGTAATGGCGGCTTACAAATCTACAATACGCCCATTCCTCTTTTATCTATTTCACGATTAAACAATAAAAATTCTCAAGTTTTTTTGTTTCTGTTAACGATAATTGGGTAAAACATAGAGTATTATACCAAAAGAAATATTATTTATCGTATTTTTAAAGGGATTTTTTTTTCTTGTTTAATTCGAAAGTTTGTCAAATACCTATGGGAGAAATGTTGAAAAAAGAAATTGAATTACTTATTTCATTGAAATTATTAGGTTTAAAGTATTGGCCAATCACAATGTAATATGCGGGTCATGCCCACGTCTAGAGTAACCACGCCCCGTCCAATAAAAACGATTCATGGCTGGTCAAAGCATATTAACAATGGTGCTTTAACACCTTTCACTTATTTTTCTAAATCTTTTATTGTTTTCTCTTATTTTAATAACATTTTTGTTATTTTAGAAATCATATTAATCTTAAGTAAATACTAAGAAAAATTGCTAACAAATTATTTAAAGAAATGTTTTATTAAGTTAAGATCGTTTTCGAATAGTTTTCGCCAATATTCGACACTTTCATTTTACTTTCTCATGAAATGGAACTCGTATGAACACTCAAACGACTTTTTCTTACCATTATTCACGAGTATAATTGAATTTTGTTGTAACTTAGAATTGCATAATAAAAAGAAAAAAGAGATCAAATTAATAATAATGTTGATAGGATGCGACACGTTCTCTCTAAACCAAACTATTAATTAAGAAACAATTACAAGTCAAACTTACATTTAAGCTTAAGTACGCCATTAGTTCAGCTTCAAATGAATCTGTTTGACAAATTCATATTAAATTACAGAAAACGTGCAAAAGCCTTTCTTTAAAATTGTACTTTCGGTGTATTGGTTTTCTTTCATCTTGAACGTTTGGTTAGAAATTTAATAACTAAATACTTAGAGGAAGTAAAAGCTTAAAAAATCTAAATGGGAGTTTAGGAAACCTGATTTAACTCCTCGTAAAATGAGAGGATAAGATGGTCCTATGTAGGTCTAGTGAGTCACCAACACGGTTAAATTTGAATATGAGGGTGGAACTATCTTGGTTTAGTGAATCGTATGCTTTTGTATCCAAGTCTGACAAAATTAATCGAAAAGTTTTTGTTGGAGATACTCAGAAAGGTGGCCTCGCCAAAACGTGGTCTGAACCATTATTTGAAAAGTCTTATAGTGAGTGATTAAATCAATTTAATTAACGATTAAATTTGAAATTTAGTTCAATAATTAATTTTCTTATGATTATAAATACATATATTTATATAAGTATATATTTAAAATTTTGATTAAAATAAAAAAAAAAATTAATCAGTTAAAAAGTTTAATCAATTAAATTTATGATTAAATTGTATTTGTAATCAGAGTCCATCTGTGGATAAGTAAATAATCCTGTAAAATATTTTATGTATTTTTAACGAATTCTTCCCTCGTTCATTTTCTTTTTCTGCGTGCCAATAGTATTCGTTTAACACTCCATATAAAAGGGATCACATGAGTAAGAAACTCCGGTACTACCAATTTCATCCCTATAAAATGTTTCAAAAATAAACAATTATAAATATAGACGCGGTTTTACTCATTGCCATCATCAAATAAACTCCTAATTTCGATGACCAAAAATACACCAGAAATGTACACGATTTTATATTTCACATTACTTAGTTTACTGATTATTTTGGTTTCAAAAAATGTTAATTACGTAAAAGTATTGTTATGATACCCATGTATTCCATGTTGTCCCACGTTTTCGGAATCATCCTAAATTAGCCGAGTGAAAAAAAACAAACATCAAAATTGGCATACAATTAATTCTCTTTATTACAGAACATTAATTAAACACAACATAGTAGAACCACAGTCTAACTCTGAAGATTTTTCTCTCCACCAATGAATGCTTCGCATTGAATGGAGTTTCTATCCATTTTTGTGAATTTACAATCTAATAAAATACGACATTAAGATTTGTTTAAACATAAATAATTCTTGATTTCTTATTCCTTAGATTCTTTTGATGTGTGTACTTTCTTTAATATACTTAACAGTCTGTAAGATTTATTAATTTTAAAATATTATATTAAAAAACAAAAAAATAAATAGGTACGAGATGCGTAGGTACAGCGATGGTTTGGAAATTGGAAGGAGAGGATTTTTTAAAGGTCACAGGCCGCGATCTTGGCAACCGTCACCGTATGGTTCTGATGAAGAGGATGATAGCTTATCTAGAGAGCAAAAAAAGGCAAAAATAAAAGCTGAAATAGCAAGAAGACGGCAACAAATTGAAGAAAACGCTAGGTTACATGAAGAATTGTTACGATTAGCGAGATTACGTGAAAGTGCTGAATTAGGTAATATAATTTTGTTTTAAACCATTTCATTTCTAGTTTCAACCTCTGTTGATCTCTGAAAGTTATGTTTAGGCACTGTGGGGATCGTAATAATTTTTTATCAAATGCACTCTTTCTTTCTGTTGCGTGATTGTGAGAGCGGTGAACAAGATATTTCAAACTAAAACTAGACAAATCTGTTACATTTGCTATAGTTTGCTTTTAGTTAATTTTGACCTGTATAGCTGTGCACATAATTCGCTAATACTGGTTATATGTATGTTGTGATAAAGTTGCGACTCTCAGTTTAAACATTACTAACATTCTGGAATAACCGCATGGACCTCAATTTCCTAAAGAAACGAAGAAATCTTCTCTTTTATATTTCACTTTGTTCCAGTCATTTACCATTTTTGGCACGTGTAATGTAAAATCTTTTATTTATCAGGTTATGCACCATTACGGAATAATTCATCACTGACCGGCGATTATGCCATGTCCAGCGTACTGAAATCTATAGATGATCTGATAGGCAGTCAACAACTTGGCGATTATTCTAATCATAGAACCGCAGAAGATAGGTCAATGGATAGAATTGCATCAACTTTCCGAACGGATGATTATACATCAGGTAATGAAATTTCAGGATAAATGATATTAAAAAAAAGTAGTTTTTTTTGTTTGTTTACTTTTTCTTAAACACAAATTTAGTGAAGTGGTTAAAAGAAGACCTTATCTCAACAAAAAAACGTTGTTGACTTTTATGAATTTGTTACCATTTTCAAGGTATAGCCATTGCAATACACTGTTACAAGCCATTTCTCTCTGCCAGCTGTTGATCCCTATTATTTCTTGGGTTTGGAATCACTAGCTGTCCATTATCAATTAAATAAGTTATTACATTTTTTCCCTCGTAAAGATAGTTGCTACGGACTTAAAAAACGGTCGTTGGATGAAGCTAAATCTATTCTTCATTTTTTTTCTTCAGTTTGATAGTATGTGAATGGCTGAGAATAGGTCGAACTTGTTTGTTGGATATCGCTAATCATTCTTGAGGACAATCAATTTAGTTGTTAGTTGTACAGACCGCAATTCATGGAAAATCCATCAACAACAAATTCGTGCAGAATTTTCTCGTTATACCCAGTAAGAATAAATCCAGCTGTTGGCCCCTAGATTTTTTCTCTTCCCAGGAGTCTCTTACTATTCTACAAGCTCAGTATCCCAGAATGGACAGTATATTCGTAACGAGAGAAGACTACCCAATGGCTGGCAGAACTCTGAAAATTACTCAGGTTGTCAATGCGCCTTAAGTTTGAAAACAAAAGACTCGTTATAACAATATCAATTTCAATTTATCCGTTTCCTTTCTGGTACCATCCGGAAACACAATCTGACTACGATTCAACCATCGACCACATGTCTCGAATTTTGCAGTATTCTCTTTTAGAAGCCCATCACGGTTGGTTGTTTAAAAGAAGTTGCCAAGTATCCGCTTAGCTGGCACTATCAAATTTACCTTTTTACCTTTCCCATTGCATGAAGCTCGCTGCTATCAGTGTTATTAAACACTATCAGATTTATGGCAGCCTCCCACCTTGAAATGGTTTTTTTTTTTCCCCAAGACGTACTGAACATTTTTGACATCAATGCCGGGAAGTTAACTTATCTGTGACGTTTCCCCTTCGATTTCACAAGGAGTAGCATTAGATACTGGACCCCGGCTTTTACTGAAATGAAACAGTCTGGAACGTCCAATTCTCCCAGTCTGTACTTTCGAGTTTTTGCCTCTTAGATAGCTAAATCTTTCTGAATTAAACAAGTTGCGCAGTGCTGGTCTCTCTCTGGCAATCTCTCCAAATTTTTCAATAATTTGCCTCCAAAAATCCCCACCCCTGCTAACTTTTTTATCAATAACGTTTCGATCCTAATTCTGATTCATTCTCAAATTTATACCGTCCAATAGGTTCCCGAATTTTTACGTCTGCTTCACTATAGTTTTATGTACATTATATTTTTCTCTCCTATAATAACTCATAATTTTTAGCCGTGTCTGGAAAATTTCTTTACTTTTTTTTGTAAACTTGTCTTACACGTAAGCTTAGCACTTGTGCGTTTTTTCGGTATAACTTAAAATAACTAATTTGTTAAGGTACATTTGGTAAATTGCATTTCTAAAATACCTAAAAAAAGGAAGAGAGTAATGGAAGGGAACATACAATATAAGAACGAACATAGGCAAAGATAATTATTTATTGGGTTTATGAACATCAGAATCATATTATTGGGTTTTAAGGGCCATAAAACTCGTGCAACAGGAAAACGGTCATACACCAAGTTCTTGCTACCCGGCTTCTAAACACAAAGAGGTTTTCAGTATTAAATGGTTTAATGTGGTACAGATAGAACTGTCTATCATTTGTGTTTTTAAAATAATTTAAAGGTTTTACTCTGGTGTAATGCAGAATAAAAAAACTGGCTCTGCATGTGGGTATGTAAGGATTTTTGTGTTGGCTGTAAAAATTAATATATTAATAAACTATATAAAAAAAAAAAGAATGTGGAAAATTATGTTAATGATAGGGCTTGACTTAAATGAACTGTTGGCAGGTGTGTATGAACGACTGTCTGACTTCTCACCTATCACTGACTACAGTGCCCCTCATGCCATGCCTTTGCTGCCAGATATGCCGACTAGATCTAGAAAGTTACTAGAAGATTTGGGCTCATCGCCCATCACTGAATCTGTCTTAGTTATGCAACAGAAAGGTCAGGTTTCTTCAAAAAACAAAAAATCCAAAAAGTAGTTGTTAAGTAATCTTCTTGGGCGCAGGATAAATATTTGTTTAAGAATTATTGGCTTATCAGTCATAAATGGAGAATTGTTTTTTATTTTAAGACCCGTGGGTAAAGTAAATAACTGTATGTAGTTAAATTGATTTTAAAATAATAATTTAAATTAAACACTTTGTTTAAATCAATTCGTGGTTGTGCCTTCAATACGGAATAATAACTTTTATTGTCGTCATAGCTTATGTTCATATCGCCAAATGATTATTTTTTGAAAACAGCTATTTTGTCTTGTCAGATAGGAAGTGCGGTCATAATCCTATTTAAGTGCTAAATGATTAGACCAGTGTTTGGCAACCGCTTTTAGTATCCGTGGAACATTTTACACAAAATTAAATTACGTCTGCGCGTGCTGCCTTCAAGTGTTGTCTTAACAAAAAAGATTCAGTAAAGAGAAAGAAATATTGTGTGAAAATCCCATGAAATTTACCTTTATTTTAGGGTACTTATCAATTGTAAATTAACTTTTTATCCTATTTTTTACTCAAACCATAATAATTATTAAAAATAAACAATAAGATAAAATAAAAGCTGATATAAAGTACTTAAAGCATGACAACATCAGTCTGAGCCTGCTTTTTATGCTTATAACGGAAAACGCCAAATAGAGGACCTATTACCGAAAAGCTATTGTACATTTTCGTAGAAATAATTTTTAGTTACTCTTAATTAAGACTAAAGGTACACTGAAATTGAGACAGTCCTAGCAAACTCTCAGGCGGCCAGACCATTAACCTCAGACATCTGTCATTAACCGACAAATACTCTGTTGCTCTAGACTCTGACCTTTACTGACTTGCGCTTGCCCCGTATGCAACGAATAAGCTGTAATTTTTCCAAAATAAAGTGCTACGAATCACCTTGGGAATACTGATGAACTAATTCAAGGGGAGCTAGATGTATCCACAATAAATTATTTTATGTTCAGAAACAACACACATATTTCTAGAGAACCTACTTACTATTGTAATGGTTGTTGAGGGAGTTGTTTGTTGATGTTGACTGATAAATAACACTTTTAGTATCGGTATAAGATATTATATTTGTATGTGACTGACTGCCAAGGACTGTATACTTTACACAAGAACCGAACAGACTGACTGACGTGGCTAAACGATGTGTACAACTGAAGTGTAAGACTTTGAGCAGAACCTTCGAACTGAATATGTAACGCAATATCAATATGATCTATCACTGAATTGAATCCCCGTTGAATCTCGAATCTCGAATATATTATTCGACTTTCCTCTTCTTCTTATATACCTTCGTCGAGCCTCCCTTCTCTGTGTGCCAAGGGGGCTGAACCTCTCCCTCTGGCTAGAGTGGATGAGTGGTGGGGTTTCACTACCCCTACGCTAGGGTGGATGAGTTGTGGGGGGTTCACAAACGCTAAACAAACTATCACAGGACATAAATTCAAACTTAAACGGTTAATGTTGATTTCAAATGTACACTTTGTGTTTGCAATACATTGAATTTTGTAAGAAGGTAACAAACTATCTGGATTTTTTTTTTTTTTTAAAGTGATTCTTAACTGGATGTAACATAACTTGATATCAAAAAGTTATGGGTATATATTACTAGCATTAACTTTAAAAAAAAAATCTTAATTTTTCATTGCATCGCAAATTTAAGTACAACTTAGCTCATAGCTGTGTTAAAGCAAAAGGAATTGAAGCGTGGCTTAGCGTAGTCCGAATCCATCTTATAGCTTCTTTTATTTGTTAAAAAAAAGTTTATAGTGAAGTACTCGTATGTGCTTACGCATCCATCCACGACATCTAATTCGTACGTTAAACTCTCATTTAAAAAAAATAATAATAAATAGAAGATTACTTTCTAAACCAATACATATATTTACCAGAAATTGCTAATCTAAACAAATCTTGCTAAATCTTAAAAAAACAAACGTCTATTGGTGGGTGCAATATATCCCTGAGCTGTAATTCCTCAAGCATTCCCTTGAAAGTATGACTCTTCATAGCAAATTAGAAAGGCTCCCAAAAGTACCCAGTCAGCCACCCTACCAAAAGTCAATCGCATCTATCTAGGTAACAAACGTAAAAAGGTAAAAAATATAGTTGGCACCTTCCTGATCTTTTAGCGTGGTATCATCCTTTCGAATTTCTCCAGTATTTCTCTAATTTTAGTATCTGCCGCAAAATTACTTCGTGATGGCAACCACAGATTCAAAACCTTTTATACAGACCCAGAAGACCCTCACCCAGTTTTCCTCTGAGAAAGACCATTCACTCACTATTTGAGCTCCAATACCTCAATATCTTGAGTACAGCCTTAGTATCCAAAAGGTTCCTACGCCTTTATTATTTTCCTGGCACTTTTCCAAATTCGCAGATTTTTTTTTTGTTTTCCTTAGGTCCAGGTTGATCAGATAACAATACTCTGTCTAATCCACAAGAAAGAAGATAAAAACACCTGGATCGAAAAAACTGTTTTACTTTATGTTCCTAATCCAAAACCGATAAGCCAATTATTCTTAAATAAGTAATTCATTCATTCAATCATCAAATTCATTTACATTAGTTGGAGTTACTAAGGAGATTCTGGTGCGACCTTGTGACCGCTTGTTGGAACCATACAGAATTGCTAGTAAAGTTCTGCCGATATTTCAGTATCCTGTACCTTCAGACCAGTCTTTATTCAGTTCTATATCTGAAATGGATATTTTGTAATAGATTTATACAGAAGCAGGGTTTGAACGTAGTGGACTCACTTATCGGGGTGCTTAAGTAGCCAAATATTTGTATGTGAACCCAAGGCTATGTCACATGACTGCCCCAGAAGCCTCTTTTCCCCTTAAACACATTTATTCTATTTTTGTTAATGATGTATTTGTTTTAATGTATTTAGCAATCATTTTTCATCTTTACACAGCCAATCTCACTCTCAGTGGCAGGGATGGGCAATAAAACAACTCACCGCAGCATAAAGTGAAACTCGTTTTAGTTTCAAGAATAAATTACAAAATTATAATCGAAAAGAATGTATGTCGACTGAAGCTAGGACTGGTCTATAGGATATATATTAAAGAAGTTCAGTGCTACCAATTTTTACTTTTGATGTAGGGGCGTGTGTAACTGGTTTTATTTTGCTGCTGTAAAACGTCCGTTCGATTGGCAAAAGCTGAGTAATTTTGTAGTACATTTTGTTTATTTGTTGGCAGTAAAGGCTCGAAATTCATTAAAAGACCATCGAGAACAAAATCATGATTGTATTCTCTCTTCTTAGATCCATTATTGACGTTCTCTCAACTTGCCCACTTTCATTAACCAGAAATGTCGCTTGACTTTGAGTTCAAGCAGCATTAATTTACATCTCTATATTTTGCCATTCCCACAGTATCAAGATGACGGTTAATGAAGTACATAGATACTTACAGCTCTGCATGATTAGTATTAGCTGAATACAACTTACTCGTTAAGTCCACGGTTATATCTTGGCCGGTCTAAACCTCTTTCTTTCTAAGGTCTTATCACCAGTTTTTGAATTCAACGTTGGACAGTAAGCTGATCAAAGATATGTTACCCTTAGACTTCGTATAGAATGAGATAAGAAAAAGTCTACCGACCATAAATGTAAATGTAATATTTGTTTGTAAACATCAGATTTGTGAGAGAGGGCTTTGAAGCTTCTTCACTAGAAAAGCTGACTTTATTCCACTAGTTTAATAAACTCAATATGTTCTCACCAATTACGATTACTTCTTGTCGTAGTTACCCATGTTGTTTCTATATATTAAAAACATGCGTCACACTGCTGCAATAAATTCGTCTGCTTATGTTTCTACATTTATAAGATTGAGAGCATTATAATATGTGGGAAACGTCCATGCTTATGGCCTCTTAAGTCCTTACGGGCTCATGCAACCACCGTAAAAACATTTTATTTGTGCCTAGGACAAAAATCTTGACCCTTACTTGAATCACTGCGGCACTCACACACACAAAATTGGACAATGACCTTCACAACCTGTTTCGTTCGGAAGTCCTGAAGCCCATTTTATCGCAGCCTAAACAACCAGTTATGAGATAAATGGGTATTTTCTACAGTTATCTCCCGGGCAGTAAGAAAATCTGAAACAAAATACTACTTTATGGTTACAACTGTAACATAACAGGCATCATAACTGCTAAGATTATAAAAAAATTCTTTCTTCTTTTATCATCATCTACAATATCTCATAAGAAATCTAAAAGAAATATGTTTCAATTACGTTGACTAATTGGAAAACATAAACGAACAGAACGAACATAACTGTCTGACAAAAAATTGTATATGCCTAAAAACTATTTTGAAAATAATCAGTCTTGAAACTTAAGGTGTAAGATGCATGATGTCCTGTACAACTGGCAAGCGATCGGTGCTCGTTTGCAAATTGTTTTAGCATTTTTTTTTTTTTGTAGAGTTTAGCGTTTAGTTTCCCTTTTACAAGGCGTTTTAACGACGCAATTTACGTCATTAAAATTGTCCAGCAAATATAGATCCCTAGCTAACATGTCAACAAGACCTTTTAGTCCAGTGGTAGGGAGGCTATTAACAGCTTATCCTTTATAACGCTTTTTGCCATATTGCGACAACTTTTATCTTGCGAAGTCTGCAATAGTCTCTTTGCGGAATTTATTGTTTTCATTTTCAGTGGATATATTTTCCTAACGCCATTGACTGATTAAGATACTATTGAGTAAATTAGGTCGCCAATCGTGAAGATTTTATGAACAAGAACGCGTAGTAATCGAAGATTTTGAAATTTGAGCGCATCTACTCCTGTCCTTGTACTCTCTGGTAACCACTGCTTCCACTCTATGTCCCACTTTTTACTTGGTAAAAAAATTTCTCCAGTAAGGAGGCAGTGCAGTTGGATGTTTGTAGATGTTTACCCTCTAATGATTGGAAGGGCATCAAATTGTTGGCTTGAGGCATGAGATAGGGACGAGTATTATAAAATCGCATGGATTTCAACGAGTAAGCTTTTTTTTAGAGACTGTTTTGCTCGACGACCTTTAATTAGATCTATTTTGCCTTCACTAGTGCAAAGTTTTTTTCCGGTTATAAAAAAGACACCCAGATACTCAAGAGAGACGTTCGGGGGGGGGGGACGATGTGGGTGACTGCAAGCAGCAAGGGAAAGCTGCCCCCTAGAGTCTCTCCCTATTGACATCTCTAAATATTTTGAAGGAAACTCCACCGAAAAGATTTTAGAAAAGGTTCATTCCTCTCTTACTCTGTAAACTACTCTGGCCCTGCAAGAGGAGCGGTTGCCCTCCACCCACTCCACACCCTTAACGCTATCCTTATGTTATAAAGATGTCTCTCTCATATCAAAAGAAAGGGAACCAACCTCTACAAAAAAAAAAACTTCTAGAAAGAAAGCAAAGACAGTAGGGTGATCCCAATATCCCTCTCCACTAAGCTAGCATAGATGTGAAATTTTCCCAAATTAAAAGAGAAAGATTATTAAAAGAGATAGGCTATCTAGAAAATCCCAGAAATTTATAGTAGATTGTCATAACCACTCTAGGTTAGACTCCTACCACAATTTCCAGGGATGATATATTGTACCTTAACACCTAGATACTATCCAGGCTCTTCTGGGAAACCCAGGAAGAGAGTGGAGCCGACAGAGTGGGCTGATTTCAACACCCTTCCCAAGAGAGGGTATCCTCCTTCACCAGCCACCCTTTCTGGGTAGGCCAACTAACTGAAAACGAATACTATCTCTGAAAGAGCTTCCGGTACCATTGTGTCATCTATTCATTGGTCGCATGACTTTGGATTGGGCTCAGGAATTTTTGGGAATAGAGTCGGGAGCAGCAATTTGGATATCTTGCTCCATAGCGCCGAACCCTCCATTCCTATCCCCCAAACATCTTTCTAAGATTATTTGATAGTAAAATTCTTTATGCACCTCTCAGCAAGATGGATAGGTTTGAGATTGAAAATGACCTCAATCCCCGCTAAGGGGCAAGACCTCATACCTTCTCTATTAGCCTGCTCTTACGAGCAGTTATCAGGGGTTGGAGGCACCATGAGGAGGTAGAAATCGGATTTTGCTCCCTTGAGTAAGCTTAATAGATGAGTAAATCACGAATCTTTGAATTGTAAAGCGAAGAACGCATAGGCTTTTGTTACACCATTGTTATTCCAATTAGAGAAAGCGATGTAAGTGTTATACAACAAATTTTCCCCTCTTAATATTTTGAATTAATTAATTTTGTCTACTATTTTAATGCGACAGGTTGATATTGAGTGCAGGGATGAAGAAAACCTACCTACTACAAGTTGAGAGTGACTACAACTAACTGGTATATGTAAGATACATAATGCAAAATATAATAAATAGTAGATTAAAAAAAAAAAAAAAGTAAAAAAGACATATAAATAAAATGAAACATTGTCTTGGGCCTTAAATATGTTTTAAATTTAAGAGAAAAAAATTAAAGGAAAATAAAAATCGTAAAGTTACTGTATAAAAATATGTTTGTACACAGCTGAAAATTACAACCATGTGTATACTGTATACAAAGTAGCTGACGACAATACATCCCTGTATAGTTCTCATTTTTTGATTATTGTACCTATTGTTTTTATAATTCATAACTGAAACTTATTACATTTCATTCTGGAGAAAAAGGTTTAGAAAAAAACCAATTAGATAAAATTAAGATTCAGATATATATACATTAAAATTGCTTGTACTTAAAAAAAAAATTTTTTTTTATTTTGCCATTTATGGGGGGATCCTTGGGATCCTCAAAGTGATTGTACATTTCTAAATTGTTAATTATTAAAAATTATATAAAGCTTCCAGGTTTTTTATTTTTATTATTATTTTTTTTCTGCTGTTTTAAATATCGTGCTGCAAAATTTTAGAAGGAAACTTTGCAATCGTTTCAAAAAGTAAAAGTTTTCTTAAGAAATATAATATAATGTTTTGGGGAAAAATACGGAAACAGTTTTTTTTTTAAATCAAAAATTTTATGAGTGCGTTTTGTGGAAAAAAAATCTCAAATACGGACACTTGCAGAAAACTCAAACTTCCGTTTAGCTACTAAACATTTTACTAAGAAATTTTGTTTATTTGGATGGAAGAGACCGGTAGTTCAGAACAACTTATTGTTTCGCACTTATAAGGGGTGTACACGTTGATCTGGCCATAATTTAGGAAGTAATTCCATACTATTGTCATTGCGATAAAAAAGTTATTTTAATAATCCATGGTCAGAACCTCAACAGATTTTGAGTGTTTTATAGAGTTAGAGCTAAAGAAAATTGTAAATGCACTAATCAAAAGAATGTTAAATTTTAGATGACTTCCTTTTCTTGTTCATTATTGAAGTAATTATAAAAGTATCATCTTACGGTTTGAAATTTTAGAAAATTGCAATTTTAAAAGTTGGAAATAACTTCCACTCTTACTTACCTCTTAACATTTTTAAGCAAAAAATAAGTACTTAAAAATTTTGTTTAGTCCATGAGCACTTGTATGCAGGGCCGCCGTTAGCGTTCGAATGGTATGGGATAGTTCCTAAAATGGGGCCGCTTAACCTAACAATGTAATACGGTATTAGATTAGAGTTTAAATTGTATATATCTTTAACTATGTATCAGGTATCAAATTTAAATTCATCTTTATCCAAATAATTTTTCTTTCTCAACTTATCTTTCGAAAGAAGGACTAGTACATTAGCGTAGCTTTTCGACTTTGAGTTTTCAGGAGTTGTTTATTCAAATGTAATAACCTTTTCAAATTTACATTACTTCAGATTAAGTGAGCATCTTGCGAGCGAAATGGAAGCAAACAAAGTAAATTTATCGTACAAATCGCAACATTAAAATTAATTACTAAAATTACTCATTATTTTTATTGTTTTCTGATAAGTATGACCTCACATACAACAAGGTAAACTCCTGAGATATGGCCGTCCCTGTAGACAACACAATTCTAACCAGACCATTTCAATTCTGTTCATCAGAGTTCCTGTAGGTAACCATGTCGAATGGTTACTGGATGCTGATTACTTTTTCTAGATGTGCGGATAGCGTAGGGCGCGATGTTCCTCCCACCCCTCGCGGACGAATAATAAAATTGAACAATAAAGCACATTACACCTCCACCAGTACGATTATTAATTATTTTTATCCATTTTTGTTCTAAAAAGTGAGCGATGCTTTAAAGGGAAGGGGGCTTGTCTTAAATGTTACACCACCATTTCCTAACACTGACGATGTTCCAATAGTCAAATTGTTTCAACAGTCAAATGAAGCTGGGATCTTATAGTCTTTTTACCAATCTTCATAAAAAATATAATATTCTGCTGTTTACATCTGGCATAATAAGAGTCAAGAAATATCTCAAGTGATAAACAGTAATCTCTCAGTCTGTGAACTTCCTAAGTGAAGGTAGGTTCTACTCTCCAAGTTTTTAAATTATTTCAAAAATCTGTACAGTGGGAATATGGAATGCAATAAAGCTTTAGAATAAATGTAATAAAGAGAGTAGAATCTTCTCCAGTTTTCCATATCCAGTCCTCCTACCAGTGAAAGTAGGTTGTGGGAATTATTCTTCTGCTGCTAATAAAATGAGAAAAATATCCATGGAGCTTTGTAACTCTGAAATTTGTAAAAATTGTATTAATTTTGTCTTTTTAATTAATTGTTAGTCACAAAATGAATATATATTCTTTTAGTTTAAAAAAATAAAATATATGTGTCAACTAATCATATTGCCAGTTGAATTATTATTTGTTTAAGAATTGTGAAGTTTTGACCTCAAATGGGTAAAGATACGAAGAAAAAGTTTGTACCTGACTCCTGGAACCGTCGCTTATCTACATAGAGAGGGAGTTATATATACTATATTTTTTGTTAAGGCACTGAGTTATATTTTTTATTTAAAACACTTGAATTTTTTTTTTTTCTTTTTGAGTTTCGAAGAATCTGATTGTTCGGTTAAAACGGATAAGAGAAGAAGAGCGAGGGAAGTGTTTGTATAAGTTCAATTTGGGAGAAGTCAGAGGAAGCTTTTTTATCAGGCAGAATTTTCTAATCCCAATCCGCATACTACTTTTTTTTTTTTTTTTTTTTTTTTTTTTTACGAGATTTTCTCTTTTCACTTAGTTATCAGAGAATTAAAAGTATAATAGTTCAGTTAAAAGAACGTTGGGTTAGAGTTCGTTTTTTTTATGTCTTTTAAAAATTGTATAAAGTTTATGTCTTATTAAAGAGAAAGTAAGTTTAAAGTAAATTACTTCATTTCTAGGCCAATAGCCAACAATTCTTAAACAAGCCAATAATTAAAAAGAATCAATATTTACAAATATTAACTAGACACTACTTGCTGTGCCTGACAAAATTATAAACATACAAAACTGCATTATATAACAACAAATGTATTATTTATTTAAATTATTAGTTCACTCAATATATTTTAAAAAATAAATAAAAAAGCAAGCCTTCGGAAATAATGTAAATAACATATTTACAGAAAAATTAGTGATTGTATAATGGAAATACAAGATTATTTGAAAATTTATATATATATATAAATTATATATATATAATTTTGTTTTCGATTGTAAAAAATAAAATACAAATTGTTAAAAAACACAAGTTAACTGTTAAAAAAAATGTGTACGCTACTTATTTTTCATATGAGTTACATTTGTTAAAAATGACATTTTATAAAATGAAAAAGTTGTTATCTTGTATTTTTAGGATCAAACATAGTTATTTAAAAAAAATAAATAAAAAAAATATTAAAAAAAAAAACAGAGAAGTTATAATGTAGTTACAATTCTAACGAGTAACTATCTAATTAAACACGAATAATAATAGTGGTTGTTATTCATCAATGAGTTAGAATGAAGGTAAATTTATTTACATTAATGTTTATTTTTGTTTCGTTTTGAAGGTGAAATATTTGTTTTCATCGTACATAGGTAATCATTTTGTAAGCTTGAAATTAAAAATATAAGTATTCTTTTTCAATATGTTCAAATAATTTAAGCGAAAAGGATCCGTATTGTTGAGAAAATGGGCCACTAAGTGTAAAGGGATTAACGTTGATTTTATTTTTTTTTATTTTTGTGCATCGACTGCCATGATCATTAGCGTAACGTTACATTTTAATTTATAAGAATAAATCTTTAACTAAGATAAATATCCCAACTTGGGAAAGTGAATAATACGATAAAAGCTCTGGAAAACGTTAAATTTCAAGATTTGTGGAACATATGTCTAACGAAGCAGATCCAAAATAACACTATCGCTACACCTAACTTATTGTATTTATTTATTTTGGTTAAAAACGTCTGTGAAGTGCATCATGTTACAATTTCAAAAACAGGTTTTTATTTTTATTTTTTAGGGGTGTTCTGCACTGTTACCAAAATAGATTTATTGTGCTCTTCACTGTTGCAGAACAGATCTCTCAAGCCACCGTGCACCCAAGTGATGAAACCACTTACTTTTATTCTGATTTAGAGACGTTCTAGAAATAACAGGGTGTTGATAATCAGGGCCTAACCATTCTTGTGTCAATACCCTTCTTTCCAATGCCTTCTTGTCTTTGGTCATTATTTTTGACAGCTAGAACTTTTCTGAAAACCAACAATGCGAAAATGCTTTGAAGAACACATTTTTAAACATCCTCTTTTTATTGCTTCCTATTTAAAATTTTTTACGAGATTAATAGAGGGCCTGGCGCAGAAGAGGTGATAATTAGATGGTGCAGGGACTCGGCTGTTGTGAGCTGGTTGAGAGAGAAGCTCAAAAGTCAAATCTTCGAGGTGATTTGATGGCCTTGCGTTGTCTCATTAAAGAAATATTTTGTTTTGCTTTAACCAGAGATATTTTAAAGTCAAAATGGAGGAACCAGTTCAGCCATGTTTCATTATGTTTGATTGGCAAGAAGCCGTGCCCTCTCTAAAACATCAATGTGCCTTTATTACTACTAACAAGTGTGGTGGGTGTTGGTCAACAGCGTGGTAAGTGGGAAATCCCCAGATCGAATCCCGCGTGTGACTACTGTTAATTTGTTAACAAAAATTATTTATAGTAAAGTATGTGCTTCCACCCCCGTCTTCGGCACCTAATTGGTAGTTGGACGTTAAACCCCACCTGAAACGTCACGCGATTACTTTACTTTTACTAGTAACTAAGTATACACTAAACTTCTAGGAGCACCACAAAATCCAAATAGTTGCATGTATCAACCTCCTCTTCAGGTCTCTATTTATATTGTGAACATGTCGGTGTAAGGGTTATTAGTGTTGTTATGCCAGGATACTTCTAGAGACAAAAAGATCCCAGAAGGAGTGGCTAGTTTACTTTCACCTTCCAGACATTTATCATTAATTTCTTTTATTGTTGTTAAGAACAAGTTCAACACTTATCAATCCTAAACCCTGAAACAAGAAAAAAAAAAAAAATGTTTTGGATGAGATTTTGAATATATTCGACAATTCATCCTGAAATACATGCTTGTTTCTTTATTTCAGATAAATCGTCGGTCTTTAAAGATTGTTTTATTTGGTTTGTGAACCACTTGTTCGACTTCCACTTTCAGTATCTACATCACACTAAAATGTAAGTGAAACATTATCAGTTAATTTAGGCACTAACGTCCAAAATATACCAAACCTTCATTTTATCTGATTTCCTTTTACGGCTAGGCGTCTCCATCACCTCACGCCTACCTCGTACGAATCGTGTGTATAGTGGTTTAGATATCCTGCGCACTTCTTTTTGGCTTACCATCGAGAAGCCGTCTGGGCAGTCTTTTCTCTCACATTTTTTCCGAATTCCTTAGCCATTTCGGTCTAGCTTGCCACAAATTATGTTTACCTACTATTTGTGCAAATATAATTTCCTCCTTTTTTTTTAGGAATTCACTGCTTTCAGTTATTAGGCCAAAATTTTCTTTCCCAAATTCCCCAAACTTTCCTTTCTTGTTCTTGTAAGAACCCCACTCTTATTCGTTATAATTAGAATCTTGATAATACAATCTACGAAGATGATTAAAAACTTCGCAACCTTTATAAGGAACAAGTATGTGTCCTTTCATACAGTCAGCTGCAGTCAACCAGCAATGAGAATTATATCATGTATACATTAATGTATTTGTTGAAAATGACAATTAGTATTTTAATTGCTGCACGGACAGCCTTCACATTATACATTATTTATTAAATAAAGTAATTCTTCATCTCATAAAAATATTTAAGTATATTTATTTTCTGCGGCTAAATATTTAAGTTCATTTTATTTAAATTAATGCATGAATTTATTTAGTAAACAAAATGCCAAATTTAAAAAATTATTCAGCTCTGGTTTAAGGTTGTATAGAGATGACTCATTTTATCTTCGGATCCTTTATTTTATTAATTATTTTTTGTTATTCACAGGCATTTTTATTTTTACTAATATAATGATATTTTTAAAGTTAACTAAAAAATTATTTATATATATATATATATTTTGTTAAATATTTTTTAAAAAAAAGATAAGATGAAATTTATTGGTGTATAAAGTGAAGAAGTACTTGGAACGTACGTATCAATAAAAATATCTTATAAAATGTTTTCGAATGACAGTTTAAAGATTTATATATATATAAATAACATTCCTAAAAAGTGACTTTAAAAAATAAATAAATAATAAACTGTCAAACTTTAAAGAATAAAAATGAAATACATAAAAAATACAAAAACTAAAAAATAAAATATAACCGCTAACACAAAGTATTAAAACTGTACAGTTGTATATAAATGGTAGAATTATTTTTTCGTCAAGCAAATTTTTTCTTATATGTAAACGGCTTTAAATTTAACAAATAAAATAAAATTCAGAACAAAATAAAATATAAATTGTAACTTCAACAAAATACCTCAAATATGCTATGTATTATAAAAAAAAAATAATAAAGGATAAAATAGGAATATATATATTCCTGTAGAAAGGAAAACAAAACTAAACATGTATGTAACTGAGCTGAGTGGACATAAATTTCGTTCGAAACATTCTTTAGTCCAATATTTAATTGTAGCGATAACTTTTGTTTTGTCATATGCACATTTAAAAAGTATATAATAATAATATATATACAAAGAAATATATATATATTATGAAGTGTCTGTATGGTTCATAGATAAAAATACAAAGAAAATGCTGTTCTTCCATAATATGTAAGTTTATTTTAAATTGAAATAAACAAATGCATTTAATTTGGACGAAATTATTTTATTTTATTTTAAAACCCTTAATAAAGGAAAAATCTGATATGAATCAAAAGTAATGTATTTCTATACAATCTGCGGCTTAGCAAAACGTCTGCCGGAGGTTGATGTTGAGGGGGAGATAGAAGAAATAAAAATACAAACAGAAAAAAAGTAAATCTATCTTACAGATTACATTTAATAAAAGAGTAAGACATAATAATACAAACATATTTAATATTATTTTACAATTAAAATGTTGTAGTTAATGATAATAACTAAAATAAATTAAAAAAAGTAAAATAAAAATAACAGGTAAAAGAAAGAAAAGAGAGGAGAAAAGAAAATACAAAATGAGAAATAAAAGTAAACTAATACAAAAATAGAAATTAGGATAATAATTCTAATTCTAGACTCTAATTTTAATAATTACTTAAATTAAAAGTAAAATCAAATAATATATGTATAGGAACATGGATAAGTTATAAAAAAATAAATAAAAAAATTACTGATTAAAATTAAATTTTTTAACTAAATTATGGCGATAAAGCCAAGATTGCTGTGCAAATTTAACAAGGCTTACAAAATTGTGACCATTAAGAAATTGAACCAGCTGATTCTTTGATAAAGTTTTTTCACCTAAATAGAGATATCTAAACTCAGAAAGTCATACCCTCAAAAAGTGGAATACATCCTCCTTCACGTGAAGAATACACAAAGAGCAGCAACTAGATTCTCTTTCAAACCAAGGGTTATATTTTAAATGTAATAACTCGCAACGCAGTTTAGAAAACCAACTTGAGTGAAATATCCGTGATGCTAGACTCTAAATTTAGAACGTGTAAAGAATATCCGACTTCTTTATACAAAGAAAACCGCAAAAACTCTCTGTACAGAGTCCTCATAAAGCCTCGATCTCAAACATTGCACTATGACCGATAACTGACCTTGCCATTTATCCAAACTATCCAATCCAGGGTTGAACTCGCAAGAGTATTTTTCTGCCAAAGACAACCAATGTTTAAACAAAAATACTTTTTTAACTGTTTCCAACTCTACAATTCGGGAAAATCGATGATGCGGAAGATTAATAAATAATAATATATCTGAAATGCAGATTAATATAAATTTGAGATGAAACTAAAAAAATACATAGATCATTAAAATTGTCTTCCCAATAGTTACAATTCATATACAGAGGTAATATAAATACTTCCGAGTTATAATTACAATATTATTAATAGAAATTAAATTAAAACCGTGTAGTACAGAAAATTTGACGCATTTGTCATAAAACGTAGACCTAATGGTATACAATTGACCACCTATTGCCCTGCCAAATTTAGCAGATCTAAAAGCAGGGATCCAGCATAACTTGTTATTAACAAAATACTTCTCTTAAACGCTGAAATTATTCTCTTCAATAAATTTTTCTAATAAAATGAAAATGTCGAAGCCATTCCTAATTATTCAGTTATATAAATTCCAAAAATTATGGCGAATGTGTAAAAACAGTAGTTGAAAAAATAAGTAGCAGGTCGCAGCACAGTTGGAGAACGAGAGGAGTGAAATGCGAAAGTGAGAGAGAAATAGCTCCCCACTCCAGACTGGTTCAAATGTTCGAACATTTAATGAAACTAGTGTACTAAGTTGGAAAAAAAAATGCGACAAAAAACACTCTTTTTCAAATTAAGTTCAACTGCAATCAAAAAATCAATTCTACAACTAAAAAGATAAAAGAAAACTACAACAGTTAGTATAAAATAAAGTTTCAAAAAACTAGAGTAAAATAGAAAAAACTAAGGTGTAAATAAGTTAGATGTGAACACACTCAGCACTCAATACTAACTCTCAACAAAATTAATGGACTTGGGACTCAAGGAGCCGATGCCTGTTGCACTGAATAAAACTAAAAGTCTTGAGCTTCAGTTTATAAAACTATTATTCACTCTGGAGGAGGCCCAGGCCCAACCAGGGCTGTAGCACCATTTAGTAGCAGTAGAAGAATGAAAAAGTAAACTGTGCATTTTTGTCAGTTATGAAATCGCCATTCTCTAAGTTTAATTGTAAATGGACGTTATTTAACACCACGGAACTGATCAGGAAACACTTGCGAATGTTTTTGCTACAACAGCAATAAACGCATTGTCAGAGTTTATGGATGGATACCTATGAGTTGTTTTTTTCTTAAGTCAAAAATAAACGAAACAAAACAAAAACAAACAAATCCGTTATGAATTCTCAAACGACTATCTATTCCTACTATTTTCTAGGTTCTATTTCAGAAATCATCTTCAAACTAAAAATATTTTAAGGGAATTCTATCCCAACCTCTCTCTCTACTAATTATCCTTAATATTTATATTTTTTTTAAATTATTAAAGTAGAAGTTATATATCTATGTGTAGGTATGAAGCTTACAAAACGTTTCATGAGCCACTTTGGAGATAATCCCAAAAAAGTGAACAATCCATTTAATAAAGAGGTACTTCTGGTTAAAAATTTCCTTTGAACTTACTAAGACATATGACGCTTTTTAACGTCCGTATTCAAGAAACTGTCGCATATTACAAAAATGCCAAATTAGGGAAAATCGATTCATCCCTTCACCAGAAATATCCTTCTCAAAAAAAAAAAAAAAGTTTAAATGCAATGGAAGAGTTGTTTTCTACTGAATCTCAACATATTGAAAAATCTATTTTGTGAATTATCACTTTCTGATAACCGATTTTTTCAAATTTGAAAATTTAGTCAAACATTTGATTTTTATTAATATTTTACACGGGACAAGACAGTACGATATAAAGAAATAGTACTTTAGAGAGAAATTTATCTGTACGCTTCCCAAAAGTGCTCCTAATCAAAATTTCCTAGAAAAATGTTCAAATAAAAGATATTGCCTTTAAATTTATCAAATAAAAGCATTACTACAATAACTGTTCTTAATAGAGACAAAAAAAAGATCAGTCAATTTTGCTCATTTTAGAATATCTTTGCTGTAAACTAATTTAAACTCTTGAACCAAGAGATATTTGTATTAATTGTTTCAATAAAAAAAATTACAGGCTTAAATAAATTAAATCTGAATATTAATCTCTGGAATAAAGGCAGTACATTGGGAGGTGAAGAACCCCCTTTCGGATTAAATATTTCTTGTAATGAAATGCTTGTCACTATGATGATTAAAGAAGTCACCTATGATAAAATTATTCATTAATAATGTTTGTCTTATAAGATTAGGTGTAGAAGGAGAGAAAAATTCTCATTTATACATATTAATTATGTGAAGAATGTTGCGGTAAAACTGACGTTCAAACTGTGTGGACATTACATTAAGAGGAAGGTTTTGTTGTTTTCTGGTTACTTTTATAAATAATGTAAATTTAAAATATTTAATTAATAACATTTCTTTATATGCTACAATTAAACTTTAGTCAGTTTAAGTCTCTAAACATATTTAGAAGAAATTACTTAACCTTTTTTTCCAGAAACTTCTAGTTAATGTATTCCAAAAGCATTTATGATTCTACATCGGCTTTTAGTGATTTTGACTTTAATGAGAGTATAAAATGTTTAAGTTTGGTAGCAAAAGTGACATCAACGTAGGTTATAAATGCACCGTACGACTTTTAGAAGATACAGACGTTTTAGAGTGCGAAATACATGTAAGTAAATAGTTAAGTATGGGATTTATTCGATCAATTTTTAAGTTCATTAAGCATTACATACTCGTAGGCGATAGATAGAAATATCTTACTACAGATACATCGGTTTAATGACTGTCTATTAATTTTCTATTTTATTTTTATTCACATCACTTATGTTTTTTTTCATTACTTCGAAAAACTTGTAATTCTATTTTTGTTTTAAGGAAGTTAGAGAGAAATGAGACCGTGAATTCTTTAGTTTACATTAATACAAAAGTTATTATAATATTATCTCTTTATTAACAGTTTCTTTTAATGAAGAGATACTGTTTTATTGTTAATTATCATTCTGGAGGGTGAGCAAGCTCTGTGTTATCCAATAGCATTTGTTAAACGTTACAATGAGTTATCTTATGTGCGTGTAGTCTGTCCAAGCGGAGTTGTAGATTAGATTTCACGACGGGACGGGACCCTTGCCCCACGGCACCGCAGTCACCAAGAGGCTTATTGTGCCTTCCCTTAAGTCTAGTAGGTGAAACCTCCCCTTCTAAGAAGGTTGAGGGCTTTCCCTACCAGTTCCTTCTGCGCTATACTCTCCTCTGGTCTCAAGGTATCAAAGATTTCGTAGCGCAGTCTCTCGATTGCAAAGCAATCGAATAACAGGTGAGAGGCCGTTTCTTTCTCTTCCTGGCACAATCTGCCCATCGGTTTCCAGCTAATAAGCCCTACCTTGTGCAGGTGCTTCCTGAACCTTCCGTGCCCTGTGAATAGGCCTGTAATCAGAGTGCTCTGATTCCTGCCCAAACCTAGAGTCACTTTGGTTCTTTGTTTGCACAACAAGGGCAAAACCCTCTTGCTGTGTTTGACCCCAGGAAGCATCACCCAGTACTTTTCATGTTCTCTCCAGATCCAAGCGGAGTTGTAAGTAGGCTAATATCTTTTGAGTTGGTAAACTAACCAAGCGATTTATTAAATTCAGTCCAAATAAGAGATTTGCAACTTTATAGGGAGCCGTGGAAAAAAAGTGGAGGTTCAGATCAGGTCAGGTGGAGGAAGCAGAAAAAATGAGTGAGTATAAACGAGGTTCAATGACCTTTCAAAATCCTACAGACGACTCGAGAACGCTTTAGATCTGCTACAAGATATCCAAACTTTTTCGCGAGGTACATGGAGTTTAGGGGAGCCGAAGCTGAACTTTCTAATTCTTATCCAGTACGTCTTAAATATGCTATTTGGACAGAGAACATTAGAAAAGTGCCCTATTTTGACAAAGTTGTTTTCTGTTCCAACTTTTTTACACTAATTTCAGTATTGTGTTCACTTTGATTTCATTTTACCACCTCTCTTTTGATATTTGATATAATTTATTAACATCATTGAAACATCTTCAAGTAGATTGTATCTTTTTTTCAGAACACTGACAAAGGAAAAAATTTGCTGGATCATGTTTGTCAGCAGCTTAATCTTAGTGAAAAGGATTATTTTGGACTAAGATATGTTGATGCAGCCAAACAAAGGGTGTGATTAAAAATCTTTACTATATACAGTGTTGTGAATAAATATGTACTTCTTATAGTATTGTCTTAGATTAACTGGTTTAATTCTTAGTGATAGGACAGTCATTTTTATTTATTAACTAAAGTTACTAGGAATGTTTTTAAAGTGACTTAAATAAAATTTCTTGCTCAATATTTTCAGCACTGGCTTGATCTCTCTAAAACTGTGATAAAACAAATCAAAGGTAAATTATGCTTAGTTTTGTTTTTGTAATTTTGAGTACCAGTAATTAACTCTTCATCAATTATTCATTGACGCTTATGATGTTCTATATCTTTTATAACCGCACAGTTCGTTCGTAGAAACTACTCAAAAGTTGCTAAGGAATCGCAATAAAAATATAAAAAAAAGACAGAAAGAGTTATATTTTGTTTAAATAAAAGTTTTGCTTTAGCCTTCTCCATACTCGCAAACGTGTGCTAACACTCGATAAACAGAATCTTGACTCGTCACTAAACAATCCTAATTCCCAATTTTGGTTCTCCCTCAGCCTAGTATTTACCCACTCCAATCTTGCTCTTCTGTGCCGAATGTCCAAAGTAGGCCTTCTGAGAAGGCGATACGAATGTAAACCAACCTCTCTCAATCTTTTGATTTCTAATCGTTTGATCAGATACTTGAATCCCAGAGGATTTAAAAAGACGATTTTGTAACTTTTGGGCGGTCAAAAAAGGGTTTCTGCGGGTATTTCTCCTCACTAGGCGGCCTTCTCTTTCGAGTGGTTCTTCCAAATTCCCACCACAGGTGTGCAGTTCCAAATCGCAAACAACACTTGGTGCAACGTTCAAAGCAATTGCAATTTCAAGCTGAGAAAGGCCCTGGAAATGAAACTGGACAATTAAATTTGTCCTTTTATCACATAGAGGTCTTCTTTGCATGATGAAAACTAAATTGAGAAAAAAAAAATGTCTATTCACATTCAAATGCATTAGAATACTGAATCATTTTAAAGGGCAAAATTAGCAATGTTTGTTTTTGTCGTTTATCAAAATGAATTAACCTTTTGACGACTAAGAAGTGCATTAATTCCTTTATATAAACAAATATTGAATTCCAAAATAACGAGATAAACATCAAAACATTGCGCAGTAAATTATTTTCGATGTTATTTATAAATTCTTTAGTAACTTTTGAGTAGTTTATATAATCTTATGCAACTTATTTCGCCATTTAGTACTAATTCATATTACATTTTCCTTCCCTTTAGGAGAATAGATTTATCCTTAGTTAATCTGTAGGTCTGTACTTATGAGACTTCCATTTGCATTTCGTCTCTTGGATCTGTACCCCGGCTTTTTACTTCTTTTACTTTCTTTGCCATTTCATATGTCCTCCAGATAACAAGCTATCTACTTTATCCCCAAAATAATGATATTAAAAAGAATAGTAATAATAAGAAAATTCTAATGACCAAGAAGTCGATGCGCCAAAGAAAAAAAAAAAATTATATTCTAGATATGTATCTACAGAATAATAAAAAACAACATTCTGTTTATATGACATGGACCGCAGTCCGTCTGCCAAGCTGGCTTAACTTACAAATTTCAAAAGAATAGTATCTAGAACTTTTAACCAACGTTCTAAGACTCCTTTCCTACTCCTGCTAAGGGGAAGTTTCACATTTTCAAAATTAGTTTCCATTGGGGGTACATGTTTTGAGATCCTCTGAATATGAAAGTTTTTAGCGAAATTTTAGTTTTTAGTATGTGTATGTATGTTTTAGTATGTGTTTACTAAAATTTTAAAAGAAATCCGTCAAATAGAAATGTGATTTCATTATTGCGATTATTCAGTTTTCTATGTATATACTTTTTTTATGACTCCGATTTCTTGAAACAATGAGAGCCTCTGGGCGTCAGCCGAGCCTTTACAAATTTACACAATGTCTTAAAGCAATTTCTTTCAGTAAAAGACAGTTTTTTTGTTCGTTTGTTTAATGTTTTATATTCATGTTTTAAAATGTTTCAGATATGGATCCTATTTTATTCAATTTTCGAGTAAAGTTTTATCCACCAGATCCGTTCAAACTAAAAGACCAAGTCACAAGATACCATATTTTTCTTCAATTAAAGAGAGATTTAGTTCATGGAAGACTATACTGTTCGCCAAGTGAATCGACTCATCTGGCCGCTTATATTATTCAAAGTAAGTTGATTAAAGTAACTAATCTCTTCAAACTTGGTGTATTTACTAAATTTTAAAATAAGCTGTAGATATGACACATTCTCTACATTTTAAATCATAAGATTTACCAGAATATGTCCACATGGAATGGTAGCACGAACTTTTTCTAAAATCAGTTAATTAAACATTAAGTACTATTCATCATTCTTTTTTAATCTGAGTAGCTGTATCTAGAGTGGTGAAATCATGCGTAATTACTGCACCAATAGCATACTTACTTTAACTATCGATACCGTAATGGTTTTGTTACCATCATAATCAGGGCCGGATTTAGATGAAAAGAGGCCCAAAGCTATTCCACTTATGAGGCCCTTTCACCTCCCATTTATAAGTTTGTAAATTACATGAGAGATAATGAAATACATCACTACTATGATATATATCAATATATTAAATGTTAATGTATAATATCTTGGTCTTGAGGCTCTAGGCGGAAGCCTAGTTAGCCTATAGGAAAATCCGGCCCCGATCATAATAGGTATTTATACTTTATAACGGTCTTATGGGCAAGAAACCTCTAAAAATCAGCTGCACAGCATATTTTGTGTCGTTCGGATTTATTCCTTCTACTGAAATTATTTGACCTTGAAATTAACTCTTTTTTTGTTTTTTAATTGTTTAAATACTAAACAAAATATGCCTACCACTTCTATTTGAAACATATTACTTGGAATATTACAGTCAGTTTTATTAAGAGAAAGTCATATAAGAATTTCACACATGATTTTTGATTTTGGAAAGAATCATTATTTTACAGCTGAATTTGGCGACTATGATGAAAATGAGCATGGAGATAATTATATTGCCACAATCAAGTTGCTCTTAAAACAAACCCAACAAATAGAAGAAAAGATCATGGAAGTTCATCAGATGGAAATGAAAGGATTAGATCCTGTTGCGGCCGAGAATGGTTTCTTACGCAAAGCAATGGCTCTAGATACTTATGGGGTAGATCCTCATCCAGTCAAAGTAAGTTTAATAAAATCTTATTATAATAATTATGATGAATTCTCGGATTTCACATATTAATGATATTTTAAGTTGGTTATCCAGTTATATATCTTTATATATTTGTTTTTAGGACCATAAAGGTAATCACTTATATCTGGGAATCAATTATCAAGGTATACTTACATTCCAAGGTATATGTAAACTTCACCATTTCAAATGGAATGAAGTGCATAAACTTAAATTTGAGGGGAAAATGTTTATAATACATCTTATTTATCGCGAGGTACGCTTAATGAATTTTATTAGTTTTTATATTTACTTAATGTAATTAAGAAATAAATTCAGTGTTACGCTAATGTGAAAGAATGTAAGTTAAATAGAAGGCCAACATATAATTGTGTTGAGGGGAATTAGTGAGTTTGGAAGGGCATAATTAAAATTAAACTCTGTATAGTAGTTATAAATTCGCATTAAACTGTATTTTGTTTTTTTAGTAACAAACTGGTTCTGCATCACACAAAATCGTGCTATGTATGGGATGGTTGACAATTTTAATACCAACCATTGAAATTTAACCAAATATGCCTCTTTCTGCTTCTGTAAATGTTTTATCCATTCTTTCTACAATACCAGATTTTGTAAACTGAATCTTCTTCAGCTCACCAACCTGAAGACTATCTAATTTTCGAGAAATTGTTGTGGTTTTTGCTAACCTAACTTTGCGAATAGCACATTTCTTATAAACATTTAGTTCCACACATCTAATCTTTTTTTGAAACCTTCTTTCCAACCTTTTAAAGCCTTAGAAATATAAAGTTTAAAATATAATTTTGCTTAGCAAAAATTTCTTAGAAATTTTAGGTAATCTTCATGATAAAATTTGGTATCTCCTGGCTGCCAATGGTTTGGATCTTCCCTCTAGAAGTTTAAGGCAGGGGTCGCCAAACATTTTTGATCATGAACCCCTATATAATTTTTCGAAATCTCCATCGACCCCCATAAAAGTAATTCTCAGTTAATTAAAATAAAACTATCTATTAGGTACTGTGTTTGTACATTTATTTATGTGTTTATGATTTTAAACATTTATTAAAGTAATTTTACATTGTGTAAAAATAGTTTCATGAAAACTATTTTAATGTTGAATTTTAAATACCTTAATATTTATTAAATAATAAGTAATTATGAATAAGTAAAGCAACTACAGCCACAATAGATCCATAGGGGTCGCGGTGGCGTAGGCCTTGAGGCCACCCTAATTTAATCTAATATAATCTAATCTAACTACAGTATTGCTCCTTAATTAATGAGATGTTGTGTCTGGTGTTTCTTTGCAAGGTTCGCTATATTGGGTTCAAAATAGTTTTTCCTTCGACCTCCCAATCGACCCCTGGCTCAGATGGACCCCTACTTTTGTTAAATAGACCTCTGGGGGTCTATGTAGACCACTTGGCGACCTCTGGTTTAAGGTAACCAACCTGCTCCATCGAGTGTTGGCTACTATCGTATTATTGCAAAAGAATGTTGCGTGCAGGCTTCCTAAAGAATGATTTAGTGATTTCACTGTCGCAAGTTTTTCACTCATAAAATAGGCTCGCTCCGTTTCCTTCAATTTACCATAGTATAATTTTCTGCAATACTTTTTGTCCTTCATAAAGTGTCTCGAGTAACGGCATTTTATTTTCATTAACAGGAACATAACAATCCTTGATCAGTCATGTAGTACCTTGGCATTGGCCACATTCCTCATATACTGTTTACCTTTAACATTGAATTCTACTGCTCGTTTAATATGCAACCATTTTATTTAAAAGATGAATAAAACAAAATTATTTAAGGCTATTATTATTCTACTATTGAAACCATACCTTTCTGGTGTTAAAGTTGGTAGAACTGTAATTGTCCACCAGATTCGGGAACCTAAACATCGTATTAACTATTGTGCTGTGGATATCTTTATTAGTTAAGTGTATCTGAAAGTATAGTAAAGTTCATTGAGAAAGAAACCTTGTCACTTAAGTTTTGTTATAATTGAAGTAAGAGAAGTGTTTTATTTATGTAAATTTAGAAGGATTCACCTCCCTATTTAAAACTGAAAACAATTGTTTTCTTGCTGTACGTTACAATATTCGGTTGATCTTTACAATAGCCCACGGAGGTGTGGCCTATTTATTTTAAGCGCATGCGCAGTACAGCACACTTACCGTTGACTTTTTAAACTACTTCCCGCCAATGTTCAATATATTCTTTTTAAATTTCTCAACTTCCCGCTAATGTGCTGTATATAATTTTTTTGAATTTCTTGCCTATTTATTTTTAGTGAGCATGCGCAGTACACTCACACTTAGTAACTGCTTCCTTTCCAACGTATTATCAGTTCCCGCCGGTGTCCAGTGTGTAACTTTAGGTGCGTTTTTTTTTAAAGTTCATAAATCATGAACGTTTAAAATCTACAGTTTTTCTTTTATTTAAAGCATGAATGTCTGAGTGAAGATGGAGAGATGAAAGTTTCAAAATTTTGAATGAGTGTTGGTTTCATTAGTAATAGATATGTAGGTCCGAAGTGTGTTAAGTATGAAAAGGAGTCATTCTTCCATGGGCGATCAAATGAGAGCATTATTTAAGGGAGTAAATAAAGTGTACTAACAGAAGGATAGGGATTGCATTGAATAAGGTAGGCTTCTTTTGTTTTGTTTTTCATGTGTCTGAATTACAAATTAGAGTTGTGTGTGGATTAGTTGGGTAGTGAGGGGGGTGTGGGGGCAAAGCCCCCATAAAAATAAAAAAATAGATCAGGGGGCGTGGGGGCAAAGCCCCCACAAAAAGGGGGGTGTTAAATAAATAAAATTTTCAATCTTGAATTAATAATTCGAAGTGATTCTGATTCGCGTTACCATATAACCCGCCAGATTTAAATGTAAATATAAAATAAAGAAATATTTTTATATTTACATTTGAATTTGGCGGGTTATATGTTAACAGCGAATCAGAATCACTTCGATATTAGGCCACACCTCCGTGGGCTATTGTAAAGATTTACCCAATATTCAATTCAATTTATCTAATCAATAAATAAACAGATTTAAACTAACTGTTTTAATTACATTTATGTAAAAATTTATACTAATTTTTAGATTATTAATAATTTTAGACTGATTAACCTAATGTTAGTGATTATTTATGACGCTGCAAGGATGCAAGATCCAAGGTATGTGCATTATTATTATTATTATTATTACTATTATTATTATTACTATTAAAGGAGAAGAAAAAGAAAATTACACGATAGTGAAATTATAAAATTATTTTCAATTAAATTGTTTCAGAAAAAGCATACTGTTGGGTTCAAGTGTCCGACTGTAAGTGCCTGCAGGCATGTTTGGAGATGTGCAATCGAACAAATGTTGTTTTTTACGTAAGTGAAACATAATGCCCTTTCTTTCAACATTGTATATGTTGTAATTTTCTCATGATTCGATCTTTACAGAAGAGCGATGCGCCCTGTATTTATGTAAGATAGTACATAAAATGTGCATGTGTTAATAAATTTTTGCACTGATTTAAAAAAAATAGTTTGGAACACACTTAATAATAAAAAATATAGTTGAAAAAATTTCTTCTAAAATTCAAATGTTTATGAATGTTTATGTTACCACACAACATAGATTTGAGCCTAGCATTAGAGAATAGTGCCAGTCAATTTAACTGAATGCGGCACTACTCACTACCAATTAAGTACAACTCTATCTGTGCTTCCTACAACCTTCCTTGCAATTCTTTTTTTTCTTTTCTTTTTTTATCGAAAAAATATTTCAAATTGAAGTGATTGTCGTATAAGCATTTAGAATTAAAACGACTAGAGTTGTTTCTTCTAGTACACAGGAGTCAGAGCAGTCCTTCTTCAGCACTTAGAATTTGGAGGTTTACCTTTCCAATTTCGTGGATATTTGTAAAATATTGAGATTAAAATAATAAGAGAAAGACGTTTGATTTTCTTTAGAGTTTAAAGGTCTTTTATTTTTAATCGCTCTATACTCAAATCCGCAAATAATTATCATTGATCTTACCTTATGCAAAGGGATTTTTCACTCGACACCATATAACTTCCACCATTTCTGGACTTGTATGCTAAACATTTTTTTCTAAAATAAGTTTATAAAAATGTTGATAATTTTAAAATTATATATTTTTTTTCAGACATTCAAATGAAAAAATTAAACCAGTATGTTCCTGTTACAGGCTACCTTCGAGTTCCTCTATTCCATCTGTTATTACCGGTGGAAGTATTTTCTCATTTGGTGGAAAATTTCGATATTCAGGAAGAGTGGAGAAAGAAGTACTGGAAGAAAGCCGTGATAGCCATCAACCTATCTCCAGATCCAACAGTCTTCGAGTGAAAGCAAGTAGTGTTCCTGACACTCCAGTCACGCCGATCAACAGTGATCTGGGTATAGCGAATATTTCATTAGTAATTTTATTTGTCTTTTTATGTTTTGAAATTTAATGCAATTTTACTTTCTCTGACTGTTGGTAAGAGGAAGTATTGCGATCGGGCCCAATTTTCGAAATTAAGTTTTTATCAGAAATACATGTTTAGAAGTTTACTGAATACGAAAATGATGTTTTAGCGACCCCACTTTCTCTTTTATACCACCATATTTCCCCGTTTTACCACAGCTTTTCCTCACAAACCATTATTTAGAAGACAACACTTTTCTCTAATATTCATCTTTAAAATCTTTCCCTCTCCTACCGTGATCATTATTTATTTTTTCAAACCACAGAAATCAAACAGATCCTTTCCATGTAATCTATTCACATTCCCGTTGAACCATATTTCTACTTTTCCATAAAAACCATTATGTCCAAGAAAATTTGCTTTAAAATTCCTTACATTAATCATGTGCAGCTTTCAGTATGTATATTTTGCGTTAATGGTTAACTAGTTTAAGTACAGATTCTCTTAAGTAGATACTATAATTCCTGTTCGTAAAACACAAAGTAGTTTATGGTTTTTCAAGAACAGAGATTTTTAATGTAAAATCTAAGGCCTGCCTATACCGCAAATTGAACCCAGTGCCACAAATACATATTAGCTTTTCTGGTCTTGCTTTTAACCGCTCGGCTATCTGGCACCTTTCCTTGCAAACATAATGTCACATTTATTTGCAATTTTCCTAGGGGAAAAAAAACCATTTAAATGAGTTCTGGAGAGTCAGTGACGTTGATTGCAAGTGTTTTTGCCATCAACGTCACTAAATCTCCAGAACTTGCAAGTGTAATTGCAAGAGCGTGGTTGACTGCTTAACTAGGAACTAAGCGCTTTAAGAAATTTATCATTAATATAACGAGTGCGGTAAGAAAAAGTGTTGATTGTTTTACACCAGATTTTTTCGAAGATATTAAAACCTGTATTTTCGGGGTTTTATACACTCTAATTCAGAAAGGTTTACCCTCTATACTATTATATGTTATTTAAACTACTCTTATTAGAGTAGTTTAAATAACTTAAATGATCTACAATTAGCAATTGAGATTAATATTTAATTTTCAGATTTATGTATGCAACAGCAACTGAATGACTCGCCTCTCGTTACTGATATTGATTTACTTTACATAGAAGGTGAAAGTAAAGAAAAGTCTTCTAATGTACACAGTAAGTATTCTGTAATTAATATTTGGAATTTTCGTTGATCTGCCCTGCTTTCGACATTATTCTGTCGTTACAATTACTATCCATTATCAGACTGTTGAGGGCCTCCGGGAATTGTAAGGATAGCACTGCCTGGACTTGAAAGCAGGACTCTTGGCCTGCCAGTGCAGCCGCAGCCTTCCTCAATGCTAATATGTCATTTTCTTGCACTTTCAAAATGGAAAATTTTATCAATAACACTTTAATTTAACACCTTTTTTTATTGCATTTTTTATTAATGTTCAAAATGTTGTGATTGTGTTAAGCCATATATTTCCCAGTTCTTGGATCCCTCGCTGATGCCGTTGCTTGATTTCGAAATCTAATAATTCCTGCTCTCCAATTTTAATTCCGGTGAATTTATTTCATTTTCTTTTGCAAAGTAAGCGTGTAAGCGTAATTGAACAGCTGACATAAACGTTGACTACAGATAGTGTAGGCACATTTTATTGGCAACAATCTTTGTTTTTCAATTCTTAAAAGTAAATTTGTGTCTAAGCGTTATTTTTTATTATTATTATTTTTTTTTTTACGATTGATCAAGGTGGATAATGCATGACTATTTTTTCAGCACAATCTATCTTATTACTACCAATGAAAAAAAAATGCGTTAGAACTGAATGATTTAATTCGTGATGGGATTTCCTACCTAGTCCACATGCGCACACTTATTGAATTACCTTCTTTTTTGGACTATTGGTCCATCCGCAATCTGTTGCACTGGACTCCCTCATGGAGATTCCGGTTTCGAATCCAGTTCCTTGCCCTTCTCTTTGTGGTAAGGGACAATGTTGTCCATAAAACAACCTCCCCTGATTGGTATTGCAAGCCTTCAAGTGCCAATGAATGACAGATTTTGATGCTCCTTAAATAGCAAAAATAGTAAATCCAGTGCTGAGATATGCTGATCAAGAATATTTTCACTTTCTGTTTCACTCAGTGCACTTTCTCCAATGTAACGTAAAGTTATTAATAAATATATAGTAAAATGCAGTCATCTTGGTTGTCAAAACATTTTTTAGTTTAATGTACTGATTTTTGAGTCTGATATACTGATATTTAAGATTACTTGAATAGAAATACTGTAAAGAACCTAAAGATGTTTGAAGTATCATGGTTGTAGTGGATTGTTTCTAAAGATGGATCGATGGAACTTCTTTTGTTAGGAAAACGGTTTCGCCACCCTATTAATATTATTATTTTTATATAATTGATGGCGCGTCAACATCTGAGGTTATTGGCGCTCGGAGATATTTTTCAGTGTACCATCAGCCTCCAGACAGTGTCCTTTTGTTACAGACAACAGACCATCACTGTTCAGTGAGCTGTTAGAAGCTGCTTGGAAGAGAAAATCTAAGAGCCAGCTCCAACCTATTATTATTTATTGAACTAAATTTATAAACATGCCTTACAGGTAGCGATGTACGGTGTAATTTTCCAGAATATTATGTACAAGAAACACTAGGACATTCCTATTCTGAATCTCAGTTAAGCCGGGTTAGCCGTGTTAGAGGGTCGGCTTTGTCCACTCATCATGGAACACCGTTTGTTAATGCTCCGCCGTTGCCTCCGCCTGTGCCACTGTCATCCATTAATGTCAGCCAAGCGCCGCCTCCTTCACCATCTCATCATGCGACTAGAACTACTGTGACGTCTACATCCATACCACCTACACTTCCGAAGAATGTAAGTATAAAAATAGTAATAAACTCATGGGAAGAGTATAACAGGCGTTTAACCAACTGCAAAGAAAAAATTGAAAACTGTTTTTACGAATATAATAAAGTAGTAAAAAAACGAAAACTTACTAACTGCTTCATCTTATTCCGATTAGAAATCATTATAGGGTCTGATACTAGGATTTTTTTTTTTTAAAAAAAAAAGTTTAACCGAATATTCGTCTTCACCGATTTTTTTATTGTTAATTTAACTAAAATGACAAACATTTATCTCCAAATGTTCATTATTCGCTTAAACAAAAGTTCATTTAGGAAGCTTGTCCAGTGAGTTTTTAGAGACTGCTATGTTTAACGCAGTTTAAATGCTAATTTAACCCGAACAAATACAAAAACTTTTTCTACAGAATTGATATTTTCCTGAGGTTTTCAATGTTATAAATGTGAAAGAAAATATTTTTAGTAAATGGTGAACCCACCATTTACATACAACCGTATGTTTTTGGGTTGTAAACAAAATATGCACAAATTCGCAAAAAGCTAAGTTGGTACGTTTATGTTCTTCTATCATCGCTTCCAAAACTGGGTTTTGATCAAAACCCTCGAACGTAAGTGTGATTTTACTGACTTTTTTCCTCTTAGTTTTCACCTTTTACTTGTATTTACTTTCAACTTGGTATTTTGAGTGCATATACTGCTCAGTCCTTAAGGGATTCATTCATGATTCTCCTCATATTTAGCGTTAATTTGAGTGAAGCGGTTTAACCCTTGCTCTTTTGTCTTTATTATTTTTTTCTGACTTCAAAAGAAGCTTTTTTATTATATGGTAATCTGTATTGTTTTGATCTTACACAACATGCACATCCTTCGTCACCGCGTTCTTTTTTTTCAAGCTCCTCTTATCAGATCTGCTAAATTTATGCACATTTTTATTTGCTCATTCACACGAAAAGCACTCATAGGAGGTTTTCAGGGAGCTGCTAAGTTAAACTTATCCTTAAGTTTAAGATTGGTATGCTTGGACGTTTCCCATAAAATCAAATATTTATGCCAAGTGATTGGTGTTCATCATTTCTGTTTTAAGGTGAGTCAATTCAGTGCTTATTTTTTCCTAAGGTGATTTTTATCAGTTTGATGGATTTCTAGGTGTTTTTTACCTTGGTGCTTGAACAAATATAATAAATTGTCATATGTTGGTAAAAGTTTTGTTTTTGCTTTCAGGTGGTGACGTCTTCTAAATTCAAGTTTATGCGAGTGTTCTGGCCGTCTTTTTTTGCAGCAGCTGTAGTTGTTGTAATTGTAATGATCATATTATTAGAAACAGAAAGTGAGGCATTTTCTGCTATTCGCGAAATGCCAGAAATGGTTAGCTTACGCTTACATTATTACGATCATATCAAACAATTTCTAAAACTACACGTTTCATCATGACTATAATTGCAAAAATTAAAAAACAATGTGCGCTATATGATGTGGTTGAAAATTTCGCATTTCACCACTATCTACTTTTTTCTTTTATTTACTGTTGACGGTTCTTTGTTGCTTTTATTTCTTTGTATCGCTCAAAACATCCTAATCAATTCTCAGCGCACGGATTTGCAGGCTGATAAGTTGAACTTGTAAAAGATGTTAATGCAAGATGGTAATGAGGTGATGTTTAAAAATGATCCCTCTTAACACCTGGGTGTTTGAAAGTAATGGAGGAAATGAATGTGTGAAGTTTTTTTGTTTGAAGCTTCTATTTAGGATGTAATGTAAAACTATGCATAACAATAAAATTTATGTGTGCAATACCGTGCTCAATTTGAATTTTATAAACTAAAAAGAAAACATAACAATTTATATCAAGAATTAAAAATTGCTTGTTATCTACTAAACTATTTACAACTTACACTTGAACAAATTTCTGAATTTCATCTTAAAATTTATTTCTATGTGTTTTTTAAATAGTTAATTATTATTTAGTTTTAATACTATTCCTTTGTTGTCAACGAATTCTAAGTAACAATATAGTAAAAATTTCTGCATAAAAAAAGCAATAAAGATTTTACATTCTTTCGAATAGGTAGTTGGATCCACAACACTTTAGCTATTATACCGAGATTTAAAATCTTATTTTTTAATCTTGACCTATTTCGAATTATAGTTGTAGTTCACATGTAATGCATACATTATTTCTGTGCTGCAAAAGAGGATTGCATGCAACTGTGATAGTAGGGTTTAGGATGCCGGCCTTGGCATACAACAAACCCATCAGATGTGAGAAAAATGTTAAGTTCCTTTGAGGAAGTGTTTTATAGTGAAAATTTTGTAGTTGTAATGAGAATAACTGAGCGTAATCATATAAGTTTTACCTCAACTGGGTTTCTGGGAGAAAACAGAGGTATGGATTACTTTTTCCGATTTCGAGACTAAATAACACTTAAAGCAATAGACATTTTTAGACTTTCCAACACCCAAAATATCCTAAGTGGGCATCTACAAAGAAAATTATTTATTCACTTTTACAGTACCAGAATGGCGTTATTTTCTCCTAACCTCTCTCTAGAACATAATCTCTTACCACTGGTAAGTTACCAGTGAATGTTACACAGCCATCCTTGCAATACAGCAGTTGTCTGCAATTGCGAAAATATATCTAAGCTGGTGGAAAACTACATCCTCGAACAGAACAACTCTCTCCCACACAGAGCTCGAATTCTCCCGAAATTTCTCACCGAAAAAACAGAAGTTCTCTCTATTCGCCTTATGTTGGTCCGAATGGATTCTCGTGCTTTTACATCTTGAAATATTCTCCTTGGAAACGGAATTTTCTTCGAGATAGAAGTCTGGCAGTTGTTATTTACACGTTTCTAAAACATTATGACATATATCATATGTAAATTGGGCATACTACTAATCACAGTGCTTTGGTGAAGAATAGATTATGTTGAAAAATATACGTAGGATCTTCAAAATGCTTGATAAAATAATAGTGTGCTACTATTAGGATTTAGCGAATCCAAGGCGAACTCCAGCTCACCATCGCACACGCATTCACTTACATAAACGTATACTGTTTTTTGGTTTTGGTTTTTGCTCTCCCTAAAGAAGAGAAAGAGTTTATTCTATTATTCTTCGTACAAAAAGTTAGTGCCATTCAAAAAATACGTGTTTGCATATTGAAATTGCACTTCTACAAGCAGGAGCAAAAGTTGCGAGGTGTTATTAGAAGGGCATTGACATGCTTAAACTGAGTGAAATACAGGATTCGAAACCATACAAACTAGCTCAAAACTGCTCAAATATCCAAGCAGAAGCATTTGTTACTAAGCGCCACACAAAGCTTAGCTAAGATCTTGACTGAAGAACCGAATACCCTAGGCGTGTATAAAGGCAGCAAAATTTCGTTAGACTCATTGAAGAATCCAAGAGACCACCAACTCGGAATCTAAATCAATTTTATAGCGTGCCAGTCTTGGGCTTCCGTGGTCAATACATATACTTTAAACCAAAAAAATGCACACACTCTGTAGCAACTGTTACACTCGGGTAGCAATATAGGTTCATTAGAACTTGGATATCGAAAGGTATCGTAACTCTCCAAATACAAGTAATTAATTAAAAACCGTTTTTCTTGTTTTTTTCTTACAACATTGTTTTTCTGGATATATTTATTTATTTCTCTCTTCGAACAACATTTCATTATTATAAATAATTTAATAGTTTTCTCACCGTTATCGTATTCATTTTCATTTTTTTCATTTCCACATGCGTTTTAATAAGATGTTTCTGTGCTTTTCACAGACAACTCTTACCAAGTCATGTGGTTAAAGGAGCCGAACTTTTTGTAGTGAGCTCATACTAGATCCCATTTTTAATGTTCGAGTTAAAAGAGGAAACATCATTTACCTTACGTCGAATTTTTGGGCCATGACTATGAGGAGGTTAGGTTTAGGACCATTTGTCTAAACTACTTGATGGTGGAAGAGTTTAGACGGTTTCCCCTTAGGGTTTATACTTTTGTATTGTTTTTATTGGGGTAGGTTTGAATTCCCAGACGGACTTTAGTCCGCAGGGAGGGACAAATAATAATACATTTACATGTTGGATGAAGCAAACTATGTAGATGGAGGAAATTCGAAACTTGTCAAAATTAAAAGAAAATATTTTTTTTTGTGATTGTTAAAATCAAAGATGTCTACAATCCATTGTACGGAATGCAATAATTGAATTATTCATTTCCAGTTTTCACTAAAACACTCTTTAGCCCTTCATAAAAAGAATTAGCTCGTTAAGTTTCTATTTTTCATATTGTATTTATTTTTGAATTATATAAAGATTATCAAACTTTTTTGTAATAATTTTTATAGACGACCACTGCTAAATACAAGTAATAGATTTATTTCGTTACATTTTAATTAAAATATCAATGATTACTTTATGTGTATATTTTTTAATTAAAAATATTCCTTTTTTTTTGTCTACGAGTAGTATGAGTATCTGTGTGCTTATTGTGAACATAATCTCTCAATAACGAAAAATGACAGATAGCTCAAAACTTTTTTTGGCATTAGCTATTTGTCACCAAGTTCAATCTCTTTCAACCGCGAACACGACTTCGCTGAAATTTAAGTGAATCTTTAGAGAATCGTTATTTATTTGTTTACTTTAAATAGCATTCTTAATCATTTTATGTTATCTCCATTTTTTTATGAAAACATTTTGGATTTCACATATATTGATAGTTTTATGGAATTTAGGGCTGCAAAAATTTCTGAAAAGTTAGTGTAAATCTATCAAGCGAGCTACGAGATTTTTGTTTGCTTTTAGATGTTAAAACACGAACTTTTTTTTTATATGTGTATACTCACATAAATATATAAAAGTGATTGAACAATTTTTTTTTTTAGGTTTTACATTTAAAGGTTAATTTTTATTTTACACATTAGGGAGAGCGAAAGTATGAGGAACAGAAGTCAAGACATTGGTACCATCTAGTTATAGTGCGTGGCGATACTGCTTGGTTCTAGTTACAGCCAGCACTTTGCAAGAATAGTTGTGGTCTTTTGACCATGCTACCTTCCTGACACAGACATTTGAGCTGGAGGTTCCGATTCAGCACTGGTGGGTTTGACAGCAGGTGTGGCAAGTTAATAGGCGGAAAGCAACCACTCCAATCTGACCAGTTTCTTAGGATTGAGAACATCTCGTACTTTTTCGCATGTCTATCCGTCAGTTGCGCTCGCTCAAGTGATGACTGCCCATATACCCTGTGAATAGACCTGTGATCAGAGTAATCTGATTTCTACCCAAGCACAGAGTCACTTTGGCTCTTTGTTTACACAACCAAGGCATCATAGTCTTGCTGTGTTCGACGCCAGGACACTCACTAAGTTCTTTTCATGTTCTCTCCAGATCCAGTCTCGGGGCCACACGAACTGCACCCTTGGTGATTCCCAACCAGTAGGGGCACTGCTAAAGACCCCCGTAATCAACGTAATCTGCCCCCTGGCAGAGCCTTGCTGGCCGTCTGTTAATCAATCTTCCTCTACCACACTACCGCACCGTAGGTGATGACTGTACGTGTGTAGAGTCAGTGAGTCATCTTGGGGCGTAAACCCCATGTCTTCCTACAGGTTTTAGTAATACCACAAAGAGCCTGTTTTTCCTTTAGTGTTATTTTATATAGATGTGCTTTCCTAGTGAGTCTGGAGTAAAAAGATAATAATCTTCTTTTTTTTTCTTTTCTTGTTTGAAGCACAGTTGTTACGCTAAAATGGCTAAAATATTGAGTGCTGTGGTTTCAAATTGCTTTAACCTAGCTATCAGATTTATTTTACTTTTACTTGTTATTGAAAAGGGGTAAAGAATATGATCGTGTAAGTTTTTGATACTAAGTTTACTCCAAAATACACGTTTTCAGAATGCAGGGCCCGAAAAATGGTTATTAGAAGTGAGACAGTGTATGCGTGGGTGTTGTGCCCCTCAATTGCTTCTTGATTCGAGTACATTTACAGTGCGCATCATATTTCACACATGGAATTACAGAGATATTGGAATATTACATTAAAAGCATTATATATTTTTGGTTGAAATATTTTTCAAAGAAGGCGATTTAAAATATGAAAATTAAAAGAAAATAAAGAGTGGCAATTATTTTAAATTATTTAAAATGTTTAAGAAAAAGTAAAAAACGAATTACACAAAAAGGATTAATAAAATTAAATAATGATCCATTAATCATAAAACTGAAAAATAAAGATATGGACAATAAATTTTAATATCGTTTTATTTTAAAATTGAAGTAGGCAATCGAAGTCAATAGCTAGAAAAATGTTGATAATTTACCTCAGGAGAAGATCTCAAGTTTTCTCAAGTTGCAAACCACCGGCTCTCTTAACATATTCTTTACCATGTTTACGCTTAACTTATCGAGAAATGGAAGTGTAAATGATTGATCAAGACTGTCGAGTTACTAGCATTGAGGGTCTGCGTATCTCTTTTGAAGTATTGGGAGCATTATAGTATTCAGCTATACTTCTGGATTGGAAGTGCGAATTTATATATGACTGTTATTTGATCTTAGCTGATTTAGTTAGCACGTTTACAGCTTTTTTCGCCAGTTGATAGGCCATTTCATTCCCAGCAAGACCCTAATGAGCTCTCACTCAGAAGAAATGAACCGTCCAATCCAACAACTCAGCGAGTCGAGACAACCTTTTTCTAGCATTTATTAAAAGTAGAAATACTTTTATCTCTATTTTCAATGAATCCAGAGTAACTTGGGTATCAGTCAGTTCGCCGGATGACTTATTCTGAAAGGAACATCATCAAAACCGCCATTGCCCCGATCAATGGGCAGTTCCTCAGCCTGTTATTTGAAATTTGGAACCTATGTGCTCTAATAAGTTCATAGCTCAAACAACATCCTCTCCATTCTTATATAACTACGTTTATGAATAACGTAGCTCAAAAATTAAAAATCACTGGAAATTCAAAATTATTTAAGTTAAATATGTAGCACCGTGTGGCCAACCGTAACTTGGTGAGTAAAATTTCTCACTGGAAATGTAGCTTCTCCACTTTCACATTTTCCCGATAGATGTCTCTTACTTTTTTTTCTATTTTTAGGATCTAAAACTTTTATTCAAATCATTTTCCTAGGAGAATAAATTTTGAAGACATTCCTTGGAGAAAGTATTTCGGGAGTTCTAATGTAATTTTACCAAATGGAAAATAACGACCATTAAAAATAAGTTACTAAAATTGTCTGTTTGAAAGAAATGGCTTTTCACTGAATTGTAAATCTCTTCAAAGATTTTTAGACTCTACGTATATGTACTTACTGTATATTTAAGAAGTAAAGGAGTGCCATTTTTTTTTAGATATTGCGAAAACATAATCGAAACCTTTTTTTATTTAAACATGCTTCTTCTAAAACAACCTACAAAAATTGAGCAAATAATCTTGCTAATAAATTGGAACAGCCAAGTTCATATAGCCAAAACGCGAGATAATAAATGGACTAAGAAAATTATAAATTGGTACCCGTGGTAACTAAAGGGAAGTAGAGGACAGCACAGAAATGGGTTGAAGAATTTCGATTGTGTGGTGGATCTACCTGTTCGAGAAGACGGCTGAAGGCTTGATGTACTCAGATGGCATTTTTTTATCTTTTTTTTTGTTTGTTTAAATGTGTGCTTAGATGAACTTAAATTTCATGCTTTTTATTAATTCTCTTCAAGCTTCGAAAGTTAACCACGCATCATAGCCAAATCGCTTAAATTATATTTTCTATAAAATTACTAAGTGCAGAAATTGTAATATACAAATTAAATAAATGGTGTATTTTTATTGTGTGTTCCTCATCCACAACACTAACTCATAATAAATTGAATCAAACGCGCCCCCTCCAATTCTTCAATTGTTGAATTAGTTACGTCAAGAAATAGACGCTACCAGACACAGCTCGCTTCCCAATTCAAGGTCAGCCTACTTGAGTAGTTTTATTTGATTTGCATTGAGTTCATTGCAAAAAAAAAAAAAAAACGGTATGGCAGATTATAATTGAGTGTTATAAATCCCCACTACAAAAATTATTTGTTCGATACCTTGTAATTCGATTATATCGAATATGTTTTGTTGATTCGATATTTGTTACCTAGTTACCTAATTTTTTGTTTACATACAGAGACATGATGGAATTAGTAATTATTTTTAATTTTAATTTTTTAAGCTATTTTTATTGAACAAGTGACGTGTTTTAGAATGATTACCAGTTATACATATGTTACACAAATGTACAGATAGTTGTGTAGAATAATGTTTAAATGAATATTATATAGTAAAATATGTTTACGTAAATTTTATTGTTATTTATTACATAAGTAAGTAATAAATAGGTAAGAATTATTTAACTTTTTTTTTTAAAATGCGTCGTTAATGGGAGCTGTTACGTAAGTTAATCGTATGATATAAACTGCAGAATTGTGTACCTGTAGTTAGAGTTACCTTCCTTACTTCCTAAAGTCACTGTAATTCGCTAGATAACCTCTGTCGTACCACAGCCCATAAGAGACCTAATCCATATTATTATTATTTTAATCTTACTTTTTCTGTAACATCGTGTAGAATCATGTTCATGCTACGGACTATTAGATTGAATAATTGCCATGCTAGATTTTTCTCTACAGAAGGTAAGCATATTCTTTAATTTAAAAAATTTGTTTAAACATCAGTTAACTTTAGATTTACCATTATTCTGTAAATATAGATATAAATGGTCTTATTGCTTTCTTCAGAAAGTAATTGGGGTGTAAAACATTGCTTTGTCGTAATGAGGAATGAGGCTTTGGCAGTCATGTAGTTAAAGGAGCGTGAGCGTCTGGTATTTTACAAGTACAAATTAGTCGTAAATAAATTAAAATTTTGCGCATTATAATATTTTTCTCACTTTCACCAGTGACATTGGAAGTTTTTAATTTTTTCACTCCTAAAAAAAAGAGAAGGGAATTATGGCATTCGTATTAATTTTCGTTTTGCATTTTAAACGAATATATACGTTACCTTGAAACGGCACCTTTCCCCTGTGAAATAAATTTTTTCTGAGCGGTGTTTGTGTGGTATCTAAACTAGAACAAAAACTAAAATTCGTAGATAATTTTTAATTGGATAGTTTGGTGATTAGAGTAACCATGGTTTTTGTCAAGTTCAGGCAACCGGCATTGCCACTACATTTTATAGATTTATCAGTTGTTGCCATTTTTTCGAAAATGCTCTTACGATTAGCTTATGCACACCTTTCTTACATGTAGATCTATCAAACAAAATCATTTCCTCGGGGAAATTCTTTTATCTGCGAGAGAAGGGGACATTAGACCCACATCCACCATATTTACGATACAAACCTGTTATGAAATATTAATAAGAATATTTCAGTACTTCGTGGTTTCAAATTTTTTGAAATTGAATTGGCACTGGTAATTGTTCCTGTTATGGTTAACTACTTTTATGTTAGGCAATGCACACTAATAAAATCACGTTAGCCTACTCAAAGGGCCTGAAAACGTGTAAGGAAATTCTTTCTTTTTCCAGGACTAAGAGAGAGTGAAAATCTTCGCTTGTTTTCTTTGCACCAATTGGTGTAGTATAAAACCATATACTCAGCTCTCACACTGACCAAATTAGTGCTGACCCATTTTTCACTGAAAAACATTTTAACAAAATACCAGACAAAATATGTGCTTTTGTGATCCACCTAAATTGAATTTAGAAAAATTGAAAAAAACTTAACTTTATGTTGGCGGTACCATTATAGGTTCCGTTGGAATACCATTGAAATTGAAATTTTCTGAGAAAATTGCTTTCTATTAGACATTGTCTTGTTGAAGGAGTATCTTGTTCAGTTAAACAAAGATTTATATTTTTCAGCGAAAACGGAGTGTGCATGTTCTAACATGTGTAATAGTAATTATTAGCTGTAATCACACAATCACAACTATCGAGTACGCTATGTACCAGCATTAACACAGCACCGCTTTTTCTTAATATCATTAGGCACACTACAGCTTGTTGAACATATGTAACTTTTCTATTCTTGTTTATTCGGATTGTCTAAATAAACCCGATGGGCTTGCTTGATGGGAAATGCTTCGGTAGCTTCTGGAACTATGCAGATGCCCAATGTTGCAGTTTATAGTTTAGTGAGATTCATTGTATCCGGTTTGATCGGGATAGTCCCGGTTTGAGATCCCTGTCCCGGCGTCCCGGTCAAACTTGAACAACACCGACACCCCGGCCGATCGTTCCCCGCGCCCATTTATTAATGTGTTTTCAGTTCTTAATAATTTTGCGTCCCGGTTTGGCTCTTCGTAATTATGGTAAGCCTACTTATAGGTGTAGTCGCCCTGTGCGAATCATCACACTTCTAAGGCTAACGCTATCATTTTACTAAATCTTGTGGCTCAGTTTGGTAGGCCATATAAAAACTGAGTTTTCCTCTCTGCTTTTTTTCATTTTAAAAGCGGTGTTTTGGTCCTTTTTTTAACCAGTTAAGCGCGTTTGACGTTTATACACGTCAAACCAAATCTCTGTTACGGTGCGTTCGACGCGTATACTCATTGTGAAAAATATAAAATTGCCATTAACGATAAAAACTCGAAATTTTAATAAAATACAATAAAAATATTATTTGGCGGGATGTTTCCTTTATCTTACCAATAGAACTGCCGAGTATTTATACGGAGGGAGGTGGTGGGAGCCAGCCAAATGATAAGTGGTTGGTACATGTTTGGTCTCCGCATTAGAGATTGGGAATTACGCACACAAATAGAAGCTCTCTACCCTTGTGTAATGCTGTTTTTACCTTAGATAGAGAGGTTCAGACCTCAGTAGAGCATGATTTCATTTTGCACAGAATTCAAAGCTCTTTTCTTCCTTGTAAAAGCTCTTGCGCCCCTCTAGTTAACTAGAGCAATGCATACGCAAGATTTTTGAATGAGCACAGAATGCTCTGTAATCTCAAGCCCCCAGAGATTGCAGAAAAAGGGCTTGCAGTGACTATTATGACGTTGTAAACTTTTAGTTGTTTTTGCCCTACGTTCGACGTGTATACACGTTATTGTCTGATTTTAATTCCGCACACTGTCGGAGGTTTTTAAAATTAAATTCCGCGCTTAACTGGATAAGAAGTGACAAAATTGTCTAAATTTATAGATTCTCTAGCATTTTTTAATTAGCATAGATCCTGTCGTTAGAGGTACAGTCATAAACCGAAAGTAAGAGTGGTACCTAATAAGAAACATTCAGTAAAGCATAAATAACTAGTATGTAAAAACTACGAACTAAAATTCAAGATTCAAGTGTTTGTGAGAGAGAGGTTGAGTTGGGAAAAAGCAAAAAAAAAATGCAGATTCATGCTGATAAATTAAATTTTTTTAAAGAAAATTAGATAACTGAGTATTGCGTCAAGTAGTCGTGAGATTTGAAACCAAATTATGTTAAGTTTTTATTTTATTTCTTTTATTTATTTGATTTTTATTTTTTTTCTAGCAAATCAAAAAATTTCTAGTATTGGTTTCGTCGGTTTGGGCAATATGGGTTTTAGAATGTGCAAAAATCTCATAAAAAAGGTAAAAATTTTATAGTTATTTCACTTAAATTGATTATGTAATTTTGAACATAAGAGCAAATTCATTTAAATAAGTTTGAAGGACTGATTTGTTTAAAATTGATTCTGATAACAGTTCAGCTGATATTAGTCCAACATTCTTATTGTTTTAAAAAGAAAAATGAATTGTTTTTTTTCAAATGTTGTCTAAGCTTATAAATACGAGTGTGTTAATATGAGTTATCTCATGTGGCCTTAAATTTTAATCTAATTATATTCATTAGCAACACAAACAGTTGTTTGTATACAAACAGTTTATAATTAGCTATTTTTTATCTTTCTATCTTCTTGACATTGTCTTTTTTTTCACTGTGTTAATCTTATTCACTAATTATCTGGGAGTATCGACCGAATTTTAGGAGATGAGAGTGTTCAGGACTACTAGCTGTGGTCATGTAATGAAGAGAATGGATATTTTTTCTAGGGCGCCACTGATCTCTCAAATATTGACGCACTTAAAAAAAAATATTGTAATAATTTTTCAATGAAATTAACCCCTTTTTCCTTGCAGTTTATTTATTTAGTCTACGTATTATTTTTTGTTTCGTTTAAATTCCTAATTTTTTCAACCAATCTTATACTACTTATCCTGTCGGCAGGTTTCATCTGTCAGAAAAATCAAAATACAGTGCCCCAAAATTAAATTTCATCTTACAATGTTCTCTCCTCGAAAATAGATTATGCATGAATATCACGACTTGAGGTTGTGTTACAATTAGATAGTTCTAATTAAACTGTAACTGTTTTTGACAATATTGGTCATTCGGAATGCCAGAATTCTAGGATAGGATTTTTCAGTTTGGAGGTTTTCTCGAAAATAACTCCTACGACTATCTTTAAATTTGCGTACATGTTTATCTATAATTTGTATTTCAAATATTTGTCTAGGAAAACTGTATTTTCGTAAGTGCGAATTTTTCTGAATAATATTTTTTTGCAGTTTTCAGCGAATGTCAATCGAGTTGAACTCCTTAAATTAAGTATTACTTTAAAATACTAATGCAAAGGAGTTTACTAGTATTGATTGTAATTTTGTTCGTGAGCAGTGATTTTAATAGAATTTCTGTGGGAAAGAGACATTTGGGCTTTTATCAGAGGTACCATTTCTGCATGTTTACCACCTATGTACGGTCAATTTAATATTAAATCCTGTGAATTGAAAAAGTTGCTCGAATATCGAGTTGGTTAAACATCAACAGTATTTTGTCAGCGACATATTCAATTAACAAGATTCATGTATAACTGATGATATAAAGGCGGTAAATAGGTAGATTTTCCAGAAATAATGCCTTTGACAGAAGCCCAAATGTCTCTTTCCCGCGGAAATTCTATTAAAATCGCTTTTCACGACCAAAATTTCAAGCATTACTGATAAAAGTAAAATAAATAAAGTAATGCCTATTTTTTCAGGCGGGCTTTACGACCAACTTCCAATTAAGTATCATGGACGGAGCGAAACATACTTTACTTCCAAGTTCTCTTACTTTTTTTTTTTCCTTATCCCACGACAAAGGCGTTAAGCCATTTTCGGTCTGGCAGCCCAATATCTTTCATAGTTCTCATACTAAACATTAAATAAAATCCAAAGCCTAGGCCCGGAACGTACCCAGTACCATAACACATACTAGCTTGGCAGAACTCGTCTCTAACTGCTCGGCTACCGTGGCGCTTTAAAGATGTGGGATGTCCCACTATTTTGAGTGTCATCCTTGCGCAGGGACCACGCTAATCTTCTCTATTTCGTTCCAAAAAAAATACTGATAAGTTTCTTTACATTAGTATTTAGTGTTCACAATTTCTTTTTCTCTCTGTGTCATGAAATATTTATTGGATTTTGTCTAGATGAAAGCAATAACGGTTTTCTTTGAACTTTGTATAGTAGGTTCACGTATGTGTAGACCTTACAATTTTGTTTGAAACTGTTACTAGAGAATATTGATTTTAAGAGGTTCTAGGGAGAGCTGGGGACGTCACGTTTTGCAGTGATCTTATATAATTGTGAAGCCAACTAATAGTTGTAAAAATTCAAAATATGAAACATATTTATAAATCAGATAATATCTTGTTAGTGTTCGCATTAGATTTCTCCATGCATACACATAGTTACTTCTCTCACACAATCAGTAGTATTGTGCTAGAGACTTTTGTTAGTGAAAGGAAAATACATTAACGAACCTTTGGAACCTCAGAAGAATTAATAATACGAAAAACATGCATTAATGAATGAAAGCATACTATACTGGAGAATTAATAATGCGAAAAACATGCATTGATGAATGAAAGCATACTATACTGGAGAATTAATAATGCGAATAACATGCATTAAAGAATAAAAGCATTCTATAACGGAGAAAGTTCAACTAATTATTCAGCATATAAGGACCCTACCACGTGTAACAATTTTCAGTTTATTTACTCCCATGTATTTCTCTTAAATAAGTGAAAATCCCTAATTATTATTATTATTTTTTTTAATTATTGATCATAAAAATTCATATTGATTTATACTATTGATTTATAAAAAAAAAAACTAGGTCACTTACACTTTATTTCGTGACACTTTATAATTATGCGGAATTCCGTTAGTTAAATAGAGAAACTGTGGTTCACTAGTGCTCCAAATTTCTAATCATTCTTCACTATCGTCGAGATGGATGAAAGAAAGAGTGCTACAAAAGGATTTCCTCTGTTGGTGCTTTAAAGACCACTTCGCGACGTCGTTTAACAGAGAGATCCTAAATCGGGATTAGTTCGAAAAAAAGACCTTTTATTGATGTAAATAGTAGCCACGGCAAACCAAGGAAATTTTCGCAGGTCTTTTTGACATCAAAATAAACAGCATTATCACGGTTAAAGAAGTAAATACGACTGTTTTCTGTCCATGATTTAACAATGAACTGACAAAATTGCCTCTTTAAAAATGAATAAACAAATACCATATCTCCACTTATCTTAAGTTCAAGGTAGATGTATTAGAAAAAAATATTTTTGAAAGCAATCCTTTCATTTTATCTAATCAGTACTAATTTTAAACAATACTATCAGTCAGATAGTTTTGAAAAATAGATAAAGATAAGGAAGTAATCCTATTATCTTTAATTTTTAATTTGTACAGTTTATTTATTTAACTACTATTTGGTCTACCTTCTCTTCGCAGGAGGTCGTTTTGCCAATACTCAAGTGCTAAATATAATAACTATAGAAACAGATTTTCGTTTACTGTATTACAGATGAATATAGCACTGTAAAGATTTAAAAAACTTATTACACTTAATGCGTTTTACTGCTGTGTTTGTGTAAAACTTCGCGCAAAGGCGCAGCCGCCTCTAGCATTCTCGGAATCCTCAAAATTATTTTTCATTTTACACTTCGTTTTTCGTTTTCATAAAAGATTTTAAATCAAAACAAATTGTTTGTATAAACATTAGTCGGCATCCACAATATATAGATTTGCCTTATTTAAGCCACCCTGTCTTCAATGTACTCTCTTTAGTCTAGTTGCGTATATAAATTAAAAATTTTCCCATAAAAAAAATCCAGTGATATTACTTACTTAATTTACAGAATTATCTTTTACCTCTGGAATCGTGGTCCAACATTTGGAAAATCAAATTAGATAAAAATCTTCTATTACTAGTAAAAATTACTCAAATGCTTCCTTTACAGTGTATGAAACTCATCTTTACATCAATATTAAATACTATAGGGTATGCGAAATCGAACTGTAAGGTTGAACGCTTCTAAATTTTATGTCCAAGAGATTTACTAGTAGAAGAGAAATGACACTAAACTCCTGCAGTGTAGCGTCCATACTAAAGCACTTTAAAGTAATTCATGTTGGAGGAAATGTGGGTGTAGCGAGGAAAGTTTATAGCAAAGCGAAGAAATTTATTTATTTATTTATTTATTTATCGAACAACAGTATTTATTTATTTTTTTAAATGATTTAAAGTGCATCAAAATCTGAGGTTATTGGCGCCCGAAGCTTTTTTCTGAGCACTGCCGGACACCGGACTGTGTTCTCTCGTTACAGACAACACTGTCCATCACCGGACAGTGAGCTGTAAGAAGCTCTTAGGAAGAGAAAATCTAGTGGCCAGCAGCTGGATTCGAACCCGGGACCTCCGCGTGGGAATTCAATACGCTAACCGCATCTCTTCCCTTCCCTAAGAAATTTATTTCGGGTAATTTAGAGTTCTGGAGAGACTGTAACTTGGAAAGAATTTCAAGGAGCTGTGAACAAATACTGCACGCAAATTAAAGAAGAAAAGACCAAATACTTGAAGACCTAAGAGCAATAATGAAACTGGCAACATGAACTAACGAAGCAAAATAGTAGGCAAAACCATGGAGAATTATCTACACATTTATGAAAGATTCTTCCATATTGTTGTTGGGTGTGACATAACAATATAAATACCGCTGGTTGACTGTCACATCAGTAGAATGTGGGAGGTAAGCTTCATCATGGGTTCTACAATTTTAACTTCGGTGAAGTTCTATTTTTTCTGCGAAAAAAAAGGAACAAACCAAAATCCGCGGGTCGAAACAAATCGTGGTGAGTGGAATTGTAGGAAAAGAATAACTAATAAGTAGGTACTTGAAAAAAAGGCCTTGATGAAAAACTCTCGGGCAATGTTACCATCAGCTAAAGAGAGTTGATGGAAGTAACTACAACGTGGTTACCTCAATGTAAAGGCAGTTTCTGAATCGGAACTAGTTAATGGTTGGTCGTAGAAGATAATGATGGTAGGTTGTTTTTCAAGCGGATTAAGAGCACCTACACAATTTATCGCTGGTAGACAGGAGACTGATGCAAACTGCTTACTATGTGTGTTGAGATGGCGAAATTAAAAGAAACTTATTTGTTAAGTGTTACGGGATGTGTTTCCGCTGGAATAAGATTACTATGGCAAAACTATGTCCAGTTCATGCTTTCAGTTGTAGAGTCACGTTTCTATAGAAGTGGGGTACAAATGAATATATTGACTTAGGAGCATTATGATTGGTTTTCTGAAGCTAATGCGAGCCTTTAGATTTTAGATTTTAAAATGACGGGGCGGGACCCTGTCCCCACGGCACCGCAGCCACAAGAGGCTTATTGTGCCTTCCCCTTAAGTCTAATAGGTGAAACCTCCCCTTCTAAAAAGGTCGAGAGCTTTCCCTACTAGTTCCTTCTGCGATATTATCTCCTTTTGCCTCTTTAGTTCCAAAGATGTCTTAGCATAGTCTCTCAATTGCAACGCAATCGAACAACAGGTGAGAGGCCGTTTCCTCCTCCTCCTGGCACAATCTGCACAATGGTTCCGAGCTAATAAGCCCTATGCTGTGCAGGTGCTTTCTGAACCTTCCGTGCCCTGTGAATAGGCCTGTAATCAGAGTGATCTGATTCCTGCCCAAACCTAGAGCCACTTTAGTACTTTGTTTGCACAACAAGGGCATAACCCTCTTGCTGTGTTTGTCCCCAGGCAATGCGAGCCTTGGTATTAGAGCAAATGTAATTTCACTCGTAATTAATCTGTAATTTTTACATTTTAACAGTTCAGTTTATTTTGAATATAGTGATTGATGATTTAGATGGTTATTATTGTAAATGATTCCCTAATAATAAAACTTAACAAATAACATCTTTTTAAAGGGATTTGATGTAACTGTATATGATAAGAGTAAGGAAAGTTTAACTCAATTTGAAAAAGAAGGAGCAAAGTGCGCTGATGATCCCAGAAAATTAGTAAGCAGCGTCGACTGTGTAATAACTATGATTCCCACTGGAGCAGATGTTATGTCATTGTACACACCTCAAGTCATTTCGTAAGTACTTTTCTATTTTAGTTCTGTAAAACATTGGTTTGTATGGCGTGTTTGCTAGCTCATTGGCCTTGCTGTAAAATACACTGTTATTTCAAAATTTATCAATTGGATTGTTAATAGCTAGATGTGTGAGTTACTACCTCACATTTTTTTTTTTTAATTTTAGTTCCTTTAAGCCTCGTTCTCTGGTCATAGATAGCAGCACTGTTGAGCACACAGTCGCACAAGATTTAGAGGCTAAATTTAAAGAAGTGGGCGTTTCTTTCATTGATGCACCAGTATCAGGAGGTTTGCTAATGTTTAAACTGTATAATAAAACTCTATTAAGACATTTGTTATTAATGATTTTTTCAACTTCTGCACAGGTAGTTTTTTTTTTTTTTTTTTTTTTTTTTTTTTTTTTTTTTTTTTTTTTTTTTTAAATTCTCCAACAATGTACGGTAAAATGATGTGTACACTAGAATGACAGAGTTAAAGACTTCTTAGTAATGCATATTTACTTTGAGTAAAATGGTATGAATAAATATCAGCACCAGACTAAGGTACTATTCCTGAGAGGAGAGCTTGTTGTTATTAACCTTTTGGTTGCGTTTTAATACTTTATAATTGCCTATAAACCGTTATTTCTTTACTTTTATTAGGACAAATCTTGTGGTCACAAAAATGTCCGAAATCAACTTTATATAATACGTTTAGTCTCCTGAGGACGACTGAGACATATTTTTGTGATAAAACTAATTACACTACGAGCCCACTTCACAAACAGCTTACAAAGTTTGCCTGCATTCTATTAAGGCAGCTATTACTTCATGTTATACCCTTTCAAATAAATGAACCAATGATGAGATTCAACCGATGCGTACCGGTAACGCGCGTACTTGTTCTTAAAATTTCCCATATTGCGCGCACTGATATTTAAAGACTCACAAATTAGTTGAAAAATCGCACACTTGGTTAATTTAACAATTTAAATTTTCTCAGGTAAAAAATTAATAATTTATTTTGGATCAATTTTTGTTTTGTTAATTTTGGACACGAGCATGTATACATACATATATATAAAACATACCAATTAAATATTATACATAACATTAAGTGCGAATTAATCGAATTTTCATTAAAAAATGTTTCAGGTAAAAGTTATAGCTCGAAATAGGTACAATTATCACAAATTTAAAGACCAATCGGAGAAGCTATTTTCGATTTAGTAAAAAAAATCGAAATAGCCTATCAGTAAAGTTATTCGTCCACTTCTCCTATTTTGAACAAAATCTTATAATGCTACCCTCTGTTGGAACCTATGCTAAATATTAATTTTGAACTTTCTGCGATTTTTGTTTTTTATTTACGATGGAACATACACTTGCATACACACAGATCTTTTTGTTAAAATTGCTGTTCCTGACCCAGAGGACCTCAAAACGGATTTAGCCAGTGAAAACTCAATATCGAAAATCTGCACGATTACAATTCCTTCTCTTCTTAAAGTAGTAGTGGTGTATGAGAAAGTAAAAATTATTTTGGCGAAACAAAAACGCAAAGGAAAAAAACCATAGATTTTTGAAATAATTTTTAAAGCTGATGAATATTTTAACTTTGAAATTTCCACAAACGGACAAAAGGAAATTCAAATTGAAACTGAAACTGAGCACATTTGTTTAATAATTCGTTGGCTAATACGAATCAATATTGACTGCAAGTAACTAAGAAAAATTGTATTCTTAATATTAAATGTATGAATAACTTAGTAGATTTGCTTAACAAAATCAATAAAAATTGAAAGAATTGGACATTTTGAGCGTGTTGGTTCTTGATTGATTTGAAGTCCATCACTTAGGGTACGTTCCCAACGGAGCTGTGAGCATAGATGATAGCGGAGATGATAGCAGTGATGCATCAGCGCTTATAGAATAACCTAGTACATTCTTATGTGAGCGTGCACAACGAAGCTTCGACTAGTGTCTCATACGCGCTGGTATAAACGAGTATAGATGATAGAATTGAATTTTTCATTTTTCTGCTAGCTGAACTCCAGTATCGGAGCTTCAAAATGGACGTAGAAAAATTATTTAGTGCTGACTTTACTCATTATTTTTGGTTATTATTTTATTATTTATTTTTAAACAATATTTTGTTTTTTAAATCGTGCTTACATTTATTTTCATATGTATTTATTTGTTGTTTTTTTTTCAATCAAACCATTACTTACCTAAGAGTAATCACTAGTTTTTCTTCTATAGTTATAGGATTTCCATGACAATTTTTCCTACGTTTTCTTAATTTTTTTTTTCTAAAATTTAGTCAAATGTGGGTGGACCCATCCTCACATATTCAAAAAAACGATCCGGGTAATTTCTAAGTTCCTTATATAAATGGTGAAATTCACCCAAAGTACTTCGTTTTTTTATTTATGGGATGTACATGATATTTTCTACATCTTTTTTTTTTAAAATATACCATTTCGTTGCTGCTGAACATAAAAACTCTTCTTCTCTACTCGTCATGTTGCATGTATCACAGCTCCGTTGTGCACACTAATCAGCGATTATATTTTACTCTATCAGTTATCATCTCTGCTATCATCTACGCTCACAGCTCCGTTGTGAACGTACCCTAAGCCTAACCCAAGTTGAGCGACCAAACGGGCATCTGACTTAGATAGTGCTGTACCATTTCCTAGCTTTCTAATGACAATCCGACACCAGGACTAGTTGTGCTTCTTATTTTGTGTATTGCTGGTTAGCTAAGGTCCCTAGTTACTTACCAACTGAAACTTTTAATTAAATCATACACATCAAGAGACGATAATTAGTACCTCCCAGCAATAGTTATGATGATGTAGCTTAAAGGGTAACTCCACAAATTTTACACTACCCTGAAGATGGTAATAGATTTACCGGAACGTTAGTGAAATGAAACAAAATTTATGTTCGAATTTATTGATTGGCCGCACCTCAAGACTCCCAAAATCATCAATAAACAACGGTCGAAAACCAAAACTATCATAGTAGTTTAGAGTTGTTACCACTACCTTCTTGTACACACCATTTGTAGACTGGGCTATTTTGGGACGGTTAGGTGTAGTGTTTATGAGTGTGGATTATTAAGTGGGAGGTCTCTAGTTTGAAACACATGAATAGCTGCTGAGCATATGAGTTTGCAAAAGTTAGTAGTAATGTATGCGCTACTAACACTTAATATGGTAACTGGAGTTCGCCCGTCTGAAAAGTAGGAATAACTTTTCCAGTTACGCACTTCAAGGATATTCTTTTTAACTCTTTATGTGTCTATTTATTTTAGATCGTTTTATCTGTAAATTGTGGGCTTTTTATACCACATTTTACACTTAAGCAGCTTTCCTTTTAGACGATTTCTTATATAAAGTTGAGATCATATTTAAATTGTGACGAAATTGGTGATCCTTTGTCCCTCTTCTGAGACTTTTGATGCTCTTTTATAAAAAGTTTTATGAAAGTAAGTTTCATGCAGGTTTGTAAATAATTGAAGTACTTGAAAGCCATGGGTTTAACACTAGATTCTTCTAAACGGTCTTTCCTCTCTAAATCCGTACGAAGCAAGCTATGCCTGTTTTTTTTTGTACATATGTATATGCTTGTCTGTATAAGCCTGGTCATGTCTGTAATTTTTAATTTCTGTTACATATATTAAGAAATTTTTTTAGGTTCCAGAAGTACCTCTTCATGATAGTTTTTTCGAAATTTTCTCTGAAATGGCTCCAGCGTATTATTTAAACTTCATATACGCCTTTTAGCTATGCATCTCTATAAATTAGATCAACTATGCAAAGGGATTAAGAACTTGTATGATTGGAAATCACTAGCATTTACTAATTCTGTCATCGTACAGTGTATCTACCTTATGTAGAATGAAAAGTGAATTTTTGTTTGTTCAATTTTGCTATTTGTATTTAGTATAGCCTTACACCATTAAGGCGGTAAAGGATGCTTGTATTTATATTATTTGTTTAATTTATAATATTTATTTATTTATAATATTTTTGTATATATTTATATATTATTATTATTATTATTATTATTATTTTTTTCAAGGTATATTGGCTGCTGAAAGTGGCACACTGACATTTATGGTTGGCGGTGATACGAAAGTAATGAACCGTGCTGAACCAGTGCTAAAAGCGATGGGAACAACATTGTATCATTGTGGAGGCATTGGTTCCGGTCAAGTTGCTAAAGTTTGCAACAATCTCATATTGGGCGTCACTATGGCTGGTCTTTGTGAAGCATTGGCTATTGGTGTGGCATTAGGATTGGATCCAAAAGTATTGACAGAAGTAATAAATGCAAGTTCTGGACAGTGTTGGTCATCATCAAAATATAATCCAGTTCCTGGTATTTTGCCTATTGTTCCAAGTTCTCATGAATACAAGGTATTCTTTTAAATATATATTCTATATAAAGGGAATAAATGAGTAAAGAAACGAATGGTTGCGCTTTTAATGTGTTGCATTTAATGAATCTGGAATCTCATCATGGTCAAATGTTATTATGCGCTTCAGTATATTAACCAGTAAAAAAGAATCTTAATGCAGCTGTCAAAGCATTGATGAACCGACAGTCACAGGAATGGTGGATGGAAATCAAGACCGGAGGCTGGCAGTAAAGTTCATTAGTTTAAACTGAATTAGTCCAGCAAGGCTGCTCTATCACTGTATGAACAGCAGAGCGCTAAAGGGGTATTTTAAGGGAAAAAAATGAAAAATAGGTTTTCTGTTTATTTTAATTTATAATACATTCTGATTAATGTGAGACCGAAATTGTTAGCAGGGTAGATAAATAAAAAGACAAAATTGATCTAGAAAATGTAAATTCATAGCTCTTGTATGGATAGGGTGCCTAGATTGGCCAAGTCTATTCTAATCTCTCATTCTGAAACTTGTATCCCGCAGTCTCTTATCATTTATAGCATTCATGTTTTTACTCATTTCATTACAGATGCATGATGTTATCTTGCTGTAATAGAAACTTCACTTTGGATGATGATTTGAAATTGTGACTGTTTAAGACACTATCGAACTTCTTGATCAAGAATACCTAACTAACTTCTTTATTGAAATTTCTTGAGGCCTTAGGACTGTTGTAGAAATTTTTTGAGGAATTCAGAATTAGTCATATTCCCTTTTTAGTTCATCCAATATTACTCCCGGTAGATTTTATTTTCGACGCTTTGTTGTAGAGAACTTGATTTTAACTTTCGGAGCTTCTCTCGCTTATTCGTACCATATTGGCTTATCTGACTCAATATTTTATATAAAAATTCAGAGGTTTAAAAAAAAAAATTACAGTAGTTATGGGTCGAGTGAAAAAAGAAGTTTTTGTACGGAAATTTTTTTAATCAAAAAATTACAAGTTTATTGCTAATATTAAAGCTGTATCCCATGAAAAAAAATTCTACTTTTTTAAAATAAAGTATTACTTCAAATTCATAAAAACGATAATTTATTTGACTAGTCCCATTTATTAGGTATAATCTGATCTTTCTTACTAGGGATCAACTTAAAAAAATGGTAAAGAGGTGGACGTAATAAGCCGGTGGTTGCTGGTTTAAATCCAGTGTTGTCTGTAGCGAGAAAACACTTCCGGAAGAAGGCACTGAGTAAACTATAGGCGACAATGAACTTAGATGTTAGAGAGGCACAAGAAAAATACAAGAATTGATCAAAATTTTCTGGAGGCCATGAGAAAATAAAATTAAAAGCGGTTGGAGAGAAAGAGGGTTGTCAAATGATTAGGAGAGTAGCATCCTCCATTCATTTTTTAAAAAAAGGTTTTCTTTTATTTATAGTTCTTGGACTCCACTTATAAGAACCAGACCCACTCTTTACGTCTGTTATTATATTTTTTCAATAATTTATCAATTAACTGTTACAGGCTGGATTTGCAGCTCAGATGATACTAAAAGATCTAGGAATAGCAAATAAAGCTGGAAAAAATCTTGGCTTAGCTTTAGAAATTGGAAAAAAAACTTTCGAAATGTATGATGCTATGTGTAAGAGTGGCTTAAATGAAAAAGATTTTTCAGTAATTTATAATTATGTATCTAAAAGAACGAAATGATTGAATATTTTATTGTATAACATTTATATAAATATATTTTTATTACTGAAATGTTAATTTTAATTCTTTCTTTTTTTCATTTGTAACATGTCCAAATCTTTTTATTGCTTATCTTGCGATGATGGCGAGTACTATGTTACCGAAAAATCTAGTTCGGGAATAATTTCTAATGAAATTATTTTTGATGATAAACGGAAAAAACTTAGTGAAACACTACTCAGCCCCATTGCGTATGCAACACAAATATGGTGTGAAACTCTATCAACTTTCTTTTACTGCAGTTTTCACGATATAAATTGAGGTTTTCTTATTCTAATAGAGACCCATAAATACAGTTCGGGTTTGTGATAACATAACTGTCTCTTTGCTAGTTAGTTATTCTACTTTTTTGAGATTTTCTGAAATACAGCTCAAACGAGTTTTCTAAAACAGGACACATTTAATGCGTAAATATAGATCTGCTAAGGTAACCTTTAATTGAAACATTTTTCTCGGAAAATTCGATTAAATGAAGAAAACTGTTGGTGGAGAGGGAGTTTAGGTTATTGTATACAGATAAGTTTAAGTCTAAATGCACTAATTAATCACGTTTATAAGATTAACGAAAATTAAATGAATTAATAAAATTTTGAGTGTGCTGAAAATATGAAGAATTAATGGTAGTAACATTTTTGAGAATGTAGAAAGTGAACATCGTTTGAGTGATTAAAAACAGATTTTTTTTATTTATGAATAGGTCAGTAATGAATTTAACTATGTTTTAGTGTAATCTATGGTAATAATATGTAATAATGGCGAGCAATGGGCAATGGAGGCGTATCAGCTCCTACATTGGCCATATGAGTATTTCAGATAAGGTCGACCCTGGGCCGGTTATTGACATGGCAGGGGACAGTATCTGTCCTAAATACAGTTTCGAGACTCCTTTTCAGGTGTGTATTAAACCGAGGACTGAATGGAGGGTGAACTGGACGGACCAGTACCGGAAGGGAGGCATTTGGTTTACCGATGGCTCCAAGATGGACTGTGGAACTGGGTCTGGAGTGTATGGGGTTAATCCCGAGGTACTCATTGAGAGATCTCTTGGGAGATACGCCACAGTCTTCCAGGCCTAGGTTTTTGCTATTTAAATATGTGCTGAGGAAAACCTGCGGATGGAACCTAGAAATAGGGAGATTCGTATCTTTTCGGACAGCCAGGCTGCACTGAAGGCTCTTGAATCCTTTAGAATGACCTCTTCCCTGTTTTGGGAATGCAGGAAGGCCCTAGAACTACTGGCGCGGCACAACAAAGTTCGGTTGGAATGGGTGCCGGGTCATGTGGGTATTGAAGGGAATGAAAAAGCTGATCATCTGGCCAGAAATGGAGCTAACACTCCTTTCATCGGTCCGGAGCCTGTCCTGGGGATCACCAGGGGTTCGGTTCGTGCGGCTCTCAGAGATTGGATCTGGAGGGAGCACGAAAAGAACTGGGTGATGTGTCCTGGAGTTAAACACAGCAAGACCATGATGCCTTGGCAGTGTAAGCAATGAACCAAAGAGACCCTTGTTTGGGTAGAAATCAGATTACTTTGATTACAGGCCTATTCACGGGGCACGGTAGGTTCAGGAAGCATCTGCACAAGGTGGGGCTTATTAGCTCGGAACCATTGTGCAGATTATGTCAGGAAGAGGAGGAAACGGCCTCTCACCTGTTGTTCGATTGCGTTGCAATCGAACGTTTGCGCTATGAAACCTTTGGAACGTTGAGGCCGAAGGAGATAGTAGCGCAAAAAGAACTAGTAGGGAAAGTCCTCAACCTCTTTAGGAGGGGAGGGTTCGCTTACTAGAACTAAGAAGGGGCTGGCACAATAAGTCTTTTGTGGCTGCGGTGCCGTGGGGCTAGGTCCCGTCCCGACTATTATCTAATCTTATCTTATCTTATGTTTTAGTGTATGTCCAACTAAATCATAATACGATGTGTACTGGTATTAAAAAAAAGAATCAAAATTTTGTAGGCAATTAGTTTAGTGCTAATTATAAATTAAATGCTTGAGTGGAAATTCGGAATGCCCCAGTGAAATAACATTTCCGTAAAAAAAAAAAAAAAAAAGTTGGATATAAATAAATGGAAAGCCTTTCTAGTTTTAACTTATGTATTTTATGGCAAACACTCATGCACACCCTTATAAATTGAAAAATATTGAATTGGATAAAATTAATTTTACATCTTTTTTATTTTTTATTTTATTTTTATTTGTTTTTTATACATGGAAAGTGTAACAACTAATTCCCTAAATCAAGGGAATATGAGAACAGTAGAAATTTTTGTCAATAGGTACCCTTTTATCAGAGAAATCTACTTTTTTTTTTTTTTAAATTAAAAACTTACACAAGAATAAAAATAAGTTTTTAATCTAATTATCAAACATTTTAAATTGTAGGAAGTTTTTGAAAAATTGTATTTTTCAATTAAGTTGTAGTGAAAATATAAAGTTAAAATGTAAATAATAATATACTAAGAGATATTATATTTTGAGCAAATTGTCAAGTTGTAACTATCTGAGATAAAATAATTTAATTTATAAGGAATATGTTTTAGGGCAATTTTCATGATGAATATGATACATTCATTCATAATTTTGGAAAACACAATCTATCAATAAAATCCATTTTAGTAATCCATAGAGAATATCTCAGTAGAGATTGTACGCCAAGCGACCAACTATAACATTTTTTCTATTAGATCTGGAATATACTGCAGGTGAACTTCATGATTTAAAGAAATGATGATATCCAGTTTTTGAAATTAAATAATCTCAGAAAATGCTTGTTTTTCGGTCTTCTACAAAAACATTTATACAAAAAAATTGGTGGGGTAATATAAATTTAGAATTTATAGGCAAGAGAAAGTCATGAAGGTCATTTTAAGAAATCATAGGCAACTTTGACATTTGGTTTATTTTTTTTTGAGAATCGAGTTTTTAGTTTTGGGGTCTTATATCCCGAAAGGACTTTTTTTGGGCCTTACGTACGCGCAGATTATCCAGGATAGAACTTTTCAACTTGGATTTATGGTGATAGTGAGTGATATTAAATTTTTCTCCAATTCAATTCAAGTGCCAATTCAATACATTCTACGATGTTTACTTTTTCATAATGATTATAATCATATAATTCGTTTCCAAATTTCTAAATTAGAAAAACTGGAAGTATATTTTTTCAAGTTCATATTATTTTTGTTGTTAGTAGTACCAGGTTACTACGTTACCCAGTGTGAAAATTGATAAATTGCCATAAGCAGGATGCGACCTTATGGCGGTAGCCAAACTTAAGCATGAATGCAAGGCAATAATATTTAACGAAAGAAAATAAACATGAACAGTGCAGATCTGTTAGCAATCAAGATTCAGTTCAAAACCCCTCGGAAGGACATTATGGCAAGTATGGCACGAAAGGTTTTTGAATTACTTTGTGCCACAATTAACTGCAGCAACATTTAACAAAGGTTGGAGTGAAAGCTGGCTTTCACTTGCTTCTCATTTAACAGCAGTTTTGACCTGGAAGCAAAACATCTCTTAGAACATTGATTGCTGAATCTATAGAACGCAGCCTGAATAGGGATACAGCCCTAGATTAATGGCGAAAGAAAATTAGGTATTACATTAGGCTATTATTCGGTAAGTTTTTGGGAAATACAAACATTTTTTTTTCACTTATTGAAAATAGGTCCCAACGATTTTCTTTGATCTTTGTAATTTTACTTAAAACAATTTGAGGAAGAATTCATTTTAGAGTGGTTTTAGGAGAACGGGTATAGGCTTTTCATTTCTCAGGAATACTGATTCTGGGAAGTCATATTCTTAAAAAGTTATTAATTAAGAAAGGGTAATAATGATTTGTAACCACCATGCAAATATTGAAACGAATTATCTGGGTTATTACTATTTTGTGAATTGTAACAAGAGAAAATTATTCGCAAATTTTAACGGAAAATTTTTGGAGTAAGAAAGGTTTGTAAAATAATTTTAATAATACATAAATGTAAGTCCGAAAATTTGAATATTGAAAATTAATTGTAAAACAAAATTTTCACTACAACTTAAATTCCTTTTGCCCATAGCATAAATTCCTTGATTTTCTTTCCTACAAACAAACAGAAATACAATGTAAATTCAAGAAAAAACAAAGGAAGAAAAATTAAGAAAGAAACTTCAAGTTACAACTACACACATATAGTATATACAAAATGCATGACGACGGTACTTGCTAATTTATTTATTTATTTTTCTGGCACTAAAAGAAAACAAAACTTTTTTTTTGCCATTTCTTTGATAAATTTGATTTTTGTGAAGTTTACTGGCAGTAGGCCGAATATTATTATTATTATTATTTAGTTTTTAAATCCTTTGTTTTAATTCAATAAAAATCACATGAACCATTCAGAACTTTCTAAGTTATTCCAATATATACAAAAAGGAGCAAATCTTTTATTTATTTGTATTCCAATGCAGATACACAAGCAATGAGATCAGGTCAAGTGTATTCTTTATTTATTTTAATATATTTTATTTATTTATTTTTGAGAATGTTCTTTGGCACGAGATGAAGTTCCTAGGCACAGAGTCACATTAAGCAAAAAGTTAAGGGAATTATAATCAAATTATTATTTTTTTTTTAACATTTTTTAAATTTAATACCTATTTTTTGTTTTTTTACTTTTTATGTATTCATTTTTTTTTTTTAAATTTCTTACATAATTTACACCACACTATAAAATTTGAAGAGGAAGTTAACGTAAGCTCATGAAACATCACAAAGGTTAGGAGTGGATAAATGCGCCAAGCTTACACTTTGTTCTCTTTCCATAAAGCAAGCCCTGCATTCATTTCCTTTTCTCTTACTACTGGCAAGTTTTGTGGTCTAACAAATTTTTGGAAATTTTTATGTCCAAAAACTTGGATATTCTGTTAGATACCATCTCGTCTGACACCATTTTAGTTGTAAATCTATCATTTAGGAATGTGCGTTTATTTATTTTTACTTGTTTCTCGCTTTAAGGAAGTATTGAGAGCTTCTAAATTTTCGATTTTGCGTTTTTACATGAAATTAACGTTTTAAAGTTCGCTGATTTAGTGCGAAGTTGGTACTATCCCATTACAGAATTAATTAGGGGCTAATTTACTGTCTAAATCCTGAGTTTGAAGAATAAACATTAAAGCATGTGCAAAGTTTCTGATCAATTTTTTTTTGCAATTTTCTTTGAATCCATTCAAGCTGATTTATTTAAATTTCGTACCCTAACTATCTTAGGTAGTTAGTTGAACGAAAAGCCCACCAGAAAAAATTGACTTGCCTTTATTTAACACTTATTCTCATATAAAGGGCAATAATACTTTTAGAATTTTTTTCCCCACGCAAAATTTGATTTTAAGAGAAGCACGTTTTTGTTAAATCGTGTGTAGAACAAACGTTTTCTTCAACTTTTTTTTTTTTGTAAAATCAAAAAATTAGCCTGATGTTTTTTAGTTAAACTTAGGTGCAATGTACCGAAAGGAGACTGGATAGGATAGAGCTTGTTCCCTACCACAAGAATAATTAAAACTATTAATGTAACACAGGTGATTATATAAACATCTAGCGTTTAACTGGGTTTTATCTTGTTACACTGGCACCGAACGAGAAATAAATTGTATAGAAATGCTTTATAGCCAGAAAATTGTTTTGATGGATATTCTGGAATACGTGAAGCATGTAAGGGAAGTAGCGTATCATTTTGAACTCAAGAGATTTCAAAACAAATATTTCTAGAAAACTCAAAATGCAAATTTGTAGGATTGCAATACTTTCTCCTACTAGTAGTAAGAGAAAGTGGAAATTGAATCTTTAATTCTATACAATTTCGGCAGCGTGAAATTCGTACAACGCTTTCAAGATAGTAGACAAATGGTGAATTACGGTAATATGATTGCTAACATAAGTTATAATGCTTATATTGCATTATAAGCAATAATGCTTGCTTATTAATTTATATAGAATCTACTTTTTTGTCATCTATCATTGACAGTTAATTTTACTGTACAGGATTTTAGTTATTACTTCTTGTTGGTTTAAACCCCACAATACAGGATTAGTGCATGACCTCTTTCTAAGCTACATTCCTGTTCAACCTTTAAGTGCAAACGAATTGATGACAGAAATAACTCTAGAACAGGCCTTCAAGAACTGTGGAATTTAGGATAATAGTTCCCCTTGTGCATGTCCTGAGAATACTGTAGTCTTGACAACATTGTGTTGGAAATATTGTCTATACTCTTTATCATATCTACACTCTGGAGTCATTAAATAATTTTAGAGAATCTGATTCCTTGTACAAGACTAGTGCACCTGTCTCAAGAATGTCCAACGTCTGGTTCGTTTGTTCACGATGGGAGTCTTGAGGACTTGTCCCACAGATTAGAAAGAGGTAATTCTCGATTTTTCTACTCCCCACCTTGTGGTCGAGAGGAGGCGTCAACATCTGAGGTTATTGGCGCCTGGAGCTTTTTTTAAGGGCGCTACCTGCCTCTGGACTGTGTTCTCTCGTTACAGATAACTCTGTCCATCACTGAAAAGTCTGAAAATCTAAGGGCCAGTAGCTGGATTCAAACCCGGGACCTCCGCGTGGGAATCCAATACGCTTACTGCATAGCTAATCCCTTCCCTAAAATAGTAATCATTGATATATTGATAGTAATTCCTTCCGATAACCAGGCAACCATTAAAGCGCTGAGCTCATGTGCTATTAGCAAAAAATGGTATGACACTTAGTAGCGAACTCAATGAAGTGGAGACAAAAAATTGAGATACCCTAATTTGAGAGCAGGTCTCGGCGTGATGGGAAATGAAGAGGCGTACACCTTGACGAGGTAAAGCTCTGTAAAGCCCCTTTATGGGGCCTGAACCCTTCATTGGGATTAGCGAGCGGAGCCTTAAAGAGGTGCTCAAGAAGGAGAGGCTGTTAGCAGAGCTTTACTCGGCAATAATGACTAGAAGAGATTTTAGGCTTGTCTAAGTAAAAATAAGCTGCTCATGCTAACGGATCTTCTCAAATGACATTGGTAAAAGACACTTGAAAAAGCAAAGCTGTGCCTGAAACGCATCAGCGCCTGCAGATTCTATGGGCAGGTGGAGAAAACGTAACCTCCTGATAGGCAGCATAGTTGTATATAGAGAAGATTTAGATTCCAGGTGTTGGAGGCGGGCACAATACATCTGCGAAGGTCACAGCCCCCCCAAATCTTTGTTGCCAGAATGGACAGTGATCCTATGGGTTAGAGTCCTGTGGCACCAATTAGAAATACTGAATACATTGACATATTCAATTGCTTGTCTTTCAAATAAATTCTCAGCCTCCATCTACCACAAACTTCGTACTTTTAACAGTTGTACTTCACCTTCTTCCCACTAACTTGGTACCACTTCCATAATACTTTTAGCCTAATTCTTCTCCTAAATTTTCTTTAAAAATTTCCCACAGCATGCATTTTCTTCCTACAATCATGGTACCAATTTTTTTTAACCTTTAACTTTTAAGAATTTTTCTCTCTCAATGTATCTTCTTCCCACAATTATAGTTAACTTTTAGCAATTTTCTTATACTAAAGAGCTATTTACCTACAAATACGTTCCACTTATTTGAAACGTTTTCCCTATAAGTATATTTTTTTTAGGAGTTCTGTAGGAGCAGCAACTTTAGCATTTTTTTTTTAATATACCTTTCCAGTACTTACAGTTCCGCCGCCTATACAATGTCAAGTTACATTGAAAGTATAACTTATTCTAAATGTTAAAAAAATCTGTAAACCGGATGTATAACTTTAAAGATGGACATTTGAAGGTCAGACTTTTTAAGAAAACGGTTTTATCAATTATTACTAAAGTTAGAAAGATGGTAATAGAAATATTTATTTATTACTTTCATTTTAAAGTATACAAGAAAAATAAATAGGCTTTATGATTCTGGAAAATACGTAACATTGAAGACAAATGTAAATGTGCGTGGGTGTCTAGAACCACAAGACATTATTAAAAAAATTCTAACCTTCTATACCCTGCATTAATTAGCCTAATTATTACCGATATCCGAATATTTATGCATCACTAGGTATATAAAATTTGTCCCAACCAGAAACAAAAGGAATCTATCCGAATGGAACGAAAATCTTCTTATCACAAACTTACAGTTTAAGAAGTTAAGTACAAGGGATGATTAAACGACAAAAACGTGCAAAAAAACAGCAAGTAGCCAACTTTTCATTCATACTTTAATTCACAATTTCAGCCAGTTAGAAACGTTCGAAAAAGCTTGTGTTTTATTAATAATTTTTTTTGATCTTATACTAATACTGTTGGGGCTTTCTGAGTACTTTAACTTCGGCTTTGAACAATGTTTTCACAAATCTTACATAATTTTGGAAATTTGTGTAACAATTGATATCATTTAAGTAATTTTACAGCATTAAATTTTCATTATTTTTTTAGAATTTTTTAGATGTCACAGGCCCTTATTATGGCTATTGTATCAAAAATAATGATACAATTTAAATTACATCTTCATAAATAGCAATAAGCAGGCATTCTATTCCAAATTATTCCTGTGATTTAAATTTATCAAAAATAATTATCAATCTAAGTTAAATGGTGTGGCTTATCTTCAATGAAAAAAAAAATGTAGAAGAAAATGGCCAGTATAAGGGTCTGCGATAAATAAATTCTAAAAAATATTATTAAAAATTTAATGTTGTAAAGTTTCTTAAATGATATCACTTATTATAAAAGTTTAAGAGTAGAGTATATGTGTTTTTCATATCTTATGTAGGATTCATGAAAACATTGTCTAAAACCAAAGTTAAAGTATATGTATCTATGGATAGCCCTAATAGTTCATGTATCCGTAAAATGGGGGAAAAGATTTGAAACGAATTTAAATAAAGCACATAAGCTTATTTGAACGATTTTAATTGGCTGACATAATGGATTGATTTATGAATGAAATGTTGGGTACTTGCTGAATTGTGTTACACACAATTTGTGTACCTTTTGTCGTTAAATCAACTCTTGCACTTAACTTTTTAAACTGTAAGGAGATAATTAAGACATATAAATAATAAACCCTTTTAGAATAAGAAACTGCAAGATCTGAAGTCTAAGAATGTTACGGCAAGAAAAAAAAGGCTAATGCACTGGGATGAGCTCAAATGTCAGGAGCTACGGAAAATACAGTCTGAGTCTACCAGATGAACTCCAAGTCCACCAGAACAATTCTCGACGCCAAGTGAGTAGCTTCAAAAACTTCTTCGATAACTTAATTTACAATTAGAATTTTGCACTAAAGCTTGTAGAATTCAGAATAATTCACTGTCAAAAAAGTTTTTCTTAAAAATTATTTGCTGTGAAATTATAATTAATTTAGGATAACACTGACACAATACTTTAACTTGGCCCAGTAAAGTAAGAGTAAAACCAAAGCAAAGTAGGGCTGTAGACAACCACTTGCGCATTAAATCCTTCCTAGAAAGAAAGAAAAAAAAAAATATCCAAATCCTTATACAATAGTCAATAAAAGAAATAAATCACTTAAAAATAAAAATTACATAAATAAATTTAGTTGTTTCGTTTTTGAGTATTTGTCCAGCACCAGGGTAACAATACTGTAACATACTGCGATGCAGTCATTTTTTTTTTTTTTTTTTTTTTTTTTTTTTTAATTTTTTTTATTGAACTCTAAGTAACTACCAACAGCTTCATCTAATATAACAAACATTTAAGTATAACAAGTATGTATACAGATATAGTTTTCTTCTTATAAAAGGAAGTGACCCTCATACAAATGGGCAATGTAATCAAATTTTCTTTCCTAATTATTATTTTTTTGGAAAATAAATTTAATAAATAAAAAGGATTGTCATTCCTGAAATTGATTTTATCCACAGACCCATGGCGGCCTGAAAATATATATTTTTGTTTAAATATTATTTATTTTCATTTCAGATGAAAGAAATTCGCTAATGAAAAGAACACTGTAAACAAAATTATTTAAATACCGAATACATCACAGTTTGTATTATACTAAATATTGAACGTAAATTTTTATTCAGTTTGTTTGAAAAAAAAATAACTGGTATGAAACACTCATATCTGTTCCAGTTTCTGCGATTCTCTAAGTTTTAGTTTACTATTTCTTCTTTTGTTTTGAAATTTTAACATATTAAAGGACTACAAAATTATATGGATTTTCATAATAAAACGTGCTGTTAAGCTCAGCCCAGTACCTTTCTGCAAACTCATATGCTCATAACATTTGATTAAATTTAATTTTGGCTTTCACGTACTATGATGTAAAAAAAACAAAAAAAAAAACCTTGCTCCATACTCATGACACCAATATGATTTACATTTTTTTGGTAAGTGAAGAAATAAAGAAGCAAGGTCCGAATATGGCACATGGCAAAACTCCGGGCTGGGACATAATGATTCCGTAATGAATTTTGAAGCCAAACTAAAATTTAATAAAAAGTTTACAGTTTTAAAGAAGTTGTGCCAGTTAAAACTTTAAAAATTTCAGTAAAGAAAGTAATGTGAATTTTTCAACTTTTTTTGTAACATACTACATTGAATATTTATATGCCCATAAAAAAAAAGAATACAAAGAGACAAGTTTAAGATTGATATATTATATGACAAAGTCAAATTCTTTGTACTTTATAAACATGTATTACAGTGGAACCGTTTCATTAGCGAATTACTGGACATCTGTCCTATTTCACATGCCCTTTCTGCTAAGGGAATTTTAAACATTACATTTAAAAAGTTCACTATTATCAATTATCACAACACAGAGTAAAAAGTGAGAGAGAGGGTGTAATTAATATTGTTTTAATTAAATGACATTACCCCTCCAAATCGTTTCCGTTTTATCTTAAATATAAACAATGAAAAATTTACAATAATTGATATTTTATAATTTTTCATTTTGTTTTTAATTTAACAATACTACATCTAAAAAAAGGGGCTTAAAATATCTATTGCTTAATTCCACAACAGATAAACTGCTCAGAAAATTATTTTTTAGTGCCTGTTTAAGTTTAGTACTTGTTATTAGTATTGTGTATCAACCACCAATAAAGGCACTGTCACACCATTCATCTGTTGCTTCTCGTCCACGTAACATCTACTTTTTTTTAAGATAAATTTAAAACAAAAACAATAAAAAATGTTTCTTTAATATATATTTATAATATATTCAACTAACATTTATAAATTTGGCCGGTTAGAAGGTTTGGACTGGATCGATCGATAAGTTTGCTAGCCTTAATTTATATTCTTTCTTAGCTTACTTTAAAAAAATTTTAAAAAATATTTACGGGCCTTATTTATTCATAATTTTTGCATTTAAGTGCCAAAAAGTGTCCAGTTTTGAATGAAGTTATAATCCACTGCTCACAACCGCGAGACCACAAAAGTCTTATATTACTCCTATTCCTCAAGTAAGCAATATTTTGCTACAACAGAATGCCCTTAAAAAAATCAGACATATTAGACTGTGTTCGCAGTGTGATGATAACAGAGAAAGTTCACGTGATAACCTGCCTCGTGCCAGGTTTCCAGCGTCGTCCATCCTAATAAGAGAGTCTTAACAGCAACTGTCTTATCTAAACATTCTGAATTATTTTCACATTAGGCTATCACAGTGTTAAAATCCTTGATGAAACACACTAGTGCTCCTTGAAATACTTGGGTGGTAAACCAACTGTATCGCAATTTTATCTCCTACTTTCACAGCTTCAAATTTTCTCTCCTAATATTGGTACTTTGAATTGATATTACTGAGTTATACCAATTTGTTGAGAGCTATGAATGAATAAATTAAAGAACCTCAAAATATTTACCAATCGAATGAATTCCTCGAGGTTTACAAAATAAAAATTCCTCAAGGTTTACAGGTTAGATTGGCGTCCGGAACCTTCTCAGTGCATTGCCGGTCTTCGGATATGGATTTTATATCGACCAAAATCATCGGGCACAAAAATTTAAGAACCAGTGAGAAATCCCTTCACTCGCAATTTTTCCTCCAATTCTTCAGGGATTTTCTCTCTAAGTTTAAACTCAATATGTTTACCACGTCATATAATAATTTTACTGATCTTTATTACTTTTTTTTTACATGTTTCTATGATTTTTTTTTCCCAAGATATTTTGTATAACAACATAATATACTGCCTGGTAGGTATACTGTGAAAGTAACAGCGAACGTTTAACTTCACTCAATCCTGTAGATCCATCGTTTCCATACGCTGGAAACAATAAAATATTCACCATACGACCATGTTTTATTAAGATAAAATTAATATTTAAAACAATTCAATATTTATTTTTTTAAAAAAGTTTATATGTGTCCGTGCAATCACATGACTTATGGCTTCAATATCGCGATAATTTTTTATTTTGTAATTTTTTCTACAAAAAAAAAAAAAAAAATTAGTTTGCTAAATTAAAAATTTTTAACATAAATTTGAATTCAGCTTTCCAATTAGAATGAAATAATATATACATATTCAAATCTATTTTAAATTGAAAACTGTTTCCTTCTTTCCACTTTACATTTGTAACATTTCTTTACTTTCTCATACTGCTCTGAGATGAATTAGAAAATTTAAAGAAATTTTTTTTTTTCAGACATTGTAAGTGTGGCTAGCAAAGAAAACTTGTTTATCCTATGCTAAGTACTTACTTTGAAAAAAAATTGTGTTTGAAATTTTCTGACGAACAGAATGAAGTAGAAAACAACAACCAAGACTGTTTTTTGAACTGAGCTTGCATAGTTACAAAATCACTAGCTGAAATTACATCTATAGAATCGAAAAATTAAAAAAAAATCTGTGATGGTTATTTCCTACATTATACTTAAGCACCTAATTTAATAAAGAAAATTAAAAAGCATCTTGATAGTAACAACAAATAGGAAGAGGATTTGCTTAGTACTCCGGGCACCAGTAATCTCAGATGTTGACGCGTCTTCAATTGAAAAAAAAAACACATTCCGTACTTTCAGTTTGACTATAGAGGTTTCTTAAATTTAGATCTAGATTCTAGTGATCAATGGTTAATAAGCATGCATGAACTCAGCAGACATTCTGAGGTTTAGCAACATACGGAGGTTTTTAACATCTAGTTCTAGAACTTTGATAAGGTTTTTTCATAGGGCTACTAAACTGCACATGATCATTTGTCTCAGTACATAATAAATATTTCTAAAGGAGAAGCTGGATTTCTAATATAGTGGCTTGGACGATTCTCTTCAATATCTACTTGTATAACAATCTCCAAATTTCTGTTTTAGTAACTGCCGAGAGTGTTGAACATACAGCTTTATTTGTAAAAATGAAAAAATAACCGTCGCATTACAAAAGTTCAAGTAAGTAAGCAATTAAAAAATAACCTCATAGTTGTCCGAATAGAAGCTCCTGTTTACCTAAAATAAGTGGGAAACCACGTTTTTTTTCTTCAAGATGACTACTCGCCTAATAAGTACCTTGGATTGCCTCGCTACTAATAAGGATGCACCGAATACATGTCATGTGAGACTAAAGATGAGACTAATAAGTACCTTGGATTGCCTGTGGTTCGACTTCTATTCTGGTAAAAACTTATTAACAGTAATACTGGATCTAGCTTATGCTAGATAGCTTATTTGTAGCAGCTGTCCATTTGAACCGAAAATCTAAATTAAAATCTGAAAGTGGAAAACTATTGTACCTTGCTGATTTGGCCAATATTAACCTGCAATACCCACTGTGAAGAAGAGCTGTTTCAATAAATATAAAACGCATACAGGTATATTGTAAAACAAATTTTAAGAACAATAATTGGTTCACCTAGATAGATTAGAAATATGCTACTTCAAAGGGGACGAAAACTAACCACTCAACAAGATTTACAATTAAACCATTTCCCTAAATGGCTCCAAAATAAAAATCTTTAATTACCACAAAAAATGTCTTCACTTAGCTCAAAAATCTCGCAACGGCGATTATAAATAAAATTGAGACTAGTGTGTGTGATGTTGAATATAGCATGTAGGTTAAGTTAATTACAGTTTAAGTAAAAGAATTTAATTTTCACTTACTCCTCATAAGAGAAGTCGTATCTATCGTAGGTAGATAAAGGAATAACTATACACATACAGTAAAATTCTGTAGTAGTGGAAAAATTTTCAAATGGAATAGTAATAATTACAGTAAACGAAAGTCTTATGTGTTTCACACTATTTATTTTTTCTTCGTTTTTCGTAGGCCTTGATTGGTTAGTTTATTTAATTTTAACTGAATATTTAATTTTAAATTGATTAAACTCTAAATTATTTTTCTTACTAAGGCAAGCTAAATCAAAATCGACAAACCCAGCCCTGTTAAAAGTGTCCCTCTTTCCTAAATAGACCCTACTAATGAAACAAGTTGCTACAATTCATTAGAAAATAAAAAGGAAAACACATTGGCACATTAAATTCTATTTTCAAAAATACGTTTGAATAAAAGTTTGGAGTTCCATTTTTCACAAGGATCCCATAATACAGAAAAGTATATTAAATTACAATTAATTAATTTGTATTTTTCATACCTTAACTACATTTTTAAAAATGTTTATTAAAACATTGATTTAATTTTTGTATTTTATATTTAATTACATTAATAATTAAAGATATAAAACATTTTCTTTTATATTTCATTTTTTGAGCATTTCAACCATATTTTCTTTTTCTTTTTCTGCATTTTAAATGTACAGTAAATAATTCTTTATTAAAAAAAAAAACAAATAATTCTCTTTAGAAGAGCTATTATTTATTAATATTTTCTTTTTTAACTTATGGCTATGACAACCATTTTATTTTCCTCAAGAAAACAGCCAACTAACAGCAACAACTAAAATATGAGCCTTAATATGACGATAATTGACTATACACGAGGAAACAATTGAAACAAGTTTTCTCCATTTATCTAAAGTATATAAATATCTATGTATACATATATAATTCAATTTTGATTGTTATATCTATATACATACATAAATATATAATTGCACAACACTTTAATTGAACAGTACAGATGCTAAAGAATTTTTTTAAATTTTTTTGGGGGGAGAAAATGGCCTGTGCAGAGAAAATATTTTTTAGTAAAGAGTATTTTATGTAAATAAATATATCTTACTTCTGTTTATTATCCTGGGTTGCCACCGACGGTTTGATGTCTCCCATAGATATGTACGGCCATTGCCCATAATGCTGTTTTAATAATTATGATGGCAAACAAGGTGTCAAAAACGGAATTATATTTTTGAAACTCACCATCTTTTGGTGGGGTACTGCAATAGAAGGGTATGAGCCTAAATGCCTCTTTAACATACACACTCTACATTCTGGTTATCATTGAGCCCAAACCGATGGAAATTTCAATCTCCTCTCCTTACTCCCTAAAAACCCCTCATGTCTTGGCCCCTCAGATTAGAAGAACATGCTTGTTAAAATATAATTCTTCTAGTTTCTCAGAACATTACAGCACCAAGTTTGAGGAAAACAAAAATTGAGTGCCTTCAGCGTAGCCCAGACTCTCCGAGCAGATACCAATCCCTTTTGATGGTGAGTTATATATTCGATAATCCTCCGTCTGAAAGGTAGTTCACCAAGAAACTGTAAGTCCTTAAGGGCACGGGTCAAACAGTAGGTTTGGAACTAATAAAAAGGAAAGAGATTAGAAAGATTAATTTTGCCACCAACCTATTATACCTCCTCATTTCCCGAAATTGGAATGTGTCCAGAATTTTCCAGACAAATCCAGATGATAACCGTAAAAAATCTGGAAATTTTTTTTTTTACGTTTTTGAAGAACATCTAAATACCAATTTTTAAGAGAAGATAATAAATTTAGTGCCAATGAGATAACCTGATGATTTGAACAGAAAGTAATCCCATTTAAAGTTGAGTTTTCTTAGGGTTAGCCTAAAAGATAATTTATTTATTGGTTTTTGTTTTATTTTTTGCACAAACCACAAATCTCCAAATCATCTATATTGACAAGGGATCTTACATATTTAATACATATATATATATTTAATTAATATATATAAGTATATTAATTCTTTTTTTTACACTTAAGAAATTGACGAAATGATTATGAAAATTGTTATATTTTTCACATTAGTTTACCAATTTGTTCAAAACATAATAAACACAAAATCGAACTAAGAGAAAACACAAAATTATGGCTGATATCTAAGATAATAAATATAATACTGGTAAACATATATTTCTCCATTTAAGCTTACACAACCTATTTTTATTTAAAAAAAAAAATATATATGTATTTTACTTTTTAAAAAAATTGTTAAAAATTATAGCAATCAAATTTAATGAAAACAAAAATGGTTGCTACCATTCTTTGTTTTTATTGGTTTATAACTATAATTTTTTCTTTTTTAATTTATTTTATTTTTAATGTAAAGGACGAAAATATATATATTACTTTGTCTTTCTTTCTTTTTGGAATAATTTAACAGTTATTAATAAAATTATTATAAAAATATAGATTGTTATTATGAACACCAACATCAAAAAAGTTTTTTTTAATTTTTCATTTTTTTACGTTCGAGCCGGAGTAAAGAAGTATATATATTATTTAAACTAGGCTGTTTTAACATTCGTTGAAATAATTAGTTTATACAAATGACATTGATATTTGAAATTGTCTATCTAAAAACAAAAATAATTCCTGAATAAAATATTTACATCACTCATTTGAGTTTTTTAAAAACTAATTATTCATAATTTTAAAGAAGTGAAAGTTATAAATATTTCGTTTCTTTAATTTTTTCTTAAATTATAATTTTAAAGTTTAAAAATTAAAAAAAGAAAAAGGAAAATTAAAAAATTAATTCTCTAGTCCATGGTTGGTTGAATACCTGAGCAGCTAGCGAGCACTACCTGTAATAACATGATATTAGTGTCCTTTAGTTCCATTTTACAGTGCTTAAAGTACATTATTACCCTACAAGAATATGGCAACTTTCGCTAAAGCTAGTTTATACTAGTTCGTTGTTTAATAATTTAACCCAAAAAGCGATAACAGGGTCGCAAAATTAAAAACATAAAGTTAAAGAAACTATTTCAATGACAACTTTCGATTGATTAGTAAAATAACCCCAATTTCTAATTAAGTACTTTAAATAGTATAAAAACGATTATACAACAACCCAGAACAGAAACCCAGAAGGTACCAAAAAAAAGCATTAACTGTTACAAAGCATTAAATAAATAAAGCATAATTTAAATGCACTGGGAGTCCAAGTATGTTTAATTTTGACAACATAAATAGAAAAGAAAATACGAGATATAAGAGAAAGTAAAAACTATTGAACTTTTTTATTAACAAAGTGATGCTAGTTTCTTATGTTTGCCCGAAGGAGCCTACTTGAAACTCTGAAAATAGTTATGGAACCCATCATCTAATAATATCTAATCAAGCAAATATTATAAATCAAATAATCTAATGATAACTGAACCAATAAAACAGAATATTTTTAATACCTGTGGTTTAATTCAAAATTAGCGGTCGCAGGGATGTCTTAGGAGTGCAATGGAAGATGAAGAGACAGTCGAGACACTGCGGGCCGTTATATTGCTATCTGTGCTGGAATCTTTGTTCACCGTTTCCACTTTAGCACCTTTACGGGCCTCACCGTCTGAAGCGCGATGTGATTTCATATGTGCGCTTCTACTTTTTACTTTGTTGAAAATTCTGTAAAGAGAATTTGTGAACCAATATTCTAGTAATGTTCATAGTTAAAAAAAAGAAAAGAAATTAAAATATAGTATTTATAAAAATAAAGGCTCCAAGTAATTTCTGAGGGCAAAAATAAATAGAAGGAAAGTCTATCTTTAATTTTGACACAAAAATTCTTAGCCCCGCCTTTAAAAAGTTACAGTTAAAAATATAAAATAAAACTTATGTTGGAATGAAACTGTTATTTGGCAACCAAAAGTGAAGTATTCAAAACAATTAAAATAAAAAATCATTCGAAATATCTATTGCTAGATTTGGACTTCCTGAGCCAATCTGCATTAGTAAAATAGTACAGCAATGATCCCAACAACAATCGTCTTAGCCATCCTTAAGCTGGAAACTAACTACCGAGATTAATGAAAAATTTACTGTACCTCCAGCAGAGACACAGCGGCTAATATCACTAATAAAGTGAACGAATTGCTCAAAAATTGTTATCTGGAAGCGGGGACATGGAAGATCTTCACGAAAACGATCAGGAAATTAAATATATATTAAGGATGTCTAAAGATGAAAGAGGAAGTGTCTAAGAGAAATAATACTCATCCCGAATTAAGAGCAAGGCATAAAAATTAACAAGAATATTATGGCCTTTTTTGATAATGGCCCTACTTAATCCTTTACTTAATTTATTTAATGCTTCGGCAACCAATACCAATGGATTCACCAGAAAAGATGTTTTCACCACCAATTTTCAGATTTTCATCCTGTTCTGAGTTACAAACTTTATCGATTTGCAGGCCTTTACTTTACGACGATATAACCCTTTAAGGGAAACTTAACAACGATAGACGCCCTTGAGGGAAACTTAACAACGATAGAACCCCTTAAGGGGACTGGACCGCTTGTCCTCGTCAATTTATGGCATACTTTCCTAGAGAAAACTTGCCGTATACTGCCAGACATAGTATCAATTTTCACTCAAAGTAAAGTAATCGCCAATTTTTTCAGGCGGGGCTTAACGTCCAACTACCATTTACTACGTGTAGTGGACGGAGGCGACTAATTTTCACTCAATTGAAGTGAGTTTGTGGTAGTCTTTCTGCTTGCCACGGATCTTGTAACCCCACTTCTTCTGAATTGAGAAAGCCTGATGTGCACTTATGATGCACGCTTTGAACTTTCTGCTCAGAGACAAGTGCCAATAAGGCACATTATATTTTAAATTATAAAAGCTGCCCACAATAATGAACCAACTGCCAGTACTTCTGAGCAACTAACAAAACCATTAGGTTCTGGATGTAAAGCCCCCCTTGAAGACATAGGCTTTTACTATACTTTAGACTAACCGTTGAAAAAAAGGCTCTGATTTAGAGAATTTGCCGCGGGTTCTACATATTCTGTATGTTTGCGCAAGCAATAGCACCTTCTTTTTAAAAAATGTATTTCTCTTGTACCCTAATTTCATTGTTTAGGAAACCATAACCGAACCTGGAGAATTTCTAATTTCAAGTTTTAAGCTCAGCTAATCTCTTCTCAACGGGTTATTATACCACGCTGCATGACTTATTCTAGTCATGACTAACTAACATAAAAGTCCAACTGGCGAGGAAGAATGGCTATACCATAAAATTAGGAAAATTGGAACCCACACAGAAATAGCTATGGTAGGCAGGCATCACAATGTTACAGTTCTTTGTCATAGATCTTTTATGAAAGATGTTTGTCAAGAAACGTGATTGATAACGTTGAAAGGGCTCAAGACTTCACTATTGTAAAGAATTTGAATTTTTTAAAAATGATTTTCTACATAAAAAATTTGAGAAACGTTTTTGACCATCATAGCTTCCTATGACCTAAAAGGTATTACACATTCTGATAGGTTAGATAACAGCTCCATTCAATGGAGAGAAATCGCTCGGTGACTATTGTTTTCTTCAGTTAAGGATGGGTTTCGCAAACGCATTTTCTGTAAGTCCACCTTAAGCAGTTCCTTAAGCAGTTGATTGATGTAGTTCTGAAGAATATTTTTAAATTAAAAAGAGCTACCTACAGTACTACATCAACGTTTCTTTTTCTTCCTTCTGTTCTCAATCAGAATGAAAAAATATATTTGACATATGTAAAGCTAGACTATGTATACAAGCACTAACAAACTGAAAGGTACACTTCAATAATTGTTTGCTTACACGTAATTTTTTAAATCTTTTATGTGATGTAATAAGAGAGACACATTCTTATTAAAGAAACTAAAGAAAGAAACTAAGTGGGTAATAACCAACTTTGATAAAACACCTTTGCCAAAGAACTTCTATGGTGTAATGCAGACCAAATAGAGATAGTTGCTTGTTTACTATTACTTGTTAATTAATAACTTTATGAGTTAACATGCGATTTATTTACAAAATGGTTAGGACAATACATGCTTATATAGTAATCAGCATTTAAAACAAATAATAATTATAAGTACGAAACCAAACATGTGCTTACAGTATTTAATTCAGAAATCATCCCAACGTGATTTCACACCAGAGAGAGACCAACCTTGATTAGATTTTTTAATGGGATGAATATAAAAAATTACTCTTTTCTACCTAAAGAAATTAAAAACTCATCCACAAACATCCGTTTTTCCGAACATGATATTATATCGTTGATATTATCCGACGAAGCACGCATGAATGATTCAACAAAATCAAATAAACGATATTACTAAGCAATACGGACCCAACCAAATTATCAAGATCTATATTATATTTATATTTCATGGAGCGTTTCTATATGTACTATACTTCACGTTCAAGTGAATAGTCCCATTGTGAGATTTTTAGACAATTTACGTCTCACGATAAATGTATTAACACTTACTTCATCGAGGAAAAATACACTGTAAGGGTGTATTACTATTACTTGTTAATTAATAACTTTATAATTATTTATTAATACTAATCTGAGTAAAATAAAAAGGCATTTGTTCAGTGAACTGCATGGCTTTGGTTCAAAATATGTATTTAATAGTAGTCATAAACCTTAGAAAGTAAGCCAGGCTTAAGGCAACTAATAAAATGTAGCTTTACGAGAATTTTTTTTTTGGTGAACACTCTATAAATTCTAAATTTTATTTCCAGCAATTAGAATAACCTTAATAATGGTCAAGCGCAATCCAGTTTTGATCCATCTCAAACAATTTTTGTGCTAAAATGATAACCCTTGGCCATATACTTCCATCACAATAATTGAATACTTCATGGTATACAACTTCTTTTATGGCTCCTGATTAGTCCAGTCCAGATTAAAGAAATTCAAAACCTGACAATGTTAAATCTGGACTACAGGAGTATTTTATTTTATTATTATTAAAATATAAAGCATTCCTTTAGCAAGGGATCCACCAACAGGCCTTTCAGCTGTCAATCAGTATATTTTAATAAAATATTATGAAAAGCACAATAAACGAAATGTTTTTAATTAGAAAAACGGTAATTTTTCTATAAATAAATTCCCATAAACAAGTCTGCGTTCAATAGTTTTTATTTTTGAAAAAAATTGAATCTCTATGTTAATTTCATGGTGTTTTCAAATCATTTTTTTTTTTTTATTTAACTTATGTAAGCACTTGTTCACTTAGAAACCTAAATGTTTCTGATTTTTTTTAAAAAAATATTTTTAACTCTAAAAGAAAATCTAAGTGGGTAAAATATCATTTTCAAGAATTTTAACATTTCTGTCTTTTGTCTTCTTGATCCAAATAAAAAAAAAAAAAAATCTACAGGGCAAGGGCATGCAGAGCGCGAGTCTGAACGCGTCTGCGATTGCTCTAAAGCAGTGGACACAGCCATACCAATTTTTGTCCTTTAAAAAACATTGATTTTTCCTCTCGTTTTGGGTTATTTTCTTTCTTTTTTTCTGTTATTCGTCAAAAAGTAAATCAATTGAAAATTTCAACAGAGGAAAAGCGCTACCTGAAAACTGATGGACTGTATTTTTTTTGGATTTTATGACTATTAGTTTCTCAACTGAGATCATTGTGGTGCAGCCATAATTTCCCTAGAAGTAAGCCCACATTTAGTTTATTATACAGCAAAATATCTGTTAGCACTACACAGCATTTCACAATGAAAAACTTATTGCGGGCCGGGGGAAGGTGGGAACGAACGTTTGTATGGGAAGGCTATTTAAAAAAAAAAAAAAAAAAAATTGTGTGAAAATAATTGCGTCATTAGAATAGAAAATAGTTTTCATTTTATCTGTTATTTCAATTCAAGACTTTTACGTTCGAAAAAGTTATTGGTTTGGTTTCCAGTAGAAAAAGTTTGGTTCATAGATGAGGCATAAATTTACCTGGCTATATGTTTTCATTTGACTGTATGTCTTTAAAAAAAAAAACAGAAAAAATGCTTTGCGAAAAAAACACCTAATTTTAAGGACTTACAAATCTAGCTTTCGCTTTTAATTATAGAGTTTTCTCTCAATACCATTACATTAAACTAATGCATACTTAAATGATGTTAGAAATTTTAAGCGGCAAAATCTTATCTTTTTCTTTAAATGATTTTTTTTTTTTAAATCCTGCCGCCCAGTTAGATTCTTTAAAAAAAATAAGAGATATTTATTCTTCATTCGGAATTTTATAGAGAAATCATTTTCTTTGTGCTCGGTAATGTTATTTATTTCGATTATACGAAATAATTTTTACAATTAGCTGATTTAAAAAATAATTTGCGCACCATTAGTCATTTCCAATAATATTATTGAGTCAGAAAAGGTAGAAAACTCTTCATGAAATGCTGGTAGTACTTAGAGACAGATACAGTTTTCAACTTTATGATAAAAGGGTGGATATAGACTGATGTCAAAGTTTTTTTTTTTATACGGTTTCAGAAAATGGAGATATAGTTTGTAAAATGCATTTTTCATTAGATACGAAAAATTTTAAAACGCTTACTCTTCTCAGAGAACATCAATTTTTTGGGGGTTCCCAGTGCATCAACTACTCTCAGAAGTGTAATTTTGTGATAGTTCCCAATATAATAGTGAATGTAAGCACGGTGTAGTAAAAGTTTAAAGCGTATTTCGAACTTTAAGAATTGTGCTATGAGAAAGCTGTGTGTGTTCTCACCAGATATTTTTTTAAATTAATGAATTCATTAGTGTGACTAGCGTATAGTTCTGTTCACCTGAATACAGAAGAGTTAATCTATATTAAAAATTATTATAGGCAATGACATCCGATTTTTAAGCTGTTATTTTTAGTATAGAGAATTGTTTTGTTCGAAGATCATAAAAGCTTTTGGTAGGTATTTTAATTTGAACAGATTGTTCTGAATATGTGTTATTTTCATTTTGTACAGTTTTTGTTTTAAGTTGCAATTATTTTATTGACAGTTTTACAAATTTAGCTTTTCCTCGCGAGAGTACACTAGTGGCAATGAGTACAGAGGCTGAGGGGCGGCCACACAGAAGACCGACCGTAGTCGCTGACCTGGGCCCAACAGGGACTGGCTCTCTGAGTTTCCACTTACTTCCCACAGATCTTGCAGGGAAATTCCTCCATTGACTCCAACCCCGCTGAATTATGACTATTATGTCTCTTGTGGTCGGGAGTGGAAGCGCGACCTCCAGCTCCACCTCCAACATGTATACGGATGTGGCCGTTCAGAGCAGCTCTAGAGTTGAAGCTCTAAATCAACATACAAAACAAACTAATTAGCTCATGTAAATAATAAATTATGTGCGTAAAAATATATAAAGATGTGTATTTAAAATAAGTTCAGGAATTAGAAACTTACAGTAAAAGCAAGTTCAACTGCTTTCGAGAATATTCATATTATGGAAAAGAAATAAGTGGCAGAAGACCGCAGAAACGTGCTAAAAGTAATGAATCTAAATTTAGAAATATAGCGTTGGTTTTTCCACCAACATTGGCAATTGTTGGCAAATAACGGGCGAATAAAGGAAAAAATGTTTTTCAATGCCAAATATGTACGAGGGTCGTTTGAAAAGTCCGTGCAAAGTCAGAGAGATAGCACTACTGGCGCGTATCGAGGTTATGTTTAGTTAGTAACATCTCTTGGAAGAACACACACCAAGTTTCAGCCAGATCGGTCTATTTCTTTGTGTTTGGCATTCGTTTGAATCGAGGAAGTCGAGTGATTTTCAAAAAATGGACGAAAAAGAATTTCGTGTGTTGATTAAACACTACTTTATGAAAGGCAAAACGCCTCAGGAGACTAAAGAGAAGCTTGATAAACATTATGGTGACTCTGCACCTTCGATTAGAACAGTTTACAAGTGGTTTCAAAATTTTCGGAGTGGCCATACGGGCACAAGTGACGCTGAACGTTCTGGACGCCCTGTTGAGGTTACTACTCCAGAAATCATTGATAAAATCCATGATATGGTGATGGATGACAGAAGAGTGAAGGTGCGTGAGATTGCTAGTGCTGTGGGCATCTCGAATGAACGGGTACATAATATTTTGCATCAACATTTGGACATGACAAAGCTATCCGCAAGATAGGTGCCGCGATTGCTCACGCTTGACCAAAAACGAAATCGTGTGAAGTGTTGCAAGGACGGTTTGCAGCTGTTCCAGAAGAATCCGCAGGACTTTAAGCGTCGTTTCGTCACTGTGGATGAAACATGGATACATCACTACACTCCTGAGACCAAAGAACAATCTAAACAATGGGTTACCGAGGGGGAATCTGCGCCAAAAAAGGCGAAGACCGTTCCTTCGGCCGGAAAGATTATGGCGACTGTCTTTTGGGATTCGCAAGGAATAATCCTCATCGACTATCTGGAAAAGGGTAAAACTATTACAGGTGCATATTATTCATCGTTATTGGACCGTTTGAAAACCGAGCTGCAAGAAAAACGCCCACGATTGGCCCACAAAAAAGTCCTTTTCCATCACGACAACGCACCAGCTCACACCTCAGCAGTTGTGGTCGCAAAATTAATGGAAATAAGGTTCCAACTCGTTTCACATCCCCCCTATTCTCCAGACTTGGCTCTCTCGGACTACTATTTGTTCCCTAATATGAAGAAATGGCTGGCGGGAAAAAGATTTTATTCAAACGAGGAGGTGATTGCAGAAACGAATGGCTATTTTTCAGACTTGGACAAATCCTATTATTCGGAAGGGATCAACAAACTAGAGCAGCGTTGGACGAAGTGTATAAGCCTAAAAGGAGACTATGTTGAAAAATAAAAAAGGTTTACCCCAAAAAATTAAGTAGTTTTTATTTTTGCACGGACTTTTCAAACGACCCTCGTATTGCCTTTCATGAATTTTGTGATAATGTTTAAAGTATAGCTCAATGACAATGTTTGTTGTAAACCATCTTTCTGATAGCTGTAGGATGCCTCCTCACTGATACCCAGTCTGTATTACAGGGAGGTTATAGAAGTTTTTAGTAACAAGTTCTTAAATTTCTTCTTCTTTTTTTTTTTTTAGTTTTATAGGAGGAGAGTGGCCGAGCCTTTCCTTGCTAAAAGCTGAAATGTTTTTGAGTAATTTCTATTTTGCAGTGAAGTTCAAAGTTCAATGGAAATCTATCGAGTAGGAATATATAAAACGTAAATAATATACTTTTAGTCTTCTTTCATCAACCAGAATTTTTTTTTATAAATTTTTCCAGTAAATTCATTTCTCATAGTATGCCACTATTTTTTTGTAGACACAATCGATTTTTTAAAAAGATAAGCTGACATCCAAATCATGGTCTAGTTGAGCATTTTCATTATGCTTTACTTTCTGTATTTCTGAACAGAAAAAAGAAGTGGCGGTTCACGCGCTATAGTTACATACTGAGAGTCGTAGTGATAAATTAACAGAACTACGTGCCAGAACTGTTTTGTGAAAAGAAAAGAAAATCACCAAAATTAATCGAAAAATACATCTATACTTACAGCTGAACAATCCGCATATTCACAAACGAATAGACGGCTTTCAGAACTTGTAGAAACTAGGTCTGCGTCGTTTGTCTATAATCGGAAACAAATTAATATTATAAAATTAGAATTTGAAATGGTTCTTTAGGTATTTAGAAAGAGGAAAATCTATCGGACTAATCAAAACGAATTTGACCAAATAAAGTTTTGTTTTAGGATAAACTAAAACCCTCACGGTTGACTAAGAACTGAAAAGATAAAGTAAGAAAATTTGCAATAAAAGATCAACTAGGAATTGATACATACAGGTAGTTCGGCTTTTAAGCTTTCTGATTCCTTTTCAGCTTCTCTGAATCTACGTCTTACCAACCTCAGCCTTTTATATTCTTCTGGGCAAACCTTCTTCCAGATATAATAGAACTGTACACATTGTTTCGTTGACTTGGTTCCAATCTGTAAAAAGAATTTTGAAATATTTTAAAATTAAAAGGGTGGCCAAATTAGTAAAGTGTATCGAATTACTCATACAAAGTGCGGTGAAATTTTTAAAATTGAGTTTCCATTACAAATACAAATTTTGTGCTTCCATAAAGTAGAAAAAAAAAAAAAATTTAAAAAGATTATTTTTAGTTTAAAGGAACAGGATAAATATTTACATATATCAGGATATAAATTATATATATATTTTGCAACGAAGTGACTTTGGCACCATCTCTTGGGAGGAGATAAAACCTCAATAGTCGTGTTAGTAAATTTTATTTACTGTGCTGTGTAATAAATCAAGTTTGTTACAATTTAGCGTGTTTTATCATTTACGAACCTACTTAACAACTAGTGGCAGTCCCTAGTTGTAGTTTGTAATTTTCAAATAGAAAGAAAATTCTACAATATATAAGTCCTATGATTTCTATTTTTTATGATTTGTGAGAAGAAGAAAACTATTAAATTAAAGTTCTCATTAAAGGGTTTATTCAGAACTATTTACTGTTCTACTTTCAATGCGACGTTCTAAAGAATTTGGTAATTCTAAAATGAGAGGTGGGTACAAGCTAGTTGTTCACTCTAGGAGAGGTCTAGCCAAAATAAACTTTAGATCAACAACTTCCAATCAATTCCTCTGCGATCTGCCAGCTAAAAACCGAACTACAATATCGCAATCTTCTTTTTAACAAGTGGTCCATAACGTTTCTTACAAGTGGGTATTTTTTTCAATTTTTTTCACAAAAAGTTTTGCTGGTGGGTCACATCACTTCTATTTTAGATTAAATATTATCTCAGAGTATAGAAAATAAACCAAAAAATTACAAATTATGAAATGCAATGATGAAAAAACAGTGATACCTCTTGTGAAATGGCTAGAAAATCCTTATCATATTTGATAAGTGCTTGTTGAAACAGATCCATTTCACTTGGACTCCATCGTTCACTATCTGGATAGTCAAAACTAAGGAGTGGATGGCCGACTGGTAGAAATGGTGTTGGTTGCATTAGGCGTAGCATTGCATCCTAAATTTGTAAAACAGAAGCTTCAGTAAACTTAATAACTTTTAATACATTTCGTAAAACAAATAATTAATACTTACATGGATTTTTCCATGGCAAAGATGTAACAAATGTAGAGCATATTCTTTATTGCGGCCCCCTCCTGGTACGGCTGCGCAGCACGCAAATTCCAGATACATGTCAACTGCAAACAAGAACAGTGTAACTCATAATTTTTAGGTGCAGTAATTACTAATAAGGATTTAAATTTTTACCGATGAAACGAATTTTTATATAAGAGAGCAGAGTTACAGTCGGATCGGCTTATGATCCTCCATCGTTATTAAAGCACTAAGCTCATGTGGTACTCTTTTGAATAGGATGAGAATCGCCTGTTGGTTAGCTCAATATTTTTGCTATTATTCCATTCCGAATAATAAAATTTTTCTAAACCCTTCCGCGTCGGTTTGGTAATAAAGGCACATCGGCACTCATTCAGAAAAAAAAAAAAAAAACACTTCTCCATTGCTGAATTGCATGTTGGCGACAAGAATGTCTGGTAGGACGGTTGTGTAAGGGTTGGTCATCATGATATGGTTGACATGTCAAGGACAATTCAGATCCCCTTCACGGAATTTCTACGACTCTTCTGCAAACTTAGCGGACAGTGCAACAAGGAAGGATACCTCTAGTTTACACGTTACCTGATCAGGTGGAGTAAACCAAAAAGGTAACTGATAAAACTAGGCCTACCAGTTTCTCTCCTGGGAAGGTTCAGAGGGGAGGCAGAGGGACGCGAATATATTTCCTGAACGATTCTAAACAATCCAACTCTGTTTTAGATCCTAGATATATTCCAAGTGTTGCAGGTGGAATTGCCTTTCATTTTCCATTTTACGATTCCATGAGACAAATTCCCTGATTAGGCCTGCCAAATTCTGTAGATTACGTTTGGTACATCAAGTGAGATCTCTTTTGATCTCTAACCGTAGCTTTATAAAAATATCGGAACTGTTGGGAAGTTCTTGGAAGGAAAGGGAGCTTAAGAATAATAGATATCCACGGCGCCAATAACCTTAGATGTTGACGCGCCTTAAATAATAATAATAATAAAAATAGATATCCACGACTACCAACCAACCTACGTAACCCCCTGCGGATGAGATGACGTTGGGATTTCGTAGAACTTGGTTAAGTAAGGCAGTAAGTGTAGCACAATAACGAGAACATTGAATTAAGAGAATTTTAACCATTACCTTCTGTATCACTGATGTTCTTAGAAGTTGTTGGATCCCATAGAAGGTGTTCCCTTGTGGATGTATCTCTGCCTCGTTCGTGTGGGCGACTCCAAGGAGGTACTTGTACTTGGTACTGAGTACCGAGGTTAATATGAGGCGAGGTATCACATTCTGGAGCGCTGCCTATTTCCTGGCCACCGTCATCCAAGCCACAATCTTAATGAAATAGGAAAATATTTTAAATTTAGAAAAAGTACTGTTGATCCTTTTCAATCATTTGATCAAAATTGAAGGAAAAAAAAACACAAGCTAGTTCTAGTTATTTTACAAAAGGATTATTACGTATTTAATACACTCTTGAGCAATAAAAAGATGCAAAACGTAATCTGAACCTCTCTCTTTCTTGTAGGTTAAAAAAAAGTACTATAAATTTCGGTAGGTGGAAGGAGATTAAACAAATATTTTGAAAATTTGGGTCGCTGTAGGTAACCTGATAGTTTCAATAACTGTCATCAACACTCACATAATACCCAAAGGATCTGCAGAAACAGTTGATGTGTAAAATTATTTGGTTTTAGCTGAAAAACCCTCAGTTAAGATCTAGCTAACCATCTCACCCACACTAATCCATGCTAACAAGTGGAAACTATAGTTTTCTAAGTACTTTATGAAAATTATACCTCCAAGGAAGCAAATGAGCTCATAACGGTTTGGATAGCGTAGAACGTAACTCCTGTGCACACATGATGGACAATAGTAATGAAGATGTACATAGCTTACCTTTAAGAGAGGTTGTGGAAGAGGGCCAGGTGGTGACTGCCTGCCAGTAGAGGCCCTGGCCGTGCCGAGTGGGAGGCAAAATAGGCGGCGGGGTAAAGAGCAGGTGCCGCTCCGAAGAGTGCCTACTGCGGGCCACTCTTAGTCTGCTTTCGTAGGGCCGGCTCGGTGGAGTAGCACAATCTAATCTCGGCCTCTTGCGGCTATTCTTTACTGGACTGGACGGTGCGCTGTACAAGAAAATTACAACAAAATCAACCTACCATGTTACATGACATCAAATTTTCTGTAATAAATGGTAAGTTCCCCTTCTAAGATTAGGCGGTAGCATTCTCAGACTACATAAAGGCTTTGTACTGGACTTTTTCGGAAGGCGCCTGTCATTAAGTTCTTCGTTGTATACTCTATATCTATTACAGGCGTGATTTTCCGCATAGTTAAAGACCGAAGCCCCATATTCAAATTTTGAGCGAGTTTTCATAAATATTCTTTTCACTATTTGATCCATTTCCATTCCCTATTTGTAATAACTTAAAAATTTCATTGGGCCAAAAGTTATCTTGGCTTTAATAAAAGTTTCATTCAAGTGCTGTTGCCATGATAATTTTTCATAAAAAATAGAAAGCGAATTCAGTGCAAATTGAAAACTGAATAAAGTTACAGATAAGAATAAAATAGATGGACTTAATGGAAATATTGTCCACGAGCTGGTTTGCATATTTTATTGTACATTCTTTAAGATAATAAAGTATCTTTAATATTACTCTTTCAATTGTATCCTTAATGCTACATATAAACTGAACTGGTAATTTAAAAGCCATACATAATTCTAAGCCCTAACTTAAACTTAATAGGATTCTGGAGACATATTTCTAACTTGGCACTGCTCTCATTCTGATAATGTCTCGCTTATAATTATCTGCAATAAAAATGTGTTTAAAATGATTATTTTTGAGGTCGCTACTAACTGCTTTCTATTTTCATTTGAATTTGTTTTAAACAGTTCCAATTTTGTTATGCTTAACTTAATGATAAAGAATAACTTGATAAGTGCCTCGCTAATAATGATAGCGAGATCTCTTGGCATGGCGAAAATATTAAAAAAAAAAAAATTTTTACTGAATACTTGAGTATCGCAATTATGTCTTAGTTTAATAGTATCCAATGATTTGTAACACTATGTCTGTTTTATTGATACAGTATTAAAACAGCCACAGCTTTCACAGCGAATGGCTTAAAATAACCAAGATACTCACGTAGGGCTCAAGAAAACGTCATCTTCCATGTCCTCTTTTGAACTTTCAACGTTTCCTGATTTTGGTTTAGTGAGCAATGTTTTGCTGGGTATAGCCAGTGTCTTTACTATTCTTGGGCCATTTTCACCTGTACCTGCAAGAAAATGTATTAATGTGTTGGTTTCTTGAATTTTTTTTATCTTTTACTCTTTATATATTTTGCAATTATACAAAGAGAAAAAGAAAATCAAAATTAACAAAAAAAGAGCGAATATGAAAGAAAACAATATTTATGTATTATTTATAACGAATAAAAATAATGCATTCTTCAGTGACACTTGGTAATGTAGTGGAGCAGCCTGGAGTAAACAATCAGTGTTATTTGAAATTAATTTTTCAGGTACGTACTAATCCACTTTAAAATCGAGATCTATCTAGTTCAAAGACAGAATCTAGATATACAAAAATTGTAAATGAAAAATATATACAGGGTGACCAAAGTTATATGCTCCACCCACTTTTTTTTTTAACGGCGGGAAATTTCGAAAAAATAAAAAACACGTATTTAATCATTTTTAGTCTAGTTTATTTCCAGTGATTGAGCCATTTTTTTAAACCCCTGTATCTCGAGATACAGCATCCAACTTTTGTTTTTCAAATGGAACGTTATATTTTTTTTGCATATTTTTATAGTATTTGAGCTCCTAAAATAAACAAAAAAATTTTTTTTTGAAATCGGTTAGGTTTTTCAAAAGTTATGGTAATTTAAAATATGAAAAAAAAAAAATTCAGTTTACTGTCAAAATTACGTTATTTTTTTTAAAGAATCTATTCAAACTGGGCACAATCAACGGATAGGCAAGCCAAAACTCTGGACTCCCACGCTTTGCTTGTAGCAGCACTTATCGTGGCGAAGTCAAGATCTAGGCAGACTAGAGTTATTCGATGTTTCAGACCATCGACTAAAGCCATGGGATTAAGATTACAGTACACATTATTTTTTAGATATCCCCACAAAAAATAGTCCATTGGGGTTAAGTCCAGAGATCGAGGTGGCCATTGGATGGGACAATGAGTTCCTAACCACTTTTCATGGAAATTTCTGTCCAGGTAACCTCGAACAACTCTCGCATTATGTGCCGGGCAACCATCTTGTTGAAAATACATATCTAGCCGACATTGTAGCGGAACATCTTCAAGCAGAAGTGGCAAAATGTCTCTTAAAAAAAGTTAGATACCTTGCACCAGCTAAGTTCTCTCTGTAGAAGTATGAGCCGATTACTCGATTTCTTAAATCTCCACACCAAATGTTTGTAGAAAAAACAACCTGAACGTCGAATAACTCTAGCCTGCCCGGATCATGACTTCGCCACCATAAGTGTTGCTACAAGCAGAGCGTGGGAGTTCAGAGTTTTGGCTTGCCTATCCGTTGATTGTGCCCACTTTAAACAGATTCTTTAAAAAAAATAACGTAATTTTGACAATAAAGTGAAATTTTTTTTTTCATATTTTAAATTACCATAACTTTTGAAAAACCTAACCGATTTCAAAAAAATTTTTTTTGTTTATTTTAGGAGCTCAAATACTATAAAAATATGCAAAAAAAAAATATAATGTTCCATTTGAAAAACAAAAGTTGGATGCTGTATCTCGAGATACTGGGGTTTAAAAAATTGGCTCAATCACTGAAAATAAACTAGACTAAAAATGATTAAATACGTGTTTTTTATTTTTTCGAAATTTCCCGCCGTTTAAAAAAAAAGTGGGTGGAGCATATAACTTTGGTCACCCTGTATATTTTCAAATATGGAAAACATTAAATAAAATTAGTAATTTGCAGCGCAATCAGTGGTCTTAGAAGTACTAAAATTTGAACCGTCAAAACTAATAATACTATGTTTGACTTTCTACTTTATATTTCTTGAGTTATCTATATGCACATGCAGAATATGTTCATGCTCAGCGAACCTAATAATTTGTCTCCAGATAGCAACGTACGAACTTTATTTAAATTTGCTTAAATAAAATTGTTCCCCCAATTTTCTTAAATGATTTCTTTTATAACTATTGGGGCTTTCCAAGTGCTTTATCATCAGCTCTGAACAATGTTTTCATAAATTCTATAGACTTTAATCAACCATTACGCTTGACTTTTTAAACTGCAATACATAAACATTTACAAAGCCCAGACTCTTTAGCACTTATTAAAGCACTCAAATAAAAATGAATACACAGTTTTCAAAACATGGATCATACGTATCTTGTGAAATATTATTAGCACAAATCAAATGATGTGTCAATATTCTTTTGTGGAGTACCGTTTATGTGAAGATCACGTGATTATCTTCTATATGCTGTCAGGGTCACTGTGCTGTTAGCAGTTATTTTGATTTAATTTGAAAATTGTGTTACCGAAAGTTTAGGAACAAGGCTATTTCCTCTAGGCTCGATTTTGGGCAAACATATATTGCGAGTATTAACTAGAGGCAATTTTGTGAATGGGTTTAAATTTTTCTTCAGCAAAAGTAATAGACACACGTTATTTTATTTTTATTTTTTGCCTTTTTTTTTGGAATTGGCTTCCGCCATACAGCCAGCATCGTCTAGGTGCTTATCACTAGAATATCACTCACTCTCCATTCTTACTTATAAATAAATTCGCTTCACTCATTCATCCCTCTACTCTATACAACTATTTACATAAACTACAACTAATGGATGGATCAGTACTCTATATTCCTGCCATCCTTATAGCTTAACCGAAATTAAAATCACGTACTCCTTCTGTAATCATTTTCTTGCATTCATTCTATAACTTTTAAATACATTCATATTTCATTGCTAGCTTTGCTATAGACTTAAGCACATAGATGTTGGTGGAGAATATTATGTCTTCGTAGCGAAATGGTGCATCTAAATACTTGTATATGTCGTCAAACATTCGTTTCCTTTCTACCATAACGTGGACATATCATTATTATATTACGTGAAGTAAACACATGTTATAATGATCTAACCTTTAAAATTTTTAATTTTTGTATCTAATAAATACATTAAAAAAAACAAGAGTGAAGCAAATATTACTTACTGAGAATTGTTGGTTCTAATTTGGCTTTAGTGTTGACGAATACGGTTCCACTTAAGATAGATTGGAAACAAGAAGTCTGTATCAACTTGAGTTCACCATTTCTATCCAGAACAATACCGGTCACACCACCTTGCCCGCTGCTTGGCACTTCCATGCCGGCTACTGTATTCGTAGTCTGATGAACCACTTTCACTCCGTGAATATCCACTCTCTTCCTAGCGCCAAAATCTTTAGGCGCTGATGACAGCAATGGATCGTCTGAGTTTGGCATCATCTGTGAGGTTAAACTGGGATGGGATAGCGGTGAAGTGGATGAGGCCGGGAGAGACAGTGGTGACGGGACGGGCGTGGACGAGAGCGGTGAGTGAGGTGGCGGGGAAGGGTAGCCATGCTCAGGTAATACCTGTAAGCACGTAGAAGACACATCTTACACTTTGTTCAAGCCTTGGCGGCTAGATGCAAAACACTAAGGTCTTTGAAAAATAATCTTAAACTCCCACAGCTGTAGGAGTACTTTCTGTTGATTAGAGATAGGGCCAGTAAGTTAGGAGTGGTGCCAATCCTGATCTGCCTCCTTAATTGCAAAAGAAGTGAACTTAGGCCATGTTTTTGAATGATCAAACAATTTATTTATCTCACTGGTCCATTGGTGCGATATTAAAGACGTTAGTGTTTTGTTTTATTAACAGAATACATTGTCAGAGCTCTTCGTGGTGAAACAACTGGAGATTATTTGAAAGAATTTAAAAAAATAAATTTAACGTTTTAACTCTTCTGTTGAATGAATCTTGAAAAGCCTTGTTTTGAGAACTGTTCTTACCACTGGATATTTAGCTGTAGAAGTTCTGGGGCGAGAAAATTTAATATATCGCTACCAGGATTTGAGCCAGGGCTTTGGTTGTGCAGTTACACACCAACTTAATCCCGCCCTCGACCTCTTTAGTTAGTTCTCGATCTTTTTACCTCAGATTTTAAAATATAGACTATGACGCTCATTTAGGGCAACATAACTAACTTACCTCATTTAACGCAGCCTCAACTGCAGCTGAACTTGACATAGGTGATGTGTAAAAAGCAGCTGAAAGTGGTGAAGCATTACCCTGAGATACTAGATTTGGAAAAGATGGCGATTGTCCTTCATGACTAGCCGGCGGCGTAGGATAAGTAAACGATGGTGAAGGTAACGAGGCGAAATCGGCTAAACTGACTGGCAACGGTGAATCCAAAACACTTTGTAAATCTTGGTGATTTGGAAAGGTTTCAGGACTTGGCAGGCTTTCTGTAGGACTGTGATAATTTTCAATAGCTCCAATATCCTGAAGACCTGCGGCCTGAAAATAAATGACGAGCTATTTACTGTTTAAAGAAACTAAAAATAAGATAAGTCAAGGTTGTAGAGATTGATCTGAGAAAAGGAACAGTCTTTATACTTCCCAAACACTCACTGGGCTGTTAAAATGCTACTTAAAGAAAAACAAAACCTTAAATGTTCTAGGAAGGAAAACCAACCCAAAATGGAGGAGATTAATTACTTCTCAAAGATCAAAGTTCAAAGCATCCTGCAGATTAACTTCCAGATGGAATGCGGCTATGCAAAATGTCCTTTCCATTATTCAATACAGCTGTAGACCAACACTGGTCACGCACATTTCTACCCGACGTAGGCCTGCTTTCTGCGTACTCGTAGAGTTACTAGTATTGGAGAAAGCCACAAATCGGGTAGGCCATGAGGAGGAATTAGATTCGGGCAACAAGCTTTTCTAGGCGGTGGACTTAATTAAATACTAGGCAAATATGCTGATGAGCAGAAGTTAGAGATCAATCATGGCGAAGATCGAAACAAACTGGAAACCGATGAGTTTGCATTGAATAAAGCACACGGAACAGCCAAAAAAACATAAAGAAATAATATTAAGACGATCCAATCGCAGTCGCTTAAGACTGTGAAAGAATCCTGTAAATGGTTCTTCATGTAAGAAAATTGTTGCGGAAATTTTATGGCCCACCCATTCGAATAGAAAAATGGATGCTCCGCAACAATGAAGAGCTTTACGATCACTTGCGGGAATGCGACCTTTTTAACGCAATGAAAGTAACAAGATAGAAGAATACTTAGGAAGAATGACCCTAGAAGAAGAATGCTGTGCGCTGTAAGTATGATGGTCTAATAATTTTGATGATCTAGTCTTGCCTGGCTAAATGATGACCATAGACCAAGAGAAAAGTTTTGTGACAGATGCTAAGTAGGTTTTTCAATAAGCGCAATAAGAAAAAGTTAAAATTTCCGCAGAGCATGGAGAAGAAGTAAAAGTGGGGGCAAAAAAAAATTACAAGCTGTGAAAATATTAATAATGCTTACCTGAATGGAATCAACTAATTGTGCTGGATCAACACCTTGAAGCAGCATTGATTCTTGCACTGACTGTACATGTTGAAACATGTCATCTTGAATTGTTGGCGAAAAATATCCACCATCTTCACTATAAACACCTATCGAATAAGTTTCTCCCTGTATTGCATTCTGTATTGCTTGAGCTCTAAACAAAAACATAGCACTATATTATTAAGTTGATTTCTGGATCTCTGTCATTGAATCGTATTTTATTTATTATAATCTTAAATGAAAGACAGTTGCAGCAGTTTTTTTATTGTGTTTTATGTTGCTGAATAATTGGTTGTTTGTTATTTGTTGTACTACATTTAACTGAATTTATACAGCCATGAATTTGTCTTTGTTGACTATTTGATGATCTTTTCTTTTAATTATTTTATGCATTTTGAACTATGGTCTGTTGGGAATAGAGCTTTAAAAAGCCAGCTTTCTCTATTCCAAATGTTTCGGCACGGATGTGTGCACTCATCAGTGGCTGTTTGATACGAAGTTGTGCTTTGTGAGTGGAGTATAATTTATCTGGAGATTATTTTCTGCTATGGTTACAATCTGTTGTCTGTAATAGTGGCTGGTGCCAGTCCGTTTTTAATTGCGTTTTGATTCTGTGGTTACTGCTTATATTATACATTTTGCAGAGTATTATATTTTTTTTGGAGACTGATTTATTCAACTAAAAGGAAAGAGAAATTATTGCCAATTTCAGTCTTATTTTTTTTTTTATTTGCCAAGCTTTTGGGCTAAATCATCTTCATGGCGTATGGTAATTAATTAAAATCGCACATTGGTTTGGATAAGTGGTTCTTTAGCATATTTTGTTTGTTTTTTTTACCAGTGAGTTAAAAAAAACTGTGTATCTACCTGCAAATGCCTGCAAAACCATTGTGCAACGTTAACTAATGCGTAAATGCTCTGTAGATTACCTGTCCCTGGTCGAATGTTTTGTGAAAATGAGAATAAAATTTGTGCTAATTTCTCTTTCTTTTTAATTATTTATTTGTTTTCAGGTATAAGTGTTTGCCCTGTCATTCATTGAAGTAGAACCTTTGATCAAGTGTAACTCTGTAATATATATATATATTTTTTATTTTCTTTGTGCATGAAATATAACTGGTTTCTTCAGTTGAGAGTTTTGTTGGGCAAATATGGTGTTTCTTTTGAAGCGTCTGATCTCAATGGACTTTCTGCTGGAGAAATAGTTTCAAAACTGCATACTAATTTGCTCCAGTTGGACAGGCAATCACTTGAATATTCCCGGTTTAGTGATATTTACAATAGCCTACCACTCTTGGCTGGAGTACCTCAAGAGTATATTAATGTTAGACAACCCTTCAGCGTAACTAGGTTGATTGCTCAGATGCGAAATTCTAATAAATATTTTATCAAAATATCTTTACAGAAATCCATTCATTTTATAAATTGTAAATTGTTGTGCACAGTTTGTGATATGCACGTAGAAGAGGATTTCTTGCATCTGTTTGCTGTTTGTCCTCTATATGCCTCCATAAGGATTCATTATTTTAAAAGTAATCTGCCCACTGAGGTACAAAGAGATCTATTGGAACTAATGTACAGTTGCGAAAAATCAAAATTACTTATTGTATATAATTACGTGTTTAATGTATTAAAGTTAAGATCATTTTTACTAAACGAATAATTTCAGGTGTTAAAGTTTTGTTTTTGTGTTTTAAAAAGGTTTTATATTTTTTTTGTTTCCTTTAGACAGAATCTATAAATACTATTTTACTATTTTTATTACTTTTTGTTTGTTTATTTTAATTTCATTAATGATATTGTTTTTATTTTACTTTTATTATCAAGTTTTATCATTTAATTTAATTATTATATTATGTATGTAATTTGTTTATTGAAACTCCGTTTATAAAAGGCTCAGGCCTTAAGGACGAATGAATAAATAAATAAATAAAAATTTTCTTTGTGCATAATCTTGTGTTATTGCTATTGAATCTATGATTAAATGTTGTGGCGTTGAATGTAAAAGCAATATTCTTCATACTTTTATTAATGTTTTTCGTATTGTCTCATTTAACAATACAGTCACATGATGCTAATCACCATACTCCATTCAAGTGGCAAATCTTTGGTTCATATCAGCCACTGATGAGGGCACACACCCGTACTCAAACGTTAAACTTCAATATGAAAAGAACGGGAAAAATATTCTTGAACAGTTGGGCAAGACGTGGAATATCGAAAATTTAAAAATTGAGATACAACTTTAAAAATAAATGAAAGTTTCAGGGACGCATTGTTTGATGTTGCTGAGACTTTTAAGGGGAGCTGTCGAGTCAAATCCAGCTACCAAGTACTTACAGAGTAACTGCAGAACTGGCAGTTCTAAAGTTCTATAGTCTTTTGCTGAAGTCTACTTTCTTTTTTTTTTTTTGCTAAGGCGCGTCATCTTCTGCGGTTGTTGGCGCCTGGTGCTTTTTTTTTCAGTGCGCTGTCAGCCTTTAGAAGTGTTCTCTCGTTAAAGAAAACATTGTACATCACCGGATGTTGTAAGAATTTTCTAAAAAGAGAAAATCAAAGGTCTAGCAGCTGGATTCGAACCCGGGTTCTCCGCGTTAGGATCCAGTAGAGACTAACCACACTCAGCCTAATACCTTCCATAGACCTGTAATTTTTCTTATTTAACTCCAGATTATTTTTGAAGTTCTTACCCATCATTTATTTCTTGATGGTTTGATCCCGGATCTGATGTGGTCCTTTTGGTTATTGGTTTAGAAACTTTTTTTAAAATGATAGGATGGTCGTGAATAGCCCTGGTGGTAAGTTGTGGCGTAGTTACAATGGAGGACACGCTGGCTTGTGAGGAGTCCGACTTCACCGGCACTTCCGTCTGCATGCTGCCTTCTATCTTACCACTGCTGTCCACTTTTACAGTTTTCACCTTCAAACCTCCGTCCACTTTTATATGTTCCACTTTGATCCCTTCTTCAGTTTTAATCACCACTTTTTCTGAATTGAGTGTACCAATACCTCCAGATGGTAAAGAAGGGACTACGAATGAAGATATTTTCACGGCCAATGGTTCCGTTGTATTTTTACCACCAAATCTTCTGACTGGCGTTTCTATAACAATCGAAAATTTTTTTTAAAGATAAATGCAAATGGAGAGAAATTTTGAACAAAAATACCTCTAAGTTCAAATTTAGTCATCCATCGGTTCCTAAAGATCTATGTACAGTGAGTACAAGAAGTTAAAAAATAAAAAATCGTTAGTGTAGTTTAAAAAAAAAAGCAAAAAAAACTGATAAATCGAGTAATAAAATGGCGCTTCTACTTTATTAATCTAGATAGTAAAAGTTTTTTTGGTGCATCGAAAATAAAATTAGCACCAAGAAGCTTATGATAGTGTTTTTTGATCAGATCAACTCCATTTATCAATTTTGAACTTTCGGCAATTTTTTTATTTTTTATTTTTTAGTTATCCTGACTACAAATACACAAAGAGAAAATTTAAAAAAAAAAAAATCCTTTTTTTTCATTCAAAGGATCTCAAAATTTATTTCCTGGAAAAGAAAACGAAATTTTAAAATTCACACGATGCTTTATTTGCTCTTTTGACAGGCAAATGAAAGTAAAATAATTTATTTATTTACTCTGTTTATGCCGTTAGGCATACAGAGGGAGTTGGCTACATGTGGAAGATTACATAAAATAATGCATTTCTCATCATTACTACAAAATTAATTAAAGTAAAAATAAAAATAAATTGGAATTAAAACACTTTCTTTGCCTAACAAAATACGAGGTGTGTTCAAAAAGTAACCGGAATTTTCGTTTTTTGAAAAAATATTTATTTATTCATCTACATTAATATTGTCGCCTTCAAAGTAGTCCCCTTCGCATACAATACACTTGTGCCAGCGCTTTTTCCAATCCTCGAAACACTTCTGAAACTCGATCTTTGTGATAGCTTTCAGCTCTTTCAGCGATTCGCTTTTAATGTCATCTATGCTTGTAAAACGACGGCCTTTTAATGTTCTCTTTATGTTTGGAAATAGAAAAAAGTCACATGGAGCCATGTCTGGCGAATATGGAGGCTGGGGCATCGTTAAAGTTTTGTTTTTGGCCAAAAATTCACGAACAAGCAATGAAGTGTGAGCAGGTGCATTATCGTGGTGCAAAATCCATGAATTGTTTTGCCACAAATCCGGGCGTTTTTTTCGGATTGCTTCACGCAAACGGCGTTGAACTTGTAGGTAGTACTCCTTATTGATTGTTTGACCTTGTGGCAAGAATTCATGATGCACTATGCCATTAAAATCGAAGAACACAGTGAGCATAACCTTCACATTCGACAGCACTTGTCGAGCCTTTTTCGGTCTTGGCGATCCAGAATGCCTCCACTGGGACGATTGAGCCTTAGTTTCGACATCATATCCGTAAACCCATGTTTCGTCACCTGTTATAACACGTTTCAGTAGATCCGCATCGTTGTCGACTTCATTGAGTGACTCTTGAGCAACTTCCATTCTCCGCTGTTTTTGTTCGAAATTCAACAATTTTGGAACAAATTTTGCTGCCACACGTTTCATACCCAAAACATCCGAAAAAATTTCATGGCATGAGCCAATTGATATGGCAACATCATCAGCGACTTCTCTGATTGTGATTCGGCGATCGTTCATAACCATTTCTTTCACTTTTTTCACGTTTTCATCGGTTGTTGATGTGCTTGGACGTCCAGGTCGTTCGTCATCTTCAACGTTTTCGCGGCCATCTTGGAAACGCTTATACCACTCGTAAATCCTTGTTTTACTCATAGCAGACTCACCATATGCCTTTATTAACATTTCACACACTTTATTACACTTTATTTCATTTTTTACGCAAAATTTAATACAAATTCTTTGATCCATTTTTTTTAACAAACAAAAATCGCCAAGCTCGAAAAACACGTCTAACCTTAACGGCTGCCACTTAAGAAGTAAACAATGAATATTACTGAAAATTTTATCGTACTTCAGGGGCATGTGCACCAACATAATAAAAAAAAAAATTTTACAATCAGACTCTCCAAACCCGCGAAATTTAAAAATTCCCGTTACTTTTTGAACACACCTCGTAGTAGTACTTACATCAATTAAAACAAGTAAAAAAAAAACAAGCAAAAAAGCAGAATTACAAATAAAGAGAAAGAGAGAGACAGGAGATTTCTTGAAGTTACAATAATAAACCAATAACATTAAGATAATAAAGAATTTCTTAATTTAAAACTTTCGGTACAAAACAAGTATGTATCCTTTATTTTCTCTTCCGACGTATTAATAGAAAAACTTAATAATGAAATAAATTTATCGTAGTCTGGGGTTGCAGAAAAATGTTTTTCTAAATATTTAGCTCTGTTTGACGATGAGGCCGGGCAATTCATTAAAAAGTGAAATAAGTCATTTGGTTCGTGTTGACAGAGAGGAAAAGTAAAATAATAATAATAAAACAGCAAATGATTAGTGTAAGATGTTACCCATGATTGAGAGTGTTGGAGGTAGATGTTGGGAACTCTGAGCCGTGCTGGTCGTGATTCGCTTCTGTATAATCTTCTCCTCGATTAGTGCCCTCACACTGATGCTGGCCGTTTGCAATGGTGGCCCACTAACTTCCTTCTTTTCGCATTTTTTTGAATCAGACTCCTTAAAGTATATAATGCAAAAGAGTATTATAATTTGTAAGTAGTAATTTTAAAAGTTCTTGTTTTCGCTGGGAAAGAAAAAAGGATTGCTCATTTTTATTTGTTTCAAACGTGATAAATAAAAATAAAATTTTGCTAATTATTTTTCAATTAAAAAAATTTTTTTGTAGATCAAATTACCTTTTTAAAATAACCACCATGTAGCCTCATATGGCCGTTTAGTGCAGGTACATTTTTAAATTTACGATGACATAAATTGCATTCAACTGGTTTACTACTGGTTGGAACAGTTTTAGACATACTGGGAGATGTCTGTAAAAAAAAATATTATCATTTCACAAATATAACCAAAATCTCGAGATATGTAACTACACCAATGCTATTTGCATCACAAGATGTGAAAAGATACTACGGGTAACAATAAAAGTTACTCCAGGTGATAATAGAAAGGTTAGGATACATCACGCTACCGGACTCACAACAAATACACTGGATACACAATCAGATAATGGCAAGAGCCGTCACATAATAGCCGTCATAGGCATTAGGGTACTTAAAAGATGCTCTACGTACTATCGACAGCCACGCAATGGCCAAACTCGAATCAATACACGTAGTAATACCTTAAGTTATGTCATGATACCAGCTAACCTCCTCACGCCACAACTGTTCTAAACTTATGCCAAAAAGCAGATAGATAATCAACTACATCATACTTCAAATTAAAAGCCTCATCACGGTTATCTCAGACAGTGAGACTGTCATAAGAGACATCGCTTAATTCTATATGCTTGCAAAGGCACCAGCATAATTCAGTATATCTTTACCACCGACCAGCTACACAACGGCTAACCTCCTTCCGCCACAGCAGTTCTAGTCGCATGCCATAATATATTTTCAGATCGTCAGTAGTAACGTCCTAACTTGGAGAAACGCCATGAATCAATCAGTTAGCTCCAAGAGACGTTATTAGCTGCCTCACCACGATTGTCCTAGGTACCATATACGTTTAAACATTCTCTAGGCTATCATAGATCCACGCCAGAAGGAAATCAAAAGATACGACACATAGCATACGAGCTAAAAGCATACAGATTCACGTCACAAGATAGCTAGTTAATCAAAAGATATGTCACATAGCTTACGAGTTAACAGCATACAGACTCACTTCACAAGACAGCCACTTAATCAATAGATATGTCGCAAAGCATGCGAGCTAACAGCATACAGTCTCACTTCACAAGATAGCCAGTTAATCAAAACATATGTCACATAGCATACAGACTCACTTCACAAGATAGCCAGTTAATCAAAAGATATGTCACATAGCATAATTATGAAGAGTTAATTGCACTATCTCTATTTGATTTTATCTTAAATGTACGATATGTTAAGAAGCTGCTAGACAGACGTGGCAATCACGATTCGCCGAAAATTGCCCTTTTACGCCTCACGCAGAGAAACTAACCTATTTTTAGACATGACTCTCAGTAGAAAAGATTGAATTGAATAGCACAGGACAATTTAGACATGAGCAGGACTTAGCAAGACCCAGTATTTTAATAGTTCGAGCGTAATTATAGAAATTAGAAGAAATAGTTTGATCAACATCTTTGATTATTAAATTTTGGGTGTACTTTGAGAATTCCAATTATATTGGCGCCCAACAAATACACAATCTCCCTCAATCGATAAGTTGGACTATTATGTCTCATTAATTTGTTCGCCATTTGGTACATGAATAAAGAATCGTCTACATTCATGTTTTGGGCATAAGAACATCAGAAATGTATTGCTGTACGAATAATGTGGAGCATAAATATAATGTCAGCCATCAACTTAAAGTGATGTCTTTCTATGATTACCTTTGGATTGTTTACAATTCCAAGCAAACTGAAAAGGAATTACCTTATTGTTAGAAGATAAGGAGGATTGTGACGGATCAGTAGCCAATAACTGCTGCAGCTGTGATACAGGTTGTGATTGCTTTGTGGCCGCATTCTGTTGCAACTGTACAGAACCCGTAGTTACTGCAGTCTGTTTAGTGCTTTTCAACTTTGGTGATGTTGGTCTGGGAGCATATTGTATGCAACTTGGCGGTGAATCTGCACCAGTTCCGCTGGTACCAGCTGGAGAGGGCGTGGTGCTGGATGGTACTGCGCCTGGAGAACTGCTTGCATGGTGATTCTCCGTGTGCCGGCGTAATGATCTCGCATCGCAATAAGATTTCCCACAACCGTCTGCCTTACATTCGTATGGTTTCTTGTTGCGATGCGTCAGCATATGGCCATTTCTGTTATAAACAAGGTAAATAAAAAACAATGAAGATAAATCGACTAGCTAATTCTTGAAACTTGGTGTACCAATTGTCTGTTTATATATAATTTATATATAATATATTGATTCCAGAAACGTAGATGTTTTTTAAATTTTATTTAATTTCACATTTAAATAAGTTCTGACATTTTTGCCGTCTGTATCTTTTTCCAATGCACTGTCGGCCTCCAGATACTGTACTCTCGTTAGAAAACCCTGTCCATCACCGTACCGTGAAGAAGCTCATAGAAACAAAAGATATGTGGGCCAGCAGCTGGATCCGCAAGGGAATCCAGTGCGTTAACCCCATAGCTAATCCTTTCCCTTATTATTATTAATTTTATTTATTTATTTATATACAGCGTTCAGTTTTGTATTATTATTTTATATCATTATTGTATTATGGTAATTTGTTACATAGTAATAAAAGAAAGTGAAGCGTTGGCAGTTCATAGCCTTATTTGGAGCAGTTATTCTGTAATTTATCAAATTTTTAGATATTTCATGTAAAGTTATTTATTAGATATTTTCTTTGTAAATTTGTTTTTGAGTTGTTAAGTTTTTCATTCTTTTAGTTCATTTATTTTGTTAATAATAATTACATGGCTGACGTAAACCAAAATGGTTCTTTTGTGCAAATAAAAAATAAAAATTGATGCACGCACTGCAGCGTTGTATCAGGAATAAGGCCACTTAAGTGGGATGTATTATATTTATTTTAGGAAGGTTACTTTCAAATAAATGCACACCTTATGGTAAGATTTTTTGAACGTACGTCCACGAAATATGAAATATGAACCTTCTGCTGGTGATACAGTATCCGTTACATTGATTTACAGAGAAATTTAGTTTTTATTTTATCCGGTTTCTACCTTATAAATATAACTGGGTTACAGATTTCAATCAAAAACAACAATTTTCTGTTTGTCTATATATCTGGTCAGTCGTAATCCTTCAAAACTCGACAAGTAATTTCCTTTCCCAAACCATCTTCTCTACTGCTGCCTCGTGAAACCTTACTTCTTTCTCTCCTGGGGCAGCAATCTGACACTTCCTTAGGCCATCTCCTCGAGCTCAACTTTTATACCATCTTAGCTATTTTATAGTTTACCTTGTTGAACTGTAGCTCTTTACACCCCATCTTTTTCATTATTTTTTCTTTTTTTTTACTCTATCTAATCTAGTTTTTCTAACGGATCTTCTCCATTTCAGCTGCTTTGTTTTCAGAGTGTCCGTCCAAGTCACCGTACCATAGAGAAGAATACTCTCTCAACAACGAAATAATACGTTTTCTTGTATCTTCCTATACTAGATTTTGTTAAAGAAAATTTTAGTATATTTACTTCTTAAATAATAGATTAAAACTGTCCGGTAGGACAGTTGTATAAGGGTTGATCGTCAAAAACTGCACGAAAAAGCGTAACGTTGAAAAACACCCAACTTTGACAATTTTTTTCTCTTTTCCTATAAACGTTAAAATTCCCAAATTTTCTGTAAAATTAGGGGCACATCCTTATTTATAACCGTATTTTTTTTTTTTTTTGCAATAACATAGATTAATTAGTTTTTGAGAAAAACGATGCCAAAAATAGGCAAAAACGGCATTTTCAAAAAAATGTTGCTTAACTTTTTTGTAAACAACATAGTGCCTAAACGCGCGAACCGATTTTCATGAATCAGATGTCATTCGATTTGGAATTTCATGTAGATGTGCCTTTTGGGGGTCTTGATGCTGTACATCGAATGGGAAAGGAGTTAGCCCCATTTATGTTAGGCCCCTTCCAAAATTATTATTACCGTAAATCTTTGCCCGATTTTGATAAAAATTGGCAGGATGAATGGGATAGGGCTTAGAGGGTCATTTATAGTTCGTATGTAGAATGGAAGTTTTTACCCATGGAAGATTACTGAGAAGAGTCTTAAGTATAGTTTAGTCAGGTAAGCATTTGCCTCTTGGTCTTTTACCAACGGAAAGATGGACACCTGATGATATGCTTTAAAAGGAGAAGTGCGAAGAGAATACAATTGGTACACAAAGGCTAGCCCAGCGTCAAAATGAAAATGAACACACGCACTAGCTTGTATTAATTATAACAAAACAAATAATAGAGATTAGCTATGCGGTTAGCATATTGGATTCCCAAACGGAGATCCCGGATTTGAATCCAGCTACTAGCTTTAGATTTTCTCTTCCTAGTAGCAGTTGTAAGAAGTGAGTTCATTGTTCGGTGTTGTCTGTAAAGAGAGAACACTATCCGGTGGCTAGTAGTGCACTGGAAAAAGCTCCGGGTGCCAATAACTGCAGTCTTGTTGACGCGTCTTACATTAAAAAAAAAAAATAAATAAAACAATTATTTAGCGGAGTTTCCGTAAATGTATTTTTTTTTTTTAATCGCACAGCCTTTTACGCAAATTTAATCTAAAATTAAAAGGACTTCCAAAGTAAATAATTGAATAAAAACAACTCACAGATGGTCCTGTCTCTTGAAGGCTTTCCCACACATGCCGCATACGTACTTTCTTTCATCGCTGTGCGTTAGTTTATGTTTAGCCAATGCAGAAGCATTTCCAAACACCTTTGAACATATCTGTGAACAATATTAATGAACATTTTAGTTTTTTAGGAAACAATAATAGTATAGCTAATCATATTAAATTCAGTCGATAAAAAGCTTCTCCTTTTATTGTATTGTATTATTTACTAATTTTGTTGGTTGGGTTAAAATTATACTATACTTGGCGGAAAATGCTTTATTGAGTTTTAGGACAATAGCTGAGCATAGAGCATTTGAATGCCTAATTCACACAATACATAACGATGTATGATTAATTATTACTTAACACAGAGCAACAAGCATTTCCTTTGTGAAAGCCACAAAACCGTAACCTTCAAAGGGCCTTCACTGGAAATTAATCCAATATCCAATGCGAGCCCAAGTATTAGAAAAAGCCTATATTTTGAAATGTTTACTCTTTTCTCAGTGAATTAATTTTTTTTTTAAATCTTGTATGAACTGCACATATTAAATTCAATTCATATCGCATATTAATTTGACATTTCAGGGAAAAAGAAATCTACCGTAACCCACGGAAACAGCAAAGGAACTCTCATAGAACAATTGTTAAAGTATTATGATATTTTTCAATAATTTTATCAAGTTGAGAGCTCTCCTTTGAGAACCACGCCACTGCTTTTCTTGTGACATGAAATGCCTCAAAATTCGGCATAATTATAATTCGCAATCTAAAGTTGCTACTCAGTCTAAGCCCGGTAAGCAAATATATGAATTACTATTATAATGATTTATGGGGCCAACTCGCTAAGAGATTTAGACGTAGAGATACATATTTCAAACGGAGTTCAGTTCTACATAGATCTTGATACAGTCTTGGTTTCAGACTTCTTGGGGCTTTAGGCTTGCCAAGGTGGTTGTAGATGGTAGAGTATGAAGGGTGAGGAAGAAGTTGTCCGATAGTTTGATCATGTGAGTGTGAATGGCTTGAATTTCCAGTTCTTTGTGTATTTGTGGGTTCCCAGTAAACCATGCGGGCGTTCAGTGGATATTCGTAGTACTTTATTTTGGAAAAATCTGCAGGTCTTTTCGTCAGTGTGCTGCTAGCTGTAATCTCCAGACTGGGCCGGCTGTATGTTAAAAGAGGTCTAAGGAGCGTCTTATAGAGCAGTACAGTGCAGCAGTGTTTAGAGCGGTGTGTTTCTTTTAATTAGTGGGTATAACTGTTTCAGTCGAGTGTATGCTTGTTGCAGTTTTGTGTTGATGTGCAGTCTGCAGGCTACAGTGTGTTGCTAGCTGTAATCCAGACTGGTCAGGCTGGATGTTAAAAGAGGTCTAACGAGCAGTACAGTTTATGTGAAGTCTCCAGAAGTGTCAACGATTACGGCCAAGGTAGCGCACTCCTTGATCATTTTGTTTCTAGGGAATTTCCTGAGTTGTTGAGTTTTAACATTGGTCTTCATTCTGGAACCAACGAAGAGCGAAAATTTGCTTCTGTTTTATTAGATTTCCATCTTTGAAACCAGTTTGGTACTAAGTCTACAGATATTTGTAAGTCAGTAATGTATTGGTTAATGTCGAAGGAGGCTATCATGTACCATCTGCGTACGTAGTCGTGGAGGAAGGTTCTGGAATGTCTGAGCAGTATAGATTGAAGAGTCTCATGATTGAGGAAACTCATGATTGCCTCTCGAGGAAGTCCCGCTGGAAACCCCGATATTTCTTACTATAAGTATCGTTAGTCTTACCTAGATTGTTCTGCCTAAACTCAGATAAAACCCTGCACTATAGTTGTTCGTAACTAATAACACTAATTTATGGACAGACCAAGCCGAAATCAACACCAATGAAATAATCCTCCCATAATCAGATGTTTAACAATAAACTAAATTAAGGAATTTTGTTCTCTTTACAATTTTATCAAATCCAAATTTTAAATAAAGTCCAAACCAGTTTAACAAAGAAAAATACTTTTATTAGAAAAAAATAATCACGCCAAAAAACTTTTTTTTCATTTTTTAAAAATCTCAGAATTGACATGAATTGACCATTAAATATTTTATTCTTTACAAAAATTTAACACTTTTTCAGTAAGTTTAATAATATTAGGTTTCCTAAATTACAACTAAAAAATGATCAATTTAATTAAACCGTTGTTATATTCTGTGTTTGAAACAATCTTTTAATGAAATATTGCAAAATTGTGCATTTAATTTTTAATTGAGGGTTTAGCAATCAAAACACACTTGCTATTCCACCCAGGTTATTACTAATTCTATTCTATACCAATCCAATCAATTGCAGAGAACTTTGAAAGGATATAATTAGATTTCTGTTAGCAAAAGCGCCTCTTCATTATAATTTCCAAGCAAGTGGAATTTCTTTTTTTTTTAAACAATTGAAAACTGACAAGAAACAAGCAATTTATAAAAGATTTTTTTTTTATTAACTTTTTAAATGAAGTCCGAATTTTACTTTTTAGAAGCAAGTTAAGATAATTAGTTTACCACTGCAATGTTTTACCATTATTTTCATTTTAAGCAAACTGCTTTTTAAACTAAGTTAGCTGGCAGTTTTAGTTGTAAGCTTAACTCTTTGGAAAAGAGGCTAATGACAAGCAATGATGGTCTCCGAGCTTGTCTACTTAATGAACGTTGCTCTTCTATTTGTTTCAACATTATAAATACACCCGAGTCTCTTAAATTGACTTCTCTAAAACTTATTTCTTCTGTCTTTATTTTTCTAAATTTTAAAAAAATCTGGTGCTAACAATCCGACTTTATCTAAACACATTTTACGTAATTAAAATTGTTTGAAATTTACAATTTGTACTAAAAAGATAATTGATTTTAATATTAGAATGTTCACTTGATTGACACCATTTAGAAAAAGGAACCCTAAAATTTTTTAAAAAAAGCAGTTAATTGGCACTCCGATTAGCAATTGTTCTTTTACATTCAAAAATTTAGAAAAATATTTAATCTTTATCAATATTTAATATTAGATAAATCCATACATTACTCTGATATGGCTCTTAAGAATAAGCCAATCCATCCTTCTTGCCCACAGTGCTTTTTAATAGAATAGTCCAAGCAAAATAAAAAGTTATTTAACTATAACTTTTGGGAAGAAAATGAAATATTTTTTAAACATAATCGTAGCAGCTGCTTTCAAAAAAAAAAAAAAAAATGTTAAAAATCCTTACAGAAGGGATTTTGAAGAGGAAAAAAAAACCCTTGAAAGTGCTACTTGCCCAGTTGAGGTATATTGGCCGCTAACTTTCAAGTTCTGTCAAGTTCCATGGCAATATCCAAGTGAAATATGTTGTTGCAGCTTCTAGCCAGTTTCCTATTTTGAAGTGAAAATACGAGTGATAGATACAGTTGGCCTTTGGACACCATAAAGTTCACTCTAATGTGTCATTGTTCTATCAACTTTTTGCTTTATTCTAATTATTAGTATATAGTCGTCATTTATCAAAAATAAGTATAATATATATAATATAAGTAATTATTTATATTTATATAAATAAAATACACCGTCAAAAAATACTAAGACCGTCGTATTGACTGTTAAAAATTATTTCGGTCATAAGAAAACCTGGTATTTCTTTTTTTTGTGAATTGTTAAATTGAATTCAAACACAAGGAAAATACATTAATTATTAACATACACAAAATCTGCAGGATCACAAATTCTTTAAAGAACACATAGCAAAAGCTAGTATAGAATTTCTATTCGTACACATCTAGAACTGAATTATGTCCAAAAATAATTACATTCTACAACCGCTGGGGAAGTGAAAGAAGATCTGGCTAAACAAGGGGTGGCTATAGTTAAATTCCATCAGTTTTATAAAAGAGAAACGGAAAATTCTAGTAGGTTGCCAGTTTTTGCAATTATTTTTGGCAAGAGCACCACCTATCAAAGATATTCTTATTGTTAAGGCAATAGCCTACAACCGAGTTCAATGGCAGAAGTAAAAAGGAGTAAAAACATTGTTATTAGTTATTTCAAGTGCCAAAAACTAGGCCATCCAGGCTGTACATTGTCATAAAACACCAATATCAATATTGGAGCCGTCTTTAACAACAAAAGTGTAACTCCATTCTTGTGTTGATCTTTAAAGTTTTCTTGGTTTATTTATTTCCCTGTATTTTTTTTTATTTGTTTTTGTGTTTTATTAAAACTTCTGCATTATGTTTATATTTTTATTTTTCGGTTTAGTAAACATTATGTCTATTAAATGAGTAGTGACTGCATTTTAATCTGTTGGCAGTAAATACAATGTGTTTTTTCAGCAATTTACATATTTAGGCGTTTTTTACAAGCACATTCGCTAAATAAATTATCACCTGCATATTTAATACAGCGAGGCTCCAGTTTACAATTTGTATTTCAATTTAAATTTACTTGTGGTTTAATTAAAATATTTCCATCCTTGATATGAACCTGATGACATTGCTCATGCCATCGCAAGGTGTCCTACTACTCTTTCATCTTTTAGAGATCCACTTGTTCAGAAATATTGTGGTGCTGTGGACAATTGTGATGACATCTTTGTAAATTTTCTGTCTTTTACGGAGCCAGGTCATCTCAGTAAGTTGAATGATGTTTTTGTTTTCTGTCTAAATATTTTTAAATTAAGAAGTATTTTTTGTTAGTATGTAGAGTTATTCTAATTCATTTATTTATTTTTTTACTATTCTTGCCTTTTATATTTATATTTTTGTTATTATTATTATTATTATTAGTTTTTTACTAGGTTATCTTGAGTTTATTTATTCTTAAAATAGGAAGATCAGAATTTTTTTTTTGTTATTTATTCAGGTCAATGAAGCATTTCTTATTTGTATTTCTTATTTATTTATTTATTTTTTTCGTTTTGTTGGAACCATTGAGTATTTTTGTTTACCTTTTGCCTTATGAGACTACTTGTTTAAGTTAGAATTTAAATTTCATTATTTTTTCTTATTTTTATTAATTATGTAGAACTTTTACTTATTTATTTTTTGTATTTGTTGAGGTCTATCTCCAACTGTATACCGTATATGGGTTAAGTTAGTTGTAAAAATTAAATAAATAAATAAAAATAAAAATATTTCCAGCCTTGATAATTTTTATCAATGTTTACTGAATAAAGTGTTGTTGGTCATTTTTACCAACTCAATAAATGTTTCAGGGAAGGGATTAGCTATGAGGTTAGCATACTGGACTCCCACGCGGAGGTCCCGGGTTCGAATCCAGCAGCTGACCCTTAGATTTTCTCTTCCTAGGAGCTTCTTACAGCTCACTGTCCGGTGATGGACAGTGTTGTCTGTAACGAGAGAACACTGTCCGGAGGCCGGCAGTGCACTGGAAAAAGCTCCGGGCGCTAATGACCTCAGCTGTTGATGCGCCAAAAAAATAAATAAATAAATAAATAAATGTTTCACGAGTAAGTTTAATTCTTTTGGAGCTACCAACAATTCTTGATCAGTAACAGAATAAGATGTATGTACCTCTTATAATTACGATTAAATTTGTATCATTATCAGTGAACTTAGTAGTTGTAGGAGGTATAATAGTTGACATTTTCACTATCATAAAATTTTGGGAGATTTCGGGATTGAGTTATGTCAAAAGTTAGAGATTTTAATGAATTTCAGTTATGCTTAGTTTTAAAATGTTTTATCAAAACTTCTTAGAATAAAATCTAGAAAAATCTTACTGTATTTTTATAAATGTTCTGCAGTACTTTGCAGAAATATTGGAGATATTTTTTTTTTTAACAGTTTTAACTTCAACTGTTACATTATTATCTTCATTTTCACTACTAAGCTGAGCAAGTAGGGCTAAACTGCAGTTAGCTGCATAATCTGTTTGTTTTAATATATTTTTACGTTTAGGCAGCCGTACGACATTTACTCGCAGTCAAACATTCTAGAACCGCTGCAGTTTTCAAGTTTTTCAAGAAGTCTGACCTCAATAGAACTTTAATTTTAAAAGGAAATTATGCTTTTCAATTTAGCTTGTAATTTTTTTAAATTGTTCCAACATTATAAATGATTATTATATTTAATCATTGTTTTTATAACTTTATTGTGAAATTACAATAAATAATATTTTATTTCTATAACTTATGCAAATGAAATTAGATAGATAAATTAAATAGAAGTTTGAATTAGATGCAAACTATTCGAAATTACAGCTATTTTATTCTATTTTATTTTATATTTTACGTGTACATGCTTTATATATACAGGGTGGCAAAAGTTATATGCTCCACCCACTTTTTTTTTAAACGGCAGGAAATTCTGAAAAAATAAAAAACATGTATTTAATCATTTTTAGTCTAGTTTATTTTCAGTGATTGACCCATTTTTTAAAACCCCTGTATCTCGAGATACAGCATCCAACTTTTGTTTTTTCCCCATATTTTTATAGCATTTGAGCTCCTAAAAAAAACACAAAAAAATTTTTTGAAATCGGTTAGGTTTTTCAAAAGTTATGGTAATTTAAAATATGAAAAACAAATTTCAGTTTACTTCAAAATTACGTTATTTTTTTTTAAAGAATCTATTCAAACTGGGCACAACCAACGGATAGGCAACCCAAAACTCTGGACTCCCACGCTCTGTTTGTACCGGCACTTATGGTGGCGTAGTCAAGATCTAGGCAGGCTAGAGTTATTCGACGTTTCAGATCATCGACTGAAGCCACGGGCTTTATTTTTTTATTACACTTTATTTTTTTAGGTATCCCCACAAAATATAGTCTATTGGGGTTAAGATCGAGGTGGCCTTTGGATGGGACAATGAGTCCCTAAGCACTTTTCATGGAAATTTCTGTCCAGGTAACCTCGAACCACTCTCGCATTATGTGCCGGGCAACCATCTTGTTGAAAATACATCTAGCCGACGTTGTAGAGGAACATCTTCAAGCAGAACTGGCAAAATGTCTCTTAAACAAAAGTTGGATACCTTTCACCAGTTAAGTTCTCTCTGTAGATGTATGGGCCGATTAGTTGATTTCCTATAACTCCACACCAAACGTTTGTAGAAAAAACAACCTGAACGTCGAATACTTCTAGCCTGCCTTGATCTTGACTACGCCACCATAAGTGCCGGTACAAACAGAGCGTGGGAGTCCAGAGTTTTGGCTTGCCTATCCGTTGGTTGTGCCCAGTTTGAATAGATTCTTTTAAAAAAAATAACGTAATTTTGACAGTAAACTGAAATTTGTTTTTCATATTTTAAATTACCATAACTTTTGAAAAACCTAACCGATTTCAAAAACTTTTTTTTTGTTGTTTTTAGGAGCTCAAATACTACAAAAATATGCAACAAAAAATATAACGTTCCATTTGAAAAACAAAAGTTGGATGCTGTATTTCGAGATACTGGGGTTTAAAAAAATGGGTCTATCACTGAAAATAAACTAGACTAAAAATGATTAAATACGTGTTTTTTATTTTTTCGAAATTTCTCGCCGTTAAAAAAAAAAAGTGGGTGGAGCATATAACTCTGGTCACCCTGTATACCCTTATACGTATAGCCCATAAACGATTATTTTTAATGATACATATTTTATTCATTTTTCCTTAACACTAGATTGCCCAAAGAAGTCATTTTGACTGCTTTTTAATTTCAGTTTAAAAAAAAATTATATTTGAAATGATATAATTTCTTAGAATTTTCTGACTTTTTATAGATGATATAAATGCATTTATTAAAAGTTGCATTTACCTCCCCCCCTCTTTATTTCTGATATATGTGGTGTTATACCTAGATTGCCCAAAAGCAGTCATTTTGACTGCTTAGGAAATTTGACATAATTAAATTACTTTTATTTTTGAATTCAGCAAATTTCTCATATGACCAGTCTGGCCCTGTATTGAAATAATATTTTTCATTTCAATACCCGTTACATGATAACATAGAGGTACATGATAAATTGTAGATTTCAACGTGCACTACATAAGTTGCAGTTGCTCTGTAAGCCAAAAGTAGTTGTTATTCTTATCTCTATGCAGTGATTTTTGTTCTACCAAGGTATCTACAATTGTTTATGTTTATATCATTTGCGCCCTAAATTCATAAAAGAAAAGTCGAATAAAAGTGATTTATTTATGAGAAAACTAAGGAACATTGGTGAATTCTGGACTCTCTAGAAGAGTGCTCCGATACAGAATCAAATGCAATAAGTTCTGAACTATCATCTGAAGATGAAACGGTTTACATTCAAAATGAAGCATCTAAAACTGAAGATGGCGATGAAGAATCGACCACTAATGATGAAAATGAAAATGTCATCAATATGCCCAGTAAAAGGTGTAGCATGCGAATTATTTCAGACACTGATGAAGAAACTGAAAACACCTTTCAGGAGATCGAAAGAGCTGCTGATTACCATCTGATACTGTTGTCTGCTGATATTGTGTGGTCAAAATTTGAAGAAGGAGGTATTCCTGAAAGATTACCATCTACTTGTATTTTCAAGGATGTGTAAGGGCCAACAAGCTACTCAAAAATAAATATTATGGCAGATAATATATTATCAGTGCATTTTCGTAGGTAGTAGATAATCATATTACGAAGCATATAAGAATGTGCACAGAAGAAGAAGGTCACCGAATTTCGTTGCATGATTGGACCACATCATTACCGGAAATGCGTGTATTTATTGGGATTTTTTATGCTCGTGGAGCTTACGGGGCAAAACATTGGATCCTTTACAAAGTAAATACAAATACCACGAAAAGTGTTCTTGTTTCAATTGGCAGAACAGCTTTCCACTGTATATAGAAATGCATGGCAAAAATTTTTACCAGAACCTGAGGACCCACAAAGGCCAGCTGCAACATCATCAACTGCAATCCACCCTAACAATCGCAGAATTTGTCAAATATGACTTTGCCACAGTAAAGAAACAAATAATATTTGTGAAAAATGTAAAAAGTATGTTTGCGTAAAATGTACTCAAGAAAAAATGTCCACTTGTATTTGCAAAAAATGCACAACTAAAAATGCATAGAATACTTTTCTTTTTTTTCCCAATTGAAGCAAATTTACTTTAATGTTTAATATTTACTAAAAACATGTTATATAACTGTAAATAATATAAAAGAATATTTAAAATCAATTTTAAATAAATTTCTTTGCGCCATAGTTATTCTTTCACAAAGAAGTCATTTTGACTGCTTTTGGGCAATATAGGTATATACTAAGTTCCAGTCTTTCTAGTGTTAAGGTCATATACCTTCAAGCAGGAGTGCAAGTGACATAACATTAATTGTACAGAACAAAATAAAGTGCTATATAGATTCAAACCATTATTATATTTACCAAGTTTAATAAAAGAAATAATAATAATCAGAAAACATGAAAATATTATTATTAGCTAGATGTTAAAAAAATAAATAAAATAATAGAATAGCATGATAAAACTTAATTAGAATATATTTCTTCCACTTTATACAAATAATCTCAAGAAACAACTTGAAAAATGCGTTATAAAAGAAAATAAATAAAAATTTACATTTAGATGGGGGGGGGAAATAACGGAAAATAGACTTAAGGAACTCAAAATAAATCTTATTTCCGAGGATCTAACAGTGAAAAGAAAAATCTTATTCAATTTCGAATATGGATTCAGAACTAATAAATCAGCAAATAAACCGCCATAGTCCCGTGATTTATAACTATGTAAACAGTTTAAATATTTTTATTAAGTTTTCCAAATATGAAAATTTGTAATCGGCCAATAACCATATTACAAATCAGTACATACACATAATTTCATTTTATTACTGCATATATTTGCGCTGCTTTTTGATTATTTTGATATTTTTATCATCCAAGTTTTTACGAGGGTCGTTTGAAAAGTCCGAGCAAAGTCAGAGAGATAGCACCACTGGCGAGTATCGAGGTTATGTTTAGTTAGTAGCATCTCTTGGAAGAACACACACCAAGTTTCAGCCAGATCGGTCTATTTCTTTGTGTTTGGCATTCGTTTGAATCGAGGAAGTCGAGTGATTTTCAAAAAATGGACGAAAAAGAATTTCGTGTGTTGATTAAACACTACTTTATGAAAGGCAAAACGCCTCAGGAGACTAAAGAGAAGCTTGATAAACATTATGGTGACTCTGCACCTTCGATTAGAACAGTTTATAAGTGGTTTCAAAATTAGTACAGGCACATCAGATTAAAATTTCACACTGTTGTATAGTAATTTGTACTGTTTCAGACAGGGTTTACGTTCGGATCAGATAGCTGATCTGCTTTACTATAAAAGTTTTTAAATTTAAACATTGAATAAAATTTTAAGCCAAGACCAGGAATCTGTACCCATTACCTACAATACAATTGTGCTTTGCGGTCTTCGCCTTTAACCGCTCGGCCATCAGCATTAGTATTTATAGCTATATAATATATATTTAACAAGATTAAGAACATTACCTGACATTGCTGAGGTCCTTGTCTATTGGGCGAAAGAGCCTTAGGTCTGGCCGCCCTACGCACCGTCAGCTTGCTTGAATCTGCTGCTTTTTCTTCCTCCGTGCTGCCAACTGCACAAATGTCAATCGTTTCAATTGATGTTATTTCTAAAATTAAAAATACGAATTATAAAAAAAAAGGTATTTGTTAACAGAAAAAGAGTGTATATCTAGCGATACATTCACACGATTTGCTGTTATTACTGTTTACTAGCTACAGTTTTAACTCTCAATGTTTTATTTAATTCGTTCCAATATCATACGTGTATAAAACTGAACATTAAACTGAAATATAACTGTTTAAAACATTACTGTTCATTATTTTTGGTGACTGATTCAATAGGATGATAAAATAAATGCCAATTTCAGTCATATTTTGAATTTTTGACGTGAATACGTCTTTAAATTTGCTATCATATGGAGGCAATCCAAAAAACCTAATAACAAAATCGGGGGATACAGTTTGGCATTATAGTTTCGAATCTATCGTCTACATCCAAAATTAAATTAGACCACTGGATAGCTAAAGGATCAAAGAATTCATTACGATAAGCAAGGACTGTGACTGCGTGCGGTGGAAGGGGAAGCGCCGCCATTTTGAGATCATTTTGCTGCGTATCGAGATTTGCAATTAGTATAACTTTTAACTCAGAGAAGCTGCGATGTTCGCTTAAGTTTTAATCGTCAGCTGTCGTCACAATCTATCGATTGTATATAAAACTTTAGTGTAAAATAGTGACAGTGAATATAATAAGGTGTTTGAATAAAAAAAATATCAAAAATATATAATGTCGGCCTATACGCGTCGAAAAGCCAAAACCAAATACAGAGATCGTATACGGTTGGAAAGGGCTTCTCAAGAACAATCGAATGGTAATAATAAATGACCGAGTCAAGCTGTGCCGGGAAAGTAAAAGAATGAATGTGGCCGAGCGGATCAACGACGGTGTCAGTACATCTACAGCTGGGGCGGTTGAAATTATGCGAGTGGATGAAGAAATCGCTTCTACATCGACAACGGACTGTATAGGCATAGATTGTGCTAGTACACGTTTCACTACGACGTTTGTCAACAATCCATACCGGACATAAGTGTGATGTGTGTGATCGTCATATGGTTTCTGCGCTCATTGAAGCTAACAAAAGAAAAAACACTTACCGCTGCTTAATAATACTTTCCCTGAAGAGCCAGTATTTTATATAAGAAATATAACCCGTTATGTAAACGTATTCACGTACAACACACGGCCGTGTCTATGACACAGCCACAGATTTTTTATTACACCGAGCTTTCGACCTAGGAACTAGGTCATCTTCAGGACTAATTGTCAATGTAATATTTTACATCATTAAAGGGCTGGTGTGTCTTCTGTCTTGTCTGCTCATGGACAATTAATTAATATTAATGATGTAAAATATTACATTGACAATTAGTCCTGAAGATGACCTAGTCCCTAGGTTGAAGGTCGGCATAATAAAAAAATTCAAAATATAACTGTACATTATATAAAATTATTATTTCAGAGGAGTGTATTCATCTTTTGATCCAGAATCGAATAATCCAGGAAAAAATGTTTCAATTAAAAGCTTTAGATCTATGTATGTACAATCAGCACACAGTTTAAAGAAACATAAATAAAAAATGGATTGTTACTGATATAAAGTCAAATACGGTATTTGATTGAAGATTTCAATTAACTTTCGACATTAAAAACTTATCGGAAGAGCCACTTCATTGAATAAAACAAAAAAGTAAAGTAATGCCTATTAATGTCCAACTACTAATTAATTAAATGCCGTGGACAGAAGCGACTAGTAAATACACCTTACTATAAAATTCTCGTATTAAACATTAAACAAAAATCTAAAGGCTTAGACCGGGGAATCGAACCCCAGTACCACAAATACATATTAGCTTTGCAGGTCACGCTTCTAACCGCTCGGCTATCGTGGCGCCTCACTTCGTTGAATATATTTTCCAGCTTTTTCCCACCTCTCTAAGTTGGATCACTAGTTTATACGAGGGTCGTTTGAAAAGTCCGTGCAAAGTCAGAGAGATAGCACTACTGGCGCGTATCGAGGTTATGTTTAGTTAGTAGCATCTCTTGGAAGAACACACACCAAGTTTCAGCCATATCGGTCTATTTCTTTGTGTTTGGCATTCGTTTGAATCGAGGAAGTCGAGTGATTTTCAAAAAATGGACGAAAAAGAATTTCGTGTGTTGATTAAACACTACTTTATGAAAGGCAAAACGCCTCAGGAGACTAAAGAGAAGCTTGATAAACATTATGGTGACTCTGCACCTTCGATTAGAACAGTTTATAAGTGGTTTCAAAATTTCCGGAGTGGCCATATGGGCACAAGTGACGCTGAACATTCTGGACGCCCTGTTGAGGTTACTACTCCAGAAATCATTGATAAAATCCATGATATGGTGATGGATGACAGAAGAGTGAAGGTGTGTGAGATTGCTAGTGCTGTGGGCATCTCGAATGAACGGGTACATAATATTTTGCATCAACATTTGGACATGACAAAGCTATCCGCAAGATGGGTGCCGCGATTGCTCACGCTTGACCAAAAACGAAATCGTGTGAAGTGTTGCAAGGACGGTTTGCAGCTGTTCTAGAAGAATCCGCAGGACTTTAAGCGTCTTTCGTCACTGTGGATGAAACATGGATACATCACTACACTCCTGAGACCAAAGAACAATCTAAACAATGGGTTACCAAGGGGGAATCTGCGCCAAAAAAGGCGAAGACCGTTCCTTCGGCCGGAAAGATTATGGCGACTGTCTTTTGGGATTCGCAAGGAATAATCCTCATCGACTATCTGGAAAAGGGTAAAACTATTACAGGTGCATATTATTCATCGTTATTGGACCGTTTGAAAACCGAGCTGCAAGAAAAACGCCCACGATTGGCCCACAAAAAAGTCCTTTTCCATCACGACAACGCACCAGCTCACACCTCAGCAGTTGTGGTCGCAAAATTAATGGAAATAGGGTTCCAACTCGTTTCACATCCCCCCTATTCTCCAGACTTGGCTCCCTCGGACTACTATTTGTTCCCCAATATGAAGAAATGGCTGGCGAGAAAAAGATTTTATTCAAACGAGGAGGTGATTGCAGAAACGAATGGCTATTTTTCAGACTTGGGCAAATCCTATTATTCGGAAGGGATCAACTAACTAGAGCAGCGTTGGACGAAGTGTATAAGCCTAAAAGGAGACTATGTTGAAAAATAAAAAAGGTTTACCCCCAAAAATTAAGTAGTTTTTATTTTTGGATGGACTTTTTAAACGACCCTCGTACATTTTTGGATACGTTTATTTTTATTTGAAAATGATTTTTATTTAAATTACCTGGGGTTGCGATAGGATGAGTGTAGGGCTCAATAGATCTATTTTGGTCTCAGTGCGGAACACCTCCGTAATAAAGAAAATATACAAGAAACCATTGATGGACGGGAATCCGAAGCACCAGTGCATAACCTCTGCCTTTAGTAGAACAGAATAGAATCCCACCGCCGCATGACCGGACCTAAATCTAATCTAAGCACACCTAACTAACCCTCTACAAGATGTTACTTAAACCCATCTGGACTTATGGATCAAAGCTGCGGGGCTCAGCCAAACCCACCAATATCTCCCGCATCCAATCCTTCCAATCAAAAGTCTTCCTTCGTGTTGTTAATGCCTCCCTACTATGTCTCTAACCTCATCCTTCACAAAGTCCTAAATATCCCTTTTGTTACTGAATCTATCCATTCACGATTCCTCAATTTCCATAGAAGCCTATCCTGCCATCCCAATACAACAGCTCAAAACTCTTTCCTCATCAACCAATCCTGATAATCCACCACGACATCTCGTAATCTCCAATTCTGGATAATTCCATTCACTAAAATTTCCGAGAGTGTTAACACTGGCTGATTTCTCTCTTCCAGTGTCCCTACGGTTACGTTAGGAAATCGGCTATGCCGGGCCGTTTTTCGCATCATGTAATTGTAGTTTACTCTGTTCTCGCTTTGACTGATGATTTTTTATACAGGTTGCCATAAACATATATATTAAAATAAAATCCCACCACAACGAAAAATATTCGTAGTATGTGTCAAAATATGTTCCTTTTTGTAAATACATGTTCTATAATAAAATTATATAAATAAATAAATAAATAAATAAAATATATTATATATTTAGGATTTTAATATTTGCAATAAGAAAGTTAGGTGAGTTCTAGGCACGTTTACTCCACTAACAGCACATTTTAGAGTTCATTCAATACATTAGAACCATTACTGCGTTGACTTTAATGCAATCTGAAATTAAGTCTGTAACCTTCGATTTACCTAACTGCATTTAAGTTAGCGAGTAAACTAAATGGCCATTAGTTTACTGAGCTATGTATTCAAGCAACGCATTTACCAGTAATACGTTTATGAAACTATTTAAAGCAATACGTAGTCACCCATTAAGTCTAATTGGCATTAATAGATTAAAGCGATGTATATAGTCAGATAGAAGAGTTTTTCAGACAGCAAACTGTGTTACCTTTACCGCAGATATTCCTGGATGATCTATTTTGATTGGTTGGGATGTTACATTAACTTAATTGTTGCCATGAAATTGGTAGACAATCAAAGGAAGATTGTTAAAAATTGTTTTATTTAATATACTTTCTTTAAACCTACAAAAATTACAACAAATTGAAATTACGAGCTGAACTATGTATGAAATGTTGGGTAGTTCCCTGATTTGTGTACATTTTGTCATTTAATCAAACTGTTTTTTAACTATAATATTTTTAAGATTTGCGTATTGTGTCCCTTATCAACTCCAAATTGTAGACGCATCACACCACAGACTAACAATTATTGTACAATCTGACGAGGCTTAAGATACGATTCCTTTGCTCGTATTAAAAGTCTTTCTAGAAGGCCTGAACCCACCTATTTTGGCTGTTGTGGAGATGTTTTTTTGGACCTACCGTGCCTTAAAAAGCTAACTAAATCTATTCTATTTCCAAATGATTTTAATAATAGCCGCACATTGAATATTTTATTGCAGGTAACATTGTTTCCAGACAATTTATTAGTAGTAAAAGGAAATGGAAGTTTGAGAAATGAAGCAACACTTTGCATTCACTCACTTCCGGCAATTTATCATGAGAACATAATAAATTTACTTGATAAATTGTGTTTAACATTTACTATTCTCTAGTAAGAGATAATTTTTTTTTTCATCTTTATGCTATTCAGACAAGGAAGGTTCCACCAAGTGAAATGGCTTGTTTACAGTTGCTTTTATTTAAAGTGAGAGGTTACTTTTTTTTTGATATCTGTAGAAATATGAAGTAGCCCTTGACATTATAAAAATGACAAATATTTACAGTTTATGTTTCTTCATAGAATTTTTTTATTTATACAAATATTCATCACAACTTTTATAAACGAGAAACTGAATAAATTATCTAGTTTTTAACGTAAAACCTGCCCCAGGAAGTGTTTACCTTCGTCACACGCTTTGAGTTAATTATTTCGTAAAAATACGGAAAATAAACATCTTAAGCATTCTTTTATTTTTGTATGTGAGTATTTTGTGGTTGGGCAAATAATTGGGCTCTCAGCAGAGCGTTTTTTTGTCGCCAGAAAGAGAGATTCAGTTTTCTCTAAGCTGTGGGAGATGAAAATGTCTTTTAGTTCTTCTTCCCCTTATCTTATTTTCTGCCAAAGTTCCAATTCTACTTCTATTTTTTTTTTTATCTTACTAATGAACTGATGAGCATTGCCCCAAACTTCCCATTATATCGCATCCCATAACACGTGCTGAAATATAGCTGTATTCTCAAGCTGCAAACCATAATTTACCCGCAAAACCTCACCGCCAATATTCCACCATTTCTATAGAATCGAAGGGGACAACCTTCACTTCGATTACTCCTTGAGACGTCTACTTCACGTGCAGGATGGTGCAGGATGTATCAAGATATCCATACAGGTTTCTGGCCCCCCCAAAAAATGCGTGATTTCTCTTGCGAAGTCTTTATTTCCGTTTTACTTCAATCAATAAACACAATTCTTTAACATTAAAAGATTCCTTGACACAGGCATCTTCAGGGCGGTAGGTTAGTTTCAAATCTGAACAGTTACTTCTTCTAAATTAATGCAATTATTTGCTCGTGTGGTACAGGTTCAGTGTTGCCAAGAGCAAAATATTTTGGCGTATATTTGGGTATTTGGTATGGCTTACGAATTTAATAAATTCTAACAGCTCAACACTATTCTAAGTCACACAGGTTTAAAATATTAATATTATTATTATTGTTATTATTATTATTATTATTATTACGATATGTATTACTATTATGTCATTTAGAATGGAGCTCTGGAGGAGGGAATGCAGCTTCACTAACCTACCGCCGCTCTGACGATGCCCATGTCAGGGAATCTAGTAGATAGTGAGAACCTACGTTCAATTTTAAGATTAAAGAATTATATTTAATATGAAGGCAACAAATAGGTTTAATATTCCTACACAGGTAAAGGAGCGTTAAGCTATTTAATCTTGACTCAGAGTTGGAATTTCCTAAATAATGATACCCCCAAAATGTACATCTATACAAAATTCCGAATCGAATGACGCCTTATTCATGTAGATCGATCCACGCGTTTAGGCGCTACGTTGTTTACTTTAAAAAAAAGTATTGTAACTAGAAGAAGAACAAGAACAATTTTGGAAAATGTCGTTTTTGCTCATTTTCGGCAACTTTTTTCTCGAAATCTATTAACTAGTTAAGCGCGTTTGACATGTATACACGTTAAACCAAATCTCTGTTACGGTGCGTTCGACGTGTATACTCGTGAAAAATATGAAATTGCCATTAACTATAAAAACTCGAAATTTTAATAAAATACAATAAGAATATTATTTGGTGGGATGTTTCCTTTATCTTACCAATAGAACTGCGGTGGGAGTCTGCCAAATGATTAGTGGTTGGTACATGTTTGGTCTCCGCATTAGAGATTGGGGAATTACGCACACAAATAGAAGCTCTCAATCCTTGTGCAATGCCGTTTTTACCTTAGATAGAGATTCAAATCTCAGTAAGAGCATGATTTCATTTTGCACAGAATTCAAAAAGCTCTTTTCTTCCTTGTAAAAGCTCTTGCGTCCCTCTAGTTAACTAGTGCAATGCATACGTGAAAGCGGTGCAAGATTTTGAATGAGCACAGAATGTTCTGTAATCTGAAACCCCAGAGATTGCAGAAAAAGTCGCTTGCAGTGACTATTACGACTATTGTAAACTTTTGGTTGTTTTGCCCTGCGTTCGACATGTGTACACGCCATTGTCTGATTTTAATTCCGCACACTGTGTTTTTTTTTTTTGAAAAAACTAAATTCCACGCTTAACTGGTTAAATCTGGGTTGTTGCGAAACAATTACAGTTACGAGTATAAAGGAGGATTCGCCCTATATTATAAAGAAAATAGAAAAAAAAATTCAAAGTTTGGTGTTTTACGACGTTTCGCTTACATACTGGACAGTTTTAATTACATTTTTATAGCGAATTATTGGATATATTTGCTAATTAATTTTGATGTTTCACTCCTGTGCTTTACTTTGTTAGGCTGGGAAACCCGCAGGGGTCACCAAGATCCCTGAAGAAGTGGTTGGCCCACTAAAAGGCCAAAATTCTGTTAAAAAAAGCTTCTGTAATTTTTTTTTAAAAATATTTTTTACGATGTTCTTGTAAGAATAAGTTTTTTAAATTTTTTTATTTACCAGTATCATTGTCAGGACAAGGAACTCCAAGGCTGTTGGAATTGTCATTGATGAACGCTTCTGTGGAGCTGGTGAACGTCTGCGGTGAAAGTGTTAAATCTTGCCCACTCTGTGAGTCAAAAAGTTCGAAACCACTCCCTCCTGAACTGCCACCTGATAACAGATTTGAGAATGTATTACATAGAGTTCAAATTTAATTTTATGTACAGACAACATGTGTAATGACCAAAAAGTATCACGGGACACTTATCTAGTGACGTAAATGAATGAGGAAATAGGCGCTCAGCGTAGTCAGACATACAAAAACTGCTCTCTATTTATTTGAATGACTTTTAACGCAATAAAAGTGTTATGTCCAGCTTTAAATAAGAACAATACCTTTTAACTTTCCAGGCAGTTGGTTTATGACTTACAAATTACAATATGCTGCATACAGTAAGTGCACGTTTACAATTATTACTGTTTAAGTTTGAAAGTACGTTCAGTGGTAGTTAAGGTTTTAGCCGTGGCTATTAAATAACGAGACTGATGCTGCTACAGAAAATACTATGAAAATATAGATTATAATTAATCAACATTACTACCGTGAGGTGCTTGCTCAACTCCGTGAAAGAGTAAGGAAAAAACGACCCGATTTGTGGAAGAACAAGTCACGGGGTTCTCCATCAAGACAACGCGCCGGCTCACACTGCATTGTGTCAAGACGTTTCTAGCCAAGTACAAACATCCCAGTTTTAGGCCATCCGCCTTATTCGCCTGACCTGGCGGCCCCATGTGACTTTTATCTGTTCCCCCAAAGTCAAATCTGTATTAAAAGGAACACGGATTTCAGTCCGTTGAAGCTGTGAAAGAAAAAGCGGCACGCGTCATGCCGGAGCTCACAGATAAAGACTTCCAGCACTGTTTCGAACAATGGTAAATTCGCATGGAGCGTTGTAGTGATAGGGGAGGGGTGTATATTGAAGGTGATAATAACTAAATATGTATAAATTTAAAATAAAATGTTTTATAGCTATAGTCTCGTTATTTAATATCCACACCTCGTATTTCTACTCTAAGTCGTTGGTGTTGTTCAGATTTTTCTCGAAATTTACAGGACGACCAGAGTTATGTACTCCACCCACTTTTTTTTTTTAACGGCGGGAAATTTCGAAAAAATAAAAAACACGTATTTAAACATTTTTAGTCTAGTTTAGTCTAGTGATTGACCCATTTTTTTAAACCCCTGTATCTCGAGATACAGCATCCAACTTTGTTTTTTCAAATTTACACGTTATATTTTTCTTTGCATATTTTTATAGTATTTGAGCTACTAAAAAATTTTTTTTGAAATCGGTTAGGTTTTTCTAAAGTTATGGTAATTTAAAATATGAAAAACAAATTTCAGTTTATTGTCAAAATTACGTTATTTTTTTTTAAAGAATCTGTTCAAAATAGGCACAATCAACGGATAGGCAAGCCAAAACTCTGGACTCCCACGCTTTGTTTGTAGCAGCACTTATGGTGGCGAAGTCAAGATCTAGGCAGGCTAGAGTTTTTTTCTCTACATGGTGTGGAGTTTTAGGAAATCGAACTAATCGGCCCATACTTCTACAGAGAGAACTTAGCTGGTGCAAGGTATCTAACTTTTTTTAAGAGACATTTTGCCACTTCTGCTTGAAGATGTTCCTCTACAACGTCGGCTAGATATGTATTTTCAACAAGGCATGTATTTTCAACAAGCCCAGCACATAATGCGAGAGTTGTTCGAGGTGACCTGGACAGAAATTTCTATAAAAAGTGCTTAGGGACTCATTGTCCCATACAATGGCCACCACGATCTTCAGATTTTCTAGTAAGGTTATATTTTAGAGTAATGTACAGTTTTGCCAACTTTTATAATGTTGGTAAGAATGAAATCTAACTCAAATATTAGAAGTTTGAATAAAAAATTTAAGTTATCTTGAGAATAGCCTTGAGAGAAGAAAGTATAATTATTTTTTTTCTCTGTGGATTTGACATTTTTAGGCTTAAGCCTGAATTATAATTTTAAAATAACTTTTTTAAATAACCCTGTGATGGCAGTAACAATTTCTAAAACCATGCGTCCGGAAATGACAAGATAATTACAAATTGAATCTAATGCATTCTATTTAACAAGCAAATAATTATCATACAATTCAAATTGATTGGTGCGTTTGAACATTGTATGCGTTGTTAACAGACAAACCAAATTAATTATTGAAGTACAGAGAGGCTCGTTTGTACGATACACTCAACCAGATAAAAGTATGCGCGTCAAAGGATAGATTGTACTTAATCTAATTAAATAGATTAATTGTTCGCCCATTCATTAAACAATATACTGTCAATTAAAAATATGTTAAACTGTTTGTTTTTGCCATATTTATAAATCAATACTATTTATAATGAAATATTATTATATTTACAAATTAATTATGGGCTTCAGTGATATCATATTTTAAATGAAGTTAAGTTCTTCATAGGCTTTGAGACAGTCTTGATACTACAGGCGCCACGGTAGCCGAGCGGTTAAGAGACTAGACCCGCAAAGCTAAGATGCTATTGCAGGTTAGTAGGTTCGACGCCCGGTCTTCTAGGCCTTGGATTTTATTTAACGTTTAATATGAGAACTTTATAGTAAAGTAAGTTTGCTAGTCGCCTCCGTTTTGATACTTCTTTGAGGCTGAAGGCTCGCCGAGGTGATAATGAAGATGGGTGGGAAAGAAATTGTCCGTTAGTTTGGTCATGTGAGTGTGAATGGCTTGGATGTCTCTGTGTATTTGAGGATTCCTAGTAAACCATGGGAACGTTCAGTGGCTATTCGTAGTACTTTATTTTGGAAAAGTCTGCAGTTCTTATCGTCAGTGTGTTGCTAGCCTGTAATCTCCAGACTGGACAGGCTGTATGTTAAAAGAGGTCTAAGGAGCGCCTTGTAGAGCAGTACAGTGCAGCAGTGTTTAGAGCGGTGTGTTTCTGTTAATTAGTGGATATAACTGTTTCATTCGAGTGTATGCTTGTTGCAGTTTTGTGTTGATGTGCAGTCTGCAGGTCTTTTCGGTCAGTGTGTTGCTAGCTGTAATCCAGACTGGGCAGGCTGGATGTAAAAAGAGGTCTAAGGAGCGTCTAAGGAGTATCATGTTTTTATGTTTTTAAAAAACGGAATGTATAATGTATAATGTATTATGTATAACTACTTCTTAGTAGAAATTGTAATAAAATTTAGTGAATATGGAGCAAGTGTTCCACAAAATATTTTATATACATTTAAAGTTTAAGTTTTAGTTTATAAAGGGCTATACTTAAACATACTCCAATAATGCAAATAATAGGCATCTTAAAAAAAAAATTTTGTTAAAAGAAAAAGAAAAAAATGTAATTAAAATTGAATGTGCATATGGCCAACAAAAATGGTTATATACGAGGGTCGTTTGAAAAGTCCGTGCAAAGTCAGAGAGATAGCACCACTGGCGCGTATCGAGGTTATGTTTAGTTAGTAGCATCTCTTGGAAGAACACACACCAAGTTTCAGCCAGATCGGTCTATTTCTTTGTGTTTGGCATTCGTTTGAATCGAGGAAGTCGAGTGATTTTCAAAAAATGGACGAAAAAGAATTTCGTGTGTTGATTAAACTCTACTTTATGAAAGCCAAAACGCCTCAGGAGACTAAAGAGAAGCTTGATAAACATTATGGTGACTCTGCACCTTCGATTAGAACAGTTTATAAGTGGTTACAAAATTTTCGGAGTGGCCATATGGGTACAAGTGACGCTGAAAGTTCTGGACGCCCTGTTGAGGTTACTACTCCAGAAATCATTGATAAAATCCATGATATGGTGATGGATGACAGAAGAGTGAAGGTGCGTGAGATTGCTAGTGCTGTGGGCATCTCGAATGAACGGGTACATAATATTTTGCATCAACATTTGGACATGACAAAGCTATCCGCAAGATGGGTGCCGCGATTGCTCACGCTTGACCAAAAACGAAATCGTGTGAAGTGTTGCAAGGACGGTTTGCAGCTGTTCCAGAAGAATCCGCAGGACTTTAAGCGTCGTTTCGTCACTGTGGATGAAACATGGATACATCACTACACTCCTGAGACCAAAGAACAATCTAAACAATGGGTTACCAAGGGGGAATCTGCGCCAAAAAAGGCGAAGACCGTTCCTTCGGCCGGAAAGATTATGGCGACTGTATTTTGGGATTCGCAAGGAATAATCCTCATCGACTATCTGGAAAAGGGTAAAACTATTACAGGTGCATATTATTCATCGTTATTGGACCGTTTGAAAACCGAGCTGCAAGAAAAACGCCCACGATTGGCCCACAAAAAAGTCCTTTTCCATAACGACAACGCACCAGCTCTCACCTCAGCAGTTGTGGTCGCAAAATTAATGGAAATAGGGTTCCAACTCGTTTCACATCCCCACTATTCTCCAGACTTGGCTCTCTCGGAGTACTATTTGTTCCCCAATATGAAGAAATGGCTGGCGGGAAAAAGATTTTATTCAAACGAGGAGGTGATTGCAGAAACGAATGGCTATTTTTCAGACTTGGACAAATCCTATTATTCGGAAGGGATCAAAAAACTAGAGCAGCGTTGGACGAAGTGTATAAGCCTAAAAGGAGACTATGTTGAAAAATAAAAAAGGTTTACCCCAAAAAATTAAGTAGTTTTTATTTTTGCACGGACTTTTCAAACGACCCTCGTACAATAGTATCGTCAAATGTTAACAAGAACTGATTCTGAAAATAAAACCCAAACTATTGCCCTTTACGATACACCTTGGAAAACTATGGAAATGGCTTCAGGTTCGTTTGTCTCGGTTTTTACTGAGAAAATTTGTTACAAGTTCTTTTTTTGTCTAAAATAAAAATAGTTTTTGCATAAATAGGAATTAAGAGGTTACAATGGAAACATGATAAAGACATAAGGTAACATAAAATTGTTATTAAATTAAATTATACAATATTGGAATTGTTGGGAATCGTTAGAAATGGGAAAAAAATTTTACGGCGAGATTTAATGAAATATATTGGTAGTACCTTGAAGTACGTTGAAAAATTGTACGTTCTAGACTGAAAACAAAGGTTAAACTAGAACTGCAAAAATTGGGAGTTACTTATCAGAGTTTCTTAAGGAGTGCACATTTCTTTTATTTCTGTGTAATGTAGTTACAAATTCTTATTATTTTTTGATAACAGATTCTCGCGGAACTCCTCCAAGCGGCAATCATGAGTCTCCTAATCTTCAATCTATACTGCTCAGATTCCTCCACGCAGAAGTATGTACGTAGACCAATTACTGCCTTACAAACATCTTGTGGACGTAGTATCAAACTGGTTCCAAAGATGGAAGCTAAAGCCACAATCCTTCTAAAACACAAGCAACATCCTTCGTAGGTTCCAGAATGAAGGACCTACGCCAATTAAAACTCAAAAACCACAGGAAACTCCCTGGAAAGAAAAGGATGAAGGAGTGCGCTACCTTGGCCGTAATCCTTGTTTCACAACTCACCTGTAGACTGCACATAAACACAAAACTGCAACAAGCATATATTCGACAATTTTTCGATATTTATTGAATGTAATTTAATTTGGTTAGATTAGGTTAGCTTTAAAAATTTTTAAATATTATATTGTCACAGATAAAAAAAAAATAAAATTTGTAGTATCACCCTAAATAACCCATTTATTATGGTTTACTATAGTATAATAAAGTGACATAAATTTATATAATAATTCTAAAAGTGTAACACAACTTGGGCTCAGGCCAAAGCGCCTAAAATTTTGTCGGTATTTAAGGAAGCAACACAATCACTGGTGAATGTTCATTATAGCTGTGGCAATAATTACCATGATGAGATGAATTGGCGCAGAACCAAGAGTGGTATGGGATCTCTGTCTCGTAATAACTCTTGATTCTACATAATTTTAAATTAAAAAACCAAAATATTCCATTTTTACTTTCACCTTCTATTCAACTATAATAACAAGGAAGTATTGTAATCGTGTTCATTTTGAGTTTTCACATAAAAAAATATCCGTTTTGTGGTCCCCCAGAATCCAAAAACGAGATTTTTACAAATTTGTCTAGATGTGTGCGTGTGTTTGTTTTAATCTCAAAAGCAAAGGATTGCGAAAAATGCAAATTTGAGGTATTAAAATTTTCTCATATTAAGTTATAGATAGTTTCTGGAACGTGCCATTACTACAGTCGAACCTCTCAATAACGGACACTGGGGGGGAAAGCAAAGCGGCCGCTGTTTGGAGGTGGTCGTTAGAAGGAGGTAGGCAAGTTTCATAATGAAAAAATATGGGTTTTGTTCCAAACATCTATTTAAAAATTGTTTATTATTAATAGATTTAAAAACGTACATAATTGCATAATTATTTAGCTATATGATATGCATCAAATTTTTCTTAATTATCCAAAAAATTTATCAAAAAACTACATATTATTGACCTAATTAATAATTTAATGATCATCATATTTATTCATTACAATAACCTTAACAAAAACTTATAGTTTTAAAAGTTAAGTATAAGGGTTGATTAAACGCCAAAAGGTACACAAATCAGCAGTTCCCAACATTTCATTAATACTTCATTGATATAATATAAGTAATTTTACTGCATTAACTTTTCCTTCACATTTTTTAGAATTTATTAGATGTCACAGACCCTTATGCTGGCCATTTTCGTCTACAAAATATTTACTCAAGTAGCACACCATTTAACTTAGATTGACTGTAATATCTATTTATCTATAATAATCAAACTATTAATCACAGGTGAAAAAGAAAACGTTATAAAAAATATAAAAAAAATAAGAGGCTAAAAAATCCATAAACTTTTTTTACATCAATGATTTTATGCATTTATTTTTATTTTTAAATAAAAATCATTGGTTTAAGTTCATTCTTCGATTAAAGTAATTGTTATTTTATGTTGTAGTCAAACGTTTGTAATAATAAGTAATAAATAATCTGGCTTTATCGCAAATAATATAGTTTTCTTCAATTACATTCTCAATCTAGGTGTTCTTCCCACAATGTTATATATATGTAATATAAAATAAAGAAAATAAAGATATGCATATTTTTAGGACAGCTAATTATTCCAGTATTTTACCATAAGTAAAATTAGGGGGACTAAATTAAATTACAATTGAGAAATGAGTAAATATTGTTGAATATTCTACTTGTTATTAAATGTATGTTATTTGTGCTCACGAATATTTCGGTAAGACGAATTTAAGACTGAAATATTGTTTTGAATCCTCCGTGATTGAAATTTAAAAAGTGGCCGACTCTAACTTTGTTTTTTTCTACTTTAACATGCATGTATATGTGACTACTCAGAATAATTCATCACTCATTTTATCATAATTATAATAAAAAAATATTATGAATGAACTGGCCAGCATAAGGGTCTGTGACATCTAATAAATTCTAAAAAATGTGAAGGAAAAGTTAATGCAGTAAAATTACTTAAATTATATCAATGAAGTATTAATAAAATGTTGGGAACTGCTGATTTGTGTACCTTTTGGCGTTACCAACCCTTATACTTAACTTTTAAAACTGTAAGTTTTTGTTAAGGAGATTTTTGTACCTTTTGGATAGATTTTCCTTTTTGTCTATTTGCAAAGTTACGTCTGCTTTACAGATTTTTTAAAATTTGGAATAAGCTATTCTATCATTATAACCTGATAAGGTGTTAAATCGGAACCGTAACTACCACTGGAGAGATCTTTTTAAAGAATGATTATAGTTGCGGTCCCCAAACCATCCTCAATAACAATTTTTTTGAGAAAGCGTTTTGAATAAAATAGGAAGGTATTTGTACGTAAATAGCAAAATTAAACTGCGATTTCAGTACTTCCTTTTAAGAGGAGCAAGAAAAATAAACTGCGATTACAGTACTTCTCCCTAAAAGGCAAAGATTTTGAATCGAACGACAATTCATTGATGTAAATCGGTTCACTCATTGATAATTTTAACGATTGCAGTACTTCCTCTTAGTAGGTGTAAGAGCATGATGGCACTTCACAGCCACGTAGAGGAGCTTTAACCACTTTATTTGAGCTAAATTTTATCAAAATCGGACTAAGCTTTGTAGAAATATTGGTAATAATAGTTTTAGAAAGGGCCTTATTTGGGTGGGGCGAACTCCCCTCCTTATGAGGCATAGCGTCGAGACTTTTAAAGTGTAAATCTGTACAAAATTTCAATTCGAATGACACTTCATTCATGAAAATCGGTTCACGTGTCGATAATTTGAAACGATTGCTATACTTCCCCTTAACAAGTGTAAGAGCAGATCGTCGCTTTTATTGTTAGGTAGGGGAGCCCTAACCCTATCATCCTACCAAATTTTATCAAAATCGGGCCAAGATTTACAGAGTAATTAGTAATAATAATTTTGGAGGGGGCCTTACATAAAGGGGGCTAACTCCTCTCCCATTCGATGTACAGGGCCGAGACCCCCAAAAGGCACATCTACATAAAATTCCGAATCGAATGACACCTCATTCATGAAAATCGGTTCACGCGTTTAGGCGCTACGTTGTTTACAAAAAAGGTAACAAGAACAACAACAAGAAGAAGAAGAAGAAGAAGAAGAAGAACATTTTTTGAAAAAGCCGTTTTTGCTCATTTTCGGCAACTTTTTTCTCGAAACCTATTAGATCTGGGTGGTTGCAAAAAAATTACAGTTATAAAGGAGGATTTGCCCTATATTGTAAAGAAAATTTGGGAATTTTATCTTTTATAGAAAAATAGAAAAAAATTGTCAAAGTTGGGTGTTTTTCAACGTTACACTTTTTCGTGCAGTTTTTGATGGTCAACCCTTATACAACTGTCCTACCGGACAGTTTTAATAATTTATGGTAAAATTATCATCATACTATCATCTATTATTAGAAAAATAGAACAAACCTTTCGGCAAGTTGACGATGGCTCGATTTGGTTTTTACAAAATCTTCCAACACATTTATTTTCTCTAGAGTTAACTCACTTTCGTTTGAGAGACATATCGGGAAAAAATAATATAGTTCGTCCAAAGTAATATTGAAAAATGATTAAAATGGTACAAGATGTATTGAGCTTATATAGGAAACTTTAGGAAAAACTAGAAAAAAACAAAAAACTTGAGAGGGGATAATTATTTTGATCACCGCGTCCAAACGAACTTTTAATAATAAGGTGGTCATTGGTGGGAGGTGAAACATTTAATCCGTTCCCTAAAATCCGACCCTATCTGCGGTCGTTATGAAGAGTGTCCGTTAGACGGAGGTTCTTTTATACTATAGAAAGTGTATAGGGGTAAAATCAAATTTTTTTGATCATGGACTCCTATATAATTTTTTGAAATCTCCATCAAACCCCATCAAAGTAATTTTCATTTAATTAAAATAAAACTATCTATTAGGTACTGTGTTTGTACATTTATTAAAGTAATTTTACATTGTGCAACAATAGTTTTATGAAAAATACCTTAATATTTATTAACTAATAAGTAATTATAAATAAGTAAAGTACGAGGTGTGGCTATTAAATAACGAGACTGATGCTGCTACAGAAGACAGCTGTGCAAAGTAAAGCCTTCTCTTTCGATTGCAGCGTCTCACGTGTTTGTAGAGAAATCTGTCTGACCGGACCGTCGTTTGTAAACAAAAGAGGTGTTAGTTTCGTTTTGCCGAAAACACGATACTACACATGTAGTAGAGCAAAGAATTCTCGTGAAATTTCACATGAAACTTGGTAAAACCGCTACTGAAACTTATCTTTCATTAAAAGAAGTTTATGGCGATGAATGTTAATCACGTGCGCAAGTTTTTGAGTGGTTCAAGCGTTTCCAAGATGGCCGAGAAGACGTCGGAGATGATGACCACCCGGGTCGCCCTTCCACAATCCAAAACGGATGAAAATATCGATTATAATTAATCAACAATACTACCGTGAGGTGCTTGCTCAACTCCGTGAAAGAGTAAGGAAAAAACGACCCGATTTGTGGAAGAACAAGTCACGGGGTTCTCCATCAAGACAACGTGCCGGCTTACACTGCATTGTCTGTCAAGACGTTTCTAGCCAAGTACAACATCCCAGTTTTAGGCCATCCGCCTTATTCGCCTGACCCTGGCCCCATTTGACTTTTATCTGTTCCCCCAAAAGTCAAATCTGCATTAAAAGGAACACGATTTCAGACCGTTGAAGCTGTGAAAGAAAAAGCGTCATGCAGGAGCTCACAGAAAAAGACTTCCAGCACTGTTTCGAACAATGGTAAATTCGCATGGAGCGTTGTAGGGATCGGGTAGGGGTGTATATTGAAGGTGATAATAACTAAATATGTATAAATTTAAAATAAAATGTTTTACAGCAATAGTCTCGTTATTTAAACTCCTGGGGGATTTATATAAGACCTCGCCGGCGACCTCTGGTCTACACTGTTAAATGTACAGGATTTATATACCATATGCAATTGCAACGAATGTGGAACCGTTGAACATACTCGTATACTACTAAATTGTCCTACACAGGGTGTTCATTATAAGACGGCTCAAATGCATTTCATGCTTAAACGGTTGATCTGAGCAAAAAATGGTAGAGGAAAAATTTAGTGCCTGTCACCTCTAGTTTCAGAATATGTGACTTGATTTTAGATTCCTGCCCGCATACGCGGCTGACGCGCGACCATAAGTGAGGGTTCGCAGTTGACCCCCATTTTCATATACACAGTTTTAAAGAGTATAAAAAGTTATGAAAGAAACCGGAAACCGCAATTCGATATCTTCAAAATTAAAGGTGCTAGGCCACTTCAAAATCTGGTAGTTATTAAACATATTTCATTTTTTAACTTGTTATCAAAGAGAAAGAAGAGCACGCGATAGGTCATTTTGATGTATTTTTTCATCCTCTTTCTACTAAAAATATTGCCAAGGCAGTAAAACTAGTATTTTTTCTTAATATCGGGAAATAAGTCGTTTTCCAAGTGATTTTTCTAAGAAAAATCAAATGTTAAGAGCTTTAGATGTTCTCAAGCATACACAAAATGGCTAAAAAATAATTTTACATCTGTTTCAAACAAGAAGGTTTAATAATTATTTGGTAATTTTGGGAGAGTTGCGTTTAATTACCAAACTAATTGGAAACCTCCTGCCACATATTTAAGTGATCAATATCTTTCATGTAAAGGATTAAACTTATTCCTTAATTTATCAAATAATGCACTTTACTCAACTTGTGAAGCATGTACTGTGCCTTCAAAGGTGCCTCCTCAGATACAGAGAGCAGCTGATAACCTCCTGGCTAACCTGGCTTGCGAGCCAGAGTAGGCACCAGACGTTATGGGGCAGGAGGTTTCCAATTTTTTGGTAATTAAACGCAACTCTCCAAAAATTACCAAATAATTATCAAACCTTCTTGTTTGTAACAGATGTAAAATTAATTTTTAGCCATTTTATGTATGCTTGAGAACATCTAAAGCTCTTAACATTTGATTTTTCTAAGAAAAATAACTCCGAAAACGACTTATTTCCCGATATTAAGAAAAATACTAGCTTTATTGCCTTGGCAATATTTTCAGTAGAAAGGGGATGAAAAAATACATAAAAATGACCTATCACGTGCTCTTCTTTCTCTTTGATAACAAGTTAAAAAATTGAAATATGATTAAAAATACCAGATTTTGAAATGGCCTAGCACCTTTAATTTTGAAGATATCGAATTGCGGTTTCCGGTTTCTTTCATAACTTTTTATACTCTTTAAAACGGTGTATATGAAAATGAAGGTCAACCGCGAACCCTCACTTTTGGTCGCGCGTCAGCCGCGTATGCGGGCAGGAATCTAAAATCAAGTCTCATATTCTAAAACTAGAGGCGACGGGCAACAAATTTTTCCTCTACCATTTTTCGCTCAGACCAACCGTTTAAGCATGAAATGCATTTGAGCCGTCTTAAAATGAACACACTGTATATAAAGATTTACGGTCTGTCTATTTACAGAAATATAGCAATGATTTGGAATCAATATTATGTGTTCAAGATTTGCAACAATTAAATCGTGTATTTTTATTTGTAAAACATGTTTAAAGTAAGATCAATCGATGAGTACATGAACAGAACATGTAAAAAATAAAATAGCAGTAACAGGAAATAATAGCAATAAATAAAGAAAATATTTATATATCTATTTATATTTAATAATAAATAATAAATAATAATAATAATAATAATAATAATAATGGATGCTATTGACCTTATTATAATCATAATTTGGAAAAAAGGAATTGCTTAATTTACAGCTGTTATAAACTTATTTTTTGAGTTTAGTTTAAACTTACGCTCAAGTATTGATTTCATTTAATTGTTTAAGAAGTTTATTACCATTTATTAGTTTGTTAAAACGCTTATTAGTTTGTTTATTGAAAAGTTTATCTCTTATTGAATTTTTCTTTACCATTTTGTAACAATCTGCACTGTAGCCATTTGTAGAGCCAAAAGGCTACAGAAATTATAAATAAATAAAATAAAAATATGAGGAATTTTTAGTAAAGTTTGCCATCACACCTAAATTTGCTAGTTGAATGTTCAAAAATTTAATAGTAAAGATATGAACCTTAAAAAGGCTTTTTCAAGATGGCTATCATTTAAAGTGGGTGTTTCCGGTAGTACGAGTATTTTGGATTCTCTTAAAAAAATCCACCTTACATACGCTTATACAGAAGAATAGTGACAAGTGCATTCACAGGAAAACAAACACACTAGAAAAAAACAAAAAAAGGAACCTGGAAATACTGTTTAAAATCATAGAGTTTATTTGGGATGCAAGAGGCGTCATCTCTTATTTACACAGGCGGCACTGCCAGTCACAAGGCAAACTCCTATTTCTTCTTTTTCTAACTTCGTCTTTTTTTCTGAGAGAAGTCGGTCTGAATATCAATTGAGTGTATGAAAATTTTGTGGCAATTGTAAAGAGGGAAGTTGTATAGTAATGTTAGATCTGTATTGAGGAGGCTGAAACGGTACATTAATTTATTTTTAGTAAAATTTATAAAATATTTATATGAAACGATTGAATTACTGAATTACGGTTTCTCAAATATATAATGTATCTTTTAAATTAAGCAATGATTCCGACATGTTTAAAATATTTCCTAACATTTTCACAAATATTTACAGAGAGATCAGAAGTAATTATTTAAAGTGCAATTTGTACCTTTGACTTCCTTATTTTAAGACCATCTACTTTAAAAATTGACTACTGGTCCATCTAAAAGAGTTTTCAATGAATTGAACAACTTGATAAGCTAACACTGTTGTGTGCTCGTGAACACTTTTTTTCTTGCAAAACAAACGTAATTTCTCGTACGAAGATAAAAAGGAATCCTGGAAAATGATATACCGTTAGAAAGCCCATTAAGGTAAGGAAACTTTTACAAAAAGTGCCAGCACCTAGGTCTGATTATGATTACATAAGGGTCTAATGAGTTTTCTTAAAAATTTCGATTACTTTTATTTTTCCAGCATTCGGAGGAAGATTGAGGCTGTTTAGAGAATAACTTATGCTTCAAAATGGTATTAATTTTTAGAAAATTTATCTGTCTCTCTAATCGTGTCTTCAAAATTGAATTCGGACTAAAAGTTTCTGAGTAATAACCATTTTTATTGCAAAAAAAGTAATGTAATTTAAAAGTGACATCACTCAAGAACAGTGGAAAATGTGAAGTTGGCCAATACGTCCCTCTGTACGGATAAACTTGTTTTTTGTTTTATTTTTTTATACAAAAGTAATTAAGAATTTTAACAAATACGAGAGTCGTTTGAAAAGTCCGTGCAAAAATAAAAACTACTTAATTTTTTGGGGTAAACCTTTTTTATTTTTCAACATAGTCTCCTTTTAGGCTTATACACTTCGTCCAACGCTGCTCTAGTTTGTTGATCCCTTCCGAATAATAGGATTTGTCCAAGTCTGAAAAATAGCCATTCGTTTCTGCAATCACCTCCTCGTTTGAATAAAATCTTTTTCCCGCCAGCCATTTCTTCATATTGGGGAACAAATAGTACTCCGAGAGAGCCAAGTCTGGAGAATAGGGGGGATGTGAAACGAGTTGGAACCCTATTTCCATTAATTTTGCGACTACAACTGCTGAGGTGTGAGCTGGTGCGTTGTCGTGATGGAAAAGGACTTTTTTGTGGGCCAATCGTGGGCGGTTTTCTAGCAGCTCGGTTTTCAAACGGTCCAATAACGATGAATAATATGCACCTGTAATAGTTTTACCCTTTTCCAGATAGTCGATAAGGATTATTCCTTGCGAATCCCAAAAGACAGTCGCCATAATCTTTCCGGCCGAAGGAACGGTCTTCGCCTTTTTTGGCGCAGATTCCCCCTTGGTAACCCATTGTTTAGATTGTTCTTTGGTCTCAGGAGTGTAGTGATGTATCCATGTTTCATCCACAGTGACGAAACGACGCTTAAAGTCCTGCGGATTCTTCTGGAACAGCTGCAAACCGTCCTTGCAACACTTCACACGATTTCGTTTTTGGTCAAGCGTGAACAATCGCGGCACCCATCTTGCGGATAGCTTTGTCATGTCCAAATGTTGATGCAAAATATTATGTACCCGTTCATTCGAGATGCCCACAGCACTAGCAATCTCACGCACCTTCACTCTTCTGTCATCCATCACCATATCATGGATTTTATCAATGATTTCTGGAGTAGTAACCTCAACAGGGCGTCCAGAACGTTCAGCGTCACTTGTGCCCATATGGCCACTCCGAAAATTTTGAAACCACTTATAAACTGTTCTAATCGAAGGTGCAGAGTCACCATAATGTTTATCAAGCTTCTCTTTAGTCTCCTGAGGCGTTTTGCCTTTCATAAAGTAGTGTTTAATCAACACACGAAATTCTTTTTCGTCCATTTTTTGAAAATCACTCGACTTCCTCGATTCAAACGAATGCCAAACACAAAGAAATAGACCGATCTGGCTGAAACTTGGTGTGTGTTCTTCCAAGAGATGCTACTAACTAAACATAACCTCGATACGCGCCAGTAGTGCTATCTCTCTGACTTTGCACGGACTTTTGAAACGACCCTCGTATGTGTTCCTTAACAGCAAATAAACTTTGGGAAGAAAATGAACACTTTTTTTGGTTGATCAATGAAACTGTGCTGATCGAACTGATCTCATTTATTAGCTAGTTTTTAACAAGTTCTAGGTATTCTCTGTAAAAAAAAGGGTTGGTAAATTCTGCGCAAGTTCGATACTGTTGAAATGATACGAGGTGTGGCTATTAAATAATGAGACTATTGCTGTAAAACATTTTATTTTAAATTTATACATATTTAGTTATCATCACCTTGAATATACACCCCCACCCCTATCCCTATAGCGCTCCATGCGAATTTACCATTGTTCGAAACAGTGCTGGAAGTCTTTTTCTGTCAGCTCCTGCACGATGCGTGCCGCTTTTTCTTTCACAGCTTCAACGGACTGAAATCCTGTTCCTTTTAATGCAGATTTGACTTTGGGGAACAGATAAAAGTCACATGGGGCCAGGTGAGGCGAATAAGGCGAATATGGCCTAAAACTGGGATGTTGTACTTGGCTAGAAACGTCTTGACAGACAATGCAGTGTAAGCCGGCACGTTGTCTTGGAGAACCCCGTGACTTGTTCTTCCACAAATCGGGTCGTTTTTTCCTTACTCTTTCACAGTGTTGAGGAAGCACCTCACGTTTAGTAATATTGATTAATTATAATCGATATTTTCATCCGTTTTGGATCGTGGAAGGGCGACCCGGGTGGTCATCATCTCCGACGTCTTCTCGGCGATCTTGGAAACGCTTGAACCACTCAAAAAAAACTTGCGCACGTGATAAACATTCATCGCTATAAACATTTTTAAATAAAAGATAAGATTCAGTAGCGGTTTTACCCAGTTTCATGTGAAATTTCACGACAATTCGTTGCTCTACTACATGTTTTCGGCAAAACGAAACTAACACCTCTTACCCAAACGACGGTTCCGGTCAGACAGATTTCTCTACAAACACGTGAGACGTTCCAATCGAAACAGAAGGCTTTACGCTGCACAGCTGTCGGTCGTTAGGATTTGGCGCATGCATCATTTAACGAGTTAAAATTATTTTTTGAGAGATTTTGAACTATTTTTAAATTGACAGTTATAAGGGGTGTTTATTGCTGTTTAGCGTACCATTTATCAAAGAATGAACGCTGGGAAATTTAACTAATCGAGATTGGAGGAGGTGAAGATTTAATTTCAGTTATATTTATTTTTATAACCAAAATGGTAAAGTACAGCTGGAGTTTCACAATCGTACTACAACGGCGAGTTGCCATAGTACGAGTATTTAGCAATTTCATTTAATAAAATCTCTAATTCTAAGATAATAATATGTTAGATTTTCTCTTTTAAAAGTCAAGTATCTCTACATAAAACGAAGCAAGTAAGAATAGGGTTTAAAATACATTGATACTGGTATTAGGCAACTTATGTACGACACATTTTTTTCTTTTTTTCTCAAGTTGTGGCTACATTAATCATGTTACAGTTCACTGTACGAATATAAATTCCGTTTAAAGGCCGTCAGATGAGTTAGCTTGTCAACGCGCAGCATGTTGATTAATGGAGTAAAAAAATAGAAAAATAGCTCGTATCTAGCTGAGTGGACCTAAATGTTGTCTACTTTGGAGCGTAAGAACCTTGGTTCAATACCCAGCTAGCGGTTCCATAATATAAAACCGTGTGAATTAAGTAGAAGAACTAAGGAGAAACAGTTTTATTGACATCCAAAAAAATAATGCATTTTTTAAAAAAATAATAACCCACAACGGTTGACTGTTTGAGAGGAAATGGGCTAATTTTAAGTGTATTTAAGACAAATGTAATGTATTTAAATGGCATAGGAAAGTACTAATGGCGTAGCTGCCCTTTAGAGCTCACTCAACCAATTAAAAAACAAAAATATATATTGCATTAATTAAGTCATTTTTATAAACACCTGCATTTCATCAAATAAATGCATGATTGGTTATTTTTTAAAAAAAAATTTTTAATTACGAATAAAAGAAGTCGGACTGTTCAAGAATTACGCTAAAGACTGGCGCTTTTCACATTTGCGCAGTTCTCCACACTAGTTGTGATTATCATTTGATAGAGGGCTGATGGTTAGCTATTCGGCTAACTTCGAGAGTTGTCGGTAAAAAATGTGCGTTTTAATCAAACGGCCATTTTGTAATGAAAAGCTAATTAATGTTATGTCCCTATCTGGTACCCAGTTCATTCGTCAATTTTGGTAATTCGTCAGTCTTGCTTAATTGATGTGTAAGCACTTATTTTTGATTTTATTTGTGAAATATGGTAAAGTAGAAAATGGTACTTTGAATGGAAACTCCATCTTTCTTCATTAAAAAAATAAAATAAAATATCTGCTCTCAAGTTCTCGTTAAAAAAACTTGATGGGAAATTTATCCATCATTAAAACTGTCCGGTAGGACAGTTGTATAAGGGTTGATCGACAAAAAGTGCACGAAAAAGCGTAACGTCGAAAAACACCCAACTTTGACAATTTTTTTCTCTTTTTCTACAAAAGATAAAATTCCCAAATTTTCTTTAAAATAAAGGGCAAACCCTCCTTTATAGATGTGATTTTTTTGCAACAACCCAGATCTAATAGTTTTCGAGAAAAAAGTTGCCGAAAATGAGCAAAAACGGCTTTTTCAAAAAATGTTCTTGTTCTTGTTCTTGTTACCTTTTTTGTAAACAACGTAGCGCCTAAACGCGTGAACCGATTTTCATGAATGAGGCGTCATTCGATTCGGAATTTTATGTAGATGTGCCTTTTGGGAGTATCGACCCTGTACATCGAATGGGAGAGGAGTTAACCCCCTTAATGTAAGGCCCCCTCCAAAATTATTATTACTAATTACTCTGTAAATCTTGGCCCGATTTTGATAAAATTTGGTAGGATGATAGGGTTAGGGCTGCCCTACGTAACATTAAAGCGGCGATCAGCTCTTACACTTGTTAAGGGGAAGTATAGCAATCGTTTCAAATTATCGACACGTGAACCGATTTTCATGAATGAAGTGTGATTCGAATTGAAATTTTGTACAGATTTACACTTTAAAAGTCTCGACGCAGTGTCTCATAAGGAGGGGAGTTCGCCCCACCCAAATAAGGCCCTTTCTAAAACTATTATTACCAATATTTCTATAACGGTTAGCCCGATTTTGATAAAATTCAGCTCGAATAAGTGGTTAAAGCTCCTCTACGTTGCTGTGAAGTGCTATCATGGTCTTGCATCTACTAAGAGGAAGTACTGCAATCGTTTAAATTATCAATGAGTGAACCGATTTAAATCAATGAATTGTCGATTAAAAAATCTTTGCCTCTTTGCCTTTTAGGGAGAAGTACTGCAATCGCAATTTATTTTTCTTACTCCTCTTAAAAGGAAGTACTGAAATCGCAGTTTAATTTTGCTATTTACGTACAAATACCTTCCTATATTATTCAAAACGCTTTTTCAAAAAAATTTTATTGAGGATGGTTTGGGGCACCGCAACTATAATCAATCTTTAAAAAGATCTCTCCAGTGGTAGTTATGGTTCCGACTTAACACCTTAACAGGTTATAATGATAGAATTGCTTATTCCAAATTTTAAAAAAATCTGTAAAGCAGATATGTAACATTCCAAATAGACAAAAAGGAAAATCTATCCAAAAGGTATTAAAATCTCCTTAACAAAAACTTACAGTTTAAAATGTTAAGTATAAGGGTAGATTAAAAGCCAAAAGGTACACAAATCAGCAAGTACCCAACATTTCATTAATATTTAAGTAATTCTACTGCATTAATTTTCATTAATAAGTTATTTTTTAGAATTTATTAGATGTCACAGACCCTTATGCTGGCCATTTTCGTCTACAAAATATATGTTCAAGTAGCACTGTAGATTGACTGTAATATCTAGTTATTTATAATAATCAAACTACTAATTACAGGTTTAAAAGAAAAACGTTATAAAAAATATAAAAAAAAAAATATGAGGCTAAAAAATTCAAAACCTTTTTTAGAAAATGCTTACACCAACATTCATCAATGATTTTGTTTATTTTATTTATTTATTTTTATTTTTAAATAATAATCGTCGGTTTAAGTTCATTCTTCGATTAAAGTAATTGTTATTTTATGAAGTAGTCAAACGTTTATAATAATAGGTAAACAAACGTTTACAATAATTGTTGTTGAATAATCTACTTGTTATAACTGTGTGTTATTTGTGTTCACGAATATTTCGGTAAGACGAATTCAAGACAGTAGCCTACTCTAACTTTGTCTTTTTCTACTTTAACATGCATGTACGTATATGTGATTTATCATAATTATAACAAAAAAATATTATGAATGAAGTGGCCAGCATAAGGGTCTGTGACATCTAATAAATTCTAAAAAATAACTTATTAATGAAAATTAATGCAGTAGAATTACTTAAATATTAATGAAATGTTGGGTACTTGCTGATTTGTGTACCTTACATTATAAATGGTGTCAGCAATGGTAGCCGAGCGGTTAGAAGCGAGACCTGTAAAGCTAATGTGTATTGTGGTTACTAGGTTCGATTCCCGGTCTTAGGCTTTAGATTTTATTTAATGGTTAATAAAAGAAATTTACAGCAAAGTATACTTGTTAGTCGCCTCTGTCCACGACACATAATTGGCAGTTGGACGTAAAGCCCGGCTGAAAAAATAGGCAATTACTTTACTTTACTTTATCCAAAAAATGTATACACAAAAAATTGTTCGTTTTTCATTCAATAAAATGAAAAATTTTACTTAGATTTCTCTTCTAACTTAAAATCTTATAAGAGTTTCTCTAAGTAAAGTAAAGTAAAGTAACAGCCTATTTTTTGCAGGCGGGCTTTACGTCCAACTACCCAATTAGGTGTCGTGAACTGAGGCGACTAGCAAACATACTTTACTGTAAATTTCTTATAATTAACCATTAAATAAAATCCAAGACCTAAGAACCGGGAATCGAACCCAGTACCACAATACATATTAGTTTTACAGCACTCGCCTCTAACCACTCGGCTACCGTGGCGCCTATAAGAGAGTTTCTCTACAGTTAAGCATTTCACTCGTTCTTAAGTTATGTTAAATGGTTATCGCACGTTAAAGAGCTTACAATTTTTGCAATCCCTAGGTAGCCCATCTTGTAAAAATTGCATGATCAATTTACCTCCTAGATAGTTGTAGAAAACGCACAAAGACTACTTTTTCTTAGGTTACTCACCAAACGGAAATACATTCTAGACTACGTACCTGTCAATGAACTACTATTCATAAAGTTTACAATTTCTTTGAATATTGCCATCCATATTCTGTTTGCTAGTTTAATCATGCCATTTAAATTAAACTTAATAACTAACACAGTGAAAACTTATATTGAGGAATGTGCACTTTAGTTAAACTTTCACCGATCAGAGTTACTTATATAAATTATAGTAGATTCCAAAAGGAAATAAGATAAGCCAACCTATTAACTAGCGCTGGGTTCGAAACTTAACTCAAACTTGAATAAGTTCAGACTTGTTGGTCTGTAACAAACTTGTTTCTTTAGTATTCTGCTTCGATATACCTACATTAGTATAAAGCTTACATCGACTTGCTTGCTCGCTGAATCTAAATGTGGCTTCATATTTAGACCGGTTTGTATACACTCTTACCTCATTATTATTACTGTCCTATATTTGTAAAGGAATAATAAATATTTAACTATCTTTTTTATTCAATTTTCGAGACCCTAACTTATACATTTTAAACTTCGAAATTTAAAATCTCATTTTTCTGTAACACAGCCTAGTTTACATTACTGCATATATATATAATATAAACCGAATTGACACTAATGTAGGCTAGCTACTCTCAGCCGACCTCATTATGCCCTAACAAAAATTGCCGTCAGATTGGCACCCCTGGGCTAAGGAATATATTGAGGGCCAGCCTTTCCAATGATAGGGATCAGAAGTTTAAATACTGTGAAATAATAATGCTTCTAACTGAGCTTTATTGCTTTGTGGATTGTTTTACTCTTCAGACTGACAAAGAGCCTAACTCACAAATACTTGCGGGGTTATTTGAATTAAGTCCTCCATCAGTAAAATATTTTTAAAAATCATGGGCAGAAATGATTTTACATTGCGTATTAGTTAATATTTTAACGTGAATATTTGTTTTTAAGTATGATATTTTTTTAATCATTTCACTTCTACCAAATTAGGTGTAACATTGCCTTCATGAGACGTAATTATGTTCATATCTCTCTATTAGTAATAGTTAATGAGATATAGAAGGTTAAATATTGCAGGTTTTAGAATTCAATCAAATTTCAAACCACTATAACTCTCTTCCTATTCTTCCGATTATAATGATTTCTTTTCCCAATTGTAGAGAAAAGTTAGATATATACCTGGTATAAATCGCAATGATTTAGTGAAAATTGTTATTGAGATATTGCAGATTAAATTCTGGAGGTTTTCAAATTCCTTCAAATTTTAAACAACTCTCTGCCTATTCTTCCGATTTTAATGATTTCTTTTCCCAATTGAGATCTATAACTGGTATAAATCGCAATGTTTTAGTGATAATAGTTAATGAGATATTGCAGGTTAAATTCTGGAAGTTTTCAAATTCTTTCAAATTTCCAACCTCTATAACTCTCTTCCTATTCTTCAGAATTCAATGATTTCTTCAACCAATTGTAAAGATAAGTTAGCTTTATAAGTGGTATAAATCACACTGTTTTGGTGATAATAGTTAATGAGACCCCGTAGGGGGGAGTGGACTAGCCACTTCTTCAGGGAGCTTGGCGTCCCTGCGGGTATCCCAGTCTAACAACACTTCAACACTCACACTGACACCCCTTAACACTCACATACTACACTTAGGACCTGCAGAGGTAGTTGATGTGTGCAGCTACTTGGGTTTAGCGAACCCACAGGTAAACTCGAGCTCCCCACCACACACACTCATTTACACCTTAACATTCACACTATACAGACGACTACACACACTGCACGAACAAGGATACGCACTCGTCGAGAGTCAGAGTATAAATATCTCTCCCTCGCGTGCCGTGGCGAGGCTTTGGGGCTAGGGTGGAAAAGAGGATCCTGGGCATTGAGGGAGACGTTGACCTGCGGGCAGCTTATCCCAACACATGTCTTTGGCCTCGGCTTCACCCGAGAGCTCCACCTGGAGGATACCCCTACTTTAGGAAATCGGCTAGGGAACACTGTCTCAGACAGGTTCCTAGGGGTAGGAAGGGGGTCGCGGGGGCACGGGTCGGTACCTGGTACCGGAACGTTGTCTTCCGCGGCACCGGTCTATGTCGAAGTGCGATGGTCCACCCGGATAGTAACCGGGTCCATTTGAGCGTCCGAGGAGGCGGGACCACGTACTTCGATGAATTTATATGTCTATCATGGATATACATATTAATTCTACCGGGCCTAGCCCACCATTTAACCCTGCCCACAATCCTAACTACCTTCTCCCTCACCCAAACTCCAATACAACTCCCAATCCTACTCCCCCATCCCACATCAATCCAATCTGTTTTTCAGGATCTCGACACGGCATGGACCAGGACAATTCGATGGACGTTTCAACGACGGGGATGCAGGTTACTTTGCAACCCTTTTGCCCTTCTTCCCCGCCAAGGAAGAAAGCCAAGGGCGGCAACCAGAGAGGTAATGAAATTTTTAAATTTGTTGACTTTGAAGCTGATAATTGGGGAAGATTTTTTGTACTCAGGAAGAAAGAAGGTTCATTCTCCAACGAATGTTCCTTCAAAATACACAAGTTTTTGAAAAGTGCACTCGGCAAAACCAAAAGTATAAGAAAGCTTGGCGATGGCTCAATTTGTGTTGAAGCGGATAACCGCTCCCAAATAAGGGCCATTTTGAATTTGCAAAAATATATGGATGCTGAAGTAGAAGCGGGCCCACACAAGCGTCTAAACACTTCCCAGGGAGTGATCACTTGTCGGGATTTTTTAAACAGTGAGCTGGAAGACATTAAAGAGGGTCTGGCCGATCAGGGCGTAATAGAGGTGAGGAGGATTAAGCGGAGGCAGGATGGTTCCTTAGTGGATACCGCCTCCCTTGTCCTCACATTCGACCGCCCGAGACCGCCACAAATGGTAGAAGCTGCATTCTATAAATTGAAAGTACGCCCTTATGTCCCATCTCCTATGAGATGTTTTCAATGCCAGAGGTTCGGACACACCTCCATGAAATGCAAGGCCACCGAAGCGGTATGCGTGTGCGGAAAGCCGAAACATGAGGGCGAATGCACTCCACCAATAAAATGTGTAAACTGTGGCGGAGATCATAATGCCAGATCCTCGGGGTGTCCAATTTTAATAAAAGAGAAAGAAATTCAAAAAGTAAAAACATTACAGCAATTGCCCTACCATGAGGCAAGAGCTATAGTTGAAAGCAGATCTTATGTTACGAAAGAAACTTCTTACGCAGATAAAATGAGGACACCCCTGACAGTGGCACACATTCTTTCAGCCCCTGCGAACCCACAGGGGCATTTAAAAAATGGCCCCTCTCCGGCCTCAAGGGGAGCTATTACTGACTTGGGAGAAATCCCACCGTCTACCTCCTCCCCTACTTTAAAGGGGACCATTATAAAGGTGGGAGAAATCCCACCACCAAAACAAAATGCCCCTCATGGGGCATCGGTAGCCGAAAGGCTACCATCAATCACTCCCACTACTAGTGGAAGTGATTCAAAGGTGGTTCAACAACCACCTAAAAACAAGACTTCCTCCGAAGGGGAGTGGAAGGTGGTAAGTCCACCTAAATACTCTACCAGGAGGAAGCGTTTAAGCTTAAAGATGCCACCTCCTTATCCAGTAGGAATAAGGGGGAAGAGCATCAAATCGAATAAAGAGCAAATGTCTTCCGGCCAAATTGCTCATTCCCCCAAGCAGCAATGGCAGCTAATGGGGACGGATATTGAGGCCTCTGAATCGGAGGGTGGTAACATTTCCGACCACCCCCCAAGAAGAAGAAAAAAGGGCTGGCCTAAAGGCAAGCCTCGAGACAAGTGTGCCACTGATTAGACAAGTGATCATGATTCTCTCTTCAGCATCCATGTATCTTAATACTCAAAACTTAGTAAACACAACGAATTCATTTAGAATGTTCCTGCCACGTGTGGTCACATCGAACTACCAAAATGTGTGAGTCTATCATGCAATGGAATATGCGGGGCTATATGAGTAATGTGGAAGGGTTACGCCGAATGGTGGCGGAACACCGACCATTCGGGTTGTGCCTCCAGGAAACTAAGATTAGACCGGGGCAATCCATTCGAATCCCCAGATACAAAGTATACAGCAAAGAGGTGCAACCTGCCCCAGGAGGGAGGGCGCGCGGCGGAGTGGCCGTCTGTGTACGGGATAATATACCCAGCCAGCGGCTACCTCTCCAAACTAATTTGCAAGCTGTTGCCGTGCGCCTGTCTACACCACTGCAGATCACATTAGCCAGTATTTACTTGCCAGACATATTCTGGCGAAGAAGTGATCTGGAGAATCTACTCTCGCAGCTGCCTGCCCCAGTGTTGCTGTTGGGAGACTTTAACTCTCACAACACTTTATGGGGTTCAGCTAGAACTGATGCACGAGGTAGAGCTCTTGAGGAGATTATAGACAATTCTAATCTGATGTTCCTCAACAGTGGTGAAGCTACACATTTTAACGCACACTCGGGAGGCTTTAGCGCAATTGACCTGAGTGTTGCTACTCCTACCATTGCAGTTCGCTTAAGATGGACCACACTCGATGAACTATATCACAGTGACCACTTCCCAATCTTACTATCAAGCTCCATCTCCAGGGCGCCCTTTGTGATACCCTGGAGATACGACATCAAAAATGCAAATTGGCCTGCTTATTCCAACAATGTGGTGACTCCACCTCTTACAGGGGATGCCACCCTTGATGCAAAAAGGCTTACAAGATCGTTGGTGCGAGCAGCCGAAGGTACCATTCCTAGGATTGGCGGGAAAGTCGCAAGACTCCCCGTTCCCTGGTGGACCCCGGAATGCAAGGCTGCCAACATAGCAAAAAAGCAGGCCTTTAACAGATTTAAAAGGTATCCGACGGAAGAAAATTTAATTAGCTTTAAAAGACTAAGAGCCAGGGAGAGGCGTTTAATAAGGCATTTAAAAAAGGAAACTCTCACCTCATACGTATCGACGATTTCCACATCGTCGACGCTAAAAGAGGTGTGGGATAAAATAAGAGCCCTTTCTGGTGGTAGCAAATATCCATCGATACCAGTTCTAAAACGTAATGATGTCGTCGTCACCGAGCCAAAAGAAGTAGCAGAAGTATTGGCTGGGCACTTTGCACAAGTGTCCAGCTCACAAAATTACCCTGCAGACTTCCTACGGCGAAAAGGTGACGTGGAGCAGCAGCCACTCGACTTTGAAATCGCCATTGATGAATCCTACAACGCTCCGCTGACCATGCAAGAACTAGAAAACGCTTTAAAGAAATGCAAGAATACAACTCCAGGAGTGGATGGAATCCCATATGCTATGTTAAAAAACTTGAACATAACTGGAAAGGTAAACCTGCTAAAATTATATAACAGCATATGGGAGACCGGACAATACCCTGATGGTTGGCGGGAAGCGATAATTATACCGATCCCTAAAGAAGGAAAAGACCCTAGTGACCCCTCTAGCTATAGGCCCATATCATTGACCACCTGCTTGAGTAAGGTCCTCGAATCTATGGTCAACTATAGATTAGTATATGTGTTAGAAACAAGAGGACTTTACAGCCAGCATCAAGCGGGATTTCGCAGGTATCGTTCCACGTTGGATCAGATGAGCCACCTTGAGGTCTACGTACAAAACGCATTTATGCGTAGGGAGCACGTTCTGGCCGTGTTCTTCGACCTCGAGAAGGCCTATGACACCACGTGGAGACATGCGATCCTGCGGAAGTGTCATGATTGGGGTTTGAGAGGGAACATGCCGAGGTTCCTTCGTGGCTTTTTAGAGTCGCGAAGGTTCCGAGTACGCCTGGGGTCGGTCCTTTCGGACCCACACGTCTTAGAAAATGGAATACCTCAGGGATCGGTATTAAGTGTTACATTGTTTACAATGGCGATAAATAGTCTAGCCGATGTTGTAGCAGATCCGCTTCAAATTTCTTTATATGTTGATGATTTGGCAATTTATTTATCAGGAAGGGATCTTTGCGAAGTTGGAGAATCGCTACAACAGGCAGTTGACAGGGTGGCTGCAGAGGCTTCCAGGAACGGATTTAAATTTTCAAAACTTAAAACGGTGTGCCTACATTTTTGCCGCTTGAGGCATGATCATGCCCCTCCAACACTGATTTTGGATGGCACACCAATTCATTATAAAGATAGCGTTCGTTTCCTGGGCCTCATTTTTGATAGTAAGCTATCCTGGCAGGAGCATATCGAATACACTTCTACAAAAGCAAGGAGAACCCTCGATATCTTGAAATTTCTTGGAAGTTACAAATGGGGAACTGAGCGGGAGATCTTGAAACGTATCTTCATTTGTCTTACCCGCTCCAAACTTGAATATGGAGCCCCCGTTTACAGTTCTGCGCGCAAGTCACGCCTGGCGCTATTAGACAGAGTTTATAATGAAGGTATTAGATTATTTACAGGCGCCTTCCGGACCAGTCCTCTACAGAGTCTTTATGTGGAATCGGGGATGTTGCCTCCTCAGTTAAGAAGAGAGCAGATTACCCTGACTTACACCGCCGGAATATGGGGGAAGCGGTTTCTTACCTTATTCCCTACCATATTCGAGAGCCTACACGATGAAGAATTTCGTTACCAACGCTCGCGGACGCGACCCCTTAGTATCCGAGCTAAGGAAATCTTAGCTGCAGAGGGTATAGAATTAGGAGAAGTTATGGGTTGGGGCTTTGCACCCCACCCTCCATGTATACTGCCCTCTGCGCGCGTCCGCATGGACCTGGCAATATTTAAAAAAGATGATACACCGCCCGTTGTCTATAGACAAAGATTATTAGAATTAATGAGTGTTTATTATGATTCTAGACCTGTCTTTACGGACGGGTCCAAAACAGACAACGGTGTTGGTAGCGCTGTGTACACCGATGGAGTTACCCTTAGTTGGACACTCCCTTATTACGCGTCGGTGTACACGGCAGAGGCGTATGCACTTTGCCAGGCCCTAAAGCTAATAAAAGATAAAGATTATAATAAATCGTTGGTACTGACTGATTCGTTAAGTGCGATAATGGCTCTCCGGGATCAATTCTCGACGGACCCAATGGTCGTCACTATTTTAAAATTACTTTTTGATCTTCGTGCACGTGGCCAAGGGGTGACATTCGTCTGGGGGCCAGGACACATAGGTGTGTCCGGCAACGAAAGAGCAGATCAGGCTGCTAAACAAGCTGCCTCTACTACCTCTGAAGATGTCATCCCTGTACGTCCTACTGATTTACAAGCCTATATGAAACTTATTATAAATAGAAAGTGGCAAGTTCAGTGGGACAACACTAATGAAAAACTAAAAGATATAAGGCCACGTGTGCTAAATGCCAAAGTCGAGAATTACCCGCGGCATGAATCAGTGATTCTAACAAGGCTAAGGATTGGTCATACACGTCTGACACATGGGTACCTCCTCATTGCCGAAAGAAGGCCGAGGTGCCCGCGATGCCGAGAAAGGCTGACAGTGTCGCACGTGTTGGAAGGGTGTCAGGCACTGCGAACACAGAGAGAAACAGCAGGCCTGCCACATGACAAGCGCGTTATCCTTCAAGAGGGTTCTCCTTACATCAGGAGGCTATTTACGTATCTAAAACAAATTAATTTATATTTTAAAATTTAGGTTAGTGATTAGGTTAGTTTATAGGTTAGTTCTTTTAAAGGGGAAAGGAATATCGAGTACTTTCCCCTAGTGTGAATGCTTAGGATGAGTGTATTATATTAAGGTGAGAATGTATTTATTGGCATGAATGTATTTATTGGCGTGAATGTATTTATTGGCACAAATGTATTTATTGGCGTGAATGTATTTATTGGCGTAAACGTATTTATTGGCGAGAAAGTCGTATGTATGTTTAGGTTAGGTTTTTTATCTCGGGGTTGAAAGAAATTTTATACGAGTATTTCAACCCCATTAGGTTAATTATATTTAGTTCTAGTTTATTTTGGGATGTGCAGGAATATTAGTTCAAAGTACTGCACATCCAACTGCTAGTAGAGTAAATAGCCTCCTCGGACTTAGTATTAGCAAAGCCCAAGCAAATAGTAAACATAGAAATTATAATACTTTTGGTTTTGCCTACAATAAATATAATAGAAAACATCTAAAATTATTAATTCAGATTTAGTTATGTATTGTAAAATTTAGTTTATTTAAGGGATGGCACAATGATGTTCCACACTCCCCCTCGTCGACAATGTCGATGAAATAAGAGGGGATGTGTGGAGACAATCTTGCGGACCCAGGCTCCACCCGACCTTGCTAAGCAAGGTGTAGTGTTTGGAAGCTATGGGTCTGCACACGTGTCATCCCAGCTCGAGTAGTATTTGGAAAGTGAAAAGAACATTATTAGTGGGCGCTAATGGCCAAGGCAGTCGATGCGCCAAAAAAAAAAAAAAAAAAAAAAAAAAAAAAAAAAAAAAAAAAAAAAAAAAATAGTTAATGAGATATGGAAGGTTAAATTCTGGAGGTTTACAAATTCCTTCATAATTCAAACCTCTATAACTCTCTTCCTATTCTTCCGATTTTAATGATTTTATGTCCCAAATGTAGAGAAAAGGTAGATCTATAACTGGTATAAATAACAATGTTTTAGTGATAATAGTTAATGAGATATGGAAGGTTAAATTCTGGAGGTTTACAAATTCCTTCATATTTCAAACCTTTATAACTCTTTTCCTATTCTTCAGAATGCAATGATTTCTTCACCCAATTGTAAAGATAAGTTAGCTTTATAACTGGTACAAATCGCAATGTTTTAGTGATAATAGTTAACGAGATATGGAAGGTTAAATTCTGGAGGTTTACAAATTCCTTCTTATTTCAAACCTTTATAACTCTTTTCTTATTCTTCAGAATGCAATGATTTCTTCACCCAATTGTAAAGATAAGTTAGCTTTATAACTGGTACTAATCACACTGTTTTAGTGATAATAGTTAACGAGATATGGAAGGTTAAATTCTGGAAGTTTACAAATTCATTCATATTTCAAACCTCTATAACTCGCTTCCTATTCTTCAGAATTTAATGATTTCTTCACCCAATTGTAAAGATAAGTTAGCTTTATAACTGGTACAAATCGCAATGGTTTAGTGATAATAGTTAATGAGATATGGAAGGTTAAATTCTGGAAGTTTACAAATTCCTTCATATTTCAAACCTTTATAACTCTTTTCCTATTCTTCAGAATGCAATGATTTCTTCACCCAATTGTAAAGATAAGTTAGCTTTATAACTGGTACAAATCGCAATGTTTTAGTGATAATAGTTAACGAGATATGGAAGGTTAAATTCTGGAGGTTTACAAATTCCTTCTTATTTCAAACCTTTATAACTCTTTTCTTATTCTTCAGAATGCAATGATTTCTTCACCCAATTGTAAAGATAAGTTAGCTTTATAACTGGTACTAATCACACTGTTTTAGTGATAATAGTTAACGAGATATGGAAGGTTAAATTCTGGAAGTTTACAAATTCATTTATATTTCAAACCTCTATAACTCGCTTCCTATTCTTCAGAATTTAATGATTTCTTCACCCAATTGTAAAGATAAGTTAGCTTTATAACTGGTACAAATCGCAATGTTTTAGTGATAATAGTTAATGAGATATGGAAGGTTAAATTCTGGAAGTTTACAAATTCCTTCATATTTCAAACCTTTATAACTCTTTTCCTATTCTTCAGAATGCAATGATTTCTTCACCCAATTGTAAAGATAAGTTAGCTTTATAACTGGTACAAATCGCAATGTTTTAGTGATAATAGTTAATGAGATATGGAAGGTTAAATTCTGGAAGTTTACAAATTCCTTCATATTTCAAACCTTTATAACTCTTTTCCTATTCTTCAGAATGCAATGATTTCTTCACCCAATTGTAAAGATAAGTTAGCTTTATAACTGGTACAAATCGCAATGTTTTAGTGATAATAGTTAATGAGATATGGAAGGTTAAATTCTGGAAGTTTACAAATTCCTTCATATTTCAAACCTTTATAACTCTTTTCCTATTCTTCAGAATGCAATGATTTCTTCACCCAATTGTAAAGATAAGTTAGCTTTATAACTGGTACAAATCGCAATGTTTTAGTGATAATAGTTAATGAGATATGGAAGGTTAAATTCTGGAAGTTTACAAATTCCTTCATATTTCAAACCTTTATAACTCTTTTCCTATTCTTCAGAATGCAATGATTTCTTCACCCAATTGTAAAGATAAGTTAGCTTTATAACTGGTACAAATCGCAATGTTTTAGTGATAATAGTTAATGAGATATGGAAGGTTAAATTCTGGAAGTTTACAAATTCCTTCATATTTCAAACCTTTATAACTCTTTTCCTATTCTTCAGAATGCAAGGATTTCTTCACCCAATTGTAAAGATAAGTTAGCTTTATAACTGGTACAAATCGCAATGTTTTAGTGATAATAGTTAATGAGATATGGAAGGTTAAATTCTGGAAGTTTACAAATTCCTTCATATTTCAAACCTTTATAACTCTTTTCCTATTCTTCAGAATGCAATGATTTCTTCACCCAATTGTAAAGATAAGTTAGCTTTATAACTGGTACAAATCGCAATGTTTTAGTGATAATAGTTAACGAGATATGGAAGGTTAAATTCTGGAAGTTTACAAATTCCTTCATATTTCAAACCTCTATAACTCGCTTCCTATTCTTCAGAATTTAATGATTTCTTCACCCAATTGTAAAGATAAGTTAGCTTTATAACTGGTACAAATCGCAATGTTTTAGTGATAATAGTTAACGAGATATGGAAGGTTAAATTCTGGAGGTTTACAAATTCCTTCTTATTTCAAACCTTTATAACTCTTTTCTTATTCTTCAGAATGCAATGATTTCTTCACCCAATTGTAAAGATAAGTTAGCTTTATAACTGGTACTAATCACACTGTTTTAGTGATAATAGTTAACGAGATATGGAAGGTTAAATTCTGGAAGTTTACAAATTCCTTCATATTTCAAACCTCTATAACTCGCTTCCTATTCTTCAGAATTTAATGATTTCTTCACCCAATTGTAAAGATAAGTTAGCTTTATAACTGGTACAAATCGCAATGTTTTAGTGATAATAGTTAATGAGATATGGAAGGTTAAATTCTGGAACTTTACAAATTCCTTCATATTTCAAACCTTTATAACTCTTTTCCTATTCTTCAGAATGCAATGATTTCTTCACCCAATTGTAAAGATAAGTTAGCTTTATAACTGGTACAAATCGCAATGTTTTAGTGATAATAGTTAATGAGATATGGAAGGTTAAATTCTGGAAGTTTACAAATTCCTTCATATTTCAAACCTTTATAACTCTTTTCCTATTCTTCAGAATGCAATGATTTCTTCACCCAATTGTAAAGATAAGTTAGCTTTATAACTGGTACAAATCGCAATGTTTTAGTGATAATAGTTAACGAGATATGGAAGGTTAAATTCTGGAAGTTTACAAATTCCTTCATATTTCAAACCTCTATAACTCGCTTCCTATTCTTCAGAATTTAATGATTTCTTCACCCAATTGTAAAGATAAGTTAGCTTTATAACTGGTACAAATCGCAATGTTTTAGTGATAATAGTTAACGAGATATGGAAGGTTAAATTCTGGAAGTTTACAAATTCCTTCATATTTCAAACCTCTATAACTCGCTTCCTATTCTTCAGAATTTAATGATTTCTTCACCCAATTGTAAAGATAAGTTAGCTTTATAACTGGTACTAATCACACTGTTTTAGTGATAATAGTTAACGAGATATAAAAGGTTAAATTCTGGAAGTTTACAAATTCCTTCATATTTCAAACCTCTATAACTCGCTTCCTATTCTTCAGAATTTAATGATTTCTTCACCCAATTGTAAAGATAAGTTAGCTTTATAACTGGTACAAATCGCAATGTTTTAGTGATAATAGTTAATGAGATATGGAAGGTTAAATTCTGGAAGTTTACAAATTCCTTCATATTTCAAACCTTTATAACTCTTTTCCTATTCTTCAGAATGCAATGATTTCTTCACCCAATTGTAAAGATGAGTTAGCTTTATAACTGGTACAAATCGCAATGTTTTAGTGATAATAGTTAATGAGGTATGGAAGGTTAAATTCTGGAAGTTTACAAATTCCTTCATATTTCAAACCTTTATAACTCTTTTCCTATTCTTCAGAATGCAATGATTTCTTCACCCAATTGTAAAGATAAGTTAGCTTTATAACTGGTACAAATCGCAATGTTTTAGTGATAATAGTTAATGAGATATGGAAGGTTAAATTCTGGAAGTTTACAAATTCCTTCATATTTCAAACCTTTATAACTCTTTTCCTATTCTTCAGAATGCAATGATTTCTTCACCCAATTGTAAAGATAAGTTAGCTTTATAACTGGTACAAATCGCAATGTTTTAGTGATAATAGTTAATGAGATATGGAAGGTTAAATTCTGGAAGTTTACAAATTCCTTCATATTTCAAACCTTTATAACTCTTTTCCTATTCTTCAGAATGCAATGATTTCTTCACCCAATTGTAAAGATAAGTTAGCTTTATAACTGGTACAAATCGCAATGTTTTAGTGATAATAGTTAATGAGATATGGAAGGTTAAATTCTGGAAGTTTACAAATTCCTTCATATTTCAAACCTTTATAACTCTTTTCCTATTCTTCAGAATGCAATGATTTCTTCACCCAATTGTAAAGATAAGTTAGCTTTATAACTGGTACAAATCGCAATGTTTTAGTGATAATAGTTAATGAGATATGGAAGGTTAAATTCTGGAAGTTTACAAATTCCTTCATATTTCAAACCTTTATAACTCTTTTCCTATTCTTCAGAATGCAATGATTTCTTCACCCAATTGTAAAGATAAGTTAGCTTTATAACTGGTACAAATCGCAATGTTTTAGTGATAATAGTTAATGAGATATGGAAGGTTAAATTCTGGAAGTTTACAAATTCCTTCATATTTCAAACCTTTATAACTCTTTTCCTATTCTTCAGAATGCAATGATTTCTTCACCCAATTGTAAAGATAAGTTAGCTTTATAACTGGTACAAATCGCAATGTTTTAGTGATAATAGTTAACGAGTTATGGAAGGTTAAATTCTGGAGGTTTACAAATTCCTTCTTATTTCAAACCTTTATAACTCTTTTCTTATTCTTCAGAATGCAATGATTTCTTCACCCAATTGTAAAGATAAGTTAGCTTTATAACTGGTACTAATCACACTGTTTTAGTGATAATAGTTAACGAGATATGGAAGGTTAAATTCTGGAAGTTTACAAATTCCTTCATATTTCAAACCTTTATAACTCTTTTCCTATTCTTCAGAATGCAATGATTTCTTCACCCAATTGTACAGATAAGTTAGCTTTATAACTGGTACAAATCACACTGTTTTAGTGATAATAGTTAATGAGATATGGAAGGTTAAATTCTGGAAGTTTACAAATTCCTTCATATTTCAAACCTTTATAACTCTTTTCCTATTCTTCAGAATGCAATGATTTCTTCACCCAATTGTAAAGATAAGTTAGCTTTATAACTGGTACAAATCGCAATGTTTTAGTGATAATAGTTAATGAGATATGGAAGGTTAAATTCTGGAAGTTTACAAATTCCTTCATATTTCAAACCTTTATAACTCTTTTCCTATTCTTCAGAATGCAATGATTTCTTCACCCAATTGTAAAGATAAGTTAGCTTTATAACTGGTACAAATCGCAATGTTTTAGTGATAATAGTTAATGAGATATGGAAGGTTAAATTCTGGAAGTTTACAAATTCCTTCATATTTCAAACCTTTATAACTCTTTTCCTATTCTTCAGAATGCAATGATTTCTTCACCCAATTGTAAAGATAAGTTAGCTTTATAACTGGTACAAATCGCAATGTTTTAGTGATAATAGTTAACGAGATATGGAAGGTTAAATTCTGGAGGTTTACAAATTCCTTCTTATTTCAAACCTTTATAACTCTTTTCTTATTCTTCAGAATGCAATGATTTCTTCACCCAATTGTAAAGATAAGTTAGCTTTATAACTGGTACTAATCACACTGTTTTAGTGATAATAGTTAACGAGATATGGAAGGTTAAATTCTGGAAGTTTACAAATTCCTTCATATTTCAAACCTTTATAACTCTTTTCCTATTCTTCAGAATGCAATGATTTCTTCACCCAATTGTACAGATAAGTTAGCTTTATAACTGGTACAAATCACACTGTTTTAGTGATAATAGTTAATGAGATATGGAAGGTTAAATTCTGGAAGTTTACAAATTCCTTCATATTTCAAACCTTTATAACTCTTTTCCTATTCTTCAGAATGCAATGATTTCTTCACCCAATTGTAAAGATAAGTTAGCTTTATAACTGGTACAAATCGCAATGTTTTAGTGATAATAGTTATAGAGATATGGAAGGTTAAATTCTGGAAGTTTACAAATTCCTTCATATTTCAAACCTTTATAACTCTTTTCCTATTCTTCAGAATGCAATGATTTCTTCACCCAATTGTAAAGATAAGTTAGCTTTATAACTCTTTTCCTATTCTTCAGAATGCAATGATTTCTTCACCCAATTGTAAAGATAAGTTAGCTTTATAACTGGTACAAATCACACTGTTTTAGTGATAATAGTTAACGAGATGTGGAAGGTTAAATTCTGGAAGTTTACAAATTCCTTCATATTTCAAACCTTTATAACTCTTTTCCTATTCTTCAGAATGCAATGATTTCTTCACCCAATTGTAAAGATAAGTTAGCTTTATAACTGGTACAAATCACACTGTTTTAGTGATAATAGTTAACGAGATATGGAAGGTTAAATTCTGGAAGTTTACAAATTCCTTCATATTTCAAACCTTTATAACTCTTTTCCTATTCTTCAGAATGCAATGATTTCTTCACCCAATTGTAAAGATAAGTTAGCTTTATAACTGGTACAAATCGCAATGTTTTAGTGATAATAGTTAATGAGATATGGAAGGTTAAATTCTGGAATTTTATAAATTCCTTCATATTTCAAACCTTTATAACTCTTTTCCTATTCTTCAGAATGCAATGATTTCTTCACCCAATTGTAAAGATAAGTTAGCTTTATAACTGGTACAAATCGCAATGTTTTAGTGATAATAGTTAACGAGATATGGAAGGTTAAATTCTGGAAGTTTACAAATTCCTTCATATTTCAAACCTCTATAACTCGCTTCCTATTCTTCAGAATTTAATGATTTCTTCACCCAATTGTAAAGATAAGTTAGCTTTATAACTGGTACAAATCGCAATGTTTTAGTGATAATAGTTAACGAGATATGGAAGGTTAAATTCTGGAGGTTTACAAATTCCTTCTTATTTCAAACCTTTATAACTCTTTTCTTATTCTTCAGAATGCAATGATTTCTTCACCCAATTGTAAAGATAAGTTAGCTTTATAACTGGTACTAATCACACTGTTTTAGTGATAATAGTTAACGAGATATGGAAGGTTAAATTCTGGAAGTTTACAAATTCCTTCATATTTCAAACCTCTATAACTCGCTTCCTATTCTTCAGAATTTAATGATTTCTTCACCCAATTGTAAAGATAAGTTAGCTTTATAACTGGTACAAATCGCAATGTTTTAGTGATAATAGTTAATGAGATATGGAAGGTTAAATTCTGGAACTTTACAAATTCCTTCATATTTCAAACCTTTATAACTCTTTTCCTATTCTTCAGAATGCAATGATTTCTTCACCCAATTGTAAAGATAAGTTAGCTTTATAACTGGTACAAATCGCAATGTTTTAGTGATAATAGTTAATGAGATATGGAAGGTTAAATTCTGGAAGTTTACAAATTCCTTCATATTTCAAACCTTTATAACTCTTTTCCTATTCTTCAGAATGCAATGATTTCTTCACCCAATTGTAAAGATAAGTTAGCTTTATAACTGGTACAAATCGCAATGTTTTAGTGATAATAGTTAACGAGATATGGAAGGTTAAATTCTGGAAGTTTACAAATTCCTTCATATTTCAAACCTCTATAACTCGCTTCCTATTCTTCAGAATTTAATGATTTCTTCACCCAATTGTAAAGATAAGTTAGCTTTATAACTGGTACAAATCGCAATGTTTTAGTGATAATAGTTAACGAGATATGGAAGGTTAAATTCTGGAAGTTTACAAATTCCTTCATATTTCAAACCTCTATAACTCGCTTCCTATTCTTCAGAATTTAATGATTTCTTCACCCAATTGTAAAGATAAGTTAGCTTTATAACTGGTACTAATCACACTGTTTTAGTGATAATAGTTAACGAGATATAAAAGGTTAAATTCTGGAAGTTTACAAATTCCTTCATATTTCAAACCTCTATAACTCGCTTCCTATTCTTCAGAATTTAATGATTTCTTCACCCAATTGTAAAGATAAGTTAGCATTATAACTGGTACAAATCGCAATGTTTTAGTGATAATAGTTAATGAGATATGGAAGGTTAAATTCTGGAAGTTTACAAATTCCTTCATATTTCAAACCTTTATAACTCTTTTCCTATTCTTCAGAATGCAATGATTTCTTCACCCAATTGTAAAGATGAGTTAGCTTTATAACTGGTACAAATCGCAATGTTTTAGTGATAATAGTTAATGAGGTATGGAAGGTTAAATTCTGGAAGTTTACAAATTCCTTCATATTTCAAACCTTTATAACTCTTTTCCTATTCTTCAGAATGCAATGATTTCTTCACCCAATTGTAAAGATAAGTTAGCTTTATAACTGGTACAAATCGCAATGTTTTAGTGATAATAGTTAATGAGATATGGAAGGTTAAATTCTGGAAGTTTACAAATTCCTTCATATTTCAAACCTTTATAACTCTTTTCCTATTCTTCAGAATGCAATGATTTCTTCACCCAATTGTAAAGATAAGTTAGCTTTATAACTGGTACAAATCGCAATGTTTTAGTGATAATAGTTATGAGATATGGAAGGTTAAATTCTGGAAGTTTACAAATTCCTTCATATTTCAAACCTTTATAACTCTTTTCCTATTCTTCAGAATGCAATGATTTTTTCACCCAATTGTAAAGATAAGTTAGCTTTATAACTGGTACAAATCGCAATGTTTTAGTGATAATAGTTAATGAGATATGGAAGGTTAAATTCTGGAAGTTTACAAATTCCTTCATATTTCAAACCTTTATAACTCTTTTCCTATTCTTCAGAATGCAATGATTTCTTCACCCAATTGTAAAGATAAGTTAGCTTTATAACTGGTACAAATCGCAATGTTTTAGTGATAATAGTTAATGAGATATGGAAGGTTAAATTCTGGAAGTTTACAAATTCCTTCATATTTCAAACCTTTATAACTCTTTTCCTATTCTTCAGAATGCAATGATTTCTTCACCCAATTGTAAAGATAAGTTAGCTTTATAACTGGTACAAATCGCAATGTTTTAGTGATAATAGTTAACGAGATATGGAAGGTTAAATTCTGGAGGTTTACAAATTCCTTCTTATTTCAAACCTTTATAACTCTTTTCTTATTCTTCAGAATGCAATGATTTCTTCACCCAATTGTAAAGATAAGTTAGCTTTATAACTGGTACTAATCACACTGTTTTAGTGATAATAGTTAACGAGATATGGAAGGTTAAATTCTGGAAGTTTACAAATTCCTTCATATTTCAAACCTTTATAACTCTTTTCCTATTCTTCAGAATGCAATGATTTCTTCACCCAATTGTACAGATAAGTTAGCTTTATAACTGGTACAAATCACACTGTTTTAGTGATAATAGTTAATGAGATATGGAAGGTTAAATTCTGGAAGTTTACAAATTCCTTCATATTTCAAACCTTTATAACTCTTTTCCTATTCTTCAGAATGCAATGATTTCTTCACCCAATTGTAAAGATAAGTTAGCTTTATAACTGGTACAAATCGCAATGTTTTAGTGATAATAGTTAATGAGATATGGAAGGTTAAATTCTGGAAGTTTACAAATTCCTTCATATTTCAAACCTTTATAACTCTTTTCCTATTCTTCAGAATGCAATGATTTCTTCACCCAATTGTAAAGATAAGTTAGCTTTATAACTGGTACAAATCGCAATGTTTTAGTGATAATAGTTAATGAGATATGGAAGGTTAAATTCTGGAAGTTTACAAATTCCTTCATATTTCAAACCTTTATAACTCTTTTCCTATTCTTCAGAATGCAATGATTTCTTCACCCAATTGTAAAGATAAGTTAGCTTTATAACTGGTACAAATCGCAATGTTTTAGTGATAATAGTTAATGAGATATGGAAGGTTAAATTCTGGAAGTTTACAAATTCCTTCATATTTCAAACCTTTATAACTCTTTTCCTATTCTTCAGAATGCAATGATTTCTTCACCCAATTGTAAAGATAAGTTAGCTTTATAACTCTTTTCCTATTCTTCAGAATGCAATGATTTCTTCACCCAATTGTAAAGATAAGTTAGCTTTATAACTGGTACAAATCACACTGTTTTAGTGATAATAGTTAACGAGATGTGGAAGGTTAAATTCTGGAAGTTTACAAATTCCTTCATATTTCAAACCTTTATAACTCTTTTCCTATTCTTCAGAATGCAATGATTTCTTCACCCAATTGTAAAGATAAGTTAGCTTTATAACTGGTACAAATCACACTGTTTTAGTGATAATAGTTAACGAGATATGGAAGGTTAAATTCTGGAAGTTTACAAATTCCTTCATATTTCAAACCTTTATAACTCTTTTCCTATTCTTCAGAATGCAATGATTTCTTCACCCAATTGTAAAGATAAGTTAGCTTTATAACTGGTACAAATCGCAATGTTTTAGTGATAATAGTTAATGAGATATGGAAGGTTAAATTCTGGAAGTTTACAAATTCCTTCATATTTCAAACCTTTATAACTCTTTTCCTATTCTTCAGAATGCAATGATTTCTTCACCCAATTGTAAAGATAAGTTAGCTTTATAACTGGTACAAATCGCAATGTTTTAGTGATAATAGTTAATGAGATATGGAAGGTTAAATTCTGGAAGTTTACAAATTCCTTCATATTTCAAACCTTTATAACTCTTTTCCTATTCTTCAGAATGCAATGATTTCTTCACCCAATTGTAAAGATAAGTTAGCTTTATAACTGGTACAAATCGCAATGTTTTAGTGATAATAGTTAATGAGATATGGAAGGTTAAATTCTGGAAGTTTACAAATTCCTTCATATTTCAAACCTTTATAACTCTTTTCCTATTCTTCAGAATGCAATGATTTCTTCACCCAATTGTAAAGATAAGTTAGCTTTATAACTGGTACAAATCGCAATGTTTTAGTGATAATAGTTAACGAGATATGGAAGGTTAAATTCTGGAGGTTTACAAATTCCTTCTTATTTCAAACCTTTATAACTCTTTTCTTATTCTTCAGAATGCAATGATTTCTTCACCCAATTGTAAAGATAAGTTAGCTTTATAACTGGTACTAATCACACTGTTTTAGTGATAATAGTTAACGAGATATGGAAGGTTAAATTCTGGAAGTTTACAAATTCCTTCATATTTCAAACCTTTATAACTCTTTTCCTATTCTTCAGAATGCAATGATTTCTTCACCCAATTGTAAAGATAAGTTAGCTTTATAACTGGTACAAATCACACTGTTTTAGTGATAATAGTTAACGAGATATGGAAGGTTAAATTCTGGAAGTTTACAAATTCCTTCATATTTCAAACCTCTATAACTCGCTTCCTATTCTTCAGAATTTAATGATTTCTTCACCCAATTGTAAAGATAAGTTAGCTTTATAACTGGTACAAATCGCAATGTTTTAGTGATAATAGTTAATGAGATATGGAAGGTTAAATTCTGGAGGTTTACAAATTCCTTCATATTTCAAACCTTTATAACTCTTTTCCTATTCTTCAGAATGCAATGATTTCTTCACCCAATTGTAAAGATAAGTTAGCTTTATAACTGGTACAAATCGCAATGTTTTAGTGATAATAGTTAATGAGATATGGAAGGTTAAATTCTGGAAGTTTACAAATTCCTTCATATTTCAAACCTTTATAACTCTTTTCCTATTCTTCAGAATGCAATGATTTCTTCACCCAATTGTAAAGATAAGTTAGCTTTATAACTGGTACAAATCGCAATGTTTTAGTGATAATAGTTAATGAGATATGGAAGGTTAAATTCTGGAAGTTTACAAATTCCTTCATATTTCAAACCTTTATAACTCTTTTCCTATTCTTCAGAATGCAATGATTTCTTCACCCAATTGTAAAGATAAGTTAGCTTTATAACTGGTACAAATCGCAATGTTTTAGTGATAATAGTTAACGAGATATGGAAGGTTAAATTCTGGAGGTTTACAAATTCCTTCTTATTTCAAACCTTTATAACTCTTTTCTTATTCTTCAGAATGCAATGATTTCTTCACCCAATTGTAAAGATAAGTTAGCTTTATAACTGGTACTAATCACACTGTTTTAGTGATAATAGTTAACGAGATATGGAAGGTTAAATTCTGGAAGTTTACAAATTCCTTCATATTTCAAACCTTTATAACTCTTTTCCTATTCTTCAGAATGCAATGATTTCTTCACCCAATTGTACAGATAAGTTAGCTTTATAACTGGTACAAATCACACTGTTTTAGTGATAATAGTTAATGAGATATGGAAGGTTAAATTCTGGAAGTTTACAAATTCCTTCATATTTCAAACCTTTATAACTCTTTTCCTATTCTTCAGAATGCAATGATTTCTTCACCCAATTGTAAAGATAAGTTAGCTTTATAACTGGTACAAATCGCAATGTTTTAGTGATAATAGTTAATGAGATATGGAAGGTTAAATTCTGGAAGTTTACAAATTCCTTCATATTTCAAACCTTTATAACTCTTTTCCTATTCTTCAGAATGCAATGATTTCTTCACCCAATTGTAAAGATAAGTTAGCTTTATAACTGGTACAAATCGCAATGTTTTAGTGATAATAGTTAATGAGATATGGAAGGTTAAATTCTGGAAGTTTACAAATTCCTTCATATTTCAAACCTTTATAACTCTTTTCCTATTCTTCAGAATGCAATGATTTCTTCACCCAATTGTAAAGATAAGTTAGCTTTATAACTGGTACAAATCGCAATGTTTTAGTGATAATAGTTAATGAGATATGGAAGGTTAAATTCTGGAAGTTTACAAATTCCTTCATATTTCAAACCTTTATAACTCTTTTCCTATTCTTCAGAATGCAATGATTTCTTCACCCAATTGTAAAGATAAGTTAGCTTTATAACTCTTTTCCTATTCTTCAGAATGCAATGATTTCTTCACCCAATTGTAAAGATAAGTTAGCTTTATAACTGGTACAAATCACACTGTTTTAGTGATAATAGTTAACGAGATGTGGAAGGTTAAATTCTGGAAGTTTACAAATTCCTTCATATTTCAAACCTTTATAACTCTTTTCCTATTCTTCAGAATGCAATGATTTCTTCACCCAATTGTAAAGATAAGTTAGCTTTATAACTGGTACAAATCACACTGTTTTAGTGATAATAGTTAACGAGATATGGAAGGTTAAATTCTGGAAGTTTACAAATTCCTTCATATTTCAAACCTTTATAACTCTTTTCCTATTCTTCAGAATGCAATGATTTCTTCACCCAATTGTAAAGATAAGTTAGCTTTATAACTGGTACAAATCGCAATGTTTTAGTGATAATAGTTAATGAGATATGGAAGGTTAAATTCTGGAAGTTTACAAATTCCTTCATATTTCAAACCTTTATAACTCTTTTCCTATTCTTCAGAATGCAATGATTTCTTCACCCAATTGTAAAGATAAGTTAGCTTTATAACTGGTACAAATCGCAATGTTTTAGTGATAATAGTTAACGAGATATGGAAGGTTAAATTCTGGAGGTTTACAAATTCCTTCTTATTTCAAACCTTTATAACTCTTTTCTTATTCTTCAGAAAGCAATGATTTCTTCACCCAATTGTAAAGATAAGTTAGCTTTATAACTCTTTTCCTATTCTTCAGAATGCAATGATTTCTTCACCCAATTGTAAAGATAAGTTAGCTTTATAACTGGTACAAATCGCAATGTTTTAGTGATAATAGTTAATGAGATATGGAAGGTTAAATTCTGGAAGTTTACAAATTCCTTCATATTTCAAACCTTTATAACTCTTTTCCTATTCTTCAGAATGCAATGATTTCTTCACCCAATTGTAAAGATAAGTTAGCTTTATAACTGGTACAAATCGCAATGTTTTAGTGATAATAGTTAACGAGATATGGAAGGTTAAATTCTGGAGGTTTACAAATTCCTTCTTATTTCAAACCTTTATAACTCTTTTCTTATTCTTCAGAAAGCAATGATTTCTTCACCCAATTGTAAAGATAAGTTAGCTTTATAACTGGTACTAATCACACTGTTTTAGTGATAATAGTTAACGAGATATGGAAGGTTAAATTCTGGAAGTTTACAAATTCCTTCATATTTCAAACCTTTATAACTCTTTTCCTATTCTTCAGAATGCAATGATTTCTTCACCCAATTGTAAAGATAAGTTAGCTTTATAACTGGTACAAATCACACTGTTTTAGTGATAATAGTTAACGAGATATGGAAGGTTAAATTCTGGAAGTTTACAAATTCCTTCATATTTCAAACCTCTATAACTCGCTTCCTATTCTTCAGAATTTAATGATTTCTTCACCCAATTGTAAAGATAAGTTAGCTTTATAACTGGTACAAATCGCAATGTTTTAGTGATAATAGTTAATGAGATATGGAAGGTTAAATTCTGGAGGTTTACAAATTCCTTCATATTTCAAACCTTTATAACTCTTTTCCTATTCTTCAGAATGCAATGATTTCTTCACCCAATTGTAAAGATAAGTTAGCTTTATAACTGGTACAAATCACACTGTTTTAGTGATAATAGTTAACGAGATATGGAAGGTTAAATTCTGGAAGTTTACAAATTCCTTCATATTTCAAACCTCTATAACTCGCTTCCTATTCTTCAGAATTTAATGATTTCTTCACCCAATTGTAAAGATAAGTTAGCTTTATAAGTGGTATAAATCACACTGTTTTAGTGATAATAGTTAACGAGATATGGAAGGTTAAATTCTGGAAGTTTACAAATTCCTTCATATTTTAAACCTCTATAACTCGCTTCCTATTCTTCAGAATTTAATGATTTCTTCACCCAATTGTAAAGATAAGTTAGCTTTATAACTGGTACAAATCACACTGTTTTAGTGATAATAGTAAATATGAGATATTGAAGGTTGAATTCTGGAGGTTCACAAATCCTTTCATATTTCAAACCTCTATAACTCTCTTCCTATTCTTCAGAATGCAATGATTTCTTCACCCAATTGTAAAGATAAGTTATCTCTATAACTGGTACAAATCACACTGTTTTAGTGATAATAGTTAACGAGATATGGAAGGTTAAATTCTGGAAGTTTACAAATTCCTTCATATTTCAAACCTCTATAACTCGCTTCCTATTCTTCAGAATGCAATGATTTCTTCACCCAATTGTAAAGATAAGTTAGCTTTATAAGTGGTATAAATCACACTGTTTTAGTGATAATAGTTAACGAGATATGGAAGGTTAAATTCTGGAAGTTTACAAATTCCTTTATATTTCAAACCTCTATAACTCGCTTCCTATTCTTCAGAATTTAATGATTTCTTCACCCAATTGTAAAGATAAGTTAGCTTTATAACTGGTACAAATCACACTGTTTTAGTGATAATAGTAAATATGAGATATTGAAGGTTAAATTCTGGAGGTTTACAAATTCCTTCTTATTTCAAACCTTTATAACTCTTTTCCTATTCTTCAGAATGCAATGATTTCTTCACCCAATTGTAAAGATAAGTTAGCTCTATAACTGGTATCGCAATATTCTAGTTAAAGAGTTCTTGTTGAAAAGTTAAAATATATTGGCTATTTATTTATGATGATTTAATTTATAGTTTTCATTATTTGTTAGAAAAAAAATTTTATAGTTAAGTATGAGCTTCCGCCCTCGTCTACCACACCTAATTGGTAGTTAGACGTTAAGCCCCGCCCCCCAAAAAATAGGCGATTGCTGTACTTTGTACTTGTATGAAATTAGTATAGTGATATTTCTGGAGGAACTCGAAATCGAAAACTTATCCGATCGCAATACTTCTTACGTAGTATAGAAAGAAAACTCCAGCTGATAAAATATTTTTATATTATAAACTGGTTTTTATACTATAAACGTTTAAATAAATTCTACAATAATCCTACCTAGCACGCTATTGCTCGAAGAAGTTTTTGGTAAGGAGTCAGTGTTACTTTCAACAGCAATTAGCAGCCGCTATAGCCAGCAGTAAGAAGTGCTTCATAGAGGATTAATAGTTATTTATCATTGTTGAAAGGAACTTTAAGAGTCATTGTCGATACGTGAAGAGCCATGATGGCGAAGGATAACTTGCCGAAGAGAAAATGATATCCGACTGTTACAACCAGGCCATATTGTCACCATGAAACTGCCATAAATTTCCTAAATGTTAGCTCTGCGTATTAAAAACTACTTAGAACGACAAAATCTGATATATATATATTAGCATTATTATTTATAGGTACTAAAAAATGATTCACTCATCTTATCCAAAAGATAAGTATTTACAATGGCGTAACTAGCTCCAAGACTGAACCCACCTAAAAATATTTTCCATATAAAGAGAAGCTTGCTTTTAATAGCCTTTAATAAATTTTTGCATTTTAGCTCAAAAAATGCATTTTGGATTACGTGGTGTATGAATAGCCTGAACGTTAAAGAATTCTGCTGTACTTGCGCAGTAGTCCATGACTTTTAAGTCAGAGTAGGTCTGCTAGTCAGAGTAGGGTTAGAAGACATAATGAGTACCTACTCTGGTTATTGTAAGCTTTTCTTCTCTAATAGAAAGACATCGCTCCATATATCAGCCATCACGAGAGCACGACGATTTAAGATTCTTCCAGACATGCGTTGAACTGCTGTCCGCTGTTGATAGATTGGCGAATCTATGCCGGCTGGGACTTGCCTGTGATAGCCCAATCATCCTCATAGCCATACTAAGCTTCTGGTTATCAACCAAACGAGTTAACCAAAAGCTTACAGAACATTAGACGATTTACAATAGAGAACCTTATTATTATAGCTCGCATAGCTGTTAGCTTCATTCCATTTTTCTTAGATTCTCTTATATTCTCTAGAGAGTTTGAGGGTGATGTTGGGTTTCGTGCTTTAAAATTGTAAAAAAGCTCCTCCCGGAGTGGTGTGTGGTGAAAAAAAACAGCTTAAGATGCTGATGAAATAAATCCGAAACCTTTGGGTTAGATGAATTGGTAGTACCTAATTGGAATATCAAGTTTTGGTGTCCCGACAAGTCTGCACAACAAATACTCATTAGGTAGCTGGTTAATTTATCTGGGTGAACATTCAGTAAAACTAGCGGCACTATTTTCAAGCTTATATTAGCACTAAACATTCAATTTAAGTGGAAAGAAATAAAAATAAAGAAATAATTCGTAGACCTATAAAGAGCATTCGATTCTTTAATCCATAATTTATTATGGAATAGGTTGTACTGTCTGGACGTGAGAGAGAAAATAATCCAAATTCTTACTAATGAAAGAAGATACACTTCCAAAGAAATACCTAAAACCATGAGAGTACATCAAGAAGAAGTCCTAAGGTCTCTGTTATTTATTCTATAAATTTCTAATATTCTGGAACATTTTAATTCCCACGGTCGTTCTGGTATTAATATGAATAAAAATAAAGATCTATTTAAGCTATTAAATGCGTTCGATCAGTAATATTGTCTTCCTCTTGGCAACAAACACAAAACTATCTTAACCTACTCTCTCAATACTGTAAAAGTAATTGCCTAAATAAAAGAAATATTGTTCCATTCCACATAGCTGGTCGTGAAACTCAGTTTAATACTTTAAAGTTTGAAGAAATAGATATCAAGATTTTTCATAATTATCTTTATTATCTATTAAAGATCGTAAAACTATTAATTTTTAGAATTGAAATAGCGAGGATTCGGTCAAAATAAATAACAACTCTGTCTTTATTCGCCAACATTTTGACAAATTTATTGTCTACCTCAGGGCCTGGCTACTACAAATTCATTACACACAATTAGACTATTGAAACACAGGAATAAAAATACATAACATCCCCATTACAAAACTGTAGGAAATGATATAAATTACAATCGTTAAAAATTTACATGGTTATACTTGGATATACGAGGTGTGGCTATTAAATAACGAGACTGATGCTGCTACAGAAGAACTATGCAAGCGCCAAATCCTAACGACCGACAGCTGTGCAGCGTAAAGACTTCTCTTTCGATTGCAGCGTGTTTGTAGAGAAATCTGTTTGACCGGAACCGTCGTTTGTGTAAGAGGTGTTAGTTTCGTTTTGCTGAAAACATGATACTACACATGTAGGAGAGCAACGAATTGTCGTGAAATTTCACATCAAAACTTGATAAAACCGCTACTGAAACTTATATTTTATTAAAAGAAGTTTATGGCGATGAATGGTTATCACGTGCGCGAGTTTTTGAGAGGTTCAAGCGTTTCCAAGATGGCCGAGAAGACGTCGGAGATGATGACCGCCCGGGTCGCTCTTCCACATCCAAAACGGATGAAACTATCGATTATAATTAATCAACATTACTACCGTGAGGTGCTTGCTCAACTCCGTGAAAAGAGTAAGGAAAAAACGACCCGATTTGTGGAAGAACAAGTCATGGGGTTCTCCATCAAGACAACGCGCCCGGCTCACTCTGCATTGTCTGTCAAGACTTTTCTAGCCAAGTACAACATCCCAGTTTTAGGCCATCCACCTTATTCGCCTGGCCTGGCCCCATGTGACTTTTTGATCTGTTCCCCCAAAGTCAAATCTGCATTAAAAGGAACAGGATTTCAGTCCGTTGAAGTTGTGAAAGAAAAAGCGGCACGCATCATGCAGGAGCTCATAGAAAAAGACTCGCCAGCACTGTTTCGAACAATGGTAAATTCGCATGGAGCGTTGTAGGGATAGGGGAGAGGTGTATATTGAAGGTGATAATAACTAAATATGTATAAATTTAAAATAAAATGTTTTACAGCAGTAGTCTCGTTATTTAATAGCCACACCTCGTATACCTGTTCTCCATTCTATGGTTCTCAGTTTTCTTCTGTAACTCAACCAACTCGCAAAACCAAGCAAATTGTAACTGATATCAGTTCTAATAGTTTTTTTTAAATAAGATATTATGTATTTTTTCTATTCCTGTGTTTCAATAGTCTAATTATTGTGTCATTTATTTGTAATATCCAGGCCCTGAGGAAGACAATAAATTTGTCGAAACGTTGGCTGTAAAGAAGGAGTTGTTGTTTTTTATTATGACCGAATCCTCGCTAGTTTAATCCTAAAAATTTATAATTAAAATTCAGTCCATCCCTGGAGAATCTTATTAGGATTAAGAGGAAATAAAAGACTTCACAATAATTATGAATGTATTTAGAATAACTTACCAATTAAATCCACTCCCAAATCAACATCCGCTTCAGTTCTGATTGTGCGGCAACCACCACCTTGAAAAAACAAAACCATACTTTTTACCCAATAATAATTAATTAATTCACCCAATAATTTGTTAATACTTAATTAGTAAGTATATAGAACTATACACTCAATATATGTCAAATATATTATTGTTTCTACTCAAACTTTAAACAAAACCATGTGCATACTATTTACTAATATTCATAAGTAAGGAACGGATTTTTATGTATTTAAAAATGCCAAATATTTAATTAAAATATGCATTTATTTTCGTCAATTATGTGGAAAATATGTGATTTTCTTAAAATATTTTCTGGAATATTTAAGTAAAATGGACATTTTTTTTTATGAAAATAGATTTTTTTGGGGGGGGGGCAAGTTATAATTATTTATACAAGAAAAGAATATTTTTACAATTTATAATAATTTATTAGGAACAAAATAATTTGTTTTTACAAGTTATAATGATTTATACAACAAAGAACATTTTCACTATTTATAAAAAGATTTCAATTTTGAAAACTTCACTCTTCGAAATTGTTTGCAACCACATGAAATTTCAAATGTTGGAACGTAAAGTGACGACGATCTGGGCGTAAGATGGACTTATAACGACTAAAAGATCGTTCAACATCTACAGATGTTATAGGTGCCTTGCTGAAAGAAGTTGTAAAGGGTACACGATGTTCTGAGGTGACTTCTGTTCCACTGATAATATCAGAAATCTGGCAGATGGTCTCCCACCCTTTGTTCTTGCTCAGTACTTCTACCAGTTTTGATCTGATCAGATCTCCCTTACTCCCAGGTATTCCTTCCACCTTTTCGATGACTTTTTTAACGTTGGACACGTTTTCTGTCAGTCGAACATTTTGGGACTCAAGTTGGGTAATGGCTTGTGCAAGAAATACGCAATTGTCAGAAATGAATGCAAGGTCGTTCCATAAATTAGGTTTCTCGAATAAAGACTTGGCTGTATTTATCGCTACTGCTTCGTCTTCGAGATGTGAAAGGACATTCTTGATTTTATTGTAGTTTTCATAGTAATACTGAGCTGCTTCCAGCCAAGTACCCCATCTTGTCAATATTGGTTCTGGTGGAAGACACAAGTCTGGATAGAGATCTTTTAGCATTTTAATGCGACTTGGTGCTTTTAAAAACACTTTTTTAACCACTGTGATTCACAGTCTGTGGTTCACAGTTCCTGTCAACCACCTCCCAATTATGAAAATATGCCCAAAATGAAAAATATGGACATATTTTGATTAAATATGTAGAAATATTTATTTATTTTAATCAAATATGTATAAATATGCGATAACATCCAAATATGTGGAAATATGTGAAATAAAAGTAGACTCAAACGGCTTAAAAAGTGTCAGTATGACTTCTAGTTGAAAAACATCTGTAAATTGCCTAGAAAAAAATCTCCTTAACAAAAACTTACAGTTTTAAAAGTTAAGTATAAGGGTTGATTAAACGCCAAAAGGTACACAAATCAGCAGTTCCCAACATTTCATTAATACTTCATTGATATAATTTAAGTAATTTTACTGCATTAACTTTTCCTTCACATTTTTTAGAATTTATTAGATGTCACAGACCCTTATGCTGGCCATTTTCGTCTACAAAATATTTACTCAAGTAGCACACCATTTAACTTAGATTGACTGTAATATCTATTTATCTATAATAATCAAACTATTAATCACAGGTGAAAAAGAAAACGTTATAAAAAAGATTAAAAAAATATGAGGCTAAAAAATTCATAAACTTTTTTAAAAAATGCTTACACCAACATACATCAATGATTTTATTTATTTATTTTTATTTTTAAATAAAAATCATTGGTTTAAGTTCATTCTTCGATTAAAGTAATTGTTACTTTAGTAGTAGTCAATCGTTTATAATAATAGGTAATAAATTATCTGGCTTTATCGCAAATAATATAGTTTTCTTCAATTACATTCTCAATCTAGGTGTTCTTCCCACAATGTTATATATATGTCCTACCGGACAGTTTTAATATAAAATAAAGAAAATAAAGATATGCATATTTTTAGGACAGCTAATTATTCCAGTATTTTACCATAAGTAAAATTAGGGGGACTAAATTAAATTACAATTGAGAAATGAGTAAATATTGTTGAATAATCTACTTGTTATTAACTGTATGTTATTTGTGCTCACGAATATTTCGGTAAGACGAATTCAAGACTGAAATATTGTTTTGAATCCTCTGTGATTCAAATTTAAACAGTAGCCGACTCTAACTTAGTCTTTTTCTACTTTAACATGCATGTATATGTGACTACTCAGAATAAAGGGCACATTAAAGAGAAATCAGAAGAATAATTTGGAATAGAGTTAAAATAAAAACCTGTTTAATTACGAAGATATAATATACATTTTATCATAATTGTAACAAAATAATATTATGAATGAACTGGCCAGCATAAGGGTCTGTGACATCTAATAAATTCTAAAAAATGTGAAGGAAAAGTTAATGCAGTAAAATTACTTAAATTATATCAATGAAGTATTAATGAAATGTTGGGAACTGCTGATTTGTGTACCTTTTGGCGTTTAATCAACCCTTATACTTAACTTTTAAAACTGTAAGTTTTTGTTAAGGAGATTTTTGTACCTTTTGGATAGATTTTCCTTTTTGTCTATTTGCAAAGTTACGTCTGCTTTACAGATTTTTTAAAATTTGGAATAAGCTATTCTATCATTATAACCTGATAAGGTGTTAAATCGGAACCGTAACTACCACTGGAGAGATCTTTTTAAAGAATGATTATAGTTGCGGTCCCCAAACCATCCTCAATAACAATTTTTTTTAGAAAGCGTTTTGAATAAAATAGGAAGGTACGTAAATAGCAAAATTAAACTGCGATTTCAGTACTTCCTTTTAAGAGGAGCAAAAAAAATAAACTGCGATTACAGTACTTCTCCCTAAAAGGCAAAGATTTTGAATCGAACGACAATTCATTGATGTAAATCGGTTCACTCATTGATAATTTTAACGATTGCAGTACTTCTCTTAGTAGGTGTAAGAGCATGATGGCACTTCACAGCCACGTAGAGGAGCTTTCATCACTTTTTCGTGCTAAATTTTATCAAAATCGGACTAAGCGTTATAGAAATATTGGTAATAATAGTTTTAGAAAGGGCCTTATTTGGGTGGGGCAAACTTCCCTCCTTATGAGGCATAGCGTCGAGACTTTTAAAGTGCAAATCTGTACAAAATTTCGATTCGAATGACACTTCATTCATGAATATCGGTTCACGTGTCGATAATTTGAAACGATTGCTATACTTCCCCTTAACAAGTGTAAGAGCAGATCGTCGCTTTATTGTTACGTAGGGGAGCCCTAACTCTATCATCCTACCAAATTCTATCAAAATCGGGTCAAGATTTACAGAGTTATTAGTAATAATAATTTTGGAGGGGGCCTTACATAAAGGGGGCTAACTCCTCTCCCATTCGATGTACAGCGTCGAGACCCCCAAAAGGCACATCTACATAAAATTCCGAATCGAATGACACCTCATTCATGAAAATCGGTTCGCGCGTTTAGGCGCTACGTTGTTTACAAAAAAGGTAACAAGAAGAAGAAGAAGAACAACAACAACAACAACAACAACAACAAGAACAAGAACAAGAACATTTTTTGAAAAAGCCGTTTTTGCTCATTTTCGGCAACTTTTTTCTCGAAACCTATTAGATCTGGGTGGTTGCAAAAAAATTACAGTTATAAAGGAGGGTTCGGAGTAAGATTTAAAGAAAATTTGGGAATTTTATCTTTTATAGAAAAATAGCAAAAAATTGTCAAAGTTGGGTGTTTTTCAACGTTACGCTTTTTCGTGCAGTTTTTGATGGTCAACCCTTATACAACTGTCCTACCGGACAGTTTTAATATGTAAATACATACGAATCCGTTCCCTATTCATAAGGTTCTAACTTATTTACTGCAAACTTAGAACATTTGAGGTGTATTAATTCTTATCAATGTTATACACTGCATTACACTAAACGTTCATTAAGCTAAAAAAATTACCGTAACAAACAACCCCATCCTAAGAACTAGTCTGAAACGATTTTTACTGGTAAAATGATGAAAAAAGAAAATTAAGTTGTAAATCTTACTGTGTGTAATTTATATTAGAAGTTTACAAAAAACCTAGATGCATTGACACACACATAAACACATCAATTCACACTTACACACTCTGAGAGAGTTTGTGTGTGTAAAAGAGTGGTGGACCAGTTCAATAGGTATACAGGGTGATCCATTTAAAACGCACCAATCGCTAATAACTTTTTAGGAAAACGGAAATCTGGAAAAACCCATTAAATAAACTAGGTTTCATAAGGACCACTGGTTTTACGTGATCGGTTTTTTGTATTAATTTTCCACCAGAAATACACATTTTGGGAGGTCCTCTGACTGCAAAAAAAATGTTATTGGTGACGCCAAGAACAAAAAAAATAATAATTGAAGATTTTTAAAAAATGTATTGCAATGTAATGGTTGTGGGCGAATCAGGATAAATTTGTTTTATCATCAAATAAAAGCAACTGAAAGACAATAAGATAAAATTGTAACTTTGATCTTAAATATCTCGACAAATATTAGGGATATCGAAATGGGGTTAACGTCATTTTTCACAGTTTCTTATTTAGTTTTCATAATCATTGACAAAACCAGTGGTCCTTATGAAATCTTGATCAGTTTTTTCGCCGTAACTCCGCCAAAAATGAAGATACAGCATCAGGAGTAGAAAATTTGATAACTAGACCAAAAAAAAAAAACATAGAGTTTACTCAATGAATTTTTCCGGATTTCCGCTTTCCTAAAAAATTATTAGCGATTGGTGCGTTTTAAATGGATCACCCTGCCTGTATAAGGAGGTAGAAGAATACAGGGTGTATACGGAGGAGTGGTCGAAACTTTGGGAGGTGATTCAGCAGCTCAAATGCAACAAAAAATATTCTCTTCACGTTGGCCCGATTCTCAATGGAGTCCAAGATATTTGCATTTTTAACTATTCCGTCGATGTTCGCGTATTTCACCATAAAAACGACCGTAACCTTTTTGTCTTTTATCCTACAACAAATCTGCTTATTCCAAACGAAAGAGCATTAAATTTCCTGTAAATTTGCTCAATACCGAGCCTCAAAACGTTTTTATAACAATGACATTTTTACTTTAATGTCTAAAAAATTCGTTCTCGATGATTTCTGTTAAAATTTTAAACTGCATTTTTTCAATGATAAATGATTCAAGAAGTCACATAATTTCAGGAAAAGTTGCACATTTATTGAGCTTCAAGACCATATGGATTTTTTTGGTTTTTAATAAAACCCTACCCCGAACAGAGGGGTGTAAATGCAGAAAACTGGGATTTTGCGTAACCGATTGCTACTTTATTTTTTACTTCCGTTTTATTAAATAATAATTGTCCAAAACTAAAATGGTTACTTTTCTTTTTGTTCCTTCTCCAAAAATTGACATTTGAGTAAATTAGTAGTGAAAAGTCGGTTACGCAAAATCCCAGTTTTCTGCATTAAGCAAATTAATCTATTAAACCATTCAAACCAGAACAGGCTTACTGAAGCAGCTTCAAAGCACTTGACAATGCCTACAAACATTGTACTTTACTTATACTTATTGCACATTATAAAACTGTACTTATTATATAATTTTTTGGGTTTTTTAAGTTTAATTAAAAAACAAAAATGCTCATTCGGTTACCACTAATTACCATACATGTACGAGGGTCGTTTGAAAAGTCCGTGCAAAGTCAGAGAGAGATAGCACTACTGGCGCGTATCGAGGTTATGTTTAATTAGTAGCGTCTCTTGGAAGAACACACACCAAGTTTCAGCCAGATCGGTCTATTTCTTTGTGTTTGGCATTCGTTTGAATCGAGGAAGTCGAGTGATTTTCAAAAAATGGACGAAAAAGAATTTCGTGTGTTGATTAAACACTACTTTATGAAAGGCAAAACGCCTCAGGAGACTAAAGAGAAGCTTGATAAACATTATGGTGACTCTGCACCTTCGATTAGAACAGTTTATAAGTGGTTTCAAAATTTTCGGAGTGGCCATATGGGCACAAGTGACGCTGAACGTTCTGGACGCCCTGTTGAGGTTACTACTCCAGAAATCATTGATAAAATCCATGATATGGTGATGGATGACAGAAGAGTGAAGGTGCGTGAGATTGCTAGTGCTGTGGGCATCTCGAATGAACGGGTACATAATATTTTGCATCAACATTTGGACATGACAAAGCTATCCGCAAGATGGGTGCCGCGATTGTTCACGCTTGACCAAAAACGAAATCGTGTGAAGTGTTGCAAGGACGTTTTGCAGCTGTTCCAGAAGAATCCGCAGGACTTTAAGCGTCGTTTCGTCACTGTGGATGAAACATGGATACATCACTACACTCCTGAGACCAAAGAACAATCTAAACAATGGGTTACCAAGGGGGAATCTGCGCCAAAAAAGGCGAAGACCGTTCCTTCGGCTGGAAAGATTATGGCGACTGTCTTTTGGGATTCGCAAGGAATAATCCTCATCGACTATCTGGAAAAGGGTAAAACTATTACAGGTGCATATTATTCATCGTTATTGGACCGTTTGAAAACCGAGCTGCAAGAAAAACGCCCACAAAAAAGTCCTTTTCCATCACGACAACGCACCAGCTCACACCTCAGCAGTTGTGGTCGCAAAATTAATGGAAATAGGGTTCCAACTCGTTTCACATCCCCCCTATTCTCCAGACTTGGCTCCCTCGGACTACTATTTGTTCCCCAATATGAAGAAATGGCTGGCGGGAAAAAGATTTTATTCAAACGATGAGGTGATTGCAGAAACGAATGGCTATTTTTCAGACTTGGACAAATCCTATTATTCGGAAGAGATCAACAAAGTAGATTAGCGTTGGACGAAGTGTATAAGCCTAAAAGGAGACTATGTTGAAAAATAAAAAAGGTTTACCCCCAAAAATTAAGCAGTTTTTATTTTTGCACGGACTTTTTAAACGACCTTCGTATAACTGCTTCACAAATATAAATCATTTACTTTAATAGAAAAAGTTGGTCATAACTGCATCTGCATTTGAACTACACATTGAGGAAATAATTTCAAGTGACTAAAAACGTGATTATTTAAAATTTTTTAAAAGTTAACGGCTTTACATACACTGAGTAACCTTTACTAGCCAGTTACGTTTAAAAGTGATGCTAAATTTCTGGGACATTTGCGTGATAATTTATATGAAACCAATACGAATAAATTAAAATAGATTATAATCTCAGGTACTTTAATTATCTGCTGCAGAAGATAAAAGTTCTGTAGAGCTCCTGTATTAATTACAGAAAGTTAGTAATGATTACGCTGAATATGCACAATGTTCAGTCTTTGATGGCTTAATTTGTCCACAAGCAGCGCTGAATAAGCAAATTTTTAAGACTACTATAACTATTTTCACAGTACATAACTTTTTAGTTTATTTATTCTATTAAATGTAACTTTTAAATTCTTCCCCTATTATTCGGCCACTGATTTATTATTATTATTACTATAATTATTATGATTATTATTACTAAGTAAAGTAAAGTAAAGTAATTGCCTATTTTTTCAGGCGGGGCTTAACGTCCAACTACTAATTAGGTGTCGTGGACGGAGGCGACTAGCAAACATACTTTACTGTAAATTTTTTTTATTAACCATTAAATAAAATCCAAGGCCTACAGACCAGGAATCGAACCCAGTACCACAATACATATTAGCTTTACAGGTCTCGCCTCTAACCGCTCGGCTATCGTGGCGCCTTATTTTTTATTTTTATTTTTTTTATTATGATTTAAGGCGCGTCAACATCTAAGGTTATTGGCGCCCGGAGCTTTTTTTAGTGAACTGCCGGCCTCCGGACAGTGTTCTCTCGTTACAGACAACACTGTCCATCACCGGACAGTGAGCTGTAAGAAGCTCCTAGGAAGAGAAAATCTAAGGGTCAGCTGCTGGATTCGAACCCGGGACCTCCGCGTGGGAGTCCAGTATGCTAACCTCATAGCTAATCCCTTCCCTGTGGCGCCTTACTATTATTATTATTATTATTAGTATATGTACCGCCGAAGCAGAATTCATTGTAGAATTAATAAGAGGAAAATTTGTTTTTGTTCACGATACAGTCGTCGGTCCATCATAGTTTTTCTTACTTGAAAATAAAGTTAATGACGGAATTATTTAAAGATGGCACAGAGGTATTAATTTTTATTAGCAATTAATAAAAACAATGAAGTTTTAGTTAATAAAATAAGAGAAAATCGTGCATGTTCACACTAAAGCTATGAAAATTATTGATTACACCTCCAGAAGTTAGATGGCTTCTAACTTATTAAACTTCCATCTTACTTTCTTTATTTTTCCTCTGTTAATACCCAAGTAAGCGTGGATTGGCTAGAGTTTCAAAAACTTTTGGATGTATCATTTAATATAAAAGTAAGTATAACAGTTTAGCTGAGGTTCAGATATTGAGTTGGATGAGTTTAGAAAGAAGGCGGCAGTTAATATCTGGCAGCAAATGATACGGAGGTTGGCTGAACATTAGACAGGTCAAATGGGCGCCACCTGTATGGACAAGTCGGAGAAGTTGCAATTCCGGACAGATGTCACATCATCCCCCTTGCTGGTCTCATCATCCAACTACACCAATCTTCTCCTAAAGATCTAAATCAGCTAAAATGAGAACTTCATTCTATTACCTACCATTTCCGATAAGAGGCAAATAGTGCGTTATGCAAAGTTAAATCCAAGGTTTGGACCACCGAGGTAACATATGGTGGTCCTGTTTATACTAAAATATTATTACAAAGTAATATTTAGGTAAATAATTTTTGTAAATTTCGTTATATTATACATATTCATTTTAATAGAATCATTGTTAACAATCTGTAAATATGTTCCACAGCCCTAAATATGACCTAGTCCCTAGATCGAAAGCTCGACAGAATAAATGTATTACGACTGAAATGGCAATTATTTTTTCATCCTAGTGAAACTATGAATCAGTCACCAAAAATAATGAACATCAAAAAATATTCTCTTCACTTTGGCCCGATTCTCAATAGTGTCCAACATATTTGCATTTTTAACTTTTCCGTCGATATTCGCGTTTTTCACCATAAATACTGTTGTAACTTTTCTATCTTTTATCCTACAACAAATCTGCTTATTTCAAACGAAAGAGCATTAAATTTCCTATAAATCTGCTTAATCTAGAGCTTCAAAACAAAAACATTTTTTATAACAATGAAATTTTTACTTTAATGTCTAAAAAATTCGTTCTCGATGACTTCCGTTAAAATTTTCAACTGCATTTTTTCAATGATTAATGAATCAAGGAGTCAACCAATTTCAGAAAAAGTTGCGCATTTATTGAGTTTTAAGACCATATGGATTTTTTTGGTTTTTAATAAAACCCTATCCCGAACAGAGGGGTGTAAATGCAGAAAACTGGGATGTTGCGTAACCGACTTTTCACTGATATCAAATTATTAATTCACTCGTATGTCAATTTTTGGAGAAGGAACAAAAAGAAAAGTAACCATTTTAGTTTTTCACAATTATTATTTAATAAAACGGAAGTAAAAAATAAAGTAGCAATAAAACGCAGTAGTAATACGAGTAAAGTACAATAGGGAGGTGCCTAGTTAAAATTGCTACAAAAATCGTTCGAACTATTCAAACAAGGAAGTGGGAAAGAATTGTGACAAATTTTTAGTTACTTGACAACAATTGCTTGTGTAACTGATCATTAATGACATAATGGAGGTTTTTTCTTCAAAGTTAATAATTAATAAATCAAAACTAATCAATTTTTGGAGAAGTAACAAAAAGAAAATAACCATTTTATTTTTTAATTATTATTAATTAATTAACTTTGATGAAAAAAAAAACCTCCATTATGTCATTAAAATAAGTTGCACAACAATTGTAGTCAACTACAGCGTATTATTGCTACTTAATTTTTTTAATTAAAATAATGAAACTATGAAATAATGTACATTGTTTTCTAAAAATTCCATTTATAATATAAATTCAAATAAATTTTTACGTTATCATTCAGCGCCTGCTACTGAATTTGAGTTGAATTATTGCAATGATTGTTGAATGATTATTAGAACACGGAGTTAATCAAAATGGCTTCTGAAATAAATTATTTATTATTCAATGGTCAAAAAAGTTTTGTCGCTTACTGGTGTTAATCTTTATTATTTGGGAACTTTATTATAAATACAAAAAACTATGTCTGTACCAAGTACGGGATATTTAAAACATTTATGATTGGTAATTTTCTCCATATTTGGTGGTAGACCTGTTGTATAATTCTGACAGAGTTTTCCTTCATTTTCATCGTTTGGTAAAGTCAGAATTGAGGAATGTTATATTTTGTAAGGTAGAAGTAAAATTTTTGTTGCAGCTTTTGAAGTGTATTGTAGAAGATTGTAGTGGACAAGGTGTAAGTATTGTTAGTCCATATTAACATTTGGAATTCGTATTTTTAAATCAAGTATTTACAAAAGTCTATTTGCTTGCAAAAAAGTGTTGGATATTATATTTTCTTTTATGGAAGGAGAGGGGGCACATTTCAACATCACAGTTAAAATGTGCCCTACCGACCTGCAAGTTTGTGACTTTTTTTTGGGTTTAATCCCAGAGAAGGGGAAAGTGGTCCGAAGCTACATTAAGAAGCGTAACAAACCGAATATTTTGTTCAAATTCCTAAACCCATCACACTTCGGGTACAACATCCCGAACTAGATTTCAGTGGTTTAAAAGAGAAAGTAATGTAGTAGTGAGAGAAATAACTGATAGAAGGTAGATTCAGAGTAAAGTAATATCATTTCTTTCTATTTTATATTGTGTTCAAAGCTACCCCACCAGTGGGGGCAGATATTAACATTTGACACAACATTTTTAAATTAAAAAAATATAGATATGTATGTAAAGTACCAACTGTTATTGATATAGATCTGTTAAGAAGACTTGAAAGTTGTAGAAAACAAAATAAAAAGGTTCAATAATACGATTCTGGTGCACTCTGTGAGCAGAAAATGTAAATTCTGTAAAATGTGCCCCCTCTCCCTTACTTTTCCATTCAAATTTGAGATACTTCAAAAAGTGGAGTTAATCGATTTGTACAGCGAACGGCTTAAATATTACTTAAACTGAAGTTAATTTGGGATTTAGAACTGTAAGAAAAGGTCTTGTAAGTGCTAACACTTCATTTTATATTTTATTAGTCATTTTCTTGCAAATAGTTGTGTTTTATATTACAAATTTTTTTTATTTATTTATATACAACTGTTACAACCATTCGGTATACAGTGGGAGTTGCACGTACAATTACACTTGATTAATCTGAATAAACAAGACATAATAAGTATACAAAAGAAATATAAAGAATAAAAATGAAAACAATCTCTTCTTTTTATTAGGTATAAAAATAAAACTATATATTGAAATAAACAAACCAAATTTTTTTTTTTTTTTTTTTTTTTCGTTTTTTTGATAATAATTCGTAATATTACTCGTTGAAAATAAAAGCTCTTAACTTAAGTGCAGCTGAACAGTAACTGAAAATGTCGTTTACCTGTTGGGCATTTTTAATTGTGAGTAGGTGTGTAAGTTGAACACTTTTATCGCCATTCTGTGTATATTTGTCAACATACAGCTTCCTTAGAGCGCTATAAAGCGGACAATTGAACAGAAAGTGTCCTAAACTCTCTTCCTCCAGTGTATTACACATTGTACAAATATCGTCTGCGTTCCAACAGTGTCTATTATGGTTATAATATAAACTAATTCTTTTTTCGTTAATCATTCTTAATTGACAAATTAGTGAAATTTTTACAAATGGTACACCGTTGAAAAGCAAATAGTCACTGGGCCTATTAATGTTTAATTTAATATTTTTAAATGTTCCATTATAGGAGGAAGTTTGAATCCTATCCCGATCATCTTGCCTGATTGTTTCATTAAACTTTTCTATTAATTGCTGCCTGAATTGTTTAACTGTTTGTGGGCACTGTTCCATCCACAACCACTCACAGCCCAAATCACCAAGAATATGTTTAATTTGGCTGACCCAATTATAATTGACATCGTTATTAACAGATGAGTCTAACTCCACCAATCTGCTATAACACTGCTTTTCTATTCTATAATTAGGCATTGATAACAAAGTACACCACCAGTCGATAGCTCTCTTAAGTACACTAGCACTTAGTTTCAATACATTACACTCTGTACGCAGCATATACCCTGGGGTTGTTAAAGGAACACCTAACAGCTGTTTAAGGAATTTTACTTGCGTTTGTTCTATACAATCAAAATATCTAAGCGCCCAAATTTCACTACCATAAAGTAAGTTGTTTTTTACAATGTTATTATATAAGAGCATCTTAGCTTCCCAAGAAGTGCATTTTGTGCTTATTAAAATTTGTCTGACAGATGCAATCGCGGCTAAACATTTGTTAGACGCCATTTTACATGCATTTAGAAATACCCCCGAATTACTGAATTTAACACCCAGATAAGAGAAGGACTTCACAATTTCTATTTTAGCATTCTTGTCATAAATAAATTGCTCATCTTTTCTTCTTCCTTTTTTCTGAAAAATTATCATTTTAGTTTTTTTAATATTAACTTTAAGTGAGTTAATTACACAATACTTTGTTAGTACGTTAATTTTTCTTTGAGCCTCTATAGGCGTATCTGATAAAAGCACAATATCGTCAGCATAAAGTAAGACTGAGATACTATTCTTGTTATCGATATTAACGCCTGCACATCCGTTTTCTCCGAAAAAGACCTCGAGATCGCTGATAAATATCGAGAATAAATACGGTGATATTGTGTCGCCTTGTAAAACTCCTTTACTTATAAAGAATGACTCACTGAATTCGTTTTCCCTTCTAATCTTAGTGTGCATATTATTATAAAGACTAACCAGAATTTGAATAAATTTTCTACTGACGCCGTAATTATATAGTTTTCGCCACAGTATATTTCTTTCTAGCGAATCGAAAGCCTTCTCAAAGTCGACGAACGTACAATATAATTTTCTCTTTTTATGCCTCAGATTAATACAAATTAATGACGACAAAGAAAAAATGCTATCCCTACAACTCCTTCCCCTTCGAAAACCATTTTGAGTCTGTGTGAGCGGATTTCCGTATTCTAACCAATCGACCAATCGATTACTTAGAGCTCGTGTAAATAATTTAGTCAGATTGTTCATTAGTGTAATTCCTCTATAATTTTCTGGGTTTTCAGGGTCTCCCTTTTTAAATAATTGAATTCTATAACTATTACCCCACGTTTCAGGGATTTTCTCGGTATCTAAAATTTTATTAAACAAATTCCTAATAAAAATTATACAGTGTAACGGCAAATTCTTTAAGAATTCTATAGGTAACCCGTCCGGGCCAGGCGTTTTTTTGTCTTTAAATTGTTTCAAACCATTTATTATTTCATTTTTACTGAAATGTACATCGAAAAATGGGTGTGTTACATCCAAAACCCTGAAATCGGCTATATGTTTATCTGGGTACAAACTCCGAAAGTATTTATTCCAATCACTCAGTTCTATTTTATTATTATTTGCCCTGTTTGAATATTTATGTTTCGATACTACAGTCCAGAATTCTTTACTATTATTTGTATTTAGTAATTTTAAATTCAGATCATAATAATATTTTTTTTTTGTTTCTGCGATTATCAACTTAAATTCCCTTTTATTTTGCAAAAATGCCGATTTAACGTTGTTATCGAATTTATTTTTTTTGAATAATTTTAGTGACCGTTTCATTCGCAGTTTAGCCTTTTGACATTCTGAATTAAACCACACTTTATTATACCGATTTTTCTGGAACCCTTTATTATAGCTTGTTTTTGTTTTCACCAGATTTAAGTTATCAGCCGCCTGTTTAATATTTTGAATCAAAGCGTTACACATTTCCTCCGTCGACAGATTTTCAAACTCGTTTAAGTTAGGGAAGGAGCTAATATACACTTTTAAACTATCGTCACTCCATTCCAACAATTGTTTAGTACCCTCTATAGTATTCTTTTTTAAAGCAATGTCATCAAATACAGGTGATGCACTTATATCATCAATAAATAGAATGCAGGCAAGATGGTCGGATATAACAATAGAGTGTGATACAATCATATCTTTAATTTTATATACTCCCTGACAGTTAGCCCAAATTAAGTCTATGGTACTGCACCCATTAGCGCCTATGAACGTAAAATTTCCTTCACGATCGCTTAAACTTCTACCATTAATCAAGTAAAATCCAAACATTTTCATAGTATTCATTAATTCTGAACCTCTTTTGTTTTCAATTAAGTCACATGAACACCTATTAGCATACAATTCGGAATTTTCGAAAACATATATGTCATCATTGTCCAGTTCCCCTACTCTACAATTAAAGTCCCCACCGATAAATATTTCTAAATCGGAAAATTTGTCACTAATTTGTAGCAAGCTATCGTAAAACATTTCCAATACATATTCGATGTTATCGCTTGGTCTGAAATAGACGCTACCTATTATCATTTCAGAGTTACCCAACATAACTTTTATAAATATCCAAAAGAGGGAGATCTCTAATACTTCACATTTGAATTCTTTCTTAATATAAATCATTAGGCCTCCGCTTGGGCGACCTTTAGATTTTTCCTTTATTGCGCTGGCTGTAATTAAATTATAATTTTGCAAATATGTCAGGGGTTTGGGCTCATTAATTAACCAACTTTCTGACAAACAGATAACATCGAATGACTGAAATTCTATACATTCCGTTTTATCTAAGTTAAACATATTATTAAAGCCGTTTATGTTAAGAAACGCTACCTTTAGAAATATTGTTTTGGAATACTGTTCAGTTGCATTACTCTTTTCATGCTTTCTATTTTTTGGATAATGAGGTGTTAGTTGCTATTCCGAAATAGGCCTATCCCTTGACGTTTTTACTTTTTTCAATACCTGCTCTAGTTTGTTTCGATCTGGTGTGTTCAACCATTGAATTAATTGGCTAGTTCTCGGCGTAGAGGGGCGGCTGGAGTCTTCTGTCTGCGATGTTTCCTTTTCACTACTCCTTTTCCTTGTAGATCTTTTTTTTGGCGTTATTTTTTTCTTCTTCTGCGATGTTTTGGTAGCCCCGCTGGCGTTCACTATATCTTCATAGAAAAATTTATTTGAGTTGACAACAACATAATCGTAACGCATCTTCGTATCTTCACCTTTTTCTCTAGCCAGTTGATAATATTTATATAAAACTCTTCTTTCTTCTCTAATTTCTTTGGGGAAGTCCTCCGTTACAACCAAATTTGTTCCTTTTAAACTAAATCTCTTATACAAAATCTCGTTTCTTTTTTTTTCACTTTCAAATCTAATCAACAAAGTGGGCTTATTAGGACTGTTTCCCAGCTTACGAATATAAGTAATGTCAGATTCCAAACAACTGACTTCTAATTTAGAATTAAATACTTGTACAATTTCTGATAACACATCCTTCATATTATCGGACTCGATCTTTAAACCGTACAACACCAAATTTTTTGCTCGAGCTTCTTTTTCTAGTAATTTTACTTTTATACTCTGTCTCTTATTTAACTTTTTTAGTTCGGTACACTCTTTTTTTATCGTTGTTATCTCCTTTTCCATTAAGTCGAACTTTTTATTTGTTTCAACCAACATATTTTTAATTTCGTCGGTTTTTTTTATGTTGTCATCAACACTCATTTTTAATGAACTGATTGCGCTGAAAATCTTTTCTAAATCAGCCATCTTCACAGATTAAATAAGTGAAAGAAAAACAAATATTATTGACTGACAGCAGGCAGATTATTCTGCGATGGTGCCGAGTTTTGTGGATAAGTTCACTTTTAATATTTACCTTTAATAAACAGTAATTACCTGGCGGGGGTAACTCCTATCCAAGCCGTATCCCCACCCTGACCACGCCTTCACATAAATCTCGCCAAAGTTATATCAAATTTAATAAAATGTTAATTTTCAACTTAAAATAAATAACAAACTGTTCGATGAAATTTTCTCAAATTTCCACCCCGCACTCTAAGTACAACACTCTAACTTTACACCAATTTTCACTGTTCAAATCCGAGCAGGATAGGGTTTTTACTGAAAAACAGATATACACATAGAGAACGATGTTCACTCGACCAGAGCAACAGTGCAACTCTTTTATATTACAAATAACATAATTTTTTACTTCTAATGGATTAAATTAAAAAGAATTCGTCATAAATGAATAAAAATAATTCAGTTTAAGTAGCGGTATGTGGATTCCACTCTTGTGAACAGTTAAATTGATTACAAAACGCACGTGGTTAATCCTAAATTCAACATAATCAACATCCACACAATTTGCCTTTAAAACATACATCATACTTCTTTATCGAAGTCATAGCTCATGAAACTAAAAAAAATAAGTGACAAGTATAAGGTTTGTTACTGTTAACATACGAGTACTTAAATAGAAACAACATATGTGACTCCTCGGTTGGATCAACAACAGAACGCAGAGGATTGTTTGAAAGCATCGCAATGGGGGACAGCTTTTCACCACTCTGTTGACCTAGGACCAAGCGTACTCTACAATAAACTTTGCGTCCGCAACTCTTAATCAGATTGAATCTCCCTCTACTAAGCCTCGTACCCTTATTCTGTCCAGAAGGGTTTGGAAGTGGAAAGCCCCGTCTAAACCCTAGCCCATCATTGCTGCGGCCACTTCCTAATGTAAATAGCAAGAATTTCTCTAGCTGAATACTTGATCCAAACTATTTTACAATTGGTTGGTTTAAATTAAATTCGTTTAACTCATTCGTTAAAGTTTAAATTTTCCAATTTGCATTTCAAATAGTCTTAAGACTAGTCTTGATTATTGTGGTAAATAGACAGGCAAAAATAGTAGGAAAGAAGGATAAACTGCATTGTAAAGAACTGGGGTATCCTTTGGACGTAGACAGCTTTCAAGCTAAGAATAGAGGGGCTAGTTTAGATTTTTATTTAGCCATAGAAAAGAAGTAGACATGAAAATGTGGAAACGTTTAAATTGTTAAGGAAATAGTTGATAGTAATTGTTGAAAAACTTGAGGAAAAAATATTCCTAGTTTAAGAATCTACTGTGTGGAAAAAGTAATCGCTATCGTCAATATCTGATTTTATCTCACCGCATTTCACCACTTTTTGTTTTATGGAGCTAATCGATTTTTGCAGTTAGCGATAATATCGTTAAAATTTGAGGGCCAGTCTGCACTACACCGTCCACCAACGCCTATTAGCCTCATACACAGGGTGTTCATTTTAAGACGGCTCAAATGCATTTCATGCTTAATCGCTTGATCTGAGCCAAAAAATGGTAGAGGAAAAATTTGTTGCCCGTCACCACTAGTTTCAGAATATATGACTTGATTTTAGATTCCTGCCTACATACGGCTGACGCGCGACCAAAAGTGAGGGTTCGCTGTTGACCCGCATTTTCATTTACACAGTTTTAAGGAGCATAAAAAGTTATGAAAGAAACCGGAAACCGCAATTCGATATCTTCAAAACTAAAGGTGCTAGCCTTTTTCAAAATCTTATATTTATTAATCATATTTCAATTTTTTAACTTGTTATCAAAGAGAAATAAGTGCTCGCGATAGGTCATTTTTATGTATTTTTTCATCCCCTTTCTACTGAAAATATTGCCAAGGAAGTATTTTTTTTAATATCGGGAAATAAGCCGTTTTCTGAGTGATTTTTCTAAGAAAAATCAAATGTTAAGAGCTTTAGAAGTTCTCAAGCATACACAAAATGGCTAAAAAATAATTTTACATCTGGTACCAACAAGAAGGTTTAATAATTATTTGGTAATTTTGGGAGAGTTGCGTTTAATTACCAATAAAATTGGAAACTCCTGCCACATATTTAAGTGATCAATATCTTTCATTTAAAGGATCAAACTTATTCCTTAATTTATCAAATAATGCAGTTTAAGCAGCTTGTTCAGCATCTACTGTGCCTTCAAAGGTGCCTCCTCTGGCTCAATTGCTCTCTGTATCTGCGGAGGCGTATGCGGGCAGGAATCTAAAATCAAGTCACATATTCTGAAACTAGAGGCGACGGGCAACAAATTTTTCCTCTACCATTTTTTGCTCAGATTAACCGTTTAAGAATGAAATGCATTTGAGCCGTCTTAAAATGAACACCCTGTATAAGCCTATTTCTCAAGTGGTTACTTCCCTAGTGTACTATTATAAAATTATTGGTGACAACACTATTTTCAAAATACTGTCAACGGATGGGCACCATCAACGGATAGGCAAGCCAAAACACTGGACTCCCACGCTCTGTTTGTAGCAGCACTTATGGTGGCAAAGACAAGATCTAGGCAGGCTAGAGTTATTCAACGTTTCAGATCATCGACTGAAGCCACGGGATTAAGGTTACTGTACACTTTATTTTTTAGATATCCGCACAAAAAATAGTCCATTGGGGTTAAATCCGGAGATCGAGGTGGCCATTGGATCGAACCAATGAGTTCCAGGCACTTTCCATGGAAATTTCTGCCCAGGTAACGTCAAACAACTCTCGCATTATGTGCCGATGAACATTTTCAAGCAGAACTGGCAAAATGTCTTTAAAAAAAAAAGTTACGATACCTTGCACCAGATAAGTTCTCTCTGTAGAAGTATGGGCCGATTAGTTCGATTTCCTAAAACTCCACACCAAACGTTTGTAGAAAAAAACAACCTGAACGTCGAATAACTCTAGCCTGCCTAGATCTTGACTTCGGCACCATAAGAGCTGCTACAAACAGAGCGTGGGAGTCCAGAGTTTTGGCTTGCCTATCCGTTGATGGTGCCCAATTTGAACAGCTTCTTTAAAAAAAAAATTAGGTAATTTTGAGATTAAACTGAAATTTGTTTTTCATATTTTAAATTACCATAACTTTTGAAAAACCTAACCGACTTAAAAAAAGCTTTTTTTTGTTTTTTTTTTCAATCAATCACTGAAAATAAACTAGACTAAAAATGATTAAATAAGGGTTTTTTATTTTTTCGAAATTTCCCGCCGTTAAAAAAAAAAGTGGGTGGAGCATATAACTCTTGGTCACCCTGTATACATAAAATTGAAATAAATGTCAAACTTACCATCATTAGATGCACCAAGCAGTACATCGATGGAGGGATCAGCCAGCACATCTGGTGCGGAGTACGCAATAGCTAATGGCGTACCTTCGGGAAGCTCCTCATCCGAGGTTAGCGAACTAGCTGGTCCGTATAGGTAAACCGCATGTCCACTGCTCGTTGTGGTCACACCCTATGAAATAGAATGTCATCAATTAGCCATTCTGAGCGCTTCAAGGTTCTTTTTAACTGATTAATAGCAAGTATTGCAATATGTGTTAAATTTTTTAAATGGGATTTACATTGAGATCACCTCTACATTGATAACATCTGTTCTATGCAGCCTTTACACGAGTTTATCTCAACATAATTTACATAAACAAATTTTTGTTTAGATTAACCTGTAATGTGCATTTGAAAATGCATATAAAAAACAAATCTTAATCAAGAATGTGTTCTTAAAAACTAGTTGACTTCAAAATTATAAATTTTCACTATACAATTAGTTTCTCTTAGATTAGATTAGAAAAGAGACGGGATCTACGACCCCGACATCGCAGCCAAAAGAGGCTTTCCTTTGGAACTAGTAGACGAAACCTCCCCTAGTAAAGAGGTTGAGGACTTTCCCTACTAGTTCTATTTGCGCTACCATCTCCTTTGGTCTCAAAGTTCCAAAGGTTTCATAGCGCAATCGTACAGCTGGTGAGAAGCCGTTTACTCCTCTTCCTGACCACAATCTGCACAACGGTTTCGAGCTAACAAGCCCCACCTATTACAGATGCTTCCTGAACTTACCACGCTCTGTGAATAGGCCTGTGATCAGAGTAATCTGCTTTCTGCAAAAGCACAGAGTCTCTTCCATTCTTTGTTTACACAGCCAAGGCATCATAGTCTTGCTATGTATGACCCCCCCCCCCCAGGGCACATCACCTAGTTTTTTTTATGTTCTCTCCAGATCCAATCTCTGAGAGCTGCACGAACTGCACACCCTTGGTGATACCCAGGACAGGTTCCTGGCCAATGAAAGGCGTGTTAGCTCCATTCCTGGGCCAGTAGATCAGCTATTTCATTCTTCTTAATCCCCACATGACCCAGCATCCATTCCAGCCGAACTTTATTGTGGAGGGCCAGTTGTTCCACGGCCTTCTTAGATTCCCAAACCGGGGAAGAGGTAGTTCTGAAGGATGAAAGGGCCTTCAGTGCAGCCTGGCTGTCCGAAAAGATGCAGATCTCCCAATTTCTAAGATCCATTCGCAGGTTTTTCTCAGCACAAATATTGATTGCATTACTTTCTCTTGCATTAAGAGTTCATAATCTCAAATTTAAAAAATTTGGCATCCTCTGTAAGTCTGAGTAGAATTAATAATATATATCTTTTTGTTGCGAATAGCTTAAAATATAAATTATACAACAGTAATTGATTTTTATTTTGAAGTTTTCGTCTGATATAGATGTGTACTTTATTCCGTAATATCTAATTTATCACTATTATTGATATACATTCATATTAAAACTATCCAGTAGGACAGTTGTATATGGGTTGATCTTCAAAAACTGCACGAAAAAGCGTAACAATTTTTGACAATTTTTTGCTCTTTTTCTGTAAAAGATAAAATTCACAAGTTGTCTTTAAAATATAGGGCAAATCCTTCTTTATAACTGTAATTTTTTCGCAACAACCTAGATGTAATAGATAGGACGGTCGTTTGAAAAGTCCGTGCAAAGTCAGAGAGATAGCACTACTGGCGCGTATCGAGGTTATGTTTAGTTAGTAGCATCTCTTGGAAGAACACACACCAAGTTTCAGCCAGATCGGTCTATTTCTTTGTGTTTGGCATTCGTTTGAATCGAGGAAGTCGAGTGATTTGCAAAAAATGGACGAAAAAGAATTTCGTGTGTTGATTAAACACTACTTTATGAAAGGCAAAACGCCTCAGGAGACTAAAGAGAAGCTTGATAAACATTATGGTGACTCTGCACCTTCGATTAAAACAGTTTATAAGTGGTTTCAAAATTTTCGGAGTGGCCATATGGGCACAAGTGACGCTGAACGTTCTGGACGCCCTGTTAAGGTTACTACTCCAGAAATCATTGATAAAATCCATAATATGGTGATGGATGACAGAAGAGTGAAGGTGCGTGAGATTGCTAGTGCTGTGGGCATCTCGAATGAACGGGTACATAATATTTTGCATCAACATTTGGACATGACAAAGCTATCCGCAAGATGGGTGCCGCGATTGCTCACGCTTGACCAAAAACGAAATCGTGTAAAGTGTTGCAAGGACGGTTTGCAGCTGTACCAGAAGAATCCGCAGGACTTTAAGCGTCGTTTCGTCACTGTGGATGAAACATGGATACATCACTACACTACTGAGACCAAAGAACAATCTAAACAATGGGTTACCAAGGGGGAATCTGCGCCAAAAAAGGCGAAGACCGTTCCTTCGGCCGGAAAGATTATGCCGACTGTCTTTTGGGATTCGCAAGGAATAATCCTCATCGACTATCTGGAAAAGGGTAAAACTATTACAGGTGCATATTATTCATCGTTATTGGACCGTTTGAAAACCGAGCTGCAAGAAAAACGCCCACGATTGGCCCACAAAAAAGTCCTTTTCCATCACGACAACGCACCAGCTCACACCTCAGCAGTTGTGGTCGTAAAATTAATGGAAATAGGATTCCAACTCGTTTCACATCCCCCCTATTCTCCAGACTTGGCTCCCTCGGACTACTATTTGTTCCCCAATTTGAAGAAATGGCTGGCGGGAAAAAGATTTTATTCAAACGAGGAGGTGATTGCAGAAACGAATGGCTATTTTTCAGACTTGGAAAAATCCTATTATTCGGAAGGGATCAACAAACTAGAGCAGCGTTGGACGAAGTGTATAAGCCTAAAAGGAGACTATGTTGAAAAATAAAAAAGGTTTACCCCAAAAAATTAAGTAGTTTTTATTTTTGCACGGACTTTTCAAACGACCCTCGTATGTATGTTTATGTGGGTAAATTCGTTATTATTTGATGTTTATATAAAAAATGTTTTCTTTAGTTTTGTAGTAATGTTTGTTGAAAGTAATTTTCCTTTTTCCTGTCTACTGATTTTATGTAGACGCTTTATGTTCATTCAATCATTATAATTTTCACTTCATTAATACTGATTTATGATTTATTAGTTATTTTTAGTTTTGTATGCTTTATATTATTTTTCTGTGTGTATTTAAACACAATTTATAAGTTGTTCACTTTTTAAAAGCAATAAATATTACTATTATTATTATTACAGAGAACCTATAGTGATGCCAAATAACTTTTATCACAGTAAACATATAGTGAAATCAAATAACTTATAGTGAAAATATAGTGAAGCCAAACACTTGTTTAAAGTAAACATACAGTGAAACAAAATAACTTTTACTGCATAAAACTTATAGTGAAAACCAAATAACTTTTTTTTTAATAGTGAACTGATATTGAAACAAATTAATTTCATTGTTGTTAACCCAATCCAATTTAGTAAGAAATGGAATTCTTTTTAGGCTTTGAAAATAGTAGAAATAAAAGCCACTTTGAGTGTTCGCATAATATTGTTTTCTTACACACAGTGTAGACTTCAATTTCGAATAACTACATTTGTAGAATAACATAAAGATATACTTAAAATAGAAAATCTACAATGAAGTAATATTTTTCTCTCAAAGTGATGATAAATTAAGATTTATTTTTCTTTTGTTACTTAGTGATTTAATTAAGTTTGAAAAATATAGCAGCTAGAGGATCCTTCTCTCTCTTTATAATTTACAATTTCAGAGAAAGAGGAATTTAATTTTCAAAAGTTTTATTCCATTCCGTCCCTGCCATCGTTTTCTGATGGAACTCTTTTAAAGTTGCCAAAATCATTTTAATCTAATTCAGTTCTTCTCAAGTTAGTAAAAAGACTGTTTTCTTCCAACGAACTCTTTTCACAAATTTTATTGTATAAATTTGTCCTTTATTTGCAATATTAAATTACACTGTGCTCGCTTACGCTAAATGGTTGGATTTATTTTAGATAAACTATTCTGGTCCATGATTTTTTTAAATTATATATTAACAAACTATTAAACAAGTTACTATTGTAGTACTTCTTTTCATTCTTTTAATTTATCGTTTATATTTTCAAAATTTAGGTTTTACAAGAAATATTCTTTTTGGGGTCAGTTATGACGTCACCCTGCCTTTCGCCGAAAATAAAAGAGAATGTACCCTACATTTTAAACAAAAATACATAATTACCATTACGGACACGTTCTCTAAACGACTAACATGCAAACTAACAAAACAAATTAATGCTATAAACATTGCCAATGTAAAATTATTGAATACCTATCAATATTTCCCACCCCCGTAGAAATCATAATGGACAATGGCAAAGAATACAACAACAATATCGTAAAAGAACTTCTAAAGTTGTATAGTATACAAGAACAATACACTACACCAAATCACTCAAACTCACTAGGACATCTCAACAGAGCACACTCTACACTCATCGAATTGCTTAGGACTTTGCAAAACACGTACAAAGGCGAATCGTTAGAGAAACAACTACACTTAGCTACACACGCATTTAACAACACTATAAACCAAAACTTAAAAATGACACCGAACGAAATTACATTTGGGATAAAAAACAACGACATAAGCTACTACGACGACATCCTACAGACAGAACTAATAAATAAACATAGAAACGAACTTGACTTACTACATAAACTAACAAGAAATAAAATCATGACAGAAAAAGAAACGCGAACGAAAACTCTCAATGAAGAACGGGAAGATCCCGAAATACCGGACGTTACTTACTGTAGAAAACGCGCTAAAACAAAGGACGTAAATAAATACAAACCAGTTGTACAATTTAAAGACGTTACCAGCAAAAATAAACTAATCAAAGTACATAAAGACGATGTTCAAAGACAAAGGAAAGTATACAATTCCGTTTCAGATGCTGACCAAAATACTGTCGCTATTAAAATGGACACTAGTTAAGGGAAACCCGCAAAGTTGTTCTGTTCTGCCTATTATTTTGTTTCTATTCCAAAGAAGGCGAAATCTCACCAAACTATGTACTTACTATCCACACCAAATCTAATAAATCAGAAATATGTAAGTGTGCATAATTTAAATCAACTGATACACATTGTTAATAATACTTACTATAAAGCTGCATGCATTCATGTTAACAAGAACTATTATTGTACTAAACCTGTTAAAGTTACAGATATGTGTAAGCTCCAAATATTATCAAAAGGCAGCTTAAATTATTGTAAAACCATAAGCGTAAATTTAAAAACTTTCATAAAATATATTCCTGACATTAACGCTTACCTATCATTCAATCATTCTAGAATAAGCATAAAGAACAATACCGATGTACATTTCGCTTTCCTACCTAGAGTGGCTATAGTAAAATTAAATAATGATAGAATATCCTAATGTAATAAAATCTTCGATCGATGCTGATCCTATAAATTTCTCTGCAGAAATAAAAGAAATTATACCTTATAATGTAACTTTTCAAGAATTGAAAAATGTGAATCTAACAGAAATTAACTTAGAGAAACTAAACGATTTTGTACTATTTGATGTAAACATTACTATAAAAATATTAATCGCCATCATAAGCTATTTATTACTATTTAATGTTATGTCAATTTGTATGCCATATATCAAAAGTAAAATGCAAATCTCAGAAGGGCAACATGCCGAAGCCATACAACTCCGACACCTAGTACCTCCAAGTGCACCTGAGTTGGATATCAAATGGGCACCTTCACCATCATAAGAATCTTCAGAGGACTTTAGAGCTTCGGAAGGGAGAAGTTATGACGTCACCCTGCCTTTCGCCGAAAATAAAAGAGAATGTACCTTTCTCTTGAAGATACGATATCTATCGCAAAGCTATCATTGTAAATATGTAACAATAAGTTAGATCTATGGGAATATGAACTATTTAAGATTATTGGTATCTATGCGATACTCAATGTAAACTGTAATTAATATATAAGGACATGCAATTATGAATATAGAGATTTGTAAAAGTTTAGTCAGAGAGCAGTCAAGATTAGTCTATGATTATTAGTATTGTACGTTAAGAGAAGTTAGCCTGTATATAAATGTTCTCAGTTTGTGAATAACATACCAATAAAAGTTTTATTTGTGATTCTGCTAGTCGCGATTCTTTAATTGTCCCCTGAAGCCCACCCAAAAAAACTGTGGCTGTGTCATGGACACGCCCGTGTGTTGTACGTAAATACGTTTTACATAACGGGTTATATTTCTTATATAAAATACTGGCTCTTCAGGGAAAGTATTATTAAGCAGCGGTAAGTGTTTTTCTTTTGTTAGCTTCAATGAGCGCAGAAACCATAGACGATCAGACACATCACACTTATGTCCGAATGGATCGTTGACAAACGTCGTAGTGAAACGTGTACTAGCTGTCTTGCACCAATGTGTCTTCATAATCGACGATCGAACACAATCTATGCCTATACAGTCCGTTGTCGATGTAGAAGCGATTTCATCATCCACTTGCATAATTTCAACCGTCCCAGCTGCAGATGTACTGACACCGTCGTTGATCCGCTCGGCCCGCATTCATTCCTTTACGTTCCCGGCACAGCTTGACTCGGTCATTTATTATTAATTACCATTCGATTGTTCTTGAGAAGCCCTTTCCAACCGTATACGATCTCTGTATTTGGTTTTGGCTTTTCGACGGCGTATAGGCCGACATTATATATTTTTGATAATATTTTTTTATTCTAACACCTTATTATATTCACTGTCACTATTTTACACTAATGTTTTATATACAATCGATAGACTGTGACGACAGCTGACGATTAAAACTTAAACGAACATCGTAGCTTCTCCGAGTCAAAAGTTATACTAATTGCAAATCTCGATACGCAGCAAAATGATCTCAAAATGGCGGCGCTTCCCCCTCCACCGCACGCAGTCACAGTCCTTGCTTATCGTAATGAATTCTTTGATCCTTTAGCTATCCAGTGGTCTAATTTAATTTTGGATGTAGACTGATAGATTCGAAACTATAATGCCAAACTGTATCCCCCGATTTTGTTATCATTAGGTTTTTTTTGGATTGCCTCTATATGATAGCAAATTTAAAGACGTATTTACGTCAAAAACATACTTTTACAAATTATTTTGTGATTTAGATGTGTCAGCTAACTGAAGAAAGTTCTGATTGGATATTTAGATTCTATACAAGGCTTAGCCACCGCAAACCACAGTGGCTATTGTCCGCAAGATTGGATATTTTTGTTGTTATGGGTTCCATGATAGAATACTGTACTTCAACCATCACAAATTCTAAGACCAGCAGCAATGTACACCCGGTAATTATAGAGTTAAGAAAGATAAGTTTAAGGAGAGATTCCTTTTATTTGGTTGCAGTCAACTGCAATGAATGCTACTTCTTATGAAATTAAACAAAAAAAAAACGGAAGTTCGATGAAAAATATAATTGTTTTGACGTTGAAAATTAAAAATGCATGTACCAACGTATATACCGATTTTATTTTGTTTTTGACATCTGATTTAAGGTGAAGTTAAGCGCAGCAGAAGGAAGTAAAAATCGTCGGTTTAAGTTCATTGTTCAATTAAACTGATTGGGTACTTTACTTTATGCAGTAGTCAAGCATTATTAATAATATGTAATTAATAATTAATCTAGTTTGTTAATATTAAATATTAATGTAGTTTTCATCAATTACATTGTTAACCTAGGTGTTCTCCCCACAATGTTATATACTAATATGTAACATAAAGTAGATATGCATATTTTTAGTTGGTTATAACTAAGGAACGGATTTTTATGTATTTAAAAATGCCAAATATTTAATTAAAATATGCATTTATTTTCGTCAATTATGTGGAAAATATGTGATTTTCTTAAAATATTTTCTGGAATATTTAAGTAAAATGGGCATTTTTTTATGAAAATGGAATTTTTTTTTTGGGGGGGGGGGGCAACTTATAATTATTTATACAAGAAAAGAACATTTTTACAATTTATAATAATTTATTAGGAACAAAATAATTTGTTTTTACAAGTTATAATGATTTATACAACAAAGAACATTTTTACTATTTATAAAAAGATGTGTTAAATTTTCAATTTTGAAAACTTCACTCTTCGAAATTGTTTGCAACCACATGAAATTTCAAATGTTGGAACGTAAAGTGACGACGATCTGGGCGTAAGATGGACTTGTAACGACTAAAAGATCGTTCAACATCTACAGATGTTATAGGTGCCTTGCTGAAAGAAGTTGTAAAGGGTACACGATGTTCTGAGGTGACTTCTGTTCCACTGATAATATCAGAAATCTGGCAGATGGTCTCCCATCCTTTGTTCTTGCTCAGTACTTCTACCAGTTTTGATCTGATCAGATCTCCCTTACTCCCAAGTATTCCTTCCACCTTTTCGATGACTTTTTTAACGTTGGACACGTTTTCTGTCAGTCGAACATTTTGGGACTCAAGTTGGGTAATGGCTTGTGCAAGAAATACGCAATTGTCAGAAATGAATGCAAGGTCGTTCCTTAAATTAGGTTTCTCGAATAAAGACTTGGCTGTATTTATCGCTACTGCTTCGTCTTCGAGATGTGAAAGGACATTCTTGATTTTATTGTACTTTTCATAGTAATACTGAGCTGCTTCCAGCCAAGTACCCCATCTTGTCAATATTGGTTCTGGTGGAAGGCACAAGTCTGGATAGAGATCTTTTAGCATTTTAATGCGACTTGGTGCTTTTAAGAACACTTTTTTAACCACTGTGATTCACAGTCTGTGGTTCACAGTTCCTGTCAACCACCTCCCAATTACGAAAATATGCCCAAAATGAAAAATATGGACATATTTTGATTAAATATGTAGAAATATTTATTTATTTTAATGAAATATGTATAAATATGCGATAACATCCAAATATGTGGAAATATGTGAAATAAAAGTAGACTCAAACGGCTTAAAAAGTGTCAGTATGAATACTTCTAGTTGAAAAACATCTGTAAATTGCCTAGAAAAAAATATGTAAATACATACGAACCGTTCCCTAGTTATAACACTTCTTTACAACAAGTACTCAATTAAAGAGCTACATTACAATTATTATTCATTTGTTACTAACTATGTAATTTGTGCTCACTTTAGACGAATTCAAGACTGAAATTTCGTTTTAACTCCGTAATTCAAATTACAACAGTAATAGACCAACTCCAACATTCCCTTTTTCTTCCTTAATATGCGAGTGAATGTGATGTTTATTCAGAATAAAGATAAATCACAAGAATAATTTGGAATAGAGTTAAAATGAAGTGCCTTTTTAATACTATGATGATGATAAGATACATCTTTTATTATTCTAGCAGAAAAATATTTATGGGTGATAAAAGGCCCAGCCCAAGGGTCTGTGACATCTAATACATTCTAAAAAATATGATACTAGAAGTATGAATGAAATGTTTGGTACTTGCTGATTTCTGTAAGAAGTTTTGTCTTTGATGAGGATGTTCTCCGAGCTTTGGTGAAAGAAAATCCAAGAACAACTGTTCGAGAACTGGCAGGGAAACTCGAAGTCAGCAAATCAACTGTCGATGACCATCTCAAGGCGATTGGGGAAGGTGAAAAAGCTACTCACAAATTAAACGACCGCCAAAAAAGATTAGCGGTATGAAATTTGTGCTGCACTTCTTTGCCCGAAACAGCAGCGATCCTTTTCAAGTCCAGAATTGTGACTTGCGATGAAAAGTGGATCCTCTACGACTACAGCAGACGCTCTGGACAGTGACCTTGACAAAGGAGAAGCAGCACGACATTTTCTAAAGCCCCCCAAATCATCAATAAAAGGGGTGATGGTTACTGTTTTTGGTGGGCTTCATTTGGTCTGATTCATTACAGCTTCTTGAATCCTGGCAGAAACCATCAATGCCGAATCGTATTGTAACCAAATTTGACGTAATGCATCAGAAATTGGTAATAATGAAGCCATCTTCAGCCAATCGACAGGGGACCCATTCTGTTTTGCATGACAACGCTCGGCCACATATCTCACGTTTGACTTCCCGAAAATTGTTGGAGCTTGGCTATGAGACTCTGCCACACCCGCCCTACTCACCGGACCTCTCGCCTACTGATTACCATTTTTTTTTTTAGACACCAGGACGACCGCTATTTACAAAATAAAAAATTTATTGACCAAACAACATTGGAAAATGCGTTTTCTGAATTTATAAATTCTAAGGATTCCAAATTCTATAAAGAGGGTATGGAAAAGTTACCCACACGTTGCCAGAAATGTATAGAAAGTAATGGAGACTAGTATGATTAATAAAAACAGTTATAAATCATTAATTTCTATTTTTTTTCTTTTAAAACCATAATCCTGCATTATTTTCCGGACAACCCAATAGTTCGAGATTTATACAGGGCCACTTGATTAGATATTAGTCATCTGGTTGTGGAAGGCTTAATGCCAAGAGAAACTGCAAGAGAAGTTAGAAGTATGAAGTTTAGGCAGGCTGCCACATAATGTAATGTCGAACCCCATGAGAATCCATCAGGACTTCAAGTTTGGCCTAAATAATAAGATGGATAGCCTTCTCTAGGGATAAAGAGAGAATTAAAACAAAAGGCGATCATTGTACCAAAATGTAATGCCATCATTACAGTTTTGGCACATTTTTGTATAATAACTTTTTGCTTCAATTGAATTTTTACTTTTATTTCACTGTGACTGTTTTATACTAAATTTGAGACACTAACTGCATCGATATGAGCCTATCTTTTTGCTTTCTTATAATTTACAACTGAGGGAAGGTATTGCGCAGATTATCGATTGCGGGTTTTCAGAAAAAAATATAATTTTAGAGGTCCTTTGTGACCTAAAACGTGGTTTTTACAATTTGGTGTGTGTTTGTATATGTATACAGGGTGATCCATTTAAAACGCACCAATTGCTAATAACTTTTTAGGAAAGCGGAAATCCGGAAAAACCCACGAAGTAAACTATATGTTTTTTTTATCTAGTTTTTTAATTTTTGCACTCCCAGTGCTGTACCTTCATTTTTGGCGGAGTTACGGCCAAAAAACTGATCAAAAACCATGAAAAATGACGTTAACCCCGTTTCAATATCCTTTTTATTAGTCGAGATATTTAAGATCAAAATTACAATTTTATCTATTCGTGAACGGTTTTCAGTATTAATTTTCCACCAGAAATACAAGTTTTGGGAGGTCCTCTGACGACAAAAATGTAATTTGTGACGCAAAGAACAAAAATAATAATAATTGAAGATTTAAAAAAAAAATTTAGTGCAATGTAATGGTTGTGGGAGAATCAGGATAAATTTGTTTTATCATAAAATAAGAGCAATCATCACATCATTTTAATGTACCCCCATATGGAAGACTTCTTGACCTATGATTACGGTAAGAATATCTTGCCATGGAGGGGCGGATGTTGCTCTAGTGGTCAAGAGCGTGGCTTTGTAAGTGGGAGATCCCCAGTTCGAATCCCGCTTATGACTGTATTTTATTAAAAAAAGTATTATGATATATTAAGTATTATGAATGACTGCATACACGAGATTTGAACTGGGGAACTCCCACTTACAAAGCCACGCTCTTGACCACTAGACCAACATCCTGGCAAAATATTCCAAACGTATACCTCATCTTGACCGCCAAATTAGACCTAACAATACTCTCGACCCCGTGGTCTAACCACGTCAAGTACCTAGGCTTAACTTTGGACAACAAACTGATCTTCTCTGCACACGTTCAGGAGAAAGTGAATCGTGGGCAAACTGTCTTCACGACTACCATTTCCTTAACTCTCTCGAGACTTGCAGATGACTGTTACAGAACAAACTGCTCCTCTATAAAGTGGTCATCAGGACGATGTTACCTCTACTACGCCAGCTACACCAGGAGTCTGACCTGTAAAGTAGTAACATCAATAAACTCCAGGACAACACAAGAAGAAATTTCTCAGACTTAGCGACAGACTCTCCACGATGCACTAGAAGTCACGAGACTGCATCCATTATCCTCCATACACTCCTATATCCAAAACCGCCTGCTGAAACTTCTTTCCATCCTAGACTGCCATCCTAATCCACTCTGCCGCGACATAGCCTCCTACAGATCCTTCTATTCCCTACAGGACACAAAAGACTAAAACATATCCTTCTCTAACTTTCTACACTATCTGCAGTTTTTCCTTCCTTTTTACCTGCATTCTGTATCCTTTACATCCTAAGCTTTCCCCATACCATTGTTAAGAAGGTTATATTGTATTGTTCACTAGCACTTCATGTTTATATTTATTGTACTTATTAATAATAAAGATTTATTATCTAAAAACAAACTTAGGTACTGATATCCTTATGAGTCTCTTATTCTGTGAATAGGTTCTCTGTAACGATTCAGTGTAATCAGGGCCGGATTTTCCTATAGGCTAACTAGGCTTCAGCCTAGGGCCTCAAGATCAAGAGGAGCCTGCATTCAAATTGTTAGCAAAATTAAAATTACACTATTCTAAAAACAGTGAACCCTAAAACACTGTTTTAGTGATGTATCAATGTAGTGATGTATTTTATTATCTCTCAGGTAATTTACAAACTTAAAACTGGGAGGTGAAAGGGCCTCATAAGTGGAATAGCCTAGGGCCTCTTTTCATCTAAATCCGGCCCAGAGTGTAATGTTTTTATAATGTTGATCAAAAAGTAAAGTAATCGCCTATTTTGTTCAGGCGGGGCTTAACGTTCAAACACCAATTTGGTGTCAGTGGACGGGGGCGGAAGCTCATACTTTACCAAAAACAATTTTTTCTAACAAATAAAAAGTGGTCATACGCGGGGCGGGATTCAAAATGGGGATCTCCCACTTACAAAGCCACACTCTTGACCACTAAACCAACACCCGCCCCTTAATTGTTGATAAGGATGAAATATAAATATTACTGATGGAAGACAATTTATGAGTTAGAACCTTAAGAGTCAGAGAAAATTGAGTATTTTCACCAGATATATTTTTTTAATGTGAAAAATTTGTATGGAAAAAATATTTTTAGAATGCCATGAGGAATTTAAGAGTTTGGCCTGGTCTATCTGCCGTTCTAAGTTCAAGGAGAAGTTAGAGATAGTTTGTAAGATACCGGTGGAACCCATTCCTAAATCATGACTAGAACTCGCAACTCCCACTATGTATATCAATGTAGTGTCATCCAATTTTTACCTTTACTTCAAAGTAAATTTGTCCATGCTTTTAGTAATGGACAACGTACAAACGGAGCAGGGCTGTCTTCTAGGCGAATGTTACTCTTCCAAAGTTTGTGTCAGTTTTTGGAATAAACTTTAACAAGGTTGAATCCATCTGGATTTTCTTGATAAGGAATACACAGTCTGAATACGAGGGTCGTTACTTAACAACTCAAAAATGGTTAGTTTACCCACTAGTTGGGCTTAGTCTTCAGTATAGGAGGCCATCAATTCAACCCATCTGTGGTGGCCATTCCCACCATACCAGGTACAAGGTGTGGCTATTAAATAACAAGACTGATGCTGCTACAGAAGAACTATGCATGCGCCAAATCCTAAAGACCGTCAGCTGTGCAGCGTAAAGCCTTCTCTTTCGATTGCAGCGCTTCACGTGTTTGTAGAGAAATCTGTCTGACCGGGGAACCGTCGTTTGTGTAAGAGGTGTTAGTTTCGTTTTGCCGAAAACATGATACTACACATGTAGTAGAGCAACGAATTATCGTGAAATTTTACATCAAAACTTGGTAAAACCGCTACTGAAACTTATCTTTTATTAAAAGAAGTTTATGGCGATGAATGTTTATGAATGTCGGAAATGATGACCACCCGGGTCGCCCTTCAACGTCCAAAACGGATAAAAAATATCGATTATAATTAATCAACATTACTACCGTGAGGTGCTTGCTGAACTCTGTGAAAGAGTAAGAGGAAAAAAACGACCCAATTTGTGGAAGAACAAGTCACGGGGTTCTCCATCAAGACAACGCGCCCGGCTCACACTGCATTGTCTGTCCAAGATGTTTCTAGCCAAGTGCAAACATCCCAGTTTTAGGCCATCCGGCCTTATTCGCCTGACCTGGCCCCCATGTGACTTTTATCTGTTCCCCTAAAGTCAAATCTGCATTAAAAGGAACACGATTTCAGTCCGTTGAAGTTGTGAAAGAAAAAGCGGCACGCGTCATGCAGGAGCTCACAGAAAAAAGACTTCCAGCACTGTTTCGAACAATGGTAAATTCGCATGGAGCGTTGTAGGGATAGGGGAGTGGTGTATATTGAAGGTGATAATAACTAAATATGTATAAATTTAAAATAAAATGTTTTATAGCAATAGTCTCGTTAGTTAATAGCCACACCTCGTACTCTTTTGGATTTAATACAAAATGCCCTAAATGTGTTGTATGTTTGGAAACAAAAAACTCGATTCTATTAACTCTAGAAAGACACAGTATGTTTTACTAACTCACATTAAAAAATTAACACCTCCTAAGATAATTGGAACTTCTGTGCAAATTAGTGAATCAGTGAACTCCCTAAGAGTAATTCTTTCTCAGCAAATTAAACTGGTTAAAACTTGTTTTGACCTTCAAAAGGAGTACCACAATTCCCTAAGCTTTCTTCTCAATTAATTACTTCTTCGCAGCTAAGATATATAAGATATATGTGACGTTTATTTTGAAAGTGGGGCAAGTCCATTTTTTGTTATTTCGAGATATTTAAGGTTTTGGGTTTCAATAAATTTAAAAATATTGGTAAATATTAATAGACATATTTTTTGTATTTTGTGGTGTTAGATAATGTAAGTTTATAATCCAATAGTGTTTATAGTGCTGGCTAAGAAAATAAAGGTTTTATTATAACTAAATGGACTTGCCTCACTTTCAAAATTATTGAATTATTGTAATCGTTGATTTAAATGGATAATAGTTCATATTTAACAAAATACTAATCAATAGTTCAACTATTCTTCTTCTTTTTTTGAATCATTTTGGTCCGAATTGCCTTCGTATTCAGATTCTGATTCCAAGATTCTTCTTTTATTACCGATTGTCGTGGGTCTTATTTCTACAAACATAATAAAATTACTTGCAAATGAGGATTTTATTGAAATGGCGTTATTACCCAGAAAAGTATTTCTATTTTTGTTACCTACCAAATTCACTTTCAGATGCATCAGAGTTATAATTACCGTTGTAATCGGTTTCAGCCATTTTTTCTTTTTATAAAATAAACCACAATCCGTTATTTATTTTCAAATAATGAAACTTTTATCGTACATCGAGCACAAAACAATACAACTAACTTGATAGCCGATATAATATAAGTCGAATGTTATACCATTACAGTTTTTCAGTGTTGCCAATAGTACTAAAATTTCCGGATGTTGGTGTTATTATCGAAACGCAAAATTAAGATGTACTTATTATTATTAAATAATAATAAATTTTATGAAATATTGTCATACAATCACCAATTATCAATATCAAAGAAAGATAGATAAGACATGATGTTAAACCATCACATTTGCTTCACCATACAGCAACCGGAGTTAAATTTTGCAGTACGGTTAAATAATTTCAACCTAAGATGGACTTGCACCATTTTCAAATTAAACATATTTACAATATTGTTAAGAGCTAAAACTTCTATCTCCCAAATATTAGGATTCTGAATTCTTTGTGACTCTTAATTGTTTACAGATAAAAAGATCATACTAAGTTTTATCTATAATTACCATTATCTTCATTTTTTTTTTCAAAAATGGACTTGCCTCACTTTCAAAATAAACGGCTCATATATACACTGAGAGGCAAAATAAGTGGCCACCCTACAGTATGTGTTCTTATTTCCAATCAATTTCTTATGAACGTCTTCACATACTTTTAGAATAAATAACGGGCCACTTGTAACATACTTAAGAATATTCAAAGTAAATAATAACAGAGGGTATTTAAAAAAAAGAAAAATTATTAAGTAATTTGAAATTGACAAAATGTTAATTCTCCAATTAATAGGATGTGTTTTCTCCTCTTGCGTTTATTAAGGCTTGCATTCGACGGGGCATTGACCTTATAGGATTTTGAATAATTTCCTGAGGGATATTTTCATATTCTTCTGCTAGTGCAACTCTTAACTCCTGAAGCGAATCTGCTCTCATAATTCGTCTTGGAAAACTCATCCCATAGATTTGCAATAGGCTTTAGATCTGGACCTACATGCTGGGCCCCACTCTAAACATCGGATTAAAGCGTTTTCCAAGTAGCGAGAAACAATCTTTGCTGTATGAGGCCGTACATTATCGTGCAAAAAATGAAAATTCCTCGCCAAAGTATGGTACGAATGGTACAACAGCCTAAGAAAGAATGTCGTCTATGTAGCCCACTCTATAAAAATTAATTCAGTCCGAGCTTCAAATTAATACTGGTCCAAACCACATCACTGTGAATTTTAAGGATTCGAGATCAAAGTTTTTACAAACAAACGGTGGACTAGTGATTTGTTTGTGTTATTTTGTTTTTGTTTTTACCATATTTCTTTATTTCCCTATTTTGAATTTCCTTATCATTTCTTTAACCTACCATACGTTTATCAACAATGCATGTGTTGGAACCCCAACTTTACTTTGCTATATAATTGAACAGCTACATAATTTTTGTAAATAGAAGAAATGTATTTTTATATGTATACAGGGTGTCCCAAGCTATATGGATAACGACTTTTTCTCGGAAACTAAGATAGCTAGAAAAAAACTAAAAAATACGTGTTCCCTTAGTTTTTTGTTAGGAATCCAAATTTAATTTGTAATTTTTTTTCGGTGCTTTCAGAAGCGAGATACAGGCACCAACTTTATTTTTTCAAATGGGAAGGTGCGGTTTTTATTTCAGAAATAGATTCCTCTATTTTTTTAAAGAAAAATTTACTTACACGGTTTTTTTCTGTGAGCGATATTTTACAAGTTATGAATGAAAACATGATTCTTATAAGAAATGCCAAAAAGATAATATTATAACGGTTTTTTGATAGAATAAGAAGAAAAGTACTATTTTATTATAAATTTTACTCCTCATTAATATTACAGATCATGCTCGAAATGGCCTCCACCATTACAGATGCATAGACATGCTCTTTCCTGCCAATTGTCCCTTACTGCCAAAGAAATAGATTCGGCTTTAACCGAGTTACAGGCATCTATTATTCTTCGCTTTAGCTCATCTACAGATGCCAACCCAGCTTGATTCTGATGCACCTACATTTAGAAATGCTTCTAGGTAAGCAGAAATAAGGAAAGAAAGAAAAAAGTTATGAATAATCACCTTGTTTTTCAGGTATCCCTAAAGGAAATAGTCCATAGGTGTCAAATCCGGTGAACGAGGTGGCCACTGAATCGCCCCCCGAGTTGATATAACACGCCAATCAAATAGCCTGTCGAGATATCTCTTTACATGCCTGATGGTGTTATATCGACACGGGGGATATTCAGTGGCCACCTCTCTCACAGGACTTGACACCTATGGACTATTTCCTTTGAGGATACCTGAAAAACAAGGTGATTATTCATAACTTTTTTCTTTCTTTCCTTATTTCTGCTTACCTAGAAGCATTTCTAAATCTAGGTGCATCAGAATCAAGCCGGGTTGGCATCTGTAGATGAACTAAAACAGAGAATAATAGATGCCCGTAACTCGGTTAAAGCCGAATCTATTTCTTTGGCAGTAAGGGAAAATTGGCAGGAAAGAGCATGTCTAGGCATCTCTAATGGTGGAGGCCAGTTCGAGCATGATCTATAATATTAATGAGGAGTAAAATTTATAATAAAATAGTACTTTTCTTCTTATTCTATCAAAAAACCGTTATATTATTATTTTGACATTTCTTATAAGAATCATGTTTTCATTCATAACTTCTGAAATATCGCTCACAGAAAAAAACCGTCCAAGTAAATTTTTCTTTAAAAAAAATAGAGGAATCTATTTCTGAAATAAAAACCGCACCTTCCCATTTGAAAAAATGAAGTTGGTGCCTGTATCTCGCTTCTGGAAGCACCGAAAAAAATTTACAAATTAAATTTGGATTCCTAACAAAAAACTAAGGGAACACGTATTTTTTAGTTTTTTTCTAGCTATCTTAGTTTCCGAGAAAAAGTCGTTATCCATATAGCTTGGGACACCCTGTATATGTTTTTTACTAAATAAAAATAAATAAGAAAAAGACGCAAATAGCCAATTTTAAAAGTCTTCCTCAAGACTCTGGAATGGCAGTTTGGTTCTTTGGACGGTACAGAGAGAGCGACGCAGTCGCGACGCCAGTGCGCGGCACGGTCGGCTTTGCTATATAAAGGGCAGAATTGGCCGTGTCTGCATCAGTCTAAGAAAATTTTTCAACTTGGAAACATCAACAATAGCTACACTAGCTCGAAGGTTGCTGACGGCCTTACTTTTAAAAACCACCTGGATCTCTGTACCAGCCAAAGAATTTCACTGTACCGGACCAGAAAAAAATATCGAACACTTGACACATATATATTGAAGAAAGAAGAAAGTGCAGTACACAGAGCCGCATTAGTACACCAGCTGCAGAGGCAAGCAGAATCACCAGCGCTACCACAGTGTGAGATACGTGCGAAGACCAGGCCAATTAGTACCGGTATTTATCGGGGTGCTGGCCACACTGCCGGGGCTCCCAAAGCCGGTTGCCTGGTATTAGCTTACGGCCCTTTTCAGGGCCTCTCACTTTACTTTTTCTGTGGGCTCGCGCTGTGTTCAAGCTATTCTCAGAGTGGCGCATTCACCTTAACCAACATTGAGATCGGCCTTTTCCAGGGCCACTCAACTGTGTGGTTTCCCCGCTGGGGAGCGCATAAGCGATTCGTGTGCCGATATATTTTTTGTAACTGGGCCTTTTCAGGACCACCAAGTTACGTGTACCTTCGAGCGGTGAAAAAAAAATAGCTTGTCTACTGGACTATATCCCTCGGCCACATAAGTATACAACAGCATGTTAAAAATATTTTATTTTTGCTATAACGAAAGGTAAAATACATTTTTTTTAAGGGTGGCCACTTTTTTGGCCGCTCAGTGTATATTAACTTCTAGCTATTTATTTCCAAAAACATGTAGTTTGAAAGAATAAGAAATATGAGGAAAAAATAACATTAAATAGTTCTTTAGAAATAAATAAAAAAAATAAGTGTAGTGTCGTATTAAACCCCTTTTGTTCGGTGATGTGAAAGCAATGCCTCTATACCAAATTAAAAAAACTTAAAGGTCAACTCGTCCTAGTTTTTTCTTTACCAAATTTAAATTTTCTTTTATTCACGATGAACATGAGATCAAACACTGGACCTGAAATCATGCCAATTCTTTCCCTATTACAAGAAATGATTGTCAACGCTGAATTGAACAAATCCTTTATTTAAAACTTAAAACAGCTCAGTAATTTTCAATCAATCACAGCATCTTCAGATGTCGTCTTCTTGATAAGTTCCATTCTTCTGAAGTCACTATTTGCAAGATTCTTTGGTTGTCATATCGCTATTCTTTGTTATATTTCAGAACTCAACGTCTTAAGGATTTTGTAGCTGCTCAGAAGTTAGGCTGCGCTAGAGCGATAACTTTTTACCATCACCTGATTGTAACCAACCATAACAATAAAAACTCCCCGTAGGGGGAAGTGGACTAGCCACTTCTTCAGGGAGCTTGGCGTCCCTGCGGGTATCCCAGTCTAACAACATTTCAACACTTACACTAACACCCCTTAACACTCACACACTACACTTAGGGCCTACAGAGGTAGTTGATGTGTGCAGCTACTTGGGTTTAGCGAACCCACAGGTAAACTCGAGCTCCCCACCACACACACTCATTTACACCTAAACACTCACACTTTACAGACGACTACACACACTGCACGAACAAGGACACGCACTCGTCGAGAGTCAGAGTATAAATATCTCTCCCTCGCGTGCCGTGGCGAGGCTTTGGGGCTAGGGTGGAAAAGAGGATCCTGGGCATTGAGGGAGACGTCGACCTGCGGGCTTCTTACCCCAACACATGTCTTCGGCCTCGGTTTCACCCGAGAGCTCCACCTGGAGGATACCCCTACTTCAGGAAATCGGCTAGGGAACACTGTCTCAGACAGGTTCCTAGTGGTAGGAAGGGGGTCGCGGGGGCACGGGTCGGTACCTGGTACCGGAACGTTGTCTTCCGCGGCACCGGTCTATATTGGGGTGTGATGATCCATCCGGATAGTAACCGGATCCAATTGAGCGTCCGTGGAGGCGGGATCACGTGCTCTGATGAATCTTCGTTGATTATTATGGATAATCAATCAACCTTTTTCGGGCCTAGCCCACCAACTACCTCCCTTCACCCCACGAATCCCAATCCTTTCCTCTTACCTACATCATCCCAAATCCTCACCGTTCCCACTACCAATAATCTCCAACTCCCTAACCCTCAACCCCCTACGATGGATACTAACGGCGGAAAACTCGGCATGGACATGGACACCGATTTAGGAATATCGACAACTAGGGAGCAGATTACACTGCAACCCTATAGCCCTTCTTCCCCGCCAAGGAAGAAAGCCAAGGGTGGCCACAGGAAGGTAAGTGAATCAGGTTTTAAATTTATTAATTTAGATGAAGACAAGTGGGGAAGATTTTTTGTTTTGAAAAAGAAGGAAGGAACATTTTCAAACGAATGTTCCTTTAAGCTTCATAAGTTTATTAAAAGTACTTTGGGTAAGACTAAGAGTATCAGAAAACTTAATGATGGTTCAATCTGTATTGAAGCGGATAATCGTAACCAAGTTAGAGCTATCTTAAACCTACAAAAATATATGGATACCGAATTGGAAGCTGGTCCCCATAAACGTTTAAATACTTCGCAAGGAGTGATAACTTGCAGGGACTTTCTCAATAGTAGCATAGAGGACATAAAAGAAGGGCTAGCCGACCAAGGAGTTATAGAAGTGAGGAGAATAAAGAGGAGGCAAGAAGGGTCCCTAGTGGATACCGCCTCATTGGTCCTCACTTTCGATCGTCCGCAGCCGCCGCAAATGGTAGATGCAGCCTTCTATAAATTAAAAGTGCGCCCATACATACCCTCGCCAATGAGGTGCTTTAAATGTCAAAAGTTTGGTCACACTGCTATGAGATGTAAGGCTGCAGAACCGGTGTGCATTTGTGGTAAATCTATTCATGAAGGAGATTGCACCAATTACATGCGTGAACTGTGGCGGAGAACATACTGCCAGATCATCGGGGTGCCCAACTTTAGCAAGAGAAAAAGAAATACAAAAAATAAAGACTTTGCAAAACTTGCCCTACCTTGAAGCTAGGGCAATAGTGGAAAGCAAATCGTATGCGACAAAAGAAATATCCTATGCAGAAAAGATGAGGGCGCCCCTACCAGTGCCACACTCAATCGTAGCCCCTGCAAAGACCCGAATAGATCAAATAAATGGCCCTTCCTCGGCCTTAAAGGATTCTATCATCAAGGTGGGAGAAATCCCACCACCCCAGAGGCTCTCCCCATTTGTGGGGAGAGACTCTTCAAAGGTGGGAGTAATCCCACCACCAATCCAAAACGCCCCGTTAGGGGTGCTGGTGGTTGAAAGACCACCAGAAAACATTCCCGCTACTAGCGGGAGTGACTTAAAGGTGGGATCACGCCCACCGGAAAAAATGAATCCCTCTGATGGGGAGTGGAAGGTGGTAAATCCACCAAAACGCTCCCCCAAAAAGAAAACAGCAAAACACTCTTTGCCACCCCCTTTAAAGACAAGGGGGAAAACTAAAACATTAGAGCAACAAGCGTCCTCTCAGCTTGTTGTTAGCCTTCCAAAACAGCAAAGAGAATTGATAGAGACAGACATGGATCCTTCGGAATCGGAAGGTGGTGAAAGCACCTCTTCCCTCCTTCCAAGAAGAAAGAAAAAGGGTCTGCCCAGGGGTAAAACTGGGGACGATTGTGGCACTGACTACGAGTCAGCAAAATGAAGTATATAGCTCTTCCAATTCGGTATTTATCTACAAAATATTTTAACATGTATTATCTTAAGACTTTTATCAAATGTATTGTTATTCTTGTAAATAGTCTATCCTTAGTATATAGAATATTCCTGCCAGGTCAGGCTACTAATAATACTTAAATGTATGAGTCCATTCTTCAATGGAACATGCGGGGTTTCAAAAACAACATGGAAGGTTTGCGCAGAATTGTAGGAGAACACCGACCATTCGGGTTGTGCCTCCAAGAAACCAAGATTCGCCCAGGACAAATCATAAGAATCCCTGGGTACACTGTTTACAGTAAAGAAGTGCAACCAGCCCCCGGTGGGAGGGCGCATGGCGGAGTTGCCGTCTGTGTAAGGGAAAATATCTCCAGCAGGCGGCTACCTCTTCAAACTAATTTACAAGCCGTTGCCGTGCGCCTAGCTACACCACTGCAGGTCACTTTAGTTAGTATTTACCTACCAGATATCTATTGGCGAAGAGGTGACCTGGAGAATCTACTCTCGCAACTCCCTGCACCGGTGCTGCTAATGGGTGACTTTAATTGTCACAGCACCTGGTGGGGTTCCGTCAGAACTGACGCTAGAGGTAGAGCTCTTGAGGAGATTATAGACAACGCTAACCTGATGCTCCTCAACAGTGGTGAAGTAACTCATTTTAATGCACACTCAGGAGGATTCAGTGCAATTGACCTGAGTGTGGCAACTCCCACAATTGCAATTAGACTTGAATGGACCACACTAGAAGAATTATACCACAGTGATCATTTTCCAATATTAGTAGCAAGCTCCATCTCCAGGTCAGAATACGTTATGCCCTGGAGATACGACATCAAAAGAGCAAATTGGTCTGCTTATGCTGCCAAAGTGTTGATACCACCCCTTACAGGGGATGTCAACCTTGATACAAATTTGTTTACTAAAGGATTGACTCTTGCAGCTAGCTCCACTATTCCTAGGGTGGGCGGGAAGGTCACTAGACCCCCTGTCCCCTGGTGGACTTCGGAATGTCGGGCAGCTAATGCAGCAAAAAAGCGGGCCTTAAACAGATTCAAAAGACATCCGACGGAGGGAAATCTTATAAACTTCAAAAGATTAAGAGCCAGGGAGAGGCGTATAATTAGACATGAAAAAAAGGAAACTCTCACCTCATACTTGTCAAAAATCTCCTCAACATCGACGTTGAAAGAGGTGTGGAGTAAGATAAGAGCCCTCTCTGGTGGACGTAAAACCCCGTCGATACCAGTCTTAAAAATAAATGATGTCGTCGTCACCGAGGCAGAGGAGGTCGCTGAGGCCTTGGCTAGGCATTTTTCTCAAGTGTCTGGCTCGGGGAGCTATTCGGCGGAATTCCTTCGGCGAAAAGGTGACGTGGAGCAACAGCCACTCGATTTTGATGCCGCTATCAATGAAACATACAATGAACCGCTAACCATGCACGAATTAGACAATGCCTTACAGAAATGTAAAGACTCTGCCCCAGGAGTGGATGGGATCCCATATGCAATGATCAGAAATATGGACATAAATGGGAAGGTAGGCCTCCTCCAATTGTATAACAGCATATGGGATACCGGCCAACACCCTGATGGTTGGCGGGACGCTATTATTATACCGATCCCAAAGGAAGGAAAAGACCCTAGTAACCCCTCCAGTTACAGACCTATTTCGTTGACCACCTCCTTAAGTAAGGTCCTTGAGTCTATAATTAATTATAGACTAGTGTATTTGTTAGAAACGAGAGGACTTTACAGCCAGTATCAGGCGGGATTTCGCAGATATCGTTCCACGTTGGATCAGATGAGCCGCCTCGAGATCTATGTGCAAAACGCTTTTATGCGTAGAGAACACGTGCTGGCCGTGTTCTTCGATCTCGAGAAGGCCTATGATACGACGTGGAGATATGCGATTCTGCGGAAGTGTCACGAGTGGGGACTGAGAGGGAGATTGCCGAGGTTCCTCCGTAGCTTCTTAGAACTGCGAAGGTTCCGAGTGCGACTGGGGTCGGTCCTTTCGGACCCACATGAACTACAAAATGGCATACCTCAGGGGTCGGTATTGAGCGTTACGTTGTTCACGATAGCGGTAAACAGCCTTGCTGAAGTTGTAGGTGACCCACTACAAGTATCCTTATATGTTGACGACCTCGCTATTTATTTATCAGGTAGTGATATCGATGAGGTCGGGGAAACCCTACAGCAGGCTGTAGAGAGAGTGGCTGAAGAGGCATCTAGGAACGGATTTAAATTCTCTGAAACTAAGACCGTGTGCCTTCATTTTTGTCGCCTAAGACGGAACTGTAATCCTCCGACACTGGTACTAGATGGCACACCGATCCGCTATAAAGAAAGTGTCCGTTTCCTGGGCCTCGTATTTGATAGTAGGTTGACCTGGCAGGATCACATTGATTACATTAGCGCTAAAGCAAGGAGAACCCTCGATTTATTGAAGTTCCTTGGAAGATACAAATGGGGGACGGAGCGGGAAATCTTGAAAAGTATTTTTATTTCCTTAACCCGTTCCAAGTTAGAATATGGAGCCCCAGTGTATAGTTCTGCGCGCAAGTCTCGCCTGAAATTATTAGATAGAATTTACAACGAAGGAATTAGATTATTCACAGGCGCCTTCCGGACTAGTCCTTTGCAAAGCCTCTATGTGGAGTCAGGGATGCATCCTCCTCAGCTGAGGAGAGAGCAGCTCACCCTGACCTACATTGCCGGAATATGGGGAAAACGTTTTCATACTTTGTTTCCTGCCATATTTGAGAGCCCACATGAAGATGAATTTAGAAGACAACGCTCGCGGACGCGCCCACTCGGGGTTCGGGCCAAAGAGCTCTTAGACATGGAAGGAGTGCAATTGTGTTCGGTGATGGATTGGGGCTTCTCGCCTTCCCCACCATGGACATTACCTTCCGCATGCGTCCGCATGGACCTGGCAATATTTAAAAAAGATGAAACACCACCCGTCGTTTACAGACAAAGACTTCTAGAGCTTTTAAACTTTTATTATGACTACCGACCGATCTTTACAGACGGCTCGAAGGTAAACGACGGAGTTGGAAGTGCCTTGTACACGGAGGGAGTCACCCTCAGTTGGACACTCCCGCATTTTGCGACCGTGTACACGGCTGAGATTTATGCTATTTGCCAGGCCATAGAGTTCATTAAAAGAAATTATTGCACAAAAGCATTAATACTTACCGACTCCTTAAGTGCAATAATGGCTCTCCGGGATAGATTCTCGACAATGGTCATGAAGATATACTATTTATTGTCCGAGCTAAGCACACATGGTCGAAGGGTGGTGTTCGCCTGGGTGCCGGGCCACATTGGCGTGTCCGGAAATGAAAGGGCGGACGAGGCTGCAAAACGAGCAGCCTCTACACAAACTAGCCATACCATCCTTGTTCGGCCCACTGACTTACAAATATATATGAAAAATATTATAAATAACAAGTGGCAAAGTCAGTGGGATAATATTGACGAAAAACTTAAAGAATTTAAACCATGTGTGCGAAATGCTAAAGTCGAGAACTACCCGCGGCATGAATCTGTAATTTTAACGAGGCTAAGGATTGGGCATACACGTGTGACACATGGGTACCTCCTCATTGCCGAAAGAAGGCCGAGGTGCCCGAGATGCCGAGAAAGGCTGACAGTGTCGCACGTGTTGGAAGGGTGTCAGGCACTGCGAACACAGAGAGAAACAGCAGGTCTGCCACATGACCAGCGCGCAATTCTCCAAGAGGGTTCTCCTTATGTAAGGAGGCTATTTGATTTCTTAAAAAATATAAATTATTATAATAAAATTTAGGTATAGATTAGGTTAGCTTATAGTTTAGTTCTTATAAAGGGGAAAGGAATATCGAGTACTTTCCCCTTGTGTGAATGAGTAGTATGTTTTTTTTAATAGCGTGAGTGTATTTATTGACATGAAAGTATTTATTGGCGTGAATGTATTTATTGGCATGAAAGTATTTATTGGCGTGAATGTATTTATTAGCGTGAATGTATTTATTGGCATGAATGATTTTATCAGTGTACGTGTATTTATTGCGAGAATGTTGGTATGAATGTTAGATTTAGTTTTTTTTTTAATTCGGGGTTGAAAGAAATTTATAAAAGTATTTCAACCCCCCTTAGATTTAAATTCATTTAGGATTAGGTCACTTTTAGAGTGTGCAGGAACATTTGTTAAAAGTACTGCACACTTGAGTTAGATTCTACGAAATAGCCTCCTTAGAATAGACTATGTACATAATCTAGATTAAGCGTTATTACATATGTCATATATAATGTATTTGTATATTATTATGTATTATTATATAAATCGTTACAATTTTGTTTATTAATAGTTAAAGCAAAACCCAAAGTACTTTTAATTGCTTGAATTTTGGATAAACGTCAGCTTATGAAAATAAGGGATGGTACCATCGGCCAAATCGCATTCCCTCTCGTCGGCTAGACCGATGATGTAAGAGGGGAGCGCGGTCTGCTTCCGTTTGCCTAGGCTCCACCCTGCCTTGCTGAGCAAGATATGTGTGTGGCAGCCGGATAGGACAATAGGGTACCATCCCAGCTCTAGTGGCCTTCATGTGAGAAAAGAAACTGTGAGCAGGCGCTAATGGCCACAGACGTCGATGCGCCAAAAAAAAAAAAAAAAACAATAAAAACTCCGTCAAATGGGTCTTTACTCTTCTCAAATTGTACATTTCCAACTGATGAGGGCATAAATGCATAATGAAACGTTTGACAAACAAGTTTAATAAGTTACGTGGGTTAAATGTATGAAAAGTGGAATGCTATGTTCAGAGATAGTAGAAAGAATATTATCGAAAACATTGCATAACTCGCTGAAAAATACTTTTAGTAAAAATGGTGGTAATTTCTATTGAAGAAGAAGTTGCGGGACAGTTTCCTCGTGGTTTAAAAACTTTGTAATGCGTGCTATACGAATAAAAGAATCCTAAAAGTTCAACATCACAGGCTGGAGCTTTTCGCCGCCTTCTGCACTTGCGCAGTTCACCACTCTGGTTGGAATAATTATTTTGATAACTTCGGCTACCTTCGTGAGTTTTCGGGGCGATGAAGTAGAGTTTAAATACTTTATTTTGAACTAATATACATATAAACGGCAAGATATTCTTACCGCAATCATAGGTCAAGAATAAAGGTGGATACCTTTATTTGATGATAAAACAAATTTATCCTGATTCACCCACTACCATTACATTAGTCTACATTCTTTAAAATCTACAATTCTTATTATTTTTGTTCTTTGCGTCACCAATAACATTTTTTGCAGTCAGAGGACCTCCCAAAACGTGTATTTCTGGTGGAAAATTAATATCGAAAACCGATCACGAATAGATAAAATTGTAACTTTGATCTTAAATATCTCGACAAATATTAAGGATATCAAAACGTGGTTAACGTCATTTTTCACAATTTTTTATGCAGTTTTCATAAACATTGTCAAAAACAGTGGTCCTTATGAAACTTTAATTAGGTTTTTGCCCGTAACTCCGCCAAAAATGATGATACAACATCGGGGTTGGAAAATTTGAAAACTAGACAAAAAAAAAACATATAGTTTACTTCGTACGTTTTTTTTCGAAATTCCGCTTTTCTAAAAAGTTATTCGCGATTGGTGCGTTTTAAATGGATCACCCTGTACGAGGGTCGTTTGAAAAGTCCGTGCAAAGTCAGAGAGATAGCACTACTGGCGCGTATCGAGGTTATGTTTAGTTAGTAGCATCTCTTGGAAGAACATACACCAAGTTTCAGCCAGATATTACTAAAAGATCTACTAGTAATCTTTCGTTAAGGATAATTGATATATTTACTTTTCAAAAACGATTTCTAATGAACGATCGATTTCCCGTATTACTGGCAAGAAATTTTTAAAAATATTTAATAATATAATAATTTTGATTTTTTTGGGGGCTAAATTAAAATTTTTAAGAAATTTCTTTTAGCGAGAGAACCCGAAAGAACCATTTCCCTAGTCTCCGACCAGTGGTATACACCACCAGACGACCTTGGTAAAATAAATTTGCTGCGAACCCAGGATTTGAAGATTGATTTTTTTTTTTTTTAAATCACAATTCTGGGCAGCTCCTGTGGCTCCCCGAAGAGATTTGCTAGGAACCCGTATGCTCTAGCACCCAGGATAAAGTGAGCTTTATTGTAACCAATTATTGATTCGGTTAAGAACTGATCAGAGTTTAGAATTGACCACTTCTGGTTTCGATCGTCATCTATCCTCAAAATAGCCGGATAATAACTCTGATACTCAGTGGAGTTTGTTAAGAGAAGTTTTACAAATATGGAATTGAAAATTCATGCCAGTTCCAGAATAATATAATTAAAATAACTATGCTACTTTTCTAACTATGGACTAAGTGTAAGTAACATAATTTCACTTCATTAACCACAATTCTTGTTGGGCCAGATTATGAATCGATTAAAGTGAAATCCGTTTACCACAAGTGTTTAATGAAATGAACTATTTGAAGTGGTCTGATAGTGTGGTTTGGTTTAATAAATAAAATTATACGGACAATAGTTTAGGGGTCTAAGTGGCCAATGTAGTTAAACACTCTGCATTAACTAGTTCTAGGATAGAGGCCAAACCATTTGCTGAACTTCGACCACAATTCCTATACTTTCTGTCCTACAACAAATGGTAACCATTACCGCTTCTTACTTTCACTTGTTACTTGTTAAAGAAAGTACTGCTATCGTGATCAATGTTGGCATTAAGTGAATATAAGTGAATTCACATTATATTAATGACCAACTTGCACAAATAACCAACAGCATCAATACAAAAAATACTATAAAATAAAATGTTAGGCCCGTAGAACTGGATAATATAGCTAATTTGATCTGACGTAGCACGCTTGTTTATTGTATTAAGTGAAGACGAAATCTCTACAACAAACTGATTAATATACCTCTGATTATAGATAAAAGTCCAAAACTCAGTAATAACTGAAGTTCCGCCTTCGTGCGGCCTTCTTTAAAAGCTTTAACTCATTTCCCAACCATTACACTGCTCCATAAACTTCACCTGATCTCACAATTAATTTCACCCGGCTTTTAACAAATTTAGTGCTAAAAAAACGAATCACAATCGGTTTAGATTCTCACAAATAAAACGTAAATACGGTCTAATGTTACCGTGATAGCGTCTTATTTCTCTCTGAACGATGTAGGTACACAGTGCGCATGCACCAAACGCTGACCGCAGCACTCCAGCGGCCGAATTTCAAAACAGTAGTTACTTAAAAAACACGCCTCTTGTTATATGTAGTCCAAAGATGCAAATAAACATTAAACGGTACAAAAAATAGAATTAGAATTTGAAATAATTCAAAAAAATCTAACAATCAATAGAAAATTGTGCGATGAATTAAAGGAAAAATAAATGTAGAAATAGTTATTGATTTATCTCAGAAATCCTTCCGCGAAAAGATACTTCTAGTCACTATGGAAACATATTTCAGAGAAACTTATTCTTCATAGTAGGGGTAAAAGATTTATGAGGTAGTTTCTTGAATTCACCACCACTGGGGTAGGCTTGCCAACATTAGGAAAAAAAAAAATCACAATAAATGGCTCTTTGGGTTTAAAAATGGTTTTTAATCTCTGTTCAACCTGCTAACGACTTACCAAATTAAATTAGGATTTTTGAAACTTACGACTTGTATTAAAAATTTGTTAACTTCCAAATTTATTACACATGTTTACATTAAAGGTATCATTTTCGAAAAAAAGATGAATGCTAAAAACTACAAAAATCTGTAGAGTAAAATCCACTTTTGAATAGCAAATTTTTCTCTATTTCGAAATTTTGGTTACATATTTAGTAAGTTTCTAATGTTGGCATTGAGAATTAATTTGTTTTATACTGTTCTAAACCATTTGTATTTTGCTAAAAGAAAAACAGAAAAAGGAAAATCGAAGATCAAGGTGAAAGGGGAAAAAGGCTTAAAAAGAAAATCCCTAAGAATACTTAGTTCAGTAACTTTTCCGCATATATGCGAATTGTTTTCTTTTTAATCAATTTAATTGTCTTAAATTATATTTTCCATTTATGATTGATTAAAGTAAAAGTAAAGTAAAGTAATTGCCTATTTTTTGCAGGCGGGCTTCATCCAACTACCCAATTAAGTGCCGTGCACGGAGGCGCCTAGCAAACATACTTTACTGTAAATTTCTTATAATTAACCATTAAATAAAATCCTAGGCCTAAAGACCGGGAATCGAACCCAATACCACAATACATATTATTGGGTTGTCCGGAAAATAATGCAGGATTTTATGTTTTCTTTAAAATATCCCCCCAAATAGTAAACTGTTTATGTTTGTTGGACTTTTGACTTTTATAAATGTAAACACTTATTAATTCTCTTTCAAACAAAAATGTAACATTTTGCTACTTGAAAATAATTCAGTCTTCAACTAAGATGTCAAAGCGTGATTTTCGCATAATTTTGTTTTACGCGTTCAAACTCGGCCGGAACGGGGGCCCAAACGGCCCGAAATATCAACGATGTCTGGAGCGAAGGCAGTATAAGTGAGTGCACTGTGGTTCAACGATGATTCAAAGGGAGACTTGAGCCTTTGAAGACGAAGAAGGCCGTGGGAAGAAGTTTTGCCCTTGATGAATGTTGTTCTCCGAGCTTTGGTGGAAGAAAATCCCAGCAACAACTGTTCCAGAAACTGGCAGGGAAACTCGAAGTCAGCAAATCAACCATCTAGATGACCATCTCAAGGCGATTGGGGAAGGTGGAAAAGCTTGAAAGTTGGGTTTCCTCACACATTAAACGACCACCAAAAAAGATCAGCGGTATGAAATTTGTGCTGCACTTCTTTGCCCGAAACAGCAGCGATCCTTTTCAAGTCCAGAATTGTGACTTGCGATGAAAAGTGGATCCTCTACGACTACAGCAGACGCTCTGGACAGTGGCCTTGACAAAGGTGAAGCAGACATTTTCTAAAGCCCCCAAATCATCAAAAAAAAGGGGTGATGGTTACTGTTTGGTACAGCTTCTTGAATCCTATGGACCGCTATTTACAAAATAAAAACATTATTGACCAAACAACATTAGAAAATGCGTTTTCTGAATTTATAAATTCTTAGGATTCCAAATTCTATACAGAGGGTATGGAGAAGTTACCCACACGTTGCCAGAAATGTATAGAAAGTAATGGAGGCTATTTTGATTAATAAAACAGTTATAAATCATTAATTTCTATTTTTTTTCTTTTAAAACCATAATCCTGTATTATTTTCCGGATAACCCAATAGCTTTACAGGTCTCGCCTCTAACCGCTCGGCTATCATGGGGCCTCATTTATGATTGATTAATTTCAAAATCACAGTGCGTTATTTTGTAACGTATTTAGTGATTAAACTAGCAAGGATTCGGTCAAAAAACAGCAACTCCGTATAATAAGAAGTCATGTACTTTCGTTCCTTTCTTTCAATAGTCTAATTATGTTATGTAACATATTGGTAATACCTAGCCCTGAGCAAGACAATAAATTTGTTGAAATGTTGGCATAAAGACTCGAGTTACTGTTTTTTATTTTGACCGAATCCTCGCTATTTCAATCCGAAATATTAATAGTTTAAGGTCACTAAAAGATATTGCAAATTAGTATTTTGTAACTTTTGTCTGTAATTTTAAATAAAACTTTTTGTAAAAGTTGTAATTTTTCCTACATGCAATAAAATTTGTCATTATCTCCTTAACAAAAACTTACAGTTTCAAATGTTAAGTATAAGGGTTGATTAAACGCTAAAAGGTACACAAATCAGCAAGCACCCAACATTTCATTAATTCTTCATTAATATTTACGTAATTTTACTGCATTAATTTTCATTAATATTTTTTAGAATTTATTAGATGTCACAGACCCTTATGCTGGCCATTTTCGTCTACAAAATATATGTTCAAGTAGCTTTGTAGATTGACTGTAATATCTAGTTATTTATAATAATCAAACTATTAATTACAGGTTAAAAAGAAAAACGTTATAAAAAATAAAAAAAAATTATGAGGCTAAAAAATTCAAAACTTTTTTTTATAAAAAACTTACACCAACATACATCAATGATTTTGTTTATTTTATTTATTTATTTTTATTTTTAAATAAAAATCGTCGGTTAAAGTTCATTCTTTGATTAAAGTAATTGTTATTTTATGTAGTAGTCAAACGTTTATAATAATAGGTAATAATTATCTGGCTTTATCGCAAATAATATAGTTTTCTTCAATTACATTCTCCATCTAGGTGTTCTTCCCACAATGTTGTATATATGTAATATAAAGTAAATAAGATATGCATATTTTTAGGGCAGCTAATTATTCCAGTATTTTACTATAAGTAAAATTAGGGGGACTAAATTAAATTACAATTGAGAAATCAATAATTGTTGAATAATCTACTTGTTATAACTGTGTGTTATTTGTGCTCACGAATATTTCGGTAAGACGAATTCAAGACAGTAGCCGACTCTAACTTTGTCTTTTTCTACTTTAACATGCATGTACGTATATGTGATTTATCATAATTATAAGAAAAAAATATTATAAATGAACTGGCCAGCATAAGGGTCTGTGACATCTAATAAATTCTAAAAAATATTAATGAAAATTAATGCAGTAAAATTACGTAAATATTAATGAAGAATTAATGAAATGTTGGGTACTCGCTGATTTGTGTACCTTTTGGCGTTTAATCAACCCTTATACTTAACATTTGAAACTGTAAGTTTTTGTTAAGGAGATTTTTGTACCTTTTGGATAGATTTTCCTTTTTGTCTGTTTTGCAAAGTTACATATCTCCTTTACAGATTTTATTAAAATTTGGAATAAACAATTCTATCATTATAATATGATAAGGTGTTACGTCGGAACAAACGCCAAACCATCCTCAATAACAATTTTTTTGAAAAAGCGTTTTGAATAACATAGGAAGGTATTTGTACGTAAATAGCAAAATTAAACTGCGATTTCAGTACTTCTTTTTAAGAGGAGTAAGAAAAATAAACTGCGAATACAGTATTTCTCCCTAAAAAGTAAAGAGACAAAGATTTTGAATCGAACGACAATTTATTAATGTAAATCGGTTCACTCATTGATAATTTTTAACGATTGCAGTACTTCCTCTTAGTAGGAGTAAGAGCATGATGGCACTTCACAGCCACGTAGAGGAGCTTTAACCACTCATTTGAGCTGAATTTTATCAAAATTGGACTAAGTGTTATAGAAATATTGGTAATAATAGTTTTAGAAAGGGCCTTACTTGGGTGGGGCAAACTCCCCTCCTTATGAGGCACAGCGTCGAGGCTTTTAAAGTGCAAATCTGTACAAAATTTCGATTCGAATGACACTTCATTCATGAAAATCGGTTCACGTGTCGATAATTTGAAACGATCGCTATACTTTCCCTTAACAAGTGTAAGAGCTGATCGCCGCTTTAATGTTACGTAGGGGAGCCCTAACTCTATCATCTTCCCAAATTTTATCAAAATCGGGCCAAGATTTACAGAGTAATTAGTAATAATAACTTTGGAGGGGGCCTTACATAAAGGGGGCTAACTCCTTTCCCATTCGGTGTACAGCTTCGAGACCCCCAAAATGCACATCTACATAAAATTCCGTATCGAATGACACCTCATTCATGAAAATCGGTTCGCGCGTTTAGGCGCTACGTTGTTTACAAAAAAGGTAACAAGAACAACAACAACAAGAAGAACAAGAACAAGAACATTTTTTGAAAAAGCCGTTTTTGCTCATTTTCAGCATCTTTTTTCTCAAAATCTATTAGATCTAGGTTGTTGCAAAAAAATTACTGTTATAAAGGAGGATTTGTCCTATATTGTAAAGAAAATTTGGGAATAGAGATTTTTTTTTTTTCCAAGAACAAACCACTTAAATGTAAAATCTATTCGCTAAAAAATGACCCTTTGGTTGACTGATTTTAGTCAAAAATTGTAATTTTGTTTATAATATTAATAATTTTTGTTTTTGGATATATACAGGGTGTACCAGTAAGTATTGTCCGTAGGCCTACTGTGTGTAGTACATCTAAAGTGGAGTTCAATGACGTATTGGCCAACTACATATTTTCCACTGTTCTTGAGCGACGTCACTTTTAAATTACATTACTTTTTTTGCAATAAAAATGTTATTACTCAGAAAGTTTTAGTCCGAATTCGATTCTGATGACACGGTTAGACAGACAGAGAAATTTTCTAAAAATTGATACCATTTCAAAGCATAAGTTATTCTCCAAACAGCCACATTCTTTCTCCGAATGCTGGAAAAATAAAAGTAATCGAAAATTTTTGAAGAAAACTCATTAGGCCCCTTATGTGATCATTATCAGACCCTAGGTGCTGGCACTTTTTATTAAAGTTTCCTTGTTTAATGGGCTTTCAAACGGTATATCATTTTTCAGGATTCCTTTTATGAAGATATGAGAAATTACGTTTGTTTTGCAAGAAAACGTTTTATTGAAAAAAAGTAATGATTTTAGAAAAAAAAAAATTAAAGTGACGTCACTCAAGAACAGTAGAAAATATGAAGTTTATCCAATACGTCATTGAACTCCACTTTAGATGCACTACACACAATAGGCCTATGGACAATACCTAATGGTTCACCCTGTATTAACGAAACTTAAACTAAATAGCAAACTTTTAGTTTTTGCAATTTTTGGGTTTTGTCTTTTTGAGTTATGTTGACCACTACTAACTTTACTAACTCTGATCCACATGTGAATACCATTTTTTCTGTTTCGAATTCTCGACAGACAAAAATTTGTTTGCAATATTTCCTCTTCAACTTTTACAGTTGTAAACTGAGAAAAAGTTAAAAATTGTCGAACTTGATGGTATAGTTGTTTTTCATTTATTCAGTTCATGAGTTTGCTTTTGCATTCTCTTTGTTATTTTTACTGAAAAACATAGGGATACAAATTATACAGTAGATTTTTTCTTTTCCAACCTGAATACGGTCAGAAAATGCTAAAAATGTGGGTAGAAAATTCTGAAGATAGGAACATAAAGATAGAGAATGAAGTTAGCCATGGATTGAGTTGGGCTAGAAAGCCCCACGATACAAGTGTATGCGTGAGAAGTATTCAAAGCGGTCGGAGCTCTCTATTTTTTGGACGTGCAGCGGGGGTAGCGGCGCGGCGGAGGTACGGTTTAGGTGTGTAGGTGCATGAAATTGGTAGATGGTTGGTGTGTAAGCAAGTTGGGAGTATAATGCGACCTGCGCGTCCCGGCCCCCTACTTGACGTGACGACCCAGCGCGCGTCGCGGGCGGAGAGTCCAAAGCCGGCCAGAAAGGGCGCTGCTGATCAATAACACTAACCGCCTCTCGCGCGCCATGTACGCCGTGTGCGTGGCCGTGCGCGCGTGCATGAACTGAAGAAGACAGTACTTCTTCACATAGTTGGCCGCCTCTTCATGCCGTCCCCTTCAACAAACAGCTTCCTCCTAACCTTTACAATCCTCACACTACTATCCGCCCCATACCATTTTGCCATCATTGTTTTCATTGTGCTAACAACTAGGTATTGTACTCAGAATACTTGTCCGCCCTAAATTATGATATTATTTCCAAAAAAGGAAAATAATAATATTTCATTTGTTACCCAGCTAACAACAGTGACTCATTAATTTGATAAAATCATTCAATAATAAAGTAAAGTAAAGTAATCGCCTATTTTTTAAGGCAGGACTTAACGTCCAACTACCAAATTAGGTGTCGTGGACAGAGGCGACTAGCAAACAAAATTTACTGTACAGTTCTTTGATTAACCATTAAATAAATTCCAAGGCCTAGACCGGGGAATCGAACTGGGGAATCTCCCACTAACAAAGCCACGCTCTTGACCACTACACCAACACTAGCTCCTCATTCAATAATATTTGAAAATAACACGGAAAAAAAGGGGTTTAAGTCCAATTTTTGAGGAAAATGAGGTTTTTTGGCATCATTATGGGCGCGTTCCACTAAGCGCTCACAATGATCACGCTCACGACCGCGCGGTTTTGCCCCGTTCCACTTGCTTGCGAGCGTTACAATCGAAAACTCAATTGGAATGGACACTATGGGGCGTTTTAACCGTTCATGTAAACACTACGAATGGCGACCTCGAAAAGAAGTCAGAAGCTTGAAGAGGTTGTTTTTTTCAATTTTAACCCCGTTTATAAGCAGTTATTATAAACTTTATTAATTATTGGTAAAGTTCACTTATATTAAAAATATAGGATGGAAGATTTGCGAGGAATCGGTCAAATAAAACAACTCGTCTCTTTGCCAACGTTTCGACAAATATATTGTCCTCTTCAGGGCCTGGATATTACAAATACAAAACAATTTACAGAGTCAGTAACATAGAAAAAACAGTAAAAATCAGTAATACAAAAATAAACAGTAAAATACACTAAATTCTTTATAATTATTGAAACTTACGTGGCTATGCGGGTTGGTTGAGTTACAGAAACTAAGAGCCAGAAATGGAGAAGCAGGTATAAATATACAGATATAGCGGGATTTACACGGGAATTTTGGTAATTACAATTGGACAGATACAATAGACTAGTTACAGCAAAAGAGTAAATACAATAAATATTGGGAAATTTCTTTAATCAACAAAAACCGTCAAACACAAAACACAGGAGAAACCAAATAACCCTTAGGCACTAAATAACAAATAAACAAAAGATTTGAAGTCAATTTAAAATAATTAAGCAATAATTATGTACAAAATTTGGATATCTATTTATTTTTTAATGATAAAATTGTAGCAGTTGGCTAAATTCGACGCGTCTGCCTTCCATCCTAAGTTTAACAATTTGCGGTCACGAAAACTATATATTCATTAAAAATATATATATAATTCAATTTTTATATTACATTTTAGTGAAGTATTTATAAAATTTACGTTTAAATAAAATTAAAATGTCTTTTGTGGCAACAGTAGGATATTTATTAATGCAACGTAATAATGCTTTAGAAAGTTCTTCATCTGGTTCCGATGAAAAATGGAATGCAATTTTACAAAATCGCAATAGTGAAAAGCGAAAACTTAGGCCACGTATAATTAACTATCAAAGTGTAATTGGTCGTTATTCAGTGATTTAGTATGTAACGGGATAAGTAATTTTTCATTTTATTATTTTTTTTAGACTTTCGAGAAACACATTCAATTATTTACATGAGATACTCGTACTTTCATTTACATGATATAATTTTATCGGTCGCCATCTTTTCTTTTAAAAATTGTACTAAATTTCTGAACGCCCACTTCGACTCAGCTCTTAAGGTGGAGGCGTTGTGAGCTTCGCGTGAGCGAAAATAGTGACGTCATTAGTGACGTTTTCGCCACGACCACAACGACCGCGTTCGTCATCGGTGGAACGGCTGAAAGTATATTTTGATCGTTGTGAGCGCTTAGTGGAACGCACCCTATGTAGTTCATCACACAAACTTTCAGTTGGGTCAACTTAGGTTGAATGTAATGGTTTTAGTCTCAAGAGTTATAGCCAGATGAATATGTATGGTAAACACTGAGAAAAACGGGTGAAGTCCATCCAAAACACGGACAGAAAGAGTTGTAGTCCTGCTGGTGTGGATTTCTAAGCTGTATTAAATTTTTTTGGCCTGGTTTTATGAAATTTATATATTATAATTTACATAAGTTCATTCAAAAATAAAATTAGAAAATTTGTAAACAATATTATTATTTTCTGAAACTCAATTAGTCATGAACACCCTGTATGATGGATGACTAGACTCGCAGACGAATAGAATTTTGTCGTGGGAGTTGCAATGGTAGTTTATATAGTGAAATATGATCTCTATATTACATTATATTCTTATTTTCACAATCTGATTCGAGGGTTATACTAAGAAACTGGAATATAGACATACAGACAAACAGACAGACAGACAGCCCCAATTTTTATAAAATATTTGTTTGATACTTTTAAGGAATACTAAAGAATGGTCCATTCAATGCACTGTATAAATTACAAAAGCATTTTTCAATAAACATTGAAACTGTAACGTTTCGAACTTTAAAGTTGTTCTCCTGAAAAATCTATAAAATGGACTTAAGTTCTTCCTGTGTAGTCTTCATTTATAAGTAGTTTCAAGAGCTGAGTAACATTTTTTACTTTCAGCTACCCTTTGGATTCAAAACTTTGTTCAAAGTTCAAATGTGGCAATTGATAGTGCATATTAGCGTCAGATACCATGCACAAATAGTAAATCAAATCCTGCGATGCACATTTTACAAAATCAAGCATGAACACACTAAGGACGTTCTCTGACTACTATTCTCGAACTTCTAATTCACATATTTTCCTCAAACGCCGAACGTTGGGAGTCATGTTTAATTGTTATCACTAGGGAACGGATTCGTATGTATTTACATATTTTTTTCTAGGCAATTTACAGACGTTTTTCAACTAGAAGTATTCATACTGACCTCTTTAAGCCGTTTGAGCCTACTTTTATTTCACATATTTCCACATATTTGGATGTTATCGCATATTTATACATATTTGATTAAAATAAATAAATATTTCTACATATTTAATCAAAATATGTACATATTTTTCATATTTTTCATTTTGGGCATATTTTCATAATTGGGAGGTGGTTGACAGGAACTGTGAACCACAGACTGTGAATCACAGTGGTTAAAAAAGTGTTCTTAAAAGCACCAAGTCGCATTAAAATGCTAAAAGATCTCTATCCAGACTTGTGCCTTCCACCAGAACCAATATTGACAAGATGGGGTACTTGGCTGGAAGCAGCTCAGTATTACTATGAAAACTACAATAAAATCAAGAATGTCCTTTCACATCTCGAAGACGAAGCAGTAGCGATAAATACAGCCAAGTCTTTATTCGAGAAACCTAATTTAAGGAATGACCTTGCATTCATTTCTGACAATTGCGTATTTCTTGCACAAGCCATTGGAAGGAATACCTGGGAGTAAGGGAGATCTGATCAGATCAAAACTGGTAGAAGTACTGAGCAAGAACAAAGGGTGGGAGACCATCTGCCAGATTTCTGATATTATCAGTGGAACAGAAGTCACCTCAGAACATCGTGTACCCTTTACAACTTCTTTCAGCAAGGCACCTATAACATCTGTAGATGTTGAACGATCTTTTAGTCGTTACAAGTCCATCTTACGCCCAGATCGTCGTCACTTTACGTTCCAACATTTGAAATTTCATGTGGTTGCAAACAATTTCGAAGAGTGAAGTTTTCAAAATTGAAAATTTAACACATCTTTTTATAAATAGTAAAAAAGTTCTTTGTTGTATAAATCATTATAACTTGTAAAAACAAATTATTTTGTTCCTAATAAATTATTATAAATTGTAAAAATATTCTTTTCTTGTATAAATAATTATAACTTGCCCCCCCCCCAAAAAAAATTCCATGTTCATAAAAAAAATGTCCATTTTACTTAAATATTCCAGAAAATATTTTAAGAAAATCACATATTTTCCACATAATTGACGAAAATAAATGCATATTTTAATTAAATATTTGGCATTTTTAAATACATAAAAATCCGTTCCTTAGTTATCACTTTAGAAGGAGCGTATCCATCTCTTCTCATAGTGGGATTTCTAAAAGAAGTTGTAGATTGATGTGTTGGTATTCAAAGTTATTTAAAGTGGAAAACGTTTAAAATAGAAGGTGTGGCCATTAAATAACGATACAATTGCTGTAAAACACTTTATTTTAAATTTATACATATTTAGTTATTATCAACTTCGATATACACCTCTCCTCTATCCCTACAACGCTCCATGCGAATTTACCATTGTTCGAAACAGTGCTGGAAGTCTTTTTCTGTGAGCTCCTGCATGACGCGTGCCGCTTTTTCTTTCACAGCTTCAACGGACTGAAATCCTGTTCCTTTTAAAGCAGATTTGACTTTGGGGGAACAGATCAAAAAGTCACATGGGGCCAGGCCAAGCGAATAAGGCGGATGGCCAAAAACTGGGATGTTGTACTTGGCTAGAAACGTCTTGACAGACAATGCAGTGTGAGCCGGCGCGTTGTCTTGATGGAGAACCCCATGACTTGTTCTTCCACAAATCGGGTCGTTTTTTCCTTACTCTTTCACGGAGTTGAGCAAGCACCTCACGGTAGTAATGTTGATTAATTATAATCGATATTTTCATCCATTTTGGACGTGGAAGGGCGACCCGGGCGGTCATCATCACTTCTCGGCCATCTTGGAAACGCTTGAACCACTCAAAAACTCGCGCACGTGATAAACATTCATCGCCATAAACTTCTTTTAATAAAAGATAAGTTTCAGTAGCGGTTTTACCCATTTTCATGTGAAATTTCACGACAATTCGTTGCTCTACTACATGTGTAGTGTATCATGTTTTCGGCAAAACGAATGTAACACCTCTTACACAAATGATGGTTCCGGTCAGACAGATTTCTCTACAAACACGTGAGACGCTGCAATCGAAAGAGAAGGCTTTACGCTGCACAGCTGTCGGTCGTTAAGATTTGGCGTATGCATAGTTCTTCTGTAGCAGCATCAGTCTCGTTATTTAATAGCCACACCTCGTACAGAAAATTCTATTCAGTAAAATGGCAATTTCGGTCTATTGCATTTCACTGAGTTTAGAAATTCAGTTTCAAAATTTAATCTAACTAAATATTATACAGGGTGATCTATTTAAAACGCACCAATCGCTAATAACTTTTTAGGAAAGCGGAAATCCGGAAAAACCCATTGAATAAACTGTATGTTTTTTTGGTCTAGTTTTCAAATTTTCCACCCTCAATGCTGTATCCTCATTTTTGGCGGAGTTACAGCCGAAAACGTGATCGGGATTTCATAAGGACCACTGGTTTTGACAATGATTATGAAAACTACATTAAAAATGACGTTGCCCCGTTTCGATATCTTTAATATTTGTTGAGATATTTAGGATCAAAGTTACAATTTTATCTATTCGTGAACGGTTTTCGATATTAATTTTCCACCAGAAATACACGTTTTGGGAGGTCCTCTGGCTGCAAAAAATGTTATTGGTGACGCAAAGAAAGAAGATTTAAAAAAAATGTAATGTAATGGTTATGGGAGAATCAGGATAAATTTGTTTTATCATCAAATAAAAGCAACCATCACATCAAGTTAATGTACCCCCGTATGCAAGACTTCTTGACCTATGATTACGGTATGAATATCTTGCCAGGATGTTGGTCTAGTGGTCAAGAGCGTGGGTTTGTAAGTGAGAGATCACCAGTTCGAATCCCGCGTATGCAGTCATTCATGATACTTAATACATCATAATACTTTTTTTAAAATAAAATGTAGTCATACGCGAAATATTTTCGTTAAATTATTCTAATGAAATTTTTCAAACTGAGAAATAGCAACTCATTTTGTTTATCTTAACAGCAACAAGTAAGACTGAGGATTGTATAGACTACTAGATTAGTTGCTTAGAGATAAGTCAACCTAACATCATTTGTTCTTAATCCAAAATTTTGTATGCGAAAATGTTTACGAGTATAATACTGTTCTGCAAGTGTACCATAAAAGTGACTAATGTTTATGAAAATATCTTTGGAGCCACCTGCCAAGTAAATCTCCAAAAAATGTTTCAAATCTCAAAAAAAAATGGCATATTTGGTTGATGAGTTTTTATCGTTAAAAGTCAAATACCACCCAGGTTAGCTTAATTTTACATTTAAACTTCCAGCTTTTTGTGATTAAAAGGAAACAAATTTCTGATGTTTCTGGTAAAAAAGTTTAATTTTTGTAGACACAAATTTGAGCTCTAACGCAATATATTCCTTAACCAGCGAAAGGAAGTCAAAATATTATCTTTAGTTTTTATGTTTCCGGAATTGCCCTAAGCAAAAGCAATGAATGCTTGATAAATCTATGATGGAAGCTTTGAAATTTTCTCGTGTAGGGAAAATTAACCGTTAAAGTGTGTACCTTCATCAGTGGCTGATATAGTATCGAAATTCGCTAGATACGACAGCTGTACGATCTATATAGAGGTTATCTACACTGTTTTGATTAAAATCAGATAATGGCGGCTAGCCACTTACTTCCTGATTGAGTTTTGATTATATTGGTGTACATTTGGCATAACTTATTTGTGTTTGTTCTGTAATTGATTGGAGGTTAGAATCTTTGACTGTGCGTAATATGTATGTATTACATGTAGAACTCGTATTAAAACTGTCCGGTAGGACAGTTGTATAAGGGTTGATCGTCAAAAAGTGCACGAAAAAGCGTAACGCTGAAAAACACCCAACTTTGACAATTTTTTTCTCTTTTTCTATAAAAGATAAAATTCTCAAATTTCCTTTAAAATAAAGGGCAAACCCTCCTTTATAACTGTAATTTTTTTGCAACAACTCATATCTAATAGGTTTTGAGAAAAAAGTTGCCGAAAATGAGTAAAAACCGCTTTTTCAAAAAATGTTCTTCTTCTTCTTCTTCTTCTTCTTGTTACCTTTTTTGTAAACAACGTAGCGCCTAAACGCGCGAACCGATTTTCATGAATGAGGTGTCATTCGATTCGGAATTTTTATGTAGATGTGCCTTTTGGGGGTCTCGACGCTGTACATCGAATGGGAGAGGAGTTAGCCTCCTTTATGTAAGGTCCCCTCCAAAATTATTATTACTAATTACTCTGTAAATCTTGGCCCGATTTTGATAAAATTTGGTAGGATGATAGTGTTAGGGCTCCCCTACGTAACAATAAAGCGACGATCTGCTCTTACACTTGTTAAGGGGAAGTATAGCAATCGTTTCAAATTATCGATACGTGAACCGATTTTCATGAATGAAGTGTCATTCGAATCGAAATTTTGTACATATTTACCTTCCTATTTTATTCAAAACGCTTTTTCAAAATAATTGTTATTGAGGATGGTTTGGGGACCGCTACTATAATCATTTTTTAAAAAGATCTCTCCAGTGGTAGTTACGGTTCCGACGTAACACCTTATCAGGTTATAATGATAGAATTGCTTATTCCAAATTTTAAAAAAATCTGTAAAGCAGATATGTAACTTTGTAAAATAGACAAAAAGGAAAATCTATCCAAAAGATACAAAAATCTCCTTAACAAAAACTTACAGTTTAAAATGTTAAGTATAAGGGTTGATTAAACGCCAAAAGGTACACAAATCAGCAAGTACCCAATATATCATTAATACTTCATTGATATCATTTAAGTAATTTTACTGCATTAACTTGTCATTAATATTTTTTAGAATTTATTAGATGTCACAGACCCTTATGCTGGCCAGTTCATTCATAATATTTTTTTGTTATAATTGTGATAAAATGTATAATATATCTTCGTTATTAAATAGGTACTTTATTTTAACTCTACTCCAAATTATTCTTCTGATTTCTCTTTAATATGCCCTTTATTCTGAGTAGTCACATACACATGCATGCTAAAGTAGAAAAAGACAAAGATAGAGTCGGCTACTGTTTAAATTTGAATCACGGAGGATCTAAAACAATATTTCAGTCTTGAAGTCGTCTTAACAAAATATTCGTGAACACAAATAACACACAGTTGACAGCAAGTAGATTAATCACCAATAATTATTCATTTCTCAATTGTAATTTACTTTAGTCCCCCTAATTTTACTTATAGTAAAATACTGGAATAATTAACTAAAAATATGCATATTTAATTTATTTTGTATTACATATATACAACATTGTGGGGAGAATACCTAGATTGAAACTTTAATTGAAGAAAACTATATTATTTGCGATAAAGCCAGATTAATAATAAATAATACAGTCAATCAATCTAAGTTAAATGGTGTGCTACTTGAACAAATTTTTTATAGATGAAAATGGCCAGCATAAGGGTCTGTGACATCTAATAAATTCTAAAAAATATTAATGACAAGTTAATGCAGAAAAATTACTTAAATGATATCAATGAAGTATTAATGATATATTGGGTACTTGCTGATTTGTGTACCTTTTGGCGTTTAATCAACCCTTATACTTAACATTTTAAACTGTAAGTTTTTGTTAAGGAGATAATATTTGCTTTGGTTATTTTCTTTGTTCTTAGTGAAGAAACGGTTTAAAATATAAAAGATTAAACTACTAAAAATCAACCAGAGTACACAAAGATTTTTTTATTTATTTTTTGCCAAGCTTTCGACCTAGGGACTACGTCATTTTCAGGGATTATGCTCTTTAACAATTATATTTTTTTACATTGTTGTCATTAAAAGTTGGTCTGTCTTCTGTCCTCACTTCAAATACCTAACAAAGTAAGTGGCAATATCATAACAAAAAGAATCCATATATGAAGTGTTAATCTTAGAATTGATTGCAAAAAATCGTACCGGATTTGTTGATTCTGATCAATTATAATCTTATGGTAGGTGAATTCCTTTCATAATGGCGACGCTGTTTTGAGGCCTACTTTTTTGCAATTAATCACAGATTTCTGCACCAATTTTTAACATAACCCCAATAACATTTTATATCTTTCGAAAGGTGATTGTATGTAGATGTTTTTCATGAATATTGCACGTTTTTTACATATACAGGGTGGAACCGGACAAGTGACGAAAAATTTTTTCTGTTAAACTACATTCAAAATGTAGTACAACGCCGCCTGGACGAAATCTGATTAAAGTTAAATAACTAAGAAATTGATCTATTATTATAGAAAATTTAATGCTGAATCCGAAAATGAGGTGAAAAATGTAAATAAGTGAGGCACAAGATGAGAAATAGTGTTTTTATGACGTAAGGTCGGGTTTAGTCTAGAAAAACCTGAAAAAATCATAACTCTCTAACAGATAGAGATAGGACACTCGTTCAGGCGGCGTTGTACTACATTTTGAATGTAGTTTAACAGAAAAAATTTTCGTCACTTATCCGGTTCCACCCTGTATAATATTTTTGAGAAAAATGAAGTCAAAGTTTTTGGGAAAAAAATTAGAAACTTGCTATTTCTTATGTTTGGGCCACAAAGTAAAATACTTAATATTATTATTTTGGAATACCAATTAACTTATTTAAAAGGAAATTAACCTTCTTTCTAATGAGCTTATTGCAAATTGCTGTAGCTTCAATAGTTTGAGAAATATAGGCAATTGTTTGCTAAAAAGTATTAATACCTTGAAAAAACATAAAATTAAAAATATCGTTAGATGCGGGCAGGAATCTAACTAAAATCAAGTCCCATATTCAGAAACTAGAGGTGACGGGCAACAAATTTTTCCTCTACCATTTTTAGCTCAGATCAGCCGTTTAAGCATGAAATGCATTTAAGCCGTCTTAAAATGAACGCCCTGTATATATTGTACGCACAATGTTTGTAAAAATGGTTGCATTATGTCAACTCCATTGCAATGAAACTCCAAAAGAAACTTGACTCTCAAAAGCAATAAAATAAATAATTAAATTATGGAGAAAATTTGGTAATTCTATCTTTTTTAGAAAAAGAGAAAAAAATTGTCAAAGTTGGTTGTTTTTCAACGTTCTGCTTTCTCGTACACAACTGTCATACTGGATAGTTTTAAATAATACAATGTAATACTTTACAGATTTGTGAGAAATTTTGGTATAATGGAAGAAGTATATTTAAATTTAAACTAACTAAATAAAGAAAATTAAAATCAAAAGCTGACAGCACCTTTACATAAACCAGTCAGTTTTTGTTTGTAAGTTTTAAGTATTTTTTTTTTTTTTTTTTTTTTTTTTTTTTTTTTTTTTTTGGCGCATCAACAGCTGAGGTCATTAGCGCCCGGAGCTTTTTCCAGTGCACTGCCGGCCTCCGGACAGTGTTCTCTCGTTACAGACAACACTGTCCATCACCGGACAGTGAGTTGTAAGAAGCTCCTAGGAAGAGAAAATCTAAGGGTCAGCTGCTGGATTCGAACCCGGGACCTCCGCGTGGGAGTCCAGTATGCTAACCTCATAGCTAATCCCTTCCCTTTTAAGTATTGTTATGTTTTTGGTGTCTGATTTATTAAACCAGTAAGAAGTAAGAATAATGCTAACTTCAATCATTATTATTATTATTATTTGCCGAGCTTTCGACCTAGGCCAGTGATGGCGAACCTATGACCCACGGGTTAGACACTGACCCGCGCAAGCTTTTTCGCTGACCCACACAATTGCTAGGCAACCATTTGTTTGTTTACGCGGGTAGATTTAGATTTTCGGTTAGATAGGTTGATTTTTGATAATTGTGTGGATAATTTATATTCTATCTGTATTTTTTTCAATCACGCATTGACACAAAAGCAATTTAAATGCTATCTATAACCTTTAGTTTGATCATTACAGTTCTAAAACGTAAATGACGACAAATGCTTTTGTAGTATTTGAAATAAAGCAAAATTGTTTACAAAATATCAAATAAAATGTATAATTTTACTCATAATTTGTTTGTTAAAAAAATTGACAACCCAAAGCAAATAACCATATTTAGATTTTTCTTCAGATAAAACACACTTTTGTAAGGTTGCAGTTCAGTTATGTTTGTAAAAATAGACTTCCATAGCATTTGTTTCGTCCCGTTTTACCCGTTAAGCCAACTGAATTTTAAAGATGTTTAGTTTTGAAAATATTCAGTTTAAAATTTTTAAACTTAACTCTTGTGCAAATGGGCATTAGTGACCCAAGAGCTAGTACTAAAGAAAAAATGAACAAAATTTGACCCATGTCTCAAAAAGGTTCGCCATCCCTGCCCTAGGCACTAGGACTTCTTCCCTAAATTGGCATTATTCTCTCTTCTTACTGTGACTTTTAAGGAAATTCAGTTGCATATATTGTGATTAGAGATAGTGGTAAAAGTGTTTACTACAAGTTTCATTTATCACTAAACCTACCACGACCTGGTCAATTGACAGTTTTTAAAATTTGGTTTAAATTTTCTAATTACAGCGGTATCATACCGCCCATTAAACTTCACGACTTTTCCTAAAATATGTTTACAATTGTTTTTTTAATATTCACTTCTTTTCCTAATATTTGATTTTTGAGAAAAATTTGTAGTCTGTCTTAACTACCGCAACCGGTCAATTGATCGGCGGAATATTTTCATTTTATTTACTTATTTTAATATTTTATTTTATTTATTTATTTATTTGTAACAGAATTCTCTCGAAAACTCAATTTGTTAATGCATTTATCGGATTATTGTTTGCATGTGGTGCATATGAGGCCAAAAAATGAACGATATTGCCCTTTTCTATGGAACAAAAAATAGGGACGAGCATTCTCCTCAAACACTGTGAGCAGAAATGTATAGACGGAAATTATGAGGTTTCATTCGATTGGATCAAAGAAATCATCGTTTACAAACCGATAAATTTGCTTTGATTTCTAAATGGAACAAATTCGTAGAGAACAGTCAAAACTGTTCTAACCAAGGGCATATATCTCTTCCAAGGACATTTGTTCCCAACAAAGTCAAGATGCATTTACTCAGTACATGCCAAATAAACCGGATAAATTTGGTATCAAATCTTGGCTAGTGTTCGATGCAATAAAAGGCTTTCCATTTTTGGGAAAACGTGAAAGCAGAGAAACCTTCACTTCCGCTTGGGGAGTTGATCGCTCTGAAATTAACAGAAATGTATACAGCTCGTGGAAAATTTCGCAGATGGTCTCAACAAATAGTTTTTAACATCCTAGACTTGGCGGGGAAAAGTACATGGATTTTGTATAAAAAAAAACTACCGGAAGTGAAATTTCAAGGCAAAACTTTTTATTACCATTGCAAAAGCATGAAAAATATTAGTACACGAACTAGTGGTCGAAAAATAGCCAAATAAGATACCGCAAAGGCAATAAGACTAAAAAATGCTGTCTAAACTGTAAAGAAATACGTATGCGGGAAATGTGCAATTGAGAAGCCTATAATTATAAAAAATGACGCAAAAAAGAGTAAAATCTACAATATTTATTTTTAAACAAAAGAAACTATGCTTTTTCATTGTTAAATAATTATTATACTCAGTCTATAATAAGAAATTTAAGTAATTTTAAAGTCCGGTCATTTGTCCGCTCACGGTAGGAACAGTTATGCTTAAATGGCGGTAGGTTTAGTGTTAATGTATATCCCATAATTATCTGCATTATAAACCCAATTCAGAACGTGATCGTAATGAATGCTTTAACTAGCAGCAATAAGCAAAGGAAGACCGATTGAGAAGTAACTCTATAAATGTTATTTAAGCTTTAATACTACCTCAATATTGTATGTGATGTTATGTGCGAGGCAAAATCAATTTTCATTTCTTTTAAGATAAATCAATTGCAGCGGATGCTGGGGAATGGAGCAGATACGGTTTAGAAGTTACTCTAACGAGCGCCTTTTAGCCAGTCCAATCTTCCCTTTGCTTGTGTCTTTTCTTTTTTGTTCAGCGCACTGTTTGCTTGCTACGTTAATACCTGCGATATTTTTTTTTCTCGAAACAATTCAATCTTGGCTGTTTCTCTTTGTGCTCCAATGTATCTTCCTATTTCTTGGGAATCTGTTCAGATAATTGATTGCAATTAGTCCATTCTTTTGACCAATTTCCAAATCCGTTTAGATTAATAGTATTTTATTTATTTATTTCCTACAGACTTTATTTCCTTTGCAGTTAGCTCATCAGACGCTGTTTCTACAGAGAAAAATATCTAACGAGAAACTACGAGGGTCGTTTGAAAAGTCCGTGCAAAGTCAGAGAGATAGCACCACTGGCGCGTATCGAGGTTATGTTTAGTTAGTAGCATCTCTTGGAAGAACACACACCAAGTTTCAGCCAGATCGGTCTATTTCTTTGTGTTTGGCATTCGTTTGAATCGAGGAAGTCGAGTGATTTTCATAAAATGGACGAAAAAGAATTTCGTGTGTTGATTAAACACTACTTTATGAAAGGCAAAACGCCTGAGGAGACTAAAGAGAAGCTTGATAAACATTATGGTGACTCTGCACCTTCGATTAGAACAGTTTATTAGTGGTTTCAAAATTTTCGGAGTGGCCATATGGGCACAAGTGACGCTGAACGTTCTGGACGCCCTGTTGAGGTTACTACTCCAGAAATCATTGATAAAATCCATGATATGGTGATGGATGACAGAAGAGTGAAGGTGCGTGAGATTGCTAGTGCTGTGGGCATCTCGAATGAACGGGTACATAATATTTTGCATGAACATTTGGACATGACAAAGCTATCCGCAAGATGGGTGCCGCGATTGCTCACGCTTGACCAAAAACGAAATCGTGTGAATTGTTGCAAGGACGGTTTGCAGCTGTTCTAGAAGAATCCGCAGGACATTAAGCGTCGTTTCGTCACTGTGGATGAAACATGGATACATCACTACACTCCTGAGACCAAAGAACAATCTAAACAATGGGTTACCAAGGGGGAATCTGCGCCAAAAAATGCGAAGAAAGATTATGGCGACTGTCTTTTGAGATTCGCAAGGAATAATCCTCATCGACTATCTGGAAAAGGGTAAAACTATTACAGGTGCATATTATTCATCGTTATTGGACCGTTTGAAAACCGAGCTGCAAGAAAAACGCCCACGATTGGCCCACAAAAAAGTCCTTTTCCATCACGACAACGCACCAGCTCACACCTCAGCAGTTGTTGTCGCAAAATTAATGGAAATAGGGTTCCAATTCGTTTCACATCCCCTCTATTCTCCAGACTTGGCTCCTTCGGACTACTATTTGTTCCCCAATATGAAGAAATGGCTGGCGAGAAAAAGATTTTATTCAAACGAGGAGGTGATTGCAGAAACGAATGGCTATTTTTCATACTTGGACAAATCCTATTATTCGGAAGGGATCAACAAACTAGAGCAGCGTTGGACGAAGTGTATAAGCCTAAAAGGAGACTATGTTGAAAAATAAAAAAGGTTTACCCCAAAAAATTAAGTAGTTTTTATTTTTGCACGGACTTTTCAAACGACCCTCGTATGTCTTTGGTTATAAGTAAAAAACAGCTCGGGAGTGGACACTCCCGTGTAAGTTGTTTCCATCACGTTCAACTACACCCACTAAGTCCCTCGAGCTGTTGTTACGAAGACGGAGTAGGAAAGTTCCTTTTTTCTTTTTGGCATACAGATCAAGATTGACTGATAAACATCTATCTGCCTTAATGAAGATTGTTTGTTCTCAAGTCTCTGAATTCAAGATATCGGAAAACTAGTACGAGGAAAGCGCTGGCTAGTTTCGAGTTAAAAAAAGAATAATTTCAGTTTTATTAATTCATTAAATAAAATAAATGTTTATATAAAAACAATTATATAATGATTTATTTATCTTATCCATATTCCTGAATCCTCATTACAGAATTTGGCCCTGTTTCATAAAAACCGTATTTTAATTAAGTTTGACACCCCTGGTCTAGACTCTTTTATGTACAGGGTGTACCAGAAAGTAATGTCCATAGACCTACTGTGTGTAGTACATCTAAAGTGGAGTTCAAAGACGTATTGGCCAATTTCATATTTTCCACTGTTCTTGAGTGACGTCACTTTAAATTTTTTTTTCTAAAATCATTACTTTTTTTTGCGATTAAAATGTTATAACTCAGAAAGTTTTAGTCCAAATTCGATTCTGATGACACGGTTAGAAAGACAGATAAATTTTCTAAAAATTGGTACCATTTTGAAGCATAAGTTACTTCTTCAAACAGCCTCTAACTTCCTCCGGATGCTGGAAAAATAAAAGTAATCGGAAATTTTTGAAGAAAACTCATTAGGCCCTTATGTGATCATTATCAGACCTAGATGCTGGCACTTTTTATAAAAGTTTCCTTGTCTAATGTGGGCTTTCTAACGGTAAATCATTTTCCAGGATTCTTTTTATCTTCATATGAGAAATTACGTTTGTTTTTACAAGAAAACGTGTTCACGAGCACTCAACCGTGTTAGTTATCAAGTTGTTTTAATTCATTGAAAACTCTTTTAGATGGACCTAGTCAATTTTTAAAGTAGGCTGTCTTAAAATAAGGAAGTCAAAGGTTACAAATTGCACTTTAAACATTTACTTCTGATCTCTCTGAAATATTTGAGAAAATCTTAGGAAATATTTTGAACAAGTGCTGTTTTTATAATCGAAGGTTAATTTGCTTAGTATTTCTATTCTCTGATCTGTACCGACTTTCGCTGGCTGCACATGCAGATGCAGACTACAATGAATAATAGTATTCATTTATTTAATAGTTTTCACAAAATAAAATGAAACGTATCGTTTTGGGTACACACCATGGTACAAACGGAATGTACAAATCCACAGAGAGTAGCTAGAAGTAGCCCACAATAAAAGTCTTGACAATCAGGACAAGAATACAGGACAGAGGCTTTACGCTGCACAGCTGTCGGTCGTTAGGATTTGGAGGTATTGAGGAGATGGTAATAAATTAACTATAATAATAATAATCATCAAAATTTATTTATTTATTTGGCTTTTTAAAGGGCAAAATTGGTTTGTTCAATTTTTGGACGCAAAGTTCATTAAAAGTTATGGCAGTGTAATTCAACAGTTCAAACACTAAACCAACAAAATTTTACCCTGAATGTTGATTTACTGTTAGAAAAAAGAATTTGACCCAAATTTAGTAACAGGTAGTCCCCAATTAGAAAATGAAATTTGACCTTACTGCGATGAAAATCAATTTTGACAGAATGGCAAAATGCTGGCTGTAATCAGTGAAAGCAAGGACGGAAAATGCGAGATAGAATGTGTTGATAAAGCCAAGGAGTTGGTGTTGTTGTGAGAGTAATACTGCTAGCCGCGGGCTATGTGTTAGCTACACTTGGACAAACTAATCAATAAGAGAGTAAATAATGTTCACAGCCTCAAACAGATACGCAACTTATCTGCTGATCAAATCCTTCCGTCAAGGTACATATTACACGGTAAACTCTAGCTTCCGTACTTTAATTATACACCAGCTATGTTCGCCAGCCAGTCTTCTTTCTTAAACCATAGTTGTTACTCTTAGTTCGGTGAGTAAAAATTAGAACACCAATGCAAAGAGTTATATGCTACACCCACTTTTTTTTAAACGGCGGGAGATTTCGAAAAAAACAGAAAACACGTATTTAATCATTTTTAGACTAGTTTATTTTCAGTGATCGTCCCATTTTGTTAAACCCCTGTATCTCGAGATACAGCATCCAACTTTCTTTTTTTAAATGGAACATTATATTTTTTTTGGCATATTTTTGTACAGGGTGACCCAGTGAAAATGACCACATTTCTTTTTTGAATAACTGTGGTGGTAACACTGCTACAGGGACGAACGCGCGCTCTATGGTTAGTAGAAACCTGGGAGATTCCTGTTATCAACATTTTAGTAATCATGGAACGTTACACTGCAAAAGAACGAGCATTTTGTGTAGAAGCGTATTTTCGAGATAAATCGGTTGTGAAAGTTCATAGAGCGTTTCGTAAACAGTTCAAAGTTAAAAGTAATGAATCTGTTCCTACGCGAAAATCGATCCTCAGGTGGGTTGAAAACTTCCGTGAAAGTGGCAAGACGACTGATAAGATTCATCCAGGTGCCAAAACAACAGTTCGTACACCGGAAAACATCGGAAAAGTTTGCCAAGCAATAAAAATTAGTCCAACTCGTTCCGCTCGCCGTCACGCAGCTTCTTTAAAGTTATCAAGGAAATCTGTGCGTCGAATTCTACCTCAGACTTGAACCACCATCCATATAAGTTGATGATCACTCAAGAGTTGAAAGAAACTGATTACCGACAGAGATTACTTTTCGCCGAAAACATGTCAAAGAAATTGGACGATGGTGAGATTGATTTAAATAATCTTTTAATGAGCGATGAAGCTCATTTCGAACTCTCTGGATCGGTAAATAAACAAAACTTTCGGTACTGGGCAAGTGGTAATCCCCAATTCATTCCAGAAAAACCGTTACATGGCCAACGAGTTACAGTATGGGCCGGTGTAGCGTCGTGGGGAATTATCGGACCGTATTTTTTTGACGGAACCGTCAATGGAGAGAGGTACAGGGAGATGTTAAACTTGTTCCTCATCCCCCAACTCCGCCGCAAACGTCGTTTGAATCGAACCTGGTTCTTCCAGCAAGACGGGGCAACTTGTCACACCGCCGCTCTTACACTTGCGTTGTTGAAAGAAACGTTTGGAATTCGTTTATTGTCACGTTCTTCAGATTTCGCTTGGCCGCCTCGCTCGCCAGATTGGACGGTTCCAGATTTTTTTTCTGTGGGGGTATTTGAAAAGTCGTGTTTATGAAACCAAGCCCTGTGATCTAGAGGATTTAAAATCGAGGATTAGAGCCGAATTCGCAAAAATTTCGGCTTCCATGCTGAAGAAAGTATTCAAAAACTTCGTTAAACGATTGGAAGAATGTAAAGCCCAGAACGGTCATCATTTGAAGGATGTAATATTCCACAAATAATCTCCCATGTTTCTACTTTTCAAAGATGTTTTTGTTACTTTTATATCTATAAAACTTTTGTTGTTATTAAAGAAATAAATGTGGTCATTTTCACTGGGTCACCCTTTAGTATTTGAGCTCCTAAAAACAACAACAAAAAATTTTTTGAATTCGGTTAGGTTTTTCAAAAGTTTTGGTAATTTAAAATATGAAAAACAAATTTCAGTATATTGTCAAAATTACCTTATTTTTTTTTTTTAAAGAAGCTGTTCAAAATGGGCACCATCAACGGATAGGCAAGCCAAAACTCTGGACTCCCACGCTCTGTTTGTAGCAGCACTTATGGTGGCAAAGTCAAGATCAAGGCAGGCTAAAGTTATTCGACGTTCAGGTTGTTTTTTTTTCTACAAACGTTTGGTGTGGAGTTTTAGGAAATCGAACTAATCGGCCCATACTTCTACAGAGAGAACTTGACTGGTGCAAGAGGCATTTTGCCAGTTCTGCTTGAAGATGTTCCTCTACAACGTCGGGGCTAAATATGCATTTTCAACAAGATGGTTGCCCGGCACTTAATGCGAGAGTTGTTCAACACATTGTTGTTGTACCTGGAGAGGAATTTCGATGAAAAGTACCTAGGAACTAATTGCCCGATCCAATGGCCACCTCGATCTCCGGACTTTTTTTGTGGGAATATCTAAAAAAATAAAGTGTACAGTCACCTTAATCCTGTGGCTTCAGTCGAAGATCTGGAACGTGGCAATTTAATGGGCGTGTTATATTGACACGGGAGCGATTCATAATAACGCATATTCATAAGAAATTTATAATAAAATAGTACTTTTCTTCTTATTCAATCAAAAAACCGTTATAATATTATCATTTTGACATTTCTTATAAGAATCATGTTTTCATTCATAACTTGTAAAATATCGCTCACATAGAAAAACCGTTCGTGTAAATTTTTCTTTAAAAAAAATAGAGGAGTCTATTTCTGAAATGAAAACCGCACCTCCCCATTTGAAAAAAAAATGAAGTTGGTGCCTGTATCTCACTTCTGGAAGCACCGAAAAAAAATTTACAAATTAAATTTGGATTTTTAACAAAAAACTAAGGGGACACGTATTTTTTAGTTTTTTTCTAGCTATCTTAGTTTCCGAGAAAAAGTCGTTATCCATATAGCTTGGGACACCCTGTATACTGATATGGAAGAACTGGATTCGGAGGTAGTTTTGGGTGAGATATGGGGTTATAAGGTTCCATTTTAAAATACCATTTCAGTGTATTGTACGATCATAATTATTAAAACGGTTCGATAAGACAGTTGCATTAAGGATTGATAGTGAAAAAACTGCAAAGAATGGCAACAGATTCTTTCTTTTACATAAGATAAATCACCCAATTTTTCATTAAAGTAAAGGGCATATCCCCCGTTTATAAGTGTAATATTTTTGGCAGCAACGTAGGTCAAATAAATTTTAAGGGAAACGTTGCCAAAAATAGTCAGGAACAGTATTTTGAGAAATGGTTCCTGGTTGTTTAAAGTGGCACCCTAAACGCGTGAACAGATTATCATGAATTAGTTGTCGTTCGATTCATAGAACCATATTATATCCTAGTAGATCCAGTAAACTTTTGTGAATGACTTTTATATTCTTTTGCAGCATACATTAATAGTTCTCCTGGCTATTTCATCTGTTCCAGATGCCTCATTGTTGTAAGATTCTCTATGGCTTCCTCATCTTCGTCGTACGAATTCTCACTTTCAAAACAAAAATTCATATAGTTCGTATTTACTGCAAATTACAATTACACACTTAACTGCACTTTTGAAAAAGATAAGAATGTGAATAAGACTTAACAACCCTTTGAACCCACTAACAGATAATCCTTATATCGGAATCTAGAATTAACCAATACAACTAGGTATCTTATAAATAAACTTCCCTAATCTGTTAGACTTGCTTTTTCAAAATTTTCTATTATACCCTATTTGAAACTAAGAAAATTAACCTTCGATTATAAAAATAGCACTTGTTTTGAAATATTTCCTAACATTTTCTCAAATATTTCAGAGAGATCAGAAGTAAATGTTTAAAGTGCAATTTGTAACCTTTGACTTTCTTATTTTAAGACAATCTACATTAAAAATTGACTACTGGTCCATCTAAAAGAGTTTTCAATGAATTAAACAACTAGATAAACTAACACTGTTGAGTGCTCGTGGACACGTTTTCTTGTAAAACAAACGTAATTTCTCTTACGAAGATAAAAAGGAATCCTGGAAAATGATATACCTTTTGAAAGCCCATCAGACAAGGAAACTTTATTAAAAAGTCTAGTACCTAGGTCTGATAATGATCACATAAGGGCCTAATGAGTTTTCTTAAAAATTTCGATTACTTTTATTTTTCCAGTATCCAGGAGGAAGATTGAGGCTGTTTGGAGAATAACTTATGCTTCAAAATGGTATCAATTTTTAGAAAATTTATCTATCTTTCTAACCGTGTCATCAGAATCGAATTCGGACTAAAACTTTCTGAGTAATAACATTTTTATTGGAAAAAAAGTAATGTTTTTAGTAGAAAAAAAATAAAGTGACGTCACTCTAGAACAGTGGAAAATATGAAGTTGGCCAATACGTCTTTGAAGTCCACTTTAGATGTAGTTACTACAAACAGTAGGTCTATGGACATTACTTTACTGGTTCACCCTGTATACATTCCTGGCTGCTTTGGAAGACCTATCCTCTAATAATTATCGTTCTCTCGTTTTGTCACTTGTACTCACGGTCAAATCGTTTATTTCTCTTCCCTTGTCTTATTAGACCTACCGTTTCTTCTACAACATTTCCTACTCTCAGTTAAGTTTCATTGTCTATTTGACCATTTTTTATTTCCATTACTAATTTTACAACAAAGCTCATTCACTTTATGGCTTCTTCCTTCAATTGTTGCACGTTATACTTTTTAATGTTCTATTTCTTCCTTTTTCTTTAACTCTTTTTGCAATTTAGCACCCTAACTCAGCTAAAAACCAGTAATGGCCAATCAATATTGCTTCTTCGATACGATCTAACATCTAAAAGATTTGTCCTTTGTCGTCCATCTATGTTATAGTTACGTGGTCAATTTTGTTTACTGTAGCTCTCTTTGAGAGCATTCTTATGACTGAAGATGGTACCATCTATTACAACTCTATGTTGAGAACCTTGCTGGCCAGAATTCATTGTCATTATACAATGTTATGTACGATGTGCATTCTTACAGTGGCACTTCTCTCTGTACTTCTGCATTAAATTCCCCTTGGAATCGCTTTTTACAACATATCTAGGGCATCGCGCATACACTACACTAACTAGTGCGTCTTGGAAATCATCTTCTTCCTTCTACTCCCTTGTCCTGTTTTGGTGAAGGTGCAATGGCTTTGAAATCTACAGGGCGATCCATTTAAAACGCACCAATCGCTAATAATTTTTTAGGAAAGCAAAATTTCGAAAAAACCCACGAAGTAAACTATATGTTTTTTTCGGTCTAGTTTTCAAATTTTCCATCCCCGATGCTGTATCTTCATTTTTGGCGGAGTTACGGCCAAAAACCTAATTAGGGTTTTATAAGGCCTACTAGTTTTGACAATGATTATGAAAACTACATAAAACACTGTGAAAAATGACGTTATCTCTGTTTCCGAAATCCCTAATATTAGTCGACATATTTAAGATCAAAGTTACAATTTTATCTTATTCGTGATCGGTTTTCAATATTAATTTCCCACCAGAAATACACGTTTTGGGGAGGTCCTCTGACTGCGAAAAAATGTTATTGGTGACGCAAAGTGTAAAAAAAAAAAATAATTGAAGATTTTAAAACATGTAGTGTAATGTAATGGTTGTGGGTGAATCAGGATAAATTCGTTTTATCATCAAATAAAAGCAATCATCCCATCATTTTAATGCACCTAGTATGCAAGACTTCTTGACCTGTGATTACGGTAAGAATATCTTAGCAAAGTGTTGGTCTAGTGGTCAAGAGCGTGGTTTTGTAAGAGGGAGATCCCCAGTTCGAATCCCGCGTATGTCTATAGTTTATTAAAAAAAGGATTATGATTTTTTTAAGTAATAAGAATGACAGTATACGGGGGTGGAAAATTTTAAAACTAGACCAAAAAAAACATAGTTTACTTCGTGAGTTTTTTCCGAAATTCCGCTTTCCTAAAAAGTTATTAGCGATTGGTGCGTTTTAAATGGATCACCCTGTATATTATTTTATTTTTCAGACGGGCTTTACGTCCAACTACCAAATTAGGTATCGTGGACGGAGGCGACTAGCAAACGTACTTTACTTCAAATTTCTTTTATTAAACCATTAAATAAAATCCAAGGCCTAGAGACCGGGAATCGAACCCAGTACCACAATGCATATTACCTTTACAAATCTCGCCTCTAACCCTTTTGTCGTTTAAACAACCCGTCATACTTAACTTTTTAGACTGCAGGTTTTTGTGAAGGAGATCTGTAAAGGTAGATGTACGAGGTGTGTTCAAAAAGTAACGGGAATTTTCGTTTTTTGAAAAAAATATTTATTTATTCATCTACATTAATATTGTCGCCTTCAAAGTAGCCCCCTTCGCATACAATACACTTGTGCCAGCGCTTTTTCCAATCCTCGAAACACTTCTGAAACTCGATCTTTGTGATAGCTTTCAGCTCTTTCAGCGATTCGCTTTTAATTTCATCTATGCTTGTAAAACGACGGCCTTTTAATGTTCTCTTTATGTTTGGAAATAGAAAAAAGTCACATGGAGCCATGTCTGGCGAATATGGAGGCTGGGGCATCGTTAAAGTTTTGTTTTTGGCCAAAAATTCACGAACAAGCAATGAAGTGTGAGCAGGTGCATTATCGTGGTGCAAAATCCATGAATTGTTTTGCCACAAATCCGGGCGTTTTTTTCGGATTGCTTCACGCAAACGGCGTTGAACTTGTAGGTAGTACTCCTTATTGATTGTTTGACCTTGTGGCAAGAATTCATGATGCACTATGCCATTAAAATCGAAGAACTTTCATGGCATGAGCCAATTGATATGGCAACATCATCAGCGACTTCTCTGATTGTGATTCGGCGATCGTTCATAACCATTTCTTTCACTTTTTTCACGTTTTCATCGGTTGTTGATGTGCTTGGACGTCCAGGTCGTTCGTCATCTTCAACGTTTTCGCGGCCATCTTGGAAACGCTTATACCACTCGTAAATCCTTGTTTTACTCATAGCAGACTCACCATATGCCTTTATTAACATTTCACACACTTTATTTCATTTTTTACGCAAAATTTAATACAAATTCTTTGATCCATTTTTTTTAACAAACAAAAATCGCCAAGCTCGAAAAACACGTCTAACCTTAACGGCTGCCACTTAAGAAGTAAACAATGAATATTACTGAAAATTTTATCGTACTTCAGGGGCATGTGTACCAACATAATAAAAAAAAAAATTTTACAATCAGACTCTCCAAACCCGCGAAATTTAAAAATTCCCGTTACTTTTTGAACACACCTCGTACTTTATTGCTAGTATTTTTTAAATTTAATTTAATATAAGAAATGATACAAAAGCCATGGATCGTCCTTTTAAAACGATGAGAATGCAATACTTTCCCTTTATGAGTGGCAAGAGAATGAATAAAGTTAATAATGAACTTCTAAATACCGAAATATTAAGTTAATCGAAACTTTGGTAAGCTTACAATTTAAAGCTTTAATTTTAAGTAGTTAAAAAGTAATTTATTTTCTAAGAATGTGACAGAATATTTGAATTAGATTATAAAAGGGTCCATTAAAATTGATAATTAAAGCGCTGGATATGGCAAAGGTTTTTCCCAAGGGTAAATGTAGATACTGGTATTGCAATTGGAATTTTCACCATATTATCTGTTATATATAATATATAATAATATAATATATATAATATATTATTCAGATATGATAATAACAGTAATATTAGAAATTTACTTTAAAATATTGTAAACCACAATTATTCTTCTTTCTACTTGTATATGAGTATTATTATGCGAAAATTACTTTATCAATTTAGAGATAGAGGCCATTTTAATAAAATTTAAAGGAGATTTGCTAGTGGTGAAAATTAATAATTGAAATTTATGATGGCGGTGAGGAAGTTGAAACTAATACTGGATTTGAAGGGATATTCAAAAATTTATTTTCAAAAAATTCCAACAATTGTTCATATTCTATTAAATCTCTCTAAAGTGTGATTTCAGATGTTTCTTAACTGGCACTACAAACTCGCTTGCGCGAATCTTGGCCTCCTCTATCAAAGTTTGCCAGTTGTCCAGGTCCAATGCTGCCACTATCCAGTTTCGGACACCGAGGAGAGTTCTTGAAGCCTTCGAAACACCATCGCGACCTCGGTCTGCCCACTCGTCGTGTGCCATATATATTTTCTTTTATTATCTTATGTGGTGTTTCCTCGGGATTCATTCTGGCTACGTGTCCTCCCAACGAAGCCGTCCAAGCTTCACCACACTCACCACGTCGACGTCCCTGTACAAACTCTTTAGTTCTGCATTACTTCTCCGTCTCCATGTTTCGCCATCCAAAATGGCTCCATAGATCCTTCGAAGAATTTTTCTTTCGAACCTAAGGAGGACAAGCTCGTCATTTTTGGTGGTGACCCAGCACTCTGAGGCGTACGTTAAGACGGGTCGGATAAGGGTCTTATAAAGCCTTATCTTAGTCGACCTGGAGAGTAACTGACTTCTAAAATGATGTTACAAACCAAAGTATGTCCTGTTAGCCAGCAGTATTCTTCTATTAATCTCACTGTGCACGTTGTTGTCGGAATTCACCTGCGTGCCTAGATAAATAAAATTATCCACCCACTCGAAGGTGTAATTTCCGATATTTCAGATGTTTGTATTAAAATTGAATAATGTTCGTAAGAAGTAAATATCTTTCAAAAATGCAGAGTTTTGAAAATAGTGTGCTTTATTAGAAACTTGAGAATAATAGTCAGAGGAGTGGAAGGTTTAGCTGAGTGGTTAGCGAATACTGGTTTCCAGCGCGTAGATCACTGGTTCGAATCCAGCTGCTGGCGCCTTAGCTTTTTTTCTCTTCCTAGGAGCTTTTATTTACAGCTCACTGTCCAGTGATGGAAAATTCTTTCTGCAATGAGAGAACACTGTACAGAGGCCGGTAGTGCACTGAAAAATGCACCTAGTGCCAAAAAAACCTCAAATGTTGACGCGCCTTTAAAAAAAAAGTCGAAAAGTATTTAAACAGCTCTTCTACATGAAAGCAGAGGCAGGTCGATTTGCGCTGGCTTTCAAAAGCTTTCTGTCATTTTGTAATTACAGACTAAAGTAATTTTAATGAAAGAATCTAATTATTATTATTTTTTTTTTTGGTACCAAACATTCTATTTGAAAAATTAAAACAGTGTATTCGGTCGCAGCTTTCATTAATATAAAACCAGCCCTGTTTAGATGTGGCTGTTCACGCTGAAATTTCATTCCAACTAAGGCTGCCATTAATCTCAACTAAATAATCAGTCATAATTAAGTTATTACAGTTGATTTTCCATTTCATCATTTCATTGGTGCAATCATTAAATCTCCTAGCTTAACTTGCCCCATTATTACCTCTCAATACTGTGCTAACAGCGGCTACTGCAGTTTGAAAAATTCAATTTCTCTTGAATATATGTTTGTAGCCTTGTAATTGAATTTTGTCCTCTATTTCTATAATAAATATTCCAAATTTTCTTATAAAAGAGGAAGTGGTACTTATTTGCACGTCTGATTAAACGCAATAACATAGATAAAACCGCGTTTTCAGATATTGTTACATTTGTTTTGTAAAAAAGTAGCGGCCAGAAGCGGAAACCGATTTTTACTATTGAAATATCGTAAGTTTCAAAATTTGATGTATTGGGTTGTCCGGAAAATAATGCAGGATTTTATGTTTTCTTTAAAATATCCCCCCAAATAGTAAACTGTTTATGTTTGTTGGACTTTTGACTTTTATAAATGTAAACACTTATTAATCCTCTTTCAAACAAAAATGTTTATTACCTCTGTAACATTTTGCTACTTAGAAATAATTCAGTCTTCAACTAAGACGTCAAAGCGTGATTTTCGCATAATTTTTGTTTTACGAGTTCAAACTCGGCCGGAACAGGGCCCAAACAGCCAGAAATATCAACGATGTCTGGGGTGAAGTGAGTGAGACTGTTTAATGGTGGTTCCAAAGATTTCTAGAGGGAGACTTGAGCCTTTAAAGACAAAGAAGGCCGTGGAAGAAGTTCTGCCCTTGATGGCTGTTGTTCTTCGAGCTTTGGTGGAAGAAAATCCCCAGAACAACTGTTCGAGAACTGGCAGGAAAACTTGAAGTCAGCAAATCAACCGTCGATGACCATCTCGAAGGCGATTGGGAAGGTGAAAAAGCTTGAAAGTTGGGTTTCCTCACACATTAAACGACCGCCAAAAAAGATCAGCGATATGAAATTTGTGCTGCACTTCTTTGCCCGAAACAGCAGCGATCCTTTTCTGTCCAGTATTGTGACTTGCGATGAAAAGTGGATCCTCTATGACAACAGCAGACGCTCTGGGACAGTGGCTTGACAAAGGAGAAGCAGCACGACATTTTCCAAAGCCCCCAAATCATCAAAAATAGTTGATGGTTACTGTTTGGTGGGCTTCATTTGGTCTGATTCATTACAGCTTCTTGAATCCTGGCAGAAACCATCAATGCCGAATCGTATTGTAACCAAATTTGACGTAATGCATCAGAAATTGGTAATAATGAAGCCATCTTCATCCAATCGACAGGGGACCCATTCTGTTTTGCATGACAACGCTCGGCCACATACGAGTATCTCATCGTATCTCACGTTTGACTTCCAGAAAATTGTTGGAGCTTGGCTATGAGACTCTGCCACACCCGCCCTACTCACTTGGACTTCTCGCCTACTGATTACTAATTTTTTTTTAGACACCTGGACCGCTATTTACAAAATAAAAACATTATTGACCAAAGAACATTAGAAAATGCGTTTTCTGAATTTATAAATTCTAAGGATTCCAAATTCTATAAAGAGGGTATGGAGAAGTTACCCACTCGTTGCCAGAAATGTATAGAAAGTAATGGAGACTATTTTGATTAATAAAACAGCTATAAATCATTAATTTCTATTTTTTTTTTCTTTTAAAACCATTATCCTGCATTATTTTTCGGGAGACCCAATATGTGTGCATTTTTGAGGTTTTTACTCACTGTAGGAGAGCAGTTAGTCACATTATTATTAAGTGATAGTTATCAAAAATTATTATTATTTTTATGTACAGCGCGTCAGCAACTGTGATAATTGGAACCTGGACCATTTTCTTAATGCAGTGCCGTCTTACTGACAGTGATCTCTCGTTACAGAAAAACACTGTCCATTACCTGACAGTGAGCAAATAAGAAGTAGCTCCTAGTAAATGCTAATCTAAGGGCCAGCAGTTGGATTCGAATCCGGGATACCCGCAAGAGAATCCCGTACGATAATCACGAGCTAATCTTTATAAAAAAAACATAAAAAAGAATTCTGATTTCTTAGGTAACTTCGAAGCGCATGTTCTGGCGTTTCACTTTAGTAAGAGGAGATACGAGTATATCAATCGTGAAACGGATTCGAAGCGTGAACCGATTTTAACGAATAAAATGCGTTGCTCGCTGGATTTGCTTTCTTTGGTGGCGGTGACTCAGCATGTTTCCACTGCTTTGACTGCTGTTTTGTCTCTGGGGTATAGTAGTGGACTCAAGTTTCATCTGTAATCACATACCGGCGCAAAAAATCTTGTTGGTTGCGCTGAAAACGGGCCAGACTTTGTTCGGACATTTCCAATCTGGTGCGTTTATGGTCCAATGTCAAGAGCCGCGGCACCCATCTGGCGGATAATTTGTTATTCACAATTCTTCGGTTAAAATGTGATATACCCGTTCAGATGACATCCCTACAGCTTCAGCAATCTCTCGCACTTTCAGTCGACGATCCTCCATGACCTTTTGCGATAAATTCTGGGGTCGTAGCACTTTTTGGCCGTCCACTACGCGGATCATCATCTAAGCTCTCCCGACCAAATTTAAACTCGCTGGTCCACTTGGCAACAGTTGAATATGTAGGAGCAGAGTCCCCTAGTGTGTTCTGAAAGTCGGCATGAATTTCCTTTGCTTTCATACCTTTCTTTACAAAGTACTTAATCACTGCTCGAATCTCAGTTTTTTCCATTGTCACAAATCACTACGCGGGAACAACAACAAAGTGTCGTCACTACCACTCTCCTGCAGCAAGAGCACTGACGCGCCACTGTTCACTCACAAAGGATGTGTGATTATTGCGCGGGAACCTCGTTGCTCTAGCACTGACATCTAGTGGTGATTCCGAGAACTTTTCAAACCATCCTCGTACATACAAGGGAACTAGTTTCACACATGTGAGGCCCATCTACAATAAAATTATTACTAATAATAACTAGTTATTCCAATATTAGGCCGACTTCTGTAATATTAGGCACGATAAAGATGATTGAATTTTCCTTTTTGCATTCCATTTCTTATTCCTGCAATCTCGTCAAATCATTGAACTTTACACCGTTAATATTCTTTTCAGTTCCCTGAGTTAAAAAAAAAGGGGGTTTTTAGGAAATAGTTGATCTGCGTGTGAGGTCAAGTTATCCCATTATCTCAAAAACTAAACTAACGCAAATGTCTTCTTCTTAAATGGCGCTACAACTCATGAAGAGTCTTGGCCTCCTCAAGACGTGCCCGCCAGGCATCTCTTTCCTGCGCAGCCGCCCTCCAGTTACGGAATCCAAGCAATGCCAAAGCATCTCTTGCCACACAATCCTGCCATCGCGTTCTTGGTCTGCCTACCCTCCTGGGACCTTGTTCGCTACCATCCATAACTTTTTTTTGGGTATTTCTTCATCCCCCATCCTTGCCACGTGCCCTGCCCATCGCAGTCTTCCGAGTTTTATAATTTTGGCGATATCCGGTTCCTTGAACAAAGTATATACCTCCCGGTTTTTTGCTGATTCTCCAGTTCTGTCCATCACGTACAGGGCCATAAATTCTACGGAGAACCTTCCACTCGAATACCTCCAAGGACCGCTCATCTACTTTTGACATGGTCCATGCTTCGGAGCCGTATATAAGCACTGGCCGGATCAACGTCTTGTACATTTCAATTTTCGCGCTGCGGGAGATAAGCTTGCTTTTAATGTACTCATACTTTACTAGGCCAAAATAGCACCTATTTGCGGCCATAATTCTTCTTTTAATTTCTAGGCTTTCTTCATTCTCACCACTAACTAGGGACCCTAGATAGCCAAACTCGTTAACCCTCTCGAATTTATAGTGCGCAATGGTCAGCTGCTGCTCCTGGATGGTAGAGCTATATCCCGTATGCAAACATTTTGTCTTGGCTTCATTAACTACCAAGCCTAACCTTCTGGCTGCCATTTCTAGTGCCAGGAAGGCTTCTTTCATGGCATTCATCGATCTTGCTATAATATCGATATCGTCAGCGTATGCAAGCAGCTGGACAGTCTTATTTAGTAGCGTACCACTAGCTTGAAAACCAGAGTCCCTCACAGCCTTCTCCAACGCCAAGTTAAATAAAAGAGGCAGGTTAGGGTATCCCCTTGTCGCAGTTCCTTATTTGGCAAAAAATTTTCCGCCAGATCTGTTTGCACGCGCACAAAACACTCTGCCTAAACACATTGTCATCCTTATGAGGTGGACTAGCTTAGCAGGGATATTCATTTTCATCATGGCGCTGTAAAGCTGTTATCTATCAATACTGTCATATGCGGATTGAAAATCTATAAACAGGTGGTGTGTTTTAAAGTTGTATTCCGCAGCCTTTTCGAGCGTCATTCTCAGGGAGAAGATCAGGTCAATTGTTGACTTTCCTCTACGGAAGCCACACTGATATTTACCGATCTCTCGTTCTGCAAACGGCAAGAGCCTCTGGAACAGGATGTTAGAAAGGATCTAACGCAAATGTAGTCAGTAAATTTTCTTTAACTTTAAAATTTCGGGTACATATTTAAGCCTAATTTATTTTTTAATAGGTAATAATGAAAAAAAATAAGCCGAGTGGTTAGCGTATACTGGATTCCAATGCGGAGATCACGTGTTCCAATCCAGGAGCTTCTTACAGCTCACTGTCCGGTGTAACGAAAGAACACTGAGGAAACTTCGTCAATAACCTATTACGCGCCGTAGTACGCGCCCCCCCCCAAAAAAAAGTTATCAAATCCGGCACGTTAGAGATATGCCCAATCATGCCACTCGCCAAGAAATGCCCTTAATCGAATTCCCTAAGAAAAATAATTGAATACAAAGTTGTAAGTTCAACCTATGCACAATATGGATACAGATTTTCAGAGAAATATTAGGTGCCAGTGATTAGAAAATCTCAAATAATTGAGCTGACTTACACTTCTCAAACAGATCTATGTGTAAAAAAAAAACTTTAATGTTACCGGGGGTCTTAAAATCGAATATGGCCAGTGAAAACTTGATATAATACCAAAGCAATACTTCATGTTACCTGTCGTACTAAGAATATGTATGAGTTCCTTCATTTCTTTTAAGAGAAGTAAGAAATTGATCAAATATTATTGTAATAATAACAGCATTTTTTTTTATTTTCACCTAACCCACTGGAAACTAGATAAATGAGGCTGTGGACAGCTTGTTCAGTCAGGCATATTGTCGTATTCTAATTTATAATCAAATTAAACAGCGTTGCAGCAATTTATAGTTGTTTGGTTTAGTGGGATAAGTTATTACCATTGGACAGACGCAAGCTGCTTACCATTACTGATCCAGCTGATATCTACATAAGTTGGAATGCCGTGCAATAATTGGCCATACCGCCAGTTACATAGTTCAGTTTGCTCAAACTGGCTTAATCCATAATCCAATTTTAGTTTGTCCTCTATTTTACTTAACCAGGACTTGTAAACTTTAGAAGCGTTGACTGCTTATCTGATTTAGTTGGTATGTTAACTCAGTTTGTATTCTAAGTTTTGTTTTATATTTGATTTAGTTTAGATTGCATTTCTAGCGTTCTATACTGTTAAATACTAGATTCCAAAATCTTTAAGAAAAAAAAACACGTAATCTCCGTAATCAACCTTCTTTGGCCGATGCATTTTGGTGCAGTTAGTTACCACAAGTTCTGAGAAAAGCGGTGGGTCGATACGTTACTCAGAAAATTCTCTAGGTTATATTTGTCTACCGAAAATATTTACCTTTACGCCACGGTAGCCGAGCGGTTAGAGGCGAGACCTTTAAAGCTAATAGGAGTATGTACCGTGGTACTGGGTTCGATTCCCTGTTCTTAGACCTTGGATTTTATTTAACCAGTTAAGCGTGTTTGAGGTGTATACACGTCAAACCAAATCTCTGTTACGGTGCGTTCGACGTGTATACTCGTTGTGAAAAATATAAAATTGCCATTATCTACAAAAAACTCGAAATTTTAATAAAATACAATAAGAATATTATTTGGTGGGATGTTTTCTTTATCTTAACAATAGAACTGCCAAGTATTTTATACGGAAAGGGTTGTTAGGAGTCAGCTAAATGATAAGTGGTTGGTACATGTTTGGTCTCCGCATTAGAAATTGGGAATTAGGCACACAAATAGAAGCTCTCAATCCTTGTGCAATGCCGTTTTTACCTTAGATAGAGATTCAGACCTCACAGTACGAGCATGATTTCATTTTGCACAGAATTCAAAAAGCTCTTTTCTTCCTTGTAAAAGCTCTTGCGTCCCTCTAGTTAACTAGAGGCAATGCATACGTGAAGACGGTGCAAGATTTTGAATGAGCACAGAATGCTCTGGTAATCTCAAGCCCCCCGGAGATTGCAGTGACTATTACGACTATTGTAAACTTTTGGTTGTCTTGCCCTGTGTTCGACGTGTATAGACGTCATTGTCTCGATTTTAATTCCGCACACTGGGGAGGTTTTTAAAACTAAATTCCACGCTTAACTGGTTAATGGTTAATAAAAGAAATTTACAGTAAAGTATGTTAGTTAGTTGCCTTCGTCCACGACACATAATTGGTAATTGGACGTAAAGCCCGCCTGAAAAAAAGTAGGCAATTACTTTACTTACTTTTTTACTTATTTAAGATGTTCAGCTGGTTCTGAAGTGCTATTATAGTGTAATTTACATGCCTTGAAAAATACGAATAGTTTCTGATAATGATTGGATAGATTTTCCCTGTTAGTTTACATTGAATGTAATGTACGGTTCCACGAACTGTATAATATTGATAATACTTAAGTATGAGTCAAATATTTTGGAGCCTGAAGTAGATTTGTGAGAAACCTTAAGTACAGTTGACAGAGAAAGTTTTGTTCCACCAAATTCTTGTGATTGAGAAAATATGAAGGACCCGGGTTTTACTGTAAAAGCTTAAGAACATCTTTTGTCATACCACTTATAACTTGTCCCTCAAGTATTATCTCTCGCATCGATATTTGGGCTTGAGTGTGCTATCCTTTAGCAGCTGAAGTTCCTTAGCAGGGAAGTATCCTTATTCCTTTATTTTTTTTTTCTTTATCTTAACTTTCAATGTTCCAACCCATATTCGTATCCTTTACTTACAGCAATTCTCTTCCGCATCTCTATTCAATCCAAAGCACACATTAATCTATACAACCCCTTGAACATTGGTTTTGTAGAAGAAGAATGAAGAATAACCTTCACATGAGAAGTGCTAACAGTGCTCCTTAAGTTCTTATGGGCCGTCGTTACAACGAAATAGGGTAAAGTCGGGTGAGATGGCCAACAGCCGAAATTTAACCGAAATGTCGTCCGAGGGCGCTGCGTGACCTCTCAAGTGATGAACGTCTGACTACAGAGAGTATATTTTGGTCTGCGTCAAAGCGTTATTAATTAACTCAGAGAATAAAAAACATTATCGTCTCAACAAAAATTTTTATGATAGTTACATACTGCGTGCTGTAGCGAATGTATGTGTCGAAATTTTAGTGTTGTTTTCTACATATTAGGTAAATACAATATACATTAATTAATCCTATCCTCTAAAACTGTCAAAAAATTATGCGTTGAGTTATGTTTATCATGTTGGCCATCTCTCTCTAGCATTCGGGACAGATGGCCATCAAACAGTAGGGATAGATGGCCAATTATTTTTACTTTTTTATTTTTATTTTTTTTGAATATATTGGTTTCGTGACCGTAAATTGCTAAAGTAAGGATTTAGAATTGGCGATGAATCGGTCTAATAAAAACAAGAACTCGTCTTTTTGCCAACGTTTCGATAAATATATTGGCTTCTTCAGGGCCTGGATATTACAAATACAAAAATACAAACAATTTATAGAATCAGTAATATAGAAAATCAGTTAACAATATTAACAATCTCCTTAACAAAAACTTACAGTTTTAAAAGTTAAGTATAAGGGTTGATTAAACGCCAAAAGGTACACAAATCAGCAGTTCCCAACATTTCATTAATACTTCATTGATATAATTTAAGTAATTTTACTGCATTAACTTTTCCTTCACATTTTTTAGAATTTATTAGATGTCACAGACCCTTATGCTGGCCATTTTCGTCTACAAAATATTTACTCAAGTAGCACACCATTTAACTTAGATTGACTGTAATATCTATTTATCTATAATAATCAAACTATTAATCACAGGTGAAAAAGAAAACGTTATAAAAAATATAAAAAAAATAAGAGGCTAAAAAATTCATAAACTTTTTTTACATCAATGATTTTATGCATTTATTTTTATTTTTAAATAAAAATCATTGGTTTAAGTTCATTCTTCGATTAAAGTAATTGTTATTTTATGTTGTAGTCAAACGTTTGTAATAATAAGTAATAAATAATCTGGCTTTATCGCAAATAATATAGTTTTCTTCAATTACATTCTCAATCTAGGTGTTCTTCCCACAATGTTATATATATGTAATATAAAATAAAGAAAATAAAGATATGCATATTTTTAGGACAGCTAATTATTCCAGTATTTTACCATAAGTAAAATTAGGGGGACTAAATTAAATTACAATTGAGAAATGAGTAAATATTGTTGAATAATCTACTTGTTATTAAATGTATGTTATTTGTGCTCACGAATATTTCGGTAAGACGAATTTAAGACTGAAATATTGTTTTGAATCCTCCGTGATTGAAATTTAAAAAGTGGCCGACTCTAACTTTGTTTTTTTCTACTTTAACATGCATGTATATGTGACTACTCAGAATAATTCATCACTCATTTTATCATAATTATAATAAAAAAATATTATGAATGAACTGGCCAGCATAAGGGTCTGTGACATCTAATAAATTCTAAAAAATGTGAAGGAAAAGTTAATGCAGTAAAATTACTTAAATTATATCAATGAAGTATTAATGAAATGTTGGAAACTGCTGATTTGTGTACCTTTTGGCGTTTAATCAACCCTTATACTTAACTTTTAAAACTGTAAGTTTTTGTTAAGGAGATTTTTGTACCTTTTGGATAGATTTTCCTTTTTGTCTATTTGCAAAGTTACGTCTGCTTTACAGATTTTTTAAAATTTGGAATAAGCTATTCTATCATTATAACCTGATAAGGTGTTAAATCGGAACCGTAACTACCACTGGAGAGATCTTTTTAAAGAATGATTATAGTTGCGGTCCCCAAACCATCCTCAATAACCATTTTTTTGAGAAAGCGTTTTGAATAAAATAGGAAGGTATTTGTACGTAAATAGCAAAATTAAACTGCGATTTCAGTACTTCCTTTTAAGAGGAGCAAGAAAAATAAACTGCGATTACAGTACTTCTCCTTAAAAGGCAAAGATTTTGAATCGAACGACAATTCATTGATGTAAATCGGTTCACTCATTGATAATTTTAACGATTGCAGTACTTCCTCTTAGTAGGTGTAAAAGCATGATGGCACTTCACAGCCACGTAGAGGAGCTTTAACCACTTATTTGAGCTAAATTTTATCAAAATCGGACTAAGCTTTGTAGAAATATTGGTAATAATAGTTTTAGAAAGGGCCTTATTTGGGTGGGGCGAACTCCCCTCCTTATGAAGCATAGCGTCGAGACTTTTAAAGTACAAATCTGTACAAAATTTCGATTCGAATGACACTTCATTCATGAAAATCGGTTCACGTGTCGATAATTTGAAACGACTGCTATACTTCCCCTTAACAAGTGTAAGAGCAGATCGTCGCTTTATTGTTACGTAGGGGAGCCCTAACCCTATCATCCTACCAAATTTTATCAAAATCGGGCCAAGATTTACAGAGTAATTAGTAATAATAATTTTGGAGGGGGCCTTACATAAAGGGGGCTAACTCCTCTCCCATTAGATGTACAGCGTGGAGACCCCCAAAAGGCACATCTACATAAAATTCCGAATCGAATGACACGTCATTCATGAAAATCGGTTCACGCGTTTAGGCGCTACGTTGTTTACAAAAAAGGTAACAAGAAGAACAAGAAGAACAACAACAACAAGAAGAACAAGAACAAGAACATTTTTTGAAAAAGCCGTTTTTGCTCATTTTCGGCAACTTTTTTCTCGAAACCTATTAGATCTGGGTGGTTGCAAAAAAATTACAGTTATAAAGGAGGATTTGCCCTATATTATAAAGAAAATTTGGGAATTTTATCTTTTATAGAAAAATAGAAAAAAATTGTCAAAGTTGGGTGTTTTTCAACGTTACACTTTTTCGTGCAGTTTTTGATGGTCAACCCTTATACAACTGTCCTACCGGACAGTTTTAATTAACAAAAACGTTAAACACAAAACATTGGAAAAACCAAACTTTTGTAGCGGCATCTGTGTGTATTGTTTTATAGTGTTCCATTTTTTGGGCAATTATGTTGACAACTAATTCTGTATCTACTCGTATATAAGGGTTCGTAAGGATTTTTGGTTTTTCCGATGTTTTGTGTTTAACGTTTTTGTATTAAAAGAAATTTCCCAGTATCTACTGTATTTACTCTTTTGTCAAAGTTTAACATTGTAATTGGTCTATTGTATCTGTCCCATCTCTTTATAGTCATTACCGAAATACCTAAAGAATTAATAAACAAAATATACAAAAATATATATATGTATGTATATATTATTGAAAATATAAAGTAACCATTTATTGTTTTCTGTGTTTTACTAGTGCAATTTCATTTACAATATGTGGCCATGTCTCCCAAGTTACATTGGCCAACTCACCCAACCCAGTGGGGATAGATGGCCAACTGCTATTTTTTTTTGTACAAAATTTTTTCCTTATCTTATGTTTGCGAGCGTATGAGGTTTCCAAAAATAATAATAAAGTAAGCCTAGCCCTTACCAAAAATTTGCAGGCACCCTCCAAATAAAATGGAAAGTACCTAGCAATTCACGCTTCACCTAGAACCAACATACAAGACTAGACACTGCTCTACAATCTACTCTAAAAAAGAACAATTTGGATTTACGGACTGAAGTTATAAGGTTCTAGCAAGCGCAATCCATTGTCTACAGATCCCATTTATCAATCACCTAATCCGAACGCGTTATCACCAATTCCACACCCTTCTCGCACAGCAACAAAATACTTTAATCCATCAGTTTTCTCTAGCACACATTCGAGATAATCCGCACGTCGATTGAGGCAACGGTGGACAAACAATCTCTTTTAGTATCTGTAGTAAAATAATGTAGTGATTGGCTAGAGCAGCGTTTCCCCAACCTATTTTTTGGCTAAATTGTACCACTTCGTGTAAATTTGTTATTCCGAGTGTGCTATTTTATTATTATTATCTTTATTTGTATAGAGATACAATGTATCTGTTACAAAGAGTTCAAGTTCATGTTCACTTTATAAACTTTGTAATGTATAAGATCTTAGTTTTAAAACTTTTTTTTAAATAATTAAAAATTGCGTACATATTTTTCTCTTCAAAATTATTAATTAATTTACAAAATTCTTCTTTAGGATTATTTTATTTGGGATTCTAAAATTTTCATAGTCTGGGCAGCTGATAAACAATTAATGTTTCCGGCTCGCTATTATTACGCATTAAACAATGATCTTTGGGGTTTGATTGTACAAAATTACATTATTGATTTTCAAATTTAATAGCATAAGGGCCACCCAAATCTTATTTCAAAAACAATTCTTATAACTTGATAAGAAATGAATTTATCTTGACCAACATTTTATAATAAATTTTTGTGAATTTCAAAATACACGTACATCGAACATAATGTTATTTACTTCATTTTAAATAAGTTAAATGCAAATGTTCCCTGTTTTATTATAGAAATATTAGGTTTGTGATAAAAGCATTCTAATGAGCAATTCTAATTCTAGAAGGGGGTTTGAAATCCAATTATCATTTGTGTTTTCGGGTTTTGGAAAATACACCACGAAAGACAATTTTAATCCTTGATAAATGTGCTATAATATTTGCTCGTATATCTGGAGACAGACTAACCTTATTACTGTACATACGGTCGAACCTCTCAATAACGTACACTGGCGGGGGAAAGCAAAGTGGCCGCTGTTTGGAGGTGGTCGTTAGAAGGAGGTAGGCAAGTTTCATAATGAAAAAATATGTTTTTTTTCCAAACATCTATTTAAAAATTGTTTATATAGATTTAAAAACGTTCATAATTGCATAATTATTTAGCTACATGATATGCATCAAATTTTTCTTAATTATCCAAAACATTTATCAAAAAACTACATATTGAATTAATTAATAATTTCTATAACAATTTTTATAATAATCATCATATTTATTCATAACAATAATAATTTAAGGTAAAATTATCATCATACTATCATCTATTATTAGAAAAATAGAAGAAACCTTTCGATAAGTTGACAATGGCTCGATTTGGTTTTTGCAAAATCTTCCAACACGTTCACCACTTTCGTTTGAGAGACATATAGGGAAAAAATAATATTGTTCGTCCAAAGTTATATAGAAAAATGATTAAAATGGTACAAGATGTATGGAGCTTATATAGGAAACTTTAGGAAAAACCAGAAAAAAAGAAAAACTTGTGAGGGGATAATTCTTTTGATCACCGTGTCAAACGAACTTTTAATAATAAGGTGGTCGTTGGTGGGAGGTGAAACATTTAATCCGTTCCCCAAAATCAATGTCTACGGTCGCTATGTAGAGTGTCCGTTAGACGGAGGTTCTTTTATACAGAAAGTGTATGGTGGTAAAACGGGGAAATCCAAAAACTGTCCGTAAATGGAGGTGGTCGCTAGTGAGAGTGTCCTTTATACGTAGGAGGCTCGACTGTATTAACAACTTTACTGTATAATATTATTTAACTTTTATCAATTATAGGAAAAAACGTTTCTATGATTTAATTTTTATAAATATTTTTTATTTCCACTATTATTGATTATTTTTCGTGTACCAGCAACTCGCGTACCACAGGTTAGGAAACGCTGGGCTAGAGTATAATAAAATAGTGTGGATTGGTAGCACTGAATGATATCATTGTATTTCATGCCGTGTGCTGATTGTTGGTTCAGCGGGCTGAGAAACAGCTGTAAATTTGGTAATAAATGTTTTTTTCTTTAAAAAAGAGGATTATGCAGCAAGTATTTTAGGCGAAAACTCTACTTCGCAAGTTTGCCACGATTACTGGCTGTGTGTGTTAAGATGGAACAAAATGTTTCTCCTATTTCTCTCTAGCTATCGTTTTTTTCTTTTTATAAAAACTAACTAGGTGGAGTGGGCATTAGACGGACATTAGCGGCTCGGGTATGGACTTGGCTGAGAGCCCATCAGGAGAAGGGCTGGCCATTAAGTCGCTCTCTCCTCGCTGGCTCTTTTACCTCTTCCACATTCCTACAGAACCCAGCTTGCCTTAATAACAAGTTACTCTTTAAAACTTTATTCTTATATCTACCATTAAATACTCCAAGCTCTAACATAGCCACACTCCGTTTTTTTTACCTTCTCTAATTTCTTCTGCAATCATTACAAGCTAATTGATCAGTCTTTTTTTTTTTCTAACTCGCTGAATTTTAACTGAGTAATTAAGGTAAACTATTAATTAGTTTACCTAAATTAACCAGTTAAAATTCAGCGAGTTAGTAAACAGTAAAGTACCTGAAAACAGAAGATTTGCTAGAACAACGTTTCCCAACCTGTGGTACACGAGTTGCTGGTTAGTGGTACACGAAAAATAATCAATAATGGCGGACATAAAAATAAAAGTAATAAAAATATTATAGAAGCTTTTTTTTTCTATAATTCATAAAAATTATTGTAATTAATAATATTATACAGTAAAGTTGCTAATATGCACAACAATAAGGTTAGTCTGTCTCAAGATATATGAGAAAATATAATGGCAAATTTATCAAGGATTAAAATTGTCTTTCATGGAGTATTTTCCCAAAAGCCGGAAACACAAATGTTAATTGGGGATTAAACCCCCTTCTATAAAGAAAATTTAGGAAAAACTACATCATTATCGATAAAAGATAAAGAAAATTTTATAGAATTTCATCATGCCTATTTCCTATATCTAGGATCATGTTAGCTTGTAATTCTTCGAGCAAAACTCTTTTTAGGACATTCTGAAGAGGGTTAAAGGTTAGGTTAAAAATTTTATTTCCGTGTAACGATCAATTTAAAAATTGAATTTGAAAAATGTAAAGTTCTTAAGTTTAAGTTGAGTATATAGAGACAGTCATATGAGTGTTCATAAGCAAACTTTGTATTCAGGTAATCCTAAAACGCTTTTACTGGCTGTAAATCTGTATTACTATAATTCAGATCCATTCCCTACACAACCCAGGAAATCCTAGACGATGGCTGAAATGACAGGTAGCTTCTAGACAGGTGACAACTTATAGGGCAATGTCATCGTGGGGAAATGTTTACTCTATTCCTCGTTGTGAATAACATTGATGAAGTATCATCAAATTTACTAAAAGTGTATTTTGGTTTATGTTGCGTGGATTTGTGAGTAGTAGAAATCCAGTTCGAATTCTGCGTAAAAGCTACTTTTGATTTGTTAGAACAGTATTTGTTAATAGTATGTGCTACCGTCTCCTAATTGTGCTAGACCAATAACTGACTACTGTGTCTGATTTTAATTCCGCACACTGTGGGTTTTTTTTTAAAAAACTAAATTCCACGCGTAACTGGTTAATGGTTAATAAAAGAAATTTACAGTAAAGTATGTTAGTTGGTTGCCTTCGTCCACGACACACAATTAGTAATTGGACGTAAAGCCCGCCTGAAAAAATAGGCAATTACTTTACTTACTTTTTTACTTATTTAAGATGTTCAGCTGGTTCTGAAGTGCTATTATAGTGTAATTTACATGTCTTGAAAAATTCGAGTAGTTTCTGACAAAGATTGGATAGATTTTCCCTGTTAGTTTACATTGAATGTAATGTACGGTTCCACAAACTGTATAATATTGATAATACTTAAGTATGAGTCAAATATTTTGGAGCCTGAAGTAGATTTGTGAGAAACCTTAAGTACAGTTGACAGAGAAAGTTTTGTTCCACCAAATTCTTGTGATTGAGAAAATATGAAGGACCCGGGTTTTACTGTAAAAGCTTAAGAACATCTTTTGTCATACCACTTATAACTTGTCCCTCAAGTATTATCTCTCGCATCGATATTTGGGCTTGAGTGTGCTATCCTTTAGCAGCTGAAGTTCCTTAGCAAGGAAGTATCCTTGGTCCTTTAAATTTTTTTTTTTCTTCTTTATCTTAACTTTCAATGTTCCAACCCATATTCGTATCCTTTACTTACAGCAATTCTCTTCCGCATCTCTATTCAATCCAAAGCACACATTAATCTATACAACCCCTTGAACATTGGTTTTGTAGAGGAAGAATGAAGAATAACCTTCACATGAGAAGTGCTATCAGAGCTCCTTAAGTTCTTATGGGCCGTCGTTACAACGAAATACCTAGGTATGGAAAGTACCTAGCAATTCACGCTTCACCTAGAACCAACATACAAGACTAGACACTGCTCTACAATCTACTCTAAAAAAGAACAATTTGGATTTACGGACTGAAGTTATAAGGTTCTAGCAAGCGCAATCCATTGTCTACAGATCCCATTTATCAATCACCTAATCCGAACGACACCTGATTGGCCGTTAAGCCCCGTCTGAAATAATAAACTTTTACTTTATAACTATAAATATAAATGCAGCCCAGGTCCAGGGGGTTTAACCGATATGAAACTGTTGAGAAACTTCAGAGGTTTTTCCTCAAAAAGTTATTCTCTTTACCTCCCAATACGCCTATGTGCTAAATTTAGAGATTGGTATGTCTAGTATGTTTATCTACACTCTGAAGTTACATTTCAATTATATATTAAAATTATTTAAGTTGCCAGAATGTAGATTGTCTAGAATAATAGCCGCGAAAGTAATCTCTAAAAATTTATATTGGTTTAATGATTGGAAGCTATTGTGTGCACAGTTTCAATTTCCTGCGGTAAATCTTGATTCTAACTGTTTGGAGGTTTGGCAATCCAGTTTAAATAGTTTAATTTCTCAAATAGAACGTAATGATAAATTAAGTGTTGAATGTAAAGCCAGATAAGCTGTACAGGTTTTATTCGAATTTGAACTATGACTGTAATTATATCAGCACACTTTCATTTAGTGATGCAAAGCTCATTTTACGAGGGTCGTTTGAAAAGTCCGTGCAAAAATAAAAACTACTTAATTTTTTGGGGTAAACCTTTTTTATTTTTCAACATAGTCTCCTTTTAGGCTTATACACTTCGTCCAACGCTGCTCTAGTTTGTTGATCCCTTCCGAATAATAGGGTTTGTCCAAGTCTGAAAAATAGCCATTTGTTTCTGCAATCACCTCCTCGTTTGAATAAAATCTTTTTCCCGCCAGCCATTTCTTCATATTGGGGAACAAATAGTAGTCGGAGGGAGCCAAGTCTGGAGAATAGGGGGAATGTGAAACGAGTTGGAACCCTATTTCCATTAATTTTGCGACCACAACTGCTGAGGTGTGAGCTGGTGCGTTGTCGTGATGGAAAAGGACTTTTTTGTGGGCCAATCGTGGGCGTTTTTCTTGCAGCTCGGTTTTCAAACGGTCCAATAACGATGAATAATATGCACCTGTAATAGTTTTACCCTTTTCCAGATAGTCGATGAGGATTATTCCTTGCGAATCCCAAAAGACAGTCGCCATAATCTTTCCGGCCGAAGGAACGGTCTTCGCCTTTTTTGGCGCAGATTCCCCCTTGGTAACCCATTGTTTAGATTGTTCTTTGGTCTCAGGAGTATCCATGTTTCATCCACAGTGACGAAACGACGCTTAAAGTCCTGCGGATTCTTCTGGAACAGCTGCAAACCGTCCTTGCAACACTTCACACGATTTCGTTTTTGGTCAAGCGTGAGCAATCGCGGCACCCATCTTGCGGATAGCTTTGTCATGTCCAAATGTTGATGCAAAATATTATGTACCCGTTCATTCGAGATGCCCACAGCACTAGCAATCTCACGCACCTTCACTCTTCTGTCATCCATCACCATATCATGGATTTTATCAATGATTTCTGGAGTAGTAACCTCAACAGGGCGTCCAGAACGTTCAGCGTCACTTGTGCCCATATGGCCACTCCGAAAATTTTGAAACCACTTATAAACTGTTCTAATCGAAGGTGCAGAGTCACCATAATGTTTATCAAGCATCTCTTAAGTCTCCTCAGGCGTTTTGCCTTTCATAAAGTAGTGTTTAATCAACACACGAAATTCTTTTTCGTCCATTTTTTGAAAATCACTCGACTTCCTCGATTCAAACGAATGCCAAACACAAAGAAATAGACTGATCTGGCTGAAACTTGGTGTGTGTTCTTCCAAGAGACGCTACTAACTAAACATAACCTCGATACGCGCCAGTAGTGCTATCTCTCTGACTTTGCACGGACTTTTCAAACGACCCTCGTAAAGGCCAGATGTGAAGCGCTAAACTTAAAATATAAACATTTTAATAATGACGATTCTCAGCTTTGCTCCTATTCGCAGTCTGCCCTACTTTGTCTTCTTATAGACTTAATCTTAATAGAAAGGTGCTCACAGATATAGAACTTTCTGAGTACTTAAATGGAAAAAACTGGAATAATCTGTGTCCATTTCTAAGAGATGCATCCAGATATAGAACTTGGCTGTTAGAAAAGTGGGATTATTAACCTCTTTTCTCTGTATTAATTTAAAAGGATTTAATCTTTTGTTTCTTCTTCATTTGTACTAAATTATATTTGTATTAGTTATAAAATTTACTTTTACAATAGTTCAAAAAGAATTTTATGTTTTTAATTTAAATATTATAATTTTTTGGTTAACATTTTTAATTTTATTGCAATTCATGCAGACGGAGTAAAATCCATGCATCATTTGTGTTTTGTTTTTATGTTTTATATTACTGTATTATTTTTTGAATTAATAAACATTTTATTATTGTTATAAACATAAAAATGTAAATCTGAATATATTATTAAAAATGCTAAAATTTTCCTGAATTGTGTACTGATTCACCTTGAGGGACTAATTTCTTAAAAAGACAGTATTTAAAACGTTTAAAAATGCTACGCAAATACTTTTGTATTTAGCTGTAAAGAAACTTGTGTAATGAAAACGCTGATCATTGTAATTTTGTAAGTCATGTGTGATTAATTAGTAAAGAGACTTGTGTGAGTGATTCGGCAGAATTAAATGCTAGAAATCTGTCAAACAAGCAAAACTTGCCTTCAATGAAAAAGGAATAGAATTTCATTGAGTACAAGTAAATGGTGCAATCTGCACTAATGAATGGGAATCAACAATACAGCAGCGCACAAATGCAATCCACGGTTTGAATATATAATAGTATGCGGCGGCTATTCACAACAACTCAAATTACAAGCAACGGAAACATTGTTCCCATCGTAATTCCACAGTATTCAATTGATGACGGGCACGAAGCAAATAAGGAAAGTACAAATTCACAGATTTGTCTACTAAAACTGAAAACGTTAAAGTTTAACTACATTGTTATCACAATAGAAGGTAATCTACTCGTCACAATCTCGCAGAAGTAATTTTGACAAATTTTTGGAAAAAAAAATTCTAAATAAAAGTTGTAAATTTTTTGTGCTTGTTCTCACTATACAAAAGTTTAATACAAATTTCATTACATTCATCCTAATAAATACATTCATCCTAATAAATACATACATTCTAATAAATACATACATCCTAATGAATATATTTTTACACAGGTTGTTCATTTTAAAACAGCTCAAATGCATTTCATGCTTAAATGGTTAATCTGAGCAAAAAATGGTAGAGGAAAAATTTGTTGCCCGTCACCTCTAGTTTCAGAATATGTAACTTGATTTTAGATTCCTGCCCGCATACGCGGCTGACGCGCGACCAAAAGGAAGGGTTTGCAGTTGAGCCCTATTTTCATATACACAGTTTTAAAGAGTATAAAAAGTTATAAAAGAAACCGGAAACCGCAAATCAATATCTTCAAAATTAAAGGTGCTAAGCCATTTCAAAATCTGATATTTATTAATCATATTTCAATTTTTTTAACTTGTTATCAAAGAGAAAGAAGAGCACGCGATAGGTCATTTTTATGTATTTTTTCATCCCCTTTCTACTAAAAATATTGCCAAGGCAGTAAAGCTAGTATTTTTCTTAATATCGGGAAATAAGTCGTTTTCCGAGTGATTTTTCTAAGAAAAATCAAATGTTAAGAGCTTTAGATGTTCTCAAGCATACACAAAATGGCTAAAAAATAATTTTACATCTGTTTCAAACAAGAAGGTTTAATAATTATTTGGTAATTTTGGGAGAGTTGCGTTTAATTACCAAACTAATTGGAAACCTCCTGCCACATATTTAAGTGATCAATATCTTTCATGTAAAGGATCAAACTTATTCCTTAATTTATCAAATAATGCACTTCACTCAACTTGTAAAGCATTTACTGTGTCTTCAAAGGTGCCTCCTCAGATATAGAGAGCAGTTGATAACCTCCTGGCTAACCTGGCTTTGGATCCAGAGCGGTTTCCGCTTTCTTTCATAACTTCTTACACTCTTTAAAACTGTGTATATGAAAATGGGGGTCAACTGCAAACCCTCACTTTTGGTCGCGCGTTAGCCGCGTATGCGGGCAGGAATCTAAAATCAAATCACATATTCTGAAACTAGAAGAGGTGACGGGCAACAAATCTTTTCCTCTACCATTTTTTGCTCAGATTAACCGTTTAAGCATGAAATGCATTTGAGCCGTCTTAAAATGAACACCCTGTATACATTGAATGGAGTACTGAATATAGAGGATTATACTCGTATCTATTTTCCAGTAATTTTCGAACTTCTACAATAAATTTCGATAAAATCCGCGAATATTCCACAGCAGAATTTAGGCCTTTCATTCATAATTCAGCAACTAATTTTTTTAAAGAGTTTCTGCGTCCATACTCTCCACATCTTTTATCTTCACTGCTTAGCAAGGAAGAATTTGATGAAGCATTCCTTCTTAATTCTCTCCTATCTTCGGTTTTTACTTTGGACGTTTCTACTCGCCTGGATTTTCCTCGGAGAAAATACAATATTTGTTCCATTGGACGGGAATCCTAGAGTTTGTGGACGTTTCTGTCTTGGAGAGGCTAAGTCTTTCCCAGACTCTATTTCGACCACCTCCACCTTTTTGTGGATGAGGTTCATTAGTTTTTTTTAAAACAGAATAATTGATTATTGTAGTAAGAGAAAGTCATGTGAGTTGTTCACACCAGATTGTTTCATTCGGGTGACCTTCAACATGAATTTTCATGTCGAAAAGTTGGCACGATAGGAGTAAAATGAAGAAAGAAAAAGTCATTGTCAAAATAATTAAAAAAAAAAAATAAAATAAATAATCTCCATCTCTGTCAATGGGAAGACATCGAAAGTAAAAATAGAAGTAAAAGAAGTAGGTCTATAAGACTTGATGGGTGGTTAATACCAGCACTTAATAAAGAGTAGGGACCGTGACAGTTCAACTTTGCTGGCTGGACTTGGTCTACCAAAAGTTAGAGGCACTTCAAAAAAAAAAACTTAGCGGCAATATGTCACCGTTTGACACTTTCAAATAAAAGAGTGATCAGCCCAACTTGTCACTTATAATTCACGGCTATTCTAATTTAAACGCTAAATTTAAGGTGTCTGTCGCTTTTTTTATTGATCTTTTCATATTTTTCTTATTTTGAATTTTGATTTGCCGATTTCAAGTCTTAAATGAAAGATCGTTCTAGCATTCTTTGAGTGATGGCTTGTGCTTAAGTTGTACAACCCTCAATTAAAAGTTAAATACAAAAATTTTGTAAATTGTTTATGCACGTATTATCTTAAATTCATCTATTTAGTAAAGAAAAAACAATATTTCAGAATATAACAAATTTTTGGTCTTCCTACAAAATTTAAACTGTACGCACTGAAGGGTTAAATAATTTTCTCCGTACTTTAAAAAGAAAGTTGCCAACTCTTGCTAAAAATAATATCTCCAGTTAACAGATTTCTTTAAGAATGTTGTCCCTTAAAGTGAAACAGTTGGCTAAACCTTAAATCACACTGAAATAGCCTTCTACGTAGAGATGAAGGAATACCGATACAGAAAGAGCTCAAATCTCTGAGAAAACTAGTAGCGTTATTTGGATAATTTAGCTGGATATAGACTTTAGCCAGAAGAATTTTCAATTTTATATCAGTAAAGGACTTCTCCGAATATCGTTCACTTGGTAGTAATTTAGTGTAAAATTTTCAATCCAAATAACATTTTTTCTCTCCAAAATCCAGCAACGTCTCATTTTTATTATACGGGACTGACAGGCTTGGAAACGCGGAGCTTCAGTGTCAGGGGCAACTCTATGTGCTACAATGACGGCTCCAAGATGAAGAAAGAAGTAGGTGCCAGAGAATATAGATAGGTTAATTAAAAAATTTTTTTAGTCCGAGCTTTCCTTTGTCCTGTCCAGACCATAAAGACGAGGAACAATCAATTCCAATGGGTAGTCATTTAAGACGGATAGCCAGGCGGCTTTGCAAGTCTATTCAAAAGCTGGGTATGTGACTGTTTAGTAATACTGACATGTTGGCCAAAATAAGGTCTATCTCTTTGTGGGTTAGTTTTCACGCAACCAGAACCATATTTAGTAGTACCGCCAAAACGTTTTTGTCAGTGTGGTAAAAGGTGATTATTAGCAGCTACCCGACTAACTTACTAATTACTCTAGGACGGCTATTAGGTCATCCTACATCGTATGGGTCTGATGGAGTCGGAATTGTAGTTACAGAAAGAGAAAGGGCAAGAGAAATAGATCTGGTGTGAATCTGGTCTCTGAAAACCTGAACGTTTGTGTCACATTTTATTGTTATCATTTTAGAAGGAACAGAGCCGGAAGGGAGACATTTGGTTTACCGATGGATCCAAGATGGCCTGCAGGACTAGGGCTGGAGAGTATGGGGTGAAACCCGAGGTACTCATTGAGAAATCAAAATCTCTTGGGGGATACCCCACCGTCATTCAGGCGGAGCTTTTAGCGATTAAAATATGTGCTGAGGAAAACCAGAGGAAAAATTTGAAATTTGAACATCACATTATTTAACCTTAACTATCCTAACCTAATTTAGCCTAGCCTAGCCTAGCCTAACCTAAACTAAACTAAACTAAACTAAACTAAACTAAACTAAACTAAACTAACCTAACCTAACCTAACCTAACCTAATTTAACCTAGCCTAGCCCAGCCTAGCCTAGCCTAACCTAACCTAACCTAAACTAAACTAAACTAAACTAAACTAAACTAAACTAAACTAAACTAACCTAACCTAACCTAACCTAACCCAACCTAACCCAACCTAACCTAACCTAACCTGACCTAACCTCACCTGACATCACCTAACTTAACCTCATCTCACCTCACCTTACCTAACCTAACCTAACCTAACCTAACCTAACCTAACCTAACCTAACCTAACCTGACCTAACCTAACCTAACTTAACCCAACTCAACCAAACCAAACCTATGGGCTGGAGAGTATGGGTTAAACCCGATGTGCTCATTGAGAAATCAAAATCTCTTGGGGGATACGCCACCATCTTCCAGGCGGAGCTTTTAGCGATTAAAATATGAGATGAGGAAAATCTGCGAATGGATCATAGAAATAGAGAGATCTGCATCTTTTCGGCCAGCCAAGCTGCGCTGAAGGCCATTGTTTCCTTCAGAATTACCTCTTTCCTGGTCTGGGAATGTAGATAGGCTCTAGAACTACTGGCTCGGCACAATAAAGTTTGGCTGGAATGGGTACCGGGTCATGAGGGGAATGAGACAGCTGATCAACTGTTCTCCATTCATTGGCCCAGAGCCTGTCCTGGGGATCGCAGTTTAAGCGGGGATCCAAAGATTGGATCTGAAGAGAACATGAAAAGAACTGGGTGATGTGTCCTGGGGTGGTCAAACACAGCAAGACTATGATGCCTTGGCTGTGTTAGCAGAGAGGCAAAGATATCCTGTGTTTGGGTAGAAATCAGATCACTCTGATTACTGGCCTATTCACAGGGAATGGTTGGTTCAGGAAGCATCTGTAATAGATGGGGCTTATTAGCTCGGAACCGTTGTGCAGATTGTGGTCAGGAAGAGTAGTAATTGGCCACTCACCAATTGTACAATTGTGTGGCAATCGAGAGGTCGCGCTATGAAATCTTTGAAACCTTGAGACCAAAGGAGATCGTAGCGCAAAAAAGAACTAATAGGGAAAGTCCTCAACCTCTTTAGTAGGGTTTCGTCTACTAGATCTAATAAAGGGGAAGTCTTGTGGCTGCGGTGCCGTGGGGCATGGGTTCCGTCCCGTTTCTAATTCTAATTGTTATCATTTTAGAAGGAATCTAACCACTAATTTTTACAGAAGTATCCTTATTCGAATTTAAGGAAAAATTATTCCTTAAAAAGAATTTATCATTATACAAAGTTGAAATAAAACCGTAGGAGCCGTTGGCGAAATAGTAGATTTAGTAAACTTTCTAAGTAAAATAGAAATAATATTAAATTTAATAGAATGTAAAGAATTCTATGTAAAAAAATACATATTATAAATACAAGAAATGATTTGTGAAAGAATGGATAAATGTGGTTTGTCTTTAAATATGGAAATACGAAAGTCTCTAGTGTGATGAGTAGAAACTGCGGAAATTGCAGTAATGAGGAGTTTGTCCGGTAATAGGGAGTTGCGAGGGGTCCTATGCTGACATTTACCAACTCTGAAACTTTGGTCTCTCTCCTTCTGCACTCCAATTTGTCAAGCTTTTTCCCTCGTTTTTTTATTGTTTCCTGGTGTTTCGTGCGGTGTAGCTTTTTCTGTGAAAGAACAAAATAGTCATGGTCAGCCGGACTAATGAACGTCACAATGCCAGAAAATATCTTTTTTACAAAAACTCGCTTAAATGCTTGGATTCGCATTGCTTTTAGTCATTATATACAGTGATATCCTGAATTATAAAACAAGTCTAGACTATTTTATAACGGTAGCAACATTTGTTTATCACAGGGATTGTGTGATGAAATGTGAAGACTTGCGTATTTAATGTAATATTTTGGGATGTAGTAATTTTTTATATTTTTAAATAATTCTCTTTTGTGTTCACTTGAAAAAATTGGAGCTTCAGATTTATGGATGTCTAACAACTTTAATCAGGTGAAAAAGTGTAAAAAGAACTTAATTAATGCATATAAGTTGCACTTGATTAGTACTGACATTAATAAAATCTATAATTGTAGATATAACAGCTACATCAGATTTATCAGTAGTTTTCATGATGATGAATCGTATTTAAGGTTAAATGCAGAGTTTGAGTTTGCTAAAATTCTTTCACAGATTAGAGTAGCCAATGAAATATTTCCACGGATTATTTTAAAAAATAAAATTTACAAATTCAATCCTGAAATTAACTGCAAGCTTTGCTCAGAAAATTTGCGAGACACAGTCGCCCACTTTCTGATTGAATGTAAATTCTTCAGTAGTTTCAGAACAAAGTACATTGGCCAGTATATTTTGCCTTATAATTATTGTCTTTTAGACCAGTTAGATCGCCTCTTAAATTGTGTAAGTGAAAAACAATTAAAATCTGTTGCTGTGTTCACAAAAAAATGTATAATAATAAAAGAAGAACTCCAACGTTGGCTATAATTCTGCTCGACATTACTGTATATAGTGTAATATATAGATAATTAGTAATTAATTAAAAGAATACTTTTTTGTTTTGTATATTAGAATTAATTTGTTTATTTGTGGTTTCTTTGTATCTTGTAGGATTATTGACTATTAAACTTAGGCTAGACTGCAGCTTTTATAAAAATTGTATTTTTAAAAAAAGCAAATAAATTTATTTACTTAACAAAAACTTACAGTTTAAAATGTTAAGTATAAGGGTTGATTAAACGCCAAAAGGTACACAAATCAGCAGTACCCAACATTTCATGAATACTTCATTGATATTTAAGTAATTCTACTGCATTAATTTTCATTAATAAGTTATTTTTTAGAATTTATTAGATATCACAGACCCTTATGCTGGCCATTTTCGTCTACAAAATATATGTTCAAGTAGCACTGTAGATTGGCTGTAATATCTAGTTATTTTGTAATATTCAAACTATTAATTACAGGTTAAAAAGAAAAACGTTATAAAAAATAAAATAAAAATATGAGGCTAAAAAATTCAAAACCTTGTTTAAAAAAATGCTTACACCAACATACATCTATGATTTTGTTTATTTTATTTATTTATTTTTATTTCTTAAATAAAAATCGTCGGTTTAAGTTCATTCTTCGATTAAAGCAATTGTTATTTTATGTAGTAGTCAAACGTTTGTAATAATAGGTAATAATTATCTGGCTTTATCGCAAATAATATAGTTTTCTTCAATTACATTCTCCATCTAGGTGTTCTTCCCACAATGTTGTATATATGTAATATTAAAACTGTCCGGTAGGACAGTTGTATAAGGGTTGACCATCAAAAACTGCACGAAAAAGTGTAACGTTGAAAAACACCCAACTTTGACAATTTTTTTCTATTTTTCTATAAAAGATAAAATTCCCAAATTTTCTTTATAATATAGGGCAAATCCTCTTTTATAACTGTAATTTTTTTGCAACCACCCAGATCTAATAGGTTTCGAGAAAAAAGTTGCCGAAAATGAGCAAAAACGGCTTTTTCAAAAAATGTTCTTGTTCTTGTTCTTCTTCTTCTTCTTCTTCTTCTTCTTCTTGTTGTTCTTGTTACCTTTTTTGTAAACAACGTAGCGCCTAAACGCGTGAACCGATTTTCATGAATGAGGTGTCATTCGATTCGGAATTTTATGTAGATGTGCCTTTTGGGGGTCTCCACGCTGTACATCTAATGGGAGAGGAGTTAGCCCCCTTTATGTAAGGCCCCCTCCAAAATTATTATTACTAATTACTCTGTAAATCTTGGCCTGATTTTGATAAAATTTGGTAGGATGATAGGGTTAGGGCTCCCCTACCTAACAATAAAGCGACGATCTGCTCTTACACTTGTTAAGGGGAAGTATAGCAATCGTTTCAAATTATCGACACGTGAACCGATTTTCATGAATGAAGTGTCATTCGAATCGAAATTTTGTACAGATTTGTACTTTAAAAGTCTCGACGCTATGCCTCATAAGGAGGGGAGTTCGCCCCACCCAAATAAGGCCCTTTCTAAAACTATTATTACCAATATTTCTACAAAGCTTAGTCCGATTTTGATAAAATTTAGCTCAAATAAGTGGTTAAAGCTCCTCTACGTGGCTGTGAAGTGCCATCATGCTCTTACACCTACTAAGAGGAAGTACTGCAATCGTTAAAATTATCAATGAGTGAACCGATTTACATCAATGAATTGTCGTTCGATTCAAAATCTTTGCCTTTTAGGGAGAAGTACTGTAATCGCAGTTTATTTTTCTTGCTCCTCTTAAAAGGAAGTACTGAAATCGCAGTTTAATTTTGCTATTTACGTACAAATACCTTCCTATTTTATTCAAAACGCTTTCTCAAAAAAATGGTTATTGAGGATGGTTTGGGGACCGCAACTATAATCATTCTTTAAAAAGATCTCTCCAGTGGTAGTTACGGTTCCGATTTAACACCTTATCAGGTTATAATGATAGAATAGCTTATTCCAAATTTTAAAAAATCTGTAAAGCAGACGTAACTTTGCAAATAGACAAAAAGGAAAATCTATCCAAAAGGTACAAAAATCTCCTTAACAAAAACTTACAGTTTTAAAAGTTAAGTATAAGGGTTGATTAAACGCCAAAAGGTACACAAATCAGCAGTTCCCAACATTTCATTAATACTTCATTGATATAATTTAAGTAATTTTACTGCATTAACTTTTCCTTCACATTTTTTAGAATTTATTAGATGTCACAGACCCTTATGCTGGCCAGTTCATTCATAATATTTTTTTATTATAATTATGATAAAATGAGTGATGAATTATTCTGAGTAGTCACATATACATGCATGTTAAAGTAGAAAAAAACAAAGAGTCGGCCACTTTTTAAATTTCAATCACGGAGGATTCAAAACAATATTTCAGTCTTAAATTCGTCTTACCGAAATATTCGTGAGCACAAATAACATACATTTAATAACAAGTAGATTATTCAACAATATTTACTCATTTCTCAATTGTAATTTAATTTAGTCCCCCTAATTTTACTTATGGTAAAATACTGGAATAATTAGCTGTCCTAAAAATATGCATATCTTTATTTTCTTTATTTTATATTACATATATATAACATTGTGGGAAGAACACCTAGATTGAGAATGTAATTGAAGAAAACTATATTATTTGCGATAAAGCCAGATTATTTATTACTTATTACAAACGTTTGACTACAACATAAAATAACAATTACTTTAATCGAAGAATGAACTTAAACCAATGATTTTTATTTAAAAATAAAAATAAATGCATAAAATCATTGATGTAAAAAAAGTTTATGAATTTTTTAGCCTCTTATTTTTTTTATATTTTTTATAACGTTTTCTTTTTCACCTGTGATTAATAGTTTGATTATTATAGATAAATAGATATTACAGTCAATCTAAGTTAAATGGTGTGCTACTTGAGTAAATATTTTGTAGACGAAAATGGCCAGCATAAGGGTCTGTGACATCTAATAAATTCTAAAAAATGTGAAGGAAAAGTTAATGCAGTAAAATTACTTAAATTATATCAATGAAGTATTAATGAAATGTTGGGAACTGCTGATTTGTGTACCTTTTGGCGTTTAATCAACCCTTATACTTAACTTTTAAAACTGTAAGTTTTTGTTAAGGATAAAGTAAATAAGATATGCATATATTTAGGACAGCTAATTATTCCAGTATTTTACTATAAGTAAAATTAGGGGGACTAAATTAAATTACAATAGAGAAATGAATAATTATTGTTTAATAATCTACTTGTTATTAACTGTGTGTTAATTGTGCTCACGAATATTTCGGTAAGACCAATCCAAGACAGTAGCCTACTCTAACTTTATCTTTACTTTAACATGCATGTACGTATATGTGATTTATCATAATTATAACAAAAAAATAATATAAATGAAGTGGCCAGCATAAGGGTCTGTGATATCTAATAAATTCTAAAAAATAACTTATTAATAAAAATTAATGCAGTAGAATTACTTAAATATTAATGAAGTATTAATGAAATGTTGGGTACTCGCTGATTTGTGTTCCTTTTGGCGTTTAATCAACCCTTATACTTAACATTTTAAACTAAGTTTTTGTTAAGGAGATTTTTGTACCTTTTGGATAGATTTTCCTTTTTGTCTATTTTACAAAGTTACATATCTGCTTTACAGATTTTTTTAAAATTTGGAATAAGCAATTCTATCATTATAACCTGATAAGGTGTTAACTACCACTGGAGAGATCTTTTTAAAGAATGATTGTAGTTGCGGCTCCCAAACCATCCTCAATAACAATTTTTTTGAGAAAGCGTTTTGAATAACATAGGAAGGTATTTGTACGTAAATAGCAAAATTAAACTGCGATTTCAGTACTTCCTTTTAAGAGGAGTAAGAAAAATAAACTAGGATTGCAGTACTTCTCCCTTAAAGGCAAAGAGGCAAAGATTTTTTAATCGAACAATTCATTGATTTAAATCGGTTCACTCATTGATAATTTAAACAATTGCAGTACTTCCTCTTAGTAGGAGCAAGAGAATCAGCAACGTAGAGGAGCTTTAACCACTTATTCGAGCTGAATTTTATCAAAATCGGGCTAACCGTTATAGAAATATTGGTAATAATAGTTTTAGAAAGGGCCTTATTTGGGTGGGGCGAACTCCCCTCCTTATGAGACACTGCGTCGAGACTTTTAAAGTGTAAATCTGTACAAAATTTCAATTTGAATGACACTTCATTCATGAAAATCGGTTCACGTGTCGATAATTTGAAACGATTGCTATACTTCCCCTTAACAAGTGTAAGAGCTGATCGCCGCTTAATGTTACGTAGGGCAGCCCTAACCCTATTATCCTACCAAATTTTATCAAAATCGGGCCAAGATTTACAGAGTAATTAGTAATAATAATTTTGAAGGGGGCCTTACATTAAGGGGGCTAATTCCTCTCCCATTCGATGTACAGGATCGAGACCCCCAAAAGGCACATCTACATAAAATTCCGAATCGAATGACACCTCATTCATGAAAATCGGTTCACGCGTTTAGGCGCTACGTTGTTTACAAAAAATGTAACAAGAACAAGAACAAGAACAAGAACATTTTTTGAAAAAGCCGTTTTTGCTCATTTTCGGCAACTTTTTTCTCGAAACATATTAGATCTGGGTGGTTGCGAAAAAAATTACAGTTATAAACGAGGGTTTGGAGTAAGATTTAAAGAAAATTTGGGAATTTTATCTTTTATAGAAAAAGAGAAAAAAATTGTCAAAGTTGGGTGTTTTTCAACGTTACGCTTTTTCGTGCAGTTTTTGATGGTCAACCCTTATACAACTGTCCTACCGGACAGTTTTAATATTTTTAAATAATTAATGTCTCATGAAGGCAGTGTGACACTTAATTGAGCAGTTGTGAAATGTTACAAAAAAAAAAAAATCATACTTAAAACAAATATTAACCCTTAACTGGTATCCTCAAAATCTCAACTTCAACTGGTATCGTCGACTCAGCCTTGACCCGAAACTTTAAATGCACATTACTTTTAAAATGTCACTGATATAATTAAAATCGATTTAGTTTTTGTTAGAAAATTTATTTAGCTAACGAAAATAATGAATATTTTGTTAAATTTGTTTCATAAGATTAAGAAAACCAAAAAAAAAAAGTTAAAAAATGCAAAAGTTGCATTTTTTCCATAATTCTGCAAGTACCTAATTATCATGATGCGAGTATAACATACTTGTTTTGTTTCTGGTGCAAAAAACCACCGTTTTGTTGCCAGTAAAGACAAACAATGAAGTTCCGACGGTAGTTTTTTTTATTTGGAATTACGAGGGTCGTTTGTAAAGTTCGTGCAAAGTCAGAGAGATAGCACTACTGGCGCGTATCGAGGTTATGTTTAGTTAGTAGCATCTTTTGGAAGAACACACACCAAGTTTCAGCCAGATCGGTCGATTTCTTTGTGTTTGGCATTCGTTTGAATCGAGGAAGTCGAGTGATTTTCATAAAATGGACGAAAAAGAATTTCGTGTGTTGATTAAACACTACTTTATGAAAGGCAAAACGCCTCAGGAGACTAAAGAAAAGCTTGATAAACATTATGGTGACTCTGCACCTTCGATTAGAACAGTTTATTAGTGGTTTCAACATTTTCGGAGTGGCCATATGGGCACAAGTGACGCTGAACGTTCTGGACGCCCTGTTGAGGTTACTACTCCAGAAATCATTGATAAAATCCATGATATGGTGATGGATGACAGAAGAGTGAAGGTGCGTGAGATTGCTAGTGCTGTGGGCATCTCGAATGAACGGGTACATAATATTTTGCATCAACATTTGGACATGACAAAGCTATCCGCAAGATGGGTGCCGCGATTGCTCACGCTTGACCAAAAACGAAATCGTGTAAGGACGGTTTGCAGCTGTTCCAGAAGAATCCGCAGGACTTTAAGCGTCGTTTCGTCACTGTGGATGAAACATGGATACATCACTACACTCCTGAGACCAAAGAACAATCTAAACAATGGGTTACCAAGGGGGAATCTGCGCCAAAAAAGGCGAAGACCGTTCCTTCGGCCGGAAAGATTATGGCGACTGTCTTTTGGGTTTCGCAAGGAATAATCCTCATCGACTATCTGGAAAAGGGTAAAACTATTACTGGTGCATATTATTCATCGTTATTGGACCGTTTGAAAACCGAGCTGCAAGAAAAACGCCCACGATTGGCCCACAAAAAAGTCCTTTTCCATCACGACAACGCACCAGCTCACACCTCAGCAGTTGTGGTCGCAAAATTAATGGAAATAGGGTTCCAACTCGTTTCACATCCCCCCTATTCTCCAGACTTGGCTCCCTCGGACTACTATTTGTTCCCCAATATGAAGAAATGGCTGGCGGGAAAAAGATTTTATTCAAACGAGGAGGTGATTGCAGAAACGAATGGCTATTTTTCAGACTTGGACAAATCCTATTATTCGGAAGGGATCAACAAACTAGAGCAGCGTTGGACGAAGTGTATAAGCCTAAAAGGAGACTATGTTGAAAAATAAAAAAGGTTTACCCCAAAAAATTAAGTAGTTTTTATTTTTGCACGGACTTTTCAAACGACTCTCGTATTTAAGAGGGGTTTTCTTTTTTATTTTTTTCGTAATGTCCCCGAGTAAGTCAAATTTAGCTTTCCTAGTTCATGGACCAGCTTAACTGAACAGAATCAGCAATAATATTAAATATTATGTAATATTTACTGTATAATATTTAATTCGGTAGAATAATATTGAAAAATAGAACAGAAAACCAACTCCAAAACTTAAAAATAAAAACTATTAAGAAAAAAAGTTATAACGAAAATGGTATTGTCGGTTTCAAATTTGACTCAAAACCTATATTTTATTTACTTGCACTGCTCGAAGAACGACTGATTTGTCAGGTCGATTGTTGGTGAGGATGAAAGAGGAGAATTCAGAGAAGGGGAGATGTTTATAGTTAATTCCTACTAAATGCCACACAAAAGAAAAACGCGCTGGTCAAATTTGAGACTCGACGATACCCAGTTGGAGTGTTAATCTTTAAATAATAACTAATACGTACGCAATGTAAAATCATTTCTGCCAATGAATAATTTTAATCAATATTATACAATAGGAGGACTTAATTCAAATAAAAACACTTGCAAAAATTAGTGACTGAAAGTTGTCTGTCAGTTTGAAGAGCAAAACAATCCACAAAGCACTAAAGCACAGTTAGAAGCATTCTTACTTTACAGTTTTAAAAATATGAACCTAACTTTGACTATTTTCGGGTACCACGCACTTATGCAATATTCAAACTTCTGATCCCTATCATTGGAAAGCCTTGCCTATATACTTATCTGTCCTTAAGTTCTTCCTGGGTATGTGGACGATGTTTAAAAACTTTTTCCTTTATGTACCCCCATAAAGGACAGAATCAGAATACCCATCGAAATGTGCAGAAGAGCGGTTGAAAACTTCAGAATTCGCCTTCAAGAGTGTATCGCGGCTGACGGCCGCCACCTACGTGATATCATCTTTCAAACTTAATGTAAAAAACTAGATTCTGTACTGAATTAAACAATATAAACATAATTTCTGTAAGTTGAATTGTTTTTGTTTTACATTCTTTCATACCTTTTGCCCCACCCTGTATGTTCCCTAGCCCAGAGGTGCCAAACTGACGGCTCCTGAGGTAACTTTTTGTGGCCCCAAGATGTTCTTAAATAAATTGATAGAAAAATAGAAAAAAAAATGGATACGAAGAAAATAGCGCTTTTGGAGAGATCCAGACAAATCCTTACCCACAATTCCCTTGTTAATCCTTTTCAGCTGCTGAAGAAGAGTGTACACGTGGACCCCAGTGCCTTACCTGGTGGCCTGCGGGAGTGTATAAACGCGCTGGGTGACTTTTGGAAGCGAAACGTCTGCCATTTCCAGTAGTATTTCAGAATGATTCTGTTTTAAAAGACAAATATGCAGAAATAGGAATTCTCAAAATATATTCTTATTTATGTGAGATTTACCCTAAAGTTTGCTGTACCTATTTCATGTTATTTTGGGAGAAACTATTTCCGTCTATAGAATTAAATAAAACGGCATACAGATCAAGATTGACTGATAAACATCTATCTGCCTTAATGAAAATTGTCTGTTCTCAGCCTTTGAATCCAGTTATCGGAAAACTAGTACGAGGAAAGCGCTGGCCAAGTTTCAGGTAAAAAAGAAGAATTCTAGTTTTATGAATATATTAAATAGAATAAATGTTTAAATAAAAGCAATTACTATACAGGGTGAACCAGTAAGTATTGTCCACAGGCCTACTGCGTGTAGTACATCTAAAGTGGAGTTCAATGACGTAGTGGCCAACTTCATATTTTCCACTGTTCTTGAGTGACGTCACTTTAATTTTTTTTTTTTTAAATCATTACTTTTTTCCAATAAAAATGTTATTACTCAGAAAGTTTTAGTCCGAATTCGATTCTGATGACACGGTTAGAAAGACAGATACATTTTCTAAAAATTGATACCATTTCGAAGCATAAGTTATTCTCCAAACAGCCTCAATCTTCCTCCTGGATACTGGGAAAATAAAAGTAATCGAAATTTTTGAAGAAAACTCATTAGGCCCTTATGTGATCATTATCCAGACCTAGGTGCTGGCATTTTTTTTATAAAAGTTTCGTTGCCTTAATGGGCTTTCAAACGGTATATCATTTTCCAGGATTCCTTTTAACTTCATGTGAGAAATTAATAATGAATTAGGAAGAGTGAGGCTGTTTGGAGAATAACTTATGCTTCAAAATGGTATCAATTTTTAGAAAATTTATCTGTCTCTCTAACCGTGTCATCAGAATCGAATTCGGACTAAAACTTTCTGAGTAATAACATTTTTATTGGAAAAAAGTAATGTTTAAAAAAAAAAAAAATTAAAGTGACGTCACTCAAGAACAGTGGAAAATATGAAGTTGGCCAATACGTCATTGAAGTCCACTTTAGATGTACTACACATAGTAGGCCTATGGACAATACTTACTGGTTCACCCTGTATAGTGTTTTAATTATCCTATCCGTATTCCTGAATCCTCATTTCAGAATATAAATTTAACAAGATTTGTAAATGTGATGTGGCCTGTAGCACCAAGTAGCCCGTTTTATGTGAGCTTGACACCCATGCTCTAATCTAAAGAGGGGCCCTAAAACGTTTATATTCTACCCAAGCTCCGAAAATTCCTGTCTATAACTATAATTTATGAAATAATTATTGAATATAAATATTGAGTACACATTTACACATTAAAGGAAAGATATTGAAAGCTGGCCGGGTAATCATGAGTTTTAGACAGGTAGAAATAAAGGTAGAACAGAATATTACTTGATTTAATGGCCACCATCAAATAAACTTATAATCAAGAGATAATTTATAATCCTACAGTAGGGACTAACGGCAATTCAAGATAAAGGGAATATGGCAAAAAGGTAAATTACAGTAAAATGTGTTATACTTAATGTGTAGGAGAAAATCGGTCGTAGTTACCGCATGTGTTGTACTTGTAAACGCAATTATTTGTTGTGGGTATCGAATAAGCATTTATGTCGATAATAACTCCGCTAGTATGTAAATGAGGAAGTAAGTTATACATTTTTACTGCTTACGTGGAAAACATTTTGAGATCGTTAGAAGGTAGGTATGAGCCTAATGTACGAATAGGCTTTAAAAAAAACAAAATAAGGACATTAATGGATGCCAGCAATGAATACAGTCTGTAGAATTTTATATTAATTAGGTTTGAATATAAAAAGGATTTTACATCAAAAAGAAAAAAAAAAAAAAACTAAATTGACTAGCAGCAGAGAGGGCTGTTTTCATCGCTTTGAATTGAAAGTTCCGGAGGTTGAATTAATCGTGGTATGTAGAATCGTCAAGGAACATGCGTACGCATGCTATGGCAAGACGTAAGCACGACTAGCAGCATGTTTTCAATGTTTGCAAACTAGCCGAGAGAATAATTAGTGAATCAGGCCAGGTCTACCAACTTGGTTCGCTTTTGTCTTCAATGGCGGTACGAGTATTTTACTAAATACAACATCTCTTACCATTCTGTACAGTTGCACTTCTGGTATACTGTTTTATTCTTACTAGAAATTCCGTTTAGACATTATATATGATTTTATTCTTTTGCACTTTTATAAAAAATAGAAAGCCCATCATTAAAATATTTAACGAATCGACGGTTTTTACAAAATGGTATCTGAGTTCCGGTTTTTACAAAATGGTATCTGAGTTCCGGTTTTTACAAAATGGTATCTGAGTTCCGGTTTTTACAAAATGGTATCTGAGTTCCGGTTTTTACAACATTATTTTCATTTTCAACATACACCCCTCATTTCAGCATAACATGCCGAATGGTAGCCGAGCGGTTAGAGGCGATACCTGCAAAGCTAATATGTGCGATTTATGGTTTGCAATTAGCGAGGGCTTCACTAACTAGACTCGGCAGCGCAGATATCGACAATTGTTGTAGAAAAAACAGAAATCCAGCATTGGTAAGCCGACAAAAAGTGACTTTTTTAAATCACAAATAACTATTATCTAGAGCAAGGCTGTATGTTACAGATTGGGTCGTGCTTAATTCCTAACATAAGTTCAAAAAAACTGAGAAAAAAGTCAGAATTCCGGCCTAGATTCACCAAAACAAGTACAAGGCTGTAAGTCACAGACTGGGAAGTGCTTAATTCCTAATAAAAGTTCAAAAAACTGTGGAAAAAGTCGGAATTCTGGCCTAGATTCACCAAAACAAGAGCAAGGCTGTATGTTACAGACTGGGAAGTGTTTAATTCCTGATATAAGTTCAAAAAACTGTGGAAAAAGTCAGAATTCCTGCCTAGATTCACCAAAACAAGAGCCAGGCTGTATGTTACAGACTGGGAAGTGCTTAATTCCTAATAAAAGTTCAAAAAACTGTGGAAAAAGTCGGAATTCTGGCCTAGATTCACCAAAACAAGAGCCAGGCTGTATGTTACAGACTGGGAAGTGCTCAATTCCTAATAAAAGTTCAAAAAACTGTGGAAAAAGTCGGAATTCTGGCCTAGATTCACCAAAACAAGAGCCAGGCTGTATGTTACAGACTGGGAAGTGCTTAATTCCTAATAAAAGTTCAAAAAACTGTGGAAAAAGTCAGAATTCCTGCCTAGATTCACCAAAACAAGAGCAAGGCTGTATGCTACAGACAGGGACGTGCCTAATTCATAATATAAGTTCAAAAAACTGTGGAAAAAGTCGGAATTCTGGCCTAGATTCACCAAAACTAGAACAAGGCTGTATGTTACAGACTGGGAAGTGCTTAATTCCTAATAAAAGTTCAAAAAACTGTGGAAAAAGTCAGAATTCCTGCCTAGATTCACCAAAACAAGAGCAAGGCTGTATGCTACAGACAGGGACGTGCCTAATTCATAATATAAGTTCAAAAAACTGTGGAAAAAGTCGGAATTCTGGCCTAGATTCACCAAAACAAGAGCCAGGCTGTATGTTACAGACTGGGAAGTGCTTAATTCCTAATAAAAGTTCAAAAAACTGTGGAAAAAGTCAGAATTCCTGCCTAGATTCACCAAAACAAGAGCAAGGCTGTATGCTACAGACAGGGACGTGCCTAATTCATAATATAAGTTCAAAAAACTGTGGAAAAAGTCGGAATTCTGGCCTAGATTCACCAAAACAAGAGCCAGGCTGTATGTTACAGACTGGGAAGTGCTTAATTCCTAATAAAAGTTCAAAAAACTGTGGAAAAAGTCAGAATTCCTGCCTAGATTCACCAAAACAAGAGCAAGGCTGTATGCTACAGACAGGGACGTGCCTAATTCATAATATAAGTTCAAAAAACTGTGGAAAAAGTCGGAATTCTGGCCTAGATTCACCAAAACAAGTACAAGGCTGTAAGTCACAGACTGGGAAGTGCTTAATTCCTAATAAAAGTTCAAAAAACTGTGGAAAAAGTCAGAATTCCTGCCTAGATTCACCAAAACAAGAGCAAGGCTGTATGCTACAGACAGGGTCGTGCTTAATTCCTAATATAAGTTCAAAAAACTGTGGAAAAAGTCGGAATTCTGGCCTAGATTCACCAAAACTAGAACAAGGCTGTATGTTACAGACTGGGAAGTGCTTAATTCCTAATAAAAGTTCAAAAAACTGGAAAAAGTCGGAATTCTGGCCTAGATTCACCAAAACAAGAGCCAGGCTGTATGTTACAGACTGGGAAGTGCTTAATTCCTAATAAAAGTTCAAAAAACTGTGGAAAAAGTCAGAATTCCTGCCTAGATTCACCAAAACAAGAGCAAGGCTGTATGCTACAGACAGGGACGTGCCTAATTCATAATATAAGTTCAAAAAACTGTGGAAAAAGTCGGAATTCTGGCCTAGATTCACCAAAACAAGAGCCAGGCTGTATGTTACAGACTGGGAAGTGCTTAATTCCTAATAAAAGTTCAAAAAACTGTGGAAAAAGTCAGAATTCCTGCCTAGATTCACCAAAACAAGAGCAAGGCTGTATGCTACAGACAGGGACGTGCCTAATTCATAATATAAGTTCAAAAAACTGTGGAAAAAGTCGGAATTCTGGCCTAGATTCACCAAAACTAGAGCAAGGCTGTATGTTACAGACTGGGAAGTGCTTAATTCCTAATAAAAGTTCAAAAAACTGTGGAAAAAGTCAGAATTCCTGCCTAGATTCACCAAAACAAGAGCAAGGCTGTATGCTACAGACAGGGACGTGCCTAATTCATAATATAAGTTCAAAAAACTGTGGAAAAAGTCGGAATTCTGGCCTAGATTCACCAAAACAAGAGCCAGGCTGTATGTTACAGACTGGGAAGTGCTTAATTCCTAATAAAAGTTCAAAAAACTGTGGAAAAAGTCAGAATTCCTGCCTAGATTCACCAAAACAAGAGCAAGGCTGTATGCTACAGACAGGGACGTGCCTAATTCATAATATAAGTTCAAAAAACTGTGGAAAAAGTCGGAATTCTGGCCTAGATTCACCAAAACAAGAGCCAGGCTGTATGTTACAGACTGGGAAGTGCTTAATTCCTAATAAAAGTTCAAAAAACTGTGGAAAAAGTCAGAATTCCTGCCTAGATTCACCAAAACAAGAGCAAGGCTGTATGCTACAGACAGGGACGTGCCTAATTCATAATATAAGTTCAAAAAACTGTGGAAAAAGTCGGAATTCTGGCCTAGATTCACCAAAACTAGAACAAGGCTGTATGTTACAGACTGGGAAGTGCTTAATTCCTAATAAAAGTTCAAAAAACTGTGGAAAAAGTCAGAATTCCTGCCTAGATTCACCAAAACAAGAGCAAGGCTGTATGCTACAGACAGGGACGTGCCTAATTCATAATATAAGTTCAAAAAACTGTGGAAAAAGTCGGAATTCTGGCCTAGATTCACCAAAACAAGAGCCAGGCTGTATGTTACAGACTGGGAAGTGCTTAATTCCTAATAAAAGTTCAAAAAACTGTGGAAAAAGTCAGAATTCCTGCCTAGATTCACCAAAACAAGAGCAAGGCTGTATGCTACAGACAGGGACGTGCCTAATTCATAATATAAGTTCAAAAAACTGTGGAAAAAGTCGGAATTCTGGCCTAGATTCACCAAAACTAGAACAAGGCTGTATGTTACAGACTGGGAAGTGCTTAATTCCTAATAAAAGTTCAAAAAACTGTGGAAAAAGTCGGAATTCTGGCCTAGATTCACCAAAACAAGAGCCAGGCTGTATGTTACAGACTGGGAAGTGCTTAATTCCTAATAAAAGTTCAATAAACAGTGGAAAATTCAAGGAATTTTTTTGACTTGGTGTGCCATTTATCCAATCAAAATACAATTGCTCTTATATGGATATTCATTGATTTTGGTTTCATTGTCTAGTATTAGATGTAAATAATCTAATAATAATTTCTGAAGAAAAGTAAGTTGAATGTGCTAAAGAACTGACGTGCTTTTGTTTTTTTTCTCTCTTGCTTAAGTTTGGCCTTGCTGGAAAGGCGAAGCACCAGTTCAAGAGCCACCTGCCTAATTAAATTATTCAAGCAAGAGTAAGGGGGTTTGCACAGATCCGCAACTTACCCAGTACACAGCTTAGTCCTTCATGAATTATTAACTTTACTCAGCTTGCTTGGGCTGGTCTGATGTCTTAAATATTAATGATTTGAATGAGCGGAGGCTCCTGTACAGCGACACAGTAGCCACCACCACAACGGCAAGCCACCCGACGTTATTCCCATTGCTTTCTTATTGAAATACTTCCAACCGCCGCTTTAAATTTTCATTTAATAGGTGCTAATCTTATATACTTCATTTTGCCGCAATTAATATTAGGTGCAGTTTATAAATCTAAGGGAACATCTATGCATTTTTACTTTGTCTTATTCTATTAACCAGTTAAGCGCGTATATACGTCTAACCGAATCTCTGTTACGGTGCGTTCGACGTGTATACTGATTGTGAAAAATATAAAATTGCCATTAACTATAAAAACTCGTAATTTTAATAAAATACAATAAGAATATTATTTGGTGGGATGTTTCCTTTATCTTACCAATAGAACTGCCAAGTATTTTATACGGAGGAAGGTGGTGGGAGTCAGCCAAATGACAAGTCGTTGGTACATGTTTGGTCTCCGCATTAGAGATTGGGGAATTACGCATACAAATAGAAGCTCTCAACCCTTGTGCAATGCCGTTTTTACCTTAGATAGAGAGATTCAGACCTCAGTACGAGCATGATTTCATTTTGCACAGAATTCAAAGCTATTTTCTTCCTTGTAAAAGCTCTTGCGTCCCTCTAGTTAACTAGAGCAATGCATACCTGAAAGCGGTGCAAGATTTTGAATGAGCACAGAATGCTCCCCGGAGGAAAAGTCGTTTGCAGTGACTATTACGACTATTGTAAAATTTTAGTTGTTTTGCCCTGCGTTCGACGTGTATACACGTCCATTGTCTGATTTTAATTCCGCACACTGTTTTTTTTTTCTTTTCTTTAAACTAAATTCCACGCTTAACTGGTTTTAAGAGAAAATAGTGCAATAATGCAGATTTTGAGTATCAAAAAACCAGTCTACCGGACTGTACTACTTCCAAAAACAATTTTTCAGTTTAAGATTTCCTCAAAAAGGGCATTTTTGGGAAAGAGAAGGCTTAACGTGTAACAGCCAATCAAGTGCCATGGACAGATGCCGGGATTCGAACTGGAGACTACCCACTTACATTACTATACCAACACCCGGCCAACTAACTGTAGTTATTTTCGTTTCAATTTTTCAATTATACGATTTTAATAGTTTCATTCAATTTTATTATCTCTAACTGCAATATTTTTCAATCTTTATATTGGAATCTCTGCTAGACCCCACACGACTATGACAAACTCGACTAGTTAAAGATTAAATATGGACTGATGGTAGAAAAATTTGAAACAAAACACGATATTTGAACATAATCTAAACTACGCTTGTATTCTAATTGGTTTTAAACATCCACAACTGTAGATTATGCACATTTAGCAAGAACATTAGGTAAAAATAAATGTGTTCATAAATTGGTACCTAAATGTACCTTGAATGTACAATATGGTGATACGATTGATTTTGTACATATACATATTTTGTGGTAAATGTGGTAAAAATGGTCTCGTACATAATTCTACTCATTCTATTTTTACCGTTACACATACATTAAAATCATGTAGCTCAATTACATTTATTTGAATAAATTATTTTTTTTATGGGAATTCTAATGTGTCATTTAGGTGTAATGTGCAGTGTTATCACCGTGATAATTGTACAGCATTGTTTACCGTTTTTGGTGACTGATTCATTAATTCAAAAGGAAGAAATACTTACTTAGTTACTATCTGGTGCAACAGTCCTTAAAGTAGGACCTGGACGTCCTCAACAAGTTGTGCCCATTCGTTCCGGTCTGCGGCCTTAAGGCGCCATCTTCTTACTCCAGCCCGACGAAGGTCTTCCTCCACATCATCCAGCCATCTAAGTCGAGGACGCTCTCGAATTCTTCTGCCTCCTGGGTTTTCTTTTAACAGTTTTCGGAGCACCCTTCCCGCAGGCTTCACGTGTCCCAACCATCTCAATCTCCCCTTCTTTATTTGGGCGACTATGTCTGGTTCTCCAAACAATTCCATCAATTCATGGTTCTTTCTGATTTTCCAGTCGCCATTCTCGCACTTCGAGCTAAATATCTTTCATAATATTTTTCTTTCCTAAACTCCGAGTATCTTTTCACTTTCTTTGCTGAGCACCCAGGTTTCGCTAGCGTATGTGACGATGGGTCTGATTATTGTTTTATACGTTATTTATCTTAGCCTTGCGGGACAAATCCTTAAACCGCAAAACCTTTTGAATAGCGAAGAGGCATCTGTTTCCTGTCGCTATTCTCGCCTTTATTTCTGCGATTATGTCATTATTGTTTGTAACAAGTGACCCTAGATATTTAAAATCACTGCACGTTGGGAAGCTGTGATTGCTAAACTGGATTTGTCCTTCTCCACGCGACTGCGCTCTCGAGGTTTGCATAAAGGAAGAAATAATATTGCTAAATTCAGTCAATTTTTTATTTTTATTTTCGCCAAGCTTTCGACCTTAGGGACTAGGGACTTCAGGGCTTTTGACGATTTGTTACATGTAAGGTTAGAGTGCCTTATGTCCTGCCTGTTAAGATACTTAACATAAACATTATTAAAAAAGATTATAAGTAAGTAAAGTAAAGTAATCGCCTATTTTTTCAGGCAGGGCTTAACGTCAAACTACCCAATTAGGTGTCGTGGACGGAGGCGACTAGCAAATATACTTTACTGTAAATATCTTTTATTAACCATTAAAAAAAATCCAAGGCCTAAGACCGGGAATCGAACCCAGTACCACAATACATATTAGCTTCGCAGGTCTCGCCTCTAACCGCTCGGCTACCGTGGCGCCCCCCAAAAAAAAGATTATAGTTGTTAATAGCATAAAGCCTTGAAAATGACCTGGTCCCTAGGTCGAAAGCTTGTCAAAAATGAAAAACCAAAAAATGAATAAAAGGGTCAATATTCTTCCTTCCTATCTACAAGATGTTAGTAAAAGTTAAATATACATAAATATTTGGAAATAAAAAAAATATTGTATTACTTAGATCTAGTATTTTTTGTCAGTATAATTTAAGGCGCGTTAACATCTGAGGTTAGTGGCGCCCGAAGCTTTTATCAGGTCCCTGCCGGCAGTGATGGCATCCTACCGTTTTTTTTTTTTTTAAAAATTATGAAACCTTAAGGAACCGGTTATTAAAAATAAATGAATTACTCTAACATCAGTTTTGAATCGTGCGCAATGCCCTGTGCAGTGTTGCAGTGTGAAGTGTTGCACTGTAGACTGCCTATGTGGGGGGGGGGGGGGGTAGCCGTAGAAAATTGCAACCACCGCGTAATCTGTGTTGCAATAGTGTACACTGCAGAGCTTGTGGTTAGGGCGAAATATCCAAAAAACAATAAATATCCCTAGGTTACAAATATATTTTGTAAATTCAATAGAATACATAAATCTTGAAGTAAAACTATAATATATTATGTATCGTGTTAACCTTGCAATATACACTGCTCCACAAAAAAAAGTGGCGCACTTTAAAAATGCATTATTTTTTATTCTCTGTAACTTTTTTGTTCTACATTTTATTTTAGTTAGCAAATATAAGAAGTATAAAGTTACGGGAAGGCTAAAATACAATAAAAAATGATCTAAAAGAAATGAAAACCTTTAATTTAACAAAAAAGTACTTCTCGGCAAAAAATGAGTTTGAAAAAAAAAATGTATTTCTTCCGATTAAAAAAGGAGAAAAAGAATTTTAGTAACGTGTATTGCTCGCAATACTGCATCCAATCTCCTCGGCATACTCCTTATTAAATTTCCCACGAAATCTTGTGTTAATTCCTCCCATATCTCCACCAGAGCACCTCGCAACTCTTCTAAGCTCCTGGGAGGATTATTACTCCATCTTAATCGCCTACCCAGCTCATCCCAAAGTTGTTCAATTGGATTTAAATCCGGGCTGCGTGCTGGCCACCTCAAAACACGAATGCTAGTGTCCTGTAGATATTGAACAACACAGGCGGCAGTGTGTGGTCGGGCATTATCTTGCATAAAAATAAAATTCTCCCCAATAAATGGTGCATAGGGTATCACATATTGCTGCGAAATTTCCCTCACATACAAATCTGCATTCAAGATTGCCCTGTTGAACACGTGGGGCTCAGTCTTAGCCTCCATAGAAATCCCAGCCCACACCATCACTGAACCACCTCCGAATGGTAATCTACCAGAAATATTGCACGGAGCGTAGCGCTTCCCAGGCCTTCGGTAAACTCGTCGCCTCCCATCAGGTGCATAGAGAGCAAAACGGGACTTGTCTGAAGAGAGAACGTTTCTCCAATCGTTCTCAGACCAGTTGCGGTGTTCCCTAGCGAACTCTAGACGGGCTCTCCGATGATCTACGGTGAGCAATGGTCCTATGGCTTGCTTTCTAGAGCGTAAATTCATTTCAGCGAACCTTCTTCGTACAGTTTCGGCACTGACTGAAACTCCACGAACAGTAAGCAGTGTTTGAGCTGTTTCAGAAGCAGTTGATGTACGATTTCTCAGAGTGTGAATTCTAATAAATCGGTCATCAAGTGCTTCTGTGGCTCTTGGTCGACCCGAACCTTGTCTGCGAGTGCAGAGGCCTGTCTCCCGGTAACGATGGATGGCTCTATGGACGGTGGTCTCAGGCAACCCTAACGTTCGTGCTGCTTACCGCTGACTCCGTCCATCCTCAACTAATGCAATAATTCGGGCCACTTGCTCTGCTGTAATTGAGAGTTTGCAATGCTTTCAGCTTGAAAAAAGTCGAAACGCAACTGTAGAGGTCAATAAATTTATTTACTGTTGTGGTAAAGTTCACGTTGTTGTTTACACAAAAAGACCGAAGGGGATTAAACGAGGAATTGCTTCTCTATTTACAAGAAACTTTGGACCTTGATTAGATTAATTGTTCCCTGACAGTTTATGAAAATAATTAAAACTAATAATCTTTCTCCAAAATGTGATAAAACAAAAAATAAACGCTTTTTTCAAAGTGCGCCACTTTTTTTGTGGAGCAGTTTATTAATGCCTGTATGCCTATGTAGATAAGTAAGTAAATAAATAAAAATTTGTAAAAATCTAGGAATATTTCATGTAAATGTACAGGTTAGTTTTGTATTCGCCATCTTTCGCTCTTGCTCGTGAGATTTAGTTTCGGTTTAAAGTCATGCTTTCCCACTATAATTTTATTAAAAATTTTGGTTTAAGTTGGAAATTAGAGACCCCTCTCAATCATCTATTGGTAATAAGATTTTATATTTTAATGATACCTCGAAGTGGCAGATTTATTGGCCCAGGAAGGCTCTGCGGGACACTTAGTTGGCCTGGATCCCTGTTTTGTGGTTTCGAAATGTGTTAAGTCTGCGGCCATTAACTTATGGGTGCAGAGCAGGGCTCAGGAGTGGTTGTTTGCCACCACTGGGCAGAGACAGATGAAGGAGTTCATTAGAGACTATTCGCCAAGGCTGACCGCAGAATTAATCCGTCAAGGCCGTGTGGGGCTATAAGGATAATTGTAGGACTATTAACAGGCCACTGCAGGCTCAGAAAACACATGCATCGCATGGGCCTGGCAGATGGCTAGCCTTTGCAGGTTCTGTCAGGAAGAAGAGGAAACGGCACTCTGCATGTGTTGTGTCAGTGTGAGGGGCTTGTATGGCTAAGGAAGTTACTTCTCGGGGAGCGAAAAACCAAGGCCTGTGAGCTTTACCCAAGAGTCGCTCTCCAGAATTAAGAGTCTGATTAAACGGACGGGTCTGGAAAGCGAGCTCTAAAATTGGGGAGCCACAATGTATCCAAAGGGGTCGCAGTGGCGTAGGCCTTGAGGCCGCCCTAATTTAATCTAATCTATTCTATTCTATATTTTGATGATTTTTTTTTTTTTTGGCGCATCGACCACCGAGGTTATTAGCGCCCCTAATTAAATGATAAGTTGTGAGAAAAAAATTGGTATTTTTGTGAGGCTAGGTAAGTGATTTGTTTTTCACTCTTAAATAATAAAGAATAGGTTCCTAGATATCACTTCGACATTATGGAACCGGTTTCTAAAAATTTAGGATGCCATTACTGTCTGCCAGCCTCTGAACGGTGTTCTTTCAATACTGACCATACTGCCTATTACCGGAAAGTGAGCTGTAAGTAGCTCCTCAGAAGCTAAATGTATGGCCCAAAAGCTGAATATACAGAGTGTGAATCTAACACACTCACTATTCCAGTATACGAGGTGTGTTCAAAAAGTAACGGGAATTTTCGTTTTTTGAAAAAAATATTTATTTATTCATCTACATTAATATTGTCGTCTTCAAAGTAGTCCCCTTCGCATACAATACACTTGTGCCAGCGCTTTTTCCAATCCTCGAAACACTTCTGAAACTCGATCTTTGTGATAGCTTTCAGCTCTTTCAGCGATTCGCTTTTAATGTCATCTATGCTTGTAAAACGACGGCCTTTTAATGTTCTCTTTATGTTTGGAAATAGAAAAAAGTCACATGGAGCCATGTCTGGCGAATATGGAGGCTGGGGCATCGTTAAAGTTTTGTTTTTGGCCATAAATTCACGAACAAGCAATGAAGTGTGAGCAGGTGCATTATCGTGGTGCAAAATCCATGAATTGTTTTGCCACAAATCCGGGCGTTTTTTCGGATTGCTTCACGCAAACGGCGTTGAACTTGTAGGTAGTACTCCTTATTGATTGTTTGATCTTGTGGCAAGAATTCATGATGCACTATGCCATTAAAATCGAAGAACACAGTGAGCATAACCTTCACATTCGACCGCACTTGTCGAGCCTTTTTCGGTCTTGGCGATCCAGAATGCCTCCACTGGGACGATTGAGCCTTAGTTTCGACATCATATCCGTAAACCCATGTTTCGTCACCTGTTATAACACGTTTCAGTAGATCCGCATCGTTGTCGACTTCATTGAGTGACTCTTGAGCAACTTCCATTCTCCGCTGTTTTTGTTCGAAATTCAACAATTTTGGAACAAATTTTGCTGCCACACGTTTCATACCCAAAACATCCGAAAAAATTTCATGGCATGAGCCAATTGATATGGCAACATCATCAGCGACTTCTCTGATTGTGATTCGGCGATCGTTCATAACCATTTCTTTCACTTTTTTCACGTTTTCATCGGTTGTTGATGTGCTTGGACGTCCAGGTCGTTCGTCATCTTCAACGTTTTCGCGGCCATCTTGGAAACGCTTATACCACTCGTAAATCCTTGTTTTACTCATAGCAGACTCACCATATGCCTTTATTAACATTTCACACACTTTATTTCATTTTTTACGCAAAATTTAATACAAATTCTTTGATCCATTTTTTTTAACAAACAAAAATCGCCAAGCTCGAAAAACACGTCTAACCTTAACGGCTGCCACTTAAGAAGTAAACAATGAATATTACTGAAAATTTTATCGTACTTCAGGGGCATGTGTACCAACATAATAAAAAAAAATTTTACAATCAGACTCTCCAAACCCGCGAAATTTAAAAATTCCCGTTACTTTTTGAACACACCTCGTAGTTGTAAGAGCGTGCATATAAGTATTTTTTTTTTTTATACACAGAAAAACAAGGCATATAACACACTTTTAAAACTATTGGGTTGTCCGGAAAATAATGCAGGATTTTATGTTTTCTTTAAAGTACCCCTCCAAATCAGTAAACTGTTTATGTTTTTTGGACTTTTGACTTTTATAAATGTAAACACTTATTAATCCTCTTTCAAACAAAAATGTTTGTTCACCTCTGTAACATTTTGCTACTTGGAAATAATTCAGTATTCACTAAGCGTGATTTTCGCATAATTTTGTTTTACGAGTTCAAACTCGGCCGGAACGGGACCCAAACGGCCAGAAATATCAACGATGTCTGGGGTGAAGGTAGTATATGTGAGTGCACTGTTCAACGGCGGTTCCAAAGACTTGAGCCTTTGAAGACAAAGAATGCCGTGGAAGAAGTTCTGCCCTTGACGACGATGTCCTCCGAGCTTTGATGGAAGAAAATCCCAGAACAACTGTTCCAGAACTGGCAGGGAAACTCGAATTCAGCAAATCAACCGTCGATGACCATCTCAAGGCGATTGGGAAGGTGAAAAAGCTTGAAAGTTGGGTTTCTTCAAACATTAAACGACCGCCAAAAAGATCAGCGGTTTGAAATTTGTGCTGCACTTCTTTGCCGAAACAACAGCGATTTTTTTCTGTCCAGAATTGCGACTTGCAATGAAAAATGGATCCACTACGACAACAGCAGACGCTCTGGACAGTGGCTTGACAAAGGAGAAGCAGCACGACATTTTCTAAAGCCCCCCAAATCATCAATAAAAGGGGTGATGGTTACTGTTTTTGGTGGGCTTCATTTGGTCTGATTCATTACAGCTTCTTGAATCCTGGCGAAACCATCAATGCCGAATCGTATTGTAACCAAATTGAAGTAATGCATCAGAAATTGGCAATAATGAAACCATTTTTAGCCAATCGAAAGGGGCCCCATTCTGTTTTGCATGACAACGCTCGCGTCCACATATCTCACGTTTGACTTCCCGAAAATTGTTGGAGCTTGGCTATGAGACTCTGCCACACCCGCCCTACTCACTGGACCTCTCGCCTACTGATTACCATTTTTTTTTTAGACACCAGGACGACCGCTATTTACAAAATAAAAAAATTTATTGACCAAAGAACGTTAGAAAATGCGTTTTCTGAATTTATAAATTCTTAGGATTCCAAATTCTATACAGAGGGTATGGAGAAGTTACCCACACGTTGCCAGAAATGTATAGAAAGTAATGGAGACTATTTTGATTAATAAAAACAGTTATAAATCATTAATTTGTATTTTTTCTTTTAAAACTATAATCCTGCATTATTTTTCGGACAACTTAATAGAAAAATCAGTATTTTGTAAATTAAGCACTGTGCAAATTATAAGAACTAATATTTAGGATTTATACACAAATATAGGCCTTTATTTAAGCCAGATTTCATTTAATATCGATTTACTTTAATTTCCAACCGTACAGCAAGATGGAAGCACAGTTAGGATTGGTAAGAAAGATGGTCGTGAGAAGGAGGATGTGCGTTTGTAAATTTGAAGTGCGTGTGCAACCTTATTACCGGGTAAATGCGACATGAAGCGCCGTAACGAGCCCTAGCGCGCCCATAATACTACGATAGATGAACTATTCAGTGGTACCCCATTGAACGTGTTAATCTTCTCTGATTAATGTCACCCCATTATAGCGGTCTCAACCTACCAACTACGAGGATATCACTGGAATAACAGCATCACACTCTTCTAGGGGCTCCATTTCAACCACAATCCCAAAATCATCATCTTAATCCTTAAATGCATTAAGGTAATGAAACACAATAAAATATAAAGCTTTGAAGTTTTTTTTTAAAAATTTACTTTATTTTTTAATGTGCAATTTTTTTCTCCTACGGCAGTGACATGTTTATCGTTAATCTCGCTCGAACTAAACTGGTAACAGCAACTACGTTGTGCAAATACGCGCAATGAGATCGACTTGCAAGAGATAAGTGAAAGAGTTGAGAAACAAATATCTCGATAATTAAATATTATTCGACCATCTCATAATTGCCATTATTATATTATCTATGTTTATATTTAGAATAATAATTAAAACAATAATAATAATTAATTATAAACTTAGGATGGAAGATTTGCGAGGAATCGGTCAAATAAAACAACTCGTCTTTTTGCCAACGTTTCGACAAATATATTGTCCTCTTCAGGGCCTGGATATTACAAATGTACAAAACAATTTACAGAGTCAGTAACATAGAAAAAACAATAAAAATCAGTAATACAAAAATAAACAGTAAAATACACTAAATTCTTTATAATTATTGAAACTTACGTGGCTCTGCGGGTTGGTTGAGTTACAAAAACTAAGAGCCAGAAATGGAGAAGCAGGTACGATATATATAAGGTAAGTGGGGGGAAGATGCTAGTTGGGGGAAGATGCAAGTATCGTCATATTTTGCATATCTACAACTGGATGACAGCGATTCCTACATTAAAGTGTGTAGTAAACAACTGTGAATACCGTGATTGTGAGTATTTCTATTTATATCTAGTTTAATCGTTAAACTGAAAATTCAACTCTTTGAACTTGGTGAGTACTCATGTTATAATATTTCGTTGTCGATACTTAAGGTTTGGTGATGGATTGACTAGATTAAACGTAATAATTCCGTGATATTTGTGTTGTGTGCATCTTGGTGAGTACGTGTTAGCTTGAAACAACATGACTGAAGCCTTAGTACAAAAATAAACCTATGTGGCGTCTTCCTCCAGTGCTTGGGGTAAGATGCCACCTATTGAAGTGTTTCAATTTCATATTGATTCTCGTTCATTATTACATTATAATGATATATTTTATAATATAAAATCAATATAAAACAATTACTGACACACGAAATATAGTTTTTGTATAATACATTAATATTATTAACCCTTGAGCCGTCACCTTATGTGAAGTGCCATAAGCCGTCACCTCGGGTCATATTGACCCAGCATTAAAAACTATTAAATAAAAAGGAAAACTAACTAATATCATGTTATAGGGAAAAGAAATCAAAGACAAAACTTTTTGGCAGCAGGCCCTTAATAACCCAGACGCAGAATCACCAGACTTCAATTTGGGTCTTTGCTGAGCGCCGCGTGGAATAGGGCAGCCACTGTTGGAAATGGCAGCGTGGGATTTTCTGCATGCGGAATTTATCCATACGATCCGCAAAAAATTCCAGAACATGCTTATACCATTTCTGACAATATGAAAGAAAATTTGAATGTCACACGAGAAGTTAACGCACCTCTGGCAATAGCTTCAACAAGCAGTAGCGGTGCCATCACTTCTTTTGAAGAAATTAGCCCTATCCCCAGATTTCAGAAACCCAAGCAAACTCGAAGAAAGAAACAAACTGCTGAAGTCCTTACGACGGTGGAGAAACGGGAGGCATTGAGAAGAAAGGCTACTCTGCCGATAAACAAAGGGGGAAAAGTACTGCAGAAAAAGAAAAGGAAGGACGGACAGTTCATCTTCAGCATCCTCCGCTCCCGATAATTTGGTAATGACCAGTGGTGAGAGCGACATTAAAGAGGAGGACGATGATTTTTGTATTGAGTGTAAAGGATATTTTTATGATAGGAAGGGCCCAAAATGCGATTGGCTTCAATGCATAACATGCAAGAGATGGCTACATGAAATTTGCAGCAAAGACAATTTGCATTGCAAAAAATGTTAAAAATTAAACAAAAAATGTCTTTTGTTCGGTGTTCCTTCCCCTCAGTGTTTAATGAGAATACTTTGCTATTTACCTAACATTAAATTTGAAATTTTTTCTTTCTCAATTTATATCTTAAGATATTGTTGCATCTTCCCCCGCATCAACTGGCATCTTCCCCGTATTATGGGGGAAGATGCCAGTTTTGACAAATTTCATTCAAATGCATTTTTATCGGTTTTGCATTTAATTAAATATACTAATATATATATGTAATTAAAGAGTAAAAAACAACCTGGACGTTGATACATTTGGTGTTGTTTTTCGATAACCCAGTTTCCTACAAAACGGAAATAAGTGTTAAGTGTGGCATCTTCCCCCCACTTACCTTATACAGATATAGCGGGACTTACACGGGAATTTTGGTAATTACAATTGGACAGATACAATAGACTAGTTACAGCAAAAGAGTAAATACAATAAATATTGGGAAATTTCTTTAATCAACAAAAACAGTTAAACACAAAACACAGGAGAAACCAAATAACCCTTATGCACTAAATAACAAATAACCAAAAGATTTGAAGTCAATTTAAACAAACCCAGCAATAATTATGTACAAAATTTGGATATCTATTTATTTTTTAATGATAAAATTGTAGCAGTTGGCTAAATTCGACGTGTCTGTCCTAAAGTTAACTGTGTTGTTCTGTTTTACTATGTGGCACATTTCAAGCAAATTTCGCTTATACTGGTTTTTTCCCCTATCGAGTACTGTCACATTCTGAAAGTCAAAATTGGGTTTGTTGTCAATGTGCTGTCTAAGTAGCGCGGTGGAATTGTCGTCTTTCTTTGTCTTATAATCATACTGATGCTGGTACACCCTTGCCTTGAGATACTGACTTGTCTGGCCTATATAACAACTGTCACAATCCTGGCAATTTATTTTGTAAATTATGTTGGATAGTTTGTCTGTTTTGCTCTTTGTTTTGGTGAAAAATTGTTCAATGGTGTTCCCCGATTTCCATGCGGGTTTTTTCTATGTTACTGACTCTGTAAATTGTTTTGTATTTGTAATACGAGGGTCGTTTGAAAAGTCCGTGCAAAAATAAAAACTACTTAATTTTGGGGGGTAAACCTTTTTTATTTTTCAACATAGTCTCCTTTTAGGCTTATACACTTCGTCCAACGAATCCCTTCCGAATAATAGGATTTGTCCAAGTCTGAAAAATAGCCATTCGTTTCTGCAATCACCTCCTCGTTTGAATAAAATCTTTTTCCCGCCAGCCATTTCTTCATATTGGGGAACAAATAGTAGTCCGAGGGAGCCAAGTCTGGAGAATATGGGGGGATGTGAAACGAGTTGGAACCCTATTTCCATTAATTTTGCGACCACAACTGCTGAGGTGTGAGCTGGTGCGTTGTCGTGATGGAAAAGGACTTTTTTGTGGGCCAATCGTGGGCGTTTTTCTTGTAGCTCGGTTTTCAAACGGTCCAATAACGATGAATAATATGCACCTGTAATAGTTTTACCCTTTTCCAGATAGTCGATGAGGATTATTCCTTGCGAATCCCAAAAGACAGTCGCCATAATCTTTCCGGCCGAAGGAACGGTCTTCGCCTTTTTTGGCGCAGATTCCCCCTTGGTAACCCATTGTTTAGATTGTTCTTTGGTCTCAGAAGTGTAGTGATGTATCCATGTTTCATGCACAGTGACGAAACGACGCTTAAAGTCCTGCGGATTCTTCTGGAACAGCTGCAAACCGTCCTTACAACACTTCACACGATTTCGTTTTTGGTCAAGCGTGAGCAATCGCGGCACCCATCTTGCGGATAGCTTTGTCATGTCTAAATGTTGATGCAAAATATTATGTACCCGTTCATTCGAGATGCCCACAGCACTAGCAATCTCACGCACCTTCACTCTTCTGTCATCCATCACCATATCATGGATTTTATCAATGATTTCTGGAGTAGTAACCTCAACAGGGCGTCCAGAACGTTCAGCGTCACTTCTGCCCATATGGCCACTCCGAAAATTTTGAAACCACTTATAAACTGTTCTAATCAAAGGTGCAGAGTCACCATAATGTTTATCAAGCTTCTCTTTAGTCTCCTGAGGCGTTTTGCCTTTCATAAAGTAGTGTTTAATCCACACACGAAATTCTTTTTCGTCCATTTTTTGAAAATCACTCGACTTCCTCGATTCAAACGAATGCCAAACACAAAGAAATAGACCGATCTGGCTGAAACTTGGTGTGTGTTCTTCCAAGAGATGCTACTAACTAAACATAACCTCGATACGCGCCAGTGGTGCTATCTCTCTGACTTTGCACGGACTTTTCAAACCACTTGGTTAATCGCTTCTGTTATATTATTATTATTATTATTATTATTATTATTAGCTGTTCATTATTTTTGGTGACTGATAAATAGTTTCAATAGGATGAAAAAATACACAGCACAGAAAATCATCACACTTTAGATTTCCCAAACACAAAGATACTTAAATCAGAAACCAACACACAAAAAAGGAAAGTGCTAGAAATGATATACATATCTAAGACAGAAAACAGTTTAAATTTCAAAACAGACACGATCAATTTAAACAACATATACGCAAACTTACTACAAAATACTTGACAATTGGCAACACTGACTTCCACACGACCTAACACATATCACACATAGGACCGATCACACTCAGTCCGTGAGCAAGACAAGACAGAAGACACACCAACCTTGTAATGTAAAAATATTACTTTGTAAACTAGGTAAATAATTTTTGTAAATTTCGTTACATTATACATATTCATTTTAATAGAATCATTGTTAACAATCTGTAAATATGTTCCACAGTCCTGAAGATGACCTAGTCCCTAGGTCGAAAGCTCGGCAGAATAAATGTATCACGACTGAAACTGGCATTTACTTTTTCATACTATTATTATTTGCGAAATTATATAACAGTAAGAGAAACTGGTACGAGTATTTCACGCCAGCTTGATTTAGAATATTTTGTAGAAATAAAATACCTGTTGGAATGCGCATTATGTTTTTAAAAGTGGTTACAGTGAAAGATCTGTGAGTCAGCTGCAGCGAAGCTCATTAATTATTGTTGAACAATTCTTCATTCGCTTCAACACAAACCCGCAGTTACCTAACTGAATCAGTTGATGTGTCTAGTAAATAACATTATACTGCTTACACTGTCAGAGCTAACTTCATTCTTGTCTGAATCCATTTACGAGTAAACAACCAGTTCAATTGCTTGAACATGTAAAGTAAAGTAATTGCCTATTTTTTTTTCAGGTGGGCTTTACGGCCAACTTACCAATTAGGTGTCGTGGACGGAGGCGACTAGCAAACATACTTTACTGTAGATTACTTTTATTAACCATTAAATAAAATCCAAGGCCTAAGACCGGGAATCGAACCCAGTACCACAATACATATATTAGCTTTACAGGTCTCGCCTCTAACCTGTCGGCTACCGTGGCGCATTTTACTGTAAGAGTTTTTTCTTTTTCTGGGGATTTACTCGAAAATGTCTCAAAGATGGACATGCCTCCAAACTTCAAGTTGGTCTCATAGATGTAAAACTTTTATTTTAATTAATCATTTGGTGAGGAATATTCTATTTAACGCAATTCTGGAGCAAGTTACATTCCTCTTAAGTATGATTTCAGATGTTTGTATTAAAATTGAATAATGTTCGTAAGAAGTAAATATCTTTCAAAAATGCAGAGTTTTGAAAAATAGTGTGTTTTACAAGAAACTTGAGAATAATAGTCAGAGGAGTGGAAGGTTTAGCTGAGTGGTTAGCGAATACTGGTTTCCAGCGCGTAGATCACTGGTTCGAATCCAGCTGCTGGCGCCTTAGCTTTTTTTCTCTTCCTAGGAGCTTCTATTTACAGCTCACTGTCCAGTGATGGAAAATTCTTTCTGCAATGAGAGAACACTGTACAGAGGCCGGTAGTGCACTGAAAAATGCACCTAGTGCCAAAAAAAACCTCAAATGTTGACGCGCCTTTAAAAAAAAAGTCGAAAAGTATTTAAACAGCTCTTCTACATGAAAGCAGAGGCAGGTCGATTTGCACTGGCTTTCAAAAGCTTTCTGTCATTTTGTAATTACAGACTAAAGTAATTTTAATGAAAGAATCTAATTATTATTTTTTTTTTTTTAGTACCAAACATTCTATTTGAAAAATTAAAACAGTGTATTCGGTCGCAGCTTTCATTAATAATGTAACGAAGTTGAACCTGAGCCAGAGGAGAAAGGCCTAGATTGTTCTGAGAGTTGAGCGACCGAAGTTTATAACGGTCTACCACTGTATAAACAAAATAGCCAGATTTGACCTGAGCCAGAGGAGAAAGGGCTAGACTGTGTTCTAGGAGTTTAGTGACCGAAGCCTATAACGGTCCAAGGGAGCGGTCCCAGTTGTGGTGGGGGCAGTGTGTGTTTTCCCGGTCAGTGAGTCGCAGGTGGGAGTGAGACAGTCGGAGTTGGAGTGGGGCAGTCGCAGTTGGAGTGAGGGAGACACAGTTGGAGTAGTTACAGTTTGAGAGAGTCAGTATTGCGGAGTGCTTCAGAGTTAACCAGTTGGGTAGTCAGTCAGTTTTTGAGTCGCAGTTTGGGAGACACAGTTGAGTCTAGCGCAATTCAGTGCAGTGCGGACCAGTGACCAGTCGTGGAACAGTTTTGTGGCGTTACGTAGTGAGTAAGTAACAGTAAACTATTGTGACTGTTGTAAATGGTAACTGTAATGAATAGCGTTAGTTGCTAGTAAATGTTAATGATAGTAATGTTAATGTGTTAATAAATCAGACCACTTATAAGTTTAGCGAGTTTTATTATTTATCAAACCCACATATTAAAATATTAACTAGTGGCAGTCACTAGTTGCAGTTAAAGTTCTTTGTAAAAGGACAGAAACTTTACAATATAAACCAGCCCTGTTTAGATGTGGCACTTCACGCTGAAATTTCACTCCAGCCATTAATCTCAACTAAATAATAACTTAACTTTGACTAGAAATACTGTTTGGAGGCCGGCAGTGCACTGAAAAATGCACCTGGCGCCAATAACCTCAGATGTTGACGCGCCTTAAATGCAAACAAAAAAGTTTCGCGTGGTCTACTTTAGACTTTTGTTATTATAAACCTAATTGAAATTATAGTTAGAATAGAATAGAATAGAAAAGAAATTTATTATTCTGGTACAATTGTTCCCTAAGAATAAATACAGGTACAAATAGAGGCCTTAATAGTTTGGCCTGTGTTTAAACAGAAAATAAATAAATAAATAAGTATTTACAAAAAGTGAAAATCAAAATAACAGCAGAAATTAAGGAAATAAATTAAAACAATTAGAATTTCGGAGGAAGCTGAATAGAAAGGGAGATAACTGAATAGACGGGATTTAAAGATAGATAGGAGCATGGCGGACAGATGATGGTAAGGAGTTCCAGAGAGAGGTAGCACGTATTAGGAAGGACTTGTCAAAGGATGAGGTACGGTGTGAGGGAATATAGAGATCAGATGAGCGAGATCTGGTATTACGGGAATGTACCGAGGATTTAAAGGAGTTGAAAAATATAGGAAGGCCTTTGAGACTGGATGACTTGAAAAAGGAAAGAAGCCAAAGAATACTGGCGGCTACCGACAGGAAAAAGCCACTTCAACTCATCGTAGCAGTGCGAAATGCGAGAGTCTCTGGGGAATGCTGAAAATAAATCTTATGAAGCAGTTCATGAGGCGCTTGAGCTTAGCTTCAATATCCACCAGAAAGAGCGCCATACACTAAACAACCATAGTCGAAATGGGGTAATATAAGAGAGGAAACTAGGAGTTGCCAGGTCTTAATTGGAAAAAGGTGACGGGAACTATTAAACTGCTTTAGGATATGGATGGAACGGCGAGAGATTTGGGAAAGTTACTGTAGAAGGTTGCAAAAATATTTATAAGGCCTTGTGTAAGTGAGCGTATGTGATAATTTCGCAAAACTTGATCTGACTACAATAACCTTAAGACAGAAATCCTAAAAGATTGGACCCTTAAATAAAAGTAGTCTTTTTAGTCGTTTAGCTTATCTAATTATTTGTAAGGCACATGCACGCAACCAAATTGGCCTCATCACTGTGCCTGTTCATGCATGAACATATTTGCGCTTGACTTAACATTTATGGCACGCCTTCAAGGTGTATGAAGGTCGCTTTCACGATAAGCTTCGAGCTTTCCATCAAAGTTTCAATATACTTTTAATAATGTTTACGCTTTTAATAGCTTTAACGAAAATAATGGAATTTTTCAAGAATTACATTTTGGCATAGCTTAAAGTATCTAGCTCTAACTTTACCTTACTGATAATAATATTTAATTTTGCGATAAAATTTCAACAAATTTACATTTATAATGTTCTAGAAATTTATTATTATTATTATTATCTGGCAATCGCTAAGTAATAGTACACTAAATTTTCATTAAACGAAGTTAGAAAAATTATAGGTTAGCAACATCTTATATTTATTTGATAAAATTTGGGACACTCCTGTTGTGTAATCTGAAAGCCAGCTTCTTACTGGTCCAACATCATCATGATGCTGTGACATATTCCACGCAATATTGATGGTTTTTTTTTTTTTTTAAATACTCCTTTTAAAATTAGATCAATTGTAGAAAACCAGCTGAATCCAGCAGTTGGCCTTCACATTTCCTCAAACCATTTATATGAGGTGTGGCTATTAAATAACGAGACTGATGCTGCTACAGAAGAACTATGCATGCGCCAAATCCTAACGACCGACAGCTGTGCAGCGTAAAGCCTTCTCTTTCGATTGCAGCGTCTAACGTGTTTTGTAGAGAAATCTGTCTGACCGGAACCGTCCGTTTGTGTAAGAGGTGTTAGTTTCGTTTTGCCGAAAACATGATACTACACATGTACGTAGAGCAACGAATTGTGAAATTTCACATCAAAACTTGGTAAAACCGCTACTGAAACTTATCTTTTACTAAAAGAAGTTTATGGCGATGAATGTTGAATCACCTGCGCGAGTTTTTTGAGTGGTTCAAGCGTTTCCAAGATGGCCGAGAAGACATCGGAGATGATGTCCGCCCGTGTCGCCCTTCCACGTCCAAAACGGATGAAAATATCAATTATATTAATTAACATTACTACCGTGAGATGCTTGCTCAACTCCGTGAAAGAGTAAGGAAAAAAACGTACCCGATTTGTGGAAGAACAAGTCACGGGGTTCTCCATCAAGACAACCGCATTGTCTGTCAAGACGACGTTTCTAGCCAAGTACAAACATCCCAGTTTTAGACCATCCGCCTTATTCGCCTGACCCCTGGCCCCCCGTGTGTCTTTTATCTGTTCCCCAAAGTCAAATCTGCATTAAAAGGAACACGGATTTCAGTCCGTTGAAGCTGTGAAAGAAAAAGCGGCACGCAGCAAGAAAAAGACTTCCAGCACTGTTTCGAACAATGGTAAATTCGCATGGAGCGTTGTAGGGATAGAGGAGGGGTGTATATTGAAGGTGATAATAACTAAATATGTATAAATTTAAAATAAAATGTTTTACAGCAATTGTATCGTTATTTTATAGCCACACCTCGTAATGAAGACATTAACTCTTTAAAACCGACTGTACGTTTCCAATAACATTTGATTACGTAAATTGTAGAAAGAGAAAGGCTTTTTACAGTTCCTACCAGATTTGTGTGCTTTTTCATTTTTATTTTACAAAAGAATGATGTGTGTGACAAATGAGTTGGTTATCAGTTGGCAAATGTTTTTTGTACGTGAGCGCTGTACGTACGAGCAGGAACGGGTGCGAAGCCAGTTGGCGTTTTGATAGAAATGAAGTTGAAAGATGGCCGAACGGATCGTTTACTACCCATTTCTACGTTGGCCTGGCTGCATCGAAAAAGTGGTTTTGGTAGCGTTACACTTGGCAAAGCGGAAGTGAGTATGATAACTGTGAGCCTATGTGCGCTAGTATTTGTACAGGAAGCTCTGCAGAATAACTTGCTTTGACTCACTTATCTTTGACAAATGGCGCCCGTACGTTTCTATCCGTTGGACTTTATCTTTTCTAGTACTGGAATTGCTAGTATTTTGCTTCAACAATTTTTGCAGCACTGCTAAAATATGTTAGCTTAAAAAAAACTGGGCCTGATATACACTCACGGGGACCTTGCTGCTGGAGGTGATGAAAATTTCAATTTTGATTCTTTTTATTATTTTTTAGAAAATTCTAGAAAGGAGGATTCTAGCATCAAATTAGAAGCATACGAGGCTCGAATTGGAGGCTCGTATGGTACGTTGGCAATTAGACGAAGGACTGGGTTCTTTGAACTTCAAACTGAACTTTAAACTTCAAACTTCGTTACTTTAACAATGGCTCTTATACGAGTATATAGGGTGAACCAGTAAGTAATGCCCATAGGCCTACTGTCAGTAGAACATCTAAAGTGGAGTTCAATGACGTATTGGCCAACTTCATATTTTCCACTGTTCTTGACTGATGTTGCTTTAAATTTTTTTTTTCTAAAATCATTACTTTTTCCCAATAAAAATGTCATTACTCAGAACGTTTTAGTCCCAATTCGATTCTGATGACACGATTAGAAAGACAGATAAATTTTCTAAAAATTGACACCATTTTGAAGCATAAGTTATTCTCCAAACAGCCTCAATCTTCCTCCTGGATACTGGAAAAAATAAAAGTAATCGAAATTTTTAAGAAAACTCATTAGGCCCTTACGTGATCATTATCAGACCTAGGTGCTGGCACTTTTTATAAAAGTTTCCTTGTTTAAATGGGCTTTCAAACGGTATATCATTTTCCAGGATTCCTTTTATCTTCGTATGAGAAATTACGTTTGTTTTACCAGAAAACGTGTTCACGAGCACTCAACAGTGTTATGGTACAATAGAAAATTTTGAAACCAAGTCTAACAGATAAGGGGCTACACACGGTAGGCCTATGGACAATACTTACTGGTTCACCCTGTATATAATTCTTTATTCGGTAAAAACATAAAATAACCCTTTTACATACAATACAGAAATAGCATGGCTACAAGCCGTCTGCTGGAGCTGCCGCATGATTAAATTAAATAATAGTACTTTTAAATAATGAAAAAATAAATAAATAAATAATGAATCATATCCCATAAAAAATAATTAAATATAATACACAAATAATAATCACGGTTGATACAATTTAAGTGGAGGTAATTTGTTTATATCTAAAACACTACGCTTTTTTTACCAAAATAAATAACTTTTTGACAGTTTACCGAACAGAGAAGATTCGCAATTTGGTGTGGTGAAATATTAGAACCAAAATATTCTGTACGGAAGTTGGACAATGTTGGACAGGCAATAAGAAAATGAAAAAGATCCTCAGGATCCTCAGGCGAGAACAAAGGACAAATCTCAGTCTCTGGATCCTTCATAAGCCAAGGGACCTTGTTCAACGCCAATAATTCCCCCCACTAAGTCTAACCAACCACTTCAAATCGTCAAACTTTAGGTTTACATAATCATGGCTATTATGAATGTGCTTATTTACTGACCGCCATTGACGGAGAAGTTAAAATTTGTACTCAAAATAGTTGCCTAATTGGTCTCCATTTAGAAGAATTTATCTAAAGCGCTCTTACGAAATTAAATCAAACTATTGGTTATAATCAAATGAATAACAAATAATAATAAATAAAACATGGTAATAATAAATCTGATATAATACTTTTTCACAAAAACTATATAAAATATACTCTAAGAAGAAACACAAGAAAACCATGTTGAGCCAAACATGTACCAAAGGAATCTACATGTTAATTTGGCTAAATCAAATTTGAGGTGCGGTCAAATGAATATTAGCTGTCCGCTCCCCCAGCGATACCCTAAATTTTCCATTTGCAAAGTAAAAGAAAAACAAAAAACTAAAAAATCTGTAGTAAATCTCATACCTCTTTCTCTTAATATTATCCTCAAGATTCTTGCCCATAAATGACCCGGTGAGAATGAGGTGAAAACCAATTTTAAGGGTTTTATTCCATAAACCAATGCTTCAAAATGCAGAAGACTCATCACAGAGACTCATTTTACTAGCAGATCTTATTTCAACATAACCGACTACACTATCCACAGAACTGATCACCCTGATGATACTGCCCATAGGAGGCACTGCAATTCTAATAAAAAAACTGTCTTCAACACAATCTGATCCCAACTAATCCTACCAATTCTCTTCAGTCAACAGTCATCTCTCTCCCAAAAAACTGAACAGACGATTCAAACTTCTCTCTCTAGACTTCTCGACAAGCGATGTGAACTCTCACTACAGAATAAATGGCTTATCTTCACTACGATACTGAAACCTGCCTGGACTTATGGAATGGAACTTTGGGGCTCAGCCAAAGCTTCCAATATCTACAAGAATCCAATCCTTCCAGTCAAAAACACTCCGTCGAATCGCAAATGCTCCTTACAATGTCCCTAACTCTACCTTGCACCGAGATTTTCCTTGTTCCTTATGTTTCAAAAGCTGTAAGATCCTGTTGTATTAAATTCAACACATCAGTCACCTCACATCCTAATCCACTTGTAACCCAACTTGCTGCATTGTCTGGAAATACTCCAAGACGACTGAAGCGCAGGTAGCCACGCGATCTTCTAAATGAAGTAAGTGCCAGTGCACAATAGTGAACTCCTCTTTGGGAGTTTTCTTTGGGAATGAGTGAATTCTCCCCTCATGCTATTCATGTACTTATCTATTATCATGTTGTATGTATCAGCTTCACTTATTGCAGAAATATATTGCAGTTGTGAAAGTAAATAAAGTGAAAAAAAAAATCCAAATTAAAATTTAACTAATAACACCAACACTAAGGCTTATATTTAATTTTCAGTTAACTAAAACCATATAACAATTCACTAATTAACACCACACGACAATAAACTTCACCAAGAAAACAGTCATAAAGAAACAAACAATCTGGTGGACTTACGCCACTGTCATTCTCAACAGTATGAGCTTTTGATTAAGTACTAAAACTTTGTGCTTCTCCTGATGGCCAATAAGTGCACTAAGAACTTACTGCATTGCCACTCTAAACAAAACAGTTGTTGTAGAATATAAAGCTGTTGTTACCTTGATTTCAATAAAAAATGGACTTAACGACACTTTCATTCTCACCGGGTCAAATATTCTACAAGCACAAGAAAAAGGATGAAATCAAAGAATCTATGGAAGAAGGGGCAAAGAGAGTGAGGGAGATGCAGCAGGAGAAGTTGTTGAGGACAAACGTATGTGAGCAGAAAGGGACGGAAGATGCTCTTGAACTTAAGTTTGAGAAGTACGAGAGTTTTTGTGGACGGCTACGATGAAGGATACAGTTTGAACTATCAAAGGTAGATTAAGAGAAGCCTAGGGATAAAGCCTGAATTGCCCCAGGTGGTGGATGTCAAATGTATTACAACAATGTGTAAAGAAATACCTATTTTTTTTCAGCCGAGTTTTAAATCCAACAACCAAATTAAGTGCCAAGAACGGAGGCGACTAGCCAAAGTACTTTACTGCAAATCCCTTTTATTAACTATTAAATAAAATGTAAGGAATAGAACAGGGGATTCGATCCTGCTAAACTAACAATACATCTAAGCTATGCGGGCCTCGCCTCTAACCGCTCGGCTACCGTGGCGACTTTTTCTGCAATCTCTGGAGGCTTGAGATTTCCAATGCATTCTGTGCTCATTCAAAATCTTGGCACCGCTTCACGTATGCATACATCTAGTTAACTAGAGGGACGCAAGTGCTTTTACACGGAAGAAAAGTGCTTTGAATTCTGTGCAAAATGAAATCGTGCTCGTACTGAGGTCCTGAACCTCTAACTAAGCGGTTAAAATGGCATTGCACAAGGCTTGAGAGCTTCTATTGGTGTGCGTAATTCCCCAATCTCTAATGCGGAGACCAAAACATGTACCAACCACTTATCATTTTGGCTGGCTCCTACCACAGTTCTATTGGTAAGATAAAGGAAACAGCCCATCAAATAATATTCTTATTGTATTTTATTAAAATTTCGAGTTTTTTTTGTAGGTAATGGCAATTTTATATTTTTCACAACGAGTATACCACGTCGAACGCACCGAAGGCTCAATGCTTAACTGGTTAAGTGCAAGTAACAACTATTTCTCCGCGATTCTGAACTTTATAATTACCAAACACACAGAAATTGAGGGACATAGGAGTACTTAAAAGTATCAATTAAGGGTAATGTTCATTTTTTCAGGTTGCGTAATTTTATCATGTATTAAATAAGTTTTAAAATTAAAAATTTTGATTATGTGTTTGAGATTAAGAAGTGTCCGAGGATTGTAATAAGAGAAATCGTTTGAGTTTTCCGCATTTTTCTGTTTTTCTTTGAAGTTGCGATTAACTGGAAAATGGTTGCTACTACTTTCTTTGAAATGTGTAGATGCACATCAATTTTTCATTGCAAATTTTCTGTATGAAGATCGTATTTTAATTTTTGGAAAGATGAAGAGTTGATAAAGCAGTGACAATGTTAAGATTTCCATTAAATCGCGCTTACAGAAAATTTACCATAATGTAAGAAAAAATAAATAAATAAATAAAAGACTCTTTAGAAAATAAGAAAAAGGAAAAATAATGTTTTTCTTTTCTTCCTTTCTCATAAGAGAGGGGGTTACAACTTTTCCACACCCCATTTCCACAATTCAAGTCAGAGAAAAATCTATCCGCTCGCATACAGAAAATTTGCATTTAGACAAGAGTTTAGGCTCATATTTCGGTTACTCAGGTCTATTGGAAAAATTCCCTTTTTTCTTACCACTTCAAGCAGACGCCATAAATACATAATTTTCAAGTAACCAAAAATTCATTTCACATAAAAACAAATAATCAATGAACACATATGCAGGGTCACTAAATGCTATAAATATGAATCTTATTTAGGTAAATAAACTTAAAAAGAGCACTTGCAGAATTTATCTCAGTGATTCCAATTTTTGAAAACAGATGCGGTTCCATAGGAAAGGAAGCTGCGCCAATGAAATGATTAGATCCTCCATGTTTGTCGAACATGTGCATCGCCTTTCAGGCAGTGATCTGTGACTCGAAGTAGTGATATTGTTAAACCAGTTTAAATGCAACGAAAGCGCAGTATGTCGATTGGTGAGCGCCCTACAGTAGCATTAGTAGGACGTTTAACCAGATTTAACTTTTGTGAAAATGTTCCACGAGCATTTTCCTGCCAGTTTTGCCCCATAATTTGTTTACCAAAAAATAACTAACTATAAATTTACTTACAGTTAAAAGTAGTAACGACGTAGTTTCGTGTAAAGTGAACCATTACTTACCTGTAACAAAAATGCAATTTTTAGATATGCAAGTAAATTCAAGTAAAATCATCGATAGAATTAAAACTACGACCAAAATTTCGCCAGTCATTAATGATTAATTAGGCCAAGAAGCGGATGCACACTAAATGCACTTCTAGCTGTATTTACTCTCGCATATTACAATATTAAAACTGTCCGGTAGGACAGTTGTATTAGGGTTGATCGTCGAAAACTGCACGAAAAAGCGTAACGTTGAAAAAACACCCCAACTTTGACAATTTTTTTCTCATTTTCTATAAAAGATAAAATTCCCAAATTTTCTTTAAAATATAGGGCAAATCCTCCTTTATAACTGTAATTTTTGTTTTATGTAACAACATTGATTAAATAGATTTCGTGAAATACGTTGCTGAAAATGTGCAAAAACAGCATTTTCAGTAAATCTTCTTCTTCTTCTTGTTACCTTTTTTGTAAACAACGTAGCGCCTAAACGCGCGAAGCGATTTTAATGAATGAAGTGTCATTCGATTCGGAATTTTATGTAGATGTCCCTTTGGGGGGGCGGTCACGACGCTGTAAATCTATTGGGTGAGGAGTTAGCCCCGTGTATGTGAGGCCCCCTTCAAAATTGTAACTACTCTATAATTCTTAGCCCGATTTTGATAAAATTTGTCTCTAATAGAAGTACAAATGAATACCAGAGTTTCAGTTTCTGTCTATTAAGACATTAACATAAAGATGTACGTGAACATATCGGACCCTCTGACAATCTATTATAAGGGAACCGTAATTGATTAAACCACTTCACATACCTGGTTATTCCGTTGAGTTCGACCGGGAAATTTGCTATAACTGTTAAGCAGTTAAAAAAATAGAGGTTTCAATGCAACTTCTGTTATCAATAAAATATTAATATTCAGGTAAACCAAATAGCTGGGATGCAATTTAATTCCATAGCAGGTGCAACTGCATTGTATGGTTCAGAAATCTGGTCACTTAGATATCTGGACACAAGTTGAGAAAGTATTCACCATGTAACATATTTAAGAAGAATTCTCTTTCTACCATGCAATACCCCTAATTACCTTGTAATTGACAGAAACTGGGAGTGTACCATTAACTGCTAACATATTCTCAAAAATTATTAACTATTTGTCAACTAACCTTAAAATGCCTGTATTCTAGATATCCAAAAATCTGTCTTATGCGATTGAAACAATTGCATGAGAATAAAATTGGTTCGGAGGAATATAATTGCTACTATCAAATCTCAAATCAGTTTTCTCTTATTGGAATCGATATTAGTACCCAAATTGAACGTGATTCTGATCTGGTTAAGAATATGTTAAGTATGGTACTTTAGTAAAAATAATATGAAGAAAGAACAAGATTTAAATCATTTCTATTTGTATTGTCCAATTTGCAGCTCACTCAGAAAACATTATATTGATAAATATATAGAGGATACCAATTATGTTCTTGCTCAACTTCTTACTATGGATAATTTGGCGAAAGTTAATGATTTATATTATTACACTATCGGAGCTTTTAAGTTGCGTTCATTCATTATTAATGAATAGCTCATATTATTACTTAATGAACAGATTGCTTTTAACTGTATTTAATATACAGGGTGTTCATTTTAAGTCGGCTCAAAAGAATTTCATGCTTAAACGGTTGATCTGAGCAAAAAATGGTAGAGGAAAAATTTGTTGCCAGTCACCTCTAGTTTCAGAATAAGGTGCCTCCTCTGGCTCGCAAGCCAGGTTAGCCTGAAGATTATCAACTGCTCTCTGTATCTGAGGAGGCACTGTACATGCTTCACAAGTTGAGTAAAGTGCATTATTTGTTAAATTAAGGAATAAGTTTCATCCTTTAATTGAAAGATATTGATCACTTAAATATGTGGCAGGAGGTTTCCAATTTTTTTTTGTAATTAAACGCAACTCTCCCAAAATTACCAAATAATTATTAAACCTTCTTGTTTGTAACAGATGTAAAATTAATTTTTAGCCATTTTGTGTATGTTTGAGAACATCTAAAGCTCTTAACATTTGATTTTTCTTAGAAAAATCACTCGGAAAACGACTTATTTCCCCGATATTAAAAAAAATACTAGCTTTACTGCCTTGGCAATATTTTTAGTAGAAAGGGGATGAAAAAATACATAAAAATGACCTATCGCGTGCACTTCTTTCTCTTTGATAACAAGTTAAAAAATTGAAATATGATTAATAAATACCAGATTTTGAAATGGCTTAGCACCTTTAATTTTGAAGATATCGAATTGCGGTTTCCGGTTTCTTTTATAACTTTTTATACTCTTTAAAACTGTGTATATGAAAATGGGGGTCAACTGCAAACTCTTACTTTTGATCGCGCGTCTGCCGCGTATGCAAGCAGGAATCTAAAATCAAGTCACATATTCTGAAACTAGAGGTGACGGGCAACAAAATTTTTCCTCCTACCATTTTTTGCTCAGATTTACCGTTTAAGCATGAAATGCATCTGAGCCGTCTTAAAATGAACACCCTGTATAAATGTGCCGAATGAGATTTGTAATAAAACAATATCTCTTAGCTCTCTTAGCCAGTAGTATTTATTTAGTTATTTAATATTTATTAAAGTCTATATTTCAGTTATATTTATAAGTTATGGTACTGGTAAGTTATTCCTTTTACCGAAAAGTTGAAATTTAATTTACAACTATAAAAGATTTTTAAACGCAATCTCCTTGCTAAAGCGTCTTGTAACCTTATAAGTAGGGAACGGATTCGTATGTATTTACATATTTTTTTCTAGGCAATTTACAGACGTTTTTCAACTAGAAGTATTCATACTGACACTTTTTAAGCCGTTTGAGTCTACTTTTATTTCACATATTTCCACATAATTGGATGTTATCGCATATTTATACATATTTGATTAAAATAAATAAATATTTCTACATATTTAATCAAAATATGTACATATTTTTCATTTTGGGCATATTTTCATAATTGGGAGGTGGTTGACAGGAACTGTGAACCACAGACTGTAGGGCTGTGAATCACAGTGGGTACAATGGTTATTGTAATTTACACAGAATGCTGCTAAACAGTGACGGGCACTTGTTAGTTCTTTGAAGTTGTCTGACGTTGTCTGTTCTTTCAGCTCGTTCGTTGAAGTGTCCAATTCATTTCGTTCGGTCACTTAGTGTATACTTTTTTGGGTGAAATCCCATGAACATCGGCCTCAAACAAACAACTGGTTGCTAAATATCTTCGCGAGTTTCCAGCAGAACTTTTTCGAAGTGATGGAGACATTTTGTACTGCACAGCTTGTGACAAGCACGTTTCTTGCTCTCAACGTTCCCAAGTCACCCAACATATTGCCACCGGATCGCACATAGAGAATAAAAACAGAAAGAAAGAGAGGACGTCCTATCAAGCCTTCCTTACATCTCCATCATCAAGTAAGTCTACTCTGAGTACAAATCTGTGTCGGGCTTTGGTTTGAGCAGATATCCCTTTCCACAAACTTAAAAATCCTCATTTCAAAGGATTTTAGTCGTTACAAGTCTATCTTACGCCCAGATCGTCGTAACTTTACGTTCCAACATTTGAAATTTCATGTGGTTGCAAACAATTTCGAAGAGTGAAGTTTTCAAAATTGAAAATTTAACACATCTTTTTATAAGTTGCTCTTTGTTGTATAAATCATTATAACTTGTTCCTAATAAATTATTATAAATTGTAAAAATGTTCTTTTCTTGTAAAAAAAAATTATAACTTGCCCCCCCCAAAAAAATTCATTTTCATAAAAAAAAATGTGCATTTTACTTAAATATTCCAGAAAATATTTTAAGAAAATCACATATTTTCCACATAATTGACGAAAATAAATGCATATTTTAATTAAATATTTGGCGTTTTTAAATACATAAAAATCCGTTCCTTACTTATAAGCAATAAATATTTTATTATTTTTATTATTAGATTAATGACATTATTAACATTTTCATAAAAGGAGTAGATGCAGTACAGTTAACAATAATGCGTATTTTAATGAAATAAAATAACTAATTACTTGTAAACCATCACCGATGTTTACTACAATATGTTGCTAAAAACAGTGTAATGTTGGGGAGAGGAGGGCCACATTTGAACAGTTTTAATTTCTCGCCAAATATTTAAAAAATTTATGATTGGTAATTTTCTCCATATTTTGTGGTAGACCTAATAATTGACAGAGTTTCCCTTCGTTTTCATTGTTGGTAAAGTCAGAATTGAGGAATGGTTTATTTAGTAAGGTGGAAGTAAAAATTTTTGTTGCAGCTTTGGGAAGTGTGTTGTGGAAGATTTGTAGTGGACAAGTTTGTAAGTATTGTTAGTCCATATTATGATTTGGAATTCGTATTTTTAAATCTAGTATTTACAAAAGTCTATTTGCTTGCAAAAAAGTGTTGGATATTATATTTTCTTTTATGGAAGGAGAGGGGCCACATTTCAACATCACAGTTAAAATGTGCCGCCCTACCGACCTGCAAGTTTGTGACTTTTTTTTTGGTTTAATCCCAGAGAAGGGGAAAGTGGTCCGAAGCTACATTAAGAAGTGCAACAAACCAAATATTTTTGTTCAAACTTCGTAAACCCATCACTTTGCGTACAACATCCCGAACTAGATTTCAGTGGTTTAAAAGAGAAAGTAACGTAGTAATGAGAGAAATAGCTGATAGAAGGTAGATTCAGAGTAAAGTAATATCATTTCTTTCTATTTTATATTGTGTTCAAAGCTACCCCACCTGATATTAACATTTGACACAAAAATTTTAAATTAAAAAAAAATAGATATGTACGAGGGGGTACCCAAAAAAAACCGGAATTATTTTTTAAAAGCTATTTATTTACAAATTTTTTACAGAACAACCTTATCCCCTTCAAAATACTCTCCATTACAACTAATACATTTGCCCCACCGGTGCTTCCACTGTTCGAAACATTTTTTGTAGTCATCTTTAGAAATGGCTGACAGCTCCTTCTTCGTTTTTTTCTTGACCTCTTCAATGTTGTCAAATCGGTGACCTTTCATGCCCTTTTTCATGCGTGGAAATAAGAAAAAGTCGCACGGAGCCAGGTCAGGCGAGTAAGGTGCGTGGTGCAGCGGAACCATGCCATTTTTAGCCAAAAACTGTGTAACAGAGATGGCTGTGTGTGCAGGTGCATTGTCGTGGTGGAAGAACCAGTCTCCTGTTTGCCACAAATCGGGTCTTTTTTGGCGAACACTATTGCGCAATCTTTTCAAAACTTCCAAATACAAGGTTTGATTGACGGTCTGACCTGGGGGGACAAACTCTGAATGGACTACGCCTTTGGCATCAAAAAAGCAAATCAGCATTGTTTTGATGTTTGACTTGACTTGACGACATTTTTTTGGTCGGGGTGAAGATGACGTCTTCCATTGGCTCGACTGTTGCTTTGTTTCTGGGTCATAACCATAGCACCATGACTCATCACCAGTAATGACCTTTGACAGTAAGTCTGGATCAGTTTCAAGCTGTTGTTTCAAAGCACGACATGTTTCAACTCGATGTTCTTTTTGATTGTCAGTCAGAACTCGAGGAACAAACTTGGCAGCAACCCTTTTCATCCCCAAATCTTCCGTTAAAATTCGCTGAACCGAGCTCCAAGATAACCCACTACTCTCTGACAGTTGATCAATTGTCTGTTGACGGTCTGTGAACACCAGCTCTCGAATTTTTTCAACATTTTCGTCGATTCGGGCAGTTGATGGACGTCCAGAACGAGGTTTGTCATCAATCGACATGTCGCCATTTTTAAACCGAGTAAACCACTCGTATACTTGAGTTTTTCCCATAGCGTCATCTTTGTAAGCTGTTTTCAACATTAAAACACTTTCAGCAGCATTTTTGTCGAGTAGAAAACAAAATTTCACAGCTGCACGTTGTTCACTTAAACTTGCCATCATAAAAAACGAAAAAAAGAACAAAACAGCGCTGGTAAAAACAATCACTGCAGATGAACAGAACAAGCCAGGCAGACAACACAGGCAGGACTGAACTGGCAAGGAATTGCGCTATACACGTCTAGCGGCAGAAATGCGTACTACATAAGCTCCTGCGCGGCAACGCAATTCCAGTTATTTTTGGGTACCCCCTCGTATGTAAAGTACCAACTGTTTATTGATATAGATCTGTTAAGAAGACTTGGAAGTTGTAGAATACAAAATAAAAAGGTTCAATAATACGATTCTGGTGCACTCTGTAACTGAAAATGTAAATTCTGTTCAAATGTGCCCCTTCTCACCACTACGTTTTACAATCTGTATAATGTTAGTGATAGGCATCACGGTAGCCAAACGGTCAGACGCGAGACTTGCAAAGCTAAGATTTGTTGGGGCAAAACTCGGTAAAAATAAATAAATAAAAGTTAAATAATTTTGTGACTCAGGATTTGAAACAATAAAGCCCTTGGAATTCTGTTGAAAAAAGGGTCCAAAAAATGTATGTTCACACCACATTTTGAAATCTCAATTGAAGGCACAATCATACATCTCTATTCCACAATTGGTTGCCATTTATTTTACTATTGTTGTAAATTTAAAAAAAAAAAATCTTTATTCTAACTTTTTTTGTAAATTCTATAATTAGGGGAGTTATTTTGAGGTGGAAGTTGGTGTACAGTTGGTACAACTGGAGACAAAGCGCCCTTTTAAATATTTACGTACTATCTCAACTTTTAAAAGGAATTCTTTAACAATGGCTTCAAAATAATTCTACCCAACTTTTTAATGTACCATTCTTATTGTTAATGTAGGCGTGCTAACTAAATTACTGAAAATTATTATTAATATTATTATTTTTTTTTGTTTATAAAGTTTACAGTAAAGTTAATTAATGGGAAAATTTGCATTCATACAGTTTTACAATTCAACTTAATTACTCGGCTCTATTGTTTGGAATAAAGAAAATATGGTTGCTTCAATCAATGTGTAATATATACTGTTTTGTAGCCTCTATTAATAATAATGAAAGTCCTTTATTTGAAAAAGAAATTGAAATCCGTAATATAAATTTCTTTTCTGCTAATAAAGCGAACAAAGACTTGTACATCGAGGTGAACAAAGAACATTAGTGAGTTTGTTGTTCATTATTTCTGGTGACTGATTCATAGTTTCAATAGGATGAAAAAATAATTGCCATTTCAGTCGTGATACATTTATTCTGGCGAGCTTTCACACACAGCACAGCACAGAAAATCATCACAATTTCGATTTCCCAAACACAAAAGATACTTAAATCAGAAACCAACACACAAAAAAAGGAAAGACAGTTTAAATTTCAAAACAGACACGAACAATTTAAACAACATATACGCAAACTTACTACAAAATACTTGAAACAATCGGCAACACTGACTTCCATACAACCTAACACATACGAGGGTCGTTTGAAAAGTCCGTGCAAAAATAAAAACTACTTAATTTTTTGGGGTAAACCTTTTCTATTTTTCAACATAGTCTCCTTTTAGGCTTATACACTTCGTCCAACGCTGCTCTAGTTTGTTGATCCCTTCCGAATAATAGGATTTGTCCAAGTATGAAAAATAGCCATTCGTTTCTGCAATCACCTCCTCGTTTGAATAAAATCTTTCTCCCGCCAGCCATTTCTTCATATTGGGGAACAAATAGTAGTCCGAGGGAGCCAAGTCTGGAGAATAGGGGGGATGTGAAACGAGTTGGAACCCTATTTCCATTAATTTTGCGACCACAACTGCTGAGGTGTGAGCTGGTGCGTTGTCGTGATGGAAAAGGACTTTTTTGTGGGCCAATCGTGGGCGTTTTTCTTGCAGCTCGGTTTTCAAACGGTCCAATAACGATGAATAATATGCACCTGTAATAGTTTTACCCTTTTCCAGATAGTCGATGAGGATTATTCCTTGCGAATCCCAAAAGACAGTCGCCATAATCTTTCCGGCCGAAGGAACGGTCTTCGCCTTTTTTGGCGCAGATTCCCCCTTGGTAACCCATTGTTTAGATTTTTCTTTGGTCTCAGGAGTGTAGTGATGTATCCATGTTTCATCCACAGTGACGAAACGACGCTTAAAGTCCTGCGGATTCTTCTGGAACAGCTGCAAATCACTCGTCTTCCTCGAATCAAACGAATGCCAAACACAAAGAAATAGACCGATCTGGCTGAAACTTGGTGTGTGTTCTTCCAAGAGATGCTACTAACTAAACATAACCTCGATACGCGCCAGTGGTGCTATCTCTCTGACTTTGCACGGACTTTTCAAACGACCCTCGTATCACACATAGGACCGATCACACTCAGTCCATGAACAGACAAGATAGAAGACACACCAACCCTGAAATGTAAAAATATTACTTTGTAAACTAGGTAAATAATTTTTGTAAATTTCTTTACATTATACATATTCATTTTAATAGAATCATTGTTAACAATCTGTAAACATGTTCCACAGCCGTGAAGATGACCCTAGTCCCTAGGTCGAAAGCTCGGCAGAATACATGTATCACGACTGAAATGGCAATTATTTTTTCATCCTATTAGTGGGTTTGTTGCTCACATCTTTGCCATTAAGTACTTCAAAACATATCTACTTAATATAATTTTTATACGAATTCGTATTTTATTTTAGTGACCGTAAACTATTAACATTTAGGATTAAAACTAGCTAAGATTTGGTCAAATTAAAAAGCAATAACTCCATCTTTATGCGCTAAAGTTTCGACAAATTTATTGTCTTCCTCAAGGCCTGGTTATTACTAATAAATAACACAACAATTAGACTACACAGGAATGAAAATACATTACACCTTGTAAAAAGCTATTAGAAAACGTTAGCATAAAGACGGAGTTGCTGTGTTTTATTAATTTTGACCGAATCATCGCTAATTTAATCCTAAATACGAGGGTCGTTTGAAAAGTCCGTGCAAAGTCAGAGAGATAGCACTACTGGTGCGTGTCGAGGTTATGTTTAGTTAGTAGCATCTCTTGGAAGAACACACACCAAGTTTCAGCCAGATCGGTCTATTTCTTTGTGTTTGGCATTCGTTTGAATCAAGGAAGTCGAGTGATTTTCAAAAAATGGACGAAAAAGAATTTCGTGTGTTGATTAAACACTACTTTATGAAAGGCAAAACGCCTCAGGAGACTAAAGAGAAGCTTGATAAACATTATGGTGACTCTGCACCTTCGATTAGAACAGTTTATAAGTGGTTTCAAAATTTTCGGAGTGACCATATGGGCACAAGTGACGCTGAACGTTCTGGACGCCCTGTTGAGGTTACTACTCCAGAAATCATTGATAAAATCCATGATATGGTGATGGATGACAGAAGAGTGAAGGTGCGTGAGATTGCTAGTGCTGTGGGCATCTCGAATGAACGGGTACATAATATTTTGCATCAACATTTGGACATGACAAAGCTATCCGCAAGATGGGTGTCGCGATTGCTCACGCTTGACCTAAAACGAAATCGTGTGAAGTGTTGCAAGGACGATTTGCAGCTGTTCCAGAAGAATCCGCAGGACTTTAAGCGTCGTTTCGTCACTGTGGATGAAACATGGATACATCACTACACTCCTGAGACCAAAGAACAATCTAAGCAATGAGTTACCAAGGGGGAATCTGCGCCAAAAAAAGGCGAAGACCTTCCTTCGGCCGGAAAGATTATGGCGACTGTCCTTTTGGATTCGCAAGGAATAATCCTCATCGACTATCTGGAAAAGGGTAGCAGGTGCATATTATTCATCGTTATTGGACCGTTTGAAAACCGAGCTGCAAGAAAAACGCCCACGATTGGCCCACAAAAAAGTCCTTTTCCATCACGACAACGCACCAGCTCACACCTCAGCAGTTGTGGTCGCAAAATTAATGGAAATAGGGTTCCAACTCGTTTCACATCCCCCCTATTCTCCAGACTTGGCTCCCTCGGACTACTATTTGTTCCCCAATATGAAGAAATGGCTGGCGGGAAAAAGATTTTATTCAATCGAGGAGGTGATTGCAGAAACGAATGGCTATTTTTCAGACTTGGACAAATCCTATTATTCGGAAGGGATCAACAAACTAGAGCAGCGTTGGACGAAGTGTATAAGCCTAAAAGGAGACTACGTTGAAAAATAAAAAAGGTTTACCCCAAAAAATTAAGTAGTTTTTATTTTTGCACGGACTTTTCAAACGACCCTCGTATGTTAAAAAACTCCATCTTTACACCAACGTTTCGACAAATCCATTGTGTTGCTCAAGTATTAAGAGTTATTCGCAATACTTATTAAATATTCTATCCAAAATTCAAATTCGGTACACTGAATTAAAAGTTTTATTTTTGAATTAAACTTTTTATTTTCTCTTACTTCGAGCAAATTTTAGATTTTTGAGTTTTTACCAAGAAATACCCGTTTTAAGGTAGCATAAGTCCGAAGAAATGGTTTTTTTACTAACTGATCTTTAGGCGCCACGGTAGCCGAGTGGTTAGAGGCAAGACGTGTAAAGCTAATATACGTATGTATTGTGGTACTGGGTTCGATTCCCCGGTCTTAGACCTTGGATTTTATTTAATGGTTAATAAAAGAAATTTACAGTAAAGTATGTTTGCTAGTCGCCTCCGTCCACGACACCTAGTTGGTAGTTGGACGTTAAGCCCCGCCTGAAAAAATAGGCGATTACTTTACTTTACTTACTTACTTTTACTAACTGATCTGCATGTGTGATCTAACCACCAAAACTCAACAAATGTAAAATAACAAGAAAGCTCAAATTGGCTAATTAGGGTATTAACAAGGGATGCCACAATAAGATTTGGTTTCAAAATCAATCAACTGCAAGTTTAGTTTACTTTTTAGTACTACTAAAATTGGCGTAAAGTACTTATCGAGGTAAACTTTGTAACGTTTTTTAAAAATACAAAAATTTTGCACTAATTGGTTGACCACTTAATTAAAATCTAGATTATTGGATTGAAACTTATTGACCAATTTTTCTCAAAATAACATAATATATTTGGGAATATTAATGGACTGAAATACAATTTTTTTCCTGAAAGCCAATTTAAATTGTGTAATGAAGCTAGTTCTAAGGACGATCTTTGTCATTTCTTTACAGAATTTAAAATTTTAGATTTGCTGAGAAATAAATTCTTACTATTTCATTTTCAAGAGCAGGTTTTTAACTTAGTCCAATTTGAAAAATTATTGTGCTTAGATGATATCAAAGCCAACAATATTTGTAAATATACTATCGAGCGATTAAGATTAAGGTCGATATTATTGTAGGGCTTAAACATGTACTATTGTTGACTCTTTTGTGTCTGAATTATCCTCTGGCTTAACATCCACTTCTTCAAAATAGGAGGTGTGGCTATTAAATAACGAGACTATTGCTGTAAAACATTTTATTTTAAATTTATACATATTTAGTACCTTCACCTTCAATATACACCCCTCCTCTATCCCTACAACGCTCCATGCGAATTTACCATTGTTCGAAACAGTGCTGGAAGTCTTTTTCTGAGAGCTCCTGCATGACGCGGGCCGCATATTCTTTCACAGCTTCAACGGACAGAAATCGTACTTCTTTTAATGTAGATTTGACTTTAGGGGAACAGATAAAAGTCACATGGGGCCAGTTTAGGCGAATAAGGCGGATGGCCTAATACTGGGATGTTGTTCTTGGCTAGAAACGTCTTGACAGACAATGCAATGTGAGCCGGCGCGTTGTCTTGATGGAGAACCCCGTGACTTGTTCTTCCACAAATCGGGTCGTTTTTTCCTTTCTTTTTCACGGAGTTGAGCAAGCACCTCACGGTAGTAATGTTGATTAATTATAATCGATATTTTCACCCGTTTTGGACGTGGAAGAGCGATCCGGGCGGTTATCATCTCCGACGTCTTTTCGGCCTTCTTGGAAACGCTTGAACCACTCAAAAAAACTTGCGCACGTGATTAAATTTCATCGCCTTAAACTTCTTTTAATAACAGATAAGTTTCAGTAATGGTTTTATCAAGTTTTGATGTGAAATTTCATGACAATTCGTTGCTCTACTGCATGTGTAGTGTCATGTTTTCGGCAAAACGAAATTACACAAGCGACGGTTCCGGTCAGACAGATTTCTCTACAAGCACATGAGACGCTGCGCAGCTGTCGGTCGTTAGGATTTGGCGCATGCATAGTTTTTTTGTAGCATCATCAGTCACGTTATTTAATAGTCAAACCTCGCATCGTTATAATTACTGTTATTTATCTATATGTTAAGAGGCTGAAGATTTCCATTATATTGTCTAATAAGGTTTCTGATACCAATATGTATTTTTATTAAATTAAAATATTTTACAGCATTTCAAAGAACCCAGTACTAATTCATTGTCAAATTAATATTTTTTATAATGTTTAAGTTATCAGCTTTGTATTCTCACCCCCTTGCTATGGTGGTAACTTGAAAGCAATAAAATTTCATATCACTATATATTTGGGAATATATTGATTCCTACACAGTCCCAGATTCCATCTATAGTCCCATTCTTCGGACACTTCGAGTGTTAAATGATCTTGCGTCAATTTGATTTTACCAATTACTGTACTCACTATAAAATTTCCAAACAGCACTTCTCTTCAATCAAAAACCAAAATCTATTTCCTCCTTCAATTCTCCAACAATTTCTTTGAGAAATTCCCTCTCCCTACGCAGGATGTCAGCATTTTATTGATGCACAGATGTTTCGCCGACTGAAACTACGATCTTAATACGAAGACCACTGATGACTCCGCTATGGAATCACCCTCATCTGTGATTTAAGAGTAAGCCCTCTGTGTGATCACATTAATTCTTAGTTTTCAATTCAGACACATGGAAAAACAAATTTCGGAACCACTTAATTTAAATATCCCCTCCACAGCAGTGCATTTGGAAGCGTAGTCGCTTCCACTTAGTAGTGGAATTAATTTTAATTGCTACGTCAAAAATCGCTAAAAATTTGCATAATATGGCGTAAAAGATTAGTAATTATTAAATAAAATGACAGTGCAATTTAATAATAGATATTAACAGATAACATGTAATTTTTGCTATGGTAAAATGATGTGTGGAATAATTAATGAGATTAGACTGTAGGTACTCGAACGGAATATAATTAATCAGACTGATCTAATTATAATACACAATTTAACCCACCATTATTCAACTTTTTCGGTAGTTGGTTTATAAATAGTGGTTGTAAGTGCGGACTTATAAATGGAGTTCAGCAGTTCGAGTTGCGTTTGTAGCTAATTTTTTACTTTTTTTCTTACTAATTACTTCTGTAAATTATCAGGACATAAGGGAAACGAACCGGCAGATTTATTGGCCAGGGAAGGCTCTGCGGGACACTTCGTTGGCCTGGAGCCCTATTTTGGGGTCTCCAAGTGTCTTAAGACTGCAGCCATTTAACTATGGGTGCTGACTAGGTCTCAAGAGTGGTGGCTTGCCACCACAGGGCAGAGACAGGCGAAGGAGTTCATAACGAGCTATTCGCCGAGGCTGAATGCAGAATTAATCCGTCAAGGCCGTATGGGGCTATAAGGAAAATTGTATAGGCCTATTGACCGGGCCACTGCAGGCTCAGAAAACACATGCATCTGTCAGGAAGAGGAGGAGGAAACGGCACTGCACGTGTTGTGTCAGTGTGGAGGGGCTCGTCCTAGCTAAGGATGTTACTTCTCTGGGAGGAATAACCAAGGCCGGTGAGCTTTACCTACCCAAGAGTTGCTCTCCAGAATTAAGAGTCTGATTTAAATGGACGGGTTCTGGTGGGCGAGCTCTAGAGTGTGGCTGGGAGCCCCAATAGATCCAAAGGGGTCGCAGTGGCGTAGGCCTTAAGAGCCGCCCTATTAGAATCTTATATTCTGTAAATTATGTCCAATTAATTATAAGAGAACGAACAATGAAACTGTGGCCTTAAAAAAGGTACCTTATTTCTTGGCGAGACTGGAACAGAACGAAGAGAATAAGGCTTTTTTTACAGCCAAGATATTGTAAAGATAGGGTTGGTTCACTTTACTTATATACTGACAACTGCAGGTATTTAGAAAGCAGTTAGGAATGGCAATATGTTCGGTGTTTTTCAGCTCTCAGGAAAGATTGTTTTATGTACTAATAAAACCAACATAAATAAATAATTATATTTAACTGTTTACTAACATTATCCAGACTTAATGTTCATTAAACCTCAATAAAAAAAAATTGACTTTTTTAATCTAATAATTATTGTTAACCAAATTAAATTATTGCAGCGACGGAAAGATGATAACAATACACACCAGAGTTTTACAGTTGGCTGTAAAATTTGAAAAAAGAGTTTACCGTCGATACTATTGTACTTAAATAAATGTTTGTTCAATAAATCCCAGAGATTAGGGAGGAGAGACTGTAAATAATGAATGGTGCATGGGTAGGGATACTGGGGCTACGTATTGCATCCTTTTTTAGCCCCAAAAGTGGGGGAGCTAGTATCTTTATTTTATTTTTTTTAATGTTCACTCCTCACTTTGGCGTAAATTCATAGATAGAATACACTTTTAGATAGAATTAAATTTGTTCACAATTTTAGTCAAACATTTCTTATCCAAATTAAAATATTAAAACTCAAGTTTAGCAACAAAAAGGAATATCAAATTTGGACAGTAACACGTCGAAGAGAAGTGGCAATAAATGCGAGTAAATAGAAAAGCTTCAACCAATACTCCCCTAATGGACCCCTGTGTGGATTCTATATTACAGGGGAGCCTATAAAACACCTAATACTAAAATCCTAAAACCTGAACTCTGTGTTAAACCCCAAACGTCCCACATGCAAACAATAAACTAAATTTAATCCAATCAGTCATATTCCATTTAATCTAACCAATTATTTGCCATTCTTCTCGTCAAAGCCGCCGATGCAAACTTACTGAGGCAACGAAAGGATGGCTGCCATTGGTTAGGGCTTACATTAAAACCTGGTCTTCATGTGAGTGACAATAAAAAAAAAATACTGTGTTCGCCGGTCTCACGATCATTAAACCCACATCGTGCCATTTCTCGTTTAACTACAAATAGTAGTGACGTCTCGAACGAGATCAGCAGGAAGATCATATCCGCGAATAAGTGCTACTTCGGCCTTTATAGGCACATGAGAAGTAAGTTGTTGGACAGGGCAACCCAAGCTAAGAATTTATATTAAAACTCTTGTACGCCCTGTCCTGGTGTATGCCTCTGAAACCTGGACAATCACGAAAGCAGATGTATAACGCCTTTTTAGTATTCGAAAGGAAAATACTGAGTAAGATCTTCAGCCCACAATACGTGAGAACAAACAGAGAGCTGTATGCTCTGATGAAAGAGCCGCGAATATTATAGCGTTAATTAAGCTAATCAGGCTTAGATGGGCTGGACATGTCGCAAGAATGGTCCACAAAGAGATCTCGTACAAGCTTCTACAGGAAGAGTCCTATGTCCGCAAAAGGAGAGTTGGGAGACCAATGCTGAGATGGTTTGACAGTGTGACGCAGGATGCCAGACAGCTATTGCGTACTAGGAACTGGATGGTGGCTGCAAGAGAGAGGGACGACTGGCGGAGTAAGATCGAGGAGGCCAGGACCCAACTAACTGGGTTGTAGTGCCATTGAGATAGAAAGATGTCCATTTACTAAACGCGCTACAGCTTAAAGAAATTCTGCAAGGAGCGTAACAGCTTCAGAAACAGTTCAAAGCGTGTACCGTTCTTTTCTGGAAGTAGCCCATCTGGATTTCTATATTTCCTTAAGAACTCCAAAGCCTTAAAAAAAATCTCTGCCTGCATAATTCCTCCACAAATATAGGTTCAACCTTCCCATAACCTGTGGGTGGTGTTCTCTGACCTTAGACTTAAGGCAAAGTCAAAATGGGAACTAGGTGAAGATCCACGACCAGTTACGTTTAGGATGCAAGCTGGCTCTAAACGATTTACCACACAATCTCTGATTTCTGAGAGGTCGCAGCAGGTTGAAGGGCAGGACGTCCGCTATACAAGAGAATTTGAACTTCACATATGGCCAAATAGCAGCCAAAGCCTTGCGGATCATCTGAAGTCACTCATTCAATTATCTGACGAATTGTGTATACTTAAACGGAAGTAAATTTGAAAATGTAAAACTTTTGTAGGGCCAGAATGAGAGAAAAAGAAAATTTGACAGTTACAATTGTAATAATTGTAGTATAGAAAAATATGAGTGTTTTTGAGCTATTAAGAAGTTCAGGTCAATACAGTATTTCATTAAACATCAGTAACAATAAGTACATAATTTAATCCAAAACGTTTTTGTTAATTTTGTGATTTGTAAGTGTATGGAAGATTTGCCACATATATTGTTTACTTGTCCAGTGTATTGCTCAATTTACGGGTGGGAGAATACTCTTTTGAAGGGGGGAAAGAAATTAAATACTTTTGGGAGCAGTTTTAACCTCTAATAACAGTGTTAGGGAAGATCTATGTGAGAGAATCGCAGCCGGTAACAGATGTCTCTGGGCGCTGCAGCCAGTCTTTTAAAAGAAAATGCTTGTTCTGAGCTATATAAAGATAATAATATACCACACTACCTACAGTTCGGAAGCATGGGTATTAACCAAAGCGGACGACTAAAGGTTGTGCAGGTGGGAAAGAGAAAAGTATTAAGAAGGATTTTCGGACTTGTAAGGACGCAAGATGGCTATAAAAAATCAGGACGAATCGAGAAGTCGTTGAACTGTACGGTGAGCCTGGTGACGATAAGGGTAGTATGGCAATCGTTTCAAATTATCACCGCGTGAACCTATTTTCATTAATGAATGGTCTTTTATTTCGAAGTTTTAGATAGATTTGCATTTTAGAAGTCTTGATGCTGTGAATCGTAAGGACAGGAGTTTGTCCCACGCAGGTTGGACCCTCCCTAAATCTATTATTACTAATCTTTCTACAACGCTACGATGACTGGGACATTTGCACTCGAATGGAGGAGACGAGAGGTCCCAGGAAAGCTCTATATGGACACCCTGGTGGAAAAAGGCCTCGACTAGGATGGTTGAGCGACGTACAGGAAGATTTGGAAGCCCTTGGTCAGCAGAGATGGAGAACGTCGGCAAGAGACAGAGATAGGTGGAGAACTGCAGTGGCTGAGGCTCGGGTCCTTCATGGACAGTTATAGCCTTAGAGCAGTGATGGCGAACCTATGACCCGCGCAAGCTTTTTCACTGACCCACAATTGCTAGGCAACCATTTGTTTGTTTACGCGGGTTGATTTAGATTTTCTAATTGTGTGCGATAATTTATATTCTATCTGTATTTTTTTTTTCAATCACGCATTGACACAAAAGCAATTTAGATGCTATCTATAACCTATAGTTTGATCATTACACTTCTAAAACGCAAATGACGACAAATGCTTTTGTAGTATTTGAAATAAAGCAAAAGTGTTTACAAAATATCAAATAAAATGTATAATTTTACTCATATTTTGTCTGTTAAAAAAAAAATCGACAACCCAAAGCAAATAACCATATTTAGATTTTTCTTCAGATAAAACACACACTTTTGTAAGGTTTTGTTCAGTTATGTTTGTAGAAAAGGGACTTCCATAGCACTTGTTTCGTCCCGTTTTACCCGTTAAGCCAACTGAATTTTAAAGATCTTTATTTTTGAAAATATTCAGTTTAAAATTTTTAAACTTAACTCTTGTGCAAATGGGCATTAGTGACCCAAGAGCTAGTACTAAAAAAAAATGAACAAAATTTGACCCACGTCTCAAAAAGGTTCGCCATCCCTGCCCTAGAGTAAGTAAGTATTACTCAATTAGACAGAAGTACGATTTAGAAAGATTTCTAAATCTCGTATTTAGAAAGATGTTCTTTTTGTATGTACTCTCTGTTAGGTTCAGATGATAAATTTATTATGAATTATGCTTTTATTTATTTAAAAGAATGACTGAGAAGAAAAGCACAACTGTATTGATTTCATTTTACTTTACCAATTTAATGTAATCTTATAGTTCATTCAGTTATATTTTTAGTTTTTTTAGGTATTTATTTATTGAAAGTTTCATTTTGTACTTATTCTACATTTTTAAATTTAAATTTCTAATTTTATTTATTTATTTTTTTTTGCATACGCTTTTTTGGAAGTATTAGTTTCCTTGTGTATTCATTAGCTCAATTCTTTGTATGCGATTTCACAAAACAAATAAATATGAGTGTTTACCAGGAGATTAACACTTAATTTAGGAGTCTGAAGGTAAATTTATCATAATGGCGAAATTTTTAAGACGTTAGAATGTGCTGCGACGGCTTAGAAACTTAATTACAGCTCAGCGTGGGCCAGAACTGATATACAGCCATGCGGCCGAGCCATCCATTATAACTCGACTATACGCTCCGTACGCCTCGCTCTACCTGGCGAGATATCCCCCAGCTAGATATATTTACGGTTTTTAATAATACCCACATTAACTTTACCAGAGTTTAACGAAATTCATGATTGTATCCATCTTTTTCATACGCTTTTTTGGAAGTATTAGTTTACTTCCAGACTCACAGACTAAGCTTCAGTCCGATTTTAGACAAGTTTTCTAGATAGAGAAGTTTCGTGGACTTTCACAAAAACTCATGCATATACGCTTCATTTAAATAATATATTTTGTTGAATTATTCCATTCATATTATGGTCCCATTCAAATAGTCCTAAAAGTTGATGAAGATTTATGGGAACTTAGGTCTAATACAATTCTTAATGACTGTATCAAAAACTTGCAATATTAAAACTGTCCGGTAGGACAGTTGTGTAAGGGTTGATTGTCAAAAAGTGCACGAGAAAGCGTAACGTTGAAAAACATCCAACTTTGACAATTTTTTTCTCTTTTTCTATAAAAGATAAAATTCTCAAATTTCTTTTAAAATTTAGGGCAAATCCTTCTTTATAACTGTAATTTTGTTACAACAACATAGAATAAATAGATTTCGAGAAAAAAGTTGCTGAAAATGAGCAAAAACGGCATTTTCAGAAACTGTTCTTGTTGTTGTTCATCTTCTTCTTGTTACCTTGTTACCTTGATTGTAAACAACGTAGCGTCTAAATCCGCGAACCGATTTTCATGAATGAGATATCATTCGATTCGGAATTTCATGTAGATAGTGCCTTTTGGAAGTCACGACACTGAACGAGGAGTGGCTATTAAATAACGAGACTGATGCTGCTACAGAAAAACTATGCATGCGCCAAATCCTAACTACCGACAGCTGTGCAGCGTCTCACGTGTTTGTAGAGAAATCTGTCTGACCGGAACCGTCGTTTTGTGTAAGAGGTGTTAGTTTCGTTTTGCCGAAAACATGATACTACACATGTAGTAGAGCAACGAATTGTCGCGGAATTTCACATCAAAACTTGATAAAACCGCTACTGAAACTTATCTTTTATTAAAAGAAGTTTATGGCGATGAATGTTTATCACGTGCGCAAGTTTTTTTGAGTGGTTCAAGCGTTTCCAAGATGGCCGAGAAGACGTCGGAGATGATGACCACCCGGATCGCCCTTCCACGTCCAAAACGGATGAAAATATCGATTATAATTAATCAACATTACTACCGTGAGGTGCTTGTTTAACCCCTTAATGCACAGTTTTTTTGAAAAAACCGCTATTTTTTATATTTGAATAAGTAAGTGTTATAGCTTACAGTCCCATGTAAATGATAAATATCTATAAAACGATTGCTTTTCTTTGCTTTCACATTATTTTCAATTCTCGATTATATTCGAGAGTGAAAAATTATAGTAGCATAAAGTGCAACGCCGCTCGAATTATCTCGAGTGTGAACAGTTTGGCCAGTTTAGCGCGCTCGAGTTAACTCGAGCGTGCACGTTAAGGGGTTAACTCCGTGAAAGAGTAAGGAAAAAAACGACCCAATTTGTGGAAGAACAAGTCACGGGGTTCTCCATCAAGACAACGGCGCCGACTCACACTGCATTGTCTGTCAAGACGTTTCTAGCCAAGTACAACATCCCAGTTTTAGGCCTGACCTGGCCCCATGTGGCTTTTATCTGTTCTCCCCAAAGTCAAATCTGCGTTAAAAGGAACACGATTTCAGTGCGTTGAAGCTGTGAAAGAAAAAGCGGCACGCGTCATGCAGGAGCTCACAGAAAAAAGACTTCCAGCATGGTTTCGTTGTAGGGATAGGGGAGGGGTGAATATTGAAGGTGATAATAACTAAATATGTATAAATTTAAAATAAAATGTTTTACAGCAATAGTCACGTTATTTAATAGCCACACTTCGTACATCAAATGGGAGAGAAGTTACACGAACAATTCTTGTCTAGAAACTAAAAAATTTGCCACAATTCTTTCCCATTTCCTTGTTTAAAAAATAATTCCAACAACTTTTGTAACTTTGTATAGACACAATAAAGAGTACACGTTCTGCGGTTATTGTGAAACAAGATTCTCTAGTTACCAATTACTAGCACAATTAATGTATATTAATTTTAATTAAGATTGTTTTTAGACAAAGATCCAGAGAGTAGAGGGTTTAGCGACATGTGATATTGATGGGAGCCATCATTACTGATGTAACTCTATTGCCATCATCAAAGCACCATTACGGCCAGTTAATATTGAACTGGCATGATGAGTACAGTGTGACACATGGCAGTGCATATCATTATGGGAATACTAATTACACATTAATTATTTATTGTTTTCCCAATAATATGTTAATTTTACTTAGATAAAGAAGTATTATGCAATAAAAATGTTTATTTCCTTAAATAATAAAACTTAAAATTTGTTTAAAAATATTTGTATAATATACGAGGTCTGTAAATTAAGTAATGAGACTGATTTTTTTAAATTGTTTTATTCAAAAAGAATTTCAATTCTATATTGTCACCTTTAAAATAACTTTCTTCTGAAGCCACACAGCGCTGGAGACGTTTCTTCCACTCCTCATAGCAGTGCTCGAACTCCGATACTGGAATAGCCTTCAGCTGGTCGGTTACAGCCGTTTGGATGTTTTCGACTGTCCCAAAAAATGAGTTCCCTTGAGGTGATTTTTCAACTTCGGGAAGAGAAAAAAAAAGTCACATGGACTCAAGTCCAGGCGAACAAGGAGGCTGAGGAGCCACAGGAATGGTTTTTACTGGCCAAAAATTCTGGTTTATTGAAATTACTGTGTGACAAGGAGCATGATCTGTGATGCAACACCCACTTGTTTTTGATGTTTGGTCTCACACGAATGACCCTTTTTCGAAGTTTTTTTTCAAGAACCTCTCGGTAAAAGTGTTGATTGACCGTTTTGACCTTGAGGTAGAAACTCTTTGTGCACGATTCCGTGGATATCGAAAAAAAGCAAATCTGCATGCATTTGATCTTCGACTTCGCCATCCTTGCTTTTTTGGGCCTTGGAGAGTTGAAGCGTGCCATTCCATGCTCTGGCGCTTGGTTTCTGGGTCATACTCAAACACTTTCTTTCTCTTCCCGAAGTTGAAAAATCACCTCAAGGGAACTCATTTTGGGACATTCTACGAGGGTCGTTTGAAAAGTCCGTGCAAAAATAAAAACTACTTAATTTTTTGGGGTAAACCTTTTTTATTTTTCAACATAGTCTCCTTTTAGGCTTATACACTTCATCCAACGCTGCTCCAGTTTGTTGATCCCTTCCGAATAATAGGATTTGTCCAAGTCTGAAAAATAGCCATTCGTTTCTGCAATCACCTCCTCGTTTGAATAAAATCTTTTTCCCGCCAGCCATTTCTTCATATTGGGGAACAAATAGTAGTCCGAGGGAGCCAAGTCTGGAGAATAGGGGGGATGTGAAACGAGTTGGAACCCTATTTCCATTAATTTTGCGACCACAACTGCTGAGGTGTGAGCTGGTGCGTTGTCGTGATGGAAAAGGACTTTTTTGTGGGCCAATCGTGGGTGTTTTTCTTGCAGCTCGGTTTTCAAACGGTCCAATAACGATGAATAATATGCACCTGTAATAGTTTTACCCTTTTCCAGCTGGTCGATGAGGATTATTCCTTGCGAATCCCAAAAGACAGTCGCCATAATCTTTCCGGCCGAAGGAACGGTCTTCGCCTTTTTTGGCGCAGATTCCCCCTTGGTAACCCATTGTTTAGATTGTTCTTTGGTCTCAGGAGTGTAGTGATGTATCCATGTTTCATCCACAGTGACGAAACGACGCTTAAAGTCCTGCGGATTCTTCTGGAACAGCTGCAGATCACTCGACTTCCTCGATTCAAACGAATGCCAAACACAAAGAAATAGACCGATCTGGCTGAAACTTGGTGTGTGTTCTTCCAAGAGATGTTACTAACTAAACATAACCTCGATACGCGCCAGTGGTGCTATCTCTCTGATTTTGCACGGACTTTTCAAACGACCCTCGTATATCTTCTTCTTTTTAATAATTATGTATTCCATTTCGAGGCCCACCTCTAACTGTATACGTTAAACCAGTTATATAAATAAAATATTAACTTTCCTGTATGTGTAGGCCTCGATGAATAGAAAGTCATATGGGTGTTATTTTTTAATATTAATATAAATGATGATTCAATTTAATTTAAATATTAGAAAGAGAGATATTTATTAGTATGGAGTTGGTGAACGTGAAATATTGGCTAGAGCTGGCTGTCAGCTGCTAAAGAGTCAGTCAGCTCTAATCTGATGCTAATACCATCTGTAAGATTTCTAAAGCAACTTTTCTTTAAACTGATTACCATATTCAATATTTAAATATTATTAAACTTCTTATTTATTTCTAAGTAAGAATTACAGAAAAGGGAATGTACCGCGAGCAAATGTTCGCATTGATTTTTCATCGTCAAATTACTTAACAACTCAAAAATGGTTAGTTCACCCACTAGTTAGGCTTAGTCTTCAGTATAGGAGGCCATCAATTCAACCCATCTGTGGTGGCCATTCCCACCATACCAGGTACAAGGTGTGGCTATTAAATAACGAGACTGATGCTGCTACTGAAGAACTATGCATGCGCCAAATCCTAACGACCGACAGCTGTGCAGCGTAAAGCCTTCACTTTCGATTGCAGCGTCTCACGTGTTTGTAGAGAAACCTGTCTGACCAGAACCGTCGTTTGTGTAAGGAGGTGTTAGTTTCGTTTTGCCGTAAACATGATACTACACATGTAGTAGAGCAACGAATTGTCGTGGAATTTCACATCAAAACTTGGTAAAACCGCTACTGAATCTTATCTTTTATTAAAAGAAGTTTATGGCGCTGAATGTTTATCACGTGCGCAAGTTTTTTTGAGTGGTTCAAGCGTTTCCAAGATGGCCGAGAAGACGTCGGAGATGATGACCACCCGGGTCGCCCTTCCACATCCAAAACGGTTGAAAATATCGATTATTATTAATTAACATTACTACCGTGAGGTGCTTGCTCAACTCCGTGAAAGAGTAAGGAAAAAAACGACCCGATTTGTGTGAAGAACCAGTCATGGGTTCTCCCATCAAGACAACGCGCCGGCTCACACTGCATTGTCTGTCAAGAACAGTTTCTAGTCAAGTACAAACATCCCAGTTTTAGGCCATCCGCCTTATTCGCCTGACCCTGGCCCCCTTGTGACTTTTATCTGTTCCCCCAAAGACAAATCTACATTAAAAGAAATACGATTTCAGTCCGTTGAAGCTGTGAATGGGAAAAAGTGGCACGTGTCATGCAGGAGCTCACAGAAAAAGACTTCCAGCACTGTTTCGAACAATGGTAAATCCGCATGGAGCGTTGTAGGGATAGGGGAGGGGTGTATATTGAAGGTGATAATAACTCGTAGGTACCAAAATCAGCCTCAGGGCAATCCAATAAAAGATGAATTAGAAGCGAGAAAGAATCTTTGGTGATATGCTGTGAGTTTCAAGAAGTTGTTTATGATTACATAACTTCTATATTTAATGCTTACAACTGAAAGAAGCATTGTCCCGCTCCTTATTTAAACAATTATATTAATGAACAATTAACCTTATTGAAGGTTCTCAACTTTATGAGCCGGCTTCGCTCTAGAAGTTGGTAAACTTGACTCAGTCCTGTCTACACATTGGCTCGTTTACCAAAATGTACAGCTCAACTTGTATTAGCCATTTCTTGATCACATTTTACCTTAATTAATTAATTTCTGATAGCAGGTGCGAATACCCTGCTTCACAAATATTTACGATACAAATAAAAAGAAGAAAGATTGTTGTCAATTTCAGTCATGACCTTTTATTTATTTTTTTTGCCGAACTTTCAACCTAGGGACTAGGTCATCTTTAGGGCTTATTAAAACTGTCCGGTAGGACAGCTGTATAAGGGTTGATCGTCAAAAACTGCACGAAAAAGCGTAACGTTGAAAAACACCCAACTTTGACAATTTTTTTCTCTTTTTCTATAAAAGATAAAATTCCCAAATTTTCTTTAAATTATTGGGCAAACCCTCCTTTATGACTGTAATTTTTTTGCAACAACCCAGATCTAATAGGTTTCGAGAAAAAAGTTGCCAAAAATGAGCAAAAACCGCTTTTTCAAAAAATGTTCTTGTTGTTGTTGTTGTTGTTGTTGTTGTTGTTGTTGTTACCTATTTTGTAAACTACGTAGCGCCTAAACGCGCGAACCGATTTTCATGAATGAGTTATCATTCGATTTGGAATTTTCTGTAGATGTGCCTTTTGGGGGTCTCGGCGCTGTACATCAAATGGGAGAGGAGTTAGCCCCCTTGATGAAAGGCCACATCCAAAATTATTATTACTAATTACTCAGTAAATCTTGGCCCGATTTTGATAAAATTTGGTAGGATGATAGGGTTAGGACTCCCCTACGTAACATTAAAGCGACAATCTGCCCTTACACTAGTTAAGGGGAAGTATAGCAATCGTTTCAAATTATTGACAAGTGGACCGATTTGCATGAATGAAGGGTCATTCGAATCGAAATTTTGTACAGATTTGCACTTTAAAAGTCTCGTGCCGTGCCTCATAAGAAGGGGAGTTTGCCCCACCCCAAGTAAGACCCTTTCTAAAACTATTATTACCAATATTTCTATAACGCTTAGTCCGATTTTGATACAATTTAGCATGAAGAAGTGATTAAAGCGCCTCTACGTGGCTGTAAAGTGCCATCATGCTCTTACACCTACTAAGAGGAAGTACTGCAATCGTTAAAATTATCAATTAATGAATTGTCGTTCGATTCAAAATCTTTGCCTCTTTGCCTTTTAGGGAGAAGTACTGTAATCACAGTATATTTTTCTTACTCCTCTTTAAAGGAAGTACTGAAATCGCAGTTTAATTTTGCTTTTTACGTACAAATACCTTTATTATATACGTTTATTCAAAACGCTTTCTCAAAAAAAATGTTATTGAGGATGGTTTGGGGACCGCAACTATAATCATTCTTTAAAAAGATCTCTCCAGTGGTAGTTACGGTTCCGATTTAACACCTTATCAGGTTATAATGATAGAATTGCTTATTCCAAATTTAAAAAAAATCAGTAAAAGAGATATGTAACTTTGCAAAATAGACAAAAAGGAAAATCTATCCAAAAGGTACAAAAATCTCCTTAACAAAAACTTACAGTTTAAAAAGCATAAGGGTCTGTGACATCTAATAAATTCTAAAAAATATTAATGAAAATTAATGCAGTAAAATTACTTAAATATTAATGAAGAATTTATGAAATGTTGGGTACTTGCTGATTTGTGTACCTTTTGGCGTTTAATCAACCCTTATTCATAACTTTTTAAACTGTTGATCAAAGAAGACTACAGAGGTGCTCCTTCTACAAAGTGCTAAAACAGATCTCTGGTAAAACGATGAAACAGGGAATAGCTAACCTCCCCTGGAATCTAAAAACTCTAGATTAAAGAGTTTTAGATTCTGGTGGATATTGAAGCTAAACTCAAGCACCTCTCATGAACTGCTTCGTAAGATTTATTTTCAGCATTCCCCCAGAGACTCTCGCATTTCGCGCTACTACGATGAGTTGAAGTGACTTTTCCCCTGTCTACCACCAGCCAGTATTTTTTGGGCTTCATTTCTTCTTCCAAGTCATCCTATCTCAAAGGCCATCTTATATTTTCCAAATCTTCAAGTTCAAATCCTCTGGTCTCTATATTCCCTCACACCGTTCTTCATCCTTTGACAAATCCTTCCTAATACGCGCTACCTCTCTCTGGAACTCCTTCATCCTTCATCTGTCCGCCATGCTCCTACCCTTTCCATCTTTAAATCCCTTCTTTTCAATTATCTCCTTTCTACCCAGCTTCCTCAGACATGAATTCATTTATTTCCTTAATTTCTATTATTACTTTTGTAAATACTTGCTTATTTTTTGTATATAAATACAGGCCAAACCAATAGGGCCTCCAATTGTACCTGTGTTTATTCTTAGGGGACAACAGTCCCAGGATAATAAATTTATTTTCTTTCTTCTTTAAAGAATCATGTATAGAAGGCAACTAGCAAGATGGAGCTAGAATAAGTTTAGCCATTTAATATGAACTATGAGGTGCAATATTTCCAATCATATGTGTTGGTCTACATTAAAATTATGCAAAATATAATTTTTTAAGCTAATTATACGAAAACTTTAATTTTTTTATACAGTTCGGGGATCAGGATTAACCCCAAAACCCTCTGAGCGCGCCCATGTTTATAGCAGCCCTATTTTAAAAAATGTTTAGTCTCTTCTTTCTTGAGATCGTTTACAATTTTTTTTGAAAAAAAAATATCTATCTCAAACTGCTTTCTGAACATCTGAAGATACTGCTTAAATTTCGTTTAGTCATTGTGTGAACTCTAGAACTACCGAAAAACTCCCCTCATAGCGAGCAGAGAAAACAGAAAAATATTCCCTTTGTTTTTCTCACTTATTCCACTTGAATTGCATCCAAGTTTTACATCGCCACTAAACATCAAACAGTTTACGAGGTGTGGCTATTAAATAACGAGACAATTGCTGTAAAACATTTTATTTTAAATTTATACATATTTAGTTATTATCACCTTCAATATACACCCCTCCCCTATCCCTACAACGCTCTATGCGAATTTACCATTGTTCGAAACAGTGCTGGAAGTCTTTTTCTGTCAGCTACTGCATGACACGTGCCGCTTTTTCTTTCACAGCTTCAACGGACTGAAATCCGTGTTCCTTTTAATGTAGATTTGACTTTGGGGGAACAGATCAAAAAGTCACATGGGGCCAGGTCAGGCGAATACGGCTGATGGCCTAAAACTGGGATGTTTGTACTTGGCTAGAAACGTCTTGACAGACAATGCAGTGTGAGCTGGCGCGTAGAACCCCGTGACTTCTTCTTCCACAAATCGGGTCGTTTTTATTCCTTACTCTTTCACGGAGTTAAGCAAGCACCTCACGGTAGTAATGTTGATTAATTATAATCGATATTTTCATCCGTTTTGGACGTGGAATGGCGACCCGGGCCGTCATCATCTCCGACGTCTTCTCGGCCATCTTGGAAACGCTTGAACCACACAAAAAGTAGCGCACGTGATTAACATTCATCACCATAAACTTCTTTTAATAAAAGATAAGTTTCAGTAGCGGTTTTACCAAATTTCATGTGAAATTTCTCGACAATTCGTTGCTCTACTACAATGTGTAGTATCATGTTTTCGGCAAAACGAAACTAACACCTCTTACGCTGCAGAGCTGTTGGTCGTTAGGATTTGGCGCATGCATAGTTCTTCTGAAGCAGCATCAGTCTCGTTATTTAATAGCCACACGTCGTATATCAAGTACAGACGAGTACAAAAGTTGTAAATCATTATAATGGAATCTTTTTAAAGAAATAAAGAATTATCGGGAATCCATTCGACCAATCCATGGAAGTTGAATAGCTATTACTGGAAAATTAATCGCCTGGCCTCGTAAATTCATTACGTGCCTGCCCTAAACGTTGCTAGAATTTGATGGTAACACTAATGAACCTAATTGAATACATTTAAATCATCTTGAAAAAGTACAAAACAAATGATAGAAAACAAATAATAAAACTAAATTAACATTATTACCAAGTCAACAATGTGCTTAAGAAGGACTAAAACGTTAGATGAACATGTAGAAGTCATTAGGTAAGTAATAGAAGGACTTAGTGTACATTCTAAAGGATTATGTTGGCCAGCATCAAGCGAAGATAACGGAGATTTAGGTATCCATTAAAGCGAACGTTTAGAGAAAGTATCTTTGTACTTAGAACCCGTGTACTTAGCAGTTACTTAACTATAGCATTAACTCTTACAACTAGATCAAGTAAAGGGAAAGCAAAGTAACAAAAAAAATATTGCAGCTGCACTTTCTCTTACTGCAAAAATCATTAAAATTGCAATTTAAAAAAAGTCGCCACAAATATATAGCTAATTGGAAAGGTATGAATATTTAAATTATTTCTTTTAACCTTGGTATAGGTGAGAGGAGGCACCTTTGAACAGTTTTAATTTCTCGCCAAATATTTAAAACATTTATGATTGGTAATTTTCTCCATATGTTGTGGTAGACCTGTTGTATAATTGACAGAGTTTCCCTTCGTTTTCATTGTTTGGTAAAGTCAGAATTGAGGAATGTTATATTTTGTAAGGTAGTAGTAAAAATTTTTGTTGCAGCTTTGGAAGTGTATAGTGAAGATTGTAGTGGACAAGGTGTAAGTATTGTTAGTCCATATTAACATTTGGAATTCGTATTTTTAAATCAAGTATTTACAAAAGTCTATTTGCTTGCAAAAAAAAAGTGTTGGATATTATATTTTCTTTTATGGAAGGAGAGGGGGCACATTCCCCCTCCTTTTGGTTCCTTCCTTCCTTTTTTTTTGGTTTAATCGCAGAGAAGGGGAAAGTGGTCCGAAGCTACATTAAGAAGCGCAACAAACCGAATATTTTGTTCAAACTTCCTAAATCCATCACTTCGGGTACAACATCCCAAACTAGATTTCAGTGGTTTAAAAGAGAAAGTAATGTAGTAGTGAGAGAAATAACTGATAGAAGGTAGATTCAGAGTAAAGTAATATCATTTCTTTCTATTTTATATTGTGTTCAAAGATATTAACATTTGAAACAACATTTTTAGATTTAAAAAATATAGATATTTACGTAAAGTACCAACTGTTTATTGATATAGATCTGTTAAGATAAGATGGTAGACGGGACGGGACCTATGCCCCATGGCACTGCAGCCACAAAAGACTTATTGTGCCAGCCCCTTCTTAGTTCTAGTAAGCGAACCCTCCCCTCCTAAAGAGGTTGAGGACCTTCCCTACTAGTTCTTTTTGCGCTACTATCTCCTTCGGCCTCAACGTTCCAAAGGTTTCATAGCGCAAACGTTCGATTGCAACGCAATCTGTTAAGAAGACTTGAAAGTTGTAGAAAACAAAATAAAAAGGTTCAATAATACGATTCTGTGCGCACTCTGTAACTGAAATTGTAAATTCTGTTCAAATGTGCCCCCTCTCCACTACATATTACAGACAAGTAGTTCTACAACTTGTAATCGATGTGGTTGTTCGGGCTTTTTCCCATTTCAGTGTAATTTGCAGACTTTCATTAATAAATATTAGGGTGATTTAAAAAAAAATGACTGTTTTTAATTAGTAAATGTTTATTGGGCTTTCTTGCACCACTCTGTTAATTCCAATGTTGTTGTTATTGGTATCTTTTTAATCCTAATACTATATTGAATCATTTTGTAAACATGTCTCTCTGTGAGACTGGAAACATAGTGGAGCAGCGAGCAAAGCGGCGATGATAGCGAAGAGCAAAGCGGTGAAAACAAACACAAGTTATCGTATGGGACCGCGCATAGTGGGAAGCAAAGCGAAGATAGAGCAATGCTACCAAGAGAGAGAGTAGAGCAACGCGTTGTGACATGTTTGATTTCTTCGCTTTCATCGCGCTTAATTTTCAAAGGTTAAAATGGATATTGCTGCATTTATTGGTGTAGTTTTTCTTTAAAGAAACCTCTGTAAGGCCAAAAGGATCTTCTACATCACAACCGATTTGTGTTGGATAAGAAATGGGACAGGATTAATGGGGTTAACATTGAAATTTGTCCTTTTCTTGATTAACATGCCTTCAACACTGGTTAAATGTCGAAATAGACATTCGAAAATACGAATGAAACTTGCCAGGATGCTCCCGAAGTTGTTGGCACAAGTGATGGAATTCACCATGTTCATGTCTAGTCCTGTTTATATCATGAACACTGCAGTCCCTTCTGCTAAGCTGCTGTAAATACCAAATTTTCAAGGAAGAATTTTTGTATAGAAATAATTCCTCCATCATGTCTCGTCGAAAAGAGTAACGCGACTAAACTTGTCACTATGTGCATGCGACTGTTTGCTCGCTCCTCGTCAGTCCCTTTGATTTGAAGCAACTATCATCGCCGCTTTGTTAGCCGCTCCACTGTGTCTCCAGCATGAGGCTCAATACTTGTTTGGCATTCTTTCAATCAAAAAAGACATTGAGGTATGAAATTCAAGTAATTTTGCGACATAGTGTAGATAAGTCGTTTATTTTGTAGTGAGAGTTTAGATCGTTTGTCGAGAAGTCTAGAGAGAAGTTTGATTCGTCTGTTTAATTCTTTCCCGTTTAAGTCTAGTATGTGGGATTCCAGGTTAGGCGTTTGTCCATGAAGAGTCCTAGGTACTTAACACAATCTGTTGTTGGAAGAGGTTGTAGTTCGCCTCAGGGAGAATGTAATGTAATTACATTTGTTTTCATTGATTTTGATTCTCCATTTCTTTAGCCAAGGCTCGAGAGATTCTGTATGGGATTGAAGGGAGCGATAGGCAAGGACCGGGTCTTTATCAGGACATAGGATTGCCGTATCATCGGCATAAGTAAAAAGGAAGATATGAGACTTGGTAGGAATATCAGCAGTGCATATGGTGCATGCACTGGACAGACTGGACTCCAATCTTCCCTATTCAGACAATACACAAATGCTTCAAAATTTAACGAACGTTCAAAATGCGGAAAAATGACCATAAACTGGAGAAACGTTTTCTTTGCCTTCAGGTTATAACCATAAAAGCTCACCATGAACTTCCACAAATCCATCCAAAAGTTCGTGCATCCAGTTTGCTCTTTATACTTTGAACATTAAGATCTAAGCTTCGGTGCAAACCATGACTGGTTTAATGCTTTCAAACCAGTAATTATTGATAAGTTTCATCTTTATTTAGTTTTATCAAACAGAACCTGCCAGGAAGCCATCTTAGATTAACCTCTTAAAAGTCAAATTCCAGCTCCTAACAGCGAGATACCAAATTAAGACTTCTTCTTATGGTGAATCTTTAGAGTATGCACAAAAGTTGGTGCAGTTGCAGTTCCTCCAGGCAGTATTCTAGGGCCCCGTTCAGTACAAAATTTACTCTTCAGTCACACTAACACGTACTGAGATTACTCTTCTTCCCTTATCCTGGATGTTACTATCATTTTATCTACCAACCAAGATCCATTAATAGCGCTCAAAAATCTTCAGTCCATAGAAAAATGCTTCAATAAAATTAGCTATAAAAGTGAACGAGACATATTATCTTCATTCTTAGATGCATCACTTTTCTCTCCCGTCTTTGAGAACTGAACTCAACAGACGATTCCGACAAACTGAAAAGACTACTCGACAACAAAATACTTATTTATGTAAGTATTTAAAACCCGCCTGGATCTATGGCATCGAACTGTGTAGTTCAACTAAATGCTCAAACCTCTAAAGCAGGGGTCCCCAAACTACACATGCGGCCCGCTGTGGACATTTATCCGGCCCCCGCCGCATTTCCAGAAGGGACATCTCTTTCATTGGTGGTCAGTGAGAGGAGCACTATATGTGTGGCGGTACCACAAAGCGCTGTGTCGCTCATGTACAGTACTACTTCCGATGACGCGCGGGATGCACGCGTCACGGCTCCGAAGACAGTGTAAAATCAACAGCCAGAAGTAGGAAGAAAGGCAAAGCACTCATAACTAAACCGGACATTGACCATCTCATTAGCCAAAAAGCAGGTCCATAATTCCCACAGAAATACTGGGCAGTTTGTTGATTTAAATTTACTTGTTCTTTATTTGAAATATTCTATTTGTTCCCGTTTTGGTTTTTTTTTTACTTTAAAATAGTTTCTTTTATAGTCCGGCCCTCCAACGGCGGTCTGAGAGACAGTGAACTGGCCCCCTGTGTAAAAAGTTTGGGGACCCCTGGGTTAGAGTACAGGCCCAAGGACACTTGGGCCCAAGGCCTGGGGATCTTCATGTGAAAATGTAAAATCTGGAAGTCAACAACTTTTTAGTAAATTTAACGGAAACACGAGTAGGTCGTGTGAGTGGATTCCTAGTTTGAAATAGTAAACCTAAAAAACACATTGTGGACGCACTAAGTAAGATATATTAATAAAAAAATATATATATCTCAATTGGCTTCTTTCTATAACTAGCTCCCCGAAGTCAATTTAAATGAGATGATTTTCGTTGATTATAAAGCCCCTAGATAGAGGTTACTGGGTGGAGCGAATGGAGAGAATTCCATTATTTTATGTAAATTTTTTGCAGCATTAAAAGCTTGTCCAGAGCCAGTAACAATAAGCGAATTGTTCAAATAGTTGCCATCTCAGTTCAATTAAATGATTTCATTTTGTTTAATTTGACCACCCAAGTATAACCACTTTATAAACATAATTTAGACTAGAATAGAATTGCGCACCCATAAACCCTTTTTTGCATCCATTTATCAACCATTATTAAAATTCAGCCTTTTTTAATATTTTTCATTCAGCGAAGGAAATCAACTGTAAATCACTTTTCTTTCTTTTTTATAATGAGCGCTTAGAAACCATTCGCTGGCTGTCACGAATCCCATTTATCACGGTCGGGAACGAACGGAGAAATCTATTCTGAAAAATCTTATGTCCGGTATAAAAAGTTTCTTCAAATAAAGTATAGTATATAGTACTTTATTTATGTTTTAAAAGTACTGTAATATTTTTTTTCACAAATAATAGAGCTGATCGAACTGCACATTGTGGAAAATGGAACATCACAGTGGTAATAGTTATTTATTTAACCAGTGTGGAAAGTAGTACTTTTCCTCACACGAGACAGGGTTTGCACGCACGAGCGAGCGAAGCGAGGTAACAGTAATTGCATGTAAAAATTAGTAGTAGATGTAGTTTAGTTTAAGAAAACACTGATTAATCGCTTAACTAAACTTCAACAGTAATTGCATGTAAAAATTAGTAGTAGATGTAGTTTAGTTTAAGAAAACACTGATTAATCGCTTAACTAAACTTCAACAGTAATTGCGTGTAAAAATTAGTAGTAGATGTTGTTCAATTTAAGTAAACACTGATTAATCGCTAAACTAAACTTTAACAGTAACTGCGTGTGAAATTTAGTAGTAGATGTTGTTCAATTTAAGCAAACACTGATTAATCGCTTAACTAAACTTTAACAGTAATTATTGCGTGTGAAATTTAGTAGTAGATGTTGTTCAATTTAAGCAAACACTGATTAATTGCTTAACTAAACTTTAACAGCAATTGCGTGTAAAAATTAGTAGTAGATGTTGTTCAATTTAAGTAAACACTGATTAATCGCTTAACTAAACTTTAACAGTAACTGCGTGTGAAATTTAGTAGTAGATGTAGTTCAATTTAAGCAAACACTGATTAATCGCTAAACTAAACATTAACAGTAATTGCGTGTGACAATTAGTAGTAGATGTAGTTCAATTTAAGCAAACACTGATTAATCGCTTAACTAAACATTAACAGTAATTGCGTGTGAAAATTAGTAGTAGATGTAGTTCAATTTAAGCAAACACTGATTAATCGCTAAACTAAACATTAACAGTAATTGCGTGTGACAATTAGTAGTAGATGTAGTTCAATTTAAGCAAACACTGATTAATCGCTTAACTAAACATTAACAGTAATTGCGTGTGACAATTAGTAGTAGATGTAGTTCAATTTAAGCAAACACTGATTAATCGCTTAACTAAACATTAACAGTAATTGCGTGTGAAAATTAGTAGTAGATGTAGTTCAATTTAAGCAAACACTGATTAATCGCTTAACTAAACATTAACAGTAATTGCGTGTGAAAATTAGTAGTAGATGTAGTTCAATTTAAGCAAACACTGATTAATTGCTTAACTAAGCAACAATAAATGCGTGTAAAAAGTACTATTTGATGTTATTCAATTTCACTTAAATCCCTAAATATCGCTTAACAAAATAGAACAACAAGAATTTTGCAGGTAAAACGATCTGGCTTGACAAATTGGATTAAGGATGGACACAAGCGTAAAATATGATTTAAATTTTCTAATTGTCTTATACACTGAACACATATTTCACTACAGCTAATTGTATAATAACTGTCAGCAATACAAAACCCTTAGTAAGTTATCTGAAGATTATCGGATTTGAGAAATAAATTTAACTTTCTCGAAAATGATTTTCCGTAGGAAATAATTCTGTGACCTAGCTTAGAGAACTGATGGCTCCATCCATATTGTACACTGTATTATACTGGGAATTTGCAAACTCGATTTATATCCAAGAGATAAATCCAAGAACATAGTTATTACCCATTCTCAAACTGATCGGAAAGGTTTAGAACTTCCTTCGGAACCAAGGGTCCGAATATGGTTGTAACCATAAATTATTAGCACCAACCGTTACTCTTGTTCAATTGTATAGCATCACATCCGTTTGTCCTATCCCCAGTCTTGACCATATTTAAGTGTTTACAGTACTGGATTCCCACGCGGGGATCCCGGGTTCAAATCCAGCAGCCGGCTCTCTTAGATTTTTATTTTTTTATGAGCTTCTTACAGCTCACTGTCCGAGGATTGACAGCGTTATCTTGTGACAATAGATCACTGACCTGCAGGCCGGCATTGCACTGAAAAAGCTCTCAACCAGTTTTAAAAGCGACTCTTGGGTAAAGCTCACAGGCCTTGGTTTTTCCTCCTTGAGAAATAACATCCTTAGCCACACAAGCCCCTCACACTGACACTACACGTGCAGTGCCGTTTCCTCCTCCTCTTCCTGACAGAACCTGCAAAGGCTATCACCTGCCAGGCCCATGCGATGCATGTGTTTTCTGAGCCAGCAGTGGCCAGTTAATAGGCCTACAATCATCCTTATAGCCCCACGGCCTTGACGCTAACTTAAGGTAAGAAGCATAAAATTGCAATAAACTGCCATGAATTAGATAAAACTAAAATCAAGTATAAACAAAAACAATAAAGTAAACCAAGATAAAGAAAAATTCTTCATTAATTCGATCTGTAAGTCGACCAGCAATTACAAAAATAACAAATTTCCAACTTAAGGAAATAAGCATAAAATTTTAATAAACTCTTTTATTTCGATAAAACAAAACTTAAGTATAAACAAAAACAAGAAAATAAACCCAGATAATGTTAATTTCTTTATTTTATTAATTCGATCTGTAAGTCGACCTGCAGTTACAAAAATAACAAATTTTTAACTTAAGGAAATAAGCATAAAACTGTAATAAACTGCACTTACTTCGATAAAACTAAAATTAAGTATAAACAAAAACAATAAAATAAATCAAATAAACCAAGATAAAGTTAATTTCTTTATTAACTCGATCTGTAAGTCGACCTGCAGTTACAAAAATAATAAATTTTTAACTTAAGGAAATAAGCATAAAACTGTAATAAACTGCATTTACTTCGATAAAACTAAAATTAAGTATAAACAAAAACAATAAAATAAATCAAATAAACCAAGATAAAGTTAATTTCTTTATTAACTCGATCTGTAAGTCGACCTGCAGTTACAAAAATAATAAATTTTTAACTTAAGGAAATAAGCATAAAACTGTAATAAACTGCATTTACTTCGATAAAACTAAAATTAAGTATAAACAAAAACAAGAAAATAAACCCAGATAATGTTAATTTCTTTATTAACTCGATCTGTAAGTCGACCTTCAGTTACAAAAATAACAAATTTTTAACTTAAGGAAATAAGCATAAAACTGTAATAAACTGCATTTACTTCGATAAAACTAAAATTAAGTATAAACAAAAACAATAAAATAAATCAAATAAACCAAGATAAAGTTAATTTCTTTATTAACTCGATCTGTAAGTCGACCTGCAGTTACAAAAATAATAAATTTTTAACTTAAGGAAATAAGCATAAAACTGTAATAAACTGCATTTACTTCGATAAAACTAAAATTAAGTATAAACAAAAACAAGAAAATAAACCCAGATAATGTTAATTTCTTTATTAACTCGATCTGTAAGTCGACCTTCAGTTACAAAAATAACAAATTTTTAACTTAAGGAAATAAGCATAAAACTGTAATAAACTGCATTTACTTCGATAAAACTAAAATTAAGTATAAACAAAAACAATAAAATAAATCAAATAAACCAAGATAAAGTTAATTTCTTTATTAACTCGATCTGTAAGTCGACCTGCAGTTACAAAAATAATAAATTTTTAACTTAAGGAAATAAGCATAAAACTGTAATAAACTGCATTTACTTCGATAAAACTAAAATTAAGTATAAACAAAAACAAGAAAATAAACCCAGATAATGTTAATTTCTTTATTAACTCGATCTGTAAGTCGACCTTCAGTTACAAAAATAACAAATTTTTAACTTAAGGAAATAAGCATAAAACTGTAATAAACTGCATTTACTTCGATAAAACTAAAATTAAGTATAAACAAAAACAATAAAATAAATCAAATAAACCAAGATAAAGTTAATTTCTTTATTAACTCGATCTGTAAGTCGACCTGCAGTTACAAAAATAATAAATTTTTAACTTAAGGAAATAAGCATAAAACTGTAATAAACTGCATTTACTTCGATAAAACTAAAATTAAGTATAAACAAAAACAAGAAAATAAACCCAGATAATGTTAATTTCTTTATTAACTCGATCTGTAAGTCGACCTTCAGTTACAAAAATAACAAATTTTTAACTTAAGGAAATAAGCATAAAACTGTAATAAACTGCATTTACTTCGATAAAACTAAAATTAAGTATAAACAAAAACAAGAAAATAAACCCAGATAAAGTTAATTTCGTTATTAATTCGATCTGTAAGTCGACCTGCAGTTACCGTAATTAACAAAAATAGAATAATTATTTCATTTATAAGATCTATTAGTTCAGTTGTGAAAAAACTGATATCAAAATTGAATTCATTGAATGTGGAAAACAAAGAGATTATTGCCAATTTCATCCATAATTTCGTACTTGTTTTTGGCCAAGCTTGCAACCTAAGGACGAACTAAGGTGATATATTTTTTAAATTAAATTAATCTGTACTATAATTTGGCTCTGTAAAATACGTTTCATGACTTAGTCCCTAGGTCGAAAGCTTGGCAATAATAATAATATTATGACTGAAATTGAGAACCATTTTTCTTCTTTTTGGATTTATTAAAATGCAGTCACCAAAAACGATAAACAATATGGTGTATAATAAAGTTTAAATTTCCTGTAATGTTCACTTCCACTTATTAAATTCAGTAAGAGAACGTACTGCTAATATGTCGAATTTTCGATATCTAGTTTTCACGGGCAATATTGGTTTTGAGGTTCTGCTAAGTCGAAAGATGGTTTTTTTACAAATAGGTCTGTCAGTTTGTAAGCGTAACTCTAAAAGAAAATAAAACGCTTGAAATTTTAATTTTGATTATCAGGTTTATATACGAGGTGTGGCTAGTAAATAACGAGACTGATGCTACTACAGAAGAACTATGCATGCGCCAAATCCTAACGACCGACAGCTGTGCAGCGTAAAGAACTTCTCTTTCGATTGCAGCGTCTCACGTGTTTGTAGAGAAATCTGTCTGACCGGAACCGTCGTTTTGTGTAAGAGTTATTAGTTTCGTTTTGCCGAAAACATGATTACTACACATGTAGTAGAGCAACGAATTGTCGTGAAATTTCACATGATACTTGGTAAAACCGCTACTGAAACTTACCTTTTATTAAAAGAAGTTTATGGCGATGAATGTTAATCACGTGCGCGATGAATCTTTGCCTGTGTTCACTATACTCTAACGTTCTGATTCCCATTTTGCCATATTTTTCAACAATATTTAACCCACAATACTTTTTTATTAATATTTTTAGTCATGGGTTCTCCATCAAGACAACGCGCCAGCTCACACTGCATTGTCTGTCATGACGTTTCTAGCCAAGTACAACATCTGCCTTATTCGCCTAACCTGGCCCCATGTAACTTTTATCTGTTCCCCCAAAGTCAAATCTGTATTAAAAGGAACTGAAAAGACTTCCAGCATTGTTTCGAACGATGGTAAATTCGCATAGAGCGTTGTAGTGATAGGGGAGGGGTGTATATTGAAGGTGATAATAACTAAATATGTTTAAATTTAAAATAAAATGTTTTACAGCAATAGTCTCGTTATTTAATAGCCACACCTCGTATATCTTATTTGAGAGTTATCTCGAAAACGATTTTATTTGAACTTGGTTAAACCACGCATGGAGTAGTTTTATAATTTTTATTTTAAGGGTATTTTTTGGCGAGTCGAAACTTGGGTATATTGAGTTTAATGTATGGTACATCCAAATTTTAAATATTAGTAACGAATAAATTTGTGTATACAAGTTCAAATTAGAATGAAATTGTCTGGCCGAAAGCGCATTTAACTGAATAGGATTTACAAAAATATATTTTTAGGTTTTCAGCTTTTTTTTCTAATTTAAGAAAACGGGGTCTTTAATGTACGAGGGTCGTTTGAAAAGTCCGTGCAAAGTCAGAGAGATAGCACCACTGGCGCGTATCGAGGTTATGTTTAGTTAGTATCATTTCTTGGAAGAACAAACACCAAGTTTCAGCCAGATCGGTCTATTTCTTTGTGTTTGGCATTCGTTTGAATCGAGGAAGTCGAGTGATTTTCAAAAAATGGACGAAAAAGAATTTCGTGTGTTGATTAAACACTACTTTATGAAAGGCAAAACGCCTCAGGAGACTAAAGAGAAGCTTGATAAACATTATGGTGACTCTGCACCTTCGATTAGAACAGTTTATAAGTGGTTTCAAAATTTTCGGAGTGGCCATATGGGCACAAGTGACGCTGAACGTTCTGGACGCCCTGTTGAGTTACTACTCCAGAAATCATTGATAAAATCCATGATATGGTGATGGATGACACAAGACTGAAGGTGCGTGAGATTGCTAGTGCTGTGGGCATCTCGAATGAACTGGCACATAATACGTATTTTGCATCAACATTTGGACATGACAAAGCTATCCGCAAGATGGGTGCCGCGATTGCTCACGCTTGATCAAAAACGAAATCGTGTGAAGTGTTGCAAGGACGGTTTGCAGCTGTTCCAGAAGAATCCGCAGGACTTTAAGCGTCGTATCGTCACTGTGGATGAAACATGGATACATCACTACACTCCTGAGACCAAAGAACAATCTAAACAATGGGTTACCAAGGGGGAATCTGCGCCAAAAAAGGCGAAGACCGTTCCTTCGGCCGGTAAGATTATGGCGACTGTCTTTTGGGATTCGCAAGGAATAATCCTCATCGACTATCTGGAAAAGGGTAAAACTATTACAGGTGCATATTATTCATCGTTATTGGACCGTTTGAAAACCGAGCTGCAAGAAAAACGCCCACGATTGGCCCACAAAAAAGTCCTTTTCCATCACGACAACGCACCAGCTCACACCTCAGCAGTTGTGGTCGCAAAATTAATGGAAATAGGGTTCCAACTCGTTTCACATTCCCCCTATTCTCCAGACTTGGCTCCCTCGGACTACTATTTGTTTCCCAATATGAAGAAATGGCTGGCGGGAAAAAGATTTTATTCAAACGATGAGGTGATTGCAGAAACGAATGGCTATTTTTCAGACTTGGACAAATCCTATTATTCGGAAGGGATCAACAAACTAGAGCAGCGTTGGACGAAGTGTATCAGCCTAAAAGGAGACTATGTTGAAAAATAAAAAAGGTTTACCCCAAAAAATTAAGTAGTTTTTATTTTTGCACGGACTTTTCAAACGACCCTCGTAAAGTGATTAAATAATAAGAAATTTTCATTTACTAAAAAATATTTACAGAATTTTCTGCCATTCTTAAAAATGTATTATGTGAACAAATATATACATATATACCAGCTCATTCTTAGAATAAATAAAATAAAAATAAAACGACCCTTTTATTGTAAACAAGACTATTTTTCAGAGCAATAAAGTTACATTTGAGCTACATTGGACGCGCATGCGTAGAATTCGATCAATAGGATTCATTTGAAAGAGTTGTATTTTTCTGTCCCCATTGAAAAGCGCTGTACCCGCTTAACCCAGCTCTTTCGGTCAAGGACTCTTGTTATTATTATTATTATTATTATTATTATTATTACTATTATTATTATTGTTTCCCCTCCCCTAAGCACTAAAACAAAAATTTAAAAACAGTTTAATGCTTGTTTTAGTAAACGGCTTGATGGGATTTTTCGAGGCGGTAGCCATTAAAAACTAATTTCGTAACTTGTACAAACAATAATTAGTAATACAATGTTTTTGTTTAACAAAAGTTATATAATATTTCCACTTAACAGCAAATATACTCAAGAAAATGCCCCTCTGCTTGGCTCCCTTAAACACAATTTAAAGTAAAACCAAACTCAAATATCCAAAAAAACCATAGAGTCAACGTAAAATCGATTCTATAAAAAATCACACAAGCAAAAAAAAAAATTGAAATCTATTCTGTCAAATTTCATTTCCCGGAATTGGTGAACAAATATTAATCTGAAGTGCCACTACTGTGTTAATTCGACTGTCTGTTTGGTTGACCTATCTAATGTTAATAGGAATCAAATTCAGTACTAAATTTACAAATTTAAAGGTAATCGGCTGACCTAAAGTGACAATTAATGAATACATTCTCCAGTCAAAAGAAAAAAAGGTAAAGCGATGCCTATCTTTTCAGGCGAGCTTTACGTCCAAATACTAAATTAGGTGTCGTGGACAGAGGCGACTAGCAAACATACTTTACTGTAAATTTCTTTTATTAACCATTAAATAAAATCCAAGGTCTAATAAGATCGGGGAATCGAACCCAGTAACCACAATACATATTTAGCTTTACAGGTCTCGCCTCTAACTGCTCGGCTACTGTGACCGCCTTCTACGACTACAATAGATTTATTGAACTCTATAATAATGCTTGAATGTATTTCGTTAATAGGACAGAAGTTACAGCAATTCGAAATATGAAGGAAATGTAAAACTCTTAAACTTTATCACCTTATATCTCCTTAAAAAAAAACAGACAGAAAGATGGAATTGTGCGTAATTGTAGAGGTAAAGGAGTGCTAAAACTGTACCTATTTTCGCGGAGATTAAGGTTAAAAGGACAGGAGTTACTGCAATTCGAAATATGAAGGAAATGTAAAACTCCCAAACTTTATCACCTTATATCTCCTTCAAAACTACCGATAGAAAGCGGGAATTGTACACAATTGTAGAGATAAACTAGTACTATAATTGCCTATATTTCCGTGTAGATTATAACAATAGGATAGGAGATACAGCAATTCGAAATATGAAGGAAATGTAAAACTCCCAAACTTTATCACCTTATATCTCCTTCAAAACTACCGATAGAAAGCGGGAATTGTACACAATTGTAGAGATAAACTAGTACTATAATTGCCTATATTTCCGTGTAGATTATAACAATAGGATAGGAGATACAGCAATTCGAAATATGAAGGAAATGTAAAACTCCCAAACTTTATCACCTTATATCTCCTTCAAAACTACCGATAGAAAGCGGGAATTGTACACAATTGTAGAGATAAACTAGTACTATAATTGCCTATATTTCCGTGTAGATTATAACAATAGGATAGGAGATACAGCAATTCGAAATATGAAGGAAATGTAAAACTCCCAAACTTTATCACCTTATATCTCCTTCAAAACTACCGATAGAAAGCGGGAATTGTACACAATTGTAGAGATAAACTAGTACTATAATTGCCTATATTTCCGTGTAGATTATAACAATAGGATAGGAGATACAGCAATTCGAAATATGAAGGAAATGTAAAACACTCAAACTTTATCACCTTATATTTCCTTCAAAAATACAGATAGAAAGCTGGGATTGTGCGTTATTGTACAGGTAAAGGAGTGGTATAAGTGTACATATTTTCGAAGTGATTACACCAATACAGCAAAGTCTCAATTCATCCAAAAATCGAAAAAAAACGATCCCAAAATGTTTTATTACAAAGTAAAAGAAAAAGAAAAATTTAATAAGTTAAAAAGTTAAAAGTTAAAAAAATGTTAATGACTTATTAAGATATTTATAAAAAGTATTATCTGAAAACTACAATCAACTATGGAAATTGGCTTTGTTAAACAGAATGTAGGGGAACTGGGTTGGCTTCATTTGATAACGAAGTGGGACAAATTAAATTAGTAGGTAGTAGGATGCGATTGAAGGACAAAGGACGCGGAGAGGAAGATGACAGGTGGCCTGCAGGACTTCCGGCGCCGGCAGATAGCTCTGTCACAGCCTCACATCACAATGGAGCTGCAATGAACCAGCCCAGTAAATTACTAGCTTCCTCTTCTCAATGTCAACTTCACTAATTTCCCAATTGTTCATCTTTAATTTTTATAACTCATATTCCCTGTGTATATATTTAATTTTTTTAAAAATTCAGATCTTTTTTACTATTCAAGGAGATTGTAAGGGCGGTTGATTGCGTACAACTGTCCTTTTTTTGGCTTGCGTACCACTTGGTAGTACATCATGTATACCACATCGTAAAAATGATGGTATTTCGTGAAATTTGTTATTCCGAGTGTGCTATTTTATTATTATTATCTTTATTTGTATAGAGATACAATGTATCTGTTACAAAGGAGTTCATGTTCACTTTATAAACTTTGTAAAGTGTAAGATCTTAGTTTTAACACTTTTTTTAAATAATTAAAAATTGCGTACATATTTTTCTCTTCAAAATTATTAATTAATTTACAAAGTTCTTCTTTAGGATTATTATATTTGTTTATATGGAGTGGGATTCTAAAACTTTCATAGACTGGGCAGCTGATATTTGTTGTTAATTAAACATATAAACAATTAATTATTATTAATTAATAATTATTAATTATGTAAAAAATTAATGTTTCCGGCTCGTTCTTATTACACATTAAATGATGATCTTTGGGTTTGATTATGCAAAATTACATTATTGATTTTCAAATTTAATAGCATAAGGGCCACCCAATCTTATTTCAGAAAGAATTCTTATAACTTGAAAACAAATTAATTTATCTAAATATTGTTGACCAACATTTTGTAATAAATTTTGAGAATCCCTAAATTTATTAAATAATGTCTAAAATTATTAAAACTGTCCGGTAGAACAGTTGTACGAGTATAAGGGTTGATCGTCAAAAAGTGCACGAAAAAGCGTAACGTTGAAAAACACCCAACTTTGACAATTTTTTTCTCTTTTTCTATAAAAGATAAAATTCCCAAATTTTCTTTATAATATAGGGCAAATCCTCCTTTATAACTGTAATTTTTTCGCAACAACCCATATCTAATAGATTTTGAGAAAAAAGTTGTTGAAAATGAGCAAAAACGGCTTTTTCAAAAATTGGTCTTGTTCTTGTTGTTCTGATTCTTGCGCGCCTAACGCGTAAACCGATTTTCATGAATGAGGTGTCATTCGATTCAAAATTTCATGTTGATGTGCTTTTTTTGGGGGGTCTCGACGATTTACAATGAATGGGTGAGGAGTTAGCCCCATAAGTATATGCCCCAGTAGGGTGTACACGGAGGAGAGGTTTGAAACTTCGGGAGGTGATTCAGCAGCTCAAATGCAACAGAAAATGTTCTATTCATTTTGGCCCGATTCTCAATAGTGTCCAAGATATTTGCATTTTAAACTTTTCCATCGATATTCACGTTTTTCACCATAAAAACGGCCGTAACTTTTCTATCCTTTATCCTACAACAAATCTGCTTATTTCAAGCGAAAGAGCATTAAATTTCCTATAAATCTGTTTAATCCAGAGCTTCAAAACGTTTCTTATAGACCATAAAATTTTTACTATAAAGTCTAAAAAAATCGTTCTCGATGACTTCTGTTTAAATTTTCAACTGCATTTTTTCAATGATTAATGAATCAAGGAATCACATATTTCAGAAAATTTTTGGCATTTATAGAAATATTAGGTTTGTGATAAAAGCATTCTAATGAGCAATTCTAATTCTAGAAGGGGTTTGAAACCAAATTATCATTTGTGTTTTCGGGTTTTGGGAAAATACTCCATGAAAGACAATTTTGATCCTTGTTAAATGTGCTATTATATTTTCTCTTATATCTTGAGACAGACTAACCTTATTACTGTACATATTAACAACTTTACTGTATAATATTATTAATTAAAATAATTTTTATGATTTAATTTTTTTATTTATTTTTTATGTCCGCCATTATTGATTATTTTTGTCTATCACCAACCAGCAACTCGCGTACCACAGGTTGGGAAACGCTGACGTACATGAACACCGGTAGAAATATTTACACAATTGTGTTAAACAAATGTGTGAGCAACACTTGGACTTGGCAGATTAATGCGAAGACAAAATAAATAAATAAACCAAAAAAAAATCTGAACCCCTCCAGCACTTTTTCTAACAACTTTATATTCTTAAAGTTCTAAACTCACAAATTTTTCTGCAAACTCCGACATATTTGAGTTATGAATCATTTTAGAAGGAATACGAGGTGTGGCTATTAAATAACGAGAATGATGCTACTACAGAAGAACTATGCATGCGCCAAATCCTAACAACCAACAGCTGTGCAGCATAAAGCCTTCTCTTTCGATTGCAGCGTCTCACGTGTTTGTAGAGAAATCTGTCTGACCGGAACCGTCGTTTGTGTAAAGAGGTGTTAGTTTCGTTTTGCCGAAAACATTATTACTACACATGTAGTAGAGCAACGAACTGTCGTGAAATTTCACATGATACTTGGTAAAACCGCTACTGAAACTTACCTTTTATTAAAAGAAGTTTATGGCGATGAATGTTAATCACGTGCGCGATGAATCTTTGCCTGTGTTCACTATACTCTAACGTTCTGATTCCCATTTTGCCATATTTTTCAACAATATTTAACCCACAATACTTTTTTATTAATATCTTTAGGTCTTCAGACCTCAAGGAAGTCGCGGGGCCACTTGCGATTCAGTCTGCGAGGTGGATTGTTAGGAGGATTGTCAGAGGAGGCGAGAGACAGTACAAGAGCATTGGAGCAAGTGGAGAGAGAGCAGTATGGAATTTTTGTTATTTAATCTTGGCGGATTGATGTACAAAGGGGATGTTGAGGTCGTTGTGAAGAGTGAAGTTAGTTTGTAGAACTGAGGTGGTGCAGTGGATTTTGAAGTAACATCGGAAACGGTGGAGATTCCGAGCTGACTGCCGTCAGGTTAAAGAAATTCTTGGCCTATCAAAAACGGCTATAGTTGGTTTTAGCAGGCCCCGGATCCGCCAGTTGGCTCAGGTGTTGTGTTGGACATGCGACTTTAGCGTACCATCTTTTCAAATGCGGCCTTACCCAGTCGCCAATTTGCGCTGGCTGTGGGGGTGTCCAATGAGACTGTGGGTCACTTTGTAGAGGTGTGTCCCGTTTAAAACTAGATTTCTCGTCTTCGGAAGGTCAAATGTCTCCCTACCGGAGATTGTGGCATTTGGTAATCTTAACGAACTTTCTAGGTTTATTCAGTGCACTGGGCGATTGAGTCGCCATGCTCCCTAGTATGCTGTCACTACTTCATTAGTTCATTGTTCAGCTATCCAGAAACTCTTAGACGGTTTTGTTGGTCTTGAAGCCCCGGTATCTCTCAGGAGATGAGGGTTGGGCGGGGAACAACGGGCATTTTGAATTGCCTGCGTTCTTTCCCCTTTTTGGTGGAACCGCCATTTTAATACAATCTACAATCTAGTCACGTAGAAAGGAGCGTCAGCTATCTGTCGGAGTAGCTTTGATTGAAATGTCCTGTACAGTTCGTATGTTTTGTAGGTTTGGCTGAACCCCACAGCTCTAGTCCGTAAATCCACATAGGTTTGAGGGATAGTGTTGTATATTAAGCGTTTGAGTTCAATGGGTAATTTGGAGCGTCGTCCAAGAAGTCTGTAAAGCAGTTTAGCACGTTTCGTCCATTGCTTGTCTTTTAAGTGGGGAACCCATAATACTGTGAAATTTACTTGGTTGAAATTGTTTACACTATTTTTTTTTAAAGGCAAGAACTCAATAGACGATACGGACAACTACGAAGACTGCTATGGCGGAGATCAGCCATGAACGTACAGAACAAACTTGACTCTATACAAGACACTACTAAGACCCATCTAGACCTGCGGAGCTGAGATGTGGGGCTCTGCGAAACCTTCCAACATCCAAAGAATCCAATCCTTTCAATAAATAAAGTCCTTCGGCATATGGTCAAACGCTCCTTATTATGTATCCAATTTCAGCCCTTCATACAAGACCTCAATATCCCTTTTGTCAATGACCTAATCCATTCTCGGCTTCCTTAATTTCCATAATAGCCTAAACATACATTCTAATCCCACAGCACAAGCCTTATCCACAACAACTCTTCCCGACAGTCCTCCACGACGTCTGAAAAGACGTTGGCCCCGCTACCTTTTACCAATTTCCTAAACTTCCTTCCAACCTCTAGAGCAGCGTTTCCCAACCTGTGGTACGCGAGTTGCTGGTTGGTGGTACGCGAAAAATAATCAATAATGGCGGACATCAAAAAATTTAAAAAAATTAAATCATAAAAATATCAGTTTTTTTTCTATAATTCATAAAAATTATTAATTTTAAATATAGTAGATAGAGTACAGTGAAGTTGTTAATATGTACAGGAATAAAGTAAGTCTGTCTCGAGATATACGAGAAAATATAATAGCACATTTAACAGGATTAAAATTGTCTTTCATGGAGTAATTTCCAAAACCCGAAAACACAAATGATAATTGGATTTCAAACCCTTTCTATAAAGAAAATTTAGGAAAAGCTACATCATTATCAATAAAAGATAAAGAAAATTTAATAGAATTATCATGTGACAGAACTTAAATGATAACTATGTAAAAATCTGCTTAAAGAGACTGATTGTAACGAGTAAGCTCTATCCAAGCAACATTATATTTAATTAAAAAAAAAAATTAAAAGTAAGATCTTACACTACGAAGTTTATAAAGTGAACATGAACTTGAACTTCTTTGTCGTACATTGTATCTCTATACAAATAAAGATTATAATAATAAAATAACACTCTCGGAATAACAAATTTACACGAAATACAATCATTTTTACGAAGTGGTACTACAAATAAAAGGTTGGGAAACGCTGCTCTAGAGAGTTCCAGCATTGGCTGGGGCCCCTCTCAGCATGCCTTCCCAATTGTGGCGCTGGATCCACTAGGATTCAACCTAAAATCTGTGCCTAACTCAATTAAGAACACATTTACTTGATGTATATGTACAGGTTTTAAATAAATAAATAAATATTTAAAAAAATGTTTGTTTTTTTGAATTAAAATTTAGGACAGATCGCTGCTTAGGGGGCTCTCCTTGTGAGGGCAGTTATTGGAAGTAAAACTTAGTTAAGTTCCTAAGTTGAGGCACTTGGGGTTGACAGACTTTTCTGAGGTTCAGCTAGGAGTAAAAAATAATCAGTTTTTATTTAATTAAACGGAATATAATTAAAAAAAATGAAGAAGGAAAAAATGCTGGGAACATACGAAAAGTTTTCATTTTTAAATTTAGTACTTTCCATTAATTATACTTAATTAATTCTTGCTTTTTAACTGGTGAAAGGTGGGGGCAAAGTTTTGGAACATTAGTAACCGGGTTTTGGCCACCGAAGAGTCGAAAGTAGACGCCCAATACGTAGACCACGGGTGGTAGGCTACATTTTCCCAGGTTAGGTTTTCTGTCGAAACTTTTTTAATGTAAACCATACTATAGAAGTTTGTTTAATTGCCTTGCCAACAAGGTCTCTAGCGGTTCTCTTCACCAGCTCCTGTAAGCCAGAATTATTAAAATTTCAGACTATTTTTTTTTTTTTTTTTTATACTTTTACTTTTTCTGGTGACAGTAAAATTTAGCTACACCATCCACTTACACTCAGCTAAAAACCACTTTGAAACCACAAATACTACCTTCACACCAGTACACACTGTGGCCCCCCCCGTAGTCTTTAATACTATCTCCTAAACTGCGGCCCTTCATGGTTGCCAACAGTTTATGACAGCACTTAACCACTGCCTACATTATTAAAGTCACTAACCTGCGGATCTTCTTTAATACTTCACGCTGGTTATCTTGAAAAATTCTGGTATCGCACCGCTTTCACTTACTCCTATTATTAAACTTCCATTTGATATATTTATTTTATTTTTTTTCTAACTTTGCATTTTTAATGTATCATTGGTGTAAATTGGTGGTGTGCCTACATAAGAAGATGAACACAAGTGTGGCAATTATACGAGACGTTCACATTATAGTATACAAAAATTCTCATATGGATGAGACCGACAATTTCCGTCCAAACTACCCTTATTATCAATTTGGAGTTACGATTGCCAGATACGCTATCCACCACCAAAGAGCTGCCAATATAATGTTCGTTCAAACAAGCCTAAGACAGTACTAAACGAAAGTAAGTATTAACACTGCATTGCCAATCCGAAGTCAATTTTGACTCCAAAAAAAAATAAAAAAGAATAGGAATGGTCTCTGTTTCCCCACATCTCATAGCTATCCCAAAATGGTCTTAGATATGCTATCCCTACTCTTTCACCATTTGATAGTCACGAGCTGAAGACCGTGGAGTTCTTAGTATCTTTTTGCAGATTAGTTTACTTGAATCATAAGAGTCATTTTGACTCCAGATTGGTGTTACACCTAAATATATCGGAGTCATTTCGACTCATGGATTGGTAGTATAAGTAGATTTTCTGTTATTATCTTGAGTCCAGATTATTGCCTAAACGCTTATTTGATGAATTTACACAATTTTCATAGAAAGTATCAAGGCACAAAAAAAGGCTCTTTCTAGAATTGATTTTCTGCCCGAATTGCAGCAAAAACTTGTAGCGAATTGGGTAATTTCCAATCCATGTCAACAGCGGCACAGTAATTGAAAAAAATGAAAAAATCCCTGATCAGAAGGCAGTGAATCAGGATTCTAGAAAATACTGAAATTACTGCGATCCTAAGTTGAAGTTAATTCCTTCTGAGTGAAATGTTAAAGCCGATTTGTGGCCAGCGCCAAAATTTGTTTTCCGTTCTTAATTCCTATTCTTTCTCATCATTTAATGCAAATTTTATTATTAAAATTGAAATCAATGTAAAAAAAAATATAAAAAATAAATTATGGAGTCAATATGACTCCACATTAGCAATAACTGACTAAGTTCGAGCATTAGCAATGTTGTGTTAAGTAGATCTAGAAACTCTTAGAGTATCATAGACGTTAATGAGGCTGATTGGTTTAACCTGCAGTGATCAAGCGGTCAAATACAAAATGCGTTGACCGAGACCATTTTAAATCGGACAAGATCTGAGGCAAGGTTAGACCCACTCGTAATATTGAAGAAAAAAAAGCCTTTAGATCTACAGGGACAAATCCTCAGGATCACTGTATAAATTACCGGTTAACCCAGGCTGGAGGATGTATAAGATAGTGATCGCCGAGTAGGTAAAAGGAAAAGCGATTTAAAACCTAGGTAAAGCTGAAGAAAGAAATTAGGCAGGTGCCTAAGGATTATCTGAGAATCGGAGACCATGCCACTAAATCAGTACAACTGTTATCCTCAACGTATTTGAGCCGTTCACTGTACAAATCGATTAACTCCACCTTTTTGAAATATCTTAAATTTATGTGTCAAAGCACTTCGTTCAGTCATAGCTTTTTATATTTATAATAAATTTCCCAAATAATGAAGATTAACACCAGTAAACGATTGTTTTTTGGCCATTAAATAATACAGTCGAACCTCTCAATAACGGTCACTGGCGGGGAAAAGCAAAGTGGCCGCTGTTTGGAGGTGGTCGTTAGAAGGAGGTAGGCAAGTTTCATAATGAAAAAATATGGGTTTTTTTTCAAAACATCTATTTAAAAATTGTTTATTATTGTTAGATTTAAGAACGCATAATTATTTAGCTATATTAAATACATCAAATTTTTCTTAATTATCCAAAAAAATTATGAAAAAACTACATATTATTGACTTATTTAACAATTTTTATAATAATCATCACATTTATTCATAACAATAATAATTTATGGTAAAATTATCATCATACTATCATCTATTATTAGAAAAATAGAACAAACCTTTCGGCAAGTTGACGATGGCTCCGATTTGATTTTTGCAAAATCTTCCAACACATTTATTTTCTCTTCTAGAGTTAACCACTTTCGTTTGAGAGACATATCGGAAAAAATAATATTGCTCGTCCAAAGTAATATTGAAAAATGATTAAAATGGTTCAAGATGTATGGAGCTTATATAGGAAACTTTAGGAAAAACCAGAAAAAAAACGAACTTTTAATAATAAGTTGGTCGTTGGTGGGAGGTGAAACATATAATCCGTTCCCCAAAATCAATGTCCGCGGTCGCTATGTAGAGTGTCCGTTAGACGGAGGTTCTTTTATATAGAAAGTGTATAGAGGTAAAACGGGGAAATCCAAACACTGTCCGTAAATGGAGGTGGTCGCTAGTGAGAGTGTCCTTTATAGGAGGCTAGACTGTAAATAATTTATTTCAGTAGCCATTTTCATTAACTTCGTGCTCTTAATGTAAATCGTTGCAATAATTCAACTCAAATTCATGTAGCAGGCGCTGAATGATAACGGTAAATTTATTTGAATTTATATTATACACGGAATTATAAAAAAAAACAAAGTACATTATTTCATCGTATTTCTCCACTTTATAGTGTTTTTGAGGAGTTAATCGAATTGTGCAGTGAATGGTACAAATTATAGTATGCATTTTTAGTTGAGTTTTCAAAAAGTCAGCAAATTTTAGAATTGTAATAATTTGCACTAAGCGACCGTGTTCACTCCAGACTTTTTTTTACAAACAACGAGGAACACAAAATTAGTAATCAAGGACAAAAATTCAGTTTGAATATTTTATACATTTTTTCCCTTAAAATAACTGCGGAAGTAAGGAAGTCGTATCTATAAAAATAATCAGGCATTCAGGATCCGTTTAATCTTTTAAATAAAATCGTAAATTAAAGTTAGGATTCAGAGAGATTTTAAATATTGTAACTTCTGCTCTAATAATTACGGGAGAGTTGGCAGGCACAGAGTTTCAGAGGGTCACTGGAGTAGAGCTAATTCGAAACACTGTCTCAGCCGACACAGTTGCACACTTCCGGTCCACAGAGCACCGCTTTGCAGCTATTCTCGAAAGGAGATTAAAACAATTTATTTCTCATACCTTCGTTACATTTTCACTAGAAAGAGAGCTATTTGGCATCTGTCCGTCCTTATAACGAGTTAAATGTAATGGTAGAGACTATAAAACACAATTCTGGTATATGAATATCATGGACTTTTGCTTCGTCGTGTTTTCATAATTACATGTACCAACGGAGGATAAATCCGATCTCTGTCTCTTAGAGGCATCTGCTTCTAGAAGCAGGCCAAAGAAGTCTGTATGAGGACTTTTACTGTCGCCGTATTAATGGCAATCCAGCCACCTCATATTTCTCCGTCTTACTGAGAGCTCAGCAAAAGAAATGATGAATAGAACACCCGGAGAACATATAAAAGGGAATGAGCATCTAGCCTAGGAAGCAAGATGATATAAGCAGACTACTGCTCTTCTTTCTTCCCAGCAATTCGCTAGCACAAACCAAAGCGTCATCTTATTCGTGGCCAAAGGACTGATGACACAAAGGATTGTGATTGTAACCCGACTCAACTCTGGCTTGTAAACGCTTTTGTTCTCTATCAAAAGAAGTCTTCGCAAATTTCGGTAGCAGGACTTGTAGCAGGAAAGGAAGGATGTTAATTTCAATCTGCCAGAGCCTAGGATTAGATTAGACTAGGGCGGCCTCAAGGCCGACGCCACTGCGACCCCTTTGGATCTATTGTGGCTCCTCTTACTTTAAAGCTCACCCTCCAGACCTGTCCTTTTAATCAGACTCTTAATGCTGGAGAGTGACTCTTGAGTAAAGCTCACAGGCCTTGGTTTTTCCTCCCCAAGAAGTAACATCCTTAGCTACACGAGCCGCTCACACTGACACAACACGTGCAGTGCCCTTTCCTCCTCTTTCTGACAGAACCTACAGAGGCTAGAACCTAGGATAGTCACCAGGTCTTCTTTGGTGGGCAGAATAAGTCCATTTGGAAAATGAGTGAGAAGGTCCAAGAGTCTTTAAATCTGTTGGCTCCCTAAACCTTGGTGGCTGGGCGGTCACTAGGTTTGGAAGGGCCTTTGGATCCAACCCTTTTATAACTTGTGGGCAATTTTAAAATATCTGGAGATGGTTTCTGCGGGTAGGGGTGCATAGGAAACCAAAGAGATTTTACCAGACTACCGAGACTCTCCTCTCTGAAGAGAAAGTCATAGAATTCTCTTAGGGTAGTTACTTTGGGGAATATCTACTTGGAGCAATGAGGGCGTTCATGCAGCTCCAGGGAGTAGTTATCAGCCACTTCTCCCATCTCTTGAGTAGCTTTTACTGTTCCTCCATACTTACCCGTATACTGTTTCAAAACACTGGTTTTTATAAGAATTGAACTGAAATTACATTATTAACTCAATCAATAATAGACGCATATAACTCAGTTGAAGTCGAATCTGTTTTTTTGCCCGTTAACCCTTCAGCCGTCTCGTCGGGTCATATTGATCCAGCTCATACTTTCAAGTCTTCTATTTTAATATCTATAAGAGCTGGGCTTGCGAAATTTTTTTTATCTCTTTTTGACGTATTTTGATTGAGATGGCATAGGATTTTTTCCCGCTGCCTGCTGTACGTGCGCGAACCAGACATTTTGACGCGAGGTGACAGTTTGTGCCGTTCATTTCTCAATCTTTGTTGGGACTCTTAGGAAAAATAAGCCAAAAATCCCCACTGCATTTCTGCTACACAAGTCAAGGGAAGCGAACAGCTACCTTTTTGGGTTCACAAAGAAAATTGCTATGGTGTCTTATGTACCCAAAAAATCAAGAGCAGTAATTTTGTTATCTACAATGCATAGCGATAAATCCATTGACAGCGGAACAGGGAACAAAAATAAACCCGAAATTATAACTTTTTACAATGCTACCAAAGGAGGGGTACACACTGATGACCAACTTTGTGCAAATTATTCTGTAGGAAGAAAAACAAATAGGATGGCCCATGGCCATTTTTTACCACTTACTTAATGTGTCAGGCATTAATGCGTGTATCACATATAAAAATAATGCTCAACGTAAAAATATAAATTTCAAAATGGACCGACCGCACCTTCCTCAAAAGTTTGGGGCATCAATTATTGCGCAACGTCATTATCAGACGGTCGCTGAGCACCGTGATCCCACGAAATTTGAAGGTGAGGATCAAGATGTATCTGCAAGAAGAAAGCGCAACAATTCTTCCGTTTGCAACAAATGGAGAAGACATTCCTAACTCTAAAAAACGAAGAAGATGCCACATATGCCCTAGTACAAGGGACAATAAATATCCTACTTTTTGCAGTACCTGTAAAAATTACATATGTAAGATACACTCAGTAACTATTTGCACTAACTGTAGAAATAATTGTAATTAATTAACTGTTTTAATTTTAATTGTAAAGTGTAAATATTTTCTCTGTTTTTCATTACCTGCTAAGCAGCACCTCATTTAGAAATTACATCTTTATGTTATTGATTTTATTTCAATTTGTATTTCTGTTTTATTAAAGTATAAATAAATGTTTTGTCTTCGATTTCTATTCCCTGTAACATGATATTAGTTAGTTTGTCCTTTTTATTTAATAGTTTTTAATGCTGGGTCAATATGACCCGAGGTGACGGCTTATGGCACTTTATGAAAGGTGACGGCTCAAGGGTTAAGAAAACTTAGCAAATAATAGGAGGTCTCTCTAATGGTGGAAAGCTTTGGGCGCTAATGACCTCAGATGTTGACGCGCCTTAAATTAAAAAAAGAAAAAAAAACCTTTCACTTTTATTTGAAATATAATAATAATAGTGTTTTATTTACATTAAATGATACACAGATTAAATAAAAGTGAAAAAAAAAAATAAAAGAAATAACACTTTTCAGCATGGATAAAAAAATCCGTCTGCCGAGTTGCTACAACGAAAACAACAAAATAATTCATCCTCGGTACTAAGTTACAGCAAAATAATTTATGAAATTAACCAAAAAATAAATTAACTATTCATTGAAATTCCTCCATAATTAGTCTTCTATACAGTAAAGCTGCCTTTAAATATCTATACAAGTTGTCCCAATTTTTCCCATTAAGAAAAAGAATGACGTCTTCCTGTGTTAACTTTTTTCCTCCCAGATATTGCAATCTATAAGGGGCCAGGATGGGGCATATCCCAATAAAGTGGAAAATGTCTTCCATCTCATATAAATTGCACAGGGTACACTCTTGCCCAGACTCTGTACCAAAAGGCCTGTAGTTAAGGTATAGCGATTCAGATCTGGCCTGCATGAGAAGTTGTGCCTCAGAAAATGTCCTGTTACGGACATAATCTACCCCGTATAGCAGTCTGGGATACAGTTTATGAAATTGTCCCATTCTAGTACGCGACACTCTTTCTCTTGTTGTTGCACTACCGAAATAAAAGTATCCAACGAGGTTTCCCCAGTTAGCAACTTTTCCATTTGGGAGTATGGTGTCTGCAACTGGGAGCCTATTTTTACACATTCTTCCCACCATAGAACTTTATTGGCAATTACTTGTTTGGCTATTATTTTGGGTAGTCTGTGGTCCGGGAGTTTGAGAACTTTCAAAATATATTTCAGATGTAATTTCAGCGTGAAAGTAAACATTGTATGTAATCCTGACTCTAAGTTAATGATATAATTTGATGTATTACCAGGTAGTCTGAATAACTTTTTTATAAAAAACCTCTGCAACTTCTCCAACGTGTCATATCGTTTATATCCCCAAATCTGAGCAGCATAGCACATTACTGTGCGCGCCGTCGCGTAAAACACTTTTAATTTTGGCTGGAAGGAGATTTTTGGGTTATTAAACAACTTATTCCAGTTGCAATTGATCGCAAATTTCGCCGTACTCAATTTTTCTTTTAAATGCAGATCAAACGTCAGGGATGGTGTTAAGTTGACACCCAGATATTTATAGTTACCAACAATTTCAATATCCACCCCCTCATAATTCCACTTTTCCAACTTGGAATGTCTACCTCCCCTCCCCCTACAAATCATTATTTTGGATTTGTCCAGGTTGACTACCAAACCCCACATTTTGCAGTAGTTGTTTAGTGCGTTGATCATATTCTGTAATACTACAGGGTCATCAGCCAGCAGCACAATATCATCGGCATATTTCAGCACGGGAACATTTATATTGCCAAAATGTATGCCACCTCCGATTTCCTGACACAAATCATTAAGATAAATAGAGAAAAGGGTCGGAGAAAGTAGACATCCTTGTTTTACCCCTGACGATGAGGGAAAAAACTCGGAGATATTATCTCTACCCCAGACTGCCACCCGATTGCCTTCATACAACCTTCTGATAATATTAATAAACTTATTGGACAAGCCTAACATCGATAATTTATAAAACAACAAGTTTCTTGGCACCAAGTCAAAAGCTGACCTAAAATCCACAAAAAAAAGATAGACTTTTTTCTGCTTATCGATTTTAAGTTTCCACTGTACTATATTGACAAGATTGAAGACATTATCCACTGTGCCATATCCTGCTCTAAATCCTGCCTGAAATTCATTAATTATACTATGATTATCGAGCCAACAACACAATCTGTTCAAGAGTAGCCCAGAAAATAACTTTGCTTCAACATCTATGAAGGAAATAGCTCTATAATTTTTTACATCATTTAAATCACCCTTCTTATGTTTATTTGAAATATATTTTTGTAAACAATAATACTTGTACTTGAAAGAGCATTTCACTAAACGGGGCACTAAACTGGTTTATTTGGTGTAATAACGTTGGACAACTAATAAAAAACAATAGGTAGAGTTAGGACTGGTAAAGTAGCACTTCGAGTGGGTACAGATGCTATTGTAGCATGCTGCAATAAGCTCTGTTACTGCACTGTTAAGTTTAACATATTAATATGTCCTCCTTGAACTGCCAAATATTGCCAATCTCTATTTAGCATTAAAATTTTGTAATCGATTTTGCGTCAAACATTGTGACCCTGATGTTACTGTATAAAAACCTTTTTTATGACTGTTACTGTCTAAACGTTGACAGTACTTTATAACCGTTGATAGAGGAGGATACCTGTATAACCTCTTTGGAGACTAAATAAAACGAATGTGTTGACATCTGGGAGTAGTTATCACAAAATTCTGTACACTTCCTTTGCTTGGCGCTACCTTGATAGTGAAACTAGATTGGAATCAGTAACTAACCAGTTTCTTCAGATTTTAGGGAGCCTTCTTCATAATATCTTAAAGGGCAATGCTAGGGAAGAATATCTCTGACTGCCGGCTCACGCCGCTCTTTCTGCAAGTTCCCTAGGGAGCTTGGGTGAATGGATTCATCAACTGGGGTTGCTACGGAATGAATGGAATGGAGAATATCTTAAATAGAAGAGCAACAAGTCGGTAATTCTCCCAAAATACGTTTTTCCTTGAGTAACGTTCTAAATATAATAAAAAATTCTTCCAAATTATAATGTACCAGTATTAAATAAAATACCATTAGATTATCCGGTAAATAATGCAGGATTTTATGTTTTCTTTAAAATGCACCTCCAAACAATACCCTGTTTGTTGTTGGGCTTTTGACTTTTATAAATGTAAACACTTATTAATCCTCTTTCAAACAAAAATGTTTAATTACCTCTGTAACATTTTGCAACTTGGAAATAATTCAGTCTTCAACTAAGATGTCAAAGCGTGATTTTCGCATAATTTGGTTTTACGAGTTCAAACTCGGCCGCAACGGGGCCCAAACGGCCAGAAATATCAACGATGTCTGGGGTGAAGGTAGTATAAGTGAGTGCACAGTTCAACGGTGGTTCCAGAGATTTCGAGAGGGATACTTGAGCCTTTGAAGACAAAGAAGGCCATGGAAGAAGTTCTGCCCTTGATGACTGTTGTTCTCCGAGCTTTGGTGGAAGAAAAACCCAGCAACAACTGTTCCAGAACTGGCAGGGAAACTTGAAGTCAGCAAATCAACCGTCTCGATGACCATCTCAAGGCGATTGGGAAGGTGAAAAAGCTTGAAAGTTGGGTTGCCTCCAAAAAGATCAGCGGTATGTAAATTTGTGCTGCACTTCTTTGCCCGAAACAGCAGCGATCCTTTTCGTTGTCCAGTATTGTGACTTGCGATGAAAAGTGGATCCTCTACGACAACAGCAGACGCTCTGGGACAGTGGCTTGACAAAGGGGAAGCAGCACGACATTTTTCAAAGCGCCCAAATCATCAAAAAAAGGTATGTTTGGTGGGCTTAATTTGGTCTGATTCATTACAGCTTCTTGAATCCTGGCAGAAACCATCAATGCCGAATCGTATTGTAACCAAATTGACGTAATGCACCAGAAAAATTGGCAATAATGAAGCCATCTTTAGTCAATCGAAAGGGGCCCCATTCTGTTTTGCATGACAACGCTCGCGTCCACATATCTCACGTTTGACTTCCCGAAAATTGTTAGAGCTTGGCTATGAGATTCTGCCACACCCGCCCTACTCACCGGACCTCTCGCCTACTGATTACCATTTTTTTTTTAGACACCAGGACGACCGCTATTTACAAAATAAAAAATTTATTGACCAAACAACATTAGAAAATGCGTTTTCTGAATTTATAAATTCTTAGGATTCCAAATTCTATACAGAGGGTATGGAGAAGTTACCCACACGTTGCCAGAAATGTATAGAAAGTAATGGAGACTATTTTGATTAATAAAAACAGTTATAAATCATTAATTTCTATTTTTTTCTTTTAAAACCATAATCCTGCATTATTTTCCGGATAACCCAATATTTCTTCAAAACTATAGTATTTTTCACGAATACTATTGTACGATATTATAATAATTTGTACTCGTACAAATATAGCGCATACATCTTTCAAATTTAAAAATAAAAATCACATTATCTTTATTTAATTCCCTTCAAAACATATTTGACAACTTCATTTCGATAATTTGACAATCACATTACCACCCTACCACTAATGTGATGAGACTACATGATAGAATCTATAGATTTATCACAACTCTTGATTGATTGATTGCAGGACGATGATGTTATAGCTATATCTTAGCTATCTGAGGTTTGTAATTACTAAAAGGGCTGAATTCAGCTGGGAGGTATGAAGGAATATTGTTTGGTGTACGGGTCAAAGCCACTATTAGCAAGATACTTTGCTATACTAATTTAGGAACTGTTAGAAGCCGCATAACTAACAAGATCAACTAAGTTGCTAAATTTGCAAACTGCTCAATCTATACTGAATCGTTAGCACGCTATGGTTAATAATAGCCAAAACATATTAATATTAAATTGAATAAAAGTTACTTATATAACGGAACAGACTCTCCACAGGCTGGATATACTTCCGGCCCGTACAATTTTTGGGATAGTGTTTTGCCGGAACTTTCCTGAACTTGAAAATGAATAATGGCGCAGCTTCACTTCCGGTTCCAAAGCTGTGCTTACCAAGAATATTTTTTTGAAACAAAAAACAACTTGTAAAAATTGCTTTTATCGCTATCTATGGTGATCCATTTAAAACGCACCAATCGCTAATAACTTTTTAGGAAAGCGGAAATCCGGGAAAACCCATTGAATAAACTATATGTTTTTTTTTTGGTTTAGTTTTCAAATTTTCCACTCCCGATGCTGTATCCTCATTTTTGGCAGAGTTACGGCCAAAAACCCGATTAAGGTTTCATAAGTACCACTGGTTTTGACAATGATTATCCAAACTATATACAAAATTGTGAAAAATGGCGTTGATCCCGTTTTAATATCCCTAATATTTGTTGAGATATTTAAGATCATACGTTACAATTTTATCATATTCCACGTATGACTACATTTTATTTAATAAAAGTATTATGACACGGGATTCGAACTGGATATCTCCCACTTACAAAGCCACGCTCTTGATCATTAGACCAACACCCTGGCAAGATATTCTTACTGCAATCATAGATCAAGAAGTCTTGCATTAAAATGACGTGATAGTTGCTTTAATTTGATGATAAAACAAATTTATCCTAATTCACCTACAACCCATTACATTACATTACATTCTTTAAAATCTTCAATTATTATTATTTTTTTTCTTTGCGTCACAAATATTTGCAATCAGAGGGCCTCCCAAAACGTGCATTTCTGGTGGAAAATTAATATCGAAAATCGTTCACGAATAGATAAAATTGTAACTTTGATCTTAAATATCTCGACTAATATTAGGGATATCGAAACGAGGTCAATGTCATTTTCCACAATTTTTCATGCAGTTTTCATAATCATTGTCAAAACCAGTGGTCCTTATGAAACCCCGATCAGTTTTTGGGTCGTAACTCCGCCAAAAATGAAGATACAGCATCGTGGGTGGAAAATTTGAAAACTAAACCAAAGGAAACATTTAGTTTATTTAATGGTTTTTTCTGGATTTCCGTTTTCCTAAAAAGTTATTAGCGATTGGTGCGTTTTAAATGGATCACCCTGTAGATACCTCTAGCTTTGCTACAAACAAGCGTGTTGAAGTAGACAACAAATAGCATCAGACCGATGATTGAACTCTTTGGAACTAGCAGCAGCAATTCTATGAAGTTCAGAGGGGATGGAGTTCATGGAGACACGGAATTTTTGGTTTTTCGAGTAGGATTAAACCATTTTTATGAAGTAGAGAGGGAAATTATAGTTAATCAGTTAATAAGAGATCAGGCCATTTTGTCAGACTGTATCAGAAGCCGTCTGAATATACATCTGTATAATGGAAAGGAGCTGTTATATCGTCAACTGTCCTGGTTATCTGGGCAGTGGTGAACAAACCAGAGCTGCTCATATCTGATGATACTGTTAATTTCGAAGCTCTTACGAGGGTCGTTTGAAAAGTCCGTGCAAAAATAAAAACTACTTAATTTTTTGGGGTAAACTTTTTTTATTTTTCAACATAGTCTCCTTTTAGGCTTATACACTTCGTCCAACGCTGCTCTAGTTTGTTGATCCCTTCCGAATAATAGGATTTGTCCAAGTCTGAAAAATAGCCATTCGTTTCTGCAATCACCTCCTCGTTTGAATAAAATCTTTTTCCCGCCAGCCATTTCTTCATATTGGGGAACAAATAGTAGTACGAGGGAGCCAAGTCTGGAGAATAGGGGGGATGTGAAACGAGTTGGAACCCTATTTCCATTAATTTTGCGACCACAACTGCTGAGGTGTGAGCTGGTGCGTTGTCGTGATGGAAAAGGACTTTTTTGTGGGCCAATCGTGGGCGTTTTTCTTGCAGCTCGGTTTTCAAACGGTCCAATAACGATGAATAATATGCACCTGTAATAGTTTTACCCTTTTCCAGATAGTCGATGAGGATTATTCCTTGCGAATCCCAAAAGACAGTCGCCATAATCTTTCCGGCCGAAGGAACGGTCTTCGCCTTTTTTGGCGCAGATTCCCCCTTGGTAACCCATTGTTTAGATTGTTCATTGGTTTCAGGAGTGTAGTGATGTATACATGTTTCATCCACAGTAACGAAACGACGCTTAAAGTCCTGCGGATTCTTCTGGAACAGCTGCAAACCGTCCTTGCAACACTTCACACGATTTCGTTTTTGGTCAAGCGTGAGCAATCGCGGCACCCATCTTGCGGATAGCTTTGTCATGTCCAAATGTTGATGCAAAATATTATGTACCCGTTCATTCGAGATGCCCACAGCACTAGCAATCTCACGCACCTTCACTCTTCTGTCATCCATCACCATATCATGGATTTTATCAATGATTTCTGGAGTAGTAACCTCAACAGGGCGTCCAGAACGTTCAGCGTCACTTGTGCCCATATGGCCACTCCGAAAATTTTGAAACCACTTATAAACTGTTCTAATCGAAGGTGCAGAGTCACCATAATGTTTATCAAGCTTCTCTTTAGTCTCCTGAGGCGTTTTGCCTTTCATAAAGTAGTGTTTAATCAACACACGAAATTCTTTTTCGTCCATTTTTTGAAAATCACTCGACTTCCTCGATTCAAACGAATGCCAAACACAAAGAAATAGACCGATCTGGCTGAAACTTGGTGTGTGTTCTTCCAAGAGATGCTACTAACTAAACATAACCTCGATACGCGCCAGTAGTGCTATCTCTCTGACTTTGCACGGACTTTTCAAACGACCCTCGTATCTATTGTTAACAAGACTCTTTCGGAAAATTTACTGATGGAACTCAAAAGACTTATAGTCCTCTAATTGTTACGAGAACTTGGAAGGTATTAAAATAAGGATAATTTTGGAGGTTTTTCTTGAAGTTGGTAACATTGGAAATTCATCCTGCCCAGAGATAAATAACCAAGCTACTCTACTGAAAATGAATCTAGTACAGGGCTACCATACAACCCGGTAGTGGATATGTCGCATTTTACAGAGAGCAACAAAATTGTCGTGAATTCCAGGAAGACTCGTACATCTTGTTCTTATTTTTTTTTAAAGTTTAAAGAAGGCGCGTCATTATCTGAGGTTATTGGCACCCGGTGCTTTTTTTCAGCACACTACCGGACTCCGGACAGTGTTCTCTTGTTACTAACAACACTGCCCATCACAGGACAGTGAGCTGTAGGAAGCTTCTAGAAAGAGAAAAAAAAACTAAGGGACAGCAGCTGGATTCGAACCCGGGATCTCCGCATGGGAATCCAATACGCTAACGCCAGAGGTTCCCAATCTATTTCGGTTTGCGGTTCCCTAAATAATCGAATTTTTTTTCCGCGGCGCCTTTCATAAGATTTTTTTCCCTAAATTTTTGACTTTCTTGAAAATTGGGAAACTTTCCTTTTCAAAAGCGATTACCCATTTAACAGTGAAAAATTAAAAACAGATACTTACTATTTTCCTTGGGATAATATAAAATATCTAATTTTAACTGTTTCGGTAATATCCATATGGAGACGGGACAACCACCATGTGGTTAGGTTAGTTCGAAAATAAATTAAACTCGAAGTTTAAATTCACAAACAATTTATTGAACGCCCATTGATGATAAAGATCATTAAAATTATTAATGGGTTAGACGGGCTTGATGTTCACTACACAGCTTCTCAAATCTCGCAATAAAATTGGATATGGCTACCCTCATTTCTTGTTCAACGTTAATTTTCGAGCGATATTTACATTTTATTACCGCGACCGTCGAAAACCCAGCTTCGCACCAATAGGATGTTGCAAATAGAATTAATATTCGTAGAGCTTTACCACTAACCAGTGGACATTCCTTTTTTACTGATATCCAAAAATCTTTCGCTCGAATTGAATATTTCGCGGCGCCCTTATGAAGGCAACGCGGCGCTCCGAGGAGCCGCGGCGCACATTACTCTAGAAAACTCTGATCTCTTTCCACTTGCAAAACTTTTAGGCACAAGATATCGGCCCTCACCAGTGGCTGTAACGAAACAGAAATTTGTACACGAACTTAGAGAACAGAAACGCGGTCCTTACTATATAAAACCTACGCTAAATTTTAGAGGCATTATCCAATAAAATGTGGAAACATTTTTTTGATAAAGGATAAATTTTATTGCAAGAAAAGTGACTTAACGAGACCAATCCAGGACTATGAAGACTGAGGGAAAATAAATACCGTTTTAATTTAAAATATCTGGGTACCACACTCACTAGACTATCTCTTATTACAATATTCAAGGTCTAACTTATTCATTGTATCCAAACTGAGCCAAGCATGAGAGAGGTATTGCTGCAGAGAACAGTTCCATTCGGGATATATTCGCCCTAGAATAATTACTGTTGTAAATAAATAATAGCGTAATATAAATGTATCAGGCATGCCTGAATATATAATAAACAGAGATGAAACTAAATTAAAATTAAATAATATATTAAAAACAAGTTAAATAATTTAATTAAATTAGCTCTACACGAACAAACAGAATGTTACATAAAATTTAATAATTCATATCTTCGTATAAGGGATGTTATAAAAAATAATCTGGTTTGAATCCATTTAATTCTGTCTCTTTACTATTATATTTTACAGAAATGTTTTTGACTGACTGTGTGTCAAGTGGTTTAGCACAACTTAAAAGCGGAAAATCACAGTAATTTAGCAATTTTTCTATATAATTTAGCTGCTACTATCAGAACCGAAAATATGCTTTTAGAGCAGCGTTTCCCAACCTGTGGTACGCGAGTTGCTGGTTGGTGGTACACGAAAAATAATCTATAATGGTGGACATAAAATATTCTAGCATAAAAATATCATAGAAACGTTTTTTTTTTTTCCTATAATTCATAAAAATTATTTTAATTAATAATATTATTCAGTAAAGTTGTTAATACGTACAGTAAGAAGGTTAGTCTGTCTCAAGATATACGAGAAAACATAATAGCACATATCACAGGATGAAAATTGTCTTTCATGGAGTATTTTCCCAAAATCCGAAAACACAAATGATAATGGGATTTCAAACCCCCCTTCTATAAAGAAAATTTAGGAAAAGCTACATCATCATCGATAAAAGATAAAGAAAATTTAATAGAATTATCATGAGACAGAACTTAAATGGATGCTTCTTTCTTCGCATGATGTGTTGGTAAATATGGCCGGTCCAACGTCTTCCAGCAATTGAGAATTTGGACAACGACCTTAACACATGCCACTTTCCGCAGTGCATGTCAAGCTCTGGAATTTATTGGAGAACGACCAACAATGCATTAATGACGCGTGCAACACGTAAAATCTAAATCAAATTCGTGCATTGTTTGCAATCATACTGAAATATAAATCACACAAGGCTGAAGATATTTTCCGTCGAATATGCAATCAAAATTCCAATATGAGTATGGATTTCACAGCTAAAATCTACAACGAAGCGATGATAATGATTTAAAATTTGTGCTTAGAAATCGCGAACAATTGGATTTCAAACCACCCTTCTATAAAGAAAAGTTAGGAAAATCTACATCATTATCGATAAAAGATAAAGAAAATTTAATAGAATTATCATGTGACAGAACTTGAATCATAACTATGTGTAAAGATCACCTTAAAGAGACTGATTGTAATGAGTAAGCTCTATCCAAGCAACATTAAATTTAATTGGTACTTACAGGTAGTTGAATGCTTAAAAGAAATTAATTTAGAAGACTTGGGCTCATTAGAATGCTTATATCACAAACCTAGTATATCTACAATTTTAGACAGGTACAGGGAACATTTGCAATTAACTGATTTAAATAAAGTAAATAATATTGTGTTTAATAAATTTTGGAATTCTCAAAATTTATCACAAAATGTTGGCCAACAATATTTATAAAAATTTATTTCTTTTCAAGTTATAAGAATTCTTTCTGAAATAAGATTGGGTGGCCCTTATGTTATTAAATTTGAAAATCAATAATGTAATTTTGTACAATCAAACCCCAAAGATCATTGTTTATTGTGTAATAAGAACGAGCCGGAAACATTAATTCACCTGTTTATCACCTGCCTAAAGAAGAACTTTGTAAATTAATTAATAATTTTGAAGAGAAAAATATGTATGCAATTTTTAATGGTTTTAAAGCTAAGATCTTACACTTTACAACGTTTATAAAGTGAACATGAACTTGAACTCCTTTGTAACAGATACATTTGTATCTGTATACAAATAAAGATAATAATAATAAAATAGCACACTCGGAATATCTAAATTTAAAGAAATACCATCATTTTTACCAAGTGGTAGAATTTAACATGATGTACTACCAAGTGGTACCCGAACCAAAAAAAGGTTGGGAAACGCTGCTTTAGACAAATTCTAAACACTCCAGAAGTGTTATTATGAACATTAGTTTTAATTGCGTAAGCTGCGATGGGAAAAAGTCGTTAGTTTTCAGACCAGATTTGTGTCTATATTCAACTGGTATGAATTTCCAATTTGTATTTGATAATTATAATATTTATTTAGTTTATTCTTAAATATCTGATTAAAAGAGGATTATTTCAATTTGGCTTAGACTTCAGCTGAGAGTGGACTCATAAGTTTGAGTTACAAATACAATAATACTTATAAAAGAGTTTTGTATGACTTTAAAAGCTGATGAAGTGATTTATATCTAAAGAAAAAGTCATATATTTGTTGGATTGGATTCCTGGATAAGGCTTTGACAATTCATTCTATAGAAAGAGCCATTATCTTGATAAAGACGAATGGATTTACTCTTTGAATTAGGGTACGTTGAAAAAGTTCGATGGAGCCTAAAAGGCTCACCTTAATATAATAATGTCTTATTGTTAGCGAATAGCAGTGCAAAAACAGAATCTTGGTTATTTTTGAGGCAGTAAACTCCAAATTTTTTAAGCACCAGTTCCCACTGCGTTCAGCTGAAGAACTATTTCCGATTAAAAATAAATAAATAAAGCATTATATTATCTTTCATTATTTTTGGTGGTTGATTCAGATACAAGAAAGAATATTGCGAATTTCTGTTATTTTTTTAATAATTTTGCCGAGCTTTCGACCTAAAAACTAGTTCATCTTCACGACTTATTGGCAATTTAATATTTCTACATGGTTATTGTATCTTCTATCCTGTCTGCTTATGAACTGAGAGTGATCGGTTTACATATTTGAAGAGGACAGTGTTGCCAACTGTCAAAAAATGATTGATGTTTTGTAGTAAGATGGCGTAATATTAATTAGATTATTCGTGTCAGTTTTAAAATTTAAACTATTCTCAGTCTTTGATATGCAAATCATTTCTATTACAATCTTTTTTATTTGTGCGTTTGTTTCTGATTTAAGTATCTTTGTACATGGGAAATCGAAAGTGTGATGATTTTCTGTGCTATTTAAGGAAAGAACACCATAGCACTTTCCACGGGACAGAAGATACACTAACTTGATAATAACAATGTAAAAGTATTATACTGTCAATAAGCCCTGAAGATGACCTAGTCCCTAGGTTGAAAGGTCGGCAAAATAATGACTGAAATTGGCCATATTCTTTCTGTTTACATATGAGCCTTTTAGTTTGAAAGTGGAGCAAGTCCATTTTTGAAAAAAATGAAGTTAATGGTAATTATAGATAAAACTTAGTATGAACTTTTTATCTGTAAACAATTTAGAGCCACAAAGAATTCAGAATCCTAATATTTGTGAGATGGAAGTTTTAGCTCTTAACAATATTGTAAATATGTTTAATTTGAAAATGGTGCAAGTCCATCTTAGGTTTAAATTATTTGACCGTACAGCAAAATTTAACTCCGGTTGCTGTATAGTGGAGCAAATGTGATGGTTTAACATCATGTCTTATCTATCTATCTTTGATATTAGTCATCGGTGATTGTACAATATTTCATAAAATTTATTATTATTTAATAATAATAAGTACATCTTAATTTTGTGTTTCGATAATAACACCAACATCGGGAAATTTTAGTACTATTGGCTCTGAAAAACTGTGAATTGTATAACATTCGACTTATATTATCGACTGTCAAGTAAGTTGTGTTGTTTTGTGCTCGGTGTACGAAAAAAGTTTCATTATTTGAAAATTAATAGCGGATTGTGGTTTATTTTATAAAAAGAAAAAATGGCTGAAACCGATTACAACGGTAATTATAACTCTGACGCATCTGAAAGTGAATTTGGTAGGTAACAAAAATAAAATAAAAATACTTTTCTGGGTAATAACGCCATTTCAATGAAATCCTCTTTTGCAAGTAATTTTATTATGTTTGTAGAAATAAGACCCACGACAATCGGTAATAAAAGAAGAATCTTGGAATCAGAATCTGAATACGAAGGCAATTCGGACCAAAATGATTCAAAAAGAAGAAGAATAGTTGAACTATTGATTAGTATTTTGTTTTTATTGTTAAAAAAAGACTGATACGACTGAAATATTATCCATTTAAATCAACGATTACAATAATTCATTAATTTTGAACGTGAGGCAAGTCCATTTAGTTATAATAAATCTTTATTTTTCTTAGCCAGCACTATAAGCACTATTGGATTATAAACTTACATTATCTAACACCACAAAATACAAAAAATATGTCTATTAATATTTACCAATATTTTTAAATTTATTGAAACGCAAAACCTTAAATATCTCGAAATAACAAAAAATGGACTTGCCCCACTTTCAAAATAAACGGCACATATATTGTTACATATTACATTCAAAGGTCTTTAGTTATAAATGAAAAGTATACAGTTTTAAAAAGCAAGAAAAATTAGAGAGGTAAGTTTTCTTTAAAACGCGTTGGTTCTTCTTCTTTGTCAAATATAAGTTAGAAAACGAACTGGTTTATATATCCGTGAGGTCCCAGAGGTGAATTAGCCTTCTAGGACAAATACTGCAACCAGTAGAGAGGAAATGAGCCAGTGGTTCTGAACATTTCCCCGAGGTATTCAGTATTATTTCACATCCAAGTAACTGTAGATTAAATAGACCGTAGAGAAATAAATTTCTAAAGACACATATAAATATCTGCTTTCGCAAGTATAACCCATGCCTAAATTCTACCTACCTACAAAGCCAAATAAAGTGGTTTTAAAACTTTGGATTTTGTTTCGTCGGAAATACATTCTAAACTCATTGGCAATTAGGCTGATAGAACCGAACAAATTGATCCGGTGTGAATGAAAGTGGCGTAAGTCCATTTTCAGCAGTTTTGTGATAAAACGAGTTTTGTGTTTTGCTCTATAAAAAAATGCAGATAATAAAAATAGCTTTATTGTTTTTGTCTTTATTATTATTACATAGAATCAAATTTTTTGTTGCATATTAGAATGTAATGGGATTTTAAATTATTAATATACAGTTTTCGTGACCGCAAATTGTTAAACTTAGGATGGAAGATTTGCGAGGAATCGGTCAAATAAAACAACTCGTCTCTTTGCCAACGTTTCGACAAATATATTGTCCTCTTCAGGGCCTGGATATTACAAATACAATACAATTTACAGAGTCAGTAACATAGAAAAAACAGTAAAAATCAGTAATACAAAAATAAACAGTAAAATACACTAAATTCTTTATAATTATTGAAAACTTACGTGGCTCTGCGGGTTGGTTGAGTTACAGAAACTGAGAGCCAGAAATGGAGAAGCAGGTATATATATACAGATATAGCGGGACTTACACGGGAATTTTGGTAATTACAATTGGACAGATACAATAGACTAATTACAACAAAAGAGTAAATACAATAAATATTGGGAAATTTCTTTAATCAACAAAAACAGTTAAACACAAAACACAGGAGAAACCAAATAACCCTTAGGCACTAAATAACAAATAACCAAAAGATTTGAAGTAAATTTAAACAAACCCAGCAATAATTATGTACAAAATTTGGATATCTATTTATTTTTTAATGATAAAATTGTAGCAGTTGGCCAAATTCGACGTGTCTGTCCTAAAGTTAACTGTGTTGTTCTGTTTTACTATGTGGCACATTTCAAGAAAATTTCGCTTATACTGGTTTTTTCCCCTATCGAGTACTGTCACTTTCTGAAAGTCAAAATTGGGTTTGTTGTCATTGTGCTGTCTAAGTAGCGCGGTGGAATTGTCGTCTTTTTTTGTCTTATAATCATACTGATGCTGGTACAACCTTGCCTTGAGATACTGACTTATCTGGCCTATATAACAACTGTCACAATCCTGGCAATATATTTTGTATTTGTAATATCCAGGCCCTGAAGAGGACTATATATTTGTCGAAACGTTGGCAAAGAGACGAGTTGTTTTATTTGACCGATTCCTCGCAAATCTTCCATTCTAAATTTTAAATTATTTTAGAATATGCAAAAATGTGACTGACTTCATTGTCATTCTCAGCATATCTGGCGCAAGGTTAAACAAAATGGCATTTGAAACCAATTTTAAGGGTTTTATTCCATAAACCAATGCGCTTCAAAATGCAGAAGACTCATCACAGAGACTCATTTTACTAGCAGATCTTATTTCAACATCACCGACTACACTATCCACAGAACTGATCACCCTGATGATACTGCCCATAGGGGCACTGCAATTCTAATAAAAAAACTGTCTTCAACACAATCTGATCCCAACTAATCCTACCAATTCTCTTCAATCAACAGTTATCTCTCTCCCAATAAACTGAACGGACGATTCAAACTTCTCTCTAGACTTCTCGTCAAGCGATCTAAACTCTCACTACCGAATAAATGACTTATCTACTCTATGATACTGAAACCTGCCTGGACTTACTGAATGGAACTTTGGGACTCAGCCAAAGCTTCCAATATCTACAAAATCCAATCCTTCCAGTCAAAAACACTCCGTCGAATCCGCTAATGCTCCTTACAATGTCCCTAACTCTACCTTGCACCGAGATTTCCTTGTTCCTTATGTTTCAAAAGCTGTAAGATCCCGTTATATTAAATTCCACACATCAATCACCTCGCATCCTAATCCACTAGTATCCAAAACTTACTGCATTGCCTGGAAATACTCCAAGACGGCTGAAGCGCAGGTGGCCACGCGATCTTCTAAATGAAAGTAAGTGCCAGTGCACAAAGTTCACTCCTCTTTGGGAGTTTTCTTTGGGAATGAGTGAATTCTCCCCTCATGCTATTCATGTACTTATCTATTATCTTGTTGTATGTATCAGCTTCACTTATTGCAGAAATATACTGCAATTGTGAAAGTAAAAAACTAATAACAGCAACACTAAGGCTTATTTTTAATTTTTAGTTAACTAAAACCATATAACAATTTACTAATTAACACCGCAAGACAATAAACTTCACCAAGAAAACAGTCATAAAGAAACAAACAATCTGGTGGACTTTCGCCACTGTCGTTCTCACTGGTTCAAATATTCTTCACCCTCGAAACTAACCTACCAACATTCATACCATTAAATACACGCGCATCGTAAGACTAAAGAACCTAACGTGATTCATTTATACCTAACTATCATGACAGCATTGGTAATGTTGAAGTGGAACACTCGATATTCCTCGCTCGCTTGTATACCCAACGCAAAACATAAACATAAGATGCAACCACACTATGAACAGAAAATATAAACAGAGAGTACATACAAGATGGGTTAGGGGGAACCCTACATTGTGACATAGATAACAGTGTCATCCCACTTGAAACCTTCCGTTTATTTTATAGAAAAGTTTGTTTCTTTTCATATTTTGGGCATTCCATCACTGTGTAATCTAATATCATCTTCCATATTTCATCAATTACAATTTAGCGTCTGTTTCACATTAATTTTTGTATAGATAAATCCCGCACCGTGGTTCAACCTCCGTCTATTTATCGCCATGAATTCAGCTCCAGGTCTTTAACACTGCACTGCCAATCCGAAGTCAATTTTGCCTCAAAAAATAAAAATAAAAATAGGAATGGTCTCTGTTTCCCCACATTTCATAGCTATCCCAAAATGGTCTTAGATATGCTATCCCCACTCTCTCACCATTTGATAGCCACGAGCTGAAGACCGTGGAATTCTTAGTTTCTTTTTGCAGATTAGTTTACTTGAATCGTAAGAGTCATTTTGACTCCAGATTGGTGTTACACGTCAATATATCGGAGTCATTTCTACTCCTGGTTGGCAATATAAGTAGATTTTCTGTTATTAACTTGACTCCAGATTATTGCCTAAATGCTTATTTGATAAATTTACATAATTTTCATAGAAAGTATCAAGGCACCAAAAAAAAGGCTCTTTCTAGAATTGATTTTCTGCCCGAATTGCAGCAAAAAATAGCAGCGAATTGGGTAATTTCCGATCCATGTAAACAGCGGCACAGTAATTGAAAAAAATGTAAAAGTCCCTGATCAGAAGGCAGTCCAGTCAGGGTTCTAGAAAATACTGAAATTACTGCGATCCTAAGTTGAAGTTAATTCCTTCTGCGCCGATTTGTGGACAAAATTTGTTTTTTCGTTCTTAATTCCTATTCTTTTATAAGGTAGACGCATTAAAAGAGTGGATCATTTTAAATACCTTGGGTCAATAGTAGAAAAGGATGGTTCCTCCCCGCAGGAAGTAGAGAGGAGAATGAGGGAGGGGAAAAAAGTAATAGGCCTATTGAACATTGTGCTATGGAGCGGAAATTTGGTACCCAGAACCAAGAGGCTGATCTGTACATCAATTCTCCAAAGTATCCTATTGTATGCCGCAGAAACATGGGTCTTGAACAGAAGACAGCGCGAGAGATACCTAACAGTAGAAATGGATTTTTGGAGGAGATCTGCAGGATGTTCGAGGCGCGACAAAGTGAGGAATGTTAATATCAGGGAAAGGATGGGAGTGGAGAGAAACGTCCTGGAGATTAGAGAGGCTAAGGCACTCACTTGGTATGGACATGTGAGGAGAATGGGTCCAGAGAGAGAGATTGCCTAAGGTGGTGATGGATAGCGAGGTGGACGGCCGGAGGAAGAGAGGAAGACCCTAGAAGTGGGTGGAGGGACCAGGTGAAGGAGATGATGGCCGGGATATGGTCAGACAGAGGAACAGGCAGAGGTTCGTGTCGCTTGGAAGAAGGCATTTACCAGCGATGGCTGAACGGAACCACGGGTTGTGGAGAACCCTAGAAAAAAAAAAATTAACGTGTGGCTGTGTCATGGACACGGCCGTGTGTTGTACGTGAATACGTTTACCTAACGGGTTATATTTTTTATATAAAATTTTTTTATTTATGTATTTAGGATGAAATCAAGGAAACAAATCGACGATCGAACACAATCTATGCCTATACAGTCCGTTGTCGATGTAGAAGCGATAACATCATCCACTTGCATAATTTCAACCGCCCCAGCTGCAGATGTACTGACACCGTCGTTGATCCGCTCGGCCGCATTCATTCTTTTACGTTCCCAACACATCTATTAGACTCGGTCATATGGTGTTTTATTATTACCATTCGATTGTTCTTGAGAAGCCCTTTCCAACCGTATACGATCTCTGTATTTGGTTTTGGCTTTTCGACGCGTATAGGCCGACATTATATATTTTTGATAATATTTTTTTAATATAACACCTTATATTATATTCACTGTCACTATTTTATACTAATGTTTTATATACAATCGATAGATTGTGAAGACAGCCGAGATTAAAACTTAAACGAACATCGTAGCTTCTCCGAGTCAAAAGTTATACTAATTGCAAATCTCGATACGCAGCAAAATGATCTCAAAATTGCGGCGCTTCCCCCTCAACCGCGCGCGATGCATCACAGTCCTCGCTTATCGTAATGAATTCTTTGATCCTTTAGTTATCCGGTGGTCTAATTTAATTTTGGATGTAGACCGATAGATTCGAAAATATAATGCCAAACTGTATCCCCCGATTTTGTTATCATTAGGTTTTTTTTTTACCTTCGGAGGAAATATTAATGAATCTGAAATTTGAGTAGAGCTGTAAAAGTCGTGTGTATTCACACTAGATCTCTTTTTCTGAAAAATTAACGAGCATTCTCTGTTGTTACTACAACATTTTTTCTCTCTTTATGAGTATAAATTTTACCCAAGAACTACTACAACAGTGTTGAAATTTTAACAGGATAGCAGCATTTCTCTTACAAAAATTTAAGTAGTTATCTCAGAGAGAATTGTTTAGAACTGATGGCTCTACTTTAACTAATATATTTACCCTAAGTGAGGAGATAGTTTTATTACAAACTGCCGACAGCGTGCTGCTGCTATCACTTGTAAATACTGGCAGTCAAATTTATATCATTGTAGAAGTAAGAAGAGGCCAGTAATGTTACTTTATGTGCTGGCCTGGCACAGAACAAAGCTCTTACTTACACCTGCTGCCGGCACAATTTGCCCGACCGCCAGGTGTCTTTCACCTTAATGATCTGCATAGCCGCTTACCACGCTAAATCGATTCACCTTGCCTCCAGTAACGTCTTAGTTTAACATTACTAGAAACTGTAAACCTCTTTAGCGAAAATGAGCAAATCGTTTGGATTAAATTCTTAATATAACTTCGATAAGTTATTAATATTTATTCACCCGTATAGCCGCTAAGAATATAGTAATTTAAATACCATTTGAAGTTTGCATTCATTTGGTATACTAGTCAAGTATTCCTAATTGGAAAAAGAATCTTAAGAGCTATTATTATGAAAATCTCTATAAAGTGATTAAGTTGATCAATTGATGTAATCAATTTCTGGACGTCCAAAAGCTTAGCATGAGATCCTAAATCAGCAGCAAAAATAATGCAAAACTTTATCAACATACCTTTCTTATTAATTGAGATAGAAAGCTGCAATTTTGCACAATTTTAGAGGTAAACGAGAACTAGAATTGTACATATTTTCGCAGAGATAAAACCAATAGGATAGGAGATACAGCAATACGAAATATGAAGCTAATACAAAAAACCCTAAATTTATCTTCTTATATCTCATTTATTAATAGCGATAGAAAGCTGCAATTTTGCATAATTTTAGAGGTAAACGAGAACTAGAATTGTACATATTTTCGCAGAGATAAAACCAATAGGATAGGAGATACAGCAATTCGAAATATGTAGCTAATACAAAAAACCCTAAATTTATCTTCTTATATCTCATTTATTAATAGCGATAGAAAGCTGCAATTTTGCACAATTTTAGAGGTAAACGAGAACTAGAATTGTACATATTTTCGCAGAGATAAAACCAATAGGATAGGAGATACAGCAATTCGAAATATGAAGTCAATACAAAAAACCCTAAATTTATCTTCTTATATCTCATTTATTAATAGCGATAGAAAGCTGCAATTTTGCACAATTTTAGAGGTAAACGAGAACTAGAATTGTACATATTTTCGCAGAGATAAAACCAATAGGATAGGAGATACAGCAATTCCAAATATGAAGCTAATACAAAAAACCCTAAATTTATCTTCTTATATCTCATTTATTAATAGCGATAGAAAGCTGCAATTTTGCACAATTTTAGAGGTAAACGAGAACTAGAATTGTACATATTTTCGCAGAGATAAAACCAATAGGATAGGAGATACAGCAATACGAAATATGAAGCTAATACAAAAAACCCTAAATTTATCTTCTTATATCTCATTTATTAATAGCGATAGAAAGCTGCAATTTTGCATAATTTTAGAGGTAAACGAGGACTAGAATTGTACATATTTTCGCAGAGATAAAACCAATAGGATAGGAGATACAGCAATTCGAAATATGAAGCTAATACAAAAAACCCTAAATTTATCTTCTTATATCTCATTTATTAACAGCGATAGAAAGCTGCAATTTTGCACAATTTTAGAGGTAAACGAGAACTAGAATTGTACATATTTTCGCAGAGATAAAACCAATAGGATAGGAGATACAGCAATTCGAAATATGAAGTCAATACAAAGAACCCAAAATTTATCTTCTTATATCTCATTTATTAATAGCGATAGAAAGCTGTTATTTTGCACAATTTTAGAGGTAAACGAGAACTAGAATTGTACATATTTTCGCAGAGATAAAACCAATAGGATAGGAGATACAGCAATTCCAAATATGAAGCTAATACAAAAAACCCTAAATTTATCTTCTTATATCTCATTTATTAATAGCGATAGAAAGCTGCAATTTTGCACAATTTTAGAGGTAAACGAGAACTAGAATTGTACATATTTTCGCAGAGATAAAACCAATAGGATAGGAGATACAGCAATTCGAAATATGTAGCTAATACAAAAAACCATAAATTTATCTTCTTATATCTCATTTATTAATAGCGATAGAAAGCTGTTATTTTGCACAATTTTAGAGGTAAACGAGAACTAGAATTGTACATATTTTCGCAGAGATAAAACCAATAGGATAGGAGATACAGCAATTCCAAATATGTAGCTAATACAAAAAACCATAAATTTATCTTCTTATATCTCATTTATTAATAGCGATAGAAAGCTGTTATTTTGCACTATTTTAGAGGTAAACGAGAACTAGAATTGTACATATTTTCGCAGAGATAAAACCAATAGGATAGGAGATACAGCAATTCGAAATATGTAGCTAATACAAAAAACCCTAAATTTATCTTCTTATATCTCATTTATTAATAGCGATAGAAAGCTGTTATTTTGCACAATTTTAGAGGTAAACGAGAACTAGAATTGTACATATTTTCGCAGAGATAAAACCAATAGGATAGGAGATACAGCAATTCCAAATATGTAGCTAATACAAAAAACCATAAATTTATCTTCTTATATCCCATTTATTAATAGCGATAGAAAGCTGCAATTTTGCACAATTTTAGAGGTAAACGAGAACTAGAATTGTACATATTTTCGCAGAGATAAAACCAATAGGATAGGAGATACAGCAATACGAAATATGAAGCTAATACAAAAACCCTAAATTTATCTTCTTATATCTCATTTATTAATAGCGATAGAAAGCTGCAATTTTGCATAATTTTAGAGGTAAACGAGGACTAGAATTGTACATATTTTCGCAGAGATAAAACCAATAGGATAGGAGATACAGCAATTCGAAATATGAAGCCAATACAAAGAACCCTAAATTTATCTTCTTATATCTCATTTATTAATAGCGATAGAAAGCTGTTATTTTGCACAATTTTAGAGGTAAACGAGAACTAGAATTGTACATATTTTCGCAGAGATAAAAGCAATAGGATAGGAGATACAGCAATTCGAATTATGAAGCTAATACAAAAAACCCTAAATTTATCTTCTTATATCTCATTTATTAATAGCGATAGAAAGCTGCAATTTTGCACAATTTTAGAGGTAAACGAGAACTAGAATTGTACATATTTTCGCAGAGATAAAACCAATAGGATAGGAGATACAGCAATTCGAAATATGAAGCTAATTCAAAAAACCCTAAATTTATCTTCTTATATCTCATTTATTAATAGCGATAGAAAGCTGCAATTTTGCACAATTTTAGAGGTAAACGAGAACTAGAATTGTACATATTTTCGCAGAGATAAAACCAATAGGATAGGAGATACAGCAATTCGAATTATGAAGCTAATACAAAAAACCCTAAATTTATCTTCTTATATCTCATTTATTAATAGCGATAGAAAGCTGCAATTTTGCACAATTTTAGAGGTAAACGAGAACTAGAATTGTACATATTTTCGCAGAGATAAAACCAATAGGATAGGAGATACAGCAATTCGAAATATGAAGCTAATTCAAAAAACCCTAAATTTATCTTCTTATATCTCATTTATTAATAGCGATAGAAAGCTGCAATTTTGCACAATTTTAGAGGTAAACGAGAACTAGCATTGTACATATTTTCGCAGAGATAAAACCAATAGGATAGGAGATACAGCAATTCGAATTATGAAGCTAATACAAAAAACCCTAAATTCATCTTCTTATATCTCATTTATTAATAGCGATAGAAAGCTGCAATTTTGCACAATTTTAGAGGTAAACGAGAACTAGAATTGTACATATTTTCGCAGAGATAAAACCAATAGGATAGGAGATACAGCAATTCGAATAATGAAGCTAATACAAAAAACCCTAAATTTATCTTCTTATATCTCATTTATTAATAGCGATAGAAAGCTGCAATTTTGCACAATTTTAGAGGTAAACGAGAACTAGAATTGTACATATTTTCGCAGAGATAAAACCAATAGGATAGGAGATACAGCAATTCGAAATATGAAGCTAATTCAAAAAACCCTAAATTTATCTTCTTATATCTCATTTATTAATAGCGATAGAAAGCTGCAATTTTGCACAATTTTAGAGGTAAACGAGAACTAGCATTGTACATATTTTCGCAGAGATAAAACCAATAGGATAGGAGATACAGCAATTCGAATTATGAAGCAAATACAAAAAACCCTAAATTTATCTTCTTATATCTCATTTATTAATAGCGATAGAAAGCTGCAATTTTGCACAATTTTAGAGGTAAACGAGAACTAGAATTGTACATATTTTCGCAGAGATAAAACCAATAGGATAGGAGATACAGCAATTCGAATTATGAAGCTAATACAAAAAACCCTAAATTTATCTTCTTATATCTCATTTATTAATAGCGATAAAAAGCTGCAATTTTGCACAATTTTAGAGGTAAACGAGAACTAGAATTGTACATATTTTCGCAGAGATAAAACCAATAGGATAGGAGATACAGCAATTCGAATTATGAAGCTAATACAAAAAACCCTAAATTTATCTTCTTATATCTCATTTATTAATAGCGATAGAAAGCTGCAATTTTGCACAATTTTAGAGGTAAACGAGAACTAGAATTGTACATATTTTCGCAGAGATAAAACCAATAGGATAGGAGATACAGCAATTCGAATTATGAAGCTAATACAAAAAACCCTAAATTTATCTTCTTATATCTCATTTATTAATAGCGATAGAAAGCTGTTATTTTGCACAATTTTAGAGGTAAACGAGAACTAGAATTGTACATATTTTCGCAGAGATAAAACCAATAGGATAGGAGATACAGCAATTCGAATTATGAAGCTAATACAAAAAACCCTAAATTTATCTTCTTATATCTCATTTATTAATAGCGATAGAAAGCTGTTATTTTGCACAATTTTAGAGGTAAACGAGAACTAGAATTGTACATATTTTCGCAGAGATAAAACCAATAGGATAGGAGATACAGCAATTCGAAATATGTAGCTAATACAAAAAACCATAAATTTATCTTCTTATATCTCATTTATTAATAGCGATAGAAAGCTGTTATTTTGCACAATTTTAGAGGTAAACGAGAACTAGAATTGTACATATTTTCGCAGAGATAAAACCAATAGGATAGGAGATACAGCAATTCCAAATATGTAGCTAATACAAAAAACCATAAATTTATCTTCTTATATCTCATTTATTAATAGCGATAGAAAGCTGTTATTTTGCACAATTTTAGAGGTAAACGAGAACTAGAATTGTACATATTTTCGCAGAGATAAAACCAATAGGATAGGAGATACAGCAATTCGAAATATGTAGCTAATACAAAAAACCCTAAATTTATCTTCTTATATCTCATTTATTAATAGCGATAGAAAGCTGTTATTTTGCACAATTTTAGAGGTAAACGAGAACTAGAATTGTACATATTTTCGCAGAGATAAAACCAATAGGATAGGAGATACAGCAATTCGAATTATGAAGCTAATACAAAAAACCCTAAATTTATCTTCTTATATCTCATTTATTAATAGCGATAGAAAGCTGTTATTTTGCACAATTTTAGAGGTAAACGAGAACTAGAATTGTACATATTTTCGCAGAGATAAAACCAATAGGATAGGAGATACAGCAATTCGAAATATGTAGCTAATACAAAAAACCATAAATTTATCTTCTTATATCTCATTTATTAATAGCGATAGAAAGCTGTTATTTTGCACAATTTTAGAGGTAAACGAGAACTAGAATTGTACATATTTTCGCAGAGATAAAACCAATAGGATAGGAGATACAGCAATTCGAATTATGAAGCTAATACAAAAAACCCTAAATTTATCTTCTTATATCTCATTTATTAATAGCGATAGAAAGCTGTTATTTTGCACAATTTTAGAGGTAAACGAGAACTAGAATTGTACATATTTTCGCAGAGATAAAACCAATAGGATAGGAGATACAGCAATTCGAATTATGAAGCTAATACAAAAAACCCTAAATTTATCTTCTTATATCTCATTTATTAATAGCGATAGAAAGCTGTTATTTTGCACAATTTTAGAGGTAAACGAGAACTAGAATTGTACATATTTTCGCAGAGATAAAACCAATAGGATAGGAGATACAGCAATTCGAAATATGTAGCTAATACAAAAAACCATAAATTTATCTTCTTATATCTCATTTATTAATAGCGATAGAAAGCTGTTATTTTGCACAATTTTAGAGGTAAACGAGAACTAGAATTGTACATATTTTCGCAGAGATAAAACCAATAGGATAGGAGATACAGCAATTCCAAATATGTAGCTAATACAAAAAACCATAAATTTATCTTCTTATATCTCATTTATTAATAGCGATAGAAAGCTGTTATTTTGCACAATTTTAGAGGTAAACGAGAACTAGAATTGTACATATTTTCGCAGAGATAAAACCAATAGGATAGGAGATACAGCAATTCGAAATATGTAGCTAATACAAAAAACCCTAAATTTATCTTCTTATATCTCATTTATTAATAGCGATAGAAAGCTGTTATTTTGCACAATTTTAGAGGTAAACGAGAACTAGAATTGTACATATTTTCGCAGAGATAAAACCAATAGGATAGGAGATACAGCAATTCGAATTATGAAGCTAATACAAAAAACCCTAAATTTATCTTCTTATATCTCATTTATTAATAGCGATAGAAAGCTGTTATTTTGCACAATTTTAGAGGTAAACGAGAACTAGAATTGTACATATTTTCGCAGAGATAAAACCAATAGGATAGGAGATACAGCAATTCGAAATATGTAGCTAATACAAAAAACCATAAATTTATCTTCTTATATCTCATTTATTAATAGCGATAGAAAGCTGTTATTTTGCACAATTTTAGAGGTAAACGAGAACTAGAATTGTACATATTTTCGCAGAGATAAAACCAATAGGATAGGAGATACAGCAATTCGAATTATGAAGCTAATACAAAAAACCCTAAATTTATCTTCTTATATCTCATTTATTAATAGCGATAGAAAGCTGTTATTTTGCACAATTTTAGAGGTAAACGAGAACTAGAATTGTACATATTTTCGCAGAGATAAAACCAATAGGATAGGAGATACAGCAATTCCAAATATGTAGCTAATACAAAAAACCATAAATTTATCTTCTTATATCTCATTTATTAATAGCGATAGAAAGCTGCAATTTTGCACAATTTTAGAGGTAAACGAGAACTAGAATTGTACATATTTTCGCAGAGATAAAACCAATAGGATAGGAGATACAGCAATACGAAATATGAAGCTAATACAAAAAACCCTAAATTTATCTTCTTATATCTCATTTATTAATAGCGATAGAAAGCTGCAATTTTGCATAATTTTAGAGGTAAACGAGGACTAGAATTGTACATATTTTCGCAGAGATAAAACCAATAGGATAGGAGATACAGCAATTCGAAATATGAAGCCAATACAAAGAACCCTAAATTTATCTTCTTATATCTCATTTATTAATAGCGATAGAAAGCTGTTATTTTGCACAATTTTAGAGGTAAACGAGAACTAGAATTGTACATATTTTCGCAGAGATAAAACCAATAGGATAGGAGATACAGCAATTCCAAATATGTAGCTAATACAAAAAACCCAAAATTTATCTTCTTATATCTCATTTATTAATAGCGATAGAAAGCTGTTATTTTGCACAATTTTAGAGGTAAACGAGAACTAGAATTGTACATATTTTCGCAGAGATAAAACCAATAGGATAGGAGATACAGCAATTCGAAATATGTAGCTAATACAAAAAACCCTAAATTTATCTTCTTATATCTCATTTATTAATAGCGATAGAAAGCTGTTATTTTGCACAATTTTAGAGGTAAACGAGAACTAGAATTGTACATATTTTCGCAGAGATAAAACCAATAGGATAGGAGATACAGCAATTCGAAATATGTAGCTTATACAAAAAACCCTAAATTTATCTTCTTATATCTCATTTATTAATAGCGATAGAAAGCTGTTATTTTGCACAATTTTAGAGGTAATCGAGAACTAGAATTGTACATATTTTCGCAGAGATAAAACCAATAGGATAGGAGATACAGCAATTCGAATTATGAAGCTAATACAAAAAACCCTAAATTTATCTTCTTATATCTCATTTATTAATAGCGATAGAAAGCTGTTATTTTGCACAATTTTAGAGGTAAACGAGGACTAGAATTGTACATATTTTCGCAGAGATAAAACCAATAGGATAGGAGATACAGCAATTCCAAATATGTAGCTAATACAAAAAACCATAAATTTATCTTCTTATATCTCATTTATTAATAGCGATAGAAAGCTGTTATTTTGCACAATTTTAGAGGTAAACGAGAACTAGAATTGTACATATTTTCGCAGAGATAAAACCAATAGGATAGGAGATACAGCAATTCGAAATATGTAGCTAATACAAAAAACCCTAAATTTATCTTCTTATATCTCATTTATTAATAGCGATAGAAAGCTGTTATTTTGCACAATTTTAGAGGTAAACGAGAACTAGAATTGTACATATTTTCGCAGAGATAAAACCAATAGGATAGGAGATACAGCAATTCGAATTATGAAGCTAATACAAAAAACCCTAAATTTATCTTCTTATATCTCATTTATTAATAGCGATAGAAAGCTGTTATTTTGCACAATTTTAGAGGTAAACGAGAACTAGAATTGTACATATTTTCGCAGAGATAAAACCAATAGGATAGGAGATACAGCAATTCGAAATATGTAGCTAATACAAAAAACCATAAATTTATCTTCTTATATCTCATTTATTAATAGCGATAGAAAGCTGTTATTTTGCACAATTTTAGAGGTAAACGAGAACTAGAATTGTACATATTTTCGCAGAGATAAAACCAATAGGATAGGAGATACAGCAATTCGAATTATGAAGCTAATACAAAAAACCCTAAATTTATCTTCTTATATCTCATTTATTAATAGCGATAGAAAGCTGTTATTTTGCACAATTTTAGAGGTAAACGAGAACTAGAATTGTACATATTTTCGCAGAGATAAAACCAATAGGATAGGAGATACAGCAATTCCAAATATGTAGCTAATACAAAAAACCATAAATTTATCTTCTTATATCTCATTTATTAATAGCGATAGAAAGCTGCAATTTTGCACAATTTTAGAGGTAAACGAGAACTAGAATTGTACATATTTTCGCAGAGATAAAACCAATAGGATAGGAGATACAGCAATACGAAATATGAAGCTAATACAAAAAACCCTAAATTTATCTTCTTATATCTCATTTATTAATAGCGATAGAAAGCTGCAATTTTGCATAATTTTAGAGGTAAACGAGGACTAGAATTGTACATATTTTCGCAGAGATAAAACCAATAGGATAGGAGATACAGCAATTCGAAATATGAAGCCAATACAAAGAACCCTAAATTTATCTTCTTATATCTCATTTATTAATAGCGATAGAAAGCTGTTATTTTGCACAATTTTAGAGGTAAACGAGAACTAGAATTGTACATATTTTCGCAGAGATAAAACCAATAGGATAGGAGATACAGCAATTCCAAATATGTAGCTAATACAAAAAACCCAAAATTTATCTTCTTATATCTCATTTATTAATAGCGATAGAAAGCTGTTATTTTGCACAATTTTAGAGGTAAACGAGAACTAGAATTGTACATATTTTCGCAGAGATAAAACCAATAGGATAGGAGATACAGCAATTCGAAATATGTAGCTAATACAAAAAACCCTAAATTTATCTTCTTATATCTCATTTATTAATAGCGATAGAAAGCTGTTATTTTGCACAATTTTAGAGGTAAACGAGAACTAGAATTGTACATATTTTCGCAGAGATAAAACCAATAGGATAGGAGATACAGCAATTCGAAATATGTAGCTAATACAAAAAACCCTAAATTTATCTTCTTATATCTCATTTATTAATAGCGATAGAAAGCTGTTATTTTGCACAATTTTAGAGGTAATCGAGAACTAGAATTGTACATATTTTCGCAGAGATAAAACCAATAGGATAGGAGATACAGCAATTCGAATTATGAAGCTAATACAAAAAACCCGAAATTTATCTTCTTATATCTCATTTATTAATAGCGATAGAAAGCTGTTATTTTGCACAATTTTAGAGGTAAACGAGGACTAGAATTGTACATATTTTCGCAGAGATAAAACCAATAGGATAGGAGATACAGCAATTCGAAATATGAAGCCAATACAAAGAACCCTAAATTTATCTTCTTATATCTCATTTATTAATAGCGATAGAAAGCTGTTATTTTGCACAATTTTAGAGGTAAACGAGAACTAGAATTGTACATATTTTCGCAGAGATAAAACCAATAGGATAGGAGATACAGCAATTCGAAATATGTAGCTAATACAAAAAACCCTAAATTTATCTTCTTATATCTCATTTATTAATAGCGATAGAAAGCTGTTATTTTGCACAATTTTAGAGGTAAACGAGAACTAGAATTGTACATATTTTCGCAGAGATAAAACCAATAGGATAGGAGATACAGCAATTCGAAATATGTAGCTAATACAAAAAACCCTAAATTTATCTTCTTATATCTCATTTATTAATAGCGATAGAAAGCTGTTATTTTGCACAATTTTAGAGGTAAACGAGAACTAGAATTGTACATATTTTCGCAGAGATAAAACCAATAGGATAGGAGATACAGCAATTCGAATTATGAAGCTAATACAAAAAACCCTAAATTTATCTTCTTATATCTCATTTATTAATAGCGATAGAAAGCTGTTATTTTGCACAATTTTAGAGGTAAACGAGAACTAGAATTGTACATATTTTCGCAGAGATAAAACCAATAGGATAGGAGATACAGCAATTCGAAATATGTAGCTAATACAAAAAACCATAAATTTATCTTCTTATATCTCATTTATTAATAGCGATAGAAAGCTGTTATTTTGCACAATTTTAGAGGTAAACGAGAACTAGAATTGTACATATTTTCGCAGAGATAAAACCAATAGGATAGGAGATACAGCAATTCCAAATATGTAGCTAATACAAAAAACCATAAATTTATCTTCTTATATCTCATTTATTAATAGCGATAGAAAGCTGCAATTTTGCACAATTTTAGAGGTAAACGAGAACTAGAATTGTACATATTTTCGCAGAGATAAAACCAATAGGATAGGAGATACAGCAATACGAAATATGAAGCTAATACAAAAAACCCTAAATTTATCTTCTTATATCTCATTTATTAATAGCGATAGAAAGCTGCAATTTTGCATAATTTTAGAGGTAAACGAGGACTAGAATTGTACATATTTTCGCAGAGATAAAACCAATAGGATAGGAGATACAGCAATTCGAAATATGAAGCCAATACAAAGAACCCTAAATTTATCTTCTTATATCTCATTTATTAATAGCGATAGAAAGCTGTTATTTTGCACAATTTTAGAGGTAAACGAGAACTAGAATTGTACATATTTTCGCAGAGATAAAACCAATAGGATAGGAGATACAGCAATTCGAAATATGTAGCTAATACAAAAAACCCTAAATTTATCTTCTTATATCTCATTTATTAATAGCGATAGAAAGCTGTTATTTTGCACAATTTTAGAGGTAAACGTGAACTAGAATTGTACATATTTTCGCAGAGATAAAACCAATAGGATAGGAGATACAGCAATTCGAATTATGAAGCTAATACAAAAAACCCTAAATTTATCTTCTTATATCTCATTTATTAATAGCGATAGAAAGCTGTTATTTTGCACAATTTTAGAGGTAAACGAGGACTAGAATTGTACATATTTTCGCAGAGATAAAACCAATAGGATAGGAGATTCAGCAATTCGAAATATGAAGCCAATACAAAGAACCCTAAATTTATCTTCTTATATCTCATTTATTAATAGCGATAGAAAGCTGTTATTTTGCACAATTTTAGAGGTAAACGAGAACTAGAATTGTACATATTTTCGCAGAGATAAAACCAATAGGATAGGAGATACAGCAATTCGAAATATGTAGCTAATACAAAAAACCCTAAATTTATCTTCTTATATCTCATTTATTAATAGCGATAGAAAGCTGGTATTTTGCACAATTTTAGAGGTAAACGAGAACTAGAATTGTACATATTTTCGCAGAGATAAAACCAATAGGATAGGAGATACAGCAATTCGAAATATGTAGCTAATACAAAAAACCCTAAATTTATCTTCTTATATCTCATTTATTAATAGCGATAGAAAGCTGTTATTTTGCACAATTTTAGAGGTAAACGAGAACTAGAATTGTACATATTTTCGCAGAGATAAAACCAATAGAATAGGAGATACAGCAATTCGAATTATGAAGCTAATACAAAAAACCCTAAATTTATCTTCTTATATCTCATTTATTAATAGCGATAGAAAGCTGTTATTTTGCACAATTTTAGAGGTAAACGAGAACTAGAATTGTACATATTTTCGCAGAGATAAAACCAATAGGATAGGAGATACAGCAATTCGAAATATGTAGCTAATACAAAAAACCATAAATTTATCTTCTTATATCTCATTTATTAATAGCGATAGAAAGCTGTTATTTTGCACAATTTTAGAGGTAAACGAGAACTAGAATTGTACATATTTTCGCAGAGATAAAACCAATAGGATAGGAGATACAGCAATTCCAAATATGTAGCTAATACAAAAAACCATAAATTTATCTTCTTGTATCTCATTTATTAATAGCGATAGAAAGCTGCAATTTTGCACAATTTTAGAGGTAAACGAGAACTAGAATTGTACATATTTTCGCAGAGATAAAACCAATAGGATAGGAGATACAGCAATTCGAATTATGAAGCTAATACAAAAAACCCTAAATTTATCTTCTTATATCTCATTTATTAATAGCGATAGAAAGCTGCAATTTTGCACAATTTTAGAGGTAAACGAGAACTAGAATTGTACATATTTTCGCAGAGATAAAACCAATAGGATAGGAGATACAGCAATTCGAATTATGAAGCTAATACAAAAAACCCTAAATTTATCTTCTTATATCTCATTTATTAATAGCGATAGAAAGCTGTTATTTTGCACAATTTTAGAGGTAAACGAGAACTAGAATTGTACATATTTTCGCAGAGATAAAACCAATAGGATAGGAGATACAGCAATTCCAAATATGTAGCTAATACAAAAAACCATAAATTTATCTTCTTATATCTCATTTATTAATAGCGATAGAAAGCTGTTATTTTGCACAATTTTAGAGGTAAACGAGAACTAGAATTGTACATATTTTCGCAGAGATAAAACCAATAGGATAGGAGATACAGCAATTCCAAATATGTAGCTAATACAAAAAACCATAAATTTATCTTCTTATATCTCATTTATTAATAGCGATAGAAAGCTGTTATTTTGCACAATTTTAGAGGTAAACGAGAACTAGAATTGTACATATTTTCGCAGAGATAAAACCAATAGGATAGGAGATACAGCAATTCCAAATATGTAGCTAATACAAAAAACCATAAATTTATCTTCTTATATCTCATTTATTAATAGCGATAGAAAGCTGTTATTTTGCACAATTTTAGAGGTAAACGAGAACTAGAATTGTACATATTTTCGCAGAGATAAAACCAATAGGATAGGAGATACAGCAATTCCAAATATGTAGCTAATACAAAAAACCATAAATTTATCTTCTTATATCTCATTTATTAATAGCGATAGAAAGCTGTTATTTTGCACAATTTTAGAGGTAAACGAGAACTAGAATTGTACATATTTTCGCAGAGATAAAACCAATAGGATAGGAGATACAGCAATTCCAAATATGTAGCTAATACAAAAAACCATAAATTTATCTTCTTATATCTCATTTATTAATAGCGATAGAAAGCTGTTATTTTGCACAATTTTAGAGGTAAACGAGAACTAGAATTGTACATATTTTCGCAGAGATAAAACCAATAGGATAGGAGATACAGCAATTCGAAATATGAAGCCAATACAAAGAACCCTAAATTTATCTTCTTATATCTCATTTATTAATAGCGATAGAAAGCTGTTATTTTGCACAATTTTAGAGGTAAACGAGAACTAGAATTGTACATATTTTCGCAGAGATAAAACCAATAGGATAGGAGATACAGCAATTCGAAATATGTAGCTAATACAAAAAACCCTAAATTTATCTTCTTATATCTCATTTATTAATAGCGATAGAAAGCTGTTATTTTGCACAATTTTAGAGGTAAACGAGAACTAGAATTGTACATATTTTCGCAGAGATAAAACCAATAGGATAGGAGATACAGCAATTCGAAATATGTAGCTAATACAAAAAACCCTAAATTTATCTTCTTATATCTCCTTTATTAATAGCGATAGAAAGCTGTTATTTTGCACAATTTTAGAGGTAAACGAGAACTAGAATTGTACATATTTTCGCAGAGATAAAACCAATAGGATAGGAGATACAGCAATTCGAATTATGAAGCTAATACAAAAAACCATAAATTTATCTTCTTATATCTCATTTATTAATAGCGATAGAAAGCTGTTATTTTGCACAATTTTAGAGGTAAACGAGAACTAGAATTGTACATATTTTCGCAGAGATAAAACCAATAGGATAGGAGATACAGCAATTCCAAATATGTAGCTAATACAAAAAACCATAAATTTATCTTCTTATATCTCATTTATTAATAGCGATAGAAAGCTGTTATTTTGCACAATTTTAGAGGTAAACGAGAACTAGAATTGTACATATTTTCGCAGAGATAAAACCAATAGGATAGGAGATACAGCAATTCCAAATATGTAGCTAATACAAAAAACCATAAATTTATCTTCTTATATCTCATTTATTAATAGCGATAGAAAGCTGCAATTTTGCACAATTTTAGAGGTAAACGAGGACTAGAATTGTACATATTTTCGCAGAGATAAAACCAATAGGATAGGAGATACAGCAATACGAAATATGAAGCTAATACAAAAAACCCTAAATTTATCTTCTTATATCTCATTTATTAATAGCGATAGAAAGCTGCAATTTTGCATAATTTTAGAGGTAAACGAGGACTAGAATTGTACATATTTTCGCAGAGATAAAACCAATAGGATAGGAGATACAGCAATTCGAAATATGAAGCCAATACAAAGAACCCTAAATTTATCTTCTTATATCTCATTTATTAATAGCGATAGAAAGCTGTTATTTTGCACAATTTTAGAGGTAAACGAGAACTAGAATTGTACATATTTTCGCAGAGATAAAACCAATAGGATAGGAGATACAGCAATTCGAAATATGTAGCTAATACAAAAAACCCTAAATTTATCTTCTTATATCTCATTTATTAATAGCGATAGAAAGCTGTTATTTTGCACAATTTTAGAGGTAAACGAGAACTAGAATTGTACATATTTTCGCAGAGATAAAACCAATAGGATAGGAGATACAGCAATTCGAAATATGTAGCTAATACAAAAAACCCTAAATTTATCTTCTTATATCTCATTTATTAATAGCGATAGAAAGCTGTTATTTTGCACAATTTTAGAGGTAAACGAGAACTAGAATTGTACATATTTTCGCAGAGATAAAACCAATAGGATAGGAGATACAGCAATTCGAATTATGAAGCTAATACAAAAAACCCTAAATTTATCTTCTTATATCTCATTTATTAATAGCGATAGAAAGCTGTTATTTTGCACAATTTTAGAGGTAAACGAGAACTAGAATTGTACATATTTTCGCAGAGATAAAACCAATAGGATAGGAGATACAGCAATTCGAAATATGTAGCTAATACAAAAAACCATAAATTTATCTTCTTATATCTCATTTATTAATAGCGATAGAAAGCTGTTATTTTGCACAATTTTAGAGGTAAACGAGAACTAGAATTGTACATATTTTCGCAGAGATAAAACCAATAGGATAGGAGATACAGCAATTCCAAATATGTAGCTAATACAAAAAACCCTAAATTTATCTTCTTATATCTCATTTATTAATAGCGATAGAAAGCTGTTATTTTGCACAATTTTAGAGGTAAACGAGAACTAGAATTGTACATATTTTCGCAGAGATAAAACCAATAGGATAGGAGATACAGCAATTCCAAATATGTAGCTAATACAAAAAACCCTAAATTTATCTTCTTATATCTCATTTATTAATAGCGATAGAAAGCTGTTATTTTGCACAATTTTAGAGGTAAACGAGAACTAGAATTGTACATATTTTCGCAGAGATAAAACCAATAGGATAGGAGATACAGCAATTCGAAATATGTAGCTAATACAAAAAACCCTAAATTTATCTTCTTATATCTCATTTATTAATAGCGATAGAAAGCTGTTATTTTGCACAATTTTAGAGGTAAACGAGAACTAGAATTGTACATATTTTCGCAGAGATAAAACCAATAGGATAGGAGATACAGCAATTCGAATTATGAAGCTAATACAAAAAACCCTAAATTTATCTTCTTATATCTCATTTATTAATAGCGATAGAAAGCTGTTATTTTGCACAATTTTAGAGGTAAACGAGAACTAGAATTGTACATATTTTCGCAGAGATAAAACCAATAGGATAGGAGATACAGCAATTCGAAATATGTAGCTAATACAAAAAACCATAAATTTATCTTCTTATATCTCATTTATTAATAGCGATAGAAAGCTGTTATTTTGCACAATTTTAGAGGTAAACGAGAACTAGAATTGTACATATTTTCGCAGAGATAAAACCAATAGGATAGGAGATACAGCAATTCGAAATATGTAGCTAATACAAAAAACCATAAATTTATCTTCTTATATCTCATTTATTAATAGCGATAGAAAGCTGTTATTTTGCACAATTTTAGAGGTAAACGAGAACTAGAATTGTACATATTTTCGCAGAGATAAAACCAATAGGATAGGAGATACAGCAATTCCAAATATGTAGCTAATACAAAAAACCATAAATTTATCTTCTTATATCTCATTTATTAATAGCGATAGAAAGCTGTTATTTTGCACAATTTTAGAGGTAAACGAGAACTAGAATTGTACATATTTTCGCAGAGATAAAACCAATAGGATAGGAGATACAGCAATTCCAAATATGTAGCTAATACAAAAAACCATAAATTTATCTTCTTATATCTCATTTATTAATAGCGATAGAAAGCTGCAATTTTGCACAATTTTAGAGGTAAACGAGAACTAGAATTGTACATATTTTCGCAGAGATAAAACCAATAGGATAGGAGATACAGCAATACGAAATATGAAGCTAATACAAAAAACCCTAAATTTATCTTCTTATATCTCTTTTATTAATAGCGATAGAAAGCTGCAATTTTGCATAATTTTAGAGGTAAACGAGGACTAGAATTGTACATATTTTCGCAGAGATAAAACCAATAGGATAGGAGATACAGCAATTCGAAATATGAAGCCAATACAAAGAACCCTAAATTTATCTTCTTATATCTCATTTATTAATAGCGATAGAAAGCTGTTATTTTGCACAATTTTAGAGGTAAACGAGAACTAGAATTGTACATATTTTCGCAGAGATAAAACCAATAGGATAGGAGATACAGCAATTCGAAGTATGAAGGAATTGCAAAACTTTCAAACTTTATCACCTTATATCTCCTTCAAAAATATACGCATATTTTTACAAAAGATAGGCATATTTTTAGGAAAGACTATTTTTTTAAAAAAAATTATTATTTAAGGCGCATCAACATCTAAGGTTATTGGCGCCCGGAACTTTTTTTCGGTGCCCTACCGGCCTCCGGAAAGTGTTCTGTTGTTACCGACAACACTGTCCCATCACCGAGCGGTAAGCCTGAAACTGCCTTTTTCAGAATAAACTATTTAATTATGTAAACTTATTGAAAGTATGTAAAGGTTTTTATGAGACAAAAGTTCCAAATACTTAAGGCGATAGATGATTCAAAAAGTTTGGCAACTCTTTTAGATTAAAAGTATTTACTGTATTTGGATTGAATAGTAAAAATGAAGGGTTAGGCAATTGGGTTAAAAATTTGGGCCTATGTCCAGAAGTAATGGGATTGTAGCCAGCTTGGGTTGTCTAGATACAAAACACGTCATTAGACAATAAAAGAAAATATTTTTGTATTTAGTAATTTTACAACAATTTTGGCCACGGCTAGTTCCGGTACTAGTTCTTCAAATATGGATTTTTTGGTAATGATGATAATTTTATAAAATGGAATGTACGCGCAGTGGCGAAGCTACATTTGAGCTGAAATAAATTTTTTTTTTAACAGAAAACAGGGCTTTTATTTATCTTTTATTACCAACTAAATTTCAGCTTAAATATGCTGCTTTAATAAACAAAATTGAACTTATACGCTGTACGACTAAATTAAACCCAAACAAAATATTAATATTATACCAAAAACTGGCATTTTGCAGCAGCCTCCTGCATTCGTACAGTTGTCCACTCTAGTTGTGATCACTTACAGTATTAAGACTCTGAAGACTAGCCTTTACGGCTAATCCCGGGAGTTGTCGGAAAATTAAGGCGCACTTTAATCGATCTGCAATTTTAAACTGAAAAACTTTATAATATTTAAATGTTCAGTTATTGTCCAGTATCCAGTCAGAAAATTCGTTCGTCACAATCTAAGATTCGATAAATTGTTTTTAATTTAGAGAGTCAGGCGCCACGGTAGCCGAGCGGTCAGAAATGCGGGGGCTCGCAGAGCTAATAAGTATTGTGGTTCGATTCCCGATCTAGATCTTGGATTTTATTTAATGTTTATTATGATAAATTAATATTGAAGTTACCTAAGTTGGAATTACTTTACTTAGATCTCAAACTTCTGAAAATGTGTTAAGCAATTCTAAAACCGTCGGCAAGTGCGAGATAACAATGCAAGTGTATTTGAATTCTTGACTCAATAGTGATTCATCTACCTCTGATGACCTTCAGTTCGTCTTACAATAGAATACGAGAGCACAAATTACACAGATAATAACAAATAAATAACTACTTATAATAATAATTCATTTCTAAATTATAATCAATTGTAGTCTCTGTAACCGAAAAATAGTCGTAGGAGGCAGGAGCTGCTACATAATATAAATTTGCACTTTGGACTGCAAGACCAGGTGCTGTTTACAGCCAAGATTCCAAAATAAAAATAAAAAAAATTCATTCTCTACCGTGCGTTCGGCCTGGCCAGTGCCTGCTTATGTTATCTATCGTCTGTGAGTTCTATCTTTTTATTATTATTTTGTATCTAGTATAAGTTTTCCTTTTGTATGATTATTTTCCTTAATTAAAGGTATTTTGTCGTTTGGTTCATTAAGCACAAGAGAGAATTTTATTTTACTCCCTATCGCCCAGGGCATTGTCTCCAGGACCCTCCCTCCTCTCACCAGTGAGCTATCCCGCCAGAGGCACCCTTAAGGGTATTTTTCTTTTGAGGCTGGTTAGGGATATCGTCTCTGATAGCTTCGGCTATCTGGCGCCCGCAAGGATACCGTCCCTTTCCCCTGACCGGTCACATCTCTTTAATTGAGTATTTGTAAAGATGTTTTATAATCAAATAATTAGTAAAGTATTTTAGCAATAATAGCCTTTCCGGTATGGAAGGAATTAGCTATGCGGTTAGCGTATTGGATTTCCATGCGGAGGTCTCGGGTTCGAATCCAGCTGCTGCCTTCTAGATTTTCTCTTCCTTGTAGCTTCTTACTGCTCACTGCTCGTTGATGGACAGTGTTGTCTGTAACGAGAGAACACTATCCGGAGCACTGAAAAAAGCTCAATAACCTTAGATGTTTGACGCGCCTTAAATCATTTTTATTTTTTTAAAGGCATTTTTGGTTGACCCGATCTTAGCGAGAACCTTATTGACGTTCTTTGTATGAATCTGGAATAAATTTCAAATATTATGTATTGATTTATACAGCTGGGAGTTGTACCAATGCACAAAAAGTAAAATAAAATTACATTAGATTAGATTAGACTAGGACGGCCCTTAAGGCCTACGCCACTGCGACCCCTTTGGATCTATTGTGGCTCCCCTCACTCTAAAGCTCACCCTCCAGACCTGTCCTTTTAATCAGACTCTTAATTCTGGGAAAGCGACTCCTGGGTAAAGCTTACAGGCCTTGGTTTTTTCGCTCCCCGAGAAGTAACATCCTTAGCCACACGAGCCCCTCACACTGACACAACACGTGCAGTGCCGTTTCCTCCTCCTCTTCCTGACAGAACCTACAAAGGCTATCATCTGCCAGGCCCATGCGATACATGTGTTTCCTGAGCCTGCAGTGGCCTGATTAATAGGCCTACAATCATCCTTATAGCCCCACACGGCCTTGACGGATTAATTCTGCAGAATAGCCTTTAATGAACTCCTTCGCCTGTCTCTGCCTAGTGGTGTTGAGCCACTATTCTTGAGACCTACTCTGCACCCAATAAGTTAATGGCCGCAGACTTAACACACCTCGAAACCCCAAAACAGGGCTCCAGGACAACGAAGTGTCCCGCAGAGCCTTTCCGGGCCAATAAATCTGCCACTTCGTTCCCCCCTTATGTCCTGAATGACCAGGTATCCAATCCAGAAAGACCTTATTTTAGTCACTAATTTCGTTCAGGACACCTAGACCAGTGATGGCGAACCTATGATCCGCAGGTCAGACAATGACCTGCGCAAGCTTTTTTACTGACCCACAATTGCTAGGCAACCATTTGTTTGTTTAAGCGGGTTGATTTAGATTTTCTAATTGTGTGGATAATTTATATTCTATCTGTATTTTTTTTTAATCAATGACACAAAAGCAATTTAGATGCTATCTATAACCTTTAGTTTGATCGTTTCAGTTCTAAAACGCGAATGACGACAAATGCTTTTGTAGTATTTGAAATAAAGCAAAAAGTGTTTACAAAATATCAAATAAAATGTATAATTTTACTCATATTTTGTTTGTTTGAAAAAATCGACAACCCAAAGCAAATAACCATATTTAGATTTTTCTTCAGATAAAACACACTTTTGTAAGGTTTTGTTCAGTTATGTTTGTAGAAAAGGGACTTCCACAGCACTTGTTTCGTCCCGTTTTACCCGTTAAGCCAACTGAATTTTAAAGATGTTTAGTTTTGAAAATATTCCGTTTAAAATTGTGCAAATGGGCATTAGTGACCCAAGAGCTAGTATTAAAAAATAAAAATGAACAAAATTTGACCCATGTCTCAAAAAGGTTCGCCATCCCTGACCCAGACAGTCCCAAACCAGGCTTTGAATTGACGTAGTAGGAACTGATAGCTCGTAGAGCAGCCTGACTATCCGAGAAAATTACGACCTTAGAATTAATAGTAACTATTTCTAAGATTTTTCTTTTTGGTATTACGTCACATAACACTCATTCTCACGCGCGTGCGATTGAGACCTGGTGAGAAAGAAATTTATAAAAACACCTTCACCGTACTCAAACATAAAATTCAAAATTGAAATTCTGTACCATTACAATAGGATGAGAGAAAATAAAAAATATTAGTTTAAAGAAGATTGGATTACGTATGTTACGGTATAGAGTAGTGTGAGTGTTCAAACCAGATTCAGATTTAGTTCGGATCAGAACGATCAAAACCACGGTGCAACAGTTCTGTGGAAGATTACTAGTTGCTATTTGCTGTAAGATTGCAACTAAACATTCAGAAACGGATCTCAGTCAGCGCTGTATTTAATTAAAACCGCTAACAAGCGCTCACAGTCAGTCTGTCATAAAAAAATGTTGGGTATGGCTAAACTATTTCAAAACCGTCGCTCATTTCAAGAGAAACCCCACCACTTCAAGTCTGACATCTCGTTACTCTGCTAATTTACAGTCCGACAGCTGCCTTAGAAATATGCCTTCAGTTCTACCCATTTCAAACAGATTTAAAATCTCGAATGAAAAAACAGAATTTTGTCTTAAGTCGTGGACGAAGGTGGATACGCTATGGTTAATCAGCACGAATTTGGATAATTTTTCTTGGATTTTTTAGTAGATTGGTTGTCAAAACTGTCCGTGGCTACAATAAGAGGTAATAATGAAAACAATAAATGGATTCGCCAAAAAGCAAAACTACAGAGTGGTTATGAGGAATATCGGCCATCTATCTGACTTCAAGGTGATGCTCTTTATTTCAAAGGAAATTTGGGAAATTTTTATAGGAAAAACAAGAAAAAGTAAGTAGGGGAGATGGGGCACTTTTGAACAGGGGGCACCTTTGAACAGAGGGCACCTTTGAACAGTTTTTAATTTCTCGCTAAATATTTAAAACATTTATGGTTGTTAATTTTCTCCATATTTTGCGGTAGACCTGTTGTATAATTGACAGAGTTTCCGTTCGTTTTCATTGTTTGGTAAAGTCCAGAATTGAGGAATGTTATATTTAGTAAGGTGGAAGTAAAATGTTTGTTGCAGCTTTGGAAGTGTGTTGTGGAAGATTGTAGTGGACAAGGTGTAAGTATTGTTAGTCCATATTAACATTTGGAATTCGTATTTTTAAATCTAGTATTTACAAAAGTCTATTTGCTTGCAAAAAAAGTGTTGGATATTATATTTTCTATTATGGAAGGAGGGGGAATATTTTGTTCAAACTTCCTAAATCCATCACTTCGGGTACAACATCCCGAACTAGATTTCAGTGATTTAAAAGAGAAAGTAATGTAGTAGTCGAGAGAAATAGCTGATAGAAGGTAGATTCAGAGTAAAGTAATATCATTTCTTTCTATTTTATATTGTGTTCAAAGCTACCCCACCAGTGGGGGCAGATATTAACATTTGACACAAAAATTTTCAAATTAAAAAAATATAGATATGTATGTAAAGTACCAACTGTTTATTGATATAGATCTGTTAAGAAGACTTGAAAGTTGTAGAAAACAAAATAAAAAGGTTCAATAATACGATTCTGGTGCACTCTGTAACTGAAATTGTAAATTCTGTACTTTGGACTTTTTTTTAAAATTACACTTTTTTGTTCAATCATTCTTTGGAATCCAGAATCTTTTCAGATCATTGCCGGCCTTTAGGGAATGTTTTGTCGTTACAGGCAAAAAAAAAATCCATCACCTGGGCTGCCAAAAGCAGTTAGAAAAAGAAAAGCTAGAATTAGCCAGTTGTTAGAATCCAGACCTCCACATTATCGTATAGACCAGGGGAAAGGCAACTTATTTTAAGTAGAGAACCACTTCTCCTTAAATAATTTTAATAAATCTTACCAAGAGCCGCAAGGATGATAGTGTAAACAACTCTGTAGATCATTTGTATTCACAAATTATTATTTTATGATATTCAATAACATTTAAATGTTTTATATATTTATTTTTATATATTACGAAGTAAATAAACAAATAAATAATTAATAAACGAATGAACAGGCGGCAGTTTTGCCATATATAATTACGTACCTTATTTTAATATTGAATAATTCTATTCAATTTCAAACCTATCACATTTAAAATTATTAATGAAAAATATCTTTAATAAGTGAAATTTTCATTTCTTTCAATAAAATTAAAATATGCAATACATATACGATATTTTAGATAGGCTGCCGATCCCTGGTCTAGTGCATTACCACAAATCTTACTCTAAATGCCGGAAAGTGCTTTTTTGAAGAACAGTGTTCAGTGATTCGATTTCTACTTTCAGAAAGTGACCATATCCGTCAGAAATATTTTCTCGGTTGAGCAAAAAATACGACAGTACAAGGGTTGGCTGAAAAGTAATGCACACATGCTAGGAGAGGGGGAAAGAAAAGTGTTATCAAGTTCGGACAGAAAGTATATTAAAGTGCAATTCTTAAGCTTCACAATTATGTATTACTTTTCAATGGAGTCACCATTAACGCTAGTACATTTCTCCCAACATGAAACTAGTTTTTTCATTTCGGCACTGAAGAATTCTTTTGACTTTTCTTGAATCCAGGAATTGACAGCCTTCACCTCATCGTCTGAGGAGTAGTGATTACCCTTGAGGTCTCTCTTGAGTAGAGGGAACAAATAAAAATCGCATGGACCAAGATCTGGGGAATAAGGAGGGTGTGGAATTGGTTCAAACTTCAGTTTTCCCAGAGCCTCTGCAGTTTCGCCGCGCGAGGTGTGAGGACGAGCGTTGTCATGTTGCAAGATTATTGGTGCCAAGCTGTCTCTAACACGACAATCTCGACGTCGGAGTTTTCTTAGAGTCTGTACGTACCGAGAAGAATTTACCGTTGCCCCTGGATCCAGGAAAATTGGTCACATAAACTTGGTGAGCATCCCAAAACACAGTCAGAAGATTTTTTTTTTTTTTGCGGACGGTTGTGTGTTTTAAACTTTTTCGGCCGAGGTGAAGACGCATGTCGATATTCAGTGCTCTGCCTTTTCTCTTCTGGGTCGTAATGATGGACGCTATTTATCTCGCAGTGACATAGCACCAGTACACTTGTCCATACTTCGGCGTCTAAAAATACACTGGCTGAACGCAGCGAGTTCAAACAGCGCATACGTAACAAGGGGAAATGTAACTTCCAAATGCCACCTCGCGCGCTTTTTTAAGCTCTTCGTTCGCGCTCGGCAAGCATGTGTGCATTACTTTTCAGCCAACCCTCGTAGTTGCATGAACCGGGCCATGTTTTTACGTGTGTTTTAGTAAAAGTTTAAAAGCGGCGAGCAGAAGTCCGGTTGCAGTATCGACTACTGCGTTGCATTCTCGTGTAGATTCACTTATCCAAGAAAAGATCGATGACTTACACAGTTTGAACTTAGTTTGATTGAAAACTAAGTCCAGCTTGAGCTGACGAGGAAATGTCTGCGATAGCAGCGTAAAGGACGTGCTTCTTCTTCAAGACAACGCTCGATTCCTCGTAATGGCACTGATGCAGAAAGCTAATGAGGCAAATTTCCTCACCTTACCCATTTTATAGCACTGAACCTCTGATTTGTGTATCTGTTTAGTGCGGTGAAAGAGGCTTTGAGTGATAACAAGTTCAATGGCCACAGAGATAAAGAAAAATATACAAAACTGTCTTCAAAATCAAAGCTGTCCAATTATTGAAAAATTATTGCAGAAAATTAGCTGCCATTTATTTGTTACCCCTGGCTACAGTTGGATATCAAAATTTTACTTTGACCACACTCGCCAATAATTACGGTCTAAGCAACTGGAAACATATTTAAGTATTAAAACTGTCCGGTAGGACAGTTGTATAAGGGTTGATCGTCAAAAAGTGCACGAAAAAGCGTAACGTTAAAAAACACCCAACTTTGACAATTTTTTTCTCTTTATCTATAAAAGATAAAGTTCCCAAATTTTCTTTAAAATATAGGGCAAACCCTCCTTTATAACTGTAATTTTTTTGCAACCACCCAGACCTAATAGATTTCGAGAAAAAAGTTGCCGAAAATGAGCAAAAACGGCATTTTCAGAAATTGTTGTTGTTCTTCTTCTTCTTGTTGTTACCTTTTTTGTAAACAACGTAGCGCCTAAACGCGTGAACCGATTTTCATGAATGAGGTGTCATTCGATTCGGAATTTTATGTAGATGTACCTTTTGGGGGTCTCGACGCTGTACACCGAATGGGAGAGGAGTTAGCCCCCTTTATGTAAGGCCCCCTTCAAAATTATTATTACTAATTACTCTGTAAATCTTAGCCCGATTTTGATAAAATTTGGTAGGATGATGGGGGTTAGGGCTCCCCTATGTAACATTAAAGCGACGATCTGCTCTTACACTAGTTAAGGGGAAGTATAGCAATCGTTTCAAATTATCGACACGTGAACTGATTTTCATGAATGAAGTTTCATTCGAATCGAAATTTTGTACAGATTTGCACTTTAAAAGTCTCGTCGCTATGCCTCATATGGAGGGGAGTTTGCCCCACCCAAGTAAGGCCGTTTCTAAAACTATTATTACCAATATTTCTACAAAGCTTAGTCCGATTTTGATAAAATTTAGCTCAAATAAGTGGTTAAAGCTCCTCTACGTGGCTGTGAAGTGCCATCATGCTCTTACACCTACTAAGAGGAAGTACTGCAATCGTTAAAATTATCAATGGGTGAACCTATTTACATTAATGAATTGTCGTTCGATTCAAAATCTTTGCCTCTTTGCCTTTTAGGGAGAAGTACTGTAATCGCCCGTTTATTTTTCTTACTCCTCTTAAAAGGAAGGTCTGAAATCGCAGTTTAAATTTGCTTTTTACGTACAAATACCTTCCTATTTTATATAAAAAGGCTTTCTCAAAAAAATTGTTATTGAGGATGGTTTGGGGACCGCAACTATAATCATTCTTTAAAAAGATCTCTCCAGTGGTAGTTACGGTTCCTACTTAACAACTTATCAGGTTATAATGATAGAATTGCTTATTCCAAATTTAAAAAAAACAGTAAAGCAGATATGTAACTTAGCAAAATAGACAAAAATGAAAATCTATCCAAAAGGTACAAAAATCTCCTTAACAAAAACTTACAGTTTAAAAAGTTAAGTATAAGGGTTGATTAAACGCCAAAAGGTACACAAATCAGCAAGTACCCAACATTTCATTCAAGCTTAGTTGATATAATTTAAGTAATTTTGCTGCATTAACTTTTCCTTCACATTTTTTAGAATTTATTAGATGTCACAGACCCTTATGCTGGCCATTTTCATCTACAAAATATTTGTTCAAGTAGCACTGTAGATTGACTTTAATATCTATTAATCTATAATAATCAAACTATTAATTACAGGTTAAAAAGAAAACATTATAAAAAATAAAAAAAATTACGAGGCTACAAAATTTAAAAACTTTTTTAAAAAAAATGCTTACACCAACATACATCAATGATTTCGATTATTTTATTTTTAATAAAAATCGTCTGTTTAAGTTCATTCTTCGATTAAAGTAATTGTTATTTTATGTAGTAGTCAAACGTTTATAATAATAGGTAATAATTATCTGGCTTTATCGCAAATAATATAGTTTTCTTCAATCACACTCCCAATGTAGCTGTTCTTCTCACAATGTTATATATATGTTATGTAATATAAAATAAATAAGTATTGCATACTTTTAGGACAGCTAATTATTCCAGTATTTTACTATAAGTAAAATTAAATTACAATTGAGAAATGAATAATTGTTGTTGAATAATCTACTTGTTATTAACTGTGTGTTATTTGTGCTCACGAATATTTCGGTAAGACGAATTCAAGTCTGAAATATTGTTTTAAATCCTCCGTGATTCAAATTTAAACAGTAGCCGACTCTAACTTTGTCTTTTTCTACTTTAACATGCATGTATAAGATGTGACAACTTCAGAATAAAGGGCATATTAAAGATAAATCAGAAGAATAATTTGGAATTAAAACTGTCCGGTAGGACAGTTGTATAAGGGTTGACCATCAAAAACTGCACGAAAAAGCGTAACGTTGAAAAACACCCAACTTTGACAATTTTTTTCTCTTTTTCTACAAAAGATAAAATTCCCAAATTTTCTTTAAAATATGGGGCAAACCCTCCTTTATAGCTGTAATTTTTTTGCAACAACCCACATCTAATAGGTATCGAGAAAAAAGTTGCCAAAAATGAGCAAAAACGGCATTTTCAGAAAATGTTCTTGTTCTTGTTCTTCTTGTTGTTCTTGTTCTTCTTGTTACCTTTTTTGTAAACAACGTAGCGCCTAAACGCGTGAACCAATTTTCATGAATGAGGTGTCATTCGATTCGGAATTTTATGTAGATGTGCCTTTTGGGGGTCTCGACGCTGTACATCAAATGGGCGCGGAGTTAGCCCCCTTTATGTAAGGCCCCCTCCAAAATTATTATTACTAATTACTCTGTAAATCTCGGCCCGATTTTGATAAAATTTGGTAGGATGATAGGGTTAGGGCTCCCCTACGTAATATTTTGTACAGATTTGCACTTTGAAAGTCTCGATGCTGTGCCTTATAAGGAGAGGAGTTTGCCTCACCCAAATAAGGCCCTTTCTAAAACTATTACCAATATTTCTATAACCCTTAGTCCGATTTTGATAAAATTTAGCACGAAGAAGCGGTAAAAGCTCCTCTACGTGGCTGTGAAGTGCCATCATGCTCTTACTCCTACCAAGAGGAAGTACTGCAATCGTTAAAATAATCAATGAGTGAACCGATTTACATCAATGAATTGCCGTTCGATTCAAAATCTTTGTCTGTATTCGCAGTTTATTTTTCTTACTCCTCTTAAAAGGAAGTACTGAAATCGCAGTTTAATTTTTCTATTTACGTACAAATACCTTCCTATTTTATTCAAAACGCTTTTTCAAAAAAATTGTTATTGAGGATGGTTTGTGGACCGCAACTATAATCATTCTTTAAAAAGATCTCTTCAGTGGTAGTTACGGTTCCGACTTAACACCTTATCAGGTTATAATGATAGTATTGCTTATTCCAAATTTTAAAAAAATCTGTAAAGCAGATATGTAACTATACAAAATGGACAAAAAGGAAAATCTATCCAAAAAGTACAAAAATCTCCTTAACAAAAACTTACAGTTTAAAATGTTAAGTATAAGGGTTGATTAAACGCCAAAAGGTACACAAATCAGAAGTACCCAACATTTCATTAGTACTTCATTGATATTATTTAAGTAATTTTACTGCATTAATTTTCATTAACATTTTTTAGAATTATTAGATGTCACAGACCCTTATGCTGGCCACTTCATTTATAATATTTTTTTGTTATAATTGTTATAAAATGTATATTATATCTTCGTTATTAAATAGGTACTTTATTTTAACTCTATTCCAAATTATTCTTATGATTTCTCTTTAATGTGCCCTTTATTCTGACACATATTCATGCTTGTTAAAGTAGAAAAAGACAAAGTTAGAGTCGGCTACTGTTTAAAAAATTTGAATCACGGAGGATCTAAAACAATATTTCAGTCTTGAATTCGTCTCACCGAAATATTCGTGAGCACAGATAACACACAGTTACTAACAAGTAGATTATTCAACAATAATTATTCATTTCTCAATTTTAATTTAATTTAGTACCCTTAATTTTACTTATAGTAAAATGCTGGAATAATTAGCTGTCCTAAAAAGTATGCAAATTTTATTAAAATGCATATATATAGATAAAAAGATATTACAGTCAATCAATTTAAGTTAAATGGTGTGCTACTTGAACAAATATATTGTAGATGAAAATGGCCAGCATAAGGGTCTGTGACATCTAATAATTCTAAAAAATGTTAATGAAAATTAATGCAGTAAAATTACTTAAATAATATCAATGAAGTACTAATGAAATGTTGGGTACTTCTGATTTGTGTACCTTTTGGCGTTTAATCAAACCTTATACTTAACTTTTTAAACTGTAAGTTTTTGTTAAGGAGATTTAAACATGTAATTAAATTTTAATTTTATTCGTTGAAAGCTTAAAACTGGTCTCAAAAGGAAGAATTTCCCGTCTCTACCGAAAGTGGTTTCATTTTCAAAATACTTTATTTAGTCAGAAATGTTTTTAAAATATACTGCCTCTTAAAAAGTAAGACGAATGACATTTCTCTTAAAATACGACGATCAAAAGTGGGCAGTGTTGTATACGAGTATATCCAGAGAACACGGTCCAGTGCACTGAAAAAAAAGCACCGAGCATTTAATAGCTTTAGATGTTGGACGATTCTCAAAATACAAAATAATAATCTTGCCTCAATATAAGAATATCATTTCTGTGTAAGCCCTGTAAAAACATAAATCATATTTTAGACTTCAAACACCAAATTATTTGGTATCAGCCACCATTTTCGAAACGCATATCTCTAAAAGATTTTGTTAAATCAAAATGTTCTTGATTATATTAACTTGATAAGGCGCCACGGTAGCCGAGCGGGTTAGAGGCGAGACCTGTAAAGCTAATATGTATTGTGGTGTACTGGGTTCGATTCCCCCGGTCTTAGGGCCTTGGATTTTATTTAATGGTTAATAAAAAAAATTTACAGTAAAGTATGTTTGCTAGTTGCCTCCGTCCAGCCTGATAAAATAGGCAATGACTTTACTTTACTTTTTATATCAACTTGATATGATGTTACAGATAATAAAAAAAAAATGGATATTTAAAATATTAAGGATTCAAATTGGCGAGGAATCGGTCCAAATAAAATCAACAACTCGTCTTTTTGCCAACGTTTTGACAAATATATCGCCTTCTTCAGGACCTGGATATTACAAATAAAACAATTTAGAGAATTGAAACGCAGTGATACAAAAATAAATAAATATTGTCAAATACAATAAATTTTTTATAATTATTGAAACTTTATTTTTGTATCACTGCGTTTCAATTCTCTAAATTGTTTTATTTGTAATATCCCAGGTCCTGAAGAAGGCGATATATTTGTCGAGACGTTGGCAAAAAGACGAGTTGTTGATTTTATTTGGACCGATTCCTCGCTAATTTGAATCCTTAATATAATATTTTAGGTCACTAAAACGCAATTTATATTGATATTTAAAATGCCAGGCTGCTTCCATTAAATCACAGCCAAGCTAATATTTTTTTAAAAAAATTTTAATCTGTCTTCACTTTGTCACAACAAAATTAAAATAAAATATACAGTGACTCCCATTAATATTGGGACACCTTTTACAAAATGATTTAAAAGGAAAATGAAAACAACATACAAAAGTTTGGAATTTTTTTTTTTTTAAATTACATTAGCAACATCTGTAGAAATTATATATAAGTATAAATCGATGAAATTCCAAACTGTTAGGTAGCACTTTTTGAAAAAGTGTAAAATAAGACTCTCAAAAATATTGGGACACCAGAAGTGCTAGAGTTTAAACGTTCAATATTAAAATCTCCTACTATTTAATAATTGGTTGGTAATAATTTAATAATTGCTTTTTGACTTACAATAGCCCTCAAACGAGCAGGCATAGGTGAAACAAGTTTTTGGTTAATTCAGGTGGTGTTTTTTTCCCATTCTTCCAGGAAACATCGTTTTAATTCATTTTTGTTAAATATTATTCGTTTTTCTTAAAGCACTGGCTAAATATTGCCATAAATGTTCAATGGGATTAAGATCTGGTGACTGCGGAGAGGTTTGGAATACTTTTGGGCAATTGTATAACAGTCACTGACGTATCACCCAAGCCGTAGGTTTGGGGTCGTTATCTTGGTAGAATTTAGAAGACCCTAAAATACCAAATGTTTGGGCACTTTTTTCAAATTATATTTTAATATATTACTATAAACCATTTTGTGTATCATTCCATCAATAAATACTAATTCTCCAAATCCTGATGCGGACATCCAGCCCCAAACCAGAACTGACCCACCTCCACCCGGTGGTGCAGCTTTAAAACCCTTTAAAGTTGGCTGTAAATTCTTCTTTTCGAGTTCAGCATTCGCTTTCCTCCAGACCATAACCCTTCCATCTGACTGGAAAACATTAAATTTTGATTCATCGCTAGAGTATATCATTCCAAAAGTCACTATTTACATTGGAATATTTTTCGGCAAATTTCAATCTCTTAACACTATTTATCTTACTGACAAAAAGATTCTTCCAGGCTACTCTACCATGATAGTCGAGTTTTCTTAGCACTCTCCGAACTGTTTCTGCTCCTTTTTTGCTCTCTGAACATGTCAAAAATTTCACATAGAAGTTTTGGAGCACTAAGTCGGTGATCTTTTTTAATTCTTTTAATATATAACGCTGCTCTCTCTCAGAGAGCAGTTGAGGACGGCCTTTTTGTGGGGTTGAAACAATTCTTTTTTCTTTTTGGTAACGCTGAATGATGTTCCACACAGTAGATGTTTTAGGTCCGATCAGTTTTTCTGTCTCTCTAACACTTTTTATTGTCTTTGGGCAAAGAAATTACAATTTTTCTTTGTTCAATCGTTGTATTTGTATTTTTGCGCGACATGTTACACCTGGCTTGATTTATATAAACTAATTTAATTATTAATTTCATATTGAATATATGTATGCTTAAGGTATATATTTACAAATTGTATAAATATTCGGGCAAAACCTTGGACAAACTATAAATTATAATAGTGTCCCAATATTTATGAGAGGTAGAATTTGCTCTTATTATTATATATATTTTTTTTAATCTACCAAAACATTTTTATGTACTTATTTAAATAGTTTTTATTTAATTAATAGTTATTATAAAATGAAATGAATTTATAAAAATTTGAATAAATGGGTGCCACTTTGAATTTTCGTCAATTTTTAACTTCTGTATGTACTGTCCCAATATTAATGGGAGTCACTGTATGTAGTACGCCATTGTTGTGTGTGTCAATTATTGACTCATCAACACCTAAAGTAATTGCCGGATCATGTTAGAATTATTATTTTACTCTAATATTACCGATTATGAATAATCAAGACAGCTTTTCCTTTTGCTATTGTGTACAGTAAAATATTTTATACGTGCCAAGAGAGGTTAAACAATAATAAGAAAAATGAATCTTACAGCATGGACCGTGCTTTACTTTAATTGATTTTTGCTATTTATTATCCCTTGACATAATTAATTTATTTTAAGTGAAACGTAATGAGGCAGATAGTGTTAACATAAGTAAGTTAATGTAACTGTAAAAAACAAAAGTTGTTAATTTAGGTTTCAATTTCTTGCTCTCCATTCATCAGATCATTATGAAATCTTAAACACGTTTAACAATTGTAATACAAAGTCATGCGAGTATCTAAACCAGATTCGCTACAAATAATTTATATTAAAGAAATGAATATAATTAAAGAAAGGAGTATAGCGAGTGGTATAGATATTTCCTATTGTTACGTAGAACGCAAGACGGTGCCAAGCTGATATAGCAAACTTTGCCAAATTAGCCATTGTGAAAATAATATATGTATATACAAACAACAGACATATTATTTTCAGTATTTAATTTTAAAAATGGATATCTTTGAATTATATGTAGCTTAGAAACAGGCAGATAACTGGAACGTTCCTACGCCTACACATTGAGGCCCAGAATATACTTGCACCATTTTTACTGCAATGATTACATCATTAGATGGGACATTTTATTTTCATAGTCATTAATTTGTGCTACAAAGTTTAGTTGTAAATAAATTTTGCTAAACGTTTAACAACACTTATTTTAAAGTGTTTATTTGGTTGTATAAAATGTAAATGACAAAGTAATAATAATAACTATTATTATTATTATTGATTTTAAGTTAAAGCGCGTCAACAAGGAATGTGGTTCTCTCGTTACAGACAACAGTATCCAGTGATGGACAGTGTTTTCTGTAATAACCTTCTAGGACAGCGTTTCCCAACCTGTGGTACGCGAGTTGCTGGTTGGTGGTACACGAAAAGTGATCAATAATGGCGGGCATAAAAAATTAAAGCATAAAAATATCATAGAAACGTTTTTTTCCAATAATTTATAAAAATTATTTTAATTAATAATATTATACAGTTAAGTTATTAATATGTACAGTAATAAGGTTAGTCTGTCTCAAGATATACGAGAAAATATAACAGCAAATTTATCAAGGATTAAAATTGTCTTTCGTGAAGTATTTTCCAAAAACCCGAAAACCCAAATGATTAATTTGATTTCAAACCCCCTTCTATAAAGAAAATTTAGGAAAAGCTACATCATCATCGATAAAAGATAAAGAAAATTTAATAGAATTATCAGTCATCTCTGTGCGCCCCACTGACCTAAAAGTATATATGAAACTTTTAATAAGAACTAAATGGCAAGGGCAGTGGGACCGCACAAACGAAAAATTAAGGGAAATAAAACCACGTGTTTTGAATGCTACAGTAGAGAACTACCCGCGGCACGAATCTGTGATCTTGACAAGGCTAAGGATTGGACATACACGTGTGACACATGGGTACCTCCTCATTGCCGAAAGAAGGCCGAGGTGCCCACGATGCCGAGAAAGGCTGACAGTGTCGCACGTGTTGGAAGGGTGTCAGGCACTGCGTAGCCAAAGAGAAAGAGCAGGCCTGCCACATGACAAGCGCGCTATTCTTGATGAGGGTTCTCCTTACATAAGGAGGCTATTTACATATTTAAAGGATATTAATTTATATTGTAAAATCTAGGTTAAGAGTTAGCTTAGTTTATGGTTTAGTTCTTTTAAAGGGGAAAGGAATATCGAGTACTTTCCCCTTGTGTGAAATGTGGTGTGAATGTATTTATTAGCGTGAATGTATTTATTAGCGTGAATGTATTTATTGGCGCGAATGTATTTATTGGTGTGAATGTATTTATTAGCGTGAATGTATTTATTGGCGCGAATGTATTTATTGGCGCGAATGTATTTATCGGCAAGAAAGTTGTATGAATGTTTAGGATAGATCACAGTACGGGGTTGAAAGAAATTTTATAAAAGTATTTCAACCCCCCTAGGTTAATTTTTAGACTAAGTTTATTTTAGAATGTGCAGGAAAATTTGTTAAAAGTACTGCACATTATCATAGTTCTAAGAAAAATAGCCTCCTTATGGTAGATTAGGTTTAGTACTTAGTTATATTCGGTAATGATAACACTTTTGGTCTTGCTTTGATATCTTTAGTTGATGTAGATAGGGGAAGGCACGGATGTATTCCACTCTCCCCCTCGTCAACTGGATCGATGAGATAAGAGGGGATGAGTGGGATACATACTCCAACATACCTGGGCTCCACCCTACCTTGCTGGGCAAGGTGCAGTATGTGGAAGCCCGAAGGAATCGCGTGCCGACCCAGCTCGAGTGGTTAAAAGAAGAGAGAATGTTAAAATGATGAGGGGCGCTAATAACCTCAGCAGTCGATGCGCCCAAAAAAAAAAAAAAAATAGAATTATCATGTGACAGAGCTTAAATGATAACTATGTAAAAATCTGCTTAAAGAGACTGTAATGAGTAAGCTCTATCCAAGCAACATTAAATTTAATTGGTACTTACAGGTAGTTGAATGCTTAAAAGAAATTAATTTAGAAGATTTGGGCTCATTGGAATGCTTATATCACAAACCTAGTATATCTACAATTTTAGACAGGTACAGGGAACATTTGCAATTAACTGATTTAAATAAAATAAATAATATTGTGTTTAATAAATTTTGGAATTCTCAAAATTTATTACAAAATGTTGGTCAACAATATTTATATAAATTTATTACTTTTCAAGAAAATATAATAGGATAATTATTTTTAAAAAGTTTTAAAACTAAGTTCTTACACTTTACTAAGTTTATAAAGTGAACATGAACTCTTTTGTAACAGATACATTGTATCTCTATACAAATAAAGATAATAATAATACTATAACATACTCGGAATAACAAATTTCACGAAATACCATCATTTTTACGATGTGGTACAATTAAACATTATGTACTAGGGTGCCAAACTTTTGAAATTGAATTCGAAGGGTCCTCTGTAACGGCCAGTAGATAAAATCGTGTTGGAATCCAGTATACCGTAACCTCTAAATTAATTCTATTGTTTTTCCCTTATTTATTACGCGTAAATAATATTTCTATACTTTATTGTAATAAAAAAAAAACTTCATGCATAATAAAATCCTACCTTATTTGGAGATTTGTTCATTGCTTTACACTAAACCAAAAAAACCAAAATTCTTGCAATATTAGTAAGTAACACGCGTTAAAAATTAAAAAACTTAACGAATCATTAGTTTTAGATAGATTTCACTTTTTGAAATTGATTAATTATTGCAGAGAACGTTAATGGACAAAGGAAAGCTGCCGGTAACTGAACTGAACAGTTGACACAGTTAAATCGGATGAAAATATGATAATGCTGTGTGGCCAACAAGAAACAATTGAATCATCTAATAAACAACTAAGACGCCTGGAACCTTGCGACCAGTAAACACGCTTGTTTATATTGATGAGTAGCGTCTAATTACCTAAACATTTACATTATAAAGTTAGATATTTGTTTAATTTACAGTAAGAATAACTTAATTTAGATTAACAATAATTAATTCTGGTTAATTAAAACTATCCTATAAGATTGATATTTAAAAACTGCGCAAAAAAAAGGCGTTATGTTTAAAAAACATCAAAAATTTTACCATTTTTCCCTGTAAAAATTAAAATTCCCTAATTTTAAAATAAATGGCAGATACTTGTTAATAAGTATATATATATTCTGTTTTACAAAAACGTGAATTTAGTATATTTTCGGAAAAGCAAAAAATGGGCAAAAGTTTTTAATAAACAACGTTGCGTTTAAACGCGAGAATCGATTTTCATTGATAAGGTGTCATTCGATTTGTGAATTTTATTGTAGATAGGAGTAATATATCGATCGTGTGTTATCTTACAGCCGAAACGAGTATATGCAAGAGGAGTTAGTCCCGTATATGTTACGAATTTAACTCTCCATCGGGTGCAATATGTTTGTAACACCATGGGGCGCAACTAATCTGTGAGATTAATGACCCAATAGCTGTTAATTTCATCAAAAATGTTTTGAAAACGTATGAAAACTTTTAGTTTCAAGTTTTTCTTTAAAAAAAAACTAGTAAAGTGGAACAGAACATTAATGTGAATAGAAAAATCAGTCATCCCTAATTTTGAGGTGCACATTTATGAATGAATGTGTGAGATGGTTTATTAGCATTATACAAGAAATTTTTTTACGCATTGATGCCCGCCTATGTTCTCAGAAGAGCGAAAGAATGACCATAAACCATCTCCTTACGTTTCTGTCGAGGTTGTCACCAACTATACCAGGCAAACGCCATTTATGGCTCCCTCGTCTAACACTAAAAGTAGGTTTTTTCATCCGACAATTTGGTTACTTTATCCTGTACATGCGCACTCAAATTCATCCGCATCTTGATCTTTTAACAATTAAAAAAAAGCTTCTTTAGTGTCCGAATCCCCTTCTCTTTCTTCTATTCAATATTCAACAAAAGACACTCGTTGCAAAAATAGTCAATAAGCAAGAAAACTGTCTTTCAAATGATAATATGTACTTTGTAACAGTGTTTTGATAAGAAAAGTTGAAAAATTTCAACACCCAAAGAATAAGACCATCGGGGGCATCTAATCTGACAGATTACGCGGACACTAAGTAACACCACATAACTAAGAGTAAAATACCGACAGGCCATTTGGTTAGAAGAAGGTAAAAGAGTAAGCTACTGAGGACCATGGCTCATTCTAAGAAATACCTGAGTTGCTATCAACAAGAAAATGCCCTCTTCATCTCACAGATTAAATGCGCCCGATGGAGGTTTAATATTGCAATGTTTTATTTTCCTTACAAAAAGTAAAGTAATTGCCTATTTTTTCAGGCAGGCTTAACGTCAAACTACTAATTTGGTGTCTTGGACGGAGGCGACTAGCAAACATACTCGTACTTTACTGTTCATTATTTTTAGTGACTGATTCATAGTTTCAATAGGATGAAAAAATAATTGCCATTTCAGTCGTGATACATTTATTCTGCCAAGCTTTCGACCTAGGGACTAGGTCATCTTCAGGGCTAGTTTACAAAGTAATATTTTACATTACAGGGTTGATGTGTCTTCTGTTAGTTCATGAACAGACATAGGCGTTACGTTGTTTACAAAAAATGTAACAAGAAGAACAAGAACAAGAACAAGAACAAGAAGAACAAGAACAAGAACTTATCCTGAATTGCGTTCACGTGGTCAAAGGGTGACGTTCGCTTGGGTCCCGGGCCTCATTGGTGTGTCCGGTAATGAACGAGCGGACGAGGCGGCCAAACGCGCCGCCTCTACATCTACTGAGGAAGTTATCCCTGTGCGTCCCACTGACCTAAAAGTGTATATGAAACTTATAATGAGAAGTAAATGGCAAGGGCAGTGGGACCACACAAACGAAAAACGGAAAGAAATAAAACCACGTGTTCTGAATGCTACAGTCGAGAACTACCCGCGGCACGAATCTGTGATTTTGACAAGGCTAAGGATTGGACATACACGTGTGACACATGGGTACCTCCTAATCGCCGAAAGAAGGCCGAGGTGCCCCCGATGCCGAGAAAGGCTGACAGTGTCGCACGTACTGGAAGGGTATCAGGCACTGCGTAGCCAAAGAGAAAGAGCAGGCCTGCCACATGACAAGCGCGCGATTCTTGAAGAGGGTTCTCCTTACATAAGGAGGCTATTTACATATTTAAAACATATTAATTTATATTGTAAAATCTAGGTTAAGAATTAGGTTAGTTTATAGTTTAGTTCTTTTAGAGGGGAAAGGAATATCGAGTACTTTCCCCTTGGGTGAAATGTGGTGCGATTGTATTTATTAGCGTGAATGTATTTATTAGCGTGAATGTATTTATTAGCGTGAATGTATTTTTTAGCGTGAATGTATTTAATGGTGTGAATGTATTTATTGGCGTGAATGTATTTATTGGCGTGAATGTATTTATTGGCGTGAATGTATTTATTTGAGTACAAGTATTTATTAGCAAGTAAGTTGTATGAATGTTTAGGATACATCACAGTACGGGGTTGAAAGAAATTTTATAAAAGTAATTCAACCCCCCTAGGTTAAGTTTTAAATTAAGTTTATTTTAGAATGTGCAGGAAAATTTGTTAAAAGTACTGCACATTATCATAGATCTAAGGAAATAGCCTCCTTATGGTAGATTAGGTTTAGTAATTAGTTATATTTGTTAATAAATTTTGTTTTGCATACTTTTGGTCTTGCTTTAATATCTTTAGTTTGTGTAAATAAGGGAAGGCACAAATATATCCCACTCTCCCCCTCGTCGACTGGATCGATGAGATAAGAGGGGATGAGTGGGATATATACACCAACATACCTGGGCTCCACCCTACCTTGCTCCGCAAGGTGCAGTATGTAGAAGCCCAAAGCAAACTCATGCCGACCCAGCTCGAGTGGATAAAAAAAGAGAAAAGCTTACAACGATTAGGGGCGCTAATGACCTCAGCAGTCGATGCGCCAGAAAAAAAAAAAAAAAAACAAGAACTAATCATGAAAATGCCGTTTTTGCTCATTTTCAGATACGTATTTCTCGAAATCTATTTAATCTATGTTGTTGCAACGAAATTACAGTTGTAAAGGAGGATTTGCCCTACATTATAAAGAAAATTTGGGGATTTTCTCTTATAGAAAAAGAGAAAAAAATTGTCAAAGTTGGGTGTTTTTCAACGTTACGCTTTTTCGTGCAGTTTTTGACGATCAACCCTTATACAACTGTCCTACCGGACAGTTTTAATAAAACGATTTGATACTACAAATTAATAAATAACTTGTAATTTCCATTAATTATATTGCATTTTGTAAGTGGTTATACAAGAAATAATTTGTAGGATGTTACATTTTAATAAACATTCCAAATTATCCATATTTAGCTGGGGCCTTCCCACAATAACAACAAAAAAAATACGGATATGGCGGACATTTAGCATCAATTAAGTGCTAAATTAGTAGCTTTGATCCGGATTTTATTGTCATTATTCTCTTTGATTTTGCAGGAAATCGCATTTTGAAAACATTAAAGCCCGCCAAAAAAAAAAAAAAGCAAACCGTACAAAAAAAACTAGAGTGAACGCTGCACTTGCTTTTCTCATATCAATCTCTACATAATTACATATTTTTGAAACGTAGAATTTGTTGTAAAAAACATAGTCCACTTTAATATTATACATACTTTTCTTTTACGCCCAGACTACTGAGCGTAGATAAAAAACTCTTATGACATATTATTATTAAATGATACTCACATGTATATAATAATAATTGCAATGCTTTAAATAATACAAGCTTATGTGCATGAAATAACATGTTAAGACTTGAATTTAGTCTGCCCGCCATGTTGACTTTTCTAATATTTACTAAGTTGAAATATTACTAGAAGAAAAATAAATAGAACTTTACTAAGGTCACGTTTTAAACTGCATAAACTTTTGAAAGAACATAAATAAAAAGTAACACGAAATACAAAATAAATGCTTAGTAGTAAATAATGTTAAAAAAGTAAGTATGACAAAAATGTGTACTTTAAGCAAATAGCCAACAAAGAAGAATTTGTTTAAAATTTAATTCGATTGCAATTAGAGAGATCTGCCGAACAAAATTACTCCAACCGTTCAAGTATTTGTCAGTTTTTCTTCTTTAATTGAATTTAAAAAGGGTTCAAGCATCAATGTCGGTGTTCTCGCCATACTGGAGAGCTTGCTATGAATTCCATCTTCCTATCGAAACTGTGTTTGCACAATGGACACGTATTGACAAGCTCGGACCTACAGTAATTTGGGGGTGATTAGGCTGGTTTCTACTACTAATTACAGATGCTAGTTAGATCGGTATCGTTGATATGGTCAAATCCAAGACAAAAGGAAGTAAATGTAAAATTTGTGAATCTAGGATGCTCTGAAATTTCTTTTCAAGTCTTCCATTAATTCACTTTTTAATATTATTATAATTGAAAGGAATTCCACATTAAAATGTAATATTTACTAAATAAATATTGTACATTCTTTATAACCAATGGAAATTTCAGTTCCTAAAAGATGGGATTAGCTATGCGGTTACCGTATTGGATTCCTAGGCGGAGATCCCCGGGTTCGAATCCAGCTGCTGGCTCTTAGATTTTCTCTTTTCCTAGGAGCTTCGTCTGTAACGAAAGAACACTATCCGGAAACCGGCAGGCCACTGAAAGTGTTGACAAGTGGGGAAGCTTTGACAGAGTATAAGATATAATGTAGTCGCAAATATCTCTACCAATTTAATGCGGCGCTTTGGTTTCTGTAAAAAACAAATCAGTTTAAGAAATACCAATTTATTTACAATTCTATGTTATAAAATAAGATTATTTTATGAAGTTAAACAAATATTATTTAGCCGAAAAGTTAGGAGACTAGCTCGGCAATGTTACGTTTTAGAATAAAAGAGGCAATTTTTATCTAAATTTAAATAAAAGTATTGGTTAAGTTGATTTGTTTAATCTATTAATATTGATTAAACTTTCAATTGTTTCCAATCTTAAGCTTCTTCAGGTCTTACATTTTTATTCTGTCTGACAGAACTGCAGGTCCTTGCATTGGTAACGAACGATTCCGTAGACTGTATATAGACAAACGTTTGATATGGAATGGAGAGTTTAGATGTGGACAGAAATGCGGAGAGAGAATGGCTATGTCGTCTGCGAATGGACTGAAGTGAATATTAAGAATAAAATATGAAAGCATCCCTTCTCAGGGTGAAATGAAGAATTGTCTGTTCCGTAGTTAATACAAAAATGGTAGTTAGAAAGGTAAAACGTTAAGGTTAAATAAATAGGAGTTATCACAGTAAGCCTGGATGCCAAATTCGATCGAATGTTTTGAGCAAAACATCGAGAAAGGCAAATACTATGGTACATTCATTGAAGAAAGGAGATCGATATAATCTAGTAAGCGGTGAACACTGATGAACTGTTGAATGAAACTCACGGCATCCAAATTGATGCTGAGGTAAGATACTTCGAGAATGAAGAGTAGGGTACTATCGTTTAAAAAGCAGTCTCTAGAATTTTGCTCATTAGGAGATGAAGGCTTATTGGACGATAAGCTGTTTTAAGATGAGATTTATTAGGTTTAGGAATCAGATTTCCACTGGATAGGGAAGTAACATAGGTGGTTCGGTGAACAGAATTGTGTATCGATATAAGGATTATCTAGAGCTTTCCTATTTGGCAAAAGTTTAAAAGGAACTTCGCACTAATATATTTGCTGTTAAATAAAGAAAAATATAAAGAACAGTGGATTCATGGCGCTTGTTGGAGGGAAAGATGGTTAGCTTGACGTATCCTGTAGCGGTACTTCTGCCACTACCTCTTTCATTTAAAGTAGTCCCTCAATGTCTTGCATCAGTCTGACGCTGAAAGAAATGGCCTGGTAGGGCTATTGTCTGCGAGTGAATACAAAGATTTAGCTTATAATTATTTATTTATTTACAATCTGTACATATCTATATCATGAAAAATGTGGTCTATATCAAGTTAAGCACAGATTGGTTGCTGAATCCTGGTGGATCCAGTGCCACAATCGAGGAGGCATGTTGAGAGGGGCCAGCCTATGCTTTGGAAGGTTAGGAATATGATAAAAGGTCTCGGGACCATCGTCGTCCTTGTGCTTGTGCTGTTGGGATTAGGATGTATGGTTAGTCTATGATGGAAATTAAGGCAAGCCGAGAATGTATTAGGTCATTGACAAAAGGGATACTGAGATCTTATATAGAGGGTTAAATTGGATACATAATAAGGAGCGTTTGACGACATGCCGAAGGACTTTAGATTGAAAGGATTGGATACTTTGGATGTTGGATGGTTTCGCAGAGCTCCACAGCTCCGTAGGCTCAGATGGGTCTTTGTAGTGTCTTGTATAGAGCCAGTTTGTGGCTGATCTTCGCCCTAACAGTCTTCATAATTGTCCGTATCGTCTATTTAGTTCTTGTCTTTTCAGTCTAGTGAATTCCATGTAAGTCGACTGTCTAAATACAAGAATAAGTATCCTAAATTGGAATCTTTGGATGTTGGATGGCTTCGCAGAGCCTCACAGCTCCGTTGGCCCAGATGGGTCTTTTTAGTGTCTTGTATAGGAGCCAGTTTGTGACTGATCTTCGCCCTAACAGTCTTCGTAAAAGTCCATATCGTCTATTTAGTTCTTGTCTTTTCAGTCTAGTGTGGGGGTTCCATGTAAGTCGACTGTCTAAATACAGTTCTAGGTACCTTTTTTTTTTTTTGGCGCATCAACAGCTGAGGTCATTAGCGCCCGGAGCTTTTTCCAGTGCACTGCCGGCCTCCGGACAGTGTTCTCTCGTTACAGACAACACTGTCCATCACCGGACAGTGAGCTGTAAGAAGCTCCTAGGAAGAGAAAATCTAAGGGTCAGCTGCTGGATTCGAACCCGGGACCTCCGCGTGGGAGTCCAGTATGCTAACCTCATAGCTAATCCCTTCCCTGTCTAGGTACTTCTGTGGAGATTATAAAAAAAAAAAAAAAAAAAATAGCTCGCATATAATGGTTAAAAATGAAATTGAATCATCAAACGATACCGTTAATATAAAGTACTATACAGATGGGTGATTATAAAGGTCTGCTAGCTTGGTTAAACTACGAGTCGTAGTCATGGCAGAATTGCTTTTCGGAGTGCAGCACTTAATCTAAAGAGCCGTTGTAAATCATTAAGTTTGTGAGGCCACTGGCGGGCAACTGGGTGCTGTGTCGCCCCCTATCTTGAGATGCGGCTGTGGGTTGTTATTACGGGCCGCCATATGTATTTGCCTCACTCGCCCCAAACTAGTAAGCCCCATTGCCCCCTTGATTAAACACCATTATTATCATTATTATTATTATCAATAAGTTTTAAACACTTTTCTAACTGCATTTATCTCAAACTGTTACAATAGATTTATACTCTCTCTTACACCCAGTATACAGAAGTATTGTAATCGTTATCAAATTTTCAAAACTGTATTTTCACCATTCAAGACTTTACCATAGCCTACTTAATTAAATTTTCTTTAAATTTAAAATTTTGACTAAGTTGTTTAATATTACACTTTTCTCTTTAGATGTATCATAAAAACATAAATAAATTTTAAAAACCATTCAGAAAAATTCTAACCGAATTTTCATCAAATTTTAAATATTGTTTGCCTATTTAAATTCACAATAGTTCATAGTTTGTTGACAGGCCAGACTAAGGAAATTTCTAATGTTTTGGAAAAAGTAAGAAACCACAATCTCTCAGTTGAAATATCTTCTGCTTTAAACTCTAATTTTCATCCTTTATCTATATAAAATGAAAGTTTCCTATGAAAGTCAGTAACTTGGGTAAAAGAGAATGTTATTTATTAGAATATAGAGGTAGTATTTTGAAGCAGAGGATTGTAAGTCAAGTCAACTGAGGCTGGGGCATCCTGTTAACTGTCGTGCGATCTTTAAAGGCAGTCTTTTCAGATTCAATGTGGACAATCACTGTAACTGCTGCAATTTAGGTGCCCCAGACACTTGTATATCACTTTCTGTTGGTACGTCCATCATTTAGGATCTACCAGGAACGAATATTTAGCAGAATTTATTAAAGTTGAGCACGATAACGAGGAAAATTTACTTAATTTATTTAGTTATATAAAGGAGGGTTTGCCCTATATTTTAAAGAAAATTTGGGAATTTTATCTTTTGTAGAAAAAGAGAAAAAAATGGTCAAAGTTGGGTGTTTTCAACGTTATGCTTTTTCGTGCACTTTTTGACGATCAACCCTTATACAACTGTCCTACCGGACAGTTTTAATAGACAGTCTCACTAAATTTAATGACTTGTATTATTTTGTGGTCTCTGCATTAAAGATTAGAAAATTTATTATTAATATTGAAAAATAAAGAGCATTTTGTTATTTTTCTTTATAAATTTTAGTTCTTTTAGTTGTCTTTTATTTTGTGTATTTTGTCTTTTATTTTGTTTATTTTGCCTTTAGTTTTTTATCTTTTATAAGAAATAATTTCATTTTTAGTTTCACTTATTAAAACTGTCCGGTAGGACAGTTGTGTAACGATTGACCTTCAAAAACTGCACGAAAAAGCGTAACGTTGAAAAACACCCAACTTTGACAATTTTTTTCTCTTTTTCTATAAAAGATAAAATTCCCAAATTTTCTTTAAAATATAGTGCAAATCCTCCTTTATAACTGTAATTTTTTGCAACAACCCAGATTTAATAGATTTCGAGAAAAAAGTTGCCGAAAATGAGAAAAAACGGTATTTTCAGAAAATGTTCTTGTTCTTCTTGTTGTTACTTACCTTTTTTGTAAACAACGTAGCGCCTAAACGCGTAAACCGATTTTCATGAATGAGGTGTCATTCGATTCGGAATTTTATGTAGCTGTGCCTTTTGGGGATCTCGACGCTGTACATTAGATGGGAGAGGAGTTAGCCCCATTTACGTAAGGTCCCCTCCAAAATTATTATTACTAATAACTCTGTAAATCTTGGCCCGATTTTGATGAAATTTGGTAGGATGAAAGAGTTAGGGCTCCCCTACGTAACATTAAAGCGACGTTCTGCTCCTACATTTACTAAGGGGAAGTTTTGCAATAGTTTATTTTATGTTATGTAATAATTTTGTACCAATACTCCATTTGTACTCCTTAACAAAAACTTACAGTTTTAAAAGTTAAGTATAAGGGTTGATTAAACGCCAAAAGGTACACAAATCAGCAGTTTCCAACATTTCATTAATACTTCATTGATATAATTTAAGTAATTTTACTGCATTAACTTTTCCTTCACATTTTTTAGAATTTATTAGATGTCACAGACCCTTATGCTGGCCATTTTCGTCTACAAAATATTTACTCAAGTAGCACACCATTTAACTTAGATTGACTGTAATATCTATTTATCTATAATAATCAAACTATTAATCACAGGTGAAAAAGAAAACGTTATAAAAAATATAAAAAAAATAAGAGGCTAAAAAATTCATAAACTTTTTTTACATCAATGATTTTATGCATTTATTTTTATTTTTAAATAAAAATCATTGGTTTAAGTTCATTCTTCGATTAAAGTAATTGTTATTTTATGTTGTAGTCAAACGTTTGTAATAATAAGTAATAAATAATCTGGCTTTATCGCAAATAATATAGTTTTCTTCAATTACATTCTCAATCTAGGTGTTCTTCCCACAATGTTATATATATGTAATATAAAATAAAGAAAATAAAGATATGCATATTTTTAGGACAGCTAATTATTCCAGTATTTTACCATAAGTAAAATTAGGGGGACTAAATTAAATTACAATTGAGAAATGAGTAAATATTGTTGAATAATCTACTTGTTATTAAATGTATGTTATTTGTGCTCACGAATATTTCGGTAAGACGAATTTAAGACTGAAATATTGTTTTGAATCCTCCGTGATTGAAATTTAAAAAGTGGCCGACTCTAACTTTGTTTTTTTCTATTTTAACATGCATGTATATGTGACTACTCAGAATAATTCATCACTCATTTCATCATAATTATAATAAAAAAATATTATGAATGAACTGGCCAGCATAAGGGTCTGTGACATCTAATAAATTCTAAAAAATGTGAAGGAAAAGTTAATGCAGTAAAATTACTTAAATTATATCAATGAAGTATTAATGAAATGTTGGAAACTGCTGATTTGTGTACCTTTTGGCGTTTAATCAACCCTTATACTTAACTTTTAAAACTGTAAGTTTTTGTTAAGGAGATTTTTGTACCTTTTGGATAGATTTTCCTTTTTGTCTATTTGCAAAGTTACGTCTGCTTTACAGATTTTTTTAAAATTTGGAATAAGCTATTCTATCATTATAACCTGATAAGGTGTTAAATCGGAACCGTAACTACCACTGGAGAGATCTTTTTAAAGAATGATTATAGTTGCGGTCCCCAAACCATCCTCAATAACCATTTTTTTGAGAAAGCGTTTTGAATAAAATAGGAAGGTATTTGTACGTAAATAGCAAAATTAAACTGCGATTTCAGTACTTCCTTTTAAGAGGAGCAAGAAAAATAAACTGCGATTACAGTACTTCTCCCTAAAAGGCAAAGATTTTGAATCGAACGACAATTCATTGATGTAAATCGGTTCACTCATTGATAATTTTAACGATTGCAGTACTTCCTCTTAGTAGGTGTAAGAGCATGATGGCACTTCACAGCCACGTAGAGGAGCTTTAACCACTTATTTGAGCTAAATTTTATCAAAATCGGACTAAGCTTTGTAGAAATATTGGTAATAATAGTTTTAGAAAGGGCCTTATTTGGGTGGGGCGAACTCCCCTCCTTATGAGGCATAGCGTCGAGACTTTTAAAGTACAAATCTGTACAAAATTTCGATTCGAATGACACTTCATTCATGAAAATCGGTTCACGTGTCGATAATTTGAAACGATTGCTATACTTCCCCTTAACAAGTGTAAGAGCAGATCGTCGCTTTATTGTTAGGTAGGGGAGCCCTAACCCTATCATCCTACCAAATTTTTTCAAAATCGGGCCAAGATTCACAGAGTAATTAGTAATAATAATTTTGGAGGGAAGGGATTAGCTATGAGGTTAGCATACTGGACTCCCACGCGGAGGTCCCGGGTTCGAATCCAGCAGCTGACCCTTAGATTTTCTCTTCCTAGGAGCTTCTTACAGCTCACTGTCCGGTGATGGACAGTGTTGTCTGTAACGAGAGAACACTGTCCGGAGGCCGGCAGTGCACTGGAAAAAGCTCCGGGCGCTAATGACCTCAGCTGTTGATGCGCAAAAAAAAAAAAAAAAAAAAAAAAAAAAAAAAAAAAAAAAAAAAAAAATTTTGGAGGGGGCCTTACATAAAGGGGGCTAACTCCTCTCCCATGCGATGTACAGGGCCGAGACCCCCAAAAGGCACATCTACATAAAATTCCGAATCGAATGACACCTCATTCATGAAAATCGGTTCACGCGTTTAGGCGCTACGTTGTTTACAAAAAAGGTAACAAGAACAACAACAACAAGAAGAAGAAGAAGAAGAACAAGAACAAGAACATTTTTTGAAAAAGCCGTTTTTGCTCATTTTCGGCAACTTTTTTCTCGAAACCTATTAGATCTGGGTGGTTGCAAAAAAATTACAGTTATAAAGGAGGATTTGCCCTATATTATAAAGAAAATTTGGGAATTTTATCTTTTATAGAAAAATAGAAAAAAATTGTCAAAGTTGGGTGTTTTTCAACGTTACACTTTTTCGTGCAGTTTTTGATGGTCAACCCTTATACAACTGTCCTACCGGACAGTTTTAATAGGGTAGTACCCTGAAAACAAATAAAAATTATACTTATATACTTAAACTTATACTTGACAGGCTTTAAGTCTAAACTACCTAATTAGGCGACGCGGACGGTGAGGACTAGCAAACATACTTTGCAAACATACTAACAGAATATAGTAATCCCATATTAAACATTAATTAAAAATCCAAGGCTTAGAAGTCCGGGAATCGAACCCAGTACCACTAATACTTCCTTAGTTTTGCCGGCTACGCTTCTAACCGCTCGGCTATCGTGGCATTATTGTATTTGATGTATTTTTTGACAATTTTTATGTAACATCTTATACAGGGTGAACCAGTAAGTATTGTCCGTAGGCTACAGTGTGTAGTACATTTAAAGTGGAGTTCAAAGACGTATTGGCCAACTTCATATTTTCCACTGTTCTTGAGCGACGTCACTTTTAAATTACATTACTTTTTTTGCAATAAAAATGTTATTACTCAGAAATTTTTAGTCCGAATTCGATTCTGATGACACGGTTAGAAAGACAGATAAATTTTCTAAAAATTGACACCATTTTGAAGCATAAGTTATTCTCCAAACAGCCTCAATCTTCCTCCGAATGCTGGTAAAATAAAAGTAATCGAATTTTTTAAGAAAACACATTAGGCCCTTACGTGATCATTATCAGACCTATGTGCTGACACTTTTTATAAAAGTTTCCTTGTCTAATGGGCTTTCAAACGGTATATCATTTTCCAGGATTCCTTTTATCTTCTTAAGAGAAATTACGTTTGTTTGACAAGAAAACGTGTTCACGAGCACTCAACAGTGTTAGTTTATCAAGTTGTTTAATTGAAAACTCTTTTAGATGGACCATTAGTCAATTTCAAAGTAGATTATCTTAAAATAAGGAAGTCAAAGGTTACAAATTCCCTATTTTAAGACAGTCTTTCTAACCGTGTCATTAGAATCGAATTCGGACTAAAACTTTCTGAGTAATAACATTTTTATTGCAAAAAAAGTAATGTAATTTAAAAGTGACGTCACTCAAGAACTGTGGAAAATATTAAGTTGGCCAATACGTCTTTGAACTCCACATTAGATGTACTACACACAGTAGCCCTATGGACAATACTTACTGGTTCACCCTGTATAAACTAAATGTGAAATCACAATTTTCTCTGAATTCCTCATGTAAAAATTCCACGCAATGCCAATGGTAGTAAATTCTCATCACTTACAGTCGTAAGAATTGCAATGAGAAAAGTCGTTTCAGTGTTTCAGATTAGATTTTTTCCTTTTTTTTTACATTTATTTTGAATGCTAAAATTGCTTTATCCTTTTTATTCCTCACATCCTGGCGTGTTACAGTACTGTGGACGCCATGGCAGTAAATACAAGGAAATCACATTCACTCCTACCCTTCTATCTCCTTCCTAACGTTCCAACTTTACTCCATACTTCCGGTTTCCGTTTCAGTTACCTACTAAGGTTATTTATTCTTCTAGAAACGCACACTATTGCCAACTTTTACAACATCCACGTATAATATCCTCCCATAAAAATACTATCCCATTCTGTTCTACGGGCATCACCTGGTTATATTTTTCCCTCAACTCTTTCTATAGGAGTTTTCTTTTCTCTGCACCATTATTTAAAAGAAAAAGGTAAAAGACAATATTCTGAAGCGAAAAATTCGAATGACTTCCGAATTCTGTATAATTATAAAGTTATACATATAGCATTCAATCTTTGAATTTTAACTGTAAAACTGGCGTCCGAAAAAAACAATAATTAGGCTTTTTTTAATAAACATAAATAATCACTACTTTGTTATTAATTAATCTAAAGTGTGGTTAGGTTGGCAGTACTAGATAATATTTTCGATTTTATCCGTCATAGGCACGCATGTTTATTGTATCCCTGACCACTTAAGGACTTCATCCACCATCAGAGGTAGACTAATTAGTATGGTATTGAGATTTCGACTTCACTTACGTTTCCGTTTCGCACTACACATACTGAAGTCATCTCAACACCAAACGTTTTAGTCTATTCCTGATAAAAGTCTGAAACTTGTCAGAGACGCAATAAACATGCGCTCTACGATGGATAAAATGAAAGAAACTAAACTAAACATAATTATAAAGTTTAGTGTTGGATGAATCAAATTTGTAAATTAAATGAGGCTAGCGTGAATCTTGCCTGTTTCACCTAATTGCTCGTCTATTAAATGAGTTTGACACATCTGGTCTAGATTTCTACTTTTTGTGCCCATCAGCTGCTTCTATGGCCAGGGCTAAAGTAAACCTAAAGGGCAGACTTCATTTAAAAAATGAAAGGTAAAATTCAAGAGAAAACACTGAATTAGCTTCCAGTTCTTCCTGTTTTCTGCTTTTTCTGTCTCTGTCAGCTGCTTCTATGGCCAGGGCTAAAGTAAACATAAAGGGTGGCCTTCATTTGGAAAATGAAAGGTAAAATTCAAGAGAAAACACTGAATTAGCTTCCAGTTCTTCCTGTTTTCTGCTTTTTCTGTCTCTGTCAGCTGCTTCTATGGCCAGGGCTAAAGTAAACATAAAGGGTGGCCTTCATTTGGAAAATGAAAGGTAAAATTCAAGGGAAAAACACTGAATTAGCTTCCAGTTCTTCCTATTTTCTACTTTTTCTGTCTCTGTCAGCTGCTTCTATGGCCGGAATAAGTTTCCAGTTCTTCTAGATTACTAAAGCAATATGTGTTGTGATGTTATGAATCATACCTATATAATTAAATTTGTAAATGTGATGTGGCCCGCGTGAATCTTGCCTGTAGCACCAAATGGCTCGTGCTTTAATTGGGTTTGACACCCCTGCCATAGAGGTAAGCCGAATCATATCTCTCTTGCCCTTTTTCAAATTATTTCTGGATAAAGATTCATTTCAAAAAAAATTCTAATTTTTAGAAGAATCCGGCATTTTAACCAGTAAGGAAGCTGATGAATTATCAGATTGGTTTTGGCGAGGTGTTGGTACTACTTTCAGAGTTCAAGTCTTTACTTCTACTTTGCAATATGACCCACTTACTTTTGATATCCTACAATATGGAATAAACACCCCACACGCTAGATAAAGCTTTACTCTTGTCCTTAGTAAATGAGATGATGTTAAAGAGAAACTAAAATGTGAAATATCCATTTATAAAATTGACACTACCGATTGAACAATTTTCATGTACCTCTGAAATTAAGCAATACACCAAACTTTCTTATTTGTATGGAAGTGACAGGACCAACATTTACTAAAATGGAACTTTAGAGAAAAGCCTTCAATCCTCTAAACCAATTTTCTTTGAAATGTTAAAAAAAAAGAAGTAATGCCTATTTTTTTTTAGGCAGGCTTTAACGTCCAACTACCGATTGGGTGTCATGGACAGAGGCAAGTAGTAAACATAAACTGTAAACTTAACTGTAAACTTCTTTTATTAACCATTAAATAAAATCCATGGTCCTAAGACCGGGAATCGAATCCAGGTACCACAATACGAGGTGTGTTCAAAAAGTAACGGGAATTTTTAAATTTCGCGGGTTTGGAGAGTCTGATTGTAAATTTTTTCACGCCGTTTGCGTGAAGCAATCCGAAAAAAACGCCCGGATTTGTGGCAAAACAATTCATGGATTTTGCACCACGATAATGCACCTGCTCACACTTCATTGCTTGTTCGTGAATTTTTGGCCAAAAACAAAACTTTAACGATGCCCCAGCCTCCATATTCGCCAGACATGGCTCCATGTGACTTTTTTCTATTTCCAAACATAAAGAGAACATTAAAAGGCCGTCGTTTTACAAGCATAGATGACATTAAAAGCGAATCGCTGAAAGAGCTGAAAGCTATCACAAAGATCGAGTTTCAGAAGTGTTTCGAGGATTGGAAAAAGCGCTGGCACAAGTGTATTGTATGCGAAGGGGACTACTTTGAAGGCGACAATATTAATGTAGATGAATAAATAAATATTTTTTTCAAAAAACGAAAATTCCCGTTACTTTTTGAACACACCTCGTACATATTAGCTTTACAGGTCTCGCTTTCTAACCGCTCGGCTATCGTGGCGCCATAATAATACAAGAGATGTATTGCAATTAGTAGGGGGCGGGTGTTGGTCTAGTGGTCAAGAGCGTGGCTTTGTGAGTGGGAGATCCCCAGTTCGAATCCCGCGTGTGACCACTTTTTATTTATTAAAAAATTGTTTATAGTAAAGTATGTGTTTCCACCCCAGTCCACGCCTCCTAATTTGGTAGTTTGATGTTAAGCCCCGCCTGAAAAAATATAAGATTACTTTACTTTACTGAAATAACATTTAGAACTGCAACTTTGCCACGAGTGTTCCTTTCTTACGAGTAGAGAAGTGAAATATACGAGTATATATATTTCATTCTGTTTCATTTCAATGTAATGTACGGACTAACCATTCGCATACTATTAAGAAGAGTTAAATTTATCGTTAAAACTCAGTTTGATAAAAATTCTTTAAAAAGTAACGCAACTGTAATTTTAAAGTAACGTAATTGTAAAGTGACGCAACTGTAAAGTAACGCAATTGTAAAGTAACGTAATTGTATTGTAACGTAATTGTAATGTAACGTAAAGTAACGTAATTGTAAAGTAACGTAATTGTAAAGTAACATAATTGTAAAGTAACGTAATTGTAAAGTAAGGTAATTGTAAAGTAAGGTAATTGTAAAGAAACGTAATTGTAAAGTAACGTAATTGCAAAGTAACGTAATTGTAAAGTAACGTAATTGTAAAGAAACGTAATTGTAAAGTAACGTAATTGTAAAGTAATGTAATTGTAAAGTAACGTAATTGTAATGTAAAGTAATTGCAAAATAACATAATTGTAAAGTAACGTAATTGTAATTGTAACGTAACAAGTAAAGTAACTGCAAGCAACGCAGTTTTACTGATTGGTTTATTTACTTTTATGATCATTCGCCTGCAGCAAGGGCCATGGAACTGCAAGTAGAGCTGGGATTAGCTCAGTGGTTAGCATATTTATGGATTCAAACGCGGAAATCACGGGTTCGAATCCAGCTGCTGGCCCTTAGATTTTTTTTTTTCTTCTTACAGCTAACTATCAGAATCTAATCAGAATAATAATTTAATAATCAGAAAACTTGGACAATTTCTAGCTAATGGGAGTAGAAAGAACCGAATGAAATTAAATGGGGTAAAGGAATACTACAGTCAACTAGAAATGGCAAAACGTCAATAAATGAAGCGGCACATAAAGATCTGGCAAGAGATACAGAGCCAGGTGAAGTAATCCGAATCATGGACAACAAACTTTCTTGGGACGTCGTTTAAACTAAATCATAGTTTAATGGTCGGTCAACTTTGTTCGTCCCTGGTTGCTAGCGAACATTACGTTTTGTCATAAGCGTTTCCCCAACTATCTAGAACTTGTACACAAACTCCAATCAACTTTCAAAGATAATTACTCAATTATCCTCCGCCTCATTACTTCTTTATGTATACATATACTATATAAAAACAATTTAACATTACTTTTTATAACACATTAATACGCTCTATAAATGCTGTAACGAGAGCTCTTTTTTTCCTCTATTAACTTATTTATTTTTTAGAATTTCGAGCTACAATTTGTTACATTACAATCATTCTTGTTTGTAACTATCTCTTAAACTTCATTATACAGGGCGATCCATTTAAAACGCACCAATCGCTAATAACTTTTCATGAAAGCGGAATTTCGAAAAAACCCATTAGATAAACTATATGTTTTTTTTGGTCTAGTTTTCAAATTTTTTACCGCCGATGCTGTATCTTCATTTTTGGCGGAGCTGCTGCCAAAAACCCGATTTGGGTTTCATTAGGACCACTGGTTTTGACAATGATTATTAAAACTACATAAAAAACTGTGAAAAATGACGTTAACCCCGTTTCGATATCCCTAATATTAGTTGAGATATTTAAGATCAAACTTACAATTTTTATCTTATTCGCGAACGGTTTTCAATATTAATTTTCCACCAGAAATACACGTTTTGGGAGGTCCTCTGACTGCAAAAAATGTTATTGGTGACGCAAAGAACAAAAATAATAATAATTGAAGATTTTATAGAATGTAGAGAATGTAATGGTTGTGGATGAGTCAGGATAAATTTGTTTGATCATTAAATAAAAGCAACCATCGCATCATTTTAATGCACCCAGTATGCAAGCCTTCTTAACCAATGATTACGGTAAGAATATCTTACCAGGGTGTTGGTCTAGTGATCAAGAGCGTGGCTTTGTAAGTGGGAGGTCCCCAGTTCGAATCCCGCGTATGACTACATTTTATTTTAAAAAAATTGCAATGGATAAGTTATTTGGTGGCAAATGGCAAATGAACGTACAGATGCTTCGTCAGAGATTGTTGGATATTATTTTTTAACTCCAATCCAAAAAGTTGCTAAACTTTTCTTAGGAAATTCAAATTTAAGACTTATCCATTGCTGGTTGCTGTTTATCGTGTTAATTATTAGAAGTAAACTTGTGTTGCAGAAATGATTCATTGTAACATATGTTCTTTTCATTTTGGACGAATGGCTCTTTTCTTGTATTTTCGATATATTTCCCGATGTACTCGAAGTCGCTTTGATTTCCTCTTTTTCGGATTCACATTTCTTAGCTTGATTTTGCCACTTGTCAATTTTAGAGTACAAATTCAACTAAAATAAATCGTAAATAAGTAAGGATGTTTTTAATTTGTATGAAACGTAGAACTTTTGTATTTACCATGTATTTGAAAAATTGATGGACACTGCACAATTGGGCGAAACCTATACTCCATTAAAAAATGTACTTTCACAGAACAACAAACTTATACAGTCGAACCTCCCATAAAGGACACTCTCACTAGCGACCACCTCCATTTACGGACAGTTTTTGGATTTCCCCGTTTTACCCCTATACACTTTCTTGAATAAAAGAACCTCCGTCTAACGGTCCACTCTACATAGCGACTGCGGGACATTGATTTTGGGGAACGGATTATATGTTTCACCTCCCACCAACGACCACCTTATTATTAAAAGTTCGTTTGACGCGGTGAAAAAAAAATAATTATCCCCTCTCAAGTTTTTTGTTTTTTTCTGGTTTTTCCTAAAGTTTCCTATATAAGCTCCATACATCTTGTACCATTTTAATCATTATTCAATACAACTTTGGACGAACAATATTATTTTTTCCGATATGTCTCTCAAACGAAAGTGGTTAACTCTAGAAGAGAAAATATAAATGTGTTAGAAGATTTTGCAAAAATCAAATCGGAGTCATCGTCAACTTGCCGGAAGGTTTGTTCCATTTTTCTAATAATAGATGATAGTATGATGATAATTTTACCATAAATTATTATTGTTATGAATAAATGTGATGATTATTATAAAAGTTGTATAAAAATTATTAATTCAGTCAATAATATGTAGTTTTTTGATAAATTTTTTGGATAATTGCATATCATATAGCTAAATAATTATGCAATTATGTACGTTTTTAAATCTATTAATAATAGACAATTTTTAAATAGATGTTTGGAAAAAAAACCATATTTTTTCATTACGAAACTTGCCTACCTCCTTCTAACGGCCACCTCCAAACAGCGGCCACTTTGCTTTCCCCCGCCAGTGTCCGTTATTGAGAGGTTCGACTGTACTTCATTTGCATGGTATCTTTAATAGGATCACTAAAATATATTATGTCCCCACTACTTGCTGATCGTTCGCAAGTTATTGAAGAAAACCACAAAAAAAATTTCTATTTACTTGCTACTAAAATAAGTGAATTAATTTATCAGTTCACAATATATTTCCGCAACTCCCAAAAACTCTCTCGTGACCCATAGTTTAAGAAGCACCGCTATAAATGACTATTAAAAAGCTATTTCCAAGGTAAATTGAATTTGCATAGTAAAAACCTATTTAGAATGGAATTACCGTTTTGCTGAATATTATTTATAGAATATTTATTTTTCACTTATTGCTAGTATGAGTTTTGTATTGCAAACGTGTAAAACATTTTCTCTTTCATGGAATTTATCAACTCTAATTGACCTAATTGGTAAAGTTTAATACCAAATTCTAGTTCACCTTGCTACAAATAACAACACATTTCACTGTGAATATTGTTTAAAAAAAAAAAAAAAAAAAAATCAGATTATAATTATTAAGTGGCGGAATCCAAAAGGGAGAATATAAATAAATAATCTAATATACACAAAGAAAAATAAGTAACTGTACAATTCCAATATAAAATGGAAAAAGTTCAGAAAAATCAACAAAAGACAGTTTACTAGCCCTTTCAAAATGCCGACATACACAATACAAAAGATCCGAGACGCGGTTCGAAAAAAACGGATTATAAATAATAATAATATTAGGTATGCGATAATTCTCTAAGATAAATATTTCTAATAAGAGTGATATACTAACATTTCCAGTAGTGTACATGTAAAGTTAAGATAAAATTGTTTGGATAATTGCGAGCAAAGAATCATTAAATCGGGTCCCAGGGTTGGTCTAGTGGTCGAGAGCTTGGCCTAGTAAGAGAGAGATCGCCAGTTCGAATCCAGCGTTTGGCAACTTTTTATTTGTTAGAAAAAATTGTCTATACTATAGTATGGGCTTCCGTATCCGTCTGCGATACTTGATTGGTAGTTGGATGTTAGCCCCTTCTAAAAAAAAAATACGCTTTACGTTTTTACAACTTTAATCACTAATCAATCATTTTTACTTGACAACGAAAAAAGAATTCTTTACAAAGGGCTTGCTTTGATCACAATAAATACATCTGAGTTTATAAATTACGCAAGAAAATATCTAAACAATGAGTACAAATAATTCTGGTGTAAATACTCCCACAACTTTTACATTGACGTACTACTCTATAAATTATTATTATCACTAATTATTATTATTGTTTTACTGTCGAATGAGAGGAACTAGAATTTGTAGAAGATTTCAATTATTTAGGACAAAAAATCTCTTAATGAATGAATAAATATTTATTTCTATAAATATATACATAAAATAATTACAGAAGTATAATGTATAATACATTCTAACCTTCATAACAAGTGAGGAATGAGAAAGGTTAAGTGAATAGGATAGGAATGCAGGGAAAAAGGGAGAGGAAAAACCTGCAGCTAGTGTAGAGTTAGAGGAGTATCTGTTTTATTCTTTTGTGTCTATAGGGGGATACAAGGATCTGTAGGAGGCTATGTCCGCGGCAGAGTGGATTAGGATGACAGTCTAGAATGGAAAGGACTTTTAGGATATAAGTGTGTACCAGGGATAATGGACGCAGTCTCGTGGAGTGAGTCAATTCTAGTGCGTCGTGGAGAATCTGTTGCGAGTCTCAGAAATTTGTTTTGCGTTGTCCTGGAGTTTCTTGATGTTGTTACTACAAGTCCAGGCTCCAGGCGGTGCAGGCGTAGAGCAATATCGGCCTGATGACCCACTTTTTTAGAGGAGGAGTTTGTTGGTCTACAGTCATTTTGGAGTCACGTGAGAGTAGAGAGGAAATAATAATCGTGTAGTCCAGTTTGCCTGAGTTTACTTTGTCCTAAACGTGTGTAGTGAAAGTCAGTTTGTTAGTCCAAAGTTAGGCCTAGGTACTTAACGTGGGTAGGCCACGGGATCAGAGAATTGTTGTCTAATTTGTCGGTTAAAGGACGGTCTACGTTTGATGAAGAGTATAGCGTTAGTCTTATCGCGATTTACTTTAATTCTCTACTTAGTGCAGAATTTTGTTAGTCTGTCGGTAACAAGTCTGGTAAGTCTGTTGGATGCCAGACCTCGACCCTCACCAAATACTTTTTCAATGGGCTTCGAATAACCCAAAATAAAATCTTGAAGATTATGTTAGGAGTAAAAAGGCAGGAAAAGATAAGTATTGTTGACGAACGAAGAAAATTTGGGAAAATGCAGGATTTAGAATTGGAGGCCCATCGATTTAAGTGGAAATGGGCAGGTCATGTGGTTCTAATGGTGGATAAAAGGTGGGCAAAGAGAGAAGTTCTGAGAAGACGCCAAGAAATCGGAAGAGATGAAGAGGCCTTCAGGTAGTGAGGTGGAGAGATGAGATGGCAGTTAGAGTAGGTTGCCGGCGGTGGACCACAGCAGGAGATAGCAGAGATAGCAGAGTTGTATGTACGAAAGTTATGAAAAATTATTTTGAGTTGTAGAAGTTAAAATTTATTAACGCATAAGAAAGAAATATTTTAGTTATTTTTTGTTATAAATTATGTAGCCTATTTTTTCTAACTTTTGCTTATTTAACCGTTCATTTAATATATTTTAATGGCTTGCTGTTTTTTCTCATTACTTTGCATTCTTTTGAATTTCATTAAATTGAACTGTACAATTCGAACTCTTAATCCTCCAAAAGAAGAGGCTTTTTCTCTGTAAAAGGTGTCAATAAAGCTTTATTATTATGATTATTATTTATTTATTTATTTTTATGATTTAAGGTGCGTCAACATCTAAGGTTATTGGCACCCGGAGCTTTTTTCAGTGTACGGCCGGCCTCCGGACAGTGTTCTCTCGTTACAGACAATACTGTCCATCACCGGGACAGTGGAGCTGTAAGAAGCTCTTAAGGAAGTGAAAAATCTAAGGGCCCAGCTAGATGGATTTTGAAACTGGGACCTCCGCGTGGGAATCCAATACGCTATCCGTATAGCTAATCCCTTCCCTGTCAGTAAATTATTGAATTTAAAAAAAATATACATATGTACAGGGTGACCAGAGTTATATGCTCCGCCCACTTTTTTGTGTAAACGGTTGGAAATTTCGAAAAAATAGAAAACACGTATTTAATCATTTTTAGTCTAGTTTATTTTCAGTGATTGACCAATTTTTTTAGACCCCAACATCCCGATATACAGCATTCAACTTTTTTTTTCAAATGGAACTATATTTTTTGTTGCATATTATTATAGTATTTGACCTCCTAAAAAAAACAAATATATATATTTTTTGAAATCGGTTAGGTTTTTCAAAAGTTATGGTAATTTAAAAAATGAAAAACAAATTTCAGTTTAATCTCAAAATTACCTTATTTTTTTTTAAAGAAGCTGTTCAAACTGGGCACCATCAACGGATAGGCAAGCCAAAACTCTGGACTCCCACGGCTCTGTTTGTAGCAGCACTTATGGTGGCAAAGTCAAGATCTAGGCAGTCTAGAATTATTCGACGTTTCAGATCATCGACTAAAGCCACGGGATTAAGGTTACTGTAAACTTTATTTTTTAGATATCCCCCACAAAAAAATAGTCCATTGGGGTTAAGTCCAGAGATCGAGGTGGCCATTGGATGGGACAATGAGTCCCTAAGTACTTTTCATGGAAATTTCTGTCCATGTAACCTCGAACCACTCTCGCATTATGTGCCGGGCAACCATCTTGTTGAAAATACATATCTAGCCGACGTTGTAGAGGAACATCTTCAAGCAGAACTGGCAAAATGTCTCTTAAAAAAAAGTTAGATACCTTGCACCAGTTAAGTTCTCTCTGTAGAAGTATGGGCCGATTAGTTCGATTTCCTAAAACTCCACACCAAACGTTAAGTAGAAAAAGCAACCTAGATTTTGACTTTGCCACCATAAGTGCTGCTACAAACAGAGCCGTGGGAGTCCAGAGTTTTGGCTTGCCTATCCGTTGATGGTGCCCAGTTTGAACAGCTTCTTTAAAAAAAAAATAAGGTAATTTTGACATTAAACTTAAATTTGTTTTTCATATTTTAAATTACCATAACTTTTGAAAAACCTAACCGATTTAGGAGCTCAAATTCTATAAAAATATACAAAAAAAAAACATAACGTTCTCGGGATATTGGGGTCTAAAAAAATGGGTCAATTACTGACAATAAACTAGACTAAAAATGATTAAATGCGTGTTTTTTTATTTTTTCGAAATTTCCCGCCGTTTAAAAAAAATAAAATTGGGTGGAGCATATAACTCGGGACGCCCTGTACGTACGAGGTGTGTTCAAAAAGTAACGGGAATTTTCTTTTTTTGAAAAAAATATTTATTTGTTCATCTACATTAATATTGTCGCCTTCAAAGTAGTCCCCTTCGCATACAATACACTTGTGCCAGCGCTTTTTCCAATCCTCGAAACACTTCTGAAACTCGATCTTTGTGATAGCTTTCAGCTCTTTCAGCGATTCGCTTTTAATGTCATCTATGCTTGTAAAACGACGGCCTTTTAATGTTCTCTTTATGTTTGGAAATAGAAAAAAGTCACATGGAGCCATGTCTGGCGAATATGGAGGCTGTGGCATCGTTAAAGTTTTGTTTTTGGCCAAAAATTCACGAACAAGCAATGAAGTGTGAGCAGGTGCATTATCGTGGTGCAAAATCCATGAATTGTTTTGCCACAAATCCGGGCGTTTTTTTCGGATTGCTTCACGCAAACGGCGTTGAACTTGTAGGTAGTACTCCTTATTGATTGTTTGACCTTGTGGCAAGAATTCATGATGCACTATGCCATTAAAATCGAAGAACACAGTGAGCATAACCTTCACATTCGACCGCACTTGTCGAGCCTTTTTCGGTCTTGGCGATCCAGAATGCCTCCACTGGGACGATTGAGCCTTAGTTTCGACAACATATCCGTAAACCCATGTTTCGTCACCTGTTATAACACGTTTCAGTAGATCCGCATCGTTGTCGACTTCATTGAGTGACTCTTGAGCAACTTCCATTCTCCGCTGTTTTTGTTCGAAATTCAACAATTTTGGAACAAATTTTGCTGCCACACGTTTCATACCCAAAACATCCGAAAAAATTTCATGGCATGAGCCAATTGATATGGCAACATCATCAGCGACTTCTCTGATTGTGATTCGGCGATCGTTCATAACCATTTCTTTCACTTTTTTCACGTTTTCATCGGTTGTTGATGTGCTTGGACGTCCAGGTCGTTCGTCATCTTCAACGTTTTCGCGGCCATCTTGGAAACGCTTATACCACTCGTAAATCCTTGTTTTACTCATAGCAGACTCACCATATGCCTTTATTAACATTTCACACACTTTATTTCATTTTTTACGCAAAATTTAATACAAATTCTTTGATCCATTTTGTTTAACAAACAAAAATCGCCAAGCTCGAAAAACACGTCTAACCTTAACGGCTGCCACTTAAGAAGTAAACAATGAATATTACTGAAAATTTTATCGTACTTCAGGGGCATGTGTACCAACATAATAAAAAAAAAAAATTTACAATCAGACTCTCCAAACCCGCGAAATTTAAAAATTCCCGTTACTTTTTGAACACACCTCGTATATTCACTTTTTAAACATTATAAAGTTTGTAAAAAACTGTACATTATACTGAAATGTTCAATAGATAAAAGCAATATCCTATTTATAAGCACTGAAAAACAAAGATTATTTAAATTCAAGCTATAGTGCCACTTACTGAACAATCTCACTAGAAAATAAAAAAATAAAATAAAAGTAATAAATTCAATCAGCAAAGTGCTACTTTCAGTAGTGCAATTTCTCTTTAATAATATATGAGACACAAGAACGTACATTATACTGAGAAAGTAGTTAAAGGAAAAGGTACCCAACGCCTCCATTTCATACAACTTTCCTTATTCCAATTTACCTGGCAAACTTTTACAAATAAATGTTGTATATCAATATTAGTAGAATCTTTATTCTAGGGTTTATTATCTTTATAATAGGGTTTAAAAACAAATCGTTTGGAGCTATTTCTGAGAGAATCTCCAAATGAAAAATTAATAATTTAAACAATTTTAAAATAAATTTCAAATGAAAACCTGATTATTCAATCTCTGATGACAGATACAATCCGAAATAGGTTCAAAAAATATAAATATGAAAAAACATGCCTGTTTCGATGGGTAAAAAACAAAATGGTTGATTTCTTCAACCACTTTTTTGAAAAATAAAAGAAAAAATAAATCTGCTTGAAACACCCACATGACTCCATCTTAATTCCTATTCTCAAGGTTCTAATTCCCAAAATATTCTCCAAATTCCGTACGTTTAAGGTCAAATTAAATTCTTACAACTATTAGAAGGTATCTATCTATCTAATCCTTACTATAGAAATAATCCAGTATTTATTTATTTATTTGCAACCGGGGCTTTGCCCCAAATATAAAGGAGTTTGGGTACAATAGAATAGAATAGAAAAGAAATTTATTATTCTGGGACAATTGTCCCCTAAGAATAAACACAGGTACAAATAGAGGCCTTAACAGTTTGGCCTGTGATTATACAGAAAATAAATAAATAAATATTTACAAAAAGTGAAAATAAAAATAACAGCAGAAATTAAGGAAATAAATTAAAACAATTAGAATTTCGGAGGAAGCTGAATAGAAAGGAGATAACTGAATAGACGGGATTTAAAGATGGATAGGGTAGGAGCATGGCGAACAGATGATGGCAAGGAGTTCCAGAGAGAGGTAAGCACGTATTAGGAAGGATTTGTCAAAGGATGAAGTACGGTGTAAGGGAATATAGAGATCAGAGGAACGAGATCTAGTATTACGGGAATGGATCGAGGATTTGAACTTGGAAGAGTTGGGAAAATATAGGATGGCCTTTGAGACTGGATGACTTGAAAAAGGAAAGAAGCCAAAAAATACTGACAGGAAAAAGCCACTTCAACTCATCGTAGCAGTGCGAAATGCGGGAGTCTCTGAAAACGCTGAAAATAAATCTTATGAAGCAATTCATGAGAGGCGCTTGAGCTTAGCTTCAATATCCACCAGAAAGACCGGCCATTCAGCAACCATAGTCTATTAAACTGCTTCAGGATGTGGATGGAACGGCGAGAGATTTAAGAAACATGGTTTTTCCAAGAAAGGTTTTGGTCCAAAGTGATACCAATAATACAAGTCAGGGCCTGATTTTTACTAGGCTTCAGCCTAGGGCCTCAAGATCAAGAGGGGCCTACATTCCAATTGTTAGCAAAATTAAGTGCAATTTTTAACCTTTGACTTCCCTATTTTAAGACAGCTTACTTTAAAAATTGACCACTGGTCCATCTAAAAGAGTTTTCAATGAATTGAAACCACTTGATAAACTAACACAGTTGAGTGCTCGTGAACACGTTTTCTTGCAAAACGAACGTAATTTCTCATACGAAGATAAAAGGAATCCTGGAAAATGATATACCGTTTGAAAGCCCATTAAACACGGAAACTTTTTATAAAAAGTGCCAGCACCTAGGTCTGATAATGATCTCGTAAGGGCCTAATGTGTTTTCTTAAAAATTTCGATTACTTTTATTTTTCCAGTATCCAGGAGGAAGATTGAGGCTGTTTGGAGAATAACTTATGCTTCGAAATGGTACTCAATTTTTAGAAAATTTATCTGTCTTTCTAACCGTGTCATCAGAATCGAATTCAGACTAAAACTTTCTGAGAAATAACATTTTTATTGGAAAAAAGTAATGATTTAAAAAAAAATTTAAAGTGACGTCACTCGAGAACAGTGGAAAATATGAAGTTGGCCAATACGTCATTGAACTCCACTTCAGATGTACTACACACAGTAGGCCTATGGACAATACTTACTGGTTCACCCTGTATATATAGTATTATATTCTGAAAAACGCAACTTTTCAATGTCGGAATTGTAAAGGTAAAGCTGATAGGAGGACAAAACTCGCCGTAAATTATCCTTAAATATTAAATAATAATAATCCAGTAAAATTTATAGAATTTCTTGTGTTTTTAATTAAAAATTTTGTTTAGTTAATTAACTTAATTAAATAATTAACTAAATTAAATAATTTATATTTTGTTTAATTAATTAACTAAACAAAGTTTAAATAAAATCGTAGGAGACGTTAGCGATAAAATTCTTTTTAAAAAAAAACTGACCAGCATTCTCTCCAAACACTGAATAAAATTAATGCTTAAAATTTTCCTTATACTATATAATAAAAGCTGAAAGACTAATAAATTATTCTGGTTTAATAATTTAGAGGCGTGCATATGGATTAATATCTTTGAATACTCCGCCTCTAACGGGCTTATTTAATAACATCTTGAGGAAAAAGTTTTGATTAAAAGTAACAGCTGTTGGCACCGTAGATTTTCTCTTCCAAGGAACATCTTCACAGCTCCACTTGTCCAGGGGTAATGGGAAAGTGTTGCCTGTAACGAGAGAACATAGTCTGGAGAGGCAGACTCTCCAGTACTCTGGAATAAATGTTCTGGGGGCACAGTAAACTCATAATTGATTACAATTACTTAAATATTTGAATTCCTCTTTGATGAGCACACAAAACTAGGGTTTTAAATACTTTAATATAAACAATAGAAGTAAAGAAACTTAATTATTAAAGCATAACCATTACTGTTTCTGTAAATTAAAATATCTTAACAATTCAGTGTAGGGCAGGGGTCGGCAACCTATTTCACGTAGAGAGCCATTTCTCCTTTAATAATTTTAAAAAATCTTACCAAGAGCCGCAAAGATGAAAATGTAAAAAAACTCTGTAGATCATTTGTATTCACTAATTATTGTTTTATGATATTCAATACCATATTATAAATGTTTTATATAGTTATAAAGGAGGATTTGCCCTACTATATAAAGAAAATTTGGGAATTTTATCTTTTATAGGAAAAGAGAAAAAAATTGTCAAAGTTGGGTGTTTTTCAAAGTTATACTTTGTCGGGCAGTTTTTGACGATCAACCCTTATACAACTGTCCTACTGGACAGTTTTAATACATTTATTTTTACATATTACAAAATACGAGGGTCGTTTGAAAAGTCCGTGCAAAAATAAAAACTACTTAATTTTTTGAGGTGAACCTTTTTTATTTTTCAACATAGTCTCCTTTTAGGCTTATACACTTCGTCCAACGCTGCTCTAGTTTGTTGATCCCTTCCGAATAATAGGATTTGTCCAAGTCTGAAAAATAGCCATTCGTTTCTGCAATCACCTCCTCGTTTGAATAAAATATTTTTCCCGCCAGCCATTTCTTCATATTGGGGAACAAATAGTAGTCCGAGGGAGCCAAGTCTGGAGAATAGGGGGGATGTGAAACGAGTTGGAACCCTATTTCCATTAATTTTGCGACCACAACTGCTGAGGTGTGAGCTGGTGCGTTGTCGTGATGGAAAAGGACTTTTTTGTGGGCCAATCGTGGGCGTTTTTCTTACAGCTCGGTTTTCAAACGGTCCAATAACGATGAATAATATGCACCTGTAATAGTTTTACCCTTTTCCAGATAGTCGATGAGGATTATTCCTTGCGAATCCCAAAAGACAGTCGCCATAATCTTTCCGGCCGAAGGAACGGTCTTCGCCTTTTTTTGGCGCAGATTCCCCCTTGGTAACCCATTGTTTAGATTGTTCTTTGGTCTCAGGAGTGTAGTGATGTATCCATGTTTCATCCACAGTGACGAAACGACGCTTAAAGTCCTGCGGATTCTTCTGGAACAGCTGCAAACCGTCCTTGCAACACTTCACACGATTTCGTTTTTGGTCAAGCGTGAGCAATCGCGGCACCCATCTTGGGGATAACTTTGTCATGTCCAAATGTTGATGCAAAATATTATGTACCCGTTCATTCGAGATGCCCACAGCACTAGCAATCTCACGCACCTTCACTCTTCTGTCATCCATCACCATATCATGGATTTTATCAATGATTTCTGGAGTAGTAACCTCAACAGGGCGTCCAGAACGTTCAGCGTCACTTGTGCCCATATGGCCACTCCGAAAATTTTGAAAACACTTATAAACTGTTCTAATCGAAGGTGCAGAGTCACCATAATGTTTATCAAGCTTCTCTTTAGTCTCCTGAGGCGTTTTGCCTTTCATAAAGTATTGTTTAATCAACACACGAAATTCTTTTTCGTCCATTTTTTGAAAATCACTCGACTTCCTCGATTCAAACGAATGCCAAACATAGAGAAATAGACCGATCTGGCTGAAACTTGGTGTGTGTTCTTCCAAGAGATGCTACTAACTAAACATAACCTCGATACGCGCCAGTAGTGCTATCTCTCTGACTTTGCACGGACTTTTCAAACGACCCTCGTAAATAAATATACAAATAAATAATAACTAAACCTGTGTTTGAACGTAAGTCTTATATAATTACGTACTTTATTTTAATATAATTCTATTCAATTTCCAACCAATCACATTTATAATTATTTTTGAAAACATATCTTTAATAAATGAACTTTTAATTTGTTTCAATAAAATGAAAATACACAATATATTTTGGACAGGCTGAAGAGCCACACAATTTGGATAAAAGAGCCGCATCCGGCTCGCGAGCCGCGGGTTGCCGACCCCTGGGTTAGGGTAAAGTCGGGTGAGATGGCCACCATTTTATTTGGAGGGTGCCTGCAAATTTTTGGTAAGGGCTAGGCTTACTTTATTATTTTTGGAAACCTCATACGCTCACAAACATAAGATAAGGAAAAAGTTTCAGAAAAAATGCTAAGGGAAACATTTTTTTATTCTTACAAAAAAAAAAAAAAAAAAAAAAAAAAAAAAATAGCAGTTGGCCATCTATCCCCACTGGGTTGGGTGAGTTGGCCAGTGCAACTTGGGAGAGATGGCCACATATTGTAAATGAAATTGCACTAGTAAAACTTAAAAATAGCAGACAAAAAATGAATGGTTACTTAATATTTTCAATAATATAAATATATATGTATATATTTATTTTATTAATTTTTTTCGGTATTTCGGTAATGACTATAAAGAGATGGGACAGATACAATAGACTAATTACAATGTTAAACTTTGACAAAAGAGTAAATACAGTAGATATCGGGAAATTTCTTTTAATACAAAAACGTTAAACACAAAACACCGGAAAAACAAAAAACCCTTACGAACCCTTATATACGAGTAGATACAGAATTAGTAGTAAACAAAATTGCCCAAAAAATGGAACACTATAAAACAATACACACAGATACCGCTACAAAAATTTGGTTTTTCCAATGTTTTGTGTTTAACGTTTTTGTTAATTGTTAATTTTGTTAACTGATTTTCTAAGTTACTGATTCTCTAAATTGTTTGTATTTTTGTATTTGTAATATCCATGCCCTGAAGAAGGCAATAATTTGTCGAGACGTAGGCGAAAAAGACGAGTTCTTGTTTTTATTAGACCGATTCATCGCCAATTGTAAATCCTTACTTTAGCAATTTACGGTCTCGAAACCAATATATTCAAAAAAATAAAAATAAAAAAGTAAAAATAATTGGCCATCTATCCCTACTGTTGGTATGGCCATCTATCCCGAATGCTAGAGAGAGATGGCCAACATGATAAACATAACTCAACGCATAATTTTTTGACAGTTTTAGAGGATAGGATTAATTAATGTATATTGTATTTACCTAATATGTAAAAAACAACACTAAAATTTCGACACGTACAACATTCGCTACAGCACGCAGTATGTAACTATCATAAAATTTTTTGCTGAGGCGATAATGTTTTTATCCTCTGAGTTAATTAATAACGCTTTGACGCAGACCAAAATATACTCTCTATAGTCAGACATGAACAGCGCCGTCGGACGACATTTCGGTTAAATTTCGGCTGTTGGCCATCTCACCCGACTTTACCCTACTTTAATTTAAGCAATAAAAGTAAAGAAACTTAATTAAAGCATAACCATTACTGTTTCTGTAAATTAAAATATCTTTACAATTTAGTATAGTTAATATTTAATAAAAAACAAAATGTATTTATAGATAGTTAAGTTTAATTAGACAATTCAAAATATCGCTTTGTAATTGAAATTGTTTGCCAATGTTACATAAACAACCCTTGTTTACTTTATTTCTGGTTGTTTATGTTTCTTGTATTTGTAAAATTTATTTTTGTGTAATATTTATACAATATTATTACTATTATTATTATTACTCGTAACAACACTTCCTTCACGCTCGTCACGACTCACTTCCGTACTAATCAAAAATAACTGTTCCCTCACTCAAGTCATTTAAGACATTTCCTTGAAAAATTTAACTTCAAAAACAAGGCACGATTGCAATATTCTCTTTTTCCTACGACAAGAAGTAAGAGAAAGTCTAACAAAAAGGAAAAAATTATATATATTTTTTTATAAATTGTGAAATATTACGACTGAACCATTTATGAAATAACATTTTAGTAATAAATTCATTTTATTTTATTCTCTCTTTTTTCAACTATTTTTGAATTAATAGACACCAAACGTCTCAAACGGAAAAACAGGTGCACTCCAAGATTCCATTTCATCACAGTTTATTTTTAGTCGCGTAACCAGTTAGAAGGTTCTAGAATTAATTATAGTTATATATGTATTTATGTTGTATAAATTCATTTTATTTATTTATTTTGTGTGTTTTTTTTCTGTTTTGAGAAGATTAAAATTGTTTTAATTAAAGTTAGCTTTGTACTTCAGCACTACTCGGGAAGGTAGCAATTCAAATGCCATCTAAATTTACAAATGCAGGCTCTAAGAGAATGCAAATTAGTTGTGTTCATTAAAAATAAATTTTCATTACCTCTTAATTTCCTTAAAAGGAAAAGCTGCAAAATGCGCAATTTACGTTTTCGTGTCTTCGCCTGAAATATTCGTTTGAGGTGTCAGAGTTATCGTTTGAGGTGTCACGAGTTATCGTTTGAGGTGTCACGAGTTATCGTTTGAGGTGTCAAGAGTTATCGTTTGAGGTGTCACGAGTTATCGTCTGAGGTGTCACGAGTTATCGTTTGAGGTGTCACGAGTTATCGTTTGAGGTGTCACGAGTTATCGTTTGAGGTGTCAGAATTATCGTTTGAGGTGTCAGAGTTATCGTTTGAGGTGTCAAGAGTTATCATTTGAGGTGTCAGAGTTATCGTTTGAGCAACTTTTTTTAAATGGAGATTTCATTAATGGATTTTTCGAGGGAAAGGTGGTGTGGTTGGGTTTTTGTACTAAATACCATGTTTAGTGTATGGTAGTGATAATGGTAATGCCTAATTACTCCTACTCTTGGCCGTTGTTCAATCCTTCGACAGGATATGCCATCCCGGAATGCTGAACAAGTGTTCAAAAGCGAACCATTCCTAATACTTATTATTTTAGCCTTGCATCTAACCTCGATGATCGATGTATTTTCAGATTGGTCAGGGCTCAATGTACACCGAAATCCAGCCAATAGAGAGGCTGGAGTTACCCAAAGAAGTGTCCACAAACACGGCTGATTATTCCCAGATACAATCCTATCCACCTAAGCTAATGATTTAGCAATCCTTTCTCATAATATCGATTAGGCTGTGGCTGGCTAGAGCGTAGCAAGATCATCTAATTGACTTTGAATAATATGATTTCGCAAAAGGAAAAAAGGTTAAAGTCTGAACAAATGGCTGTTGGAAATAATTGTTTATGGGCTCTTCAAGCGGTGTTTAGAAATAGAAATGTGTCAAGAGCAGCGAGAATAATAAGGCTTCTTAAGACAGTGCTCAGGCTGGTTGTCACCTACAGCTCAGAAACGTGGGTTTCTGAAACGAGTAGTTGAGCAAGGGTTACGCAGGAGGGAAAGTAAAATATTGAGGAGAATATTTGGACCTGCGAGGACAGAGGAAGGCTTCAGAATCTCAGGACGAACTAAGAAGTGGCTGATTTGTTTTTTTGGGGGAAGTCTGATATTGTGTCTTGCGTAAAAGCTGGAAGACTGCGATGATTGGGACACATACACCGGATGGAAAATATAGGGTCACCCAAAGAGAGCATTGTACGGGCATCCTCATACAAATCTGAGATGGCTGAGAGGGACATGGAGGACGATGTGGAGGCGGTCGGCCCTGCACGGTTGGAAAACGGCTGCGAAAAAATGTTTAGGAAATTACTTAAGTTAAACAAAATAATTTTGAATAAACGCAATCTGCCTGTTGATTACCGTACACACATTAATCTTTTCAAAAAACTATTTTCAGACGGAAACGTTTTAATTTTGTTTCAAAAAAATTTGGTGCTAGCCAATCTAAGTTGTTGATAAAAAAAAGAAATCTGTAAAATTTTAGTTCATTAAAATGTAAATGAAAATTATTTGTTTGTTATTAATGTTTTATGCCTTCCATTAAAACTTGTATCTCATTGAAATACGATCTAATATGCAATGCAGCTAATTACGCATAATAACGTCATTTGGTTCAGTGCACTTTTATCTGCATTCCAAATATCTCTATGGCACCATATTCATTCTTTATTTATTGCAATACTTATTTTTACAAATACCCAAACGAATAGATAAATAGATAAATAAAAAGAAGTTTAAGTCCTGGCAAAATAGCTTACCAGTTCTGGAATCACGATAGAGATTTGCATTTCACAATTTTTTGGCTTAATACCAAGATATTATTTGGCTGTTTGCCAAAATAAGACCATAGCTAGGTTCAATGAGACTTAATAATATTATTTTAAATACAATAAAACATTGTAAGGAATAGAAATTGATATTTTCCCTAACTGCTTTGAAGACCAGTGATTGGGTCAGTATTTTTTTTTTTTCAAATTACGGTTTTGAGTCCTCATAATGGTTCAAACACTTAAAAATAGGCAATTATTAAACTGAAATTTAAAAAAAAAAATAATCTAATGTTAAGAAATTAATAGATATGCGATGTTAAAAGTAAATTGTTGGATCCGTTTCCAAAAAAAAAAAACTTTCAACAATTTTATTCTTTAGTTGCATTTAAGGTTCACAAAATTAAATACGAATTTGGAATCTCGAAAATGTTGCCAATATTTACCGTGGAATCTTTAGCATGATCAAAAATGCAGTGTATTATAGGGTTGCCAACTCTCCAAAAAAAAGGACACCCTAAAAAAAAAATTAGGTACATTCAGGGCCGTCGACAGGATTTTGGGGCCTGGGATGTTCAGCATTAAGACTACCGTTACATCCGGGAAGTGATTCTGGGCATCATTTGCAACAACAAAAATCCATATAAACTATGGCTCGATTCTGCTCCATTTTATAGATATTTTTAATGTTCTATTTTTTCAAGGTATTACTACTTTTTAGCAAACATTTGTCTATATTTCTCAAACTATTAAAGCTAAAGCAATTTCAATAAGCTCATTAGAAAGAAGGTTAAATTTCCTTTTAAATAAGCTAATTTATGTTTCAAAATAATAATAAGTATTTCACTTTGTGGCCCAAACATAAGAAATAGCAAGTTTCTAATTTTTTCCATCAAACTTTGGCTTCATTTTTCTCAAAAATATTATATAAGTTTAAAACGTGCACTATTCATGAAAAACATCTAAATACAAACACCTTTCGAAAGATATACCATGAATAGTGGTTATTTTAAAAATTGATGCAGAAATCTGTGATTAATTGCAAAAAAGGAGGCCTCAAAACAGCGTCGGCATTATGAAAGGAATTCACCTACCATAAGAATATAATTGATCAGAATCATCAAATCCAGTACCATTTTTTGCATTTTGTTCATCGTTACATCAATAACCTGTTGACCTATTCAGTTCAGATAGAACAGAAAAACAACACACCAAATGAAGAAGTCTCAGAAGTCAGAACTTGAATCAAAAATGCAAGAAAATAAATTAAATTTGTGTGAATAATATCTGAAAAAAAGGACAAAAGGCGTCCTTTCCTAATTTAAGAAAGGACAAGGACAACCAGGTGTTAAATAAGGACTGTCCTTTTGACTTCACCAACTGACTCCATCTCAAACTACACTTGCTGACTATAAAATAAAAGACCCAACACGGCGAACCTTATTTTTTAACTTAATTTAAAGTTGAAAACATTTTTATAAGAAACATTTTGGGGAAAATGACGGAAATATTTTCCACGAATATGTGGCTGAGTTTAGGTAAAATATGTATAGGCTATAAAAATTACTGTTAACAGTTAAGTTGGTGTGGCCATGTTCATTATTTTGGGTTTCATTATTAAATACTTTGAATGGTTTTTCTACTTAATAATTTCAAACTATGCAGTACCAAAGAGAGCCACAATAAAAACTGTAAAATGTTAACTGTTTAAAAAAGTGGACAGTCAAATTAGGCATGATGCCCTCAAATTAACTTTCACATTCCGTCTAGCGAGGAAATACACAAATTAAAATAGTCAAATTATTATTATTAATATTATTATTAATGAACTAGCTCAGCGTTTCTCAACCATTTTTGGCTCGCTTACCACTTGGTAGTAATAATAATAATAATAGGTTTATTGAAGAAAATACATTTTCAATTTACATAAATTATAAATAAAAATTTCAACCGGCTTACTCGTGGTCTCATGGACCGTCCGAGGAGTTGCCATAATTCAAATTAAATAAATGTATACATTAATTAAAAAACAAAACAGAACAAAAAAGAAGAAATAAACAAACAAAAAATTCTTGCAAATAAAACTACATACAATTATAAACTATAATAAGAGCAATATTAAAAAAACTAAGATGACAAGATAATAATCAAGTGTAATTAAATTCTTGTATGAGTTCATATCTGTAATTCCACGCTGATTTACAGTAATTTATCAATGGGCGCCAGTCTTTACCGTTAAGATACTCCAGAAATTCAACATAAGATAATTTTTCTGCACCAAAGTACCGTAGGCGAAACTCTCTTAGTATAGGGCAAATACAGACGAAATGGTACACATCTTCATTATCCCTTCTATTGCACAAAGAACAGAGTTTTATAGAGTCACCCATACGGTATCTATTCAGGTACAACAATTCTCCCCTAGTTTTAATGATCCAACCTGCCGCCTGGCTGTCAATATTGCTATAAATATAATTGTTTTTCTCCAAATATTTATACAATGTATGATTTTGACTATTTACTGATTTTAACTTAAAAGAATTTACTATTTTGCTTTGCATTTTATCAGTTATATCATTTATATTAAATTCTTTTTTTACAAATGAATCAAAATCTATATCATACATTTTGCATAATTGTTGCCAGTCATTATACCAAAATACTTTCCTTTTAATTATTTCATTCACAAGTATACATGGGTATCTGGTTGGTGCAAGCTGAAAACATCTATGAACATATTTCAAATGTATTTTAATGGTGTACATAAATATAGGTAGAATTTCTGTCTCTAGATATATAATGAAATCAGGCGTATTCAACGGTAGATTGAAGCATTTCTTGACAAAACTTCGGAGGCATATTTCCAGAACCTGGTACATTTTATTTCCCCACAGTTGTGCGGCATAACAGATAATTGACCTTGAAACTGCATTAAAGATATGCAACTTTGAAGAAAAAGCAATATTTTTGTTAAAGAGTATTTTATTAAAGGCGTTAATTGCAAACTTAGAATGTTCAATTCTTTCCTTAAAGTGAGCGTTTAATGACAAGTTGGAAGTCAAAGTCATACCTAAATATTTGTATGAGTTAGACACTTTTATTTTCTGATTTTCAAAGTACCACTTTTCATTGCTACCCGGTCTGCCTCCATTCCTAAAAACCACTACCTGCGACTTACTCAAGTTAACCACCAAATTCCACGTTTGACAATAATTCTCGAACGATCGTATCATGGCCTGAAGTTCCAATCGGTCCGTGGAGAAAATAACAATATCGTCCGCGTACGCGAGCATATTGATCTTGGTGCCTTGTATAGTGATGCCACCTTTCATACAGTCTGACAAATCGTTTAGAAAGAAGGAAAATAGGAGGGGACTAAGCAGACAGCCCTGTTTAACTCCCATGCCTGTCCGAAAGTTTTCAGAAACTCCCCCACGACACCAGACTGTCGCACTAGTATCCGTGTAGTAACTTTTCAGAATACTTGTGATTTTGGACGACACACCCAATCGGGACAACTTATAAAAAAGAGCAAAGCGATCTAGCGATCAAACGCCGCCGAGAGATCAATAAAAAACGCAAACAGCTTCTGCCGCTTATGACTCAGCACAATCTTAATAATGCTCATTAGAGTGAATATATTGTCCACAGTTGAATATGTCTTCCGAAACCCCGCCTGAAACTCGCCCAGTTTATTATGCTGTTGTTTACCACTTGGTAGTACATCATGCTAAATTGTATCACTTCGTAAAAATGATTGTATTTCGTGAAATTTGTTATTCTTAGTGTGTTATTGTATTATTATTATCTTTATTTGTATAGAGATACAAATGTATCTGTTACAAAGAGTTCAAGTTCATGTTCACTTTATAAACTTTGTAAAGTGTAAGAACCCAGTTTTAAAACTTTTTTTAAATAATTAAAAATTGCGTACATATTTTTCTCTTCAAAATTATTAATTAATTTACTTGTGCCCAAATCTTCTAAATTAATTTATTTTAAACCATTCAACTACTTGTAAGTACCAATTAAATTTAATGTTGCTTGGATAGAGCTCACTCATTACAATCAGTCTCTTTAAGCAGATTTTTACATAGTTATCATTTAAGTTCTGTCACATGATACTTCTATTAAATTTTCTTTATCTTTTATCGATAATGATGTAGATTTTCCTAAATTTTCTTTATAAAAGGGGGTTTGAAATCCAATTGTTCGCGATTTCTTAGCACAAATTTTAAATCATTATCATCGCTTCGTTGTAGATTTTAGCTGTGAAATCCACACTCATATTGGAATTTTGATTGCATATTCGACGGAAAATATCTTCAGCCTTGTGTGATTTATATTTCAGTATGATTGCAAACAATGCACGAATTTGATTTAGATTTTACGTGTTGCACGCGTCATTAATGCATTGTTGGTCGTTCTCCAATAAATTCCAGAGCTTGACATGCACTGCGGAAAGTGGCATGTGTTAAGGTCGTTGTCCAAATTCTCAATTGCTGGAAGACGTTGGACCGGCCATATTTACCAACACATCATGTGAAGAAAGAAGCATTCATCTTGAATGGGATGTGCACGGTGTACAGTCTGTCTATCGTAGTTTCTTTAAATATGTGCCAGGTTGTCCGTCAACTTGCTCTCCTCGTTTGTGGTCATTCAAATGATTTTCTACTCGCGTTCCATTTGTAATACGTAGGCACTTCCAAATACAGCACTATTTTCGGCAAACGCAACGTGAAGAAAACAGTTAACATTGTAGCCGGTGGATTCAGGGCTATTTGTTGCACATTGTAAACTATGAACATTCAATTTAACAATGCAATCGGAATTTTGGAAATCGTAAAATATTTTTTATAACGTGTGTTGCATTTATGTCCAACTGATGACTTTTTTTTAAAAAAAAAAGAATGTTTTTTCGCCCGTCTCATGTGCGACATCTATAATAAGTATATAAAAACACGCCCGTATTCGAATGCAACGTTGTGTCAAAATTTCGCAGCAATCGGAGAAGGATTTTCGGAGATTTAAGACTTTGAACAATTTACATTTTTATTTATATAGATTTTAGAATAATCTTTTACAGCTTTTATCAAGTTGGCTCGGTAATGTAACAATTTATTTATAAGTGCAAGAAAAAAAACTATTCAATACAAAACATCGATTTTAGTTAAATAATCGATTAGAAAGGTTTTTTTAGTATCATAAGCTGATTGGTTTTATTTCTCTTCTCATTCCAGTGTTAGTCCATAGTTCGGTTGCTAAAGACTTGGAGAAACTAAAATTTCTAAAATGTCGAATAGTAAGAACTGGGATATTGACAAATTTAGGAATCAGAATGAAATGAAAGAAGTATGGGAATTAAGAAAGGCATTTCTTATAGCTAATAGGGATAAAATCCCTTTAAATAGACTGATTACATTATCTCACTGCTCGGCTAACGTTCACTTTTTAGGATGCAGGTAAGTAACTAGAATTTAAACAAATACGGTCTTTATTTTATAAATTTAAAATTTATGAACGTGTTTTTTAATTTAGTTTAAAGTATTTTTTAAAAATATGTTACATTCGTAAATCTTAACCTTAATGAAATAAGGTTTTTTCTAGTTAAGTAGTTGTAATAATTTTTTAATGTTCAATTATTTAGGTGCCACTTTATTATTTTCTTTTTTATTAGTTTTGTTATTTTTTAAAGATATGCCGAGCCTATAATGGAACTGTTAGACAGTCTATCGAAGGAAACTTCTGCCCATGCTTCTGCAGACAAAGAAAAAGTTAAAGGTAGAAAACTTATTTTTAATGTTTAAGCTGTTCTTTTTGTAAAAAATTTAATTTATTTGTCTTAGCCACAAATATAAAGGATTAAAAATTATATTCCCTTATTTAAAACTGTCCAGTAGGGATGGTTGTCAAATAAAACTGCCCGAAAAAGCGGTAACGTTCAACAACATCCGACTTTGACCGTTTTTTTCTATTATATTATTACTAATACAAATTTCAAAGTACAAGACTGATGAGCGATATCTTCTAACTTGCCCTAGTCTATTTTTTATGACTGATAATTGCATAGTCCTTCATTATACAGGGTGAACCAGTAAGTATTGTCCATAGGCCTACTGTGTGTAGTATATCTAAAGTGGAGTTCAATGACGTATTGGCCAACTTCATATTTTCCTCTGTTCTTGAGTAACGTCACTTTAATTTTTTTTTTTCTAAAATAATTACTTTTTTCCAATAAAAATGTTATTACTCAGAAAGTTTTACTCCAAATTCGATTCTGATGACACGGTTAGAAAGACAGATAAATTTTCTAAAAATTGAGTACCATTTCGAAGCATAAGTTATTCTCCAAACAGCCTCAATCTTCCTCCGAATGCTGGAAAAATAAAAGTAATCGAAATTTTTAAGAAAACTCATTAGGCCCTTATGTGATCATTATCAGACCTAGGTGCTGGCACTTTTTATAAAAGTTTCCTTGTTTAATGGGCTTTCTAACGGTATATCATTTTCCAGAATTCCTTTTATCTTTGAACGAGAACGAGAAATTACGTTTGTTTTACAAGAAAACGTGTTCACGAGCACTGAACAGTGTTTGTTTATCCAGTTGTTTTAATTCATTGAAAACTCTTTTAGATGGACCAGTAGTCAATTTTTAATGTAGATTGTCTTAAAATAAGAAAGTCAAAGGTCAAATTGCACTTTAAACATTTACTTCTGGTCTCTCTGAAATATTTGAGAAAATGTTAGGAAATATTTTAAACAAGTACTATTTTTATAAACAAAAATTCATATGTACTTACTCCAAATTACAATTTCACACACAACTACCCTGTTGAAAAAGAAGAGAATGTGAATAAACCTTAACCTTTTTTTTTTAATTAATTTATTTATTTTTGAAAGTGCAATTTGTAACCTTTGACTTCCTTATTTTAAGACAATCTACTTTAAAAATTGACTACTGGTCCATCTAAAAGAGTTTTCAATGAATTAAACAACTAGATAAACTAACACAGTTGAGTGCTCGTGAACACGTTTTTTTGTAAAACAAACGTAATTTCTCATACAAAGATAAAAGGAATCCTGGGAAATGATATACCATTTAAAAGCCCATTAGACAAGGAAACTTTTTATAAAAAGTGCCAGCATCTAGGTCTGATAATGATCACGTAAGGGCCTAATGAGTTTTCTTAAAAATTTCGATTACTTTTATTTTTCCAGCATTCGGAGGAAGATTGAGACTGTTTGGAGAATAACTTATGCTTCGAAATGGTACTCAATTTTTAGAAAATTTTTCTGTCTTTCTAACCGTGTCATCAGAATCGAATTCAGACTAAAACTTTCTGAGTAATAACATTTTTATTGGAAAAAGTAATTATTTTAGAAAAAAAAATTTTAAATGACGTCACTCAAGAACAGAGGAAAATATGAAGTTGGCCAATACGTCATTGAACTCCACTTTAGATGTACTACACACAGTAGGCCTATGGACAATACTTACTGGTTCACCCTGTATAATTTATGCATACATGTTGCATTTCTTGTAATTATATTTAGCACGCTGCGTCCTTTTGTTTGATGATTGAAATAGTTCTTCTTTTAGGCCATCTTGTCCTTAGACTTTCATCAATTTTGTTTATTATTTTCCCTGTATCTGTTCTTCTTGAAGGCTGCAAGCGCAAACCTTGGTTGCCACGCATCCTGCAGCAATCACAGATGGATAAATCCAATTCATTGAGGATCTAAGTATCTCCAGAGCTATGCCCAACATACGGTTTCTTCTCTAATAATCGCCCTAGATATTTTGTAGCAAATTTCTTAAATTAAAAGAAGATGATTGCTAATTTAAATCCAGTTTCTTCTTCAGGTCCTCCAGAAAGTATGGGGGAACCAATCAAGTTGAGGATGCCATCATTTCTTCTTTCTCTTAATACCTCAGGATGGAGTTATCCTCTTTCATTAAAATTTATAATATTGGTCAAGTAAAATCCAAATAAAAATGGCAGAATGAAATCTGCTTTTTTTTCATTGCATGGAAATGCATTTTTATTTGTACGTGTGTCTTTGTTTGATTTACAAATCATCATCAACATCCAAATGAAAACAAAAGATTGGATGGCGTTCTTCCCAGCTTTACTATTCCAGAAAGTAGAAATCTTTTTTATATTTTTAAAAAATGATAAAATAAAAATCCAAATTGCCTTCTAAAAGTTGGTTTCTTGCTAGAAATTTGGAATCTCGTAGGAATATACTTTAGTCACACTAAGATCTGTGAATACCGGTGAAATGTAAATAACGCTGAGATTACAAAAGTTTTGTGTAAACGTGTCACTGGTGGATGTAAAACATGATGTGAATCTAAACTATCTGGTAGCAACCCTGCTAGGATTTCCTCTGTCTTCATACATCATAACTTCTAAACCTATATATTTTATTCTAACTTAAAATTTCTTATTCAATTATTTTTATTTTAAACATATTTAAAACTCACTTACAATATTTAGTTTGTAAAACCGTAGAATATGAAGTACGTTTTAGGAACATGAATAAAATGCAAGGTTCAAAATAGCCGTTATTTGAAATTCACACAGTAAAAACTTAGGAATAAAATATACAGTCGAACCTCTCAATAACGGGCACTGGCGGGGGAAAGCAAAGTGGCTGCTGTTTGGAGGTGGCCGTTAGAAGGAGGTAGGCAAGTTTCATAATGAAAAAATATGGTATTTTTCCCCAAACATCTATTTAAAAATTGTTTATTATTAATAGATTTAAAAACGTACATAATTGCATAATTATTTAGCTATATGATATGCATCAAATTTTTCTTAATTATCCAAAAAATTTATCAAAAAACTACATATTATTGACTTAATTAATAATTTTTATAATAATCATCACATTTATTCATAACAATAATAATTTATGGTAAAATTATCATCAAACTATCATCTATTATTAGAAAAATAGAACAAACCTTTCGGCAAGTTGACGATGGCTCGATTTGGTTTTTACAAAATCTTCTAACACATTTATTTTCTCTTCTAGAGTTAACTCGCTTTCGTTTGAGAGACATATCGGGAAAAAATAATATTGTTCATCCAAAGTAATATTGAAAAATGATTAAAATGGTACTATGAGTTTATATAGGAAACTTTAGGAAAAACCAGAAAAAAATACAAAAACTTGAGAGGGGATAATTCTTTTGATCACCGCGTCAAACGAACTTTTAATAATAAGGTGGTCGTTGGTGGGAGGTGAAACATATAATCCGTTCCCCAAAATGAATGTCCGCGGTCGCTATGTAGAGTGTCCGTTAGACGGAGGTTCTTTTATACTATAGAAAATGTATAGGGGTAAAACGGGGAAATCCAAAAACTGTCCGTAAATGGAGGTGGTCGCTAGTGAGATTGTCCCTTCTCTTTCTTCTATTCAATAATCAACAAAAGACACTCGTTGCAAAAATAGTCAATAAGTAGAAAACAGTATTTTAAATGATAATATGTACTTTGTAACAGTTTTTTGATAAGGAAACTTGAAAAATTTCAATACCCAAAGAATAAGACCATCGGGCGCAACTAATCTGAGACAGATTACGCGGACGCTAAGTAAGACCACTTAATACTGAGAGGACGTTCGGTTAGAAGAAGGTAAAAGAGGAAGCTACTGAGGGCCATGGCTCATTCAAAGAGATACCTGAGTTGCTGTCAACAAGAAAATGCCCTCTTCATCTCACAGATTAAATGCGTTCCATGGAGGGTTAAACTGTCGGTTACATAATAAAAATATTAGGAGACATGGTTAGATGATCAGAAACTAATAATGAATCCTGAAGATGGACCCAGAAAAGTCTTTATTAAAATAAATAAATAAGAAAAAATTATTTGGATTAAAATCTGACTACATTACAATTTAAAACTTAAGTCTATAAAACAATGTTTACAGAATTCCCAATTTATTTTTAGAGTCTATAATAAAGCAACTGACTTAGTAAAAATTGTAAAGAAATTTATACTAAATTTAGATCCTCGTAAAAGAAATTAAGAGATCTTTGTTGTGTACGTACATACTTGATTGCAATAAAGAGCAAACATAACTGATCAATTAATTAAACGAGATAAAAAAAAAAATAAATAAATAAAATAAAACGGTTAGAGCCGTAAAAGATTTTATAGCAGTAGTGGCAGATTCTCAGAAAACATCCTCGTTACGGACAAGTGGCTATAAAATAAGAGTGGAGTTAGCGTGTGGAAGGCGCTGAATTGGTTAGCTGCCAACGCGACACTGCCAAGCGCTTTGACACGCTGGCAACAATGGCATAACCTCCGTGCAGCCCACCTGATCTCTTTGCCCATCTCTTCTAATATGCTACCACCCTCACATTCATACTCCTACGGGCCACCTCATCTTCCTGCAACTATCTTGAAAAAGTAAACTAATGCCTACTAATCAAAAAATATATATATATACAGGGAAGGCGCCACAGTAGCCGAGCGGTTAGAGGAGAGGCATGTAAAGTTATGAAGTATTGTAGTACTGGGTTCGATTCCCGGTCCATACGCTTTAGATTTTATTTAATGATTAATATGAGTAATTCATATAACAGTAAAGTATGTTTGCTAGTCACCTCCGTCCACGATATCTAATTTGGTAGTTGCACGTAAAACCTGGCTGAAAAAATAGGCATTACTTTACTTATATCTTAGCTAATCATGAGCAAACACTGGACTCAATTGCTCAAATAAAAATGCTAATAAAAATGTCAAGAGAAAAGGTTTCTTTAAGGTTATATTTCAGTGAAATGTACAGTTAAAAATCTGGATAATGTTAGTAAATAATTACGAGGGTCGTTTGAAAAGTCCGTGCAAAGTCAGAGAGATAGCACTACTGGCGCGTATCGAGGTTATGTTTAGTTAGTAGCATCTCTTGGAAGAACACACACCAAGTTTCAGCCAGATCGGTCTATTTCTTTGTGTTTGGCATTCGTTTGAATCGAGGAAGTCGAGTGATTTTCAAAAAATGGACGAAAAATAATTTCGTGTGTTGATTAAACACTACTTTATGAAAGGCAAAACGCCTCAGGAGACTATTGATAAACATTATGGTGACTCTGACCTTCGATTAGAACAGTTTATAAGTGGTTTCAAAATTTTCGGAGTGGCCATATGGGCACAAGTGACGCTGAACGTTCTGGACGCCCTGTTGAGGTTACTACTCCAGAAATCATTGATAAAATCCATGATATGGTGATGGATGACAGAAGAGTGAAGGTGCGTGAGATTGCTAGTGCTGTGGGCATCTCGAATGAACGGGTACATAATATTTTGCATCAACATTTGGACATGACAAAGCTATCCGCAAGATGGGTGCCGCGATTGCTCACGCTTGACCAAAAACGAAATCGTGTGAAGTGTTGCAAGGACGGTTTGCAGCTGTTCCGGAAGAATCCGCAGGACTTTAAGCGTCGTTTCGTCACTGTGGATGAAACATGGATACATCACTACACTCCTGAGACCAAAGAACAATCTACTCGTAAACAATGGATTGCCAAGGGGGAATCTGCGCCAAAAAAGGCGAAGACCGTTCCTTCGGCCGGAAAGATTTATGGCGACTGTCTTTTAAGATTCGCAAGGAATAATCCTCATCGACTATCTGGAAAGGGGTAAAACTATTACAGGTGCATATTATTCATCGTTATTGGGCCGTTTGAAAACCGAGCTGCAAGAAAAACGCCCACGATTGGCCCACAAAAAAGTCCTTTTCCATCACGACAACGCACCAGCTCACACCTCAGCAGTTGTGGTCGCAAAATTAATGGAAATAGGGTTCCAACTCGTTTCACATCCCCCCTATTCTCCAGACTTGGCTCCCACGGACTACTATTTGTTCCCCAATATGAAGAAATGGCTGACGGGAAAAAGATTTTGTTCAAACGAGGAGGTGATTGCAGAAACGAATGGCTATTTTTCAGACTTGGACAAATCCTATTATTCGGAAGGGATCAACAAACTAGAGCAGCGTTGGACGAAGTGTATAAGCCTAAAAGGAGACTATGTTGAAAAATAAAAAAGGTTTACCCCAAAAAATTAAGTAGTTTTTATTTTTGCACGGATTTTTCAAACGACCCTCGTAAATATGACGCTAATGTTCGAAGTTTAAACAAATTTGTTGAGTTAAAACCTTAAATATTGCAGCGATTTGGGTGAGTGTTCGCACCAATTGTTTGTTTTACTTTTTAACCAATTAAAAATAAATATAGGCAAAGTACTTAAATTTACTGCCAGCAAACAGAATTGTTTAGACGCTTATTCCCTCTTAATCCAGCCCGTTTTGAGTAAGGACAAACACAATATGAGGTCCATATGGAGATGAAGAAATTATTTGCTTTTGTTATATTGCTTACTTCATCTTTAGCAGGTGTAGATATGGCAAGTCTCAAAAAAAATGTTATCGTTGTATTGGCGCGGATGCCTACCGTTTTGCTGGTAATAAGATTTGTAATAGTAAAACAATTCGTGCTTCTACATTAGAGACAGCTGTGTGGGAAGAAGTATACATATATTTTTTTTAATTGAAGTAATCAATAGTTGGAAATTTAAATTTGATGTTAAGGGTACCAGCATGAGATCCAACATTAAGCATTTATCGGTTTTGGACAAAATCAAACATAAAAGCCAGTTTACTAAATCAAATGTTCAGTTTTGTGAGATCTATTTGAATCTTCGTGTATTTCTTAAGCACAACTAGTTCTACAGCTTTTAACATTTTCCTCGGCAAAAAATCGATTTTAGGGCAATTCTTATAAAATGTAAGTTATACCGAGCTACTAAACTGCAGTACAGTGCAGAACCTTCTGTAGAGAAAAATTGTGCCGTCCCTAGTTAAAACATTTTCTATGCTTTCAATATTCTTTAAATAATATGCAGTAAAGTACATGATTGGAGTACTCGTACATTACATACACCGACATATAACCAAAAAAAAGAACATATTACATGTGAGATTAAAAAGGGTTCCTAAAATGTATGGGTAAAATTTATAAATTGAATAAAAATAAAATACTCCTTTTATAAAATTGAAAATGATCGCATTAATTCCTCTTACAAAAGGAGTATTTAAATAAATAAATAAATGAAAACAAAAAACAAAATGAAAACTTCCTCAAATCTATAAAAATTGGGATTTCTATTAGGAGAACATAACTGTACAGGAGCTCGACAGGAGAGAACTCTTTCATTTGTTTGCAAACTATTTGTGTGTATTTAACTAGGCTCCTAGACTCGTGGTCACTTTCTTTATTATATTAATATAATATTGGTATTATGAACAATTAAACTGTATTGAGCTAGCCAATTTACAAATGATATTTTTTATTATTATTATTATTATTATTATATTATACATACTATACAATAAATATAAAAAGGAAAAAATTTAACAAGTTTAAGATATTTCTAATACAAAATAAATATCCAAAAAACTTATATGAACCACTCTCACGACTTTTTCATGCAGCAGTTTAAATCCATTTCGAAATCCACCGAGACCCAAAAAAGTGTTGTTTTTTTTTTACAAATTAGTCTGTATTTGTGTGTGAGTAGTCAGCATAACTCGAAAACAAAACTTTTAACTAAAAATTTAAATACTTCAAATTAAAACTGTCCGGTAGGACAGTTGTATAAGGGTTGATCGTCAAAAATTGCACGAAAAAGCGTAACGTTCAAAAAACCCCAAATTTGACAATTTTCTTTCTCTTTTCCTATAAAAGATAAAATTACTAAATTTTCTATATAATGTAGGGCAAATCCTCTATTATAACTCTAATTTTCTTCCAACAACCCAGATCTGATAGATTTTGAGAAAAAAAGTTGCTGAAAATGAGCAAAAACGGCTTTTTCAATTCAAAAATTGGTCTTGTTCTTGTTTTTGTTGTTGTAACCTTTTTTTGTAAACAACGTAGCGCCTAAACGCGCAAACCGATTTTTATAAATGAGGTATCATTCGATTCGGAATTTTATGTAGATGTGCCTTTTGTGGGTCTCGACGCTGTACATCGAGTGGGTGAGGAGTAAGCCCCATTTATGTAAGGCCTTCACCTAAATTATTATTATTACTAATAACTAAGGAACGGATTTTTATGTATTTAAAAATGCCAAATATTTAATTAAAATATGCATTTATTTTCGTCAATTATGTGGAAAATATGTGATTTTCTTAAAATATTTTCTGGAATATTTAAGTAAAATCGACATTTTTTTTTATGAAAATGGAATTTTTTTTTGGGGGGGGCAAGTTATAATTATTTATACAAGAAAAGAACATTTTTACAATTTATAATAATTTATTAGGAACAAAATAATTTGTTTTTACAAGTTATTATGAATTATACAACAAAGAACATTTTTACTATTTATAAAAAATGTGTTAAATTTTCAATTTTGAAAACTTCACTCTTCGAAATTGTTTGCAACCACATGAAATTTCAAATGTTGGAACGTAAAGTGACGACGATCTGGGCGTAAGATGGACTTGTAACGACTAAAATCCTTTGAAATGAGGATTTTTAAGTTTGTGGAAAGGGATATCTGCTCTAACCAAAGCCCGACACAGATCTGTACTCAGAGTAGACTTACTTGATGATGGAGATGTAAGGAAGGCTTGATAGGACGTCCTCTCTTTCTTTCTGTTTTTATTCTCTATGTGCGATCCGGTGGCAATATGTTGGGTGACTTGGGAACGTTGAGAGCAAGAAACGCGCTTGTCACAAGCTGTGCAGTACAAAATGTCTCCATCACTTCGAAAAAGTTCTGCTGGAAACTCGCGAAGATATTTAGCAACCAGTTGTTTGTTTGAGGCCGATGTTCGTGGCATTTCACCCAAAAAAGAATACACTAAGTGACCGAACGAAATGAATTAGTCACTTCAACGAACGAGCTGAAAGAACAGACAACGTCAGACAACTTCAAAAAACTAACAAGTGCCTGTCACTGTTTAGCAGCATTCTGTGTTAATTACAATAACCATTGTACCCACTGTGATTCACAGCCCTGCAGTCTGTGGTTCACAGTTCCTGTCAACCACCTCCCAATTATGAAAATATGCCCAAAATGAAAAATGTGAAAAAATATGTGCATATTTTGATTAAATATGTAGAAATATTTATTTATTTTAATCAAATATGTATAAATATGCGATAACATCCAAATATGTGGAAATATGTGAAATAAAAGTGGACTCAAACGGCTTAAAAAGTGTCAGTATGAATACTTCTAGTTGAAAAACGTCTGTAAATTGCCTAGAAAAAATATGTAAATACATACGAATCCGTTCCCTACTAATAACTCTCTATATCTTGGCCCGATTTTGATAAAATTTGGCAGAATGAAAGGGTTAGAGCGATGTTCTGCTCTTACACCTGATAAGGGGAACTTGGTAATCGTTTCAAATTATCGACGCGTAAACCGATTTTCATGAATTAAGTGTCATTCGAATAGAAATTTGGTATAAATTTACATTTTAAAAATCTCAAAGCTGTGCCTCATAAGGAGGGGAGTCTGCCCCACGCAAGTAAGGCCCTTTCTAAAACATAAAACCTAATTTGGTTTCCACTATTGAGCCAGATAATAAGCTTTTGGATAAATTCTACTACAATTAGAAATGCGACTTTACAAAATAAATTTGGCGGAATTTTGGTCGTTTTTTTTTTTCTAGAAAACGGCTTTTAAGGAAAATTCTAAAAAGAAAACTTTTAAGGAAAATAGAAGAAAGAGGCATCGCTTTAACGGGATATATTAGCGCAAAATACGGCCTAATTGTCTGTAAAATATTCGTAAGAATTAAATACATAAAAGTTCCCAAATTTGGGGAAAATCAGCTAACTTAAGGTGTCATTTTACTGAAGAGTTTTACAGTTATTTGGCGACGGTTCTAACGTTTTCTTTACAACAATTTGTACTCACTAAACCAGATTTAGGTTTTCTTTTTATCTCCAAATTGAGAATTGTTAACCGCATTATATCTTTTGCTCGCCATGTATGGCAATACCGCTATCAATTTGAACAACTCTTCAATAATTAACAAATTAAGTTTTATTCATTCTGCTTTTAGCTCTAGCGTTTTCTTCTGGTTTCACTTCATTTATGTATTTACTTTTTTTCTTTCTCTTGTCGCTTAATAGCTTGTATAAATTTTTCTTTTATTAATAAATTTAAATTCAAAGGAATGTATTTTATTTTTCGCACCAGTTTGTCTGTACTTTTATATATTTCTTTCTTTGCTTTTTATATCTGTTTACATTTTTATGGTATGTGCATGTCTAATTCCGCCAGACGGATTTATCCATGTCGTAAAATACTTATTTATATATTTCTTTTTTTATTTACCTTGTAAATAAAGTATTATTATTATTAGTAATATTAATATTATTATTATTATTATGGACTCACTAAACCAGTGATGGCACCCCCCTGTGGTTCCGGGGTTGTAGAATAGAACTCAATATTGGGCCCAGATTTATGGAACGTAGCGTACGACAGTCTACTCAGACAAGATATGCCTGAGGAGACTGTGTTAATGGGCTACACAGATGATGTCGCGGCGTTAATTGCTGCTCGTGACACGGATAAAGCTCAGGTGGTAAATAGGTGGATGGCCGAACATGGTATTTCTCTGGCGTTGGCCAAAACGGAGGTAGTCGTTTTAACGGAGAAAAGGATCCCGACCGACATCTAATGGTGTGTTGGTGAGGAGGAGGTGATCTCTGGAAACTCCGTGAAATACCTGGGATTGACGGTGGATAGGAGGCTAAACTTCGATTTGCACATTCAGCAGGCCGCGGACAAGGCTGCGAAGAATGTTGCACTGCTGGGGAGGCTAATGGCCAACGTGGGAGGCCCGCGAGCAAGCACCCGTCGAGTATTGATGAGCGTCATCCACTCCACACTCCTTTATGGGGCGGGGGTGTGGGCGGACGCTCTAAATAAAGCGGCGTATAGAAAAAAGGCTAGCCAGGGTACAGAGGCTCGGTGCACTGCGAATTGCCTCGGCATACCGCACTGTATCCGAGCCGGCAATTATGGTAATTGCTGGGGTTATCCCTATTGCTCTCTTAGCTGGAGAGCGTAACAGGCTTTATGAAAGGAGGCAGGAAATGAATAAAGAAGCCGTGTCCAGGGAGGAGCGTTCCCGTACCGTGCTGGAATGGCAAGCTGCTTGGTACGAGGAGTCGCGTGGCTGATGGACCGCCAGGCTTATCAGAGATATTAGTATCTGGATAAGGCGGTCGTTCGGAGAAGTAGACTTCTTCCTTACCCAACTCTTGAGTGGGCATGGTCTTTTTAGAGCATACCTCAAGAGGATGGGTAAGGAGGCACAAGAGGATTGCATGTGTTGTTCAGCAGTGATAGACGATGCCTACCACACATTTTTTGTGTGTGAAAGGTGGGGTCGCCCCAGAAGAGATTTGGAGTTGATAATCGGGTGGTTGACTCCTGAGATGTTGGTGGAGACGATGCTTTCTTGCAGGACTAATTGGTCGCTAGTGGCTAGTTTTGCAAGAGAAGTACTCGTCTCTAAAAAAAGGGACATGGAACACCATTTGAGCAGGAACCCTTGAATTGGGGCAGGACTGAGGCCTAGCCTGATGTAATGCTGACATCATAGCGAATCCGGGCTAGGCCTGGGGGGGGGGGGGGGGGGGTGTTTTAGCCGGTAGGCCGCGAGGGAGTCCGGCACTATGTGCGTAAGTTGCATTTCAACCCCTCTTAAAAAAAAAAAAAACCAGTAATGGTGAATCTTTTGTGCTAGGCGTGGCTTTTAATTAACTATTAAATAAAATCCAAGGCCCTAGGACCGGGGAATTGAACCCACTAACCACAATACATATTAGCTTTTCAGGTCTCACCTCTAACCGCTCGGCTACCGTGGCGCCATAGTAATACAAGAGATGTATTGCAATTTAGTAGGGATGGGTGTTGGTCTAGTGGTCAAGAGCGTCGCTTTGTGTGCAGCAGATCCCCAGTTCGAATCCCGCGTGTGACCACTTTTTATTTGTTTAAAAAAAATTGTTCATAGTAAAGTATGTGTTTCCATTCCAGTCCTAGACTCCTAATTTGGTAGTTTGATGTTTAGTCCCGCCTGAAAAAATATAATATTACTTTACTTTATTGAAATAACATTTAGAACTGCAACTGTGCCACGAGTGTTCCTTTCTTACGAGTAATGAACGATATATTTTATATATGTATACATTTCATTCTAATGTTTCATTTCAATGTAATGTACGGACTAACCACTCGCATACTATTAAGAGGTGTTAAATTTATCGTTAAAATTCGCAGTTTGATAAAAATTCTTTAAAAAGTAACGTACGTAATTGTAAAATAACGTAATTGAAAAGTAATGTAATTGTAAAGTAACGTAACTGTTACTTTATCAAAATTTTTGATAAACCCTAAATTTACTCTGGTGCCGTGTCACATATAGAAATATTCATTATATTTGGATATTTGCAACCATAGTAGAAACAAAAAATGTATTAAATTGCCTAAGAAAGTTTGCCAGATCCTTATGCTCAATAAATATCGTAGGGCGCTAATGACCAAGGCAATCGATGCGCCTAAAAAAAAAAATACCGTAATTTCTTTAAAGTACTCCAAAAATCGCTCAAGTATTATTTAAAAGTATATATGTATTATTTTTTAGTATGATGATAATTTTACCATAAATTATTATTGTTATAAATAAATGTGATGATTATTATACAAATTAGTCAATAATATATAGATTTTTGATAAATTTTTTGGATAATTGAGAAAAATTTGATACATATCATATAGCTAAATGATTATGCAATTATGCACGTTTTTAAATCTATTAATAATAAACAATTTTTAAATAGATGTTTGGAACAAATAACCCATATTTTTTCATTATGAAACTTGCCTACCTCCTTCTAACGACCACCTCCAAATAGCGGCCACTTTGCTTTCCCTCGTAAAGTGTCCGTTATTGAGAGGTTCGACTGTAATAATTTTTTATTCTCTGTCGATGCGTGTCGCCCAAAATGAGTTTGCGTGTCATAGATTCGCCATTATGGCCCAAAACACTGCTTGTAGGTATGTTGTATTTATTGTAACATTTTGTCAAGCTAAGTATGCAAAATTTTGGTTTTGGGGAAGAATTAATAAGTTAGGCTCGCTAGTAAAAGGCCACTATTTTAGGCAGCACTATAGGCTTCTATAGGGTAATTCAAGGTTAATAATATATTTGATTACGAAACTGAAATACTAAAGTAGGAAGAATATCAACATACAGGTAAATGCTACTTTACAAGATAAGACTTCATTGTGTTTCCTACAATTCTAGAGGCAGTTGCAAAAGAATTCCTTTGAACGTGGGCAAAACTTCTTATCAGTAGAATAGAAACTTTTGTCAACTATCCTTTATATAAAACGCAGTTACTCTAAAATTTATACTTTGTAGGTGTTTTTTTGCGTATTTTAATTTACAGAAAAATTCAAATACTCTTAACATAACACGACATTTTAATTTTGCCCCCATTCCCAATTTTAAAAGTTTCTTCAAACTCCGAATATTAGACTAAAAATTAATCCTCACACAAATTATACAGGGTGAACCAGTAAGTATTGTCCATAGGCCTACTGTGTGTAGTACATCTAAAGTGGAGTTCAATGACGTATTGGCCAACTTCATATTTTCCACTCTTCTTGAGTGACGTCACTTTAATATTTTTTTCTAAAATCACTACTTTTTTCCAATAAAAATGTTATTACTCAGAAATGTTTAGTCCGAATTCGATTATGATGACACGGATAGAAAGGCAGTTAAATTTTCTAAAAATTGATACCATTTCGAAGCATAAGTTATTCTCCAAACAGCCACAATCTTCCTCCGGATGCTGGAAAAATAAAAGTAATCGAAATTTTTAAGAAAACTCATTCGGCCCTTATGTGATCATTATCAGACCTAGGTGCTGGCACTTTTTATAAAAGTTTCCTTGTTTAAATGGGCTTTCCAACGGCATATCATTTTCCAGGATTCCTTTTATCTTCGTATGAGAAATTACGTTTGTTTTACAAGAAAACGTGTTCACGAGCACTCAAGAGTGTTAGTTATCAAGTTGTTTAATTCACTGAAAACTCTTTTAGATGGACCAGTAGGCAATTTTAAAGTAGGCTGTCTTAAAGTGGTGCAGAGTATAGCAATGGTAAGAGAAATTGGTATGTGTTCACTATATGTTTTATCGATATTTAGAAAATGGTTATTAGCATCTGTTTATCAATTATAATTGTAATAATTGCAGTAAGAGCCGTAAGTGAAGAGAGTGTACACAAGATGATTTCTAATTTTTTGCTGGCACATTTTATATATTTCCTCTTAGAATGGAATAATGAAAATTTGAACAATACCTTGGCAGTAGGGATTGTATCTGGATCTGTGAGGGGGTCCGTGGGTTAGTGGCCTGGGAATGATGAGTACGGTCGGTCATCTAAGCAGCCTGGGGATGAAAGCGAAGATACACCCATGGGAAATCAACAATCGCCTAGGGAACACGTTTAAACAAATCTTCTCCGTTTAACACTTTTATCTACACTTTTCACTAGCTGTTTCAAAATGTTTTTGTTTTAACTTCTTTATCATTTTCTCGCTGGCCGACAACCATGTTACATCTATAATCACATTCCTAATCATTATACCCAATCTTACCACAAATGAATCATCGCTAGTAAATTTGATTAAATTTATAATTAAATATTTGTGCTTGAAATACATTCAAGCATTATGTTATTATTATACGTAGAGTTCAATAAATCTATTGTAGTCGTAGAACAGAACACATTGGCAACTAAAAATTAGTATTTTTATCAAAAAATGAAATTAAAAAAATCTTTGTCAGAAGGAATTCATTCATCTTCTTCAGTAGAACAGAATAGAATACTTTTTCAAAATGTATTTTCATTTAATAAACCAAAAAACTTTGTTGCGTGCAAGTTAGATGAAATATAGAATTGTTTGTGGCTTGGATTGAACACAAATCCAGAGGCATCCGCTTACAAAAAAGATAATTGATTTGTTTGAATCAACTTATAGATTTACCAAAGAAATTTAAATCCACTTTTTTTTGGTGAAGGGATTTTTTCTGCTCACTAACACTCAAACTGATCACGTACACAATAAAACCTAATTTCTTTTGTAGACAATCTCCAAAACATGTTTGTATACAGGGTGCTCATTTTAAGACGGCTCAAATGCATTTCATACGGTTAATCTGAGCAAAAAATGGTAGAGGAAAAATTTTGTTGCCCGTCACCTCTAGTTTCAGAATATGTGACTTGATTTTAGATTCCTGCCAGCATACGCGGTTCGCAAGCTCCTCGCTCCTCTGGCACGCAAGCCAGGTTAGCCAGGTTTCAACTGGTCTCTGAATCTGAAGAGGCACCTTTGAAGGCACAGTACATGCTACACAAGTTGAGTGAAGTGCATTATTTGATAAATTAAGGAATAAGTTTGATCCTTTACATGAAAGATATTGATCACTTAAATATGTGGCAGGAGGTTTCCAATTTTTTTTGGTAATTAAACGCAACTCTCCCAAAATTACCTAAAAATTATTAAACCTTCTTGTTTGCAACAGATGTAAAATTAATTTTTAGCCATTTTGTGTATGCTTGAGAACATCTAAAGCTCTTAACATTTGATTTTTCTTAGAAAAATCACTCGGAAAACGACTTATTTCCCGATATTAAGAAAAATACTAGCTTTACTGCCTTGGCAATATTTTTAGTAGAAAGGGGATGAAAAAATACATAAAAATGATCACGTGCTCTTCTTTCTCTTTGACAAGTTAAAAAATTGAAATATGATTAATAAATATCAGATTTTGAATTAGCCTAGCACCTTTAATTTTAAAGATATCGAATTGCGGTTTCCGGTTTCTTTCATAACTTTTTATACTCTTTAAAACGGTGTATATGAAAATGGGGATCAACTGCGAACGCTTACTTTTGGACGCGCGTCAACCGCGTATGTAGGCAGGAATCTAAAATCAAGTCACATTTTCTGAAACTAGAGGTGACAGGCAACAAATTTTTCCTCTACCATTTTTTGCTCAAATTAACCGTTTAAGCATGAAATGCATTTGAGCCGTCTTAAAATGAACACCCTGTATAATAAAATTTTAAAATTTTGCCATAAAAGCATTGCTGCCAACTATTAAGAAAAACAATAAATAAATAAAATGAATTAGAAAGATAAAATATTTTGGACCATAACTCATGACATCAAATCAAAGCACTCTCGTCGAATTACGCTAAATCCAAGAGATCTGAAAATTCTCGTAATACAATTTCCTTGCAGGGGCAGAACCAAAATACTGTATTTTATTTATTTATAAAGTGAGTAAAAATGTTTTTTTTTTTTTAATTTTTTAAATAAATCATTATCACTTCTTGTAAATTGTTAAATTAATTGCCCATCTTGAAGGAAGGGAACCATTTAAACTTTCTGAATTGATAAAAAAAGTTATACCGGATTTTGTAGCTGCAAGAAACTTATTGCTTTAAACTATGGATTAAATTAAATGGGGACACTTTCATAACCATTTCCCTGATTCTCCTTAATTAGACGATTGCATGCTGACCCTCAGGTACATGAACCAACCTAGACTTACAGCCTACCTCCGCAAGAAAAGTAATCGCCTATTTTTTCAGGCGGGGCTTAACGTCCAACTACCAATTAGGTGTCATGGACAGGGGGCAGAAGCTCATACTTTACTATAAACAATTTTTTTTTATAAATAAAAAGTAGTCATACGCGGGATTCGAACCGGTGATCTCCTACAAGCCACGCTCTTGACCACTAGACCAACACCCGCCCCATATCTAGCATAATTATATATTACATAATTGATAAAGATATCATTGCATTAAAATCAATCACAACACTTATAATAATAATTATATCGTTTCTATTAACATTATTATATTATTTACGATTAATTAGATCAACACTATTTAGTTATTAAAACTAGTTGTTCATCATCTATAAAATGGAATCAGACCGATGAAATAAAAACCAGTTTAATTCTATTACTGCTTACAACTAACTTTCTCACTTACTATAGTTTCAACGTTTTGTCTTTAAAGGTTTAAAAAAACTATCAACTTTCAAAGTTTAAATTACAATGACTGAATGTAATATTTAAAAAAGCCGTAAGCAAAACACACTCTTGCAGAAATAGGAGATTCAATTAGTAAATTTCACTTCTTGAGTATAGCTGCTAGGCTTCACTGTTTACTTCATATATTGATTGGGATAGGTTCCTGTGTAAGGTTATATTTCAGTGTAATGTACAGTTTTACCAACTATACAGGGTGAACCAGTAAGTAATGTCAATAGGCCTACTGTGTGTAGTACATCTAAAGTGGAGTTCTATGACGTATTGGCCAACTTCATATTTTCCATTGTTCTTGAGTGACGTCACTAAATATTTTTTTCTAAAATCATTACTTTTTTCCAATAAAAATGTTATTACTCAGAAATTTTTAGTCCGAATTCAATTCTGATGACACGGTTAGAAAGACAGATAAATTTTCTAAAAATTGACACCATTTCGAAGCATAAGTTATTCTCCAAACAGCCACAATCTTCCTCCCGATGCCGGATTCTGAATTCAGTTTATTGTCAAAATTACGTTATTTTTTTTAAAGAATCTGTTCAAACTGGGCACAATCAATGGATAGGCAAGCCAAAACTCTGGACTCACACGCTTTGCTTGTAGCAGCACTTATGGTGGCAAAGTCAAGATCTAGGCAGGCTAGAGTTATTCGACGTTTACAATCCCGTGGCTTCAGTAGATGATCTGAAATGTCGAATAACTCTAGCCTGCCTAGATCTTGACTGAATGCTGAATTTCGAGATACATTGGTTTAAAAAAATGGGTCGATCACTGAAAATAAACTAGACTAAAAATGATTAAATACGTGTTTTTTATTTTTTCGAAATTTCCCGCCGTTAAAAAAAAAAGTGGGTGGAGCATATAACTTTGGTCACCCTGTATAATTTCAATTAGCAGTAATTGCTGTTAATATTTTCATTTAAGTTTATTTCAGAATGCATTTATGTCTAATTCTATTCTCTAATTTCTACTGATCAGGAGTTTTTTTTTCTTTTAAGGCTCCTGAGGTCCTAAAAAAAATTTGCATTTTTGTGCTTGTATGAAGCCACGGGATTAAGGTTACTGTATACTGTAAACGTCGAATAACTCTAGCCTGCCTAGATCTTGACTTTGCCACCATAAGTGCTGCTACAAGCAAAGCGTGTGAGTCCAGAGTTTTGGCTTGCCTATCCGTTGGTTGTGCCCAGTTTGAACAGATTCTTTAAAAAAAATAACGTAATTTTGACAATAAACTGAATTTTTTGTTTCATATTTTAAATTACCATAACTTTTGAAAAACCTAACCGATTTCAAAACATTTTTTTTTGTTTTTTTAAGAGCTCAAATACTATAAAAATATGCAAAAAAAAATATAACGTTCCATTTGGAAAAACAAAGTTGGATGCTGTATCTCGAGATACAGGGGTTTAAAAAAATGGGTCAATCACTGAAAATAAACTAGACTAAAAATGATTAAATACGTGTTTTTTATTTTTTCGAAATTTGCTGCCATTAAAAAAAAAAGTGGGTGGAGCATATAACTCTGGTCCCTATATACGCCATTTTGATAATAATACCGTGTATTATTTAAAATTGTACGAAACCAATAACTGTCCTAAGTAACAAAAATATCTGCATCTTTCAATTACCAAATTAGGAGAATACCCACAAAACTCTATCTCTGGATATAGCGTTCTGCCATTAAGTGAATAGTGTTTTCTCTCTCTCTCTTAGGCGAGAATTACCAAGAGCACAGAACTCAATCTCACCAATCAATAATTCAAACACAAAATAACTCACTCATATTGTTAAAACAAGTCGCTTAACTTAAGCACTAAACAATTTCATACCTTCATTTAACAATAATAATGTGAAAATAAATAATAAGAGTAATATTTGTGAGCCATAATTGATTTCAGGAAATTATAGATGGATTGAAGCAATTTTAGATCCAGATTCGGTGCGCGCTGGATCCATTCATATCCTAGCGCAGTACTTCTCTACACACCCACGTTTCCATGGCGTTACCCCTACACAGTTCATTCTAGGTCATAGGAATTAATACCCTCAACTGTGGGAAATACCTAGAAACAAGATTTTCCTGTATTTCCAATAATTTTCTGATTAATATTGATTGAGCACTGTCTGGGGAAAAATATACTATTTGAAAATGCTTTAATATTCGAGCATTTTGTATCTATTTTAATAACTTAATCATGCTAATAATGATCTTTATGGCATTTCTAACTTGTTTTGTCAACGAAAATACAAGTTTTCCGATGTACTCCAATTATAAAAAAAAAAAAAACTGCTCTGAACACTCATACTTATTTTGAGATATAATCAGTACACTGAAGTGTAACCTTACATGCAGGGAAGGTTACAAGCTCTGTGCGAGAACAGAGATTAATCTAAAAATCAGACTATTCTAGAAAGCTATTAGAAGTAAGTCCTATAAATTTTATGTATGCAATGTATTTTGCAAGGTTTTGAGATAGTCCTAATAGCCATTTTTGGGGGGTTAAAATGCCATTTTAGCAATAATTTTGACTTTCCTTACCAAAATAAAGAATACGATAGCACCGTACATTATACTAAAATGGAACTTTAGACGAAAACTACTCATTCCCTTTCCAACTGTTTCAACTAAAAGTTGAAGATGCAAAAAGAAGAATGAATATTGTCAATTTCTTTCATAATTTTTTTTCATTTTTTTGCCAAGCTTTTGACCTAGGGACTACGCCATCTTCAGCGCTTATACTACAGTGCAACCTCGATTAACCGGCCCTCGGTTAACCGGGATTCGGATTAACCGGGATCATGTTGAGTCATCATAAGAACACCTTGGATCGGCGCCGAAAGAAAAATTAATTTTCGGTGGCGACAGGAAAATGTTTTGTGTCTTCCGATGTAACATAATTGTAGGGCGTGGTAGCAACTCTTTTATACCTGATTTTCTTGTAGGGTCATTATGTATGTATGTACGTAAAAACCCCAAAATATGGTGCAATTAGTACTGAATTTTTTGGGATTTACGTGTCGTAAATGGTTGATTTTCAACTTCAACGGTTATACGAGGGTCGTTTGAAAAGTCCGTGCAAAAATAAAAACTACTTAATTTTTTAGGGTAAACCTTTTTTATTTTTCAACATAGTCTCCTTTTAGGCTTATACACTTCGTCCAACGCTGGTCTAGTTTGTTGATCCCTTCCGAATAATAGGATTTGTCCAAGTCTGAAAAATAGCCATTCGTTTCTGCAATCAACTCCTCGTTTGAATAAAATCTTTTTCCCGCCAGCCATTTCTTCATATTGGGGAACAAATAGTAGTCCGAGGGAGCCAAGTCTGGAGAATAGGGGGGGATGTGAAACGAGTTGGAACCCTATTTCCATTAATTTTGCGACCACAACTGCTGAGGTGTGAGCTGGTGCGTTGTCGTGATGGAAAAGGACTTTTTTGTGGGCCAATCGTGGGCGTTTTTCTTGCAGCTCGGTTTTCAAACGGTCCAATAACGATGAATAATATGCACCTGTAATAGTTTTACCCTTTTCCAGTTAGTCGATGAGGATTATTTCTTGCGAATCCCAAAAGACAGTCGCCATAATCTTTCCGGCCGAAGGAACGGTCTTCGCCTTTTTTGGCGCAGATTCCCCCTTGGTAACCCATTGTTTAGATTGTTCTTAGGTCTCAGGAGTGTAGTGATGTATCCATGTTTCATCTACAGTGACGAAACGACGCTTAAAGTCCTGCGGATTCTTCTGGAACAGCTGCAAACCATCCTTGCAACACTTCACACGATTTCGTTTTTGGTCAAGCGTGAGCAATCGCAGCACCCATCTTGCGGATAGCTTTGTCATGTCCAAATGTTGATGCAAAATATTATGTACCCGTTCATTCGAGATGCCCACAGCACTAGCAATCTCACGCACCTTCACTCTTCTGTCATCCATCACCATATCATGGATTTTATCAATGATTTCTGGAGTAGTAACCTCAACAGGGCGTCCAGAACTTTCAGCGTCACTTGTGCCCATATGGCCACTCCGAAAATTTTGAAACCACTTATAAACTGTTCTAATCGAAGGTGCAGAGTCACCATAATGTTTATCAAGCTTCTCTTTAGTCTCCTAAGGCGTTTTGCCTTTCATAAAGTAGTGTTTAATCAACACACGAAATTCTTTTTCGTCCATTTTTTGAAAATCACTCGACTTCCACGATTCAAACGAATGCCAAACACAATGAAATAGACCGATCTGGCTGAAACTTGGTGTGTGTTCTTCCAAGAAATGCTACTAACTAAACATAACCTCGATACGCGCCAGTGGTGCTATCTCTCTGACTTTGCACGGACTTTTCAAACGACCCTCGTATGTAATATTTTTATGGACAATTACCGGCATTATTTTAATCTTCCCAGAGAGCAGCCTAATCTCAAGCTAGTCTTCAGTGTTAATAAGTTCGTCCTACAGAAAACATCTTTCGGTTTGCCTTTTTTGTCGAATTTTTATTTCACTTACGGAATGGAATCCGTTAAGAAAACTGGTGCTAAACATAAACGTATTTGTTTATCTATCGAAGAGAAAATTCTCGACTTTGTTTCCGCGTCCAGTTCTCCGAAAGCTTTCAAGAAGTAGAAGTCGATGAAAACTTCGACTTGGAAGGATCTTGATAAAGTATTACGGGAGTGGTTCAATCAGGAATGGTCCAGTGGGGACTCCAATCAACGGCGAAATTCTGACAGCGAAAGAGCAAAGTTTTTCCATGAACAACTCGGCTTGGAAGGTAAATTCAAAGCGTCAACTGGTTGGCTCTGGCGTTTCAAAAATGTAATACTGTGTATTCGGTTTAACCGGGATTTCAGTTTTCCGGGGGTGGGTATAGCCGGAGGTCAGCCCGGTTAATCGAGGTTCTACTGTATTTTAATAATAGTAATATTTTTGTTTATATTGTTACATCTAATCTTGTCCTGTATGTTAAGGTTTAGTATCTAGACAGTGGATTTCTAAGTGGGAGATCCCCAGTTCGAATTACGCGTACAACTACTTTTTATCTGTTAGAAATTATTGTTAGTAACTAATTGTTAGTTGGACGGCTGAACAAAAAAATAGGCAGATTACTATACTTTTTAATAGCAGATAGTAACATAGTAATGGTAATAAGTTGTGAACATGATTAATACTTACCGAAGTAACGGGCACTTCTTTCACGTGCCCAGCCTGGCTATCGGCTATTGCGCTGTCTCCCTGCACACACAAAATTGCCAGTAACTTACAAAATTGTAATTACAATTATAATATAGCATTAAACGTTTTAAAAAAATAGTAAAATTTTTGTTCAAGTTTGGTTATCAAGTGTACAATTGCTAAAACAGCACTACAAAAATGGCCGATAGATTACAGTAATGGTAATAAAGGGAGATTCTATAAAACTATGGTAGATCAGTTACCTAGATAACCATGGTTTAAGGGAACTGCCACTAATAAATGAGTTGTTACGACAATAAGCAGGCTGAGAGCGAACCACGCGGTGTGTTCCTTCACAGGATCAACAAAATCGTAGATTGCGTAGATTGCGATGAGGAGGAGTATTTCAAACATATAATAATGGATATGTCCACGTTAAGTAGTAGAAAGGTTATGTTTGACGACTTATACAGGTATTTAGGATGCACCATTTTGCTACGAAGACATAATATTCTCCACCAACATCCATGTGCTTAAATCTATAGCAGAGCTAGCAATGAAATATGAATGTATTTAAAAGTTATAGAATGAATGCAAGAAAATGATTAGAGAAGGATTACGTGATTTTAATTTCGGTTAAGCTATAAGGATAGCAGGAATATAGAGTACTGATCCATCCATTAGTTGTAAGGTTTATGTAAATTAAAACTGTCCGGTAGGACAGTTGTATAAGGGTTGATCATGGAAAAAGCGTAACGTTGAAAAACACCCAACTTTGACAATTTTTTTCTCTTTTTCTATAAAAGATAAAATTCCCAAATTTTCTTTAAATTATAGGGCAAACCCTTCTTTATAACTGTAATTTTTTTGCAACAACCTAGATCTGATAGATTTTGAGAAAAAAGTTGCCGAAAATGTGCAAAAACGGCATTTTCAAAAATTGTTGTTGTTCTTGTTCTTGTTGTTGTTGTTGTTGTTGTTGTTGTTGTTGTTGTTGTTGTTGTTGTTGTTGTTGTTGTTGTTGTTGTTGTTGTTGTTGTTGTTGTTACCTTTTTTGTAAACTGCGTAGCGCCTAAACGCGTGAACCGATTTTCATGAATGAGGTGTCATTCGATTCGGAATTTTATGTAGATGTGCCTTTTGGGGGTCTCGTCGCTGTACATCGAATGGGAGAGGAGTTAGCCCCCTTTATGTAAGCCCCCTCCAAAATTATTATTACTAATTACTCTGTAAATCTTGGCCCGATTTTGATAAAATTTGGTAGGGTGATAGGGTTAGGGCTCCCCTACATAACATTAAAGCGACGATCTAATCTTACACTTGTTAAGAGGAAGTATAGCAATCGTTTCAAATTATCGACACGTGAACTGATTTTCATGAATAAAGTGTCATTCGAATCGAAATTTTGTACAGATTTGCATTTTAAAAGTCTCGACGCTACGCCTCATAAGGAGGGGAGTTTGCCCCACCCAAGTAAAGCCCTTTCTAAAACTATTATTACCAATATTTCCATAACGCTTAGTCCGATTTTGATAAAATTTAGCACGAAGAAGTGATTAAAGGTCCTCTACGTGGCAGTGAAGTGCCATCATGCTCTTACACCTACTAAGAGGAAGTCTTGCAACTGTTAAAATTATCAATGGGTGAACCGATTTACATCAATGAATTGTCGTTCGATTCAAAATCTTTGCCTCTTTGCCTTTTTGGGAGAAGTACTGTATTCGCAGTTTGTTTTTCTTACTCCTCTTAAAAGGAAGTACTGAAATCGCAGTTTAATTTTGCTAGTTACGTACAAATACCTTCCTATTTTATTCAAAACGCTTTCTCAAAAAAATTGTTATTGAGGATGGCAACTATAATCATTCTTTATAAAGATCTCTCCAGTGGTAGTTACAGTTCCGACTTAACACCTTTTCAGGTTATAATGATAGAATTGCTTATTCCAAATTTTAAACAAATCTGTAAAGCAGATATGTAACTTCGCAAAATAGACAAAAATGAAAATCTATCCAAAAGGTACAAAAATCTCCTTAACAAAAACTTACAGTTTTAAAAGTTAAGTATAAGGGTTGATTAAACGCCAAAAGGTACACAAATCAGCTAGTACCCAACATTTCATTCATGCTTAGTTCATATAATTTAAGTAATTTTGCTGCATTAACTTTTCCTTCACATTTTTTAGAATTTATTAGATATCACAGACCCTTATGCTGGCCAGTTCATTCATAATATTATTTTGTTATAATTATGATAAGATGTATATTATATCCGTTTTTAAATAGGTACTTTATTTTAACTCTATTCCGAATTATTCTTCGGATTTAGCTTTAATTTGCCCTTTATTCTGAGATGTCACATATATACGATATATGCAAAAGTAGAAAAAGACAAAGTTAGAGTCGGCTACTGTTTAAATTTGAATCACGGATTTAAAAGAATATTTCAGTCTTGAATTCGTCTTACCGAAATATTCGTGAGCACAAATAACACACAGTTAATAACAAGTAGATTATTCAACATTATTTATTCATTTCTCAATTGTAATTTAATTTAGACCCCCTAATTTTACTTATAGTAAAATACTGGAATAATTAGATGTCCTAAACGTATGCATATCTCATTTATTTTATATTACATGTATACAACATTGTGGGAAGAACACCTAGATTGAGAATGTAATTGAAGAAAACCATATTATTTGCGATAAAGCCAGATAATTATTACCTTTAATTATAAACGTTTGGCTACTACATAAAATAACAATTACTTTAATCGAAGAATGAACTTAAACAGACGATTTAAAAAAAAAAATAAAATAAAATAAATCAATAAAATAAACAAAATCATTGATGTATGTTGATGTAAGCATTTTTTCAAAAAGTTTTTGAATTTTTTAACCTGTAATTAATAGTTTGATTATTATAGATTAATATTAATAGATATTAAAGTCAATCTACAGTGCTACTTGAACAAATATTTTGTAGATAAATATGGCCAGCATAAGGGTCTGTGATATCTAATAAATTCTAAAAAATGTGAAGGAAAAGTTAATGCAGCAAAATTACTTAAATTATATGAACTAAGCATGAATGAAATGTTGGGTACTAGCTGATTTGTGTACCTTTTGGCGTTTAATCAACCCTTATACTTAACTTTTAAAACTGTAAGTTTTTGTTAAGGAGATATTTGTATAAGGGTTGATCATCAAAAACTGCACGAAAAAGCGTAACGTTGAAAAACACCCAACTTCGACAATTTTTTTTCAATTTTTCTATAAAATATAAAATTCCCAAATTTTCTTTAAAATATAGGGCAACTCCTCCTTTATGACCCTAATTTTTTTGCAACATAGATTAAATAGATTTCGAGAAATACGTTTCTGAAAATGGGCAAAAACGGCATTTTCAGAAAATGTCCTTGTTGTTGTTGTTCTTGTTCTTCTTCTTCTTGTTACCTTTTTTGTAAACAACGTAGCGCCTAAACGCGCGAACCGATTTTCATGAATATAGTGGAGGGATGAATGTGTGAAGCGAATGTATTTATAAGTAAGAATGGAGAGTGAGTGATATTCTAGTGATAAGCACCTAGACGACGATGCTGGCTGTATACATAGACGATGCTGGCTGTATGGCGTAAGCCAATGCCAAAAAAAGGCAAAAATCTGTGGCTGTGTCATGGACACGGCCGTGTGTTGTACGTGAATACGTTTACATAACGGGTTATATTTCTTATATAAAATACTGCTGGCTCTTCAGGGAAAGTATTATTAAGCAGCGGTAAGTGTTTTTTCTTTTGTTAGCTTCAATGAGCGCAGAAACCATAGACGATCACACACATCACACTTATGTCCGAATGGATTGTTGACAAACGTCGTAGTGAAACGTGCACTAGCTGCTGCCCAATGTGTCTTCATAATCGACGATCGAACACAATCTATGCCTATACAGTCCGTTGTCGATGTAGAAGCGATTTCATCATCCACTTGCATAATTTCAACCGCCCCAGCTGCAGATGTACTGACACCGTCGTTGATCCGCTCGGCCGCATTCATTCTTTTACTTTCCCGGCACAGCTTGACTCGGTCATATGGTGTTTTATTATTACCATTAGATTGTTCTTGAGAAGCCCTTTCCAACCGTATATGATCTCTGTATTTGGTTTTGGCTTTTCGACGCGTATAGGCCGACATTATATATTTTTGATATTTTTTTATTCTCACACCTTATTATATTCACTGTCAATATTTTACACTAATGTTTTATATACAATCGATAGACTGTGACGACAGCTGACGATTAAAACTTAAGCGAACATTGCAGCTTCTCCGATTCAAAAGTTATACTAATTGCAAATCTCGATACGCAGCAAAATGATCTCAAAATGGCGGCGCTTCCTCTTCCACCGCGCGCGATGCGTCACAGTCCTCGCTTATCGTAATGAATTCTTTGATCCTTTAGCTATCCAGTGGTCTAATTTAATTTTTGATGTAGACGATAGATTCGAAACTATAATGCCAAACTTTATCCCCCGATTTTGTTATCATTAGGTTTTTTGGATTGCCTCCATATGATAGCAAATTTAAAGACGTATTCACGTCAAAAAAAAAAATTTTTTTGGTTAAGAATTACATATTTTTTGTGTGCATAATTTAGAAATTTAACAGAAAATTATTATTTTAGTACAAAGTTTGGGTTTTTGTAAGAACGTTCTCAGCTTTGAAAGTTCTAGGAACAACCAAATGATTACTGTTTATACCAAACGAATAACGGATACAGTTCTTGCTTTTTGCTCTAAATTCTAGTTCGTTTGGTCCAGAAGTAGCCTTAGAGGCGCACTTATCGGTGATGTTGCTCAGGCACCACCAAAAAAGAAACCCACAAACCCATTCTAAACTACAATTTTGTAGGCAACTTTGTCAATTACAAGACAAAACAATAGAGAAGAAGCATTATGTGAGTTTTATATTAGATTTTATTTTTATAAACTTTTAATTTTTATTAATTAGTTTTCAAGTTAGTTAAAAATATTTGTATTACAAGGATATAGGATTATATATTTAACAAATATATTTTTAAAAATACTCGACCATTGTTTCATATTTCAGTTGTATAAAAATATTTATCTCCACTATTTAGCGTGACTGCTAAACTGGACTCGAGCCAGAAGTTTTTTGGACTGTCTAATAAGCAAAATGGGTGCCACAATACTTCGTGAGTCATGTTGTTCATTAGCTGCTACCGCTTCTATAGCTAAATGCAAAGCATTGTAGGTCCCTATGTACCAAATCTTTTATGCTCCAGTCAGCTCATTGTCTCTTATACTTGTATTGCGGTCTTCTAAAGTATTAAAATGGAGTTAACAGTTAAAAAAAGTACGTGAAGCTAAAAAATGCTTTTAAGTGAATTGGTCTGTGCGTGTGGTTTAAACTCACTCGCAAAATGGGCGAATATCTACGATGAGGTAGCAACAATAATTGAGATGGATGAAGCTCCAATGAGACCTAAGAACTCTAGGGATGTAGAAGCTATTTGGGGATGAACTTAAAGTAGCGGCCGGGAGTGTACAGGATTAAGCCGAAATGTAGGTTTTCGGTTAGCCTAGGAAAACTAGCTACGGTTTTTCAGGCTAAGCTAGTTGCAATTAGGTTCTGTGCTGCAGAGATTGTTGGACGAGGAATAACTAATTCTAAGGTCGTGATTTTCTCGGATAGCCAGGCGGCTCTGCGAGCTATCGGTTCTTACCAGGTCGATTCAAGGCTGGTTTAGGACTGTCTGGGTGCCCTGAAGGAAATATGGTTCAAAATAGGGTCTTTAAAACCAAGTTTTAATATCCCTAATATTTATCGAGATATTTAAGATCAAAGTTAAAATTTTATAATATTCCGCGTATGACTACAATTTATTTTTTTAAAAAAAAGTATTATGAATGAATGCACACGAGGGATTCGAACTGGGGATCTCTCACTTACAAAACCACGCTCTCGATCACTAGACAAACATCCTGGCAAGATATTCTTACCGTAATCATAGGTCAAGAAGTCTTGCATACGAGGTACATTAAAATAATGTGATGGTTGCTTTTATTTGATGATAAAACAAATTTATCCTGATTCACCCACAACCATTACATTACACTACATGCTTTAAAATCTTCAATTATTATTATTTTTGTTCTTTGCGTCACAAATAACATTTTTTTGTAGTCAGAGGTCCTCCCCAAAACGTGTATTACTGGTGGAAAATTAATATTGAAAACCGATCACGAATAAGATAAAAATTGTAAGTTTGATCTTAAATATCTCGACAAATATTAGGGATATCGAAACGGGGTTAACGTCATTTTTTACAATTTTTTTATGTAGTTTTCATAATCATTGTCAAAACCAGTGGTCCTTATGAAACCTTGATCAGTTTTTTACCCGTAACTTCGCCAAAAATAAAGATACAGCATCGTGGGTGGAAAATTTGAAAACTAGATCAAAAAACGTATAGTTTATTTTTTAATAGGTTTTTCCAGATTTCCGCTTTCCTAAAAAGTAATTAGCGATTGGTGCGTTTTAAGTGCATCACCCTGTATAATAGTACTTAGAGATTAAATTGTTGAATAAAAAAATGCAAGGGGTGCATCTATTTATTGTGATTAAGTAGAGGGCAACGATACAGTAAATTTAGAAACCACTGTTTTAACGTGGACATGTACGAACATGTATAACATTGAAGTAGTTACTAACTGTGTTTTTGTTTTAACTGTTCCAGAAGAAGAAGAGGAGAAAGAAGTAAAACAAAATGATGAAAATAATGAAGAAGATAATGATGAAGATGATGAAAGAGAAGAAGAGGACGTTGATGAAGAAGAAGAAAGAGAAGAAGAGGAAAATGATGAAGAAGAAGAAAGAGAAGAAGAGGACGTTGATGAAGAAGATGAAAGAGAAGAAGAAGACGATGATGAAGAAGAAGAAAGAGAAAGGGAGAATGATGATGAAGAAGAAGAAAGAGAAGGAGAGGAAAATGATGAAGAAGATGAAAGAGAAGGAGAAGACGATGATGAAGAAGAAGAAAGAGAAAGGGAGGATGATGATGAAGAAGAAGAAAGAGAGGGAGAGGAAAATGATGAAGAAGATGAAAGAGAAGGAGAAGACGATGATGAAGAAGAAGAAAGAGAAAGGGAGAATGATGATGAAGAAGAAGAAAGAGAGGGAGAGGAAAATGATGAAGAAGATGAAAGAGAAGGAGAAGACGATGATGAAGAAGAAGAAAGAGAAAGGGAGGATGATGATGAAGAAGAAGAAAGAGAGGGAGAGGAAAATGATGAAGAAGAAGAAAGAGAAAGAGAGGATGATGATGAAGAAGAAGAAAGAGGAGAGAACTATGATGAAGAAGTGAGTGTGTTGAGGAGAACCAAACAATTACTATTTAAATTCATAAAGCAGATAAATAGTATACTTTATCCACCCTTTCCATAAAAATTGAAATAAAGATAAATTACTTGGCCATTAGTCAGTCAGTAGTCTATAAATGACGTATTAATATAATGAAATTATAGTCAGTGTACTTCATTAGTATAAAATGAAACTTTTTAACACAAAAAAATTATATATAAATTATAAATAAATAATCAGTTTTGAATTAAAATAAATTTGCAATACTTCTAATGCAAAAAATTATGTATAAATTATAAATAAATAATCAGTTTTGAATTGAAATAAATTTGCAATACTTCTAATGCAAAAAATTATGTATAAATTATAAATAAATAATCAGTTTTGAATTGAAATAAATTTGCAATACTTCTAATGCAAAAAATTATGTATAAATTATAAATAAATAATCAGTTTTGAATTGAAATAAATTTGCAATACTTCTAATGCAAAAAATTATGTATAAATTATAAATAAATAATCAGTTTTGAATTAAAATAAATTTGCAATACTTCTAATGCAAAAAATTATGTATAAATTATAAATAAATAATCAGTTTTGAATTGAAATAAATTTGCAATACTTCTAATGCAAAAAATTATGTATAAATTATAAATAAATAATCAGTTTTGAATTGAAATAAATTTGCAATACTTCTAATGCAAAAAATTATGTATAAATTATAAATAAATAATCAGTTTTGAATTAAAATAAATTTGCAATACTTCTAATGCAAAAAATTATGTATAAATTATAAATAAATAATCAGTTTTGAATTAAAATAAACTTGCAAAACTTCTAATGCAAATATCCTACACTTATACAAGAAGACCCAAAACACATAATTTAATATGTAATTTCTTTCTGGGGCTGTACCTAGTTCTATAAAAATTAACAAGAGAGCGCCAGTTTTTCACATTTAAATAATCTATAACATTATCTACGGTAAGGACAAAGAAACTGAAATACTTTACGCCTAACTTGGTCTTTGCTAGGCCCTCAGCATAGAATTGGCCTCCTGATCTACCAACAGACGCCTCTCTGGTTGCAGGTATGCACGGTAGTTGGTAATCTAGGAATATACTCTCGTAATCTGCTAAATCTTTTCTTTCAAAAAAAAAAAAGATTTCGTATAACAAACAAAAGGTTCAATTTTGTAAATGTAGGAGGCAAATTCAATATCATTTTTTTTGCTCCGAAGACCCTAAGTACACCAAAACAAACCATAGGACTGCTACAAATCAAAGTTAAGGCATTTTATCGCTGCTTTTATCACACAGTCTCCTTCTATATCCGAAGTTGTTGAATGAGTGTTGTGTCCAAATTGCTAAAGTTTCGTTTGCGCTGTGACTATTGGGCATCTCATAGCAGGTAGACTTCCCCTTCAGATTGGCAGTAAGTTCTACGAAAATCGTTTAATCGAACACTACCGAAAGCAATATTAACATTACAGGAACTCATATCCCTTATAATTAATTTAACGTACATAGGTACAGTAAAAGCTCTAATATCCGGCACCCTCGGGGTCGACATGTTGCCGGATATCGAAAATCTCCGGATAATAGAACGCTAATTTCGGCGCACGTAAATTAGATGTAAAATATGATTCTTTAACATTTCTCAGTGAAATACAGAACTGTACATGGGTTTTATGTTCTAATAAAGTAGGCCCTACCATATTGTTAGATACAGTACTACATTAAAATTGAGTGTACAAGAAATTAATATAAATTAATTAAATATAATAGTACATTAAGAGTTATGTTTTAATGATTTTTAAAATAATCGCGGATATCTGACTGTTTGATACGCGATGATCGCTTTTCAACAAATTTTGAATGAAGCATATGCAGTTGCAAAACTTCCTGAGCCGAGTAACATTTCTCACCTTCAAACAAACGTTAGCAGCGTTGTAAAAGCATCTGCAGCACTACTCCATGAAACGTTTAATTTTTCTTGAACTATTTCTTCATCTGATGATTCACTGTCAGCTGTTTTTTCTTCTGTGATTACCCTTATTAAATCTTCATCAGTTACATTGTGTGAAACGTCTATGTTTTCACACGCATGTACCCACTCTTCAATATCGTTTTGAGAAACATCCCTTAAATGATTTGAAGTTGGAAGAATTTTTAATGCAGCTAACCATCTCTTCTATTGGATTTATTTCACTTGTGTCTACTTCTTCTACGTGCCGGGTGATGTAATCAAACAAATATTAGATAGCCTACTTAATAACAAAGCCAATTCAAAAACAATCACTAAAATAGTCTACATTTCTGTATTTCCAAACAATCAAATCGTGTAATAACAATTACTGTATAACAAAAGCCATTTCAACACATTTTTTATGAGTACGTAGCTAGTTGAAAATTTGCCGGTTAATAGAACGTTCCGGATGTTGGAATGCCGGATAAAAGAGCTTTTACTGTATTACGTATTGACCTAACTACCGTTAAACTTTTGTATTGAATTAGTAAAAACTGATGGACTAGCCAAATTAAAATTGGTTTTAAGAGCGACTGGAGTTCAGATACATTGTTTTTTGTGTTGTACAGCTTAATAACTAGTTTAAAGTAGCTACAAGTTTACTGCAGTTAATTTAAAAAAATAAAATGCAGTACATTAGGTAAGTAAAATAAAAGATAATTAAACTGTGCAACGAAGTAAGATCGTACAATATAAAATGTATTCTATTCTATTATTCTTTCTCCTTAAAAAAAAACTTACAGTTTAAAAAATTAAGTATAAGGGTTGATTAAATGACAAAAGGTTCACAAATCAGCAAGTTTTTTTCGAGCGATGATCAAACTCATATTATTCTATTAAGAATTTAGGAGCTTTTAATGGTCAGTTTGATTATTAAAATACTAAAAGTGTAAATTAAATTGCAAAATTATCAAAGTATAGGAGGTTTTAAAAGTAACAAAACTTCAACAGACATAAAGATCAGAGGTGTTATGATGGAATTTTACTCACAATAAGCCGGAATAGGACGATGTGATGTACGACAGAAGACTGACTCATGCTGCTTAGAAGGTTCATCTTTCTTATTTTGTCTTTTAGACGTGGTGCGCAAGTGGCGACTTGCTAGCAACTAGGATTGGTAAAACCTTCACAGTCTTCATATTAGTATCTGCTAATTTTCTTATCAAGTGGTTAGCTAATTGTTTTGTTTTGGCGTGATTCAGAGCCTTAGTAACAAATAAAACTTACCTTGTTTAGGTCGATAATTAATAATTTCGAGATAATCTTATTACGTGAACTGTTTTTAAGTTTAATACGTAAATTTGCTTAAGTAAGAGAAAGAGGTGTTTAAATTTTATTTTTTAATAACACTGTACAATTTCAAAATTTTGTAAAAGTAAATTTCCAAAATTTTGGCAGAAACGCAATACTTATTGGAAAGCATTAGAAAAAAGAACGAGTATTCTAGGTGAATTAGCCCAGGTGTAGAGAGGCGAATGACTCTCTGAAGGTTTTGTTAAAAGCCCAGGCAATTGTAACGATTCAATCTAGACTTGTGTAAACGTCGGTTAGCCGTGCGCTGCATGAAAAGTCAAGAAAAACCAGCAGTTTCACTCCCATTGGCCCAAAAGGATGCGCTCGTATGTATGTACGTGTATGCTGTGCAAATACTTGATTTTTTATTTATAACAATCTTTTGCAAAATGTAACATCTAATACATTGTTAAAAAGGCTACGCAACCTTTTTTATCTTGGATTCCATTTAATAAAAGCTGGTTAATATTTAATAAATAACAAAGGTGTAAAATACCTACTCATTGTCTATTACTTTAGAAGTTTACTTAGTTATTATAATCAAATGTACCTTTACATTTGGAATTTTTGCCAAGATATATGCGTCATACTGTTCTCAATTACTATACAGCTTAGTGTTTGGCATTGGGCTTGAATATTCCTTATAAGGTTTATATTCAGTAATATTCGTTTTCTGGACCGCTAGCTCCAAAAAAACAAAATAGTTAACACTAGTTGAATAAAACTGTCCGGTAGGACAGTTGTATAAGGGTTGATCGTCAAAAACTGCACGAAAAAGTGTAACGTTGAAAAACACCCAACTTTGACAATTTTTTTCTATTTTTCTATAAAAGATAAAATTCCCAAATTTTCTTTAAATTATAGGGCAAATCCTCCTATATGACTGTAATTTTTTTGCAACAACCTAGATTTGATAGATTTTGAGAAAAAAGTTGCTGAAAATGAGCAAAAACGGCATTTTCAGAAATTGTTCTTGGTCTTCTTGTTACCTTTTTTTGTAAACAACGTAGCGCCTAAACGCGTGAACCGATTCTCATGAATGAGTAGTCATTCGATTCGGAATTTTGTGTAGATGTGCCTTTTGGGGGGTCTCGACGCTGTCTATCGAATGGGAGAGGAGTTAGCTCCCTTTATGTAAGGCTCCCTCCAAAATTATTTTTACTAATTACTCTGTAAATCTTGGCCCAATTTTGATAAAATTTGGTAGTATGATAGGATTAGGGCTTCCCTACTTAACATTAAAGCGACGATCTGCTCTTACACTTGTTAAAGGGAAGTGTAGAAATCATTTCAAATTATCGACACGTGAACCGATTTTCATGATATGTACAAGTATTTGTGTGACGGCATAACAAAAAACAAAAAAACTAAATTTCTGGTTGTGAACAGACACAATTTTCTAACTCACAACTTTTCTCCAAATTTCGGAAGTTCAAGGTCAAATTAAATACTGTTAGGCCTCCTACAACGCGTTTTAGGAAATATATGGCGACTCCCCTTAGTCACCCACCTGAAATGATATTCTAGAATTAGTTACAGAAAATGGAAAAAACGAAGCAGATTTTTGTGACAGTTATATTCGAAACATTATCGATTGAAGATAATAATTCTAAAGATCTTTACAATGTAGAAACCAAAAACTTCACTCTTAAAGTTTTAGAAAAATATTTGGCGATGGCGAACCAGTTGGAATCTTACTTATTTTTTGGGAGAACGATCCTCTGCCAGAGAGAGCGGAAACATTTAAAAGAAATCTTCAAAATAGCAATTTTCAATCTTATCTGCCTACCAAGAAATTTTTAAAGATTTGCAAAGCAAGAGCAAACAATCTCTAATGATGAGATGTTTTAAAACCTAAACCCATCGGAAGTGCAGTGGAACTTGTCGTTACGATCCACTTCTTATCTGATGAATTAATCCCTAAGGTGGATTTTTTACTCTGTTTGTTATATGTCAACAAACATTTCTGCAAATTCTTGTTTAAGTTAGCTCAGTATTGTGATTGCTATTGCACCGTGAACATGGAAAAGGATATCATTCATTATCCGCATATTTTGCTGAATTATTTTAAAAAAAGGTAACCGTGCTGCAGAAGCCCATAACAAAATTTGCAGTGTTTATGGGGATGATTCCTTAACCGAACGCACCTGTCAAAATTGGTTTGCCAAATTTCGTTTAGGAAATTTTGACATCAATGACGCTCCACGGTCTGGTCGCCCACAAGAAATTGACACGAGCAATGTTAAGGCTATTGTTGATCAAAATCCCACCCAAACAGTGCGAGAAATTGCTATGGCCCTAGATGTGTCGCACACAAGTGTAGAAAACCATTTACACAAACTCGTCTACGTTTCCAGGCTTGATGCTTGGGTACCTCCACTCTCTAACCGAAGCCAACTTGGCAACACGCATTTCTGTTTGTGATTCAATCCGGAAACGGCAACAAATCGACCAATTTTTGAAATGGTTGGTAACAGGAGATGAAAAGTGGATACTGTACGATAATGAGGTCAGCATTCTTGGGGATCAAGAAGTGAGACATCTAGAAGAACGTCAAAACCCGGATTGCATCCAAAATGCTTTCCATTTGGTGGGATTTCAAGGGTGTTATTGACATCAGGACAAACAATTGATTCAACTCTATACTGTTCGCAATCAACAAAGTTGGATCAATAAATTAGAAAAAAGCGCCCAGAACTGGCAAATCGAAAGGGTGTTGTTTTCCACCAAGACAACGCAAGGCCCCACACCTCGTTGCTCACTCGCAATATACACTGCTCCACAAAAAAAAAGTGGCGCACTTTAAAAATGCATTATTTTTTATTCTCTGTAACTTTTTTGTTCTACATTTTATTTTAGTTAGCAAATATAAGAAGTATAAAGTTACGGGAGGGCTAAAATAAAATAAAAAATGATCTAAAAGAAATGAAAACCTTTAATTTAACAAAAACGTACTTCTCGGCAAAATATGAGTTTAGAAAAAAAATGTATTTCTTCCGATTCAAAAAAGAGAAAAAGAATTTTAGTAACGTGTATTGCTCGCAATACTGCATCCAATCTCCTCGGCATTAAATACTCCTTATTAAATTTCTCACGAAATCTTGTGTTAATTCCTCCCATATCTCCACCAGAGCACCTCGCAACTCTTCTAAGCTCCTGGGAGGATTATTTCTCCATCTTAATCACCTACCCAGCTCATCCCAAAGATGTTCAATTGGATTTAAATGCGGGCTGCGTGCTGGCCACCTCAAAACACGAATGCTAGTGTCCTGTAGATATTGAACAACACAGGCGGCAGTGTGTGGTCGGGCATTATCTCGCATAAAAATAAAATTCTCCCCAATAAATGGTGCATAGGGCATCACATATTGCTGCAAAATTTCCCTCACATACAAATCTGCATTCAAGATTGCCCTGTTGAACACGTGGAGCTCAGTCTTAGCCTCCATAGAAATCCCAACCATCACCAGCACTGAACCACCTCCGAATGGTAGTCTACCAGAAATATTGCACGGAGCGTAGCGCTCCCCAGGCCTTCGGTAAACTGGGTAAACCCATCAGGTGCATAGAGAGCAAAACAGGACTCGTCTGAAGTGAGAACGTTTCTCCAATCGTCCTCAGACCAGTTGCGGTGTTCCCTAGCGAACTCTAGATGGGCTCTCCGATGGTCTACGGTGAGCAATGGTCCCGTGGCTTGCTTCCTAGAGCGTAAATTCATTTCAGCAAACCTTCTTCATACGGTTTCGGCACTGAGTGAAACTCCACGAACAGTAAGCAGTGTTTGAACTGTTTCAGAAGCAGTTGATGTACGATTTCTTAGAGTGTGAATTCTGATAAATCGGTCATCAAGTGCTTCTGTGGCTCTTGGTCGACCCGAACCTTGTCTGCGAGTGCAGAGGCCTGTCTCCTGGTAACAATGGATGGCTCTACGGACGGTGGTCTCAGGCAACCCTAACGTTCGAGCTGCGTACCGCTGACTCCGTCCATCCTCAACTAATGCAATAATACGGGCCACTTGCTCTGCTGTAATTCAGAGTTTGCAATGCTTTCAGCTTGAAAAAAGTCGAAACGTAACTGCAGAGGTCAATAAATTTATTTACTGTTGAGGTAAAGTTCATGTTGTTGTTTACACAAAAAGACCGAATGGGATTAAACGAGGAATTGCTTCTCTATTTACGTGAAACTTAGGACCTTGATTCGATTAATTGTTCCCTGACAGTTTATGAAAATAATTAAAACTAATAATCTTTCCCCAAAATGTGATAAAACAAAAAATTAACGCTTTTTTCAAAGTGCGCCACTTTTTTTTGTGGAGCAGTTTATAATTAAGCTTTGGATGGGACCTCCGTATTCACCTGACCTAGCTCCAAGTGACTACTACTTATTCCGGCCTCCGCAGAACTCCATGGATGGAAAGCAATTCCAAAACGAACAGGACATCAAAAACCACTTTGGATCAGTTTTTTGACAATAAACCCCAGACGTTCTATGAACGTGGCATTATGCAGTTGGTCGAAAGATGGGAACAAGTTATACTAAATAATGGTGAATATATTGAAGATTAAAATAAATTATATGTCTATTATACACAAGAGTTTTATTTCACCCTCAAAAACCGAACGGACTTATTTGCCAACTATTTAAGGTTTTGATGTTGAAAATTGATGAAAATGTTACACCATAAAAGATAGTTTTTCTCTTTTTAGAACCGAATCCCAGTTGGTGTCTCCTATAACGCGATTAACAGGAAAATCCGGCCCAGTTTTGTCCAAAACTATCCTTGCTACACTACTCTTATACCAACTCTAGATCACCTGAACAACATTCCCATCAACTTCCTGCATTATCAGGTTTTTGATTAAAAACGAGTGATTGACCAAATCAAAAGCTTTTTTTGTAGCAATGAAGGCCATATAAATTTTCATCTGGTACTCTCTGGTTTTACCTATAATCATATTTAATGCATGAAGCTGGTCAATGGTACGTAATTTAGAGCTTCTCGGAGTGCGATGGAAAGGAGCATGTTGGGTGTTCAAAGAGCTCAGAAAATTAGGAACTCCGAAATCAGAAGGAAAATTGGAATGACTGATGTAGTAGAAGCGGCTTTATTGCTTGTAATAGAATTGGGCTGGACACGTGGAGAGTAACAGAATGGATACCATTAGACAGAACAAGGACAAAGAGGAAGACAGTTCTTGAGATAGAAGGATGATTTAAAAAAAAAATTTGTGGGGTACTGTGGAGTAGAGTGACTCAAAATAAAACAGCATGGAAGAAACAAGGAGAGACCTTTGCCCTAAGATGACCCTAGTTACCAATGAAATCATTTTGTTCTTATTCTTATCATTTTTTTTTTAATTTTCAAACTTATATTTTAGTATACAGGGTGTATACGGAGGAGTGGTCGAAACTTTATTTTTTACTTCCGTTTTATTAAATAATAATTGTTCTAAACTAAAATGGTTACTTTTCTTTTGGTTCCTTCTCCAAAAATTGACATTTGAGTAAATTAGTGGTGAAAAGTCGGTTACGCAAAATCCCAGTTTTCTGCATTTACACCCCTCTGTTCGGGGTAGGGTTTTATTAAAAACCAAAAAAATCCATATGATCTTGAAGCTCAATAAATGCGCAACTTTTTCTGAAATTATGTGATTCCTTGATTCATTAATAATTGAGAAAATGCAGTTGAAAATTTTAACAGAAATCATCGAGAACGAATTTTTTAGACATTCAAGTAAAAATTTCATTGTTATAAGAATCGTTTTGAGGCTCTGTACCAAGCAGATTTATAGGAAATTTAATGCTCTTTCGTTTGGAATAAGCAGATTTGTTGTAAGATAAAGGATAAAATAGTTACGGCCGTTTTTATGGCGAAAAACGCGAATATCGACGGAAAAGTTAAAAAATGCAAATACAGTAAAAGCTCCTTATTCGCGCTTCCTTCATTCGCGTTTTCACTATTCGCGGATTAAAAAAATGCGACCAAATTCCTATATTCGCGGATATTCGCGGAAGTACACTATGATAATAAAAGGATTCCAATAGGTATCCAACCCAATATCCTTTGTAAATGCCGTCAAATGGACTAATAAAAAAAGTAAAATAGATCTTATTACAACTTTGCCTAAAGTATGTTGTTAAATGATATCGCCGAGGACTTTGACATAAGCCGCCTTCGCCGCGATCGGTGTTTTTGAGAATGTAAACGCACAGAATGAAAACAACCTTATTACTCGATGAATAAAGTATATTTTTAAATGTTGCTGTTCCGTTCTATGGTAAAAGCCGCTTTGCGTGTTCTATTGTTTCGTCTTTCGCATTCGTTACAAAAATTGTGATCGAGTAACACGTCTCTACCGCTCTTTTTCTAATTTATAATGTCAACTAAAAAAAAAATGAGAAACGAGTTTCGACACGAAAAATATCTGTTACCGCTAAAAGTGAAAATAGAAATGCTTGATCATTTACGCCTTGGAGAGTCATTTGCATCCATATCACGCGCATTCAATGTCAACGAATCAACTGTACGATCGATAAAAAAATCCGAAGATAAAATAAGATCGTCTGTAGCTTCAACTTCACTGTCAGCGAAAATTGTTCGTGATCCAGCAATAGAAAAAATGGAAGTGGCGTTGTCATTATGGATCGAAGACCGCAACCAAAAAAGGGTGCCCCTGAGTGGTCCAATGGTCCGGGAGAAGGCAAAGTATCTTTACGCTCATTTTAAAGAACCTGATGGTAGTTGTAGTGGCAAGTTCAAACTTTGACTGCAAACAAAAGCTTTTAAAAACTGCCAAGCAAGAGAAAATTACAAAATTCTTCAAACCATTGCCTAAGCCTTAAGATAATTAATCAAAATGTCAAAAACTTCAATTAAATTGATTTTTTTATGAATTTGTTTTTTTTTATTTTGTCAGCTAGGAACGTATCCCCTATAATCCCATATAAATTACCATTCCGTATTCACGGTTTCTGTATTCGCGGCAAATTTATGGAACATATACCCCGCGAATACAGAGCTTTTACTGTATCTTGGACACTATTGAGAATCGGGCCAAAGTGAATAGAATATTTTTTGTTGCATTTGAGCTGCTGAATCACCTCCCGAAGTTTCGACCACTCCTCCGTATACACCCTGTATAAAAATTTCACACGGGGGACGATTCAGTGGCCACCTCGTTCACCGGATTTGACACCTAAGGACTATTTCCTTTAGGGATACCTGAAAAACAAGGTGATTATTCATAACTTTTTTCTTTCTTTCCTTATTTCTGCTTATCTAAAAGCATTTCTAAATCTAGGTGTATCAGAAATCAAACCGGGATTCCCAAACAACAAGACTATGATGCCTTAGGCTGTGTAAGCAAAGAGCCGAAGAGGCTCTGTGCTTGGGTAGAAATCAGATTACTCTGATCACAGGGCTATTCACAAGGCCTGGTAGGTTTAGGAAGTATCTATTCAAGGTGGGGGCTTATTAGCTCGGAATCATTGTGCAGATTATGGTCAGGAAGAGAGGGAAGTCGAGCGATTACGCTATGAAACCTTTGGATCTTTGAGACCAAAGGAGATAGTAGCGCAAAAAGAACTAGTAGGGAAAGCCTTCAATATCTTTAGCAGGGGCGGGTTCGTCTACTAGATCTAAGATGGGGCTGGCACAAATAGGTCTCTTGTGGCTGCCGTGGGGCACAGATCCCGTCCCGCTATTTTATTCCTTAAGGAAGACGAAGGAAATAATGAAGTTGTATTCCTGAGGAAGGGAAAGGGAATTATCCTTTATAAAAGCAGTAAGAACTACTCAAAATTTATTCTTCCAAGTCAAAAACTCAATCAGAAATTTGAATGAATGGCGAGAGTTGTCGAGTCAAAGTTGGTAAGAGCAGCAAACAGATAGAATATGTAACTTGTGGAATAAATCTGTAAAGGAGGTATGAGGCGCTGCATGTCGGCCGAACAATGCAATCAGTCGTACCAACTCAACCGTGTAAGCATTACAATACATTCTTACCGATACAAATCGTGTTCAAACTAATTTGAATCAATGTATTTGAAAATCTACTTGTGAATACATTCTTTGGAGAGTAGGTTGATTTTTATTTATTTATTTCATTTTATTTATTTATTGAATTGAAAAACTACCATCTTTTCCATTCAGCTTGGGAGCAGTCCTTGATTGCCCCTTTGTATTCAAACTTGACCAAAGTATCGTCTTACAAAATTTCTACTTAAGATTCGGAGCTATAGGCATCTTCAGATGTGGACAAATCTGGTATAAACACACATACCATCTTCTCATGCCGCAGTAAACGTAATAATTTACAATTTGTCCTTAAAAAATTAATATTAATTGGTTATTTTTATTTATAAATAAAAAAAATTCTTTAATTTTTTATGCGGAGCTGAGCTGTGGGGCGAAACCATCCAACATCCTAAGAATCCAATCCTTTCAATCTAAAGTCCTTCGGCATATGGTAACGCTCCTTATTATGTATCCAATTTAACCCTCCGTACAGACCTCAAAATTCCTTTTGTCAATGACCTAATCCATTCTAGACTTCCTTAATTTCCATAATAGCCTAACCATGCATCCTAATCCCACAGCACAAGCCTTATCCCGACAGTCCTCCACGACTTTGGCCCCGCGACCTTTTACCTATTTCCTAAACTTCCTTCCAACCTATAGAGAGTTCCAGCATTGGTTGGGGCCCCTCTCAGCATGCCTTCCCGATTGTGGCGCTGGATCCTCCCGGATTCAGTCTACAATCTGTGCATAACTAAATGAAGATCACATTTACTTGATGTATATGTATATGTACAGGTTGTAAATAAAAAAAAATAATTATGATTTAAGGCGCCTCAACATCTGAAGTTATTGACGCCCAGAGCTTTTTTCAGCGTACTGCCGGCCTCCAGACAGTGTTCTCTCGTTACAGACCACACTGTCCATCACCGGACAAAAATCAATTTACCAAAATGAAACTTCCGGCCATCAAATTTACTTCAAATTTTGGATTTTTTGTTACATATTTAATACTTATTCATATTTAATGAGTGATAATACCGTACATGGTACTAAAATAACACTTTAGAGGAAAGCTCAACTACCAATCATACTCAAAAGTGTTATAAATCGAATTCTGAATCGAATCATACCAGCTTTTTTTTTTCCAACTGATAAATCATTTTTGTAAAGAGCTGATATTTTACCAAAAAAGAGTTGGTTGGGTGCTGAACCAGAATTTATCAAATTTTGGGAGGAGGGTGATTTTTCGTTTTTGAGTTATGCGGACCACCCACTTCACGGACAGACAGACCGACATATACCAACCAATAATAAAAAAAACCTTTTTCGGATTCAGGGGATTTCAAATCAAATATTTTCGGGAGAAGTCAAATTCTATAATCTGCACGATTACAAACTTCTCAAATTGCAGTAAAATAAAAGAGAGTAAATAATTGTAGAGAAGCTGAAACTTCAAAATTCATGGGACTGAATTCAAACTGTAACTTTTAGCAATCAAAATTTGCTCAAACTACTTGATACTTTAATAAGTATTTGATTCTTTCAAGATTATTTAAAAAAAGGCGCGGCTATGCGGGTTAGTTGAGTTAGAGAAAACAACCTGCATAGCCACGTCTTGAAGAAGGCAATATATTTGTCGAAACGTTGGCAAAAAGACGAGTTGTTTTTATTTGGACCGATTCCTCGCCAATTTGAATCCTTAAAATAATATTTTTACGGTCAATACGAGGTGTGGCTATTAAATAACGAGACTATTGCTGTCAAACATTTTATTTTAAATTTATACATATTTTAGTTATTACCACCTTCAATATACACCCCTCCTCTATCCCTACAACGCTCCATGCGAATTTACAATTGTTCGAAACAGTGCTGGAAGTCTTTTTCTCTCAGCTCCTGCATGACGCGTGCCACTTTTTCTTTCACAGCTTCAAAGGATTGAAATCGTGTTTCTTTTAACGCAGATTTGACTTTGGGGGAACAAGTCACATGGTGGCCAGGTCAGGCGAATAAGGCGGATAGCCTAAAACTTGGATGTTGTACTTGGCTAGAAACGTCTTGACAGACAAAGCAGTGTGAGTTTCTTCCACAAATCGGGTCGTTTTTTTCCTTACTCTTTCACGGAGTTGAGCAAGCACCTCACCGGTAGTAATGTTGATTAATTATAATCGATATTTTCATCCGTTTTGGACGTGGAAGGGCGACCTGGGTGGTCATCATCTCCGAAAGTCTTCTCGGCCATCTTGGAAACGCTTGAACCACTCAAAAAACTTGCGCACGTATTAAACATTCATCAGTATAAACCTCTTTTAATAAAAGATAAGTTTCAGTAGCGGTTTTATCAAGTTTTGATGTGAAATTTCACCACCATTCGTTGCTCCACTACATGTGTAGTATCATGTTTTCGGTAAAACGAAACTAACACCTCTTACACAAACGACGGTTCCGGTCAGACAGATTTCTCTACAAATACGTGAGGCGCTGCAATCGAAAGAGAAGGCTTTACGCTGCACAGTTGTCGGTCGCATGCATTTGGATTTGGCGCATGCGTAGTTGTCCCAAAGCGATGTTCCTTTGGGTTTCCTACTCTTCCCTCCATCCTGAGCTAATTTTAAATAGACCTCCTATTGTCTCAGATCGATGCTTTTCTGGGATTTTCTCTCCTGTCATAACTCTTTTTTTAAAAGCCCAATCGCAAGGATTGCTGCTCCTTCCTCTGCTAGAGTGTAGGCAAATAGAGACCTCGACTGAGTTGGAAAAAAAAAAGCTGGCATGATTCGATTCAGAATTCGATTTATAACACTTTTGCGTATGATTGGTAGTTGAGCTTTCCTCTAATGTGTTATTTTAGTACCATGTACGGTATTATCACCCATTAAGTATGAATAAGTATTAAATATGTAACAAAAAATCCAAAATTTGAAGTAAATTTGATGGCCGGAAGTTTCATTTTGGTAAATTGATTTTTGTCCGGTGATGGACAGTGTGGTCTGTAACGAGAGAACACTGTCTGGAGGCCGGCAGTACGCTGAAAAAAGCTCTGGGCGTCAATAACTTCAGATGTTGAGGCGCCTTAAATCATAATTTTTTTTTTAATTTACAACCTGTACATATACATGTACATCAAGTAAATGTGATCTTCATTTAGTTATGCACAGATTGTAGGTTGAATCCTGGAGGATCAAGCGCCACAATCGGGAAGGCATGCTGAGGGGGGCCCCAGCCAATGCTGGAACTCTCTAGAGGTTGGAAGGAAGTTTAGGAAATTGGTAAAAGGTCGCGGGGGCAACGTCGTGGAGGACTGTCGGGATAAGGCTTGTGCTGTGGGATTAGGATACATGGTTAGGCTATTATGGAAATTAAGGAAGTCTAGAATGGATTAGGTCATTGACAAAAAGAATTTTGAGGTCTGTATGGAGGGTTAAATTGGATACATAATAAGGAGCGTTGACCATATGCCGAAGGACTTTAGATTGAAAGGATTGGATTCTTAGGATGTTGGATGGTTTCGCCCCACAGCTGAGCTCCGCATAAAAAATTAAAGAATTTTTTTTTATTTATAAATAAAAATAACCAATTATTATTAATTTTTTAAGGACAAATTGTAAATTATTACGTTTACTGCGGCATGAGAAGATCGTATGTGTGTTTATACTAGATTTGTGCACATCTGAAGATGCTTATAGCTCCGAATCTTAAGTAGAAATTTTGAGTCAGTTTTAAACTTTTTCAAGCCTAGTAAAAGAAAGCAATAGTGTCTGACAGGTTGAAGTAGAAAAAAAAGAAGTTATTTGAGTAATTTCAGAAAGATACAGCTAGTAATTAAGAGAGATTTAATGTTTGTATTTTACAGAATGAACACAGAGGGAAATAAATTGAAAGAGCCAGAGGAGAAGGAGATTTAGGAAGGAAATCAAAGCGCTACACACGCGTACATTTATACACGTTGGCTACATAGCAGTACCGGTGGTAGAATTAATTGATTCATGTTTCCTATGTAAATTTTGGGCGTTAGAACTCGGCCAGGTTTGAATTCAAACACGGCCAATATAAACTCACCGCTCCATATTCCACCCTCTCGAGTACACTCCACGCCCAAACATCTATATTTCTCTGGAAATTCAACTTTTGCGAATGATTGTACTGAATTGCAACAATCTCTTTGCTAAGTCTATTTACTTTTTATTAGTGTAATCTAGTTTTATTAGCTTTAATCGAAATTATTTATTATTACATATCTTTAAATCCTATTCTCAGCAACTAGATACTGCTAGAAATCAATGAGTTCGCTTCATTAACCATTGTATCACTGAATTTATGCAAAGAATTCTCCATTTTTTTCACATTCTGGCAATCCTTGGCTAAGGATAGACGAATTTTCATCTCCCTTCAGTGACAAAAAGCATCAGGGAAAATCTATTTCCAGCTCTCCATAGGATGCGCCCCAGGCAAATAGGGTAAAGTCGGGTGAGATGGCCAATCGGGTGAGATGGCCAACAGCCGAAATGTCGTTCGACGGCGTTGCGTGACCTCTCCAGTGATGAACCTTCATGTTTGACTACAATGAGTTCATTTTGGTCTGCGTCAAAGCGTTATTAATTAACTCAGAGAATAAAAACATTATCGTCTCAACAAAAAATTTTATGATAGTTGCATATTGCGTGCTGCAGCGAATGTATGTGTCGTTTTAGTGTTGTTTTTTACATATTAGGAAAGTACAGTATACATTAATGAATCCTAACTTCTAAAACTGTCAAAAAGTATGCGTTGAGTTATGTTTATCATGACGGACATCTCTTCCTAGCATTCGGGACAGATGGCCATCAAACAGTACGGATAGATGGCTAATTATTTTTACTTTTTTTTTTTGTTATAGTTTCGCTCAGTTTCCAATTCACTGTAGAAAAATGCCAGTTACGCATAAAAGACAGAACACTAACCGCGGAAATTATACTGAAGAAAATTTGAGATCGTATTAACCCCACACCCAAACTGTCGTCTCTGCAAGAAAACGAGCCAAGTCTGTTGCCCACTTTATTAACTTCTCTCGAGCACATTGCTGTTGTGAAAAACAGATTAGCAAAGAAATCCAAACCAACAAGAAATACCATCCCCAAAGAGACAATTCTGAAAGAAAGAATTGTCCGAAAAAGAATACGCTCACCTTCCCCAAGTTGAAGAGGATGAAACAGGAATCGAATTTGAAGTGGAAAGTGATGCCATTTTAGAAATCGATGAAACTGAATGTACAGGATATGGGGAAAGCTACAACAAGACCAGAAAAAAAAGATTCTTTGGAATGCATAATATGCCGGAAGTGGTTCCACGAAAATTGCTCTTCTTTTGCATACGCTTACCGAAATTGTAGTAAAAGCGCATTTAAAAAGAAGAATAATAAGTAAATATTAGGTAACCATTAATTTTTTTCTGTTATTTTTACGTTTTACTAGTGCAATTTCATTTACAATATGTGGCCATCTCTCCCAAGTTACACTGGCCAACTCACCCAACCCAGTGGGGATAGATGGCCAACTGCTATTTTTTTTTTGTAAGAATAAAAAAATGTTTCCCTTAGCGTTTTTTCTGAAATTTTTTCCTTTTCTTATGTTGGTGAGCGTATGAGGTTTCCAAAAATAATAATAAAGTAAGCCTAGCCCTTACCAAAAATTTGTAGGCACCCTCCAAATAAAATGGTGGCCATCTCACCCTACTTTACCCTACTACTCTCTGTCTGTAACTTCCCCTGGCTAGTCTTGGTTGTTACCAGACATTGAAAAGGATATAACCACTCGTAAGCGTTGGTGTGCGGTGTTTTGGCAAGGAAAGAAAGATCCATAACTGCTGGATCTTCCTGAGGCGGAAGTATGTTTTGGAGAGCGATGACCTTCTCAGTAAATTTCAGGGCAGTGAAGAAGGATATATCCCAATTAGGTAGATTATATCCGGCTACCAGCTCTTCTCACTTCCTAGAACTACCTTGTAAGCTCTGGGCTCTCTTTTTATTCATTTCGGAGAGCCATTCTTAGAGCAGCTGACGAACATTGGAGGCGTGTTCGGAAAGTTCCTACGCTTCCAGATTTTAGAGAGTTAATATATCCTATGCCTAGAATGTTACCAATGTTACCGAATGTTGCCTAAAATTTTTTTTGGATCAAATCCAATGGAGACCATACAGTGCCAAAGTTATTTCTGATTTCTTTATACAGTAACGAAAATTAGAGATTGGGTTCTGTACATATACACCATCTTGTGTTTGAAGGTTGAATATTTTTCATCACTTTTAAGTTTATTGTACTAAGATCGAGTTTTTGATACCCCAATAAATATACGTACACATACATGGTGATCCATTTAAAACGCACCAATTCTCTAATAACCTTTTAGGAAGGCGGAAATCCGGAAAAACCTATTAAATAAACAATATGCTTTTTTTGCACTAGTACTCAAATTTACCACCCCCGATGCTGTATCTTCATTTTTGGCGGAGTTACGGCTAAAAAACTGATCAAGATTACATAAGGACCACTGGTTTTGACAGTGATTATGAAAACTACATAAAACATTGTGCAAAATGACGTTGACCCTGTTTCGTTATCTCTAATATTAGTTGAGATATTTAAGGTCAATGTTACCATTTTATCTTATTCGTGACCGGTTTTCAATATTAATTTTCCACCAGAAATACACGTTTTGGGGAGGTCCTCTGTCTGCTGAAAATGTTAAAGAACCAAAATAATAATAATTGAAGATTTTAAAGAATGTAGTGTAATGTAATGGTTGTGGGCGAATCAGGATAAATTTGTTTTATAATCAAATAAAAGCAACCGAAAGACAATAAGATAAAATTGTAATTTTGATCTTAAATATCTCGACAAATATTATGGATATCGAAACAAGATCAACGTCATTTTTCACAATTTTTTATGTAGTTTTCATAATCATTGTCAAAATCAGTGGTCATTAAAAACCCCAAATGGTTTTTTGACCGTAACTCCGCCAAAAATGAAGTTACAGCATCGGGAATGGAAAATTTGAAAACTAGATAAAAAAAACATAGTTTATTTAATGGGTTTTCCGGATTTCCGCTTTCCTAAAAAGTTATTAGCGATTGGTGCGTTTTAAATGGATCACCCTGTTTTATTGTTCATTGACAATGTATTTAGGTGGTTATAAATTACATTGTTTTTTTGAAGTGGTCATGGGATCCATTAAAGGATAGCAAAGGACTACTTCAGGAAAAAGGCTCAATAAGCCTGCATTGAATGCAGGACTCGGAAAACAGGATTCAGGCTATATCATCGCTTAGGCAATTGTTTATACTAACCATAAATAACATCAAGTCGAATCCCGCGTATGACTAATTTTGATTTGTCAGGAAAAATTGTTTGTAGTAAAGTATGAGCTTCCGCCCCCGTCCACGACACCTAATTTGGTAGTTGGATGTTAAGCCCTAACTAAACAAATTGGCCATTAATTTTTACAGAGAATCTGTTTTAGGGTAGTTCTTGGAGAACAGGTTCATGTTGGCTGCATTGTATGGTTCCAATTCAGTGTGATTTAATGTTCATTGAGTCTTTCGTTTTATGGAAATCGTAACAAATATATCCGGTGGTGGCTGAGAGGGTTGCCATGGTAATGAACTAATCTCTAACTTCATTTCATTCCAATTAATATTACTTTTATGTCGGTATAACTTTCCAGTGAGGTACTAGTTAGGCAGCTGGCTAATGTGTCCAAATACGCCGCACGCTTTGATGTGGTATTCACTGTATAAAACTAATCCAACAGGTTCGATATCGAACGAGCTAGCTAGAGATATGCGTTCCCATTTATCTCTCTTAATTACCGAGTCTTTTTATTGAATGTTTTTTAAAATGAATAAATTTTAACCATGGATTTGCAACGTTCCTCTTTATTGTATTTTGGTATTTGTGAGCATAACAGTAATACTAGATATCTAGGTGGTGAAGGGTAGAGCAGTGATGCCAACAAAAGCCCCATCATAAACTTTAGGCCTGAAGAAGGTAATTGATTGGTTTTAGCAAATCACCACCCAAAACCAGAAAGCGAACACTGCTTCTCATGAGAGCAATCAAGGAATGTAGAAGAGTATAACTATAATTACGAATTATGTAGTTTTTGCTTCATACGAAGTACAAATGAATACCAACGTTTCAAAGAATCCGTCCATTTAGGACATCAATATTGTAAAGTTTTTCTCCTTTTACTAAAAACTTCACAACTATAACTAATGCCTGCCACTAGTTAATTTAATAGTATGTGGGTTTGATAAATAATAAAACTCGCTAAAGTTGTAAGTAATAACCTGATTTATTCACACATTAACATTAACTAACATGAACATTTACTAGCAACTAACGCTATTCATTACAGTCACCATTTACAACAGTCACAACAGTTTACTGTTACTTACTCACTACGTAACGCCACAAAACTGTTCCACGACTAGCCCCTGGTCCGCACTGCACCGAATTGCACTAGTCTCAGCTGCACTAACACAGCTCTACTCATCAACTGACTAATTGCCCAACTAGCTACCACTGAAGCACTCCACAACACTGACTCTCTCTAACTATGTCTCAACACTGACTCTCCAAGACTAACTCCAAAACTCACTGACTGACTAGAAAGTACAAGATTGTAAAACTCTTAGAACTCGATTAAAAACTGACTTCTCCAGCTGTGTCTGCCTCCTTTTAACTGCGACTGCCCCACTCCGTCTGTGTTACGCCCACCGGCCGGTCACTGGCTGAGGAAAACACATGCTGCCGCCACCCCAACTGGGGCCGCCTCCTCCAAATCTCAGTCACACTCCAACTCCGCCTGTCTTGCTCCCACCTGCCGCTCATTGGCTGGAAAACACATACTGCCACCACCTCAGCTGTGGCCGCTCTCCTCCAACTCTCTGTCTCTCTCCAACTCCGTCTGTCTCACTCTCACCTGTCAATCACTGGCTGGGAAAACACATATGCCACCACCCCAACTGAGGCCTTTCTCTTAGCTGGCTTTTACACAGCGGTGGTCCGTTACAGGCTACGGTCACTAAACTCCCTGAACAAACCAGCCCTTTCCTTTCTCCTCTGGCTCAGGTAGAGACCGGTCTTTTGTTTACACAGTGTCGGCCTGTTACCGACTTTGGTCGCTTAACCCCTAGAACAATCTAGGCCTTTCTTTTCTCCTCAGGTAGAGACCGGCCCTTTTGTTTACACAGTGGTGGCATGTTACCGACTTTGGTCGCTCAACCCCTAGAACAATCTAGGCCTTTCTTTCCTGCCCAGGTCAACTTCGTTACAATATAAAGGTGTACGTGAACATATCAGACCCTCTTGTAGAAGAGTATAATAGGATATTATTATTATTCAAATGTTTCATATTTTTATTTCTCTTGATTAAGATATTCATTGACAATCTCATATGTTTTCGATTTATTGAGTATATTTCACATCTTGGATTGTTATTATACATGATTTTATGTTAGCAGATCACCATACTACGTGTTCAAGTAGAATAACCTGTTTATCGCTTCAAGGCAAGAATATAAATATTATGCTATGAAAAGCTAGATGTATTCAAAGACAAGCTATCTCTATGGAGCCGGCGAGTGAAAAATGACAATTTTTTTTTCAAATTTTTCATCACTTGAAGAAATAGTTGATAATGATGAATCGTCAAGTTTGATTGCCAGTGTCAGTGAAGGAATCGTGTAGCTCATTTGGCGGTGCTGTCGAAGCCATTTGATCGATATTTTGGACGTAGGGAAACTGGTAAAGTCGGATGAATGGATTATGAATCCATACTCTTTGGATTTAGCTCCAAATCCAATGTCCGATTCAATGGCCACCTCGATCTCCGGACTTAACCCCAATGGACTATTTTGTGTGGGGATATCTAAAAAAATCTAAGTGTACAGTAACCTTAAACCCTTGTATGGCTAAGGATGTTACTTCTCGGGGAGGAAAAACCAAGGCCTGAGAGCTTTACCCAGGAGTCACTCTCCAGAATTAAGAGTCTAATTAAACGGACGGGTCTGGAGGGTGAGCTCTAAAAGTCGGGGAGCCACAATAGATCCAAAGGGGTCGCAGTGGCGTAGGCCTTGTGGCCGCCCTTATTTAATCTTATCTTAACCTTAAACCCGTGGCTTCAGTCGAAGATCTGGAACGTCGAATAACTCTAGCCTGCCTAGATCTTGACTTTGCCACCATAAGTGCTGCTACAAGCAAAGCGTGGGAGTCCAGAGTTTTGTTTGACAATAAACTGAAATTTGTTTTTCATATTTTAAATTCCATAACTTTTGAAAAACCTAACCGATTTCAAAATTTTGTGTTTATTTTAGGAGCTCAAATACTATAAAAATATGCAAAAAAAATAAAAACAAAGTTGGGTGCTGTATCTCGAGATACAGGGGTTTTAAAAAATGGGTCAATCACTGAAAATAAACTAGACTAAAAATGAAATACGTGTTTCTTATTTTTTCGAAATCTCCCGCCGTTTAAAAGAAAAGTGGGTGGAGCATACAACTCTGGTCACCCTGTATACATGACTATCCGTGAAGTGTCTTTTCAACATAATTAGAACAGACGCAGGATGTTTAACTTTGATGTCGGGTGTAGGTTATAACTATTTAATAACCTGACAATGTGCCCTGTGTAAGAAGAGTCACTGCAGGTATTCTAGTTTAACAACACATGCAAAAAATCCAAGGCCATTACATGGTAATTACAGATGCCTGCCAAAGTAGTTGTCAAACTGACCGGCAAATTGTAGCCTGCGTAATATTACCTTGGCGATTAATTCCATGAACAAACAAGCCAATTGTAGCGTGCTCATACAATCACCATCCCCTATACTTTGCACTCTTGGCGATTAATTCCATGAACAAACAGGCCAATTGTAGCATGCTCATACAATCACTATCCCCTATACTTTGCACTCGGCGATTTCCAAGAACAAACAGGCCAATTGTAGAGAGCTCATACAATCACCATCCCCTATACTTTGCACTCTTGGCGATTAATTCCATGAACAAACAGGCCAATTGTAGCGTGCTCATACAATCACTATCCCCTATACTTTGCACTCGGCGATTTCCAAGAACAAACAGGCCAATTGTAGAGAGCTCATACAATCACCATCCCCTATACTTTGCACTCTTGGCGATTAATTCCATGAACAAACAGGCCAATTGTAGCGTGCTCATACAATCACTATCCCCTATACTTTGCACTCGGCGATTTCCAAGAACAAACAGGCAAATTGTAGAGAGCTCATACAATCACCATCCCCTATACTTTGCACTCTTGGCAATTAATTCCAAGAACAAATAGGCCAATTGTAGCGTGCTCATACAGTCAACATCCCCTATACTTTGCACTCTTGGCGATTTCCAAGAACAAACAGGCCAATTGTAGCGAGCTCATACAATCACCATCCCCTGTACCTTGCACTCTTGGCGATTTCCAAGAACAAACAGGCCAATTGTAGCGAGCTCATACAATCACCATCCCCTATACTTTGCACTCTTGGCGATTAATTCCATGAACAAACAGGTAAATTGTAGCGCGCTCCATTATCGCTCATACAATCACCATCCCCTACACTTTTTAACATACACTTGGCGATTAGTCAAGAACCAACGCTGCCTTCAAAGAGATCCAGTTTGCAATTGGACTATGTAATCACTCCATTTTCAATGCCTAGCAATATAGAGTGGCCCATCTTGTTCGCTGGATCTAATTTTAAAATAAACACTTAATATTGATTTATTAAATATAAATATTGTGATTAATTATGGAATATAATGTCGGCCCTAATGACTTTTTAAATCATACCAGTTAGAAAACTTTTTACAAATCAATGGTTTTTCGGAATAGAGGTTGGAGGTGTAATTAAAACTGAATATGGCGGTGCCATATGGCACGGAGCCAGAGAATCCATCGATTTGTAATGAAAACGTGTTTACACCCTGATTGTGCGATTCCAGAAATGGTGACATTATTTCGGCGCCCAGATCTGGCCATATTTTTGGTTTTGAAAATTCTATGGTACATTGAACAACTGCTGTACACAAAACAAAAACCCAACGTGTTGTCGTTGAAATAGTGCCAAGTGACTTCGGAAAAGTCTTCGAAAATTTGATCAAAAGGATCAGGGAATGCCAACCATGACACCCATTAGAGGCAGTTAAATAATAATAATTTATTGGGTTTCATTTTAAAAATTTAATCCTATGAACCCAATGGGTTTCTGTGTTCAGTGCACCTTAAAACATTATGTGTTCCTTTAAGCATTCCCTAGTTGATTCGCACACTTCGCTCTCTGCTGAGAGAAGAGAGCAAATAAATCCCCCAAATAAACCTTACTAAATTGCAATGATTTATTACTGTAGTTTATTGTTCAAAGAAGAATTAGTAAAGCAAATATTCAAAGTTGGCATTTAGAATGAGTGTGGTAAATATAGAATCTATTTACAATAACTAAGTCGTGAAGGAATGCAAGGAAATTTGCTTATACATTGTTGCATATGAATGCAATGAAAGGAACAGCGAAAATAAAAATTTATAAGAAAATCTTGTTTAGAAAATTTTTAAGCGCTTCAACTTAAATATGGAACATTTACTATTTCCACTGACAATGCACAGAGTTCGTAAAATATGGCAAACGTCATTACCTTGTTTTGTACAGTGCATTCAGCTAAATATTATTAAGCAAATTTTGGAAATATTATCTAAACCAGGGGTGGGCAAAGTGCGGCCCGCGGCCCACTTGCGGCCCTTTTAACATTTTCCTGCGGCCCGCGGCACAAAACGGCAAATAATAAAAATTTAAATAATATAATATTTCAAATTTGATGTTAATAAAGTTTGGTAATTTTCGCTAGTACAATTATTGTCTCAGCGTTCAAATCTTATATTAGTAATCCGCGTTCTTTCTTTGTATGATCACTCGACTTTTACGTAGTACGCCATTTTCACACCGACACAAAGCGTGTTGTCGCCGTCAAAGCTACGGATTTTCGCTTCTTCTCTAGTTATTTATTTTATAGTGATATATAATGTGAATGCAATCGCATTATTTTTATTTCGTCTGGCTTTTAATAGAAAAAATGATGAAGGAAGATATGAAGCAATTTCATAGAAGTAACTAATGCCGTTTTTTTGTTGATTTGTTAATAAATTTCATTTTAATTAATAATCTATATTATAAATAGATAAAAACAATTAATAAAAAGAACCCGAAATAAATTTAAAAAGAAATGTATATATATATACTGCGGCCCTCGGTAATAAACCAATAACCTTTTGCGGCCCTCGGTAATAAACCAATAATCTTTTGCGGCCCTCGGTAATAAACCAATATCCCTATGTGGCCCTTTACAGAAAAAGATTGCCCACCTCTGATCTAGACCGAAGATTCACGTGAAAGGCTATGCGTTAGCTATGCGGTTAGCGTATTGAATAACCACGCGGAGATCCCAGGATCGAATCCAGCTGCTTGCCCTTAGATTTTCTCTTTTCCTAGGAGCTTCTTACAGCTCACTGTCCGGTGTCTGTAACGAGAGGACACTGTTCTGAGGCCGGCAGGGCACTATAAAAAGCTGCGGGCGCCAATAACCTCAGTTTTTTTGAGCGCCTTAAATAATAAAATAATAGATATTTCTCGGTCTATAATTATGAAAGACATGCGAGGAAAGATTGAAAGAATATTATCAGCAAAAATATTTGGTCTAGGGGACGTGCAGAGGAATATGAGCTGCGACTACCTACGGGGATAGGTGAAGCCAGCCCATTACCAGACACGGTAATACCTGTATGTGACGTAGCTGCAAAGAATAAGGTAATAGGATATGGTACATGCCGAAGACAAACAACCTTTATGACATAAGTGGTATTCACTAAAAAACGTCTAAACTCTCTTCAGAACGGGAGAAAAAAAATCAAAGAACGCATCAGACCGTACAAACACAGCAAAATCAGTATCAACTTACGCGAACCACCTTATCAAACACAGCCACCAACTTGGAAGTATCAAAAACACAATGACACTGTTATATATTCAGGAAGGAAGACAACACATTATAGAGATATCTTCGAAAGAATAGAAATTTACGAACAGAAAGCCATTCACAAAAAACAATATGAATGGCCAAATTAACTTTTATAACTCGGACAATTCAGAGTCATTCAAACACAGCTAAGCAAACCTCACCCAAATAAATCTTCCAATATTTGGCATGTTCTCTAATGTTTAAAGTGTTCTTTCAAAGTTTTTACTTATTTAAAACAATTATTTCCCAGTGCAAATGAACTAGGTAAGATTCAGTTTTTCCTGCTTACGTTCTCAAAACTTCCATTTTACAACTCTTAAATAATACTAGGTTATAAAAATTTGATTAGGCTCTTAGTGCTAGATAATATCTTTTATTTTATCTGTCGTTAAATCTATCTATTAACAGGAATGAAGAGAACGCATTATAGAGATATCTTCGAAAGAACCAGAAATTTACTAACAGAAACGATTCATTAAAATTATGAATAACACACGAGGTGTGGCTATTAAATAACGAGACTACTGCTGTAAAACATTTTATTTTAAATGTATACATATTTAGTTATTATCACCTTCAATATACACCCCTCCCCTATCCCTATAGCGCTCCATGCGAATTTAACATTGTTCGAAACAGTGCTGAAAGTCTTTTTCTGTGAGCTCCTGCACGACGCGTGCCGCTTTTTCTTTCACAGCTTCAAACGAACTGAAATCGTGTTCCTTTTAATGCAGATTTGACTTTGGGGGAACAGATAAAAGTCAGATGGGGCCAGGGTCAGGCGAATAAGGGCGGATGGCCTAAAACTGGGATGTTGTACTTGGCTAGAAACGTCTTGACCAGACAATGCAGTGTGAGCCGGCGCCGTTGTCTTGATGGAGAACCCCGTGACTTGTTCTTCCACAAATCGGGTTGTTTTTTTTCCTTACTCTTTCATGGAGTTGAGCAAGCAGCTCACGGTAGTAATGTTGATTAATTATAATCGAAATTTTCATCCGTTTTGGACGTGGAAGGGCGATCCGGGCGGTCATCATCTCCGACGTATTCTCGGCCATCTTGGAAACGCTTGAACCACTCAAAAAACTGGCGCACGCGATTAATATTCATCGCTATAAACTTCTTTTACTAAAAGATAAGTTTCAGTAGCAGTTTTACCCAGTTTCATGTGAAATTTCACGACAATTCGTTGCTCCACAACATGTGTAGTATCATGTTTTCGGCAAAACGAAACTAACACCTCTTACATAAGCGACGATTCCGGTAAGATAGATTTCTCTACAAAACACGTGAGACGCAATAATCGAAAGAGAAGGCTTTACGCTGCACAGCTGTCGATCGTTCGGATTTGGCGCATGCATAGTTCTTCTGTAGCAGCATCAGTCTCGTCATTTAATAGCCACACCTCGTACATACCATGTAACCTCCTTTACACAGTCAGCAAGCATAGCCTGAGACGGTAAGGTAAGGGAAATCTAAATCTTTTTATCGTTTAAAGCTACCCTTCTTTAATGATGTATGACAGTCTAAAACCGGTCAGCGACACAATAATACATGCGTGCTATGACGGATAAAATAGAGGTGAGGCCCGCAAAGCAAATATGTGTATTGTTGGTAGTAGGTTCGATTTCTGGTCTTTTGGATTTTATTTAATAAGTTAATAAAAAGGAGTTTTGTATTAAAGTAAGTTTGCTAGTCGTCTCCACCCACGACACCTAATTAGGTTAAAACCCGCCTTGAATTAAAAAAGACAAAAATACATTACTTTTAATTTTTCTAAATTGAATCGAATATTTTTCACCCGACTTTAATGGATGCCATTTTGGAAAAGTTTTAAATAATTTGGCTCAGCTAGAGCCGCAGAAAAGCTAAAAATATGTGCTGATTAATAAAACAAGGGAACTACTTCATTAGACAATATTAAAGAATTTCCTTTTTCCATTGGTCTGGCCTTTTTGAAAGGACCTTGGCCTCTTTAATGATCCTTGGCCTCTTATCCTTATCTCCTGCTCTTGACCTTTACTTTCTCTCTTCTATCTTCTCAAATCTTCCTCCAAAACTACTATCCATCTCTAGCGACGTCAGGCACCTCCCTGATCTCGATTTTGCAGTATGCGCTTGGGGAGATCTCATTATCTCCAGCCTTTCCACTTGTCCCAATCGCCTGCAACTATCATTTTTATAATGACTGTTAAGAAGCCTTCTTCATCGGACAATCGCCTCAGTTAAGCATTTGTACCATATACGTCACTGAACACCTTCATTTAAAATTTAGCTGGCATTTGTGAAACCATTGGTCTTATTATCGTCTTATACACTTAAGATCAATTTCTTCATAGAAAATACCCTAAATCCTAAATATTTTTTTTTCCTGCAAACTGGCACTTTATTGCTTGCCACTATTCTGGCCATTATATTATTATACACCTAGGGTTGTTGGCGCCCGGAGCTTTTTTCAGTGCACTGCCGGCCTCCGGACAGTGTTCTCTTATTACAGACGATACTGTCCATCACCGGCAGTGAGCTGTAAGAAGCTCCTAGGAAGAGAAAATCTAAGGGTCAGCAGCTGGATTCGAACCCGTGACCTCCGCGTGGGAGACCAGTACGCTAACCTCATAGCTAATCCCTTCCCTTTATTATTATAATTATTATGAAGTTTTAGCATATAGCTAACATAATTTGGTTATATATGAAAACATATAACCAAAAAGTTTCTTGAAAAACTGAAAAATGTAACTTTTCATCACTGCTAAACAAGTTTATCGTCAATATCCCGGGCTAGTGTTGGTCTAGTGGTCAGTAACATTGCTTTGTAAGTGGGAGATCCCCAGTTCGAATACCGCGTATGACTACTTTTTATTTGTTAGAACAAAAATTGTTTACAGTAAAGTATGAGCTTCCGCCTCCGTCCTCGACATCTAATTGGTAGTTGGACGTTAAGCTCCGCCCCCCCCCAAATGGCGATTACTTTACCTCATAGTACCCACTCTGCGAGTACGCTAAAAACAAAACTTTACCCATATTTAATTATACTTTCTATTACTGGACATTTATGTTTGTGTTGTTAAATCATAAAGAAACCCATTATTGGTAGGTTGATTAAAGAAAAGTAAAGTAATTGCCTTTTTTTTTCATTCATTAAATAAAATCCAAGGCCTAAGACCCGGGAATCGAACCCAGAGGTCTCGCCTCTAACCGCTCGGCTACCGTGGCGCCTATTATTAATTTTATTTTAAACACTATTGTAAATAAATAAGTATGACTGAAATTGGCAGTAATTATTTTCATCCTATTGAAACAATGAATCAGTCACCAAAAATAATGAACAGTAATTGCAAATAAATATATTTTACAGTTTATCTTTTGTTTAACAAAGGCATTTATTAACCTATAGTTATTGGCGCCCGTAGCGTTTCTCAGTGTACTGGCCGCCTTTGAACACAGTTCTCTCGTTACAGGCTACACCGTCCAACACAGTGAGCTATAAGAAGCTACTAGGAAGGGGGAAATCTGAGGGACATCCGCTGGATTTGAACCCTCAGCGTTGGAAGCCACTGCTAACCACTTGGCTAATCGCTTCTTTTATATTATTATTATTATATGCGAAATTATATAACAGTAAGAGAAACTGGTAAGAGTATTTCACGTCAGCTTGATTCAGAACCTGTTCTGAATGCGCATTATGTTTTTATTATTAAAGTAAAGTAATTGCCTATTTTTTCAGGCGGGGCTTAACGTCCAACTACCAATTTGTGGACGGAGGCGACTAGGAAACATACTTTACTGTAAATTTCTTTTATTAACCATTAAAAAAAATCCAAGGCCTAAGACCGGGAATCGAACCCAGTACCACAATACATATTAGCTTCGCAGGTCTCGCCTCTAACCGCTCGGCTAACGTGGCGCCTTGTTTTTATTATTATGCACTACATCAGTCGAACGGAAGCACCGTTAGATTCAATTTTCTTCTTTTTTTTTATTTTATTTTCTCAAAAACAACTTCTACAATTTTACTGAAACATCGTGCGACGTTTACGAACATATACATGTACAACTTGTGCCTAGCAACATCGTTTCCGCAAGATTTGATTAAGGATACCTCTGAGATAGAAGATTAGAAGATTTCCGCTGAAGTGCCATATTTCTATTTTTACGATGTACGTTCCTATCTCTAGAATGATAATGTGTTGTCAAAGTTTCTGAACCCTAAGAAAGTTTCTGAACCTGAAGTAAATTTTTACTCAATGGGTTGTTCACGTTTGTTTGTTTGTTTTTTTTGAGATTTTGTCGAAAATAGCTTCTAGTCTAAATTTCTTATATATAGGATATTTTTATTGATTTATAAAAGGCGCCACAGTAGCCGAGCGGTAAGAGGTGATACCTGCGAAGCTAATATGTGATGTGGTACTGGGTTCGATTCCCCGGTCTCTAGGCCTTGGATTTTATTTAATGGTTAATAAAAGAAATTTACAGTAAAGTATGTTTGCTAGTCGCCTCTGTGCACGGCACCTAATTTGGTAGTTGGACGTAAAGCTCGCTTGAAAAAATGGGCAATTATTTATGAATACAGTCGAACCTCTCAAAGCAAAGTGGCCGCTGTTTGGAGGTGGCCGTTAGAAGGAGGTAGGCCAGTTTCATAATGAAAAAATATGGGTTTTTTTCCAAACATCTATTTAAAAATTGTTTATTATTAATAGATTTAAAAACGTACATAATTGCATAATTATTTAGCTACATGATATGCATCAAGTTTTTCTTAATTATCCAAAAAAATTATCAAAAAACTACATATTATTGACTTAATTAATCATTTTTATAACAATTTTTATAATAATCATCACATTTATTCATAACAATAATAATTTATGGTAAAATTATCATCATACTATCATCTATTATTAGAAAAATAGAACAAACCTTTCGGCAAGTTGACTATGGCTCGATTTAGTTTTTGCAAAATCTTCCAACACATTTATTTTCTCTTCTAGAGTTAACCACTTTCGTTTGAGAGACATATCGGGAAAAAATAATATTGTTCGTCCAAAATAATATTGAAAAATGATTAAAATGGTACAAGATGTATGGAGCTTATATAGGAAACTTTAGGAAAAACCAGAAAAAAAATCAAAAATTTGAGAGGGGATAATTACTTTTGATCACCGCGTCAAAGGAACTTTTAATTATAAGTTGGCCGTTGGTGGGAGGTGAAACATATAATCCGTTCCCTAAAATCAATATCCGCGGTCGTTATGTAGAGTGTCCGTTAGACGGAGGTTCTTTTATATAGAAAGTGTATAGGGGTAAAACGGGGAAATCCAAAAACTGTCCTTAAATGGAGGTGGTCGCTAGTGAGAGTGTCCTTTGTGGAGGAAAATAAGTTCTTTTCAAAACCATAAACATTTCGTGAAGACCGAATATTTGGTTCTTTTTTTGCGCTTCATTAGCATTGTAAACATACGAGGGTCGTTTGAAAAGTCCGTGCAAAAATAAAAACTACTTAATTTTTTGGGGAAAACCTTTTTTATTTTTCAACATAGTCTCCTTTTAGGCTTACACACTTCGTCCAACGCTGCTCTAGTTTGTTGATCCCTTCCGAATAATAGGATTTGTCCAAGTCTGAAAAATAGCCATTCGTTTCTGCAATCACCTCCTCGTTTGAATAAAATCTTTTTCCCGCCAGCCATTTCTTCATATTGGGGAACAAATAGTAGTCCGAGGGAGCCAAGTCTGGAGAATAGGGGTGATGTGAAACGAGTTGGAACCCTATTTCCATTAATTTTGCGACCACAACTGCTGAGGTGTGAGCTGGTGCGTGGTCGTGATGGAAAAGGACTTTTTTGTGGGCCAATCGTGGGCGTTTCTCTTGCAGCTCGGTTTTCAAACGGTCCAATAACGATGAATAATATGCACCTGTAATAGTTTTACCTCCCAGCTCTAGTGGCCTTTTTATGAGAAAAGAGAAAATGTGTGGTGGGCGCTAATGGCCATAGACGTCGATGCGCCGGCAAAAAAAAAAAAAAAAAAAAAAAAAAAAAAAAAAAAAAAAAAAAAAAAAATAGTTTTACCCTTTTCCAGATAGTCGATGAGGATTATTCCTTGCGAATCCTAAAAGACAGTCGCCATAATCTTTCCGGCCGAAGGAACGGTCTTCGCCTTTTTTGGCGCAGATTCCCCCTTGGTAACCCATTGTTTAGATTGTTCTTTGGTCTCAGGAGTGTAGTGATGTATCCATGTTTCATCCACAGTGACGAAACGACGCTTAAAGTCCTGCGGATTCTTCTGGAACAGCTGCAAACCGTCCTTGTAACACTTCACACGATTTCGTTTTTGGTCAAGCGTGAGCAATCGCGGCACCCATCTTGCGGATAGCTTTGTCATGTCCAAATGTTGATGCAAAATATTATGTACCCGTTCATTCGAGATGCCCACAGCACTAGCAATCTCACGCACCTTCACTCTTCTGTCATCCATCACCATATCATGGATTTTATCAATGATTTCTGGAGTAGTAACCTCAACAGGGCGTCCAGAACGTTCAGCGTCACTTCTGCCCATATGGCCCCTCCGAAAATTTTGAAACCACTTATAAACTGTTCTAATCAAAGGTGCAGAGTCACCATAATGTTTATCAAGCTTCTCTTTAGTCTCCTGAGGCGTTTCGCCTTTCATAAAGTAGTGTTTAATCAACACACGAAATTCTTTTTCGTCCATTTTTTGAAAATCACTCGACTTCCTCGATTCAAACGATTGCCAAACACGAAGAAATAGACCGATCTGGCTGAAACTTGGTGTGTGTTCTTCCAAGAGATGCTACTAACTAAACATAACCTCGATACGCGCCAGTAGTGCTATCTCTCTGACTTTGCACGAACTTTTCAAACGACCCTCGTAGCAGCAAGCAAAAGTGATGTGTATATTCTATAGAAGATTTCCATTAAAATTTTGGAATGCTAAATGATTGGTTGTGGCAGATTTGGTAGAGCGCAATCGCACCGACTAAATAATACAATGGTACTTGTTTTATTTATAATAAAATTTTATAAAACAATAATAGTTTGTATATTAGTATCAGATATAGTGAATAATCGGTAGACATGCGCTAAATATAGACTAGAGTGCGTGCTACATGGACGCAAATGCCAACTACCAGTCTGTGGAGTTATATGGTAGTCAGGTATGGCGTGCCAGGGGGATGTAGAGCCGGTGCGTAGACGGTGGTCACAGACAACAAAGACTCTACTAAATTATCTACAACGCACACCATCATTAAATATTACACATCTACATACGCATACACGTGTACCTATATATATATTTATATACATCAACATCATTCTATCTCTATTTCTCTCTCACAAGATCATTTATTTCTATTCGGACTGTTTCCACCACACACACACTCACACCGTAATCATTTAACCCCTCTTTACCACGCCCACACAACCTAAAAAAGAAATTCTACCTGACGGAAACAGTGCTTTAATCATTAACTTCCGATATTGAAACTTCCTGTTATGAAATTAATTTTTTTTAACTTTACCTACTGTTTTTTCCTAAATAATTGCGATCAAGTCAAATGTCAGGGGGTGAATGTTGGTCTAGTGCCTTTTCTGTATATAAGATTTACTTTTTATCTTAAAAGTGTGTCGCGATCGACTTGTTGTCGTACGAGGTCCGTCTGTAAATTAAGTAATGAGACTGATTTTTATTAAATTTTTTAATTAAAAAAGAATTACAATTCTATATTGTCACCTTCAAAGTAACTTCCTTCTGAAGCCACACAGCGCTGGAGACGTTTCTTCCACTCCTCATAGCAGTGCTCGAACTCCGATACTGGATTAGCCTTCAGCTGGTCGGTTGATTGTTTTCGACTGTCCCAAAAAATGAGTTCCCTTCAGGTGATTTTTCAACTTCGGGAAGAGAAAAAAAAAAGTCACAAAGACTCGAAGTGAGGCGAATAAGGAGGCTGAGGAGCCACAGGAATGGTTTTTTACTGGCCAAAAACTCTGGTTTATTGAAATTACTGTGTGACAAGGAGCATTTTCTGTGATGCAACACCCACTTGTTTTTGATGTTTGGTCTCACACGAATGGCCCTTTTTCGAAGTTTTTTTTCAAGAACCACTCGGTAAATGTGTTAATTGACCGTTTGACCTTGAGGTAGAAACTCTTTGTGGTTCTTGAAGAACTACGAAAAAGGGGTCATTCGTGTAAGACCAAACATCAAGAACAAGTGGGTGTTGCATCACAGATAATGCACCTTGTCACACAGCAATTTCAATAAACCAGAGTTTTTGGCCAGTAAAAACATTCCTGTGGCTACTCAGCCTTCTTATTCGCCTGACTTGAGTCCTTGTGACTTTTTTCTCTTCACGAAGTTGAAAAATCACCTCAAGGGAACTCATTTTGGGACAGTCGATAACATTCATCGACCAGCTGAAGGCTATTCCAGTATCGGAGTTCGAGCACTGCTATGAGGAGTGGAAGTAACGTCTCCAGCGCTGTGTGGCTTCAGAAGGAAGTTATTTTGAAGGTGACAATATAGAATTGTAATTCTTTTTGAATAAAAATATTTAAAAAAATCAGTCTCATTACTTAATTTACAGACCTCGTTAGGCGTAGTCTAAGGAGTGAAGAAGGGGTATGAAATGCATACTATGTTTATACACTGTGTTGTAGTATAAGGTGCATTCCAGCGAGCTATGGGTAGATAAGCAAAATATATTATTTTTTAAATCACTTATTAAGTTTTAGAGATATAGGCTCATGAAGAAAATAAATTTCCAGGCCCAACTTTTGATAGCAGCATTCCCGTACAAGCGTTACCTAAAATATTCTATTTTCCGAAACTTTTTCAAGATAAACTTAAAATGCAATTTAATTTTTTTATCAACTGCAATGTATAGGTTGTACTATTTGTTCGTATTGGGCTTCTAGTTTGTCCTTAGACATAACTTGAGATTTTTCGCTGATAGCTAAGCCATATAACGACCTAGGTACACTTGAACATATCGGACCCACGGTTGCCGAGCGGTTAGAGGCGATACCTGTAAAGCTAATATGTATTGTGGTACTGGGTTCGATTCCTGGTCTGTAGGCCTTGGATTTTATTTAATGGTTAATAAGAAAATTAAGAAATTTATAGTAAAGTATGTTTGCTAGTCGCTTCCGTCCACGACACCTAATTGGTAGTTAGACGTTAAGCCCCGCCTGAAAAATAGGCGATTACTTTACTTTTCACTATTTGTTCGTAAATATGAAAAAGTTGTTATAAAAATGCACAGTTTGATTTCAATATTTATTAATTCAAAGTAGCTACAGATAAAGACAGATTTAGAATTTACTTTGTTGCTTTAACATTAATGGGAAGACTGAGTTAGCATGTCCTCTAACCAAGGAATCATAATCAGGTGTATATCCTGACAATGGTGATAATAATAATGAGTCTTCAGTATGGGAATCAGTCAGGACAGAACGTTGTTTAGTCTTCGTTAGTTTCAAGTATGAAAATGGCGATTCGCATAGGTATGTAGATCCGAAAAAAGAATAGCTATATTCGCGCTACATTTGGTGATACTGGGATATTTTACTCGGTTGACATATTTCCAAAAATCTTCTTCAAATATTCTGGCTTGTAAGATTAAGTCAAGTTTGTAAAATTGTAATTTCATTTTCTAATTTCTTTCGATCCATATGAAAACAGTGCAAGCGTTTGTCCATCTTTATAACCGTATTAAAAATCTGATTTGGTTAGGTGCCACCATAGGTTCAAGTCAACCAAAAAAAGTACCAAAAGGATCAAAAATGCGCTTATGAGAACACTTTCAGTTCTTCAGTTCTGTGTTTCCGGATATTTCCGGAATCTGTAAAAATTAAAAAAAAAAAATAACTATTCCGTGAAATATTAGTTCCAGTTTTAGGGAGAGAATTAGCTTTGCGATTAGCGTATTAGATTTCCATGCAAAGATCCTGGGTTCGAATCTAGCTGCTGAGCCCTTAAATTTTTCTCTTCCTAGGAGCTTCTTACAGCTCACTGTCCGGTGATGCCAACAACCTCTGATGTTGACGCGCTCCAAATCATGGGAGAAAAATATTAGTTCTACTTGTCAGCTTTTAAAATAAAGGTCACATCATCGTGATCCTCTTAAACTAAATATTAAATTGTAATTTTTACACTGATTTGATGTTTAATTGAAGTTAAAATGGGATACATAACGCATAGACCCAATTTATTTTAAAAAAAGAATCCTTTTTCGAGGAACACAAAAGCTTGGATTTCCAAAGAAAAGTAATTCTTCAAAGTCAAAGTTGGACACTATCGTAACACAGTCAACCAGTCAGTGGAAAAAGAAGGAAAAAGTAAAAATAAAAAGTGAGTAGAAATGGCGAGATAAGATGTAATAAAAGAGATTCATTTAGTGAGAGAGGATTGCCAGGTGTTAGGTGTTTACGCCGGACCGAATTGCCTGACGAGATTCGACCCAACTGGAGCACGGAGATGTCTCCAATCGGCTAGTACTGCCGTGTCTATTTATATTCTCGCAAGACCATCCTATCAGATCTACCAAATTGAACTAACAGAGGTCAGAAATGTTTCTATCTTCGCTCTTTAAGAAACAAAAAAATTGTATTTCGTCCACGGAGTATTTCCTTTTTTTAATCAAAAATCCATCAAAATGGATTTTTCAGTTATTTCACGCGATTTTATCAAAAATTGCCCCCAATGATTTACTTTTAACTTTGCATGCTAAGTCCAAAAAAGAAACGTCTACCATTTATATTTATTGCTAAGATTAACTTCTCAAATTGTACGAGGTGTGGCTATTAAATGACGAGACTGATGCTGCTACAAAAGAACTATGCATGCGACAAATCTTAACGACCGACAGCTGTGCCGCGTAAAGCCTTCTCTTTCGATTGTGCAGCGTCTCACGTCTTTTGTAGAGAAATCTGTCTGACCGGAACCGTCCGTTTGTGTAAGAGGTGTTAGTTTCGTTTTGCCCGAAAACATGGATACTACACATGTAGTAGAGCAACGAATTGTCGTGAAATTTTACATGAAACTTGGTGAAACCGCTACTGAAACTTATCTTTTATTAAAATAAGTTTATGGCGATGAATGTTGAATCACGTGCGCAAGTTTTTGAGTGGTTCAAGCGTTTCCAAGATGGCCGAGAAGACGTCGGAGGTGATGACCGCCTGGGTCGCCCTACCACGTCCAAAACGGATGAAAATATGGATTATAATTAATCAACATTACTACCGTTGAGGTGCTTGCTCAACTTCGTGAATGAGTAAGGAAAAAACGACCCAATTTGTGGAAAAACAAGTCATGGATCAATTGTCTGTCAAGACGTTTCTAGCCATGTACAACATACCAGTTTTAGGCCTTATTCGCCTGACCCTGGCCCCATGTGACTTTTATCTGTTCCCCTAAAGTCAAATCTGCATTAAAAGGGACACGATTTCAGTCCGTTGAAGTTGTGAAAGAAAAAGCGGCACGCGTCTTGCAGGAGCTCACAGGAAAAGACTTCCAGCACTGTTTCGAACAATGGTAAATTCGCATGGAGCGTTGTAGGGATAGGGGAGGGGTGTATATTGAAGGTGATAATAACTAAATATGTATAAATTTAAAATAAAATGTTTTACAGCAATAGTCTCGTTAATTAATAGCCACAGCACCTTTAATTTTTGAAGATATCGAATTACAGTTTCCGGTTTCTTTTATAACATTTTACACTCTTCAAAACTGTGTACATGAAAATGGGGGATCCTAACCTTTACTTTTGGACACGCGTCTGCCACGTATGCGGGCAGGAATCTAAAATCAAGTCACATATTCTGAAACTAGAGGCGAAGGGCAACAAATTTTTCCTCTACCATTTTTTTGCTCAGACCATCCGTTTAAGCATGAAATGCATTTGAGCCGTCTTAAAATGGAACACACTGTATAGCTAAATTGTTGAGTTTGAAGAACATTCTATAACCGAAAGCCTTTACATCTTTCTAAAGTTTGAGATGAACTTGAAAGTGGCTCCGAGAAAAAATTGTTTTTAGGGTTGCTCCTGAGGAGAGACCCTGCTAGGCTTCCCTGTACGGTTACATTTTAGTGCAATGCATGGTGCTATAAAGTGAATAATGGTTGTTAATAATTATAATTGGAAAGGAGCACCAGTGATTGCATCCTAAATATTTAGAAACCGGTTCCCTAATGTCGAAATGATATCTAGGAACCTATTCTTTATTATTTAAGAGTGAAAAACAAATCACTTACCAAGCCAAATACCAATTTTTTCAAGCAACAAATCATTTGATTAGGGGCGCTAATGGCCACGATAGTCGATGCGCCCAGAAAAATCATTAAAATATAAAATCTTATTACAAAAATACCGTTTTAGAACCACTGATAATTGTAGTTCAAATTCATTTAACAAGAGATGATTGGCTGGGGTCTCTAATTTCCATTGTTCGAAGGTAATTTCATCAGAAGGACTGGAACATATTTAGGCTTCAACGTTTTAATGTACCATACACTATAAACTCGCAAAGTCCTAGATAGGCATGACTAGTACAGTCATTTCTTGAAACAGTTTTGATGTACCATACACTATAAACTCGCAAAGTCCTAGATAGGCATGACTAGTACAGTCATTTCTTGAAACAGTTTTGATGGTTTGCCTTGTAGTTAGTCACTTGAGAAGCATTCGTTATCACTAGTAAAGTACTAGTCGTTCGAGTCAAAGTGAATCGTTTTCTCTAGGAACAATGTTGAGATATTGAATGGTATCTGCCGAGGGAACAGAGATAATAAGATACAAATTTTCTAGGAGAGGAATTCAGATTTCGTGGAAGGAAATCGTGTGATTTTATTTTAGAAAATGCTTAAAACACAATTGGTTTATACATAAATGGAGTTCAAATTCAAATTTTAATAAGAAAAACACTTAGGGAAAATCAATTATGGTTTATTTTCTTAAACTATTACAATTGTATCAAGCACTAAGTATAACTTGTAATAAGTAGTGATATTTTCTTCACAGAAACGAGTCACATTCTGAATGATTCCTTACCAATCTTTTACAAAGTACATTGCAAAATTTCAATAAAGTACCCTACGAGGGTCGTTTGAAAAGTCCGTGCAAAGTCAGAGAGATAGCACCACTGGCGCGTATCGAGGTTATGTTTAGTTAGTAGCATCTCTTGGAAGAACACACACCAAGTTTCAGCCAGATCGGTCTATTTCTTTGTGTTTGGCATTCGTTTGAATCGAGGAAGTCGAGTGATTTTCATAAAATGGACGAAAAAGAATTTCGTGTGTTGATTAAACACTACTTTATGAAAGGCGAAACGCCTCAGGAGACTAAAGAGAAGCTTGATAAACATTATGGTGACTCTGCACCTTCGATTAGAACAGTTTATAAGTGGTTTCAAAATTTTCGGAGTGGCCATATGGGCACAAGTGACGCTGAACGTTCTGGACGCCCTGTTGAGGTTACTACTCCAGAAATCATTGATAAAATCCATGATATGGTGATGGATGACAGAAGAGTGAAGGTGCGTGAGATTGCTAGTGCTGTGGGCATCTCGAATGAACGGGTACATAATATTTTGCATCAACATTTGGACATGACAAAGCTATCCGCAAGATGGGTGCCGCGATTGCTCACGCTTGACCAAAAACGAAATCGTGTGAAGTGTTGCAAGGACGGTTTGCAGCTGTTCCAGAAGAATCCGCAGGACTTTAAGCGTCGTTTCGTCACTTGTGGATGAAACATGGATACATCACTACACTCCTGAGACCAAAGAACAATCTAAACAATGGGTTATCAAGGGGGAATCTGCGCTAAAAAAGGCGAAGACCGTTCCTTCGGCCGGAAAGATTATAGCGACTGTCTTTTGGGATTCGCAAGGAATAATCCTCATCGACTATCTGGCAAAGGGTAAAACTATTACAGGTGCATATTATTCATCGTTATTGGACCGTTTGAAAACCGAGCTGCAAGAAAAACGCCCACGATTGGCCCACAAAAAAGTCCTTTTCCATCACGACAACGCACCAGCTCACACCTCAGCAGTTGTGGTCGCAAAATTAATGGAAATAGGGTTCCAACTCGTTTCACATCCCCCCTATTCTCCAGACTTGGCTCCCTCGGACTACTATTTGTTCCCCAATATGAAGAAATGGCTGGCGGGAAAAAGATTTTATTCAAACGAGGAGGTGATTGCAGAAACGAATGGCTATTTTTCAGACTTGGACAAATCCTATTATTCGGAAGGGATCAACAAACTAGAGCAGCGTTGGAAGAAGTGTATAAGCCTAAAAGGAGACTATGTTAAAAATAAAAAAGGTTTACCCCAAAAAATTAAGTAGTTTTTATTTTTGCACGGACTTTTCAAACGACTCAACTAAATAAAAATCAAATTATCCTTTTAAAAACGAAATCTTACGAACAAGTGCGAAAGATAAATAATATGTCGAAAACAAAACTTAGGGATATTTCTTGTTTTTTCGATATTTCGCCCTGACTACTGCAGTGTACACTATTGCAACACAGATTACGCGGAGGTTGCAATTTTCTACGGCTACCCCCTCACATAGGCAGTCTACAGTTGTAACACAGCACAGAGCATGGCGCATGATTCAAAAACCGCAGTCAGAGTAATTCATTTTATTTTTAACAACCTAAGACAGGGATGGCGAACCTTTTTTGAGACGTGGGTCAAATTTTGTTCATTTTTTTTTTTTTTCAGTACTAGCTCTTGGGTCACTAATGCCCATTTGCACAAGAGTTAAGTTTAAAAATTTTAAACTAAATATTTTCAAAACTAAACATCTTTAAAATTTAGTTGGCTTAACGGGTAAAACGGGACGAAATAAAGTGCTATGGAAGTCTCTTTTTTAAAAACATAACTGAACAAAACCTTACAAAAGTGTGTTTTATCTGAAGAAAAATCTAAATATGGTTATTTGCTTTGGGTTGTCGATTTTTTTAACAAACAAATTATGAGTAAAATTATACATTTTATTTGATATTTTGTGAACACTTTTGCTTTATTTCAAATACTACAAAAGCATTTGTCGTCATTTACGTTTTAGAACTGTAATGATCAAACTAAAGGTTATAGATAGCATCTAAATTGCTTTGTGGCAATGCGTGATTCAAAAAAAATACAGATAGAATTATAAATTATCCACACAATTAGAAAATCTAAATCAACCCGCGTAAACAAACAAATGGTTGCCTAGCAATTTTGTGGGTCAGTGAAAAAGCTTGCGCGGGTCATAGGTTCGCCATCACTGACCTAAGGTTTCATAATTTTAAAAAACGGGTTCGCGCGAACCGGTAGGAAGCTATCAATGTATAGGACTGAAACTTTTGGAGTTTCGAAGAAAATTTGTGAGTTCGAACCTTGAGAATATTAAAAAGAGAATATCGTGTGAGTGGTCAGTCCAGATTAGTTTTTTTTATACTGAGAAGATCTAAAAATATCATTGATAAAATTCAATTATGCGTTCCACAAAAATAAGCAATTATTTTGAAAAAAAAAATATAGAAGCATTATATTGTAAAACTTCTAGAGATTTGTCTGAGCAATGCGGCACGGCAAGGTATAGTTATTTCGCAATAGCGATTTTTGGTGTGAGTTAGTGATTTCTGGCCAGCAATGGCCGTCAATAGAAATGTCTGTACGCGCGACTGTATCTATTGTTAGCTGTAACAGAAAATGGAGTACACTTCTCCGCCAGGATACAGGTTTATTGTATATTTCAGAGGTGGCACCTTTATTGCGCCAGTGCATACACCCACTCAGTTCGTCTAGCTCACCTTTGTTATCCTTACAAAGCTACTAAAACCAATCCTCTGGAGAAAGAGAAAGAGGGCAGAAAAATTGCTATCGCTTTATATAGGAATGTGATGAATTGTAGCGAATCTAGGCGCTATCCAACGCTTATAATATTTCATATATTTTTCCATGTCAGTAAATTTTGTGAGTCAAATCTGTCAGATTTAGTTTTTTTACTGATTTTGTGGCACTGTCATGACCAAAGTAGTAAGGGCAAAACCCTATGTGAACATACACGACCCTTTTTTTTCTCAGAGTACTGTCCGGTGATGAGCACAGTTACAGGCAGGGCCAGATTTTCCTATAGGCTAACTAGGCTTCAGCCTGGGGCCTCAAGATTAAGAGGGGCCTACATTCAAATTGTTAGCAAAATTAAAATTACATTATTCTAAAAACATAATATATTATCAATAGGATGAAAAAATAATGGCCATTTCAGTCGAGTAAAATTTATTTTGCCGAGCTTTCGACCTAGGGACTAGGTCATCTTCAGGGCTAGTTTAGAAATTAATATTTTTACATTTCAGGGTTGGTGTGTCTTCTGTCTTGTCTGTTCATGGACTGAGTGTCACACTCCATGAACAGCATAACGTATTATATAATACGTTAAAGAAGTAAATGTTTAAAGTGCAATTTGTAACCTTGGACATCCTTATTTTAAGACAATCTACTTTAAAAATTGACTACTGGTCCATCTAAAAGAGTTTTCAATGAATAAAACAACTTGATAAACTAACACTGTTGAGTGCTCATGAACACGTTTTCTTGCAAAACAAACGTAATTTCTCATACGAAGATAAAAGGAATCCTGGAAAATGATATAACCGTTTGAAAGCCCATTTAGGCAAGGAAACTTTTTATAAAAAGTGCCAGCACCTAGATCTGATTATGATCACAAGGGAGTTTTCTTAAAAAATTCGATTACTTTTATTTTTCCAGCATTCGGAGGAAGATTGAGGCTGTTTGGAGAATAACTTATGCTTAAAAATGGTGTCAATTTTTACAAAATTTATCTGTCTTTCTAACCGTGTCATCAGAATCGAATTCGGACTAAAACTTTCTGAGTAATGACATTTTTATTGAAAAAAAGTAATGTTTTTAGAATAAAAAATTAAAGTGATGTCACTCAAGAACAGAGGAAAATATGAAGTTGGCCAATACGTCATTGAACTCCACTTCAGATGTACTACACACAGTAGGTCTGTGGACATTACTTACTGGTTCACCCTGTATATCACAGTAGTGATGTATTTTATTATCTCTCATGTAATTTACTAACTTAAAAATGGGAGGTGAAAGGGCCTCATAAGTGGAATAGCATAGGGCTACTTTTCATCTAAATCCAGCCCTGGTTACAGGTTACACTATACATCACAGAACAGTTTGTTGAATGAAGATCCTCAGAAGTGAAAAATCTAAGGGCCAGAGGTGTTAGATTCGAACCAGGGATATATATACCTTTGCAATACAGTACACGCTAAGCATTCTACCCAATTCTTAACGTTAATATTACAATAATTATTTATTTCTTACTAACAATTCGTCTGCTACTAAATTTATACGTCAGAAATATTCTCGGCTTTGTAGCAGAAATTCTCAAATTCATTTCGTCTACCGCCCCACTTTGAGAATCAATTTTATTTTCTAGCGCTCCCTAAAATTTTTAACTTTACCACATCTTAAAAAATCACAATCGCATTCATTACTATAATTTAATTATAGCGTGCCATATGAGTTTTATCCTGTTTCTGAGTTCAAATTTACAATTTAAATGAGACTGTCCTAATGTGAGCAATAAAACGCAACTTTTGTAAATAATATGTAGAAAAACTTTTATTCAAATTAAAACAAAACATTTCAATTTAAATTTTAAAACTAATCTAATGTGAGAGAAGAATTTGATGAATTTTAACAAGTTTTGTTAATATCAGGCTCGAATTTACTCAAAAAAAAACAGCCGTAAGTCACCCGCGTTCAGTATACAGTGACTCCCATTAATATTGGGACAGTACATACAGAAGTTAAAAATTGACGAAAATTAAAAGTGGCACCCATTTATTCAAATTTTTATAAATTCATTTCATTTTATAATTACTATTAATTAAATAAAAACTATTTAAATAAGTACATAAAAATGTTTTGGTGGATTAAAAAATATATATATTATAATAAGTGCAAATTCTACCTCTCATTAAAACTGTCCGGTAGGACAGTTGTATAAGGGTTGATCATCAAAAACTGCACGAAAAAGTGTAACGTTGAAAAACACCCAACTTTGACAATTTTTTTCTATTTTTCTATAAAAGATAAAATTCCCAAATTTTCTTTAAATCTTACTCCAAACCATCCTTTATAACTGTAATTTTTTTGCAACCACCCAGATCTAATAGGTTTCGAGAAAAAAGTTGCTAAAAATGAGCAAAAACGACTTTTTCAAAAAATGTTCTTGTTCTTGTTCTTCTTGTTCTTGTTCTTATTCTTGTTCTTGTTCTTGTTCTTGTTGTTGTTACCTTTTTTGTAAACTGCGTAGCGCCTAAACGCGTGAACCGATTTTCATGAATGAGGTGTCATTCGAGTCGGAATTTTATGTAGATGTGCCTCTTGGGGGTCTCGACGCTGTACATCGAATGGGAGAGGAGTTAGCCCCCTTTATGTAAGGCCCCCTCAAAAATTATTATTTCTAATTTCTCTGTAAATCTTGGCCTGATTTTGATAAAATTTGATAGGATGATAGAGTTAGGGCTTCCCTACATAACATTGAAGCGACGATCTGCTCTTACACTTGTTAAGAGGAAGTATAGCAATCGTTTCAAATTATCGAGACGTGAACCGATTTTCATGAATGAAGTGTCATTCGAATCGAAATTTTGTAAAGATTTGCACTTTAAAAGTCTCGACGCTATGCCTCAAAAGGAGGGGAGTTCGCCCCACCCAAATAAGGCCCTTTCTAAAACTATTATTACCAATATTTCTACAAAGCTTAGTCCGATTTTGATAAAATTTAGCACGAAGAAGTGATTAAAGCTCCTCTACGTGGCTGTGAAGTGCCATCATGCTCTTACACCTACTAAGAGGAAGTACTGCAATCGTTAAAATTATCAATGAGTGAACCTATTAACATCAATGAATTGTCGTTCGATTCAAAATCTTTGCCTTTTAGGGAGAAGTACTGTAATCGCAGTTTATTTTTCTTGCTCCTCTTAAAAGGAAGTACTGAAAACGCAGTTTAATTTTTGCTATTTACGTACAAATACCTTCCTATTTTATTCAAAACGCTTTCTCAAAAAAATGGTTATTGAGGATGGTTTGGGGACCGCAACTATAACCATTCTTTAAAAAGATCTCTCCAGTGGTAGTTACGGTTCCGATTTAACACCTTATCAGGTTATAATGATAGAATAGCTTATTCCAAATTTTAAAAAAATCTGTAAAGCAGACGTAACTTTGCTAATAGACAAAAAGGAAAATCTATCCAAAAGGTACAAAAATCTCCTTAACAAAAACTTACAGTTTAAAAAGTTAAGTATAAGGGTTGATTAAACGCCAAAAGGTACACAAATCAGCAAGTACCCAACATTTCATTAATACTTCATTGATATTATTTAAGTAATTTTACTGCATTAATTTTCATTAATATTTTTTAAGAATTTATTAGATGTCACATACCCTTATGCTGGCCAGTTCATTCATAATAGTTATAATTGTGATAAAATGTATATTATATCTTCGTATAAATAGGTACTTTATTTTAACTCTATTCCAAATTATTCTTCTGATTTCTCTTTAATGTGCCCTTTATTCTGAAGTTGTCACATATACATGCATGTTAAATTAGAAAAAGACAAATTTAGAGTCGGCTACTGTTTAAATTTGAATCACGGAGGATTTAAAACAATAATTCAGTCTTGAATTCGTCTTACCGAAATATTCGTGAGGACAAATAACACACAGTTAATAACAAGTAGATTATTCAACATTATTTATTCATTTCTCAATTGTAATTTAATTTAGTTCCCCTAATTTTACTTATAGTAAAATACTGGAATAATTAGCTGTCCTAAAAATATGCATATCTTATTTATTTTATATTACATATACACAACATTGTGGGAAGAACACCTAGATTGAGAATGTAATTGAAGAAAACTATACTATTTACGATAAAGCCAGATTGACTACTACATAAAATAACAATTGCTTTAATCGAAGAATGAACTTAAACCGACGATTTTTATTTAAAAATAAAAATAAATAAATAAAATCATTGATGTAAGTTGGTGTAAGCAATTTTTAAAAAAGTTTATGAATTTTTTAGCCTCATATTTTTTTATTTTTTATAACGTTTTCTTTTTCACCTGTAATTAATAGTTTGATTATTATAGATAAATAGATATTACAGTCAATCTAAGTTAAATGGTGTGCTACTTGAACAAATATTTTGTAGATGAAAATGGCCAGCATAAGGGTATGTGACATCTAATAAATTCTTAAAAAATATTAATGAAAATTAATGCAGTAAAATTACTTAAATAATATCAATGAAGTATTAATGAAATGTTGGGTACTTGCTGATTTGTGTACCTTTTGGCGTTTAATCAACCCTTATACTTAACTTTTTAAACTGTAAGTTTTTGTTAAGGAGTAAATATTGGGACACTATTATAATTTATAGTTTGTCCAAGGTTTTGCCCGAATATTTATACAATTTGTAAATATATACCTTAAGCATATATTCAATATGAAATTAATAATTAAATTAGTTTATATAAATCAAGCCAGGTGTAACATGTCGCGCAAAAATACAAATACAACGATTGAACAAAGAAATATTATAATTTCTTTGCCCAAAGACAATAAAAAGTGTTAGAGAGACAGAAAAACTGATCGGACCTAAAACATCTACTGCGTGGAACATCATTCAGCGTTACCAAAAAGAAAAAAGAATTGTTTCAACCCCACAAAAAGGCCGTCCTCAACTGCTCTCTGAGAGAGAGCAGCGTTATATATTAAAAGAATTAAAAAAGATCACCGACTTAGTGCTCCAAAACTTCAATGTGAAAGTTTTGACATGTTTAGAAAGCAAAAAAGGGGCAGAAACTGTTCGGAGAGTGCTAAGAAAACTCGACTATCATGGTAGAGTAGCCTGGAAGAATCCTTTTGTCAGTAAGATAAATCGTGCTAAGAGAGTGAAATTTGCCGAAAAATGTTTTAATGGAAATAGTGACTTTTGGAATCATATACTCTAGCGATGAATCAAAATTTAATGTTTTTCAGTCAGATGGATGGGTTATGGGCTGGAGGAAAGCTCGAAAAGAAGAATTTACAGCCAACATTAAAGGGTTTTAAAGCTCCACCTCCGGGTGGAGGTGGGTCAGTTATGGTTTGGGGCTGGATGTCCGCATCAGGATTTGGAGAATTAGTGTTTATTGATGGAATGTTGGACAAAATAGTTTATAGTAATATATTAAAAAATAATTTGGAAAAAGTGCCAAAAAATTGGGTATTTTAGGGTCTTTTAAATTCTACCAAGATAACGACCCCAAACCTACGGCTTGGGTGATACGTCAGTGACTGTTATATAATTGCCGAAAAGTTTTCCAAACCTCTCCGCAGTCACCAGATCCTAATCCCATTGAACAATTATGGCAATATTTAGCTAGTGCTTTAAGAAAAACGAGTAATATCTAACAAAAATGAATTAAAACGATGTTTCCTGGAAGAATGGGAAAAAAACACCACCTGAATTAACCAAAAACTTGTTTCACCTATGCCTGATCGTTTGAGGGCTATTGTAAGTCAAAAAGCAATTATTAAATTATTACCAACCAAATATTAAATAGTATGAGATTTTAATATTGAACGTTTAAACTCTAGCACTTCTGGTGTCCCAATATTTTTGAGAGCCTTATTTTACACTTTTTCAAAAAGTACTACCTAACAGTTTGGAATTTGATTTATACTTATATATAATTTCCACAGATGTTGCTAATGTAATTTAAAAAAAAAAAAAAAATAATCCAAACTTTTGTATGTTGTTTTCATTTTCCTTTTAAATCATTTTGTAATAGGTGTCCCAATATTAATGGGAGTCACTGTACATGCAAAACGATTTCTCTTTCTAGTTAGCAGTGTTGCCTCAGCACTGAATTCACGTTCACCACAAATAAGACGATGGGAATGCTATCAAAAAAAATCGTTGACCAATCCATGGTATTTTATTGCGCGATTGGCTTTTGTTGCTCAAAATTAACGAGAAAATGGAAATAAAAAAAACAACGAAATCATCGACGCCTTTGATGGCGCACTTAAATATCTGAACTGCAATTACAAATTACAAAAAGAATAATTAATACATATAAAAGAAATAAATTGTATTTTGCAAGGATTAAAAAGGATAAAGGACCAAACGGAAATAAACATAGCTTTCTACAGATTAAATCCCTCGGCCCTAAACAAACCTTAACAACAAAAAGCAAAAAATTAAACGCACAAATGTAATTAAAGTGGCAGAGTTTCATTTAATTAAACGTTTTATATTAGCAACCTCACTTCATGTATGCATACTTCTAATAATTAAACTCTGGAATTTAAAAATGTCTGTAAATACCAAGATTGTTTGCTAAATTTGACCAGAATGGACTCCAATCTTCTCTATTCAAGCAATACACAAATTCTTCAAAATTTAACTAACTTTCAAAATGCGGAATTCGTTCAATACGGGATAAATCACCGAAAAGTGGAGAAACGTTTTCTTGGCCTTCAGGTTATAAAATTTTGGATAGTTTTGCTGACAAACAATCAAATATTATACACGAAATTGAATGTAAAGACTGTCACAAAAAATATATTTTATTATTATTTATTTGTTTTATTAAAACTGTCCGGTAGGACAGTTGTATAAGGGTTGATCATCAAAAACTGCACGAAAAAGCGTAACGTTGAAAAACACCCAACTTTGACAATTTTTTTCTCTTTTTCTATAAAAGATAAAATTCCCAAATTTTCTTTAAATCTTACTCCGAACCTTCCTTTATAACTGTAATTTTTTTGCAACAACCCAGATCTAATTAGTTTTAAAAAAAAGTTGCCGAAAATGAGCAAAAACGGCTTTTTCAAAAAATGTTCTTGTTCTTGTTCTTGTTCTTATTCTTGTTCTTGTTCTTGTTCTTGTTGTTGTTACCTTTTTTGTAAACTGCGTAGCGCCTAAACGCGTGAACCGATTTTCATGAATGAGGTGTCATTCGAGTCGGAATTTTATGTAGATGTGCCTCTTGGGGGTCTCGACGCTGTACATCGAATGGGAGAGGAGTTAGCCCCCTTTATGTAAGGCCCCCTCAAAAATTATTATTTCTAATTTCTCTGTAAATCTTGGCCTGATTTTGATAAAATTTGATAGGATGATAGAGTTAGGGCTTCCCTACATAACATTGAAGCGACGATCTGCTCTTACACTTGTTAAGAGGAAGTATAGCAATCGTTTCAAATTATCGAGACGTGAACCGATTTTCATGAATGAAGTGTCATTCGAATCGAAATTTTGTAAAGATTTGCACTTTAAAAGTCTCGTCGCTATGCCTCATAAGGAGGGGAGTTTGCCTCACCCAAATAAGGCCCTTTCTAAAACTATTATTACCAATATTTCTATAACGCTTAGTCCGATTTTGATAAAATTTAACACGAAGAAGTGATTAAAGGTCCTCTACGTGGCTGTGAAGTGCCATCATGCTCTTACACCTACTAAGAGGAAGTACTGCAATCGTTAAAATTATCAATGAGTGAACCGATTTACATCAATGAATTGTCGTTCGATTCAAAATCTTTGCCTCTTTGCCTTTTAGGGAGAAGTACTGTAATCGCAGTTTATTTTTCTTGCTCCTCTTAAAAGGAAGTACTGAAATCGCAGTTTAATTTTTGCTATTTACGCACAAATACCTTCCTATTTTATTCAAAACGCTTTCTCAAAAAAGCAGATATGTAACTTTGCAAAATAGACAAAAAGAAAAATCTATCCAAAAGGTACAAAAATCTCCTTAACAAAAACTTACAGTTTAAAAAGTTAAGTATAAGGGTTGATTAAACACCAAAAGGTACACAAATCAGCAAGTATCCATCATTTCATTTATACTTCATTGATATTATTTAAGTAATTTTACTGCATTAACTTTTCCTTTACATTTTTAGAATTTATTAGATGTAACAGACCCTTATGCTGGCCAGTTATTCATAATATTTTTTCATTATAATTATGATAAAATGAGTTATGAATTATTCTTAGTAGTCATATACACATGCATGTTAAAGTAGAAAAAGACAAAGTTAGAGTCGGCCACTTATATTACATATATACAACATTGTGGGAAGAACACCTAGATTGAGAATGCAATTGAAGAAAACTATATTATTTGCGATAAAGCCAGATAATTATTACCTATTATTATAAACGTTTGACTACTACATAAAATAACAATTACTTTAATCGAAGAATGAACTTAAACCGACGATTTTTATTTAAAAATAAAAATAAAAAAATGAATAAAATAAAATCATTGATGTATGTTGGAGTAAACATTTTTTTAGAAAAGTTTTTGAACTTTTTACCCTCATACTTTTTTTCTTTTTAACCTGTAATTAATAGTTTGATTATTATAGATAAATAGATACGTATTACAATCTAGTCTACAGTCTTGAAAAAATATTTTGTAGATGAAAATGGCCAGCATAAGGGTCTGTGACATCTAATAAATTCTAAAAATGTGAAGGAAAAGTTAATGCAGTAAAATTACTTAAATAATATCAATGAAGTATAAATGAAATGATGGATACTTGCTGATTTGTGTACCTTTTGGTGCTTAATCAACCCTTATACTTAACTTTTTAAACTGTAAGTTTTTGTAAAGGAGATTGCTTATAAGAAATATATTTACATTTCTATAGCAAGAGTTTAGCCTCTGCTAGTGATAACAATAAAAAGAAATTGCAACTTCCACTAAAAAGATAAATACAAACTAAAAGTATGAAATACAAAATTAAAATCACCTTTGTTACAATTATTTCTTTAAAAAAACAAAGAAAAAATAATGAAAACGGTATATTTACAAAAATTAACTCAAGTTTGATTCGGCGGCGGAATTTCTTTATAGCTGTTGAATATAAGTCTTACTAGAAAGATCAAGGATTTTTACTTTGAGAACACGATTGTCCAGCGCTGCAGCTGTTTTAACTATCTGGGGGTCACCATATCTTCATACCCTAGTTTTAGGCAGGCTAGTTTGGCTTTCGTTGCTAAAAATGCTATTGCCAACGCATCAGTTATGCAGTTACTTAGAAAAAGCAAATCGGACGCATGGAACACTAAGTGCTATTTATTTGACGCGATGTCGGAGAGTATTCTTTTGTACATGTCCGAAATTTGGGGTTGTCAGTATCCAGATCTAATTGAGATCGGTCAATTGAGGTTTTTCAAACTACTGCTGCAATTACCACCCAATACTCCTAATGCTTATGTTCGCTTGGAAGCCAACCGCACTCATGTTTTGTGCAAAATTTTCAATAGAATGTATGGTTGGTGGATTAAACTGCTAAGTATGGCTGATTGGCAGTTGCAAAAATTATGCTATCTAAGATTAGTAGAGACAGTCGATACTCTTGCAATGCCGTTTAATTGGGCTCGTGAACTTAGGAAGTTTCTCTGTGCAATAGGAGCCAAAGATGTTTGGACGAGTCAAAATTTAGAATTAATAATAAAAAATAGAAAGAGCTCTGTAGAAAAGTTAAAAAATCATTAAATAAGTATGGACGTACAAAAAGTCATTAATTCCAATTTTAACCTATACTATAGAAATGTAAGCAGTTTAGGTCTGCCGGAGAAATATTTAGAATTCAATGTACACATAAATAAAATAAGATTATTAGCTCAGCTGCGACTGGCTAGTAAGAAAATCTCCAAGATTAGTATTAATAATGATGCCCTTAAATTCAATAGCGAAGAGCCTTGTAATTTATGTGATTTGAATCAGACAAATGACATTATACATTTTATACTGGAGTGCCCTTTATTCTCAATGTTTAGAAATGATCATATCAGTAAATATTTATCTGTGAACGACACCAAATTGGGAAGTATTGAACGGTTGCTTGTAATAGAGGATGAGCGCAAAATTAATGATTTATATTTTTTCTTAAAAAAATCATTTAAGTTAAGAAAATTTATTTTAAATCTGTAAGCAAACTCACTGTTATAACTTCATGTTTATAAACAATAAAATACATACATATAAGTCTTACAAATCTGTACCTCTCATCTAGAGCGCCAGAAATGAAATAAAACTAATTGTTTAATTTATCTTTGAAGTCAATATCGAGTAAATTAGTGTAAACGTCAGAGTTAATGGAGCTTATGTACCTATTTAATAATCTTTTTCTAAGTGAATTGTAGAAAGGACATTCCAGCATGAAGTAAATAATATTGTCTCTTTTTCTGTCAGCACAAGTAAAACAAACCCTTTCATGGACAAATACATGGTTTATTCCTTTGTGAAAAATCCTAGGATACTTAGTACTGGCTACCCTAATCTGAGCTATCTTTACTATAAATTTCTTAATTTTCTTATTAACCATTAAATAAAATCCAAGGCCTACAGACCAGGAATCGAACCCAGTACCACAATACATATTAGCTTTACAGGTATCGCCTCTAACCGCTCGGCAACCGTGGGTCCGATATGTCCAAGTGTACCTAGGTCGTCATATGGCTTAGCCATCAGCGAAACTAAAAAAGAACACCACAGCACTTTCCTTACACAGCACAGAAAATCATCACACTTTCGATTTCCCCAAACACAAAAGTTACTTAAATCAGAAAACCAACACACAAAAAAGGAAAGTGCTAGAAATGATATACATGTCTAAGACAGAAAACAGTCTAAATTTCAAAACAGACACCAACAATTTAAACAACATATACGGCCAACTTACTGTAAAATACTTGACAATTGGGGCAACACTGACTTTCTTACAACCAAACAGATAAAACCGATCACACTCAGTACATGAACAGACAAGACAGAAGACACACCAACTCTCTAATGATGTAAAACAGTATATTGTAAATTAGATAAATATTTTTGTAAATTTTCGTTATATTATACATATTCATTGTAATGTAATTAATTGGTAATATAATTGATAACACACTGTAAATATGTTCCACAGCCCTGAAGATGACCTAGTCCCTAGGTCAGAAAGCTCGGCATAATAAAGTTTATAATGACTGAAACTGGCATTAATTTTTCATCCTATTGTAATTCATACATTACGAAGTTGTAAAGAACCTGAAGGAAGTAGATGTTCAGAAAATAGAAATCTAGCGAATGCCTTAACAGGAGAAAAGATAACTTTTAATTAGGAAAGAACTAAAGTCAATAAAACGCAAGATAACAGCGTAGAAATGTAAAACTTTTTATTGAAAACAATGACTCCATCTTGGATAAAAAAAAAGTGAAAAAGTACATTGTAACACTAAAGTCAGCAATGGAAACTAATTAAAACATCTTTTGGGAGACGATGGATTGCAAAACGTGAACGAGTTTAACAGAGGGTACAAAGAGAAGTAAAAGAGACACCAAAAAACTAAAAAGAATGAATGACAAAATAATGAGCAATCACTGAAGAGTGGCCAAAGGACATTGACATCTAGACAGGAAGACAAATCTACAGGAGTGTTCAATGTAGAACTTTGCAGGTAGCCAGTAGCTAATACTAGTAATTTTATTTTAATAGTAAATGAGAGAGGAATAGAACTAGCTGAGTGGTTAGCGTATACTGGATTCCAAGACAGAGATCATGGGTTCGAATCCATCTGCTGGCCCCTTAGATTTGTCTCTTCCTAGGTGCTTTTTGCAGCTTAATGTCCGGTAACTGACAGTGTTGTTGTCTGTAGCGAGTGAACATTGTTGGCAGTGTAAACGCGCCAACCACTTCAGACGTTAATGCACTTAAAAAATTGTTAATGAGTACCAGAACTAGCCCAAATCCTTCGAAACATCACTGTGATGCACCCTTCTACGTGAGCAACCATACCATCCACACCGGATCTGCGAATCTCATTTGTTTCTGACTTAGCCCAGTCCCTCTACATCAAATTCCACTCCAAACTTTACCTGCGTTATAATCCTTTAATTTTCAACTTATCCTGAACTAGCCTTCCGTCAAATCCTCTTTGTACCTGATTGAAAGATATACTGAGTTCCTTCGTATTCAATACATTTATTTCGCACTAACCGACATCTTTAGATGACCTTCATTCCAGCCCTTCGAGTGATTTGGTTTTATTATGATTTGTATGAGGTGCGATATACAGGTGCGATACATTATTAAAAGTAAAAACAAATACAAAAATATTGAACCTAGTTTTGTCGGTTTTGGCATGTTCTTCGCATGAGCGATACGCGCTGCTGGCTACCTGCTGGTAGACAAAGAAGAGGAAGACCTATGAATAGTTGACTCGAAGAAGTAATGATAGCGCAAGGTCTATGCGAAAACGATGCACAGGATAGGGAAGGATGGATGCTTGGCGCAAAGAACCCTGGTTAGAGAAATACCTTGGAAAAAGAAGAAGTTTTTGATGAGCTCGTGTCCTCGATTTTCTTGGAGGGATACCGCACAATTTTCCAAAACATGTGATGCTGGATCAATAATTCTTGGCCTATTTTTTCCCCTCATAATCTTTGATCCGATTGTGTATCACCGGGACGTTTCTCACAATGTTTACAGCATCACAATCGCTTTTTAGTCTTCAACAGAGATCTTACGGACTTCTAAATAGATTCGTAGCCTAATATCACCTTGTATGATGTTATATTCGTAGTAGATTAAATAAGTTGCTACAACGTTAAAATTTTGAAATATGCAGCTGCTTTTTCGACCGTTTTTCTTTTTCTCATGATCTTGAAATACTTAAGTACGCGAGGACGTATCTATTTTGCTCGAAATTTTCTCTTGGAAACTTATTTTACAAGCAAATTTGAGGGGAAAGAGTTTACCCTATTATTGTTCAATGATTGTGCAAGTAAAAACCAATTTTACTATAAAGACTGACTTTTATTAGAATTTTCTGGGACAGATAAAGGCATCAATTTACTCCCAAATTTGTTTAAATACATTGGATCTGTACAATTTTGAAGTTAACTAACATTTAATCAGTTTTCTAAGATTAGAAAAACTTTGTAGACATTTTACAATTAAGTTTAATGAAGTTAAGAATTTACAGATAGAAAAAGCTGTATGATTGTCTTTTTTTAATAAAATATTGTTGATTATAAAATCTAATGAAAAATAAGACATAGGCCGTAAAATTAAAGATTTGTATAATTTTTTCCAAATTTCCTATATCTTATCTGTTTACACAAGCTAATTGCACGCTGTACTCTTAGAGATCTTTAATCATACAGCAGCATTCGCATTGTTATAAATCGTCAAAAAAAATTTAAATTGAAATGCATTTGAATAGAACTTAAAATTTGGTATAGATTTCTTAAATTATAGTTACATTCTCTAGCTAGTTACTAATCTGTTAAATTTTAGCAAAAAAAGTTATTTCTAGCTTGGGGGTTGATGCTAGATTTTCATCCTTTAGGAAAAATAATTTTAAGATGGTGACAAGAACATCAAATTCCCTCAAAATTACTCTTTTACTGTAACTTTTCTCCAAATTTAATCCCACAATTGAATAGTGCTCGTATTGATGAAGTAAACTAACTAGGGGCGAACAAGTTTTACTCTATAGCGACAAATCCTATACCCTGCTCAATTAACAGAAGTCCAATTTCCTCGATAATATGGTAACTTCGTACCCTCAACGCCCAACTGAAAAGACTGCTTTACAACAAAGAGTCAACTGAGAGGACTGTCTTCCACAGGGACCTGCATAGCTGGTATTGTGTGAGTCCCTCGAAGTTGCTTACTTCCAGGGAATCCAGTTGTTCTAATCCATAGTCGGTCTACGTCAATGCTCCTTTTTAATATAAAGGTTGAGGGGGTACATTTGAACAGAATTTACATTTTCTGTTACAGAGTGCCCAGAAGCAGTATTATTGAACCTTTTTATTTTGTTTTCTACAACTTTTAAGTATTCTGTAACAGATCTATATCAATAAACAGTTGGTACTTTACATACATATCTATATTTTTTTAATTTAAAATTTTTGTGTCAAATGTTAATATCTGCCCCACTGGTGGGGTAGCTTTGAACACAATACAAAATAGAAAGAAATGATATTACTTTACTCTGAATCTACCTTCTATCAGTTATTTCTCTCACTAATACATTACTTTCTCTTACAAACCCCTGAAATCTAGTTCGGGATGTTGTACCCAAAGTGATGATGGGTTTAGGAAGTTTGAACAAAATATTCGGTTTGTTGCTCTTCTTAAAGTACAGAAAAAAGACACAAACTTGCAGATCGGTAGGGCACATTTTAACTGAGATGTTGAAATGTGCCCCCTCTCCTTCCAAAAAATAAAATATAATATCCAACACTTTTTGCAAGCAAATAGACTTTTGTAAATACTATATTTAAGAATACGAATTCCAAATGTTAATATGGACTAACAATACTTACACCTTGTCCACTACAATCTTCCACAATACACTTCCAAAGCTGCAACAAAAATTTTACTACTACCTTACAAAATATAACATTCCTCAATTCTGACTTTACCAAACAATGAAAACGAAGGGAAACTCTGTCAATTATACAACAGGTCTACCACAAAATATGGAGAAAATTACCAATCATAAATGTTTTAAATATTTGGCGAGAAATTGAAACTTTTCTAAGGTGCCCCTGTTCAAAGGTGCCCCTGTTCAAAGGTGCCTCTGCTCAAAGGTGCCTCCTGTTCAAAGGTGCCCCCTGTTCAAAGGTGCCACTGCTCAAAGGTGCCTCCTGTTCAAAGGTGCCCCTGTTCAAAGGTGCCACTGCTCAAAGGTGCCCCCTGTTCAAAGGTGCTCCCAGTTCAAATGTGCCCCCTCTCCCTTACTCTTCATACCTCTTCAGACCTCAATTTATTTCCAAACTGAGCCGCCCATGCTACCTTAGCACCCATCTGTGCTGTACAGATTGCTTACATGGAGATATACTTTACTTACTTTACTAAATAGCTCTACAGCTCTGATCGAGCCTTGGCCTTCCTGACAACCTCGAACCACCTCTCTCTGTCCAGCGCCTTCCTTTTCCAATCAGTCACATCCAGCTCTCGCAAATCTGCCTCCACATCCTGCATCCAACGCCTTCTTGGCCACCCTCTCTACCTCTTGTACCCTCCATTTTGGAGAAAAGTATTTTTTTTTTTGCATCTGATTGTCCGGCATTCGCACCACATGGCCCAACCATTCAATTCTTCTCGCCTTTATGAATTGCACTATGTCATTTTCCTGATACATCTCATAAAGCTCATTGTTCGTTCTTATCTTCCACTCTCCCATCACTAATGTGGCACCGTATATCTTTCTTAAAATCTTCCTTTCAAATATTGTTAACTGATTCACAGTCGCCACCCAAAGGGTCCAGGTTTTCGCGGAATATGTCACAATTGGCCTCAATCAATGTTTTATATAAATTCATTTTGGTTTTACGTGACAATAGAGAAGAACGGAATAGCTTAATATTGGCGAAATAGGCACGGAATCTGGCCATGATCCCGCAATTTACCTCGGGTGCAATCCTGTTCTCGCTGTTAAGCTCAGATCCCAAGTAATATGAATGATTTCACCTTCTCGAACATAGAGATATAGTTCTTATTTTTAAATTATATTTAAAGTACGTCTGAAAGCGAGGATCCTTATACACGGTGAACCAGTAAGTAATGTCCATAGGCCTACTGTGGGTTCAATGACGTATTGGCCAACTTAATATTTTCCTCTGTTCTTGAGTGACGTCACTTTTAAATTACAGTACTTTTTTCCAATAAAAATGTTATTACTCAGAAAGTTTTAGTCCGAATTCGATTCTGATGACACGGTTAAAAAGACAGATAAATTTTCTAAAAATTGATACCATTTTGAAGCATAAGTTATTCTCCAAACAGCCTCAATCTTCCTCCGGATGCTGGAAAAATAAAATTAATAGAAAGTAATAGCCAATACGTCATTGAACTCCACTTTAGATGTACTACACACAGTAGGTCTATGGACATTACTTACTTACTGGTTCACCCTTGTATAGTCCTTATAAAACATTTTAACAATAACTAAATGTGTTTGTTTTTTTTTAATCTAAGGTCATTGGAGCCCGGAGTTTTTATTTCGGCCTCCGGATAGTGTTCTCTCTTTAAAGACAACGCTTGCTATCGCCGGACAGTGAGCTGTAGGAATGTATCCTCCACGGAACATGGACCTTTTTATGTGAAATTTATTTCGACTGAGACTGTGGGTGGAGCGAGATGTAGGTAATAAGAATCTTTGGAATATATCCTTACGCCATGCTTTATCTACGTTGTGGATGGGTCTGATCAGAAAAAGAATAGGTCTACCGCAATTAATTTGAGAATATCCAAGCTTACGAGGAACTTTGCTACAGATTTGGCTAACTAGAGATGATTTAAGGATAACGGGATGTTTATTGATTATACGTGAGCTGCTGGCTCTAGCCATGCTGAAGGCACACCGCTCAAATGTAAAATAATCGCCTATTTTTTTTTATAGGCGGGGCTTAACGTCCAACTTACCAATTAGGTGCCGTGGACAGGGGGCAGAAGCTCATACTTTACTATAAACAAATTTTTTTCTAACAAATTAAAAGTTGCCATAAGCGGGATTCGAACTGGTGATCTCCCAATTACAAAGCCACGCTCTTCACCGTTAGACCAACACCGAAATGTAGCAAAACTGTCTGTCATTGGATAGTAGTTGCTAGAATGGTAAGGCGGCTGATTTTACACCCAGGAGGATTTAGCGCGTGGGAAGACAGTGTTCTAAACAAGGAGTTGATACTTTCTCAATGAGGTTTAGTTGCGAATTACTGATCAAAGAGACATTTGGTGAGTATAATATCTAGTTTAGTAATTTCTGGTAGTTCACATCCACTGTGTATGACTTGGTATTTGCATAATAACTTGTTGAGTTATTCAATCTAAAATAGAACTGTAGGTGTATAAATAAAGCGTTTTAGAAATGAATTTTACCAGTTACTTAGCAAGGCTTGGTTACGGGAAATTTCCTACCATTTATATGTAGAAAGTTTGCAGGCAAGTGGAATTTTATAAGCGCATTACAGGTGGTGTGTGCTTTTGTGTTCAAAAAGGGCGTACTGGATTTAGAGGATAGACTATGAAGGACTATTGGCAGAGTTACGAGTTTGAGACGGCTTTGAATTCAATTAATATTTATACAATTGTTTAAGGAAGCTATCTCTTTGTGTTTGCTTCTACGAGTACTTCATCGCCCACTCCTGAGGCTTCCATTGTTAAAGGAATTGAGGATCTGGCGGCAGTCACTCAAACCCTTTCGCTGCAATTCAACTCAACTCTCTATTGATAAATATCTCTTACTTTCTCTAAAATTACAAAATTCAATACCACAGGAAACAATAATTTCACTAGCATAAAACAAAACTCCTTCCGTTTTTTATTATTTACTTACTATATTCTATAATGGGCCGAATTATTACACTAAAACAAGATTTCCATTAAACAAAAATAATTCAATAATTTGTAGTTCGCTTTGTGTGTTATATTAGTCACTAACCATCTACATAAATAAAAATGTAAATGTTCTTGTTGCTCATTCTTTTTGGTGACTGATTCATAGTTTCAATAGGATGAAAAAATAATTGCCATTTCAGTCGAGTAAAATTTATTTTGCCGAGCTTTTGACCTAGGGACTAGGTCATCTTCAGGGCTGTGGAAATCCACAATTTCAAAACAGACACGAACAATTTAAACAACATATACAATAAACTTACTACAAAATACTTGACAATTGACAACACTGACTTCCACACAACCTAACACATATTACACATAGACCGATCACACTCAGTCCATGAACAGACAAGACAGAAGACACACCAACCCTGAAATGTAATAGTATTACTTTCTAAACTAGGTAAATAATTTTTGTAAATTTCGTTACATTATACATATTCATTTCGATAGAATCATTGTTAACAATCTGAAAACATGTTCCACAGCCCTGAAGATGACCTTTATTGGCAATTATTTTTTCATCCTCATGTAAATGTTCGTTTGTTCAAAGTCTTAAATCTCTGAAAGTTCTTCACCGAATGTTTTGAAATTTTTACCCGACGTTGCATTCGAATACGGGCGTGTTTTTTAAATACCTATCATACAGGGTAATCCATTTAAAACGCACCAATCGCAAATAACTTTTTAGGAAAGCGGAATTTCGAAAAAGAATTCGAATCCCGCGAATGGTTTTATGGTTTTTTTTTGGGGGGGGCATTGGCTTCCGCCATACAGCCAGCATCGTCTAGGTCAGGGGTCGGCAACCCGTGGCTCGCGAGCCGCATACGGCTCTTTTATCCCAATTGTGTGGCTCTTCAGCCTGCCCAAAATATAATGTATATTTTAATTTTATTGAAACGAATGAAAACTCCATTTATTAAAGGTATTTTTAAAAAAATAAGATCAAAACTGGTAGAAGTACTAAGCAAGAACAAAGGGTGGGAGACCATCTGCCAGATTTCTGATATTATCAGTGGAACAGAAGTCACCTCAGAACATCGTGTACCCTTTACAACCAACGAGATAACTTCTTTCAGCAAGGCACCTATAACATCTGTAGATGTTGAACGATCTTTTAGTCGTTACAAGTCCATCTTACGCCCAGATCGTCGTCACTTTACGTTCCAACATTTGAAATTTCATGTGGTTGCAAACAATTTCGAAGAGTGAAGTTTTCAAAATTGAAAATTTAACACATCTTTTTATAAATAGTAAAAATGTTCTTTGTTGTATAAATCATTATAACTTGTAAAAACAAATTATTTTGTTCCTAATAAATTATTATAAATTGTAAAAATGTTCTTTTCTTGTATAAATAATTATAACTTGTCCCCCCCCCAAAAAAAATTCCATTTTCATAAAAAAAATGTCCATTTTACTTAAATATTCCAGAAAATATTTTAAGAAAATCACATATTTTCCACATAATTGACGAAAATAAATGCATATTTTAATTAAATATTTGGCATTTTTAAATACATAAAAATCCGTTCCTTAGTGATTACAAATGATCTTCAGAGTTGTTTACACTCTATCACCCTTGCGGCTCTTGGTAAGAATTATTTAAATTATTTAAGGTGAAATGGCTCTCTACTTAAAATAGGTTGCCGACCCCTGGTCTAGGTGCTTATCACTAGAATATCACTCACTCTCCATTCTTACCTACAAATACATTCGCTTCACACATTCATCATTCTACTATATACTGCTATTTACATAAACTACTGCTAATGGATGGAGCAGCACTCTGTGCTCCTGCCATCCTTATAGCTTAACCAAAATTAAAATCACGTAATCCTTCTCTAAGCATTTTCTTCCATTCATTCTAATTCGGCTATAGCTTTTAAATACATTCATATTTCATTGCTAGCTCTGCTATCGACTTAAGCACATAAATGTTGGTGGAGAATATAATGTCTTCGTAGCGAAATGGTGCATCTAAATACCTGTATATATCGTCAAACCTTCGTTTCCTTTCTACCACATAACGTGGACATATCAAGTATTATGGTTGTTTAACTGCATACGCGGGATTCGAACTGGGAATCTCCCACATACAAAACCACGCTCTTGACCACTAGTCCAACACCCGCCCATCCCTGGCAAGATATTCATACCGTAATCATAGGTCAAGAAGTCTTGCATACAGGGGTACATTAAAATGATGTTTTATTTGATGATAAAACAAATTTATCCTGATTCTCCTACAACCATTACATTACACTACATTTTTTAAAATCTTCAATTATTATTATTTTTTTACTTTGCGTCACCAATAACATTTTTTGCAGCCAGAGGACCTCCCAAAACGTGTATTTCTGGTGGAAAATTAATATTGAAAATCGTTCACGAATAGATAAAATTGTAACTTTGATCTTAAATATCTCGACAAATATTACGGATTTTGAAACGGGTCAACGTCATTTTTCACAATTTTTTATGTAGTTTTCATAATCATTGTCAAAACCAGTGGTCCTTATGAAACCTCAATCAGGTTTTTGGCCGTAACTTCGCCAGAAATGAAGATACAACATCCGGGGTAGAAAATTTGAAAACCAAATCCAAAAAACATATAGTTTACTTCGTGGGTTTTTTCGAAATTCCGCTTCCCTAAAAAGTTATTAGCGATTGGTGCGTTTTAAATGGATCACCCTGTATGTCTCACCTGTGACAGGTAAAAACATCGCCATCAGTTGGTAGTAAAAGTAATACAAGCTATACTAAATCTTTTACGATTCCATTTCAATGTTTCCGATGAGGTCATAAGAAGAACTGGTTGAAAAACTATTTCCTAATATTCAAACCAATCATAAGACTCACGATTGGCTGAGTAAACTAGCTATTTTTGCGGCTAAGAACTAAATTTAGTCTAACATTCAAAACGAAGCAATCACAAACAAGTCTGTCGACAATATTGTGGAAGCAGAGGAAACGGTTATTATCTAACAGAATTTTTATTAAATTCACTTGATCTGCCAGGGTTGCCACCCCACACGTGCTGTAATTGAAAATCCGTACGCCAATTATCTTTCTTTTAAATGTTTTTTAAGGCGCGACAATATCTGAGGTTATTGGCACCCGAAGATTTTTTTTTTTAAGTGCACTGCCGGCCTCCGGACAGTGTTAATCTCGTTACAGAGAACACTGTCCATCACCGGACAGTAAGCTGTAAGAAGCTCCTAGGACAGGAAAACCCTAAGGGCCAGCAGCTGGGATTCTTTGCGTGGAAATCCAATAAGCTAACTGCATAGCTAATCCCTTCCCAGTCAATTATCATGTTGCCGAAATATCAACCAGCCGCAGCTTTGCAACAGCACAGCGGTTTGTAGTAGAAAAATTAATGAGTAACGTCTCGTAGAAGCAAAAATCTGGACAGGATCTTTCAATGGTGAAAAGATGTCCCTCGTTCATCGCATTCCAATGATTCCAAAAAGATATGCTATTTCAATTTAAGAGAACTGCAATGCCCAATTCCATTGTCGTTTGTAATCACCATCAACAAAGGCTCCAGGGCCAATCTTTAGAATAGTGTAGGTTTAGATCTAGATACGGATCTAGCTGCTCACATGGGACAATTATATGTTGCGTGTTCTAGAGTCTAAAAAAAAATCGGACAATCTCTATATCTGACACAGACAATGGAACAACACAAAATATAACCACAAGCCTTGTGAAGTTCAACATATTAGAAACAGAGCGTTTTCTCTGCTCTATTCCATTTAACCAGACTGAGCCACAGGGTGCTAAACGCGTTGGCGTTTAGTTAATTCTAAAATGGGAAACTATTGGAAATGTAACGCTGCCTATTCTTGTATTTTTGACGGTGGGAGCGAAAAGAATGAAACAAAGAGCTGAAAGATTCAAAATAGGAATTAAAAATTGCAAATAATTTGAACAAATATAAGTAATATAAAAACTCAAGTTAAATGACATTCAGTACGTTAACGGTTCAAGAAATAAAAGGAATTCATCCAACAACCTAGGGGAACAAGACAAAGAAGATCATTTTGTATGAATACAGGACTTCACCAGCAGGGTCAGGAAAAAATGTCTAATTTCAACGCTATGTCGTTGCCAATTAGTCCAACTGTCCAACTGAACCTTCTTCTATATGTCACAGACCCTTATGCTGGCCATTTTCATCTACAAAATATTTGTTCAAGACTGTAGACTAGATTGTAATACGTATCTATTTATCTATAATAATCAAACTATTAATTACAGGTTAAAAAGAAAAAAAGTATGAGGGTAAAAAGTTCAAAAACTTTTCTAAAAAAATGTTTACTCCAACATACATCAATGATTTTATTTTATTCATTTTTTTATTTTTATTTTTAAATAAAAATCGTCGGTTTAAGTTCATTCTTCGATTAAAGTAATTGTTATTTTATGTAGTAGTCAAACGTTTATAATAATAGGTAATAATTATCTGGCTTTATCGCAAATAATATAGTTTTCTTCAATTGCATTCTCAATCTAGGTGTTCTTCCCACAATGTTGTATATATGTAATATAAGTGGCCGACTCTAACTTTGTCTTTTTCTACTTTAACATGCATGTGTATATGACTACTCAGAATAATTCATAACTCATTTTATCATAATTATAATGAAAAAATATTATGAATAACTGGCCAGCATAAGGGTCTGTGACATCTAATAAATTCTAAAAAATGTGAAGGAAAAGTTAATGCAGCAAAATTACTTAAATTATATCAACTAAGCTTGAATGAAATGTTGGGTACTTGCTGATTTGTGTACCTTTTGGCGTTTAATCAACCCTTATACTTAACTTTTTAAACTGTAAGTTTTTGTTAAGGAGATTTTTGTACCTTTTGGATAGATTTTCATTTTTGTCTATTTTGCTAAGTTACATATCTGCTTTACTGTTTTTTTTAAATTTGGAATAAGCAATTCTATCATTATAACCTGATAAGGTGTTAAGTAGGAACCGTAACTACCACTGGAGAGATCTTTTTAAAGAATGATTATAGTTGCGGTCCCCAAACCATCCTCAATAACAATTTTTTTGAGAAAGCCTTTTTATATAAAATAGGAAGGTATTTGTACGTAAAAAGCAAATTTAAACTGCGATTTCAGACCTTCCTTTTAAGAGAAGTAAGAAAAATAAACGGGCGATTACAGTACTTCTCCATAAAAGGCAAAGAGGCAAAGATTTTTAATCGAACGACAATTCATTAATGTAAATAGGTTCACCCATTGATAATTTTAACGATTGCAGTACTTCCTCTTAGTAGGTGTAAGAGCATGATGGCACTTCACAGCCATATAGAGGAGCTTTAATCACTTCTTCGTGCTAAATTTTATCAAAATCGGACAAAGCGTTATAGAAATATTGGTAATAATAGTTTTAGAAACGGCCTTACTTGGGTGGGGCAAACTCCCCTCCATATGAGGCATAGCGACGAGACTTTTAAAGTGCAAATCTATACAAAATTTCGATTCGAATGACACTTCATTCATGAAAATCAGTTCACTTGTCGATAATTTGAAACGATTGCTATACTTCCCCTTAACTAGTGTAAGAGCAGATCGCCGCTTTAATGTTACGTAGGGGAGCCCTAACTCTATCATCCTACCAAATTTTATCAAAATCGGGCTAAGATTTACAGAGTAATTAGTAATAATAATTTTGAAGGGGGCCTTACATAAAGGAGGCTAACTCCTCTCCCATTCGGTGTACAGCGTCGAGACCCCCAAAAGGCACATCTACATAAAATTCCGAATCGAATGTCACCTCATTCATGAAAATCGGTTCTCGCGTTTAGGCGCTACGTAGTTTACAAAAAAGGTAACAACAACAACAACAAGAAGAAGAAGAAGAACAACAACAATTTCTGAAAATGCCGTTTTTGCTCATTTTCGGCAACTTTTTTCTCAAAATCTATTAGGTCTGGGGGGTTGCAAAAAAATTACAGTTATAAAGGAGGGTTTGCCCTATATTTTAAAGAAAATTTGGGAATTTTATCTTTTATAGAAAAAGAGAAAAAAATTGTCAAAGTTGGGTGTTTTTCAACGTTACGCTTTTTCGTGCAGTTTTTGACGATCAACCCTTATACAACTGTCCTACCGGACAGTTTTAATCCTACCGGACAGTTTTAATAAACAGTTGGTACTTTAACACGCATATCTATATTTTCTTAATTTAAAATTTTTGTGTCAAATGTTAATATCAGGTGGGGTAGCTTTGAACACAATATAAAATAGAAAGAAATGATATTACTTTACTCTGAATCTATCTTCTATCAGTTATTTCTCTCGACTACTACATTACTTTCTCTTTTAAACCACTGAAATCTAGTTCGGGATGTTGTACCTGAAGTGATGATGGGTTTAGGAAGTTTGAACAAAATATTAGGTTTGTTGCGCTTCTTAATGTAGGTTCGGACCACTTTCCCCTTCTCTGTGATTAAACAAAATAAGTCACAAACTTGCAGGTCGATCCCTATCGACATTTTATCTCCCCTGCACATTTTAACTGAGATGTTGAAATGTTCCCCCTCTCCTTCCATAAAAGAAAATATAATATCCAACACTTTTTTGCAAGCAAATAGACTTTTGTAAATACTAGATTTGAAAATACGAATTCCAAATGTTAATATGGACTAACAATACTTATATCTTGTCCACTACAATCTTCACAATACACTTCCAAAGCTGCAACAAACATTTTACTTCCACCTTACAAAATATAACATTCCTCAATTCTGACTTCTACCAAACAATGAAAACGAAGGGAAACTCTGTCAATTATACAACAGGTCTACCACAACATATGGAGAAAATTACCAACCATAAATGTTTTAAATATTTGGCGAGAAATTAAAACTGTTCAAAGGTGCCCCCCTCTCCACTACATCGTTTTTTAAGAAAAAAGTATATTATGGCTACAAGCAGCCGTCTGCCAGAGTTTACTAAAGATGAAAAGGGAACTCTTTCTTAACTAAACAAACAAAACTAGACCTGAAAAAATAAGAATATAAAATAATAATAGTAATCATAATAATGAGCTGTTATAAAACATAAAAGAGGAAAATACTTTAGTAGCAAATTAAATAAGAAAGTAAATGTACTCGTACAAAATAAATAATACAAAAATAAATGAAAAATACATGATAATAGATAAAGCAAAATAAGTAAATACGAAATGATAAATACCATATAAAAATAATAGATGATATTTAAATATCAATTTTCTAAGATGTATCTATAATCCAGATGTACCTAACTCTCCAAGCATGTCGAACATAGCGGATCAATGGACGAGGATTTACTTGTACGTATAAAAGAAGTAATAATTTCACCCCTTGCAAGAGGTTGCTTACCGAAATAAGAGGACCCGAAATTCTGCCAATAGAGGGCACTCGCCCAGAAAATGGTATAACTCTTCGCGAGTATTGATAGATACAGAGAGGAACACATTTCAACGTCGGGATCTTTCCTAAGCCAAGGTCTGCAGTTTCAAGTATAATAGTTCTCCCCTCAGCGTCTAGGTGGGTTTTATTTTTTGGAAAGTGGAGCTGAGAGAGCTTGGATAAGTGGATTTTTAATGAGGAGGTATAGTTTGGTATGAAATTTTAGGTAACGGAGGAAACGAAGGGAATTTTTAAGTCGGCATGGATGATGGAGCATTGACTATGGTACCGTAGGATTTTGGATTGTAAGAATTGAATGCGATTGAGATTTGTGCGTTTGGCAGTCCAGGTATAGTATAGTACAGAGTGTTGTACAGTTCGTCTTTTGTTTTGTAAAGTGAGTTTGGAGCGTTTGTCTAATAGTTTCTTTAACATTCTGTACCTATGGTTCAATTCATTTCGTTTTAGTCTAATATGAAGGTTCAATGTGAAATAACTGAAAAATTCCCGGGCCTAACACATAGATGGCGCTAGTTTTTTTTTTTTTTTTTTTTCGGCGCATCGACTTCTTGGTCATTAGCGCCCACTTTCTTAGCTCTTCTTATTTCCTTATACTACTGGAGCTGGGATGACACATGTGCAGACCCATAGCTTCCAATCACAACACCTTGCTTAACAAGGTAGGGTGGAGCCTGGGTCCGCAAAATTGTTTCCACACATCCCCTCTTATTTCATCGACCTTGTCGACGAGGGGGAGTGTGGAATATAATTGTGACATCCCTTAAATCAACTAACTTTTACAATACATATCTAAATCTGAATTAATAATTTTAAATGTTTTCTATTATATTTATTGTAGGCAAAACCAAAAGTATTATAATTTCTATGTTTACTATTTGCTTGGGCTTTACTGATACTAAGTCCGAGGAGGCTATTTACTCTACTAGAAGTTGGATGTGCAGTACTTTGAACTAATATTCCTGTACATCCTAAAATAAACTAGAACTAAATATAATTAACCTAATGGGGTTGAAATACTCGTATAAAATTGCTAGTTTTATTGCATTCACCTCTTTTTCAGTCAGTACTAACCTTCAAAAGACAGCTGTTAAAATTTCATTATATTCTATTCATTAGTTTGTGAGTTATTGTGCTAAGAGTGACGCTCCTTTTGTTATTTTCAAAACAATGGATCAAAAACAATTTCGTGTTTTAATTTTACACTGCTTCTTGATGGGGAAAAAATACCGTTCCAGCGAAACAATGGCTTGAAAAATGTTATGGGGACTCTGCTCCATCAGAAACAACAATAAAACGTTGGTTTGCTGACTTCAAACGTGGTCGTAGAGACACCAATGATGCAGAACGCAGTGGACGCCCAAATAAGGCGCGATAACACCAAAAAACAAAAAACAAAAAAATCCACAAAACGAAAAGTGAAGTTGCGTGAGTTAGCTGACATCGTATAGATATTAAAAGAACGTGTTGGTTTTATATTGCAATGAGCATTTGACTATGAGAAAGCACTGTTCAAAGTGGGTGCCGCGTTTGCTGCTCACTGTTGACCAAAAAAACAAGAACGTGTTGATGATTCTTAGCAGTGTTTGGCCATGTTTAAACGTAACAAACCGGAATTTTTGCGTCGATATGTGACAATGGTAGAAACATGGATCCATCACTTCACTCCGGAATCAAAACGATCGTCATCTGAGTGGACACCAACTGAGTGAACCTCGTCCAAAGCACAACAATCGGCTGGAAAGGTTATGGCCTCGGTATTTTGGGATGTGCGTGGTGTAATATTCATCGACTATCGTGAGAAGGGAAATACCATCAACAGTGAATATTGGAGCGTTTGAAGGCCGAAATCGCAAAGAAACGACCTTGCATATGGCAAAGAAAAAATTTTTGTTTCATCAAGACAACGCACCGTGTCACAAGTCAATCAAAACTACATGAATTGAACTTCGAATTGCTCCCAAATCCACCGTATTTGGATTTGGCTCCCAACGACTACTGGCTGTTCGCTGACCTAAAAAAAAAAAAAATGCTCGCCGGTAAGAAATTGAGAGGTTAACGCTGAAACTGAGGCCTATTTTGAGGCAAAAGATAAATCGTTCTACAAAAGTGGTATTGAGAAATGTTAGAGCGGCGCTGGAATGATTGCGTTGTTCTTGATGGAAATTACGTTGATGAATAAAGCTAATTTTGAACAAAAAAATAACCGTGTTTTCTTTGTTAGGCCCGGGACTTTTCAGCCCATGTGTTACATTAGTTAACAGATTAGAATTTAATAATTTTATTAATTATTTCTTTCGTATTTATCAACTCATGACATCTCACAATCATTCTCTCCCAAGGATCAACAATGGCTATTTAAGGAACAAAAAGCACTCCATAAACTGCAACAGAAGGCAGTTGTATAATCGTTGAACACCAGAACTTGTTGACTTCAAAGAACAGAAAAAAAAAGATATGAAAGTAAATATTAAAATATAAAAGCTCGAAGTTTTGTGAGATAATGTTGCGAATTATATGTAATATATATAAATATTATACTAAGAGTTGAAAATATATTGTTAGTCGTGCGAATCCGGTATTAATTCTGCAAAACAGAAGGCAGACATTGCTTTTGCAAGCAGTCAACCCTTTACCATACATAGCACCTTTTATTTATAGCCCTTATACACAAATGCAAAAGCTGTAGGCAACAAAAACTATATAAAGAAAATAGACAACCAGGGGCCCTACATTGTTTTTGCACAACGGCTATTTCCTTGCACGTAAAGCAATAAATATTGTTCCAAGTATTATAGCGGCTTCCCAAGTGTAGTCTTCGGCAATGTAATTTTTATTTAAATATTTCTTTTCTTTTGGTGGATAGAATTCATGACAGAGGTCACAGAATAAAATTAAGGAAATGATATTCAGTTTTTTCTTATTATTTTATTTATTTTCTTTGAATTGCTAGTGTAAGAACCATCCATTTTGTGTGCATTTTTATAGTTTGAACATTCAATGGTTATATGAAAGGTGCTCTAAGTGGTCTTTACCCATTGATCTCTCAGTCTGTGAAATGTATGTGTGGACAGCAAAACTCAAAAACGAAAAACCACCGGAATTTCGAATTAGATATCTCGTTCATCTGCTTTTCAAACAAAATCAGCCAATCCGAAGGGCTGTTTAATTAATCGCTTGTACAGTGTTTTTTTTTTTTAAAATTTTCTATAAATTTGGCGCACATACGAGGGTCGTTTGAAAAGTCCGTGCAAAAATAAAAACTACTTAATTTTTGGGGGTAAACCTTTTTTATTTTTCAACATAGTCTCCTTTTAGACTTATACACTTCGTCCAACGCTGCTCTAGTTTGTTGATCCCTTCCGAATAATAGGATTTGTCCAAGTCTGAAAAATAGCCATTCGTTTCTGCAATCACCTCCTCGTTTGAATAAAATCTTTTTCCCGCCAGCCATTTCTTCATATTGGGGAACAAATAGTAGTCCGAGGGAGCCAAGTCTGGAGAATAGGGGGGATGTGAAACGAGTTGGAACCCTATTTCCATTAATTTTGCGACCACAACTGCTGAGGTGTGAGCTGGTGCGTTGTCTTGATGGAAAAGGACTTTTTTGTGGGCCAATCGTGGGCGTTTTTCTTGCAGCTCGGTTTTCAAACGGTCCAATAACGATGAATAATATGCACCTGTAATAGTTTTACCCTTTTCCAGATAGTCGATGAGGATTATTCCTTGCGAATCCCAAAAGACAGTCGCCATAATCTTTCCGGCGGAAGGAACGGTCTTCGCCTTTTTTGGCGCAGATTCCCCCTTGGTAACCCATTGTTTATATTGTTCTTTGGTCTCAGGAGTGTAGTGATGTATCCATGTTTCATCCACAGTGACGAAGCGACGCTTAAAGTACTGCGGATTCTTCTGGAACAGCTGCAAACCGTCCTTGCAACACTTCACACGATTTCGTTTTTGGTCAAGCGTGAGCAATCGCAGCACCCATCTTGCGGATAGCTTTGTCATGTCCAAATGTTGATGCAAAATATTATGTACCCATTCATTCGAGATGCCCACAGCACTAGCAATCTCACGCACCTTCACTCTTCTGTCATCCATCACCATATCATGGATTTTATCAATGATTGGGGTAGTAACCTCAACAGGGCGTCCAGAACGTTCAGCGTCACTTGTGCCCATATGGCCACTCCGAAAATTTTGAAACCACTTATAAACTGTTCTAATCGAAGGTGCAGAGTCACCATAATGTTTATCAAGCTTCTCTTTAGTCTCCTGAGGCGTTTTGCCTTTCATAAAGTAGTGTTTAATCAACACACGAAATTCTTTTTCGTCCATTTTTTGAAAATCACTCGACTTCCTCGATTCAAACGAATGCCAAACACAAAGAAATAGACCGATCTGGCTGAAACTTGGTGTGTGTTCTTCCAAGAGATGCTACTAACTAAACATAACCTCGATACGCGCCAGTGGTGCTATCTCTCTGACTTTGCACGGACTTTTCAAACGACCCTCGTACTGTGCTTTAGTGATTCTACAAAGTTTCGTAGTTTATGGTCATGTAAATTGCGAGGTGTGGCTATTAAATAACGAGACTATTGCTATAAAACACTTTATTTTAAATATAAACATATTTAGTTATTATCACATTCAATATACACCTCTACTCTATCTTTACAACGCTCCATGCGAATTTACCATTGTTCGAAACAGTGCTGGCGAGTCTTTTTCTGTTAGCACCTGCATGATGCGTGCCGCTATTTCATACACAGCTTCAACGGACTGAAATCCGTGTACCTTTTAATGCAGATTTGACTTTGGGGGGAACAGATAAAAGTCTCACTTTTAGAGAGAGGCCAGGTCTCAGGCGAATAAGGCGGATGGCCTAAAACTGGGATGTTTTGTACTTGGCTAGAAACGTCTTGAGACAGACAATGCAGTGTGAGCCGGCGAGTTGTATGTGATGGAGAACCACGTGACTTGTTCTTTAACAAATCGGGTCGTTTTTTTCTTATTCTTTCACGAAGTTGAGCAAGCACCTCAGGCGGTCATCATCTCCGACGTCTTCTCGGCCATCTTGGAAACGCTTGAACCACTCAAAAACTTGCGCAAGTGATTAAAATTCATCGCCATAAACTTCTTTTAATAAAAGATAAGTTTCAGTAGCGGTTTTACCAAGTTTTGATGTGAAATTTCACGACAATTCGTTGCTCTACTACATGTGTAGTATCATGTTTTTGGCAAAACGAAACTAACACCTCTTACACAAACGGTCGGTTCCGGTCAGACAGATTTCTCTACAAACATGTGAGACGCTGCATTCGAAAGAGAAGGCTTTACGCTGCACAGCTGTCGGTCGTTAGGATTTGGCGCATGCATAGTTCTTCGGTAGCAGCATCAGTCTCGTTATTTAATAGCCACACCTCGTAGAGTCAACTTGCAGACGGACTAAGTCTATGCTCGAAGTGTGTTTTGTTTTGAATTAAAGAAATTTTAGATTATTTTGTTTATAGTTAGGATAAATATTTTGTCTTTGTTTGTTTATAAGTTTCTGAATAAACACAATTATTATTTTATTATTATTATTATTAGTCTGGAGAGAGTTCTGTACCGATTAGTTCTTGGCAAATGAATCGTGCATGGGATTGTAGATGAGCCTCTTGTCAATGTACATTACAAAGATGTCTGTAGGGGGCACAGTGTTGATAAAGTAGATGCAGAGACATGTCCGTGTTCGGAGAGTGGAATGTATTACTTTTGTCCGGCACCATTTCTTCACTAGATAAAGATGTTCTTGTAGGGAGGAAATGACAGGAACTAAATGTGAGGAAAGAATGATTGGATATATTATCAGCAAAAGTACGAGAGTATTCGGCCTAGGGACCTGTAGAGGAATATGAGCTGCGGCTACCTGATGAAGGCAGAGGAAATAAAGAGAAAGGTGACACGGTAATACCTGTCAGTGACGTAGTTGCGAAGAATCAGGTAATAGGATATGGTACATGCCGAAGACAAACAACCTTTATGACATAAGTGGTATTTACCAAAAAACGTCCAAACTCTCATTAGAACGGGAGAAAAAAAATCAAAGAACATATCAGACCGTACAAACACAGCAAAAACAGTCTCAACTTACGCGAAGCAACCTTATCAAACACGCCACCAACTTGGAAGTATCAAAAACACAATGACACTGTTATATATTCAGGAAGGAAGACAACACATTATAGAGATATCTTCTAAAGAAAAGAAATTTACAAACAGAAAGCCATTCACAAAAAACAATATGAATGGCCAAATTAACTTTTATAACTCGGACAATTCAGAGCCATGGCTAACACAGCTAAGCAAACCTCACCCAAATAAATCTTCCAATATTTGGCATGTTCTCTAATGTTTAAAGTGTTCTTTCAAAGTTTTTATGGATTTACAACAATTATTTCCCAGTGCAAATGAACTAGGTATGATTCAGTTTTTCCTGCTTACGTTCTTTAGTTCTTTAGTTTTAGATTCTTTTGGTTAGCTTCTTTAGTGCTAGATAATAATCTTTTATTTTACCTGTCGGAGCTCACATTCGACTGCAATCCTGACCGATTTCGTCATCAGATTAACTCTGCATTTCCAATCCGAAGTCAGTTTGACTCCAAAAAAAATAGGAATGGTCTCTGTTTCCCCACATCTCATAGCTATCCCGAAATGCTCTTAGATATGCTATCCCCACTCTCTCACCATTTGATAGTCACGAGCTGAAGACCGTGGAATTCTTAGTTTCTTTTTGCAGATTAGTTTACTTGAATCATAAGAGTCATTTTGACTCCAGATTGGCATTACACGTAAATATATCGGAGTCATTTCTACTCCTGGTTGGCAATATAAGTAGATTTTCTGTTATTAACTTGACTCCAGATTATTGCCTAAATGCTTATTTGATAAATTTACATAATTTTCATAGAAAGTATCAAGGCACCAAAAAAAAGGCTCTTTCTAGAATTGATTTTCTGTCCGAATTGCAGCAAAAACTAGCAGCGAATTGGGTAATTTCCGATCCATGTCAACAGCGGCACAGTAATTGAAAAAAATGAAAAAGTCCCTGATCAGAAGGCAGTCCAGTCAGGGTTCTAGAAAATACTGAAATTACTGCGATCCTAAGTTGAAGTTAATTCCTTCTGCGTGAAATGTTAAAGCCGATTTGTGGACAGCGCCAAAATTTGTTTTATCGTTCTTAATTCCTATTCCTTCTCTTCCTTTAATGCAAATTTTATTATTAAAATTGAAATCAATATAAAAAAAAAAGATAAAAATAAATTATGGAGTCAAATATGACTCCACATTGGCAATAACTGACTAAGTTTCGAGCATTGGCAATGCAGTGTTAATCAAATTTGGGGTGGAGATTTCGACTTCACATATGTTACCAGCTTGCACTACACCTGCTCACTGTGTGATGGAGGTTACTTGATGTTAATGTAGGTTATTTGAAATTTTATTAAATCGTAAAACTTTTTGAACAAAAATGATGAAATTAAAATGTAAAATTAATGAAACCCGTTGTTTTTAAGGGTTCAGCACGTTTAGTGCATTTATAATGAATGTTTTATAATTAAGTATATAGTTTTAAAATACAAACTCCGACTTTACAATTCTAATGCAGAGAAGACCAAAGCAATTGTTATTAACGCTAACTCTCTCCTTAAATCATTGGCTCCTCTTCCTAATCTTTTCCTCTATGATATCCCAATAAAATATTCTTCCTCTGTGAAGAACCTCGGGCATCACTTTTGACCAAAACCTCTCCTGGAAAAAAAAAGTTTCCCAAATCTCTCGCCGCTCCATCCACATCCTGAAGCAGTTTAATAGTTCCCGTCACCAATTAAGGACCCGGCAACTCCTGAGTTTCCTCTCTTGTTTTCTCCCCCCATTTCGGACTATTGTTGCTTAGTGTATGGCCCGGTCTTTCTGGTGGATATTGAAGCTAAACTCAAGCGCCACTCATGAACTGCTTCTTAAGATTTATTTTCAGCATTCCCCAGAGACTCTCGCATTTCGCACTACTAAGATGAGTTGAAGTGACTTTTTCCTTGTCTACCGCAGCCAGTATTTTTTTGGGCTACATTCCTTCTTCCAAGTTATCCAATCTCAAAGACCATTCTTATTTTTGCCAACTCTTCAAGTTCAAATCCTCTGGCCTCTACATTCCATCACACTGTACTTCATCCTTTGACAAATCCTTCCTAATACGCGCTACCTCTCTCTGGAACTCCTTACCTTCATCTGTCCGCCATGCTCCTACCCTTTCCATCTTTAAATCCCTTCTGTTCAATTATCTCCTTTCTACCCAGCTTCCTCCGAAATAATTCATTTATTTCCTTAATTTTATTTCTTATTTTTGTAAATACTTACTTATTTTTTGTATATAAATATCTAAAATAGAGGCCAAAACCATTAGGGCCTCAAATTGTACATGTTTTTATTCTTAGGGGACAACAGTCCCAGGATAATAAATTTATTTTCTTTCTTCTTTCTAAAACATTGCACTTGCACTAAACGAACTAAATCTTTAAACCAGGATGAGGTTTCACTAATTTTATTTAACTATTTTTGCAAAAATGTTTACTTTTTCGTTAAATTTTAAATAAATCACTTTTAAAATCTTTGCAACTTCCCTGACATTAAGTGAGCAAGGGTAATGTTAGACGGAAGCACAGTTGAAGTAAAATTGTTAACTCCAAACAGGTTAATTAACCTCTGATGATGGGAGAGAGTCTTAAACCGGTCAGGAATACAGTAAACATGTCTGCTACAATGGTTAAAGTCAAAAATATTAACCATCACCACTGACCTAACCATATTTTCAATATAGGTTTGTGATAGGACATTTTTGAGAAGTGATAGCAGGTCCTACCATGGGTGACAGACTCTATCGAAAGTTAGTGATGTCACTATACAACCCGATGACACTGCCGAATTGTCCTGCTAAATCCAAACGGGTATAATACTTTTATTTTATTTCTGTGTGTCAAGAATGGAAAGTATATGAACGATATAAAATTGAACTGTCACAATCAGTAGCGAGCAAAAAATGCGGGCTTTTCTGGCATGCAAGTCAATGTAGGGACCTATACTCGTCAAAGTTAAGACTTGCCACTGGGTAATCCCAATATCATACGCACTAACCGAGAAAGAGATAGAAAATATATTTTAAAAGAAATAAACAAATAATATACATACATATACGAGGGTCGTTTGAAAAGTCCGTGCAAAAATAAAAACTACTTAATTTTTTGGGGTAAACCTTTTTTATTTTTCAACATAGTCTCCTTTTAGGCTTATACACTTCGTCCAACGTTGCTCTAGTTTGTTGATCCCTTCCGAATAATAGGATTTGTCCAAGTCTGAAAAATAGCCATTCGTTTCTGCAATCACCTCCTCGTTTGAATAATTTTTTTTTCCCGCCAGCCATTTCTTCATGTTGGGGAACAAATAGTAGTCCGAGGGGGCCAAGTCTGGAGAATAGGGGGGATGTGAAACGAGTTGGAACCCTATTTCCATTAATTTTGCGACCACAACTGCTGAGGTGTGAGCTGGTGCGTTGTCGTGATGGAAAAGGACTTTTTTGTGGGCCAACCGTGGGCGTTTTTCTTGCAGCTCGGTTTTCAAACGGTCCAATAACGATGAATAATATGCACCTGTAATAGTTTTACCCTTTTCCAGATAGTCGATGAGGATTATTCCTTGCGAATCCCAAAAGACAGTCGCCATAATCTTTCCGGCCGAAGGAACGGTCTTCGCCTTTTTTAGCGCAGATTCCCCCTTGGTAACCCATTGTTTAGATTGTTCTTTGGTCTCAGGAGTGTAGCGTTGTATCCATGTTTCATCCACAGTGACGAAACGACGCTTAAAGTCCTGCGGATTTTTCTGGAACAGCTGCAAACCGTCCTTGCAACACTTCACACGATTTCGTTTTTGGTCAAGCGTGAGCAATCGCGGCACCCATCTTGCGTATAGCTTTGTCATGTCCAAATGTTGATGCAAAATATTATGTACCCGTTCATTCGAGATGCCCTCAGCGCTAGCAATCTCACGCACCTTCACTCTTCTGTCATCCATCACCATATCATGGATTTTATCAATGATTTCTGGAGTAGTAACCTCAACAGGGCGTCCAGAACGTTCGGCGTCACTTGTGCCCATATGGCCACTCAGAAAATTTTGAAACTACTTATAAACTGTTCTAATCGAAGGTGCAGAGTCACCATAATGTTTATCAAGCTTCTCTTTAGTCTCCTGAGGCGTTTTGCCTTTCATAAAGTAGTGTTTAATCAACACACGAAATTCTTTTACGTCCATTTTTTGAAAATCACTCGACTTCCTCGATTCAAACGAATGCCAAACACAAAGAAATAGACCGATCTGGCTGAAACTTGGTGTGTGTTCTTCCAAGAGATGCTACTAACTAAACATAACCTCGATACGCGCCAGTAGTGCTATCTCTCTGTCTTTGCACGGACTTTTCAAACGACCCTCGTATATATATATATATATATATATATATTTTAAATCGAAAGATTGTTTTTGGCCCCAGAACCAGTCCTATTTCCGGTTAGAGCCTTAGTTCTCACGTTTAAAATGTAATCCAAGTTCCCTTGTATTGGGATTTTCGCGAACTTGTCGCTATTCAATAGCTTTTGAAAAAGATTTAAAAATGAGTTAAAACAGTTTTTAAAAATTATTGGTTAACGAAGCGGCAGATTTATTGGCCCGGGAAGGCTCTGCGGGACACTTCGTTGTCCCGGAGCCCTGTTTTGGGGTTCCGAAGTGTGTTAACACTGCGACCATTAACTTATGGATGCAGAGTAGGTCTCAGGAGTGGTGGCTTGCCACCACTGGGCAGAGACAGGCGAAGGAGTTTATTAAAGGCTATTCGCCGAGGCTGACTGCAGAATTAATCCGTCAAGGCCGTGTGGGGCTATAAGGATGATAGGATGATTGTAGGCCTATTAACTGGCCACTACAGGCTCAGGAAACACATGCATCGCATGGGCCTGGCAGATGGCTAGCCTCTGTAAGTTCTGTCAGGAAGAGGAGGAAACTGCACTGCACGTGTTGTGTCAGTGTGGAGGGGCTCGTGTGGCTAAGGATGTTACTTCTCGGGGAGGAAAAACCAAGGCCTGTGAGCTTTACCCAAGAGTCGCTCTCACAGAATTAAGAGTCTGATGAAAAGGACAGGTCTGGAGGGCGAGTTCTAGAGTGAGGGGAGCCACAATAGATCCAAAGGGGTCGCAGTGGCGTAGGCCTTGAGGCCGCCCTAGTCTAATCTAATCTAATCTACTTTGGATGTTCAATTAAAGTGTAAAATAAAATATATTTCTTTTAAAAAATTATTATTATTATAATTGACTTTATATCTGTAACTTAACGGCTGTAATGCTCATTTAGACTCGTATATGATAGTTTTTAGTTATTTCGGAGTTTTTCGAAAGTATTTTTACCGTGAAAAATACTTCAACACCGTGAAAACCCAGTTTTGTGATGGGACAAGCAAAACCAGTGTTTTCGAACGTTGGGCCTACGCCCTACGGAGGCGCAATTCCCTTGTTATGGAGGGCAATTCCAAAATCTTAAAAAGGGTCCGTGCTGGTACAACCTTAAAAAGTGGGATACACTTAATTTAAATATGTAATTAATAGTTTTTATATTAAGAAATCTTGAATCCGTACAAAAGATATTCGAAACGTATAAATCCATTGTACTTTTGGAATTTAATAAGAATTGATTTCATTTAAGAATTTTAATGCATTAAATTTTCATTATTATTTTTTAGAGATTTCTGTCTGGGTGCCTTCCTGGACGAAGCACAGCCTTTTGACAGGGTGTGGCACCCAGGATTGTTATACAAGCTGAAGCAGTTCCTTCCCATTTCTTATTACTAAATCCTTCAATCCTATTTGACAGATCGCTACTTCAAGGTTAGATGTGGCATTGAATTCTCTGATGCTAAGTCCCGCATGGAAGCATCCTTGGCCCAGACCTATATCTAGTGTTCACTGTTCCCCACGCACCCACATACCTTAATTACAACCTATGCAGACGATACCGCAATATTATCCTCAAATTCCAACCCTTCTGAAGCCTCCTCATTTGTCCAAGAACACCTTGAACTCATTTCCTCTTGGTGCAAAAAAGTGGAGAATTAGACTAAACGAAGACAAATGCCAACAGATTACATTCACCTTACGTAGACAAACTTGTCTCCCACTACTCATACACAACAGAGAAATACCGACCTCCACACAAGTACGCTACCTGGGACTGTATTTAGTCAGTCAACTTACATGACAACTACGAAGACTGCTAGGGCGGAGATCAGCCATGAACGTACAGAACAAACTGACTCCATACAAGACACTACTAAGACCCATCTGGACCTACGGAGCTGAGCTGTGGGGCTCTGCGAAACCATCCAACATCCAAAGAATCCAATCCTTTCAATCTAAAGTCCTTCGGCATATGGTCAACGCTCCTTATTATGTATCCAATTTAACCCTCCACGCAGACCTCAATATCCTTTTTGTCAATGACCTAATCCATTCTCGGCTTCTTTAATTTCCATAATAGCCTAACCATACATCCTTATCCCACAGCACAAGTCTTATCCACAACAACCTATCCCGACAGTCTTCCACGACGTTGGCCCCGCGACCTTTTACCTATTTCCTAAACTTCCTTCCAACCTCTGGAGAGTTCCGGCATTGGCTGGGGCCCCTATCAGCATGCCTTCCCAATTGTGGCGCTGGATCCAGTTGTAGGATACAGCCTACAATCTGCGACTAACCAATTAAGAACACATTTACTTGATGTATAAGTATATTTACAGGTTGTAAATAAATAAATAAATAATATTTTTTAGAACTTATTAGATGTCACAGACCCTTATGCTGGCCACTTCATTCGTAATAAATTTTTTGTTTTTATAAAATAATAATAAAATGTAAATTACATCTTTATAAATATTATAAATAGGCACTTCATTTAACTCTTTTTTTTTTCAAATTATTCTTGAGATTTATCTTCATTATGCTTTATATTCTGAATAATCATCACACACTCGCACATCCAAATTGAAAAAGACAGAACTAGAGTTGTGCTCAGATTTTGGCTAGCCATTAATAATACAAATAAAAAAAAATTGTAATTAGTAGGAAACCTTTTCAGGGAAAATAACATTATTTACTGATGCTGACATTTAATACTTGATAACACGTAATAGAAGTTCGAAACCAAAAGAAAACTTTAAGCATTTATAGAAAGAGAAAGATTGGTTGATCTTTTGAAGAAAAAGGGCAAAATATTGTCTGGAGTTGCTTTTTAGTACTAGAAGGTTATCGTTAGAAAGGGAGGTTGTAACTAGATTATATAAACATTAACGAGAGTAAGAAGATTTTGTGGAAGATTTTAATTAGGAAAATAAATCACAGGCTGCGCTTATATTTGGCAAAAAGGAATAATTTGAGTTGTGTTCGCTGCGAACTCCGAAAATAAGTTTATGCAGTTTCCCTATTAATACAAATTAATTATATTTATATATTGTGCTAGATTTTTAATTTCTTTCCTTGCTGATAAGCAGTACTACACCTGGACTCTGGGAAAGCAACTAGAAAAGTCATCAAAACAAGAAATAAAAAATAAAAAAGTATAGAAGTTGTAAAATTAAAGTACAGGACAATTTCGCCATATGTCTGCCGCCATATTGGCACCTACCACGTATCCCTACATTTCATACTTTATTGCTGTAGTTATTGAACAGGTAATCGGTAATAATGTCAGACGTGAGTGGAAAGAAGTCACAGGTAAAATGGTAACAGAATGAAAGAACAGGGACAGTCTGCGTCTTCCTTTATACTAGTAATATTAAACAAGGATGAAATGTTGTACGAGGGTCGTTTGAAAAGTCCGTGCAAAGTCAGAGAGATAGCACTACTGGCGCGTATCGAGGTTATGTTTAGTTAGTAGCATCTCTTGGAAGAACACACACCAAGTTTCAGCCAGATCGGTCTATTTCTTTGGGTTTGGCATTCGTTTGAATCGAGGAAGTCGAGTGATTTTCATAAAATGGACGAAAAAGAATTTCGTGTGTTGATTAAACACTACTTTATGAAAGGCAAAACGCCTCAGGAGACTAAAGAGAAGCTTGATAAACATTATGGTGACTCTGCACCTTCGATTAGAACAGTTTATAAGTGGTTTCAAAATTTTCGGAGTGGCCATATGGGCACAAGTGACGCTGAACGTTCTGGACGCCCTTTTGAGGTTACTACTCCAGAAATCATTGATAAAATCCATGATATGGTGATGGATGACAGAAGAGTGAAGGTGCGTGAGATTGCTAGTGCTGTGGGTATCTCGATTGAACGGGTACATAATATTTTGCATCAACATTTGGACATGACAAAGCTATCCGCAAGATGGGTGCCGCGATTGCTCACGCTTGACCAAAAACGAAATCGTGTGAAGTGTTGCAAGGACGGTTTGCAGCTGTTCCAGAAGAATCCGCAGGACTTTAAGCGTCGTTTCGTCACTGTGGATGAAACATGGATACATCACTACACTCCTGAGACCAAAGAACAATCTAAACAATGGGTTACCAAGGGGGAATCTGCGCAAAAAAAGGCTAAGACCGTTCCTTCGGCCGGAAAGATTAAGGCGACTGTCTTTTGGGATTCGCAAGGAATAATCCTCATCGACTATCTGGAAAAGGGTAAAACTATTACAGGTGCATATTATTCATCGTTATTGGACCGTTTGAAAACCGAGCTGCAAGAAAAACGCCCACGATTGGCCCACAGAAAAGTCCTTTTCCATCACGACAACGCACCAGCTCACACCTCAGCAGTTGTGGTCGCAAAATTAATGGAAATAGGGTTCCAACTTAAGTAGTTTTTATTTTTGCACGGACTTTTCAAACGACCCTCGTAAGTTTAATTCCAGATAATAAGAGATTCCGTTGAACTTAATGCGCCATTTTTATTTTAAATAAAAACATCTAACACAATAAGTCAGGAAAATTGATTCAATATTAAATATTAACACAGAAAACTGCTTAAATTATAATGATAAAATTATTTTGTTGTAGATTATTGTTCATAGATTTTTTGGTGGCCGAATCATTGAACCAAAATCAGAAAACAATTATTGCCAACTTCACTCATAATTATGGCTGACATTAACAATAATTTTTGTTTAAATATTAATATACAGGGTGTACACGCAGAAGAAGTCGAAACTTCGAAAGGTGATTCAGCAGCTCAAATGCAACAAAAAATATTCTATTCACTTTGGCCTGATTCTCAATAGTGTCCAAGATATTTGTATTTTTAACATTTTTCGTTGATATTCGCGTTTTTCACCATAAAAATGGCCGTAACATTTCTATCCTTTATCCTACAACAAATCTGCTTATTCCAAACGAAAGAGCATTAAATTTCCTATAAATCTGCTTAACCCAGAGCCTCAAAACGTTTCTAATAAACAATGAAATGTTTACTTTAAAGTCTACAAAATTCGTTCTCGATGATTTCTGTTAAAATTTTCAACTGTATTTTCTCAATGATTAATGAATCAAGGAGTGACCCATTTACAGGAAAAGTTGTGCATTTATTGAGCTTCAAGACCATTTGGATTTTTTTTTGGTTTTTAATAAAACCCTACCCCGAACAGAGGGGTGTAAATGCAGAAAACTGGGAGTTTGCGTAACCGACTTTTCACCACTAATTTACTCAAATTTCAATTTTTGGAGAAGGAACCAAAAAAAAAGTAACCATTTTAGTTTTGGACAATTATTATTTAATAAAAGGGAAGTAAAAAATACAGTAGTAGTATAATACAATAGGTAGGTGCCTACCTAAAATCGCTACAAAAATTGTTCAAAAAAGTTACGGACGTATTTATGGCGAAAAACGCGAATATCGACGGAAAAGTTAAAAATGCAAATATCTTGGACACTATTGAGAATCAGGCCAAAGTGAATAGAATATTTTTTGTTGCATTTGAGCTGCTGAATTATCTCTTGAAGTTTCAAATCCGTGTACACCCTGTATACAAACAGAAAAATTTATATCAACTTAAATTTCTTTATTGTTATTGTTAAACTAAGAAAATTAAAACCCATTTTTGGGTAGATTCTTACAAAAATAAATAAGCTGTATTACATAAGATAATTTTGTTTTTAAATTGACAAATAATGACGTAATAACCCCCACTTTTCTCCGTTTAGAGTGTCATTTAAGGTGCAATGCACTGTCACATTAATTGTTCAATAATTATAAGAGATTATGGCAAGTGCGTAAGTAAAGATCCAATTTTGAAGATAATCGATTAAGCTGAAATAACAATTTACAGTACCGATATACGTACTCTATTTCGTTATACAGGGTGAATCAGTAAGTATTGTCCACAGGCCTACTGTGTGCAGTACATCTAAAGTGGAGTTCAATGACGTATTGGCCAACTTCATATTTTTTCTCTAAAAACATTACTTTTTTTGCAATAAAAATGTTATTACTTAGAAAGTTTTAGTCCGAATTCGATTCTGATGACACGGTTAGAAACACAGATAAATTTTCTAAATAATGACACCATTTTGAAGCATAAGTTATTCTCCAAACAGCCTCAATCTTCCTCCGATTGCTGGAAAAATAAAAGTAATCGAAATTTTTAAGAAAACTCATTAGGCCCTTATGTGATCATTATCAGACCTGAGTGCTGGCACTTTTTATAAAACGTTTTCTTGTCTAATGGGCTTTCAAACGGTATATCATTTTCCAGGATTATGTTTGTTTTTACAAGAAAACGTTTTCACGAGCACTCAACAGTGTTAGTTTATCAAGTTGGTTTAATTCATTGAAAACTCTTTTAGATGGACCAGTAGTCAATTTTTAAAGTAGATTGTCTTAAAATAAGGAATTCAAAGGTTACAAATTGCACTTTAAACATTTACTTCTGGTCTCTCTGAAATATTTGAGAAAATATTAGGAAATATTTGTTAGTGTTCGCACCAAATATTTTTCAAAATAAATGTTGGGTCACTATTCCTCAGGTCATTCCCTAAATTTTGTATTTATTTATTTTTGCAACTTTTTTACCGGTCCCTACTAGAATTGAATCATGACTTCTTTATTGCAACTTAATTTCCCGATTAACACGGAATTCTTATACGGATACCTTCACTCCCAATATTAAACTAATCCAATATTAATCCCAGGTTTAAACTCTAAGAAATGGAAGGTTAAATTTTGATTTAAATTAAACTTTGATTGTTCTTTGTACTAACTTTGTGAAAATTAATTTTAGTTTAAACTAAGATTAAGGCTAATTCAAATTTAACTAAATCTTAGAATACACGGCCTAAAGTGTAAGCGTTTTGAAATTACAATTTAATACACTAACAATAGCATAATTACAATTTAACTAATAGTGAATATGGTGAAATATTGACAGTAGAGAGTCAAACTAAAATTAACTCGGTGTGCGTAATGAGTTTGTTTGTAATAATAATTAAGATCGGGGCGAACTTGATGAGCATGTCGGAGGCAGTCACTTGGAGACATCAGATTATAATCATTTCCGAATCATTCTTCGCTCCAATTGATTTTATTAATTTAGTATGCGAGCTACAGGCAGCATTAATATGACGGGTTCTATTTTTATAACTTCTAACTAAGGATATACAAAACTTGTTTTCAAACACGCACAGTACGGACTTTCAATTCCTGCAATGCTTAGTTAACAAAAGCTATTATTATTTCCGCCTTCAGCACAAAAAGCCGCTATTGGATCAAAAGCAATTGTGACGTTTTAGGAAAAAAAAAATTGATTCAATTATTGTTAACTTAAAATTTAGAGTCAAAATTACGTACGAGATCTGTAAATTAAGTAATGAGACTGATTTTTTTAATTTTTTTTATTCAAAAAGAATTACAATTCTATATTGTCACCTTCAAAATAACTTCCTACTGAAACCATACAGCGCAGGAGACGTTTCTTCCACTCCTCATAGCAGTACTCGAACTCCGATACTGGAATAGCCTTCAGCTGGTCGGTTACAACCGTTTGAATGTTTTCGACTGTCTCAAAATGAGTTCCCTTGAGGTGATTTTTCAACTTCGGGAAGAGAAAAAAGTCACAAGGACCCAAGTCAGGCGAATAAGGAGACTGAGGAGCCACAGGAATGTTTTAACTGACCAAAAACTCTGGTTTATTGAAATTGCTGTGTGACAAGGAGCATTATCGTGATGCAACACCCAACTTGTTCTTGATGTTTGGTCTCACACGAATGACCCTTTTTCGAAGTTTTTTAAAGAACCTCTCGGTAAAAGTGTTGATTGACCGTTTGACCTTGAGGTAGAAACTCTTTGTGGACGATTCCGTGGATATCGAAAAAAGCAAATCAGACTTCGCCATCCTTGCTTTTTTGGGCCTTAGAGAGTTTGAAGTGTGCCACACTCCATGCTCTGGCGCTTGGTTTCCTGGGTCGTACTCAAACACCCAAGACTCGTCACCAGTAATGGACACGTTCCAGAAAAATGGGGGGGGGCATTTTCACCTAAAGGGAACTCATTCAAACGGCTGTAACCGACCAGCTGAAGGCTATTCCAGTATCGGAGTTCGAGCACTGCTATGAGGAGTGGAAGAAACGTCTCCAGCGCTGTGTGGCTTCAGAAGGAAGTTATTTTGAAGGTGACAATATAGAATTGTAATTCTTTTTGAATAAAAAAAAATTAAAAAAATCAGTCTCATTACTTAATTTACAGACCTCGTAAGTTCTTAATATTAGGTATGAACAGTTATAGGTATAACATTTAACACCATGTTTGTTCCGTCGTATTTTATCAACCAGAAAAAGAAATAAAAGACTATATTTTTGGTTTACTGTAACAACCAACTCACATAAGTCCTGAGAAAGACAACAAATTTGTCGTAACGTTGGCGTAAATATGGAGCTGATTATTTTATTTTAATTTGACCGAATTCTCGCTATTTCAATCCGAAATATTAATAGTTTACGTTCACTAAAAGATCATACAAATTCATGTTAGTTCCTTATTTTAATAAAACAGTTCTAACCAATCAAGTCCTGGTTTTTATGTCAGACAATGTTTGCAACACTGTTTTCATGCAAATTTTTGGCAGAATCATGGTGTTGCACTAATTTTGACCGAAAGTACTGATGCCGGGCTGTGGTGCCACAAAAATTTTGGCGCTATAGGCTATTCGTAACCTATTCACAATAGATGATTTCGCATTGAACGGCTTCAAAACAAGTTACAAGTATTCCTGGGTTAAAGCTTAATTTGAATATTTGATCAGTCGCCTTAGGACGTTCTGGGTTAATAAAGGTTTAGACGCCCGACAATAAACATCCCGACCTAGAATTTTGCTTAATTAAATTTAATTCGAAATTCAATATCGCGCGCAGTATAATGTTAACAGTAACATGATTCTGAAAGATAGATTCCTACTTCTCTAACTGTAATTAATTGCGTTGGGTGGCTCACTTACACAACACTATGGAAATTAAATTAAATTTCTCTTTAAACTAAATAAATCAATTGTTTAAAAAATAAATTAATAAATAAAACATGGCACGACCGAATTTAGTAGATACATTTACTCATTAAAAAATCGAACACAGGTACAAAACGGGCACACAAAAACGTCTTCCTTGGTTGGTACAGAAGTCCACGAGTGATAAAGGCTTTGATGTACTCGTACATTGGGTGGAGATGATAATCAAAAAATTTGGGTAAATATGTTTCTAATAATATTATTGCTGAGATTAAAGTAAAACCAAAATATAATAAAATTTGTGCCCATTAATATTTTTTTAATTATTTATGTTTTTCACCATGTTTTGTGTAATTTTGAAAAAAAAAAAAGATCCTTAAAATCTGTTTTTTTGGGGGGCGAAGAGGGGTCGTATTTTTTCAAGTCTTTAAACAGTTAAGCGTGTTTGACGTGTGTACTTGTCAAACCAAATCTCTGTTACGGTGCGTTCGACGTGGTATACTCGTTGTGAAGAATATAAAATAGCCATTAACTACAAATTTTAATAAAATACAATAAGAATATTATTTGGTGGGATATTTCCTTTATCTTACCCAATAGAACTGCGGTGGGAGTCAGCCAAAGGATAAGTGGTTGGTACATGTTTGGTCTCCGCATTAGAGATTGGGGAATTACGCACACAAAAAATAGAAGCTCTCAACCCTTGTGCAATGCCCGTTTTTACCTTTTAAATAGAGAGATTCAGACCTCACAGTACGAGCATGATTTCATTTTGCATAGAATTCAAAAAGCACTTTCCTTCCTTGTAAAAGCTCTTGCGTCCCTCTAGTTAACTAGAGCAATGCATGCGTGAAGAAGCTGTGCAAGATTTTGAAAGAGCACAGAATGCTCTGGTAATCTCAAGCCCCCCGGAGATTGCAGTGACTATTACGACTATTGTAAACTTTTGGTTGTTTTGCCCTGTATTCGACGTGTATAGACGTCATTGTCTGATTTTAATTCCGCACACTGTGGGTTTTTTTTTTAAAAAACTAAATTCCACGATTAACTGGTTAATTAGAAGGGAAACAGTGTTCGACAATTTGCTAGAGAAAATCATAGCCATAATTTTATTATTTTTTTTAATACAAGTGCCCTACGTTTCGGATACCATCAGTGGCTTTTCTATAGGAACTTTTGGAAATTAATAACAAAATTTATAATTGGAAACACTTTATACACTTTAGAAAACAGAAAATTGTGCAAGAAAAATGAAAAAATAAAAATTACAAAAAAAGATAAAAGAGAAAATGATTAAAAAATGGAATTCAATTCTTTATTAAAACAAAAACGTCATTACATCGACTTACAATAACATTTTCTACACTCTAAATATAAATAAAACTTATTTATTTAACATAATTATTTTTTAATTATGTTTTCAAAAGAATCTATATCATTTTATTGAATATTCAGTTTCTTGTTTATTCACTTCACAGTGATGAAGGACACTAATGGTATCCGAAGCATATACAATTTTTTTTATAATGACGGCTTTCTCTGGCTTTACGTCCAACTACCAAACTAGCTGCCGTGGACGGAGGCGACTAGCAAACATACTTTACTGTAAATTTCTTTTATTTAACCATTAAATAAAATCCAAGGCCCTGAGACCGGGGAAACGAACCCAGTACCGCAATACATCTTGGCGTTGCGTTGGAAAAATGGATTTTTAATATCAAATTACTAGAGCAGGGCTGAATGTTACAAACTGAGTCGGCCTTACCTCATAATATAAGCTCAAAAACAGTGGAAAAAGTCAGAATTCCGGCCTAGGATCACGGAAGAAAGTGATTTTTATCATAAATAATCATTTACTAGAGCAGGGCTGAATGTTACAAACTGAGTCGGCCTTACCTCATAATTTAAGCTCAAAAACAGGGGAAAAAGTTAGAATTCCAGCCTAGGATCACGGAAGAAAGTGATTTTTAATCATAAATAATCATTTACTAGAGCAGGGCTGAATGTAACAGACTAAGTCGACCTTACCTCATAATATAAGCTCAAAAACAGTGGAAAAAGTTAGAATTCCAGCCTAGGATCACGGAAGAAAGTGATTTTTAATAATAAATAATCATTTACTAGAGCAGGGCTGAATGTTACAGACTAAGTCGACCTTACCTGATAATATAAGCTCAAAAACAGTGGAAAAAGTCAGAATTCCGGCCTAGGATCACGGAAGAAAGTGATTTTTAATAATAAATAATCATTTACTAGAGCAGGGCTGAATGTTACAGACTAAGTCGACCTTACCTGATAATATAAGCTCAAAAACAGTGGAAAAAGTTAGAATTCCAGCCTAGGATCACGGAAGAAAGTGATTTTTAATAATAAATAATCATTTACTAGAGCAGGGCTGAATGTTACAAACTGAGTCGACCTTACCTCATAATATAAGCTCAAAAACAGTGGAAAAAGTTAGAATTCCGGCCTAGGATCACGGAAGAAAGTGATTTTTAATAATAAATAATCATTTACTAGAGCAGGGCTGAATGTTACAAACTGAGTCGACCTTACCTCATAATATAAGCTCAAAAACAGTGGAAAAAGTTAGAATTCCGGCCTAGGATCACGGAAGAAAGTGATTTTTAATAATAAATAATCATTTACTAGAGCAGGGCTGAATGTTACAGACTAAGTCGACCTTACCTCATAATATAAGCTCAAAAACAGTGGAAAAAGTTAGAATTCCAGCCTAGGATCACGGAAGAAAGTGATTTTTAATCATAAATAATCATTTACTAGAGCAGGGCTGAATGTTACAGACTAAGTCGACCTTACCTGATAATATAAGCTCAAAAACAGTGGAAAAAGTCAGAATTCCGGCCTAGGATCACGGAAGAAAGTGATTTTTAATAATAAATAATCATTTACTAGAGCAGGGCTGAATGTTACAGACTAAGTCGACCTTACCTGATAATATAAGCTCAAAAACAGTGGAAAAAGTTAGAATTCCAGCCTAGGATCACGGAAGAAAGTGATTTTTAATAATAAATAATCATTTACTAGAGCAGGGCTGAATGTTACAAACTGAGTCGACCTTACCTCATAATATAAGCTCAAAAACAGTGGAAAAAGTTAGAATTCCGGCCTAGGATCACGGAAGAAAGTGATTTTTAATAATAAATAATCATTTACTAGAGCAGGGCTGAATGTTACAAACTGAGTCGACCTTACCTCATAATATAAGCTCAAAAACAGTGGAAAAAGTTAGAATTCCGGCCTAGGATCACGGAAGAAAGTGATTTTTAATAATAAATAATCATTTACTAGAGCAGGGCTGAATGTTACAAACTGAGTCGACCTTACCTCATAATATAAGCTCAAAAACAGTGGAAAAAGTTAGAATTCCAGCCTAGGATCACGGAAGAAAGTGATTTTTAATAATAAATAATCATTTACTAGAGCAGGGCTGAATGTTACAAACTGAGTCGACCTTACCTCATAATATAAGTTCAAAAACAGTGGAAAAAGTTAGAATTCCAGCCTAGGATCACGGAAGAAAGTGATTTTTAATAATAAATAATCATTTACTAGAGCAGGGCTGAATGTTACAAACTGAGTCGACCTTACCTCATAATATAAGCTCAAAAACAGTGGAAAAAGTTAGAATTCCAGCCTAGGATCACGGAAGAAAGTGATTTTTAATCATAAATAATCATTTACTAGAGCAGGGCTGAATGTTACAAACTGAGTCGACCTTACCTCATAATATAAGCTCAAAAACAGTGGAAAAAGTTAGAATTCCGGCCTAGGATCACGGAAGAAAGTGATTTTTAATAATAAATAATCATTTACTAGAGCAGGGCTGAATGTTACAAACTGAGTCGACCTTACCTCATAATATAAGCTCAAAAACAGTGGAAAAAGTTAGAATTCCGGCCTAGGATCACGGAAGAAAGTGATTTTTAATAATAAATAATCATTTACTAGAGCAGGGCTGAATGTTACAAACTGAGTCGACCTTACCTCATAATATAAGCTCAAAAACAGTGGAAAAAGTTAGAATTCCAGCCTAGGATCACGGAAGAAAGTGATTTTTAATAATAAATAATCATTTACTAGAGCAGGGCTGAATGTTACAAACTGAGTCGACCTTACCTCATAATATAAGCTCAAAAACAGTGGAAAAAGTTAGAATTCCAGCCTAGGATCACGGAAGAAAGTGATTTTTAATAATAAATAATCATTTACTAGAGCAGGGCTGAATGTTACAAACTGAGTCGACCTTACCTCATAATATAAGCTCAAAAACAGTGGAAAAAGTTAGAATTCCGGCCTAGGATCACGGAAGAAAGTGATTTTTAATAATAAATAATCATTTACTAAAGCAGGGCTGAATGTTACAAACTGAGTCGACCTTACCTCATAATATAAGCTCAAAAACAGTGGAAAAAGTTAGAATTCCAGCCTAGGATCACGGAAGAAAGTGATTTTTAATAATAAATAATCATTTACTAGAGCAGGGCTGAATGTTACAAACTGAGTCGACCTTACCTCATAATATAAGCTCAAAAACAGTGGAAAAAGTCAGAATTCCGGCCTAGGATCACGGAAGAAAGTGATTTTTAATAATAAATAATCATTTACTAGAGCAGGGCTGAATGTTACAAACTGAGTCGACCTTACCTCATAATATAAGCTCAAAAACAGTGGAAAAAGTTAGAATTCCAGCCTAGGATCACGGAAGAAAGTGATTTTTATCATAAATAATCATTTACTAGAGCAGGGCTGAATGTTACAGACTAAGTCGACCTTACCTCATAATATAAGCTCAAAAACAGTGGAAAAAGTCAGAATTCCGGCCTAGGATCACGGAAGAAAGTGATTTTTAATCATAAATAATCATTTACTAGAGCAGGGCTGAATGTTACAAACTGAGTCGGCCTTACCTCATAATTTAAGCTCAAAAACAGTGGAAAAAGTTAGAATTCCAGCCTAGGATCACGGAAGAAAGTGATTTTTAATAATAAATAATCATTTACTAGAGCAGGGCTGAATGTTACAGACTAAGTCGACCTTACCTGATAATATAAGCTCAAAAACAGTGGAAAAAGTCAGAATTCCGGCCTAGGATCACGGAAGAAAGTGATTTTTAATAATAAATAATCATTTACTAGAGCAGGGCTGAATGTTACAGACTAAGTCGACCTTACCTGATAATATAAGCTCAAAAACAGTGGAAAAAGTTAGAATTCCAGCCTAGGATCACGGAAGAAAGTGATTTTTAATAATAAATAATCATTTACTAGAGCAGGGCTGAATGTTACAAACTGAGTCGACCTTACCTCATAATATAAGCTCAAAAACAGTGGAAAAAGTTAGAATTCCGGCCTAGGATCACGGAAGAAAGTGATTTTTAATAATAAATAATCATTTACTAGAGCAGGGCTGAATGTTACAAACTGAGTCGACCTTACCTCATAATATAAGCTCAAAAACAGTGGAAAAAGTTAGAATTCCGGCCTAGGATCACGGAAGAAAGTGATTTTTAATAATAAATAATCATTTACTAGAGCAGGGCTGAATGTTACAGACTAAGTCGACCTTACCTCATAATATAAGCTCAAAAACAGTGGAAAAAGTTAGAATTCCAGCCTAGGATCACGGAAGAAAGTGATTTTTAATCATAAATAATCATTTACTAGAGCAGGGCTGAATGTTACAGACTAAGTCGACCTTACCTGATAATATAAGCTCAAAAACAGTGGAAAAAGTCAGAATTCCGGCCTAGGATCACGGAAGAAAGTGATTTTTAATAATAAATAATCATTTACTAGAGCAGGGCTGAATGTTACAGACTAAGTCGACCTTACCTGATAATATAAGCTCAAAAACAGTGGAAAAAGTTAGAATTCCAGCCTAGGATCACGGAAGAAAGTGATTTTTAATAATAAATAATCATTTACTAGAGCAGGGCTGAATGTTACAAACTGAGTCGACCTTACCTCATAATATAAGCTCAAAAACAGTGGAAAAAGTTAGAATTCCGGCCTAGGATCACGGAAGAAAGTGATTTTTAATAATAAATAATCATTTACTAGAGCAGGGCTGAATGTTACAAACTGAGTCGACCTTACCTCATAATATAAGCTCAAAAACAGTGGAAAAAGTTAGAATTCCGGCCTAGGATCACGGAAGAAAGTGATTTTTAATAATAAATAATCATTTACTAGAGCAGGGCTGAATGTTACAAACTGAGTCGACCTTACCTCATAATATAAGCTCAAAAACAGTGGAAAAAGTTAGAATTCCAGCCTAGGATCACGGAAGAAAGTGATTTTTAATAATAAATAATCATTTACTAGAGCAGGGCTGAATGTTACAAACTGAGTCGACCTTACCTCATAATATAAGTTCAAAAACAGTGGAAAAAGTTAGAATTCCAGCCTAGGATCACGGAAGAAAGTGATTTTTAATAATAAATAATCATTTACTAGAGCAGGGCTGAATGTTACAAACTGAGTCGACCTTACCTCATAATATAAGCTCAAAAACAGTGGAAAAAGTTAGAATTCCAGCCTAGGATCACGGAAGAAAGTGATTTTTAATCATAAATAATCATTTACTAGAGCAGGGCTGAATGTTACAAACTGAGTCGACCTTACCTCATAATATAAGCTCAAAAACAGTGGAAAAAGTTAGAATTCCGGCCTAGGATCACGGAAGAAAGTGATTTTTAATAATAAATAATCATTTACTAGAGCAGGGCTGAATGTTACAAACTGAGTCGACCTTACCTCATAATATAAGCTCAAAAACAGTGGAAAAAGTTAGAATTCCGGCCTAGGATCACGGAAGAAAGTGATTTTTAATAATAAATAATCATTTACTAGAGCAGGGCTGAATGTTACAAACTGAGTCGACCTTACCTCATAATATAAGCTCAAAAACAGTGGAAAAAGTTAGAATTCCAGCCTAGGATCACGGAAGAAAGTGATTTTTAATAATAAATAATCATTTACTAGAGCAGGGCTGAATGTTACAAACTGAGTCGACCTTACCTCATAATATAAGCTCAAAAACAGTGGAAAAAGTTAGAATTCCAGCCTAGGATCACGGAAGAAAGTGATTTTTAATCATAAATAATCATTTACTAGAGCAGGGCTGAATGTTACAAACTGAGTCGACCTTACCTCATAATATAAGCTCAAAAACAGTGGAAAAAGTTAGAATTCCGGCCTAGGATCACGGAAGAAAGTGATTTTTAATAATAAATAATCATTTACTAGAGCAGGGCTGAATGTTACAAACTGAGTCGACCTTACCTCATAATATAAGCTCAAAAACAGTGGAAAAAGTTAGAATTCCAGCCTAGGATCACGGAAGAAAGTGATTTTTAATAATAAATAATCATTTACTAGAGCAGGGCTGAATGTTACAAACTGAGTCGACCTTACCTCATAATATAAGCTCAAAAACAGTGGAAAAAGTCAGAATTCCGGCCTAGGATCACGGAAGAAAGTGATTTTTAATAATAAATAATCATTTACTAGAGCAGGGCTGAATGTTACAAACTGAGTCGACCTTACCTCATAATATAAGCTCAAAAACAGTGGAAAAAGTTAGAATTCCAGCCTAGGATCACGGAAGAAAGTGATTTTTATCATAAATAATCATTTACTAGAGCAGGGCTGAATGTTACAGACTAAGTCGACCTTACCTCATAATATAAGCTCAAAAACAGTGGAAAAAGTCAGAATTCCGGCCTAGGATCACGGAAGAAAGTGATTTTTAATCATAAATAATCATTTACTAGAGCAGGGCTGAATGTTACAAACTGAGTCGGCCTTACCTCATAATTTAAGCTCAAAAACAGTGGAAAAAGTCAGAATTCCAGCCTAGGATCACGGAAGAAAGTGATTTTTAATCATAAATAATCATTTACTAGAGCAGGGCTGAATGTAACAGACTAAGTCGACCTTACCTCATAATATAAGCTCAAAAACAGTGGAAAAAGTTAGAATTCCAGCCTAGGATCACGGAAGAAAGTGATTTTTAATCATAAATAATCATTTACTAGAGCAGGGCTGAATGTTACAGACTAAGTCGACCTTACCTCATAATATAAGCTCAAAAACAGTGGAAAAAGTCAGAATTCCGGCCTAGGATCACGGAAGAAAGTGATTTTTAATAATAAATAATCATTTACTAGAGCAGGGCTGAATGTTACAAACTGAGTCGACCTTACCTGATAATATAAGCTCAAAAACAGTGGAAAAAGTCAGAATTCCGGCCTAGGATCACGGAAGAAAGTGATTTTTATCATAAATAATCATTTACTAGAGCAGGGCTGAATGTTACAAACTGAGTCGACCTTACCTCATAATATAAGCTCAAAAACAGTGGAAAAAGTCAGAATTCCGGCCTAGGATCACGGAAGAAAGTGATTTTTAATAATAAATAATCATTTACTAGAGCAGGGCTGAATGTTACAAACTGAGTCGACCTTACCTCATAATATAAGCTCAAAAACAGTGGAAAAAGTTAGAATTCCAGCCTAGGATCACGGAAGAAAGTGATTTTTATCATAAATAATCATTTACTAGAGCAGGGCTGAATGTTACAAACTGAGTCGACCTTACCTCATAATATAAGCTCAAAAACAGTGGAAAAAGTTAGAATTCCAGCCTAGGATCACGGAAGAAAGTGATTTTTATCATAAATAATCATTTACTAGAGCAGGGCTGAATGTTACAAACTGAGTCGACCTTACCTCATAATATAAGCTCAAAAACAGTGGAAAAAGTTAGAATTCCAGCCTAGGATCACGGAAGAAAGTGATTTTTATCATAAATAATCATTTACTAGAGCAGGGCTGAATGTTACAGACTAAGTCGACCTTACCTCATAATATAAGCTCAAAAACAGTGGAAAAAGTTAGAATTCCAGCCTAGGATCACGGAAGAAAGTGATTTTTAATCATAAATAATCATTTACTAGAGCAGGGCTGAATGTTACAGACTAAGTCGACCTTACCTGATAATATAAGCTCAAAAACAGTGGAAAAAGTCAGAATTCCGGCCTAGGATCACGGAAGAAAGTGATTTTTAATAATAAATAATCATTTACTAGAGCAGGGCTGAATGTTACAGACTAAGTCGACCTTACCTGATAATATAAGCTCAAAAACAGTGGAAAAAGTTAGAATTCCAGCCTAGGATCACGGAAGAAAGTGATTTTTAATAATAAATAATCATTTACTAGAGCAGGGCTGAATGTTACAAACTGAGTCGACCTTACCTCATAATATAAGCTCAAAAACAGTGGAAAAAGTTAGAATTCCGGCCTAGGATCACGGAAGAAAGTGATTTTTAATAATAAATAATCATTTACTAGAGCAGGGCTGAATGTTACAAACTGAGTCGACCTTACCTCATAATATAAGCTCAAAAACAGTGGAAAAAGTTAGAATTCCGGCCTAGGATCACGGAAGAAAGTGATTTTTAATAATAAATAATCATTTACTAGAGCAGGGCTGAATGTTACAAACTGAGTCGACCTTACCTCATAATATAAGCTCAAAAACAGTGGAAAAAGTTAGAATTCCAGCCTAGGATCACGGAAGAAAGTGATTTTTAATAATAAATAATCATTTACTAGAGCAGGGCTGAATGTTACAAACTGAGTCGACCTTACCTCATAATATAAGTTCAAAAACAGTGGAAAAAGTTAGAATTCCAGCCTAGGATCACGGAAGAAAGTGATTTTTAATAATAAATAATCATTTACTAGAGCAGGGCTGAATGTTACAAACTGAGTCGACCTTACCTCATAATATAAGCTCAAAAACAGTGGAAAAAGTTAGAATTCCAGCCTAGGATCACGGAAGAAAGTGATTTTTAATCATAAATAATCATTTACTAGAGCAGGGCTGAATGTTACAAACTGAGTCGACCTTACCTCATAATATAAGCTCAAAAACAGTGGAAAAAGTTAGAATTCCGGCCTAGGATCACGGAAGAAAGTGATTTTTAATAATAAATAATCATTTACTAGAGCAGGGCTGAATGTTACAAACTGAGTCGACCTTACCTCATAATATAAGCTCAAAAACAGTGGAAAAAGTTAGAATTCCGGCCTAGGATCACGGAAGAAAGTGATTTTTAATAATAAATAATCATTTACTAGAGCAGGGCTGAATGTTACAAACTGAGTCGACCTTACCTCATAATATAAGCTCAAAAACAGTGGAAAAAGTTAGAATTCCAGCCTAGGATCACGGAAGAAAGTGATTTTTAATAATAAATAATCATTTACTAGAGCAGGGCTGAATGTTACAAACTGAGTCGACCTTACCTCATAATATAAGCTCAAAAACAGTGGAAAAAGTTAGAATTCCAGCCTAGGATCACGGAAGAAAGTGATTTTTAATCATAAATAATCATTTACTAGAGCAGGGCTGAATGTTACAAACTGAGTCGACCTTACCTCATAATATAAGCTCAAAAACAGTGGAAAAAGTTAGAATTCCGGCCTAGGATCACGGAAGAAAGTGATTTTTAATAATAAATAATCATTTACTAGAGCAGGGCTGAATGTTACAAACTGAGTCGACCTTACCTCATAATATAAGCTCAAAAACAGTGGAAAAAGTTAGAATTCCAGCCTAGGATCACGGAAGAAAGTGATTTTTAATAATAAATAATCATTTACTAGAGCAGGGCTGAATGTTACAAACTGAGTCGACCTTACCTCATAATATAAGCTCAAAAACAGTGGAAAAAGTCAGAATTCCGGCCTAGGATCACGGAAGAAAGTGATTTTTAATAATAAATAATCATTTACTAGAGCAGGGCTGAATGTTACAAACTGAGTCGACCTTACCTCATAATATAAGCTCAAAAACAGTGGAAAAAGTTAGAATTCCAGCCTAGGATCACGGAAGAAAGTGATTTTTATCATAAATAATCATTTACTAGAGCAGGGCTGAATGTTACAGACTAAGTCGACCTTACCTCATAATATAAGCTCAAAAACAGTGGAAAAAGTCAGAATTCCGGCCTAGGATCACGGAAGAAAGTGATTTTTAATCATAAATAATCATTTACTAGAGCAGGGCTGAATGTTACAAACTGAGTCGGCCTTACCTCATAATTTAAGCTCAAAAACAGTGGAAAAAGTCAGAATTCCAGCCTAGGATCACGGAAGAAAGTGATTTTTAATCATAAATAATCATTTACTAGAGCAGGGCTGAATGTAACAGACTAAGTCGACCTTACCTCATAATATAAGCTCAAAAACAGTGGAAAAAGTTAGAATTCCAGCCTAGGATCACGGAAGAAAGTGATTTTTAATCATAAATAATCATTTACTAGAGCAGGGCTGAATGTTACAGACTAAGTCGACCTTACCTCATAATATAAGCTCAAAAACAGTGGAAAAAGTCAGAATTCCGGCCTAGGATCACGGAAGAAAGTGATTTTTAATAATAAATAATCATTTACTAGAGCAGGGCTGAATGTTACAAACTGAGTCGACCTTACCTGATAATATAAGCTCAAAAACAGTGGAAAAAGTCAGAATTCCGGCCTAGGATCACGGAAGAAAGTGATTTTTATCATAAATAATCATTTACTAGAGCAGGGCTGAATGTTACAAACTGAGTCGACCTTACCTCATAATATAAGCTCAAAAACAGTGGAAAAAGTCAGAATTCCGGCCTAGGATCACGGAAGAAAGTGATTTTTAATAATAAATAATCATTTACTAGAGCAGGGCTGAATGTTACAAACTGAGTCGACCTTACCTCATAATATAAGCTCAAAAACAGTGGAAAAAGTTAGAATTCCAGCCTAGGATCACGGAAGAAAGTGATTTTTATCATAAATAATCATTTACTAGAGCAGGGCTGAATGTTACAAACTGAGTCGACCTTACCTCATAATATAAGCTCAAAAACAGTGGAAAAAGTTAGAATTCCAGCCTAGGATCACGGAAGAAAGTGATTTTTATCATAAATAATCATTTACTAGAGCAGGGCTGAATGTTACAAACTGAGTCGGCCTTACCTCATAATTTAAGCTCAAAAACAGGGGAAAAAGTTAGAATTCCAGCCTAGGATCACGGAAGAAAGTGATTTTTAATCATAAATAATCATTTACTAGAGCAGGGCTGAATGTTACAAACTGAGTCGGCCTTACCTCATAATTTAAGCTCAAAAACAGGGGAAAAAGTTAGAATTCCAGCCTAGGATCACGGAAGAAAGTGATTTTTATCATAAATAATCATTTACTAGAGCAGGGCTGAATGTTACAAACTGAGTCGACCTTACCTCATAATATAAGCTCAAAAACAGTGGAAAAAGTTAGAATTCCAGCCTAGGATCACGGAAGAAAGTGATTTTTATCATAAATAATCATTTACTAGAGCAGGGCTGAATGTTACAAACTGAGTCGGCCTTACCTCATAATTTAAGCTCAAAAACAGGGGAAAAAGTTAGAATTCCAGCCTAGGATCACGGAAGAAAGTGATTTTTAATCATAAATAATCATTTACTAGAGCAGGGCTGAATGTTACAAACTGAGTCGGCCTTACCTCATAATTTAAGCTCAAAAACAGGGGAAAAAGTTAGAATTCCAGCCTAGGATCACGGAAGAAAGTGATTTTTATCATAAATAATCATTTACTAGAGCAGGGCTGAATGTTACAAACTGAGTCGACCTTACCTCATAATATAAGCTCAAAAACAGTGGAAAAAGTTAGAATTCCAGCCTAGGATCACGGAAGAAAGTGATTTTTAATCATAAATAATCATTTACTAGAGCAGGGCTGAATGTTACAAACTGAGTCGGCCTTACCTCATAAAATAAGCTCCAGGTACCAGAAAAAAGATTAATGGAAAAAATTCCAAGGCCTAAAGCCCAGGGTGTCGAACCCAGTACCACAATATACAGGGTGTTCAGCATAAGACTACCGGTTACTTTGGGAGGCGATTCTGGGCATCATTTGCAACAAAAAAATTCCGTATACTGGTACACTATATTATTATATTAGCTCTTCACAACCGCCTAGTTCCAAAAGTTTATTGAATAGTTAAGAAAATCTATGTTTTATTCACATATTTGGCATATTTCTTCAATTAACTAAAGAATAACACACAGATCTAAACTCGTTAAACGAAAATCCTTTCATTCGAAATTGGTACCTAACACTCATTTAAACTCATATAGTATTTTCTTCTTTTTATTATTGTTTTATTCTTTATAATGTAAATTTTATATTTTTGAATATAGTTCTTAAATAAATTAATTATTAAATTTCACGTTTGCAAAAAATCGTACTGGATTTGATGTTTCTGATCAGTTATATTCTTATGGTAGGTGAATTCCTTTCATAGTGCCGACGCTGTTTTGAGGCCTACTTTTTTGCAATTAATCACAGATTTCTGCATCTATTTTTAAAATAAACCCAATGCATTGTATACCTTTCGAATGGTGATTGTATGTAGATGTTTTTCATGAATAGTGCACGTTTTTTACATACATAATATTTTTGAGAAAAATGAAGTCAAAGTTTTTGGAAAAAATTAGAAACTTGCTATTTCTTATGTTTGGGCCACAAAGTGAAATACTTGATATTATTATTTTGGAATATAAATTAGCGTATTTAAAAGGAAATTTAACCTTCTTTCTAATGAGCTTATTGAAATTGCTGTAGCTTTAATAGTTTGAGAAATATAGGCAACTTTTTGCTAAAAAGTAGTAACACCTTGAAAAAACATAAAATTAAAAATATCTATAAAACGGAGCCGAATCGAGCCGTAGTTTATATGGATTTTTTTTTGTAGCAAATGATGCCCAGTATCGCCTCCCGAAGTAACGGTAGTCTTATGCTGAACATCCTGTATTATTACAGCTTTACAGGTCTCGCCACTAACCGCTCGGCTATCGTGGCTCCTACGAAGGTAGGAGCCATTCATTTTACTTTGTTTTTATTTTATTGCTTTGTAGCAGTAGTTGTTGATGTAAATAAATTCCTTGAATTTATTTATATATTCCAATAAGACTTCGATTTCCAGATGAGCATTTTTGACTAAAAATGCTGAAAACTTTAAGGTTATTGCTAAAGAAAATTAAACCAGCGTAAGCACATTAATTACACAATAACACGTTCAACTTTCTCATTACTATATTTACATAGATTTTATAATGTCAATTCCAAATAATAACATTGTTAATTTTTAATCATTTTTGTTTCTTAATAATTCACCATTTTTTAAATTTACGTATATTTTTTTCCCCAATTGAAAATGAAAAAAAGAATTACAAATTTCTGCTGTACTGTGGCCTATTTTTAATTTTATAAACGTGGTTAGACCCCATTTTTGGATCAAAGATTTTTTATCTTAGCACGCATGTTTATCTTAGCACCAGTTTCTGACTGAGTCAGTGTAGTGCAGTGCGAGAAGGTAACTTAATTAAAGTTGATATCAGTACACCAAACTGATTAAAATACCTCTGACAATGGATGAATATCCGAAACCGGTTAAGGTTACAATAAACATGCGGGCTAAGACGGTTAAAAAACGAAGCTATAATAATTTATTGATTTTATGTTTTTAGGACCTCTTTTAAGCAAAGTGGTAGGCCATGAAATGTTGACTAAATAATAATAATAATCAACTATGTTTACCATAAAAATTTTCCGGAGATGTGATGATGTATTTATTTTAAAAAGTGAACCGAAAAAAAAGTAGGAGGGATTATGAGTTCTTCCTTCTAAAGTATGAGAAAAAGCCGTGTGAGAATCAACACTAGGTTTAGATGAAAAAGTGCAATATATTATCGTGTTTTCCTGCATTTGATCTGTATAAATATCTATCATTCTAAAATGCCTTCTACGGTATTTAATGAAGTAAAGAAAGTAAATAATAAAAATTGTTTGTTCCCTTAATTATATGTGCCATTTGAGTTTATTTACTTTATTTTGATAAAAGTTATAAAGATTCCTTTTGAAATAATTCTTCTATAAAGCGGATGCAAGTTTTATACAATAAAGTATTGTATATCTAATTTCCTGCAATTAATCTGTATAAATATCTATCATTCTAAAATGTTTTCTACGGTATTTAATGAAGTAAAGAAAGTAAATAATAAAAATTGTTTGTTCCCTTAATTATATGTGCCATTTGAGTTTATTTACTTTATTTTGATAAAACTTATAAAAGATTTCTTTTGAAATAATTATAAGCGTATCTAATTTCCTGCAATTAATTTGCATAAATATCTATAATTCTATAATGTGTTCTACGGTATTTAATGATGTAAATAAAGTAAAAAAAAAAAAATTGTTTGTTCCTTTATTTATTCTGTAAGAAATGTCATTTGTGTTAAATTTGTTTTTACAAACAACTCTCTTGTATAAGCTGTACGCTTTAGGCAGTAAAAAGTTTATCTATTTTTCTAAATTTGATTTTATTATTTATTCCAAGGAATAAATTTTTTTTTTCTTTCTTTTCCCTGTAATAGGATTTATTGTGAGTCGCCATGACATGAAATTCATTTTATAAATCGTATTTCTTTATTTGTTGTAAGAAACACAGTACTTACAAACCAGCTGAGCATGCTATAGAGTGTCGGCGTGCTGCGCCCCACACTTCGTCTATTATCGCCAGCAAGACCATAGCACACAAACTAACTTAGATATCTTTACTTTTATTGGCCATATTTATTGTAACTGGCGCTAAAAAAGCTCAAGGACTTTGCGGGACTTGCGATTTTTTTTTTGTTTTTGTTTTTTGTTTGAAGTACCACGAGGCGCGATAATATCGCGCAACGCGTTAATTATTATTTATTTTTTTTTTGTCATAAATTAATGAATTTACAAATCGAATATGCACACAAAACTAAATATAATAGCAAGTATGAGGCCGGCCACTGACTGGCCAAGTAGAGGCGGCTGACAATCTACCAAAACACTTTTGGGTGCGAGCCAGTGGCTGTGTACTGGTGCCGTTGGTGGGGCCATTTCCCTCACTTCTCGCCGCTTCTTGAGTTGCACGCATCGCTTTTATTCATACTTTTAAACTTTCTCGCGGATTCATGGTGAAACTAAAATATCGTGAAACATCCCTCTAAGGGTACCACGTTCCTCTGATACACAGATATACGTATTGCCGGCGGGTCAGACACTTCAGCAGAGAAAGATCACAAGTTTTTTTTTTTTAAATCCATCTGGAGTACACTCTTTGATGGCTTTCAACACGTTAAGTGGAATTGCAGCTACAGATTCAACTGCTGTTAACAGTTCTATTCCCGGGCTAGGATTTTGGATTTTATTTAATGTTTAATGTGAGAAATTTATAGTAAAGTATGTTTGCCATCTGCCTCTGTCCACGGCACCACACTTTGATAATTGGACTTTAAGAACCGCATGAAAAAGTTGGCGATTAGATTAGATTAGACTAGGGCGGCCTCAAGGCCTACGCCATTGCGACCCCTTTGGATCTATTGTGGCTCTCCTCACTTTAAAGCTCACCCTCCAGACCTGTCCTTTTAATCAGACTCTTAATTCTGGAGAGCGACTCCTGAGTAAAGCTCACCAGGCCTTGGTTTTTCCTTCCCTGAGAAGTAACATCCTTAGCCACACGAGCCCGAGCCCTTCATACTGTCACAACACGTGCAGTGCCGTTTCCTCCTCTTCCTGACAGAACCTACAGAGGCTATCGGCTGCCAGGCCCATGCGATGTATGTGTTTTCTGAGCCTGCAGTGGCCAGTTAATAGGCCTACAATCATCCTTATAGCCCCACGGCCTTGACGGATTAATTCTGCAGTCAGCCTCGGCGAATAGCCTTTAATAAACTCCTTCGCCTGTCTCTGCCCAGTGGTGGCAAGCCACCACTCCTGAGACCTACTCTGCACCCATAAGTTAATGGTCGCAGCCTTAACACACTTCGGAACCCCAAAACAGGGCTCCGGGCCAACGAAGTGTCCCGCAGAGCCTTCCCGGGCCAATAAAGTTGGCGATTACTTCACTTCTTACTTTTACATGAATGAAAAATCATTGGAGAAGGTTATTCCAATGTAAGGAAGATAGAGTTCGGCTTTATTAAAAACGGAATAGAATTTCGTGTTAACGAAAATTTAACTCGTTAGCGAGTAAACATTTTTCTGCCTTTTTATGGAAAATCCTAGCTCTGTAATTAAGTGACCCGAGATGAACTGTAGGATTTGAAGTGCCACGAAAATGTTCGCGTAACACTGGTTCAAAATCTCTCTTCAAAATTTTGAATGTAAGAAAAAGATGTCCGAAATTCTAACTTTGAATGAAATAAGAGCAATTAATGTGATGGTTCACATTGGATTATGCTTCAAAAAAAAAAAAAAATTGATGGACAAGCAGAGCTAGATGGCTTTGTAATGGGTTGGCAAATAAGTTCGTTCGGTTTTTATTTTGGTATAGATTCATTCCGATTTTTTTTTTATTCTCGGCGCAAGCGCACAACTCGATTGCTCATTTGAAAGATTATGTTAAGCGAAACCTTTCTATGGATTTCGGTTTAACAAACATTACTATTGTGCTTGCTGCGTAGCTGTAAAGATGGAAGAAAATAAAGTGCATTTTCGCCATATTTTGCTCTATTATTTTAAATAAGGCAAAGGAGCTGTAGAGGCTCGTAAAAATATATGTTGTGTATATGGTGATGATGCCTTAACAGAACGCGTATGCTAAAAGTGGTTTGCCAAATTCCGTTCTGGAGATTTTGACATTAATGATGCGCCCCGCTCCGGTCGCCCGATGGATGACAATGGCGTAATCGATAAAGATCCATGCGAATCGGTGAGAGAGATAGCAATAGCACTTAATATATCCCATATAAGCGCTGAAAAGCATTAGCGTCGGCTGGGATACGTTTCTCGGCTCAATGTTTGGGTACCGCCATGAAGTAACCGAGGCTAACTTAGCCACTCGCATATCCATTTGCGATTCGCTGCGGAAACGTCAAGAAAACGACCCATTTTCAAAGCGGATGGTAACGGGAGATGAAAAATGGATCGTCCACGATAATGTAGTGCGTAAAAGATCATGTAAGCACTGCTGTGAGCCGCCGCAAACAAGCTCGAAGGCGGAATTGCATCCGATACGGAGATTATGCTCTCCGTATGGTAGGATTATAAAGGTATCATCTATTACGAGTTGTTACCGTCAGGCAAAACAATTGATTCAACCGCTTACTGTTCGCAGTTAACCAAACTGGACCATGCAATCCGCACAAAACGTCCAGAATTGAAAAAATCGCAAAGGTGTCGTCTCTCACCACGACAACGCCAGACCGCATACGTCATTGACCACTCGGAATAAACTGCTGAGATGTTTTGCCTCATCCTCCGTATTCACTGAACCTGGCACCTTTTGATTATCATTTATTCTGATAGTTGCAGAACTCTATTAATAGAAAAATTTTCGATAACGAGAGGACTGTCAAAAAACATTTAGATTGGTTTTTCGTCGATAAGCCAGAGACGTTCTACGAACGTGGTATAATGAAGTTGGTGGAAAGATGGCAAGAAGTTATCAATAAGAATGGTCAATATATAAATGATTAAAATTTATTCTGTGTATCAAAAAAATAGTTAATTTATTCCACCCTCAAAAACCGAACGAACTTATTTGCGAACCCATTATTTTGTATAAATCACTGAGATAGATAGCTGAATGAGCAAACGATTCATTGCTAAAATATGTCTGTGAACTTCTAAAGAATGTTTTTATTATTTGTGTCTTAGAAGAGCTCGACCACATCAAAGCTGTCGCTAACTGGCGTCCCTTTCAACCTTAAACAAGTGATTGCATCATCAACAAATTGTTGCCTTGTTCTGTATATATAGATGTATATATATATATAATTTCTTTTTTAATATCTAAAATTAGTTAGCATTTCTTTCTTAGAAAGTATATTTTAAATACATAAATATTTTGTTTCTCAAATAAAAATACATTCATATTCTTTTGAGATATGTGTATATGACGTAGATAAAAATAAGTGTGTTGCTGTGACGTGGCAGATGTGGAGATATACATATGGCTAGCCGAGATTGCGTGCTTAGCAAACATGCCATTACTGATCTTCAACAAACAGTTATGTTCAATCTTCTCACAGCGCCCCAAAAAAAATTGGCAATATTGAAATTGTGTCAATGTTTCGAAATTGTAAAAGGTGGGGCAAGATAAAACGCAAAATGATTTAAGTAAAAGTTACGTCAATGTGAATGTAATAGTGAAAAAAGTGAGCATTCCTGTTCTGGTTAATAAACTAATATTAATAATTAATTATAAGAAAGTAAATATTTTAATTAAAAATATGGAGATAATGTAAATAACGTAAATAAGAGATTGATTGGGGGGTACCCTCAGTAAAGGTATCTACGAGGGTCGTTTGAAAAGTCCGTGCAAAGTCAGAGAGATAGCACCACTGGCGCGTATCGAGGTTATGTTTAGTTAGTAGCATCTCTTGGAAGAACTCACACCAAGTTTCAGCCAGATCGGTCTATTTCTTTGTGTTTGGCATTCGTTTGAATCGAGGAAGTCGAGTGATTTTCAAAAAATGGACGAAAAAGAATTTCGTGTGTTGATTAAACATTACTTTATGAAAGGCAAAACGCCTGAGGAGACTAAAGAGAAGCTTGATAAACATTATGGTGACTCTGCACCTTCGATTAGAACAGTTTATAAGTGGTTTCAAAATTTTCGGAGTGGCCATGTGGGCACAAGTGACGCTGAACGTTCTGGACGCCCTGTTGAGGTCACTACTCCAGAAATCATTGATAAAATCCATGATATGGTGATGGATGACAGAAGAGTGAAGGTGCGTGAGATTGCTAGTGCTGTGGGCATCTCGAATGAACGGGTACATAATATTTTGCATCAACATTTGGACATGACAAAGCTATCCGCAAGATGGGTGCCGCGATTGCTCACGCTTGACCAAAAACGAAATCGTGTGAAGTGTTGCAAGGACGGTTTGCAGCTGTTCCAGAAGAATCCGCAGGACTTTAAGCGTCGTTTCGTCACTGTGGATGAAACATGGATACATCACTACACTCCTGAGACCAAAGAACAATCTAAACAATGGGTTACCAAGGGGGAATCTGCGCCAAAAAAAGCGAAGACCGTTCCTTCGGCCGGAAAGATTAAGGCGACTGTCTTTTGGGATTCGCAAGGAATAATCCTCATCGACTATCTGGAAAAGGGTAAAACTATTACAGGTGCATATTATTAATCGTTATCGGACCGTTTGAAAACCGAGCTGCAAGAAAAACGCCCACGATTGGCCCACAAAAAAGTCCTTTTCCATCACGACAACGCACCAGCTCACACCTCAGCAGTTGTGGTCGCAAAATTAATGGAAATAGGGTTCCAACTCGTTTCACATCCCCCCTATTCTCCAGACTTGGCTCCCTCGGACTACTATTTGTTCCCCAATATGAAGAAATGGCTGGCGGGAAAAAGATTTTATTCAAACGAGGAGGTGATTGCAGAAACGAATGGCTATTTTTCAGACTTGGACAAATCCTATTATTCGGAAGGGATCAACAAACTAGAGCAGCGTTGGACGAAGTGTATAAGCCTAAAAGGAGACTATGTTGAAAAATAAAAAAGGTTTACCCCCCAAAATTAAGTAGTTTTTATTTTTGCACGGACTTTTCAAACGACCCTCGTATACAGGGTGAACCAGTAAGTATTGTCCATAGGCCTACGGTGTGTAGTACATCTAAAGTGGAGTTCAATGACGTATTGGCCAACTTCATATTTTCCACTGTTCTTGAGTGACGTCCCTTAATTTTTTTTTTCTAAAATCATTACTTTTTTTCAATAAAAATGTTATAACTCAGAACATTTTAATCCGAATTCGATTCTGATGACACGGTTAGAAAGACAGATAAATTTTCTACAAATTGATACCATTTTGAAGCATAAATTATTCTCTAAACAGCCTCAATCCTTCCTCCGATTGCTGGAAAAATAAAAGTAATCGAAATTTTTAAGAAAACTCATTAGGCCCTTACGTGATCATTATCAGACCTAGGTTTTTTATAAAACGTTTCCTTGTTTAATGGGCTTTCAAACGGTATATCTTTTTCCAGGATTCCTTTTATCTTCGGATGAGAAATTACGTTTTTCTGCAACCATGTGGGGAAGTTCTCATTACTCAATTAAAATCAGCTGTGTAATGCCCAACTTCCCACACTAGTGGGGAAAAATTCCCATTAGTGTCACTTTCCTCACTAGTGAGTGGAAAAACTTTATCGTGCTTCCTTGATATAAGAAGTTTTGTTATTAACATAAATATTTTCTGTAAAACTTTAATAAGCTTATTTAACGTAACTAAATAATTAAAAACGAATATTAAAAAATAAAATAAAAATTGAAAGGAATATAGAAATAAAAATAATACTTTAATAAATAATTAGATATTTTTAATTATAACAGTTAAAAAGGTTATAGTGTTACCTTATAGAAATTTAAAATGGATTCTAGTGATGCCTGTTCAGAAAACACTCCTCCATCAATAAAAGAAACAGCAGAAAATGTAATAAGTAATGTAAATACGTAAGTAATGTAAATAATTGTAATATAACAATAAATGTTTATAATAAATAAATTACTTTTTGTAGACTGTAAAAATGAAATTTTTAATTTTTTTAGTTAATAAATCTAATGGTTGCAGAAAAAATATAATATTTAACTCGAGTGTCAAGTATTTTCCTCACACTCGGCAATTTGCACTTGCACTCGCCTCGCTTCGCTCGCTCGTGCGTGCAAACCCTGCCTCGCGTGAGGAAAAGTACTTTTTTCCCCCACAATTTACACCAAAAACAGTTGTTTCCTGAGCCTCAACTAGTTTTGACACGATAAGACATTGATTGGAATTTATGCCAGAGAATTGTTTGATAGACTGAAATTTTTAAGAAATTGGAGACGTTAGAACTTATTGTCCAACACTGCATTTTCAATCTGTTATGGTGGAATCCAGCTTACAGTAAGAATTATTATGAATCTTATTAGAAAAGAAGCAATTTTAAGTGAAACAAAATTGAAATTAAAGAAATGAATATAAACGGAAATTGCGAATGAGACGGAAATTACATTGGCTAAAGCTGGATTTTTGTTTGCAGATGAAACACTCCATAATGAAACTAAGCAAATCCAGCTTAACCTTCAGCTGTCACAGCTTCAACTCGCCATGAAGTATCAAATATGGCTGCTAATTGCTGTAAAATTAATAATAAAATGGCCAACGTATTAAAAAAACTTCGCACTACAGGGAGAAGAAAATACTGCTGTAAATATTTTGAGGCCAGGACATAACTCAAAAAAAAAGATGTAACATGTTTGTCATGTGGCCAAACTTGAGAAAAAAAAACAAGTGCAGAAGAAGTTTGCATTTATGCACAGGAAGATGTGTTAGATAATGCATTAAATTCCATTAATAATCTACAAGCTCCTTTGCAGACGCATTACGCTAAGTAGTTCTAAGTGTAGTGGTTCAGAAAAAAAGTGTAAATACAGAGTGACCAAAGTTATATTGCTCCACCCACTTTTTTTTTAAACGGCGGGAAATTTCGAAAAAATAAAAATTACGTATTTAATCATTTTTAGTCTAGTTTATTTTATTGACCCATTTTTTTTAAACCCCTGAATCTCGAGATACAGCATCCAACTTTGTTTTTTCAAATGGAACGTTATATTTTTTTTGCCTATTTTTATAGTATTTGAGCTCCTAAAAAAAACAATAAAACATTTTTTTGAAATCGGTTAGATTTTCAAAAGTTATGGTAATTTAAAATATGAAAAACAAATTTCAGTTTACTGTCAAAATTACGTTATTTTTTTTAAAGAATCTTTTCAAATTGGGCACAATCAACGGATAGGCAAGCCAAAACTCTGGACTCCCACGCTTTGCTTGGAGCAGCATTTATGGTGGCAAAGTCAAGTTCTAGGCAGGCTAGAGTTATTCGACGTTCAGGTTGTTTTTTCTAAAAACGTTTGGTGTGGAGTTTTAGGAAATCGAACTAATCGGCCCATACTTCTACAGAGAGAACTTAACTGGTGCAAGGTGTCTAACTTTTTTTAAGAGACATTTTGCCAGTTCTGCTTGAAGATGTTCCTCTACAACGTCGGCTAGATATGTATTTTCAGCAAGATGGTATATGTATTTTCAACAGTAACCTTAATCCAGTGGCTTTAGTCGATGATCTGAAACGTCGAATAACTCTAGGCGTGCCTAGATCTTGACTTTGCCACCGTAAGTGCTGCTACAAGCAAAGTGTGGGAGTCCAGAGTTTTGGCTTGCCTATTCGTTAATTGTGCCCAGTTTGAACAGCTTCTTTAAAAAAAAAATAAGGTAATTTTAACAATAAACTGAAATTTGTTTTTCATATTTTAAATTACCATAAATTTTGATGAACCTAACCGATTTCAAAAATATTTTTTTGTTTTTTTAGGAGCTCAAATACTATGCAAAAAAAAATATAACGTTCCATTTGAAAAACAAAAGTAGGATGCTGTATCTCAAGATACAGGGGTTTAAAAAAATGGGTCCATCACTGAAAATAAACTAGACTAAAAATGATTAAATACGTGTTTTTTATTTTTTCGAAATTTCCCGCTGTTAAAAAAAAAAGTGGGTGGAGCATATAACTCTGATCACCCTGTATAAGAATCTTTACTTGTTTTACTACAATTTTCGTATTTTCTACGTCTAAAGTTCCGTTGTCAAGCCAGGGTTGTATCATACATCTTAGGTCGGCAGCATTTTGGAAGATGAAGTTCAGAAAAAAGGGCAAGAATGGAAAATCTTCCCTAGTTTACAATGTATTCATTATTTTCTATTTCTAACGTTATTTTTAACGCAATGAAAGGTACCTATTCACGGGGCCACGCATTATTGGTGGTATGTCTTTGTAAATTAGGTTACACTTTTCGGAAATAGGTATAAATTCAATCCTCCTGCCACGACTTATTAGAATAATGGAAGTGACTTATCAGAAGCGAAAAATGGAAGCGACTTATTAAAATAATGAAACAGTTGGAAAGAAAATTATTGGTCCGACCAGCTGAAGGCTATTTCAGTATCGGAGATCGAGCACCGCTATGAGGAGTGGAAGAAACGTCTCCAGCGCTGTGTGGCTTCAGAAGGAAGTTATTTTGAAGGTGACAATATAGAATTGTAATTCTTTTTGAATAAAAAAAATTAAAAAATCAGTCTCATTACTTAATTTACAGACTCGTAAAGGAATTTTAGTAATGACTAAAAAGAGATGGGACAGATACAATAGAATAATTTCAATGTTTAGTTTAACAAAAGAGTAAAATAGATGTTTGATATTTCTTTTAATACAAAAACATTAATGACAACACGGGAAAAACCAAAACCCTTAGATTAGATTAGATTAGGGCGGCCCCAGGGCCTACGCCACTGCGACCCCTTTGGGTCTATTGTGGCTCCCCTAACTTTAAAGCTCACCCTCCAGACCTGTCCTTTTAATTAGACTCTTAATGCTGGAGAGTGATTCTTGGGTAAAGCTCACAGGCCTTGGTTTTTCCTCCCCGAGAAGTAACATCCTTAGCCACGCGAGCCCCTCACACTGACACAACACGTGTAGTGCCGTTTCCTCCTCTTCCTGACAGAACCTACAGAGGCTATCATCTGCCAGGCCCATGCGATGCATGTGTTTTCTGAGTCTGCAGTGGCCAGTTAATAGGCCTACAAACATCCTGATAGCCCCACGGCCTTGACGGATTAATTCTGCAGTCAGCCTCGGCGAATTGCCTTTAATAAACTCCTTCGCCTGTCTCTGCCCAGTGGTGGCAAGCCACCACTCCTGAGACCTACTCTGCACCCATAAGTTAATGGTCGCAGTCATAACACACTTCGGAACCCCAAAACAGGGCTCCGGGCCAACGAAGTATCCCGCAGAGCCTTCCCGGGCCAATAAATCTGCCGCTTCGTTACCCTTATGTCCTGAATGACCAGGTACCCAGACCAGAAAGACCTTATTTTGGTCACTAATTTCCTTCAGGGCACCCACCAAAACCCTTATATACTAAATATGGAATACATATAAACCAAATATGTACAAAAGTTGGATATCTTTTTTATTTTTTAATAATAAAATTATAGCAATTGACTAAGTTCGATGTGTCTGTTCTAAAGTTAACTGTGTTGTATTGTTTGACTATGTGGCACATTTCTAGAAAATTTCTTAACAAACGTTGATTGCTCGCCTGTCTTAACGCATCTTTAGGAACAGTAAGAGAAGATAAAAAAAAAAACTATTTTACAATTAAAGTCCTTCAATGCAAGAAATAAAACAAATATAATAAATTAACTAGCTGAAAAAGAAAAAAAAAAATCTTAGCTAAAGTAAAATATAAAATAAAAACTACTAGAGAATGTGATAAGTGATAGGCTACGTCATGAGATTTGAATATACAGCGTTAGGGGGGTTTTGTGTTGTGTGAGTAAGGATGGATCGGGTGGGTTTGGAGGAGTCGCAGCTGTCGGCAACGCTCATGGGTCGGTCACATGCCCATGTTAGTCGCACCAGCTAAATTCACTTCCAGCCCTGAATTATAGACATATATATTCAGCCAATATTATGCACTTGTGCCCAATATCCTATCTGCTCATCCATTATTAAGTAAATATCCCTTGTTCCCCAATTCCAATAGTAAATAATAAATAACGACATCTCTGCACAGTTTTTTTCTATTCCGTTATTACTCGATTATTGTTTTTACTTTTGCAAGCAGTGCAATCTCTACCGAATATTTTAGAGGGCTCTTACAGCTGCATATTGTATTAAATTTATGCATTAACTTATATAGCATTAATAAAAATTGTTCAAAACTAAAATGGTTACTTTTCTTTTTGTTCCTTCTCCAAAAATTGACATTTGAGTAAATTAATAATAATTGATATCAGAGAAAAGTTGGTTTACGCAAAATCCCAGTTTTCTGCATTTACACCCCTCTCTGTTCGGGGTAGGGTTTTATTAAAAACCAAAAAACTCCAAATGGTCTTAAAGCTCAATAAATGCCCAACTTTTTCTGTAATTGAGTGACTCTTTGATTCATTAATCAATGAAAAAGTACAGTTGAAAATTTTGACCAAAAAATCGTCGAGAATGAGTTTTTTAAGACATTAAAGTAAAAATTTAGTTGTTTATAAGAAACTTTTTGAGGCTCTGGGTTAAGCGGATTCATCGGAAATTTAATGCTCTTTCGTTTGGTATAAGCAGATTTGTTGTAGGATAAAGGATAGAAAAGTTACGGCCGTTTTTATGGTGAAAAACGCGAATATCGACGGAAAAGTTAAAAATACAAATATCGTGGACACTACTGAGAATCAGACCAGAGTAAATAGAATATTTTTTTGTTGCATTTGAGCTGTTGAATCATCTCCCGAATTTGATGCTCTTTCGTTTGGAATAAGCAGATTTGTTGTAGAATAAAGGATAGAAAAGTTACGGCCGTTTTTATGGTGAAAAACGCGAATATCGACGGAAAAGTTAAAAATGCAAATATCTTGGACACCATTGAGAATCGGGCCAAAATGAATAGAATATTTCTTGTTGTATTTGAGCTGCTGAATCACCTCCCGAAGTTTTGCGACCACTCCTCCGGGTACACACTGTATATGTTAATTGCAATCTGTATAAGGCTAAGTGTGAACAGAGTAAACTACAATTACATTGTAACGGCATAGCCGATTTCTAACGCAACCTTAGGGACACTGGAAGAGAGAAATCAGCCAGTGTTGACACTCGCGGGAATTTTAGTGAATGGAATTATCCAGGATTGGAGATCACGAGATGTCGTAGTGGATTATCAGGATGGGTTGATGAGGAAAGAGTTCAAGCTGTGGAATAAGGATGGCAGGATAGGCTTCTATGGAAATTGAGGAATCGTGAATGGATAGATTCAGTGACAAAAGGGATATTTAGGTCTTTGTTAAGGGGATCGGATGCGGAAGATATCGGAGGGTTTAGCTAAGACCCACAGCTTTGATCCATTAATCCAGATGGGTTTAAGTAAAGTCTTGCAGAGCGTTAGGTCCGATCATGCGAATGATAATCACGTGCGCAAATTTTTGAGTGGTTCAAGCGTTTCCAAGATGACCGAGAAGAGATGATGACCGCCCGGGTCGCTCTTCCACGTTCAAAACGGATGAAAATATCGATTATAATTAATCAACATTACTACCGTGAGGAGCTTGCTCAACTCCGTGAAAGAGTCAGGAAAAAAAAGACCCGATTTGTGGAAGAACAAGTCACGGGGTTCTCCATCAAGACAACGCGCCAGCTCACATTGCATTGTCTGTTAAGACGACGTTTTTAGCCAAATACAAACATCCCAGTTTTAGGCCATCCGCCTTATTCGCCTGACCTGGCCCCTATGTGACTTTTATCTGTTCCCCCGAAGTCAAATCTGCATTAAAAGGAACACGATTTCAGTGCGTTGAAGCTGTGAAAGGAAAAGCGGCACGCGTCATGCAGGAGCTGACAGAAAAAGACTCGCCAGCACTGTTTCGAACAATGGTAAATTCGCATGGAGCGTTGTAGGGATAGGGGAGGGGTGTATATTGAAGGTGATAATAACTAAATATGTATAAATTTAAGATAAAATGTTTTATAGCAATAGTCTCATTATTTAATAGCCAGACCTCGTATTGTCTGTAACGAGAGAACACTGTCCGGAAATCAATAGTATCATTAAATAAAATCGATCGAAAGATAATGGATTCGAACCCACTAAAACCACAATACGTCCTAGCTTTACGGGTCGCGGCTCTTACCGTTTTGCCTTCAATTGCTTAAAATTTAAATTTTGGTGTTACATTTTTTACTTTCAGCTTTAAGAGTAGGTATATAATTTTATAAGAGAGAATTGAGTGTGTTTAAATAGTTTTTAGGTAAATATTTGATTTGGGATTTGATTTAAGAATTATGTATAGATGATATACATTACAGAGCAAGTGGAGGTAATAATGTTGGTAAAAATTGCGAGAGAATATGATGTCAGGCATTGTTTGCAATGGCGATAGTGCGGCGCAAGGATGATATATTTTGGGATGGTATCGCCTCTGCATGTGCTAGCAAACACTACTTAATTAAACCATAACCAAGCAGTTTAAACTACCAATACTAGCTAAATATTGTAATTGTAATTACCTTACAATTAACTTGCTAATTAGTAAAGATTATCTCTTTTATGTAGCCCCTAGCAAGTAATTTAAGCTACCGGGTGAACAATATTTAATTTAACTAAAGCTAATTCTGTTCACGCCTACTTCATTTAATAAAATGCTATGGTCCTTATTTCTTGTCAACGTAGACGCCTTAGTCTCTAAAAAAAAAAAAAAAAAAAACCGTCGAAAAACAACCCCACTTTGACGATTTTTTTTTGAAAAATCGATAATGTAATCGATTCTCTGTAAAGTTCCTAATTGTTATCCGTGAAGTTAGAACTTGAATCTGTAAAAAAGAACTGCTATAGATTACTAAGAATCAAATATGGGACTAAATTTCCAAACTTGGAGAAAATCTTCTGTCAGAAATTGTCACTCTACTCAATACATTTTTCAATTTTTTTTAGATTCTCTGACTTCAAAAAAAAAGTTGTATAATTTTGATTTACACTTTGTATCTCCTTAACAAAAACTTACAGTTTAAAATGTTAAGTATAAGGGTTGATTAAACGCCAAAAGGTACACAAATCAGCGAGTACCCAACATTTCATTAATACTTCATTAATATTTAAGTAATTCTACTGCATTAATTTTCATTAATAAGTTATTTTTTAGAATTTATTAGATATCACAAACCCTTATGCTGGCCATTTTCGTCTACAAAATATATGTTCAAGTAGCACTGTAGATTGACTGTAATATCTAGTTATTTATAATAATCAAACTATTAATTACAGGTTAAAAAGAAAAACGTTATAAAAAATAAAATAAAAATATGAGGCTAAAAAATTCAAAACCTTGTTTAAAAAAATACTTACACCAACTTACATCAATGATTTTGTTTATTTTATTTATTTATTTTTATTTTTAAATAAAAATCGTCGGTTTAAGTTCATTCTTCGATTAAAGTAATTGTTATTGTATGAAGTAGTCAAACGTTTATAATAATAGGTAATAATTATCTGGCTTTATCGCAAATAATATAGTTTTCTTCAATTACATTCTCAATCTAGGTGTTCTTCCCACAATGTTGTATATATGTAATATAAAATAAATAAAATATACATATTTTTTAGGACAGCTAATTATTCCAGTATTTTACTACAAGTAAAATTAGGGGGACTAAATTAAATTACAATAGAGAAATGAATAATTATTGTTTAATAATCTACTTGTTATTAACTGTGTGTTAATTGTGCTCTCGAATATTTCGGTAAGACGAATTCAAGACAGTAGCCTACTCTAACTTTATCTTTACTTTAACGTGCATGTACATATATATGTGATTTATCATAATTATAACAAAAAATATTATAAATGAAGTGGCCAGCATAATGGTCTGTGATATCTAATAAATTCTAAAAAAATAACTTATTAATGAAAATTAATGCAGTAGAATTACTTAAATATTAATGAAGTATTAATGAAATGTTGGGTACTCGCTGATTTGTGTACCTTTTGGCGTTTAATCAACCCTTATACTTAACATTTTAAACTGTAAGTTTTTGTTAAGGAGATTTTTGTACCTTATGGATAGATTTTCCTTTTTGTCTATTTTACAAAGTTACATATCTGCTTTACAGATTTTTTTAAAATTTGGAATAAGCAATTCTATATTATAACCTGATAAGGTGTTAACTACCACTGGAGAGATCTTTTTAAAGAATGATTGTAGTTGCGGCTCCCAAACCATCCCCAATAACAATTTTTTTGAGAAAGCGTTTTGAATAACATAGGAAGGTATTTGTACGTAAATAGCAAAATTAAACTGCGATTTCAGTACTTCCTTTTAAGAGGAGTAAGAAAAATAAACTAGGATTGCAGTACTTCTCCCTAAAAGGCAAAGAGGCAAAGATTTTTTAATCGAACAATTCATTGATTTAAATCGGTTCACTCATTGATAATTTAAACGATTGCAGTACTTCCTCTTAGTAGGAGCAAGAGAATCAGCAACGTAGAGGAGCTTTAACCACTTATTCGAGCTGAATTTTATCAAAATCGGACTAAGCGTTATAGTAATATTGGTAATAATAGTTTTAGAAAGGGCCTTATTTGGGTGGAGCAAACTCCCCTCCTTATGAGGCATGGCGTCGAGACTTTTAAAGTGCAAATCTGTATGAAATTTCGATTCGAATGACACTTCGGTCGGTTCACGTGTCGATAATTTGAAACGATTGCTATACTTCCCCTTAACAAGTGTAAGAGCTGATCGCCGCTTTAATGTTACGTAGGGGAGCCCTAACCCTATCATCCTACCAAATTTTATCAAAATCGGGCCAAGATTTACAGAGTAATTAGTAATAATAATTTTGGAGGGGGCCTTACATAAAGGGGGCTAACTCCTCTCCCATTCGATGTACAGCGTCGGGACCCCCAAAAGGCACATCTACATAAAATATTGAATCGAATGACACCTCATTCATGAAAATCGGTTCACGCGTTTAGGCGCTACGTTGTTTACAAAAAAGGTAACAACAAGAACAACAACAATAACAACAACAACAACAACAAGAAGAACAAGAACAAGAACAAGAACAAGAACAAGAACAAGAACATTTTTTGAAAAAGCCGTTTTTGCTCATTTTCGGCAACTTTTTTCTCGAAACCTATTAGATCTGGGTGGTTGCAAAAAAATTACAGTTATAAAGGAGGGTTTGGAGTAAGATTTAAAGAAAATTTGGGAATTTTATCTTTTACAGAAAAACAGAAAAAAATTGTCAAAGTTGGGTGTTTTCCAACGTTACGCTTTTTCGTGCAGTTTTTGATGGTCAACCCTTATACAACTGTCCTACCGGACAGTTTTAATAGAATAGAATCATATAAATTTATAACTTTTATTCGAAATATTTTTCCCAAAAAGTTAGATTAAGGTACTTTTAAGTTTGGGGATGAGTAGATCCCCTTTAAAGTGCTAATTTTGGTTTGTGTTTTTCAAGGTCCTATTTCTTGAGTATGATTAAGGAATGCTGTGTGTATCAGAAGAGAATTTCTCAACAGAAACTACCTTTCTATACAATGATTACCAGAAGTACCTTTTTACACAATGGTTAGCAGAAGTATCTTTCTACACAATGATTACCAGAAGTACCTTTCTATACAATGATTACCAGAAGTACCTTTTTAAACAATGATTACCAGAAAGTACATACCTTTTTACACAAAGATTACCGAAACCACCTTTCTATACAATGATTACCGAAGGCGCCACAGTAGCCGAGCGGTTAGAGGCGAGACCTGACAAGCTAATATGTATTGTGGTACTGTGTTCGATTCTCGGTCTTAGGCCTTGGATTTTATTTAATGGTTAATAAAAGAAATTTACAGTAAAGTATGGTTGCTAGTCGCCTCCGTCCACGACACCTAATTGGTAGTTGGACGTTAAGCCCCGCCTGAAAAAATTGGCGAGTACTACAATGATTACCAGAAGTACCTTTTTAAACAATGATTACCAGAAGTATCTTTCTACACAATGATTACCGAAACTACCTTTCTATACAATGATTACTAGAAGTACCTTTTTAAACAATGATTACCAGAAAGTACCTTTTTACACAAAGATTACCGAAACTACCTTTCTATACAATGATTACCAGAAGTATGTACCTTTTTACACAATGATTACCGAAACTACCTTTCTATACAATGATTACCAGAAGTACCTTTTTAAACAATGATTACCGAAACTACCTTTCTATACAATGATTACCAGTAGTACCTTTTTACACAATGATTACCGAACATACCTTTCTAAACAATGAATACCAGAAGTACCTTTTTACACAATAATTACCGACCCTACCTTTCTAAACAATGATTACCAGAAGTACCTTTTTAAACAATGATTACCAGAAGTATCTTTCTACACAATGATTACCGAAACTACCTTTCTATACAATGATTACTAGAAGTACCTTTTTAAACAATGATTACCAGAAAGTACCTTTTTACACAATGATTACCGAAACTACCTTTCTATACAATGATTACCAGAAGTACCTTTTTAAACAATGATTACCGAAACTACCTTTCTATACAATGATTACCAGTAGTACCTTTTTACACAATGATTACCGAACATACCTTTCTAAACAATGAATACCAGAAGTACCTTTTTACACAATAATTACCGACCCTACCTTTCTAAACAATGATTACCAGAAGTACCTTTTTACACAATGATTACCGAAACTACTTTTTTTTACACAATGAGTGTGTATCTAAATTTTCTCAAAAATAGTTCGCTAGATTTTTCTGTAAACTTTTTAAGGACACTGATTTATAGTTTCTATTTTATCATTTTTGTACAAAAATTATTTTACAGTACTGTCTGGGTGATTTAGGCTTCACTGTAAGATTACATTTCAGTGCAATGTATGGGTACAATGTTAGTTAAAATTAAATGTAACTCAAATATTTAAAAAACTTCTAAGGAAATATGTGAACCTTGAGAAGAAAGTTGTGTTAGTGTTCACACCATATTTTTAACTCTGTAATTTCTCAACCCCACGGCCTATCCATCTTATAACAAGTTATTTAGTCGGACGGCCAACAAGTATAGCTAAGAGTATTAGTAAACAGTTAAGTAATTATTGTAAAGTTTGTGTTGTAGGAGAAGAACATGAATGAGTAAGTGCTTAAGTAATCAATCGACGTTAGTGTGTCTTTACTGTGATGTAGCGGCGCTAAGTTCGCCGCTCGTACAATAAGTGGTGAGGGGGGGCCCCCATAGTCTGCGTGGAGAATAGACAAGCCAAGGCTTGCACCAACACTGCTGTGATCTTCTATGGCTGCCAACATTTCTCTCAAACTATACACTAGCACACCAACACAGCTAATCAACAACAACAAACTCGACTATGTACACGCCTAAACTTCTAATTCATTTAAACACTATTGACGCTAAAAAAAAGAGAAAAAAACGTATACTGTCAAATTTTTGTCTTAATTTAGTATCTCAAGGAAATAAACAAGTTTTAAGCTTCTCTTTTTAGTTTGAAATATTGATCTTGAATAAGACTACATCTTTACGTCAAATTAATTAGCATTTAAAGAACAAATTATTTAAAAAGACCATTTAAACAAAATGGTTAATATCCGAGTTTTTATTGACCTTTATTGGCTTGAAAATTCAAGTTTTTTGTACTCGATCTTTTTTTCATTTAAGGAGCGTCCAAATCTGAAGTTATTGGCTCCCGGTGCTTTTTCAGGTGCACTGCCCTTTTTTTTGGCATTTCATTGCCTTCAAGTGAAAACGTTACACCAAATTTTACTCTAAACTGTCGTACCGATTCTTTTGAGAGGTTAGAGGCAAGACCTTCAAAGCTAAATTATGTATTGTGTTACTGGGTTCGATTCCCGGATCTAGGCTTTGAATTTTATTAAATGAATATATAGGTTTCGTGACCGTAAATTATTCAATTAAGGATTCAAAATTGGCGAGAAATCGGTCCAAATAAAAACAACAACTCGTCTTTTTGCCAACATTTCGACAAATATATTGCCTTCTTCAGGGCCTCGATATTATAAATACAAAAATACAAACAATTTAGAGAATCAGTAACAAAGGAAATCAGTAAAAAAATCAGTAATATAGAAATAAAACATAAAATACAATAATTTTTTATAATTATTTATATTTTATTTTATTATAATTTTATAATTATTAACTATTTATTTTTTATTTTTATATTACTGATTTTTTATGATTTTTCTTTGTAACTGATTCTCTAAATTGTTTGTATTTTTGTATTTGTAATATCCAGGCCCTAAAGAAGGCAATATATTTGTCGAAACGTTGGCAAAAAGACGAGTTGTTGTTTTTATTTGACCGATTCCTCGCCAATCTTGAATCCTTAATTTTATTAAATGTTTAATATGAGAAATTTTTAGTAAATTATGTTTGCTAGTCGCCACAGACCATGACACCTAATTGGGTAGTTGGACGTAAAGCTTGCCCTAAACGAATTCTTATATTAACCATTAAATAAAATTCTATGGCCTAGACCGGGGAATCGAACCCAGTACCACAATACATATTAGCTTTACAGGTATCGCCTCTAACCGCTCGGATACTGTGGCGACTAGCACTAATGATAGTTTGACTTCTAACTATTCCTTCCTCACAAAAAAGCCGTTAATTGAATTTATCTGAAAAAAATGTAACAAAAGTTGTAGATTTACAAATAAAAATGAGTGCATTAAGTTTTAAAAAAATCGTAGGCAATGAATTTGAGAAAATTAAAAAATAAATAAATAAACAGTTATGTAGTATTTCCGGCAGACGGATCTTAACTAGAAACTTCCTGCGATATCCCCTTGAGAGAAAATATATCTAAGCGAAATATCAAATACCAGCTTTCCGCGATTTCTGTTTTTTAGTTACGATGGATACAGACGCCGAAAACATATACAAAAATTCGTGAAAATTACTTTTTTTTTAATTCAGGGGACTACCAAGCGTAGATTTCCGGTTTAAATTCAAAATGGAAACCCTGAACGATTACAATATCCTCTCTTACTAGAGTAAGAGAAGGTAATACGGTCAATATTACTGTAAAAGATGGCACATACCTTACACCTTTGGATACTTAAGATGAAAAATGTACTTACCTGTAACAGACAAAATAAATTATAGTTAGGTTAGGTTAAGTTAGGTTAGGTTAGGTTAGGTTAGGTTAGGTTAGGTTAAGTTAGGTTAGGTTAAGTTAGGTTAGGTTAAGTTAGGTTAGGTTAGGTTAAGTTAAGTTAGGTTAGGTTAGGTTAGGTTAGGTTAAGTTAGGTTAGGTGAGGTTAGGTTAGGTTAAGTTAGGTTAGGTTAGGTTAAGCACATAAAAATAAACTTTTCCTGCAATTACTAAATAGTAGGCACAATATTGTAGTAAATTTCGAGAAGGAAGTACAAATTGAAATTACTAATGCAATGCATATTTTTGCAATTATGCTCAATTAGTTAGTTTTCGTTTTTACATTTAGCATATTAACAAAACAATCTAATATCAGAAATTTAATAGTGGGTAATTTAGTATTAATTTAATGAAATTTTAAATTGAAAATTATAGGTTAGCAATATCTTGTAAATATTTTATAAAATTTGGGGCACTCCTGTTCTATAATCTGAGAGCAACCTTCTTATTTTTTTAAATACAACTTTTAAAATTAGATCAATTACAGAAAAATGATTCGTGTAATATACACAAATCTTATGAACACAATAGGAGCAACCAATTAACTTCAAAATTACCTACATCTTCCATGAGCAGTAAAAATAATTTATATAAAATTGAATTGAAATTTATAATAACCATTTTAATATGTACCTGAACTTTTGCGCTTTGGACAAACAAGCACAATATTTTACTAGTTAGTATTGAACAGTCAAGCCAATGGAGAATAAGTATTTATTCAAGTATTTATGTTTAAAGGTTTCCTGAAATGAACATAATAAAAAGTGGAACCATACCTCATCTGTGCAACTTTTACAAAAGTTAGTCAACAAAGTTTGTTGATATTCTGTAAATTTTTACATTTCTAAAGCTCAGGGTGACCCAGTATCCTAAATTCTAAACTTACAAAACCACAGCAGGCACCCTTTTAATCTAATTTTAGAGTTTGTCTGTTGAATTATTGTAAAACGACTTCAGCAATAAAACAAAATAATAATAATATTGAACATTTGAAGGAAGTAAAAAAACCTCTTTCAAGATATCCACACTCGTTATATTTGTTTGGGCATTGCTTGATCTTGATGAATAGAAAGTAACTTCTCTCAACTATAATCAACAGATTTGATTGGATCATCCTTTTATTATAATAATAGGGTATTTCATAATACTGCTGTCTTCTTGCGTGCAAAGAGACAATACGGAAATCATGGACCTTATAAAAGACGAGGTTATTCCTACAAGAAGTTCAAGAGGTCGTGACGCACCACTTCCCTTCACAGAAAAGGAGTGGATTAATCTAGAGCAGCGTTTCCCAACCTGTGGTACGCGAGTTGCTGGTTGGTGGTACGCGAAAAATAATCAATAATGGCGGACATAAAAAAACAAAAAAAATTAAATCATAAAAATAACATAGAAACGTATTTTCCTATAATACATAAAAATTATTTTAATTAATTATATTATATAGTAAAATTGTTAATATGTACAGTAATAAGGTTAGTCGGTCTCAAGATATACGAGAAAATATAATAGCACATTTAACAGGATTAAAGTTGTCTTTCATGGAGTATTTTCCAAAACCCGAAATCACAAAAGTTAATTGGATTTCAAACCCCTCCTATAAAGAAAATTTAGGAAAAGCTACTTGATTAACAATAAAAGATAAAGAAAATGTAATAGAATTATAATGTGACAGAACTTAAATGATAACTATGAAAAAAGATCTGCTTAAAGAGACTGATTGTAATGAGTAAGCTCTATCCAAGCAACATTAAATTTAATTGGTACTTATAGGTAGTTGAATGCTTAAAAGAAATTAATTTAGAAGATTTGGGCACAAGTAAATTAATTAATAATTTTGAAGAGAAAAATATGTACGTAATTTTTGATTATTTAAAAAAAGTTTTATAGCTAAGATCTTATACTTTATAAAGTGAACATGAACTTGAACTCCTTTTTAACAGATACGTTTGTATCTCTATACAAATAAAGATAATAATAGTAAAATAACAAACTCAGAATAACAAATTTCACGAAATACAATCATTTTTACGAAGTGGTACAATTTAGCACGATGTACTACCAAGTGGTACGTGAGCAAAAAAAGGTTGGGAAACGCTGATCTAGAGGAATACTCTGCGTCCTTTTTCCACCTTTGGTACACTCTTCATTCTGTCTGGCACCTAACACGCATTTTAAAAAATTTAAGCACATTGCTAGTATAGCAAGACAAGGTAAGCATGCATTAACATATGAAAATGAAATATATTAACAAAAGGACTAATATTATAAAACAAAAAATGTTATCTAACAGGCGCGGTATGACCTTGAGTCGCCAATTTATTTGGTTGTTGCTACTGTGGGTAGAAACCTTGGACCTCGTAAAGAGAGGATGAGTTATACGAACTACGCTTCAGTGTTATCCGATAATTATTGATGCAAACTCAATTCCAAATCGCCATTCTAGCCATTTACGAGTTACAAGAAAGCGGAAATCGCTAAAGTCGCTTATTCAGCGTCAGTAAAATTCCTACATAAATTATATAACAGCTAGCAGTTAAAATTTAGTAGCACTTATCCATAAATTAGGAAATAAAGTTGGGGCCCTTTAGTACCATTTTCTCTGGCCATTTTCTTATAAAGATAACGGGCACATTACTTATCCAGCGGGTAGCATCTCTCACAGAGCAATTACTTGTCTCCTTAATTATTACTTCTAACCATTTTCTGCCTTTTTCATTTCTTTTTAGAATCCATAGCCATTCGATTTTTACTTCCTGAGTATTTCACTTAAGCAGTGGATAAATCTATTGTTAAATGTTTGAGGAGGTTGGTCTCTGTGGGCAAATGGAGGCTGTAGACTAAGTATTGACTGTCCGCACAAGAAGCGGAAACCCTTTATCTCTTGCTCTAAGTTTTCTTGCTATAATGGCTATCTTACGACTCTACGTGCTAGCCTACCATACCACACACCACCATACTTTGCATACAACTAACTTTATTGTGTAAAGCAAAATTCTGGTGGCTAAAAATTCATTGTTTTAAAGAGAGATATCTTTAGAGGAGAAATGGCCAAACTTTTTTGAAAAGAGGACATGGGCAATGAAGCATTTTTATAAGCGATGTGGACGCAAAAAGAAGACGTGTCATCTATCAAGAAGTTACGAAACCGAAAGGTCTCCCAAAATAAAGCAGAAGAACATATTTTTTCTGTAAATAGCACAATAAACTTCATAATCAACAGTCGATAATCTAAGTACATTCATCTGCCTTGGAAGTTCTGGACTGAAATTCGAGTCTTATGGACATCAGACACACTCTCACTAGATCAGGCAGCTTGTGCTGGTGGATGGGCAACCTACCTAACGCTAGCGGGAAATTCGCATTCTACGCTGAGTAAAATTCTAGACTCCAGATCAGACTGGACTCATTGATTGTAACGAATCCGTTGGAATTAAAACGAAAATCATAAGTAATAAAAGGTTTTTAGCTGCTACACAAAAAATTACATAATTAACAGAGCTACATTTATTACTAACTGAGTTACTACAAATATCTCTTCAATTGAAAGAAATATGACCATTATAGTTACAACACTAAATGAGATAAACAAACATAAATAAGACAAAACTTCGAAATTACCTAAAATTTCAATCCTAATATCTCGATTCTTATCGTACGGAATTCTATGCATTTTGGCACAATTATATGTAACAACTGCCTCCCTAATTGAGAGAAATATGAACATTGTAGATACAATTCAAAAGAAAATACAGAGAGTTGAAATTTACTGATCTTTCATGTTATCTAAACATCGAGTCCTTTTATATCTCAATTCCTATCATACGAAATTCTATGTATTTTGGCACAATTATATGCAACAACTGCCTCAACAATTGAGAGAAATATGAACATTGTAGATACAATTCAAAAGAAAAAAAAGAGAGTTGAAATTTACTGATCTTTCATGTTATCTAAACAGGCAGTTGTTGCATATAATTGTACCAAAATACATAGAATTTCGTATGATATGAATCGAGAAGTAAAGACTCAAAGTTTGGGCAACATGAAATATCAGTAAATTTCAACTCTCTATATTTCCTTTAGTATTGGCATCTCCAGTGTTTATATTTCACTCAATTGAGGAGATAAGTTGTAGTTTAAAATTGTGTTAAAATACATAGAATTCCGTACGATAAAAATCGAGAAATTGAAAATTACCAAATAGTTTTATTTTAGTTTAGATAAGTAGTGAAGTTGAAATCTATGTACGAAACTGAATAATCTACCTCTGGAAATGGATTGAAGTTCGAAACCGTTCAGGGATATAGCAAACATTCGTGCTTTGACGGATAAAATTTTAATCGGCTTACTTCGAGGGAAACATATCTAAATTTGGGTAATTGATCGTCATTTTTGGAAAAGTACTTTTCTAAGTCAAACATTTACCTCGATGGAATTCGACTAACCATATTTGCCTAATGTACGCAATTTAAATTGTAAATCTCTTCACAAATAAGACATAATCAACAGAATATCCATAAACATTAGTAACAGTGCATTATTTTTCTCATTAAATGCAAGTACATGCACTCAGTGAAAAAGATAACCAACTATATCACTCACAAATAAATTAAACAATATTTGACTCAATTCAATCACTGGTATTCGATTGCTTCAAAGTACAGTCGAGCTTCTCAATAACGGACACTGGCGGGGGAAACGCTGTTTGGAGGTGGTCGTTAGAAGGAGGTAGGCAAGTTTCATAATGAAAAAATATGGGTTTTTTTTCCAAACATCTATTTAAAAATTGTTTATTATTAATAGATGCTTTGTAAATTAAATGTAATTTGCTTAACAGAAACTTGGGCTTAGAATGAAGTGAAATTACCTAATTACTTAACCGGATATAATGTGTTTTGTAGTAAAGCTATCAGAGATATGTTAAGTCTCGAGGGCGCGCTAGCGGCGGACTGTTGGTATTAATTCAAAATGTTATTAACGATGTTGAAATTATCGAGATTACCCAGCTTTATATTATAGTTCTCTTTTCTTTAAATAACAAGCAGTTTATTTTAGGAAATTTCTATTGGCCACCTACAGCCGATATTGAATATGGTACTGAGTCTCTTGATCGGGTTTTGTTTGATTTAGAAGTGAAATATTCAAGTATTATATGTTATGTTAGGGAGGAGACTATAACTGCCGCATAGGAAATTTAAATTCTTTTGAAAATGATTTTTTTGAAGGCCTCAATATTACTGGGGAGAGATTTGTCTTAGATAAAAAAATTATTAATTTCAGAGGTAGCAAGCTTATTGATGTAATGGAGACTAGAGGAATGTTTGTGTGTAATGGTAGAAGTGTTTCGGATACCCCAGCCAATTTCACATACGTCAGTAGTACTGGTTGCAGTACGGGGGTCGTTTGAAAAGTCCGTGCAAAGTCAGAGAGATAGCACCACTGGCGCGTATCGAGGTTATGTTTAGTTAGTAGCATCTCTTGGAAGAACACCCACCAAGTTTCAGCCAGATCGGTCTATTTCTTTGTGTTTGGCATTCGTTTGATCGAGGAAGTCGAGTGATTTTCAAAAAATGGACGAAAAAGAATTTCGTGTGTTGATTAAACACTACTTTATGAAAGGCAAAACGCCTCAGGAGACTAAAGAGAAGCTTGATAAACATTATGGTGACTCTGCACCTTCGATTAGAACAGTTTATAAGTGGTTTCAAAATTTTCGGAGTGGCCTATGGGCACAAGTGACGCTGAACGTTCTGGACGCCCTGTTGAGGTTACTACTCCAGAAATCATTGATAAAATCCATGATATGGTGATGGATGACAGAAGAGTGAAGGTGCGTGAGATTGCTAGTGCTGTGGGCATCTCGAATGAACGGGTACATAATATTTTGCATCAACATTTGGACATGACAAAGCTATCCGCAAGATGGGTGCCGCGATTGCTCACGCTTGACCAAAAACGAAATCGTGTGAAGTGTTGCAAGGACGGTTTGCAGCTGTTCCAGAAGAATCCGCAGGATTTTAAGCGTCGTTTCGTCACTGTGGATGAAACATGGATACATCACTACACTCCTGAGACCAAAGAACAATCTAAACAATGGGTTACCAAGAGGGAATCTGCGCCAAAAAAAGCGAAGACCGTTCCTTCGGCCGGAAAGATTATGGCGACTGTCTTTTGGGATTCGCAAGGAATAATTCTCATCGACTATCTGGAAAAGGGTAAAACTATTACAGGTGCATATTATTCATCGTTATTGGACCGTTTGAAAACCGAGTTGCAAGAAAAACGCCCACGATTGGCCCACAAAAAAGTCCTTTTCCATCACGACAACGCACCAGCTCACACCTCAGCAGTTTTGGTCGCAAAATTAATGGAAATAGGGTTCCAACTCGTTTCACAACCCCCCTATTCTCCAGACTTGGCTCCCTCGGACTACTATTTGTTCCCCAATATGAAGAAATGGCTGGCGGGAAAAAGATTTTATTCAAACGAGGAGGTGATTGCAGAAACGAATGGCTATTTTTCAGACTTGGACAAATCCTATTATTCGGAAGGGATCAACAAACTAGAGCAGCGTTGGACGTAGTGTATAAGCCTAAAAGGAGACTATGTTGAAAAATAAAAAAGGTTTACCCCAAAAAATTAAGTAGTTTTTATTTTTGCACGGACTTTTCAAACGACCCTCGTATTATTTACCAAGTTTGGGCTGATTTGGCATCATTAAACATAATTAATTAAATGAGAATACTAAGTATAATTTTCTTCATTTTCATTTTTCAAAAGTTCATTTTAGTTTTGTTTACCTATAGTTTGTACTTTTTGTTTTGGTTTTTTATAAATATGGTCTGTTCTTTAATTTCTGTCTTTAAAAAAAAATAATAATAATAATACAGAACCCCTGTAATGTTTTTGTATAAAAGAAAAAACAAAAGACAGTATTTTTCTATCTACTTAGAGATGGAAAAGTTCATATAATATTTAATAGCCATTGCAAATTTATAAATTGATTTGGTTTCCTCCAAAGCATGAACTTCTTTTGAAATATGTCTCCAAAATAAGAAATTACTGTCTCAATACTTCCTTTACTCAGTGTAAGAAACAGTTATAAATTACTCGCTTTTTGTGTTCTCTATTTTTCTTTGGTTTTTTTTTTACTAGAGAGAGAGAGCCATTGTAAGAAATCACTAAAAAGATGAGTTAAACATTAAATAAAAATAAATACAAGAGCTACTTGGTTCATGAAAGAAACATATCACATCAGTATGTGGAATACATCGATAAAAGTCTATATATTCCAGTTATATATGGGCAGCACACATGTATTCACCGGCCACAAATGTACTTTGCCACCCTAGCGCGTAGATATGACTCCCGTTAGAGCTATATCTCACTTTATTTACAAAACATTCATCAAAAAAAGCAAATTTATTTTTTAAAGGAGATATAACTTTTTATTTACTTCTCTTATTAGAGTAACGGGGATATATTTTTTTTTTTTTTCATAGAAACAAATTCATTTTAAGCATATTTCAAAAAAAACTATAAAATTACGAGATACTCAATATTCGATAAAGTGTAGTTAGCTACTAAAAAGTAATGAATATCATTCTGCAACTTATTCTTCAAATTAAAAAAAAGGTTTGTATTAACTGATGAGATATACAGGGCGATCCATTTAAAACGCACCAATCGCTAATAACTTTTTAGGAAAGAGGAATTTCGAAAAAACCCACGAAGTAAACTATATGTTTTTTTTTTGGTCTAGTTTTAAAATTTTTACTCCCGACGCTATATCTTTATTTTTGGCGGAGTTACGGCTAAAAACCGGTTTGTAGTTTCATAAGGACCACTGGTTTTGACAATGATTATAAAAACTACATAAAAAACTGTGAAAAATGACGTTAACTTAATTTCGATATCCCTCATATTAGTCGAGATATTTAAGATCAAATCAAGGAGGTCCACTGGCTGCAAAAAATGTTATTGGTGACGCAAAGTGAAAAAAATGATAATAATTGAAGATTTTAAAACATGTAGTGTCATGTAATGGTTGTGGGTGAATCAGGGATAAATTTATTTCATCATCAAATAAAAGCAATCATCACATCATTTTAATGCATCCCGTATGCAAGACTTCTTGAACTGTGATTAAGATAAGAATATCTTGCCATTGATGGGCGGGTGTTCGTATATTGGTCAAGAGCGTAGTTTTGTAAATGGAAGATCCCCAGTTCGAATCCCGCGGGAGCAATCATTCACAATAGTTAGTACATCATAATACTTTTTTAAGTAAAAATGTAGTCATAAATCTTCAATTATTATTATTTTTTGTTCTTTGCGGTCAGAGGACCTCCCCAAAACGTGTATTTCTAGTGGAAAATTAATAGAAAACCGTTCACGAATAGATAAAATTGTAACTTTGATCTTAAATATCTAAACTAGAATTAAGGATATCGAAACGGAGTTAATGTAATTTTTCACAGTTTTTATGTAGTTTTCATAATCATTGTCAAAACCAGTGGTCCTTATGAAACTTTGATCGGGTTTTTGGCCGTAACTCCGCCAAAAATAAAGATACAGCATCGGGGGTGGAAAATTTGAAAACTAGAACAAAAATAAACATATGGTTTACTTCGTGGGTTTTTTCGAAATTCCGCTTTCCTAAAAAGTTATTAGCGATTGGTGCGTTTTAAATGGATCGCCCTGTAGATTTATTTATTTTAAGGATAAAGATTATTACAAATTTCAGACATAATTTATTATACAATTGCCAATAATACAGGCCACCTCTAGGGGTTGAACTTAAACAACAAATTAAATAGATTACAAACGAAGTAGACTACAAAACTTAAGGGAGACAATAATCGCTAAAAAACACAAAAAAAGACAATTTTTCTCGTATCTGACGGATCACTATGAAATAAAGTGAAACAATCAGATCTAATCTATGAAATAGAATGCAGAGACTGTCACAAAAAGAAAATGTACATCAGAAAAATCGTTGTATTTATAAAAAAATGGACTGTACCAACACTTGTATGACACAAAACTGAAAAAGAACACCACAGCATTTTTCTTAGAGAGCACAGAAAATCATCACAATTTCGATTTCCCAAACACAAAGATACTAAAATCAGAAACAAACACACAACAAAAAGGAAAATGCTAGAAATGATTTACATATCAAAGGCTGAGAATACTTTTAAATTTCAAAACAGATACGAACAATCTATACAACATACATGTACGCCAACTTACGAGGTGTGGCTATTAAATATCGAGACTATTGCTATAAAACATTTTATTTTAAATTTAAGGTAAGTGGGGGGAAGATGCCACACTTAACACTTATTCCCGTTTTGTAGGAAACGTTTTGTAGGATTATCGAAAAACAACACCAAATGTATCAACGTCCAGGTTGTTTTTTACTCTTTAATTACATATATATATATTGTAAAGTTTTTCCAAATAACTTTACTTACACAACTAGTGCCTGCCACTAGTTATTTTAATAATATGTGGGTTTGTTTAAATAATAAAACTCGCTAAAGTTGTAAGTAATAACCTGATTTATTAACACGTTAACATTACTCACATTAACATTTACAAGCAACTAACGCTATTCATTACAGTCACCATTTACAACAGTCACAACAGTTTACTGTTACTTACTCACTTCGTAACGCCACAAAACTGTTCCCCGACTGACCACTGGTCCGCACTGCACCGAATTGCACTAGTCTCAGCTACACTAACACAGCTCTACTCATCAACTGACTAATTGCCCAACTAGCTACCACTGAAGCACTCCGCAACACTGACTCTCCAAGACTAACTCCTAAACTTGACTAATAACTATAAACTCTAATAACTCCTTAAAACTTGCTTAAAAACTGACTTCTGCAGCTGTGTATGCCTCCTTTAACTGCGTGTCTCCCTCCAACTGGGACTGCCCTCCTCCAACTCTCTGAGCATAAGTTTCCACGCCCTCCTGACGTTCATTGGCTGGAGAAAACATACTGCTACCACCTCAGCTGGGGCCGCCCTCCTCCTACTCTCTGTCTCGCTCCTACCTGTCAATCACTGGCTGGGAAAACACATATGCCACCACCCCAACTGAGGCCTTTCTCTTAGCTGGCTTTTACACAGGTCACTAACTCCTTGAACAATCTAGCCCTTTCCTTTCTAGTTCAGGTAGTGACCGGCCCTTTTGTCTACACAGTGGTGGCCTGATACCGACTTTGGTCGCTTAACCCCTAGAACAATCTAGGCCTTTCTTCTTTGCCACAGGTAGATACCGCCCTTTTGTTTATGCAGTGGCGGCCTGTTACTGACTTTGATCGCTCAACCCCTAGAACAATCTAGGCCTTTCTTCTACGCCCAGGTCAACTTCGTTACAATATATTAGTATATTAGATTAATTGCAAAACCATTAAAAATGCATTTGAATTAAATTTGTCAAAACTGGCATCTTCCCCCATCATGTGGGGAAGATGCCAGTTGATGCGGGGGAAGATGCAACAATATCTTAAGATATAAATTGAGAAAGAAAAAATTACAAATTTAATGTTAGGTAAATAGCAAAGTATTCTCATTAAACACTGAGGGGAAGGAACACCGAACAAAAGACATTTTTTCGTTAATTTTTAACATTTTTTGCAATGCAAATTGTCTTTGCTGCAAATTTCATGTAGCCATCTCTTGCATGTTATGCATTGAAGCCATTCGCATTTTGGGCCCTTCCTATCATAAAAATATCCTTTACACTCAATACAAAAATCATCGTCCTCCTCTTCAATGTCACTCTCACCACTGGTCATTACCAAATTATCGGGAGCGGAGGATGCTGAAGATGAACTGTCCTTCCTTTTCTTTTTCTGCAGTACTTTTCCCCCTTTTTTGTCGGCAGAGTAGCCTTTCTTCTCAATGACTCCCGTTTCTCCACCGTCGTAAGGATTTCAGCAGTTTGTTTCTTTCTTCGAGTTTGCTTGGGTTTCAAAATCTGGGGATAGGACTAATTTCTTCAAAAGAAGCTGCTGCTTGTTGAAGTTATTGCCAGAGGTGCGTTAACTTCTTGTGTGGCATTCAAATTTTCTTTCATATTGTCAGAAATGGTATAAGCATGTTCTGGAATTTTTGCGGATCTTTTGTTTAAATTCCGCATGCAGAAAATCCCACGCTGCCATTTCCAACAGTGGCTGCCCTATTCCACGCGGCGCTCAGCAAAGACCCAAATTGAAGTCTGGTGATTCTGCGTCCCGGGTTAGAATGGATCCAGTTGTTAAGGGCCTGCTGCCAAAAAGTTTTGTCTTTGATTTCTATTCCCTATAACATGATATTAGTTAGTTTTTCCTTTTTATTTAATAGTTTTTAATGCTGGGTCAATATGACCCGAGGTGACGGCTTACGGCACTTCACATAAGGTGACCGCTCAAGGGTTAATAATATTAAAGTATTATACAAAAACTATATTTCGTGTGTCAGTAATTGTTTTATATTGATTTTATATTATAAAATATATCATTATAATGTAATAATGAATGAGAATCAATATGAAATTGAAACAGTTCAATAGGTGGCATCTTACTCCAAGCACTGGAGGAAGACGCCACATAGGTTTATTTTTGTACTAAGGCTTCAGTCATGTTGTTTCAAGCTAACACGTACTCACCAAGATGTACACGACACAAATATCACGGAATTATTACGTTTAATCTAGTCAATCCGTCACCAAACCTTAAGTATCGACAACGAAATATTATAACATGGGTACTCACCAAGTACAAAGAGTTGAATTTTCAGTTTAACGACGATTAAACTAGATATAAACAGAAATACTCACAAGCACGGTATTCACAGTTGTTTACTACACACTTTAACGTAGGAATCGCTGTCATCCAGTTGTAGATATGCAAAATCTGACGATACTTGCATCTTCCCCCAACTGGCATCTTCCCCCCACTTACCTTATATTTATTTAGTTATTATCCATTTACCATTGTTCGAAACAATGCTGGAAGTCTTTTTCCGTGAGCTCCTGCATGCCGCGTACCGCTTTTTCTTTCACAACTTCAACGGATGGAAACCGTGTTCCTTTTAATGCAGATTTGACTTTGGAACACAGATAAAAGTCAAATGGGGCTAGTTCAGGCGAATAATGGCGGATGGCCTAAAACTGGGATGTTGTACTTGGCTAGAAACGTCTTGACAGAAGCAGAGTGAGCCGGCGCATTGTCTTGATGAAGAACTCATGACTTGTTCTTCCACAAATCGGGTCTTCTCGGCCATTTTGGAAACGCTTGAACCACTCAAAAAAACTTGCGCACGTGATTAACATTCATCGCCATAAACTTCTTTTAATAAAAGATAAGTTTCAGTATCAGTTTTACCAAGTTTTGATGTGAAATTTCACGACAATTCGTTGCTCTACTACATGTGTAGGTATCATGTTTTCGGCAAAATGAAACTAACACCTCTTACACAAACGACGGTTCCGGTCAGACAGAAATCTCTACAAACACGTGAGATGCTGCAATCGAAAGAGAAGGCTTTACGCTGCACAGGAAGTGGATTAGCTCTTCTGGATTTCAAGCTAAACCATCCTGGGTTCGAATCCAGCTGCTGTCCCTTAAATTTTCTTTTCCTAGGAGCTTCTTATAGCTAACTGTCCGGTGGCGGACAGTGTCGTGTGTCACGTGAGAAAATCGTTAGTTCCGTTTAAGAAATTCTAATACTGCGGTGTTACTTGTCTCAAAAGATAGACTAAGTTGTATAAGCGGTTGATCGTTAAAAAGCTGCAAGAAATAAGCGTAACGTTTAAAAACACTTAACTTTAACAAATATTTAATGAAGTGAATTGTGATAGTGCAAGTTGCGACATGTTTAATTTTTTTTTTTTTTACCCTCGTATAGATTAAAATAAGAGAATGCAATAAGACATGTCTTGTAGCCTAGAAATGTCTGAATAAACAATATTATGTAGTAAAGGATTTAGCGAGAGGACAGGAAATCGAATACAATATTCAACTATTGTATAATATTCCTTGCAAACAAAAACAACAGCAGTATTGACGTTCACCGTTTCTGAATAATTCTATTAACTTGCTAACCTGATCAAACTATTTTCTATCCTACAAGTCCACATATCTATATGTAAAGTGTTGTGTCGAGCTTGCAAATAGTAGTGTTGTCTGTTTTACATAAGAGCTGAATTTAAAATTGTATTAGCAAGTGAAGTTTTGTTTCGCAACAAAAGATTATTAAATCCAATCACTAAACATCTTCAGATTTGTTTAGATCAGACTAACGGATTAAGTAAATCTGTAATTTCTAGATTTATATAAATAATAACAAACAATTTTAGCAAGTTTTGTTTTGCAACGAAAGATTATTAAATCCAATCCCTAAAGATCTTCAGCTTTGTTTAGATCAGACGGATTAAGTAAATCTGTAATTTCTATATTTATATAAATAATAACAAACAATTTTAGCAAGTTTTGTTTTGCAACGAAAGATTATTAAATCCAATCCCTAAAGATCTTCAGCTTTGTGTAGATCAGACGGATTAAGTAAATCTGTAATTTCTAGATTTATATAAATAATAACAAACAATTTTAGCAAGTTTTGTTTTGCAACGAAAGATTATTAAATCCAATCCCTAAAGATCTTCAGCTTTGTGTAGATCAGACGGATTAAGTAAATCTGTAATTTCTAGATTTATATAAATAATAACAAACAATTTTAGCAAGTTTTGTTTTGCAACGAAAGATTATTAAATCCAATCCCTAAAGATCTTCAGCTTTGTTTAGATCAGACGGATTAAGTAAATCTGTAATTTCTATATTTATATAAATAATAACAAACAATTTTAGCAAGTTTTGTTTTGCAACGAAAGATTATTAAATCCAATCCCTAAAGATCTTCAGCTTTGTGTAGATCAGACGGATTAAGTAAATCTGTAATTTCTAGATTTATATAAATAATAACAAACAATTTTAGCAAGTTTTGTTTTGCAACGAAAGATTATTAAATCCAATCCCTAAAGATCTTCAGCTTTGTGTAGATCAGACGGATTAAGTAAATCTGTAATTTCTAGATTTATATAAATAATAACAAACAATTTTAGCAAGTTTTGTTTTGCAACGAAAGATTATTAAATCCAATCCCTAAAGATCTTCAGCTTTGTTTAGATCAGACGGATTAAGTAAATCTGTAATTTCTAGATTTATATAAATAATAACAAACAATTTTAGCAAGTTTTGTTTTGCAACGAAAGATTATTAAATCCAATCCCTAAAGATCTTCAGCTTTGTGTAGATCAGACGGATTAAGTAAATCTGTAATTTCTAGATTTATATAAATAATAACAAACAATTTTAGCAAGTTTTGTTTTGCAACGAAAGATTATTAAATCCAATCCCTAAAGATCTTCAGCTTTGTGTAGATCAGACGGATTAAGTAAATCTGTAAGTTCTTGATTTATATAAATAATAACATAACATTTCATTTATTTTTTTTAACTCACTGATCCAGCGTCAACATTTACAGTCAATAACGCAGCGTGGTTATTTTACCTGGGTAATTATATTTTCATTAAAATTTCAATAAACAAAAAAAAAGGACGAATTCATATTATATGTACTATATATTTACAGAAGGTAAGAGAACAGATTAGCTGAGTGGCTAGCGAATACTGGATTCCCACGCGGAGATCACGGGTTCGAATCCAGCTGCTGGCTCTCTTAGATTTTTTCTTTCTAGGAGCATCATACAGCTCACTGTTCTTTGATAGACAGTGTGGTCTTTAACAAGGGAACAATGTTAGATGTTGATGTTGAAGGAAATATTTAAGAGAAAAACTGAAACATGACTGAAAAAGCGGAAAGTGGAAAAAACGGATTCAGGAAAGTGGAAAAAATCGGATTCAGGAAAGTGGAAAAAACGGATTCAGGAAAGCGAAAAAAAATTGATTCAGGAAAGTGGATAAAACGGATTCAGGAAAGTGAAAAAAAACTGATTCAGGAAAGTGGAAAAACGGATTCAGGAAAGTGGAAAAAACGGATTCAGGGAAGTGGTGCTTTTGGCAAACCGATTTTGACCAAAACCTTAACCATCCATTGAATTAATTGGTACTACAATTCACCCAATATTTACGCGTTAAAAATAATAATTAATATAACTTATTTAAGATAATTATAATATGCGGTTAGCGTATGTGATTCCCACGCGGAGATCCCGAGTTCGAATCCCAGCTGCTGGCCCTTAGATTTTTTTCTTTTTTTAGGAGCTTCTTACAGCTTACTGTCCGGTGATGGATAGTATTGTCTGCACTGAGAACACTCTTCGAAGGCCGGCAGTGCAATGGAAATAGCCTTAGATGTTAACGTGCCTTAAATCATTATAAATTAATAAATAAAAAATTATAGATATTAGTAGTAGACTGTCAGTTTTTGTACGTTTGTACTCTACGTAGTTCGGTCCAAGTAGTCGTCTCTCTTAACTGAACTGCAGGTTTTTTTCTCAGTTTTATCTAGCCGAAAATATTGGCTGTGAACACTAAATAAAGGATTTGACAGGATCACAAAGCTGGCTGTCGGCACCAGTGGTAAAACCAGCAAAACTAAAACAGTGTTGAGAGTGAACACAATCAAAGCGGAGCAGCCAGTGAGCGGGCAGGCAAAGTTGTAGCCTCCCGCCTTCAATGCCGCCCCAGACACGCCAGACCTTATTAATTATGTATTTCCAGGTTTATATTTTATTGCTTCAACAGACAAGTAACCCCTAAACCGCACAGGAAATTAATTCCTTTTAAGAGGATTTCTTAATTTAGGATTTCAACTTGAAACATTATTTATATTCTAATATTGCTACATTTTATTCAAATCAAGACTGTGCTATTGGAAAATGTTTTATTTTCTTTTCAAGAACGCCATCTTCAGTTTTTCTTGACTGTGAAGAGGCTGCGGGTGCTTCTAGAGAGGCTTTATGGTCTTCATCCCAGAAATATATGAAGATTCCAATGATATGCTAAAAAAAAAATGGATTATACTCTCACAAAACTTTTTTTAACTCCTGAAATTTGATTCCTATTCAATTCTTACCAATATTATAAAAAGTTCGTGAAAAAAAAGTTGTCGATTTAAAATTGTAGAATCGGATTCAGGAAAGTGGAAAAACGGATTCAGGAAAGTGGAAAATACGAATTCAGGAAAGTGGATAAAACGGATTTAGGAAAGTGGTTAAAACGGATTCAGGAAAGTGGATAAAACGGATTCAGGAAAGTGGAAAAAAACGGATTCAGAAAAGTGGTACTTTTGTTCGTGACGCTCATGACACTGAAATGTGACCTTATTTGGAAGCCTACTCCAACCATGTAGGAAGAACTGCATTAAAATGTTGGCAAAAAGTTGAACTTGAGAGCGTTCTCGCTCGTCTGGGAATGGGGAATACCGGTCATTGGATTACTCGACGGTCGATAACAGGATTTCAATCAATAAGTAAGCAGGCGGATCGTTTGGCCGGGGAAGAACGGCACTGAGCAGGTGTCATAGGACTTGAACCCTTTAGCGGCATCGCATTGTCATGGCGGTCATCAAAGAATAGAGGCATAATAAGTCGCTTATATCATTTCCAGAGGAAGAAGAAAACGTTTATAAGCAGCTATTGTTCTGAATTTATTGCGGCATAACTGTATAAAGGCCAGGAAGTCATTAGGTTGAGCGTAGGCCTTGCCACTGGCCATTGAAGACTGAAATAAACGTAAGGCAGAAGACGTTCTGTGCAGGTTCTGTCAAGGAGAAGATGAAACAGCACTGCATGTTTTGTGTCAGTCTGTGTAGAGGGAAATCCACGCCTTCTTAGTTTACCCACTTCTGAGTCTGGTCAGACAGAACTGTAGTCGGTCTTCTAATTAGTGGATACCACAATAGACCCTCTAGGTTGCAGTAGGCTTCCTAGCCCCCTGTGAATTCGCTCTTTCTGATTTTCTCCCTAGGCGATACGTAGCACTTAATTCTCTTAAACTTCTAGCTCGTTCATAGCAGTTTTACTAGCGTCCGTGCATACGGCGTAAATCAATAACGGGACTGATCGCATAGGTTTACTAGAACAATGAGGTTTCAGAGGAACCCGTCGGTTAATTAGTGTTTGAAACAGTTTGGGTGTTTGGTAGGTCTGCCTTAATTTCAGCGTGGTCTCAGGTGACTCACGAGTCCGAGTTTAAGAGCAATTAAGAAACTATTATTTGTTGCTTTTTAGTAAAAAAAAAACAACAAATTCACCTGAAAATCTCAAAAAGTCAAAAAAAAAGTGGTAATTAAAGAACATACAATTTCTACAAGCTGGTAATTACAATTTGTTTTTGTTAATTGATTTAAGGCGCGTCAACATCTGAGGTTATTGGCGCCCGTAGGTTTTTTTTCAGTGCACTGCCGGCCTCCGGACAGTATTCTTTCGTTACAAACAACACTTTGCATCACCGGACAGTGAATTGTAAGAAGCTCGTAGGAAAAGAAAATATCTAAAGGGCCAGCAGCTGGATTCGAACCTGGGATCTCCGCGTTGGAATCCAGTATTCGCTAACCGCATAGCTAATCCCTTCACAGGAAATTACAATTAAATATATAAAGGTTAATGGCGGCTCTATAACCACCTATTTGGTGCCATACGGGCCCAGGTTAATAAGCATTGCCTTGCAATGTGTTACTTTTGCTTACTTCTAACGTTCAGTTCCTAACCTGAATCGATCTACGTATATTGGTTTCTCTGTTTTGTTAGGCTGTAGTATGGATATCTAAAAGTTCTGTTTAGAGTAAGTTTTAGAGGTTAGATAGGGCTGAGAGTAAGTTAAGTGAGGTCCAATAGTATCTGGAGGGTAGTGACATTGTGTGTATTTGAGGTGCCTGGAACACATTGCAACACGTTAGGCGCACATGTGCCAAGGTGCAGTCATATTTCCTATAATATGAGCCTAATGTATATTTCCATTACGTCTCGCATGGTTATCATTCCTGAATACTAGTCTAAATAGTTCAGTCGGGTGCACCGCCACAAGCAACAAAGTTGTCTACTTATATTCTTCATTCGTTTATAAGATATTATCTCCCTTAAACACAACGTTTATTTTATTAGTTCTGTCAAGTAAATGAAATTTAGTTGTTACGGAATAAAAAGTTTTGGTACAAATGGTGATAACCATTTTTCTACTTTGAATTAATTCTGTTAAAAGAACTGCGATCGTTTTGGAATTTATTATACTCCGTTCTGAAGACCTCTTAGTCTAAAACAAAAAAATCTACCGCTAATTTCTTAAAACTTACACATATGAGTAAATTAGTAATGAAAAGTCTGTTCCCAAAATCCCACTTTTCTGCATTTACACCCCTCTGTTCGGGGTAAGGTTTTATAAAAATCAAAAAAATCCATATGGTCTTGAAGCTCAATAAATGCGCAACTTTTTCTGAAATTATGTGATTCCTTGATTCATTAACCATAGAGAAAATGCAGTAGAAAATTTTAACAAAAATCATCGAGAACGAAATTTTTAGGCATTCAAGTAAAAATTTCATTGTTATAAGAATCGTTTTGAGGCTCTATACCAAGCAAATTTATAGGAAATTTGATGCTCTTTCGTTTGGAATAAGCAGATTTGATGTAGGATAAAGGATAGAAAAGTTACGGCCATTTTTATGGTGAAAAACACGAATATCGACGGAAAAGTTAAAAATGCAAATATCTTGGACACTATTGAGAATCGGGCCAAAGTGAAGAGAATATTTTTTGTTGCATTTGAGCTATAAAATCACCTCCCCAAGTTTCGACCACTCCTCCGTATACACCCTGTATATTCGTTCTTGAGATGGTTTTTTGGATTATGCATATCACAGACAGACAAATGGACCACACAGAAAGAACGATTTGTAAAAAAAAAAACTCTTTTCTTTAACTCAGTAGACGATCAAAACTATTTTTTCGAAAATTCGAAAGGATTACAATCTTTCTTTTACTTACTAGATTAACAGTAAGTAAAAATTAAAATTATTATTGACAAATTGGGAAAGGAGTAATTGATAAAAAGTGATCATGATGAGAATATTATCTGCGGATTTTATTTTTTTCCATTTGTGAGGCCAAATGTGGATTTAGAGCGGATGTGATGATGGTAAGTCAAAGAAAATAAGATGAGGCGCTATGGTGCCTGTCAACAACACGCTGCAGAAGGAACCGCCCTTAGGCACCCACAATATTGTGTACCCACCTACCTACGCCATTGCATTTCCACATTACCTTGCGATTCTCCAAGGAAAACCAGACTTCTCCAGCTTATATATGTCATCATCACCATTTCCAGGACCGCTTCAACTTGGCCCATCGTTCACAGCATATCGTATTCTACGTAGTTTTAGCATATCCACATTATCTAGTAAATCATAGAACACAATTTTTTTTTTTCGTTTGATCTAGTTTGAAACACAAACGAATTTATCTTAATATTTTGTTTTTTCTTAGTCTACTATAGTAAAAAATTGATTAACTAAAGTTAGACGAAATTTGAGTTTGAATGAGTAAGTATACACGGTGGCTCAAATAATAATAAATCGCAGAACACTGTAATTTAACATTTTGCTTTGATGCCATTTCTTTTTCTGTCATGCTATACAGGGTGTTCATTTTAAGACGGCTCAAATGCATTTCATGCTTAAACGGTTGATCTAAGCCCAAAAATGGTAGAGGAAAACTTTTGTTGCCCATCACCTCTAGTTTCAGAATATGTGACTTGATTTTAGATTCCTGCCAGCATACGCGGCTGACGCTCGACCAAAATTGAGGGTTTGCAGGTGACTCCCATTTTCATATATACAGTTTTAAAGAGTATATAAAGTTATGAAAGAAACCGGAAACCGTAATTCGATATCTTCAAAATTACAGGTGCTAGGCCATTTTAAAAGCTGGTATTTATTAATCATATTTCAATTTTTTAACTTGTTATCAAAGAGAAAGAAGAGCACGCGATAGGTCATTTTTATGTATTTTATCATCCTCTTTCTACTGAAAATATTGTCAAGGCAGTGAAGCTAGTATTTTTCTTAATATCAGGAAATAAGTCGTTTTCCGAGTGATTTTTCTAAGAAAAATCAAATGTCAAGAGCGTAAGATGTTCTCAAGCATACACAAAATGGCTAAAAATTAATTTTACATCTGTGACAAACAAGAAGGTTTAATAATTATTTGGTAATTTTGGGAGAGTTGCGTTTAATTACCAAAAAAGTTAGGAACCTTCTACTACATATTTAAGTGATCAATGTCTTACATTTAAAGGTTCAAACTTATTCCTTAATTTATCAAATAATGCACATTACGTAGCTTGTGCAGCATGTACTGGTGTCTTCAAAGGTGCCTCCTCTAGCTCGCAAGCCAGGTTAGCCAGCCTGGGCTTGTTTTCATTTTCATTCTCTTATTCACTGCGTATATCTAAATTATTTAATTTTTCAACACTTCGGTAAGGGCGATTTGAACCGAGATGCCAGAATAATCACCTGCTTGCTAACCTAACTCGTTCCTTACTTTAAACAGATTGGATATGTCTTTTACCGTGTTTGATCTACGAGGTCTGTAAATTAAGTAATGAGACTGATTTTTTAAAAAAAATTATTCAAAAAGAATTACAATTCTATATTGTCACCTTCAAAATAACTTCCTTCTGAAGCCACACAGCACTGGAGACGTTTCTTCCGCTCCTCATAGCAGTGCTCGAACTCCGATACTGGAATAGCCTTCAGCTGGTCGGTTACAGCCGTTTGAATGTTTTCGACTGTCCCAAAATGAGTTTCCTTGAGGTGATTTTTCGACTTTGGGAAGAGAAAAAAGTCACAGGGACGCAAGTCAGGCGAATAAGGAGGCTGAGGAGCCACAGGAATGTTTTTACTGGCCAAAAACTCGTTTTTTGAAATAGCAGTGTGACAAGGAGCATTATCGTAACGCAACACCCTCTTGTTCTTGATGTTTGGTCTCACACGAATGACCCATTTTCGAAGTTTTTCAAGAACCTGTCGGTAAAAGTGTTGAGTGACCGTTTGACCTTAAGGTAGAAACTCTTTGTGGACGATTCCGTGGATATATTCCGTTGGAGAGGTTGAAGTGTGCCATTCCATGCTCTGGCGCTTGGTTTCCTGAGTCGTACTCAAACACCCAAGACTCGTCACCAGTAATGACACGTTCCAGAAAATGGGGGAACTCATTTTGGGACAGTCGAAAACATTCAAACGGATGTAACCGACCAGCTGAAGGCTATTCCAGTATCGGAGTTCGAGCACTGCTATGAGGAGTGGAAGAAACGTCTCCAGCGCTGTGTGGCTTCAGAAGGAAGTTATTTTGAAGTGACAATATAGAATTGTTATACTTTTTCAATAAAAAAAATTAAAAAAATCAGTCTCATTACTTAATTTACAGACCTCGTATTCCAGGATTTACCGCGTGCTCTTTTCCAAAGCCGTTAAGTGTATTTTTGCACAGAGTCTAACATACAGGTTCTGGTCCCAAAAAATACGATGCATGCTCCATTTCTGGCTAGCAGATTAATTATTTCATTAACTACGATGAACCGGCACCCACTAAAGTTTGAGTTTAAGGAAATAATTAATTGGCAAATTGGCAATAACAATTGCTGGGTATTTTTTTTTTTTTTGTCCGGCGCATCAACTGCGAGGTTATTAGCGCCTCACACTCTTTCATTTTCCACTCGAGCTAGAATGGCGCTTGCCCAAAATACCCAGCATCCGAAACAACGCCTTTGAATGGTCAAAGGCGGAGGGAGCTAAGGAAGTATGGTATTATGGTCTTGACTTACTCTCTTTACCATCGCATCCGACGACGGGGAGAAGTCAGCCCAACGTTTCGCGCCATTCTCTAACTAGTATCAGGGGATTGCTAACGAAATCACTACCTAAGCACTAACTAAATAAATACATTCATACCAGAAGATACATTCATACTAGAAAATACACTCATATCAATAAATACATTCTTACTAATAAATACATTTATACCAGCAAGTGCATTCATACCAATAAATACATTCTTACTAATTACATACACGCTTTCTACATTCACTCTGGAGGAGTGTACTCGATATTCCACTCCTCGCTTAAGATATCCTAACCTAGCCTAACCTAACTGATCAAAATTTTACTATACAAGTTACTACTCTTCAAAAAGTCAAACAGTTTTCCTATATAAGGGGAACCCTCTTTTAAAATTGCCCGCAAGTTACATGGTAGCCCTGTTCTTTGTCTCTTTCCTTTAAGGGCCTGACACTCTTCTAACATGTGGATCACGGTCAGACTCTCTCTACATAGTGGGCATTTCGGCTTTCTTCCGTTCACTAGCAGGTATCCGTGGGTGACTCTTGTATGCCCAATTCTGAGTCTGGTGAGCACTACCGACTCTCTACGCGGGAAATTCTCTACTATTTGATTAAGCACTTGTGGCTTAATTTGCTTCAACTTCTCATTTAAGAGATCCCATTCGGACTGCCACTTTTTAAACATGGAGTACTTTGCAAATGTTTTTACGTCGTCCGGTCTGACAGGGATGGCTAGATCTGCATTTGAGCAGGCAGCCTGTTTGGCCGCTGCATCAGCTCTCTCGTTTCCAGCCACCCCTATATGACCTGGTACCCATACAAAGATTACCTTTTTATCACATGTATTCAGATTATGCAGTCTCATGGATACGGATAATAAATGGGTCGTCAGAGAATCTATCCTGAAGGGCCTTTATTGCGCTGAGAGAGTCTGTCAGCACCATGGCTTTAGAGTACTTTCTTTCAGATATCGTTTTTAATGCTTGCCAGATGGCATACATTTCGGCTGTGTATACTGTAGGGAAGTGTCCACGTGGCGGTAACTCCTTGAGTGTAGATGGCACATCCTACACCGTTGCATATCTTCGAGCCATCAGTGTAAATGGGTCGGTAATCCATATAGAAATTTAAAATTTCTAAGAGTTTCTGCCTATAAAGTACGGGAGGAGTTTCTTCTTTCTTATGTGCTGTCAGATCCAACCTAATTCGTGGAGAGTTCATTAACCAAGGGGGAAAAGAACTATATCTCCAAGACTCCACTGGACCAATTTCTAGCCTCTCCGCTTCTAGTACACTTTTAGCTCTGACGCCCAGAGGACGCGTCCGCGTTCTCTGCTGTTGAAATTGGTGGTCGTAAGGGCTCTCAAATAAAGTCGGATGCAACGGATGTGTTGGTTTCCCCCATATTCCAGCATAATACGTCAATGTCAGCTGCTCTCTCCTAATTTGAGGTGGGAGAACTCCCGCCTCTACATAAAGGCTTTGAAGGGGGCTAGTTCGGAAGGCACCAGTGTACAATCTAATGCCTTCGTTGTAAACTTTGTCCACTATCTTAAGCCGTGATTTGCGAGCGGAGCTATAAATTTGGGACCCATAATCTAATTTGGAGCGGGTGAGGCAAACAAACAAGCGCTTTAAAATTTCCCGTTCAGTTCCCCATTTATAGTTTCCTTGAAATTTCAGAATTTCTAGCGTTTTTTTGGCTTTGATATAGGTAGACTCGAGATGATCTTGCCAGTTTAATTTGGAATCGAATACGACGCCCAAATAACGAACACTTTCTTTGTAATTTATCGGCATGCTGTTCAGGTATAAGGTTGGTATTCTGTGTTCATGCCTTAGACGACAGAAATGAAGACATACCGTTTTTTGTCTCGAGAACTTAAAACCGTTTCTGGACGCTTCTATGGCTAGGCTGTTTATGGCTTGCTGGAGCGCAGCCCCAACGTCTTCTAAGTTCTCACCAGATAGATAGATAACAAGGTCATCAACATATAGAGAGACTTGCAAGGGTGCTTCAACAATTTCTGCTAAACAATTAATTGCAATTAGGAACAAAATGACACTTAAGACTGATCCCTGGGGAATCCCGTTTTCTAAACTATAAGGACTAGACAAAACTGATCCTAAGCGCACACGAAACCTTCTTGATTTCAGAAATCCCTCTAGGAATCTGGGCAGTTTCCCTCTTAGGCCCCAGTCCCGACACTTCCGCAGGATTGCATATCTCCACGTAGTATCGAACGCCTTTTCGATGTCAAAAAACACGGCTAGTACGTGTTGTTTAAGCATAAAAGCATTTTGGACATAAGCTTCTAACCGACTTAATTGATCCATTGTGGAATGGTGCCTGCGGAATCCAGATTGGTACCTACTGTAAAGTCCTTTGGTTTCTAGGATGTAGACTAACCTATAATTTACTACAGCTTCGAGGACTTTGCTCAAGCAGTTGGTTAGGGATATAGGCCTGTAGCTTGTGGGGTCGCTTGGGTCTTTCCCTTCTTTAGGAATTGGGATAATAATCGATTCCCGCCAACTGTCGGGATAATGTCCAGTATCCCATATGCTATTAAACAGATTAAGCACATGCATTTTCCCTTGGCTTTTTAAATTTCTTAACATCGCGTAAGGAATTTTATCTACGCCAGGTGCTGTATCTCTGGTTTTCCTTAATGCGTGTTCGAGCTCTGACATAGTTAGTGGGACGTTATATGTTTCACTGAAGGTGGTATTAAAATCTAGTGTCTGGAGCTCCATTTCTCGTTTTTGATGGACGAATGCAGTTGGATAGGCTTGGGTACTTGAAACTTGATAAAAGTGTCTAGCAAGGTTTTCAACAACTTCCTGTGGCTCTGTGATAACTTCATCATTTATTAAGAGAGTGGGAATAGTAGGTATACTTCGTCGGCCAGAGATGGCTTTTATCTTATTCCATGCCTCCTTTAATGTAGTGTCCGTAGAAATTCCTGATACAAATGAGGCAAGGGATTTCTTTTTTTCCCTTCTTATGATAGACCTTTCTCTAGCTCTTAATACTTTAAAGTTTATAAGGTTTTCTTGAGTGGGGTATCTCTTCAGTTTATTAAAGGCCCGTTTCTTCGCTGCGTTAGCGATTTTGCATTCAGCGTTCCACCATGGGACAGGAGGTCTTGAGATTCTTCCGCCTACTTTTGGAATGGTACCCTCTGCTGCTTGGGTTAACGCTTGTTCTAATGTGGCCGTATCAAGAGTAGGATTTCCTGTGAGAGGAGATGTAACTACTGCGGCAGAAAAAGCGGACCAGTTTGCTCTCTTAATATCAAACTTTTTGGGGGCAATAAATTCGGACCTAAAAGTGCAGCTCTTTACAATTATGGGGGAATGGTCGCTATGAAATAATTCTTCTGCTACATCCCATGACAAGCGGGTGGCCAATGTCGGTGTAGCAAGACTGAGGTCTATGGCACTAAAACTGCCAGAGTAAGCATTAAATCGTGTACCTACGCCGTTGTTGAGAAGGGTTAAATTTGCGTTATCAAATACCTTCCAAAATCCTGCCCCTAGCATCATTTCTTGCTGACCCCCACAATGTATTGTGGGAATTAAAGTCTCCCATCAACAATAATGGCGAGGGTAATTGTGAAAGCAGTGCCTCCAGTTCACTTTTTCGCCAAGAAGAATCTGGTAAATAAACATTTGCCAGTGTGATTAGCATTGGTGTTTCCAATCGTACAGCTACTGCTTGCAAGTTTGTTTGAAGTGGGAGTCTTCGGGAGCGGGTATTTTCTCTGACACAGACAGCCAAACCGCCGTGTGCTCTTCCATCTAGTGCAGGTTGTATTTCTTTTCCATGTATGATATATCCTGGAATCCTAGCGGAATGACCTGGCCGCAATTTGGTCTCTTGGAGACATATTCCAAATGGTTGTAGTCTGCAATCATTCGACGCAGGCCTTCTCCGTTATTTATAAACCCACGCATATTCCATTGAATAACGGACTGTGTCATGGAGCAGATGGAGAATAATTGCTTCTTACAAGTCGTTCTTGCGGCTGGGAATGGAATAATGTATTTATATTTACCCTGCTATTTACATTCACAAATCTAGGATAAGACAAGATGAATTTAAGTTTGCAAACGACCTTTAGGATACAATAAGGATCGTTTATACAGGAGGAGTGACAGCAACAGTTGGGAGTACAGAAGTGTAAATTCATTTTTGGGTGTTTAAATAATATACCTTTTAGGTTATCTGTCATTCCTCACATTTCGGTGGTCGATCAGAAATATCGCCACCTTCAGTGTCAGAGACATTTACATCCGTCCCAGGCAATTGCCATTGTCGACGTAGGGGACGTAGGTTGTGATTGGAGGTGGAGGCCCTAGGACTTCCAGCTTTTCTTTTGGATTTACTATCTTGTACCTTTGTGACACAAGATAGTTTCTTTTGATCTTTCCTCCTCTGGGAGCGACGTGGCGGGCTAACAACTCGCCAGCCCTCGTCAGAAGAGGGGATGGGTTTTTGGGGATTAACGATATTTAAGGAATTAACACTAGTTGTTGGAGTGTTTTGTATCAACCTTGAGGTTGACAAAGCCCCGGTAGGGGCGATATTTAAGGATGGTGGGGATTCTCCCACCTTATTATCGATAGTTCCCCTTATGGCCGGGGATAAGGCCGCTTTAAATTGGAAGACTGGTGTTTTTAATTTGTTAGCAAATGTTATCGCAGGAGTAGCATAGTATTTGCTTTCAACAAGCACCCTAGCCTCAGGATAGGACAGCTGTTGAAGTGTTTTAACCTTCTGAATCTCTTTTTCTTTCTGCAGTATTGGACATCCATTTGACTTTGCTGTGTGGTCGCCCCCACAGTTCACACAGGAGATTGGTGGCGTACAATCACCGTCATGAGATATTTTGCCACAAACACATAGCTGTTCTGCCGCTTTGCATCTTTGCGATGTATGTCCAAATCGTTGACACCTATAGTAATGCATAGGCGATGGTATATACGGGCGAACCCTTAATTTGCAGAATGCTGCTTCAATTGTTGATGGTGGCTTTGGCTTATTAAACGTAAGCACCAGGGAAGCGGTATCAACTAGACATTCGCCTTGCCTCCGCTTAATTCTTCTAACATCAATTACTCCTTCTGAAGCTAGCCCTTCCTTGATGTCTTCAAGATCGCTATGCAGAAAGTCTTTACATGTGATTACTCCTTGTGAGGAATTTAACTTCTTATGAGGGGCTATTTCTATTTCTATATCTCCTATTTTATTTAAGGTTAATATTGCACTTGCTTGGATGGGAGTTGCAGCCTCAATGCAAATGGTTCCATCGGCAAGTATCTTTACGTTCTTTGCGTTTCCAATACTGTTTTTTATTAAAGTACACAACTTGAAGGAACAATTGGTTGTGAAATTACCCTCTTTCTTTTTCATAATGAAGAAGCGGGCCCAGTTGTCTTCTTCTAAATCTAAAAATGGAGTACTTTGTTTTTTCTTCATTGAGTTGCCTCCCTTGACTTTCTTCCTTGGCGGGGAAGAGGGTTCGTAAGGTTGCATGGTCTTTGCACCTTTAGCCGGTTCTTCAGCTATTACTTGACTGTTACGTGAGTCCTTATTCTCGCCAGAGTCATTAATTATTGGGTTTGTCAATCCAGTGGGGGAATTGGAACAGGAAAAGGGGGGGAAAGTTGGAGAGGATTGAATTGGTAGTTGGGAAATTTGGGTAAGAGAGGGTAGTGGATTAGTTGGTGGGCATTGCCCTGAAAAAGAATTTTGTTGATCCATAACAAAATCTTCGATTCATCGAGGTATGTGGCCCCGCCTCCACGGACGCTCAAGTGGACCCGGTTACTATCCGGGTGGACCATCATACCTCGATATAGCCCGGTGCCGCGAAAGACAACGTTCCCATACATAGTACCGACCCGTGTCCCCGCGGCCCCCTTCCTGCCCCTAGGAACCTGTCTGAGACAGGGTCCCTAGCCGATTTCCTGGAGTAGGGGTATCCTCCAGGTGGAGCTCTCGGGTGAAGCCGAGGCCAAAGACATGTGTTGGGATAAGCTGCCCGCAGGTCAACGTCTCCCTCAATATCCAGGACCCTCTTTTCCACCCTAGCCCCAAAGCCTCGCCACGGCACGCGAGGGAGAGATATTTATACTCTGTCTCTCGACGAGTGCGTGTCCTTGTTCGTGCAGTGAGTGTAGTCGTCTGTATAGTGTGAATGTTAAGGTGTAAATGAGTGTGTGTGTGGTGGGGAGCTTGAGTTCACCTGTGGGTTTGCTAAACCCAAGTAGCTGCACACATCAACTACCTCTGCAGGTCCTAAGTGTAGTATGTGAGTGTTAAGGGTGCCAGTGTGAGTGTTGAAGTGTTGTTAGACTGGGATACCCGCAGGGACGCCAAGCTCCCTGAAGAAGTAGCTAATCCACTTCCCCCTACGGGGAAATTGCTGGGTATTAAAACCAGAAAATTTTCAGAATTGGCAAATTAGAGGAAAATCTAGATCTAACTCCTCTTAATATACTTAATTTAGCTCAATTAGTTTTACAGAAATGGCATAAAAAAGTTTTAGTTTTACAGAAAAATGGCGATAAAGTAAAATGAATGAATTCAGGGAATTCTATTTTCCTCATTTTAATAACACATTTAAATCGTCTTTAATATTGTTATATAGATAATGAAACCACAGTCTCGACTAAAATAATACTTAAGAGCATAAGCACACCCTACTTCAGAACATGCTCTTTTCCTGGTAAATCTTAGAAGAAGAGATGTTGATCTAGAAGTTAAGTAACTACCTAATTAGGTGCCGTGCACGGAGGCGACTAGCAAACATACTTTACTGCAAATTCCTTTTATTAACCATCAAATATAATCCAAGCACTAGACCGGGGAATCGAACCCAGTACCACAATACTTCTTAGCTTTGTGCGCCTTGCCTATAACCGTTCGGCTACTGTGGCGACTGAGTTGTAGATCTAAATGGTTGCATTAATTATGGTAAATGCGAACCAATTCTCCAAGGCTTTTTTTGGACATTTAGTTACTTTCCTTTGTATGATTATTTAACAAGAGACAGTTGAAGTCAAATTCTTTACCGCTAACTGTTCAATCAACTTCTGTTGATGGATGAAGATCCGAATCCAGTAAAAAATAGTAAATACTTGCACGCTACGATTGCTAAAATCCAAAAATCTCCACCAAAATTGTGTTCGAATTGTACAAACAAGGAAATGGGAAAGAATTGTGGCAAATTTTTAGTAGTATTAAATTGTTTAAAACTAAAATGGTTAATTTTCTTTTTGTTCCTTCTCCAAAAATTGACATACGAGTAAATTAATAATTTGATATCAGTGTAAAGTCGCGTTACGAAACTTCCCAGTTTTCTGCATTTACACCCCTCTGTTCGGGGTTTTATAAAAAGTGCCAACACCTAGGTCTGATAATGATCACGTAAGGGCCTAATGAGTTTTCTTAAAAATTTCGATTACTTTTATTTTTCCAGTATTCGGAGGAAGATTGAGGCTGTTTGGAGAATAACTTATGCTTCGAAATGGTTCTCAACCAAATGGTCTTGAAGCTCAATAAATGCACAACTTTTTCTGTTATTGGGTGACTCCTTGATTCATTATTCATTGGAAAAATACAGTTGAAAATTTTAACCAAAAAATCGTCGAGAACGAAATTTTTAGACATTAAAGTAAAAATTTCATTGTTATTAGAAACGTTTTGAGGCTCTGGGTTAAGTAGATTTATAGGAAATTTAATGCTCTTTCGTTTGGAATAAGCAGATTTATTGTAGGATAAAGGACAAAAAAGTTACGGCCATTTTTATGGTGAAAAACGCGAATATCGAAGGAAAAGTTAAAAATGCAAATATCTTGGACACTATTGAGAATTGGGCCAAAGTGAATAGAATATTTTTTGTTGCATTTGAGCTGCTGAATCACCTCCCGTAGTTTCGACCACTGCTCCGTGTACACCCTGTATAGTCTAAAATACCTTTCATTTTTTTCTTACGTTTCGAATCAATTCAGTGTCGGCAAAGTTTTAATTTATTATTTAATGCCAAAAAAAAAAATCACAGAGTCAATATTCACATTAAAATAATGTCATTAACATTGATATTATTTAGTTTATGATTTAATAATAATTAAAACTGGCTTTGCTGGACAATTGTATAAGGGTTGATCTGTAAACTGCAAGAAAAAGTACCAATATAAAAGAAATGTTTTTCTTTAGGGTTTTTATAATGTTAAGATGCTGAAAGAAGTAGTTATACCCATCATATCATTTGATTGCCAGTAGCTCTTCACAGGCGAAAGCCAACCTTGGTTCGCCTTTCTTTTAGCTTGAGAAAGGAGTGGACTGTAATACAGGATTTGGTGTTGAGCAAAGTAAAAATCTGTGGTAACTGTGTTTTGTTTTTGTTTTTTTCTAGTTGGAGATGGTAAAGGACATGAGTATCCCCCAGAGGAGATAAATACAGAGTATAGGACCAGGTAGCCCACCCGACTAGCCACCCTGGTGGCTACAAACAGGCTGTTACCTACCGACCAACCTTTAGCCACAAGAGTTTCACATTTATCAACCTACTATTTACAACCGCATTCTTTCTTGTTTGTAAAGTATCCTGTTTTTTAATTACTGATCAGGGGCCAACAGTGTTGGTTGGAACACCAGGTGTAAAACATGACTTTTTTTCTACCGCAAAAATTTATAAAGGGTAAATTTTCTGCGAATATCGAATTTTGATTGATGTCAGTTGGCTTCGGTACTACACTGAGAGGCAAAAATAAAAATGGCTACTCCTTATTAATTGCATTGGTTTCTATTTAAATGTTCATTAAAACTGTCCGGTAGGACAGTTGTATAAAGGGTTGATCGTCAAAAACTGCACGAAAAAGCGTAACATTTAAAAACACCCAACTTTTACCATTTTTTTTCTATTTTTCTACAAAAGATAAAATTCCCAAATTTTCTTTGAAATATAGGGCAAATCCTGCTTTATAACTGTAACTTTTTGCAACAACATAGATTAAATAGATTTTGAGAAAAAAGTTGCTGAAAATATACATTTTATCGTAATTTTAACAAAAAATTATTATGAATAATCTGGCCAGCATAAGGGTTTGTTAAATCTAATAAATTCTAAAAAATATTAATGAAAAGATAATGCAGCAAAATTACTTTAATGATATCAATTGTTATAATAATTCCATTCAGCACCTGCTATTTCGAATGTTTCTCTATGGCTGAAATTACGAGCAGAAGAATGAATGAAATGTTGGGTACTATTAACTTTTTAAAGCTGTAAGTTTTTGTTAAGGAGATAAAGAACTTTACTTATTTTTACAATAAATTACACGTAATATGAAAGAAATTAGGAATTTAATGAAGTCTGATTAAATCTTAGGCTGACAGAGATCCTATGGATGGCCGTTAGAGAGAGGGTTTGGAGAAGATGTTATCAATATGCTGCAGCTTCAGAGAAGCTATAGCAGAGAAAAGAAGTTGAGGATTAGGCTGCAATAGATGCACAGGATAAGACTCTATTAATTTTTAAAGAGAAGTCTTTATAAGCTGATGTCGGACGTACAGGACAATCATTCAGAAGATGTTATTCCATTTGTACCACTTGTTGAAATTGAATTTTGGGTTTTTGTAAGACAATACTTGAATTAATTCGACAAACATTGTTTTAAATAGTCTGAAAACTGTTCAAACTTAAATTTTTACCTTCTATTCCAAATAAACGAGGTGTGGCTATTAAATAACGAGACTATTGTTACGTATAAAACATTTTATTTTAAATTTATACATATTTAGTTATTATCATCTTCAATATACACCCCTCCCCTATCCCTACAACGCTCCATGCGAATTTACCATTGTTCGAAACAGTGCTGGAAGTCTTTTTCTGTCAGCTCCTGCATGACGCGTGCCGCTTTTTCTTTCACAGCTTCAACGGACTGAAATCATGTTCCTTTTAATGCAGATTTGACTTTGGGGGAACAGATAAAAGTCACATGGGGCCAGGTCTCAGGCGAATAAGGCGGATGGCCTAAAACTGGGATGTTGTACTTGGCTATAAACTGTTCTTGACAGACAATGCAATGTGAGCCGGCGCGTTGTCTTGATGGAGAATCCATGACTTGTTCTTTCACGAATCGAGTCGTTTTTTTCCTTAATCTTTCACAGAGTTGAGCAAGCACCTCATGGTAGTAATGTTCCTCTTTCCTCCAAGGTGAAGGTATTCAATGCAGTATCCAGGACTGTCATGTGTTATGCTGCTCAAGTTTGGGGGTATAATAGGTACGAACAAGTGGAAAAACTACAAAGATTCTTTTTTAAAAAATTATTTGCGCTTCCAAGCAATGCGCCAAATTACATTTTAAATTTGGAATTGAAGATTTCCAGTATGTACTTGTATACTTTGAAACTTCATTTAAATTATGTAGCAAAGGTCTTAAATTTGCCTAATTGCAGACTGCCACGAATTGTTGCGACAGAAGTAATTAAAAGAAATTTATACTGGTGTCAAATTTGGAAAAATTTGTGTAATCAATATAATATTAATACAGAGGCAGATGGTGACACTATAGTGACAGTTTGGGAATCCAGTATAGGTGAACTAATTGGTAACATAAACCGGGAAGAAAGAGCTAATGCGGAGGTAAATGCAAGGCAAGGTGTTTCGCATGGATTATACCCCTTGTTAGATTATAATCGTTCTAGTTATATAGATTGTTGGCCATTAAATGAGGTTAAGCTAATATTGAAGGCTCGGTGTGAGCTGTTAAATTTAAATTATAGACCATTTAGGCCAGAAGAATGTCAGCTTTGTTCTCTCTGTAACTGCAGGGAAATAGAAAATGTAAAGCACTTGATCGCTATTTGTCCCATATTGAAGCCATATAGATATAGATATTTTAATAAATATTCCTTATCAGAAAATGAGCTGCTAAACCTTCTGAACGGCCAAAACTGGACTGCCTTAGTCGGATTTTTGAAAGAGGCATTATATTATAGATCTCTATTAGTTAGAGAATTTAATTATAATTAATATTCATCAAAAAACAGAGTTTTTTTTCCTTTAATAAGTGTTTTTTCTTGTTTTTTATTATTATTTTTAATTATTATATTTATATTGATTCTTAAAATGTAACTTCGCATTTGCAACTCTGCTGACGGATAATATCCAAAGCAATAATAATGTTAAATTATTGTATATATACACCTATGTAAAAATATTCCTGTTAATAAACATTAATAAATAAATAAAAAAATAAATACACCCCTCCCCTATCCCTACAACGCTCCATGCGAATTTACCATTGTTCGAAACAGTGCTGGAAGTCTTTTTCTGTCAGCTCCTGCATGACGCGTGCCGCTTTTTCTTTCACAGCTTCAACGGACTGAAATCATGTTCCTTTTAATGCAGATTTGACTTTGGGGGAACAGATAAAAGTCACATGGGGCCAGGTCTCAGGCGAATAAGGCGGATGGCCTAAAACTGGGATGTTGTACTTGGCTATAAACTGTTCTTGACAGACAAGTCAACGTGAGCCGGCGCGTTGTCTTGATGGAGAATCCATGACTTGTTCTTTCACGAATCGAGTCGTTTTTTTCCTTAATCTTTCACAGAGTTGAGCAAGCACCTCATGGTAGTAATGTTGATTAATTATAACCGATATTTTCATCCGTTTTTGGACGTGGAAGAACGACCCGGGCGGTCATCATCTCCGACGTCTTCTCGGCCATCTTGGAAACGCTTGAACCATACAAAAACTTGCGCACTTGATAAACATTCATTGCCATAAACTTCTTTTACTAAAAGATAAGTTTCAGTAGCGATTTTACTAAGTTTCAACGAATTTTCACGACAATTCGTTGCTCTACTACATGTGTAGTATCATGTTTTCGGCAAAACGAAAGTAACACCTCTTTCACAAACGACGGTTCCGGTAAGACAGATTTCTCTACAAGCACGTGAGATGCTGCAATCGAAAGAGAAGGCTTTACGCTGCACAGCTGTCGGTCGTTAGAATTTGGCGCATGCATAGTTCTTCTTTAGCAGTATCAGTCTCGTTATTTAATAGCCACACCTCGTAAACCTCATTTATCATCTATGGGACGAACGGTCAAGTCGAATGAAGAGACTACAGCTTTACAAAGGACTCCCCTGTACTTGTGGCATACTCTGAGGGAGGTAAATGAAAATAATCCTTAAGATCACCTTTTAAACTTAATCAGATCGATGCAACATCCACGTGCAAGCAATGATAGACACAAAGGATGGTAATATGGCTAATTAATATCTGTCGTAGTTTATTGTATCCCCGACGGATTTTAGACTTTCATTTACCATCAAAGGAAGATTAATCAGTTCTGTGTTTGTAGTAGTAGCATCAAGAAACTCCAGGACAACACAGAACAAATTCCTCAGACTTAGCAATAGACTCTTCTCGCCGTACTAAAATCGACTCACTCCACGAGACTGCGTCCATTATCCCCCGTACACTCCTATATCCACAAATCGTCTGCTCAAACTCGTTTCCATCCTAGACTGCCATCCTAATCCATTCTGCCACGAAATAGCCTCCTACTGATCCTTCTTCTATTCCCTACAGGACACAAAAGACTAAAACACATCCTTCTCTAACTTTCCACACTAGCTGCAGGTTTTTCCTTCCTTTTTCCCTGCATTCTGTTTCTTCACATCTTTAGCTTTCCCCATACCATTGTTATGAAGGTTATATTGTGTTGTTCATTGGCACATTCATGTCTGCTGTATTTATTGTACATATTTTTAATAAAGATTTATTTATCTATCTATCTAATCAGTTCTGTGTAGAGATTTCGACTTCATTTCCATTACCGTCTCGCACTACCCTTGCTGATTCAGTATTCCAATTTCTTCTTCTTCTTTGTCTAATGCTTTTATGCCTTCCAGCGTTGAGCTTTAAATAACTTAGGCCCTAAGACCAACGGTTGTATTCCCTGTTGTTTGCCAATTTTTGGATAGAAGACCTAGTCTGACCTCGCTTTCGTGCCAATCGCCCGATGTAATCCAAATAGCCCAATCTTGGTCTGCCTCTTGGTCTGCGGCCTTCAAGATTTGGCCTCCATCAAGCACCTAATCTTCTCCTCTCCACTTCTCTCAACAGACGTGGCCAAACCATCCCAACTGCCGATACTCCTCTAAGCTGCTCTTTACTGTTTCATTTCTAATTTTATCACGCTTAGTTTTTCCTTCGATCCGGCGGAGAAATCTCATTTCGGCAGCTGTAACCCGGCTTGCATGCTTATCCAGCATAGTCCACGATTCTGCCCCATCACTGAAGAAGAGGCAAGTAGACGGTCTTGAAGACGGTCATTTTCACTTTTTTGCTGACCTCTCTTTTACCGACTACAGTATTCCTGATCAGGCTATAGGCTTTATTGGCTACACCCACCCGATTAAGCACCTCTTTATCAATTCTGTCGTCCCGGCAAGGGGTGTCTGATGCATGCAAACACTTGGGGAGTAGCTACCCCACGGGTTACCACAGCTCATTACACCATGCACCCTCATCTTAACAGGACACTGTACACTAATACTACAACACGTTCACTACAGACAAGGTCATCTACAGTACATACTTTAGGGCTACCGTCCCTAAAGTTTCACCTAGTTAGGTAAATATTCCTGACTAGGAAATAAACCAGTTGTTCCGAGGTAACGGGGCCTCTAACGCTGGGCTAATCACCCCGCTTGGAGTATAAATGATTCAAAGAATAACAAGATTCCAATTTCAATCAACTTTAATAGTTTTAGACCCACTTGCTCCCATCTGGACCTACGGTCATGAACTGTACGGAACAGCTAAGCGTTCGAACCTAAACAGTATCCAAATCCTCCAAAAATCCTTGGAACCATCACTGATGCACCCTTCTAAGTGAGCAACCATACCATCCACACCGGACCTGCGAATCCCGTTGGTTTCTGACCTTGCCCAGTCCCGCTATAATCAAATTCCACCTCCAAACTTTACCTACACCATAACTTGTCCTGCACTAAACTCCCGTCAAATCCTCCTCGCAGACAGAGGCGCCGATGGCCTCGCCCGATCACCTGGTCGAGAGATAAACTGAACATCCTTCGTATTCAATCCATTCGGTATTTTACTTTAATCGACTTATGATGGTCATCGTTGGATGGCCTTCGTTCAAGCCCTACAAGTGATTTCATTTTATTTACCTATTTATTTTGCTTTTACTTTACATATTACTTTATTTTATTTTTTTTCTATTTCACATTTATAATGTACTTATACGTTATCATATTCGCTTGATGCATCCATGTATTACGCAGTTGCGAATTAAATAATAAAGGGAAAAAAGGAAGTATTAGACCCGAGTTCCGGTGACCCAAAAATTAAATTCTGTCACAAACAATAACTCGACTTTCTCCTACTGTTATTCTTAGGTTTTAACACCAAATGTGTAAGTCTTATTAGATTCTTACCAAGCTATTATAGTTCAGTCGTACACAGCTTTCTATTGGAGTTTTTTTTCTTTCCCGCCACCGCGTTTACCCATTTTCCCACGCATTTACTCTCATTTCTTGTTACCGCCAAACATCTATAACCTCTATAACCTTCGCTGTTGTGTTTAGTTCATTTGTTTCCAGGCTACCAGATTAGTGTATCTTGTTCGTCTGCTATGGATAAGAAGAAGGTACAACAACCGCTTTCCTGTATACTTTAAACATTCATCAATTATTCATAATCAGTGTTTTTCTCTGAATAAGGGTTTTGCCGCTTCGGTGTTCTTATTTTTGCCCTGTTTACGGCCCCAGCGGGGGTTTTACGTCCTCGACCCCAATTTTTTGTGTCCAATCTTCGCGAGGTAGTGGGGAGCTTGCGAACTAAGGACACTCACTAAAATTCCCGCGTCTCTGCATCAGGTTGTAGACGCCTTCGCGCGCTTACACTTACTAAAAAAAATAGTACCAAAAGATCTAATCATTATCACTTTTTTAAGGATTTTAAGTACAACAAAAAAATATTTCTGTGTCTGTCAAGTAACTGGAGAATATAATTTATACAGGGTGATCCATTTAAAACGCACCAATCGCTAATAACTTTTTAGAAATGCGGAATTTCGAAAAAACCCATGAAGTAAACTATATGTTTTTTTTGGTCTAGTTTTCAAATTTTTCACCCCCGAGGCTGTATCTTCATTTTTCGCGGAGTTACGGCCAAACACCTGATTGGGGTTTCATAAGAACCACTAAGATATTCTTACCACAATCATAGGTCAAGAAGTCTTGCATACTGGTTGCATTAAAATGATTTGATGATTCCTTTTATTTGATGATAAAACAAATTTATCCTGATTCACCCACAACTATTACATTACACTACTTGTTTTAAGATTTTCAATTATTATTATTTTTTTACTTTGCGTCACAAATAACATTTTTCGCAGTCAAAAGTCAAAGGACCTCCCAAAACGTGTATTTCTGGTGGAAAATTAATACTGAGAACCGTTCATGAGTAGATAAAATTGTAACTTTGATCTTAAATATCTCGACAAATATTAGGGATATTGAAACCGGGTCAACGTCATTTCTCACAGTTTTTTATGTAGTTCTTAGAATCATTGTCAAAACCAGTGGTCCTTCCTCAATCAGGTTTTTGGACGTAACTCCGCAAAAAATTAAGATACAGCATCGGGGGTAAAAAATTTGAAAACTAGACCAAAAAGATTGGAATGTTTTTGTAAGAGCTTTTCTTTTGGAAAACCTGATGTGGTCCAGCCTCACCCAGACTCTACCTCCAGCGGCACCTGGCTAAGGTGAGTTTGAGACCCTTGACCCTAACGTGTTCTAGAGTTCTTTATTTTATGATCACGGCAAAGATAAACCCTATTTTCGAAGTTTTACACTTACAAAATGGAATATTCAGCATGTTTAAAGTCTAACCAGATCAAAACGACCTAACTAATCTCTACAAAGGGTGCGTTCCACTAGGCGTTCACAACGATCACGCTCACGACCGCGCGGTTTTGCCCGTTCCACTTGCTTGCGAGCGTTACAATCGAAAACTCAAGTGGAATGGACACTATGGGGCGTTTTAACCGTTCATGTAAACATAACAAATCACCTTTATTAATTATTGGTAAAGTTGACTTATATTAAAAATATATATATAATTCAATTTTTTATATTACATTTTCGTGGAGTATTTATAAAATTTACGTTTAAATAAAATTAAAATGTCTTTTGTGGCAACAGTAGGATATTTATTAATGCAACGATATAATGCTTTAGAAAGTTCTTCATCAAGTTCCGATGAAGAGTGGAATGCAATTTTACAAAATCGCAATGGTGAAAAGCGAAAACTTAGGCCACGTATTATTAACTATCAAAGTATGTAAAGGAATAAGTAATTTTTCACTTTATTAATTTTTTTTTTGACTTTCGAGAAACACATTCTATTATTTATTACATGAGATTAATACATTCATTTACCTGATATAATTTTTTCGGTCGCCATCTTTGCTTTTATTAAAAAATTGCACTAAATTTCTGAACGCCCACTTTGACCCAGCTCTTAAGGTGGGGGGGGGGGCGTTGTGAGCTTTGCGTGAGCGAAAATAATGACGTCATTAGTGACATTTTCGCCACGACCGCGGTCATTTTGATCGTTGGTGAGCGCTTAGTGGAACGCACCCAAAATCTGATTAATTAGCAAGTTTTCTATTTGTAGTGAAAAGACTTAGCATTACTTGTATTTTTATTAATTTTACGGACTTCTTAGTTCATGAACTCTACTGCCATTAATTACATTCCAAATGAAAATGGGGCATAGGTAAAATTTTAACTTTTATTTGTGGAAAGATTTATAAAAACTGATCTGACTTAATTGGAATGTTATTGAATATTTACTACCCAAAAAGAAGGACGAATGGATTTTCCCTTCAACTAGGGATATATCGAAATAATTGGTTGAAAATTTAAATAATTTTGGATCAATATACGATTTATTTGGCTAAAACCCTATCTTTTAGGTACCATCATTCACTCTTCATTGCCAAAAAAAAGTAATGATTCAGTTGAGATAAGGTACTGATGACAGTGACACGTGGTTTAACCAAGTTCCCGACAATCCCCTCCTATAATTCTAAATTCATCAATATTGGCCTTGAGAGACTGGTGAAGGGTGAGTATTCTGAAAAGGAAGATAAGAAAAGCTAGGTTGTTGAAGTGTGGTCAGATCTGGTGGCAAACCCAGCTGGTCGATTGAAGTTTGAAGACGTAACAGGTGACTTAATGGATTGTTGAAGACGTTAACGGACGTGAGGGGGCAAACATCATAATTTACTTTTCTCTCACACTCAGCTAGCCAATTTTTTTTTTTCTTCATTGATCTCTTCAATTTTTATCTCGCCAATAATATTTACTGAAACTCGAAATTTATAATTTCTCTTCGATTAAAGGCTTAACAAAAAAATGGATAGGCTTTCATCGTAAGGGCTATTTCGCGTTTTCCACCGTAAAAATGGCCGTAACTTTTCTATCCTTTATCCTACAAAACAAATCTGCTTATTCCAAACGAAAGAGCATTAAATTTCTTATAAATTTTGCTCAATACAAAGCCTCAAAACGTTTCTTATAACAATGAAATTTTTACTTTTAATGTCTAAAAAATTCGTTCTCGATGATTTTTGTCAAAATTTTCAACTGCATTTTTCAAAACTGTGAAAAATGATGTTAATCCCGTTTTGATATCCCTAATATTAGTTGAGATATTTAAGATCAAATTTAAAATTTTATCTATTCGTGATCGGTTTTCGATATTAATTTCCCACCAGAAGTACACGTTTTGGGGAGGTCCTCTGACTACAAAAAATATTATTTGAGACTCAAAGAACAAAAATAATAAGAATTGAAGATTTTAAAACATGTAGTGTAATGTAATGGTTATGGGTGAGTCAGAATAAATTTGTTTTATCATCAAATAAAAGCAATCATCACATCATTTTAAAGCACCCAGTATGCAAGACTTCTTGACCTATGATTACGGTAAGAATATCTTGCCAGGGATGGGCGGATGATGGTCTAGTGATCAAGTGCGTGGCTTTGTAAGTGGGAGATCCCCAGTTCGAATACCGCGTATAATAATTCTTATTATTTAAAGAATCATAATACTTTTTTTAATAAAGTGTAGTTATACGCGGGATTCGAACTGGGGACCTTCCACTTACAAAGCCACGCTCTCAATCACTAGACCAACATCCGCCCCTCCTTGGCACCGTAATCATAGGACAAGAAGTCTTGCATACGGGATACATTATCATGATGTTATGGCTGCTTTCATTTGATGATAAAACAAATTTATTCTGACTCACCCATAACCATTACATTAAACTACATTTTTTAAAATCTTCAATTCTAATTATTTTTGTTCTTTGAGTCTCCAATAATATTTTTTGCAGTCAGAGTACCGCCCAAAACGTGTATTTCTGGTGGAAAATTAATAGCGAAAACCGTTCATGAATAGATAAAATTGTAACTTTGATCTTAAATATTTCAACCAATATTAGAGATATCGAAACGGAGTTAATGTCATTTTTCACAGTTTTTGTGTAGTTTTCATAATCATTGTCAAAACCAGTGGTCCTTATGAAACTTTGATCGGGTTTTTAGCCGTAACTACGCCAAAAATAAAGATACAGCATCGGGGATGAAAAATTTGAAAACTAGACCAAAAAAAACATATAGTTTACTTCGTGGTTTTTTTCGAAATTCCGCTTTCCTAAAACGTTATTAGCGATTGGTGCGTTTTAAATGGATCACCCTGTATATTAACTATAAGAGACGCGACAAATAGTTTGGATTCATTAGTTGGATTTAACGTCCTTTTCTTTGTTGGTGGTCTTCGTTGTCTTGAGAGCCATAGAATACTGGTTTACCTCTTAAGATTGTAGTGAGGCACTCAAGAGTAGGTGTTGATTTGCCACAGACGTTTATCTTCAGCTTTCTAAAGAGAATGTGAACTTCTTTTGATGTTTGGTGGCTTCTGGTGTGTACTTGGAATACGATCTACCTGACTGTTCGTTAGTGTACTTTTAAGATGCAACCACCCGCAGTTCTCCTCATTGTACAAGAGCCCTTAAATGAATTTTTCTAAGAAAATTTCTGAAATAAATGTCATAATCTCCATGTATGCGATGCGCATGCTAGATTTTATTAAAAAAATTAATGGAACCATCTTCTTTAGTTGGCACTCTGCATGGATTTTGTCAAAGAACTTATTGTCGGGTCCAAAAATGGTAAACCAAAAACTAAATTTGAAATTAATAAGATTTTAACTTTTTGAGTCATGCTGACCACACACTCTAATGATCGGCCTGCAATTACAGGCCAATTTGGTAAAAAACTAATTTTTCGTCAACCTCAAAAAAAACAAAACAATAATAACAACTCTGTACGGCTGCAACTACGTATGAGAAAGTAGAAATCTCATGGGTCAAAAATAATTTGAATAGTGTAAAGTTCTATATTTAATTTGTTGATTTTAGTTTAGTACAAACAAATAGAATCTATAATTTATATACGATATTCAGCATAGAATTATACTGGAGTTGTGACCCAGGTGTGTTGGAACTAAACACGGAGTAACTATAGTTCTGTGCTCAGCGTGTATCGAGCATGATTTATAGGGTTGTATTTCATGCAGAATAACTTTCCCAAACTAGTGATTGCTATATCTTCAAGGGTAACATAGGTTTTCATCTGATAGAAAAATGCGAATATTCAATTGCTACTGAACTACATTTCAAAATAATTATTTTATTCCTTTTAGCATCACTAGTGAATCAATAATAAATTTCAGAATTAGTAGTCTAGCGAAAACTCGCTAGTTTTCTTCAGATTTGGTATATCAGCTGACATTTTTTTTTTTTCATTAATGCTAAAGCTTCGTTATTATTTTGTTTAATTCAGTAGCTAGTGCTTTATCGCGCACTCAAACCGTATTTTGACTATCCGTGCGACTAAAATATTTTTCCGGAATATTTATTTATTTTAATTACTATTTTATGCATGGCTGATAAATCAGGCTGCCTGTTTGGATGACCTAAGATAGAATGAGACTAATAGAATGCAGCTATCAGATGGCCTAGCCTACCTTTAGACTCTAAGGCGGAGTGTACCCACAAATACAAACGTATCCGTACTTTACGAATACAGAAACATGAATTTGATTGGTCTTTAAAGAGAGTATTTCTGGTGCAATCTAAAAATTGAAAATCAACATGTCGACTTTAAGCATCTTTGACTAGTTACGTAAAAGAAAGAAATTATATTAGAGTATGAGAATTACTCATTAAAATGACTATGCAGGAAGTCAACTGTACAGTGCGTGTGCAAACCGACCATTCAACAGACTTTAGGGCCAACAAAGGTCTAAGACAAGGAGACGCACTGGCATGCCTGATATTCAATTTAGCCCTGGGAAAAGTCATCAAGGACTTGCGCATCCAGGCGACAGGGACAATATCTTTAAAGTCAGTGCAATTGCCTAGGTTATGCGAACGACCTTGATATAATAACGCGATCTTCATCTTCCTTAATAAATGAATTTGTGGCCCTACAGTGTGCAGCACTGAATATGGGTCTCACAATCAATGTGGCCGAGACCAAGTATATGTTCAATGGTGAAGTATATACATGGCACAAAGTTAGGGTTTGCAGTTGTCCCCCATTTTCATATACACAGTTTTAAAGAGTAAAAAAAGTTATGAAAGAAACCGGAAACCGCAATTCGATATCTTTAAAATTAAAGGTGCTAGGCCGTTTCAAAATCTGGTATTTATTAATCATATTTCAATTTTTTAACTTGTTATCAAAGAGAAAGAAGTGCACGCGATAGGTCATTTTTATGTATTTTTTCATCCCCTTTCTACTAAAAATTCAGGTTAGCCAGGAGGTTATCAACTGCTCTCTGTATCTGAGGAGGCACCTTTAAAGGCACAGTACATGATTCACAAGCTGCGTAAAGTGCATTATTTGGTAAATTAAGGAATAAGTTTGATCCTTTACATGAAAGATATTGATCACTTAAATATGTGGCAGGAGGTTCCTAATTTTTTTGGTAATTAAACCAACTCTCCCAAAATTACCAAATAATGATTAAACCTTCTTGTTTGCAACAGATGTAAAATTATTTTTTTGCCATTTTGTGTATGTTTGAGAACATCTAAAGCTCTTAACATTTGATTTTTCTTAGAAAAATCACTCGGAAAACGTCTTATTTCCCGATATTAAGAAAAATACTAGCTTTACTGCCTTGGCAATATTTTTAGTAGAAAGGGGATGAAAAAATACATAAAAAGGACCTATCGCGTGCTCTTCTTTCTCTTTGATAACAAGTTAAAAAATTGGAATATGATTAATAAATACCAGATTTTGAAACGGCCTAGCACCTTTAATTTTGAAGATATCGAATTGCGGTTTCTGGTTTCTTTCATAACTTTTTACACACTTTAAAACTGTGTATATGAAAATGGTGGTCAACCGCAAACCCTCACTTTTGGTCGCGCGTCAGCCGCGTATGCGGGCAGAAATCTAAAATCAAGTCACATATTCTGAAACTAGAGGTGACGGGCAACAAAATTTTTCCTCTACCATTTTTTACTCAGATCAACCGTTTAAGCATGAAATGCATTTGAGCCGTCTTGAAATGGACTTTATTGATATAAAGTAGATGATTCACCCCACCAGCAACAGTCTACCAAGATGAATTAACCAAGCTACGCTACTGGCGATATGAAGGGAAAAGCATGCAGCCGGCTGACTGAATTATTCATCCATAAACTTGTTAGTTATAAGTTAACAAAATAACTGGCTGAATTAATGCTGGAGGAGTACGACATTCTACTTTCCGGAACTTCATGATTCCAAACAAGTGTTCAAACAATACCTAAACTTGGCCGAGTTACTAAATAACTAATGTTATAATACCTCTGCTATAACTTATATTTACTTAAATCGTTCTTTCACCAGCCCAATCTGTCTCTACTACACCCATATTTGCTTATTACAATCTACGACAACAAAAAAAAGAATCAAATAAATACAGTTTTAACTAACAAAACAAACTCTGCTGTCTCTCTCCTTAACATGAGTATTTATACAAATAATTCGCATTCACTTTAATAAGCGACCAATTCTGGTGTGAACACACTTTCTCTTATTTCTTCATATGTAAACTTCAAATTGATGCTTTAAGAGCGAAACTGCATTTTAGCGATACTTCTAGCGACGGTGCACACGGAGGAGTGGTCGCGAAACTTCAAGGAGGTGATTCAGCAGCTCAAATGCAACAAAAAATATTCTATTCACTCTGTCCTAATTCTCAATAGTGTCCAAGATATTTGCATTTTTAACTTTTCCGTCGATATTCGCGTTTTTCACCATAAAAACGGCCGTAACTTTTCTATCCTTTATCCTACAACAAATCTGCTTATTCCAAATGAAAGAGCATTAAATTTCCTATAAATCTGCTTAACCCAGTGCCTTAAAATGTTTCTTATAAACAATGAAATTTTTACTTTAATGTCTAAAAAATTCGTTCTCGATGATTTCTGTTAAAAGTTTCAACTGTACTTTTTTCAATGATTAATGAATCAAGGAGTCACCCAATTACAGGAAAAATTGTGCATTTATTGCGCTCCAAGACCATATGGATTTTAATAAAACCCTACTCCGGGAAAAATTGACATACGAGTAAATTAATAATTTTTTTTATACTTCTCAGTTTTCTGCATAAACTATAAGAAAGATAAAATTTAATGTGGGTTAAAAAGTTTTAATTTGGCAAAAGGATTGATTCAACTTTATAGGGTTTTATATGATTGAAAAAATATTTGGTTGGTTTTTATCATACACTGCTCCACAAAAAAAGTGGCGCACTTTAAAAATGCGTTATTTTTTTTCTCTGTAACTTTTTTATTCTACATTTTATTTTAGTTAGCAAATATAAGAAGTGTAAAGTTACGGGAAGGCTAAAATAAAATAAGAAATGATCTAAAAGAAATGAAAACCTTTAATTTAACAAAAAAGTACTTCTCGGCAAAAAATGAGTTTGAAAAAAAAAAATGTATTTCTTCCGATTAAAAAAGGTGAAAAAGAATTTTAGTAACGTGTATTGCTCGCATTACTGCATCCAATCTCCTCGGCATACTCCTTATTAAATTTCTCACGAAATCTTATGTTAATTCCTCCCATATCTCCACCAGAGCACCTCGCAACTCTTCTAAGCTCCTGGGAGGATTATTACTCCATCTTAATCGCCTACCGAGCTCATCCCAAAGATGTTCAATTGGATTTAAATCCGGGCTGCGTGCTGGTCATCTCAGAACACGAATGCTAGTGTCCTGTAGATATTGAACAACACAGGCGGCAGTGTGTGGTCGGGCATTATCTTGCATAAAAATAAAATTCTCCCCAATAAATGGTGCATAGGGTATCACATATTGCTGCAAAATTTCCCTCACATACAAATCTACATTCAAAATTGCCCTGTTGAACACGTGGAGCTCAGTTTAAGCCCCCGTAGAAATCCCAGCCCACACCATCACTGAACCACCTCCGAATGGTAGTCTACCAGAAATATTGCACGGAGCGTAGCGCTCCCCAGGCCTTCGGTAAACTCGTTGCCTCCCATCAGGTGCGTAGAGAGCAAAACGAGACTCGTCTGAATAGAGAACGTTTCTACAATCGTTCTCAGACAGTTGCGGTGTTCGCTAACGAACTCTAGACGGGCTACGTTGAGCAATGGTCCTGTGGCTTGCTTCCTAGGGCGTAAATTCATTTCAGCGAACCATCTTCGTACAGTTTCAGCACTGACTGAAACTCCACGAACAGTAAGCAGTGTTTGAGCTGTTTCAGAAGCAGTTGATGTACGATTTCTCAGAGTGTGAATTCTAATAAATCGGTCATCAAGCGCTTCTGTGGCTCTTGGTCGATCCGAACCTTGTTTGCGAGTGCAGAGGCCTGTCTCCCGGTAACGATGGATGGCTCTATGGACGGTGGTCTCAGGCAACCCTAACGTTCGTGCTGCTTACCGCTGACTCCGTCCATCCTCAACTAATGCAATAATTCGGGCCACTTGCTCTGCTGTAATTGAGAGTTTGCAATGCTTTCAGCTTGAAAAAAGTCGAAACGCAACTGTAGAGGTCAATAAATATGCTTTATTATTAAAAAGAAATTGAATACAAAGAATATTTCTAACATATGTGCCGTTTATTTTGAAAGTGGGGCAAGTCCATTTTTTGTTATTTCGAGATATTTAAGGTTTTGCGTTTCAATAAATTTAAAAATATTGGTAAATATTAATAGACATATTTTTTTGTATTTTGTGGTGTTAGATAATGTAAGTTTATAATCCAATAGTGTTTATAGTGCTGGCTAAGGAAAATAAAGATTTATTATAACTAAATGGACTTGCCTCACTTTCAAAATTAATGAATTATTGTAATCGTTGATTTAAATGGATAATATTTCAGTCGTATCAGTCTTTTTTTAACAATAAAAACAAAATACTAATCAATAGTTCAAGTATTCTTCTTTTTTTTTAATCATTTTGGTCCGAATTGCCGTCGTATTCAGATTCTGATTCCAAGATTCTTCTTTTATTACCGATTGTCATCGGGTCTTATTTCTACAAACAAAATAAAATTACTTGCAAATGAGGATTTTATTGAAATGGCGTTATTACCCAGAAAAGTATTTCTATTTTATATTTTTTACCTACCAAATTCACTTTCAGATGCGTCAGAGTTATAATTACCGTTGTAATCGGTTTCAGCCATTTTTTCTTTTTATAAAATAAACCACAATCCGTTATTAATTTTCAAATAATGAAACTTTTTTCGTACATCGAGCACAAAACAACACAACTTACTTGATAGCAGATAATATAAGTCGAATGTTATACAATTACAGTTTTTCAGTGTTGCCAATAGTACTAAAAATTTCCGGATGTTGGTGTTATTATCGAAAGACAAAATTAAGATGTACTTATTATTATTAAATAATAATAAATTTTATGAAATATTGTACAATCACCGATGACTAATATCAAAGATAGATAGATAAGACATGATGTTAAACCATCACATTTGCTTCACCATACAGCAACCGGAGTTAAATTTTGCAGTACGGTCAAATAATTTCAACCTAAGATGGACTTGCACCATTTTCAAATTAAACATATTTACAACATTGTTAAGAGCTAAAACTTCCATCTCCCAAATATTAGGATTCTGAATTCTTTGTGACTCTAAATTGTTTACAGATAAAAAGTTCATACTAAGTTTTATCTATAATTACCATTATCTTCATTTTTTTCAAAAATGGAAACCTGATAAAATAAATATAATAATGAATAAATATATTTATTTAATAATTAAATTCTGCCACTAACATGTCTCTGTATTAAAAATGTGTCCGGTAGGACAGTTGTATAAGGGTTGATCGTCAAAAACTGCGCGAAAAAGCATAACGTTGAAAAACACCCAACTTTGACAATTTTTTTCTCTTTTTCTATAAAAGATAAAATTCCCAAATTTTCTTTAAAATATAGGGCGAACCCCCCTTTATAACTGTAATTATTTTTGCTATTAATGCGTATTTAGTAGACAATGCTAAATTCAACCAATTACCTCCATTTAACATGACAAAGAATTCTAAAAACCGGGAACTGTAGTTATTAAAAAATGGGGCATTCGGCAATCAAATGAAATGTATTTTCTATTTTATATAAATTGCACATTGAGCATGTTCCAGTAAACCATGGCTTATTATTTAGATTCAGCATTTCTCCGCGTATTTTAAAAATCAATATTTTGCATTCCAAGCTTAAATTTTCAAACATAAAGGACACATTAAACTGCAGAGAATTAAATTGCTCATGATGCTGAACATGTTTAGCTAAGAACAGAAATTCCTCTTGCCCACTACTCATAACTGTAGACAATAAGTTATTTGTTTGATGTTTCCATGTATTACCTGGGTAGTTATCCAATACTACCTCAAACCTCTCTGCCAACTGCAACCTACTTTGAAACTAAAACATTTTATTTTTTACAACTTCGTATAAGGATCTCAAAGTGTTTAATCCTGACAAAAAGATAAGTCTAGGACAGGGGTTGGCAACCCGCGGCTTGCGAGCCGCATGCGGCTCTTTTAAACCAAATTGTGTGGCTCTTCAGCCTGTCCAAAATATATTGTATATTTCAATTTCATTGAAACAAATGAAAATTTCATTTATTGAAGTAAAGATATTCTTTCAAAAAGAATTTTAAATGTGATAGGTTTGAAACTGAATAGAATTGTATTAAAATACAGTACGTAATTATATAGGACTCCGCCATTTTCATTCAAACACAGGTTTAGTTGTTATTTATTTGTTTATTTACTTTGCAATATGTGAAAATAAATGAGCTGTTATTTTTGAAAGTGGTATAAGTCCAATTTTTAAAAAATGAGTTAATGGTAATTTCAGTAAGATATAGACACATTCTTTCCATATTTATAATCATACGTTCAATGGAGTACGATTTTTTTTATAAAGTCAACAAAAGAATTTTGACTATAAAATGTTATCACAAAAATATTTTTTTTTGAAAATGGAATACGAGGGTCGTTTGAAAAGTCCGTGCAAAAATAAAAACTACTTAATTTTTGGGGGTAAACCTTTTTTATTTTTCAACATAGTCTCCTTTTAGGCTTATACACTTCGTCCAACGCTGCTCTAGTTTGTTGATCCCTTCCGAATAATAGGATTTGTCCAAGTCTGAAAAATAGCCATTCGTTTCTGCAATCACCTCATCGTTTGAATAAAATCTTTTTCCCGCCAGCCATTTCTTCATATTGGGGAACAAATAGTAGTCCGAGGGAGCCAAGTCTGGAGAATAGGGGGGATGTGAAACGAGTTGGAACCCTATTTCCATTAATTTTGCGACCACAACTGCTGAGGTGTGAGCTGGTGCGTTGTCGTGATGGAAAAGGACTTTTTTGTGGGCCAATCGTGGGCGTTTTTCTTGCAGCTCGGTTTTCAAACGGTCCAATAACGATGAATAATATGCACCTGTAATAGTTTTACCCTTTTCCAGATAGTCGATGAGGATTATTCCTTGCGAATCCCAAAAGACAGTCGCCTTAATCTTTCCGGCCGAAGGAACGGTCTTCGCCTTTTTGGTGCAGATTCCCGCTTGGTAACCTATTGTTTAGATTGTTCTTTGGTCTCAGGAGTGTAGTGATGTATCCATGTTTCATCCACAGTGACGAAACGACTCTTAAAGCCCTGCGGATTCTTCTGGAACAGCTGCAAACCGTCCTTGCAACACTTCACACGATTTCGTTTTTGGTCAAGCGTGAGCAATCGCGGCACCCATCTTGCGGATAGCCTTGTCATGTCCAAATGTTGATGCAAAATATTATGTACCCGTTCATTCGAGATGCCCACAGCACTAGCAATCTCACGCACCTTCACTCTTCTGTCATCCATCACCATATCATGGATTTTATCAATGATTTCTGGAGTAGTAACCTCAACAGGGCGTCCAGAACATTCAGCGTCACTTGTGCCCATATGGCCACTCCGAAAATTTTGAAACCACTTATAAACTGTTCTAATCAGTCACCATAATGTTTATCATGCTTCTCTTTAGTCTCCTCAGGCGTTTTGCCTTTCATAAAGTAGTGTTTAATCAACACACGAAATACTTTTTCGTCCATTTTTTGAAAATCACTCGACTTCCTCGATTCAAACGAATGCCAAACACAAAGAAATAGACCGATCTGGCTGAAACTTGGTGTGTGTTCTTCCAAGAGATGCTACTAACTAAACATAAGCTCGATACGCGCCAGTGGTGCTATCTCTCTGACTTTGCACGGACTTTTCAAACGACCCTCGTAAGTCCATTTCTAATAATTATAATTAAAACAACTTTCTTATTGCAATTATTTTTTATTATTACTACTTCAGTTATTTTTTTATTTATATTTTTAAATATAATATTTTTAAATGAATTAAGATGCAAAACCTTAAATATCGCGATACATGGAAAAATGAACTTATACCACTTTCAAAAATAACAGCTCAAATATATAAAACATTTAAATATTACTGAATATCATAAAATAATAATTTGTGAATACAAATGATCTACAGAGTTATTTACACTATCATCCTTGCGGCTCTTGGTAAGATTTATTAAAATTATTTAAGGAGAAATGGCTCTCTACTTGAAATAGGTTGCCGACCCCTGGTCTGGGATATTCTCTACGTGCTAGCTGGTAAGTGAAGTTGTTAGGAACTTGGAATTATTGTTGGAGGGCAAATAAATAGAATAGCCAGTAAATAGACGTGTTGAATAGTTTAGTGAATAGATAGATAGCAAAAAGATAGAACTCTTACTTAGAAATTAGTGGAAACGGGGAGCGCAGCCTTGAATGGCTTGTTAGAGCGTCTCTATGCCAGACTTGAAGCAGCAATAATGACTGCATGCTCTTTTCTACCATCCTCCCAATTAGATGAGCGAAAGACCTTATAATTCTGCTTCTGCGGCGGAGACTGGAGTTCAATACGAGACACCCTTTAATCTCGCACCCTTGCCCAAATCGAGAACATCATCACTTTGTCCTCAAAAGCCTTTACAGCATTATCTTCTTTGTAATAATCTAGCCGGCAAAGCGAGCGCACCGCTTTTCATATATCTCTCAAACTAAAAAAAATCCCTATGAAGCTTTTAACTTGATATTCTGCTCACTTGCCGTCAAACGCTAAGGCTCAGTACACAAATCCAGTGCCAGTAATACCTTGCAAGCAGTATTTCAATGCATAAATGATAGTGAAATATCGCTACCGGCCGCCAAAGATGGCTGGCTACCTTTAGTTCAGATTTAGGTATGATTTTACCGAAATGTTTTGGATAAAAGTATGCTGCGAACAGTCAGACAACTCTCTCTAATTATTAGTCACGAAATTGCAAATTGCAAATTTTCATTTTAGAAGCAATCAACCCAAATTTCCAGAAAAAATGTGGCAAGCAAAGTTGTAGCTTTTTATGTGTTTGTAATCAATATACAATGTTTAAATAGAATCGTAAGAGCGGTTTTCCGAGTGAATCTTAAAAGACAGAAAACTCCATTCGATAAGATGGCACTGCAGATCAGCTAATTTTTGCTCCAAATTCGGTAATTCATCACAAATTTGATTCTTAACTCTGGAGTCCCACGCTCTGTTTGTAGCAGCACTCATGGTGGCAAAGTCAAGATCTAGGCAGGCTAGAGTTATTCGACGTTCCAGATTTTCGACTGAAGCCACGGGATTAAGGTTACTGTAAACTTTATTTTTTAGATATCCCCACAAAAAATAGTCCATTGGGGTTAAGTCCGGTGACGGGGGTGGCCATTGGATCGGACAATGAGCCCCTAAGCACTTTTCATGGAAATTTCTGTCCAGGTAACCTCTAACAACTCGCATTATGTGCCGGGCAATCATCTTGTTGAAAAGTACATATCTAGCCGACGTTGTAGAGGAACATCTTCAAGCAGAACTGGCAAAATGTCTCTTAAAAAAAGTTAACCTTGCACCAGTTAAGTTCTCTCTGTAGAAGTATGGGCCGATTAGTTCGATTTCCTAAAACTCCACATCAAACGTTTGTAGAAAAAAAACAACCTGAACGTCGAATAACTCTAGCTTGCCTAGATCTTGAGACTTCGCCACCATAAGTGCTACTACAAGTCCAGAGTTTTGGTTTGCCTGTCCGTTAATTGTGCCCAGTTTGAACAGTTTCTTTAAAAAAAATAACGTAATTTTGACAATTAACTGAAATTTGTTTTTCATATTTTAAATTACCATAACTTTTGAAAAACCTAACCGATTTCAAATTTTTTTTTTGTTTTTTTTAGGAGCTCAAATACTATAAAAATATGCAAAAAAAAATATAACGTTCCATTTGAAAAAAAAAGTTAGATGCTTTATCTCGAGATACAGGGGTTTAAAAAAATGGGTCAATCACTGAAAATAAACTAGACTAAAAATGATTAAATACGTGTTTTTTATTTTTTCGAAATTTCCAGCCGTTTAAAAAAAAAGTGGGTGGAGCATATACTCGTAAGTCTGGTCACCCTGTATATATATTTTTTTAAAGGTTTAATGGAAATTATAGTGTAACGGGAGTATTGCTCATCAGAATATCCTGAATTAATTTTCATTATCATGCAGAGTGATAACAAGATTTGGCCTTGGTTAATTAACTACGAATTAGGACAGCCGGCAAAACTACCTACTTTTAACCATTAACGGTTTTGGGAATATTGAGGTGCGGTCAATCATTAAATTCAAACAAAAATTTTGTTTCATTTCACCAACGATTCGGTAAATCTATTACCTTCTTCAGGATAGTGTAAAATTTGTGGAGTTTAACGTTAAGCTAGATCATCATAACTGACGGTGAGATGTAATAACAAAAATTTGTGTATGAATTTATTGATTGACCGCACCACAATATTCCCAAAATCATCTGTTACTTCATCTTTATTTGCAGGAAAAGTAAGGATTTATATTAGAGGGATCCTTAATGTAAACAAAGAAACAGAAACTCATCAATCACCTGTTTCCTAAACCAAAACTGGAAGGTTTTATTTGGTAGTTTAGAAAAGGTAATGGGACTGTATGTCGCCCAGTGGTGCTTTTGCTAAGCGCGACATTGGTGCGGGTGTTCTGTGATACGTCAAACCTGGTGCCCTATACTTGGAGTCTGTTGTTAGCAGCGGCATAACACAAAACTGGCGTCAGTCCAATTTGGAGAGTTGACAAACTATTCTCCGCTAGTATTGCCCATGTTGTATTTATTAAGTCTGCGTCTTGTCCACCATGCACATCAAGATTCTTTATCTATTTTGTTTGTCTAGTTTGTTTTGTTTTAGTCTTTTATTTCTACTCTTTTTATATATATATATAAATGGATTAAAGTGTAAATAGCTGAATAAGGAACACAATAAACACTTTAAAGGTTATTTTCAACTAATCACCTCGTTAAACCAAATATTCTGCTCTGAGAAGCATTAATCGAATTTGGCTAGGCAGTGCCTTCTACACAATAAAGTAAAGTAATTGCCCACTTTTTCAGACGGGGCTTTACGTCCAACTACCAATTGATCCGGTGTGAATGAAAGTGGCGTAAGTCCATTTTCAGCAGTTTTGTGATAAAATGAGTTTTGTGTTTTGCTCTGTAAAAAAATGCAGATAATAAAAATAGCTTTATTACTTTTGTTTTTATTATTATTACATAGAATCAAATTTTTTGTTGCATATTAGAATGCTATGGGATTTTAAATTATTTTAGAATATGCAAAAATGTGACTTACTTCATTGTCATTTTCAGCATATCTGGCGCAAAACGGAATTTAAAACCAATTTTAAGGGTTTTATTTCATAAACCAATGCTTCAAAATGCAGAAGACTCTTCACAGAGACTCATTTTACTAGCAGATCTTATTTCAACATACCCGACTACACTATCCACAGAACTGATCACCCTGATGATACTGCCCATAGGAGGCACTGCAATTCTAATAAAAAAAACTGTCTTCAACACAATCTGATTCCAACTAATCCTACCAATTCTCTTCAATCAACAGTCATCTCTCTCCCAATAAACTGAATAGACGATTCAAACTTCTCTCTCTAGACTTCTCGAAAAGCGATATAAACTCCCAGTACAGAATAAATGACTTATCTACACTATGATACTGAAACCTGCACCTGGACTTCCTGGAATGGAACTTTGGAGCTCAGCTAAAGCTTCCAATATCTACAAAATCCAATCCTTCCAGTCAAAAACACTCCATAGAATCGCGAATGCTTCTTACTATGTCCCTAACTCTACCTTGCACCGAGAAATTCCTTGTTCCTTATGTTTCAAAAGCTGTAAGATCCCGTTATATTAAATTCCACACATCAATCACCTCACATCCTAATCCACTAGTATCCCAACTTACTGCATTGTCTGGAAATACTCCTAGACAGCTGAAGCGCAGGTGGCCACGCGATCTTCTAAATTAAGTAAGTGCCAGTGCACAAAGTTCACTCCTCTTTGGGAGTTTTCTTTGGGAATGAGTGGATTCTCCCCTCATGCTATTCATGTACTTATCTATTATCATGTTGTATGTATCAGCTTCACTTATTGCAGAAATATACTGCAGTTGTGAAAGTAAATAAAGTAAAAAAAGAAATCCAAATTAAAATTTAACTAATAACACCAACACTAAGGCTTATATTTAATTTTCAGTTAACTAAAACCATATAACAATTCACTAATTAACACCACACGACAATAAAGTTCACCAAGAAAACAGTCATAAAGAAACAACAATCTGGTGGACTTACGCCACTGTCGTTCTCAACAGTATGAGCTTTTGATTAAGTACTAAAACTTTGTGCTTCTCCTGATGGCCAATAAGTGCACTAAGAACTTACTGCATTGCCACTCTAAACAAAACAGTTGTTGAATATAAAGCTGTCGTTACCTTAATTTCAATAAAAAATGGACTTACGCCACTTTCATTCTTACCGGGTCAATTAGGTGTCGTGTACGGAGGCGACTAGCAAACATACATTACAACAAAGTTCTCATATTAACCATTAAATAAAATCCAAGGCCTAAGACCGGGGAATCGAACCCAGTACCACAAATACAAATTAGCTTTACAGGTCTCGCCTCTAACCGCTCGGCTACTGTAGCGCCTCTTTACTTGAGTATTTTATTATTAATTTAAGACACGTCAACATCTGCGGGTGATTGGTTACCCGGGGCTTTTATTCAGTGCACTGCCGGCGTCTGGACAACATTCCATAGTTACAGTATATCCATCTCCGGACAATGAACCGTAAGAACTGAAAAATCTAAAAACCAGCTGCTGGATTTGATCGGAGATCTCTAAGTTCGAGAATCCGGTATACGAGGAGTGGCTATTAAATAACGAGACTGATGCTGCTACAGAAGAACTATGCATGTGCCAAATCCTAACGACCAACAGCTGTGCAGCGTAAAGCCTTCTCTTTCGATTGCAGCGTCTCACGTGTTTTGTAGAGAAATCTGTCTGACCGGAACCGTCCGTTTGTGTAAGAGGTGTTAGTTTCGTTTTGCCGAAAACATGATACTGCACATGTAGTAGAGCAACGAATTGTCGTGAAACTTAACAAAACCACCACTGAAGCTTATCTTTTATTTTAAAGCTCCAAAATGTTAACTTAGTATTATACTCGTATATTCAGTAACTTATCCAAACATTAATCGGGTAGTCTGTACGTCCATTTGTCTCACCTACTAACCAAAAAATAAAGTTCTCTAAAGTTTGATTTAATCCGAATGCTTTGCAATATTCATGTCATTAAATATTTCTTATGAACAATTGAATAAAATTACTCCTTAACAAAAACTTACAGTTTAAAATGTTAAGTATAAGGGTTGATTAAACGCCAAAAGGTACACAAATCAGCGAGTACCCAACATTTCATTAATACTTCATTAATAGTCAAGTAATTCTACTGCATTAATTTTCATTAATAAGTTATTTTTTAGAATTTATTAGATGTCACAGACCCTTATGCTGGCCACTTCATTTATAATATTTTTTTGTTATAATTATGATAAATCACATATATACGTACATGCATGTTAAAGTAGAAAAAGACAAAGTTAGAGTAGGCTACTGTCTTGAATTCGTCTTACCGAAATATTCGTGAGCACAAATAATACACAGATAATAACAAGTAGATTATTCAACAATAATTATTCATTTCTCAATTGTAATTTAATTTATTCCCCCTAATTTTACTTATAGTAAAATCCTGGAATAATTAGCTGTCCTAAAAATATGCATATCTTATTTACTTTATATTACATATATACAACATTGTGGTATGAATACCTAGATTGAGAATGTAATTGAAGAAAACTATATTATTTGCGATAAAGCCAGATAATTATTACCTATTATTATAAACGATTGACTACTTCATACAACTTTAACAAAAACTTACAGTTTAAAATGTTAAGTATAAGGGTTGATTAAACGCCAAAAGGTACACAAATCAGCGAGTACCCAACATTTCATTCATGCTTAGCTGATATAATTTAAGTAATTTTGCTGCATTAACTTTTTCTTCACATTTTTTTAGAAATTATTAGATGTCACTTTGCCTTATGCTGGCCATTTTCATCTACAAAATATTTGTTCAAGTAGCACTGTAGATTGACTGTAATATCTAGTTATTTATAATAATCAAACTATTAATTACAGGTTAAAAAGAAAAACGTTATAAAAAATAAAAAATAAAAATATGAGGCTAAAAAATTCAAAACCTTTATTTAAAAAATGCTTATATCAACATACATCAATGATTTTGTTTATTTCATTTATTTATTTTATTTTATTTATTTTTTTAAATCATCGGTTTAAGTTCATTCTTCGATTAAAGTAATTGTTATTTTATGAAGTAGTCAAACGTTTATAATAATAGGTAATAATTATCTGGCTTTATCGCAAATAATATAGTTTCAATTACACTCTCAATGTAGCTGTTCTTCTCACAATGTTGTATAATATAAAATAAATAAGATATGCATATTTTTAGGGCAGCTAATTATTCCAGTATTTTACTGTAAGTAAAATTAGGGAGACTGAATTAAATTACAATTTATTGAGAAATGAATAATTGTTGAATAATCTACTTGTTATTAACAGTGAGTTATTTGTGCTCACGAATATTTCGGTAAGACGAATTCAAGACTGAAATATTCTGTTAAATCCGTGATTCAAATTTAAACAGTAGCTGACTCTAACTTTGTTTTTCTCTACTTTAACATGAATGTATATGTGACTACTCAGAATAAAGGGCATATTAAAGATAAATCCAAAGAATAATTTGAAATGGAGTTAAAATAAAGTACCTATTTAAAAACGAAGATATAATATACATTTTATCATAATTATAACAAAATAATATTATGAATGATGTGGCCAGCATAAGGGTCTGTGACATCTAATAATTTCTAAAAAAATGTGAAGAAAAAGTTAATGCAGCAAAATTACTTCAATTATATCAGCTAAGCATGAATGAAATGTTGGGTACTCGCTGATTTGTGTACCTTTTGGCGTTTAATCAACCCTTATACTTAACATTTTAAACTGTAAGTTTTTGTTAAAGAGATTTTTGTACCTTTTGGATAGATTTTCATTTTTGTCTATTTTGCAAAGTTACATATCTGCTTTACAATTTGGAATAAGCAATTCTATCATTATAACCTGATAAGGTGATAAGTCGGAACCATAACTACCACTGGAGAGATCTTTTTAAAGAATGATTATAGTTGCCATCCTCAATAACAATTTTTTTGAGAAAGCGTTTTGAATAAAATAGGACGGTATTTGTACGTAAAAAGCAAAATTAAACGGTGATTTCAGTACTTCCTCTTAAGAGGAGTAAGAAAAATAAACTGCGATTACAGTACTTCTCCCTAAAAGGCAAAGATTTTGAATCGAACACAATTCATTCATAATGTAAATAGGTTTGCCCATTGATAATTTTAACGATTGCAGTACTTCCTCTTAGTAGGTGTAAGAGCATGATGGCACATCACAGCCACGTAGAGGAGCTTTAATTACTGCTTCGTGCTAAATTTTATGAAAATCGGACTAAGCGTTATAGAAATATTGGTAATAATACTTTTAGAAAGGGCTTTACTTGGATGGGGCAAACTCCCCTCCTTATAAGGCACTGCGTCGAGACTTTTAAAGTACAAATCTGTACAAAATTTCGATTCGAATGACACTTCATTCATGAAAATCGGTTCACGCCTCGATAATTTGAAATGATTGCTATACTTCCTCTTAACAAGTGTAAGAGCAGATCGTCGCTTTAATGTTACGTAGGGAAGCCCTAACCCTATCATCCTACCAAATTTTATCAAAATCGGGCCAAGATTTACAGAGAAATTAGTAATAATAATTTTAGAGGGGGCCTTACATAAAGGGGGCTAACCCCTCTCCCATTCGATGTACAGCGTCGAGACCCCCAAAAGGCGCATCTACAATTGCGAATCGAATGACACCTCATTCATGAAAATCGGTTCGTGCGTTTAGGCGCTACGCAGTTTACAAAAAAGGTAACAACAACAACAACAAGAAGAAGAACAAGAACAACAACAATTTTTGAAAGTGCCGTTTTTGCTCATTTTCAGCAACTTTTTTCTCGAAATCTGTTATATCTATGTTGTTGCAAAAAAATTACGGGCGTAAAGGAGGATTTGCCCCATATTTTAAAGAAAATTTGAGAATTTTATCTTTTATAGAAAAAGAGAAAAAAATTGTCAAAGTTGGGTGTTTTTCAACATTACGCTTTTTCGTGGACTTTTTGACGATCAACCCTTATACAACTGTCCTACCGGACAGTTTTAATAACAATTACATTAATCGAAGAATGAACTTAAACCGACAAAAGGCGTTTAATCAACCTTTATACTTAACATTTTAAACTGTAAGTTTTTGTTAAGGAGATTTTTGTACCTTTTGGATAGATTTTCCTTTTTGTCTATTTTACAAAGTTACATATCTTCTTTACAGATTTTTTTAAAATTTGGAATAAGCAATTCTATCATTATAACCTGAGAAGGTGTTAAGTCGGAACCGTAACTACCACTGGAGAGATCTTTTTATAGAATGATTATAGTTGCGTTCCCCCAAACCATCCTCAATAACAATTTTTTTGAAAAAGCGTTATGAATAAAATAGGAAGGTATTTGAACGTAAATAGCGAAATTAAACTGCGATTTCAGTACTTCCTTTTAAGAGGAGTAAGAAAAATAAACTACGATTGCAGTCCTTCTCCCTAAAAGGCAAAGAGGAAAGATTTTTTAATTGAACGACAATTCATTGATTTAAATCGGTTCACTCTTTGATAATTTAAACGATTTCAGTACTTTCTCTTAGTAGGTGTAAGAGCAAGATGGCACTTCACAGCCACGTAGAGGAGCTTTAACCACATATTCGGGCTGAATTTTATCAAAATCGGACTAAGCGTTATAGAAATATTGGTAATAATAGTTTTAGAAAGAGTCTTATTTGGGTGGGGCAAACTCCCCTCCTTATGAGGCACGGCTTCGAGACTTTTAAAGTGCAAATCTGTACAAAATTTCGATTCGAATGACACTTCATTCATGAAAATCGGTTCACGTGTCGATAATTTGCAACGATTGCTATACTTCCCCTTAAAAAGTGTAAGAGCTGATCGTCGCTTTAATGTTACGTAGGGGAGCCCTAACCCTATCACCCTACCTAATTTTATCAAAATCGAGCCAAGATTTACAGAGTAATTAGTAATAATAATTTTGGAGGGGGCCTTACATAAAGGGGGCTAACTCCTCTCCCATTCGATGTACAGCATCGCGACCCCCAAAAAGCACCTCTACATAAAATTCCGTATCGAATGACACCTCATTCATGAAAATCGGTTCGCGCGTTTAGGCGCTACGTTGTTTACAAAAAAGGTAACAACAACCAGAACAACAAGAACAAGAACATTTTTTGAAAAAGCCGTTTTTGCTCATTTTCGGCAACTTTTTTCTCGAAACCTATTAGATCTGGGTGGTTGCAAAAAAATTACAGTTATAAAGGAGGGTTTGGAGTAAGATTTAAAGAAAATTTGGGAATTGTATCTTTTATAGAAAAAGAGAAAAAAATTGTCAAAGTTGGGTGTTTTTCAACGTTACGCTTTTTCGTGCAGTTTTTGATGGTCAACCCTTATACAACTGTCCTACCGGACAGTTTTAATAATTATTAAGAATTTATATCTTTTTTAATTTTTCTCTTGAGAAGATTGATGAATTTTTACTGTTTTAATTGCTCATTAAAATAACAGATCTCTTTCGACAAATACTTGTTACATAATCACTATTTTACTTTCTGTCCCTAGAGCTCTTTTTTATTAAATCACTGAAATAGCATTTCTAATCGTCCAATACTAAAAATTCGTATATTTTTCATGAAAATGAATAAGTGTAAACCAGATGTATTTATTTAACACTGGAAAAGTCCTAATTCCGGCTCAGATTATCCCAAAAAACAAATTTTTCATCTTGAATAACCATTTACTAGAGCAGGTCTGAATGTTACAGACTGGGGCGACCTTTCTGCATTATATTTGCTTAATAATCACTGGAAAAGTCCTAATTCCGGCTCAGATTATCCCAAAAAACAAATTTTTCATCTTGAATAACCATTTACTAGAGCAGGTCTGAATGTTACAGACTGGGGCGACCTTTCTGCATTATATTTGCTTAATAATCACTGGAAAAGTCCTAATTCCGGCTCAGATTATCCCAAAAAGTAAGATTTTAATATTGAATAACCATTTACTAGAGCAGGTCTAAATGTTACAGACTTAGAGCGCCCTTTCTGCATTATATTTGCTTAATAATCACTGGAAAAGTCCTAATTCCGGCTCAGATTATCCCAAAAAGTAAGATTTTAATCTTGAATAACCATTTACTAGAGCAGGTCTGAATGTTACAGACTTAGAGCGCCCTTTCTGCATTATATTTGCTTAATAATCACTGGAAAAGTCCTAATTCCGGCTCAGATTGTCTGAAAAAGTAAGATTTTAATCTTGAATAACCATTTACTAGAGCAGGTCTGAATGTTACAGACTTAGAGCGCCCTTTCTGCATAATATTTGCTTAATAATCACTGGAAAAGTCCTAATTCCGGCTCAGATTGTCTGAAAAAGTAAGATTTTAATATTGAATAACCATTTACTAGAGCAGGTCTGAATGTTACAGACTTAGAGCGCCCTTTCTGCATTATATTTGCTTAATAATCACTGGAAAAGTCCTAATTCCGGCTCAGATTGTCTGAAAAAGTAAGATTTTAATATTGAATAACCATTTACTAGAGGAGGTCTGAATGTTACAGACTTAGAGCGCCCTTTCTGCATAATATTTGCTTAATAATCACTGGAAAAGTCCTAATTCCGGCTCAGATTGTCTGAAAAAGTAAGATTTTAATATTGAATAACCATTTACTAGAGCAGGTCTGAATGTTACAGACTTAGAGCGCCCTTTCTGCATAATATTTGCTTAATAATCACTGGAAAAGTCCTAATTCCGGCTCAGATTGTCTGAAAAAGTAAGATTTTAATATTGAATAACCATTTACTAGAGCAGGTCTGAATGTTACCGACTAGAGCGCCCTTTCTGCATAATATTTGCTTAATAATCACTGGAAAAGTCCTAATTCCGGCTCAGATTGTCTGAAAAAGTAAGATTTTAATATTGAATAACCATTTACTAGAGCAGGTCTGAATGTTACAGACTAGAGCGCCCTTTCTGCATTATATTTGCTTAATAATCACTGGAAAAGTCCTAATTCCGGCTCAGATTGTCTGAAAAAGTAAGATTTTAATATTGAATAACCATTTACTAGAGCAGGTCTGAATGTTACAGACTAGAGCGCCCTTTCTGCATTATATTTGCTTAATAATCACTGGAAAAGTCCTAATTCCGGCTCAGATTGTCTGAAAAAGTAAGATTTTAATATTGAATAACCATTTACTAGAGCAGGTCTGAATGTTACAGACTTAGAGCGCCCTTTCTGCATAATATTTGAATAATAATCACTGGAAAAGTCCTAATTCCGGCTCAGATTGTCTGAAAAAGTAAGATTTTAATATTGAATAACCATTTACTAGAGCAGGTCTGAATGTTACAGACTTAGAGCGCCCTTTCTGCATTATATTTGCTTAATAATCACTGGAAAAGTCCTAATTCCGGCTCAGATTGTCTGAAAAAGTAAGATTTTAATCTTGAATAACCATTTACTAGAGCAGGTCTGAATGTTACAGACTTAGAGCGCCCTTTCTGCATAATATTTGCTTAATAATCACTGGAAAAGTCCTAATTCCGGCTCAGATTGTCTGAAAAAGTAAGATTTTAATATTGAATAACCATTTACTAGAGCAGGTCTGAATGTTACAGACTGGGGCGACCTTTCTGCATTATATTTGCTTAATAATCACTGGAAAAGTCCTAATTCCGGCTCAGATTATCCCAAAAAGTAAGATTTTAATATTGAATAACCATTTACTAGAGCAGGTCTAAATGTTACAGACTTAGAGCGCCCTTTCTGCATTATATTTGCTTAATAATCACTGGAAAAGTCCTAATTCCGGCTCAGATTATCCCAAAAAGTAAGATTTTAATCTTGAATAACCATTTACTAGAGCAGGTCTGAATGTTACAGACTTAGAGCGCCCTTTCTGCATTATATTTGCTTAATAATCACTGGAAAAGTCCTAATTCCGGCTCAGATTGTCTGAAAAAGTAAGATTTTAATCTTGAATAACCATTTACTAGAGCAGGTCTGAATGTTACAGACTAGAGCGCCCTTTCTGCATTATATTTGCTTAATAATCACTGGAAAAGTCCTAATTCCGGCTCAGATTGTCTGAAAAAGTAAGATTTTAATATTGAATAACCATTTACTAGATTAGGTCTGAATGTTACAGACTTAGAGCGCCCTTTCTGCATTATATTTGCTTAATAATCACTGGAAAAGTCCTAATTCCGGCTCAGATTGTCTGAAAAAGTAAGATTTTAATCTTGAATAACCATTTACTAGAGCAGGTCTTAATGTTACAGACTTAGAGCGCCCTTTCTGCATAATATTTGCTTAATAATCACTGGAAAAGTCCTAATTCCGGCTCAGATTGTCTGAAAAAGTAAGATTTTAATATTGAATAACCATTTACTAGAGCAGGTCTGAATGTTACAGACTTAGAGCGCCCTTTCTGCATTATATTTGCTTAATAATCACTGGAAAAGTCCTAATTCCGGCTCAGATTGTCTGAAAAAGTAAGATTTTAATATTGAATAACCATTTACTAGAGCAGGTCTGAATGTTACCGACTTAGAGCGCCCTTTCTGCATAATATTTGCTTAATAATCACTGGAAAAGTCCTAATTCCGGCACTTTCTAATTTTCCAATACTTTTTTGAATTTCAAGAGCTTTGTATTTCTTCTCTTCCAAAAGCTCCTATTTCCGGAATAGCAATTTTAGCTGATATTTTATTAAAATTAGGAGGTTATACAGTCTAATACAGTTCTTTATTTTATGTATATGAATTTTATTTTTGTTTTTTAATCTGTTAAAGATTTAACGGTTCTTTTATAGTTAGTTGTTTGCGTATACGTCAGATCATTGGTGATTGGCCATTTTTCAGTTGCTAATAAAGGGTTGGTTTTGAGCGGGATTTTTTTCTTTAAATATGTAACGGCCGTGCGATTCTTTAGTTTTATTAAAATTGGGCATTGTCTTTGTTTCTCTGGTTAATTTTTTTTAGCGAATATCGTTTATGAGCGAGTTGGTAGATGTAGTTTTATTAATAATAATGGTTTGATTATTTTTGAGGCTTCTCCTGTTTGTTGGGTGAAATTATATTAATTAATAGATTATTATGTCGAGATTTTTAAAGTTTAATTTTTTTAGGTATAGTATTTTGCCAAAAAAGAGTGCATTTTATTTAGCAAATGTCAGTGCATCATCTCATTTTTTCAAATTTTCACAACTTCAAACTGTAAATATCACTAAAAAGAAAATTTCCAGAAAACATTGTCATAGATTTTCTATGTCTTGCGTCATAAATAAAATTTATTTTTTTTATAAAGAGATACTTTCTAATTTTCCTATAATTTTTGGAATTGTTTTAATAATTAAAAGTTCACTTACTTTTATCCTGGTATACCTAAAAAAATAAATAAATCAAAATTAATATTATTTACATTTAAAGTTATAAATTTAATTTAACAGGAGGTTATTATATTTGTCTAGTTGGTAGAGCAATCTAGTAATAGTTTCTGTAATCACAAAAATAGCTCCTATTTCTTTTTATCTCCTGATACATTCAATATCATAAATATAATGGCAAATTGCAATACAGCTATAGACTCACTTTCTCTCTCTGCTTTCTGGTTGGCTAGTCCACGTGACCCTTTTTTTCAATCATATATAAACCTATCATATGCTGCGATTTTCTTAATTATTTAAAGTTCATTTCAGAAAAAAAAAATGTAGGTATTTTATAAAAAATATAATAGTGCCTAAAAAATAATTATCATCAAAATAAAATATATTACAATTGATTTCGCTTGATAGTGGACAGAGTAATGGGAGAATAGAATGACAAGGAAAATAATTATTTTTATCAAGAAGATAAGTTGATATTTCTTTAATGCGACGATATTTCCGTTTAAAACTAAGATAAAATTCCGCTAGTAGTTCACTCATCTATCAAAGTTAAACGACTTTTTAGGGATAACCATAAAAAAAGAAGGTAATTTTAATCTCAAATTACAATTTACTACAGAAGGGCTGGATTTTATAGACTTGGACGTCCTTTCGTTGAGATATTTGCTTAAAAAAATACTGAAACATGTTGGAATTCGGGCGTAGATCTCAATAAAACTATTCCTTAGGTTGGTTCTTTCAGACTGAATCGTCGTTCCTACATAACAATTGCTTATAAAACAGTGGAAAATATCGGATTCCCTGGCCTGGAATTACCGAAGTAGAGAGATTTTTAATCTCCAATAACTATTCATTAGAGCACTGCTGTTGTCGCACTTATTGCATAAAAAATAAGACAATAACTTAAAAAAAAAGTCGGAATCTTGCCTAGATTGACCAAAAAAGAAAGATTATAATATCTCAAAACGATAAACATAAGCAAATTTGAATATTTCAGAATTAGTCTTAAATAATCACATATGCTTAAAAACAGTGGAAAAAATCGGATTCCTGGAAAAGATTGACTGAAAAAAAATAAGATTATAGTCTTAAAAAAAAACACTAGAAATGGATGTTACAGACTTGGTCGTATTTATTTTATTATAAAAACCTAAAAACGCTAGAAAAAGACGGAATGCTGGTATTAATTGATTGATTAAGGAAGATGATAATCTCAAATAACTATTTACATAAGCAGAGCTCACAGTTATGAATTTGGTCGTCTTTATATTAAAATAAAGACTTCAAATTACTGAAATAGATTGTAATTTTTGCCTAGATCGTCTGAAAGAAACTTATTTTAATCTTAAATTACCATTTAGTCGCACATGGGTTAATGTTACAAAAGTGTTGAACTTAATTAATTATAAAAACTTAAAAAAATACCAGAACAGGTCATCATTTCGGCCTAGATCATCTAAAAATTGAGTTTAGCCTTATATAATCATTTATATGAGTTTTACTAACTACTATAGACTGCGTAAAAATTCCTATATTTTACTATTTGCTCATTAAATCTTAGAAAAAATTTGAATTCATAACTACAATGACCGAAATAGAGTAATTTTTAATCTTAGATAACCAATTAAATGAGCAGGGCTGGATATTTACAGTAAGGCTTATGTTTATTTTATATAATAGCTTGAAAAACCATGGAAAAATATGGAAATTTCGGCCTTGATTGTCCCAAAAAGAATGATTTTTGATTTCTGATAACCAGCTGATAAGAGCAAACTCTTCTTCTTATTTCATAATAATAAGTGGTTCAAAAACTAAAGGAAAATAAGGGAATGCTGTGATAAATTGTTATAAATTTATAAGATTATAGTCTCAAATAATTACCTAATATGAGCAGAACTGGAAATTACAGATATGGTCGTCTATAGCTTTGGATTTCTTTGCAACTCTGTTTTTCACAATAGCAATGTGCTCGAGAGAAGTTAATAAAGTGACAACAGACTTGGCTCGTTTTCTTGCAGAGACGACAGTTGGGTGTGAGGTTAATACGATCTCAAATTTTCTTCAGTATAATTTCCGCGGTTAGTATTCTATCTTTTATGCGTAATTGGCATTTTTCTGCAGTGAATTGGAAACTGAGCCAAACTATAACAGAAAAAAAGTAAAAATAATTGGCCATCTATCCCCACTGTTTGATGGCCATCTGTCCCGAATGCTATGGAAGAGATGGCCATCATGATAAACATAACTCAACGCGTACTTTTTGACAGTTTTAGAAGTTAGGATTCATTAATGTATACTGTACTTTCCTAATATGTAGAAAACCACACTAAATTTCGACACATACATTCGCTGCAGCACGCAATATGCAACTATCATAAAATTTTTTGTTGAGGCGATAATGTTTTTATTCTCTGAGTTAATTAATAACGCTTTGACGTAGACCAAAATGAACTCACTGTAGTCAGACATGAAGGTTCATCGCTGGAGAGGTCACGCAACGCCGTCGGACGACATTTCGGCTGTTGGCCATCTCTCCCGATTGGCCATCTCACCCGACTTTACCCTACATCATAATGTATGCTTCAAAAACTACTGAAAAATAGAGATTCTGGCATTTAAAAAGAATGATTTTTTTATAATTTCTAAAACCAGCTATTAGAGCAGAGTTCGATATTATAGACTCGGTCGTTCTTATTTCATTATATGTGATTCAAAAAACGCTGGAAAATGAAGCAATTCTGGAATAGATTGACAGAAAATATAAGATTATAGTCTCAAATAACCAATTATAAGAGCAGAACAGTGTTTTTATCGTAATTTCTGTATGCTTAAAAAACACAGTTGGCTTTGAACCGTGTTACAGGTAAGACCTATACGATAGCTCTGTGTGTTTTTACTTTGATTAATAATGATTAACACTGTTATTTAATTGAAAGTTTTTTATCAATCTCAAGATTTACTAATTGTACTTGACATTTTAAAAAGCACAATAAGATATTAATAGTTTGAAAGATGAAAATATAAATCTAATGAAAGAAATAATGAATTAAAACTACAATTCGAAGGGTTGAATTCCTTGCAAATATTTATCGAATTTGAAATTCTATAAGTTTCTTATTAAGAAGCTCCTTAATTATTAGATTTTCAAGCAACTTTTACAAACAAGAATTTTTTAAATTGAAGAAGATTAATTATACAAGGGACTATCTACAGCGATATTCTCTCAGTAGAAATTAAGCCCAATACACATCTCAGAACTTAGGAGCCCCTTTTATGCTAACCTATTTAAAGAAGTTAAAAAAGCACAAGCCCCAAATATAATCTAAAATATGTCTAGTTTAGACTGCAAAATTTATAACCCATGTTTCTGATAGTTCTCCTAGAGCGGTAGAACCAAACTCAAGAGCATCCTACCAACTACATATTTTCTCATCCTTCAATCTTACCTTACTGGACGCTTATTTAGTGTCGTCTGTGGAAATTCCTACTCTCCTTGTTAACCAGTTCGAGCAGGTGTTCCCCAGGGAAGTGTCCTTGGGCCTGTACTCTACACCATATACACTGCTGATATTCCTACCAATCCTCGTACCTTCCTTTTTACTTATGCCGATGATACGGCCATCCTCTCTCCTCATAAAGACCCGGTCCTTGCCTACCGCTTCCTCCAATCCCATATAGAATCTCTTGAGCCTTGGCTAAAGAAATGGAGAATTAAAATTAATGAAAATAAATGTAATTACATTACATTCTCCCTAAGGCGAACTATCCTTCCACCCGTTTACCTAAACCTCACTCCTCTTCCCACAACAGATTGTGTTAAGTATCTAGGACTCTTCATGGACAAACGCCTAACCTGGAATCCACATACTAGACTCAAACGGAAAGAACTGAACAGACGATACAAACTTCTCTCTAGGCTTCTTGACAAGCGATCTAAACTCTCTCTACAGAATAAACGACTTATCTATACTATGATACTAAAACCTGCCTGGACTTACGGAATGGAACTTTGGGGCTCAGCCAAAGCTTCCAATATCTACAGAATCCAATCCTTCCAGTCAAAAACTCTCCGTAGAATCGCTAATGCTCCTTACTTTGTTTCCAATCATACCTTGCACCGAGATTTCCTTGTTCCCTATGTTTCTGAAGCTGTAAGATCCCGTTACTTTAAATTCCACACATCAATCACCTCACATCCCAATCCTCTAGTAGCTCAACTTACCACTCTACCAGGAAATCCTCCCAGGCGGTTGAAGCGCAGGTGGCCACGCGATCTTCTAAATGAAGTAAGAGCCAATGTACAATAGTGAACTGTACCACTTTGGGAGTTTCACCAATGGGTGAATTCTCCCCTCATGTATTCATGTATGTATTCTATGTATCATGTTGTATCAGCTTCACTTGATGCAGAATTATTCTGCAGTTGTGAAAATAAATAAATTAAAAAAAAAAAAAAAGAGCGGTAGAAGATGTTAAGAATTACGAGGTGTGGCTATTAAATAACGAGACTAATGCTGCTACGACGAAGAACTATGCATGCGCCAACAGCTGTGCAGCGTAAAGCCCTTCTCTTTCGATTGCAGCGTCTCACGTGTTTGTAGAGAAATCTGTCTGACCGGAACCGTCGTTTTGTGTAAGAGGTGTTAGTTTTGTTTTGCTGTAAACATGATACTACACATTGTAGTAGAGCAACGAATTGTCGTGAAATTTCACATGAAACTGGGTAAAACCGCTACTGAAACTTATCTTTTATTAAAAGAAGTTTATGGCGATGAATGTTTATCACGTGCGCAAGTTTTTTGAGTGGTTCAAGCGTTTCCAAGACGGCCGAGAAGTGTTGATGACCGCCTGGGTCGCCCTTCCACGTCCAAAACGGATGAAAATATGGATTATAATTAATCAACAATACTACCGTGAGGTGCTTGCTCAACTCAGTGAAAGTGTTTGATTAGAAATAACTTGTACGTCATTTCCTATTATTTTCATCACAAAATGGATTCAAAGGCCATGGATTTCTAAATACAATTCAAACAAGAAACTAAAAGTGACATCCACAAATAAACAAAGTAATTTAATAGTTGATATCAAAGAAAGTGTGTTGTATTAATGTCTAAATACAAAACTTAATAAAAAAAGTTGAACATTTGGAACAAGAGTCGCGTAAACGAAATTTAATATTATTTGGCATTTCTGACGAGTTCAACAATTATTGGGATTTGGAAAAATTCGTACGTACAATTCAACAAAAAATTGAATCTATGTTTGAGTAATTTGTAAGAAGGCTAAGCATACGACATGAAATAAAAACTCAGGCTGTTTTTATAGGATTAACACAATTATACATAAAATTATACATTTTAAAAAATAAATTATAAATTAAAAGGCCAATCTATCTAAAAATAGTTGAAGACTTTTTAAAAGATGAGCTGCAAACGAGGAAACTGTAACCTCAACTTTTCGAAGCCCGTAAATATGCAATACCTTCGTAGGTTAAATTAACAATAAAAGATATGAGTTCCTCTAATTTTAATATTGCCTCCGGTAGTTCGATTAAACGAATTTTTATCGAATCAAGCGAGTGTCTGCCTGCTATCGATTCAGAGATGGGAAAAGCAGAGCAATCGAAAAAAATAGATATATCTGTGCAGGACTTAAAACTCAGCAGAAACGAAACTTCAACAAATTCGGTAACACTCGTTCAACTTCGGATACAAAAACCGCTGGCCTAAGACCGCTAAGAAATGGTACTATGGTTTGTCTTAGCATATTAAGGGTTTTCGGAGTAAAAAATAATTATATTAAATTTGTCTCCTACATTTAAAAAAATTATTAGGCTTTGCAGATTGTGAGATAAATTTTTTGGTAATTAATAAAGTGAAGTAAAGCCTATTTTTATAGACGGACTTAACCTCCAACTACCAAATCAAAGAAATTTTAAGCCTAAAATTAAAAGAAGGTTTGACGAAGTCTTGACGATGAAGCTGAAAGCTGCTGGTGTGGTGGAGCCAAGCGAAAAGGAAGTTATCTACTTTCCATATACTTGGATTTGCCAGGATATTACTCCTAAAGTTGTGGCAGCACTGGAAGAACTACAAGAAGAGAACCTGGGAGCAGGGCTATTGTGAAGGCAAGGCTGCTAAATTAAGATAGGAAGAAAAAAGGAAACTTCGAGGCAGGCATAAAAGGCAGAAACTGTGACTTTCCATGCGAAGAACCAGATATTCAAATTTAATTGTAGACTATGTGTTAAGCTTGGACATAAAGTAAAAGAATGTAAAAAAAATAGGCTTAATAAGTCTAAAATTGACAAAAAAGAACTTTGAACGTTTCAAATGTTATAAAAGATGGCATTTTACGAATGAACTTAAAATGATTTTAAAAAGGTTTAGTTCAGGGAAAGATGAAGAAGGCATAATTTGTTTTTGTCCAATGTTTTGTTCAATCAAAATGATTCAAGTATTGGATGAATGTAATGAAGTAAAGTAATTGCCTATTTTTTCAGGCAGGCTTTACGTCCAACTACCAAATTAGGTGACATGGACGGAGGCGACTAGCAAACGTACTTTACTGGAAATTTCATTTAATAACCATTAAATAAAAATCCAAGAGGCCTACAGACCGGGAATCGAACCCAGTACCACAATACATATTAGCTTTACAGGTCTCCGCCTCTAACCGCTCGGCTACCGTGGCGCCTGGTAACTAATAAAATAAATTAACTAGTTTACACAATCTAGATAATAATATCTCTGACTGTAAGTAATACGTAGAGAAATTCTAAATTTAATTTAAAAAATGCAAAACTGCCTTATCTCTCTAGATACAAATTCAGTTTCACATTCCAGTTATATCCCATTGTATAGAAAAGTAAGCTCTCTAGATTTTATGGAAAAATATCTACAATTTAAAATAAGCATTTCAGGGCAGCGAAATAGTTAGCCAGTTAAGATTATTTCATTATAATAACTAAAGAATATTTTCCAAAGTTGAAATTTATCTTTTTAATTCTGAAATTATGTGTAGTATTTGTAATTTTAATGCAGCTACTGATCTTCCAAATTTTCTTTAAATTTGTCCAATTTTAGAATTACCAAGAAAGAAAGTTATATAGATCCAAATTTAAGTTACGTACATTAATAAAATAAAAGAACTATTGATTAAAAAAATATTTAGAAAAGTTGAATAATTAATATTATATTAAGTCAGCTTTTAGAAAAAAGTGTTTAATAATCGATTAGAAAAAGTAATTTTAGTTTTATATTAAACACACCTTATTTTACTATTTGATCTATTATACTTCACATTGCACTGTTAGTATTTGCTTGTTTCTTCTAGGATTCAGTTTTAATCAACTTCGCCTATTATTTTATGTACATGCAATTAATAGTTATTTTAACTTCTAATGCAACAAATAATTATTTTTTTATAGTACCTGATTTTCACTTGTTATTTATCATTTGTATTTGTTAATTTAAGCCAACTCTTTGTATGAAAGATTTTTCGAAATTAAAAAAAAGAATTGAAAGCTTCAAAAACCCAGGCCAAGTCCAAATTTCCGTTCTAGGCGAGCCGACAAAGTAAGAATTTTAATCTCAAATAACCATTTACTTAGAATAAAGTTGAATGATATCGAATGCTGAATGATATCGAATGGAAAAAAATTCGGAACCTGGCCATATTAATCTCAAAAGAGTGATTTTTAAACACATAAGGAACCCATTTCTAGAGCATTTCCAGTTGTTTTCAGGCACGTTTTTATTACATAATCTAGGCTTGAAAAACCAAGGGAAAATAGAGGTTCTGGCCTTGATCGTTCGAAAAAAAATGATTTTGGGTTCCTAATAACTATCTACAAGAGCAGAGTTGGATATTACAAACTGGGACGTCCCAGTTGTATAAGTGTTGGACGCTAAAAAAAATGCACAAAATAATGTAACGTTAAAAAATGCCCAACTTTGACAATTTTTTTTATAGCAGTGATGGCAAACCTATGACCCGCGGGTCAGACACTTTACAAAAAGGTTGTCCTTAATTAATTGTGTAAACCCAAAAAACACTGGTAAAAGTGTGAATTCCAGCAGACATTGTCTGAAAAAGTGATTTTAATTTCAAATAACTATTTGCATGTGCCATACTAGACGTTACAGAATATGTTAAACTTTCTACACAATATTCGCTTAGTAAGTTGCAAGTTTGAACGAAATATAATACGAGGGTCGTTTGAAAAGTCCTTGCAAAGTCAGAGAGATAGCACCACTGGCGCGTATCGAGGTTATGTTTAGTTAGTAGCATCTCTTGGAAGAACACACACCAAGTTTCAGCCAGATCGGTCTATTTCTTTGTGTTTGGCATTCGTTTGAATCGAGGAAGTCGAGTGATTTTCAAAAAATGGACGAAAAAGAATTTCGTGTGTTGATTAAACACTACTTTATGAAAGGCAAAACGCCTCAGGAGACTAAAGAGAAGCTTGATATAAACATTATGGTGACTCTGCACCTTCGATTAGAACAGTTTATAAGTGGTTTCAAAATTTTTGGAGTGGCCATATGGGCACAAGTGACGCTGAACGTTCTGGACGCCCTGTTGAGGTTACTACTCCAGAAATCATTGATAAAATCCATGATATGGTGATGGATGACAGAAGAGTGAAGGTGCGTGAGATTGCTAGTGCTGTGGGCATCTCTAATGAACGGGTACATAATATTTTGCATCAACATTTGGACATGACAAAGCTATCCGCAAGATGGGTGCCGCGATTGCTCACGCTTGACCAAAAACGAGATCGTGTGAAGTGTTGCGAGGACGGTTTGCAGCTGTTCCAGAAGAATCCGCAGGACTTTAAGCGTCGTTTCGTCACTGTGGATGAAACATGGATACATCACTACACTCCTGAGACCAAAGAACAATCTAAACAATGGGTTACCAAGGGGGAATCTGCGCCAAAAAAGGCGAAGATTATAGCGACTGTCTTTTGGGATTCGCAAGGAATAATCCTCATCGACTATCTGGCAAAGGGTCAACTATTACAGGTGCATATTATTCATCGTTATTGGACCGTTTGAAAACCGAGCTGCAAGAAAAACGCCCACGATTGGCCCACAAAAAAGTCCTTTTCCATCACGACAACGCACCAGCTCACACCTCAGCAGTTGTGGTCGCAAAATTAATGGAAATAGGGTTCCAACTCGTTTCACATCCCCCCTATTCTCCAGACTTGGCTCCCTCGGACTACTATTTGTTCCCCAATATAAAGAAATGGCTGGCGGGAAAAAGATTTTATTCAAACGAGGAGGTGATTGCAGAAACGAATGGCTATTTTTCAGACTTGGACAAATCCTATTATTCGGAAGGGATCAACAAACTAGAGCAGCGTTGGACGAAGTGTATAAGCCTAAAAGGAGACTATGTTGAAAAATAAAAAAGGTTTACTCCAAAAAATTAAGTAGTTTTTATTTTTGCACGGACTTTTCAAACGACCCTCGTATTATAATATCAAATAACGACTTACATGAGTAGATCTAGATGTTACATACTTGGTCGTCTTTCTTCATAACGTAAAGCCTAAAAAAATCATTGGAAAAAAGTCATAATTCTGGCCTAGGTCTTCCAAAATTAAGGGATGATTTAGTCTTAATAATACTATTTGATTCAGCAGGGTTGGATGATACAGTCTGTGTCGTCTTTTTTTGTATAACATATGCTTTAAAAAAAAAATACCCTAGAAAATTTCGAATTCCTGTCTAGATTGGCCGAAAAAATTAAGATTTTTAAGCTCAAATAACAATTTACTAGAGGAAGGTTGAATGATGCAGACTGCGTCGTCCTGTGTTACATTTTCGCTTTAAAACAGAACCGCGAAAAAAATCGGAATCCTGAACTTGAATGACCGAAATAGTAAGACTGTAATATCGCATGACCACATACGTAAACAGTAGTTACTGGATTTACAGACTTGGTTTAATATATGCCCAGAAAACTGTGGACAACATTCGGAACTTGGCCCATATTAATCTCAAAAGCGTAATTTTTAAACTCAAAAGAAACCCATTACTAGAGCATTTCTAGTTATTACAATTAGTCATGTCTTCGTTTCATAATGTATGATTGAAAAACCAAGGAAAAATAGAGGTTCCGGCTTTGATCGTTCGAAAAAGAATGATTTTGGGTTTCTAAAAACGTATCTACAAGAGCAGCGTTGGATATTACAAGCTGGGACGTCCTTATTTCACAATAAATAGTTCAATAACTAAAGAAAATTAGCGAATCCTTGAATAGATTGACAGAAGAAATAAAATTGTAATCTAAAATAACCACTTATATCAGCAGAACTGGATGCTTGCAGACTTAACTAATTCATTATGCAAACTTAACAACAAAAAGATACCGGAAAGAGCGGGTGTTCCGGGCCTAGATAGGCTGAAAAAATTATTTAATTCTCAAATCATTTTCTTGTGCTGAACCGGATGTTACTGACTGCGTATAACTTTCTACATCTGCTTAATAAACAATGGAAATAGTCGGAAACCTCGCCTAGAAATAGTGTTTTTTTTTTTTGTTTTTTTTAATGATTTAAGGCGCGTCAACATCTAAGGTTATTGGCGCCTAGAAATAGTGTTAATTTTAATCATAGATAAACTGAGCAAGACTGGATATTTCAATCAGGTTTGATCATATTTCATAATAATATTTATAATATTTATAAATTTATAAAATATTTATAAATTCATAATGTATGCATAAAATAAAGTGGAAAAAGTCGAAAACCTGGTCTTGGTTAACCTAAACGGAGTCTTTTTTATTTTATATAAGCCAATAATAGAACCACAATGAGTGTTAGAGACTGAGTCGATCTTAATTTATAATGTATGCATAAAATAAAGTGGAAAAAGTCAAAATCCAGGTCTTGATTAACCGAAAAGAAGTCTTTTTTATTTTATGTAAGCCAATAATAGAACCATAATGAGTGTTATAGACTGGGTCAACCTTAATTTACAATCTATGCTTAAAATATATTGGAAAAGTCGGAATCCAGGCCCAAATTAACTAAAAAAAAATGATTATTAACACAAGTATACGATAACTAGAGCAAGGCGACATGTTAAAGACTTGTTCGTCCTTAATTTATAATCTATGCTTAAAATATATTGGAAAAAGTCGGAATCCTGGCCTAGATTAACTAAAAAAGTGTGATTCTTAACACAAGTATACGATAACTAGAGCAAGGCAACATGTTAATGACTCGTTCGACCTTAATTTACAATCTATGCTTAAAATATATTGGAAAAAGTCGGAATCCTGGCCTAGATTAACAAAAAAGTGTGATTTCTATGTTCAGTACGCCATAACTAGAGCAGGGCCACATATTAAAAACTCGTTCGACCTTAATTTACAATCTATGCTTAAAATAAATTGGAAAAAGTCGGAATCCAGGCCCAGATTAACTAAAAAGGTGTGATTTCTGTCTTCAGTACGCCATAACTAGAGCAGGGCCACATGTTAAAGACTCGTTCGACCTTAATTAACAATGTATGCTTAAAATATATTGGAAAAAGTCGGAATCTTGGCCTAGATTAACTAAAAAAGTGTGATTTCTGTCTTCAGTACGCCATAACTAGAGCAGGGCCACATATTAAAAACTCGTTCGACCTTAATTTACAATCTATGCTTAAAATAAATTGGAAAAAGTCGGAATCCAGGCCCAGATTAACTAAAAAGGTGTGATTTCTGTCTTCAGTACGCCATAACTAGAGCAGGGCCACATGTTAAAGACTCGTTCGACTTTAATTAACAATGTATGCTTAAAATATATTGGAAAAAGTCGGAATCCTGGCCTAGATTAACTAAAAAGGTGTGATTTCTGTCTTCAGTACGCCATAACTAGAGCAGGGCCACGTGTTAAAGACTCGTTCGACCTTAATTAACAATGTATGCTTAAAATATATTGGAAAAAGTCGGAATCCTGGCTTAGATTAACTAAAAAAAATATGATTTGTATTGCTGGAGCAGCGCTAGGGTTTAAACTCTTACTAATTATTAATTTATAAGCTTCATAAATGCCAGAAATTGTGGAAATCTGGTCTAAATTTAAGATTATAATTTTAAATTAGCACTCGCATAAGCAGATATGTTACATACTTCGTTGTCTTTATTTCATAATAAATTCCTAATAATTATGGTTAAAAGTCATATTTTCGATTGTGATCTCCCCAAAAAAATCGAGCTTAATCCTGAATAACCATTTACGTGAGCTGTACTAGATGATACAGGCTGCATACAAAACTTCCTTGATAACCAATTACCTGAGCATGGCTGAATTTTACAGTCAGGCTTTGTGCACACTTCATGGTATATGCTTTAAAAACTCTATAAAACGGAAATTTTGGCCTTGGTCATCCTAAAAAAATGAGTTTTTTTGCACTTAAATAACCGTTCACTATAGCAGCTCTGTATTTACTGACGTGAGTCATTTTTATTCTAAGAATCCTAATCTAAGTTAACCAAAATATTAGATTACAATCTTAAATAACCAATTACATGAGCAGATCTTGATTTTTACATTCTTGGTAATTTTTATTTCATAAGATATGCCTAGCAAACGTAAGAAGAAGTCATAATTCCAGCTTGAATAGACCGAAAAAGTTAGATTTTAGTTGTAAAATCCATTTATTTGAGGATGACTGAATCATATAGACTGCGTCGTCCTTTTTATATAATATTTGCTCAAAAATAAGAAATCAGAAACCTTGACTAGATTGACAGAAGAAACATGATTTTTGTTTATCTATCTTGGATAAGTACGAGGGTCGTTTGAAAAGTCCGTGCAAAGTCAAAGAGATAGCACCACTGGCGCGTATCGAGGTTATGTTTAGTTAGTAGCATCTCTTGGAAGAACACACTCCAAGTTTCAGCCAGATCGGTCTATTTCTTTGTGTTTGGCATTCGTTTGAATCGAGGAAGTCGAGTGATTTTCAAAAAATGGACGAAAAAGAATTTCGTGTGTTGATTAACACTACTTTATGAAAGGCAAAACGCCTCTGGAGACTATTGATAAACATTATGGTGACTCTGCACCATCGATTAGAACAGTTTATAAGTGGTTTCAAAATTTTCGGAGTGGCCATATGGGCACAAGTGACGCTGAACGTTCTGGACGCCCTGTTGAGGTTACTACTCCAGAAATCATTGATAAAATCCATGATATGGTGATGGATGACAGAAGAGTGAAGGTGCGTGAGATTGCTAGTGCTGTGGGCATCTCGAATGAACGGGTACATAATATTTTGCATCAACATTTGGACATGACAAAGCTATCCGCAAGATGGGTGCCGCGATTGCTCACGCTTGACCAAAAACGAGATCGTGTGAAGTGTTGCAAGGACGGTTTGCAGCTGTTCCAGAAGAATCCGCAGGACTTTAAGCGTCGTTTCGTCACTGTGGATGAAACATGGATACATCACTACACTCCTGAGACCAAAGAACAATCTAAACAATGGGTTACCAAGGGGGAATCTGCGCCAAAAAAGGCGAAGACCGTTCCTTCGGCCGGAAAGATTATGGCGACTGTCTTTTGGGATTCGCAAGGAATAATCCTCATCGACTATCTGGAAAAGGGTAAAACTATTACAGGTGCATATAATTCATCGTTATTGGACCGTTTGAAAACCGAGCTGCAAGAAAAACGCCCACGATTGGCCCACAAAAAAGTCCTTTTCCATCACGACAACGCACCAGCTCACACCTCAGCAGTTGTGGTCGCAAAATTAATGGAAATAGGGTTCCAACTCGTTTCACATCCCCCCTATTCTCCAGACTTGGCTCCCTCGGACTACTATTTGTTCCCCAATATGAAGAAATGGCTGGCGGGAAAAAGATTTTATTCAAACGAGGAGGTGATTGCAGAAACGAGTGGCTATTTTTCAGACTTCGACAAATCCTTCCAGATTCGGAAGGGATCAACAAACTAGAGCAGCGTTGGACGAAGTGTATCAGCCTAAAAGGAGACTATGTTGAAAAATAAAAAAGGTTTACCCCAAAAAATTAAGTAGTTTTTATTTTTGCACGGACTTTTCAAACAACCCTCGTATTTACTAGATTTGGGCTGGTTGTTACCAGACTTGGTTGTTATTATTTCATGATAAGTGTAACAAAAACACTTTAAAAAAAGTCGTAATTTCTGCCTATGTCGTGCGATAGGGTGTAATTTTAAACAAGCAAAAAATCGTTTTCATCGTAGCAGAACTGGATATTACAGCCTAGATTGTTCTTATTTAAAAAATATATACATGCTCAATATACTGCGGAATGAGTCCGAATCCTGGCCTGGATTAACTGAAAAAAAAGTGACTTTTATCTCAAGTAATCCATTACTGGAGCAGCTATGGATTTTGCCCACTTAGTCGACATTATTTCATATTATAAGCTTCAGAAACAATGAAAACTATGGAATTTCTTGTTCTTTATTGAACGACATGTAATGTTTTAATCTCAAATAGCCACTTACATGAGGAGATTTAGGTGTTACGTGGTCGTCTTCATTTCAGAATATATGTCCAAAAAAATAAATAAATAAATAATAAAAAAATAAAATCAATAAAAAAATAAATGGGAAATGTAAATATTTCGGCCTACATCATCAAAAAAGTGAATTTAATCTCAAGTAACCAATAACACGAGCTGTACTGCGTGATACAGATTACATAAAATTTTCTATGAATTATTTGCTTCATAACTCTGGATAAAGTTGGAAGTTTCGACTAGAATGACAGCTTATTTTTCAAACCACTTATTTCTGTAAATCATAGACAACCTGTATTATTCTATTTGACTATCTGAAAATTTCTATTTTATAGCTTTTATTTTTACTTCCAAATTTAGTGGAACCCGTTTGTATTATCTATCTCTTTACTCTGTATAGCATTTTTGCGAAAAAAGTTCATTTTATCAAGTAAATGATTTCGAATTCTTTTTTGTTTTTAATTTTTAACGGCAAATATTACCAAAGAGTGGAAAATTTGTTTAATAATTAAAAGTCAACTTACTTTTACCCTGGTACATCTAAAGAAATAAATAAAACAATATTAATATTATTTCATTAAAGGTTATAAATTTAATTTAACAATAGGTTATTATAATTTGTCTTGTTAGTAGAGCACTCTAGTGGCTTTATCTGTAAACACAAGAAAAAGAACTCCTATTTCTTTCTATTTCCTGGTACATTAAATATAATAAATAAAATGGCAGATTGCAATGGAGCTATGGCTAACCTTCCCTCTCTTCTTTCTGATTGGCTAGTATACGTGCCCCTTTTTTTTCACTTATACCTAAGTGTCTAAACCAATCGCATGTTGCCAACTATTTAAACCTGATGTTTACTAGATATAATTTAGTTTGATATAGTAATGGACTTACAAAATGTTTTCATGCAGCAGGACTGGATGTTACAGATTAGGTTGTTCTTATTGTATAAAACATGCTCAATATACAGCGCAATGAGACGGTATCCTGGGCCAGGATTAACCGAAAAACGGTAATTTTTATCTTACGTAAGCCATTACTAGAGCAGGGATGGCTGTTACAGACTACGTCGTCCATAATGTATAATGTAATACTTAAAACGCAGTGGAAAAATTTGGGAATACTGGCCTAGATCGTCTGAAAAAGTTATTTTAATCTCTAATAACCATTTATTTGAGCATTATTTGATTATACAAAGTGCACGAAATCATTCTACATAATATTTGTTTCATAAACAATTGAAAAAAAAAATTAGAATCCTGGCCCAGATTAACCGTAATAAAGTAATCTTTAATGTTAGATAACCAATTACTTGAGCAGTGCTGGATGTTTCAGTCAGGTTTGTCCATACTTTGTCACCAAGATTCGATGGAACAAGTTGAGGAACATCATGTAAAATAAAGTACATATCCTTGGTGATTTAAGAATTATTTCTATCTCTCAACATACGAGATCGTACAACAACCAGATCAGGGTAAAATATTACAAGTAGCGCCCTAAAATTCGTTACATAAACTTACATACACGTCTATAAATTACATTCCAAATAAATACATTCACTCTGAACACATAATGTATTCATTAAAAATGTATATCCAACAATTGGTTTGAATTTAATACTTAATATTATTCAATCCCTAAATCTTAAAATAAAAGCTAGGATTATAAATAAATGGATAAATAAATAAATTAGATAAGTGTATAAAATACTATCTAAGTTCTGTTTTACATTCCAATGACTTGTAAAAAGTTGATTACTTCATAAATTTGTATGATCTTTTAGTGGCCGTAAACTATTAATTTGTTCCTATTAATTTAATCCTTTAAACTAGCGAGGATTCGGTCAAATTAAAAAACAACAACTCCGTCTTTACGTCAACGTTTCGACCAATTTCTTTGTCCAATGTCTTTCTCAGGGCCTCGATATATATTTTTTTTTTTTAATTTTTAATTATTTATTTACAATCTGTACATATACGAGGGTCGTTTGAAAAGTCCGTGCAAAGTCAGAGAGATAGCACTACTGACGTGTATCGAGGTTATGTTTAGTTAGTAGCATCTCTTGGAAGAACACACACCAAGTTTCAGCCAGATCGGTCTATATCTTTGTGTTTGGCATTCGTTTGAATCGAGGAAGTCGAGTGATTTTCTCACGCTTGACCAAAAACGAAATCGTGTGAAGTGTTGCAAGGACGGTTTGCAGCTGTTCCAGAAGAATCCGCATGACTTTAAGCGTCGTTTCGTCACTGTGGATGAAACATGGATACATCACTACACTCCTGAGACCAAAGAACAATCTAAACAATGGGTTACCAAGGGGGAATCTGCGCCAAAAAAAGGCTAAGACCGTTCCTTCGGCAGGATATGGCGACTGTCTTTTGGGATTCGCAAGGAATAATCCTCATCGACTATCTGGAAAAGGGTAAAACTATTACAGGTGCATATTATTCATCGTTATTGGACCGTTTGAAAACCGAGCTGCAAGAAAAACGCCCACGATTGGCCCACAAAAAAGTCCTTTTCCATCACGACAACGCACCAGCTCACACCTCAGCAGTTGTGGTCGCAAAATTAATGGAAATAGGGTTCCAACTCGTTTCACATCCCCCCTATTCTCCAAACTTGGCTCCCTCGGACTACTATTTGTTCCCCAATATGAAGAAATGGCTGGCGGGAAAAAAAATTTAATCAAACGAAGAGGTGATTGCAGAAACGAATGGCTATTTTTCAGACTTGGACAAATCCTATTATTCGGAAGGGATCAACAAACTAGAGCAGCGTTGGACGAAGTGTATAAGCCTAAAAGGAGACTATGTTGAAAAATAAAAAAGGTTTACCCCAAAAAATTAAGTAGTTTTTATTTTTGCACGGACTTTTCAAACGACCCTCGTACATGTACATCTAGTAAATGTGTTCTTAATTCAGTTAGGCACAGATTGTAGGCTGAATCCTGGAGGATCCAGCGCCAACAATCGGGAAGGCATGCTGAGAGGGGCCCCAACCAATGCTGGAACTCTCTAGAGGTTGGAAGGAAGTTTAGGAAATTGGTAAAAGGTCGCGGGGCCAACGTCGTGGAGGACTGTCGGGGTGGGTTGTTGTGGATATGGCTTGTGCTGTGGGCTTAGGATGTATGGTTAGGCTATTATGGAAATTAAGGAAGCCGAGAATGTATTAGGTCATTGACAAAAGGGATATTGAGGTCTTGTATGAAGGGCTGAAATTGGATACATAATAAGGAGCGTTTGACGATATGCCGAAGGACTTTGGATTGAAAGGATTGGATTCTTTGGATGTTGGATGGTTTCGCAGAGCCCCACAGCTCCGTAGGTCCAGATGGGTGTTAGTAGGGTCTTATATAGAGTCAGTTTGTGGCTGATCTTCGCCATAGCAGTCTTCGTAATAGTCCGTATCGTCTATTGAATTCTTGTCTTTTCAGTCCAGTGTGAGGGTTCCATGTAAGTGGACTGTTTAAATACAGTCCTAGGTAGCGGACTTGTGTGGAGGTCGTTATTTTTCCGTTGTGTATGAGTAGTGGGGGACAAGTTTGTCCACGTAAGGTGAATGTAATCTGTTGGCCTTTGGGCCTGGATACAAATAAATAACCCAACAATTAGACTATTTAAACACACAGTAATGTAAATGATATCAATTACAATTGTTAAAATTTACGTGGTTTACTTGGACCATTCTATGGTTCTCATTTTTCTTCTGTAACTAAAACAACTCACAAAACCATGTAAGTTCCAACGAATTGTAATTAATATCATTTCTAATAGCTTTTTAATAAGATGTATTTTTATTCCTGTGTTTCAATAGTCTAATTGTTGTGTTATTTGTAATATCCAGGTCCTGAGAAAGACAATAAATTAGTCGAAACGTTGGCCTATAAAGACGGAGTTGTTGTGTATTTTATTTTGACCGAATCCTCGCTATTTCAATTCTAAATATTAAATGTTGATTACTTCATTTAGGTTAGAGGAGACATTTTTCATGGGATTACTTAATATATTGTTGTGATGCATTCTATGTTGGTTAGAAAGACATACCATGACAGTATGTTGTGCTGTTAATTGTACGTTGCATATATTGCAAAAGATAATCGGATCGCCATCTGTAAGGTAACCAACCATTGTTCATCTCAGTTGAGGTTTTCACTACCTCCTCTCTCCTCATTAATCAGGAGGAAGGTCGTGGAAGAACACTCTGCTGCTGTTGGGTTTGTCCAACCGTCCACTCCATAGTAAACTATCCCAAATCATACAATTTTACACTACAAATATAATTTGAAAAAAAAATGACAGTGTCTGTAAAATTCAGCACTGCTCTAATAAATGGTTTTCTAAAATTAAAATCACTGATTTTAGGTCAATCTAGGCCAGAATTCCAACATTCCCAGTGTTTTATATGCATTAGGTATACAGGATGAACCAGTAAGTAATGTCCATAGTGGTCCTAGATACAGTTTCGCAGTCTCCGTTTCAGGCGATCCTCAGATGGAGGACTGAATGGAAGGTAAACTGGACAGAACAGTGTCGCCGGAAGGGAGTCATGTGGTTTACGGATGGCTCTGAGATGGCCTGCGGGATGGGAGCTGGACCTGAGATACGAGTACTCATTGAGAGAGCTCTTGGGAGATATGCTACCGTCTTTCAAGCCGACGTCTTTGCCATTAAAACTTGAGCTGAGGAAAATCTGCGAATAAATCTCAGAAATAGGGAGATTTGCATCTTTTCGGATTGTGCAGCTGCACTGAAGGCCATTGTTTCCTTCAGAATTACCTCTTCCCTGGTCCTAGAATTGCAGAAAGGCCCTAGAACTACTGGCTCAGCACAATAAAGTGCCGGGTCATGTGGGGATTAAGGGTAAGTAATGTGTGTAGTACATCTAAAGTGGAGTTCAATGACGTATTGGCCAACTTCATATTTTCCACTATGCTTGAGTGACGTCTCTTTAAATTTTTTTCTAAAATCATTACTTTTTTGCAATAAAAATGTTATTACTCAGAAAGTTTTAGTCCGAATTCGATTCTAATGGCACGGTTAGAAAGACAGATAAATTTTCTAAAAGACTGTCACCATTTCGAAGCATAAGTTATTCTCCTAACAGCCTCAATATTCCTCCGAATACTGGAAAAATAAAAGTAATGGAAATTTTTAAGAAAACTCATTAGGCCTATTAGGCCAAATTTACCTAAAAATTCAAAATTTGTAACCCCCCTTAAAATGTTAAAGCCAATAATTAAGAAAGGAATCAATACTGAAGTAATTTTCAATAATTTCACGAGTGATTTTTAGCATCAAATAACCATCTACTTTTTGAGACGTGGGTCAAATTTTGTTCATTTTTTTTTTTAGTACTAGCTCTTGGGTCACTAATGCCCATTTGCACAAGAGTTAAGTTTAAAAATTTTAAACTGAATATTTTCAAAACTAAACATCTTTAAAATTCAGTTGGCTTAACGGGTAAAACGGAACGAAATAAGTGCTATGGAAGTCTCTTTTTACAAACATAACTGAACAAAACTTTACAAAAGTGTGTTTTATCTGAAGAAAAATCTAAATATGGTTATTTGCTTTGGGTTGTCGATTTTTTCAAACAAACAAAATATGAGTAAAATTATACATTTTATTTGATATTTTGTAAACACTTTTGCTTTATTTCAAATACTACAAAAGCATTTGTCGTCATTTGCGTTTTGGAACTGTAATGATCAAACTGAAGGTTATAGATAGCATCTAAATTGCTTTTGTGGCAATGCGTGATTCAAAAAAAAAAATACAGATAGAATATAAATTATCCACCCCAATTAGAAAATCTAAATCAACCCGCGTAAACAAACAAATGGTTGCCTAAAAATTGTGGGTCAGTGTCTGACCCGTGGGTCATAGGTTCGCCATCACTGTACTAGAGCAATGCTGATTGTTACAGAAAGGGTCGTCTTTTTCCCAAATTATTTGCTTAAAAACACTAGAATAAGTCGGAATTCCGGCGTAGATTGACACAAAAAAGATTGATTATAATCTCAAATAACTATTTACTAGAGCAGTGCTGGATTTTTGTATTGACAGGGTAGTCTTAATTTAAAATTATATGCACAAAAAAACACTGGAAAAATTTTGAATTCCGGTCTAATTCATCCCAAACACAAAAATTCAAAGAGTTACTGCATGTTTAACAAAAAGAAAATTAAATTAGAAAAATGTAAAAAATATAATAATTAAAATAAAAATAATTACAATTATATACTGTAAAATAAGTTTAATCCAACTGTATCTAACCTTCCAGGCATGGCAGGCATATTTGATCAAAGGTCGAGGATGTTCTTGGCTTGATAAATAGCAAAGTATGTCGGCCCTGGAAAGAACGCGTTTATTAAAATAAAGTAAGCTAAATTTTTTGTTAAAAAAAAAATAAAGTTAGCATGCTATAATAGGAAATGATACAAATTTTATGGGTTATAAGAATAGCAAAAATTGACACAAAATTCTTGACTATTTACTACTGCAAAAATAATTTAAATTTTAGTCAATTTTGCAGCAGGAATATAAATATCGGAATAAATAATAATATCGTTTCATTTTGCAGGCTCTTAGCGAGACTAGCTTTGTACGTTTTGTTCCTTTAATGGCAAATACTCACTTTGACCTTATTAAATTCATACTATACCGCTATCTCTATCAAATTCCACGTTTTAATCTCCACTAAAGCTTTCAATTACTCCCCTATGGCTATATTCTGATCTGCTTTTCATTTCGCTTATTGTATTAGGAACTTATCTATTTATTTGATTCCTCTGTAATCTTAACCATAAGTTAGAATGAGTTGCCCGTAATTTATATTTCTAGCATCCAAAAAATAGACAAGTACTGAATAAGAGTCAGTCTCGCCTAGTTATAGGCGATAAAAAGATACATTTTATTTTCAACTTCCAATTCAGGCGACGGCAAGGGCTGGCGCGTACAGACTAGCGAGAAATGGACAATGAAGGCGCATTAGCTCCTCTATTGGACATATATGAATATCACAGACAAGGTCGACCCTTTGCCGGTCATAGACATGGTTGGGGACAGTGTCTGGTCCTAGATACAGTTTCGCAGACTCCGTTTCAGGTGATCCTCAGATGGAGGACTGAATGGAAGGTAAACTGGACAGAACAGTGTCGCCGGAAGGGAGTCATGTGGTTTACGGATGGCTCTAAGATGGCCTGCGGGATGGGAGCTGGACCTGAGATACGAGTACTCATTGAGAGAACTCTTGGGAGATATGCTACCGTCTTTCAAGCCGACGTCTTTGCCATTAAAACTTGAGCTGAGGAAAATCTGCGAATAAATCTCAGAAATAGGGAGATTTGCATTTCGGATTGTGCAGCTGCACTGAAGGCCATTGTTTCCTTCAGAATTACCTCTTCCCTGGTCCTAGAATTGCAGAAAGGCCCTAGAACTACTGGCTCAGCACAATAAAGTGCCGGGTCATGTGGGGATTAAGGGGAATGAAACAGCCGATCTACTGGCCAGGAATGGAGCCAGCACTCCTTTCTATTTCCTGAGACGTCTAGACGTTCTAGTCCATTCAAGTGGCGTTCTCTTCTCCTCTCTCAACCGGGCTTGGGACCGGCTATGGCGGAGTTACATGCTAAAACACCAAGTAAAAATTTGGAAAATCTTGCCAAGTTGGAGCTATAATAAAGGTAATTACTATCTGTAACAACCAAAAACCAGAACAATGTAGAAGATCACTGATAAGATGGTTGAAGTACAAAACCAACAGTGTATGTAACAGTGTAATTTCTATCTCTAACACCAAAACCCCAGAACTTATTAAAAGAGTCATTCTGATTCAATTGTAGACCTGCTAAAACGCCATGTTAAACTCGAAAATCTGGCCACTTTAGAGAGATAGAAAGGTATTTTTGTTTTATCTCTAACAACCTAAAACACGACAAGTTTAGAAAAGTGCTAAAAAAAATTTAACCTGATTCGATGAAAGAAGGGCAAAAACGCCCTTCTAGTCTAGTTCCAACGTTGAATGGGTAATTCCTAAGTGCAACATCCAAAACCAGACTAGTATAGAATCGTATAACACTCTTAAATATACTTACACACTCGCCAATAAATTACTTAATATTCTTCAATCATTAAATCTTAAAACTAATGTTTAAATAAATAAATAGATCACTTCATTTAGAGGGAAGAGTTACTTTTCAAAGGTTGGCATTACGTTCTGACGCCTACTACGTTGGTTGAAAGGTCATTCCATGACAGTACGTTGAACGTTAAATTAAGGATTCAAAATTGGCGAGGAATCGGCCCAAATAAAAACAACAACTCGTCTTTTTGCCAACGTTTCGACAAATATATCGCCTTCTTCAGGGCCTGGATATTACAAATACAAAAATACAAACAATTTAGAGAATCAGTAACAAAGAAAATCATAATAAATTCTTTATAATTATTGAAACTTACGTGGCTATGCGGGTTGGTTGAGTTACAGAAACTAAGAGCCAGAAGTGGAGAACAGGTATATATAATATATATATATATATATGCAGATATAGCGGGACTTACACGGGAATTTTGGTAATGACATGAATTTACTAAGCCCTGCAATGCGATAAAAATTTATTTGGGCTCTTTTAATCCAAAAAGTTTCATTAAATGAATTTGACTTGGAAAACTTCCCTTTTCCCAGTGTATAAATATTGTATTTTGCAGGAATTTTTCTCATTTTTGAAAAGTCCCATTCCCTTCCACAAAAAAACGATGATTTATTTGTTAAGTAAGCTTTGAAATGCGAGAAACCCTTGTTTTTGCCTTATTTTGCTCAAAAATGTCTTTTTTATTGATTTTGAATGTCGAAATTTCATTTTTATCATTTATAAAATACATCAATCTGTCGGAAATTCCCTCAGCTTCAAAATGCATGCATTAGTTTTGCAAAAAACTGTATTGTTTTTCCATTTATTAGGCTTAACAATGCAAAAAAAAAAGCCGTTTTTTGACCTGAAAAATTAAAAAAAAAAAATTCCGCAACGTAAACCGATTTGGTTTCCAGTTGATTTTGGTTAGTTTTGACCCAAATAATAAGGAGAAAGAAAAATTTTTCATGTTGGTGAACTTTTCAATTAAAATCGTTCTAGGCGAACCGTGATATACCTGTTATCCAGTTCTGGCTCTTAGTTTCTGTAACTTAACCAACCTGCATAGCCACGTAAGTTTCAATAATTATAAAGAATTTATTATGATTTTCTATATTACTGATTCTCTAAATTGTTTGTATTTTTGTATTTGTAATATCCAGGCCCTGAAGAAGACAATATATTTGTCGAAACGTTGGCATAAAAGACGAGTTGTTTTTTATTTGGACCGATTCCTCGCCAATTTTGAATCCTTAATTGAATAATTTAACTGTTAATTCTACGTTGCACGTATTGCAGAAGGAAATTGGATCGCTACCCATAAGGTAAACGTTGTCATCTTTTCGTACATATTTGGCTGATTCTAAAGCGGACTATCTCTCCTTGTTGTACCAGAAGCGCACAGAGTTTTTTGATTGCTCTCAAGTTTATTATTTGGAATATTAATCCATATCAGCTGCCATCTTTGATTCATATTACCCTTTACTGAGCGAATTGTATCGCCTTGGTATGTTGCCACTGTATGGTAATTTGAGGAGTTAGTGTTAGAATCTTGAGGAGTCTTTGTTTTAGTGTATTCTATATTACAAATGTTCTGCCAAAAGGAGGAGGGGGAAAGTAGAATGCTGCAGTGTGTGTGTGTGTGTATGTGTTTGGTCATGCAGAAACATGCTGTTCAGTAAGGGAGTGGGCGTGCCTGGTTCTGTAGGTATCATGAGGAGATGAATGTAAACAGGTAAATTGGACTACTAATTAATGCTCTAGCTAATACAGAGCATTGCGTTTGTACTGCGTCAATAAACCAATTTACAATTAATCAGTAAAACATGCTAAGAGAATGGAATTTAATCAATATCAAACATGATGGAATTAGATTTAAATTATTAAATAATGTTTGTAATTACAATTTTAAAAAAATTAAAATCCTGAGTAACATCCACGAAATACTACCTTGCCTTTAGATTTTACTCTACCAAGGGAGTTTCTAATATCTCACTGCGGTAATTGACAGTGTAACGAGAGAAAACTATCCAAAGACGGGCAGTGCACTCAAAAAGGCTCCGATATGAAACTCTCAACTTAAAACTTTCGCTAATATCTATCGTTAATTTATCTAAAGCCGATAAACTTAAATAAATAAAATTTAAAAAAAAAAAAAAAAATTCTCTGACAGCAATGAGCAAAATTATAACAAAATATGTTTCAAACTTTTGTATTTTAATTGAATGTTTAGTTGCATTTAAAAATAATGATAATAATTAAAAAAGGGTTAGCCGAGTGGTTAGCGAATGCTGGATTCCAACACGGAGATCACGGGTTCAAATCCAGCTGTTGGCTCTCTTAGATTTTTATTTTCCTGGGAGCTTCTTACAGCTCACTGATGGACAAAAAAAAGAGCTCCGGATGCTAATTATCACAAATGTTGACGCACCTTAAATAAAAAAAAATGTAAAAATAAAAAAAATATAATAATAAAAAGATCCGGTATTAACAGACATCCAATTAATTTCATAGATTTATTCATCTCAGAAGTTGTATTAAATGTTACTTAACTTTCGAATAGTTACACTAATATAAAAGGATTCATGAGTGAAGCTTGATTAATGATTACCCACAATCCCACATTAAATTTGATTAGTGTCAAAATATTAATTCACGTTGCCTTGCAGATTATGTCGTAAAATTCCCAATTTTTAATTCACCAGTCAAAAAAAGAAGTAGCTACTCGTATTTGTATGGTTCAAATACTAACAAGAGAAGGACTGAGTAAAAATCCAAACCAATTTACAAAATAAGTCGATACATATTCGACCGTTCATCTGAATGAGATCAGGAAAACAAAAACAAAAAATTGGTCGAAAAATGATTTAAATTGGGTTTCACGAAACAGCTACCACTTAATATCAGAGACATGTACAAGGGTTTTCAAAATTACTCTCAATTAGAAGAAGAAACCACAAGTTGTTATTTTTTTCAGTTTTTTGATGAACTCTTTGGTTCAAACAGCTTTCTGTGGCACTGAGAAGACATTGCACCAAAAAGGTATTTATCTACAATTTTAAGAACTATTAGCCAATAGTAGAGTGGAATATATGCATATTCATATATCAGGCAAACGTCTTTATTTTGACTTGAAACAACTCAGACAAACAACTTAAACAACTCCCACATAACATGGCGACAAGTTTTTTCCTTTCTCTACAAATATGGCCCAATAAATATTTCAATAAACAACAGTAAATCAATAAAAAAGTATGATGTGAGCACACGGACGACATCCTCTTTTTCTCAATGCATTTCATTCTTACTAACATTATAAAGTTAAAAAAGCAGTATAGCACAAAAAACAACTGGAAACCTACCAATACACATTATCGAGAACAGCTCTAAAGCTATTTTCTAGAGAATGATTAGAGTACAGCTAAAAGTGTAATACAGGTAAGTTTGGTGGAAATCCTAGGAGATATTTTCTAGAGAATGATTAGAGTACAGCTAAAAGTGTAATACAGGTAAGTTTGGTGGAAATCCTAGGAGATATTTTCTAGAGAATGATTAGAGTACAGCTAAAAGTGTAATACAGGTAAGTTTGGTGGAAATCCTAGGAGATATTTTCTAGAGAATGATTAGAGTACAGCTTAAAGTGTAATACAGGTAAGTTTGGTGGAAATCCTAGGAGATATTTTCCAGAGAATGATTAGAGTACAGCTTAAAGTGTAATACAGATGTTTGGTGGAAATCCTAGGAGCTATTTTCTAGAGAATGATTAGAGTACAGCTTAAAGTGTAATACAGATAAGTTTGGTGGAAATCCTAGGAGCTCTTTTCTAGAGAATGATTAGAGTACAGCTTAAAGTGTAATACAGGTAAGTTTGGTGGCAATCCTAGGAGCTATTTTCCAGAGAATGATTAGAGTACAGCTTAAAGTGTAATACAGATAAGTTTGGTGGAAATCCTAGGAGCTATTTTCTAGAGAATGATTAGAGTACAGCTTAAAGTGTAATCCAGGTAAGTTTGGTGGAAATCCTAGGAGCTATTTTCTAGAGAACGATTAGAGTACAGCTTAAAGTGTAATACAGATAGGTTTGCTGGAAATCCTAGGAGCTATTTTCTAGAGAATGATTAGAGTACAGCTTAAAGTGTAATACAGATAAGTTTGCTGGAAATCCTAGGAGCTACTATGTCCCCCAAATCGAACTTTCCTAAAAAATGTTTTAAATAAATTTACAGATGTACATAAATAAATGTGGTACTTCACATTTAAAGGAAATCGTCAAAGCCGTTTTCAAAAAAGTTAACCCAAAAAAATAATAAAAACAGATCAATAAACTAATACTTCTAGTTAACACATTTTTAACCAAAACCCTGAACAAAATATTAAATTTCATTTTTCTGGGGAATTTCGTTTTTGAGTTACAGACATCACAAACATACACAAATTCGTGAAAATTACTTTTTCGTACTCAGGAGACCACCAAGCGTAGATTTCTGGTTTAAATTCAAAATGGAAACCCTGAACGATTACAATAACCTCTCTTACTAGAGTAAGTGAAGGAAATAAGGTCAATATTACTGTAAAAGATGGCACATACCTTACACCTTTCGATACTTAAGATGAAAAATGTATTTACCTGTAACAGAAAAACTTAAATGAAAATATTTGTAAAAAGACCTTATAACAATGATATTAGGGTTAAGTAATTAAAACAGTCTGGTACGACAGTTTTATAAGGATTGATCGTCACGAAAAAGCGTAACGTAGAAAAACATCCAACTTTGACCATTTTTTTTTTTTTTTATAAAAGATAAAATTCCACAAATTTTCTTTAAAAATAAAGAGCATATCCTCGTTTATAATTGTAATTTTTTCACTACAATCCAGACCTAATAGATTTCGAGTTTTTTCTCGAAATTGTAAAAAAAACAGCATTTTCAGAAAATGTTCTTGTTCTTATTGTTTTTTTATCTTTTTTGTAAACAACGTAGTGGCTAAACGCGCTGACCGATTTTCTTGAATGAGATGTCATTCGTTTTGGAATTTTAATGTAGATGTACTTTTTGGGGGGCTGTCAAAGCTGTATACATTTATAATTGGAAACCAACGTTATGAAGTAAAAAAAGTTTGTTACGAAATTACATTTTCTTGAAAATTACAACTTCCACTTAAATGTGGTTAACTTCAACATTTTATTTGTTCACTTCAAAATTATTTTCGAAAGATCGGTAAAAACTAAAAAAGAAAATACAAATCGATACCTTCCTTAAGGAAGGGAGGTTAAGCAAAGGCTGCTTACTCCTCTCCTTTAAAAACCAGATAAACACCACTCACCTAAAATGTTATTAAAAAAAATATATATTAAATTAAGAGAACAATTTAAAAAATTGCAACTTGTGGTGAATTTACAGAATTCATAAGATCACGGCGCCATAGTTTCTTGCATTATTTATATGTCGGTTATTTATACGAGGAAACAGTCAGGTCTGTCTCATGAAAAATAATGGGAATTTGATTTCACACTGTATAGAGTAGGAATTGCCTATAATTCAAGCACAGTTTATCACCACAGTTCCTCAATGGCGAATAAAAAATAAAATATGAAGTGGACGTGACTTTGTGAATCTTTACTCCATGCTACTATATATCCTAAACTAGATTGGAGTGCGTTTACAGCAGCCATGTCCCCAAGTAGGCAACACGTGCGGTAACTGCTTGCGGTTTTATGTCTAGTTAACAATCTCGTAGTTTGAACACCCGCATGACTTCGAAGACGGTTCTAGATAACAAACTGAGGGACAAGTAAAACAAAGTGGCCACCGATTAGTGGTTTTATTTATTTTTCCTTTTATTCCGAACTACTACATCCACAACCAGCCAACCAATTGTATATAACCGGACAGTTTTAATATACGGTTGGCATTAAAGTACAATGTTAGAAACAGAAATTATGAAAATTCCAGCAAAACTAATGATGATTTTGTATTTTTCCCTGTTTTCTGAACTACTACAACCAAAACCAGCCGACCTAATGTGTATAATATACGGTTGGCATTAAAGTACAATGTTAGAAACAGAAATTATGGAAATTCCAGCAAAACGAATGAAGATTTGGTATTTTTCTCGGTTTTCTGAACTACTACAACCAAAACCAGCCGACCTAATGTTTATAATATACGGTTGGCATTAAAGTACAATGTTAGAAACAGAAATTATGGAAATTCAGCAAAACGAATGAAGATTTGGTATTTTTCTCGGTTTTCTGAACTACTGGATCTAAAACCAGCCGACCTAATGTGTATAATACACGGTTGGCATTAAAGTACAATGTTAGAAACAGAAATTATGGAAATTCCAGCAAAACGAATGAAGATTTGGTATTTTTCTCGGTTTTCTGAACTACTGGATCTAAAACCAGCCGACCTAATGTTTATAATATACGGTTGGCATTAAAGTACAATGTTAGAAACAGAAATTATGGAAATTCCAGCAAAACGAATGAAGATTTGGTATTTTTCTCGGTTTTCTGAACTACTGGATCTAAAACCAGCCGACCTAATGTGTATAATAAACGGTTGGCATTAAAGTACAATGTTAGAAAAAGAAATTATGGAAATTCCAGCAAAACGAATGAAGATTTGGTATTTTTCTCGGTTTTCTGAACTACTGGATCTAAAACCAGCCGACCTAATGTGTATAATACACGGTTGACATTAAAGTACAATGTTAGAAACAGAAATTATGGAAATTCCAGCAAAACGAATGAAGATTTGGTATTTTTCTCGGTTTTCTGAACTACTACAACGAAAACCAGCCGACCTAATGTGTATAATACACGGTTGACATTAAAGTACAATGTTAGAAACAGAAATTATGGAAATTCCAGCAAAACGAATGAAGATTTGGTATTTTTCTCGGTTTTCTGAACTACTGGATCTAAAACCAGCCGACCTAATGTGTATAATACACGGTTACATTAAAGTACAATGTTAGAAACAGAAATTATGGAAATTCCAGCAAAACGAATGAAGATTTGGTATTTTTCTCGGTTTTCTGAACTACTACATCCAAAACCAGCCGACCTACTGTGTATAATATACGGTTGGTAATAAAGTACAATGTTAGAAACAGAAATTATGGAAATTACAGCAAAACGAATGAAGATTTGGTATTTTTCTCGGTTTTCTGAACTACTACATCCAAAACCAGCCGACCTACTGTGTATAATATACGGTTGGTAATAAAGTACAATGTTAGAAACAGAAATTATGGAAATTCCAGCAAAACGAATGAAGATTTGGTATTTTTCTCGGTTTTCTGAACTACTGGATCTAAAACCAGCCGACCTAATGTGTATAATAAACGGTTGGCATTAAAGTACAATGTTAGAAACAGAAATTATGGAAATTCCAGCAAAACGAATGAAGATTTGGTATTTTTCTCGGTTTTCTGAACTACTGGATCTAAAACCAGCCGACCTAATGTGTATAATACACGGTTGACATTAAAGTACAATGTTAGAAACAGAAATTATGGAAATTCCAGCAAAACGAATGAAGATTTGGTATTTTTCTCGGTTTTCTGAACTACTGGATCTAAAACCAGCCGACCTAATGTGTATAATACACGGTTACATTAAAGTACAATGTTTGAAACAGAAATTATGGAAATTCCAGCAAAACGAATGAAGATTTGGTATTTTTCTCGGTTTTCTGAACTACTACATCCAAAACCAGCCGACCTACTGTGTATAATATACGGTTGGTAATAAAGTACAATGTTAGAAACAGAAATTATGGAAATTCCAGCAAAACTGAAGATGATTTTGTATTTTTCTCAGTTTTCTGAACTACTGGACCCAAATCCAGCCGACCTAATGTGTATAATATACGGTTGGCATTGAAGTACAATGTTAGAAACAGAAATTATGGAAATTCCAGCAAAACGAATGAAGATTTGGTATTTTTCTCGGTTTTCTGAACTACTGGACCCAAATCCAGCCGACCTAATGTGTATAATATACGGTTGGCATTGAAGTACAATGTTAGAAACAGAAATTATGGAAATTCCAGCAAAACGAATGAAGATTTGGTATTTTTCTCGGTTTTCTGAACTACTACAACGAAAACCAGCCGACCTAATGTGTATAATACACGGTTGACATTAAAGTACAATGTTAGAAACAGAAATTATGGAAATTCCAGCAAAACGAATGAAGATTTGGTATTTTTCTCGGTTTTCTGAACTACTGGATCTAAAACCAGCCGACCTAATGTGTATAATACACGGTTACATTAAAGTACAATGTTAGAAACAGAAATTATGGAAATTCCAGCAAAACGAATGAAGATTTGGTATTTTTCTCGGTTTTCTGAACTACTACATCCAAAACCAGCCGACCTACTGTGTATAATATACGGTTGGTAATAAAGTACAATGTTAGAAACAGAAATTATGGAAATTCCAGCAAAACGAATGAAGATTTGGTATTTTTCTCGGTTTTCTGAACTACTACATCCAAAACCAGCCGACCTACTGTGTATAATATACGGTTGGTAATAAAGTACAATGTTAGAAACAGAAATTATGGAAATTCCAGCAAAACGAATGAAGATTTGGTATTTTTCTCGGTTTTCTGAACTACTGGATCTAAAACCAGCCGACCTAATGTGTATAATAAACGGTTGGCATTAAAGTACAATGTTAGAAACAGAAATTATGGAAATTCCAGCAAAACGAATGAAGATTTGGTATTTTTCTCGGTTTTCTGAACTACTGGATCTAAAACCAGCCGACCTAATGTGTATAATACACGGTTGACATTAAAGTACAATGTTAGAAACAGAAATTATGGAAATTCCAGCAAAACGAATGAAGATTTGGTATTTTTCTCGGTTTTCTGAACTACTGGATCTAAAACCAGCCGACCTAATGTGTATAATACACGGTTACATTAAAGTACAATGTTAGAAACAGAAATTATGGAAATTCCAGCAAAACGAATGAAGATTTGGTATTTTTCTCGGTTTTCTGAACTACTACATCCAAAACCAGCCGACCTACTGTGTATAATATACGGTTGGTAATAAAGTACAATGTTAGAAACAGAAATTATGGAAATTCCAGCAAAACTGAAGATGATTTTGTATTTTTCTCAGTTTTCTGAACTACTGGACCCAAATCCAGCCGACCTAATGTGTATAATATACGGTTGGCATTGAAGTACAATGTTAGAAACAGAAATTATGGAAATTCCAGCAAAACGAATGAAGATTTGGTATTTTTCTCGGTTTTCTGAACTACTGGACCCAAATCCAGCCGACCTAATGTGTATAATATACGGTTGGCATTGAAGTACAATGTTAGAAACAGAAATTATGGAAATTCCAGCAAAACGAATGAAGATTTGGTATTTTTCTCGGTTTTCTGAACTACTGGATCTAAAACCAGCCGACCTAATGTGTATAATAAACGGTTGGCATTAAAGTACAATGTTAGAAACAGAAATTATGGAAATTCCAGCAAAACGAATGAAGATTTGGTATTTTTCTCGGTTTTCTGAACTACTGGATCTAAAACCAGCCGACCTAATGTGTATAATACACGGTTGACATTAAAGTACAATGTTAGAAACAGAAATTATGGAAATTCCAGCAAAACGAATGAAGATTTGGTATTTTTCTCGGTTTTCTGAACTACTACAACGAAAACCAGCCGACCTAATGTGTATAATACACGGTTGACATTAAAGTACAATGTTAGAAACAGAAATTATGGAAATTCCAGCAAAACGAATGAAGATTTGGTATTTTTCTCGGTTTTCTGAACTACTGGATCTAAAACCAGCCGACCTAATGTGTATAATACACGGTTACATTAAAGTACAATGTTAGAAACAGAAATTATGGAAATTCCAGCAAAACGAATGAAGATTTGGTATTTTTCTCGGTTTTCTGAACTACTACAACGAAAACCAGCCGACCTAATGTGTATAATACACGGTTGACATTAAAGTACAATGTTAGAAACAGAAATTATGGAAATTCCAGCAAAACGAATGAAGATTTGGTATTTTTCTCGGTTTTCTGAACTACTGGATCTAAAACCAGCCGACCTAATGTGTATAATACACGGTTACATTAAAGTACAATGTTAGAAACAGAAATTATGGAAATTCCAGCAAAACGAATGAAGATTTGGTATTTTTCTCGGTTTTCTGAACTACTACATCCAAAACCAGCCGACCTACTGTGTATAATATACGGTTGGTAATAAAGTACAATGTTAGAAACAGAAATTATGGAAATTCCAGCAAAACTGAAGATGATTTTGTATTTTTCTCAGTTTTCTGAACTACTGGACCCAAATCCAGCCGACCTAATGTGTATAATATACGGTTGGCATTGAAGTACAATGTTAGAAACAGAAATTATGGAAATTCCAGCAAAACGAATGAAGATTTGGTATTTTTCTCGGTTTTCTGAACTACTGGATCTAAAACCAGCCGACCTAATGTGTATAATATACGGTTGGCATTAAAGTACAATGTTAGAAACAGAAATTATGGAAATTGCAGCAAAACGAATGAAGATTTGGTATTTTTCTCGATTTTCTGAACTACTGGATCTAAAACCAGCCGACCTAATGTGTATAATACACGGTTGACATTAAAGTACAATGTTAGAAATAGAAATTATGGAAATTCCAGCAAAACGAATGAAGATTTGGTATTTTTCTCGGTTTTCTGAACTACTGGACCCAAATCCAGCCGACCTAATGTGTATAATATACGGTTAGCATTAAAGTACAATGTTAGAAACAGAAATTATGGAAATTCCAGCAAAACGAATGAAGATCTGGTATTTTTCCCTGTTTTCTGAACTACTACAACCAAAACCAGCCGACCTAATGTGTATAATACACGGTTGACATTAAATTACAATGTTAGAAACTGAAATTATGGAAATTCCAGCAATACGAATGAAGATTTGGTATTTTTCCCTGTTTCCTGAACTACTACAACCAAAACCAGCCGACCTAATGTGTATAATACACGGTTGACATTAAATTACAATGTTAGAAACAGAAATTATGGAAATTCCAGCAAAACGAATGAAGATTTGGTATTTTTCCCTATTTTCTGAACTACTACAACCAAAACCAGCCGACCTAATGTGTATAATATACGGTTGGCATTGAAGTACAATGTTAGAAAGAAATTATGGAAATTCCAGCAAAACGAATGAAGATTTGGTATTTTTCCCTGTTTTCTGAACTACTACAACCAAAACCAGCCGACCTAATGTTTATAATATACGGTCATCATAAAAATAAAATGTTCGAAAACAAAATTGAGGAAATTCCAGCAAAACTAATGAAGATTTTGTATTTTCCTTTTTTCCTAAACCTCTATTTGCGAGACCTAGCCGGACAATAGTCCGGTATACATTTTATACATTGCTCTAGTGCCTGTATTTACAAAAGTATTATTTTATTATAATACACGCTTGTCCAAATTCTCAATTCTTATTTAAGAAAGAAGCTTTAATCTTGATTGGGATGCTCGGTGTACAGTCTGTCTATCGTAGTTACTTTAAATATGTGCCAGGTTGTCCGTCGACTCGCTCTGCTCGTTTGCGTCGTTCAAATGATTTTCTACTCGCATTCCATGTGTAATACGTAGGTACTTCCGAATACAGCAGTGTTTTCGTAAACGCAACGTGAAGAATGCAGTTAACATTGTAACCAGTGGATTCAGGGCTATTTGTTGCCCATTGAAATTATGAACATTCCATTGAAATAGAATCGTAAAATATTTAGTATAGCGTGTGTTGCTTATATAAAGGTATATAAAAACAAGCCCGTATTCAGAATGCAACGATGTGACAAAATTTCAAAGCAATCGGTGGAGAACTTTTAGAAATTTAAGATCTTATTAGTTAAGGATAACTAAGGTTCCTTAATAATCATAATATTTTGTAACTTTATAGAACGTACTATGTACTGAATTACTCAGTAGACCAAACGGCTAAGCGCCTCCCACTCTTCGCACTCTATCTCAAGAACGGTTCATTGTATGAAAAATCGCATAGAACCTAATTTGTAGAGAATTTTATGCTCTAAAACTTTTGTAATAACTTTAATTGTCATTTAGAGCAAAGGAGAGAAGATATTTACAAAACACCGATTTTCATGACCTTTGACCACTGATTTCGGGAATGTCGCAGACACGAGATTCTATGAGTCTTTTGAATCAACTTATAAAATGCCAAAACAAAGATTTAAACAAAGTTTATAGCTTATCATCTTCCATTTCAATATTAAATAATAATTTGCCTGGGCTATTAGGCTACATTCTGGTCTCTCACCATATCCAATTGAAAAATTTAACAGACAGATTTTAGCTGAATGGTTGCAAAGAATGTTGTAAATAATCAAAAAAATTCGTCCGAAACAAGTAGCGCAAATTGGACACCAGCCGCTACAGAAATGATCTGTAGAGAAACAGCAGCTATTAAAGACCATCCTCCTGTAAAAGTTAAGGCATTCCGAGCCCTTGAATTAATCCCAGCCCAAACCTCAACTCCTTCCTCCATTATAGCTTCTTCTTTGATAAACAATTTGCTGCATAACGTTCAACTCGTTCTTCTACAAACCTTTTGCCAAATAGCAGGGATTAATGTCTAATATTTACCAATTAGAGTGAAATCAATTGAAGTTTTTAATGAGCAATTGATGGTAAACAAAGATTTTTATACAAGTTTTTTGTCTTCTATTCCGAGATTTACCCCTTCTTTTACCCAATTTGACTGAGCCATAGGTTTAAACCGCATTGCACATCTATGGCATGAGCTGTCTAGACGGTTAATGAGGTGTCCAGCTTTACCAGAGACCTATATTTGAATCCTCATCACTCGATACCATATCTTAGCAAGCAAAGTTAAAACCAAACATCGGAAATATCTTACATATTAACATTTTTCAGATTAATTAATTATTATAAGCGATAAATTTTGCATACTTCATTAAATTCCTAAAACCTTTCATATTACATGTTATATGAAGTAAAAAATTAAGTTCTTTATGTGCTTTTGATTAGAGCCTAATTCAAATAATAAGGGGTAAGCCTTTTTTTGACCCTAAATAAATTTTAATTGACTTTTTTGCCCACTCATTATTTCGCGTTAATGAATGGTATGATACTGAGAAATTTTGATGAGTTATTAAATATGAAAGTGATAATTAATATACTCTTTAAAAAAGTAATAGCGCTAGACTAGATCTTTGTGATGCGGCAGCTGTTTGAAAAGTGCTGGGAATATAAAATTGATTTACATATTCTCTTAATCGACTATCGCCAAGCATTTGATAGTGTAGATAGATCGAAATTAATTGAAGCGCTATTGGAATTTCGGATCCCGCATAAATTGGTTAGATTAATCAGCATGACCATGGACAATAATGACGGAAGAGTGCTAGTTGGCGGTAAGCTGAGCAGGACGTTTCCTATCTCGGCGGGAGTGAGACAGGGCGATGCTCTTTCAGCTGTTCTCTTCAATCTGGCTCTTCATAGGGTGGTACGGGGGCTGAACATTTCCGGGAACATCCTTCAATCATGCAGTCAGATGTGTGCGTATGCAGACGACATTTGTCTGATAGCTCGCAGTGTCCCAGCACTTAAGGAAACATTTAGGAATCTAAATGACGAGAATAAAAAGATGGGGCTAAGTATTAACGAATGCAAAACAAAATACATGAGCACTAGCCCAGAGTGAAGCTGCGAGGAATTGAAAGTAGAAGGATTTACGTTGGAACGTGTTAAAAGCTTCACCTACCTGGGGTCTGAACTAAACGAGGGAAATAGAATGGTAAACGAAGTGAATGGGAGAATAATGTCTGCAAACCGAGCTTACTTCGCTAACCTATAATTGTTTAAGACCTCCTATCTGTCCAGCACTTCGAAGATAAGGCTTTATAGAAACCTTAATCAGGCCGGTTCTTACATACGGTGCTGAAACATGGACGTTCACATCTGCCACGATAGATAGTCTCAATGTTTTCGAACGTAAGATCTTAAGGAGGATTTATGGTCCAGTTTTCGACACGACTTCTCGCACATGGAGACCCAGAAAAAACTGTGAGCTTTATGCTCTATATGCGGCTGGGAATGTGGTCCGTTTCATCAAGGCTCGACGATTGGACTGGTTAGGCCATATTGCAAGAATGCCAGAAGACAGAATGCCGAGCAGACTGCTGCGTGGTACCGTCATAGGCATGAAGAAGAGAGTTGGCCGACCGTTGATGATGTTGAGAAGGACATGAGAGTCCTTGGAGTGTCAGGATGGAGGACAAAAACAGCCAATAGAGATGTCTGGAGTCGCATTATTAAGGAAGCCAAGGCCCGCCCAGGGCTGTAGAGCTACGTAGTAGTAGTAGTAGCGCTAGACTACGATACATGTTCATAAAAGACTATAATGATTAAATGGCAGTAATTTGGCGTCAAACAAATGGGTAATTCGCCTAGTGATTATATTGTGGCAAATCGTAAATCTTATGTCGCGCTGAAGTGATATCCCTATCTCTGCAGTCACTGTCTTGACGTTTGCATCAACACCAAACGGGATGTCCTAACTACCAAAAGCAACCTTCTCTAGTAATCTCCACTCTGTTTCTACAATTAATTTAATTATCTTCTAGTTATTTGTTTCCAAAGACCAGATGTTAACATAATTCTGGAATATTTTTTTTAAAAAAATAATATTAATTACATGTTTCTGTAGAAGTATGTGGGGGTTTTGCTGAAAACCTGTTTTGGTAGGAGATGCACGAGCATTTACCCGTTTGCAAATTTATCAAAATCTTGTTTATTATGACCACACATGGAGGGGTGGTCGAAACTTCGGGAGGTGATTCTGGGCATCATTTGAAACCCAAAAAATCCATATAAACTATGGCTCGATTCGGCTCCGTTTTATAGATATTTTTAATTTTATGTTTTTTTCAAGGTATTACTACTTTTTAGCAAACATTTGTCTATATTTCTCAAACTATTAAAGGTACAGCAATTTCAATAAGCTCATTAGCAATAAAGTTAAATTTCCTTTTAAATAAGCTAATTTATATTTCAAAATAATAATATCAAGTAGTTCACTTTGTGGCCCAAACATAAGAAATAGCAAGTTTCTAATTTTTTTCCAAAAAACTTTGACTTCATTTTTCTTAAAAATATTATAAGTTTAAAACGTGCACTACTCATGAAAAACATCTAACATACAAACACCTTTCGAAATTTATACCAATGAACTGTGGTTATTTTAACAATTGATGCAGAAATCTATGATTAATTGCAAAAAAAAATAGGTGTCAAAACAGCGTCGCCATTATGAAAGGAATAAGAAAAGAATTGATCAGAAACATCAAATATTCAGAACCATTTTTTACAAACGTGTAATTTAATAATTAATTTATTTAAGAACTATATTCAAAAATATAAAATTTACATTATAAATAATAAAATAAAATATAAAGAAGAAAATGGTATATGAGTTTAAATGAGTGTTAGGTACCAATTTCGAATGAAAGGATTTTCGTTTAACGAGTTTAACGAGATCTGTGTGCAATTCTTTAGTTAATTAAAAAATTATGCTAAATACGAGGGTCGTTTGAAAAGTCCGTGCAAAGTCAGAGAGATAGCACTACTGGCGCGTATCGAGGTTATGTTTAGTTAGTAGCTCTCTTGGAAGAACACACACCAAGTTTCAGCCAGATCGGTCTATTTCTTTGTGTTTGGCATTCGTTTGAATCGAGGAAGTCGAGTGATTTTCAAAAAATGGACGAAAAAGAATTTCGTGTGTTGATTAAACACTACTTTATGAAAGGCAAAACGCCTCAGGAGACTAAAGAGAAGCTTGATAAACATTATGGTGACTCTGCACCTTCGATTAGAACAGTTTATAAGTGGTTTCAAAATTTTCGGAGTGGCCATATGGGCACAAGTGACGCTGAACGTTCTGGACGCCCTGTTGAGGTTACTACTCCAGAAATCATTGATAAAATCCATGATATGGTGATGGATGACAGAAGAGTGAAGGTGCGTGAGATTGCTAGTGCTGTGGGCATCTCGAATGAACGGGTACATAATATTTTGCATCAACATTTGGACATGACAAAGCTGTCCGCAAGATGGGTGCCGCGATTGCTCACGCTTGACCAAAAACGAAATCGTGTGAAGTGTTGCAAGGACGGTTTGCAGCTGTTCCAGAAGAATCCGCAGGACTTTAAGCGTCGTTTCGTCACTGTGGATGAAACATGGATACATCACTACACTCCTGAGACCAAAGAACAATCTAAACAATGGGTTACCAAAGGGGAATCTGCGCCAAAAAAGGCGAAGACCGTTCCTTCGGCCGGATCTGGAAAAGGGTAAAACTATTACAGGTGCATATTATTCATCGTTATTGGACCGTTTGAAAACCGAGCTGCAAGAAAAACGCCCACGATTGGCCCACAAAAAAGTCCTTTTCCATCACGACAACGCACCAGCTCACACCTCAGCAGTTGTGGTCGCAAAATTAATGGAAATAGGGTTCTAACTCGTTTCACATCCCCCCTATTCTCCAGACTTGGCTCCCTCGGACTACTATTTGTTCCCAAATATGAAGAAATGGCTGGCGGGAAAAAGATTTTATTCAAACGAGGAGGTGGTTGCAGAAACGAATGGCTATTTTTCAGACTTGGACAAATCCTATTATTCGGAAGGGATCAACAAACTAGAGCAGCGTTGGACGAAGTGTATAAGTCTAAAAGGAGACTATGTTGAAAAATAAAAAAGGTTTACCCCAAAAAATTAAGTAGTTTTTATTTTTGCACGGACTTTTCAAACGACCCTCGTAATGTAAATAAAACACAGATTTTCTTGAACTACAAAATAAACTTTTGGAATCAGCAGATTGTGAAGAGCTAATGAATAAGCCAAAAACTTATTAATCGCTCTAAACGGTTTAGTAGTTTGAGAAATATAGACAACTGGTTGCTAAAAAGTTGAAATACCTTGAAAAAAACATAAAATTAAAAATATCTATAAAATGGAGCCGAATCGAGCCATAGCTTTATATGGATTTTTTTTTTGTTGCAAATGATGCCCAGAATCGCCTCCCGAAGTTATTGTATTTTCGACCGGTTTCGGATTTTCGTTCAACATAATAGATTTTGAAACGTCACCGACTCGCACTACAGCAAGTAGTTACTTCTGGAAGACCTGTTTTTGACCAAAACATTATTGGAGCATCCTATGTTTTCACCTACGCCTAAAAAAAGTACCCATATTTCCCTTTTCAAGGATGAGGTCCCTCAAAAAGGTGATTTCTTTTCAATACATAAAATCGATTTTTCACAAAATATAGGAGCTTTTTTTTTTTCAGTGCACTGCCTGCTTCCGGATAGTATTCTCTCGTCAACGTGGACAGAAAGCCAAGAGAGGGTCTGTTGTGGCTAGTTAGAGCACTCTCTGCCAGTCCAGTCAGTTTGGACTAGTGAGTCTAGCAAGAAGGAGTCTTAGAAAAGTCCATAGAGCAGCTTCTAGGCAAACTATGAAGGTGTGGATTTTTCTATTCACAATCCTAAGCCAAACTAACTCTTCACAACTGTTTCATCTTCTCCTTGACAAAAACGTGCAAAGACTCTGTTCTCTGACAGTTCCCACCGCTAAGTTTAGCACTATTGAATCTACAATGGCCAATAAAAAAGGCTTACAATCAACCTAATGGCCGTTCAGCCTTTGCTGGTGTAAGTTTAGGCAAGTTTAGGCTGTTAATAAACTTTATCGCAATACTTCGACTTAGAAGAATATTTTCCAGTATATGGTAAAGTAAAAAATAAGTTTAATATTAGTAGATCTGGGTGACTCACTGTAGAGTTTGTAATAAAGTTAAAACCACCTTTTACGCTCATTGCTGGGTTACTGTTTAGAAGCGTTTTATGCAAATTACCCGAACAAAAAGCCAACTAGGCTACAGTTGGATTTGAATAAAGAAATATGAGTGGACTATAGTGAAGGAGTAGACATTTAATTAAGCGAGATGTTGGTTGCATTTCGAATACTGGTCCCTACCCATTGTAGCAACATGCTGGACACCGTATTACCTGTTTCCTAACGAATTAGTTAGTTCAGGGTCATTAAATTTATTGCAGCAGGGTCACTCCGTAAAGTTTTGAGCTATGAAAAAGCAAGTATGTAAATTTGAGCTCTGTTCTATTTGCTTTAGTAACATCTCTAGACAATGTTTTACACTAAAAGTGTGCATTAATCACTGTCATGCAATGAAATCATTTTCAAACAACAACTGTTATCATTTCATGACAATTTTTTTTTGTTTTTCAATGGCCTCCGTAGAGTATTCACTCGTTTCAGACAACACTGTCCATCACCGGACAGTAAGCTGTTAGAAGTTCCTAGAAAAAGAGAAAATCTAAGGGGCCAGCAGTTGGGATTCGATCCCGGAACCTTCGCGTGGGAAGCCAAAACGCATAGCTAATCCCTTCCCTATTGCATGACAATCTTTTTATTATTACCTTAATCTGCTGTGAACCCTCACAAGACCTGCACTTACAACAATTCTCAAGCTTTTAACTAAATATTCATCAGACTTCCTAGGAAAGACAAAGATTACACTTAAACGAATTCTCCTAGAAAAATGATGGTTAAATAAAAGTTATAGATTTTTGGTCTAAAAATTTCATCGCCTATTTTTCTGGCGGGCTTAACGTCATGGACGGGAGCGGAATACATATTTTACTGTCAACAAATAAATAAAAGAACTATTCGAACTACAACATCGATTAGATACAGGTAGCTCACAACTGCATCATTTTATTGTAAAACAAATTCTTAAATTTTTGTTAAAATCAAATGAATGTGACTCGGCTTCCCAAAATATACAACTGTATTAAAACAACAGTCATTTCTCCTCTACAAATACAATTGATAATCACAATTCTCTTCAGGGAAGGGATTAGCTATGAGGTTAGCATACTGGACTCCCACGCGGAGGTCCCGGGTTCGAATCCAGCAGCTAGCCCTTAGATTTTCACTTCCTAGGAGCTTCTTACAGCTCACTGTCCGATGATGGACAGTGTTGTCTGTAACGAGAGAACACTGTCCGGAGGCCGGCAGTGCACTGGAAAAAGCTCCGGGCGCTAATAACCTCAGCTGTTGATGCGCCAAAAAAAAAAAAAAAAAAAAAAAAACAATTCTCTTCTATAATTGAAAAAAATCTGATTGTTCCTTTATTCTGGATAGATATACAAAAATTTTATTCAATTTAGATCTCAATAGAGCAGAAAACTCATCATATAATAATTATATACAGTGACTCCCATTAATATTGGGACAGTACATACAGAAGTTCAAAATTGACGAAAATTAAAAGTGGCACCCATTTATTCAAATTTTTATAAATTCATTTCATTTTATAATTACTATTAATTAGATAGATTAGATTAGATAGTAGACGGGACGGGACCCATGCCCCAAGGCACCGCAGCCACAGAAGACTTATTGTGCCAGTCCCTTCTTAGTTCTAGTAGGCGAACCCTCCCCTCCTAAAGAGGTCAAGGACTTTCCCTACTAGTTCTTTTTGCGCTACTATCTCCTTCGGCCTCAACGTTCCAAAGGTTTCATAGCGCAAACGTTCGATTGCAACGCAATCGAACAACAGGTGAGAGGCCGTTTCCTCCTCTTCCTGACATAATCTGCACAACGGCTCCGAGCTGATAAGCCCCACCTTGCGCAGATGCTTCTTGAACCTACCGTGCCCCGTGAATAGGCCTGTAATCAGAGTAATCTGATTTCTGCCCAAACACAGGGTCTCTTTGGATCTTTGCTTACACAGCCAAGGCATCAAGGTCTTGCTGTGTTTAACCCCAGGGCACATCACCCAGTTCTTTTCGTGCTCCCTCCAGATCCAATCTCTGAGAGCCGCGCGAACCGAACCCCTGGTGATCCCCAGGACAGGCTCTGGACCGATGAAAGGAGTGTTAGCCCCATTCCTGGCCAGATAATCAGCTTTTTCATTCCCTTCAATACCCACATGACCCGGCACCCATTCCAACCGAACTTTGTTGTGCCGCGCCAGTAGTTCTAGGGCCTTCCTGCATTCCCAGACCAGGGAAGAGGTGATTCTGAAGGATACGAGAGCCTTCAGTGCAGCCTGGCTGTCCGAAAAGATGCGAATCTCCCTATTTCTAGGTTCCATCCGCAGGTTTTCCTCAGCGCATATTTTAATAGCAAAAACCTCGGCCTGGAAGACTGTGGCGTATCTCCCAAGAGATCTCTCAATGAGTACCTCGGGTTTGACCCCATACACTCCAGACCCAGTCCCACAGTCCATCTTGGAGCCATCGGTAAACCAAATGCCTCCCTTCCGGTACTGATCCGTCCAGTTTACCCTCCATTCAGTCCTCGGTTTAATACACACCTGAAAAGGAGTCTCGAAACTGTATTTAGGACAGATACTGTCCCCTGCCATGTCAATAACCGGCCCAGGGTCGACCTTATCTGAAATAATCATATGGCCAATACAGGAACTTATACGCCTCCATTGCCCATTGCTCGCCATTCTGTACGCACTGGCCCTTGCCTCCGCCTGAATAACATATTGAAGCGGAGCCAACCCCAGAAGTACCTCCAGCGCCGCAGTAGGGGTGCTACTAAAGGCCCCCGTGATCATCAGACAGGCCAGTCTCTGCACCCTTGCTAGAGCCTTAATTGCCGTCTGTTGTTCAGTCTTCCTCCACCACACCACTGAACCGTACGTGATGATAGGTATGACTGTACGTGTGTAGAGCCAGTGGGTCATCTTTGGGCTAAGACCCCACGTCTTCCCACAGGTTCTAGTTATTCCACAAAGGGCCTGTTTAGCCCTTAATGTAACTCTCTCTATCTGCGCCTTCCAAGTGAGTCTGGTATCCAGGACAATGCCCAAATACTTGACCTCACCCGACACATCCAGAGTTTTACCAAAAAATCGAAGGTTTTTGTAGCTCTCCTTGTCCCTTCTCCTTGTAAAGGGAACCAGAGTAGTTTTAGAAGGGTTCACTGAAAGCTCTACCCTTCTACACCAATTTTCTATAACCTTGAGAGCTTCCTGCATGAGTTCAGCCACGATTGTCTCATGTCTACCCCTGACCACTACAGAAATATCATCTGCATAGCCAAGGACCGAGAACCCACGAAGGTCTAGCACCTCAAGTAACTCATCTACGACCATACACCAAAGGAGCGGGGATAGAACCCCCCCTGAGGGCACCCCCTAACTGTCGTTAACTCCAGCGATTCCCCTACTATTAATTAAATAAAAACTATTTAAATAAGTACATAAAAATGTTTTGGTGGATTAAAAAAAATATATATATTATAATAAGTGCAAATTCTACCTCTCATAAATATTGGGACACTATTATAATTTATAGTTTGTCCAAGGTTTTGCCCGAATATTTATACAATTTGTAAATATTTACCTTAAGCATATATTCAATATGAAATTAATAATTAAATTAGTTAATATAAATCAAGCCAGGTGTAACATGTCGCGCAAAAATACAAATACAACGATTGAACAAAGAAAAATTGTAATTTCTTTGCACAAAGACAAAAAAAAAAGTGTTAGAGGGACAGAAAAACTGATCGGACCTAAAAAATCTACTGCGTGGAACATCATTCAGCGTTACCAAAAAGAAAAAAGAATTGTTTCAACCCCACAAAAAGGCCGTCCTCGACTGCTCTCTGAGAGAGAGCAGCGTTATATATTAAAAGAATTAAAAAAGATCACCGACTTAGTGCTCCAAAACTTCAATGTGAAATTTTTGACATGTTCAGAGAGCAAAAAAGGAGCAGAAACTGTTCGGAGAGTGCTAAGAAAACTCGACTATCATGGTAGAGTAGCCTGGAAGAATCCTTTTGTCAGTAAGATAAATCGTGTTAAGAGAGTGAAATTTGCCGAAAAATATTTTAATGAAAATAATGAATTTTGGAATGATATACTTTAGCGATGAATCAAAATTTAATATTTTTTAGCCAGATGGAAGGGATATGGTCTGGAGGAAAGCGAATGCTGAACTCGTAAAGAAGAATTTACAGCCAACTTTAAAGGGTTTTAAAGCTCCACCTCCGGGTGGAGGTGGGTCAGTTATGGTTTGGGGCTAGATGTCCGCATCAGGATTTGGAGAATTAATGTTTGTTGATGGAGTGATGGACAAAATGGTTTATAGTAATATATTAAAAAATAATTTGAAAAAAAATGCCCAAAAATTGGGTATTTTAGGGTCTTTTAAATTCTACCAAGAGAACGACCCCAAACCTACGGCTTGGGTGATACGCCAGTGACTGTTATATAATTGCCCAAAAGTATTCCAAACCTCTCCGCAGTCTCCAGGTCTTAATCCCATTGAAGATTTATGGCAATATTTAGCTAGTGCTTTAAGTAAACGAGTAATATCTAACAAAAATGAATTAAAACGATGTTTCCTGGAAGAATGGGAAAAAAACACCACCTGAATTAACCAAAAACTTGTTTCACCTATGCCTGATCGTTAGAGGGCTATTGTAAGTCAAAAAGCAATTATTAAATTATTACCAACCAAATATTAAATAGTAGGAGATTTTAAATATTGAACATTTAAACTCTAGCACTTCTGGTGTCCCAATATTTTTAAGAGCCTTATTTTACACTTTTTCAAAAAGTGCTACCTAACAGTTTGGAATTTCATCGATTTATACTTATATATAATTTCCACAGATGTTGCTAATGTAATTTAAAAAAAAAAAAATTCCAAACTTTTGTATGTTGTTTTCATTTTCCTTTTAAATCTTTTTGTAATAGGTGTCCCAATATTAATGGGAGTCACTGTACATCTATTATTACCTAATGAACAGTTTATGCCAGGCTTATTTTCACCTTATTGTTCCTTTCAAATATATTAATTATTAAAACTTAGTGTTAGGAAAACTACATTTAAATTTGATGGCCAGTCTGTTTGTAAAATTTGTAATACTGATGAAGAGGATATCTTTCGTATAATGTGTAAATGCTAATCATATTCAGAAATTAGAACATTGTTTTGTAATTCTTTGGACAGTAATTTTATTTTAAATGAATTTGTAATATCAAACTGTAATTTAGTGAAAATGCAAAAACTATATACAGGGTGACCGGAGTTATATGCTCCACCCACTTTTGTTTTAAACGGCGGGAAATTTCGAAAAATAGAAAATACGTATTTAATTATTTTTAGTCTAGTTTATTTTTAGTGATTGACCCATTTTTTTAAAAACCTTTGTATCTCGAGATACAGTATCAAACTTTTGTTTTTTAAATGGAACGTTATATTTTTTGTTGCATATTTTTGTAGTATTTGAGCTCCTAAAAACAACAAAAAAAAAATTTTGGAAATCGGTTAGGTTTTTCAAAAGTTATGGTAATTTAAAATATGAAAAACAAATTTCAGTTTACTGTCAAAATTACGTTATTTTTTTAAAAGATTCTATTCAGACTGGACACAATCAACGGATAGGCAAGCCAAAACTCTGGACTCCCACACTTTGCTAGTAGCAGCACTTACGTATGGTGGCGAAGCCAAGATCTAGGCAGGCTAGAGTCTATTCGACGTTCAGGTTGTTTTTTTCTACAAACGTTTGGTGTGGAGTTTTAGGAAATCGAACTAATCGGCCCATACTTCTACAGAGAGAACTTAACTGGTGCAAGGTATCTAACTTTTTTTTTAAGAGACATTTTGCCAGTTCTGCTTGAAGATGTTCCTCTACAACGTCGGCTAGATATGTATTTTCAACAAGATAGTTGCCCGGCACATAATGAGAGAGTTGTTCGAGGTTACCTGGACAGAAATTTCTATGAAAAGTACTTCGGGACTCATTGTCAGATCCAATGGCCACCTCGATCTCTGGACATAACCCCAATGGACTATTTTTTTGTGGGGATATCTAAAAAATAAATTGTACAGTAACCTTAATCCCGTGGCTTCAGTCGAAGATCTGGAACGTGGCAATTTGATGGGCGTGTTATATTGACACGGGGACGTCGAATAACTCTAGCCTGTCTAGATCTTGTTTAAGAATAAGGGAATTTTGACAGTAAACTGAAATTTGTTTTTCATATTTTAAATTACCATAACTTTTGAAAAACCTAACCGATTTAGAAGCTCAAATTCTATAAAAATATGAACAAATAAAAACATAACGTTCCATTTAAAAAAACAAAAGTTCGATACTGTATCTCGAGATAATGGGGTTTAAAAAAATGGGTCAATCACTAAAAATAAACTAGACTAAAAATAATTAAATACGTGTTTTCTATTTTTTCGAAATTTCCCGCCGTTTAAAAAAAAAATATAGTGGGTGGAGCATATAACTCTGGTCACCCTGTATAAACAAACCATCGGCACAAGTTTAAAAACAAAAAATTTAAAAAAAAACTGAAAAATCCAATTCGAATAGTGTAACTTAAGGTTGATCAAATTTGACCAATAAAACCTTATTGTATCATCCAACGAGTGAGAACCACAGCGAAATATCAAATTTGAACTCAATGAGATTATTTATTTTTGAGTTACGGTGCATATACAACTTACTAAACTTATATTCAGATTATTTTGTTATCTTGTTTTAGACCAAATTGAATTTATTTTATTTTTTCGTTTTGTTTATTTATTAAGTGGTAATCGATAATAGTAGTTATCGATTTATTAGTCTCGTTTTTTTAGTTTTCGACCAAAAAAAAAGGTTCAAAATAAAAGTTATAGTTTTATATGTTTGTTATCACTAGGGAACGGATTCGTATGTATTTGCATATTTTTTTCTAGGCAATTTACAGACTTTTTCAACTAGGAGTATTCATACTGACACTTTTTAAGCCGTTTGAGTCTACTTTTATTTCACATATTTGGATGTTATCGCATATTTATACATATTTGATTAAAATAAATAAATATTTCTACATATTTAATCAAAATATGTACATATTTTTCATTTTGGGCATATTTTCATCATTGGGAGGTGGTTGACAGGAACTGTGAACCACAGACAGTAGGGCTGTGAATCACAGTGGTTAAAAAAGTGTTCTTAAAAGCACCAAGTCGCATTAAAATGCTAAAAGATCTCTATCCAGACTTGTGCCTTCCACCAGAACCAATATTGACAAGATGCGGTACTTGGCTGGAAGCAGCTCAGTATTACTATGAAAACTACAATAAAATCAAGAATGTCCTTTCACATCTCGAAGACGAAGCAGTAGCGATAAATACAGCCAAGTCTTTATTCGAGAAACCTAATTTAAGGAACGACCTTGCATTCATTTCTGACAATTGCGTATTTCTTGCACAAGCCATTACCCAACTTGAGTCCCAAAATGTTTGACTGACAGAAAACGTGTCCAACGTTAAAAAAGTCATCGAAAAGGTGGAAGGAATACCTGGGAATAAGGGAGATCTGATCAGATCAAAACTGGTAAAGTACTGAGCAAGAACAAAGGGTGGGAGACCATCTGCCAGATTTCTGATATTATCAGTGGAACAGAAGTCACCTCAGAACATCGTGTACTCTTTACAACCAACGAGATAACTTCTTTCAGCAAGGCACCTATAACATCTGTAGATGTTGAACGATCTTTTAGTCGTTACGCCTAAGTCCATCTTACGCCCAGATCGTCGTCACTTTACGTTCCAACATTTGAAATTTCATGTGGTTGCAAACAATTTCGAAGAGTGAAGTTTTCAAAATTGAAAATTTAACACATCTTTTTATAAATAGTAAAAAAGTTCTTTGTTGTATAAATCATTATAACTTGTAAAAACAAATTATTTTGTTCCTAATAAATTATTATAAATTGTAAAAATGTTTTTTTCTTGTATAAATAATTATAACTTGCCCCCCCCCCACAAAAAAAAATCCATTTTCATAAAAAAAAATGTCCATTTTACTTAAATATTCCAGAAAATATTTTAAGAAAATCACATATTTTCCACATAATTGACGAAAATAAATGCATATTTTAATTAAATATTTGGTATTTTTAAATACATAAAAATCCGTTCCTTAGTTATCACTGTCCAAAGTTCAACAACGGATGTAGTCGAAGCCGTTTTTGAGTAAATCTAAAATTTGCTAAAAAATCTATTTTGTAAAGTGTCACTATGGGACTGTGGATTTTTTCAAATTTGGAAATTTGTAAAGCCTAAGGCTTTTTTTAAAATTTTTATTATGAAAATTAATTATAGAATAAAATAACAATATTATAAACATCCTCTTCCTGAATTTAAATAAAACAAAATTACAAATTACTAGTTTTAAAGTAAATTTGTAATTTGAAAACTTGAGAAAATTGCCAGGAAGTGTCACGAACGTCTTGCGGCAGAATTCTTTTTCCTGGCGGAAGTGGGTGTTTGGCCCAGCCTCGAGAGGCTGTTCTTTCTGAAGAGTGATGTAAACAAAGTAACTCAGACTGTGTGAAAAGAAAAAAAAAATAGATAAAAAATGAATCGATTGAAAAGTGAGCGCTAAAAAGAGACAAAAAGCTTTCATACCCATGAAAATAACTGCTCTAATGGAATAATTTTCTTTTAATGCGAATATTTATATATTTTGGGCACAATAAATTATAGACTAAAACACAGTACAATAGTGGCTGTGTGGTAGCGGGCAGATGTTGCAAATGCTAAGCGATCAATACATTGTGGGCGGTGCTAGAGTTCGACTCCCGCTTAGAGTGCACCGCAAATACTTATTATGAGTTTTCAAAAATTTTAATTACTTCTAAATACTCAATTTTTTAGTTTCTCTAAATGTACTGATCCAAACTAATGCGTTCGCATCTCGAATAGTTTACTTGTTTTGTTTTTTCAAATACTATTTTTTAGTCAAAGACTAACTTTTTTATTGTTTACTGTTTCTAACTCTAATAAGTTACAGAAGATATTTTAATCTGTTCAGTTTTCGGGATTGTTCGCTTACCACTTAGTTAATCTCTTCCTAAAGATTATCATTATCATCTTCACTAATTAGAAAAAGGAATTTATTGAAAAAGTTTATTTGAGAACGGCGACTCTTCAAGTTTTAATTTCTCATACCAAAATAAGTGCAGTTCAACCAACTCTAGCTTAGAATTAAATGCGTCTTAATATTGGTTTCAAGTTAAGCAAACCTGGCACAGCGTTCACTCAACCGCGTCGGCCTCTTAGTTTCCTTAAATTAATTATTAATTGAAAATTTACTTATTGAAAAACCTCATTAAATGAACTACGGTGGTTAGGTAGCAGGGTTGAAACCTTATCTTATTATTCTAAAGTGGGACTTTTTCATCACAAATTTTCGGTACTGAATTTATACTGAAAATACAATTTTTTTTGCATTTCAGTCCTATCAATTACCATGTGTACTTGATACTTATTTTAAGCAATTATTTTATAAATTATACAAGGTGTTACATTTTAAGCTCCGTCAAGGCCGTGGGGCTATAAGGATGATTGTAGGCCCATTAACTGGCCACTGTAGGCTCAGGAAACACATGCATCGCATGGGCCTGGCAGATGATAGCCTATGTAGGTTCTGTCAGGAAGAGGAGGAAACGGCACTGCACGTGTTGTGTCAGTGTGAGGGGCTCGTGTGGCTAAGGATGTTACTTCTCGGGGAGGAAAAGCCAAGGCCTGTGAGCTTTACCCAAGAGTCGCTCTCCAGCATTAAGAGTCTGATTAAAAGGACAGGTCTGGAGAGTGAACTTTAAAGTGAGGGGAGCCACAATAGATCCAAAGGGGTCGCAGTGGCGTAGGCCTTGAGGCCACCCTAGTCTAATCTAATCTAATCTAATCTACATTTTAAGCTCAGATGCATTTCTGCTTAAACGGTTAATCTGAGCCAAAAAAAAATGGTAGAGGTACAATTTGTTGCCCGTCACCGCTAGTTTCAGAATATGTGACTTGATTTTAGATTCCTGCCCGCATACGCGGCAGACGCGTGTCCAAAAGTAAGGGTTAGGACCCCCCATTTTCATGTACACAGTTTTAAAGAGTGTATAACGTTATAAAAGAAACCGGAAACCGTAATTCGATATCTTCAAAAATTAAAGGTGCTAGGCCATTTCAGAAATCTGATATTTATTAATCATATTTCAATTTTTTTAACTTGTTATCAAAGAGAAAGAAGAGCACGCGATAGGTTATTTTTATGTATTTTTTCATCCCCTTTTTACTAAAAATATTGCCAAGGCAGTAAAGCTAGTATTTTTCTTAATATCGGGAAATAAGTAGTTTATTGAGTGATTTTTCTAAGCAATAATCAAATGTTAAGAGCTTTAGATGTTCACAAGCATAGGCAAAAGGGCTACAAATTAATTTTACATCTGTTTCAAACAAGAAGGTATAATTATTTTTTGGTAATTTTGGGAGAGTTGCGTTTAATTACCAACAAAAATTGGAAACCTCCTGCCACATATTTAAATGTTCAAACTTATTCCTCAATTTATCAAGTAATGCACTTAACACAGCTTGTGCAGCATGTAATGTGCCTTCAAAGGGTGCCTGCTCTGGCTTGCAAGCACATTTGCATTCTCAAATGGCTCTCTGTATCTGATCTGGTGGAATAGCTCCACAGAGAAGTTAAAAGGGTTGGACAGAATAATATGTAAAACCGCATGGCTGGTGGTCGAATACTTGGCCCTTCCGTTAGGTACGGTTTCTTTGTTCTAAAGAATATACAGGGTGAACCAGTAAGTAATGTCCATAGGCCTACTGTGTGTAGTACATCTGAAGTGGAGTTCAAAGACGTATTGGCCAACTTCATATTTTCCACTGTTCTTCAGTGACGTCACTTTAATTTTTTTTTTCTAAAATCATTACTTTTTCGCAATAAAAATGTTATTACTCAGTAAGTTTTAGTCCGAAGTCAATTCTGATGACACGGCCAAAAAGACAGTTTAAATACTAATTAAAAATATTTCCTAACATTTTCTCAAATGTTTCAGTGAGATCATAAGTAAATGTTTAAAGTGCAATTTGTAACCTTTGAATTCCTTATTTTAAGGCAATCTACTTCAAAAACTGACTACTGGCCCATCTAAAAGAGTTTTCAATGAATTAAACAACTTGATAAACTAACACTATTGAGTGCTCGTGAACACGTTTTCTTGCAAAACAAACGTAATTTCTCATACGAAGATAAAAGGAATCCTGGAAAATGATATACCGTTAGAAAGCCCATTAGACAAGGAAACTTTTATAAAAAGTGCCAGCACCTAGGTCTGATAATGATCACATAAGGGCCTAATGAGTTTTCTTAAAAATTTCTGTTACTTTTTATTTTTCCAGTATCCAGGAGGAAGATTGAGGCTGTTTGGAGAATAACTTATGCTTCAAAATGGTGACAATAGTTAGAAAATGTATCTGTCTTTATAACCGTGTCATCAGAATCGAATTTAGACTAAAACTTTCTGAGTAATAACATTTTAATGCAAAAAAGTAATGATTTTAGAAAAAAATTTAAAGTAACGTCACTCAAGAACAGTGGAAAATATGAAATTGGCCAATACGTCATTGAACTCCACTTTAGATGTATACTACACACAGTAGGCCTAAGGACATTACTTACTGGTTCACCCTGTATAAGCGTCTTTTTAAATAGGTGCGTACAAAAGTTTAAATATTGTAAAGGTGCCCGAGTGTAGTTAAAGTTAGTTACGGAAAGCTATACTGCCCGAAATGAAATCATATTTTAGTATTGTGAAACAGTAATGGTTCTAACGTACCTTTAGTGCTGAGTGAAATGTTTAACTCTTCAGACTGATCAAGTACCGACCCTCTGATACAAAATTTTTTGTTTCTTTATACAAAATAAGTCATCCTGTAACAATAATAATAATAATAACACTTATTCATTGGGCTGCTAGCTCTTAGATTCTTCTCTCTTCCTAGGAGCTTCGTACAGCTCACAGCCCGGTAATCGACAGTGTTATCCTGTAACGTGAGAACACTGTCCGAAGGCCGGCCGTGCACTAAAAAAAAAAAGCTGCGGGCGCCAAAAACCACAGAATTTGACGCGCTTTAAAAAATTAAAATTTTTATTAATTATTATACATTTGTATTAATTATTATACATTTGTATTAATTATTATACATTTGTATTAATTATTATACATTTGTATTAATTATTATACATTTGTATTAATTATTATACATTTGTATTAATTATTATACATTTGTATTAATTATTATACATTTGTATTAATTATTATACATTTGTATTAATTATTATACATTTGTATTAATTATTATACATTTGTATTAATTATTATACATTTGTATTAATTATTATACATTTGTATTAATTATTATACATTTGTATTAATTATTATACATTTGTATTAATTATTATACATTTGTATTAATTATTATACATTTGTATTAATTATTATACATTTGTATTAATTATTATACATTTGTATTAATTATTATACATTTGTATTAATTATTATACATTTGTATTAATTATTATACATTTGTATTAATTATTATACATTTGTATTAATTATTATACATTTGTATTAATTATTATACATTTGTATTAATTATTATACATTTGTATTAATTATTATACATTTGTATTAATTATTATACATTTGTATTAATTATTATACATTTGTATTAATTATTATACATTTTTATTAATTATTATACATTTTTATTAATTATTATACATTTTTATTAATTATTATACATTTTTATTAATTATTATACATTTTTATTAATTATTATACATTTTTATTAATTATTATACATTTTTATTAATTATTATACATTTTTATTAATTATTATACATTTTTATTAATTATTATACATTTTTATTAATTATTATACATTTTTATTAATTATTATACATTTTTATTAATTATTATACATTTTTATTAATTATTATACATTTTTATTAATTATTATACATTTTTATTAATTATTATACATTTTTATTAATTATTATACATTATATTCTTATTTGTATTTTATTTATTTCACCTCTCTCCAATGAAGTGTAACACAGGCCGCTTAGGAGATGAATTCAATAATGCGAATAATTAATGACTGATAAATTAATTATCTCAATATTGAAAGGGATTAAAGGCGCTAATGACCTCGGTAGTCGATGCGCCAAAAAAAAAAAAACAAATTGAAAGGAATTTTGTTCCTTAATTAATTAAAATTAATTTTTTGTTCAGTTTTGTTTTTATTATAAATAATATTATTTAATCTAATTACTATATCTTCCTAATTTTTCTTATCTCTTTTCCATTTATAAGTGAAGAGACAATCGAGTTAATTATTTCAAATTTATTTATCATTCAACTTCATAAAATCAATATTCAATCAATATCAATACTTGACCAGTAGCTGTTCAAACAAGAGAATGTTTATCTTTTGAACTATCCGTTGGTCAAGATTGGTTGGTAATAGATGCATTTTATTCGGAGTAGATAGGTGGGTGTGTAAACAAAGAATCAAAATGAGGTGGGAGCAGCTATATCTTATTCACAATTGTTTCCTTAGACCAGTCTTGCAAGAATTGTCTTTTGTTGAACTTGGCAAATTGTTTTTGTTTTTGTTTTGTGCAACCTGTTGCCAAGAAATTGCATTTGCTAAGCGTACGGTTAAACTAGTAAAATAACCGCATGATACCTAGTTAGCACGCTTTTTCGATGCCGTTTTTGTTTTTCATCAGGCACAACATATTGTTTTTTTTTTTTGTTTTTTTTCAAGATCGCCATTATTTAACGACGTTTGATTTTTCGGTTAGCTCTTTTTGAATAGCTCCTACGACTTAAAAAAAGTTAGTCAGGCTTTCCTCTAACGTGCCATTACAGTTTATTGTACTGGCTTACCTAAATAAAATAAAATTAACTAATAATGAATTCATGCTAAAAATACAATCAGAATTTAGAGATGTTGTCTGCTACGAAAAGCAAATAGCGATAAATACCATTTGTGTTTACAAAAAATTGGTATTGGATTTTGGGAAGAACGACTATGATACAAATAGTTTGAAATTTATTGTATTAATGTAATAATGAAACTGAGAGGTGCATTGTTTAATTTTAATTTAAAGGGACGCAAATAAGCGTTTTTGTTCTTTCTATAATCTTGAAGTGATTGAAGATATAAACCATTTTCATTAGGGAATGTCCGATTTTACAGGAGCTCAGAGTGTAGTGCTTGGAAAACAGAAAACTTAAAACAATTTTTATTATTAGATCATTTCAAATTTTAACAATAAAAGAATATGTTTAGTACTATAGTTTTAGTCCATGTTACATAAACAGAGTTAACTCGGCAGAAGGGCTAAGTCCATGCATAAGGTGTGTTTTCTTTTTCAAATACATACGTACAAGAATGTTTGTTAATTTAGTTTGAATTCTCTTTAAGAATATTTTGTCTTTGTATGAAAATAGTTCTTTAATAAACACAATTAATATTATTATTACTATTATTATTATTATTATGATTATTATTACTAATGTTATTACTATTACTAATATTATTTTTTTTTTTTTTTTTTTTTTTTTTTTTTTTTTTTTTTGGCGCATCAACAGCTGAGGTCATTAGCGCCCGGAGCTTTTTCCAGTGCACTGCCGGCCTCCGGACAGTGTTCTCTCGTTACAGACAACACTGTCCATCACCGGACAGTGAGCTGTAAGAAGCTCCTAGGAAGAGAAAATCTAAGGGTCAGCTGCTGGATTCGAACCCGGGACCTCCGCGTGGGAGTCCAGTATGCTAACCTCATAGCTAATCCCTTCCCTTACTAATATTATTATTATTACTATTATTATTATTACTATTACTATTACTATTATTAGTACTGTTCACGACGAGGCGTATTCAAACTTCAGTAACACTGAAAGTGGGGCAGTATGAAGTGGAAACTAAACCCGCTGCGAAGTATCTAGGAGTGACATTGGATACCAAGCTCAAATTTTTTGAGCAAATTAAGAGAAGCGTGGAGAAGGCCGCTAAAATGTCAGCAGCATTAAGCCGGCTAAATGGCTAACTGCAATGGGCCGCAACCTTGCAAAAGGAAGCTGCTAATGTCAGTGGTGCACTCCATTATGCTATATGGGGCAGAAGTGTGGGCAGACAGGTTAAGCACTGCATATTACCGGAAGAGACTGACTGCAGTGCAACGAAGAGGAGTCCTTCGGATAGCTTCCGCTTACCGAACAGTTTCGGAAGAAGCAATTATGGTAGTGGCCGGGGTTATCCCGATCTACCTCCTCGCTCAGGAGCGAAAGGCCATATATGAAAGAATAGGAGAAAACCGATGGCTAATTAAAATGGAGGCAAGACAAGACACTCTGAAGAAGTGGCAAGAAGAATGGGAATTCTGTAACAAAGCAGCATGGACAAGACTGTTGATTCCCAGGATTGCGGGATGGTATGTTAGGAGACACGGTCAAGTAAATTTCTACTTGACTCAGTTTCTAACAGGTCATGGCTGCTTCAGGAAGTATCTGAACACCATGAGAAAAGTGGAAAGCCCTTGCTGCGTTTATTGTAAGGATGTTCAGGATGATGCACGGCACACTTTTTTCGAGTGTAAGAGATGAGACCAACAAAGAATGGAACTGGAGTTGGAGATAGGGAGCATTACCCCAGAGAATATCGTGGGCAAAATGTTAGCCGCGAAGTCCAACTGGACTAAGGTGGACAAGACCGTCAGCGATATTTTAAAAAAGAAGAAAGCTGAAGAGGAACACTTCAGCTGAAATGAGGGAAAAATGACGGAGTGTATAGTGTTCCTGGTCCAGCCCGAAGTAATGTGATGAACGGTCCCGGGCTGGTTCCATCCAGGAAATCGAGGAAGTGAGGTTTTTTAGTGGGTAGCAATCCCACATAACCGAGCGTATGGTACCTTTATGAAGGTTTTCCTCACTTATAAAAAAAAAACAAAAAAAAAAAAAAACTATTATTACTATTATTATTATTATTATTTTTATTTTTATTTTGTGTCCGGCGCATCGACTTCTACTGACTTCTAATGACTGATATTAGAAATTATTAAGGTAGTTAACCTTATTAAAGTAGTAAAGGGGGATTTTACGCAACTAACTCTTGTCAATTCATTGTACTTCAAATAAACTAGGTTACAATATTGTTCAGCGTTAATTTAAATGTTTAAACTGAAATAATTATTCGGAATAATAATGCATGTTTTATTTATTATGGTAGAGATTATTAGGAATAGTATTCTATTAGGGAGTTTGGCATGGCTGCCAAGCGGTACTTTCTTGGCAGAACTCTGCCGGCCAAGCATGCTCGCTTGTTTACATTAAATATGTGAATCACGTCACTATAATTAGAGCCTCCACTATATTGTCCTCCATCTCATTTTAAATGTACTAATACAAAAACAAAATGGAAATTCTTTCGCAATTCGATCTATTTATTGCAGAATTTTTATAACGTTCGCTAAAAAATTACTTCCACGGTTTATGCAGTTTTATGCATATATCATCATTAATTTTAATTTATACGTTTACTTTTTGGAGGGGGGGAGGGTTCTTTAATTGAAAATATTCGAAACCGATATAAAACAGTTGTGAACATTCACGAGGCTTGCACTTACTGCTATTCTCAAGGTTCTAACTCGCAAATTTCGAAAATCCGAACATTTGAGTCATACTTAACCAACATTACACAGTTTGTAACCGTACATTACCTTCAAATGTAACCTTAAAAAGACGTTTACGCCAACCCAGCTCAGATAACTACCCTAAAAATACGATATTTTTTCTAGAAAAATAATAAAAGAAAAATTAATGAATTTATATCTACATTGGCTACACAAAGTTTATAGTAAAATCTAGGAGCTATTTTCGATAAAGCGGAAATTGATTGCGTTATGGTGGTATTTTTTTACACAGCGGGGAATTGTCTTTAAACTCAACATTAGGAACCTTTAATCGAATTTACTGTTACAAATAAAATATATTTACATCTACAAGGCGCCACGATAGCCGAGCGGTTAAAGGAGTGGCCTGCAAAGCTATTATGTATTGTGGTACTGGGTTCGATTCCCCGGTCTGGTGTCCATGGATTTTATTTAAATGTTTTAATATTGAGAACCAATTTAGTTGTCGTAAGTTATGTTTAAGAAGACTGAAAGTCCGTTTTTTAAAAAAGAACTTTATTTTGAAAGGAACACTGGGGAATAAGTACAACAATTTAAAGTAATTAAAAGTAGAATGTGTCACGTATAACGTATAGTCTGGGTGTGTCTGTCATCTCTTGATTCCAGGGGTATATATCATATTTGCGAGCATCTTATCTATGCAGGTGGTTATCGGTATGAACAGCGTTCGTAACTCCTCCCTCCTTAAGATGAAGCCGTCCTCGGCGAAGGGTTGAGGGTTGTACCGGATGGTATTTCCAATTTTATACCAACTGCTGTGGCTGTGTCGGTTTTCCTAAGTCTTTTGGAAAAATTGGTTTTTGATAGCATGTAACATAATAAAACAATTATGATTATACCAACTATTACATAAAGTATTATAGAGTGCGTGTTTACAATAGGCAGTTCCTCTAGAAACTCTAAGGGTCTTGATTTTAAATTTAATTTGTGTAAATTATCAAAAGAAAAATTAGAAGTAGTAGAAGGATAATTTATACTTATGCTACCTAAGTCTAACAATTTACTTTCCCAATAAGTATATGGTTGGGAGATATTATAAATAAATTCATTTTCGTCTAATTCTAAAAGATAACAATACTTGGAGTAGATTGTAATGTTAGTTGTATTCTTAATGTTTAACATAATGTCTTCATAATTATAAAACAAGTATTTATTAATTACATTAACATATTTTACAAATGGTTTCGTATTATCTAATACAATAGTTTTACAATCATGGTTTTTATTTTTCAATATATTTTCAATACATTCATTATTTTTTATTTCTTTAGCCTTTTTACAATAATATATATTCTTAATTAATATACAATCTTTGCTATAATATAAATTATTATATTTTCTAAGGACCATAGAGGGATGCGCATAAATTGCAGCGGTTTCTGTACCATGTTTAAAAGGATGGGATAAAAAGAATATTGTTTCGTATGAGTCAGAAGATAAAGGGAGTTCTAAAAAATAAGATATGAAATTATCATGTAGGGCACATCTGACTGAGCCTACTTGCCATAATATTTCTGGATCATCACTTATAAATTGAACACCTGTTTTCTTTACTATTCTACTAAGTTCCCTCCTTGTGATTATACTGGAATGCACTATACTGGTTTTACAAAACTCTATACTGTTATCTATGTCGTTTATCTTATTTATTAGTAATTGCAAGTTTATTAAATAGAAGTTGTATTGCTCAGCTAGTTGCACAGCTGTGGTCTCATTAGAAAGAATTTGCAAATACAACTTTGCTTTGTTATTGTTTGCGCGTATGATGTCTATGTCGGCGTTAAATTTGTTTATAATGTCCTGATTCATAGATATTTGATTTTGTACGTTGTGCTGTAGGGAATATTCGTTGTTGGCTATTTGTTTAATTATTTTATCGTATCTTTCTTTATCATCTGCGTCCATATTTCCGGTTATCCAGGAAATTGCCGTTCCCAGTCCGTTAATTAGTCCACGCTTTTGTCTTGGTATTTTATTTAAATATATATGTGACAATTTGTCTTTAGAGTATAGAATGAAAGAATTAATTATATTGATATAATGGGGATTTCTATTCTTGGGGTTAATTAAGTTTAGGTTGTTTTCTATTTGATTGATTTCTTCGTTAATTTCTTCAATGTTTATGTTGTGTATGTAGGTGTATGTATTGTTAATTATGTAGGATGGCTGTATTCGTAAAGCAATAATTCCGTTGGATTTGGTTAGATCAATGATCTGGTGAGCTGTCAGTAGAGTAGCTAATGTTAGGGTCGCGACTAGTAGATGGTTGAAGTGTGGGGTCATGGTTCCCTGTAATAGAAAGTGGTTTTGTTACTTTTCTGGGTCTCTTTACCCTGTTTGGATGGATTTTAAATTCTTTGCAAGTTTTGGAGTTTTTGAGTTTTTCCATCTTGGTTGATGGGTTGTGTTTTACTGGAAAGTATTTGGGGACATGTTTCTTGTGTTTGGTTGATTTTATGTGTAGTGTTTTGGGAAGGTTTATGTTAGGTTCTCGTGTCTTGTTTAATTTCTGGGTTCTTTCGATCTTTTCCTTTTCGATATTATCTTTTATTATTTTGTGTATTAGCTCGAGGTCTTGGTGGTACTGTCTCGTCTTTTCTTCGAGTATATTAACCTGAACGTTTTGGGGTGCGATGTTGTTAGTACCGAACGTCACTTCCATAGGGGTGAGTTTTAATTTGGAGATTATGCTATTGTTGTAGGCTATGACAGCTAGTGTCATGTTTTTTCCAATTGTATTATTTTTGTTTTCTATTTGAATGGCGTTTAATAATTCAATAAGGGTAGAGTGTACTCTTTCGATTGTACCTTGAGACTGAGAATGACCTGGTGTAGTGTAATAAGGATTAATGTTATAGAGGGACAAGAGATTCTTAATGCCGATGTTTTGAAACTCTTTCCCGTTATCCATTTGAATTGTTGTGGGTAATGGGAACAGTGAGAAATATGTTTGAAGCTTGCCTTGAATTTCAATCGAGTTATGGGTTTTAATTGGGTACACAGTCAGTTTTTTACTGAAGAGATCTATTATGGTTAAAAACTTTTGAGAGTTAAAAATGAACACGTCTATGGCTATTTTCTCAAAAGGTTTATTAGGGGTTGGTGTAATTTGGTATTGGGCTTTTATAGGCTTTCTGTCGTATTTCACTTTTAGGCAGGTTTGACACTGATTTATAAAGTCAGATATATCCTTAAACATGCCGGGCCAGTAATATCGGCGGCGGATATGTTCATAGGATTCGGATATACCGCGATGATAAGTTTTACCATTGTGATAATTTCCTATAGTCTCTAATTGCTCAGGTTTGTCCTCAATGTCTATTAGGAGTTTATAGTATCGTCGCAGTTTAATAGAAGAAAAGTCTCTAGTTATAATTGTTTGTAACGTAAGGAAGATATGGTCGTACTCTTGTTGTAATATTTCTGAGGTCTGACAGTATATTCCATAAGTTGTCTTTGGTTGTAAGTATTGCAAGACAAATTCTTTTAATTGGTCCTCTATATTAATGTTACTTATAGTTAACTTTATTCTATTCTTATTAAATACTTTTATTATTTGTATATTTGGCGATCCCCTTTCTATTAGTATTTGATGTTGCTCTATATTTAATATTTTATCTTTGTCCATGAGAGTTACTTGCTCGGATGAGCTCTCTTGGGAGTGTACAGTAGCGAGGCTGCTGTTATCATTATCAATTTGGGGAGGATATTCTCTTAGAAATTGGTCAATTACTTCTTCAGGATTTACTTCACTGAGGTTTTCAGAATTTCTTTCCTCAGGGGGGTTGTCTATGGTGGATATCTCCTGGGGGATACGCGACAAGGCGTCGGCTACTAAATTGGTTTTCCCTGGGATATATTTCACGTCGAACTCATAATCCAATAAGGTGCATTTCCATCTCAAGAGTTTTGACGTGGGCTCTTTCATATTATGGAGCCACTGAAGAGGTTTATGGTCAGTATATATGGTAAATTTTTTTCCGTACAAGTAAGGTCTGAAATGTTTGCAAGACCAAACAATGGCTAACAGCTCCTTCTCAATGGTGCTCAGCCTTTCTTCAGCCTTATTTAGAGTTCTCGAGGCGTAGGCTATGGGTAAATCCTTGCCCTCGAAATTTTGCGAAAGGACTGCCCCTAATGCTAAATTGGAGGCGTCAGTGGTTAAATGGAACTCTTTCTGGAAATCTGGTAGTTGGAGTATGGGGGAGTTCTGTAGGTATTCTTTTAATGTATTGAATGAGTCTATGTATTCCTGATCCTTTGTGTCTATTTTACCGTCTTGTCTTAATGCGTTGGTTAATGGTTTAGCAATTTTTGCGTAATTTTTAATCATTTTTCTGTAATATCCTGTCAATCCGAGAAATTGTTTAATTTGCTTTGTGGTTTTAGGTAAGGGGAAATTTTTGATGGTACTTACTTTGTCGGGATTGGGAGCTATCCCTTTATTGGATATTATGTGTCCCAGATAGAGTAGTTCTTTTTTGAAAAATTCAGTCTTGTCTAATTGAATTTTTAAGTTATTGTCTTTTAATTTTTGGAATACTTTTTGCAAATGTTTTAAGTGTTCAGTTAAGTTGTCGGAGAACACAATGATATCGTCCATGTATACTAGGACGTTTGGGGTGTCGGCAAAAATGAGATTCATAGCTCTCTGAAAAGTGGGAGGTGCATTTTTCAACCCGAAGGGCATTCTTAAGAATTCATAATGCCCGGACTCCGTACTGAAAGCGGTTTTGGGTATTGATTCGGGATCCATTTCTATCTGGTGGAACCCAGATGCTAAATCTATAGCGGAGAAGTAGGTCGCTCTTCCTATTTTTCCGAATAGATCCTCTATGTTTGGGAGAGGATACTTGTCTTCTATGGTTTTTTCGTTAAGTTTACGATAATCTATTACCATTCTTATCTTTCGTTTACCTGAAGCGTCAGGTTTTTTTGGGACTACCCAAATGGGCGAATTATATGGGGAGTTACTGTTTTGAATTATTTTATTTTCGAGCAACTTCTCAATTTCTTTGTGTATATCTGCCTTAAAGGCTATGGGGTGCCGATAGTTTCTAGTGTAGACGGGGGTATCGTCTTTAGTATTAATTTTGTGTTTAATTAAGGTGGTACTAGTGAGTTTATCCTTATCTCTTTTTATTATCTCTGGATATTCCTTTATTAAATTTTCTATCTTAACTTTCTCCTCTTTATTCATGTGGTCGGTTCTTATTAATTTGGGGATTTCCTTTTTTACTTCTGCCAATTCATCGGGACAATTGGTCACGGAATCGGTAGTATAGGCTGACTCTACTTCGTCCAGCTCCATGGGTTCAGGACAAATGGTCGTGACCTCGTGGGCATAGACTAAGCATTTTGCTTTGCCTTTATTATTTTTTATTAATCCCTTTTTTAACTCTACTTTCTCATTTTTTAAATCGTAATTATCTATTAAACCTATCTTACAATTATTATTTTTTACTTCTATTTCGATTATATTTAATCCCTTTTTTAAATTTATATTTTCTTTTACTTTCTTTGTTTTATTTATTTTATCATTACCTTTTTCATTTATTTTATCTTTTATATTAAACAATAAATTGCGATGTCCATTATCATACCTTAAAACACTAGCCTTAAAATCTATAGTGGCGTTAATAACTTTAAGAGTTTCGTAACCTAATAATAAGTCGTATCTGTCAGAGAAGGGGAAGACATAGAATTTAGTAGGTAAGTCTAAAGTATTAGGAAAGGTCTTGTCTAAAGTTAAAAATATGTATTCCGTTCCGGTTTCTTCTCCTGTAGGGGTTTTGACAGTAAAGTTTTCTTTGTGTCTTTGTGTGTTTGGTGGGATGATGTTTGGATTTATGTAGTTTTTTTGTGAGCCTGTGTCTATGAGGTTTTTGAGTGCATTTTCATCTAGGAAGTAGGGTAAGGACTTGGAAATGGATTTTAGTTCAAAGGTTAAGGGTCTGGTGGGTGGTGGTGTGTTCCTAATTCTAAAAAATGTTCCGTTAATTGTGATACTGATTTGTTTAGTGTTTCTATTTGTTTTTTCAATTCGCTGACTTCATTTTTTTGATTCATTTCCGTAATGGTTAGTTCATGTCTTGGTCTAACTGTTTTCATTGACACGGTATTCTGCGAATGAGGGTTAAAAGGTTTACTAGGAAAGTTAGAGGGGTTAGGTCGGTTAAATTGAATTTGAGGATATGTAAGCTGATTATAGTTTGGATGTGTAATTTGAGGTATTTGAGGTGAATGATGATTCAAATTTGGAGGGTAATAGTGGTTGTAGCGATGAAATGGTTGGCTGGTGTAATTGTTTTTTGAATAAGTGTGTGGCTGACGCCATGGTTTCTTTTGTCTGTGATTGTTATGGTGATTATTAGTAATTGTGTCTGTGTTGTTCTCAGGGGTATTGGGTAGTTTTAATTGGCTTAAAATTATTCCACAGTCATTTATTAATTTTAATCGTGTATCATCCAATGCTTGGCATTGCAATGATTGTAAATGTGCACCTAATGAGGGATGAATTCCGTATAGGAATATTCTAACGAGATGGGCATCTAATTGTCTGGTCAGTTCATTTAGCACTATCCCGGAAATTCCGTCTAGTCTGTATCTAGTCAAGATTACATTTCTCTTTTCATCTAACCTGTTGAGAAACTCTAGAGGATGTTCCCTAGGTTTAGCTTTCATGCTATTGATTTCAGAAAATAGGTCGGGTACTGTGCGGTTGTCTGCGAAATTCTTTCTTAGAGCAGCTATGACTTCATTAACAGTTTGGCAATTGTTGTTATAGACTACTATCTTAGCTGGCCCTTTGATTTTGTTTAACGCGGTTTTTAAAAGTAACCAGTGGTTATGCTCGTTTTCTTTTATATTGGGTTTACAGTAAGTGTTTAGTAGTTCTTCACAAGTGTTTATAAAGTGGTACAATTCATAGCTATTCCCGTCGTACTCTGGTACGCATCTAAGTACATCGTAAGTTAGTGGTAAAGACGTCATGTTGATAGTTATGTCAATTGAGTTACCTGGAGATGTGGCTGTAGTAACACTTGTTGTTGGTTGTTCTGCAAGTGCTGTAGTTGTAGCAGCTTTCCACCGTACCGTAGACTTCGCTCTCCTTGAAGTACGCTCCTTGGAAGGCTTGAGGGGTAGTTCGTCTTCGGATGAGTCGGTCCAGTAGGTGTAAGGGTTGCTTTGTTGTGTTCTTGATTTCTCCAGCTTCCTTTCCGTGGGACGACTGGTCACACGTTGTCTTCTTTTAGGTGTTTAGCGGGGCAATAGGCCACACTGTTCGACAGCAATCTGTAGTAGGTACTGCTTCCACTTCAGCTGGACAATTGGTCGTAACTTTAAAGGGTTGCGGTAAATACTACGGTCGACTTAAAGTTTGGATAAGTGATCGAAACGTTAAGAAGTATTGCTGTTCCTGCAATCGGGCGCCAGTTATGTTTAAGAAGACTGAAAGTCCGTTTTTTAAAAAAGAACTTTATTTTGAAAGGAACACTGGGGAATAAGTACAACAATTTAAAGTAATTAAAAGTAGAATGTGTCACGTATAACGTATAGTCTGGGTGTGTCTGTCATCTCTTGATTCCAGGGGTATATATCATATTTGCGAGCATCTTATCTATGCAGGTGGTTATCGGTATGAACAGCGTTCGTAACTGTAGACGGGTGCAGAAGCTCATACCTCACTGTAAACAAATTTTTTCTAGCAAATAAAAAGTAGTCATACGCGGGATTCGAACTGGCGACCTCCCTCTTACCAAGCCAAGCTCTTGACCACTAGACCATCACTAGTCCCGGTTATTGATGTCTAGCAGTGATGAAAAGTTACATTTTTCAGTTTTTCAAGAAACTTTTTGGTTATAAGTTTTCACGTAATGATTAATTATGTTTTTAGTAAATATATTTTTTAGCTATATGTTACCCCTTCTTCATAATAATAATAATAATATAATGGCCAGAATACTAGCAAGCAATAAGGTCCAAGAGAGATATTGAACGGCCATAATTTTACAGAACTTCATGACCCAAAAAATTTTCAACCCTTTATATCTTCTACGTTTATAGATCTGAGCACAAAATAACTATAGCTTATAATTGAGAAAAACAAAGTGTATAAGAGAACAAAATTCCATACGAATACGTAGTTCACAGTGGTAGATATAGGATGGCCATAATTTTACAGAATTTCATGACCCAAAAAATTTTCAACCCTTTATATCATCTACGTTTATAGATCTGAGCACAAAATAACTATAGCTTATAATTGAGAAAAACAAAGTGTATAAGAGAACAAAATTCCATACGAATACGTGGTTCACAGTGGGAGATATAGGATGGCCATAATTTTACAGAATTTCATGACCCAAAAAATTTTCAACCCTTTATATCTTCTACATTTATAGATCTGAGCACAAAATAACTATAGCTTATAATTGAGAAAAACAAAGTGTATAAGAGAACAAAATTCCATACGAATACGTGGTTCACAGTAGGAGATATAAAACGGCCACAATTTTACAGAATTTCATGACCCAAAAAATTTTCAACCCTTTATATCTTCTACGTTTATAGATCTGAGCACAAAATAACTATAGCTTATAATTGAGAAAAACAAAGTGTATAAGAGAACAAAATTCCATACGAATACGTAGTTCACAGTGGTAGATATAGGATGGCCATAATTTTACAGAATTTCATGACCCAAAAAATTTTCAACCCTTTATATCATCTACGTTTATAGATCTGAGCACAAAATAACTATAGCTTATAATTGAGAAAAACAAAGTGTATAAGAGAACAAAATTCCATACGAATACGTGGTTCACAGTGGGAGATATAGGATGGCCATAATTTTACAGAATTTCATGACCCAAAAAATTTTCAACCCTTTATATCTTCTACATTTATAGATCTGAGCACAAAATAACTATAGCTTATAATTGAGAAAAACAAAGTGTATAAGAGAACAAAATTCCATACGAATACGTGGTTCACAGTAGGAGATATAAAACGGCCACAATTTTACAGAATTTCATGACCCAAAAAATTTTCAATCCTTTATATCTTCTACATTTACAGATCTCAGCACAAAATCTATAGCTTATAATTGAGAAAAACAAAGTGTATAAGAGAACAAAATTTCATATCAATACGTGGTTCACAGTGGGAGATCTTGAACGGCCACAATTTTACAGAATTTCACGACCCAAAAAATTTTTAACCCTTTATATCTTCTACATTTACAAATCCGAGCACAAAATAACTATAGCTTATAATTGAGAAAAACAAAGTGTATAAGAGAACAAAATTCCATACGAATACGTGGTTCACAGTAGGAGATAAAGAATGGCCATAATTTTACAGAATTTCATGACCCAAAAAATTTTCAACCCTTTATATCTTCTACATTTATAGATCTGAGAACAAAATAACTTATAGCTTATAATTGAGAAAAACAAAGTGTATAAGAGAACAAAATTCCATACGAATACGTGGTTCACAGTGGGAGATATAGAATGGCCATAATTTTACAGAATTTCATGACCCAAAAAATTTTCACCCCTTTATATCATCTACAATTATTGATCTGAGCACAAAATAACTATAGCTTATATTTGAGAAAAACAAAGTGTATAAGAGAACAAAATTCCATACGAATACGTGGTTCACAGTGGGAGATATAGAATGGCCATAATTTTACAGAATTTCATGACCCAAAAAATTTTCAACCCTTTATATCTTCTATATTTATATATCTGAGCACAAAATAACTATAGCTTATAATTGAGAAAAACAAAGTGTATAAGAGAACAAAATTCCATACGAATACGTGGTTCACAGTAGGAGATAAAGAATGGCCATAATTTTACAGAATTTCATGACCCAAAAAATTTTCAACCCTTTATATCTTCTACATTTATAGATCTGAGCACAAAATAACTATAGCTTATAATTGAGAAAAACAAAGTGTATAAGAGAACAAAATTCCATACGAATACGTGGTTCACAGTGGGAGATATAGAATGGCCATAATTTTACAGAATTTTATGACCCAAAAAATTTTCAACCCCTTATATCAACTACATTTATAAATCTGAGCAGAAAATAACTATAGCTTATAATTGAGAAAAACAAAGTGTATAAGAGAACAAAATTCCATACGAATACGTGGTTCACAGTGGGAGATATAGAATGGCCATAATTTTACAGAATTTCATGACCCAAAAAATTTTCAACCCTTTATATCTTCTACATTTATATATCTGAGCACAAAATAACTATAGCTTATAATTGAGAAAAACAAAGTGTATAAGAGAACAAAATTCCATACGAATACGTGGTTCACAGTAGGAGATAAAGAATGGCCATAATTTTACAGAATTTCATGACCCAAAAAATTTCCAACCCTTTATATCTTCAACATTTATAGATCTGAGCACAAAATAACTATAGCTTATAATTGAGAAAAACAAAGTGTACAAGAGAACAAAATTCCATACGAATACGTGGTTCACAGTGGGAGATATAGAATGGCCATAATTTTACAGAATTTCATGACCCAAAAAATTTTCAACCCTTTATATCTTCTACATTTATAGATCTGAGCACAAAATAACTATAGCTTATAATTGAGAAAAACAAAGTGTATAAGAGAACAAAATTCCATACGAATACGTGGTTCACAGTAGGAGATAAAGAATGGCCATAATTTTACAGAATTTCATGACCCAAAAAATTTTCAACCCTTTATATTTTCTACATTTATAGATCTGAGCACAAAATAACTATAGCTTATAATTGAGAAAAACAAAGTGTATAAGAGAACAAAATTCCATACGAATACGTGGTTCACAGTGGGAGATATAGAATGGCCATAATTTTACAGAATTTCATGACCCAAAAAATTTTCAACCCTTTATATCTTCTACATTTATAGATCTGAGCACAAAATAACTATAGCTTATAATTGAGAAAAACAAAGTGTATAAGAGAACAAAATTCCATACGAATACGTGGTTCACAGTAGAAGATAAAGAATGGCCATAATTTTACAGAATTTCATGACCCAAAAAATATTCAACCCTTTATATCTTCTACATTTATAGATCTGAGCACAAAATAACTATAGCTTATAATTGAGAAAAACAAAGTGTATAAGAGAACAAAATTCCATACGAATACGTGGTTCACAGTAGGAGATATAAAACGGCCACAATTTTACAGAATTTCATGACCCAAAAAATTTTCAATCCTTTATATCTTCAACATTTACAGATCTCAGCACAAAATCTATAGCTTATAATTGAGAAAAACAAAGTGTATAAGAGAACAAAATTCCATACGAATACGTGGTTCACAGTAGGAGATAAAGAATGGCCATAATTTTACAGAATTTCATGACCCAAAAAATATTCAACCCTTTATATCTTCTACATTTATAGATCTGAGCACAAAATAACTATAGCTTATAATTGAGAAAAACAAAGTGTATAAGAGAACAAAATTCCATACGAATACGTGGTTCACAGTAGGAGATATAAAACGGCCACAATTTTACAGAATTTCATGACCCAAAAAATTTTCAACCCTTTTTATCTTCTACATTTATAGATCTGAGCACAAAATAACTATAGCTTATAATTGAGAAAAACAAAGTGTATAAGAGAACAAAATTCCATACGAATACGTGGTTCACAGTAGGAGATATAAAACGGCCACAATTTTACAGAATTTCATGACCCAAAAAATTTTCAATCCTTTATATCTTCTACATTTACAGATCTCAGCACAAAATCTATAGCTTATAATTGAGAAAAACAAAGTGTATAAGAGCACAAAATTTCATATCAATACGTGGTTCACAGTGGGAGATCTTGAACGGCGACAATTTTACAGAATTTCCCGACCCAAAAAATTTTCAACCCTTTATATCTTCTCCATTTACAAATCCGAGCACAAAATAACTATAGCTTATAATTGAGAAAAACAAAGTGTATAAGAGAACAAAATTCCATACGAATACGTGGTTCACAGTAGGAGATAAAGAATGGCCATGATTTTACAGAATTTCATGACCCAAAAAATTTTCAACCCTTTATATCTTCTACATTTATAGATCTGAGCACAAAATAACTATAGCTTATAATTGAGAAAAACAAAGTGTATAAGAGAACAAAATTCCATACGAATACGTGGTTCACAGTGGGAGATATAGAATGGCCATAATTTTACAGAATTTCATGACCCAAAAAATTTTCAACCCTTTATATCTTCTACATTTATAAATCTGAGCAGAAAATAACTATAGCTTATAATTGAGAAAAACAAAGTGTATAAGAGAACAAAATTCCATACGAATACGTGGTTCACAGTGGGAGATATAGGATGGCCATAATTTTACAGAATTTCATGAACCAAAAAATTATCAACCCTTTATATCTTCTACATTTATAGATCTGAGCACAAAATAACTTTAGCTTATAATTGAGAAAAACAAAGTGTATAAGAGAACAAAATTCCATACGAATACGTGGTTCACAGTAGGAGATATAAAACGGCCACAATTTTACAGAATTTCATGACCCAAAAACTTTTCAATCCTTTATTTCTTCTACATTTACAGATCTGAGCACAAAATCTATAGCTTATAATTGAGAAAAACAAAGTGTATAAGAGAACAAAATTCCATACGAATACGTGGTTCACAGTGGGGGATATTGAACGGCCAAAATTTTACAGAATTTCATGACCCAAAAAATTTTCAACCCTTTATATCTTCTACATTTATAGATCTGTGCACAAAATAACTATAGCCTATAATTGAGAAAAACAAAGTGTATAAGAGAACAAAGTTTCATATCAATACGTGGTTCACAGTGGGAGATCTTGAACGGCCACAATTTTACAGAATTTAACGACCCAAAAAATTTTCAACCCTTTATATCTTCTACATTTATAGATCTGTGCACAAAATAACTATAGCCTATAATTGAGAAAAACAAAGTGTATAAGAGAACAAAATTCCATACGAATACGTGGTTCACAGTAGGAGATAAAGAATGGCCATAATTTTACAGAATTTCATGACCCAAAAAATTTTCAACCCTTTATATCTTCTACATTTATAGATCTGAGCACAAAATAACTTATAGCTTATAATTGAGAAAAACAAAGTGTATAAGAGAACAAAATTCCATACGAATACGTGGTTCACAGTGGGAGATATAGAATGGCCATAATTTTACAGAATTTCATGACCCAAAAAATTTTCAACCCTTTATATCTTCTACATTTATAGATCTGAGCACAAAATAACTATAGCTTATAATTGAGAAAAACAAAGTGTATAAGAGAACAAAATTCCATACGAATACGTGGTTCACAGTAGGAGATATAAAACGGCCACAATTTTACAGAATTTCATGACCCAAAAACTTTTCAATCCTTTATTTCTTCTACATTTACAGATCTGAGCACAAAATCTATAGCTTATAATTGAGAAAAACAAAGTGTATAAGAGAACAAAATTCCATACGAATACGTGGTTCACAGTGGGGGATATTGAACGGCCAAAATTTTACAGAATTTCATGACCCAAAAAATTTTCAACCCTTTATATCTTCTACATTTATAGATCTGTGCACAAAATAACTATAGCCTATAATTGAGAAAAACAAAGTGTATAAGAGAACAAAGTTTCATATCAATACGTGGTTCACAGTGGGAGATCTTGAACGGCCACAATTTTACAGAATTTAACGACCCAAAAAATTTTCAACCCTTTATATCTTCTACATTTATAGATCTGTGCACAAAATAACTATAGCCTATAATTGAGAAAAACAAAGTGTATAAGAGAACAAAATTCCATACGAATACGTGGTTCACAGTAGGAGATAAAGAATGGCCATAATTTTACAGAATTTCATGACCCAAAAAATTTTCAACCCTTTATATCTTCTACATTTATAGATCTGAGCACAAAATAACTTATAGCTTATAATTGAGAAAAACAAAGTGTATAAGAGAACAAAATTCCATACGAATACGTGGTTCACAGTGGGAGATATAGAATGGCCATAATTTTACAGAATTTCATGACCCAAAAAATTTTCAACCCTTTATATCTTCTACATTTATAGATCTCAGCACAAAATAACTATAGCTTATAATTGAGAAAAACAAAGTGTATAAGAGAACAAAATTCCATACGAATACGTGGTTCACAGTAGGAGATAAAGAATGGCCATAATTTTACAGAATTTCATGACCCAAAAAATTTTCAACCCTTTATATCTTCTACATTTATAGATGTGAGCACAAAATAACTATAGCTTATAATTGAGAAAATTAAAGTGTATAATAGAACAAAATTCCATACGAATACGTGGTTCACAGTGGGAGATATAGAATGGCCATAATTTTTCAGAATTTCATGACCCAAAAAATTTTCAACCCTTTATATCTTCTACATTTATAAATCTGAGCACAAAATAACTATAGCTTATAATTGAGAAAAACAAAGTGTATAAGAGAACAAAATTCCATACGAATACGTGGTTCACAGTAGGAGATAAAGAATGGCCATAATTTTACAGAATTTTCATGACCCAAAAAATTTTCAACCTTTTATATCTTCTACATTTATAGATCTGAGCACAAAATAACTTATAGCTTATAATTGAAAAAAACAAAGTGTATAAGAGAACAAAATTCCATACGAATACGTGGTTCACAGTGGGAGATATAGAATGGCCATAATTTTACAGAATTTCATGACCCAAAAAATTTTCAACCCTTTATATCTTCTACATTTATAGATCTGTGCACAAAATAACTATAGCTTATAATTGAGAAAAACAAAGTGTATAAGAGAACAAAATTTCATATCTATACGTGGTTCACAGTGGGAGATCTTGAACGGCCACAATTTTACAGAATTTCATGACCCAAAAAATTTTCAACCCTTTATATCTTCTACATTTATAAATCTGAGCACAAAATAACTATAGCTTATAATTGAGAAAAACAAAGTGTATAAGAGAACAAAATTCCATACGAATACGTGGTTCACAGTAGGAGATAAAGAATGGCCATAATTTTACAGAATTTCATGACCCAAAAAATTTTCAACCCTTTATATCTTCTACATTTATAGATGTGAGCACAAAATAACTATAGCTTATAATTGAGAAAATTAAAGTGTATAATAGAACAAAATTCCATACGAATACGTGGTTCACAGTGGGAGATATAGAATGGCCATAATTTTTCAGAATTTCATGACCCAAAAAATTTTCAACCCTTTATATCTTCTACATTTATAAATCTGAGCACAAAATAACTATAGCTTATAATTGAGAAAAACAAAGTGTATAAGAGAACAAAATTCCATACGAATACGTGGTTCACAGTGGGAGATCTTGAACGGCCACAATTTTACAGAATTTCATGACCCAAAAAATTTTCAACCCTTTATATCTTCTACATTTATAAATCTGAGCACAAAATAACTATAGCTTATAATTGAGAAAAACAAAGTGTATAAGAGAACAAAATTCCATACGAATACGTGGTTCACAGTAGGAGATAAAGAATGGCCATAATTTTACAGAATTTCATGACCCAAAAAATTTTCAACCCTTTATATCTTCTACATTTATAGATCTGAGCACAAAATAACTTATAGCTTATAATTGAGAAAAACAAAGTGTATAAGAGAACAAAATTCCATACGAATACGTGGTTCACAGTGGGAGATATAGAATGGCCATAATTTTACAGAATTTCATGACCCAAAAAATTTTCAACCCTTTATATCTTCTACATTTATAGATCTGAGCACAAAATAACTATAGCTTATAATTGAGAAAAACAAAGTGTATAAGAAAACAAAATTCCATACGAATACGTGGTTCACAGTGGGGGATATTGAACGGCCAAAATTTTACAGAATTTCATGACCCAAAAAATTTTCAACCCTTTATATCTTCTACATTTATAGATCTGTGCACAAAATAACTATAGCCTATAATTGAGAAAAACAAAGTGTATAAGAGAACAAAATTTCATATCAATACGTGGTTCACAGTGGGAGATCTTGAACGGCCACAATTTTACAGAATTTCATGACCCAAAAAATTTTCAACCCTTTATATCTTCTACATTTATAGATCTGTATAAGGTCCTATCAAAAAGTCCAGACCAATGGAAAAAGAAGAAGGAAAGAAAAAGCCCGGGTTCGAATCCAGCTACTGGTCCTTATATTTTTTCTTCCTAATAAGAATAAGGATTTAATATGCAATCAATATTCTTTTCCCTACATTTATTTGCTGGAGAAAACTTACTTTTGCAAATTTAGCACAAATTCAATACTTCTCCTTTATAAGACTAAGCGTAAATAACAATAAAGTTTTACTCAATTTAGCAACAAATCAAGATAGACAGGTTCATTAAAGTGAACCCTGACTTGAAGACGCGTCTGTACTTAATTAATCAAAGTAATTCTGTTATCTTTACACGAGTCTAACGAGTTGAACAGACTGTCTGCGGGCTATGGAGGCCCAACCTTCGTTTTTCACCTAACTCGCAGATAGTTTTAGAATAGGATAGCGAACAACACATTCTCAAAATTCATTAATTTTCTTCTAACTTCGAACATTTGAGTCATATTTAATTTTAACAGTATACTGTTTATAATTAACTATACGTTTAAACTGAAATTGAATGTACATTGCATTATGGTTTGTATATAGCTCGAAAAAAGCTTATTTTTTATTTATTTGTATGGCCCTTCAGCCGTCACGTCGGGTCATACTGACCCAGCTCATACTTTCAAGTCTTCTATTTTAATATCTATAAGGGCTGGGCTAGCGAAATTTTTATTTATCTCTTTTTGACGTATTTTGATTGAGATGGCATAGGATTTTTTCCCGCTGCCTGCTGTACGGGCGCGAACCAGCCATTTTGACCCGAGGTTACAGTTTGTGTGGTTCATTTCTTAGTGTTTTGACCCGAGGTGACAATGTGTGCCGTTCATTTCTTAGTCTTACTTCATTTCTCAACCTTTGTTGGGACTCTTAGGAAAAATAAGCCAGAAATCCCCACTGCGTTTCTGCCACTCAAGTCAAGGGAAGCGAACAGCTACCTTTTTGGGTTCATAAAAAAAATTTCTATGGTGTCTTATGTACCCAAAAAATCAAGAGCAGTAATTTTGTTATCTACAATGTATAGCGATAAATCCATTGACAGCGGAACAGGGAACAAAAATAAACCCGAAATTATAACTTTTTACAATGCTACCAAAGGTGGGGTAGATACTAATGACCAACTTTGTGCAAATTATTCTGTAGGAAGGAAGACAAATAGATGGCCCATGGCCATTTTTTACCACTTACTTAATGTGTCAGGCATTAATGCGTATATCACATAAAAATAATGCTCAACGTAAAAGTTGAAATTTCAAAATGGACCGCCGCACCTTCCTCAAAAGTTTGGGGCATCAATTATTGCGAAACGTCATTATCAGAATTATTATCACGTTGCTAAGCACCGTGATGCCACGGAATTTGAAGGTATCTGCAAGAAGAAGAAGAAGAAGAATAATTAATGAAGTTGTTAAATTTATATTGGTTTTAGTGACTGTAAAAATATTATATTAAGGATTCAAAATTGGCGAGGAATCGGTTCAAATAAAAACAACAACTCCGTCATTTTTCTTGTAAGTTACTGTAAGTCAATTTTCTGTAACTCAACCAACCCGCATAGCCATGCCCTGAAGAAGGCAATATATTTGATCACACTTTGTCCCTAAGCCACAAATATGTCGGTACCAACACTGTAACGGCTTTAATCACGCCAGTATGTGATGAACATCCTGGACAATATTCTTTGTGGCAGCGACTGTAGGAAAAACAAGAGCAAAGTGAAAAATATTTCACAGGATCTCGTGTTTGAATGGATTTGTAAAAAATTTAATTGGAATCGATTTTTGCACATCTACCATAAAACTGTACTGTTTTCGCTTTGTTATAGTTAGCATTCGTTGTTCTCATTAAATTTTGACAGAGTTGAGTACGTTCTATTGTATTTTAAGTTACCTGTTACCACTATCGTCTAATTATGATCCAATTACCTCCTCCTTTGCCATTCGGTCGGCTTTCTCATTCCAAATTTACTTGAGCTTTAGTCCACACCGGAACCACATAGATTTCGCTGTCCGTTGTCGCTAGTCTACTAAAATGAAGTGTAACTTGAAAGGAGGTCTACCTTCATCTCCGCTAAAACTAATTTTCGTATAGATTAACGTGCATGAAATTTAAATGTCACAAAAAATGTTACGGTAGTTACCACAATATGAACTATCCTATTTAAGATCACGGTTTGCTCTTATCATTTCGGCCATTACATTGTAAATTCATTACAATTTTATCTTCCGCTATTTACCTTTACGAGGGTCGTTTGAAAAGTCCGTGCAGTCAGAGAGATAGCACCACTGACGCGTGTCGAGGTTATGTTTAGTTAGTAGCATCTCTTGGAAGAACACACACCAAGTTTCAGCCAGATCGGTCTATTTCTTTGTGTTTGGCATTCGTTTGAATCGAGGAAGTCGAGTGATTTTCAATAAAATGGACGAAAAAGAATTTCGTGTGTTGATTAAACACTACTTTATGAAAGGCAAAACGCCACAGGAGACTAAAGAGAAGCTTGATAAACATTATGGTGATTCTGCACCTTCGATTAGAACAGTTTATAAGTGGTTTCAAAATTTTCGGAGTGGCCATATGGGCACAAGTGACGCTGAACGTTCTGGACGCCCTGTTGAGGTTACTACTCCAGAAATCATTGATAAACTCCATGATATGGTGATGGATGACAGAAGAATGAAGATGCGTGAGATTGCTATTGCTGTGGGCATCTCGAATGAACGGGTACATAATATTTTGCATCAACATTTGGACATGACAAAGCTATCCGCAAGATGGGTGCCGCGATTGCTCACGCTTGACCAAAAACGAAATCGTGTGAAGTGTTGCAAGGACGGTTTGCAGCTGTTCCAAAAGAATCCGCAGGACTTTAAGCGTCGTTTCGTCACTGTGGATGAGACATGGATACATCACTACACTCCTGAGACCAAAGAACAATCTAAACAATGGGTCACCAAGGGGGAATCTGCGCCAAAAAAGGCGAAGACCGTTCCTTCGGCCGGAAAGATTATGGCGACTGTCTTTTGGGATTCGCAAGGAATAATCCTCATCGACTATCGGGAAAAGGGTAAAACTATTACAGGTGCACATTATTCATCGTTATTGGACCGTTTGAAAACCGAGCTGCAAGAAAAACGCCCACGATTGGCCCACAAAAAAGTCCTTTTCCATCACGACAACGCACCAGCTCACACCTCAGCAGTTGTGGTCGCAAAATTAATGGAAATAGGGTTCCAACTCGTTTCACATCCCCCCTATTCTCCAGACTTGGCTCCCTCGGACTACTATTTGTTCCCCAATATGAAGAAATGGCTGGCGGGAAAAAGATTTTATTCAAACGAGAAGGTGATTGCAGAAACGAATGGCTATTTTTCAGACTTGGACAAATCCTATTATTCGGAAGGGATCAACAAACTAGAGCAGCGTTGGACGAAGTGTATAAGCCTAAAAGGAGACTATGTTGAAAAATAAAAAAGGTTTACCCCAAAAAATTAAGTAGTTTTTATTTTTGCACGGACTTTTCAAACGACCCTCGTATAAGGAATGTCTGGAATTTAAGAGATGAGATTACAAACGGCAAACTTAAAGAGCTTAATTGCCTTTTTATTTTTATTTTCATTAAGTTTTTTTTTCCTTCATTTTGTTCTTTTGATAGAAGTTTAAATGTTCGGTTCGCTGCTACACAATTAAAGTCAAAAAGTAAAGCCTAATTCTGTTTACTTTGAATTCGAGTACCCATTTTGATTAATTTATTTATTATCAGTGTGCTACAACTTTAATTATGTCTTTTGCATTTTGTTTCCATATTTTTCTTTTACAATAGCCAACTGCTCCAGCCGGCAATAAGCCACGCAGTTCCTATTTAGGTATCAATTTTGTATTTTGTACTTAATTATTAATAAATAAATTTTGGGGAATATCGTGGTGCGGTCATAAATAAAAACAAAATTTTGTTACTTTATACCAACGTTTCGGTAATTTTACTACCTTCTTCAGGGTATTGTAAAAAAATGTTTGCGTAGTTTAATGATGAGCTACAATCAGCGTTTCCCAACCTTTTTAGGCTCGCCTACCACTTGGTAGTACATCATGCTAAATTGTACCACTTCGTAAAAATGATTGTATTTCGTGAAATTTGTTATTCCGAGTGTGTTATTTTATTATTATTATCATCTTTATTTGTATAGAGATACAATGTATCTGTTACAAAGGAGTTCAAGTTTATGTTCACTTTATAAACTTTGTAAAGAGTAAGATCTTAGTTTTAAAACTTTTTTTAAATAATTAAAAATTGCGTACATCAAAATTATTAATTAATTTACAAAGTTCTTCTTTAGGATTATTATATTTGTGCCCAAATCTTCTAATTTAATTTCTTTTAAGCATTCAACTACCTGTAAGTACCAATGAAATTTAATGTTGCTTGGATAGAGCTTACTCATTACAATCCAGTCTCTTTAAGCAGATCTTTACACATAGTTATCATTTAAGTTCTGCCACATGATAATTCTATTAAATTTTCTTTATCTTTTATCGATAATGATGTAGCTTTTCCTAAATTTTTTTTATAGAAGGGGGTTTGAAATCCAATTATCATTTGTGTTTTCCGATTTTGGGCAAATACTCCATGAAAGACAATTTTAATCCTGTTTAAATAAATATTTTCTCGTATATCTTGAGACAGACTAACCTTATTACTGTACATATTAACAACTTTACTGAATAATATTATTAATTAAAATAATTTTTATGAATTATAGAAAAAAACGTTTCTAAGATATTTTTAAGATTTAATTTTTTTATGTCCGCCATTATTGATTATTTTTCGCGTACCACAGGTTGGGAAACGCTGACCTACATCATCATAACTGTTGTTATGTTATAACTAGGGAACGGATTCGTATGTATTTACATATTTTTTTCTAGGCAATTTACAGACGTTTTTCAACTAGAAGTATTCATACTGACACTTTTTAAGCCGTTTGAGTCTACTTTTATTTCACATATTTCCACATATTTGGATGCTATCGCATATTTATACATATTTGATTAAAATAAATAAATATTTCTACATATTTAATCAAAATATGTACATATTTTTTCATATTTTTCATTTTGGGCATATTTTCATAATTGGGAGGTGGTTGACAGGAACTGTGAACCACAGACTGTAGGGCTGTGAATCACAGTGGGTACAATGGTTATTGTAATTTACACAGAATGCTGCTAAACAGTGACGGGCACTTGTTAGTTCTTTGAAGTTGTCTGACGTTGTCTGTTCTTTCAGCTCGTTCGTTGAAGTGTCCAATTCATTTCGTTCGGTCACTTAGTGTATTCTTTTTTGGGTGAAATGCCACGAACATCGGCCTCTAACAAACAGCTGGTTGCTAAATATCTTCGCGAGTTTCCAGCAGAACTTTTTCGAAGTGATGGAGACATTTTGTACTGCACAGCTTGTGACAAGCGCGTTTCTTGCTCTCAACGTTCCCAAGTCACCCAACATATTGCCACCGGATCGCACATAGAGAATAAAAACAGAAAGAAAGAGAGGACGTCCTATCAAGCCTTCCTTACATCTCCATCATCAAGTAAGTCTACTCTGAGTACAGATCTGTGTCGGGCTTTGGTTAGAGCAGATATCCCTTTCCACAAACTTAAAAATCCTCATTTCAAAGGATTCTTAGAGACCTATATTGGGAAAAAAAATGCCTGACGAGAGCACTCTGCGAAAAAACTACCTGGAAGATATCTATAAAGATACACTAACCAAAATTCGAGAACATATCAAAGATGGACCGATTTGGGTGTCAATTGATGAAACCACTGACCTTGAGGGCAGGTATATTGCCAATGCAGTTATTGGAAAACTTCTTTCAGCAAGGCACCTATAACATCTGTAGATGTTGAACGATCTTTTAGTCGTTACAAGTCTATCTTACGCTCAGATCGTCGTCACTTTACGTTCCAACATTTGAAATTTCATGTGGTTGCAAACAATTTCGAAGAGTGAAGTTTTCAAAATTGAAAATTTAACACATCTTTTTATAAATTGTAAAAATGTTCTTTTCTTGTATAAACAATTATAACTTGCCCCCCCCCCCCAAAAAAAATTCCATTTTCATAAAAAAAAATGTCCATTTTACTTAAATATTCCAGAAAATATTTTAAGAAAATCACATATTTTCCACATAATTGACGAAAATAAATGCATATTTTAATTAAATATTTGGCATTTTTAAATACATAAAAATCCGTTCCTTAGTTATAACTGATGTCAACAGTTATGACCGCACCTCGATATTCCCCAAAATCAATCAATCAACAACGGTCGAAAAAAACTAAAATTATTATTATTATTAGTGAACTCTTGAACAGATGAATCCCAAATGATCAAATAGAGTTACATGTTCATATAAATGAGATCTAGATAGCGGGTTACTTGGTGGCCTCGTCTTACCATCAGAACGAGAAACCAACAAGATCTCTAAGAACGGGCAAAGCTTGTCCGCATGCTACTCTAGTGGTATGCTTGATAGAGAATTGCGTAAATAAAATATATAGATATGTTAAAGTAGGGACGGTATAATAAAAGCAAATACATAATGTTGATACAGAGTTGTAGATAGTTAGGAGAGCAACTAGCTGTAGTGGAGGAGAAGGTTGCATACCCCAGACCTAAACAAACGCTGCTTTCACATTTATTACGGTGGTGAGCAAATATTTGGTCCCCATTTCTTTTTATCTTTATATTTTCTTTGCTCGCCGGCCCTAGCAAACCTTTCTCTTGATTTTTTTCCCTATCTGATTTCCCTTTTTCTATTTTCTTTTAATGATTGTAAGAGCTAGTGTTCCGATCGTGAACCAATCTTTCAAAATTCAGTTTTTACTCACACAATTTTTTCTATTCTAAGATATTAATTAGAGAGGCTTTTTCAAATATTTATTTTTCTTCAAATAATTTTGTTTTTTCTCACTCTCCAATGAGCTTTTACCAGATTTTTTTTTTTGTTTTCTGAGGTTCCCTATAATGGTTTTTCACAAAATGGTCTCTATAGTAACTCAAAAGTCAAAAACAGTAAACAGAAAATTTGAAATCTAATATTTCGCTTAAATACCACCAGATGATAAACAAAACCCTAAAATTATAAAAAAAAAATCATTGTATAGTTCATTGTTTTTGGAGACTGATTCATTAATCCAGTAGTAAGTACGAATAATGGCAATTTCAGTTATGATTCTGTCTTCTTTCTTAGTAAAACAAGGTATGGAATAGGACTGGCAAATTGCTGAAAATTTTGCCTTCTTTATATCAATAAAGAAAAATATATTGAAGACTGCGGTACTGAGCTGGCAGATGAGCTTGCCAAGGATGATGATCAACTTGCCATGGATGATGCCTGTAAGTGTATACGAGATTTCTGCAGGTGATATAGTCAGAATGTCAGAGAACAGTGCCTGAAGGATTTGGGTAGAGAAGCTGATAGATGCCATCGACCAATAAATACTTTCTAAATGTCAGGTACATAATAGACTACAGATAGTAGGTAATGGATAATGTCAGGTACATAATAGACTACAGATAGTAGGTAATGAATAATGTCAGGTACATAATAGACTACAGATAGAAGGTAATGGATAATGTCATAGTAGGTTGGATAATAGTTGCTGTAGCTATGTTTTATTTATTACTTAAGTTGCTGTAGCCATGTTTTATTTATTACTTAAGTTGCTGTAGCTGTGTTTTATTTATTACTTAAGTTGCTGTAGCTATGTTTTATTTATTACTTAAGTTGCTGTAGCTGTGTTTTATTTATTACTTAAGTTGCTGTAGCTATGTCTTATTTATTACTTAAGTTGCTGTAGCTATGTCTTATTAATACTTAAGTTACTGTAGCTGTGTTTTATTTATTACTTAAGTTGCTGTAGCTGTGTTTTATTTATTACTTAAGTTGCTGTAGCTATGTCTTATTTATTACTTAAGTTGCTGTAGCTATGTCTTATTAATACTTAAGTTACTGTAGCTGTGTTTTATTTATTACTTAAGTTGCTGTAGTTATGTTTTATTTATTATTTAAGTGATATATTTATAACTTAAGTTATACAGCACATTAAAAGAATCATCCATAACAGTACTAGCGCTACCCGCGGAGGCCGTTTGTATTCCACAAGGGGCACTTGCAACTCTAGTCATTATGGTGGAGGTAAAAAATAATCTTAAGTCTAAAGGGTAAAATTTGACTTGTAAAATTGTAATGATTGCTTTAAAGAGTAAGCCGGTTCGTTTGAGCAACGTTAAAGAATAGAGGGGAAGTTTGTACCGCCGGAGAAGGGCAGGAAATGGCCGATTTAAATATCACAGTGATGTGGTTTTGTGAAATGATTAAAGTTTAAGTTGTTGGACAAGGGGGATGTTGTATTGATCTTAAGAGTTGTTGAAGAGAGGATGTCGTCCCCTGCTCTAACTCGTTGCCTCACGAGCACCCCTCTCGCTTTGCCCCTAATCTTTTGAAATAATACAAATACATTTTCTTCGATCCCACTTAAAGTTTGGTTAAACCTGCTTTAATATTACGCGCTTTCTAATATACTGGAATTTCCATCCCATTCTAGCACGTTTATAAACTCTATTCGGCAAACTGTCCTCGTAAGTAGGTTTTTTATGCAAAGTATAAATGAAAGATGAATCATAAATTAACTTTTTCCCTGCATTTTTTTGCAAACAAATTCTATAAACTTTCATATCTATTCTTCGCTGCAACAACATTTAACTTATTTACACAAACTTCTCTTAAAACTATTCTCATTGTACTAACTCAAAAATATTCAATATAAAAACTCCACAGTTTAATTCATGCTCTAGCTACATTATGCATTCTTTTGATATCCATGGTTTTTGTTATAACCCATTCTGCAATAGGGTAAAGTCGGGAGAGTTGGCCAACAGCCGAAATTTAACCGAAATGTCGTCCGACCGCGCTGCGTGACCTCTCCAGCGATGAACATTCATGTCTGACTACAGTGAGTTCATTTTAGTCTACGTCAAAGCGTTATTAATTAACTCAGAGGATAAAAACATTATCGCCTCAGCAAAAAAATTTATGATAGTTACATACTGCGTGCTGCAGCGAACGTATGTGTCGAAATTTTAGTATTGTTTTCTACTTATTAGGAAAGTACAGTATACATTAATGAATCCTAACTTCTAAAACTGTCAAAAAGTACGCGTTGAGTTATGTTTATCATGTTGGCCATCTTTCTCTAGCATTCGGGACAGATGGCCATCAAACAGTAGGGATAGATGGCCAATTATTTTTACTTTTTTTCTGTTATAGTTTGGCTCAGTTTCCAATTCACTGCAGAAAAATGCCAATTACGCATAAAAGACAGAACAAAATCCGCGGAAATTATACTGAAGAAAATTTGAGATCGTATTAACCCCACACCCAAACTGTCGTCTCTGCAAGAAAACGAGCCAAGTCTGTTGCCCACTTTATTAACTTCTCCCGAGTACATTGCTATTGTGAAAAACAGATTAGCAAAGAAATCCAAACCAACAAGAAATACCATCCCCAAAGAGACAATTCTGAAAGAAAGGATTGTCCAAAAAAGGAAACGCAAGTTCCGATGAAGAGGACGAAACAGGAATCGAATTTGAAGTGGAAAGTGATGCCATTTTAGAAATCGATAAAACTGAATGTACAGGATATGGGGAAAGCTACAACAAGACCAGTAAAAAAAGATTCTTTGGAATGCATAATATGCCGGAAGTGGTTCCACGAAAATTGCTCTTCTTTTGCATACGCTTGCCGAAATTGTGGTAAAAGCGCATTTAAAAAGAAGAATAATAAGTAAATATTAGGTAACCATTCATTTTTTTCTGTTATTTTTACGTTTTACTAGTGCAATTTCATTTACAATATGTGGCCATCTCTCCCAAGTTACACTGGCCAACTCACCCAACCCAGTGGGGATAGATGGCCAACTGCTATTTTTTTTTTTTTTTTTTTTTTGTAAGAATAAGAAAATGTTTCCCTCAGCATTTTTTCTGAAACTTTTTCCTTATCTTATGTTGGTGAGCGTATGAGGTTTCCAAAAATAATAATAAAGTAAGCCTAGCCCTTACCAAAAATTTGCAGGCACCCTCCAAATAAAATGGTGGCCATCTCACCCTACTTTACCCTATTCATAATTTAAAATTAAAAAAATTGTAAAATGTATAATGTATAATACTGTTGAGTATTAATTTGCACTTTTATTACTAGCAAAATTTCACTGTTGGATCCAGCATGATGTCTGAAGTATCCTAATTCTTGACACAGAAAACGTATTTTCATTTTTTTTCATCAATCAGTGCCTTCTTGTGCAAGGCAACTATCCAATTTTGCAGACAACTTCTAATCCAAAATTTAAAAAGGTCTAGAGCAGAGGTCGCCAAAGTGGTCTATATAGAACCCCCCAGGGGACTATTTAACAAAAGTAGGGGGTCTATCTGAGCCAGGGGGGTCGAAGGAAAAACAATTTAGAATCCAATATAGGGGAACCTTGCAAAGAAACACCAGGCACACCCATCTCATTAATTAAGAAGCAATACTGTAGTTACTTTACTTATATATAATTACTTATTATTTAATAAATATTCCTAGAAATCTATTAGATCTATGTTATTACGAACAAATTACAGTTATAAAGGAGGATTTGCCCTACATTATAAAGAAAATTTGGGAATTTTATCTTTTATAGAAAAAGAGAAATAAAATTGACAAAGTTGGGTGTTTTTCAACGTTACGCTTTTTCGTGCAGTTTTTGACGATCCACCCTTATACAACTGTCCTACCGGACATGTATTTAATTATTAATGTATTTAAATTTCAACATTAAGATATTTTTCATAAAACTATTGTTACACAATATAAAATTACTTTAATAAATGTTTAAAACTCATAAAATAAATTTATAAACACAGTAGGGTGAAGGGACCAGTAATTGACTGGGCACCAGTAATTGACATACCAAATATAAACTGGTATTATAAGGGATATGAGCCGTTTTTAGTGGTGATTCTTTCAATTTCGTTATTGAGAAGCCTTTAGGCAGCAGTTCCAGAAAAATATTAATTTTTGGAATGTTCCTTGGTATCAGTGGAAGGTTATTTGTGTTAAAAGTTCAAAATCAAGGAAAAAACAAGCCGTTGCTAAGGAGGATTGATAAGAAAATAATTTTTCTTTTTTCTTATTTTTCGTTTATTTGTTCATATATTCGTGTGGTTATCAATGTTCTGTTATAATTAGTATTACTTGTAGATTTCATTTATGTAGTTTTTTTTTTAATTATAAGAAGCATTGAGCATTAAAATGGGGCTGTCAATCACTGGTCCTTGAAACGGCAATCTGCCCAGTAATTGACATGTATGTCAATTACTAGTCCTACAGCTTTTTTGTTTGAGACCAGTGATTGACTTCCAGGGAAAATGATAAGATAGGTTGATAAATTTTATTATAATTAAAAATTCAATACATTGTAAAATAAAATCATTGATAAAAATCGGCAACATAAAATAAATAGTAAAACTTCCAACAAAATATGTTTAAATTAATGAATTAACAAATGTACGCCTTATTTCAAGAGGGCATGCAGAATGATTATCCTGTTGAGATCAGCAATGTATGAACAACAAACTGGAATAGTCGAGATCGCCGAACAGTTTCACGAGGCCAACGTGACTGATAAAAACGACGCCCACTTATCGCAGTTTGAAAATCTCTCATTCTCCCTCAGTTTTGGGTCCTTGCCACATGCCAAAGAAGAAAGGGAGGAAATGGCTGAACCATAGAATTCCATCAAATAAAACGGCCAGGGGAAAAATGAAGCTCCCTCAAGAGAAGTACCAGGTGCGAAATTAAACATAAGTGGAGAAGTTGGTGACTTTGTGATGTTACACATTACTTACTTTTTAATCTAGTTTTTTTTTTCATTGATGTTTCATTTATTTATTACTGTTGTAAGTGCGAATGCTTACAACCTGAGGCGGGACGCGATTAACGTGCACACAGTGTATATATAAATGAGCCCAAGAGGTAACTCAGTAATAATAAACAATCAAATACTGTTTAGATGCAGAAAATAAGAATGAATTACATTCAGATAGTTTGGTTTCGAAGCAAATGACACTGGCAGCACAGATTGTGGAAAATATTAGCGAAGCGCTCCAAAAGAAGGGAAGCGTAGGAGAAATTTTGTTCACTAGAAAGCACCAACAACTCGAACCCAAAGACGCGTGGATGCCATCAGTAGCAACGTTATAGGCGGAATGGATAAAACAAGGATGTGACCACATAGTCTAATCGGAAGTAGAGAGTTTGGTAAAGTGAGAACCAAAAAAAAATTCCCAAAAAGAGGTTTAAGTAACAAAATATTTAGCGGAAACGAAGGATAAGAGAGCGGAAGAGTAGAGAGAAAGAGATAAAAGCGAGCCGACAGACATTGTGTACGATCTAACAAGTATGTTAGCTAATATCTCCTTGGTACTATTGAAAGTAAGGGCTGTTATTCAAATTACCTGTCTTGGCTTGGGGACTTAATTAAAACTGTCCAGTAGGACAGTTGTGTAAGGGTTGGTCGTCAAAAACTGCATAAAAAAGCGTAATGTTGAAAAATATTAGATTATTTAGGTTTGCCTATTTAAAAACTGATTGTAATTAATTATGAATAAGACTAATTTTTGTTATAAATCCAATTAAAAAAGTGATTTAGGTGATTTATTTAGATTTAAAAGTGATTTTGAATGCATACCTTATGTCGTTTCATGAATATATTTGTATGTCAATTACTGGTCCCACCCCATGTCAAACACTGGTTCCACCGAAAATTCGGTATGTCAATTACTGGGTCATTGACATACTTACAAATAAAATCATTTTTGGTTGACATAAAGATCGAATTTACTGCTTTTAAAATATTAATAAAATACAATACATCCTACTGGAGCGGTACAATTTTACAACCTACACCTGGAGCCAAAATAACGGAAGTTATTCTACCTTAAACTCGAATTTTTTCTTAAGCAGTCAATTACTGGTCCCTTCACCCTACCTAATAGATAGTTTGATTTTAATTAACTTAAAATTACTTTTATGGGGGGTCGATGGAGATTTCGAAAAATTATATAGTGGTCCATGATCAAAAAAGTTTGGCGACCCCTGGTCTAGAGACTTAGCTTGCCCATACACGTTTTTACGGCAATTTAGTATTTAAGTATTTGTAAGCAGCAAAAGCAATAGAAAATCTCCGAAATAACCAAAAAAAGAATATTAACAGATTCACATAATTCATAAAGACTACACGCGCGCTGTAGCCATTTTTATTTTTGGCTACACATATAAATTCAATTACGATAAATTTCACCATTTCTTAGAAAAAAAATATCTTTCATTTTTAAATACTTTAATAAAATATTCAAACTAAATAAAAAGTAAAGATGTCGCGCTTACATTGCTCTCTGTTGATTTTCCTTTTAACTTTGACGAACAGAAAATGTTTTTTTTTGGTAAAAGATTAATGCAAATAGTAACTAAATAACACGAAATAACTCACAAAGATGTAGGCCAAACTTTAACTGCAATGAACGATGATGGTATCAAGTCCTCAATACTGATAGAAAAGTACGAAAAAATACATTTACTTTATTAGATTCTTTTACTTCTAGTCCATATTAAGTTTCAACCAGAAATAAAAAGTTTTGAGATACTCTCGAGAACGGAAGTGATTTTTAAATTTTCATTTTCGAAATAATTCCTACCTAAAAAAAAAAGTTTTTATTAAAATGGCGCTTTCATTCTACCAAGTTCCTTCAAAGTTGGACTTCTGTTTACATATGAATATTTATTAGGCGATAAGTATAAATTTAAAATGAACTTCAGAGGCTGATAAATGCTCTTAATGAAAATAGATGCCACGTTAGCTGTGCGGTTAATGGCAAGACCTGTAAAAATAATATGTATTTGTGGTACTGGGTTCGATTCCCCGACCTTAGGCCTTGGATTTTATTTAATGGTTAATAAAAGAAATCTATAGTAAAGTATGTTTGCTAGTCGCCTCCGTCCATGACACCTAATTGGTAGTTGGACGTAAAGCCCCGCCTGAAAAAATAGGCAATTACTTTACTTATTTTAATCAATGTTTACCGACGAAATAAGAACAGAATTTACATTTTCTGTTACCGAGTGCACCAGAATCGTATTATTAAACCTTTTCATTTTGTTTTCTACAACTTTCAAGTCTTCTTAACAGATCTATATCAATAAACAGTTGGTACTTTACATACATATCTATGTTTTTTTAATTTAAAAATGTTGTGTCAAATGTTAATATCTGCCCCACTGGTGGGGGTAGCTTTGAACACAATATAAAATAGAAAGAAATGATATTACTTTACTCTGAATCTACCTTCTATCAGTTATTTCTCTCACTAATACATTACTTTCTCTTACAAACCACTGAAATCTAGTTCGGGATGTTGTACTCGAAGTGATGATGGGTTTAGGAAGTTTGAACAAAATATTCGGTTTGTTGCTCTTCTTAAAGTACAGAAAAAAGTCACAAACTTGCAGGTCGGTAGGGGCATATTTTAACTGAGATGTTAAAATGTGCCCCCTCTCCTTCCATAAAAGAAAATATAATATCCAACACTTTTTGCAAGCAAATATACTTTTGTAAACACTAGATTTAAGAATACGAATTCCAAATGTTAATATGGACTAACAATACTTTCACCTTGTCCACTACAATCTTCTACAATACACTTCCAAAGATGCAACAAAAATTTTACTTCCACCTTACATAATTCCTACATTCCTCAATTCTGGACTTTACCAAACAATGAAAACGAAGGGAAACTCTGTCAATTATACAACAGGTCTACCGCAAAATATGGAGAAAATTAACAACCATAAATGTTTTAAATATTTGGCGAGAAATTAAAACTGTTCAAATGTTAAAGATACTAAATATGAAATTTGAATCTTCAGAGCTTTTTTACATTTTTAAGTTCTGCTGACCTAACAATCTACCAGTAAACCAGTGTCCAGAGAATGGTCACCATTTTCCTTAAAAAAATAACCTTCTAATTTCCATTCATGTAAAAATATAATTTTTGATGAGACTTTTTTTTTCTAGCTAAATTCATTTAAGAGCTCTCTTGGGGAAGAGGAAGATTGGAGCAGACATTCTCCAAAGTGCAATTTAAGTGGAATTTAATAAAGTAAAATTCCTTTCTGGAGAAAAATCTGTGGACTTTTACCGCCATTTTTTTTTTGTGATCTTTATTATTTTTTTTTTAATAGTCGCGATGATTTTATTTATACTTTTTAAATAATCTATTGCAATCACATTTTATTTATACAGAAGGCGGTGTTAAGATTTATTTGATTCTGTCCAAAGAATTTGCAATTTAAGACACGTCTACATCTGAGAGGCATAATATTGGCGCCCGGAGCTTTTTTCAGTGCACTGCCGGCCTTCGGATAGTGTTCTCTCCATCACCGGACAGTGAGAAGTAAGTAGCTCCTAGGAAATGAACATCTAAGGGCCAGCAGCTGGTTTCGAATCCAGGATCTCCGCGTGGGAATCCATTATGTTAACCATACAGCGCTAATCCACATTCTAAAGAATTTATTGTTTTCAAATTATTAAGAACGGGTTAACGAGATGAAATTTGTGGCACAGTGAATTGAGGAATTTAAGTAATTTTTTTTACACTAAATTTGGTAAACAAAAAAAAACTAAAGTGCATTTTATCCTCTACCCATGCACCAAAATTGGTGCAGCGCTTTACATAAAGACTTTTCTATTCTAAGAGATTCTCACAGAAAGTTTTCGACATAACAGAGTTCCGATCAACAGAACCATCATTGCAGAAATGCAAGCAATCGGTTAGTTATAATTCAAAATTGAAAATAAATATAGATAGATAAATAAAGTTTATTGTTAAAATGTACAATAATTACAAACAAGAAGTGTCAACGTGTAATTACATTAGAACCTTAATTACATAGTACACGATAAGCTTAGGATAGGAAGGCTAGAAGATGCAAGGAAAAAAGGAGAGGAAAAACCTGCAGTTAGTGTAGAAAGTTAGAGAAGGATATGTTTTAGTCTTTTGTGTCCTGTAAGGAATAGAAGGATCTGTAGGAGGCTATGTTGCGGCAGAGTGGATTAGGATGGCAGTCTAGGATGGAAAGGAGTTTCAGCAGACGATTTTGGATATAGGAGTGTACAGGGGATAATGGATGCAGTCTCCGTGGAGTGAGTCAATTCTAGTGCATCGTGGAGAGTCTGTTGCGAGTCTCAGGAATTTTTTCTTGTGTTGTCCTGGAGTTTCTTGATGTTGCTACTACAAGTAGGAGCAGGCTTAGAGCAACATCGGCCTAATGACCCACTTTGTAGAGGAGGAGTTTGTTGGTTTACAGTCAAATGAAAATAAGTAGAATTTAAGAGCATAATGTAAATTCTTTTGCAATCAAATAGTTAGACAAAAGAACGTAATTTTTAACACTAATTCTTCATGTGGGAGAGATCATAATGATTAATAATTAGATAATTTAATCAATATCATTAATATCAATGATTGGCAGAAGCAGTGTGCGCTTTGCCATTAGATTTTTCAAAAAAAAAAGTAGTGAAAAGCAATAACCACCAGCCGTGCCGAGTGCGGGCAATTAAAGCAGACAGTAGGGGCGTGTTAGACACCATAGCCTCGACTTTATTTTATGAATACCAAGTTTGGCTTTGCGTAATTGCTCCGAATCGTAACAGATATGGGGGAATGGGTTGCACCAGCAATAAAACAGACCGTAAATATCCATATTTAATAATTTAGTATTTTTAGAGAATTGCCAAATTACTATCTTTTTCTTAAAACATTAAACACCTGTAAGATGATTTCTAACCAATCGCAGCAGGCGTTCCTCAATGTTCTCTTTTAAGTTCTATTCTGTACATTACGTACATAAGTTCTCACTACCTTGTACGCTGATGACGTGGCTTTATCATAGAGAATCGACACCATCACCAACAGACTTACTATTGCGATAGAAACTGACTAAACACTACACTAAATGGAAAATCAAAATAAACTATCAGAAGACGAAGGCGCCACGGTAGCCGAGCGGGTAAGAGGCGAGACCTGCAAAGCTAATATGCATTGTGATACTGGGTTCGATTCCCGGTCTTGGCCTTGGATTTTATTTAATGGTTTGTTATTCGCCTCCGTCCGCGACACTTAGTAAATGGTAGTTGGACGTTAAGCCCCGCCTGAAAAAATAGGCGATTACTTTACTTTAATTATGCGTGTGTCCATCAGCCATTTTCTGGTCCATAATAACTCCAAAACAATGCAGATAATTCAAATTTGGTTTAAGATTAGAAAGTCTTATTATCATGAATTATTAGACTCAACTACTATATATTGCCTCGACATTTCGGCCCTTTTCAGCATCTATTTGTTCGTATTTAGTTTGACCTATTTATATTTATTTGTGTCGATTATTTGAATTGATTCCTCTTTTTTTTTTTTTGCGATAATATCGAATACGGTTTCTTTAACGGCATGTAGTTTGTATTTACTCTACGATCTAATAAATTTGAGAGGATTGCAGTACAATAAGCTTACTCTGAATGCAGAGAAGACCAAAGCTATTGTTATTGGCTCCAACCCACTCCTTAAATCATTGGCTCCTCTTTCTAATCTTTTCCTCTATGATATCCCAATAAAATATTCTTCCTCTGTGAAGAACCTCGGTATCACTTTTGGACCAAAACCTCTCCTGGAAAAACCATGTTTCCCAAATCTCTCGGCGCTCCACCCACATCCTGAAACAGTTTAATAGTTCCCGTCACCAATTAAGGACCCGGCAACTCCTGAGTTTCCACTCTTGTTTTCTCCTCCATTTTGACTATGGTTGCCTTAGTGTAAGGCGGTCTTTCTGGTGATATTGAAGCTAAGCTCAAGCGCCTCATGAACTGCTTCATAAGATTTATTTTCAGCATTTCCAGAGACTCTCGCATTACGCACTGCTACGATGAGTTGAAGTGGCTTTTTCCTGTCTATAGCCGCCAGTATTCTTTGACTTCTTTCCTTTTTCAAGTCATCCAGTCTCAAAGGCCTTCCTATATTTTTCAACTCCTCAAGTTTAAATCCTCGATACATTCCCGTAATACCAGATCTCGCTCATCCGATCTCTATATTCCCTCTCACCGTACCTCATCCTTTGACAAATACGTGCTACCTCTCTCTGGAACTCCTCACCATCATCTGTCCGCCATGCTCCTCCCCTATCGATCTTTAAATCCCGTCTATTCAGTTATCTCCTTTCTATTCAGCTTCCTCCGAAATTCTAATTGTTTTAATTTATTTCCTTAATTTCTGCTGTTATTTTTATTTTCACTTTTTGTAAATACTTATTTATTTATTTATTTTCTGTTTAATCACAGGTCAAACTATTAAGGCCTCTATTTGTACCTGTATTTATTCTTAGGGGACAATTGTCCCAGAATAATAAATTTCTTTTCTATTCTATTCCACATCCCCATTACCTGAAGGAGTAGAAAGGAAGCTGATGAATCAGATATTTTGCAAGAAACTGTACCGTGGTGTAGATGGTTCTTTGGAGTTTGAAGTGTTGCCAGGTAATTATTTTGGATCAATCAGTCAGTAAAGCAAGGAACTTCTCTTTCTTTCCGCTGGCATGACCAGCCGCTTTCTTAAACACCCCCAACAATTGCCCTAGTTCCGCCTTCAGTCCACCGCCCCCATCTACCACCTTAGCTCTTATTCTGCACATTTCTATTTTCTCATTAACTTTTACTCTCTTTTTTTGCTCCATCCCAAAAAATAATCACACTGTCAGCTAGTTTATTTTCTTCTACTGTTGAAACACATTAAGTTATCAAAGTTTAGGAATCGCTCATCCTTTCTTCGGCGAGCCTACACAAAAGGATAGAATCGAATTAAGGGTCCATATTTTAAAAATCTTCTTTTATGTAACTCACATTACTTTCTTTCACTGGGATTATCATATTCCATTGAAATATTCAAATTTAAAACCAACCTACTTTTTCGTAATATCCGGAAGTTTAGTTAATCCCAATCTGGTGGCTTCCAGATCCCTAGGAATCCTCTGGTGAGTCTAATAGGTTATCAGGATTGAAATGGATATACAGGGTGTTCAGCATAAGACTACCGGTTACTTCGGGAGCCGATTCTGGGCATCATTTGCAACAAAAAATTCTATATAAACTATGCCTCGATTCGGCTCCCTTTTATAGATATTTTTAATTTTATGTTTTTTCAAGGTACTACTACTTTTTAGCAAACAATTGCCTATATTTCTCAAACTATTATAGCTGCAGCAATTTCAATAAGCTCATTAGAAAGAAGGTTAAATTTCCTTTTAAATAAGCTAATTAATATTTCAAAATAATAATATTAAGTATTTTACTTTGTGGCCCAAACATAAGGAATAGCAAGTTTCTATTTTTTTTTTCAAAAACTTTGACTTCATTTTTCTCAAAAAAATATTATATATGTAAAAAACGTGCTCTACTCATGAAAAACATCTACATACAATCACCTTTCGAAAGGTATACAATACATTGGGGTTATTTTAAAAATTGATGCAGAAATCTGTGATTAATTGCACAAAAGTAGGCCTCAAAACAGCGTCGGCACTATGAAAGGAATTCACCTACCATAAGAATATAACTGATCAGAATCATCAAATCCGATACGTAAGACTGGGCTAAAAAAATGACGAATAAAAGACTATAAAAACAGCGAAAACATTACGTCTACACTTCTTCGCCCTGTCATCTTCAATCTTCTCCAAGCTGCCATAATACTGACTCTGGACAAACTACAATACATGGAATCCATTAAAAAAGTTTCCCTGAACAACAAAAGAACAATTATTACAACTCAGAAAATCTCTGGAGTTATGGATACGAGTTTTTGGGGTTCAAGCAAGTATTCCAATTTCTATCGCATCCAATCTTTTTAATCCAAAAACCTTCGGCTACAGTACAAAATCTTAAAGTAATCTTTATTTTGGCTCATCGACTTGCCTTGGTCATTAGCGCCCCTAGTGTTACTACTTAAAACTACAATTTATATAATTTTATGTCCATTAATTTATTTATCTGTGGTAGAAAAACTTAAACTGTACAAAACAACTGTACAAATTCTGAAACTGATCTGGACTTATGGAGCCGAATCCTTCCAATCTAGTCCTTCGTCATATTTCGAGCGCTCCTTACAGCTGTCTCTTCTTTGCCTGTTCAAACATGTCAGATTGCTTTTTTTTTTTAAATAGGCTATTCTCCTTCATGGTATTCTATAAGACAACTGGCCATTAATGGAGCCTAAAATAATAACCAGCTTTATGTTTCTTTTAAACGAATAGTAGTCTAGTTACTTGGTGCCACGGTAGCCGAGCGGTTGGAGGTGAGGCCTGCAAAGCTAAGAAGTATTGCTGGTACAGGGTCCGATTCCCGGTCTTAGGCCTTGGATTTTATTTAATGATTAATAAAAGAAATTTACAGTAAAAAGTATGTTTGCTAGTCGCCTCCGTTCAGGTCTCCTAATTTGGACATTATTTGTTCACATTTATAAAGTACATTTTTGAAAATCGGTTTACGCAGCGTTTAGGCGCTACGTTGTTTACAAAACAGTTAACAAGAAGAAGAAGAAGAACAAAAACTTTTTCTGAAAATGCCGTTTTTTGCCAAATTTTTTCGGCAACTTTGTTCTCAAAATCCATATTAGATCTGTGTTGCAAAAAAAAATTGAAGTTATAAACGAAGTATATGTTCTTTATACCCAGTTTTAATAAGATTGTATCAAAATGGCAGGATTTCATATTCAAAAGAATCCGATACAAACTGTATTTTGAAAGTTTTCAAATTAAAAAAAAAATATAGTTGTACCTTCTCAGTATTTTATCCTGTGACAATAAAGAAAATCTACTAAAACGGCTGAGGTTGGAGGGGGATTAAAATAAGGAAGGCAGGATCCATATACTTCGTACCGGTTATGGTGGAATTCTTAATTGTGAGATTAGCATGCTGTTGGAGATCGAGAGAGAAAGAAGGTCCATCAGGAATGCTGTAACAGACCTGGGGGGCTTCTGTCCGGAGGCTTCGTCCACGATCATGGCGTTTACTTAGTCTGGACTCATTCTCCGCATTCCTCCATTATCTCACATAACTAATAATCCCACTTCATTTGTTTTTTTATTCTTCATTTTCTTTAGACAAGAATTTAGTTTTTTTCATTATTTTTTTATTAATCTTTTTGAATATATATATATATATATATTAAACTGTATTAAGATTAATTTTTCAACATTAATTAGTACGAAAGTAAAACACAGACCTCGTTTAATTTTGCTTACAAAATTCTGCTGTGAAACACACCTTCACTCTTACTTTAATTATAATGTAGGAAGGTAGCCGAGCGGTTAGAGGCGTGAACTGTAAAGCTAATATGTACCACAGTACTGGGTTCGATTCCCCGGTCAATAGCCCTTAAATTTTTATTTAATGGTTAATAAAATAAATTTACAGAAAAATATGTTTGCTAGTCGCCTTCGTCCACGACATCTAATTTGGTAGTTGGACGTAAAACCCTCCTGAAAAAAATAGAATTATAATGTAGTAATTAGTAGACCCGCACGACTTCTTTAATTAAATATTAACAAAACTTAGGATTCGCACAAAAACGGTAGTTGACCCGCTCCATGCTTGCAACTTTTACCCTTATAATTTCTGTGGCCTTCGTGACCTTCATGATTTCACAAAGAAACAAGTAGATTTATAATGTTTTTAGTCAAGACTGAAATTGGCATTATTCTTTCTTCAATCATTTATCTAATGTTAAAAACTAATTCAATTTTTAAGTAAAAGAAAATTTCCAATTTGAAAAACATTTCCTAACTGTATTAACTGAAGTAAAAGAAAGTAGATGATGGACTTTTCTTGTAGAAGTTGTGAGAGATAGAATGCTGACTAGAAGGAAAATGCAAATTAAGCTAGTTGTAGGAATCTGCAAGAAGATGTTTGAACTTCTTAAGTAAGAGCTAGCTAGCTTGCTATTTCAACAGACATCTGTATCACTGTCTTTCTGAATATTTATTGGCTTCAGCTAGAACAAGTCATAGGGGAAATCCATTAAATACATTGTCAAAGCACATCAAAAAGGTAAAAGCATATCTGGAATGAATTGAGAGTTATTTCTTTTTATAGATATTTTTGCTGGATCTCTTATGCGTACCTCAAGAAATGGTAAACAAAATGACCTTGTGTGAACTACTCAAACGACTCTTTCTCTTCAAATTTTTACTAAACGTTGTATGGCTTCAATGTAAAGTCACTTTAATGATAAATCGTAAGAGGCAAGTGATCCAGTGCGATGTAATGGTATGGTCTCAAGGTCTTAAATTATCGTAGCGGACTGATTCCACAACTTCTGCAGACCGAACGATAAGTAATAGACTAAAAGAGCTAGTAGTAATAACGAATGTAAAAATTTTGCATGACGAGCATTTTACGATACCTAATTGATAGTTGGGCGTAAAGCCCGCCTGAAGAAATAGGCATTACATTACTAGGCGTTCTAACAAAACATGCCCGTACAAGAGTAGAATGTCTGTACTAGGCGTGCAACGGTGGAATGTCTGCACTAGGCGTGCTACAGTGGAATGTCTGTACTAGCCGTGCTACAGTGGAATGTCTGTTCTAGGCGTGCTGCAGTTGAATGTCTGTACAAGGCGTGCTACAGTAGAATGTCTGGACAAGGCATGCTACAGTGGAATGTCTGAACTAGCCGTGCTATAATGGAATGTCTGTTCTAGACGTGCTACAGTGGAATGTCTGTACTAGCCGTGCTACAGTGGAATGTCTGTACTAGGCGTGCTACAGTGGAATGTCTGTACTAGCCGTGCTACAGTGGAATGTCTGTACTAGGCGTGCTACAGTGGAATGTCTGTACTAGCCGTGCTACAGTAGAATGTCTGTACTAGTCGTGCTACAGTGGAATGTCTGTACTAGCCGTGCTACAGTGGAATGTCTGTACTAGCCGTGCTACAGTGGAATGTCTGTACTAGCCGTGCTACAGTGGAATGTCTGTACTAGCCGTGCTACAGTGGAATGTCTGTACTAGCCGTGCTACAGTAGAATGTCTGCACTAGCCGTGCTACAGTGGAATGTCTGTACTAGGCGTGCTACAGTGGAATTTGCTGTTGGATGTACACTAAATATCAATTTGAATCTGCAGCGATTTTTACTTTCTCTAACTCAATTTTAAATTTTGGGTTTTTACCATGCGGAGGCCCCCTTGGGTAAGAAAAAGAGATTTTTAGAAACTGGTTTCTCTCTATTTCTTTCTCTCTCTATATGTGCCTGTTCCCACTGTGATGAAGTAAGAAAAAAAAAATGGTTGTAAGAGACAGCCATGTTCACACCAGATTTTTAGTAAGTAGTTTCTGAGTAGTTATTTTAAGCATTTCAAAATGTCTAGTTCTGTAAAACATTATTTTATGTTGCTATCTACAAATTCCTCATGTTCTTGAACCTTCCGCTTTATCTACTACACATAGCTTACCTTGGCGAACCTTAGACGTAGTGTGGGAGTTACCGCCTAATGTACTGGACAAATGGAAGAGAAGATAGTAGAGGAAATTCGATGGCGAAGAAATGCGCGGGTGGGTAGGACTGGTGGAGGGCATATACCGAAAGCTACGTGACCGTCCGGATGATTACTCAGCAGATGAACTTATCTACCTCATCACTTCGACCTGCCATCATGACCCCGTCCACCCACTCAAATGTCATCATCCATTTTCCCGGAATAACGCCAAAAATAAAAATAAAATAAAAAAAGGTGATAAGCCTTTGCGTGTGTTCAAAAGTACACATACGCAGACTATCGCAGAAAACATTATTTTTTTAAAAAATTCAGAGGACTAAAAACTTCTACTCTCGGTGAAGACTTAAATCTGGTATTTATTTGATACGACACAATACTTTATCAAGCCAAACCTAGATTATACTCAATTGAAATAATCTTTACTATTGACAAGTACAATTTAATTACAAACATGAGGCTTACAAATTGCTTGATCCAAAGCAAATTTTAGGTCAACTTCCAGAGAAACTCTTACTAGTGGGAGTTTTACAAAGAAAAGAGTTTTCGCTCACGTTTTATTTGATATATGTTTATTGTGATTCAGAGATCGAAAAAATTGGTTTCATCAAATGAAACGCCGTTTTTTTTTCAAGCGCTTACAATTTGGGACCCTTCAGCGCTACTAGAGATGTAACAACCTCCCAAAATACTCTTGGGAGATTCGAAGAGGAGAGCTGACAGCAACAGGTAACTTTCTCACTACAGTAACTTACACATTCCTCCTACCTTTCCTACCTTAACTATTCTGAAGAAATGTTCCTAAAGAGGATTCTAGGCAAGTTATGGGTATCGTACTCCTTACCAGGTAACTACCCAGCTCCATAGAAAGCTCTGCACCTACAACATGCCCACCAACGCTTGCAGTATCTTCTAATACTTATGGCTAAAAGCATAAGTAACCAAGCTCTTCAGGTAAGTTCTGAAATAAAAGCGGAGCCGGTTGTTAAGAATAATCTCCCTTGCGTCCCATTTACCCTTTTCCGCTAAGCACTTCTAAGTGATTTGATCCAAAGGGTGAGTGTATACATACACTTCGCCAACTCTGGGAACCGCCTAGGCATTCCAGGGATTGAGAAGCTAGCGTGTCTGTGTTCGTCTGTGGAGATACTGGCCACCATATTATTGGAAACAGATGACCTATTTAAATCCTAGGCCCCTACCCTAACCATTATAAAACCCTAACTCTCACATTAAATCCTCACACTGTTTTTTACATTAAACCTACCAGTCTCGGTTACAGTACCTTCTCAAAATCCATCAGAGATCAAGGTTATAGTTAAAAACTTGCCCCTCTGGTGTTGACTCCACTCCAAAATACCCGCTATCGGCTTTGAACAAAACCACAGGCATTCCCCGTAAGGATGTGGGTTACCGTTACTGTTCACTCTTCAAAGCCACACAATTGTCACTTAGCGCACTATATCGACCTATATTTAAGAAAGTGGCCAGCCACTGATGCATATATGGGCGTCATAATAAGCCCACAATAAAGTAGCTGGTTTAGTCTAATGGTTATGAGCGTGACTTTGTAAGTAGGTGAAAAAAATATTGTTTGCAGTAAATTATATGCTTCCGCCCCCGTCCACAATACCTAATTGGTAGTGTGTAAGCCCTGCTTTACTTTTTACTCCAATAAGCCCACAACGTTCCCTTGCAGAAAATCCAAATTTGGCATTTCTTTTTTTTTGGCCGATATTTATGTTATGTTAATGAAATAAAAATGAATAAATTTTTTTTTCAGTTTTTTAGTTATTTTCGAAAAAGTTTAAGATTTTTTGCTATTACTATGCGCACATCTACATTTATTTTTTTAAAAACAAATTCAAGAAAATTCGATTAAAGGCAATTTTTAGGGATGTGGTTAGGCTTTCCTCTAAAAAGCCATTTTTTAATGTAATATTGAATTGATCACTAATTCAATACTAATAAAGGCGCCACGGTAGCCGAGCGGTTAGAGGCGTGAACTGTAAAGCTAATATGTATTGTGGTACTGGGTTCGATTCCCCGGTCTCTAGGCCTTGGATTTTTATTTAATGGTTAATAAAAGAAATTTACAGTAAAGTATGTTTGCTAGTCGCCTCCGTCCACGACACCTAATTAGGTAGTTGGACGTAAAGCCCACCTGAAAAAAAAATAGGCAATTACTTTACTTTAATTTACTCAATACCAATAAATATAAAATTTGAAATTTAAATTCTAAATTTGGATAAAATCAGCTGTGAAATCATCTTCCTACCAACAGTAATATTTTATTGTAATTAAAATGAAACTTCTTATAACAAAATTATGATCAAGTTTTAATAAAATTCATTTACACAAATTGTGGTTGTTCATAGTAATATTGAAAATAATTTTTGGGTATATATATTTGTTCTAAACTTTACAACAATATAATCTTATTTATAACAATATGGGTGGCAGTGGGAGAGGGAATGATTATTTCTGGGAGCCGTGTACAGTAACTAACATCGTTATAAGAAGTTGGTGAGCTAGTAGAAGTGTATGAGTCGTAATTGATGAGAGATACGCATGCGCTGGAGCCCAAGAGGATTACGATATATATATATATATATATATATATATATATATATATATATATATATATATATGTACTTTCTTAAAGCACAAACGGTAGACTTACTAACTGTGCGCTTGCGACGAGTAAAGCAGCTTCAAAAAGCGAACTTACACGGTCTTAGCTGGCTCCCCTGGGGGCTTGTTATTACAACATATGCCTTCTACAACTTCTTTTAGCTTTCTACCTACCAACTTTATATACTAAAACATAAAAGTTTGTAACATTTGTATCGCCCTCCAGGCTTCAAGAAGATCGTTTAAAGTTATACATTAGAACTAAATAAAGATATAATTCTAAATAAACTTCCATACTAATGTTAAAATTGGCAAGAGTATTACTTTCTTTAGCTACATTTAAGAACACCATAAATAGATATAAAATTATAGCGCAAGTAAGTTTTTGTCGTCCATACTGTTTCAGAATTATTTCAATTTGATAATGCTAATTGCAGTCTAAAGTATGGAAGTGAATTAAATCTTACAAAATGGCGCCTCAATGTTATATTTCCATGCAAAAGAAAATACTTCCTTTTTTATATATATATATATATATATATATATATATACAGGGTGTCCCAAGCTATATGGATAACGACTTTTTCTCGGAAACTAAGATAGCTAGAAAAAAACTAAAAAATACGTGTTCCCTTAGTTTTTTGTTAAGAATCCAAATTTACTTTGTAAATTTTTTTCGGTGCTTCCAGAAGCGAGATACAGGCACCAACTTCATTTTTTCAAATGGGAAGGTGCGGTTTTTATTTAAGAAATAGATTCCTCTATTTTTTTAAAGAAATAAAATATTATAACGGTTTTTTGATTGAATAAGAAGAAAAGTACTATTTTATTATAAATTTTACTTCTCATTAATATTACAGATCATGCCTTGTGTCGATATAACACCATCAGGCATTTAAAGAGATATCTCGATAGGAAATTTGATGGGCGTGTTATATCGACACGGGGGGCTATTCAGTGGCCACCTCGTTCACCGGATTTGACACCTATGGACTATTTCCATTGGGGATACCTGAAAAACAAGGTGATTATTCATAACTTTTTTCTTTCTTTCCTTATTTCTGCTTATCTAAAAGCATTTCTAAATCTAGGTGTATCAGAATCAAGCTGGGATTGCATCTGTAGATGAACTAAAGCAGAGAATAATAGATGACTGTAACTCGGTTAAATTCGAATCTATTTCTTTGACAGTAAGGGACAATTGGCAGGAAAGAGCATGTCTATGCAACTCTAATGGTGGAGGCCATTTCGAGCATGATCTGTAATATTAATGAGGAGTAAAATTTATAATAAAATAGTACTTTTCTTCTTATTCAATCAAAAAACCGTTATAATATTGTCATTTTGAAATTTCTTATAAGAATCATGTTTTCATTCATAACTTGTAAAATATCGCTCACAGAAAAAAACCGTTCAAGTAAATTTTTCTTTAAAAAAATAGAGGAATCTATTTCTTAAATAAAAACCACACCTCCCCATTTAAAAAAATGAAGTTGGTGCCTGTATCTCGCTTCTGGAAGCACCGAAAAAAATTTACAAATTAAATTTGGATTTTTAACAAAAAACTAAGGGAACACGTATTTTTTAGTTTTTTTTCTAGCTATCTTAGTTTCCGAGAAAAAGTCGTTATCCTTACAGCTTGGTACACCCTGTACTATATATTTATTTATTTACAGCCTGTACATATAAATATACATCAAGTAAATGTGATCTTCATTTAGTTATGCACAGATAGTAGGCTGAATCTGAGGATCCAGCGCCACAATCGGGAAGGCATGCTGAGAGGGGCCCAGCCAACGCTGGGATTCTCTAGAGGTTGGAAGGAAGTTTAGGAAAGTGGTAAAATGTCGCGGGGCCAATGTCATGGAGGATTGTCGGGATGGGTTGTTGTGGATAAGGCTTGTGCTGTGGGATTAGGATGTATGGTTAGGCTATTATGGAAATTAAGGAAGCCGAGAATGGATTAGGTCATTGTCAAAAGGGATATTGAGGTCTGTATGGAGGGTTAAATTGGAAACATAATAAGGAGCGTTTGACGATATGCCGAAGGACTTTAGATTGGAAGGATTGGATTCTTTGGATGTTGGAAGGTTTTGCAGAGCCACACAGCTCAGCTCCGTAGGTCCAGATGGGTCTTACTAGTGTCTTGTATAGAGTCAGTTTGTGGCTGACCTCCGCCTTAGCATTCTTCGTAGTTGTCCGTATCGTCTGTTGAGTTCTTCTTTTCAGTCTAGTGTACGGGGTTCCATGTTAGTCGACTGTCTAAATACAGTCCTAGGTAGCGTACTTGTGTGGAGGTCGGTATTTCTCTGTTGTGTATGAGTAGTACGTTTTTTAATTTTTTTTTTTTGTAGTAGTATAAGTGGTACTTTGACACATTTTCAGAATTTAGATATGAAACAACATGCAAAGAATTTTACCCAGTATTATATAATTATTATTTATGTTTAATTGCAGTAATTATTATTAATAATTTTATATCATCTGATTTAATGGAAACAGTTTTTTGAGTTTATTCTGATTTCCTTTGCCAGTGATATGTTAATTTTGTTAGGCGCCACAGTAGCCGAGCGGGTTAGAGGAGAGACCTGTAAAGCTAATATGTATAGTGGTACTGGGTTCGATTCCCCGGTCCTAGGCCTTGGATTTTATTTAACCAGTTTAGCGCGGAATTTAGTTGTAACCCCCCCCCCTCACAGTGTGCGGAATTAAAATCAGACAATGACGTGTATACACGTCGAACGCAGGGCAAAACAACCAAAAGTTTACAACGTCATAATAGTCACTGCAAGCGACTTTTTCTGCAATCTCTGGGGGCTTGAGATTACCAGAGCATTCTGTGCTCTTTCAAAATCTTGCACCGCTTCACGTATGGATTGCTCTAGTTAACTAGGGACGCAAGAGCTTTTACAAGGAAGTAAAGAGCTTTGAATTCTGTGCAAAATGAAATCATGCTCTGAACCTCTAACTAACGTAAAAACGGCCTTGCACAAGTGTTGAGAGCTTCTATTTGGTGTGTGTAATTGCCAATCTCTAATGCGGAGACCAAACATGTACCAACCACTTATCATTTGGCTGACACCAAACTCCGTATAAAATACTTAGCAGTTCTATTGGTAAGATAAAGGAAACATCCCACCAAATAATATTCTTATTGTATTTGATTAAAATTTCGAGTTTTTATAGTTAATGGCAATTTTATATTTTTCACAACGAGTATACACGTCGAACGCATTGTAATAGAGATTTAGTTTGACGTGTATACACGTCAAACGCTCTTAACAGGTTAATGGTCAATAAAAAGAAATTTACAGTAAAGTATGTTTGCTAGTCGCTTCCGTCTACGACACCTAATTGATAGTTGGACGTAAAGCCCGCCTGAAAAAATGGGCAATTACTTTACTTTACTTTTATTAATTTTGTACCAGAATTAATAATTTGCTTTCTCTTTTTATGATAACTGTACTTTGCTTTCTGTTTTTGGTAACTGTATTTATTGATTCCACCGACGGTAATTACCATAGTGTTGTCTTGAATAATTGATATATTGTAGTTCGTTTTTTCTTGTTGTTTGTACTTAAAGGAAATAAAAAGACTAAAGAATGACATGCAAAGAAAACCTTGTCCACGACGCACTAGAATTGATTCACTCCACGAGACTGCGTCCATTATCCCCCGTACACTCCTATATCAAAAATCGTCTGCTGAAACTCCTTTCCATCCTAGACTGCCATCCCAATCCACTCTGCCGCGACATAGGCTCCTACAGATCCTTCTATTCTCTACAAAAGACTAAATCAGCAATATTGGCTTATGTCAAGAGTGTGACAAGTTAGGGTTGAGGAATGAATAAGTTCTGTGTTTTTTTTTTAATAATTCTGACCAAAAAGTAAAAAGTAAAGTAATCTCCTATTTTTTAAGGCGAGCTTCAAGTCCAACTACCAATTAGGTGTCGTGGACGGAGGTGACTAACAAACATAATTTACTCGTATAAAGTTCTCATATTAAACATTAAATAAAATCCAAGGCCCTAAGACCGGGGGAATCGAACCCTAGTACCACAATACATATTAGCTTTACGGGTCTCTCCTCTAACCGCTCGGCTGATAATATAACCTCTCTGCGGGGTTCGTATTTAAAAACTAACCTGCGTGACCCTCCTTTAACCGACAAATTAGACACAACAATTCTCTGATCCCTTGGTCTACCCACGTAAGTACCTAGGCCTAACTTTGGACTAACAGACTGACACTTTCACTACACACGTTCAGGACGAAGTATACTCAGGCAAACTGGACTACACGACTATTATTTCCTCTCTAATCTCACGTGACTCCAAAATGACTGTGGACCAACAAACTCCTCCTCTACAAAGTGGGTCATTAAGCCGTTGTTACTCTACGCCAGCTCCGCCTGGAGCCTGGACTTTCAGTAGCAACATCAAGAAACTCCAGGACAACACAAGAACAAATTTCTGAGACTTGCAACAGACTCTCCACGACGCACTAGAATTGATTCACTCCACGAGACTGCGTCCATTATCCCCCGTACACTCCAATATCCAAAATCGTCTGCTGAAACTCCTTTCCATCCTAGACTGCCATCCCGATCCTCTCTGCCGCGACATAGGCTCCTACAGATCCTTCTATTCTCTACAAAAGACTAAAACAGATACTCCTCTAAATTTCTACACCAGCTGCAGGTTTTTCCTCTCCTTTTTTCCCTGCATTCCTATCCTGCTCACTTAACCTTTCTCGATCTTCACTTGTTATGAAGGTTAAAATGTATTATACATTACACTTTATTATTTATTTTATGTATACATTTGTCGAAATAAATATTTATTCCATTCAAAATATTCAACTAATCTGCGAAATGAAAATTTTAAAAAAACATTAAACGGGCTTCTACTGAAGAAAAAGATATTCGACTACAACAACATGGGTAACCTCATGTATAGAAGTGGAAGAATCAATTTCAAAGGAAAGGAGGTTCAACAAAACGGTACCAAGAAAAGAAAGAACTTGAAAATAGGAAGTTCTCCAAATTAAAGTAAGAATGGTCGGTAAATTGAATGAAGGTGTCAAGCTTTGAAAGTCATTATTAAATATTTCCAAAGAAGGAATTTTGCTAAAACTAAGCTAGAATCTATGTGTAGCAACTGTCAGTGGTGTCTTCGAGCCGGAACGTCTTTCTGGTACTTCCTTTTTGGACAGGAACGCGTTCCGGAACTAGAGATGATGTAGCTATTAAATAACGAGACTGATGCTGCTACAGAAGAATATGCATGCATGCGCCAAATCCTAACGACCGACAGCTGTGCAGCGTAAAGCCTTCTCTTTCGATTGCAGCGTCTCACGTGTTTGTAGAGAAATCTGTCTGTCCAGAACCGTCGTTTGTGTAAGAGGTGTTAATTTCGTTTTGCCGAAAACATGATACTACACATGTAGTAGAGCAACGAATTGTCGTGAAATTTCACATGAATCTTGGTGAAACCGCTAGTGAAACTTATCTTTTATTAAAAGAAGTTTATGGCGATGAATGTTTATCACGTGCGCGAGTTTTTGAGTGGTTCAAGCGTTTCCAAGATGGCCGAGAAGACGTCGGAGATGATGACCTTCCACGTCCAAAACGGATGAAAATATCGATTATAATTAATCAACATTACTACCGTGAAGTGCTTACTCAACTCCGTGAAAAGAGTAAAAAAAAAACGACCCGATTTGTGGAAGAACAAATCACAGGGTTCTCCATCAAGACAACGCGCCGGCTCATACTACATTGTCTGTCAAGAAGTTTCTAGCCAAGTACAATATCCCAGTTTTGGGCCATCCGCCTTATTCGCCTGACCCTGGCCCCATGTGACTTTCTATCTGTTCCCCCCCAAAGTCAAATCTGCATTAAAAAGAACACGATTTCAGTCCGTTGAAGCTGTGAAAGAAAAAGCGTCACGCGTCATGCAGGAGCTCACAGAAAAAAGACTTCCAGCACTGTTTCAATGGTAAATTCGCATGGAGCGTTTTAGGGGATAAGGGAGGGGTGTATATTGAAGATTGCCCTGTCTGGCCTTTTTAATGGTAACGCTTTTTTTATTCTCTGGACAGATGGGCGAAAGAGTTCTAACAAAAGATGTGATGCATCAGAATGTACAAGGAATGAGCAATAAAGTGATTGCCTTAGAAAGTATAATGGAAGACGATGACTATAGTGTACTGACCGAATTGTGTTAACAGCAGTTTTACTTTAATAGTTTTTAGCAATATTTTTTTCGTTTAAATTGAAATTTAATTGCTTTAAGTAAATTAACATTAAACCTAACGACATTTTAGCCTAACTGTTCCTACCGTGAGCGTCAAATGACCGGACTTTAAAATTACCTAAATTTCTTATTATAGAATGAAGATAATAATTATTTATCAATGAAAATAGCGTAGTTTCTTTTGTTTAAAAATAAATCTCGTAGATTTTACTCTTTTTTGCATCATTTTTTATAATTATAGGCTTCTCAATTGCAAATTTCCCGCATACTTAGTTTTTACGTTTTAGACAGCATTTTTTAGTCTTATTGCCTTTGCAGTATCTTATTTGGCTATTTTCCGACCACTTGTTCGTGTACTAATATTTGTCATGCTTTTGCAATGGTAACACAAATTTTGCCTTGAAATTTCACTTCCGGTAGTTTTTTTGATACAAAATCCATGCATTTATCCCGGGGCTAAGTCTAGATATTGAGAACTATTTGTTGAGGTCATCTCCGAGATTTTCCACGGTTATATTTCCTCCTCGAGCTGTATACATTTCTGCTAATTTCAGAGCGACAAACTCCCCCAAGCGGAACTGAAGGTTCTCTGCTTTCAAGTTTTCCCAAAAATGGAAAGCCTTTTATTGCATCGAACGCTAGCCAAGATTTGATACCTAATTTGTCCGGTTTATTTGGGCATGTACTGAGTAAATCTGCATCTTGACTTTGTTGGGAACAAATGTCCTTGGAAGAGATATATGCTCTTGGTTAGATTAGATTAGATTGGACTAGGGTGGCCTCAGGGCCTACGCCACTGCGACCCCTTTGGGTCTATTGTGGCTCCCCTAACTTTAAAGCTCACCCTCCAGACCTGTCCTTTTAATTAGACTCTTAATGCTGGAGAGCGACTCTTGGGTAAAGCTCACAGGCCTTGGTTTTTCCTCCCCGAGAAGTAACATCCTTAGCCAAACAAGCCCCTCACACTGGCACAATACGTGCAGTGCTGTTTCCTCCTCTTCCTGACAGAACCTACAGAGGCTATCATCTGCCAGGCCCATGCGATGCATGTGTTTTCTGAGTCTGCAGTGGCCAGTTAATAGACCTACAATCATCCTAATAGCCCCACGGCCTTGGCGGATTAATTCTGCAGTCAGCCTCGGCGAATAGCCTTTAATAAACTCCTTCGCCTGTCTCTGCCCAGCGGTGGCAGACCACCACTCCTGAGACCTACTCTGCACCCATAAGTTAATGGTCGCAGTCTTAATACACTTCGGAACCCCAAAACAGGGCTCCGGGCTAACGAAGTATCTCGCAGAGCCTTCCCGGCCCAATAAATCTGCCGCTTCGTTACCCTTATGTCCTGAATGACCAGGTACCCAGACCAGAAAGACCTTATTTTGGTCACTAATTTCCTTCAGGACACCCAGACAGTCCCAAACCAGTTTTGAGTTAACCTGATAGGAACTAATTGCCCGTAGAGCAGCCTGACTATCCGAGAAAATTACGACTTTAGAATTAATAATTCCTTGCCCGTTAATCTCGGTAGCACAGAACCTAATTGCAGCCAGCTCAGCCTGAAAAACTGTAGCTAGCTTCCCTAGGCTAACCGAAAAGCTACATTTCGGCTTCACCCCGTACACTCCCGCTCCCACTCCCTCCTCCATCTTGGAGCCATCAGTGTACCACATTGAATCTCCCACCACTTGGGGTCCACGTCTCCAAGCCTCCCGGTCTCCAATACAGACTTTGAACGGCTTGTCGAAGTTATATTTGGGAGTCATAGAATCCGAAGGCAGGCCCAAAATAGAATCGGCCTCCAGCTCCTCATATAACTCTTGATATGCTCCTCCATGCCTGACGGTAATAGGGGCTTGTCCTTCCATAAGCCTAACGACAACGGCCCTTGCAACGCCTTGAATGTATATGTGCAGTGGGGGCAGATTTAACAAAACCTCCAAGGCCGCAGTAGGGGAGGTCCTCATGGCACCAGTGACACTCAGGCAAGCTAGCCTTTGAATACCACTGAGCGCCCGGACTCCACCCACCTGCAAGGTTTTTGCCCATGCTCTTGGTTAGAACAGTTTTGATTGTTCTCTACGAATTTGTTCCAAAATTTAGAAATCAAAGCAAATTTATCGGTTTGTAAGCGATTATTTCTTTGATTCATTCGAATAAGCCTCGAAAATTTCCGTCTATACATTTCTGCTCACAGTGTTTGAGAAGAATGCTCGTCCCTATTTTTGTTCCAGTAAAAAGGGCAATATCGTACATTTTTCACCTCATATGCACCACATGCACACTAATCCGATAAATGCATTATCAAATTGAATTTTCGAGAGAATTCTGTTACAAAAATAAATAAAATAAAATATTAAATAATTAAATAATAAGTAAATAAAATGAAAATATTCAGCCGGTCAAATGACCGGTCGCGGTAGTTAAGACGGACTACAAATTTTTCTCAAAAATCAACTATTAGGAAAAGAAGTAAATATTAAAAAAACAATTGTATACATATTTTAGGAAAAGTCGTGAAGTTTAATGGCGGTATGATAACGCTGTAATTAGAAAATTTAAATCAAATTTAAAAAACGGTCAATTGACCGGTCGTGGTAGGTTTAGTGTTAAGTAAACTGCTTTAATTAAAAATCGTCTGATTCTTCTCTCAAAATTGATTCAGTTATTTAATGAATTCTCTCAGATGAGTTTTCTATTTGATTATATTTTCTTTTCTTTTTTCAGCTCCTTGGCGACTTAAAAGCGAGCTAAAAAAAAACGATATTGAGAGCGTAGTAAGAGATAAGGCTTTGCTTATTCTAATAGAACGAATGAACCGTTTTCGGTATAACCAGAAATAACGATACAAAGGGGAGAAAGTAAGTTGAAAAACGAAGTGGTTTTCATTGGATTCAGTGAGAAGTAGAGGCTCACCTTTTGTCAATTTACTCTTTTAGGAGAGCGGATGGTGAAATAATAATACAGAAAAGAAAGAGAAAAAAAACGTACGCCTGTGACGACATCATACTGAGAAAGAGATATAAAGAGGGAAATATTGTTGGCTATAATATTTATCAAATAATTGGCGCAAGAATTGGGTAATAAGATATGGGTAGATTGGATCATTACCTAGGTCTTGGGCCGTATTTAACACCGACGTAACCTCCATCAATTCCAACATAACCTCAACAGATTTCTTCCCTAAAAATCTAATTTTCCTTTCCATTCTTCTCTTATATTAATTTTCACATCTATTTTCCTTTACAGCAGCCCTAGGGTTGCCAACTGCCCCTTTTTTTTGGAAAGGACAGTCCTTTTTCAATACCTGGTTGTCCTTGTCCTTTTCTTAAATTAGGAAAGGACGCCTTTTGTCCTTTTTTCAGATATTATTCACACAAATCTAATTTATTTTACTGTATTTTTGATTTAAGTTCTGACTTCTTCATTTGGCGTGTTGTTTTTCTGTTCCAAGTGAACTGAATAGGTCAACAGGTTATTGATGTATCGATGAACAAAATGCAAAAAATGGTACAGGATTTGATGATTCTGATTAATTATATTCTTATGGTAGGTGAATCCCTACTTTTTTGCAATTAATCCGAGATTTCTGCATCAATTTTTAAAATAACCACTATTCATGATATACCTTTCGAAAGGTGATTGTATGTAGATGTTTTTCATGAATAGTGCACGTTTTAAACTTATATAATATTTTTGAGAAAAATGAAGTCGGAAATTTTTTGGAAAAAATAGAAACTTGCTATTTCTTATGTTTGAGCCACAAAGTGAAATACTTGATATTATTATTTTGGAATATAAATTAGCTTATTTAAAAGGAAATTTAACCTTCTTTCTAATGAGCTTATTGAAATTGCTGTAGCTTTAATAGTTTGAGAAATATAGGCAACTATTTGCTAAAAAGTAGTAATACCTTGAAAAAAACATAAAATTAAAAATATCTATAAAACGGAGCCGAATCGAGAGCTATAGTTTATATAGAATTTTTTGTTGCAAATGATGCCCAGAATCGCCTCCCCGGAAGTAACGGTAGTCTTATGCTGAACACCCTGTATATTCCCGGGCCCCAAAATCCTGTCGACGGCCCTGAATGTACCTAATTTTTTTTAGGGTGTCTTTTTTTTGGAACTTTATAAAGTTGGCAACCCTAAGCAGCCCTAAAAAGTTTTTCTTAGAAGTTATTGTTTACGTGAAGAGTTTTCGATTTTGGTCTAAATTGGTCCACAGGAATTATCACTTTACCAAATTAATTTTTTCAGTTTTTTGTCTCAAAAACGGAACCTACGATTTTCCTCTGTTGGAATGGGTGCCAGATCATGTGAGGAATGAGACAGCCGATGAACTAGCCCATGAATGGAGCCAATACTCCGGAGCCTGCCCTGGATGCAGTTCGTGCGCTTTTCAGCAAGTGGATCTGAAGAGAACATGAAAAGAACTGGGTGATGTGTCCAGGGAGTCAAACATAGCAAGACCATGTTGCAGAGAGCCAAAGATACCATGTGTTTGAGTAGAAATCAGATTACTTTGATTACAGGCCTTTTCACAGGACATGATTGGTTCAGGAAGCATCTATTTAAGGTGGGGGCTTATTAGCTGGGAACCGTTGGGCAGATTGTGTCAGGAAGAGGAGGGAATGGCCTCTCACCTGCTGTTAGAATGCGCTATGAAACCTTAGGAACTTTGAGACCAAAGAAGACAGTAGCGCAAAAAGAACTAGTAGGGAAAGACCTCATCCTCTTTAGTAGGGGAGGTTTCGTCTACTATATCCAAAAAGAGGAAGGCACAATAAACCTCTTGTTGGCTGCGGTGCCATGGGGCACAGGTCCCCCGGCCCGCTGTCTTTAATCTTAATCTTAATCTCACTGTTTACGCGAAGATTTTTAGATTTTGGTCTAAATCGGCCAACTGGTGTTATCACCTTGCCAAATTAATGTTTTTAGATTTAGAATAGAATTGTCTAGATTTTCGACCCTACGACTTTCCTCTGTTGTCACCTAAATTATACATCGAATTTTAACTTCTAAAGCGCTAAAAACAGGTTTTCCTTATTCGAAGGACCGATAAAAACCAAAAAAAAATACGTTGCCTACAAATCTCAACTCAAAACATTTAGAAGAATCGTAATAGTTCCCGTTAGGAGCAGTAAGATGTTAAACAATTTAAGGGAACTACATCACTTTTTGTCCTCAGAGACCTCAATTTAGAAAACTTAGACCGTTTTGGGATGCTCTTCCAGCTGTAGTAGAAAATAATCCTGCAGCAAGTGACCTCCTTTTAAAATCCCACTCTGTGCTCTAGGGTGTGAGATAGCTTTGAATATCAATGGCACGTTTTAATTACATTTATAATTGATCAACCGCTCTGGAATATTAATGTAGAGGTTGTATCTATGAAGTAGATAGTATCTAGCGCAACGTTATTTTTGCACTAGAATAGATATTGCAGTCGAGACCATTACCAAATGGCAAATTAAGTGCAATTTATAACCTCCGCCACTTCTACTAAGAGCGCTCCTGTTTCATTTTGACACTTTCCATTAAAATTTCAAATTTCAAATTTCAGAAATCAAGATTTCTTTAATATTGTATACTAACTATACAGATAATCCTCGCTCGACTGTTTCCCATTGTCATAACCTAAAAAGGATAACAACTTGTTTACTAAAAGGTTTACCAGATTATCTTTAGAAAGTCTGTCATCAGGATGATATATTGCAACGCGTAGAACCTTTACACAGAATTCGATATTCTTAGCAAGAATGTCATAAAATATAACTAACTTTCTTATTCAAACACTAAAAAACCAACAGAGTTATATTAACAGAGTATTAAATTCAAAATTTAGTTCCATCTATAGATCAATAGTAGACTATAATTATTACCAGCCTCCGTCTTAATTGTTGTACCGCCTTAATATTAATAAGTCGAGAGTTGTTGGTCAGTTGAGGCTTGCCGGTAATAATATATGAAAACTATTTTTAAACGGTTGCGCCCTTACTTTAATGTCAGACTAAGACTGCCAGCTCTGTCAGAAACTAAGGCCTTGGGCACACAGAAAGCGGTCTGTCGCGGCGGGCAACGATGTCCGACCGAAACGGTCAGGCGGTCTAATTGTATTGTACACAATTCTGCATCATTTCTGTCAAACAGAACGCGGTCTACCGCCGTGGGATAGTCTTTGTCGCGACGACAAGCGATCTGGTAGTACAAAAAATTACAGATTTCGCCTTGCCACCTAGTAAGTACGAAATAAAGATTCCAATGTAAAGTAAAAAAAAGTAAAGTAATCGCCTATTTTTTCAGGCGGGGCTTAACGTCCAACTACCAATTAGGTGTCAGTGGACGGAGGCGACTATCAAACGTACTTTACTATAAATTTCTTTTATTAACCATTAAATAAAATCCAAGGCCTAAGACCGGGAATCGAACCCAGTACCACAATACATATTAGCTTTACCGCTCGGCTACCGTGGCGCCTAAAGATTCCAATGTTAAGAAACTTTATTACTCATTTTTTATTACATTCTCGCGACATACGAAAATACTAGAAAAACCTATCTTCATGTTATCAATTTCATGCTCCCAACTTCGTCTTTTCTTCTTTTTGCTTTGCAAAGCTAATAGCAGAAGGAGTTGCTCTTCGTCCGAGCTCATACTCAATATACAGGGTGTATGCGGAGGAGTGGTCGAAACTTCAGGAGGTGACTCAGCAGCTCAAATGCAACAAAAAATATTCTCTTCACTTTGGCCCGATTCTCAATAGTGTCCAAGATATTTGCATTTTTCTACTTTTCCGTCGATATTCGCGTTTTTCGCCATAAATTTCCTATAAATGTGCGTAACCCAGATTCTCAAAACGTTTCTTATAACAATGAAATATTTACTTTAATGTCTAAAAAATTCGTTCTCGATGATTTTTGTCAAAATTTTCAACTGCATTTTCTCAATGGTTAATGAATCAAGGAATCACATAATTTCAGAAAAAGTTGCGCATTTATTGAGCTTCAAGATCATATGGATTTTTTTTTTTTTGGTTTTTAATAAAACCCTACCCTGAACAGAGGGGTGTAAATGCAGAAAACTGGGATTTTGCGAACTGACTTTTCATTACCAATTTACTCAAAGACAGATGATAGAAAAGTTTTTTGGTGAAAAACGCGAGTATGGTCGAAAAAGTTAAAAATACAAATATCTTGGACACTATTGAGAATCGGGCCAAAGTGAATAGAATATTTTTTGTTGCATTTGAGCTGCTGAATCACCTCCCAAAGTTTCGACCACTCCTCCGTATACACTCTGTATAAAAATTAAAATAAAGAACAAGAAAACGCACTACTACTTCTCAAGAAGAAAACGACCATACTGGACCGCTCAAACAAAGATATGGCGTCCTGTGTGACGTCCTCATATCGCAGACCGCCGCGACGACCGCTGGATCGCTGCCCGCAGCGACAGACCGCTTTCTGTGTGCCCAAGGCCTTATTGTTGATCCCTTGCATTATTTGCTTTTAATTATTGTTCGAGTAATTCTATTTCACGCCAAAAATTCCTAGAAAACTATTTTATACTTGTCGACAATGAAACAAAATTAAAATATTTGCTAAATATTGACAGTGTTCGGAAATTAAACTCCTAATTTTTGTTTGTTGTAGATTCTTTAGAAATGTTTAAAATAGCTAAATCTTTGTAATAACAGAATTTAGTTATTGTAATGTACCACATGAATTTTAAGTTTGTTCTTTTAGTACGCCATTAAATGGTATCTCTTACTATGCAGATTCTATTTGTTGGCAGCTACCACCCAGTAGCTGAACCAGAAGACAGTCTTTATATCTTGGGCTACACCGTCCTGCCATCTTTAGCCAAAGGCCTTAGTTTTCGATCCGCTGTCTTTTGCAGAAGTTTACAGTTGGGATCTCCTCATTGTCCATCCTAGCTAAATGGCCGACCAATCTCAATCTATTAACTTAGCTGCTGCTATTGGAAATTCTATTTTTAGTACTTATGGTTCTTTGGTAGATCTACGCCGCCATTTTGTGCGTTTACCCAACTGATATACGATTCTGACCAATTTCACTACATGTTGATATATTTTTCTGATATTATTATTCCTAAAATTAAATTAGTTGCAGAAAAATAATATATTTAATTATCATTATTATTAGGCGCTACGGTAGCCGAGCGGTTAAGAGGCGAGACCTACGAAGCTAATGTGTATTGTGGTACTGGGTTCGATTCCCCGGTCTTTAGGGCCTTGGATTTTATTTAAAGGTTAATAAAAAGAAATTTACAATAAAGTATGTTTGCTAGTCACCTCCGTCCATGACACCTAATTTGGTAGTTGGACGTTAAGCCTGCCTGAAAAAATAGGCAATTACTTTACTTTTTTATCATTATTATTAATGTAATTACTGAAAAGTTACCAAAAAGTTACATAAAAGTGGTAATAGCAGGATGTCAGTTATTTAATTTATTGTTAAATGCAAATCAACTTTTAAAAAAATTAATTTGTATGGAATTAAAATCTATCTAAGCATTAACTAATCTTAGTAGATATCTAATATTAGTTTTACTTTTAAAGCTCCAGTTAATCTAATATTCTAAATTGAACCACCTACCCATCCTTCAGCGGGTAGCCATTTTGTCTATATTTAGAGTTTGTCCACTAAATTATTGAAACGACTGCAAAAAAAAAAAAAAAATATTGAACAAATAAGAAAATGCCTTCGCATCTTGTTCATTTTGTTCATTCACCTTGAATTCACTTTAAGTACAGTTCCCTAACTTGTATAAGATTAGTTAGAAAACGAACCTGGATATATTTGAAATGGACTAATAATTATTAAATCTTCATTAATTCATTTGAATCCCATCGAGAGTTATTTAAAAGCAACAAAGGTGTCGAAAAAATCCGACAAATGTAGTTCATTCTAAACAAAAAATCAGTGCAGCGTGTTTGGTATTCATCACTGTTGATTTTGCTTTGAACTGTTATAATTGAAATAGAATAGAATAGAATAGTGTTTTATTAAAAATAAGTACATTAAAAATATAATGATACAAAAAAATTATAACACTTATAGGACAATGGACAATCTGTCCGTCTGTCTCTAGTTAGCCAATACATACGAGGGTCGTTTGAAAAGTCCGTGCAAAAATAAAAACTACTTAATTTTTGGGGGTAAACCTTTTTTATTTTTCAACATAGTCTCCTTTTAGGCTTATACACTTCGTCCAACGCTGCTCTAGTTTGTTGATCCCTTCCGAATAATAGGATTTGTCCAAGTCTGAAAAATAGCCATTCGTTTCTGCAATCACCTCCTCGTTTGAATAAAATCTTTTTCCCGCCAGCCATTTCTTCATATTGGGGAACAAATAGTAGTCCGAGGGAGCCAAGTCTGGAGAATAGGGGGGATGTGAAACGAGTTGGAACCCTATTTCCATTAATTTTGCGACCACAACTGCTGAGGTGTGAGCTGGTGCGTTGTCGTGATGGAAAAGGACTTTTTTGTGGGCCAATCGTGGGCGTTTTTCTTGCAGCTCGGTTTTCAAACGGTCCAATAACGATGAATAATATGCACCTGTAATAGTTTCGCCTTTTTTTGGCGCAGATTCCCCCTTGGTAACCCATTGTTTAGATTGTTCTTTGGTCTCAGGAGTGTAGTGATGTATCCATGTTTCATCCACAGTGACGAAACGACGCTTAAAGTCCTGCGGATTCTTCTGGAACAGCTGCAAACCGTCCTTGCAACACTTCACACGATTTCGTTTTTGGTCAAGCGTGAGCAATCGCGGCACCCATCTTGCGGATAGCTTTGTCATGTCCAAATGTTGATGCAAAATATTATGTACCCGTTCATTCGAGATGCCCACAGCACTAGCAATCTCACGCACCTTTACTCTTCTGTCATCCATCACCGTATCATGGATTTTATCAATGATTTCTGGAGTAGTAACCTCAACAGGGCGTTCAGAACGTTCAGCGTCACTTGTGCCCATATGGCCACTCCGAAAATTTTGAAACCACTTATAAACTGTTCTAATCGAAGGTGCAGAGTCACCATAATGTTTATCAAGCTTCTCTTTAGTCTCCTGAGGCGTTTTGCCTTTCATAAAGTAGTGTTTAATCAACACTCGAAATTCTTTTTCGTCCATTTTTTGAAAATCACTCGACTTCCTCGATTCAAACGAATGCCAAACACAAAGAAATAGACCGATCTGGCTGAAACTTGGTGTGTGTTCTTCCAAGAGATGCTACTAACTAAACATAACCTCGATACGCGCCAGTAGTGCTATCTCTCTGACGTTGCACGGACTTTTCAAACGACCCTCGTACAAACCTAAAATGCACTCCTTAATCATTGATTATTTATTTAATATTATAATTATTATTATTACTATGAACAAGAAATAAACTAAATTAACTACAGTCGAACCTCTCAATAACGGACACTGGCGGGGGAAAGCAAAGTGGCCGCTGTTTGGAGGTGGCCGTTAGAAGGAGGTAGGCAAGTTTCATAATGAAAATATGGGTTTTTTTCCAAACATCTATTTAAAAATTGTTTATTATTAATAGATTTAAAAAAGTGCAGAATTGCATAATTATTTAGCTATATGATATGCATCAAGTTTTTCTTAATTATCCAAAAAACTGCATATTATTGAGTTAATTAATAATTTTTATAATAATCATCACATTTATTCATAACAATAATAATGTATGGTAAAATTATCATCATACTATAATCTATTATTAGAAAAATAGAACAAACCTTTCGGCAAGTTGACGATGGCTCCGATTTGATTTTTGCAAAATCTTCCAACACATTTATATTTTCTCTTCTAGAGTTAACCACTTTCGTTTGAGAGACATATCGGGAAAAAATAATATTGTTCATCCAAAGTAATATTGAAAAATGATTAAAATGGTACAAGATGTATGGAGCTTATATAGGAAACTTTAGGAAAAACCAGAAAAAAAATCAAAAACTTGAGAGGGGATAATTCTTTTTATCACCGCGTCAAACGAACTTTTAAGAATAAGGTGATCGTTGGTGGGAGGTGAAACATTTAATCCGTTCCCTAAAATCAATATCCGCGGTCGCTATGTAGAGTGTCCGTTAGACGGAGGTTCTTTTATATAGAAAGTGTATAGGGGTAAAACGGGGAAATCCAAAAACTGTCCGTAGGGTGTTGGGTCTAATGATCTAGAGCGTGGCTTTGTAAGTGGGAGGTCCCCAGTTAGAATACGACGTATGACTACATTTTACTTTAAAAAAAAAGTGCTATGATGTATTAAGTATTGTGAATGACTGCACCCGCGGGATTCGAACTGGAGATCTCCCACTTACAAAACCACGCTCATGACCACTAGACCAACACCCGCCCATCCCTGACAAGATATTCTTACCGTAATCATAGGGCAAGAAGTCTTGCATACTGGGTGCATTAAAATGATGTGATGATTGCTTTAAGTTATTTGATGATAAAACAAATTTCAATTATTTTTTTTTTTTTACTTTGCGTCACCAATAACATTTTTTGCAGTCAGAGGACCTCCCGAAACGTGTATTTCTGGTGGAAAATTAACATTGAAAACCGATCACGAGTAAGATAAAATTGTAGCCGCTTTGGAATTTATGTTACGGCTTCCTCCCTTGGATATTTTTCTTAGAGGGGAGGCTTTGTGGCCGCTCGTAGACTTGAGAGTGTCGGCACGTGGGCATCTATGAACCTTCTCGGTCGGAAAGGCAGGCTTATTAGTCATGCTGATCTGGTTCGAGAGGATAAAAAGCATATTGCAGTGCTCTCCATGCCGGGGGACTTCATCCCTGCGACTCTGGACTTCAGTAGGAATTATGGGGTTCAGATACTTGCGAGGGAGGAGGCTTGTGCTTCGGCTGTCGAGTTATCAACAAACGCCATTTCTGTTTTTACGGATGGTTCATTGATGGATAGGGCAGGTGCTGGTCTCTGCATCTGGAGACCCCAGTTTGGGTTCCTATGGGAACGCACCTGCCTTGATCTTGGTAATTATGCATCTGTTTTTCAGGCGGAGTTGGCTGCCATTGAGATGGCGGCTATTTTACTCCGCTGGAAGGGATTTGCCGACACTGATGTTAGGTTCTTCACGGATAGCCAGGCTGCAATTAAAGCTCTGGCCTCTCCTAGTAGGAACCAAATTTCGGTCAATTCTTGTCATGCTGCTCTCAATTTGTTAGGAGCTTTGAATACTGTTTCGGTTGCTTGGTCTTCTGGTCATTCTGGGATTCCAGGTAACGAACTGGCTGATGAAACAGCAAAGGAAAGAGCTGCGTTGATAACAATGACTCCTCAGCCCATTATCCCTGTATCCTATCGACGTTGTAGAACAGAGGTGGAACAGTGGATTTTGAAAGAACATCGGAAACGGTGGAGATCCCGAACTGACTGCCGCCAGGCTAAGGAAATCCTTGGCCTGTCAAGAACGGATATGGTTGGTTTTAGCAGGTCCCGGATCCGCCAGTTGGTTCAGGTGTTGAGTGGACATGCGAATTTAGCATATCATCTTTTTAAATGTGGCCTAATCCAGTCGCCAAATTGTGCTGGCTGTGGTGAGTCCGATGAAACTGTGAGGCACTTTGTTGAGGTGTGCCCAGTTTATTCTAAAACTAGATTCCTCGTATTCGGAAGGTCAAATGTCTCCCTACCGTAGATTGTAGCATCTGGTAATCTTAAAGAACTTTCTAGGTTTATTCAGTGCACTGGGCGATTGAGTCGTCAAGCTTCCTAGTGTCCTGTTGCTACTTTGTTAGGTTATTATATTAGCATCTGGTAATTTTTAGCCGGATTTGTTTTTAAACCCCGGTATCTCTCATGAGATGAGGGGTGGGCGGGGAACAATGGGTATCAGGATTGCCTGCGTTCCTTCCCCTTTTTTTTTGGTGGAACCGCCCGTCTTGTACAATCTAATCTAATCTAAGATAAAATTGTAACATTGACCTTAAATATTTCAACTAATATTAGGGATATTGAAACGGGACCAACGTCATTTTTCACCGTTTTTTATGTAGTTTTCATAATCAATTGTCAAAACCAGTGGTCCTTATGAAACCCTAATCAGGTTTTTAGCCGTAACTCCGCTAAAAATGAAGATACAGCATCAGGGGAGGAAAATTTGAAAACTAGACAAAAAACATATAGTTTACTTCGTGGGTTTTTTTTCCCCCAAAATTCCGCTTTCCTAAAAAAGTAATTAGCGATTGGTGCGTTTTAAATGGATCACCCTGTATACAACCTTTTTAATCGGGGAAAACAAATAGTAAAAATAGGAAATGTAGACTTAAATGCAATTAGATTCTTTATTTATAAAAGGAGGCTGCTTATGGATCACACTAGTTAAACAAGAACAAATTGCATTTGGGTAAACTAGAACTAGTTAGGTAGTTTCCTACTAAATACAATGACCATTATTCCTAGCCTTCAACTTGACTGTAATTACGGACGAATTAGTCATACAAATTACCAGTAAGTTTTACCAGACTATGTAGTAGCTCGATTGCGAATAACCTAAGAATTTAGTGTGGATATAAAAGAGAAATTATTACTTTTTAGTAAAAATCAATTTGAATTCCTGTTTTTCTTGGCAAGAGAAGGTGTTATAATTGTCCAGATTTTCGAATTTGACTTTTTTTTTTGTATTTTTGTAGAAAATATCCCCTGAGGAGACAACAAATTTGATATTTATTTGTGCCAAAAGAGGTTACCCAACTTAAAATTTTGCTTTTTTAAAAAAAAGGCTCCAACGATTAATATTTGAACTGGATTTACTTTATCCGCAGATTAGTAAGTAAGTAAAGTAATTGCCTTTTTTTTTCAGGCAAGCTTTACGTCCAACTACCAATTAGTTGTCTTGGACGGAGGCGACTAGCAAACATACTTTACTGTGAATTTCTTTTTTAAACCATTAAATAAAATCCAAGGCCTTTAGACCGGAGAATCGAACACAGTAATCCCAATACACAATAGCTTTACAGGTCTCGCCTCTAACCGCTCGTCTATCGTGGCGCCTTAGGGTACGTTCACAACGGAGCTGTGAGTATAGATGATAGCAGAGATGATAACTGATAGAGTAAAATATAATCGCTGATTAGTGTGCACAACGGAGCTGTGATACATGCAACATGTCCGAGTAGTGAAGAAGAGTTTTTATGTTCAGCAGCAACGAAATGGTATATTTTAAAGAAAAACCGCTTTAGAAAATATCATGTACATCCCATAAATAAAAAACGAAGTACTTTGGGCGAATTTCACTATTTATATACGGAACTTAGAAATTACCCGGATCGTTTTTTTGAATATGTGAGGATGGGTCCACCCATATTCGTCTAAATTTTAGAAAAAATAAGGTCAAAATTAAGAAAACGGAAAAATTGTCATGGAAATCCTATAACCATAGAAGAAAAACTAGTGATAACTCTGAGGTAATGGTTTTATTGAGAAAAAACAAATAAATACACATGAAAATAAATGTAAGCACGATTTAAAAAACAAAATATTGTTTAAAAGTAAATAATAAAATAATAACCAAAAATAATGAGTAAAGACAGCACTAAATAATTTTTCGAGTCCATTTTGAAGCTTCGATACTGGAGTTCAGCTAGCAGAAAAATGAAAAATTTAATTCTATCATCTATGCTCGTTTATAGCAGCGCGTATGAGTCACTTCGTTGTGCACGCTCACATTCGAATGTACTATGTTTTTCTTTAAGCGCTGATACATCACTCCTATCATCTCTGCTATCATCTATGCTCACAGCTCCGTTGTGAACGTACCCTTATTCGCAAATATATAACTTTTAGTTAATTTTTTTTTCAGCAAAATTCGAAACAAAAGAACTGTCATTTATCTGACCCTAATTTTTAGGGTCAATTATATCGTTAAAGTCGAGTTACATGAAAATTTTTCAACCTGAAACTAGTTTTTACTCAATTTCGGGAGTAAATAAAAGAAAAACAAGTATACTTTTAGTAACAGTTTTATTTTTACATGAAAGCCAAGCACCTTAATCTAGGATGAAAAAATAATTGCCATTTCAGTCGTGATACATTTATTCTGCCGAGCTTTCGACCTAGGGACTAGGTCATCTTCACGGCTAGTTTACAAATAATATTTTTACATTACAGGGTTGGTGTGTCTTCTGTCTTTATCTGTTCATGGACTGAAGACTCACTTGTAAGAAACGTTGCCGATCCCCAAGTCTATAGCAATGCATTCTCAATGGTTTCCGAACTGTGATGTGCAAAGCAATCGGAATCGCCTAACTTTCTTTAAAAGAATTATCATTTTTAACACTTCATTGCCAATGCTCGAATTAGTCAGTTATTGCTAATGTGGAGTCTTTTCAATTTTAATAATAAAATTTGCATTAAAGGATGAGAAAGAATAGGAATTAAGGACGAAAAAACAAATTTTGTCCACAAATCGGCTTTAAAACATTTCACGCAGAAGGAATTAACTTCAACTTAGGATCACAGTAATTTCAGTATTTTCTAGAACCCTGACTGGACTGCCTTCTGATCAGGGACTTTTTCATTTTTTTCAATTACTGTGCCGCTGTTGACATGGATCGGAAATTACCCAATTCGCTACAAGTTTTTGCTGCAATTCGGACAGAAAATCAATTCTAGAAAGAGGCTTTTTTTTTGGTGCCTTGATACTTTCTATGAAAATTATGTAAATTTATCAAATAAGCATTTAGGCAATAATCTGGAGTCAAGTTAATAACTGAAAATCTACTTATATTGCCAATCAGGAGTGGAAATGACTCCGATATATTTACGTGTAACGCCAATCTGGAGTCAAAATGACTCTTATGATACCAGTAAACTAATCCGCAAAAAGGAAACTAAGAATTCCACAATCTTCAGCTCGTGACTATCAAATGGTGAAAGAGTGGGGATAGCAAATCTAAGAGCATTTCGGGATAGCTATGAGATGTGGGGAAACAGAGACCATTCCTATTTTTTTTTTGTTGGAGTCAAAATTGACTTCGGATTGGCAATGCAGTGTTAATAATGATGAAATCGTAAAGCGTCTGTTCTTATTTAGTCCATTCTGCACCAAATATCCAGTAATGGACCGCCAAAATTCGTTCTACAATATGAAGATACGTGCGGCCATCTTAAAAAGCATTAACTCATTTCCGTACAAACTACAATCCTTATAATGTTTTCTCCATAAACTTCACTGATATCTCACTGGCCCAGATCGTACAGCCAAAAGTACAATTAAATTCTCTGCTACAATTATCTACCCCATCTACCTGGTGTTAAACAATCGGGAGAGATGGCCAACAGCCGAAATTTAACCGAAATGTCACCCGACGGCGCTGTGTGACCTCTCCAGTGATGAACCTTCATGTCTGACTACAGTGAGTATATTTTAGTCTGCGTCAAAGCGTTATTAATTAACTCAGAGAATAAAAACATTATCGCCTCAACAAAAAATTTTATGATAGTTGCATATTGCGCGCTGCAGCGAATGTATGTGTCGAAATTTAGTGTGGTTTTCTACATATTAGGAAAGTACAGTATACATTAATGAATCCTAACTTCTAAAACTGTCAAAAAGTACGCGTTGAGTTATGTTTATCATGTTGGCCATCTCTTCCTAGCATTCGGGACAGATGGCCATCAAACAGTGGGGATAGATGGCCAATTATTTTTACTTTTTTATTTTTATTTTTTTGAATATATTGGTTTCGTGACCGTAAATTGCTAAAGTAAGGATTTACAATTGGCGATGAATCGGTCTAATAAAAACAAGAACTCGTCTTTTCTCGCCAACGTTTCGACAAATATATTGTCTTCTTCAGGGCCTAGATATTACAAATACAAAAATACAAACAATTTATAGAATCAGTAACATAGAAAATCAGTTAACAATATTAACAATTAACAAAAACGTTAAACACAAAACATCGGAAAAACCAAACTTCTGTAGCGGTATCTGTGTGTATTGTTTTATATTGTTCCATTTTTTGGGCAATTATGTTGACTACTAATTCTGTAACTATATAAGGGTTCGTAAGGGTTTTTGGTTTTTCCGATGTTTTGTGTTTAACGTTTTTGTATTAAAAGAAATTTCCCGATATCTACTGTATTTACTCTTTTGTCAAAGTTTAACATTGTAATTAGTGTATTGTATCTGTCCCATCTCTTTATAGTCATTACCGAAATACCGAAAAAAATTAATAAAAAAATATGTATATATATTATTGAAAAGATTTAAAAAAGTAAATATTAAGTAACCATTCATTTTTTTCTGTTATTTTTACGTTTTACTAATGCAATTTCATTTACAATATGTGGCCATCTCTCCGAAGCTACATTGGCCAACTCACCCAGCCCAGTGGGGATAGATGGCCAATTGCTATTATTTTTTGTAAGAATAAAAAAATGTTTCCCTTAGCGTTTTTTCTGAAATTTTTACCTTATCTTATGTTTGTGAGCGTGTGAGGTTTCCAAAAATAATAATAAAGTAAGCCTAGCCCTTACCAAAATTTTGCAGGCACCCTCCAAATAAAATGGTGGCCATCTCACCCGACTTTACCCTAAAGAAAATTGCAGAACGGAAGTGACATTTATTAAACAGAATTTTTAGTAGTTTGTGGAAACGATTTTATTAAAAATAGTAAGTTTAACGTGCATATTATTGAGTCAGCTATTTTTCTGTATAAATTAGAAGTTTCAAAAGAATTTGTTTACGTCAACTGTGGTAAAAAGAAACCCTTTGATCCTTTCAAATTTCAATGAATCAAATATTTCATAGCTTATTTGTATGACATGAAAAACTGTCCATTCTGTTCCCTTTAGGCGGCTAAAAAAAAACCCAAGACGTGAAAATTTGATATGATGGCAGCCAAAGAAAGTAATGCAATAAATCTATCTTTAGGAAAGAGAATTGTATTAATATTATATTTTTTTTTAGTTTTATTATTTTGAAGACACCTTGGCTAGTGGTGAATATGGAAGGCGTTAGAAGGTGCGGTACGCTAGCCTTGACAGTCGAGCTGCATACATGAATACCAAACCAACTCCTAAATCTTGAGGAAAGCTGCTACCGCGATTTGCAGCCCTTTTGATATTCCTTTTATTTATTTTTTTTTTTCTCACCACTGTGAACGCCGCCTTTACCAGAACACTTTTTTCTTTTTGCCAGAGGTATATGATGTACAAAATTACTTACGGCCATAAACTAGAAATAATTTAATCTAATATAATGTAGGCTGTTATACGATATTTTGATTAATGCAAGCCAGTCACTGCCATTTAACGAAAATCTATCTTCTCTTAGCCTTCTAGACGTTCTTTGCCCATTATGTTCTAATCGAGATTCACACAATCTGGTACAAATCGCGAGAATGCTTAGGTAGTACCCTGTCCTGAATCTGTTCGCCACATGACTCACAGATTACTGTTTCAACCCTTTGAAATGGAAGGGTGTTGCCCAATTTTTGTACACCTCCATCTACCTTTTCATCTGCTATAATGATAACGCACTTCCAAGGTAGTGACGCTCATTCAGGTCAAATATATATAGCGTAAGAATTCCTTTTGAGGCTTATCAAAAAAACAAAGGTAAAGTAAAGGTAATGCCTATTTTTTCAGGTAGGCTTTACGTTCAACTACCAATTAGGTATCGTACACGGAGGTTCACTTCACAACAATTTCTCGTAATTAACATTAAATTAAGGCCTAGACCGAGAATCGAACCCAGTACCACAATACATATTAGCTTTGCAGGTCTCGCCACTAACCGCTCAGATAGAGGCTTATACGAGGGTCGTTTGAAAAGTGCGTGCAAAAATAAAAACTACTTAATTTTTTGGGGTAAACCTTTTTTATTTTTCAACATAGTCTCCTTTTAGGCTTATACACTTCGTCCAACGCTGCTCTAGTTTGTTCATCCCTTCCGAATAATAGGATTTGTCCAAGTCTGAAAAATAGCCATTCGTTTCTGCAATCACCTCCTCGTTTGAATAAAATCTTTTTCCCGCCAGCCATTTCTTCATATTGGGGAACAAATAGTAGTCCGAGGGAGCCAAGTCTGGAGAATAGGGGGGATGTGAAACGAGTTGGAACCCTATTTCCATTAATTTTGCGATCACAACTGCTGAGGTGTGAGCTGGTGCGTTGTCGTGATGGAAAAGGACTTTTTTGTGGGCCAATCGTGGGCGTTTTTCTTGCAGCTCGGTTTTCAAACGGTCCAATAACGATGAATAATATGCACCTGTAATAGTTTTACCCTTTTCCAGATAGTCGATGAGGATTATTCCTTGCGAATCCCAAAAGACAGTCGCCATAATCTTTCCGGCCGAAAGAACGGTCTTCGCTTTTTTTTGGCGCAGATTCCCCCTTGGTAACCCATTGTTTAGATTGTTCTTTGGTCTCAGGAGTGTAGTGATGTATCCATGTTTCATCCACAGTGACGAAACGACGCTTAAAGTCCTGCGGATTCTTCTGGAACAGCTGCAAACCGTCCTTGCAACACTTCACACGATTTCGTTTTTGGTCAAGCGTGAGCAATCGCGGCACCAATCTTGCGGATAGCTTTGTCATGTCCAAATGTTGATGCAAAATATTATGTACCCGTTCATTCGAGATGCCCACAGCACTAGCAATCTAACGCACCTTCACTCTTCTGTCATCCATCACCATATCATGGATTTTATCAATGATTTCTGGAGTAGTAACCTCAACAGGGCGTCCAGAACGTTCAGCGTCACTTGTGCACATATGGCCACTCCGAAAATTTTGAAACCACTTATAAACTGTTCTAATCGAAGGTGCAGAGTCACCATAATGTTTATCAAGCTTCTCTTTAGTCTCCTGAGGCGTTTTGCCTTTCATAAAGTAGTGTTTAATCAACACACGAAATTCTTTTTCGTCCATTTTTTGAAAATCACTCGACTTCCTCGATTCAAACGAATGCCAAACACATTGGCATTAAAGTACAATGTTAGAAACAGAAATTATGGAAATCCCAGCAAAACTAATGATGATTTTGTATTTTTCCCTGTTATTATTATTATAAATGTTTTATTGGAAAATAATGTTTACATGTTTTTCTTTCTTCATACATTTGGCGCCTTGATGGAATGATCGTCAGGCGAGTACCATACTTTAATTTTATAATTCAAATTAAACAATTATTAATCACCCAATTATTTTCACTTAATTAATAGTTTGGCAATTTTATTATGCCCACACAGGCTTTTACAACCCAAAATAACAATCAAAGAAACTTAATAAACAAACTCCTCCATTACATGCATAAATATACTTGTGAACAAATAATTTCAGTGCAATTCCTTCAGACAACTATTGTTGGAAAGTGATCCTAGAATTAATAGCGGGCAATACAATTCTTTCTAGAGGGTAATCTCACTGATCTTCTCTTGTCTAAATTTATATGCGTGCTTTATAAATGATGCGAGCGCAGACCAGTTTTTACCATTGACTAATTCTAAACATTGTTCGTTTGTAATGATCACATCCCTCAAAGTATTGCAACCTATACTCCGCCAAGGTGGAGTATTTTTCCCTATTTTCTGAACTACTGGATCAAAAAATAACCGACCAAATGTTTATAACATACGCTCGTCATAAAAATAAAATGTTCGAGGAAATGATGATTTTTTATTTTCCTTTTTTCCTGACCTCTACTTGCGACCCTAGCCGGCCTTTTGTGTATACATTGTTCTAGTGCCTGTTCATAACATTGTATTATTTTATTTATAACTAGGGAACGGATTCGTATGTATTTACATATTTTTTTCTAGGCAATTTACAGACGTTTTTCAACTAGAAGTATTCATACTGACACTTTTTAAGCCGTTTGAGTCTACTTTTATTTCACATATTTCCACATATTTGGATGTTATCGCATATTTATACATATTTGATTAAAATAAATAAATATTTCTACATATTTAATCAAAATATGTACATATTTTTCATTTTGGGCATATTTTCATAATTGGGAGGTGGTTGACAGGAACTGTGAACCACAGACAGTAGGGCTGTGAATCACAGTGGGTACAATGGTTATTGTAATTTACACAGAATGCTGCTAAACAGTGACGGGCACTTGTTAGTTCTTTGAAGTTGTCTGACGTTGTCTGTTCTTTCAGCTCGTTCGTTGAAGTGTCCAATTCATTTCGTTTGGTCACTTAGTGTATACTTTTTTGGGTGAAATGCCACGAACATCGGCCTCAAACAAACAACTGGTTGCTCAGCATTACAGTATTAACAGTAAACAGCTCAGTATTACTATGAAAACTACAATAAAATCAAGAATGTCCTTTCACATCTCGAAGACGAAGTAGTAGCGATAAATACAGCCAAGTCTTTATTCGAGAAACCTAAATTTAAGGAACGACCTTGCATTCATTTCTGACAATTGCTTATTTCTTGCACAAGCCATTACCCAACTTGAGTCCCAAAATGTTCGACTGACAGAAAACGTGTCCAACGTTAAAAAAGTCATCGAAAAGGTGGAAGGAATACCTGGGAGTAAGGAAGATCTGATCAGATCAAAACTGGTAGAAGTACTGAGCAAGAACAAAGGGTGGGAGACCATCTGCCAGATTTCTGATATTATCAGTGGAACAGAAGTCACCTCAGAACATCGTGTACCCTTTACAACGAGATAACTTCTTTCAGCAAGGCACCTATAACATCTGTAGATGCTGAACGATCTTTTAGTCGTTACAAGTCCATCTTACGCCCAGACCGTCGTCACTTTACGTTCCAACATTTGAAATTTCATGTGGTTGCAAACAATTTCGAAGAGTGAAGTTTTCAAAATTGAAAATTTAACACATCTTTTTATAAATAGTAAAAATGTTCTTTGTCGTATAAATCATTTTAACTTGTAAAAACAAATTATTTTGTTCCTAATAAATTATTATAAATTGTAAAAATATTCTTTTCTTGTATAAATAATTATAACTTCCCCCCCCAAAAAAAAAATCCATTTTCATAAAAAAAATGTCCATTTTACTTAAATATTCCAGAAAATATTTTAAGAAAATCACATATTTTCCACATAATTGACGAAAATAAATGCATATTTTAATTAAATATTTGGCATTTTTAAATACATAAAAATCCGTTCCTTATTTATAACACACGTTTGTACAAATTCTCAATTGTTGCAAGACGTCCGACCGGGCTTATTTAAAAAAGAAGCATTCTTCTTGATTGGGATATGCACGGTGTACAGAGTATGCCTATCGCTGTTTCTTTAAATATGCGCCAGATTGTCCGTCGACTTGCTCTCCTTGTTTGTGTTATTCAAATGATTTTCTACTCGCATTCCACGTGTAGCACGTAGGCACTTCCGAATACAGCAGTGTTTTCGTAAATGCAACATGAAGAAAGCAGTTAACATTTGTAGCCGGTGTATTCAGGGGCTATTTGTTGCACATTGAAATTATGAAAATTCCATTGAAATGGAATCGTAAAATATTTAATATATCGTGTAATGTTTTTACCTGTCACAGGTGAGACATCTTTTTAATAGGTATACATATAAAAACACGCCCGTATTCGAATGAATGCAATGTTGTGTCAGAATTTCATAGCAATCATAGAAGTACTTTCGGAGATTTAATATTTTAAACAAACGAACATTTACATTTTTATTTATGTAGAAGATAATAAGTATTTCTCATGTGTGCATTATTTATAAATGCATACAATATTTTTAGACTTTTCTTGGGAAATCGTTTTGAAATTACAATTTAATATTTGACTTTTAAAGAGATGAAAAAAGCCGGCCGTTTGTTTACAGGGCGGCCTTACTCGTGCAACGCTTGTACGCTGCATTTCTCACCCTAGTGTCACCGCGCACACTAGTTTTTAAATTTTTTGTTTATTGCCCGCACTGAACTCTAGACGTTCGGCGGACCACAAAGAACTCTATTCAATAAAAAACATTCTTTTACAATAAACAAATTACTCTACTAAGTCTTTAGCCCTAACCATTGTTATGTTTAAACATTTAGAAGAAGTTTCCTTTAAAAAATAAATAAATCGAAATTTATTGCCATTCTTATTTCCCGAATGATAATATTCGGGTAATAACTGCTTAAAAATTGTAAACTAAGAAGCTTAAACTTTAATCTTAAAATTTGAATTAAATTTTATCATTCAATTTATTAATTTGTATCAATTAAAGAAAACATACACTACATAAAATTTTTTTAGTACTACTTTTATCGTGAAGTTTGACATACATATATGTAATTGAACAGACTCATCTAAAATCTAAATGATAATAAATATTTAAAAATATAAATAGATAAACCTAATATACTAATTGGATAATTGAAACTAATCGATTAATATTCTACAATCCAATTAATTTTTTCGAGTTAATAAGTGGAGGTTACAAAAATTTCTCTTTTCCTCTTGGCACCCGAGTTGCTACTTACAGGTCGTAATCCATAAAATTTTATTTAAAAATGAACCAGGATCAACTTGGACAAAATTCAAATTCCGGCAGTTCTGCAGAAACTACAGATGATTCTGTAGAACTGAGAAGATTCAGACGTTATTATTTAGAGTCTGCATTATGGAATCTAGAGGCATGTATTATGCATGTTTCTTTTACAAAAAAAAAAAAATTTTTTTTTCTTCTCAAATTTGGGGTTGTTTTTTTCTAATGTTTTTAAAAGAATGTTTAAGGGATATAATTTTGGAATGGAGCTTATTATATGATTAATTTACAAATTACAATTTTTGTAATTATTTCTACAAAAATTTGGTATTCATGAAATTTTAATGTTCGTATGATACAATTTCAATTAAAAAGAATAATCTTTAAATAATTATATATATTTTTAATGATTATTTATTTATTTATTTTGCATTAACATTTTTTCTTACAGCCATACAATACTCGTATAATCAAATATCTATGCGTCACAAAGCTGATAGAACTGAACTACATACTTATAGCCAACCAATCTACCATATTCTTACCAAAAAGCTATTTGCGCATTGAAAGTAAAAAGACCCTAACACTTTATTAACAAATTTAAATCAATCTGTAGTAAATATTCTATAACTTTGCAACCAAATTATTTATTTGTACAAAATTCTACGAACAAAACGTTGCTAAATTCTAGAGGTACTACATCTGAGTTCAGCTGAAATTCTAAAATTGAATTGGTAAAAAAGTGGTTCGTATTGGGAAGAATATATGGGGTAAAGTATGACTAGAGTATACAATTTCATTAAAATGCAAATTATTTGTAAATTTTTCGGTCAAAATGGGTGCATCTTTTTTCCTCCTTCAGCAGTTTCGTGTAAATTTCATATTCTAGAATATAAATTTTCTATTTCTATTAATTAATTTCATTATATTATATCATATTATAATATTATGTTAAATATTATATTTATTTTCACTGATGGTTGTTTTACTGCAGGAAGAAATATGAGAATGAAACAAGTCGCCATCTCAGAGAATGAATCCAACTTTGATATAATCACTATGAAAAGTTTAATATTGTTTATTTTTCTGTGTATTCCATTACTAATGACGTGAAGAACATGATTAATGTTTTTATATCTCTGTTATATAATTTTTATATTGTAAGTTTCGATATTAGGGTTGGTATTACATGTTTTTCTTAAAAGTATAATTTAATTTGTAATCGCCTTTGTAATGGTGAAACCAACGTTCAGTATAAGTTGATGTCTGATGCATTTTTTCGCTATATCGTTTCGACAATCACTGATCACACACCAGATCGTTTGTATTCATCAAAGTTATTTATGTAACTAATTCGTGATGTAATTTTACTTTTACAGATTGTGTCAAGATCATATCGTGACGGAGCCGGGTTTGTTAGCGGTCAACAACCAGCTAGCGAAGATAGCGATGAGTCCAGCGTGGAACCAGATACTAGTTCCAGCGGCGGCCTTCCAAGTTTACCCCTGAATCGCCTTAATACCAACGAAAATCCTTCTTCAAGGTATTAGTTTTTAATGTGCTGTTAATAGAAATCTCTGTCTATTTACGTGTAATTATCATTGTCGAGTAATTGCAATCGCTTTTCAGTCACTATACTTCAGTCTTACAGGGAAGAAGACCACGAATCTACAAGGACCGGTTGTGCATCGTTCTTTCTAATAGGGTTCAGTGTTCTAGGACAGCCACTAGATATTGTGCCAGTTCTCCTCTATGATGTTGTACAATTTTAGTTATTCCCTTTAAGAGTAGCATTAGACTGGAGGAAAACAGATCCATCTAAGAAGTCCTTGGCATTAGGCGACATCCTATCGTCCTGTAATATTTTGTGGCTCCAACCTGGTCTTGGATGGCCATGAGTTACTTCTGATTCTGAGAATATGTTTTCTCGCGTAGTCAAGCTAATTGCGCCCCATTAGTAAATATTAATGCTGCCCAACATTTTTGTATATTACCCATCAAGGCGTTCGCCCTTCAAGCAGCATTCAGATAGAGTCGAACGACCCTCATTGGGGAGGTCTGCTTCATTGTGCCTGCAGCTGTTAACGCGGACATCAGTTCTGATTATTGGCCCCCCCAAAAAATTACTCTTTCTTCTCTTTTGTCTGACTGGGAAGTCAGAATATTATTCCCCAGACTGTGATGTGTAGTTTCTTGTAGACTCTGCCTTAAGTGATCGTGAACCATTCATTAGTGAAAAAATGCATTCGTCAGGTATGGGTGCAGCAATGGGTGATATCTTTAGAATCTTACTGCTGGCAAACATGTCGTGGGCGTTGTAGTATCCTTCCCTGAGCGTCTGCAAGAGATCACCTCGCATGGTTCTCCCCGAGGATAATTTCTGCCTTTAGCTGATTCCTGGCTGATTCCCCAGTATTCAGCGCCTGTGACGATTCATTTTTACTTGGCATCATAACAATTAGAGTAGAGAGTGCGGTTTAGGAACGCTGGTAAAGCTTTATTTACGATAGACAACGTACGAGTATTTCAACCTTCGAGATTTAGAACTTTAAGCCAGTCAGGGTGCTCGAACGGTCTGAATGTATGTAAGATACAACAGTAACAGACAATCGTCCACCCAGTGCTATCTTGTTCGGCGTTGTTCTCTTGTTCCCAGCATTCTTTAAGGGAAGAAGTACCGCATTCGAGTTAACAGGTACCCACACCCTAGACAGGCTCCTTTTACTACAACTGATGCGTCCTGATTTCCCAGATAGTAAAACTCAAGGCGCCATCGGAGTTCACTGGTGTCCTGAGTTTTTTTCAGTGCACTGTTCAGTGTTCTCTCGTTACAGACAATACTGTCCATCACGGGTCAGTGAACTGTAAGTGCCTCCTAGGAACTGAAAAATCTAAGGGCACACAGGTTGATTCTAATCCGGAATCTCCGCGGTGGGAATCCAGTATACTAAGCACGGAGCTAATTCCTTCCTTATTATTTTAGAACTAAATTATGAGATGGCCAAGAACGCTTAGCCTTGCAACTTCTCCAACAGCCAGCAGCTTCTGTTATACCGATGATCTCAATCTAAAAAACGGTGGCATTTTTAATAGAGTCCTTACCATGTTCAGAATAATAAATGCATTAAATTGGTTAACTTCATATGCTAATTTACTGATTTTTTTTGCGTTTTTGAAGTTAGGCGATGGATTTGACCATTCATTCTACTTTAAAGGAGCTTAAAAAAATATTGATATTCTAGTTCCCAAATTGCGGACACGCAGATAATAGCTTTTGCTTTTAAATGCAAAAAGAATACGTCAAATTTTAGTATCACTCCTTGGTCTTCTTAGAAGCGTGGAGGCTTCTACGTTTTTCGTTTGAAATCTCATTAGACCTTAACCCTTGTGGCATTGCCTTATAAGCGAATGTGGGTCAGCAGCTCAGTTCAGTTGGTCGCAGGAATGGTGATTGCACAACCTGACTATGAAAAAGGAAATTATTTCATTAAAACTATTCGCTGGAGTTTATTCGAACTATCCACACAAGAATGTGGAATAACTTTGAACTGAGGCAGGGACCAACTGTGGACAGGTACCCTGTGTCCTGTCAGGAATAAGAGAAAACAATACTGCACAGGGTGAACGTGAAGGATTTGATGGAGTTAAGAATTTAGTTTTTCTGGAAGGTATACTAATTCAGGAGACTCTTCAAATTGTTAATTCAGATTAAACTAACTGGGCTGGAGATAGTGCTGTAATTGTGGGTGTTTAGTTAGACACATTGAGGTCGCCTTGGGGTTAGCAATTACCATTTCATCTAATTAAAGTCTTTGTTTTGCAGCCAGGGTGATGGAGAATACAATACGTATAATACTGAAGAAGAGGATTACAGCCATGTTCAGCCACCTCCTGAGGGACCTTTCGGTAAATACTATTCCCATTATATATTTCTAGCACTGATAATTATTTGTTTTTATTTCTTTGATTTTAAGGCGCGTCTAATTGCTGAGGTCATTGGCGCCCGGAGCTTTTTTTCAGTAAACTGTCGGCCTCTGGACAGTGTTCTGTCGTTAGACAATACTGGCCATCACCGGACAGTGAGCTGTGAGAAGCTCTTAGAAAAAGAAAATATTATAATTTCATTTTCGCTTAAAAGTGCAATGGAGTACAATGATAGGAATTTACAATATGAGATCTTCCACACAGGTTCGTTATCTAGGGTTCTACCTAGACAGCCGTCTAACCTGGGAACCCTCACACAAGACTTAAAAGACAAGAACTGAACAGACGCTACGGACTACTAAGGAGACTCCTTGGACCGAAATCCTCCATGAACGTACAAAACACTATTAAGACCAATGGAGCAGAATTGTGGGGCTCCGTCAAACAATCCAACATCCAATCTATCCAATCTTTCCAGTCTAAAGTCCTCCACCGAATCGTTAACGCGCCCATTCTATGTCTCCAATCGCACCAACCTCCATCATGATCTCAATATTCCGTAGGTAAATGAATTAATCCACTCCAGATTCCAGAAATTTCCACAGCAAACTCTCTGATCACCCCAAATCCTCTGGCTCAATCACTATCCACGTCGTCTAAAGCGGCGTTGGCCACGTGACCTCATTGCCTCCTAAACCCCCAATAAGTTCCTAGAGAGTTCCAGCGCTGGCTGGTTTCTCTCATACCGTCATCCTGGTTGTGGACTGAGCCACATAATCTCTCTGTGGCATAATCAAATGTTTCTTTGTACTACATTTTTGCTAGATGTATATTTTGTACAGTTGCAAATAAATAAATAAATAATAATAAAAAAAAAAACAATATTGGGATAACAGTACATAAAATAGCAAGGTTAAAAATTCTTATAAAACAAATAACAAAACGCAAATCAAACTAAACGTGTGTCAAAGATATTAGATAAGATAAGAATAAGACTATTAAGATGAACTAAAGAAAGCAAAGATAAGATGAATTAAAATTAAGATCTACAAAAACTTCACTGATTAAGATTTCCCCTTCTCTCGACTGCCCGGTGTTACTTAATTCGTTATCCAAAATAATTTATTAAAATGAGATCAGATCAACTTGAAGAAGACTTATAATTGGATTTTCAGAAACAGCGGACCCCCTGGCTGAATTAAGGCGCTTCAGGAGGTATTACCTGGAGGCCGCACTATGGAATCTTGAAGTATGTATATGCATGTTTCTTTTAATTCCCCTAGCCCAAAATATATTCTAGAATATAAATTTTCGATTTATACTCATTAATTTCATTATTTATACGAGGTGTGGCTATTAGATAAAGAGACTATTGCTGTAAAACATTTGATTTTAAAATTTATACATATTTAGTTATTATCACCTTCAATATACACCCCTCCCCTATCCCTACAACGCTCCATGCGAATTTACCATTGTTCGAAACAGTACTGGAAGTCTTTTTCTGTGAGCTCCTGCATGACGCGGGCCGCATTTTCTTTCACAGCTTCAACGGACTGAAATCGTGTTCTTTTTAATGCAGATTTGACTTTGGGGAAACAGATAAAAGTCACATGGGGCCAGGTCAGGCGAATAAGGCGGATGGCCTAAAACTGGGATGTTGTACTTGTCTTGGACAGACAATGCAGTGTGAGCCGGTGCGTTGTCTTGATGGAGAACCCCGTGACTTGTTCTTCCACAAATCGGGTCGTTTTTTCCTTACTCTTTCACGGAGTTGAGCAAGCACCTCACGGTAGTAATGTTGATTAATTATAATCGATATTTTCATCCATTTTGGACGTGGAAGGGCGACCCGGGCGGTCATCATCACTTCTCGGCCATCTTGGAAACGCTTGAACCACTCAAAAACTCGCGCACGTGATAAACATTCATCGCCATATACTTCTTTTAATAAAAGATAAGTTTCACTAGCGGTTTCACCAACATTCATGTGAAATTTCACGACAATTCGTTGCTCTACTACATGTGAAGTATCACCGTAGTAACGAAACTAACACCTCTTACACAAATGACGGTCCCGGTCAGACAGATTTCTCTACAAACACGTGAGACGTTGCAATCGAAAGAGAAGGCTTTACGCTGCACAGCTTAAAGCGGTCGTTAGGATTTGGCGCATGCATAGTTCTTCTGTAGCAGCATCAGTCTCGTTATTTAATAGCCACACCTAGTATTCTATCATACGGCCACGCGTTGCTGTGGCTCAGTCTGGTTAAATGGAATAGAGCAGAGAAAACGCTCGTTTCTAATATGTTGAACTTCACAATGCTTGTGGTTATAAAATATTTTGTGTTGTTCCATTGTCTGTGTCAGATATAGAGATTGTCTGATTTTTTTTCTCGACTCTAGAACACGAAGGTTGATTTGTAAGCAATGCACGAATTTGTTTTAGATGTGACGTGTTGAAAGTGTCATTAATGAATAGATCCCAGTGTCGGTCGTTCTTCTAGTAAATTCAGTACTTGATATGCACACGCGGAAAGTGGCATATGGTAATGCCGTTGTCGAAAGCATTAATCTTGACTATCAAAATTGCAAAGCAATCGGTAAAAAACTTCCGGAGATTTAAGATTTTGAACATACCAATATTTACATCATTATTCATATACGTAATATAGATATTGGTATAGACAGAAGATTATTATATTTACTTTCACATTAAATTTTCCGGTCAATTGTCTGATGGTTGTTTTACTGCAGGAAGAAATATGAGAATCAAAAACAAGTCGCAATCTCAGAGAATGAATCCAATTTTGATATAATCACTATGAAAAGTTTAATATTGTTTATTTTTCTGTGTATTCCATTACTAATGACGTGAAGAACATGATTAATGTTTTTATATCTCTGTTAATAATTTTATATTGGAAGTTTCGGTATTGGGGTTGGTATTACATGTTTTTCTTAAAAGTATAATTTAATTTGTAATCGCCTTTGTAATGGTGAAACCAACGTTTAGTGTAAGTTGATGTCTGATGCATTTTTTTCGCTATATCGTTTCGACAATCACTGATCACACATCAGATCGTTTGTATTCATCAGTTATTTATGTAATTCGTGATGTTATTTTACTATTACAGATAGTATCTACGACATATCGTGAAGGAGCCGGCACGTTCAGACTTCAACCTCCTATAGAGCCACCAAGAAATCCGTCTATAAGTAGAGATTTCTTCCAAGATTCCAATAATGCCAGAGAAGATAGCGATGAATCCTCCAGCGTGGAACCGGAAACTAGTTCCAGCGACAGCGCTCAAAGTTTACCCCTGAATCGCCTTAATCCCAACGTAAATCCTTCTTCAAGGTATAAGTTTTTAACTTGCTGGCAATCGAAATCACTGTCTATTTATCTGTAATTATCATTTTCCTGTTTCTTTTGAGATCTTACGTACAAGAAATCAGGTCGAGTAATTGCAATCGCTTTTCAGTAACTACACCCAGCTTTTAGGGAAGAAGACCATGAATCTACAAGAACCGGTTGTGCATCGTTTTTTTAAATGCTTTTACTTTTAAATGCAAAAAGAATACGTCCAATTTTAGTATCACTCCCTTGGTCTTCTACAGGCTTCTACGTTTTTCGTTTGAAATCTCATTAGACCTTAACCCTTGTGGCATTGCCTTATAAGCGAATGTGGGTCAGCAGCTCAGTTCAGTTGGTCGCAGGAATGGTGATTGCACAACCTGACCATGAAAAAGGAAATTATTTCATTAAAACTATTCGCTGGAGTTTATTCGAACTACCCACACAAGAATGTGGAATAACTTTGAACTGAGGCAGGGACCAACTGTGGACAGGTACCCTGTGTCCTGTCAGGAATAAGAGAAAACAATACTGCACAGGGTGAACGTGAAGGATTTGATGGAGTTAAGAATTTAGTTTTTCTGGAAGGTATACTAATTCAGGAGACTCTTCACATCTGTTAACTCAGATTAAACTAACTGGGCTGGAGATAGTGCTGTAATTGTGGGTGTTTCCTTAGACACATTGAGGTCGCCTTGGCGCTAGCTATTACCATTTCATCTAATTAAAGTCTTTGTTTTACAGTGAGGGTGAAGATGAAGAAGTTGTCACTCAGGAACCACATGGACATGATCATCCTCCTGAGGGACCCTACGGTAAATACTATTCCCTTATACAGGGTGTACCAGTAAGTATTGTCCATAGGCCTACTGTGTGTAGTAGATCTAAAGTGGAGTTCAATGACGTATTGGCCAACTTCATATTTTCCACTATTTTTAAGTGACGCCCACTTAATTTTTTTTTCTAAAAACATTACTTTTTTCCAATAAAAATGTTATTACTCAGAAAGTTATAGTCCGAATTCGATTCTGATGACACGGTTAAAAAGACAGATAAATTCTCTAAAAAATGACACCATTTCAAAGCATACGTTATTCTCCAAACAGCCTCAATCTTCTTCCGGATGCTGGAAAAATAAAAGTAATCGAAATTTTTGAAGAAAACTCATTAGGCCCTTATGTGATCATTATCAGACCTAGGTGCCTGGCACTTTTTATAAAAGTTTCCTTGCCTAAATGGGCTTTCAAACGGTATATCATTTTCCAGGATTCCTTTTATCTTCGTTCGAGAAATTACGTTTGTTTTACAAGAAAACGTGTTCATGAGCACTCAACAGTGTTAGTTTATCAAGTTGTTTAATTTATATTGAAAACTCTTTTAGATGGACCAGTAGTCAGATTTTAAAGTAGATTGTCTTAAAATAAGGATGTCCAAGTTTAAAAATTGCACTTTAAACATTTATTTCTGATCTCTCTGAAATATTTGACAAATTGTTAGGAAATATTTTAAACAAGTGTTATTTTTATAATTGAAGGTTAATTTGCTTAGTTTCCAATATTTTGAAAGACCAAGTCTAACAGATAAGGCAAGTTTAAGAACAGTGGAAAATATGAAGTTCGCCAATATGTCATTGAACTCCACTTTAGATGTACTACACACAGTAGGCCTATGGACAATACTTACTGGTTCACCCTGTATATTTCTAGCATTTACAATTATTTTTTTTATTTCTTTTATTCTAAGACGTGTCCAATTTCTGAGATCATTAGTGCCCAGAGCTTTTTTTCAGTAAACTGTCGGTCTCAGGACAGTGTTCTCTCGTTAGACAATACTGGCCATCACCAGACAGTGAGCTGTAAGAAGCTCCTAGAAAAAGAGAATATTATTATTTTATTTCCGCTTAAAAGTACAGTGAGAACAATTATTAGAATTTACAATATTCAGGTAACAGTACATGAAGTGACAATAGTAAAAATTCTTATAAAACTAACTGTAAAACGCAAATCAAACTAAACGTGTGTCAAAGCATTCTTTGATTATTAACACAATCATTACAATTCACTACATGTTTTAAAATCTTCAATTATTATTATTTTTTCACTTTGCATCACCAATAACATTCTTTGCAGTCAGAGGACCTCCCAAAACGTGTATTTCTGGTGGAAAATTAATATTGAAAACCGTTCACGAATAGATAAAATTGTAACTTTGATCTTAAATATCTCAACTAATATTAGGGATATCGAAACGGGATTAACGTCATTTTTCACTAGGATGAAAAAATAATTGCCATTTCAGTCGAGATAAATTTATTTTGCCGAGCTTTCGACCTAGGGACTAGGTCATCTTCACGGCTGTGGAACATATTTACAGATTGTTAACAATGATTCTATTAAAATGAATATGTATAATGTAACGAAATTTACAAAAATTATTTACCTAGTTTACAAAGTAATATTTTTACATTACCGGGTGTCTTGTGTCTTGTCTGTTCATGGGCTGGGTGTGATCAGTCCTGTGTGTGATATGTGTTAGGTTGTGTGGAAGTCAGTGTTGCCAATTGTCAAGCAATTTGTAGTAAGTTTGCGTATATGTTGTTTAAATTGTTCGTGTCTGTTTTGAAATTTAAACTGTTTTCTGTCTTAGATATGTAAGTATATCATTTCTAGCACTTTCCTTTTTTGTTGTGTTGGTTTTCTGATTTAAGTATCTTTGTGTTTTGGGAAATCGAAAGTGTGATGATTTTCTGTGTTGTGTAAAGCACGGTAAAAAAAATTATCTCGACTGAAATGCCAATTATTTTTTCATCCTATTGAAACTATGAATTAGTCACGAAAAATAATGAACAACAGTCATTTTTCACAGTATTTTATGTAGTTTTCATAATCATTGTCAAAAACCAGTGGTTCTTATGTAACCTTAATCAGGTTTTTGGCCGTAACTCCGCCAAAAATGAAGATACAGCATCGGGAGTGAAAAATTTGAAAACTATACCAAAAAAAACATATAGTTTACTTCATGGGTTTTTTTCTAAATTCCGCTTTCCTAAAAAGTTATTAGCGATTGGTGCGTTTTAAATGGATCACCCTGTACATTGGTTTTAGTAACTCGTTTTCTGTAACTCAACCAACCCGCATAGCCACGCCCTGAAGAAGGCAATATACAGGGTGTCCCAAGCTATATGGATAACGACTTTTTCTCGGAAACTAAGATAGCTAGAAAAAAACTAAAAAATACGTGTTCCCTTAGTTTTTTGTTAGGAATCCAAATTTACTTCGTAAATTTTTTTCGGTGCTTCCAGAAGCGAGGTACAGGCACCAACTTCATTTTTTCAAATAGGAAGGTGCGGTTTTTATTTCAGAAATAGATTCCTCTATTTTTTTAAAGAAAAATTTACTGGAACGGTTTTTTTCTGTGAGCGATATTTTAGAAGTTATGAATGAAAACATGATTCTTATAAGAAATTTCAAAATGATAATATTATAACGGTTTTTTGATTGAATAAGAAGAAAAGTACTATTTTATCATAAATTTTACTCCTCATTAATATTGCAGATCATGCTCGAAATGGCCTCCACAATTAGAGATGCATAGACATGCACTTTCCTGCCAATTGCCCCTTACTGCCATAGAAGTACATTCGGCTTTAACCGAGTTACAGGCATCTATTATTCTCTGCTTTAGTTCATCTACAGATGCCAACCCGGCTTGATTCTGATGCACCTAGATTTAGAAATGCTTTTAGATAAGCAGAAATAAGGAAAGAAAGAAAAAAGTTATGAATAATCCGGTGAACGAGATGGCCACTGAATCGTCCCCCATGTCGATATAATACCATGAGGCATGTAAAGAGATATCTCGATAGGCAATTTGATGGGCATGTTATATCGACACGGGGGCTATTCAGTAGCCACCTCTCTCACAGGACTTGACACCTATGGACTATTTCCTTTGGGGATACCTGAAAAACAAGGTGATTATTCATAACTTTTTTCTTTCTTTCCTTATTTCTGCTTATCTAAAAGCATTTCTAAATCTAGGTGTATCAGAATCAAGCCGGAATTGCATCTGTAGATGAACTAAAGCAGAGAATAATAGATGCCTGTAAGTCGGTTAAAGCTGAATCTATTTCTTTGGCAGTAAGGGGCAGGAAAGTGCATGTCTATGCATCTCTAATGGTGGAGGCCATTTCGAGCATGATCTGTAATATTAATGAGGAGTAAAATTTATGATAAAATAGTACTTTTCTTCTTATTCAATCAAAAAACCGTTATAATATTATCATTTTGACATTTCTTATAAGAATCATGTTTTCATTCATAACTTGTAAAATATCGCTCACAGAAAAAAACCTTTCGAGTAGATGTTTCTTTAAAAAAATAGAGGAATCTATTTCTGAAATAAAAACCCCACCTCCCCATTTGAAAAAATGAAGTTGGTGCCTGTATCTCGCTTCTGGAAGCACCGAAAAAAATTTACAAATTAAATTTGGATTTTTAACAAAAAACTAAGGGAACACGTATTTTTTAGTTTTTTTTCTAGCTATCTTAGTTTCCGAGAAAAAGTCGTTATCCATATAGCTTGGGACACCCTGTATTTGTCGAAACGTTGACAAAAAAAAAGACGAAGTTGTTGTTTTTATTTGGACCGATTCCTAGCTAATTTGAATCCTTAATATAATCGTTTATCTTTTTGAACATTGTCCGAAAGCTACAGCGTTTTAATTGCAGCTAGAGAGTCATTTTTAAATGTTTCATAACAGAGCATATGTTTTGTTTCACCAGTTGTTGATACGATGGCCGCAGGCTACCCACCATGTTTCAGCGAAGTGGCCATCACTATGTGGCGCGATGGATTTAGCGTGGACAACGGTGCGTTACGCTCGTACACCGAATTACGTGAGAGGGTTCAGCAGGGGTTAGTCTAATTTTGAATTCGTTTTCTCATTAGTGATATTTAAAGATAGTAATATTATTATTATTCTTTTTTAACTTATATATCTTTTTTCAGACATGTATTAGCTGAAATATTTCCTCGGACTCAAAGGGGAGCCATATTTGTAAGTCTAGAAGACCACAGACTTGAAAATTATGTTTCTCCAACAGCGCCTACTGATTTTCCTGGAACTGGGCGTAGATTAGGAAGGTAAATCTGTGCTATTATTTGAAAGGATAGTATTTTCTCTTATTAGAAACAATGAGGATGTACCAGATGTTCTAATTTTATTTTTCAACTGAAATACGCAATCTAAGTCCCTTAAATACCAGGTCAATTCAAGGCTGGTTTGGGATTGTCTGGGCGCCCTGAAGGAAATCAGTGACCATAATAAGGTCTTTCTGGTTAGGGTACCTGGTCATCCAGGATATAAAGGAAACGAAGTGGCAGATTTATTGGCCCGAGAAGGCTCTGTGGGACACTTCGTTAGCCTGGAGCCCTATTTTGGTGTCTCCAAGTGTCTTAAGACTGCGGCCATTAAACTATGGGTGCAGACTAGATCTCAGGAGTGGTGACTTGCCACCACAGGGCAGAGACAGGCGAAGGAGTTCATCAAGGGCTATTCGCCAAAGCTAACTGCAGATTTAATCCGTCAAGGCCGTGGGGGCTTTAAGGATAATTGTAGGCCAATTTACCCGGCCACTGCAGGCTCAGAAAACACATGCATCGCATGGGCCTGGCAGATGATAGCCTTTGTAGGTTCTGTCAGGAAGAGGAGGAAACGGCACTGCAGGTGTTGTGTCAGTGAGAGGGGCTTGTCTGGGCTAAGGATGTTACTTCTCGGGGAGGAAAAACCAAGACCCTGAGAACCTTTACCCAAGAGTCGCTCTCCAGAATTAAGAGTCTGAATAAACGGACGGGTCTGGAGGGCGAGCTTTAGAGTGAGGGGAGCCAAAATAGATCCAAAGGGGTCGCAGTGGCGTAGGCCTTAAGGGCCGCCCTATTAGAATCTTATCTTATGTCCCTTAAATTAGCGATTGTACCTGTGGTGCCTTATGTGTATTTATTTGTGCTTACTAAGTATTATTTGTTATTTGTTTTATTACTTACTTACTATAGGGCGTTACGGTCCTGTAAGGCATTCACTAGTCCCTGTCTAAAGCTCGGAGCCTCCATCTTCTGACTCCAAGACTTCTGATGTCGGTTTCGACATCGTCCAGCCATCTCAAGCGAGAACGTGCTCTTTTTCTTCTTCCAACTGGAGTTCCATATAACAATTTTTTTGGGGCATTCTTGTTTCGGGCATCCCTTTCTACGTGCCCTAAACATCTTAAACTGGCGGCTTTAATAAAACTTACCCAGATCTGGTTCGCCATATAAAGTCACGAAGCTCATTGTTAGTTCTGATGTTCCAAATATTATTTACCTTTACAGGACCAAATATCCTTCTTAAAATCTTTCTTTCCCAAATATTTAGAAGTCGCTCATTATCCTTGGTCAATACCCATGCATACTGGATGGCATGGTCGCTCAAACTGCTAAAAGTGCCTGCTACGCCTTTTACACAGAAAGTTTACAAGGCATTGATCATGCCAAATTACTCGCATGTTCTTTACAAAAATTAGGCCAATTTACCATATTTTACTTTTCAACGAAATAATACTTTAAATTACACAAAATGTCTATTAATGTTCTAGCACCGAATCACTACCAACTGAAGAGCAACACTACCAAGGAGCGGGAAGTATTCACCCACCAGTGGCCAGAACAGTTAGAGTAGACGAGTCTTTACCAACAACAAATATTCAGGTGATTGTGATAATTAACAAATTTTCGAGATGTTCTGGTTTTGTTGCTTTACAAGACCTACATAGTTGAATATCCTTAAGCATGGGTATACTAGTTGCCGTAAGTTGCATTACTCTTCTTCTTAGCGGGTTGTACAGGATGAAGAACCACTCCACCAATCTTCTCATTCCTGTCCTCAGCCAACTCCTCAACCGTGGTTGTTTCTATTACCTCTCTTTACATTGGTGAAATTCATTTCTTGTGATGCAGTTTCCCTCTAGTTTCACCAAATTTCTGATTAACCTGAATATACTACGCTCTTTGTTTAAAGGGGACCTATTTTTTCAATACTTTGCTTTCTCAAATAATTAAAAATAGCTTTCATAAGCGTAACAATTGAAGAGCTTGGTGCAAAAAGGAGTTATCTACATTTTTTTTTTGCAGAAAATGTGTTTAGTGGCGCCCCCTAAAAGTATGTTCAATTCTACATCTTTTGGTGCATAAACGAGTCTTTATGCAGACTCGTTTATAATTACTTATTCTCTAACCTAGGTTACTGCAGATAACTTTCTTTTACTCCAAACAGAAAAGATGACGCCATCAATCAAACAAAAATTTTTATATTAGGTTTATTTAATGTTTATATTAGGTAGATATTATTATTTATTTTTTTTTTTTTGACAGGCATAATAATATATCTAACATTCGCTTCGACAAGACACAAAATGCCACTTGAAAAGCTCAAAAACAAGAAATCTTGTTGACTAAAGTAACTTAATATGTACTCAAGTTTTACTGAAAATTATGATTTTGGTGCAAAAAAGAAGAGTTAGCTGCAAAATAACTTTTGCTTATAGCAAGCTTAAAAAATGCCTTAGAAAGTTCAAATTGAGCCCCAAATGACCCCCATCACAATATATTAACTAATCCTTACAGCAGACACAACATAAGGAATACATCTTAAAGCATATTTAGTTTTTTGTCCCTACTAAAAATTTTAAAAAAACTGTAGATGATCTCCTTTATTGCACCAAGCTCTTCATATTTAACTTGAGATCAGCTTTAACTTGAAGTCAAAATTACTATTAATTAATTCACATCAGTGCATTCAACATATACAATGCCAAAAAAAATATAACTCTCAAAGAAAAAAAGTTATGCTATTAGCAAAAAAATGTCCTCTGAGTAACTTTGATTGGGATTGATCAATCCATTGGGATTGATGATGCAATTAGCAAAAAACACCTCCAAAAGAGATGGAGACTGCTTCAAATACATAGTCACTAAGTTTTAAGGCTTCTCTCGGAGGCAAAATTGAAGGAACAAGGACATTAGAAGGCTTATAGCTGATCAAGAGTTCATTAATGGCATGACGGATCCTCAAGAATAAGGGTGAATTGCATTTTAAAGAGGTCATAGAGAAATTTTTTTGGGCAATAACAAAGATCTTGGACTACAAAAAGGTTCGTCGGACGAATGCTGAAAGCATTTAGGTTGCCTAATGAGTTTGAAAATGCATTTCCTTCCATTCCTCTTTTTGACAACTTTTCTCAAAATTTGGGAGTTGTGAGTGAAGACACAAGATGAACGATTCTGCCAGGACATTAAAGAGATGGGAAGAAGATACCTGGGAAGATGAAGCATTGCAATGATGGCACCAGCGTAAATGTACCAAGAACCTCACAGGCAAGAAGACTAGATTTCAGCGTGTGTTAGTGAGCTCATTCCAGTTGAAAAAATGATTTACATGAAAAATTTGTAATAAAAAAATAATAATTTTATAAGACTTTTCTCATTTATTGTGAGATATTGCCTTATTTAGCATAGTTACCTAAATTGTCAGAAAACGTGATGGTCCTTTGATAAAACGGAGGAAATTTTCGGATTCAGCGCACCGAAAAACATAAATATTATGTGGATTAACCCTTTTGTTTAACGAAAACGGATTACTATCGTCCCCTAACAGTGACCTGAATGACTTCCGCCCTACCAAAACAATAACACAATTCGGGATGATGCCTTCGTTCTAATGCTGCACTAGAATCGAGACAAATCTCGGTCTCGGTCTCGGTCTCGGTACCGATTAATTATAAAAGATACGATTTTATTATAACTCTATGTTCAATAATACTACATATATTTGACTTCAAATTACATAATTTTTACATAAATTAACTAAATTTCATTATTCATATCATTCATTCATTCAATTTCATAAATTTCACTATTAATAATCTAATACTTTGAACTTTGATATTATTTGAATTATATTTTAGAATTTTAGAATTAGTGAATTTGAAAAAAAAAGACTATCTATGCATCTAAAAAAATATTGCCACAAATTTTCGTTTTTAAGTTACTCTTTGCCCAAGCATTGATACATAAAAGAGCTTTTACTGAGTCAGAAGTTAGAGAAGATCTTCTATTGGTCATTATCATCGTAGCTTGCAAAAATAATCTTTCAGATGGCACTGAAGTTGTACAGATACTAAAAATATCTTTCGCCATTCTAGACAAATGTTTGAAGGAATTCTCATGTGTTTTCCACCATTCTAAAATGTCAACGTTATATCAATATCAATATATAAATAAAAATAATTATTAGAAAATAATAACAATTTTTGAAAAGATTATTAATAGCAAACCATTTTTTTATTCATTTTGATTGCCTCAGATATTGGGTTCATTTTTTTTTTATTTTTAATACTTAAACAAAAATTCAAAAAACCGAGATATCTCGACGAGACCGAGATTTGAGCGACCGAGACGAGACCGAGGCGAGATCTACATAAAGTCTCGCCTCGTCTCGGTCTCGTGCAGCACTACTTCGTTCAACTCTACTACTAATTTCCCCTGTGTTTCTTTAGAACGGGGCTCACATATCCTATCATTTGAGCTGTTGAATTTTTCTGTGGTAGAAAATTATTTCATCTAATTGAATTCACAGCAGCAGACTTTTAGGTCTGTCCGAACATGATTTCCTTTTTAGCTGGTGTTAACCCTCCATCGGGCGCATTTAATCTGTGAGATGAAGAGGGCATTTTCTTGTTGATAGCAACTCAGGTATTTCTTAGAATGAGCCATGGCTCTCAGTAGCTTCCTCTTTTACCTTCTTCTAACCGAACGGCCTGTCGGTGTTTTGCTCTGAGTTATGTGGTGTTACTTAGTGTCCGCGTAATCTGTCAGATTAGTTGCGCCCGATGGACTTACTCTTAGGGTATTGAAATTTTTCAAGTTTTCTTATCAAAAAACTGTTACAAAGTACATATTATCATTTAAAAGACAGTTTTCTTACTTATTGACTATTTTTGCAACGAGTGTCTTTTGTTGAATAATATTGAATAGAAGAAAGAGAAGGGGATTCGGACACTAAAGAAGCTTTTTTTTTTTTTTTAATTGTTAGAAGATCAAGATGCGGATGATTTTGAGTGCGTATGTACAGGATAAAGTAACCAAATTGTCGGATGAAAAAACCTACTTTTAGTGTTAGACGAAGGAGCCATAAATGGCGTTTGCCTGGTATAGTTGGTGACAACGTCGACAGGAAACGTTAGGAGATGGTTCATGGTCATTCTTTCGCTCTTCTGAGAACATAGGCGGGCATCAATGCGTAAAAAAATTTCTTGGATATTGCTAATACACCATCTCACACATTCATTCATAAATGTGCACCCCAAAATTAGGGATGACTGATTTTTCTATTCACATTAATGTTCTGTTCCACTTTACTAGTTTTTTTTTAAAGAAAAACTTAAACTAAAAGTTTTCATACGTTTTCAAAACATTTTTGATGAAATTAACAGCTATTGGGTCATTAATCTCACAGATTAGTTGCGCCCCATGGTGTTACAAACAAATGGCCCCCTGTTGGAGGGTTTGATTCTCAATAGGCTAAAAAAAAATGACTTATTTCAAAAAATAATTGAAACTTATTTTGGTATCTTTAAGAGGTATCAGAGAAATATGTTTTCTCTCTATATTAATGGAGTGAGCGACAAAAGAATTGTTCTAGTTTCCTAGCATAATTAGTATTAATGAGAGCAGTAGGTAAATATCTGATAGTTAATCGTAAATAAAAGCATATTGAATTTATTCATTACTTTTTTAATTTACAGGTACGTCTACCACAAGGTGATAGAGTACAGGTTGTCCTGAATCATGATCATACTCTTGGAGATCTAAGGGCCGCATTAATGGAGTATCCTTTTCATTTCTATAGATTCTTCGGATTCATATCTTCTTCGGATGCAATTCCCTACTTCTAGCTTGTTTGCGGCAGCTCACTGCACTGCTTCCATGATCTTTTATGCACTACATTATCGTAGACGATCCATCTTTCATCTCCCGTTACCATCCTCTTTAAAAATGGGTCGTTTTATTGACGTTTCCGCAGCGAATCGCAAATGGATATGCGAGTGGCTAAGTTGGCCTCGGTTAATTCATGGCGGTACCCAAACATTGAGCCGAGAAACGTATCCCAGCCGGCGCAAATGATTTTTGGAGCTTGTATGGGATATGTTAAGTGATGTTGCTATCTCTCTCACCGATTCGCATGAATCTTTATCGATTACGCTATTGACATCATCTGAATTAATCTCCTACGGAGCGGGGCGCATCATTAATGTCAAAATCTTCAGAACGGAACCACTTTTAGCATATGCGTTCTGTTAAGGCATCATCACCGTATACGAGGTGTGTTCAAAAAGTAACGGGAATTTCCGTTTTTTGAAAAAAATATTTATTTATTCATCTACATTAATATTGTCGGCTTCAAAGTAGTCCCCTTCGCATACAATACACTTGTGCCAGCGCTTTTTCCAATCCTCGAAACACTTCTGAAACTCGATCTTTGTGATAGCTTTCAGCTCTTTCAGCGATTCGCTTTTAATGTCATCTATGCTTGTAAAACGACGGCCTTTTAATGTTCTCTTTATGTTTGGAAATAGAAAAAAGTCACATGGAGCCATGTCTGGCGAATATGGAGGCTGGGGCATCGTTAAAGTTTTGTTTTTGGCCAAAAATTCACGAACAAGCAATGAAGTGTGAGCAGGTGCATTATCGTGGTGCAAAATCCATGAATTGTTTTGCCACAAATCCGGGCGTTTTTTTCGGATTGCTTCACGCAAACGGCGTTGAACTTGTAGGTAGTACTCCTTATTGATTGTTTGACCTTGTGGCAAGAATTCATGATGCACTATGCCATTAAAATCGAAGAACACAGTGAGCATAACCTTCACATTCGACCGCACTTGTCGAGCCTTTTTCGGTCTTGGCGATCCAGAATGCCTCCACTGGGACGATTGAGCCTTAGTTTCGACATCATATCCGTAAACCCATGTTTCGTCACCTGTTATAACACGTTTCAGTAGATCCGCATCGTTGTCGACTTCATTGAGTGACTCTTGAGCAACTTCCATTCTCCGCTGTTTTTGTTCGAAATTCAACAATTTTGGAACAAATTTTGCTGCCACACGTTTCATACCCAAAACATCCGAAAAAATTTCATGGCATGAGCCAATTGATATGGCAACATCATCAGCGACTTCTCTGATTGTGATTCGGCGATCGTTCATAACCATTTCTTTCACTTTTTTCACCGGTTGTTGATGTGCTTGGACGTCCAGGTCGTTCGTCATCTTCAACGTTTTCGCGGCCATCTTGGAAACGCTTATACCACTCGTAAATCCTTGTTTTACTCATAGCAGACTCACCATATGCCTTTATTAACATTTCACACACTTTATTACACTTTATTTCATTTTTTACGCAAAATTTAATACAAATTCTTTGATCCATTTTTTTTAACAAACAAAAATCGCCAAGCTCGAAAAACACGTCTAACCTTAACGGCTGCCACTTAAGAAGTAAACAATGAATATTACTGAAAATTTTATCGTACTTCAGGGACATGTGTACCAACATAATAAAAAAAAAATTTATACAATCAGACTCTCCAAACCCGCGAAATTTAAAAATTCCCGTTACTTTTTGAACACACCTCGTACACAGCATATCTTTTTATGAGCCTCTACAGCTCGTTTACCCTTTTTAAAATAATAGAGCAAAATATGACGAAAATGCACTTTATTTTCTTTCATCTTTACAGCTACGCAGTAAGCACAATAGTAATGTTTGTTAAACCGAAATCCATAGAAAGATTAAGCTTAACATAATCTTTCAAATGAACAATCGAGTTGTGCGCTTGCGCCGAAAATAAAAAAATAGAAAATCGGAATGAATCTGTACCAAAATAAAAACCGAACGAACTTATTTGCCAACCCATTATAATTGACTATTAAGCAAACCTACTTAGAATTCTGTAGCATTTATTAAGATATAGCAGAATTCTGAGCTTAAGAAATTACTAATAAAACCAAACAGTTGAATAGAATTTAGGAAATTCATCTCAACTCGGGATGCTGATTGCACTATAAAAACCGATCATTTTAATTTAAAACATTTCCACTGAGAAAATGTATACATTTATAATTGGACTTAATATTAAGAAAAATGATCCAAATCTTTCACGCTAGATTTTTATAACACTTTTTTAACATATAATGCTAAATCATTGTTATACAGGGTGATCCATTTAAAACGCACCAATCGCTAATAACTTTTTAGGAAAGCGAAATTTCGAAAAAACCCACGAAGTAAACTATATGTTTTTTTGGGTCTAGTTTTCAAACTTTCCACTCCCGATGCTGTATCTTTATTTTTGGCGGAGTTACGGCCAAAAACCTGATTAAGGTTTCATAAGGACCACTGGTTTTGACAATAATTATGAAAACTACATAGAAAACTGTGAAAAATGACGTTAACTCCGTTTTGATATCCCTAATATTAGTCGAGATACTTAAGATCAAAGTTACAATTTTATCTATTCGTGATCGTTTTTCGATATTAATTTTCCACCAGGAATACACGTTTTGGGGAGGTCCTCTGGCTGCAAAAAATGTTATTGGTGACGCAAAGTAAAAAAATAATGATAATTGAAGATTTTAAAACATGTAGAGCCATGTAATGGAAGTGGGCGAATCAGGATAAATTTGTTTTATCATCAAATAAAAGCACCCATCATTTTAATGCACCCAGTATGCAAGACTTCTTGACCTATGATTACGGTAAGAATATCTTGCTAGGGATGGGCGGGTGTTGGTCTAGTGGTCAAGAGCGTGGCTTTGTAAATGGGAGATCCCTAATTCGAATCCCGCGTATGACTACATTTCATTTAAAAAAGGATTATGGTTTTTTGAAGTAATAAGAACGACTGCACACGCGGGATTAAAACCATTGGTCTTTATGAAACCCCAATCGGTTTATTGGCCGTAACTCCGCCAGAAATAAAGATATAGCGTCGGGAGTGGAAAATTTGAAAACTAGACCCAAAAAAACATATAGTTTACATAGTGGGTTTTTTTCCGAAATTCCGTTTTCCTAAAAAGTTATTAGCGATTGGTGCGTTTTAAATGGATCACCCTGTATAGTATTTCAAGTTTGAAGCAAAATCAATTGACACGAAGTACAGTTTTATAAAAAAGAAGTCAGGTCTTACCTTAAACAAAGCTTCAACGATTTGTCTTCTAACTAGAAATGCTTAATTCTAACATAATCTACCTAAAGTGTAATCGTTTTCGCATTCTATTCGATAATCTGCCGCAATGATTTCCTTAATCAATTTTTAAAGACAACGACCACATCTTCTACACGGTGGTAGCTTCACCCTTGTGACGGCCTACCCCAGCAGAGAATTAGAAAATGAGAACATAGCCCTAAGAGATTACGATATCCTTAATAGCTCATTGTTTTTGAGATACAACTAAGCTTTTTTTTAATTTTATATAATTTTTTTTTTTTTATTTTTGTTCCTGTAAAACAAAATTTTATCAAATAATGTATAATAGTACTTTTATCATTAAAAAATGAATATATTTTGTATTAAATGTTAAAAACATATTTTAATATCGCCATCTTTTATTTCATTTATTATTTTTTTTTTAGCCATGTTAATTTTTGAAAAAATCTCTGACGCTCAGAGACTTTTCAAGGCACACCGGCCACGGGATAAAGTACTCTCTTTAGAGACAACACTATCCATATACTGGACAATGTAAGTGGTGCCTTAATTATTTGGATTTTGAACGAAATTCAACCGAGTGGTTTTTTTAATGAAAATGTTTGAAAAATTTGTCAAATACGTGTAGTTGATTCAAATTGACTCAATATTTTTCAGTATAATACTTTCGTGTCTAGTTAGTTTTAAATGAAATATAATTTTTCAAAATATATGACTTTTAATTGCTGAGTAATTAAAGAAGTAATTAATTAGTAGAAAAGTAAAGAACATTAGAGAAGGAGTTACCTGGATCTCTAATTGTTTGTCAACTGGCTGTTTACAAACGCTACCTCGACTAGCAAGTATTCGCATTAGAACAGAATTTCTATCAAAACTGTTTCACTGTTTCATTACTTATCTTACTAGTTAGATTAGCTTAGTGAAGCATACATTTATTGAAAATGAACGATTTAGAGGGGCTTTTTAAAAAATTGCGCTTGGATTAAAAAAAGGATCTGGAAGACTCCAGTCTTAAAACAGTTAAAGAAATAAAAAAACACAACCTGTTAAGCGTGTTTGACGTGTACGTATACACGTCAAACCAAATCTCTGTTACAGCGCGTTCGACGTGTATACTCGTTGTCAAAAATATAAAATTGCCATTAACTGTAAAAACTAGAAATTTTACTCAAATACAATAAGAATATTATTTGGTGGGATGTTTCCTTTATCTTACCAATAGAACTGCGGTGGGAGCCAGCCAAAATGATAAGTGGTTGGTACATGTTTGGTCTCCGCATTAGAGATTAGGGAATTACGCACACAAATAAAAGCTCTCAAAACCCTTGTGCAATGCCGTTTTTACCTTAGATAGAGGTTCAGACTTCCCTACGAGCATGATTTCATTTTGCACAGAATTCAAAGCTCTTTTCTTCTTCCTTGTAAAAGCTCTTGCGTCCCTCTAGTTAACTAGGAGCAATGCATACGTGAAGCGGTGCAAGATTTTTTTGAATGAGCACAGAATGCTCTGGTAATCTCAGAGATTGCAGAAAAAGTCGCTTGCAGTGACTATTACGATTATTGTAAACTTTTGGTTGTTTAGTGTATTGTCTGATTTTAAATTCCGCACACTGTGGTGGGTTTTTTAAAAACTAAATTCCACGCTTAACTGGTTTTAATTGGCAGTAAAGTTTAAGCTGTTATAAGCAAAGTAAAGCAAACTTGATCGTGAGATAAGAAAAAGCAATATGGTCTTATTCGGAGTCTCGCAAGAATATATTCCACTTACTGGGCATTAGAAAAATTTGTTTTTGATTTCATTAAAAGACGAAAATTGGAGCCCAGTGTAGATTTTACTGACTTAGATTTTTGTCTAAGACGGCTAGGAAAGTTAGGCAATAAGGATAGATTAATAATTTTAGGTTTCACTGTAAAACTGTTGGTAATGAAAAATGTCTTCAAGTTAAAAGAAACTAAAATGTTCATGGTAGATGATTTTCCAAAGCAGGTGCTTCAAGAACGTAGGAAATCGATGCCACAGTTTATGAGATAACCGGAAGGAAGGTACGAGGGTCGTTTGAAAAGTGCGTGCAAAAATAAAAACTACTTAATTTTTTGGGGTAAACCTTTTTTATTTTTCAACATAGTCTCCTTTTAGGCTTATACACTTCGTCCAACGCTGCTCTAGTTTGTTGATCCCTTCCGAATAGGAGGATTTGTCCAAGTCTGAAAAATAGCCATTCGTTTCTGCAATCACCTCCTCGTTTGAATAAAATCTTTTTCCCGCCAGCCATTTCTTCATATTGGGGAACAAATAGTAGTCCGAGGGAGCCAAGTCTGGAGAATAGGGGGGATGTGAAACGAGTTGGAACCCTATTTCCATTAATTTTGCGACCACAACTGCTGAGGTGTGAGCTGGTGCGTTGTCGTGATGGAAAAGGACTTTTTTGTGGGCCAATCGTGGGCGTTTTTCTTGCAGCTCGGTTTTCAAACGGTCCAATAACGATGAATAATATGCACCTGTAATAGTTTTACCCTTTTCCAGATAGTCGAAGAGGATTATTCCTTGCGAATCCCAAAAGACAGTCGCCATAATCTTTCCGGCCGAAGGAACGGTCTTCGCCTTTTTTGGCGCAGATTCCCCCTTGGTAACCCATTGTTTAGATTGTTCTTTGGTCTCAGGAGTGTAGTGATGTATCCATGTTTCATCCACAGTGACGAAACGACGCTTAAAGTCCTGCGGATTCTTCTGGAACAGCTGCAAACCGTCCTTGCAACACTTCACACGATTTCGTTTTTGGTCAAGCGTGAGCAATCGCGGCACCCATCTTGCGGATAGCTTTGTCATGTCCAAATGTTGATGCAAAATATTATGTACCCGTTCATTCGAGATGCCCACAGCACTAGCAATCTCACGCAACTTCACTCTTCTGTCATCCATCACCATATCATGGATTTTATCAATGATTTCTGGAGTAGTAACCTCAACAGGGCATCCAGAACGTTCAGCGTCACTTGTGTCCATATGGCCACTCCGAAAATTTTGAAACCACTTATAAACTGTTCTAATCGAAGGTGCAGAGTCACCATAATGTTTTTCAAGCTTCTCTTTAGTCTCCTGAGGCGTTTTGCCTTTCATAAAATAGTGTTTAATCAACACACGAAATTCTTTTTCGTCCATTTTTTGAAAATCACTCGACTTCCTCGATTCAAACGAATGCCAAACACAAAGAAATAGACCGATCTGGCTGAAACTTGGTGTGTGTTCTTCCAAGAGAAGCTACTAACTAAACATAACCTCGATACGCGCCAGTGGTGCTATCTCACTAACTTTGCACGGACTTTTCAAACGACCCTCGTAAATTTGCAATTTCTCGGCTAGCTTCAAACAAGAAATGGTTACTCTCAGATTCACCACCTTCAGCTCCACTGAAGAGAAGTAAGAAGGGATAAAGTAGCGCTAAGCAAGAAGAACAGAACTTAAACTGATGTTAAGAGGTTCAGGCCAGTTTAGAACGTTTCGCGTTCAGATTCGTCCTAAATCATCTACACGTGAGAATATCAGGAATCGATAACAATAGACATTCTTCCCTCTGTTGAATAGCAATTATCGCAACAAATGTTAGGTGACCGGACATTTTGGCTTATAATGTAGCTGGATTGACAAAAAAGGCAAGGAATTCTACGTCATACGTAAATAGATTTGCTATTTTCATATTATTTAAAACGCCCGTATAAGAAAAAGATTTTGAGAATTGTTTCCCAATATTTTTCAACATAATCTAGCCAATATAATGTATTTCAACATATTTTTATAATATAATAATATATACGTAATATAATATAATCTGTTCGATTAGATTTCAGTTTAAGATAACAGTGTTTAAAGTCACTTACCTTTTGGTCCGGCGGTTTCAATGTTCTCATGTCACCAGTTCTCAACATATCCTGCAATAAAATATAACTAATGAGAAAATAAATACTAAAATAAATAAATTCAAAATTTATTGTGACTTGTTGAACCGCACATCGTAATCATCTGTCACAAAACAAAATTATAAGTGAAAAGAAGTCTGGTTTGACCCTGCTCAAGAATACCGACGTTTTTTGTAATTCAACTTTTTCCTAAAATTTACAATTAGTTCTAAAAAAGAAAAATAATAATAAAAATAGTTCATACTTCATCATTCACGCTCACTTTATTTAATTTTCAGTTCATATTTGGAATTCTGTATACATGTTTTACCCTTATTACTTATTTATGAAGTTTAAAACGTTGGCTTTTAGTAAGGAGTTGCTGTAATACAAACATAACAATTTCAAGAGTGATGCAAGGAAAAAAATAATTTACTATATACTATATTTATTTGCTAATAAAGACTTGGTCTTATAAAAAGAGTTTGACAAAACATTATTTGAACATAGGTCCAGAACAAAATTCTCTTAATATAACAAAAATAAAAAAACTATTTTGTATAAAATTGAAAAAGTTTATAATATAAATATCGTTAGATATAAATCATGGCGTTATTATTATATTGAACATATTTATGTTACATAATGTATATTATAGAATGGCCAAAAAAAATCTAGAACAATCGATTAAAAATCTCATTAATTTCAGACAAATAATCAAAAAAACATATATTTTCAGTTTATGTTCATCATTTACCACTAGCAATGATGTCACAGTTTTGAGTGAGACAAATTAATTAAGATACCTGTAATAAAATATAAAGGGTATTCCATTTTAAGACGGCTCAAATGCATTTCATGCTTAAACGGTTAATCCGAGCAAAAAATGGTAGGAGGAAAAATTTTGTTGCCCGTCACCTCTAGTTTCATAATATGTGACTTGATTTTAGATTCCTGCCCGCATAAGCGGCTGACGCGCGATCAAAAGTGAGGGTTTGCAGTTGACCCCCGTTTTCCATATACACAGTTTCAAAGAGTATAAAAAGTTATGAAAGAAACCGGAAACCACAATTTGATATCTTCAAAATCCCTCCTCAGATACGGAGAGCAGTTAATAAACTCTTGGCTAACCTGGCTTGCGAGCCAGAGGAGACACCTTTGAACATGCTCCACAAGTTGTGTAAAGTGCATTATTTGATAAATTAAGGAATAAGTTTGACCCTTTACATAAAAGATATTGATCACTTAAATATGTGGCAGGAGGTTTCCAATTTTTTTGGTAATTAAACGCAACTCACACAAAATTACCAAATAATTATTAAACCTTGTTTGTAACAGATGTGAAATTCATTTTTAGCCATTTTGTGTATGCTTGAGAACATCTGAAGCTCTTAACATTTGATTTTTCTTAGAAAAATCACTCGGAAAACGACTTATTTCCCGATATTAAGAAAAATACTAGCTTTACTGCCTTGGCAATATTTTTAGTAGAAAGGGGATGAAAAAATACATCAAAATGACCTATCGCGTGCTCTTCTTTCTCTTTGATAACAAGTTAAAAAATTGAAATATGATTAATAAATGCCGGATTTTGAAATGGCCTAGCGCCTGTAATTTTGAAGATATCGAATTACGGTTTCCTGTTTTTTTTTCATTACTTTTTATGCTCTTTAAAAGTGTGTACATGAAAAGGGGGGTCAACTGCGAACCCTCAGTTTTGGTCGCGCGTCAGCCGCGTATGCGGGCAGGAATCTAAAATCAAGTCACATATTCTGAAACTAGAGGTAACGGGCAACAAATTTTTCCTCTACCATGTTTTGCTCAGATTAACCGTTTAAGCATGAAATGCATTTGAGCCGTCTTAAAATGAACACCCTTTATAATAATGTGAAATGAAACGACTACTTCTTTAATTTCAAGCTATTATAGTCATAATGGAGCTCTACTAAAGTGATACGTATTTAACATACAGGCAACTTTAAATTGATCTGTGTCCCAATTGCTATTTATCATTTTGATATGTATTTACAAAATTCAAGTAACATTATTACATTTTAACAAAAAATAGATTAGATTATGTTTTTCTGCAGAAAAACCGTAGGTACAGTTGCTATTCTTAAAAAAATATTTTGTACGATTAAAAAGTAATCTTATATAAATGTTGGAGGCTAATCTAAATTGAGAGATGATTCTGAACTTGGAAATATGTGCATTTAATCTTACGAATTTAAATCAGTGGGTGGCCAACCAAAAGTAATCTTGTAGGCCACTTTGGGAATTCATTATAAGGCTGCGGGCCGCTTATTAAATTATATGAATATCTTGCTACAATGGTCCACCGGCTAAAACGTTTTGCAATAAAAATTCAAAATAAAATTATTATTATGATTTTTATTATTATGCATACATATAAACATAGATAATATTATAATGACAATTAGGAGATGGTCAAATAAAATGTAAATTATTAGTGACATAGTTTCTCAGCTCTGTCGCTTATATCTTGCAAGTTGATCTCAATGCTCGTATTTGCACAAAGTAATTGAAAATGCAGGTTTTCAAAAGACAACTTTGAACATAATCTATGTACGGAAAATTTCATTTTCAACAAAAACTAATCCCAGGTAAAAGTAAATCACAAAGCGCTAACAACTTTATTTGCCAGTTATCTCAAATTAGTTAATTATTCTTTTATGCCACAGGCGTTTTAAAAATATATTTTTAATTAATACGTTTATTTTAATTCTGTAAGTCAATCAGTTCCATTTGGAGATAATAAATTTTTTTGTAAAATTACGATGAATATAGCCTGCCATAAAATTATTTAAGGAGGATACCCATGGTTCACACCAATAGGATAGGAGATAAAGCAATTCGAAATATGAAAGAGATGTAAAACTCCCAAACTTTATCACCTTATATCTCCTTCAAAAATACAAATAGAAGGCGGGAATTGTGCACGATTGTAGAGGTAGATGAGTACTATAATTGCCTAAATTTGTGCATAGTTCACACCAATAGGATAGGAGATACAGCAATTCGAAATATGAAAGAGATGTAAAACTCCCAAACTTTATCACCTTATATCTCCTTCAAAACTACCGATAGAAAGCGGGAATTGTGCACAATCGTAGATGTAAATGAGTACTATAATTGCCTAAATTTGTGCATAGTTCACACCAATAGGATAGGAGATAAAGCAATTCGAAATATGAAAGAGATGTAAAACTCCCAAACTTTATCACCTTATATCTCCTTCAAAAATACAGATAGAAGGCGGGAATTGTACACGATTGTAGAGGTAGATGAGTACTATAATTGCCTAAATTTGTGCATAGTTCACACCAATAGGATAGGAGATACAGCAATTCGAAATATGAAAGAGATGTAAAACTCCCAAACTTTATCACCTTATATCTCCTTCAAAAATACAGATAGAAAGCGGGAATAGTGCACGATTGTAGAGGTAGATGAGTGCTATAATTGCCTATATTTGCGCATTGTTGAATCCAATAGGATAGGAAATACAGCAATTCGAAATATGAAAGAGATGTAAAACTCCCAAACTTTATCACCTTATATCTCCTTCAAAAATACAGATAGAAAGCGGGAATTGTGCACGATTGTAGAGGTAGATGAGTGCTATAATTGCCTATATTTGCGCATTGTTGAATCCAATAGGATAGGAGATACAGCAATTCGAAATATGAAAGAGATGTAAAACTCCCAAACTTTATCACCTTATATCTCCTTCAAAAATACAGATAGAAAGCGGGAATTGTGCACGATTGTAGAGGTAGATGAGTGCTATAATTGCCTATGTTTGCGCATTGTTGAATCCAATAGGATAGGAGATACAGCAATTCGAAATATGAAAGAGATGTAAAACTCCCAAACTTTATCACCTTATATCTCCTTCAAAAATACAGATAGAAAGCGGGAATTGTGCACGATTGTAGAGGTAGATGAGTGCTATAATTGCCTATATTTGCGCATTGTTGAATCCAATAGGATAGGAGATACAGCAATTCGAAATATGAAAGAGATGTAAAACTCCCAAACTTTATCACCTTATATCTCCTTCAAAAATACAGATAGAAAGCTGGAATTGTGCTCCATTGTAGAGGTAGATGAGTACTATAATTGCCTAAATTTGTGCATAGTTCACACCAATAGGATAGGAGATACAGCAATTCGAAATATGAAAGAGATGTAAAACTCCCAACCTTTATCACCTTATATCTCCTTCAAAACTACCGATAGAAAGCGGGAATTGTGCACAATCGTAGATGTAAATGAGTACTATAATTGCCTAAATTTGTGCATAGTTCACACCAATAGGATAGGAGATACAGCAATTCGAAATATGAAAGAGATGTAAAACTCCCAAAATTTATCACCTTATATCTCCTTCAAAAATACAAATAGAAGGCGGGAATTGTGCACGATTGTAGAGGTAGATGAGTACTATAATTGCCTAAATTTGTGCATAGTTCACACCAATAGGATAGGAGATACAGCAATTCGAAATATGAAAGAGATGTAAAACTCCCAAACTTTATCACCTTATATCTCCTTCAAAACTACCGATAGAAAGCGGGAATTGTGCACGATTGTAGAGGTAGATGAGTGCTATAATTGCCTATGTTTGCGCATTGTTGAATCCAATAGGATAGGAGATACAGCAATTCGAAATATGAAAGAGATGTAAAACTCCCAAACTTTATCACCTTATATCTCCTTCAAAAATACAGATAGAAAGCGGGAATTGTGCACGATTGTAGAGGTAGATGAGTGCTATAATTGCCTATATTTGCGCATTGTTGAATCCAATAGGATAGGAGATACAGCAATTCGAAATATGAAAGAGATGTAAAACTCCCAAACTTTATCACCTTATATCTCCTTCAAAAATACAGATAGAAAGCTGGATTTGTGCTCCATTGTAGAGGTAGATGAGTACTATAATTGCCTAAATTTGTGCATAGTTCACACCAATAGGATAGGAGATACAGCAATTCGAAATATGAAAGAGATGTAAAACTCCCAACCTTTATCACCTTATATCTCCTTCAAAACTACCGATAGAAAGCGGGAATTGTGCACAATCGTAGATGTAAATGAGTACTATAATTGCCTAAATTTGTGCATAGTTCACACCAATAGGATAGGAGATACAGCAATTCGAAATATGAAAGAGATGTAAAACTCCCAAAATTTATCACCTTATATTTCCTTCAAAAATACAGATAGAAAGCGGGAATTGTGCACGATTGTAGAGGTAGATGAGTACTATAATTGCCTAAATTTGTGCATAGTTCACACCAATAGGATAGGAGATAAAGCAATTCGAAATATGAAAGAGATGTAAAACTCCCAAACTTTATCACCTTATATCTCCTTCAAAAATACAAATAGAAGGCGGGAATTGTGCACGATTGTAGAGGTAGATGAGTACTATAATTGCCTAAATTTGTGCATAGTTCACACCAATAGGATAGGAGATACAGCAATTCGAAATATGAAAGAGATGTAAAACTCCCAAACTTTATCACCTTATATCTCCTTCAAAACTACCGATAGAAAGCGGGAATTGTGCACAATCGTAGATGTAAATGAGTACTATAATTGCCTAAATTTGTGCATAGTTCACACCAATAGGATAGGAGATACAGCAATTCGAAATATGAAAGAGATGTAAAACTCCCAAACTTTATCACCTTATATCTCCTTCAAAAATACAGATAGAAAGCGGGAATTGTGCACGATTGTAGAGGTAGATGAGTGCTATAATTGCCTATATTTGCGCATTGTTGAATCCAATATGATAGGAGATACAGCAATTCGAAATATGAAAGAGATGTAAAACTCCCAAACTTTATCACCTTATATATCTTTCAAAAATACAGATAGAAAGCGGGAATTGTGCACGATTGTAGAGGTAGATGAGTGCTATAATTGCCTATATTTGCGCATTGTTGAATCCAATAGGATAGGAGATACAGCAATTCGAAATATGAAAGAGATGTAAAACTCCCAAACTTTATCACCTTATATCTCCTTCAAAAATACAGATAGAAAGCGGGAGTTGTGCACGATTGTAGGGGTAGATGAGTACTAAAATTGCCTAAATTTGTGCATAGTTCACACCAATAGGATAGGAGATAAAGCAATTCGAAATATGAAAGAGATGTAAAACTCCCAAACTTTATCACCTTATATCTCCTTCAAAAATACAGATAGAAAGCTGGAATTGTGCTCCATTGTAGAGGTAGATGAGTACTATAATTGCCTAAATTTGTGCATAGTTCACACCAATAGGATAGGAGATAAAGCAATTCGAAATATGAAAGAGATGTAAAACTCCCAAACTTTATCACCTTATATCTCCTTCAAAAATACAGATAGAAAGCGGGAATTGTGCACGATTGTAGAGGTAGATGAGTACTATAATTGCCTGTATTTGCGCATAGTTCACACCAATAGGATAGGAGATACAGCAATTCGAAATATGAAAGAGATGTAAAACTCCCAAACTTTATCACCTTATATCTCCTTCAAAAATACAGATAGAAAGCGGGAATTGTGCACGATTGTAGAGGTAGATGAGTACTATAATTGCCTGTATTTGCGCATAGTTCACACCAATAGGATAGGAGATACAGCAATTCGAAATATGAAAGAGATGTAAAACTCCCAAACTTTATCACCTTATATCTCCTTCAAAAATACAGATAGAAAGCGGGAATTGTGCACGATTGTAGAGGTAGATGAGTACTATAATTGCCTGTATTTGCGCATAGTTCACACCAATAGGATAGGAGATACAGCAATTCGAAATATGAAAGAGATATAAAACTCCCAAACTTTATCACCTTATATCTCCTTCAAAAATACAGATAGACAGCGGGAATTGTGCACGATTGTAGAGGTAGATGAGTACTATAATTGCCTGTATTTGCGCATAGTTCACACCAATAGGATAGGAGATACAGCAATTCGAAATATGAAAGAGATGTAAAACTCCCAAACTTTATCACCTTATATCTCCTTCAAAAATACAGATAGAAAGCGGGAATTGTGCACGATTGTAGAGGTAGATGAGTACTATAATTGCCTGTATTTGCGCTTAGTTCACACCAATAGGATAGGAGATACAGCAATTCGAAATATGAAAGAGATGTAAAACTCCCAAACTTTATCACCTTATATCTCCTTCAAAAATACAGATAGAAGGCGGGAATTCAAAGCATTTAATACAGCTGATTCAAAACTGGCATATAGTTCATTACTATTAATGCTGTCAAAATAGATTTTATTACAACTTTTTTTAACATAAAATAAGAATTATTTATATGTCACTGATCTCTGAGAATATAAATAGATACATTTTTATCTTCATTTAAAACTAATTGCATTTATCTGGGCTAATGATAAAGAACTGAAGACTGCAAGATTATCTGATAAATCAGGGGTTATTTGTTATCTCCAATTTATCAATCAATGACACGAGCCTCAATAACAGTACAATTTTTCCGTTATAAGTCATGTTTAGCGGAACGATCTCCTGGGGTGCGGCCTTTTAATACAAATAAGAAAGTTTGCTCTAACATTTCTACTAACATTCTGCCTCGAAAATTTATCAAACTGATTATTAGATAACCTAATTCCTTTAAAAGACGATCCCATGATGCAATTCCTGTTCAAAGAATTTAGCTCTCCTAATTTAAAATTAAAATCGCCAGCGCAAATTAAATTACAAGAATCATACAGTAGTTTGTCATATAGATGGTTTTTACTTGTTAATAATTACGTCAAACTCTTTAACCGGCTTCTAATAAATTTAGACATATTTAGCACAAATTAAAGTACGAAAATCATGTAGTAGTTTGTCATATAAATGGTTTTTACTTGTTGACAATAATTACATCAAACTCTATGTCCGACTTCCAATAAATTTAGACATATTTAGCACAAATTAAAGTACGAAAATCATATAGTAGTTTGTCATATAAATGATTTTTACTTGTTATCAATAATTACATCAAACTCTTTGCCCGGCTTCCAATAAATTTAGGCATATTTAGCACAAATTAAAGTACGAGAATCATGTAGTAGTTTCTCATATAAATGGTTTTTACTTGTTGGCAATAATTACATCAAACTCTTTGCCCGGCTTCCAATAAATTTAGACATATTTAGCACAAATTAAAGTACTAGAATCATATTGTAATTTGTCATATAAATGGTTTTTGCTTGTTGACAATAATTACATCAAACTCTTTGCCCGGCTTCCAATAAATTTAGGCATATTTAGCACAAATTAAAGTACGAAAATCATGTAGTAGTTTGTCATATAAATGGTTTTTACTTGTTGACAATAATTACATCAAACTCTTTGCCCGGCTTCCAATAAATTTAGGCATATTTAGCACAAATTAAAGTACGAGAATCATGTAGTAGTTTCTCATATAAATGGTTTTTACTTGTTGGCAATAATTACATCAAACTCTTTGCCCGGCTTCCAATAAATTTAGGCATATTTAGCACAAATTAAAGTACGAGAATCATGTAGTAGTTTCTCATATAAATGGTTTTTACTTGTTGGCAATAATTACATCAAACTCTTTGCCCGGCTTCCAATAAATTTAGACATATTTAGCACAAATTAAAGTACTAGAATCATATTGTAATTTGTCATATAAATGGTTTTTGCTTGTTGTCAATAATTACATCAAACTCTTTGCCCGCTTCCAATGAATTAACCATATTACGATTGAAATAAATGGAATTAGTAAAAGTGACATCTTTCGTTATTAATTTCAGATTTTCAATTTCTCTTTAATAGCAATAATAATACCACCACTTCCCCTCACCTATTTATTTTTTTTGCAAGTACAGCAAAATAGTTTTAATCAATAACGAACTAAAATTTTCTCAGATAAATTCCAAGTTTTGTATATACCAGTAGTATTAAAAATTAATTAGATTATTTTTTTCATCAGTGGATGAATTAATAATAGTAGAGTAACCGTTCACATACCAAAAACATAATTCAAGACAAATTACCTTTGGGGTTTTTCATCAAAATTGATTGCTGCTTGGATGGTCATCGGAGTTTTAAAAATGGGTCAATAGGATCATTTTTAATGGTACCGTTTTCTGGCTGTATCCCATAAGTTTGCTTTTATACCTCGAACATAAAAGTTATGATGCTTGGAATGTGATGTCTTCGAACTCTTCACAGTAGCCCGAGAAAAAAAAATATATATCTTCAACTTTTTACGGATCTTAGCTTCAATTTCTCGTTTCAGTATTTTTTTTTTTCTTTTAATTACTTCAGTAGGATAGCCCTTTTGAAGACGAATTAGAAAACTGGTGCGGCTGAACCACACATACTAAACAATTTGTAACATTTTCAGTTCACTTGTTTTCTTAGTACATTTTTACTGTTAAATAACTATAGAAACTGTATTATTGAATACTAATTAAAATAATAGGTGATGAAAAGGTATTAGATTTGTTCTTTAAACGTTAAACAATTTTTATTTAGTACACGTTTAAATTTTAGCTTATAAATTCAGATTTTATTTTATTTTTTAAAAAATAATTTGAAGCAAAATTCTCACCTTGTTAATAATTTAAATGTATTAATCTTAGCCCATCATAATGAATTAATAGTTTTGTGTAATTATTTGCACTTGAAGATGAAAACAGTTGACTTTTAAACATGCTTCAGTTCGTTCTACAGTAAGAAGACTAGTTTTGAGTAAAACTACATATTTTTTAAATGCATTTACTGATGAAGTAACATTTTGATGTTCCGTTTAAACGGCGACAAACACAAGTCTTGTGATGATACTAAACTCTCTGTAGTGGATATACTCTCAAGACATTTAATCATTTAACAGCGTCATTGGCACCCCCTCCATCAATAAGAGTCTATATCTGTAGCCCCACTACTTTACGTACTTGTTTGCCTGTTGTTTATCATTGATGCTACCGTGTATGCAATCAAGGAAAACAAAACAATAAACCTCGCTTGGTTAACAAAGTTATTATTTCACTTCTGTTCCTTTAATTTTATGAAAAACAAAAAACTGTTCCGATTAATTTTTCTTTAAATTTTAATATAACACTCATCTTGTATTACGCTAATAGCTCGCCCAAAAATCACATCATTCTGAATGGTACATTATGAGAAAATATCTTATTTATATTAAATAGATGAGGCGCCACGGTAGCCGAGCGGTTAGAAGCGTTGGCCTACTAAGCTAATATTGTATTGTGGTACTAGGTTCGATTCCCGGTCTCTAGGCCTTGGATTTTATTTAATGTTTAATATGAAAACTTCATAGTAAATTATGTTTGCTAGTCACCTCCGTCCATGACACATAATTTGGTTGTTGGGCGTAAAGCCTGGCTGAAAAAAATTGACTTACTTAGTTTATAGATGATTATTGGCAATCAACCTTCATACAACTGTCCCTATTGGACAGCTTTAATTCTGAATTTCATCCAACCTAAATGAGTACTGCCTATATAAGACTTTCCTATGGAATATGTTTGACAATGTCCATAATTGAGCGATTTCTATGATTCCATCGATTTACTATAAACTTCCAAACACTGATCCACTAACACAAAACACATTATATTCAAGAAAATATTTCTGTCTTGAGGAAAATTGATTTCACGAAAATTAGGCCAGGAATCTGAGGTTTATGTTAAATACTTTAGAGAAAAACTTAATGCAAAGTGGTGCTCATATTGGAATTTCTACTTTTCGAGACATACCCACTTAATAAAGTTTGTTTTGAAATTTTAAGTTAGATACTTGGGTATTTAATGTAAGTTATGTTTACAATGAAAACCAAAACATAAAAGTTTTGCCTTGTGTACTTAAATTTTAGAATTTTCTAAAGTAATATTAACTTTTGTGTAATAACCCTCAACTTTATAGCCCATAATCAGGGACCTGCCTGGTCCAAACTAGCTTGCAACATGCGCCCGGCAGACTTTCATTCCACATGGAGATAATTTCTTTTTTGTTATAAAAAAAACAAAAAACTTAATTTCTCAAGTAAAAAATTAAGTTAAAACGAAAAGAAGAATTTCGCTTGCTATTTGAACTCGTTTTGTTTATTTTATGTGGTATTTGTTTTCTTAATTTGAGGACTGATGAACTTCAAATTAGACATCGAGGTATGGTCAGCAAAAAAAAATTAGCGCCCTAAATTAAAAAATAAATAAAGTAAAGATTCTTATTGATTGCTTTGACTTACTTTTTCTTCATTTCAAAATGCTCGGAACATTTTTCTGTGCACTGCCGGCTTCAGGACAGTGTTCACTCGTTAACACTGTCCATCACTGGACATTGAGCTGTAAGAAGCTCATCAGTACAGAAAGGCGAAGTGTTAGCAGCTGGATTCGAACCCCTAGACCTCAAGATTCTAATTCCAACTCCGAATAATTAATCCATATTCAATTCTCACTAACATTGGACAGTTTTATTAAACCTTAAAGCTACACCGGTACACAAAAGTATCCAGATGGAAATTCCTGGCCAGTGTAGAAATCAGCACTGTCAAGAGACCGTCCCAGACAGTGTAACCATTGTAGAATGCAAACCATAAATCGTACGAATTAGTTGTGCAAGCGTTTTTTGATGCACATATTTAAACAACTTAATAAAACTACATTACTTTTTAACACTGTCTGGATGTCTTCCTCGACGTGGCCCAGGCTTTCGACAGAGTTTGGCACCCAGGACTACTATTTAAACTTAAAAAATTCCTCCCCCACTCCTTTTTACCTACTCCTGCAATCCCACCTTACCGATCGCTCAGAGTGAGATGCGGTGGAGAGGTCTCTGATCTTCAAGCAATACACGGTTGGCGTGCCACAGGGCAGCATACTTGGACCGATCCTATACACCACCTATACTGCTGACATCCCTACCCATCCCCAAACCTTAATCACAACCTACGCCGATGACACCGCCATACTATCTTCCCACCCTGATCCTCTTCAAGTCGCTAATATTGTCCAAGAACACCTTGAGCTCATAGAAGCTTGGTGCCGAACATGGAGGATTAAACTTAACACTACCAAATGTATACAGGTGACATTCACATTACGAAGACTGACCTGCCCTCCACTATTAACAATACTGACTTACCGACTTCCACACAGGTTCGTTATCTAGGGCTCTACCTAGACAGCCGTCTAACCTGGGAACCCTCACACAAGACTTAAAAGACAAGAACTGAACAGACGTTACGGACTACTAAGGATACTCCTTAGACCAAAATCCTCCATGAACGTACAAAACAAACTTACACTTTACAAAACACTATTACGACCAATATGGGGACATATGGAGCAGAATTGTGAGGCTCCGCCAAACCATCCAACATCCAACCTATCCAATCTTATCCAGTCTAAAGTCCTCCGCCGAATCGTTAACGCACACATTCTATGTCTCCAACCGCACCCTCCATCATGATCTCAATATTCCCTACGTAAATGAGTTAATCCACACCCGATTCCTAAATTTCCACAGCAAACTCTCTGTGATCACCCAAATCCTCTGGCTCAATCACTATCCACATCGTCCCATCCTGACAATCCTCCACGTCGTCTAAAGCGGCGTTGAGAGAGCTCCAGCGCTGGCTGGTTTCTCTCATCCTGTCATCCTGGTTGTGGTACTGAGCCAGCTCAGTGGCACAATCGAATGTTTATTAGTATTTCACTTTTGCTAAATGTATACTTTTGTACAGTTGCAAATAAATAAATTAATTAATAAAACAACTTTTTAACGGTTCACTCTAAGAAATAAAATGAATGAAGCTGGCTCTTTGGGATAGTTACAAAAAATGTAGAAATTTTTTCCAATTTTGGTAAAAACATTTATGGTGCCCCTGATATCGATTAGTCCAAATTTACTTAATAATGCAAAATTTAGGAGCGTTAATTTAAAGCTTTAAACATTATTTCTGCGAAAATAATTATTTTTACCCTCCAAAAAAAAAGAAGCTGATTGGCTTGGGTATCTAAACATAAGGTGCATCTGTGAGTTGTAAAATCATCAATTTATTGGTCGTTTTTTCGACTTCCTATACGTGTAAAAAGACTTTTTGAACTATGTCAGCAAAAAAAAAACACAAAATAAACAGCGAAATCGATTCAGCGCTTTGTCTCCCACAAACAAACAACGCTGCAACAACGTACAACAAATTTGTTTACATTTTTTTTAAAAAAAAAAGCAACAGCAGTTGTCGCAACAAAAAAAAATTATTTTTTTTATTTTATAACATTAGAATTAATGAATAAAATTCTATCTAACATTGGTTTATATCTGGCTGACGGCTGATCTGTAAAATATTTTTCCCACCAATAGTGGCCAATTATCAAAGCTCCACTTTGATTGGTTGACCGAACATCTCATTTTTAGTTAGTTACTGTTAACACTACTGAAAAAAATATCTCTTGTGAACATTCTAAACGACATTCATTTACTCTTAAGCTACTAAATTCACAATTTTGCTTCAAACAACAATATTTTTTATCCTAGGGAATATTGAGAAGTAGTCAAATTTTGTAGATACTTTTTTTTTTCTTTTTACTAACGATTTGGCAAATTTATTGCCGAAGAATGCTTCAGGATCTGTACAAAGGAATAATACAACATTTATGTAAATACAAACTGAGCAAATAAAAATTAAAATAATAATAATAAATGAAATTAGAGAAACGGTTGAAAATTTAAAATGTACCTACAGGAAAAATACACAAAAAATGACAATTATAAAAAATATTTTAACTGGACTTATAATATAAATTTGTAGAGTTATATGTTAAGCTATTGGGTTGTCCGGAAAATAATGCAGGATTTTATGTTTTCTTTAAAATACCCCTCCAAATAGTAAACTGTTTATGTTTGTTAGACTTTTGACTTTTATAAATGTAAAATAAGTGTTTAAAGTAAGGACTACGATTTATTGCCACAGCTGCGACCCTCTATTAGGATGAAGAAATTCTGTGACAAGCTTCTGGTAACGAAATAATCAATGGAGAACTGGCGTGCTTTTTCTTCGCGAGCGAAGTATTGAATAAGAATAGCAGAAGTAAGAAGATTCGTAGGGACTAAACTAAAAGATTAAAATGGAAGTGGGTCTGTGACCACCTTTCTAGAAAGAATGAATGGTGAACTAGAAGAATATTAGTATGATGTCCGCTCACAAAGTCCGGAAAGTTGATATGATGTACCCAGTGGTGTCTTCGAGCCGGAACGTCGTTCCGGTACTTCTTTTTTGGACAGGAACGCGTTCCGGAACTAAAGATGATTTCTGTTCTAACGAAAATTGGTTGATATATTAAATAAAATAAAAAAATTACGTGAATACAATATTCTACATCTGGTCGCTTGGAGGTCAGATCCAGCTCTGAATTCTCTAGTTTATGTAAATGTAAATCTCGTATGTGGTTATTATTGCATTGAATGATGACAGAAAATAATTTAATAAATGAATTTTGAGTATTAGATCCAACAAAATGGCTGACGGATATTGAAACTGACTATGGAGAAAATGAAATCGAGTCGTTATGTAAATGTAAGTCTTGTATGTGGTTATTATTGCATTGAATGATGACAGAAAATAATTTAATAAATGAATTTTGAGTATTAGATCCAACAAAATGGCTGACGGATATTGAAACTGACTATGGAGAAAATGAAATCGAGTCGTTATGTAAATGTAAGTCTTGTATGTGGTTATTATTGCATTGAATGATGACAGAAAATAATTTAATAAATGAATTTTGAGTATTAGATCCAACAAAATGGCTGACGGATATTGAAACTGACTATGGAGAAAATGAAATCGAGTCGTTATGTAAATGTAAGTCTTGTATGTGGTTATTATTGCATTGAATGATGACAGAAAATAATTTAATAAATGAATTTTGAGTATTAGATCCAACAAAATGGCTGACGGATATTGAAACTGACTATGGAGAAAATGAAATCGAGTCGTTATGTAAATGTAAGTCTTGTATGTGGTTATTATTGCATTGAATGATGACAGAAAATAATTTAATAAATGAATTTTGAGTATTAGATCCAACAAAATGGCTGACGGATATTGAAACTGACTATGGAGAAAATGAAATCGAGTCGTTATGTAAATGTAAGTCTTGTATGTGGTTATTATTGCATTGCATGATGACAGAAAATAATTTAATAAATGAATTTTGAGTATTAGATCCAACAAAATGGCTGACGGATATTGAAACTGACTATGGAGAAAATGAAATCGAGTCGTTATGTAAATGTAAGTCTTGTATGTGGTTATTATTGCATTGCATGATGACAGAAAATAATTTAATAAATGAATTTTGAGTATTAGATCCAACAAAATGGCTGACGGATATTGAAACTGACTATGGAGAAAATGAAATCGAGTCGTTATGTAAATGTAAGTCTTGTATGTGGTTATTATTGCATTGCATGATGACAGAAAATAATTTAATAAATGAATTTTGAGTATTAGATCCAACAAAATGGCTGACGGATATTGAAACTGACTATGGAGAAAATGAAATCGAGTCGTTATGCACCAGATTTAATCTAATAACATCAACGACACGATGTATCAATGCGTTTAGAGATTATATTGATAATGGAGGCAAAGAAATTCCTGAAGATTTACAAATTTTAATTCGCTATATAAATACTATTCCTTGCAGTTCAGCAGAGTGCGAGCAAGGATTTAGTAATAAGAATATTATTTTAAATGAACAAAGAAATAGAATATTAATTGAAAATCTATCAAATCTCCTATTTATAAAAATGAATGGTCCACCGCAACAATTACTTAATCCAGATAAATAAAATAAAAATTTGGTTGAGGTCTCATCGTTCAACAGATGACAACGAAATAAAGAAAGCTCAACCAAAAGATCCTGAACATATTTGGAATATTTTATAAAAATTATTATTTTTAATGTACGAGTATTATTGTAGATATTTATGCAATTGTTTATGAGTACTATACGTAATTTATAATTTGTTTACTATTTTTATAAAATGTTCTTATGTTTGTAATAAACGTATACTATACAGGGTGTTCATTTTAAGACGGCTCAAATGCATTTCATTCTTAAACGGTTGGTCTGAGCGAAAAATGGTACAGGAAAAATTTGTTGCCGGTCACCTCTAGTTTCAGAATATGTGACTTGATTTTAGATTTCTGCCCGCATACGCGGCTGACGCGCGACCAAAAGTGAGGGTTCGCAGTTGACCCCCATTTTCATGTACACAGGTTTAAAGAGTATAAAAAGTTATGAAAGAAACCGGAAACCGCAATTCGATATCTTCAAAATTAAAGGTGCTAGGCCATTTCAAAATCTGGTATTTATTAATCATATTTCAAACTTTTTTAACTTGTTATTAAAGAGAAAGAAGAGCACGCGATAGGTCATTTTTATGTATTTTTCATCCCCTTTCTACTAAAAATATTGCCAAGGCAGTAAAGCTAGTATTTTTCTTAATATCAGGAAATAAGTCGTTTTCCGAGTGATTTTTCTAAGAAAAATCAAATGTTAAGAGCTTTAGATGTTCTCAAGCATACACAAAATGGCTAAAAATTAATTTTACATCTGTTACAAACAAGAAGGTTTAATAATTATTTGGTAATTTTTGGAGAGTTGCGTTTAATTACCAAAAATATTGGAAACCTCCTGCCACATATTTAAGTGATCAATATCTTTCATGTAAAGGATCAAACTTATTCCTTAATTTATCAAATAACGTTCTTTACTCAACTTATGAAGCATGTACTGTGCCTCCAAAGGTGCCTCCTCTGGCTTGCAAGCCAGGTTAGCCAGGAGTTTATCAACTGCTCTCTGTATCTGAGGCACCTTTTTGAAGAATGTTTTTGTAGAAATTTGAAAGGTTATTCTCGTATCTGTCCTAAAGTTAATGGATGTTTTTTGGTTGTTTAATGTGGATCATTTCTTATATGTTACGTTTGTTTCTGTAGGTGTTCGTTGTAAGTAAAGGAAGTGTTGCCAAAGTAAAAATTCGTGTTGTAAGTCTAGATGGTGTTTAGTGAGAACAGATAATGTATCGTTGGGTTTCTTTATCTAGGCGACCGAACAATATTTATACATACTTCTTACTAGCATTGTTTGTAAAACAAAAACACTAAAACGTTAAAAGGAATCTAACTTACATTACAATTAAATGTAAAGTACATATGAAGTTTGCCAAAAATGCTAGCAACCATTGTCCGGGAAAATCTAAAAAAATAAAAAAAAGTCCACAATCTATGGAGTAAAGAGGTTTTTTAAGATTAAAGAATTTTCTCCACACTTGGCATTATAACAACAAATATAGCCTTCCTTATCAGTGTAATAGAGGACTTTAAATTAAAAGTAGTACTTTATTCGTTCGCTTTTCTTTAAGGACTCTTTATCAAATTCAGGGAATTTTCTTTTAATTAAGTGTAGAACATTTATGTTTATGATTTCTATACAAGCTTTTTTTAAAAAATGTATACAGAAATCGTGTTCGAGAAAATCTTAAAAATACCGAAAAATTTATTCGTTAAAATGACTGCCGGTTTTCATGAAATTTGGTAAATTAGTCTCATATTTTGTTCTTATTACAATAACACTAATAGCACTTTAGATGGCAAGCCTAATCATCCCTCTGTTCCAGAACAGCTTTTAACCAAATTTTTCTTTTAAAATGTTTCAACTAACAATTTTAGTTATTAGTTATAGTTTATAGCTGTCTGCAGGAGTTGGCTTTTAGATAGAAAAAGAAAAGAACGTAACTCCAAAGAAGATGAGGGTTGAAGTGCAATGAAAAATAAAAAAAAAAGTGCAGCAAACCAAACTCTAAAACTTCTACAAAAGAACAAAATAAATCATGAAATTTATTGAAATTAAAAATAAAAGGTAGTTAAATTTCAAGCTTTCCATTTGTAATTTTATATCTTAAATTGCAGGCACTCCTGGCAAATTAGCAATATAAAGTCCAGAAAGACTAGAACTACCCATGGATTCGGAGTCGTAGCTCCTCTAAAGTCGGACATAAAGTCAGGAAGTGATAGAGACCCTCCTGTATCCATAAAGAACACGTAGCATCATCATCACCTTGCCGCTCCAACCAAGGTACACTATTTAACCTTAATATCTCCAATCTTAGCTAAGGTCTCTGAAGTTTAAACCTACCATTCTTCATATGCTATATCTCCTTAACAAAAACTTACAGTTTAAAAAGTTAAGTATAAGGGTTGATTAAACGCCAAAAGGTACACAAATCAGCAAGTACCCATCATTTCATTTATACTTCATTGATATGATTTAAGTAATTTTACTGCATTAACTTTTCCTTCACATTTTTAGAATTTATTAGATGTCACAGACCCTTATGCTGGCCATTTTCATCTACAAAATATTTGTTCTAGACTGTAGATTGTAATATCTATTTATCTATAATAATCAAACTATTAATTACAGGTTAAAAAGAAAAAAAAAATTAGGCTAAAGATTTCAAAAACTTTTTTTAAAAAAATGCTTACACCAACATACATCAATGATTTCATTTTATTTATTTTTATTTTTAAATAAAAATCGTCGGTTTAAGTTCATTCTTTGATTAAAGTAATTGTTATTTTATGAAGTAGTCAAACGTTTATAATAATAGGTAATAATTATCTGGCTTTATCGCAAATAATATAGTTTTCTTCAATTACATTCTCAATCTAGATGTTCTTCCCACAATGTTATATATATGTTATGTAATATAAAATAAATAAGTATTGCATACTTTTAGGACAGCTAATTATTCCAGTATTTTACTATAAGTAAAATTAGGGGGACTAAATTAAATTACAATTGAGAAATGAATAATTATTGTTGAATAATCTACTTGTTATTAACTGTGTGTTATTTGTGCTCACGAATATTTCGGTAAGACGAATTCAAGACTGAAATATTGTTTTAAATCCTTCGTGATTCAAATTTAAACAGTGGCTGACTCTGACTTTGTCTTTTTCTACTTTAACATGCATGTATATGTGACTACTCAGAATAATTCAGAACTCATTTTATCATAATTATAACAAAAAAATATTATGAATGAACTGGCCAGCATAAGGGTCTGTGACATCTAATAAATTCTAAAAATGTGAAGGAAAAGTTAATGCAGTAAAATTACTTAAATCATATCAATGAAGTATAAATGAAATGATGGGTACTTGCTGATTTGTGTACCTTTTGGCGTTTAATCAACCCTTATACTTAACTTTTTAAACTGTAAGTTTTTGTTAAGGAGATTTTTGTACCTTTTGGATAGATTTTTCTTTTTGTCTATTTTGCAAAGTTACATATCTGCTTTACAGATTTTTTTTAAAATTTGGTATAAGCAATTCTATCATTATAACCTGATAAGGTGTTAAATCGGAACCGTAACTACCACTGGAGAGATCTTTTTAAAGAATGATTATAATTGCGGTCCCCAAACCATCCTCAATAACAATTTTTTTGAGAAAGCGTTTTGAATAAAATAGGAAGGTATTTGTACGTAAATAGCAAAATTAAACTGCGATTTCAGTACTTCCTTTTAAGAGGAGCAAGAAAAATAAACTGCGATTACTGTACTTCTCCCTAAAAGGCAAAGATTTTGAATCGAACGACAATTCATTGATGTAAATCGGTTCACTCATTGATAATTTTAACGATTGCAGTACTTCCTGTTGGTAGGCGTAAGAGCATGATGGCACTTCACAGCCACGTAGAGGAGCTTTAATCACTTCTTCGTGCTAAATTTTATCAAAATCGGACTAAGCTTTATAGAAATATTGGTAATAATAGTTTTAGAAAGGGCCTTATTTGGGTAGGGCAAACTCCCCTCCTTATGAGGCATGGCGTCGAGACTTTTAAAGTACAAATCTGTACAAAATTTTGATTCGAATGACACTTTATTCAAGAAAATCGGTTCACGTCTCGATAATTTGAAAGATTGTTATACTTCCTCTTAACAAGTGTAAGAGCAGATCGTCGCTTTAATGGTACATAGGGAAGCCCTAACCCTATCATCCTACCAAATTTTATCAAAATCGGGCCAAGATTTACAGAGAAATTATTAGAAATAATAATTTTGGAGGGGGCCTTATTACATAAAGGGGGCTAACTCCTCTCCCATTCGATGTACAGCGTCGAGACCCCCAAAAGGCACATCTACAAAAAATTCCGAATCGAATGACACCTCATTCATGAAAATCGGTTCACGCGTTTAGGCGGTACGCGGTTTACAAAAAAGGTAACAACAACAAGAAGAAGAACAACAATTTCTGAAAATGCCGTTTTTGCTCATTTTCGGCAACTTTTTTCTCGAAACCTATTACATCTATGTTGTTGCAAAAAAATTTCAGTTATAAAGGAGGGTTTGTCCTATAATTTAAAGAAAATTTGGGAATTTTATCTTTTATAGAAAAAGAGAAAAAAATTGTCAAAGTTGGGTGTTTTTCAACGTTACACTTTTTCGTGCAGTTTTTGACGATCAACCCTTATACAACTGTCTTACCGGACAGTTTTAATATTTAATATATATACGTGAGAGACCGAAATTGGAGAATGTACAAGATTCACACGGTAAATGTTGAGATTCACATAGACGTTTCGTGTAAGACCGAATATTTGGTTTAAGTTGTTGCAATAAATAAGATTATATAAAGCCAATCATATAATTAAGTTTATTATTGATATTATTTTCTTTTTTCAATAAACTGTTAGTTTTAAGTTCATCAGTTTATTTACACGAGTGCCACTTAAGCTTCCTCCTATTTTGACATAGATCTTATGTTTTAATAACAATGTATGATTTAAGAACGTGACAAATATATTTCTAAATCAATAATAAACTTAATTATGTGATTGACATCATAAAATTTTATTTATTGCAAAACTTAAACCAAAATATTCGGTCTTTCACTGACGCATTTGGTGAAACATTAACCAAGTGAATCTTGACATTCTCCAATTTCGGTCTTTCACGGTAATATATATATATATATATATATGTATGTATATAAACTCTATATATATATATGTATGTATATATATGACTGCAAACTAGTGCAGTGGCCAAATTACTACCACAGATTATTCACTTTCTTTGCACTATTGATAATTCTTGTACAAAAACTGAGAAATGAGATAATTTTACTAGATAACAAAATGTTGAGGTTATATAAAGGAAACCATGTCCGTCCTTGGTATTATAAGGTGTTGTTGACGCGAGTAATAATTTAAACGGTAATGTCAGCTTGAAAGAAATGCATGTAAGCACTATTGCGCAGTATTCTTAAAAAAAGGATTGAAATTTGCGAATTATACGATAGTAGACGCATTTAGCATGCAATAATAGAAATTTAGAAGCACATATTTATTAAACCGTCTAAATTCGATTAGATAATTTCATATAGTGCTCGAGAAGCGGCGCGCGCATGAGATGTCGTAATATTAAACTATCTCATTTTTCCGCAGTCAGAATACCACAAAAAAATATTTCCGAGTAACTAGTGAAACATTATATTTTTAACGTAATTATAGATCATACAAAAAACTTTTATTGACAAGAAAATCTAATTGATGAACATTATTAAATACAGAATGGAAAGAAACTGCGCAAGAACTTTACACTGAGCAAACTGTAAATTAAAAAAACACCACCAAAATTGCATACTTGGTTTACATTTGCGAAAACCTTTTCTTTTGGCTAGTAACTTTTAGGTAAAACAATTCTTTCAGTGCAACGTTCCACTTTCTTCAGTGAAGAGACAAAATAAAAACCATTCCTTGGACATTAAAACAAGTATTTTCAGCGTTAAACTAAAAATAGAAATTCTGTACCAATGCTATGTAACATTACTCTCAGGATAAAAACTTAAGTAAGTTTCTTGCTGCCGGAGTGCGCTGATGTAGTAAAATTCCTGACTGAACGTTTTTTATTTATAATATGGCCAGCATTTAATTCAGTCTTTTAAGTTTGAAGATAAATTTGTCAAATACAAAGAAATTTTACAGGTTTTTCGATTAAAAATCTGAAAAATTACAAGACAAAATCAGAACCACAAGCTTCATAATGGATTGGTGCTTCCCGGCAATTACAAGTGCAAGGAAAGTTGAGATGACTATTAGTTCCAAACGTTATACATTTCAAGGATATTTCAATTCAGGGTTTTAATATTATCTGTATATAATACAGAGCTTAAAACCTCGTAGTTAAACAGGGAGCTTAAAGTATTCAATTGATTGAATCGCAAGAGCCGCCCACAACATCTCCTTCCTTAGCATTTATTTGGTTTGTATTTTATTTGAATTCTATTGGTCGCTTATTTTCTACTTATTTGTTCCAGATTTATTTATTTTCTGTAGTTATTTATTACTACTAAGTTATTCATCCGACAATCATTCCAATGCTACATTGATATATACAAATTTATCTCCAAAAATTAAACGATGATTTCAAATTGCGCATAGATTATCGCACTACGTTCTGCTTAAGTAGAAAATATGGACAGTCATTTACAAGATGAAGTCATAGAATTATTAGTTGATCTTGAAGATGCTTTTTAATAATTTAACTATGAGTAAAATTTTGGCCGAATATAAATATTATGCAAAAATATCCAAAACTTTGTAATGCGGCATTTCCCTTTTTAAATTGCATTCCCAATTTCGTATGTGGTTGAATCTGTTTTTAGTCTGGTTAATTCTATTTTAACAAAGCAGAGAAATAAATTGAATGTAGAGCTTCTGGCGATTTAAGACTGAAACTAACAGATTCCAAACTAAACATTGTTAATTTTACCATGCATCATCAAGCAAATCAAGTTATTTTCTTTGTAAAATAGAATATAAAAGAAGGTTAAAAGCGGTGATTGATCAGGAATGACCTTTTAGATGCACACTTTGCTTTGTAATTTTATCATTTTCTAAGACATCCCTCAAATAAAACAAATATTGTAACAAACGCCTTTAATGCACAATTTTTGGAACAGTATATTTTTTTTAAAAAATCATCGAAAAGTAAACAAAAATTGCGGCATAAATTCCATAAGTTGATGGATTTCGTTATTTCAGTAAAAAGACAGTATTTTACTAAAATGGAATACCATAATTGAGATTATTGATTGTTTGTGATATGCTCATGCTAGCACAATGACTGTGCACTTAAAATTTGTTTTTCCCCCATATTCTGTGTACTTTTGAGAAAAACTATTTAGAGAATTTGACATAATTACAGTACATCCCTCTTATTGTGGCATTCAAAAAGGCTTAAAAAGAAATCTTTTTCAAAATAATCAAATCAAATTTTTATTATTTTACTCGATTTATTAAAAAATAATAAATTCAGAGTGAAAATTTTAAATATTAAAATTATGGGCGTGTGCTTTATTATAGTTTGTACACGCTCTTTTTTTTTTTTTTTTTTTGGAAATAACTTTTCCGATTATGGATTAAATAACTTTTTAAACTTGAACAAGAAAATAAATTAATCCAAAATTAAGAGGATTGATTAGTATCAAAATATATTCATTTAATTATTTCTGTTATTGTAAATTTATCCTTTAAAATATATTATTAGACTTTGTAAACAATATAATCAATAATTTTCTTAATTAAGAGGCAAATATTGAAATTGTGCGTCAAATTTTCTACATAGAGTTTTGGCCGCAAATACATGATGGTTTATAACCAAGAGTATTATATTTATGTTATTAATGTTCATGTTTTGTTTATTTTCCTAAATTGACCTAATAAAGCTATTATTATTATTATTATTAAATGTATTTAGGTCTTCAGAAGATGGAAATGTTGAGGCTGATAATAATGTGAAAATAAGCCCATTTGGAAAATGGGCAAAATGAAAATAATTTTTTTTTTCTAATTCCTCACTCATTTTCCACTTTTTTGTTCATTGAAATAATTTATTATTAATAATATGCACGGTTTCGTCACCACACACGTTTTCTGAAACATATTTCTAAGGAAAAAAATCGATTAACGGCACTTTAGCGATAAGGGGTAGTTAGGGCTATTCTTTAAAATGCCATTACTGTTTGTTGTATTAGCTTACCCACCTGTAATTATACAGTAAGTGTAATTACTGTACTGGTAAATATTGTAATAAAGTAAATACTCTTATAAAGAGTTAATTGCTAAATTTGACGAAAATCGATTGATCGCAGATGTTATTTTTTATTCTTTCGATTCTCTCGCAAACGCATTTACTTGAAACATTTTTCTCAGAAATAATTCTTAATCAAATTTTATGAGAAATTGGATGAATAGTTTTCCTTCTAAAGTAATATGAATTCAATTTGATTAAAATATTCGATATCTTGAAGAAAATATTTTAGTTAGAACTTTGAGAATAGTAGTAGCATAAAGTGGTGTTCGGGTCACACCAGATTTATTTTGTTTAACTTTTATCCGCTAGCTGTTCATCCTCATGTTCATGAACTTACACTTTTTTGTTTTTAGCAAAAACTCTTTACTACAACGGCTTGGTATAAGAAGCGATTAAGTTACTTTTCCATTTTTTTTTTAGGTCAAGTGACGTAAAAGTAAGGCTTGCTGCATAGAAGTAACTTATTCCACAGAAAAGGGAGTTTATCAAGTTCAAATTGACTTGGGCACTTGTTGAAGGGTTATTTTTACATCACTCGAGAATAATAGCGAAAGTACTTAAGCACTCCTTATACCTTTCGCAAGAAGTTACATGTAAATCCTATAAAAAAAAGAAAAAAGTAAAGTGATGCCTAATTATTTCAAACAGGCTTTACATTTAATTAGATGCCATGAATGGAGGCGACTAGCAAAAATACTTAGCTATAAATTTCTCATATTAAACTTAAAATAAAATCCAAGAGCTACTGACTGGGGAATCGAACCCATTACCGACAATACATATTAGCTTTGCAGTCTCGCCTTTAACCGTTCGGCTACCGTGGCGCATCAATTAAATCTAATAATTTCACGATATACATGGTAAAATTGCCCAACCAATTCCATACATCTATCTTGGGGCCCCCCTATTTAGTAAAATTCACGAAATCAGACAGTGCCGCCTTTATCTGAAATGGATTTTTTTAGTTACTTTATTTTTTGGTTAATTTTGATTGACAGACTAAATTTTATATGGTTAATATTAGTAGGTAATGTACTAAATAAACGCATAAGTTAGTTAAATGTTCCAAAAAATGTGAAAATTAAGTTTTAATTGATTCATGACTTCGGCAGCTTGTAAGTGGATGAATTAAATTTTAAATCACTGTACTTCTCACTTCTGTTAGTAAAGTAAAACGTACTTTCTCAGGCCGATATTTCGTCCAGTTACCAAATTAGGTGTCGTGGACGGAGGTGACAATCTACTATATAAATCGTTCCAATTAAACGTTAAATAAAACTTCAGGGGAATCAGGAATCGAAGTGACAGATCTTAGTTTTGCTGATCCTCCTTCCAAAATGGAAATTCTAGATCCGCCACTGATTTGAAAATACATATTATCTGGTTTTCAAGTAGGATCTTCCTATTTTGAATAAACAGGACATTAAAAGGAATCATAACATGGTCACAACAGTTTCTCTTATTGTAGCAGCAGAAATCTCAAATTTGGGGTGGCTTCCCTTTAAAACTAAGGTTGATCCTGCTAATTTATTACCGCTCGCTAAAAAGGTATTACAATTCGTTCAGAGTCTCTATTTCGAGTTTACATCGAAAATATACACTTTGCTGAGTAAGGCAAAAAAGTTTTATTCATTTTAGAAATCAATCTTTGTAAGTGTCCAAAATATCTCAAAAAAAAAAAAAAAATGGGAATACAAAAAATCCGCTGAGATTTGAAAGTGTTGATTTCATTTAGTTGACCACCAGCCGAACGTGGTAATATTTCGGTCAAAATCAATTAACCTGCATGCCCACTCTTTTTTTACTAAATCAATTTTGGATTTATTCATAATTTTCTCGATTTATAGATAGCGAGACGCTCTCGATTTATAGTTAGCGAGACGCTCTCGGTTTAACGATAGCGTCGGCTTTCTGTATTATAAACAAGAATCAAAATAGAACTAAAATTTTCTAATTTGAAGTTATTAAATGATAAGTGGGATTTTTTATTTATTTTTTTTACTCAAAAAATTATCTTTTGTGTAATTTATACTTTTTCTCACCATTCCAAAATTGGAAGTATTTCCTTTGCAAGTTTTATAGTCCATTGAATACGGAAAAAGGGCTTTTTTTTTTTAGAAATAGACCACTGTGTTTGGAGTGTTGTTGTCTTGTGGCCATCTTAATTAAAAGCTTAATGCAAAGCTGGAAAAGTAGCGCAAAAGTTAAAATTTTTATATATTTTATTTTATAATTGTTTCGGAAAAAGCTTAAAACGATATTCAATAATCTTGGCACAATAACTACATTTTTGTTTACACACACTGGAATTAACAATTTTATTGGAAAAATTTCCCTCATTTTCTGAATTTGAATGTGGTACTTTACTTAATTTATAATTTTTGACTAGTTTTACAGTTTATTGTTTAAAGATTTATCAGCTTTATTTAAAAGATTTATAAGTAAATAACTCTGAATAGGTTCTAAGGGAATCAACATAACTCGTTTCTCAAGTGGTTTTCTTGCCATGTAAATCCATATTACTTCATATAATTTATAAGCAACTAAGTTTTTGTAAAACTTAAAAGTTTGTGGAAAATATTGTAAATATTAATGGCACTGAGAATGCTATGAGTTATCACACTAGAACAGTCTTGTTTATCTTTCCTTATTTTGCATTTTACTTAATGTAAATACTTATTTACCAAGTTATATTTAACATTTTACATGAAAATCAAGTTTGTTATTGTTATTAACACGTGTAAAATAGAATATAAGAAAATAAATCATTATTAAAAAGAATTTCAGAAGAGAATGATAATTTGTACAAAGATAGATGAGATGAAAGTTAAAAGAAGAAAAAAAGACTATACCTGCTGTGTAAATTCTGTAAACAATTTTCTGTTGTTGCAGTTATCATTGTTGAAATTGTGTTTTTGTTTTGTTCTTAAATTTGAAAACTTATTTCTGTTCCTCTTAAATGTTTAAATTGTACCCTCCGTTGTTTTTTCCTTCTTTCTCTACTTAAAACTTATAATTTATTATATTTTTTTTTTTAAATATAAACGAAATTTATATAAAAATTACAAAATGTATTTGTACATTTTATTTACGTTATGGCCGAATTGACGCGAAGCTTTATTTTATTGATTTTTCTAATTATTATTTTAAAAAACTAATAACCAAATGTAGAAGAAAACAAATCAAAACGTAATATCTTGTGTAAGTACGGCAGACAAGAGCAAGCGCATACGGACCACTGGCGGCACACTGCGCCAGCCGGGGGCGGCACGCTGCCATTCAGGAGGGCCGGCCGCTAGCCCGATAGTTCACGATCTTCTACGATAGCCAACGATACTACAAGTCCAAAAATTTTGTTCATGTAGTATATACAGAATACGAGAGTCATTCAACAAACAAAAGAACAATATAGCTAAATAAAACAATGTTCATATAACGATAAATCTATCAGCATTCCTGATCGGTTTTAAAATAGCCACTAGAACCCATCTTTGTTTAATGTTTTGTGTGTAAAAATAAAGAGAAGACCTTCCTTAAACTAAAAAAAGATCTACTACAACCATTTCACCAGCTACATTCAAGGAGTAGCCCGAGTTGTGGCTACTCGGCTGCAGAAGGAGCAAAAGGCCTATCTGTTCCCAGTTCGCAATATAAGGCTATGTAAGGAGCTTTCGACAAGCCTTGCAAAGTTGAGGCTATAGAAAAGTGGACGCAAAAGCCAGGCGACGGCGACGGAAGATCCGAAATGAAGTAGAATTGGTTGCCAGGGTGAATGGATTTAATCGTTTTTACCTTCCGTTATTTGGTTTCCTTTTCCCTAGCTTCATTGCTTTCGGTTTTCAGAGTTTTGCTTTTGGTAATAACTACTCACCACACTTGAATTTTTGTTGCTCTTTGCTCTGTAGCCAACTTGTTAGTTGGTCATCTTCAGTAAGCAACATCTTTGGTAGGCAGGCTTCAACTTCTTTTAACCTTATTTTTGCACCGCTTTGACACGTGTGATAAATACTGATTTCACAACCCTTGACATTGCTTCCATTCTCGCTTCCATATTTCGTTAGATATTAATGATGAGCCCCTAGCCGAATGTATGTAACAAAGGAATCCCAAACACGTGGAATAACTGACGAAGACATTCTATTACTGTGGATGAAGTAACATCTTTACAGGAAAAGGCAAAAGGAAACCTTGAAAACTCGTCTACAATTGTCAGGAGATATCGGTTCTTAATTAAACATAGAAGAGGACCCTTGAAATCTATAACCTCAGATATTGTCGCGCCTTAAATCATTTTAAAAAAAAGTACAATTAACTGTAATGGCACGTTAGAGGAAAGCGCAACCACCTCTCAAAAGTATCTTTAATCGAATTTTCCTCAGTAAATGTTTCAAATAAATGTTTTGGAATTACATAAATACAATTAGTACATAAAGCTAAAAGCAAATCGTTAGTGCGGTTTGCGAAAAATTTAAAAAAAGAAGAAAATATTCAATTAATATGAAAAAAGTGGTAATTTCGGACAACCAATTTTAACCTTTTACAATTGCATTCTTTGTTACCATCTAAACGAAATTATAAATTTAAATTTTCTAACATTTCAATTTTTTTCCCTCTATTTTTTTAGTTACCGAAGATACAGATCACTTAGGAAAAACCATATTTTCGAAGTCAAGGGATGTAAAAAATAATAATTATTATTATTATTATTATTATTTTATTTTATTTATTGCTTTGAAGAACATTTTGCCTTATAAGCAAGGAGTGTGTTATACGTAAAAGAAAATGAAAATAAATACAATATTCCAATTATATCATAAAATGAAAAACTAAATAAATAATAAACTTCTTATTATATAAACCATAAAAAAAAAAAACATACATTTTTGGAAGAATACCAGCTATTACCTTGGTGAAATAAAAATTTCGGAAGAAAAACCAAATAGGGGCTTCCTTGCAGAAATAATACATTAACTTAAACAAGATTTTCTTTGATTTAAACATTTGATGGTATATAAGAATATATTATTCAACTGAGTTTCATTTTCAATATTTAATAAGTTAACTAATTTGTCACTATTGGCATTGTAATTTAAGATGTACTGAATTTTTTTTTTTATTTATTAAACACTGTTCCGATACAATTCTGTATATAACAGTGGGATTGACCCGTATTTACATTTCCAAACATACCTATGAAAGTTCAAAATTATGGAACAAAATTAGAAGTAACTAAAAACAATTCTCATAAACAAAAATTAAATTAACTTCCCTGTTAACAAAAGAAAATAAAGTAAAAAGAAATAATAATTATATCTTAAAAAACTATAAATTATATATTTTTAAATAATTTTTATTTAGATTAGATAAAGTTCATTAATACTGTGGTTATCAATTAAATAGAAAATTTCTAAATTTTAATGAATGAATTGTAAATAAAAATAAATTGCCAGGCTTACTGTTTAAGAGTGATTTCATTATTATTATTATTATTATTATTTATTGATAACTGTTTAAATACAATTGTATATAACAGTGAAATTTGACCCAACAAAAGAAATAAACTAAAACTGTATAAATTATAAACATAAAGAATAAGTACATAACTTTTATAAATATAATAGAAAATTCCATATAATATTATAATCTCATTTTTTCTTTCTCATTCTCCCTCTCTTTCTAATATATAAACAAATAAACATAATTAAAACTGTCCGGTAGGACAGTTGTATAAGGGTTGATCGTCAAAAAGTGCACGAAAAAGCGTAACGTTAAAAAACACCCAACTTTGACAATTTTTTTCTCTTTTTCTATAAAAGATAAAATTCCCAAATTTTCTTTAAAATATAGGGCAAACCCTCCTTTATAACTGTAATTTTTTTGCAACCCCCCAGGCCTAATAGATTTTGAGAAAAAAGTTGCCGAAAATGAGCAAAAACGGCATTTTCAGAAATTGTTGTTGTTCTTCTTCTTCTTCTTCTTCTTCTTGTTGTTGTTGTTGTTGTTGTTGTTACCTTTTTTGTAAACTACGTAGCGCCTAAACGCGAGAACCGATTTTCATGAATGAGGTGACATTCGATTCGGAATTTTATGTAGATGTGCCTTTTGGGGGTCTCGACGCTGTACACCGAATTAGAGAGGAGTTAGCCCCCTTTATGTAAGGCCCCCTTCAAAATTATTATTACTAATTACTCTGTAAATCTTAGCCCGATTTTGATAAAATTTGGTAGGATGATAGAGTTAGGGCTCCCCTACGTAACATTAAAGCGGCGATCTGCTCTTACACTAGTTAAGGGGAAGTATAGCAATCGTTTCAAATTATCGACAAGTGAACTGATTTTCATGAATGAAGTGTCATTCGAATCGAAATTTTGTACAGATTTGCACTTTAAAAGTCTCGTCGCTACGCCTCATATGGAGGGGAGTTTGCCCCACCCAAGTAAGGCCGTTTCTAAAACTATTATTACCAATATTTCTATAACGCTTTGTCCGATTTTGATAAAATTTAGCACGAAGAAGTGATTAAAGCTCCTCTACATGGCTGTGAAGTGCCATCATGCTCTTACACCTACTAAGAGGAAGTACTGAAATCGTTAAAATTATCAATGGGTGAACCTATTTACATTAATGAATTGTCGTTCGATTCAAAATCTTTGCCTCTTTGCCTTTTAGGGAGAAGTACTGTAATCGCCCGTTTATTTTTCTTACTCCTCTTAAAAGGAAGGTCTGAAATCGCAGTTTAAATTTGCTTTTTACGTACAAATACCTTCCTATTTTATATAAAAAGGCTTTCTCAAAAAAATTGTTATTGAGGATGGTTTGGAGACCGCAACTATAATCATTCTTTAAAAAGATCTCTCCAGTGGTAGTTACGGTTCCGATTTAACACCTTATCAGGTTATAATGTTAGAATTGCTTATTCCAAATTTAAAAAAAACAGTAAAGCAGATATGTAACTTAGCAAAATAGACAAAAATGAAAATCTATCCAAAAGGTACAAAAATCTCCTTAACAAAAACTTACAGTTTAAAAAGTTAAGTATAAGGGTTGATTAAACGCCAAAAGGTACACAAATCAGCAAGTACCCAACATTTCATTCAAGCTTAGTTGATATAATTTAAGTAATTTTGCTGCATTAACTTTTCCTTCACATTTTTTAGAATTTATTAGATGTCACAGAACCTTATGCTGGCCATTTTCATCTACAAAAAATTTGTTCAAGTAGCACTGTAGATTGACTGTAATATCTATTAATCTATAATAATCAAACTATTAATTACAGGTTAAAAAGAAAACGTTATAAAAAATAAAAAAAATTACGAGGCTACAAAATTTAAAAACTTTTTTAAAAAAATGCTTACACCAACATACATCAATGATTTCGATTATTTTATTTTTAATAAAAATCGTCTGTTTAAGTTCATTCTTCGATTAAAGTAATTGTTACTTTATGTAGTAGTCAAACGTTTATAATAATAGGTAATAATTATCTGGCTTTATAGAAAATAATATAGTTTTCTTCAATCACACTCTCAATGTAGCTGTTCTTCTCACAATGTTATATATATGTTATGTAATATAAAATAAATAAGTATTGCATACTTTTAGGACAGATAATTATTCCAGTATTTTACTGTAAGTAAAATTAAATTACAATTGTGAAATGAATAATTGTTGAATAATCTACTTGTTATTAACTGTGTGTTATTTGTGCTCACGAATATTTCGGTTAGACGAATTCAAGTCTGAAATATTGTTTTAAATCCTCCATGATTCAAATTTAAACAGTAGCCGACTCTAACTTTGTCTTTTTCTACTTTAACATGCATGTATAAGATGTGACAACTTCAGAATAAAGGGCATATTAAAGATAAATCAGAAGAATAATAATTATTTGGAATAGAGTTAAAATAAAGTACCTATTTAAAAACGAAGATATACATTTTATCATAAGTATAACCAAATAATATTATGAACGAACTGGCCAGCATAAGGGTCTGTGACATCTAATAAATTCTAAAAAATGTGAAGGAAAAGTTAATGCAGCAAAATTACTTAAATTATATCAACTAAGCTTGAATGAAATGTTGGGTACTTGCTGATTTGTGTACCTTTTGGCGTTTAATCAACCCTTATACTTAACTTTTTAAACTGTAAGTTTTTGTTAAGGAGTATACAATTCTGGGTTAAACTAAAACTAGGAACTAAGAATAAATAAAAGAAAAGTTACAACTTATGCATAAAAAAAAAAATAAAAATAAAAAAAAATAACACACTCTTGGATAATTAAGAGTGATTTCATTGTGGTAACAAATAAAAAAGATGAATTTACATTTACCAACTCGGGCACAAAATGTGTTCTTTGTGAGGCAAAAAGGGGACATTTAACGTAAAAATGAAAACAGTCCATTAGTTCGTTATTCTTACAATACACACATTCTTCAAAATGCTTTAAAATTAATGAGGTGCTTTGATCGGTAAATTTAGATATGTATTTCAAGATGTACTGAATTAAATATTTATCTCTGTGCAATGAAAATTTTGGACATTGAAAAATGAAATGGTAAAGATTATCTTTTAAATTTAGAAAGCACAATGTGGATTAAATTGATGTTTCTCGTAAAAAATAATATAACTGAATGAAACTCAAAATCGAAAATTAGCACGATTAACAGTAAGTATAGTACAGTACAGTAACAGAAATTAAAAACAGGACCTGTAGCGTTTCCATACCTTGGAAGGTAAGTTAAATTAATTAAGAATGTACTACATTTAATATTTATAAGGGTGAAGCAAAAATTATTATTAATTTTTTTATTGAGTTTGGTTTTTTAAAAAGAATCATGCTAATATCTAAAATTTAGCTCGCAACATTGACAGTTTGATGTATAGTACTGTCAACCTTTTGTAAAATTGTTGAATTCAATGCCTCTACTAATGCGTTACCTCAAAGTTCCGCAATCCCTATGTCACGGTACTCTATGTACGAGGTGTGGCTATTAAATAACGAGACTGATGCTGCTACAGAAGAACTATGCATGCGCCAAATCCTAACGACCGACAGCTGTGCAGCGTAAAGCCTTCTCTTTCGATTGCAACGTCTCACGTGTTTGTAGAGAAATCTGTCTGACCGGAACCGTCGTTTGTGTAAGAGGTGTTAGTTTCGTTTTGCCCGAAAACATGATATACTACACAAGTAGCAGAGCAACGAATTGTCGTGAAATTTCACATGAAACTTGGTGAAACCGCTACTGAAACTTATCTTTTATTACAAGAAGTTTATGGCGATGAATGTTAATCACATGCGCGAGTTTTTGAGTGGTTCAAGTGTTTCCAAGATGGCCGAGAAGACGTCGGAGATGATGACCGCCCGGGTCGCCCTTCCATGCCCAAAACGGATGAAAATAGCGATTACAATTAATCAACATTACTACCGTGAGGTGCTTACTCAACTCCGTGAAAGATTAAAGAAAAAACGACCCGATTTGTGGAAGAACAAGTCACGCGTTCTCCATCAAGACAACGCGCCGGCTCACACTGCATTGTCTGTCAAGGACGTTTCTAGCCAAGTACAACATCCCAGTTTTAGGCCATCCGCTTTATTCGCCTGACCTGGCCCCATGTGACTTTTATCTGTTCCCCAAAGTCAAATCTGCATTAAAAGAAACACGATTTCAGTCCGTTGAAGCTGTGAAAGAAAAAGCGGCACGCGTCATGTAGGAGCTCGCAGAAAAAGACTTCCAGCATTGTTTCGAACAATGGTAAATTCGCATGGAGCGTTGTAGGGATAGAGGAGGGGTGTATATTGAAGGTGGTAATAACGAAATATGTATAAATTTAAAATAAAATGTTTTACAGAAATAATCTCGTTATTTAATAGCCACACCTCGTATACCCGGCTGACGACTCCTTCCTAGGATTTCTTTGATGTGTCTGGTTAGTCTTTAGTTGTTAGAGGGAGATATACCTTATCCAAACATCCTTGTAGCTTCTTTTAATTTAAGATAGTCTTCTTCAAAATATCTGTGTAAGTGTTGAAGATGAAGGATTAGTAGGTGTACAGCGAGAGGTGATTCCTAACTGCCAGCTCCCTCCACTCTTTCTAAAACCTCCCTAGAAAACCTGGGTGAAAGGATTCATCACCTGGGAGTGCTACAGGCTTCAATTGATCGATTTTAGTCGTCTTTACGGAGAGTACTCTTGGGCGCCACGGTGGTCGAACGGTTAGAGGCGATGCCCGTAGTGGTAAGATGTATTGTTATACTAGATTCGATTCTCGGTCTAGGCCTTGGACTTTACTTAATGGTGGATAATAAATATTTATGGCTGTCCGCCACGGTCTACCTGATCGTAGAGCCTGCCTGAAAAATAGGCATTTCTTTTTTTTTTTTACTTTACCGTACTTTACTTTTAGTGGAGTACACATCCTTAATAAAAGAAAATGAACACAAACAAAACCATTGATGGAGAGAAATCCGAAGCACCAGTGCAAAAATCTCTGGTTTAGTAAAACAGAATAGTATTCCATGGCAACGAAAAATAACCGCATTAGTAAGTTAAAATATGTGCACACAGTTATTTTGAAAATGCATGTTTTGCAGTCCAAAAGAAATCTTTGTGGTTTGCTCAAACATAATGTAATGTAGAATTAGAAATTCCGCGGGTGGTAAAGGTTGGTGGAAAAATGTGTAAACGAATGTCTAGGCTTCTTCCAAGGTTTTAGGCAATTTCCAATACACATGGGCTTCAAATTAGGGATTTACGAGGGTCGTTTGAAAAGTCCGTGCAAAAATAAAAACTACTTAATTTTTTGGGGTAAACCTTTTTTATTTTTCAACATAGTCTCCTTATAGGCTTATACACTTCGTCCAACGCTGCTCTAGTTTGTTGATCCCTTCCGAATAATAGGATTTGTCCAAGTCTGAAAAATAGCCATTCGTTTCTGCAATCACCTCCTCGTTTGAATAAAATCTTTTTCCCGCCAGCCATTTCTTCATATTGGGGAACAAATAGTAGTCCGAGGGAGCCAAGTCTGGAGAATAGGGGAGATGTGAAACGAGTTGGAACCCTATTTCCATTAATTTTGCGACCACAACTGCTGAGGTGTGAGCTGGTGCGTTGTCGTGATGGAAAAGGACTTTTTTGTGGGCCAATCGTGGGCGTTTTTCTTGCAGCTCGGTTTTCAAACGGTCCAATAACGATGAATAATATGCACCTGTGATAGTTTTACCCTTTTCCAGATAGTCGATGAGGATTATTCCTTGCGAATCCCAAAAGACAGTCGCCATAATCTTTCCGGCCGAAGGAACGGTCTTCGCCTTTTTTGGCGCAGATTCCCCCTTGGTAACCCATTGTTTAGATTGTTCTTTGGTCTCAGGAGTGTAGTGATGTATCCATGTTTCATCCACAGTGACGAAACGACGCTTAAAGTCCTGCGGATTCTTCTGGAACAGCTGCAAACCGTCCTTGCAACACTTCACACGATTTCGTTTTTGGTCAAGCGTGAGCAATCGCGGCACCCATCTTGCGGATAGCTTTGTCATGTCCAAATGTTGATGCAAAATATTATGTACCCGTTCATTCGAGATGCCCACAGCACTAGCAATCTCACGCACCTTCACTCTTCTGTCATCCATCACCATATCATGGATTTTATCAATGATTTCTGGAGTAGTAACCTCAACAGGGCGTCCAGAACGTTCAGTGTCACTTGTGCCCATATGGCCACTCCGAAAATTTTGAAACCACTTATAAACTGTTCTAATCGAAGGTGCAGAGTCACCATAATGTTTATCAAGCTTCTCTTTAGTCTCCTGAGGCGTTTTGCCTTTCATAAAATAGTGTTTAATCAACACACGAAATTCTTTTTCGCCCATTTTTTGAAAATCACTCGAATTCCTCGATTCAAACGAATGCCAAACACAAAGAAATAGACCGATCTGGCTGAAACTTGGTGTGTGTTCTTCCAAGAGATGCTACTAACTAAACATAACCTCGATACGCGCCAGTGGTGCTATCTCTCTGACTTTGCACGGACTTTTCAAACGACCCTCGTATAATGCTTTTGTAGTAAGTTAGTCGGCCAAACCCTTGTAGTGTTTCGAATGATTTTAATATTAAGAAACAGCATATGTATATAAAATTCTATGTCCATAACAGTTAATTTTTCTGCAGTGAATTGCTACAGGTTGTCTTTTGTTTGCATTAGGCAAATAATTTTTTGTTTTTAATGCATTCGTATTACCATAACGTAGAAGATTTCTACCTTGAGGGTAGTTAACTAATGTTTCGAATTTAACTGCATGAATTTAAAAAGCGGATCTAATACATTAGTTTTGTGGGTAAACATTTCAATTTTATTTGTTTAAGATTAGAAGTGATTAAATTATTTTTAAAGAAGACATACTCAAGTTATAACAAGCATCCGCTTAATGAATGGTTTGTTTTATTTGATTATTTCAATTTGGTTCATAAGACTGACCAAATATCAGTATCAAATGAAATAAAAATAAATGTTATGAATTACACTTTTTAAAATTCAAAATATTTGTGCAATTTGTCGTTCGCTTGCCTTAAATTTTTATAGATGTTGCGGATATATGTTTTAGATACTAAATGTATATGATATGAAGGTTGCCACAATTAAAGTTTAAATTGATAATTAAAGTTAGAATCGTTAGCACTAAGGTTAATTTAATTTCAACTATACATATTTTACTGCTAGCTTCAGCTGCAATATACAGCTTCTTATAGTTACGTTTAAAATTGCTAAAACTTTGTACTTCATGCCATAAAACAAACAAAAGACTGAACAATCAGAACTTGAATTATGTTTCAAAAACCTTTTATGAAAGGTTAGCTTATCATTTACAGTTTTAATAAAATTGTAATAATAAGCATAATTAAAATAAAATACTAGACAATACAATAAATTTATCAACAAGGGCAGGATTTTTGCCTTCAGATGGTTAGGCGTGTTCCTGCAAAAATTTAATAAAATAAGTAAACTTAAGTGAACTGAAATTAATAATCAAACTTTATTGTTTAGCTAACTCATTAATAACTAGCGATCTTCAATGATGACCTTCCTCCGAAATAGGCAGCAAGTGCAGGCCAGTCCCTACCAATAATAATGTCAATAATGTTATTGATATAGATAAATAGAAGTGCAAAGCATTGAACTGCCAAAGTATTAGACTCAAAGTCATTGTGCTTAGGGCACTCAGCCATTAAGTGGTGCATCTATTCAACACAATTGAAACTGCATATGGAACCACTTCAATGATTGCTACTTATCCAAAATTTATCGGTTAATGGTAGCAGATCTTATCATTATGATAAAGGATACTGAAAGTTTCTTTTGAAAAAATATAATTATTATTTTTAAAAAATGAGAGAAAGTGATTGAGAGGTACAACTTTTTTATTGAAAAGTTAAAAAGTTAGAGTCAGAAAACTCTGATTTGAGCATAGATTATAAAAAGGATCTGAGAAAGATCACCGAACTGTTGTTACAAACTTAAGCTAAATGTTGATTGCAGTATTGTGCTTATTTAAAATCTCCAAAACTATTCATGCTTACGCAATCATGGCCAAAATTAGAATCCTAACCAACTTTTAGTAAATAAAACAGGTCTAGAGACGATAATAAAACTTTTTTTTTTAAAGCGATTTTAAAATCAATTTTGCCATATTGTGAACTATACTATTGAGAGTTCATGTGAAATGTTTTTTTTATAAAGATTTTATTTATTTTGACGACGAATTCCTGGCAAAAGGTTGGTTGCTATTTTAATTTTAGTAGCATAACCAGATTATCCTCAAGACCTAGGCTTAATTACATTTATTAATTTTTTTTAAAAGAAAAACTTCTTAACAATGCAAGTAGTATTTAGGATTGAACTAGCGAGGATTCGGTCAAAATGAAAAACAGCAACTCCGTCTTTTCGCCATCGTTTCGACAAATTTATTGTCTTCCTCAGAGCGTTGTTTTGTAAGCTGGTTGAGTTACAGAAAAAAAAAAAACTGCAGTTTGGGCTGATTCATTTCGAAATTAATTATATTCCTTCTTTTAACCCATTTAAATAAGTTTCGCTCCACATTACCAGGCAAATAATGTGATATTTTTAAAAATTGCTTTTAAAACTGGCGTGTTTCACAGATATAACTTTAAATATACAGAAGTATGATTTATTGATACTAATATTAACGTCTAATAATGGATGAAAATCAGAAAACTGGTCAAAAATATTAAGAACGCTTGCAATCCTTGATAAACAATTCACCTGCAGACTGCACATCAACACAAAACAAGCATACACGCGAGTGAAACAGTTATACCCACTAATTAACAGAAACACACCGCTCTAAACACTGCTGGCACTGTACTGCTCTACAAGACGCTCTCCTTAGACCTCTTTTAACATCCAGCCTGCCCAGTCTGGAGATTACAGCTAGCAACACACTGCACGAAAAGACCTGCAGACTTTTCCAAAATAAAGTACTATGGAATAGCGACTGAACGCCCCCATGGTTTACTGGGAACCCACAAATACACAGAGAACTGGACATTCAAGCCAGTTCACACTCACATGACCAAACTAACAGACAACTTCTTCCTCACCCTTCACACTCTGCCATCTCACTACCACCTTGGCGAGCCTACAGCTTCAAGAAGACTGAAACTAAAACAGTATCAAAATCTATGAAGAACTGAACTCCATTTAGAATATGTATCACTATATAAAAATAAAAAATCAATATAATAATCGCTATCAGAGATGGGTACTGATTAAAAATACAATTTAATAATAGATTTAATTGTTTAAATTTTTTAATTGATTAAATTTTTCAATTGATTAATTTTTTTAATTTTAATCAGAATTTAATGGGCGAAATTAATCGTACTTTTAATCATGTGGCAAATAATTAGTGAACTAAATTTCAAATTTAATCGTTAATCAAACTAAAAAAATTATTATTAAATCTGAGAATTTAATTGAACTTTAATTTTAATCAACGAATTAATTTAATGTCAATCGTCAATAAAATTGATTCAATCATTCACTATAAGACTTTTCAAATGGTTCGGACCACGTTTCTGTGTATCTCCAACAAAAGCATTTGGATAATTTCTTCAGACTTGGACTTCACAAGCTTACGATTTATTAAACCAAGATAGGCCCACCCTTACACTCACATATAACCGAGTTGGTGACCTCACTAGACCTACATAGGACCATCTTATCTTATCATTTTACTAGGGGTTAAATAAGGTTATCTAAACTTCCATTTAGTAAACATATTTTAAGGTTTAGTACTTCTAAGTATTTAATTATTAAATTTCTAAACAAACTTCCAAGAAGAAAGAAAATCAATACACTGAAATGCAATTTTAAAGAAAGGCTCTTGCACGATTTGTGTAATTTACTATGAATTTGTCAAACAGATTCATTTGAAGCTGAACTAATGGCGTATTTAAGCTTAAATGTCAGTTTGACTTGTAATTGTTTCTTAATTAATAGTTTGGTTCAGAGAGAAGGTATCGCATCCTATCAACATTATTATTAATTTGATCTCTTTTCTCTATGAACGTATTATGCAATTCTAAGTTACAACAAAATTCAATTATACTCGTGAATTATGGTAACAAAAAGTCATGTGAGTGTTCATACGAGATTCTTTTCATGAGAATGTAAAGTGAAACTGTCGAATATTGACGAAAACGATATTAACTTAATAAAAATTTCTTGAAAATTGAGAATGATAATTTTTTTTTTTTTAATAATTTGTTGGCATTTTTTTTTTTTTAGTATTTATTTAAGATTATTATTTCTAAAATAACAAAAAATGTTATTAAAGTAAGAGAAAATAAGTAAAAGGTATTGGAAGCACCATTGTTAATTCGCTTTGATTAGCCATGAATCGTTTTCATTGGACGGGGCGTGGTTACCTTAGACGTGGGCATGACCCGCCCACAGCCTGCAACCATACTACATTGTGATTGGCCAATACTTTAAACCTAATAATTTCAATGAAATAAGTAATTTAATTTCTTTTTTTCAACATTTCTCCCATAGGTATTCGATAAATTTTCGAATTAAGAAAGAAAAAAAAACTCTTTAAAAATACCATAAATAATATTTCTTTTACAATAATACTCTATGTTTTACACGATTATCAATAACAGAAACAAAAAACGTGAGAATTTTTATTGTTTAATCGTGAAATATATAAAAGAGGAATTGGCATATTGTAGACTTGTAAACCGCCATTACATAGGCTGTAAGCTAACTATATACTCCATCCGGTGGAGAACTCTAGTGGCAATTTCTGTAAACATAAATGCAGTTTCTACATTCACATTTAACCATGTTGGTGACTCACTAGACTTATATAGGACCATCCTACACTCACATTACACAATTTTGATGACTCACTAGACTTATATAGGACCATCCTACTACACTCATATTAACTTACTTTTTTATAGCATTACATGTAACCTATTTATGTATTGGTCTATTATTTTGTCAATCTATCTACTACACATCACCATGTTACTGAGCTACTTATTTTTCTTCTTTGCATAACCACCCAGGTGGACCTCGTTTTGTAGGACGTTCCTGGATTAGAAAGATCTCACGTAAGACTACATTACTCAGTTAATTTGTGAGTAATTGTTTTAGTCTTATACATACATTACAGTAATTCTCACTTCATGTTGTATTGAACTAACGCTGGATTGACTTGCCACTTATAAAGTAGGCGAACACTACTTAACTGCAACCTTCTTTTTCATCTTTTTGAACAGACTTGGTTACTCAATGCGGATAGAGAGTATATGTTTTATTCCTAATTTATCAGTGTTTTCAGTGAGCTGGCATCACTTTGCAAGTTAAAAGTATTACTTGTAACTCCTCCAGTAAACTATCTATTATGGCTATGCGTTTCACAGATTATAATCACAAAAATCCTATTGATCATGGTGCCCCCACCAAACAATTGCTCCAGCAATAGAGACGTCATCAGAACTTATTTCAAAGACCGGATTGCCATAATCTTCAAGCACTCTCTTCAACAATATATTGAGATGTGGATAAAGGGAGTCAACCTCACAATGTTTGGAAAGAATCATTGGGAAGGGAACAATAGTTAGAGAGAAGATATTTCAAAAGTTTTTCCTGATTCTCCAAGCACTTTCTACAATTGATAGCCTCGTATTGGTACAGTGAAAGTGCCAAGTCTATATTGATATAGATGAGACATTAGATTGTTAGAATGAAGGTTTCGAGTTTTAGAAAAGTGATTATATTGATAGTGATGAGGCACCAGCTAGATAGAATGAAGGTGCAATGGCCTGATCCTGCTTCAACCATTGGCAAAGTTGTGGTTATAAAAATTTAATCACTTAAATTTAGATTAAATTAAAAAAATTATCGTCTAAAGCGATTAAAACTAAATTTGGAATTCAATTCAATCAATTAAGTTCTGATTATTTAATTTTAATCTTGTTCTTTATGATTAAAAATTTTAATTGATTAAATTCCAATTAAATTAAAAGTGAATTTAATTCAATCAACTAATTAAGGCCGATAAAAATTTGTTAATCATGATTAAAATTAATTTTTGTTTTAATTCAATTGGAATTTAATTGATTAAAATTTTGCCCATCTCAGAACGCTATATAGAAATTGAAATTGAAGAATATCGTAGGAGCTATTCCGATACAATTTTTGAAAAGTGAAAACCCGATCAACAAAGTGGTACTTCCGATTCCAGAATTATCTTAAAACTTCTAATTTTAACTGCACATTTAGCAACTCCACCCTTCGAAAACAAAGCGGTATCAAATACCTGTCCAATAATTTCCGCGTTGTTTCTAAAATTTATTACTTGTACTTCCAGCTATTCTTCTAAATATTTCTTTAGAAACACCAAAGACGTGTCAAATTAAAGTGGTGCTAATAGACCTTAGGGAGATTTATAAAGCCCTTACGCTACTTAATAAAACCGTCAATTTTCTGTTAATCGCCAGTTTCTTACTCAAATTTAAATTTTATTTTCTTTGAAGTATAATAGAATCCAAACCTTGACACGTGCCACAAAAATTTTATTGTAATTGCTTTAATAATTTTATTGAAATATTGCTTTACTTTAAGACTCATTATATCTAATTATGAATTAGATAAATATCATATTAGATATAAATTATCATATCCAGTTGATTTTTTTGTTTCTCTGGAATTAAGAATTGAATTTCCCAGATTATACTGACTAATTACACTTAAGTATAAAACGAACAATGAAAGTACTCAGAGCAAATGTGTGTGCTTCTGCTCTAGTATATTAATCTCATAAAGAAAAATAAATTTTAATTTGTAGCAAGTTTTGTATGAAGTAAACTTATACAGCAACTACATGTTTAACTTGTGTATTTGTCCTTTATAGTCGCTTAACGTTTCTAAGAAATTATCTAAATGTGTGGTGTCAAGGATACCGAATCTGGTGGGTGGGAGACAAATTGTTATTAGTTTTAAAATTAATATTTTATTTGCATATCTCTTAGTATACCCTCCTTAATCAGACAGAAAGAGGAAAATTAAAAATAATAATTAAACTGGCCAAATATTATAGGATATCGAAAAGAACACAAAAGCAAAAAAAGATACTGAACACATTGGTGGTCGAAATGTTAATTAAGACACACTACCGTACATTATACTGAAATGGAAGCTCAGAAGGAAACTTACCCACCCACCACCACCAGAAAACGTACCTAATAAAATTTTACGGAAAAATGTTTCAAGTAAAAGTTTGTGTTAAACTTCACAAGCTATAATGTCCTCAAAATCTGTTTCATAAAAGATCTTGCGAAAACTCGTGTTCTTAAATTTCATTCCTCTACAGCTACTCATTCTGATTCTTTAATCGAACACCATCTATCTTCTTCCGCTTTACAAAGTAATTGAAGAGAAGATGGCCTCCAGATCTACGATACTCTTATCGTGACAGCAGAGTTCACGATAATGGACTGACACCACTTGGTGCCTTCTCCGCTCAAATAATCCTGATAATTAGTTATCATGTACCACATTTACTTGTTGCAGTTATAAATTTCAATAAAAGATTTTTAAATAAAAAAAAAGTAAGAGTTGAAGACTAACATGAGTAGAATAAGCATACCTAGTTTAAAGAAAATCGTTATAGAAAATCGAGAAACTCTGAAAAAAAGTGAAAAATCAATTTTGTAAAGTGGTACGTTCTTTGAAGCATTTTTTATCGATCGCTACGTTATAGTCGGCTGTGGCCCAATAGAACTATTAAGTTCCAGCTTTCTGCTGGTTTTTGGATATATTTTTTTTTAAACATAACTAAATCACTTTCTAAATACCACTTTTTCGAACTTAAGGAACTACGGAATTGATACCATCGTTAGAGTTACTTCAGCAATAGTAAGAGGTTGTATAAATATAGTATCGTTAAACTTACCATAATTTTTTTTCTTTTTACCAGGACAATTTCGAGAAGTTGTTCAAAACAGAATGTAACCTCAGGGCAGAAGACGAATGTATATTCATACGAGTTATGAATTTAATCATAAATTCTACCACACTCTTTACTTCCTTCAATATCAAGCAATAACAGATTTTTAGTACTCGCGTCAGTTATAAATATTTTCTTCGTAAGCTCTTTCTTTTCCTGTCATTTTTTCGTGATTAATTTACCTAGAGCTCTAAAAGGGAGACAGCTGCCAAAATCTATCCCTCATGACATTCATGGAACAAGATATACTGGTAAACATACGACTAAAAAATCACTCTAGCAAACAGTGGCACAAATATTAGGTGGCTCAGGACAAAAACAGACTTTAAAAGCTGGTCAAAAAGAAATAAGGATCAATAAAAATCTAACATTCAGGTAGATTTATTTCTCTCATTGCATGAATCGGCACTGGCTGGCTAGGGGTAACTCGCCCCTCAAAGAACACATTAATTCCAAAGAATAGAAATATTAAGGAGGCACACCCATTGGGAGTAATCAATATAACATTCAACACTACTTAATAAACCAAATAATTTCTAAATTATAAAACGAATTTTCTAGAAGTGATAGTATTCACGGATAGCAATTAAAAAATTTTAAAAAAAGAAGCAGAATAGCTTCCTTAACCAACGCATCCTTTTGCTGCAGGATTCCCTTCTATTTGGAAATTAGGTTTAATACTACAGCCCAAATTATAGAACATATTTATTGAGCATATAAGAGAGCCCTGAATTTGGGCATTTACTCAGAAAAAATAAATTAGTGTCACAAGAAATATTTCGCTAAGTACATCTTCTGAAAGTGAAAAATAAAACATTTAAAGAAAAGCGAATCAGCTTAACATCATCTAAATTAGGAGATATAATCTTTTAAGAAATGAAATAAAAAGTAAATTTCTGGTCTCAGAAAGTAGGCTACTAATCATTTATATTCAAAACAGTTTTTCTAGTATTCATTGCTGATCTGTTTGAAACATTATTTATAAAACTGCTTACCTATTTATTTCTGAAAATTAAAGAAATCAGACACTCTTACGAAAAAAAAGGTAATGTACTATCTTTTTTTTCAAGCACTTCTTACTTATAGATGTTATCAGTTGTAATTGAGATTTCTTAATCGAATGAAGTAAATATTACCATGTTTAACATTTGACCTTCTAATACGGCGGTACCAAAACCTTATAAAAAACAAATTTGCCCTCCTGTAAATTAATCCATTAGCTTACTCAACCCCTTTTTTTAAATATCCGAAAAATAATTTGTGAAGCGGATGATTAAAGTATTAAAAAATTATCTAAAGATCCAATAGGGATTCAACAGTACCACTTCATACTATAAAACATATATACAAAAAAGAAAATATCAGCCAAGCTGCTGCTTGCTGTTGGTGAGGCCTTTGATTTAGTCCGGAACGAACGGCTTATACATATGCAAATTGAATGCAAAGCACCAGAATAGCTCTATACAAAATATTTCACTTTTTCTTGATAAACAGAAACTTGAATTATGTAATTTGACTTCTGGCATCAACTTTTTTCCAGCTAGTCCGAGAAGATTCTGTGCTATTACTAATCTCGTTTATCACTTTTGTGACGCAAGTTTTCAGTGATTTGTCAAAAGCAGTTAAAAACTCGAAGAGAGCCTGAAGTCGTTTGGCATAAGCGGAAGCTCTGACAACCCCACCAATTGAAAATGAAAAAAGAATACGTTCCTTAAAAGACAGAAACCTTTTTTTTTAGTCATGTTGAATCGCCAAATTAGGTGGGTAATAATTTGAATATTTAAAGATAAATAGTTAGGTGAGTAATAAGCAGTGTTAGGAATTAAATTAGCTCAATGGATAGCGAATACTGGATTCTAACGCAGAGATCAAGGGTTCAAATCCAGCTGCTGGCCCTCAGATGTCCTCTTCATAGAAGCTTCTTACAGTTCACTGCCCGTTTATGGACAGTGTTGTCTGTAACGAGAGAACACTGTCCGGAGACCGGCACTGGAAAAAGCTCCAGGGGGCAGATGTTTACGCGCCTTAAATCATTTAAAACAAAAGAACAATTAACTGTAATGTTGGTATATCCTCTGTCTTGTCACTTGTAGCCACAGTTCATAAACAGACAAGACAGAGGATATACCAACTTAACAATAACCATGTAAAAATATCACATAGACAATAAGCCCTAAAGATGACCTATCCCCTAGGTAGAAAGCTCGGCACAATAAATAAAAATCATGAATGAAATTGGCATTTACTTTTTCATCCTATTGAAACTGTGTTAATTAATGTACCACTACCTGTCTTGACTGCAGTGTTGATAAAGCACGGTCTGGGCAAAAGCCAGTCTATGCTGTTGCTGGAGCAGATCTTGGTGGTAAATTAAAAATTCTGTATAGATTCTGTTATTCATACGTTAAAGTTGGGAGTATAACAACGTTACGCTTTTCCGTACAGTTTTTTGACGATCAAGACTTACCAGACAGTTTTAATTAATAATATTGTAACGAAGTTGACCTGGGCGGAGAAGAAAGGCCTAGATTGTTCTAGAGGTTGAACGACCAAAGTCAGTAACAGGCCGCCACTGCATAAACAAAAGGGGCGGTATCTAATTGTGGCAGAAAAGAAAGGCCTAGATTGTTCTAGGGGTTAAGCGACTAAAGCCGGTAACAGGCCACCACTGTGTAGACAAAAGGGCCGGTCTTTACTTGAACTAGAAAGGAAAGGGGCTAGATTGTTCAAGGAGTTAGTGACCTGTGTAAAAGCCAGCTAAGAGAAAGGCCTCAGTTGGGGTGGTGGCATATGTGTTTCCCAGCCTGTGATTGACAGGTGAGAGTGAGACAGACGGAGTTGGAGAGAGACGGAGAATGGGAGGAGGCGGCTCACAGCTGAGGTGGTGGCAGTATGTTTTCTCCAGCCAATGAACGTCAGGAGGGCGTGGAAACTTATGCTCAGAGAGTTGGAGGAGGGCAGTCCCAGTTGGAGGGAGGCACGCAGTTAAAAAGAGGCAGACACAGCTGGAGAAGTCAGTTTTAATCAGTTTTTAATCGAGTTTTTAAGAAGAGTTTTCAATTAAGTTTCAATTAAGTTTTTAAGCAAGTTTTAAGGAGTTATTAGAGTTTATAGTTATTAGTCAAGTTTATGAGTTAGTCTTGGAGAGTCAGTGTTGCGGAGTGCTTCAGTGGTAGCTAGTTGGGCAATTAGTCAGTTGATGAGTAGAGCTGGGTTAGTGTAGCTGAGACTAGTGCAATTCGGTGCAGTGCGGACCAGTGGTCAGTCGGGGAACAGTTTTGTGGCGTTACGAAGTGAGTAAGTAACAGTAAACTGTTGTGACTGTTGTAAATGGTGATTGTAATGAATAGCGTTAGTTGCTTGTAAATGTTAATGTGAGTAATGTTAACGTGTTAATAAATCAGGTTATTACTTACAACTTTAGCGAGTTTTATTAGTTAATCAAACCCACATATTTAATAACTAGTGGCAGGCACTAGTTGTGTAAGTAAAGTTTTTTTGGGAAAAACTTTACAATATAATAATATAAATTTTAAATCATTCCCTAGTTTGAAATGTCACGATGTCCTTAGTGATAAAATTAGCTATCTCAAAAATTATAATAAATGTGCGCTGTGAAAGTTAGGTAGACCCTTTAGTCTACTCAACTCTACTAAGATATCCCTTCCTAAACCAAGAAACGAGATTACTCTGTACATACACCCACACACTCACACACTTATACAGGATGTGAGAAATTCACAAAATGTTCAAGTACTACTTCCTCAGCTTTCCAACTACCTCAACAAAATGTTGATGTAACAAAACAGCGGAAATACGTAGTATCAGGTTAATGAAATACTTCATCGAAATTTGGATAATCAGACATTATTCAGTACAAGTGAAATGATCACGCTGAATCAAAACACTGCACGTTATTTTCTGTGATCGGCCTTCGTGAGCTCAGTTAAAAGTAGTCCAAATCAGCGAATGGACAAGTTTAGTTAAGTGCATGCGTAAGTGGGTGCACGCAAGGGTTCGTGTTTACACGTTATTGTAATACAATAATAGATCATTATTGTTAATTATCGACATCAAACTCTTAACTAATTTTTTTAATATTGTTTTCCTACAACGGTAACTTATTTTAAACTATTCATAGTAAGAAATGAATTGTTAAATACTTATGAAACTGGACAAGAGTTTAAATTACTAATTCCTTATGTTACCAGTAAGGTAAAACACCTCACAGTTTAAAAAAAATTAAGTATAAGGGTTGATTAAACGACAAGCCATTTGTTTGGATCCGGTATTTGTCTTTCTTTGCTTACTTTTAATCAGAAATTTTCAGGTTTATGGGGGATTGGCCCATATACCCTAGCATAGTGGAGGGGCTGCCTCCTTTAGGCGTCTATACTCACCTTGGTGCTTCAGTGTTGCTTACGATAACAAACACCTACTACCTGAGACAATCCGTTGTTCTGATCCAGTCAGGATGCACCTGTTGTCGGTTGTTTGGCTCATAGCCTAAGCTAATCTCCAGGGGGCACCACGAGGAGGCAACCGACTTCACCCCGGAGAGTTGAGGGAAAAACAAGAAGGGACCGCGTAAGGAACACTACCATTAGGAGTAATCTGGGTTGCGAAGCAGTGGTGGAGCGGATTATGCGCACCCAACTAAGATGGTTTGGACATATGAACAGAATGGAGGACACAAGACATCCTAAACGAGCCTATGAAGCCAGATGTTCGGGTAAGAGACCGAGAGGAAGGAGAAGAACGACATGGTCGGACAATGTGACAGAGAGCCTTAATAGGACTGGAATAACAGTCAACAAAGCCAAGACAATGGCCAGAGATAGGGACGGATGGAAACTTTTTTTGCAATCCTCTACACTGCAAGGTAGAAGAGGAAGAGAATAAGTAAGTAAGTAAGTAAGTTAAACGACAAAAGGTACACAAATCAGCAAGTGCCCAAGATTTCAAACTTCCGCTCATAATTTCAGTCAGTTATGAAAATGTTCGGAAAAGCTTATGTGTTTTATTAAAATTTTCCCCTTATTTTTTCTAAACTGATTTATTTAACAATTGGGATGTTCTGAGTACATTAACATTCGCCTGTGAACAAAGTTTTCATGTATCCTTACAGAAAATATTAAAAACAAATATGTTAAGAATCCAATGTACTATAGTAACGATTGATATATTTTAAGTAATTTTACTGCATTAAATTTCCATTAATACTTTTGGGAATTTATTAGTTGTCATAAGCCCTGGCCATAATTTATAAAATATTTTTGTTAAGTGAAGAGTAGCACTCCATTTAACTTATATTGATTGCAATAGGAGGTATCAAACTATTAAGGCACAGGTTTTTAATGACATTTTATTAAACGATTGAAAAATTCACACGTTTAAAAAAAAATATTCCAACGTTAACATAAGATCGGGGCACATCCTGAACTTAAAAAAGAAGTAATGCAAAAATTTTAAAAAAGTCATTTTTTTTTTTATATAAAACAAATATTTATTTAAAATTTAAATATAAAAATGCTGCAAAACAAAAGCATTAAATACAAGATTATAAAATGAGAATTTGAAATTAATTGCTTAAAAAAAAAAAGTTTTAACTAAGAAAATATTCTTCTTATCTATTTTTTAATTCATTTATTTATTTATTTATTTTATTTTTTTGTGATGTCACAATTACTCTCGGTTGCAAAAAAACAAGCGGAAAAGTAATGAGAAAATAAACTCTTCAAAAGATTAAACCATTCCCTAAAGAGTTTGCTCATTTGAATAGAGCAACAAAACAAAGAAATCCTTTGAGCCCTAAACCTTCTTTCAATTACCAAACAGACGCTGAACACCCGACTACTTCTAGATCAGTTCTGAAATTGCCCTTACTATGTAAGTGTTAAAGAAATATTTGACCCCTAAACGTTTTCCTCACGTATCACTCTCTAAGGCGAGACAACTGTGGCGATATTTCAAATAAATAGAGATTCTTTTTTATTTATTTTTTGCACCCGAGAGTATTTTATAGTGATATATGATACCCTGAGCTCCAAGTTATCCTATTTAACAATGAATTAAGTATAGATGAACACAATAAGGATAAAAAATTTTAATTACTTACAATATTATTTGTTATCACAGATTATTTAGTCTTTTTGGTAACATTTTAAATATATATAAAAGCAGTGCCATTTTTTATCATTTTAAGAATATGGTAAATAACAAATTTACCACTAAAAGTATGTATTCATTACGTATTCATTTACGCATTCATGTATTCATTACGACTATTAATAATTTTATAATAATAGTGAGAAATAAAAACAAGACCAACGCTAACTTACTTTTAATTTAATTTTTTGTTTTCTATGAGTCAACCACTTTTATTTTTTACTAACAATCAAAAATGTAGCACATTGCCTAATATGCTAATTATAAAACCTGTAAAACGCTGGACCAGTTTTATTTTTTACTCAAGTTACACTTGAGTTTTTAAATAATGAATCATGCTCCAAAAATTTTCTTTAAACTTTAAAGTACTACTTTTCGTCGTGTTCACATCAGATTTTTGTTAAAGTTTATTAAACCTATCTTGTGAAATTTTCCGAAATGGGTTTTTGCCCATGGATTTTTTTTTAGGAAGAAATTAGCAATAATTCTATAACCCCCCTTTAAAAAAATATAACATTCTGGTTTGAAAAATTTACATTCAACACTCAAATATTTTTACATTCTCACCAAAAGTTTACTTTACTCACCGATAAATAACATCGTTGTAAAATAATAATCTCTCAATTAAAATTTATTTAGAAATAAGAAAATATCATTCGCCGCAAAAATAAAAAACCAAAACCAAATACTAATAGCAAAGACAAATCCTATACTCAAAAAACTGTCTAATTTTTTTTGAACATATTTATCGTTAAATGTAAAAACGTTTTCTTTAACCAATAATAAAATCCAAACTTATTGTCACTTTAAACACAAAGTACCTTACAAAAAGATACTAAAATCCTAGAAAGACACAGCCTTATCTTTGGTCGAATACTTTAACTTATAAAATATAACTGTACATGGATAGGAAAAACTATGTTTAATTTTATAAAATTAAATAAAAAAATCAAGTATTTAATATCAATAAAATGCATGCCATCACTGTAGGACTTCAGCTTCCTGTACTTCTTGCAACCTGTTGGAATATTTGCTTAACAATGTCTTTTCCATGTTCAATGACATCTCTGTAAAACAATAATCTCTCAATTAAAATTTATTTAGAAACTACAAAAAAATATCATTCGCCGCAAAAATAAAAAACCAAAACCAAATGCAAAGGCAAATCCTATACTCAAAAAACTGTCTAATTTAATAAATAAAATTAATAAATTGTTATATGAAGTACTGTAATAGCCACTTCTTCACGGATGGCGTTCCCATAGTCAACCAAGCATTAGCTACAGACCACTGATAGACACAATTCATTTAGGACCTGCAGAGTTGGTTGATGTATGCAATTGTATTTGAGTTTACCGTAACCACAGGCAAAATCAAACGCACAAAGCTCATTTACAAAGTACACACGCGGACACGCACATTCAAGTTACACTTGAGTTTTTAAATAAGGAATCATGCTCCAAAAATTTTCTTTAAACTTTAAAGTACTACTTTTCGTCGTGTTTCACATCAGATTTTTGTTAAAGTTTATTTAACCTTAAAAATGGAATTCCTAGTAAAACCTCAACTGCGAAAACATTAGACACTTTTTCTTTTAAACAGTAAGCAAAAATAAAAATCGATAAGAATAACTTCTAACATATTTTCTTACCTAAGCGGCAAATCTTTTGAAGAACAGCTGCAAGCGATTGGTGTCTTAATATCATCGAGAATGCGATTGGCGTTCACCAAACAGGTTTCATATTCATCCCTTGGAAATTTATTCGTAGCACAATGTGCTAAAGTAAATGTCAGACTTAAACAGGTAAGTACAAACCATGCGTCCTATTTTAGATTCAAAACATTATACATTAGTTAAGGATAACTATCAACAAAAAATTAGCACTTCTAGAGTAGATAATAATTTTACCTCTCTGTGATCCGTAATGAGATCATTTATTGTTGTAATGACATGAGGGGCAAATAATTCGTGTCCTAATAAATAGTTCATGATAGTTGTAGCTACAAACGGATGTTTCTCAAGTTTAGTCTGCGTAGTGAGTTTTATTATCTGGTAAAGAAACAGAAATTACAACTTAAATCTATTTTTTTAATTTTTTTTTTTTTTTTTTCAATTAATGTAGAGTTCATGTAAACAAAAAGTTTGTCTTAACTAAAGGAGTCCCATAGACCATACAATCCACATAAGTGGATTCAGACTTGTAATCGTAATATTATATTATAATTCAGATTGTAACTTTTATCAATCACGACATTATATTTATCTTAAAAATAGAGATTAATATTTTGTCCCCTTCATACAATGTTCAGCATTGTTTAGAAAACCAAGACAGTATCTTAATTGTACAAGTAGTAAAGTAGTAGTAAACCTTTGCGGCTTACTGGAGAAAAAAAAAGTAAATATAGTCGTAGTAGAAACGCACTCTCAATAAGAAATCAAAGATAAATGTGTCCTTGATCAATGAACTATCCGGCGTTTAAAAAAAATATCGTTAGCCACTCTTCATAAAAACAGAAAGCTACAAAATTGAGAGATATTGAGATATTGTCTCCTTAATATGCAACCATCAGACGAATGGAACTTTGGCAACGTCTCTTAAAAAATACAGCTTGCTTGCGCTTCGAAAAAATTATGTGCCATATTATGAGAAGTGAATTGACTTGCTTAAATCCTGAGAACTGGTATGGCTGGTGCAAAAGAGAAATTAGAGACAAAAATTTATTTTCTTTGGGACTACTTCATAGGGACACTTAGAGTCAACAAGAATTCGTTTCTGATGTTTTTCTATGCCAATATGTAGAATGCATTCAACATTGGCAGCGTTATCCAGTTTTAATCGTAAAGAATTTTTCTTCTAAAACGATTTTAGTCTGACACCTCCTTTCAAATAAAGAAGAAATTAAAGAAGTTGATATCTCGTAGATCATTTTTATACTCTCAGTAAGCTTAGTAAACAACACAATAAAATGCGTTTCAGCAAAGCTTTTGCTTATTCCTGAGTTTAGGCAACCAACCAACCCTTTCACGTAGTGTGGCCTGGAAGCGTTACGTTTAGGCGTTGTAGCCCTCATTGACTACCAATTTATCTTAATGACTAGATTTCGCCAGCACAGAGCCTCGTCTTTATCATGGGTTCCGCTGGTGAGGCTTGGCCTGGTTCCGCCACAAGTGGGATCTAGGTTAGGCCCTTGCTCACCGGAGCTTGGCGGGCTTCTGTTCTTGTCACAAGAGAAGTATCAAGGTATGGGCAAAAAAATAAAAAGCTTACCTTTCTTTCTTCTTTCACTAGTATCATCTCTACAACCGCTGTCATATATATTCTTAAAGTTTTTTTAAATTGATCATTTACTGGAGCCCATCGGGACGTGGTAGTTTTAAGATAAGAAAATAAGCTGTCCATCATTCTGTCTACGTTCTGAAAATAACATAAAAAATAAAGAATCCAATGTTCCAGTCAAAAACTTATGAAACTTAATTAATGAAATGATTCTAAAAAATTACATAATTCGGAAGTTTATTTAAGCTATAATATTTACACAAAACAAACAAATATATATTACAACCAAACATACGGCAATCCCTCTCAACCTAGTAAGATATACCCTTATGAACACATGACAATATTATTTACACATGCATGAGTAACAGATTATCCGAATTGGCAGAATATGGCAACCCACTAGGTGAAAACCAAAACGATTTCCACAAATATAGAAGGTGCACTGACAACATCTTTACTATGACCTCGTAGTTCACTGACAAGTAATTAACAATAGAAAAGATAATGCAAATTTTACCAAAGCTTTTGATGCCATTGATTGAAATTTGAAGTGGCAAAATTGTTTAGCAGACCATAAACAAGTTTCCGTATTCTGGTCATTTGATCGACATGTAGTGCCATATTTTTTGCCACTTGTTTTGGGTCAGCTCCTCGCTCACTAAGAAGAATTTTAAGGTCAAATGAAAATAGAAATGAGTATGACCACGTCTGAGAGTGAAAAGAGGTCGCAAGGATCCTTGAAATTAATGATGGGATGGGAACCGAGGGGCAGAACGAAGAGCGAAGACTAAGGTTGACTTGGAGTTAGGAAAGATAAAATGAGATACGGTTTGTCGGAAAAGGGTGCTCTGAACAGGATGTTGCAACAGAAGGTAAAACTGAAAACCACACATACCTCACAGTATTTTAGCAAAGTTTGAGCTGTAAAGTCCCCCTCCTTCAGCACTGCCAATATTTTAGTAAGCAACTGATCCAGTGCGTTTGTTGGCTGCAACGGCTTACTTCCGTCGTTGTGTAATTCACAATGTTCTGATAAATCCTTCAGCAGCTCTGCGCTAGCTTCCAGCAACAAGTATCTACACTCTATTTTAATAAAATGTTTCCGTAAGTCTAGGAACAGTTAATGAAGTTAAATTATGTCAATGACGGCTGGCGATTCGATGTGCAGGTCAAGGACACAACATGCTTTTCATTTGGTTGTTCCTGGTCCGTACGATGTATAGCATTTTCCCGTTAAATTAAATCTTGAATTTCATTAAAAAATAAAGGATGAGTGTTTCACAAACACGATTTTGGAGCGGAAATAATACACGTACTTCGAGTAGCAGAACATTTTAGTGTTGCAATGGTTAGGCAGGGGGCACTGTTGAAAAAATATAAAAAAAAAAGTAGAGAAATGAATTTGAAAAAGGCCGACAGCAGTGATATGAACTTGGGTACAGCAGCTGAAGTTCATAATTTTGAGTGGAGCAATAGTAGTTGGAACTTGAATAGTGTAGTTTTAAAAATACGAAAAAGGAAATCAAGGTTCCTAGAACGAATCGTGGAGTGGGACAAATTTTCTAAGAGAATCGTTGAATAACTTGTACTGTATAGAAGTGGACAGGAGCGAAAATGTTCATATTGTAGTTCTTGCAGATACGGCGGAAAACAATTTTAAATATTATGGGGTGCCTGGCCGGCGGAGAGCCAAGGATTTATCCTTCATTCTCAACTCCCAGAGGCAGCCTGCAATCCGCGTTTAGCTTCAAATACTTGAGAGCAACACTGACTTAGGTAGTCTTTCACCTTTCCCATCTCCTTCGGCAAAATTTTGTGAAAAAGTCCTTTCTATTCTGTTCAAAATACCCAAGCCTTTACCACTCATACTAAATCCTACGACATTTAATCGGGACACCTTCATCTATCCAAAGATATTCTCTTAAACAGTAGAATTTAATCTTTCTTAAAAGATTCCCTTCAGAAAACTGAATTTTGCCTGTAGATTCGCTATAGCTGCTCAAACTACCTTAGCATTTCCTAAAGGTATGGAATTGAGTATTAGTGGGTCAATGTATGCCGAGAATCCTGAAGAAATGGCTAATACATAGCCTCCTGCAGGGAACGACTGATTTAAATTTAACAGGGAGCTTTAATCGATGCCTTAGTTCGCCTCGTTTGAATTTCGTTCATGCCCGAAAGCAATTAGTTATGATTAGATTGTGTTGCCGAGAGTACATGCTTTGCAATACTTTAAAATGTGATTCTATGATTTCAAAAATATATGAATATACAATATATTTGATCCTTTTCGCCAGACGTTCGGAACACTGTCCTTTCCAACTTTGAGGTACCTAACACATTGAATTAGTTTTGAATCTAAAACTTACTATTTTTAGCATTTAGTACCAGAATAGTAAATTTAAAAATGTATTGTTTTCTTTCAAACAAGTAGAGGCCGTTTACTTCCCAACTCGCACTGGCGACCAACTCCCACTCAACTGCATAATCAAAAAGAAAATAAATAAATAAAAAAATTACCAAAATTTAGACAATGCAATACTAAATCTGCCACAGCCTCGATATATTCATTGTCCGCAATTTGTTGTATCAATAAATGCTTCTTTACCATCGATAAAAACACGATCAAGCAACTCATTGGTAAACAATTGATGCAGTTCTTAACACTCTTCGTTGGAACGTCAAAACTCTTGGCTATGTAACTGTAAGAAAAACAATCTGATATGAACACTCACACATTTTCCTTCAAATTCCGAACATACGAAACATATTTAATAATTATAACCAAAATTAAACAGTTTGTAAAGTCATACATTACAGTGAAATGTAAACCTTATTGTGGCGTCCTCTGTTTGCAGCTAACCGAAATATCAAATTTGAACTCTACTATTTTTCGATTTTGAGTAAAGTGGCATATTTAAATGGAAACAAACAACATAAAATAATTATAAGTTACACATTACCTCTTTAACCATTTAACGTGTTCCTTAATTGGATGATGTGCAACAAAAGATTTTTCTTCTGAGGATGTTTCATCAAGTGAACATGTTGTGGGAACATAGCACTGTACAGTAATTAATGTTTTATAACAATGATTTAAAATTGGATCTATTCTTTTATAAACTGCTGATCCCTCATTTGAACGTATCACAATTAATTCCTGCAAGAATTTGTTAACAATGTTAATTATAATTTAATAGGAAAGAGTAGCACGCTGGACTGGCCAGCCGGAGGTCTCGAGTTAGAATCCAGGACCTGGTAAATTCAGCTTTGACCAACTCTGAAAATGCTCATACGAGAAAAAAGGCTTAGAAGGCGACTCTATGCCGCACAAGGACGGCTCCAAGACGAAAGGAAAAATGGGAACTGAATGGAAGAGTCAAAATGTAGATGTTTTAACACCTACAAAACCCCAGGTGAGGTAGATACTAAACTTCCAGGGAGAGCTTGATGCAATCATTTGTGATGCTGAGATCATACAACAGTAGTTATTATCCACAGCTGTAATCTTCGCAAACATTTAAGCTAAACTAACATCTTGGCACACATCTTTATAACCTAAATGTTATAAAGATGAATCAATATAAGACGAGTAGGAGATTGCTTTATCATGCTGACAAAAACTAGTAACCAAAATAAGATCCTTTTTCTTCTAGCAGCCCGGAAATCAAGGGACGTAAGGATAATAAGGATCGCCTAGTCCGATAGGGGCCATAGGAATTACGGGGCCTAAATCCTTTTAGGTCAATTTAAAGTCTTTAAATAATTAATATCTAATCATTAATAACATAGTACGAAGAAATAAGGTTCAATAATATTAAGAAAGGTTCGGCGAAAATTCTAACTTATACTTTTGTAAAAGTTTACTTCATTATTACTTCCTACAAATCCGGGCGTTCATTCATATGTCTGTAAGTTTCCTTTCAGAGGAAACACAAGAAATGAATGAGCCTTAGACACAAGTTTTGTCAGGATTTGAGGAATCGGACATTTATTGTGTCAGTATAAATGGCTTGTATATGGATGAGAATGCGCTTTATGAAAAAAAAAATCTTATCTTTTAAGCGTTATCCAAAAGCCTCTCTTCCTACTTCTTTTAATCAAACAGACAGCAAACATTCATGGATGGGGGTTGTGTTTTCACTTGCTGATACCATATTTTTTAACTTTGGTTATGATAATTTGGGATAGCCATTTTTCTTTAAAATTTCTAGTGCGTCACTTATTGCTTCATCTTCATATTTCGTAGATATCAGTTTTTTGCCAGTTGAATAATATTAAATGTAAGAGCTAAAATAATAAATTTATAAATATTTTATTAATTATTTGTACAATTACCTTTACTTGATTCAAACAACAATGCAGATGGAATAATGTACAGCTAGAGACACTCAGTTCGTACTGCCTGCAACTCTCATCAAATATACAGTCTAACAATCTAAGAGCAATTGTAAGCTTAAAACCTTTTGCATTGCCAGTTTTACAACTTTCCTAGAATATACGATACAGAGTTAGAATTAAAAAATATACATGACAATATATTACTATTGAACAATTTAGATGGTGGAGATTTTAACATTTTAAATAAAATGATGAGTAAAATAAAGATAGTTTATGAAACGTATGTACTTAGTTCACTAATTACTCTAGTTTTTTTTTGCTACCATCTACAACCGCCTCTTCAAACTACTTTTCCTACTTTAACGCCCATCCACTTATTGCTTTTCTAGATTAACGAGACAAGCTTTACCAGTTAAGGATGCAGCTTAACTGAATTCAATGAAAATCTAGTAAAACGGAGCATGTCAGATTGTTAAGTGGCGTCTGCTTGTTTGTTTACAATTATGTTCCTTTTAGCCTTAGAAGCAGAAAAAATAAATATTTTTTCCAATATTCATAGTTTACTGTTGTCATCGAGAAGGGTTAAAACATTTATTACTATGGAAATTATCACATTATTAGTATTTGCATGTTTGGAAGCGACTAGTCATAGTAACCAATTATTCTTACACGACTATATTTTCTGATTTTATTATAAATATATTATTTTCGATTATATGTTTGAATGATTGGTAAAAATAATCAGAAATTCCTTCTTTTCAATTTTATTCATCCCAAAAATAAGCTTCCATTTTTTATGTACGTCTTTGAATGAAATTAAGACCCCATTGATGCTGACTTAATAATTCGAAATAATATCACTGATTCATGAACCTGTGAAATCTTAGAAACAAAAAAAGTAAAAGGATCTATAATCCCTACCTGAGTTTAGAATAGTTCGTCAGTGCTGACAGTTAAACTCCACCACTTGAGGTATTTCGACTAACTGTGGTAAGCTTTTCACTGATATTTTCAAACAGTAATTTTCTTATGTTCTTATTATTTATGGTATTTATTTTATTTTTGTATTTTATTGTATTTTTATTAATATTTATTTATGGTATTTATACCATAGGTTCTGTTCATATTATAGTTAGTTAAATTGATTACTACTCATGTTCGCTCCATGAATGTACTTGTGGTGATAGGAACTTAGAATAAAAATAACAGATTTTGGCCACCATGAGTGATAGTTTACGGGAAACAGCAGTAAAACTGAACAAGATGTCTAAAGACACCTTTAGCTTCCACTTATAAACTAGTGAAAGATAAAATAAAGATTTTAATAAAGGCATAATAATACAGACTCCAATAGGCTATTAGAAAAACATATGTACAAACTTTCTAACATTTCTTTAAAAACTCATTAGATGAGGGCTTCTACAGAATGCGATGATAGTGAGTGGCCGGAATTACTGGGACATGTAATGGGTCACAGCTATACCACATTCCCAAGGGATTATGAAGTTAATTTGTCAAGTTGTTCGTTTTCTGGTTCTGTTGAGGTGTAATTCATCACGGATTCGTCCGACCTTTACTTCTTTACTTATTATTTTTAATAAATAACCAATACATAGATAGGCTAATCAGAAAAAAAAAATCGACAAAACACATATGTTATAGGAACAAAAATAAAGTAATGCATTAATTAACGCTCCTCAGAAACTGATCACATTACCTCTACACCACAAGGTAGATGATCACAACTACTTCAGTAACAATCAAGTAATTATCAGGGAGAACAACAAAAAGATCAAGTATTTTAGTTTTAAATAAATATACAGGGTGACCAGAGTTATATGCTCCACCCACTTTTTTTTTTTAACGGCGGGAAATTTCGAAAAAATAAAAAACACGTATTTAATCATTTTTTCTAGTTTATTTTCAGTGATTGATCCATTTTTTTAAACCCCTGTATCTCGAGATACAGCATCCAACTTTTGTTTTTCAAATGGAACGTTATATTTTTTGTTGCATATTTTTATAGTATTTGAGCTCCTAAAAAAAAAATTTTGAATTCGGTTAGGTTTTTCAAAATTTATGGTAATTTAAAATATGAAAAACAAATTTCAGATTAATGTCAAAATTACTTTATTTTTTTTAAAGAATCTGTTCAAACTGGGCACAACCAACGGATAGGCAAGCCAAAACTCTGGACTCCCACGCTTTGCTTGTAACAGCACTTATGGTGGCAAAGTCTACATATAGGCACGCTAGAGTTATTCGACGTTTCAGATCATCGACTGAAGCCACGGGATTAAGGTTACTGTACACTTTATTTTTTTAGGTATCCCTACCAAAAATAGTCCATTTGGGTTAAGTCCGGAGATCGAGGTGGCCATTGGATGGGACAATGTGTCCCTAAGCACTTTTCATGGAAATTTCTGTCCAGGTAACTTCGAACCACTCTCGCATTATGTGCCGGGCAACCATCTTGTTGAAAATACATATCTAGCCGACGTTGTAGATGAACATCTTCAAGCAGAACTGGCAAAATGTCTCTTAAAAAAAAGTTAAGTTCTCTCAGTAGAAGTATGGGCCGATTAGTTGATTTCCTAAAACTCCACACCAAACGTTTGTACAATAGAAAAAACAACCTGAACGTCGAATAACTCTAGCGTGCCTATATGTAGACTTTGCCACCATAAGTGCTGCTACAAACAGAGTGTGGATCTAAAGTTTTGGCTTGCCTATCCGTTGATTGTGCCCAGTTTGAACAGATTCTTTGAAAAAAATAACGTAATTTTGACAATAAACTGAAATTTGTTTTTCATATTTTAAATTACCATAACTTTTGAAAAACCTAACCGATTTCAAAAACTTTTTTTTTGTTTTTTTAAGGAGCTTAAATACTATAAAAATATGAAACAAAAAATATAATGTTCCATTTGAAAAACAAAAGTTGGATGCTGTATCTCGAGATACAAGGGTTTAAAAAAATGGGTCAATCACTGAAAATAAACTAGACTAAAAATGATTAAATACGTGTTTTTTATTTTTTCGAAATTTCCCGCCGTTAAAAAAAAAAGTGGGTGGAGCATATAACTCTGGTCACCCTGTGTAATTATTTGGGGGGAAAAAACAGTAATCAAAGTATTAAAGAATATGTTCAAGCCATTTGAACTAAAATGCAAAATGAAAAAAATTGGGCAATTGTTCACATCAACACTCGTTAAAAAGTTTTAGTCTAATTGAGGAGGCCTTGAAATATTCCGATCTAGTCCGAACTGAGAAAAAAATATATCCTGTTACGAGCAGAAAGACAAAATCAACTTAATAAAATTAAAAACGAACAATGCAAAACATTAAATCTCAAAAATTTGAAGTCCACGAAGCTTACCGTTTTCAATAATTTTAGGTTTTTACATTTCAAAGGATTGTCTAACCAGCTGATGATCAAACTGAACAAATCTTCATTTCGGTCCCAACAGCTCAAACAATTAGTAAGCGCTTGAATTCTGTATACTGGTGTTTTTTCATTTATCTAAAACATGAAAAAAATTAAAATTAAACCTAGTGCGAAACACTCATAAATATCGTTGGTGGTGACTGAAGTACAAGCTATAGCTTAGATTTATTGCGAGGAATATATTGTCAGTTAAAACCCTTTACAGTTAACCACTTTAAACTTATACGGAACCACAAACCAAAGTCATATTCTTCCTTATTACTACAAAGTTATATCTCGATCTTAAAGAAATGCTATGCACCTTAATTTTTAAAAATTGAAAAATCTGGTGTAAAAACATTCCCTTATCACAATTCACGTAATTTAACTTTCTTTTAACTTATAATTAGTTTTCAAAATTTAGTTGACCACATCATACATTTCTATTACAATATTTCTGTTGAAAAAAATGACTCACAGATCTCCCAGAACTACAATATATTCTCTAAGAAAGTTTAAATACAAACAAATAGGCCAACACAGTTTTGTCAAAGTTCAAATAAGTAATTCCTTTGGCAACTGTCAAGAAAATTATTGATAGCGCGAAAAAGCTTTTTTTTAAAGTCGCACTTGCGGGTACTGCAATACGGGAAGAATTTTATTATCCAATATTTTGCAATTGCTTGGACCGGACATTGGCCGTCCAAAAGAAAGGAAAAAGTTAGAGATTGTATCATAATGTAGTCACCTGTTTTAATTCAGTCATACAGTTTTCTGCTAAGTTGCACGTCGGCCCTAGTTTGGCCAGTGGAATATTCGACGCATAAGTCATAACAGCATAGTATATCTGCGATTCCTGCTAACACAAAGAATATTTTTAAACAACCTCTCATTCTGTTGTACACCGCAAGTGTTGAATTTCATGCCTACTGTGTACCGTACCTTATACATCTGAATAAATCTTTTTATGAACGGTAATGAGAAACCATACAACTTGTCTTCATACTGATCGTTGTTGAGCAAGTTATTCTTGAAAACTCCAAACAACGCAGAGGCTGACAAAATCAATCCAGATATAATTCTGTGAAATCAAATTATTGTGAACACTTATTGCGAAAGAGTTTAAATAAACTTCAGACATATAGTTAGGGGAATAATCCACCCCGTACATATTTAGCAAAAAGAAATATTGTTTGTCTCGCAAGGAGGGCGAGAAGTAATTGCATTGTGATCCAGCAGTCAGAGCAAATCCCCAAAACACATGAAATCACGTCCAATTACTCCAGGATACAGAACCAGCTAAAAACACTTTTTCTAGAAAAAGTTTCAAAAAACGTGAATAAATTTAGATGGTTAAATAGTTAACAAAGGAAAAACAATTTTAAAAAAAGCCATTGGTGGCATTTTCAAAGTAATCGTGAAAAACTGGAAAATCCATCCAGTAAAAACGTACTTTCGTACGCTGGTTTGTAAACCCCATACTATTTTAACTAGACAACACTTTTATTTTACAATAAAATTCGTAACTAGCCCCATTTCTAACAGGCTGTTAGATTTCCGCCGAAGCCTTAGCATCGGAAAGGAGAATCATTTTACGTATTCAGCGGATCCCAGAACTTATGTTGCAATTGAAATTCATATTATCGCATACTTTACATTACGAGCAGTAAAGTTATTAATTTTTTTCTAATTATACATTTAAAACAAGAGTAACTTCTTACCGTGGTTCATTAGTGAGACAAGCAATATCCTCGCTTGCAGGCAATACATCTTTATCATCATCTGAAATTTATAAATTATAATCAGTTAAAATCAGGTTAACAAAGTAAAGGATTTGCAATGTCAAGAGTACTCTGTGTACTCTATGTGTCTACATAAACGTTTCCCGAGAGATTGTAAACTTGAAGATTTGGACATATCTACCACTGGTCTACTAAGAAATATGGATTTTGTTTTCTACTAGTGAACTGCGTTGTTAACTTAACGGACAAAATGCCTAAACATGTCTAGTTATTTATTTATTTATTAAATAACTTGTGAAGCATAAGGCACACAAAAGAATATAGTATTAACATACAAAAAAATGTAAAATAAAAACAAAATCTTAAATATTTAAATACTTAGTTAATTATTACATATATGTAGAATTTACATACTTGTAAAATTAACTTTAACGACTGCCCGACCAATTTTGCATTACTTTCTAAACATTTGGGCAATATTGCTAGAGCGGCATAAATAAAAAAAAAAAACAGTACGGCCATAAATAGCACATCAGCAACCATCCTCTAAACAAAAGCACTCCTTAAAATAATTGACGAAGAAAATTTCAAAAAACAAAGGAAATATCGGATATTATAGAGACTCTCAGGGCAATCCCTCCTTCCTGGTTTTCAAATTTTGCGTCAGTCCGGTGACTTAAGACAGAGCCGGATCTCATCTCTGAAAAACATACTTCTTCATGGTTGCTTCGTCTAAATAAGCAAACTTAAGTCAGAATAAGAAGTTCTGCACTACTGGCAGGTGTCCATAAACTTGAGCTAGCATCGTTCAATATTCTTCTAATTGCCAATTCGCTGACCTGAACTCTAGTTGCGAGGTCTTAAGCAATAAAAGCGCCGCAACTCGCCCCTACTATTGCACAGAAGAGACGCAAATACCAGACAATACAGTGCGCGACAACTTCAGCCTCATCACAATTGACTTCTTTTAGCCCACTGAATGCCTCTTTTGCACCTCGCGTCGCGACAGGAAATTTGCCAAATTTACACAAATAATGAAATAATAAATTTGATCAGAACAATAAATTTCATACTTGAAGTTTAATTAAAATAATGTCTTTATTTGTTCTAAGGGCAACGCCCTACTAAAAAATATATCAAAATGTCGACTGGTTTATCAGATTTGTATATGACAGTTCAAGACTAGCAACTTCTGCCAGTGGATAGCATGAATTAATCCCCTTAAATTATATTACCTCTTCAGAAAGTTTTTTTTAAATTAGATTCGTATTTAAACATTATTATATTGTAGGAACCAAAAATATGTTTAATTTCTGAGGCGCACTGTTGTGAAATGTATTGTTTTTCACTTTGAATAAAAATATAATCGAAATGCCTGCATAAAACGCCCAATCCCTTATCAAATTCCACAATCCAATGAACGAAGAGAATTAAAAAATGTCAAATAATATATAAATAAAAACACCTAATTTAGAAAAAATATTTTTTATATCCGCATCTTCTAAATTCTGGCCAGGATTGATATTACCAGTGTCTTGTTTAATCTGGGTGCCATGCAGTGCATACAGTTTGTTTATAATACAGCTAATTATCTGAAAACGAAAAGTATTTTTTGAAAAAATTAGTAAGTTGTACTTTGTAATTAATTGTAATATTAATTTTATTTTTGAAAATTTCAAGATATGATTACATAGTTTTAATCAATATTTCTTTTAAAACAATGTAAAATAATAATTTAAAAAGCAAATAAATATTTTAATGAATAAAATCTGGTGAAGACACATGCACTACTTTTATCACATTTTACCGAATTCAATTTTCTTACTTGAAGAAAATTTGTACAAAAAAGAACGTTGAACTCTACATTTTACACGTTAATGTAGAAAATAATACTTCTATTGGAATCATGACGTCGTTCCCTTAGAAGCCCCGCTAAAATCAATGTTCCCTGGAAAAAGTTTTAAAACAAAGTGATAACCTGCTATACAAGCAGAAATTAACCACTTTGACAACTTCATAGAAAATAACACAAAACTGGAAAATACCGTTCTGTACGGTTGCATTTGCAGTGGACTGATAATCTTTCAACTCGGATTTGAAAAACTGGAAGATCTATTCAGAAAAGTGGCGCTACCACTTGATATATTTTGTCCAACCGGTTATTTATTGTCGGGCCAGATAGTGGCACCTAATCCAAATATCGAATTCGAATCTTTGCGAATCTTTCTGCGATTTTTTGTTATTATATTATGAGCTGCCTACACTCGAAAGTCTCAAAATTCGTCATCTCAAAATCGAAAATCTGCTGATCGAAAACCTGTGAAAGGAAACTAAAGGTTTTTTTTTTGTATTTTTAATTGTAGAAAACTTTTCATTTACAGGGCAACAATTGCAGTAAGAGAAAGTTGTGTAAGTGTTTCGTACCAGATTTTAAAAACTTGATTGTGACTAATTCAATATTTACCGTAAAAGCATCAGCTGAATTGATTAAACCTTCAGCATGAATGAACAGTAATCTGGGAGCTCTTACATTGATATTTGTTAACTTTACTAGTCGGCTGAATATAACTTCTTCACAATGTTTTTTATTATAAAAAAAATCAATAATAAATTTAGCTACAAGCTTAGCTATGACTGACGTATCATTCTGAAAAAAAAAAAAAATGATGAAAATAACTAATAATGGTAATAATTAATAATACTTGTTGAGGAGGTATAAAGTAGCTCAGTGATAGAACAGTGGATGACCGGGTCCTAGTCCACACTGTTCATTAGATTTTCTCTCAGGAGCCACTACAGTTCAGTACCCGGAAATACTGTTAGCCTTAACGTTAGGACACTTTCTTGAGTTCAGCTGTGTGTTAGAAAGATCCAATTAGAGAATACTGACGGCCCGTGCCTTCTCAGTGCATTGTCGGCCACTGGTCAGCGTTCTCTTACTACAGACAACACTACCTGTCACCTTTCAGTGAGCTGTATGAGCTCCTAAGAAGAAAAAATCTGAATATAGCCAGAACTAGAACTCATTCCTTTCGCGTGGTAGTCTAGTATACTTAACGCTTAGTATCCTTGAATCCGCGTTTGGCTAAGGAGATTGCTTAGACAATCTTAAAAACAATCACCACTAAACTGTCTTTGAATCAAATTAGTACTGGAGTTCCTTAAAACAGCAATTTTTTCTCAACAAAATGATAGACAAGAGTGATCACAGAGCTCTGACTAAATAAACTTTACAAACCAGAAAAAATATTTAAAAACGTTATAAGAATGACTAATTATAAGTACAAAGAAAAAGTACTTACGATTAACAAAGAAATTTGTTCACGTAGTGGGAATATTTTCCAGAAATTGAATGGCATTGATAAGTTTTCTTTCATTTTAATTAGAAACGATAAGAATGAGGATCTCACCTATTTGTATAAAAAATAAATAAATAAATAAGTAAAATTCTTAGTTTGTACTCTATTCCAGTAGTCCAATATCTGAGACTTTTCCGTCTTCGCTTGCTTTTTTAATCAGTTTCTTTTACTAATTACACCTTATTTTGTCTAGAAACAATTTAAAATGAACTCAAAATTTATTAAAATGCAACGGTCACTCAGATGTTTAGAGTTGTGGTTAAATCCAAAAGTTACGCTCTTTCCAAAAAACGAAAACCAAAAGTTCACGTGGAAATAGACTGCATGCAATTCAATTTATTTCGGACTATATTCCGGACTATTTCAAAGAATAATAATTTTCTAAAGACAGCATCACATTCAGCCAGATATTTGAGGATTGTCGCAATTTATTTGATCTTGTTTGAAAACTATCTAATTAAAATGTAAATTCACTTCCTGGTATAAACATACAATTAATTGCAGTCTAACAACACTTCTGACTGAGCAGCATCGTAGTTTGAGAAATGGTCCATGTGCGAATTCAACCACGATGAACTTTTAAAAATTCAGAAATTTGAAATATGCAAACAAATAATTTTTGTGGATCAATCCAAAACAGCGTTAAAACGATATTGCTGGACGATTCTAAGACATTAACATAATATTTTGAGGGTTATATTTGCAGCGTCACTGAATGCAATTTACAATGACAACACTATTTAGTTTTACAGCTAGAAGAGATCGAGGCTTTAAAGTAATTAAATCCTGATAAGGTACACATTTTTCATAAACTATAAAAAAATCTAAACTTTTGTAAGCATTAAGATAGTAAAGTATTCGGTTTTGAATTGCATGCCTTTGCCCTTTCAGGAAATACCTCTTCCTAACATCCAAATGACGAAGTCTTATTCAAGAGATGTAAATACATGTATTCCCAATTTTAAGTACACAATTCTAAAATTTCAAACAATACATTGCTTTTAAGAGTAGGCGCTAAGACGCACGAAGTTTCAAGATATTGGAAGTAAGACAATTTTTTTTTACAAGAAGCATTTAATATAAAGAATATTTTCTAATGTTTTACAAAACCTTTTCATTTTCATCTCGCATATGCTGTCTCATTTTTGCCAACTCTTTAATGAGTATTATCGCTGACTGTGGTTTCGTGGTCATAGTTTCCATACCATTAAAAACGCCAGCTCGTACTTCAGGTATTTTGTCGTAGGCCAATTTTTGTAAAATAATTTCCACAAACTGGGTCACATGTTCATCGCCAAAATAATCAATACGATGAGTTAAGCATTGGCAAACCCCCTGAAACAAAATTAGTTACATACAATTAATTGAATACAATTTCAGTTTAAAACACTTCTGATTGAGCAGCGTCGTAGTTTGAGAAATGGACGATGTGCGAATTCAACACGAATTCAACCACGATGAACTTTTAAGAATTCGGAGTTTTACTGCCAATAGCTAGATAGTATACACAAATTTTAAATAGTCACAGCGTTTTGCAGCGTCCATTAAGAAATAACTCTGTTCCCGCAGTGATGGTTGAATAGCTTTAAACCTCTTTTACATCCACCATACAGATTTCTCTAACTACCATTTGTTTCACGGTCCATGACACACTTTCTTTGAGGGGAAAATTTAATAACTTTACCGCAAATATCATTTTTTAAATTCAAACCTATTGAGGGTTATCAAAGAGGGATGCAACAGCTGGCAGAGATTTTTTACAGCAATCAGTGGGCTACATAAATATGGATTATAATTATATAGTTTTTGTAAAAATAACCTTTTATTAATTGAAAAATGGGTCTTTTTTATTCAACTTAATAACTTTTATAATCAATAAGAATGAAGCATACCTTCAAAGCAATAATTCGGACATTACTGCAAGCGTCTTCTAATAAATCAAACATGAGTCTAACTTGCTTTTCTCTCAGCGACGATAATACTACACGCACTTCACCTGGCACCATCAATGGAAAGGACGCACATAAAACTTCTGCAGCATTGCACCGTTCATGACTTATATTACTCTGTAAATACCAATTGTCATTAAAAAATGTAAACAATATAAGTATAGTGTTAGTGCGATAAAAAAAAAAAACTTTGTCAAAATAGAACCACGGATTAGATAGGGAAGAGAATAATTAGCGCAACAGACTGCCACGCGGAAAATCTGGTTACGAGTCCAGCTATCCTTATAAAAAAAAAAAAGAAGTAAAGTAATCGTTTATTTATTCAGGCGGGTCTTAATGTCCATCTACCAATATCGAGACGGGGGCTAAAGCACATGCTTAACTATTAACATTTTTTTTAACAAATAAAAAGTAGCTATACGCGGGATTCGAACAGGGGATCTCCCATTTACAAAGCCATGCTCTTGATCACTAGACCAACACCGGATACCTAACCCCAATACCCAATACAACACCCAATACCTACCCAGTAAAAAGCAATCAAGTCAGAAAATTGAGTGATGTCCATTCATTTTTAATGATAAATGCTTGGAAGAGGTGTGTGTGTGTGTGTGTGTGTGTGTGTGTGTGTGTGTGTGTGTGTGTGTGTGTGTGTGTGTGTGTACAGTAATGAAGAGTTATTCCTTGTACCACCTTAGGTTTGGGCCTAAGGAAGAGATAAGAGATTTTTAAATTGATTGGTCAACTTTTCAACTTCTCCATTTTCCCTAAATTCCCACCTAACATGGCACCGTCACTAGAACATTTTTCGTAGATAATAGCTTTACCGGTTTTCTACAACGCTCCAACGCCAATGAGAGGAGGGTTGAAGCTCATATTAGTGCTTTTAATAGAAACCCTTCTAAACACTAGATTGCATGAGGTATGTGGTTTAATTTCTTATTAATTAAGAGGGAGTGGCAGTTGGCAAGCACAGAACCCCTGTAATGTTTTCTATAAGACTAAATAAAGAATTTACCGATTCTATTCTACATCTGAGCTTTACACCTCTAACTGCTCGGCTACCATCGTGCCTTCAAAATATTATAAAAGTTTCAAGTTTTTTTTTTCGAATTCTCCAGGCAAGTCTTCTGTAACTGGTAAATTTTCAAATAAAATAAAAATTAGGCAAAAGAACCAAAGTTGGTGGAAGAAGCTGGATCGGGAAGTGATCAAGAACAAAAAAAAAAAAAATATAGATTTAACCAAAAAGGACACAGTGAAGAAAAGCTAAATTATGAGACACAAGATGAACGTGATATATTTAATGCATAAAAGTGTTATGCTACCCAGTTTAAACGCACGAATATTAGTACCAGTCGTGACAGTAATAATGGGGTGGCGAAAAGGCTTGAGAAGGCATGAGTGGCCAGTATTAATTTCTCTTACACAGTAGCAGGCCTCAAATGATGCGATTATTCAGATTTTCCAGGAATATCATGAAAATGGTCTAGTGCTACAGCGTTTTTAGGAAATCTAAGTAAACCCCTGGGGAAAAAAAGTATAAAGTAGAGATGAAAAAGATTCTGTGAAAAAAAAGGAAATAGGTTTATAAATATAAAAGTAACTACGGGAAGTAATTTGAGCCCTGGTTAGGGCACTTGACTCAACCACCTTACAACGTTAATAAATAAAAGCTTAAAAATAATAAAAAATACTAACTTGTAGATAGCGCCATAGGAAAGGTTGGTATAATTTAGTTAGAGTAATATTAAGCTTGTATATGTTCTTTTTACGTAGAGCAAACAAAACTGTTAATACTTTGGACGCCCAGGAGGTCATGTTCAAGCCATCTCTCTCACTTGTTAAAACTCTCTCCATCATGTCTTGAATGCAAATTTTTTCAATCTGCTGTTTGTTAAGTAAAAAACATTTATTAACAAATAAAAAATAAAACTGAGAATTTTAAACAATACCAGTCTTGGAAAACACTAGCAAGTATTTCTCTTACCGCAATGATTACAATTAAATTTTCTAAATATCTACGTATATAAGGAGGTTGGGAATGTAGTTACATCTAGCTAAGATTTATGATTAGGTCCAAAAGCGCGAAGTCTTATTTCCACCCATGAGAATTTGTACTAGGTTTCCTATCAATTTCACCATTAAAGTTATTCCCAACACTCAGTTACGCCAAAATTCCTCCTAAATAGTTTCTCCTGAAGCTAATATTAAATACGAGGGCTAAGACAACTACCACCAATTTTTATGGAAATATTTTGTAAATCGATAGTGTTGATTTTATGCCGTCGATCTATTAAGTTACAGCGTTTGGGTCGCAAAATTGATCGAGTTATTACTAATTAGTAAAATTTCATTCTTTTGGCTGCAATATTATTCACCTAACATCTTTATTAAGTTTCATGCTGAATATAACAGTATCTTTTAAAGTGTAGTGCTAAAAATAAGATACACTAATCATTCATATGCAGGTTAGGCTGCTTGAAAAAATTTACTTGGAGGGCGGAACGTTTTCCAGATAAAACCTTTTGGTACCACAAACTCCGAAATTTAGCATTTCAGCGGCACTAACGAGTGACAAAGAGAAAATTATAAGAAGTCAAAGAACTAAAAATTGTGCACTGTAACTTGACATCAAGTCGGCGTGCACACAAATGCTTAAGTATGGCAGATCGGCGGTATCAACAATATGCAAAAAATCATTGAAAAAGCGAAGGTAAGCCTCCAACTTAACGCACATGTTTGAGAATTATGAGGGGAAAACACAATTATCTTTCGTAGTAAAACATAAAAAGATAAAATTTGTAACTTACCTCTCTTAAAGTAGGTTCGGCCAGGTTCCATGCATTGAAGTATATTTCTCCGAATACACTTGCGTCTTGACTTTCGCTTAGCATATTCACTACTTTGTAAATATTCGTTTGCATACTCTTTAAGCTGATTGTTGGATTTAACAATACATATGATACAATCATCTGTCCTTCCTCATTATCTACAAACTTTGGCCTAACTAATACTTTAAAAAATAAATGCTTCAACTCTTCATCACTATTATTTGTGAAATCAATATCTTTTATCAAGTTCTTAATTTTCCAAAGCCTCAGTACATGTTCGGTGTGAATTATTTTAGTGTCATCTACTATTGAATATAACAAATACTTTAGCGTGCATGTACAAATGCTACTATCTATCACAAAATCCATAGAAATAACCAAAAAGGTTTCACAAACACTAGCTATTAAATCTTTAATATGATCACTTAAACCGGTTAATGAAAGAAATTTAACTAAATTGTTCATAACCAATTTATAACAGTACACTTCATCAAGGCGTTTTCCATCAATTAAAGCATTGATCAATATAGCTAAACTCTTAATTACCTCATCATCGTGACCTATATTCGTTTGTTTAACCATATAATCGTATTTGCGATTTAAGAATAAACTTAATTCAGTAAGCACTGGTTCAGAAATTCTTATTGAGCCATTTATCTGCAAAAATGATTGTTAAAAAGTTACTGATCTTTACTGGCATAGCACAAAGGTGTGAAAAATCCGCACGAATTCCACCCATGCACAATATAACTTAAAATTTGCTCATTGTTTTAGGTGACTGATTTATTAATCCAGAAGGAAGAAAAAATGATGCCAATTTCAGACATTATTTTTTTTATTATTTTGCCCAGCTTTCGACTTACAGAATCATCTACAGGGCAATATAATATTTCTACATTGTTACTATAAAGTTGGTGTATCTTCTGTCCTGTCTGCTTATGAACTCATAAGAGAATAATAATTGGCATTATTCTTTTTGCCTTCTTAAACTTGTTTTCAATACACTCAATTTCACTACTATTTAATTGTTTTCAACATTATACAGAATAACTTTCTTTTTTTCTTATGAGGTAGCAATCTGTAAGAGACATAAGAGCCTCACAGGAAGAGTTAACAGTGCCTTTTTGTGAGTATATTTTGGAGTAAAATCCTGTGATGTTTAGGAACTTGTTGAACGTAAAGGGATTTAACGTGTGGGATTTCGTAGAGTTTAGTGAGTAAGCCAAGAGGTAATAACAGTGGTTCTTATGCTCTGTGAAGTACGAATATGCGAATGAATGAAAATAAATTGTGTTGTAATGCCAGAGTAACTCCACAACAATCATAGATAGTGGGTGAGTTTTGTGACATTAGATATCAAAGCGAAAGGCCCAAAAGTTTTTTTGTTTATTCTTCAACAATTTATATATGAACTGCAAACATTTGCGACATTCACCCAACTTTTAATTTACTTCTATTCACACAATTATTTGCAAAAGATTGTTTTTTAACTAAATGTTTTCTTAATGTAGGTAAACACTTACCAAATCTGGAAGCTTTTTGTTGAAAAGCCGTAATTCTCGAATTCCTTCGATAATATCAAGAGTTTGCTCATCTATAATAGTTTTTCTTTTTTTTACAGCTTGTTCTGAAAGTAGTGGCACATCCATGTTTCGATACAAACAGAAATCAATCTAAGAAACCTGAAACGAACTGTACTAAATTTCTAAGTTGACAAGTGTACCTTCTCAACCGCCTTAACCTAAATAACGGAGTTTATAAAATCCTTAAACATCAGAATGCATTGCACTTTACAAATCGATCAGTAAAAAAAACCCTAATTAATTTTGCAATTTATTTGATACAGATTTCATTTATGTCCAAACATTTTTATCAGTAATATTTATTTGCTTACGCTTATTGTAGTTTAATAGATTTCAACAATAAAAGCGGATCCCCTTTTTAAATATTTCTGATTTTTGAATGCAAATTTTTGTATTACATTATTCGCTAAAATACGCTGGAGTACAAATTCAAATGTTATACCTAGGTATAGCAGTAGCGGCCGTAGGTTAGCCTGTTGGAAGGAATAAAATCCTGCAAAAAAAACAACTAACGTATTTGTCACACTGTCATATGCTAAACCTGTGGAACCTTTGAAATCATCTCGAGATAGATGCTAGTATGACCATATCGCTTCCTAGCCAAAAAACTATTACATTGCCAGGTTTTGCACCTGCACAAAGAGTGGGAGAATTATCAACTTAAATTCCACGACAAAAATTGGCGTGGTTTTGAGCACAAGGGTCAGCAGCTAGATCCCAGTCTTGGATTTCCGAGTGAGAATTCTGCACCTTAACATGATTTGACCAGTTTATAATTGCTTAAAAATTCAGCTGGCAGTTTATACTCCTAGTAATTGCTTGTAACTGTTTAAGAATTATTAATTGATGCAGTCCTCATTCAATTTGTGCACATCGGTTTGAATGGGGGTGGTTGGTTGTTAAAGGTCCATAAGTAATGTATCCCTTTACTAATTTACAATTCTATTCTTTAAGAAGAAAGACACACTGATAGGTAGAAATGCCTTAGGTTCAGATTTGCTGGAAGGAGCTGTTCTCTTCATGCCCAAGTTTCTTCCTTCACTTTTGTGACTTCAGTGTCAATGAGGTTAGTAGGCACTATTTTTTAAGAATTAGATATCACTATCTAGGCTCAAGCCTAGGATGCTTGCTATCTAAATTTGGACAGATATAGAGGATTTCTTTAGAGGTTGTCAGGAATCCTTTATTAGCCTTGGAGCAAATATCTGTTTCACCAGCAGCCCTCGGAGATTTTGGGCTGGAGAGCGAGTTATTTACGACCAGTATGCGTCATACAAGTTCATTACAGTAGTTTCTGCTAATCAACGTTAATGGTATACCTCCAAGTGATCTCGCCGGTAGCAGGTCGAGGTTCTTGACTCGGCATTGGCTAAGTACTACTATATCTGGTCTTATGTCTTCCTATAAGATACGGCAGGTCAAAAAAGTCTTCAAGGATACCGCCATTGGTGCCTTCAGTCTATTTGGTGACTGCGATAGGAGTAGAGGAAACGTCTCTTAAACACTGTCCGATTGCAATGCAATCTCTGGTTTACGTTGTGAGTCCTTTGGCACTTGGAAGCCACAAAAACGTAAATTTACTCCTCACACTCAACTCTTTCGCTTGAACTATGTCTTTCCAAATCTTTACTACATCCACAGCAACAGATGAAAAATTCGGAAACTACCATTTGCAGTTTCACACTGAACAACTATGTATATTATCTATCTTCATAAAACTATGTGTGAGTAAAAATTATGATAAACAGTGGTCGAACTGCTAATCTTTATACGGTGCTTTAAAAATCGGTCCAAAGCACTTGTTCCCCTAATTTTCTTGTAGGTTTTTCGGTTTGCCAGTAATTTAAGCCTATCATATAGAAAAACATTTCATTCATTACTGTATTAACTTTATCTGCCACATTTGTGAATTCACAAATGTGAATTAATAACGAGGTTTCTGATTGAATTTTTTAATTACTAGTTATTCAGTGGTCCTCAAAAATTCATAAAACCTCTAATGAATGAAAGATTGTAACGTTTCATAAGAAATATGTTCTTCAAATAAATTTGATTTTTGTGGGTGGAGATCAAGGTAAAAACTGTTTTATGGCATGGCAACTTTCAGTAAAAATACTATGTTTGAATAGAAAACTTGCAAAATTTTAATAAATAATTTTAAGTAGAGGAAGTCGAGTAAAGTCTTCTTTTTTTTTTTTGCTTTAATAAAATCTTCAAATTTTTAAGGGCTTTTTAAAAAATATTTTCAGCATTTACATGTTGGGTTATAAGAATATTGTATTGTTTAAAATTTTAAGCTTTTAATATTGGCATATATGAATAATCAAAACTTAAATAAATAATATAAATGTGATGTGAATGGACTTAACCTTGTCAACAAGGGCGAATAGATTTCTAAGTTTTGAGTTTGCTCTAACTGTGGAACAACACTGTGCTAACCTCTACTAATGTTAAAACAGTGCAGTTTTCTTCTGTAATGGTTGGGAAGTGTTGGAATTTTTGAATATTTCTATATTTTTTATTTATTGGTTTGTTTACAGTGTGGTGTAAATTATAAATGGTAGTAATTCAAGGCAATACAAAATTCAACGTTTTTACGTGTAAGTGATGTATGTATGTAGTAAGTTCTGCTAGTAATAAATAACCATTCATAAAATAACACCACAATTCTTTATTTATGTGGCCAAAGTGTTGCTTTTAAATAATGGCTCTAATTTTTGCTTTTCTTTACATTAAATTTCGCAGTATGATCTAACATAAAAAAAGACTCACCGGGATACAAGAAGAAAAACTTCGGTTATTTGTGAAATAGGTTTGACAACATTCTCCAAATTTCTTGTTCCTTTGCCGAGGTCTAGTGCTACAGTTCCAACCTACGTTTGATTTTATTTTTGCTTTTAAATTTTTATGTGACTAGGAAGAGATATAAGGCAATAAAGACCTCGAAAAGTGAAATTAGTCCTTTGTAGAGAATAATGAACATCAGAAATCTTTCAAAACAAACCTACCTCTCTTTGTAGAAATTCTTTGGATTGTTTGTTTATTGTAAAATGAGTTTTTAACATCCGAAGAGTGACCCAGGCTGTGGGGTTGTTGGAAGTCAGGATAACCGATACATTGCGCTTTATCTCACCTTGCAGCCTAATTGACGGTTATTGTTTATAATGTTTGGGCAACGCAGAAAGGAAATAGACGGTGTAAATGCAGAAGGCCCGGATCAGGTACTCGTGAGGTTCAATGTCTTTGTTCCTACCGCGGATCGGCTCAAAACGGATCAAAACTTGCTTCACGTCGGTTCATTGAGTTCAGATGAGCAAATGGGCCATAGAAAATGGGTTGTGCGAAGTGGGAAGACGAAAATTTTTTTTTCATATAAAATCCTGTTACTACCTGGAGGTACACGTTGGATGTATAAGAGCCTGGAGAAGGTCAGGGGGGAGATTTCCCTAGTCTCTTTCTTAGGCGTAAATAGAATCAAAGTTTAGAACTTATGGTTTCTGTCTATAATTTTCAGTAAGTTTTTTTTATAGAAATAATTGCGCAGTTTTATTTTTGTGATGTATTTTTCTTGTTACAGGTTTGTAAATTATTAGTGATTAAATGTTGTAATTGTGAAGTAACTTTTTCAAAGTGGAGAAAGGATGAACAGTCAGAGTTTTACGTTAGCAGAAAGGCTTATTCCGTCTACTTATTTACAGCAGGCAGCTTCTTCTAAAAGATCAAGGGAAAATCTAATAAGAGTGCTTATAGAACAGGTAGATCCTTTTAAATATTTTATTGAATCTAGAATTCGGGATCATCCAGTTTCTGCAAACTGGCAAATAATTATTTTACAAACCATAGACCACAAATCTTTTAACAGAGACTTCAGAACACTCCCAGTAGAAGACATATCAGCGGAAAAGTGTCTACACACTAGATGTATTTTGCATAGTTTTATATCTTCTTAGTTCTCGTGCTCTGAGGCACTGAGTATTTGTAATGCCATTTGGAATGCAAAATGCTGTACTTTCCTTTCCGTTTTAAATCATTTATCCGGCCTGTTTACTTATATTAATTAGAATTAGACTCTAAACAAGTAATAAATATGTATTATTGAATATATATTGATAAAAACTAACATTTTTATGTAAAAATTAATAATCACTCGCCTGGTATGTTGTGGTTTTCTCCTCCTACCTTCTTTTCGTTTTGAAGGGTGAATTCATGATTTCGACGATAAATAATCCAGGCTACCTCTACGAGATAAGATGGTGAATTTACACGCTTACAACTCAGCCCGGTACTCTTTACTAGGCGCTGGAATGAGTTTCATCCTTATAGCATCGCTGATGGCTAGCGCTGGTAGAAGTGTGGAGTGCTAGTCGTAATTCTTTTTTACTCTTCTTTTCTTGCTATTAATTCTTCTAGTCACATTGTCCGCGATCACTAGGCTTTTAAGAATTGTTTAAACTATTATTAATAACAATGAAAATTTATTAAACATGTTTTTTGAATGTTTCTAAATGGCTGAAATTAAGGGCTGAAGCATGAATGAAATGTTGGGTACCTTCTGATTTGTGGAAAAGAGGTTTAAAAATGGTTCCAGGTTATAAGAAGAATAATGAAATAGGTTCCTCAAGTGTATGAACGGTAGAAACTAAGATATTAAAAAATAAAATAAAATTGAATCATAACCCACTTCAACACTGACTGATTTCCTATGGTAAAATAGTTAATAAGTAAAATAGTTCACAAGTTACAAGTGCTACAATCAATAAACTTTTGGAATATTCAGTTTTACTGTATCGGATGATCCTGGAACTGGTGCAGAATCTTCTGAAATTCTTTTTTAAATAAGATTTTAAGAATGATTTCGATTGAAAGTTTTTAAAAAAATTCTGATGAACCTTTTAGTAATACTTTACTCCAGTTCTAACACTTTTTTCACAGAGCTAGATTCCTGTTATCCCCAGATACATCTCTAGACATTAATAGTTTCTATGTGTTTTTTGAATGTTTCTAAATGGCTGAAATTAAGGGCTGAAGCATGAATGAAATGTTGGGTACCGATCTAACTAACTGTACTAACTGTAGCGATCTGGAGATGGTTGCTTATAGGTGATAACAGATCAGATACTTCTTGTAACTTTAAAATCTTCTTTTTTTTTCAATTTTCAAAAATGTTCGTTATTAAAGAAACCGCCAATCATAATACTTCCATCTATAGAAGAACAAGAAATGATCGGTTTAAAAAAGGATAGTTCTGTTACGAATTAAAGTGGAAAGGTATCTGGGGATAACAGAAATATAGCTTTGAGAAAAAAGTGTTAGAACTGGAGTAAAGTATTACTAAAAGGTTCATCAGAATTTTTTTAAAAACTTTCAATCGAAATTGTTCTTCCGATCTTATTTAAACAAGATATTGTAGAAGATGCAGCACCAGTACACAGGACATGATTCATTCGATAGAGTAGAACTGAATATTCCCAGAGTTAATTAGTGATGCAGACAGGCTCTCACAAAACCAGTCCTCAATCATCTACACTCAAGGCCAATAATTCTTAAGCTTTTAGGTAGCCCACAGATTTTTTATGTATACTGAATTAAAACTGAATAGGATGAATAGGAACTTATGCGTATTGCTAGTTAACCAGTATTTTAAATATTAAATCTAACACTAGAAAGCAACATCAAAACAACTTCACTCTTTCACCTTATACCATTTACTTCATAATTATTAAATTTAAGTAATGTATAATAATAATATTAATATATTTATTTATTTATTTTATTTAAGGCGCGTCAGTATTTAAGGTTATTGACGGCAATTATTATTTCATCATTCAACTGAAGTAAAACTCCAACTGTTATTTATTTAATTAAGATAGACTTAAGTTTTTATCGAAATAAAGAGGCAACAATCGCACATACTAAATTTTATCTATTACACTCTTGTATGCGCGTTTGTGTGAGTGTCTGTAGTCTCTCTAAATCACCAAAATGTTTATAATATTTCTGGACAACATAGATGCGATCTATTCCCACATTGAATCCATATCATAAAATAAAGTGTTAATGCTCTAGCTGGAATCGATAAAGAATTCAAATCTAACATCCGTTTCTAATTTTAAAAATTCAGTTTAAGTTTGGACACAAGAACGACTCCAATATATCGAGCACGATAGTAAAAATTGTTTACCCATGGCTTCCACCAATTTGTTCGAAATTTTTTTTTAAAAATACTAAAACTAATCAAGAAAATCGACTTCGAATTTGTTCTCTGTGAGCCGCATGACTCTATCTGTTACCTATCTATCCCTATACCATTATAGGGATAGATGAAGTATGGATCTAATTATCTTTAGGCGTTCCCCTAAATGTTAGAAATTTACGTTTTATTTTGTATTTTAATTTATTTTTCATTTTTTTGTCTTTGAATTAATTTGTATTATTTTTTAACCGTATAGTCAGTTTTTTTCAGGCCAGCTGTGTTGAAAGCATCCCGAAACCAGCAGCTTGCTGATTTGTGTTGTTACATGTATTGATTTTATATAGGTGGCTAAAGCCATACAAGTACATTTTTAAATTGATAAATGAAAAAAGTTTTTCATTTCATTTTGTTAATTTTTATTTTTTGTTGTAATGATACGCGTATTTTTTTTCAGTTTTGTTTTTAAAATTCCCATATTTTATTTTTATTGAATAAACAATTTATTTTGGTGTAATATTTTTTTCTTTCATTCATTCAGTTATTTATCCCCATTTTCCTGGTATATAATTTCCTGCTATCTACGTGACCAACAAATTAGCCAAATTAGAACAGAGAATAGAATTTTAGTCCATTTTACTGTTCTGATCGCCATATTTCTTTAAAACTCTACATTTAATGAGACGTGTAAGCAATAATTGATTATTTTTTTTAAATAAATATAAATTTTCTATCACAACTTGATTTTTTTTTTATAAGATTGAAGTTTTTTTTTAATCCTTTTCTGACCCCAGCATTTGATTTGCTGTTTTTTCACTCACTCGGTTTCTTGGATTTGGAACCTTAAAACTCCTACGCTTCACAGTTAACATCAATGAAGTAATAAATTTTCTCTCCAAGAAACTAACCCATGAATCAAAAACGATTGAGGTGTTATGAGCGTCAATGCAATCAAATCCTTCAATTTTTTCTTTAGTCTGATGACTTACTGAAACTAAACTACTTTACTACTGACACGAGGGGGGAAGTGTTAAGTTTAATATAAAATACTGATGTTGTCCATCCACTCGACATTTGAGACGGGTGAATAAAAAACAACTTTGAGATTCCTCTAAAAAAAAATAAATAATAGATTCCTCTAATTAAAATAAAAGGAGAGTCAAGCTGTTTTTGGGAGAAAAGGGTGAAAACTGTGGAAGAATGTAGGAACTTTCCGATGCAATTTCAGGGCTGTTCTCAATTACTGTGATAATATTTTGTTGATTAAACTAGAACTGCTGAGAAATAGTAAAATGTGAATTCCGGGCAAAGTAAATAAAAATATATATTTTGATATTTTAAAAACATTTTCTTATAATTACAACCCGAAAAAATATTTAAAGACGAATAAAAAAAAGAAGTGTTTTCTGAATTAATACGCACATACACAAACCTCAGTTTACCTCAAAAGAAAGTTTTACTTCTAATTTTGCGTCAAATAAATTTAGAAAACTCACTATTAGTAAACGCCCTCAAAAATAAAAATTAAATTCTGAATACATTTTCTACTGGATATTTTATTATAGAAAAATAAAAGGTTTAGCGATGTAAAAATTAGAGAAAAGTGGCCATTTCAGCAATCCTTAATTGTAAAATCTAATGTTATTCTAAATTTTATCACTTTTTTAAAAATGGTTATTGTTAAGAATATTTATGTTGTCCCTGCACGAATCTATTTATTTAATGAAATACTCAAATGAACAACACTACGCCTATTTTTCAAAAATTTCAATTTTCAAAATTTGTTCATGCCTCTGGTTTTTTTAACTCCTTTCTCATCATTTAGATATTGTTTACAAAATTATGATACTGAAGAATTAGATTTATTTCTTGTATACATATATAAATATTTTAAAACGTGAAGTACAAATACTTATACAGGGTGACCAGAGTTACATGCTCCACCCACTTTTTTTTTTAAAACGAAATTTTTCGAAAAAATAGAAAACACCCAGTAAATACAGTAATAAAATACTCGTGACTTTTGAAAAAATAAAGATGAAAATTACGTTTTATAAGATAAGCTCTGACAATGAAGGGGTTTGAATTTTATCTAGCTCCGGCAAAAATTAATCAGTCTCAGTTTAAAGCAGTCATCAATATTTGCGGTATCCGTAATGTCGTGGAGGTAGGAATGCAGGTTTAGTATAGTTTGTAGCGGAGCGAAGGAATTTATTTTATGTAATTTTGTGTTTGGAGAGGTTGGATTTAGTGGTGTAACTCCTGGTTGCAATGGCGTAGAATATAGTACAGGACTGATAACTGTTTTATGCAGCTCATGAATTTATTTCTGGAGAACTTATTGGAATTTCGAAAGAGGATTGGAAAAAGGAGCCATATTGTTTTTTCACCGGTACCTTCTCGAATCATTTTTGTGTGCTGTGAAGTTGAGTTTCGAGCCCAGTAGTAGTATGCCCAAATATTTAATTATAATTTTCTTAGGTCCCAAGGTTTCATTTTTTGTTCGTGTAATATACGGCCTGCGTTTAGTGAACATGAGGCTTCAGTTTTTGTCAATGATGCACAGTTTCCATTTTTGGCATTATTTTTAAATCTTAAGTCCTTCAGTGAGTTGCTTGGCTACTGTATCAGTTATACATGAGGTAAAGACCTTCTAAACCTGATCACTACTCCAAGAAAACCCTATAAAGGAGCTGGCATTTGGAGAAGGCACCACTTCCTGAACTACACCACTTTCTCCCCTCAAACGCTCCCTGATGTTCCAAGATGTATCTTCTGCCTTGTCTGCTTATGAACACATAATTCACCAACTTAACAGTAACCATGCAAAATGTCATCGTAGACAATGAACCCTGAAGATTACCTAGTCCCTAGGTCGAAAGCTCGGCACAATAAATAAATATCACGATTGAAATTGGCATTTATTTTTTCATCCTATTGAAATAAGGAATCAGAAACCAAACATAATGAATAGAAAATGGTTCCAATGAAGTGAACTTAAACAATATTGAAATCAGCTACTTTTTATTTAGTGCAAATTGTAAGTTTCAAGAAAATGTAGTTACTAAATTGGCAAGTGAAATTCGTGTGCGTTTTCATTATTTTATTTGGAAGTTGATTTTTTTTTTTGTAGTACATAAACTACATTTTATTTTATTTGTATATGTACAAAATGAAAATAAACTAACTGGCCTTGGCTCTTTTCCATCCAACAAAAAAGAACATAATAAACTTGAGCAGATCAGTCTCGGTTCATTAAGAAGTGAGTTTTTATACCTTGGAAGCGAGAAGATGTTAGGCAGATTTATTTTTAAATAAAGTTATTGAATGATATTATTGACATCCAGAGTTCCTGGCTATAATTCCTATTTATTTGCCACCTTGGCGGCTGTACGGACCAATGTCTTCTGTTGTTCTTACAGTCGTAATCATGAATGTAACTAGAGGCAGAGAAAAAAAGATCTTCACTGGAAATATACAAAACAGTAATTGGCATCCTAAATAAACTCTAGGTAATTTATTAAACGATAACGAAAACTATTTCATAATAATAAATATAACGATTGGAAGAAATGGGGGAATAAAAAACTTGTACGCTGTTTGATTGCGCTGAAATCGTCAGTTTGCGATATGAGAACTCTGGTACTTTTTTTTTACATTTATTGTGACTTGTTTATTTTAATATTTTTACATTTCCTTATTTTGATTAATAACACAACGAAAATATATTGTATAATTGTGAAGCGTATCAAAATAAGTGTTAATTTTGCACCGTTTTGGCACCCCTCTGCTATCAGCGCTCTCTCAATTACAACTATTTATTTTATTAATTGTTTTTTTGTTATTACAGTTGCAATCACATAAATCATTCTGGCACTTGCCTTTGATAAGGATATTAAACATAAATAATAATTTATTCACGCCGCAAGCTGCATGGCTTTACAGAGTAGGGTTGTTGTTATTGTCAAATAAATTATTTGATTGCAGAGAAAATGGCCAGAAGAGGGTTGGGATGATGCTACTATAGAACTATTTTTGGCCGATCTAGCCCAGATGGATAGTAATAATTTTCCTGGTAACTGCGGGGTAGGAGAAAGAGAAGCTAGGTTTGCGTCAGGTAAAATCTGTTTATTCTAACATTAATCTTAATTGTTATAACTTTCAGCTGCATTCAGCCGGAGACTTTACGATTAAATATTCACTGAGGAGGGAAATATAAATGTATATGCAAAATGAAAAAAAATACCTCCTATGAATTATTGTTAGATTAATGCCTTCAGGATTTGTTAGTGTAGTAAGAGTAGATGAAACTATTTTATTGGGTGATGAAAAATCATTCTTCCAGTTTGCAAACAATTAATTAAACAAGATTTTTGCTCTTTTTTAATTATTAATAAAGCGCGATTTTTCGTAGCTCTGATTTATTTGCAATCGGATTTAATTGATAATTGCTAAATCGTACTCAATTTTGTTTTTTTTTATTTACAACAAAAGCCTGGGGGTTTGTACTCCATACAGTTTTAAAATAGTTGTTTTCTAGCTCCCCCTTGAAATGTAGAGAATCATTTTCTGTCACTTTGTCCTGACTGTGAGTTTGCAATATCATTTCTTTCTTATATCAAGAACCATCTTTGGAGGCTGTAAACTCCAATAACTCCATTTTCACCTCCTCTATGTTTTTTAATTTTTTTAACCAGTGAAATAAGTGCCTTGGAACAGAAGAGGTCGGCTAATCAGAAAGTGCCAGATCTGTCCAGCTGGATAAGATCAGCTGTAAAAGCTGGGTAAGTGAAAAGCTCAGAATTTAAACCTTCCTTTACTGAGTAAATTTAACGTGACGATTGCAGCCTTGCGCATTCTTTTCCATCTTTTTCGATTAAAATTTTAATTAGAAACTCTCAGAAATAGTTAAACGAGTTTGTATTTTACACTTTCCATTTACGTATAGTCTATATTTCATTTTATAAACATTTAAATAGTAGTTACTACGGGTAAAGCTCGGTAGGGGTGTGGACCACAAGCGATGTATATTAACGGGATTTTTAGTATTTTAGTAAGTAGTACACCAAAAAAGTTCTACCTTTATCGTTAAATAGGTTACGTCGTGTAGCTAATTCAAGATAATTTTGTTCGAAATATTTTAGAAATAAAACTTTTCAGCTGTTTCAATCAGAGTAGTTTAGTTTACCTTGCGTATACTGAGTAGTTCAATTATTCTGTCTGCCTTACTATGAGATGCCAAATGCGTCACAAAGTTCATTGATTTTTGAGGTAACTATAGGACAAGTATTGGATTCACAGACTCTTTTAATGAAATTGCAACCACATTGATGGATCTTCATTTTCCCATCAAATTTATTGGTATCCATTTTTTCCGGCCCTTTTTGTCAGTTGAATTATGGTCTGTGCGAACTCTACGTTGCATACCATCAACCAATCGTTTGAAAAAGTGGTACCCATAAATTCCTGATTTACGTTCATTAGCTTTCCTAGCAGATATTTAATTTAATTCTTATTTGCTTTCGTCTTAGGGCTAAATAATGATAATCACAAATGTGTGAGACCTACCGACTATGCTAAATCTTCATGTTTTCATTGTAAAGTATTCAGAAATAGTTGAATGTGTTTTTATTTGATCTCCCAACATTTACATATAATTTCTACTTTAGTGTATAAAAATTTAGATAGCAGTTGCCATTACATCGATTAACGAAAGAGAAAAATATTTCAATCTAAACTATGGGCACGTTTTTCGTCGAAAGTAGAGTTTGGCTCAATTTGTACGACCATTACAAGCCAGATCAAAATGAACGAAACCGTCTTATTTCTGCCACTTGCACTGCATCACTTTTTCATCTTAGTATGATGTGATTTTGTTTGAGCAGATTGTCGAAATAAATTGCAATAATAATTTATTTAATGAATCGATGATGGTCTCTCGAGTTTTGAAGTAAGTTTTCAGCCTTGAAATTGGCAAGCGGCTGCGTGCTGAGGCTTAATGATGTGGCTTACTTTGGCAGCTTTCGTAAGCTATATGGTTGTAAGTTTTAGGCATTGAGGTTCAGCTCCTTTACAGCTGCCGTCCGAAGTTTAGCATCCAAAGTTGAAAGTCTTCTCGGAAAGCAGCGAGGGGCAAAATAAAGGAGTGACTAAAAATCGATCATTGATTTATGCTACTCGGCCAGTTTTAAATCGCACAGATCTTTGTATGAGCTGATTCTCAAGTAAACTGAAGATAAAAGAAGTACATAACTAGAAGCTTTTAGTAATCATAGTTGTCATCATTGCAAAATATTGATGGTTTTGGTTTTCGTTTGTTGTTAATTGATGAGTTTGGGGAATTTTGAGGTCATATGACCGCACCTCAATATTCCCCAAATTCATTACAAAATATTGTTGAGGATGAAGGGAGAAAAACACATGCTTTCTGTAATTTGTAATAGACTAGTAAATAAGTTTCTTCTTCCTATTTTTATTTATTTTATTTTTTATACCGGCTTTTTTAGTTCTTTAAATACAAATTTTGTTTCTTTGTATAATTTTTAAGGTTCTTTTTCCATTTAGGATTATTTGGAAGTGATCTATGCTCAGTAAATTAGGACTGGTTAATTGTATTTATTTATTTTTAATAATAATAATAATAATAATTAAGTGTTTTATTTGAATTAATATATACATCATCTTATAACCAACAAAACATATTTACACAAAAGCATGGACAAACAGTCCATCTGCTTGACCAAATTCTATTTAAAAATTTACAATATAAAATAAAATAGCAGCCAAAACTTATCGCATAATTTACATTACATTCTAATATACACTAAGTGTATATTATACATTAATAATACTAATACCAATATACACTAAGTGAATCCCTTACATCGCAAAATTTTTTTTATTTATCTCTTCCTAATATTCTCTTTTTTTGTTTTTACTAAGTTGTTTATATTTTTTATTAGTTATAACATACATACGTCTGATAAGGTCAATATTCGTGGTTCAAAACAGATTTAATAAAGCAAAATATTTAACTCTTAGTTTTGTACATTGCACATCACGCATTTTTGACGGACTAGTAAACTAAATTTAAATTTACCTTCCATCGATTCCTCAGGTATCACCTGGGAGTCCCCAATTCTTACATTGAGATCCCCGATAAGAATTAATTTAATTAAATTGCTGTAAATAACATCACATATATTTTCAAAATCGCTACACCCATTAGAACCTCTGGTATAAGCTGGTAACACGTAAAACACCTGATTATTAACTAAACCTTTAATTAGTGTACAATTATTTAACCCATTTCAAATCAAACCCTTCGAAAAATTTATGAAAATAAACAACAAAATTTATTTTTAAATCTGTGTGTTTTGAATGAAGTGAGAGAAGATTTCGAAAGTTATAAAACGATTTAGAATAAAAGAAAACAGAAAAGTAGATAATTTATGTTCACAGATTTCTTCTCCACACAGTGGTTGCAGTAGACTCGTAATTTTTTTGGCTACTCAATATTCCCTGGTAGACCAAATCTTCGAGGTGTGGCTTTTAAATAACGAGACTATTGCTGTAAAACATTTCATTTTAAATTTGTGCATATTTAGTTATTATCACCTTCAATATACACCCCTCCCTTATCCCTACAACGCTCCATGCGAATTTACTATTGTTAGAAACCGTGCTGGATGGAAGTCTTTTTCTGTGAGCCCCAGCATGACGCGTGCCGCTTTTTCTTTCACAGCTTCAACGGACTGAAATCGTGTCTCTTTTAATGCAGATTTGACTTTGGGGAACATCTGTTTTATCTAAAAATCACATGGGGCCAAGTCAGGCGAATAAAGCGGATGGCCTAAAACTGGGATGTTGTACTTGGCTAGAAACGTCTTGACAGACAATGCAGTGTGGGCCGGCGCGTTGTCTTGATGGAGAACCCATGACTTGTTCTTCCCACAAATTGGGTCGTTTTTTCCTTACTCTTTTACGGAGTTGAGCAAGCACATCACGGTAGTAATGTTGATTAATTATAATCGATATTTTTATCCGTTTTGGACGTGGAAGGGTGACCCGGGCGGTCATCATCTCCGACGTCTTCTCGGCCATCTTGGCAACGCTTGAACCACTCAAAAACTCGCGCACGTGATTAATATTCATCGCCATAAACTTAATAAAAGATAAGTTCCAGTAGCAATATTCATCGCCATAAACTTGTTTTAATAAAAGATAAGTTTCAGAGCGGTTTTACCAAGTTCCATGTGAAATTTCACGACAATTCGTTGCTCTACTATATGTGTAGTATCATGTTTTAGGCAAAACGAAACTAATACCTCTTACACAAACGACGGTTCCGGTCAGTCAGATCGAAAGAGAGGGCTTTGCGCTGCACAGCTGTCAGTCGTTAAGATTTGGCGCATGCATAGTTCTTCTGTAGCATCATCAGTCTCGTTATTTAATAGCCACACCCATTTTGCTATGGTCATTGATTTTGTCACATTCTAGGCCGGATAAATTATTTGGGCTTTCTTATACCTTCCACCTTTCATTTCACAGAAAGATCAGCTAACGGCAAAAACTTCTAGGTTCTAGAGTCGTCTGTGAGGTGGAAGATACATCTGGTCCCCACTTGGAAAATCATCTTTCAGTATCACCGTTTAGGCAGATCCATTTAAGGGTAGAGTGACATTGTATGGGCAGCGCTAAAACAAGTTATTTTTCGTCCTAGTGTGGATATTGGATAAAAATGTTTCAAAATTTGAAATCTAAATCATTAGAGTAAACCAATGTGAAAAAATATTTATTCATTTCTGCTACTTACATAAAGTTGTGCAGATTTTTTTATGTTTTAATATTATTTCTTGTTTTTTAGCACTGGTAGCAAGAAGACATTACAGATTAGGCCACGGAATTGGACGGTCTGGAGATATAGGGGAAGTACAGCCGAAGGCTGCAGGTTCATCTCTGCTGACTAAGCTTGCGAACGCCTTGTTGTTAGACACCATCAAGCTAATGGGTTAATATACTTTATTTTAATTTGATTAGCAAGACATTTTATTCCTTTGTTAGATTTGGTTTCTACCAAATCATCAACACTTTTCTGAGTGTTGCGATCAGGTCAAATTTTCGAAATTGACTTATCACCGGAATTTCGTTTAACTTATACCATTTGAATGTAACAAATGCATTTTAACAGCGGTTTTATCCAATGTTTGTAACTGCGATTTTTGCAGAAAACAATGTCCACATAAGCTAAATGTTTTGTCATTACGTTAAAAAAAGGATTTACAGCGGTTGGTACGGATGGCGCAAATAATCTTCTCTAAGAACAAATTAAAAAGAATAGGTGACAGGATAGGACACCTTATCTCAAACTAGTTATGATTGGAAACTCTTAGGAAAACCTCTTTTGATTTTTGAGTTTACATAAATATATGTATATTTAATTTCAAATTTGAAAAATAAACGGTCATAAGAAGTGCTATTTTACACTATATGTTTCTCAGTTATATCCTTAAAAACGGTTAAAAGATACTTGAAGAAATTTTCCGAAAAAATTATGACAGTAAAATTGAATCAGAATCCCTGGATTGTAAATGGAGCCGCATTATTTTGAACTCAAATTTCGTTAAAGATGCTTGAACAGTCAGTGAAATTCATTATAAGAATATGTTCCAGTTAATCGTAATACTTGAACCAAAAGAAAACCGTTAAAATATTTCTCACCATACTCTCATTTTCGGTCGCAGTGCTTCTTTCTACGAACTATGTGAGACTTAAATTAATTTTTGCGAAATATCAATTAAAACAAATTATTTTGTTTTCATTTTTTTGTTGATATGTGACAGGTGTAAATAACTCGGCTGGATGTTTCCTCGTACCAATGGCTACTGGCATGAGTCTTGTACTTTGTATGCTGACTATTAAACAAGATCGTCCTGGCGCGAAATTTGTACTATGGTCGAGGATTGATCAAAAATCTTGTTTCAAATCTATACTTACAGCAGGTCAGCTATTTATATAACTTACATTACTTCAACAGAATATGGGTATGATTTTCATCTTAATGTATATTTAATTTACGGTGCTAAAAACATGTCCATCCTTAAAATAAAAAATAAATAAATAAAATTCCATCTGATATGAAATGAAATGTTGAAAAGTTGAAATTCATTTTTGCAAAATGCCAATAAAATAAATTATTTGTTGGTTTGTGGCAGGTGTAAATAACTCGGCAGGACGGCCACCGGCATGAGTCTTGTACTTAGTATGCTGACCATACATAGTAAATTTGCACATTAACTGATGTTACAGGACTGGCAACCCCATTGAGAAAAGTGGCTAGCCACTTCTTCAGGGATCCTGATTTCCCTTTCTTTAATTCCAATCTAACAACATGAACAAGCTAAAGGATCTTTGATGGGTGCAACTACTTAGGTTTTTTTTAAGATTGTCCCCAGACAAACTCTAGCTTACCGACTCAAATAAATGCACACTAAGCATAAGTTTCCTTTGTACACCAAATGTTGACAAAATATACTTTTTTAGTGGTTTGGCTGAAAACCTTTCTCTCCATGCATCTAACATCTACATGACATCTTGATTAGAAACTTTTCAGAGGTAGCATGGCATCAAATTGTGGTCTCCAACTGGCTTCGAATATTATCATGGAATAAGTCCTTGAATTTAAGAAATTGGGCAATGCTGTTCATAGGCTTGCTCTTCTGAGGCCACGGATAATATTTGATGTAATCTTTTACATTTAAAGTTATTTAAATCTTCTAATTTTTGATTGTCTCTGTTTTCAAAAGACATTGGCTCATTCATACGACCTGTAACATGCAGTATTGTTCTTTATTTTTCTTCTTTTATTTAACGTTACATACAAAACTGTTTATATCACAGACAGTGAGAAGTAAGAAGTCCCTAAAAGGAGAAAATGTAAGAGTCGGCAGCTGGATTCGAATCCGAGATCTCAGCGAATCCAGTACGTAAACTACTGTACTGTAAACCCTTCCCTTGATATGTTGTTATTATTGTGGTACAGCGATTGCTACGACCAGTAGCGCTTTTGTTTTTATTATTATTTTTAATGTTTTATTTAAACCGTAAAAAGACTTGAAATAAAAGAATACCTCAACTTTCACACTAGTCTTAATCTTTACACAGTTATGTTAGAAAATACAAAGAATAAGTACTTAAATTGAAAATTAGAGCCATTAGTTTTTTCTTTCTGCACAATTATGACAAAATTTGTTTAAATGAAAGATTTTTGATTTCCTTTTTTCTCCCATCTCACTTTTTTGTCTTCAAGTTGTTTGAGGATATTTTAAGGTAGATACAAGTAGGCAGCAACAACAATTATTTATTGACAATTTTCACTGCCCATCAATGTTCGCTTTAGTTTTCCAATTATTTTGTCGAAAATGTGTACAAAATTTATTGTATTTATATTTATATTTATTTTAAACTATAGTGGACATTAATAAACTTATTTTTGTTTTAACAACGAGCCATTAATGCTAATTGTTGTGTAAATAAGAAAACTGAAGGACTCCGTTGTTCCTTCTTATCCTGAAGTTGACCTTTCAACTTAGCTAATATTATCATTAATTATTAATAATAATAATTATTATTAAACATAAGTTACCAAATAGGGTACTTTTAATTCTGTTTGGAAACTTTTAACTTATTCCAAAGCAAAAAATGAAGTAAAAAATTAATCTTTCTGTAAGCGATAAAACCTTCTCCTTTATTTGATAGAAATAAATAATGCTCATGCGGACTCGAGGTTCATAGTCAAAGTAATGAACTGTTGCGGACTCTACTAAATTAAACTCATTCTAAACGCAACTTTATTTCTTCTGTATTGAACAAGTGTTTTACTGTATTTGTGTTTCCAGGTCTCCAACCAATAATTATTGAACCGGTAATGAGCGGAGACGAACTTCGAACAGATGTTAATGCATTTGAGACTCAATTATCCACCTTAGGGTCCAATAATATTGTATGCGTACTGTCAACAACTTCATGTTTTGCTCCCAGAGCTTCTGACTCCCTTGAACAGATAGCGGCATTGTGTTCCAGATACAATGTACCTCACCTGATCAACAATGCATATGGTTTACAGAGTGCTCGTCTCATGCATCTGATTCAGGAAGCTGCAAAGTCAGTATAATTTTAATAGTCTATTTTTAGCTAGTACAATATGGGCGAAATCGGAATGCAGGAAAGGACTTCTACCCCTACCCCATGCTAGAAAATTATTTTTTTAAAATTTATGTGAACATTCACATGATTTTATTTTAATGCAGTTTTTAAAGTCCAATTTAAAATTTCCTTCAAACTTGGTATTTTTGCTTATGTTAATCAGCTTCAATATTAAGTAGGTACACAATAATAAAATCCAAATACGTCTAAGATCCTACCTGTAAAACCCGCATGAAAAATAGACATTAAAGAGCAAGTAAACTGCTTGTTACCGAATTTGGGAAAATAACAAAAATTGAAAAGATGTATCAATAAGTCACACTTCTGGGAAAAAGTAATCTTCAGATTCATAGTTTTTCGTACCATACCTAATTCCTACTGTGGGAAGCTCGACTTCACCTCTACACCAGAACCTCCTAAAATGAATTTAGGAAATTTGTTTCGAAGTTTCAGATTTACATTTAATATAACAAATTTAAAGAAAATTATTTCTGTTATTTTTGAGAAAGTCAAAAATAGGTATTGGTGTAATACCAATTCAGTAAAGCGGTACTTACATTTAATCAACTTGATCAAAACTGTATTCTTAGTCCGTCTACAGTCTAAACGAAGTATTAAATTTTAATTTTCACAGTGCAATGAAATTTATTTAAATTGGTTATTTTGTTGGCTATTTAATTGGATGATGTTATTTTTTTAATAGTGATCTCAAATAACTAACAACTTCGAAAATGGTTTCTCTCCTTCCCAGCAGTAATTAAATGTTATGGTTCACTTAGTTCACGTCTACAGAATTGAAGAATTCCGAAATCTGTGTGAATGATTGCCCGACCTTAAATTTGTTTGTCATATTCAAACAGCAATCATCCATACAGGAGTTAATTTCGATACCATTCGTGAGCTTTTATTTGTTTTAGGCTGGCCAAATTTCATTGAGAAAGTAATTGTTGTGTTGTTTCAGGAAAGGTCGAGTTGACGCATTTGTACAAAGCACTGATAAGAATTTGCTTGTACCTGTCGGTGGTGCTATCATATCAGGTTTTGATAAAGGACTTCTAGAGAGAATATCTAGAAACTATCCAGGTAGACTCTTTTGGAGTATTGTGTGTAAAAGTTATAATTATAATATTAAAACAAAAGTCGATGAAACAAAACGAAGTACAATTTTAGACCATTTCCAGAAAAGACAAATTTGTAATGCATTAGTAGAAAAAGGAGTAGGAACAGGAGCAGGTTGATCAGTGTACGCTCCTTTATCGGGAAATGTCGTCCATAGAGGAAACATTGGATACCATTGAGAGAGCCATTGGAAAAGTAACGAATTTCTAATATTTTATTAAGTCGTGAAAATCATCTTAAAAAATTATAAAGGGTTTTATAAGGAGAATTAACAAATTGAAAATCTATTAAAGGCTCATCTTCTGACTTAACGTCACAAATAAGTGTGTCATTTTTAAAAATTTGGTTAGGTCTGCAGTGCTGGATAATATCTTTTATTCTGTCCGTCGTAGCACGAATTTTTTTTATATCCCTGGCACTAGTCAGCAAGGGTAGTGCGAGATGACAACTGAAGTGAAAAAATCTCCACACTAACCTTATCAATTACGGCTAATGATGGATGAAAGTCCGAAACCGGTCAGGGTACAATAATTATGCGTGTTACGACGGATAAAGTCAAAGATACTTACCAATGTATTTAAAACATTTTATTAAAACTGTCCGGTAGGACAGTTGTATAAGGGTTGACCATCAAAAACTGCACGAAAAAGTGTAACGTTGAAAAACACCCAACTTTGACAATTTTTTTCTATTTTTCTATAAAAGATAAAATTCCCAAATTTTCTTTATAATATAGGGCAAATCCTCCTTTATAACTGTAATTTTTTTGCAACCACCCAGATCTAATAGGTTTCGAGAAAAAAGTTGCCGAAAATGAGCAAAAACGGCTTTTTCAAAAAATGTTCTTGTTCTTGTTCTTCTTCTTCTTCTTCTTCTTCTTCTTGTTGTTGTTGTTGTTCTTGTTACCTTTTTTGTAAACAACGTAGCGCCTAAACGCGTGAACCGATTTTCATGAATGAGGTGTCATTCGATTCGGAATTTTATGTAGATGTGCCTTTTGGGGGTCTCGGCCCTGTACATCGAATGGGAGAGGAGTTAGCCCCCTTTATGTAAGGCCCCCTCCAAAATTATTATTACTAATTACTCTGTAAATCTTGGCCCGATTTTGATAAAATTTGGTAGGATGATAGGGTTAGAGCTCCCCTACCTAACATTAAAGCGACAATCTGCTCTTACACTTGTTAAGAGGAAGTATAGCAATCATTTCAAATTATCGAGGCGTGAACCGATTTTCATGAATGAAGTGTCATTCGAATCGAAATTTTGTACAGATTTGTACTTTAAAAGTCTCGACGCTGTGCCTTATAAGGAGGGGAGTTTGCCCCACCCAAGTAAAGCCCTTTCTAAATCTATTATTACCAATATTTCTATAACGCTTAGTCCGATTTTGATAAAATTTAGCACGAAGCAGTAATTAAAGCTCCTCTACGTGGCTGTGATGTGCCATCATGCTCTTACACCTACTAAGAGGAAGTACTGCAATCGTTAAAATTATCAATGGGTGAACCTATTTACATTATGAATGAATTGTCGTTCGATTCAAAATCTTTGCCTTTTAGGGAGAAGTACTGTAATCGCAGTTTATTTTTCTTGCTCCTCTTAAAAGGAAGTACTGAAATCGCAGTTTAATTTTGCTATTTACGTACAAATACCTTCCTATTTTATTCAAAACGCTTTCTCAAAAAAATGGTTATTGAGGATGGTTTGGGGACCGCAACTATAATCATTCTTTAAAAAGATCTCTCCAGTGGTAGTTACGGTTCCGATTTAACACCTTATCAGGTTATAATGATAGAATAGCTTATTCCAAATTTTAAAAAATCTGTAAAGCAGACGTAACTTTGCAAATAGACAAAAAGGAAAATCTATCCAAAAGGTACAAAAATCTCCTTAACAAAAACTTACAGTTTTAAAAGTTAAGTATAAGGGTTGATTAAACGCCAAAAGGTACACAAATCAGCAGTTCCCAACATTTCATTAATACTTCATTGATATAATTTAAGTAATTTTACTGCATTAACTTTTCCTTCACATTTTTTAGAATTTATTAGATGTCACAGACCCTTATGCTGGCCAGTTCATTCATAATATTTTTTTATTATAATTATGATAAAATGAGTGATGAATTATTCTGAGTAGTCACATATACATGCATGTTAAAGTAGAAAAAAACAAAGTTAGAGTCGGCCACTTTTTAAATTTCAATCACGGAGGATTCAAAACAATATTTCAGTCTTAAATTCGTCTTACCGAAATATTCGTGAGCACAAATAACATACATTTAATAACAAGTAGATTATTCAACAATATTTACTCATTTCTCAATTGTAATTTAATTTAGTCCCCCTAATTTTACTTATGGTAAAATACTGGAATAATTAGCTGTCCTAAAAATATGCATATCTTTATTTTCTTTATTTTATATTACATATATATAACATTGTGGGAAGAACACCTAGATTGAGAATGTAATTGAAGAAAACTATATTATTTGCGATAAAGCCAGATTATTTATTACTTATTATTACAAACGTTTGACTACAACATAAAATAACAATTACTTTAATCGAAGAATGAACTTAAACCAATGATTTTTATTTAAAAATAAAAATAAATGCATAAAATCATTGATGTAAAAAAAGTTTATGAATTTTTTAGCCTCTTATTTTTTTTATATTTTTTATAACGTTTTCTTTTTCACCTGTGATTAATAGTTTGATTATTATAGATAAATAGATATTACAGTCAATCTAAGTTAAATGGTGTGCTACTTGAGTAAATATTTTGTAGACGAAAATGGCCAGCATAAGGGTCTGTGACATCTAATAAATTCTAAAAAATGTGAAGGAAAAGTTAATGCAGTAAAATTACTTAAATTATATCAATGAAGTATTAATGAAATGTTGGGAACTGCTGATTTGTGTACCTTTTGGCGTTTAATCAACCCTTATACTTAACTTTTAAAACTGTAAGTTTTTGTTAAGGAGTATAATTTTATTGCAATGAAATCTAATTTCGGCTTAGTCTATATTCTGCGAATATATCAAATACATGTAAGTATGTACCCAAATCATTGGATGACTGATTTTGAAAATTTATATAATTAAAACTGTCCGGTAGGACAGTTGTATAAGGGTTGATCATCAAAAACTGCACGAAAAAGCGTAACATTGAAAAACACCCAACTTTGACAATTTTTTTCTCTTTTTCTATAAAAGATAAAATCCCCAAATTTTCTTTAAAATAAAGGGCAAATCCTCCTTTAAAACTGTAATTTTTTTGCAACAACCTAGATCTTATAGGTTTTGAGAAAAAAGTTGCCGAAAATGAGCAAAAACTGCTTTTTCAAAAAATGTTCTTGTTCTTGTTCTTCTTGTTCTTGTTACCTTTTTTGTAAACAACGTAGCGCCTAAACGCGAGAACCGATTTTCATGAATGAGGTATCATTCGATTCGGAATTTTATGTAGATGTGCCTTTTGGGGGTCTCGACGCTGTACATCGAATGGGAGAGGAGTTAGCCCCCTTTATGTAAGGCCCCCTCCAAAATTATTATTACTAATTACTCTGTAAATCTTGGCCCGATTTTGTTAAAATTTGGTAGGATGATAGAGTTAGGGCTCCCCTACGTAACATTAAAGCGACGATCAGCTCTTACACTTGTTAAGGGAAAGTATAGCAATCGTTTCAAATTATCGACACGTGAACCGATTTTCATGAATGAAGTGTCATTCGAATCGAAATTTTGTACAGATTTGCACTTTAAAAGCCTCGACGCTGTGCCTCATAAGGAGGGGAGTTTGCCCCACCCAAGCAAGGCCCTTTCTAAAACTATTATTACCAATATTTCTACAACGCTTAGTCCGATTTTGATAAAATTCAGCTCAAATAAGTGGTTAAAGCTCCTCTACGTGGCTGTGAAGTGCTATCATGCTCTTGCACCTACTAAGAGGAAGTACTGTAATCGTTTAAATTTTAAATGAGTGAACCGATTTAAATCAATGAATTGTCGTTCGATTAAAAAATCATTGCCTCTTTGCCTAGAAGTACTGCAATCGCAGTTTATTTTTCTTACTCCTCTTAAAAGGAAGTACTGAAATCGCAGTTTAATTTTGCTATTAACGTACAAATACCTTCCTATGTTATTCAAAACGCTTTTTCAAAAAAAATTGTTATTGAGTATGGTTTGGGGGACCGCAACTATAATCATTCTTTAAAAAGATCTCTCTAGTAGTAGTTACGGTTCTGACTTAACACTTTATCAGGGTATAATGATAGAATTCCAAATTTAAAAAAATCTGTAAAGCAGATATGTAACTTTGCAAAATAGACAAAAAGGAAAATCTATCCAAAAGGTACAAAAATCTCTTTAACAAAAACTTACAGTTTAAAATGTTAAGTATAAGGGTTGATTAAACGCCAAAAGGTACACAAATCAGCAAGCACCCAACATTTCAATAATTCTTCATTAATATTTAAGTAATTTTACTGCATTAATATTCATTAATATTTTTTAGAATTTATTAGATGTCACAGACCCTTATGCTGGCCACTTCATTTATAATATTTTTTTGTTATAATTATGATAAATCACATATTCGTACATGCATGTTAAAGTAGAAAAAGACAAAGTTCGAGTCGGCTACTGTCTTGAATTCGTCTTACCGAAATATTCGTGAGCACAAATAACACACAGTTATAACAAGTAGATTATTCAACATTTATTGATTTCTCAATTGTAATTCAATTTAGTCCCCCTAATTTTACTTATAGTAAAATACTGGAATAATCAGCTGTCCTAAAAATATGCATATCTTATTCATTTTATATTACATGTATACAACACTGTGGGATGAATACCTAGATTGAGAATCTAATTGAAGAAAACTATATTATTTGCGATAAAGCCAGATAATTATTATTTATTATTATAAACGTTTGACTACTACATAAAATAACAATTACTTTAATCGAAGAATGAACTTAAACCGACGATTTTTATTTAAAAATAAAAATAGATAAATAAAATAAACAAAATCATTGATGTATGTTGGTGGAAGCATTTTTTAAAAAAGATTTTGAATTGTTTATACTCAAAATTTTTTTTTTTTTTATAACGTTTTTCTTTTTAACCAGTAATTAACAATTTGATTATTATAAATAACTAGATATTACAGTCAATCTGCAGTGCTACTTGAAACATATATTTTGTAGACGAAAATGGCCAGCATAAGGGTATGTGACATCTAATAAATTCTAAAAAATATTAATGAATATTAATGCAGTAAAATTACTTAAATATTAATGAAGAATTAATGAAATGTTGGGTGCTTGCTGATTTGTGTACCTTTTGGCGTTTAATCAACCCTTATACTTAACATTTTAAACTGTAAGTTTTTGTTAAAGAGTATAATATTGGATTATAACAATTTGAATTTTATATTAATCGGTGTCTGTAACGCGAGAATAGGATTAGAACAAGATTTAGGTGAACAATACCTGCAGTTAAGTAATAGTCCAGATCTGAATGTCAAAAGAAATTCTGAAGATGTAAAACTGAATAGTGAAGGCCGTACTATTTTAGAGCTATTCGAGAGTTACAATCTTATAGTAATGAATGGAAGATCGGAGGGTGATAGATGCGGAGAGTTAACATTTGTAGGTAAAGTCGGCGCCTCTGTGATAGACATCTGTGCGGTGTCATGGCATATAATGGATAGTGTATCGGATTTTAGAGTCGGTCAACAGTGTTATTCAGACCATATGCCTCTTGAGCTGTTATTAAAAATAAATTTAAATTACAATAAAGTTACGTGCAACCAATTGTTGCCTAAATTACCTTGAGAAAGAGATTGTAAAAATTTGTATAAACAAAATCTAGAGAGGGAAGTTGATAAGTGGGTAACGGAAAAAGAGGAAATAGGTTTGCATGATTTTGAGGATTTAAAAAATTTAATTAAAAATAGCTACCCTATAAAGAATATTAAGTAAAATATAAATAAACCTTATGGTTTGATTTTGAAAACAATAATAAACGGAGTAAAGTATTCAAGTTATTGAATTTGTTTAGGGAATCAAATTCAGAAGTGGTTAAAGTTAAATATTTAAAGGAGGTAAAAGAATATAAAACAATGTGCAGTTAACAGAAAAAAATTATTATAGACATATATTGGTGGGGATTGAACTCTGTAAAGATTGTAATCTTTTTGGCAAAAAGTAAACAAGGTAATAAGAAATAAACATTATACGCGTACAGCTGATATTGAGAACTCTGAATGGGTCAAACATTTTGAGGATTTATATAATATTCCTGTTTATTCTGATCCAGTACACTATGCTGAGCCCTTATTTATTAATGACTATTTGGATAAATGTTTTACTTTGAGCGATCTTAACCGTTTACTTAGTAGATTTAAAGATAATAAAGCACCGGGGTTGGACCGCTTAGTAAATGAGTTTTATAGAAATGCCTCACAGAATTTTAAAATTATCTTAGTCGATCTGTTTAATTCATTTTTTAATCAGGGTAGAGCTCCTAATTGTTTTAAGAAGGCTATAATATTCCCACTATACAAAAAAGGTGACAGTCAAAAAGTAGAAAATTATAGGAGAATTGTATTTATGGATTCAGTCTCTAAAATATATACGGCTCTTCTCGCGGAAAGGTTAAGTGAATCGATGGAAAATAATAACATATTATGTGAGGGGCAGTGCGGCTTTAGAAAGGGGAGGAGCACAGCTGATCACATTTTCACTTTGACGAATTTAGTTGAATACAAGTAGGAGTATTGGCTATAAAAAGATATATACCTTTTTTTAAAAATTTACAGGCAGCATTTGATTCAATAGATAGGGGAGCTCTTTTCTATAAACTATACTGCGAAGGTGTGTCCACTAAATTTATTTCTGCTGTAAAAAGTTTATATGATAGCACCGAGGCCGTGGTTTGGTGTAAAGATGGAGTTATTCCATTCTTTAAAACTAATACGGGGGTGAAACAAGATGGTAATTTAAGCCCAGACTTGTTTAATTTATTTATTAACGACCTGTCTAGTATATTGGGTGGCGGTATCAGCTTTGAGGGTAAACAAATTAATATGCTCGCATATGCCGACGATTAAGTAATAAAGGCAGATAGTGAGCTGACGTTGCAATGTATGATTTCATTTTTATGAAGCAAGAGATACCCTTATCTTGTAAAACCAGGGTATACGAGGCAACTGTTAAAAGCATATTATGCTATGGTGCACAGGCGTGGGGATATCAAAGTTCCGAGGTGTTGGAAAAATTTCAGAGGTTTTCCTGAAAACATTATAACAACTGCCATACTATACACCAAATTATATTTTAAACTCAGAAACCTCATACAATCTAATTCATATTTACACGTTTAAATTGCATGTGGATTATGTTCGGAGAAAATTGAATTATGGTAACAATAGATATTGCACAATGGTGGCAAAGGGGGTTGTAAAGCGCAATATTTCTTTTGTACAAATACTGGACAGAAACAGTAAACATGGTGGGGATGTCTATTGATTTAGAGGCGCCAAATTTAAAAGAGCAGTTAGAAAAAATGATAAATGGGTATATAAATAATAAATAATTATTAAGGTGTAAATCGATTGATCGAGCGGAAGCTGGGACGCATCATGCGTTAAATGGAAAAGACTGGGACAGCCTATGTAAATATGTTAATGTTGCCAGTAGATGTAGAGATTTTTTTGGTTTCTGAGTTTAAGTGTGTAGATCCGGAGACAGCGGAGCACGTTGTTACGCAATGTGATCTTTATAATGATTTGCGCTGTATTATGTGGCGGAGGGTGGGATTCCCGTTCTGCGTAGCTGGAGACGTTTTCCCCTTGTTATTGGAGAACGCGTCGGCATATGCGGCTTTCCGCGAATTCGCGCAGGCGGCCTTTGAGAGGCGAATGACCTCGGTGGTTGGCAGATGATGTCGTGGATCTGGTTGGTTGGCTGGAGCGTGTTGTTGGGGGTTTGGTTTGTGCATGTTTTTCGAGTTTGTGTTGGGTGTGTGCGAGTGTTTGTTTTATTTTATTTGTAATTATGTGATTGTTGTTAATACTTCTATTGTTATTATTATTATTATTATTTTTATGATTTAAGGCGCGTCAACATCTAAGGTTATTGGCGCCCGGAGCTTTTTTCAGTGCACTGCCGGCCTCCGGACAGTGTTCTCTCGTTACAGACAACACTGTCCATCACCGGACAGTGAGCTGTAAGAAGCTCCTAGGAAAAGAAAATCTAAGGGTGAGCAGCTGGATTCGAACCCGGGACCTCCGCGTGGGAGTCCAGTATGCTAGCCTCATAGCTAATCCATTCCCTATATTGTTGTTATTGTTATTGTTGTGGTAATTGTTTGTGGCTGTTGGTTTTGTTGACAAGATCTGTGTGTATTGAGGGGTCATTGCGTGGACGCTTAGTTGAACGGTAGAGGTGGTATATAGAGCGGGTATGAGCTAGCGCTCGGGGACCGCAAAAAAAACGTTTCTAAGTTTAATTATTAAGAAGTCAATGTAATTTTGTTCAATTAGGGTTTTATTTATTTTTTTTTTTTTTTTTAGTGTTCTTATTTCTCTTTATTTATTGTGTTATTTTCTCTTAATCAATTATGTTTATGTTCATTTTATGCAGCTTTTCCTTTCTCTTGTAGTTTTTTTTTTGTTTTTATTTGAGTTATTGAGTTTAGTTTATCAACTTCAGTTTAGTTCAATATAACAACTCCTGGCAGACGGTTACTATACCATGCCTTGCAAGCTTACAGTTTAAATTTTGTAAGTTTATTTTATGTTTATATTTTGTATGTAAATAAAGCTTTCTACTACTACTAATTTTGTTGCAATATTTATAGTTTCCCCTGAAACTATCATATTAGAAAATTTTGCTTTCTATTTTACAGGACGAGCCTCCGCAAGCCCTGTAATCGATGTGTTCATGACTTTACTCTCCCTTGGAAGTAATGGCTATAAAAATTTAATATACGAACGGAAAGAAATGTTTAAATATCTGAAAGAAGAACTTGGAAAAATTGCTGCCAAACATGGAGAACGTATACTTGATACAAGAAATAATCCAATATCTATGGGTAAGTTTCATGTTACTCTTTTTTCATGCCACTAGTGTGTAATTTTTATTTAATTTGGATTACTGCACTTTTCAAAGGTTTCATTATCTTTGTCGTGATTTTGTTAGTTACAGTTTATAAATGGTTTGTTACAAGTGCTCAGATGGTCAAACACCGGGATAGTATGTTGACGAGAGAGCGGTAGATTTCGGTTTAAAAAATTTTTATTAGAAGTGTGACGTCCCAGAACCCATCCTTTAAGTAATTTAAAATGATTTCTTAAAAAAATGATAGGCCTTCGTCTGAGTAGACGGCGCTTTTTTACAAAACAAAAAATGTTCAAGAACTTCAATTTTCTGGCGAAAAGTTTTTCTTCCAGCTCTTAATTTTAGGATTACATTTCGTTCTCCCCGTTGTTAAATTGATGGTAATAGTGCCGTGCAGTTCAATGAAATGTCATTTCAGAGGAAGTGTTCCAAAATTAAAGTATAAAAATTTATGGCCTCTTACATATACATTTAAGTACTGAGTACAAATAAATCATCTGGTATGGGTTTTGAGAAAAATCGCGGAAAGTAGAAAAAACACCAGGAAATTTTCACTTTTTGGTTGTATTATTTTCTAAATCTTGAAAATTTCACTACAACTCATAAAATCACATATTTTATTAAGCCTATTCATAAAACTAAAATGGAACTTTAGGAGGTAGCTGAAAACTTTCCCTCTAAAAGTGCCCTAAGAATAAATATTCCTGGGTAAATTTTTTTTAAAAAAGTTATACTCTACATGTTCGCAATCAGTACGTCAAGTCGAAAGAAAATCGTTGTGGTAATTTATTTTATTTTTCAAGTATTCAGCAAAGTGATACTTCCAGTTGATCGACTTTATCCAAAACCATTCTGTCTTGTCCTCAGTGGCAACGAAATACCAAATTTGAGCTTTCTTAGATTTTTCAGCTTTTGAGTTTTCGTGGATGATCACGCAGACTCCAAGAATTCATCGCGCATTTTCATTTGAGGGGTGTGGACTTCCCGAACTTTTTCCTCTTCATTTAGAACCAGTTTATCAAACGTGAAAGCAACGACGAATTATTTTGAGACAGGTGAAACATTTTAAAATGTTGCCTAAATGCATGATGCACCAAAAATAAAGGTTCTGTTTTTGCTGATGTGAAGAACACAAAAAGCTTTTTAGATTTAGAGTGTAACACAGTTTGAGGATTAGAAATTAGGAGAGATTTGAATTGCCCAGTTATTGAAGCTTAATAAGCTTAATTCGCCTGCAAAGGAAATTTGCTCACCCTCTAAAGAATATTTTTTCTATATAAAATGTATATTTCTCTTATATGAATATGTATATTTCTCTTCAAAATAGCGGCTTTATGTATTTAGTAGCCGCAGTTTGGCCCCCCCCCAAAAAAATTGATAAAGTTGAGCACTTTACTAATTTGCGTGTCTTTTTTTGTCATTTTTTCTTTAACAAGAAAGTTGATAGCTTAAAATTGAAAACATTGGTGCACCAATCGGTGCTAATGACCAAGTTTTCGATGCGCCTGGAGAAAAAAAAAGAAGTGCACCAATCCAAATATCCTAAGTGTATCAGTTCCAGTTGCTCATCCTTTTCCGATTCTTTCATGAAACAAATGATATTCATTTTTAGCAATGACTCTGTCAAGTCTAAATTCTGGAGGTGATAACAAGAGAGTTACTCTACTAGGATCAATGTTGTTCCTTAGATATGTCTCTGGAACACGTTGCATCACTGGCACCGAGCATAAAGATGTTGCATCATACCATTTTGAAGGTAAAAAACAGATCTGTACAAGTAAACTTTCAAATAATTTCCTAGATGGAAAAGTACTAGCCAGTTCAAGCAGGGGCCTAGGCGTCCGGTGGTATTTTCATAGCCAAACCGTCGCACTACACTTACGTTAAATATCATTGCATTATACAGCAGTGCAGACCTAACCATATTTTCAACTGAACCTTAGTTCTCAGTGTTTGATCGGTCATGCACTCCAGGAGAATTGGGCAATTGTTAAATCAGGTCACTGACTGATGATTAATACGTAAATTAATCATTACTCGCGGTAATCAGTGATGAGTGTAGTAACGAGCATCACTTGTGACTACGACTGTGATCACTCGAACGATCACGAATGTGATCAATACATGAGTAACTAGCAAGATGATTAATTTAAAGTCATGATGAAAAGTTAAAACTCCATAGCTCCTTAGATCCCCCAATGGAATCAGTATTACCTGAGAAAAAGATTCAAACCAGTATAATAAACCTAACAACATACTACAAGTGAAACCTCGCTTAGGCAGTCTCAGCACTGAGTACAGAACTGTATTACTCGTATACTCGTGTTGAGCGTTGATACAGAACTGCACTTTCCTTGTGTTTTAATATTTATAAGCTGCATTAATTACGAATACTCTTGTGTATTCTACTCAAAACATTCAGGAAAACCTCCACATAAAACTCCTTTTTTAAATTTTACTATCTGTATATTTCTACAAATGGGGGGTCTAATACTCGTACCCAAAAATAGAATTTGAGAACACTTCTATACCACATCAAACCCTCGTTTACAGCTCAGGGAACTTCACTTGAACTATTCAAATTCATTATATGTTCTTTGGACCACTTTACTCCCCATTAAACCTTTGAACCGACTGGACGCCTCAACGTAGAAAAATCTAGTTTGAACACTCATACGACTTGTGAGCGGTCAATCATGATTAAATTACTTGAATGACGTCTAGACCCAGCAGCTGCTACTTATAAGAAATGCTGCTGTTATTGTGAGGTAGATAAACTTTCTAAATTTATGAGCCAACAAAACCTAAAAGTGTTGGCATTACCCGAAAGGGAATATTTTATTCGCATTATCTGGAATACAAATATACTTATGTTTTAAATCTTTCTGATGTGGGCAAAATGGAAGATTTACTTTAATTGAAAGAGCAGTAGTGGCTAAAATGAGCGTGCTTTTCCTTGTAGCAGTGGACCAAGCGATCCTCATCAAGTGAGATAAAAGTTCACATTTTTATAATTTTACAAGTAATTTGCCAATCTCGAGGGAAAGTAGGTCCAATTTAGGACAAGTACAAAAAGGAGAGTCCCGTAACTAGCATAGAAATACTCGTACATGCAAACGCTGCCAGAAGATTACCTCATTACGCACACTTGATTCAAAATGATAAAGAAAATTGTGATTCTAGATCAGCTGCATTTTAAATTTAGGCTAATATTAACATAGAATATCCTTTTTACAAATTGCCATTGAGTGTTATTTGACATCAAACGTTTTTAATACTTAAAATAAATATTATTTCTCTTTTTTCAATAATTTCCACATTTCCGCTACTTTTTATTTTCTATTTTTCAAAAAATATTTTCCGTAAAAAAACTTTATAATTACACCATGTAGTTTTAAAACAATACAATCATGGTGTGACTTACTAATTAATAATGTGGCTTTCATCACCTTTTCATTGATGAAGAGTAAACCTTATTTCTCTTTTGTTAATTTTCCTGTTGTGATTTAGGTTGGGGTGCACATCATTCTACCTCACCATGTCCCTATCTGACAGCAGCCGCTGGTCTTGGTATGAAAAAATCAGACGTTGATCTATTCGTACATCGGCTAGACAAAGCACTTGGCAAGGTAAAAGGTCGAAGCGCACCTGGTACTCCAACTTCTGTAGAAGAACTTGCTGGTTCAAGAAGAAGAGTACTTAATGGTGAAACGGCAACTGATCAACCATCTTCAGCTTCCACTTCACTAACCTCGTCAAAAGATTCTCTTCGTAAATGATCGTACAAATAGGAGCAGACATTTGGCCGAGCCAATAACGGCCCATGGTCTAGCTCGGAATGAGTGATAATAAATATAAGAAAATGATGGGGGATGATACAAAAATAATAAATAATAAAATTCGCATAGATCTTAAAAAATAAAAAAAATAGTGTTGACATGACTAGTCAACTAACTATGGCAAATAAATATTGATTAGTCATGATCATTTGCTTTTATTGACTGATCAATATTTTACACTTTATTTTCTTCTGTTGTTTTTATTTATTTATTTTTTTCCATGTTATTTGGGACAGATTTTTGACTAGTATAGTTAGGAATCTTATTAAGGTCGATAAACTTGATAAAATACTCAAAATAATTTCTTTTTAATATTAGAGTAGCCATAACATAATTTGAAAAAAAAAACAAACAAACAAAGGCCACCACACCATGGAATCGTTGCAACAGCTAAGAAAAAAAATGAAATAATAAAAGATGGCCTCTACTATCATCATTTACACAAGGGTACAGGGAGGAACAATAAACGTAATTAATACTTAAATAAATATATTTAAAATAATGATAATAATATTATAATAATAATAGTAAATAGAAATAATAATAATTTGTAGAGGGTTGTGTTTTTCTGGACTTTTAGGAAAATTAAACAAACAAAAAATAATTATTACTATAATACCGGATCCAGACTGATTACATTATAGTTTATAAATTAGGCATTTTTTAAATGTTTTAATTTTCTTCTCCCTCTACCCTAATCCAAACTGTGATAGTTAAATATCCCCAACAATCACTTTATTTAGATTAATTAAAAATTTTCATTGCCAACTTTTTTATATTAGTATGAAAATAAAAAAAATAAACATTCTACTAAATCGTAAAATTCCTTGAGTAAGGATTTTAAGAAAGGGAAATTTTTAAAATAGTTCTGATATTAAAGCTTCTTTAATATTTTGATTTTATTTTATTTTTTCAAATGAACAATCTAATTAAAAATGAAATTTTACAAATATTTCCTATACATTTCATTTATTTAACATTTCCTGTAATAATCTTTTTAGTTTTTCAGTTTATCTAAGGGCATAGTTTTTAATGGAATAAAACTATTTTCGTAATTTCATACGTATTATATTTAAAAAAAAAAAAAAATTGATATTTCTGAAATAGTATACATTCCTTTGTTTTTTCCTCATTACAAAATATATAGGCACTAATATTCTCTCTACTTAAAGAAAAAATATTTAATTAAAAATTGTAACTATAAACAAATATTGAGTCCGTATTTATTATTATTTTATTACTATTATTATTATCATTATTATTATTTTTATTTTGTAATAACTAGGCAGAAGTTTTAAAAAAAATGCTAATACTTTGGGAAATTTTTACTCCAAAGGATAATTGCTCTAAAAGAAAATAGGTACTTTTTTTTATTATTATGTGATGCCATGTGTCATAAAAAATTAAAATTAGATTAATAGAATGAAAAAACACAAGTGTAGCCTAAAATTATTATTAAAAAAAAGCAAAAAAAAACGTATTTAGTAAGAGTATAGAGAAAAATATTGCTTTATTCTATGTATTGTTGCTGATTTTCGGGATTTTAAGAATTTAACAAAACGTTTTGTTTTTCTAAAATTTAAATTTATTTTTTTTAAATTTTTATATGTAAAATATGTTAGTTAATTAGTTCTTTCCAGCACTGTCTTTTAAACTTTTAGATTATTTTTGTACATTTTTTTCATTATTTTTTAAACTACTTGACCAATATAGAAACAATTAAAATTCTTGGAAACTCATTCTGTTTTTGGGTCATCTTAAGTTTTAACCCTAAAAGCAGAAAACGACATTACGGTTTCTTTTATTCTTTTGCAGTCTATTGCCTTTTTTTCTCCACTGCTGCTCTCTTTCGATCCCAAATCCTCCTCAAAGATAAGGACTTTTTTGCTCCTTAAGGATCAAAAGTTAGCTCGTAAGTTAGTGCTTGCATTCACCTACTCAGACATAACTCATCTGCATTAGCATAGGTTTGTGTGTTGTCTTTGCACCATGCAGAACAACAGGTCGTTGAATTGTGCAGTAGATGATCCATTTAGTGCTTCGGAAAATGTTCTTATTTCTTAGGATCAGTCGTAAAGCAGCTTAGCATCTATTACCGGCCCAAGCCATACCATTTGTCGTGACCATGTCATAATCAACTCGTCAAAATATTTCCTAGGTATTTACATTTATTTAGAAGCTACTGTTTTTCGATTTTTAAGAATTCCTAGTCACCACTTTCCCCTAGGAGTTTGGGACTACTGTTTTCCTTGCATTTTCCTCTAATCCTTAGTTTCCAAGTTATTATCTTTTTTGGCCTATCTCTTTTTTAATTTTGATCAGATAGGTTGTGTAGAAAATTCAACTTTCAAAAACAGAAAGCCCTTTGTCCTCTGCAAGGGACGATAAGCACTCCTCAATATTAGACTGCCTTCTCATTTTAACATTTAAAAAACCATCTAATACTTGAATATTCATCAGTGTAACCGGATGAATCAAAATGATAAATACCTCTACTCTTTCGAAAGAATAACTGCCAATAATGATACAGAGCAAATATTTGTATCGGTATCTATTCTTTATTATAAATAATAAATCAATACAATGATAATCAAGCATTTCTAATAAAGTGATAAAAATTTCAATAATTCTATGAAAGGTTTCATGTTTTTTTAAGTTGCAAAAATTTCATTTTAGAAATTCCCCAAGCAGAGAGGTCCATTTAAACTTTGAGTTCCCAAGGTAAAACTGTTTTGGTCAGTATTAATTTTCTATGTTAAAAAAATTAAAATAAAAAATCGCTATTGTGCTAATTAAATATCTTGTAAATAATAAGAAATTCAAATCTAAGAGCCGAAATTTAATTTTTAAGGGTTTAGATTTTCTGTATTTTTAATGATCCATATCATTTTCTAAAATAAAATTGCTCTAAATTAAATAAATTATTATATATCTATATAAAATTACATCCTCTTTTTTTTACCGCTAAGTCACTGAAAGCCTTAAATGAATGCTCACGTCAAAAAACAAAAACAAAATACGTACTAAATGTTCTTTTTCTTGAGGAATTTAGTAAAGCAAAAATACCTTTCCTGTTGATATTCAAGTGTACGTGGGTGGTGACTTGTCGAGCTTTTCTTTTTCCCATTTTATATTTTGAATCTTTTATTAGTGTTGTATGTCTTAAAAGTTCGTTTTTATACAACTGACAAATGATCCGACAAGAATGTATGCTTTCTTGAGTGGCTTTGATGTGATACGAAGATACGTTTGAAGCTCGCAGTGTATCTTCTAAGAATAGTGTTCAAAATTCAAAAGTATTCTGATGTAATTGGTTACATAAAAATTGATCTTTAAGTAGACTTATTCAGGAATACTTATTGCACAAGTCTATAATTTACCCCCTCCTCAAGAAAATGTTCTAAAACTAATTTTCTATGAGCAAAAAAAAACAAAACTTAACATTCAAATTAATCATCTATATTCATTTCCCTAGGGTACTGTGGGACACTAACAAAATAATGAAAAAGTGGGACACAAATATTCTTTTAAATCAGAAATGGTTTTAATAGAATTAATTAAATTTGAGTAATGTTTCTTGTTCGTAATTGTAAGAAAAATTAATTTTTCTCTTATTATATACAAAAATCAAGATAGTTTCGCAATAAGGGGGAAATGTTCACTACCTTTAGAAAAGAGGAAGAAGTTGGGCGCTGTGGAGAAAAAGGTGTGTATCTGGAACTGAAACCGTAATTAACACTTTTACTCAAAAACAAGAAACTTTTGGAGAAAGTCTATTGCTATTTCAGAGGAATTTCGAGAACAACAATTTGTAGTAGCTTCGGCCATAATCTCTTCAACTTTATATTCAACACAGCCTTTACGGAATTTTATAAGGATTCATTTTGGATTTTGGGATTTGAACGCGGTGGAGTGCATACTACTCGCCTTCGCCAATCATCTACCCAAATGATCAAATATTCAGTATTTTTTGTGTATATAAAGAGTTGCAAAAAGAGGAAGAAGTTTATAGAATTATACACTCCGGACCAGTTTTCGTGGCCTGAGGAAGGCGAAAATCTTCCGGGGCAATCGTAACTGGAATTTATCTGTGGCGTGCCTCTGCCTAAGCAAAGATCAATTCCGCAAAAGTTTTCATGTATTTTGCTGGGTAGTGACTCGTTCCTTCCATGACTCGTTAACCTTAGTTAAACGCAAGTGTGCCTGAATAAACGTAGCTTTCGATATTTAGCAATTTATTCATGGAAAGAGTAGTTTCAATTGATTATAAGGCCAGATTCTTCAAGACGATTCTTGAGCCATCTTTCAAAAAGTAATGTATCGATTTTTTGTTAAATGATACCAACATTGTTGCAAGAGTCAACTCTTACATTGTCCTGTCTGAGATTTAATCCAACCTAGCGACTCAAACTACCAATACGTTTTGTCAACTGAAGTGTACATTTCGAGCACACAGAAAACTTGCGAAGGAAGTTTTTCTCGACATCCATCATCATTCTTTATGTTTTTCTCGCTAACAACCAACTCTGCCGTAAGAAATTAAATGTAGCAAAACCTACCCCAATTCGAGAATTATCTGTAAAGATGATATACGTATGGAACAGGTATAAAATCATATTTTGAATTTAGAATACCTTGATAACAAAGTCATTTATTTATTTGTTTATGTAAATAATAAAACTGCAAATGAATGAAGTAAAACGCCGATTTCCAGATGAATGCATTTTGAGATTAAACAACTTTATGATGGATAATTTCTCTACTATTATTACAAAATTATTACAAATTTGATTTTTTATTGCTTATTAATACAAATATGTTGTATATTTATATGTCAAATTCTTAATTACCGTTATTTTGGGATTTTAATTGGACAAATACAATAGGTTCATAAAACATTCTTTTGGCAATTTCAAAAATGTATTGCCTTTAAAATAGATAGAAGTCGGGAATACATGGCTAATACACTTAGTATGAACTATATACAAATGCAGATTTTTCTGATGTTAATTTTAATTATGCCCTCTAAGGATACGAACCCACCGCCACAAAGGCTCGCATTGTTTGCTTTCGGAAAGGCGAGGCGCGCATCGACAATGGAAAATGATTTGTTTTACGCCTAATTATCAATGGAAAACCTAAATGCATTGATATTTTTGTAATTAGAAAGTTAGTTCAATTCCTGTCAAGCGTATCTTTGCTTTCATAGTTTTAATTTTATATATATATCTTATGGCTTTAATTGAAAAAAAAAAAAAAATTAAAAGGTATTTTAATAAATTCTATTAATAAAAATTCTTTAATCATTTTTATTTCTAAAAATGGTTTCCCACATATTTCTGCCAGGAAATTAATAAATATTCTGATATGTCCGTTATTAGGATATTGTGTTAGGATTATTGGAGAGTTACTTAGGCTACAGCCCAACTCTGTTAAAATAGATAAACTGCTACTAAATTATTAAAAAGGGATGAACGTGACTGCCCGGTGGGTTAAAAAAATTAATAAATATTACAAATGGCTTAATCGCATTTTACACATATAACTGTTAAGAAGTCTCGTCAATAAAAGTTTTCTGCCCAAAGAATATTAATTTTTCATTCACATAATGAAATAGTAAACATTTTAAAACAATAAAAATGTGCTGTAAACCTCTTACTACAATTCCTGAGGTTCCAACTTTAATATTTTCTTCTCACTCAAATTTCTTAAACATATTTTATCCTGTAACATTTTGTAGTTTGTAAAAGCGTATATTACATAGGTGGAACGTTAGACGAGAGCCTTTCCCATCCCTCTCATCATATTGTCCAAAAATGTTTCTCAAAGAATTATGCAATTAAAAATTCAAAGATCAACATGTATTTTTATACGAAAACATTTTAAATAAAATCTCAAAGAAGTGAGAAAAAACAAACTGGTATTTCGGTAAAGCGATTTTTAGTTTTTGAAGTTTTCAGATGCACAGGCATACACATCCAATCATTTTCTAAAAATCACTTTTTCTGACTCCGAGGACTTCAAAATGTATATTTCCTATGTAAACTCATTGTCAAAAATTTGCAGTACTTAAAAAAATTAACATTTTTTTCAACGTTTATGATGAATTTGAAAATGTTTTAAAGATTTTTGGAACACCCTATATGTTTTAATCAATGCAAAGGGAACCATAATTTACCAAATAAAATAAATCTTTTATAAATAAAAGCAATATTCGCTTGTGAATTCATTATAAAAACAGCCATTAATGCAACGAATTTATCTTACATATTATTAATTTGTCAATTTTATTTTTACTTGCAACTATTGTTTTTACTAGATAATTTATATCTGCATATAAGCTTTTAGCAAGTATTTATGTGATTGGTTGATTAGTCTACAATTTGAGGCCTTTAATAGTATTTAATCCATTGAAATTATAAGTGTCTTTTTCTAAAAAAGAATCTAATTTTTAAGCAGCTGTTAAAAGAGATAGTTTGGTAAAAAGAAGATTTGCATTTGCATTTTAAATATGATCTGCAAAAAATAATTTTAAAAAATTAACATATCAATTGTTAGAATGAAACTAACTATCTTAAGTGTACCACCAAAAATTGGTCTATTGCAATTAACTTCTTAAAGCTATTAATTAAAAATCTACATAAAGTGTGGTTGTTCTATTAAATAAATAAATAGTAAAAGTCATACCAAATTGTAGCCACACTTATTTAAACTTAAAATTTAGAAACTAATTAAGTAGGCCTAAGAAAAATTAAATCTCAATAGATAATTTATTTTTAGATGAAATACAAATTTAATATACGTACAATGAAATTTAATGAAGATAAAAAGGTTATTTGAATCAGTAAATATATTCATTTTTATTGGCAGTTGTTTCAGGAAATGATGTCAGACTGTTGAAATACGAGTAGACATGTTGTAACGAAATTGATTTTAAAGAGTTTACCTTATTGGATTAATTACATGGTAATTGTTTATCCAAACTGGTTTCATTAAATCGGTCGATTATATTAAAACTGTCCACTAGCACAATTTTATAAGGGTTGATCGTCAAAAACTGCGCGGAAAAGCGTAATGTTGAAATACCAAATGGAAGTTACAATCAATTCTATGGGTTCCGCTGGTATTGTGGCAGATGCCTCAGAACCTAGGATCAACGATAAGGTACTCTGATCACTGAGCGCCCAGGAATCTGAAGTAGCTTTTATTTAAAAGTAATTTTTTTACAAAAATTGAAAGAGATCTGTTTTTAAAGGTATTTGTTATTAAAAAAAATGGATATATACATCCAAACGCTGTATTTAATATCGTAAAGGAGGACTATGACAGTTCCAGACAGAGAAACTGAACTGTCAGAAAAACAATACTCTGCTTGGCTTCATTGTTTAAAAAATGAGAGATTTATAGCTCTGTTGGTTTTACAGGCTGCGATCATTAGCATTTTTGAACACTGCTACTAGGAGGAGTAGAGGCTTTGGGGATGAGAATATTTTCGAACAATCAAGCAGTGTTAAAGGCTTCAAAGTAAGCTATGTTGGATCTCTTCATTTAGTGGTTGATTATCCAAGGCTACCGGCCTTACTCAGAAAAGTAACTTGAAGGTCTTTTGGGTACCCAAAAGTGCTGGAAAAAAAAAAGCAATGAGTTTCACAAAGTGAGATACCCTACCTGTTTTGTGATCCACAGCGAGCAGTTACCCAACATGAATCAATGTAGTGAAGAAAAATTGGAAGAAACATGTATTATCAAGTAATATTTATAATTTATAATCAAGCGTACTAGTTAAATCAATCAACATGTTTACAGAGTTATGCACTGAGAAGCTTATCGCGCTACAGTTAAATGTATAAATATATCGTAAAAATGAATAAATTTGACAATTTAATCAGAACTTCGTTGGCGCTTCCTATATTACTCGTTTTAATGCAAATAATAATAATAATAATAATTTTGCATTAATATACTAATTTATATGTATAAAGACTTCTCTCTTTTTAAATGTATATCATTTTCAATATCAATTGGGAAAAGCTAAATGGTAGCGGTAATTCAGCCCGCGGAGCTGTTTCGGTTCAAGAACAGCGTGCTGAACTAGACTAATCCTTAAACTTAATTAAAATGCAGTGCAATGAAGGCTAAATTTGGTCGATAAAAAGTTTAATTCTTTAGTTAGCTTCAAGAATATTATGTTAATTTCAACTCCATTTTCTCCCTCAAGTAACGAAACTTAAGTGATAATGTCAATTGATTTTGTTAAGGAACTATTTTTTAAGGCTCTCTGTGTTAATTGATTTTTAATCTATAATTATGTTCCTAGTAAGCATGATACATCGTTAATAAGAGTTGAAGACAGTGCTGGATTAAAATTTTATATTTGTTTTAATTTTCGTCGTTATTTTGTTAGTGTTATTAAAATCTAAAGATTTTATTTTTTTAAAGATGTTAATCACTTCAAGGTGTAAGGGTGAGCACAAAAACACTCTTCGATTTCTTAAAGCACCACACACATTGTAAAGAATTTCTTTACAGTGTCTTTTAACTTTTGTTTCTTGTTGTGGGTCGTCCCAGGTGTCTGCGCTATAAAGTAGGAAACTCTCAACAAAGGAATAATAAATTTTCTTTTTTCTTACGCATCTATTATTTTATATAACTTTGGTGCAGGGTTACTAAATTATAATTTAAAAAATACCGGCCACATATTCCAAAAGATAGATTTTAAATATTTATCTCTAAAAAATAAAAAAGAAAATGTCAATATACCTTATTATTTTATTAAGTTTGTGTAGAAATATTTCATACTAGAAGTAATACTTATAAGGTTTTTATAATGAGATTATCATCACTGAATTGACAATTTTTGGGAGCTGAAACCTACTTAATTTGCAAGAACACTAAGAGTGTAATCACTACCAGTTTGAGAATCATACAGAAACAGGAAAGAGATTTGAAGCTTACCAGCTGGTTCGTATCCACAATTACTCGGCGTTTAAAACAAAATCTCCACACTGTTTTAAAAATACAAAATTCTTTTTTTTTATTCAAAATTAAAGCCTTTTCAAGTTTTTACTTTTTTCGACTGAACACCGACATATAACTGGAATAGGCTAAATATATCTTGCGAATTGGCAAGATTGTTTGGGAATAGTTCTAACGCTCAATCTCCTACTCGTGGAAGGCCAGGACAAATTGTTCAAGCGCCCACGCCTAGATGGTTGCCATTGCCCGGTGTTACCGACTCCATACACCCAATGTGTACATAAATAATAATTTCTTTATGCTATATCGATGATTTTCGCTAATGCTCGCCCTCACTGGATGTAAGAAATTAAGTTTAAAGTTTGTCTTCAAACTTGGGGACTTTGTGCTCATCCTGTCATTCCAAAGATAGCTACATATATCACATTTCTTAAAAGAATACACTTTACAACCATTCATAAACTTGGTCTTTACGATTTGAAAAAATAAGTAATGTATTTTTTTTCTTGGCGAGGGCACTGCCTGTTGCTTACGTTTAGAGTGGAAAAAAGTAATGCTTTTGAAGTAGGTAGTGCTTGAATAATTCTCCATAAGAAATATATTACAAGTACTGTACAATATTTCTGTTATTTTTTAACCATTAAAAAAACAAACAAACAAAAATTATAGGGTGACCTTATCTGTAATGTCAGTAAGACAGATAATTTCTGAAATTTGCCCAAGTTAGTTTCCTTACATTTTGTTCTCTCTCTATGATTGAGTGTTGGTTGAAAATACTTCTGCAGTCTGCTAGACGTCAAGTGAATTGATCATTCAGGTTCAAAGTTGAATGACTGTTAAATGGTGATTGTGAAATGTGATGGTTTTAGATTTTATCGGAATGAAATCTGGGTGAGAAACACTTATCACTTTCTCTTATGCAATTCTAAATTTAAAAATGTTCTTAAAACAAACCATAAAAGTGTACACCACTAAAAAATAAAAAATATATTCAGGAGGATGGAAATTGACTTGAAAATTTCAGGCTATGATCTATCATGAATTCATATGGTAAGGAAGCAACTTCACCATAAGTAGTAATCAAATTCAAAATTCCCTTAGAACTCACCAAAAACAATTTCTGCAAGTTGAATGTTAAAAAAAGTTTTGTTTTTTTCTATCTGTAGGGTAGAATTATTTTTGAAAAAAATAAAAATATAATATACAATAATTTGAAAGTTGTATTAAAATATTTAATATAAGATGTGACACATATCATTTTCAATATACGAAATATACTTATTAATATAAGGTTTATTTAAACATTTTAATACTTGCAAGGGGGAATTTCAAAATTACATTTTTTCAGTGCTGAAAATGATAATTAGAATTATCAAAACATTCATGAGATTGTAACTATTAAATAATAAAATCAATTAATGTTTGGATACTAATGAAAGTAGCTGGTACAATATTGCATTGCACTATTCTTGAAATATTTACTAAAGTAATATATACTTTAAAAAAAATTAGGTATATTAAATAAATGAGCTTAAAAGAAAATTGCTTGGAATATAATTGCAGTAAGAGTCTGTGAATGAGTAATTATTCACACTGATTTATTTCAGCTTTTTAGTGAGTTTGGGTCTCCTTTGAAAGAGGATTACAACGGGCGCTTTCTAGCCAGAGCTCTAGCATTTATGCCAAGGTTTGCTGATGCCAGACTATTTCTGTCACCAGTAGTACAATAATTACTAGGCTGTAATTATTATAGAAGGCTCTCGTGCCAATAATTCCTCTTGAAGTCCTGCGAACTTGTCTATTGACTGCAACTTTTTGATTATTGGACCATTCCTTCAGAGGTCCTCAATCAAGCCTTGTTTATTGTATCCTTGACCGCTTTCGTACTTTCATCTATATTTAGAGATGGATTAATCAGTTTGATATAGGCATTTCGATTCACTTATGGTTCCGTCTCTCACTACACTTGGTTGACTGCCTTATTAATCTACCATTGATGATGAATGAATACAAGTTATTTTTTTTTTTTTCAATTCCATAAATCTACATATTCTTTGCCCTTCACTCTCTTGAAAATATTCAGCCTCAGTAGATAAACTTTTAACGAACCTTTACTTAAATTTCATTGGACTTTTTTGATAGTTTTATCCTGCCCTGAACTCCTGATAGATGTCCTCTGGTCTTGCTTTCTTTGCAAAAATATCGCGGTTCTTACTGCACCAAACAAAAAAAAAATTATGGTCACCCTAATCCAATGAACTTATGTAATACTGGATTGTTGCATAATTTCTATAGTATTAAATGTCGGATAGAATATTATAAATAAAATTTTGCAATCACAATTACTTTAATTAAATTGAATTAGTCATTTAGTCAAAACATTTTTTTGGCATCTTGTCAGGTACAAAAACAGTTTAGTTCGCTTCTCATAGTGTCAAGTGGAGTATGCTTGGCTGTTTCAGTTCAGTCTTGATGCGTTGAGTTTGTTTAGCCATTATTAGGCTAAAAAGTTGCATCTTTATTCGTGCATGTCATTATTTTTTAATCTGAACGTGAGAGAATTGCTTTGTATTCATACCAGCCGGGATGGCTGTGCAGATCGTGGTTCTGAGATCAATATTCAGTTTTAATTGCTTTGAACTAGTCAACTAAAATTCGTTTATTTTTTATTCAATTAGTTACTCAATAAATATATTCAAGATAAGAAAGAAATTTTAACCCTAAAGTGATAATTTCAATTGTAATTTTTGCTATTCAGATATTTTCTGACATTTTCTTTCAGAGTGCCTTTTCTTTTAATAAGAGTTGGGTGACATTTTCATTGCAGATCAAAGCGGTTTGGGAATTATTTAGTCCATAGATATGGTGATATTGATTAACACTTGAATAAAAAGTTCAAACATTTTCACAATTTTTAAGTGTTGAAATTCCTGTTATAAATATGCATACATAGGCTGCATGTTACTTTGAATCTGTGAACAGTATGAATTCCAAATCACATTGGACAGTATTGAGCAATTTCTTCCTATTCTTTTCCTTAGAATGAATATGTTGATTTATGCCTCATTAGAACAAATAAGATATGAAACTGTTACATTAAGGATAAAATTTCTTACTCTCAGTAACAGTTGGACATTGTTAGTTTTTTATTATTTATAATTATGCCAATAGTATCAAACGAACAGTATTTAGCTAATAGTCTCAAACGAACAGTATTTAGCAAATAGTCTTAAAAGAACAGTATTTCAATTCAATTAAAGAATGTTTTTATTTTCCCCAATTGGCTATTTATTTTATAAATGATATCTAGAATCCCTGCCAATATCTAAATTGATAGATTATTTTTCTATCTTTGAGGTCGTCTTTTTAAATTATTTAATCCAACATAATTTAAATAATTTAAACGCCTACGTTATCGCATTTTTATAGGCTGCAAGGCAGTTCAAAATTCAAAATATAATTATTTTTATTTTTTTAATTTAAATAATATGATAGAAATTATGTAACTCACTTAACAGTTTATAATGGAATGGGATTGCAAATTAGATTGAAATGAATTTGAATAAATAAATAAAAATAATAATAGTGCAGAAACTAGATGGAATCATTAAATAATTAATGACTTATATTGTAAAGAATAATTGAATAATATTGCATTTCTCTTCTCTGTGCTAAAAAAAAAAAAAATGTAGATATCTGAATTTCTTGTAAATTTTTATGATTATAGAGAAAAAAGATAACTAAAAAAGTAAATAAAAATAAAATTGAAAGTTACTAACAAAGAAAATAAAATACATTCCTACATTTGAATCTTTTAATTTGTATAAAACTGTATTTGCAAATGATGTTATTAATTAAGGAATAATCTTTAAATACGAAATACAAAAATAGATGGATTCTTAAATTTTTTATATGTGCTAAAAATTTGTTCAAATTAATTTTAAAAAAATAATAATAATAATAATAATTAATAAGAAATTGAGATGCGTATTTATTAATGTTTAAGAGCTTAATCCTTAAGAAACGTGTATTTTTAATATCCAACTTTTAAGTAGGAGTTTGGACAGATATAATTTATTTATTATTGTGGATTTTAAAGGCAATTTATTGTAGGGCACGTGGGTAATAATAGTAAGTTACTGACCCAGACTTACTGACGGGTTGCCGGATTGGAATTGATTTGGTTCATTACTTTACTTACTTTTGCTCCAATAATTGGGAGTTTACTTTTCTTACTTATTTTCAAATTTGTGTTTTCACCGAATATACATGCGGTGGGACCGTCGGATTTTTAAGTGTTATACAAATCATCTGTAAGAATATTACAGCAGTGATAACATTTGACCGTTATAACGATTTCTTTGAACTGTAAGTTGTTTGTATCTGACGAAAGTTCATTTACTATTGTTTCAAAAACAATAGAAAAATAGAAAACAAACAAATTCTAAAAGATAATAATAATAAGTTTTTTTCCAATATTTTTAGAAATATCTGGAACAAAACTATAGGGATGTTTGTTTGGTTGTATCCTAATTCTCGACAAGGCCGATGTATTTTCGTAAGAGAAGAGGTATTTTCATCAATCAGTGCCTCACTCTTCTTGTGCAAGACAACTATCCAATTTCGCTTACAACTTCTGATCCAAAATTTAAAAGATCTAGAGGCTTTGAAATACCATCACAAATGCGTTTTCACGGTAACAATTCAAGCACATGTCACGATAAAAACAAGTAAATGATAAGAAAAGTAATAGCAAAATCTCCGAATCATATTCGAGTTTTAATATAAAAATGAATGTTGCCGCGCTTACATTGCTCTCTGTTGATTTTCCTTTGAACTGAGTCAACTATAACATGTTTTTTAAAGATAATTGCAAAAAGTAACTAAATGGCAACCCTAAGGCAAATTAATTCACAGAAAATCATTTTGGTAGCCAAACAGCTACGCTATGCAATGCAGTGAAGAGGTATTTAGCACTGATCAGAGTTCAGTGTTCAGCTCATAGTATGGAGTCATGAAAAATGCTTAGAAACTATACTTTCTCCAGAGCAATCGATACTATATCAGACCCAAATAGAGATTTCTCTCTCTGACTTGTGTCATCCAGTACTGGCTGGAAGTTGCTTACACTCATTTTTTGTTGCCATAGCATTGTTGCTTTAATTCAAACAAAAAAAGATTAATACGAAATGATAATAATGATCCCATACTGGCTGCGTTCCAGGGGTTGGGTAAGAAAATTACTATTATTATTACACTTATCACTGAAATAATGTCTAGAGGAACTCAACAAAAATCTATTACAGAGTTGCCCATGGCGCCAGAGAAAGTGAATTCTCTTTTAAGATCAGCAGGAAAAATGGCCTTTAAGAATAATCAGCTCGAAATCATCACAAAGTTCAATGAATTTTTATTGGCCTACAGATTGTCGATATTTTCACTCTTCCAATGTGCCACTGTAGTTGGTCGATTTTAGTTATTGGTAACTATTTCTATGAAAAGTACTATAAAAATTTGTCTTCATAATTTTCCTCTCATAGGTATTTCATCAATTATTAAATCACGCAGTAAAATTTTGTATCCCCCCCCAAAAAACAAAGGTAAAAATGTTTCCCCATTACATTTATTTTTTTTATTTATATTTTTAATGTATATGGGAGCAGAAAAGTTAGAGATATTGTTATTTGATCGAAAATGAATTCACGAAAATTGGGCAAGTTGCTCAATATAAATCCGACATTTTCTAATTTTATTTACATATGGATGCTAGTAAGTATTCCTTTATTAGTATTACAATTCATATTCTTGTACGCACTATCTACTACGTGTTAAGCAGTTTTAAAGAAGAAATTTCAGTGTAGTCGGAAAAATATTCTGTTCTTACTTCTGATGAACTGATTTTATGAAAATATGGAATTCAAGGAGTGAATGTCCAAGAATTGGAATTGGCTCAGGAGTGGTTTATTTTTCTTAATTACTGGTATGGATTGCGTTGCTAATAAACATAGTAGTTTATAAATTTTGTTACACATTAGTATTTATTCATTTCTCTTATAATTATGTTTGCCTAAACCCTACCAACAATAAAAATATTATACATTTAATTTAATTACAGATTCCAATAGATTTGAATTTTTGTGCACAAAATAATGGTTTTGCTGCAAACGATGGGTGATTTCAAAGTAGGAGATATCTGTTTAATGCGAACCTGCAATTCGTCCTGTACTTAAGACGTTTATTCCGTTCAGGTTTTTGTAATTCATAGAATTTTTTTTTTTTTACTTTAGGTTCAATGATCTGCTTTTACATAAAATTCTAGACTAAAAAAAGAGTTGATTATTTTGCTGAGTCAAATCTTCATTAAAAAAGTATTTTGTTTACCAATTAGACCTTTGTGTAATAAACGTTGTCTTTAATTGTTTACAATTTTATCCCAAATTGAAATCATTTACCAGGTTATTGAAAATAAAGTGTAAAAGTTGCATGCCTAAAAATCTATTTCTGGGTAGTGAAACTTTCACATGTAGTTAATTTAGTGCAATTGATGGGTATATTGTATGAGTATACTCGCAGATTTGAATTTAATCGTAAATTTTATCACCTCAACACTTTTTACTTGCTTAAAATTAAGCAATAACAAACAGATTTTTAGTTTTCGCTTTAGTGATAATTTCTTTTTTTCAGCTCTCTATTCTCGTTTTATTATTGACATGATTACCTTGTCAAGAACTCTAGGGGAAGAGTAGCTGCCCCAACCTGATCTTCTGAACACATCCATGAATTGGAATATTATTAAGTTAGTCGTTTCTGAACTTAAAGTGAACATTCATATATGTAGGTAGTAAGTAACACGCACTAAATGTGGTATTATTCTGTAGCTATGATTCTATAAGAATTCTATAGCTATTTTTCTATAAGGAATCTCTCATGTCTAGACGATAAAGAAAAATGAAAAAGCCAGTGATAGCAATCAAAGTGATGGAACAATATATAGCCTTAAAAGGGCAAGTTGGAGGATGGAATGCCGCGGCCCTATAATAAAATTTGTTTTCAAATTTAAACTCTAGCCCGCAGAAATCGAAAGATTTTGAACTTTTTTGTGGAAAATTGTTGTGTTTGTTCGCAACAATTATTTTTAACACCCTATTATAGTTAATACTTAGCTCTACTTAACAGATTAGGATTGAATTACATAGAAATAATGTACTTAATAATTTGTTTCTATTAGAATTAATGTCTTTTTCCGTACTAGATTCTTAGCTGATTATCCTCACATAATGCTGCAATTAGTTGAATTAACACTTGACCCAAAGAGACAAACTATTCAACAATTGATTGAGGACGGGCTAAATACTCGGTGTGCATGATAATTAATTTTTTTAAAAAAGCCTGGCTAGTGTATGCACTGCCGAGTGTATGAGGACTGCAAACTGTCAGTGACCCTTCGTCAGCGTACCTACTAACATGACAGGTCAGTAAACACCTAATTTTACACAATGTAATTTTTAATGTCTTCTAAATTGGTGAAATGAGAAAAAAATAAGTTCATGGTACGTCATACGACTTTCTTTTACGGCTATTCTTAAAGTTCTTTCATAATTAGAAATTATTAAATGTTCTATTGACTTCAATATTTTATAGGTTCTCTGATAAGGATTGTTTTTTATTTTTTTGTTTTTCTTTTTTTTGACGAGTTATTTCATTTCCCGGATCATTGTACTTTTTGAGTTCATTAACTTTGTTGGAGCAGATCAATGTCAAATATTTTTTATTTATATTTTAATTTATTCACCTGAGTTAGCAATGTTGACATTACTAGGATCACAATCAGAAATGCATGCAATAAGTTCAAAATAATTGCTTTCGTCAATTTCACACATTTTCGCTTGATCTTTGTGTAGACGACTTCAAATATTTAAGCAAGATCCTCTTTTTGTTTCTTAATTTTGCATATTTTTTCCGCATTCCCTTTGCGTATGATAAGTTTCTTCTTATATCATTGAACTTATTTAAAAATAAAACAAAATTTTACTTCATATTATGGTATAAAAAAAATATATATATTAAAATTAAATCACTACTCTGCACATCAGTGTTTTTATCAAAATGAAAAAAGCTCCACGGAAAATTTAACAAGCGATATGTAGACGACCAACTTCTCTTACTGCTATTATGTAATTAAACTTAAAATTATAGTTAAACATAATAAAATAGTTGACTTCAATATTCTCATGCAAATGTCCAAAAGATCAGATAATACTCTTTTGAGTACTACTTAGAAAATCTCTTTAAATTTTTCCAACTCTAAATTTCGGTTAGATCTTTCGTTCACATAGAAATTATACTTATGTTAAATCAGTACAATAATCTGAAGAGACACTTTAGAGAGCTTAACGGTGTTCCACATTAAGAAACCCGCATAAATTATGTTTCCTGGTAAAATATTTAAAATTAAAGTAATAGACTAACAATAAGCGATGTATGTACAAAGTTTTAACATTTATTTGAAATCATTTTAGAAAAAAAAGAGTAAAAATCTATTCAAATAAAAGTACACAATAAGTATATCAAGTTAATATATCAAATAAAAAAAAAAACTTCACAGCCTTTAAAAAAAAAAAAATCTATTTAGCAACGTGGCATGTGAAATAAATATCAAATTTTAACAATACGATTTTTATTTTTTGAATTTTGCTGAACGCACGCAGTAACAGACACCAACAAACATACTCTATTTCAGACCAAATTTTTAAAAACCAATTTTGCATTCTCAATGCTCTTAAAACAGGTATTCCTGTAAAAACTCAAAATAAAAACTACGTATATACCGATCGCAGCATTACCTTGTCTTGTAGGATTGAGAGAATAGTAAAGAAATCAAGTTAGATTGTTGCGAATGCAGAGAAAAGAATTTTTTTTAATCGTCAAGTCACGAACCGATAATAATATGTATCTAAGACGTTAAAAAATGTTCTACTGTTTGTCGTCTCGTCTGATATTGTCACCGTCGCGATGTACCAGTCACAAACAAATAGTATGCATACTACAAGAAACATAAATACTGTTCAACATTTTTTTTTTAATAATTTCTTCATTAAATTTAATTTTTGAGAAAATTTAAGCCACAAAACTTATTATTATCCGTTGCAAATTCTGCACTCGAAGATCTTCCAGTTACTGCATTAAACTATTAATTATGAAAGAAGCTTGAGGTACCAGATCTTCCAAGAACCCCTCTAAACAAAAAAAACTTCTGATAAAATTATAATTAAAATAAAATAAAACTGTAAGAACTTATTGTGCTCACAAAATTAAAAGAAACTCCTCGTTAAAACCGTTTCCGATAGCAATAACCAAAAACAAGAAATTGCAAATCTAATCTTTAAAGTGGCTAGTTTAAATTTTGAATATAACCGTATTACACGAAACGTTTCCTGATGGCAAATGAGTAATAAGTTTTGAACTATTTTTTTCTTTTATAACTTTATAAGTTATAATACATAATTTCTCCTATCAAAGCAGTAGGCAGAATAAAGCAAATTCTCATTAAAGGCAAGAATAGTTCATGGGAATGTAAACTCAAACTTTTAGAAAGCGTAGTGTCTGCCATAACTTTGTACTGCTCCGAAATATGGGCCATTCAATATCTATCTGGAAATGGTGGAAAAGGTACTGCAGCACTTTTTCAAAACATTACTGTTGTGGCCGCGTAATACGCCTTATCATTATGTGTTAATAGAAACAGGCTGTAAACCACTTAAAGTTGCTATTTTTAAAAGAAAAATGTCTTGGTGGGTCAAGTTGTTGCATATGAGCCCAAGTAGGTATCCCCGCATTTGTTTTGATAAACTTCGTGAATGTGGCCTCAACAAATACAATACGTACAATTTGGGCTTTACAAATTAAAAACCATCTGTGTCCTATTGGTTCTGAAGAGTTGTGGAATGCCACTAACCCTCAGTTGGTGCAAAATGTTAATAAAGATGTTACTGAGAAATGGTCGAACCACTGGTACAGCCTAGCGGTTGAAAATGTATTGAATTCCCGCTACAGTAACATTTATAGAAGCATAGTCTGTTGGGGCGATGGAGAGACTTATTTAAAAGCAAATTTATCAATTACAAAAAATAGAATTGTAGTTCAACTTCGTCTTTCTCATAAAAATGTAGTAAGGATGTAGTAAAACTATATTCAAAAATATAATATTTACATTATAAATAATAAAATAAAATAAAAAGAAAAAAAATGAATATGATGTTAAATGAGTGTTAGGTACCAATTTCAAAAGAAAGGATTTTCGTTTAACGAGTTTAGATCTGTGCGTTATTCTTTAGTTAATTAAAGAAATATGCCAAATAATTTGAATAAATCATCATTTTTAACTACTCAATAAACTTTTGGAATTAACAGGTTGTGAAGAGCTAATGAATAAGCCGAACACAGGAGATTGTGAATGAATAAGCCATGAACTTATTACTCGCTCTGATCCCCAAATTAAATAATAGTGGATGGAATACTTAACGGGACCGCCAGTACACCTCCACGATCATCTAAGCGTTCGGAACACCCTATCAGGAAAACATCTAGAATAATCCCGCCTAGCTTCTCCACTATTCCTATCTACGAAACCGTAGATGTATAACATATCGCGATATTCAATATTTGAATACGTTGGCATAATGATAGCAAAATGACAACTAAATATCTAATGAAAATATAGACTTTAAACTATCATTTCTTCTTGTTGTATTTATTTGTTTTGGTAAGCCGTATTAGGATAAAACATGTCAGTTTTTAACTTGGAGATTAGAGCGATAAGTAAGTTCTCGGCTTATTCATTAGCTCTTCACAACCTGTTAATTCCAAAAGTTTATTGAGTAGTTCAAGAAAAAAAGAATTGTTTATAATGTAAATTTTATATTTTTGAATATAGTTCTTAAATTAATTAATTATTAAATTACACGTTTGCAAAAAATCGTACTGGATTTGATGATTCTGATCAGTTATATTCTTATGGTAGGTGAATTCCTTTCATAATGCAGACGCTGTTTTGAGGCCTACTTTTTTGCAATTAATAACAGATTTCTGCGTCACTTTTTAACATAAACCCAATTATTGTATACCGTTCGAAAGGTGATTGTATGTAGATGTTTTTCCTGAATAGTGCACGGTTTTTTCATATGAAATGTTTTTGAGAAAAATGAAGTCAAAGTTTTTGGAAAAAATTAGAAACTTGCTATTTCTTATGTTTGGGCCACAAAGTAAAATACTTATAATTATTATTTTGGAATACAAATTAGCTTATTTAAAAGGAAATTTAACCTTCTTTCTAATGAGCTTATTAAAATAGCTGTAGCTTTTATAGTTTGAGAAATATAGACATCTTTTTGCTAAAAAGTAGTAACACCTTGAAAAAACAAAATTAAAAATATTATAAAACGGAGCCGAATCGAGCCATAGTTTATATGGAATTTTTTGTTGCAAATGATGCCCAGAATCGCCTCCCTAAGTTACCGTAGTCTTATGCTGAACACCCTGTATACGGACCTCTACGCGATCAGTATATACTAAAATATTTCCCTTCAATGAACCTTGATATTGTAAGTTTGTTCGCATTTGACAGTACAGACAAGATCAATGACATTGTGTATTATGTGTTGGGTTCCTTGAAGTTGAGATCTTTTATTATGAATGAATAATTAGACAATATAGAAATTTGTGATTTAGTTAAACTTTTTCAAATGATGTGTCCAGAGGATATCTTTCTTATACATTGTGCTGCACTATTGGTTGTTTTTTATAGGTGTAATTTTTCTATTTTTTCGTAATGTATATTATATTTTTACTATCTTTTGTGAAGTCCCAACTCTCTTGTAAAACTGCTAGTTGTAACAAGTAATAAATAAATAAATAAATAATTTCTCTTGCTAGAGACTTATTTTCAAAAAGTTCTTTTTCATATTCAAAGGATAGCAAAATCAGTACATAGAAGAAAATCGAGTTTTTTTTTTAATTTATTTCGCTGGAGATACATTTTTAAGACTTATAAAATACGTGCATAATGTTGCATATTTGGGGCTATAATTTCTTTAAGTCTCATCAAATTAATTTTATAAGAAAAAGTAATTAATAATAATCAAATAATATCAAAATATAAAGCAACAAATATCTATTATTAAAAAAGTAATCACGTTAGAACGAGACTCCAGACTTCATAATTTGAAAACAGGCTAATCGTTAAATACCAGCTACGTACATAATTTAGTTCGAAAAATATTCAATAGATGGCTCTCTTATGACAAAATTATGTAGCATGTAAGTTGCAGAATGCAGTCAAGGGTTAATTTTTCATGATTATTGTTAATTCCAATAAATTAAACATGGACTATTTAGAAATAAATGTGTTACCCTTACAGCATCTGTAATATTTTACAAGCGAAACAAAACCTTCATTCCTGTCAGATAGAAGTACAGGGACTCGCCCAAAGTCATAATACTTAAAACTATTAATGTCTTACTTTAAAAAAGTAAAACCTATAAAACATCCTGAAATTAGGGCTTTCTCGCTCAATTTCTAATGACAAAATTAACATTAAGGATTTATCTTTTGCAGATATGTTGGTGAGATTACCAGGTATCATCTTGTGTGTAGCCGTGGCATGCCGAGCGGACACTTATTTAGAAGCGTTGAAATTATCACACGAGAAGAAGGGACACTACTTTTACAAACAACCGACTGAAGAAATGCCACAGATTTCATCCTCTGTATTTCCACATTCACTTGATATACTTGTATTGTTGGGAAAAATTTTGTTAAAACTAGTTATATTCAAATTGTTCGTGAAATTTTTTGCTCTTATATGCCTACTACTATTTGTGCCAACACTAAAACTGGTTCACTCGGAAAAGCCTGTGAAAGAGGGTAACTTATATTGAGATTCAGTTTATTTGGCTATTACATTCGTACTGATGCATGTTTTATTTGTTACTTATTTTTGGTAAAAAGTTCGAAGTTTTCTGTGCTTATTATTAACACAACATAATTTTTGTTAAGTGTAGTTAATAATTCCCTTTCCTACCTTGATGTAGTGACTTATGCAAGAATTCTCCCTTTGACTAATTATCCATTTGCATGAACAGTTTTAAGGGGTATGACCAATTAAGATTAGATAAACACAGATAAGATAAACATAGATAAAGTATTATTATTTATTATAAATGTTTTATTAGAAAATAATGTGTTACATGTTTTTGTTTTCATACATTTAGCGCTTTGATCAAATGATCGTCAGACGAGTTCCACACTTTCATTTTATAATTCAAATTAAACGATTATTTCCACCAACAGCTGTAAGACGTAACTAAGAAGAGAAAATTTAAGGCCAGCCGCTGGACTGAAACCGGCATATTTGTGTAGGAGTCCACTACACTGATTACCAAATAATCTCTTTCCTCCGCGGTACTATTTAATTCGAAAACTTTGTATCTTATACAACCTTAATTTTAAACATTTATAAAACGAATATTATAATTCTTGTTAGTTGATTCAAAATTATTTTCATCCAGCAAGTTTTTTTTAAACTGTTTCAGAAGAGAGAAGAGGTCTATTGAATTATTTCGAGACACATCTCAGAGAGTCTGCAAAGAAGTACAAGTAAAGGAAATAAGTACATACAATCAACCTTGTTACCAACACAGTCATTCATCATAGAAAAAATGTAAAGAGTTGCATGCAAGCTCAGTAAACAGTCTGTTATATATATAATATTGTAAAATTCAATCACAGTAATTTTCATGGTTTTGGTTTGAAATAAGAAATTTAATTTAAAAAATAAAATAAGGTGTTGAAAATTCTAACTAAAAAGGTATTTAAAACAATGAATATAATAGGGAAGGGATTAGCTATGCGGTTAGCGTATTGGATTCCCACGCGGAGATCCCGGGTTCGAATCCAGCTGCTGACCCTTAGGTTTTCTCTTTCTAGGAGCTTCTTTCAGCTCACTGTTCAGTGATAGACAGCCGGCATTGCATTGAAAAAAGCTCCGGGCGCCAATAACTTCAGATGTTGACGCGCCTTAAATCATAAAAAAAAAAAGTAATAAAAAATATATATTATTATTAATAATAATAATTATTAATATATATATATATAATCTACTGCTATTCAAGGCAGTAGATTTGCCTTTAAATAATCTAATAAACATTTGGAGATGTGTGAAAATTTATCTTACAGAGACATTGTTTTAATTATGATTTGGTTTAACTATATTCAAGATCTGTTAAACTCTATGGAGTTGATTGTGCCAGTCTGTATAATAATAATGGATTCTTAAAAACTATTTTATTTATTGCACAAGTTCTATGAGCAAGTGGGTCAATAAACATAAAGACCATCAATAAGGCGCACACACAATATAAAATAAAGTAAAAAAACCAAAATAAAATAAGGTAAGAACGAACAAATGACAAATACTATGTAAAAATTAACTGAATAATTCGTTTAATATTTGTATAGCAAAGATATGTAATCCGCAACCAAATTTATTCAGCATTCTCATAGAACTTGATATTGAGGAGTTGATTGAGTTCTTGTTTCTATAATATTTTATAAGAAAAATAAATTGCTCTTTCAAAGTTTTTGATTGGGCTTCAAAAAGTTATGGACAATGTCTCTAAGTACCTACCTTTCATCCATCTGGTCGCGTAAACCGAGGATCAGCCAAAGCTTGCCCTCTAGACACATTAGGTGGGCTCCGTCTGGCTGATTTTAGTGCCGACTAGAAGATTTGAAAACTTCGTTCACTCACTCTACTGGATACTGGTTTGATACGCAATTTGTCCCTCTGAAGAATTTCATAACTATCGCAAAATTAATTAAATTCTTCAATTTTAACTTGAACCCTGTTATGGGTCTAAAATATGAGGGAATCCAAAAATAAAAATCTCAATAATTAGAAATTAGTAGAAATTGTTGGTTGATTTTGTTGGTTGCATCTTTCCAGCAACAGTAGGCGTCCCCAATAACTTACAATAGTCTCTGAAAGAGCCCGCATAATATACGAGAATCTGCTTCATTACTGAATTAGTAGGATATCTACTGGTAAATCGGGCCCTTAGGAGCGTTTTTGTTCCATACCTGCTAGGTGAGTTATTTTATAAAACATTTTTATCTATGTTAGGCCACCCAACAATCTATTCAAGATTAGTCGCCAATTAATTGTACTAAGTTATTTCTTAATTACAATAGATATCACAGTCCCTGCAAAGATGTGCAGATTTTTAAGATAAGCATTTATTATTAGAGTACTTTACTAAATATTTGTTCTTAAAACTTAATTTCTAGAAATTATAATTTAGAATTTAGAAATAAATTATTATCATAAGTAGATACATATATTTGTCATTAAGAGTGTAATTTGTGCTCTCCGATTCTTCGGAAAAACGAATTCATGACTGGAATGTCTTAATCTTCTCTTTTTCTACATTAATGTGCGTATGCGATGATTATCAGAATAAAGAACATAATGAAAATAAATCAGAAAAATAATTTGAAGTAGAGTTAAAATAAAGTGTCTATTTATTGCTACTTATGAAGGTGTAATACACATTTTATTATTATTTTAAAAAAAACTTATGATGAATGAAATGGCCTAGTCGTTTAATCATCCCATATACTTACCTTTTTAAACTGTAAGTTTTTGTTAAGAAGACATTCTACTATGTTATACTATTGAAGCAAGTAGTTTTAGCCATCGGCACTAATAATTTTATGCAACCATTCAAGGATTGCTTTATATACATTCATGTAATTATATCATGTAAAAGAAAACGTTGCGCTCAATTTTCGAAACTGAAAAATAAAAGAAATAAATAAACACTTAAGAAACAAAATTATATTTTACTTTCCATAAAAAGAGTGAACTTTTTGTTTAAATTTGTACAAATGTAAACACAAATTATTTCATGAGAAAAAATAAAATAAAATTAAAAAAGGGAGCCTAATGAAATACAGATATTTATATATCTATATATCCTCTACATGAAATATATTTTATTTAAACACTACTAAACAAACCTTTTCAGTCAAGCATGATTTTCTTTTTATTCCTTTCTAATTGTTTTTCTTTTTTAATTTTAATAGTTGGAGCATACAGAGTTATTACTTTATTAGTAAATATCCATTTTTGCTTTTTAAGTAGTGCACAGGTCAGAAGCGCCAACTATATATCAATGGGAGCAATGTACCATCGGTCTTCTCCGAAAAAAACAAATTTCAAGAGGGAAAAGCTGGATGTAAAATGCTAAAAAGCTGACTATTTTAATGGATAATGATTGGTTTTATTTCATTATCAAATCCTAATTTACATAACTTCGACCCTCTTTCAAACATTTTGTTCCGAATTTTCAGTTTTATTCATTCACGTGGGCGTGGTTTTTCGAATTGTTTTATTGTTAAAAGTGAGATGCTCTAATTACATCTTGCAATGCGTTTGAATATCATGCTATAGTCTGCAGCTGCCACAGTTTATTTTATTAAAGTAAATGGATTTTAACATGTACATGAGTGATAAGTAAGCATTTAAAATAATAAGCATTTCTATGAAAAATAAAAATAAGACGCTCAGACGATAATACATAAAATAAAGCAAAATTGATATGCACTGCATTTTGATAATTTCAACTAAAATTTGAGAAAATATCTTACTACCAGCAAATTCAAATGAATAGTGCTATCAACAATTAATTGCTGAATAAAATACCTCATTAAAAGATTCCTTTAACAATGCCATAATGAGAAATGACCTTCTTTATTGACTTACTAACATAAATATTATTTTATTTATTGGACTATTTTCATAATTGGTTCATGAATTTCAATTGTTATTGAATAAAAACAAAACAAAATAAATCTACAGTTAAAGAAATAAGCTACACTAATTCACAGTTAAAAATTAATCAATAATTTTTATTTGAAATTTATATTTTGTAACGGAACTTCGGCTCGGAACATGATAAAGTCAGCACTGATCTTAAGCCATGATCTTTAAGCTTAAGGGATATCCCTTTCTTAGACCAAGTTGGCGCCTCTGGTACAGATTACTAAAATATTGCACACAAAAAAAAAGTCCAAAGCAGAGGTGGGCTTAAAAAACAAAATATTATCTCAATAGATTATACAATGTTATTTATCCATTTCATCTCTAATAAATGATTAATATAAAAGTAAATACTTAAAAAAAAGTGTCACACAAGCAGAATGAATGAAATTTTAAGATATGTATCTAATTTTGAACGTACTATAAGGAACTGTTTTTTTTTTTTAAATTTTCTTTTAAAATCAAAAATGTTTTATAAGATACAAATGTTACAAGTTCATTGAAAAATAAAAAATTAAGTATTTTGGGCTATATTAGGTAAAGGAGGAAACAATTCATAAAATATTTAAAAAAGGAAAAGTAATGCTAAAAAATGTTTTTTTTTTTTAAAATCCATACATTTAACCCAGTTTTGTGAACGTTATGATAAGACTGAGAAAAAGAAAGAATAAACAAAAAACAGTATGACACGTCTAAATGTAGCTGTATATACATTTAACTTCTGAATTGGACGCTTAGAAAACATTCACGCCTTAAATTATGAGAAAAAATAATTATAGCACAAAATTTTGGGTACTATTAAATCGCTTATCAGAGCTTCTTTAGTACTGGAGTTGCGTACGTTACTACCGTACCGGTGCCCAAAACACAGCTTAACAATAAAAATCATTTCGAAAAACTATCATTACAGAAAAAACCTCCTCATTACAGGATAAGCTGCCCTTGCCTATCCTAAGCTGGATGATCTTTAATTATTATATAGGCCTCCTCCTTGTTCCTACAAATTTTTGAAGTTCAATAATATAAGACGAGGATGCCAGAACCTCTAATACAACCTATGGGTAGAAGAAGACTTGACTAAGTAATTATTTAAAATCCAGAAAAACAGACAAAATTACTCGTTTGCAAAGTGATTCTACAAAATATCAACTCACCTTATTATTTTCTAAATGCCAAGATTTCTTCGCAGCAAATTTATAAAACACACAGTTCTGCAGAAATTTCTGGGAAGAAATACCGTTTCCTTTTTTAGGGCAACCAGTGAAATTGAATGAAACGGTAAGTTAAATGATTTATCAAGTGGCAATAATACGCTTACCCACGCAGAAATGTCAGATCCATCTCGCAAAAACAGAATACCAAATAGTGTATTTCCAGCATGGTGGTGATGGAGCGTGTATGAAACACATCAGCTGCTAATTGCTGAAAAGGACAACTGCTAATCTTAGCGTACCAACATAAAAATGGGCAGCAACGATTTAGCCTAGACGTTCGGCAAATTGGAAGAATATAAAAATGATCCCTTCGTACCTTAAAATCCAGTAATACAGTTTAACTGTTTTATTATGGGTTTAATTTATTCAATACTATTTTAACGCACTCACCTTTTTTCACAGTTCCTTTACTTATACGCACTAATAAGCACAGAATGTTGCCCTTAGAAAAATAAAGAAAAAAAAAAAACCTGGAACAATCTACTGAACCTTGTTAACATATACATTTCGTCCTTAATAGTAAAATTTACGAAAACTAATTCAAGATCATATTGAGGGAATCAAGTTCCTCTGCAGCTTTGGTAGGTTTAATGGTTATGACATACGTTTCATTATAAGTTTCTGTGCTTATGCTTTTAATTATTATTGTTTGGGTGGATCCACAATGTTTTATCAGATTTTATTCGTCATATTATGCTTCCTCTCTTTTTTTTTTTGTTCCATTTCAAGTTTTTTTTTGAGTTCAAAGAATGAATCTTCCAAAGACATTAGGGGACTTAAACGGTGTAGTAGATTTGAAAATATAAAAGTGGATTGCTGTTGCATGTAGAGTATTAGTTTCCAGCAAAAGCTTTTTCTCAACAAAAAGGAAGCGACCTGCAAAAATGCAAAGGTCTCACAGGATAACACCTTCTTTTCCATGTTCCAGCGAGTCCTCAATTGGTACTCAACTCTAGATGATGCAAATGAGTTCTCTAAAGAAGATTCGAAGGAAAGTCGTACTAGAGCATAACGAATACCCTATAATTGTGATCAGCAGTTGAAATAACCGAGGACAGCCTGTTATATGTTTAGGCACCTCCTGAGTAGAATGCAAGACAGCTTAATGACAAGTAGGGAACATATGGAGTAAAGGAAAAAGGTAAAATCCCATCTAAGACTTTAAGTTGCACAAAGAGACTTGGACTAACCAAGTAAACTACTTTGAATGTAGTATAGGCAAATTTCTATTTTTTTGGTACACAGCTAGGCAAAGATGTTCTGTCTTTTTATACGTCATTAGCCTAAGCAAATAGTGTATGATGGAAGATTATAGTTTTCCAGCTATACGTGTAAATCCACTACATTTGCTTTTCGCACTGTCATTAATTATAGCTGGAATAACTTATGTCTTCAGAAATTAGCGATTATTACTTTATTAATACATAAAAAAAATATGAAAGTGATTCCATTTTGACATTTAAGTACTCTCTAAATCACACAGAAGCTATATGTCTATGATATTACAAACAAACATTAAATGTGAATTTGCCAAAAAGCATTATAGTTCATTTGCAACCTGCCTAGTCAGTATGTTATTAAATACGAGTAAGTAAAAAAAGAGTATTGTGGTTCATCAAATTTAACGTAGAAGTAAACTTCTAATTTTAACAGTTTAAGAACTGTATGATTAAAACAGTTTTATCTATAAGCATGATACAGCGAATAAAAATCTCAAAATTATAAATCTTTATTAGTTTAAATTTTTTGTTCCATTATTTTTCTTTTTACTAACAGCAAAAATATCGAATCTTCCCATGACCTTTTATCTTACCCAGAAACCCAGAAACTTACAAAAGGTATTAACCCCACAAGGAGAGACAATTACACTGGAACAATTTTTTTGTTCAAATTTTTATAAACTAATAAAATTATTTGAGGAACTAAGTTCTCTCCAGCTCCGTACCAATCATTCTTCACAATTCATGACAATTTAGTGCCTTCACATAAACAATCTTTTGAAAACAGCAGCGTTTAATTGAATTTCTTACCTCTTGTTTATTATTAACTGAAATACGCAATTTATTTTTTTACTTTTTAACAATTTTTAATTTCAAATTAAAAAAAAAAATGCCCATTCTTTTCGTCATACACAATTTATTACATAATGTTCTTCGGAATTACACATATTCATTAAAAATTAAAAGAGTTCTGGACTTACTTCAAATAAAATCAACATTGAAAAAAACAAAAACTCAAAACAGTTTTTTAAAACACTAGATGCATTTAGCATCATCAATGGAAACTGTTAGTGACCTACCCCTTGATTATGCCATACCCTAGAAATCGGTAATAAAACTGACCGATTCCGAACATACAATAGAATCAAAATGCTAAACGATATTCAAGAGTGCGACGAGGTCAGTCTTTACGGTATAAGGGGAAAATCATCCAGAAAGTGGAGTCCTGATATTGAACTGAAGAATGTATATTACTAGGTAGAAGACATTGTATGCTTCGTTAAACTGAGTAAAATATGCTGGGCCGAACATGTCGAGAATGAACTCGAAAGGCATACCGAAATAAGTTTTGAAAGTGCAATTGCACATCGTAAGTAGTCGGGCGTCCCAATCTAGGAGATATAGAATATAGCGTACATTAAGTCTACGGTTTGGTATTTGGACAGCAGCAGCAATAAATAGGAATACTAGTCGTCATTATTGGAAGACACCAAGTAGTAGAACGAGTGGATTACGATGATAGATTGCAGACAGTAAGATATTTAAATGACAATCACATTGCCAAACCCTCTCCAATCAGTTACTATTTTTCGGCATTCAATGGTCCTAAGACAGCAATAATGACCTTAAATGTTGAACATGGTTCATTTTGGGCGGATAAGCTTGATTATTTCCAAGATTCACAAGCGTGAATTGTATTTTTCACGAAGTTATTCTTTAACTTATGGCGCGTCAACATTTGATTGAGGTCATTAGCGCCAGAAAGCTTCTCAGTGCACTGCCGGCCTCTGGACCATGTTCTCTTATTATTAGACAATATTTTCTATCACCGAATAAAAATATATCTTTTGTACGAAGATAAAAAACTAAATGGCCTGCACTCGAACCCGGGACTCTTGTAAGGTAGTACATACAGCTAAATTTCTTCCCTAAAATTACATTTGATTAAGTTAAGCACATTCAATAACTCGTGAAATTCAGAAGATATGAAACGATTTATATTTTGATGTAAACAGCTAATTTTTATTGATACCATTTCATCTCAAGCAACGGAAATTAATAAAACTATTATGCAAGGAAAACAAAAACTGTTTCGAGTTCCTCTTTCGATCAGTGTTGCCAATGTCTTTGTTTTATATCTCATTTATGTCTTTCACAATGAATTCACGAATTACCAAGAAACATTATGAAAAACACTGTACTAAAAAAAAAAAAAATCTAGGATAAAATAAACTTCAAGGCTAACTCAAACAGACATTAAATTGAGTATTCCTGACAACAGAAAGGGAAATTAAAAAAAAATAAATAAATAAGTGTTTGGGAACAAGCTAATGGTGATATACAATTTTACTTTAGGTTTTTAATCTAAGTTTTTTTCTTCACAAAATACAAATTTACTTAAATCAGAATTAAACACAACATGAAAAAAAAGTTTGAAAAATACAATAAATTTTGAAATGTCTAAAATTTTGGTGATAAAAATTTAAAAATAAACAAAACATTAAATGAAAATTTTTGAAAAAGGAAAGATTTTAACATTTATAATGAAATTAAAGTTTATCTTTCTAAATAGAAAAAAAAAAATAATAATAATAAAACAGTAATAACCATAAAATGAAATTAAAAATAAAAAAGTATATATAATGTATTTACTAAAATTTCTTTTAATAATGAAAGCTTTTTCAAATGTTATTTATAATTTTAATAATTTATTGTTATGTGGATATTTTTATGACCACTGATTTCTCCATTCACTTCCTGGAAAAAAAATCCATCTTGAAATACTCGAATACTTTTCATTTATTGCAATTACATACTTCAATTTTAATTCACAAATTGTCTTATAAACTAAATGAAAAGTGTCAACACGTAAAATACAGACGGTAATGTCTAGTTTAATCTTTCTGGTTAAATTTCTACTTTCCGTCTCAAGATTTATTTACTTTTTTAGTTGTACACAGCCAGCCAAGTACCGCCCGCGTGTCTTCTGATTTCCTTCAACATGTACCATCTAACCCAAACATAAACCGAACACTAAGTTAAACGAACAATTTTGAATAAATAATTCGGTAGCAATCGCTAACAGAAGTGAGGTATAACGTTTGTATGTTCGAATATCTGAGATGGAACTTTTTCCTTGACTTCTAGCTAGGATAACCAGTTCCAACACAAGAATGAAGAGCAAATGGTATATTCTTGATGCATTCCCTTTCTTGTTTTAAACAACAAAGTATTGTTTACTAAACAAAGTTGCTGGATCCCTAAACCCTGGATTTCACGAAGTGTCTTACGTCAAGCTTTATGGGATAAGCTTAATTAAGGTTTTTTTCAAAACACCCTCACAAGCAAGACTAGGCTCGAAAGAAAGGCTTCATTCCCACGGCTCCCACATTGGCCAGGCGGCATCCACAGCAGAGCCACTATTTTGTCGATCTGCAGCTTTCTATATCAGAAGCTTGCATTCGTTCTATTGAGCATCTCACCGTAAAACTGAAGATATAAGCACCTTTATAATCGCTTGGCAGTCAACGAGCAGTAGAAACTCGTTTCTAGTCTTTTTCGGGCGTTTTAAGTGCTGCTTGCACTGCAATTAGTTCTCCGTCTAATTATTTGCCTAGCCACCAAGTGGAACGTTCTCTTTAAAATCACTCAGAAGCACTCCAGCACTATCAATACGTCGTCCACAAAAGTTAGGATTCGTACGCCAAGGATGGCCTATCAACCATTAGATTGGAAAGTGTAGAACTAATAATAAGGAAGTATGCTTTGTGTGTTAGCACCGAGATTCTATACATATAGTATACCACACGAATGAAACGCTAAGTAAGAAAAGACTATTCAATTCAACCCCGATGCCCATAAAAATATACTTTTCAACAAATTCTTTAAAGGCACATTTAAAATTCATAAAAATACTATTGTTCCTCGGTTTCTGGAATCTATCCTTCACCTCTTATACTAGTCTAGTGACTAGATCCGCAATTCTTCCAAAAACCGACTGCGTTGAGTTTTTCTCTAGAAAACTTTCAAGACTGGTAACAACCACCCATGTCATATGTACTACAACCAGCTTGCACATGACACTTGTCAAAAGGGATTGAACATTACTTTCTGAGGTTGTAACTCTTCCTTTACAATCAGGATTATTGTGGCTTCTCAACGTGCACTGTAGGTATTTTCGTGCAATTTATTCAAAACTTAAGTAGAATCGTTTAGTTTGTTTTCACAAATTGATGATGAACTCAGACAGCAGGCCTTCAGGTTTTGAGATCTTTTCATTACTTACTTTCTTCAATGTCAATTCAAATTCAACTAATAATTCAAATTCTTCCTCTTCCAGGCAAGTTTGTTTTTGGGAGGTCTTGTCTTAACGTGTATTCAAAATTTAGAATGCCTGTAAACGAAAGATGTCGCAAGCTAGCATTCAAAGTCGGATTTCCACCGTCTTTTATAGATCCCCTCTCTCAGAATGAAGTGCGTTCATTCTTGTTTAGAAGCTTTCACCTACACAATGCCAAACGCGATTTATTCAGATTGGTCATTAGAAAAGAACTGATAATCTAATATTTTTAAGTTTTAGCTAGTCGGGATCTTCAGGGAATTGCTATTTCGAAAGATTCGAAATATCGTAAGTCGTCACATAGCTTAGCAAACTCAGGTGAGTATAATGAGAGCTCCCTGTGAATACTTTTTCTTTGAATGCTCTGAATGGATTCCTCTCAATGCAAACTCATAAATTACTGTGGTTAGTTCCTCGAAGTACAGATTAAGTCTCAAAATAGCTCCTTACGAAAATGTCTGCCACGAGTTTAGCATCCCTCCACGTAGCGGCGTTTGAAGGATTAAATTTCCGTTCAACACTTCAACCCAAAAAAAGTTATTTTAGTAAATTGCATGAACTTACGAAATTATTCAGAGGTTTCAGAGAAACTCAAAACAAGTATTTCTGGTCAAAACTCTCGCACTACCTCCATTTAATAAAAGAAGGAAAAGAAGATCATAAATATTTTCAATGCATGACAACAGTGATTGAATACTGCATTTAAAATAAAGAATGTATTTACCATCTATGACAAAAAAAAAAATTAATCTTGTGATTTAAAGGTCAGTCCTGATTCTTGGAACAAATTCAGCTGCATCTGGATTTAGCGTGCTCTGAAATATACAAAATAAAAACATTTAAGTTATTTAAATAGCTTATAATAAATCATCCAAGGTATCATCAACTTAAAACAGCCGCTTTTCGAATTTCGATTGTTTGCATTTAACCCATTCCAAACATATAAAAAAAACGAGCCGATTGTAGGACAAAAAGTCAATCCCAGACTCCAGCTACCTAAGTAAGATGCACACATTTCGGACAGATCTAACAATAATCTTAATACGAAACAGCCAAAGCTTTTACAGAGACAACTTGTTCTGACCGAAGATCACGACCCAAAATTTATCACAACTCACTCATGAAAATATGTGTTTCCTTCCTCTCACAAACTCAACAAAATGAATCTGTTCATAAGAGCCTCATAATGGAATGTCTTCTTAAATCCCCACGCTCAATAAATTAACTCATCATGGATTTTAAAAAATGTCACTGGAAAACTCAGAAACAATTTACTAGCACGAAACGAATTCTTAATTAGCATTTCATTTAGAACAAAAAAAAAATCATTTTATGAAAAATTTTATTTTTGAGAGAGTATTTTGGGAACAAAAATCATCTGACTATAAACGAAGATAATACATTATTCAGCGTAAGTTAATGAGGGGTGCAGATGAAAGGCACTTACACAACATTCAGTTCTCATGAAAAAGTCATACTAACGCTATGAGTATCAGGCCATCCCCAAAATGTACCTATCTTGGAAACTGAAAGATGAGTTAGCATGGAATTTCTCAAAAAAGTTATTCACACAATTAGTTCAAAAATGGGCTATAAACTAGAGTTATTGCAATGAGTTAATAATACATATATATAAACCTGTTATTAAAACGACGATGCATAAAAATTCAATGAAGTAGGAAAATAGTAATTTCAATGTTGCTCATAAGGTTTTGCTAATTTATGTACATACCACATAAACTAGCTCTAGGGCAAAAAAAATCAACTGAGCCACAAGAGAAATACAGTAATAGTGAATCAGAAATGCTTTCGAAAGAAAAAGATAGAATTAAAAGAATAACTCTGAAGAGTAATTCTTTAGGACTTAAAACCTCTATGCCAACGACTACATCGTTAGATTCAAAATAGCCCTGCTGTTTCATAGAACTCTAATTAATCGCAAATAAATTCGTTCCAGCAAGATAACGCTCTCTGTCAGACTAAAGAAAAAAGTGAAAAACGTAATGGCATGGTGAACAACTTTTGCATCCACCCTAAACGTTCGAAAAATCCGACAACCATTTGTTTTTGACTATTACGCACTGCAAGAATAAATTAAATAACATCGCTGAAGTGGAAAATGGAGTTATTTGATTTCAATCTCAAGATCTGAAATGTACAAAAAAGCGTTAACATTATTATTTTATAAAAATAATATATATTTTCTAATCTGATTGACATGAATAGTTCAAAAGCGTTAGCTGGTAGAAAGATGGCTAGCGACTATCAATAAGCTGAAAGAATATTATTAAAGAATATAAGATTTTGGGAATAAAGCTGTCTTTGTATAATTAGATTATAATAATGTACAATATTTACAATTGTTTAAAGCTTGCATTACTCACCTTTCTGGCCAGTTCAGCCTTTTCCTGCAGGCACAGTTTTTGAAAATCATATACTATCTCTTTATTTTCCCTAAAAGAAAGAAAAGTTTACTATTAATAAATTGATACTTTTAAAATGCTAAGTTAAGCAAATATTTTGAACTCTAATTATTTGCTTGCTGATCTCAATAATATTTTTATAGCTATAATTTCAAACTTTCCGCTGCAGAAATAAAAAAAACAACAAGTAATCCTAAAGAAAAAGGCTGCAAAAAAAAAAATTGGCAAAATAAAAGCAGTTTTACCTAACCTACCTGTGGATAATAATGGAACCGAAAAAGTAATCAGGGAAACCAAGCACAAGCCGCACGTAAAGTAACAGGACATTTTGATTTCTAGTACAATATCTACTGTAAATTTCATTTAATACAATATGAAAGGGTAAGCAGTCCCGAAACTCTATTATTTTGTTTAAACTCTTCATCACCGCTTACTTCAAACTTACTCCATCACCACGATCAAATAACTACTTTTTAAATTTGGTATAGCTGCTACTTCCCTGGCTATCCTACTAATTCCAACTTCATGTAACTAACTATTTAGGTTATCAATAAAGAATTTCTTACTAAGGCGCTCATAAAAAACGCATTACTAAATAAAAATTCGGAAGATCATCAATTGCTTTTGAAAGATTGCACAACGGCACACTACTTCCGACTTATATTTTAGTTTTTGACGATATTAATGTTACTTATTCGTAATTTACTGATAAATCTTATTTGGAATCAATTTCCTCAAAGTTGATCTGATGTTCCTAAAAATTTTGGCTGTATAAATATTGAATTGTGTACCTTATCGACGTCAGCACAAAAAAGAGTGATTCACAGCCTTTTCAATAACATTTTTCTTTGATAAATAAGATTAAAAACACGCCAACGTGATTCACCGCTATTAATAATCCAAAATCAAGACCCCTCAAAAACAAGAAAACTTAATACATACATGGTTGGAAGATTTGCGAGGAATCGGTCAAATAAAACAACTCGTCTTTTTGCCAACGTTTCGACAAATATATTGTACTCTTCAGGGCGTGGCTATGAGTTTCTGTAACTCAACCCGCATAGCCACGCCCTGAAGAGGACAATATATTTGTCGAAACGTTGGCAAAAAGACGAGTTGTTTTATTTGACCGATTCCTCGCAAATCTTTCATCCTAAGTTTTACAATTTACGGTCACGAAAACTATATATTCATATTTAATACATACAATTAACTGCAATGACTGTACATCCTCGTTTTATTCTCAAAGTTCAATAAATATAAAAATAATTAAAATGTAAAAAACTGAAAAGGACATTAAAAAGGGTAATGGCAAGTTTTTCATGCGGGTTTTACTTCCAAATAACTTGGGTGTCGCGAAATAACTTACAGCCGTAGCACTTTAAACGACAAGGTTCTACCATTCTTTTAACACTCGCAACAATAGCATTATGGAAAAGGATATTAAAAACACACAAAAGGACTATACAAATAATTATTCTAAAAATAACAAAAGATCTTAACTCAATCTATAACTATAGGAAAAACAAAAATAACCTAAACCAAATTACAACATCTTGAGAGTTGAGAGGCGGCCGCGGTATGCCGCCGATATGCCGTGGGTTGTGAGCTACTTGCGGCTCTTTAGCCCCTTGAGTGTGTCTCTTCCACAAAATACCACATGCGAGCGCGTGGATTTGTAACTTTAAGTAAAATTTATTAGGTTAATTTTAAAGAGCGTTGTGGAGAGAAAGATGAAATGTCGAGGATTGAGAAACGTATGTTGAGATAGTTTGGACATATAGAGTGAATGAACGAAAGGAGTTCGACGAACCACATATAAAAGTCGAGTGTGGATGGGAGCGTTGGAAGGGTTCGCCCTCAGCAAGCGTACCTATAGTTTACGTTTTTAGGAAAGGCCAGCTTAGCAGTACCCTAACTTTTTTTTTATTATATAGTATTTATTTATGAAAAATGAGAATATAAATAAAATATACTTCTTTGAATACAAAATTATAAAGACAACTGCCATGGTCAAAGACCGTCGGCGGAAAGTACCTTAACTTAAGTTAGTAACAATGTACCTATCTATATTATTCAGGTTTAAAAAATTTGGCTCTCAAAAGAAATTTCTATCGTTGTACGGTTGATAATTGGCCCTGTTGACTGATAAGTTTGCCAACCATTGGTCTAATGGTAAGAAGCATGGATTTGTAAGAAAAAATGTTATTAGTAACTAACGAGTATGTGCTTCCGCCTTCATCCAAAAAAATCTTATTGGTTGTTTGACACTACTTGAAAAAACTGGCGATTATTTCTCTTTTTCATTGTGTTTTGCACACCCCCTTATTTTTTATTTCACAACTGAGGTCCAATAAAGCCTTTATAGAAAACTAAAAAGTGGATAACCGTGGATTTAGAGGGAAAAATGGATTATTGAAATCTAACAATTAGGAAAACTATGAGAGGTAAACAGTGATTTGAAACTATTTCTCTTACTGTAATTACTTTGTAGTTCTAATGTGTAACGGTTCTTTAAAATATAAATTTTTACTAAGCATAAGGGCACAGTAATGACTACTCAATTTAATGATATCTTTAAATTAAACAAATAAAACATGAAAACAATTACAAATGTACTTACTGAGGTTTGCTTTCACGCTCATCTTCCAACATCGCCTCTATGCATTGTTCCATGAGTGCTTCCTCTTCCAACTGCTTCATCACCTGAAAGTAAAAACAAAAACAAAATTCACTACACAAAAAAATAATAAATAAATATAAAAATAAACAAATCGCTTAATTCTGGGGCTAAAACTTCCTTAGAATGATCATAAATGCTAGAAATATTACCCATAATCTGGCTTATTATTATTAACTGAAGTACATACATAAGTACAATTATATTTAGCCGGCTTATTTCAAATCAATAAAGAAAATATTGATTGTACAACTATGACTTAAACTTTTCCAATAGATGCCAGTTATGCCGCTAGAGAACATACGACCAACGGTGATGCCACCTAAGTACACCTACTTTTCTTTCATCTTTATTAGCTATCATAATGCGTGAAACCTCTTCTTACTCTGTAACTGTACCACCAGACTCTGGATTCTCTACTATCTCATTACGCATTTTCTGTATTCTATACAATTTTTGTTTCCTGATGAAAGTTAATTTTTAAAAACACGTTTTCAAACTGGCACGTGAAGAGGGATACGGAGTTTCAGTAATTCTCGTGAACTTTCCCGCTTCTAAATACAGAAATATGAGAAACCTCCCTTTGGTCACGGTCACTCGAACCTTGAAGACCAAGCGCGATCATTTGCTTCGAATGCAAAGGCGGCCTGAGTACCTGACCAAGAAACCGTTGACCACATCATCATCTATCTAAATCATCCGAAGAAGAACAATATTATCAAGATCAATTTTCTGTGAGTAGCCCTTCTTCAGCTCTTCAAACATCTTATAACAACTCTAATTCGAAATTTATGCTAATAGGGGATTTTAATGCGCGAATGGCAGATAGGCAAACACTTCCTGATGAGCTTGTTATTATGAATCCCATGTGTAGTCGTGTTAGAAAGTCAAAAGATCTTGTCTGTAATGGAAATGGGCTTAAAGTTTTGGACTTGTGTGATGGTTTAGGCTTGTTGATATTAAATGGTCGATTCCCAGATGATTCGGAGGGAGAGTTTACGTTCATAGCCGGAAGGGGTAACTCAGTGATTGACTATTGTGGTGTATCTTTTGACTATATACAATTTATTAAGTCATTCACTGTTAAAACAGAAATTTTCTCTGATCATCTACCGATTGAATGTAGTATCGCTATTGATATATCTAAAGATGAAACCTGCGAGTCGCGCTTGTTGCCTAGGCTATCTTGGCGCGATAGCAAACTTAATGTTTATAGAGAAACGTTGACAAGTCTTATAACAAATATCGATGTTCTTCCCGAAGACCCTCAGGAAAGTGTGAATTTACTAACGGGTCTTATTAAGAAATCTTGTCATTTACAGAGCTCTAAAACCCTAATGAAAATAGTCCGGCACAAGCCTTGGTTTGATTACCAGTGTCTACAGTCTAGAAAGAGGGCATTTAAGTTGTTAAATTTGTTTCGCAGGACCAATTCTTGTATAGTTAAAATAGCTTATTGCGAAGCCAACAACAGTTTCAACCTACTTTGTAAAGCAAAGAAGGAGCAGTTTTTTCTTTCTATAAATGAGCAGCTGAAATCCGTAAGGGATTCCAAGCAATTATGGACTTTAATTAATCACCTAAGAGGTTCCAATTTTGCCTATAATAATAAAATTTCATTAAGTGAGTGGGTTGCACATTTCCGATCGCTGCTTAATCCCTCCTCACATCCCTGCCCGACTCTGTATGCTGAGCCTTGTGTTATGTCTCCTACCTTGGACGCCCCTTTCTCCTATGAAGAACTACATATGGTAGTGTCTAATCTAAAAAATAATAAATCCCCAGGGTACGACAGAGTTAGTTACGAATTTTATAAGTATGCCCCTACATCTTTTCTACATAAACTGCTGTCATTGTATAACTATATTTTTGAGTCTGGTACAGTGCCCCTAACATTTTCAAGATCTCTAATAGTTCCGCTGCACAAATCAGGAGATGTGAACAGGGTGTGCAACTATAGGGGCATTTCTTGTATTGATTCTATGGCCAATATTTTCTCCAGTCTTCTCTTGCGTCGCATTGAACCCTTTGTCAAAGACAATGACTTATTAAGTGAATGCCAGGCTGGGTTTAGGCGAGGTTATTCTTCCCTGGATAATCTTTTTATCCTAATCAGTGCTGTTAACATCACGTTTGCTCAACCCAGGAAAAAGCTTTATTGCTTTTTTGTAGATTTCAGAGCGGCATTTGACAGTGTTCATCGCTCCTCCTTGTTTCTCAAACTTTTTAATATTGGGATCTCATCCAAGCTCATCTCGGCTCTCCAAGCTCTGTATTCGAGATCGGAATCGGCGGTCAGAAGCAAGGACGGGGTGTCTGAGTTTTTCTCTGTTGGTACTGGGGTTAGACAGGGTTGTGTCCTCAGTCCTCTTTTGTTTTCTATATTTCTAGATGATTTGCCCCCAGTGTTAGAGGGTGGAGTCCGACTAGGAACCACTAAGGTGAAGGTACTACTGTATGCTGACGATGTCGTCCTAATGGCGGATAACCCGCTTCTCTTACAGAGAAATATAAATATTTTGGAAACATACTGTAAGCAATGGAACCTACACATTAACCTTAGTAAATCTAAGATCCTAGTTTTCCGTAGAGGTGGTCGATTGGGATCTCGTGAGTGCTGGAGATATGGGGGTCAGAAAATTGAGATCGTAAAAACCTACAATTATTTGGGAATCACACTGTCCAGTCGGCTCTCCTTCTATGAACATTTTAAGAGGAAAATCTCAGTTGCCAAACTTGGTATTAATACCACGTGGGCCAATGTGATTTCGGTGAATGATGCGCCATTGCGGGTCAAATATCAAATTTATAAGACTGTATCTCGGGCAGTAGCATGTTATGGTGCTCAAGTGTGGGGGCATGAACAATATGAATTGTTGGAGAAATTTCAAAGATACTTTCTTAAAAAGTTGTTCTCTCTTCCTGCCTGCACTCCCAACTATATGCTGCACATCGAAACTTCCCTAGATCCGGTTTTTCTCTTCACATTGAAACTTAATATAGGTTATTGTCTTAATTTGCTTGAATTACCTGACTATCGCTTGCCTAAGATAGTGGCCATGGAAGTAATTAGGCGTAAATTATCATGGTTTTCTTCGTGGATTAGTTTATCCCAATTGCATGGTGTACACTTTGACTCATCAATCCAGGATAAATCCGTATGGTCAAAGCAACTAGGCTCATTAATTTCCACTTTAACACGTTTTTATAGGAAAGAATCTCTTGAGCGTGCTAAAAATTCTGATAAGTATCTATTGTATCGAGCTTTAATAGAAAACAAGGAAGATTTCGGTACTCATTGCGGGTTGAACTCAGTGACTTGTTTTAATTTATCTGATCTGAGTTTGTGGTTTAAACTCAAAGGGGAGCTCTTAAATTTAAATAGAGTCCCGTGGATGGAGAGGGATCCGGACAAGGAGTATTGCCAGGTGTGTAATCTTCGGCAGCCTGAGACTCTTTATCACTTTCTTGGGGAATGTCCAGCATTTGTTGACTCGCGAAAAAGGTTCTTCGGCTCTGATCTCATTTCTGGTAGATTTATTGTTGAATTGTTTTCCACATCAGATCGGTTATTGCTTAAATTTGCTCGTCATATTTGGGGCATAAGAAATTTAAGATTGTCAAACTAAATATCGTATGTACTCTTCACATAAGGAATGTACACTTTTTTAAGCAGTATAATTCAGAGAATTTAATAATTTTTTTTTTCTTTCTTTCTTTCTTTTGTCTCTTTTTATTTTTATGTGATCTTATTCATTTCTTTTTCTATATATTTTTTATATCTGTATTTTCTTTGTTTTTTGTGTAGAAGTTTCCTAATTTATATTTTACTTATTACATTATTGTAGATATTTTAATTTTTTTTACTTAAATTTACATATTACTTTGCTTCAATTGCAAATAGTTATTTTATTTTTGTATGTATTTATGATATTGTATTTAAGACAAACTCCGGCAGACGGTCTAGCCATGCCTATTGTACTTATTTTTATATATTAGTTTTTGTATTTATTTTCTTTTGTATAAATAAAGTACTATTTAAACTAAACTATAACAACTCTGTAGTTCATTATATTAATGTAGCTTATATTAAACGAAAAAATGGTTAAAGAAGTATCTAACCAATGCCACCAAACATCCTAAGTATATTCCCAAATATGACGAAACTAGTTACTAATCACCATTTTGTCTGCCCTTAACGTCATTTACAAACTGCTATTAAATATTTAAGAAATAGACGACAATTATTAAATTCTCCCACGAGTTGCGAGGTATCATCTCGCCCCGCTGAAGCTGTTGCTTTTCATGACAATTTAGAATTCGCAGTAGAATTAATGAATGCACTTAAGAAAATTTTTTTGACAATCGTTCAATTACCGACCTTATCGTAGAAATACAAACAATAATTCGTACAATAAAGAACACCCCATCGAGTTTCTCAATAGACTAGATGAAAAGAGAATCAACGTAATTACTTTATACCAAATGGATGGCATACAAAACCCTTTTTAAAAATGTTTAAAGACCAACTGGACACCACACTTCTTGTAAATGGAAAACATATGAGGAGCACACTTGCAGGAACGCTAATGGCAAAACTTGGTATGCAAGAAATAAACTAATAAAGTAATTAATAGTATAAGCTTCAGCAATTAAAATCACCAAATAATAAACAGGTGAAACTACAAAAACACAACAACCTTCGAATTACATATAGGACGAGCAACTTATTTTTTGGTAATAGACCTTTAATCAGGATGTCACCAAATAGAAATTGCACCTGAATCCAAACCCAAAACTGTTTTTTCAAAAGAAAATAGGCATTTGAATTTCTTAGAAAAAAAAAATCTTTAAACTTGAAAAATGCTCCAACCATATTCAAACGCACAAATAACATATTTGCAAAATTCGACCGTACTTATTTTTATGAATAACATCAGCGTAATCTAACATAAATTAGAGGAACACTTAAAGCATCTAAGAATCCACTATTTAGAAATGCAATTAGACAAAACTGACTTTTGCAAAAAATGAAAAATGATTATTTAAAAGAAATTATATTAGGCCTCATAATTTTGTATAACTGGTATACAGTAATAAAGACCTAAAGTAAAGTAATTGCCTATTTTTTCAGGCGGGCTTTACGTCCAAATACCAATTAGGTGTTGTGGACGGAGGCGACTAGCAAACATATTTTACTGTAAATTTCTTCATTAACCATTAAATCAAATCCAAGGCCTAGTGACTGGGAATCGAACCCAGTACCACAATGCATATTAGCTTTGCAGGTCTCGCCTTTAACCGCTCAGCTACCATGGCGCCTTCAAGACCTATTAAATTAGGCATTATCAAAACTTTTCCAATCACCACGTTGCACAGAGAAATAAAGCAATTTTTATCACTATATAAAAATGATCAAAAATTATGTTTCTAAAATAAACATGAACATTATTTACAAAGAAGCATTAGAAACTTTAAAATCCTAATTACAAAATAATCCCACACTATGTCTACCAGACTAAACCAACTGTTTATTCTTATTAGAGACGTATTATACTTTTGCTAGGCGATGTACTCTCAAAATATTAAAAGAAAAAATCTCGCAATAGCCGTAGGAACTTCAAGCAAGAGTAAACTAAACCTTGCTACAATATCAAATGGGCATTTAAAACACTTTGGACCTTCTTCATACGGGCAAATAGAACAATTAGAACAACATACACCTTAAATGGTTGTTTAACAATAAAAGACCCCAACAGAGTAAAAATATTTCAAAAATTTAACAATAATCCATCTGTTCCAGGTTTAAATGATTAAATAATCCTAAAATATAACCTGGAACCTCGGTAACAGTGATACAAAATTACTAATCTTTACGAGATACTTAGCATAACTACTTTGAAATGTAGGACTCGTTCGTTATGAATTAAATCTGATTCGATCATTATTAAAAATAAATTAGTAAAAGGAATCCTCATCAAATAAGCATAATTAGTTTATATTTCAAATATAAAAAAGACAAATTAGACCACATTCACCTTAACAACCAAAAAAGGACAAATAAGCGGACTAGCACAGAATATGGGTTATATTCAGTCTGCAAAATTCTAGATTGTTGTTTTTGTCTATTTATTTATTAAATTGACAAAAATAAATAATCAATATTTAATTTAAGTAAAAAATGTGTAACTGTTGAAACAAAAAATTGAATTCTATTATTGAAATCTAACACAATTAGTTTATAACAATTGTTTTCACTCAATGATTACAAACAATCGATAAATTTGTCAACCTCTACCATGCATAATACAAAAATTTGGAATCCCCATACAAATTAGAATTTAAGAATCACTTTTAATAAACTGCATAAATTTAACGTAAATATGTAGACTTCAGAAGGACTAGAAGAGATCATAATCAACATTAATTACAGCAATAATGTTACGACTAATTATATTTTTTATCAGGTTAGACTAGCACCACAATACATCTAAGCATTGCGGGTCTCGCTCTATCGTAGCGCCTTACATGTGTGCAATAAACATAAAGTTTAAGGAACCGTTGTCGAAAAAATTTAAAAAAAATGAAAAATTGATTCAGTTAAGAAACACGGATTGGCTGATTTCGAAATACTTATTATCCAGAGGTATGGGAACAGGTCGCTTCATCACAAACAAAGTTCAATTTATACGGAACACTATTTCAGGCTTAGGAAATGTTAAGACTCGGAGTTGAAACTCAGAACTACCGCAATTCCTTGTCTTACTGGTAGAGTACGAGTACCAGGATACTGGGGTAAAGACTTTGTCTTAGTGTTACAAGGTTTAAGATTTTATTACATTAACAGAAATCATCTTAATAAGTTTATAGTTTGTTTTATTCAAAAAAGACTACTCACTTCCTATCTCACAAATGAACCTAAATGAATTTCCTGAAATTATTCAAATAAATATTGCTGATCTTCATTCGTGCAACCCGAAGTTGAAAGTAAAAAATTCTGCAAAATTTAGTTTTTGGGCTAATGATAACGTACTTAAACCATTTTCTATAGATAACTTTTTCGGGCCCAGAGAACCTTAAGAGTTTTGAATTGATCATTTTTTCAATGATATCGCAACACCGAAAATTTGTCTAGGTTCCCCAAATTCTCTCTCACCACGTAGTAAGAGAAAGTCAAAATTCATCATAGCAGAAAAACTTGAATACCATAATATACGAACAAGCACTTGAGATGCATGGGAAATGATATACTGAAAAACTACCATCCCACAATCGTTATGGTTCAGGAGAAAGCGAGTTACAAGGGACAACAGAAATCAATTTTTTTTTTTTTACGAAAACAATTTTAAAATCTCGAGAATATTTTTGAACTAGTAAAACCTCATAATCAATGTTATTTTTCAATCACTAAGAATGTGTTTTTTAGTAAGATACAGGTCCACCGAACAGACTAACCCTGATTGATTCATGCCCCAGACCTCAATCTTATCTACAATAATGTGCACAACATGAGTTCCTCAAAAAACAACCATCCTAGCATGAACAACAGTCTAAGGGGTTTATAGTTCGGAAGATCGCATTTTTCTTCGTAAAGAGACTTAAAAAGATTAATAATGCTAATTATAGATATTTTGTACACCCATTGATAAGATAAAAGCAAATTAAGTATATATTACCTGTTTGTCGAACTCCTCCTCATTTTCCATCCACATATACTCCGAGAAATCCGTAGGTTGCTCCAAATTTGTAGGAGACACTGGTTCGTTATAATCGAAGTTATCATCCGATTTAATCTGTGACGGCATCTTCATTTTAAAAAGCGATCTAAATCAAAGGTCAAAATCAAAAACTTCATATAGCACAAAAGTTACTACTTTATGTTAAAAAATACCAAAATTAACTTATTATGTAAATTAAGAAGCTTGTTCATGTTCTTAAGTAATTTTTTAATAGTATTTGATTTTTTAAGTGACTTAAGGGTGATTTAATGGTGTGAAAAATGATTTTAAAACAAACCCTGTGAGAGGGCCATATGCATTCGTATACTGATTTGAATCTAGAAATTAACTATTACTGCAGTTAATACTAAGAATCTGTAATTCTAATAACAGTCTGTACCTGATGCAATTTACGTGCCGATATATTAATATGTGTGGTGTAATGTCTTTGATTAAATGGGAACAAAAGTTACCAAGTAATATAAACAACAATATCCTTTGGACTTCTTTACAGGTTGGCCAGATTTTACCATATTTTCTTTAATTTGATTAGAATGAAAACTTAACATAATTGCTTTCAACTCGTTGTTTAATATCAAAAATGACTGTATTTTTTTTATATAATAGTTGAAAATTAAAATATGGAAATTACCGATCCATTAGTAATAAGTCAATTACTACAAACTGTAGGGCTACTTTTCATATTGAAAATCTTTAAATTAATTTATATAAAATAAATTGCTAACAAAACTTGATTTTACTATAATTTAATTTTTATATTTTCTAACGAGAGGGGGGACCGCAATTCTGACGCTACTTTAGTCAATTCCAAGCTACTTTATACTTAAATCTTATTTTTTCAAAACTATTTATTATGTTCTTTCACAAAAATTGTGTTAATGTTCCCTTTACTTAGCGTAACAATCTACTACTGATCGGAAAAGGTCGTTACATGGTCAAATTCTGGACCGTTCATCAAATTCATCGTCAAATTTCCGGACCGTTTTCGCCAAAAAGTGTTGAAACTACTAAAGATCTCAATAATTTTTGATAGTTAATATTTCTTATTCAAATTCCCTTCTAAGTTTGGGATATAGACTGTAGGGAAACAAAAAAACCGACCATTGTGTCATTATCCTTGAACTAATTATATTTCCATGGTATTTATTCTGATTTTTCATTATCACATTGCTTTTATCACATCATACCCACCTTCCGAGTTATGTTTATACAATTGATAGTTTTGACGAACTATCAGAAATTTACTCCCAAATATTTTAATAAGCAATACGTTCTAAAGTTGTAAGGAATATTGCAAAGGACTAAACGTTGAATGAGAGATTCAAATATTCTTGGAACGAAATAGCTCATCCAGTCTTCAAGAATCGCACTTCTTTCTCTGCACTTTTGTTGTCTACTAGTGACTAGAGGTGGCAGCAGTTTACCAGATGCATTAAAACCACACTTTATTTGATTGTTTTTAAGATTTATTGCGGTTTTAGATTCGATACCTGTCTTGAACCTTGGTTTTTATCTTATGTGTTAACGAAAGAAATTTGCGTTGAAATACGTTAGCTTTAAGGTTTCCTCGAACTGATCGTAAGTCAGATTCTTAGTTGTAAAGTCCACTTCATAAAAAACAAACATTTCTTTCCTTTTTTCAACCTAATTTGTATACCTTTCTTTACCTAAATCTCCTTACCATTAATGGAACCTACACATGAATTAAAATCCGTAACATGTTACCATCTTCAAAAATAACACTTCATAGATTTGCCTCATCTATATTTTTTAAAGCAAAATTAAAATTCAGTTTAGTTACTATGATTAGAACAAGGCAATCAAAATGGGCGTAAATGTAGAGATTAGTTCTGGTTTACACAGCACTATTTCATATAACAAATTTCTATGAAAACCCCTATCGCGCTATTTCCAAAGCACTCAGGACTTACCTTTCATTGCTATTGATGGGACGTAACATTTATTCAGAAATGATGGCGAAGCTCCTAATTAATGATCTCTTCTGGCAGCAAAAAGCCTAATGTTTCACACCGCAATCTCGCACAACAACAATATATGAGAAACCATTTCCTCTTTAATGAGGTCTATATAGATGTTCCAGAATAATTACCCCACCGCATCAAGATGTTTCCCAAACCTGCCTGCCTTGTTTAAGGAGGCCAGTCACCAGATAAGTAAACTTCAGGATCACCTCTGCCCTCGTACATAGATCGGGCATGAAAACCTATTTCTGTTTGATTCCTGGAATTTCCTTCAGGATTTCTGGAGCCCCCTCCGAAACCCCTGCTTTTGACCCGTTCGTACGGTGCTCTTAATAATGCAAAGAATAGCTTCAGGACCAACGATTAGAGCAGATGCTCCGTTTCTGGCCAGGTTATAGCAACTTCGTTGCCCCAGTCAAAGGAGGAATGAGGTTAAAGAAGCCGCCAGCGATGTTAGCGCAGACTGGCTGTCCAAGCAATTGCGAATCTACTCATCTTTAAGGCCCCTTCTGAGGTTCTCCTCAGCACGTTTTAATGGCAATAATTTCAGCCCCTAGAAAACTGTGTGGTAGTAAGCTAGAGAAGCGATCAACAAATGTCTCCAGTTCATTCTCAAGAACTTAGCTCCGAATCACAAGCAATTTTAGAACGCAGATTGTGATTCTTTTAGTCTGTGGACAGTCTAGTCAGTGATTCACTGAGACCTTGCTTTTAAAGTCACTAGGAAAGTGGTTCTAAACTGCATCTTGGGAAGATTTGGTCTCTAGTTATACTAAAAGCACTGCCTTGGTCATGACGGAGGTATAACCACTACTGTCTCTGAGAAGTAATAAAAGCCATAATCATTCCTGCGGAAAAGTCGAGAATTTTCCAGCAAGTCAGTAAGCAAGAAAAACAGTAGAACTAACTGAGTCGGACGATACTCTATGAAACGAACTTATCATTCAGCTCACCTTTCTTTAACTAAGCTACAATTTGAGATGTCCACTTCACTTAGGAAATATTTCATCTTATAAATTAAAAACCAGAAAAAACTTATTTTTTTTTATTTTTTAATGGTATCCTCCCATTATAAGGAAAAATTTCTCTTTATTAATGGAATGACTCATGTACAGAAAAAATTCATGGAGTTTCATAAATCTATGTAAAAAAATATTTTTTTGAAAGAAAATAAGTTCATTTTTTTCTGCGTACATGATGTCTCAATACATAAATTTATCGAAAAAAAAATGCGTATCAAATAGTAACAGTGAATAAATATGACATAATAATTATTATTTCATGTTATTATTTGATTATATCATTATTATTATATTATTATTATTAATTAGATAATATTTTAATTATAGGCTTTATGAAATTAACAATTAAATTATATTTAACTGTTAGAAATGTAGGATATAAATTACAGTTTTTTCAAGATTTAACATTTACGGGTTGCTGTTTTAATTGCAATATGATAGAACGCATGCGCGAAACATCTTTAGATGTTCTACTTGACTTAGGATTAAAATCACACAATTTAGCGATTCGTTCCCATTCAGTACCAGGTTCTATAGCACCAGCATCAGCCACAAACTGTTTTTCAGCATTCCTAATTTAACACAAAACATATATGAAAATAAAGAATTGTAATCAATGAGTCAAAGTAAATTTGGTGTGAAACTCTCACACCACAATTAATAAACAGTTTCTGTCAAACATTTTTCATTTGGTCAGGTAGCGCCTTCTGATTCTTCTTTCATCTTACAGCATTCAAATTTAAACCTAATTCTCAGATTGATCAGACTCTCCGAATATAATTTTTCCAGAAATGTTTAAAATAAAATATAATTTCTGTTTTAGAACAATTCAAATGAATTTTAGGATAGTGACAAAAATTTATTACTGGTCTCATAGTAACCCTTTACTAAATATGCTTTACGTTTCGCGGATCCTGAACCATCCTTAGAGGCTAAATACAAAATAAAGTAAATACATTATAAAAGACAATATATGTTGCAGCTAATGTAATTCAAATATATAAAATATTTATTTGCCATCAGCATCCTTTTATAATGTTAAATTTATTTTAAAAATTGTTGTTGGTCATAGTAATAATAAAAGTGATTTATAAAAGAGATAATAAGCATTATTTTATAAACAAATTAATCCTTAAACATGGACTATGGTATGACTGCCAAGCTCTTTCATGAAAAAAAATATATGAATATATACATACAGGGTGTCCCAAGCTATATGGATAACGACTTTTTCTCGGAAACTAAGATAGCTAGAAAAAAACTAAAAAATACGTGTTCTCTTAGTTTTTTGTTAGGAATCCAAATTTACTTTGTAAATTTTTTTCGGTGCTTCCAGAAGCGAGATACAGGCACCAACTTCATTTTTTCAAATGGGGAGGTGTGGTTTTTATTTCAGAAATAGATTTCTCTATTTTTTTTTAAAGAAAAATTTACTTGAACGGTTTTTTTCTGTGAGCGATATTTTAGAAGTTATGAATGAAAACATGATTCTTATAATAAACGTCAACATGATAATATTTAAACGGTTTTTTGATTAAATAAGAAGAAAAGTACTATTTTATTATACATTATACTCCTCATTAATATTACAGATCATACTCGAAATGGCTTCCACCATTAGAGATGCATAGACACGCTCTTTCCTGCCAATTGCCCCTTACTGCCAAAGAAATAGATTCGGCTTTAACCGAGTTACAGGCATCTATTATTCTCTGCTTTAGTTCATCTACAGATGCAATCCCAGCTTGATTCTGATATACCTAGATTTAGAAATGCTTTTAGGTAAGCAGTTATGAATAATCACCTTGTTTTTTAGGTATCCCCAAAGGAAATATAGTCCATAGGTGTCAAATCCGGTGAGAGGTGGCCACTGAATCGCCCCCCGTGTCGATATAACACGCCCATCAAATTGCCTATCGAGATATCTCTTTACATGCCTGATGGTGTTATATCGACACGGGAGAAATTCAGTGGCCACCTCGTTCACCGAATTAGACACCTATGGACTACTTCCTTTGGGGATACCTGAAAAACAAGGTGATTATTCATAACTTTTTTCTTTCTTTCCTTATTTCTGCTTATCTAAAAGAATTTCTAAATCTGGGTGTATCAGAATCAAGTCGGGATTGCATCTGTAGATGAACTAAAGCAGAGAATAATAGATGCCTGTAACTCGGTTAAAGCCGAATCTATTTCTTTGGCAGTAAGGGGCAATTGGCAGGAAAGAGCGTGTCTATGCATCTCTAATGATGGAAGCCATTTCGAGTATGATCTGTAATATTAATGAGGAGTAAAATGTATAATAAAATAGTAAATTTTTCTTTAAAAAAAATAGAGAAATCTATTGCTGAAATAAAAACCGCACCTTCCCATTTGAAAAAATGAAGTTGGTGCCTGTATCTCGCTTCTGGAAGCACCGAAACAAAATTTACAAAGTAAATTTGGATTCCTAACAAAAAACTAAGGGAACACGTATTTTTTAGTTTTTTTCTAGCTATCTTAGTTTCCGAGAAAAAGTCGTTATCCATATAGCTTGGGACACCCTGTATATAGATTTTACGGAACATATTTTATATACAAAAAAGTATGAAGTTTAACAAAAAAGACAATAATATTAATAATAATAAAGATACCATAAAGTAAGCTCTTACTCCATTACCTATTCAATTAGAACTTACAATATCTTATAGTAGCCAAAGGGCAAACTAAGAATTTGAGTGTCTGTGAGTAAAAACAACACAGTTTTGTGATTAACTGAGGAAGACGGAGGCAGAAGCACATACTATACTATTAACATTTTTTCTAACAAATAAAAAAACTCACTGCATTCGGACAGGGGATCTCCCACTTAGAATTCCACGCTTCATAACCACTATACAAAAAACTATCCATTCCTAATTACATTAATACTAGTCAGAAAATTAGAAGTCTTTTCGCAATAAAAATATGTATACCATTTTATAAACAATACGCTAAAAATGCATACAAATTTTAAACAAGACAGAAAAAAAAAATACAATAGCTACAAGCAACATGAAAGCAATTTCCATAGCTCCGGCCAACAACGATTGAAAACCATCTTTCTTAAATATATATAAGTTAATAGTTAATGTGGTCGAAGTTTAAAATCGATTCTACGATCATATCTCATTTAAAAAACAGGAACACCCTCTGCGGACGCCGTTATTACAGAACTTCTACATAACACCCCCCCCCAATCAAAGCGCCAAGGAAAGGCACATAAGGATTCACTAATATATCGCTCCGGATGCGGTGGCTCGTTGTATGGGATATAGAAGCCTCAGGCTTCACTACGTTCGATTTCCTCGTATGGTACTTGTTTTGTTAATTCTGAGTCGTCTCCTATTATCAACAGATGTAAGCAGGCTTGATATGGATTTAGCGAAACTATTAGTTCCTTGTCCAATAGTTGGATGATGGACGTCTTCTTGTCTCGTCGCCCTACTCTCTTGCCAATAATACAGTCTTTGGCATGGAAGATGAAAAGGTTTTTTTACCTTTATCTCTATCAAAAGTAATAAGATTTTTGTACACTAAAAATTGTTTTCCAAGAAAGTAAGCTACATTCATTATGACACTAAACTACCAAACAAGAATACAACTTACTTGTAATACATTTTTAAACTAATTAATTCTCATTAATAATAAAAATACGATAATCATTATACATTTCTAAAAAAAAAAAGCTGATAAATAATTAAACTTAAATTTTAATATAAAAAGCGTCCAACAGAGTATCAATACTGCTATAACCTGTAAAATATCGATGACAAAAACTAGGGCCCCCATTAAGTTGATTCACAAATAAAAGGAATCAACCTTTAATAATAAGAATAATAAGCTTTTTTAAAAAATAAATTTTACAAAAATAGGTTTATTGTGAATTTAAATTAAATTATAATTATTTATAATAAACTTATAAATAAGTTTAATTATAACAATAGAATATAAAAGGGAACGGATTTGCTATGCGGTTAGGGAATTGGATTCCCACGCGGAGGACCCGGGTTCGAATTCAGCTGCTGTCCCTTAGATTTTCTCTTTCTAGGAGCTTCTTACAGTTCACTGTCCGGTGATTGACAGTGTTATCTGTAACGAGAGAACACTGTCCGTAGGCCAGCAGTGTACTGAAAAAAGCTCCGGGCACCAATAACCTCAGATGTTAACGCGCCTTAAATCATTAAAAAAATAAATATATATATAAATAAAAACAAAGAATATAAAGTTTACGTTTTTTTTAAAAAAAAAAGAAATATTTTTAATCATATACAATAAATAATCATGGGCTATAAACAAAAAATGACGTTTTTAAAGGATTTAATGGCTGTGTGGTTTACTCTCACCATAAATTACACCAATAAAAAAAAGTAAAGCAATCGTCAATTCTTTTAGGTGGGGCTTAACGTCTAAGTAGCAATTAGGTATCGTGGACGGATGCGGAAATACATACTACACTATTAACATTTATCTAACAAAAACAACCCACTGTTTATTAAACAACAAAGAATATTTCAAACGTCAAAAAATATGATTACCATTTTATACACAATACGCTAAAAATTCTTATACATTTTAAACATAATAGAAAAAGAAGAAAGAATACTATGGCCACAAGCAACATAAACAAAAAAATTTCACAGCTCCAGCAGTGCACTGGCCAACAGCAATTGAAAACGATCTTTCTTATGTATATGATGAAGTTAAAAGTTGATAAGGTCGAACTTTTAAATTGATAATACGATCATATCTCATTTAAATAAACAGGTACGCCCTTTGTGGACGCCGTTATTACAGAATTACTACCACCCCTCCTATCGCGGCTTCAAGTAAAAGAACGTAAGGATTAACTAATCTATCGCTGCGGGTGCGGTGGCACGTTGTATGGGATATAGGATATGATGCCACAGCTTTACTACCTTCGATTGCTTCGTATGGTACTTGCACTGTTAATCCTGTGTCGTCTCCTGTCCCCAACAGATGTAAGCAGGCTTGATGCAGATTTATCGAAACTATCAGTTTCTTGTCCGGTAGTTGGATGATGAATGTCTTCTTTTCTCGTTGCCCTAGTCTTGCTGATAGAATCTTGTGTATGGAAGATGAAGAGTTTTTGTTTGTCCTTTATCTCTAGTAATACTAATACAAAGATTTTTTTAATACTACACATTGTTTTACAAACAAAATGACTAACATTCATATTTACACTTAACTGTAAAATAAGAAAACAACCAACTTATTAAACATAATATTTATAATAAATAGTAAAAAAAAAAAAAAAAATCAATGAAGATGTCTTAAAATGAATAATTGAACATAAATTTTAAAACAAAAAGTCCCCTACCATGGGATTAAAACTACAAAATATCAGCTATAAAATACTGACGACAAAAACAGGACCTAGTACGTTGATTAACATAAATTGTTAAAGCAAATAGTTATTTTAATTAACAAATAGTTAATTTAAGTTTTTTAAGCAAATAGTTAATTATTAATTAATTAACTTAAATTAAATAACTTAATTAATTATTATTTTATTTTTAAAAAAGGGTACAAGAAAATTAAAAATATCAAATTTAACCAAAATAAGTTAACTGTTTAAGTTTTAACCTACCCCCTAATTAATATTGGTAAGGAAATGGGAATTCTTTTCACAACCATTAATTATTTTACAACCCAATGAAAAATATATTAAACGTTTAAAAAATTGTTTGACATATTAGGAAAAATTTGCTAAAAATTAATACAAGGTTTAAATAGAACAGAAAAAAAGAAAACCATCACTATAGGCAACGTGAAAAAGAATTCCTCAGCTCCAGAAGTGCACTGGCCAACTAAAATTAAACACCATCTTTTTTTGGGAGGGGAGGAGGAATTGAACATTACAGTGGTCGAACTTTTAAATCGATTCGAGGATCATATATGTCAATAGGGGTCCCCCCTTTGTGGAGTTTTCATTCAATTAAATACTTGTAAATTTTTATAATCAAATAATTAGTAAGTCACTTTAATAATAATTGCCTATCCTAAAAATAGGCATATCTTTATCTATCTTATTTTTCATAATATAACATTATGGTGAGAAGATCTAGGGATAAATTTATTTAAACGTATATAAAATTATTTGTATACATGTAGTATATATTTATAAATATGTTATATTAAGAATGTAATTAAAGAAACCATATTTAAAAACTGTGTTATTTATTATTATAATTACCTAAAGTTAGCAACAACTTCTACTAAACAGGGTAAAACAAATTAAACAGCGATTACAGCAATTTCTCGCCAAAGAAATTAAAGTGCGATTATGGCGCGATTGCAATATTTTTCTTGATAAGAGTAATAATATGATAGCACGTCGACTGAAGTAGGGAACTAGTACCCTATTTATCAAAACGGGGTTAAGATATAGAATTTTAATTATTTATAGTTAATAATTGGAGGTCTTACTTACAAATTCAATGTGGAAAAGATCGTTTTACCAGGCAGTCTGTTACGAAAAATTCTGTAAATTTGGGATGCCCATAAAGAAATACCCTGAGAGTTTAGCTGCCTGCCCTCACTCGGACGTAAGATTCCATCCTTTTAAACCAATACATGCAACGGACTCGCCCACTGGTTCCTCAAAGGGCATACTGCCTCTTTGATCTTTCTTTAGGAGGCTGCTTTAACAGTTATATATTTTTATGGGAGTAATCACTTGATCTTAGCAAATACTGGTTGCCCAGTAATCTCTAAAATATGTTTCACCTGAAGTTTTGTGGTATTTTTGACAAGTACAGGTCTGATGACACTTGGGGAACTTAGCAGTGTATCACCAAATTTTTGATCTTCAGAAGCTGAAAGTATTGAGACCTTATACCGATACACTCTGCCTTCCGGGGCCAATACAGTCTTCTTATCGATAAGTTGCCTTCCTTTTAGATCAACCATCAGGTCGCAATGAAATTTGAACTCTCCCGATATATTTAGGGAAATCAGCTTCTACGAAACTTCAAGTAAAGTGCGCCTGGAACCTCAATCAAGTATGATGGCCTTCTCGATAAACGTTGCTATTTTCTTTATAGTGAAAATGGTAAAAGCGTAACTAGTACGGACCACGGCCCTTAGAAGTGAGATGATTTGCTCTATCACGGCTTCTACGCTGCCTAGGGGGTTGTGAGTGTGAAGACTCAGTTACCTCACACGCTCGGAGGCTCATTGGAAATAACTTGGCAATCTCCGATACGTTTTCCTTGAAATTCGAACCGCTATTTCGGCCAGTTTTTCTACAAAATAAAAGATGAACATAAAATAACTGTTCAGTAGTAAGCGCCATTTAGTCACTCCATAAAACACTACTTGCCACAGACTCGCCCACTAATCGCTTCATTTGCCGTAGAAGTGTGAGGGTTTTTCATCACCTAATTCTCCACTCATAGTTAAACATGTTAAACTATATTTAACAACGTTTAAAGATCTGTTATAAAAAAAAACATGCTTAAAAAAATACTAATTTTAAATAGAATAGAAAAAAGAATGCAATGACCAACGGCAACAGAAAAAAAGTCCAAAGCTCCAAAAGTAACCTGTTCCACAAATTAAAAACCACCTATTTTGTAAAACGTAACAAAACCATAAAAGGAGGCACTTTTAAATCATTCTAAGATCGTACTTCACATCAATAGATGGGTCCCCTCTTGTGGACGTCGTTATTTCACACCCACTACAAGAATGTAACTATCAATAACAATTTTCTACACGAAGTTTATTAAAAAAAGTACGGTGATGGCAAATTATATTTGTAAATAACATTAGTATAACATTTTATAACGTATTTTAAATTTAATTTACTCAATTCTGTATTTAGCCTCTTAATGGCCCAGAGTGGGCGAAATCTAAGGCTAATCTAATGAGGATTAATCTTAGACCCATAAAATTACAAAATTATAACATTTAGTATATAAAGTTTAGACCAAAATCAGAAAATAGATTTCAATATATATATATTTTTTAAACTCAGTCCTGTTAAATAAAAAAACTCAAAATCGCATTCCACACAACTGATTTCATCAAACTTGGTTATTTCAATAACTTTTAATGTTCAGTGACATCAAATTGCTGTCGGAAATATAAATTGTTCCGGTGTACTTTGAAGGAATCCTTAAATTCAATACTAAAACTAAATTTTACTGCAGTTTTGAAATTCAGGTCTTGATGTTTACACAATTCTTCCAATTCCATTTAAACGTAGTAATTCCCCAAGATCCAATAAAAAAAAAATTCCCTCAGGGAAAATAACTCAGTAAAAATGATTTCCACTTAGTGATTTTGCCGCAACTCAAGGGTACTTACTATAAGCACCTGGGTATTAGATTAAGAAAATCAATCAATCAATTTAAAAAAAAAAAAAAATGGAAAAAGGAGAGAAAAAAGGGGTTCTTCTGTTACACTTTGGTAACCAATTTTAGTATATAAAAAATCTAAATTAATTAAGTTAGACAAATAAATAATTATAAAATACAATGATACTCACTTTGCGGCCTCTCTTTGGAGCGAATTAAAATTATAAACAAAAAAAAAATTTGTATTGAACCATACAAAATAAGATTAACACAGAATATTGATTTCAAAACCAGAATGCTATAACGAATATTGTACAAAAAAATTACCTGTTAGCCGCTCTAGTTTTTGCGTTCAGGTCTTCGTGATGCTTATACCATTCTTCCAATTCTTTTTTAGCATTTTCCCTCCATTCTTCCTTCTTAATTTCTTCATTTTTATCTAAAAATCAAAATTAAAAATAATGATAACTTAGTTCTTAACCCATCTTGGACTTAAAATCTAAATATTTAAGATTCACAGCAGTCATAACCAATTTGACAATAATGTAAATAGTAAACGGCAACAACTTCACCAACAGCTTTTCTGTACATGAAACCAATGTTCTCACATCAACCTAAACAATCAGTCTTGAATTGCATTAGCTACTCTTTATATATTAAGTGCTTAATGGTAATGTTCACATTATAACCAATTATACTAGTAAGTATATTATGGTCTTCCAACTGGAGGTTGCTGTTATTTCTATTACTTACTGTGCCAAAGATCTTATAGCAAAATATTCTTGATGTGGATTCATTTACTCAGATAAACAAGAAGTAATCAAAAAACCTCTAGGCTAGAGTGAGACTGTATTAGTTCCTCATCGAGGTAGGAATCTCCAATATGTTCATCGTATGCGTATGTTCATCATATGCATGCCAAGACTTGCAGGTTATGCGAACAATGAGAAGGCAGTCAATTGATGAGATTAGATTTTATCAAACCTCTTATGGGTCCGGAACCCTTCCGCTATGTATCTAGGGCTCAGATGAAATAACTCTTTATGTATGGGGTTCACACCATATCTAAGACATGGTAGCGCAGTACTGATCGAAGAAAGAGATAAAGAGTTCATTCAAGAACTTTCACTAAACTTACGCAGACCTGCTTAATCACGACCGTGTGGCTTTTAAGAGTTTCGGTGGTTTTATTGTCTGGACACTGCAGTCTCACAAGGCACAAGAGCTTACTTGCTCAGGTCAACGGTAGCTGTTTTACTTGCCTAAAGAATCCTTCATTTTGTGGTACTGAAACCTGAACAAACTGTGAACGCAGACTTTTACTGTGTACAATTGGATCGAGTAAATCAATCTTTAATTGAAAAGTGTCCAACAATTGCCAACAGGCGCTAATGGCCACAGACGTCGATGCGCCAAAAAAAAAAAAAAAAATTGCCAACAGAAAAAGCGTTATTCTGCAACACGATAATGCAAGATCGCACTACGCAAGACGAGCCCTAAAAAAAAATGACGAATTGGGTTGGGTGGTACTGCCGGGAGGCATACCATACTCGCCATGTTGCACCGTCGGATTTCTACTTATTCCGATCGCTCCATAACTTTCTAAGTAACAAAAAATTTGGATAGTATCTCATTTAATTTTGCACCGCGGACCGCGAGACGTACGCCTGCTCCTTAGAGTCTAAAGAATAACAATATCGTGTTTTTATTAATCAGCAATAAAATCAGATGGGTGCTTAAATCTATGGAACATTTTTTATTAGAAATATCGTATTTTTTTCAAACTCATTAATTATTCATACCCTTTTCTTCTAACATTTTCTTTTGCTCTTCTCGCCACTTCTTGATTTTTTCCGGCTCTTCTCTAGGAATCTGTCTGGTTGGAATCGGGCTACTGTTCCGCATTTCTGAATGCCAAAGATCAAATAAATTGACAATTTAAAATATAAAAATTATAAAAAAAAAAGTCTGTTTTCAGGCTCGGTGCAATGGAAATTGTAATTTTAGGATAAAAATAATAATTTATGACTTTCAAATTAAGTATTTATTCAGTAAGCAGTTAGTCAAAACTAAACTAAAATTTGGGGACTTTTCAGTGAAATCGTTGTTAAACTATTAAAATTGCATTTTTAAGTTGGTTACTCTCTCTTTTTTTATTGTTTCTTGTTCTTTTGTTTTGTTGAACTCATGTATTTATGTATGTGTGAATATAAATTTCAATAATTTGTTTTAATTTTCTTTTTTTGGTGGTTCGCTGTTAACGTCATTTTACTTCCCCATGTTTCTTTTTTTAAACAGCGTGGCACTCAATGGTTTATTTAATTAATTAATATTAATTTATTATCCTTTTTTTTGGTGCTTTAAATTCTTTCTTTTTTTTCTTGCGACTGTTGTCCCTTAAGCAGCACACCCTTTTCTACACTTAGCTAAGTCTTAACTTTTTAATAATTCTATTGTAGTCATATTTATCCTAGCCAATAATTTAAAAAAGTTATTGCATTTTAAAATCTCACCACTGAATGTTGTGAATTCTGTATTTTCTTGTTGCCCAATTGTATTAATCATTTCAAAACTGCCGGTGTTATCGCTCATTTCAGGTTCAGAGCCTGGCAAGACAACAAAAATGCAGAAAAACATATATAGAAGAATATTAATTAAAAATATAAAAAACACAAATTTAAAATAAAAGAAATAAAAAATGCAAATGAAGAAATAATGGACCGTAAAATCCAATATATATACCAACTAGATTGTTACACTTACCAAGATAGATTGTGCATAAAACTAAGTTGAATTTTCAGGAGTAGATATAAAACAGACAGTTTGAATCTTAAACTTAAACGGGCTTTGAGATTTAAAAAACCGTTTTATATAATTTTCCGAGTGACGTCCTTTATAAAACTGAGGCATAGCTATGGAGGAAGACTGTTCTAATAGGGACTGTAAGCAATCTGAAGCTAAACGCTAACTCCTGCCTCCTCTACTAACTTTAACATAGTAAAACGAGAAATATCTGCCGTAATAATGTTGTGGACTAGCTCCATGTAATTAAAATGAGATACGCTTTATCAGGACATGAAAAATATCCACTTTCTGCTGCTGAGATCACAGGAATAGATTTAACCGGTTCAATATTATCTTTTCACGCCAGGCAGCTCTACGAAACTAATTTAAGACTTATAGAGGAACTGCTTGAAAGGAATTGGTATCCAACACAAGTGTTTCTTCGTCTGCGTTTCCGTTGAAACTCTCACTGACTTTAAAGAAAATTCATTTATAGCATGCCCATCTACCTTTAAGTGCACAGTTAGTCACAGGAATGGTAAGTGAAAACCAAGAATAAAAGTAGGCGAAAAAGTTCATTAATAGCTATTCAATTTACTGCATCAACTTTATTAAAGAATTACTCCAACAAGGCCAGTAGTTCACCTTACTTAGTAGTAGGCTTCCTTATCAGCAACTTACGATAGCATGGGCATCGCATAGGCCTAAAGTAAGATAGCCTATGAAGAAGCCCAGTTGCGGAGGAAGCTGCACTTAATTGTGTGAGCTAAAAAAGCCAAGAAATAGGCTTCAAGGACATGAAAACTTATACCTTCCAGCATTGCGTAGGAACCACTCACTAAAACAGACCTTTTGGGTGGCAATGGTGCTTACTAACTGCTAAACTAAAAAAATCTTCATTAATCCGGCCAACATTTAAATTTAGGGCAATTTAGATTTTACGGATTGCTTTGACACTGTCAACAATTTATTAATATCTGATGTTGGACTTAAATTTCAGAAAATACAGTCTTCGTGATCCTAGCCACTACCCGATCTCCTCTTCCCCTTAGCGCTTAATATCGTTTTTCCAATGATGTCTCAAAAAGCTGGCGAATCACAAATTGTTTTCCAACCATTTCGGTTGCAGACATATAACGTAACGGGAAGTGAAAAGCAACCATGATAATAAAGGTACACCCATGGCAGTTACTTGTACAACTTCAAAAACCGGATTGTTTTCGAAAAATCTTTCATGTAGAAAAATCATGTTTACTGATGTGATGAAAATATAGTAAACAAAAACAAAAAATTTCAAGTGGCTCACACTGGCAAACACAGTGATAATTTGATTTTTGGCTGATTACTTAATAATCAAATATGTTTGCGTGAATTGAACACACTATACAACACTATACATATACTATGTTATAAGATGCACTTTAAAGCTGTTAGATAAGGCAAAGAAAAGCAACTCCTCGCTTTAAAAAAGTATCAGTAGATACTGGACCAGGTAGGAGATTTGTATTTTGTGCGTCAAAGTGCGGAACAGTAAAATAACGCGAACGTGAGTGCTACATCGACTAGGAAGAATCGTAATTTTTTAGAGTCGAGGTACCGCAGATTTGGTCACCTGAAAGGCCTACAGGAAGCGATCAATCAAAGGCTTAGATTTTGAGAAGTCTCCAAATTTGTTAAATTGTTAAAGAGGAACAGTGGCACACCTTTTGCGTAGAATTTAGAAAGAAAAACGGAACTACTTGAATTAATTCTCACAGACATCTGAGGTCCTATGCGTGCAGAATCAACTAAAAAAGCCAAATTCATCACCTTCATAGACAATCTTACACACTGGTGCGAAGCTCCTTTCTTCACTCCCAGAATGAAGCTTTTAATTCGTGATTTTGTCATACTGGTGGAAAATAAGACGAAACGAAGATCAAAATTCTGTAATCTGATGATGGAAAAGAATATTAAATGAACAGTTCAACCAGTTCCTGAAATTTAAAGGAATTACCAAAAAATTTACTATTCTCAACATCACTTTCTCATTACAAAACAAAATAAAAACAATTTTTTTATTAGCTTTACAAGCTTAAGATTCCGAATTGGAGATAGACCTAGAAAATAAAAAACACGAAAGATGAGCGATCTCAAATGGCAACGATTTTGTTTTAACCAAGAGTACACACTACATAGAATTATGTACATCTGATATAATTTTAAAATACTGTTCATTTTATCAGTTCGAACAGAGAAGTGTACAACTTAAATACTTATGAATTAAATGAATGAATGCAGCCCAAACAATACAAGTTTTACTTAGATTAGAAAAAAGGAGGGAAAAATGAGAAGCCATGTCACATTTTGGACTACACTCATTAAAATTTTGTATCACAATTCATCAAATTTTTATGTAACATACCATTAGCTACAGTGATACCTGCTGGCTTCAACTCTTCCTCTAATCCAGCTAATTCATTTTGTTCTCGAGCGAGAAAATCAGCAGCTGGATCAACTTCAACTTCCTTAAAATTATCGCTTGCAGCAAAGTGATCCATTTCTTTAAAACAGATAGATTATTTTAAACAAAAAAAAATCGTACTCAGTCGTTTCCTAAAAACATTAACAAATAATTTTAACATTTATACCTTAATACTTTATTACAAGAAATTAATGGATGCAAGAAGATAATTTGTTTAATCGGAGGATCTCTTAAAAAACTAAAACTATCAACTTTTTACGAAATGAAACAAAGAAAAATCGCTACTGAACTATTTACAACTAATAGAACTCAGCAAGTTTCAAATGTAATATATTTGATTAATTAATTACCTAACACGAGCACTACGTTTAACAATTAGAATTAGCATTGAACAAATCGATAAGTGACGTCACAATACTCGCTATCCAGTGTCCAATATTATCACTTTAAAAACCGTTAAAAATAATAATTCCCTAATTAACAAATTATATTATAAAAATAAATTTCATAATAAAAATTTATAATATTTACAATATACAGTGTATACAATATAAAATTAACATAAAATCAAGCAATCAGATAAAAATAAAATTTAGTAGCCCCCCATGTTAAAATATTGTTTGAAAATAATTTGTTACAACAACCATATAGTAGAATAATGATTTTATTAAAAACAGAAGTCAGCAAGTCTCTTTTAAAAATTGTTCTACAAAGCAGGAGCTGAGTCGGCTTAAGATCTGAAAAAAAGGTAAGTTAAAGACCGTTACTGTTCATATAAACATTAAATGTCATAGGGTAGATTATTTACCTATAAGAGCGCAATAGGGATGACGATGTATCCGCTTAACTAATACTCTGTTAATCTCAAAATATTAGTAGAAGGCGTTTGGGAAGATTGTGCCTTGGTCTCTACAGAAGATGTTTAAACGTAGGAATGTGTTAAAAACAATTGAAATGATGCATGAAGGCCTATTTTTCAGATATCCAAGTATTCAGCAGTACTAAGGACTATAGCTAATAAACTTCACTTAAATTCTCACATTTTTAAATTAAGTCCAGTAACGGAAATCGAACTCAGTACCAAAATACATCCTAGAATTGTGGTCCGCGTCTTTAACCGCTCAGCTACCTTGGCAACCAAGAGCAGTTGAAATGAGGATATATTAGGTGCTGGTGAAGTCAGCAGGTACAGCAGGTTACGAAACTGGAAAATAAAATCTTGTTAAAAATATGTAGATCTATGAGGCACAAGAAAGGGTTTAGGATCTGAATAAGCTAACAAACGGCTGAACTGAATTTTTTTCGAAGTCAATGCTGAAAAAAGGGTGAGGTTGCTTGTAGTAACTGTTTCAAATGTTTATGTCTGTTTCTTTTGAGAATACTTAAACTTAGTTCTCATGCACCAGTCCGCATCAGACAACTCTGGATACAACCAAATCCACTGTGCCTCAAAAGATATCTATGGAAAAAATTTGGTGTGAGCTCTTACCAGACTTTCTAGTAAACCAAGTTTTCGATTTGAAGAAACATTTGAACGCATCTCACAACGTCTAAACAAATTTTCCCAATAAATTATTCAAGTAAAAACTTTTGATATAAGTACGAATTTGAGAGAAATTTAGAAGACTTAATCATACTGAAATGGTATTTTAGAGGGGAGAGAGGCCACGAACTCTCTCAAGAGCCCTGTTAATCAATATGCCCTGGGAATATTAATCAAAAAATGTTGTTGACAATCAACGATAACAGAAAGTATAAGTGTAGTGATGATTGGGTTTACCTGTGAGGTGTTCCCATTCTCACCCAAGTTGCATATATTAACTAGTCCGATTGCCTCTAAGAGCATTGTGTGTTAGTGTTAGTCCGGTACATCGTAAGGATGATTATATTTTTGAGAAAAGAGGCAATTCTTATTATTTATCCGCTGTAGAGCAAGTCAATAAGGGTATAGTAGAATATAGTAAACTTAAAAACCAGTAGATCGCATTAGTGAGGAGAGCTTTATGAATTAAGGTTTGATAAGAGAAATAAGTTGTAAAAAGAGGACTTGGCTATTTTTTTGTTCATAAAAATACTTTCTTCTGCGACTTCGATATTTTTTTTTTGTTGTTGTTTTTATATCTGCACAATGTTGTCTATTATTGCCACTGTAGGGCTAAAACTGTGGAAACATTTTGTGTGTCTAGTTTGGGAGTCAGTTGTTGACAATATACTCGAAGAATATAAGTACATGAAACCCTTTATCTTTAAAACCTTTAAACATAGTATACCATACCATAGGAGCCACTTGGATTAAATCAACTGAAAAAAAAGGGTTTTAAGACCTTAACGGTTACAATTCTATGAAAGTACCATCACAAATTTTGGAGATATAGTTGAAATGGAGATTAAATGTATACATAAATAAAAGTCAGCTTAAGTTTCTAAATTTTCATTTAAAATCTAGATAGTGAAAAAAAGCTTCTTTTTTTCTAAAACAAGAAAATTCCTCTGAAATATTACAACTACGAAAAACATCACCTAACAATTATAGCAAAATAAGCAGTGGAAGGTGCAAAATTGAATAATGGAAATTATTGAGAAATTGAAGTTTTTTTTAAAAAAAATAAGTGGTGCCTGAATTATTGGAGAAAGCTTTCTCATACTTCAGTTCCCTTGCAAAAAGCGCAATTGGCATTTTAAGCGCGCGAAGGCACCTACACCCCGATGCGGAGTGGGGAAGATGACGCAAACGCATATTCCCTTAGGCGATATGCGCCCGAGGGGGTCACCGCAATCGATTATAGTAAATAATGCTAAGAAAATATATAGCAATAAAAAACGGTCAAGAAAACACTTACCTTTGAGGTACCGGGAGTGAGTGCACTCAGCATCCGCCAGGCGTTGAAGGATCTCTGCAGACTCTCAATAAGCGGTAGAAAGGAATAGGAACTGTTAAGAAGCTTAGGTTTACAATTGTGTTGAGATGTGTGTGTGGGTGTAATGAGTAGTGGAACCCCGAGAAAGGTAGGAAATATTTGGGCTTAGGCCCAAAGAGGCGGATCAGAATTGGATAGCGGGGTCAGCGGAAGAGTGAAGGGGAATAGTGCAATAAGCGCACTAGATGCGGATAAGCGAAGTACTAGATATCAGCAAAACAAAAAAAAAACAGTAGCAGGCGTACACCAACAGGCAGACTCGAGTGACGTAGTGCCGGACGCAGCCAACGATGAAGCGTTGAGGAAGCACGAAAAAACACTGGAAGCGGTGCGTTGTGAATACGAAGCGTACCAGGTTTGAAGCGGTGCAGGGCCGGACGTCACCTAACTGACAAACGGATATGACTACTCTGTCTAGAGAGAGTAGAGAAGGGGAAGGGTTTGACAGCGTGGGAACCCTAAAGAAATAAACATAACTACAAAAGAGTAGAAAAATAAAATATTTAGCGGCGACAAGAAAGGAAAGGATTAACGCGAGATAACGTGTAGTGCGAGAAAAGGAAAAAAAGTGAAAGAGACAGAAACAGAAAAAGGTGAGAGGGAAAACCGTCAAACGGTACCGCCAAAAAGGACGGTACGCGCCTTAAAAGGTATCATAACTAACATTGCGATTATTATATTAAAACTGTCCGGTAGGACAGTTGTATAAGGGTTGACCATCAAAAACTGCACGAAAAAGCGTAACGTTGAAAAATTATAAATACCACAGTTTGATGGGCAGAGCATTTGCAACGTATTTCTTATAACATACATGTATGTTACACCATTGACCACTGATTAAAGGTTTTGATGTAAACTTAGCTATTCATTAAAATAATAATGTTCTATTATTTTATTTACATAAATGTCTATAAATTAGATTGTTTTTATATTTTTACATTTGCTTTTTACAAATCAATTTACAAATACATTTAGTTCTTGTTACATTTTATCATATGTAAAGAATTAGAATTAACAGATTATCGCATAACATCTCCAGCATGATGTTCTAGCGCATGTAAGAATGATAGTGTGCCATTATCTCTAAAGTCCTGGAACATATCATTTACAATAAGTGTTGCATTTGAAAACAGTGCGTTTGGCGTCAACATAGTTAAAAAAAAAAACAAAAAAAAAACAATAATTTGACAGATCTAAGAAAACCAAGCTCTGCAAAGACGTTTTAGGAAGAGAGAGGAGTCGTTAGTTAGGTATAGTCTCTCTGGAGTCTCATGCACCGTTCCCGCAAAGCCCTTTCTAATATTTCAAAACGCCCCAAGTACCATTCGAATCTGGAGACGCCTAGGATCTCTCTAGATAATGTTTAATGAACTCCCAAGCCTGTGTAAACAGGGTAAAGTTTACTCCAAGTGGAAGTCCGGTATCTTAGAGGCTTCGTTTTCCGGCTCTATTACCCCGGTGACATTCATTTTTTAGCACAGGTCGCCTAACGCTATGGACTGGGCTAAGGAAATACTGAAAAGTGAAGGAAGAAGAAACTATCTGAAATATTTTACTACCTAGCGCCTTACGCTCCCACCTTTCCCAAAAAAACCTCTTCTCCAAATATCCTGAAGATGGTTCACATCTCCCATCTTTAAGCAAGATGGAAAGCTGTGTGCCCTTCAGTACTCTAGACTCATTTGTCCAAGAAGTACCATGTGTAGCTAAAGATCAAACTTTGTCCCAACCTTCTTCAAACTCAGAACTTTAGCTACAAACTAATTCCGAATAACATTAGACAGATAGCAAATGCATAAGAAATATCTAAATAACTTTTCAGAGAAAAGCCGAAGTAATTAGGCCTCTTAAATCCATAAAATCAATCTTCATAGAAAAACAACATTAAGCAAAACTGTTAGGGTTCTTAAATTATGTTTCAAAAGAACGTTACTGAAAGAACTCAATGCTCAATGTTTTTCTAAACTGTAAGGTTTTTAACTTACAGTCTTAATTCTGTTATAACAGAGTTTCCCTAAACTTTAACCTGCCCTTGTTCCTTGGGCGCAAACGTCATTCTCATAACACTAAAAATGGTACTTGTAGTGGATGCCTAATCACCCCATCCCTAAAATGAACTATAATAAATTTTAAAAAAGGTTAAGTAAACGTTATTATATGTATATAATTGTAAAACATTAGTATCCGTAAATAAAGTCTTCAAGTACTTTTTGGAGAAAAAAAAAAAATGATCAGTAAAGCGGCAATTAGTTCACCAATATGTCCAAAACCTTAATACTGGGTCGGGTCCCGAAGTAGTTACTAAAAGAAATACCATTTGAACGTTCGACGATTTCCCGTTTTTGCATTATGGTCTATTTAAGCACACTAAGACATAAGTGCAACACATACCCATAGAAAATTAATTTGTGAATGAAATCTACTTTTTGGTATTCAGGAACTTTCCAAAAATTTGTAAATCCTCTGAAAAATTCTAATTATAAATAACTGCATGATTGCAATACAAGTGGTAAGAGGAAGTAAAATTACTTTCTCTTTGAGTGTAAGCTATGGAATATCATAAAGTAATTGAATCAAAAATTAAAGAATCGCCTAAATATATCGCATTAATATGTACTTACAAAGTCTGAATACGCTGGGACTGGAATGGAACATGGAGCACATTCTACATATTCGATCCCATCATTGTCTGATGAACATTCACATGTTTGACAGGAATCTGGCTGTGCAGTGGCAGCTATGCGACGCGAAAAAACGCTGGAGAATTTCTTGACCAACGCAATGTTCTCACTACCCATTTTCTTGCCAGTAAATATTGTGCCTAAAAATTTAATATAAACAATAACTATGAATGCAAAAAATAAATAAATAAATAAAAAATAAAAAACCAAGAGTCAACCAGAATGTTTTGAGATAGGAAAAAAGAAATCAGAGAATTGAAATTTTGTTTGGTATTAGAGTCAGTGAATACCCTATAAGACTCCGCGATCCTACACAATCCGACTCTGGGAAATTTAAAAAGTAAGCCTTTCATTTTTAGCTAATTTAACTACATACTATGTTTCTTTTTCTTAGAGTAAAATCGATAATCGCAATCTTGATACCTAAATTTATCCATATCTGTGATTAATGTGGCCCCGAGGGCGCATCCCTGAGTGTTTTCAGTACAATTTTGGTTTGAAAGATGGTTTCCATTCTTTAATTTTTCTTTAAATTTTATTTCTATTGTTCTGTTTAGTCTTTTCTATTTCTAATTTTTGGTTAATAACAAATATTTTTGGATAATACATTGACACCAGAAGATATTTGCTGTCAAATAATGTACCGTTAGTTTCCAGAGCTAAAGTCGTACAGTAACCCATCATTGACCTCGTCAACTTGATCTGCCTTCTAAGTTCAATATCGCCCCTAAGTACTTTAAAATCATTTTTTGTGTAAGCTCTCTCTGAATCTAGACCTAAAAAAAAATAATAATAAAATACATTAAAATTATTTTATAAGACATAGCTGAGTAAATAAAAGAAATAGGTCTCAAACAAGCAAGATTTTCTCTCGATGCGGTCATATACTTGATAATCGTAATTAAGCAATTTCAAGACTAAGTTGGTCTTATAACCACGAAAATATAGGGAGTGAGGATTATACTCGTGGTCTTAATTTTATGTGACTTTATTGTGTAGCAACCCTGTCTGTATGCCCCATCACTTTAAACTTGAAGATGAACTCCATCTAAAAACAATTTTTCGTTAAGATGTATGAAATATAAGTGACAGGTCTTATAGGTAGTTTGAAAAAATTACTTAAAGTAAATTTCGAGAGAATAGCGATGGGGAATCAATAAAGTTGCATCTCAGATTAAAGCCTTTTGTCTAAAAAGGTAGTGTCTGATTTTGTGGGGCCTTCCTAAGATTTCTTGATTTTTATTTTTAGTAATTTCTTGCACACTTTGACCAAACAGATTATATTTTCATAGCATTGTTCATTGATAATTACAAAAATATTGGTTGATATTTAATGAGGCTAAAGATTGTTATTAAATATAAGTCTTTTACCATAAAACATTTTATTCACTCTGAGTTTTTCAAGATCAAAATCCGCATTCATAAGTATGTGAAGCGTGATATTCTTCTCAATAAATTCCTGATTAAGTACACCATACTCTACCTGAAATTTTACAAAATTTATAAATATTAATGAAGAGATGATTTTGGGAATACTGAGGTGAGGTCAATCAATAAATTAAAACACAAATTTTGCTTCATCTCACCAACGTTTCGGTAAATCTATTACCTTCTTCAGGGTAGTGTAAAATTTGTGGAGTTTAACGTTAAGCTACATCATCATAACTGTTGGTGAGATGAAACAAAATTGATGTTTGAATTTATTGATTGACCGCTCCTCAATATTCCTAAAAACATCAATTAACAACGGTCGAAAACCAAAACTGTCATTAATGAAGAGGTTGAAGAATGAGGGTTGAAGAAAATTTAGCTAAAAAAATAAATTAAATTAAATGAGGCCGCATAAAAAAAAAAGATGTAAATAACAGATAAATTGCATTTGGGTATGGCAACCGAAACCGTTTAGATCAGGGGTGATACTTTTTGATGCTTTCCTTAACTGCATAATTCTCTGATAGTTACCTCTGCAAGAGTGGCTTTGGCGCAACAAATTCTACGACTGAAAGTAAGCTCTGCCTTCGATATCCTCCTGGTGTTGGCCGTTTGTGCGGAATTTGTTAGTTTTTTTCACGTAAATTTTATAATTTTTACTTAAGTTTAGCCAGATAGATTATTGACTAAGGATTTATTAATTTAGATTATTATTATATACATTATTATATATTATATACATTATTATATATTAAATACATTATTATATATTATATACATTATTATATATTATATACATTATTATATATTATATACATTATTATATATTATATACATTATTATATATTATATACATTATTATATATTATATACATTATTATATATTATATACATTATTATATATTATATACATTAATTTAGATTATTATTTTATTACATTAATAATGCAACCTGAAATGCCAATGCCTTAAGGAAATATCAGTCCATTTTCTTTAATGGCAGGAATGATGTTTTAGTGAATTATTACGGACAGTTTTTACAAATGTGCAATAATTTTTTTCATTTATACTTATTCATACTTACCGTCATGCTTGAAGTATCACAATCTGAGCAAGGCATGAGAATAAAAGTTTTCGATACACCAGGTCTAAACTGCAATTTCGAAGCAAATCTCAAGGCGCCAAAAATATCAGAGTTCCCATTTCCTAGAGTGAAATTTATACAAAAAACATCACCATAAAAATCATATTTCATACATAAGTCAAGTAAGTCATCTCGCCCGCTATTCTCTAGGTCAAGATTGCCAGTATTAAGATTTGGTGGGGGAGGGTTATCGGCGCCTGGAGCTTTTTTCCATGCGCTGCCGATCACCAGACAGTGTGCTCTCGTTACTGACACCAATGTACAGTGAGCTGTAAGAAGTTCCAAGGGAGAGAAAATCTAAGGGCTAGCAGCTGGATTCGAATCTAAGATCGCGTTGGAATCCAACATACGCTAACCACTGAACTAATCCCTTTCCTAACAAAAAAAAATAGTGTTCATTTGGATTTTATCTTTTGTTTAATTTTTGTTATCGCTAAGAATTAGGTACTAACTTATGTTTCGACATTTCCTAGTAGTGCTTCTGTAATATATAATTTACTATAAACATATATATGAATGAAGTCTATTCATTTTATTTGCCACAATTGTGAGATGCACTCTAAACACGACAAAAGTTCAAACAACCCAACATGAACATAAGTGTTGGTTCTGCACCGCTGGAAAAAATGGATGAATGTATCCGTCACAGCATAATTGTTTTCCTTCATTCTAATCGATTTCGGATTTTTGCTTATCTTTAGATTTTATTCATCAGGATTGAGTAAATAAATTTGAACTAAATATGATGATATGACTTCAACAGATAGATCTGACTAAATGACTTTCATTGGTTCATTGTTATGATGGAACATACAAAACCGAAAATTAATGTTGCCGCGATCACAGTCAACTGACTTTTTATAACCTCTAAATTTCAGCAACAAATTCAACTGCTATTTACATGAAACGTTTGAATAATATGAGGGGAGTACAAGAGTCAAATATCTTCTTTCTCACTAAAAAAAAATATTTCATGGAGTTACGAGTGTTTAAAAGAATTTAAAAGGGAATGATTATACTTTTATTCTATAACGAAAGGGCATAATATTATACTTCCTTGCTCTGAAGGTATCTTGAACATAAAGTTTCTGCCAATTTCATATTCGTTAGTTAAATGATAGCACCATTGCAAATAAACCGACTTCTAAAAACCTTGTATTCCCAGTGACAACTTAAGCTGAAAGATTAGTACGACTACGCAATTTCGAAAATATCTGGCAGGTGAAGAAGTAAAAATATAAACTATTTTTTTTCTAAGGCGCGTCGACTTCTTGGCCATTAGCGCCTACAAATTAATTAATTTTGGAAAAAAAAAAATCTATTTACCTGACGGAATTTTTTCAAAATATCTTGATAGATCTTTTCCATGAGTGAAAATCTGATTATTGATAAAAATATTTCTAGGTTCATCATATATACCATTTCCACCAAATGTCACTACAGCATACCTAAATATGGTAGAAAATTAAAATTTATTATTATGCATCTTATGTATGAAATATCATTTCCGAAAAAAAAATATACAGTACAAAGTGCATTACAATAATTGCTGATAAGCAGTAGTAATTTATTTTGAGCTGAGGTTTATGTTATTCTTCGTTGAATTTTGGATAAACGACATACAATCTAACGTTAAGAGATGTTTCTATTAAATGGATGCACTATTATGAGCTTTAATCTCCCCCCCCCCCTCATTGGTGTTGGTGTTCTTTTATATTACGAAGTACACGAGCGTATGACATACGAGTAAAGTAAAGTAATAGCCTATTTTTTCAGGCGGGCTTTACGTCCAACTACCACATTAGGTGTCGTGGACGGAGGCGACTAGCAAACATACTTTACTGTAAATTTCTTTTATTAACCATTAAATAAAATCCAAGGCCTAAGACCGGGAATCAAACCCAGTACCACAATGCATATTAACTTTGCAGGTCTCGCCTTGTAAACCGCTCGGCTACCGTGGCGCCTTGACATACGAGTATTCTCCCCAGGTAAGGGTAAACGACGAGACCTGGAATGTTTGTTCCTCACCGCTACTTCACAGCTATTATGCTATCATTCCATTTCTTCTCTCCCTTTTCATTAGCAGATGAGACTTGCTCTCCACTTTATTCTTCTTCGTCTTATCCACAGGTTTATTAGCTTCTTTCTGGATTAAAGCTGCCGCTCTTTCCCACTTGGGTACAATTTTCTGCATCTCCGGGTTTTCTGGCCACTTTTTTTTGGCCTTGTCAAGATTACCTTGAAATATTCTCATGCTACGAAGTGACTGTACAATTTTTATAAAGCTTCCCCGAATAATTTGCAAGCTCCTGATCCGGCAAATAATAATAATAATAATAACCTTGTATCTTATTTTAATGCAAATATAAATGATTAAAAATTCAGAATAACCTATTATCATCGAGTCCCATCGCTTGCAATTCTTTAGTCAGAATTGATACAAAGGTAGACACAATTCTTCTTTCCCTCATATATTCATTACAACTTTTGGCTTCAACTATGAAAATTATGTCTGATGACTGCAAGACCGATTCATTTTCTAGTATAATATGAAATCCTTCTTCTAAAAGGCTTTTGTTAACTGGACACCTGTTCAAATGAAATTATATTAACATTGATATAAAAATTAAAATCAAATTAAATTTCGAAGTTCTAACCTAAAAATATCTTTAAAACTTAGTATGTTTTCTAGATTAATGTTGGTTGGCTTAAATGTACTATATGGTCACTTTAAAAAAACTATTAGTATGAGAGGAAAGCATAACGAAGTTAACAAATGAATCTTACGAGTTATTTTTGGGAAAATAGCGTTACTTACTTTACTCTACCCGGGTTTTTCCTAGCTACTAAGGCTGCAGTCGAAGTCAAGCGCCCCTAACCCTGCCTTTCCATTTTCCATCATTCAAACCACGACCGGCTAACCCCTCTCCAAGTCGATAACCCCAATGCTGCCTAAGACGTCCTCTCCCTCTCCGTCCCTCGGGAATCCACTCTAACACCCAGCTTGGCCACCTCGTTAGGCTCATTCTCTTAACATGGCCGAACCAAACCAATTTTCTCCTCATCAGCCTCTTTCTTTCTTCCTCGAACACTTCACTTCCCCTCTCACCACCTCATTTTTCACCCTGTCCAATCGAGTTTTATGGATAGACCTACGCCACAAATCTATTTCTGCAGATCGTAGAGTTCATCTCAGCTCTTGAGATTCAGTCCATGTTTCTGGCGCATAAGGAGGATTCCTTCGATCGCAGAATAAAATTTTCTTTGGACTGTGCCGAGCTCCACAGCACTGGATGCAACACTCTTGCTGCCTTCCTTGCTTCTCCAATCCGTCTCTGTATCTCACAACAAGACAATCCATCCTCTACTCCGCTTCAATATCGACCACAAATACTTAAATTCCTGAACCAATTTCACTCTTTCTTCTCCAACCTCCAAATCCTCCACATCACAAACTATTGCCTTTTCAAGATCAATAAAGGCTATATGTAGCTCTTTATTTATAGCATTATCTTTTCCATTATTTGACGCAGGACAAATATCAACACACGATCTGCCTGCCATGAATCCGCTCTGTTCGTTTGGCATATGGTACATGTACTCCAACCGGATTCTGAGGATTCTTCCCATTATTCTTATGACAGAACATTGTACACATTGGCACAATCTCTTTTATTCCCTTTTTTATGTATATAGAGGAGATAAATCCCAGTCTTGGGTCCACCATCTGAAAATTCTTTGTCTCCATAAACCCTTTCCTATTTTCATTTAGTAGCACCCCAGTTCGAACCCCGCGTATGACTACATTTAATTTAAAAAAGTATTATGATGTATTAAGTACGAGTGTAATGAATGACTGCATACGCAGGATTCGATCTGGGATCTTCCACCACTTACAAAGCCACGCTCTTGACCACTAGACCAACACCCGCCCCTCCCTGACAAAATATTCTTACCGTAATAATAGGTCAAGAAGTCTTGCATACGGGGTACATTAACATGATGTGATGGCTGCTTTTATTTGATGATAAAACAAATTTATTCTGATTCACCCACAACCATTACTTTACACTACATGTTTTAACATCTTCAATTATTATTATTTTTTGTTCTTTGCAAAAACATTTTGTTGTAAATTCAAAAGAGTTAAAAAGAAAATAAATTCACATTCGCTTTTAAAAATCCTAAAGTTTTAGAACTTCTAATTTTTAATGGAAGTGGATTCCAGAATCTACACATGCAACAAGAAAGCTCATTGAATTTTAAAATATCACGAATTAACTCAATACTACAGTTCTCATTCAATAATTCCTTACAAAGTATCTAGTTTGTTTCTACAAAAAGGTTATACTTACTCAACACAGAAAGTAGGAACCTTGATCGGTATATAATTAAAGTTACAAGCTTGAATATACGCATAAGCTGATGTACAGATTTCATCAATGAAAATATTCTGGCTTTTATGTAAGCATATTGAGTAGAAAGGTTGTGGATTTACCTGAAAAATTTAACAACAAAATATTACTGAGCAAAGTAATTAATTCAATTACAGATTTTATTGTAATTATTTAAAATTACTTACAATTGAATAACATGGTGCAAATGTGGACGTTTTTACACTGTACAACTGATAACAGAGATCATTATTTCTAGGATCTACTGGTTCCAAATACCTGTTATCTATCAACGGTTCTGAACAAGTATTCAAAATCCAGCTGTCCACAAACGGATGTAAATCTTCCTTAATTTCATGATCAGAAGCAGTGAAGTCTGTTTTTGGTTCATTGTCCATGGTGCCCAGTAGTCCAGCAACTTTTCCAAAATACCATCCTGTAAAAATAAATATATTGAAATTTTGGTAGCAAAATTGGGTTTATATATTTTTCTTATAACAATAAGAGGCAGTTGCGCTTTAAACTGAGATACAAATAAGTATATGGCAGTCGCCAACTCGTGGTGCCCCCAGTTCTGCTAAAAGGCTGACAATTATTGCCGAGCGTAGGTTACTGAATTGTAGAGAAAAGTTTGCTCTAAAACTGGTATAAATCGCAATGTTTTAGTGTTAAAAGTTTCTGAGATATGGAAGGTTAAATTTTGAAGGTGAGCAAATACGTTCAAATTTTCAACCTTAATATCTCTTTAAATACTTATGAGTATACAATGATGTCTTCACCGAAATGCAGAGAAAAGATAGCTATATAAATGGTATAAATCGCGTTGTTTTAGTATTAATAATTAATGAGATATGGAAGGTCAAATTTTCATCGTTTTCAAATACCTTCAAATTTCCAACCCTTATATCTCCTTAAATATTTATGAGAATACAATGATTTCTTTACCGAAATGTAGAGAAAAGATAGCTGTATAAATGGTATAAATCGCGTTGTTTTAGTATTAATAATTAATGAGATATGGAGAGTTAAATTTTCGTGGTTTTTAAATACCTTCAAATTTCAAACCCTTATATCTCTTTAAATATTTATGAGAATACAATGATTTCTTTAGCGAAATGTAGAGAAAAGATAGCTATATAAATGGTATAAATCGCGTTGTTGTAGCATTAATAGTTAATGAGATATGGATAGTTAAATTTTCGTGGTTTTTAAATACTTTCAAATTTCAAACCATTATATCCTTTAAATATTTATGAGAATACAATGATTTCTTTACCGAAACGCAGAGAAAAGATAGCTCTATAACTGGTATAAATCGCGTTGTTTTAGCATTAATAGTTAATGAGATATGGATAGTTAAATTTTCGTGGTTTTCAAATACCTTCAAATTTCAAACCCTTATATCTCTTTAAATATTTATGAGAATACAATGATTTCTTTACCGAAATGTAGAGAAAAGTTTGCTCTAAAACTGGAATAAATCGCAATGTTTTAGTGTTAAAAGTTTCTGAGATATGGAAGGTTAAATTTTCGTGGTTTTCAAATACCTTCAAATTTCAAACCCTAATGAATTCTATTCTTTATTATAGAGAAATGTTAGCTCCATAATTTGGGCAAATAGCAACGTACTAGTTTTAATGTGTATTGAGCTGTAGGACGATAAATTTTAAAGGTTTTTAAATACATTGAAAATTCAAACCTTTGTATCTTATTTCTTATTGTTCAGTTTGTAATGAATTCTTTGCCGAATTGTAGAGAAAACTTTGCTCTATATCTGAGAAAAATTGCATTGTTCTAGTAATAATATGTAATGAGATATGGTAGGTTAAATATTTGATGGTTTTAAAATTCCTTCAAAATTCTGACCTTTATATCTCTCATTGTATTGTTCAGAACTCAATGAATTAGTGATTTCTGTACAATAGTTTACTGTAGTCCCTTTAATTGAGTACTTGTAGCGAAATACTTTATTAATTTATTGGCTTTCCTAAAAATATGCATACTTTTATTTACTTTATATTAAATATACAGGGTGTCCCAAGCTATATGGATAACGACTTTTTCTCGGAAACTAAGATAGCTAGAAAAAAACTAAAAAATACGGGTTCCCTTAGTTTTTTGTTAGGAATCCAAATTTACTTTGTAAATTTTTTTCGGTGCTTCCAGAAGCGAGATACAGGCACCAACTTCATTTTTTCAAATGGGTTTTTATTTCAGCAATAGATTTCTCTATTTTTTTTAAAGAAAAATTTACTTGAACGGTTTTTTTTCTGTGAGCGATATTTTAGAAGTTATGAATGAAAACATGATTCTTATAATAAACGTCAACATGATATTTAATGGTTTTTTCATTGAATAAGAAGAAAAGTACTATTTTATTATTAATTTTACTCCACATTAATATTACAGATCATGCTCGAAATGGCCTCCACCATTAGAGATGCATAGACATGCTCTTTCCTGCCAATTGTCCCTTACTGCCGAAGAAATAGATTCGAATTTAACCGAGTTACAGGCATCTATTATTCTTTGCTTTAGTTCATCTACAGATGCAATCCCGGCTTGATTCTAATACACCTAGATTTAGAAATGCTTTTAGATAAGCAGAAATAAGAAAAGAAAGCAAAAAATTATGAATAATCACCTTGTTTTTCAGGTATCCCCAAAGGAAATAGTCCATAGGTGTCAAATCCGGTGAGAGAGGTGGCCACTGAATCGCCTCCCGAGTCGATATAACACCATCAGGCATGTAAAAGATATCTCGATAGGCAATTTGATTGGCATGTTCTATCGACACGGGGGGGAATTCAGTGGCCACCTCTCTTTTTATTTATAGAGCATATCTAACTGTTAAGAAGACTATTGAATCCCATTTTAATAAAACCTACCTAAATAAAAATAATGAACATGAATAGCGTACCTGAAAGTTTGAATGTGCACACACTAAATTTGAAATTACAACGCAACAAAAAGCCTTTGGCACCCTTGACAGATATAATTCCTTCTTGGGCATAAATGTACACATCGCTAATATTTAAAGGTAACGATGGTATCTGTTCATTATCAACACTTACGACCTGCAAATAATTATTTGACAGTGAATAAAAAATACTTTAACTCGGGCTGAACATTTTTTTTTATTGCAACCTCTTAATTTGGTCCTTAAATTAATTTATATAATTAGACAAGATGCGATTATTAAGAATGTATTTTATAACTTCTCAAAAAGCTCAGGGTTGATTTTATCATAGACAATATGAGCCATAGTTTATAGTATATATAAAATATGAGATTTTTTTTTTCGCTGAAATAGCAAATATTAATTAACGCTGTTACCTTATATTTCTTATATATTTTTTTTTTTTTTTTGGAAATGAACAGTACATACTTCTTTTCATAATATTTTTTTGACTCTTAATAATACACTTGAAGAGAGTACTAAATCCTACTTTTAAAAAAGACCGCCACTTGCTCACCGTTGGAAGGGCGGTGCCAACACCAATCTAGTGGTCATGACCGGAGCTTTGTAAATAAATGGGAGTTCCATAGTTCGAATCCCCCGATGGCTACTTTTTTTTTGTTAGAAATTTTTTTTATAGGTAATTCTGAGCTTCTACCTCTGTCCGCGACAGCTAATTGGTATTTAGACTAACGTCTATCAGCCCCGCCTGGAAAAATTGGCGACTACTTTAATAATTCACCGTTGGTGTGGGGCTTAACTTTTTTCTGCAAGTTCATTAATGAGATGTTTTTGCATTTCTTTAAAATGATTATTGCAAGATGGGATTTATTTCCGCATATCACAGCAACATGTTAGGTTTCTATGAATTGAATGGGCCTTGAAAAAGGGTGAAGGGATGATACAATAACAATAAGATGTAATTTTTCTTTTGCGCGTGTAACACTGAAATGAAATTCCTTATATTGAGGCAATGTTATTTATGAAGTTAAGCCAAACTCCTGGCAGAAGGCTAGTAAGGCATTGCCAATGTATGCTTAATTATAAACTTTCTTTTTTAAGAATTATGTGTATAAATGAAGCAATTTTCTATTCTACTTATGAAGAAAGTTTGCGGTTCAATTTAATTTTTTTAACACAATTTATTAAAATTCATTCGTGGTGATCTTTTTTTTTTGCCCTTACATAAACAATCTTGAGATTCCCGTAACTTATAATTCTATTTCAGTATGTAAAACTCACATTATTGGAGAGATCTATGTTCAGCATCCTGTCATAGACCATGAGTGCAATCACTACTTCATCCACATCTTTCGCCATTAGCACCAACGAAAAAGTGTCATATAAGAAGTCTCTGGCCAGCAGATAGGAACATCTTCCTGGAAGATCGTAGCTTACGCCGTCAAAAGTAATCAAACGTTGACTCCCAATTATCAACGCTTGTGCTAAAAATTAAATTAATAAAAAATTATAAGAGTTCTTACATGTTAAATAGGCGGTGGAGTGGGAATAACATTTAGAATATAGTTTTGAACTAAGTTTGGACTATGAGTATGTACTGAGAGTCTTGTAGAAAGAGTATGTACCCTACAGTTCACTGGTCCTAAACTTTTTACATCCAAGGTCGTTACAAATTCTTCGCATCTCCACCAATTGTAGAATCGTGTGATTATTGTGTCCAAAGATTAATAAAGGTACCAAATTTAAACATCCATAAATAACATATGTATTTTCTTTAATTCTTTGCACAAAATAAAAAAGAAGAAAAATAGCCTTTATTTGTTACCCAATTCAGTTCATATACTTGGGATCAATTTGAAGATGATGCACTCATTTCTTTTAATATTTACAATGGCTCCTTTTTCTTTCGTTTAATTTGATTTTTTGTATGTTTTAAAAAAGTGGAATTGAAGTTAATTTAATGCAACTCTGCAAATAATGAACTGTATGAAAAAGTCGACATATACATTTGTAAACAAAACACATTATTACTATACTTCCGTCTTCGTCAAAGACAACTAATTAAAACTGTTGTATAACGGTAGATTTGGTAGATGGAGGCTAAGCCTGCATTTCCCACATTAATCTTTCTCAGAATCTTATTCTTTTTCATGGCGGGCCATCGTTTGAGAAGGCCGGACATAAAAAATTTACTATAAAAGGTACAGCTTCATAAATTAAACTTAAATATCAACTTTTATACAAACAAATGTTTACTTACAGCTGAACGGTGGTAACCAATTCGATGGGTCCACAAGCGGTGCAAATACGTAGTAGTAAGACCAGAAGGAACCATTTACTGGCGAGAAAAATTTGTGAACAGTGATAATAGTTTTGTATTCTGGTATTTCCTAGAAAATGATGAAAATTTGATCTTGAACAAATTTGATCTTGAGCAGGATTGGAGGATTGGTCTTAAAAAGCTAGTCACAATTACCAATTAAAAGACACTAATTTCTTTTCTAAGTTATTCAGATCTAAATTGATCCTTAAATGGTTCATATTGCGCTACAACTTTAGAATAAAAAAAAGTCTGCTTTTCTAAATAAAGGATAACTCCGTGGTCTTCTAAACAAATCTAAACATGTCTAACGTTTACATACCGACATTATATTTATCTTGGTAATGTATTGTGGTACTGGGTTTGATTCCCGGCCTTTGATTTTAATCAATGTTTAATATGAGAACTATTTAGTAAAGTACGTTTGTTAGTCGCCTACGTACGCGACACCTACTGAAGTAATTGGATGTAAAGCTTGCCTGAAAAAATAGGCATCACCTTACTTTTTTTTTAAATCTTGGTATTTCTACAAATATTAAGTATACTTTAAACAATCAGTTCAAATGTGAGTTTTTTGCCTATAGAAAACCATAGCTCTGCCAGGATATATTAGCAGTTTTACTTTATTATTGGAAAAGAGAGTGTACAGTTGCTGAAGCTACTTGTATTAACGCTTTATGTTTGTTGTAAACCAACGAGTTATCAGTATGTCTTCCTTTCTAGCCCGATGTAGGTACCACTGCCCTGTGTCCCGTATGAGACTTAAATATTCATTTAATCACCATTCTCCCCTATTTTCGTCGCGATGACAGTGTCTAATGTGTCAGCGAGTGTTTTAATTGTAAATAGAAGGGACAGAGTCAGTCTAATGCTAACTCCAAAGCCCTCTGAATAGTCAGTGCCATAATTTTATAGAGTGAATAAATATTGTCAGTCCGTGTAACTTTATGTTTAAGTCGTTTAATTATTTTTTTCTGGTCTAGACCGCCCTTATTTTGTTTTTGTACAACTGACTCAATTGTAAATATAAATTTTATTGTCTAATCTTTATGGTATTCTGAGTGTTGATGGCGTCCCTCATTCCTTTAGATTCCCGTTTTAATATTAATTATTAGTCTAAATTAACCTTTCAGTCTGCTATCCCAATTTTATTATTTCAGAATTAGAAGAGGCAGTATTACTTTCAGTCCAGCTCTCCCATTTTATGTTCTTTCAATACTTCTTTACCTTATTATTATTAGTTATTCGGGTTATTATTAATTATTCTTCTACCTACAGTACAGCGAATTCAGGACTTTGGGTTAATGCAAGAGGACTATATAATAATATTCCAAATGAACACGATATAATCGCACGATGTCTCTTGCTTTAGACACTGATGTTTCCATTATTTTTCGTTACTGAACAATATTATCAAACCCAATTTATTATTGACGATAAAGCTGCCCGAAAATTATTTACTTAATAATAATTACCTAACTACAACTGAGTACAAAAGCATCTCTCCTATCATCTCCCATCTCTTATCGAGTCAATAATATTCCAAAAAATGTATAGACAAAAATATAAATTATATTGATCGGGGAAGATATTACTTGGGTAGTTAGTGCACTGGAATCCCACTTGGAGATCCCGGGTTCGAATGCTGGCCCTTCGATTTTCTCTTGTTAGTAGCGTTTTTTAGCATGAGAATCCTATCTGAGGTACGACAGCGTATTGAAATATTCGCCACGCGCTAATGGCCTTACAATGTGGACGTGCCTTACTTTTAAAATTAAAAAGTTTGATCGTCTAGCAATCGCTTAACTCTTTAATAACTCTAGTCAGTCAATCAGCTGAACTACTTAATATTAAATTATTGCCACAGATATTTACAAATAGGATCTCTTACCGCTAGGTTGGGTGTGGCATTGAAGGCGTGCCATGGAACGGGTAATTTTTGCTCTAAAAATATTATTCCAGCTTCTGGCTTGAAAATGAAATTTGTTCGTGATGCATGATTGCTAAAAAAACAAACAAATTATGAATTATATTTTTGAAAAATAACGTTCTTTATATAAATTAGTTTGTTTTAATTTTAATTCTTTGTTTTGTTGCATCTTGAGGAGGTTTCAACGTTTTCGACATTTTTATTTTTGATAAATTCAACTTAAAAAAGCTCAATATACATTGTATATCAAAAGTTAATGGAGAAACACGTTAAACATTTCAATACTCTACAAATAATAAACAGAATGTTACAATTTTCATATCGTACATGAAGAAATACCAACAGGGTGTTGGAAATGAAGAATTTGCCACATTGCATTTTGTCGTTTATGTAATTGCGGAAGAATAAAATCAGTTAAACACGGAAAAGGTTGAAGAAAAAAAGTTTTGTAGCAGAGTTTAAAGCAATGCGCCAGTCAACGCGTATACTCGAAGATAAATCGATTATGAGGTTGGAAGAAGAGAGAACATGATAAATTGGTGGTTTTGTTAAATTGCAACCAGAGTTTGGTACTAAGTGTAGTAAACGCTAAAAGGAAACAAAGGGTGTTTAAAAGGCCCAAATTAGCTAAGTGTGAATAATGAATAAAGTTCAAGATCGTTTGGTAAATGCTTCGGTCATTTAAGATGTCAAATTGAAGAAAGGTAATTCCAACTGTTCGCGAGAAAAAAAAGAAGTTTCAATAAAAAAATGAAACGTGCAAAGTGGGTTGAAAGAAACTGGTTTGAATTTGCGGAAAACTGCTTATGTGCATTCCATCTCCATTCTTCATTTGGGCACAGCAATCTTAGATGGGTTTCGATCTTGCTATCAGCAGCAGTCGGACGCGAAAGGGGCAGAGGTATGGCCTCGTAATAGAGACTCACCAATAGCAATATACCTTAAATTGCCAAAGTTGATTAAAAAAAAAAAAACTTTAAAATACAAAATGTTTAATTTTTTAAATATTTTTTGAATTATATATTTTTTTTAAATTTGAACTAACATCATCTCATTATCCAGCGCTGTGTTAGAATAATTTCTGATGAGATTGTAAATAATTGGAATCACTGTTTGAACTTTCTCTTGTACTTCCAAGTAATCATATAACCAATTAACCTGAAACCAATACCGTTATTTTTTTTTTACATGTTTGTTTAATGATTGTTGGCTATCGCCTTGAAATGGTGCAAAAAACACTAGTTTGAACACTCATACGACTTTTTCTTACTGTTATTTATTTTGAATTTCAAAACATTAGCGCGTCAACATCTGAAGTCACTCGTAACAGGTACAATTGTCTTAACACCGAACAGTGAACTGTAATAAGATACTATTTGGATGAGCAAATCAAAAAGCCAGCAGCTTGACTCAATTCCATCATTCCAAAGTGGTATATTATAGCTGATCTTTTTTCTATTTACAACTATTCTTAACATTTTAATAAATTGCATTCGAACTTTGAATTTTTTAATTATTTTAAGTATTGTCGACTTCACTACTATTACAGTTATTGGAATAAAAGGAAACTGAAAAGAGAATGGGTAATCCCAGAAAACTTTTGAGCTGATACACTAAAGGAAGAAAAGTGAAGCTGCCCAACAATATACAGCCAATGTAAATCTTGGACTAAAAACTTATAAATTACGACCAACTGTAAAATACACTACCGCACATAATAATGTGAAATCTATTTCCTCTGATTAATTTGAAATTAATTAGTAAATAAGTAACATGCAATAATTGTATGTGAGAGATAGTCGTGTGAGCATTATATCAAGAATTATTTGTTTACAATCAAAGTATCATGAAAATTTCATACTTGCTTTTGGACATCTTTGTACAACTGCAACGTGAAGTTTATTACAGGGAGTTTATATAATTCTTTTACTTCTCCTACGATTTCTGTTCGAATTTCATTCAATTCATAACCTAATTAAATAAAATAAACAAATAATTTATTAATAAAATAACTAAATGCTAAATTCTATTTTCAGATACCCAATTTTATAGCAAAAACCTTAAAATGGTAAAAGTTTTCTTTTAAACAATGAGACAAAAATGTAATATATTATGAATCAATCAAGAATTAATTTGTTGTTCTTAGTCGTCGTAGCAAGTTTGTTTTTATTTCATTATAACCGAATTTGAATTTTCATCCTTCTTTAAACATGGTTTACATATTGCCTAGGGGACTTAGCTCCCATCTGCGTAAAAAGCTACTTGTCTCACACGTTACACTGACTTAAGAGACTGATTTAGTATATTTGTGTAGGAAATTTGCCTTTAGTGAATCGTGTTATAGTTTCATTAGACACTAACTAACAAAAAAAAAAAAAAGTTGCTAGATCAATTTAGTGTAAAGAATTTAACACAGTTATATCTTATAAGGCTGTCTATACTGGCTATAAATCTAATTATTCAAAAAGAGTTAAACAAAATTTTAAGTATTTACTAGATAAACTTACTAAACGGCACAACAGTAAAATATTTTTCAGTTACAATATCGTACAACATCCTTGTATATTTTTTTAAATTTGTTAGAAAATCATTTTTAGTTATATCATCGTAAAATTTCTCCATATCTTTTGTAAAATTTGAATTCGCTCTAAACACTGTATTTCTCATCAGCTCAGACTGTTTTTCATAAAGAAATTCTGTAAAAAAAATAAAAATAAAAGAAATGAATAAATAAAGAACATTGCTAAAGAAATGAGTTTCTTCTTTAGGGGATAATGTAGCTCCCTAAACTACACAGCTACACACGCAAACATACTTAATATTGTTAATTAACGGCATTTACTTTTTTTATTTAAACGAAAAATAACAATATCCATACCCAACACCTTTTTACTTCCTTCCCAGAATACATTCTCAATGTGGTGGGCAAACTGGATGAAGGTGGGTTCGATAGTTCTTAGTGTCCTCAGCCAGTACTGGGCAATCACATTGCCAGTTTCGTTCCATAATTCTTCCATGTAATGCAAAAATGATATATGCATTTCTTTTATTATCTAAACAAATTTAGTTTAATTATTTTGTATTAATGATAATTAATTTTTTTTTACATTTTTAATTAAACTTGCTTGTTGTTGCTGTTTTATTTTGGCAAGAAAGTTGATTTTTGGAGAGTTTAGGGGAATGTAGCATACTTAATATTCTCTCTATTTCAGTAAATCCACCACTTCATGTAGGTTTTCTACAATCTATTACATTTATTACAGGTTTTACTAACATTTGTATCTATTCTTTTTATTTTGTCGAATAAATTAGTCAAATAAGTTTAGAAGCTAAACAGCACTTATGTAAATCAATAAATGTAAAGGGATAACTGCCCTACTGTTTGATTTTTTTGTTTTGTAACTGATATAGTAATGAAATCAAACATAAGAGGTTCTGAGAGGCATGATGTGTTTAGGATGGCTACCAATTTGGAGGTAGAGAGTTAGCGCATGCAGAATGGCTGGCAGTTAAGAATGCATGGATCCGTGAATGAATGAAATCGAGTGTTCGATTTTTGAAGAATTTATTCAAAACAGTAAATCGGCGGTTTTCGTGGTGCGGTTTTAGACGGGTGTTTGTGATCTTGTTTACATATTAACCATTATTGTTTATGAAGGCTGGGGAAAAAACCAACATATTGGTAATCAGGTTGCTACTTGAAAACAAAGGTTTACATCGACATCCAATTTTCCTGGAGATGGCTTTTGAAAGAGCCTGAAAGATATAATCCTTCGTTTTCAGGTAGCCCTATGAAAAAGGGCGTATCAAACATTTGAACAGCTATTCAATCGTGCTCGGATCCGTAGCTGTTTAAAGGGCATAATTAGATCATAACGTATCTTGAACCTTTTACATAGCACATCTCTCATGCAGCGAAAAACTATTTTTGAAAACAAACTTCAATAAATCAGAGATTGAAATTTATAAATTTTGTAAATTACAGTGAATTACAGACCATATTTTTGATAATAGAAATAAAATCTACCTTATCATACTTGCTAGCCACCCCCTGCAAGTATTGCGATATCTGCTCCATAGTCTCGCCGGTGGCTAATCCATTCAGTACTTTCACAATTCTTTCGTACAGGTTTCTCATCTGTAAAATAAATGCCAACAAGGAGACTTCAAATATATTGCTAGGGGCCTTTTTTCTTTTTGGCAAACTTGTATACATTCTGTAGAATGAATTACTCACAGACTCCACCAACCACAACACGGACTGTCTGATAGTTTCGCCAGTCTCGCCCATAACTTCCCACAGTTCGTTGACTATCTTAGGTACGTTTGACATCTTATCCCTGCAAAGGAAAGATATTCGAATAGCACAACAAATGAACGTTTTATTTTAATAAAAAAATATCTAACCTAACTTTTAATTGGAAATATGTATCATAGCACACCAAAACAAATAATAATTGTTTTTCAAAAATTGAATTAATGTTCAAAATAAATTTTTTCTAGCAAAGAAAGTGTCTAGAACCAAAAGGACTGAAGAAAATGGTTGTCGGATGACGCTAAGTCTGGATAAAGAAGTCCAATGCCATCATTGATACATTGCCAGATCTACAGCAACTTTATGAGGAGCACTTAAACTAGAATTTTACTGAGCAGGTTCCCGTAACTTCAAAATCACATAATAGCTGCTCTGAACCTTCTTTTATAAAGTCGTATCACAACCATTAAATTTTTAAAACGACGTGCAGTAAGATAATGAAGAATTTCTTTCTCTTCACATAAGCCGAATGGATAAAATCACTGTAGCAAAGTAAGACATAATAATAATTACCTAAAAATACATTTCACAATTGAACTGAATATTCGAAGTGGATATCATATTATAGAAACACTATCTAGCTAACGCTTTTCATGAATTTACAAATAGATAAATACAAATTAAAATACACTTAGTAAGAAGAGAGATTAGATTGTCTACATAATTTCAAAGTCATTATTATAAAATAATGATACTTACTTAAAAGAAATTTCTTCAGTTAATATTTGATACATTTCATAAATATCCTTCATGTAAAATTCGTTGGCAGCGTAGGATTCATTAAAAATACGTTGAAAATATTTTACGTCTTGTTGAAGATGTCTCATATCCCTATAAAAAATATATATATTGATATTTTATTTATACTAAGATGTGTATCTACAGATATTGACGCTGATTGTTGTGGAATCCCCCAGCTAAAAGCCATCTCATTGCACCTTATTTTTTTAAAGGGCTGCCATCCTCTTAAAACAATCCCTGTTGAGCCTCAACAGCTCTATGTTCGGTCTTCAATAGTGTTATCAGAAAGGAGATGATACTGCTGAGGAGAAAGTTGGAACTCATCTCAACAGTGCACTATTATAACTGAAACACAATTACCTCAGATCATGCAGAAAATCTTGAAGGAGTGGCTTCGCATCAAACCAAACATCAGTTAATGTGTCTATTGTTTCCAGTCTAATGTACTGTGTCCAGAAGTCAGTTGTCTCTACAGCATAATTCCACAAATAGTTGGCTGTTGAATGGATTAATCCCTTTAAAAATAAAATTTATTGTGAAAAACAAAAATTATTTAGGAACTCTAGATGATTTTTATTCAGACTGGTTTTAATTGGCACAAAGATGGACCCACCACACAAGGTCCACAAGAGATACACTATAACAGTTGCCAGTTTTTTTGGAGGAGGGGTGCATTTTTATTGTGTAAATATATGAATTTTATATTCTATAATACTAGTTGACGTTTTTCGTGAATTAACAAATAGATAAATACAAATTAAAATACACTTATTAAGAAGAGAGATTAGATTGTCAACGTAATTTCAAAGCCATCATTAAAAAATAATATATATTTACAAATAATATATTTAATATATTAATAAATATATATTTACCCCACAATTATTTTTTTTTTCAATTTCACTTCCAAAGAGGTAAAATGGGATTAAAGTTTGCATGAATTATTTAATTGTTTTTAATATTGTTATTTTTCTGATTAGTTATGGGATTTTGTTAAAATCCCCATTGCAGTAATAAGGAGGTTTTTCTTAAATCTAGTACTAGCCTAATACGGAAAGATTTATCAGACAACCTTCGCTATCAGTTCTTCAACATTGCTACAAGTTGTTAGATGGGTCTCCATCTAACTTTAAATGCTTATGAGCTTCTTTCTAACGTTAATGTATTTAGAGACAGACACATCTGTGCAACGTTTCAACGCAATTAATCATGTTACGGTCTTGAAAATTCCTGAGCAAATTTTATTGGTTGAAAACACTATGGCTCACAAGGGAGTATCGTGTCGCTAAGCAAAGCTATGAAAGCATATCTAATGAGAGGCGATCCGATTTCTTCGCAAACTTTCCTGTAATGCCAAGGAAAACTAGAGCTGATGAAATAAAGTATTGTTTAAATATAATAATATTAGATGTCAGTCAGACAACTGGCAGTCTAAAATGACTCTTTACTACACTATTATTTCTGCCATTCTCCTGTATGCTTCTGAACTTTGGGCGTTGAACTACTTTACGTTAGTTGAGCGCGTACAACTGAAATTTTTAAAATTATTGCTACATTTACTGCGCAATACACCCAACAGTTATGTTCGCCTTGAAGCCGAATGCCCGCAGATTAAAACTAAGATCTTTAACAAAACTATAAAATTTTGGCTGAAGCTTTTACAGATGGATAACAGTTCACTTTTGAAGATATGTTACAGGAGACTTATGAGCTTGTCGGATAATCCAGGCATCCCTTATAACTGGGTGGTTTTCATTAAAGATATGCTTTACTCTATAGGGGCAGAGGATGTTTGGGAGCTACAGAGTGCTGAATTTCTATTTTGTAACCTGAAAAATCTCAACTCTAAATTTTATAATAACTGTTTATCTAAAGACATTAGTGAGGTACTCAATTCTACATTTAATACCAATTATAGATTAATATGTCCTTTGGCCAATGGCAAGTCATTTGTTAAGCTCAAGTGTAATATTTCAAAAATCAGACTGATAGCTCAGATTAGGGTAGCCAGTTCTAAGTATCCTAGGATTTTTCACAAAGGAATAAACCATGTATTTGTCCATGAAAGGGTTTGTTTTACTTGTGCTGACAGAAAAAGAGACAATATTATTCACTTCATGCTGGAATGTCCTTTCTACAATTCACTTAGAAAAAGATTATTAAATAGGTACATAAGCTCTATTAACTCTGACGTTTACACTAATTTACTCGATATTGACAGCAAAGATAAATTAAACAGTTTGTTTTATTTCATTTCTGGTGCTCTAGATGAGAGGTACAGATTTGTAAAACTTATATTCAACAGCTATAAAGAAATTCCGCCGCCGAATCAAACTTGAGTTAATTTTTGTAAATATACCGTTTTCATTATTTTTCTTTGTTTTTTTGTTAAAGAAATAATTGCAACAAGGGGTGATTTTAATTTTGTATTTCATACTTTTAGTTTGTATTTATCTTTTTAGTGGAAGTTGCTATTTCTTTTTATTGTTATCACTAGCAGAGGCTAAACTCTTGCTATAGAAATGTAAATATATTTCTTATAAGCAATAAAACAAATAAAATAAAATAAATAATAATATTAGATGTCACAAATTCAGGAACTTCAAACTGTGATTTCTTAAAGAAATAGTAACGCTTCCACTGGATATTTTTGAGAGATCTAGATCATCTAAGATGACATCAAGGAAAAACTCGTAGTTTGGATGCACCAAAATGCGATTCAAACTCCTAAAAATGACGATACAGCTGCTGTTGCTGAAACAACAGCAACTGACTTATTGTTCCTAAGAAAAAACTATATCTATTATTTTCTGAATGCATTAAATTTAAATTAAATATACAGTCACCATTACTTAAAATTCCAAAAAGCCTCAAACCAAGCAAAGCGTTTATACGTAGTCTACAACTTTTTTCACAAGTCGATTTTAAACAAATATATGTTTATGACATTGAAAAATCATTATACATTGAAAAAAATCACAAATTACCATTAATTCAGAATGTATTTCTGGCCTCCAAGTCACTGAAGATGTAAACATCCTAGAACTGTTCAGTCTTGCTAAAATTTTTAAGTCATTAACGTCAAATGTATATATCGTTCTCCAAATTATAAATTTGAGATCTCTATTGTCACTATATGAGCCTAACATTCGTAAACGTTGCGTAGCATCTGAAAATACACACCTCTGATGAACAAAACAAATTAGTATAACGTAATAATATACTGGATTATTACATCAGTCACCAAAAACAATGAACAGTAACTCAAATATGGTATCCTACATTTATGACAGACTATTTTCGTTCGAGAATCAAACAGAACCATATTTTTACTAATGAGAGAGAGAGAATAGAAAATTGATGTTCTGGAAATAGATTCCCATCAGGACAAATCAAAATACATAAACATAAAAGAAACACTACAATAAAACATAAAATTATGCTGCACACTAAAAAAAATAAATTAAATTAAATAAATATTAGAAAAAATAGAAAAGAAAATCGAACAATAAGTGAAAGTGATTAAAAAAATAAAAAAATTAATGAAAGGTACTTTAAATTTGTGAAATATACAAATTATCTACGGCAGGAATATAGTCTGATTTTAAAGGTGGAGATTAGCTATAAACACCCTGATTGTTCATGTTAACGAATTTCAGAATACTGCCAGCTACAGTAAAGAACCATTAAAACGTAGTGGTGTGTGGAATGAAAGGAATTACGAGTTTAGTTAAATCAGGCCAAGTCAGTAGTTTTGTAATGAAAGGAGAACTATGGAGAAGTGAGCTAGTACATTGTGCCCAAGAAACGTTTTCTTCTATCGTCACAGTTCTACCTCTTAGAGAGAGAGTTAAGTTATGGAGTAATACTTTGGTAATTCTTTAGAAAAAAAAATAAAACGTTTTCAAGCCCCAAAAGCAGAATCTAGGGAGTGTGGAGTTCAGCAAATTGCGGTGATCTATAGACTATTTGTTTACTGTATTTCAACTGGTACAATGTTTTGTATATTCTGTTTGAAATATCTTTTATTTGTTCAGTCCTCGTATTTGTATATTTATATTATCTGTATATTTACGTGTAGGAGGTATGTACTCTATTTACATCCAGATCCAGTAAATCATAGAGATGAATTCTATTTAATAAATCTGGAATTCCCTAACACAATCACCAGGGAGTATGAGTGTGATACGGTTCAAAACTGCGAGACCTTATAAAGAAGAATAAAGTTTAAAATAAATTTTAATTACTTGATGTAAAATTCATTGACAGTTCGGTTTTATAATTATTAATATCCATATAAAAGTCCGAATCCACGGTTAGGTTTTTATCCTTTAACATGGTAGCTTTTGCAAAGTAATAAGAACCTCTGTTGCCATACATAGCACGCAAGTGGGAAAAGTCTCTCAAAGATTTTCTCTAAGAAAAACAAATAAATTACAATTAGTGAATAAATCAAATAGTGAATTCGTTATAGAATAAAATAATAAAGCTTACCTGCAATTCAATTAATTTCTTCAAAACGTTAATTTCTCCACTTGCAATCCAAAATTGTAATGGCATATACGATCTCATGTAGCTGATATTTTTATTAAATGCTAAAAACTTTTCGCCAAATTTTATGTTCCCTTTTCCAATAAGTTTTAATCTGCACAAAGGGATAACATTAAATGAAATAGTGGACCGCCTGAATATGTTAAATCCAGAGTATTAATAACACTAATTAACTTTATATGTACAAAATAACAGTTATTTATATTTTTATAGAAGGGTAGGGATTAGCAGAGTGTTTACCATGTGCTGAAACCCATCGCGAAAATCCCGGGTTCGAACCCTGCTGCTTACCTTTAGATTTTCTCTTTTTAGGAGCTTCTTACAGCTCATTGTCCGATATTTATGTAACAAGTTCATCTACTAAAATTTACCATTTGATTTTAATTTAAAAACATCCTTTAAGACATGTGCATCTTCAGAAGATCAGGTCAATGGAGTATACCTAAACAACTAAAAGTTCGTTGGACCATTTACTGTTCTAAAAAATTCATCTGCAGAATTGTTGCAGTGCACGATTAAATCAATTGGACAGTAATAGTAAAGAGTGATTTTCTAAATACCAGTAAAAGATGGCCAATAAAATTGGATAAAATTCAGCTCAATTGGAACCACAAGGCAATCTAAGTGGTGTAAGCAATCAGGTTTAGCTGGTTTATCTCAGAAAATAAAGTTAACAGAAGGTTGGCCATACTATGGAAAAAGTTCTAGTCTTTAAAGTAGTCCTGCTTTCACAGAAAATGATGAGGTCTACGATTTATTGCCACAGCTGCGACCCTCTATTGGGATGAAGAAATTCTGTGACAAGCTTCTGGTAACGAAATCATCAATGGAGACCGACCCCGCGAGCGAAGTATTGAATAAGAATAGCAGAAGTAAGAAGATTCGTAGGGACTAAATTAAAAGATCAAAATGGAAGTGGATGGGCCACCTTTCTAGAAAGAATGAATGGTGAACTAGAAGAATATTGGTGTGATGTCATGGTTGAATGGATGGAGAAGTCTTTGCTCAATGTTGTGCTTAGCTTCAACTTTTTTAGGAGAAAATGAAGATTTAAATTTAGATTTTTTTCTAGTTATACAAACACACAATTATTTAATTCAATTTACTTAATAGAAGTCTTTTGTATATTTACCAATGTAGGGTGATTCTTTTTTTCCCCTATGTTATTTAAAAAAAAAAAAAAGTTACAACGAGAATAGGAATAAGAACAATTTTTGAAAATGCCGTTCCATTTTTTTTCGTTTTTATCGAAATCTCTAAGAACTGTGTTGTAAAAAATTACACTGAAAAATAAATATATATTCTTTATTTTAAATAAACTTTGTGATTTTTATCTTTTAAAGGAAAGGAAGAAAAATTGTCCACTTTTCAAATTCAACGTTACGCTTTTTCGCTGGTTTTGACGATCAGCCCTTATACAACTGTCCTGACGGTCAGTTTTAGAAATGAATTATTGCTAAAATTCTGCGTTCAAACAAAACTAAACCGTAAGTACTACTTATTAAGTTCATTTTAAATTTTTGCCCAATCCTGAATGCCACTGAGCAATTCAACGAACATAAGCCATTCAATCATGAGCTTATAAAAAGAAAACATTAAGTAGTATAAGAACTAATACAAACCTTGATGCTGGATGGCTTCCATAAAAATTTAATGCGTAATGTTTTATAGGTTTCACTGATTTCTGTATAGCAGTCATATTTAAAAATACTTTTCTACTTAAATCTTTCGCATATTTTATATTTAAAAATAAATTACAAAGTACATTTTCATTTTTATGATATGAACCAACCACAGAGATGTTCTGAAAAATGAACAAAAAAAATCAATGCTAATAAAATTTGGATGATGTAAGGATGAAAGTTTGAAAAATGCTGAAGGAAACAAAAAGAAAGACGTCCGTCATGTTGGAATGGCCACCACCGAGTTTTTTAACAATTTTTTTTGCACGTCGTTTGTGCCGGCGATTTACCAACTTGACACTAATGTAGGACATAATTATCCAGTGATATGCTAACAAACGAGGATATTTTATAACTTTTAGGTTATGGGAGAGTGATAAAGTATTGCATAATTAATAATAGATTCTATAGGCGCTAATGACCACAGTAATTGAGGTGCAAAATAAAAAGTCTAGGAATGATGACAATGATTTTTCTTGGTCAGATATGAACTTTTATTTCTTTTAAATTTTTGTATTAATTATAAAAAAATGTAAGCCAACTATAGAACCAACGTCGTCTTAAATAGCTTGAAGGATTATCAGGGTGGGAAGGTATGTTTAATTAATTAACCTCTCCAAATTAGAATCTTGAATAAATTTACATATTATTTTTTCTAAGTTTTCTAAATAACGCTAAGAAAGTGTCAGAGTAACTTACCTGCGACAAAGACGGATGTGCAAGTATCAAGGTAAGAAGATGTGTGTTATTACTGGCAAAGTAATCCCACAGCGCCACTCCGGTTAAGCTGTTAGCAGCGGTGTATAAATTTGGATTAGCAGTTGCTTGTATCTTCAAACTATCTTCTTCCCACAAATATTCTCCATTTAAAGAGAAAAAACGTTTCGGATAAGATATATTAAACTCCATTTCTCGGCCATTCATTTGTTCCTGTGAAAAAATGTAAAATTAATGGACAGATAACCAAGGTGAGACTAATACTTATATTGTGACCAAGTATTTTCTCAATGTAATTTTGCAGAATGCAGAGAGAAATACTAATTTCTAACAGCACTTTCGGACTCAAAGTAACTCAAGTTACATGTGATTCCATAAATTAAAGAAAAGAGAGTAACTACAGGAATATCTTACCTTGTTAACGCTTTTCCACCCAGTAGCGAACCAGACATTGGGATTGAGTGTAAAATTAGCGGTTGTAACATGCTTTTTGTCACCTTCAGTTAAAGTTTCAAGAATAAATCTTCTCGTAGAGTGGAACGCTGAAATATTTAGATTGTTTCTTATTAAAAAAATACAGTTAAAACATACTTTTGAAAAGGAGCGAGCAAGAACGCATTCTATAGAGAATTCATAGGAATTCAGGGGCAAGTAGTACTTGCTACTATATATTATTTATTTTTGATGTAATAAGTGCGTATTCTTTTTGCTAGACCAATTCATTTCAAGTTGTTCAATTTGGAAATATTTTCAACAACCTGGTCAAAAGTTTCGACTTCTGGAGACATAAACTGGTCAGCTGCGGGCGAGGAGAATAAGCTTAATGCTGGTATGTGATTGAAGAACCGCAAGAGTAATAATGTATATAAAAATAATAATTGTTCTTAAGATGCCAGCATAATGCAGCCTGCAACTTGTAAATCATGACCAAAAAATGCAAATTAAACAATTAGCGGCATTTGAAGGCATTTTAATTAATTTTTAGGAAGGATCCTATTATTAATTTGTTATGAACTCTTTTTATAATAAGTTTACTCTGTTCTTTAAGCGTTGATATCGTGTAAATTGATCTAGTGTGATCGGTGCTGTATGTGGCAGCGATGGTGATTAATATCTTACTATCTTAGAGAAAGCAAAATTAATTTCATTTTACAACATACCTCTAAAAGTTGTTAATTTGTCTACTTCGTTCCAATTAAATTGTATTTCTCCGATTATGCTAAAGTCTAAATTATGATTTAATCGAAAGAGTTCAACACTTTTAAAGTCCTGAAAAGGAAAAATATTATTTTTCTAACATTCTGTAAATAATAGAAATGTATGGTGTAATAACGAAAATATCTGTATACTTCTTTTTGATAAAAACCGTATCAATAAAAACTAGTTTATGCAAGGACTAACTAAATACAGAATTAAATATCAAATTTAAAGTTTAAATACTCTGGACAGAACCCTGGGATTAATTGAAGTATAAAATTGGAACAAAAACTTTGCATCAGGTTGTTTTAACTTCAGATCTAACATAATCAAAGGGTTACTTTTTTGCAGTAATAAATCAAAGTAAATTTATTTTCTAGTTAAAAAAAAATCAATAAAATCTCACGAACACCAATATATTTCATCGTGATCTCTTTGGGTTCCCCAACACCAACAATCGGCACCAAAAAATGTTGAGATTATCCACGGTGGCACCCACATACTAAATAACTACCATACTTTTTACCAAAGTTATTCAAAGAAATTTTCTTACCTGCGAGGCCCATTTTGATTCAGAATCAAAGCAATATAATTTATGATTATAGATAATTCCAAGTGGCATAAAACTGTTGTTTACATTTATGATTATTTTATCTTTGTTTCTTTTAGCTGTTTTCTCTGAATCTCTTGTATAATTGCCGCTCATAATTATGTCACCGTTATAAGCAAGGCTTGATTGCCCATTGGCTTTCATATCGGAACTCTAATGAAGTAATCAGTTATTAATCAAATTCATGAATGATTGTAATTTTTTGTTTAAATTAGTTTGATTAAACCTAAAAGAAAAAAATAATAATTACCTCATAGGTATAACTTAGTAGACCAACATGGCGAGTGGCCAGTGGAAATTCTAATAACATGCTGCCATCAGTCAACTGTATTTTCCTCAACCACGTGGACACTTGAGTGAAATTAAATACAGCCTGATTTTTCAGCCACTTGATTTCTGCCAATCTCTGGTAAAAGTCTCTAAAAAGCAAGCAAAATTGAATAAATTTACCTGGAATTTCTTGAAATTTATTTACAATAAAAATAACATGTGCAATTCCGGCTTTTTAACTTCTTTAGAATTTATTTTCAATTGTTGCTTGTTCTCCTGAAGACTATAAATTCTATACATTACAATGAAATGGAAGCCCATCCATCCTCACCCAGAAGCACAATTAACGTAGTCTTTAGTCAACGTCTCACAATAAAGACCGGAAGATGTAGTTGACGTATGCAACTAATTGGGACAGTGTTGTCTGTAACGAGAGAACACTGTCCAGAGGCCGGCAGTGCCCTGAAAAAAGCTCCGGGCGGCAATAACCTTAATGTTGACGCGCCTTAAACCATTAAAAAAATAATAAGAAGAAGAAGAATAAGAGTAATAAGAAGAATACTAAGACTAATAATAATAAGCAAAGTAAAAGGAAATTGTTGGTGCTATTTATGAAAATCTTGTAAATCTGAAGAATGTTCTCTCTCATACATAAAATATTATATTCTGAGGCATCTCTTAACATTTACTACCAACTAAATCTTAATTTCAAGAATTTAACAGTATCAGTCATAATACATTTATTGTTTCAAATAATTTTAAAATGCATTTAATGAAAATCATACTTACTTGTTTGTAACAATATTAAGATAGGACTGTACCTCTGGAAAAGCTTTAAACGGTGTAGAAAAGTTCATTCTTGCATAGAGATTTTTGATTGAAGTAAAATCTAGATTTGCTTTTACTAAGGTCACTGGTTTCGGATAGAATATAAGCAAACTGAAATAAAAATAAAAAATATCAAGCTATGAACAATACATTTAAAAAATATATACAAAGTATAAATTAATATTTGTCAGTATCAGTGATTTTAACCGTCATACAGAGATTATTTTCTTTAATTCTAAATTGACTACCAATTGTTTTCCACAAATTTAGTTAGTTAAACTCGTGCAGAGATACTGATACTTAATTTCAAGGATTCTGTCACCACAGTACCTGGACAATCCCCAGGAAATGGTTGCATATGTTTTTCTGAGTAATAAGAATGAAAATATTTGGATTATTTGTCGATTATATCTTGTAAAATTAGAGCAAAGACTAAATGGTACTTTAATTTAAGGAAAATAAAGTAAAAATTTAAGAGTACAACAAAATCTTCCTTTTACACCTTAAAATTAAACAATAGTTTGTTTATTCTTTTATAAGGCATACTCCTTGCATTACAGGCCATTATTTCCTGTAACTTGAACCGATCTGTGGATCACAATTTGCAGCCCTTCTTATACCAGAAGCCTGTTCTCATCTGTATTCTCTGTATTTTTTACCGTCAGTATGTGCTTCACAGAGCACAAAAGATGAAAATCAAAGATAGTCACGACTGGGCTAAAAGCTTGTTGAGAGAGAAGCTCAGAATTCAAATCTTCCATTATGTTTGGCTTGCGTGTTATGTTGGCACTTTTTTTTTTATCTCAAGTAATGATTATTGGGTGAAACAAAAAAATCCCAGTAAGTTGGCAGAAAAGGTTTTTGCCTTCGAGTCGGCTTTTAGGGACGGATGTTAATGTCAAATATTAGAAAGAGTCTGGGAAGCATGCAAGACTTGCAGCTACCAGTTTTCTGTTGCTAGTAAAACTCTCTTGTTTGTACATCTACCTTCAGAAGTGTTAAATCCTTCATAGGTCGAAGATTGCTTACACTCTCTCTAAATAGTTTGAAGCACAAATAAAGAATGCTTCATCGGATTCAGTATGCATTTTTTCTTTTACTTCATAGTCTAGTTTAAAGTAGAATCCGAAAAATCGCCTGAATTATTCGATTCAACACTTCCACATTTTTTAAACTGCTTTTGTTACTTTAATTACTATAAGCTGGTATCAACAAACTAAAATTGAAAAGGGTACCAAATTTAAAGGGTAAACATGTCACATAGTCGTTAAACAATAAAAAGCATTATTAAGGAATTAGAGAAACAAAACGCTCAAATTTTTTTTTAGAGCCCCAATACCATGTAAAATGTATCTAAGTCATTATTATTGCTAAATTCTGACTTTTCAGACTGAAAATGAAAGCAAAATTTGATTTAATTGGAAATTCTAATCGGTCAGATTAAAGCCACTTGATAAGAAATGAAAATTTTGTTACAACTAATATTATTGCTAATCCAGCCATTTATTATTTCCTAATTAATCCAAAATTTAATACTTACTTAGCGTGTTGAGCTGGATTTACATTTTTATAAACCAATTCCAACAAAAGATCATGTTCCATATTGGTTGATTGTAAAAGATTCCATACATTAGAAGTCTGACCGTGATGTTTGATTAAAAAATTATCATAAATCTTGTGTTTTCCAGTTTGTACTAGAAATGCTCCTTTTGTACTATATTTTGTTGAAATAAGCTTTAAAAAAATATAATTATAAATTCATATTGTTTCATACCAATAATATGTTGCCCACTAGATCTAGTACAAAAAAAGTTCAGACGCACTCATATTTTTTTTTGTATTTAAGGCGCGTTACACGGACTTAGAAAACAGTACATTTCACACTCGCCTATAGTCTACGAATATACGATAGACCACTAAGGGAGTCGCATTAAATGTTGGGTTGCCACTCATGGCTTTCTGATTTATTTATTTTATTTTTTATAACAAATGCCATGTTAATCTTTTAACAGCACTGAGATAATTAAGCAATAAGTAAGTTAGAGTTTTATGTTTACCTCACTAAGTGTTTGAAAGTCAAAATTAGCCGTTGTAGAGATATAATTGATGATGTGCGCAGCGTATGTGAAGTCATCCTGGTATTTTAATTTTCCGAGCAGTCGGTGTGCTGGTTCTAAACCACTGTAAGGTAGGATAACAAATGCTGCGAATTGAATATCACTCCATTTTGGAAAAAGTAGAGTCGCATTTGAACAGAGCCTAAAAAAATATTGCATTTAAGTTAAATTCTTTACATATAATATATGTAATTATTATGTAAATATTATCTATAAATTAAACGCAAGAACGTTGGTAATCAGAATAAAGAATGTTTACCACTATTTAAAGCAACTTTGCAAAATTTGTGGCCCTTGTAGCGATTAACTCATGTTTAAACAAAAAAGTGTAGTAAAATATTATTTATTCTTAATCGGCTTCATGCACAAATGCAGTCTCCTTTCGTGAACTTTATTTCTCTGAACTATATTTTTTTTATCTTCATTATCAATTCATTAAAATACTACGCAATGAAAAGTAAAAAATCACAATAATGGCTCTGAGCTATCGAATTCCAATGATGAAACCACAACAGGCACGGCTATTGATTTCAAGCACTACAATTCTGGGCAATCTTATATTGAGAAAGATTCATGATTCTCAAAATTCATTTTACATGAAAGCAATGGGAAAATAAATAATAAATCTTAGGGAGTTTTCAAGGTAAACGTGAAATTAAGCAAAGTGTTTGTTAGTAATAAGAGTAATTACGGATGGCTCGACAAACTGCATTAAATAAATTTAATTTTGCTCTGAAAGAGAGATCAGGTTAATTATCATTAATGAAATCGCATCAAATTATATTGATCGCTAATTTAATCTAGAAATTTTTTTCGTTCAAAAAGGTTTTTTTTTTTAAATGAATCGACTACAAAATAAAGTGACGCCAGGAGATTTACATATAAATAGATACATCACTTCAAGAGAAGTGTTCTTATAAAACCAGTGGTCTGTATAAGCAAGTCTGTTCCCTCGCTAGAAAACCATAACTATAGAGATTCTCAGATTGAAAGAGAACTTCCACTGCTCGTATTTCCAAAACATTAATACTTTTTTTCTAGCACTAGAAATACTATTAGCCAAGAAAACTACATCGTCCGTGAACATGTGCGCTTTGATTACAGTCCCACTTACACTTACTGTATTTTAATAATGAGAGAATATAATTTAATAATATAGATTTATATTTAGTGAATCTTGAGTTTAAAAATATTCATACCACCAATCATAATTATTATAATTGACATCAACATTAAAGGAAGTTTTCTGATATTTAGAATCAACGTTCCAAACATGTAATTTTGATACTAATTCCTTAGTTACATCTTCATATGTTAGTTCGCCGTCAACGTTCATCCAAATGTTCTCTACCCAATTAAATATCCAAGTGATTTTAGCATTTGCTAGTAAATTATCTGTCAGCAGTACCATGTCAACAATTCCTGCGTCTTCTTTTAATCTAAAAGAATAAGTAAAAAATAAATTTTATATAACATATACAATAGTTGTCGCCTCTTAAAATAGAAATATAGGAAAATTTTGCTAACTGACTTCTTCTTTTTTAACTAATTACCTTTTTTTATAGGCTTGTAATTATTCAATTAAAAAAAAAAAAGAGTAAAATTATTCTTTAAGTATAAGTCTGACTGAAAAGTAAATATTGCCCAAACCTTTTTTTCTTATAAGCGATTACACATATTATTCCAATTTAATTAGCTCGACAAACATTAATAACAGATAATAATAATAATAACTCACGAAATATTGACATTTAAAGACAAATCTGAAGCGATGAATTTGGAGACGACTCGGCCCTTTACTTTAGACATCATCAGCTCGTAGTTCTTGTTTAGGAGCAGTGTTCTTAGTGTCAACGATTCGTAATCAGGATATGATGTTGACAGCTATTAAACAGAGCAGAATAAAAAAAAAAAAAAATGAAACAATAAATCCAGACTTGACAAAATAAAAATTGGTGGAAAACAGTAACCTTTCAATGTATTTACACATTTTGAACCGGCAATTTATTCTTGCAATTTTTTACTAAATTTTATTTGGCTTTAATATTGCAAAGGTTCATCACAATAAAAAGACAGATAAGGAAATCAAGATGTGTATGCATGTAGTACTCCAAGAAATTCTCAAACAAAATAATCGTAACAAAAGACAGGAACAAAGTTCCCTCATCGTATGAGCGTTATATTATAATCGTTCAGCACTTTTGGTTGATTATTTTTGGCTAAAACGAAATTACAAATTTGAATTATTTGCAATCTTCGGTTTTTTGAGCTGTGCTTTTATTAAAATTCGATCCCCAACACTTGACGCTAGCAAGGCAAATAAATAAAGACGAATTAGAGCTGTGCTAGGAAAAAAAGCACTCCCAGCAAAATGAGCTGGAAGTAACAACTTACCCGATATGTTGTGAATTAAATAATTATTATACGAATATTTATGCATCAGCAACCATTACCAATATTCACTTATCGTTCAGTAATACTTAATCTTTTATTTAAATTATAGATGTAGTTAGATCAGTTAGTAATGAGATTTCTGAATTATCATTTAACACCACCATTAGCAATAATAAAGGGATTGAAATTAATCATGCCTTTTGTGCTGTACATTCATACCAAATTATGAAGATGACTGGTCTGTTATGCGAGAGATGTTAAGAATTAGAGGACTGCAAAGCCTCTGTGATTACAGTTATAATGTCATGAAATGTATGATCACTTTCGCATAAAAGAGGCAATAATATTGGTGTTAATTAGAAAAACTTAATTTCTTGACACTTCTCTACTATAATTAATAATATTTATGTTAGTTAATTTATTTAACTTTATAAATACTTTCAAGGTTATTTTAAATATGAGTAGATCATGTTCTCTAAAACTATAGGAATTCTAAAGTTGCCTTTTTTTTTTATAAATATCTGTTTAAGTCGATTCAGTTAAACTAGGTCAATTCAAACTGCTGGCAATTCAATTAAAGGCCGGGAATTGACCCTTTCATGAACACTTACCATTACATCAAATTGTTTCCCTTCGTTGCCAAGCTCTATAAAATCACAGTCCAGGTTAAATGTGTGTCCATGTCGTTGTAGTGAGGCACTTATCTCGTACCCACCTTGTTTCTTGTTAATGTTCAGCACAGCATCCAACAGTTCCTCATTTTCTTTAGTTTTATAAAGTTTAACTTTTACCTAAAAAATATATTAACTTATTGAAAGTTGTACAAAGTATTATAATTGTACAGCGTTTTATTGTTCTAAGTTTGGACGAAATATTAGATGACGAGGATGAAAGCCACTGGCAAAAATACTGTGCAAAAAAATTTCACATAAATAATATTCTAGACCGAAAATCGAAACTTTTATAGAGTATAACCAATACTTCACAGCTTTGCGGGCCTCGCCTCTAACCGCTCGGCCTTTGGAGCGCCAAAAACTGTACAAAATGATAAACATATTTATTTTTTTAAAAAAAGAAAAAAAAGAAGAAGTATCACGATCTTCTCAAAGAAAGTTTGCATCGGAAATACGTGTTTTGGGATCGTGTAAAAGAAACCGAGATTTCAACTTTACTTTTTTATTTTAATTTTTAATTAAGACGCAAAAAGTATTCCAACATCATTGGCTCAAAGCCTATTTATTAGTGCGTTACTTGCTCTGCATTTGCTTGTTCAAAACAACACTCCATTGGCGAAATGTTGGGTGCTAACAACAGGAAATCTATGAAAAGCAAGTTCGGAAATTTGGGCAGAAAATGTAATACTTCATATGTTTGCACTGTGCAACTCAGGGCGTCAAGATCGCTGTAGACCCTAGCCAAGCAATTTTCAAGCCAGAGAAATTAAATTTTTAATATTCATTTGAGAGGCACGAAAACTATTTTTTTTCTTCCTGAGAAGGAAATGAAAATAGACGAAAAAATAAAATGGAACTTTCAGCAACTTTCTGTTCTAAGTTATGCTTATTAAACTCACCAATTTAAAAAATTTAAAAAAATCGCGCCAAATATTTATTTGAAAAAATGTATTTCCGGAGCTAAATCAGTATGAAAACAATATTTGTATATAAGACGCATCTGAGGCCATTGGAACCCAGAGCTTTTTTTCATGCACTGCTGGCCTCCGGAGAGTATTCTCTCGTTACAGAAAACACTGTCCATCTCTGGATAGTGAACTGTAAGAAGCTCCTAGGAAGAGAAAATCTAAGGGTCAGCAGTTGGATTCGTACCCGGGATCTCCGCGTAGGAATCCAATACGCTAACCGCGTAGCTAATACCTTCTCTTCGATCAGTGTAATGTTGCAATAACTTATTATTATTATTATTTAATAACTACTGAACTCATTTTTTTTATTACATAAGTGAATAATCTTTTTATAAGTTTTAGCAAGTGAGCTGCATCATGCAAGAAAAGTATAACATACCATAAATGGATGATTTGGTATCACCGTTGCCAATCCAACCAACTTGTATTCCCTATCAGAACTATATACTGCATCAAAATTGTTTGAACCTTCTTTATTCGTAAATTTTCCATTTATAATAATTTTTCTGAAAAAAAATCACTAAAATGATTCTTCTCTTCGCTATAAATGAATTAATTTTTTTAAACTTAAAATTTGTACTAAAAACATGGTCTAGGATTCTATTTTAGGAAGATGAATTATTAAGCTTCCACGAAACAAACAAACAAACTGAGAGGCCTAACATATATTATGTTCAAGTTCAAATGAAACCGAATGAAATGCGACTAGCAGAGAAACTTGAAGATGACAGAGCTATACATCTTCCAACTAAGAATTTTGAATAAAATTAGGTAATCAGAAGTTAATATTATGCTGTGTTTGAACAAAAACTATCACTGAATTGAAGAGTGTATCTTCACCCTTATCTTAAAAAACCAATATAAATTAAGTTACCAGGGAAAATGTTTCAAATACATTTTTTTTGAAAAACTGGTGTATAATAGGTATTCCCAGATTAAAGAAATATCTTAAAGTGGAGAATCTATTTGGTAATATGATGCAGATTTCCTTCAAACTCATAATTTTAGGATATTCAGGCGCCAACAGTATTTGAAATCCCGGTCCTTCGCATAAATGCAGACCCTTAATAATAATAATAACTTAGGATGGAAGATTTGCGAGGAATCGGTCAAATAAAACAACTCGTCTTTTTGCCAACGTTTCGACAAATATATTATTTGACCGATTCCTCGCAAATCTTCCATCCTAAGTTTAACAATTTGCGGTCACGAAAACTATATATTCATAATATTAATAATAACCTTCCTTAAAAGTATGCGTACATTACTCTTACTTTTTAGAGATAATTGTATTTTTTGAATTAAAATGGTTGCATACAGACATTTTCCAGACTAACTTGAAAAAACACTTTCCCTCACCGGAAAACTCAAATTCGAAAATCTGCACGATTCCAGTATTTTCTTTTTTAAGAGGAGTAAGAGAAATAAAATCTAGAGCATCCAATGCGGGCCTGTGTAGATACTAGAAATTGAATAAGAATATACCCTCTCTAAAACCCTCCCAGCAACTTAGGTTCCTCAGTTATTTAAATTTGAAGGACATGTTATAGATGGTTTAGTCTTATATATCACTAGTAGGGATACATTGAACCTATGATGGTCACAGGTCCCCTCTATAGTACCCCGTTAAACAATGTTAAAACAGAAAAAAGTCCCAGAAACTTTGGTAGTTGTCAATCTCTTTACTTACAAAACTTAATTTTTTTTTTTTTTAGTTTTATGGGTTCCATGAATGTTTTTCTTAATTTATTTCTTTTAAGAAAATATAAAATTATGAGCCTATTGCTATTTCCTGGGTTTTTTATTCTTTAGATTATTTCTAGCTCTAAGTGTGATTTTGTAAACACCATTTCAAAATATTGAACCAACAAAATTTTGTACGCATCATTCACAGTTATTACCGCTAATTCTCATGCAATGTAGACAAGGTTCTATTGCCTTAAAACTAAAGATTTGTCTAATTTTCATACATCTAATTACTTTCTTTGAAGAATATTGTAGTATAAAAATAAAATGATAATACTAAAATAGATACTAACTTAACAATTTCATATGTAGAATCTATATTAAATCTAACAGCATTGCGATTCAATACACTAGATGCTCTAATTTCAGTTCTATTCGAATATTTCAAATACGCTTGTAAATAAGAGGTATCACTTCCTTCATCATTTGAAAATTCAATACTGCCTTTAATTTTACCAATCGCTGGGTATGGCGTAACAATTTCCAAAACATATTTCATGAAGTTAGGACTTTCATATTGCCACATCCCGCCAACACCATAATTTACTAGAGCATCCTGGAAAAATATGTAATTCTAACAATTCTAACAAACTGTCTTCACATTTCTAATGTTACAAAAGTATGTGTAAACATATAGTTCCTCTACAATAGAACTACTTTTGAAAGAAGCATGACATTTTAGCTGCCCCAGAACTCCAAAATAAATTAAAATGTTCATTGATAAATGTTACAAAACATAGTGATATTATTAATTGCTTAAAACTGACATTATCTTTTCTCAACAAATAAGACATCGTTATTGTTAATGCAAAGTTTAATTATTAATTGATAAAAACAGGTAAATACTTCCTCCTTACGAGAGTGTTAAAAGGTAATACAAATACTTACACCTCTTTCATTTGGTAATGCCAAGCCTAGATTAATTTTTTTTTCCACATCTGTAAAATCTTTATGTAGAATAATTCTACACATCGGTAATGTGAAAAAGTTCAAATGTATTTTTGCTCCTATGTTTGAAGCTAAATATTTTTCATCAACCTGGAATCAACAGAAACGATAAACTTTTAGCACAATGAAATGAGTACAAACTATTTTTACATTTCTTTGTATTTAACTGGCAACTGTTTGGGTGAAATGTAAAAATAATGATTCCTTCAACGTTTCTTCCAATTGATGGTGAAATTTAGCATTAGACAAATTCCTCGCCTCGTATCCTGCTAATATTATTGATGAATCTGCTAATATTGAATGGGGCAATGTTCGAGCAGAGTGCTTTAGTGCCTCTTAGAACAGATTATGCTTCCATAGCAAAACACAGTAATTCCAGGTACCAAAAGGATCTCTTAATCTCTAATATGATATAAAAATATTCTCATAAATATGAAGAACAGCTAAGAAAAGAAGTATTGAGGTTTAATATTTAAAATATGTTAAAACTCACTTCTACCGTTCCGTCCAAACTCAATGTATTATTATTAATTTCTATCGTAATATTTCCAGAATAGTTTGGATTTTCTGTCATTAAATTAGCATTAAAATAAGTGTGATTAAGTATCTTAAAAGGAGTTTTGATCAACAAAGATGCGTTGTATACTCCCTCAGTGTAATAGTCATTAAAAGGGAAAAAGTCATATTCCATTTCTGTATTGCCCTGAAATATAAAAAAAAATTGATTAAATGATATATTTTTAGGATTAGATTGGAAGAGAAAATCCAAGGGCCAGCAGCTGGATTCGAACCTCGGATCTCAGCGTAGGAATTTAATAAGCTAACCGCGTAGCTAATACCTTATCTTCGATCAGTGTAATGTTGCAATAACTTATCATTATTATTATTATTTATTATTATTGTTATTATTATTTTTTTTTTTTTTGGCGCATCAACAGCTGAAGTCATTAGCGCCCGGAGCTTTTTCCAGTGCACTGCCGGCCTCCGGACAGTGTTCTCTCGTTACAGATAACACTGTCCATCACCGGACAGTGAGCTGTAAGAAGCTCCTAGGAAGAGAAAATCTAAGGGTCAGCTGCTGGATTCGAACCCGGGACCTCCGCGTGGGAGTCCAGTATGCTAACCTCATAGCTAATCCCTTCCCTTATTATTATTATTTTTTTTTTTTTTTTTTTTTTGGCGCATCAACAGCTGAGGTCATTAGCGCCCGGAGCTTTTTCCAGTGCACTGCCGGCCTCCGGACAGTGTTCTCTCGTTACAGACAACACTGTCCATCACCGGACCGTGAGCTGTAAGAAGCTCCTAGGAGAGAAAATCTAAGGGTCAGCTGCTGGATTCGAACCCGGGACCTCCGCGTGGGAGTCCAGTATGCTAACCTCATAGCTAATCCCTTCCCTGGGATTATTATTATTATTATCAGAAGTGTGCATTTATACATTTAACAAGTACAACTTACCTTGTAGCTCGTGTTATATACTTTACCCACTATATCTAACTCGGAATTCAAATGTAAAATCTCCCTTACAGTTTCATGTCTCGAATTAACATATTCACCAAAAGAACCTTTTATATTGAATCCGCTCTCTAGTTCCTCAAGACATTTACATGTTGTCTGCACCTTCATATAATTTTGAACGTTTAAAAAATCTTTCTGCAACAAAAAGAAAAAAGAAGAAAAACTGAAGCAGGAAAGCCTGAGCTTATAACCATTCAAAAAAACTGAATTTTTCAATAAAAAAATAAGAAAATAAAAACATTTGGTTCTTTTTGCTACAGCAGTTCACAACCTCTTAATAAATATTCTTCAAATAAAGAATTTTTACATGGTTTCAAAACTATAAAAGCTCAATGTATAACAATAAAGAATACAAACCACAAGTTAAATAGTTTAAAATTATATTTAACAGCTTGAGCTTTCTCTTAAGACTGAGGTAGATAGAACTTGTTATAAAAATACTTACATAAGTTAGATCATCAGTCATCTTAAGTTGCCCAAATGGAAATGAAAGAAACATAATAAAGTTATAATCAAATGCATCTTCATTTATCTGGGCCACTCCATGGACTGTTGGATAGAGCGGCGTGTTTAGTTGAAACATACCTCGCCAATAGACCGTACCAGGAGGTGCCTGCAGAATAAAATTGCATTTGTTGAATTAATAATGACATACTTAATGAAATAAATTTCTAATTTTTTTAAGACCTAGAAATGAAACTTCAGAGAAAAGTTTAAATTCACCAATTTTTAACCTCTTGAACTTAAGTTTTCGAGATTTTTAGAACTGCAGGAAATTTGTTCTAAGTGTATTGTCTTGAGCAAGGATAACCAACCCACGCCCCGCGGGCCGAATTTGGCCCGCCTTGAACACTTTTATGGCCCGTATAATGAGCACTATAATTACTCATATTTTCGCTGAGATTACATTAATAGGACAGGAGATAGAATAGAAAAGAAATTTATTATTCTGGGACAATTGTCCCCTAAGAATAAACACAGGTACAAATAGAGGCCTTAATAGTTTGGCCTGTTATTAAACAGAAAATATATAAATAAGTAATTACAAAAAGTGAAAATCAAAATAACAATAAAAATTAAGAAAATAAATTTAAACAATTAAAATTTCGGAGGAAGCTGAATAGAAAGGAGATAACTGAATAGACGGGATTTAAAGATAGATAGGGTAGGAGCATGGCGGACAGATGATGGTAAGGAGTTCCAGAGAGAGGTAGCACGTATTAGGAAGGATTTATCAAAGGATGAGGTACGGTGAGAGGGAATATAGAGATCGGATGAGCGAGATCTGGTATTACGGGAATGTATCGAGGATTTAAACTTAAGGAGTTGAAAAATATAGGAAGGCCTTTGAGACTGGATGACTTGAAAAAGGAATGAAGCCAAAAAATATTGGCGGCGATAGACAGGAAAAAGCCACTTCAACTCATCATGGCAGTGCGAAATGCGAGAGTCTTTGGAAATGCTGAAAATAAATCTTATAAAGCAGTTCATGAGGCGCTTGAGCTTAGCTTCAATATCACCAGAAAGACTGCCATACACTAAGCAACCATAGTCGAAATGGGGGAATATAAGAGAGGAAACTAGGAGTTGCCGAGTCTTAATTGGAAAAAGGTGACGGGAACTATTAAACTGCTTTAGGATATGGATGGAACGACGAGAGATTTGGGAAACATGGTTTTTCCAAGATAGATTTTGATCAAAAGTTATACCAAGGCATTTCACAGAGGAACAATATTTTATTGGGATATTATAAAGGAAAAGATTAGGAAGAGAAGCCAATGATTTAAGGAGTGGGTTGGAGCCATTAACAATAGCTTTGGTCGACTTGATATAGCAATTCGAATTATAAATGAAATGTAAAACTCCCAAATTTTATCAACTTATATCTACTTCAAAAAGAAAGCTAGATAGCTGTAATTGTGCACAACAGACGAGGTAGCTGAGTACGATAATTGTCCATATTTTCGCAGAGGTTACACCAATAGGACAGTTGTGATTTTGGCCTATAGCCAATTAGCACACTCATTTATGAACTATCCACCAGTCTACTGTTTTACTGGTTGCATTCATTTCTGTTTTGTTGTACAAATCTCCATTACAGTAAAAACAAAAACAAAACAAAACCTGACCACATACGCAAACATAAATAAAACCTAATAAAATCTCCTTTTTAAGATAAAGGAGGACGCCAAAACATTTTTCTGTGAAACAAAAAAAAATTCTAATCCGAAGATCTGTACGACCGCAGTACTTCCTCTTACATAAGATAAGTGAAACCGAAAAAAACTTCATACCTCATTTAGGCGCAACGGTGTATTCGTTAGATCCAATAGATTATCACTTTCAGTTTCATTGGGCTCTAAATCTTGTTCAATAAAACTCTCGAACGTAAAATCGCTGCCTGATTTGCTACTGTTGTTTGTATCATTAGCTGCTATAACTGGTTTCTGTACTTTTGCTGGTTCTGGTGAATAAGGTACTGCGAAATCTTCAAGTGGTCTTATCATGGCTTGTACTTTCAAACCCACCTGGAAAATAATAATAATATTACTTCTTTAGAGTAGAAGTTTAGTTATGTTAAAAAGTACTAACTGAACTGGTTCGGCCAATTATATACTAGTAAAATTAGAAGCAAAGAGATTAATCACAACTCTTAATTTTGTTATGTTTTTGTCATCAAACCACCTTTATTGTTTCATAACAGTTCAATTAGAGTCATTTCTAATTACCGCGTGTAACAAAAGTCAATACGTTTTTCACATTACAGATCAAAATTGGTTTTTTCCTCCATTATTTTTTGTAAGCTGAGTCAATCTGGGAACTTTTGACAATATGAGCTATCTTTTGAGGGGGAAACGCCAAAAATCCCGTTTTCATCTTCTCCGTATTAGTAAATAATATTGCTACATAAAGAAAAGGGTCTCTGAAGCGCAAGAAGTGGAATTCTTAAGGTGCCACTGTCATGTCTGAGAAGCTAGAAGCTATGCAAAGGAGAAGCTCAAAAATCATCTTCGATTACTGATGTTGGAGACCTTGCGATATCTTGTTGAAGTGGAGCTATTTTTCCATTAACGAAAAAAGTGTGGTTTTCGGTCAAAAAGGAGTTTGCACGTTCTAGGTGCTCCTCATCACTGTAAGTTATTACACCCACTGATCATCACACGACCGTAGGGGCCAGAATTACACCCATCTCTACCACTTCACTCAAGCTTTACTTCTTTTTTAAATCATTCTCTCCGAGAGGCGGACACTCTGGTTGGCCCGAAAGTTCGTAGTTTTTGTTTATTTCGAATTGTTGAAATAAATCTAACTTGCATGTAACAATTTATTTAATGAAACTGTCACTTAAGTTTTGAAAGTATGATCGGAGGAAAACCGGAATCAAGCTTTCTCAACTCAAATTACTTTTTATTTCCTCAAAAGACTGACCAGCCTTTAAAAAAAGAGTCATACCCCTCTAATTCATTAGTTATAGGAGTAGATAAGTGGTTGATTCTATACCGTGTTATAGTAATGTTGCAAAAACGCTCGAATTCAACTGGATTATGTTTTTTATAGCATAAATCTTTTCATAATCAAATATAATCACAGACTGAAAGTATGAGAGTAATTAATAAGAAATTGTAGTGAATATACTAAATATGGTCGACAGACCAAGTGTTAGCTTCTCTTAAACTTTTCTCAAATGAGCTTCTACGGACAAATGTGAGCGGTAGTGTCTATAAATATATACTAGGTTTTCGTAAAAATCTTTGAAGACGATTTCGAGTAAATTTTGCAAAAATGAGACATTAATAAATGAATTTCATGGCTCTAACAACTTCCATATTAAGTATACATATTATATTCTTATATAATAACATTTAGCTTTTGAGTATTTGTTTTTTTCTGTTGTATTAAAATTGATTAACTTTACCTTCTTCTCTGCAAGACTGACAGAAGCTTCAAAATCAAATCTATCCGAATAAATAAGTTTGGCTATGGCAGAACCTTTGCTATATCCTTCTATAGGCGTAAAGATCTGCACACTGTAATCAACATCCATGAAGGAAGTGAAATGAGTACTTCCAATCAAACCAACTACCAGTGTGTTCCAACCAACTCTTAAATCTACCTGTAATTTTGGCTTGTAATTAGTTTAACCTCGCCTTTACAAAATTTATATTAAATATGTAGTTCTAATTCAGATTTTGGGTGAGAAGGAAGGAATATCAATTATTTTCTCGTCAAAAAGTGGTCGGTTTCGCAATTTTGGACAATATTCTTGCTTTTATTCATCATTACTTGGCTTTGTTCTTCAATGCTGACCGATTTCGGACCCTTCATCTCTTTGCAGAGATTTTGAAACAAAAAGTTCGTAATTTTGAGACTTTCACATCCTGTTAAAAACTTTTGCTATATTAGACTGCATCAACACCTGGGAGAGAAAACCCCATCATCACCTTCCATCTGGAACTCCCTTAGGATTTAAGAAAGTTTGTTCATTTATATCTAATTAACAGACAGCCGTCTACAACGACTTTTGCCAGTGTTGATTTATAACTCAACCAACAAGTATCTTGTTATCGTACCCTCAGACGACCCGAGTAAAAGGCAGGTTGTCTTGCTGGTCATTAATTGAAAACAAAATAGTTATTATAGTTCTTTTAACCTTTATAGCAGCAGTTAATATTTTGTTCTCTACGCCGTTTTTCATCATTCGTAACATTTCGATTGATGAACCCAATCCCAGTGGATGTTAAAGTAACTTTCGCCAAGTTTTTCAACGATAACAATTTTTATTATTATTATTTTTAGCATACTGAAACAACCATAGTTCAGATGATAGTTTTGAAGAGCAATTGCTTAGTGCAGACTCAATTGAAGGCTGTAGAATGTAGATTACGTGTTACATAATCATAATGAACTAACGTAATGTAAAAAAGACTGAGAAGTCACTTGAATTATGTTTAAAAAACATTTTAACAAAGATAATGATCAAAATAAAATCATTCTCAACAAAGATTTAGTACTAAATACATGTTTCAATCGTCGAATGAGACAAAAATTCGAAAGTACTGCGTTTAAAACTCTAAAAAATAATAATAATAATAAAAATAACAAATACCTACCGTATCTGAATTAATCTTCCCAACTACCAGAACGCTGTTTACAAAAGTGAATGACGTTTGTGTGCGAAGTTTCAAATCAAAATTAGAAATGTTGTTATAAATGTAAACTATTTCACCGCCAATAAGTATTGATGAACTTCGCAAATCTAACAGTAAATGTTTTCTTGAAGCTGAAAATGAGAACTTGCCGGAAAGAACTTTATATTTTTCAAATGGGGTTGAAATGTGGAAATTCATGTGGCTCTCGTTCCACTGTTTTAATGAAGCTGAAATAAAACAAAAATGAAAACCAGTTTAAATAGCAAGTTGAACATATAATATGTTACAGTAAGTGCATAATAGATGAAAAAAAAAAATCCAATCTCTACCATCTCCTGGTGCCCCCAAGGGAACTGTTCTTAGGAGCAGGCCAACGGAGACGGTACAGCTACTAGGCATTATGGTTTGAGGAGATATCTCTCTGCACTGAAGGTTATGCCAGAGACTCTTAAAGATCTTTAGGCTTTTTTGGCCAGAACTTGAGGCTGTGGAAGAGTTCTTTCCTTAGTTTACTGTCTGAATTTAGGTTCAAGTGTTGTCCAAGGAGCTTTAAATTACGTAGGAGGATTGGTTCATCCCCTGACGATGAAGTGTATTTACCAAGGACAGAGAGTAGGATAATCTGTACTCTTACTTTACTTTACTTTTCAATTCGGATATTATGAAAGTCAGTACCTAATCTTCTAAAACATACCTTCTAATGTTGTTATATACTTCTTTCCACTGCCAATTAAATGTAAAATTCCTTTTATCTTATTATCCAAATATAAACTCAATTCAGCAGAAATTCCAGCCTTCCTTAAAGTTAAAAATGGTGTTTCTAAAAAAAATGAAGCTAAATATCTGGACAGATCATCTTTATAATCAACTTTACCACTACAACTGGCAGCGACAATTCCTTTTGGGCTGGTCTGAAAAGTAAATTAATCGCATTAGAAAAACCATTATTAATTTAATTAGTTTCTTTAGTTTTTAATTTAACATGAGGGTCATTCAGTTCAAGAGAACGAGAGTCCTAGCACTGAGAAGAGCGGAATCCAGTTTACGATGACATCCTGAGGATAGTCGAGCCTACCATGAAACTACCAACAGTTGTTGGTCAATAACTGTGGTAGGTTATCACATTAAAGATTTTTTTTTTATATACAATGACTAAACTCAAAGATTTAGTTATGCTTACTTGAATGAACATCTCTGAATTAAATTCGTACTCCAATTGTACATATTCAATAACAGCTTTCAAAGAGGTTACCGTCGGGATAGTACTGTTTACTATTGTCTTCACAAGCACCTCAGTTCTTGAATCAGTGAACAAGTAACTGTAAGATGCCTCCATATCCAGCTTCTGACCACTCTGCCAAATTAGACTCCCATTACAGTCGGCCATTTGAGTTCCTACTTTCAATCTGGATAAAATAAAAAATATTGGAAAATATAGTGCACTTAATACAAGTAGTTTGAAGTTTATATTACAATGAATAATTCAAGTAAAATATAGTGTAGAATAATAGAAAATTATCTGTTCTAGCAAAAGAATTTTTGAAGTATTTCAGTATATATAACTTCTTGTCAACAACTAGACAAAAATTACTAAAACATGTTAAGTATAATTTCACTTTGATCAGTCACAAACAAGTTTTGTTCAGCAAGACAACGTTCGGCTACACTGACTTTCCGTCACACTTTGATAGGAAAGAGAGTCATTAATTTTATTATTGATTTGAAATATGTCTATAATGTGTAAAAACAATTAGTATTAAATTTTGTTTTAGTTTTAATCTATAAAGCTTTAAATTTTGGATATATAGATAGTTATTTGTAGATGGCAAATAAAAGAAAATGACAAAATACAGACTCGGATGGATTATTATATTAATATCTTCTACATTGGTGACAATATCTAACCAATCAAAGATCCATTATCAGATTGAAGGTTGAATTAAAATAAAAGTTACATGAGTGGACAACAACATTATTACGGTACTTCAGTACATCAAAATGTTCAAATTATTATTGACTATTTACGTATATCAGTTTTTCAGGTTGATGGTGAACCATTGGTAGATTCGAAACGTATTATTTTACTAATGTAAAATATATTAAAGTAATAAACTACCCGAGACTGTATTTTGACGAATACTATCACTAATGGCTTTAATTTTTTAACAGTTTATTTCTACATTAAATTGTTTTACTCTAGTAATAATTAGCTGATATTTTAGAGAATATAGAGAATATTAGATTAAATTTGAAGACAGTTTAGACTTGGCTCTTTTGCGAGTAAACTGTCAATAAGCGCCAAAGTTGAAAATAAAATGCAGCGTTATTATTTATTTAATTCCAAACCTAATGTCACGGGAGCCAAACACAGGTGGCAGAAAGATGGCTTAAAAATAATAACTACGGGAGGTAATTTAAACATTAATAAAAATATGCGTGAAGGGTAATAAAATAAGAAATTTTCGAATAGAAAAAAATGATCAAGAGTTTTTAACAATCCACAAGTTAATCAATTATGAATACTGCCTCAGACATTCTACTTACTGATAAGCCAAGCCAATGTGTTCCCACTTCTTGAATGGTGTTTCAATTCTACCATCCAATTTCAATATGCCACTTTTTTGTAAATCAGTAATTACGCGAAAATTTCCTTTTATTGCATCCTTTGGACTCCAGTCACCTCTTACAGAAATAATGTAGTCAATCCCTTAAACAAGTAATTATTATTAAGTAAGAACAGTTAGGTTAGGCTTTTACTGTCACTTAAGAACAGTTATTGCTCTTAAGAGGAGGTATTCCTTGTTTTGTTTCTTACATTCAAGAGGTTTAGTACACTAGACCAACAAAGGGTCTATTTAACTACTGCGGAAATTCAGCAGAAGAAAGAACTATGACGCTGAAAAGTTTGGTGCTACAATTGTTCGGAAACATGAATTATTAGGAAAGTTCATTGAGTGATGGTCGCATAAGAAAGATAGAAACTCCTACTAAAATAATCAGGCTTTTTTTCGTTCACCAGTTCCCTAAAGAATCAGCAAAAGCTAACATGTTCAGGTCCTGCTTTTAGGGGTCATCTGAATCTGTTCAACACACTATGAGTGAACCAATCTGCTTTTTTTCAACCTATTTTTACTAAAGCTTAAGCATGCAGCTGATTTTCTCTAGTCGAAACTGCCCACCTAACATCCTTGGTTTCTCTTATGGTTTCCCTTTTTCTATCTGAGTTAAGAGTGTTGCAAGGGTAATATGAGACGAACCCTTCCTTGCAAGAGAGTCGAACCATCTCATTACTTTGACACCAAAATGAAGTAATTAAATAAATTATTAATCTTGCCAAAACATTTTGCTTGCTGTTTATTTCCAAACAGCCAACACGTGAGCCCATTATGACTACTTGCTTTCACTTACCTGAGTGTAAAATATAAAATGTGGACGTCACTGCCCTTCCAGGATATTCTATTATGCATCGGCCATCATGGTTTAATCTACCAGAAGATTTAGTTTGCAATAAGAATGTAAATTTACAAGATGGATCACGGTTAACATCCCATTTTATACCAACGCCAGCATCAATGTGAGTATTGTTCGTGTAACTATGCAATGTCATGTGCACATCTCTATGTCTGCAAAAAATACAAACAGTATTTAGAGTTAGATAAGATTTAAAAAGCAAAAAAAAATTAGCCATAGATTTTATCAAATTAATTCAAGACTAGTATGAAATATGCTTGGACAGTTGGTGGACAAAAACAGAAGGCAATCCACTTCTGACTTAAGAGTTAATAAGGGCCAAGAGAATTCTGTAGGCATCCCAAAACAGTTTTGTGGCATAACTAGATGGCTCATTAGTACAGCCATCAAAAAAGTCGCTGGCTGGCGGCAAAATTCATTGATAAATCCTAATTTACATTAAAGAATTAATCGACTGATTGTTGAAAACTCCTTTAGACATTATAGAATGAGGTAAGACACCGCATAATTATGACTACGGACTTAAAAATTTGCCAGGAAGAAAAACGTACAGAGCTACAAGTATTTGCCTTTGAGATGGACTAGTATGGCTGAAAGTTCGGCTTCTTGGAGAATAACAACAGATGCCATCAAGCATTATCCAGAAGCTCTTCCAGACTTATTTATTATAAAAATAATACTTCATTAATCAGATATAAATAGATAGTACAAAGAAAACAACTGAACAACCTACGGCATGGAAAACTGTCAGCCGGAGATTGATCAGAAATAAAAGAAAGTGCAAGACCAATTTTTTTTAAGAAATCAAGAAAAGTTTCTAACCAAAATAATAAATGATAATGATGCGTGAATTACAATATAATAAGCTACATATTATGTATAATAATCTCTTGATTTTTCGGAAAATTGAAAAACGGTACTATTTATTTTAATTGACCACATGAAAATAACCACACTGCTGAAAGCATCCTGAAAGTTGAGGAGCGGTCAAAACTTCTTGGTTAATGAGAAATTTATTTGAATAAAAAAATTGATAAATAAATAGAATAAGGTTGACCATACTCCAAAAAAAAAAAATTGTTCATCAACCTATTTCGGTCGATTACAAAACCAACAATAAATGAATCTGTAAGTCCATTACGGCAGGAGCTTCATGTAGCGCACACATAACCACAGTTCAACATTGAGACATACAGCAGATGAATGTGTTCGGCCATGTGAAAACACTGAACGTACGAAATCTAAGTTGCAATATATCAGACAAGAAATCTCTTTAGCAAGACTGTTGCACAAGAAAAATCACGATCTAAAAGAGGATTGTAATTAACAATTAACAGTTCACCTCTAATCTAAAGTAGCCATCCAGTACCCACAAAGAGAAACCTGTAGAGTCATCACTTACTATTGTAAGCAAAGTAAATTATTTGCCTTGGTCTTTAGAGTAAGAAAAACAGCCAAGTAGCTCGTACTAGCTCCATAAAAAGTTCTGATCTTTATTTATTTTTCTTCTTCATTAACAATTCAGAATAACACATCTGCCAAGAATAAACATTACGCAATGAAATAGTAAAAAAAAACACAAGAATGGCTCTGAACTATCGAATTCCCATGATGAAACCACAAGGAGACATGATTAATTATTAAGTTTGCATCAGTTCTGGCCGTCCAAATTCATTCCCAAGACTTCTATTTAGTTATCTATTTACAAATGAAGAAAGGATGTCTCTGTTCAGCTGAACAGAATAATTCAGTCGTAAGGACATCATGAGTCTAACCTAAATTCTAATTTTTAGAAGCTACAGACCTTAATATACACTTACTGATCAAAATGTAAATCTAGAACTATTTCCCTTTTAATTAAATCTAAATGATTTGTAGCTGAATAAATACTGGTGTTATACAGTATTTTACAGTATGTTTCATAAATTCTCATTTCTTCATTTGTATGCTGTAAGAGTAGTCCATAGTTGAAATTATTGTGCTCAATCTGAAAGATATTAGGCAGAGATTATGTTTATTATTATTATTATTATTATTCGAATTAGGCAGTTCATTAGAATTTTATAAATTTACTAATAACATTATTTACTTAATGCTGATTACCTGAATATCATTTTTAAATTCTTTCTCACTGTTGACTAATCTGCCATTAAAAAGAATATCATTGAATAACTGTGACCTTACGAGAAATTTCAAAGCATGACTAGCTAGTACAAGTGTTGATTTATCCTGGTACAAACCTCGCAACGTTATGTTATGCCCACTGAACCAAACACCTGTAAATTCTAACTGGAAAAAACAAAAAAAATTATGTGAACATTAACATGACACTCATCGTTATTCTCTAAATTCTGGCCAGGTGATATACAGGGTGTATGCGGAGGAGTGGTCGAAACTTCGGGAGGTGATTCAGCAGCTCAAATGCAACAAAAAATATTCTCTTCTCTTTGGCCCCATTCTCAATAGTGTCTAAGATATTTGCATTTTTAACTTTTCCGACCATACTCGTGTTTTTCACCATTAAAACGGCCGTAACTTTTCTATCCTTTATCCTACAACAAATCTGCTTATTCCAAACGAAAGAGCATTAAATTTCCTATAAATCTGCTCAATACCGAGCCTCAAAACGATTCTTATAACAATGAAATGTTTACTTTGTCTAAAAAATTCGTTCTCGATTATTTTTGTTAAAATTTTCAACTGTATTTTTTCAATGGTTAATGAATCAAAGAGTCACATAATTTCAGAAAAAGTTGCGCATTTATTGAGCTTCAAGACCATATGGATTTTTTTGGTTTTTAATAAAACCCTACCCCGAACAGAGGGGTGTAAATGCAGAAAACTGGGATTTTGCGTAACCGACTTTTCATTACTAATTTACTCATATGTAAATTTTTGGAGAAGGAACAAAAAAAAAAGTAACCATTTTATTTTTGAATTATTATTAATTAACTTTGATGGAAAAAAACCTCCATTATGTCGTTAAAATATGTTGCACAAACAATTGTAGTCAAGAAACTAAAAATTTGCCACAATTCTTTCCCACTTCCTTGTTTGAATAGTTCGAACAATTTTTGTAGAAATTTTAGCTAGGCACCTATAGGTACTATAGAGTACTTTTTTACGGCTGTATTTTATTGCTACTTTATTTTTTACTTCCGTTTTATTAAATAATGATTGTTAAAAACTAAAATGGTTACTTTTCTTTAGAATTTTGTAGACATTAAAGTACAAATTTCATTGTTATAAGAATAGTTTTAAGGCTCTGTACCAAGCATATTTATAGGAAATTTAATGCTCTTTCGTTTGGAATATGCAGATTTGTTGTAGGATAAAGGATAGAAAAGTTACGACCGTTTTTATGGTGAAAAACGCGTAATATCGACGGAAAAGTAGAAAAATGCAAATATCTTGGGCACTATTGAGAATCGGGCCAAAGTGAATAGAATATTTTTTGTTGCATTTGAGCTGCTGAATCACCTTCCGAAGTTTCGACCACTCCTCCGCATACACCGTGTATAAAAAAACTCAAACTTTTATTACTCTCTTTTAATATTTCCTTTCTTTACATAGATTCATTACAAAAAAAATAATAAAGTTTCATCTTTACATTTCTCGTTTTTTTTTTTCATTTTTATTAGGAGATAATTGGCATCGTTGAGAATTGTATAAGATAGATAATTTTGTAGTGAGTAGATTTGGTGAAAATAGCAAATAAAAATGAACAGGACCGTTCGTTTCCAGTTTGAACTTTCTGCCATTTTCCTTTTTCGTTAAGAATCGTCGCATAAAATAAAAAGAAATCACAATGACGGTTTCATTTTTAATCTAAAAATATCACAACAAAACTTACGTCATACTCTTTTACAGATTTTTCCCAAATCTTGGTGAATATGGACAACTGTTCAACTGCAGCGTGCACTATAACTCTTAGTTTGCTTTCACAATAAAACAGAGTGCCATGGGGTACATTTAAATCGAACATTGTGACTAGTTCTTTTCCTGAAAACAAGAAATTATTAGGGGGGAAAAAGCTAAAAACATTTCTGGTAACAGTATGAAATGAGTTTCAGTTTTGTAAGAACTGTAAAAAAAAAACTTGTAACTAAAACGGAAGTTGGATATCTGCGTCTAACTCAAAGTCTTGATCTGGGTTGTACACATTCATAGATAATCTTACCATCACACACATTTAATTGTATAAAAGTAAAAAAAGAAAGTAAAGTAATCGCCTATTTTTTCAGGCGGGGCTTAACGTCCAACTACCAATTAGGTGTCGTGGACGGAGGCGACTAGCAAACATACTTTACTGTAAATTTCTTTTATTAACCATTAAATAAAATCCAAGGCCTAAGACCGGGGAATCGAACCCAGTACCACAATACATACGTATATTAGCTTTACAGGTCTCGCCTCTAACCACTCGGCTACCGTGGCGCCCCATTTAATTGTATACTAGTAGGCAATTTACGTTCTATGTATAGTACTAACTCAAACCCAAGGAAGACAGAATTATCAGGCAAATTTGGCCTAAAGTAAACAAAGATTATAAATTAAAATTAAATTCTAACACACCACACAATGATTTTGTGTTATGGAGTACTTTCTGCTGGCCTCGATGACCCTTCTTTAATATTGTAGAACAAGTAATATTAAACTCAAGGTAAATAAATATCTATATAAATAAAAATGTAAATGTTGATTTGTTCAAGATCTTAAATCTTCCAAAGTTCTTCTCCGATTGCTTTGAAATTTTGGAACAACGTTGCATTCCAATATGAGCGTGTGTTTTTAAATATCACATAAATATACAGTGCCGAACAAAAGTCTACACACACCATAATATTTCGGGAAGTTTCAAAATAAAGAATTATTAGAGTAAAAAATTTGATTTAAACATTTTTAAACATTTGTAACTATTGTTACTAAATATATGTATGAGAGATGAAAAGACCTCTGCCGTCTCCCATTGCATATAAATAAAAAGATCGGAGTTCATGCCTGAACAAAAGTCCATATACAGAACTGATAAATTCAATATTATAATAATACTTACTAGTTAGGGTAAATCTTAATATTTACAAATTTATTAGTTTTACTTGAAACGTGAATATAGGCGGATCTGAGTTAGATAAGAATTTATTATTATTTAAAATGGTTCACCAAAGAAAGGAAATTCCTGAGTCAGAACGCAGATTAATAGTTAAATTAAATAATCAAGGATTTTCATATCGTCACATTGCAAACATTATTCAAAGAAACCACGCGAGTGTCCAGACTGTGATAAGAAATTATAAAAACCAAAAAAAATTTGAAAGTAAGCCGAGAAATGGGCCATCCGCCTAAGCTTTCCGTCCGAGATAAAAGACAAATTTTCAGGGTGCATGCAGACTTTTGTTCGGCACTGTAGGTGTCACACATGTGACATTTAAAAAATCTGTTGGATGTAAAATATCATACGCTACACTAAATATTTTACGATTCCCTTTCAATGTTTCCGATTGTAGTGTTACAACTGAATGTTCATAGATTTCAACGTGCAACAAATAGCCCTGAATCTACCGGCTACAATGTTAACTGCTTTCTTCACGTTGGGTTGGCGAAAACACTGCGGTATTCGGTTGGTAAAGGTGCCCCGGTCCAACGTTCTCTTCTCTTTTCTTTCTTTTCCATTTAATCAGACTGAGCCAAAGCAACGCGTGGCTGGGTACAGCTAGTTACAAAAATAAACTCTAATGACACTGTTACTAGTGAACTAAAAGGGGTCCTGAGCGCTAGTGAATTGCATTACAAAGATTTTTACTGATATTCGGTTTAGGCGCTAAACATTAGGAACAGATAAAGGAAAAATGTTTCCTGAATGATTGATGTTATGATTGTGTTCAGCTTTGCAAAATAATCGTTCGTTTAAAAACAATTTTGTATTTTATGCTCACTTCCAGAATTCATTAAATTCTGCAAAAATGAAGTTTTAAATGAGTGATTACTGGAGCCTTTGAAAGGTTTAAAAAGATTTAGTATAGATTAGAAAAATATTAGTTTACCTGTTGCATATTTAACTAGTATTATTGCAGAAATATTATTAGAGGTTTCTTGTTTAATAAAACCAAGTTTAATGTCTATATCGCTGGATGGTTTAAATACAGACAACGAGGTATTCACTTTGTTCAATGAGAACGCTTTATACTGTTCGTAAGCCAAGTTTAGATGCAATGTGCCAGTATCGTTGTCATTTGCTATTGTTACCATCCCTAGGTGATAGTCAACGTGATTCTGCGCTTTCTGAAATATAAAATATAAAATATTCTGAAATATAAAATAACTGAAAAATAAAACTTAAATGAATCAATTCAACCATTGGCCAATGAAAATTTAAAAGAATCACTTTTATCATTCAATCGATTAGTTAAAAGATCTATTTATTATTTAGTCGAATTTGACGTTTATCTTTTAAAATATTCACAGCTTTTCAGATTATGCAGATAGTGATGCAGAATAAACAAAACTAACCCGAAATTTTAATGAAGTTATTGAACTAATGTGTGGATAAGCTGTAGATTTAAGACTCAGTTGCCCTTGATAATATTTAAGAAACTTAGTAGATTTGTCCATTAATTCTAGCTTCAAAACCACGTTTTCTAACTGGCCACTGTCACCAAACCTGTGGACAAAATACATATTAAACAGGCTTTAGTATACCAAAAAAATATACGTAGAGTGCTTTTCATAAAAATGCCATCACTGGACGAAACAGAAATTCAATTCCCGATAAGATCGTATTAAGGTTAACACATGTTCGTCAAACTGAGAATTTGAATTATGTTTTTAGTAATCCTTGATATTTTAGAGGTAATGAAGGGTCGGAAAAGTTGTTGAATTCTTTATAGAGAAGCATAACAAGGAAGTTTTCTGAGAACTCCCCTCGTTTACTGGGAATATATGTTTCAATTAACATATGACATGAATTATTTGGATAATGGAAGTAGAAGTTTAACTGAAATGCCTCCATTTTTGAATATTATTATTTTTTATTTATCTATGGCGAGTCTACAACTGAGGTCATTGGTCTTTGGAACTTTTTTCAGCATAATGTTCTCTCGTTACAGACAACACTATCTATCACCGAACAGTGAGGTATAAGATAGCTCCTAGAAAGAGAAAAATCTAAGGGTCAGCAGCTGGATTCGAACCAGGGACCTTCGCGAGGTAATCCAATATGCTAACACTCAGCTAATTCTTTCCTTTCATTGATAAGAAAATCGCAAAAACTTGAAAAAAAAAAAAATCCATTAGGTAAAGTACCGATACCAGTATACGTATTTCATCTGATAGCACAATACCAAAACGATAATATCCTGTGATAATTTAGTTTTTGATATTCTACACACATGAACAAGACCAAGCGCTATACAAAAATAATTTTTTTTTTTGCATCTAGAAGCCACAAAACTTTTTTAATAACTGTCAAAAATTTATAAATACCTGTAATGCATTGTTAAATCAGTACCAAATGACGCTTCGCCCAATCTCAGGTAGCCCATAATGATGGTTTCAAAACGATTAGTTTGAAAATCTATGTTAATATCACACTGTGATACACCTTTTTTATCTACCCATTTTATTGAACCTAAATGAACAAAGTTAAATTAGAATTTTGAACTAAAATTATTTTTTTGTGCAGCCCTATAATACTGGAAACTATCAATTCAAAATTAATCAATTAATTTTTTACTTTTTAAACTCACGTGGGAGAATTTAAAAATATTAACTTTATAAAATTCAGATCTATCATGCTAGCTTACTGCGTAAACTCAAGGGTATCCTTTCTTCCAACTACCTTATTCTTAAATCACATTTAACAGATGGCTATTGCCTGTAATTTTAGGGCATTTTCTGCAAGGTAACATACATGCTCCACATTTATATGCAGCGTATTCAGCCATTGTCCCATTACAGTCTATATCACTTCATTTACGCTAATCATCTCATCATTACTACTATCACTATTATTATTAAAAACTACTATTTTCAGAATTTGTAACTTTCCATAGTTATAATATTTATTTAAAGCAGTTATGTACCAACTTAATGTGGTTGCAATGAAACATTACTTACTGCACAAATATCATTCACTGTATTTTTCTGTAAAAAGAAGAAATTACCTGATAGATTTACTATTCTTTTATCATTTATAGCGAAAACGAATTTTGGGAAATATGTGTTTCCATATTTTCCTTGTGTAATGTCCAAGCCAATCTGTACGAATACGTGTTTTTTACCATTAATATCCAAACTGAAATTTAGTAGTTTTTGGAGTGGCGTATTTCTATAGTAGCCTGTAATTAAAAACAATAAATTAATTGCACCCTATTACAAATCACAATTATGAATTGCAACCAGAAATTTTTAATATATGAATAAAATTATAAATAAATTAGACTTTAAACACTCATACCGTAAATATGTATATTTAAATAGACAAAAATTAAATTAAAGATTAAACTCTTCAATTAGCCATTGGCGATTTCTGCACACGTAGCGAGCATTCTTAACAATCTACGAGTTCAGCATTGGTTAAAGAATAGCCAAAATCTCTGAGAGAACTAAGAATCTCTGCCAGGCTCGAGCATTCTGCCATAAAATGAACGACATATTTCTTGGCACGAGATATACACATGGAACACATACTTTCTTATTCCAAAAAAAAATGGAGCGAAATTGAGACACAACAACTTTCATCTGACTTTAAACAACCATCTAACTCTCTTAAAGACATCAAGCTGAATGATTTGAGTTTTCTGTTTTAAAGCTTATTAAAAAAGAAAGCGAAATTATTGTTAGCATTTTTCACTGATTGTGCTTACCTTGTGCTAGTACTTGACTGCGAGTGGAGCTATAAGCCACTGTTATGTTCTGGCTTTGTATATCAAGCACAACATCAGCAGTAACGCCTCTTTTTATCGCTGATCCAGGCGTATTAAAACGAAATTTTACTATTGTTTTGTTCTGTGAAATAATTTTTTATTTTTTATTTATTTATTTATTACTTGTTACAACTTAGCAGTTTTACAAGAGAGTTGGGACTTGACAAAATATGGAAAAATATAATATACAAATATAATATTACAAAAAGTAGAAAAATTACACCTATATAATAAAAAGAAACAACCAATAGTGCAGCACAAGTATAAGAAAGATATCTTCTGGACATTTGAAAAATTTAACAAACTCACAAACATTTATATTGACTAACTATTCATTCATAATAAAGGATCTCAGCTTCAATGAACCCAACACGTAATACACAATGTCGTTGATCTTGTCTGTACTGTCAAATACAAACAAACTCACAATATCAAGGTTCATTGAAGGGAAATACTTTAATATATATTGATCGCGTAGAGGTCCGTATATAGGGCAGTAGAAAAAGAAATGTTCCAGATTTTCTATTTCATTTCTTTTGCACAAACTGCACAACACGCCGCCATCCAAACAATACTTATTGCCTTTATAGAATATCCTTATTACATTTTTATGAGAGAGACGAAGTTGAGCTATGATTCTAATTTTTGAAATAGATAAATTTGCTTTTAAATAAGTCTCTCCATCGCCCCAACAGGCTATACTTCTATAAATGTTACTGTAGCGGGAATTCAATACATTTTCAACCGCTAGACTGTACCAGTGGTTCGACCATTTCTCAGTTAAATCTTTAATAACATTTTTCACCAGAAATAATAGAAATAATGATAAACATTAAACACTATTTTATTTTTATTCACATTGCTATTGGAAGGGAATAATCCACTTCATCAGGGATTCTGAACTTCCCTGCGGGGTATACTGGAATGACGAACGAACACTGATATTTCTAAACTAAAGGTTAATGGCATGTAAAGGGAACGTACCGTCTACTTATTTCAAAAATAATATTATGATGGTTTACTCAAAAACAATAATAATAAACAATAATGTGTATAGATACAGTCCCGCTTCCTTATTTTGATGTTTAACATCTTCGTCCAATGAAACATTTTTCAGTGTACATCAAAAAATGGCGGCAGAATACACAGATCTTAGACAAAAACAAAATCTTGGCGCAGAGAGAGGTAAGAAGATAATATTGGCCACTGGTTGAATGAAGAATAGCACCAGTCACATGACATTAAGGTTTTTTTTTTTCTTCTTTTTTTTTGGCATTGGCTTCCGCCATACAGCCAGCATCGTCTAGGTGCTTATCACTAGAATATCACTCACTCTCCATTCTTACCTACAAATACATTCGCTTCACACATTCATCATTCTACTATATACTGCTATTTACATAAACTACTGCTAATGGATGGAGCAGCACTCTGTGCTCCTGCAATCCTTATAGCTTAACCAAAATTAAAATCACGTAATCCTTCTCTAAGCATTTTCTTCCATTCATTCTAATTCGGCTATAGCTTTTAAATACATTCATATTTCATTGCTAGCTCTGCTATCGACTTAAGCACATAAATGTTGGTGGAGAATATAATGTCTTCGTAGCGAAATGGTGCATCTAAATACCTGTATATATCGTCAAACATTCGTTTCCTTTCTACCACATAACGTGGACATATCATTATTACATGTTTGAAATCCTCCTCCTCATTGCAATCTACGCAAAGAGGAGAGGACCTTTTGTTGATCCTGTGTAGAGATACGATCCGCACACCGCGTGGTTCGCTCTCAGCCTGCTTATTGTCGTAACAACCCATTTATTAGTGACAGTTTCCTTAAACCATGGTTGTCTAGGTAACTGATCTGCCATAGTTTTATAGAATCTACCTTTATCACCATTATTGTAATCTGTCTGGCATTTTTGTAGTGCTGCTTTTGCAATTATACCCTTGATATCGGTGTGTGGTAATTTATAATTAGCCATTTCCCCACTATTGGTGGCTTCCTTTGCAAGTGTATCAACAATTTCATTCTCTTTTATACCACAATGACCCCTTACCCACAAAAAATTAATGCAGACTCCCTTCTCTTTAAAAATGGCAATAGTTTCTACAATCTCTGCGATAATGTGATTCATTCCTGTAGACTGGCTGTGTATATGTGATAATTTACACAACGCACTCTGGCTGTCACTAATAATGGTATATTTTTTCTCCGACAACGAATAAATATATTTTAAAGCCGTTAAAATAGCAATTAGCTCCGCTGTATAGATGGACGCCTCATCTTCTAATTTAATTATCGTAAAATAGTTCCGGACCGGATCATACACAGCACTTCCGACTTTATTATTGATTTTGGACCCATCTGTAAATAAACGATATGAGCCCGGATAATGGGAAGAAATGTAATCTTCGAAGGCCGCGGTTCTCATCTTTTCCGGTACCTTTATCAAGTGACATTAAGGTTCGAATTGAAGTAGCGAGTAGCTGATTATATGGATGAGATGTTATGTTTTCTTCAAATATATATCTCACAAATTCCTGAGATACGATTAGGATATTCTTGCTAACGTTCGTTGCCAAATGTGAGACTTTTTGAAATAAATCAAATATCTGTTTTTCAAGTCGATCTTTCTACCAATAAATACACTGTATTGTCATCGAATTTTTTGGTCCAATAATAAGCATTGTCCGATATATAAAGAAAGTGATAGTTTAAACAAGAAGACAAACAAGTTTTGATAAATAACGTGCAGAAAATATAATCGTGGAAAAGCTTTGAACTTCGAATGATTTCTATAATGCATCACCAGAAGGGATGTAAACAAGCCTCAGACACGACACAAGAATAATGGGAGTATGCAGTTAAGGAGACGCTGAATTAGGAGGAAATAAATTAGAAGAATTCAGAAAAAAAAGACAGTCCACATTCTACAAAGTAAAGATGGTAAATTGCTATGATTTTAGAAAGAATAAATTTTACTAACTGTATGCGCAGTAATTTCATATTCCACAATGAACATGCTAGCACTTGGATCGGTCTTAAGTAAAACAAGTTCTAGATTTATTGGTCCGGTAAACAACAGTAATGGTGATTGAATTATGTGTACTGCGTCTGGAAATAACGAAGTAGCGCATAATTTTAAGCCAATAATTTCATCAAGTAAATCCCAAGTACATAATTCTTTTTTCTGTCTTCCAATACTGGTATCTTCTAACTTCATTAAATTTTCATCAGTCACTAAGAGTAATTCAGTCCTTAAAAAATATAAAACAAAAAACAAGTATTTTTAATTTCAATTATTTTAGTTTATTTATAGCTTATATCATCGATGTAAGCTCACACACTGACTGATAATCACAAGTAAATTTAATACTAAATTCACTCATAACTTTCTCTTGCCCTTTCTGCATAAAAAGAAAAAAAAATTGAGGGGAAGGATAACACTGGCAGTTTTCATTGTTTTGAAATGAGAAATTCAAAAGATAAATTCATGAAATGGCGATTAGTTTAAAGGCAACCGTAAACACTATGTGTGACACAAAGAACATACTCGAATAAATAAAAATAACGATGACAGTAACTTGGACAAAGAATCAGTTCAATTGTCCACACTATTTTATTGTTTTCTACTGTTTGGTTTGACAACATTTTAACAATATTCTTAGAAATCTGTAATAAAAAGAAAAACAGAAAATAACCGAGAGAAAAAGACGGAAGTTTGGTAGTGCAATCATCCGACAAATTAATTTTTATTTTATTTTGTTACAAAGATCAGGAACAGAAATGATCCTGAATCAAATGCTATTTACGTTATTCCTACAGAACATTATAAGACTTAATCAAAGCGGAAAACATGTAATAATTCGGAATGTATAATGAAGTATCTCGTTCGTAGAGTGCAAAGTAGCCTGGAAACGCTTCGAGATACCTTTAAAATATAAGATCATGACAACTCCTCCGCGAAGTTGATGGATTTCTGGTGAGCGGCCATACGAAAATGTTGAATGAAACTTGCGCTCAACTCACGAAGATCTAACAGGGTTCTGAAATTCTTTCCAATGTCGAACATAACATCTTGTGTTAATCCTTAATTCAATCCTTCAAGGCGGATTTAGTAATGGCAATACCTCAAATAAGCAGGAGGTTCTTTGGTTTATACGCATGTATTATTCCACCATAAAAAACTCTCAGGCAACTTTTTTCGGTGGTTTGAGGAAGGAAGACAGTTATATACACTATTATGCAACTCTGTTTGGCTCGGAGGTTGCGGCCGTAGATTCTAAAAACGAAATCCTTAACAGGGATTCAAATAATGCCTATAATGTCAACCAAGCAGATTCTAGGCTGGTGAGAAAATGTAGTGCTAGGTAGCTCCAATATCCTCACTATCCAATATGTGAGCAATGAAGCAGAGAACGAATTAACCCATCATAGTTTAAATAGAGCTTTAATATTCAAAGAAAACATTAAGGTAAAAAGAAATCAAATTGTTGGTACAATTTCACAGCTTATTATAGTTCTGGTGATGGAATACCATTTACCAAAGGTAAACGAAGCAGTGCGTCAGAGAAACCCTGGGCAAAATCAAGGCGGACCTGATAAACTGAGCCTGAGAGGTTTACAGATTTACGTGGGTTTTAGTTAACAGGCGTTTTAGATTTAGGTAACATTGAGAATCTAGAATGTGATCATCTGTGTTCATTAGCAGTTTTGATACCCCTTAATTTAACTAAAACACTTTACGAGGTGTGGCTATTAAATGACGAGACTGATGCTGCTACAGAAGAGCTATGCATGCGCCTAATCCTAACGACCAACAGCTGTGCAGATTAAAGCCTGCTCTTTCGATTGTGTTTGTAGAGAAATCAGTCTGACCGGAACCGTCGTTTGTGTAAGAGGTGTTAGTTTCGTTTTGCCGAAAACATGATAAGTGTTGTAGTGAAATTTCGTGAAAATGTCATGAAATTTCACATCAAAACTTGGAAAAACCGCTACTGAAACTTATCTTTTATTAAAAGAAGTTTATGGCGATGAATGTTTGTCACGAGCGCAAGTTTTTGAGTGGTTCAAGCGTTTCCAAGATGGCCGAGAAGACGTCGGAGATGATGACCGCTCGGGTCGCCGTTCCACGTCCAAAAAACGGATGAAAATATCGATTATAATTAATCAACATTAATACCGTGAGGTGCTTGCTTAACTCCGTGAATGAGTAAGGAAAAAAACGACCCTATTGAAAACTGACCCCTTGAAAGAACAAGTCATGGGTTCTCCATCAAGACAACGCGCCGGCTCACACAGCATTGTCTGTCAAGACGTCACTAGCCAAGTACAACATCCCAGTTTTAGGCCATCCATCTTATTGGTCTGACCTGACTCCATGTGACTTTTATCTGTTCCCCAAAGTCAAATCTGCATTAAAAGGAACACGATTTCAGCCCGTTGAAGCTGTGAAAGAAAAAGACTTCGAGCACTGTTTCGAACAATGGTAAATTCGCATGGAGCGTTGTAGGATAGGGGTGGGGTGTATACTGAAGGTGATAATAACTAATTGTGTATAAATTTAAAATAAAATGTTTTACAGCAATAGTCTCGTTATTTAGTAGCCACACCTCGTATATTTGAACAAATAATAAGGGCAAGAGAAAGTTTTATGAATTTTAAAGAAGTAATGCCATAACAAAACATATTTAATTTCATACTTACTCAGCGTGAAATATATCTGATTTTTGTAAGGGTAAATTTAATGAGATACGCATTAATTTGTAAGTATCCATTAAAAAACTGCCTTCCACTGCTGTAGACGTATAAACAGTCCCTTTAAATCTGATTCCAGTTTGCGTAAAAAATGCGTCAACTAGCAAAGTTCCTTCAAAATTTATTCCAAGGCTGAAATTATTATAATTCACTTAATAAAAATATTAAAATTAAAAGAATTATCCAAAATAAAATGTGGCAAGGTAAAAGCCGCCTACTAAAGATGAAGATAAGAAAATGATAGGTAAATAAAATAATAAATAAAAATAGGAAGGGAAGGGATTAGCTGGAGTGGTAGCGACTGAATACCCACGCGGAGATCCCGGATTCGACAATAGCATATGGCTCTGAAATTTTCTCTTCCAAGATGCCTCTTTCCGGTAACGGGAAACAAGAGAACACTGTCAGGAGGCCGGCAGTGCACTGAAAAAAACTTCAGTTACCAACCAGCCACAGATGTTACATGCCTTAAATTATTAAAAAAATAATCATATTAATTAAAAATTAAATCAACTACACTGTAGGTTCATTTAACATATTAAGTTCAATTTTATCTTTATTTTTTTGATATGTTTACAAGTAAAGACTGAGATTTAATGGAAAAACCTGAAAAAGGCAAAACAGGCTGTGGAATTACTGGGGGAATATATGGGGTTTACCCGCCAAATGACCCACTGGCTCTATATACGAACAGCCATTCCTATTATCACCTACGATGCGGAATTGTGGTGGAGAAAGACTGAACAACAAAAAGCCATCAACGCTCTGCCTGGATGCAGAGGGAAACTGGCCTGCCTGTCGATTACGAGGGTCTTTAGCAGTGCTCCTACAGCCTGGGAATCACCAAGTGTGCAGTTCGTGTGGCTCCCAGAGACTGGATCTGGAGAGAACATGAAAAGAACTGGGTAATGTGTCCTGTAGATCAAGCACAGTAGGAGTATGATGCCTTGGCTGGGTAAATAAAGAGCAAAAGAGACTCTGTGCTTGGGTGGAAAGCAGATTACTCTGATCGCAGGTCTATTGACGGGGCATGTTAGGTTTAGGAAGCACCTGCTCAAGATAGGGCTTACTAGCTCGGAACCGTTGTGCAGATTGTGTCAGAAAGTGGAGGAAATGGCCTCTCACTTGTTGTTCGATTGCGTTGAGGTTTCGTCTAATAGGTCCAAAGGGAGAAGGCACAATAAGCCTCTTCTTATTGGCTGCGGTGCCGTAGGGCATAGGTCCTGTCCCGCTATTTTAAGCTCAAATCTCTAGCGCAGAGCAATGAACTCAAAGAAGTTGCACAAATTACAAAGCCACATAATATTTCTTTTTTTTCCCTTGAAACCAGGAACTGGTATTTAAAAGTATCTGGTCAATTTGATTTTCAAAAAAACCTAAGCAATTCTTTTAATGCTAACCCATTACTGTCATGATCATAAAAATCTGGTACGAACAACCACACACGTCTTACTACTATTCTGAACGCTCTAACCCACAACTAATTCCCAAACTCCGAAGATTCGAGTATTTATTTCTTATCACTCGAGCAAGTATTTACCCAACTCCCCTCCAAAAAATATTCTAAATTAAATTTTCTGTAAACAACGTTATTTACATATCGACTCGTTCATTTTTTTTTAAGACAATAAGTAAGCAAACAATTTTCACCTAGGGTAGAGTCTACCACTCATCTCCATGACGTTACTTGACGGCACAGTTGAATTAACAAACCCCATTGCATTGATATTTATAGCAGCTGTACCAACAGCATTCAGTTTTAAAGATAAACCATTAGCCATTGGTGTGACATATGAAGTATCAATTAGCATTGTAGATTTTTCATAAATCATCTCCTAATAACAAAAAGATAATAAGAAATCATTGCCTTATAATTAACAAAATACAGCAACAAAATAATTACAAAATTACAAACTTCATTTACATACTTGTCCACCTAAAAAATTCTTGATGAAATTCGTTGGATTTAGATAGTCTAAAATTCTAACAAATTCTTCGTGACCATTAATACGATAATATTTTAATTCATTTCCAAACATTTTTACAGAAATTGATACCTGCAAATAGAATAGAATAATTTTTTGAACTAAGCAGAAAATAAAGGTAAACTAAAAGAAGAGAATCATAAGTATGAAGGCTAGGAAGAACAGAAAAAGCTAAAGAGATATGAGGTGAAGAATCACAAATAACTTACTCTCAGATGATCGAATATCTTCTTAAATGGTATATTATCTATGAAGTACTTTAATGGATTCGGTGCTTGCCTAGCTATTCGCACAATTTTCAAAATATTTGCTAAAGAATCCTTGTTGAATGTACCACTTTCAGCAAATACTTTTTCTACATATTGTTCAATGCCTTCCAAATAAATGTTTATCTGTAAAATAAGTAAGAAAATTTACTATAGCTGTTAACTGATCTTAGACTGTGCAAATAATATGAATATGTTTTTTCATGGCAGTACTCATGAGGAAAATGTTATAACTTGGGCTCAAATCTATGTGAACACATTAAAGCTAGGGTTCGGGCAATGCTATGTATTATTCGACAACCAAGAACTATGTGGTCCTGCCATAACTTTTCATACAAAAGTTCAGCCTAGGATTGCTCAGGTTTAGTGTATATAGGTGGTTATTTAGTTAGTTTCACTCTACATCTTATTATATGCTGAAGATTTAATTGTTACTCATTTCATTTTCTTGAAATGGGGTGACCCAAAAAAAAAACCGTAGCTCTTCACATCATTTTGAAATATAAGTAATTTGTTCAATTAACTTGATATTAAAAGAAACGATTTATGTCCAGGGTGACTGAAAGGTCTCCGAAAGCACTAATCGGAGAATTACAGGTTAGATCTGCCTAAAAGCAAATTGTCAGGCCTGAAACATGCAGCATGATAAAAATGATATACGTTAAGCTATAGTGTACGCAAATAGCACAAATGAAACGCAGGAAGTAATTGATAGAGACGGAAAAGGGTGTAATTCTGGTTTCCTTAACAATTTGATGAGCCTCTGATTGTAAACATGAAGTCGCTAGATGAACCTATACTCCCATCAAATCCTCTCCCATGTTGCTTTTCATGTTTTTGAATAGCACGACAATTTTATTACACCTGAACTATTTATTATTATCTTCTGTTTCATGGTAAACAAGAGACAAATTTACGGAACACTGATGTTCCTCAGAACAAACTTTGAGAACCACTGTTCTGGACAACAAAATATAGTCAAATAATCAACGAAAAGGCTTTGTCAGTGGACACTAGTCTAGGAGTCAATTTTGCGAGGAAAAATTCTCATATAATTTTAGTTTTCAATTTATGCTGACTGGCCAAGGAGACAAAGCAAAGATCAGGGTTTGAAGTGCAAATTATGAATATATTTTTTTACATTGTACTTGATGAAGTTACCGTTTGTTGCCAAATAAAATTTGATTCTAGCTCAAATAGGTGAGCTTTATTTTGTTTTTTAACTCGAACGATAACTTTTGACTGTACTAAGAAATAAGGACAGTACTAATCCAAAATTAAATTGAATAACTTACCTCCATTAGGTTTATTGTTTCTCCAAAGATCATAACTGTTACATTAGATACTATATTCCGCGGTATGTATGACTTATGTGAGAAAATTACATTCATTTCAGTAAATACACCTGTTAAATTTAACATATATTACTTTTAAAATAAATTGTAAGGCAGTCATGTAAGTTTTTCAGACCATAATTTTTTTTTTTTATACAGGGTGTCCCAAGCTATTTGGATAACGACTTTTTCTCGGAAACTAAGATAGCTAGAAAAAAACTAAAAAATACGTGATCCATTAGTTTTTTGTTAGGAATCCAAATTTAATTTGTAAATGTTTTTTCGGTGCTTCCAGAAGCGAGATACAGGCACCAACTTCATTTTTTCAAATGAGGAGGTGTGGTTTTTATTTCAGAAATAGATTCCTCTATTTTTTTTAAAGAAAAATTTACTCGAACGGTTTTTTTCTGTGAGCGATATTTTACAAGTTATGAATGAAAACATGATTCTTATAAGAAATTTCAAAATAATAATATTATAACGGTTTTTTGATTGAATAAGAAGAAAAGTACTATTTTATTACAATTTTTACTCCTCATTAATATTACAGATCATGCTCGAAATGGCCTCCACCATTAGAGATGCATAGACATGCTCTTTCCTGCCAATTGTCCCTTACTGCCAAAGAAAGAGATTCGGTTTTAACCGAGTTACAGGCATCTATTATTGTTTGCTTTAGTTCATTTACAGATGCAATTCCGGCTTGATTCTGATCGCCCCCTGTGTCGATATAACACGCCCATCAAATTTCCTATCGAGGTATCTCTTTACATGCCTGATGGTGTTATATCGACACGGGGGCTATTCATTGGCCACTTCGTTCACCGGATTTGACACCTATGGACTATTTCCTTAAGTATCCCTTAAACAAGATGTTTATTCATAACATTTTTCTTTCTTTTCTTATTACTGCTAATCTAAAAGCATTTCTAAATCTTGGTGTATCAGAATCAAGCCGGAATTGCATCTGTAGATGAACTAAAGCAAACAATAATAGATGCCTGTAACTCGGTTAAATTCGAATCAATTTCTTTGGCAGTAAGGGAAGAATACGATAAGGGAAGAATTGGAGGGAAAGAGCATGTCTATACATCTCTATGGTGGAGGCCAGTTCGAGCATGATCTGTAATATTAATGAGGAGTAAAATTTTTAATACTTTTCTTCATATTCAATCAAAAAAACCATTATAATATTATTATTTTGAAATTTCTTATAAGAATCATGTTTTCATTCATAACTTGTAAAATATCGCTCTCAGAAAAAAACCGTTCAAGTAAATTTTTCTTTAAAAAAAAATAGAGGAATCTATTTCTGAAATAAAAACCCCACCTCCCCATTTGAAAAAACGAAGTTGGTGCCTGTATCTCGCTTCTGGAAGCACCGAAAAAAATTTACAAATTAAATTTGGATTTCTAACAAAAAACTAAGGGAACACGTATTTTTTAGTTTTTTACTAGCTATCTTAGTTTCCGAGAAAAAGTCGTTATCCATATAGCTTGGGACAACCTGTATAGTATGATTATAAATTAAATATTATAACGAACAAAACTCGTTAACGAACTTAATAACAACTTACCAATCCCCAAATTATTTAAAAAGAAAGAGTATTCATAATTCCTTGAAAATGTTCTAAAATCTTTATCAAATTTATTATTTAAATTTTCATCTTGCAACATTGCTTGAATATCGACACGGCTAGGAAATGCAGAAGACATTTGTGTCTTAAGATGACTCCAAATGAATGAGCCTACTGAAAAAAAGTAAAAGAAAAAAAACAGTTATTCCTCACAAGAAGATCGATCTTTAAATAATTTTTCTTTATTTTGCGTTTAATTCACTAGATTCTATTGGGTAAACGCATTATTAAAGACAGACATTTTTATATACCTTGATTGTTTTCTTCATTTTCCAAAACATTTTTCACAACTTGAAGAATAGTGTAAGATGGACAGCGCATTATATGAAGATAAGCAGCTATTCTCAGTTCTTCAGTTACTGACTGATTTTTAAACAAAGAAGTAGCCAAATTATCATTCGATCCACATGGCAAACGTCTAAAAATATTTCAAAAAAAATTAAAAATGAAATTAAACAATAAAATTTTATAAACACACAATGAATTCTTTAAAGTACTTTCGCACCACTACAAGTTACTACCTCAATGATTGTAAAGCTATCAAACGTATTTCTGTTGGTAAATTTTCATTTTCTATGTAGTTATTTAAAGTGCTTAGCAAAGTAGGTGTTAGAACTCCAGCATTTCCAATACTTTTTAACACACTGTAAGTCTGCAAAGAAAATATTCACGAGTACATAAATTTAGATTAATCTTTCAGGCTTAGATTAAAAGATTCTAATTGTCAAATTCAAACTTTAAAAAGAAATAATCTGGTTTATTCTTATAAATAAATTCTATTTCTATTAATCTATGATGAGTTCATGTTACTGTGATTCCTGAGCATAATTGATTGAATTATTGTGTTTAATAAAGGAATTTGTATTGAATCAGATGTTATTAATTCCTTTAGAGGTCAAATTATACCAATTTCAATAGTTGGTGATAGGCTTCTATCGAAGGATCCTCAGGAAAAAAAATAAAGAAAAATACTTCTGAATTAATACACAGAATTATTCCTAATTTAAGTCCGTTTGTTACAGCAACTGTATGTTTACCTTTATACATGCCTTCTCGAGTTGCGATTCATAGTCAAAAGCATTTGAAGCTATTAGTTGAAATTAGAGAGATTTGGGATTGACACTTCGGGACTAAAATGAATGCAATGGAGATAGAATAAAGACAAAGCGCGATGAATAGCATAATAATCGAAAGGTTCCTATCTAAAAAAATTTAAAAATAAATAAAAATAATAATAAACTTAAGGGGAAGGGATTAGCTATGAGGTTAGCATACTGGACTCCCACGCGGAGGGTCCCGGGTTCGAATCCAGCTGCTGACCCTTAGATTTTCTCTTCCTAGGAGCTTCTTACAGCTCACTGTCCGGTGATGGACAGTGTTGTCTGTAACGAGAGAACACTGTCCGGAGACCGGCTCCAAAAAAAAAGCTCCGGGCGCCAATAACCTTAGATGTTGACGCGCCTTAAATCATAAAAAAAAAATAATAATAATAAAATTAATTCAAAGTAATAACTCTACTTAGCCGTTTGAGTTAATTAGCCAATTAACAGCAAAGAGCCGAGGAAGAGAAATGTGAACGGTAACTGTTTATAAGCATCTTTCAGCTAACAGCAATCTGTGCAGGATTACAACAATTATTTATCCTAATAAGACAAATGGAATATTTACAATGTCATTATCAATTCCTGTAGGAGCAGTAGTGTTGAGCAATTTCTCTTGGACCTCCATTACTTTCAGTATAGAAACATTTTCTTGGCAATTAGTATACTTTTGACAGTAAGCATGAATTAACGTAGTCACAGTCAGCATTGTCGATGTGTCTACATTCTTTAGTAGCATTAGTTTCGATACAGAATCTATGGTATCGGCATCTGGCCTGTAATATAAAACAAAAATAGCTGGAGTTTACATTGTGAACAAGTAAAACGGATTATAATCTACTTCACATGATGCATGTAAGTTCGAAACCCGTCAGAGATTCAACAAACATGCGAGCTACGAAGGACAGAATTAAAGAAACAATAGATTGAAACATACGTGGAGTACAGAAAAATAAGATTCTACACTTGCTGTACATTTGGAGGCCTATGTAGCACTTAGTGAAACAAAACAACACAATTAACTTTAGAAAAGACAAGTCGAATTTAGCCAATTGCTACAATTTTATCATTAAAAAATAAAAACATATCCAACTTCTGTACATAATTATTGCTGTGTTTTTTAAATTTGCTTCTAATCATTTGGTTCGTTTGTTATTTAGTTCATAAGGGGTTTTGGTTTTTCCTGTTTGTTTTTGTATTAAAAGAAATTTCCCAATATCTATTTTATTTACTCTTGTCAAATTGAACATTCTAATTAGTCTATTGTATCTGTCCCATTGTCATTACCAAAATTCCCGTGTAAGTCCCGCTATGTCTGTTTATATACAGGGTGAACCAGTAAGTATTGTCCATAGGCCCACTGTGTGAAGTACATCTAAAGTGGAGCTCAATGACGTATTGGCCAACTTCATATTTTCCACTGTTCTTGAGTGACGTCACTTTAAATTTTTTTCTAAAATCATTACTTTTTTCCAATAAAAATGTTATTACTCAGAAAGTTTTAGTCCGAATTCGATTCTGATGACACGGTTAGAAAGACAGATAAAAGTGCAATTTGTAACCTTTGACTTCCTTATTTTAAGACAATCTACTGTAAAAATTGACTACTGGCCCATCTAAAAGAGTTTTCAATGAATTAAACAACTTGATAACTAACACTGATGAGTGCTCGTGAACACGTTTTCTTGCAAAACAAACGTAATTTTTCATACGAAGATAAAAGGAATCCTGGAAAATAATATACCGTTTGAAAGCCCATTAAACAAGGAAACTTTTATAAAAAGTGCCAGCACCTAGGTCTGATAATGATCACATAAGGGCCTAATGAGTTTTCTTAAAAATTTCGATTACTTTTATTTTTCCAGCAATCGGAGGAAGATTGAAACTGATTGGAGAATAACTTATGCTTCGAAATGGTATCAATTTTTAGAAAATTTATCTGTCTTTCTAACCGTGTTATCAGAATCGAATTCGGACTAAAACTTTCTGAGCAATAACATTTTTATTGGAAAAAAGTAATGATTTTAGAAAAAAAAAATTTAAGTGACTTCACTCAAGAACAGTGGAAAATATGAAGTTGGCCAATACGTCATTGAACTCCACTTTAGATGTACTTCACACAGTAGGCCTACGGACAATACTTACTGGTTCACCCTGTATACCTGTTCTCCAGTTCTGGCTCTTAGTTTTCTGTAACTCAGCCACGTAAGTTTCAATAATTATAATAAATCGATTGTATTTTATTTTATTTATTTTTATATTACTGATTTTTTACTGATGTTCTATGTTACTGATTCTCTAAATTGTTTGTATTTTTTTATTTGTAATATCCAGGCCCTGAAGAAGACAATATATTTGTCGAAACGTTGGCAAAAAAGACGAGTTGTTGTGTTTATTTGACCGATTCTTCGCCAATCTTGAATCCTTAGTTCAATAATTTACGGTCACAAAACCTAGATATTCAATAATATCAATGTGCAATATTACTACCAAATAAATGTGTAGCCGAAATTCAGAGTCAGAAGACAATTATTTAACCGTAAGAATTAATTCCTGGATTGATTTATTTTAGCACTCGTATAGCGGTTACTCAGAAAAAGCCACTTATCATTTAGTAAAAAGTTTGTAAAAATATTAGTGAGAGGATCTCTTGTTTCCCCAGATATTTATTTTGTTAAAGAAGCAAATAGTAGTACAGCTGTGTATATCTATTATCAAATACAGACACTATCAATTATACCCAATGTATAAGCTATAATTAAAACTTTTTTTAAGGCCCTACCTTGGAAAGAAAGCCATAATGAGTAGCCAATCCTGTCGCCGTTGCTCCGATATTTCCTGGCTTAGTATCACATCGGTCATCACCTTAGTCGATGCCCTGTTCCTTATAAATGGTAGTGCATCTTTCATATGTTTCCTGCACGAATGAATGAAATGAATGAGTTTTTAGTGATGCTGTGATGACGTAGAGTAGATGAATTCTATTTACAATAGAACTTTACGTATTAAAATCATTGAATAATTAAAACTAGAAGGCAGTAAACTTGTTTGCCCAATCAGTGGGATGTGGTATAATAATAGCTGTTTAAAACAAAAAATTGGATGCACTTTTTTTATGGGGTTTCGCTAAAGAGGGTTTCAAACTATATATTTATCCTAGGTGCATCCTTATTTTTCATTTCTTTCTATACAGTGCAATCTCATCCGACCAACCGTATTTCGTTATACCTTAACCATCCATTCTTTCCAGGTCCATACTTGGTCCCTTCTATCGTCCTTAAGATTAAGATTAAAGATAGGGACGGGACCTATGGCCCATGGCACCGCAGCCAAAAAAGGCTTATTGTGCCTTCCTCTTTTTGGATCTAGTAGATGCTAAGAAGGTTGAGGTCTTTCCCAACTAGTTCTTTTTGCGCTACTATCTCCTTTGGTCTCAAAAATTCAAAGTTTTCTTAGCATAATCACTCGATTGCAACGCAACAACTAAGAGACCGTTTTCTCCTCTTTCTAACACAAACTGCGCAACTGTTCAGGACACATCACCCAGTTAAAGAACATGAAAAGTCATGTTCTCTCCAGATCCAGTCTCTGAGAGCCACACGATCTGCACGCTTGGTGATTACCAGGCAGGCCAGTCTCTGCACCCTGGCTAGAGCCTTGAAGGGCCGCCTGTTGTACAGTCTTCCTCCACCTCACTACCGTAGGTGATACTTGGAATGATTGTCCATGCATAGGCCGGTGGATCATTTTCGGACAAAAATCCCCATGCCTTCCCACAGGTTCTAGTAATGCCACAAAACATTCCTGTTTTGCCTTTAGCGAAACTTTACCTAGCTGTTCTTTCCAAGTCGAGTCTGGAGTCTAGGACAGTGCCCAGATACTTAACCTCATCCGACACAACCAGAGTTTTGTCAAAAAATTCGAAGATTTTTTGTGGCTCTGTGTCCCTGCTTCTAGTAAAGAGGACCATCTATAGTCTTTGTCTCTGGGATCTATTACATCTGAATTGAAATATCTTTGTGCCCTCTATTCACCAGCCATGTACAATCAATCAAGTCCAAGCTTCTAGTTTTTACTTATCTCAAACCTGTTTTACTTGTATCAATCTGTTTTATTTTTGAGAGGGTTGTTTGGTTGGAGAGAAGACCAATGCATAATAAATGCGTTATGCCTGTAGCTAACTAATCCTTTTAACTGTAAAACTATTTTTATGGACTCTAATAAGAGATTAACTGAATTCATTCATTTTTCTATTTTTAAATAGATGAAACAGGGCCAAAACAAAATATGCACAAGTGATTTCGCTAGTAACAAATAGAAAGTGAAAACTACAATGGTTTACAAGAGCTAAGGCCAAAAAATAAAATAAACAGGTCAAAATTCAATTTAATTCATTTGTTTTCAAAAGTCAGAAAGAATTGTCAATGAAAAATTAAAAAAAATATACCTGCCAGTAAAACAAATATCTCCGGATTCCTTATACAACTTTGTCATAGCTTGTTCAGTGAGATCGCGGGCAGTATGGATTAGTTTGTTGAATACATCTGGATACATTGGCTGAAATTCTACCTGAAATAAGATTTTTTTTTTTTTTTTAATCGTATTGATTTTACTGGAAACGAAGCCGTACTCACTTTATAGAATCTATTTCTAAATGATGGTTTTGGTTTTTTCGACCATTGTTGATAGATGATTTTTGGTGAATATCGAGGTGCGGTCTTAAATAAAAACAACTTTTTGCTTTATACCAACGTTTTGGTAATTTTTACTACCTTCTTCAGGGTATTATAAAAAAAAAGGTTGTGAAGTTAAATGTAGAGCTACGAGTATATCATCATAACTGATGATTTTTACATTTAACTTCACAAACTTTTTTTTATAATACCCTGAAGAAGGTAGTAAAAATTACCGAAACGTTGGTATAAAGCAAAAAAGTTGTATTTATTGATGACCGCACCTTGATATTCACCAAAAATCATCTAATTCTAAACTTAGTTCTAAAAGATGATATTATGTTTACTATACCGTTTGTGAGAGTTCACAAAGCTGTAAGATACTTTTCTTGCATTCATGTAGGTTATCGTGAGTTGCTTTCATCGGCCTTTTGTGGTCAAATAGTAAATTATCTCTCTTATTGACAGTGCCTAGTTTGGGAAAGAGTAATAATGTCTGATTAGTAAAGTCAGACCAAGATTAGATGAGTACAGATTGAGTGCGTTCTTAAATAGCTACGTTGTTGAATTAACTTTAATCTGAAGAAATAGAAATTTTAGGCTGCTATATTTACAGCAAAATATTTATCTCATTTATCAATTTTGAAAAACGCCCGGAGCTCAAACACAAGCCTAATCCTCATTAAAGTTTTCGTCGTGGGCAATCGAATTTAAGGCTCAGTTGGATAAATCACACTCTTTTCACCTCTCGTATGAGCACAGGACATGGCACGGACTAGCAAGACTGCCGTACTCTTTTGGGATGCTCATAATTTTGTCTTTCCTTTTCTCACCGTGGGTTCTCTTAAACAGTTTTCAACGAATTAAATGTGTATTCAAAACCAAGAAAACTGATTTTGTCACAGGCACATCGTAGAAAAGCAAAACCATTCCCTTACAAGTTTATATGTGCATTCTTTAAACAGTTCGTCAAGAAACACATACTCTCACGCTACGCTCCTAAAACTCACTCTTTTTTTTTTTGTAGCAGAAGCATCAAAACGTGTATTTCCTGAAAAAAGCAATTTCAAAAATGGATACTTTTATAAGAAAAACAAAAAAAGATAGACTTACACGCGACTTTCCCACAGTGAAAATTTCCTTACAACTTATCTATTTCTATTTCTTTACTACATAGAAGGAAGATGAGAAAATCTAGTAATTAAAAGTGTAACAGGTTGGTAGTTAAACGCCAAAATTTTATTTACAATACTCTACAACAGCGTTTCCCCAACCTGTGGTACGCTAGTTGCTTGTTGGTGGTACGCGAAAAATAATAAATAATGGCGGACATAAAAAATTTAAAGCATAAAAATATCATAGAAACGTTTTATCCTATAATTAATAAAAATTATTTTAATTAATAATATTGAACAGTAAAGTTGTTAATATGTACAGTAATAAGGTTAGTCTGTCTCAAGATATACGAGAATATATAATAAATTTAACAGGATTAAAATTGTCTTTCATGGAGTATTTTCCAAAATTCGAAATCACAAATGATAATTTGATTTTAAACCCATTCTATAAAGAAAATTTAGGAAAAGCTACATCATTATCGATAAAAGATAAAGAAAATTTAATAGAATTATCATGTGACAGAACTTAAACGATAACTATGTAAAAATCTGCTTAAAGAGACTGGATTGTAATGAGTAAGCTCTATCCAAGCTACATTAGATTTAACTGATACTTACAGGTAGTTGAATGCTTAAAAGAAATTAATTTAGAAGATTTGGGCACAAATATAATTATCCTAAAGAAGAACTTTGTAAATTAATTAATAATTTTGAAGAGAAAAATATGTACACAATTTTTAATTATTGAAAAAAAGTGTTAAAACTAAGATCTTACACTTAACAAAGTTTATATAGTGAACATCAACTCCTTTGTAACAGATACATTGTATCTCTATACAAATAAAGATAATAATAGTAAAATAAAACTCTCGGAATAAGAAATTTCACGAAATACAATCATTTTTACGAAGTGGTACAATTTAGCATGATTAGTACTACCAAGTGGTACGCGAGCCAAAAAAAGGTTGGGAAACGCTGCTCTACAAAATCCGTAGCAAAATATAAAATTTGAACCACAGAAACTTTTTGCACACCACAATTAACATCTATTCCCTAAACTTGAAATGTTAGCATCAAATTTGAAACTAGAACATTTAAAAGTAGAAACATGGTGTAATACATAAAACTCACACTTTTTGGCGCTAATGACTTCGGTAGTTGATGCGCCCAAAAAAAAAAAAAAACTCATTCTTTTGAAAGAAAGCCTAATCTAATCCTTCCCCTTGAACCACCCTAAATTAATTTCTAATAGTAAAAATATTTACAATAAAACTCATAGACTCGTGTAATCTACCAGAAATTTGCAGAAAATCTCAACAAAAACCATAAAATCGGTTTAGTAAAGAGGCACTTAAGGTTGGCTAATTTTAACAAATTGTGGCTATAGTATCCACTGATAGCATCTAAATTGAAATATCAATGGAATTTTATACCAAGAAACGCACTTTTTTTTCTGGACACAACTTAGTTAACAAATAAATCTTGAATTTTAAAAAATATTAAGTAAAATATACCTAATGATTCGATTTGTTCACTTTCAAAATGTGAACTAGCTTTTTCCACAACTAGTGTAAGTTTACTTTTTGAAATTGTCTTAGGGCTATTTGACTGATTGCGAAGTAGTCGTAACATATGCTGTTCTTCGCAACTTACTGATTTATATATCTTGTGATCTATTAGTTGGGTACAGCTTACTGTAGAATTCATTGGTGTCCACTTGTAGTATTTCTAAAAAGAAAAAAAAAAAAATTAAAACTATATCGTATTTTGCAGCTATCAATTACTACAAAGTAAACTTTTAAGTGCGTAAGCTATTTTTTATAATCAAATTAATGTACATTATAATGTGTTACTGTAAAATAAGTTCCATAGACCTGAAGATTATCTAATCCCCAAGTCGAAAGCTTTGCAAAAAATTGTAAAAAAAAAATTATGGTTGATATTGGCAATATTCTTTTCTTTCTACTGGATCAATAAATCAGACACCAAAATGGTAATTTGGCAAAAAAACAATTTGCTGTCTAAAGATATCGAGTCAGTTCTAAATAGTCGCTATAATCCGCTTTACAGACAATTAAGTAATTTAAACTTGGGAGAACTTTACTTTACTTATAATGTTCACATTGAAAAATTGAGAGTAATGGCTCAACTTCGCTTAAGTTAAAAAAAAAAAACAGTAAAGATATTTCAATCGGCAAAGATTTGATTTTATGGTGATAAGGTTTTTCAACTGTGCTCGTTGAACGAACCTGATGACATTGCTAATGCAATCGCAAGGTGTCCTACTCTTTCATTATATGTATAGAAATCCACTTATTCAAAAATATTGTGTTGCTGTAGATAGTTTTGATGAAATTTTTAAAAATCTTCTTTCTTTTAAGGAGCCAGATCATCTCAGTAAGTTGAATGATGTCTTTGCTTTCTGTGTAAATATTTTTAAATTTAGAAGTATTTTTTGTTAGTATTCAAAGTTTTATAAGTATAATTTCATTTATTCATGTTTACTATTCTTGCCATTTTTATTTTTATTAGTATTATTTTGTTTATTTTTGCAAATTTACCTTGGATTTATTTATTGTTTAAAAATAGGAGGATTCGAATTTTTTGTTTTTTTTATTAAGGTCATTAATTATTTTTTATTTTGTTTGTTCCACTGTGAAATTTTGTTTATCTTTTGCTATGAGATTACTTTTTTTTTAGTTACAATTTAATTTTTATTATTTTCTATTTTTTCTTATTTTTAATAATTATGTATTCCATTTACTTATTTATTTTTTGTATTTGTTGAGGTCCATCTCCAACTGTATACCCTATTTGGGTTAAACCAGTTGTAAAATTAAATAAATAAATAAAATAATATATCTTATGGTTTAAATCGAGAATACCTGAAAGTATAATTCTGTTTTTATTAGGACTTTCATTTATTTCACAGTTGAATATCAACAATTACCGATTTAAGTTATTACTAAATAATTATCACACAATACCGGCCAAAACTCTTATAGCTAGCGACGTCCGGGTGCTATCCTAATCACTGAATATAAGAATCATGAACTATCATTGATGTTTCAATGTATAAAAATTAAATACAAGTATAACGGCGCTGATGCTTTAAATTTCTTCACTACCCCGTTTCTCATGTGTAGTAGATGACTGAAACAGTAAATGGAAGTAAAATTTTCTCCATGATCAGTAGATCAGTAAAGACGAAACCAGGGTCAAGAAAACATACTAAATCATGAATGTAATCAGGACAAAAAAGAAAAATTTACCTTTTGGAAAACGTACGGCGTTAATGGTATAATTGAATAAAGCTGGTGACGATTTGTGCATGAAGATAATTCAGTGCTTTTCACTAAAGCTAGCGTGGTACCATTAACTTCTTTGAAGGAATAACGTACCAAACAGTCTCCATTAATGTCACGCTGAAATAAAAATTATTAGTTATTCCTTTATTTGTTATTATAATCATTACAATAATTTTTTTCAACAATTCATTGGCTAGATAACACATTAATGTGAGAATAATGACTGAAACAACAATAACACAATTCATTGCTAATATATTTTTAGGGCCTTAAAAAAGATGCTCGTGGAATTATTTATGCCTTTCCAGTCACATTTGATAGGTATATTTTTGAAACAAACTTGTTTTTGGGTCCTTAATTAATCTTCTATCCTGTAATAATAATTACTTTGCAAGCAGTATTTGTGGGAAACCAAGTCACATATGCTTTACTTGGTTTTACGAATGCAGCTCATAGATATTTCTTTACTCTAAACGCCATAACAATGTGATGTCATACTCCAAAGATTGGGTGATATATTCAATCTCTAGCCATGCTGATCTTCTCCCTACGTTTTATTCTTCATATAAGCAAGTTTTGTTTTTGTTATTTTTTGGCGCATCAACAGCTGAGGTCATTAGCGCCCGGAGCTTTTTCCAGTGCACTGCCGGCCTTCGGACAGTGTTCTCTCGTTACAGACAACACTGTCCATCACCGGACAGTAAGCAGTAAGAAGCTCCTAGGAAGAGAAAATCTAAGGGTCAGCTGCTGGATTCGAACCCGGGACCTCCGCGTGGGAGTCCAGTATGCTAACCTCATAGCTAATCCCTTCCCTATAAGCAAGTTGAAAAATAAATTCCAGGCACTTCTACTTCTACGACCTGGCTAAACCTAGCCTGGTTAAACGTAAAGCATGCAAAGATTTGGAAAAAGCGTTGCCCCGTAATTTTATTAAATGTATATAATTGCTTGGATCTTATTTTTCACTCAATTTCAAATTTTTTAGTTAGTGTCTAAATTGACACATGGATGTTGGGGATGATATGAATAAGCTGGCCCCATCAGCCAGCTTAACTTAACCAAATTAACAGAAAACAGCAAATGGAATTGTCTCCATGATCAGAAGATCAGTAAAGACAAAAACCAGGGTCAAGAATACAAACAAAATCATGGATTTAATCAGGGTAATTATTATCGTACTTAGTCAATCGGAATCCATGATTCCTGTTATGTTATCTATTAAAACGTTGATCTCCATCTTCTCCATAGATTAGGTCCAGCAATTTATTAATCGTTAATCGCCTGCCTTAAGGAGTAATTAAGGATAAACCAATTATTTAGGTATAGAAGGTGGAACTGCTACAGGTATTAGGCGCAAAAGGTGCTAGTCATGTCTTGATAGCCCAAGTAGAAAAGGGCAACAAGTTTTGAATGAGAATTGTTTACAGAGCCCTAAAACAGAGCGCTTGTCAAACACTTGTAGTATTTAAATGTAGAGGAAAATCCTTATGGTTGTCTAAAATACTTACTCTGTTCTGTAAATACAATAAATTGAGAGTCTGAGACAGGTCAATTAAAAATAAATAAATAAATCAAATCGAAAATAAATGTCGATAAACTTTTATATCAACTTGTTTGGTTTTTGTGGTTTAACCGAAAGAAGTAACACTAATGAACTCAGAAGTCGATATACAAAAAGAAACACAGAAATAAATTGATAACTTACTTCATACGTGTGTTGATCAACATCGAATCTTTCCATTGTGTTTTGAAATGAAGATAAGATTCCTTTCTTTATGTTTAATGCCCAAATGGATTCATTTTCATCGGGGCATATCTGTGATATTGTGCCATCTTCGAAATAGAATCTGTAATTTTAAAAAAAATTAGTCTCTATCTTTTGATAATAATATTTTAAATTAATCTCTAACTAGTATGAAGTTACATTATATTTTAATTACTTATTATTATACTTTTAGTTATAATTGATAGTTATTGCTGAAAAAAATTATGGGCAAACAGTTGTAACTTATTAGCATTGTGTTTACTGTAACGTGGTGATTGTGAATGTAGAAAAAAAAAGAAAAGCAATTTGGGATTTCTTCATTTACAAAAGATTAAGCATGGCGCTCAATTTTAAGTGTCAGAATGTGTAATAAAATCGGGTAAACTGTACCTAGGTCAATGTCCAAGACTTGATAATGCTAGGTTTAGCGGTACTCTTACACAAGCGGAATGCTTAGAGGTTTTGGGATCTGAGAAAAGCGATATTAAGGCTAGGCGGAAGTTTAATTTAAGAGTGAAAAGATTTTATAAGAGAATTTTCTTTTTCTTTGGGGAAATTGTTGGTTGGAATAAGGAGATAAGAGTCAGATTTGGTACAAATTCGTGGGCTTTAAAGCATCCCTTACAGCAAGGATTTTCAAACCTTTTACACTTTTAGGAAACCTTCGAGTTCATGGTTTTTCTTGAAGGAACCTCATGTTTAAGTAGAAGATAAAATAGTTTATCAAAGCTTTTTTCTACTCAAAATCGAAAAATTATACTTGTATCTTTGTTTAATTTTAATGCAAACATCTTAATAAGACAATGAATAAGAATAATTAACCAAAGGAACCAAAAGGAAAGCGTCCTTGATTGGTGTATTTGAAGCGCGTGACTTTTACCGAATTTCAAGATTTTATTTGATCCATAAAATATTTATTTATATTTATTTTTTACAACCAACTGCCTTTTTATATCCAATTTATATTAATATTGTAATTTGTACTTAGATATTATATTAATCTAATATTTTAATAAGACAGTCCACTACCCCGTTCCTACATGAAAAATTCCTTGTATAGATAATTTCCAATTTACGTGCGTTTTTGGCTGAGCAAATAGTGATCATTTGCGGAACCCCTATCAAGATTCCAGGGAACCCTAGGGTTCCGCGGAACCCCTATCAAGATTCCAGGGAACCCTAGGGTTCCGCGGAACCCCTATCAAGATTCCAGGGAACCCTAGGGTTCCGCGGAACCCCTATCAAGATTCCAGGGAAACCTAGGGTTCCGCGGAACTCCTGTCTTACAGAATTTGTTAAAAATTACTAATATAACTCATTTAGCCGGAGTACACTATTTATAAAATTCACATTTTCTGACTCAACGGACCTGCAATTAAGCACTTACATGGAACAATCAATTTCAATCTTACCTCAATAAATATTTAGTAAGGGCTTGGTCAAATTGTTCAGATTTATTTCCTAGTGTACTTTGAGGATTAGAACTGTGCGATATTTGAGAATTTTTAATCTGAAATCAAATGAGAGGTATATTTACTTATTACAATTTTTTTTTTACCTTACTTAAAAAGTGAAATGTACAGATTTTATGCTGTCTGAGAAGCAGAGGCAGTCTGACCTGAGTGACAACTCGCCCCGTGCACTTGACCTACCTTAAACATGGTAAGAAATTATATTTGGGAAATATAGCAGGAATGTTTGGTTTTAAGAAAAAAACAAAAGGAATTTTCAGCGCCTTTATTTCCTATTAGCTGGCCACCATTATACTATCAAGTGTTCATTTAGTAAAATTCTTAAACTCTTCAAAGGTCCTCAATGTATTCCAAAAATAGAGAAAAAAAATATCTTCACTACTGTATTGCGTAAATCCAACTTCTTATCAAAACGTTCCTCAAATTATCATTATCATCTACAAATCAGTAGGTAGAATATTTTTCTTTAGGAGGGGAGGAATTAGCACAAATCACCCTCTTCGGTCCCGGCCAATTCTAAAGTCGTTCTAAAGTCATCTCATAACGGAAATAATGGTATAAGACAGCATAAAAACAAATTGATTATGGAAGGCCCCAAATTAGGGAAAACCCTTTTGCTGCTTTTTTGGGGAAATTTTCGAATCATGGCTGCCAATATTCAAATGCTCTATATTTGAATCTGTTTTGTTGTTGTTCACACATGTTGTGAAGAACTGCCACAAGTTTACAGTGACATTTTCCATTTCTTCTAATTCTGAATGCCACTTAATTTTGTATTAAGACCCATCTTAGTTTTTGTACCATTTTACCATTTCCAACACAATGGGAGGCCACCCTGCTAATTACAGTTTTTTTTTTTTTTAATTATGACTAAGTAAATTGTAAGATGAGAAACTCGTTGTAAAAGATAAGTTTTGAACATTTGAATTTACTTCTTATAATTATTTGTTAGAAGACGTTTGTATCCCTTTGGCAATTAAAATCTCTAAACCAGCTTTGTTCAGACTAAAAACTCATATGTATATGCTACTTACCTGAAGAACTCCTTCACAATGAGTTTTGAACGAGAAACTAACGAGAGCGCTGATAAATAAATTAGAAGAATTTGAGCCTGTTCTATCAAAATTAGTACTTATTTCAACTGAGTATTTGTACTTATAATTCATATTGGTTTGGTAATTGAATTTTATCGCCTCTAAAAACAGAAAAAATATATTTAATTAAAAAAAAAAATATACAATAAATATATTTAGCAAATCATAAAAAATAATTTAAGTGATTACAAGCTCAGAACACAAGCTTTTTAAAGGAAAATATTTTTATGATCAAATTGTCGTAAGTTCTTTCAGAACTCTTTGGCCTTCTCTTTCAACTTTTTTAGTGAAGATGGTTCGGATGGGTGGGTTGTGTGTGTTGAGGAACGATATATTGCAAAAATGAAAAATTTCTGGTAACTCTAATTTGCTATTCCTAAGTAGCTTGCTATTTCTAACTTGCTATTCCTAACTAATTTGCTATTCCTAACTAGCTTGCTATTTCTAACTTGCTATTCCAAACTTGCTAATCCTACCTTATTCCTAACTAATTTGCTATTTGATTAGATACTACTACCCTAAAGTTTCGGCAAATCCCTTTTGAAGAATTTTTTTTTTTACGCACACCACATCAGAGCAATGTTTAGTTTTGATAGCTATATTTTTTGAGCTTCATTAGAAGCATTGAAAAACCATATTAAAAGAACTAAAAATAAATAAATCAATAAAAAATGTAAAAAAATTTACAGAATAAATTACTGAATTTTTTCGAAGTACTGTTCATCAGAATTTTTAAGCACTGTTTCATCTAGTCTAATAGAATTTTCTTATAAACTAGATGGATTGTTCCTTTATAAAGTTGCAGTTTTTTGTGACCTAGAAGTAATATTTTACTCCCAAATATTTGTTAATGAACATATAAGTTTAAGGTATATCTTTACAATAGCCCACGGAGGTGTGGCCTAATATCGAAGTGATTCTGATTCGCTCTTACCATATAACCCGCCAAATTCAAATGTAAATATAAAAATATTTCTTTATTTTATATTTACATTTAAATCTGGCGGGTTATATGGTAACGGCGAATCAGAATCACTTCGAATTATTAATTCAAGATTGATAATTTCATTTAAAAAATTTTCGTGGGGCCCCCAAACCCCTGATCTATTTTTTATTTTTATGGGGGCTTCGCCCCCACACCCCCTCACTACCCAACTAATCCACTCACAACTCTAATTTGTAATTCAGACACATGAAAAACAAAAGAAAAGAAGCCTACCTTATTCAATGCAATCCCTATCCTTCTGTTTCTAAACTTTATTTACTCCCTTAAATAATGCTCTCATTTGATCGCCCATGGAAGAATGACTTCTTTTCATACTTAACACACTTTGGACCTACATATCTATTACTAATGAAACCAACACCCATTCAAAATTTTGAAACTTTCATCTCTCCATCCTCACTCAGACTACATTCATGCTTTAAATGAAAGAAAAACTGTAGATTTTAAACGTTCATGTTTTATGAACTTTAAAAAAAAACGCACCTAAAGTTACACACTGGACACTGGCGGGAACTGATAATACGTTGGAAAGGAAGCAGTTACTATGCAGTAAGTGTACTGCGCATGCTCACTAAAAATAAATAGGCAAGAAATTCAAAAAAATTATATACAGCACATGAGCGGGAAGTTGAGAAAAAGAATATATTGAACATTGGCAGAAAGTAGTTTAAAAAGTCAACGGTAAGTGTGCTGTACTGCGCATGCGCTTAAAATAAATAGGCCACACCTCCGTGCGCTATTGTAAAGATTAACCAAGTTGGTATGTTTTATTTTAGGTTCAGCCAATAAAATACAAGGCTTCATCTTTTTTGTGATACTAAAATTTTCCAAAATAAGAATGTTAACAGTATTTATTTATTTACCTCTACACTTTGGATTTCCACATATTTCTGGATCCTTGGCATAATCTGTGAACAATGGGTTTTATATAAAATTTATTTTTCAGATTAAACTTTTACTTTATGAATTTATACTTTTATGAAGAAGGTTAGACTTTACCCTCATTTTGGGGTAAATATTAAAAATATAACTCCTTGAAGGAAAGCCAGTACTTTTTAATCCATTATTTTAAGACAGTATTGTTAAAAACAAAACAAAAATCTACTTACTTGCATTAGTCATTAAAATGACGTTGAGCCATATTAGACTGACCAATATCTTACAGATATTTAGGTATGAACTTCGCTTTTTTAACGACAGGTTTACCTGGAACAAAATACTTGCATTGTTATTACAAAAGTCAAATATTAATTGACGAGTACAAGGCATATGTATGTTTAATATAACATTTAATTTTTTGAGGCTAGCACAACATTCAATTAAACTAAAATTATTCAATAAACTTGCACTTTTTTTGTTATTAAACCTTCTGCGATCAGAAAAAGTGGTTAAATATAACACTAACATTACCTCCCAATACATCGATTTATTGAAATACTTTTATTCAAAAGTATCACAAGCAAAAAATTAGCTTACTACTTTCAGAATACTTAATAAATCACATATTTATTTGCGTAAACTCAATTTCAATTAAATTAATCTGGTATGAAACATTCACACACATTTTTAATCATGCAATAAACGTACTTATGTAACACATTGCCCCCCTCCATAAGAATCCCATTAAAGTAGGCGTTTCCTGAATGAATTTTTTGTTTAAGTGTTCGCAAAATTTAATGAAAATCGGAAGGCTTATCGAAAAAATTATTTTCTAAAATAAACAAATGGCCTTTCGTTCAACTGAATTTATTCAAACTTGAGAATTTACTTAAAAACAATCCATTTTTCTTTTTTCCCATTTTTGGTATCAATTTTCTCGAAAACTAATTTGTGTTGTTGAAAAAAATTACAATTATAAAATGAAAAAATACTCTATATTTTAATGAAAATTGGGGAAATATATCTTTATAGAATATGGGAAAAAAATTGACAGTGTTGTGTGTTTTTCAACATTACGCTTTTTCGCGCAGATTTTGACTATCATCCGTTATACAACAATTTTAAAATACAGTTTTAAAATACACGAAAAAAAAAAAACTAAACCGCTAAAATTATTTGCTTTTTTAGATCAGGTTAGTGGATTTCAACTATTAGAGGTGAGCTGATGGTTTTCCATTTCATGGCAGACCAAATTTGGAACATAAATGATGTAATCAAAAAAATCTGTGCTAAATGGAGGCCAAAGTTTTCCTTGAAAGGTGTGGCCTAAAGAAAATTGTACCTTAATTGAAATTTACTTAGAAATGACTCACCCAATTAGCAAACATGTACGAAAGAGAAAGAAGCAATATTAAAAATAAATAAAATTACTCACGGAAAAATTCATTTCTGAAGAAATTTGTGAAAACACGACTATTTTTCTATTAACTGGATAAATACTATGCACACTTTCATTAAAACTATATTGTTTACAAGACCATCAGGCTGACATACTGACGCATGTTATAGTTTTACTAGATAAGGTCAAAAGAAAGGGTTGAAGTTCAATGCCTTATCTTTATCTCAGAACTCGTTATAGTTCTGCTCAAATTCATTTCCTAATTGTATTTTTTTTTTTTTTTTGCATTCAAGTCCTAACAAGTAGGAAAAAATGAAAATGAAACGTTAAACGCTCATCCGACTTTCTCAGTCGAAATGCATTTTTTTTTTTAATCGAACTTCAGTTTTTATTTTTGTTACTTCCGTTAAATGAAATACTGTGATCGTATGATTGCGAACAAATGTCACCAGAAACAATCAACGTTTATGTTGTTGTAACTTTAAAAAAAAATTCTAAACTTTTTCTTTGTCCCCATAACCATTAAAATAATGTTTTGTTTTTTGTTTTTTTTTTGTGGGAATTCCCAACATAAATATTTCTGATTTCTAAGTGATGACCTCTGGCCACTGGCGCATATCACCCGCCATTAGTTGATTACGACAATTTTTTATGTTTCCCATACCTTGTTCACTGCTCTACTGCGGCTTCAAATGGCTCAGGTTTTTCTTTTGTGGTAATCGCTGCCTAGAATTAACTTTGTAGACTTCATAGTCATAACTAATAGCAACTTTACTTAGAAAATTAATTTTAGAATGGAGTAAATGCATTGCAAATTTATTGAATCCAGTTCTGTCTGAAAGACTGAGACCGATTTTTCTAGACCTACCGAGATATTGCACCTCAGAATTGCAACGTTCAGCCAGGCTCCTCCTCCTTCTCATTTTGGGGAAGCTACGAATCATAAGCACAGTGTAATTACTTTTATTAATGATGATAATTAAATTTGTTTATTTTATTGCTTAAAAGATCATATAGATTAAATTATTTTTCAAACGAATTCAGCAGTAATCTTATTAAGAAAAAGGTTGTTTTTATTCTAAAATAAATAATCGTTGAATATATAGTTTTGTGACCGCAAAATGTTAAACTTAGGATGGAAGATTTGCGAGGAATCGGTCAAATAAAACAGCTCGTCTTTTTGCCAACGTTTCGACAAATATATTGTCAAACACAACAAACACAATTTTGACTTTCAGAATGTGACAGTACTCGATAGGGAAAAAAACCAGTATAAGCGAAATTTGCTTGAAATGTGCCACATAGTAAAACAGAACAACACAGTTAACTTTACGACAGACACGTCGAATTTAGCCAACTGCTACTTTTTTATCATTAAAAAATAAATAGATATCCAAATTTTGTACATAATTTGGGTTTTTTTAATTTACTTCAAATCTTTTGGTTATTTGTTATTTAGTGCATAAGGGTTATTTGGTTTCTCCTGGGTTTTGTGTTTAACGGTTTTTGTTGTTTAATAAATTTCCCAATATTTATTGTATTTACTCTTTTGCTGTAACTAGTCTATTGTATCTGTCCAATTGTAATTACCAAAATTCCCGTGTAAGTCCCGCTATATCTGTATATATATACCTGCTTCTCCATTTCTGGCTCTTAGTTTCTGTAACTCAACCAACCCGCAGAGCCACGTAAGTTTCAATAATTATAAAGAATTTATTGTATTTTACTGTTTATTTTTGTATTACTGATTTTTACTGTTTTTTTCTATGTTACTGACTCTGTAAATTGTTTTGTATTTGTAATATCCAGGCCCTGAAGAGGACAATATATTTGTCGAAACGTTGGCAAAAAGACGAGCTGTTTTATTTGACCGATTCCTCGCAAATCTTCCATCCTAAGTTTAAATAATCGTTTTTAGAGGATAAAATAATGCATTTACTTCTCAAACTCCCTCCGAAAAAATTCTGGGTGCGCCTCTGTTTACTCACACACATATATTTATATTTATGTGTTATGCGTATACATTAATACGTTGGAACAGCTTTACATTGTAAATTATTTTAACCTGCGAAAGCTTTGGTCTAACTTTTACTTCAAGCACTACCCATGTACAGCTCTAAATTAATTCTATATTTGTCCCGAATTCACTTTCTCATCAACCCTCCAATTATTGCCCGATATTTTTTTTTTTTTTATTTCATTTCTAAATGTGTATTCTTATTGTTGAATAATTTTCTTCGGAAAAATTATTTGTTAAAGAGTTTTTAAGGAGAACTGCTATTTCAAGATTGCTTCTTCAAAAAAATTTTTTTTGCTTTTCTTCTGCCAACTTAAAAGATCAAAGAACGTTTAAAGCATCGCAGAAATCCCAAGAGTGAGAAAAAACGTTTGAACAAAAATACTTCAGGATTTTTGAGTTTGTTGTCATTTTAATGGGAAGCGGGTCTAACAAGTTCCTTTGAAATTCATGAACTATTTACTTAATGGTTTTGACTAATGCACAACAAACGATATGAACCATTATTTATATCTGTGAAAGAACAATTTATACATTTACATCGATATGTACTTCCTTATTTGTGGGATACTGAACGTTTTGTTGAAAATGGTTATTTATAATTGATATAATTTATAATCCTCATCTATTAGCCCATCTCTGAACCTTTCCTATTATTGTTAAGGATCCACTTTGTATTCCACATTTCCTTTCTTACTGTAATCTCTATTTCTTACCTCTTATACTTACAAACTTTTCTCTTACTTTGCTCGTCGTCCAATAAGGTTTTAACAATAATCTAAAGGCTACCAAAATTGTTTAGAATACCTTGTTTCTTTTAAGTTTCAACAGTGCTCAAATTTCTTGATTTTACGTCCTGTTTTTATAAAATACTTGAAACTGGCATGCATTCATAGTTTCATACTAGACTTGCAACGAAATCCTTTAAACTTTTCATAAAGTTTTTTTTAATAGAAGTTAGAAAACCTTTTCTAACTGAGTAAATATTTTTTTCTTAAGAGATAATACAAACAAAATACATGTTACGCTGCTCAAGTTTAGGGCTATCAGCGGTTTGAGATATTAGAAAAATTTTAGAGATATTTCCACAAAAAATTGTTCGCACTTCCTTCAACAGCACCGGCTTTCATCTTAAACTTAGAAACTGAAATAGATCGCATTTACACACTAAGATTGCTTTAAAATTTTGTCTGTATATGATAATCGCTTTTCAAAAATTGTTGCCTCTGAAATAGTTAATAAAGAGTGGTCCACCATCGCCCAAAAGTACACTCTCATGTTTATTTCTCTTGTAGGGGTGGGAGACTAATTTTTTTTTTTTTTGGAACTATTGCGTAGGCTAGTCTGGATGAATCTGTGAAGCGCGCCATGAAATCCGAGCGTTTTATTCTTTATAGGACGTTGTTCGAGAACACTGGTAGGCTTTATGTCTAAAGTTGATTCTACCACTTAGGGCTATCAAAACCTGAGGTGGTTGTTTAAACTAAGTGGTGAATTGCTGCATTTAAGTTATGTACCATGGATTGACAAAGGTAGTCATAATGAGAAATGTGCATTGTGTAAATATTGTAGTAGAGAGGTCTTGCACCATTTCCTCTGTGAGTGCCCCAATTCTATCTGAATTTCGATTAAGATGTCTCGGTGTGAAATTCTTATCTGCTCAGTATGTTATAGATGCTTTGGGTAATCAGGATATTTGCAGAAATTTAATTAGGCTTTGCCAGGCAGGCTTGGATGTATAGATACAGCCTTATTAAAGAATTTCATTATTAATCATTGATTTTAAAAATATTACTTTTTAATTACATTTTTATTTGCAGTATAGCTCAAGAGTTATAAAGTAGTGCTTCCGCCCTGTCTTAATTTTTAATTTTATGTAATTTATGAAGTTTTTCATTTTTATTTTGTTACCAAACTCTAGCAGACGGCATTAGCCACGCCTTTGTATTTGGTAAAACAGATTTTGTGTACTATAATTTCTTAAATAAAAGTATATTATTAAACAAAAACAGATATTGCAAAATCACACTCAAAAATTGATAAATCGCATGACTTGGAAGCAATTTTCAAACTTAAAAGCCGTTGATTACTTGAAGCATTAAATATAAAGTTGTTTTTGATGTTGCTAACTGGAGAATTTTCTTCTCTATATACTCTATCGAAATAACGAAAAATGATAAAAATGAGGAAAAGTAGAGAACACCAAGATTATTGAGTCTTCTGGTTTAATTCGATAATGAAGCGTTCAGTTTCTGTTGCCCCCCTCCACCACACACTAGAAATTGATTCCAGAAATTTCTGTTTAATCGGTATACCATCATATACACGGAATTAAAAAATGTGTAATATGCAAGTTTTTTGAAATTCAAATAATAGAAACGTTGAGAGCTATATAAAAAAAAATTGAGACTACAATAAACATGAGGGTTTTGATTCACTAAAAATTTTGTATTAAATTAAATTCCATGTTTTTCAGAAAGAAGTGAAAGGAAAGCGAGCAAATCCATTAAAAGCCGCCGCATCGTAACGTTTCAAAAAGGAGAAAGTTACAGAGGTGGACATCTTCAAACGATTTCCTAGTAATTTGATTTATTGATAAAAAAAAAAAAAAAGGAGGAATCAATGAAAACAAATCTGTAGAAAATATGTCTCCTTTTATAATAACATGGAAGAAAAAAAACATTGAACGTACAATAAAAACTTGTAACTTTTTTTAAAAAAACTACATGCATAGTTATGAATTAATATTTAAATTTCTTTTCAAATTCGTTTACAATAAAAAAATTATTTAGTCTTACATTTTTGTGGTTATTTTTTTTTTTTTTATTACAAAGTAAAATTCTATATAAAATATTTTGTCTAAAACCATTTATAAATTTCACATTTCTGGTATGTTAAAAAATATTTATTTTTATTGGACAATTTATTTATTAAGAATAATATCACAGAAAAAAATAGATATATTATTATTTTAAAAAAATGGATATAAAAAATATAATCATCTATGCCACGCCGGTGACAGAAGTTCACGAGCATATCTCTTGCTACTTGGAGTGCAACTCATTTTCAAACAAGGCGATGGCCATCTGCAAAATATAAACATTGTGATTATTTTTTTTTTGTTTTTTTGACATCAGAAGTGAGGTCAGTAGAAATAATGGTAAGTGCATTGAATTCCATCACAAAATAATATCGGATGTTTGTTAAGTTGATGGAAAATTAAAATTTAATAAATTTTTGACAATTGAAAATTAGGAAAATAGAAGTAAAACTTGTAGATCCGTCCGATTGAAAATTAAAATTAAGAGCCACTTGAACCGTATTCCAAATTTTAGTAAGTTAATCTATGTTTTCCGTCCAAACAGTTAAAATAGCTGAACCAATTACTTTATGGTGAAGTAATTTTTTTTTTTAATTCCGCAACAAATTTTGTCCTTAATATTGTGCAGTTTTAAAAGTGTTTAATTTATTGACATGGCCTTTACAGAAAAACTTATCTTCAACCTCAACCCTTACCTGAAAAATTATTTGAAACAAATTAATAGACCTAAGTGTACATAATGTGTACACAAAGTTTAATGAAGTCGGTTTAGCTATTTTCAATATAATAACGTAAGTTAAAAATCTTTTTCATTTTAGGGTGACCTCAAAACATCTATTTCGATAAAAACTCAATTTCGTAAGTTTCACACGATTGCAATATTTACCTCCAACAGGCAAAAAGAAAAAGTAAACATGTAAGAATTATATTGCACAACTTTCAAAAAAATAAAATTTCTATTTTCTTTATATTGATTTAAATTGACTTACCTATCTTTTGACAATATCTGAGACCTCTCCGTGCACGAGTTTTTCCAGTAGTATATAAATGGATATTGATTGCAGGTAATGTTGACAGACGCGATGGCTTGAAGTACTGCATCGTCCAACTTAGTTGGATTGTTCCTGTGATAAAAGAAACGTTTAACTTTATCTTTTAGCATAATTAAAACTTGAAATTTTCAGTCACATGACCATTAATATTGCTGCATACAATATTCACACAATAAAAAAAAAAAAAAAAATGAAGGATATTTGATTAAATATATTGTAAAAAAAAATAATAATAACAACAATAATCTTATTAAAATCGACAGTCTGTGATAACTTTTAAACAGAAATGAAAATAATGTTTGAAACGATAAAAAAAAGAACATTATACAACAGCGGCATTTTATCATTAAGCCATTTTTCAAGATTTTACTATAAGCTTGTACAAATTTGGTGCAACGTCATTGTAGTAATCTGTATCTTTCTTTAGTTCTTAACATTATTGATTAGAAAAAATTAGTACTTACCCAGCCAGAAATACATCATAGCTCTGATTTGGTAAATCGGAAAATTCATCATCTGAGGACGCCGTACTTCCGATTGAACTGCGAGCAGGAAAATACTCCTCATCTGAAAAAAAAAAAAATACATAAGAAGTCAACAGAATATATGAGTCATTACTTGTTACAATAACTTGTTACGGTAGCTCTGACTCTGATATGTAAAAAGGAAGAAGGAACCCATCTGCTCACTATTTGGGAGTCAGAGGGGCCCTACCCTTTCCTTTTGTTCATTCCTTTTTTACTTCCTTATCCTACTACTCATACTCCTTGACACAGTCCATTTGCTCCTTCCATCTATAACTAGATGTAGGCATAAACAGAAATTCAGTGATTTTTTTCAACTATACAAGAGCAGTAGTACTAGTTTGCGCTCATCCAATTCAAATATGGGGTAAACCAAGATATTAATCGCGTCTAAAGGCTGTCGTCTGGGGATCGCCAAGGCACACCTAGAGCTTGCGTTCGGCGTAACCGCTAGTATTGCTGCGCTTAGCAGTGGGAAATCAGCGGGCAACCTGTAAATCTACTGCTGACACAAAAATCAATCATTATTTTACCTCAGGCCAAGACTGGTGGCAGTGTTTCTTGATGACTTTTTCTGGGGTTACTCAAGCAATCCGTAGGCGGTATGTAAAAAAAATGGACTCGAACGGTTAATAAATTTATCGTGCGAACTAACTCCATGTGACATCGAAAAGGAAGAACAGTAACCTGTTCTGCGTTGGTTTCAAAAAATTTAGTAAAACGGTTTGAAAAATATTTGTTTCTCTGGACCTGAACAAAATATCCACATTTAATTATTTTATGAGTTTCCATTTTGGAGTTACGCTAACCGGGCAGTCCGAGTGACATCTAACTTAGGTCATTTCTACAGGCTGTACTGTAAACCTCATTACGCTAGAGAAAATAATGAATTGTTTCTGATTTGTACCTGATTCCGTATCGCCTTCAGTTCCATCCAGACTACTATCTTCGGCTTCTAGCAATTCTGCCTCAGCAACTACCTCTTTTCTAAATTTTGCTTCTTCTATTGAATAATCAATAAATCATTATTAAAATACAATTATTAACAATATACACACATAAATCAAATGTTTCACCTAAAAAAAAGTATAAAATATTAAACATGTTATTACCACCAAATAATTTTCTTTTGGCTGCATACTTGTTCCTTGGAGAAGGCCTTTTTGAATCTCTTAACAATCTACAATCGCATGGAATGGATCGCAACCACTTTTTATTACTTTCATTTGAGTTATTATTAGCTGAGGAAAGTCGCAGTAGCATAAAATTTAAGATACATCTGGTTGCTTTCTTAATGTCCGGATTATCTTCTGTTTCATCAATCATACTAGAACATAATAAGTTAATTAACTGAGGTTACGTTTCTGCTTTTGGCCAGCCATCTTCAGACCTAATACATAATTTTTACATCATAAATGGAATTTTTCTCCAAATTCTATATGAAAACTAATATTTAAAATATAATAATTAAAATTTACCATATATTTAACATTTATCATTAAATTGTTCATTCAAAATTAAATTTAGGACTAAAACATGGGTACCTTACTTTATATCTTTCTCACTTCAATGTAATTACAAAAAACGTCTTCCCATAATTTTAAATTTTAAACCATGATACCTCAATAGCTGGTTTTCATTATTCTACAATTTTTCGAATTTATTGGGCTATAAGTTATTGATTTTAAATTTATATACTCATGGTACACTCACACCTAACTATAATCACCCGGTAAAACTTTGGATAATGGGCCCTTAGGGCTTTAAATAACGCAGAACCTGGGTCCTCCTACAATCTAATCAAAACCCGTTCCTGTTTACTGATTTTCTCCAAATTCGGAATTTTAGGTTCTAATTTATTTTATTTTAATTTTTGTTGTTTAATTATATTTGCGCATTGGCGTTATTTTTTTGTGGAGGCACATCAATGCCAGGTCATTATTAAAAAAATTTCCATATTCCTAGTGGCTCCCTTGCGAACTAGAGGTTCTATCTTCTATCAAGAGATGGCGCTATAGTCACTTCGTTACGGTATTTAGTGTTTTCGAAAAATTATTGTAAACAAATAAATAAATTAAAAATGAAAATTAACCCAGTAATGTATCAGTTAGCTGATTTTTACCAAACCGTAATCTACAGTCAAATATCCTGAAGGCAACTTGTATTATTTTTTCCCCACACATTCTTTCACACAGAACACTTACATGAAGTTATATAAAACATAACATACTAAATAAAAAAATAAAAATAAAAATCGTATCCTTATGAGGGATCTCAAAGCCAATAGATAAGAGAAGTAGAACAATATTCTTAAGGAGAATTAATATGAATCTAAAGAGAAAAACTTACTTTAATGAGGACATTATTTTTGATTTTAGGTCAGATGGATCTTTAGAAGACCTAAAATTTTTCTCAATAAGCTCGGATAGATAACTGTGGGCCTTGGTCAAATCAATTATGTCAAACTGTTCGTCACTCCCGCAACTAGCTATAAATAGCTGCAACTTACTGACTTCCTGAGATAGTTGCTGGTAATTTAAAAAAGCTTTAGTAATGCGTTTGGCAATCATCTGCAAAATAAAATTTTGATTGACTTCTTAATGCTGCACAATATTTCGAAAACTGATTTTTCTTCAAAAATATTTCAAACAATGTTGTTTGTTGTATATACAGGTCCTAGAACTCCTGTATCACAATTGTGACATTTTCAAGAAATCGTCCTTCCATTATCTGCAAATATTTTATCAAAATCCCTAATTAATCCTAATCAATCTACCTCATTCCTTTCAAACACGTTTAACCTAGAAACACCCCTCCAAACGCCACTAATGCTTCTCCAATTCTCTTATTTTTCAATTTTAAATTTTTTATATACTGCAGTTGTGAAAATAAATAAATTAAAAAAAACAATTTTTCTTTGCTTCAAAATTACTTCGTGATCACAACCACTAGCTCGGACTAGAACGGTGTGATAACAGTTCAGTCAACTAAGCTCTCTTGCTGTCCTCTCTCTCGTCAAGTTAATCAATGATTCATGTTAATCCTTTGAGAGAGGACAAGATATTCTCCTACATTCATCTCCAGTTTAGAGTTCCTCCGAGACTTGTTTTAAGTGTGAAATGTAGCCAGACTCTATAAAAATATTCTAATTTTTTCATTATCTCCTTGTTCCGCAAGCAGGCAAAAGCATGCAATAACCTCAATTTTGATCAGTAATCTCCCTTTGATCAAACATTGTAACTTAGCTCTACCTAAATACCAGTCTGCTTCTCTGGTCAGAAATCAACAGAATAACAGCTAATTCCCGTTAATCTTCTTCATTAAGTCTTTGACATATTTTCCTATTTCTCCCAAACGACTGAACACCTGTTTTCTTACTCGTCATGCTCTTTTTAATTCGATACCGCCTGCACAATAAGTCCTCCCTAAATCATCTAATTTTTAATTTCTCTGCCGTAAATTTGCGTCGTGACTACTACGGGTCAACCCACAACGATATTGAGAATCCTACTTTATTCAATTCACCCGCCCTCCTGCTGTTTTCTATCCTGGCATGTACAGGTGCTGCCATAAAATTTCTTCCAGACAACAACCGCTTACTTAAAAAGCCTTAGGAGCACATCCTGACTACCATAAACTGTCTCACCACTTTATAATGTACTACCACTGACTACTACTACAAGCAGTAGCATTCAATAATATCACCGCAGCAAATCGAACTCCCTAGAACAGGGGTGAGCAACCTTTTTAATCAATGGGCCAATTTAAATTTAAATTTTTTTTGGCGGGCCGCACATAGATTAACTCTTATTAATAATTTACGAAACTTTATTTATAATAAATATTAGCATAAAAAAATATAAAATTAAAAAAAAAAGTAAAGATTTCATATACAAATTTTAATGCAAGATAAAAACAAACAAGAAAAGAACAGAAAAACGAATTTACTTGAAATTTTTAATGAGAAATTTGGCACTGTTTTTTCGATACAAGCTGATCAATATTAGATCAAATTCAATTTTAGAAATGCTTGGCGGGCCGCGTGTTGCTCATCCTTGCCCTAGAACCATAATCTCCCCCGGTTGGCACTGCAAGCCAAGCTCGAGCTCCAGAGAGGCCAATTTCTTTCTGTCTGGAGCTATCGGCTTAACAGAAAGCTATGGCGTCACTTTGCTCGGATAGGTTATCGTTTTTATAGAAATAAATAAAACAGAAAGAAAATATTACCTCAAGAAATTTTTCGAAACATATAAAGGCAACCCCAAGGGGTTCATTTTCTTCAGTGATGGGACTTCCATCACTCGTATCCAGTTTTGCGAATTGAACACAAAGTTCTGAAATGGGGCTGAGATCTTCGTTCTTAATTAATAAGTCTTCAGGGCAGCTGTGGTCTAAAGCTGGCCGATTAGGTGCATGGTTGCTAGTAACATTTCCATCAGGTAAAGCTGTTGTTATCTTAATCATCTGTAGACAAAAGATGTTTTAAAATTATAAAAATTCAGATACCTGAGAAACTCCAATAGGTATCCCAAACGCTTTCTAAGAGAATTAAACTGAAGATATCAAAAGCTAATGTAAATTGTATTGTTGTGCCATGTCGACCATGGTAATAATCTTCAGTCAATGATAATTTTTATACATCATGAATAAAAAAGAAATGTTTTTCTTCTTTTAAAACCGTTCTAAATGAATGATGGATAGAAGCATAACACATTTTGTTTTATCAAGAGAGAAATTATTTATAAAAGAGGATAATTAATTTAAGTAATTTTGTTCCACAGACCGGGGATTGCATGGGCTTGCTCAATAACAAAATACACTCAGGAAAGGAAACGAAAAAAGCGCCAAGGCGCCGGAACTGAACTCTGTGGAGTCAGATTTCACGTGGTATCCTGTCAATGATGAAATAGCAAATATAGAACTAAATTGCTCGCAAGATAATTTTAGAAAGCCAGCCAGAAGCGGCCATTTTGTAAAGACGTACTATCGTTACTCTTCCGTTGTTCTAAAAAACTAAATTCATATGTATAGGTTTGCAATTGTTATTACTTAAAAGTAAACTTACACTTTCTATTTTATTTTTTAAAAACGTTTCTAACATATTTAAACCTTCGATACTATCTAAATTTACGAATGCGTCTAAAAACTCCCAATATTCAGTCCACTGTACACCGTTCACCGAGGCGAGAGTTCTGAAAAAAAAAAAAAAATACAAACTTAGGCTACCTTTTCGACTTAGCATTTTATATAAATAATGAAAATTCCTTGAAGCTTTACCTTCCAATTCGTTCTAAACCTTTAGCAGAATCAAATAATGAAGGTCTTGCATTACTCCCACTACTTCTCGGAGAAGTTCGCCATTCTTTTCGAAAACTAAGAGCTTTCTCTTCCGACATTGGACCAGCAAGCGCCTGTACTTCCATTCGATGAGATAGAGGGCTTTCACCAAGAATACTTGTGTCCTGCAAAATTTTACGTTTAATTTTTTTCGGCTACATTTTATGTTTAGACAACTTACTTTCCTGCATTTGAACAAAAAAAAAAACTGGTGGAAAACATTCATGATTTCTTACAGCAATAAAATTTCCTTTTAGAACTAGTTGCTATTTTTTAACATTTATAAAAAATATATGGATGGAAAATTATGTGAGGAAACCTACAAGTGAGTGACGTTAGTGTTTTTTTTATTTTTATTCAATTTTTTTTTGAAAAAATAACGAGACTGAAAAAATGATTCAGTAAACAGGCACTTCTTGTTGAATAATTAGCTCTGAAGGGAAGGGATTAGCTATGTGGTTAGCGAACTGGACTCCCACGCGGAGGACCCGGGTTCGAATCCAGCTGCTGACACTTAGATTTTCTCTTCCTAGGAGCTTCTTACAGCTCACTGTCCGCTGATGGACAGTGTTGTCTGTAACGAGAGAACACTGTCCGGAGGCCGGCAGTGCACTGAAAAAAGCTCCGGGCGCCAACAACCTTAGATGTTGACGCGCCTTAAATGATAAAAAAAAAAAAAAAATTAGCTCTAAAAGCTAATTAATATCTCATCGACTTTGAGTTACGCTGGTTACACAAACTTTTTTAAAAAACCGTTGTTTGATCTTTGCAAACAAACGCGGTATATGGACTGTATAGAATAGGGTGTAGTTCTTAATGCGGGCAATCAAATGAAATTATACAAATAAAATGAAATAATAAAGCTTACCTTACAAGATGTGGACACTGGCGTGACAAAGCTCTAAGGAAATGGAAACCCCAAAGAGAAAAGAGAGTCGACTCCCCCACCCCCTGGCCCCAGATACCTTTATGAGCGTAGATTATGTCCTCTTGACTAAAGGCGAGCTGATTGAAGGCCAAATAGGCGTAAATATTCTTTTATAGCGGTGAACATGCGGTGTAGCGAGAATAGCGGAAAACTGCGTACCCGTGAACATGCGGTGTAACGAATAGAAGTGAACACGGGTTAACACTTGAAATTACGGTGTGACAGAAAGAGTAGTAAACTGAACACTCGTACACTAGCGGTGAACGTGCGGTGTAGCGAAAATAGCGGAAAACGGAAAACACTTCCGTACGAGTGCCAGAGTACAAACGTTACGAACAGACTGCGGTAAACGACGAAGAGAGACTCCGAGAGGGGACTGAACAGAGCAATGAGCAGTCGGAAGTTGTCGTAAGCACGACAACTGCCGAGGTCGATGCGTGCGATGCAGTTAGCATACATTGAGGGACAGAAAGGAGTTAGAATGAGCCGAAACACCGTCTTTTTCCTATACAGAGAACTTACCTCGTAATTTGAATTATAAAGAAAACTCAAAATCGAAATCTGTACGAATGCAATAATTCTTTTTACATAAGAACAAGTAAAAACACATGGCTTTCTCGCACTATAAAAGTCAGTTGTAATGGCCTTGCTCTTAGATGTTAGAGATAATTTCGTTTTAATCGTTTTCGAAAATAACTCCAATGATTTATTGTATTTACTTATCGAATATGCACACATAATTATTAAACATTGTGGCAATACTTACTGTAAATAGATATGCAAAATAAATAATACAAACCTTGAAATCAGCTAAGGAAATAGGTTCTCCTACTACTGGTTGTACAGTGTTATCTGGACTTCTCAACACAGGAACATAAAATTTTTCATTTAATAACGCTATAATAGCATTTTTATTCTGCATAAGACAACTGGCTGCTCTAGAGCATACGATCTGCAATTGATTAACACATAATTTGATGTGGCTTTCACTGTACGACAATGATTTTAGAAATGTTTAATAGTTTAGTTGAAACTACCAACAAAGTGAGAATTCTAAAAAAGCACTAATATTTTTTCTCACGAGGACATTAAAAACAAAAAACCTGGGGAATTTCTCCTTCTACAACTGACCTAAGAGCATTGCCAGCAGCGTCAACTTTTACCTTTTGCTATAAAACTTAAAACGGAAATGTACACAATAAACACATGGTTAATTTGTGCACAAAAATGTTTCCAATATTTTACATAATTTATAAAAAGTTTAGCTGAAGCTTTTAATCAAATAAAAGTGACCGGTTTTTTTTTTTTTTTAACGCGTATTTTGTACAAAATTGAAAGAAAATTTTAGAACTCACTAAAATATGGAAAATCAATCTAGAACAATCGTACTTGTGAAGTTGGATTTCGACCATACCTTGTCAGCGGAAGCAACAACAATATGAACACGAGTTTTCTGGATTTTTTTTTTAAAGTAACAATTCAGTTCACTAACGGACTCAATGTGCACTAAAATTTTTACTTTTCCTGATTTCTCATAGTCAGCTGTACTCAAAGCTTGTTTCCGGTGATACTAATTTTCCATAATTTTATATGACCGCAATACTTCCTCTCGCAAAGACATTAGAGACAAAAATCTGAAGAATTTCTCCTAAAATTCTCTAAGTAAAAATTACATTTATCGGTAACCGAGCAGTAAGAGGCGAGACCTGCAAAGCTAATATTTATTATGGTACTGGGTTCGATTTTTGGTCTAGGCCTTGGATTTTAAAGTTAAATATGAGAACTTTATAATAGTAAAGTATGTTTGCTAGTCGCCTCCGTTCACGATAACTAATTGGTAGTTGGACGTAAAGTCCGCCTGAAAAAATAGGCATTACTTTACTTTTTTTATATTCATCAATTGTAGTTCAAACCACGACTTTTTACAAAATGTTGACAGGCTACAAATAAATATGTAAATATAATCACCAAAAAACTTATGTTGAAAGACCTAGATAAACGGCAATCAAAACTTAGAAAAAAAATATATACTTGAAAATGCAATTCCGGATATTCACCAAATTGGGTCAACAATTTTTTTCTTAAAACTAGCAATTTTGGCCAAACATTTAATTCTCATTATTATCGTACTAATTACATTTTTTTTTATCACAATGAACTGAAATCTAACTTTTTAGTAACTCACTTTTAGAAACATGCGGGGTATCATAACACCCAAAATTTCTATTGCTGGTGAAAACTCAATTTCAAAAATTTGTTACGATGCCAATTATTTGTTTTACCAGCAGTAAGAGAAATTAATAAAAATACTTACGTCTATAGGAGCCAATCCGTACTTGTTCTTTACATTCTGATTGCATTCAGGGTAGGAGAGCAACACTCTGACAACAGATACAGAGCCTGCCTTTGAAGCAAAATGTAAAGGCGTTTCACCTGATGATTTGTCAGGCGTGTTTAAATAAAGATCTAACAGAACTTTGGTCCTTTCTTCACTATCATGCGTTTTTTCTTGGGTACCATAAGAACGAACTGTTAACTCCGAGCTAAATATTATCTGAAGTATATACGCTGCAACCTCAGCAGCATTGCAACGAGCTGCAACATGTAACGCATTGTACCTCGGTCCTTCCTGGAAAAACACAAACAAAATTTCAGTTATCAAGCATAAATAACAACTCTAAAAAGTCAGTAAAGCTATTTAAATTTAGTATTTAATTTTTTTTCAGGCGGGGCTTAATGTCGAACTGCTAAATTAGCTTCGAGGACGGTAGGCGGACTGTAATATTAACTATTCACATTTTTCCAACAAATAAAAAGTGGATACCATGGGACTCGAATGGCGGATCTTCCACTTATTAGTACGTGCTCAAAACCACAAACCAACCCCCAACAAGCTTATTATAAATTATAATAAATATTACCAGTAACTTCATCATCGGTGTCCCTAGGTCATACCCTTCCAGATGTGGAAAAATAAAAATAGTAATATTATTTTCCGTGCTGAGATGGCAACAGAGGCCAATAAGTGCTAGTACACGGATAAAATGAACCCTCATATTGAATACGGCAAGAATTCAAGTATAGTTCATGAAGTATGCATGCTAGACTAATTAACTAAGTAGAAACCAAAAAAAGAGAAGACCAATATAATATTATTATCACCACATAAAGAGAAAGTGGCCTAGTTAGAACAGTGACGTAGAACCTTTCTTGAACATTAAAGAGCTTCATGTATTAAGAAATGACGTCCGCATACGCAGTCAAGCTTAAGTCAGCATAAATGATGAAGAGGTAAGTCTTCAGAGCCAACGACATCTGCCTTGTGAAGTTAGACGCGCTGAAAAAAATGCTGCAATTGTAATGGAGGTACAATTTACTTCCTGAAAACTTACAAGAGGTTACACCTCACCCAGCATACTTTATCTGAATGGACTCCACCTGCAGATCATCCCCTAATAAGAGAGAACTAACTATATAACATTTAAATTTGTTGGAGCAAGACAAGAACAAATTAATTTCTAACAGTACACTGTAAATTGGGTACATATAGCCACTAATTCGGTTACTGCTTTTAAAAATGAAATAAGAGTGTCTGATTCGAAAACAGGTAAGTACAAAGAAATATACTCGCTTCGGCGGTACGAATACAACTGGAAGTACAAAGAACTGACAGCACACCTCCATGAAAGAATAGACTTAAAGAAAAGTGAATATCTTAAAGAGAAGAACAGGTATGATCACAAATTTTCTTATTAGTAAAACCGGTGTAGAACCCGGAAAAAACTTTTAACTAAATCCCAAGGATATTTCCTTCCAGAACGATGGTTCTGGATGCCTTCAGTGCCTCTTCATCAATATATCGACAATTCTTCTCCTTTCAAGGTCGGTTAAACGTATATAACGCTATTTTCTAACATTGTTGTCACTGTAGAAGTTCGAAGCCCTACATAGATAGACGAAATACATTATTTCTCCCGATTGAAATGCTGATTCTTGAGTTAATGCAAGTAAATAAACGGCCAGATTTCAATCCTTCTAGGCTGTGCAATTCTATGATATGCAATTTTTTGATCGCAATCCACGATATCAAAAAACAAAAAAAAAAGTCAATAAAGTCGCAACTCCCATCAGTCATTAATCATAAACCGGAATTTTCGATTTTTTTTTCTAAATTATGCGGTTGTAAACTTGTACAACAAATTAACATGAAACATTAGAGGAAAGTATTTTTTTGAAAACTCAGAAAGCCTCCACTCCTACACCAAAATGCCAAGGATGTTATGTATATAAAGTGTTAAGAAAATCTTTGGAGGCATTCTTGAAAATATAAATACACACAAAAAAGGTTCAGTAAAGAACCATTTTCGATTTTGACTAAAATAGTCAAAGGTGACTAAAATATTATTGTCTCGTGTGGACTACACACAAAACATTAACTTTGAACTTCGAATGATTTGTTGAATTAAGATAAAATATTTGTTTTATATATATTTCAGGAATCACAAATTATTTCTTTCCAGCGAAAAACTCAAAACAAAAAACTTTTACGAATGCAATACTTCCACTTATTAAGAGAAAATAGATCACTTACTTGTAATATAGACGGAGTATCGCCATTTGATATTAAATACCTAGGATTTTCATCCACATATTTCTTTACTAATTCCAAGTCTCCTATTTCTATCGCCTTTCTGAACTTAACAAGTTCTTGTGCCTTTGGCGCTTTAAACAGCGTTTTTTCCTGATGTGCCTGTGTACTTTGAATGGTTTTCTGTACTGCTATCTTATTAGGATCGGAAGGCAGTGTACATCCAAATTTCGTAAAGTACAGGGCATCCATTTTTGACGAAAATGCTTTGAACCGAGCTCTTTTATGTTGCTTTAGAAAGCGAAGTGCCTCTGAACGGTCCGTGTATACGTGACAATCTAGAAAGAAAAATTTTTTTAAAAAGAATGTGAAAAACTGCAATTATTACAATTATAATTCAAAAATTTGCTTGAAAATTATGTAGAAAGTATAATATGTATATAATGTGACCTTAGTAAAATAATCGCCTATTTTTTTCAGGCGGGTTTTAACGTCCAACTACCAATTAATTACATGTCGTGGACGGGGGCGGAAGCTCATACTTTACTATAAACATTTTTCTATCAAATAAAAGTAGTCACACAAGGGATTGCCACTTACAAAGCCACGCTCTTGATCACTAGACCAACAAACGCCCTAATGTGAAAATATCAAGTATGAAACACAAAAATATTAGGGAGTGGATTGTACTATGATCTGAGAATAAACTATGATTGGTCAATTAGTGTCTATCTTTTATTTCCCACCTTACACTTAAGGCAATTAAACTTAAATAGGCCCTCAAATTCCACCTCCCCAAAAAACGTTTTTCCACAAAAGTTCCATATTAAAAATGCCAGACTTAATTTGTGCACCTAGTATTTCTAGTTAGGGAAAAAAAGTAAAAACTTTTCGAAAAAATTACTAAATAAATTCCAAAATATCCAAATAAAGAAGCTTTCTCCCGCCCTTGTTATTCAGCTAAACGCAACAGATCTAGATTACTATTTACAGCATCAAAAAGCGCTATTACGAGCGATTAACTTAAAATCGCACAATTATCGATTTTTAATTGTATAGTAAATCATAGATCATTATAAAGCTGCTACTTATAACTGTTCTATTGAAAGATTATCAGTTACAATAGAATTGCTGCCAGTTCCTAAACCAATAAAACTTTTATATGATTCTGTTCATAAAAAAATACACCTAGTGTGATAAAAAAAATCAAATATTCTAATTTCAATTCAGGAAACTAAAAAAGTAAGAACTCCTAAGAAGAATCTTTGACCCAGAAAAAAACGGAGGGGAATAAACACTAAGAGAACGGAATTTCTTAAAGAAGAACTGATGCCCAAATAAAGCTAGGAGACTGCATATGCACAGAGTACACGTAAGACATCCCGGAGATAGCAAGATAACAAGATAAGAAAGGAAAGCAAAACTGATCTTCAAGCAACAAATTTAAAGTACAGGAGTAGGATGATCATAGTATATTCTTTCTAATAGAGATCATGATACTGCTAGAAATGTACAAACTTGCAGGTAAGCAAGTACAATTAGGAGTATTAATTTTACCTTTATTGTCCACCCGTGAATCTGTGGGAACATATACCCCATAGAAGCTCTGCATTTTAGGTAAATACTTGACCTTATTACCACACGACGCTGTTTTCGATTCTATGAGATTGGATAATTTGTTGTCTTTACATTCCTCGTTGTGTGTTTCATCATCGCCTCTGCATAGTCGCATTTCTAAAAATATAAAAAAAAATTTAATAAGTAAATAAAATAGCTTATTTTGTTTTGAAAAACATGACATATTTCTACATACTATCCAATTAAAACGATTTAAAAAAATGGTGCACACATTCTCTTACATTTTACGAACTGAAATTTTCTAGAAACTCGGAATGTATGCGAATCAATAGCTTAAAAAAAAAACAAAGGTAACTTCAAATAATTATTTCCAGGGTGTTATGTTTTACATTATTCCGTTTTTTACTCACAGATTTGGGTACTTGTTGATGCCAACAATATTCTGATAGTTTTGGGGATGAGGTGATTTTAAGATTTTTCCAAAGTATCATTTAAGTGTTATGTGCGGCCTTATTACCTGCATAATATTCATAGGAATTAAATATGTAAACAAAATCTAAATGTGAAGAAAATCAGATCTGCAGAAGTGCCTCTTTTGTTCAGTAAATTTTTTTTTGTAAATTCAGTAAATTGCTTTGGCTGTCAAGAATAGGTGCCCGGAGGTATAGCCTGTTTACTGCTGCCTATACTGCGCATACAGTACAGTTACTGTTTACTTTTGAATCTATATCCCGCCAATGTGCAGAATATTTTTTTAATTTCATTATTTTTAGCGCGCATGGGCAGTACAGTTACTGCTTTTTTTTTTTTTTTTTTTTTTTTAAGCATGAAGCAGTCTGAGAAAGGATGGTAGTGAGATGAAAGTTTTGAAATTGAATTTGAAAACTGGTGTGCACACAAATGCAATTGAGGGAACATGGAGATCCATAAAAAGGCAGCTGCCAAGAAGGACCGTCACTTTTACTCCTACTTCAGTTTAACCGTCAGTTTGACTCCTACTTAGCGGAATATATGTGGCTAGGAGTCATTCTACCAGTGCCTAATGAGAGCATTTTTGGAGGAAGTTGCAAAAGTGTACAAACCATGTTATAGAGATTGCCATGATTAAGGTAAGTTATTTTTGTTTCTCTTCTTTATAATAATTGTTATGAATCATGTATCTCAACTGGTTCACGGATTGCAATAAAAGAAAGGGTAGTTATCTATATAATAGGAAAGGCAGGAAGACATAATTTAAATACTTTAAAAACTAAATAAAATTATCAATCTTGTAGTGATAATTCGAAGTGATTTTGATTAGCTGTTAAAATGTAACCCGCCTTTTTTAAATATAACTAATACAATAATGAATTATTAATGAATAATTTAAATATGGCGGGTTAAATGGTAACAGAGAATCAAAATCACTTCGAATTATCCACACTTCCGGGCACCTATTCTTGACATTTACTAAGAAATAAGATGGAGACAGCAACTCGACTATTGGGAATATTAGGGTAATTGTAAGGTGACCAATTTGTTTACAATGAAATGAGGATAAAAAAATTTAAGAAAATAGTACAACGTAAATAAATGGAACATTTCATTAATTCAAACAAAAATAATTATTCTAATTAAAAACTAATAATTCTTACATCCCTTTAAATTATTTCATTAAACGAGTATTTTTCTAGTGAATAAATATATGTTGTTAATATATCATTTTCTAACAATATATTGGAAATTTCGGAGCAAAAAAATATCCTTCACATTGAATTTAGGGTAAGTGCTGCAGCTAGAGTATCAACATTCAATCTTGATTTCTCACTTGTCCGAAAATCATTACAAATTGAAAAAACTTTTTTAACTGCTGCATTAGTTCCAGGGCAGCACAACGTAAATTCAACAAGAATAACTAAATTTTCATATGGAATGTGTTCATTTTTGAAATGGTTAAATATTTCCACCCATTTTGTACCAATTTCAACATATTGATTTTCCCATTGTTCTAATTTATCAGAATTTAAATACACATTCAGCCTTCTAATTTCTTCAAAAAGGCAATTGTCATCGATTTTAATATCAGGCATTTCTTTCAATAAAAACTCAACACAAATTTCAAGATCTGCCCAATTTACTTGCGATGAAGTCAAAAAACACCATTGAAAACTGTTATTTCCTATGATATTTGTTTCAGCCCATTCTTTAACATATTAGGTAAAAATTCTGCACTTCTTTGAGAAACTTTTTCGTTATATTCGGATTTAATTCCTCTAAATTTGGCAATTTTCTTTTATTATTAAAAGAATGCGTTCCATAATCGCGTCTTTCCGTACTGTACCGTTACATGACGTGTAACAGGTCGGCGCTGCATCTCTGAATACAGAGATTAACAGATTAGTTTTCAAATATCGAAAAGGAGGGCAAGTAGGAGGGCACTTTTCGAGGAAAGAACCTACAAAAGGACTGTCCTCCTCTCCCTAAAGGACGATTGGTCACCATAGTAATTGGCGGAAAAATGTCTGGGGTATCGGTACATCGTAAACTGAGAAAAAAATTTAACATGAGCTCAGAATTGCATTTAGGTAAGAAAGCATTATTATAATTAATGGAAACTCAGTTATCTGAACGTTAAAAATAATAAAAGATATAGTTTTACACTTCTGAAGGGTTAAGTAGAAAACATTTTTATATTTTGATCAGTTAAAAAATAAATGTTTTAAAACATAAAAAATTAAATGATATAATAAAAATAAAAACTGTTCATTATTTTTGGTAACTGATTAATAATTTCAATAAGATGAAAAAATAACTGCCAGTTTCAGTCGAGCTTTAAAGATGACCTAGTCGCTAGGTCATCATGACTAAAACTGGCAGTTGTTTTTTCATCATATTGAAAAGTAAAAACAAAAACAACGCAAATCAATGACCGGAATTCAATGCATCCTGTTTATACATATATATATATATATATATATATATATATATATATATCTTTATGATTTAAGGTGCGTCAAAATCTGAGGTTATTGGCGGCTGGAGCGTTTTTCAGTGCACTGCTGGCCTCCGGACAGTGTTCTCTCGTTATAGACAATATTGTCCATCACCGGACAGTGAGCTGTAAGAAGCTCCTAGAAAGAGGAAATCTTAACGGTACATATTACTAATGCTATTCTGTTACTTACCTTTGGTAACTTATAATTAAAATTAAGTGGGTACTCCAATGTAATGTGATAAAAAATAAAATAATTTATGATAAAATAATATATACAAAAAAAAACTTGGAATAGCTTACAAAATTAATGGTTAAATGTTAAAAGGATGCGATAACTCGACGAACTGTGACGTTATTCTTTTAGAACTGCCAGCCATTACCACTGGATTCCCGCCAAAATTATAATTTTTGTTTTAAAACTTAATTTTTTAGTCACTAGCTAATTTTTATTCAATAAAACAAAACAAATAAAAATATTATACATGTATTTAGTATCAGTTGAATAAGAAAATTCAAACTTCTTAATATTAACGAAGATAATATTTTGTATTAAACACATTTGATTATAGATAGCATTGACAAAACGTTGATATAAAACCATTATAACCCCTGTTACCCTATTTTATAATAATATAATTAAAGTTTCTTGTTAGTACAACATAGGGAAGCATAAAAGTTAATATACAACAATTTTAAGCAATCATCATCCCCTACCCCTTCACAATTTTTCTTACATTACAAATGTATGATCATTTTAGTAATAATAATATAGGAGTGATCTTTTAAAAGCGACGAATAAAAAACATCGTAGCCAAAAAATTATCAAACTTACGATAAAATTTACTTTACGTATTCATATATATATAAATATGAATATATATATATATATATATATATATATATATATATATATATATAAATGTTCATAATACATTTCGTAAAAGCTTTGACAAATAATGCGAGGAAAAAATTGCTGGATATTTATCTGGAGTCTACATTCCTGCTGCAGTAGCAACTACAGCAATCTTATTTAATCGAAAAGAAGGAAAAAAGCGTTGAGAGAGGCGCACCTGAACCTTTTTCGAGGAGTTTTGGGTTGGGATTAAATGCGCAACTTTTTGATAATAAAAGAATCCTTCATTTAGGGTACAACCCCATCAAAATCAATAAGATTATTTCCGAGAATATGATTACAAAATAATTTAAGCCACAAGATCCCTTTAAACTATAAAATATTCGCATTGTTTCTAATAATGGTTAACATCATTAACTAAACACAAATATGCCGGAATGAAATACTGACACTTCAGGTAGCCACAAAAGAACTTACAGGCTACAACGAATGTAGTTTTTTATCCCATCACAGTTAATAACTGAAAAGAAGCCTTCACTGCGCTTGTGAATATGAATCACGCCTTAGCTGCATAAATTTTCTATAAATTCAGCACTTAATAATTTTTGCATCATACTTAATTTTTAGTAATACATTGGTAGTAATAGCGTTAAATTCACTGAAATGATCACGTTGCCCCTTCTGAAGAATGTTTAGGGAAAAAAGTTACAAAAGTTTTTTATATGACTGCGTTCACACAGTCATAAATTTTAAGAAATGATATGGAGAGAAACCGCAAAAACTAATATTTTTAAGAAACTGGCAATTCCAGATTTTTTTTTTTTAACTCAGAATTTAGCAACTCAGATAATCCTCAATCAAATTATATAAGGAACAGGATCATATGTTTCAGTTAGAAGTGGGCAAAAGGCGGTTTACAGAGGCTGCTTATGCGGACTGCCACATCTTTAGCAACATTAATAGGAACACTTTAGTTCCAAGCACAAAATCTAAAAAGAACAACTCAGTATCCTTCCTAAGAAGATCAATGTAAAGACTTAGGGTACCTGGACATGCAGGAAAAGTGGACAGCTGGTAGGTTGAGATCATCAATACTGTTCTGTGGTCCCGAGCCAGCGGTTACCGTCTCGAAACAATTTTATGAAAGAGAGAATGATAATATTAAAGATCTGGAGAAGCATTGAAGAGACACGCATGGGCGTCTTGGACGAGATTTATTAAATGGATGATCTTTTCGTAAGCAGAATGCAACTGAAGAATTTTGGTAGATGTGCTGAGTCGGCATGGTTGTGGCAGTTATTTATAGGCAAAACAATTAGTTCTCAATGCAGGAAAATGATTGGGGGGGTTGAGGAAACGTGTAAGACAATTAAGAACAGTGCACTTCATTAGGTCCACTCCGAAGGAAATGGATCTTATTGATGTCCTGCAATACTGTAGGCAGTCCGGGAGAATACTCCCGAGAGAAAAGGAAAAACGAGGCACTTTGGGGGAGTTAGAGCTGTGGGGGAGGGAAGAGCCACATTAGGCTTAGATCCCACATGATAGGCATCCCTGCAATGATAATATGAAACCTTTCGTAATTAGCAGATAGCTAGCAAATGCAAGCAGCTGTTAATAAGTGGATAAAACGTTTTCAAGAGGGTGGCAAGATCTTGGTTAATGAGCAATCGGAAAACTGTTAAATCCATAAAAAGCTGTTTACCATCTTTTAAATAACTTCCTTAGTACAATACTAAATTAATAATCACTGTTCGATTCTATATAAAGTTAAAAAACAAATGGTATATCATGTAAAAAAGTTTAAGAAGTGGGTACAATACACACATGCCATAATCATGAGCCTACATAAATTTTAAGTGTACCTCGAACTTTATTATATTAAGATTGTAATATTCGTCAAAGATATACTTAATAATAATTAGATTATAGCAGGGTTGACCACAATAATTACGTTCACACAGAATTGTCTACGAATTATTTGATGTATTCTCGTATTTTTGCCAGAAATACTAAATTAATTAATTGTACAACGGATTCTTTTCCAATTTCACTAGCGCAAAACAGTTACGATTCTGCTGATGCTTCTATATTATTCAACAATGATTAAAACGTAAAATGAAAAAACACAAAAAGTAAATAAAAATATTTATAACAAAGTAAATAAAAATATAACATTTAAAATAAAATTTATATAAGTACTGTAAAGGTAAATGACCCCACAAATATTTTATAAATACTGATAAATTTATTCTGTGTCACTGTAATTATACTGGCCAACTCTGCTGTAATCTAGTAATTATTAAGTATATCTTAAACGAATATTGCATGTTAATACAATAAAGTGTCTCGAGGTACACATTATATTTTTGTGGGCCTCATGATTGTGACATTTGTTTATCCGGTTCGAGGTAGTAGAAATTTGCTCATCCCTGCGCTACACAGAAATGACACTAATCTAATATTTTTTAGAAAAGTTGTAGGTTTACAGGTGTTGAAAGCGTTCTGAAGCTTAATGAAAATAGGACTCTTTTTCAAGAAAACCTCAAATAACTGAAAAAAAAAATTGCCTTTTAAACTCAGGGGATCTCAAAGTGTGTATCTGTTGAACATTTGAGAAGATTGCGTACTTCTTACTAGGAGTAAGAAAGAAAAACCTTTAAATAACTTGAGTGGGTTCGAGAAAAATGTGCACAACTTAGCAAGTTGTCAATAGCACTTGGGACGAGCAACCTTTGCCTAAATATAAAATACTGACTAGATTTAATACAAAGAACAAAACTAAAATCTAAATTAGTAATGGTACTTATATGTACTTAAGATGGACGAAATTGTGACGATATTTGTCAATAGATATATAATATTCTCTACTTACTGCATAATTGTTCATCGTCAAGTAAAAGATTGGAAAAATTGTTCATTTTGTAATAATTTGAAAACAACACGTTTAACTATTCCGTTTATCTCAGTAAAAATTACAACCTGAAAAAACAAATATTAGTTTTTAGAATTCTTTTCTTAAATAAAGTTTAGTTTCAAAAATTTTACATTCTAAAAAAATTTTAGTTTTAAAAAATTACTTTCAAAAACAAAGTTGGAGTGAGTTACCAAAATTGAGACTCGAAAATGAATTTGACCAACTCCTTTAAGCTAACATAAATTTTTCGAATCTAAAATTTAATAAAATTAAATATCTCAAACAACTCTAAAAACACTACAATGCCTTATTAATTTCCTCCAAGTTAATTAAATGTAAAAAAAAAAACACTAATAATTTAAAATAAATACTAATATGTTTAGAGCTCCAACTAAACTTTAGCTTACATATGTATGTATGTTTGAGTAAAATAAAAACCAAGGCTATTTTAAAAATTTTAATTTCCAATCTTTAAAAACATAGATGACTGGAACTGTTCGTACCAATTGTTTGTAAGAAACAAGCATACACCTAACTTAAAAATTAAACTCACTTGCATTTATCAAAAATATTATCACATTGTAAGCATTATTAATGATATCCTGATGGTTTTCTATCAACGGTCAGAAACGTTATAAACACAAGGCACATAAAACCTATACACAAGTTTAAAACAGGCATCTAAAAAAAGTTTCCAGTTAACAGTGAAGAAATACGACATTTTTAACCATCTAAAATTCCTTTTTTAAGAAATAAATTAATCTGAGGCAAAACTTTCAATTTCACTTATTACAATTATTAAAATTCTAATTTTTCAATTTTTTTTACAACTTAACGAATACACAGTAAGAATAAGTGGTTGTATGTTTAGTTACAATTTCTCAGATTGGTCTATGTATGTCAGGGGTGTCAAACTGGCGGCCCGCGGGCCCCCGAAATAATTTTTTGTGGCCCACGTTGTTCTGAAATAAAATGAAAATATAAAAAAATTGTTGTGAAAAAAATTAGCGCTTAGGGAAGATCGAGGCAATGCCGTATACACAATTCCCTCCCTTGGCAACCCTTTAGCTACTGAAGACGATTATACACATGACCTAGTACCTTACCTGGAGGCCTGCGAGCGTGTATAAAACACGCTGACTCAGTTCTGGCGACTTTTGAAAGCGATATGTCTGCCACTCTAAGTGGAATTCCAGAATGATTCGGTTTTAAAGACAAAAAGAAGAAGGAATTCCCAAAATATATTACGTTCTCAGTCTTTGAATCCAAATATAGCAAACTTGTACGAGAAAATCGCTGGCCAAGTTTCGGGTAAAAAAAAATAAAAAAACTGGCCCTTGCCTCCGCTCGAATAACATACTGAAGCAAAGGCAGCCCCAACAGTGCCTCCGGCGCACCAGCCTCTTGCACCCTGGCTAAAGCCTTTATGGCCGCCTGTTGTACAGTCTTCCTCCACCACACCACAACAAAATAGTAAGTTTGAACTTACTAGAATTATTATTATTATTATTTTGGAAATTTTTCCTATTCAGACACACACTCTACGAGACCATTCACAAAAAATATTTCTCTCGTACTCGGGGGACTTGAAAAAAATACTTGAGTGGTGAAAATACCATTCTAAAAAAATGTGCCTAAAAAAAAATCAAAATACTTCATCTTAAAAGTTGTGAGAGAAAATAAAAATTGACTTAAGTAGCTTATAAAAGTTAATATTTTTCGAGCACTACAACATTTTCAAAAATAATTCTAAATTTAAAGAAAATTGTTGCCTTTAGAGAAAATTTTGAGAACATTTTATCCAGTCTTTCTTATCATTAAATCGGTTCACTTCCATAATACTTGCATTAATAAAAACTGGAAAAAAAAAATGCACAAGTATAGATTCAACTCTTATTAGCATAACATTACCATTTAAGGAAACCAAACTTTACCGATTTACATAAAAACAGTGTTCTACGTATGTACGCCACGATTCCCCCAGTTCTCTGTTACAAGTTCTGTGACATTTTTTCTGACAAATTATTAATTTAAAATTCAGGTTTTAATAATCTCTCTTTCAGAATACACCTCCAATCCCTGAAAATATATTAAATAAAAGTGCGTTTATATTAAGTTAGAGATGGTACTGACTAAGAGGGCTTTGTTTTATTTTCTGTTACTCTGTTTTAGTCAGGTTTATACCAAATTAGGCAGATTTTCGATTTAGAGTTTTCACCAGAAATATTCGTATTGAGGTCCCCTGAGTCACAAAAAATAGTTGTTACAAAAAATCTGAGAGTATTTGTGTCTGTATCCACCATAACACAAAAATGAAAGAAAAATAGATTCACTATAAAGTACCATTTTTCTCTAAGGGATGGTCCTATCTGTTGTAAATTGTTAAAAGTCAAGTTTGACGAAAATTGCTCCACCTGAACTCTTTTATTTAATGGATAGTTCACTTTCTCGAAATTGGCTCCTATTCTGTAAACCTCATGTTGGTAGGCTTCTTGGTAAAGTTACCTTTTAATATAAAGTACGGTTTTACAAACTACAATGTTGCTGGAATTAAAATAGGACTAATATTACGAGTTTGATGAATATTAATGAGTTTAAACCGTGGGAAAAGTAATAAGAAAGTCGATTTAGTGTTCGCAACAGATTTTTTTATTCTAACGAAAGATCACGAGCCGTATAGCTGCCTAAATGCATTCAATAAAATAAAAAAGTAAAGTAATCATCTATTTGCCTATTTTTTTCATACAGGGCTTAACATCCAACTACCAGTGTCACTTCAGTTGTCATGGACGGGGTCGGAAACACACTTTCCTATTCATATTATTTCTAACATGTAAAAAGTAGATTTGGGGATCTCCCACTTACAAAGCCACATTACATAACCACTAGATCAACACCCGCCACTTATTTGATCAAATAATTAAACTGACAAAAGATGTTAAAATTGTTGACTGTTCGATGGAAATAGAAATGGTATTATAAGTTTGGAGTTGTAAGTTTTCTAGGTAAATAAACCATTTTTGAATTGTTGAAAATGTGGTTAGGTCCGCTGTGTTGGATAAAATCAAAGAAGCATTTTTGAATTGTAAGGCGCAATTCCTGACGTTTACACAATTAATTATATTAAAGTGAATTAATGCCTACTTTTTCAAGTGGGCTTTACGCCCAACTAAGTGTCGCGGAAGGAGGCGCTAGCGACTAACTAACATATTCTCATATTAAAACCATTAAATAAAATCCAAGGTCTCTCGAACCCAGAACCATAATACTTAGCTTTTTGGACCTCGTTTCTAACCGCTAAGCTACCTGACGCCTCACTTTAGAATATTAAATAATAATTATGGCAGAGAAAAATATGAACGAATTTTGTAAATGTGTAAGATTGGATGTGTACTTGCTTTACATTAGATTTTATTTGTTTAATGTCATGTAGAAAATCATAGTTTGGCTTGTGTAATATATAAAGTAAGTATAATTGCAAAGCTTCCACAAAAAATAAATAAAAAAAGGCCTTTTTGAACACCTAAAGTTTCTTATCAAGTAACAAATAATATGATAAGGTGAAAAAGGCCTTATCGCACACACTCTAAACAGACTACATCTGATAAAGTAATTTTTGATTTTATAGTAATTAATTTTTTTTGACATATAAATTCCTTATATTTAGTAATGTTGGAAGCCTGTAGCTAATAGCTAACTGCTCAGCACGCCCATAACCCCTCCCGCAAATCAGCAGTGTTCCCCGCCCCAGTACAATCCGTATGACTAATACCTTGTCCTTACATGTGCACGAGTCAAAAAGCTTACTCATTTATTTGTATGATATTAGTTTAGTGTGACGGAGTTTTCTTCTTTTTTTTTATTGTTTTGAGCTCATTAGCTTAGTTTTGTATGATGGCATCGACGCTTAGTGAGTTTAAATCATATACAGGTATTGGAAAGATGTCACATGATGAAAAAGAAGAGCTCCGAGAACAGTTCACAAACGTATGTAAAATTGGACGTTCATTAAGTAATTTATGCTTAAAGATTGAACCTAAGTATAACTGTTTGTCCCTTTTCTAATTTGTAATTTATCGATAATTTTTTGTTTGTTTTGTTTAAGGCTTACATCAGTAGTTTTCAAAGTGGGATTATCATTTTAAATGCAAATATTGTTTTCCACCCTAAAATATGTTTTTTATATCTTATATTTACAACAAAACAGCACCATTTAAACCAGTTTAATTTAATGTTTTACTGTATAAATGTAAATGTTTTTAGAATTTATAAGCCAGTTTTTTATAAATTCTGCTGGTCTGGCAAATTTTTTCTCGTAGATGGATAAGAATGGGGACGGATATATTGACCTATCTGAATTGAAAACAGCCCTTGAATTATGTGGCTTTAAATTACCTGGTTGGAGAGTTCGTAGAATGATTGAGGATTATGATTCAGCCAGTACTCAACATCAAGGCATGATATCGTTTGATGAATTTGAGAAAGTAATTTTAATTTGATAAATAGTTAATTTTGAAAAGTTTGAATAAAATGTGCCAACTACTATTGTATTAATTCCCGAAACATAAAGTTAATGTAAATCTTTCACGCCGTATTTTGTTTTAGCTTTGTGTAGATCTTAAAAATAGTGAAGTTGGAAGCACTTTTAAACAGGTTGTATCGAAAAAAGAAAATTTAGAAACACTGGGAGGAATGTCCGATGCTTCAAGTGAAGGTAAATGATCTTTTAGTAATTAAGCATTAAATTCAGTGAAAAGACCAAATATTTGGAGCCATTATACTTGTGCAAAACGAGGTGTTCTTTTTGTTGTTGTTGTGTTATAGCTCATTTTTCTAATCTAGTATGTTAACTGATTATGTTTTAAATTTATTTTAGGTACAACACATTCTGTTCGACTAGAAGAGCAGTTAGCTTTTTCTGATTGGATCAATAGCAACCTTGGACTTGATCCTGATTTAAAACATTTACTTTTAATTGATGCTGAAGGAAAAGGATTATACGATTCTGTTAAAGATGGTATATTATTGTGGTAAGTAAAATTAGGCAGGCTTAGAAAAGATATCTGGTTACATGGAGGCTCGTTTTAAAAAACGTCTTGGTCAGGCATGACTACTTTCGTTACGAGTGGTATGCAGGCGAATTAGCTGGCCCAATTCGTGTGGCTATGACCTACTTCATAAGTAGTCAACCTAAACAGAGCCCCAGTTTTCTTACAGCAAATTCGGAGGAGATCCAGGGCGATTCCTAGTTTTGACAATATTCTTTATTACAAATGGCTATTTTTTTTAACTTTCAGATGTCATCTTTTCTCGTTCCCCCTGGGGTGAAGGGTGAGGGTCTGCATTAGCATACCATATAATTTGTTAATAGAAATCAGTATTATCAATCTGGTATATTGCCGTAATATCTTTTACTTTTAGTTAATTGCTACTTATGAAATTAATCGTGCTTCCCAAGAGCTTTGAAGAGTGACCCACAGCTATAGATAAACCGCGTTTGAGCTAGTAAATTTCAATTTATTAAATTTACAGCCTCCTAGCTTTTCTTGCCTATAAAATTTAAAGTACCTATAAACTATAAAAAAAGAAGTAGGCAGTGGTATAATGATTAATAAAATAATAAATTAAAAGAATGTATCAGAAATAGGTACCACTTTCTTGTGTGTAATATAGTTGGACTTCACGATTAATTGTATCATTTTGAAACAATAGTGAATCCAATTTTCATTCTTTTTTTTCGGACTCCATTCGTCACTACACTGGATTTGTTCCTAACTTGACTATTATTTTATAATTTCCGAATTAATTAATCCATCTCTCTCCCATTTAGCAAAAGCTTAAGCTTAAAAAATAAAACGAAATTCAATGAAAATAAAATTAAAAAAAATGGTTATTACCAAATACAATCCGTTAGTTAGCGGATCTAAAAGTCACGAGTCTTTTAATTACTCTATCGAGCGATTGTATTAGCACTCCAAACTTGATACTCTTTCATTCTATTGTAGCCATAAAAATGTGCATTTGTAACTTTATAAAATCAATTGAACAATGCAATATAATGCAGTTATTTTACAGTAAAGTGATCAATCATTCATGTCCGGATACTATTGATGAGAGGGCAATCAATAAAAAAAATTTGACAGTATATACAAAACTGGAAAACCTGACACTTGCATTGATTTCTGCCCAGTCAATAGGCTGTAATATTGTAAATATAGATGCTCATGATTTAGCTAAAGGAAAACCACATTTAGTGCTAGGCCTTCTATGGCAGATTATAAGGGTAAGTATCCTGACAATAAAGAATTTCAAGCAGTTTTAATTTTCTTTTCCTTTAGAGGAAATACTGTACACACAGATTTTTTTTTTTGAGACTCTTGTTCACGATGTTTTTAAAAATTTGTCCATCAAAACTATAATGTTTTATTTTTGTTTTTTGGTAGATCGGATTATTCAATCAAATTACCCTCGAAAACTGTCCTGGATTAGCTTCACTTTTGCAAAGTGGAGAGCATATAGAAGATCTTATGAAACTATCACCTGAATCTATTTTATTGAGATGGGTTAATCATCACCTTGAACAGGCCGGAGTGGCAAGGTAATTGAAAACTAGTATATATATCATTCGTCTATAAGAGAGAGACCCAGCCCTACTAACAACATGTGAGATGCGACGAATCCATTGCTCCAAGCGGGGCATAGTTAATGTATCGATCGTTTCAAAATCAAATGTGGCTCTATGATATTGGATGTTGAAGAAGTTCTAATAAGAGAGGTATCTAACTACACCCGGTATCGGAATGTATTCCATACATTAATAATTGAGCGCTTTTCATTAAGTTTCTACTGTTTACAAAAAGAACTTCTAATTATATCAAATTTTCGAAATATGTCGTATGGTGTGTATTATATGGGTACAGTACTTGAAAAAAGGAAAATTGCATATTGCTCAAATGTGGAATTTCGTTTAGAGAGCACGATATTTTCGATTAAAAGTAGCAGATAAAATCATTCAATTTTAAGAGCGACTAAATACTTAGTCCTGTTTTGCTCGAAATTGACCCTATTATTCCGTTTAAAATTTTACATTGTAACTCCTTTTCTTCTCTTATTAAACATTTTTCCATGTATTTTTTATTATTAATTTTTTTTTTTGCATGTTTAACTGTTTTTTTTAAAGATATTTTGTATCTATATTAATAATTAGTAATATTTTTGTGACAAGTGAATTTGAAGGAAATTAAGTATACTTTTTTTCAGGCGGTGTAATAATTTTCAAAATGATATAGTTGATTCAGAAGTCTATTCCTACCTGTTAAAACAGATTGCACCTCAAGATAGTAACGTTACATTGGAAGCATTAATGGTAAGTTCGTTTACTGTCTGCTTATGTTAGCAAACAATCTATTGAATTTGATATTTTACTGATTTTTTTAAATTTGTATTTTAGGAGAAAGATCTATTGAAAAGAGCAGAAATAATGTTACAACAAGCAGGGAAATTAGGATGTCGAAGTTTTGTCACTCCAGCTGATGTTGTTAATGGAGTCTATAAGTTGAATTTAGCCTTTGTAGCAAACTTATTTAATTACCATCCTGCTCTTGATCAACCTGAAGGAACTATAGAAGGCATTGAAAATATTGAAGAAACTCGTGAAGAGAAAAGTAAGTTAATTGATGTATGTCAGTATTTGTGATTGGCGACCGGTATCTTCTCAATGAAGGACCGGATTTTGTGTAGGGTTCTTTGATTATAGACTATTATGAAAAGGCTGTTCGTAGAGTAATCGCTTCTGCTGTGTGTTTCAATCCTCCTGAATTAGTACTACTAATTAACTTAATTTCGTAGCTTATCGTAATTGGATGAATTCTATGGGTGTGATGCCATATGTCAACTGGCTTTATTCTGATCTTGCTGATGGCCTGATAATATTTCAATTATATGACATCATCAAACCTGGTATAGTCAACTGGCAGAGAGTTCACAGGTAAGAGAATTTATTATTAAGGCGTGTCAATATTTTAATTTGCGACTGGTATGTATCTTCTCAGGTACCGGCTTTTTTGTTGTGTCTGCGATTGCAGACTTTACAGTCCATAGCCATAAAAGAAGTGCTACTGTACTTAATTTATTTTTTGTTTTTTCAATTTTCCTGGAAACGGCTCCAACGATTTGTTTTACACTTTGTTACGCATTTGTTTTAATCTCCAGTTAGCCTGGTTTTCTGGCTCTCCTCTTTCTTAAAGGGTCATTATTAGGATTAAGATTAGGGGGGGAGATTGGGGAAGCGTAAAATTAGTATTTAGAATCGAACAGGTAGATAACTAGTTCAGAGGTTGTAAATTTAATTAAGTTGGGTATACATTTAGGATTTCAAAAAGCAAGGATTATTATATTTGCCTAGAAAAAAAAAACAACAAACAAACAAAACAGAAGGGATCCTCCGGACCTCAAAGGACTACAAAACTTTTACTTTAGATTTTGAGTCTTCTCGGAATACATGATTTGAGAATTCTATTAAATCTGTAAAAGTTTATTATTGTTGTTATTTTATTTTAATTTTTTCGTTGATATTAGTCTATTTTACCACAATTGAAAACGTAGCAGAAAGTTCAAGTTGGATTTCTTTAGATATTGTCCGCAGAACCGAGAATCAGGCATGATTAAAATTGCATCAGCCGGAAAAGCCATTTCACAATTATTTTTTCTATTTTCTTTAAAACATTTTTGGCATAAAATTTATGTTTTGTTGGACTCGCATTTTCGAGATCGTATAAAATAAAATAAAAGAAAAGTCATCGTCAGAATTAAAAAAAAAATCGGTCGACCGGACATACAACTTCAAAGTGTACATTTTTTAACGGAATAGTTTCCCATTAAAGTTGGTTTAAACGCATTTTGTTGAATATTATTTGTTTAATGTAATTTTAGTTAGGGTAACATTTTATATTTCATGTCATGCACCCACCGGGGACGTAACAATAAGGTCAGTTGAAAGTATCACTGACATGATTTTTGAAATTTTCTCGAAAGAGGCTATTACAATTTTCTTTAAACTAGGTGTACTAATTTTATATTTGTAGCTTTGTAGTTTTATATAAATATGTTTTTAGTTGATTGTTAACTTTAGCTGCTGAATTGATCAGATATAGTGTAGTTAAAGTGAACGTTTCGTTAAAAACCATGAATTAAGAAAAATTTTCACTTCAGTTTTAATCAATGCAGCGAAAGAGATGTATGAGCTTTTCACGTGTGTTTTTTTTAGAAAATTTTCCAAACTAAGAAAATTCATGGAAAAGTTAGAAAATTGTAATTACGCTGTTGAACTTGGGAAAGAATTGGGATTTTCATTAGTAGGCATTGCTGGAAAGGACCTGAGCGATGGAAATGCAACATTGACGTTAGGTAAGTGCGTTTATTTTTTATTTTAATGATCAAGTTTATATTTGATTTGACGAAATTAGCATGAGGGAAAGTCCATAGACCAGAAATATTTGTTTTATTATTAACTACTTTTTACTGATTGTTGTTTAATATAAGCTTAGTAAGGCCAACATTTTATATTTCGTTCAACTGCCGTCCACCAGGAGAAACTAACGAAAGATTCAATTAAGGGCTTTTCTGGGCGGGGGGAATGTTGGTATTTCCTTTAAACTATCAATATTAAGTACTCATCATCAATTATATATTTATATATATTATGTACGGCATATTGTATGAATTAAACATTTAACCTTCTTCCCACATCAAAATCGACTGACCAGATGTGCTACTTTATTAAAAGGATTTTTATTATAACGATTTTTTTCGTATTCGGTGCTGTTAAAGAGAACAAGTACAATATTAAAATCCACTTTTTTTCTGCAAATTTTAAGTTTAAAGAATGTTCGCGTAAGTTATGGGAAGAAAAAGTTGTGGGTTTACCCCAGATTTTTAGTATTATTGTGCGGATCTAACATCTGTTTGTCTTTTGTATGTATTAATATGTGTTCTTCAGATTATTACCTGAATGCAGAAAAAAATGTCCGATTTTGACTAGTGTTTTATTTAACCAGTTTAATATTTAAAAATTGTTCGTCTTATGTGAAAATAATAATCTCTGTTTGAATTTACAAATTTATTATTTTCATAACAAGTTAAAATTCCAAATGCAATTCTGCTTATTTTGCACGGACTGGTTGTTCCACTGGGAACAGTGTATTAAAAAAAAAAAAAAAATTAAGGGCTGCATGACTATTTTCTTTTTTCTGAGTGTTGATGTTTGAACTCCTAATGGCATGTTGATTGCACACTAGCTCTGATTTGGCAGCTGATGAGAGCATATACTCTATCAGTACTGACCCAATTGGCAAATACTGGCAGCCCAATAGTTGAAAGGGAAATTGTATCTTGGGTCAATAATAAGTTGACATCATCAAATAAGAAGAGTTCACTTAAAGGCTTCCAGGTAAGTGAAGATATAAAATTGTTTTATATATTAATGAGTATTTATAAACCCTTGTTTATTTGAAGACCACAATAGAGTCAATAAAATACAAGGTATATTAAATCTAGTGACGCATCCTGAATTATGAATCAAGGCATGCAGTTTATTATTCAGTTGAACACTACAAACGTTTCTTCACGACGTTTTTCTGTGTTATTATTTTTAATACACTTAATTTGTAACATAGCGTTATTTAATCGAAGTTGTATTGGAATAAATTATTTAAATGTTTCTCAGATATAAATACAAAATCATTACAAGCTGGAAAACTTACCTGAATAATCCGCGAATAGACCCCTTGAATCTCTTATAATTATTTTTTTTTTTTTGTAGCGCAGAAAACACTTATATCATCATTATGTCACCATCAACAATTCTATTGTACCTTTAATTAGTCAAACTTGATTTTTAGGATCCTAGTATATCTGATGCAAAGGTAGTAATTGATTTGATTGATGCTATTAAACCTGGAACAATCAATTATGAACTCGTCAAGGAAGGTGAAAGTGAAGAGGTAAGATTTTGTTGACAATAGTAAATTACAATAGCAAAACTAAGTTTCTAAAGGTATAATTTGTAAACTTTAATATATTTTCCCATCACTCACTTGAAATGCGACCAATCTAGTATGTCTTTGTGGCGAAATTATGAGTGAAAATTACTCATCAAAAAACTGTATTGCCGTTTGTTGAAGTGGGCGGTTTAAGAAAAAGTCATTGTTAGTTTTCTGAAACTAGGTATGAATAAGTAATTCATACTTGCATTCAGATTGCATCTTTGTTGCCAAAAAGTAGATATAATTTGCGCAGTAAATGGTGCAGCATTAATCAGCTTTTTTTAATCGTAAACAAATTTTTTTCCAGCTAATAACCTCAGCTAAATAACTCCGGTTTGACTAAGAAAAAACTTATTAACTTAAATAGCATTTAATATCTCTTATACCCGCCCAGTTCATTCATTCATATTACCGTTGGAATCGTCCCATAACCCATTTTCTGAGACGTGTAAAGGTATATATAGAGGAGGGAGAAAGTATAATTTCACTGAAGTGCGAGAGATATAACAGTTGGCATAAAGGTTTCGCAGTCAGAAAGATTGGCTACATTTTGAACATTAATAAAGAATTCCTTAAAAGTATTAAACTTAAAAAAATAAATTAAGTCCCCGCTAAAAGTTCTTAAGCACTTAAGTCTAGGTTTTCAATTAGACACCCGGTAAAACAATGTAAAAAAGTTATTTTTGTTTTTTTATTGATCTATTAAAATAATTCTGTTCATGAACAGGAAAAACTGGCCAATGCCAAATATGCAATATCAATGGCCCGTAAAACTGGGGCTAGAGTATACGCATTACCAGAAGATATAACAGAAGTAAAACCAAAGATGGTGATGACAATGTTTGCTTGTCTGATGGCCATGGACTATCTACCAAACATGGGGCCTCGTAAATAAATGAGACTCGATTTATTTACATGGTGTTTTGAAAAATAATTTTTTTACTGCCACCTGTAAAATAATAGTATTTTCCAGATAATGCATATCTACTATAATTTTTGTTTGTTATGATTATATTCCCACTCTTGTCATTTATCATCTCTTCCCCTTTAACCCAACTATTAATCTAATTTTCTACAGAAATTTTCATTTTTATAAATAAATGAATTATATTTACCATGTAATAAAGTTGGGTTAAAGAAACAACTGAATTTAAACGAATATTTTTTGTAAATTTTAGTTTTCTTTTGTACAGCAGTTGTTAAAGCGAGCACAGCCATTATTGAAAAGTAATTTCTTTTTAACTTTGTTTTCTTAATATATATTTTTTTTAATTGTTTACAAAACAACAGTTTTACCATTTTACAAAGTTTTTGGTGGTGTAGAATTTAATTTATTTAGTTTTGATTTTGTAGTTTATTTTGATTTTGGGTTTTATAATAATCCAGCCTTTGTAAAAGTCAAATTAGTTATTATAATTCCCAATATTCATATTGATACAAAAATAAAAGACATAGTATATTAAAATTATATATAAATTAAAGTATTTTTAATATTTTATTGGGTTATAATTAGTATTTTTTGGCTTTCTTCAGGATAAAAATAATTAAGCTATTAGATAACCTTTTTAATGTTTAAATTATAAGATTTATAATTTTTCCATTTTTTTTTTTTTTTTTAATAATTGGCTTTCAATTATTTTATTTCAGTATTTGCAGTAGTATGAAAATTAAGTGCGCATTATTTCAACAAATTTTTATTCTAGGTCCAAATTTCTTGAATGAAATCTGAAATAGTAGTCGCACCTTAGATTAAAAAAAAAACAAAAAAAATTCGTCCTTCACATTATGACTTGTTTTCTTTTATTCTTTCCATTTATTTCACTCATCTTTTGAAGTTTTGCAAAAAATCATTGAACTGAAAGTCTTGGAATGATTTGTAAGTTTTTGTTGATCGAATTTAGGTTTGCAATAGCTGAGCGGTTAGTTTCTAAAACCGCAAATCTAAGTTGTATTGTGTTGCTGGTTTTTTGATTCCCGTTATGGGTCTTGAATGATTTAATATAATATGATAAATTTATAGTAATGTTCGTTAGCCGTCGTCTCCGTCCACGACACCTGATCCGTAGCTGGGAACCAAGCCCGCCTACAAACTAATACTTTTTCCACTGTTACATAATACATTTATGTACGCAGTGTAAGTACCCTTCTATAAGCAAAATTGATAATTTATAAGTTGTAAATGGATGATAATTCGAAACCGGTCAGAATGAAAGAAACAATTAGAATTGAGATATATTGAATTTATAGAAAACAAGTCAACATTTAACAAAAACGGAAATTGGGTTGTTAATTCAATCAAATTTAGTTCATGGACAACGATCATTTAAACTGTTGATCAATTTGGAGTTTGAAAAAAAAAAGTTTGCATCGATAGTGTGAGTTTCCAGAATTGTTTCAGCTGATTTACTTTGAACTTTACAATAAACTGTTGGGGGTTTAACTTTTGGAAAGGTTGTTCCTTAAACTTCCTTTTAAAGTGCCATTTCAGTGGTTTTACTACCTTTATAGTGTATTGAAAATTAAATACATCGAAAATGTTTTTTAAGTTTATAGAACATAGTGTTGCCGGAAGTAGAAATGTCTTTGTCTTAATTTGTATTTCTTTGCTTTGGGTATACCGTCTAACCAAATAAGCCGCCATGGAAATTGATTTTTAGAAATTTAATCAATTGATTTTATCATGTAATGTGCTATTATCGTTTAGTATAATTTCTCCTCTGTATAATGTTGAAGGCTAAAGATTTAGTAAAAAATGAATTTAAAGAAATTTGTATCATCCAAATGTTCTCATTTTTCTCTTTTTGCATTTTGCCATTTTTCGCGGATCCTAATAAATAAGTTTCATTAACCACGATTGTCTTTCAGTTCTATTTAAAGTATTTATCAGAGTCAATTTTAAGGTAGGTTTTCTTGGAGAGATAGCTGTGAAGTTTAAGACCCCTTTGTAAAGTGCCATTTTTGTATTATTTTGCTCAGTACTGCTACTTATGATATTAAGGCAAAAAACAAAAAAAAATCCAATTTTGGACAAAAAGTTTTTAATCGAAAAAGTTATCTCACTGTATTTTGTAAATAATTTTATGAGGGAGTACTCTAATAGAATCATCTGTGACGGTAGTGCTACTCCAACTCATTCTGATATATAAAATTATGAATATTTCATAATTTAACACTTATCACTGCCTTAAATTTTGCTACAGTCAAAAGTAGGTGCTTAGCCATTTCATCATCGATTGAATCGGGCGAAAGTCTACAGCACTAATAAACTCAGCAACATTCAACCTTAATCCACCCTCAAATGAGTTTCACCTTGTTGTGGCAGGTGCTGAATTTCACTGAAACAAATTATATTTCTTGGAGAGAGAGAGAATAAAAATAGAATTTACCAGCTCGCCCCCGTAACTGTTACTTAATTTGGACGTTATGTAAGCTACCTGAAAAATAGACAAATTGCTTTACCGTAGATCTGTCCGTCTACACATTATCCAACTCATAGGATTTTAGAGAGTTTCTGCTAATCCGAAGTGGTACATCTGTATTCTGACCGAATCAGAGCGGAACAGTCCCTGAAAAAGAGCTTTTTCCTGTTAATGGGAAGAGAAATAAACATATGTTAAGGCTAATACTCTGAGCGTTGGAAACATCTGAGCTGTTAATTGGCCACTTTATGAAAAGCGACCAGCATGTAACTAAATTTTTACAAAGAGCAGTTAACCACATAGCGATGTTTTAATTTTTTTTATCAGTATTTATGGCAGTGGGCTAGGTATTTCCAAAACAAATTGTTTCATACAAACATTATTGTTTGAAAGAAAAATAACAGTTCTTAAGTTCTTTAGTCCAGTTTAAATTCTAGCCAACTTGGGTTACACTTAATTTTTAAGCTACTGTATTACAGTTCTTGCCATTAATAACAGAAAAAGTTCTTGTTTGTTGTAAAGTATTTTCAGAGTCTGTAATGAACAAGGTAGTAATTCTCTAAATTTTTAATTTCTTTCGATTATTAATAGTTTTTCCTAATGTATTTTATAGTTCAAACATTTATATATATTAATATTATATGTAATATAATATTAGTATATATATATATATATATATATATATATATATATATATATATATATATATATATATATATATATATATATATAATTAATATAATCTCTGCTTTTATTCATAAGTAGCTTGCAAATTTGTTGAAATTATTTATTTGGACCATTTTTTTTTGTTTTTGTTTTGGGAAAAGAGGCATCAACCAATATTCAAAAAAGACAGCTTAATAATAATATTTATTTTTATTATAAAAAACAAAATATGAGAAGTTATACAAAAAGACAATTTAGCCAAATTTAAAAATATGTATGGTGATATATATTTATATATATAGTTAATTAAAAATAAATTAGTAATTACTACATTCCACTTTAAATATTGTATTTTAGTATTTATTTTTTCACTTATATATAACTTCTATGCATATAATGGTATATTACATTTCTCAACGAAATGTGTGATTATATAGTACAATTCGTGAATTTTGTGGTGTTTTATCATATAAAGGTGGTTTTTTCTTACTACCTCTATAAATTTGATTAAATCAATTTTTATTGATATATCAGAGATGCAGTGGAAGCCATGCTTCATTTTGAATTTTAAGCGATTGTAAATAAGTCAAGAAGTAAGAAGAACAAGTGTATCAACTGATTTTGTTCTGATTAGAGATCGGCTAACATACCTTACTTATTTTTACTGTGGTTTCCTTTAAGTAGTTCGTCTCAAGCCAGTGGTGGAAGAACTCGTCGAAGTGTTCTTATCCTTAATTCTCAACTGAAACTTCTCTGATGGAAAGTCTCGTCCACTTCTTGTTTTCGTCATTACTCAATGACTAACTTTATTTTCTCAGGATATCTCCAGAAATTCGTGTTAACTACCTACAGCTTCAAGAAAACATTTTTGGTTTTCCAAATTTCAGGAATCGTAAATTACAATACTTTCTAAAATGGAAAAATGTTTCTCAGGTTATTCTTCTTTTTTTTTTTTTGTCTCCATGTTATACGGGTTGCTGTAGTCTCTTGGAGTGTCCGTTCAATTACCTAGTTGCCTCTCTTCAAGTTTTTTTAAGAGTTTATACTTTTAGCTCTCTCTCAAAGTGGTATTCCAAATTTAGTCGTGGCTAGTAATATTTTCAATTATATTCAAAAAATGCATTTCACTTGCCGGATGCTAAATTTTTTCTTTTATTTAAAGCATCTTTCAAATATCACACGTATTACTCACTAGTACTGATCAAGTCTTGTGACATCACACTCGATATGAAAACAAGTAAATATTCTCAAAATCTAAAAATTCACCACAAAATGAAGCCAGGATACCACAGAGCAGATTTATGTTTTTCAACATTGCTAATACACTCGCCATATATGCGCTTAATTCTACGGGTAATGTATGGTTGATTCTTTGAAAGGGCAATAGAAAATATTGGATCCTTATCGAAAGGTTTGCATAGTCAAATATTTTCCAGAATTGATTTTATTCATTCTTGCATCATCAGAGTATAGATTAATTAAATTTCTTGCTAATTAGTTCCCAGTGAGTTCCCCATAAAATATTTCTCTTTTTTATTTGTGCTTGTCAGGTCTGTTTCGAGTATTCACCCATTATGAAATTGATTTAGACTAACACCACAAAGCACCATTTAAAGGCTCTACAAGTACACATTCGTTTAAGTATTTTCATTATGCTCTCCAGCGGCCTAACTTCAACTTAAAGGCCCCTTAGAGATTTCATCTGCCCTTCCCACTTTTACCCAATCAGAGATTTGCTTCACGCTTGAATCAATAGAATTTCTTAATCATCAGTGCACATTTAGCCATCACTCCATAAAACAATGCTGCCAATGAATTGTTAGTAGATTTGATAATTTTTACTACCAATATTATTACAGACTTTAAACTTTCACTTTTCCATTCAAATAGGAAGTACATTAGTGTTTAATAGTAACATTTTTATTAATTAAATCTAAGTTTGACGAAAATGTTTTTGTCAAAAATTTAAGAATTGTCAAAAGAAGTCAGTCAGGTTTGAGGGTGATTTCATCATTGTCTTTATCTTTGAAGACCCACTCTTCATAAATGAATACCATTTATAAATGTCTAAATAAGCGTTTACATGTTCATTATATCAAGACATTCTGAAAATGTGCGGATGCCTAAAACAGACCTAAGAAAAATTACTTTCATTGGACGATCAGCAATCTTAAAGTAGATCTGTGCCATTTCGCCTGGATGCTTAAGACCTCTAAAGAATTGGCTGCTAGAATTTTTCATTGTGGGGTCTCTTCTTTGTAACTTTTATTGGCAATTTTTAATTTTCTAGTAAACTTGAACGCTCGAAACTGATCTTCTTTTGTTCGAATAAACTCCTATTGTGAGGGGGAGAAGGCAATCTCAGATAAGATCTTGGGTATTATAATGACTTTACAATTTCATTTATTCATTTATGTTCATGCAAAGACTGTCTGACGAATTTATTGACAAGTTTGGCTTGTGGATTTCGAAGTAAGTAGTACTTAGAAAAAACAGAAATAAATGAGTCCAAGAGTTCCTTTTAATGGAACAAAAGTGATAAAAAAGAAAAATTCCTACTAATGTGTGGTATATTTTTTTTTTAAATTTTCCCACCTTTGTAATTCCTTTTGTTCATGATAAGTATTAATGAGGGTATAATAAATGGAAAGAAATATATTCCCTCAATTTAAAAAGACAATGTAATATAAGGTGGCTAAATTAAACTTTGAATATGTTAATATTAGTTCTTTTTAAGTCAATTCCGTTTGTGAAAAATTAATGCATTTTGTGATAAAACTTATTCTATACTTGAGGAATGGGATTCAGACGAGCGCACTTGTCTGCCTGCATCTCCAAGCATGTGGAGTCAGACGGCTTTAGATTTGGTATCTCCATTTATAATCTTGGACAATTTGCTGGAAATTCATATATTTTTTTGTAAAGTTGAATTTTTTCTTGCATACGAAGAGGATAGGAACATAGGTGTATTGAAACATAACTTGTGCACGAGATAGGCTCTTCTAAAAGGATCAATAGTTTCCATGTAAAAGAAATCACGCTAGGACGATGTCCCTACTTGCATGTCCCGTTGGTGGAAGTGTCTCCCATGCAACTGCTGCCTGGACCCGGTTATTGGGTCTGACAATGTTCCTGGTACCTCTTCGTTACACCATCAAAATTACAGCAATTAAGGGAGAAACATGATTAAGTAGAGATTAATTACTTCTTGCGTAGTTTTTACTCAGATACAAGAATCCAGGTACTTAACATTCTCAAAGAAAGAAATCTCATATCTATTGCCATCCTGACGGATTGACAGCTGTGATCCACGCCAAGCGGATCGGCAACTATCCTAAATAGACTATTCCGTGATAGTCTATTGGCAATTGCAATTACTTCTGCTTTTAAATCGGATTATACCACTGATGTTCTATGTTGAAAAACTTGTTTAGCTTGATTGACAGTTGTACAAACGATTTAAAATACTTTAATCCTGTGTGTGAGAGAGAAATTAATCTACCAAACTCGAAGTATACATTGTTCGTACTTGGTATTTCTTTGTTTCCAATGAAATTTTGAAAGAAGTTTCACAAACTTTAAGACTGAAATTTTAAGTGCGCTCGTTTGGTCGTCAACACTAATGTGGTCAGTTTTGTAGCTGACTTTTCTAAGTTTTATTAATCTGTACCATTCCATTTCTTAATCTGTGTAAATTTTTCGGTTCCTTTGTAACTCACGTCTAATTTGGCTTAACAATTACATTCGAAGGAATTTTTTTGAATTTTTGTTGCCTTTTTCCTTTATTTTTCACTGAAATTGTGAAATAATTATACAATAATTATTATTATGCCTCGTTATCAGAAATTTAAATTTTAACAAAACGAACAAATTTGTAAATTTTGATTTGGAAGCCATAATATTTTTGAAATATTTGTATTGTATAAAAGATATATAATTAATACTTAAAATAGTGTATTCTGTGAACGTTTGTGTGATGTGATATTGATGAGAAATTAATAATTTTGGTTTTTTGTATTGTCTCAAAATAACTGTTCAGTTAGATTGATGATTAACAGACTCATTGATGAAGATTTGTAGTGTTATGTCCGAGGGAAGAAACAGCTCTAAGCTAAGTTAGCTGCCCCAAACATACAGCACAAAGTCTAGGTCCAGAAAATTTCCATACCCGGACTAGAACCAACAAACTTAATACAGTCTAAACAGATCGTTACTGAACGCTCTTCTACAGTTATCCTGTTTAATCCCGAACCTCATCTCCTTAAACCCAGCAATCTATTAGATGAATTGATGTTTCTAGTTCTGCCCCACAGAAATACTTAAGAACATTTTCGTCTCTTTTCTTGTTTTCACCCACTATTCTTCGAAACTGTGCGCCATGTTCTAATAGCTGCTAAAAAGTTTCAGGTCCAATGAGTATTTCATTCGGAACCGTCTCGGACCAGGTGACATTATCTTTATTACTTTTCAGGGCCTCATACCCTGATTGCTCAGGCACCCAAAACAAGAAAAGTCATTATTTGGCTACCCAATTCTCTTCAGGATGACCAAGCAGTCCAATAGTCTAGAATGAAAGTTTAACTAATTTACTATAATTTTTCTTTTTTTGGCAGAGCTGAACAATAATTCCACTCTATTTATATTAAATAATATAAAATATTTTTTTGTAAAACGGAATTTTAAAATTTTGAAAACTGTCATAAAATGATTTAATCCAAAATGTTCTTTAATTTTTGGTAAAATTAATTTGCTTCATTAATTTTGGTCTAAATTGTTATTTTGTTTCATTCGTTAATATTAAAAGTGCAATAAATGTGTGTAATGGATGTTTTTATAAGTATTTTATAAGTATTTTGTATATTCAGGTTTATTATTCACTTCTTATAAAAATATTTGAATATTATTTGTTTTTATTTATTTGCCTTGTTCCAGTTAGCTTATTCTTCTTATACCACTGTATCTTATACCAGTGCAAGGTCATTTTTATAGCTGCTTCTCCACTTATCTCGCTCTAAAAAACAGGGGGACGAATTCCTGAAACGTAGTCGATTATAACAAAATTTAAAAAAAACCTTGGTTGTGTTAAGTAATGCATTTATGTCCAGTTTTCGAAATCGGAAGAATGTGAAGTGGTCAAGAGACCGAAAAAAAGGAAAATTAATGGTACTGAATGTGTTGTATCAATAACCAATTCAGAAAAAAATGTTTTTAACTGTGTAGTATCAATAATAATTAGTTTCTTATTCCAAAGATGAAGATGTTTTATTGTGGTCGTCCGGCATAAACTTGTCTCTATGTGGTACCAGTAAATACTAAAGGCAGAAAAAGGGTTAGGAGCCAGTGTGCGCGGGGAAATTTGAGAGAGACTCTATATCACAGGAACCTAAGAAAACTAGCCTAACAGATGAAGGTAGTTGAAATAATCATATCTGCTGCGATTATAAAGGAAGGATCAGAGACTTCAATTTCATCGCTATTAAGTTCTACATGATCAATTCAAGGTTAATGCGGGACTTTTTTACAGCACAGTAAAGTGTGTTACTCTTGCAGCCATCAAAGCGTGGTGCCCAGAAAGTCGTAGCAAGGAATGGTGAACTTAACCAGAAGCAGGCTAAAAAGTTCACGTAGCCACTCGCCAAAATTTTCTTTTTTTATTCTAACAAGTACTCGCCTCAGTCGTATATTAAAATTGGAACGAGACTAATCCGGCAATTCCAACAAGGCCGGCGGTTATTTGGGTGATATTGGCGTTTTTGTGGAGCAATTAAAACTGAGAAAGTGCCTCAGTGCTCATATATAATAATGGATAACCATATAGATTTTGTCAGTAATTAGAAAATGACTATTTATTCCGTGTAGAGGCTGATATGGCTGGAGATTTCGACGAATATGGGTTTCAGCAAAGTAGAGGAGGCCCCGTCCTCCTAATGAAATGTTAATTAATTAATTTTGTTTTTCTTAATTAATATTATGAAGAGGAGAAAGGTTTTCCTGAAATTTTAAGAAAACAAAAGTACATGTTTTATGATTTAAAGGCGGTCTCAAGTCCGATTATCAAATCAAATTTATGTGAAATCTAGACTTGAACAAAAATGAATGAGTCTTACAATTTTGTGAGTGCATAATAGATTTTTTTTTTTCATTTAAACGATTATATACTTGAACTGATTTGGCTCTATCTGTTTTAAATCTAATCAATTAACACTTATTCCTAATCATAGATCCTGAATAAAGAGAAATAATTAATTAATTGCTCTTCAAATATGTAAATAGAATTACTTCTAGGGATTGTAGACAAATATTTGTGTTAATTAGGGTTATTTAGTTAGGATAATATTTTTAAAGAATAGGTGCAATAAGTACTTGATAACTTACTAATTTGTTTAAATTCCATCTGATTATTTTGATGGCCGTGAAGAGGTAGTTTTCTTGTGAAAACCAACCTAGATTCGACAAGCTATCCTATTTTTAAACTAATGTCTTTAATATTTAGATAGTTTATGCTTATATTAATGTTATATTTATAAAAGTTCTATGTTTCCACTTAGGTAGTTGGATGCAAAGTGGTTTGTAACTGTTCGGAAAGATAACTTAAGAATATATACATCAATATTCATATTATGCATTTTATTAGGAGAATTGTGACAGTAGTGACATTTTTTATTACTTTTTTAATAACACATGAATCTAGTGGCCATGAAAGTAAAAATGAAATTACACATAGTTTTCGTGAAATTTCATCAGCTAATTTACAAAAATCCCAATCGAGAAGTTATCCCATACTGGATGGATCAAATCAACAGGCACATTCTAAGCTACAAAGTAAGTAAAATATTTTGAGATATTTATACATATTTCTATAATTTCTAAGATAAGTTATTTGCAGCAATTGCAAGTTTTTTAACTGCCTCGCAGAAACAAACTGGTCTAATTATCAATTGTTTATGTTATAATGTTTTCAATTTATAACCTATACTATTTATTTAAATAAAAAAAATTCAGCTGCTTTTTGAATAACCATAAGAAATTGCATAATGACGGATTATATTTTTATATAAACATTGCTATCTGAATACAAATCGCACCTCCATAGTTTCATTGTTAAGGGTTTTCATTTATAAACTATTTCTTTTTAATAATTCCAAACTAAATTACGTTTACCCTTGAAGTGTATAATTGAGAGAGAAAAACAAGTGTACAGCTTCTCCAAGTAAAACAGGTGTATAGCTTCGGTTTTGTAATTCTTAAATCTGTTTCAAAAGAAAGAGGATGGATACACTAACAATTTATTAGGTTTGAGGACTGAAAAAACAATATAACATTACGAAATTACCAGCTGATAACAGACTAAGATTGACATCTAAATGCAAACATTAACAGTACATTTGATTCGGTCTTGCCTATGCGACTTTTCATCGAGTTTTAAAATTAAGTTTTGTATAGAAATGTTTTTAAAAGAAGGTGATCGCAGTAGTTAAACGAATTGTAGACCCATCTGAATTCATTCAGTCTTCATTTCCTGAAGACTTTGGTATTCCGTAGAATTGGCCCTTGAATTACATATCAATTTGTTGTTAATTTGTGGTTGTACATCGAAGTTTCTGCCTATAAAAAGATTTATTTCATTTATTTTGATTTCTGCAAACTTCGAACTCGGATGCTATGTAAAAAGCTAAGCATTTATGGAATCGTGAGTCTTCATTGAACTAGTTCGTTTCTTATCTCTCAGGGTGATACCATGTATCGAATTGTTAATCTTCGAGAGATTTATGCGCTTTCTTTAATCATCACGTTAAGATTTATTAATTTAGCCATATACTCTAAGCGTATTTTCACTTTCCAAACTGTAGGAGTAATCTCGAAACGAAAAAATCTCTTGGTGTAAGAGAAATAACGACCTTCAAGCAAATCATAGTAAATGCATTTCGTTGATGTAATTCATACATAGTCTGTAACTATTAATTGTTAGATACTATTTTGAATGAACTGAAAGACTCCATTAAAGGCCTTGTACTTTTGAACAGACATCTGTTCTAACATTAAGCCAAATAATCTTTAGGTTTTGTAAAAGAAGTGTACGAGGAAAATCCACAAAAATAGAATTCAGATACAAATCTTTGGTTCGCCCTGTTTTGGGGATTTGGTGTTTTTTTTGGCCTCCTATAGAATACCTGCGTTGAACCTACTGATGCGATTAAAAAAAGATTCCTTGCATTGTTGTATGGTATACATTTGAGGGTTCAATTGTGAACGTTTTAATCAGTCGGTGTAAGTCAAACTCCTATTACTCAGTCTTTATAAGGGCAACAAATTAAACGAATTATATAAAACTAATGTTTTTATTATATGATATTCTTATTCCAATAATTACACAAAAATCTCCGTCATACCAAGCAGCTTCGTGGCAGGTTTAATTCCTTTACTTACAACTTCGATATCTTCAAAACTTGACATTAAACTTCAACATTACCTCTTACATCAATTAATTGTTTTTTATACCCTAACTGTTCCTTAAATCGTAGAATATTATATTGTATAATTTTTTGTTTTTTGTTTCGGTGCATCAACATTTTTCATTATTAGCACTTTTTTTTTTTAGTTGAAGCCCCACATCACAGTCACCTCCATTAAAAAGATAAATAATTAGTCTCTACGATCCTGTAGTCTATAAAGGTAAAGTTAAGAAAAGCAACGAACAAAACTTAATTACAAATAAAAGTAAGGTTACTATTTACTATCATTTAAAATTTTCTAGTATACACTCTACTTACACAATACCATTCGCACAATAAAAGTATTACTTTTCGTACAATAACATTTTACATTTCTCTAATCTCTACAAATTATATATTTTAAAGTTATTAGTTTGATACAGATTTATATTTCTCAGATACTTGAAAATGTTGATTAAGTTCAGCCCCAACCCGTGGATCTATTCGCATATCCTGAGCCAGTCCCATTCTAGCTCGAAACTATCTTAAAATTTGACACGTTTGCAAGATATGTTACGCTGTTAGTGTTTCAATACGCAATGGACGTGCTTACGTAACAATAAAGGTGGGTGTGTCTGACTCGAAGTGGAGTTAATATAATACTTTTCCGTCTTGGAACTAATTTTACCGGGCCTGGTCTAATAAATGTTTTAATCTTTTTCAAGTTTCCCTTCACGCTTATTCCAATCTCTTTTTTTTATTTCTCCAGGAAACTATTTTTAGTTAAGTATTTTACATCATAAGATTTGGCAGCTTCTGGGCTACTTATGACCACCAATGTAGCTAATTTGTTTACTTTTCACCTTTTTACCCTCATCTCTGAAGGATGCGGTCTATTTTAGTATCTTTGAAACTGCTGGGTTAGTAGAAAATGGATTCTTTAGTGCCATCAGAACACTGTTGGAATAGCAAAATATGAGATATTGATTGGATCCTGCCCTCCTACAGAAAGATAACGCCTCAAAAAAAGTATACATTTCCGCAGTACAACTCTCCTATGTGATGGCAATGACCAATGCCACTCCATATCACCTGACAATATGGCATAACTTGCTATACTTTAAATTCAAAGTTAGTAAATGTAAATTTAAGCAGATCTGTATTAAATACAAACAAAATTATATGAAGTTCAGTCTTGAATATTTATTATAGGAGTTTCTTCTTTACTGAACTTCAGTAGCCAAACTAGCTTTAAAGCAGCCATTCTGCAGGGAGATCTTATTTTCTCCCAAATTAAGACATACGAGGGTCGTTTAAAAAGTCCGTGCAAAAATAAAAACTACTCAATTTTTTGGGGTAAACCTTTTTTATTTTTCAACATAGTCTCCTTTTAGGCTTATACACTTCGTCCAACGCTGCTCTAGTTTGTTGATCCCTTCCGAATAATAAGATTTGTCCAAGTCTGAAAAATAGCCATTGTTTCTGCAATCACCTCCTCGTTTGAATAAAATCTTTTTCCTGTCAGCCATTTCTTCATATTGGGGAACAAATAGTAGTCCGAGGGAGCCAAGTCTGGAGAATAGGGGGGATGTGAAACGAGTTGGAACCCTATTTCCATTAATTTTGCGACCACAACTGCTGAGGTGTGAGCTGGTGCGTTGTCGTGATGGAAAAGGACTTTTTTGTGGGCCAATCGTGGGCGTTTTTCTTGCAGCTCGGTTTTCAAACGGTCCAATAACGATGAATAATATGCACCTGTAATAGTTTTACCCTTTTCCAGATAGTAGATGAGGATTATTCCTTGCGAATCCCAAAAGACAGTCGCCATAATCTTTCCGGCCGAAGGAACGGTCTTCGCCTTTTTTTGGCGCAGATTCCCCCTTGGTAACCCATTGTTTAGATTGTTCTTTGGTCTCAGGAGTGTAGTGATGTATCCATGTTTCATCCACAGTGACGAAACGACGCTTAAAGTCCTGCGGATTCTTCTGGAACAGCTGCAAACCGTCCTTGCAACACTTCACATGATTTCGTTTTTGGTCAAGCGTGAGCAATCGCGGCACCCATCTTGCGGATAGCTTTGTCATGTCCAAATGTTGATGCAAAATATTATGTACCCGTTCATTCGAGATGCCCACAGCACTAGCAATCTCACGCACCTTCACTCTTCTGTCATCCATCACCATATCATGGATTTTATCAATGATTTCTGGAGTAGTAACCTCAACAGGGCGTCCAGAACATTCAGCGTCACTTGTGCCCATATGGCCACTCCGAAAATTTTGAAACCACTTATAAACTGTTCTAATCGAAGGTGCAGAGTCACCATAATGTTTATCAAGCTTCTCTTTAGTCTCCTGAGGCGTTTTGCCTTTCATAAAATAGTGTTTAATCAACACACAAAATTCTTTTTCGTCCATTTTTTGAAAATCACTCGACTTCCTCGATTCAAACGAATGCCAAACACAAAGAAATAGACCGATCTGGCTGAAACTTGGTGTGTGTTCTTCCAAGAGATGCTACTAACTAAACATAACCTCGATACGCGCCAGTGGTGCTATCTCTCTGACTTTGCACGGACTTTTCAAACGACCCTCGTAACTAAAAACAATAGTCACTTTTTCAGCGATTCTTCTAAATCTTTGAGTTACAAGACGCGTTTTTGTAGGGCTTTTTCTATTATTATAATTATCGAAGAAAAAGGGTACAGTAAGTGTTAGGGCTGGGTCCGAATTTCAGCAGCATACAATAATGTAAGTAGTTCTCTTCTATGTGCAGACGGAAGAACTCCGGCTTCTACATTCTGACGGAACAGCGAATTTGTTCTAAAGACTCCAGTTACTATTTTGATACCCTAATTATATATATATTCTATCTTTCTTAGCCGTTTTTTCGTGCAGAGCTGCATATCGGTGCAGCATACTTTAACTAAAGGGTAGTTTGGTGAAAACATGTAACATTCTTGCATGTTATAATGAGATATCACCTTGATTATGTCTAGAATTTTCTTACTGATTATTATACTTATAATATTCTCTCTGATTATCGATGGGTGGGTTGTTATCAGTTTTGTTCCATTTCTAAATTCTGAGAAACTACCATTTTCTTTTTGGGATGTAGGATATTCCTTTAAGTATAGGTAGGGTACCCTATGTCAGTTCCGTACCCTTTAGAATAAGAACATATCGTTTTTATTTGAGAGAATTGAAAGCCATTATTTGCCAAACATGCTACATCATCTATTGCTTATTACTACAGCTTTACACCACCTTCTGTGAGATCTCTTCCAAAACAGTAGTTCGCTAAATCGTCAACATAGAGTATCTTTTGAATTGGATCTTCTCAATTTGCAGCGAGATTAAAAAAGGTAAAACTGAAACTTGAGGTATACTGTTTTCCTAAGTTTAAACCCTGATAGAACAGTCCCCTGTCGCCCACAGAATTTTATGCCACACAAAAAACTTTTAATAAAGCTGACAGATTTCCTTTAAGGCAAGGATGAATAGAACAGTTCCCTATCGCCCACAAAATTTTATGTCACACAAAAAACTTTTAACCCTTAACGGTCCAATGCCGCCATATAAGCGGCATAGCACTTTTACTTACTGGGACCAATGCCGCGTATATGGCGGCAAAAATCTCTTTTTTTTTAGCGCATCGACAGCTGTGGTTAGGGGGCATCCATAAATGACGTGGGGGGTAGGGGTAGAAAAATTGTGACACTTTTGTGACAAAAGGGGGTTAGGGGGATAGAATCAGCGTTATGTCACGCTTTTTTAAATCACTTTTTCATTTCCTTTTTTTGAATAGCGCGCGTTTTGTGTACCATATGATTTTCGTTTTCATCGACTGGGTTATCGATATGTCGGTATATACAAGAGCGCTACTCAAAGACTGTTGTTTTGCATTGGTTTTTATGGCTGCCCGTAGTGCATTCGTTGAACTAAAATTATCGCGATTGATTCTACCGTTTGTTGACAATAAGATCGGAAATTTATATTATAAAATGTCAGAAAATCTTTATCAATGTTTTTACAAAGCTGTAAGAGTAGCATATCCTTCAATACAAGGAAAATATCTGCCGAACAAAGTAAACGAAAAATGGAATGAATTAAAAAAGAAGTCAACAAATTCTGTAGATTTGAAAGAAATTACGGAAAAAGAGATTCAAAATTTGTCTGAAATTGCAGCAGGAAGTAAGAAGAAATTAGATTTCTTTTTTTAGGGGGGGGGGGAGGAAAAAATTGTGACTCAGTGTGACAAAGGGGGCAGGGGGTCAAAAAAGGAGATTTCTAGCGTTACGTCATTCATGGACGTCCCCTTATTAGCGCTCGGAGCTTTTTTCAGTGCACTGCCGGCCTCCGGACAGTGTTCTCCCGTTACAGACAACATGTCCATCACCGGACAGTGAGCTGTAAGAAGCTCCTAGGAAGAGAAAATCTAAGGGCCAGCAGCTGGATTCGAACCCGGGACCACATAGCTAATCCCTCCCCTAAAAATCTCTTCATTATTTTTATTTCTGTTATTGTCGTCATATTTACAATTAGCGCACTTCTGTACCCTTCTATGAATTTATGTACTTCCACTTGTTATCTATCTTCTATATTTGATTTAAATATGTTAAGCCCGCAGTTCCTCTTCGTATAGAAAATAGCTTGGACCTGGTGGGAAGTAAACTTGAAATACTTCCGGACCGTTAAGGGTTAATAAAGCTGACAGATTTCCTTTAAGGCAAGGATGATTACAGTTTCTTTCCATCTACCGTGATATTCTATTACAAAGTCGCAGAAAGTAATTCTTTCCAAGTAATGTTAGATTTTTAATCATTCCTCATTGCCAGGTAAAATATCCCTGGTTTTTCCTTCAAGCGTTTTATAGTTCTTCCATCATAAGAGGGGATCTTAATACGCCTCTTTCTCTTTATGTATCAAAATTTAATTCATGTTATCCATCTTCTGCCTTAAATTGGCAAAATGGGGCAAAGAACTAGTTGCTCTTGACACTTCATCAAAATTCTGAGCGAGTTTTTCTGTAAATTCTGTTATTTATACCAGATCTGTTAATTTCTTAATTGTCTAGTTCTTCTAAGCTCTGTATTTCTTTAAACATTATAAAGTTTTCTACCCCAGATTATCTCTTAAACCTATTGAATGCTGTCTTCTTTTGCTTGTTTGCTCCCTTAAATTTATATCTTTAGAAAGGTACCAGGGTCTTTGTTGTACTTCCTTCTATCTTCATAATGTTCTCCATTGCCTCTCGGTCGATGGCCACATCATTGGCTGTATGTATCTAAAGGAGCCACAAAATTTTCAGTATCGTTCAGTCAGTTGGCCATTTTGGTGTTCTACTTTATCCTGTGATGATTAAGTCTGTAATTTTTTTTTTTTTTTTTGGTATTTGGAATATGTTTCATTGTGTTTCATAGGTTTATTCATCAATAAAGAATAAATTGACCTATTCCAAAAATTGTAATAATAATAATAAATTGTCTTTATTTAAAAGAATTTACAATCTCAATTTAATACATAAAACAAGACAATATACTACATGGTCAAATGACCGTCCGAGGGGTTCAAGGGAGCTGCAACTCTATGATGTAGGAAAAAGCGAACGATAAATAAATTGCAAAAAATAAAAATAAAATCAAATAAATAAGAAAATAAACAATCCTCCAAATCACATCAAATTAATATAAATAAATAAACAATCTTCCAAATAACATCAAATTAATATAAACAAATAAACAATCTTCTAAATCACATCAACTTAATATAACTTTTTTTTTTTTATTTTAAACCAAAACCTAACGAAATTAACAGTATACTCAGAAATCAATGTTATGCATGATGAAGACTTTACAATAAACTCTGCCTTAACATCCATGCCTCTTTACAGTAGCCGATAAGCCTACACCAGTCATCTCCGTTAACATAGTTCATAAACTGATACCCTTCTAAATACTGCTGGTTGAACCATTTAGATCTAACACCGGCCAGCTTTGGACAAATTGCTATGAAATGATAGACATCTTCTCTGTCACAAACATAGCAAAGAGGACATGAAGCGTCCAACTGGCCGCTGATTGGTTTAGCATTTACATTTAGACTTTCTCCTCTAATTTTTGCAACCCATATCGCATCACTTAGTGGTAGATCATATATATAACTTTTATTATAATCTAAATCTTTATACAATAAATATCTATTTGTGTTTCTAGCTGCAGTTATATATTCCTTTTGTAGTTGAATTAGAACTTCATCTCTTAATTGTTTGAACTGTTTTTTCAAAGAAATGGTATCACTAAAATCTATTTGAATGTTTATGTTATATTTGACTAATGTATCTTGAATGTCTTTAAACCAATATGTATTACTATCAATAGCTTTTGTGCCAGTAACCGGGGTAATCTCCAAAAAAAAATTGTATATTTATTGTTACTTTTTTCTTTCTCTTTCCTTTCCCTTTAATCTGATTTTATATAATTTTTTCTTTTCCGTGGCGTGTCCTTCTGGTTGCTTGCTTGCGTAGCGTTAAATTTTTAAGCTTATGTTAAGTACGTTTTACTTCTGGTAACACTATGTTGCTTCGGTACCCTGGTATTTTCCATTCTGTAGGCTTGTTATCGATAGAAATATTTTTTTCATGGTTTTTCTTTTTGCAATCACATAAGGAATTGCCCTATAAATTAATAAATCAAAGGGGTTTTGTCGATGCTCTCACCGAAAAGCAAGATGAGGTGTGAAGGGGAGAAGAGTGTTATGGGTGAATGGTGCTGAAGGGAAGGCATTGAATGCTAGTTTCATTGCAGGATCGGCTAGCAACGGGGTTGTTACCACGGTTACTTTTGTCTGGGATGATTCCGTTTTCTTGGAAACACTTGTAGGTTCATCCATTAACTCGGTTGAGAAAGCTATCTCATGATTCTTTTTTGCACTTTTTGCTGCGATTTGGGCAAAAAAAAGTAACAATTTCACTAGCAGTTTACTGTACTTCTGGCCACAAAATATGTCAAATTTCGTCAAGAATTCAAGTTCTGAATCTCTTTTTTTTTGCAATAAATGCACCACTTGCAACAGACCTTAGTTTTTCTTCACAATTGAGACAACAGACCTAGTTTTTCCAAGTTTTTCCAAGGACTTAAAGCGATGCTTTAGTGGTGTAAGAGTCAGGTTTGAATGTAACAGACTCCTTGTCTTGCATGCAGCACCATTTAAATGTCTTTTTTTCCTTGAAGCAGAAATAGTTAAAATATACCTCCTTTGTCGAACATATGTGTGAATGTAAGAGTAATTTTTTAACTGTAGTATGTGTGTGTTTATTTAATAACATTTTGTATACTATTGTATATTCTTTTTACTTAAGTTTCTATTGGGCAGCATCGAAGTTAACTTTTGTGACATGGGATGACAAGATTTGACCTCGAAAGGTAAGATACCCAATATGTATAGATGTCTGACTCTATTCCTTTTTCGTTTTTGGGCTTAGTTGTTCTAAAAAGATATCCTTTATTTTTTTCTCCTCAAACCAGCATTATAGTTCAAGTTCACAGGAATTTTCAAATTTTACAAAGAGAAAATTACTTTTTTTGACGATATTTATGTATTGAAATGTTGATGCTTACTTTGCAACGTTTCCTTGATGGTAATGCACTGTTGCCACTTTTTTTTTTCCATCATAGTTTGGTGTAGCTCAATAAAAATATATATTTTTTTTGCCTACAGGTTCAAGTGATTCTTGCTATGACGAATTATCATGCAGCGTAGTAGCACCGAATGATAAACACGGACTTGAAGCGATAAGACTGTTGCACAGGCAACTGGACGACGATGAAAATGGAGCTGTTGATCCCTATGAGTCTGATGATGTAAGTAAATGAGATTAAATTTAGATACAATATAGAATTTTTATTAAGTTTGGCTCTCTCTGCCAGTATTTTTTCTGCTAGTATCTGCACGAAAACAATTTTTTTCGCTGTTTGCCTATGCACACTACCGGTGTTTGGTCTTAGAAGATGAACATATGGAGTAAAATTTTAATCAATTTTCGTATTTTGCATTAAAGTTTTTTTATTACCTTTTAAATATTTTGCGAATTATTCTTGAGCTACCTTTTTACCGTTTTAAATCATTTTATCTTATCCAATTCCTTTGTAATCAAGGCATTTTCTGTCGTCCCTTCAGCGGGTGGAAAAGGCGATCTTGCCGCACAGTTTGTATTATCCATCGATCAGCGAGAAGTACACATTTGTGTGGTGGTAGATGGATGCACTTGCATAAATCTCGGGAAGAAGATGTAGGGGAGTTTTACCCTTAGTTAAGATCGACAAAATGGAAAAAACATCACGTAGGAAGACAAGTAGGGTGGGTAAATACTCAAAGCTAATATAGGTACCAGTGATCGGCTTTAATTGAATCAAACAAGAAAGAACGAGTCATTATTTAGGGGGCAAAAAAAGCAGCCAGAAGTAATCTAGGCCGAAGATGATGTGATTTCGAAGATGTCATGTGTTTTGATTTGGTAGGTACTCCCTTATAATGAGAGTTGAGGTATAAGGATTGAAGTATTATGGGGCGATATGAAGGTAGCAAAGCTTAATTTAATCATTACACTTTGATCAAGGTAAGACTTAAACTAAATTCTATTATATCTACGAGGTAATCAAGATATATTTTATTGAATTTAAGTACAACGGTTCTCTTATTCCTTGGCATGTTAGAGAAACTAAATTTTTTCTTCCACTCCTTTTCTGTTTAGTCTTATTTTGATAATCTTTACGATTTTCTCAATGTGGTAAGAAAATTCCTTGTCTGTAAACTGTGGATTCTTGCATCTTCGGGCATAAAACTATCTATCCCCAGAAATCTCGTTACACATTTTTCCTGGAAAATTGTTCTAAGATGCTCACCGTAATAAAACGTTATTCATTGTCCCAAAAATGTCATATCAATTTAATGTATAGAAGGTCGCAACCAATATAACATAAAGGGACATTAAATGCATTTATAAAATTTAATGTTTATAAAAAAATCGAATAATAGGTAATGCAACTTGAAGAAGAGGTTTCCCAGCTTTTTTTTTTTTTAATTTTGTGGATTAGAGATAACAGATTTTCACTAAACTTAGAATGTTACTTGCTTATATTATAAACAACTTTTATTTTGAATATTTTCCGGAAAATTGATTGTAGCGGTGTTCGTTCTGGAGGTACTAAATTTAACTTTAAAATTTGGTTTTCTTTGGAAGAAAATTTATTTATTTACTATAATTGTTTCATAAGAAAAAGTCGTGTGAGTGTAGTTGTATAAAAATTTGAACATAAATAATCGTAATTTTTTTTTTTAATTTATTTATTTTTATTTTTTTATTTTACAGTTTCTTCGTGAAGAATTGCAATACGAAAGTGGAGCCGAACGGAGACAAAAGGCATTTCACCGAAATGATGATATGCACATCTCAGTGAAAGAATTATGGGAAGCTTGGGTTCGCTCTGAGGTACGTGGTAATTTAGGCTATTGATGATTGATTTTCGGTGGAAAGGATTCATTTTATTTTATCTATTTATTTTTTTTCAGGTTCACAATTGGACCATCGAACAGACAGTTGAATGGCTCTCTGTTGGAATTGGATTACCCCAATATGCGCAGACATTTATTACGAACAATGTTAATGGCGCGACTCTTCCAAGGTAATTAACATTTAATTAAGTTACATGTTACTTTGCAATCACTGTATTTTTTTTTTTTATTGTACCCGAGCGTTTAGTAGTGAGGACCACAATGCCTAGAGGTTTTACTGGGTTTTATTCCCTTGGAGTTGGCTTAATGTTTTAATATGAGAAATTTATAATAATATATTTAGTTAACCGCTTTGTCCGCGACTTAATTTGTAGTTGGGCGTAAAATCCACCTGAAGTAGGCATTACTTTACTTTCTTTAATTGAGATTTAAAATTAATTTGATTTAGGATTTCCTGTAATTTCATAAACTGATTCACTGAGTTTGTTCGGAAAGTTGACATCTACTTATAATATTCGTGTAGGTAGATTAATTTGTTTACATTTCATTTGGATTTCTGAAGTTCGATTTGTCAATGTCATATGATTACTGAACATCGAGTATTTAACAAGATTTAAGTGAAGTTGTATTGACGCTTATTTTAAATGTCTGGAATATAGTAGAATATAGTGAGAAAACATGTTTTTCTTTACATTTTTGGCCCATACTTTCTTCTCACTTTTGGTGAAGTAACTTTAAAACATAAATATCTAAAGTAAGCGGGAACACTTGGCTGGATAATTCTATATCGCTTCACCTCTTCTACTTTACGAGGCAATGTAGAGATAAAGTTATTCAAAAGTGTCTTACACATTTTGCATTGAACCCTTTTTATGTTAAGCTCACATCAAAAGTTGAATTATGGGGGTTTACTGATACGCGTCAATCTTAACCACAAGCAAAGCATGGTTGCAACGATTACCTCCCCCTCTCATATCCCTTCTGGTAAGATCTCTGAACGAATCATTGAGCGCAGATTTTAAGAGCTGAAAGTAGATGAAGTTATATGAATAATATGTAATCATGAACATGCTCGCTGCAACTTATCATAAGTTTCCTATAATTTGAAGCAAACTTCATTGAAATAAATCAAATTCCGTCAAATCCCGATAATAGTGGAGTTTCCACCAAGGTACAAAGAGGTAACGGAGAAATATTATACGAAAAATGTTTTTATGCGGTAACTGGTTTGAATGAGGCGTCGATGTTTGTTTAACCCTTCAAAGCCGGAGTTTTTTTTTTGGAATTTTTCAAAACTTTTTTATTTTGTCTATCAAATAGGTTGCTAATAATATAGAAAACATAAATTAATTAAGATATTATTCGCCAATCTCTGTTAATGGCCTGTGACCATATGTCACGTCAGGTCAATGGGTACTAGTATACAACGCCATCTTTTTTCAACAAAAATGCCTTATTTACTTGATTATAAATACGGAAAAAACTTTCCTTATTTTAAAAAATCTTTAACATAAAAATTGCACCTAATTGTTTCGAATGGTGTGTTTCAAAACAAGGTATTCACAAGCCTACTTTGTTATTTCTACATTGTGCCCACAGATGAACATCCTTCATTATACATCTCCTTCTTTTATCATTTGGCACCAGAATCACAAAGTGTCCCAGATCATCAGATCATATCTCAGATCTTCATCTAATGTGTATATTGAAGGAAGTCCTGTTTTTTTTGAAGCCGTTTTATAATTTGTTAGGTAACTCAACACAATCGTCCTCGGAATTCTATTGGTACATTACATTACATCGATAATTTGGTACATTACATGAAGTGATTTTTATAAAACACCCAAGCATTGTGAAGCACTGCACCCACTCACCACGTGAATATGGGCCACCACCATTTCTTACCACGTATATTTATTCGGTAAGCCATTATATCTTCATCCATCAGTTCCGCCCATGTTACAGTTACATTCGGGCGAGAAATGCATATATTTTTGTTTCACATGGCAATACGTATTGACTGTTCCAAGTGGAAATATCCTTGCTAAAGTAATTGCGGAATGGTCATTCCGACGTACTACCTCAATTCCGCGTTTCCAATCTAATATGCTTCCCCCCACCCATTTCATCATCACTGTAATTACAGCCGCTTTAGGTGGAACTATAAAAAATTCCGGCTCACCAACAAATTCATCATCGGATTCGTTGTTATTGTAGTAAGTTTAAGGCCTCCTCGAATATCAGCCCATCTTTGACTTTAAAATGTGCATTATTTGAAAAAAAAAAAAATGAAATAGTAGTCCAATGATCTGATGTGACCAAATGGTAACACAGCTTTTGAATGTGATTTTATAAGTATAAATTTAAGTCTTGAACTTTGTTATTGATACATAATTTATAACAACTATTGGTTATTGTGTTTCATATAAAAAACAAAAATTATGACATAGTTAAACTAAAAAATTGCTAACAATAAACTAGGGTCCAAGCTGATTGAAACAGATTTTTTCAAAAAAGCGTAACTAACTGAAAACACTAGTTATTATGATTTTCCGTCCCTTATTACGAATAACATACACTAACGTACACAATAGTAGAGAAAATCTAAATTGATTGTCTAGAATGAACAGAATTCTATTAAATGTGGCAAAATTCAACTGTGACCATATGGTCACTATAGGCTTTGATGGGTTAAATGTTTGTTATTGCTTTAAAGTGATTGATTAAAGTTCTGCAGGGTAGTGTACTCAGGTTAGTTGTAGTCCTATGAACATCTCTCACTATTTGTTTTTGTTGCAGTTTGGACCTTATGTAAAAATCTTATGAAAATTTTAAACTCATAATTTAATAACTCTAGTAAGTGTCTTTTTTCTGTTTGCAGATTGGCTGTCAGCAACATGCAGTATCTCAGCAGTGTGCTTGGAATAAAAGATCCAATCCATAAGCAAAAAATTGCTTTAAAAGCAATGGATGTGGTTCTTTTTGGGCCGCCAAAAGGTTAATTTGATAGTAGTAATATAATGAATAAATTTATTTTGCTAAATATATTTGGTCTATTAAATATCTACATTCTTTTTTCCTTACTGAAAATGACTTAATTAATGATTTCAGAATTAAGCAATCATATAAAGGACGGAATTTTGGTGACTCTACTTTTGGGAGCGATTATAGGCTTTTGGTACGCCTACAAAATGAACAAGAATTCAAGAAGACATCTAAAACGAATGATAAAAGATATGGAAAGTTTGCAAAAGGCTGAATTAGCATTAGAAAATCTTCAAGTATAGTTATAAATGTTTATACCTAAATGTTTATTTCAAATTTGCAAATTTCTTATTGTGATTTTTTTAAATTCAATTTTAGAAAGAATTAGAAAGAGCCCGTCAAGAACAGGAATGTGCTACAACTCAGAAAGCTGATTTGGAACGAAAACTGTTGGAACAGTGTGGAGATGGAACTGAATTAAGAACATCATATTCTGACCTAGAAGTGTCTCAGCTGAAGGCAGAAATTGAAGTAAGTGTTTTTTTTTATTTAGGGCGCGTCAACATCTGAGGCTATTGGCGCTCACAGCTTTTTTCAATGCATTGCCGGCCTCGGGACAGTATTCTCTTATTACAGACACGCTGTTCATCACCCGACAGTGAGCTGGAGAAAGAGAAAATCTAAGGGCCAGCAGCTGGATTCGAACCCGAGACCTTCGCGTGGGAATCCAATACCCCAACAGCATAACTAATTCCTTCCATTATTAGTGGATTATTTCTACTTTCTTATCCAACTTAAACTAAAACGAAAAAGATCATTAGTAGAAGATTAGTGCTTCCTGTGTGCTAGATTATTTCAGGACCATTATGAGAGGTGAATACATAAGAATTTGGTGTCTTCAGTGCAACCTGAACTTCTGAGAAAATACAAACCCCAGTTAAAATGAGCCGTAGTGGCTGCTAAGAAGAAAAAATCACTCTATCCCATATAACTATCGCTGTATTCTACATAATAAGTTTTTGTGCTATTGATTGCCATCGCAAATTGCACTTCTACAACATGGCATTTCGTGATGAATAGTACGATCCATCTAGATTAGCAGCCCTAAAGGCCTACGCCACCGCGACCCTGAGGATCTATTATGTCTTCCACCATTCTAGAGCTCGCCCTCCAGACCCGTCGACTCATAATTTGGAGAGCGGCTCCTGAGTAAAGCTCTCAGACCTTGGTTTTTCCTTCCCGAGGAGTAACATCTTTAGCCAAACAAGCCCCTCGCACTGACACAAGACGTGCAGTGCGTTTTTTCCTCCTCCCCTGACAGAACCTGCAAAGGCTATCATCTGCCAAGCCCATGTAATGCATGCGTTTTCTGAGCCTGCAGTGGTCAGCTAATAGACCTAAAATTATCCTGATAACCTCACGGCCTTGACGAATTAAAACTGCAGTCAGCCTCGGCGAATAGCCCATAATGAACTTCTTCGCCTGTCTCTCCCCAGTGGTGGCCAACCACGACTCTTGAGACCAGTAGGTCTCACCCATACACCCATAATTAGATGACCGCACCCTTAAGGCACTTTGAGACCCCAAAATAGGGCTCCGAGCCAAAAGATCTGCCGCTTCGTTTCCCTTATTACCTGAATGACCGGGCACCCACTCAAGAAAAACCTTGTTTTGGTCAATAATTTCTGTCATGGCACCCAGACAGTCCCATACCAGCCTTGAGTTTACCTGGTAAGGAGTCATTCTAGAGTTCATGGAGCATCCTGGATGTCCTAGAAGGTTACGATCCTAAGATTAGCTATTCTTCGTCTGACAATCTCGGCAGCACAAAACTTATTTGTAGCTAGCTCAGCCTGAAAGACTAGCTAGTTTTCCTAGGCTAACCGAAAAGCTACCGCTACTTCCGCTCCCACACTCTCCTCTGTCTTGGAGCTATCCGTGTAACACATTAAGTCCCCCACAACTAGGGTTCCTTGCCTCCAAGCCTCCCTGTCCCAAATACGGACTTTAAAAGGCTTGAAGAAGCCATATTTGGGAGTCATAACATCCGTAGACAGATCTAGTATAGGGTCTCGCTCCAGCTCCTTATATAGCCCCTGATATAAGGGGCTATATATATGGAGGCTCCTCCATGCCTAATGCTTATAGGAACTTGTTTCTCCATAAGCCTAGTGACAATGGCTCCAGCAACGCCTTGAATGTATATGTGCAATAGAGGCAAATTTAACAAAACCTCCAAGGCCGCAGTAGGGGTGGTTTCATAGCACCCGTTGCACTCAGACAGGCCTGCCTTTGAATGCCGCAAGTGCCCGTACTTCATCACCTGCAAGGTTTTCGCCCACCAAGCCACTGATCCGTGTTGTTTAGATCCAGAGCGTCCTCTTAGGGCTCAATCCCCAACTTTTCCCGCATAGCCTTTTACAGTACCCAAGGGTAACTTTAGACTTGTGGGAAATTATATTTAGATGGGAATTCCATATAAGCCTTTGGTCGAAAGTAACTCCCAGATACTTGGCCTCCACAGATAAGGGAATGCCAACTCCCCCAGAATTGGTCGTCCCAATCCACGCAGATCCCATTTCCTTGTGAAGGTGACCACCGTGGTTTTATGTGGATTGATGGAGAGACCCCCCTCCTTACACCATCTATCCACAATAATAAGAGCCCTCTGAGTACGCTCCGAAACCTTATTAGCAAATCTTCCCTTGACAACCACTGCCAGGTCAATAGCCTAATGCTAAGCTGTAGAAACTCTTCGCCGTCAGTTTAACTAAGAGGCCGTCGACCAGGATCGTCCACAAACGCGGAGATCACACACCTTTCTGCGGGGAACCCTTAAACACCCAGACCACCACACTGAGCAGTTGTTTAATGTGGCCGTTACCATTCGACCTAGTAAATTAGACTTGATCCACTGACAAATTGTTGGCGCTAGGCCTCTCTCCTTGATAGGACATCAATCAAAGACATAGTCGTGACATTATTAAAGGCCCCTTCTATATCCAAAAAGGCGGCCATTGCAAATTTTTTGTCCTCTAGGGACTTTTGAAGAAGCCTATTAAGATAATCTAATGCAAGATCGACCGACTTGCCTGCCTGATACAATCCACCTAATTTGATGATTATTTATTTGTGAATTTAATTAGCTGTAATGACTGATAATATGAATGCAGAAGCTTGGTTTCCTTCAATTCTATATTAGTTTGCTTAACTTTTAGTTGTTGCGCAGTGAATTGCAAAGAGCAGAAGGTGAACTAGAAGACAGGTGTTGGTCGCCTCCTGTAGGACTTCAGCAGTGGCTTCAACTCACTCACGAAATTGAAAATAAGGCCTATATTAAAAAAAAATTGTCCGCTGAAAAGCAGCTTCAGTCAGCACGTGAAGCGGTTTGTATTACCATTAAGCTTTTACATTAATAACAGTCATTTTTGCAAGTTAAAAAATATACGAAATTTTTAGGGCTGATAATTCTAGATAGCAATAATGATGAAGAATATCTTTGCACGTCCACCTTTATTGATTTAATGTTAAATTTAAAACCTAATGTTTTGTTGTTAAAATCAGCTGACATAGCTATACAATTACAATATGGATTGAGGACATAATTTCTTTGTTTTGTAGAAATAATTTATTTTAAATAGTATGAATATGGTGTGAACAAACACACTTTCCCACATTAGAATTTATGCATTTGTTGGTACATCTTCTTCAAACGATTTCATTGAAATTAGATTTTTTAGAAATAAGTAAATTAGGATGGGACTATATCCATGACTTCTTTCATTGGTACTAAAGAATAAGAAATAAGAAGTAGTCAGCAGTCAGTACAGCCTCCAAAGGAACAAGAATCAATAAAAGCGGTAGCATCGATTCACTAATATATAATACGCTCTTAAAATTGCTTTTCCTGACAAAATGTTTCAAATAAAAGAGAAAGGCAATTGATGGGTAAATAGGGGTAAGTCGCACTTACCGATTTTTCTCAAATCTGCTGTCCCAGCATTACTTTGTTTTTGATGTTACACGATCAAAGGTTTTTCATTTGCTAAGCAATGAGAAATTAAGACGGTCACCAATCCATTCTTTGTATTCAGAATTACAGATCCCTCAGATCTAATACATCTCAGATGCTACCGTGTTCTTGATTGCTTTATAATTCATATATATAATATATTAATAGAAATAATAATTCACTGTTGTCCTGTGAATTATGCCTGAACATACTCTCCTTTCTATAGGCTATCCGTCAACACTGCAAATCACTACTCTCCTCTGGCTGTATAATTACGACTGACTCTATTCTCACAATCCCATAAATATACAGAAAACTGTGACCAAATGTACTACTAGTCAGCAGTCTCTGCTTGTCACCGACCGCTTATTGATTTTTTCTGTCACATTAAAATTGCATTTAATATTTTTACAATTAACGTTATTTACAATATAATATTTACCATCTATGTGGGGTTCACGATAAATATAAATTTTGCAGTATTTACGAGGTTTATGATTAGTTATAGACCGTACAGTAAATCATTACATGAATATTCTTCTAATGTGGGCGAAAACGCCTTTTTTTAACCGAAACATTGCCTAATTTTAATGACCCATAGTGTTTTTGCAATGATTTATTTTGAAAGGATTATTATTTTCTTGACTCTGCTTTAACAATAAGAGCTCAGAGAAGCATTGAATATTCACTGAATAGACTTTACCCTGTGAATTAACAGTTTTGCATAATACATTGTATCGCTTGTTATTTTAATTCCACAAATATTAAATTCTGTTGTAAAATACAGTTATTTAACTATCAGTCCTATTAAATAACTTGAAATACCGGACAGTTTTAATAAACTGAATATATATATATATATATATATATTCATATTTTCTGTAACTGTTTAAAATTGTATCTTAATATAGATGTATGTAAAAAATAAAAGAGATGCAGATACTAAAAATGTAATGGAATGGTTAAAGATATGGACAAATTCTTACTTCTTGTTTTTTTAAATTAGATAAGAGTTTTTATTTTTAAAACATTACCCATTACGTTTTCTACTAGTTACCCTTCTTAGATGAGAAACATGTTATTTTGTCTAGCAAATATTCACTGTAAAATTAACTTCGAGTCTTACTAAAAACATATTTTAGCTAAACCAGTATAATATACAGGGTGATCCATTTAAAACGCACCAATCGCTAATAACTTTTTAGGAAAGCGGAATTTTGAAAAAACCCATGAAGTAAACCATATGTTTTTTTTGTTTAGTTTTCAAATTTTCCACCCCCGAGGCTGTATCTTTATATTTGGCGGAGTTACGGCAGAAAACCTGATTGGGGTTTCATAAGGACCACTGGTTTTGACAATGATTATGAAAACTACATAAAAAACTTTGAAAAATGACGTTGACCCCGTTTCGATATCCCTAATATTTGTCGAGATATTTAAGATCAAAGTTACAATTTTTTCTATTCGTGAACGGTTTTCAATATTAATTTTCCACCAGAAATACACGTTTTGGGTGGTCCTCTGACTGCAAAAAATATAATTTTTGACGCAAAGAACAAAAATAATAATAATTGAAGATTTTAAAATATGAAGTGAAATGTAATGGTTGTGGGTGAATCAGGATATATTAGTTTTATCATCAAATAAAAGCAACCATCACATCATTTTAATGTACTCCGTAAGCATAAACTTATTTTCTTCCTGTCTTCCTACCTAATAGCATAAACAGCATTTTAAATGACCACAAAAATAACGTAATAAATCCGGCGTTAAAAATTTTAATGTATGCAACTTACAGGTTTACACTTACACACGCATCTTATACACAAAAATACTTTGTTCTATTTGTGGAGTATTTTTCTAGTATGTGCTGATCAATCAGTAATAGCTTACTATATCTTTAAATTCATCTAATTTAGAATTTAAGGTTGAAGATGTTTCTAAACAGTAATTGCATATCAGTTCTAAGAAAGGCGGTGGACCAGATAATGTACCTCCATTTGTTCTAAAATCTTGTCAGTTAGTTTTGGCTCCTTTGATGTATTCAATAAATCACTAGCCACCAGAATTTTTACTTTTGTCCTCAAATTTAGTTTTGTTAATGTCAGATTTATTACTTAACTGGAATCCCTAACTGAAGTGAAGATTTGTAGACCTAATTGCAGTCGCCAGAAGTTGCTAAATTCTTGAAGCTTTGGTTGTAAGCAAGGTTCGTCCGCGTTTAGAGACTTATGTATAATTTCAGAACATGGTTTTTACTCTGGACTTCTATTTACACTATTTGGTTGTTGTCTCTGGACTATGTTCTTATATTAAGTCGGAACAGGGGTGGGACTAGAGGTTATGAAGCGTTGCTTTGTAAGTGGGAGATTCAGTTCGAATGACGCGTGTAGCTACTTTTTATTTGTTGAAAAAATGTCAATAGTAAAGTATGTTCTTCCGCCTTCGCCCACGACACCTAAATGGTAGTTGGACGTTAAGCCCCGCCTAAAATAATGAGCAATCATTTCACTTAGTTACTTTATTATATTAAATGTTTTACTGCAGGAAATGAAGTTGTAAATTATCTTGACTTTTCTAAAACATTTAATTTAAAACATCATGTTTCATTGACGCATAACTTGAGTGTATTTGGAATCGTTGGTTCTTTGTTGATCTGGTTTCGCTCCTACTTATTCAACGATTAAGTATCAAACAGTCAAATTATTTTCAATCCTATCTAAACATATCTTATACCACTGATGTCTCAAAAGGTTTCTTTTTGGGAAGTTTTTATTTAAATTGTTTATTAATGATATTTCCTCCTGCTTGTCCATTTTGCACTCTTTGATGATTATATAAAGTATACAGGTCGGTTTGAACTGTGGCAAATTGAGTCCTTTTGCAGTCTCTTCGATTCCCTTAGAAAAGTGTTGTCATAATAATAAAATGATGCTTAATGTCAAACAAGTGACTTTATTTCCTTAACAAAAAAAAATTATATGTTGGGGCTATAAGCTACATGATTTTACCTTTCTATAATCACATCAGATCGATAGTCAAAAATATCAGATTTATTACTTAATCGGATTTTTGGTTTCATGATTATAACTATCACTAATCTCAAGTATTCTTTCCCTTTAATCGTACTGTATAAATTGATGGTTCGCTCTCTCCTGGAATATGGTGCTGATTTATGTAGTTTCTTGCAAGCATCATGCGTCAAGCATCAAGCATCAAGCATCAAGGTGATGCGTTGGAGTTGGTATAGAGTAGATTTTTAAAACTTGTTTGTTTCCGTGCATCAGGTGAACTTTTTGATCGATATTCCATGCGGGATATTACTTGACTTGCCTTTAAACTCTTCACTCCTAACGGTTAGAGATGTTATATTTATGTATTAACTAATGCACAATTGTTAGACTCATTTAATATTCCAAATGCTCTTACTGTATGATTTTTGCGAAATTCTCTTGTAAAATGGAGAATTTCAATCCTTTGATTCCCGAAATTATTTATTTAATTATAGTTTAGCCCAGATAAGAAAAATCTAAGCTAGATTTTCGATGTTTTTATATTGTTCATTTTCAGATAGAACGAATATTGTAATAATGATACACTTTCCAGGAACGGCTCTGGACTGAAAAAACGTCCGGGCGCCAATGACCTCAGAGTTGATGCGTTTCAAGTAAATAAAAAATGGATAATACTGGTTTTGATAAATAAATAAATCTTTGACATACACTGAGAATTCAATTATTACAGTGGGATCTTTTTATTCCGAATAGATTTGGCTTTACAGTCACCCTCAATAAAAATCTAATTCAAGTCTAATAATGCGCGCACAAAGTAAATTTTAAAAATGTATGTAGTTTTCTTTGTTAATTATTGCATTAGAGCTTGACAGCTCTACTCATAATTTCTATTTTTTCCTTTATATTTTGTTTTCACAGTTTATTAAAAAGAAACCTAATAATGTTTTACGCAAATTTTAAAATGTGTATATTTATTAAACGAATGTACATAAATGTGTGACTTATTTAGGTAATAACTAACATCTTCGTCCTTGTATCCCCTTCCTGAAAAACTGACTAAAAATCATCTGCATTTGGTTATTGTTTTTTTTTTATAGGCTTGTATTTGATTAATAATTCCTTTGAAATGTATATATTTGATAATATTTTAAAATATTTAAGTATTATTTTTAATTGTGTTGTAAAGTGTTATGTTTGTCGATCCCTTAATCTCACCATTCCAAATTTGGTTTGTTTGTTTTTTTGAATTTAAGGCGCTTCAACATCTGAGGTCATTAACGTGCGAGACATTTGGACCAATTAGTAATAAAAACAATAAAATAAACCTAAAAGGCCAGCTGTGGAGAAAGCAATCTTTTTATTACCTGAGATTTTTGTGCTTTTCTTTAATTCTTACCGACTTAGGATTTTCAACCATCTCCATTCTGGTCTTTCTAGTAGAGACGCCGACTTTTAAAGCTATTATGCTTAAATTACTTATTTACTTTCCTTTATTGTAGATTAGAGAAAATAACAATCATTTTTAGATTTTTAATATTAAGTTTGACCATAAACTTGTTCTAAATCTATGAATAAGAAGTTTTTAGATAACAGTAAGTTTTAAGCATCTCCCCCCCCACACCAATATTATTTTAGATTTATTCATTTACAACTATACAGTAGAGTACAACAAGCAAAAATGATCGCAGAAATACTAACACGTACATGTGGGACTTTATAAAGAGCAACCCCATTGGAGTCCTTCTTACCTATAAACTTTACATTATTTCATTTAATTAGGTAGTCTCTAGGCCACGCGTTCTTTAGACAACTCCTAAGGTTTCCGGGAAGAGTTAAGTTGATAACGATGACATTAGGGGATATTATTAGATGAACTCACTTACCTCAAATTCAGCTTTTTAGGTCTAGGTAGGTCGTATGATTGTTAAGTAAATCAGTCTTTAAGTTTTGTAGTGATAGGAATGTTTTCCTAGTAAACAGTGCAGTTAGTTTTCTTGCCTTATAAGTCATGTAGGATCCTTGTGAGATGACGTCCTAAGATAATTCCAGGAATTGTTCTTTGTCTGCATACGGGATTGGGATTTGGTAGTTGAAGAGGGTGGGAGCCACTAGACCTTCCTTTCAATTTTTGGGCGTCGTCAGGGGTTCCGCCAATCAAAATACTTGCACAGATTTTTCCGGTAGTGATTTCGATTATTCTTCTAAACAGTTTTACTTAGCAAACAGTGGTATAACTACAAATTTTAAAATACTCCTCTGGAAACTTTCCGGGTAAGGTCTTTACTCACATACAATACAAGTATTCGTGTTTGAACTTAGAACCAATCACTAAACCGTAACGGAATTCCTACTATGGTCTCCTTCAACTCACCAAACATTTTTCTGGGCTTCTCTAAAACTGTGAGCAAGTATATTTTCATTTTTGCTCAACAAAATTTTTCCTCTGTATTTTCGTCAGTAAGTAATATATTTCTGTGAGGAGCTTTTGCTTAACACTATTAAATCTCTTCGGGACTAATTTATTTAGTGTATTTATTAGTCTGGCTTTAGCTCATCAGTAATATCAGTCCAGGTTTTTTTATTTCATTTCGAAAGTGGGTGCGATCTCAGGCGCCAACTGTCCTGCTGCAATTTAATAGCTTTTACTGAACGAGTTCGCCGGTAAAGAGGTTGTTGGTGAAAGAAAGAGTCTCGCTGTTGTACTTGTCAAATGGTACATAAGCAAACTCATGGCTAACACCCAGAGGATAAAGTGTTTCAAAAAAATTGATAAGTTCATCTTATGAAGATTTATTACAACAATAGTATCAGCATTCGACAGTTTTCTTTGTAACCTCACCTAATATTAATGAAATTAGTTATAAATTCATATGCCTAGGTATTACTTCAAGTATTATGATACGTATAATATATACGTTAAAACGTCACTTATGTAATAGATGTAGAGTTTGCTAGAAAACTTGGAAGTAGAAATAATTTTCTGCATTTAAATAAAATCACCGAAGTGGGAGAAAAATTCAACATCGTCCAGAATAAAAAATAGGTCTTATTCCTGATTCTCTAGCCTTTCTATTTATGCGACTGTAAAATGGATTTTTACGAGGAGTATTTTATAAAAATGTTTTCTTTATTCTAATTGGGTTGACACCTTTTTCGCTTCCATTTTGTGCTTTTATGAACTACACGTATTCTTTTTGTTTCTACTTTGCTAGGGTGGAAAAGTGATTAACAAGAATTGTATAGAAATCCTTTTTAATTTTATTTTTTTAACTTTTATATTTAATGTGTAAATGAGTTTTATTTCTAGGGTCGTAACGCTGTAAATATCTTTGGATTGGGCAAGGAAATAATCAAGACCATCTTAGAACCTGCTTAGAAATATCGGAGTTTTAAATTAGGTAAATTTTAATGTTGGATCAAATATTTCATTGTGACATTCAGAAAGTTACCCTTCTTTTCCTTATTTTTCATGTTTATTGAGCATGTGGCTATTGAAAATATGTTTAAATATAAAAAATTATTTTAAAAACAAGCACAGCTTGGCAGGCACGGTGTCTTCTGGATATCAAAATTACTTTTTCATTGTTTTCGCTAAATGATGTCGATTTGCCTTAATTGAGATTTTACGAATATATACGTTTTATGAGGTTCTCTTTTTTTAAAAAAACTCTTTACGAATGTTGATCGTGAACAGAAATCTTAAAACGAAAAATCACAGGAAGCTCAAACTCTGTTTAGTTATCAACTACTGTTTGTGGCTTGATTTGTTTAATTTTCAAGATTTTCTCGCTTTAGAAGATAATCTTCATTAAGTACACATAATTTGTGAATTACCTGTTAATACTGTAACAATTGCATTGTGTGAAGCGTTCCTTACCAAAGTTATACTTTTACATCCGCTCTAAATGACAGAATTTAGAATACGGTTAAAACTTGAGCAATAAAAGATACGGTGTATCTGGTCAGTGAGCCGGTTTATTATGTTCGAGAGAGCAGACAGATTTTAAGAGGACGCATGTAAGAGACAGAAGTCTGGGATACCTTACAATATTTTAGACAGAAAGGAAGAGGGAGGGCCTTTAGGTCTTTCTTTTCGGTATGATTTGGGGTGGTAGATAAGAATCATGTTGTTCAAGAATTCCGCACCCTTAAGCTTTTTTTTTTTTATAATAATAGAAGAACCAAACGCGACAATGTTATCTGTACGTAATACCATATTTTGAGCTTTCTATTTTTTTTTTCTGGTCATATCGACACGTGCATTGACCATTCGTTAAAAACTAATTACGGAACTTCGAAACATGTATTTCCGATAAAAAATCATTACCAAAAATGTGCCACAATTATACTTTTTCCTTTTCGGAGGAGCTAAAGAAAGTAAGAATGTCTTTTGTATCTGTTTTAACTTTTTTATAGGGTTTATTCTGTGTTTATTTGTCACGAGCAAGCGCATACAAACATTACGTTTTGCTCTATAATCCATTTTCTTTTTATTTGTATTTGGTTTATACCTATATGTTTTAAAGCATTGCAAGGAGCACTGCGAAAAAAACCTCTCTTGTTTCGCTTTTAACTTAGTCGCTTCATCTGATATTAGGTTACGTTGTTTTATTTTATGTTGTTTCTTTGTATTGTTTTAGAGGCTGGTGTTGCAAAAGCTTTTGTGAATTTCTTTATATAAACAGCACCATGCTGTTGACCATTATTGTATTATTATTATTTTTTTAAATAAACTTATTCCTAATTTATTTTTCTCAGAACTAACAATATGTTGCAGTTTACTTTCTATTTGAACAAAAATTCAATTTTAGAATTTCATTATCTGTATCCTGAATTTTTACAAAAAATAGTGTTATCTATATTTTTATTCTAATTAACTAATGGGCATGAATTGAAACAATAAATCTTATGTGTGTTCGGTTTCTTGTTGACCTATTCTTTTTTCTATTTGTATGTATTGCATTTTGTTTTGTTGGTTATATTTGTATTGTCTGTAAATTGAATTTTAGGATCTTTATTTATATTATGATTATGGTATTCGTCTCTAACATATTTCACTCAGTAACATATTAGAGACATGTTCTAACCATAACACACAGCTAAAATTTTAACACAAGCAACCCTAGACTTATAGGCAGACAAAACAAAATAAAAAAAATATATGTTAGATAAAAGGATAGCCGAACGCAATTAATTATAGAAGACACATAATCCCTAATTTAAACTAAAAATACATTTAAATAAACGATTGCAATTAACATTCATAAATGTTTTAAAAACTACCTGTGTATAAAAGTGTACATGTTTCTGGCTGATTTTTATGATAGAGTGTAAAATCGCTTAGGCAGGGCCTTTGTTTTCTTTCCGAGACTATAAAATTACATTCAAAATTGATGCGAATAATAAGTTCTCAGCTTCTAAAGCTTCTAAGCGTCTTAAAAAAAAAAAGTTTCAGAGAAATTTTTCAAATCTTGAGCTGTTTTCCATAAACATCTTAAAAACTCAGTTATCTGCTCTGTAAAATTGTATATCCAGGTTAGACTTTTGTCTTTTACCCTCTTTTGGGCATATATGGCAGTTATAAAAGAGTAACTGTTTCGTTTCTTTCGTTTATAGAAACGAACGCTGAGATGTCCCCAGAACTCCCTAAAAATGGGAGTGTTTTAATTAATAGTAGTAGGTCTGTATGGGTGTACTTAAGAAGTTTTAAGGAAAGCATGGTGTGAAAGTACTGAAAAATCCTTGCAGGAAAATCATGCTTCCGCCCAACGAATTTCAGCCAAAACCTTACTAACGGAAGTAAAAACATATTAAATTGAAATAACTGAGCTCCAGAGTTTGCACACAGTATTTATAAGAGAAAATTGTATTTCAGTGTGCTCGGATTATTTTACATTTAATTTGGTTTAAAGTAATAGTTTTTCGTTATTTTTTTTAAAATTATACCATAAAGTGTGAACTGTTGGATTGTATTAAAATTAAGTTGTTTTATTTATTAATTTGAGCTATAATTAATTAGTTAACAAGTGAAATTATTACAATTGGATTTATTTGTTTTGTTGCAAAAATTAGTGAAGTATTGTGGTTGCAAGTGTTAGGGAATTGAGGGCTAGTTCGCTGGCCACGCCCACCATACCTGTTGCCGGTAATGTTGCTACTGGGCTCATCTCTTGCGTAATAATGCAATGAGTAATAAAAATTACGGAAATAAAAGCAGGTATTCTTCACCTGAGGAAATTATGGATAAAAAGGTCAAGGAGAATCAAGTGATAGAGATGATATCTTATTGAGTAAAATAAATGATATGCTAGATGCTAAGCTTGCAAGATTTCCGACGAAAGAACAATTTATAGTACTTGAAAACAAGTTAGACCTTATAATAACTGAAAATGAAAATTTGAAGAAAGAAGTTTTATGCCTCAAGGAGGAAAATAAAAGTATTAAGAAAAGCATAGAAGTGTTCTTGAGAAAGACGAAAGCAAAGAATTTAATAATTTGAGGGTGTCATGTTTCAAAGAAGGCGATAATTTGGTATCCTGTAGTAAAGGAATTTTTTGATAATGTTCTTGGAATTGGTGAATTGTTGATAGATAGAGTATTATCTATTAGGATAAGGTCAAATGCTGCTAGTGGAATGGTCCTAAGTAATACACGGAAACTTATGGGTACTGGCATCTAGATTAACAGAGACATGTCACTTCTGGATAGGCAAAAAACAAGAAAGTTGGCTTAACAAGAAGTTAAGCAGAAAATATTAAATAAAAACAAGGAAGCTAAAGTATCACTGAGGAGTCGTTGTTTGCTTTATTATAACAGGAAGTACTTTTGGGATAATGAGGAGGGACTTACAACGAAGAAAGAGGATCTTAAACTTCTAGAACATTAAAAATTTAACTTTTTTTAATTTTGTTAAGAATTTTGATACTTTTTTTCTTGTTTGAGATATTTATGGAATAATTTTTTTTTTTGTGGGAAAAGTATTTCAGTTAATTTAATTTGCATTGGATAGGAGCTACAAGGGAAAGTTTCCAAATTACCTTGGATAATATTAATTTTAAAAATAAATTAGAAAAAAGTTTCAATTTAATAAATGAGGTTCGAAACAAATGTACAGGAAGCTGTTCATATGTTTGTAGCTATGATAGTTCAATATATTACGTAGTTTCAGTAAACGTAAACATAACATGGATGTCCGAAGTTCAATAAATTTCAAGCATAAATGACATGATTTTGATTGTAAACAATCTAGAAATGAAACTTTTAAATCTTTTTCGTAATACGGGTTTGAATCTGGTCAGAAGTACGATATTGAAAGTAATAGGAAATGCAAACAGGTGTGTACATCAAAAAGAAAAGAATTTTATTGATCAGTTACAAATAAATTTAAGGAGCTTAATGATAGTAAAAAATTGTTATTTAATTTATTTATTCATTTTTATGTGTGTAAAAATGTTCATTCTTTTGTTTTGTAGAACATTTTCTTTTTTAAATTCACATAAATGCTTAATTTCTTATTTAGTTTCAATTGAATTTAATTTATATTTTATTATAATTTTGTATTTTTCAATTTTATAGTAGTTGAGTGTAACTCTGCAATGGACTATGTCTTTGCACTTCGTTTGTTTTTAGTTTGTATCTAAATTATGTAAAGTTAAAAATGTATAATAAATAAAACAATTTATAATAATAATAATAATACTACGTTATTATTGTTATTATTATTAATTATTATTATTATTATTATTATTATTATTATTATTACTATTACTAAGCTCCAGTTTTCTGGAATTTTTATTTATCAACGTTTACTTTTTACCTTCATAGAATTGGTTTCAAAAATATTTCTTAACCATGAAACCAAATATTTCGAAAATTTGAGATATTCGCAATACTGTTGCAGAAAAAAGAAAAAGCAAAAACCATCTTTCAGATCTATATCCTACTAGATAAAATTCAAAATAAACAAAAAGAACACTTTTAATTTTGATCTGCATTTATATTGTAATATTTTTGTTTTCTAATCTAGCGCTTTAGATTTCAGGGTGATACTACTACTATCAATAATAATAATTGTTTTATTGCTTTATAAAATACATTCTGTAGCAGGAGTTGGTTACAAAAATATAAAATACAAGTCACCAAATAATTGTGACAATAATAAAAGTAATAAAAACATAAAGTTAGCAGAAACTAAACAAAAACTGGGAAAATAAAAGTGAAAAATTACCCAACAAAAATGAAACTGAAAAAAAAGAAATTAATATTTAGTAACAATTAAAATGAATGCTAATATTAAATAAAATTTCGCTGGAATAATTAAGTAACTGAAAGACAAAAGTAAAGAAGAGTCAAAAACAAACAAAAAGAAATAATGCCTCTCAGTCATAAAAATTTCTTGGTAACATTAGACTTGCTGTTATATAACTCATTTATTTGTTTGTAATCACAAGATAAATGTAAATCTTCACATGTTTGTGGAGAAGAATTTGATAAATTTATTTTATTTTGTACCCTTCATGTATCTCTTGTTCACTAAAATTAGTGTTGGCGAACCAAAAAAGGAAGAGAAAGGATCATCCAGTGTCTAAAATGTTAAGAATTCGGATAGACACGGGCTTATTGCCATCACCCACCAAAATATGTTAAATTAGCTCATCCCTCCGAGCAATTTAAAAAAACTGCTTATCCTGCCAGCAACCTATTGATTATGTGGTGGTGTCCACACAGAAAATTACAAGGGTTGCACTACTTAATTAACGAACAACAAAAAACTAAAAAGTAGTCAACCCAATGGGCATGCACTGAAGAAGTTGCCTTCGTGCTTTTGTAATAAAATTTCTTAATATGTTAGGGTTGTCCAGTGTTGTTTCTAATAGTTATTTATTCCTAAATTAGGCGCATACACATTTGAGGTGATTGGCGTCCGGAGACTGCTCAGGGCATTGCCGGCTTTCAAATAGTACTATCTTTATAGACCGGACATGAGATGTAGAGCCTTCTCTGAAAGTGAAATCAGAAAACTGTAACCGGGCTTGAATCCAGAACTCCGCTTCTGAGTTAATTGCCCTATCACTACTCAGTACTGTAATAGCAAATCTGTCCCCTTAATGTAGTAGGGTGAAACAAAAGTCTACGTTTTTCTTTTTCATTTAGTTAAGTGAACTGTTTATATTATTGCGTTGATATTGTACGAATACTTGGTTCTCTTTTAAGTATATATCAATGTTTAGTTGAGGTTTGATAGAGCGGAAATTCAAAAAAAGTGAGTTACACTTGGCTAGGCTTTAATGGAAAAGATTTGCGAAAAAGATATTGTTCTGCATGTCGTGAGAGTTTGGAGGAAGCTCTGTTTTGAGTTAGGCGAGCTGTCACATTCAGCTTAATTGGGGAGGGTCCAGACTGTTCTGGCTGAAAAATACTCCTCTTTAGGCATGCAGAAAAGTTCTTGATGCAAGTCCACATACTTCGCATCAGATTTCCCCAAAAGTAATTGAGCTGAAGTTCGAGTTTTTTCGCCCTGCTTATAGCCCGTAACTCGTTTCTTTTTACCACCTCTTATTCTGTTTATTTGCTTGATTTTTGCGGGATAAAAATTTTATTGCGGATGAAGAGGTGAAAACATTTTGTAACGGATTCTTTGCCTCCAAAAAACCTTCATGGTACCAATGATAAATTGATTAATTGGGTTGATATGATAAACAGCAATGAAATAAATAAATACTTCGAAGTTTTATGTTTTAATATTTATTAAAGCAAAATAGCCAAAAGCGTAAAAACTTTTGTTACGCCCAGTACATAGCAATCTTGGTTTAGGAATAATGTGAATCTTACTGTAATGTTTCATCTGTTTTTGTTTTAATGGCTATTTACTCAAGTCAGTACAGTGCTCTGTATAAATTGCGCCATAGTTATTTATTGTTTTTAGGGCAAGGTAATCCTTTAAAGATTGGTAATTGTTGAATTTTTACAAGAGCAAGTTCTATTCGCACCCGTTTTTTTATTTTTCAATGCCATTAGTGTCACTCAAAGATTTACTTTGTTGCAGTGTGAAAAATTAAGAAAGAAGCGTTCCAGTTTAGTAGGAGCGTTTGTCTCGACGCACGGGAAATCCATAGACGAAGTAGACCGGAGTATTGTTGAAGCAAGGTATTTATCATTTATTTAGAATGTACGATAATAAATATATTTCTTGACGTGAACGAAACACAGAACTTGTGCTGTCCTCTGGCGTTTTTTCTGATTACTGGCATCACCGCTCACCACGGATAGCAAAGTTTAAAGGTCTTAGTTATGAGATTCTAAGGATAGTACTGCGTGGACTCGTCCTCGAAACCTGCGCTGTTCTAGGCCAGCGCGCTGTGACTCGGCTAATTCATTCTTTTACATCAAACTTTTAATATTTCTCTTTTAGAACACTACTTAATGAAGTCACGCAAGAGCTTGCAGAAAGAGTGCATAGATGGAAGAAAATTGAGCTCCTTTGTGGCTTCAACATTATAAACAACAGGGGACTTAATGTGCTCGAAGCGGAATTGTACAAAGGAGTGATTAATGGACGTTCTCTGGGATCTAAAGGTATATTACCTTATTTGGTCGCAACCTAAAGTTCACCTTGATTGTTTTTTATCCATCATTAATTGTGAACTTTTTTGAATTTATTTTGGCAATACTGATGGACAATAAGGATAAGTAAGTTTTTTTTTATGATATAGAGAATTTTACCTTGGGTAGAAAAAAAAGAAAGACCTTAGTATTTAAGAATTTGGTTTGTGACCTTTCATTTGTACCCCTGAGGTTTAGTAAGACCATTAAACACTTAAATTAGTTTTGATAAACAAGAAAATATTCATCCAATATCACTTATTTATGGTTTTACTGAATTAAAAACAAAGAGAATCAATTTCTAATCGGAACCATGTGTTTAAATTCGAGGACTACCCAAGCCGCGGTTTTGTTGATAGAAAGCAAAATTCAAGATTTTTTTTTCTATTCAGTTCAGACACCTCCATATACCCCGCACATGAATCCGTATGACTACTAATTATTTTCTCGTAAAAAAAAAACTGTATTTTTATATGCCACTTTAGTTTTAGTTTACACTAGTTTACACCTTAGTTTACATTAGTTTTTCGCGCAGAAGAGAGATGTTGAGATTAGTAGATACACCTCGCTGACTGCATCCGACGGTACTTACACTTCACAAAAGCTGCTGGACCTCGCAGGAAATTGATTGCAGTAAAGGAAAGTTATGGACTTATTTTAAAGCTAATAAAAGTTTGGTGTTGCGAATTTTGCCAATGATTTCTTTACAGTAGATTAGATTCAGTACAAGTTTGCTTGCAAGCATTCGCCGCTGCGACTAATAAGAACTTTTGTGGCACCCACCAGTTAGAGCAACTCCTCCACCCTTTTTCAGTTTGTTTAGGCTTAGGAGTCTGGTGAGAAGCTCCGTTGAGGGCTTGAGTTTTTCTTCTTCGAAAAAGCGAATTCCTAGCCATACAAGCTTGATAACATTAACTTTCAAAACGTCCCCATTGTTCATTTCTAGCCAAAATCGTACTTTTTCAATATCAAACCTTATTTAATAAAATTACTTTTAAGTCAATGAAGTACTTTCTTTCGTTTTGCAGGACCCCATTGTTCATTTCTAGCCAAAATCGTACTTTTTCAATATCAAACCTTATTTAATAAAATTACTTTTAAGTCAATGAAGTACTTTCTTTCGTTTTGCAGGACTAATGTCTAGTCAGGATGACTTAGATGAAGACAATGGATTATTCTCATTAATTTCAGGTATATTATATTGTACTTTGAAAAATGCTTCCTGCTCCTGCAACTACGGGTAATTGTGGGAGTCTTTCAAAGCGTAATCTAGTAGCAAACGCACTCGTCTCTAATGCAATAATTCGGTTCGATTTTCGTCAGGCCTCCTTGCAGATTAGAAATGCGTTTCTAAGTAACTGGGCCAGAAACGCAGTGAAAACCTCGGAATGAAATACGAAAAGTAGTTTTTAGAAATGAAGACAAGATAATGATGCAAGTTGTACAATTTGAGAAAAAGTTGATGTAATAATCTTTTAGAACTTCAAAGGAGTAATTCATCACGAATTCGTTCCCAATCCCTTTTCCTCTTTTTTTTTTGTTGATATTGCTCCGCCACTTGTTGGTAGCATTTCTTTTACATTCATCTACAAACCAGACTTTACCCAATGCAACTTTCATTTATTCTGGTCGCACTTATTTTACGAGGGAAGATTTTATTAACTTCACAGAAATTAAAACTGGAAAGTGGTAATTTTTTATTTTAAAATTCAGGAATAATAGCAGCAAAGAATCCAACACCTGGCAGGAAGATGTCTTATCAGTCGATTTACTATTGGTTGTATTTGGAGTATTAATACAATTTTTACCTAAATCTTATTGTCACCTACTGGAGAGTCTCAATGACTTGCGAATTTGATGTAGAATCGCTGGTGGCGATGTGAATGAATAATCTGGCTTCGTTGTACGAAATCGCCATCATATTTTTTTTTTCATTTTAAATACAATTTTGTACATTTCAGACTTGAAAATGAAGCGTTTTCTACTTTATGCAGCAGGCTGTATGATGTTTGTTACAATAATTCTCTTTGTTATCAGATCGCCTTGGGGATAGTGCAGCAGATGCAGATTCATCAGGCAGTGAGAAAATGGGTGGTGACGATGAAAGTACTTCATCGCATGTTTTTACTAATGAGCCTACAACTTTGCGCTCTATAGTTGAGTTCGTAGTTGGAGGAGATCAGTAAGTTTATAATCATTGTTGATGTTTTAATTAGTTATTAATATTTATGAATACTGTTTAAAATTTATTGAATCAATTTAAATAATAATATGGAAAAAGAAGGGAAGGGATTAGCTATACGGTTAGCGTATTGGACGCGTAGATCACGGAATCCAACTGCTGGCCCTTAGATTTTCTTTTCCTAGCAGCTTTTTACGGCTCACTGTCCGGTGATGGACAGTGTTGTCTGTAACGAGAGAACACTGTCCGGAGGCCGGTAGTGCACTGAAAAAAGCTCCTGTGGCGCCAATAACCTCAGATTTTGACGCGCCTTAAATTATTTAAAATATATATATATATATATATATATATGAATATATGTAAAAAGATTAGTGAAGTAATATTTGGTATTTTTGCAGAGATGATGCATCTGATAAAGAAAAATGCCAGAAAAAAATGTCTGTGTCAACATCACCGCGAGATAGAGCCTTAATGCCTTACAGTGCCAGTCAGGAGTTCCATTCAGAGCATGAGGTAAATTTAGAGGCGGATCTAGCCTTTGGGCAAAATAAATAACTGTAATTTTACTAATCATTTATTGCAAAATTTGTTATTTCATACAATCATTCTGTGTTAAAAAGGATTTCTTGGTGTTGGTTTTCAATCAATTGCATATTACCAACTTATTAATATAATAATAGTAAAGAATACATTTAAAACAGAAATACATGCTATAAGAAACAAAAAAACACATTTGCAAGGGGAAGAGTTCAACTGCAAAGTTGTACATACTTAGCATATACGAGTATATGCACTCGTATCTCACTTTCACTTACAAGCAAAAAGCAAAATATCAGATTTTATTTTTTAAGTAAATTATAATTAATTATTTCCGCTGAAGTTTCGAAACTGTTTAAACGAAAAAATAATGAAAAAAAATTAAAACTCACTTATGGGAACCTCTACTTAAATAAATTTAGTAATTAAAAGAATCTAAAAGTGAGGGTGTGTATTTACCGGCAGAAATACGAAATTTATTTAATTTTATCCAATTTGTCTCATTGAAAATAATCAGTAAATTCATGTTTGTAATATTCTTTCACCAAAACATTTCATTCTTAACTCAATCGTAGTCATACATCCGCTACGTAACAAAACGCGTCTTCTATTTTAGTCCTACCATGAGGAAATATTTACTGTATAATATATTTGACCCCTTATTTTAACAACATTCCTCATTAGCAGTAATTTATTACTATTTTATATACATGGTGTTCAGCATAAGACTACCTTTACTTCGGGAGGCGATTCTGGGCATCATTTGCAACTAAAAAATCCATGTAAACTATGGCTCGATTCGGCTCCGTTTTATAAATATTTTTAATTTTATGTTTTTTCAAGTTATTACTACTTTTTAGCAAACAGTTGTCTATATTTCTTAAACTATTAAAGCTAAAGCAATTTCAATAAGCTCATTAGAAAGAAGGTTAAATTTCCTTTTCAATAAGCTAATTTATATTACAAAATAATAATATTAAGTATTTCATCTTGTGGCCCAAACATAAGAAATAGCAAGTTTCTAATTTTTTCAAAAAACTTTGACCTCATTTTTCTCGAAAATATTATATAAGTTTAAAATGTGCGCTACTCATGAAAAACATCTGCATACAAAACACCTTTCGAAAGGTAGGTATGTCATGAATAGTGGTTATTTTAAAAATTGATGCAGAAATCTCTGATTAATTGCAAAAAAGTAGGCCTCAAAACAGCATCGGCATTAGGAATTCACCTACCATAAGAATGTAATTGTTCAGCATCATCAAATCCAGTACGAGTTTTTGCAAACGTGTAATTTAATAATTAATTAATTTAAGAACTATATTCAAAAATATAAAATTTACATTATAAATAATGAAATAAAATAAAAAGAAGAAAATGGTGTACGATATGATGTTAAATGAGTGTTAGGTACCAATTTCGAAAGAAAGGATTTTCGTTTAATGAGTTTAGAACTGTGTGTTATTCTTTAGTTAATTAAAGAAATATGCTAAATAATGTGAATAAAACACAGATTTTCTTGAACTACAAAATAAACTTTTGGAATTAACAGATTGTGAAGAGCTAATAAATAAGTCCCTCTCCATCAGTCACATCTACATAAATTTCGAATCGAATGACCATGAAAATTGGTTCACGCGTCGATAATTTGAAACGATTGCAAAAATTTCCCTTGTTAGATAAAAGAGCAGTACGGCATGTAAATGTTAAGTAGGGGGGACTAACCCCTTCATCCTGCCAAATTTTATCAAAATCGGGACAAGATTTACTGAGTTATCAGTAATAAATGTTTAGGAAGGGGCCATACATAAATGAGGCTAACTCATATACACAGTTTTTTGACTTCCAAAAGGCGCATCTACATGAAATTCCGAATCGAATGAAACCTCATTCATGAAAATCGGTTTACTCTTTTAGGCACTATGTTTACAAAGCCAAGAACAAGCACAATTGTTTGCTCATTTTTGGCAACTTATATCCCGAAATGTATTAAATATTCGTTGTTGCAAAAAATTACTCTTGTAAACGAGGATTTGCCTATATTTTAAATAAAATCTGGGAATTTTGTTTTTTAGAAAGAGAGAAAGTAATTGTTAAAGTTAGGTGTTACAACGTTACGTTTTATCGTGCAATTTTGAAGATCAACCCTACATACAACTGCTCTAACGGCAGTTTTAATAATTATTGTTGTAAGAGAAAGTATTTGTTGTCACTTCCATTTTTTTTTTGCTATAGCTAACGTCGAGGTCTCCTATTGGAAATGTAAAAACATCACTCTCAGAGTCCAGTCTGGAATCACCAGTAATGCCAGTGATTCAACCGCGCCATCGTAGGCCGCCAACTATCTCCTCCACGGCGATGAATCGAACAGCCCAACACATAAGCCAGGATAGCTTAACATTGCCATCGCCTGTGGGCACTGGTTCTACTTTCGACGAAGAAGCATGCTCAACAGATTCCAATTCAACAGCCGCTGATGATGGAACATTATCCGATAAAAGCATTAAAAAAAATAAGTTAAGATTTCCAAAATTTTCACGAAAATCTAGGCACACACCACCGCCAGAGAAGCATACATGATATCTATTTATTTATAAATTATTATTTTTAGTTTGGGTCTTTTATTGGAGAACGAAATGTAACCACATTATGTACTTCATAATTTATTTAAAAAAGAATTTTTTGTGATTTTTTTTTAAATTTTATTTTAGTGTTTAAAACTTGGCTGTTAAAAAGGTTTCACTACATTACTTCGTAATGAGTATAAATAAAATATGTGTAGTTTAGAAATTAAACGAGGGGTTTATATTTTTTCAAAATAACAAATACTTATATATGTAAGTAGAATATATATAGTTTATATATATATATATATATAGTTCATATATACCAGGGGTGTCAAACTCAATTAAAACACGAGCCACTTGGTGCAACAGGCAAGATTCACGCCGGACCACATCACATTTACAAATTTTGTTAAATCTATATCCTGAAGTGGAGGATTCAAGAATATGGATGGGATAATTAAAACACTATATAATTGTATTTATAAAATGAATTTTTTTTCCCCGTAACTTGCCAGCGATTTCCTCGAACAAGTTTTGCTATATCTGGATTTAGTCTAAGAACGCAAGAATATATTTTGGGAATTCCTACTTCTTTTTGTATTTTAAAACCGAAACATTCTGGAATTCCATTTAGATTGGCAGTGACGTCACCGGAACTGAATCAGCGCGTCTATACACGCCCGCAGGCCTCCAGATAAGGCCCTGGGTCATGTGTATACTCGACTTCAGTAGCTAAAGGGTTATCGAGGGAGGGTACTGTGTGTACGGCAATAGCCCTGACTCCCCTAAGCGCTATTTTCTTCATAACAATTTTTTCAATTTTCATTTTATTTCAGAACAAAGTGGGCCATAAAAAAATAACTCGGATGCCGCCAGTTTACACCCCTGATATATACTACAATTATTTATACTATATTGGTATACTGTATATAGCATATTCATACATATACAGTATATACATATACAGTATATATATACAGTATATATATATATATATATATATATATATAAAATATAATATTATATATATTATATTATATTATATTATATTATATATAATATTATATATATAAGTATATATAATATTATATATATTTATATATATATAAAATCAAAGTAATGTTTTTTTTAGCGGGTTTGTGAAAGTCGTGTATTTATCGTATACAAAATTCAGGGAAATAGATAGTATATATTTCAGTGTTTTGTTTCTGAATTGAATTTTTCTTCTTGTTCAATTTACTGTGTTTCTTAATGAATTTGGAGTTTCTTTGAATAATTGAAAAAAATAAAAAAATTGGACAAAAGAGGAACTCAATTTTCGTTCTTTCTTAAACAATACTTTGTAGTTCTTTCCGCTTTTAAGCTGGAAGAGAGGTAGGACAAATGGCTGGCTACACCCTGTGAATAAGTCTGTCTGTTTCAGATATATTTTACGTGAATTGGTTGGTATTTTACAAACAGAATTATATATGAAACCGCCCGTGGGTAAATTCTATTAGAGCGAACAAGGTTTAACGGAAGTGGTTGATTGTGCAAAAGGAAAATAAAGCGAATGCACCTCTCATCTTCGGAAGAAAACTGAAGATGTGCTAGCATATGCAGTCCAATGGGTAAATTGATGAATAAACTTGCTGAGTGCTTGTGAATTTTTAAATGGTAAAAAAACCGAGTTCCTGTTTCACCTCCAGTGCTGATTTTTCATCGAGGTGGGTGTTCGTTTTGGATGTATCTTAAAAGGGACTGACCAGACAAAAAGTACAGGTGAGTGAAGTCTTGATTAAAACTCATTTTCTTCATATTGTAATGTCCAAATGAGCTTATCTCAAGTTTTGCGGTTCATTGCTGATTAGAATTTACAGGTCTAATGGCAGATCTCCGTGAAATCAAACCAGCTTTTTTGCTCAATTATCATCTTAAAAAGCATTTGCTCATCTATAACATTTGCATCTAAGCATTTGCTGTCTATAACAGTTCATCAGAACTGTTTGAGTCTTCCGTAAGAGTGAGGGGATGGATGATTTTGCTGCCTTTATAAAATGGTATCGAAGCTTCCTCAGTAGTGTGTAACACTAACTTCCAAATCCAGCCCTGATCTTGGTGATCCGCTGATTCTTCCGATCTCTCCCAAAAGTTTGCATAGTTTGCACAGTCGTTATCTTTGAGCTACAAATGCGTCTATAATGATAATTGTATAATTGTCAACGGTGCTTCTACCCTCTTCCTGCAATATTCACCCCTTTGGATGCAAAACTCATTGAACATTTACATTATGACTGAGAAATGTCCATTTTTATAAGTATTTCTAATTATTGGTCTAAGCAGCCATTCAATTTGTTGTTGTTTTTTTCCAATTATTGTTACTTTCAGTTAAAAAGAATTGTGGCAATGGTTACACTTTTTTATCTCCAAAATATTCTATTTCTCTTAAAATGATTATTTTTATTAATTGTTTATTCTATTAAGTTAAAGGGTATTTTGCAAGACTGCAAATTTAAAGAAACAAAAGAATATAAATTAAAAAATGCATTTGATGATAAATTTTGTGTGATTCAAGAAAGGTTATGAAAAAAATTAATTGATTAATTAAATACGTGTGATAATATTTGAGTATTTAATGTACAATATGCATTTTTTGAATTTGTAATTACCCTTTATGCATTTTAAAATTATGGCAGAAATTATATATTAGTTCAGGAAGTGACGTGTATTTCAGATTTTTTATGAATTTTAGATGCCTAACTTAACTTTGATAGAAAAATGACAGTTTTTTGTTTAAATAAAGATGGAGGAGTACTATTCCTGATCATTAGATAGGAATCTCATTTTTCTATTTTTGATCTTTGCACATTAATTAAAAAATTAAATAGTTTATATTAAGGAACATCTGAAATTATAATGAGATCTTTATATCCTTTAATTTAGTTATATTTATTAGTAAATTAAATACTGTGGGCAAAATGTTGTGGTACCAAGTTACCTCAAGCTATCCGGGTGTCTTTTGTCAGGTAACTATAATTTTATCCTAATGATTTTTGCTAATTTTATTCTGATCCGGGCTCAAGTTTAGTATTTTAATAAAAATCTGATAATAGTTTTGAGATCTAATTTATTTGTATTCATTTATCGTTTGATTGATTTATTTTTTTAACGTTAAACGAAGAGACGTTAGCATTCGTGTAAACTTTAAAAATTCACTGGAAACTCAGTTTTGAGGTGCCTTGAGTTTACTAAATTGGTTTTACTGTTCATTATTTTTGGTGACTGATTAATTGTTTCAATAGAATGAAAAAACAACTTCCAGCTTCAGTCATGTTATATTTTTATTATGCCGTCCTTATGCAGTCCATGAGCTGACAAGACAAAGACACACCAACCAATGGTGTAAAATATTACTTTGTCAATTAGTCGTGAAGATGACCTAGGTCGAAAGCTCGGCATAATAAAAATATATCATGATTGAAACTAGCAGTTATTTTTTCATCTTATTAAATTAGATTTTAAAAGTATTAAAACTAGTGTGTCAGAAACATCTCCCCCCCCCCCAAAAAAAAAAATCAGAAAGTTCAAATTGATATTTTGGTTAATATTGTAAAGGATAGATAAGTTTATTGAAATTTCATATTTCGATTTTATAAGCCTAATATTTCCTATTCTACGTTAAAAAATTCTGTACCTAGAAAAACTATGAATAAAAGTGACAGGCTTATGTGTGTATAGCATGTACACGAATATTAATTAAATTTCGAAATAAATTTGAGCATTATTTTAGTACGAATAAGGTTAATCAGTGAAAAGAAAAATAAAAGTTATTTTATACAAAAGATAATTTTTGTTTAAATGTTAGTTTTTAAATATGAATTATTTTTATTGCGAATAGCATATATTTCTTTGATAACAAAATTTTTGAAAAAATTGTTATAGCCGAAGAAATTATCTCTGAAATCTACTTTTTGTGTAGGTTGAAAATTAATGTATGTTGGAACGTCCCAGTGAAGTGTGGTTTTGTAATTAAAAAAAAATAATAAAATTTGAAATGTCTGGAATGGTTTGTTTTTTGATTCTTTTAAAGAAAATCTCAGTTGTTTTCGAACAAATTAAAAACTCTTAAATTATTATATTCAGTAAAATTTCAGGATGACTGATTTTAAACAAACCTTTTTTTATTGATGGCTTATGAACAAAATATCAAATTTGAACTTTTTGCATTGTGCCGTTTGTGTTTTGTATGCTGTACATAAACTCACAGAGGAAGGCATTGATAATTGTTTCTACCCGTCTACTAATTTTTCTTTATTCAGGAGTCCTCAGAAAATGGCATAAACGTAAAATTAAGTGATTCATATATAATACTGCATAATGAATGTTATTCTCACACAGCAGTAATTTGTTTCTTAGTTTCTGTTTTATATCAGTTTACTTCATTTAAAAGCACATGTTCCTTCGCTCTCTTTCATAAGCTCTTAAAGATTGTTGAGTACTTCATTACCGATGTTTGAACATTTAAATGGTATTTTTTTTTAACTAGTCAATGCGATTGTAAAGATTCCAATTGGATTTTTGTTTAATAAATGGTTTTTCAAATGTAGAAAAAGGGAATGAGAGAAAACAAAAATGGGAACGAAGCGAGGAGAAATTAAATTTTACCACAGGTCTCTAATATTTGAACGTCCCAAATTAATAATGCAAAAATAGTCATTTTTTTCCTGTTAAATTGTATTACCATGAACTTTTTTTTATTAACGTACTTTCAAATAAAAATAAAAAAATTCAATTTGAATTTAACATTTTTTTAACTGAATGTATTGAATTTTTAAAAAAATAATCCTTAAAAATATAATTGTGAATAATAAAGCAACAGCATTTCAAAACTGCCCAAGGAATAAGAAAAGTTGAGGGAGACATTTTGTATACTACATTTGAGTGTATACAAACAGACAAGGACACTTTGTGACACTCAAAAGTATTGTCTCCGAAACATGCGCAGCCAAGTCAGTTCACCTATACGATAGAGGTAGCGTTCTATTTATTTGTATTCCATTTTATTTATTTATTGAACAATGTAATTATTGCCATTGTAATAAGAATGCATTAGATACTGCCAGAAGTTTTTACAGCAAATCTAAATAAGACAAACTTTTATTTCATTATTTGCTATTTTATTTTCAAATTCAAGATGAAATGAGTATATGTTATTGTGATTTTTTACATTTTAGAAAGAAAATTGAGGAAATAGTTTACAATTAATGGTGCTAGCCCATTCAGTCAAATGGTAACAAAACTTTTGCTTAAAAAATAATTGGCCAATACTTATAATTTATTTTTGGAATGATACTTTTTGTAATTAGCAAGTAATTTTAAGAATAATTAACTTGAGAATCTCGGTAAGTATTGTTACAAAATTTGGGGCATTCAGACACTAAGAAGATAAACTTAATGGGACTAATTTCCTTAGTTTTTCTTACTTTTTAACTAATATTCAGTGCGTTGCATCATCTTCAAAGGTTAGGATTAGCATTGAGTTTTTGACTCTTCTAAAAAGAAAAACCGATGCGTTAAAGCTTTTCCGAGAAACACCTCTCTAGAAAACCTAAGACTATTAATTGAGAAGGGAGGAATTTGCATATACGTAGTGTGTGTGATTGAGAGAGAGAGAGAGAGAGAGGCACTTTAATATTATGAGCTATTCTAAAATTTCCTTACAGCTGTCATAAGATCTCAAAGTTTTTTACTCCGTAAATTAAAGTTTGTATAAGGCATTTTGAACAGGCCTACAACCATTGGCAAAAACAAAAATTCAACTATTAATATACATATAATTATGAGTAATTTGTGTTATGCCAATGATCTTAGGCGTTTTAAAAGTGCCTTGTAGAAACTTTAATTTAGGGTTTAATAATGTTGGAGATCGTTTGAAGTGCCCTTAGGCTTGGCCAGCTATACTCAAGTACCTAAATTTGCTAAATCAGACAGTTGTAAGGTAATTTTAGAATAGATCAAAATGTACTCAAGGACTGCATAAGTAGATAGTGAAAAAATGAAAATCAGTAGGAAAGAAGCTGGGAATAGGTGCGCAAATATTTCATTATAATCACTATCTGGGGGGGGGGGGGTTCATAAGACCCTCTTGGGTCGTGTTGATGCAGATTATTAGGCCATCCCTCACGCGGACTCTAATATACTAAAATTCTTAATCAGGAATTTCACAACATACTTATTTTGCGTTCTTTCACTATGTGCGCTTTCCTTTGGCACAGTTGCGTAGCGAAATTTGTTTGTAGATTGTACGTAATATTTCAGGCTTATTACTATATATTTCTTATATCAGAAATATACTCATTCTGCTATTTTGATTTCTTTCTTGTTAGTGATTTTTTTTTTTATCTCGAGGCTGTGATTATATCTACATTATTGTTTCTATAATTTTTAATTAAATTAATAATGTTGAAGAGTTTTAGGAATTTAAAAGAATCAATTCGTCGATACATTTGCTGCTTTCAGATGGGATTAAAAGAGTTCAATTAAAAAAAAAAAATTCTTTGCAACATTACCAACAAACAGTACTTCGAGTCAAATTAATTATTAAATTTGAGTGAGTTATGATTTCGTAAATATGCTTTATTATGATATTGAATTTTAAATGTTTTCTGCAAACGCATTATTGGATCTGAGGTAGTAAAAAGATGTAAAACGACATTTAAATTACAAAGAAAGTATTTTTTTGGTAATTTCTGTAATAAACGTTCAGTGTTTTAAACTAATTTTGGATTTCACTAAACATTCTCTACAACAGTAACATGAATTATTCGATATAAATAATTTATTTTCGAAAAATGTTCTCCGTTTTTACGCAAGCTATCGAATGGTATAGAGTTGACAAATAATAATAAAGTCATAAATTTGAGAAAATATTGTCTCTGTGGTTAGTGCTCTTCGTTAATGTTGATGTCCGTGGGATAGAGTCCAGCTTGCTGCTTTTCAATTTTTTTCTTTCTAGAAGTGAGTTAAACGTCCCATGATGGACAGAGTTGTCATTAACGATAAAACATTGTCCGTTGGGAAAGAAAAAAAAATCCCTTGCTCTCTGAAAATAATTTTTTTTTTCAATTTCTCTTTCTTTTAATTAAATTCTTCACTCATGACATTGGATTTATTAATTGACAGATTATTTATTACGATTGCATTATTAATTGACAAACTTATTTATTACGATTGCAGAAAAAAATAACGTATTGTTGTTATTTAATTGTAATTTGTGAAATTGCTATTAACTCTTTCCAGCCCACCTAGAAAAGAGGCTCATAAGGGTTAGAACAGTGAAGTCAGGATGGGGGCTAATCTTTTCCAGTTATTTTGTCCAGGTGAGCAAACCAAGTTGTGCTGTTTGAGCGTAGCGTAGGTTTCCGAGGGCTCAAATCAGCTGAGTTTTACCTTCTTTGTATTGGGCGTTTGCTCATAGCATGTCAAGAATCTCGCTAAGGAGTTTGCGATGATGTTTCAGCAGTTTGAAAAAGTCACTTTATATTCTTTCTTTGACTAATAACAGGTCATTCTGTTGTTACTTTCAGTCTACCCTATAACGTCGCACAGTCTTTTTACATTAAAACAATCAAAATCACAAAATAAACTGCAACTTTCGCTACAAAGAAAACAATAAATTAAAAGTTAAAAGAAGAAAATCTATTCTGAATGTTTGATTTTTACAGTTCTATACTGGGGACGAATTCTACTTAAAAAAAGTTGGTTGTCTCTTTTCTCCCTTTAATCCTAATTTAAGTATAAATTTAAAGTTTGTCGATATAGTAGTACTGTAGCTAGGATACTGTAAATAATTAAAAGGAACGTTAAAAATTTATAGACAACGATTAAACATGTATCTCAAATAAAAAAGGTGATTCTTGGCTTTTTACAATCGCGTATATTTTGTCGAATCGTCGCTTGGTTTTTTTTACTTAATAATCTCATAAAAAATAGCTTATTTGGCGTCTTCCACTTTTAAGGTTGTATCTAATTTATTTAGAAATATTGAATATTCATATTTTATAACCACAAAGTTTTTAATTTAAGAAAGCTTAAATATTTTGTTGATAATAGGGAAAAAAGTAAATCATAGTTTTATCGATAAGAAGTACATATGTGCTTAAATGCAATTGAAGATTACTAAAATTTCATTCTACAGTTAGAAATTTTGAATAATCCTATATAATGTTTTAAGTTTGATTTTATGCTTTTGTATATACTTTTAGTAAAATAACAATGGTGAGATAGAAATAAAAAGCCGGTTTTCAAATTCATACTTCCGTCTAGCACTTTGCTTCAAATTTGTGATATTGTGCTAAACCGCAGCAAGGGAGGTCCTAGTCTCTTCGACATGCCTTCGCCACTGCATCACACAACTAAATTTAGCAACTTTGACCTAACCAGTCTAAGATTTGAATTTAAATTGAAAATTTGATTGTGGTCCTTATCTCGTGATTTACGTGATTAAGAATGGTTTTGTGTTTAGAGAGCCTACGTGAACTTTCATTCTTCATTCAAAACCATAACGGAACTCGAATGTTCTATTTCAAATCTACCGATCATTTCCTAAATTTTCATAGACCTGTAAAAATGGAACTTTGTTGCGAACAAAACAGATTCAGAATTTTTTAAGGATCAAGTCGAGTTAGTCTTTACAATCCAAGTAATTCTATTTGTTGGAATAAATTTATTAAAATTTAAATAGAAACAGATAAAATTGACGCATAGGTAAAGAGTATTCTATATGTATATTGCTCCTTACTTCAGTTAAACTAGGAAAATTGACATACGAAACTTATCACAAATTATTAGAAATATTTTCCGGACTTCCCTGCAAATATATTAAGATGGCTGTGGAATAAGTTCTCAGACCAACTCGTTCAGTTTCTGTTCTGTCTGCAGTGCGCAATGTGCCTCTGAGCATCGTTATGTTGGTATGATGATGATGATGTACACATTTTCAACTAAGCAGAGTAGGTTCTTTGCTCTTAATTTTTACATCTTAACCAACCGTTAAGCCGTTTTTCGTGTGGCCGTTATTCATAATAGACGTGTGCGGCATCTTTGCAAATCCGCCTGTAGATATAGAAAAAAGTAGCTTTCGCATGAAATTATACTTATTATAACTATTCGTTAGGTCAGTTGTGTAAGGATTATTATAAGAACACTACAGGACTTAAGTACCTTCACGCTTGTCCGGAGACCCAAAAGACTCGCATAATCTATCTTTTTAGCCAGTATAAATGTTTAGCTAACGAAGATTACAGCCTCGACAGGATTACATTTTACATTGCATTTCAGAAAACACCAAATAAGATGAATCTAACTCAAAATTGCTCAAATAAATCTTTCAGGGCCCAGAATCTTATAGTCCGTCTCAAAATTGATTTTAAAAACAAAAAATTAGGTTTCACAGTCAATTTGAATGTTGAGGTGTATTTTATTTTTTAGCGCATAAGTCTATTATACAAATGGCCAACAATAAAAAATATTCAAAACTAAATCTAATGGTCAAAACCGTAAAAATGATTTCTATTACAATAACAAATGACGAACAAACAATCAGAAATCTACTTAAGTTAGTTGGTAATTATCGTGATTTCAACACGATAGTCAGAAAGATAATAGTAATTATGCAACTACTTAATAAATATAATCCCGAAGTAGTGATTTTCTTTTAAAGTCTACTTCTTGTAGTCTGCTGATCTAAAATATGTAATTTAGTTATTATAATTAGAAGGAAATTTTATCTAAAAGTATATTTTATTTAATTACTAATGATTTATTCTGTTAGTGATAATTGTTAGCATTGAATTAAGTTCTCGCAAATTATATATCCAAAATAGTATTGATCAATATTGTTATTTATTATATTTTATAGAATATATTATTTATTGTATATTAGTACTCTATATATATATTTATTTAAAAAAAATTATATATTGTTTTTGTGAAGCTTGTGTATTTCATGATAAGAATGGTCACTTATTAATGGTATGTATTATTTTTAAACTACAGAGTTCATTTTAATTTTTAAGATCAAATAAATAAATACTCAGCGTAAATGTTAGATTTTATATTATAAAGCCTTCACTAGAAGTATTGCACACATCTCATTTTAATATAATGTAGTATATTCGTATTCAAATGGTTTACCCAATCTCTAGCGCTTTCACAGTAATCAATACGCTCTCGCTCCATTGAAAAGTCATTGAAATCTTGTTTTCACCAGAAATCCATTATTTGAGGACTCCTAAATCAGTAAAAACATTCTAGCACATCACGTGAGTTTATGAAAAGATAATCGCAAAAACAAAAGGGTCACAGAAAGCTCAAACTTTGTATTTAGCTTTTATGGTATTTTCGCTACCGCCTCTACATTTTCTCCAGAATCCATCAACCGGATGTGTGACTTTGTTACTGAAGTGATATTTCAGATTTTTCTTTTCGCGATTTTTCGAAAACTGTTTGAACGATTTTCTTCGGACTGAGTAATTTATTTACTTAGAAAACCTAAAGCACTTAAATTTGTAAAACTTTCTTTGGAAAATTGTTTCTCAGAGGGTTCTCGAGGAACTGCTTTGTTTACTTGAGCTCCACAAGCTCTTTCATTATTTTTTATTTTTAAATAAAAAAGCGGATCAATAATCCAAGTTACAGAAACGACAATAATAATGACATAAATAAATACAAATAAATCTGTCTATAATTTAGGTTTATAATTAGGCTTTAGCATTTAATTTTTTTTTTTAGAGGTTTTTTATACCAAATTATACAATACAAATAGTTCAAAGAAATAGTTGACATCTGGCTTTATTTAGAAAATTTTGTATATCAGTGCCAAAGAAATCTAAATTAAAATTGTATTGTTTTTAATAAAAGTACGGTGACAAAAAACTGTTAAGTCAAGCGGTTTAGTAAAGTTCCATTCAGCTTATTTTTTTTACATTGGTACTGAGAACCAGGTATTAACGTTATGTACATATATTGCCAGATATGTACATCTAAAGGGGTGGCTCTAGTGACTGTTGTATTGCTGGAAATTTTTTTTTGTAAGGTCAGGTGACTTGTTTAAGAGCCATCAGTGATATGAGTGAGGGATAGTGTGTAACTAAAAAAACATTCTGTGCTTTCGTACTAGTTGTTTAACCTTGCGAGACTTTTCCAGGGATCAGTTGTAGTCCTTTGCAAGAAAATTGCTAAAAAAACGGAGAAAATGTTTCAATGAGGATGCACTTTGTGCTACGATTTCTTCTAATAGGTAATTTTGGCTACAAGTTTGGTTCCTATTAACGATAATATAGCAGTTATTAAGGAACTATTCACACAAGTCTAATATCACCCCACTCTCAAGACTCTAAAATTAACTGAAATACATTAAAACAAAAGAGACTGTAAATTTTATTACAAAGTGTGAAATACTTAATTCTTCCCATTGAAAGCGCTAGTATTGGTAATTTAAAATATTTATTACATTTTTAGGAACAACTGTATAAATAATATAGTTTGAATGTAAAAATTAGTAAACTTGAGTAATTTACTTTTTAAGTAGCAAGTTTACTTTATTCTGTTCATTGGGGCGGTTAAAGAAGCGGTCAACTGCTCTAACGAAATTTTTGGATTACCGTTACATGTTCAAATGATAAAACGAGTACTTACCATTAAGTCTGGTGATAAAGTTTAATTAGGAATTGGAATATTAGGTATTAATTAGAGAAATTCGTTATGTTAAAGAATTAGGAGTTAAAGCTAAATAAAGAAATTTGTGGCATAAAATAGTGAGACACTACAAAAATAAACTTCCTGCCCGGTAACTACAAATGAATTATAATAAATAATTCGCTACTCTATTAAAATATGAACACAAATTCATTTTTTTTTACATTTCAGCTATATTTTCGGTTATGTTACAGGTAAATTAAAAAAATAAAACTATAGATCACGCATGATATTCTATCTAATCTTCCAACTGTAATTTATTTACATACGTATATGTATGATCTGTAATACATTGCACCCATTTTCGTTTCGTTTTTTATTATTATTGTGTAAAAAAATATATAAACTTTAGGTTAAACGTTAAGATTGATTGAGGAACTTGCACAAATAAAATTGTTATGCGATGTTTGCTCTTAAAATGATTTGCGGAATTGTAAATGGTGAGCTTAAATCACCTTATGCATATCTCATATGTATTTTATTCATTGTCAGATTTAAAATACTAACATTATGTTTTAAAAACTCTACCTTCGGTAGAGATATAGTTTTAAGAAATTATAATTGAAAAGTAGAGAAGAGAAATCATTGTTTTAATTAAATTACATTTAATTTTATTTTAGATTTAATGAATTTATTTAAAATGTGTACAGTCGAGTTTTTTCGGTTCTTTTTCAGTTTGATTCTTCTAGGAATTTAGTAGAAGCAACTCTCCTTGTTCTTAGAATATCGGTGATGGTACTGACTGCTATATGCTGCTTTCTGAAATTATGATTTGGCATGCAGGTCTGCTAGAAAATACTGCCAACTTATTTATAGACTTGTCTGTAATCTTCAGTCTGAACTCAAAATTGAAAATGTCAACATACTGTGTTTATTGTCTTAATACAATTTACACTGTCATAGCATACTTTACGTGAGACAAAAATCTAATAAAATGTAAGAAGAATTGCACTAAAAGAACATTCTTAATGTGTGGAAATCTTTTTTAATCTAAATAAAGTTACGCGTGTAATAAATTGTTACAACTAAGTCGTTACTCTCAATCAGGTTCCAGGCAGTCTCTTTCTCACTATGACCCAACAGCTCATTGCGTAAGGCAATAGTTCTTCTCACCTTTTTATTCATTAATTTCTTGAATAAACATTTTTCGCGGCACATTGTTATAGCATCATATATTATTGTAATTTCTAAGATTACTAAAGGCATAACAATCAAGAGTTCTTGAAAAAAAAAAAAGAAAAAAAAATTATATTTCCTTATTGTACTTAATGAGACTACTGTTGCTCAGTCTCGGCTAAATTTTTGATTTAATTAATGAAATAAACTCTTGCGATGCCATTTCATTTTATTTTGATAAATAGTTATTTTTTGCTCGCATTCAGAGTAAGGGTAGACCGAATCAGGGAAGCACTTAAAATTTTATAACAATCTGGTGAACTTTTTGCAGCCTCTAATAAAGTGAGGTAAATTAAATCTCTATCAATTTAACGCCCAAATCGGAGGGATTCCACTTGGAGGCCCTCGAAAATTGTCAGGATGCGGAGAAATGGCTTATACAATGGAGCTAAGCTAACGTTTTATCGCACCTCCGAGTCGGACTCGAGCTCATGTTTCTTACGCCTGCCTACATTGAACTGTCTACATAATTCCTACATCATTTTATTTCTACTTTCAACATAATTCCTATTTATGACCTATGACTCTTAGACATAATCTATTAGAGACGATCTTGAGCTAAACATCAATAATTTGGGGAGCCGCCTAATAAATGTTTTTAGTCGCTGTGGATTTGGTTTTATACTTGCTCCCTGTAAAATATAAATAGCACTAGCCGGTATGGCACCAGAAAAGTCTATATTTAGCTTATTGGCTTTTATTGAGGGGGGTTCCAGGCATTTACACTACAACGTGCTTCTCCGAAATGTTTGGTTTTAGACTACAGGAGTGGTTTCCTGTATTTTTGAAGAGCTCTTTAGAATGGAAAAAAAGCCCGCAGTAAACGACCTGCATGTCTAGTTGACCTTATAGCCATTTTACGGTAGCTTTCTTTAATCAAGGGTTTTATTCCCTTTGTTGTTTAGATTATTTTTCATGATTATTCATTCCACTTATGTTAATATTAAATATAGGTCATATTTAAATTAATTTATTTTTAAATTGTCATTTAAAGTATACATATAAGAAAAAAATAGGTATTGTTTTTGGAGCACCTTGTTTCATCTTTTGTGTAATTCAATTTTGAGGCCTAAATATATTTATTTATTCATGTTATTTATTCATTCATATTACTGGAGAATAAAGTGAACTTAAAATTTATATAAATTAAAACTGTCCGGTAGGACAGTTGTATAAGGGTTGATCGTCAAAAAGAGCACGAACGAAAAAGCGTAACGATGCAAAACACCCGACTTGGACAATTTTTTTTCTTTTTTTCTAAAGAAGATAAAATTCCCAAATTTTCTTTAAATCAATCCTCCTTTATTACCGTAATTTTTTGCAACAACCCAGATCTTATAGATTTCGAGAAAAAAGTTGCCAAAAATCGGAAATACAGCATTTTCAGAAAATATTCTTGTTCTTGTTGATCCTAATAGCATAGCAGGCGTGGTATAAAAGTATTGCTTACTCCAAATGTTAAGGAAATCTGTAAAGCAGATACATAACTTTGCAGAATAGACAAAAAAAAATATATATATCCAAAAGGCACAAAAATCTTTTTAACAAAAACTTACAGTTTAAAAAGTTGATTATTCACCAATAGTTACACAAATCAGCTAGTACCCAACATTTCATTCATAATTCAGCTCGTAATTTCAGCCATATAGAAAAAGCATGTATTCAATTGAATTATTATAATAATTGATATCATTTAAGCAATTTTACTGCATTAAAATTACCCATGTTGATGCAAAATATTATGTACCCGTTCATTCGAGATGCCCACAGCACTAGCAATCTCACGCACCTTCACTCTTCTGTCATCCATCACCATATCATGGATTTTATCAATGATTTCTGGAGTAGTAACCTCAACAGGGCGTCCAGAACGTTCAGTGTCACTTGTGCCCATATGGCCACTCCGAAAATTTTGAAACCACTTATAAACTGTTCTAATCGAAGGTGCAGAGTCACCATAATGTTTATCAAGCTTCTCTTTAGTCTCCTGAGGCATTTTGCCTTTCATAAAGTAGTGTTTAATCAACACACGAAATTCTTTTTCGTCCATTTTTTGAAAATCACTCGACTCCTCGATTCAAACGAATGCCAAACACAAAGAAATAGACCGATCTGGCTGAAACTTGGTGTGTGTTCTTCCAAGAGATGCTACTAACTAAACATAACCTCGATACGCGCCAGTAGTGCTATCTCTCTGGCTTTGCACGGACTTTTCAAACGACCCTCGTAATGGGTGGTGATGTCTGTAATAAAAGAACTATGTCCGGCCAAAATTTTCACAAGAATTCTAAAAATGAAATGATCGATCACAATGGTAAGAAAATTATAGAATTACTAGATGGTTTAAATCTGGCGATATTAAATAATCGTTCAAAAGAGGATAAGGATGGAGGGAACCTTTGCCAATACCCGTAGTTCTCAATGATTGATTATTGTTGTATAAGCAAAGACCTAACAACATATTTAATTGATTTTAAAATTGAATCTCAGATATTCTCAGATTACTAACACAAATATAACGGATTAACTATGCGTAATCGACCATTTTGTGCAAAATTTTGCAAGCTTTCTTCACGAAAACCACTCAATGAATTTCGTTCGAGATCCAAATCATTAATAACTAAGGAACCTCTTACTGCACACTGTCCAGAAATGGATAGTGTAGTCTGTAATGAGAGAAATTTGTTAGGAATCCGGTGTGCACTGAACAGTCTCTGGGAGCCAAAGACTTCCTCAGAAGTTAACGCGCCTAAAAAAAAAAGAAGTGGTGATATTAAAATACGTTTTAACATTTAATACAAAATATATTTTTTATTGATCTAATGATAAATGTATTATTATACATTACTTTCCAAAATTTTGTTTTACACGGACAATAAAAAAAAAGGGAAGAAAATATTTTTTAAAATTCTTAATGTCTTAAAAGCAATGAAGAATTTAGTACGTCAGCATTTTTTAAAGATACGTTATCGTCTTTTAATTCCCTGCTTGGGAAGGTAGTCATAAGCGTGAAGCTTCCAAGTTGGAGATCTGGCCGTTGTCTTTAAAAATTAATTAAGGAAAATATTGCAGCAATTATCAAATAGAAAGCAAAAACGATTACACTTTAGGTAAATTAGAATTAAGCATTTCTAGCTAGAAGGCAAATCGTCGAAGCTTTACGGTAAGACCTTACTTCTTTTTTATAAAACTGGTCTTCGTGTCAATTGATTTCGCTTCAAACTTGAAATACTATATAACAATGATTAAGCATTATAACATATGTTAAAAAGTGTTATAAAAATGTAGCCTGAAATTATAAATTATAAATGTATACATTTTCTCAATGCATTAATTAGACAATCTTTTAAATTAAAATGATCGGTTATTGGCTTATTGTGCAATCAACATCCCGAGTTGAGAGGAATTTCCAAAAAACTATTCAAAGAAACCAAAGCCCTTTGGTTTAATTAGTAATTCCTGAAACTTAGAATTCTACCAATATCGTAATAAATGCTACATAATTCTACATAATAGATAGATTTGCTTAATAGTAAATTGTATTAAAGCGCTTCTTTAGAGAGTAAAAGTTCCCAGATAAAACCCCCCAAAATTTTGTTTAAAGTAACTGTGAAAGGCAGGTAGGAGTGAAGATATTGTACAATTTTAGAGTACAACTGCAGCCATTCACGAGATTTTCGGAAATAACGAAAATTTTGAGGGACAGTTTAAAAGTGTTGGCTGTCAATACTACACGAAAAAGTATTTTATATAAAATAAATTTATAAAAGTAGCAATTTCTTTTTTTTTCTTCTTCTTTCCAAGTATAAGATAAAATTCCCAAATTTCCTTTTTACGAATTTTTCGCTCCAAACAAGACCATGAATTTTCAATAGGGTTTAATTTTTCTGCTTTTAAATAAATTCTTTATGTTTATTAAAGAAAATGAGTGCATTAAATTCATTGTTACTATCTTCGATTTCAGTGCTGAAGAAATAGTCATCCTAAAAACAAAAGTTCAGTAGGTAAAGTAAGAAAACTTAGTGTATGAATACTTTTTTTTGACCACTGTATATATATATATAGATATATATATAGATATATATATATATATCAACCTATATTCAAGCTGTTGATTGAACGTTTATTATATACAAATAATCCATAGAAAAGATAAGGATACTCCATTATTGTGGCCCGCAGATCTCCAACAGTATGATCATGGTTTAATACCACCTGTATTTTATCGCCTCCAGGTAAGCGGATCTGTAAATAGTAAAAATATATAAATAAATAAATTCAATATGTTTTTATTTACGATTAACTATCAGATATTTACCTACTGCTCTCATTAATACTAATTATGCTAGGAAACTCTATTTTCGCTCACTTCATTAACATAGAGAAAAAACCATATTTCTGTGATACCTCTTCTAGATACCAAAATCAGTTTGCAATATTTTGTAATATGTCATTTTTCTTTTAGCCTAGTGAGAATCATAACACCAGCTAAAAAGGAAATCATGCCCGGACAGACCTAAAAGTCTGCTGCAGCGTAGTATAAGTTTTATAATGTTTCTGTGAATTTACAGGTGATATAATGTTCATATAAATAATCATCAAAACAAAGCGGTATACCGCAGTACATTCAAGTTAATCGAAAATTTGTGAAAATAGAGGGAAACTGCATCACAAGAAATTAATTTCACTAATGAAAAGAGCGGAAGTAGAAACAACCACGGTTGAGGAGCTGGCTGAGGACAGGAATGAGAAGGTTGGTGGAGTGGTTCTTCATCCTGTACAACCAGCTAAGAAAAAGAGTAATGCTTACGGCAACTAGTATACCCATGCTTAAGGATATTCATATATGTTGCTTGTAAAGCAAAAAAACCAAAACATTTCGAAAATTTGTTAATTATCACAAGAACCTGTACAGTAGTCGTTGGTAAAGACTCGTCTACTCTAACTGATCTGGCCACTGATGGGTGAATACTTTCCACTTCTTTATCGTGTTGCTCTTCAGTTACTTTTGATATAGCGCTAGAACATTAATAGACATCTTGAGTAATTTAAAATAATATTTCATTGAAAAGTAATATTATTGTAAGTTGGCCCAATTCGTAAAAAATCTGCAAGTACCTAGGCAAGGTCAAGGCCTAGTAAAATTTGTAAGTAGAAGGCGCAGCAGGCATTTTAATAGTTCGAGCGACCACGCCATCCAGTAAGTACACAAAAAAGTGCGAGGAAGTCCGTAGAGTCAGCAGACTTACACTAGAAACCACTGTACCAACCAGGATGAATTGGTCATACTCAAGGATCAGTTGTACAACGCATTAATAAAAAGAAAGTTTATATAAACACTGGTCCAATCCTCATATGTTTAAAAGAATTGCATCTTTAAATTACCCGATAAAAAAAAAGTTACAATTAAAAGTTACCTCGGTAAACGTTGAAAATAAAAGTGATAGGCCCTTAGGCAGATGCCGAAAGATTGAAAAACGCAAAAAAAAAAAAAAATAAATGGTTAAGATGAATTTCCATTTAACTGAATTCCGTCAGGTTTATTGGAAGTAAAGACGACTTTCAAACACAACATAAGTATGAACTTCATACGATTTAAACTTTTTGATACTTAGTACGCACAAATAAATATACACACAGATAATTTTCTGAAAACTATGTTTTTTCTGTCTTAGATGGTAAATTAATAATATTGTAAAGTTTTTCTTGTCCTTTTACTAAGAAAACTTCACAACTATAACTAATGCCTGCCACTAGTTAATTTAATATGTGGGTTTAATTAAATAATAAAACTCGCTAAATTTGTAAGTAATAACCTGATTTATTAACACATTACCTTTACTAACATTAACATTTACTAGTAACTAACGCTATTCATTACAGTTACCATTTACAACAGTCCCAACAGTTTACTGTTACTTACTCACTATGTAACGCCACAAAACTGTTCCACGACTGACCACTAGTCCGCACTGCCCCAGATTGCGCTAGACTCAACCGCACTAACAAAGCTCTACTCACTAACTGACTAACTGCCCGACTAGCTAACTTTGAAGCACTCCGTAACACTGACGCTCTCGAACTGTCACTTCCAAAGTGTCTCTCCAAACTAACTCAAAGACTAACTTCTCAAAACTCACTCAAAGACTTCACTAAAAACTCTAATAACTTGATTAAAACTGACTTCTCCAGCTGTGTCTGCCTCCATTTAACTGCGACTGCCCCACTCCGTCTGTGTCACGCCCACCGGCCGGTCACTGGCTGAGGAAAACACATGCTGCCACCACCCCAACTGGGGCCGCCCTCCTCTAACCTTCTGTCACACTCCAACTCTGCCTGTCTTGCTCCCACCTGCCGCTCATTGGCTGAAAAACACATACTGCCACCACCCCAACTAGGGCCGCCTCCTCCAATTGTTTGTCTCCCTCCTACCTGTCAATCACTGACTGGGAAAACACATATGCCACCACCCCAACTGAGGCTTTTCTCTTAGCTGGCTTTTACACAGCGGTGGACCGTTACAGGCTACGGTCACTAAACTCAAACAACAATCTAGCCATTTTCTTTTCTGGCTCAGGTAGAGACCGGCCTTTTGTTTACCCAGTGTCGGCCTGTTACCGACTTTGGTTGCTTAACCCCTAGAACAATCTAGGCCTTTCTTCTCTGGCCAGGTCAACTTCGTTACAATATGTTTTAGGCGGGTCCTGTTCTCTAAGGCACCACAGCCAAAGTCGCTAATTTAGGGGAGTTATATTACGTATTTCGGTTAAAAAATCAATTAGAAAATCTAGTACAATCTGATTGTTTCTAATAAGATAAAATAATATCCTTTTAAATAATTGCACACATTTACCTTCCTAATTTATGTCCCTTTCCTGTGAAATAAGTGGGCGTTGTTGCTGGTGCAACATAATTTTCATGTCTATGGTCCTCAAGACTTAAATGGACTGCCCCACTTTCGGCCTGAGGATATAATTCTGCCGGTACATGTCTAAAAAAAAATATATATATATATATATATAAGTTTAAGACAATAATAAAAATACTTTCTAAGAATAACACTGATGAGAAATCGAATTTAAATTAGACTAACCCCTGCCGAATTCTGGCCAAAAATTCCCTCTCATGAGGATCATTGTACGAGCGTAATGCACCATTGTCTACGCTAAATCCATCACGCCACAATCTAACTATAACTTCGCGGTGATTTGGTGTGGCGCTTGCAGCCACTGCACCGTTTGGATTAGTAACTAATGAACAAAACAAAAAAACGCTCAGTTATGAAATATTTAGAAGACTGTCTTGCTCCAATTAAAACGCTGTTGTTAGTAAGCTAGTTTCCGGACAGTGATCATTTTTACACAAAGCTATACATACGTACACAAATGCAATAAGTGAATACACAAATTAACACACAAATAAATTAGCTCAAATCAGCCGACAGAGCTGAGGCCTCTTCATAAAGAAGTTAAACGGGTACATCTCTTTGTATACTGACAAATTATTTTTCCAAAAATAAAAACTTTAGAAGAGCTTTTATAAGAGCAAAACGTCGCTTTAATGTTACAAAGGGGAGCCCTAACCCTTTCATTCTGCCAAATTTCAACGAAATCAGGTAAGGATTTACAGAGTTATTAGTAATAATAATTTTGAAGGAGGCCTTACATACATGGGGTTAACTCCTGTCCCTTTCAATGTACTGCGTCGAGACCCCCAAAAGGTACATCTTACATGAAATTCCAAATCGAATGACACCTCAATCATAAAAATCGGTTCGCGCGTTTAGACGCTATGTAGTTTACAAAAAAGTTAACAACAAGAAGAACAAGAACATTTTCTGAAAATACCGTCGCCCATTTTCGGCACTATTATATCTGGGTTGCTGCAAAACAAAAATTACTGTTATAAAGGAGGATTTGCCCTATACTTGAAAGAAAATTTGGGAATTTTATCTTTTATAGAAAAAGAGAAAAAAATAGTCGAAGTTGGGTGTTTTTCCACGTTACGTTTTTTCGTGCAGTTTTTGACGATCAGCCCTTATACAATTGTACTAAGTTCTTTAAATGCTAAGTTATTGTAATATTGTTGAATGTTTACATTTATTCAAAGAGCTTATTAGAAGATTGATTTATGTCTGGACAAAAAATTAAAAAAATTTCTGTATTCTTATTTTGTAAAAAACAGTAAGCTTATAATAAGAAATAATTTACTTTACTTTAAATTTTTGTTAGTAATTTTTTTATTTTATTTATTTTTTTATTGTCTCTTGAAGTTAAGTTTATTTATTTTTATGGAAGACTTTATTTAATAGGAATGTTTTTATACACTTTAATTTTAATGAGCTATTTTGCTTTCTTTATTTCATTTCAATAATTTCATAGCTTTGATTTGCGTTTTCCTAGCTCAGAATCAGAATGCAACTTTGCTATTTTATGTACTGTTAATTCAATATTGTAAATTGCAATCATTGTACTCACTGTAATTTTAGGCTGAAATAAAATAATTCATTATTATTTTCACTTCCTAGAAGCTGCTTATAGCTCATTGTCCGTTGACGGCCAGTTTTGTCTAACAAGAGAACACTGTCCGGAGGCCGACAGAGCACTGAAAAATGCTCCGGGCGCCAATGAGCTCAGATGTTAGCGCGCCTTAAAATAAAATAATAGTAATAAATGCTAGAAATATATGATGGTATTAGTATTTACCATTGGGGTCATCCAAAGTACGACCAAGTCTGTATCCCTGTCCTGTAAAAAATTGCGGTCCACCGGGTTCATGAGAGATAGATTCCACTCCACCTTGACTGTAAAACACAGGCTTTAATTAGATTACATGGCGGTAGCTAGCGCCAAACGCGACCTCAACGTGTCTACCGAAACACCCACAACTACAGCACTATCTCCAGCCCAGTTAGTTTAATCTGACTTAAGAATGTAAAGAGTCTCTTGAACAACGTTAGAAGGAATTAGTTCCCCTTCCAGAAAAACTGAATTCTAAACTCCATCAAATCCTACACGTTTACTCTGTGCAGTGAACTTTCTTCTTAATCCTGACAGAACTTTCACAGGGTACCTGTTCACAGTTATCCCCACGCATATTCTTTGCTCTGCCTCAGTTCAAAGTTATTTAAAATAGTCCACATTCTTGTCTGGGTAGTTCGAATAAACTCGGGCGAATAGTTTTAATGAAATAATTTCCTTTTTCATGGTCAGGTTGTGCAATCACCATTCCTGCGACCAACTGAACTGAGCTGCTGACCCACATGCGCTTGTAAGGCAATGCCGCAAGGGTTAAGGTCTAATGATATTTCAAACGAAAAACAAAGAAGCTGCTGGATTCTAGTTTTCGCAAGAAGACGAAGCAATAATACTAACATTTTTTTCTAAGTTTTTTTTTGCATTCAATAGGTAATTTAAGAACTAAAACACATAAATATGCAGTATTTTTCACTCTAGTTCAGCTGGCAGTCTCGCCGAGTTAGCGGTCAATGCCTTAACTCTAGCATAAAAAGCATTAATTTATTTATTTTCAAAACTTCTAATACTTTTTCCTTGAAATATTGCCAAAATCCTCCCAAAAACAAGTACATACTTACTCTCTCAATGATCGGAATAAATCTGTAATAATCTCATTTGGAGGACGCCAAGGGCCAACTACTTGCTGGCCACTGTGCTCGGAGCCTCCTGCATAATATGCTTGACCTTCTTCCTCATCTGAACTAGATTCATTCGATCTCACTGTCGATATGGTTGCAAATCTACACAAAAGAAAAACTATAATTAGTTATCGCATATCACTAAAAACTATTATTAGTTATAGCGCATCAACATCTGTGCTTATTGGCGCCCGGAGCCTTTTTCAGTCCACTGTTGGCCTTTTGACAAAATGTTCTATCGTTACAGACATCACTATCACAAAAAAATTTGCTGTAAAAGGCACCTAAGAAGAAAAAAATATAAGGAAATCTAAAGCAGAATTCTACCCTAAATTTAACCCAGTGCAATGTTTACTCTTTCCTAATTTAGAATCTTAACTAAACGTTGAGTTAAGCAAAACTTAATGTTTTACTCACAGAGGGCAGTGGACTAGCTGTAAGCGACAATACCAGCCTAACAAAACCCAACAAGTGTCTGTAGGATAGTGCTACAAGAGTTGATCATCAAAAACTGCACGAAAAAGCGTATATGAAAACACCCAACTACATTTTTTATTTTTATCAAACATAAAATAACCACATTTCATTTTCAATAAAAGGCATATCCTGGCCTTTAGTATTCATTTTTCAAAATAGCGTAGATTGAGTATGTTTAGTGAAATACGCAAAAAAAACCGTGATCGACAGTATTGACTGTAACGAGAGAATACTGTCCGTAAGCCGTCAGGGCACTGAAAGAATTCAGGACACCAATGAGCTCCGATGGTGCCTTGAAAGACGAGGGGATTTTATCCCACGGACTCCTTAGACAGATCACCATCTGCTTTCCTAAAATGATACAGCAGCATGGCGCAGATCTCTTACGGAGAACTGGTACAATATCTAGAGAAGCCTAGTAGAACACTGAGCCCTATTAAAAAAATGCACAGCCGATCCTTGAAGATTCATGAAGTATAGACTTCTGCATAGACAGAAATTTCGATTGCCTGCACGATAAAAAACTAATACCTTGACGAACGATTTATGTTCGGAATGGTTATAGACGTTTGAGAGGAAACAACGGTTGGAGTGTCATCACTGGCTCTTATTTCCGGTTCCTCATTGGAATCTTCATTTTCTTGAGAAACAGTGTTTGAATCCTGGACAAAATTTCGTCTCACTAACGAGTCACCTTCTGGCTCTATCTCTGGTTGAACACTGGGAAAGCCACCTCCCTCATAAAAAGTTGTTAAAGCCATCTGTAAAAGTAAAATAACATCACGAATTACATAAACAACTTTTATGAATACAATATTTTATGACCAATGTGAAATCGGTGATTGTCGAAACCATATTGCAACAAAATTCTTCAAACTTTAACTTATGTGTGAAAATTAATATTATAATATGATAAAATATAATGAAATTAATGAGCAGAAATAGAAAATTTATATTCTGGAATATGCAATTTCCACGAAAAGTGCTGAAACATGGAGGAGAAAAGATGCATCTATTTCCACCATCAATTTTGCAAATTTTAATGAAACTGTATACTCTAGTCATACTTTACCCATATATTTTTCCCATAACGAAACGCTTTTTACTAATTCAATATTGGCAATTCAGCTGAACTCAGATCAGTACATCTAGAACTTAGGAACGCTTTGAAATGCAACTAAATTGGCCGCAATGTTATAGAATATTTACGGATGGAGATCCAAGTTGCACGACAAAGTATTACCTATGACCTTCAGTTACATTCTGTGAATTACCACAACTAAACATGTACGTCACAGTTTATGAGGCAGAAATTATAGTTATCATGGCCCTCAAATATATAATTAAACTAACTGATGAAACAAATATATATTAAGCCATACCCAATGGATACTGAATAAACCAGAAAACCTGCATTAATCACAAAACAATAGAGCCTTAAAATAAGGTAGGTATAGGTTCTTTGGGTTGGTTGGAGAGTTGGTTTCGCCAACCCATCTTGTATGTACTCTCTGTTTATATTCTCTGTTCATAGAGTGGATGGTTTATGTTTTGGGTTGGGTATACAAAGGTGCGAAAAATCTTGAGTGTTCTACTTCAACAGTATGAATTTTGACACAAAAGATAGATATAAATAAGTCTTTAGTGTTAAGACGTGGGTGTGTTTATTGGTAAGAATGTGTTAGGTTGGATTCGTGGCAATGTGTGAACAGTAGTACTGCTCTATCAGCTGTGACGCATAGAAATTTGATTATATTATGACTGTATGACGAAATGTCAATTTAAAAATAAATAAATATTATCATTTAAAGATTGCTCTTTCTAACTTAGATTGTATCATAAATTAAAATTTCATCGAATACCAATTTTGTAGGCCATTACAAAATTAAAAATTGTATTACAAGCCAATCCCAAAATTACATAAAACATTTTACAAACATCCTTTAACAACATAAGAGATAAGTAACTCTACATTTGAGGAAAAAAAATTGAAATGAAACATGAATATATGCACATACCTCCAAATTCCAATTTGCTGATTCTAAAAAGAATCTACTATTCTCTGCAGGAGAGCCGGTTATTTCTGAAAATCCGATTATCATTTCTTCTTCAAGTTGATCTCGACTCATTTTAATAAATTACTTAAAATAGCTTACTAACTTTACACCGGGCACCAGACCGAAAAGTAAATCTTATAACCTCCAGTTGTTTATTTGAAAGATTAAATTTGTTTGAAGAATATTAATCGATTAGTTCCTATTAACCATCAGTCAACGTTATGTCAGGTATATCTATTTATATTTTAAAATATTTATTATCATTTAGATTTTTGATGAGTCAGTCAGGAATAATAACATCTATTACGGACGTACATATGTATGTCAAACTTCACGATAAAAATAGTACTAAAAAAATGTTATGTTTGCAGTATATGTTTTTGTATAATTTTACAAATTAATAAATTAAATAAAATTTAATTCAAATTTTTAGAATGAAGAAAGAATGTTCTTCTTAGTTACCAATTTTTTTGTGAGTAATAGTTGATGAAATATTGCTGAAAATAGGCATAAACTAAATCAGAAATTACAAAGGGGGGCCGATTCAGAACTGATGTATAAAATGCTGCATTAGCGGGCGAATTAATCAAAATTAACTAAGTTTGACACATTTTAATCTGCTCCTTATCAGAATGGCTTTATACTTTACAATCCATCACGTTTTCGGTTGTCCTATTTGCTGACGCTATAGAAATAACCTAGAGCGAAACATTCAAATTTCTCGTGTTTTGTATCATCATAACTCCCTCGTTTTCTTCAGTACTTTTACTATTTCTCAGAACTATTTCGGATTTCCCTCCATCATTAGCTCCGTTTAAGGAATTTGACTTTCCTATGAGGGGAAGTGTATTAGCCACTTCAAGAATCTTAACGTCCCCTCAAGTTTAAGCCCCAAAGCTTAAAAAAAAGTTTATACTTACTCCCGCAATACTAATTGTAGCAGGGAATGTTAGTTCAAATGTGTGAGAATAAATAGTTTCAGGGTCCCAAAGGCGAACAAACTTTATGGGCGTCCTACATTTTTTGAACTAACTTGGGCGCCTATTTCACCAGTGGTCCAATAGCCCACAATAAAGCACCTGTTTTTCAGCAAATTCTACTTTTAATTAGCAACCTTACCTTGTTATTTCTAGTGATAAGGGCTACAGCTTCTGCCTTCTCAATTTGACATTCTGCATCTATTTTTGTTTTTCCCTAACTTAAAGATCTTGTTATTTAATTATTTTTAAAAATAATTAAATAACAAGATCTTTAAAAGTAAAAAAGTGTAGACTTAATGCTTTTATTAATGAGGCCCCAGGCTATTCATGATCTTAGCGCCAGGAGCTAGTAAGGTCTGAAGGATATTAAGGACTCATTAATGTTACGACATACAGGAGTTTTATAGGTGACGGATAGCAAAGTGAATAAGTAATTCAATAAAAAATATTTTATTTTCAGTTACTTATTTTTCTTTTAGTTCACTTTCAAAAAACATTAATAAAAACGTTCATGGTATTTATGGACTTAATGCCTTGACTAGATATGTAAATTTAAGTAATGGTACTTACAAACTTACAACAAAATAACTAACCAAGTTAATAATAAATTAGTAATTTAATATTTTTATTACATAGAATGTATATAGATATATATACATTTTAAAACCTTTTAAGCTATGAATCAGTCTTAAAATAGCTGTTGTTGCCCCAATGATAAATAACACAATATAAATGATTAATAATTTTTAAATTATAAATAAATTAGTCACTTTGTTTTTTTCTTGAATAAAACAAAATCGGTATACATTTTTTGGGTATAAACTTATAAAAGAGCTAATTCTATAGCTCCCTAAACAGACTAGCCGATCACTTATTTGCATTCAGCATTATGCGTACATATACGTACTTATGCAACTGAGTAAGTTAAAAATCACTGATGAAATTCTATCTAGTTTTTTTTCTTTTACGCCAGGTTTTATGATTGGGCCAAATATTCGAAATTACCAGAATTACATGCTTCATGGTCCCCCGGAATTTTTCATTTTAAGAAGTTCTCTGAAAAAAGTTCACTGTCAATTCATTGATAATACTTTTAAAATATGTAGTTTATAGGAATGTCAAAGGTTTTTCTAATTTAGCTTATCTAGGTACTGAAACGATTAACTTTCTGCATAGTAGTATGATATTTAAGCGAAACGTTGGTAACTTGCGAGTCATAAAATAAACCGGCCTGGTTAAATTATTATTATGAATATGGCTGCAGCAACTAAATCTTTTTAAAAAAAGTCGCCCAAAAGGTGGCTTTATAATTTTCATGACTAAGTCACAAAGTGAAACTGCTGATTTGTTAAAAGGCGATTTTCATCAAAGTTATTAACTCATTTCGTTGTATTAATGGGCACTGTAAAACAGAAAAAAATTACTTAAAAAAAAATTCATGAAACAAAATTTGGTTTAATAAAGAATGTAAAACTGCGAAAAATTGTGTTAACATTTGCTAAAAAATTTACAAAAAAGGAGATTTTCGCTCTAAAGTTTTAGGCTCCTATGTAATTAGTAAAAAGTTCTAAATATAATAGATTGTTTGCTATAAGCTAAAAAAATATTTAATAAGGATTTGCTCTAGCTATCACAAATCTAAAACGTTTTGGCAAAAAAATATACGTCATGGCAGAATTTGCAACCGGAGGAAAGCGGTCCAGATCAGAGTGTAGCACGCCACCAGCGACAACTAAAAAACCTTGAGAACCAACCTCTTATGCGGCCGATCCTCGAGAACATTGCCCTACACATAAGCAGATGGCAGCGTCGGATATCACTGCCCGAGATCTAGCACACGGCAAGATAGATCTGGATTATTTAGAATAGTTTTATATAAAAAGCTTATAAAATTTGATATAATGATGTTCAAAATAAAATCTTGTTAAGGTACACATTAGAGATATTTAAACGGTGTAATAGCGCTAAAATTTAGTAAGCGAAAAATATATGTTTAGAATATAATTCTAAAATTGCATGTATTAAGGAGAAATCCAGTATACACCCCTGGAGTTTTCAGTTGCATATCGTGCTGAAATGTTGGCTGTATAAGAAAACAAAATTGCACACTGACCGACTATCTTCCAAAATAAATAATATTCATTATTACTTCTATTTTTTTTACAAAGTACTATTGCTTATTCATTTAATCCCAAGTGAGGTAAGAACAGGCACTGATTGGAATACGCTCTGGTATCTATAAAATGAATCCAATATTGAATACCAGATTAGCTCTAATATGCAATATTAAAACTGCGAATAAGGTTCAAGCATCTTCCTACAACGGCCAAATCTTTGTGTAAAACTTACTGTGTCTATGTTTAGAGCATGGCGCACAGAACACAGTTATCTTACTACTTGTGTAATTATGATCTATGTATGAGTTAATTTTAAAGTAAGCGTAATAATTGAGATCCTTATTGTTATTGTTACCAACAATTTATACGTTTTGCATTAACACTTTCACTACGTTCACAGCACGTACGAGAGGTCACCCAAAATAACGGGAAGTTTTTTCTCGTAGGAGATGGACGCATAATTCCATTTTCTGTAACAAGATATCATTACTAGTTTCTGTTGACTATAACTTGACTAAAAGTCATCCGAGCATTCAGAATGTATTATTTACTAAAACAATTTTTACAAAGTTCAGTAATCTGTAATCATGTCATTTCTTGCAGGGGTGGGGAAAATCGATGAATCTGAAGATATTGTGAAAACTTTTTCAAATTTCAATTTTTTAGACTCTTTTGGAAGTCGAAAGACCTTCTGGCTGAGATCGCCTTCCACCTTTTTTTACTTTTGTCCTTTCTACTTAAGATAACTATCCGTTTGCCTGGCTCTGAGTCCTCTCCGCTAGCCTTTCGAAGTAATGTGACTGACAGTCCCTGCAATTGATTTCCTTAGTAAGGAACAGAACTTTATGTTAACACGTTACATGTGTCACATCCTAATTTACGAATTAGGCTCACGAACACATTACACATTAGGCTTGGCGAAATCCAGAAATGAACCAGAACAGTAACTATTTTCTGGTACGGGCCACTTGTAGCCGAAGTTGGAATCACTTAATCAGCCCCCTCGGGAAAATGATATCCGCCATTATTGGGTAACCATCATACTATAGAGCAGTAGGATCACCTACTTGCATTTACTGTCTTTTCTTACTTCAAATCTAATAATAAGGTAGTTTTAGTATCTATTCCAAAAATTACAATTCAAAATAATACCATGAAACACATAGCCAGTTCAATAAACATTGATTGGAACAGTACTAAAAACTTGTCTTGATAAAAATCTTTTTAAAAAGTATTGAACGCAGTGAATGTGTTAGTATTTTTACCCAAAACAGAACAAAATATACACATTATAATAAAATGTATATTACAATAAAAAAGATGGTAATATAACAGAAGAAAAATTATATCCTGGAATGCAAGGTTCAGAATAATAAAAACATAAATATTAAATTAATACAAAAAGCTGTCTTCACATGCAGTTTAGCACTTTTAGATCCAAATGATAAGCTCACAAATTTTAAATGATTTGAAATAAGGTATTGCTTACTAAACAATCTGGTGCTAATACTCACTCGCCTTTTTCTTACAACAATTAACCTTGAAACACTTGAAACTGTTAATGAGGGGGGGAACGCTAACTTCTCTAAACTTCAGTACGTGGAACTTTATTCTAATACCAAATTTTACTTAAATATTTAATTCCTATTAACAGAAAAAGGAATGAAGTTTTGTTAATTGCATTAAGGTATCGAGAGGAAATTAACATGGCTTTTGATTGCTCAAGGAATGATATTTTTTCTTTATATGACGGACAGGGCTGACAGAGGCAAGACAACTGGACTGGCACTGTTCCTCTCTTTTCGCGGGTTATAAAATATCAATAGCATCTAGGTGATACACAAGTTTCTGTGGCTAGTAAAAGATTCACCAAGGTGTGCGCGGATATCCGTATTCAGAAACAAAACAGAAATACAGAAATGAGAACAGATTCATCGCGCGATGGAGCAGTTTTTATTTTCCGGACGGTTTCTCTGTTTACAAAAACCTTGTACTTACCGCACAGTGAGCTATTACAGAAAAATCTGAGGATAAAATGTCTGGATTTGAAGCAAATATCCATAAATGGGATCTCTAAACTGACAGTACACACTGACAACATACAGCCCAACGAATCTTGCTAGTACGCACAAAACACATGTTTGCCATGAAATGCTACGCAAAAAAATAAGAACGCAAAATCTTTTGAACCTCCCTCTTTATGTTTAAACTTCAGCTTCCTAGACGGGAAACCGTGAAACGGCCTGGCAGGATTTAAGGAACTGAAGAGACGAGAATCGAGCCTAAAGAGAGTGAGAGGGTGAAAAGGGACGCCCAACACATGTGCTCTGAATGTAGGAGCTTTGTGAGTTGAACCGTCGCCATTAAAAACTTCCACTTAACCAATCTTGTTGTTTCTGTAGGCGATATTAGTTTATTGCAATTATTATTATTATCACTAGATAATAATAATTATTATTATTACTATCCTGAATAACTAAGTGGGCCCTTAGTTTATACTTTGTTCATGCAACATTACTTCCTAATGAAGATCAACTAGATGAAGAAGAAGATGAACACTTTGAGGAAGTAAGTGAAAATTCTACTAGTTCAAAACATATTCAGGAAAGTCGACCTTTTCAATTTTCCTCTAAAGACCTTGAAGAAAGTCTGCGACCATTTACAGGAGAAGATAATTACACCATTAACTTGTGGATAACTGATTTTGAAGAATTAGCACAAGTTATGAAGTGGCAAGAATTAGAAAAATTGGTGTTCGCTAAAAGATCACTAAAGGGACTTGCAAAACGTTTTTGTATACGGTGAACGTGGATTATCCAGTTATAGCGCATTGAAGCAAACACTTGTTGAGGAATTTTCTAGAAAAACAAACAGTGCTGAGCTGCATAGAGCTTTAAGCAAGCGCACAATGCAAAAAGGTGAGTCTCTTCATCAATATGTTCTAATCATGAAGGAATTAGCTGCTAGAGGCGACATAGACGTAGAATCGCTGATTCGCTATATTATTGATGGCATTCCTGATCCGCTTCCAAATAAGTTACACCTTTATGAGGCCCAAGATTTGAAAGAATTGAGAAGGAAACTAATTATTTATGAACAAGTGCGGCCCAAGTGTGATTACAAAGACAGTGTTAAGGAAAATTGTTTACGATTAATTAAAATTGATTCTGATTCAAAAGTAGCATCGAGAAAATGTTTTAATTGTTATCAAGAGGGGCATATAGTGGCTGACTGTCCGAAACCCAGGCGTGAGAAGGGAAGCTTTTTGAGTGCGGCAAAATGGGGCACCTTCAAAGGGATTGCAAGCGTCAGAAGCAGAACACATCTTTAGTTTCGCTCGTAGCTGAGAAATCCGCTCTACCTCCATACACAGCAGACATCCTCGTAGAAGGCACTACTACTAGTGGAGAAGTAGAAGCCTTGCTGGATTCAGGTTCAGCAATATCTTTGATTATGGAAGATCGTGTAAGTAAAGACGATGTATTACATGAGGTAGCACTTAACGATGGTTCTGAGGTAATGTTAATTGACCACAGTGAAGTGAAGAAAAAACCTTTTTCGATTGTAAACCCTGAGCTAACTGTAAATGGTGTAAAATCTGTCTCTAAGATTGAATATATTAATGAATATTATAAATACCGAGAAACCTTGTAAACCCGCTGTTGATTACGAAGTACAGATTAAAGTGATTCCTGAGCAAAATCTGTCAATTCTACAGGAAAGTGACAAGGGAATTAGTGAAATTTGTGAATATTTAGAGGATAAAGAACATAAAAAAATTTGAATTATGTAATGGGTTGGTATATAGAAAGAAAAAGAAGAAAATTTTATTTGTAGTTCCCGAAAAAATGGAAAACCAAAGTATCAGAAAGTATCATGACTACATTGGTCATTTAGGTATTAATAAAGGTGCTGAGTTAATTTTAAGGTCCTGTCAATTCCCAAAATTACAGGACAAACTTAAAGATTACATTGCTAACTGTATTAAATATATTGCATACATTCTAATATTAGGAAAGAAAGAAGGGGAGTTATATTTGTTAGTTTATGATATTGTTTTGTTAATTTAGATTATAATAGTTTTTGTAGGTTAAGGTTTTATTAATTATTTATGTAATATTGTATTAACTTCTTATTGTGCATTAATTATCACTTGTTTAGCTTAATTTTGTTTATGTATTAGTATAAATATTGCAGTGAGTTATGTTTATTCCTATGATTAGTTAGAACTTTGTATTAAATTGTAATTACCAGTAGCACTCATGTGATCGAGGGCGATCACGGTCAGGATTGGCCGAGTTGTAGGTAAATTTAAATGTTTGATATTTGAGTGGCTACCCTGTAGAGGGTGTATGAGAAGGGATGGCCGTTAGGGGCGGCATGAGGGTTGCAGGTAGTAAGAGACATTCCACTTTATGTATGACACTCTTTATGTATGTTATGAATTATTTACATATCTTTACTCTTTCTGGAGCAAAATATTCTTCAAAATTAAATGTCAGGACTGCATTCTTACATTTGCCAGTAACGGAAGAGGCGAGTGAAATATTAACTATTAATACACATATTGACTTGTACAAAGTCAACGGGCTATTATACAGTTCTGCTTCTGCTATGCAGTTTTGCTTCTGCACCCGCGTGGCAAAAATTCATAGATACTTCCTAGATATAAAAGTGTATGAGTTGCGCATGATGATATTGTTGTTTCACGATTGAAGAACATAATCAAAGACGCGAAGTGGTTCTACAGAAAATAGAAGATAAGAAAGTACGCTTGAACAGAAGCAAATGCAAATTCTTAGAAATGAAAGTCGTATATTTGGGATTTGAAATACCGGAAGCGGGCATTGGAAGAAGCCACAAGTAAGTATAAAAAGCCCATCAACGTGACCGAAGTAAAATCTTTTATGGGTCTTGTGATTTTATGCTAGGTTTACACTACATCTTGCCACTTTAGCTTAACCTTTACATCAAATAACTAGATCTGATACGCCATTTATTTGGAAAAAAGAGCACTCCAGAAGTTTTGATCTAATAAAGAAAGAAATTAAATCAGATAAAGTACTCGTACAGTATAATCCTAAATATCCTGTAGTACTCGCTGTGGATGCATCACAAACAGGTTTAGGTGCAATTTTAGCGCACAATATCAACAATGAAGAAAAGCCAATGGCTTTTGCCTCAATTACTCTATCAAATAGTGAAATGAATTATTCACAAATAGATAAAGAAGCCCTTGCAATAAAAAGGGGGGATAGAAAAATTCTACCATTATTTATATGGTCAACATTGAACTTAAACTACAGATCACCAACCCCTTACGAGGGTTCTGGCATCAAAAAAACGGTTTCCTGTAATTACAGCAACACGCTTACTCCGATACGCTCTATTTTTACAAATGTTTAACTTCACTAGTAAATACAGGAAATCTACTGAAAATTCTAATGCAGACTGCCTCTCAAGGTACTTTCAAATACGTCAAATGGTAACCTTTTCCATTACATCATCTGAAATTGTCACAGAAACATTAAGAGATCCAGAATTAAGAAATTAATTACGTGCGTTGAAAAATGGAATATCCAATGACAATCGATTTACATTGCAAAATGATACATTTTTCGGAATAAGAGTGAACATACCCATGGCATTACGAAATAGAATTTTAGAAGAATTACGTAAGGGTCACATTGGAATGGTAAAAACAAAGTCGATAGCTCGGTCATATGTTAATTGGACAAGTATTGACCACAACATTAAAGAACACGTTCGGCAGTATGAGCCGTGTATTTTGGTTTCAAAGGAGCCTTCTAAAATTACTTCACATCATTGGCAAATGGCAACGACTCCATGGGGAAGGATTCATATTGATCATATGGGATCTTTTTATGGCAAACAATTTCTTCTGGTCATCGATGCATATTTTAAATGGCCTGAAATCTTTTATAGACTACTTCTTCATCTAGGACCATTGCAATGCTTTATTCGCCAGGTATGGAAATCCTGAAATTCTATTATCGGACAATGGTACAGCATTCACAAGAATGGCATTTCAAGATTTTATTAATCGACGAGGTATCCGATAAGTAACTTGCGCTCCATAAAACCTTGCAACAAATGGCCAAGTGGAAAGATATGTGTACACTACAAAACAACCACTAAGAACCCTAATAAACGAAAACCTCGGTTCCTTAAAGGAAAATTTGGATACAATTTTTTTTCGTTTCGGCTTCTCCATCTGCTACAGGTGAAAGTCCTGCAAAATTATTTTTAGGTAGGAACCAACAATCTCCTTTAACATTCCCAATTGCAAATCAACACAGAACCTAAAAACTTAAAGAAGCCTCAGACCTTTCAAGAGGGAAAGAAGGTGGCGGAAAGAAATTACTCAATGCCAAATAACAGATGGGTAATAGGTACAGTCATCAATGAGTCAATAGATGGACTACTTCATTACACGATTTACCTTGATGGGCGACTTGTGAGAAGACATGCTCAACAGTTGAGGAAAATAGTCAACGCGTCCCGACAACGAACAGGAACCGACTACAGGAACGAACTTCAGAAAGGAAATCATAGCTACTTATTCTACCACAACTACAGCTACGACTGCTACTAATCCTCTTCCTTCCAAACCTACATCCCTTGCACCTACACCCTTCACCTCCAACCTAGTTCTCCACTATCCTCCACTCCTAAGGCTACTCCAGGAAATATTCTCAGCCCTCGAACCGCAGATATCTCCCATCCTACTATATCTCCAGTTATTTCATTCAGATCCCAAAGACCACGGAAGCCTGTGGATAAGTTGGAGTTTTAAAGAGTAAAAGATGATATATACAAATATATATCGTGAAGATCGATACGGAAGGATCGCGATGGTAAGACATGGAAAGAGCCAGGGGTTAGAGTTGCACGAGGTGTGTTACATTGAATATACATGTAACTTGTCCCAGTTAATAAAATACTATAATATAGATTTTTTGTCTACTTTCTTCAAATTTTTAACAAACACCATCCATGTAATTGAGGGAGAGAAGTAACATTATGCACGTTGTTTGTTTGGCATTCACATACCCGAACGATCCAGAGCTACTCACGAGGGCTTCGTGTTCATACATAGGACCTCGCGGCACTGCTATTTCTGGTGTAATTATCATAGCACGATTCCCAGGAGAACCGCCTCCGTTACATATGTCATGTAGTTATAAACTTGTCCTGGAATGAATGTGACTTCGGAAAATTGCTCTTCCGTCTACTGACCTTTATGTAAGTTCTGCCCATTTTCTTATCTAATTATTTTATTTATTTGTTTTATTTTATTCTACATTTCGACCAGCCCATCTCCACAGCAGTTTCGCCGTGGATATGATAATGTAACGTAACAAATTGAGAATGTCTTGTCAGTCTTACGTGGCATCCGTTTTGATAAGCATAGATGCGAATGGTAAGTCTCCTTTATGGTTTGGGGAAAAGGCGGATGAGGATGAGGAGAAAACAATTTACTCTTCAGCACGGTCTCGTTGAGATGAATGAGTTCACGAATTTCAGTACGTTTTTATCTTTGCACGGCGAGTCTAATACTGATGTGACTCAAGTCAGCTCTACTGTCAGATTGCACTAATTTACGATACGGTATCTGACAATTGCAAGACCAAAAAAGGTAATTAGCAAAAACCACAGGTGCGAAACTTTTGACCTTAAAAAGACGAAGTTTCATACTACATTTACAATAAGTTGGCGCAATAGATCTCTTCTCAAGTAAGGTTGAGACTGATTAACCAAGATCACTATATATGCCATGTCTGGAAGAGGAGACCTATGTTTAACGGAGTGGCAATCGCTCCAATGGCGGCGTGAGATCTTAGACACGTGAGACCCGAGCGGATCATATCGCAAAGTTGTCTAAAGAGTAAAACTTTAGAACACATATCCGCAAAGGTGGATACCTTCTAGACGTTCAGGAGTACTAATAAATAACAAATAATTGTCCTAAGTTAATCTTAAAAAGTATCTTTTATAAATGGGTTAAAAGACGGAGGTCAAAGATATTTAATTTTTTTTTTCTTGCATCCCAGCTTTACTAAAGAGATATTACGATTATAACTGTAATTATTAATAGTATTATTTTTACGATCCATTTTTTAAAAAATGTATAAGAAGTTGCTTACCAGAAAACAGATTGCCATTAGCACCTTAATGTTTAGGTTTCTTGCAATCATTACTATCCAAATGTATGTCATCTACAGACACCATTTTAAAAATGTTTAAATTTTAAAATGTTTAATAATAATAAATTAGTTTACTAGACAATTCAATTATTTCACAAGGTAATCTTAGAATGTTTTGCATTCTCCCCCCTTTAAAAAAATTGAAAAAAGCTCAATATGTACATATATATTTATACATATAATATATGTATATGTACGTATATATATATATATTTTTTTTGTTCTGACTCAACCTTTAAACAACATCGGCACACTTACATAAATTATTCCAAACTAATTGCCTTCTTAACTGCTAAAAAAAAGATTATGTCTTTTACCTCCTATGATAACTTCTTTTCAATTATTAAAATGTCATTGAGTTTCAACTGAAATTGAAGGGCTTAATTTGACTTTAAAAAAATATGATAATAATATATGTATATAAAATGGGATGTATAAAAAATAATTAAAATGACCTAAGCGAAATTCAGTTTGTCCATTATGCGAAGTGGATTTACGCGAAGCTATCGATTAAATCGAACCATTAATACTCACACTTGCTGCAAATCTGGCTGTGCCTAAAGACACCATTATTATAAAAAAAAGTCTAACATGCGCAAAAATAAACAATAGTGATATCTGAGGGAAGGGATTAGCTATGCGGGTAGAGTATTGGATTCCCACGCGGAGGTCCCGGGTTCGAATCCAGCTGTTGACCCTTGGATTTTCTTTTCCTAGAAGCTTCTTACGCTCACTGTCCGGAGGCCGGCAGTGCATTGAAAAAAAGCTTTGGGCGCCAATAACCTTAAGATGTTGACGCGCCTTAAATCATTTTTAAAAAAAAGAAAAAAAGAAGTGATATCTGATGAGAAGAGCATTTACTGCCGAACTCTAGGGTCAGCTGGCTAATAGGTGCAACGCGAAAATGGCATACTCAATTGATGCAAGAAAGTACGTGAAAATAAGTCTATATTATACATTTTCTGTTAACATGAATCTAGTAATTTACCTTAAATTCGTACATGGTGAACTTTTAATACCCCACCCAACATCCATCTAAATGTAGCGTTACACAAGTGATTAAGAATTTACTGGTGTAATGAATAAAAGTAACAACCTTTTGGTTTTTAATGCTGATATGGTGACTCAAACGTAATGTTAAGCCGAAGAAAACGCGAGCGAGCTGACTTCCTGCACAGCATGAACAGTGAAAAGGCACACGGTTGCCGAGGTCCAGTGCACAGTTAAAAACCTGTTCCCATTTGATACTGAACATGCAAAACATGGTTCAACCAGTTCAAAGCTCGCATGCATCTGGCCAGAAGCCGCCAAGGGCACACATTTGGGCATGATGCTGCACAACTGCCAGGGCCCTGAGACAGGAAGGATCTAAGTGTGCTAAATAAATCTAGGTATCTAAATAATATCTAGCGTTACGGCGTAACTATTGGGTAGCACATAGCCCAACTGTACGCAGAAAGTGAGCTGGAAGCCTACCACTCCTTCTTAACTTCTTCGAAGAGCTTCGCCATCTAGCAAGCCCGCGAATCATAGACGAATTTCAACATATGCTTTGACTGCAAGCCACCCTTGCACTGAAAGGACTTTTTTTGTGAAAAATAAGAAGAGAAGAAACATTCGTTTATTAAAATACAAAATAAAAAATGTATCATAATAATGAATTACACGAAACTATTTTTGGGTTTGCGAAATTCGAAAACAAGTACTGACGTATTACTGCTTTTATAACGTACTTTAATACTTATAAAACCAATATTCTTGATTATTATTAAAGATCATTATCCTTTTTTTGTCTTCTACATATTATTATGCTTTTACACTTTAGTATAACACGTCAGATCTTGGGCAACAACTGAATATTGAGCAGCCTAGAAGATATCGCGACCATTCGGCCAAACAACAAAATTCTAAGACCAAAAACCTGTTTCAACCAAAAGTTTAGAAGCAGGCACCTCTACAACCACGCAGCGAACAGGTTCACGAAGCAAATACACCTCCATCACTGCCTGCGCTATCCCACAAGAAATATGTGTCAAAAGTCCTACCAAGCATGACATTCTTAAGGACTTAACTCTGTTTACTACTAACATGGAGATAGTAGAAGAAGAACCTCACTTCTCTTTCGAGAAGAGTTTTTCCACTTTGCCTGAAATTGTAAGAACGTCTACCAATAATACCAAACTGATAATCACACTCTGGAACGAAGCATGCACGCAGAGTATCTACAATAATGCGCTTGTGTACTTCCATGGATACGCATATGCGAAACAAACCAAAAAACACAACAACCCATACTTAAGAAGTTCTCAACATTCTTCAGCAAATTAAGCCACTATCTTTTATACACCTCAGCCTGATGCTGGGTATCTGCAATCCATTGGAGAGGTAGAAAAAAACTGAAGAGATTTGGAAGAACTCCTAATAAGAGACCGCATCTACGCCGGTGAACGGAATGCAACACTTGGATCGCACGGCGCTTAGAGGTGGTAGAAGCTACGAGCGTATCTCCACCGGGCCTACCCGTAGGCTATGGTCATCCCCACACGGAGGGCCCTGCGTGGGCTCACAAAAGAGCGATGGTTGATCACAAAGGAGGAGAAATTCCGTTAGAAAATGGAACAAAAAACATTCGATGCCCTCCGGGAAGCCTTGTGCTTGTAAGGAGCAGATTTATCGCAGATAAGAAATGGGGCCGAGGTGCCGATTGCTAATGGAAGCCGCTAATTATTTGTGGCCGAAAGGAACTACAGCCTACCGAGAAAGAATTGCAGCGGGTAATATGGGCTACTCGGCAATTCCGCTACTATCTCATTGGACAAAATGTAACATTCGTAACGGATCATGAAGCACTGAAATGGCTGCTCAGGAACTGGAGCCACGAAATCTTGCAAAGGGAACAGCAAGGATACCTATGGTGCCTATGAATAGCTAAATCAAGGTCAGAAACTATCCTCGGCTTGGAGCATAATACTCCGTCGGCTGGCCATCCGAGCAGACGCGTTGTAAGATAGCTTACAGTAATCACAACAGGCTAAATTTGTAAAATTTATAAAAGATTTTTTATTGAAAAACTATTATTTTGTATACATCCCCATTACAAACTCAAAGTAATATAAACTGAACAGAATTTCATGAAATTACAAGAGATTCCATGAAATAAATGATTTAAAAAACTCCTGTATTACTTTTTTGTGATATATTGCTTTCAACTTTGGTAAAGTGCAGAATTGGTTCTACACAAAAAATCACAAAATTTACTTGAAAATAAATAAAAACCAAACTTAGACAAGTAACAGCATTGTCACGATCTTCAATTTTTTTAAAAATCTTTTTAAAATTTTTTTAAAGCTGGTAACTTCGTAAAATAAATTAAAACAGTTAATTAATACTGAGAGGTTAAATTGCATTATTACTAAAGTGATGTTTTTTCAATTGTACTTGTATCAGGATCAGCGGGAAGCTTTTCTCTTATTGGTAGAAGTGTATGTGAAGCTGACTTGCACACAGGTCTATGTACTTCGGGTGTTAGCACTTCCGGTGTACTTGATTCGGAAGAACTGTAATTTCTTCCTATAACAAGCAATACAGAAAATATTTAGAAAAATAAAGAAATAATAATTTGGTAAGTTTGTAAAGCAATGCTTTTCTTCACTCGAATCCAGAAACAGAAGTACTCCTTTTTCAATAACCGAAATTAATCTGTAATAAAACAATATAGCGCTCTAGTACAGCTTTTCATTCTCTTATTTTTTTAGCATTAGCATTTCGCCATATAGCCGGTGCTGATACTGAATCACGTAACATTAGTTTCTGCCAACACTTTCTTTTAATAATATTGTTTTTTTCTTTTGTCTTCAATTAACATTCAAGTTTACTTGAGTAACCAAGTACAAAATAGAAATTTATTTAATTCAGAACATACACATTTTTATATAATACACTCATATTAAAAATAAGCCTGCAAATGTTTAAAAGTTCTTTAACAGTCTGGTCTTTTCGTGTAACTAGAAAATTTGATCTTAATCCGCTTGCAGTTATTCATATAAGCTTACTGATCACCAGTCTCTCAAACCATGGAGGTATTTCATGCTTAATTAGCTATATTGGCCTCATTCATACTTTTCATAATTTTATAAAGGCCCAAAATCCAAAAAGGCCATCCACCGAGATCATTAGCTACCACACTTATAAGCAGAAGCAACATTCTAGACCAGACATTGCCTGCATACAATCTCGCACACCTAAGGTGAAGTAGAATGCTCGTAGTATTAAAAAAATATACCTTTCAACATATTAAAACTTTCCGGTAGGACAGTTGTATAAGGGTTGACCATCAAAAACTGCACGAAAAAGCGTAACGTTGAAAAACACCCAACTTTGACAATTTTTTTCTCTTTTTCTATAAACGATAAAATTCCCAAATTTTCTTTAAATCTTACTCCAAACCCTCCTTTATAACTGTAATTTTTTTGCAACCACCCAGATCTAATAGGTTTCGAGAAAAAAGTTGCCGAAAATGAGCAAAAACGGCTTTTTCAAAAAATGTTGTTGTTCTTGTTGTTGTTACCTTTTTTGTAAACAACGTAGCGCCTAAACGCGTGAACCGATTTTCATGAATGAGGTGTCATTCGATTCGGAATTTTATGTAGATGTGCCTTTTGGGGGTCTCGATGCTGTACATCGAATGGGAGAGGAGTTAGCCCCCTTTGTGTAAGGCCCCCTCTAAAGTTATTATTACTAATTACTCTGTAAATCTTGGCCCGATTTTGATAAAATTTGGTAGGGTGATAGGGTTAGGGCTCCCCTACGTAACATTAAAGCGACGATCAGCTCTTACACTTTTTAAGGGGAAGTATAGCAATCGTTGCAAATTATCGACACGTGAACCGATTTTCATGAATGAAGTGTCATTCGAATCGAAATTTTGTACAGATTTGCACTTTAAAAGTCTCGACGCCGTGCCTCATAAGGAGGGGAGTTTGCCCCACCCAAGTAAGACCCTTTCTAAAACTATTATTACCAATATTTCTATAACGCTTAGTCTGATTTTGATAAAATTCAGCCCGAATATGTGGTTAAAGCTCCTCTACGTGGCTGTGAAGTGCAATCTTGCTCTTACACCTACTAAGAGGAAGTACTGCAATCGTTTAAATTATCAATGAGTGAACCGATTTAAATCAATGAATTGTCGTTCGATTAAAAAATCTTTCCTCTTTGCCTTTTAGGGAGAAGTACTGCAATCGTAGTTTATTTTTCTTACTCCTCTTTAAAGGAAGTACTGAAATCGCAGTTTAATTTTGCTATTTACGTACAAATACCTTCCTATGTTATTCAAAACGCTTTTTCAAAAAAATTGTTATTGAGGATGGTTTGGGGGAACGCAACTATAATCATTCTATAAAAAGATCTCTCCAGTGGTAGTTACGGTTCCGACTTAACACCTTATCAGATTATAATGATAGAATTGCTTATTCCAAATTTTAAAAAACTCTGTAAAGAAGATATGTAACTTTGTAAAATAGACAAAAAGGAAAATCTATCCAAAAGGTACAAAAATCTCCTTAACAAAAACTTACAGTTTAAAATGTTAAGTATAAGGGTTGATTAAACGCCAAAAGGTACACAAATCAGCGAGTACCCAACATTTCATTAATACTTCATTAATATTTAAGTAATTCTACTGCATTAATTTTCATTAATAAGTTATTTTTTAGAATTTATTAGATGTCACAGGTCCTTATGCTGGCCACTTCATTTATAATATTTTTTTTTATAATTATGATAAGTCACATATATATGTACATGCATGTTAAAGTAGAAAAAGACAAAGTTACAGTAGGCTACTGTCTTGAATTCGACTTGCCGAAATATTCGTGAGCACAAATAACACACAGTTAATAACAAGTAGATTATTCAACAAAAATTATTCATTTCTCAATTGTAATTTAATTTAGTTCCCCTAATTTTACTTATAGTGAAATACTGGAATAATAAGCTGTCCTAAAAATATGCATATCTTATTTACTTTATATTACATATATACAACATTGTGGGATGAATACCTAGATTGAGAATGTAATTGAAGAAAACTATATTATTTGCGATAAAGCCAGATAATTATTACCTATTATTATAATCGTTTGACTACTTCATAAAATAACAATTGCTTTAATCGAAGAATGAACTTAAACCGACGATTTTTATTTAAAAATAAAAATAAATAAATAAAATAAACAAAATCATTGATGTAAGTTTTTTATAAAAAGAAGTTTTGAATTTTTTTAGCCTCATAATTTTTTTATATTTTTTATAAGGTTTTTCTTTTTAACCTGTAACTAATAGTTTGATTATTATAAATAACTAGATATTACAGTAAATCTACAGTGCTACTTGAACATATATTTTGTAGACGAAAATGGCCAGCATAAGGGTCTGTGACATCTAATAAATTCTAAAAAATAACTTATTAATGAAAATTAATGCAGTAGAATTACTTAAATATTAATGAAGTATTAATGAAATGTTGGGTACTCGCTGATTTGTGTACCTTTTGGCGTTTAATCAACCCTTATACTTAACATTTTAAACTGTAAGTTTTTGTTAAGGAGTATATAGGTACCTTAAAACGTTTGAATCATATAATATTACTAGTTGTAGGTTGGGGGTAGGCGTTTTGCTTCAGTCTATCTTTAACTCTGATCTTGACCACATTGGTTATGTTCTTATCAGGTCTTTATTTTTTTTTCATCAATGCCACGCACTTTAAAAATCCAGAGACTGCGATTGAGGAGGCGAGGATTTTTTCCGCCTCGAAACCGAAAAAGTGGTGTGGTCACCAAATAGCAATTACTGCAGAAATTTGAAGTGAAAGAGGCAGGATATTAAGGTTTATTTTCTCAGAAAAAAATTCAAGTCAGCGTTTTCATATCAATTTTAAGTAAAACTGGTTTTGATGCGAACCCTACTCAGTCTACAGTTAATAAATTAATTGAACGGTTATAGTGCATTGGTTGACTGGACAATACAGACTTAAAAATCAGATGAATTGAATGGATTTGGCCAACTAGAGGTCATTACAGATTTTGCTAAAATGACGATTCCACGTCCTCTACCACTGCGACGGCTTGATAATAGCGACCATATGGTTTATTTAAAGTGTGTGTACAGTTCATAAGTTAAAAGCAAATCTTACTTTTAAGAATGGAAAAGGACGACCTATAAAACTCAACATTTTTAAATTTTCAGTTTTTAAAGTTGAGTTACTGTTATTTTTTTAAAGTGAGAATGAAATAATTTCGAAACGTACCTGTAAAGTTTAAAATTTCATATTCTACATCTTGTGGTAAATGCACGCCAACGGAGAGATGTAGAGATAATCCTTTAAGCCAACCTTCTAGCACTTCAAAAGATGGTCTGAAATAGTGGTCATTTTTAAATAAGATTCCTTAAGAAAAAGTAAGCCACTTCCCTCTACGGAATACTAAATGATACAAATGTTAGTAGTACCTACCTTTTATCAGGATTTAAATCGCAAGATAGAAAAGCCATTCTGTATAAAGGCTCCGGACATGATGAACAAAACTTTTCAACAAAAGATGCCTGATTTAGACCAAAATCTGGAGACCTTGGCAAATAATCTGGATCAGCATATACTCGTCCAATTATCTAAACAAGAATTCATTTTCTATATCAATTAGCATTAATAAACAATTAATAGTGCAAACACACCTGTGCGCGTTTTTTCATAAAATCTAGTAATATTTGATCATATTAATAATCAAATCCACTTCCACCTAAAAGTGTTAGTTCTTACCACGATGACGTGGGATGTTCTTACTGTGTAGTGAGGAGGGGATATGAAGGTAATTTAGTACGTGGGTAAAGCGAAAGTTCTTGCAAATATCAACCGTTTTAGTTTATTATTTAGATTTTAATGTTAGAAGGAATAAAATCTGTAAAGTTAGACTTGGTAAAAAGTGGAAGTGCACACCATATTTTTGTAAAAGTATCTATTTTTAAATGAGGGAATAAAAACACTGACTTCGTCATTAAAAAAGAAAATTAATATAAAAACTGGATATTCAATTGACTCATTTACTCACCTCGCAAACTACAATGCCAAATGAGAATATATCAACTTTTTCATCGTACTTGTTACCCTTCATCATTTCTGGAGCCATCCAATACGGATTACCTACAACTGTGTAGCGTTTCTTTCTATGACAACGGCGAGAGACTCTAGTCTTAGAGTACAGACGAGTGTTTCCTCCGCTTTCTGATGACGCCATAGTACTTCCTGGCATTTTAACAGTAGCATTGCTATTTCCACTATGAGGCATTATACGTGCTAACCCAAAATCAGCTACTACCACACTTTTATCCTGAAAAAGTATAGTGTTTTAAAGTATGAAACAAACACCAGCAATTATTAATCCGATAGGAAATGTGTATATGTTATGTGTATAATGTGCATAATATATATGTTTATAATGCTGTGCGATGTTGTTCGTAGTTACAACAGCGCGTTTTATTTATTGATTTTATTATTATTATTATTTAACTCTGGTCAATCTAGGATTTTCATGCATTGGGATTAATTAATCTGATTGTTGCAGAGAGAATGCCTTCTTCCATTTACGAATTTCAGTTACTTACTATTAGTTACTTACTCAGCTATTTGGGGGAGGTTATGAAAGGAAGTACACGAAAAATAAATGTATAACATATGTTCCATATTTTTATGCTTAAATAATATTTAGAAGCGCCGAAGTTTAGTAAAAAAGCGAATTAAATTTTAAAACATTTAAAGTCACGAAATGAAACAATACAAAAAATTAAATTAATGTTTATTTATTTTTTTTTTTTTCAGGAGATACCTGAATCTTTACCTTTTGTACTGTTTATTTATATGTATTTATTAGAATCTTAAAAATATTAGGAAACATAAATTATTACCTAAGTAAGTAGTTATTAGTGTTAATCATCACTATGGAACGCAATAATTTTTTTTTAAATTTAGGTGTTTCAACATTTGAGGTTATTGGCGTCTGGAGCTTTTTTCATTGCACTGCCGATCTCTGGACAGTGTTCTCTCATTACAGACAACACTGACCTCACCGGACAGTGAACTGTAAGAAGCTCCTAGGAAGAGAATATCTAAGGGCCAGCAGCTGGATTCGAACCCGTGATCTCCGTGTTGGAATCCAGTACTCAAGATAGTTATTAAACTGAAATATTGAGTGATTCTGTTTTTACAATTTTTCTAAAAATTATTGTAATAAGAATTTTCAAGGTAAAGTTAAAGATAAATGTAGAATTTCGTGCCAGCAATGTAAATAAAAATATGTTATATTAATAATTTTTAAAATGAAATTACCTCCCTGACAAGGCAGTTATGAGAATTTAAATCCCTATGTATAATATTCATAGAATGTAGGTAGGTCATCCCAGAAGCAATGTCTCTGGCTAGCTTTGCACGATCCGTCCAAGTGAGCACTCGCGTTATATCATGCAAAAGTTCCTTGAGCGTACCTCCGCTGATATATTCGGTAACTAAATGTAGTTTTTTCTCCTTGTAAACTACTCCAATGAACGACAGTACATTGTGGTGATGAAGACTTCTGAGGACGGCAACCTATTGTCAAAACTTGGAGTAAGCATCATCTTTACAGTACGTTATCGTTAATACATGTGTTTCGTAATGATCTCTCCATAGGGAGGGAGTGGAGTAGCCACTCTGCAGGTATCTTAGTCTAATAATTCAACCAAGGAACTGACACCCACAACACTCACAATACACAAAGTAGTAATTGAATATTATGGGGGTCTGCCAGGTAGCTCACGCATTCGCGACTAAAACGGTCTATTGTAACATAACCAAAGGTAAGTCTATACAGTGAATTACTATATTATGTTCGTAGATATTATATTATGGGTACCATGTAGCTTTGATTCAGTGAACATCTTTTCTTTTTGAATTTAATTTTTCTTGGTACAATAATATTCTAATTTTACTTATATATAGTATATAGATTACACATTAGATTAATTATATTACACACTAGATAATTATGCGTGAAACTATCAAATAATGGTCTTTTAAAATTCTTTTGCAACATGCAATGTTACCTACGAGCAGAGTAGCTTGGTAAATTTGAAATTTAGTTTATGCTTTTGATTTTTAAAAAAAGCAAAGAGAAAATTACTTCATTAAGGAAATTCCTTTGCGCATCATCATCGACCCTGTAGAGCTCTTTCAAAACCATAATTTCGCCAGACTCTCTATGGGTCACACGAAAAACTTGACCAAAGAATCCCTGGCCAAGAAGATCTCCTTTCACTAAATCTGATGCTCGGAAAATACGTTGGGATTTCTGGCCTTCTCTAAACGATTTCGTCCGTGACAGATCACACTCTTCTTGATTCCCACTATACCTATTTTGAAAAAAATATAATTTATTATTTTGTTAAGTGTTCTTTATTTTAATCGTTATCACTGCAATATGCGGTCGTGTAGATTTTAAAATTGTGGTTTTCAACAAAAATATTTTCGAGGCCACCTATGTGAATGAAAAAAGGGTTCTTTCAAATTAGCCTCTAACTTTGATTAATCGAAGAAAATTAAAATTTATTATGGTTACCACCAGTGAATGCTAAAAAATAAGATAATTTTTCCAAAATGTACCAATCAAAACTGGCACATTAAGTGATGATTTTTTGCTTGTTTGTGATTAATCAGAAAATGGTACCAAGGATATTCTCCAAAGTACTCAAATGTAATCTCAAATCATAATCACAAATATTTGACATATAACATTTTTTCGAAATGATTTATTTTAAGGAGATCCCTTGGAAGGAAAAAATTCTTCTAAAGAGCCGTTTCAGTAAAACGTACGGTTCTAAGAAATAGAAACAAAAAAAACAAAAATCTTAACCTACGAAAATCGATCCACTTGAAGTGCAAAATGAAACAATTATTTTTGAACTGTTTCATTATTGTAAATCTGTACCCAATTAACATTTAATAGAAATTAGTTTTTAAGAAAATTTGTAAAGTCAGATTGCAGTAAGAGAAAGTCATGGGATTTAGTGTTCACACTACTGTTACTGAGCAACAGAATTCACTTATTTGAGTTTTTTGAATTAAAAAAATAAAAAAAGTACAACAACAAAGGTATAAAACAATGCTCACGACTTTCTTTTAATGCTTCTCTAATGTTTATCAAACTTTGAAATTTTACCAAATATAAATTGGTTTTTACTTTCATGTAAATTCACCGAAAAATTTGGCACTGTTAAGAGAAAGCGTAACATTTCAAAAATCCCCTACAAGTTCTTTAATAACTGAAAGCCTAAATATAAAAATATAAAAAAAAGTACATTTCACTTAACTAATTTAGAAACAATCATATATCTGCCACACGAAAGATTAAATTTGGACTTACTGCGATTTTGTTTTTGAATTCAACTAAGAACTGTCGGCAATCTGCACGAACAACACAATACAGATTCCTATGAGGCAGGAGAAAATTAAGAACAGTGGTGATGCGACGTCTTGTCACTACGATTCTCAAATGTTTTCACTTGAGAAAAATGTAAAAATACTGAATTCAGCGAATCGGCATTTCCGGATTATCAATTTTTGCAACACACCTTACCGGATCGGTCTCCAGTTAAATATAGTATCAAATTTTTATTTTTTACATTTTTATGATATTAAGTTATACTGACCTAAAACTGACCGACTAGAACAAATACTTACAATGAAAACACACAATCTGCATGATTGAAATACTTCATTTCACGAAAAAAAAGTTCAACAAGAGCTTTGATATGTACATTAACTTGAAATAGCTTATGAATGTCATTTATACCCTTCTAAAAGACGTGACAAAGACGAAGATCTTTCTTTTCCAGACGAGTGTCGACCACGTCTCAACTGTCTCGACGTGCGGGAACCACTTAAATAACCTTCGTCCTTTTTCTTGTATAATCTTTCCCTATCACTTTCTTTCAGTACACTGCAACTTGGAGCAGAGACTCCTTTTCGACTAATAGATCCTCTGTAAATTCTTGTATCTGGATCGTGCTCTATAGTAAGCTGTGGAAATAATAATAATTCAAAACTAATCAATTTTTGGAGAAGGAACAAAAAGAAAATAACCATTCTATTTTTGAATTATTATTAATTTACTTTGATCAAAAAAACCTCCATTATGTCATTAAAATAAGTTGTACAAACAATTGTAGTCAAGAAACTAAACTTTTGCCACAATTCTTTCCCACTTCCTTGTTTGAATAGTTCGAACAATTTTTGTACCAATTTTAGCTAGGCACCTCCCTATAGTATATACTTTTTTACTGTGTTTTATTGCTACTTTATTTTTTACTTCCGTTTTATTAAATAATAATTGTTAAAAACTAAAATGGTTACGTTTCTTTTTGTTCCTTCTCCAAAAATTGACATTTGAGTAAATTAGTAGTGTAAAGTCGGTTACGAAAAATCCCAGTTTTCTGCATTTACACCCCTCTGTTCGGGGTAGGGTTTTATTAAAAACCAAAAAAATTCATATGGTCTTGGGGCTCGATAAACGCGCAACTTTTTCTGAAATTATGTGACTCCTGGATTCATTAATCATTGAAAAAATACAGATGAAAATTTTAACAGAAATCACCGAGAACGGATTTTTTAGACATTAAAGAAAAATGTCATTGTTATAAGAAACGTTTTGAAGCTCTGGGTTAAACAAATTTTTAGGAAATTAAATGCTCTTTTGTTTGGAATAAGCAGATTTGTTGTAGGATAAAGGATAGAAAAGTTACGGCCGTTTTTATGGCGAAAAACGCGAATATCGACGGAAAAGTTAAAAATGCAAATATCTTGGACACTATTGAGAATGGGGCCAAAGAGAAGAGAATATTTTTTTGTTGCATTTGAGCTGCTGAATCACCTCCCGAAGTTTCGACCACTTCGATTCTTCACTCCGTTGAATTTGTACAACTTAATTTAAAACGGATTCCCTAGTTAGGAAAAAAACCAGTAAGCATTTTTCAGAAAATAACTCAGAAATCTACTGTGCCAAATAGTTCTTTCGGTTAACTTTCCCTTCAATTTCTTTTTAACATAATTCATTGTGCATTAGCTCAGTGGATATTGCTCTGGATTCCCAAGCAAAGCTCCCGGGCCAGAATCCAGGTGTCTGCCTTGAATTTTCTCTTCTTGGGAATTTCTTTCAGCTCACTGATTATTACTAGAGAACGGAGGCCATCAGATCACTAAAAATCTGGCGCCAGTAAAAAATGTTTTGAAGTCCATAAAAAAATATTTATGAAAAAACTGTTACCAACTACTATTGGAAAAATGGCCAGATCCCCAAAAACTGTTGCCTAGATTCGAAAAAAAATCGGAAAAGAGTTCCAGCATTTACAGTAATGCCTTGTGTTTTTATGGATAATTTCTATATAATTTGTTCAACCAACATAAGAGAGTCACTTTTTTTCATAAAAAGTGTCAAACGGATCCGGAGCATTAAGAGATTCTATTTAGCAAAATATAATAAGGCTAACTGCGGACCTAACCAAATTTTCAACAAATATAATAAGCTTACCTGTAATACTCTATCTGAATAGCGGATTAGATTTTCAATGTCATTCAGTGACTGTTCTGTGACAGGTAGTCCATTAACTTCTAATATGCGATCACCTACATGTAAAGACATTAGATCACCGCAGACATCAAGTCTGAAAACAAGCAAATTATTGCAGTAAATGAGTAATAATGAAAATTTCTAATGAAATATCGAGGAATTTCCAAGCAACTTTTATTAATAACAGTTTGGCATTAAAAAAATACAGATTTCTCAAGAAATTTTCTCTGTTAATCTGCCAGATTTTATCTGTCTAGTCAGCGGATAATCGAAGCCTAAGGTAAATTCTACAACCTATAAGAATTATATTGAGCACTTAAGGGCTCTTTAAGGGATTTTTTTTTTTCAAAAGGACATATAAATAATGGCCGTTTTCTAACTAAAAACTTTCGTGGACTTTAATTCCCATCCTTATGTGTCTGATGCTCAATACATATTATGTCTCATTTAAGGCGCCACGGTAGCTGAGCGATTAGAGACCAGTCCTGCAAAGCCAATATGTACTGTGGTACTGGGTTCGATTCCCGGTCTAGGCCTTGGATTTTATTAAATATTTAATATGAGAACTTTATAGTAAAGTATGTTTGCTAATCGCCTCCGCCCACGACACCTAATTGGTAGCTGGAGGTAAAGCCCGCCTGAAAAAATAGGCATCACTTTACTTTATTTTTTTTGTTTGTCCCATTCAAATAGTCAACTCAATTGTGAATGCTTAATAATATTAGATGACTAACATTGTGGCGTAAAAATATTGGCAATTTTACGTCATTTCTGGGAAAAACAACTCTTAAATCTATCACGCTCTAAGAAAAACGGGGAAGATAGACCAGCGTATTTTCTGGCATTGGTTTCTAAAATTTAGTAGTAACTGTGAACATTATAAAGATATACAAGTATAGAGTAAAGATCATATGACGTTGTTGAGCCCTTAAGAGAAGCCCCGCTTTCTAAAAACTAGGAAGGAAGCTAAAAGTAGATGGAGCTCATTGCTGCACATAAATTTTCGTCGTTAGGAGAATTGACCTTACTTGCCAATTTTTCTTCAATAAATCCACCAGCATGCTCTTCTACAAAATAAAAGCAACATGTGACGAGAAGAGTATTTACTTGCGAAATCCTTGGACGCTCTTGGTTAGTAAGATCGATGAAAAACAAGAGCAAGAGTTTGGTGCAAGAGAACAAGTTTAGTAAAAGTAAATGTGCGATTTTTGGAACTACCTATGAATTCTCAATCTTGTCCATAAATTATAAACTTACGCCAACAGTTATTGTATGAAGTAGATGGACTTGTTGCCACTGTACTTCTTTTTCGTTCACCATATAGTTCAGATGCTGCTTCATCCGACTATTTGTTTTGGTCCGGTGCACATTTTTTACTATAACTTAAATGAAGTTGAAAATACTTTTGGAAAACAGATTTTTGAAAGCAATCCACAGAATATTTTCGCGGATGATAGGGTACAGAAGCAATCACAAAATAACATTATATATGTCAATCATCTCTCTGTAGACGGTGTTGTGTTTTGTGCAATTGGGCTATAGGAAGACCGAGTATCTGGAACGCAGTTTGCTATATTAGGATATTATAAAATATAATGAACAATTTGTTCACTAAAAAATATTAGTGAAACAAAGAGCTGCTGAGTTATATTAATTATAAACAGTGATAAAATTAATCACAAATTATACCTAAAACTTATCATTAATTTTAATGAAATCTGAAAAATATATAACCAACACCAATTTCTTCTGGCAAACAGCAAAAAACTGTGAAGCACTTCAAACCAAACAGTACAAAATCGATATAGTAAAAATAATTACAGAAAATATATGCAAAAATATATATACCTAGTGCTGCAATAAATACTATTACAGTCAAATAGGAGAGAAAAAATCCACCAGTTTGAAATGATCTAACTACATATTATTGGGAACCAACAGTAACGTACTCAAAAAAAAATTAAAAAGGTTTGGTGCAATCACCATCATGACTTTCCCTTATTGGAATTTTCAATGTTATAACAAAATTTCTTCAAAATTTGAGCTTTGACTAAACACTAAACTGTTCGGCATCGTATTATTAAGGTTACAAAAATACAACCATGAATTTTCTCAACAAAATTTTTCAAATAAAACTAAGAGAAAGTGAAGTGTATACATGAATTTTAAAGAAAATCATTTTGAACTGTTTCTGAGAAAATAGCAAAGAGCTAAAAAATCATTTTGTACAAGCAGCACTTCTGGTTGATATGGTTGGAAAAGAAAAACCATGACTGGGCCCTCTGTAGGAACCTAAACGAACTATTCAATTTGAATTTACTATGATTTCCTGTTTGGATTTACATTGACTTAACACAGACGCATATCAACTGACTAATTTAAAAACCATTTTTACCTATTTAGAGAGAGGCAGAGAGTTCCAAATCGAATCCGATGCAAAGAAGAATCAAAAAGAGTTTAAATAAAAAAAAAATCAATGTGGCTATTTCTCTTATTTTCTTTAATGGTCAGTACAAGTCTTTAAATAAATGAGACTCAGTTATACTATCAACATCAATACTTAAGAATCAAGCGTAAAAGCCAAGATCTCAATTTTATTATTGGGCTTAACGGCGCAATAATTTAGAAATTAATACCCAATCTCTCCAAACCATTCGCCAAACCCTACTAAACCTTCTAATCAAAATTGGTGATGAAAGGCTACAATGAACTAGAAACCCCGGCGAACTATATTAGAAACCCCGTGGCATATTATACGAAATTCAACTTGGATGATGGTGTGGAAATAATGTAAAATGAACTGGCAAATGATATTAAAATTAGGCGTTAATGAATTAATTTATTTTGCTTTTGGTTCAGATGACGACTCTATTTTCCTTGTTTTAATTGGTTCTACTCCAAAACCATTAGGTACGATATATATTGTTTGCTCAATTAAAGTTTAGGACAGCCAATCAATTTTACCAAGTTTTTAAGAATGGTTGAATTTTACACAGACAATTCCAGAGGATTGGAGCAAGAACATTTTCACCGACGATCGAAACTGTTTTATGTCTCAATTCTTCAATGAGATTGGTAAATATACAACCAGGTATAGAAGGGACTTATTTATGTCCTACGAGTAGAACGCTTGAAGGGCCAGGATTTAAAGAAAAGTAAGACAATAGATCAATCAGAATATTGAAGGTCTAGGGAATCTCTTAGATAAAAAAGAAATATTCTTTTCTCCAAAATGTAAGAATGTGCCAATTTTCAAAAGTGGTGACTTCAGTTATACTTTCGTTCAAATTTAGCAGAAAGTAAAGGCAGCCTTTTAGTCAAATGTGAATGTAAGTCGTTTTATTTAATCGAAATTTGGCTAGAACCTAATCACGAAATCGGTCAGATTTTGAGCAGAGTTATTCTTTAATCTCCTTTACGAAAACTTCCAGTTTAAAAAGTTATGTTTTTTGTTTATATACAATTTCTGAAAATGCCGTTTTTTTTTTCCCATTTTTGGCAACGTTTCTCTAGAAATCTATTTGACATGCGTTGTTACACTTACACTTATACAAAACAAGGATATGTTCTTTGTTTTAAAGAAAACTGGAGAATTTCATCTTTTACAGGAAAAGAGGAAAAAATTTCCTTAAAGTTTTAAGGACAAAAATTGTCTTTACTTAAGGCCCATTTAAGATTTTTGTTGTGTCTGGTAATTAGGTAGCAAAATGCTAGATTAATATTTGCCTAAAACAATTAATCAACTCTATTACAGAATAAAATTATAGTTAATTTTAGTGCTGATGCAACCCAATGGGAGAAACACACAGATTCCCTAGATTTTACATTTAAATTCTTTAAGATTAATAAGTGGATTTTAAAACATAAAAAAAGCTAATACCTGATACGTTAATCACAAAATAAGATGCATGCTTCTTGTAATAAAAAAAGGGTGAAATTTTATCATGGCGGCACCCACTTTACTTGCAGTCAAACTGAACAAATGAAATCTAAAAGATCACAAACCTTGGATTTTCCAAGGATTCTAGAAAGATAATCACTTTCCTCTAAACCACAATAATACGCAATATCGACTCAAACTTTTTAATCTCATATTGGACCACATATTTGTTCTTTAAAGAATGCTAAAAGTTGAATTTTTTGCCATAAAAAGTTTGGCATGGGCACTATCTTGACCTTCCGCTCTTGCCATTATTAATGTGTTTACTGACAAGTTTCTTTGAACTTGGAATGCTTTTTACTAAAACGTAATGTAAGTAAGCAGAAAACAACTGTCAGAAACTGAAAAGGTGAAGCGTAATGTCCAAACTCCCCAGAACCCCTAAAAAAAATGTATTTTTCTGAAAAACGTTCACATAACAAAGTGTTAGGTCTACATACGTTCGGATAGTTAGTACACCAAGTTTAAAGGATTCAAACTGTGTGTCATTGGTAGTTCCTGAATGGAATATCAAAATAGATCTTTTTTCTGCAATATTCGGCATCCGAACCTTCATTAAGGTAATATCACACAACTCTTTCTTACACACTTTTACAAACACACACACTCACTCACTCAACCAATATCTAAGATCACGTTTTCGTCAGACCTCAATACGCGTGCATCCTGTGAAAATTCAAATTTCGAAAATTTGTACACATTTGGTATTAATGACAAAATCAAATATATATCATTAGGAAATTTAGTTTACTTCTTGCAAACTACGCACGAAAAGTGGGTGACGCGTCTTAAAATTGTCATTCTGGTCTTTAAAAAATGTACTAAATGAAAAATCAATAAAAGCAAAATAAAAAATAAAACATGCATTGGACGGACTAAAAATAAAAATAAATGCAAAATTAATTAAAATGAAACACAATTATGATTACAGGACTGTTCTAACAAACAAAACACACAATAAATTAAACAATGCCAAAAATAGTCAATATAAGAAACAAACCACGATTATTTAAGAGAGAAAAAAAAGATATAAATATAAAATAAAATAGTCGTGCACATTCTCTAATACAAATATACCTATATCGAGAAAGTAGACAACAAAAATCGATGGCCGCTTCTAAGATAGATGTCATCAGTTTCATAACTTTTCCCATAACATTTATGATGAATCTGTAAATATAATAAATAACATAACAAGGAGTTTTTTTTTTAACTTACAAGATCCAGCCAAATGGAAACAATTTCAGGCCTTTATTTTACTTTCATCTATTCGTAACATGTAATCTGCGTGAAAACGCCTCTGAACTTTCTTTTTTTCTGGAATTCTGAGGCCTGCTTTTTTAAAATTCGAAACATTTTTTAATTTAACTTCGAGAAATAGTCTGCCCTCATTATACATATGTATAAGTATAATTAATGTGAATCACTCGAAACAATCGGAACAAAATACCAAATTTGAGCTTTCTGCAATTTTCAGTTTTAGAAATAATCTATTCACAATACACACAAAGCGCTAATCTGTCGTATTCTTTCAAAACATGTACATATTATCGGTAAGAAAAAAATTTCAAAAATATTACAAGATCCCAAAACTTCCTTTTAATAAATAAATAAATAAAAATACAAACGTGTGTTATCAAACGAGTGTTTTCTCTATGGTTTCAATTTGGATTTACATATATATGTAAGAAAGTAAATAAGAAAAATATCACTAAAGCCAATCATAAGTAAGATCTTATTTAGAAACTCTGATTTTTAATTTCCAAATTTTAAAAGATGACATTGTATCATGTAAATGAACAGTTACACATACGGATGGAAGTAAGGAGAAGATAAGTATGGGACGGATGTTGATAATGTAGCATGGATTTTTGAATAGGGGATCCCCAGTACGAATCCCGCGTGCATCTACTTTTTTCGGTTACAAAAAATGTTAATTGTAAAGTACGTGCTTCCGTCTCGGTTCACGAAATCTAATTGGTGTTTGGACGTTAAGCCTCGCCTAAAAAAATTGGCGATTAATTTTTTAGAAAGATAAATAGGAATATACTACTTAAGAAGAAATAGAAAATTGTTTATGGAAAAAATGTTCTCTTCTATTTATTTATATTTTTAATGGTATTCTTAAATTCTGAAACCAAATCACTTAGTGTTTTCAAAATTTGAATAAAAAAAAAGAATAACTCAAAATAAAATTCCAATAAAAAGTTACATACCAACAAATATTTTTGTTTATATTTATATTTGTATATATTTATGTATAATGTACAAAGGAAAAAAAAAATTAAATCTTATATAATTTTCGTGCACCATATACTTTCTTTTTTAAAGATAAACTTAAGATTGAAAGGAACTGACACCCATTTTTTGCAGCAAACTTGAAGATGGTTCTTAAGGCGGAGCCTTCAGGTTCGCTCCCAAGAACCTGTTTTAAGATAAGCATGAGAAGATTCATGAAAATGAGAGCACTCAGAAGCTTAGGGAGCTGTTCGTCGGATTAGTATAAGAAAGTGGTATCGTATAGCTACAAAACCGAGATTTACATGGAATACCAACTCAGCTTACGTCCTTTATGAGTAATAACAAAATAAGGCGTCCTTCAGTATAGTTACACTCAATAATATTATATAACAAATTTGAAATTTATATCTACTTTCAATAAAGCTAACCAAACTAACCTTGTGATTCTCAAGCTGGTATTGTGTAGCTCAGGTTGGTGATGTGGGATTGGATCAACAGCTAATGTAATACCCCGGCCATTTGAGCTTGTACAAGGTCGTATTTCAACTATTCGAATAGAGTGTGGTATACGTACGAAAGAAGTTGCATTTTTCGTAGCTGGTTCCTCCACTTGAAAGATGTAACAACGTCCACTGAAAAATAAACAGAAGTATTCCAAAATGATTGCAATGTCTAATCAGCAATTTTTTTTTTGTTTTTCCTAAAAGATAGTTTTCAATAATTCAGAATTTTCCGCATAATGAACCGGGCGCTATAACCCATCACTGGGACTGAACATTCTCCAACATGTTCCACTAGCCTTCTCTGACGCTAGCTGCAACTGACCAATTGCCGATACCTAACTTCCTATCATCTTTTACCACATCACCTAGTCGTCTTAATTTTCAAAATCAAACTCATCTTCTTTCAATCACTCTACCACCACCCATTCTGGCTTTTGCCAGTTTTAGCCAAATGCCAAGCCGACCATCTTATCAATGAAGATCACACATGGTTCCTTACGCCCGTAATTTAACAAATTTCCATCTAATTGTCATGTGCTTTCAAGATTCACCAGTCTCACAACGTGTGACAAAAAAGCAGATTTATTGTAATATCTGGAACTCACGAACAGGGTAGCATACATTCTGGCGGCTCATAGTGGATCATTAAGGTCCTTAAGCTAGCGTTCTTTTCTGCTCACGAACACATTAAGATCTATGGGACGCTCATTTATTTTATCATGGTTGCGCTCAAGTGTCATAGACCATAGGTAATCAATAAAGAGATGATGAGTTGGCAACTAGTAGTGTTCTATACTTTTCTCTACGATTGTCATTGCAGAGCAGATTTAGTTTTAGTTAAATCTCCTATTACTAATATTATTACTAGTAGTTGTGAGTTAGAAAAATGGTGATTATTGAGCAAAGTTTTAAATTAGCGCACCTTTCTGAAGAAAAGAAAGAAGGAGAGGACAGCTGAAAACAAATTTAAAAAGAAAAAAAAGACTGTCGGATCATGGCCAGTCCTAGAAAAGTATACTGTAAGGTTTTGAGCTAGAAACATTCGTGGATAATTTTTTTGTTTTTTTTTACTCTACAGGGTCCATCAAGAAAAAGAAGGAGGAATTACAGGAAGCGGTTTGTTTATCGAGGAGAAGCAAGTCGTCAGCACGAACTCAGGTATCAACTCAGTGAGCACTAAGAGATTAAGATTGGGATTAGAAAAAGGACGGGACCTATACCCCAAAGCACCGCAGCCGCAAGAGACTTATTGTGCCTTCCCCTTTTAGGATCTAGTAGACGAAACCCTACTAAAGAGGTTGAGGACTTTCCCTACTAGTTCTTTTTGCGCTACTATCTTCTTTGGTCTCAAAGTTCCAAAGGTTTCATAGCGTAACCGCTCGCAGCGCAATCGAACAACAGGTGAAACCTCCTCAATCTGCACAACGGTTCCGAGCTAATAAGCCCCATCTTGTACAGATGCTTCCTGAACCTACCATGCCCCGTGAATAGGTCTATAATCAGAGTCTGCTGGTGTTTGATCAGTTTCAACTACTTACAACTATAAACTGTTCCTATGTTTATAAAACATTAGTTTTATTTTTACATTCACATAATAATTTAATTAAATCTTTAAAATTAATTTTACTTTATTTTGTTTAGACTATTGAATATTATTTGAAAAAAAAATTAGTTCTATTTTCGTACCTACTTATTATATTTTTTGCTTTCAATTATATTTCACTTGTAAAGCCTGCAATAGTAAAATAATCACAATATGCATTTGCTCGCTTTTTATTTATTGTTTTTTAATTTTAGGATTTAAATTGTAAAGGACAGTCTCATAACTGTAGATACGTAAACACAAGATTGCTAAGATGTTAGAGCAGTGAATTCTGATTGGAAAAATCAGTGTTTGTTCCCAGTATTTTTGATTTATATTTTATTTGATTTATTTTTCATTAATAAATACCGCCATTTTATAATTTGCTTTTTCTTATTTCCTTCGTTCCTTATTTCTTTTCTTTTCCTTTCTGTTAATTCTAGGGTTTAGTCGATATTAATATCGTTATTTTATGACTTTTTGCTACGCAGAGAAGCAGATAGAACTAATAAAATTAAATAAAAATCGCACCATAGACATGACAAAAAAATGAAATTCATAACCACATTAAATTAGAAAGAAATCTTTTTCATATTGGTTTATTAAATATGACTCTAAAGAATAATTAACTTGACAGCGCGGAACACATTATAGGAATAACTGTATGGTACACAAAATGAATTATAACCTTATAGTTGCAAACTATTCGATCTGAACACTGGATCCAAGTCGTAAAAGCTGTAGTTCGACAGCAATATGTACATATAACCTAAGAGAAATAACAACCATTCGTTTAGCCTAGACAAAATTATTTTCATAAAATCACCATTTGCCTGTGTCACATATGAACAAATTTTGAAGAAAATCAAATGAAATTAGCAATTCCGGTTGATTGAGTTTGACCAAAAATATAAAGAGTCCGAAGTAGTATCAATACGAAATACAAAATTTGAACTTTCTGCGATTTACTGTTTTTGAGTAAGGCTGACTGCATACTACTTGAGGCCAATTTCGAAAAATCACTCTGTTTTAGAGATAATTCAATGTTTAAACACAGAAGTAAAAAATAAAAAAAAATTAAAATCAATTAACTTTATAATTACCAGTATAATTTAGACCTTTCTACAAGAGCGTAAGATTCACCATCGCCAATAAACGAAGAACACGCTAAACATCGGAAACATTCTGGATGAAACTTGTGACTACCAGCTACCATCACTGGCCCAGTTATTACCTGAAAGTACGTGATCAGATTAATTACCCAATTTAATTTCTCTCTACCATACTAAGTAAACTCAGTTTCATCCCAATCTTAATTTCAATAACTTTTAATAATATAACTAGCACCTGGCTACAATCTTGACACGCTTCTCCATACTTTCTCCAATAATCTTCTCGGCAAAAAAGGAGTCCATCCTTTTCAAAATACCAATTGGTAAGGGGTACATCACAGGCAGAACATCTAAATAATAAGAAAATCTATTGTAAACACCCATAAAACATTCTTATAATGCTTAACTTATAAATTTTCTTCAAACAAAACTTTTAGTAAATGGTAGTTTGCCTTCCATAAAATATAATTTGAATTTGAACTCTGAATATTTATTGCTGACAATTAGCCATGACAATTTCTTATTATGTTACGATATGGCGGAGAGTTTGTATGTGATGAAGTTTTACACTACTGACCCCTAGAGCAATAGAGGGAACAGGACTAGACACTTCTTCAGGTATTCTAGCGTCCCTAAAAGTATCCCAGCTAAAAATCACGAACATAACTCCCATTGTCACGTCGATGGTGAAACTAAACGGGTTCAGTGAATTCATAGCCAAAAACTAGCTTATCATCACCTACAGACGTCAACATTAGAAGTTCGTAGCGAGAAATTTTTGATTATTTATAACCTTATCACGTTGTTATTTTACTTCTACAGCCAAACTGTTGTAAAATATTTTCATGTAGCTGTCATAATTGTTGCAGTTAATTTTATACATTAAATTGATTTTTTGCTACATGAAGTCTTATCTTTGATTTTAGTACATTTTTCAAAATCCGTGCTTGAAACATTCGTCAATATAAAATTGATTTTTGATAACCTAACAACCAATAAATTAGGACCAAAATATAAAAAAGAAAAATTCCGAGGAACCTACACAAAAAACGACACTTCTGAGAAAAGTTTTACCACCAAGCTCCGGAATTCCTCTCATTACAAAATTTTCTCCAAATTAAGTTAAACTTGGATTAATGTAAACTGGTTTAAATAATACTGCGAGTTTAAACTCAAAGTCATTCGTACCTAACTTTTACAGTTTTTTTTAAATCAATTTTAATTTTAATCAGAATTTAATCGGAGAAATTAATCGTACCTACTTTTAATCTTATAATTAATCAGAGTACTAAATTTCAAATTAAATCGCTACTCAAACTAATCGAACTAAAAAAAATATGATTAAATCTGAGAATTTATTTGAACTTTAGTTTTAATAACCAAATTAATTTAATTTCAATCATTAATCAAATTGATTTAATCATACACTATATCACTTTTCAAATGGTTCAGACCACGTTTTGGCGAGGCCACCTTTTTGAGTATCTCAAACAAAAACTTTTCGATGATTTCTTCAGGCTTAGACTTCACAAGCATACGATTCACTAAACCAAGATAGGTCCACCCTTACACTCACATTTAACCGTGTTGGTGACCTCACTGGAACTCAGAGGGATCGCCAGACTGTTGTCCCGTATGTAATTTGGAAATGTATTGAGGAATTGCATCACTTCATGACTGAGTGCCCTAAGTATAACGACTTGCATCTCAGGTATTTTGGCAGTACGCAGCTTCTTTCATCTGAGTGTTTGGAATACTAAATGGTAGGGATTAGTCGGCTCTTGCTACCTGTTCGGTATGCGTATCACTGTTGATCGATCATTATTAAAGAGATTACTTTATAATTTTATTACTATTATTATTATTTACTGTTTCTGCTTGTGTAATGCAAAAATTGAAATTTAATTTGTTTATTTTTGTATAACCTTATTGTCACTCATTATTTTTCTACTTGAATTAAATATGGTAACTCGCCTGACGGTCGTAGACCTAGGCTATACATTTTGATAATAATTCGTTATTGTAAATAAATAATTAAATAAAAAATGCTTATAATAATATGAAACCGAAAGTGAAGATTTCTTGCATAGCTCCAGCTTGGTTTCAGAAAATTAAGACGCGCTGCTATTTTGGAAAGAACGTAAGATTCATGGTGTTCATCATTTTACGCTGTAGCTTTAAGAGATGCTCTTACTGTCAAATCTAACCATATTTCAATGACTTTTGAATTTCAGAGGAGCTGAGAGTACCTAATGACACGACTAAATTTTACTAAAAACCGGAAAATCGCATTTCGGCCATAACCTTAGTACTGGATGGGACAATGGTACCAAAACCAGATACCTAGTTTGAACCTTAAACAAACACGCATGCACACACACACACACTTTTATCATTTTTTTTTACTTCAGAGGACTTTAGAACATAAATTTCCGGTTATTTTCCAAATTAGACACAGTTTTAATTCTTCCTCTAAACAGGAATAACAGAAAAAGTATGTCATTACACTATAAAAATAGCAGCACTAAGCAACTGAAGAGGTAAATTAATTACACAGGTACTAACCGAAAACATTCTAGGTGCCATTCTTGATTCAATGTCTGAATAATTTCTTCATTACTTAGGCAGTTAAAACAACCAGCGCAAACGGATGACTGCAGACTCAGTTGGGATGTTTTATTCGCTAATTGAGTCAAGTCGTCTAAAAAATAGAAATTATAATAATGATTTATTAACTTGCAATAGGAAATGATAAATAATAAAACAAGACCGAAACTTTTTCAAAAACTACAGGATATACAATCTATTTTCGAAAAGAGATTCTATCGGACATCTCCAGTTGGTCTGCTTAAGAGCACAATTAGAGCATCTATCCTATCTGTTTAATTAGACTGAGCAATTAAGAGAGAGGCCACTGAATTATAGCTTGATGAGACCAGTTGTACCTCTCTTAAAAACCAAGTTAAGTACATTAGTCTTTCACGACACAGTGTCGTATATTCCATAATATTCCAGCCAAAAACTTCACAGGCTACCCTGTCCGTTACTAGGCCCATGTGATCCGTGTACTTCATGTACTAGACCTCAAGGAGGTCTAAAGTCGTCCAAGTCAAGTCACCACACTACCTTGTTGGAGAAACAGTGTAAAAGTCTTGGTGTCACCTATTGATGAAATGTGTCGCCTGCTGAGCTACGATTTATCGCCCACCCTTAATTTCTGCGATTCACTACCCTACTACAATTGGCTAACACTTCTAACATATTCTGCTATGCCACAAACGAGCGGCAATAATAGGTTCCATGATAGTTGTATATCAACTCCCTCGAGCCAGCTAAATTGCAGCCTCATTACCTGAATTCCAAACAAGGAAACTCTTATTTCGATTTTCATTAAGATGCCTAAGCAGTCTGGTTTACCAAAAGTATCATCATAACAGCACTAACAAGTGACAAGAAAACAGTTGCACTGCAAGGGATCTACACTTTTTAGGAAGTGAATGACCTGTTTGTTCATGTCTAGGGTTTCTAAATACCTAAAAATGTACATGTTTCGGGGCTTCTTATTACAAGCAAAATTGGATTATGTACTAAAAACAGACTAAAATTATACCAGGGAGTCAAAAACCAGAAAGAGCACCCGAATAAAAAATCCAAAAATGCTTTAACAATAAAGAGATTCAAAGTATCTTATTTTTTATTTTGTTTTGTTTGATTTATTATATTGGTAAACGTGAATTAAAAGTAGATTAAACTGCAACGTAAACGCTATTTGTGCAGTGCCAATTGAGTTAAGTATATTTCATACTTATACGATAATGTATCTCTTTAAAAAAAAAAAACCTATAAACATTTTGTTTTAATTAGCTGTGTGAAACTACCTTAGTATTATCAGTAAAAAGAAAAAAAAATTCTTTCATATTATTATGACAATCACATTACAACTATTATGATTACTACAGTGATATTAAATACAATTTTTTTTAAATATTATTTCACAGATAATAATATCATAAAAAGATAACATTTTAAATGTCTGATTATGGTACAATTTAGCTTCAATTAATTCTACTACAAATACTTCATTACTAAAATTCCTGATAAGAATCATAACTGAGAAAACAAACTCTGAATATTTAAACAGAGCATATTTAAAGTGCGTAAACAAAGTGATTACTAAAATTAAAACCAATTCCTTACCTATTCCTGCCATTGTATAATAATATTTTAGTACTCCAAATTTACACTAAATATTATACTCATTTCGGTGCATTTGTTTACCACACATGTCCATTGAACATAGACTATTAACTATATACATCTAAGTATACACAAGTAGTTCCTGTCATACCAAGTGGCTATTCAAATATCGTACGAATTATTTATTAATTTCATATGAATATAATCAAATAAAAATGTAAGGTCAATATGAATAAAGACTGCTTTATCCTAAATTTGTCACAATAAATTAAATAAAAAATTGTTCATTAGAATAATTAATTATTATATAACCTACATGATGCCCCTCCGATTAAATTCACGAGGGAGAAAAATTGGTCCGAATTCTCACTTTATATCAAGCACCCTCACTTTTTACAACTTCTAAAATCTGTAATCTTATAATTTTTATTGCCTTTTTATTACACCATCTAAAAGGATTTCACAGCCATCCTGTTTTTAGATGACCCGTATGTGCAGTTTTTCTGCATATTTTTAAAATCTATTGCAAGGGTGTGTATTTGTACAGAATCCATCGATTTTTTTGGAGGTACTGGCTAATATAGTACGATGTTAAAAGAGAGTTTCCATAACGGAAGCTTAGTCGCAGCATTAGCTGATCAATTGCTACTTGCAGTGAGGACAAAACTGTTACTGAGGCACAATGCGTGACAAATATTAGTTGAATGTTGATCGAGAATTGGTCTAGCTGAAAAAGATGGAGAAAAGTCTAGTTTTGCCAATCAATCGTAAAAGAATAAATAAAGTTTTAGTTTTTCTAGCCGGTGAAAAGTTGTAGATAAATGAAATTAATTCTCTTGGGATGGTATTTAATTCTCATTTATCGTTATAGCCCTTTCGAAGCTGTTACAGAGATAACTAAAATAGTGGATGCATTATCTCGCTCTGTCAAAACTTACTAAGGAATGCGATCAGATGCACTCCGGATAATCTTTGAGGGTCCATAGTTCCTCTGTTCACTTATGCAGCGCCAGTGTAGCGGGAAGCTTTCAAGAAGAAAAAAAGGAGAGAGTGCAGAGATAATTTCTTTTAAGAGTAATAAAAGGATTTCGAACGATATGAGGCGTCCTAGCAACTAAGATTTATAATTTTCAGAACGCGATGAAAATGGGTCAAAAGTTTTTGATCGAGAGAAGTTTGGATGGATCGTGGTCTAAGCTTTCGAAAATACCGGTATGTCCTTCTTCAGGCGACATCCTGCGGATCAGATAGCGTTCAAGGCTGGAGACGACAAGCGTATAGCAAAGAATGACCTTTTCATTTATACGATAATAGTAAATACGATGTATAGGTTAGTTGCGCCTTTTTAGTTCAAGCTATAATCAGACTGAATTGTTAGCGATTTTGCAGGCATAAAGTGGCTAAAGAGACAATAGTATATGGCTTGTTGAGGGCAGTAAAGAAAGTTGTTATGTAACCTAATGCCGTTGAGCTGCCTAAATAATAGAAACCATTATACACGGAGGTGAAGGCTCTGCAGCAACTTAAATCATTTGCAGTTATGTTTTTGAGATTGAAGTATCATTCGGGACAGGAAGGAAATGAGTGAGCAGACATGTTTGTAAACGTGCCTCCCAAGAAACGGCTCGACATTCACTTAACTCAAAAAGAAGTTAAGAGCGGCTGGTCTGCGCAACAACTTTTAAAGGAGCTCAAACGAAAATCTTTTTTCGCCACAGTGAGTGCAAGAATAATTTAGGGGACAGAAATTAATTATATAAATACCCAGATGTTTTCCAGACATGGACGAATAAGGCGTACCTAAAGAGACTTAAAATCATAGATTGAGCAGTGTGTTCCTGTGAACAGACATAGGATCATGTTCTTGTCTAGAAAGTGCCTTCTACGAAAGAGACAGAGAAAGAGTTTAATTAATTAGATCCCTGCTCACACTAGTGTTTCATGACCTCCTCCTATAGAAGAATTTGTTTAACTGTGAAATGTAAAATTTTCCGAGAAATTTACAATGTAGACTTTTTAAATTTAATCTGACTTAATTTCTGTTTTAATTTTTATAACTTTGAATTTAATTTATAATTTGAACGCATTTTCGTTTCTTTAATTATTTAATTTTTTTTTTTAAATATACCAAATATTATTTCTAATATCTTGAATTATTAATGTAATATTCAAATGTTCTTTTTTTAATGTATTTGACGTTCTAAACGAAGTATGTGAAATGAAAAAATATTTTTCCATCCAAAATTAAAATAGAATATAAAAGCGTGCATGCGGTCCTTGCATCATGGAGAATAGTTGAAAAAAGCTGAAAAATGTGTTATTGGCCCCTTCTGTATAGAATTTTTTTCTAATTTGTAAAACTTTTATTTTCAATTAATACACACTTATTAAACAAAATAAATGACCTAAATAAAAATATAACGTAATCCAAAATAATTATAAATATTCAATTAATACAATTACAATAATACACAGCCTTGATTTTTACTGTGAATTTTCTTAATCAAGTACAGAGTATGATTAATATACACATATTGTAAAAACCGTGTTGAGGCAACCACGTTTAGCTCTTATATACTTTTAAGAAATTAATTCTTTATAAAATAGAGTATAAATCTGTTCTGAACATTCAAAAAACTTTCCTTTAATGCAACTCATAAATTTTTTTTACAAATTTCTTCAAATTTTGAATTTCTAGTAAATTTTACATTGCTTCGATATAATGCAGCTTCTATATAACTATGTTTTTTAAAGGTAATCATGGCGACTAGGCCCTTACAGAAATCAATCTTCTCTGAATCAAAGTGATAGGCGCAAAAACTCGCTCAAGTTTTTCTTATCACTATAATCGAGGTTGTAACTTATATTTTTTCTTCAATATTCGATTTTTAAATAATGTTTAATTCTTACTAACATTATCCAGATAGTAAAATCGCATATTATACTGAAATGAATATTTAAAGAGAATCTGTTCAACTCTCATCTTAAAAAGATTTTTCCTCGAAAAATTCTTAAAAGTTGATGTATATGTGAAGTATTACTTATATGAAATTTAAATACAATATTTGTAGGAGGCATTTTCGAAAATATCTCAAAAATTAAAAACTCCGATCATTAAAGTGGTATTTTCTTCTTACTCGGAATTTTGGCAATATATTTACCTCTCTTTCATAATGTATAAGTCACAGGACCGTACATTTTATTGAAATGGTCACTTTAGAGAAAGCCCAACCTACCCCCTCTTTAAGTGCCCATAATTGAATTTTTCAGGAAAAATGTTTAAATAAATATTCTAGATCAATATTAATACAATATGTACACTAATTTTGAAGAATGAATTGGAGCAGCTCTATGGGCATTAAAAAGCATTGGAAAACGAAGGCTTGGCCTTTTTTCCACGGACCTAGGTTAAGTGTTTCCTAAGATCGGAATTATTCTGTTCCATAATAAAAAGTTAACTCCTTACTGCAATTATTAATATTCGAAAATATATGTCTAATAGAAGCTTATTTTCATAAATACCGATGGTGAGAATTTTCGACCTGAATGCTCTATCCACTATGCATTGGTGCCCCACCATCTGCGCCTAGAAACTTGTCACGTTGGTATTTTCATCATCCCATCATTTCGGTTTAGCATGTTCCTAACGTTCTTCTCCCATTTCTTCAACTGCTCTTCTTACTACATTTTAAATTAAAATTTCTCATGTTAAATAAAAGCTTAGTTAAATAAAACTGCAAAGTCAAGTTCGGAAATAGAATCCAGTACCGTAATACATACTATATATTACAACGTATAAGCTTGGCGGTTTATGCACCTTATCACGTGACACCTAATAACAATAGCAATCATGATATAGCAACAAAAAATAATAATGAAAATTTTCTAGTTTATTCAACAAAGTAACACTTTTTGATAATACATTTTTCTCTTTATATTCATGTTTCAACCAGAAATGTGGATGCAACTAAAAAAAAAATGTTCGAGAAAATCGCGAAAAACTGAAAATTGAAAATGCAGAAAGTCCGGTTGGGTGATTTCAGCCGAAATCTAAAAAGAGATATTTTTTAAAAGTGCTACTTGATGTTAAATGTTAGCAGAACAAACTAAAAATCCATTTTCTGTGGAAAGTGATTCAAGTAAAAAATTAAAGGCCCTCACTAAAGAGAAATTTTCTAACTGTAAAAAATAATTTAAAGGTGTCTTAGCAACAGTAAATAGAATCAGATAGAATGGGCTTAGGATTCACCGGAATATACAGACTGTCGCAATAAAGATTATGCCTGTTTATTGTTTAAATAATTAGCAATCTAAGTTTAAGAGGTAAAGTATTTGCGAGAAAAGGTACTGGTGTACTAAATAGAGAAATACTTAATGCTACTGAACCCTGATAGTCCCCCAACAAAAATCAATTTTCTTAACAAACTGTTTTAAATAAAAGTGAAAGATACAGATGTAATCCAGTGACCAAGAAGTTGAAGGAAAAATTGTTTAAGCCATTTGGTTTTTGGAAAAAAAAACGCGAAACCAAGCCATGCAGTAGACTGGACTGCCGGTAGTGGATTCCGGACGAAAAATTAGCACAGAAAACGATTTATGGTATCAAAACGGAATAATAATATTTGTAACAGAGAGTAAAAAGTAATAATAATTTCACCCAACAAGGTTGCCTACCACAGCTGTAAATATTATTTTTAATTTTTGGGGGGACAGGATTAGGCGTAATTTGATAAATATAAATTTTATTTTTTGAGGTCTACACGATTACTTCATTGGCTGCCCAATTTAGGCAGGTTATAATTTTTAAAGAAAATTGAAATATGCCCTTTATTTTTAACATTCAACACGAACATCTGGATTGTTATAAATAGAACAATATAAACGAGAAGATATGTGTTTATGTTTACATTATGTAATCGTCCCATAAATAAAAAAATAAAAAATAAATAATAGCATTCTTATCTATTCTTATAGAATAAAATAAAAATCATAATTCTCGTGAGAACGGTTTTAAATAAAAAATTCCATGTTTAGTTTTTCTTTTCTGTAAATCACATCCAAAGCGAAATTAAGATAAGCACCCAATTCCAACAAGTAGTAGATCTGGAACTTATTTAAGGGACTTCTTCATGTGATGAGACAAAGTCAAGCCTTACATCATCATCATCATTATATATACCTCCCACTACGTCCATATCATCAGGCGAACTGTTGAGCATGTTTAAGGTTACTTCCGCTGATGGCTTACCCGGAGATGATATCATACCTGTAATGCAAACAATCTGGTGTAAAACACTCGCATGATTTTCTATTACTGCAATTTTTAACAGTGTCCAAGTGCAGGTGGGACACTCTAAAATGGACTACTTTTAAGAGATAAATGTTTCAAATAAAAAAGAAATAACCATAGCGATTGATTATTTTTTGAAAGAAAAAAAATCAATAAAAGTGATGGAAATTCAGGTCTCCTCGATGGTTTCATCCTAAAGTTTTTACTTGGAACATAAATATTTAGTGCAAAATGTTTTACGTTTCAAAGAAAATAGAGAGCGCCTGAAATAAAATTTAAATAGCAAAAAAGCTCAATAAAGTCAATCGAGTTTTTACAAATTCGTATTTGCCAGCAAATTTGATTCTTAATAACTTAAAAAGTTGATGTTACGTCTATATTTTCAGGTGTGCTTTTCGCCTCATGTTTGATCCTACTTCACACTGAAGTAGGAGAGCATAACATTACCCGCTCTACAAAAATGAGTTCATCGGAAAAATCTTTTAACTGAACCGTATAGCAAATAACGATTTTTTGCGATTTTCAATTTTTGAGTTTTGCTTACCGCAAAGCACACTCACAGTCCAGTTTCTAAAACAAATTCCACATACGATTCTTTTTCTATAGTTATTTCAAAAACTTGTTAAACTTAATTAAACAATCTAAACCTATTTTCTCAGGCGGGTTAATTACCATATCAGACGTTAATTATCAAATTATCGTGGATTGGGCGGAAGCACATAATACTTTTATGAGACAAAAAATAGCTTTTCGCATGTTCGATTTTAAACACCCTCCCAGACAATATCCAGATCTTCAGTCAAGTATAAATTAATGGGTAAGGAATGTAATTGAATGATTCTGATCCAAATTTATTATTTATTATACACTAGAAAACTTACTTCATTTATCCTCTCCCTAAATCTTGAAAAAAACTCAGATTTCCCAGAATTTTCAAAAATATTTTTTTCAAGAAAAAGTTTTCAAATAAAAATTATGGGGTTAGAATTTAAGAAATTAACCTTCAATAACTCAAGTTTGAAGAAAAGTGCTGGAAATTTATTCCATAAAATATAACAAAAAACAAAGAAATCTATTTTGTGGAGTCACTCTTTGGTTAGCAAATTTTTTATCAAATTTAGAAATAAACCGTGCTTCTAATAGCCTTTAATATTTTATAGGCCTATTCACGTTGTAGAAATGTAGTATAATAAATGTCAAATTTGGCAAAGCATAAATTTGGAATAAATTGATGTATAAATATGCAAAATCCATCAAAAATCGTTGCAAAAGTTACAATGAGTATAAACAAAAGATGGTAAGGTAACATTTGTAAAAGAATGCTGTGCTAAGAGAAAACTAAATCAAAAATTGCCCAGAAAAAAGAGACGTTGGGTAAATAAAATAGCGGACTTGGAAACGCAGAGAGAAAATAGAGATAGCCGAGCACTTTTCCAAAACAATGATAAAAGAAATGTGCCTTTTTACTCAAAAACTTGTTTTGAAGCGTGGGATATCTCTAAATGAGATGAAAAGGCTCTACAAAGCTTCGAGAGAAGCCAAATCAGGCATATGTAATCGCTTCTAGGAAGGGTGTGACCAGGAGGAGAAGAGCAATTGATGAGGTTATGGATATTTTCCCACAACCGAACATTAATAAAGTTCTTAGACTCGGAATGAAGAGGTGTCCAGAATGATAAGTGAGAAAAGAGTGGAGAGAGCAAGAAGAGTTGAGTGCCTCAAACTGCTATGGGTAGATGGTGAAGAGAGGGCGCTACAGGGTCTCACTAAAAGAAAGAAAAGAGGACGGCTGCGGCAATATACGTAAGAGTGCAGAAACGGATCAACAAGCCAAAGGCATAGTAATGGTCTGTGAAAGACAAGAACGAGAAGAAGACTAAGCTTGAAAGAGAAAGACCCCCGAATAAATTAAATCTTCCTGAGAATTTTTGTCAAATAAATGTGATTGCGTCTGTAATGTATGTACTAAGCATACAGCATTAAAATAAAAAAAAATTAAAAACAAAAAAAAACAAAAAAGATGGAGTCTTTTTCGAGAAAATCGTGTAATTTTAAAAAACAGGCCGTCAGCGTAAGGAAAAACCTTCCATAAAGAGCTCTAGAACCAACACAACCAATTTCAAATAAACATATAGAAAAGTACGATTCGAAACTGGTAAATTTAGCAATTATATGCGAGTCTAGAGAACTCCCAATTAGAAATTTATGCCAAAAATAACCCGATCAATTCCAGTTCCAAGCATTAAAAATAATAATTGAAATAATTAACCTGGATGGTGAGTGATGTGAGAAGACGTGTGGCTTCCATGGTAGGAGGAGCTCTGACTGGAGTGCCCCGAGGAATAGTGGGTAGAGCTGGCTCCCACCGTTGTCGTTTGTCGGCTGAGGGGTAAGCCTGCGTCTTCGAATGCCTTCCTCCGAATTGTTGTGCGCAATTGCGATCTACATATCATATGTTAAAAAAAAAGTTTTTTAACCAACTGTAAGCTAAGTAAAACTTCGTATTTAAATTTCAACAAAGGTACTGAGTAACTGAGAGCAGCGACGCTGCCGAGTGAAAGAGTTTAAAAATACATTTTTAAGTTTTTGGCCACCTCATTCAATTGGTTTTTAACTTACATAAATATAAAAAAATATCTGCTGTGGGACACTCACACAACTTTCTCTTACTGCCGTTTTTAAAGTTCTAATTTTTCCTTCATCCTTGGAAATTGCACTTAATCTAGTAGCCTTGCTCAGTATGCAAGTACATTATTAGCGAAATAATATTCTGTCATAAATGTTACGAACTTGAGCGAGATATCTGTGTATACCAGAAAGTTTTATTTTTATTATTTTATGCCTAAAGCTGGTTTCAAAAATTAAAGGAAGGAATCTTCCATCCTAACAGGAAGCCCGACGCAAATATTTGGACAAAGGCAATTAATTCTGATGCAATAGCATCTCTTCTTATAAGAAGAGGCACTAGGCAAGAGTCAAAAATTACTTTTAGAACTGAGAAGCTCCAAAAAAATAGAGAAAATAAAAATGGACTGTGAGCTAAGGCTGCAGTTATTTACATTTAAGTTGACCTAAGATCAGAAAAAAGCAGTAAAAAACTTAAAATAGATTGCAACTTTTATCTGGATCTTCTAAAGCAAATATAAAGTCATTGTAGTAGTCAGTCAGTAAATAGCATAGACCAGAGGTCGGCATAGTTTCTTACAAGTGGGGATTTTTCAATTTTTTTTCACAAAACTTTTGGCTGGTTCATCACATCACTTCTATTTTAGATTCCATATTATCTCAGAGTGTAGGAAAAAAAAAAAAATTACAGATGGGATAATCCAATATACCTTAAATGGATAATTACAAATTTATTATCATCAAATCCTTATTTATATCTTGAAAGAAATTATAAAATGTTAGCAGAAAAGTACATGTTTTAAACGTGTACTCGCTGCATAATAATAGAATTTCATTACATTTTGTAACACATCTCAATGTAATAATACTTTGATACCTACTGATCGTCATAATTAAGATTTGTTTACTGGGTCACTAAAATTTTCCTAACCCGCGTGTCATAGGTTGCCGACCACTGGCATAGGCAATAAAAAACCATATTAACAATTTTGAAATGTCTGATGAGAAATATTCGTACTTCTTTGTATTTCGGTAACCTTGAGAGATTTGATTGATGAATTGTCTTAACAGCCAGAATGTTTACTAAATATTTAGATAGTTACCCTTATGCTTAGTAGATGTGGAACTGTTAATTTACACTGTTAAGGCAATATACAGAGGGAAGCCTAAACATCTTAATTCCTTTAAATCTTTATGTAAAAATAATACGGAGGGTCCCAGTAATGGAACAGAGGACTCGCACGGCGGTCTTGTGTAAGAGACCTGAAGGACTGAGCCAAACCAGCGATGGAAAGTGTTAACTGTAACGAGAAAGTTTTAAGACATGAGAGAATAAGTTGGTTACTCAACTTATTGACGGTCATTTAAACACAGTATGGCTGAAAAATACTATTTCTACTATACTCTAAAAAACATTTTGAAAAACAAAAAATGAGGCTGAGTGGAATTAGCCTTGTGACAAGCATTGAGATGAAGGAGCATTATGTAATGGTTTAGGTGGTATGTTGTAAAAAAAGAGGTTACGTTTCCTTCAATGACACCGCAGAACAAAAACATGTATAGATATAACAACTGAAAAAAATGCAGTTATTTAAAAAAGAGAGAAAAAGACTGAAAATATAAGATCTACTTATCAAATGATTGGAATCAATGTGTATTGTTGTAATACAATTTCGGTTTAAGTTATAATTCATTCAATTAGAATAGTACTGTCTCAATAAAACCCCAAATCTATTAAGTACTAAGGGCAACCCCCATCACCCTCACAAAGCATAGAATCCACTGTTAAAACAGGAATATATCAGGGTCATGAAGTATGCTAAAAACTGTGAAATGTTTGGCAAATTATACAAAAAGATTTTCAAGATTTTAAACAAGAAAAAACAAATTTAAAATATACGAAGGGAAAAGAGATCAACATGAGACAAACGTTAAAATCATTTAAAAAAATCAATTTCTGAGTAATTTGTTCAAGTATCCTGCGATGTATCAGGTTTATATTTGGGATTTTCAACAGGAACGATTTTTTTTAAGCTTGGAACATCAGCGCTCATATGACCATATCGATTGAAATGTTCTTTAGTACATTTAAACTATTTAAACCAGCAATTTACCGTAAAGGGTTAATTGCTAGCTACTTATTCAGGGCAGGTATCACCCATCGAACAGATTAAATACTTACATTAGTACCTGATACAAATTAGCCAGTTAAAATTATTTACCTTAATTCTTAGTAGAGGCAATGTTAGTCGGAGAAGGTCAGAGAAATAGTTAACGTTTGATCTATTGTAAATATAATGATCTACAGTTAATGCTTTATTAATTTTCTCGAAAATTGCTCTCTGGACTTTTTATACAAAGAGAATGACAAAATGTACTTATTTATAAAAAAAGAAGGTTTATTACTTTCACTTAGACATTTAACATTGATTTTAAATGGCTAAATAAAGATGGAACTGGGAGGCGGAGATATCATGTTAATACCAAAAACTGAAACCAGTATTTGAGGGATTGCTGGCATCGCTTTGTGTGGAACTATTTAAACCAGCCATTTACCGTAAAGGGCTAGCCACTTATTCAGGGCAGGTATCCCCCATCGAACAGATTAAATACTTACATTACGCAAACACTAGATAATGTACAAAGAATACGTAGAAAAGATTGAGTTTAACGTATCTACAGGCAATGTCCTATTCACCACATACTCACATTTTGCACTTTACAGGCAAATGTACTCTAATTGTAAGAACAGTCATTGAAATTTTCCTTAATTAAGGTGTCCGAAGATTCTACATTCCATATATAACAAACGTTTGTAAGTAACCTGTGCAACTGTATAGTGTACGGTCCACCAGCTATTTATTTAAGGGTACAAGACATTTAGTAAAATTCTAAACTTGTTAAATGCAGTGAGAGTAAATCGCTTGAAAGTTTCACACCACATTTTTAACCGTTAATATTACATTCATATATGTAAATATCAAAAATTATTTTACTTTCTTAATGAAATAAAATTAAACTTAATTGACTTACACAGTCCGTTTCTTGATCAGGTCACTAACTAAACTCAGTTCTTCATTAAATTTTACGATAGCTGTTTGCAGCATGTCAATGTCCTCTTCAGTCCATTTTCCCCTAACAATGTACAAGTTTATAAAATTATAATAACAGCTATATTTCTAAACAATGCTGTCCAAGTTTGCAAATGGTTTCGAATAATCTATGGACTTTTATAATAATCACCATGTTCTTTCAAATCTTTGGAAGCGGATGTCCTAAGATAGTGAGTTCATTTAGAAAAATTGAATCGAACTACCGTTCTGTAGTGTGTCTACAACATGCAGCTCATTATAATTATAAATGTTAGATTCTGGGGATTAAAAACGCGCTAAAAGCAGATCTGCTTTTTGAATATACAGAAAGACTAATAATCGCCGACGTTTTTTAGATGGGCTTGCAGTCCAGAAACCAAATTAGAGGTTAAGGACAAGAGCGAAAGCTATACTTTACTACTAACGTTTCACCAATAAAAAGTAACTATACGCTGGACTCGAACTTGAGGTCTCCTACTAACTATTTCAAACTCAAAACCACTACTCGAAACTATTAACAAAAATAATTAAAAAAGACTGAAATTGGCAAAAATGTCTCTTCCCTCTCGTTTTAGAAGACTTATTAAACACCTAAACCAGCATTTTTTTTTTTTTGCTCTAATCCAAAGATCTCAATGTTACTGAGTCACACGAAATATTGATAAATCCTCATATTATGTTCCCTTCGAACAGTCAGTTCGATTTTTAAAAAAAGTGACTAGTTTATTTGATGTATTTACGTGATTACTCGATAAAAACTGTAGCTGCTGAAGTACTACGTGACATCAGACATGCTTAATTGCGTTCGGGCTTCCAATGTAAAGTCCAAAGAACAAACAGAAAATGCTTTGGACCTCAAATTATTGTGCATTGAAAAACTGGTAAAACCGAATCCATTTACAGCAAAAAAAAAAAAAAAAAAAGGTTACAAATGCATGCGCAAAGTAAATATATTAAAAAAGAAAATTATATGGCTGATGTTCATATGAGGCACTACATTTATAGGTAGTATCTGTACAGTAAGAACCAAAATCAACAAAATCGTCTCAATCGAAGAAAGAATTTTCTTCTTTTCACAAGTAGTCCAAAAAACAGGGAATAAAAGAAAGTGACTATGTACCCTCAACGCCATATGTTACCAAATTTAAAAATATATCCAACAATATGTAGTAACTTTAAGTAACTACCAATCTCTCCCGGCAGCTTTTAAAAAAGAACAGCTAATACTTGGGCAGAGGTGCATTAGAAAAATATTCTTTATTAACAATGATCTAAGAAAAAAGGTTTGTTTTTTTTAAATTTTGTTTATAAAAAATATAACAAATTAATACTAATATTATTGATAGTTATTTCTTAGCGAGCTGTTGGATTCCATCCTTAAGTTGACATCCCTTAAGTTTACAAGCAAAGAATTTTGGATCTACAGCTGTGAGTTCCTTTAAATTGTTGAACAGCCGCCTTGAAGGAAATAAGTCACTGCGTGGAAGAAATGATCTATTTGTGAGTCGTAGCTATATGTAGGGTAAAATACAGTCTTCATGCTGTCATGTTCTGGACTTAACTTCTGGCTAACATCAAAGTATGAGACTGTGCATTATCCTGTTAGAATAATTTTTCAGACCCGTAAAGCTGAGTATTTCTGAACCTAGGCTGCAACACTAATATTTACATACGTCCCACTTCCTGAAGAGAGATGACAATCAATGGTTTTTGAATTTGGGATAAGGCAGGTTTATACTAGTCATTTTTGAAATGCACCACTCATGATTCACAAGGATTAAAAGTAAAAGTGAATTAACAAATGAACGGTGAGTCCAAAATGGAACGGTCTGTTCACTTTAAGATGAGCTGGCAATTTAAAAAAGATATTTTAAAGCACTTTACGAAAATAAAATCATGTCTTTATTATTTTCCAAGAAAAGTGGAAGTAGGAGCTGAAAATAGATAAAATGTGGCAGCCATAATAAACCTATGATCACTTTTGCTTGTATTCGGTTCCTTCACCTGAGGAAACCTGAGTGAAATACCAAAAGTTAATGAAAGTCGAATATATGTTTGTCTACTCTGTTCATCCATCATCCTGAATGATCACTTTCGATGATTTGCTGTTAACAAATTTTACTTGCTTTTGACTAGGGATGAATCATCTACTATGAATGCCAAAGGTAAACCTGTAAACTTTACGGATATTACAACTTAAATACCACTTTTCACTTAACATCGCTTTTATCAAAATAACCATGTGTTCTAACTGGTTGAGCTACGTAGCCACGACTTAACCCATGACAACTAAAATTTATAATTACGCATTTATAATTTATCCATTTTTAATCACACGTAAACATTCGATTGATGAAAACATCACCCAGAGGGTTTCCTCAACTTTCGCTACTAAGTATCTAATTGATCTCTGTTATGCACGAGTCAACTTATGAATAATCTGTCTACACACATTCTTTCTTTAACGAAATTGTTAAGGTAACTGTAGTAGATTGGAATAGCTCCGGTTCAAATGATAGTTGTCGGATAAGTTTGCTTTCTGCAGATTCCCACAGCTAACATTGAAGGTCTACCTGAACCTTTCTTTCTTTACCAGCTATTAGCTCACTCAAATTTTTGAAACCAACATTAAGTACATCATTCATTCAGCATATCTTTCTCTTCCAATTCACAAATTTTCCTAGTTGCTTCGGCTTCCAATATGGATTAACCGTTTTACCAATAGTACTGTATTATACCCACAAAAACTTCGAATTCCAAACCAAATTAAAAAAATAAATTATATTGAACAAATAAAAGAAAAAACATGGCTGAGCATTCAGATTTTGAATTATGTTAAAAAAAGTCTACCTATGGCAAAAATCATTCACAGCTTGGGTTTATTAAATAAACAGGGCCTAGAGGTCACCAAAGATAAGAAAGAATAATTTTTGTGCCTCACCCTTAGTATCATGAGAGACCCTATATTTACAAACCCTTATATTTACATTAAATACCTACCTGTAATTATATATTATTAGTATTTGATTTCTTAAAATACAACCTGCAGTTAGAATATGTCTTAACCAGGAATTTTATAATATTTTTCCCTCAGCAAGTTCCCTTGCATTACACTTTATATCATCTTAATTTCAAAAGAAGAACACAATACTACATGACAAAAATCATTCTGAAGATACCCTTTTCTTTTTGTTACAGAAACTACATAAACCAGAAGACTCATAGTTAAACTACTAATCTATCATTTGATGAGAATTAACTGAATTGAAAACCCCTCTTGAAGAGCTAGAAATCTAAACACTATAGAAAGGAAGTGATTGATATACAAACCCAGAAGCTGTATCTGCATTTGGATGTAGTTGAAGAGTCAATTCGGCTAATTTGTTAAACGCTGCTCCGGCAGCAGTAAATATTTCACCAACCTATGCCAAAAAATAAAACTTATCAATAATCCAAGATTATGCATTCAAAAATTCTGAGAGAGATATGTTATTGAGAGTACAAGTCCATGATTTACATCCATTCATATAGCAAAAAAGAAAAGAAAAAAAAACATAAACAAGAAGGGAGTAGACAAATGTTAAAACTAACATTTAAGAACTAGGAAACTTACAAGTTGCTTCCCTATTTACCAACTGCCACAAATAACAATTTTCTTTTTTAATATTAGTGATACTTTCTGTATGTTTTACTTCAAAATATACCAAAATAAAATAAGAATTACCTTACTGGCAGAATTCATTGACATCTTATTTACCCAAAATTAAATACTGTATGTTAATTTAAAAAAAAAAAAAAATCTTTCAGTAAATTCACAACCGTTTAGCAATTTAACTGAAATAACAAAGACAATAGCTACATAACTGTAACCTCCTTTAGAGTGGCAGGTTTGTTATCCCATTTAAGGGGATATCAGTACCTTTTCTGTTACTACCCCGGCAAGAAATATGCTTAAAATATATCTGAATATTTTGATTTAAGTTGATCTATAAAAAACCAATCACTAAAAAACAATTTTTGTTCGAATATTACTTTTAAAGTTCTTGTGTAATTAATAAAATTTATAAGAAGGTTTTTCAATATTGTTTTGTCTTTACCCGCCCCTTCTTCTAAAAATTTTAATAAAAACCAGAAAATATCCACTGGGACTCTAAAGACTTTCTCTTGTGGTTGTAAGTTTCCTGTTCTCACTGCATAAATTTTCCATTCTTCTGACGTTTTGTATTTCGGCTTGATCAGTCGTAGACCTGCACTATCGCTATCAAACACGATCTTGTAAAACCTAAGAAACATTTACTGATTTGTAGCCCAAAGCACAGGCCTCGCAGAAATACTTGAGCAAAGTAACTACTTAGGTTTAACTACAGAAATGTGGACCTATATCCTTAAAAAAAACTCATATAATCCTCATTTATACCATTTACGAAGGTAAAGCTGTTCACATTTTAGGGCTACCGCCTGTAAGTTATTATTTCAGCTGTTTTATAGCAATGAAGGTGCATCTGGATTTAATCCCCGATTGGACTGAGTAACACGGACCTATACTCGTTAATAACGGTGAAAGAGTGAGTTTAAATATTCCGTTGGGAAATTTAGGTAAAGTCTGAAGAGGCATTGTATTGAGTGATAGAAAAATTAGTGCGTAAAGGAAAAGGAGCAATTATGTGGAGTATGGACAGCTTCTTATTTCATCCCATTCTTTGTTTAGGGTGTTGGGTTGAGCAAAGTAGTTTTTTGCCACTATAATGTGGCTAAGGAATAATCAAAAATTCACTAAATCGCACCTTACTAGATAAAATACGTTAATATGCTGAGTTCCGATTGAATGTTGTATGTTCGGAGAATTTGACGATATCAATTAATTACTTCTTAGCTGCAAACAGCTCGATGGTCACAAAAAATATATTTCTATGAGAATCAGCAGAAAAGTTAAGAAATAAAAATATTGAAAAAATTCCTACCTTCAGTTGTTATGGTTGAACTGAAAACGCGTAATCGCAGAAAGCTTAATTCACATTTCCTTTAGTTGCTAAGATTGAATTCGACAGTAAGGTTTCGTTGGAATCAACTAAATGAAAGTTACTTCTTTGTCTAAAACAGCCCCACAATTCCTTTTAAACTTCTGTAATCACCATATACTCGGAGAATTGTCTAATAAAAGTGAAAGAGTGAATACGTTCTTTCATTACTCTGTTTTTGTGTTATTTGAAGTTATAAAATGTATATATATGTATGTTTTGAAATAAATTAAATGTGATAATGTCTCTTTTCCACGCTTTGAAAGAAAGATTCTTCGGCGAATATATGGACCTCCCAGAGAGAGGGAAACCTGGAGGAGGCGCCTACACCTATACACCTATTCCAGGCCCCGGACTTCGTTAAGGTGATAAAATTAAGAAGGATGCGTTGGGATGGCAATGCAATTAGAATGGCGGATAATGAGATGCCTAGAAAGGTAATGGAGGAAAATGTGCAGCGCACTAGAAGAGTTGGACGCCCTAGGTTGATGGTGTTAGCAAGGACTCCAAGAACATGCTGAACACCCACTATTGGAAAGCTGCCGCATTAAAAAGAGAGGACTGGCGGAAGCGGATCAAGGAGGCCAAAGCCCATTGGTGGGCTATAGAGCCGAGCAAGAAGAAGAAGAAGTGTTTCTTTTCAATTTAGAAGTTTTTTCACTACAAAAATGACTATTTTTTGGACTAAAATAAAGAGTTTTTAATAGAAAAATGTTTGATAATGTATAAGGGTAATTAAAAAAGAACATCAGCATGGGAGGCTGTTCAAAGTCATAGTAGTTAATTCACATACATATATTGATCATTATCACAATACTTTCTAAACAGGTAATTTGTAAGTAATTATTTAAGCATCGAGGCTGATAAGAAAGAGTATCAAACTTTTTGAAATCTTTAAAAAAAGAAACGAAAGAGGACCTAGAGGTAATAATAAAAATAGAAAAACACGTGATAATAAAAAGAAAGATGGGTAATTTAAAAATTTAAAATTTTATCATCTGTTATGAGAAGAAATAATGTTATTCTGTTTGGGTTCGATGAGCTAAATGGAGAAACTTTTCAGTTTCTAGAAAATAACATTTTAGATTTATTTAATGAAGTTTTAGGGGTAACAACAACTAAATCAGATCTCAATTATATGAGAAGATGGGAGAAGTGATAAAGTGGCCAGCAATGAAAAAAAGAGTAAAGTAATCGCCTATTTTTTCAGACTGGTTTAACTACCGATTGGATGTCGTGGATGAGGGCGGAAGCTCATACTTTACTACTAAATTTTTATCTAACTAAAAAAATTAGCTACTCGCGGGATCAGAACTGGGGATCTCCTACTTACAAATGTGCCGTTTGGGCAAGTCCATTTTTTGTTATTTCAAGATATTTAAGGTTTTGCGGTTCAATAAATTTAAAAATATTGGTAAATATTAATAGACATATTTTTTGTATTTTGTGGTATTAGATAATGTAAGTTTATAATCCAATAGTGTTTATAGTGCTGGCTAAGAAAAATAAAGGTTTTATTATAACTAAATGGACTTGCCTCCCTTTCAAAATTAATGAATTATTGCAATCGTTGATTTAAATGGATAATATTTCAGTCGTATCAGTTTTTTTTTTAACAATAAAAACAAAATACTAATCAATAGTTCAACTATTCTTCTTATTTTTTTGAATTATTTTGGTCTGAATTGCCTTCGTATTCAGATTCTGATTCCAAGATTCTTCTTTTATTACCGATTCTCATGGGTCTTATTTCTAAAAATATAATAAAAATAATAAAATTATTTGCAAATGAGGATTTTATTGAAATGGCGTCATTACCCAGAAAAGTATTTTTATTTTATTTTTGTAACCTACCAAATTCACTTTCAGATGCATCAGAGTTATAATTACCGTGGTAATCGGTTTCAGCCATTTTTTTTTTTTCTAATAAAATAAACCACAATCCGTTATTAATTTTCAAATAATGAAACTTTTTTTGTGCACCGACACAAAACAACACAACTTACTTGATAGCCGATAATACGTATAAGTCGAATGTTATACAATTTACAGTTTTTGAGAGCCAATAGTAGTAACATTTCCCGATGTTGGTGTTATTATCGAAACACAAAATTAAGATGTACTTATTATTATTAAATAATAATAAATTTTATGAAATATTGTACAATCACCGATTACCAATATCAAAGAAAGATAGATAAAAACACCCTACATTATTCAGACATGATGTTAAACCATCACATTTGCTTCACCATACAGCAACCGGAGTTAAATTTTGCTGTATGGTTAAATAATTTCAACCTAAGATGGACTTGCCCAATTTTCAAATTAAACATATTTACAATTTTGTTAAGAGCTAAAACTTCCATCTCCCAAATATTAGGATTCTGATTTTTTTTTTACTCTAAATTGTTTACAGATAAAAAGATCATACTAAGTTTTATCTATAATTACCATTATCTTCATTTTTTTCAAAAATGGACTTGCCACACTTTCAAAATAAACGGCTCAAATCCTCTTTCGTTACTCTACACCAACACCATCGAAGCTGATAATGATTTCTTTGGTTTTAAATATAAGAAAAATGGTGATACTTCGCAATGACGCCAAATTGAAGGGGAGTAGATAATTTGTTGCAGAAGATCTAGATAGAGAGACGCAAACCCAATGAAAAGAATTACTGATGAAAGGGACAGACATATATTAAATAATTGTTAAATATGAATAAGGGATTAAAGTAAATGTTATTTAATGGTATTTATTATTGGTATTTCGAATGATTAAATTCACTTTAAGTTGTTTACATTGCTTTAATATAATGATTATTATTATTACTAATAAATTATATCACTAATTATAGTTTCCATAGTATTTATTTAATTTTTGGTAGTATACATTTGTTTGTGGTTAAATTATTAAAAGTTTTTCTTTATTCGTAGCCCCTAAGGAACAGGATGTGGGTGAACATTACATTTCAACTTCGCGCACAGGTAAAATAATCTGGGCAGAACTGTATAATGAGAAGTAATGAGCTTGTGGTAGAAGAAAATTTTATCACCTTACTGAACTCTCTAGGATTGCTGATGGGTTGAGTAATATTTATGTTGGAGAAGTGTACAAAGATGATGAATTTGTTACCCAAAATGACCAGCAAAGCGGTGCAAATTAACGAGCGCAAAAGAATTTTAAAAAAAGTTCTCCGAAACCCGAATTATCTGCTGTCTGTTCGCTTTTTTCATTCCTGCAGCCATTCCAAAACATCAACAAAGTCATCTAAGTAGAAAAGAAAGGTCAGGTAATTCCGCAGTTGATTACTTTAGTGTTGCCGCTTGCAGTATCTCCAGATTGAAAAAAAATCTTCACGATAAAGATTTTCTTTCTCATTTATGTAAGTATGAATTTTTTTTCCTATTTTTAAACGTTGGAAGTTGACGAAAAAAAAATTACTTTTAAGAAGCAGACAGAGAACTCTGTCGAAGCTTTAAAAAAATGAAAATAAATTATGCCAATGATGAATGCAAGGTAGATTATATGGTCTTCATTACAAATTTATGTTATAAAGTTAGTTACGTGCATTGATTGGTTTTTATGTTCAACCTTAACAGTAAGGGCTTTTGCCAATGTTTATGAGAATATTCGAGTGGTTAATCACAATCTAAAAATGGAATTTAGAAAAATGAAGTAATAAACATTATGAATTTATTACAATTATTTATTTTTCAATTCAGGTCTAAATTATAAAACATCAAATTATTGCATAATTTTCATAGCTAATATTAATTATAAATAAAATAAATACTTTTATAAAATCAGTGATTTTTTTGTTACCTTAAACACGAAATCTAAACGTGATAACTACAAAAATTACGTTTTTAAATATCTATTGGCCAAAACTAAAAGATTAAAAATAAAATATAATTTTCATGGCTCTTACGTTCTTTCAGAATATAAATTTTAAAAAAATAATAGTGAATATATTTTTTAATATTCCATTTAGACTAGCCACGTCCAGAAAAGTTCGTCCTTAAATCACAAAACTATGGTGCTCTAGATGGAAACGGAACGTATCAAGGATTATGTGAAGATCTTGAGGCAGACCCGGCTTTGGACTTGCTGTGTAAAACCGGAGAGAGAAGCTTATAAATGTACATTACACTCGGACGGAATCAAAGGACTGCATAACTAATTAATATCTTGGTAACCCCAATCAGACAGAGATAGTTTTAATATCTGTCTTATTGAAACCACACGACCAGTAAAAAGTAATTCTGGATTGGTAGCATATATCTAGATTGGTAAGTGACTTAGGCATAATTTAACCAAACGTTTCCAACACAATTCGAGACTTATTAGTGCTCATGCAGATGAATTTATACTCGAGTGAGTGTTGTGACTTAAGGTAATTGTTGTATAAAGGCTTTCTTGGTTTTTTATTTAAGTTTAACTCACTAGTCCTCTCTAATTACTCTAATTTGTAGGATACAGTTTTCTCACTATTATTCGAAAATACTTGGATATGTATATATATCTATATATATAACTAAAATGGAAAGAAAATTCTGTTTTTAGTTTGCTTTTTATCACAGTTTGCTTATTTCATTTTCACAATTGGCTCCATTCAATTCATCTTGTATTTCTTGTAGTGTTCTTCCTTTAGTTTCAACAACATAAGTTACAGTAAATATAACAGCTAGAACACATCCTAGAGCGTATAACCAGTAGTTCATATACATGCCAATATAGTCAGCAATCATCTGATAAGATTTGTTTAGTATGAAAGATGCCAATGCTAACATCAATGTAGTGATTGCACTGGCCACACCTTTGATACAAGCTGAGAATACTTCTCCCTTCACTGTGGTCACTATTGGATTTAGTCCGATTGAATAAAAGAATCTAGAAAATGTAAGCAGAACACAAATATTAATTGTACAGTAACGCACCGATTCGTTCTCTTCACAATGTGCATTTGGAATTTTTATTAAATCAGTAAGGAGGGGCCGAGAAAAATTATGCTTTCTTTTTATTTATTAATGTATACATTCTTATTTATAAAATTATAAATATTACACAGCAACATCAGCTACTGAACTTTTTCTTTTAATCTTTCTAACAATTAATCACTGGGTTTTAATCATTAGACTGGGACTAAAAATATTCATTTTTAATTTCTCATTTGTAAACCAATTACTTTTAGTTTCTTTTGGTTTAAGAGGACACCAGATCACGCTGTATTGCCAGTTATTATAAAATTTATATTACTATTAAAATATAAAGAATAATAATTACCCATGAAGAACAAAACAGATAAATGGCGACCAATCAAAGCCGGATACATCGATATAGGTCAATTCATTTAAGAGGAACCAAAGTCCAGCTAGAAATGTAGCAATAGCACAGCCCACTGAGGAAACGATCAGCAAGGATTTACGTCCAAGTTTATCAATAAGGAAAGACGCTATAAATGTTGATGTTACCCATACAACACCAAGAATAATAACACATTCATCGCGTCCAATTGGTCCCAAAGATCCTTTGGGCAGTGTTACGGACGTGTACGCTATCATAGCACCAATTCCAGAGAATCTAAAAACAAAATCGCAACAAAAAAAAATCGATTAAATTGAATATGAATTTCCTGTCTCAAATTGACATAAGTTCCAATCACCAACTCTCCTAAAAATCTTCTTGAGTCCTCCGATCAGCTTTCTTCTTTTAAAATCAGTAACTCACTAACATATTTAATCCTCCTTAATATATCAATATCTAACTAATCTTTATGCGTACCTTTGAAATACGGAAAGTACTCCGACAATTATAAGTGCTTTCCGATTGCCTTTAGTTGCTAACAAATCTTTCAGTTTTCCTTTCTGCAACTTTTGCTGCTGAATAGCTGATTCTATTTTGTATAGTTCTTCGTCAACATTATTTGGAGCTCCACGCAACCAGTGCAGTGATTCTCTAGCTCTAGCTTTTTCACCATTCTAAATAAATAGAATTAAACAAGTTTTATACAAAATAAGAAATAAAAAATATATAATCAAGGGTTTTTGCACCATTTAGTGCATTCGTTGCCTAAGACATTTTTTAAATAAATTCTATAATTTTATATAGCTGAATAATATCATTACGGATATTTCGGGGCAGTGATAAACCTTGCGACACAGGTTTTATTAAATTTTTTATTATAACTTTTTTTTTTCAACGTTTTAGCTATCTTCCAGGGCTACCTTTAGAAGTACACAAGTATATTAATTTAAATATTTATATTTTCATTGAAATATTCATGCGTTCATTTAAATATTCAAGAGTAACAGGGCTCTTAGTGTTTCCTGAATTTAACGAAAAACCTTTGCTGGCTTAACATCTCTGCAATATAAAAATTAAATATTTTTAAAAAAATAGGTTAAGGAAACAAGTGATTTTTAAAAATGTAATAACACTGTTGATGGAATACATGAAATTTTACAAAACACTACATAATTACTTAAAGTATACTTCATAAAACTATTTATGAATATTTAAACTAATAATATTGCCGTATAAATCGCTGCGTTAGCTCTGGAAACTGAAAATTTGGCTAAATAATTCTTGAAATTTAAGTTTTGAGTGTGACAGTATGTAAAAAAAGTTTACTTAATATTGACACCCAGCTGTTTTAGGTCGCAGCGATTTGGCTTTCGTTATAGCCATTCTCTCAGTTTATAATATCCACCTTAATTTTTATAATTTCCCATTCCTAACAAATATTGTATGACGATACGTTCGTGCACCTACCATTCTCAAACGAAATCATTTTAGTGTTGCTTTAGACAGCTCTTTTTACATTTTAATTGTTCTGATATCACAATGGTTTTACAAATATAAAACAGTCATGAAACTTCATCTCAAATTTCTTCAATTTTTGTATGTTAATGTATATTTCAATCTATATGTTTAAAAAAATAAATCTATTAGTTTTCCTTGTTAAAACGTTTCAGTTTGTCTCACTTTTAGATACAAGGTTTTTTTTTCAGAATTTCAATGTTTTATATTTTATTATTTTTAATTCATTAATGTATGTAATGTCTGTCATTAATGTAACTATGATTCAATAATTAGGGGTACACATGTATGGTTTCTTTGCGACTGATCAGTACAAGTTCTTTAGGTGGTTGGCTTATCGTTTGAATTCATTTTGTGTTTAGATACTATTTATGTGTTAGAAAAAATATTAATAGTAAAGAATAAGCTTTCGCCCACGTCCAGGACACCTAATTTGGTAGTTGGACGTTAAGCCTCGCCTTACTATTTCTTAAATTTTATTGAAATGAAGTCAGGAACTATTGTGAGTAAAACCAAAAGGACCTAATGAAAGGAGATTCTTCCTATCAGATCTACAAGAAAACGGCACAATAAGCCTGTATTGGTTGCAGTGCCTTAGGAATAAGAAAGTCAATCTAATCTAAGACTTAATATTTTATGTTTAAAACAAATAAAAGCATTTGATATCCTACATTGTTGAAGAGATAAGAAGTTGAAATTTTAGGATTCTGTTTGTCTGAAATTTGTATACCTATACTGAAATTTGTGCTTTAACTTTAGTTTTACTAAGACTTGAGAAATATACCTTGATTAAAAAATATGGTGTCTCAGGCATCCAACCAAACGCTAATATAAAGATGATACAAAAACTGCCTGAAGCTAAGGCCAGAGCATCATAAGAAACATATGGACCTAGAACATACTCAAATAGTATGCCGACGTAGGTTGTGATGGCAAATAGAGTTGACAAGGAGCCTCTTATCCTCGGCTCAGCAATCTCGCCCAGATAAATTGGTACTACAGTGTAAACAATTCCCAACCAAAGTCCAGCAAGGAATCTATAAAAAATTCATAAGTACATATAATTTTTTTTTTGGTTTCTGAAATTTTTAAATGCAGAAACTGAAATTGGCTATTTATTTGAGATTAGTGTATTTTATTTCAAAAGAGTTTTATTTGAATATTAAACATTAAGTAGTAGATGTTAGTAGGGAACGGGATTAGCTTATGCGGTTAGCGTATTTGATTCCCACGCAGAGGTCCCGGGTTCGTATCCACCGCTGGCCCTTAGATTTTCTCTTTCTAGGAGCTTCTGTCCGGTGATGAACAGTGTTGTCTGTAACGAGAGAACACTGTCCGGAGGCCGGCAGTGCACTGAAAAAAGCTACGGGAACCAATAACCTCAGATGTTGACGCGCCTTAAATTAAAAAAAAAAAAATAATAATGATTAGTTTTGCCTACTATTATTGTTTTAATTAACCATCCTGTGCAAAACGACTCGATGTCCTAGATGGCTATTAACAAAATTTGGGTGGCTTTTAACTCACGCAATCTGATTCCATTATCTGTAAAATTTGAACTGTTTAATGCGACTGTTCTGCGTTACACATGTCAGGACTGGGGTCATCAGAGAATTGAATTAATGGAGAAAATACATATATAGATTATTTCATTAAAAAGCTGTATGCACTTCTCTCTGGCGTTCGGTACTTTATGATATATCATGAGATGGCTATTGACTTTTTTTAAAAAAACCTAAAGTCTCCTCTTCAAACAAATCAGTAAATTTTTTTAAGTTTTTCACTCAGATGGTCTACCCAGAATTGAGGCTATTGAAGTATTTAATCGCAACGAACGGTGATTTAAACAATGAATTTGGTTGTAGTCATTCCTTTGCCTTTCAGTTTTCAAATGGCAACATTGAAAGTTAGCCTGGGCATTCTCTACTTTCAAAATGAGTGCTTCATCTTTTTGAAACGAGTGCAATCCACTTCGCGTTTCACCTTGTAAAAGGAATTCTCGCGAGATTTCGATTTTTATCAGTGGCACATGTTGATGACGCATCTGAATTGAAGTTAAATGAATTGTGATGGTATTTAAAATTTTGGGGTGAATTACTATTTTTAAGTTATAATCCTCTTTTGGTACGTGAGTTAGTAATGTGTTCTCTCGCAACATTCGGTTGAGATTGAACACTTTTTATGAACGAATGCTCGTGTTTCTAAGATACATGGTGGTTATTTAGTCTTTTCCATAACTGAAAGATGTACGAAATCATTTATTAAGGTTTGTCATTGAATTGAATTCTCATTGATTGATTGAATTATGCGCGTCTTGCATGGTTGGCTCGAAAAGAATTGGTGAATAATTTTAAATTATTAATAATCTCTAAAATATACTTGTTGAAACAAATTAACTTTTCTGAAAATATTTTCATTTATTTATATATAATTTCTCTTATTTTTTTTATTATTTTCTATTTTGCTTCCTTGATCACTTCTATTTTACTTATTTTTTTTATCTTACTTCTACCTTTTGTTTTTATGTATTTTTAATTCTTATTTTTATTCTAGTATTACTAGTGTTTGGATTGTATTTAACATAAAGTAATTATGCAGTAATAATGATTATTATTGCTTTAATTAAGACTGTTTTATTATATTTTTGGTAATAAATTTATTTAATACGTTCGTAATGTATTATTTCACTTCGTAGGTACCTAATATAGTATAATACCTGAAACCTACTCTCAATTTATGGCAGAATCTGTTCTATAAAAACATGTCTATAAAACGAGACAACTTGTTAAGTGGCTAGTAGTTCATTGAGAAGGCTCTGGACATCAATAGTTCAAGTGATGCAACTTAATTAAAAAAAAAAAAAAAATTAAAGTAAATAAAAACCTTGCTAGGTAAAGCCAATATGTGCTTCTAGTTAACAAGATTATCAGCCACGATGAAAATGGAAACAAATTTAGATAGAGCAGCGTCATTTTGCGACCAATTCGTTCCATAAGTATGCCGCATGGTATGGGACTGAACAGGTTGCCAAGATACATAAGCGATATCATCCAGGACGAGTCATCCTTGTCCATGGGCACCGGCGAATCGGGGCCAAGTAGTCTGGGCAGAGCTGGTGAAGGCCATCCAAGAGAGTTGCCTGACATAATCACAGATATGGTGGCTGGAAAAAATAAAATAAATAAATAACGAAAAAAGGATGAACTATGTGATAAATCTGGTTTGAACTCTACACGATTTCCCAGAAAATAATCCAAATAAGTGATAGACATACACAAGTGTGTATAAAGAGTATGAAGGAAATCGTTTGATTCGTTTTTGAGAGTATTGCAAGAACTGGAAGATAGTTTTTTAATCAAAATCTTATTATCCATAGAAATCATCTTTACATCAAATTATTAATATCGGTTTTGATGTTGCTTGAATACAAAAAAGTGTTTATTTATTTATTTTTACAAATTGTTCTGTTAATATGCGTGGTCAGTAGAACTCAAAAACTAAAAAAAAAAAAACAAAGAATTTTTGAAATTTGCTTAGGGGTGAAAATAAAACCCGGCAAGAATTTTTTTTTTTTTTCATAAAACCAGTCAGTCGAAAGTACCGCTTTAAATTGATTTTTCAGATATTTGACTTTTTCTCAAAAACACCTAAAATGATTTTATTTAAAAATAGCTAACGTATAATCGATTTTCCATTTAAAAGCAAATTTTAGTCGAAGGGGCACCCTTTTAACTTGCTATTTCAGAGTAATGTACGGGGTTCAACACCGTATAATATTAACCAGAATTAAATATAAACAAAATTCCAAATTTGAAGAAAATCTTTTGTTCGCTAGGGCAACTTTAATCGATAGATTTTTTTTTTTTTTTTTAAACTTTGCTACACACTATGTAGAAATAGGTTTATCTATTTTATTTTTATTTATAATTTTTTTTTTCTTGTATTTAAGGCGCGTTAACATCTGTGGTTATTGACGCCCGTAGCTTTTTTTTAGTGCATTGCCGGCCTCGGGTTAGGGTTTCCTCGTTACAGAAGACAATACTGCCCATCACCGGACAGTGAGCTGTAAGAAGCTCCTAGGAAGAGAAAATCTAAGAGTTAGCAGCTGGATTCGAACCTGTGATCTCCGTATGGGAATCCAGTATTAGCTAAATACTTAACTAATCCTTTCTCTATTTATTTTATTGCAATATTTTTCTTTGTTTCTATGGAGAGGGAACTTGAGCTCACTTCTAGTGTGTGAATTCATTAGTTTCTAACTTTTGTATAGTTTTGTAAGTATGAAATGCCTAACGGAAATTCCAAGAAGAAAGAATATAAGTTCTGCGAATGTTCAGAAATATTCAGAACAAAACGGCTCTTAATTTGCGCTAAAGAGTTTCATTTGAATTTGGGGATTCTTTGGTAAAACTGTTCTGAAATCACAATACAGACTGTACTTCAATATTAGTGTCAATATTAAAGATAATTGGCAACAATATTGACCCTGTAGGTCATACTCGTATTGTTATATACCGTAATAATAACTGAAATAACAATAAACAATAACCTACTAACCGTACTCCGGACAATTCGCTATTTTAGTAAATTCGGCTACCCCTAAAACAGGCTTGTGGATCCTCATTGACATTAACTTTTAAGAAGCAAGAGAAGATGTTGCTTCTTTCTTTTGGGTCTCATTATTCACTTTTTTTTTCCAAGATGAAAAAGAGTTACTAGCTCCCAGTACTCTTTTTTCTCTGGAAAAAATGAAGCCCCCAGTCCGAGAAGTGATTAGTTGAGTGGTTTAGGGTATACTGGGGATTCCAACGCGGAGATCCAGGGTTCGAATCCAACAGCTGACCCTTAGATTTTCTTTTCTTAGGAGCTTCTTACAGCTGTTCAGTGTTGTCTATAACAAGAGAACACTGTGTGGAGGCCGGCAGTTCATCGAAAAAAGCTCCGTTGCTAATAACCTTGTACATTGATGCACTTTAAATAAAAAATAAAAAATGCGGTATATAGTGATGGGCGTTTGCGTGGGGTTGGAGATTGACCACTTTATCTGATTTATTTTTATAAGTACCTTAAATTACATTCTGAATAATTAATTTTTAATTTTTTTTTTTGTACAGAAATTATGTCTTACTAGAAAAGATACCATTTTTTCGGCAATTAATTACTGGGGTTAAATTTTTTAATTAATAATATCTAGTTAAAATTAACTTATAACTTTATTTTGTAATTTGTAGGCCCATTATATTTTTATATAACCGTTACTATCAAGTTAATCCGACTAAATATAGTATTATGCTAAAGCGAGAGGCGAATTTATGTATCTTAATTATAGATTTTTTAGAGATGATGAAGGTTCCTTCTGTTCTTTATTTTCTCACTGAGTGTCCGGCACTTCAAGAGTTTCACATTCGCTTTTTTGAAAAGGAGAGTCTCACAAAAGAGCTGCTAATAACATATCTAAATGGTTATCTTAAATGGAAACCAATTATAAATTTTTGTAAATATGCTTGGAATTTCCATCACAATTATCTAATTCAATCAAATTCTAATAAATAATGGTATAATGCAATATATTCTGTAATATGTTTGTGATTTTAAATTATAATCAAAGTTAAAAGCAATTTTTATAATGTTTAAGTATATTATTGTAGGCAACAATTCCACGGATGGTCTTTTGGACCCAGTGTATGTCTTTTATTTATTATGTTCAAGAATGAAATTTCTTTTGTATTTATTGTTTTTTTTTTTTTGTAAATAAAAGGCTTTATTACTATTATAGTATTATGCTAATATAATAGCTTTTATATTTCATTTTGTAAGATAAATACAACATACAATATGTAATATCAATTTCAAAATAAATAAGTGGTTGCTGTACGACTTCAAAAGAAATATCATTGGGTCATGCAGCAAAAAAGATTGAAATATGCTGCACTTAAAGGCGATCGACCAGCATTTATAAACTATTTTTTTTTTCGCATTTAAGTATAAAACCATCTCGAAAAAACTTATATTGCGCGTTTTATATGCATATTTACTTGTTCCAGCATTTTCTAAAGCCATTCATCGCATTTTTGTATAGTGGGGTGCCGAGAAATATTGGCTTAGAACTTTCAATATTTTCTGTTAGAATACTAACAGTTTAATAAATTTATAGAACAAAATTTATAAAATAATGTAATAAAGTTAAGCTTACCCGAAGCACTAGCTGCGTACTGGCATAACAATGCCCTGGTGTTTGGACTCAACAGTTGATTTGATTTTTTCATGTCTGTTTCAACAGCTTTCGAGCTGCCCATAGCTTTCTGAACCCTAAAATAAATCATTTAAATGAGAAATTAAATATTCTGGTTGTCTTTTTATTAAATTTAAATTTGGTCCCACTATTGTACTGGTTCTAGAAATCATTTGAGGATTATTTATTTATTAAATAAAAGGTCTTAAATCCCAGAAAGTTAGTGATAAAACAAATCTAATTACAAATCAAAAGAACATTAAATTTTTCAGAAGATGAGATGTATTCTTTGCCAATTATTTGAATAGAATATTAGACAATTAATTATTAGACTTTCTACTTAATTTAGTACTTAAATTAAAAAAGCAGTCATTTTCAAAATTTGATGTAACTTTGATAGTCTTGAATGTAAACTCATAATTGATTATCTATTTGAATATTTTTTCCTTATTTATCTAAACATTTCTTGTGTACATACTACACATAATGAATAGCGATTTACTCATTCAAGTAATAATAACAATAAAATAGAAATATTAATAAATTAAATCGAATAGATTTGGAAACTAAAGAAAATAAAAATCTAAATAATCATTTACACGTAACAACTTAATGGTGAATTCATTGGAATCTTACAGAAATTCTTTTAAAACCAACTGAACTTCAATTAGAGGCCACCTGTTTTGTTTGCAGATAGCAAATTTTATTTAATTCAGCTTATATTGTCAGTTGTTATTGTAAGTGCATGCACAGAATGGAGATTAGTATTGACCACTACTAGATGGCAGACTTAACAGCGATATTTTCATTAATTCTGCTAAGAATTGAATTTACTCCTGTTTGTAAACCATTCCAGAGGTTTTCTCAGTGGTCTACACCTTTTTGAAGGGAGTGTTTTCTTAAGTTTTCTTGGTCCTGTGAACGAGTGAGGAAGATGGAGAATCCGCACCAACTTAGAACTGCTTACTCTGTTTGGAGAAGCAGACATCGTTCAATGTATTAAAAAAGGAAGATTAAGTTGGTTAGGACATGTGGAGAGGATGGTGGATAACCGCATCCCTAAACGCCTTTTATATGGAAGGCCCGGAGGCGTCAGAATAAGAGGTAGGCCAAGAATGAGATGGCTTGATGACTTCGAGGGGGATTTGAGAAAAATGGGCGTGCGAAGATGAAGGCTGCTGGCTCTTGGATGGAGGAGGCGCCCTGATCCTTTTAGAACTGTAGCGCCGAAGAGGAAGGAAGGTTTTCTTAAAAATGTTTTCAGCCCTCTGTGGTGGATCATACTAAAACTTTATTATTATTATTTATAAATTAAGGCGCGTTAACACCGGGATCTTTTTAGTGCACTGCCGGCCAGTGAAGTGTAAGAAGCTCCTAAGTAGAGAAAACCTAAGAGCCAGCAGCTGGATTCGAAGCCGGGATCTCCGCGTGAGAATCGCTAACCGCATAGCTTATCCTTTCCCTAGGTTTTAATCTTACAACGCCTCTTTTGTCATATTGTCGACTTTTTCTTTACCTTCTTTTCCCGCTTGAGCTTTTTACCAGTCTGAAGGGCTAATCGTACTTTAGCCTGATCAAAGCCTGATTTGGCTTCATTATAACAAAAGAATTTCATAAGAAAGCAAATCACTCCATGGAAACCTCTGTAAAATCAGTTTTTATAAAGAGGATTTCAAATAAAATTGATAGCATACTATTTGAGAGGATAAACTTGTATTTTTTTAAAACTAAATTTCAAAAATTTGATGAGTTTGAAAAACTTAATTTTAAGCGAATTAAGGAAAAAGTAAAAAATTTACCATCTCAGAGGGTTTAAATAAGCACACATATTGGTAAATTCAAGTTGTAGTAAGGTTACTGACCGCCAGAGGTTGTTGAGCGCAAATACAAAACATACAGATTTTATTTTAATTCAATTTATCTACATAAACTGATTTGATAAAAAGTATATTCTTTTTCTCTGTGATTCACCAGCGGTAAGAAAAAATGTAAATGAAATAAAATAAGATAAAAGGTAAACCTGTTATAGGGAAACCGGTTGCTAGTGACTGACCAGGACCTAGAAATACAAAAGACGCTTGTGTATTTATCCGATGAGCAACGGCTTGAACTGAATTATCAAGGCTACTATTGTATACAGTTTTTTGGTCAGAAAAAAATTAGTTAATCGTATCAGGGAAATGAACAAAACTTTTTGAGTTGAAATCGTAGAAGATTTGAATCAAATCAAATTCCAATAATTGCAAGCTGGACATAGGCAATGTCAATCAACAGCTGCAGTGAAATTAACTTCACGCAGTATGCGTCAACTACCAATACAGGTTTTCATTTTCACTTTATAAGAAATGGCGAAGCTTCCTTTTAGACTCCAAAAATTCGAAAAAAGAAAACATTCATTTCTATGTTCTCTCACCAGTTTAATGTGGAAGTTGCTAGGTGGGCTACTTTACTGAACAAATTAAATTTTTTAGCAGTTTTTAGTTTCTCACACTATCAGAGGGAGTATCACAATCTTCCTAATTCTTTTAGTTAAGTTTTCAATTGGAAATTTCTATTTGAGGCTCTCTGAATCCATCAAGTGGTTTTTAGAAAACAGTTGCGATGAAAGATGGAAAATTGAAGAACGTTAGAACTTAATATTTCGTTCGAGGGCCTTAACCTAGCGAAGGATGTCACTTAACTGTAAGTACCATTTCTGAGAGCGGATTAATTTTATTTATTTATTTTTTGGTGCATCGACAGTTTGGCCATTAGCGCCGCCATTTCTTTTAAAACACTCGCGCAGAATGGTGCCTCCTTTTCACTCCATAACAGCCGCTGATGATGTCAATTACAGCCTCAATTGAGAAGTAATTGAGAGAGCCGAGGGATTCTAGAGCAAACCTGGTCCACTCTTCTCTTATTCATCAAGTTGACGAAGAGAAAATAAGCTGACAGTATGTGCTGGTAACAACAACCTTTAAGGTATACTCTTGGATAAAATCTTTATCGTCACCCTCTGTTAATTTCGATTTTTCTGACATTTCATTTTGTTTTCAATCACATCCACATTTAAACTTACATAATCAGTTGTGATTGTTATCAAAAAAAGATAAGGTGTTAAAAGGTTATTTGCTTTGTAAATAGTATAGTATTTTCGCCAACATTTCTGCCGTCCACCTTAAAAATAGAAATATTTAATCTATTTAATATACTAGGTTAAAGGTGAGGTAAAAGCGGATTTGTTAATGCTGCTAAATGCAGATGACTTAGCTATATTGGCTTATTCTAGGCATGACACTCAGTTTAAACTTAGCTAAGATCTGTGAAAAAACAAAAATAGCTTGTAGTGAACCCTTCAAAAACAGTTATAAACCCTTTTAATAGAATAGGCCGTACTAAAAAACGTAGTCTTTTAACAAATAATGGAACGCTATTAAAAGTTAATGACCATTTTACAGATCTAGGTGTACCATTCGCATCATTAGATCAGCTTGCGACTTTTTTTTTTGTTTATAAGAGCTCCTTTACAATCCCAAAGGTCCTTAAAAATCTTATCACATCATCGATCAGATATTTGGAAATCTAAAATACTTCTTTATAAACTTCTCATTTCGGCCATACTTTTACACGCTTCTGCAATTTAGACGCTCAATTACTTTGCCCAGATTGAATGAGTTCAATTTAACATTTTTAAAACAGCTTCTAACTCCTCTCAGTACGCACTCCTATAAAAAAAAAAATGCCTAGAAACGGAATGTCCTCAAATTAAGGTCAACATTTTCAGAAAAAAACTGATGAATTTCTGTCTAAAATAGTTATTCTCTTTCAAGGCTCTATTATTTTCCGGACTCATCAAACTCTTGCCTAACTCTAAGGTACTCTTATTATGTAGTATGAGAAATCTCTTAATCTTTGTGGTAGCCCTGGACGTCCGGCAGTCACAGACTATCATTATCAAAATACTTAATGCAAAATTTTAGTACAACTCTCTGACACCAATTATAAAAGCAATAAGAAGAGTCAACTCTTCGTACAACCGGCATTGGAGACTGATAAATGTTCTGGGTCCTAACAATGGTTTAATTAACATAAATTGCAATTTTTTAAAAATAATACTAATTACTCAATTTAGAGTTAGCAATACCAAATATCGCAGTTCCTTCTATAATGGAGCAAGATCTCTTCCCAGAGAGGATTACTTCTCTCGTTTCTCTAATGTGCGATATAATATGGAACATTTTGTTTTGGTATGCTCTTATTAATAATAATAATAAAAAAAAAATTAAGAGAAAAATGTCTTCAGAAATAACTAACAGCCATGTTCTAAACATTTTGCTGCTATAATTGTGGATGAAATTGAATTGAATTGTACCTTTTACTTCTTAGTGACTGCTTTGAAAGATTGAAATTGTACGAGCTGTATCTTTGATTGAATAAGCTCATTCTGTTATCTACTGCCTCCAATGCTGATCAAATATTTTTAATCAATAAATAACTATAAAAGAGTTTAAACTGTATATTCAGGGTGATCCATTTAAAACGCACCAATCGCCAATAACTTTTTAGGAAAGCGGAATTTCGAAAAAACCCAAGAAGTAAACTATATGTTTTTTTTGGTCTAGTTTTCAAATTTTTCACCCCCGATGCTGTATCTTTATTTTTGGCGGGGTTACGGCCAAAAACCTGATCAAAGTTTTACAAGGACCACTGGTTTTGACAATGATTATGAAAACTACATAAAAAACTGTGAAAAGTGACGTTTATCCCGTTTCGATATCCCTAATATTAGTTGAGATATTGTAAGATCAAAGTTACAATTTTATCTATTCGTGAACGGTTTTCGATATTAATTTTCCACCAGAAATACACGTTTTGGGGAGGTCCTCTGACTGCAAAAAAAGGTTATTGGTGACGCAAAGAACAAAAAAAATAATAATTGAAGATTTTAAAACATGCAGTGTAATGTAATGGTTGTGGGTGAATCAGGATAAATTTGTTTTATCATTAAATAAAAGCAATCATCACATCATTTTAATGCACCCAGTTTGCAAGACTTCTTGAACTATGATTACGGTAAGAATATCTTGCCAGGGATGGGCGGGTGTTGGTATAGTGGTAAAGAGCGTGGCTTTGTAAGTGGGATATCCCCAGTCATTCTTATTACTTAAAAAATCATAATACTTTTTTAAATAAAATTGTAGTCATAGGTGGGATTCGAATTGGGGGATCTCCCACTTACAAAGCCAAGCTCTTGGCCACTCTAAACCAACACCCTGGCAAGATATTCTTACCGTAATCATAGGTCAAGAAGTCCTGTACATGGGGTACATTAAAATAATGTGATGGTTGCTTTTATTTGATGACAAAACTTTATCCCTGATTCACCCACAACCATTACATTGCACTACATTTTTAAAATCTTCCATTATTATTATTTTTGTTCTTTGCGTCACCAATAACCTTTTTTGCAGTCAGAGGACCTCCCCAAAACGTGTATTTCTGGTGGAAAATTAATATCGAAAACCGTTCACGAATAGATAAAATTGTAACTTTGATCTTACAATATCTCAACTAATATTAGGGATATCGAAACGGCATTTTTCACAATTTTTTATGTAGTTTTCATAATCATTGTCAAAACCAGTGGTCTTTATGAAACCCCAAACAGGTTTTTAGTCGTAACTCCGCCAAAAATGAAGATACAGCATCGGGGATGGAAAAATTGAAAACTAGACCGAAAAAAACATATAGTTTACTTCTTGGGTTTTTTCGAAATTCCGCTTTCCTAAAAAGTTATTAGCAATTGGTGCGCTTTAAATGGATCACCCTGTATTTGTTCAGCAGTTTTTGATTTCCGTTTTCATTATTAGCAATTCTTATTCTTGATTTTGGCAGCTTGTTACTGTTTTTCTTTATCAGTAATTTTAAATAAACACGTTCCAACTGTTTCTATTTACAAGTTCTCGTTTATATGTAAGAATATACGTCATATTATTTTATTCTATTTTTTTAGCTTATGCCAACTGTTTCACTAAGTAAAATGTGTCTTCTTAAGAGCAAATAAATTATTGATTCAATTGTTCAATAAAATAATTCGATGGTACTGAAAAATTCCTTAAATTTTTGATAACTATTCCTTGACAATTACAAATTGCTGTGGAATTATCTTATGTTACTCACATAGAAATACTTTGATGGCCTTACTGCTAGACAGGATTTTATTTTGACATCATTTCCCAGCACTGCGGCTGTTCTTGTTGAAGTATTGTAAATAAACAACTTTAAATGTTGATTTATCTGAAAAATATCAATTAGGAAAGATGAAAAATTAAACAGAATGTCATCATTATTAAATTTTGATTTCTTAAAAGTTATCATTTCAAAAAAATAATGGAGAGAAAATTCCCTACACTTTCCCATACTGCTATTCTAACAGAACTAACACGAATATTCAACCAACTCCAAACTTTTGAGTCAGATTTACTTCTTAGCAGCGTTATAAAGTTTGTAAAACCGTTCTGTAATATAATCTTATAGGGAAGCTTATCGTATTCCTTAAACGTTAAATTACCTAAACGATTTTTTTTGGGGGGGGATAATCTATTTATTTCTCTGTAACATTGTTTACTGTTAATGACCTCTAGTACAGTCATTGAAAAAAGGATATTTTAAAAAATAAATTAATAATTTGTTTATTTACTCTAGAATATAACAATTCCTTGGCAAAGAAGAAACATAAATTACAAATAATATATTCAATTTCACAACTTATTTTCTTCTTCTCTTGTTAAATAAAAACACAGAATACAATACAAAAAAATAATACATTTGTTATCCATTCAAAAACATCGATAAGTAAATGACAAAATTAAGTCATTAAATACCAAAAGTAAACATTGACTATGAAGATCTTAGACTGTAAACAAATTAAAAGAATAGGAACAATCAAGATATCAATATACGAGGGTCGTTTGAAAAGTCCGTGCAAAGTCAGAGAGATAGCACCACTGGCGCGTATCGAGGTTATGTTTAGTTAGTAGCATCTCTTGGAAGAACACACACCAAGTTTCAGCCAGATCGGTCTATTTCTTTGTGTTTGGCATTCGTTTGAATCGAGGAAGTCGAGTGATTTTCAAAAAATGGACGAAAAAGAATTTCGTGTGTTGATTAAACACTACTTTATGAAAGGCAAAACGCCTGAGGAGACTAAAGAGAAGCTTGATAAACATTATGGTGACTCTGCACTTTCGATTAGAACAGTTTATAAGTGGTTTCAAAATTTTCGGAGTGGCCATATGGGCACAAGTGACGCTGAACGTTCTGGACGCCCTGTTGAGGTTACTACTCCAGAAATCATTGATAAAATACATGATATGGTGATGGATGACAGAAGAGTGAAGGTGCGTGAGATTGCTAGTGCTGTGGGCATCTCGAATGAACGGGTACATAATATTTTGCATCAACATTTGGACATGACAAAGCTATCCGCAAGATGGGTGCCGCGATTGCTCACGCTAGACCAAAAACGAAATCGTGTGAAGTGTTGCAAGGACGGTTTGCAGCTGTTCCAGAAGAATCCGCAGGAATTTAAGCGTCGTTTCGTCACTGTGGATGAAACATGTATACATCACTACACTCCTGAGATCAAAGAACAATCTAAACAATGGGTTACCAAGGGGGAATCTGCGCCAAAAAAGGCGAAGACCTTTCCTTCGGCCGGAAAGATTATGGCGACTGTCTTTTGGGATTCGCAAGGAATAATCCTCATCGACTATCTGGAAAAGGGTAAAACTATTACAGGTGCATATTATTCATCGTTGTTGGACCGTTTGAAAACCGAGCTGCAAGAAAAACGCCCACGATTGGCCCACAAAAAAGTCCTTTTCCATCACGACAACGCACCAGCTCACACCTCAGCAGTTGTGGTCGCAAAATTAATGGAAATAGGGTTCCAACTCGTTTCACATCCCCCCCTATTCTCCAGACTTGGCTCCCTCGGACTACTATTTGTTCCCCAATATGAAGAAATGGCTGGCGGGAAAAAGATTTTATTCAAACGAGGAGGTGATTGCAGAAACGAATGGCTATTTTTCAGACTTGGACAAATCCTATTATTCGGAAGGGATCAACAAACTAGAGCAGCGTTGGACGAAGTGTATAAGCCTAAAAGGAGACTATGTTGAAAAATAAAAAAGGTTTACCCCATAAAATTAGGTAGTTTTTATTTTTGCACGGACTTTTCAAACGACCCTCGTAGTTCACTGGCTCCAATAGATTTACAGATCATCCGGTTGTAATTACTGAAATAATTTTCAATTTTTGAGCATTGCAGCATTTAAAAAGGCAATTTATTTATATCATATTCTGGCAAAAGACAAACAAATCATCTTGATGGAAGAAACTACAACTTTTATTTATGACAAAAATCATTTAAAAATTTATTCCAGTTCAAAAAAAAAAGGGCTAGGCATTTGAAAAATAAGTGCTGAATTTTGTCCTCCTTATTTAGTTCTTAATTATAGCAGAACCTATCCGGTTTAGAAAGAACTTAATACGTATTAAATTCTATTAGAATATTTACCCGCAAGTCTGATATTATTCTGTTGCTCTTATCTTTTCAATTCTCTAATTAATCAGTTAATTAATTAATTAATCAACACTCTAATTCTTTCTATCAAAACCAAAGGGCTAATTTTTTCAGTAATATGTATTAAAGGAACTATTCACAATAGAATTTGCATTAGCACAGACCAAGTGGTTATAACATTCTATTATTATTATTATTATTTTTTTATTTTTTTTTTTTTTTTGCGCATCAACAGCTGAGATTATTAGCGCCCGGAGCTTTTTCCAGTGCACTGCCGGCCTCCGGACAGTGTTCTCTCGTTACAGACAACACTGTCCATCACCGGACAGTGAGCTGTAAGAAGCTCCTAGGAAGAGAAAATCTAAGGGTCAGCTGCTGGATTCGAACCCGGGACCTCCGCGTGGGAGTCCAGTATGCTAACCTCATAGCTAATCCCTTCCCTATATTATTATTATTATTATTATTATTTTAACTAAAGACAACGATTGATAGCTATCATTAAAAATAATAATAATAATTGTAGCAATATTAAATAATTAAACTAAGGATTCAAGATTGGCGAGGAATCTGTCAAATAAAAAACCACAACTCGTCTTTTTGCCAACGTTTCGACAAATATATTGTCTTCTTCAGGGCCTATACAATTTTTATATGCTGCAAAGGACGATTAGTCAAACCGTAATATCATCGTTTTACTTTTACATTTCAATTTCAATTTTAAATGAACGTATAATTGTCGAAACGTTGTCAAAAAGACGAGTTGTTGTTTTTTATTTGACAGATTCCTCGCCAATCTTGAATCCTTAGTTTAATAATTTACGGTCACGAAACCTATATATTCATAACATAAAATAATAATAATAAATAGTTTTTAATTGAGTTTTTAAATGTCTAATTTAGAGCATTAACATAAAAATTAGCCATCTTTGAATAACAAAATTTGGTGATTCTACTCTGATTTCAACAAGTTATTGCCAACCACCGACCAAGCATTTAAATACTTTTAAAAGATAATGAATTCTTGATGTCTCTAACTGTAAAAATCATTTGTTGTTTAAAGAAGCAACCATAATAAGGTCTTGAAAAATAACCATCCTAGGAATTGGATTTTAACCAACTTATAAACTCAAATTGGGTGACGAGGCAAAGCAACAAAAAATTTATATTAAAACTGTCCGGTAGGACAGTTGTATAAGGGTTGACCGTCAAAAAGTGCACGAAAAAGCGTAACGTTGAAAAAACACCCAAATTTGGCAATTTTTTTTTTCCCTTTTTCTATAAAAGATAAAATTCCCAAATTTTCTTTAAAATATAGGGCAAATCCTCATTTTGTAACTGTAACTTTTTTTTTTGCAGCAACATAGATTAAATAGATTTTAAGAAAAAAAAAGTTGCTTAAAATGAGCAAAATCGTCATTTTCAAAAATTGGTCTTGTTCTTGTTTTGTTGATGTCGTTACCTTTTTGTAAACAACGTAGCGCCTAAACACGCGAACTGATTTTCAAGAATGAAGTGTCATTCGATTCGGAATTTCATATAGATCTTAGATGCACCTTATTGGCGCCATATTAGACCACTTGGTCTTGCTCTTTAGTGGCTACAACCACCCCGAATTGAATAAAAACCATTCATCCATCGTCTTAAGGGAATTTCTAGGAAGAGTGAGGAACCGACCGTTCCGTTTATAGATACTCGTTATACTTTTTTTTATTCAGTATTAAATTCTTCTTCTTCTTCTTTCCTTGGCACTACGGCCCTTGTAGGACCTTGGCCTTCTTAAGCAGATTAGACCAGCCGTCTCGATCTACTGCCTCTCTTCTCCATTGGTGTATCTGCATTTTTTGGAGGTCATCCTCCACATCTTGTAGCCAACGGAGTCGCGGTCTACCCCGCGGTCTTTTCCCCCCAGGATGCCCTTCAAAAACTTTGCGTGGGCCTCTCCCACGATCCATTCTTTCTAGGTGCCCCAACCATCTCAGTCTTCCGATTTTAATAGTGGTCACCAAGTCTGCATCCTTATACAGCTCCTTCAGCTCGATGTTCCTACTACATCAGTATTAAATTAGAATAATTATTTAGAGAAAATGCACATAGAAGTTAAATTTCGAAATAATTTATTGTATAATTCCCTGTCAAATGAACAAGATTAAACAAATGAATGTGGCTTCTTTTATAACTGGATAGAAGAACAAGTTCTCACAAAATAATAAGGTGGAAGTAATAATGAATCCACAAAGGAAGTGAAAAATACGCTTTCCAGTGCAGCGTTCAGTTTCGAAAGGTCGGCAACCGGGGCTGCGCGGCGAACTGAACTACCTTGAGCTTGGCAGACAGTCTGGTGCCTGCATCAGAAAGCCCCACTTCAAATCATATATATCCTTCAACTGTGACTCATTAGCTACAAAACAGACGATTTATTTTATTTTATTATTATTATTTTTGTTTACTGCAATACAGGAAGTGAAATTAACAAATTTATTGGTACAGAAATGGTACAGGAAATCAAGGGCGCCCAACATTAGCGTGGTCCAGACCAAAAAAACCTTCCCTTAGAAATAAATTGATGAAAAATGAAGTAAAGATGTAGATGCAGTAAACAATTTCTAATTTTTCTTAATTAAGGAGACGGATTTCCATACTGATATTTCTTGTGAAAACTCCAAAAATAGAAAAATACAGGGTATTCATTTTAAGACGGCTCAAACGCATTTCATGCTTAAACGGTTAATCTGAGCGAAAAATGGTAGAGGTAAAATTTGTTGCCCGTCACCTCTAGTTTCAGAATATGTGACTTGATTTTAGATTCCTGCCCGCATACGCGGCTGACGCGCGTCCAAAAGTGAGAATTCGCGGTTGACCCCCATTTTCATATACACCGTTTTAAAGAGTGTACAATGTTATAAAAGAAACCGGAAACTGTAATTCGATATCTTCAAAATTAAAGGTGCTAGGCTATTTCAAAATCGGATATTTATTAATCATATTTCAATTTTTTAACTTGTTATCAAAGAGAAAGAAGAGCACGTGATAGGTCATTTTTATGTATTTTTTCATCCCCTTTCTACTAAAAATATCGCCAAGGCAGTAAAGCTAGTATTTTTCTTAATATCGGGAAATAAGTCGTTTTCCGAGTGATTTTTCTAAGAAAAATCAAATGTTAAGAGCTTTAGATGTTCTCAAGCATACACAAAATGGCTAAAAATTAATTTTACATCTGTTGCAAACAAGAAGGTTTAATAATTATTTGGTAATTTTGGGAGAGTTGCGTTTAATTACCAAAATAATTGGAAACCTGCCACATATTTAAGTGATCAATATCTTTCATGTAAAGGATCAAAATTATTTCTTAATTTATCAAATAATGTTCGCAAGCCAGGTTAGCCAGGAGGTTATCAACTGCTCTTTGTATCTGAGGAGGCACCTTTGAAGGCACAGTACATGCTTTACAAGTTGAGTAAAGTGCATTATTTGATAAATTAAGGAATAAGTTTGATCCTTTACATGAAAGATATTGCTCACTTAAATATGTGGCAGGAGGTTTCCAATTTTTTTTGGTAATTAAACGCAACTCTCCCAAAAATTACCAAATAATTATTAAACTTTCTTGTTTGTAACAGATGTAAAATTATTTTTTAGCCATTTTGAGTATGTTTGAGAACATCTAAAGCTCTTAACATTTGATTTTTCTTAGAAAAATCACTCGGATAACGACTTATTTCCCGATATTAAGAAAAATACTAGCTTTTTTCGGCTTTGGCAATATTTTTAGTAGAAAGGGGATGAAAAAATACATAAAAATGACCTATCGCGTGCTCTTCTTTCTCTTTGGTAACAAGTTAAAAAATTGAAATATGATTAAAAATACCAGGTTTTGAAGTGGCCTAGCACCTTTAATTTTGAAAATATCGAATTGCGGTTTCCGGCTTATTTCATTACTTTTTATACTCTTTAAAACTGTGTATATGAAAATGGGGGTCAACCGCTAATTCTCACTTTTGGTCGCGCGTCAGCCGCGTATGCAGGCAGAAATCTAAACTCAAGTCACATATTCTGAATCTAGAGGTGACGGGCAACAAATTTTTCCTCTACCATTTTTTGCTCAGATCAGCCGTTTAACCGGGAAATGCATTTGAGCCGTCTTAAAATGAACGCCCTGTGTATTAGATTTTTATAATTTCTTGTATTTTAAATTAGCGACAATCTGAAGCGAAGATAATTAAAGAATACTCTTCACACTGATTCTGCGCTTGTCGAATCAATTTTCATACGCCAATTTTATTCTTCATCCGTTTCATAATTTTTTTTTAAAGACTAGTGACGTCAAGTAGCAATTTTTACTCGTTTGCCTGTTGTTTATCATTTTTATATTTCACACTTTCTTTTACTACAGTAAGCGCTACAATCTGTGAGTGTAGGTGTGTGATTTTAAATCAATATATAATTTCTGATTGGTATGTCTGTAATCATTGTAATTCAGATAGGTTTTATTTTTAGAATAATATTTTCAATTTATATGGTTTCAGTATCTAAACTATATTTTTTTTATTTTTTAATCAAATTCAATTTTGTAAGAAGTTTTCGAATTGATATTTAATAGAAATAATATTATTTTGTTATAATTATGATAAAATGTATATTATATCTTCGTTTTTAAATAGGTACTTTATTTTAACTCCATTTCAAATTATTCTTTGGATTTATCTTTAATATGCCCTTTATTCTGAGTAGTCACATATACATTCATGTTAAAGTAGAGAAAAACAAAGTTAGAGTCGGCTACTGTTTAAATTTGAATCACGGATTTAACAGAATATTTCAGTCTTGAATTCGTCTTACCGAAATATTCGTGAGCACAAATAACTCACAGTTAATAACAAGTAGATTATTCAACAATTATTCATTTCTCAATAAATTGTAATTTAATTTAGTCCCCCTAATTTTACTTATAGCAAAATACTGGAATAATTAGCTACCCTAAAAATATGCATATCTTATTTATTTTATATTACAAATATACAACATTGTGAGAAGAACAGCTACATTGAGAGTGTAATTGAAACTATATTATTTGCGATAAAGCCAGATAATTATTACCTATTATTATAAACGTTTGACTACTTCATAAAATAACAATTACTTTAATCGAAGAATGAACTTAAACCGACGATTTAAAAAAATAAATAAAATAAAATAAATAAATAAAATAAACAAAATCATTGATGTCTGTTGATATAAGCATTTTTTAAAAAAAGGTTTTGAATTTTTTAGCCTCATATTTTTTTAATATTTTTTATAACGTTTTCTTTCTAACCTGTAATTAATAGTTTGATTATTATAGATTAATAGATATTACTGTCAATCTACAGTGCTATTTGAACAAATATTTTGTAGACGAAAATGGCCAGCATAAGGCAAAGTGACATCTAATAATTTCTAAAAAAATGTGAAGAAAAAGTTAATGCAGCAAAATTACTTAAATTATATCAGCTAAGCATGAATGAAATGTTGGGTACTTGCTGATTTGTGTACCTTTTGGCGTTTAATCAACCCTTATACTTAACATTTTAAACTGTAAGTTTTTGTTAAAGAGTATTTAATAGAAATACATGTTTTGTGGTCACCATAGAGTAGAAATAATGTTTTAACCGCATTTCTATGCGTTTTCTTTGTACGACCCTTTTTTTAAAGTTGCTGTGTTGTATGCATTTCACTGAATTGGATAAATTGAAATATTGTGCCATCTACTTCTTCGTTTTGAACGTTTTTTTTTTTTATTGCCATGTAAGTTCATCCAAAAAGTTTATAAGAAGTCTGGTTACTCCTTGATTTTAACAGCGAAGAAATTGCCCCTGTTAAATTAAACGAGGTCTTATTTCCTTTTACGCTGTTGCTGATCCTTGTTCTTGTTTTATTTTAGTGGTGAATGTTTCGTTTAAACAAGCAAAGTAATCGCCTATTTTTTTTCAGGCAGGGCTTAACGTCTAACTACTAAAGTAGGTGTTGTGGACGGAGGCGATTAACAAACATACTTTACTGTAAATTTCTTTTATTAACTATTAAATAAAATCCAAGGCCTATAGACCGGGAATCGAACCCAGTACCACAAATACATATTAGCTTTGCAGATCTGGTCTCTTACCGCTCGGCTATCGTGGCGCCTTCGTTCAAACTAGTGAATGTGGTTAATTAACTCTTGGTAGGTAAGTAGACAGCATCATCCTATGCGTCTGTTTTATGGATAATCATGTAATAATACTTTTATTATTATTATTTCATTTCTGACTCCTTATTAGGGAAATCACTTAGGGGGGTGGACTTTGCCACAACCCCTTATCTAAATTACATAATCTATCTCTCGGAGTTAAAAACTAAATCCAAATAATAACGGGCTGCACGCGGCGATTGGCTGTATTGATCTGCTTAATGGGCAGCACTCAGGAACTTTCGGACGATACGGACCATATCTAGGAGGACTGCCTTCTGCGCCTCTACAACTAGATCAGTGGATAGGCCCAACTCATTGACAGCAGTCATCGTTGTTCTGGGCACGAGGCCACTCGTGGAAAGTACTATAGGCGCAATCGTCGTTTTGTCCAGGTTGTACATTTCTCTTAGTTGGAACCTAAGGTCCTGGTACTTCCGGATCTTTTCGCCCCTGCTTTTCTGCATGTTATCATCATTGGGTATGGCGATGTCGACGATATGTGCCACTCTATCCTTCCTATCCATAACTAGTATGTCCGGCTTGTTGTTAGCAACACTCCTATCCGTTCCTATCTGAGTGTCCCAATATACTTATGTGTGCGCATTCTGCAGCAGCGTCGGCGGGTTATATTTATAATATGGCACTTCTGTCTTCAGCAGCCCAAACTTTGAGCAAAGTGCTTTATGGATAATTGCCACATTATTGTGCCTGAAAAGGTACTCCTTTGGCGCAAGTACTGAACATCCTGAAACTATGTGCTGTATGCTTTCCGAAGTGGAGTTGCACATTCTGCATTTATCGTGCACTAGACTTTCCCCTAGTACCCATCTTTATTATTATTAGGCTGCTAAGAATGTTGCGCTGTTGGGGAGGCTGATGGCTAATGTAGGTGGCCCGCGAGCGAGCACTCGGCGCGTCCTGATGAGCATCATCCATTCCACACTCCTTTATGGGGCGGAGGTGTGGGCAGATGCTCTAAATAAAACGGCGTACCGAAAGAGGTTAGCTAGAGTCCAGAGACTCGGTGCACTGCGGATTGCCTCGGCATACCGCACTGTATCCGAGCCTGCAATTATGGTGATTGCTGGGGTTATCCCTATTGCCCTCTTAGCTGGAGAGCGTAAGAGGGTATACAAAAGGAGACCGGAAGCTAACAGGGAAGCCGTGTCCAGGGAGGAGCGTAATCGAACCGTCCTGGAATGGCAGGCTACTTGGGACGAGGAGTCGCGTGGCCGATGGACCGCCAGGCTCATCAATGATGTGGGCATCTGGATGGGGCGGTCGTTCGGAGAAGTGAACTTCTACCTTACCCAACTCTTGAGTGGGCATGGCCTTTTTAGAGCATACCTCAGGAGGATGGGTAAGGAGACACAAGAAGACTGTATATATTGTCCAGATGTGAGAGACGACGCCTACCACACCTTTTTTGTGTGTGAAAGGTGGGGTCGCCTCCGAAGAGATTTGGAGTCGATGGTCGGGCGGTTGACTCCTGAGGTGTTGGTGGAGGCGATGCTCTCTTGCAGAACTAATTGGTCGCTAGTGGCTGGTTTTGCAAGAGAAGTACTCGTCTCCAAAAAAAGGGAATGGAACACCATTTGAGCAGGGTCCCCTGAGTAGGGGTAGGATTGAGGCCTAGCCTGATGTAATGCTGACATCACAGTGAATCCAGGCTAGGTCCGGAAGTAGGGGGGGTGTTTTAGCCGGTAGGCCGCGAGGGAGTCCGGCACAATGTGCGTAAGTTGCATTTCACCCCCTCTTAAAAAAAAAAAAAAAAAAAAAAAAAAAAAATATTATTATTATTATTATTATTATTATTATTATTATTCATTAACTAGCTCTTACATGAAATACTTGAAGACTTATTTCTTCTGAAATACACATGTATTTCTCCAAAACAGTAATTAACATTAACAATATTCTAACCATTTCTATAAAACCTTGAAAAATAACTCCTTAAGAAATTGGGAACAATAATCTTCGTTATTTAAAATACTTTCAGTTATTCTTCTAATAAAAAAAAGTATTGTATTTGTGCAGATTTTAAACTTGCAATTTTTTCTTGAAATAGTCCAAAACAGTGTTTTTATATACGAGGTGTGGCCATTAAATAACGAGACTATTGCTGTAAAACATCTTATTTTTAAATTTAAACATATTTAGTTATTATCACCTTCAATATACACCCCTCCCCTATCACTACAACGCTCCATGCGAATTTACCATTGTTCGAAACCGTGCTGGAAGTCTTTTTCTGTGAGCTCCTGCATGACGCGTGCCGCTTTTTCTTTCACAGCTTCAACGGACTGAAATCGTGTTCCTTTTAATGCAGATTTAACTTTGGGGGAACAGATAAAAGTCACATGGGGCCAGGTCAGGCGAATAAGGCGGATGGCCTAAAACTGGGATGTTTGCACTTGGCTAGAAACGTCTTGGACAGACAATGCAGTGTGAGCTGGCGCGTTGTCTTGATGGAGAACCCCGTGACTTGTTCTTCCACAAATCGGGTCGTTTTTTTCCTTACTCTTTCAAGGAGTTGAGCAAGCACCTCACGGTAATAATGTTGATTAATTATAATCGATATTTTCATCCGTTTTGGATGTGGAAGGGCGGCCCGGGTGGTCATCATCTCTGGCGTCTTCTCGGCCATCTTGAAAACGCTTGAACCACTCAAAAACTCGCGAACGCGAACATTCATCGCCAAAAACTTCTTTTAATAAAAGGTAAGTTTCAGTAGCGGTTTTACCAAGTTTCATGTGAAATTTCACGACAATTCGTTGCTCTACTACTTGTGTAGTATCAAGTTTTCGGCAAAACGAAACTAACACCTCTTACACAAACGACGGTCCCGGTCAGACAGATTTCTCTACAAACACGTGAGACGCTGCAATCGATAGAGCAGGCTTTACGCTGCACAGCTGTCGGTCGTTAGGATTTGGCGCATGCATAGTTCTTCTGTAGCAGCACCAGTCTTGTTATTTAATAGCCACATCTCGTAATTGGTGTTTGTAAGTGATTGTGAATCCTCTGTATTTCAAAAACAAAGAAAAAAAAAAAGAAGCAGAAAGCTGAGATTTGGTACTTCTTTGCTTAGTTCCATCTGGCTCCTATCTACTATCTAGCGAAACCACAGCCAAGGGAACGGGCATAGAAAATCATCGTGGAAAGAAGCCTCTTTTCCATAGAGTAAGACTGGACTCTTTAAGATACGATGAGAGTCAACAGTCACTCTATGAATAAACTAGCAGAATCTTTTCTTAACTTCTCTACCGAGGATGGATACTGCCCACAGAAGCACGATTTGCAAACGAATTGGCCAACTTACAGTTTCGAAAGATAAACACCTTAAACCTTTTTTTCTCAAGATCTCCTAGCTCAAGTGTCATTTTTTAATTCAAGTATTGACAGTTTTCGAGTTTGGATTATTTCTTGGACATCGTGCAGCAACAAGAAGTACGACTGTTTTTAACGTTCTCTTTTCGGCAGCTGAAGGCGAAAAAAAAATTGCCTGGGAATTTCAAGCTAACGCATATAGTGAGTGGTCATGGCAATATCTGCATCGGTTCAGCATAATTGGCGATCCGAGCGGACGATGTAACTGGCCTTCTTTACAATCAGTGGCCTACATTCTATTTGAAGGGGTTGTTTAGGCATTCCTCTATTGTGTATTGTACAGGCTTGCCACCTGTAATATTAATAAGAATCAAATTTGAGACTAAATTTCCGAACTTGATGAAAATCGGCTTACCACAAGTACCCCACTTGACCAAATAAAATTTTCAGTATTTTAAAAATTTTTGTCACAAACGGATCCTAAAATTTTATGACAACTTTATACTTAAATTACAAACAACTTAAACTTTTACTAGAAACATTTATCCCAGAATTTTGTTTAATAATACTTCAGTAGGGATAAAGAAACGTAGATTTTTGTTAGTTTAGGTTAGGTTAGGTTAGTTTAGGTTAGGTTAGGTTAAGAAACGTTTTTTCCCAAAGTAGAAGATTTGTAAAATTTATGAATTCAATTAGCTTTCAAAAAATATAAAAACATTAACTACAATATCTCCTTTATTGCAATATGCTCTCACAAAAATTTTATATTGCTGCTATTTAATTGGTAGCTAAGTAATAAATTAAACTATATCAACATTAGCATACCTTTATTTTTATTACCAATAATTATTACACGAGAAATTTTTTTTATTACTATTATTTTAAAATTATAACTAAAAATAATATAATATATAATGATTTTGGGGAATATTGAGTTGCGGTCAATCAATAAATTCAAACACTAATTTTGTTACATTTCACCAACGTTTCGGTAAATCTATTACCATCTTCAGGGTAGTGTAAAATTTGTTAAGTTGAAAAATTGTTGGTCAACAGTTATGATGATGTAGCTTAACGTTGAAACTCCACAAATTTTAAACGGTAAGTTTTTTTCAAATATTTTTATTTATTTCTAGATAATTCATCTCTTGGAAGAACACACACCAAGTTTCAGCCAGATCGGACTATATCTTTGTGTTTGGCATTCGTTTGAATCGAGGAAGTGGAGTGATTTTCAAAAAATGGACGAAAAAGAATTTCGTGTGTTGATTAAACACTACTTTATGAAAGGCAAAACGCCTCAGGAGACTAAAGAGAAGCTTGATAAACATTATGGTGACTCTGCACCTTCGATTAGAACAGTTTATAAGTGGTTTCAAAATTTTCGGAGTGGCCATATGGGCACAAGTGACGCTGAACGTTCTGGACGCCCTGTTGAGGTTACTACTCCAGAAATCATTGATAAAATCCATGATATGGTGATGGATGACAGAAGAGTGAAGGTGCGTGAGATTGCTAGTACTGTGGGCATCTCGAATGAACGGGTACATAATATTTTGCATCAACATTTGGACATGACAAAGCTATCCGCAAGATGGGTGCCGCGATTGCTCACTCTTGACCAAAAACGAAATCGTGTGAAGTGTTGAAAGGACGGTTTGCAGCTGTTCCAGAAGAATCCGCAGGACTTTAAGCGTCGTTTCGTCACTGTGGATGAAACATGGATACATCACGACACTCCTGAGACTAAAGAACAATCTAAACAATGGGTTACCAAAGGGGAATCTGCGCCAAAAAAGGCGAAGACCGTTCCTTCAGCCGGAAAGATTATGGCGACTGTCTTTTGGGATTCGCAAGAAATAATCCTCATCGACTATCTGGAAAAGGGTAAAACTATTACAGGTGCATATTATTCATCGTTATTGGACCGTTTGAAAACCGAGCTGCAAGAAAAACGCCCACGATTGGCCCACAAAAAAGTCCTTTTCCATCACGACAACGCACCAGCTCACACCTCAGCAGTTGTGATCGCAAAATTAATGGAAATAGGGTTCCAACTCGTTTCACATCCCCCCTATTCTCCAGACTTGGCTCCCTCGGACTACTATTTGTTCCCCAATATGAAGAAATGGCTGGCGGGAAAAAGATTTTATTCAAACGAGGAGGTGATTGCAGAAACGAATGGCTATTTTTCAGACTTGGACAAATCCTATTATTCGGAAGGGATCAATAAACTAGAGCAGCGTTGGACGAAGTGTATAAGCCTAAAAGGAGACTATGTTGAAAAATAAAAAAGGTTTACCTCAAAAAATTAAGTAGTTTTTATTTTTGCACGGACTTTTCAAACGACCCTCGTAGCAGCACTAATGGTGGCGAAGTCAAGATCTAGGCAGGCTAGAGTTATTCGCCGTTCAGGTTGTTTTTTTTCTACAAACGTTTGGTGTGGAGTTTTAGGAAATCTACTAATCGGTCCATACAGAGAGAACTTAACTGGTGCAAGGTATCGTAACTTTTTTTAAGAGATATTTTGCCAGTTCTGCTTGTACAACGTCGGCTAGATATGTATTTTCAACAAGATGGTTGCCCGGCACATAATGCGAGAGTTGTTCGAGGTTACCTGGACAGAAATTTCCATGAAAAGTGCTTTGGGACTCATTGTCCCATCCAATGGCCACCTCGATCTCCGGACTTAACTCCAATGGACTATTTTTTTTTTGTGGGGATATTTAAAAAATAAAGTGTACAGTAACCTTAATCCCGTGGCTTTAGTCGATGATCTGGAACGTCGAATAACTCTAGCCTGCCTAGATTTTGGACTTTGCCACCATAAGTGCTGCTACAAGCAAAGCGTGGGAGTCCAGAGTTTTGGCTTGCCTATCCGCTGGTTGTGCCCAGTTTGAACAGATCCTTTTAAAAAAAAATAACGTAATTTTGACAATAAACTGAAATTTGTTTTTCATATTTTAAATTACCATAACTTTTGAAAAACCTAACCGATTTCAAAAATTTTTTTTTTGTTTTTTTTGGAGCTCAAGTACTATAAAAATATGCACAAAAATATAACGTTCCATTTGAAAAAACAAAGTTGGACAATTTCGAGAATTTGTTCAAAACAGAAAGTGACGCTTCCCACATTATAAACCTATAATTGAAAAAGGGTAAATAGCGTTCTAGTTTCCAAAATGCAACAATTTGGTAGTAATAATTTTTAGTCACTCTTAAGTTTGGAGACGAATCTAATCTGTACTCCAGATTTTACACAGAAATTAAAGGCAAGCTTTGCAAATTCTCGAGATAGCTAAATTCTCTATTTAATAACCTAAGTGCAGGGCCGGATTTTCCTATAGCCTAACTAGGCTTCAGCCTAGGGCCTCAATATCAAGAGGGGCCTACATTCAAATTGTTTGCAAAATTAAAATTACACTATTCTAAAAACAGTGAACATTAAAACACTTTTTTAGTGATGTATTAAAACTGTCCGGTAGGACAGTTGTATAAGGGTTGATCAACAAAAACTGCACGAAAAAGCGTAACGTTGAAAAACACCCAACTTTGACAATTTTTTTCTCTTTTTCTATAAAAGATAAAATTCCCAAATTTTCTTTAAAATAAAGGGCAAATCCTCCTTTATAACTGTAATTGTTTTGCAACAACCCAGATCTTATAGGTTTTGAGAAAAAAGTTGCCGAAAATGAGCAAAATCGGCTTTTTCAAAAAATGTTCTTGTTCTTGTTCTTCTTGTTCTTCTTGTTCTTCTTCTTGTTACCTTTTTTGTAAACAACGTAGCGCCTAAACGCGCGAATCGATTTTCATGAATGAGGTATCATTCGATTCAGAATTTTATGTAGATGTGCCTTTTGGGGGTCTCGACGTTGTACATCGAATGGGAGAGGAGTTAGCCCCCTTTATGTAAGGCCCCCTCCAAAATTATTATTACTAATTACTCTGTAAATCTTGGCCCGATTTTGATAAAATTTGGTAGGAAGATAGAGTTAGGGCTCCTCTACGTAACATTAAAGCGGCGATCAGCTCTTACACTTGTTAAGGGGAAGTATAGCAATCGTTTCAAATTACCGACAAGTGAACCGATTTTCATGAATGAAGTGTCATTCGAATCGAATTTTTGAATAGAATTACACTTTAAAAGTCTCGACGCTATGCCTCATAAGGAGAGAAGTTTGCCCCACCCAAGTAAGGCCCTTTCTAAAACTATTATTACCAATATTTCTATAACGCTTAGTCCGATTTTGATAAAATTCAGCTCGAATAAGTGGTTAAAGCTCCTCTACGTGGCTGTGAAGTGCTAGCATGCTCTTGCACCTACTAAGAGGAAGTACTGTAATATTTTTTTGTTGTAATTATGATAAATCACATATACATACATGCACGTTAAAGTAGAAAAAGACAAAGTTAGAGTCGGCTACTGTCTTGAATTCGTCTTACCGAAATATTCGTGAGCACAAATAACACACAGTTATAACAAGTAGTTATAACAACAATTATTCATTTCTCAATAAATTGTAATTTAATTTAGTCCCCTAATTTTACTTATAGTAAAATACTGGAATAATTTGCTGTTCTAAGTATATGCATATCTTATTCATTTTACATATATACAACATTGTGGGATGAATACCTAGATTGAGAATGTAATTGAAGAAAACTATATTATTTGCGATAAAGCCAGATAATTATTACCTATTATTATAAACGTTTGACTACTTCATAAAATAACAATTACTTTAATCGAAAAATGAACTTAAACCGACGATTTTTATTTAAAAATAAAAATAAATAAATAGAATAAACAAAATCATTGATGTATGTTGGTGTAAGCATTTTTTAAAAAAGGTTTGATTTTTTTAGCCTCATAATTTTTTTATATTTTTTTTAACGTTTTTCTTTTTAACCTGTAATTAACAGTTTGATTATTATAAATAACTAGATATTACAGTCAATCTGCAGTGCTACTTGAACATATATTTTGTAGACGAAAATGGCCAGCATAAGGGTCTGTGACATCTAATAAATTCTAAACAATATTAATGAATATTAATGCAGTAAAATTACTTAAATATTAATGAAGAATTAATGAAATGTTGGGGGCTTGCTGATTTGTGTACCTTTTGGCGTTTAATCAACCCTTATACTTAACATTTTAAACTGTAAGTTTTTGTTAAAGAGATCACAGTAGTGATGTATTTTATTATCTCTCTTGTAATTTACAAACTTAAAAATGGGAAATGAAAGGGCCTCATAAGTTGAATAGCCTAGGGCCTCTTTTCATATAAATCCGGCCCTGCCTAAGTGGTTCATGTAGAATTAAAATATTCGCAGCGCTCTGAAAGTACCTAAAGTAAAATATTTTGTCAACAGGAATATAGCCGCGCTCTAAAATTAACTAATTTATATATTGTCTAAGAAGGCTAAAGTTCATAGGGAGTTCGGTATAAATGCACTTAATGTAATCCACGATTGGGTAGTCGTTCTTATTTCAAAAGCTTGATCTATCAAGGAGAATGGTTTAAGTAATTCTTTACAGAAAATTTTTCTGCTAAATACTGATAAATGCTCGCAAGCCAGGTTAGCCAGGAAGTTATCAACTGCTCTCTGTATCTGAGGAGGCACCTTTGAAGGCACAGTACATGTTTCACAAGTTGAGTAAAGGGCATTATTTGATAAATTAAGGAATAAGTTTGATCCTTTACATGAAAGATATTGATTACTTAAATATGTGGCAGGAGGTTTCCAATTTTTTTTGGTAATTAAACGCAACTCTCCCAAAATTACCAAATAATTATTAAACCTTCTTGTTTGTAACAAAAGTAAAATTATTTTTTAACCCTTTTGTCAAAGCTTGTGAACATCTAAAGCTATTAAAATTTGATTATTGCTTACAAAATCACTCGGAAAACGACTTATTTCCCGATATTAAGAAAAATACTAGCTTTACTGCCTTGGCAATATTTTCAGTAGAAAGGGGATGAAAAAAATACATAAAAATGACTTATCGCGTGCTCTTCTTTCTCTTTGATAACAAGTTAAAAAATTGAAATATGATTAATAAATACCAGATTTTGAAATGGCCTAGCACCTTTAATTTTAAAGATATCGAATTGCGGTTTCCGGTTTCTTTTATAACTTTTTATACTCTTTAAAACTGTGTATGTGAAAATGGGGGTCAACCGCTAATTCTTACTTTTGGACGCGCGTCTGCCGCGTATTCGGGCAGGAATCTAAAATCAAGTTACATATTCTGAAACTAGAGGTGACGGGCAACAAATTTTTCCTCTACCATTTTTTGCTCAGATCAACCGTTTAAGCATGAAATGCATTTGAGCTGTCTTAAAATGAACACCCTGTATATATTTAATACAAATAAATATTAATTAAGTATTAGAACAGTGCGTTATATTAAAAGAGCAATTTAGAGAAGTGTTTATCGTATTAACCTATTTAAACGACTTTTTTTTTATAATAAAGATGTTCAAATTTAAGTAATAACCTGCATGTATGTAATGAATTTATAAGGAAATTACTCAATACATTTTATTTTTTTAAAATAATAAATACATTTTGGCATTTCCCGGCTAGTAATTCTAGTTGACTAAGTTTGGGACAAATCAAACCGGCGACTATAAGAGCTATGGTGATATTTAAAAAAAAGAAATCAAATTAACACCGCAATTTCTGATTTTTTTAAGTTGAATTGACCGCTCAACAAACAGATCGACAGTTACATAAAAGACAATTTTGTAAAAGATCTTTTTATATATTTATACACGCAAAACGTGTATCGCTGTGGAAATTCGAATTTGAAAAACTTTTAAGATCGCAATACAGGAATAGACAATGTAAACAACATTTTTTTTTTCAAATAGAGCCGGGAAAGCTTCCTGCACAGAGTACAGATTTATTTTAATGATCACATATACTCAAAAGTTTTATAAAAAAAAAAGTCCATTTTGGAAAAACAACTCTAAACTAAATCCTTAAAGATCTGCAGTTAAAAAAATTGTGTTATGTTTGAGTATGTTGGATTTTAGGTGAGATGAAATAGAAAAATTAAAAGTTATTACCTTTATTTGTTTTCCGTAAATATCACTTTTAAGTTAATGATATTTCGTGTATTTAATACTATACAACCACTTTTAAACGCTTTTATAATTTTATAAATAATTATAAATTGCAAATTTAAGAAAACATCAAAAAAAAAAAATTTGAACGTGAGAAATTTACGAGCTAAAAATAAATATCTAAAGAAAGCCGGTCGAACGACTGAAGAAAACTGAGTTCGCGACTTGGATTTAAATGTTCTCAGATCCAGGGTCAACAATTTAGCTGGTGGGGTGATTGTGCATTATTTCTGAAGTTTATATATATGTATGTACAAATATATGTATACATATAGTATGTTGTACGCTGGACGTTTGCATATCCTTAATATTTCTAAGTGTCATGGGCTTTTTTAATTTTATTATGAAAAAAAAAGTAGTTTTGTTCACAATTTCAGGGATAACTATTGTCTTAATTAAAGAGAGATATCTTAATGATAAAACTGCACCTGAAATAAAACTAGCTTACAAACATATTTAATCATCCGGAAAAAAGATTTTATTACAGTAAACTAAAAACCAACAATATGTTAACTTAGTTCCGGCATTTTGTTGTACTCCACATTGCGAGAGTTTTTTTGTTTTTTTTAATATTGGAGGTAAGATCTCTGGTGAATGCAATATGAGGACACCGCCTCTCTAAAACAACTTTATATTTTTAATTTGAATTTATTTTCCCTTGAATATATTACTTGTCCTGTTTAAAGAGTATTAGTGTTTAGTAAAAATGGAAATGTCTTTATTAGCTGTTACACAGCATTTCTTACTGCAATAATTAAAGTTCTAATTTAGAACCTTTCTTCAAATTTAAATTTTTTAAATTCATCGCAAGCTTCATTATCATGCAAATTGTAGAAGAGTTATCTTTTTTGTTTTTCGTTTTTTTTTTAAGCAATAATAGTAGGGTTGCCAACTCTATAAAGTTCCAAAAAAGACCACCTTAAAAAAGTTCAGTACATTCAGGGCAGTCGACAGGATTTTGGGGCCCGGAAATATACAGGGAATTCATCATAAGACATAAGACTTCGGGGAGGCGATTCTGGGCATCCATTTGCAACAAAAAATTCTATATAAACTATGGCATGATTCGGCTCCGTTTTATAGATATTTTTAATTTTATGTTTTTTCAAGGTATTACTACTTTTTAGCAAACATTTGTCTGTATTTCTCAAACTATTATAGCTAAAGCAATTTCAATAAGCTCATTAGAAAGAAGGTTAAATTTCCTTTTAAATAAGCTAATTTATATTCCAAAATAATAATATTAAGTATTTCACTTTGTGGCCCAAACATAAGAAATAGCAAGTTTCTAATTTTTTCCAAAAACTTTGACTTCATTTTTCTCAAAAATATTATGAAGTTTAAAAACGTGCACTATTCATGAAAAACATCTACATATAAACACCTTTCGAACGGTATACAATGCATAGGGATTATTTTAAAAATTGATGCAGAAATCTGTGATTAATTGCAAAAAAAGTAGGCCTTAAAACAGCGTCGGCATTATGAAAGGAATTCACCTACCATAAGAATATAATTGATCAGAATCATCAAATCCAGTACCATTTTTTGCATTTGGTTCATCGATACATCAATAACCTGTTGACCTATTCAGTTCAGTTAGAACAGAAAAACAACACGCCAAATGAAGAAGTCTCAGAAGTCAGAACTTAAATCAAAAATGCAATAAAATAAATTAAATTTGTGTGAATAATATCTGAAAAAAGGACAAAAGGCGTCCTTTCCTAATTTAAGAAAGGACAAGGACAACCAGGACAAAAAAGGACTGTCCTTTCCAAAAAAGGGCAGTTGGCAACCCTAAATAATAGGTAGTTCCTAAACAGCTCAATGAAACAACTAGACAACCTCTTCATACACAAAACAGATTCAAAAAATAAATACATATACGCCTCATTCATGCACATCAAACTAAATTACATTAAAGACCTCACAGTAAGCGATATACCAGAGAAACTGACTAAAATGCTCTAGAACAAGGATGAGCAACACGCGGCCTGCCAAGCATTTCTAAAATTGAATTTATTTTATCGACTTTCTCCCATCAATATATTGTTATAAAATTAATTATAATAAAATGGTAGTACATACTAAACCGAAATATTTTTTTATGGCGAGTTACTTGTCGACGACGTTTTTAAACATGCAATACGAACGCGCCGCGTCTGCGCGATTTTTTTGTGACGAGATACACACTTGTCGGTGAGTTGTTCAAACATGCAATACGGACGCGATGCGTTTCGTACGAAGTTTCGTAAATTATTAATAAGAGTTAATCTTTGTGCGGCCCGCCAAAAAAAATGTAAATTTAAATTGGCCCATCGATTAAAAAGGTTGCTCACACCTGCTCTAGAACTATCCGAGCTATCAACAAACATTCTATAGACAAACAATAAACATGTACCTTCCCTCTAAATAGAAAAATCTCCTAGCGACTGACTCTCCTCAACGTTCTAAAATTGACTAACTCCATGAGATTGCTTCTACAAATCCCCGTACACTCCTTTATCCAAAACCTTCTACTGAAACTCCTCACCACTCTAGATTATCATCCTAACCACATACGATCCTTTCATTTCCTACAGACACTTAAAAAAATTAAAATAAATAAACATAACCTTATCTTTGATTCCACACAACTGTACAAAATATATTTATTTATGCATAACAAAGAAGGCATTATATTACATTTGGCAATCCTCCATCACTGGAAAAAATAAATTATCTGGTAATAAAAAGCTTTTCACGATCTAGAAAGCATGCCGTGCAGCTTTCATTCGAACACTTGACTTCAGATCCTTTTTCCCAAGTCTATGTAAGGGTCTCGACGAACTTGGTGAGCAGTCTGTTGACTATTTGTTTACAAACTGGCAAGGTAAGGCTTGTTTTTTAACCAATTAATGCGAGAATGCAGTTAATTAGAAAATAGGGGGAAAAAAAGCAAACTCAAAAGATGATAAGAATTATCAGAAAGAATGGCGAAGTAATAGAAAGCTTCAAAAGTCAGGAAACTTCAAACATTATCAGTGGACCCCCTAATCCAAAAAAGAGATATCCAAAAAAAAGACCAGCATTGCTGTGTTTATTAAAGTCAACATTCCGGCCAGTTCTCAAAATTTCTGTGAGTCATGTAATTTGGCTAGAAAAAAAAAATAATAATAAGTTCAGAATCCTGGCTCAAGAGATGGAAGTATTTAAGAAATGTCAAGGGCAAGGCATACAGAGGATAGACAGAAACAAGTTCAGCACAAATCAGTTATTACTTGTCATTGAGGTTTTAGAGTAAAACAGGGTGATATGGTTAAAACATAAGTTGCGTAAGGAATTTTTACCAAGACACCAACATAGTCTACAAAAAGATAGCTGCTGAGTGCAAGCGAGGCAGACCTTTTTTTCTTTAGATTAAAGTGCCAGGATGGGAATAGAAGCATTAAGGAAAAAAAGAACTGAACTGAGCGCAGGATAGAAAGAAGTGGATGAAGCTGTATAAACAGATTCCTACCTACACGAGGACTGATGATATAATAAGAAGTATCGTATCAAAAACATCCTCTAAAATTAATGTTTTCTGGAAAAAAAAAGCCATTTAAAAATAGGAAAACCGAAGTGGCCTCTACAAATATGTGCAGTCTTGGTCTCCGGAATACAGCTGCTGGCTCTTAGATTTTTCTCTTCCTGGAAGTTTCTTATAGCTCACTGCCCAATGATATTGTGGTATGTAACGAGAGAACACTTCCGGAGGCCGACAATGCACTGAAAAAAGCTCTCCGCGCCAACAACCTCAGATGTGGACACGCCTAAAATCATTAATAAATGAAATAAGTAAATAAATAAATACGCCAAAAAAAAATGGTTACTTTTATTATCTCTAACTAAAACACTAACTTTTTTCAGTCTTATCTAATCATAAACAGTTCAAAAGCACAGTTTTTTTTTTGTTTTATTCTCCTGTTATTATTCTTATTAAAATCTGTTTGTCCAACACTTTAAAAGAATTTAGCAGTTTTGAATAGTTGACAACGCACTACAAATTTCATTTGAGAGAGATTCATTTAAAAAAAAAAAAATTAAATTTCCAGCAAATCTGTAAAAATTTCAATTTTAGTATTGGGTAAACCAGGAACTCAGCCAGGGCAGAATTATACACCTGGGGGTCGTCTGAATTTTTGGACAACAGAGTATTAACTCTTCAAGAAGTAGAGCTTACTATTCAACTCCTTAACAAAAACTTACAGTTTAAAATGTTAAGTATAAGGGTTGATTAAACGCCAAAAGGTACACAAATCAGCGAGTACCCAACATTTCATTAATACTTCATTAATATTTAAGTAATTCTACTGCATTAATTTTCATTAATAAGTTATTTTTTAGAATTTATTAGATATCACAGACCCTTATGCTGGCCATTTTCGTCTACAAAATATATGTTCAAGTAGCACTGTAGATTGACTGTAATATCTAGTTATTTATAATAATCAAACTATTAATTACAGGTTAAAAAGAAAAACGTTATAAAAAATAAAATAAAAATATGAGGCTAAAAAATTCAAAACCTTTTTTTATAAAAAACTTACACCAATGATTTTGTTTATTTTATTTATTTAATTTTATTTGTAAATAAAAATCGTCGGTTTAAGTTCATTCTTCGATTAAAGTAATTGTTATTTTATGTAGTAGTCAAACGTTTATAATAATAGGTAATAATTATCTGGCTTTATCGCAAATAATATAGTTTTCTTCAATTACATTCTCCATCTAGGTGTTCTTCCCACAATGTTGTATATATGTAATATAAAGTAAATAAGATATGCTATATTTAGGACAGCTAATTATTCCAGTATTTTACTATAAGTAAAATTAGGGGGACTAAATTAAATTACAATAGAGAAATGAATAATTATTGTTTAATAATCTACTAGTTATTAACTGTGTGTTAATTGTGCTCACGAATATTTCGGTAAGACGAATTCAAGACAGTAGCCTACTCTAACTTTATCTTTACTTTAACATGCATGTACGTATATGTGATTTATCATAATTATAACAAAAAAATAATATAAATGAAGTGGCCAGCATAAGGGTCTGTGATATCTAATAAATTCTAAAAAATAACTTATTAATGAAAATTAATGCAGTAGAATTACTTAAATATTAATGAAGTATTAATGAAATGTTGGGTACTCGCTGATTTGTGTACCTTTTGGCGTTTAATCAACCCTTATACTTAACATTTTAAACTGTAAGTTTTTGTTAAGGAGATTTTTGTACCTTTTGGATAGACTGTCCTTTTTGTCTATTTTACAAAGTTACATATCTGCTTTACAGATTTTTTTAAAATTTGGAATAAGCTATTCTATCATTATAACCTGATAAGGTGTTAACTACCACTGGAGAGATCTTTTTAAAGAATGATTGTAGTTGCGGTCCCCCAAACCATCCTCAATAACAATTTTTTTGAGAAAGTGTTTTGAATAACATAGGAAGGTATTTGTACGTAAATAGCAAAATTAAACTGCGATTTCAGTACTTCCTTTTAAGAGGAGTAAGAAAAATAAACTGCGATTGCAGTACTTCTAGGCAAAGATTTTTTAATCGAACGACAATTCATTGATGTAAATCGGTTCACTCATTGATAATTTTAACGATTGCAGTACTTCCTCTTAGTAGGTGTAAGAGCATGATGGCACTTCACAGCCACGTAGAGGAGCTTTAACCACTTCTTCGAGCTGAATTTTATCAAAATCGGACTAAGCGTTATAGAAATATTGGTAATAATAGTTTTAGAAAGGGCCTTACTTGGGTTGGGCAAACTCCCCTCTTTATGAGGCACAGCGTTCAGACTTTTAAAGTGCAAATCTGTACAAATTTTCGATTCGAATGACACTTCATTCATGACAATCGGTTCTCGTGTCGATAATTTGAAACGATTGCTATACTTTCCATTAACAAGTGTAAGAGCTGATCGTCGCTTTAATGTTACGTAGAGGAGCCCTAACTCTATCATCCTACCAAATTTTTTCAAAATCGGGCCAAGATTTACAGAGTAATTAGTAATAATAATTTTGGAGGGGGCCTTACATTAAGGGGGCTAACTCCTCTCCTATTCGATGTACAGCGTCGAGACCCCCAAAAGGCACATCTACATAAAATTCCGAATCGAATGACACCTCATTCATGAAAATCGGTTCACGCGTTTAGGTGCTACGTTGTTTACAAAAAAGGTAACAACAACAACGACAACAAGAACAAGACCAATTTTTGAAAATGCCGTTTTTGCTCATTTTCAACAACTTTTTTCTCAAAATCTATCAGATCTGGGTTGTTGCAAAAAATTACAGTTATAAAGGAGGATTTGCCCTATATTTTAAAGAAAATTTGGGAATTTTAGCTTTTATACAAAAAGAGAAAAAAAAATTCAAAGTTGGGCGTTTTTCAACGTTACGCTTTTTCGTGCACTTTTTGACGATCAACCCTTATACAACTGTCCTACCGGACAGTTTTAATAATCTAACATAATGCAATATTTTTAGAATATATCTAGTTATGGAAACAACCATCGGACAGTTTTATTAAAATATAATAATAACAGTAAAATTTAATAATAACAATTAATTTTTGGCTATTTAAGGAATGTAAGAAATTAAATGATACAATTTAAAACTACAGTATTTTACCGAAATAACAGATTTTAATAATTGAAAACATTCTTATTTATAATTTTTTCTAGTGGATAGTAGTTAAAAAATTAGTCAGTAATCATTTATTTGAAAAAACGTTTCCATTCGGCCATGTTAGTATTAAATAAATCAAAATAAGAAGATAGATTCTTAGTCAAGAACTGAATTTAAGATAACTCCTTAACAAAAACTTACAGTTTAAAATGTTAAGTATAAGGGTTGATTAAACGCCAAACGGTACACAAATCAGCGAGTACCCAACATTTCATTAATACTTCATTAATATTTAAGTAATTTTACTGCATTAATTTTCATTAATAAGTTATTTTTTAGAATTTATTAGATATCACAGACCCTTATGCTGGCCATTTTCGTCTACAAAATATATGTTCAAGTAGCACTGTAGATTGACTGTAATATCTAGTTATTTATAATAATCAAACTATTAATTACAGGTTAAAAAGAAAAACGTTATAAAAAATAAAATAAAAATATGAGGCTAAAAAATTCAAAACCTTGTTTAAAAAAATGCTTACACCAACTTACATCAATGATTTTGTTTATTTTATTTATTTATTTTTATTTCTTAAATAAAAATCGTCGGTTTAAGTTTATTCTTCGATTAAAGCAATTGTTATTTTATGAAGTAGTCAAACGTTTATAATAATAGGTAATAATTATCTGGCTTTATCGCAAATAATATAGTTTTCTTCAATTACATTCTCCATCTAGGTGTTCTTCCCACAATGTTGTATATATGTAATATAAAGTAAATAAGATATGCTATATTTAGGACAGCTAATTATTCCAGTATTTTACTATAAGTAAAATTAGGGGGACTAAATTAAATTACAATAGAGAAATGAATAATTATTGTTTAATAATCTACTTGTTATTAACTGTGTGTTAATTGTGCTCACGAATATTTCGGCAAGACGAATTCAAGACAGTAGCCTACTCTAACTTTATCTTTACTTTAACATGCATGTACGTATATGTGATTTATCATAATTATAACAAAAAAATAATATAAATGAAGTGGCCAGCATAAGGGTCTGTGATATCTAATAAATTCTAAAAAATAACTTATTAATGAAAATTAATGCAGTAGAATTACTTAAATATTAATGAAGTATTAATGAAATGTTGGGTACTCGCTGATTTGTGTACCTTTTGGCGTTTAATCAACCCTTATACTTAACATTTTAAACTGTAAGTTTTTGTTAAGGAGATTTTTGTACCTTTTGGATAGACTGTCCTTTTTGTCTATTTTACAAAGTTACATATCTGCTTTACAGATTTTTTTAAAATTTGGAATAAGCTATTCTATCATTATAACCTGATAAGGTGTTAACTACCACTGGAGAGATCTTTTTAAAGAATGATTGTAGTTGCGTTCCCCCAAACCATCCTCAATAACAATTTTTTTGAGAAAGTGTTTTGAATAACATAGGAAGGTATTTGTACGTAAATAGCAAAATTAAACTGCGATTTCAGTACTTCCTTTTAAGAGGAGTAAGAAAAATAAACTAGGATTGCAGTACTTCTCCCTAAAAGGCAAAGAGGCAAAGATTTTTTAATCGAACAATTCATTGATTTAAATCGGTTCACTCATTGATAATTTAAACGATTGCAGTACTTCCTCTTAGTAGGAGCAAGAGAATCAGCAACGTAGAGGAGCTTTAACCACTTATTCGAGCTGAATTTTATCAAAATCGGACTAAGCGTTATAATATTGGTAATAATAGTTTTAGAAAGGGCCTTATTTGGTTGGGCAAACTCCCCTCCTTGTGAGGCACGGTGCAGAGACTTTTAAAGTGCAAATCTGTATAAAATTTCGATTCGAATGACACTTCATTCATAAAAATCGGTTCACGTGTCGATAATTTGAAACGATTGCTATACTTCCCCTTAACAAGTGTAAGAGCTGATCGCCGCTTTAATGTTACGTAGGGGAGCCCTAGCCCTATCATCCTACCAAATTTTATCAAAATCGGGCCAAGATTTACAGAGTAATTAGTAATAATAATTTTGGAGGGGGCCTTACATAAAGGGGGCTAACTCCTCTCCCATTCGATGTACAGCGTCGGGACCCCCAAAAGGCACATCTACATAAAATATTGAATCGAATGACACCTCATTCATGAAAATCGGTTCACGCGTTTAGGCGCTACGTTGTTTACAAAAAAGGTAACAACAAGAACAACAACAAGAAGAAGAAGAACAACAACAAGAACAAGAACAAGAACATTTTTTGAAAAAGCCGTTTTTGCTCATTTTCGGCAACTTTTTTCTCGAAACCTATTAGATCTGGGTGGTTGCAAAAAAATTACAGTTATAAAGGAGGATTTACCCTATATTTTAAAGAAAATTTGGGAATTTTATCTTTTATAGAAAAAGAGAAAAAAATTGTCAAAGTTGGGTGTTTTTCAACGTTACGCTTTTTCGTGCAGTTTTTGATGGTCAACCCTTATACAACTGTCCTACCGGACAGTTTTAATTTATACTGAAGCCCATTTTTAGAGAACATTATGTTAGTTTTTGTCTAGTATTGTTTAATGGCATGTGAAAATTTAACAATGATAACAGTTCAGGGCATTTAATATTATTATGCAGAATTTAGAAAATAAAAATTAAGTCTGTAGCTCTTCTTCTACAAAACTTTTAAGTATTCAAGCCATTAAATTCCATAATGACGGAACAGTCTTACTAGTGACTTAAGCTTGTTAACGTAAGTTTTCTAATAAGGAGATCATAAAGCAGAGCAGTAGTCAAGAATACTACCGGTACCATTACTTTATACAGGTAATCTTATTAATAAGATTTACAGTTTACGTTCGCCAAGAAGAAAAAATGAAATTTTTGTTTAGTTAAAGGGTAATGGACCATCGAAAGAAGTTAAATTAAATCCATTAATTAATAAAGAAATTAAATCCAAATTGTGCCATCAGTAATAAAATAAATAAAATTCACTTTGGCTCTAGAATTGCAAAGAGATCATAGCTCAATCACTCTTTATCTCCCCTCCATGGATGTACAATTTAGATGAAGTTGTTTAGCTCTTAACTTGAAAAACTACCGCATATCCGATAAACTAAGTGTTGAAATTAAAATTTTAATAAGTCTACTATTTCTCCGCCGGATCGAAGGGAAAACTAAGCGTAATAAAATTAGAAATGAAACAATAAGGAGCAGCTTAGAGGTACAACCCTTCGTAACCAAGGTGGAGAATCGGCAGTTGGGGTGGTTTGGCCACGTCTGCTGAGAGAAGTGAAGAGGAGAAGATTAGATGCTTGATGGAGGCCAAATCTTGAAGGCCGCAGACCAAGAGGCAGACCAAGATTGGGCTATTTGGATTACATCGGGCGATTGGCACAAAAGCGAGGTCAGACTAGGTCTTCTATTCGAAAATTGGCAAATAACAGAGAAGAGTAAATCCGTTGGTTAAAGGCCTAAGTTATCTAAAGCTCGACGCCAAGACAAAGAAGAAGAAGAAAAAGATAACTGTGATCAAGCTGCTTGTACCATAAATATGAGATGATTAGGCGAGCCTTACATACTCTTTCCTGTAAGATGAACCAAATCTGGTTAATACAGACAATATAGCATCATTCCTATTTGAAATATAATGCAGGCAATGATTGAATTGATAGTCGTATTTGTTGGAATAGAGTTTGTTAGTCAGAAAAGCAAAATGCCCTTTTCTCATGAGCAGTAATCTTAAAGAAGCATTCGGAAATAACTTTTAGAACTTAGTTAAAATGAAGTTTATATTTCTTTTTTTTTTAGCCAGTGATGTAGTGGATGCTCCAAGAATCCTGGAATTGTTGAGAGTGGAGCAACAGTTGGTAACCTTGAACTTTCAAAGTGAATCTTTTCTCTATTGGGCGTTCGAGGTAAATATCTTCGGGTATTGCAGTATTTGCAAATATTTTCATTACTGCCAGTATAAGACGGCAGGCTAACTATATAATTCATCTCAATGAATTGGAAGCTTTGGAGATGAAGTATTGAAAAGATATTTAAAGTTACTTTTTTCAACTCACCAAACAATAAGCAGAATCTTGACTGTTTACTATTTGATTTGGATGAAAGTTAGTATTTTCAACTTACCATCAAGATATAAGGGAAGTATCGCTCGAACTCGCCTGTAAAGACTTCAAATAATTTATTAATTAATTGAAGGGAGAATGCAACTTGTCAGTCAACTTTTATTGCTTTTAATGAAGGTATCTCGGCATTCTGATATCTTTTTTTCCACCCATTCTAGCATTATGTGTTCTTCTTTAGTCTCTAGAACTGCCCTTTGCAGTTCATAAGGTTTAAATTGATGAAAAGTATTCACCGTTGCGGAATGAATATCTGCCAAAACTTGAGTATGACAAGCATAGAACTGGAATAGAGGCTGTGCAAACAGGACGGACAGAAGAATGTACGAGAAATTCCGTATTAAGAAAATGCAGTTTTGAAGAGAGTCATCTGCATGCAAAGAAAACAAAAAAGACGATCAATGAAATGAATGGCCATGGTTGATTTGCCAGCCAACCAGTTTATTTCTTCCTACACAATTTTTAGTTTTTTTAGACGGATTATATTTTTTTTTAAATAATTAAAACTGTCCGGTAGGACAGTTGTATAAGGGTTGATCATCAAAAACTGCAGGAAAAAGCGTAACGTTGAAAAACACCCAACTTTGACAATTTTTTTCTCTTTTTCTATAAAAGATAAAATTCCCAAATTTTCTTTAAATTATAGGACAAACCCTCCTTTATAACTGAAATTTTTTTGCAACAACATAGATCTAATAGATTTCGAGAAAAAAGTTGCCGAAAATGAGCAAAAACGGCTTTTTCAAAAATTGTTGTTGTTCTTCTTCTTCTTCTTCTTCTTGTTGTTGTTGTTGTTGTTGTTGTTGTTGTTGTTGTTACCTTTTTTGTAAACCGCGTACCGCCTAAACGCGTGAACCGATTTTCATGAATGAGGTGTCATTCGATTCGGAATTTTTTGTAGATGTGCCTTTTGGGGGTCTCGACGCTGTACATCGAATGGGAGAGGAGTTAGCCCCCTTTATGTAAGGCCTCCTCCAAAATTATTATTTCTAATTTCTCTGTAAATCTTGGCCCGATTTTGATAAAATTTGGTAGGATGATAGGGTTAGGGCTCCCCTACGTAACATTAAAGCGGCGATCAGCTCTTACACTTGTTAAGGGGAAGTATAGCAATCTTTCAAATTATCGAGACGTGAACCGATTTTCTTGAATAAAGTGTCATTCGAATCAAAATTTTGTACAGATTTGTACTTTAAAAGTCTCGACGCCATGCCTCATAAGGAGGGGAGTTTGCCCTACCCAAATAAGGCCCTTTCTAAAACTATTATTACCAATATTTCTATAAAGCTTAGTCCGATTTTGATAAAATTTAGCACGAAGAAGTGATTAAAGCTCCTCTACGTGGCTGTGAAGTGCCATCATGCTCTTACGCCTTCCAACAGGAAGTACTGCAATCGTTAAAATTATCAATGAGTGAACCGATTTACATCAATGAATTGTCGTTCGATTCAAAATCTTTGCCTTTTAGGGAGAAGTCCAGTAATCGCAGTTTATTTTTCTTGCTCCTCTTAAAAGGAATTACTGAAATCGCAGTTTAATTTTGCTATTTACGTACAAATACCTTCCTATTTTATTCAAAACGCTTTCTCAAAAAAATTGTTATTGAGGATGGTTTGGGGACCGCAATTATAATCGTTCTTTAAAAAGATCTCTACAGTAGTTACGGTTCCGACTTAACGCCTTATCAGGTTATAATGATAGAATTGCTTATACCAAATTTTAAAAAAATCTGTAAAGCAGATATGTAACTTTGCAAAATAGACAAAAAGAAAAATCTATCCAAAAGGTACAAAAATCTCCTTAACAAAAACTTACAGTTTAAAATGTTAAGTATAAGGGTTGATTAAACGCCAAAAGGTACACAAATCAGCAAGTACCCATCATTTCATTTATACTTCATTGATATGATTTAAGTAATTTTACTGCATTAACTTTTCCTTCACATTTTTAGAATTTATTAGATGTCACAGACCCTTATGCTGGCCAGTTCATTCATAATATTTTTTTGTTATAATTATGATAAAATGAGTTCTGAATTATTCTGAGTAGTCACATATACATGCATGTTAAAGTAGAAAAAGACAAAGTCAGAGTCAGCCACTGTTTAAATTTGAATCACGAAGGATTTAAAACAATATTTCAGTCTTGAATTCGTCTTACCGAAATATTCGTGAGCACAAATAACACACAGTTAATAACAAGTAGATTATTCAACAATAATTATTCATTTCTCAATTGTAATTTAATTTAGTCCCCCTAATTTTACTTATAGTAAAATACTGGAATAATTAGCTGTCCTAAAAATATGCAAATCTTATTTATTTTATATTACATATATACAACATTGTGGGAAGAACATCTAGATTGAGAATGTAATTGAAGAAAACTATATTATTTGCGATAAAGCCAGATAATTATTACCTATTATTATAAACGTTTGACTACTTCATAAAATAACAATTACTTTAATCGAAGAATGAACTTAAACCGACGATTTTTATTTTAAAATAAAAATAAATAAAATGAAATCATTAATGTATGTTGGTGTAAACTTTTTTTTAAAAAAGTTTTTGAAATCTTTAGCCTATTTTTTTTTTTCTTTTTAACCTGTAATTAATAGTTTGATTATTATAGATAAATAGATATTACAATCTACAGTCTAGAACAAATATTTTGTAGATGAAAATGGCCAGCATAAGGGTCTGTGACATCTAATAAATTCTAAAAATGTGAAGGAAAAGTTAATGCAGTAAAATTACTTAAATCATATCAATGAAGTATAAATGAAATGATGGGTACTTGCTGATTTGTGTACCTTTTGGCGTTTAATCAACCCTTATACTTAACATTTTAAACTGTAAGTTTTTGTTAAGTAATATACAGGGTGTTCATTTTAAGACGGCTCAAATGCATTTCATGCTTAAACGGTTGTTCTGAGCGAAAAATAGTAGAGGAAATATTTGTTGCCTGTCACCTCTAGTTTCAGAATATGTGACTTGATTTTAGATTCCGGCCCGCATACGCGGCTGACGCGCGACCAAAATTGAGAGTTCGCAGTTAACCCCCATTTTCATATACACAGTTTTAAAGAGTATAAAAAGTAATGAAAGAAACCGGAAACCGCAATTCGATATTTTCAAAATTAAAGGTGCTAGGCCATTTCAAAATCTGGTATTTTTAATCATATTTCAATTTTTAAACTTATTATCAAAGAGAAAGAAGAGCACGCGATAGGTCATTTTTATGTATTTTTTCATCCCCTTTCTACTAAAAATATTGCTAAGACCGTAAAGCTAGTATTTTTCTTAATATCGGGAAATAAGTCGTTTTCCGAGTGATTTTTCTAAGAAAAATCAAATGTTAAGGCTTTAGATGTTCTCAAACATACCCAAAATGGCTAAAAAATAATTTTACATCTGTTACAAACAAGAAGGTTTAATAATTATTTGATAATTTTGGGAGAGTTGCGTTTAATTACCAAAAAAATTGGAAACCTCCTGCCACATATTTAAGTGATCAATATCTTTCGTGTAAAGGATCAAATTTATTCCTTAATTTACCAAATAATGCACATTACTCAACTTGTGAAGCATGTACTGTGCCTTTAAAGGTGCCTCTTCAGATTCAGAGAGCAGTTGATAACCTCCTGGCTAACCTGGCTTGCGAGTCTGAGGAGGCACCTTTGAAGACACAGTTAATGCTGTAAAAGTGCTTATTTGATAAATTAAGGAATAAATTTGATCCTTTACATGAAAGATATTGATCTCTCAAATATGTGGCAGGAGGTTTCCAATTATTTTGGTAATTAAACGCAACTCTCCCAAAATTATCAAATAATTATTAAACCTTCTTGTTTGTAACAGATGTAAAATTATTTTTTAGCCATTTTGAGTATGTTTGAGAACATCTAAAGCTCTTAACATTTGATTTTTCTTAGAAAAATCACTCGGATAACGACTTATTTCCCGATATTAAGAAAAATACTAGCTTTTTTCGGCTTTGGCAATATTTTTAGTAGAAAGGGGATGAAAAAATACATAAAAATGACCTATCGCGTGCTCTTCTTTCTCTTTGGTAACAAGTTAAAAAATTGAAATATGATTAAAAATACCAGGTTTTGAAGTGGCCTAGCACCTTTAATTTTGAAAATATCGAATTGCGGTTTCCGGCTTATTTCATTACTTTTTATACTCTTTAAAACTGTGTATATGAAAATGGAGGTCAACTGCGAACCCTCACTTTTGGTCGCGCGTCAGCCGCGTATGCGGGCAGGAATCTAAAATCAAGTTACATATTCTGAAACTAGAGGTGACGGGCAACAAATTGTTTCCTCCACCATTTTTCGCTCAGAACAACCGTTTAAGCATGAAATGCATTTGAGTCGTCTTAAAATGAAAACCCTGTATAAGTAAGTATACAAAATATTTTACATCGTAATAATTTCAATCATCCTTTTACTTTCAACTAATTTATTATTTTTATATTCACTAAATAAATATGGGCCAGCTCACTGAGAGCTTTGCACTTAGTGATAAATATACTCCTTGTTCTTTCTGTTTCCAGGGAATTTCCTGGTTGTTGAATTTAAATAGACGTAGGTCTTCATTTCGGAACCTACGAAGGAAGTTGTTTGTGTTTTAGAAGGATTACGGCTTTAGCTTCCATCTTTGGAACCAGTTTGACACTACTTCTACAGGATTTCTGTAAATCAGTAATGCCTTTGTTGGAGGCATTATCACTGCATCGCCTGCTTAAAGTCATGGATGAAGGTTCTGGAATGTCTGAGCAGTATAGACTGAAGAGTAGGAAGTCCCACGAGAATCTGTCCTTTAGTTCTGTACTTATTGTTAAGTCTTACCTGGGAATGTTTTGTCTTGAAGAAATGATTCTATTTGAGTCTGGTACGTTAGTGATTCTAAGTTTGTAAAGTAGTGACAAACAGTGTCGAAGGCGGAAGCTACATCAAGAAGCCTAACTCTGTAATCTTTTCGTGAGTGTAAATAATAAATTCAATATTACAAAAAAAAGTCTGTCGCCTTGTAAAATTATACAAAAAAATAAAGTGTATATACTAGAAAACGATAGAAATAGTAACAATAGTTACAATACTTTTAAAATTAATCATAAACATACACCTATAATAATTATTATAGAATTATAAATATATGTGTAAATGATTATAAATAATAATTATGAATTATAAATAAAATCTAAACTGAAAACATTTCTTGTACTGTCACCAACGTAAAATGCAAAAACTAAGAATCTAACTAACTATAAACAGTACACATAATGACCTGTCCTTAGTTCTTTGCTATTCAATTTTTTATGAACATCAAAGTGACTATAGCACCGACCGTACCAAGAGTCGATGTACTTCTTTCTCTTACTGCTGATGAGGAAGTTTTACGACGGAGTCAAATTTTAAAAATCACCACCAATTAATTTGTATATTATGTGCAGCAGTGACATTCATTCAACCTTGAGACGACCTATAGCTGGCTAATATGTATTAGAATTGGAAGATATCCAGTCTGTCGACTTTGGTTTATTTTATTTTATTATACTTTTTTATGCAAATAATATTTTTTTATTACTGAATTGAAGCGTAGAATTCATTGCAAAAATCTTCTCTAGTAATCAAAAAATTTATTTACAATCTATTAGAGTTTTCTGGGTCCACATTATCTCCAAGATTAAATTTGTTCGCTCCACATTAATGTAATTTATTTTAAAGTCTAAGAGCTCTCAAAAATTCCTCTCCATGTATACGAACTTTATCTTTTCGAAGAACTTCATATCTATTTTTAATAAGAACTCTATATCTACGTAATGGATGGTCCAGAAAAATGATTTGAAGAGTTTCACGTCAGTAATAAAAGCTACATCTCTGTTCTGTACTCCTGATAGGAGTACTGAATTTGTGATAAAATGTCTACATCTCTGCTGGTAAGCAGTTGCCTCAAAGTAACTATAATCTCCAACCTACTTGATCAGAGCCCCTCTCTGCCGATGTTCGCATTTAGTCTCATCTTATAGAACATAGCTTTAACAGCCCTGCATCAGTAATAAGAACTTCTACCACTATTTAGGAATAATTAGAGCTCTTATCTTGACTGATTTTACAGATAAGAGTACCATTCTGCTGTATATGATTGGTAAGAGTTACGTCTCGTTAACTACGGTGTTAACTGATAGGAGCTATCACTCCGCCTCAGAGTTACAAGAGCTCCAGTTACCATAGATTATTGAATTGAGGTGTGGCTATTAAATAACGAGACTGATGCTGCTACAGAAAAACTATGCATGCGCCAAATCTTAACGAACGACAGCTGTGCAGTGTAAAGCCTTCTCTTTCGATTGCAGCGTCTCAAGTGTTTGTAGAGAAATCTGTCTGACCGGAACCGTCGTTTGTGTAAGAGCTGTTAGTTTCGTTTTGCCGAAAACATGATACTACACATGTAGTAGAGCAACGAATTGTCGTGAAATTTCACATGATACTTGGTAAAACCGCTACTGAAACTTATCTTTTATTAAAAGAAGTTTATGGCGATGAATGTTAATCACGTGCACGAGTTTTTGAGTGGTTCAAGCGTTTCCAAGATGGCCGAGAAGACGTCGGAGTTGATGACTGCCCGGGCCGCCCTTCCACGTCCAAAACGGATGAAAATATTGGTTATAATTAATCAACATTACTACCGTGAGGTACTTGCTCAACTCTGTGAAAGAGTAAGGAAAAAACGACCCAATTTGTGGAAGAACAAGTCATGGGTTCTCCATCAAGACAACGCGCCGGCTCACACTGCATTGTCTGTCAAGACGTTTCTAGCCAAGTATAAACATCCCAGTTTTAGGCCATCCGCCCTTATTCGCCTGACCTGGCCCTATGTGACTTTTTGATCTGTTTCCCAAAGTCGAATCTGCATTAACAGGAACACGATTTCAGTTCGTTGAAGCTGTGAATGAAAAGGCGGCACGCAGGAGCTCACAGAAAAAGACTTCCAGCAATGTTTCGAACAATGGTAAATTCGCATGGAGCTTGTAGGGATAGGGGAGGGGTGTATATTGTAGGTGATATTAACTAAATATGTATACATTTAAAATAAAATGTTTTACAGCAATAGTCTCGTTATTTAATAGCCACTCCTCGTATCAACAATTCAACAATCGCCTCCTACTGTAAGAACTTTTTCTATACTTTGCATATAATATAAGAGCGCTCCCCATTTGCCCTAGACACTTTTAAGAGCATTCATAGAAAAGCATGATCTCAGTGACAGCTTTCCTTGTCTACTTAAGGGCTAGCCCTGCCAATTTGAGATCATGACTCCACTTTTCGGTAGATTTTTTTAAATTAAGGTCTTACTAGAGATCTTTCATTAAACTTATGATAAGAACGCAACTTTCATTATTTAATAGGAAAGAGCTTTCTTTTATTTTTAAGACTTTAGGGGTAAAACAAAGTGATTCGGTTCAATTCAGCACTTCCAGAGCAGCTTGTTTAAAACCAGGGTTTTAGGTAAGTAGAATATAGGGTAATCTAGAGATCCTAAAAACTTGAATTTAATGAAAATTCAGACCCAAAAATTGCTCCAAAGTAATAGAAATTGAAAGCTGTAGCGTGTTTGATAAACAAGTCTATGAAGCAGAAATGTAAGCCAGTGTAATTTATGAGCTGGTGAGTTGATACGTATTTGCACTAACCGGTTTGCTCTTCATTAGAAAGGAAACATGCAGAGCAGGGACGATCTTGAGGGCCAATTTGGAAATTCATTATAAGCCTATGGGCTCTTACATCTTATCTTTTGTAAGCCGATCTCAACGCGCACATTTGCACAACGTAATTGATGCTGCAGTATCCATTAAGTTCGAGCGTGATTTATGTTTGGTAAACTTCATTTTCGAAAAAAGAATAAACAGGTTAAAGTAGAACAAAAGCTCTCACAACTTTTTGTGCCAGATTTCTCAAATTAGGATATTTTACTTTTCAGACATAGGTGTTATAAAAATATATTTTTTGATTCTGATGTTTCAAAAAAGTGTTATTAGTTCATTATTATATTGTAAGTCAATCAGTTCCATTTAAAGATTATAAACAAATTTTATAAAATTGAGATGAATATCACTGGCCATAAAATTATTCAAGGCAGGCTTACATCAATAGAACAAGAGATACAGCAATTCGAAATCTGAAGGAAATGTAATAAAACTCCCAAACTTTATCATCTTATATCTCCTTCAAAAATACAGATAGAAAGCGGGAATTGTGCACAATCGAAGATGTAAATGAGTACTATAATTGGCTATATTTGCGTGAAGTTTACACCAATAGGATAGGAGATACAGCAATTCGAAATATGAAGGAAACGTAAAACTCCCAAACTTTATCACCTTATATCTCCTTCAGAAATACAGATAGAAAGCTGGAATTGTGCTCCATTGTAGAGGTAGATGAGTGCTATAACTGCCTGTATTTGCGCGTAGTTTACACCAATAGGATAGGAGATACAGCAATTGGAAATATGAAGGAAATGTAAAACTCCCAAACTTTATCACCTTATATCTCCTTTATAAATACAGATAGAAGGCGGGAATTGTGCACGATTGTAGAGGTAGATATGTACTATAATTGCCTATATTTACGCATAGTTTACACCAATAGAACAGGAGATACAGCAATTCGAAATATGGAGGAAATGTAAAACTCCCAAACTTTATCACCTTATATCTCCTTCAAAAATACAGATAGAAAGCGGGAATTGTGCACAATTGTAGCGGTAGATTAGTACTATAGTTGCCTGTATTTACGCATAGTTTACACCAATAGAACAGGAGATACAGCAATTCGAAATATGGAGGAAATGTGAAACTCCCAAACTTTATCACCTTATATCTCCTACAATAATACAGATAGAAAGCGGGAATTGTGCACGATTGTAGAGGTAGATGAGTACTATAGTTGCCTGTATTTACGCATAGTTTACACCAATAGAACAGGAGATTCAGCAATTCGAAATATGGAGGAAATGTAAAACTCCCAAACTTTATCAACTTATGAGTATATCTCCTTCAAATATACAGAGAGAAAGCGGGAAAGCATAAAAGATGACGTCTACGTTCTAACATGAGTACTATAGATGTAAATATTTTCGGGAAGTTTACAGTTTAACATTATTTTGGTAAATTTCATTTTTTGGGGGAAAAAAACTATTCGCAGGTGTAAGGGGATCCAAATGCACTCATAACGTTTTGGGTCAGATTTCTCAAATCAGAAATTTTTCTTTTGCGGCATGAGTGATAAACAGATTCATTTTTGAGTCTCATATTTCAAAAAGGTTTTTTTGTTAATTATTACATTGTATATCAATCAGTTCCATTTGGAGATAAGAAACAATTTTTGTAAAGTTAGGATGTATCTAGAAAATTATTCAAGGCGGGCCACATTTGACTCGCGGGCAGCGAGTTGGCTACCACTGATATAGAGTAAAAAAAATGTAAGTCAAATCGCCTTTATAATAAATAGGCATTCTGAAGGTTTTAGTAAATATTTTTACTAGTAAATGCTAAAAAGAAAAGACTTTAAAGAGCACATGAAGAAGTTTGCAACGGCCAAAAAGGAAATTATGAAGTTTTTGGAGTGTTTTATGTTTCATAAGAAAATATTTGTTAGATAAACACATGTTTAGAACACGTCAAAAGTTTAGAAAGATTGCTGACACCCTATGTTATTTGATACATAATTCTCAACAAGAATAATTCTGCAAAATGCTCAGGTCAAAAACAGTCGTAAGCAATCGTAAGTAAGAAAATTTCGGCCAGTGACAGACAGAGTTTATGTAAATCATTCGCGTAAATTGATTACAGCATTGTTCCAACAAGGCAGGATGGCCATAAAGAAAATCGCAAGCTTCTTGACAGGCTACTATAGAAAACAGTAGGTGATGGCCCACCAGATATTGTTCTCTGTTAATGTGAAGGACAAGATGGCTGATGGATGTTTGGAACTTGAAGGGTTTTTTTTAGGAGTGCCTCTCACCAAACAGACAGGGCTGGAGTCCCAACCAAAATAACTACCCGGCATCTAAATAAGGCTACAATTTTTAGATTAGAAAATTACTTTTAGTACGCAGTCAAGAGATGTATTAATTTTTTTAAAATGTAGGAGAGTTACGTTATTTTCTTGTCTTAGAGGTGAAATTTCCTAAATAATGTGCATAGAGGCTACATTATAATTTACTTATATGAAGAAGAGGTTTTCAAATTGTGCAAGCATTTAATATTGAATTCTGTTAAACATCTCTAATTGGAATGCCCTATTTATTCCAGCATTCGAACTAAGTTTCTGAAACAGTATATTGTATCACATGAGAGCACATCAAATCTGGTTAATATCTTAACTTTTGATAGTGTTGAAAAAAATAAATAATGTTTATTTTTACATATTAGATCTGCGGACTGTCAGCAGAATTAAAATGAAAAACAACAGCATTTTCAATAAAATATATTATATTTCAATAAAACATTTTCAATATTAATAATTAATATTTTGTAAAGTTGAGGAACTCTGTTTCCATTATTTAGGAGCTTTGTTTTGTTTTCTTTCCTTATTTGTGCAATATGCGAAATTTTGAGAGCTAAATTTTAATTTTTCAATCATGTACCTTATTATTTTGTAACCACATTATTTAATTATTTTTTATTTTGCAAAATTTATTATTTTAATTGTAATACTGAGAATGTCAACTCCATGCTAACATTCTTATAGCGATAAATATATTCTTCTTCTTCAAGGCTACATTATAATTACTATTTTATATTATAAAGCAAATTAGTGGACTTCTTAATTTGTATACTTTTTCGGGGGAGCACAGGGTTCCATATCTATTCTCTTTGGCTGCACCTATGATCTCCATAATTCGTTAAAATCGTGTTAACTTTCTATAAAAGAAAAAGCTGTTCATTATTTTGCACCAGATTTCTCCATTGCTTAGTGCTCGACTTAACGCTATCCAATAAAGTTTCAAATATTGTACTTATGAAACTTAGTGATTAGATGGAGTTAGTAAAGTTTGAAACTGGATCTTGGCGAGAAGCTGAAGTTATTCACGTATAAATAAAAATATCATATCACTGGGCCGTAAGAATTGGTAGCAGCTGTTAAAAAGTTATTCTTAAGTTCATCAATTTGTTCATTGTCTCAGTTGTATAATTTAAATTTGCTTAGATTTTTACTGCATAATGTTTTTAGATAATAGTGTACCTTTAGTAATCTCAGGGATAGCATCTGTTTCAATCATTATTTCTCTCGATAATATAAGATCTCCAGCTGAGGTTTTTGAGAATAAACTAGGAGGCACCTTTTCAACCTGCAGTGATTAGAAGTTACTTTCTAAACGTTAATAGTTATAAGTGATTATTCGTATGTCAAAATAATAATCTTTTTTAAATAGTTACACTAAAAGTACTTAAACAAAAATTCATATAGTTTGTATTTACTCCAAATTACAATTTCACACACAACTGCACTGTTGAAAAAGATAAGAATGTGATTAAGCTTTAACAACCCTTTGAACCCACTAACAGATAATCCTTATATCGGAATTAGGTATTAACCAATACAAAGTAGGTAACTTATTCATAAACTTCCCTGATCTGTTAGACTTGGTCTTTCAAAATGTACCCTACTTGAAACTAAGCAAATTAACCTTCGATTACAAAAATAGTACTTGTTTAAAATATTTCCTAACATTTTCTCAAATATTTGAGAGAGATCAGAAGTAAATATTTAAAGTGCAATTTGTAACCTTTGACTTCCTTATTTTAGGACATCCTACTTTAACAATTGACTACTGGTCCATCTAAAACAGTTTTCTATGAATTAAACAACTTGATAAACTAACACTGTTGAGTGCTCGTGAACACGTTTTCTTGTAAAACAAACGTAATTTCTGATACGAAGATAAAAGGAATCCTGAAAAATGATATACCGTTAGAAAGCCCATTGGACAAGAAAACTTTTATAAAAAGTGCCAGCACCTAGGTCTGATAATAATCACATAAGGCCTAATGAGTTTTCTTCAAAAATTTCTATTACTTTTATTTTTCCAGTATCCGGAGGAAGATTGTGGCTGTTTGGAGAATAACTTAAACTTCGAAATGGTATCAATTTTTAGAAAATTTAACTGTCTTTCTAACCGTGTCATCAGAATCGAATTCGGACTAAAACTTTCTGAGTAATAACATTTTTATTTCAAAAAAGTAATGTTTTTAGGGGAAAAAAATTAAGTGGACATCACTCAAGAGCAGTGGAAAATATGAAGTTGGCCAATACGTCATTGAACTTTACTTCAGATGTACAACACGCAGTAGGCCTATGGACATTACTTACTGATTCACCCTGTAGAATACAAACACAAGAACACAAACATAAAAGCATAAAAAATGTTTGTGTATAGAACACAATAATAAAAAAATAACACTTAACCAAATTGAGAAGAGTAATTAAATGCAAAAATGAAAATTTTAAACTCATCAAAATGAAAATTGTCTTCTTTAATCATAAGTAAACAGTTTGTAACAACAGATACCTGGATTTCATACTTTTCTATACTGTTTTTGATTTAGTGTTTGGTTGATATCATTTAAGCAGGCAGACTCCGCCAACACAATAACCTGAACTCCATAAGTAAGAGGCTTTTATTTAGATTTCTGTTAATCTGGAGCATCTTAGTAGAAGAGCCTGGCGATCTATACGTTCGAAGCCACAGATAGATCAACAAAAAGGAAACATTTTATTTATTTTTCAGCTTCTTTTTGTCCTAATTATATTTATTAAATGGAAATATTACAGACAGTAGAATAAGACTTAAAAAACCCTTCATGGAACTTCCCCATGAAGTAGTTCTGTTCTGACAAGTACGAGGGTCGTTTGAAAAGTCCGTGCAAAAATAAAAACTACTTAATTCTTTGGGGTAAACCTTTTTTATTTTTCAACATAGTCTCCTTTTAGGCTTATACACTTCGTCCAACGCTGCTCTAGTTTGTTGATCCCTTCCGAATAATAGGATTTGTCCAAGTCTGAAAAATAGCCATTCGTTTCTGCAATCACCTCCTCGTTTGAATAAAATCTTTTTCCCGCCAGCCATTTCTTCATATTGGGGTACAAATAGTAGTCCGAGGGAGCCAAGTCTGGAGAATAGGGGGGATGTGAAACGAGTTGGAACCCTATTTCCATTAATTTTGCGACCACAACTGCTGAGGTGTGAGCTGGTGCATTGCCGTGATGGAAAAGGACTTTTTTGTGGGTCAATCGTGGGCGTTTTTCTTGCAGCTTGGTTTTCAAACGGTCCAATAACGGTGAATAATATGCACCTGTAATAGTTTTACCCTTTTCCAGATAGTCGATGAGGATTATTCCTTGCGAATCCCAAAAGACAGTCGCCATAATCTTTCCGGCCGAAGGAACGGTCTTCGCCTTTTTTGGCGCAGATTCCCCCTTGGTAACCCATTGTTTAGATTGTTCTTTGGTCTCAGGAGTGTAGTGATGTATCCATGTTTCATCCACAGTGACGAAACGACGCTTAAAGTCCTGCGGATTCTTCTGAAACAGCTGCAAACCGTCCTTGCAACACTTCACACGATTTCGTTTTTGGTTAAGCGTGAGCAATCGCGGCACCCATCTTGCGGATAGCTTTGTCCAAATGTTGATGCAAAATATTATGTACCCGTTCATTCGAGATGCCCATAGCACTAGCAATCTCACGCACCTTCACTCTTCTGTCATCCATCACCATATCATGGATTTTATCAATGATTTCTGGAGTAGTAACCTCAACAGGGCGTCCAGAACGTTCAGCGTCAATTGTGCCCATATGGCCACTCCGAAAACTTTAAAACCACTTATAAACTGTTCTAATCGAAGGTGCAGAGTTACCATAATGTTTATCAAGCTTCTCTTTAGTCTCCTGAGGCGTTTTGCCTTTCATAAAGTAGTGTTTAATCAACACACGAAATTATTTTTCGTCCATTTTTTGAAAATCACTCGTCTTCCTCGATTCAAACGAATGCCAAACACAAAGAAATTTGACCGATCTGGCTGAAACTTGGTGTGTGTTCTTCCAAGAGATGCTACTAACTAAACATAACCTCGATACGCGCCAGTGGTGCTATCTCTCTGACTTTGCACGGACTTTTCAAAAGTACCCAGAGCTTGTTTTTCATACGTCATATTAAAACAAAACAAACTAAAGTCCTGTTAAATATAAAGAGCAACAATATCTAATTACATATATCTATTATCTAATAATTAACTGGTGAATTTTTTTTTTTTAAATTTCATATGAAATACGAACGATTCCTGGAGGCTTGTTCCCTGTCACATCACGCGTAACGATTTTTAATTCCAATAATGCGAACGGATTTCCCAAGTACTATGTTATTTTCACAAATGTTATTGAACCACTTGAGTGTTCATTTCTAAATTTTCTTATTATCTTTGCTTTCAATTTAGAAAATTATAAAAAAATTACAAATTAATTTCCAATAGATTAATTAAGAGAACAGAAATAGTTCTTCTTAAGAGGCATAAGTGAAAGTAAAAAAGTGGTCAATATTTATATAAAATATCAAAGAAAACGAACACACGCAAAAAATTGTATTACATGATTTCACAATTAAAAAATAAATAAATAAATAAAATAATAATAATGCTTTGATAAAATTAAAAACAAACCATTAAAAATCTTCACTTCAGCAAAGGAAAATCACTACATTATGTAAATGTTATAAAATTATTGAAGAAAAAAAACATATTTATGTTAGAGGTTTTCTTTATTGAAACAACTTGAAAAGTAATGATGTTATTGAAAAAAGTACTCTTTAAAACTAGAGAGCAGCAAAATGATTGTTTTTTTTTAAATATCTCTTCATAAATAAGAATTTTTTATCCATAATTTTAAATTTTGATAAAATCCGTTGGCCGAAGAGCCAATTAACTAAAAAGATAATGATTTTAATTGAACATCAGAGAAATATGAGTTGTGGGGAACTGTGACGTGATGTTTACACGTGCAGTTTCATTTTAATTTAGTTAGCCTCATAATAATAAATCAACTCATTTATTTAAAACCAATTCTATGTTTTAATCTATTTAGTTTTTTATGAATTTCAGTAAGAGAAAGTTATGTGTTTCACACTAAATATTTTTAGTAATAAGGAGAAAGTAAAATCTAAAATGTAAAAAAACAACCTGTGAGAGAGATTGTAGTAACCAGCTTTGAGCACACTCTAGCGTTGATGTGATCAACTGTTGAAGCAGTAAAGCATAGATCTTCAACAACGATATTCCCAATATGATCAAAATAAGATGGTACAAATTATTAATTTTCTTTGATTATTCTAATTAGGCTCGAGCAAACATAATTTACTTGGTTTGTTTTAGATAATGACGATTATTACCAACACGAAGGTGTAGAATGTACTAGAACATCAGACAAAAAAGATTTTTAAAATATCCTTTTTAATTAAGTTCTGACAAGCGTTGCTGGTTTAAAAATCCAATGAAACAAAACTTTTTCCCACCGTAAGTACTATAATCGTAATTTAAATTTCCTTAAAAGTGTATAAACATGTAGGAAGGGATTGCAGTTGCATTTTCAGACCTTTCTTTTCTTCTTTGCCATCAACTAGTACTGCCTAAAAATTCTTCGCTATTATATAGGGTGAACCAGTAAGTAATGTCCATAGACCTACTGTGTGTAGTACATCTGAGATGTATTGGCCAACTTCATATTTTCCACCGTTCTTGGGTGACGTCACTTAATTAAAAAAAAAATCATTACTTTTTTCCAATAAAAATGTTATTACTCAAAAAGTTTTAGTCCGAATTCGATTCTGATGACACGGTTAGAAAGACAGATAAATTTTCTAAAAATTGACATCATTTCGAAGCATAAGTTATTCTCCAAACAGCCTCTATCTTCCTCCGAATACTGGAAAAATAAAAGTAATCGAAATTTTTGAAGAAAACTCATTAGGCCCTTACGTGATCATTATCAGACCTAGGTGCTGGCACTTTTTATAAATGTTTCCTTGTTTAATGGGCTTTCGTTTCAAACGGTATATCATTTTCCAGGATTCCTTTCATCTTCATACGAGAAATTACGTTTGTTTTGCAAGAAAACGTGTTCACTCAACAGTGTTTTAATGTAATTAATTTTTAATGTAGATTGTCTTAAAATAAGGAAGTCAAAGGTTACAAATTGCGTTTTAAACATTTACTTTTGCTCTCACTGAAATATTTGAGAAAATGTTAGGAAATATTTTAAAGTGCTATTTTTATAATCGAAGGTTAATTTGCTTAGTTTCAATTAGGGTGTTTTAAGAGAAAAATTAATGTGACGTCATTCAAGAACAGAGGAAAATATGAAGTTGGCCAATACGTCTTTGAAGTCCACTTGTGATGTACTATACATAGGACGTTAGTTACTGGTTCACCCTGTATACATTTAAAATACAAGTTAAATCAAACTGTTACACAGAGCTCTCAAAATATATTTTGTCAAAATAAAAAGTTTTGTAACTTTAACAAATATTACTTTGCAATATAAATTTCTCGAAATCAATTTAATCTACATATGTTGTTGCAATAAAATTACAGTGTATTGTATAAAAGGAGGATTTGCCCTTTATTTTAAAGAAAATTTGGGAATTTTATCTTTTATAGAAAAAGAGAAAAAAAATGGTCAAAGTTGGGTGTTTTTCAACGTTACGCTTTTTCGTGCAGTTTTTGATGGTCAACCCTTATACAACTGTCCTACCGGATATTTTTAATGAAATAAGTTTAATTCATTATTTTCTACATAAACTCGTTAAACAAGTACTATTTTTCATTATTTCATTACTAGCTGTGCCCGGCCACGCGTTGCTGTCTGATTAAATGGAACTATTCCGGACGACGCAAGAGCTAAGGCTATGTCATTTTGGGATCGAATTGCTGCCAGAATCTATCTAATTAGAAACGTTTTACCAGTTCCTCCTGGCGCATCTAAAAAGAAGATTTCACCAACCAAGTTATTGACAGTTTGGATTATTTGATCATAAATGCCTTCTTGCTCAAGCGTTAGCTTAGGAATATTTGATTGCACATACAACAAAAGATAAGTTGTTGTTTTACGACACAATCGAACGAAGCAGCAGCAGATTGATTCAGTGATAGCATTCCCGATTGAATGTTCGAGATTTCAAAGCACAAATCTTCAATCAGGATCAACGCTTTGTTGTTGATTTTAGCTGTAAAATCCATGTTCATATTTGAATTTTCCAAGGTATTCGAGGGAATAAGATATTATCTTCTGCCATGTGTGATTTATATTTAAGTCTGTTGGAGATGAAGGAGAGCAGGAGGACAATATGATTGCAAACAATGCACGTATTTGATTTGGATGTGACGTGTTGCAGGGCGTCATTAATGCATACATTTCAATGTCGGTCGTTCTCCAATAAATCAGAGCTTGATATGCACTGCGGAAAGTGGCATGTGGTAAGGCCGTTGACAATTCTCAATTGCTAGAAGACGTTGGACCAGGCCACATTTACCAACACAGCATGCGAAGAAAGAAGCATTCATCTTGATTGGGATGTGAACGGTGTACAGTCTGCCTATCGTAGTTTCTTTAAATATGCGCCAGGTTGTCCGCCGACGCGCTCTCCTCGTTTGCGTCGTTCAAATGATTTTCTACTCGTATTCTACACAGTAGTGTTTTAGTAAACGCGTCATTTTCACATAACGTGAAGAAAGCAGTTAACATTATAGCCGGTGGATTCAGAGCTATTTGTTGCACATTAAAAACCTTTGAACATTCAATTTAACAATGCAATCGGAAACAATGAAGTGGAATCGTAAAATATTTAGTATATCGTGATGTTGCTTTTACGTCCAACATACGGCACTGTTTATGAAAAATAAAAGCATGTTTTTACCCGTTACAGGTGTGACATGTATATAACAGGCATATAAAAACACGCCCATATTCGAATGCAGCGTTGTGTCAAAATTTCAAAACAATTGGTGAAGAACTTTCGGAGATTTAAGATTTTGAACAAACGAACATTTACATTTTATTTACATAGATTTTTACAATTTTTTTTTCATGAATCCTCAATACTTTGTATAACGTAACATTTTAAATTTTTACGTAGTTACTAGAACCGTTCATGGTAGCTACCGTTACAGTTGGGTCTAGGTTTAGCCTCTACCTTAGAACACCGCTAAAGTACCTTGTAAAATCTTTTTAATAAAAGTGACAGACTTGAATGTGTGTAAAAGAGTAGAAATTTGAAATTCCAATTACGTATTTATTCGTCTGTAGTTGGTGAGGCTGTAAAATTACCGTGATATGAGACTTCAGAAGAAATCATCCTGGTTTCATCCTTCAAAAGTGAATTTATATGAATTCTTCTGATTTCAAATAAAATAACATTCTATTGATCAAAATATGCAGTTCCATATTTCAACTTAAAAGAAAATCGTAACATCCGCTTTTGGGTAAAACCGTGAAAGAATTGTTTAGTGTAAATGTAGAAAATCATGAAAATGTCTTACTTGCAGTCCAGGTTTTGTAAACACCACAATGGATATAGCAAATAGTATGGCAACATGGAACAGATAAAATGCCAATTTCAATTAATAACTTAATGTAGTCTTTCCTCACTTTAAAAATTATCCATTTGTTTATCTCAACAAATTAAAAGATGCTATTTATTTTTTTGGACAAAAGTCTGGCAAGCTGACGTTTCTAATTAGTAAATGACAGTTGCAATTAAATGGAACCGTTAATTAAAAGTATTAACACGGTGAAGGGGGAAAAGATTACTCGAACGTCAGCCAGGGTCTTGAACAAGGGCATACCACTTACTTAATTATTCTGTTACTTTGTAATAACTGTTTTTATTGCCAAGAATAAATTAAGTAATCTCTTGTGATTTATCTCTTACTATTTAATTTATTAGAATTATTTTTTGTTTAGTACTTAAGGGCGCGCCATCGTCTGCGGCACCTAATACATACGAGTATTAACAGCAATTAGAATAAAAATTGGGAAACAGTGAGAAATCTTTTTCGCATCATCTTTTTTCCAACAAAAGACCTTGAATCAAATCTCCTCAAAAAAATCCGTCATTAAATAAATGGATGTGTTAACGATGGAAATGAAGAACATAAAATAAATTTAAGTTTTAATAACAGGGGAGTATACTTGGCCCCGTTCTCTACACAGTATACACATCAGACATACCTGTACAACCCTCTACACTACTCTGTACATATGCAGACGATACAGCCATATTAGCTACAAGTACACATCCTTCATCAGCTTCATACAAGTTACAGACACACTTACATAAAATAGAATCCTCGGCAAAGAAGTGGCGGATTAAAATGAACCCACAGAAATGCCAACATGCCACGTTTACCCTACGGCAGGGCTCCTGTCCACCTGTCCTCATCAACAGCAATCCTCTTCCTTGTACAGATCTGGTGCGCTACCTTGGGCTCTACATAGACTCACGTGGAACCCACATACTAGACTTAAAAGACAAGCAATGGACGAAACGTGCTAAACTGCTTTACAGTCTTCTTGGACGATGCTCCAAATTACCCATTGATCTCAAATGCTTAATATACAGTACTATCCTCAAACCTACGAGGGTCGTTTGAAAAGTCCGTGCAAAGTCAGAGAGATAGCACCACTGGCGCGTATCGAGGTTATGTTTAGTTAGTAGCATCTCTTGGAAGAACACACACCAAGTTTCAGCCAGATCGGTCTATTTCTTTGTGTTTGGCATTCTTTTGAATCGAGGAAGTCGAGTGATTTTCAAAAAATGGACGAAAAAGAATTTCGTGTGTTGATTAAACACTACTTTATGAAAGGCAAAACGCCTCAGGAGACTAAAGAGAAGCTTGATAAACATTATGGTGACTCTACACCTTCGATTAGAACAGTTTATAAGTGGTTTTAAAGTTTTCGGAGTGGCCATATGGGCACAAGTGACGCTGAACGTTCTGGACGCCCTGTTGAGGTTAATACTCCAGAAATCATTGATAAAATCCATGATATGGTGATGGATGCATATACTTTACTTTTATACTAGTCATTAATATGGTAATGCAGTTTCAATATTAGTTAGAAAAAATTAAAATAAAATTTACTTAAGTTGGCCTGTAAAAAAAAAAACAAAAATTTTTGTCAGGTGAGGAAGTCAATAAGATAAAATTATTATTAGTCTATCTCACTTATTTAAATACGTATCATAACTAAACGATTAAAACACTATTAGCTATTAACTTATATAGCCAATGACTCGTACTTATATTTTGTGAACGAACATTATTAATACTATGATGGCTTTACATGCAAATATCATAGATTAAAACGTTCGTAGAGCTGCTTTATAATGATGGTGCTCTAGATGCTAATCTCATTGGTAGTGACGAACTCCAGGGTTGCATGAACAACATTGATAAGTTAAATGTCCAAGTTAGATTTAGATTATTAACGAGATGTCTGATATTGTGATAGTGTAAATGGAGAAGAAAGAAAAAAACACTGCCCAACTTTTCTTCGTGTGGAATATTTTTTAGGTAACAATAATTATTAAATAAAATATGGCAATAAATAAATAAATTGTAGCAAAAGTGAATTTTCACTTCATTTTCTGTAATTTTTTAAAAATTAAAAAGCTAAAAAAGCGAAGCGTCTGTAGGTAGATTGTAATCTTCTGTTTTGTATCAATAAAACTTCATTCTTTTAGGTAGTATCTGTAGAAATACGTAAATCTTAAAATTAAAAAAAAAAAAAAAAATGTTCTAATCAAAATAATAGTTCACACAAAACCGTGGGGCGCTACGGTAGCCGAGCTGTTAGAGGCGAGACCTGCGAAGCTAATACAGTGACTCCCATTAATATTGGGACACCTATTACAAAATGATTTAAAAGGTTAATGAAAACAACATACAAAAGTTTGGATTTTTTTTTTTTTATATAACATTAGCAACATCTGTAGAAATTATATATAAGTATAAATCGATGAAATTCCAAACTGTTAGGTAGCACTTTTTGAAAAAGTGTGAAATAAGGCTCTCAAAAATATTGGGACACCAGAAGTGCTAGAGTTTAAATGTTCAATATTTAAAATCTCCTACTATTTAATAATTGGTTGGTAATAATTTAATAATTGCTTTTTGACTTACAATAGCCCTCAAACGATCAGGCATAGGTGAAACAAGTTTTTGGTTAATTCAGGTGGTGTTTTTTTCCCATTCTTCCAGGAAACATCGTTTTAATTCATTTTTGTTAGATATTACTCGTTTTTCTTAAAGCACTGGCTAAATATTGCCATAAATGTTCAATGGGATTAAGATCTGGTGACTGCGGAGAGGTTTGGAATACTTTTGGGCAATTGTATAACAGTCACTGACGTATCACCCAAGCCGTAGGTTTGGGGTCGTTATCTTGGTAGAATTTAGAAGACCCTAAAATACCAAATGTTTGGGCACTTTTTTCAAATTATATTTTAATATATTACTATAAACCATTTTGTGGATCATTCCATCAATAAACACTAATTCTCCAAATCCTGATGCGGACATCTAGCCCCAAACCAGAACTGACCCACCTCCACCCGGAGGTGCAGCTTTAAAACCCTTTAAAGTTGGCTGTAAATTCTTCTTTTCGAGTTCAGCATTCGCTTTCCTCCAGACCATATCCCTTCCATCTGGCTGGTAAACATTAAATTTTGATTCATCGCTAGAGTATATCATTCCAAAAGTCACTATTTACATTGGAATATTTTTCGGCAAATTTCACTCTCTTAACACGATTTATCTTACTGACAAAAGGATTCTTCCAGGCTACTCTACCATGATAGTCGAGTTTTCTTAGCACTCTCCGAACTGTTTCTGCTCCTTTTTTGCTCTCTGAACATTTCAAAAATTTCACATTGAAGTTTTGGAGCACTAAGTCGGTGATCTTTTTTAATTCTTTTAATATATAACGCTGCTCTCTCTCAGAGAGCAGTTGAGGACGGCCTTTTTGTGGGGTTGAAACAATTCTTTTTTCTTTTTGGTAACGCTGAATGATGTTCCACGCAGTAGATGTTTTAGGTCCGATCAGTTTTTCTGTCTCTCTAACACTTTTTATTGTCTTTGGGCAAAGAAATTACAATTTTTCTTTGTTCAATCGTTGTATTTGTATTTTTGCGCGACATGTTATACCTGGCTTGATTTATATAAACTAATTTAATTATTAATTTCATATTGAATATATGTTTAAGGTATATATTTACAAATTGTATAAATATTCGGGCAAAACCTTGGACAAACTATAAATTATAATAGTGTCCCAATATTTATGAGAGGTAGAATTTGCTCTTATTATTATATATATTTTTTTTAATCTACCAAAACATTTTTATGTAATTATTTAAATAGTTTTTATTTAATTAATAGTAATTATAAAATGAAATGAATTTATAAAAATTTGAATAAATGGGTGCCACTTTTAATTTTCGTCAATTTTTAACTTGTATGTACTGTCCCAATATTAATGGGAGTCACTGTATGTATTGTGGTACTGGGTTCGATTCCCGGTCTTTAGGCCTTGGATTTTATTTAATGGTTAATGCCCCGCCTGAAAAAATAGGCGATTACTTTACTTTAGTTTACACAAAAATTTACATGTAAAATGATTGAAAATGCAAGTTAAATTATCCAAGCAAGTATCAAATTTCAAAGTTTTTGGAAATAAATGAAATCTTTAAAACTATTTCTACATTATAAAGGAGGATTTGATCTATATTATGAAGGAAATTTGGATATTTTATCTTTTATAGAAAAAAAACAACAATTTTCCCTGTTAGATGTTTTCCTACATTACGCTTTTTCATGCAGTTGAAGACCAACCCTTAAACAACTGTCCTACCGGACAGTTTTAATTTGCAGAACTATTTTAAAGAGGAAAGATTTTAATATTGCGATTTAGCCCAATCCTACAGATAATATTTGACCACCAAATAACATATTTTGTTCAAGTTAACGCTATTGTTGACTGTTAAGGCTCTAAAGATTATATTTGACTCCACTTTTAACTTCTGAACTTGAGATGCGGCTGAAATAAGGATTCACCCTTGCGTACTTAATATTTAATTCTTTTTAAGTAAAAAATGTGAACTTACTTTGATGTCGACACTTTTGCAGCTTCCACATGGCTTTTGTTTTCATTTTCCTATTGCGCCTGACAGTAATATTATCACCTGTTATCGTATTGTGTTGAATAATCGTATTAAAATTTAAAAAGATTTAATCCTTTTAAGAATAAAAGCAAAAGTTACTTTATGAATCATTCAAGTCGCTCTGTACATTATTTAGCGATCATGTAATACCATTAATTAATTAGAAATATTTGGTGGTTGTAAACCTCATGAGTTTCAAACAAATACAATTTTCTAGGAGCTTAGAATTTTACTAAAAATACATTCCTTAAAAGTTTAAAAACAAAATGGGGGTCCAAAAGCCTCAGTTCAAATAAAGCTCTTCTTCGCTCATTGTTCAAATTACAGAAGCTGTTCACACAGTCGCACTTCTATCTGTACTCTTAACTTTGGTTAGTACTTTATTACATTCTTACAAATATTATATAGCTGTTCGGCTGTAACAGTAGTGAATAGGTTATTGTTGGATAGTTCACGGCCAGGAACCTATTGTCTTGGTTGATTAAAAGTAAACACATTTATATGAGACAAAAACTGACTGATCTTCAGCAAATTGTTGAATATTATTTGTAGGTTAGTACAAATTACTAATTGTGGATTTTAGTCTCCATATTGCCTATCCATTACTTCGTGTTCCAAGGATCCTTTTCCAGAAAGAGTTTGCCTGCCTACAGTATCCCCTAGAGAGAATACATCTCCAAACCATTGATGGTAGAACCGGCGAAACGGGCCTGCAGCTTAGGTATTCACTCCCTCATCCTTAGTCCATTCCCTCGACCACTTCAGTTTAAAATCCCATCCCCCAAACAGCTCCTAAACTTTTAATGGCGTCATTACTTAGGGAAAGAAACCTGCCTTCTTCTTCCCTAATTCCTTTTATAGATTTTTTTTCATCTCTTCATCAAATTCTGCTTCAACTCTTTCATCTCCAGTCTTTAATTTCTTCATCACAAAAATTGGCTCTAGCTTCAGGACACTCAACGGCGTTGGCAGTATATAAACATCCTTCGCTCTCTCTCCTAACCTTTACCCATAACAGTCTTTTCTCTTCCATACTTAAGGACCTTTGCGTCCTTACCACCACTAATCATAAATAGCCAAATGTTTTTTTTAAAAAACATGATTTTATATTAAAAATATGGTTGTAAAAATTAGTCAGTCCGAAAAAAGTACATTTTTGTACGAGATACGAGGGTCGTTTGAAAAGTCCGTGCAAAAATAAAAACTACTTAATTTTTTATTTTTTAACATAGTCTCCTTTTAGGCTTATACACTTCGTCCAACGCTGCTCTAGTTTGTTGATCCTTTCCGAATAATAGGATTTGTACAAGCCTGAAAAATAGCCATTCGTTTCTGCAATCACCTCCTCGTTTGAATAAAATCTTTTTCCCGCCAGCCATTTCTTCATATTGGGGAACAAATAGTAGTCCGAGGGAGCAAGTCTGGAGAATAGGGGGGATGTGAAACGAGTTGGAACCCTATTTCCATTAATTTTGCGACCACAACTGCATTTCCATTAATTTTGCGACCACAACTGCTGAGGTGTGAGCTGGTGCGTTGTCGTGATGGAAAAGGACTTTTTTGTGGGCCAATCGTGGGCGTTTTTCTTGCAGCTCGGTTTTCAAACGGTCCAATAACGATGAATAATATGCACCTGTAATAGTTTTACCCTTTTCCAGATAGTCGATGAGGATTATTCCTTGCGAATCCCAAAAGACAGTCGCCATAATCTTTCCGGCCGAAGGAACGGTCTTCGCCTTTTTTGGCGCAGATTCCCCCTTGGTAACCCATTGTTTAGATTGTTCTTTGGTCTCAGGAGTGTAGTGATGTATCCATGTTTCATCCACAGTGACGAAACGACGCTTAAAGCCATGCGGATTCTTCTGGAACAGCTGCAAACCGTCCTTGCAACACTTCACACGATTTCGTTTTTGGTCAAGCGTGGGCAATCGCGGCACCCATCTTGCGGATAGCTTTGTCATGTCCAAATGTTGATGCAAAATATTATGTACCCGTTCATTCGAGATGCCCACAGCACTAGCAATCTCACGCACCTTCACTCTTCTGTCATCCATCACCATATCATGGATTTTATCAATGATTTCTGGAGTAGTAACCTCAACAGGGCGTCCAGAACGTTCTGCGTCACTTGTGCCCATATGGCCTCTCCGAAAATTTTGAAACCACTTATAAACTGTTCTAATCGAAGGTGCAAAGTCACCATAATGTTTATCAAGCTTCTCTTTAGTCTCCTGAGGCGTTTTGCCTTTCATAAAGTAGTGTTTAATCAACACACGAAATTCTTTTTCGTCCATTTTTTGAAAATCACTCGTCTTCCTCGATTCAAACGAATGCCAAACACAAAGAAATAGACCGATCTGGCTGAAACTTGGTGTGTGTTCTTCCAAGAGATGCTACTAACTAAACATAACCTCGATATGCGCCAGTGGTGCTATCTCTCTGACTTTGCATGGACTTTTCAAACGACCCTCGTACTTTTAATTATGCGAGACCAATTTACTTAATCAGAATATGGTGGATGGTTTGACGGTAACTCTGCTGAAATAAAGTAATATTGGATTGGAATAACAATCAAAATTGAAATTAAGCTAAATAACATTAAATGTTCCAATTTTTATTGAATTTTACATCATCACAACTCAAATCACAAATACAGTTTCTTTACATTATTATTATTATACTTCTTGTTTAACTTTTATTGCAAAAAATTCATATATTTTACATTTATTACACTGAGCACTAGTATGTTGTAAATACATCTTTTATAATTTATTTATTTATTTACTTTTTTTGTATCATTATCATTTCAAAAGGGAGATTTAAAATTTGCCATTTAAAGATTAGAAAAAAAAAGAAAAGAAAACAAAAACAAGATCGGAGAATATACTGGCAGAGTGTATGATACAAGATGAGAAGGCTTTGTAGCAAGTCTGTTAATGACTTGCCTGCCGCCTTCAGAGGTTGATCAGCGTCAAGGTGACCATTGCTAGTACGGTTAGCACATAACCATTGCCCAAAGTTCCTGTGCTCGTTTGGATGGCCGAGGGACTTTTACCTGCGAACAGTTAAAACAAAAATATTGTTACGAAAATTGTACATTTGTGTATATTAATGGTTACCAATCATTTGGCCGTAGATTAAGATGATAAGAGTAGAAAGAATTGTAATGATAAAACGCAGGCCACCTTACAAAATACTACGGTAAATCAAATATAAACGGTAATTTTGCTATTCTTCTTAGAGTGCAGGTCCTACCTAGATAATGTTGTGTGGAGTAGATGTTTGGTTTATGAGGAGTAGGGGAACCGGTCTGGTTAGCGTTCAAGGTCGCCATTGCCGTCAGTACAGCCATAACCGAGCAAGAGATCCCTTCGTCTGTTGCGCAGCGGATTATCATAAAGTTTTTAATCAATGAAGGCGTTAAACCGTCGGAAATTTTAACTCGTTTGCGGGCACAGTTTGGGGACAGTACGCTGTCTCAGAATCGTGTGTTTACGTGGGCGACCTGACCTGTTTTTGGTTTTTCAGTCAACAACCTCGGAACCCATCGAGCATTAATTTTTCTGAAACCGAGTTGATCAATGATTATGGATTGAACACTTCCATAGCTGATATGCAATCCTGTTGAAATTTCTTCCACGGTTAACCGGCGATCAAGTTCAATAAGCTCTCGAACGGCACGAATATTGGTCATCTGTAAGGCTTGTCCTTGGGCGTCGATCATGACTTTCGTTTTCGAACCCGTTCTCGTCCGCCCTTAAATTCTCTTGCCCACGCAAACACACGATTCTGAGACAGTGTACTGTCCCCAAACTGTGCCCGCAAACGAGTTAAAATTTCCGACGGTTTAACGCCTTCATTGATTAAAAACTTTATGATAATCCGCTGCGCAACAGACGAAGGGATCTCTTGCTCGGTTATGGCTGTACTGACGGCAATGGCGACCTTGAACGCTAACCAGACCGATTCCCCTACTCCTCATAAACCAAACATCTACTCCACACAACATTATCTAGGTAGGACCTGCACTCTAAGAAGAATAGCAAAATTACCGTTTATATTTGATTTACCCTAGTATAATAACAAAGAGAAAAGTCTGTCTCTACGCAAGCAGCCAGCTAGAGGGTTCTACTACTATCAAGAAGCTTTGTACAGTTGAAGGCAGCCACGGGGACACGACTCCAACCAGTGTCTCCGCAGTCCAGCCTTCGATGGAGGGATGATGAAAGCTAACAAGGCTTTAGATTCTCATGCAGATTGTGATCCAGTCACAATCGTCAATAATATATTTAGTATGACTATCAACATTCTAGCATCTTTCTATGTTAAACTTAAAAGTTTCAATGGTTTACAGTGATTGGTTTTAGCTGAAATTTGATAGAGTTTATAAATTAATGTAAGTTTATCATTGTTAACGATATTTTTTATAATACTATGCTGCTGTTAAAGGGAAATTAAAGCTCATAAATAAACAAGTTAGCAGGGTAGTTGTGTTAGAGAATTCACTCGCGAAAGAGAACTCTACAGTTTAGGAGTTATTATTGTTTCTGTTCTTTCGTAAAAGTTTTAAGCATAATTCAAAAAGATATTACGTTTTCTTTTAAATAATTTATGGCCTCCTAGATTTTAAATAAATACGTAATAGTAACGTCGTATTAAATTGAGGACTAATGAATGAAAAACAAATGAATAAGTTGGTTGAAAAGAGATGAAAAACAACAACTTTGGAAAGAACTTTAACTATTATGGAAAATGTGATGAAACATTTTACTAAGGTGAAAACTGAAATGTTAGAAGACCGAAGAGAAAAATTGTCTTAGTTACGGAAAAATAACTTAATCATTTTTAAGTGAAAATGAAAACGATCTAGTTTAAGTATGAATCCGATTCATTCTTAGAACAACTGTTGAGCAGAATATATTAATAACTGCTTCAGAATGGGGAAAAAAGGAGAACACGGTCTAATTTTTGATTGTGTTCAACAGTAATTTATTAAAAACGAAAATATTTAATAAATTTAAATTTAAGAATAAAAGAGAGATGATAGAAGTAGGATTTACGTTTGTATAAACAAAATGAACAATTTGGATAGAAGGGTACTAATGAAAAATGTTAATTTCTGAGGCAACCATTGCGATCTTATGGAGGTTAAAGTGCTGTTCTCAGGATGTCAAGTCTGATACGGCGTTAGATGAGAAACAAGTCCAAAAAATAAAAATTAAAAAACTGATGATATCTAGGAAAAAGTGCGATCACCCTTAGCTTTGTATCAAAAAGAGGTCCCCCACACTTAAAACCAGTTAACTGTTTCGATCTTGTTGGGAAATGTGTCCCCTACGTGCGTCGTACAAATTAAGCGATGACGAATATATTCGTCAAACCTTATGTTTGATATGAAATTGGGTCGCAATGAAATGACTTTTATATTATTTTTTTTCCGTTATTTATTTCATGTACATTTATTAATTTATTTATATCAACATAAATTGGAACCAAAAACATCAAAAATAAATTTCGTTGCACTCGAATATACGAGGTGTGTTCAAAAAGTAACGGGAATTTTCGTTTTTTGAAAAAAATATTTATTTATTCATCTACATTAATATTGTCGCCTTCAAAGTAGTCCCCTTCGCATACAATACACTTGTGCCAGCGCTTTTTCCAATCCTCGAAACACTTCTGAAACTCGATCTTTGTGATAGCTTTCAGCGATTCGCTTTTAATGTCATCTATGCTTGTAAAACGACGGCCTTTTAATGTTCTCTTTATGTTTGGAAATAGAAAAAAGTCACATGGAGCCATGTCTGGCGAATATGGAGGCTGGGGCATCGTTAAAGTTTTGTTTTTGGCCAAAAATTCACGAACAAGCAATGAAGTGTGAGCAGGTGCATTATCGTGGTGCAAAATCCATGAATTGTTTTGCCACAAATCCGGGCGTTTTTTTCGGATTGCTTCACGCAAACGGCGTTGAACTTGTAGGTAGTACTCCTTATTGATTGTTTGACCTTGTGGCAAGAATTCATGATGCACTATGCCATTAAAATCGAAGAACACCTTCACATTCAACCGCACTTGTCGAGCCTTTTTTCGGTCTTGGCGATCCAGAATGCCTCCACTGGGACGATTGAGCCTTAGTTTCGACATCATATCCGTAAACCCATGTTTCGTCACCTGTTATAACACGTTTCAGTAGATCCGCATCGTTGTCGACTTCATTGAGTGACTCTTGAGCAACTTCCATTCTCCGCTGTTTTTGTTCGAAATTCAACAATTTTGGAACAAATTTTGCTGCCACACGTTTCATACCCAAAACATCCGAAAAAATTTCATGGCATGAGCCAATTGATATGGCAACATCATCAGCGACTTCTCTGATTGTGATTCGGCGATCGTTCATAACCATTTCTTTCACTTTTTTCACGTTTTCATCGGTTGTTGATGTGCTTGGACGTCCAGGTCGTTCGTCATCTTCAACGTTTTCGCGGCCATCTTGGAAACGCTTATACCACTCGTAAATCCTTGTTTTACTCATAGCAGACTCACCATATGCCTTTATTAACATTTCACACACTTTATTTCATTTTTTACGCAAAATTTAATACAAATTCTTTGATCCATTTTTTTTAACAAACAAAAATCGCCAAGCTCGAAAAACACGTCTAACCTTAACGGCTGCCACTTAAGAAGTAAACAATGAATATTACTGAAAATTTTATCGTACTTCAGGGGCATGTGTACCAACATAATAAAAAAAAAAAATTTACAATCAGACTCTCCAAACCCGCGAAATTTAAAAATTCCCGTTACTTTTTGAACACACCTCGTACTATTGTTGACCTGGTAACAGCTAGCACACACTGATTTACATTCTTCGATCGGACAAAAATATTTTCTTAATTACTTTATTATCTCAAATACGCATTCAAATGATAAAAGTGCTATGAGGGAATCCGACAAAGAATCATAAAACTTTGAAAAACCTGGTGCCACTATGTAAACAGTTGACTGTCCTTGCATAAATATCAAATTACAAAGAATGCACACTGCTGCAATTATCCCGAGTAGGTTGCAACATTACAGACTGGTATTTATGCAAATGAATCCCTGACAAGATGATAAACTACAAACAATTATGCAGGGAAATATCTTGGCAGGTTAGTAGCCCACGATTCAGCAATTTGGATGATAGCTAAATCTTGAACCCGCACATGAGCCAAAAGCTCCGCCTCTTGAATACAGGTAAATAGAGAACAAAAGGATTCTCATCCCGTTTTTTATTACCAGACGCGCCACTTACTGCATAGTCTAACCTAATACAATGTATGAATTCGTTATTGATTCAGTGATGACTAATAAAAGACAAGGATACATTTACGAAGACTAATTCATACTATATCTTTTATTAGTTCTTTTTATTTCGACATGGTTTCAAAATATTCCAAACTTCTTGCAGTTTACAAATATATTTTAGTTTTAACTAAAATTGCAAAATTAACTGCCGATGGTCACTACTTAAAACGCATGACAAATATACTCGTCATAACACAAAATTTTACACTTTTTTCATGACGAATATCTTCGTCATAAGCAGTTAACTGGTTAATAACCCACCAAAATAAAGAAATGAAAGCTATTCAACTGAAATTGCCTTAATGTTAAAGAATAATATAAATTAAAGTACTGTTTACAATCGTAAAACTTTACTTTTTTCTTAATAAATATATAATTAGCCGACCACATTTTTGTTTAACTAACATTTCAGTTCGCTTGTTCTCAGGCATTCGACCTACCTTATATATATAGTCAATATAATGAAAGCAAAGCAACTTTCTCCTTTCTTAAAATAAATGGTTGTTTAAATTTGTTGGATTTTTATAGTATTTTAATAAAAAAAATAAAGGGCGGATATTATACAATGGCGCTACTCGCAATTAGGGCAAAGTCCCTTACTGGAAAGGCCTTCACAAAACACTGTGAATATAGCAAAGCATTATGAACATATTCCGGCATACATTATCCGGATTAGGGACACTAGATAATCACAGAGCAATTAAATTTAATCAAATGCTTAAGATCAATATGACATTGTAAATTAAAGCGCGTCTCATCTCTCCACAACCTTTTTTTTTAAAGGCACTTCGTAACTTCAAGACTATTTAGCAGTTCAACAAGATGGAAGGCTTGCTTGGTAAAAGCGCTAGTCTTTAGTATAATTCTTGAACGTTGTTATTAAAGTTGCATTTTTATATTTTAAAAATTAGGTAGTCTTAAACGTCTTAAACAATCATTTTGGATTGGCTCAGTCTTGAAGCGTAAACAAAAGCTATGCATCTCTCAACTTCTAATAAAGTAAAGTAGTCGCCTATTTTTTTTTTAGGCGGGGCTTAACGTCCAACTACTAAATTAGGTGTTGTAGACGGAAGCGGAAGCTCATACTTTACTATAAACAATTTTTGTTCTAACAAATTAAAAAGTAGCCATACGCGGGATTCGAACTGGGAATTTTCCACTCACAAAGCCACGCTCATGACCACTAGACCGATAACCGCTCCTTCAACTTCTATTAATGTAAATATTAAAGAATAATGTACGAGGGTCGTTTGAAAAGTCCGTGCAAAAATAAAAACTACTTAATTTTTTGGGGTAAACCTTTTTTATTTTTCAACATAGTCTCCTTTTAGGCTTATACACTTCGTCCAACGCTGCTCTAGTTTGTTGATCCCTTCCGAATAATAGGATTTGTCCAAGTCTGAAAAATAGCCATTCGTTTCTGCAATCACCTCCTCGTTTGAATAAAATCTTTTTCCCGCCAGCCATTTCTTCATATTGGGGAACAAATAGTAGTCCGAGGGAGCCAAGTCTGGGGAATAGGGGGGATGTGAAACGAGTTGGAACCCTATTTCCATTAATTTTGCGACCACAACTGCTGAGGTGTGAGCTGGTGCATTGCCGTGATGGAAAAGGACTTTTTTGTGGGTCAATCGTGGGCGTTTTTCTTGCAGCTTGGTTTTCAAACGGTCCAATAACGGTGAATAATATGCACCTGTAATAGTTTTACCCTTTTCCAGATAGTCGATGAGGATTATTCCTTGCGAATCCCAAAAGACAGTCGCCATAATCTTTCCGGCCGAAGGAACGGTCTTCGCCTTTTTTGGCGCAGATTCCCCCTTGGTAACCCATTGTTTAGATTGTTCTTTGGTCTCAGGAGTGTAGTGATGTATCCATGTTTCATCCACAGTGACGAAACGACGCTTAAAGTCCTGCGGATTCTTCTGAAACAGCTGCAAACCGTCCTTGCAACACTTCACACGATTTCGTTTTTGGTCAAGCGTGAGCAATCGCGGCACCCATCTTGCGGATAGCTTTGTCATGTCCAAATGTTGATGCAAAATATTATGTACCCGTTCATTCGAGATGCCCACAGCACTAGCAATCTCACGCACCTTCACTCTTCTGTCATCCATCACCATATCATGGATTTTTATCAATGATTTCTGGAGTAGTAACCTCAACAGGGCGTCCAGAACGTTCAGCGTCACTTGTGCCCATATGGCCACTCCGAAAATTTTGAAACCACTTATAAACTGTTCTAATCGAAGGTGCAGAGTCACCATAATGTTTATCAAGCTTCTCTTTAGTCTCCTGAGGCGTTTTGCCTTTCATAAAGTAGTGTTTAATCAACACACGAAATTCTTTTTCGTCCATTTTTTGAAAATCACTCGACTTCCTCGATTCAAACGAATGCCAAACACAAAGAAATAGTCCGATCTGGCTGAAAATTGGTGTGTGTTCTTCCAAGAGATGCTACTAACTAAACATAACCTCGATACGCGCCAGTAGTGCTATCTCTCTGACTTTGCACGGACTTTTCAAACGACCCTCGTACATGCACAACCCACTCAAGAATAAAACAAAAGATTTTTTTAAATTTTTTGTCAGCTTACAGGGGATTTGGCTTTGTACGAAGTGCTTGCACAATCTAAATACATTACTCATAAATTAACTGAATCAAGATTAAATAATTAATGATTGATTATTGGTCAATGACTAAATAATTAATTATGATTTCAGCATATTCATAATCGTTCAATGACTGTTCATAATTAATCATGAAACATAACAGCAGAACAGTGACTAGTTCTAATCATTAGCCCATCAATAACACTATTCAAAATTTTATCAATCAAAGATTATTTGATTCTTGCCTTTTGCAAGAGATAGTGTTTGTACTGAGAATTAGCGAAAACGGTAAATTGGCCACTATTTTTCATCTCTATAAGTTACCATGAACTGTAGATTCAAACCTATCTGATACAACATAGCGCATGATTTATTAGAAAATTGAAATGAGTTATCTTCTACAGAGATCTTGCCATCTGTTGCAGTGTTCGTTTCCTAAAATACAACCCAGGTAAAGGTAAAAAGTTCATATCAAGAACAGTGAAACACTGAACACTGATATTCACTGTTAATGAAACTCTGATAGTTAAAAAAATGCTTCTATTTCACTATTTTTTATCTTTATCATTAAGTTCAATGCACTTAGCATTTCCAGTGAATAGATTTCATTATTCAACGTTGTCCACCAACAAATTTCTTTAGATAAAAGCATAGGACGAAGTCAGTGAAAGCGAAATCTAGTAAACTTGAGGTACTCCAGCCAAGAGTGGTTATATTATACCTTTCTTAGGATACTTACTGGCTTTAAATTTCGGGCAATTTTGGAATATCTGGAGAGGTTTTAGCGAAGAGAAGTCTCAGGTATAATTACCAAAAATCCTTTAGAATGCTCTTGGGAAGATTTCTTCCCAGAATATTTATAGATAACGATGTAGGAGAGAGGTTAATTCGGTACAAATATCAGTTAAACGCGAATTTTTAAGTAATCGTCTATCCAACTGGAGTTGATTAATTTGTAGTTTTCATATAATCTCTTCAGTTGAAAGTTCATTGAGATTTGACCTGTTAAAAGTGTTGAAAAAAACAAGTGCGCGGCCATCTTGTGCATTCTATGGTTAATATTTCTAACTCAACCGAAAGAAATCTTAATGATTTGCAACAAAATGTGAGCTATTCTAAATTCTGTTCTAATAATATAGACAATAATGTAGTCAGGGATATTTCGAGTTTTAAATTTAACTAATTCGGAGATTTTTTCCGCCCTCAAAAATCATCCCCCGAGAATGTAAAGAACTGTTAACACACAGATATTTTCTTATAGAAAATGAATAGTAATTACTTGAATGCACATGCACATGCACGTAAGCAACATCCGCATTCGAGGGACTGCAGTAATACTTCCCGGCGTCAGTCTCTGTAGCGCCTCGTATTACCAGATGCGAAGTACTCACTTCTGCTTTGACTGTAATTACAGAAATGCCACCTCGATCGCTGTCATAGTTTACAACAGCGACTTTGCCACTCTGAAAAAAAAAAATAAAATAAAATAAACAATGTTCAAATTCAGAATAAAGTACAGTTCAATGATAAATTCTGGAGTGATCCACATACTTCGTTCCATAATAAGAGGTAGATCTACCAAGTGTCAGAAAGTTCGAGACGGTAACGTAAGTGAAATCAAAAACTGTACACGAAAATGATTATTCTACTTTTAATAATGGATTAAAGTTCGAAACCGGCCAAGGATACAATAAACATGCGCACTACAACGGATAAAATTAAAGATATACCTTTCTTAGGATACTTACTGGCTTTAAATTTCGGGCAATTTTGGAATATCTGGAGAGGTTTTAGCGAAGAGAAGTCTCAGGTATAATCCTTAACAAAAACTTACAGTTTAAAAAGTTAAGTATAAGGGTTGATTAAACGCCAAAAGGTGCACAAATCAGCAAGTACCCAACATTTCATTAATACTTCATTGATATTATTTAAGTAATTTTACCGCATTAATTTTCATTAATATTTTTTAAGAATTTATTAGATGTCACATACCCTAATGCTGGCCATTTTCATCTACAAAATATTTGTTCAAGTAGCACACCATTTAACTTAGATTGACTGTAATATCTATTTATCTATAATAATCAAACTATTAATCACTGGTGAAAAAGAAAACGTTATAAAAAATAAAATATGAGGCTAAAAAATTCAAAACCTTTTTTTAAAAAATGCTTACACCAACATACATCTATGATTTTATTTTATTTATTTTTATTTTTAAATAAAAATCGTCGGTTTAAGTTCATTCTGCGATTAATGTAATTGCCACTACATAAAGATGTAGTAGTCAAACGTTTATAATAATAGGTAATAATTAATCTAGCTTTATCGCTAATAATATAGTTTTCTTCAATTACACTCTCAATGTAGGTGTTCTTCCCACAATGTTGTATATATGTAATATAAGATAAATAAGATATGCATATTTTTAGGACAGCTAATTATTCCAGTATTTTACCATAAGTAAAATTAGGGGAACTAAATTAAATTACAATTGAGAAATGAATAAATAATGTTGAATAATCTACTTGTTATTAACTGTGTGTTATTTGTCCTCACTAATATTTCGGTAAGACGAATTCAAGACTGAAATATTGTTTTAAATTCTCTGTGATTGAAATTTAAACAGTAGCCGACTCTAAATTTGTCTTTTTCTAATTTAACATGCATGTATATGTGACAACTTCAGAATAAAGGGCACATTAAAGAGAAATCAGAAGAATAATTTGGAATAGAGTTAAAATAAAGTACCTATTTATTCGAAGATATAGTATACATTTTATCACAATTATAACTATTATGAATGAACTGGCCAGCATAAGGGTATGTGACATCTAATAAATTCTTAAAAAATATTAATGAAAATTAATGCGGTAAAATTACTTAAATAATATCAATGAAGTATTAATGAAATGTTGGGTACTTGCTGATTTGTGTACCTTTTGGCGTTTAATCAACCCTTATACTTAACTTTTTAAACTGTAAGTTTTTGTTAAGGAGATTTTTGTACCCTTTGGATAGATTTTTCTTTTTGTTTATTTTGCAAAGTTACATATCTGCTTTACAGATTTTTTTAAAATTTGGAATAAGCTATTCTATCATTATAACCTGATAAGGTGTTAAATCGGAACTGTAACTACCACTGGAGAGATCTTTTTAAAGAATGGTTATAGTTGCGGTCCCCAAACCATCCTCAATAACCATTTTTTTGAGAAAGCGTTTTGAATAAAATAGGAAGGTATTTGTACGTAAATAGCAAAATTAAACTGCGATTTCAGTACTTCCTTTTAAGAGGAGCAAGAAAAATAAACTGCGATTACAGTACTTCTCCCTAAAAGGCAAAGATTTTGAATCGAACGACAATTCATTGGTGTAAATCGGTTCACTCAGTGATAATTTTAACGATTGCAGTACTTCCTCTTAGTAGGTGTAAGAGCATGATGGCACTTCACAGCCACGTAGAGGAGCTTTAATCACTTCTTCGTGATAAATTTTATCAAAATCGGACTAAGCTTTGTAGAATTATTGGTAATAATAGTTTTAGAAAGGGCCTTATTTGGGTGGGGCGAACTCCCCTCCTTATGAGGCATAGCGTCGAGACTTTTAAAGTACAAATCTGTACAAAATTTCGATTCGAATGACACTTCATTCATGAAAATCGGTTCACGTGTCGATAATTTGCAACGATTACTATACTTCCCCTTAACAAGTGTAAGAGCAGATCGCCCCAAAAGGCACATCTACATAAAATTCCGAATCGAATGACACCTCATTCATGAAAATCGGTTCGCGCGTTTAGGCGCTGCGTTGTTTACAAAAAAGGTAACAAGAACAACAACAACAACAACAAGAACAAGAACATTTTTTGAAAAAGCCGTTTTTGCTCATTTTCGGCAACTTTTTTCTCGAAACCTATTAGATCTGGGTGGTTGCAAAAAAATTACAGTTATAAAGGATGGTTTGGAGTAAGATTAAAAGAAAATTTGGGAATTTTATCTTTTATAGAAAAAGAGAAAAAAATTGTCAAAGTTGGGTGTTTTTCAACGTTACACTTTTTCGTGCAGTTTTTGATGGTCAACCCTTATACAACTGTCCTACCGGACAGTTTTAATCACCAAAAATCCTTTAGAATGCTCTTGGGAAGATTTCTTCCCAGAATATTTATAGATAACGATGTAGGAGAGAGGTTAATTCGCTACAAGAACCGCAGACCGACTTCTATTCTTTGGACTTTCCATATGAGTATCAGGGTGAGTATTTTTAATCATTTTACGGGAGTTGAACAGTCTCATTTGATACTAGTGAAATGCACAATTGATCTTAATAGCAGCGCAGAACACCCTACCAAAAAATAAAAGAAAGTTTCTGAAATTTGAGATTAGAGTAGAAAAATGTAGAGATTAGAAACTTGAGAATTTATGCTCAATCCTAAATACTGCATGCAAGTGTACACCCAATTTTTTTTAGAGATTACTTAATAGAAGTTCTGACTCTCTAAATGAATGTTGATTAAATATCCAACTAATTCCAATATGAAAACTTTTTTTAGCAAAATTATTTTGTTATTATCATGATAGTAGCTTCTGACTTGGTTTTAACATTGTCGACTGCGTAATATTTTATATTTTAGGTTAGATGTGTGTTCCTCTTTATGGTGCACATATTTTTGTGCTGCATTACAAATTATACTTACATTTTTTTTTTTTTTACTTGTGCAACAAATAAAATCTACTTATTTCTGTTTTAGTATTTTAAGGTTGTCTCGTAGCAGAAATACATCTTTATATTTCTTGGTTCTATTTTCTCTTTTTTGAGTTTAATTTCTGTGAGCTAGTTTTTTACTGTCCTTTGTCATTTTACATTTTATATCTGCATTCAAAAAATAACACTCGTTGAAACGAGTGAATGTTGAAACGAGAGCATGAATGCGCTTGGTACTTTCAAATTGCCTAATATTTTATTAAACACAATGTTTTGTTGTTCTCTCATAGAATTTAGGTCCCCTCAAACATGTTACCAACTCTACGTTCAATTACTTTTATAAGAAAAATTTTCGAAAAAAAAGAAGTAAATTCATAGTCGCCGGTTGATGGTGATGCTTCCAAGTATGTTTTAAACCCAAAATGCCACACTTAGCTTTTATCAATTTGTTTTATCTTTTAGTGACCGTAAACTATTATTATTTAGAATTGAACTATCGAGAATTAGGTCAAAATCAACATCAACACCGTCTTTACGCCAACATTTCGACAAATTTATTGTCTTCCTCAGGGCCTGGATACTACAAATAAATAACACAACTGTTAGACTATTGAAACACAGGAATACAAATATATCTTATTAAAAAGTTATTACAAATGATAACAATTGAAATTCGTTAGAACTTACATGGTTTTGTGAGTTGGTTGAGCACTGAGAACTATGGAATGGAGAACATTTTGGATATATACCTTTCTCCAAACTATGGTTCTGAGCTTTTTACTGTAACTCAACCAAACACATAACCACATCTTTATTTTGGCAGAATCCTCGCTATTTCAATCCTAAATAATAGCTTTTACCCTTTTTCTTTTTTTTTTACTTTAGCAGCCTAGTTATGGAGTGTATCTGAATCTTCAATCAAATTTCATTGTTATAAATAAGTTATAATTGGGTTACTGATCAGTCAGAAACATAAAAAAATATGCGACAAAAAAATTAACTATACTTTTTTAACTATCTATAATTAGTGATCCATTTAAAACGCACCAATCGCTAATAACATTTTAGGAAAGCGAAATTTCGAAAAAACCCACGAAGTGAACCACGAGTATATGTTTTTTTCGGTCTAGTTTTTAAATTTTCCACCCTCGATGCTGTATCTTCATTTTTGGCGGAGTTACGGCTAAAAACCTAATTAAGGTTTCATAAGGACCACTAATTTTGACAATGATTATGAAAACTACATAAAAAATTGTGAAAAATGCCGTTAATCCCGTTTTGATATCCCTAATATTTGTCGAGATATTTAAGATCAAAGTTAGATTTTTTTCTATTCGTGAACGGTTTTCAATATTTATTTCCCACCAGAAATACACGTTTTGGGAGGTCCTCTGGCTGCAAAAAATGTTATTGGTGAGGCAAAGTAAAAAAATAATAATAATTGAAGATTTTAAAACATGTAGTGTAATGTAATGGTTGTGGGTGAATCAGGATAAATTTGTTTTATCATCAAATAAAAGCAACCATCACATAATTTCAATGCACCCCGTATGCAAGACTTCTTGATCTATGATTACTGTAAGAATATCTTGCCAGGGAGGGGCGGATGTTGGTCTAGTGATCAAGAGCGTGGGGCTTTGTAAGTGGGAGGTCCCCAGTTCGAATCCCGCGTATGACTACACTTTATTAAAAAAATATGATTTTTTAAGTAATAAGAATGTCTGCATACACGGGATTCGAACTGAGGATTTCCCACTTACAAAGCCAAGCTCTTGACAACACCCGTTCATCCTTGGTAAGATATTCTTACCGTAATCATAGGTCAAGAAGTCCTGCATACGGGGTACATTAAAATGATGTGATGATTGCTTTTATTTGATGATAAAACAAATTTATCTTGATTCACCCACAACCATTACATTACACTACACGTTTTAAAATCTTAAATTATTATTATTTTTTTACTTTGCGTCACAAATAACATTTTTTTGCAATCAGAGGGCCTCGCAAAACGTGTATTTCTGGTGGAAAATTAATATTGAAAACCGTTCACGAATAGAAAAAATTGTAAATTTGATCTTAAATATCTCGATAAATATTAGAGATATCGAAACGGCATTTTTCACAATTTTTTATGTAGTTTTCATAATCATTGTCAAAACCAGTGGTCTTTATGAAACCCCAAACAGGTTTTTAGTCGTAACTCCGCCAAAAATGAAGATACAGCATCGGGGATGGAAAAATTGAAAACTAGACCGAAAAAAACATATAGTTTACTTCGTGTTTTTTTTCGAAATTCCGCTTTCCTAAAAAGTTATTAGCGATTGGTGCGTTTTAAATGGATCACCCTGTATAATAACATTGAATGTACGGTTAAGATTAACGTTTTTTAAGAATGGAAACACATTTAATTTCCACGTGGTTTACTAATGGCTATAAATACAATATAATGTAGAGAAATAAAATAATTCAAAATTGGCTGTTTCTTTTCTTTAATTTGTAAGTGAGGCCAGAGGTAGTTTAGATTTTAGACATCGTAGTTCTATTTTCACACCAAGTCAGTTGGTGTTGTCCTGTCTATAAACTCTTTTATTGTGGGTACATCCTGCTCTCTGGGGATGTTTACATTCTGTAAGAACCAAGATGTTCCCAAGGCGATCTGTAACACTTTATTCTTGGAAAACCTTCAGCTTATTCATTACAGTCTTACTAGCGTTCATGCATACGTAAGTGAATAATGGTCTAAGTACGAGGGTCGTTTGAAAAGTCCGTACAAAAATAAAAACTACTTAATTTTTTGGGGTAAACCTTTTTTATTTTTCAACATAGTCTCCTTTTAGGCTTATACACTTCGTCCAACGCTGCTCTAATTTGTTGATCCCTTCCAAATAATAGGATTTGTCCAAGTCTGAAAAATAACCATTCGTTTCTGCAATCACCTCCTCGTTTGAATAAAATCTTTTCCCGCCAGCCATTTCTTCATATTGGGGAACAAAATAGTAGTCCGAGGGAGCCAAGTCTGGAGAATAGGGGGGATGTGAAACGGGTTGGAACCCTATTTCCATTAATTTTGCGACCACAACTGCTGAGGTGTGAGCTGGTGCGTTGTCGTGATGGAAAAGGACTTTTTTGTGGGCCAATCGTGGGCGTTTTTCTTGCAGCTCGGTTTTCAAACGGTCCAATAACGATGAATAATATGCACCTGTAATAGTTTTACCCTTTTCCAGATAGTCGATAGTAGAGAGGATTTGGCGGTTCTGGCGCACCTAAAATACAAAATGGCGGCCATCATCGAACTCGACGAAGGTTTAAGCCACGCCCCTACCCCCTATTGACCAATCATCGAACTGGACGACCACTTAGGCCACGCCCCTACCCCCACCCCTCCCCTTTTTGACCAATCATCGAACTCGACGACCACTTAGGCCACGCCCCCTACCCCCACCCCTCCCCTTTTGACCAATCATCGAACTCGACGAGGGCTTTAGACCACGCCCCTACCCCCACTCCACCCTTTTAATCGACCAATCAGCGAATTCGACGACACCTCATTACCCCCACCCTAGCCCTACTCCTATTACATGACACCTACCTTTACCCCCACCTCTAGGTCGTCGTATTCGTTGGCCTCTCAAGCTCCTCCTACAAGATGGCGGCTCTCCTAACAGCTGTAGTACACAAGATGGCCGACCTCGTACCAGCTGATGACCACAAGATGGCGGACCTCATACCTCCACCCCCCTCGCCCATTGATAGACAGGAGGGGGATTTTTTTTTTTAATTATTTTTACTTACCTGGGATTCGATCCTACAACCTTCGTACTGGTAGACACGTCATCTGCACCAGTCGGCCACAGTGGTAGTCTCGCTTACTCTAGTTTTGAATGTTCTCTTATGTTTTAACTTGGAATTATTTTTTAAAAAATCTAACCCCCCTCACCAAGAATTTTTTTTTTTTTTTTATTTAAATTACCCCCACTATCACAAAAATATTTAACTTAAATAAAAATGGATAACCTCACTTTAGGTAATAGAAAAAACTATTTACTTACCCCCTCCACCTGGACTGCTTCCGTTGCTGATGACGCGACCTACACTCACTGAAAACTAAACCCGAACTGGCATTTGGACTGCGATACTAGCATTAACCCCCCACCACAATTACGTCACACTCTAACTAGCCAATAGAATTGCATCTTTTTTTCCAACTGATTGCCTCTCTGGACAGGTCTCTGTAGCAAGCCACCCCCTTTCCCTTCCACATCTTTTATCATAGCTGTTAATTTATATATATGCCAACATAGCTGAACATGCTCCAACAAGTCTGGACATGTAGCCAGCTGTTTGAACAGGCAAGTAAAAATAATGATGACTCATACCATTGTCATATCCTCAACGAGCACAAACATGCTCCAACAAGTCTGGACATGTAGCCAGCTGCCTCTTTCGCTTTAACCGTTTTTTTTAGGATTTGGCGGTTCTGGCGCACCTAAAATACAAAATGGCGGCCATCCCCTCCCCTCCCACCCCCCTCCCCTAACCCTCCCCCTCCCCTCCTTATTGACCAATCATCGATTTCGACGAGGGTTTAAGCCACGCCCCCTACCCCCACCCCACCTTATTGACCAATCATCGAACTCGACGAGGGCTTTAGGCCACGCCCCTTCCCCCACTCCACCCTTTTAATCGACCAATCAGCGAATTCGATGACACCCCTTTTACCCCCACTCCTTCCCCCACCCTTATTAATTGACCAATCAGCGAATTCGACGACACCTCATTACCCCCACCCTAGCCCTACTCCTATTACATGACACCTACCTTTACCCCCACCACCTCTAGGTCGTCGTATTCGTTGGCCTCTTAAGCTCCTCCTACAAGATGGCGGCTCTCCTAACAGCTGTAGTACACAAGATGGCCGACCTCGTACCAGCTGATGACCACAAGATGGCGGACCTCATACCTCCACCCCCCTCGCCCACTGATAGACAGGAGGGGGATTTTTTTTTTAATTATTTTTACTTACCTGGGATTCGATCCTACAACCTTCGTACTGGTAGACACGTCATCTGCACCAGTCGGCCACAGTGGTAGTCTCGCTTACTCTAGTTTTGAATGTTCTCTTATGTTTTAACTAGGAATTATTTTTTTTAAAAAATCTAACCCCCCCTCACCAATAATTTTTTTTAAATTTAAATTACCCCCACTATCACAAAAATATTCAACTTAAATAAAAATGGATAACCTCACTTTAGGTAATAGAAAAAAACTATTTACTTACCCCCTCCACCTGGACTGCTTCCGCTGCTGATGACGCGACCTACACTCACTGAAAACTAAACCCGAACTGGCATTTGGACTGCGATACTAGCATTAACCCCCCACCACAATTACGTCACACTCTAACTAGCCAATAGAATTGCATCTTTTTTTCCAACTGATTGCCTCTCTGGACAGGTCTCTGTAGCAAGCCACCCCCTTTCCCTTCCACATCTTTTATCATACCTGTTAATTTATATATATGCCAACATAGCTGAACATGCTCCAACAAGTCTGGACATGTAGCCAGCTGTTTGAACAGGCAAGTAAAAATAATGATGACTCATACCATTGTCATATCCTCAACGAGCACAAACATGCTCCAACAAGTCTGGACATGTAGCCAGCTGCCTCTTTCGCTTTAACCGTTTTTTTTTTTTGTTATTATGAAGTTAAAAGTAAATTGAACTTTGAACTTTCATATATCTTATTATTATTTCCGTTTACCAACTATACAAACCTGTATGAACATATCATCGGTGTAGTCTCAATATGTGTGATTACCTGAACATGCTCCAACAAGTCCGGACATGTAGCCAGCTGCCTCATTCGCTTTAACCGTTTTTTTTTGTTATGTGTGATTACCTGAACATGCTCCAACAAGTCCGGACATGTAGCCAGCTGCCTCTTTCGCTTTAACCGTTTTTTTTTTGTTATTATGAAGTTAAAAGTAAATTGAACTTTGAACTTTCATATATCTTATTATTATTTCCGTTTACCAACTATACAAACCTGTATGAACCTATCATCGGTGTAGTCTCAATATGTGTGATTACCTGAACATGCTCCAACAAGTCTGGACATGTAGCCAGCTGCCTCATTCGCTTTAACCGTTTTTTTTGTTATGTGTGATTACCTGAACATGCTCCAACAAGTCCGGACATGTAGCCAGCTGCCTCATTCGCTTTAACTGTTTTTTGTTATTATGAAGTTAAAAGTAAATTGAACTTTGAACTTTTTAATAAAATATAAATAAGTTTTAATTTCCTTTTTTTTATTTATCACATAATTTGTATATGGCTTAATATTGCTCAACTTGCACCTTAACCCCATAAAACTTTCCTGTAATTTTAAGTGTAAAAAGGAAAAATACGAATGAGCAAACATTAATTAAAACATTTTATTTTTATTTAACGGAAGTATACAAGTAAAATAATAACATTTATTTCACAGTATAAATTTATTTCAGTTTACCAACTATACAAACCTGTATGATCATATCATCGGTGTAGTCTCAATATGTGTGATTACCTAAACATGCTCCAACAAGTCTGGACATGTAGCCAGTTGCCTCTTTCGCTTTAACCGTTTTTTTTTTGTTCTTATTATTTCCGTTTACCAACTATACAAACCTGTATGAACATATCGTATAGTCTCAATAGGATGACACGTATGATTAGCTGAACATGCTCCAACAAGTCTGGACATGTAGCCAGCTGCCTCTTTCGCTTTAACCGTTTTTTTTGTTATTATGAAGTTAAAAGTAAATTGAACTTTGAACTTATTAATAAAATATAAATAAGTTATAATTTACTTTTCTTTATTTATCACATAATTTGTATATGGCTTAATATTGCTCAACTTGCATGTCTGAGCTTGCCCTGTTTGAATTGGTCAGTAATTAACTGATATCTCCCACCCTTGGGTATGACGTCACTAATAGTTAGCCAATAGCATTTCGTGTTTTTATTAATAATCGATTATTATAATCGATTCTTCTGATAATATAAAAGTCGCTCCAAATTCGGCTGCGGTCATAAAGTGTTTAGTGTTCTTAGTGTCAACAGCTTTTCCAGCATCTTGCCTTCTTTGAACTGTAAGTACTTTTTTTATTATTTTTAACAAATATATATATATATATTCCTATTATTTCACCTTTTTTTATATTTCATTTTTTCTAAGTTTTCAATTTTAAATTTCATTCTGTATAGTTAATTTTATTTCTTGTATATATTTCTTTAGTAATATCTTAGTCTAGTTTATATTCTTATTAATTTTTAAATATTCGCGCTTTATAAATATATATATATATTTGTATTTATTATTTCGTGTTACGTACTATTTTATTGATAATGGAGTGTCAGTATTGTGGAAAAATGTTTTTACGGGGGGACTATAAGGAGCGTCATGAACGTGCTTGCGCCGCAAATGAGCAATCTCGTCAATGTCCAAATTGTAGAGAAAGGTATTCTTCTCGAAAAACGATGCTTGCTCATTTGCGACGCTGCGGTACTGAAACACCAGTCATGGCAAAACGAGCTCGTATTGAGACAGCTCAAGGCCATTTATATGAAGTGGAGTCAGCCTTTGGGAGGACTCTTCGAACTTTTTTCCTTCCAAGTTCCGGGGCAGTCGACGCAATGGAATTTCTAACAGGTCAGATAGAAACATTGCGTCGTCTGCTTCAGGAAGTAATGGCAGACAGCGATTCTCCCCTGAAATATAACTTGGTCTTGGAGGCGACCTTTGAAAACATCAAAGGTGAAACTTGTGATCGCGCCTTCAAGACTAAGAATAAAGTAATTTATGAAGACTCCTCCATCGACGACTCTCTTAATGAGAGCTTCAAGAAGATTATAGTAGAGATGGAGGAGTCAACACTAAAGGGGAGCGGCTGGTGCCTAAAAGAGTTCGATGGAGTCCTCTTAAAAGTAAATAAATTTACCCCTCTCGGCGGCTCCAGCTTCATTCCCCTTCCTTCTCACATTGCCAATAAAAAAGCCGTCATCAATGTCCAAAATATGGATGACCGGTGTTTTCAGTACGCGATTCTCGCTCGCTTCATCGCAAAGGATCCACAACGCGTTAGTAAGTACGCTAATCTTGAACACAGGTACAATTTTGACTGCATTTCCTTCCCCACTCCTCTCCATGAGGTGAAAAAATTTGAAAAGTACAACAACATCACGATAAATGTTTTCACCCTTGGAGAGAAAGGAAACGTGTACCCTCTAAAAGTGGTAAAGCAGGAGAAGGAAGACCATCGTGATCTCCTTCTTCTGACTTTAGAGAATGGACGGAGCCACTACACTTACATTAAAGATTTTAATAGATTAGTGGCCCGACAAATTACTTCTCATGAACAAAGGGTACACGTTTGCAAGCGGTGCTTTACTCATTTCAACATGGATGGTGAAAGCATCGCCGAGCGGGTGAGGGAACATATGGAGTATTGTGGAGTAAACAGACCGACCCGGATTGTATTGCCAGAATGTAACGACGATGGGACCCCTCCAAAAATATCTTTCACAAAAATACAAAACCAAATGAGGGTTCCCCTCGTCGTTTATGCTGATTTTGAGGCAATTTTAAAAAAAATGGATACAAACGGAAACAATGTGGGCCGGTCGTACACAACTCCCTACCAGAGCCATCTTCCTATGAGTTTCTGCACTTATGTGAAAGTGGCAGAAGACATACGCCACTGCCTTCCTGCCGATTTTCCTGCGGAACCTTACATCTATACGGGTGAAGATTCCGCAGAGAAATTTATGGCTTACATAAAGGCGGTGGCCGAGAAGGTGGCTCTGGTGTACTCCATTAAGCGGCCAATGCTACCCCTGACACCATCTCAGCTGGAAGACTTTAAACGGTCCCCAAAATGTCACCTCTGCAATCTTCCCTTCAATAGATCCGATCCTAAAGTGGCGGATCACGATCACATCACTGGTGTGTATCGTGGTCCTGCTCACAATTCCTGCAATATCCTTTACCGCACTCCTCGTTTCCTTCCCGTCTTCCTCCACAATCTGAGCGGCTATGACGCCCACTTTATTGTTCGCCAGTTGGGGTATGACTCAAGTCGCATTGACGTCATCCCCAACAGCGAAGAGAAATACATTTCATTTAGCAAGCAAGTGGGCGCTCTAACCGTCAGATTTGTGGACACCTTCCGTTTCATGTCTTCTAGCTTAGATAGGTTGTCCAAGAATTTGCCCAACAATAAATTTATAGACACGGGCAAATTCTTCCCCGCCGACAAGATGGATCTGGTCGTAAGAAAAGGAGTGTACCCCTATGACTACACAGATTCGTTCGAGAAACTTAGGGAGACGGTTCTACCCCCTAAGGAGGCATTCTATAGCACCCTTAATGAATGTCACATCTCGGACGAAGACTATCAGCATGCCCAGTCAGTTTGGGAGGCCTTTGAAATTAGAACCCTAGGGGGGTACAGCGAACTCTACCTTAAAGTAGACGTAATGCTCTTATGTGACATCTTTGAAAATTTCAGAGATGTTTGCATAAGAGCATATTCGCTGGACCCTGCCTGGTATTTCACGGCCCCAGGACTGGCTTGGGATGCCATGCTGAAGTGTACAGGGGTACAGTTAGATCTACTCACTGATTATGACCAGCTCCTGATGGTTGAGCGGGGCATTAGGGGTGGCATTTGCCAGTGCAGTCTTCGCTATGGTAAAGCTGATAATGCTTATCTGTACCCAGATCGAGATCCTCATAAGGAATCTAGCTACATTGCCTACCTAGATGCAAATAATTTGTACGGGTGGGCAATGTCAAATCCACTTCCTTACGGGGCTTTCGAATGGGTATCAGATCCGGATACTCTAGACTGGGGCAATATGCAGGAAGATGGTCCCTTCGGGTATATTGTCGAAGCCGATATTGAGTATCCGGCCGAGTTGCACGAACTGCACAACGATTTCCCCCTTCTCCCGGAGAATAGGGTGCCTCCGGGACAGGTTAACAAGAAATTGTTGGCTCCATTGACCAACAGGGAGAAATACGTTGTTCACTTCGTCAACTTGAGGCAGGCCATGGGTTTAGGTCTGCGGTTGGTACGCGTACATAGAGCGCTGCGATTCAGGCAGTCCCGTTGGCTTCGCCCTTACATCGACCTCAACACCCAAATGAGACAACAGGCGACCAACGACTTTGACAAAGACTTCTACAAACTAATGAACAACGCAGTATTTGGCAAATTCATGGAGGACGTACGAAAACGAACAAAAATAGAACTGGTAACTGACGAACGTAGAATACGGAAACTAATAGCGAAACCTACTTTTAAAGACAGGACGATCTACTCAGAGACGCTGACTGCTGTACATCTGGACTTTGAACAGATCACGATGAACAAACCAATCTATGTTTGGATGGCCATTCTTGATCTGTCCAAAGTCCGGATGTATGACTTTCACTACAGTACAATGCTGACAAAATACGGACCTGACAAACTAAAATTGTTATATACAGACACTGACAGCCTCATGTACTTAGTAAAGACGAAAGACTTTTACGAGGACATAACTACAATGATGGACGAATTTGACACCAGCGACTACCCAGACGGACATCCATGTAAGAGCAACAGAAATAAGAAGGTGTTGGGGAAGTTCAAGGATGAAGCCAGTGGAGAGCCTGTCTCTGAATTCGTGGGCCTCCGCGCAAAGATGTACGCAGTACGCATCCGCGGCCTAGAGAAGAAGCGGGCGAAAGGGATAAAGAAGGCAGCCGTAGATAAAAAAATCACCTTTGATGATTATATGGCTGCCCTGTTCGAGGGAAAAGAGTTTACAACCACGTTTAGAACAATAATTTCTAAAGAACATAAACTCTTTTCCGTCGAACAGAGAAAAGTATCCCTTTCGCCCCACGACGACAAACGCCATCTAGTCGATCGTGTACATACTCTCGCCCATGGCCACTTTACCATAGCGGACTTGCCTGTGTAAAGTTGTGGATTTTTTGTAAATATATATTTCATATACTATGTACATGGTTACCTTGTTTAGAGTAGGTCTTTTTTTTTTGTTCTAGTCAATCTTTATTTATTAATTTTTTTTTAAACGTATTTTTGTAAATATTTTTTTTCCATATATTATTATTTTTTGTAAATATTTTTTCTATTTATTATTAGTATTTAGTATTAAGTTTTTTCTAATTAATAGTTTATTAAAATAAAAAAAAAAATAAAAAAATTAATAAATAAAAAAAGGTGGTGGGTATTAGTTTAAGTTATTTTATTTTATGTAAATAGGATGTGTGAATGATGGTGGCGGGTGTGTGTGAATGCAATGTAGATAGATTTCCTATGCCATGTACATAGCTTAGTTATATATATATATACAGAAGCGAGAGAGCGTTCCTTATTAGTTCCCATCATGCGCTTGATAAAGCAACATCACACCCTCTCCGTGCAAAATCTTGACGACAGGGCCTCTTCCAAGAAATGCTCCAAACACGGTCAGCTTTTCCCAGATTCCATTAGATGTTTAATAAGTGGGCCGTCCAATTGTGGGAAAACTAACCTGATGTTGAGCTTAATATACGATCCAAAGGGGTTGAGATATGAAAATATATATTTGTTTGCAAAGTCATTACAACAGCCCAAGTACCGGAAGTTAGCTCAAATTTTAGAACCTTTAAAAGATATTGGGTACTTTGAATTTGAAGACAATTCTCAAGTTCCCCCACCTAAAGAGGCCCTGCCAAATTCAATAATTATTTTCGATGATATAGCATGTGACAAGCAAGATAATGTAAGAGCCTATTTTTGTATGGGGCGCCACAGTGGAGTTGATATATTTTATCTAAGTCAAAGTTATACTAGAGTTCCTAAGCACCTAGTGAGAGAAAATGCAAATTTCCTAATACTCTTTCGGCAAGATGAATTAAATTTGAGAAGAATTTACGATGACCATATCAATTCCGACATGGAATTCAAAACTTTTAGAAAAATTTGCCACTGGTGTTGGAAAGAAAATAGATATGGTTTTCTAGTGTTGGACAAAGATAGACAGATTACTGAGGGAAGGTATCGAAAAGGTTTCGAAGCCTATATAATACCTTAACTATGTACTTGAAGATCATTGTTCATTGAGCCATGGAGGGGTCAACTAGTGACGTTGTTATGCGTGAAATAATGGAAACCAGAAAGGCGATTCAAGAAAAGTGTAATATATTGAAGAGGAACAGAGAAGAGACCGATGAATATTTGAAAATGAAATATCAACCTTTATTGAGTCCATTGAAAGCATTGGTGGAAAAGCAGGAAAAGCCACCACTTGAATTAAAACAATCTCCTAAACCGGAAGTAGCTACTTGTGAAACACCCCTTCCACCTCCAAAGAGACTAAAATTTCTGAGGCTGGAATCGGCTACTACACCACCGTCAAGATTATCAAAGACATGGCATGAAGAACTTTCAACCCCAAAGCGACCGGAAGTTCTAAAGTTATCTTCTTCTGCTTCTGCTGAAGCAACCAGCCCGCTTCAAGAGGTACGAGAACAAGCACAAACTCCCGAAGGGAAGGAAATTTCAGCAAAATATTTGAAGGAAGTTGGAGAAATGTCCTCAAAATATATCAAAAAATTTATTAAAAATGAGACCAAGGACTTGGATATGATATATGGTGTAGTTTATGACGGCCGGAGATTTAGTATTGGTGACTCAGTGGTCTCCATCAGCAAAGATATTCTATCCGTTGGTGATAATACCTATTTCGGCACGCCAGGTCTTTTCGAGTTATTATTCTTGACAAATCCAAACTTGTCTATGGTGAAAAAGACGGATTATATCAATTATAAGAGCATACTGCAACAGACGAACGCTCATAGAGAAGGGCACAGCCCTTCCGGACCAATTAAAGTTCTGAACACAAACATGAAATACAAGAATGTGATTTCAAAATTGTTTTCAACAAAAAGAGGTGCCGGATATGTAGATCCTAACATGCTTGTAGATCGATTAAGAAGGTTACTTGGCACCAACAATGCCAGCGCGGAAATAAAAAGTATTGAAGCCCAGCTGAGAGATGGAGGTATAATAGCGTAGTGTGGACATGAACAAGCTTCATTTCATCATGGCCTCTGTTAAGGAACAGATTGTAAACGAGTTGCATAGACCAGCAAGAAGAGTGTTCAAGAGAAGAGCAGTTCTTCTAAAGGGCTTAGATGACCTATGGCAAGCCGACCTGGTGGAACTAATACCCTACGCTAGATTCAATAAAGGTCATAAATATCTGTTGACCGTGATTGATTGTTTCTCCAAATATGCATGGGCGATCCCTCTGAAGAATAAGTCAGCCCTGGAAGTGAGTCAAGCATTCGAGAAAGTATTAGCCGATCGGAAGCCAAACAATTTGCAAACGGATAATGGAAAAGAGTTTTACAACAAGATATTTGGCAAGCTGATGAACGTGAACGGTATAAATCACTACTCTACCTATAGTAACTTAAAAGCTTCAATAGTGGAGAGATTCAATCGTACTCTGAAAGCGGCAATGTGGAAAAAATTTAGTCTCCAAGGATCGTACGAATGGCTAACCGGCATTAAATCGCTAGTGAACAAATATAATAACACTAAACACAGAACTATCAAAATGACGCCGGCTTCAGTACGGGGAAAAGAAATAGAAGAACAGCTGTTACGTGAAGTATATGCGAAGAAAACTTTGAAAAATGCCAGCATTCCCAAGTTCAAAGCTGGTGATCATGTACGCATATCCAAATATAAAGCGCAATTTGCTAAAGGCTACTGCCCTTCATGGTCTACAGAAATATTTAAAGTTGCTGAAGTGAAAAATACCATACCGGTCACCTATCATCTGAAAGATTGTAAGGGGCAAATGATTGCTGGAGGTTTCTATCAAGAGGAACTGCAGCTGGCCAAACATCCCGACAGTTACCTAGTGGAGAAGGTTATTAAACGGAAAGGAGATAAAATTTTGGTGAAATGGTTGGGCTTAGATAATTCACACAACAGTTGGGAGAATGTTAAAAATGTTCATATATAAAGCCAGAAAAAAGTAACAACGATTTAGTTTATCATGAGACGTGCTAAAGATAAGAAGAAAAAGAAGAGAATCATCCCCACTCCTAGACGGATGGGTGGCAAATCTTCAAAATTGAGTGGAAAAGCTAAACGAATGCTGGATACGCTACCTCGCCTGCGGTTAAGTAATTTTGATCTAATTAAGTTGGCGAAATCAAATAAAATTCCTCATTTCAGAGAAGTATTCATGATTGATGAATTTCCAAAGAAACCATGGAAAAATGAACGAGCCATTTTTAATTTGGATAGCAGTGTTGGCAGTGGTACTCACTGGGTTTGTTATAAGAAGAGAGGAGAATATGTTCAATTCTTCGATAGCAGTGGTGCCAATCCCCCTGCTGAATTTGTCCGATATGTAAAGGGAAGTCGAATTTCATGGAACCGGAAGCAGTATCAGAAAGTTGGCACTAACAACTGCGGTCAGCTTTGTCTACTCTTCCTGCTGGATGTCTTATAAAAGAGAGGCTCACAACTGAAGTTGGCCATTTGATCACTAGACGGAGATGGGGTTAGACTTTAGAAGAGGCGATAAAAGGACAGTTGCGGAGAAAAAGAGCATCATTCCAGTGAGAACAGTTGCCGAGCGAACATCGCTGACCAACAGCAGTATTCGATTTCTTCAGGCTGCAGGTTACTACGTTCTATCATCATCATGGAAGTGTTAGATTTGGAAGAGAAATGTCAGTTTGACAATTCAATCGAGTGCATAGAATTGCATTCCCATCACCCATATGCTTCTTCAAAACTACTGCCAGGCGATGAAATACGCATTAGTGTACAACATCAAGATCTATATACGCTACCTAGTCAAAGTTTGCTCTACTTGGAAGGCAAGTTTTTAAAGGAAGACGGCTCTGCAGTTCCTGTTTCATCCAAATTGACCAATAATGCTTTTGCATTTCTATTTGATGAAATAAGATACGAACTAAGTGGAGTTGAAATAGATCGAGTAAAAAACCCAGGAATAGCTTGTACACTTAAAGGGTTGGCTTCGCTTAAGGCAGGCTGTCAGTATATTACAAACTGGGGCTGGTGCTATCCTCAAAGCGATGCTCTCAACATCACTTCAGCAGAAGGATGTTTTAATTTATGCATTCCGCTGTCATCGCTACTGGGATTTTGTGAAGATTATCAGAAAATTGTGATTAATGTTAAACAAGAATTGATACTTGTTAGAAGCAGACAAGATGGAAATGCCTATAAATTCAACAGATTGAATGAAGAACAAGCGGTGGAGAGGTGTAAAATTGAAATGGTGAAGCTTTGCTGGATGCTGCCCTATGTAACAGTCAACGAACATCAGAGATTGGCTCTTATGCGTCATCTTAAATCTGCTAAGGTATTTGCTCTAAGTTTTAGAAGTTGGGAACTCTATGATTACCCTTTGTTGCCGGCCACTCAGAGGCAAATCTGGTCAGTAAAGACATCTAGTCAAATGGAAAAGCCCCGATATATCATTCTAGCTTTTCAAACCGGACGTGCTAATAATGTGGAAAGCAACGCTAGTCACTTTGACCACTGTTCTATTTCAAATGTAAAACTTTATCTTAATTGTAAAGCTTTCCCATACGGCGATTTGAATGTAGATTTTTCCTCTAACCGTTTTGCCATTCTATATCATATGTATGCTTCCTTTCAAATGTCATATTATGGAGAACAAATGTATCCTCTAAGTTCTTTACAAAATTTTAAAGAGAAAACACCCTTAATTGTAATAGATTGTTCTAAACAGTGTGAATCTATCAAATGTGGCCCGGTAGATGTTAGATTGGAATTTGAATCAAAAGAAATGTTCCCGCCCAACACCACTGCCTATTGTCTTATTATTCACGACAGGGTGGTAGAATATAATCCTTTGACAGGTATTGTACGTCGTATGGTATAAGAAGGCTTGAAGAGCTAGTTCAGTGTTCAGTATGGCTCAAACAGGCGTGCTGATAGCTGACTTCCAGTGCTTTGTAGACAGTGTAGGAGGTTATATTGTTAAAGAGCTTTCTCTATTAGACTATAATTTTCAATCAGTCAGACACTGGATATTCAAGCCACCTGCCCAACATAAACAATGTGAAAAAAGTAGAAGAACCAATTATTGGTTAGAAAATTATTATCATAAAATTAAATGGAATGACGGGGATATTGAATATGAAATGATTAGAGATATTTTCAAGTTTATTGATTGTAATTATAAATTTGTGTTTGTTAAGGGTTATGAAAAGAAAAGATTTCTTTTGCAAAATCTGTACAGTTGTTGTGTAATTAATTTAGAAGATTATGACTGTCCAAAACTTGATTCATTAGAAACAGCAGGAAATCAGTGTATTATACACAATACTTGTAAAGAGAAATGTACGCAATATCGAATTAAAGCCATCAATTGCTGGCTCAACAGTAAATTTGGTTGGAATGAGACGGAAATATTTTTGCCTTGAAGAACGAATGTGGTCACTGGCGAATGCATTGAGTTGCACACAAACCTGAATGTTGGTCACTGGCGGGGTGTAAAATCCCCGTAAACCATGAATGGATTTGTGCAGATTCTGTACAATGTATGAATGCGATTGATGCAAGGCAGATAAAATTCCAACAACCATTAAAATAAACTGATTCGATAGCAAAACATTTCTTATTTATTTCACTTTATTGTACTAATTAGAAATTAAATATTTTATTTGTATTTGAAGTTGATTTTTAAGTTTTTATATTTTTCTGTAGATATGTATCTTTTTAAGTTTTATTTCAATATATGTATTAAATTAAATTATTGCTTTATTTTTTCAATTATTCCTTTTATTATTATAAAATTATTTAAAAAAATAAAACAAAAATAAAACAAAAAAAAACAATCTTCCTCGATGACCTCCACCTTGACGTGGTGAGGAAGCTTAAGGCGGAAGCCGAACTAAGAGGGGCGCATATACAAAATTTATTTAGTTAAAAAAAAAAAAAGAAAAAACTAAGCTGCAGCTTGTGCTCGTTGAGGATATGACAATGGTATGAGTCATCATTATTTTTCCTTGCCTGTTCAAACATGTTGTGCAAGCGTGTTAACATTTTTTAAAAAGTAAGTTTTTAAGTCTCCAAAACATTCAAAGTTTTATTATTTATAAAGCAATAAAAGCTAATAAGGGCAAAGTTCAGTTTCAAAAATATTGTTTTTTTCTAAGAAACATATATAAAGTTAACGGACAGGTTGAGTCCTGCATCAAAGGTGGGAGGTATGATTCACCTTAGAGAGAGAGAGAGAGACACTTGCAAGAGAGAGAGAGGGAAGACAAGCACGCAATTCTATTGGCTAACTATAAGTGACGTCATAGAGTGGGGGGGGACATCCGTAACGGTAGAGTAGTGAAGCTTGTAAGGTAATTCGTCATTCGTTGCCCACAGCTCGAGAGGTTAACTTCATACTTCAAAGGTAAGTAATAATACTTTTTTTTAAAGAAACAATATATTGATAATGATGTGATACTTTCATATAATATTCTTCTTTTAGATGTCTAAGTTGGCAAGCTTTTTGAATGATGTGAATACAAGGTCTGTGGGCATTGGCAAATTATCAGATCTAAGAACCGGATACTCATACGAAGTGAAGCAATTCGAAAGAATCAACACTAAATTTGGAGATGCCATCGTTGCCCATTTACATTATATTGGCCCGACAATGGACTACCCAACGAGGATCTTCCTTCCACGCAGATTTGCGGCAGTGATAACTGATGAAATGGTGGAAGATTACCAACAATCAAAGAAAAAACTGTTAATAATGTACAAAGGCTTTAATAATGGAAGATATGACATAGAATTTAAATAAAATTTATACTGTGAAATAAATGTTATTATTTTACTTGTATATTTCCGTTAAATAAAAATAAAATGTTTTAATTAATGTTTGTTCATTCTTATTTTTACTTTATACACTTATAAATAAAGAAAAGTTAATTAAAACTTATTTATATTTTATTAATAAGTTCAAAGTTCAATTTACTTTTAACTTCATAATAACAAAAAAAAAAACGGTTAAAGCGAAAGAGGCAGCTGGCTACATGTCCGGACTTGTTGGAGCATGTTCAGGTAATCACACATAACAAAAAAAACGGTTAAAGCGAATGAGGCAGCTGGCTACATGTCCAGACTTGTTGGAGCATGTTCAGGTAATCACACATATTGAGACTACACCGATGATAGGTTCATACAGGTTTGTATAGTTGGTAAACGGAAATAATAATAAGATATATGAAAGTTCAAAGTTCAATTTACTTTTAACTTCATAATAACAAAAAAAAAAACGGTTAAAGCGAAAGAGGCAGCTGGCTACATGTCCGGACTTGTTGGAGCATGTTCAGGTAATCACACATAACAAAAAAAACGGTTAAAGCGAATGAGGCAGCTGGCTACATGTCCGGACTTGTTGGAGCATGTTCAGGTAATCACACATATTGAGACTACACCGATGATATGTTCATACAGGTTTGTATAGTTGGTAAACGGAAATAATAATAAGATATATGAAAGTTCAAAGTTCAATTTACTTTTAACTTCATAATAACAAAAAAAAAAAACGGTTAAAGCGAAAGAGGCAGCTGGCTACATGTCCAGACTTGTTGGAGCATGTTTGTGCTCGTTGAGGATATGACAATGGTATGAGTCATCATTATTTTTACTTGCCTGTTCAAACAGCTGGCTACATGTCCAGACTTGTTGGAGCATGTTCAGCTATGTTGGCATATATATAAATTAACAGGTATGATAAAAGATGTGGAAGGGAAAGGGGGTGGCTTGCTACAGAGACCTGTCCAGAGAGGTAATCATTTGGAAAAAAAGATGCAATTCTATTGGCTAGTTAGAGTGTGACGTATTTGTGGTGGGGGGTTAATGCTAGTATCGCAGTCCAAGTGTCAGTTCGGGTTTAGTTTTCAGTGAGTGTAGGTCGCGTCATCAGCAACGGAAGCAGTCCAGGTGGAGGGGGTAAGTAAATAATTTTTCTATTACCTAAAGTGAGGTTATCCATTTTTATTTAAGTTGAATATTTTTGTGATAGTGGGGGTAATTTAAATAAAAAAAAAAAAAAATTCTTGGTGAGGGGGTTAGATTTTTTAAAAAATAATTCCAAGTTAAAACATAAGAGAACATTCAAAACTAGAGTAAGCGAGACTACCACTGTGGCCGACTGGTGCAGATGACGTGTCTATCAGTACGAAGGTTGTAGGATCGAATCCCAGGTAAGTAAAAATAATTAAAAAAAAAAATCCCCTCCTGTCTATCAATGGGCGAGGGGGGTGGAGGTATGAGGTCCGCCATCTTGTGGTCATCAGCTGGTACGAGGTCGGCCATCTTGTGTACTACAGCTGTTAGAAGAGACGCCATCTTGTAGGAGGAGCTTAAGAGGCCAACGAATACGACGACCTAGAGGTGGTGGGGGTAAAGGTAGGTGTCATGTGATAGGAGTAGGGCTTGGGTGGGGGTAAAGGGATGTCGTCGAATACGCTGATTGGTCTATTAAGAAGGGTGGGGGTAGGAGTGGGGGTAAAAGAGGTGTCATCGAATTCGCTGATTGGTCGATTTAAAGGGTGGAGTGGGGGAAGGGGCGTGGCCTAAAGCCCTCGTCGAGTTCGATGATTGGTCAATAAGGTGGGGTGGGGGTAGGGGGCGTGGCTTAAACCCTCGTCGAAATCGATGATTGGTCAATAAGGAGGGGTGGGGGTAGGGGTGGGGGAAGGGGTGGGAGGGGAGGGGATGGCCGCCATTTTGTATTTTAGGTGCGCCAGAACCGCCAAATCCTCTCTACTGTCGATGAGGATTATTCCTTGCGAATCCCAAAAGACAGTCGCCATAATCTTTCCGGCCGAAGGAACGGTCTTCGCCTTTTTTGGCGCTGATTCCCCCTTGGTAACCCATTGTTTAGATTGTTCTTTGGTCTCAGGAGTGTAGTGATGTATCCATGTTTCATCCACAGTCGACGCTTAAAGTCCTGCGGATTCTTCTGGAACAGCTGCAAACCGTCCTTGCAACACTTCACACGATTTCGTTTTTGGTCAAGCGTGAGCAATCGCGGCACCCATCTTGCGGATAGCTTTGTCATGTCCAAATGTTGATGCAAAATATTATGTACCCGTTCATTCGAGATGCCCACAGCACTAGCAATCTCACGCACCTTCACTCTTCTGTCATCCATCACCGTATCATGGATTTTATCAATGATTTCTGGAGTAGTAACCTCAACAGGGCGTCCAGAACGTTCAGCGTCACTTGTGCCCATATGGCCACTCCGAAAATTTTGAAACCACTTATAAACTGTTCTAATCGAAGGTGCAGAGTCACCATAATGTTTATCAATAGTCTCCTGAGGCGTTTTGCCTTTCATAAAGTAGTGTTTAATCAACACACGAAATTCTTTTTCGTCCATTTTTTGAAAATCACTCGACTTCCTCGATTCAAACGAATGCCAAACACAAAGAAATAGACCGATCTGGCTGAAACTTGGTGTGTGTTCTCCCAAGAGATGCTACTAACTAAACATAACCTCGATACGCGCCAGTGGTGCTATCTCTCTGACTTTGCACGGACTTTTCAAACGACCCTCGTATAGATGCATATCGTACTAGAAACTGGAGCAAATAGGTTTCAAAGGTATCTTGCTAGTTAATTAAGAAGGGATAGAGCTACCTGAGAGTTTGGGATAGACCTGTCTTAATTTAAGTGAGGTTTGTGAAGTCCTGGTTAATCTTGTGCCGAGTTTAAAGGAAGCTAAAATTATTGCGAAAATAAAATTGCCGCTTATTGGTAACAAGACCAACATTTTTAATTAAAACTTTCTTTGTTAAACAAACTAGCGAAATTGTCCGTAAGTTTAATTTTACTAGAATGATTGACGATGTACTTGTTAATAATATGAATAATTAAACATTTAAATAAATACATACAATACTGTTTGAACTAAACTCTTAATCTGAATACGTGGAGAAACCAATTTGACGTTAGCCTAATGATTGTTATTCTATACTATTCTTCCAGGGGCTAATGTCCAAAAACCTATACGTGTCGCATCTGTTTTTGTATAGAACAAAAATTTCATTAAAAGTGGTTCAGGGAGATAGAAGCGGCAGCTATTTCGCGAAAGAAATAATTTTGACTCTTTTTGTTTAAAAGGCTCCTGAGGCCCATTTATTAAACCAATTTAAAAATGACCTACCTTATCGTGGTGATACCAGAATATGTAAGCCGGTGGCTCGGTTCCATAGTTTATGGAACAGGTTAAGTTTATGGTGCTGCCATGCTCAATATGCACGTCTGATGTCCCATGGATTACCGCAGACGGCACTGCAACACAAAAGAAGTCATTCCATTGCATTAAAAACAAACAAACAAACAAAATGCAATCAACATCTCAGTGGCGGCTGTTACCTAAAAAATCTGGGTATTGCAACCATAAGACTAAAAACATAAAAATATGTTTAATCTTCAAAACTTATATTATTCTTATTCGAAACCCAAGCTTGTGTCTAGATCACGTCAACTTAAAATGAAAAAACAAAAACACTTTTCAATCAGTTATTTAAGAATAAAGTAAAAAAGAAACCTTTAATATCACTCAAACAAAATTAAGTAAATATAAATTTAATTTTCAATCTAAACTAGAAATCAGTCTAGTTTAACATTAAAAATTAAACAATAATCAATCTAAATAATAATAATAATTTTCTTTATTAATTAATATTTACATTTATATTTATAAATAACATAAAATTAAAAAATTACTTACAAAAGAAAATAACTACATATACGAGTACAGGGTGATCCATTTAAAACACACCAATCGCTAATAACTTTTTAGGAAAGCGGAATTTCGAAAAAACGCACGAAGTAAGCTATATATTTTTTTGGTCTAGTTTACAAATGTTTTACCCCCGACTCTGTATCTTTATTTTTGGTGGAGTTAGGGCCAAAAACCCGATTGGGGTATCATAAGGACCACTGGTTTTGGCAATGATTATGAAAACTACATAAAAAATTGTGAAAAATGACGTTAATGCCGTTTTGATATTCCTAAAATTAGTCGAGATATTTAAGATCAAAGTTACAATTTTATCTATTCGTGAACGATTTTCGATATTAATTTTCCACCACAAATACACGTTTTGGGAGGTCCTCTGGCTGCAAAAAATGTTATTGGTGACGCAAATAACAATAAGAATAATTGGAGATTTTAAAAAATGTAGTGTAATGTAATGGTTGTGGGTGAATCAGGATAAATTTGTTTTATCATCAAATAAAAGCAACCATCACGTCATTTTAATGTACTCCGTATGCAAGACTTCTTGAACTGTGATTACGGCCAGGTTGCTGGTCTAATGATCAAGAGCGTGGCTTTTTAAGTGAGAGATCACCAGTTCGAATCCCGTGTATGGAAGTTATTCATAATACTTTTTTAATAAAATGTAATCATACGAGGGATTCGAACTGGGGACCTCCCACTTACAAAACCACGCTCTAGACCACTAGACCAACACCCACTCCTCCCTGGCAAGATATTCTTACCGCAATCATAGGTCATGAAGTCAGGGTACATTAAAATGATGTGATGCTTGCTTTTATTTGATGATAAAACAAATTTATCCTGATTCACCCACAACCATTACATTACACTTCATATTTTAAAATCTTTAATTATTACTATTTTTGTTCTTTGCGTTACAAATAACATTTTTGTAATCAGAGGACCTCCCAAAACGTGTATTTCTGGTGGAAAATTAATATTGAAAACCGTTCACGAGTTGATAAAATTGTAACTTTGTTCTTAAATATCTCGACAAATATTAGAGATATCGAAACGGGGTTAACGTTATTTTTCACAATTTTTTATGTAGTTTTCATAATCATTGCCAAAACCAGTGGTTCTTATGAAATCTCAATTGGGTTTTTGACCGTAACTCCGCCAAAAATAAAGATACAGCGTCGGGGGTGAAAAATTTGTAAACTAGACCAAAAAAAGCATATAGTTTACTTCGTGAGTTTTTTCGAAATTCCGCTTTCCTAAAACGTTATTAGCGATTGGTGCGTTTTAAATGGATCACCCTGTATGTACTAGTATGCTACTTTTCAACTAAAGACTTATTTCTTGGTTTCTTGGACCGTCAGAGTGATGTCTTGTTATAAATACATAAATATTCTATTGAAAATAATTATAAAGGAGCTGAAAACAAATAAAGGAAACGAAACTGAAATTAAAGAAAAACAATACAAGTTCTGATTACAAATTACTAAACAAGTTCTGATTTAAATTTATAGAAAACAAAATTGAAGTTTTTGTACCAAAGGACTCCAAATCTATAGACATTATTTTAAATTAAACTAAGCCCTAAGTTGATAAGCATGCTTACAATATTTTATTAAACATTTTCAATCTTTCCCGTTAATATACTCAAGCATCTCACTAGCGGCTAGAAAATATTTATTAAAATGCAGTCCTTTCTTACTTCGTTACTAGGCTGACAGGTAAAAAGTGAGATAAGTCCTCGTTTTCAGTATAGCCACACATCTCACACTTTTGTACAATCAGTCTTAAAATGTTTATAATTCAGATTCAATACGAGGGTCGTTTGAAAAGTTCGTGCAAAGTCAGAGAGATAGCACTACTGGCGCGTATCGAGGTTATGTTTAGTTAGTAGCATCTCTCGGAAGAACACACACCAAGTTTCAGCCAGATCGGTCTATTTCTTTGTGTTTGGCATTCGTTTGAATCGAGGAAGTCGAGAGATTTTCAAAAAATGGACGAAAAAGAATTTCGTGTGTTGATTAAACACTACTTTATGAAAGGCAAAACGCCTCAGGAGACTAAAGAGAAGCTTGATAAACATTATGGTGACTCTGCACCTTCGATTAGAACAGTTTATAAGTGGATTCAAAATTTTCGGAGTGGCCATATGGGCACAAGTGACGCTGAACGTTCTGGACGCCCTGTTGAGGTTACTACTCCAGAAATCATTGATAAAATCCATGATATGGTGATGGATGACAGAAGAGTGAAGGTGCATGAGATTGCTAGTGCTGTGGGCATCTCGAATGAACGGGTACATAATATTTTGCATCAACATTTGGACATGACAAAGCTATCCGCAAGATGGGTGCCGCGATTGCTCACGCTTGACCAAAAATGAAATCGTGTGAAGTGTTGCAAGGACTTTAAGCGTCGTTTCGTCACTGTGGATGAAACATGGATACATCACTACACTCCTGAGACCAAAGAACAATCTAAACAATGGGTTACCAAGGGGGAATCTGCGCCAAAAAAGGCGAAGACCGTTCCTTCGGCCGGAAAGATTATGGCGACTGTCTTTAGGGATTCGCAAGGAATAATCCTCATCGACTATCTGGAAAAGGGTAAAACTATTACAGGTGCATATTATTCATCGTTATTGGACCGTTTGAAAACCGAGCTGCAAGAAAAACGCCCACGATTGGCCCACAAAAAAGTCCTTTTCCATCACGACAACGCACCAGCTCACACCTCAGCAGTTGTGGTCGCAAAATTAATGGAAATAGGGTTCCAACTCGTTTCGCATCCCCCCTATTCTCCAGACTTGGCTCCCTCGGACTACTATTTGTTCCCCAATATGAAAAAAAGGCTGGCGGGAAAAAGATTTTATTCAAACGAGGAGGTGATTGCAGAAACGAATGGCTATTTTTCAGACTTGGACAAATCCTATTATTCGGAAGGGATCAACAAACTAGAGCAGCGTTGGACGAAGTGTATAAGCCTAAAAGGAGACTATGTTGAAAAATAAAAAAGGTTTACCCCCAAAGAATTAAGTAGTTTTTATTTTTGCACGGACTTTTCAAACGACCCTCGTAAATCTCCTCCACATTTAAAGATGCAACCAATACTATCTAATGGCAATGAGGAATTATATAGGTAATGGTTATTTAATTTAAATTCTAGTTCTCTATGCAGAAAGAGAACTATTCCAGTCTTTTTTGGTGCAAAGTTAGAAATGCATGCAACGTAAGTTTTTTTCTTAAATAATTGGTTCTTTACTTTTGCATTTAAAGCAACATTTACTGCCATCCTAACCCACTCTGCGGCAACACAGCCTCCTATGATCCTTCTATTCCCTACAGACCCAAAATAATAAAATATCCTTCTCTAAAATAACTTTTCTCCTCTAGCTGTTTTATCCTTCCCATCCTAAGCTTTCCTTTATACTGTGTAATGAAGGTTGTTATGTAATTTCACATTAGCACTTCTTGTTAGTAATTATTGTACATATTTATCTATCTATTTATCTAAAGTAATATTTAGTATTATGAATAAAGCTAGAGACATATTTCATATACATATATAAAGGCGCCACAGTAGCCGAGCGGGTTAGAGGCGAGACCTATAAAGCTAATATGTATTGTGGTACTGGGTTCGATTCCCCGGTTTCTGAACCTTGAATTTTATTCAATGATTAATAAAAGAAATTTGCAGTAAAGTATATTTTGCTTGTTGCCTCCGTCGACGACCCCTAATTTGGTAGTTGGAACGTAAAGTCCACTTGAAAATATAGGCATTACATAAAATGGTTGCGATAACGCAATATTTATACTCTATGACAGGTCTCCTACTTTAATTGGTGTTAAAGCTGGACTATAACTAAGTACACACATAGGGGCACAGGCGGTTACAAATAAAAGTTACCAAATAACAAGCAATAAAATGTAATTTTAAAGAAACCCACCAGGGATATCTTGTCAGGCTTGTACTAAGCATTTGTAGAACATTCAAAAATTTAAAATGTACACTCATATTTCAGTGTAGAGTAAAAAACATGGCCACTTAATTTTATCTATTCATGTATTAATTGCTATTGTTATATTTACCATGTTTATGTTGGGAAAAAAACAACAACCATTTTGTACAATTTACCTATTTTTTTTCTTTGCTAGAGGAAATAAAAAATTAAGGTAGTCGTTAAAAATGAATACAAACAAGGTGTTCTACCAGTCTGGTAGCCACTTAAGACTTTAAGATTGGTGAAGAGAGGAAAAGAAAAAGACAAATATTTCTAAAACTAACAAACCCACAAATCTTATTGGTTAAGCACATTTCCACTTAAGTAAAAGACGAATCCAAAAAAAGGTTTGTTAACAAAAAATGATTACCCAGTTTTCCTTATATCCCAAAAAATCGTTAGGGACAAGATTCAATTTTGGAAATGGATGCTTCAATTTTTATGTAGCAAAAATTTCCAGTCAGAAAAATATTCAGCAACCGAAAGTAACATTTAACGTTTAAACTTTTATAAGCCTTTATGGAAATACCTCCTTCAATTGCCTTTAAACTTAAGTATTCATTACATACGTGTGGATCAATAACATTTATTTGAATAATTTATATAGCACATTTTGTTTTTCTCTTTCAAGGGACAAGCTGAGGATGATTTAGGGGCACATTTCTTTTAAAGTGTCATTTAGGTATAAAAGTAAAATGATATCTATTTTTTCAAGCAGGCTTTACGACCAACTATCAAATTATAAGGATATTGGACGGAGGTGATTAGCAATCATACCTTACTATAAATTTATCATTTTAACCACTAAATAAAAATCAAAGGCCTAGACTCCGGGGATCGAACCCATTAACCAACGATACATACGAGGGTCGTTTGAAAAGTCCGTGCAAAGTCAGAGAGATAGCACCACTGGCGCGTATCGAGGTTATGTTTAGTTAGTAGCATCTCTTGGAAGAACACACACCAAGTTTCAGCCAGATCGGACTATTTCATTGTGTTTGGCATTCGTTTGAATCGAGGAAGTCGAGTGATTTTCAAAAAATGGACGAAAAAGAATTTCGTGTGTTGATTAAACACTACTATATGAAAGGCAAAACGCCTCAGGAGACTAAAGAGAAGCTTGATAAACATTATGGTGACTCTGCACCTTCGATTAGATCAGTTTATGAGTGGTTTCAAAATTTTCGGAGTGGTCATATGGGCACAAGTGACGCTGAACGTTCTGGACGCCCTGTTGAGGTTACTACTCCAGAAATCATTGATAAAATCCATGATATGGTGATGGATGACAGAAGAGTGAAGGTGCGTGAGATTGCTAGTGCTGTGGGCATCTCGAATGAACGGGTACATAATATTTTGCATCAACATTTGGACATGACAAAGCTATCCGCAAGATGGGTGCCGCGATTGCTCACGCTTGACCAAAAACGAAATCGTGTGAAGTGTTGCAAGGACGGTTTGCAGCTGTTCCAGAAGAATCCGCAGGACTTTAAGCGTCGTTTCGTCACTGTGGATGAAACATGGATACATCACTACACTCCTGAGACCAAAGAACAATCTAAACAATGGGTTACCAAGGGGGAATCTGCGCCAAAAAAGGCGAAGACCGTTCCTTCGGCCGGAAAGATTATGGCGACTGTCTTTAGGGATTCGCAAGGAATAATCCTCATCGACTATCTGGAAAAGGGTAAAACTATTACAGGTGCATATTATTCATCGTTATTGGACCGTTTGAAAACCGAGCTGCAAGAAAAACGCCCACGATTGGCCCACAAAAAAGTCCTTTTCCATCAAGACAACGCACCAGCTCACACCTCAGCAGTTGTGGTCGCAAAATTAATGGAAATAGGGTTCCAACTCGTTTCACATCCCCCCTATACTCCAGACTTGGCTCCCTCGGACTACTATTTGTTCCCCAATATGAAGAAATGGCTGGCGAGGAAAAGATTTTATTCAAACGAGGAGGTGATTGCAGAAACGAATGGCTAATTTTCAGACTTGGACAAATCCTATTATTCGAAAGGGATCAACAAACTAGAGCAGCGTTGGACGAAGTGTATAAGCCTAAAAGGAGACTATGTTGAAAAATAAAAAAGGTTTACCCCAAAAAATTAAGTAGTTCTTATTTTTGCACGGACTTTTCAAACGACCCTCGTAAGCTTAGACGGTGTGTCCAATCACCCCAGTAGTGGTTGCCCATCAAACTACACAGTTTAGCTGAGAAACTAGATCGAAGCACTATCTATTGGATGTCCGGGGAACTTCCACAAGGCACTACATAACTATTAACGCTACGCGTCACGATTTGTCAGATTCTACACCACACAACTTGAATAAATCTTTGTAGTTATAAGCGACTTTTTTTTTCTTTTTTTTTTTTTTGAAAAGTTGCAAATTAAATTAATACAAATTTTCCAGAAGACAAGTTTTAAGATAATGTAATAACTAAAACTGCAATAGAAAGTCCACATAAGTGTTCAATCCTGGGTTCTTTGATAGAAATATATTCAGTGAAATGACCATATTGATAAATTTTGTGAGCAAATGTAAGCAGAATTACATGTCATAGGCAGTTTTAATAACCAGAAATGTCAATTTGTTCTGTGTCAAGTTGGTCTAAAATAGATGTTATTAACAAAGCCATACAGTGCATGGATTTACTTTTTCGCAAAGCAAACTGCCCTTTGAATAAATAATTTAACCATCTCTTTTGCGCTACTAACAATTTCGATCTTGTCAAATTTTTTAAAAATTTTAGAGTAAAGCACGAGCTTTTCCTTTACTATTTACCATTTCAATTTTTACATTGTTAATTTTACACGAGAAAATTTCATCATTATTTATATTTCAAGAATTACAAGTTATGCGTATATTTAATATACATGTTATGTACTTTTATTTAAAAAAAAAAAAAAAACATTTACATGCGTTTAATTATTTTCTATTAGCTAAGTCAAATAACCCAAGATGTATTTCCAAAAAAATTTAAAAAAAATCCTTTCACATTTACAGGAGCAACAACACATTTTTAGGTTGTAGTGGATTTTGCTATGTTAAGCCATTCCCCTTTAAATCTACAATGCAAATCACCTGTGTAGTGTGAACGGGTATTAAATGTATTGAACAAAATAATTCGAGCTTGAAAAAATGCTTTTATTTTAATGGGATGAAAAAATAACTGCCAATTTCAGTCATATTTTTTATTTTATTATTATGCCGAGCTTTCCAACTAGGGACTAGGTCATCTTCAGGGCTGTGGAACATATTTACGAGGGTCGTTTGAAAAGTCCGTGCAAAAATAAAAACTACTTACTTTTTTGGGGTAAACCTTTTTTATTTTTCAACATAGTCTCCTTTTAGGCTTATACACTTCGTCCAACGCTGCTCTAGTTTGTTGATCCCTTCCGAATAATAGGATTTGTCCAAGTTTGAAAAATAGCCATTCGTTTCTGCAATCACCTCCTCGTATGAATAAAATCTTTTTCCCGCCAGCCATTTCTTCATATTGGGGAACAAATAGTAGTCCGAGGGAGCCAAGTCTGGAGAATAGGGGGGATGTGAAACGAGTTGGAACCCTATTTCCATTAATTTTGCGACCACAACTGCTGAGGTGTGAGCTGGTGCGTTGTCGTGATGGAAAAGGACTTTTTTGTGGGCCAATCGTGGGCGTTTTTCTTGCAGCTCGGTTTTCAAACGGTCCAATAACGATGAATAATATGCACCTGTAATAGTTTTACCCTTTTCCAGATAGTCGATGAGGATTATTCCTTGCGAATCCCAAAAGACAGTCGCCATAATCTTTCCGGCCGAAGGAACGGTCTTCGCCTTTTTTGGCGCTGATTCCCCCTTGGTAACCCATTGTTTAGATTGTTCTTTGGTCTCAGGAGTGTAGTGATGTATCCATGTTTCATCCACAGTGACGAAACGACGCTTAAAGTCCTGCGGATTCTTCTGGAACAGCTGCAAACCGTCCTTGCAACACTTCACACGATTTCGTTTTTGGTCAAGCGTGAGCAATCGCGGCACCCATCTTGCGGATAGCTTTGTCATGTCCAAATGTGCAAAATATTATGTACCCGTTCATTCGAGATGCCCACAGTACTAGCAATCTCACGCACCTTCACTCTTCTGACATCCATCACCATATCGTGGATTTTATCAATGATTTCTGGAGTAGTAACCTCAACAGGGCGTCCAGAACGTTCAGCGTCACTTGTGCCCATATGGCCACTCCGAAAATTTTGAAACCACTTATAAACTGTTCTAATCGAAGGTGCAGAGTCACCATAATGTTTATCAAGCTTCTCTTTAGTCTCCTGAGGCGTTTTGCCTTTCATAAAGTAGTGTTTAATCAACACACGAAATTCTTTTTCGTCCATTTTTTGAAAATCACTCGACTTCCTCGATTCAAACGAATGCCAAACACAAAGAAATAGACCGATCTGGCTGAAACTTGGTGTGTGTTCTTCCAAGAGATGCTACTAACTAAACATAACCTCGATACGCGCCAGTAGTGCTATCTCTCTGACTTTGCACGGACTTTTCAAACGACCTTCGTACAGTGTGTACTCAAAATATGACTGAAATTGGCAGTATTTTTTTCATCCTACTGAAACAATGAATCAAACATCAAAAAAATAAGAACACTAATTCTTTCATTTTATTTTTTCTAATAATTTGTATTTTATTGCAAATATTACTTATATTTGTGTATTTTCAAAAAGAGATAAGACTAGATATGGGTATTAACTATGCACCTTTTCTTTTTCGAAATTTTCAAAAATACAATATAAGACAACCATAAAAATTCTTATTACTGGAGGTACAAATTTCCTGTAAGGCTAATTTTTTAGTTTCTACGAGTTACTTCAAATTACTTCCATTGATTGCTTTAATTGTGCCAAAGAAAACTTTAAATTCTACAAAACACTTATCTCTTATGTTTCCATATTGATGTCTGCAAGATTATTGCGTGCGATGCAGAGAAAATCAACCCAATGATAGCGCAAACTGTAGGCGAGCCGACCATATCTTTCACTCACTTTAGAACACGATCATTTCTCGCTAGGAATTTGTATTCTAAACGTAAACAGCAGAGCACGCATCGTATTTCCTCTTGGATTCAGCTAGGACTAGCAGAGTAATCTGAAGGTGCGTATAAGATTTATTCGCACCATTGCCAGCGATCAAATGTTCTTATTCCTACCACAAACTGAAGTCTCCAATTACTCGTATTTCACCACTCCGAGCATTCGTGAAAATGTATTTAAATGCTCGCTCGGTTGGTGTAAGCAATTGTGATTTAAAAAAAACAAAAACGCGTTATTCGAACATTTTTCCGCGATTTCCTAGATTTTACGATACAGAGTCTCTGAAATGGGATTTTCCCTCCGGTATTCCCTGTTTTGTTTTTTGAAAATTTGTTTTTACAAAATGGGCGTGTGTGTTTGTAAGTATGCATGTGAACACAGTACACTAACTAAAAATTATAGGAATTCTAAACTTGATATTTCGTTCGGATCTAACAAAAAGTTAGCGATTAAAATATAAAAATCTAGAACTATCACCATGCTGTTTCTTTTCTTCACTTTTTTGAGATTCTTGTGTAAAAAAAAATCACGATTTAATTTAAATTTGGCATCCTCATGCATATATCTAAGGTCTACAACTTCCAGAAAAATTCGATTAAAGGCACTTACGAGGGGGTACCCAAAAAAAACCGGAATTATTTTTTAAAAGCTATTTATTTACAAATTTTTTTACAGAACAACCTTATCCCCTTCAAAATACTCTCCATTACAACTAATACATTTGTCCCACCGGTGCTTCCACTGTTCGAAACATTTTTTGTAGTCATCTTTAGAAATGGCTGACAGCTCCTTCTTCGTTTTTTTCTTGACCTCTTCAATGTTGTCAAATCGGTGACCTTTCATGCCCTTTTTCATGCGTGGAAATAAGAAAAAAAATAAGAATCGTATGTATGAGGGGGCGTGTTGGTCCATATATGTGCCAATGTGGTGTCTAAGAATTTGGTTTGTTCTTTTTTGGTTCAAAAATAACAGTTTTTTATTCACTCAGTGAATATGTAAATGTGATTTACATGTATTTTAAATCTTTTGTTTGGTAGAAATCGGTTTTAAGGTGGATATGTATGTGTGGGCTGAGTTTGCACAGAATAGAACAACGTTTTTTCTTTTTCGTTTTTAATGTAAACGGCGTGTGATCGCAAGATTGTTTGCTGCAATATCTTTCTAAAAACCACTAATCGAATACCGTTTACACTAATAATTACAGTTCCTCCACTAGCTCTAGTTCATTTGCTTTAAACACAGCCTGTAAAACAGAACTGCGCATATACGAGGTGTGTTCAAAAAGTATAGGGAATTTTTAAATTTCGCGGGTTTGGAGAGTCTGATTGTAAATTTTTTTTTTTTTATTATGTTGGTACACATGCCCCTGAAGTACGATAAAATTTTCAGTAATAATCATTGTTTACTTCTTAAGTGGCAGCCGTTAAGGTTAGACGTGTTTTTCGAGCTTGGCGATTTTTGTTTGTTAAAAAAAATGGATCAAAGAATTTGTATTAAATTTTGCGTAAAAAATGAAATAAAGTGTGTGAAATGTTAATAAAGGCATATGGTGAGTCTGCTATGAGTAAAACAAGGATTTACGAGTGGTATAAGCGTTTCCAAGATGGCCGCGAAAACGTTGAAGATGACGAACGACCTGGACGTCCAAGCACATCAACAACCGATGAAAACGTGAAAAAAGTGAAAGAAATGGTTATGAACGATCGCCGAATCACAATCAGAGAAGTCGCTGATGATGTTGCCATATCAATTGGCTCATGCCATGAAATTTTTTCGGATGTTTTGGGTATGAAACGTGTGGCAGCAAAATTTGTTCCAAAATTGTTGAATTTCGAACAAAAACAGCGGAGAATGGAAGTTGCTCAAGAGTCACTCAATGAAGTCGACAACGATGCGGATCTACTGAAACGTGTTATAACAGGTGACGAAACATGGGATATGATGTCGAAACTAAGGCTCAATCGTCCCAGTGGAGGCCAAGACCGAAAAAGGCTCGACAAGTGCGGTCGAATGTGAAGGTTATGCTCACTGTGTTCTTCGATTTTAATGGCATAGTGCATCATGAATTCTTGCCACAAGGTCAAACAATCAATAAGGAGTACTACCTACAAGTGCAACGCCGTTTGCGTGAAGCAATCCGAAAAAAACGCCCGGATTTGTGGCAAAACAATTCATGGATTTTGCACCACGATAATGCACCTGCTCACACTTCATTGCTTGTTCGTGAATTTTTGGCCAAAAACAAAACTTTAACGATGCCCCAGCCTCCATATTCACCAGACATGGCTCCATGTGACTTTTTTCTATTTCCAAACATAAAGAGAACATTAAAAGGCCGTCGTTTTACAAGCATAGATGACATTAAAAGCGAATCGCTGAAAGAGCTGAAAGCTATCACAAAGATCGAGTTTCAGAAGTGTTTCGAGGATTGGAAAAAGCGCTGGCACAAGTGTATTGTATGCGAAGGGGACTACTTTGAAGGCGACAATATTAATGTAGATGAATAAATAAATATTTTTTTCAAAAAACGAAAATTCCCGTTACTTTTTGAACACACCTCGTATAAAAGCCTGTAAGGTGCACAATAGCCTTTAATTTAGTTCGTGAACATTTTATTTATTCGTCGAGCGCGCAATTCAAAATGTTTTGAAATTCAAAAGCTGCATTTGTGTACTGAAAAGCAAAAAAAAAAAAAACAATGAAAGAACGTTTTCTATTTTTCAAAAACTTTTTTTGTTTTATGAAACGGCAATCACGAAGCCTTAAAATTGGTATTTGCGGTGAAAATTTAATTTAGAAGAATTTATAAGGTTAAATTGTGTAGCAATTAATATAAAGAGTTGATGAAGCCACCAATAATATAGCCCTGACTTCAACTCTACTTCATATTAATTTGAAGTACTTCTCGCAATGTATAGCTGGTAAAGTCGTATATAGACTGTCCATTTTACTTTACTTCCATGTCGTTGCTAAATTAAACCCTGGTAACTGTTTACATTACATTCTATCTCATTTTAAACACAGCTGAAGCAACTTTTAATCCTCTTTCACATATACTGTTTATTTTTGTATTTGGTTTTCAACCGGCAATTAAATACCAAAACGGGTCACTGTAATTTTTAATTACTCTTAATATGGTAAGGGAAAGTACTGCTAACGTGCAAAATTTTTCGATATCGAGTTCTCCATGGATACATCCGTTTTTGAGGTCTCTAATCCAAATCAGTGGTTCTTACAAATTGGTCCGTGGGTTTGTTTATCTGAATATACGAGGTGTGTTCAAAAAATAAGGTGAATTTTCATTTTTCTCAAAAAATATTTATTTATTCATCGATTTTTATTTGGTCTCCTTCAAAGTAGTCCCCCTCAGATATAATACATTTGTGCCAGCGTTTTTTCCAATCCTCGAAACAGTTCTGATATGCACTTTTTGGTATGTCCTTGAGCTCTCTCAGCGATTCGGTTTTTATCTCCTCAATCGTCGCAAAACGCCGTCCTTTCATGGGTCTCTTCAATCTTGGGAACAGGAAAAAGTCACAGGGCGCCAAATCTGGTGAATACGGTGGCTGAGGCATGATAATGTCATTCAACAATTCCTGAGCGATGCTCATGCGACGGTTTTTTTTTATCAAAATTCAGCAATTTTGGAACGAACTTCGCTGCCACACGCTTCATGCTCAAAATTTCAGAAAAAATTGCATTACATGTGCCAACCGATATGCCGACAACCTCAGCAACTACTCTTAATTGTGATTCGACGATTCTTCATAACAATTTTCTTTACTTTCTTAACATTTTCATCGGTTGTTGATGTACTGGGGCGTCCAGGGCGAGCGTCGTCATTCGCATCTTCTCGACCTTCTGTGAAAAGCTTGTAACACTTGTAAACCTTTTTTTGACCCAGAGTACTCTCACCGTACGCCACTGTCAACATTTCAAGTGTTTTTGAGCACTTAATTCCATTTTTTACATAAAATTTGATGCAACTTCGTTGATCCATTTTTTTCGACAGAAGAAAATCGCCGAACTCGCAAAACACTTGTCTTATTTATGCCTCTCACAAACAAACTAAACATGCTATATAGCTACAACTTTGAAAATATGTTCGAGACAAGTGTACCAACATAAAAAAAAAAAACATTCGTAATTCGAATGTACGTAGCCCGCGAAATTTGAAAATTCACCTTATTTATTGAACACACCTCGTATGTGATATTCGCAAAAGAAAGATCCAATTGAGGCAATTGAACTCAGGGGTTGACGGTAAACTCCGAAAAAAAAACAAAATACATGACAAGTGGTACCCGTAGAAATGGAAAATTCCAGGGGCGCCCTTCGAGATAATGGACTATTCCTTGGTTTTGTTTATTTAGGCTCCTACTTATATTCTTCCAAAAACATATCCCATATCAACATAGGTAATTGATCGGTGAATACAGTCTGTAAACAGAAGTTATCATGGGCAGCAAAGGTATTTCACAATCGATAAAAATACAAAGGTGCAGCAGTATAGAGCGCTGGTTAAACTAGTCTTAACATACCGATCCGAATACTGGGTGTTTAGTAAAGTTGAAAATAAATGTTGAAACGAAAATAATGAAGAGGATTTTTGGGCCGATCAAGAAAGAAGACGGAGAATCCAACATACTAGGGAACTTTACGAGTTAGATGAGTCACGGATGAGAAGTGCAGGTGGAAAAATGGATTAAAATAAATAGACCAGGTGACGCCAGAAGTGCTGGTATATGTGAAAAGGAGGACGAAGGATTTGTAAGGCTGGAGGAAGTACTTGGGAAGCCCTGCGAGAATCTGTCCTTTAATACTGTACTTACTGTTAAGTCTTACCTGGAATGTTTTGCCTTAAAGAAATGATTCTATGAAGTAATATAGTCTGGTGCATTAGTGATTCTAAGAATGTAAAGTAGTCCGGTATCGAAGGCGGAGAGTACATCAAGAAATACATCAGCCGTGAACATTCTGTCCTCGAAGTTGTGTACGATGCCTTGTGAAACTCGTCCAAGTTGGTGTATTGGCGAATGCTTTGGTCTAAATCCGAATTGGTGTGGTGCTCTTGTGTTTAGTTCAGTCAACTGTTTTGTCAAGAGTCGTTTGTAGATTATTTTTACATAGAATACATATTCCTCTACCCAAACTTCTGAGATGAATCGTGAATGCAAAGATGTCTTCCATAAATACATTAAATTCATTTTACACTAGAAATAACCCGCTCACGGTTCCTATCTTTCCATAATAATCTATCCAGTATACTAATCTAGACAGGCTCTAGACCTTTATTTTACTTTATTAGATCATTTTCAGATCCTAACTACTGAAGAATTCCAGCAATGGCTGGCGTCTTTCTTCACAACTCAACGGATATAGCAATTAAGATACATTGTATACTCTGTACATTCAATTCGCAAAATGAATATATTTTGTACAAGATGCAATAAATAAATAATACAAACAAGGTTTACGAGGGTCGTTTGAAAAGTCCGTGCAAAGACAGAGAGATAGCACCACTATCGAGGTTATGTTTAGTTAGTAGCATCTCTTGGAAGAACACACACCAAGTTTCAGCCAGATCGGTCTATTTCTTTGTGTTTAGCATTCGTTTGAATCGAGGAAGTCGAGTGATTTTCAAAAAATGGACGAAAAAGAATTTCATGTGTTGATTAAACACTACTTTATGAAAGGCAAAACGCCTCAGGAGACTAAAGAGAAGCTTGATAAACATTATGGTGACTCTGCACCTTCGATTAGAACAGTTTATAAGTGGTTTCAAAATTTTCGGAGTGGCAATATGGGCACAAGTGACGCTGAACGTTCTGGACGCCCTGTTGAGGTTACTACTCCAGAAATCATTGATGAAGTCCATGATATGGTGATGGATGACAGAAGAGTGAAGGTGCGTGAGATTGCTAGTGCTGTGGGCATCTCGAATGAACGGGTACATAATATTTTGCATCAACATTTGGACATGACAAAGCTATCCGCAAGATGGGTGCCGCGATTGCTCACGCTTGACCAAAAACAAAATCGTGTGAAGTGTTGCAAGGACGGTTTGCAGCTGTTCCAGAAGAATCCGCAGGACTTTAAGCGTCGTTTCGTCACTGTGGATCACCCTCGGACTACTATTTGTTCCCCAATATGAAGAAATGGCTGGCGGGAAAAAGATTTTATTCAAACGAGGAGGTGATTGCAGAAACGAATGGCTATTTTTCAGACTTGGACAAATCCTATTATTCGAAAGGGATCAACAAACTAGAGCAGCGTTGGACGAAGTGTATAAGCCTAAAAGGAGACTATGTTGAAAAATAAAAAAGGTTTACCCCAAAAAATTAAGTAGTCTTTATTTTTGCACGGACTTTTCAAACGACCCTCGTACAAGGTAACAAAGTTTTTAAATAGTTTTTCGCAAATGGTTCCAGGATTTTCTTTAAATATACTACTTACTATTACATGCATATTACATACTATTACACGCATACTACATACTATTACATGCATGTTGCATACTATTACATAAATACTACATACTATAACATTTATCTAAAACATTTCTTCCAGGCAACTTTATTTATGTGGAGTTCTTAGTGAATTCTGGTTATTTACTTAAAATACATATTTTGATGAACATTTATTTTAAAAGTAGTAAAAAGTTTTGTGAACACGTTTAAAATATATTTAGAACAATATCTTATATATTTTTTGCCCAAATTATGCATAATTTTCTGCTAAGGTGATGAAATATTTTGAAGCTTTATTAAAACCTTTAGAAGGTGTTTTCTTTTCTTTCGATGAAAATTTAATTGAAAATGTTTTCTTAGATAAAATTATAACTCTCGATGAATTAACTTATGTGCTTTCAAAAGTTAAATTAAATAAAGCTCTGGAGAGATAGAGTTCTCTATAAGTTTTTCAAGTACTCGCTCCCAGAATTTCTACAACTGCCAGTGAAAGCTTTTAACTCTATTTTGGAAAATGGATCGATGCCTGGTACTTTTTATAAAGCAAGTATTTTTCCCCTCTTTAAAAAAATGGGTGACCCAAATTAATTTTCAAATGACAAAGGTTTTTATCTTTTATCGTTGCAACCATGAAGTTGTTTTCTAGTATACTGTGAAAAACAAGCTGGTGGAGTGGATAGACTAAAACGAAATTCTTTGACAATCAGACAGGTTTCCGCTCAGAGTTCTGCACAATCGATCAGATATTTTCCTTGTATAATATTATTCATTTGTCAGATCGTTATCTACATTTACACTGCCTTCAGTACTGTAACATTTATTCAGCATTCTATTAAAGTTATTTCCAAGATAGAAAATGAATAAACTTTATTTGTTTTTGTGTTTCTCCTTTCAAAGAAGTTGTGTTTACAAGTCAATACCTATTATAACAGCGGCAGATTATAAACTCTTTACTTAATCTTAATTAAACATTTCTTAAATAAATCTAAATTCTAAAAATATAAAGTGATTTGAATAATATAATAAAGCTTTGATTGCACAGTATATCCTATGGATATGAACTCTGGTTTCAATTATATGCAAATCTCCAGTCAGAGTTTGCCAGGGAGAAAATTATTAAAAGATAAGAGCTGAAATCTCGAGCTACTCTATTAGTCAGATCCACTTGTTCCAGCCTTCGTATTTCAGATTTTATTATAAAGGTTAAATTTATGGATTCATTGGAGATCATAATGTGACGCTCATTTCTCTGGTGAGCCGTGATAGTTTTTGGTTTCGTAGCTAAAAATATTTTTCATTTTATTTATTTATTTGTTCAGCAACTGTACACTCTACAAGAAGCAAAACAGTTAGTTGATACCTAAATAGTATGTAAACATACATAATAAAACAAAAAACTACATATACAGGGTGATCCATTTAAAACGCACCAATCGCTAATAACTTTTTTGGAAAGCGGAATTTCAAAAAAAACCCACCAAGTAAACTATATGTTTTTTTTAGTCTAGTTTTCAAATTTTCCACCCCCGATGATGTATCTTCATTTTTGGCAGACTTACGGCCAAAAACCCGATTAGGTTTACATAAGGACCACTAGTTTTGACAATGATTGTGAAAACTACATAAAAGATTGTGAAAAATGACGTTGACCCCGTTTCGATATCCCTAATATTTGTCGAGATATTTAAGATCAAATATACTATTTTATCAACTCGCGAACGGTTTTCAATATTAATTTTCCACCAGAAATACACGTTTTGGGAGGTCCTCTGATTACAAAAATGTTATTTGTAACGCAAAGAACAAAAATAGTAATAATTGAAGATTTTAAAACATGTAGTGTAATGTAATGGTTGTGGGTGAATCAAGATAAATTTGTTTTATCATCAAATAAAAGCAAGCATCACATCATTTTAATGTACCCAGTATGCAAGACTTCTTTAACTGTGATTACGGTAAGAACATCTTGCTAGGGTGTTGGTCTAATGATCAAGAGCGTGGCTTTGTAAGTGAGAGATCACCAGTTCGAATCCCGCGTATGCAGTTATTCATAATACTTTCTTAAATAAAATGTAGGCATTCGCAGAATTCGAACTAGGGATCTTCCACTTACAAAACCATGCTCATGATCACTAGACCAACACCCGCCCTTCCCTGGCAAGATATTCTTACCGTAATCATAGGTCAAGAAGTCATGCATACTGGGTGCATTAAAATGATGTGTTGGTTGCTTTTATTTGATGATAAAACAAATTTATTCTGACTCGCCCATAACCATTACATTGCACTACATTTTTAAAATCTTTAATTATTATTATTTTTGTTCTTTGCGTCACTAATAACATTTTTTGCAGTCAGAGGATCTCCCAAAACGTGTATTTCTGGTGGAAAATTAATATTGAAAACCGTTCACGAATAGATAAAATTGTAACTTTGATCTTAAATATCTCGACTAATATTAGGGGTATCGAAACGATGTTAACGTCATTTTTCACAATTTTTTATGTAGTTTTCACAATCATTGTCAAAACCAGTGGTCCTTATGAAACCCCAATCGGGTTTTTGGCCGTAACTCCGCCAAAAATAAAGATACAGCATCGGGGGTGGAAAATTTGAAAACTAGACAAAAAAAAAAACATTAGTTTACTTCGTGGGTTTTTTCGAAATTCTGCTTTCCAAAAAAGTTATTTGCGATTGGTGCGTTTTAAATGGATCACCCTGTATATAAACGCAAATACTTTTTCACAAAGAGGAGATCAAAAATTTCAAATGATAGTTAATCAGTTAATGACGTAGAAATGAAATTAAAAAGTATGTCTTTTGTTATTTAACGATTTAGATTTTATTTTAGTTTAGATAAATGAAAAAGCAATTAATTTTGGTACCAGGGAAAAAATAATTTCGAGACAAACGTTAAAAACAAATGACATTAAGTTAAACATGTATGAATTTTGTAAATAAACATAAAAATATTTCATTTATGAACTTTAATTGTATCTATTTCTGCTAAATAAAGGAGAGACATACATTAAAATAAAATTTATTGGAAGAATTGTATCTCATTAGAATAATAACAAACTGAGCTACTGTTATACTGGACAAATATTTAGTTTCATTAAAATAAATCTCCGCATAAGAAGCAGAAGCAGTTGAGGAAAAGAATTAGCTGTGCGATTAGCGTATTGGATTTCCACGCGGAGGTCCCGGGATCGAATCCAGCTGCTGGCCACTTATATTTTCTCTTCCTAGGAGTTTCTTACAGCTCACTGTCCAGTGATGGACAGTGTTGTCTGTAACGAGAAAATATTGTCCAGAAGCCGGCAGTGCACTGAAAAAAGCTGCAGGCGTTTTTTTTTTTTTTTTTTTTTTGTAAAGCAGAAGCAATTAATAATTTGCAAAGTAATTCTCTCTGGATGATACGGACATTAAAGGGAAACAATGGGCATTTGGGATTGACTGCGTTCTTTTCCTTTTTTTTTGGGTGGAACCGCCCTTTAAATCAATCTAATCTGCGGACATTAAAAGACATACGAGGGTCGTTTGAAAAGTCCGTGCAAAAATAAAAACTACTTAATTTTTTGGGGTAAACCTTTTTTATTTTTCAACATAGTCTCCTTTTAGGCTTATACACTTTGTACAACGCTGCTCTAGTTTGATGATCCCTTCCGAATAATAGGATTTGTCCAAGTATGAAAAATAGCCATTCGTTTCTGCAATCACCTCCTCGTTTGAATAAAATCTTTTTCCCGCCAGCCATTTCTTCATATTGGGGAACAAATAGTAGTCCGAGGGAGCCAAGTCTGGAGAATAGGGGGGATGTGAAACGAGTTGGAACCCTATTTCCAATAAATTTGCGACCACAACTGCTGAGGTGTGAGCTGGTGCGTTGTCGTGATGGAAAAGGACTTTTTTGTGGGCCAATCGTGGGCGTTTTTCTGGCGCAGATTCCCCCTTGGTAACCCATTGTTTAGATTGTTCTTTGGTCTCAGGAGTGTAGTGATGTATCCATGTTTCATCCACAGTGACGAAACGACGCTTAAAGTCCTGCGGATTCTTCTGGAACAGCTGCAAACCGTCCTTACACGATTTCGTTTTTGGTCAAGCGTGAGCAATCGCGGCACCCATCTTGCGGATAGCTTTGTCATGTCCAATTGTTGATGCAAAATATTATGTATCCGTTCATTCGAGATGCCCACAGCACTAGCAATCTCACGCACCTCCACTCTTCTGTCATCCATCACCATATCATGGATTTTATCAATAATTTCTGGAGTAGTAACCTCAACAGGGCGTCCAGAACGTTCAGCGTCACTTGTGCCCATATGGCCACTCCGAAAATTTTGAAACCACTGTTCTAATCGAAGGTGCAGAGTCACCATAATGTTTATCAAGCTTCTCTTTAGTCTCCTGAGGCGTTTTGCCTTTCATAAAGTAGTGTTTAATCAACACACGAAATTCTTTTTCGTCCATTTTTTGAAAATCACTCGACTTCCTCGATTCAAACGAATGCCAAACACAAAGAAATAGACCGATCTGGCTGAAACTTGGTGTGTGTTCTTCCAAGAGATGCTACTAACTAAACATAACCTCGATACGCGCCAGTGGTGCTATCTCTCTGACTTTGCACGGACTTTTCAAACGACCCTCGTACAAAGATCATCTGTCTGGAGAACTATATAACCGTAAAAATATGTGAGGCATGCGCCTCGGCCTCAATAAAAAATAAATTCCGCAAAGTGACAAAGTTTTCTTCACGCGCTAACTCTGAAAACACCTGAAGAAGTAGGGGTCTAGAACGCGATAGTAGGGACTCTGTAAGGAAATGGTGGAAACTCTCGCACATCTCTAAAGACTGTGAAGCCATCAATTCAGGCAAGATTCAAAATACCTGGTTAAATTACCAAATGCTTGGAAGAAGACATATCATTCTCTGTGACACTAGTATTTATCGGTTATCTGGGACTTGGTAGGGTGCTGTAGGGATTCGTTTGGAACCTGTAGCAGGATCTTAATCAATAGATCTTTGAGGTCACAGTATACACTTGTAACCCTTCCCTTCACCAAAAGAAAAAAAGTATATAGAAAATACTTGATTGTTTCCCAGTTTCCAGCGAAGTTTTTATATTTTTATTTACTTAATTTTTAGACAACATCGGGTCGCGAGTTGTGCACAGCTGGACAATTCGCATTCTCATGAAGAACTTAAACATTTTTTCCCGTGAAAATTATTTTTAAGAAGTTCTAATTGGAAGGGAATTACATCTAAAGTGTAATTTAGACACGATCACTCCTGCTCTTCTGCAGAGTGGGGAGAGAAATGTATAAATAATAAAAGAGAAATTTTACTCACCGACAACATATAACTGTACAAAAAGTGACTGAACTGGTATGGAAGATAACTGGCACTCATACATGCCAGCGTCTCTCTTCTGAACCCATTTGATCTGTAAGGTCCATTCGTTTGAATCCCTCTTGTGCAGCGACATGAAGCGCTGGTCCGAGGTGTATGTGTAGGCGCCTACTGTTAGGATATGGATATCTCGATGTCGTACCCAGGAAACCTAGTACACAACAAAAATATTAGCAATGAAGAAATATTTTTTTTGCAAGAAAATTGTATCCAAAATTAAAACAAAAAGGAAGAATAAAACTACATAAGAAAGCTTGCAAAAACCAAAAGTAGATTAGATATTCTGGTGTGCGGTGGCATCGCGTGTGTACAAAGCGCCTGTGTGAAAAAATATATTTCAGTGCCAACCAAAAATGAAGTTTAAAAATGCAGGAATAAAAAAAAGCAACCTCATATGCAAAAGACAAAATTAAAATAATAATTTAGTGAAAATAAATTAGTAATCTTATCGCGTATATAAAAATAAATATTGCATGCAGTTAAATTTTTTTATGTTATAATATTTTTTTAAGGATGTTAATTTTTTAAATTTAATACCTTTTAATTTTAAAACTATTTGTATAAATTTTATATACAGGGTAACCATGGTTACATGCTCCACCCACTTTTTTTTTTAACGGCGGGAAATTTCGAAAAAATAAAAAACACGTATTTAATCATTTTTAGTCTAGTTTATTTCTAGTGATTGACCCATTTTTTTAAACCCCAATATCTCGAGATACAGCATTCAACTTTTGTTTTTCAAATGGAACGTTATATTTTTTGTTGCATATTTTTGTAGTATTTGAGCTCCTAAAAACAACAAAAAAAAATTTTTGAAATCGGTTAGGTTTTTCAAAAGTTATGGTAATTTAAAATTTGAAAAACAAATTTCAGTTTACTGTCAAAATTACGTTATTTTTTTTTTAAAGAATCTATTCAAACTGGGCACAACCAACGGATAGGCAAGCCAAAACTCTGGGACTCCCACGCTTTGCTTGTAGCCAGCACTTATCGTGGCGAAGTCAAGATCTAGGCAGGCTAGAAGTTCGACGTTCAGGTTGCTTTTTCTACAAACGTTTAGGTGGAGTTATAGGAAATCGAACTAATCGGCCCATACTTCTGCAGAGAGAACTTAACTGGTGAAAGGTATCCTACTTTTTTTTCAGAGACATTTTGCCAGTTCCGCTTGAAGATGTTCATCTACAACGTCGGATAGATATGTATTTTCAACAAGATGGTTGCCCGGCGAGAGTGGTTCGAGGTTAGCTGGGCAGAAATTTCCATTATCTCCGGACTTGACCCAAATGGACTATATTTTGCGGGGATACCTAAAAAAATAAAGTGTAAAGTATCCTTAACCCCGTGGCTTCAGTCGATGATCTGAAACGTTGAATTACTCTAGCCTGCCTAGATCTTGAATTCGCTACCATAAGTACTGCTACAAGCAAAGCGTGGGAGTCCAGAGTTTTGGCTTGCCTATCCGTTGGCTGTGCCCAGTTTGAACAGATTCTTTAAAAAAAAATAACGTAATTTTGACAGTAAACTGAAATTTGTTTTTCATATTTTAAATTACCATAACTTTTGAAAAACCTAACCGATTTCAAAAAAAATTTGTTTTGTTGATTTTAGGAGCTCCAATACTACAAAAATATGCAACAAAAAATATGACGTTCCAATTGAAAAACAAAAGTTGGATGCTGTATCTCGAGATACAGGGGTTTAAAAAAATGGGTCAATCACTGAAAATAAACTAGACTACAAATGATTAAATACGTGTTTTTTATTTTTTCGAAATATCCCGCCGTTAAAAAAAAAAGTGGGCGGAGCATATACTCGTAAGTCTGGTCACCCTGTATTCTTGTCTGTATACAGGGTGTCCCAAGCTATATGGATAACGACTTTTTCTCGGAAACTAAGATAGCTAGAAAAAAACTAAAAAATACGTGTTCCCTTAGTTTTTTGATAGAAATCCAAATTTACTTTGTAAATTTTTTTCGGTGCTTCCAGAAGCGAGGTACAGGCACCAACTTCATTTTTTCAAATGGGAAGGTGCGGTTTTTATTTCAGAAATAGATTCCTCTATTTTTTTTAAAGAAAAATTTACATGAACGGTTTTTTTCTGTGAGCGATATTTTAGAAGTTATGAATGAAAACATGATTCTTATAAGAAATGATAAAATGATAATATTATAACGGTTTTTTGATAGAATAAGAAGAAAAGTACTATTTTATTATAAATTTTACTCCTCATTAATATTACAAATCATGCTCGAAATGGCCTCCACCATTAGAGATGCATAGACATGCTCTTTCCTGCCAATTGCCCCTTAGTGCCAAAGAAATAGATTCGGCTTTAACCGACTTACAGGTATCTATTATTCTCTGCTTTAGTTCATCTACAGATGCCATCCCGGCTTGATTCTGATATACCTAGATTTAGAAATGCTTTTAGATAAGCAGAAATGAGAAATAAAAGAAAAAAAGTTATGAATAATCACCTTGTTTTTCAGGTATCCCCAAAGGAAATAGTCCATAGGTGTCAAGCCCGGTGAGAGAGGTGGCTACTTATAATAACCGTTATAATATTATCATTTTATCATTTCTTATAAGAATCATGTTTTCATTCATAACTTCTAAAATATCGCTCACAGAAAAAAACCGTTCATGTAAATTTTTCTTTAAAAAAATAGAGGGATCTATTTCTGAAATAAAAACCGCACCATCCTATTTGAAAAAATGAAGTTGGTGCCTGTATCTCGCTTCTGGAAGCACCGAAAAAAATTTACAAATTAAATTTGGATTTCTAACAAAAAACTAAGGGAACACGTATTTTTTAGTTTTTTTCTAGCTATCTTAGTTTCCGAGAAAAAGTCGTTATCCATATAGCTTGGGACACCCTGTATAAAAAAAATGCTAAAGAAGACGAATTATTTGCAAAAAAAAAAACCAAATCAAAAAAAGTTACACAAAATATTAATAAATATCATAATAGTAACATAAAAAACAAATGGCATGCCGTCTGCAAGAATTCATTGAAATTAAATAAACAAAAAAAAAATGAAGCATTGAATACACATGGCAAAGTTGGTTAAACTTTTTCGAGGCCCCAGAGTTTTAAAAAAATAATTTTTAGACACTCTGAACACTCAAGCTTAATAAAGAAAAATCTAAACAATTCTGGAACTTGATATTAACGCTGGCTTGTTCGCCAAGAAGATTCGTCAGTAACTAGCTGTGAAAAGCTTAATCTCAGAATTACCATTTTACGAGAGTCGTTTGAAAATTCCGTGCAAAAATAAAAACTACTTAATTTTTTGGGGTAAACCTTTTTTATTTTTCAACATAGTCTCCTTTTAGGCTTATACACTTCGTCCAACGCTGCTCTAGTTTGTTAATCCCTTCCGAATAATAGGATATGTCCAAGTCTGAAAAATAGCCATTCGTTTCTGCAATCACCTCCTCGTTTGAATAAAATCTTTTTCCCGCCAGCCATTTCTTCATATTGGGGAACAAATAGTAGTCCGAGGGAGCCAAGTTTGGAGAATAGGGGGGATGTGAAACGAGTTGGAACCCTATTTCCATTAATTTTGCGACCACAACTGCTGAGGTGTGAGCTGGTGCGTTGTCGTGATGGAAAAGGACTTTTTTGTGGGCCAATCGTGGGCGTTTTTCTTGCAGCTCGGTTTTCAAACGGTCCAATAACGATGAATAATATGCACCTGTAATAGTTTTGCCCTTTTCCAGATTGTCGATGAGGATTATTCCTTGCGAATCCCAAAAGACAGTCGCCATAATCTTTCCGGCCGAAGGAACGGTCTTCGCCTTTTTTGGCGCAGATTCCCCCTTGGTAACCCATTGTTTAGATTGTTCTTTGGTCTCAGGAGTGTAGTGAAGTATCCATGTTTCATCCACAGTGACGAAACGACGTTTAAAGTCCTGCGGATTCTTCTGGAACAGCTGCAAACCGTCCTTGCAACACTTCACACGATTTCGTTTTTGGTCAAGCGTGAGCAATCGCGGCACCCATCTTGCGGATAGCTTTGTCATGTCCAAATGTTGATGCAAAATATTATGTACCCGTTCATTCGAGATGCCCACAGCACTAGCAATCTCACGCACCTTCACTCTTCTGTCATCCATCACCATATCATGGATTTTATCAATGATTTCTGGAGTAGTAACCTCAACAGGGCGTCCAGAACGTTTAGCGTCACTTGTGCCCATATGGCCACTCCGAAAATAATTTATAGTTTGTCCAAGGTTTTGCCCGAATATTTATACAATTTGTAAATATATACCTTAAGCATATATTCAATATGAAGTTAATAATTAAATTAGTTTATATAAATCAAGTCACGTATAACATGTCGCGCAAAAATACAAATACAACGATTGAACAAAGAAAAATTGTAATTTCTTTGCACAAAGACAATAAAAAGTGTTAGAGAGACGGAAAAACTGATCGGACCTAAAACTTCTACTGTGTAGAACATCATTCAGCGTTACCAAAAAGAAAAAAGAATTGTTTCAACCCCACAAAAAGGCCGTCCTCAACTGCTCTCTGAGAGAGAGCAGCGTTATATATTAAAAGAATTAAAAAAGATCACCGACTTAGTGCTCCAAAACTTCAATGTGAAATTTTTGACATGTTTAGAAAGCGAAAAAGGAGCAGAAACAGTTCGGAGAGTGCTAAGAAAACTCGACTATCATGGTAGAGTAGCCTGGAAGAATCCTTTTGTCAGTAAGATAAATCGTGCTAAGGGAGTGAAATTTGCCGAAAAATGTTTTAATGGAAATAGTGACTTTTGGAATGATATACTCTAGCGATGAATCAAAATTTAATATTTTTTAGCCAGATGGAAGGGATATGGTCTGGAGGACAGCGAATGTTGAACTCGAAAAGAAGAATTTACAGCCAACTTTAAAGGGTTTTAAAGCTGCACAACCGGTGGAGGTGGGTCAGTTATGGTTTGGGGCTAGATGTCCGCATCAGGATTTGGAGAATTAATGTTTGTTGATGGAGTGATGGACAAAATGGTTTATAGTAATATATTAAAAAATAAATTGAAAAAAAATGCCAAAAAATTGGGTATTTTAGGGACTTTTAAATTCTACCAAGAGAACGACCCCAAACCTACGGCTTGGGTGATACGCCAGTGACTGTTATATAATTGCCCAAAAGTATTCCAAACCTCTCCGCAGTCACCAGATCTTAATCCCATTGAACATTTATGGCAATATTTAGCCAGTGCTTTAAGAAAAACGAGTAATATCTAACAAAAATGAATTAAAACGATGTTTCCTGGAAGAATGGGAAAAAAACACCACCTGAATTAACCAAAAACTTGTTTCACCTATGCCTGATCGTTTGAGGGCTATTGTAAGTCAAAAAGCAATTATTAAATTATTACCAACCAAATATTAAATAGTAGGAGATTTTAAATATTGAACATTTAAACTCTAGCACTTCTGGTGTCCCAATATTTTTGAGAGCCTTATTTTACACTTTTTCAAAAAGTGCTACCTAACAGTTTGGAATTTCATCGATTTTTACTTATATATAATTTCCACAGATGTTGCTAATGTAATTTAAAAAAAAAAAAATTCCAAACTTTTGTATGTTGTTTTCATTTTCCTTTTAAATCATTTTGTAATAGGTGTCCCAATATTAATGGGAGTCACTGTATATGGTTATACAATGCAGTCTTTCTTAATCAAAATGAATTATAAAGAAATAAAAAGTTGCTTTGAATTTGTGCACCTTTCAAGTCACCTGGTGCACACCTTTCATTTATTATTAAACATTTGAATAAGCTTATGTTTTATTAAAGTTAAAATGAAGCAAGTTTAATTACAGGTTAGATCTTTCTAAAAATATTGCTCGCCAAATGAACATACGAAATGTTCTGCATAATCTTAATTAAACAACAACATGGTAAACAGTCTGGTGTATTTATAAACTGTTTGTTTTGGATGATGTGAAAACAAACATGGCTACAAAACTTTTTACTGTATTTTCCTTGCATTTAACTTTATACGTTATAGTATACAGTTCAAAATTATAGTTTTCAAAATGGTAAAATTGGTGTTGATGTGATGAACTCAAACACTGAGTATTTACGGTGACAATTATTTGAAGACAAATACAAATTATAAAATACCTAGTAAATGAAAGTAAAAAATCTAAAGTGAATACACGACTTTTTTACTAACTTCCATTCTCTAAAATTCTAACACACCAAAATTCTTCAAACGCCGAACATTTGAGTCACAATCTTTACCAATTCCATAAAGCAAGTAACAGTACAAGTCATTGAAATGTAAAAGACGCCACGCCACGGTAGCCGAGCGGTTAGAGGCGAGACCTGTAAAGCTAATATGTATTGTGGTACTGGGTTCGATTCCCGGTCTTAAGACCTTGGATTTTATTTAATGGTTAATAAAAGAAATTTACAGTAAAGTATGTTTGCTAGTCGCCTCCGTCCACGACGCCTAATTGATAGTAGGAAGTAAACCCGCCTGCCTGAAAAAATAGGCAATTACTTTACTTTTACTCAACCCGCGTAAACAAACAAATGGTTTCCTAGCAATTGTGGGTCAGTGAAAAAGCTTGCGCGGGTCAGTGCCTGACCCGCTGGTCATAGGTTCACCATCACTGGTCTATGACATCTAATACATTCTAAAACAATGTGATACTAGACAATCCTAAAAACCTGAAAAATCTATTCAGTAGTGCGATCACATCTGGTTTACCGCTTTCGGCCAAAACGTTATTGAGGCGTTCTCAGTTAGCACCTAATCAAAATAACAAATTTGAACCCTAAGATTTTTTAAAGATAAGCCAGAGATAATACAAAGAATACTCTACAAAGTAGCGAACAAGGTATATAATTAAACCACATAGCCGAATACCTCTTGACTTATCGCTGTAACAAATTAATCACTAATAGAATGTATGCAAAACAATTTTTTAGCCTCCTTCTTTAAAACATTCACCGATTCATTTTGCTTGGATGAAGGAACATGATAAGAATGGCCGGGAATCTTCTTGCAAAAGTGGCTTCTAAGTTATCGTTTAGAAAATGCGGCATCCCGTAAATTTTCTAGTAATTATTTGTACAGTTGGGTTAGAAGTAGAAGCTTGAAGTCCTGAGAGATGAACTGATAAGTTCCTTCTCAGGAACTGAGCAATTTTCCTAACCTTGAAATATCATTTGTCCCTAAAGTATCTTGAGATCAGCTATCAAATGACCCAAATACGAGGGTCGTTTGAAAAGTCCGTGCAAAGTCAGAGAGATAGCACCACTGGCGCGTATCGAGGTTATGTTTAGTTAGTAGCATCTCTTGGAAAAACACATACCAAGTTTCAGCCAGATCGGTCTATTTCTTTGTGTTTCGGATTCTTTGAATCGAGGAAGTCGAGTGATTTTCAAAAAATGGACGAAAAAGAATTTCGTGTGTTGATTAAACACTACTTTATGAAAGGCAAAACGCCTCATGAGACTAAAGAGAAGCTTGATAAACATTATGGTGACTCTGCACCTTCGATTAGAACAGTTTATAAGTGGTTTCAAAATTTTCGGAGTGGCCATATGGGCACAAGTGACGCTGAACGTTCTGGACGCCCTGTTGAGGTTACTACTCCAGAAATCATTGATAAAATCCATGATATGGTGATGGATGACAGAAGAGTGAAGGTGCGTGAGATTGCTAGTGCTGTGGGCATCTCGAATGAACGGGTACATAATATTTTGCATCTTGACCAAAAACGAAATCGTGTGAAGTGTTGCAAGGACGGTTTGCAGCTGTTCCAGAAGAATCCGCAGGACTTTGAGCGTCGTTTCGTCACTGTGGATGAAACATGGATACATCACCTCACTCCTGAGACCAAAGAACAATCTAAACAATGGGTTACCAAGGGGGAATCTGCGCCAAAAAGGCGAAGACCGTTCCTTCGGCCGGAAAGATTATGGCGACTGTCTTTTGGGATTCGCAAGGAATAATCCTCATCGACTATCTGGAAAAGGGTAAAACTATTACTGGTGCATATTATTCATCGTTATTGGACCGTCTGAAAACCGAGCTGCCCACAACTTGGCTCCCTCGGACTACTATTTGTTCCCCAATATGAAGAAATGGCTGGCGGGAAAAAGATTTTATTCAAACGAGGAGGTGATTGCAGAAACGAATGACTATTTTTCAGACTTGGACAAATCCTATTATTCGGAAGGGATCAACAAACTAGAGCAGCGTTGGACGAAGTGTATAAGCCTAAAAGGAGACTATGTTGAAAAATAAAAAAGGTTTACCCCAAAAAATTAAGTAGTTTTTATTTTTGCACGGACTTTTCAAACGACCCTCGTATTAGAAGGCAAGTTACTCGTAAATGTGTACTTCCAAAGATTGGATATTACAGAATTTCACTACAGATGCTCCTGGGACTCTCAAACATCGCTGACAATTGGACCACCTTCAATGTGCGACTGCCCAGAACTGTTGAAAACTAGAAGTACCTCAGTGATCAACCAAAAAATGCAACGACCACCTTCTAAGCATTTAATATTTGATTTGATTTGATCTAGATTTAATATAATTTTCAAAAAAAAAACTATCTAGCGCCTAACTGTTCTTTTCTACTTTGTAATTAAATTTATTGGCGTGAATACTTTATGCTTGCAAATCATTAGTGCCATTTCTTCAGGTTTACTTTTGCGAGGAAAAGAGAAATCAATCACACGCTGAACAATTTTTAAAAAATTCACTTTTTCTGACTCAGGGTATCATAAAAGTGGTTTTATATCCGGTGAGTACTCAAAATCCAAATTTGAACACGATCTCAATAACTTTTAAAAGAATAAAAACAATTTTTTATAAAGTCAATAATTCAGCTGAATTCAATTAATTTTGATACTTTACAATATTCTATACCATTTTTGATCGTTTTCCAAAGCCTTGTAAGATGAGAGATTTATTAATTAGGCCATTCCCTTTGTCATTTAAATGGAGCAGAGTCGTTACATCACTTTTTGGTTGCGTGTCTGCGTTATAGTGATATTAAAAGTAAATGGTTAAAGGAAAAAAATGTATTGGTTGAAGAAATGATGGATCTTCTTAATGGAGCTGACTAGTTCACCTTGATAAATTATTATATAGAGGCTTATGAACTTCGAGGGAAGTTGTTAAATGTATAATATAATGATTAATTTAATAAAATATATTGCTGAGTTATGTTCGTAAGTCAGTGTAGATTATGTTTGAGAGTTAAGTTTAGAATTACTTTGGATGTCCTCTTTAATAGATTGATTTGTTAATTATAAAGGAATGCATGACTTTTTTATGTTATATTATTGTAGGTAAAAATTAAGATATTTTTAATATGACTTCCAGGACATATGTGTTATTAATATTATCATTTTGTACCATTATTACTAAGGAACAGATTTTTATGTATTTAAAAATGCCAAATATTTAATTAAAATATGCATTTATTTTCGTTAATTATGTGGAAAATATGTGATTTTCTTAAAATATTTTCTGGAATATTTAAGTAAAATGGACATTTTTTTTATGAAAATGGATTTTTTTTTGGGGGGGGGGAAGTTATAATTATTTATTCAAGAAAAGAACATTTTTATAATTTATAATAATTTATTAGGAACAAAATAATTTGTTTTTACAAGTTATAATGATTTATACAACAAAGAACATTTTTACTATTTATAAAAAGATGTGTTAAATTTTCAATTTTGAAAACTTCACTCTTCGAAATAGTTTGCAACCACATGAAATTTCAAATGTTGGAACGTAAAGTGACGACGATCTGGGCGTAAGATGGACTTGTAACGACTAAAAGATCGTTCAACACCTACAGATGTTATAGGTGCCTTGCTGAAAGAAGTTATCTCGTTGGTTGTAAAGGGTACACGATGTTCTGAGGTGACTTCTGTTCCACTGATAATATCAGAAATCTGGCAGATGGTCTCCCACCCTTTGTTCTTGCTCAGTACTTCTACCAGTTTTGATCTGATCAGATCTCCCTTACTCCCAGGTATTTCTTCCACCTTTTCGATGACTTTTTTAACGTTGGACACGTTTTCTGTCAGTCGAACATTTTGGGACTCAAGTTGGGTAATGGCTTGTGCAAGAAATACGCAATTGTCAGAAATGAATGCAAGGTCGTTCCTTAAATTTAGGTTTCTCGAATAAAGACTTGGCTGTGTTTATCGCTACTGCTTCGTCTTCGAGATGTGAAAGGACATTCTTGATTTTATTGTAGTTTTCATAGTAATACTGAGCTGCTTCCAGCCAAGTACCCCATCTTGTCAATATTGGTTCTGGTGGAAGGCACAAGTCTGGATAGAGATCTTTTAGCATTTTAATGCAACTTGGTGCTTTTAAGAACACTTTTTTAACCGAGGAGATTAAGGAATCTACGTCACTGAACAAAGATCGGACAGTTTCTGCTACTCGATGCAAGGCATGAGCAATACACGTCACATGAATTATCTTAGGATAAAATACCTGAATAGATTGCCCAGCCTTGACCATGTTGGGGGCAGCATCAGAGAGAAACAAAAGAACTTTTTCGTTCAAAACTCCACTGGGCCTTAGGATATGCATTGAGGCATCGAAGAATCGTGAAATGGTGGAATGATTGCATTTTTCGAGAACCTCATAGTTCAAAAGGAATGGCTTTGAATCCACATCAGCATCACTGTCAAGTTTTCCAATAACTGCATTGGCAATATACCTGCCCTCAACGTCAGTGGTTTCATCAATTGACACCCAAATCGGTCCATCTTTGATATGTTCTCTAATTTTGGTTAGTGTATCTTTATAGATATCTTCCAGGTAGTTTTTCCGCAGAGTGCTCTCGTCAGGCATTTTTTTCCCAATATAGGTCTCTAAGAATCCTTTGAAATGAGGATTTTTAAGTTTGTGGAAAGGGATATCTGCTCTAACCAAAGCCCGACACAGATATGTATTCAGAGTAGACTTACTTGATGATGGAGATGTAAGGAAGGCTTGATAGGACGTCCTCTCTTTCTTTCTGTTTTTATTCTCTATGTGCGATCCGATGGCAATATGTTGGGTGACTTGGGAACGTTGAGAGCAAGAAACGCGCTTGTCACAAGCTGTGCAGTACAAAATGTCTCCATCACTTCGAAAAAGTTCTGCTGGAAACCCGCGAAGATATTTAGCAACCAGTTGTTTGTTTGAGGCCGATGTTCGTGGCATTTCACCCAAAAAAAGAATACACTAAGTGATCGAACGAAATGAATTGGACACTTCAACGAACGAGCTGAAAGAACAGACGTCAGACAACTTCAAAGAACTAACAAGTGCCCGTCACTGTTTAGCAGCATTCTGTGTAAATTACAATAACCATTGTACCCACTGTGATTCACAGCCCTACAGTCTGTGGTTCACAGTTCCTGTCAACCATCTCCCAATTATGAAAATATGCCCAAAATGAAAAATATGAAAAAATATGTACATATTTTGATTAAATATGTAGAAATATGCGATAACATCCAAATATGTGGAAATATGTGAAATAAAAGTAGACTCAAACGGCTTAAAAAGTGTCAGTATGAATACTTCTAGTTGAAAAACGTCTGTAAATTGCCTAGAAAAAAATATGTAAATACATACGAATCCGTTCCCTAATTATTACCATTTACGTTGGCTCGTTTGCTTAAAGTACAGTAAGTGAATAAATTTGAAGATATGTAAGTGATAGTGGTCCCGACTCCGGCGACGTTTACAAGCAGTTGTGTTTTCTGGGTTTTGTTAGTTATTAAGATAATATGTTTTAGTTTATATTATAAATTGTATGAGGACTTGAAATAAAAATTAGGCCATTCAGAGGTTCGTACAATAAGCCTTTAGCCTACAGTGCAGAGAGATACCAGACCTTTCCTGACAGTCAATAATAATAATAATAGTACTAAAATGCATTCTTGTAGAAACTTACGGAGACATTTCCCACATTGTGCACAATGCAAGTTAGGAATGCGGATTTGCCGATGTGTGCGGAAACATTGAGAGGTGTATTGATGTCGAAATAGGGTTGCGGACTTCTCACTGCATTGTTCTCCGGTGCACCACTGCCAATCAGACTTCCTGGAACACACAGAGTTAATATAAAATTATTCTAGATTTGGAAAGTACAGAACTGTCGGGTACATACTTTTGAAATAACGAAAAATAGTAAATTTTCCAAACCTTCCCAGAACCTTTATGAAATCATAAACCCAGAGAAAAGTTATAAACTGGAGTGATAGGTTTCAATTAGAATGGATTCCACTTGTTTAAGCACCGCCTTTTGTCCTGTCTGTTTTGATAGACTTAGGAAATCAGCCAGAAACAGCTCCTGCGTACAGCTTAAAGGTGTGAATTAGTTTTTCCCCGAAGCTCCTAAGCTTTGAGTCTTCCACATCGACATAGTTTGAAAATTCACAAAGAAAGCCGTTTCTGACAATGATTGGGTAATAATGGAGCCTCACAAAGACAAAAACTCTTACCCTCTCTTTCCCCCAAAAAACATGGTTACGGCATGGTAGTCGGCAGCAGGCAGGTATCATTTATTTTTGAAAACCGGTGAAACCATCAATGCATTGAGATATTTTTAAAAAAACTTGACGAAATTTATCGGAAATTATGCCAACAGACGGCACTGGTTAACATAAAGGTGGTTGCCATGCGACCACCGTTGCGGTCGCCCACTTGTTTTAAAAATAACCGTCCAAAAATTGATTAAGTTGAGAATCGGAAGTTTTACCACAGCCACCGCACTCCCCAAATCTCTCGAAAACAAGTTATCATCTTTTCAAAAATGTATCTATATAACTTTCTTGTTGGTAGAACCATTAACACTGGCAAAAACACCATCAGGCCTATTCCTTCAATTTTGAGAAGCCAAATTATTGCAACACCTTGCTTTTTGTTTACAATGATGGAACTAGTAATAGTTGAGTTACATAATTTTCAAATACTACTTTTAATGGCCGCCAAATTTCCTGACAACCCTAAAATAATGCTCTATTTCGAAATAGACCACGCATACTGCCGTTTATGGAGTAAAGGAGATTAAAAATATTCCTTAAAATATGAACTACACTACTAGTTTGTTTGTTCAGAGTACTAGCGTTAGGCATTCCATAATATTCTCGTTGTTTGCATTCATTTCCATTTAAATTAACAAGCCGTCTTTCTTTGGCTAATAGTGATTAGAAGATAAAGAAACGAACCACACTGTTTGGCTTTATGTAAAGTAACGCACTGTGAACAAAAGTATGTTTATTAAACCTGCTCTCTTATAACCTTCTTTACCAGCCGCCTTACCGGTCTGTTATTTTTTTTATCTGACTTAGCATCAAACAACTTTATTTTGTATAGTTTTACTTCCTGCAAACGATCTTTGATTAGCTATTATTTACATTTTTAAGGTAATTTAATGGAAATATTTCATTAAAAAGTAGACACCACGATAACTGAACGGTTATAGAAGAGACCTGTGCACAGCTAAATAAGTATTTTGGTACTAAGTTTTGATTCCCGGTTTACGCCTTGGATTTTATTTAATGTTTTATATGAGAACTTTATAGCAAAGTATGTTTGTTTGCTAATCGCCTACGTCCACGACACCTGACTGGTAGTTCGCCCGAAAAAATAGGCATTACTTACGAGGGTCGTTGGAAAAGTCCGTGCAAAGTCAGAGAGATAGCACTACTGGCGCGTATCGAGGTTATGTTTAGTTAGTAGCATCTCTTGGAAGAACACACACCAAGTTTCAGCCAGATCGGTCTATTTCTTTGTGTTTGGCATTCGTTTGAATCGAGGAAGTCGAGTGATTTTCAAAAAATGGACGAAAAAGAATTTCGTGTGTTGATTAAACACTACTTTATGAAAGGCAAAACGCCTCATGAGACTAAAGAGAAGCTTGATAAACATTATGTGGTGACTCTGCACCTTCGATTAGAACAGTTTATAAGTGGTTTCAAAATTTTCGGAGTGGCCATATGGGCACAATTGACGCTGAACGTTCTGGACGCCCTGTTGAGGTTACTACTCCAGAAATCATTGATAAAATCCATGATATGGTGATGGATGACAGAAGAGTGAAGGTGCGTGAGATTGCTAGTGCTGTGGGCATCTCGAATGAACGGGTACATAATATTTTGCATCAACATTTGGACATGACAAAGCTATCCGCAAGATGGGTGCCGCGATTGCTCACGCTTGACCAAAAACGAAATCGTGTGAAGTGTTCCAAGGACGGTTTGCAGCTGTTCCAGAAGAATCCGCAGGACTTTAAACGTCGTTTCGTCACTGTGGATGAAACATGGATACATCACTACACTCCTGAGATTAAAGAACAATCTAAACAATGGGTTACCAAGGGGGAATCTGCGCCAAAAAAGGCGAAGACCGTTCCTTCGGCCGGAATGATTATGGCGACTGTCTTTTGGGATTCGCAAGGAATAATCCTCATCGACTATCTGGAAAAGGGTAAAACTATTACAGGTGCATATTATTCATCGTTATTGGACCGTTTGAAAACCGAGCTGCAAGAAAAACGCCCACGATTGGCCCACAAAAAAGTCCTTTTTCATCACGACAACGCACCAGCTCACACCTCAGCAGTTGTGGTCGCAAAATTAATGGAAATAGGGTTCCAACTCGTTTCACATCCCCCCTATTCTCCAGACTTGGCTCCCTCGGACTACTATTTGTTCCCCAATATGATGAAATGGCTGGCGGGAAAAAGATTTTATTCAAACGAGGAGGTGATTGCAGAAACGAATGGCTATTTTTCAGACTTGGACAAATCCTATTATTCGGAAGGGATCAACAAACTAGAGCAGCGTTGGACGAAGTGTATAAGCCTAAAAGGAGACTATGTTGAAAAATAAAAAAGGTTTACTCCAAAAAATTAAGTAGTTTTTATTTTTGCACGGGACTTTTCAAACAACCCTCGTATTTCATACCGTTGAATTGCAAGTTTTACAAGAATAGCGGCCTGTGGAATGTACTCTATGTGACGTGAAAGAGACTGAGGACTTATACCATTTTCTGTTTCTTTTGTCCAGCATTGGGTGAACTTCACCGGGTCTGGTTTGGCTCCTCGACTCTTTCTAGAGACCGTTTGGTAGAGTAATTGAATGGTAAAGATTGGGTGGCGCTAGTAAATTACTGTATTGCGGTTTATGCTCGCCGAATATAGATTGGAATTAATTTTAATTACATTGTTGTGACTGTGCGTCCTGTATTTAAAATATCGACATGAAATGTGTGTCAGTCACCACTTGCTTGAAAAGTATGCCGTTAATAAATTTTCTGCTGTACAATAGTAAATATTTTGGTTAGATTTTTGTGAAAAATAGACTCCACGGACGGTCAGTGACCATGATGTTGTCTTAATGGAAATGTATTCTTGCTTTGTATTTGATACGAAAAAGTGTTTTTATGTTGTGGATTTTTTTCTTTTCATATCTATGTGGATTAGTTATTGTAAATAAAGACATTTACTTCTTCTTCTTATTTCATTAAAGATCGTGTCATTCATAACAGGCTCATGTGCGCTACGTTACGTAACTAATATTGTGTATGGCTTTAGCATCCATCAAGCCATAACCGTTATTATTTTCTCTACCGATCCTGCCCTTGCCAACCCTAGCTCTACAAGAAATGGCGAATATAATTCAATCCCAGTACACAGTGATTATTCTAAATAATAATAATAAAGCTTTATTGACAACCTTTACAGAGAAAAAGCCTTAATCCTTTTGGAGGATTAAGAGTTTTCGATTTGTACAACTCACTTTTAACACATTTCTAAATAAAGAAGTATTCTCTCCCGTTTCCAATTCTGTTTATAAGTAATCCAGGTAAACACGGCTCTGTAATTGTCTGTTTTATTGAATTTTAAGTAAGCGCACGGGGTCATTTTGACCCAATTTGTTTGTATGTTTCCTACAAGTGTTTCTCTTGTTTTTCCTCATTTTTTATTACCTTCTTTCAATAGGAAAACCGATCCGTCCCTAAGAAGTTTAACTGTTTACGTGCTTCTGCATGAACGAAAATTTCTGATCCCTTGGTCTACCCACGTTAAGTACCTAGGCCTAACTTTGGACAACAAACTAACTTTCACTACACACGTTCAGGACAAAGTAAACTCAGGCAAACTGGACTACAAGACTATTATTTCCTCTACTCTCACGTGACTCCAAAATGACTGTGGACCAACAAACTCCTCCTCTACAAAGTGGGTCATTAGGCCGATGTTGGTCTAGGCCAGCTCCGCCTGGAGCCTGACTTGTAAGTAGTAACATCAAGAAACTCCAGGACAACACAGAACAAATTTCTGAGACTTAGCGACCGACTCTCCTCGACGCACTAAAATTGACTCAATCGTCGAGACTGCATCCATTATCCCCCCCCGTACACTCCTATATCCAAAAATCGTCTGCTGAAACTCCTTTCCATCCTAGACTGCCATCCTAATCCACTCTGCCGCGACACAGCCTTCTACAGATCCTTCTATCCCTCTACAGACACAGAATACTAAAACACATACTCCTCTAACTCTCTACACCAGCTGCAGGTTTTTCCTCTCCTTTTTTCCCTGCATTCCTATCCTACTCGCTTAACCTTTCTCGTTCCTCACTTGTTAAGAAGGTTAAAATGTTTTGTACATTGAAACTTCGTATATTTATTTTTTTGTACATATTTAGTGTAATAAAGATTTATTCTATGAACGAAAATTATTATTAGATATTTCTTGACCCCAAGCACCATAATGCATAATTTTATTTTGCTAAAGTAATTCTAAAATGGCATTCAAGTTATCATTTAGCACGGCATCCTCTCAGAAATGACAGTCTTGCCTTAATAATCTAGAAGAATTCCTTCCACAGAAAGACAGAACAGTCGCATTGAGTTCGATTGTATACTGAAGATCTGATTCCCGTTTTATTTAATTAGGCAGTGATTTTAATATATAGAATTTTACATTATATTGTATATTACATATACGAGGTCTGTAAATTAAGTAATGAGACTGATTTTTTAAAAATTTTTTATTCAAAAAGAATTACAATTCTATATTGTCACCTTCAAAATAACTTCCTTCTGAAGCCATACAGCGCTGGAGACGTTTCTTCCACTCCTCATAGCAGTGCTTGAACTCCGATACTGGAATAGCCTTCAGCTGGTCGGGTATTGAAATTGCTGTGTGACAAGGAGCATTATCGTGATGCAACACCTATTTGTTCTTGATGTTTGGTCTCACACGAATGACCCTTTTTCGTAGTTTTTCAGGAATCTCTCGGTAAAAGTGTTGATTGACCGTTTGACCTTGAGGTAGAAACCCTTTGTGGACGATTCCGTGGATATCGAAAAAAAAAAACAAATCAGCATGCGACTTCGCCATTTCAATAAACCAGAGTTTTTGGCCAGTAAAAACATTTCCGTGGCTCCTCAGCCTCCTTATTCGCCTGACTTGAGTCCTTGTGACTTTTTTCTCTTCCCGAAGTTGAAAAATCACTCAAGGGAACTCACCAGCTGAAGGCTATTCCAGTATCGGAGTTCGAGCACTGCTATGAGGAGTGGAAGAAACGTCTCCAGCGCTGTGTGGCTTCAGAAGGAAGTTATTTTGAAGGTGACAATGTAGAATTGTAATTCTTTTTTAATAAGAAAAATTTAAAAAAATCAGTCTCATTACTTAATTTACAGATCTCGTATGTTATTATAGTATATAATATTTTATTAATTATATTTAATTGTAACTGGGTCATAGCCCGAATTGTAAATAAACAAATCATTTCTGGTATGGAAAGAAACCATCCACACGTCAAAAGAATGTTGAACACATCAACTGGAACTTGAGAAGGAGTCGCCAAACGTTTCTGTGAAAAGCGGACCAAAAATCTACTTTACTTAAAAATATTCCCTATGCAAAAACTTTATTCATAAAGTACACTTGAAATTAATATGCTTAGAGTGCTAGAAAGAGAAGAAGTAATGAAATATTTTTTAAAAGTTTTAGGTCATTCAGTTAAAGTACAGTGATCTAGAATAAGTAAGTTATTGTATGAATTTGTTACCAAAAAAATAGTACACTAAAATATTTTTTTTTTATTATTATCGTTATTTATTGCCTGAACATGTATTATAAAAAATACAAAAGGCATGTCAAAATACATATTTCCATTCCTTACAATAATGTAAAGTAAAAATTTTTTAAATGACTGCGATATAATGTAGTCTTGGTATTACCATCTGAACTTTAACCAACGACAAAAACACAACTCACTTCAGTTCTGGAGTCGTCAGTGCACCAGTTTGTCTCAGTAAATTCTTTTATGCTATAAAAACAGTTAGTTATTACAAAAAAAATTTTAAAAATCACATCTCGAATTTTTTAAATTCCAACTGTCTTACATTTACTGGGATTTTATTAAAAATTCTTGTTGAAGTAACGTTCGGTAGTAATTCTGTTTTGTTTAATCTTGTCGCAGGTAAATGAATATTTTCATTGCCTCTAATATTGAGTTGGAGTTGATTTCCTCTAGTAACCATGATTTTACTTCAGCCAGCTTGTACGTATAGTGATGGCGCAAAGTCATGATCTGCAATTGTTGAAAAAGCAGTTTTACGAGGGTGAGCAATCGCGGCACCCATCTTGCGGATAGCTTTGTCATGTCCAAATGTTGATGCAAAATATTATGTACCCGTTCATTCGAGATGCCCACAGCACTAGCAATCTCACGCACCTTCACTCTTCTATCATCCATCACCATATCATGAATTTTATCAATGATTTCTGGAGTAGTAACCTCAACAGGGCGTCCAGAACGTTCAGCGTCACTTGTGCCCATATGGCCACTCTGAAAATTTTGAAACCACTTATAAACTGTTCTAATCGAAGGTGCAGAGTCACCATAATGTTTATCAAGCTTCTCTTTAGTCTCCTGAGGCGTTTTGCCTTTAATAAAGTAGTGTTTAATCAACACACGAAATTCTTTTTCGTCCATTTTTTGAAAATCACTCGACTTCCTCCATTCAAAGGAATGCCAAACACAAAGAAATAGACCGATCTGGCTGAAACTTGGTGTGTGTTCTTCCAAGAGATGCTACTAACTAAACATAACCTCGATACGCGCCAGTGGTGCTATCTCTCTGACTTTGCACGGACTTTTCAAACGACCCTCGTACGTTTGTATTTCATTAACAAATATTTGCAGTTTAAACTTTTAAAGGTTAACACACAGTTTTATGCTAGCTACCATTTAAAGAGTGACAGAAAAAAAAATGCGCTTGTTAATATCAGTTATAAGCCCTAAAGATGACCTAGCCTCTAGGCTAATAGCTAGGCAAGGATAAACTCGGAATCTGGTGTGAACACTAAGGCGAGATTCTCTAACTACTACTCTCTAAGGGTCTAACTCATTAATATTCTCCAAACTCGGAATCTTCTAACTACTACTCTCCAAGGGTCTAACTCATTAATATTCTCCAAACTCGGAATCTTCTAACTACTACTCTCCAAGGGTCTAACTCATTAATATTCTCCAAGCTCAGAATCTTCTAACTACTACTCTCTAAGGGTCTAACTCATTAATATTTCTCCAAACTCGGAATCTGTGGTGAACACTCAGACGACATTCTCTAACTACTACTCTCTAAGGGTCTAATTCATTAATATTCTCCAAACTCGGCATATTCGCTCCATATTCAATTCTTACTAACATTTTACTTCTTCTAACAGCGCGTTACACTGAAATGTAAACTTATACTGGGAAGAATTGTTAACCATTTCGTGAGAACAGCCATTAAATGATTGATTCTAGAAAAATGCAATGTGTATGAAACATATACAGGGTGTTCATTTTAAGACGGCTCAAATGCCTTTCATGCTTAAACGGTTGATCTGAGCAAAAAAATGGTAGAGGAAATATTTGTTGCCCGTCACCTCTAGTTTCAGAATATGTGACTTGATTTTAGATTCCTGTCCGCATACGCGGCTGACGCGCGGCCAAAAGTGAGGGTTCGCAGTTGACCCCCATTTTCATATACACAGTTTTAAAGAGTATAAAAAGTTGTGAAAGAAACCGGAAACCGCAATTCGATATCTTTAAAATTAAAGGTGCTAGGCCATTTCAAAATCTGGTATTTATTAATCATATTTCAACTTTTTAACTTGTGATTAAAAGTGATTTTTATGACTCTCCCAAAATTACCAAAAAATTATTAAACCTTCTTGTTTGTAACAGATGTAAAATTAATTTTTAGCCATTTTGTGTATGCTTGAGAACATCTAAAGCTCTTAACATTTGATTTTTCTTAAGGATTTTTCTTAGAAAAATCACTCGCAAAACGACTTATTTCCCCGATATTAAGAAAAATACTAGCCTTACTGCCTTGGCAATATTTTTAGTAGAAAGGGGATGAAAAAATACATAAAAATGACCTATCGCGTGCTCTTCTTTCTCTTTGATAACAAGTTAAAAAATTGAAATATGTTTAAAAACATCAGATTTTGAAATGGCCTAGCACCTTTAATTTTAAAGATATCGAATTGCGGTTATCGGTTTCTTTCATAACTTTTTATACTCTTTAAAACTGTGTATATGAAAATGGGGGTCAACTGCAAACCCTCTCTTTTGGTCGCGCGTCTGTCGCGTATGCGGGCAGGAATCTAAAATCACAAGTCACATATTCTGAAACAAGAGGTGACGGGCAACAAATATTTCCTCTACCATTTTTTGCTCAGATCAACCGTTTAAACATGAAATGCATTTGAGCCGTCTTAAAATGAACACCCTGTATAAAGAAATTACAGAAATGTATTCGAGAATGGGCACAATCCCTGGAGTAAAGGAGCAATTCTTATTCAGAAATTTTCTGCAAACTCGATTTTAGCAATACATACATTTAACAGTAAACAAAAGATAGAACCGTACATATTACACTTAAATGGCACATTAGAAGCAATCTACTCAATAATTTTTCCAGTTACATCTACGTATTACAATCGATACATTAAATTTGAAGAAGGTCATTAGAGTCGTTATTACACGCACCCAAAACAAGGTTTAAGAACCTTTATTAAAAAAAATTTTTTAAATATTGAATTTGAATATATAGTATAAATACTTAGTTGTAAGGAACATTTTACTATGTAAATTGCAGTAACAGAAAATCGTGTTTCGCATTGAAATTATTTGACTCAAGGATTTTAAGCTGTAAATGGTGAGAACTATGGTGACGATAATGGACCGACCGCTGGTTTACACAAAAAAACGGTTAAGGTTTGACCAGAACTGAGGTCAATGTTCATGTTAAACTTCTTTAATTAGATAACGCGGTCAGTTATTTAGTCCCAGTAATTTAAAGAATTAAATACAATTAGGCTAAACTTTTAATCCCATACAAGGAAAATACCAATTAAGAGCTCACCACCTAATTAGTGTAAAGGGAAAAATAACAGATGAAATCCTTCACACGAACTACCCTTATAACAAATCTCTAAATTCTAGCTTACAATTTTGTCTTTAAAATTCCATTTTTCGTTTTGTTTTACTTGTTCCTTAAAATTCAGAAGATGAAATTTTGCTTTTTGTGTATATTACTGAACGAATGATTTTTGAATGAAGTGATTTGTTCAACATAACTAAAAAAATAGTTCATATTTTTTATTTAGGTATCATTAAGGACTCAGCAATAACATTTTAAACAAAAGCGGTTATAAAGTCAGTCTGGCTTGAGGTTCGGCGCTTCGGGGAAGAAATACGCTACATCTTCCTACATTGCCCAGAAGCCTTTAACCAGGCTTCTAAATCTTATTAAAAACAGACAGGACTAGAAAAACATGCTGTAACTAGTGACTCCTGGTAGGCTTTCTGGCATAATACCCGTAGAATATGTTCTACAAGATTTATAGAAAATAAAATAGTCATTCACCAAAGAAATACAGCCACTGAACTCACCGCACTCCTCTCTTCAAAAACACGGTAATTTGACGAAACATTTTTAATTTTTACTAATACCAAGCAGATAATTGATGCTAATAGACGCCACGGCGGTAGCCGAGCGGTTAGAGGCGAGACCCTCTAAGCTAAGTACTGTTGGTTACTGGGTTTGATTCCCGGTCTTAGGCCTTGGATTTTATTTAATGTTTAATATAAGAACTTTGTAATAAAGTATGTTAGCTAATCGCCTCTGTCCATCACACCTAATTCGTAGTTAGACTTAATGCAAATAATATACTGAAGTAGTACATTAGAGGAATGCCCTATTTCATCCTCCACACTTGAAAGTCATTTTCCCTCTTAAAAGTTTTTGAAATAAAAGAGATAGATCTTCAATTTTCTTAGTGAAAATTTGTAATAAAAGTTAAAAAGTTCAATGCATGTTAAAAAGTAAATAACTAACTGTAAAACTCTAAAAAACTCATATAAAATTAACTTATAATGCACGAAGACCATTTTTTAAAAGTTGAATAGGCTATGAGATACATTGAAAGCAGTATAAAACGCTGACCAACGATCCTAACCAGCTATAAATTTAATTAAGCCTGATGATAAGCTTTGGTACCATCACACCTTGCGGTCACAAATACGAGTTACAACTAGCCAGGTTAAAAACTGTAATTGACCGCAAAAATATAAGAGGTTCATTGCAAACAGTTTACACAAGCCTAAACTTCATGTGGACACTTCACTAGTGAAATTTAAGAGAAACTATTGTCTCAAGTCACTTTCAAAAACAGCACGAAAAAGTGTAACGTGAAAAGCATCCTACTTTAACAAATTTATCCTCTTTTTCTATAAAAGATAAACTTCCCAAATTTTCTTTAAAATATAGGTCATATATTCGTTTAAATGAGTAATGTTTTTAGCAAAAACGTAGATCAAATAGGTTTCGGAAAATTGTAGAGAAATGATAGCTGCATAACTGGTATAAATCGCAATGTTTTAGTGTTATTAGTTAATGAGATATGGAAGGTTAAATTTTGGAGGTTTGCAAATGGATTCAAATTTCAAACCTTTATATCTTTCTTCCTACTGTCGAGAATTCAATGAATTCTTTACCGAATTGTAGAGAAAAATTAGCTCTATAACTGATATAAATTGCAATGTTTTAGTGTTAATAATGAAATATTTAAGGTTAAATTTTGGTGGTTTACAAATGGATTCAAATTTCAAACCCTCATATCTCTTTAAATACTTATGAGTATACAATGATTTCTTTACCGAAATGTAGAGAATAGTTAGCTGTATAATTGGTATAAATCGCAATGTTTTATTGTAAATAGTTAATGAAATATTTAAGGTTAAATTTTGGAGGTTTGAAAATGGATTCAAATTTCAAACTATTATATCTCTTTTCGTACTGTTCAGAATCAATGAATTCTTTACCGAATTTTAGAGGCAAGTAATCTCTGTAATTGATATAAATTGCAATATAAATAGTTCTTATACGAGGGTCGTTTGAAAAGTCCGTGCAAAAATAAAAACTACTTAATTTTTGGGGGTAAACCTTTTTTATTTTTCAACATAGTCTCCTTTTAGGCTTATACACTTCGTCCAACGCTGCTCTAGTTTGTTGATCCCTTCCGAATAATAGGATTTGTCCAAGTCTGAAAAATAGCCATTCGTTTCTGCAATCACCTCCTCGTTTGAATAAAATCTTTTTCCCGCCAGCCATTTCTTCATATTGGGGTACAAATAGTAGTCCGAGGGAGCCAAATCTGGAGAATAGGGGGGTTGTGAAACGAGTTGGAACCCTATTTCCATTAATTTTGCGACCACAACTGCTGAGGTGTGAGCTGGTGCGTTGTCGTGATGGAAAAGGACTTTTTTGTGGGCCAATCGTGGGCGTTTTTCTTGCAGCTCGGTTTTCAAACGGTCCAATAACGATGAATAATATGCACCTGTAATAGTTTTACCCTTTTCCAGATAGTCGATGAGGATTATTCCTTGCGAATCCCAAAAGACAGTCGCCATAATCTTTCCGGCCGAAGGAACGGTCTTCGCCTTTTTTGGCGCAGATTCCCCCTTGGTAACCCATTGTTTAGATTTTTCTTTGGTCTCAGGAGTGTAGTGATGTATCCATGTTTCATCCGCAGTGACGAAACGACGCTTAAAGTCCTGCGGATTCTTCTGGAACAGCTGCAAACCGTCCTTGCAACACTTCACACGATTTCGTTTTTGGTCAAGCGTGAGCAATCGCGGCACCCATCTTGCGGATAGCTTTGTCATGTCCAAATGTTGATGCAAAATATTATGTACCCGTTCATTCGAGATGCCCACAGCACTAGCAATCTCACGCACCTTCACTCTTCTGTCATCCATCACCATATCATGGATTTTATCAATGATTTCTGGAGTAGTAACCTCAACAGGGCGTCCAGAACGTTCAGCGTCACTTGTGCCCATATGGCCACTCCGAAAATTTTGAAACCACTTATCAACTGTTCTAATCGAAGGTGCAGAGTCACCATAATGTTTATCAAGCTTCTCTTTAGTCTCCTGAGGCGTTTTGCCTTTCATAAAGTAGTGTTTAATCAACACACGAAATTCTTTTTCGTCCATTTTTTGAAAATCACTCGACTTCCTCGATTCAAACGAATGCCAAACACAAAGAAATAGACCGATCTGGCTGAAACTTGGTGTGTGTTCTTCCAAGAGATGCTACTAACTAAACATAACCTCGATACGCGCCAGTGGTGCTATCTCTCTGACTTTGCACGGACTTTTCAAACGACCCTCGTAGTAAAAATTTCCTAATTTTACAGTAGTTTTTTGAAATACTATTTCTAAATTAAAGTGACAAAATGTGTACATTTTAGCTCTGCTATAGATATTGGTGGTGAGAGACAAAATACACTGATTTGCGAGACATTCTGGCTAATATTTCCTTAATTTTTTCATCGTTTTTCATGTTCATTACCCAAATTATAGGTGACCATATATGTATTTTCTAGCTTTGCAATAGATGTCGGTGGTAAAAGCCAAAATAAACTAATTTGCAATTTATTGTAGCAATTATTTATTAATTTTTCTTCCGATTGTAGGATTGTTTATTAGACTCAAGGAACGACAGAATATGTATTTTCGATTACAGCTTTCAATGAAAAACTTGACTGATCGCAACTGTTTCCTTATCTGGTAAGAGAGTGTACAAAGTATAACAAGGTATCAATTTTTTTAATAATTAGAAACCAATTAGGGCCTACTAAACTGATGTTGTTTCCGTTAGATATTTTTCTGGTAACAGAAATAACTTCAAAATGTCAATGAATAACTTCATATTAGGCAAAAGTGTAAGCTGTTTCCTACCTGACGTAAATTACACATGGAGCAAATAGTTGATTTATTTTCTGCCCTCGGATTATAATTTAAATCCAAACATTCAACTCTTGTTTTAATAACAGGTACTTATTACTCATCTATCTCTAAAATAAGTATTCGCCATAAATATGTACACCTAAAAAGTAATTTAGTTTTATATATATTTAAATTAAATTTTGATTTAGAGCCACTTATCATGTTATTTCTCTTCAACTGGCAGCAGCTCTTTAGTTTACGCAGACCGTCTACCTTGATAAATCCCCCCTCTCTATTGTTTGAAACCTTCTTTTCAAGAAAATTGGATTTAAAAGAGAGACTTCAAAAGTTCCTCGAGCGAAACATTCTATTAAAAATACATCTATAAGGAAGCTAGCTAACATTATGTACACAAAAGTTTGATTAAAACTAAAGAAATTAGAATTTTGAGAATATAACAAGAGCCTTGAGAGGGTTCAAGATTTTTTTCTTTTTTTTGTTTTATATTTAATTAATTTTGGACGAAAACAGTAAGTATACATTTTTAAACGTTTACAATTTGAAAACACGTTTCACATTTTTTTTTCGATTAGAATAACAACTAATTTTTCTAATAATTGGTGTTTAATTGCGTGATAATGTTTCTAAGTACAGCAATAACTGTATAATCAAGATAGCAGCACAGTGCAGGTAACTTGCGATTGCCTACTTTTGAGATCTGTTGGCTTTAATACAAACTAAAGTTTTAAAAATAATTTTCCCATAATTGGTAGCAAACTAATTTTGTCTATGTTTTCTCTGTACTTGGTGCGTTGAAGTTATTTAAATTAAGTAGGGTGAAGGGACCAGTAATTGACTGGGCACCAGTAATTGACATACCAGAAATAAACTGGTATTATAAGGGATATGAGCCGTTTTTAGTGGTGATTCTTTCAATTTCGTTATTGAGAAGCCTTTGGGCAGCAGTTCCAGAAAAATATTAATTATTGGAAGGTTCCTTGGTATCAGTGGAAGGTTATTTGTGTTAAAAGTTCAAAATCAAGGAAAAAACAAGCCGTTGCTAAGGAGGATTGATAAGAAAATAATTTTTCTTTTTTCTTATTTTTCGTTTATTTGTTCATATATTCGTGTGGTTATCGATGTTCTGTTATAATTAGTATTACTTGTAGATTTCATTTATGTAGTTTTTTTTTTAATTATAAGAAGCATTGAGGATTAATCTGGTGCTGTCAATCACTGGTCCTTGAAACGGCAATCTGCCCAGCAATTGACATGTTTGTCAATTACTAGTCCTACAGCTTTTTTGTTTGAGACCAGTGATTGACTTCCAGGGAAAATGATAAGATAGGTCGATAAATTTTATTATAATTAAAAATTCAATACATTGTAAAATAAAATCATTGATAAAAATCGGCAACATAAAATAAATAGTAAAACTTCCAACAAAATATGTTTAAATTAATGAAATAGCAAATGTACGCCTTATTTCAAGAGGGCATGCAGAATGATTGTTCTGTAGAGATCAACAATGGTATGAACAACAAACTGGAATAATCGTGATCGCCGAACAGCTTCCGAGGCCTACGTGATTGATAAAAACGACGCCCACGTAACGGAGTTGGAAAATCTCTCATTCTCCCTCAGTTTTGGGTCCTTGCCACATGACAAAGAAGAAAGGGAGGAAATGGCTGAACCATAGAATTCCATCAAATAAAACGGCCAGAGGAAAAATGAAGCTCCCTCAAGAGAAGTACCAGGTGCGAAATCAAACATACGTGGAGAGTTGGTGACTTTGTGATGTTACACATTAATAACATAAAAAAGATGGTAAGATCTATTGTATTTACCAATTGACAGACATGTTGACCGAAGACGAATATATAGCATCCCATAGGCTAATAGGCTAAACTGTATTAAAAAAAATGAAATCGGTATGAAAACCATTTTTAATTTCTAAACACGTGAAGATTGGATCGCCCTGTACTACTTTATGGAGAACGTTACCAATTTAATAAAACCGTTGATGTATGAGGTTTTCAAATGGCTTGTGATTTCAAGTGGCTAATTATCAATTACATAAGATATATTATGATGTTCATTTCCTATGTATTGCGAAAGAATATTTTGTTTTTTCATTCATTTTTTCTTTTACGGTGTGCCTATTTTAATAACACATATTTTTGTCAATTGGTTACCTAGTTATGTGAATATCAGTGGTTTATTTGTAGGTATGTGTATTTTAATACCTATCCTTTCCAAGTTAAAGAGTCAATAACAGATACATATTTTTTAATCTAGTTTTTTTTCATTGACGTTTCATTTATTTATTACTGTTATAAGTGCGAATGCTTACAACCTGTGGCGGGACGCGATGAACGTGCACACAATGTATATATACATGTGCCCAAGAGGTAACTCAGTAATAATAAACAATAAACAGACATTGTGTACGATCTAACAAGCATGTTAGCTAATATCTCCTTGGTACTATTAAAAGTAAGGGCTGTTCTTCAAATTAGCTGTCTTGGTTTGGACTTAATTAAAACTGTCCGGTAGGACAGTTGTGTGAGGGTTGATCGTCAAAAACTGCATAAAAAAGGGTAAAGTTGAAAAAACATTAGATTATTTAGGTTTGCCTATTTAAAAACTGATTGTAATTAATTATGAATAAGACTAATTTTTGTTATAAATCCAATTGAAAAAGTGATTTAGGTGATTTAAGTGATTTATTTAGATTTAAAAGTGATTTTGAATGCATACCTTATGTCGTTTCATGAATATATTTGTATGTCAATTACTGGTCCCACCCCATGTCAAACACTGGTTCCACCGAAAATTCGGTATGTCAATTACTGGGTCATTGACATACTTCCAAAAAAAATCATTTTTGGTTGACATAAAGATCGAATTTACTGCTTTTAAAATATTAATAAAATAGAATACATCCTACTGGAGCGGTACAACTTTACAACCTACACCTGGAGCCAAAACAACGGAAGTTATTCTATCTTAAACTCGATTTTTTTCTTAAGCAGTCAATTACTGGTCCCTCCACCCTAGTTGGTGATTTATTTTGCAGCATTGTTAATTTATAATTAGCAGCAAATAATGAATAAATTAGATAGAATCGACAAATTATTTAAAAGACAATTCATCCTGAATCTTTTTCTTGTATACCGTTCAGACTGCCGGCAATTTTTGTTATTTATTTAAGAAATTTGTTCAATTAAAAACAGAGTCAACTAAAATAAATAATAAAATCAATGTACTTATATTTTTAGAGATTGTAGAATTGAAAAAAAAGAATACAAAGTATAAGATGGCATGCTTTTAATCAAAATTCAGGATACGCTACTAGCAGAAAGGATTTATATTTTTTTAAAAAAAAGTAAGAAATTAAGAATAAAGGATGAAAAAACCAATTCATAGTCGACCTAAAAAAAAAAAATTATAAATATAACGAGCAAAGAGTCAAAAGCTTTTATATCAAAGAGAGCACATTTTCATCAGCCCTTAAGGCATTACTTAATCAACTCATAGATTTTAATAAAAAAAAATTAATAGAAAATTACAAAAATTGAAATTTGACCCCAATTAGTAAAACTACCAGATATGGAGGAAAAATCTGATTTGAGCAACATGGGTAATACGTAGAGTCAATGATACGAGGTCTGTCTAAAAAGTATCCAACCTTTATTTTTCCCTCGCAAAATAAAGACGATAGCGCGGCGCCACTGTACTCAGTAAAGGAAGACACCTTCATGCGCAAGTGTGAATTTTGTCACCGCCTTCCAGTGCGTCAGTCGCTGCCTGTGGATCGCTGAGTGAGGTGCGACACAACGTGTTCGTCGGATTACTGATTCTCTCAAGATGATTGAACGTGTTGAGCAAAGGCACTGCATCAAATTTTGTCAAAAGCTTGGTGATTCACAAAGCGAAACAATTCGTAAGATACAGCAGGTGTTTGGAGACGAAGCGATGGGTGTAACACAAATTAAGGAGTGGTTCAACCGCTTCAAAAATGGCCGCACATCAGCGGAGAGTGACCAAGTTGTTGTCAAAAGGAAGTTGCACTAACTCCAACCTCTTGGGCAATCTCCCGCACAGTCAAGCGACGATCTGCCATCACCAAATTTCGCAAAGTCTCAACAACGGATGCACTCCGAGCAGTCTTGGGGCCTGCCAGAACGTTGGTCACTCTCCGCTGATGTGTGGCCATTTTTGAAACGGTTGAACCACTCCTTAATTTGTGTTACACCCATCGCTTCGTCTCCAAACACCTGCTGAATCTTACGAATTGTTTCGCTTTGAGAATCACCTATGCTTTTGACAAAATTTGATGTTTCGGTCATCTTGAGAGAATCGGTAATACGACGAACACGCTGTGTAGCACCTCACTCAGCTATCCACAGGCAGCGACTGACGCGCTGGAAGGCGGTGACAATATTCACACATGCGCATGAAGGTGTCTTCCTTTACTGAGTACAGTGGCGCCGCGCTATCGTCTTTATTTTGCGAGGGAAAAATAAAGGTCGGATACTTTTTAGACAGACCTCGTATCTTTTTATCAACTTGGATTCTTTTAATCAAATTGTAACTGATCTATACGTAAATATAGAGCATTTATTTATTTATTATTTTTTATTACTGTTCGCTTCCAAGCAGCAGGTAGAGACAAATCTATGGGCAGCTAGCTGGATCCGAACCACTGGTAAGTAACCACGCTTTCTTTAAAAAAGAAACCAAGCAAGGAGCCGATAGTTGGGGTTTACCACTATCTGAAGCTAACACATCTTCACCTAACAATGCTTCCGGGTGTTCAGAGGTTGGCTACACCAGAATGGAAGTTCAGAAAGTAGCGATTACCCTGGCTGACACAACAAAGTCCTTCTTTCAATACCTACTGAGAGAACGTATCCCTTACTTTACCATGTCGGTCAGGTAGGTAACTCAAAAAGAGTCTAAGAATGAAGGTCATGCTGAAGTCTGCCTTTTCCTTATCTTGGGAATGAAGGAGAAAAAAAAAAAACAGTTTGAGTATAGTGAGACCATTACTGTTTCTGTAGGTGTAAGAGAGGTTAAAAATTTGATACGGTTATACTATTCTCCCTTTTACAAGCGTTTGTCAAAATAATATGGTGTTTTTTTTATGGAAATTTGTTGCGTGCAAAGTTGAAAGAGTAGCAAACTCCATAATATATATATATATTGAGGAATACTGCTGATCCAACAGACATTGGAGTCTTGGCTTGTCAGAAATATATATATGTATATATCTTAGTAAGTTTGTTATTGCCAGTATCATATAAAGCTGGATAAATCTAAAGCCAGCTAGAGCTGAGATTTGCGAGGTATTGGTGATCATTTCTGAAGTTCCACAGCCTGGCGTATCGAGCTGTCTCCTTACCTAGCTAAATAAATGAATGTGTGGGTCAGTGGAGCGACTTCTGCCACATCAATACCACTTCCTTCCACTTCAACTGACCACTTTTTTTCCCCCTGCCTCCTTGTTCTAATAGCAAGAATGGCGATTGTGTCAAGTTTCCAAATTTACACGAGTAGGAAACCAAATTTTTGAGGCAACCCTGTTTACAATAAATTTAGTGTAAAACACTTGCACGTCTCTTTTTATTACCGTACACACAGTAAAGTAAAATTGGCGCCCCGAACCAAAAAATAATTTTGCTCTAATGTTAAATCCTTTCATCATTATTATAATAATTTGTTAAAATAAAAGTAACATTATTTAACAGTTACATGCGGTATTGGACAGTCTGGGCTGAATACGAGGAGTGGCTATTAAATAACGAGACTATTGCTATAAAACAGTTTATTTTAAATTTATACATATTTAGTTATTATCACCTTCAATATACACCCCTCCCCTATCCCTACAAAGCTCCATGCGAATTTACCATTGTTCGAAACAGTGCTGGAAGTCTTTTTCTGTGAGCTCCTGCATGACGCGTGCCGCTTTTTCTTTCACAGCTTCAACGGACTGAAATCGTGTCCCTTTTAATACAGATTTGACATTGGGGGAACAGATAAAAGTCACATGGGGGCCAGGTCAGGCGAATAAGGCGGATGGCCTAAAACTGGGATGTTTGTACTTGGCTAGAAACGTCTTGATAGACAATGCAGTGTGAGCCGGTGTGTTGTCTTGATGGAGAACCCCGTGACTTGTTCTTCCACCAATCGGGTCGTTTTTTTCCTTACTCTTTCACAGAGTTGAGCAAGCAGCACCTCACGGTAGTAATGTTGATTAATTATAATCGATATTTTCATCCGTTTTGGACGTGGAAGGGCGATCAGGGCGGTCATCATCTCCGACGTCTTCTCGGCCATCTTGGAAACGCTTGAACCATTCAAAAACTTGCGCACGTGATTAACATTCATCGCCATAAACTTCTTTTAGTAAAAGATAAGTTTCAGTAGCGGTTTTACCAAGTTTCATGTGAAATTTCACAATTCGTTGCTCTACTACGTGTGTAGTATCATGTTTTGGCAAAGCGAAACTAACACCTCTTATACAAATGACGGTTCCAGTCAGACAGATTTCTCTACAAACACGTGAGACGCTGCAATCGAAAGAGAAGGCTTTACGCTGCACAGCTGTCGGTCGTTAGGATTTGGCGCATGAATAGTTCTTCTGTAGCAGCATCAGTCTCGTTATTTAATAGCCACACCTCGTAGTGGAAACTTCCCTAGCGACACCGGGCTAGAAAAGAATTATCAGAACTTCATGCATTGTAAAACGATTTTTTGTTCTCTTAATTCCTGGTCTAGCATTGTATTAACTTTTCAATATCTAGTATTATTTTTGAGGATTACATTTATGCATTAAACAAATACGATAAATGAACAAGTAAATAATATGGGTGTGATTGTGTGGTTAATCACATGAAGTGACGATACGAAGGATTTTTGACTAGAGGATTTGGATCCTGATTAGGTTTGAACGCTTTGCTGTTCCGTACAGTTCGTTGGCCGTAAATCCAGATGGGAGCAAGTAAGGCTAAGAGTACAGTCGTTTCTTCTTTGCAAGAGTCAGTTTTGACCGTTTGTCAAAGCAGTCTTTTGAGCATTCGGTATCTCTGGTTGAGTTAAAGTCGTTTGTGTCTAGGATCTGGATTCCACGTGAGTCGCTTGTCAAGGTATATTTCAAGATAAAGAACGGTATCCGCTGCAAGTATCTGATTCAGGACCAGAGCCAAGCCAAGGAGTTTATTTGAGAGCAGACCTTTTACGGCAGACTTTCTTAATCAAGGCTTGGTCGCTCTAAGAGTTATATTGGGCCTACAAGCCTAGGCACTGCAGGCTTAAAAGACACATAACATACTATGTACCTGCTGAGACTGGTCGATGTTAACCATTGCAGATTTTTGCTTGATTGAGAAAGATAAATACAAAAAAAAACCGCTTGCTCTGCTCTTGGGATGGTGCGTTGAACAACTCATGCGGTTTTTATATTGTTGCTTGGCAGCTCTATGCCACTGATTAACTTGGGTTAATCGAGCGAATTAACCCAAATGGATCCGCTTGGTTTGCAGTAACTTTGGGTTATTTGGTTCGCTCCTCTCTTTTTTAATCCTATTCTATCATGTGTTTGTGTTTAATATTAAAGAAAAATAATGACCAAAGAAGTTTAAAATAATGCATAATAAATTAATTAGATCATTTCTAATATAACATTTTTTTATTTGTCAATTCATTTTACAATTCCTCATAGGTTTAGATTCTATTTTTTAACTCATTTGTCTGACGCCCAGATTTCAAATCTTGTATAGGATATTTTTTCCCAATAAGACGAGTCATGGGGAGCGTTTTATGGTTTTATGTGATGATTTGTTTTGTGCAACTGGGCAGAGTAATAACCAACGACTAATGAATAGAATTATCGCCTGATTTCAATTTCTTGGTTATGAGTTCTTGTTCAGGGTCTGTATAAAGGGAACAACTATAGTAATTAATCATCCAATTGTTATTTTGTCCAGTAGCAGGTAAAAAAGTCATCATATCACCGAACTGTACGATTCAGGTAACGCTCCACGAACAGCAGGTTCTTCTTCTTCATATGGTGCTACAGTCCTATAGCCCGGACCTCATTCAAGAGAAAGTGCCACTCATCCCTATTATTGGCTTTTAGGCGTCATCTTCTAACACCCACCATTCGCAGATCCCTTTCTGTGCCATCCAACCATCTTATCCTGGGACGACCTCTACATCTAGCGCCCCCCTCCCACGGGTGACCATATAAAACTTTTCTCGGAACTCGATGATGGGGCATCCGTTCAACATGGCCGAGCCACCACAGCCTGCCTTTTTTGATACAAGAAACTATGTCGTGTTCTCCGTATAGTTTCTTGAGTTCTCCATTCTTTTGGAGCCTCCATTCACCCCGTCAATGTACGTAGATTCTTGTACACCGGGCCGTAGATTCTTGGGAACACTTTTCGCTCCCATATCCTCCAGCATATTCTCGCATTCTTGTGTCCATTGCCCAAGTCTCGTTACCATACATCACTACCGTCCTTATTATTGTTTTATAAATAATATAATTTTTAAACCGCAAAACTTTTTTTGTAACCTGTTTCCTGCAGAGTTACTCCTTCCTTTTATTTCAGCGATTATGTATGTCACAATTTGCTGTTATTTACGGAGTCAAAGTATTTGAATTTGTCGCATGTGGGGGATGGTATAATTAAGAAACTAAACATGCTCTTCTCGTTGACTTTGAGCGAACAGCACCTTATTTGATACAAATTCTAAAGTTTTCATAATCAATGTTATTGAGATACGCCGAAAGTCTTTGCTAAATTAGCAAAAGAAAGCACAGCAAAAGTTGATTCTCTTCCAATAGTACAAACGTTTTTAGAAATTTGGCAGGTTATTTTTTTGTTTTTTGGTTTTCCGTAACTTTGCATAATAATGGTGCAAAATTATTGCAGATTTAGCAAAAAAATTAATAAATAAATAAATAAAGTGGTAGTAGAGTAAAAAGGAGGCTTCTGGCTCAGTAAACATGGCGGACTAGGATGAAGTAGGGTAGGCGGGTGAAGTACGGGTGAAGAATCTACTTCAGAAGTAGATCTTTTGCACTGCTCACACAAATTTGAACCAGAATCGCCAGTACGTTACATTCAATATTAATGTTTTTTGTACTAATTATATTTCGGATTTAAATTAAACTTGATTCCCCACTGAATCTGCACTGAACACATTTTTCTAGTGAGCTTTCCAACTCAGATATTGATTGCAACTACATTGTAACACCCACAGCAGACACCAAGTTATTTGTAATTGGCAGCATATCGCAGCAGCTCGAGCCCCTAATACCGAATTCTATTACATGCACCTAGAAACAATCTATATCCGGTACATAACAACACTTGGAATCTAGAAAGCACAACTAGAGAGTGTGCGTGCGTGCTAGGAGCGTACGCTTGAGACGGTTTAGAAGTTTTCTGTGCTCAGTTGGCCTAGTAAATTAGTAATTTATACTTTTATTACTTCCACTTGTTCTTTGTAAGAGAAAGTATTGTGCCAAGTTTTTGAACTAACTTTTATCAAAAATACACACTACGTGGTCACCTGAATAGGAAAAAAAAGAGAAGCTAATGTGGACTCGACTTTCTCTATTTTTTCTTTTTTAATGATTTAAGGCGCGTCAACTACTGAGATTGTTGGCGCCAGGAGTTTTTTTTTTTTCTATTTCTAGTGCTCTGCCGGTCTCCGGACATTGTTCTCTTGTTACACACAACAATGTCCATCACAGGACAGCTTAAGAAGCTACTAGGAAGAGAAAATCTAAGGGCCAGCAGCTGGATTTTTGTTAAAATTTTCAACTGCATTATTTCAAAGTAAAATGCAAAATAAAAACTATAAAAACGGAAGTAATTAATAGAGAAGCAATAAAACACATTACTAATAAAATACAATAGGTAGGTGCCTGTCTAAAATCGATACAAATTTTTTGTTTACGAACGAATTTTTTAGACATTAAAGTAAAAATTTCATTGTTATAAGAATCGTTTTGAGGCTCTGTACCAAGCAGATTTATAGGAAATTTAATGCTCTTTCGTTTAGAATAAGCAGATTTGTTGTAGGATAAAGGATAGAAAAGTTACGGCCGTTTTTATGGTGGCAAACGCGAATATCGACGGAAAAGTTAAAAAATGCAAAATATCTTGGACACTATTGAGAATTGGGCCAAAGTGAATTAGAATATTTTTTGTTGCATTTGAGCTACTGAATCATCTCCCGAAGTTTCGATCTCTCCTCTGTGTACACTCTGTATAGAAGAATTTTCTAGTAATAATGTTCCAAATAGAAATTATAGATCTACATATATGTGCCGTTTATTTTGAAAGTGGGGCAAGTCCATTTTTTTTGTTATTTCGAGATATTTAAGGTTTTGCGTTTCAATAAATTTAAAAATATTGGTAAATATTAATAGACATATTTTTTGTATTTTGTGGTGTTAGATAATGTAAGTTTATACTCCAATAGTGTTTATAGTGCTGGCTAAGGAAAATAAAGATTTATTATAACTAAATGGACTTGCCTCACTTTCAAAATTAATGAATTATTGTAATCGTTGATTTAAATGGATAATATTTCAGTCGTATCAGTCTTTTTTTAACAATAAAAACAAAATACTAATCAATAGTTCAACTATTCTTCTTCTTTTTTTGAATCATTTTGGTCCGAATTGCCTTCGTATTCAGATTCTGATTCCAAGATTCTTCTTTTATTACCGATTGTCGTGGGTCTTATTTCTACAAACATAATAAAAATACTTGCAAAAGAGGATTTTATTGAAATGGCGTTATTACCCAGAAAAGCATTTTTTATTTTATATTCGTTACCTACCAAATTCACTTTCAGATGCATCAAAGTTATAATTACCGGTGTAATCGGTTTCAGCCATTTTTTTCTTTTTATAAAATAAACCACAATCCGTTATTAATTTTCAAATAATGAAACTTTTTTCGTACATCGAGCACAAAACAACACAACTTACTTGACAGTCGATAATATAAGTCGAATGTTATACACTTTACAGTTTTTTTCAGAGCCAATAGTATTAAAATTTCCGGATGTTGGTGTTATTATCGAAAGACAAAATTAAGATGTACTTATTATTATTAAATAATAATAAATTTTATGAAATATTGTACCATCACCGATTACCAATATCAAAGATAGATAGATAAGACATGATGTTAAACCTTCACATTTGCTTCGCCGGAGTTAAATAATTTCAACCTAAGATGGACTTGCACCATTTTCAAATTAAACATATTTGCAATATTGTTAAGTGCTAAAACTTCCATCTCCCAAATATTAGGATTCTGAATTGTTTTGACTCTAAATTGTTTACAGATAAAAAGATCATACTAATTTTTATCTATAATTACCATTATCTTCATTTTTCCAAAAATGGACTTTCCCCACTTTCAAAATAAACGGCTCACATGCAAGTAGTACAAATTTAAATAAAATCGCTGAAACCGTATTCGAGAAAATTTAAAAACCAAAAAAACTGGAAAAAAAAAATGGTACTTGTGGCCCACCGATTTTGATCAAAACCTTATGGTGGTGGCACCTAAACAAATTGTCAAATTTGAATTTTCAATAATTATTTTTTTTAGTTAGGTTGGTACAGACAGACATATACGACCTTAAAAATTTAACAGATGAACTAAAATATTATTATTTGAATTTTATTTATTTATTTAAAAGGTTACAGGTAAATTATATACCTTTCTTCTTTTTTCTTTTTTTTTTTGGCGCATCAACAGCTGAGGTCATTAGCGCCCGGAGCTTTCTCCAGTGCACTGCCGGCCTCCGGACAGTGTTCTCTCGTTACAGACAACACTGTCCATCACCGGACAGTGAGCTGTAAGAAGCTCCTAGGAAGAGAAAATCTAAGGGTCAGCTGCTGGATTCGAACCCGTGACCTCCGCGTGGGAGTCCAGTATGCTAACCTCATAGCTAATCCCTTCCCTAAAATACCTTTAGCTGGTAGTTGTAATAACAATGCACATAAAGTAACATAAAATGATAAAGTAGGAAATTATTTTTTATGAAATAAACGGTGGAAAACTAAAACATAAACTCATTGACATAATAAGTGAAAATAACCAGTGCACTTAATTAGTTACACATAATTTACTCATCAACAGTTATCACTAGGGAACGGATTTTTATGTATTTAAAAATGCCAAATATTTAATTAAAATATGCATTTATTTTCGTCAATTATGTGGAAAATATGTGATTTTCTTAAAATATTTTCTGGAATATTTAAGTAAAATGGACATTTTTTTTTATGAAAATGGATTTTTTTGGGGGGGGGGGCAAGTTATAATTATTTATACAAGAAAAGAACATTTTTACAATTTATAATAATTTATTAGGAACAAAATAATTTGTTTTTACAAGTGTAAGGGGCGCTGGCCGCTTTAATTACATTCTTCTTTATTTAATCATTTGAGTAATTTTGCTGTGCATTAATAATTTTTTAGTATTTATTAGATGTCACAGACCCAGATTCATTATAACATTTTGTTATAATAATGATAAAATGAACATTACATCTTCATAAATAAATAGGCACTATATTTTAACTCTATCTGGCTAATACGAAAGGAGATATAGACGTTTGAATTTCGAACGAATTTGAAACTACATCGAAAACATCTAAAATTTTACCTTCCATATCTCATTACCTATTATCACTGGAATACTGCAGTTTGTACAATACCGTAAAGAATACATTAAAATCGGAACAATACTAAAAGAGGTTTAATCATTGTAAGGGGCGCTTGCCAACCCGCACGGTGAGGAAACAGGAACTGGTCACTCCAACCACAATTCAATATAATTACAGATTTCGGCCATAGTATTTAATTACAATAATTTATAATAATTTATTTACAATAACAAATAAAAAGGACAAACAAATTATCAACAAAGACCCCAAAGTAAATCGGATCCTATGGTTCATCCCTTACATAAACCTACCCAGTTGAATATCTTATACAATTCTCTATCTAACCTCGCTTCTAATACACTCTAATACGTATCCCCACACATCAATAAGTTAAGTAATTCAGTCATTCACCTACAAGTAACCTATTCAATCTTTGCAACCACTGAGTCGACCATACTGGGGCTAAACAAATACCGCTATTAAATTACTACTGGGCTACACTCACCAGCCACAAGCCAGCCGACGAACCTCTTCCACAGCAAGACCACTGGCTCCTCCGCAAGGCGGCTGGCTCCTCCGCTGGACAACTGGCTCCTCCGCTGGACAACTGGCTCCTCCGCTGGACAACTGGCCCCTCCGCAAAAAGTGTGAGAGCCTGGCCAGCCAGTAGCCCAGTTTTTATATATGATACGGCGTCGACTCAGCGGTTCCTATACCTTTCGTAATTTAATTATTGCTTTTCCTCCTTGTCCTAATTCTTATAACCCCGATTACAAAACAATTCAGAGAGTAAAATACCTAAATTAAATAAAATTTATTTTCTTGTTTTAAAAACTAAGTATCCCAATGACTTTCTACAAAATGTTATGAAAAGCTGGACCCTTACACAAGTTATAATGATTTATACAACAAAGAACATTTTTACTATTTATAAAAAGATGTGTTAAATTTTCAATTTTGAAAACTTCACTCTTCGAAATTGTTTGCAACCACATGAAATTTCAAATGTTGGAACGTAAAGTGACGACAATCTGGGCGTAAGATGGACTTGTAACGACTAAAAGATCGTTCAACATCTACAGATGTTATAGGTGCCTTGCTGAAAGAAGTTATCTCGTTGGTTGTAAATGGTACACGATGTTCTGAGGTGACTTCTGTTCCACTGATAATATCAGAAATCTGGCAGATGGTCTCCCAACCTTTGTTCTTGCTCAGTACTTCTACCAGTTTTGATCTGATCAGATCTCCCTTACTCCCAGGTATTCCTTCCACCTTTTCGATGACTTTTTTAACGTTGGACACGTTTTCTGTCAGTCGAACATTTTGGGACTCAAGTTGGGTAATGGCTTGTGCAAGAAATACGCAATTGTCAGAAATGAATGCAAGGTCGTTCCTTAAATTTAGGTTTCTCGAATAAAGACTTGGCTGTGTTTATTGCTACTGCTTCGTCTTCGAGATGTGAAAGGACATTCTTGATTTTATTGTAGTTTTCATAGTAATACTGAGCTGCTTCCAGCCAAGTACCCCATCTTGTCAATATTGGTTCTGGTGGAAGGCACAAGTCTGGATAGAGATCTTTTAGCATTTTAATGCGACTTGGTGCTTTTAAGAACACTTTTTTAACCGAGGAGATTAAGGAATCTACGTCACTGAACAAAGATCGGACAGTTTCTGCTACTCGATGCAAGGCATGAGCAATACACGTCACATGAATTATCTTAGGATAAAATACCTGAATAGATTGCCCAGCCTTGACCATGTTGGGGGCAGCATCAGAGAGAAACAAAAGAACTTTTTCGTTCAAAACTCCACTGGGCCTTAGGATATGTATTGAGGCATCGAAGAATCGTGAAATGGTGGAATGATTGCATTTTTCGAGAACCTCATAGTTCAAAAGGAATGGCTTTGAATCCACATCAGCATCACTGTCAAGTTTTCCAATAACTGCATTGGCAATATACCTGCCCTCAACGTCAGTGGTTTCATCAATAGACACCCAAATCGGTCCATCTTTGATATGTTCTCTAATTTTGGTTAGTGTATCTTTATAGATATCTTCCAGGTAGTTTTTCCGCAGAGTGCTCTCGTCAGGCATTTTTTTCCCAATATAGGTCTCTAAGAATCCTTTGAAATGAGGATTTTTAAGTTTGTGGAAAGGGATATCTGCTCTAACCAAAGCCCGACACAGATCTGTACTCAGAGTAGACTTACTTGATGATGGAGATGTAAGGAAGGCTTGATAGGACGTCCTCTCTTTCTTTCTGTTTTTATTCTCTATGTGCGATCCGGTGGCAATATGTTGGGTGACTTGGGAACGTTGAGAGCAAGAAACGCGCTTGTCACAAGCTGTGCAGTACAAAATGTCTCCATCACTTCGAAAAAGTTCTGCTGGAAACTCGCGAAGATATTTAGCAACCAGTTGTTTGTTTGAGGCCGATGTTCGTGGCATTTCACCCAAAAAAAGAATACACTAAGTGATCGAACGAAATGAATTGGACACTTCAACGAACGAGCTGAAAGAACAGACGTCAGACAACTTCAAAGAACTAACAAGTGCCCGTCACTGTTTAGCAGCATTCTGTGTAAATTACAATAACCATTGTACCCACTGTGATTCACAGCCCTACAGTCTGTGGTTCACAGTTCCTGTCAACCATCTCCCAATTATGAAAATATGCCCAAAATGAAAAATATGAAAAAATATGTACATATTTTGATTAAATATGTAGAAATATGCGATAACATCCAAATATGTGGAAATATGTGAAATAAAAGTAGACTCAAACGGCTTAAAAAGTGTCAGTATGAATACTTCTAGTTGAAAAACGTCTGTAAATTGCCTAGAAAAAAATATGTAAATACATACGAATCCGTTCCCTAGTTATCACACTTATCACTCTAAGAGCAAAGAACTTATAAGCTTCAGAGCTTGGTACATAAAATTGTAAATTTCGTTAATTTGATTCTCATAATTTATGTTTAACAACTTGACAAACTTATCATTTATAGAATCATTTGAAGATTGATACGAATTAAGAAAATGACTTCTAATGGGTAAAATTGAGGTAAATTCAAAAAGGAAATGAACAACTGAAACAGGAGAAAAAGAGTTACATATGAGGCAAAGATTGTTTTCATCAAATTCATAATAGGGGTCATTAATATAGAACCTTGCCTTGGACAAATTGCACAGCCTTAATTGCACTACTACTCTCATTTTTTTAATATTGACTTTACAATCCAGATATGGCTCTGGCAATCCGAGGGTAGCTGAAAGAACTGTATAAACAGTTTGTATCTAGAGTTGAGTATAAAATCAATATCCTCACTGACATATTTATTTTTATATTTGTTAATAAGGTTGTGAAATTCTTTTCTCAGTACAGCAGCACTTTGACAGTGAAAGAGATCCAACGAACCCACAGAGAGAAAGATATTTTTCAAATTGGAGACCCAGTTGTTATCCTTTCTAAAAAATGTTCTAAGTTAAAGAGAGCGTTATAAGAGATTCTGAGCAAACGAAAGTTTGCTTCGGAAGTACATATACTTTAGTATTAATTCCAATTAATTTTAATTGGAACGATGAACTAAAATGTACCCACAGGTAACTAAATTTGTTTGTAAAAGTACGCATTTTTCCACTTTTATTTAACATAAACTAGACGTTAGAATTGTTTAATTACTTCATTGAAATGGCAATTTAGATTAAAACATGCGTATTTTGCAATGATGTGGCTCGTGTTATAATTTGTAAAGTTTACAAAAAAACAACTACTTAAATTGGTAAGATTATTGGTGCTCACGCTACTATGGTAATTTAGATGGCGCGCCCAAATCACAAACTAATGTTCGCTGACGGAGAAGAGAGACTGTGCCTCACGCAATAATCTAATTAGTGGCGGGTTATCTGTCACCTGAATAGTAAACCACGTACCTTGGAGCTGGACTCAGTCAACAATTAGCCGGGCGTTTCTAATCACATCTCTCATCGTCTATAAAAGCAAGTGCATATTGCAATACTGATACTTATTTTGGGATGACTGAGTTCTAATTTAAAAACATTTTATAGATGAAAATGGCCAGTCTGTGACATCTAACAAATTCTGAACAATATTAATGAAAATTTAATGCAGAAATTACTTTAATGTTATCAATGTTAGAAAATTTGCAAAAGTACACTTTATGTGTAGTAAATATTTATTTAACAAGTGTGGAAAGTAGTTTTTTTCCTCACGCGAGGCAGGGTTTGCACGCACGAGAGAGCGAAGCGAGGCGAGTGCAAGTGCAAATTGCCGAGTGTGAGGAAAATACTTTACACTCGAGTTAAATATTATATTTTTTCTGCAACCATTAGATTTATTAACTAAAAAAATTAAAAATTTCATTTTTACAGTCTAAAAAAAGTAATTTATTTATTATAAACATTTATTGTTATATTACAATTAATTACATTACTTACGTATTTACATTACTTATTACATTTTCTGCTGTTTCTTTTATTGATGGAGGAGTGTTTTCTAAACAGGAATCACTAGAATCCATTTTAAATTTCTATAAGGTAACACTATAACCTTTTTAACTGTTATAATTAAAAATATCTAATTATTTATTAAAGTATTATTTTTATTTCTATATTCCTTTCAATTTTTATTTTATTTTTTAATATTCGTTTTTTAATTATTTAGTTACATTAAATAAGCTTATTAAAGTTTTACAGAAAATATTTATGTTAATAACAAAACTTCTTATATCAAGGAAGCACAATAAAGTTTTCCCACTCACTAGTGCGGAAAGTGACACTAATGGGAATTTTCCCCCACTAGTGTGGGAAGTTGGGCATTACACAGCTAATTTTAATTGAGTAATGAGAACTTCCCTACATGGTTGCAGAAAAATATCTTTTGTTAGGATTCGCGAAAAAATGGTACAAAGGTACAGTTGAAGTACTTAAAAAGCCCCAATAAGTAGTAAGAGAAATCAAATTAGACAAATTTGGAAAAAATTTAAACAAAACACATAAACTTTTTCAAACGTTTCTAACGATCTTAAGGGTGAATGAAATGTTGGATATTTAGGATTGAACTAGGGAGGAGTCGGTCATAATAAAAGACAGCAACTCCAGTCTATAGGCCAACGTTTCAACAAGTTTATTGTCTTTCTCAGGGCCTGGATATTACAAATAAATGACACAATAATTAGACTATTGAAACACAGGAATACAAATATATCTTATTAAAAAACTATTAAAACTGATATCAATTACAATTCGCTTGACGTACGTGGTTTTGTGAGTTGTTTGAGTTGCAGAAGAAAACTGAGAACCATAGAATGGAGCTAAACGGTTAATCTGAGCCAAAAATGGTAGAGGAAAAATTTGTTGCCCGTCACCTCTAGTATCAGAATATGCGACTTTAATTTAGATTCCTGCCCGCATACGCGGCTGACGCTCGACCAAAAGTGAGGGTACGCAGTTGACCCCCATTTTCATATACACAGTTTTAAAGAGTATAAAAAGTTATGAAATAAACCGGAAACCGCAATTCGATATCTTTAAAATTAAAGGTGCTAGGCCAATCCAAAATCTGGTATTTATTAATCATATCTCAATTTTTTAACTTGTTATCAAAGAGAAAGAAGAGCACGCGATAGGTCATTTTTATGTATTTTTTCATCCCCTTTCTAATAAAAATATTGCCAATGCAGTAAAACTAGTATTTTTCTTAATATCTGGAAATAAGTCGTTTTCCGAGTAATTTTTCTAAGTAAAATCAAATGTTAAGAGCTTTCCACATATTTAAGATCACTTAAATTGGAGGTTTCCAATTTTTTTGGTAATTAAACGCAACTCTTCCAAAATTACCAAATAATTATTAAACCTTCTTGTTTGTAACAGATGTAAAATTAATTTTTAGCCATTTTGTGTATGCTTGAGAACATCTAAAGCTCTTAACATTTGATTTTTCTTAGAAAAATCACTCGAAAAATGACCTATTTCCCGATATTAAGATAAATACTAGCTTTACTGCCTTGGCAATATTTTCTGAAGGAAGGGGATGAAAAAAATACATAAAAATGACCTATCACGTGCTCTTCTTTCTCTTTGATAACAAGTTAAAAAATTGAAATATGATTAATAAATGCCAGATTTTGAAATGGTCTAGCACCTTTAATTTTGAAGATATCGAATTGCGGTTTCCAACTTTTTATACTCTGTTAAAAGGAACCTTAAAATGGGGGTCAACTGCGAACCCTCACTTTTGGTCGCGCGTCAGCCGCGTATGCGGGCAGGAATCTAAAATCAAGTCACATATTCTGAAACTAGAGGCGACGGACAACAAATTTTTCCTCTACCATTTTTTTGCTCAGATTAACCATTGAAGCATGAAATGCATTTGAGCCGTCTTAAAATGAACACCCTGTATAGCCAAGTATAACCACGTAAATTTTAACGATTGTAATTTATATAATTTCTTACAGTTTTGTAATGAGATGTTATGTACGTATTTTTATACCTGTGTTTCAATATTCTAATTGATGTGTAATTTGTAATATCCGGGTCCTGAGAAAGACAATAAACTTGTTGAAACGTTGCCGTAAAGACGGAGTTGTTGTTTTTTTAATTTGACCGAATCCTCGCTAGTTTAATCCTAAGTATTAATATTTTATGAACACTAAAAGTTAATACGAATTTATATTTGAAATGGTGGGTACTAGCTGATTTGTATACATTTTTTCGTTTTATGAACCCTTAAACTTTTGAAACTGTATGTTTTTGTTAAGATAAGAAAAATGTACCTGATTTTCTTTTCCAAGTACAGTGTCAGTTGAGGGAATATAGTGGGCAATTGACGTTTTAAACACCACACTGAGCATAGTTTACACGTTATTGAATGGTAATGAGATATAATAAGGAATGCTATTAAGCAGTGCAAAATGTCTGGGCTAAAATTACTAGCCAACTATCGCCTGTCGAAACTCCAATGTTCTGTATTACATTGTAAACCCCTCCATAGTGCTTAATTCAAACGTTTCATTGCATACCATCCGATTTCTATTGTAATAATACTGATAAATTAGTTTGGCTTATATCTATTATATTGGATGCTCACAAACAGAATCTATTACAACATCATTACTACCTAGCGTGGTGCCCTGCTTTACACTATAAAACTTATTAAGCCCATTGGTAAACTTTTCAGTGTAGCCTCTATAACACGAAGGTTGTCCTGGGCTACCACAACTTATTCATTGCATAGACTAAAACAGTAGTTTCCAAACTTTCTATATCGTCGCGGCCCCCCGTTTCTCATTCATAATAAATAGTTACGCCCCTCTGTAGTTATAAATCAATTTTATAAATACTGCTTTTTATAACAAAAATAATTTAATTGAATAGTAATTCCTTCATTTTGTAAAGTTCTTAACTGAAAAAAATAGTTTGAACTCATAAGATTTCTCTAATACTGCAATTCTCAAAGTTAAAACAACTAAATTATTTTCTTCAAGATTGGAAATTACAAAATATTTAACCCTTTCTCGCGTAATGTACGAGGGTCGTTTGAAAAGTCCGTGCAAAGTCAGAGAGATAGCACTACTGGCGCGTATCGAGGTTATGTTTAGTTAGTAGCATCTCTTGGAAGAACACACACCCAGTTTCAGCCAGATCGGTCTATTTCTTTGTGTTTGGCATTCGTTTGAATCGAGGAAGTCGAGTGATTTTCAAAAATGGACGAAAAAGAATTTCGTGTGTTGATTAAACACTACTTTATGAAAGGCAAAACGCCTCAGGAGACTAAAGAGAAGCTTGATAAACATTATGGTGACTCTGCACCTTCGATTAGAACAGTTTATAAGTGGTTTCAAAATTTTCGGAGTGGCCATATGGGCACAAGTGACGCTGAACGTTCTGGACGCCCTGTTGAGGTTACTACTCCAGAAATCATTGATAAAATCCATGATATGGTGATGGATGACAGAAGAGTGAAGGTGCGTGAGATTGCTAGTGCTGTGGGCATCTCGAATGAACGGGTCCATAATATTTTGCATCAACATTTGGACCATGACAAAGCTATCCGCAAGATGGGTGCCGCGATTGCTCACGCTTGACCAAAAACGAAATCGTGTGAAGTGTTGCAAGGACGGTTTGCAGCTGTTCCAGAAGAATCCGCAGGACTTTAAGAGTCGTTTCGTCACTGTGGATGAAACATGGATACATCACTACACTCCTGAGGCCAAAGAACAATCTAAACAATGGGGAATCTGCGGCAAAAAAGGCGAAGACCGTTCCTTCGGCCGGAAAGATTATGGCGACTGTCTTTTGGGATTCGCAAGGAATAATCCTCATCGACTATCTGGAAAAGGGTAAAACTATTACAGGTGCATATTATTCATCGTTATTGGACCGTTTGAAAACCGAGCTGCAAGAAAAACGCCCACGATTGGCCCACAAAAAAGTCCTTTTCCATCACGACAATGCACCAGCTCACACCTCAGCAGTTGAGGTCGCAAAATTAATGGAAATAGGGTTCCAACTCGTTTCACATCCCCCCTATTCTCCAGACTTGGCTCCCTCGGACTACTATTTGTTCCCCAATATGAAGAAATGGCTGGCGGGAAAAAGATTTTATTCAAACGAGGAGGTGATTGCCGAAACGAATGGCTATTTTTCAGACTTGGACAAATCCTATTATTCGGAAGGGATCAACAAACTAGAGCAGCGTTGGGCGAAGTGTATAAGCCTAAAAGGAGACTATGTTGAAAAATAAAAAAGGTTTACCCCAAAAAATTAAGTAGTTTTTATTTTTGCACGGACTTTTTAAACGACCCTCGTAGTTGAGCCGTTTATTTTGAAAGTGGCCTAATTCCATTTATCTTCAAATCGAGATATTTAAGGGTTTGCGTTTCAATGAATTTAAAAATATACGTACAGGATACTAATGAGTCGTACTGCTTAAGTCTATCTAAGGGTGTTAAATTTATAGTTCCTATTAAAATAGTGGCAGTTATTAAGTGAATAATATGCGTTTTCTTATCAAGAATGGAGTTAGGCCACTTTCAAAATTAACATCCAGATTCATTATAAAATTTGAAGGTGCCCAAGTCCATTCAACATAATTTAAGATGCTTCAAATTGAAAGAAAACATACTTAATTTATTTTACATATCTTTAAAACTATTTCTTCTTCACCATCTGAACTAAATGGTCTTGTTCTGTTCTTCCCCGTGGGTGAAATAATTTTTAAAATTTAATATTAAATTTTAAGTTTTATATTAATTAAACGTACTGGTTATTCAACTAACGCAATTGTCCAAAAACTGAGGTTAACTTGTTAAATACTAATTAATTAAAATTACTGCCTTCAGACATTATCAATAATATATTATTATCTTGATTTAAGTATAAATGGAGTTAGGCCACTTTCAAACTACACGGTTCGATTATTGAACTAACTCTAAAAACTTAAGTGTCAAGAATTTATCGTATTTGCTCAGAATATGAGCAACCTGAAATGCTTTACTGATAAATAACAGGAAGTTGTACATGTAACCATGGCAACCGGAAAAAATTGACAAATGGAGTTAGGCCACTTTCAAAATAAACGGCTCAATTGTAAAAACCTTACATTACAATGAGGTAACAGTAGAGGGGAAACTATTTCCTCTATTCTTCCCAAAATTGCCCCAAAACGAATCCTGGTAAAATGATCAAATAGAAGTAACAATAAAATGTGAACAAGAAATCTACTGAATATCCCAAAAAGTGCTGATTAGCGATCTATTCGAACTATTTTAAGCCTCTCATTTGATCATACTTAATAATATCCAAAACTTATGACAGTACATTATTCTGAATTAGTATTTTAGATTTAAGCACACCCTTAATGAAATTTTCTAATTAAGGATGTTTTAAATAAAATGTATAGAGCTGTAAGTATACAATAAATATATTTTTTCTGCAACCATGTTGGAATGTTCTCATTACTCAATTAAAATCAGCTGTGTAATGCCCAACTTTACCTCACTAGTGGGGAAAAATTCCCATTAGTGTCACTTTCCTCACTAGTGAGTGGAAAAACTTTATTGTGCTTCCTTGATATAAAAAGTTTTGTTATTAAATATTTTCTATAAAACTTTAATAAGCTTATTTAAATTTATTTTATCTAAATAATTAAAAAACGAATATTAAAAAAATAAAATAAAAATTGAAAGGAATATAGAAATAAAAATAATATTTTAATAAATAATTAGATATTTTTAATTATAACAGTTAAGAAGGTAATAGTGTTACCTTATAGAAATTTAAAATGGATTCTAGTGATTCCTGTTTAGTTTTTTTTTTAGTTAATTAACCCTAATGATAGAGGTGATAAATACGTTTAATTATTTGGGAATACCTTTCTGTTCATCAGGCAAATTTAGACAAGCGGCTATCTCCCTTCTAAATAAAAGTGTTGCGGGTAGGTCGGCTGTTATAAGCATCCTGAAGGCCAGTAAGTCGGATACGTGGGTAACCAAATGCCGACTGTACGATTCCATAGCTGAAAGTATTCTTTTGTATCAGACAGAAGTTTGGGGGTGCCCTTATTCAAATTTTATAGAAAGAGGTCAACTCGCATTCTTTCGGCGGTCCTAGCTTTACCACGAAACACTCCGGACGCGTATGTTAGAATGGAAACCGGCAGAACCCATATGCAACATAAAGTTTATGAGCGCATATTAAAGTGGTGGATGAAGCCATTAGCTATGGAAGAGCATCGAATTCCTAAATTGTGCTATCTGCGCTTCAGAGAACTTGTGGATGTCCCATCGATCCCTTACAACTGGGCTCTGGAACTTAGAAACTATCTAACAGTAACTGGGGCTCAAAATCTCTGGCATGACCAAAATTTAATATCACTAAAAAAAACCTATAAAGAAATTTCGTATGCATTTAAACTCAACTTAATAAGTAAAGATATAAATTTTGTTTTGAACTCCACTTTTAATCCCCATTACAGGCTACTGAGTAACTTTCACTATGATACAATATATAGCAGTCTGAATTGTTCGATTGATAAATTAAGAGTATTAGCTCAATTAAGAATGGCCTCAAATAAAGTAACTAGAGTTATTATTGGAGCTGAAAGATTTCAATTTAATGCCAGTGATGACTGCAAAATCTGCCACTCTTCCGACAAGGACACTTTAACTCACTTCTTAATTTGTTGTAGTGCCTTGGACCACCTGAGATCTAAATTCATAAATAAATATTTGCCTCTTTTAAAACATGAAAATTGTATTATAGAAGCTCTTTTGAGCGATATAAACCAAAATAAACTAAATGACATATACTTTTATGTTAGAAAAAGCCTAAATTGCAGACAAACCATTCTCAATAAATACACAGCTAACTTGGTAGTGGGAAAGGAACGAAAATTGGAAAAAGAAAAAAAAAAAAAAAAAAAATGAATAAATAAATGGATAAGACGAAACTATTGTAAAATGCCGTGATTTTATAGTTACTTACCAAAAATTAAGTCTAAAGTTTGTGTTCATTTGTTTATGTTTACCTGCTTATTGTAAAAGTGTCCATTTATCTTTTAGTTCATATAACTCTTTTTATTATTTTAAATAAAACTCCAAAGAAAATTGTTTATTTTGAAGTATTCTCTAATTGTCAGCGATGATTAAAGCTAATTTTTTTCATTATGAGAGTTTATAGCACATGTGCATGTATTAAGGTTTTTATTATTTCTTTTTCTCTGTTTGTATATCTTTATTTTTTTTTGTTGTCACAGCAGAGTTAATTCTAAGCACGTTATTACCTGGACTCCTTAGCTATGAAATGTATTTTCTATAAGCTAATAAAAAAAAAAAAAAATTAACTCTAATGGTTGCAGAAAAAATATAATATTTAACTCGAGTGTAAAGTATTTTCCTCACACTCGGCAATTTGCACTTGCACTCGCCTCGCTTCGCTCGCTCTTGCGTGCAAACCCTGCCTCGCGTGAGGAAAAGTACTACTTTCCACACTTGTTAAATAAATAACTATAGTTCATAGTAAATTACTGGAGCCATTTTTAAATAAATCTTTAAAAGTGAAATTTAGTACTTCACGTTTTTTTTTATAAATTCGGAAATTTAACAACTAATACAATACCTCTTAATAATATTATAGCCTAAAGACTGTACATTTTCCAGGAGCAGAACTTTAGAGAAAAACCTTACCCTCTTAATCCAATTTTCTTTCGGAAAATATTCCAAATAAAATGTATAGACCTTATTACTAAAATATCCGCTAGATAGCCTAGGCTGTTTATAGTTGGCTATATTTTATAATAATTTTGAACTATTTGAGTCTCTAACTGAACATTTGACTGTAATATTCAATGAAAGTGTTTACCATCAATAATAAAACTGGTTTTGGGACGGATATTGACACCTGCGTGGCTAGTTCAGTTGCATATAATAAAATTTTCTATCCTCTACAGATCTTGTAATGAAATTTACTTTGCGCTTAATAAATAATTCTTGTCTGGGTTTAAGTATTATTTTGTATATAGTTTTATTTAAATTTTAGTTCCATTTACGGTTGTTTTGATCTCATTTTTCTTTTCGTTAAATATATGTGTTTCAGTTCATTTTAATCTATGAGAATGAAGGTTTTATTTTTTAGCTCCCTTTCGCTTATATTTTTTTGTATTACCACCCCTTTGCACCGTCATCTGAGGCACCCTCAAGGGAATTTTAACTTGGAGCTAGAGCTAGGGCTACCGTTCTCGAATAGCTTCGACTGTCTGAGACCCTGAAAGAGGGTTCTTTCCTTAAGAGCGGCTAGTCGGTAGCAATCTACGCAAATGTATCAGTTATAGAAAATCATTTGCGCCATTGTTGAGAAAATTATAAATTAATTTAAAAATCCCTTTCTGTAATATAGTACTTCCAATTAGAGGATTTTATTCTCTAGATTCCAGTGAAATCCTCTGGTTGAACCAAATCGAATAACTTTCAACCTTTTTCGTTTCCGATATATTGTAAAAACATACACACAGACAATTTTCAAAAAAAGAAATCACATTTTTCCGACTTAGTGGACCACAAAAAAAAATATTCATATGAAAATTCAATTTCTAAAATGTGGCATGATCACAATACTTCCCTTACCTAGTAAGAGCAGATAAACAATAAAAATTTGTATTTATAATAGCCTAATAAATAATTTAGGCATGCAATTTTTGTAAAATATACTATTTCTATTATTTTTCAACCGCATTGCTTGTTTGATATAGTGGAGAGGGGCCACATTTGAACAGGGAGCACCTTTGAACAGTTTTAATTTCTCGCCAAATATTTAAAACATTTATGATTGGTAATTTTCTCCATCTGTTGTTGGTAGACCTGTTGTATAATTGACAGAGTTTCCCTCCGTTTTCCATTGTTTGGTAAAGTCCAGAATTGAGGAATGTTATATTTTGTAAGGTGGAAGTAAAATTTTTGTTGCACTTTGGAAGTGTATTGTGGAAGATTGTAGTGGACAAGGTGTAAGTATTGTTAGTCCATATTATGATTTGGAATTCGTATTTTTAAATCTAGTATTTACAAAAGTCTATTTGCTTGCAAAAAGTGTTGGATATTATATTTTCTTTTATGGAAGGAGAGGGGGCACATTTCAACATCACAATTAAAATGTGCCCCTACCGACCTGCAAGTTTGTGACTTTTTCTTTTTTGCTTAACCGCAGAGAAGGGGAAAGTGGTTCGAAGCTACATTAAGAAGCGCAACAAACCGAATATTTTGTTCAAACTTCCTAAACCCATCATCACTTCGAGTACAACATCCCGAACTAGATTTCAGTGGTTTAAAAGAGAAAGTAATGTAATAGTCGAGAGAAATAACTGATAAAACGTAGATTCAGAGTAAAGTAATATCATTTATTTCTATTTTATATTGTGTTCAAAGGTACCCCACCAGTGGGGCAGATATTAACATTTGACACAAAAATCTTAAAATTAAAAAAATATAGATACGAGGGTCGTTTGAAAAGTCCGTGCAAAGTCAGAGAGATAGCACTAATGGCGCGTATCGAGGTTATCTTTAGTTAGTAGCATCTCTTGGAAGAACACACACCAAGTTTCAGCCAGATCGGTCTATTTCTTTGTGTTTGGCATTCGTTTGAATCGAGGAAGTCGAGTGATTTTAAAAAAATGGACGAAAAAGAATTTCGTGTGTTGATTAAACACTACTTTATGAAAGGCAAAACGCCTCAGGAGACTAAAGAGAAGCTTGATAAACATTATGGTGACTCTGCACCTTCGATTAGAACAGTTTATAAGTGGTTTCAACCGTTCCTTCGGCCGGAAAGATTATGGCGACTGTCTTTTGGGGTTCGCAAGGAATAATGCTCATCGACTATCTGGAAAAGGGTAAAACTATTACAGGTGCATATTATTCATCGTTATTGGACCGTTTGAAAACCGAGCTGCAAGAAAAACGCCCACGATTGGCCCACAAAAAAGTCCTTTTCCATCACGACAACGCACCAGCTCACACCTCAGCAGTTGTGGTCGCAAAATTAATGGAAATAGGGTTCCAACTCGTTCCACATCCCCCCTATTCTCCAGACTTGGCTCCCTCGGACTACTATTTGTTCCCCAATATGAAGAAATGGCTGGCGGGAAAAAGATTTTATTCAAACGAGGAGGTGATTGCAGAAACGAATGGCTATTTTTCAGACTTGGACAAATCCTATTATTCGGAAGGGATCAACAAACTAGAGCAGCGTTGGACGAAGTGTATAAGCCTAAAAGGAGACTATGTTGAAAAATAAAAAAGGTTTACCCCAAAAAATTAAGTAGTTTTTATTTTTGCACGGACTTTTCAAACGACCCTCGTATGTATGAATAGTACCAACTGTTTATTGATATAGATCTGTTAAGAAGACTTGAAAGTTGTAGAAAACAAAATAAAAAGGTTAAATAATACGATTCTGTGCACTCTGTGAACAGAAAATGTAAATTCCATTCAAATGTGCCACCCTCTACACTACTAATAGTGCACCTTAAGAAACATTTATAATTTTGAGGGGGGGCTTGTTTTATACTTAAAATAGAACCTCCAGGTCTGAAGGAGGCACACAGTTTGGGGAAGACCACTGCCCTAAAGTGTATCAAATGTCGGCCATTTTACTCTCTAAATCTCTCCGGCAAAATTGTTACTGTTTACTTTTACTTCCAGTTCAGAAATTAAAAAAATAATAATAATAATGCAATTTTGAAGTAACGTTACAGAATCTTTTTTGTCAATTTTTTGCAATAAGCTGATTTAAGCTGCCTAAAAATGTTTTTTAAGGCACCTCTGATTTATTCTGTTGTTAAGAACTAAGGCTCTACGTGTCATTTTTAGATATTTTACGGTTCTAAAACTTGCGAAATATTTTATAATGGAATGCCTAACCAAAATTATGTGTAGGACATTTACAAAATGATATTTACCTGTTTTTCAGTAATTTCCCTAGGAATTTTCAAAAAGTTACATTTAATCGAGGGGGGATACCACGCTAATCAGTTTTGTTATGAAGCTATTCTCAATTATCTTTTTAGCACCAAATTTTGAGATTCAAGAAAATTTAATTATTTTAAATTTAATAGTGTATTGTGGTAGGAGAAAAGATTACGAGTTAACACATGGAACTTTTTCAGTCGATCATGTCTCGACATGAGATTAAGGAGCTTACAAACCCAGATCATCTCATTACACTAATTAACCACTTAGCTAATCCTATCTGTCAGTATAATTTCTTTAATTATTATTTTATTGAATTACATCACTGCGCTGTGCAACAAGTAAATATCTGGTGTGAACGCCTCACGCAACTTACTCTAAATACTACTCTTAACAGTTGTAACTTCCAAATTTTGTTCAATCTCCGCACGTTTCAGTCATATTTCGTTGTAATAACTTTTTTCCACCCTTTGGCATCAGTTTACACTATTAGCTAGAAAATTAACTTCATAGATCCTAAATTTTATTTAGGGTAGCCTTAAGACTGCTAATGAAGTGGATCAGTTCATCGAAAGCTTTTCTGGGGTACGTTATATTAGCCGGCAATTTGATTTCTTAAATTTTTTAAAAGCAGGTCTCAGGTTGGGTGCGGATTTGGAGCAGGTCATGACAATGTGCTCCATGTCTTCTGGACTGTCACTAGCTGTACCCTTTGTAACAATTGGACGCAGTGTCGTCTGGTAGGTTCTTATCTTTTGTCGCTCGGGACAAGCTAGCTGCAGCGCCCAAAGACATCTATTACCGGCTGCGATTATCTCACATAGATCTTCCCTGTCACTGTTATTAGAGGTTAAAAACTGCCCGTCTTAACGTCTTATCATGTATTATCTTTTGAGGTTGGTCTGATTGATTCCACGTTGCTTCTGTTTTAGCTTCTATCTTTGGACCAGTTTGATACTACGTCTACTGGTTGATTGTAAGTCAGTAATGCAATGGATAATCTTTAGGGGATGCCAGATTACCTATTTTATTGGTTGATCCATTTGTGCACCTCTCTTTGCTAATTCATCCGCCTTCTCGTTCCCAAGCAGCCCACAGTGCCCTGGAATCCATTGAAGCGCTATAATCTTATTACTTTCATTGGCAGCCTCAATCGCTGCTCTACATTTCGCTATGAATGTCGACCCTTCATAGCCCGCTCCAGCTATAGATTGGCCGCCGTATTTTCTTAGAAAGGTTTTGATAGATTTAACACCTTACTTACTTACTCTAGAGCTATGAAGGACCCGAGCCTCAGCCACTACAGCTCTTCACCTATCTCTATCCCTTGCCGACGTTCTCCATCTCTGCTGTCCAAGGGCCTCCAAATCGTCCTGTAAGTCGCTCAACCATCCTAGTCGAGGCCTACCCCTCGGCCTTTTTCCACCAGGGTGTGCATATGGACCTCTCGTTTCCTCCATTCGGTGCAAATGTCCCAGCCATCGCAGTCTACCAGACTTTGTAGTGGCTACTATATCAGGCTCACAGAAAAGTTCAACGACTTCTCGATTCGTCCTGATTTTATAGCCATCCTGCGTCTTTACAGGTCCAAAAATCCTGCACACTTAATACTTTTTCTTTCCACCTGCACAACCTTTGTTCGTCCACTTTTGTTAATACTCATGCTTCCGAACTGTAGGTTGGACGCAGTGTCGTCTGGTAGATTCTTATCTTTATTGCTCGGGACAAGCTGGCTGCAGCGCCCAGAGACACATAGATCTTCCCTGACATTGTTATTAGAGGTTAAAAACTGTCTTAACGTCTTATCATGTATTATCTTTTGAGTTTAGTCTGATTGATTCCAAAAAGTGAAAAAATGTTTGCTTCTGTTTTAGAAAGAATCACCTTTAGCTTCCATTTTTGAAACCAGTTTGATACTACGTCTACAGGATGTTTGTAAGTCAGTAATGCATTGGTTGATCTCTTTGCCGGAGGAGGCTATCATTGTATCGTCTGCGTACGCCGCTAAAGTCTTAGAAGAAGAAGGTTCTTGTTAAGTCTTACCTGGAATGCTTCACCTTAAAGAAATGATTCTATGTGAGTAATATAATCTGATGCGTTAGTGATTCTAAATATGTAAAGTAGTCCAGAATGCTACACAGTATCGAAGGTGGAAGCTACATCAAGAAATACATCAGCCGTGAACATTCTGTTCTCGAAGTTATGCACGATGTGCTCTGTAACTCGTTGTAAGTTAGTGTACTGGCGAGTGTTTTGGTCTAAATCCGAATTGGTCTTGTGTTTGATTCAGTCAAGTGTTTTAGAGGAATCGTTTGTTGATCACTTTTCGGCTTTCCAGTTTTATGGAATACAATTACTATGGCATTAGTCCAGCTTTTGGGCAAATATCCCAAACGGAGGCATGCATAGAAAAGTCCCTTTAGAAAAGTAGTACTTTTTGTTAGTAGATTTTTGAGTAGAATATTCGAGATTAGGTTGTCTCCTGGTGCTTTTCTGTTGAAATATGATTTGATTATAGTAGAGATTTCAGAAGGGATGATAATGTCCTTAATTATAAATATGGCAAAAGCTTGTTGGTAATTTTAACAACGAAGTATACTTAAAATTTTAAATGCTGAGTGCAAATTTAGCTAGGAAAACTGTTTCTCTTGCTGGTTTTGATGTTTAGGATACCACTGGAGCTGAGACTACAACACTTGACCACTGGTTACACGCACTTCACGACTGGCTACACGGTAGTTCCTGCAGTCAGCACTGTATACCTACAAACACTTCTAGTCTAACATTACAGATTCCACACGACTTGTGGTCTCAATTGTTCCAGAAACTTTTTTGATTTTTTTTTTAACTTTGTTAACGAACTTTTTCTTAGTGTTATTTCCAAATTTTTTTACTCATCGATCCGAAAATTTTTAGACATATTTAATTTTTATAATTATTATTATTTAAGGCGCGACAATATCTGAGGTTATTGGCGCATGGAACTTTTTTCAGTGCACTGCCCGCCTCCAGACAGTGTTCTCTCGTTACAGACAACACTGCCCATCACCGGACAGTGAGCTGTCCTAGGAAGAGAACATTCAAGGGTCAGCAGCTGGATTCGAACCGACATATTTAATTCTTACCAATATTATTAACTTTTTTAAAAATCGTATATTACATTCTAAAGCTCAACCACTCCCATTGAGAATTAGTTTTGAAACAACTTTTCTAGAATAATATTTAGGTAGAAGTTATAAATATATGTGTATATAAAATTTTTTCTGAAAATCCCTTTTTGGTCAAATTTCAAAACAGTGAACCCAATCTATTGTAAAAACAAATAGGTGCTCAAATTCACGAGATTTTGAAGAATTTGAGCATCAGGTTTTAATCCACTTTAAGAGTCTAAATGAAGATAGGACAAAAAATTAAGATAAAAATCTATGATAGTTTTGATTTTCGACCGTTGTTGATTGATGATTTTGGGGTTTATTGATGTACGGTCAACAGTTATGATGATGTAGCTTAATGTAAAAACTCCACAAGTTTTACAATACCCTGAAGAAGGTAATACATATAGATTAGATTAGATTGTACAAGACGGGCGGTTCCACCAAAAAAAAAAAGGGGAAGGAACGCAGGCAATCCTGATGCCCATTGTTCCCCGCCCACCCCTCATCTCATGAGAGATACCGGGGTTTAAAAACAAATCCGGCTAAAAATTACCAGATGTTAATATAATAACCTAACAAAGTAGCAACAGGACACTAGGGAGCTTGACGACTCAATCGCCCAGTGCACTGAATAAACCTAGAAAGTTCATTAAGATTACCAGATGCTACAATCTCCGGTAGGGAGACATTTGACCTTCCGAAGACGAGGAATCTAGTTTTAGAATAAACTGGGCACACCTCAACAAAGTGCCTCACAGTTTCATCGGACTCACCACAGCCAGCACAATTTGGCGACTGGATTAGGCCACATTTAAAAAGATGATATGCTAAATTTGCATGTCCACTCAACACCTGAACCAACTGGCGGATCCGGGACCTGCTAAAACCAACCATATCCGTTCTTGACAGGCCAAGGATTTCCTTAGCCTGGCGGCAGTCAGTTCGGGATCTCCACCGTTTCCGATGTTCTTTCAAAATCCACTGTTCCACCTCTGTTCTACAACGTCGATAGGATACAGGGGTAATAGGTAATACATATAATGAAACGTTGAAGAAACAAAATTTGTGTTTAAATTTAGATTGAATAAAATGGCGGTTCCATCAAAAAGGGAAAGGAACGCAGGCAATCCAAAATGCCCATTGTTCCCCGCCTATCCATCATCACATAAGAGATACCGGGGCTTCAAGACCAACAAATCCGGCTAAAGGTTGCCAGATGCCAATACAATAAACTAATATAGTAGCAACAGGACACCAGGGAGCACGGCGACTCAATCGCCCAGTGCACTGAATAAACTTAGAGAGTTCTGGTAAAGATTACCAGGAGCCACAATCTCCGATAGGAAAACATTTAACCTCCCGGAGACGAGAAATCTAGTTTTAGAATAAACGGGACACACCTCCACAAAGTGCCGCACAGTCTCAGCGGACTCACCACAGCCAGCGCAAATTGGCGACTGGGTAAGGCCGCATTTGAAAAGTTTAAATTTAATGACCGCACCTAAAACATTCCCCAAAATCATAAAAATCTATTTATCCTTGCCCAAGAAATACTCTAGAATCCTGGAAAAACATTCTAAAAAAAATTTATAAGTTCTACACGTATAAACTTTGCAAATCTAGTCTGAAGATTTCGACAAAGGTACACCCACCAAACGCGTTCCAAGTAGTTGAAAATACTTGTTATTATTGAACCAATGCTGTATTAGTTTATAAGACACAGGAAAAAAAAAAGAATATAACAATGTTTATAACCTTTGTGTACATTGGAAATCTGTAGCTTGTTAAATATAATGTAGTGCTCATTTGAGTGGAACATGATCGAAATAAATGAAGATAAAAAAAAGAATCGAATACTCAGCGGGATCTCCGAACAGAGTAACTTCCATGTAAAAGGCGAGAGAAAATAGAAATCTACTACGCATGCTCACACGGCTTGTGCTCTTATCACAGCTTACCAAATCAAGTTTCAATTTAACTTAGAATAATTATCGATTATTAGTTGTTTTCAATTATGCAGAGGTTCACTACTGTCAAAGCACGTTTTACATTCTTTTACTATGAGAGGGAGCGTAGCGATCGAGTCATATTTCTGATATCGATTTATCAACTGATTTATTCCTTTTGAGGTCCTGTAATTTCTCCTAAAAAAAAATAGGTTATTAAAATTGACCTATGTGTGCTTTTCCCCCACTCGCTATTTTCTTTGGTGTTTTGGTCAAACAAAATAATACTATATGTTCAATATTTCTAAAACCAAATCCATGATTGCTTGAAAATGCCAGCTGTATCTAAAATATAGATATTAATTCAATTTTGACAAATTAATATAGATCAGGTTTGTGTATCACAATCACAAATACCAAATACTTTATTATGGAATAATCAAGTTAGCGACATTTCTAAACAAGATTTCAAAGATATCATTGATTGATTCTATTGCAATAGTTATTTATTTAACAAGTGTGGAAAGTAGTACTTTTCCTCTCGCGAGGCAGGGTTTGCACGCACGAGCGAGCGAAGCGATGCGAGTGCAAGTGCAAATTGCCGAGTGTGAGGAAAATACTTGACACTCGAGTTAAATATTATATTTTTTCTGCAACCATTAGATTTATTAACTAAAAAAATTAAAAATTTCATTTTTACAGTCTACAAAAAGTAATTTATTTATTATAAATATTTATTGTTATATTACAATTATTGGCATTAGTAATAAAAGGTTGGTTTGAAGACTTATTTAATGTAAGATTTGCATTTGAACTGGTGGAAGTACTAGGGAGTGACTGATTAGTTGAGAAGTGGGGTTGCCCTTGTAGAATCAGCTGTGCAGTGTTCTGTTTGGCGGCCATGGATCTTTCTATATAACCTTCTGCTACTGTTGAACTTTTCCAACCTCCATGTTTTTTAACTTGTATCAAGTCGCCTCCTTCGTTGGCTAACAGTGATGCTGAAGTTCGACGGAAAGCATGTCCAGTGTATCTTTGAAAATTGTCTTTTTTTTTAATATTTTGCTATTCTTGATGGAATTTTAGAAATGGTATTTATACCTACTGGCTGTATATTACATTTACCATGGTTGTACCCAACAAGTAGCCGAGGATGTTTAGTGTGCTTGGGTCTGAGGTTAATATATTGTTGAAAGATCTGTTTAAAATTATAGAGACCTACTTCATTTAAAATAAAAAAGGTACGTTGTACGTTATTTTTTGTGTTAGGAATATTTATTGTTATAAAGTCTTCTAAAAATTTAATTTGACTGAGTTCTAATTGTACTAGCTCACAACTCCTACAAGCCCCAGATATTCCAATAACAAAAACTACTTTCATCATTAAAAACATGTCATTTGGTGCATCATGTAAGAATTTGTTAATTTCTTCTCTAGTAAATATTTCTGATTTTTTTGGTATGTAATATTCAGATTTTCTTTTAATATAAGTTTTAAGCTTTTTATATTGACTTATGTCTAAATTATCATTAATGTTTAAGGTAGTTTTTAACATGGAATATACAGACCACAATGTAGATGAATTCAATGTTGATGAAATTTCATCAAAGTAAGCTATAAGTATATTTTCTGATGTGTTTTTAACTTTTTTGTCAGTGCACCATTTCTTAAAATTATTGTAACGACTTGTATGACGATCTTTCGATTTTTTTGGTAATAAATTACTTATTACATTTTCTGCTTTTTCTTTTATTGATGGAGGAGTGTTTTCTAAACAGGAATCACCAGAATCCATTTTAAATTTCTATAAGGTAACACTATAACCTTTTTAACTGTTATAATTAAAAATATCTATTTATTAAAGTATTATTTTTATTTCTACGAGGGTCGTTTGAAAAGTCCGTGCAAAGTCAGAGAGATAGCACTACTGGCGCGTATCGAGGTTATGTTTAGTTAGTAGCATCTCTTGGAAGAACACACACCAAGTTTCAGCCAGATCGGTCTATTTCTTTGTGTTTGGCATTCGTTTGAATCGAGGAAGTCGAGTGATTTTCAAAAAATGGACGAAAAAGAATTTCGTGTGTTGATTAAACACTATTTTATGAAAGGCAAAACGCCTCAGGAGACTAAAGAGAAGCTTGATAAACATTATGGTGACTCTGCACCTTCGATTAGAACAGTTTATAAGTGGTTTCAAAATTTTCGGAGTGGCCATATGGGCACAAGTGACGCTGAACGTTTTGGACGCCCTGTTGAGGTTACTACTCCAGAAATCATTGATAAAATCCATGATATGGTGATGGATGACAGAAGAGTGAAGGTGCGTGAGATTGCTAGTGCTGTGGGCATCTCGAATGAACGGGTACATAATATTTTGCATCAACATTTGGACATGACAAAGCTATCCGCAAGATGGGTGCCGCGATTGCTCACGTTTGACCAAAAACGAAATCGTGTGAAGTGTTGCAAGGACGGTTTGCAGCTGTTCCAGAAGAATCCGCAGGACTTTAAGCGTCGTTTCGACACTGTGGATGAAACATGGATACATCACTACACTCCTGAGACCAAAGAACAATCTAAACAATGGGTAATCTGCGCCAAAAAAGGCAAAGACCGTTCCTTCGGCCGGAAAGATTATGGCGACTGTCTTTTGGGATTCGCAAGGAATAATCCTCATCGACTATCTGGTGAAGGGTAAAACTATTACAGGTGCATATTATTCATCGTTATTGGACCGTTTGAAAACCGAGCTGCAAGAAAAACGCCCACGATTGGCCCACAGAAAAGTCCTTTTCCATCACGACAACGCACCAGCTCACACCTCAGCAGTTGTGGTCGCAAAATTAATGGAAATAGGGTTCCAACTCGTTTCACATCCCTCCTATTCTCCAGACTTGGCTCCCTCGGACTACTATTTGTTCCCCAATATGAAGAAATGGCTGGCGGGAAAAAGATTTTATTCAAACGAGGAGGTGATTGCAGAAACGAATGGCTATTTTTCAGACTTGGACAAATCCTATTATTCGGAAGGGATCAACTAACTAGAGCAGCGTTGGACGAAGTGTATAAGCCTAAAAGGAGACTATGTTGAAAAATAAAAAAGGTTTACCCCAAAAAATTAAGTAGTTTTTATTTTTGCACGGACTTTTCAAACGACCCTCGTATATTCCTTTCAATTTTTATTTTATTTTTTAATATTCGTTTTTAATTATTTAAATAAAATAAATTTAAATAAGCTTATTAGAGTTTTACAGAAAATATTTATGTTAATAACAAAACTTCTTATATCAAGGAAGCACAATAAAGTTTTTCCACTCACTTGTGCGGAAAGTGACACTAATGGGAATTTCCCCCCACTAGTGTGGGAAGTTGGGCATTACACAGCTGATTTTAATTGAGTAATGAGAACTTCCCTACATGGTTGCAGAAAAAAATATTTACAGGTGTGTTGGAGGAATGATTGAAAGCGTTTGTGAAAGAAAATCAAATTTTAAATGAGTCTCAAGCGGGATTCAGACCAGGTTACTCCACGGTAGATAATTTGTTTAATATAGTTAATATACAACAAAATAAAAAAGAGAAAGTTTACTTGTTCTTTATAGACTTTGAAACGGCGTTTGATCGGATAGATCGGAATAGTTTATTCTTTAAACTGCATAACTGTGGCATTTCTAATAAATTCTTAGACGTCGTTAAAACTCTATATGACGGTACAAGCACGACGGTGTGGACAAAAAACGGACTATCCCCTTTTTTCGAAAGTAGTATGGGAGTGAAGCAAGGATGCTTGCTAAGTCCCATTTGGATCAACAAAAGGTCCTGTCCTCTTTGCGTAGATTGCAATGAGGAGGAGGATTTCAAACATGTAATAATGATATGTCCACGTTATGTGGTAGAAAGGAAACGAATGTTTGACGACATATACAGGTATTTAGATGCACCATTTCGCTACGAAGACATAATATTCTCCACCAACATTTATGTGCTTAAGTCTATAGCAGAGCTAGCAAAGAAATATGAATGTATTTAAAAGTTATAGCCGAATTAGAATGAATGGAAGAAAATGCTTAGAGAAGGATTACGTGATTTTAATTTTGGTTAAGCTATAAGGATGGCAGGAGCACAGAGTGCTGCTCCATCCATTAGCAGTAGTTTATGTAAATAGCAGTATATAGTAGAATGATGAATGTGTGAAGCGAATGTATTTGTAGGTAAGAATGGTGAGTGAGTGATATTCTAGTGATAAGCACCTAGACGATGCTGGCTGTATGGCGGAAGCCAATGCCAAAAAAAAAAAAAAAAATGGCGGATTGAGGTTGTGCGAAATTATAAATACTTGGGAATGACCTTGACCCCGACCTTGTCATTATCACCACACTTTAAAGAAAGATTGTCAGCCGCCAAATTTGGACTGAATAGTGTTTGGCATCATGTAATAAGTAATAATGCGGTAGCTCTCAGCAGCAAGATGCAGTTATTCAAGTCTACCTCAAAGATGGTGATGTGCTACGGAGCTCAAGTGTGGGGTGGTGAGGAGCATGATGATGTGGAGAAGTTACAGCTATATTTTCTGAAAAAACTGTACAAACTGCCCAACAACACGCCTATCTACATGTTGTTTCTAGAAACCTCTAGTCAGCCACTCTACAATTATACACTCAGGCTACATATTAATTATTTAAACAAAGTACTGAACCAAAGCCCTGATCGCTTAACTAACTTTCTTGCCAAAATTATTATTGAAAACAAGTTGTCCTGGTATAAAGCTTTATTGGTACAAGCACGAAAAATAACTTGGAAATCTCTGTTTCATCTCTAATGGACCAGCATTTGAGATGGTTGAAAGAGTTTATTGGCAAATTATGTGAACAACAGGCAACAATATTACAGGAAAAAGTTTATAAACAGTGAATTTCACCAACAGTATAAATGTTTAAATGTGGTAACAGTTATATTGACGATACTAGTGATTTACATCTGATCCAGACTATTTTCCGTGTCAGAGGGGAGTTATTGGAACTAAATTACCAGCCGTGGAAAAGAGAGAGAATTTTCATGTGATCCCTCTGTAACTTGAATGTGAACGAGGACACCTACCATTTTATATCAGTATACCCTGTACTAAATGAGTTTAGGTTACGGTTTTTTTGGGAAAAAGAGATTGGAGTGGCAGGAATATGTTGATATATTAAATGGAAATAATAATGTCAATAGCTTATATAATTTATATAAATATATCCCCGATGCATATCGGTACAGGAAAATGTTATGCTCTGAATTTAATTATAATAATTAATATATAAACAAAATAAAAAAAAATTAATAATACGCAATTATAACATTATTATTACAGTCGACTCTCGATAAATCGAAATCCAAGGGACTACAAGAAAAATTCGAATTATCGAGACTTCGAATTATCAAGAAGGGAAAAAAATTGAATTATTAAGAGTTTTTATTATGTATATATGTATGTACATACGTATATTGAAAATACGTATGAGCTTACCTAAGTTTTAGACATACAGGGTGTATACGGAGGAGTGGTCGAAACTTCGGGAGGTGATTCAGCAGCTCAAATGCAACAAAAAATATTCTCTTCACTTTGGCCCGATTCTCAATAGTGTCCAAGATATTTGCATTTTTAACTTTTCCGTCGATATTCGCGTTTTTCTCCATAAAAACGGCCGTAACTTTTCTATCCTTTATCCTATAACAAATCTGCTTATTCCAAACGAAAGAGCATTAAATTTCCTATAAATTTGCTCGGTACAGAGCCTCAAAACGTTTCTTATAAAAATGAAATTTTTACTTGAATGTCTAAAAATTTCGTTCTCGATGATTTTTGTTAAAATTTTCAACTGCATTTTCTCAATGATTAATGAATCAAGGAATCACATAATTTCAGAAAAAGTTGCGCATTTATTCAGCTTCAAGATCATATGGATTTTTTTGGTTTTTAATAAAACCCTATCCCGAACAGAGGGATGTAAATACAGAAAACTGGGATTTTGCGTACTGACTTTTCACTACTAATTTACACAAATGTCAATTTTTGGAGAAGGAACAAAAAGAAAAGTAACCATTTTAGTTTAGAACAATTATTATTTAATAAAACGGAAGTAAAAAATAAAGTAGCAATAAAACGCAGTAGTTGACTACAATTGTTTATGCAACTTATTTTAATGACATAATGGAGGTTATTTTTATCAAAGTTAATTAATAATAATTCAAAAATAAAATGGTTATTTTCTTTTTGTTCCTTCTCCAAAAATTGATTGGTTTTGAATTATAAATTATCAACTTTGATGAAAAAAAAACCTCCATTTTGTCGTTAAAATATGTTGCACAAACAATTGTAGTCAAGAAACTAAAAATTTGCCACAATTCTTTCCCACTTCCTTGTTTGAATAGTTCCAACGATTTTTGTAGCAATTTTAACTAGGCATCTGCCTATTGTACTTTTTCACTTCTGTGTTTTATTGCTACTTTATTTTTTACTTCCGTTTTATAAAATACTAATTGTACTAAACTAAAATGGTTACTCAAATGGTAAAAATTGACATTTGAGTAAATTAGTAATGAAAAGTCAGTTCGCAAAATCCCAGTTTTCTGCATTTACACCCCTCTGTTCGAGGTAGGGTTTTATTAAAAACCAAAAAAATCCATCTGAACTTGAAGCTCAATAAATGCGCAACTTTTTCTGAAATTATGTGATTCCTTGATTCATTAACCATTGAGAAAATGCAGTTGAAAATTTTAACAAAAATCATCGAGAACAAAATTTTTAGACATTCAAGTAAAAATTTCATTGTTATAAGAATCGTTTTGAGGCTCTGTACCAAGCATATTTATAGGAAATTTAATGCTCTTTCGTTTGGAATAAGCAGATTTGTTGTAGGATAAAGGATAGAAAAGTTACGGCCGTTTTTATGGCGAAAACCGCGAATATCGACGGAAAAGTTAAAAATGTAAATATCTTGGGACACTATTGAGAATTGGGCCAAAGTGAAGAGAATATTTTTTGTTGCATTTGAGGTGTTGAATCACCTCCCCAAATTTCGACCACTCCTCCGTGTACACCCTGTATATAGCCTCAAGTAAAAAAGTAAAAATAATGAAAACGACAAAAAAGAACAAAAAAATTACTTATGTATTAACATTTCAATAAATAATAATATACATATGTACCTAATTAAAAAAATGAAGAACAGTTTTTTGTTACAATGTGGCTTGACTTAGTCAGTGACTTAGAGTTGTAGAAAGCGTTGATGGTGGAATATTGAAAGTTTTGGCGATCTCTTTTTCTTTTCGAACCACTTCTCGCGGCCGCGATAATTTTTTTTTGTCGGACACAGTAAGGGAGACATACTTCCCATCGTGACAAACTAAGAAAAAGAATTGGAAAGTTAAACTGGGCTGAAAGGTGGGAAACATTACGCAGGAAATGGACAATAAGCGGAAAATGAGTAGTAAACATTACTAGGGAAAATTCGAATTATAAAGAGGGGAATTATAGAGCCTTCTCTACCCCTGTTGTTAAGAAAAGGATTTCAAATTATCGAGCGTATCAAAATACACTGCATTTTTTCGATTTATCGAAGTTAACAGCTGAAGAGTTCGAATTATCGAAAAATTCGAATTATCGAGAGTCGACTGTATATTGTTTAGCCCCTCATCGTTTGTTGTGCACATTATTATTCTTTTAGTTTACATACATCATCCACTTTCAAACTTATATTTAAAAACTTAGTTAAATGGAACTACTCGACAGACGGCCTACGAGCCATTGTCTATGATGTGAAATTTTATTTTATTTGAATTGTTTATAATTTAATTTATTTGTAGTTATCATTTTGTAATAAGTATATACTTTTCCGTTTATGTATTTTCATATATTTTGTAAATATACATCATTCATTCATTCATAATCAAGTTAGCGACATTTTTAAACAAGATTTCAAAAACGTTGTACTAAAACTAAAATATAATAATAAAAAACATTCTGCCCATTACACTACGAAAAACGGCTGGTAGCAAATTTAGAATTTCCTTACTTTGAATAATGTTCGTTAGTGCATAATGATTTGACTGCATAGCTGAATCTAAAATTTCAATGGTCTCTGAATTCTCTAGTTCATTTTATTTTGAATCTAAGAAGGGATGAACATATTACTCCCACACTTCATACTTCTTGGTTGGGTGAATGTGAAGGATAGAAAGAAATATTTCCTTGGCAACTACTTGTACATGCTCTTCAGGAATCAGTACAATCAATATTTATTTGATATGTTCAGCAATAAGATCTAGTTAGATCTTAGAAACGTCAGAACAGTTACCAGTCAATTCTGTATATCTCCATTCAGAATAGTTACGAGGGTCGTTTGAAAAGTCCGTGCAAAAATAAAAACTACTTAATTTTTTGGGGTAAACCTTTTTTATTTTTCAACATAGTCTCCTTTTAGGCTTATACGCTTCGTCCAACGCTGCTCTAGTTTGTTGATTCCTTCCGAATAATAGGATTTGTCCAAGTCTGAAAAATAGCCATTCGTTTCTGCAATCACCTCCTCGTTTGAATAAAATCTTTTTCCTGTCAACCATTTCTTCATATTGGGGAACAAATGGTAGTCCGAGGCAGCCAAGTCTGGAGAATAGGGGGGATGTGAAACGAGTTGGAACCCTATTTCCATTAATTTTGCGACCACAACTGCTGAGGTGTGAGCTGGTGCGTTGTCGTGATGGAAAAGGACTTTTTTGTGGGCCAATCGTGGGCGTTTTTCTTGCAGCTCGGTTTTCAAACGGTCCAATAACGATGAATAATATGCACCTGTAATAGTTTTACCCTTTTCCATATAGTCGATGTGGATTATTCCTTGCGAATCCCAAAAGACAGTCGCCATAATCTTTCCGGCCGAAGGAACGGTCTTCGCCTTTTTTTGGCGCAGATTCCCCCTTGGTAACCCATTGTTTAGATTGTTCTTTGGTCTCAGGAGTGTAGTGATGTATCCATGTTTCATCCACAGTGACGAAACGACGCTTAATGTCCTGCGGATTCTTCTGGAACAGCTGCAAACCGTCCTTGCAACACTTCACACGATTTCGTTTTTGGTTTGCAATCGCGGCACCCATCTTGCGGATAGCTTTGTCATGTCCAAATGTTGATGCAAAATATTATGTACCCGTTCATTCGAGATGCCCACAGCACTAGCAATCTCACTCTTCTGTCATCCATCACCATATCATGGATTTTATCAATGATTTCTGGAGTAGTAACCTGAACAGGGCGTCCAGAACGTTCAGCGTCACTTGTGCCCATATGGCCACTCCGAAAATTTTGAAACCACTTATAAACTGTTCTAATCGAAGGTGCAGAGTCACCATAATGTTTATCAAGCTTCTCTTTAGTCTCCTGAGGCGTTTTGCCTTTCATAAAGTAGTGTTTAATCAACACACGAAATTCTTTTTCGTCCATTTTTTGAAAATCACTCGACTTCCTCGATTCAAACGAATGCCAAACACAAAGAAATAGACCGATCTGGCTGTAACTTGGTGTGTGTTCTTCCAAGAGATGCTACTAACTAAACATAACCTCGATACGCGCCAGTGGTGCTATCTCTCTGACTTTGCACGGACTTTTCAAACGACCCTCGTACTTGTAAAAATTCGTTGTTAATTCAATCCTCTTTATTCTGGAACGCTTTACCACCAACTTTAATCAATAAAACTGCAATAGCATTAATTAAAACTGAATTGTATAATTATTTAATGCAGCTAATCAAAGATGGCTCCAATTAATTTTTAGTTATATTTACTTATTATTGTGTAATCCAATAGTTGTAAGTATGACCCAATAATTACTATTGTTACATTATGCATCTGTTTTTCAGGCGGAGTTGGCTACTTTACTCCGCTGGAAGGGATTTGCCGATACTGATATTAGGTTCTTCACGGATAGCCAGGCTGCAATTAAAGCTCTGACCTCTTCTAGTAGGAACCAAATTTTGATCAATTCTTGCGATGCTGCTCTCAATTTGTTAGGAGCTCTGAATACTGTTTCGGTTGGTTGGTCCATTGGTTACTCCGGGATTCCCGGGGTAACGAACTTGCTGATGAAACAGCAAAAGAAGGAGCTGCGTTGATAACAAAGAATCCTCAGCCCACATTATCCCTGTATCCTAACGACGTTGTTAGAACAGAGGTGGAGCAGTGGATTTTGAAAGAACATCGGAAACGGTGGAGATTCCGAGCTGATTGCCATCAGGCCCAACGGCTATAGTTGGTTTTAGCAAATCCCGGATCCGCCAGTTGGTTCAGGTGTTGGGTGGACATGCGAATTTAGCGTATCATCTTTTCAAATGCGGCCGATGAAACTGGGAAGCACTTCGTTGAGGTGTGTCCAGTTTATTCTAAAACTAGATTCCTCGTCTTCGGGAGGTTAAATATTTCCCTACCAGAGATTGCGGTAATCTTAACTATCTTTCTAGGTTTATTCAGTGCACTGGGCGATTGAGTCACCATGCTCTCTAGTGTGCTGTTACTACTTTATTAGTTTATTGTATTGGCATCTGGCAACCTTTAGCCGGATTTGTTGTTTTAAAACCCCGGTATCTCTCATGAGATAACAGGTGGGCAGGGAACAATGGGCATTTTGGATTGCCTGCGTTCCTTCCCCTTTCTGGTGGAACCGCCCGTCTAAAGCAATCTAATCTAATTTTTTTTTTTTTTTAGCGCATCAACAGCTGAGGTTATTAGCGCTCGGAGCTTATTTCAGTGCACTGCCGGCCTCCGGACAGTGTTCTCTCGTTACAGACAACACTGTCCATCACCGGACAGTGAGCTGTAAGAAGCTCCTAGGAAGAGAAAATCTAAGGGTTAGCAGCTGGATTCGAACCCGGGACCTCCGCGTGGGAATCGAGTACGCTAACCACATAGCTAATCTAATTGTTACATTATTAGTAAATATTCGCAGTTTTTCATTTATTGTAACATATTTGTAAAGGTTACCACTCAGCTTCTCGTGTTTAGTAAAGTAATCGCCTATTTTTTCAGGCAGGCTTTACGTCCAACTACCAATTAGGTGTCGTGGACGGAGGCACCTAGCATACATACTTCACATTTCTTTTTATTAACCATTAAATAAAATCCAAGGCCTAAAGACCGGGGAATCGAACCCAGTACCACAATACATATTAGCTTTAAAGATCTCGCCTCTAACCGCTCGGCTACCGTGGCGCCTGCTTCTCATGTTTAATTTCTACTATTTAAATAAAAGGGTATTTCTTTCTTCATTCTATAGTAACTCTAAGGAGCAGGTAATTACTTTACAACATTTTCCACACTGAGTATTACTTGTTTGCTTTAAATCTGCTTTAAAATTAAGAGTTACGTGAAATTTAACACTTTAATAAAATGTGGTATAGAAAAATATAAGCAAAGTTAATTATTAAAAGTTTTATTTGATTCCCGGTCTGTAAATTTAAGTAGATCAATAAATTATTACAAAGGTTTTCCCCAAGCCCCAATTTTAATTTACATGGTCCAGGACATACCCACACAAACTCAAAGGCAAAGTTGTGAAATTCATTTCAGGGGATATAAAAACCTGGTCAAAACACGGTATCAGAAATTCAATTCCAACATAATAATTCCCCTCTTACCTAGAATTATAATTAATACAATTGGTGAGAGGGGGGCACCTTTGAACAGTTTTAATTTCTCGCCAAATATTTAAAACATTTATGATAAGTAATTTTCTCCATATTTTGCGGTAGACCTGTTGTATAATTGACAGAGTTTCCCTTCGTTTTCATTGTTTGGTAAAGTCCAGATTTGAGGAATGTTTTATTTTGTAAGGTGGAAGTAAAATTTTTGTAGCATCTTTGGAAGTGTATTGTGGAAGATTGTAGCGGACAAGGTGTAAGTAGTATTGTTAGTCCATATTATGATTTGAAAATCGTATTTTTAAACCTAGTATTTACAAAAGACTATTTGTTTGCAAAAAGTGTTGGATATTATATTTTCTTTTATGGAAGGAGAGGTGGCACATTTCAACATCACAATTAAAATGTACCGCCCTACCGACCGGCAAGTTTGTGACTTTTTCTTTTTTGCTTAATCGTAGAGAAGGGGAAAGTGGTTCGAAGCTACATTAAGAAGAGCAACAAACCGAATATTTTGTTCAAACTTCCTAAACCCATCACTTCGGGTACAACATCCCGAACTATATTTCAGTGGTTTAAAAGAGAAAGTAATGTAGTAGTGAGAGAAATAACTGATAGAAGGTAGATTCAGAGTAAAGTAATATCATTTCTTTCTATTTTATATTGGGTTCAAAGCTACCCCACCAGTGACATTTGACACAAAATTTTTAAATTCAAAAAAATATAGATACGAGGGTCATTTGAAAAGTCCGTGCAAAGTCAGAGAGATAGCACTACTGGCGCGTATCGAGGTTATGTTTAGTTAGTAGCATCTCTTGGAAGAACACACACCAAGTTTCAGCCAGATCGGTCTATTTCTTTGTGTTTGGCATTCGTTTGAATCGAGGAAGTCGAGTGATTTTCAAAAAATGGACGAAAAAGAATTTCGTGTGTTGATTAAACACTACTTTATGAAAGGCAAAACGCCTCAGGAGACTAAAGAGAAGCTTGATAAACATTATGGTGACTCTGCATCTTCGATTAGAACAGTTTATAAGTGGTTTCAAAATTTTCGGAGTGGCCATATGGGCACAAGTGACGCTGAACGTTCTGGACGCCCTGTTGAGGTTACTACTCCAGAAATCATTGATAAAATCCATGATATGGTGATGGATGACAGAAGAGTGAAGGTGCGTGAGATTGCTAGTGCTGTGGGCATCTCGAATGAACGGGTACATAATATTTTGCATCAACATTTGGACATGACAAAGCTATCCGCAAGATGGGTGCCGCGATTGCTCACGCTTGACCAAAAACGAAATCGTGTGAAGTGTTGCAAGGACGGTTTGCAGCTGTTCCAGAAGAATCCGCAGGACTTTAAGCGTCGTTTCGTCACTGTGGATGAAACATGGATACATCACTACACTCCTGAGACCAAAGAACAATCTAAACAATGGGTTATCAAGGAGGAATCTGTGCCAAAAAAGGGCGAAGACCGTTCCTTCGGCCGGAAAGATTATGGCGACTGTCTTTTGGGATTCGCAAGGATTAATCCTCATCGACTATCTGGAAAAGGGTAAAACTATTTCAGGTGCATATTATTCATCGTTATTGGACCGTTTGAAAACCGAGCTGCAAGAAAAACGCCCACGATTGGCCCACAAAAAAGTCCTTTTCCATTACGACAACGCACCAGCTCACACCTCAGCATTTGTGGTCGCAAAATTAATGGAAATAGGGTTCCAACTCGTTTCACATCCCCCCTATTCTCCAGACTTGGCTCCCTCGGACTACTATTTGTTCCCCAATATAAAGAAATGGCTGGCGGGGAAAAGATTTTATTCAAACGAGGAGGTGATTGCAGAAACGAATGGCTATTTTCCAGACTTGGAAAAATCCTATTATTCGGAAGGGATCAACAAACTAGAGTAGCGTTGGACGAAGTGTATAAGCCTAAAAGGAGACTATGTTGAAAAATAAAAAAGGTTTACCCCAAAAAATTAAGTAGTTTTTATTTTTGCACGGACTTTTCAAACGACCCTCGTATGTATGTATAGTACCAACTGTTATTGATATAGATCTGTTCAGAATACTTAAAAGTTGTAGAAAACAAAATAAAAAGGTTCAGTAATACGATTCTGGTGCACTCTGTGAACAGAAAATGTAAATTCTGTTCAAATGTGCCCCCTCTCCACTATTGCAGGGGAAAAAAATTAAAGTTGGACTTTTTTTTAAAAAAAATTACGCTTTTTTGTTCAATCATTCTAATGTCTTTAGTATCCAGAATCTTTTCAGATCTTTAGGGAATGTTTTGTCGTTACAGGCAAACAAAAAATCCATCACCTGGGCTACCAAAGGCAGTTAGAAAAAAAAAAGCTAGTTGCTGCAATCCAGACTAGCCAGTTGTTAGAATCCAGAGCTCCATATTATCGTATAGACCAAAGGGTAGGCAACTTATTTTAAGTAGAGAGCCATTTCTCCTTAAATAAGATTAATAAATCTTACCAAGAGCCGTAAGGATGATAGTGTAAAGGACTCTGTAGATCATTAGTACTCACAAATTATTATTTTGTGATATTCAATAACATTTAAATGTTTTATTAAAACTGTCCGGTAGGACAGTTGTATAAGGGTTGATCGTCAAAAACTGCGCTAAAAAGCGTAATGTTGAAAAACACCCAACTTTGACAATTTTTTTCTCTTTTTCTATAAAAGATAAAATTCCCAAATTTTCTTTATAATATAGGGCAAATCCTCCTTTATAGCTGCAATTTTTTTGCAACAACCCAGATCTAATAGGTTTCGAGAAAAAAGTTGCCGAAAATGAGCAAAAACGGCTTTTTCAAAAATTGTTGTTGTTGTTCTTCTTCTTCTTCTTCTTCTTGTTGTTGTTGTTACCTTTTTTGTAAACTACGTAGCGCCTAAACGCGGGAACCGATTTTCATGAATGAGGTGTCATTCGATTCGGAATTTTATGTAGATGTGCCTTTTGGGGGTCTCGACGCTGTACATCGCATAGGAGAGGAGTTAGCCCCCTTTATGTAAGGCCCCCTCCAAAATTATTATTACTAATTATTCTGTAAATCTTAGCCCGATTTTGAAATAATTTGGTAGGATGATAGAGTTAGGGCTCCCCTACGTAACATTAAAGCGGCGATCAGCTCTTACACTTGTTAAGGGAAAGTATAGCAATCGTTTCAAATTATCGACACGAGAACCGATTGTCATGAATGAAGTGTCATTCGAATTGAAATTTTTTACAGATTTGCACTTTAAAAGTCTGAACGCTGTGCCTCATAAAGAGGGGAGTTTGCCCCACCCAAGTAAGGCCCTTTCTAAAACTATTATTACCAATATTTCTGTAACGCTTTGTCCGATTTTGATAAAATTTAGCACGAATAAGTGGTTAAAGCTCCTCTACGTTGCTGATGCTCTTGCACCTACTAAGAGGAAGTACTGCAATCGTTAAAATTATCAATGGGTGAACCTATTTACATTAATGAATAGTCGTTCGATTCAAAATCTTTGCCTTTTAGGGAGAAGTACTGAAATCGCAGTTTAATTTTGCTTTTTACGTACAAATACCTTCCTATTTTATTCAAAACGCTTTCTCAAAAAAATTGTTATTGAGGATGGCAACTATAATCATTCTTTAAAAAGATCTCTCCAATGGTAGTTACGGTTCCGACTTAACACCTTATCAGGTTATAATGATAGAATTGCTTATTCTAAATTTTAAAAAAATCTGTGAAGCAGATAAGTAACTTTGTAAAATACACAAAAATGAAAATCTATCCAAAAGGTACAAAAATCTCTTTAACAAAAACTTACAGTTTAAAATGTTAAGTATAAGGGTTGATTAAACGCCAAAAGGTACACAAATCAGCTAGTACCCAACATTTCATTCATGCTTAGCTGATATAATTTAAGTAATTTTGCTGCATTAACTTTTTCTTCACATTTTTTTAGAAATTATTAGATGTCACAGACCCTTATGCTGGCCAGATCATAATATTATTTTGTTATAATTATGATAAAATGTATATTATATCTTCGTTTTTAAATAGGTACTTTATTTTAACTCCATTTCAAATTATTCTTCAAATTTCTCTTTAATATGCCCTTTATTCTTAGTAGTCACATATACATTCATGTTAAAGTAGAGAAAAACAAAGTTAGAGTCAGCTACTGTTTAAATTTGAATCATGGATTTAACAGAATATTTCAGTCTTGAATTCGTCTTACCGAAATATTCGTGAGCAAAAATAACACACAGTTAATAACAAGTAGATTATTCAACAATAATTATTCATTTCTCAATTGTAATTTAATTTAGGCCCCCTAATTTTACTTATAGTAAAATACTGGAATAATTAGCTGTCCTAAAAATATGCATATCTTATTTATTATATATTACATATATTCAACATTGTGAGAAGAACAGCTACATTGAGAGTGTAATTGAAGAAAACTATATTATTTGCGATAAAGCCAGATAATTATTACCTATTATTATAAACGTTTGACTACTACATAAAATAACAATTACTTTAATCGAAGAATGAACTTAAACCGACGATTTAAAAAAATAAATAAAATAAAATAAATAAATAAAATAAACAAAATCATTGATGTATGTTGATATAAGCATTTTTTAAAAAAAGGTTTTGAATTTTTTAGCCTCATAATTTTTTTTTATTTTTTATAACGTTTTTCTTTTTCACCTGTAATTAATAGTTTGATTATTATAAATAACTAGATATAACAGTGCTACTTGAACAAATATTTTGTAGATGAAAAGGGCCAGCATAAGGGTCTGTGACATCTAATAATTTCTAAAAAAATGTGAAGAAAAAGTTAATGCAGCAAAATTACTTAAATTATATCAGCTAAGCATGAATGAAATGTTGGGTACTAGCTGATTTGTGTACCTTTTGGCGTTTAATCAACCCTTATACTTAACATTTTAAACTGTAAGTTTTTGTTAAAGAGATATATTTATTTTTATATATTACGAAGTAAATAAACAAATAAATAATTAATAAACGAATGAACAGGCGGCAGTTTTGCCATATATAATTACGTACCTTATTTTAATATTGAATAATTCTATTCAATTTCAAACCTATCACATTTAAAATTATTAATGAAAAAATATTTTTAATAAGTGAAATTTTCATTTCATATATTTTAGATACAGATCTGTTAAGAAGACTTGAAAGTTGTAGAAAACAAAATAAAAAGGTTCAATAATACGATTCTGGTGCACTCTGTGAGCAGAAAATGTAAATTCTGTTCAAATGTGCCCCCCTCTCCCCTACTTCAATTAGATGGGAAGGGATTAGCTATGCGGTTAGCGTATTGGATTCCCACGAGAAGATTCCGGGTTCAAATCCCAGCTGCTGGCCCCTTAGATTTTTTCTCTTTTCCTAGGAGCTTCTTACAGCTCACTGTCCGGTGATGGACAGTATTGCCTGTAACGAGAGAACACTGTCACGGAGGCCGGCAGTACATTGAAAAAAGCTACGGGCGACCTCAGATGCGCGCCTTAAATCATTTTTTTTTTTTTTTTAAAAATACTTCAATTAGAATTATAGTATTAATTTCGGTATAGAAATAAAAGTATAGCTGGATTTATATAAGCCAGGTTTTTGGAAGATATTAATAAAAAAAAAATCTAAGCGCTATAGTTATATTTATGGTGAAGGATATGATTGATTGTGCGTGATAAATATTTGATGCATGAGTGTTGGTACATTGATTTGAAATAATATAGCGGAAACCAGATTAGCAATAACTTTACCATCATGCTGTACAAATGACCTAGTTACAGTTATGTAGCGCATAAATTCGTAGGAATAATAGTATCAGTCTCATCACTTAAACACATTGTCTACACCAAATGTTAAACATTGTTCACTAAAATTTTGGTTAGCTTAGAAACGTTCAAATATAATATGGCCAATAGTTTCACTAAGTATTATTATCATTTTTTTCCCTACTTTACGAGTATTAAGAGCAGGTACGAGTATTTGGGCTGATTTCTGATCTTGAAATTCCATTGGTCAAAAACTTTTACGAGATCCCCCTGTGAATGATTTTAAAAATGATTTTTATAAATTATTCTGCGTGTGCCCATCTCAACTCAAAAAAAATATATCGTAGATAGTTCAAATGTGATATGTCGGTTAGGTACCCAAATAGGATGCCCCAATAAGGTTTTGGTTAATGTCGGCAAAACGGAAGTCCCAATTTACAAAATTAGGGTTTCTTTTTTTAAGGATTTACTCAAAAACGAAAAGGTTTATACCAAGTACTAGTTGATTTTTTTTACCAGATCGCTTAGGTGTATATACAGGGTGTTCATTTTAAGACGGCTCAAATGCATTTCATGCTTGAACGGTTGATCTGAGCAAAAAATGGTAGAGGAAAAATTTGTTGCCCGTCACCTCTAGTTTCAGAATATCTGACTTGATTTTAGATTCCTGCCCGCATACGCGGCTGACGCGCGACCAAAAGTGAGGGTTCGCTGTTGACCCCCATTTTCATATACATAGTTTTAAAGAGTATACAAAGTTATGAAAGAAACCGGAAACCGCAATTCGATATCTTTAAAATTAAAGGTGCTAGGCCATTTCAAAATCTGGTATTTATTAATCATATTTCAATTTTTTAACTTGTTATCAAAGAGAAAGAAGAGCACGCGATAGGTCATTTTTATGTATTTTTTCATCCCCTTTCTACTAAAAATATCGCCAAGGCAGTAAAGCTAGTATTTTTCTTAATACCGGGAAATAAGTAGTTTTCCGAGTGATTTTTCTAAGAAAAATCAAATGTTAAGAGCTTTAGATGTTCTCAAGCACACACAAAATGGCTAAAAAATAATTTTACATCTATTACAAACAAGAAAGTTTAATAAGTTTTTGGTAATTTTGGGAGAGTTGCGTTTAATTACCAACTTGTGGAGCATCTACTGTGCTCCCAAAACGTGTATTTCTGGTGCAAAAATTAATATCGAAAACCGTTCAGGAATAGATAAAATTGTAACTTTGATCTTAAATATCTCGACAAATATTAGGGGTTTAATAATTGTTGCGGTGGACCATTCATTTTTATAAATGGGAGATTTGCTAGATTTTCAATTAATATTCTATTTCTTTGTTCATTTAAAACAATATTCATATTACTAAATCCTCGCTCGTACTCTGCCGAACTGCAAGGAAAAGTATTTATGAATTGAATTGAAATTTGTAAATCTTCAGGAATTTCTGTACCTTCATTATCAATGTAATCTCTAAACGCATTGATACATCGCATCGTTGATGGTATTAAATTAAATCTGTACAAAACGACTGGATTTCATTTTCTCCATAGTCAGTTTCAATATCCGCTGGCCATTCCGTTGGATCTAATACTCGCAAATCATTTATTAATTTTTTTTTTTTGTCTCCTCATGCAATGCAATAATAACCACATAACTCGTACAAGACCGAGTATTTACGAGGGTCGTTTGAAAAGTCCGTGCAAAAATAAAAACTACTTAATTTTTTGGGGTAAACCTTTTTTATTTTTCAACATAGTCTCCTTTTAGGCTTATACACTTCGTCCAACGCTGCTCTAGTTTGTTGATCCCTTCCGAATAATAGGATTTGTCCAAGTCTGAAAAATAGCCATTCGTTTCTGCAATCACCTCCTCGTTTGAATAAAATCTTTTTCCCGCCAGCCATTTCTTCATATTGGGGAACAAATAATGGTAGTTCGAGGGAGCCAAGTCTGGAGAATAGGGGGGATGTGAAACGAGTTGGAACCCTATTTCCATTAATTTTGCGACTACAACTGCTGAGGTGTGAGCTGGTGCGTTGTCGTGATGTAAAAGGACTTTTTTGTGGGCCAATCGTGGGCGTTTTTCTTGCAGCTCGGTTTTCAAACGGTCCAATAACGATGAATAATATGCACCTGTAATAGTTTTCCCCTTTTCCAGATAGTCGATGAGGATTATTTCTTGCGAATCCCAAAAGACAGTCGCCATAATCTTTCCGGCCGAAGGAACGGTCTTCGCCTTTTTTGGCGCAGATTCCCCCTTGGTAACCCATTGTTTAGATTGTTCTTTCGTCTCAGGAGTGTAGTGATGTATCCATGTTTCATCCACAGTGACGAAACGACGCTTAAAGTCCTGCGGATTCTTCTGGAACAGCTGCAAACCGTCCTTGCAACACTTCACACGATTTCGTTTTTGGTCAAGCGTGAGCAATCGCGGCACCCATCTTGTGGATAGCTTTGTCATGTCCAAATGTTGATGCAAAATATTATGTACCCGTTCATTTGAGATGCCCACAGCACTAGCAATCTCACGCACCTTCACTCTTCTGTCATCCATCACCATATCATGGATTTTATCAATGATTTCTACTCCAGTAACCTCAACAGGGCGTCCAGAACGTTCAGCGTCACTTGTGCCCATATGGCCACTCCGAAAATTTTGAAACCACTTATAAACTGTTCTAATCGAAGGTGCAGAGTCACCATAATGTTTATCAAGCTTCTCTTTAGTCTCCTGAGGCGTTTTGCCTTTCATAAAGTAGTGTTTAATCAACACACGAAATTCTTTTTCGTCCATTTTTTGAAAATCACTCGACTTCCTCGATTCAAACGAATGCCAAACACAAAGAAATAGACCGATCTGGCTGAAACTTGGTGTGTGTTCTTCCAAGAGATGCTACTAACTAAACATAACCTCGATACGCACCAGTGGTGCTATCTCTTTGACTTTGCACGGACTTTTCAAACGACCCTCGTACATACTCGTAAATTAGAGAATTCAGAGCTGGATCTGATCTCCAAGCGACCAGATATAGAAAATTGTATTCCCGTAAATTTTTTAATTTTTTCCCCCCAATATATCAACCAATTTTCGTTAAAACAGAAATCATCTTTAGTTCCGGAACGCGTTCCTGTCCAAAAAGGAAATTCCGGAGCGTTCCGGCTCGAAGATACCTTGAAACATTCCCCCTCTCAAAAAAAAAAAAATCGATTTTAATGATCACTTTTAGAACCCTAAGAGACTTGACTTGGGTTAAAAATTTGAAAATATTTTTCCAGAAATATGATCCCAATTTTAATTTAGCTAATTTTGATTTAGAATGTATACATTAATTTGAATTGTAGATTTCATAAAATTTTGTGATAAATTGCAATATCAGTTTAAGCAGAATTTAGTAATAAATGCTAGAAACTCCTCTTCTGGAAAGACTGTATAAGGAACTGAGCTATGATTTAGGAGAAAATAAGTCGTATGAACAATGAATACTCTCTAGATCAGATCTCCTGGATTATGAAAGCGAGAGGCAAACTTATGTACCTTAATTATAGAGTTTCTTTAGAGATGGTGAAGGTTCCCTCTGTTCTTTGTGCGATATATCGTCGCCAGAGAATATAATTTTCTCGCCGAGTGTCCGGCTCTTAAAGAGTTTCGCATTCGCTTTTATTGAAAAGGAGAGTCTCACAAAAGAGCAGCTAATAACATATCTAAATTGTTATCGCAAATGGAAACCAATTATAAATTTTTTGTAAATTTGCTCGGAATTTCCGTCATAATTATCTAATTCAAACAAAATTCTAATAGAATAGAATAGATTAAATTAGGGCGACCTCAAGGCCTACGCCACCGCGACCCCCATGGATCTATTGTGGCTCCCCTAATTTTAGAACTCGCCCCTCCAGACCCGTCCGTCAGAATCAGACTCTTAATTCTGGAGAGCGACTCCTGGGTAAAGCTCACCAGGCCTTGGTTTTCCCTTCCCCAAGAAGTAACATCCTTAGCCCAGGACAAGCCCCTCACACTGACACAACACGTGCAGTGCCGTTTCCTTCTTCTCTTTCTGACAGAACCTACAGAGGCTATCATCTGGTAGGCCCATGCGATGCATGTGTTTTCTGAGCCTGCAGTGGCCAAGTTAATAAGCCTACAATTATCCTTATAGCCCCACGGCCTTGACGGATTAATTCTGCATTCAGCCTCGGCGAATAGCCTCTAATGAACTCCTTAAATTGTAATTAAATAATGGTATAATACAGTATATACTGCAATATTCTTGTGATTTTTAAATTATAATTAAAGTTTAAAGCAATTTCTGTGAAGATTAAGTATATTATTGTCGGCAACAATTCCAAGGATGGTCTTTTGGACTCAGAGTATGTCTTTTATTTATTATGTTCAAGAAGAATGAAATTACTTTTGTAGTTATTGTTTTATTTTTCTAAAAATAAAAGGCTTTATTATTATTTTAATGATTTAAGGCGCGTCAATATCTAAGGTTATTGGCGCCAAGCTTTATTATTATTATTATTTTTTGCGCATCAACAGCTTAGGTTATTAGCGCCCGGAGCTTTTTCCAGTGCACTGCCGGCCTCCGGACAGTGTTCTCTCGTTACAAACAACACTGTCCATCACCGGACAGTGAGCTGTAAGAAGCTCCTAGGAAGAGAAAATCTAAGGGTCAGCTGCTGGATTCGAACCCGGGACCTCCGCGTGGGAGTCCAGTATGCTAACCTCATAGCTAATCCCTTCCCTCTTTATTATTATTATTATTAACTCTTAGAACAGGGGTACGTATCCTTTAGATAGGTATCCTTTTAAGCGTCATTTTCTGTAATACACTGTCCAAAATACCCCGAGGAGATTAAATGTATTGCTGAAATAGATTTACATAGAAACATAACCTTCAATCTTATAACTTTTCTAGAAAGATTCGTTTTTAGAGCGTTATTTTGAGGACCCTCTAAGGTTTAATCCCCCTAAGGTTACCTTTCCGTACAATGTATTGTTAAAAAAAACTATGTAGCGTTGATAATAAGACTGAAATGTTTGAAATTTTGAAGAAAGATAGTAAATTAAGACCTTGAGCATTGTTGTAACAGAATGTCCAATGAGTGCTTACAACTGGAGTATTGACTTTTCTTACTTCAAAGTACAAGATATTCTCAAATTTTATTTCTAAAGTATCACCTTCAGAAGCCGGATGTGGTTCCTATTACTTAAGACATTTTACCGAGACTTAAATGAGTTGCTAAAAATGTTGCCGCTCATTATCTCAGGAATGCAGCCAAGAATGCTGCCCATTTATTGCATTCATTGTAACATTGATGGCTACAGTTTTACCTTTTTTTAAAAAATGCAATATACGAGGGTCGTTTGAAAAGTCCGTGCAAAAATAAAAACTACTTAATTTTTTGGGGTAAACCTTTTTTATTTTTAACATAGTCTCCTTTTAGGCTTATACACTTCGTCCAACGCTGCTCTAGTTTGTTGATCCCGTCCGAATAATAGGATTTGTCCAAGTCTGAAAAATAGCCATTCGTTTCTGCAATCACCTCCTCGTTTGAATAAAATCTTTTTCCCGCCAGCCATTTCTTCATATTGGGGAACAAATGGTTGTCCGAGGGAGCCAAGTCTGGAGAATAGGGGGGGATGTGAAACGAGTTGGAACCCTATTTCCATTAATTTTGCGACCACAACTGCTGAGGTGTGAGCTGGTGCGTTGTCGTGATGGAAAAGGACTTTTTTGTGGGCCAATCGTGGGCGTTTTTCTTGCAGCTCGGTTTTTAAAACGGTCCAATAACGATGAATAATATGCACCTGTAATAGTTTTCCCCTTTTCCAGATAGTCGATGAGGATTATTTCTTGCGAATCCCAAAAGACAGTCGCCATAATCTTTCCGGCCGAAGGAACGGTCTTCGCCTTTTTTGGCGCAGATTCCCCCTTGGTAACCCATTGTTTAGATTGTTCTTTCGTCTCAGGAGTGTAGTGATGTATCATCCACAGTGACGAAACGACGCTTAAAGTCCTGCGGATTCTTCTGGAACAGCTGCAAACCGTCCTTGCAACACTTCACACGATTTCGTTTTTGGTCAAGCGTGAGCAATCGCGGCACCCATCTTGTGGATAGCTTTGTCATGTCCAAATGTTGATGCAAAATATTATGTACCCGTTCATTTGAGATGCCCACAGCACTAGCAATCTCACTCTTCTGTCATCCATCACCATATCATGGATTTTATCAATGATTTCTGGAGTAGTAACCTCAACAGGGCGTCCAGAACGTTCAGCGTCACTTGTGCCCATATGGCCACTCCGAAAATTTTGAAACCACTTATAAACTGTTCTAATCGAAGGTGCAGAGTCACCATAATGTTTATCAAGCTTCTCTTTAGTCTCCTGAGGCGTTTTGCCTTTCATAAAGTAGTGTTTAATCAACACACGAAATTCTTTTTCGTCCATTTTTTGAAAATCACTCGACTTCTCGATTCAAACGAATGCCAAACACAAAGAAATAGACCGATCTGGCTGAAACTTGGTGTGTGTTCTTCCAAGAGATGCTACTAACTAAACATAACCTCGATACGCGCCAGTGGTGCTATCTCTCTGACTTTGCACGGACTTTTCAAACGACCCTCGTAGGACTGCAGGTTTCCGTAATTAACATTTTGTTTTTGTTTTTATCGATTTCATTTTAGAAATATAGGCGCCGCCTATTTGATTAAGGCAATTAGCTTGATTGGGAAGGTCTATCTGACTGGTCTGAATGATAAATTATAACAAATTATTGAACTTTCAACAATAAATTTCAACTATTAAAAAGTAAGGCAAAGTAATCACCTATTTTTTCAGGCGAGGCTTAACGTCCAACTATCAATTACTATTATACTGTTATAATATACCATAATAATCAAATTTTATTGAGCAGTACATTCTAAAAGAAACTGCATAAAAACAAACGGCAATGCCACGTAAGAAGATATAATGATTAAAATCTTATAGATGTTTATTTCTGCACTAGTTAAACTCAAATCTATAGTACAGGGTGATCTATTTATAACGCACCAATCGCTAATAACTTTTTAGGAAAGCGGAATTTCGAAAAAACGTACGAAGTAAACTAAATATATGTTGTTTTTCGTCTAGTTTTCAATTTTTCCACTCCCGATGCTGTATCTTTCGTATTTGGCGGAGTTACGGCAAAAAACGCGATTGGGGTTTCATAAGGATCACTGGTTTTGACAATGATTATAAAAACTACATAAAAATTTGTGAAAAATTGCATTGACCCCATTTCAATATTTCTAATATTTGTGGAGATATTTAGGATCAAAGTTACAATTTTATTTTATTCGTGAACGGTTTTCGATATTAATTTTCCACCAGAAATAAACGTTTTGGGAGGTCCTCTGACTGCGAAAAATGTTATTTGTGACGCAAAGAACAAAAATAATAATAATTGAAGATTTTAAAGAATGTAGTGTAATGTAATGGTTGTGAGGCGTATTTATAGGATTGTCCATCTTTTTTTACCCATCTTTAATTTTTATTAACGTTACAAATATAACCGTACAATAAACTATCATGGCACGTAAGAGAAAAGACGAAGTATCATCTTTTTTTCAAAACTGCAAATGAATATTTCGGGAAAAATAGAAATTTTAGATGCAGATCTATGCAATTATGTGTACACATCTGTGCAATTTAAAGGAAATTTTTAGAGCTAAAATGTTAAGCGGTTGAATGTTTTTTGACCAAAAGTAAGTAATGGCACTTAAACTGATTATTAAATTTGAAATTTCTGCAAAATTTTATGTTCGAATCAAACTGACCACACAAACAAACACAATTCAAAGTTCTCTGACAAGGAATAAAAGGTAGTAAAAGTATTCGATTGGAAGTAGTAATTGTTTTAAGCGGTTATACAGTTGGTTTAAACCCTAGAATGGTCGAAGTAAGGTATGTGGCAATTTATATGGGTCATACTGGCAACATTACCCTCTACAGTTCTGCCCTTAAAGACAATTAATGCTGCGAACTATTAAACGTCGTATATATCACCAGTCCAGCAATATCCCCCACTTCTTTATTGAAGGGGATAATTCATCAGAAATAATCGTTAGGTTGGCTCACTGGAAGTAGAATTTTTAAAGCAATTTTAGTGGTAACACTGTATGTACTACGGCAGATTTAAAAGTGAAAAAATATTATGGCTGTGATATGCATTTGATTTACTACCACGTATTATTATTTTTTTTTATTTATTTATTTAAGGCGCGTCAACATCTAAGGTTATTGGCGCCTGGAGCTTTTTCCAGTGCACTGCCGGCCTCCGGACAGTGTTCTCTCGTTACAGACAACATTGTCCATCACCGGACAGTGAGCTGTAAGAAGCTCCTAGGAAGAGAAAATCTAAGGGTCAGCAGCTGGATTCGAACCCGGGACCTCCGCGTGGGAGTCCAGTATGCTAACCTCATAGCTAATCCCTTCCCTCCACGTATTATTACTAAATCCCTTGTAGGCAAGTAAAATAGCAAAACTTACCAAGGTAAGCTTGCACTTATTGCTGTAAGAAAAAGTAATTAGTAAGGAGAAGCACCGTCGTTAGTCTCTTTGCTTTTGCAATCTTTTTGCAAGCAAAAAGGCCATTTGTTAGTTTTTTTTCTGTAAATATTTCCTAGTTTAATTACGCGAACTATCTGTAACAAAATTTCTGTTGAGTTTTATTTTTGAGCTGCTGGTTTCAAAACTGTAGTTCAGCGTTTCCCAACCTTTTTTTGGCTAGCGTACCACTTGGTAGTACATCATGTTAAATTGTAACACTTTGTAAAAACGATTGTGTTTCGTGAACTTTGTTATTCCGAGTGTGCTATTTTATTATTATTGTCTTTATTTGTATAGAGATACAATGTATCTGTTACAAAGAAGTTCATGTTCACTTCATAAACTTTGTAAAGTGTAAGATCTTAGTTTTAAAACTTTTTTTAATAATTAAAAATTCCGTACATATTTTTCTCTTCAAAATTATTAATTAATTTACAAAGCTCTTCTTTAGGATTATTATATTTGTGCCCAAATCTTCTAAATTAATTTCTTTTAAGCATTCAACTACCTGTGAGTACCAGTTAAATTTAATGTTGCTTGGATAGAGATTACTCATTACAATCAGTCTCTTTAAGCAGATTTTTACATAGTTATCATTTAAGTTCTGTCATATGAATTCTGTTAAATTTTCTTTATCTTTTATCAATAATGATGTAGCTTTTCCTAAATTTTCTTTATAGAAGGGGGTTTGAAATCCAATTATCATTTGTGTTTTCGGGTTTTTGGAAAATACTCCGTGAAAGACAATTTTAATCCTTGATAAATGTGCTGTTATATTTTCTTGTATATCTTGAGACAGACTAACCTTATTACTGTACATATTAACAACTATACTGTAAAATATTATTAATTAAAATGATTTATAAGAATTATCGGAAAAAACGTTTCTATGATATTTTTATGATTTAATTTTTTTAAATTTTTATGTCCGCCATTACTGATTATTTTTCGTGTACCACCAACCAGCAACTCGCGTACCACCGGTTGAGAAACGCTGCTGTAGTTTGTTATTGGGGGATTTCAGCCTGTAACACGATTGAATGGCGACTGTTTATCGATGGCTCAAAGTGGAGCTTGATGCACGTTCTTCACCACAATGGAAAAGTTTATTTGTTCTAGTCCAGGTAGGCCATTCAGTTAGTTTGTATGAAGAATATAAGGACATAAAGAGAGTCATTGATCTGTTGCAATATTACATGCATCAATAGATCATTTGTGTTGACCTTAAAATGGTCTGCCTCTTGGCCAGCAACGCGGATATACCAAGTATCTCTTGTTTTTTTGTGGATGTGGGACAGCCGAGCATTGGGTGCAGTCAAGATCTGACCTGAAACCTGGTTAACCAAACATTTTACATCATCCACTTGTCGACAGAAAGAACATTATATTTCCACCTCTGCAAGTAAAATTGGGCCTCATGAAGCAATAAGTTAAAGCTTTGCCAGTTGAAGGTGACTGTTTTAAGTATCTCATTTCGGTATTTCCTAGCCAGCTATTTGTAAAGATAAAGGCCGGTGTTTTTGATGGTCCACAGATTTGGCAGTTAGTCAAAGATGGACATTTCATCGGAGCAATGTAAGAAATTCAAAAGAATTTTTGCTTGGCATTCAAAAACATTGTTAAAAACTTTTACGGGAAAAAGAAGCTAAATACTTGCGCAAATTTTAAATTTCAAGCAAATCAGTTTGCAAAAAAAAAAAAATAATAATAAAATAAATAACGGATTATTAATACTGTAACGAAGTGGTCTTGGCGCCGAGGGGGATGTAGCTATTGTCCGTGGAGATTGTTTTGGGAATTGAGTGACCGAAGTCTATAACGGTCCAATACTGTATAAACAAAAGGGCCAGACTTGACCTGAGCCGGAGAAGAAAGGCCTAGATTATTCTGAGAGTGGAGTGACCGAAGTCTATAACGCTCCACCACTGTATAAACAAAAGGGCCAGACTTGACCTGAGCCGGAGAAGAAAGGTCTAGATTGTTCTGAGAGTGAAGTGACCGAAGTCTATAACGGTCCACTACTGTGTAAAGTCATGGGAGTGGGGGTAAGACAGTCGCAGGTGGGAGCGAGTAGTGACAGTTGGAGTCAGTCACAGTTGGAGAGTGTCAGTGAGTCGGAGTTCGGCAGAGTTAGCCAGTTGGGCAGTTAGTCAGTTAGTGACTAGAGTTTCGTTAGTGCAGTTGAGTCTAGCGCAATTCAGTGCAGTGCGGACCAGTAGCCAGTCGTGGAACAGTTTTTGTGGTGTATTTACTTAGTAAGTAACTAAGAAACAGTAAACTGTTGTGACTGTTGTAAATGGTAAATGTAGTGAACTGTAATAGTTGCTAGTAAATGTTAATGTGTTAATAAATCAGGTTACTACTCATAAGTTTAGCGAGTTTTATTATTTACGAACCCACACTTTTATTAAAGTAATTGAGGAAAAACTTTACAATACTTTAATGGTGAAAAAACTGCATGCCAGATTCGGAAAGATTCAGAACAATCTAATCCTGTATTTACAGAAGCTGTAATACCTGTTCCTAAATATTCACACAATTTATTTATACTACAAATTTTCAAGGTTCTCACTAAATTTTTTTTCAAATTCCAAAATCTAAAACCTATTTAATTGGTTAGGTGACTTTTCTCTCAAAGCTTATTGGTGAAGTTCGTTAGTGGCACCTGAACCAAACATAAAAGTTCAACTCCTACAAGTTTTCGATTTTATGTTATACTCACCACAAATTTCACAGACGTCTGCCACACACATAAAAAAAATAAAATGTAAAAACCATCCTTTTTAGAAGAATCTCTGGCAACCTTAAAAACAAGTACAGTCGAACCTCCCATAAAAGGCACTCTCACTAGCGAATTTTTCAGGTCAAAAAAACGGCTTTTTTGCGTTGTTAAGCCTAATAAATGGAAAAACAATACAGTTTTTTGCAAAACCAATGCATACATTTTGAAGCTGAGGGAATTTCCGACTGATCGATGCATTTTATAAATGATAAAAATGAAATTTCGACATTCAAAATCAATAAAAAAGACATTTTTGAGCAAAATAAGGCAAAAAACAAGGGTTTCTTGCATTTCAAAGCTTACTTAACAAATAAATCATCGAACAACGAGTGAGAGGTCGTTTCCTCCTCATCCTTACAACTGACTTTATCAAAAAGTTCATTACAGTCGAGCCTTCCATAAAGGACACTCTCACTAGCGACCACCTCCATTTGCGGACAGTTTTTAGATTTCCCCGTTTTACCCCCTATACACTTTCTATATAAAAGAACCTCCGTCTAACGGTCACCCTAAATAGCGACCGCGGACATTGATTTTGGGGAACGGATTAAATGTTCATCTCCCACCAACGACCACCTTATTATTAAAAGTTCCTTTGACGCGATGATAAAAAGAATTATCCCCTCTCAAGTTTTTCTTTTTTTCTGGTTTTTCCTAAAGTTTCCTATATAAGCTCCATACATCTTGTACCATTTTAATCATTTTTCTATATAACTTTGGACGAACAATATTATTTTTTCCGATATGTCTCCCAAATGAAAGTGGTTAACTCTAAAAGAGAAAATAAATGTGTTGTAAGATTTTGTAAAAAACAAATCGGAGCCATCGTCAACTTGCCGAAAGGTTGGTTCTATTTTTCTAATAATAGATTATAGTATGATGATAATTTTACCATACATTATTATTGTTATGAATAAATGTGATGATTATTATAAAAATTATTAATTAAGTCAAAAATATGTAGTTTTTTGGATAATTAAGAAAAACTTGATGCATATCATATAGCTAAATATTTATGCAATTATGTTTTTAAACCTATTAATAATAAACAATTTTTAAATAGATGTTTGGAAAAAAAACATATTTTTTCATTATGAAACTTGCCTACCTCCTTCTAACGACCACCTCCAAACAGCGGCCACTTTGCTTTCCCTCGCCAGTGTCCGATATTGAGAGGTTCGACCGTATTTCTAACGAAAATTTGGCAAGATTACAAACTTCCACTTAGTATAAGTAAGAGAAAATTAAAATAAAATAGAAATATTTCAAGTTCTAGATTATTGAGGGCACATTATCCAAGATTATTGTCTTTAAATTAATACTGGCGTTAGTTTCAAGATGTTAATGTAGTAGCTGGGTTAGTACAGATTAGATGTGTAAGAACATGCATTAGACGTAGAATGATAGCGCGGCGGAGTGGACAGCTTTAGAGACGACACAAACTGTCTATATTGATTCCAGTATTACCTCCAATCCTACTGTTACCATTCTAGTCCTGTTCTTCTAAAGTATATATATATATAAACACGCCAAAAACTGTTTACGACGATTTCCCCTACAGTTTTGTTACCCAACCAAATAACTCATCTTCGCCGTCTCTACAAGCACCACCCCCAACTTGCACTGTGTAGCGTGCACATGTAAATAAATATTACATCCAGGTTGGGCCATCAGTTAAATTTATCGTTTCACCAACTGTCACCGGCGTTGCTTCACGCCTCACTCAATGCACAACTAACTTCATTATTTTTCATTCTGTTACCTCCCCATTTCTTTCGTTCATAAAAAAAAAATACAAATATACTCACATGACTTTATCTTATTGCATTACGAACTCATCATTATTATTTTGGGCCAGTTTTAAACTTTAAAAAAATTAGCAGCCATTATTTCTACAACTAGTACATCGTTAAAATTTGTATTTAACCAGTATATAGGAGCTAATTTATTCTATAAGCGTTTGATATTTCATAAAAGTCGGATAAAAATTAAGCGAGATATTTGTAATTAAATTTAGGGGCGTCAGAGCTATGAAAAGTTAAGCTGCCATTATCTCCTAAACTAATGCTTCGTTATAGTTTATATTCGACACTTATATAGAGACAATATAGTCTATAACTGTTTAAGATTTCGTAATGATCTGATGAATGCTGAGCGAGATATAGAGACCTAAATTTATAGCGTGTTTAGAACTATGAAAGTTAAGCTGTCATTATCTCCTAAACTAATGCCTCGTTAGAGTTTATATTCGACAGGTTTATACAGGTTGACCAGAGTTATATGCTCCGCCCACTTTTTTTTTAAACGGCGGAAAATTTCGAAAAAATAACAAACACGTATTTAATCATTTGTAGTGTAGTTTATTTTCAGTGATTGACCCATTTTCTTAAACCCCTGGATCTCGAGATACAGCATCCAACTTTGTTTTTTCCAAATGGAACATTATAGTTTTTTTTGCATATTTTTATAGTATTTGAGCTCTTAAAAAAAACACAAAAAAAATTTTTGAAATCGGTTAGGTTTTTCAAAAGTTATGGTAATTTAAAATATGAAAACAAATTTCAGTTTATTGTCAAAATTACGTTAATTTTTTTAAAGAATCTGTTCAAACTGGGCACAATCAACGGATAGGCTAGCCAAAACTCTGGATTCCCACACTTTGCTTGTAGCAGCACTTATGATGGCAAAGTCAAGATCTAGGCAGGCTAGATTTATACGACATTCAGGTTGTTTTTGTCTACAAACGTTTGGTGTGGAGTTTTAGGAAATCGAACTAATCGGCCCATACTTCTACAGAGAGAACTTAACTGGTGAAAGGAATCTAACTTTTTTTAAGAGACATTTTGCCAGTTCTGCTTGAAGATGTTCCTCTACAACGTCGGCTATCTATGTATTTTCAACAAGATGGTTGCCCGGCACATAATGCGAGAGTTGTTCGAGGTTACATGGACAGAAATTTCCATGAAAAGTACTTAGGGACTCATTGTCCCATCCAATGGCCACCTCGATCTCTGGACTTGACCCCAATGGACTATTTAGTGTGGGGGTATCTAAAAAATAAAGTGTACAGTAACCTTAATCCCATGGCTTCAGTCGATGATCTGAAACGTCGAATAACTCAAGCCTGCTTAGATCTTGGACTTCGCCACCATAACTGCTGCTACAAGCAAAGCGTGGGAGTCCAGAGTTTAGGCTTGCCTATCCGTTGATTGTGCCCAGTTTGAACAGATTCTTTAAAAAAAATAACGTAATTTTGACAATAAACTGAAATTTGTTTTCATATTTTAAATTACCATAACTTTTGAAATACCTAACCGATTTCAAAAATTTTTTTTTGTATTTTTTTAAGAGCTCAAATACTATAAAAATATGCAAAAAAACTATAATGTTCCATTTGAAAAAAACAAAAGTTGGATGCTGTATCTCGAGATCCAGGGGTTTAAGAAAATGGGTCAATCACTGAAAATAAACTACACTACAAATGATTAAATACGTGTTTGTTATTTTTTCGAAATTTTCCGCCGTTTAAAAAAAAAGTGGGTGGAGCATATAACTCTGGTCACCCTATAGAGAACAGATATAGTCTATAATTGTTTAAGATTTCATAATGTTCTGAATGCGGAGAGGGTAATAGAGACCTAATTGTAGAGGGCGTTCTTAACCAAATGAAGGTTAGAGGCCATTATCTGCTAAACTAATGCTCGTTAGAGTTTATATTTGACTCGTACATGAATGGGGATGTTATAGTCTATTACAATTAATAATGAATACACTGCTAAGAGAGGATTGCGTGTGTTCAGACGATTTTATTTTCTTAAATGCTGTGTATGTTTAAAAAAAACGTCTATTACCAGAGAAAACTCAATTATGAAAGTTTTGATACGATCTTGGGGGAGATCTTCCTTCTACTGGCAAGAATTTGTAATAAAAAGAGATTATTTCCGCGGCCATTGGTCCGTAGAAAGTGGGTAGAATGTGAAGCAAAGATAACAAGGAAAAAAAAAATCAAAATGGCCAGACAGAAGTTATAGTTAAAGTTGGTAGTCATGTAGGATAAGGTTTCTTTAGCCGGGTTATTATTAGAGTATGTATGCAAAGATTGCCCTGTCCGGCCATGCATTCAGTCTGTGCCGGCGCATTGTGCTGCCGACCCGCATTGTAGCGCCGTGATGCGGGACTACTTCAGGCAACCACAATATACTGTGGCTAAAATAGATACAAAAAAGAAAAAGCCTCCTTTATCTCGCTTAAGACTTACATTTTCTCTCATTTCTGGGAAAACAACTCTTGTCAAACTTCTATAACTAAAATTTTACCGAAAATACATATTTTGAGGTAACCTGAATATAAAAAAAAATACAAAAACAAAAAAGTGACTATTTATCCGTAATTTTCATCACATTAAATTTTTACTAAATTTTAAATTTGATTTTAATATTTAAACAGCAACCCTCACAGTCGATTGAGACGGCGCTGGCCTCGTGATTTACTTGGCGGTGAAGGTCAATAATTGATTCATTGGAGAGCCACCAATGGGTGGTAACTTCCTCACATGTTATTGTATCCAGTTACCTACATTTACTGCTTGCAGCAGCAATCGTACCAACTGTTTTAAATTTCAATCAAGTTATTTATAACAAAACAAAAACTTGACAGGTTATAATATATTTGTAATAAATTCTCTGGTAGAAACCTTTTGTAAGGGAAATAACTAAAAGTGCAAATGAAAATCAAAGGAGTTATTTTCGTGAAAATCACACAAGCAAATGGAAAATGAATGCAATAAAGTGATACATCGCTGCCTCAAGGTTTAAGGATTAGATTATCGGGGCGGGACCAGTGCCCCATGGCATCGCAGCCAAAAGAGGCTTATTGTGGCTTACCCCTTTTTGGGTCTAGTAGACGAAACCTCCCCTACTAAAGAGGTTGAGTACTTTCCCTACTAGTTCTTTTTGCGCTACTATCTCCTTTAGTCTTAAAGATCCAAATAGAATAGAATAGATTAAATCTTTATTTCAATAAATATATATCACGGTTCGCCGAGAACGATTTTAATTGAAAAGTTCACCAACATGAAAAATTTTTCTTTCTCCTTATTATTTGGGTCAAAACTAACCAAAATCCACTAAAAACCAAATCGGTTTACGTTGCGGATTTTTTTTTTAAATTTTTCAGGTCAAAAAACGGCTTTTTTTGCGTTGTTAAGCCTAATAAATGGAAAAACAATACAGTTTTTTGCAAAACCAATGCATGCATTTTGAAGCTGAGGGAATTTCCGACTGATCGATGCATTTTATAAATGATAAAAATGAAATATCGACATTCAAAATCAATAAAAAAGACATTTTTGAGCAAAATAAGGCAAAAAACAAGGGTTTCTTGCATTTCAAAGCTTACTTAACAAATAAATCATCGAACAACCGTGTGAGAGGTCGTTTCCTCCTCATCATTACAACTGACTTTATCAAAAAGTTCATTACAGTCGAACCTTCCATAAAGGACACTCTCACTAGCAACCACCTCCATTTACGGACAGTTTTTAGATTTCCCCGTTTTACCCCCTATACACTTTCTATATAAAAGAACCTCCGTCTAACGGTCACCCTAAATAGCGACCGCGGACATTGATTTTGGGGAACGGATTAAATGTTCATCTCCCACCAACGACCACCTTATTATTAAAAGTTCCTTTGACGCGATGATAAAAAGAATTATCCCCTCTCAAGTTTTTCTTTTTTTCTGGTTTTTCCTAAAGTTTCCTATATAAGCTCCATACATCTTGTACCATTTTAATCATTTTTCTATATAACTTTGGACGAACAATATTATTTTTTCCGATATGTCTCCCAAATGAAAGTGGCTTAACTCTAGAAGAGAAAATAAATGTGTTGTAAGATTTTGTAAAAACCAAATCGAGTCATCGTCAACTTGCCGAAAGGTTTGTTCTATTTTTCTAATAATAGATGATAGTATGATGATAATTTTACCTTAAATTATTATTGTTATGAATAAATATGATGATTAGTATAAAAATTATTAATTAAGTCAATAATATGCAGTTTTTTGATACATTTTTTGGATAATTAAGAAAAACTTGATGCATATCATATAGCTAAATAATTATGCAATTATGCACGTTTTTAAATCTATTAATAATAAACAATTTTTAAATAGATGTTTGGAAAAGAAAAACATATTTTTTCATTACGAAACTTGCCTACCTCCTTCTAACGGCCACCTCCAAGCAGCGGCCACATTGCTTTCCCCCGCCAGTGTCCGTTATTGAGAGGTTCGACTGTATTTGGTTTTTGTATACAGCAATTTTTTTTTTTGTAATTTCTGCTAATCACAAACCTCATGAACAGAGACACAAAAACTATTTATTTACTGTTATGAAGGCCGTGTCAAATTAATTTAAAAGCAGAGTAGTCTCGAGTTACAAAATACAAGATTAAAATATACAAATTTAAACAAATAAATCCATCAAAATTAGATCAAAATCAACGGAAAGAGGATAGAAAAATTAGAAAATAAATAAATCAGAAATGGTTCTTAAAACCTAACTAATGTGACATTATTTAGCATAATATTACCTACATCAATAAAGAAGACTTCAATTTAAAGGCATAATTTGTAAAAGTACCAATTTTAGCTACATGACTGTGAAATAATAAGATAAACAACTAAGATTTACAGAGTTACTAGTAATAATAATTTTGGAGGTGGCCTTACATACATGGGGCTAACTCCTCTCCCATTCTAACTACAGCATCGAGACCCCTAAAACGCACATCTACATGAAATTCCGAATCGAATGATACCTCATTCATGAAAATCGGTTCACGCGTTTAGGCGCTACGTGTTTACAAAAAAAGGTAACAAGAAGAACAAGAACAACAAGAACTTTTTCTGAAAATACCGTTTTAGCCCATTTTCAGCAACATATTTCTCGAAATCTATTTAATCCATGTTGTTGCAATAGAATTACAGTTATAAAGGAGGATTTGCCCTATATTTTAAAGAAAATTTGGGAATTTTATGTTTTATAGAAAAAGAGAAAAAAAATTGTCAAAGTTGGCTGTTTTTAAACGTTACGCTTTTTCGTGCAGTTACTGACGATCAACCCTTATACAACTGTCCTATAGGGCAGTTTTAATAATCAAAATCCAATCTAGATAAAGAGTTAACCTAAGGAATCAGCTGGCAGCGAAAATCAAGTAAAAGGTGTTCAATAAAAAAGTCTTCCACACAATGTCGTCAAAAAAAAGTATGTTTCAGCGTGATTGGTTGTAAATCTGTGTATATACCTGACATTCTTAGCTAAGAGATTAAACATCTCATTTGAAAACTGAAATCAGCTGCCAGATAGGAGATTGAGGCTTAGGAATTACAATCCAAAAACCATCATATATACAGAGGGCTGTGCATTGACATTTTAAATTTTTTCAATATTGCGAGCAAATTAACCCTGTTTATAAATAAACTCAGAGAACATTTTTAATAGATTATTTGACTAAAATAGGGACAAACATACGAGGGTCGTTTGAAAAGTCCGTGCAAAAATAAAAACTACTTAATTTTTTGGGGTAAACCTTTTTTATTTTTCAACATAGTCTCCTTATAGGCTTACACACTTCGTCCAACGCTGCTCTAGTTTGTTGATCCCTTCCGAATAATAGGATTTGTCCAAGTCTGAAAAATAGCCATTCGTTTCTGCAATCACCTCCTCGTTTGAATAAAATCTTTTTCCCGCTAGCCATTTCTTCATATTGGGGAACAAATAGTAGTCCGAGGGAGCCAAGTCTGGAGAATAGGGGGGATGTGAAACGAGTTGGAACCCTATTTCCATTAATTTTGCGACCACAACTGCTGAGGTGTGAGCTGGTGCGTTGTCGTGATGGAAAAGGACTTTTTTGTGGGCCAATCGTGGGCGTTTTTCTTGCAGCTCGGTTTTCAAACGGTCCAATAACGATAAATAATATGCACCTGTAATAGTTTTACCCTTTTCCAGATAGTCGATGAGGATTATTCCTTGCGAATCCCAAAAGACAGTCGCCATAATCTTTCCGGCCGAAGGAACGGTCTTCGCCTTTTTTTGGCGCAGATTCCCCCTTGGTAACCCATTGTTTAGATTGTTCTTTGGTCTCAGGAGTGTAGTGATGTATCCATGTTTCATCCACAGTGACGAAACGACGCTTAAAGTCCTGCGGATTCTTCTGGAACAGCTGCAAACCGTCCTTGCAACACTTCACACGATTTCGTTTTTGGTCAAGCGTGAGCAATCGCGGCACCCATCTTGCGGATAGCTTTGTCATGTCCAAATGTTGATGCAAAATATTATGTACCCGTTCATTCGAGGTGCCCACAGCACTAGCAATCTCACGCACCTTCACTCTTCTGTCATCCATCACCATATCATGGATTTTATCAATGATTTCTGGAGTAGTAACCTCAACAGGGCGTCCAGAACGTTCAGCGTCACTTGTGCCCATATGGACACTTCGAAAATTTTGAAACCACTTATAAACTGTTCTAATCGAAGGTGCAGAGTCACCATAATGTTTATCAAGCTTCTCTTTAGTCTCCTGAGGCGTTTTGCCTTTCATAAAGTAGTGTTTAATCAACACACGAAATTCTTTTTCGTCCATTTTTTGAAAATCACTCGACTTCCTCGATTCAAACGAATGCCAAACACAAAGAAATAGACCGATCTGGCTGAAACTTGGTGTGTGTTCTTCCAAGAGATGCTACTAACTAAACATAACCTCGATACGCGCCAGTGGTGCTATCTCTCTGACTTTGCACGGACTTTTCAATCGACCCTCGTAAGTAGGAGAATTTTAGAATCTGTTTCTTTTAACAACAAGTGTATTTTGTGAAATCCAATTGCATTTACGGGGGGGTACCCAAAAATAATCGGAATTGCGTTGCCGCGCATGGAGCTTATGTAGTACGCATTTCTGCCGCTAGACGTGTATAGCGCAATTCCTTGCCAGTTCAGTCCTGCCTGTGTTGTCTGCCTGGCTTGTTCTGTTCATCTGCAGTGATTGTTTTTACCAGCGCTGTTTTGTTCTTTTTTCGTTTTTTATGATGGCAAGTTTAAGTGAACAACGTGCAGGTCTGAAATTTTGTTTTCTACTCGGCAAAAATGCTGCTGAAAGTGTTTTAATGTTGAAAACAGCTTACAAAGATGACGCTATGGGAAAAACTCAAGTATACGAGTGGTTTACTCGGTTTAAAAATGGCGACATGTCGATTGATGACAAACCTCGTTCTGGACGTCCATCAACTGCCCGAATCGACGAAAATGTTGAAAAAATTCGAGAGCTGGTGTTCACAGACCGTCGACAGACAATTGATCAACTGTCAGAGAGTAGTGGGTTATCTTGGAGCTCGGTTCAGCGAATTTTAACGGAAGATTTGGGGATGAAAAGGGTTGCTGCCAAGTTTGTTCCTCGAGTTCTGACTGACAATCAAAAATAACATCGAGTTGAAACATGTCGTGCTTTGAAACAACAGCTTGAAACTGATCCAGACTTTCTGTCAAAGGTCATTACTGGTGATGAGTCATGGTGCTATGGTTATGACCCAGAAACAAAGCAACAGTCGAGCCAATGGAAGACGTCATCTTCACCCCGACCAAAAAAATGTCGTCAAGTCAAGTCAAACATCAAAACAATGCTGATTTGCTTTTTTGATGCCAAAGGCGTAGTCCATTCAGAGTTTGTCCCCCCAGGTCAGACCGTCAATCAAACCTTGTATTTGGAAGTTTTGAAAAGATTGCGCAATAGTGTTCGCCAAAAAAGACCCGATTTGTGGCAAACAGGAGACTGGTTCTTCCACCACGACAATGCACCTGCACACACAGCCATCTCTGTTACACAGTTTTTGGCTAAAAATGGCATGGTTCCGCTGCCCCACGCACCTTACTCGCCTGGCCTGGCTCCGTGCGACTTTTTCTTATTTCCACGCATGAAAAAGGGCATGAAAGGTCACCGATTTGACAACATTGAAGAGGTCAAGAAAAAAACGAAGAAGGAGCTGTCAGCCATTTCTAAAGATGACTACAAAAAATGTTTCGAACAGTGGAAGCGCCAGTGGGACAAATGTATTAGTTGTAATGGAGAGTATTTTGAAGGGGATAAGGTTGTTCTGTAAAAAATTTGTAAATAAATAGCTTTTAAAAAATAATTCCGGTTTTTTTTGGGCACCCCCTCGTAGATAGTTTATCACAATCCACTATTGCAGATTGTAGTAACTTGGTGTAAATCCATGGTTAACGCACCCTATCCATAGATAACTTATTCATCATAGATAAACACAGACTAATTTGTGATTCGCTGACTCACTTCTTTCTTTTTTAAAAAACTCAGGAAATCTCAAGATAAAAAAATAATACGTTTGCAATACTTCTACTTACTTAGTATGCTAAATGTAAATACATTCTCGAGTTTTCTCATAAATGGAGATTAAAACTTTTTAGAACGTTCAAATGATTACATAACCTGGCTAAAAGAGAGGATAAAATTATTTTGTACTCTGTGAAAGAAAGAAATTGATTCTGGATACCAGAAAGCCGAAAGCTAAACAGATAAAAATGGTAATCCTAGCTAGTTTCAAAATAATCCATAATTGTGTTATATCCTTGCTAAAAATGGTTACTACTCGGAGATGGAGCTAATAAAAATGTGGAGATAGAAGTACACTTTTGGCCACTATTACATGTATGTGAACTACTGTTTGCCACGAATACATCTGGCTGCCTAACAGTTTAAACTAGTAAAAGCGCACTTTAAAAGTAAACTCAAGCCTACAATTCCTCCTGAAACCTATTAAAATAACTTTTGCTAGTTAAAAATGTAAACTTTATCTCTATGCAGTTTAGTATGCAAAGTTTACTAGAAATCTATTGCAGTTGTTTCCAAGAAAATGACGAAAATTTTCAGTAAATGTATAATTTCACTTCTTTTAATTTTTAACATTTTTTTTTGTTTTTGCCTAACTCATTTGCTTTAACTATTTTAAAAAGGATTGTCCATTCAGGTAACTCGATGGCCGATTTAAATGAAGTTTTTATGCGCCGTCAGCGACTAAAAAATAATACACTACATTTTAATGAATTACTTCATAGCGTGTATCAATATAAATACTATAAAAATATAGTACGCGGTGGCGAGTGTTGGTGTAGTGGTCACCTATATACGAGGTGTGGCTATTAAATAACGAGACTGATGCTACTACAGAAGAACTATGCATGCGCCAAATCCTAACGACCGCGACAGCTGTGCAGCGTAAAGCCTTCTCTTTCGATTGCAGCGTCTCACATGTTTGTAGAGAAATCTGTCTGACCGGAATCGTCGTTTGTGTAAGAGCTGTTAGTTTCGTTTTCGCCGAAAACATGATACTACACATGTAGTAGAGCAACGAATTGTCGTGAAATTTCACATCAAAACTTGGTAAAACCGCTGCTGAAACTTATCTTTTTATTAAAAGAAGTTTATGGCGATGAATTTCAATCACGTGCGCGAATTTTTGAGTGGTTCTAGCGTTTCCAAGATGGCCGAGAAGACGTCGGAGATGATGACCGCCCGGGTCGCCCTTTCACGTCCAAAACTGATAAAAATATCGATTATAATTAATCAACATTACTACCGTGAGGTGCTTGCTCAACTCCGTGAAAGAGTAAGGAAAAAAACGACCAGATTTGTGGAAGAACAAGTCACGGGGTTCTCCATCAAGACAACATTCACAATGCATTGTCTGTCAAGATGTTTCTAGCCAAGTACGAGGGTCGTTTGAAAAGTCCGTGCAAAAATAAAAACTACTTAATTTTTTTGGGTAAACCTTTTTTATTTTTCAACATAGTCTCCTTTTAGGCTTATACACTTCGTCCAACGATGCTCTAGTTTGTTGATCCCTTCCGAATAATAGGATTTGTCCAAGTCTGAAAAATAGCCATTCGTTTCTGCAATCACCACCTCGTTTGAATAAAATCTTTTTCCCGCCAGCCATTTCTTCATATTGGGGAACAAATAGTAGTCCGAGGGTGATCCACAGTGACGAAACGACGCTTAAAGTCCTGCGGATTCTTCTGGAACAGCTGCAAACCGTCCTTGCAACACTTCACACGATTTCGTTTTTGGTCAAGCGTGAGCAATCGCGGCACCCATCTTGCGGATAGCTTTGTCATGTCCAAATGTTGATGCAAAATATTATGTACCCGTTCATTCGAGATGCCCACAGCACTAGCAATCTCACGCACCTTCACTCTTCTATCATCCATCACCATATCATGGATTTTATCAATGATTTCTGGAGTAGTAACCTCAACAGGGCGTCCAGAACGTTCAGCGTCACTTGTGCCCATATGGCCACTCTGAAAATTTTGAAACCACTTATAAACTGTTCTAATCGAAGGTGCAGAGTCACCATAATGTTTATCAAGCTTCTCTTTAGTTAAATTGTTTTGGTTCTTACCGATTTTTTGTTTTTTAATGCAAACTTTATAAAAAAACATGTATCAAGTAAAAAGTTAAGTAATGCCTATTTTTTAAGGCGAGCTTTACGTCGAACTATCAATTAGGTGTCGTGGACGAAGGCGACTAGCAAACATACTTTACCGTAAATTTATTTTACCTCCCATAAAGGACACTCTCACTAGCGACCACCTCTATTTACGGACAGTTTTTGGATTTCCCCGTTTTACCCCTATACCACTTTCTATATAAAAGAACCTCCCGTCTAACGGACACTCTACATAACGACCGGCGGACATTGATTTTGGGGAACGGATTATATGTTTCAAATCCCACCAACGACCACCTTATTATTAAAAGTTCGTTTGACGCGGTTATAAAAAGTAATTATCCCCTCTCAAGTTTTTCTTTTTTTTTCTGGTTTTTCCTAAAGTTTCCTATATAAGCTCCATACATCTTGTACCATTTTAATCATTTTTCAATATTACTTTGGATGAACAATATTATTTTTTCCCGATATGTCTCTCAAACGAAAGTGGTTAACTCTAGAAGAGAAAATAAATGTGTTAGAAAATTTTGCAAAAACCAAATCGAGCCATCGTCAACTTGCCGAAAGGTTTGTTCTATTTTTCTAATAATTGATGATAGTATGATGATAATTTTACCATAAATTATTATTGTTATGAATAAATGTGATGATTATTATAAAAATTGTTATAAAAATTATTAATTAAGTCAATAATATGTAATTTTTTTGGATAATTAAGAAAAATTTGATGCATATCATATAGCTGCAATAATTATGCAATTATGTACGTACGTTTTTAAATCTATTAATAATAAACAATTTTTAAATAGATGTTTGGAACAAAACCCATATTTTTTCATAATGAAACTTGCCTACCTCCTTCTAACGACCACCTCCAAACAGCGGCCACTTTGCTTTCCCCCGCCAGTGTCCGTTATTGAGAGGTTCGACTGTAGTAATTTTAAAAGTAGACAAAATAAAAATAATTGAATATTTTACTTTATTTTGTGAAAGCGAATCAGAAAACTGAACCGTTCCGTAGCTTATTACAAGAAGCAAACCTAACATGTAACCTTACACATTTTTTTTGAATGTTTCAAATAAAATTGATAAGAAATTTACATATAAGAATATTTTTAGTATGAGAAGTTTAAAAGAAATATGTAATTATAGTGGCAGTGAAATAATAAAAAAAATTAGTTCGCTTTTATCCTAGCATTGTTAAATTTTAATTGTTCATTCTATTAGATCATTAAAATGTAGGCCACGTTATACTTTGTGTGCTACGTGTTGAGATTAACTTATAATAAACTCCTTTTCAGCAGGCACCCTGTAGCCAGAGGTGGGAAGGGCGAAGGATAAATCTGATGTACAACACTAGCAAGATTCTCTCTTACCACAGATTAGACTTTCTTGGAACTTACAATTTGTATTAACAAATCGTTGCATTCAATATTATACAAGTTCACTTTAAAAATTTATTCAAGAGAAACGGCGTTGGTATTTCGTTAAATATTTAGTTCTCATTAATATTTAATAGGTCTAAGTCTATACATTACGCTGAAATGGGTGTTCATAGTAAAGCGCAACTAACCTTCTTTCGTTGAGAATTACCTTTAATCGAATTTTCCCGAGAAAAAGTTGCACTTACTACTATTTATAAGCGATAATTATAACAAGTTTATACTAAATTACAGGAGCCATTGTTAAGAGAAGCTCAAAAAAAAGTGACAAAATTGGGTGAAACACTTGGTTGGCTGATTACGCGCAATTACTTACTTGCTGGCGAATCTTAGATAACAAATTTTGAACTACTTGTGAGTTGTTAATGAGTTATGCTGAACTCACACTCATACAGGGCACAAACACATATTCTGATCAATTTCTGGTGTAAATAAGAAATAGAAAGCTACACATGATCTCAATGAATCTTCACCATGATAAACGGATGTATTAAACGAAGCGACCACCTACTAAAACATTGGCAATTCTAGAATGTCCTTCTGAGTAGAAGGTAAATCAATTAAGATAGCGAGATGTTTGAACGACGAAAGCAGACTATTCGCAGTCAATCTTTGACTGCCTTTCAACGAGTACTGATGTGCCTGGCAGGCTGGTAATGTATTCTACAATTTATGCTTTATAAAATTTTAATTGAAGTATTCATCCTATACAGGGTGTATACGGAGGTGTGGTCGAAACTTGGGGAGGTGATTCAGCAGCTCAAATGCAACAAAAAATATTCTGTTCACTTTGGCCCGATTTTCAATAGTGTCCAAGATATTTGCATTTTTAACTTTTCCGTCGATATTCGCGTATTTCACCATAAAAACGGCCGTAACTTTTCTATCCTTCATCCTACAACAAATCTGCTTATTCCAAACGAAAGAGCATCAAATTTCCTATAAATCTACTTAACTCAGAGCCTCAAAACGTTTCTAATAACAATGAAATGTTTACTTTAATGTCTGAAAAATTCGTTCTTGATGATTTTTGTTAAAATTTTCAACTGCATGTTTTCAATGATTAATGAATCAAGGAGTCACATAATTTCAAAAAAAATGTTGCGCATTTATTGAGCTTCAAGATCATATGGATTTTTTTGGTTTTTAATAAAACCCTACCCCGAACAGAGGGGTGTAAATGCAGAAAACTGGGATTTTGCGTAACCGACTTTTCACCACTAATTTACTCAAATGTCAATTTTTGGAGAAGGAACAAAAAGACAAGTAACCATTTTAGTTTTTAACAATTATTATTTAATAAAACGGAAGTAAAAAATAAAGTAGCAATAAAACACTCTAGTAAAAAACCTGCGAAGCTAATATACATTGTGGTACTGGGTTCGATTCCCGGTCTTTAGGCCTTGGATTTTATTTAATGGTTAATAAAAGAAATTTACAGTAAAGTATGTTTGCTAGTCGCCTCCGTCCACGATACCTAATTGTTAGTTGGACATAAAGCCCGCCTGAAAAAATAGGCGATTACTTTACTACTTTATGTTAGATTAGATTAGGGCGGCCTCAAGGCCTACGCCACTGCGACCCCTTTGGATCTATTGTGGCCCCCCTCACTTTAAAGCTCACCCTCCAGACCTGTCCTTCTAATCAGACTCTTAATGCTGGAGAGCGACTCTTGGGTAAAGCTCACAGGCCTTGGCTTTTCCTCCCCGAGAAGTAACATCCTTAGCCACACGAGCCCCTCACACTGACACAACACGTGCAGTGCCGTTTCCTCCTCTTCCTGACAGAACCTACATAGGCTATCATCTGCCAGGCCCATGCGATGCATGTGTTTCCTGAGCCTACAGTGGCCAGTTAATAGGCCTACAATCATCCTTATAGCCCCACGGCCTTGACGGATTAATTCTGCAGTCAGCCTCGGCGAATAGCCTTTAATAAACTCCTTCGCCTGTCTCTGCCCAGTGGTGGCAAGCCACCACTCCTGAGACCTACTCTGCACCCATAAGTTAATGGTCGCAGCCTTAACACACTTCGGAACCCCAAAACAGGGCTCCGGGCCAACGAAGCGTCCCGCAGAGCCTTCCCGAGCCAATAAATCTGCCGCTTCGTTTCCTTTATGTCCTGAATGACCAGGTACCCAGACCAGAAAGACCTTATTTTGGTCACTAATTTCCTTCAGGGCATCCAGACAGTCCCAAACCAGCCTTGAGTTGACCTGGTAGGAACTAATTGCCCGTAGAGCAGCCTGACTATCCGAGATAATTACGACCTTGGAATTAATAATTCCTCGCCCTTTAATCTCGGCAGCACAGAACCTAATTGCAGCTAGCTCAGCCTGAAAAACTGTAGCTAGTTTTCCTAGGCTAACCGAAAAGCTATATTTCGGTTTCGCCCCGTACACTCCCGCTCCCACACCCTCCTCCGTCTTGGAGCCATCCGTGTACCATTACTACTTTATGTTACTTCACTAATAATAGTTTCAGAGAATGTTAGCATACTGGATTCCAACACGGAGATCCCGGGTTCAAAACTAACGGCTTTTTTTTAGGAGATTTTTCTCTTCTTACAGTTCACTGTCCTGTGATGGACTGTAACGAGAGAACAATGACCGAAGGCACTAGAATGGCAGTGCACTGAGAAAATTCTGGTCGCTAATAAACCTTTAGATGTTGGCGCGCCTTAAATACATGCTTTGTGCGTTCTACTAAGCGTCCACAACGATCCGTTTTGCCTGTTCCACTTGCTTGCGAGCATTACAATCGAAAACTCAAGTGGAATGGACACTATGGGGCGTTTTAACCGTTCATGTAAACACTACGAATGGCGACCTCGAAAATAAGTCAGAAGCTTGAAGAGGTTTATTTTTTAATTTTAACCCCGTTTGTAGGCAGTTATAATAAACTCTATTAATTATTGGTAAAGTTGACTATTATTAAAAATATATATAATTCAATTTTTTATATTACATTTTAATGGAGTATTTATAAAATTTACGTTTAAATAAAATTAAAATGTCTTTTGTGGCAACATTAGGATATTTATTAATGCAACGTAATAATGCTTTAGAAAGTGCTTCATCTAGTTCCGATGAAAAGTGGAATGCAATTTTACAAAATCGCAATAGTGAAAAGCGAAAACTTAAGCCACGTATTATTAACTATCAAAGTGTAATTGGTCGTTATTCAGTGATTTAGTATGTAAAGGGATAAGTAATTTTTCATTTTATTATTTTTTTTAGACTTTCGAGAAACACATTCAATTATTTACATGAGATACTCGTACTTTCATTTTACCTGATATAATTTTTTCGGTCGCCATCTTTGCTTTTAAAAAAATTGCGCCTAATTTCTGAACGCCCACTTAGACCCAGCTCTTAAGGTGGGGGGGCGTTGTGAGCTTCGCGTGAGCGAAAATAATGACGTCATTAGTGAGTTTTCGCCACAACCACTACGACCGCGGTCGTCAAGTGGAACGTCTGAAGATACATTTTGATCGTTGTGAGCGCTTAGTGGAACCCATCCTTAGTGGCTAACTCCTCTTCCAAAAAGGGTTTACAGCGTCGAGACTCCAAAAAAAAAGGGAAAAATCTTCATAAAATTGCGAATCAAATTCGTGAAAATTTGTTCACGCGTTTAGGCGCTACTTTGTTTATAATTAAGGGTAACAACCACAAATACAATTTCTGAAAAAAGCTGTTTTTGCCCATTTTTGGCAACGTTTTCCTTAAAATTTATTTGATCTTGGTTGCCAATAGAGTATCATGTATGGCCATAATATTTATCTTTTTTATCTATTGTTAAGAAAGTTTAAGTGTGTTGCTGGAATTCTAATATTGACCAAATCTCCATAATCTTAAGTACTACTTTACACTTAGGATGGAAGATTTGCGAGGAATCGGTCAAATAAAACAACTCGTCTTTTTGCCAACGTTTCGACAAATATATTGTCCTCTTCAGGGCCTGGATATTACAAATACAAAACAATTTACAGAGTCAGTAACATAGAAAAAACAGTAAAAATCAGTAATACAAAAATAAACAGTAAAATACACTAAATTCTTTATAATTATTGAAACTTACGTGGCTATGCGGGTTGGTTGAGTTACAGAAACTAAGAGCCAGAACTGGAGAAGCAGGTATACAGGGTGACCAAAGTTATATGCTCCACCCACTTTTTTTTTAACGGCGGGAAATTTCGAAAAAATAAAAAATACGTATTTAATCATTTTTAGTCTAGTTTATTTTCAGTGATTGACCCATTTTTTTAAACCCCTGTATCTCGAGATACAACACCCAACTTTTGTTTTTCAAATGGAACGTTATATTTTTGTAGTATTTGAGCTCCTAAAATAAACAAAAAAAAATTTTTTGAAATCGGTTAGGTTTTTCAAAAGTTATGGGTATTTAAAATATGAAAAACAAATTTCAGTTTATTGACAAAATCTCGTAATTTTTCTTAAAGAATCTGTTCAAACTGGGCACAATCAACGGATAGGCAAGCCCAAACTCTGGACTCCCACTCTTTGCTTGTAGCAGCAGTTACGGTGGCGAAGTCAAGATCTAGGCAGGTTAGAGTTATTCGACGTTCAGGTTGTTTTTCCTACAAACGTTTGGGTGGAGTTATAGGAAATCAACTAATCGGCCCATACTTCTACAGAGAGAACTTAACTGGTGCAAGGTGTCTAACTTATTTTTTTAAGAGACATTTTGCCAGTTCTGCTTGAAGATGTTCCTCTACAACGTCGGTTAGATATGTATTTTCAACAAGATGGTTGCCCGGCGAGAGTGGTTCGAGGTTACCTGGACAGAAATTTCCATTAAAAGTTCTTAGGGACTCATTGTCCGATCCAATGGCCACCTCGATCTCCGGACTTAACCCAAATGGACTATATTTTGTGGGGATACCTAAAAAAATAAAGTGTAAAGTATCCTTAATCCCGTGGCTTCAGTCGATGATCTGAAACGTCGAATTACTCTAGCCTGCCTAGATCTTGGCTTCGCCACCATAAGTGCTGCTACAAGCAAAGCGTGGGAGTCCAGAGTTTTGGCTTGCCTGTCCGTTGGTTGTGCCCAGTTTGAATAGATTCTTTAAAAAAATATAACTTAATTTTGACAGTAAACTGAAATTTGTTTTTCATATTTTAAATACCCATAACTTTTGAAAAACCTAACCGATTTCAAAAAAAAATTTTTTGTTGTTTTTAGGAGCTCAAATACTACAAAAATATGCAACAAAAAATATAACGTTCCATTTGAAAAACAAAAGTTGGATGCTGTATCTCGAGATACAGGGGTTTAAAAAAATGGGTCAATCACTGAAACACAAAACACAGGAGAATCCAAATAACCCTTATGCACTAAATAACAAATAACCAAAAGATTTGAAGTAAATTTAAAAAAACCCAGCAATAATTATGTACAAAATTTGGATATCTATTTATTTTTTAATGACAAAATTGTAACAGTTGGCCAAATTCGACGTGTCTGTCCTAAAGTTAACTGTAAAGTTATTTAGTGCATAAGGGTTATTTGGTTTCTCCTGTGTTTTGTGTTTAACGGTTTTTGTTGATTAAAGAAATTTCCCAATATTTATTGTATTTACTCTTTTGTTGTAATTAGTCTATTGTATCTGTTCAATTGTAATTACCAAAATTCCCGTGAAAGTCCCGTTATATCTGTATATACAGGGTGATCCATTTAAAACGCACCAATCGCTAATAACTTTTTAGGAAAACGGAATTTCGAAAAAACCCACGAAGTAAACTATATGTTCTTTTTGGTCTAGTTTTCAAATTTTCCACTCCCGATGCTGTATCTTTATTTTTGGCGGAGTTACGGCCAAAAACCCGATTGGGGTTTCATAAGGACCACTGGTTTTGACAATGATTATGAAAACTAAATAAGAAACTGTGGAAAATGACGTTAACCCCGTTTCGATATCCCTAATATTAGTCGAGATATTTAAGATCACAAAGTTACAATTTTATCTTATTCGTGATCGGTTTTCAATATTAATTTTCCACCAGAAATACACGCGTTTTGGAAGGTCCTCTGACTGCAAAAAATATTATTAGCGACGCAAAGAACAAAAATAATAACAATTGAAGATTTTAAAATATGAAATGTAATGTAATGGTTGTGGGTGAATCGGGATAAATTAGTTTTATCATCAAATAAAAGCAATCATCACATCATTCTAATGTACTCCGTATGCAAGACTTCTTGAACTGTGATTGCGGTAAGAATATCTTGCCAGGGAAGAGTGGGTGTTGGTCTAATGATCAAGTGTTTGGCTTTGTAAGTGAGAGATCACCAGTTCGAATCCTGCGTATGCAGTTATTCATAATTCTTAATACATCATAATACTTTTTAATAAAATGTAATCATACGAGAGATTCGAACTGGGGATTTCCCACTTACAAAGCCACGCTCTTGACCACTAGACCAACACCTGCCCCTCCCTGGCAAGATATTCTTACCGCAATCACAGTTCAAGAAGTCTTGCATACGGAGTACATTAGTTTACTTCGTGGGTTTTTTCGAAATTCCGCTTTCCTAAAAAGTTATTTGCGATTGGTGCGTTTTAAATGGAACACCCTTTTATACCTGCTTCTCCATTTCTGGCTCTTAGTTTCTGTAACTCAACCAACCCGCATAGCCACGTAAGTTTCAATAATTATAAAGAATTTATTGTATTTTACTGTTTATTTTTGTATTACTGATTTTTACAGTTTTTTCTATGTTACTGACTCTGTAAATTGTATTGTATTTGTAATATCCAGGCCCTGAAGAGGACAATATATTTGTCGAAACGTTGGCAAAAAGACGAGTTGTTTTATTTGACCGATTCCTCGCAAATCTTCCATTCTAAGTTTAACAATTTGCGGTCACGAAAACTATATATTTGTACTACTTTACACTTGGCGTTAATGCCCAGGAAGTGATCTGGCCAGAAAAAAATGCATTCATGTTTGTACATTTATTTGAAACATAAGATGAATTCCGTTGCTTGGCTTCCTTTTATCTGGTGTCTTATATTATAAGGAAAAATAAATGTTGGTATTCTTAGGACTGATGTAGGTTACCCTAAAGTGCAATTCCGTAGTCATATCTAGTTTTACAATCTGGATAATGTTAGAAAACATTACATATGTTTTAAAAAAATCTAAGTTTTGTATAAGTTACGAGACACCAAAATTTTGAAAGTCGTGCCCTTGGGGGATTACTGCCAGTTGTATGTGTCCCAATTTATATAAAGATGATTCATTTCTTTTTGAATGTTTTAATCTAAAGGAGTTTGTGCTGTGAAAAGTTTTAATATACTATTATATCTTTGCGTAAATTTTAGATGTCTAGCCGCTGCGCATCCTTAAGATGAGAGTTTGCCCCACGCCAGTAAGGCTTTCTCTAAAACTACTTACTACTGCTAAAACTGTAAATCTTAGTAACCAATTACTTTTGGTTATACTTGATTGAATCTACTATTTTTTAGTTTTTTACTTTGCTCAATTTTATCAGTTTAAAGTTCTTTTCAGTAAATTAGCATGTTTAAATCAAAATATTAAAACTCTCTGTGAAGATGAAGAAGTGTGCTAACTCGACGTAACTCTGGACGTCGATACATATCAACACAAAACTGCAACAATCAACTGAGACAGTTACAGTCACATGATGTATTCTTTGTTCTTTTGCTTTTAATCAACTGTAATTCCAAAATTGGCATTTTTTCCCCTCAAGTTGTTTTTTTGACATTGATTTCGAAACCTTTAATGTATTGTTTTGATATTTGCTAAGCTGACTGCAGAATTAATACGTCAAGGCCGTGTGGGGCTATAAAGATAATTGTAGGGCTATTGACCGGGCACTGTAAAGTAAGTAAGTAAAGTAAAGTAATTGCCTATTTTTTCAGGCGGGGCTTAACGTCCAACTACCAGTTAGGTGTCGTGGACGGAGGCGGCTAACAAACATACTTTACTGTACATTCCTTTTATTAACCATTAAATAAAATCCAAGGCCTACAGACTGGGGAATCGAACCCAGTACCACAATACATATTAGCTTCGCAGGTCTCGCCTCTAACCGCTCGGCTACCGTGGCGCCGGCCACTGCAGGCTCAGAAAACACATGCATCGCTTGGGCCTGGCGGGATGATAGCCTCTGTAGGTTCTGTCAGGAGGAGGAGGAGGAAACGGCACTGCACGTGTTGTGTCAGTGTGAGGGGCTTGTCCTGGGGTAAGGATTTTACTTCTCGGGGAGCGAAAAAACCAAGGCCTGGTGAGCTTTACCCAAGAGTCGCTCTCCTAGAATTAAGAGTCTGATTAGGGGCGAGCTCTAGAGTAGGGGAGCCACAATAGATTCAAAGGGGTCGTAGTGGCGTAGGTCTTAAGGGGCCACCCTATTAGAATCTTCTCTTATCTTGAAATTTGCTTTTGAATCGACTACATGTGTTCAAATTAAGCATTTTGGTTTCCACAAGTGGTTTTTTTAAAAAATTGATTTCTGAACTTTTTCAATGTATTCTTTAATATTTTCTTTTTTTATTTCCCTAAATAGTTTTTTGGAATGGATTTTGAATTCCATTTAATGTATTCTTTAATATATTCTACAATTCCATTTTGTTAGGGCGATGTCTGTTTAGCTAACAAAATAATTTACATACATACGTCTACATTTAGTTCGAGTAAGTAGTCTACATTAAATGGTTTACCATAACATGAGTAAAATGTTACACTGAATTTTTTCTTCAAATTGTGCAACACACATTCATGTTGCTTAAATATTGCCGATGAGGAGTATCCCATTCTTAGTTTGTCATTATTAAGGCAAAAGTTATTGGTTGAATCTAAAGTAATTTTGTTTGAAGGTAGTTTCAGTCTGGGTTAGAGCTATTAGTTGGTCAATGTACTGTAGTGTGATTTCGTCTTTTAGTTTCTGTTTTATAATATTTAAAGAGTCTCTGACCGGGTAGAAGTGTTAAGGTTTGTAATGTCGAGGGATATGAGGTGTGATGAGAATGTTAGTTCTGTGTCTTTCAATAAGTGGGATAAAGTGTTGGGTATTTTTTATATGTAAACTTTAGGAACTGTTCTCAGGTTAGGTGCTGTGCGATTCATGTTGTCGGGTCGTTCTTAAGTTGGGTTTGTCCCTATTTTTTTATGAAGTCTTTTTGATAACATAGTCTGAGTATGATGGTTTTGGTTTTTTTTGACCGTTGTTGATAGATGATTTTTGGTGAATATCGAGGTGCGGTCATCAATAAAAACAACTTTTTTGCTTTATACCAACGTTTCGGTAATTTTTACTACCTTCTTCAGGGTCTGTACCAAAGAACACCAACACCTTTACATACCTTATTCACAAAACTAAAAAGACCCTACACCAAAATTGTTCCGTTCAGATGTAATTTATAAAATCAATTGCAAAAATTGTGGCGCCACATACGTTGGAGAAACATCACAATATCTAAACAATAGATTATACCAACACTAACACGACTGCAAAACTAACAAAAATCCTAATGATACCTTATCTGCTCTCACTAAACACCACCTAGACACGAATTTGACTTTGACAACACTTCCATACTTGCAACTAACACCAACAGAAACAAACGGAACATATTAGAAATGATACACATTAAAGACAACAAAAATCCATCAACTATAGGACAGACACGAACAACCTTTCGAATTTCTACAATAACATTCTTCAAACAGTAACTTAACAAATTACTCACCACATACGAGTACCTTAGGTTTTTCCAGCCCTATTGTTTTCACTCCTCCCTTACCTCTATATAAACCCGCTTTTCCGTCAATCCTTAACAGTTGTGATGATATACTCGTAGCTCTACATTGAACTTCACAAACTTTTTTATAATGTAAGTCTTTCCAAATTATATTTATCTATCTATTTAATTTTATGTTTTAGAAATAATTTTTCAATTTTAGAAAGGTTTTCAATTTTATCTATATTAGTGTAATGTTCCTTTTGTACAGACCCTGAAGAAGGTAGTAAAAATTACCGAAACGTTGGTATAAAGCAAAAAAGTTGTTTTTATTGATGACCGCACCTCGATATTCACCAAAAATCATAGTCTGAGTATGTTAAAATTACCGTAGAGCCTGTTCGCTTAAGTAAATATGAGATTATTCTTTTTTGGTTTCTGTCTTAGGTTTTTTGTGTCGATCGTTAGTTTTTCAATATCCGGGCCTCAAAACCACGTTTATGAAATATAAGAACAAACCGAAACTAACAAACCCTTATACCAACAGCCGACATTTAAAAAACTGGACTGTCCTAAATGAGGTAGCCCTAATATTGGTTAAAGCAGGGGAAAAAATCAAAGACTGATACCAAGAAAACATCCGTTCGTACAATTGCAACAAAAACTGACTCAACTTCCTCAAAGCACCTGATCAAACTCCAACCGGACAGTATCAAGAAGGAGCAATGACGCTGTGTAAAAGGAAGACGCATGGACGTCTTAGAAAGAATAGAAATATACAAAACAGTAAATAGACAATGACTGAAATTGGCAATATTCTTCTATTCTTCAGGAATAATTATTTATATCGCTTAGAAAAATATTTCTGGGTGATAAAAGGCCCAGCACAAGGGTCTGTGACATTTAATAAATTCTAAAAAAATATGATACCAGAAGTATGAAATGAAATGTTAGGTACTTGCTGATTTGTGTAACTTTTTGGCGTTTAATCAACCCCGTATACTTAACTTTTAAAACTGTAAGTTTTTGTTAAGGAGTTGCTTATAAGTTGTCCGGCAATTTGATCGTCAAAAAGTGGACGAAAAAGCGAAACGTAGAAAAACCTTTTAACAAACTTAAAATTTGTTTCTCTTTTTCTATAAAAGATTAAAGTCATTTCTTTGCAACTATGCAGATTCATCATCATCATCATCATGGGCGCTACAACTCATTGCTGAGTCCTGGCCTCCTCAATCAGTCTCGTCCATGATTGTCTCTCTTGTGCAGCCGTCCTCCAATTAGCTACCCGCAGAATGGCTAGACAATCTTCACTAACGCAGTCCTCCCATCGTAGCCTGGGCCTGCCTACCCGCCTAACTCTATCAGGTCGCGCCAGCATCAACTTCTTAGGCAGTTCATCATTGTTCATTCTGGCCACGTGTCCTGCCCATCTAAGTCGACCCAACTTGATCCATTTAACAATATCTATCTCCTTGTGGCTAACTCTGCGTTCGTCCGCCTTCTCCATTCGCCATTGTCGGAATGAACTGGTCCGTAGATGCGTCGGAGAATTTTGCGCTCGAACACTAACAATTTGTTCTCATCCGTTCTGGTGAGACACCATGCTTCTGAGCAGTAGGTAAGGACGGGACGGATTATAGTTTTGTAGAGTAGGCATTTAGTCTTCCTGGAAGCAAAGCGGGTACCTAACTGCCGTTTCAGGCCGAAATAGCACTTATTTGCTGCTACGATCCTACTTGCTATTTCTGCAGAAATATCGTTCTTAAAATTCACCTGGGATCCTAGATAAACGAAGCTATGAACTGTTTCAAACTTGTAATGGCCCATGGAGATCGGAGTCTGTGGCCTTCTATTTGAATCCATAACTAAGTACTTTGTCTTGCCCTCGTTAATATTAAGACCCATAATTCGGGCAGAGCGTTCGAGAGCAAGAAATGCTTCTTCTACTGCTCGATAAGACCTTCCGATAATGTCCACATCGTCGGCATACGCTAGAACTTGGACTGATTTATTAAACACAGAGCCTCCAACCTGGATACCAGAGTCCCTTATGACTTTTTCTAGTGCTATGTTAAACAACAAGCATGCTAGCCCATCACCTTGCCTCACTCCCCTTCTTGTAACTATGCAGATTAATCAGTTATTTCAGAAATTGTTGTTGTTGAATACCTCCTATTAAAATCAATCTAAATTAAATGGGAGCTACACTTTACTGAAAATGGCTAGCATAAGTATCTGGAACATCTAATTAAATTCTAAACAATATTAATGAAAATTTAATGCAGTAAAATTACTAAAATGATATTCTTGCTATAAAATTTGAATTAAACACATAAGCTTTTTCATTCGTTTCTAAATGGCTGAAATCAGAGCTGAAATATGAATAAAATGTTGGGTACTTGCTGATTTGTAAGCCTTTTGTCGTTTAATCAACCCATATACTTAACTTTTTAATCTGTAAGTTTTTGTTAAGAAGTATTGAAGCGTATGTGCCCAATTTCATTTTGAATAGGACATTAGGTCCTGAGGAAAGGAATTAGCTGAGTGGTTAGCGCATACTGGATTCAAACGCGGAGATCCCGTGTTCGAATCCAGCAGCTGGGTCCTTAGATTTTCTCTGCCTAGGAGCTGGCGATGTCTGGTGATGGACAGTGTTGTCTGCAATAAAAGTACACGATCTGGAGGCCAGCAATGTACTAAATGCCAATGATCTCCGGTGTTTTGTTTTAACTCGTCTTAAATTGAATTAAAAACAAAAATTAAGCATTTTGAAATGAAGGAAGTATGAATCATGAAATTATGAAGACCATTGCTGCTTTCAGTTACAGGTGCAAGTTAGAGTAAACAGTAAGTGTACATCACGAGATAAAATTATGAGCCTACCTCTAATTACAATCCAACAAATGGACTAATTATCTATGTGTAAATATATATACACGAATATAGAATTATAAAACAATAACTACAAACAAACTTAGAGTCGTATAAAAGGGCAAGTTAGAATGTTAATGCGAAAAGTTGGTAGAAAACAGTTAGAGCAATTTAGAAAGCAAATTGGTAATGAGCAATCTTGTGTGAGATTGCATGTAGCTGAACCACGGCACGATAATATCATTATCAGAATAAGGCAAATATTTCCGCTCTGTTGCATGTATCAAACCAATTTTAGACAGGATCTTCATAAAACAGTAGAATAAACAAATTTTAAATCTTTTTTTTTGGTTTAAATTGTTATTTTCTTTGTCTTCTAAATTACCAGTTGGTTGTTTGGCCTAGAGAAGAAATATTTTTAAAAACAAAAAGCCAAGTGGTTAATCGTGACAAATTTTCAAAAAATTTCACTTTTCTCTGAAAATAAAGTAACTCTACTGCTTAAATTACTGTCATGAACATAACACCCTTAAAATGGGTTTCCTTTATCGTCTAGAAAAATAATTAAAGAAGAATTATTATAAATCTGTTTGTTAGGAATGCATATTTATAGTTTATAGCAGCGTTTCCCAACCTGCGGTACACGAAGAATAATCAATAATGGCGGACATAAAACATTAAATCATAAAAATATCTCCTTAACAAAAACTTACAGTTTAAAATGTTAAGTATAAGGGTTGATTAAACGCCAAAATGCACACAAATCAGCAGGTAACCAACATTTCATTCATACTTCATTGATATTATTTAAGTAATTTTACTGCATTAACTTTTTATTAAATTTTTTAAAATTTATTAGATGTCACAGACCCTTATGCTGGCCATTTCATTCATTATAAGTTTTTTGATATAATAATAAAAGGTGAGTAATATCAACATAATTAGTTATAAAAATTTAAGTAATTTTACTGCATTAACTTTTCCTTCACATTTTTAGAATTTATTAGATGTCACAGATTATGAATGAACTGGCCAGCATAAGGGTCTGTGACATCTAATAAATTCTAAAAAATTTAATAAAAAGTTAATGCAGTAAAATTACTTAAATAATATCAATGAAGTATGAATGAAATGTTGGTTACCTGCTGATTTGTGTGCATTTTGGCGTTTAATCAACCCTTAACATTTTAAACTGTAAGTTTTTGTTAAGGAGATTTTTGTACCTTTTGGATAGATTTTTCTTTTTGTCTATTATTTGGGTGGGGCAAACTCCCCTCCTTATGAGGCATAGCGTCGAGACTTTTAAAGTACAAGTCTGAACAAAATTTTGATTCGAATGACACTTCATTCATGAAAATCGGTTCACGTCTCGATAATTTGAAACGATTGCTATACTTCCTCTTAACAAGTGTAAGAGCAGAATGTCGTTTTAATGTTACGTAGGGAAGCCCTAACCCTATCATCCTACCAAATTTTATCAAAATCGGGCCAAGATTTACAGAGAAATTAGAAATAATAATTTTGGAGGGAGCCTTACATAAAGGGGGCTAACTCCTTTCCCATTTGATGTACAGCGTCGATACCCACAAAAGGCACATCTACATAAAATTCCAAATCGAATGACACCTCATTCATGAAAATCGGTTCACGCATTTAGGCGCTACGATGTTTACAAAAAAGGTAACAACAACAACAACAACAACAAGAACAACAACCATTTTTGAAAATGCCGTTTTTGCTCATTTTCAGCAACTTTTTTCTCGAAATCTATTATATCTATGTTGTTGCAAAAAAATTACAGTTGTAAAGGAGGATTTGCCCTACATTTTAAAGAAAATTTGGGAATTTTATCTTTTATAGAAAAAGAGAAAAAAATTGTCAAAGTTGGGAGTTTTTCAACGTTACGCTTTTTCGTGCAGTTTTTGACGATCAACCCTTATACAACTGTCCTACCGGACAGTTTTAATCATAGAAACATTTTCTCCTATAATTCATAAAAATTATTTTAATTAATAATATTATACAGTAAAGTTGTTAATATATACAGTAAATAAGGTGAGTCTGTCTCAAGATATAAGAGAAAATATAATAGCATACTCTTTAACAAAAACTTACAGTTTAAAATGTTAAGTATAAGGGTTAATTAAACGCCAAAAGGTACACAAATCAGCTAGTACCCAACATTTCATTCATGCTTAGCTGATATAATTTAAGTAATTTTGCTGCATTAACTTTTTCTTCACATTTTTTTAGAAATTATTAGATGTCACAGACCCTTCTGCTGGCCATTTTCATCTACAAAATATTTGTTCAAGTAGCACTGTAGATTGACTATAATATCTATTTATCTATAATAATCAAACTATTAATTACAGGTTAAAAAGAAAACGTTATAAAAAATAATAAAAAAATATGAGGCTAAAAAATTCAAAACCTTTTTTTAAAAAATGCTTATATCAACATACATCAATGATTTTGTTTATTTCATTTATTTTTTTAAATCGTCGGTTTAAGTTCATTCTTCGATTAAAGTAATTGTTATTTTATGTAGTAGTCAAACGTTTATAATAATAGGTAATAATTATCTGGCTTTATCGCAAATAATATAGTTTTCTTCAATTACACTCTCAATGTAGCTGTTCTTCCCACAATGTTGTATATATGTAATATAAAATAAATAAGATATGCATATTTTTCGGGCAGCTAATTATTCCAGTATTTTACTATAAGTAAAATTAGGGAGACTAAATTAAATTACAATTTATTGAGAAATGAATAATTGTTGAATAATCTACTTGTTATTAACTGTGAGTTATTTGTGCTCACGAATATTTCGGTAAGACGAATTCAAGACTGAAATATTCTGTTAAATCCGTGATTCAAATTTAAACAGTAGCTGACTCTAACTTTGTTTTTCTCTACTTTAACATGCATGTATATGTGACTACTAAGAATAAAGGGCATATTAAAGATAAATCCAAAGAATAATTTGAAATGGAGTTAAAATAAAGTACCTATTTAAAAACGAAGATATAATATACATTTTATCATAATTGTAACAAAATAATATTATGAATGATCTGGCCAGCATAAGGGTCTGTGACATCTAATAATTTCTAAAAAAATGCGAAGAAAAAGTTAATGCAGCAAAATTACTTAAATTATATCAGCTAAGCATGAATGAAATGTTGGGTACTAGCTGATTTGTGTACCTTTTGGCGTTTAATCAACCCTTATACTTAACATTTTAAACTGTAAGTTTTTGTTAAAGAGATTTTTGTACCTTTTGGATAGATCTTCATTTTTGTCTATTTTACAAAGTTACTTATCTGCTTCACAGATTTTTTTAAAATTTAGAATAAGCAATTCTATCATTATAACCTGATAAGGTGTTAAGTCGGAACCATAACTACCATTGGAGAGATCTTTTTAAAGAATGATTATAGTTGCCATCCTCAATAACAATTTTTTTGAGAAAGCGTTTTGAATAAAATAGGAAGGTATTTGTAAGTAAAAAGCAAAATTAAACGGCGATTTCAGTACTTCCTCTTAAGAGGAGTAAGAAAAATAAACTGCGATTACAATACTTCTCCCTAAAAGGCAAAGATTTTGAATCGAACGACAATTCATTAATGTAAATAGGTTCACCCATTGATAATTTTAACGATTGCAGTACTTCCTCTTAGTAGGTGCAAGAGCTTGATGGCCCTTCACAGTCAAGTAGAGGAGCTTTAACAACTTACTCGAGCTGAATTTTATCAAAATCGGACTAAGCGTTATAGAAATATTGGTAATAATAGTTTTAGAAAGGGCCTTACTTGGGTGGGGCAAACTCCCCTCCTTATGAGGCACAGCGTTCAGACTTTTAAAGTGCAAATCTGTACAAAATTTCGATTCGAATGACACTTCATTCATGACAATCGGTTCTCGTCTCGATAATTTGAAACGATTGCTATACTTCCTCTTAACAAGTGTAAGAGCTGATCGCCGCTTTAATGGTACGTAGAGGAGCCCTAACTCTATCATCCTACCAAATTATTTCAAAATCGGGCTAAGATTTACAGAGTAATTAGTAATAATAATTTTGGAGGGGGCCTTACATAAAGGGGGCTAACGCCTCTCCTATTCGATGTACAGCGTCGAGACCCCCAAAAGGCACATCTACATAAAATTCCGAATCGAATGACACCTCATTCATGAAAATCGGTTCACGCGTTTAGGCGCTACGCAGTTTACAAAAAAGGTAACAACAACAACAACAACAAGAACAATTTTTGAAAATGTAGTTTTTGTGCATTTTTCGCATCGTTTTTCTCGAAAACTAATTAATCTATGTTATTACGAAAAAATTACAGATATAAAGGAGGATTTGCCCTATATTATAAAGAAAATTTGGGAATTTTATCTTTTATAGAAAAAGAGAAAAAAATTGTCAAAGTTGGGTGTTTTTCAACATTACGCTTTTTCGTGCAGTTTTTGACGATCAACCCTTATACAACTGTCCTACCGGACAGTTTTAATTTATCAAGGATTAAAATTGTCTTTAATGGAGTATATTCCAAACCCCGAAAACACAAATGATAATTGGATTTCAAAGTCCCTTCTATAATTAGAATTGCTCATTAGAATGCTTATATCACAAACCTAATATTTCTATAATAAAACAGGGAACACTTGCACTTAACTGATTTAAGTAAAGAAAATCAAAGTATGTTTAATATATTTTTGCATTCTCAAACTGTATGACAAAATGTTGGTCAACAATATTTTAGATAAATTCATTTTTTTTCAAGTTATAAGAATTGTTTTTGAAATAAGATTTGGGTGGCCCTTATGCTATTAAATTTGAAAATCAATAATGTAATTTTGTACAATCAAACCCCAAAGATCATTGTTTAATGCGTAATAATAGCGAGCCGGAAACATTAATTGTTTATCAGCTGGCCAGACTATGAAAGTTTTAGAATCCCATTCCATATAAACAAATAAAATAATCCTAAAGAAGAACTTTGTAAATTAATTAATAATTTTGGAGAGAAAAATATGTACGTAATTTTAAATTATTTAAAAAAAAAAGTTTTAAAACTAAGATCTCACACTTTACAAAGTTTATAAAGTGAAGATGAACTTAAACTCCTTTGTAACAGATACGTTTGTACATCTATACAAATAATAAAATAACACACTCGGAATAACAAATTTAATGAACGTACAATCATTTTTACGAAGTGATACAATTTTGCATGATGTACTTACTAAGAGTTACGTGAGCCAAAAAAAAGGTTAGGAAACGCTGGTTTATAGAAAAAGGTTAGGAACCATTTTCGAGAAAGTAAACAAACTATTGGGTAAAAACGTACTTCCCAATGAAGAATTTCTTTCAAAATCGATTTTAGCAATACATTTAACTACTCTCAATAGCAATTTAGAGAAAATCTACCCACCACCTGTCAGAGAAATACCTTTGATCAAATTAACTTGTCCCACAACTACCTTAAGAATGAATAAGTATAGGAATTTTAAAAACAAATCAAGGCCCATTTTCGAGAAGACAAGATAGCACTTACAATTTGGGAGATTTTCCCAACAATGCATTAAGAAGTAATAAGAAATAACAATAATAGGAATGCCTGTGATAGAAATGATAAAGCGATAGATTGGGCTGCAAAAAGTCTTGCGGCCGAGGATATATTTCAAAATAAGAAATGAGAAGAAGGAACACTACGAGTGTTAAGCTGAAACGGAGACATTGGGCTAAGATTAACCTCAATTCTATCATTCTAAGACTTATTTATCAGTTTCATTTGTTCCTTATTTCTTAATTCCTTGTAAAAGAAAATTTAACAATAATGCAGGTTTCTACTAGAAATACATTTTTTAAAGTACAACACAACTTGAAAAACTGGATTTTGCCATTCGATTTCCTTGAACTGTATTTATTTGGCCATCTTTATCTGAAAAACGGTTTTAAAGATTTAAGAGTCTCATTTTGCTATCATAGGTAACGTTTTACTTAAATATTTTGCTTTATGTATCTGAGGTACGGGCTTGTAACTACACCGATCTAACAGAAAGAGGCCAAATTAGATTTTTAAATCTATCCTAGGTTTAACTAGAACAACTCCTGATTCCTATGTTCGTGTGAAGACCGGCAGAGTCCATAGAAGATAGAAATTACTTAAAAGAATAGTAAACTGGTGCATTAAATTATTAAATATTAATAAATATTCGTAAAAATCTGCCGCGTAGGAAACGAGATATTTAGAGCTGAATTTTCATCTTGTTTGAAACAGTGAAATCTTTAACTTCAATTATCTCGAAAACTACTCGATAGATTTTGCTTATATTTTATCTGTATATGGAGATTACTTTTGTCTGTAATTGTATAAAATTTCGTGAAAATCTGTCAAGTAGGAAATGAGATATTTAGAGTTAAATTTTCGTTGTGTTTGAAACCGTGAAATCTTTAACTTCAATTATCGTGAAAACTACTCGATAGATTTTGCTTATATTTTATCTGTATATGGAGATTACTTTTGTCTGTAATTGTATAAAATTTCGTGAAAATCTGTCAAGTAGGAAACGAGATATTTATAGTTAAATTTTCGTTGAATTTGAAACAGTGAAATCTTTAACTTCAATTATCTTGAAAACTACTCGATAGATTTTGCTTATATTTTATCTGTGTATGGAGATTACTTTTGTCTGCAATTGTATAAAATTTCGTGAAAATCTGTCAAGTAGGAAACGAGATATTTATAGTTAAATTTTCGTTGAATTTGAAACAGTGAAATCTTTAACTTCAATTATCTTGAAAACTACTCGATAGATTTTGCTTATATTTTATCTGTATATGGAGATTACTTTTGTCTGTAATTGTATAAAATTTCGTGAAAATCTGTCAAGTAGGAAACGAGATATTTATAGTTAAATTTTCGTTGTGTTTGAAACCGTGAAATCTTTAACTTCAATTATCGTGAAAACTACTCGATAGATTTTGCTTATATTTTATCTGTATATGGAGATTACTTTTGTCTGTAATTGTATAAAATTTCGTGAAAATCTGTCAAGTAGGAAACGAGATATTTATAGTTAAATTTTCGTTGTGTTTGAAACCGTGAAATCTTTAACTTCAATTATCGTGAAAACTACTCGATAGATTTTGCTTATATTTTATCTGTATATGGAGATTACTTTTGTCTGTAATTGTATAAAATTTCGTGAAAATCTGTCAAGTAGGAAACGAGATATTTATAGTTAAATTTTCGTTGAATTTGAAACAGTGAAATCTTTAACTTCAATTATCTTGAAAACTACTCGATAGATTTTGCTTATATTTTATCTGTGTATGGAGATTACTTTTGTCTGCAATTGTATAAAATTTCGTGAAAATCTGTCAAGTAGGAAACGAGATATTTATAGTTAAATTTTCGTTGAATTTGAAACAGTGAAATCTTTAACTTCAATTATCTTGAAAACTACTCGATAGATTTTGCTTATATTTTATCTGTATATGGAGATTACTTTTGTCTGTAATTGTATAAAATTTCGTGAAAATCTGTCAAGTAGGAAACGAGATATTTATAGTTAAATTTTCGTTGAATTTGAAACAGTGAAATCTTTAACTTCAATTATCTTGAAAACTACTCGATAGATTTTGCTTATATTTTATCTGTGTATGGAGATTACTTTTGTCTGCAATTGTATAAAATTTCGTGAAAATCTGTCAAGTAGGAAACGAGATATTTATAGTTAAATTTTCGTTGAATTTGAAACAGTGAAATCTTTAACTTCAATTATCTTGAAAACTACTCGATAGATTTTGCTTATATTTTATCTGTATATGGAGATTACTTTTGTCTGTAATTGTATAAAATTTCGTGAAAATCTGTCAAGTAGGAAACGAGATATTTATAGTTAAATTTTCGTTGAATTTGAAACAGTGAAATCTTTAACTTCAATTATCTTGAAAACTACTCGATAGATTTTGCTTATATTTTATCTGTGTATGGAGATTACTTTTGTCTGCAATTGTATAAAATTTCGTGAAAATCTGTCAAGTAGGAAATGAGATATTTAGAGTTAAATTTTCGTTGTGTTTGAAACCGTGAAATCTTTAACTTCAATTATCGTGAAAACTACTCGATAGATTTTGCTTATATTTTATCTGTATATGGAGATTACTTTTGTCTGTAATTGTATAAAATTTCGTGAAAATCTGTCAAGTAGGAAACGAGATATTTATAGTTAAATTTTCGTTGAATTTGAAACAGTGAAATCTTTAACTTCAATTATCTTGAAAACTACTCGATAGATTTTGCTTATATTTTATCTGTATATGGAGATTACTTTTGTCTGTAATTGTATAAAATTTCGTGAAAATCTGTCAAGTAGGAAACGAGATATTTATAGTTAAATTTTCGTTGAATTTGAAACAGTGAAATCTTTAACTTCAATTATCTTGAAAACTACTCGATAGATTTTGCTTATATTTTATCTGTGTATGGAGATTACTTTTGTCTGCAATTGTATAAAATTTCGTGAAAATCTGTCAAGTAGGAAATGAGATATTTAGAGTTAAATTTTCGTTGTGTTTGAAACCGTGAAATCTTTAACTTCAATTATCGTGAAAACTACTCGATAGATTTTGCTTATATTTTATCTGTGTATGGAGATTACTTTTGTCTGTAATTGTATAAAATTTCGTGAAAATCTGTCAAGTAGGAAATGAGATATTTAGAGTTAAATTTTCGTTGAATTTGAAACAGTGAAATCTTTAACTTCAATTATCTTGAAAACTACTCGATAGATTTTGCTTATATTTTATCTGTGTATGGAGATTACTTTTGTCTGCAATTGTATAAAATTTCGTGAAAATCTGTCAAGTAGGAAATGAGATATTTAGAGTTAAATTTTCGTTGTGTTTGAAACCGTGAAATCTTTAACTTCAATTATCGTGAAAACTACTCGATAGATTTTGCTTATATTTTATCTGTGTATGGAGATTACTTTTGTCTGTAATTGTATAAAATTTCGTGAAAATCTGTCAAGTAGGAAATGAGATATTTAGAGTTAAATTTTCGTTGAATTTGAAACAGTGAAATCTTTAACTTCAATTATCTTGAAAACTACTCGATAGATTTTGCTTATATTTTATCTGTGTATGGAGATTACTTTTGTCTGTAATTGTATAAAATTTCGTGAAAATCTGTCAAGTAGGAAATGAGATATTTAGAGTTAAATTTTCGTTGTGTTTGAAACCGTGAAATCTTTAACTTCAATTATCGTGAAAACTACTCGATAGATTTTGCTTATATTTTATCTGTGTATGGAGATTACTTTTGTCTGTAATTGTATAAAATTTCGTGAAAATCTGTCAAGTAGGAAATGAGATATTTAGAGTTAAATTTTCGTTGAATTTGAAACAGTGAAATCTTTAACTTCAATTATCTTGAAAACTACTCGATAGATTTTGCTTATATTTTATCTGTGTATGGAGATTACTTTTGTCTGTAATTGTATAAAATTTCGTGAAAATCTGTCAAGTAGGAAATGAGATATTTAGAGTTAAATTTTCGTTGAATTTGAAACAGTGAAATCTTTAACTTCAATTATCTTGAAAACTACTCGATAGATTTTGCTTATATTTTATCTGTGTATGGAGATTACTTTTGTCTGTAATTGTATAAAATTTCGTGAAAATCTGTCAAGTAGGAAATGAGATATTTAGAGTTAAATTTTCGTTGTGTTTGAAACCGTGAAATCTTTAACTTCAATTATCGTGAAAACTACTCGATAGATTTTGCTTATATTTTATCTGTATATGGAGATTACTTTTGTCTGTAATTGTATAAAATTTCGTGAAAATCTGTCAAGTAGGAAACGAGATATTTATAGTTAAATTTTCGTTGAATTTGAAACAGTGAAATCTTTAACTTCAATTATCTTGAAAACTACTCGATAGATTTTGCTTATATTTTATCTGTGTATGGAGATTACTTTTGTCTATTTAATAATTGAATTTGCCATTTTCAAAATTTGAATTGTAAAAGAAAGATAATGTTTTTTAATTTATCAATGTAGTCTAATTACAACGAGAACTATTATTTTCTGATAAGGAATGTTTATATTTCGCTGTTACTTATATATTCTGTTTAAGAATTTGGAACTTTCTGTTCATTTTCATCTTTTATGGTTCTGTTTCTTTTTATTGAAAGTTTTATTGTGTTCACACCAACCCTTTGTTTAAGTTTAATCTTAAAACAAATAAGAATATTATTATTATTATTATTATTATTATTAAACATTTTAAATCGCTGCCCCTTGAAAATGGAACTTTCATGAACAAATATACTAACTACATTTAACTCTAATACTCTGTAAGATTTAGTTTCAAATAAATAATACCTTTGAATATTTAATAACTAAATTATTCAACAAAATCAATTAACCCATTGCAAACTTGATTGAGAAATAAAAATATTGGATTTTAATTGCTAAAGGAGAAAGACGAACTTAGAGCAGTGTTATTTATTCTGGGCTCTATTTTAGTCAAACAGTAATACTTAAGTCGCCGTGTTCAAACTATTTGCAATCAGTTTCCTTTTTGGTTAAATAGAGTTGTGACTGAACTAAATTCACTCTCCACTAAATAAGTTGAAGGAAAGCTTTTAATAACTTTTGAACTACAGTCTAATTCAGAATAAAGTTCAGATATCTGCTACTGTAGCCATAATTGTTGGATCACTGGATTTAAATTCAAATATAGTTACTTATTTACTGTTAATTCTATTAATTCCACTCGCAATTTAAAGATTTTGCTAAATATTTTTTATCTTCAAATGTTTGATTGAAGTTTGAATAAAAAGATTCAAATACTGGTAATTATTAATAGTATTAATAAGTTTTTAGTTCGTTTATTAAATTTGGAAACTGAATTCCCTTTGTCGTAAACTTCGTTTAAACAGAAAAGGGTTTTATCACATAAGCGAAAATAACACTTTTTTGTCTAAATTAATTCATTTCTTGAACTGGCAGCACTGGTTTATTTCATCAGATATATCTATTAAATAATCAATATAATTGTTTAAGTTAATCAAATAAGCACTAGCTTATAAATCACCGACTTTGTTTTGTAAGCAATCTAGTCCCAGAATTGAAGAGGGCCTAAAATCAATTCAATTACTTTTAATAGAGAAGCTACTAATTATTAGATTTTGATGTTTAACAAAAATCCCTCTGCGAAGATATTTGGAACTGTTCTGAAAGAATATATTTGAAAATTGCCATTGAGATAAATATGGTATAAACGTAAATGGCGAATGGCTAAATACGATGAAATTCGCAGATGACCTGGTTCTAATAGCAAAATCTAAAAATGAAATATCAAATATGTTGAATGACTTGGTAAAGAATTCAAAAGAATTAGGCTTAAAAATAAAACCCCCAAAAAGTCGAAATTAATGAGGATAAACAGTAGTGATGTCAAGAAACAATCGAAGAAGTGGAGGAGTTAATTTACGAGGTGTGTCTATTAAATAACGAGACTGATGCTGCTACAGAAGAACTATGCATGCGCCAAATCCTAACGACCAACAGCTGTGCAGCGTAAAGCCTTCTCTTTCGATTGCAGAGTCCCACGTGTTTGTAGAGAAATCTGTCTGACCGGAACCGTCGTTTGTGTAAGAGCTGTTAGTTTCGTTTTCGTCGAAAACAAGATACTACACATGTAGTAGAGCAACGAATTGTCGTGAAATTTCACATCAAAACTTGATAAAACCGCTGCTGAAACTTATCTTTTTATTAAAAGAAGTTTATGGTGAAGAATGTTTATCACGTGCGCGAGTTTTTTGAGTGGTTCAAGCGTTTCCAAGATGGCCGAGAAGACGTCGGAGATGATAACCACCCGGGTTGCCCTGCCACGTCCAAAACGGATGAAAATATCGATTATAATTAATCAACATAACTACCGTGAGGTACTTGCTCAACTCCGTGAAAGAGTAAGGAAAAAAACGACCCGATTTGTGGAAGAACAAGTCACGGGTTCTTCTCCATCAAGACAACGCGCCAGCTCACACTGCATTGTCTGTCAAGACGTTTCTAGCCAAGTACAAACATCCCAGTTTTAGGCCATCCGCCTTATTCGCCTGACCTGGCCCCATGTGACTTTTTGATCTGTTCCCCCAAAGTTAAATCTGCATTAAAAGGAACACGGATTTCAGTCCGTTGAAGCTGTGAAAGAAAAAGCGGCACGCGTCATGCAGGAGCTCACAGAAAAAGACTTCCAGCACTGTTTCGAACAATGGTAAATTCGCATGGAGCGTTGTAGGGATAGGGGAGGGGTGTATATTGAAGGTGATAATAACTAAATATGTATAAATTTAAAATAAAATGTTTTACAGCAATAGTCTCGTTATTTAATAGCCATACCTCGTACTTAGGACAGCTAATAGATAAAGGAGGATAAATACGAAAAAGAAATCGCAAGAAGAGTGGGAATCAGCTGGGGAATATATAATAAATATAGAAACTTTTCAGGTCAAATGTGAATATAGAAGCTAAAAAGAAACTATGGAACAGTGTGGTGAGGCCTACATTGGTATACGTCAGTGAAACTTGGAGCCTGACAAGAAAAGACATGAACTAACTGAGAAGAACTGTCAGAAGCATGGAGAGAAGCATGCTAAAAATAAATATCTAAAGAAAGAAAAAGCAAAAGGTGGATCAGAAAACAGACTGGGATGGTGGATATTGTCAGCGTGATATCGGAGAGGAAATGACACTGGGCTGGTCATATTGTACGGTCGGAGGATGGTAAATGGACTAAAAAGATTTTGGAATGGTACCCCAGAAATCAGGAAAACAAAGCGTGGAAGATCAAAAAATCAGTTTGGACCAGGAGATGACGAAATGCTGTGGTAGTGTAACTTGGGAAAAGAGTGGCCCTCGAACGATATGAGTGGAGAAGATGTGCCAAGTGTATGCAGAGCCATGGTTACCAACAGAATAATTGCCTAAATTTGATAGGTCGCAATTATTAATTGTAATAATATCCAAGAAAGGAGACAAAAATTATAATAGTGTTTAAAGAGCGAATTATTTCAGATGAATAATAGATATTGTTTAACATATTTACTTGCAATTGTACAATTAGTATTGCTGTTTATCTAAAAAAAAGAAAAATACTTTAATTTTGCGCGTTGTAGTTTTTTAGAATAATAATATTAAGAATTAAAACTGTCCGGTAGGAAGTTGTATAAGGGTTGACCATCAAAAACTGCACGAAAAAGCGTAACGTTGAAAAACACCCAACTTTGACAATTTTTTTCTCTTTTTCTATAAAAGATAAAATTCCCAAATTTTCTTTAAAATATAGGACAAATCCTCCTTTATAACTGTAATTTTTTTGCAACCACCCAGATCTAATAGGTTTCGAGAAAAAAGTTGCCGAAAATGAGCAAAAACGGCTTTTTCAAAAAATGTTCTTGTTCTTCTTCTTGTTGTTCTTGTTACCTTTTTTGTAAACAACGTAGCGCCTAAACGCGTGAACCGATTTTCATGAATGAGGTGTCATTCGATTTGGAATTTTATGTAGATGTGCCTTTTGGGGGTCTCGACCCTGTACATCGAATGGGAGAGGAGTTAGCCCTCTTTATGTAAGGCCCCCTCCAAAATTATTATTACTAATTACTCTGTAAATCTTGGCCCGATTTTGATAAAATTTGGTAGGATGATAGGGTTATGGCTCCCCTACGTAACAATAAAGCGACGATCTGCTCTTACACTTATTAAGGGGAAGTATAGCAACCGTTTCAAATTATCGACATGTGAACCGATTTTCATGAATGAAGTGTCATTCGAATCGAAATTTTGTACAGATTTGCACTTTAAAAGTCTCGACGCTGTGCCTCATTAGGAGGGGAGTTTGCTCCACCCAAGTAAGGCCCTTTCTAAAACTATTATTACCAATATTTCTATAACGCTTAGTCCGATTTTGATAAAATTTAGCACGAAGAAGTGATTAAAGCTCCTCTACGTGGCTGTGAAGTGCCATCATGCTCTTACGCCTACTAAGAGGAAGTACTGCACTCGTTAAAATTATCAATAAGTGAACCGATTTTCATCAATGAATTGTCGTTCGATTCAAAATCTTTGCCTTTTTAGGGAGAAGAATTGCAATCGCAGTTTATTTTTCTTGCTCCTCTTAAAAGGAAGTACTGAAATCGCAGTTTATTTTGCAATTTACGCACAAATAACTTCCTATTTTATTAAAAACGCTTTCTCAAAAAAATTGTTATTGAGGATGGGACCGCAATTATAATCATTCTTTAAAAAGATCTCTCCAGTAGTTACGGTTCCGACTTAACGGCTTATCAGGTTATAATGATAGAATAGCTTATTCCAAATTTTTAAAAAAAACTGTAAAGCAGATATGTAACTTTGCAAAACAGACAAAAAGGAAAATCTATCCAAAAGGTACAAAAATCTCCTTAACAAAAACTTACAGTTTAAAATGTTAAGTATAAGGGTTGATTAGACGCCAAAAGGTACACAAATCAGCTAGTACCCAACATTTCATTCATGCTTAGCTGATATAATTTAATTAATTTTGCTGCATTAACTTTTTCTTCACATTTTTTTAGAAATTATTAGATGTCACAGACCCTTATGCTGGCCAGTTCATTCATAATATTATTTTGTTATAATTATGATAAAATGTTTATTATATCTTCGTTTTTAAATAGGTACTTTAACCCTATTCCAAATTATTCTTCGGATTTATCTTTAATATGCCCTTTATTCAGAGTAGTCACATATACATGCATGTTAAAGTAGAAAAAGACAAAGTTAGAGTCGGCTACTGTTTAAATTTGAATCACGGATTTCAGTCTTAAATTCGTCTTACCGAAATATTCGTGAGCACAAATAACACAGTTAATATCAAGTAGATTATTCAACAACAATTATTCATTTCTCAATAAATTGTAATTTAATTTAGTCCCCCTAATTTTACTTATAGTAAAATACTGGAATAATTAGCTGCCCTAAAAATATGCATATCTTATTTATTATATATTACATATATTCAACATTGTGAGAAGAACAGCTACATTGAGAGTGTAATTGAAGAAAACTATATTATTTGCGATAAAGCCAGATAATTATTACCTATGGCTACTTTAATGACAAGCTATAATCTGTTCACGCGTTCCCAAAGATTTTGATATCAAAAATCAAAGTTTGAATGAGACTGTAAGAAGTTTTTCTTAAATTCTGTAGACATCAAAAACATGTGTATTTTCAGTAATGATTCAATTACGAGAAAACTTTACCGCCATAACAACTTAGTTATAAAATATTTAAGTCCAATTGCTACAAGTTACCTTGGGCCTTTTTATTAACTTTCAAAATGTCTTTGCGCCCTGTCCAAAAGTACTTCTTGTTATATTATTTTGGCCAGCTGAACATTATCGCGTTCCCAACTCTGAGAATGTTTGATTTTCTTGACCTACATGGGCTTGTAGCCAGCAGCCACTCTCCGATCGTAGAACCATTAACTATTCGAGCGTAACTTTGCTTTACACTTTATTCGCTACAATGGCTACTCACACTACTTAAACATACTACATAATAGTTATTTATATACAAAACAGTACATAGCACAACCACAACAATCTAACTAGCTTTATTATACTATAACTTAAAACACTAACACATTATTATGCCAATTTTCACATTCTCCAGAGAATGAGAAGCTTACAAGAAAATTGGGCGCGACTTACTTCAATTTTACTAATATTCTTAAGGTTCTGACTCACAAATTTTCTACAAACGCCCAATATTTTAATCATATTTAATTCTAACGAAGATTATACAGTTTGTAACAAGCTGATTTTACAGAAACATAACCTTACTAACAATATATCCAAGTTTTGTACAAAATGATTGCTGTGTTTTTTCAAATTTACTTTTGATCATTTTGGTTTATATGTATTCCATATTTAGTATATTCATTCACGAAAATCGGTTCACGCGACGATAATTTGAAACGATTGAAAAACTTTCCCTTAATAGGTGTAAGAGCAGAACGTCGCTTTGATGTTTCGTAGGGGGAGCCCTAACCCTTTCCTTCTTCCAAATTTCATCACAATCGATTTAAGTTTTACAGAGTAATAATAATTTTGGAGGGGGCCTCACATACATGAGGCTAACTCCTCTCCCATTTGATGTACAGCGTCAAGACCCCCAAAAGGCGCATCTACATGAAATTCCGAATCGAATGACACCTCATTCATGAAAATCGGTTCACGCGTTTATGCGCTACGCTGTTTACAAAAAAGGTAACAAGAACAACAAGAAGAAAAACATTTTCTGAAAATGCCGTTTTTGCCCATTTTCAGCAACATATTTCTCGAAATCTATTTAATCTATGTTGTTGCAACAGAATTACAGTTATAAAGGAAGATTTGCACTATATTTTAAAGAAAATTTGAGAATTTAATCATTTATACAAAAATAGAAAAAATATTGACAAAGTTTGGTGTTTTTCAACGATACGCTTTTTTGTACAGCTTCTGACGATCAACCAAATGGGCAAACAACTTCATTCACGAAAATAGGTTAATTGAGACGATAATTTTAAATGATTGCAAAAATTCCCCTTAGTAGGGGCAAGAGCAGAACGTCGTTTTAATGTTACGTAGGGGGAGCCCTACGTCACATCATCCTGCCAAAAATTCATCATAATCGGGTTAAGATTTACAGAGTTATTAGTAATAATAATTTTGGAGGGAGCCTCACATATATGGGGGCTAACTCCCCTCCCATTTGATGTACAGCGTCAAGACCCCTAAAACGTGCATCTACATAAAATTCTGAATCGAATGACTACCTCATTCATGAAAATCGGTTGGCCCGTTTAGGCTATACGCAGTTTACAAAAAAAGGTAACAAAAACAAGAACAATTTTTTGAAAATGCCGTTTTTGCACATTTTTGGCATCGTTTTTCTCGAAAACTAATTAATCTATGTTAATAGGAAAAAATTACAGTTATAAACGAGGGTTTTTCCTACATTATAAAGAAAATTTGGAAATTTTATCTGCTATAGAAAAAGAGAAAAATATTATCAAAGTTGAGTGTTTTTCAACGTTACGCTTTTTCCTGCACTTTTTGACGATCAACCCTCATACCGGACAGTTTTAATAAGGGTTTTGGTTTTTCCTATGTTGTCATTAATGTTTTGTATTAAAAGATTTCCAATATCTATTTTACTCTTTGGTCAAATTGAACATTGTAATTAGACTATTGTATCTGACCCATCTCTTTACTGTTATTACCAAAATTCCCTTATAAGTCCCGTTATATTTGTACAGTGACTCCCATTAATATTGGGACAGTACATACAGAAGTTCAAAATTGACGAAAATTAAAAGTGGCACCCATTTATTCAAATTTTTATAAATTCATTTCATTTTATAATTACTATTAATTAAATAAAAACTATTTAAATAAGTACATAAAAATGTTTTGGTAGATTAAAAAAAATATATATAATAATAAGAGCAAATTCTACCTCTCATAAGTATTGGGACACTATTATAATTTATAGTTTGTCCAAGGTTTTGCCCGAATATTTATACAATTTGTAAATATATACCTTAAGCATATATTCAATATGAAATTAATAATTATATTAGTTTATATAAATCAAGCCAGGTGTAACATGTCGCGCAAAAATACAAATACAACGATTGAACAAAGAAAAATTATAATTTCTTTGCACAAAGACAATAAAAAGTGTTAGAGAGACAGAAAAACTGATCGGACCTAAAACATCTACTGCGTGGAACATCATTCAGCGTTACCAAAAAGAAAAAAGAATTGTTTCAACCCCACAAAAAGGCCATCCTCAACTGCTCTCTGAGAGAGAGCAGCGTTATATATTAAAAGAATTAAAAAAGATCACCGACTTAGTGCTCCAAAACTTCAATGTGAAATTTTTGACATGTTTAGAAAGCAAAAAAGGGGCAGAAACTGTTCGGAGAGTGCTAAGAAAACTCGACTATCATGGTAGAGTAGCCTGGAAGAATCCTTTTGTCAGTAAGATAAATCGTGCTAAGAGAGTGAAATTTGCCGAAAAATGTTTTAATGGAAATAGTGACTTTTGGAATGATATACTCTAGCGATGAATCAAAATTTAATGTTTTTTAGCCAGATGGAAGGGATATGGTCTGGAGGAAAGCGAATGTTGAACTCGAAAAGAAGAATTTACAGCCAACTTTAAAGGGTTTTAAAGCTCCACCTCCGGGTGTAGGTGGGTCAGTTATGGTTTGGGGCTGGATGTCCGCATCAGGATTTGGAGAATTAGTGTTTATTGATGGAATGTTGGACAAAATAGTTTATAGTAATATATTAAAAAATAATTTGGAAAAAGTGCCAAAAAATTGGGTATTTTAGGGTCTTTTAAATTCTACCAAGATAACGACCCCAAACCTACGGCTTGGGTGATACGTCAGTGACTGTTATATAATTGCCCAAAAGTATTCCAAACCTCTCCGCAGTCTCCAGGTCTTAATCCCATTGAACATTTATGACAATATTTAGCCAGTGCTTTAAGAAAAACGAATAATATCTAACAAAAATGAATTAAAACGATGTTTCCTGGAAGAATGGGAAAAAAACACCACCTGAATTAACCAAAAACTTGTTTCACCTATGCCTGATCGTTTGAGGGCTATTGTAAGTCAAAAAGCCATTATTAAATTATTACCAACCAAATATTAAATAGTAGGAGATTTTAAATATTGAACATTTAAACTCTAGCACTTCTGGTGTCCCAATATTTTTGAGAGCCTTATTTTACACTTTTTCAAAAAGTGCTACCTAACAGTTTGGAATTTCATCGATTTATACTTATATATAATTTCCACAGATGTTGCTAATGTAATTTAAAAAAAAAAAAAAATCTAAACTTTTGTATGTTGTTTTCATTTTCCTTTTAAATCATTTTGTAATAGGTGTCCCAATATTAATGGGAGTCACTGTATATGTTACATACTCGTATACCTGTTCTTCCAATTCTGGCTCTTAGTTTTCTGAAACTCAAACTAACCCGCGTAGCCACGTAAGTTTCAATAATTATAAAAAACTATTGTATTTTATTTATTTATTTTTGTATTACTGTGTTTCAATTCTCTAAATTGTTTGTATTTTTGTATTTGTAATATCCAGGTCCTGAAGAAGGCGTTACATTTGTCGAGACGTTGGCAAAAAGACGAGTTGTTGATTTTATTTGGACCGATTCCTCGCCAATTTGAATCCTTAATATCTGCATGGTTGCAATTCCTTCTCTTACTGATAGAACTTGCTGTAGTTATATCTTACTAAAGTGAACACGTAATAATTAACTGGTAAAGAAACTAAACAAAATTTATGCGTAATCGCTTGATACTGAAAGCAGTAAAAATGTGCTGAGTTGGTGAAATTTACGATTAAATTCATTCATGAGAATTTACAACTAAGACAATTTACCTGAACATAAAGTTGAACATTTAAAAAACTTGGACTTTTCAGAAGAAGTAAACACGTATGAAATTGTTCAACTTTATTTTTATTGACTTGGTAAATGATTTCAATTTGTGAAAAAAAAATTATAAAGTTAAAGGGATCATTTATAATACAAAGGACAAACAGGTTAACAAATTAAGTTAAATATAAAAACACGCCCGTATTCGAATGCAACATTGTGTCAGAATTTCAAAGCAATCGGTGGAAGAACTTTCAGAGATTTAAGATTTTGAACAAACGAACATTTATATTTTTTTATTTATGTAGATTTAATTGCTTACATAATATTTTAATAATATCATATTTCAATGTCTCAATTTTTTAATGGAGACGTCTGTTTCTATAACAGGTAAAAGATAGGTTTATCTAGATAGCATTGTTTTAGTGTATTCTCAAAATAGATGTTCATAGAAATGGATCCAACACCTGAAAACCCACTTCTATCACCTAGGCTCTCTGAGGAACCCCCCTGAAGCCAGTAGGTTGGGATAACCACTTTCTAAAAAGCCTTAACATGTCTCCCCCACAGTGGGTATATTCTGCTTCATTTCCTGGACAATTACGAAGGCTTTCTAGGATGGCCTGCTAAGCCCGCTTCACTGGAAAAGGCTATTCACACTGAGGAGTTACTCGGACCCGTTTTGATATAGTCATCCTTTAGTAATAATAATAATAATAATAATCTTCCCTCTAGTGCCATGTGCTTCGTTTCTTCGCCATAAATATCTTCAACGAAAAAGAAATGGGTGAATTTCTGGGTTTCTATGTCGCCTATCTTTCAGCAAGACGAAGAGATTTTGGATTGTCTATTACCTCGATTCTGGCTGAAGGACAGTCCTCATATCCTGTTTCAGTTGGCCAGCTTCTTGGTACAGTAACACAGAGTGTAACACCAGCAGGTGATCGGATTGTCTCTCAACTGAACTGTTTACAAATGTGTCCGCTACAAATTTATAATCGTAGAAAGAGTTAGTGAGTTTTATCTCACAATATTTTGGTTGATAAGGGATGGGTTTCCGAGAGTAAAAACAAGTATATCGTATTAGTGAAATAAATAAGTATATTTCACAATCTCTTTGAATGAGTTCTGGAAACGTGCCTTTATTCTTGAATCAGTACTCAATGACACAGTTATCTTGTACAAACAGAATTTGTTTGCAACTGACGTAAAACTGGATAACGCTTGGCTATTTCTTAGTACATTTCAATTCGTAAAAGTGTTGCAAATTATGTATTGAAAACACCAGCAACGCACTCTGTAAATCTTTTCTTAAATTCTTTTTTCTACAAACTAGAAATGACCGCAAGTCTCATTTTCCCAAGACCAATTTTCGGCAACTGTGTTATTGCAAAAAAAAAAAAAAACTTTTATTAACGGGGATACGATCTAAAAGTATAGTCTACTTTTTAATGCGGGCTTTACTCCCCAAGTACCGATTAGATGTCGTGGACGCGGGCGACTACCAAACATAGTTTTATGAAAAAGTTCTCATATTAAACATTAAATAAAATGCAAGGCCTAGACCGGGGAATCGAATCCACTAAACCAGCAATACATCTTAGCATTGCGGACCTCAGGATATGCTTTATATTTAAAAGAAAATTTGGGGATTTTTTTAAAAAATATTTTATAGGAAAAGAGGAACCAGTTTTTGACCATCAACCGTTATTATCGGGTTGGCAAATAAGTTCGTTCGGTTTTTATTTTGGTACAGATTCATTCCGATTTTATTTTTTTATCTTCGGCGCAAGCGCAGAACTCGATTGTTCATTAGAAAGATTATGTTAAGCCGTAACCTTTCTATGGATTTCGGTTAACCAAACATTACCATTGTGCTTACTGCGTAGCTGTAAAGATGGAAGAAAATAAAGTGCATTTTCGCCTTATTTTGCTCTATTATTTTAAATAAGGCAAAGGAGCTGCAGAGGCTCATAAAAAGATATATTGTGTTTATGGTGATGATGCCCTAACAGAACGCGCGTGCCAAAAGTGGTTTGTCAATTTCTGTTCTGGAGATTTTGACATTAATGATTAATGGTCACCTGACCGAGATTAATTCAGATGATGACAATGGCGTAATCGATAAGGATTCATGCCAATCGGTGAGAGAGAAAGCAACAGCACTTAACATATCCTATACGAGCTCCAAAAAATCATTTGCGCCGGCTGGGATAAGTTTATCGGCTCAATGTTTGGGTACCGCCATGAAGTAACCGAGGCCAACTTAGCCACTCGCATATCCATTTGCGATTCGTTACGGACACGTCAAAAAAATACCCATTTTTAAAACGGATGGTAACGGGAGATGAAAAATGGATCGTCTACGATAATGTAGTGCGTAAAAGATCATGGGAGTACTCAGTGAGCTGCCGCGAACAAGCTCGAAGGCGGAATTGCATCCGAAGAAGATTATGCTCTCCGTATGGTGGGATTATAAAGGTATCATCTATTAGGAGCTGTTACCGTCAAGCAAAACAATTGATTCAACCGCATACTGCTCGCAGTTAACCAAATTGGACCGTGCAATCCGCACAAAACGTCCAGAATTGGCAAATCGCAAAGGTGTCGTCTCCCACCACGACAACGCCAGACCGCATACGTCATTGACCACTCGGAATAAACTGCTGGGACGTTTTGCCTCATCCTCCGTATTCAGCGAACCTGGCACCTTCTGATTATCATTTATTCTGATAGTTGCAGAACTCCATGAACAGAAAAACTTTCGATAAAGAAAAGACTGTCAAAAAGCATTTTGATTGGTTTTTTGACGATAAGCCACAGACGTTCTACGAACGTGGTATAATGAAGTTGGTGGAAAGATGGCAAGAAGTTATCAATAAAAATGGTCAATATATAATTGATTAAAATTTATTCTATCAAAAAACTGATATTCATTCCACCCTCAAAAACCGAACGAACTTATTTGCCAACCCTATACAGGGTGTCCCAAGCTATATGGATAACGACTTTTTCTCGGAAACTAAGATAGCTAGAAAAAAACTAAAAAATACGTGTTCCCTTAGTTTTTTGATAGAAATCCAAATTTAATTTGTAAATTTTTTTCGGTGCTTCCAGAAGCGAGATACAGGCACCAACTTCATTTTTTCAAATAGGAAGGTGCGGTTTTTATTTCAGAAATAGATTCCTCTATTTTTTTAAAGAAAAATTTACTGGAACGGTTTTTTTCTGTGAGCGATATTTTAGAAGTTATGAATGAAAACATGATTCTTATAAGAAATTTCAAAATGATAATATTATAACGGTTTTTTGATTGAATAAGAAGAAAAGTACTATTTTATCATAAATTTTACTCCTCATTAATATTACAGATCATGCTCGAAATGGCCTCCACAATTAGAGATGCATAGACATGCACTTTCCTGCCAATTGCCCCTTACTGCCAAAGAAGTACATTCGGCTTTAACCGAGTTACAGGCATCTATTATTCTCTGTTTTAGTTCATCTACAGATGCAATCCCTGCTTGATTCTGATACCTAGATTTAGAAATGCTTTTAGATAAGCAGAAATAAGGAAAGAAAGAAAAAAGTTATGAATAATCACCTTGTTTTTCAGGTATCCCCAAAGGAAATAGTCCGTAGGTGTCAAATCCGGTGAACGAGATGGCCACTGAATCGTCCCCCATGTCGATATAATACCATGAGGCATGTAAAGAGATATCTCGATAGGCAATTTGATGGGCATGTTATATCGACATGGGGGACGATTCAGTAGCCACCTCGTTCACCGGATTTGACACCTATGGACTATTTCCTTTGGGGATACCCGAAAAACAAGGTGATTATTCATAACTTTTTTCTTTCTTTCCTTATTTCTGCTTATCTAAAAGCATTTCTAAATCTAGGTGTACCAGAATCAAGCCGGAATTGCATCTGTAGATGAACTAAAGCAGAGAATAATAGGTCAAACAATCAATAAGGAGTACTACCTACAAGTTCAACGCCGTTTGCGTGAAGCAATCCGAAAAAAACGCCCGGATTTGTGGCTAAACAATTCATGGATTTTGCACCACGATAATGCACCTGCTCACACTTCATTGCTTGTTCGTGAATTTTTGGCCAAAAACAAAACTTTAACGATGCCCCAGCCTCCATTTTCGCCAGACATGGCTCCATGTGACTTTTTTCTATTTCCAAACATAAAGGGAACATTAAAAGGTCGTCGTTTTACAAGCATAGATGACATTAAAAGCGAATCGCTGAAAGAGCTGAAAGCTATCACAAAGATCGAGTTTCAGAAGTGTTTCGAGGATTGGAAAAAGCGCTGGCACAAGTGTATTGTATGCGAAGGGGACTACTTTGAAGGCGACAATATTAATGTAGATGAATAAATAAATATTTTTTTCAAAAAACGAAAATTCCTGTTACTTTTTGAACACACCTCGTATACAATTGTTTATTTAATATTCACTTCTTTTCCTAATATTTGATTTTTGAGAAATATTTGTAGTCCGTCTTAACTACCGCGACCGGTCATTTGACCGGCTGAATATTTTCATTTTATTTACTTGTTTTAATATTTTATTTTATTTATTTATTTATTTATTTTTGTAACAGAATTCTCTCGAAAACTCAATTTGATAATGCATTTATCGGATTATTGTTGCATATGAGGCGAAAAATGTACGATATTGCCCTTTTTGTATGGAACAAATAATGGGGACGAGCATTCTTCTCAAACACTGTGAGCAGAAATGTACAGACGGAAATTGTGAGGTTTATTCGAGTGGATCAAAGAAATCATCGCTTACAAACCGATAAATTTGCTTTGATTTCTAAATTTTGGGACAAATTCATCGAGAACAGTCAAAACTGTTCTAACCAAGGGCATATATCTCTTCCAAGGACATTTGTTCCCAACAAAGTCAAGATGCAGATTTACTCAGTACATGCCAAATAAACCGGACAAATTTGGTATCAAATCTTGGCTAGCGTTCGATGCACTAAAAGGCTTTCTTTTTTTGGGAAAACGTGAAAGCAGAGAACCTTCAGTTCCGCTTGGGGAGTTTGTCACTCTGAAATTAGCAGAAATGTATACAGCTCGAGGAGGAAATATAACCGTGGAAAATCTCGGAGATGGCCTCAACAAATAGTTTTTAGTATCCTAGACTTAGTCCCAGGATAAATGCGTGGATTTTGTATAAAAAAAGAACTACCGGAAGTGAAATTTCAAGGCAAAATTTGTGTTACCATTGCAAAAGCATGACAAATATTAGTACACGAACAAGTGGTCGGAAAATAGCCAAATAAGATACTGCAAAGGCAATAAGACTAAAAAATGCTGTATAAAATGTAAAAAATACGTATGCGGGAAATGTGCAATTGAGAAGCCTATAATTATAAAAAATGATGCAAAAAAGAGTAAAATCTACGAGATTTATTTTTAAACAAAAGAAACTACGCTTTTTCATTGTTAAATAATTATTATCTTCATTCTAAAATAAGAAATTTAAGTAAATTTAAAGTCCTGTCATTTGACCGCTCACGGTAGGAATAGTTATGCATAAATGGCGGTAGGTTTAGTGTTAAATTTCAAGAAGACCTAAACAATATCACATCATGGGCCACGAACTATAAGCTTACACTAAATGCAGAGAAGACCAAAGCAATTGTTAATGGCTCCAACACACTCCTTAAATCATTGGCTCCTCTGCCTAATCTTTTCCTCTACAATATCCCAATAAAATATTCTTCCTCTGTGAAGAACCTCGGTATCACTTTTGACCCAAAACCTCAACTCTGGAAAAACCATGTTTCCCAAATCTCTCGCTCCATCCACATCCTGAAGCAGTTTAATAGTTCACGTCACCAATTAAGGACCCAGCAACTCCTAGTTTCCTCTCTTATTTTCTCCTCCATTTCGACTATGGTTGCTTAGTGTATGGCCCCGGTCTTTCTGATGGATATTGAAGCTAAGCTGAGGCGCCTCTCATGAACTGCTTCATAAGATTTATTTTTAGCATTCCCCCAGAGACTCTCGCATTTCGCGCTACTATGATGAGTTTCCTCTGTCTACAGCCGCCAGTATTTTTTTGGGCTTCATTCCTTCTTCCAAGTTATCCAATCTCAAAGGCCATCTTATATTTTCCAACACTTCAAGTTCAAATCCTCTGATCTATATATTCCCTCAAACTGTTCTTCATCCTTTGACAAATCCTTCCTAATACGCGCTACCTCTCTCTGGAACTCCTTACCTTCATCTGTCCGCCATGCTCCTACCCTTTCCATCTTTAAATCCCTTCTGTTCAATTATCTCCTTTCTACCCAGCTTCCTCCGAAATGAATTCATTTATTTCCTTAATTTGTATTCTTATTTTTGTAAATACTTACTTATTTTTTGTATATAAATATCTAAAATAGAGGCCAAAACCATTAGGGCCTCCAATTGTACATGTTTTTATTCTTAGGGGACATAGTCCCAGGATAATAAATTTATTTTCTTTCTTATTCTTCTTTCTTTTGAACCATTTAGAGTAAGACAGTAATGTCAGTGTTCATCCCAGATCTTTTAAAAAATATATAACAATAATTATCGTGAATGCTTTGCACTTGATTATGTATTCAGTGTTCAAGCTTATAAAGCTCGGTCGTAAATTGTACTATTTAATGTCATTTAATGAACTAGTTGATAACAAGAAGGCGTTACCAAGCAATCCAGTTCACATTAAATAGTTGATGGGAAATAGAGACAGGAGCTGCGAAAGCCATCTCAATATATTTCACTATCCCCAGTAGAACTGCGGCACTTTATCTGCCTGCACCGTATGTGCAACATTGGAATTAAATATTAAGAACTTCTCTTCTCAAATCCCAAATATTACTGATTTATATTAACGCCAACCGCAACAACTTTGCTTTAAATTAAATATTTATACATGCAATGTAGCCAACTGAAAGTACTACAATCTGTTGGAGGATCACATGACTTGCTTTTTACTCCTCAATTCTCTTAGATTTGGTAAACAATTCAGTGTCGTAGCTTTACTTAGTTTTCATGGCTGAGCATATTAATATTAATTGATTTGGTTTTTTAAAAAATATATATATTTCAGCATATTAAATTAGCTTTTATAAAAAGTAATTTTCAATTTACATGCTACACGAATGCATTTAGTCCTGACCTTTCTAGAATTATACTAAAGTCTTAAGCTTTTCGCAGTTCTCTCTGCTTCAGTTGTGATTACTGCTTGATTGTCTTGAAGGCCAAAACTATTCGGCTATCTTCGGGAGTCGGCGGAAAAACGAGGTGCGCTTTATTCACATTGTCTTAAACTTATTTCCTCAATACCTTATTTTTCTTTATAGTGATACTGCTCACAGAAATGGTTTTAAATCGTATATTCATAAGTGGCTAGCAATTTTTGCGATATCCATCACGAAAGAACACTGTAGCTCTCTTAGAGGAGTAGTCACTAAGACTGGAGTATGCTAGTGTAATCAATTTTTAGCATATCACACCCATTTTGACAGGGAGTGTACAGGGTGTTCATTTTAAGACCTCCAAAATGCAAACCTACATTAAATTTGGAACCAAATGGACTTCATTCACCTAAATAGGTTCAAAGGGACGATAATTTTAAATGATTGCAAAAATTACCCTTAGTAGGGGTAAGAGCAGAACGTCGTTTTAATGTTACGTAGGGGGAGCCCTACATCACATCATCCTGCCAAAAATTCATCATAATCGGGTTAAGATTTACAGAGTTATTAGTAATAATAATTTTGGAGGGAGCCTTACATACCATGAGGCTAACTCCTCTCCCATTCGATGTGCAGTGTCAAGACCCCCAAAAGGCACATCTACATGAAATTCCGAATCGAATGATACCTCATTCATGAAAATCGGTCCACGTTTTTAGGCGCTACGTTGTTTACAAAAAAAGGTAACAACAAGAAAAACATTTTTTGAAAATGCCGTATTTGTCCATTTTCAGCAACATATTTCTCGAAATCTATTTAATCTGTGTTGTTGCAAAAAAATTACATTTATAAAGGAGGATTTGCCCTATATTTTAAAGAAAATTTGAGAATTTTATCTTTTATAGAAAAAGAGAAAAAAAAAATTGTCAAAGTTGGGTGTTTTTCAACTTACAGTTTAAAATGTTAAGTATAAGGGTTGATTAAACGCCAAAAGGTACACAAATCAGCTAGTACCCAACATTTCATTCATGCTTAGCTGATATAATTTAAGTAATTTTGCTGCATTAACTTTTTCTTCACATTTTTTTAGAAATTATTAGATGTCACAGACCCTTCTGCTGGCCATTTTCATCTACAAAATATTTGTTCAAGTAGCACTGTAGATTGACTGTAATATCTAGTTATTTATAATAATCAAACTATTAATTACAGGTTAAAAAGAAAAACGTTATAAAAAATAAAAAATAAAAATATGAGGCTAAAAAATTCAAAACCTTTATTTAAAAAATGCTTATATCAACATACATCAATGATTTTGTTTATTTCATTTATTTATTTTATTTTATTTATTTTTTTAAATCATCGGTTTAAGTTCATTCTTCGATTAAAGTAATTGTTATTTTATGAAGTAGTCAAACGTTTATAATAATAGGTAATAATTATCTGGCTTTATCGCAAATAATATAGTTTTCTTCAATTACACTCTCAATGTAGCTGTTCTTCTCACAATGTTGTATATATGTAATATAAAATAAATAAGATATGCATATTTTTAGGGCAGCTAATTATTCCAGTATTTTACTATAAGTAAAATAAGGGAGACTGAATTAAATTACAATTTATTGAGAAATGAATAATTGTTGAATAATCTACTTGTTATTAACTGTGAGTTATTTGTGCTCACGAATATTTCGGTAAGACGAATTCAAGACTAAAATATTCTGTTAAATCCGTAATTCAAATTTAAACAGTAGCTGACTCTAACTTTGTTTTTCTCTACTTTAACATGCATGTATATGTGACTACTAAGAATAAAGGGCATATTAAAGATAAATCCAAAGAATAATTTGAAATGGAGTTAAAATAAAGTACCTATTTAAAAACGAAGATATAATATACATTTTATCATAATTATAACAAAATAATATTATGAATGATTTGGCCAGCATAAGGGTCTGTGACATCTAATAATTTCTAAAAAAATGTGAAGAAAAAGTTAATGCAGCAAAATTACTTAAATTATATCAGCTAAGCATGAATGAAATGTTGGGTACTAGCTGATTTGTGTACCTTTTGGCGTTTAATCAACCCTTATACTTAACATTTTAAACTGTAAGTTTTTGTTAAAGAGATTTTTGTACCTTTTGGATAGATTTTCATTTTTGTCTATTTTGCAAAGTTACATATCTGCTTTACAATTTGGAATAAGCAATTCTATCATTATAACCTGATAAGGTGGTAAGTCGGAACCATAACTACCATTGGAGAGATCTTTTTAAAGAATGATTATAGTTGCCATCCTCAATAACAATTTTTTTGAGAAAGCGTTTTGAATAAAATAGGACGGTATTTGTACGTAAAAAGCAAAATTAAACGGTGATTTCAGTACTTCCTCTTAAGAGGAGTAAGAAAAATAAACTGCGATTACAGTACTTCTCCCTAAAAGGCAAAGATTTTGAATCGAACGACAATTCATTCATAATGTAAATAGGTTCGCCCATTGATAATTTTAACGATTGCAGTACTTCCTCTTAGTAGGTGTAAGAGCATGATGGCACATCACAGCCACGTAGAGGAGCTTTAATTACTGCTTCGTGCTAAATTTTATGAAAATCGGACTAAGCGTTATAGAAATATTGGTAATAATACTTTTAGAAAGGGCTTTACTTGGATGGGGCAAACTCCCCTCCTTATAAGGCACTGCGTCGAGACTTTTAAAGTACAAATCTGTACAAAATTTCGATTCGAATGACACTTCATTCATGAAAATCGGTTCACGCCTCGATAATTTGAAATGATTGCTATACTTCCTCTTAACAAGTGTAAGAGCAGATCGTCGCTTTAATGTTACGTAGGGAAGCCCTAACCCTATCATCCTACCAAATTTTATCAAAATCGGGCCAAGATTTACAGAGAAATTAGTAATAATAATTTTAGAGGGGGCCTTACATAAAGGGGGCTAACCCCTCTCCCATTCGATGTACAGCGTCGAGACCCCCAAAAGGCACATCTACATAAAATTGCGAATCGAATGACACCTCATTCATGAAAATCGGTTCGTGCGTTTAGGCGCTACGCAGTTTACAAAAAAGGTAACAACAACAACAACAAGAAGAAGAAGAACAAGAACAACAACAACTTTTGAAAGTGCCGTTTTTGCTCATTTTCAGCAACTTTTTTCTCGAAATCTGTTATATCTATGTTGTTGCAAAAAAATTACGGGCGTAAAGGAGAATTCGCCCTATATTTTAAAGAAAATTTGAGAATTTTATCTTTTATAGAAAAAGAGAAAAAAATTGTCAAAGTTGGGTGTTTTTCAACATTACGCTTTTTCGTGCACTTTTTGACGATCAACCCTTATACAACTGTCCTACCGGACAGTTTTAATATATCGTGCAGGGTGATCCATTTAAAACGCACCAATCGCTAATAACATTTTAGGAAAGCGGAATTTCGAAAAAACCCACGAAATAAACTATGTTTTTTTTGGACTAGTTTTCAAATTTTCTACCCCCGAAGCTGTATCTTCATTTTTGGCGGAGTTACGGCCAAAAACCCGATCGGGGTTTCATAAGGACCACTGGTTTTGACAATGATTATGAAAACTAAATAAGAAACTGTGGAAAATGACGTTAACCCCGTTTCGATATCCCTAATATTAGTTGAGATATTTAAGATCAAAGTTACAATTTTATCTATTCGTGAACGGTTTTCGATATTAATTTTCCACCAGAAATACACGTTTTGGGAGGTCCTCTGACTGCAAAAAATATTATTAGCGACGCAAAGTAAAAAAAAAAAATAATAATTGAAGATTTTAAAATATGAAATCTCCTTAACAAAAACTTACAGTTTAAAATGTTAAGTATAAGGGTTGATTAAACGCCAAAAGGTACACAAATCAGCGAGTACCCAACATTTCATTAATACTTCATTAATAGTTAAGTAATTCTACTGCATTAATTTTCATTAACAAGTTATTTTTTAGAATTTATTAGATGTCACAGACCCTTATGCTGGCCATTTTCGTCTACAAAATATATGTTCAAGTAGCACTGTAGATTGACTGTAATATCTAGTTATCTATAATAATGAAACTATTAATTACAGGTTAAAAAGAAAAACGTTATAAAAAATAAATAAAAAATTATGAGGCTAAAAAATTCAAAACTTTTTTTTATAAAAAACTTACACCAATGATTTTGTTTATTTTATTTATTTATTTTTATTTTTAAATAAAAATCGTCGGTTTAAGTTCATTCTTCGATTAAAGTAATTGTTATTTTATGTAGTAGTCAAACGTTTATAATAATAGGTAATAATTATCTGGCTTTATCGCAAATAATATAGTTTTCTTCAATTACATTCTCAATCTAGGTATTCATCCCACAATGTTGTATATATGTAATATAAAATGAATAAGATATGCATATTTTTAGGACAGCTAATTATTCCAATATTTTACTATAAGTAAAATTAGGGGGACTAAATTAAATTACAATTGAGAAATGAATAATTGTTGTTGAATAATCTACTTGTTATTAACTGTATGTAATTGTGCTCACGAATATTTCGGTAAGACGAATTCAAGACAGCAGCCTACTCTAACTTTGTCTTTTTCTACTTTATCATGCATGTACATATATGTGATTTATCATAATTATAACAAAAAAATATTATAAATGAAGTGGCCAGCATAAGGGTCTGTGACATCTAATAAATTCTAAAAAATAACTTGTTAATGAAAATTAATGCAGTAGAATTACTTAACTATTAATGAAGTATTAATGAAATGTTGGGTACTCGCTGATTTGTGTACCTTTTGGCGTTTAATCAACCCTTATACTTAACATTTTAAACTGTAAGTTTTTGTTAAGGAGATTTTTGTACCTTTTGGATAGATTTTCCTTTTTGTTTATTTTACAAAGTTACATATCTTCTTTACAGATTTTTTTAAAATTTGGAATAAACAATTCTATCACTATAATCTGATAAGGTGTTAAGTCGGAACCGTAACTACCAATGGAGAGATCTTTTTAAAGAATGATTATAGTTGCGTTCCCCCAAACCATCCTCAATAACAATTTTTTTGAAAAAGCGTTTTGAATAACATAGGAAGGTATTTGTTCGTAAATAGCAAAATTAAACTGCGATTTCAGTACTTCCTTTTAAGAGGAGTAAGAAAAATAAACTACGATTGCAGTACTTCTTCCTAAAAGGCAAAGAGGCAAAGATCTTTTAATCGAACGACAATTCATTGATTTAAATCGGTTCACTCATTGATAATTTAAATGATTGCAGTACTTCCTCTTAGTAGGTGCAAGAGCATCAGCAACGTAGAGGAGCTTTAACCACTTATTCGAGCTGAATTTTATCAAAATCGGACTAAGCGTTATAGAAATATTGGTAATAATAGTTTTAGAAAGGGCCTTATTTGGGTGGGGCAAACTCCCCTCCTTATGAGGCACGGCGTCGAGACTTTTAAAGTGCAAATCTGTACAAAATTTCGATTCGAATGACCCTTCATTCATGCAAATCGGTTCACGTGTCGATAATTTGCAACGATTGCTATACTTCCCCTTAACAAGTGTAAGAGCAGATCGTCGCTTTATTGTTACGTAGGGGAGCCCTAACCCTATCATCCTACCAAATTTTATCAAAATCGGACCAAGATTTACAGAGTAATTAGTATTAATAATTTTGGAGGGGGCCTTACATAAAGGGGGCTAACTCCTCTCCCATTCAATGTACAGGATCGAGACCCCCAAAAGGCACATCTACATAAAATTCCGAATCGAATGACACCTCATTCATGAAAATCGGTTCACGCGTTTAGGCGCTACGTTGTTTACAAAAAAGGTAACAAGAAGAAGAAGAAGAACAAGAACAAGAACATTTTTTGAAAAAGCCGTTTTTGCTCATTTTTGGCAACTTTTTTCTCGAAACCTATTAGATCTGGGTTGTTGCAAAAAAATTACAGTTATAAAGGAGGGTTTGCCCAATAATTTAAAGAAAATTCGGGAATTTTATCTTTTATAGAAAAAGAGAAAAAAAATTTCAAAGTTGGGTGTTTTTCAACGTTACACTTTTTCGTGCAGTTTTTGATGATCAACCCTTATACAACTGTCCTACCGGACAGTTTTAATGTAATGTAATGGTTGTGGGTGAATCGGGATAAATTAGTTTTATCATCAAATAAAGGCAATCTTCACATCATTTTAATGTACCCAGTATGCAAGACTTCTTTAACTGTGATTACGGTAAGAATATCTTGCCAGGGTGTGGTCTAATGATCAAGAGCGTGGCTTTGTAACTGGGAGATCACCAGTTTGAATACCGCGTATGCAGTTATTCATAATACGTACTTAAAAAATCATAATACTTTTTTTAATAAAGTGTAGTCATACGCGGGATTCGAACTGGGGACCTCCCACTCAAATGCAACAAAAAATATTCTCTTCACTTTAGCCCGATTCTCAATAGTGTCCAAGATATTTGCATTTTTAACTTTTCCGTCGATATTCGCGTTTTTCACCATAAAAACGGCCGTAACTTTTCTATCCTTTATCCTACAACAAATCTGCTTATTCCAAACGAAAGAGCATTAAATTTCCTATAAATTTGCTTGGTACAGAGCTTCAAAACGATTCTTATAACAACGAAATGTTTACTTGAATGTCTAAAAATTTCGTTCTCGATGATTTTTGTTAAAATTTTCAACTGCATTTTCAACAAGGAGGTTGAGAAGAATTGTGGCAAATTTTTAGTTTCTTGACTACAATTATTTGTGCAACATATTTTAACGACATAATGGAGGTTTTTTTTCATCAAAGTTAATTAATAATAATTCAAAACTAATCAATTTTTGGAGAAGGAACAAAAAGTATGTAACCATTTTATTTTTGAATTATTATTAATTAACTTTGAACAAAAAAACCTCCATTAAGTCATTCGAATAAGTTGCACAAACTATTGTAGTCAAGAAACTAAAAATTGCTACTTTATTTTTTTACTTCCGTTTTATTAAATAATAATTGTGAAAAACTAAAATGGTTACTTTTCTTTTTGTTCCTTCTCCAAAAATTGACATACGAGTGAATTAATAATTTGATATCAGTGAAAAGTCGGTTACGCAACATCCCAGTTTTCTGCATTTACACCCCTCTGTTCGGGGGTAGGGTTTTATTAAAAACCAAAAAAATCCATATGATCTTGAAGCTCAATAAATGCGCAACTTTTTCTGAAATTATGTGATTCCTTGATTCATTAACCATTGAGAAAATGCAGTTGAAAATTTTAACAAAAATCATCAAGAACGAAATTTTTAGACATTCAAGTAAACATTTCGTTGTTATAAGAATCGTTTTGAAGCTCTGTACCAAACAAATTTATAGGAAATTTAATGCTCTTTCGTTTGGAATAAGCAGATTTGTTGTAGGATAAAGGACAAAAAAGTTACGGCCGTTTGTGTGGTGGAAAACGCGAATATCGACGGAATAGTTAAAAATGCAAATATCTTGGACACTATTGAGAATCGGGCCAAAGTGAATAGAATATTTTTTGTTGCATATTAGCTGCTGAATCACCTCCCGAAGTTTCGACCACTCCTCCGTATACACCCTGCACTTAATCTTTCAAATAATTTGCAACACAAACACAGCTTTTACAGACTAGCTGTTTGAATAAATTTTGATTAATGAGGAATTTAGGTTCCATACAGAGAAATGTGTAGTGTTACCAACTGGAAAATGTGTAATGTGAAATATAATTTGTTTCAAAATTCGTAGAAATGAGGAAACTGAAGACTTTTCAATAAAAAGATAGTCATATGAGTTTTCCACAGATTCTTAATTTGAATTCAATATTTAATTTAACAGAGAGTAATTTAAAAAAGTGTATAGAAGGGAGTAACGGGCCACTGGTGTCATTCTAGGCTCCATACACTTGCAGCAGTGTGTGTACCTATACGTGTGTTAAGCTCAGGTTGCCGTTTTAATCAAATTATTGGGCCTGTTGCTTGCTGCTCGTTGTTATTGACAGACACGGCCGACCACCTGGAAAAGGTTCATGTAAGCGGGACTTTTTATTTAGCATTAAATAGGTGTTTCTGTAGGTCTGGCAAGCATTTTGATTTAAATTGTAATAAGAGACAAATTACTTCTCGGGTAGGCACAAAGGTTGAGGAGAAAAAAAGGTGTTTGCCTATATTGTCATGGCTTCTTTTTTGCCCTGGATGAGATGTGCATAGTCAAATTCCTTTCAAAACTTGGATTATTTAAATTAAACATGTCTGGATATTTTCAATATTTTTTAATAAAAGCGCGGCCTCTGTGATCGGACAATATAATAGAGGAAATACTGCAATTGTCCCGCTTCCCGGAAGCTTATTTTGTTGAAAATTAATTTTAAGTAAAATACCATTTTTTATTTACACTAATACGGTAGGCTGTGACCTCCCATAATATCGGGTTGTCCGGAAAATAATGCAGAATTATGGTTTTAAAAGAAAAAAAATAGAAATTAATGATTTATAACTGTTTTTATTAATCAAAATAGTCTCCATTACTTTCTATACATTTCTGGCAACGTGTGGGTAACTTCTCCATACCCTCTGTATAGAATTTGGAATCCTTAGAATTTATAAATTCAGAAAACGCATTTTTCTAATGTTCATTGGTACAATAAATTTTGTATTTTGTGAATAGCTGTCCAGGTGTCTAAAAAAAAATTAGTAATCAGTAGGCGAGAAGTCCAAGTGAGTAGGGCGGGTGTGGCAGAGTCTCATAGCCAAGCTCCAACAAATTTCGGGAAGACAAACGTAAGATATGTGGTGGCCGAGCGTTGTCATGCAAAACAGAATGGGGCCCCTTTCGATTGGCTAAAAATGGCTTCATTATTGCCAATTTTTCTGATGCATTACGTCAAATTTGGTTACAATACGATTCGGAATTTGATGGTTTCGCCAGGATTCAAGAAGCTGTAATGAATCAGACCAAATGAAGCCCACCAAAAACAGTAACCATCACCTTTTGATGATTTGGGTGGCTTTGGAAAAATGTTGTGCTGTTTCTCCTTTGTCTAGTCACTGTCCAGAGTGTCTGCTGTTGTTCTGGACAGAAAAAGATCGCTGTTGTTTCGGGCAAAGAAGTGCAGCACAAATTTACGAGTACATACCGCTGATCTTTTTGGAGGAAACCCAACTTTCAAGCTTTTTCACCGTCCCAATCGCCTTGAGATGGTTATCGACGGTTGATTTGCCGTCGCAAACAATTTGCAAACAACACTGGTCCATCACCGGACAGTGAGCTGTAAGAAGCTCCTCGAAAAAGAGAAAATCTAAGGGGCCAGCCTGCTGGATTCGATCCCGGAACCTCCGCGTAGGAATCCAATACGCTAAACGCATAGCTAATCCCTTCCTAGATATTATTCTTACAATAAAAATTGTCATCTGCAAAGGCAACCTTCTACAGCTGTCTTTTATATGCAGTTTCCTCAATCTCATTTTACAATTCTTAAGAATCTCATTCGCAATTAGATTAAAATAGAAAGGATCACCAAATACACTGTTGTTCTACGCCCTAGTGATGGCGAACCTATGACACGCGTGTCAATGCTGACACGCGAGCTCATTTTTGGTGACACGCATCTTCAAAGATAAAAAATTGCATAATTCAAATATTTGTCTCTCATAAAGGCCAGAGTTGGTTATTAATAATAATTTTAGGATGGAAGATTTGCGAGGAATCGGTCAAATAAAACAACTCGTCTTATTGCCAACGTTTCGACAAATACGTCGACAAATACGTCGTTTGAAAAGTCCGTGCAAAGTCAGAGAGATAGCACTACTGGCGCGTATCGAGGTTATGTTTAGTTAATAGCATCTCTTGGAAGAACACACACCAAGTTTCAGCCAGATCGGTCTATTTCTTTGTGTTTGGCATTAGTTTGAATCGAGGAAGTCGAGTGATTTTCAAAAAATGGACGAAAAAGAATTTCGTGTGATGATTAAACACTACTTATGAAAGGCAAAACGCCTCAGGAGACTAAAGAGAAGCTTGATAAACATTATGGTGACTCTGCACCTTCGATTAGAACAGTTTATAAGTGGTTTCAAAATTTTCGGAGTGGCCATATGGGCACAAGTGACGCTGAACGTTCTGGACGCCCTGTTGAGGTTACTACTCCAGAAATCATTGATAAAATCCATGATATGGTGATGGATGACAGAAGAGTGAAGGTGCGTGAGATTGCTAATGCTGTGGGCATCTCGAATGAACGGGTACATAATATTTTGCATCAACATTTGGACATGACAAAGCTATCCGCAAGATGGGTACCGCGATTGCTCACGCTTGACCAAAAACGAAATCGTGTGAAGTGTTGCAAGGACGGTTTGCAGCTGTTCCAGAAGAATCCGCAGGACTTTAAGCGTCGTTTCGTCACTGTGCATGAAACATGGATACATCACTACACTCCTGAGACCAAAGAACAATCTAAACAATGGGTTACCAACGGGGAATCTGCGCCAAAAAAGGCGAAGACCGTTCCTTCGGCCGGAAAGATTATGGCGACTGTCTTTTGGGATTCGCAAGGAATAATCCTCATCGACTATCTGGAAAAGGGTAAAACTATTACAGGTGCATATTATTCATCGTTATTGGACCGTTTGAAAACCAAGCTGCAAGAAAAACGCCCTCGATTGGCCCACAAAAAAGTCCTTTTCCATCACGACAACGCACCAGCTCACACCTCAGCAGTTGTGGTCGCAAAATTAATGGAAATAGGGTTCCAACTCGTTTCACATCCCCCCTATTCTCCAGACTTGGCTCCCTCGGACTACTATTTGTTCCCCAATATGAAGAAATGGCTGGCGGGAAAAAGATTTTATTCAAACGAGGAGGTGATTGCAGAAACGAATGGCTATTTTTCAGACTTGGACAAATCCTATTATTCGGAAGGGATCAACAAACTAGAGCAGCGTTGGACGAAGTGTATAAGCCTAAAAGGAGACTATGTTGAAAAATAAAAAAGGTTTACCCCAAAAAATTAAGTAGTTTTTATTTTTGCACGGACTTTTCAAACGACCCTCGTATATTGTCCTCTTCAGGGCGTGGCTATGCAAGGTATTTGTCGAAACGTTGGCAAAAAGACGAGTTGTTTTATTTGACCGATTCCTCGCAAATCTTCCATCCTAAGTTTAACAATTTGCGGTCACGAAAAATATATATTCATTAATAATAATATTATTACTTACGTTAATAATAATTAATAATTTAATTCTGAATTGATTTTCTATGTTAAGTGTCAATGAAATTTGTAAAACAAGTCTCTAAATGTAAAACATTGGTTTCATAATTTTGGTTTTAGTATTTTAAATGGCATTAAACAAATAATTAATTTAAAAAAAACTATATCTCCATTTTTTTTAGTCTACTTTTGTGATGTGTGATACGCCACGAAAATTATGTTTCGATTTTTTCAAAATTTTGACACACCGAGCCCCAAAAGATTCGCCATCACTGCCCTAAGTCGTAACAAATTTTTCCTGATTCCTGGTTGATACGTAATGGGCATAATTTCTTGTGCACTTTTACAGGCTCTAGTTGGCAAAAACTGCACATTTTACTGACGTTTACGTATGTCAGTACTCTACTCGTCAAATTATATGCTTAGACCGAATCAAAAGCGTCAAACTATTACCATTCATTACATATTGTACTTTTGTATACAGGGTGTCCCAAGCTATATGGATAACGATCTGTAATATTAATGAGGAGCTAAATTTATAATAATATAGTACTTTTCTTCTTATTCAATCAAAAAACCGTTATAATATTATCATTTTGACATTTCTTATAAGAATCATGTTTTCATTCATAACTTGTAAAATATCGCTCACAGAAAAAAACCGTTCGAGTAAATTTTTCTTAAAAAAAATAGAGGAATCTATTTCTTAAATAAAAACCACACCTCCCCATTTAAAAAAATGAAGTTGGTGCCTGTATCTCGCTTCTGGAAGCACCGAAAAAAATTTACAAATTAAATTTGGATTTCTAACAAAAAACTAAGGGAACACGTATTTTTTAGTTTTTTTCTAGCTATCTTAGTTTCCGAGAAAAAGTCGTTATCCATATAGCTTGGGACACCCTGTATTTTTTTTTGTAAAACACAATATTTAAATAAACTATGTACAAGAAACAATTTTAGTCAATTTGTGGTTATAATAAATTCTGTGAATGAACACCGTATTAACCGGGATTTTGTTGTCCTTTTTTTTTAATTAACACTGAATGCAAGTGGAAGGTTACTTGAGTGGGTGGTAGACATTTGTTGGAAATGACGGATATAAACCCCTCAGCTCCGATATAAAAGCCAACTTTTTTTGTGCAAATAAAAATATTTCATTTTTATTTGAAACAATTTACCGGCGAAAATTGATTCTAAGTGAGTAGGCAGCCGCGATAAGCTACTGCCTCTAAAATACATTTTATATAACCTCTCTAACCTGTAGCAAGGTAAAATGTATTGCTAACAGTCTCGTTTCAAAGAGAACAAAGTTGATCATCTAATAATAATAAGTTCTGACAAAAAAGCATTAAAACTAAAATGATATGTTTTACAATCTTTATACCTATATAGTGAGTATAAATTAGCACGCCTAAATTACAAAATATATAATATATGTTTAAATTTATCTCATAATGGGTACCCAATTTTGAGTAAAATATTACTATTTAATATGTTGTTGACTTGATTTACTTCTAATCTTGTCGAAACTAATAGATACGGGGAGCAGTTGATAACCTCCTGGCTAACTTGGCTTGCCAGCCAGAGGAGGCACCTTTGAAGGCACAGTACATGCTTAACAAGTTGAGTAAAGTGCATTATTTGATAAATTAAGGAATAAGTCTGATCCTTTACATGAAAGATATTGATCACTTAAATATGTGGCAGGAGGTTTCCAATTTTTTTGGTAATTAAACGCAACTCTCCCAAAATTACCTAGTAATTATTAAACCTTCTTGTTTGTAACAGATGTAAAATTAATTTTGAGAACTTCTAAAGCTCATAACATTTGATTTTTCTTAGAAAAATCACTCGGAAAACTTCTTATTTCCCGATATTAAGAAAAATACTAGCTTTACTGCCTTGGCAATATTTTCAGTAGAAAGGGGATGAAAAAATACATCAAAATGACCTATCGCGTGCTCTTCTTTCTCTTTGATAACAAGTTAAAAAATTGAAATATGATTAATAAATACCACATTTTGAAATGGCCTAGCACCTTCAATTTTGAAGATGTCGAATTGCGGTTTCCGGTTTCTTTCATAACTTTTTATACTCCTTAAAACTATGTATATGAAAATGGGGGTCAACTGCGAACCCTCACTTTTTGTCGCGCGTCAGCCGCGTATGCGGACAGGAATCTAAAATCAAGTCACATATTCTGAAACTAGAGATGACGGGCAACAAATTTTTCCTCTACCATTTTTTTGCTCAGATCAACCGTTTAAGCATGAAATGCATTTGAGCCGTCTTAAAATGAACACCCTGTATATCGTATACATTGTTATATCGAATTAAAAAACCTTAATATCTTTAAAGAATTGCAGAGTGTTTTGAACGCTGTTTTCATTGACGTTCAATACTTCTTCCAGTTGTGAGGGAATGTTGAAACTTTTGCCCAAGCTCTGGAATACTTGGAACATTCAAGCAGGATGTGGCGTACAGTTACACCCAGAGCAAATAGGTGGTTCTTCTCTTCTGAAGATGTGACCATGGGTTAATAGCGTGTGGCCAATCCTCAACCTGGCTAACACCACCTCCTCACGGTGAGTGTTTCGGACATGATGTTAACCACATCATTGGAATTTGTTCGTTAGAGGAAATGATTTCCAGTCTCTTATCCACTGGGACATATACTGGCGACATTATTCAAAGAGTACACGTGTGCTACAACATCGATCACAAAAGCTGAACCCACACCACTTCCCGTTTTGGATCCGTCCGTGAAAACCTGTTTTTATATTAGGTTTATTTAATGTTTATATTATGTTGATATTATTATTTTTCTTTTTGACAGGCATAATAATATATCTAACATTCCCTTCGACAAGACACAAGATGCCACTTAAAAGCTCAAAAACAAGAAATCTGTTGACTAAAGTACTTAATACGTACTCAAGTTTTACTGAAAATTATGATTTTGGTGCAAAAAAGAAGAGTTAGCTGCAAAATTACTTTTGCTTATAGCAAGCTTAAAAAATGCCTTAGAAAGTTCAAATTGAGCTCCAAATGACCCCCATCACAATATATTAACTAATCCTTACAGCAAACACAACATAAGGAATACATCTTAAAGTATATTTAGTTTTTTGTCCCTACTAAAATTTAAAAAAAATGTAGATGAACTCCTTTATTGCACCAAGCTCTTCAATTGGGGTTCACGTTTAAAAAATATGTTGTACAGCATCGGGTGCCATAGATATTTGGAACAGTCAAGATCCAGCCTTACTAAAGAACAACCTAACCAATTTAAAAATTGCATTTCAGAATAACTTTTTGTGTAAAGATGTAGATAATGTTCTGAATTCCAGGTTTTAACATCCATTTCAGGTTAGTAAGTGCTTTAGGCATCGAGGAGCATTTTCTTAATGTCAACATGAACATTGCTATTTTAAGGTTATTGGTACAGTTAAGGCTTGTTAGCAATAAATCTCCTAGTTTTTTTATAATGAGGAGGAAATTTAAATTTAAGCCAGAAAACCTATCTGTTTTTATCTGTTCCTTGTTTAAATCTGGACACGTTAGAACATTTCTTAATAGAGTGCCCTTATTTTGCAGTACCTTAAGGTATCAACATATAAATAAATATATATTGGAAATAGTTTCCCTTTTGACTTTCTGCTCTAAATTAGAGTTACAGAATTTATACCATTTTGTAACTCAAGCTTTGGAAAAGCGGCAAAAAGCAGGTGTAATATTAGGGCTCAAGTAGAATTCTCAGTTGAGTTTGTCAATTAAAAAAATAAATTGAAAAAATAATAAATTTTAGGGAAAGGTATCACTTTATTTATGTTTATATTATTTGCTTTTTTACATTATATTCATTTCATTTAGAACATTGAAGTTTATTTATGTTCAGCCAGCTCATTGCAGAAAGTTGTAAACTTATAAGTAGGGAACGGATTCGTATGTATTTACATATTTTTTTCTAGGCAATTTACAGACGTTTTTCAACTAGAAGTATTCATACTGACACTTTTTAAGCCGTTTGAGTCTACTTTTATTTCACATATTTCCACATATTTGGATGTTATCGCATATTTATACATATTTGATTAAAATAAATAAATATTTAATCATATGTACATATTTTTTCTTATTTTTCATTTTGGGCATATTTGCATAATTGGGAGGTGGTTGACAGGAACTGTGAACCACAGACTGTAGGGCTGTGAATCGCAGTGGGTTCAATGGTTATTGTAATTTACACAGAATGCTGCTAAACAGTGACGGGCACTTGTTAGTTCTTTGAAGTTGTCTGTTCTTTCAGCTCGTTCGTTGAAGTGTCCAATTCATTTCGTTCGGTCACTTAGTGTATTCTTTTTTGGGTGAAATGCCACGAACTTCGGCCTCAAACAAACAACTGGTTGCTAAATATCTTCGCGAGTTTCCAGCAGAACTTTTTCGAAGTGATGAAGACATTTTGTACTGCACAGCTTGTGGCAAGCGCGTTTCTTGCTCTCAACGTTCCCAAGTCACCCAACATATTGCCACCGGATCGCACATAGAGAATAAAAACAGAAAGAAAGAGAGGACGTCCTATCAAGCCTTCCTTACATCTCCATCATCAAGTAAGTCTACTCTGAGTACAGATCTGTGTCGGGCTTTGGTTAGAGCAGATATCCCTTTCCACAAACTTAAAAATCCTCATTTCAAAGGATTCTTAGAGACCTACGAGCTCGTATATTGGGAAAAAAATGCCTGACGAGAGCACTCTGCGGAAAAACTACCTGGAAGATATCTATAAAGATACACTAACCAAAATTCGAGAACATATCAAAGACGAGATAACTTCTTTCAGCAAGGCACCTATAACATCTGTAGATGCTGAACGTTCTTTTAGTCGTTACAAGTCCATCTTACGCCCAGATCGTCGTCACTTTACGTTCCAACATTTGAAATTTCATGTGGTTGCAAACAATTTCGAAGAGAGAAGTTTTCAAAATTGAAAATTTAACACATCTTTTTATAAACAGCAAAAATGTTCTTTGTTGTATAAATCATTATAACTTGGAAAAACAAATTATTTTGTTCCTAATAAATTATTATAAATTGTAAAAATATTCTTTTCTTGTATAAATAATTATAACTTGCCCCCCAAAAAAAATTCCATTTTCATAAAAAAAGATGTCCATTTTACTTAAATATTCCAGAAAATATTTTAAGAAAATCACATATTTTCCACATAATTGACGAAAATAAATGCATATTTTAATTAAATATTTGGCATTTTTAAATACATAAAAATCCGTTCCTTACTTATAAGCAATGAAGTTATTTATTTATTTACTTTTTAAGTTAATACTCGTATTAAACTTACTTCGCATGTTGCTGACTCTCAAAAACTTAAACAGAAATTCTGCTAACGATTTCTATCGAATAAGGTACCTAGATTTTTTTTGTCTTCAAACTTTTAGTACGCGTATTGATCGAAAATTAGTTCTATAACTTTTGTATGAAACATTTTCCGAAAAAATTCGTTCGAGAGCTCTCTGTGTTGGGGTTTCTATAGATATATTTTTAAATTGCAATTGCATTATAATGTATGACCTTATGACCTTATTACATTAATTAATAAAGATTAAATATGCAACCAACATATATCAAATTTGAATAGAATTATCTAACCGAAAATGATACTTTACTCAGTCGATATTTTACACGATTTTGGAAGGAAAGGATTCTCAAAAACTGGGGCATACCAATTCCATTTTTACCATTTATACAGGGTATACACGGAGGAGTGGTCGAAACTTCGGGAGGTGAATCAGCAGCTTAAATGCAACAAAAAATATTCTCTTCACTTTGGCCCGATTCTCAATAGTGTCCAAGATATTTGCATTTTTAACTTTTCCGTCGATATTCGCGTTTTCCACCACACAAACGGCCGTAACTTTTTTGTCCTTTATCCCACAACAAATCTGCTTATTCCAAACGAAAGAGCATTAAATTTCCTATAAATCTGCTTGGTACAGAGCCTCAAAATGATACTCATAACAATGAAATTTTTACTTGAATGTCTAAAAATTTCGTTCTCGATGATATCTGTTAAAATTTTCAACTGCATTTTCTCAATGGTTAATGAATCAAGGAGTCACATAATTTCTGAAAAAGTTGCGCATTTATTGAGCTTCAAGACCATATGAACTTTTTTGGTTTTTAATAAAACCCTACCCCGAACAGAGGGGTGTAAATGCAGAAAACTGGGATTTTGCGTAACCGACTTTTCACTACTAATTTAATCAAATATCAATTTTTACCATTTTAGTTTAGAACAATTATTATTTTATAAAACGGAAGTAAAAAATAAAGTAGCAATAAAACACAGAAGTGAAAAAGTACAATAGGCAGGTACCTAGTTAAAATTGCTACAAAAATCGTTCGAACTATTCAAACAAGGAGGTTGAGAAGAATTGTGGCAAATTTTTAGTTTCTTGACAACAATTGTTTGTGCAACATATTTTAACGACAAAATGGAGGTTTTTTTTCGTCAAAGTTAATTAATAATAATTCAAAACTGATCAATTTTTGGAGAAGGAACAAAAAGTATGTAACCATTTTATTTTTGAATTATTATTAATTAATTTTGATGAAAAAAAACCTCCATTATGTCATTCAAATAAGTTGCACCAACAATTGCAGTCAACTACTGCGTTTTATTGCTACTTTATTTTTTACTTCCGTTTTATTAAATAATAATTGTGAAAAACTAAAATGGTTACTTTTCTTTTTGTTCCTTCTCCAAAAATTGACATTTGAGTAAATTAGTAGTGAAAAGTCGGTTACGCAAAATCCCAGTTTTCTGCATTTACACCCCCTCTGTTCGGGGTAGGGTTTTATTAAAAACCAAAAAGATCCATATGGTCTTTAAGCTCAATAAATGCGCAACTTTTTCTTAAATTATGCAACTCCTTGATTCAATAATCATTGAATAAATACAGTTGAAAATTTTAACAAAAATCATAGAGAACGAATTTTTTAGACATTAAAGTAAGAATTGCATTGTTTATAAGGAACGTTTTGAGGCTCTGGGTTAAGCAGATTTATAGGAAATTTAATGCTCTTTCGTTTGGAATAAGCAGATTTGTTGTAGGATAAAGGATAGAAAAGTTACGGCCGTTTTTATGGTGAAAAACGCGAATATCGACGGAAAAGTTAAAAATGCAAATATCTTGGACACAATTGAGAATCGGGCTAAAGTGAATAGAATATTTTTTGTTGCATTTGGGCTACTGAATCACCTCCCCAAGTTTCGACCACTCCTCCGTATACACCCTGTATACAGGGTGATTTTAGATTCCTGCCCGCATACGCGGCTGACGCGCGACCAAAATGGAGGGTTCGCAGTTGACCCCCATTTTCATATACATACGTAGTTTTAAGGAGTATAAAAAGTTATGAAAGAAACCGGAAACCGTAGTTCGATATCTTTAAAATTAAAGGTGCTAGGCCATTTCAAGATCTGGTATTTATTAATCATATTTCAATTTTTTAACTTGTTATCAAAGAGAAAGTAGAGCACGCGATAGGTCGTTTTTATGTATTTTTTCATCCCCTTTCTACTAAAAATATTGCCAATACAGTAAAGCTAGTATTTTTTTTAATATCGGGGAAATAAGTCGTTTTCCAAGTGATTTTTCTAAGAAAAATCAAATGTTAAGGCTTTAGATGTTCTCAAACATACCCAAAATGGCTAAAAAATAATTTTACATCTGTTACAAACAAGGTTTAATAATTATTTGATAATTTTGGGAGAGTTGCGTTTAATTACCAAAAAAATTGGAAACCTCCTGCCACATATTTAAGTGATCAATATCTTTCATGTAAAGGATCAAACTTATTCCTTAATTTATCAAATAATGCACTTTACTCAACTTGTGAAGCATGTGCTATGCCTTCAAAGGTGCCTCCTCAGATACAGAGAACAGCTGATAACCTCCTGGCTAACCTGGCTTGCGTGCTTAGTATATTTTAAAGGTTGTAGGAATATTTATAAGAGTACTACACCCCAAAGTTCAAAAATGATAGCTAGAATGGTTTGGGAAAGAATAATAGATGCAAATAGCCTTTAGGTGGTGAATAAAACTGAGACAAGACGAATGAGTTTGGTAAGAAGAGGATGGCACTACTGGGCACCAGCACTCCCTCTTGTCGGCTGGACCGATAACCTATGAAGGGAAGTGTGGACCTAGGTCGGATCACCCGGGACTCCGCCATGCCTCACTGGATGAGATATTGGTTGGACGCTAATCGGGTGGAGAGACATGTGCCATCCTAGTCCGAGAAAAGAACACAGCTCTAGGGGCGCTAATGACCATAGTCGTCGATGCGCCAAAAAAAAAAAAAAACAACGATCTATCAAACCAGTAAATACTTGGATCACTAATTCTGTATAGATTTTGTGTTTTCCATTTGCACATTACCTTTATTTTTTAATTACAAAGATCAATAAAAACTCTAAAGCTTTTTTTTATTTTAGCTATTCTATCTCGTTATTCAATCCATGAACCCGAATCTAAATAGAGATGGTAATCCAAGCGTTTTTGAATTGGTTGGGGAGGAAGAAGTATACTTAGGTACTGGAAGGTCGCGGAATAGATAAGAAGTTGTGAAGGCTGGTTGGGTTATAGAGGAGATGCTCTCCACATTAAGGAAATTTATTGTTACTTGATCAGTATTTTTCAAAACTATTTTATTTATTTTACACTCAAATTTAAGTTGGCAAGACTGAAACGATAAAGAAGCGAAGAATTTATCTGAATTTGATACAAGGAACTAAAAGAAATCTGGTGTCAAATTCACATTATTGCTTTTATGATGGTTTTGGTTTTTCTCGACTGTTATTGATAGATGATTTTTGGGAATTTATCCACGGCCTTTCAGAAAAAATATCATTAAATTCAAAAAACATAATATTTCGACAGCTTTTAAGAACACAAACACCTTTAGCTAACAAAATAATTTACATACATACGTCTACATTAAATGGTTTACCATAACATGAGTAAAATGTTACACTGAATTTTTTCTTCAAATTGTGCAACACACATTCATGTTGCTTAAATATTGCCGATGAGGAATGTCCCCATTCTTAGTTTGTCATTATTAAGGCAAAAGTTATTGGTTGAATCTAAAGTAATTTTGTTTGAAGGTAGTTTCAGTCTGGGTTAGAGCTATTAGTTGGTCAATATACTGTAGTGTGATTTCGTCTTTTAGTTTCTGTTTTATAATATTTAAAGAGTCTCTGACCGGGTAGAAGTGTTAAGGTTTGTAATGTCGAGGGATATGAGGTGTGATGAGAATGTTAGTTCTGTGTCTTTCAATAAGTGGGATAAAGTGTTGGGTATTTTTTATATGTAAACTTTAGGAACTGTTCTCAGGTTAGGTGCTGTGCGATTCATGTTGTCGGGTCGTTCTTAAGTTGGGTTTGTCCCTATTTTTTTATGAAGTCTTTTTGATAACATAGTCTGAGTATGATGGTTTTGGTTTTTTCCGACCGTTGTTGATAGATGATTTTTGGTGAATATCGAGGTGCGGTCTTAAATAAAAAGAACTTTTTTGCTTTATACCAACGTTTCGGCACTTTTTACTACCTTCTTCAGGGTCTGTACCAAAGAACACCAACACCTTTACATACCTTATTCACAAAACTAAAAAGACCCTACACCAAAATTGTTCCGTTCAGATGTAATTTATAAAATCAATTGCAAAAATTGTGGCGCCACATACGTTGGACAAACATCACCAATATCTGAACAAGAGACTCGCACCAACACCAACACGACTGCAAAACTAAAAAACCTAATGATACCTTATCTGCTCTCACTAAACACCATCTAAACATGAATTTGACTTTAACAACACTTCTCATACTTGTAACTAACACCAACAGAAACAAACGGAACATATTAGAAATGATACACATTAAAAGACAACAAAAATCCATCAACTTTAGGACAGACACGAACAACCTTTCGAATTTCTACAATAACATTCTTCAAACAGTAACTTAACAAATTACTCACCACATACCTTAGGTTTTTCCAGCCCTATTGTTTTCACCCCTCCCTTACCTCTATATTTATTTTATTTTATTTATTTATTTATAATTTGTCAACGGGGTGAACCCCATACAAATAGAGTTTGGTATTTACATCATTACAAGTTTAGCAGACATATGATAATCCAACAATGAGAGACCACAATGATTGACTGCAGAAAAACAAAAATAGTTAGAAAATTGATAGTACAAGAAATTAGCAACAGCGAAGCAATACAAAAAGAAGTGCCAATGACAAAAATTACAATAGCTTGTACAAGAGTAAGTAGTTGGAAAACAAAAAAAGAATACAATACAATAAAATTGACTTGAAAATTAAATTCAGAAAAGAAAGGCAGTAATCAAAATTGATAATTATTCATTTAATATAAACGATCTGATCTTTAAACAGTTTACAATATAATAGTATAGATTTTTTATTTCCTGTTCAGTATTAATGGCTAGTACATTAGGAAACAGCTGTGGGGTAACATTTATAACCTGTGGTATATGATGCTTGCGAAGTGGTTCGTATATCGGACAAACAACAATCAAATGAAATAAGTCCTCAGCAGCCTTATAATTACATATTGTACACAACTCTTTAGGTTTGATGATATAGGTGGTGTTTTTAACCATTAATTTAACTTGATATGTACCAGAAAGCCTCAATTGCGTGAAAAGTTTTAGTATGCCAAATGGCAAGTTAAGGTCAATGTAGGGCTCCTTATCATAAGTAAGAGTGAATAGATTAGTATAAAATGGACTATATTTTGCAGAGAGCAGCAGTTCAAAATCTTTATTTTTTAAAAAATCTTTAAACTTATTTAATGTAGGTGTAATTGATTTTTTAAAAAGGACAGGATTTGTTTCTAATAAAATGGAATTAGAGTGAATTTGGGTGAGCAAGTTATCAATTTGAGAGAACCAGTTAAATTTTATTGAACTATGGTAGTTAAAGTGAGCATGTTTAAGCTGCGAAAAACATATGATTATGAAAAAATATATGTTTTTTTTTACCTCTATATAAACCCGCTTTTCCGTCAATCCTTAACAGTTATGATGATATACTCGTAGCTCTACATTAAACTTCACAAACTTTTTTATAATGTAAGTCTTTTCAAATTATATTTATCTATCTATTTAATTTTATGTTTTAGAAATAATTTTTCAATTTTAGAAAGGTTTTCAATTTTATCTATATTAGTGTAATATTCCTTTTGTACAGACCCTGAAGAAGGTAGTAAAAATTACCGAAACGTTGGTATAAAGCAAAAAAGTTGTTTTTATTGATGACCGCACCTCGATATTCCCAAAAATCATTATTGCTTTTGTTTTAAACTTACCAAAAAAATTTTAAACTAAAATAGAATTTTCAGTATAAGTACGTTGGCTTTTGGGTTGGTACTGGGTTGGAACAATCTACAATAGGCTGATCCATCGCATGGTGTTCGCGAACGACGTGATTCTGGCCTCACGTATTTTGACGGTCCTATCCGGTGCCGTGGAAGTACACTGGCTTGACTATAGATGTTACTAAAATGGAATATACGAAGAACTCAAGGAAGTAGTGAATATATACGAGGTGTGGCTATTAAATAACGAGACTGATGCTGCTACAGAAGAACTATGCATGCGCCAAATCATTTGATTGCAGCGTCTCACGTGTTTTGTACAGAAATCTGTCTGACCGGAACCGTCGTTTGTGTAAGAGCTGTTAGTTTCGTTTTGCCGAAAACATGATACCTACACATGTAGTAGAGCAACGAATTGTCGTGAAATTTAACTTTTATTAAAAGAAGTTTATGGTGATGAATGTTAATCACGTGCGCGAGTTTTTTTGAATGTTTCAAGCGTTTCCAAGATGGCCGAGAAGACATCGGAGATGATGACCGACCGGATCGCTCTTCCACGTCCAAAACGGATAAAAAATATCGATTATAATTAATCAACATTACTACCGTGAGGTGCTTGCTCATCTCCGTGAAAGAGTAAGGAAAAAAACGACCCGATTCGTGGAAGAACAAGTCAAGGGGTTCTCCATCAAGACAACCAGCGCCGGCTCACACTGCATTGTCTGTTAAGGACGTTTCTAGCCAAGTACAAACATCCCAGTTTTAGGCCATCCGCCTTATTCGCCTGACCCTGGCCACATGTGACTTCATGATCTGTTCCCCAAAGTCAAATCTGCATTAAAAGGAACACGATTTCAGTCCGTTGAAGCTGTGAAAGAAAAAGCGGCACGCGTCATGCAGGAGCTCAGAGAAAAAGTCTTCCAGCACTGTTGCGAACAATGGTAAATTCGCGTGGAGCGTTTTAGGGATAGGGGTGGGGTGTATATTGAAGGTGATAATAACTAAATATGTATAAATTTAAAATAAAATGTTTTATAGCAATAGTCTCGTTATTTAATAGCCTCAACTCGTATAGTGTAGTTTGACGGGCACAATTTCCGACGCTGCAAGAGTTTCAAGTACCTGGAAGCTTTAGTGACGGAAGAGAATCGATTTGGAAGTCGAACTTAATGCCTGTTTTTGCATTGAATGAAGTCTTGAGTTTGCGGTCCATAGTTTATAAAAATATTATTAGAACCGTCGCGTCGTTACTATGGTAGTGTGACAGCTGGGTATTAACAAAGAAAAGCAAGATAGATGTTTGGAAAAGCAAGGTTCTGAGAAAAGTTTTTGGCCAGGTCAATGAAAATGGAAGATTGAAGGCAGAGGGGACCGCAGTACCTGGGGGTAATCTAAGTTATTCGGTGAACCCATCCTCCAGTAGCCCACGTTAAAAAAGGAACACTGTGGTGGCTCTGGCCATGTTCAAAGAATGCCAGATACCAGGCAGATGATGACAGGTAAGGCCAGGAAGAGGGGTAAGATAAAGAGGAAGACCGAGGCTAAGTGGATTGGATGATGAGGAGGACAATCTCAGGAAGATCGGGATAAAAGGATGGTGAGGAAAAGCCGAGAATAGACAGGAATGGCTACAGCTCCTTCTGGAGAAGGCCCAGGCCCAACTAGGCTGTAAAAGCCATTTAATAGTATTAGTAGGTTGCCTTTAATATTAAGGCTAAAATAAAACCACTGACAAAGAGAAGAGTGACAAGCCCTAGCTCCGCCCAAAATTACTTATTTCATTAATTGTCCATCCAAATTCCTCAAAATGTGCTTTTTAAAAACTTTAAACCTTAAATACGGGCGTCAATAACCCCCAGATGTTGACGCGCCTTAAATAATTTAAAGAGTGATCCTCGAATGTCTTAGCTGGTTAGTACAGCCAATTTATTTATAGAATTTTATTTTTTAGTTTGTACGACGTTCCCTGGCCATCCTTACTTTATTTAGAACTACAAAAAAAACATCGCATTTAATAACAATATATTATTATAAGTCATTTTAACATCACTTTTTTTTTAAATTCAAAATTGTACTGCTTTAGGGGCACTACTTATATTTTGAGCCTAGGCAACACTGAGTGTTGTCACAAAGTTTGACATTTTTGACCATAACCTTCTTCAGAACGTTTTGTTATTTGAGCGCGATTTGTGTTGTTTACAGTCACTTGAAAATTGTGTCTCAGCTAAAAAAATGGAATTAACTCGTGAAAATTTTCGTGCAATGATTTATTACGACTTTCGACGTGGATTATCAAGACAGGAGTGCATCGATCAACTTACTTCCACTTTTGGCCATAAAGCCCCATCCTTTGCCACACTGTGAAACGCTGGTATAACGAATTAAATCGTGGTCGTCGTTCGCTCACCGACGAAAGTCGTGCAAGGTCGTCCAAAATCAGTTGTTGTGTCAGAAAACATTGATGCTGTGCAAAAACTAATAATGCAAGATCGTCATGTGACATACTGTGAGATTGAGGCAACCTTAGGCATTAGTTCCACCCTGCATACGTAAAATATTTCATGATCATTTAGCCGTGAAAAAAGGATTTGTTCTCGTTGGATCCCACATAATCTGACAAAATCTCAAAGAGCTGCTCGTGTCGATTGGTGCAAACAAATGCTTAAGAAATACAATGGCGGTGCTTCAAAAGACGTGTATAAGATTGTAGCAAGTGACGAATCATGGATATAATGCGTATGAGCCGGAAACTAAACAGCAGTCGACTGTATGGGTGTTTCAAAGATGAACCAAATCCAACAAAAAGTTGTTCGCGCTCGAAACACTTCGAAACAAATGGTCGCCTGTGGCAACAGTGCCTTTAGAGGAACGTAGAACGGTCAATTCTGAATGGTACACAACCATTTGTTTGCTGGAAGTCTTCGATGAAATAAGGAAAAAAAACAACAAGCGCCGTCAGATCATTTTTCATCAAGACAATGCCAGCTGTCACACATCTCGTCTAACTACCGACTATTTGAGCACTCAAAAAATCGAATTAACGGGTCATCCGCCGTACAGTCCTGATTTAGCACCAAATTTGACTTCTTTTTGTTTCCGAACGTCAAGAATAAATTACGTGGACAACGATTTTCGTCGGCAGAAGAAGCCGTTGATGCATTCAAAAACCATGTTTTGGAGGTGTCTCAAGCGGAATGGAAAAAAATGCTTGTGACAAGTGGTTCGAACGCATGCAGAAGTGTTATAGATCATAAAGGAGAATATTTTGAAAAACAATAAAGTCATTTTCAATGACAAATTACTGTTTTCTTTTTATTATTAGGCTCAAAATATAAATAGTGCCCCTAAAAGTGTAATAATCACATATTGGGTGTTATTTGTTAATTTAAAAAAAAAAAAAAAATAACAGTTACGTAACTAACAATGTCAAGCCTACCGAAACTCTAGGCTAGGAAACATTGTATTTTTCTTGATAAAGGAACTCGAAAACAGCTATAAAATCAGTTTTATGATACTAGAACGCCTATTTTATTTATTAGCTATGTTCGAAAATCCTAGGTCTATACAATAGCAATAATTTTGAAAAAATAAATCATTAATTCTAACGCTTTTTTTGGCTTTCTTTGTTGATCGAATTGAAGATGTACCCTAGAGCGGCCCTGAAACGTTTCAGCAAAAAATAGAGAAAAAAAGCAAAATGTTTTATGATTAGAAATTGTGGCTTTAACTACCTATTAATAAAAAGCAGTTAAATATCTATCAAATCTTTTTCTATTTTCCGCAGCCCTTAAAACGTTTTCTTAACTTTTCACTTATGTAGAGTATGAAAAAAGAGTAAATATTCCAATTAAAAAAGTTTTTGGATTTTATAAAAATATACAAAACTGTATGATGAAGAAAAGTTACGATAAAGTTTTATTCCAGGCTTATAAAGTATTTTCACTTTTAGGATCATATTTTATTAGATTTTTTGCAACCTCCTTCTGTAAATACGTTAACAATTTATATTAAATTACATCGTTATAGTACACTGGTTTTTATAGATTAAAGTAACAAAAAATGATTTTTTTTAAATACTAGACCAGTTTAAAAGTGTATTAGCAAATAATTTCTATAAAATAAGTCAAGTAGAAAATACTGTTTTTGCCAAACAAAGGTAGGACTAAGCTAGTCTGCCGTTTGTACCCTGCCTCTGTAAAAGATGTCTCTATTTTGTTTTGTATAAATCAAACTAATTAATTTTTTAATCTGTTCCAATTAAAAAAATTAAAACTTAAAAAACGTTTGGCCAAGCCTACAACAATGTTATCAAACGAAAATAACCTTTCTGCTGGTTAACAGTGATTAAAAATGAATTGAGATTATTTTATTTTAAAAAAAAATAAAAAAAAGAATATCCTAAGTGGCTAATAAATATTTATGAATTAAAAAAAATTATGAATTTACCTGCTAGTGCAGAGACAAAAAACGCCGGTAATATTGGCAATGAAGTCATCGCGTTAACCACACATAAGTTCTACATTTTCCCTGTTAAATTTGTTTTCGTTGTACCCATTTTAGTTTTTAGTTGAGAAAAAAATTTTTCTCTAGCTAGCTGTTTGTAGATGAAACAAACTGAGTGACTTGTTAGTAATTATAAAAAATAAACATTTATATGATAAAAAGTTAACATTATTTTTAATAAATATAATTAGAAAATTAAATAAATTATAATTGAAAACTCTATGTGGGTATGCGATGCTATATAAATTAAAACGGCAAACAAGTATTATACAAATTTTAGCCTAGTTTGCGCAACTGTGCTACTATAAGCGGCAAGGCACAGACTGAACTCCTACAATAGTCTGGGGGCAGACTGTGTCCTCAAATAGCCGATCATTACCGAAAGGACCCGAATTGATTTTACTTTTAATTTTTTTTTTTGCTTATTTTCACTTCCTCCTATTTATTATAAGAAGAACTTATTATAATCGTGAAGTTTTGTCTATGTTGCGTTTTTCAAAAAATTCGTTTTTTTTTCGGCCCGAATAAGTGTTTCTACAATTTGGATTCTGTAAATGTGTTGCCGTTCTGATTCCATAACTTGAAAACGGAAAATTGCGTACCATTTAAATTTGTTACTTCTTTAAGGTTTCTCCATGGGTTTTGTTGATTAAGTTTTGGCCATAATCATTCAACTATAACAAATTATGCAATGGATTTTGGTTTGGCTTTGTTTAATTTGCAAAACACATATATTAGGACAGTTTTTGAGGTCAAGGTAAAGGTTGAAATAGTGGGCGGAACCCCGAACCAGCTGATACGCGAAAAGTTGTTGATTTTTTCGCAGCTACTAGCCCCAAATTTTACTGCGGTATTTTACTACAGTAAAACCGGTTGATCGTAGGCCCATTTTTACGGGCCATTGTAGATTGAATGAACGCGTTTACCGCATGAACATGGCAGTTAGGTTCTGTCGGCAAGCTGAAGAACTGCTAAGTATTGGATCAGAGCGATGTGACCTCTTAAAGCAGGGGGTCCCCAAACTACTGCCCGCGGGACACATGCGGCCCCCTGAGGACATATATTCGACCTTCGCCGCACTTCCGGAAGAGGCATCTCTTTCACTAGGTGGTCAGTGAGGGGAGCACTATATGTGCGGCGGTGCCGCAAAGCGCTGTGTCGCTCATGTACAGTACTACTTCCGATGACGCGGGACGGACGCGTCAAGGCTCCGAAAACAGTGTGTAAAATCAACAGCTAGAAGTATAGTAAAAGCACTATAACTAAACCGGACATTGACCATCTCATTAGCCAAAAAGCAGGACCATAATTCCCACAGAAATGACTGGGCAGTTTGGTGATTTAAATTTACTTTTTCTTTATTTAAAATATTGTATTTGTTCCCGTTTTGTTTTTTTTTTACTTTAAAATAGTTTGTTTTATAGTCCGGCCCTCCAACGGCGGTCTGAGGGACAGTGAACTGGCCCCCTGTGTAAAACGTTTGGGGACCCTGCTCTAAAGAAGTATGTATTATTAAGGTGTTTTACCATCTTAATGGATATTATATTGAATTTAGGCGCCACGGTAGCCGAGCGGTTAGAGGCGAGACCTGTAAAGCTAATACGAGTATGTATTTGTGGTACTGGGGTTCGATTCCCCGGTCTTTAGGCCTTGGATTTTATTTAATGGTTAATAAAAAGAAATTTACAGTAAAGTATGTTTGCTAGTCGTCTCTCCGTCTACGACACCTAATTGGTAGTTGGACGTTAAGCCCCGCCTGAAAAAATAGGCGATTGCTTTACTTTTATATTGAATTTTGGCAAAAATTACGAATTTGGAGAAAATATATCGCTCACAATTAAGAATTTTCAAAAAAAATACTTCAAGAAAAGGAAGGGGATTAGCTTATGCGGTTAGCGTATTGGATTCCCACGCGAAGATCCCGGGTTCGAATCCACCTGCTGGTCCCTTAGATTTTCTCTTCCTAGGAGCTTCTTACAGCTCAATGTCCGGTGATGGACAGTGTTATCTGTTTTTTTACTAATTTTTCTGTGTCTGTGTGAATCGTAACTCCAAAATGAAGAATCGTCATAGGTTCAAATTTGATATTTCGCTTAAGGGCCACCACGGGATATGATAATACCAATTTTTGGTCCAAATCAGTCCACCCGGATGCGCTACCACTGTAATGCATGAGATTTTTCCAAAAAAAATTGCTCTTTCAATTTTCTTTAAAAATCGATATACTCATTACGCAAAAGCAGATCTACAACTTCTTTTCTAAAAAATGGGATCTGGCTAGACTTCTCTCTAATGTTCCGTTTCACTTCATTTCGAATTTTCGCATCACATAAGTTCTATTTAGGAAGAGTAAATGAGTTCGCAGGTACTAGATAATAACCTGATTATAAACCTTCAAATGCGAGTATGTTTACTTCATTTCTGACCGGTTTCAGATTCTTATACAGCATCTGTTGAATTATCACTTTAGTGTAGAGAATTTTGACTTCACACTATTACACTAGCTGACTCTTTTACATAACATACCATTTCTAAACTCGACTTTTATGTAGTTTTGCAAATAAATTTATAAAATAAAAATTGTTTGGAAACATAACAAATCAGCAATGTGTGACAGAAACAGTTAAAAAGTCAAAAAGTCAAACATTAAAGCGATGAAACAACTTCTAATTATACAATGTATAATATACACGAATATCTGAAACAATTCAAAAGTAGTGAAACACTCGCGTGCTACGATATTGAGTTGTACGAGGGGGTAGCCAAAAATGCCGCGCATGGAGCTTATGTAGTACGCATTTCTGCCGCTAGACGTGTATAGCGCAATTCCTTGCCAGTTCAGTCCTGCCTGTGTTGTCTGCCTGGCTTGTTCTGTTCATCTGCAGTGATTGTTTTTACCAGCGCTGTTTTGTTCTTTTTTCGTTTTTTATGATGGCAAGTTTAAGTGAACAACGTGCAGCTCTGAAATTTTGTTTTCTACTCGGCAAAAATGCTGCTGAAAGTGTTTTAATGTTGAAAACAGCTTACAAAGATGACGCTATGGGAAAAACTCAAGTATACGAGTGGTTTACTCGGTTTAAAAATGGCGACATGTCGATTGATGACAAACCTCGTTCTGGACGTCCATCAACTGCCCGAATCGACGAAAATGTTGAAAAAATTCGAGAGCTGGTGTTCACAGACCGTCGACAGACAATTGATCAACTGTCAGAGAGTAGTGGGTTATCTTGGAGTTCGGTTCAGCGAATTTTAACGGAAGATTTGGGGATGAAAAGGGTTGCTGCCAAGTTTGTTCCTCGAGTTCTGACTGACAATCAAAAAGAACATCGAGTTGAAACATGTCGTGCTTTGAAACAACAGCTTGAAACTGATCCAGACTTTCTGTCAAAGGTCATTACTGGTGATGAGTCATGGTGCTATGGTTATGACCCAGAAACAAAGCAACAGTCGAGCCAATGGAAGACGTCATCTTCACCCCGACCAAAAAAATGTTGTCAAGTCAAGTCAAACATCAAAACAATGCTGATTTGCTTTTTTGATGCCAAAGGCGTAGTCCATTCAGAGTTTGTCCCCCCAGGTCAGACCGTCAATCAAACCTTGTATTTGGAAGTTTTGAAAAGATTGCGCAATAGTGTTCGCCAAAAAAGACCCGATTTGTGGCAAACAGGAGACTGGTTCTTCCACCACGACAATGCACCTGCACACACAGCCATCTCTGTTACACAGTTTTTGGCTAAAAATGGCATGGTTCCGCTGCCCCACGCACCTTACTCGCCTGGCCTGGCTCCGTGCGACTTTTTCTTATTTCCACGCATGAAAAAGGGCATGAAAGGTCACCGATTTGACAACATTGAAGAGGTCAAGAAAAAAACGAAGAAGGAGCTGTCAGCCATTTCTAAAGATGACTACAAAAAATGTTTCGAACAGTGGAAGCACCGGTGGGACAAATGTATTAGTTGTAATGGAGAGTATTTTGAAGGGGATAAGGTTGTTCTGTAAAAAATTTGTAAATAAATAGCTTTTAAAAAATAATTCCGGTTTTTTTTGGGTACCCCCTCGTAAACATTCCATATAAAATGAAAATGGCCTGATCGGAACTTCATATTTTACAGAATAGATGTTTCAGATTTTAGGTAAGTTTACGAAACTTTTTTTTGGACGATTTCCTTTAAAACTAACTAGCAAACAACATATATTTAGGTATATTTTTATTTTATCTTTTTGGCGCATCGATTGCGTCGATCATTAGCACCCTAAATCTAATTTCCTTCTTGTTCTAAAGCCACTCTCGTATCTATACAGCTTCTACTCGCAGTACCTTGCCCAACAAGGCAGAGTGGAAGGCATAGGTAATAGGGTATTTTCCTGACATGCTCTCCTACTTTCTACGCACTTGTCGATGAGAATCTTATTTGGGCCATCCCTTGTATCTCTTGAACTTATTTTTACAAAAACGTTAAAAGTAATTTTTTTCGTTTTTGTTTCGTGTCTAGCTTTGTTATTTTATAAAAGTGTGCAAAGCTTTAACAACTCTTGTTTCTGTACTGATATTAATTATATTTATATCCAAATTGCAAGGCTAAATTTAACGGGGAGGCTATTTACTATCATAGTACCTGGGGCTTACAGTACTTTTAGCTAATATTCCTGCAGACTATAAAATTGCCTAACAACCCTAAAATAAACTTAAACGTACTAGGATTGAAATACTATCATAAAATTAGGCTAAAAATACAAAAGTATACCAGCATTTCATCCGATAAATACGTACATTTACTCCATTAATATAAAGTCTATTACTTTTACTTTAAATATTTTTCAAGGACACGTAATTTACATGTATCTCTGGTCTCTATAGAGTGCCGTTTATTCTTCTAACAATAAAAATAATTTTGAAGCCTCGCAATTTGTAGCCAAAATACCGATTTGTAATAAGGCATCTTCGAATTTTCTGTAGTTTTTCAATAGTCGTGCATAGTATTTCGTTTGAACTTGAAAATAACGTATGTCAAGGTTATCACTTTGATTTGAAGGGATTAGCTATGCGGTTAGCGTATTGGATTCCCAAGCGGACATCCTGGGTTCGAATCCAGCTGCTGGGCCCCTTAGATTTTCTCTTCCTAGGAGCTTCTTGCAGCTCACTGTCCAGTGTTGATAGTAACGAAAGAACTCCGGGCGCTAATGCCCTAGCCCTAAGATGTTGACGCTCCTTAAATTCAAAAAATAAAATAAATTACTTGCACATCGTTAAAATCCATCAACATTCCTCAGCAACTAGTCTAACTAATCCTGCTTGACAACTGAAGCGTCAGTGGCTACGCGAGTTTTCAACATATAAAGGGTTTTCAGTGAAATAGTGAATTGTATTATTAATTTTCACTGAAATATAGGGTGTGTTCCAAAAGTAATGCAATTGAATTTCCCGCGCCGCTCCTATCGGTCGGAGTGGGACCGAAGCACTTGGAATAGGTCGGGGGGACGCGAAATCGGTCTCAGTGCTCTCCAAGCTGTGGAAGCGGCAGGAAGTCAGTTATTGTAAATCTCTGCTCGCCGGCCGTGTCACGAACAACCATCCGAGCGGAAATTCAAGTGAACTTTAGCAACGTATTGAAATTGAATCTGATTATTTGGACAACGACATCACTGATGATGAAACCTAGGTTTTTGGAATACGACCCAGAAACAAAACGCCAAAGCTCTGAGTGGCCACACCGACCCAAAAAGGCAAGAATGAGCAAATCAAAAGTGAAAACAATGTTCGTTGTTTTTTTCGACAGTGAAGGAGTGGTGCATAAGGAGTTTGTTCCTCAAGAACAGACAGTTAACGCTGCCTACTACGTGGATGTGCTGGAAATTCTCCAAAAAACGGTCATCAGGACGAGAAAAGACATCTCCCCTACCTGGCAACTCCATCACGACAACGCGCTACAAGTCCGCGAGTTCCTGACCAAACACCAGGTGCCAACGCTGCCCCACTCCCCTATAGTCCTGACGTCGCCCCAGCAGACTTCTTTTTGGTCCCTCGGTTTAATTCAGCCCTGAAAGGGAACCCGTTTTTCGTCCCAAGAAGAGATCCAATCAGCCGTGATGAAGGCCTAGCGAGAGGTCCCCGAAGACGCCTTCCAGGGCGCGTACCGGTCATGGCAGAGTTGCTGGAAAAAAATGTGTAGTGGCCCAAGGACAGTACTTTGAAGAATTTTAAGTGTTTGTACAAAATCTGTTAGATAAATTACTTTTTAAAAAAATTATTGCATTACTTTTGGAACGCACCCTATAGTGTTGAATTTTAACTCATTGTTTGGTGATAGTGTTATTTGTATCGAGAGAACGCTGTCTGGAGGCTGGCAGTTCACTAAAAAAAGAAAGCACTGGATGATTTCTTGTTCGTTGTCATTGTATGCCAGACTATTTGCTTATTGCTGCTTCATTGTTGAATCTATTGTATATAAATAAAACTAAAAGATTAAATTGTAAATCAAAAAAAGTTTTTTTCCTAACGTGGCTGCTCATAGACAGTTCCACACTTTAAGAAATCATCTCCACAATTGTGGAAACAACAATAAATTACTTGAAGTGGTTGGTGTTTGTGAGCGGATTTCTAGCTGATCTAGACAAGAAGTGTTTTTCTGTGGGTGAGCCTGGGCTGGCTGGCCTTCTGAGGGCGCTGATCATTTCATATGGGCCACCATTACCCACTGTTGGATTAAGACTACGATAAACAACACTCCTAATCCTGCGCTATGTTATTTTTCATCTTGGGGGTTTAGTTTTACGGACGACCCAGATGGGTTCGGCGAATCCTTTACACCCACAGTCGTAATAATAATCATAATAACTCCAAGGGGAGCAGTACAAACGGGTCTTACTAACTCCACTAGCTAGGAATATTTAGAGTGAATTAAATTAAAGGTTCAATAAGTTATGCTAATCTCCAAATACCGTTGTAAAACTTTCCAAGTATTTGTGTTTTTATCAGTAAATAATCCAAAGTTGGTAGCTAAAACGTTGTAACAGGTAACAACACGATCATCAGCTGAACACGGGAGCAGTTAACTGAATTTCTCTCTCTAAAAATATTTCTAAAGATACATATTGTAAAGTTTTTGTCCTTTTACTAAAAACTTCACAGTTACAACTAGTGCCTGCCACTAGTTAATTTAAATAGTATGTGGGTTTGATAAATAATAAAACTCGCTAAAGTTGTAAGTAATAACCTTATTTATTAACACATTAACATTACTCACATTAACATTTACAAACAACTAACGCTATTCATTACAGCTACCATTTACAACAGTCACAACAGTTTACTGTTACTTACTCACTTCGTAACGCCACAAAACTCTTCCACGACTGACTACTGGTCCGCACTGCACCGAATTGCGCTAGACTCAACCGCACTATTAAAGCACTACTCCCTAACTGACTACCTGCCCAACTAGCTAACTTTGAAGCACTCCGCGACACTGACTCTCTTAAAACTGTCACTTCCAAAGTGTCTCTCCAAAACTAACTCAAAGACTAACTTCTCAAAACTCACTCAAAGACTTGACTAAAAACTCTGTCTAAAAACTCTAATAACTGACTTCTCCAGCTGTGTCTGTCTCCTTTTAACTGCGACTGCCCACCGGCCGGTCACTGGCTGAGGAAAACACATGCTGCCACCACCCCAACTGGGGCCGCCCTCCTCTAACCTTCTGTCTTACTCCAACTCCGTCTGTCTTGCTCCCACCTGCCGCTCATTGGCTGGAGAACACATACTGCCACCACCCCAACTGGGGTCGCCTCCTCCAATTGTTTGTCTCACTCCTACCTGTCAATCACTGGCTGGGGAAACACATATGCCACCACCCCAACTGCGGCCTCTCTCTTAGCTGGCTTTTACACAGGGGTGGACCGTTACAGGCTACGGTCACTAAACTCCTTGAACAATCTAGCCCTTTCCTTTTCAGTTCAGGTAGAGACCGGCCCTTTTGTTTACACAGTGGTGGCCTGTTACCGACTTTGGTCGCTCAACCCCTAGAACAATCTAGGCCTTTCGTTTCTGCCCAGGTCAACTTCGTTACAATATATCTATCATCTTCAAAATCTCCTAAATCCTATATTTATAGAAATAATTTTCCAAAGTTTCAAGACCAAACCGCTAAAATTCTTTTGTCTTTAACTAAATTAAAACAGCACTTTGAACTGGCTCCTCTGGTATTTGGACTAGAAAGAATTGCTTTTTTTCGTTTCACCAACATTTCTCAAATCTACCAATGATATTAACGCTTCTTTGAAATAAATATAAATTAACGAATAGATTAAGAAATTAGTCTTGCGGGAAAAATTTAGGAACATCAGTTGGTATCCTAAATTTTTACTTATGTATTGTAAAGTAAAATAATCGCCGTTTTTCTTTTCATTATTAATTTAATTAATTATTTTATTAATTTACTATTTACATTTTATTTTTATTATTTACTATATTTTTATTATTACTTAATTTACTATTAATTAATTAATAATAAAATTAATTTATTAATTTACTATAAATTAATTTATTATTTTACTATTATTTATTATAAACGATTAATTAATTAATTTACTATTGTTAATTTAATTTATTAATTTACTATTATTAATTTAATTAATTAATTTACTATCATTAATTTAATTAATTTACTATTATTAATTTAATTTATTAATTTACTATTATTAATTTAATTTATTAATTTACCATTATTAATTTAATTTATTAATTTACTATAAACATTTTACCAATGAAATAAAAAGTAGCTACACGCTGAAAGCTCTAAAAAAAAGGCCTTAAGTTTCCAAAAATTGTAATTTGTTTTCTATTTACAATTAAGTTGTTATTATCCAAGCTATTTGCCAAAATACCAAAGTACTTCTTGTACTTGGCTTTGAAGTAGAAAGTAAATATCATCAATGTTTTCTAAATTTTCTGCAGTAATGATGTTTCTATACAGACTATACTGTCCATCAACGGATAAGTGAGCTGTAAGAACCTTCTAGGAAGAAAAAAAAAGCTAAGGGGCCAGCAGCTGGATTCGAACCTGTGATCTCCGCGTTTGGAATCCAGTATTCGCTAACCAATATATAGGTGTGAGGTTCTGTTAAGCATTCCAATCTTTACCAAATCCAATCCTTACAATCCAAAATCCTTCGAAAATTCATAATGATCTATCCATTCCTTTAGTTCCGATCTAATACTATGATAAATGATAAGCCCATACAATATCAATAAATGGCACTGTAGAGGCAAGAGGGTTCTACCCTTTACGAGTTTCAGAAGATTGCCCAAAAAATTGGCAAATGTCTCAAATATGAGTTACAGATCAACTTGAGTACAAATCAGTTAAGCAATTTAAGAGAAAAAAATCTTAAAATTTTTCAGTAATTTGGTACTTCCGTGTGACCCAAATTTGCCCAAAACCAAATTATTGCGCCCTCAAGTGGCATCTAAGCGAAATATTAAATTTTAATTTACTGCAATTATTCGTTTTGTTTGTTTTTTTAGTTACAGTGAATACAGACACAAAAACACACAGAATTTAATACGTTACCGTAAATACAGCACAAAAACACACAGAATTTAATAAGTTACAGTGAATACAGACACAAAAACACACAGAATTTAATAAGTTAGAGAGAATACAGACACAAAAACACACAGAATTTAATAAGTTAAAGAGAATACAGACACAAAAACACAGAATTTAATAAGTTACATTGAATTCAGACACAAAAACACACAGCATTTAATAAGTTACAGTGAATATAGACACAATAACGCACAGAATTTAATAAGTTACAGTTAATATACGAGGTGTGGCTATTAAATAACGAGACTATTGCTGTAAAACATTTTATTTTAAATTTATACATATTTAGTTATTATCACCTTCAATATACACCCCTCCCCTATCCCTACAACGCTCCATGCGAATTTACCATTGTTCGAAACAGTGCTGGAAGTCATTTTCTGTGAGCTCCTGCATGACGCGTACCGATTTTTCTTTCACAGCTTCAACAGACTGAAATCGTATACCTTTTAATGCAGATTTGACTTTGGGGGAACAGATAAAAGTCACATGGGGGCCAGGCCAGGCGAATAAAGCGGATGGCCTAAAACTGGGATGTTGTACTTGGCTAGAAACGTCGTCTTGACAGACAATGCAGTGTGAGCCGGCGCGTTGTCTTGATGGAGAACCCCGCGACTTGTTCTTCCACAAATCTGGTCGTTTTTTCTTTATTCTTTCACGGAGTTGAGCAAGCACCTCACGGTAGTAATGTTGATTAATTATAATCGATAGTTTCATCCGTTTTGGACGTGGAAGGGCGACTCAGGCGGTCATCATCTCCGACGTCTTGGAAACGCTTGAACCACTCAAAAACCTGCGCACGTGATAAACATTCATCGCCATGAACTTCGTTTAATAAAAGATAAGTTTCAGTAGCGGTTTTACCCAGTTTTGATGGGAAATTTCACGACAATTCGTTGCTCTGCTACTTGTGTAGTATCATGTTTTCGGGCAAAACGAAACTAACATCTCTTACACAAACTTTCGGTTCCGGTCAGACAGATTTCTCTACAAACACGTGAGACGCTGCAATCGAAAGAGAAGGCTTTACGCTGCACAGCTGTCCGGTCGTTTAAGATTTGGCGCATGCATAGTTTTTCTGTAGCAGCATCAGTCTCGTTATTTAATAGCCACACCTCCGTATCTCTATCTAAAAACATATTTCGAGAGAAAACTCAATAAATCGAAATTTTCTGTGTATGAAAAGACTTTTTACAACGGATAGCAGAAAGTAAAATATGTTGACTAGAGTGCTGTTTTCATTGTTCGAGATAAGGGCTAAAGGAAGGGAGAGATCGCGTTCAGAATAGGTTGGTCCAATAATTGTGTTGAACTACTTGCTATTGTTTTTTTTATATATTTATTGGTGGACATTTTTAATGCCGGAAGTATTAAGAAATTGTCGGAATCGGAATTAATTTCAACAAGAGGAAGTTGAATTCTATTTCTCTCTGTAGATGACTTATTTATTTATGTAGTTTTGGTGTTGTTGGGCAGGCGCGCTGACAGATCAATACGGATCAGCTGATGAACTGTGGATGGGGTGACCCCGCGCACAGCATAACACGATCTTACCATGCAGTTGTTAACCTGACACCAAAAGCAGCACGGTATTCTGTTTTATGCTGTAAATAACATACTTTTTTTTTTTCTTTACTTGGAAGAGTATGTAATACATGTGGGCTACATTCACCTAAAAAATAATAATATTAATAAAATAAACTAATCCATTTGTCGTCCAAGAATGTGCGAGTTCGGTCAGGCCGGCTGAGACATGGCCAGTCGACGGCCTAACAAGAAACGGTCGCCCCGTCATTCAATGCCGTTCGCAGCTATACTTCAGGTAAATATCAAATTCTATTGTGAAAAATCTCATGTTTAATTGTTTATAGAAGTCAAAGATTTTCTTTTTTTAAGACTTGGAATTTTTACTAATTTTTGAGCTTGCTTTGATAATTTACATTTGCTACACAACAAAGCAAACTGTGCTTGAGGGAGGATGGCCGGTAATTAAGTGAAAGAGATAAAAGTATTAAATTTGGTAGTCAATAATAAGACAATAAGCTTATCACTTTTTATTTAAAGTTCCCTAAACAATCAATTTACTAAAACGTAACAGTCAAGGGAAAATATTACAAATTTCAGTCCTATTCATCTTTTTGTCGAGCTTTCAACCCAGGAGGTCTTCAATACTTATAACAAATTACCTTTATTCTTACATGGTAGTTATTATGAAACCCTTGCTAACCACAAAGAATAACTCGAAATGTTTTTGCGGTTGAGTCTGGTTGGGTAATAAAAATACCTTTTAAATTCTCAAAAAAGTCACAACAAAGACAATAAGAAAACCTTTGAGATAAACATAAGTTTTATACTGACTAAACCATATGTTTAATTATTGTTTAAATAAAATGGGAGCAACGGATGAAGTAATAGAGAGGTACAATCACCAGTTTTAATTGAAAAGTTAGCATACTCTGATTTGAGTATAGATTATGAAAAGAATCTGAGAAAGATCACCGAACTGTTGTTACAAACTTAGGCTAAATGTAATGATTGCAGTACTGTGCTTATTTAAAAGCTACAAAACTATTCATGCTAACGCAATTATAACCAAAATTTAGTACCTTACTTTCGAGACTTCCTTGACATTGTTTAACATGCTAATCAAGCCTGTCTCTAAGTTAAAAGAACTAGCTGAGTTTGCACTATGGCATACCGAACATCTGTTTGAGTAAAACAAAAAAAAAGCTGTAATTTCTCAACTTGCTGGAACTGCCTTCCCCGTTTGAGCACAGAATGTGGAAATTGAATTGAACAGCCGAACCTTCGAATCATAACCACATTATTCCTGTCATATAACAACAATATTTAAAGCAAATTGATACTTAATTTATGTAAAAATTTTTTTTTTAAGATTTAAATTTAAATTAAATTTTATACCCAAATATTCATATTTTGCCCTCGAGAAAACTACTTTTCTATTCCAGAAATTTTACTAGCAATTGATTTAAATATCTTTTGAGCTACATTTTGTGAACATTATTTATTAAAAGTATACATTGTAAACTAACTAAAATTTTACTAATTAATCAATAAAAGAATTTCAACACTAGCATACGCTAACAGGTTCAGATTTTCACCTTAATACCAAATAATTCTAAAATAGGTCAAACAATAGCGGACTTTTATGTCATTCTTGCTTCATTTCTAACTCCCACACATCAGACCCACAGGGTTAGCCCACTATGGGTCAACAAAATCAAAAATGCAGGACGTGAAGACCACAAAGAAGGGCATACTCCTAATTCTTTAGCTCTGGACTGTGCTCCATTACAAGATGTGATTTTTATAGTGGAGTAACCATTCCGGGAAACTGCCTTAAACTCTTCCGGAGAATGTGCTCGAAGTTTCCGAACTAGTCTGCTTACCCGTGTATTATTTAGACATGGTGTTAATTAAAGAAATCCCCTAATAGTGCTATAGCCGAAACTGTAGGTTTCGTTTTTTATGTAGAGGAATTATTTAATGATTGGGTAAAACACATTGAAACAATCACGACTGGAAAAATTTGTTTACAAAATATTCTCCAATTTTATTTTATTGATTTTTTTCTTTAATATTATATATTTTAATTCATCCAGCCTTCGTAATTTATCCAGTTTAGAATTGCTCAAATATTCACCTTTTTTAACGGCTTCCTAACATTTTGATTTAATTTTCCCAGCTTGTAACCTATATTAGATTAGTCGCCTCTTTAGTAGCCAGTAAGTAACAAAGGTCTAACGTTTCATCATTATGACATCTGGTTTGCTTTTAAAAAACTTCTTTTTCTTTAATATACTCGTATAAGGCACGTCAACATCTGAGGTTATTGGCGCCCAGAGCTTTTTTTCAGTGCACTCTCGTTAAAGACAACACTGTCCATCACCGTACAGTGAGCTGTAAGAAGCTCCTAGGAAGAAAAAAAATCTAAGGGCCAGCAGCTGGATTCGAACCCGGGACTTCCGCGTGGGAATCAAATACGCTAACCCAGGGGTCGGCAACCCGCGGCTCGCGAGCCGCATGCGGCTCTTATATCCAAATTGAGTGGCTCTTCAGCCTGTCCAAAATAAATTGTATATTTCAATTTTATTGAAACAAATGAAAATTTCATTTATTAAAGTAAAGATATTTTTTCAAAAAGAATTTTAAATGTGATAGGTTTGAAATTGAATAGAATTATATTAAAATAAAGCACGTAATTATATAAGACTACCGCCATTTTCATTCAAACACTGGTTTAGTTATTATTTATTTGTTTATTTTCTTTGCAATATGCGAAAATAAATATGTAAAATAGTCAAAGTTGGGTGTTTTTCAACGTTACGCCTTTTTCGTGCAGTTTTTGACGATCAACCCTTTTACCACTGTCCTACCGGACAGTTTTAAAGCATTTAAATGTTATTGAATATCATAAAATAATAATTTGTGAATACAAATGATCTACAGAGTTTGTTTACACTATCATCCTTGCGGCTCTTGGTAAGATTTATTAAAATTATTTAAGGAGAAATGGCTCTCTACTTAAAATAGGTTGCCGACCCCTGCGCTAACCGCATAGCTAATCCTTTCACTCCCTTCCCTTATTGTTTTTGTTATTATTTTAGCTAGCAAAAAGCTTTTTTTTTCGCTGTGTGTTTATTATTGAATGTATTATTAATATATAACTGCGAAAGATAGCTCTCGAAGCAAAAATATTCATATACAAATTCTATTATAATTAAAAATAATATTACAATATAATTTTTACATAATTATAATAACATTATCCCCTCCCAACTTTTCTTATTATTCGCGAACAATAATTTAGTTAATTAGTTAGCGTGTAACTCACATTAACATGCTCACTTTATGATTTTTTTTGAACTTTAAACTTAATTCAAGAGGAATATGATCTGAATATAATTCTAAAACTGTTGACATAACCAGATAATCGGTTAGTAAACAGTAATAATCTATGTCTGAGTTGCCCTGCCAACAGACATACATGTACTGCCAACAGACATACATGTACTGGCCATAACAATCACGAAATACTGATCATCCATTCGATTTACATAATTCCGTTATCTTTGCATAACTTAAATTGTTTTTATTCTTCTTAATTCAAAACCCTGTCTTTAGAATTGAAATTTTTAACTGTAATTTCATTAGGTAATATTTTGTTATGGTTGTCCATTATAACCGGGCTAGACAATCTGGTTATTTTAAAGTACTTAAAGATTGTGTGTTGGGCGCCATTATCACTGGCTTAGAGAAATCACTAAGGGAGCCAAGTGTTTGTACAGAAAAATAGAATAAAAAAAGGGAGCCACATCTTTTGATAAGTTTAACTTCTTAAAGGAAATGAAGTAAAAGAAACATAGTGCCCCATTATATACTAAAAAAAAGCAGTACATATATAAAACTACAGAACGGACTAGGTAGTGCCTAACGTGCATTAAAGTATTCCATAACAGTTATATTCGCCAAAGAGCAAGAGTTACTGCCATCAACTCACAACTAAATAGAAACAGGAAAAATCTGCTTAAAACTTTTTTTGTGTTTAAGCCTGTTAGCGCTCTCTCGTAGCAGGGAGCTCAGTCTACTCCTCTCGTACCCTTCACCGTATAGGGCAGTGGTGGGCAAACTTTTTTAATGGGGGGGGGCCACAAAGTTTAAGAAATTCTAGAGGAGGGCCAGAATTATAGAAAAAATGCATTTTGTGTTAAAGCTTTTAATCATAATATTATAAAAACATTACAGCATTATACACTTGTGTAACTACGCGGCTAGTTTAGCTTCACCTATAGGTTATGCATCTATTATTCTACTAAGTAGAATCTACTTTATACTTCTCGACCGTCAAAACGTAATTATAGCGGGCCGTATACTATCCTTTTCGATGGACCCTCGGCGGGCCGGAGTTGGCCCGCGGGCCGTACTTTGCCCGTCACTGGTATAGGGGGACAGGTCTCATTCATTCACACCCACTTAGGCTCACTAGAGCCATCTAGCGGCTTTGGCGCATAGCTTAGTTACATTACATTTGCTTTAAATAAAACTTGATTACCAACTTTTTTAAACATAATTATTTCAGACAAATTTCTTCTATAACCTATAAAATTCTATCTGACTTACTCAATTCTTACTCCTCTTCAATACAGTTCTAAATAAAATTATTAAAGACACGTTCGAGTTTAGTTTTTTTTTGTTTTTTAATGTTTTAAAGCGCGTCAACATCTAAGGTTATTGGCGCCCGGTGCTTTTTTTCAGTGCACTGACAGCCTCCGGACAGTGTTCTCTTGTAACAGACAACTGTCCATCACCGGACATCAAGCTGTAAGAAGCTACTAGGAAGAGAAAATCTAAGGGCCAACAGCCGGGATCTCCGCGTGTGAATTCAATACGCTAACTACATAGCTAATCCCTTCCCTTTCAAACTTTGTTATATCTTTTTTTTCAAAACAAAATGTTCATTTGACAAAAATGGATACAAAAATGATAATAAATAAATAAGCCATTGATTGAGCGAAATGCAAACAATTAACAGTAAGCAACAAACTCAATAAAAAAAATCTCTATTATATCATTTGTAATTTAAACCCTTAATATTTTATGGTAAGTATTAATAAATAAGAACCTACTAATAATTGATTCATTAATTACGGAAGCCATTGCCCGTTGCCACGTTAGAGATGACCTTGTTAATGAGCAGTGTTCACTACTGGTGAATACTGACTTCACTCAGGATTTTCACTGCCATAAACACGACCTCCTTGGTTAGCAAGCTTTGAAAAAGTGTCCTGTGTGTCTCAAAATCATCTTTTCCTTCTTCTGGTATTAAGCCAACTTCATCATCCCGTTTGAACCTAAAAAGTTTGATAAAATTAACGGATAATATTAAATTATCAGTGCAAAATCTGATCTACAATCAGTTTTCAACTTGCGAAATTTTTATTCTCACCAATATAGTAGCTTAGTTCTGATTCTCGTCAATGCTGGCAAATCTTGATCTATCAATAAATCGGTACTTTTAGTTTTACAGATATTAGGCCATTATATCCTTGTAATTAGCAAATTCAATCACTACTATTCTTTTTCCCGATGTGTTTCGTCCTGCAAGAAAGGCTTGAAGTAAAATTAAAGTAATTCCCTATTTTTTCAGGCGAGCTTTACGTACAACTACCAATTAGGTGTCGTGGACGGAGGCGACTAGCAAACATACTTTACTGTAAATTTCTTTTATTAACCATTAAATAAAATCCAAGGCCTAAGACCGGGAATCGAACCCCGTACTACAACACATATTAGCTTTACAGATCTCACCTGTAACCGCTCGGCTATCTTTGGCGCCTTTAAATGCCAACTGCACGAGGTGTTCCCAGGCGGTCACCCATCCAGATACTAACCACGCACGATATTGCTTCACTTCGGTGATCGGACGAGAATCTCTGTATTCAACATGGTATGGCCGTTGGCTTGAAGTATATTTATTTTACCTCGGATGATCCAAAAATCTTCTACACCGCTTTTTAAAAAACATTATTTTTTAGGCTTAACTAAATTGACTTAGTGATTCTATTGACAGTAGTAGTTTTTCTAAATCTAAACAACATCCTTCGAAGGGGTTTGGGAGACTCAACCAACAGTACAATGTCGTCCACAGTTAATACAATTTTAATTTTTAAGCCACCCATCCAGATACGACTCCAAGAGAAGCAATTTTCATTTCATACTGCTGAAGCTCTTTAAATATGATTATCTTTTTTCTTTTTTTTTTTTACAAACCCAGAAAACTGAGCTTATGGAAAAGTGCATCTCTATTTATGAAATAGAGCCCGAAAATCCACAACCACATAAAAGCGTATAGTTTTATTTTTTTGTAGCACCATTTAAGTCGACAAGCCTTTGAAGTTTTTTCATCTATTGTGGACATAGTCTTCCTAAAGCCAGTCTGGCAATCAGAATTTTACTGCCCTTCACCCATTTGTCCAATATCAGCAAAAGAAATGAATAATTTAGTTAATGCATCATAAAATGAAATCTAGAACTAAATTCATTTCACCCATTTTATGGAGAGAATAAATAATCGAGTATTTTAAAGCTTTTGGAATAGTGCTAGTGTTATATATTTTGTTAAAGTATAATAAAATGTAATCCCACAAAATATTCGGAGCATTTTTATAAAATTCATAAGGAATTCTATCTTCCGGGCCGGATTTAGATGAAAAGAGGCCCTAGGCTATTCCACTTATGAGGCCCTTTCACCTCCCATTTTTAAGTTTGTAAAATACATGCAAGGTAATAAAATACATCACTACTGTGATATGTATCAATATGTTAGATGTTAAAATATAATATGTTATATTTTTAGAATATTCTAACTTTAATTTTGCTAACAATTTGAATGTAGGCTCCTTTTGATCTTGAGGCCCCAGGCTTAAGCTTAGTTAGCCTATAGGAAAATCCGGCCCTGACTGTGGTACTAGCTCAACAGGTTGTACAATAGTATAGTACAATAACTAAGGAAACTAAACAGTGAACTTGATGAATTCTTAAAGTAATCTTTAAAAGTACCACATCTTTAACTACATTATAGAACAAAATTACTTCTTCTTAACGTACCCCTAAAATCAGTAGATCTGTTTTTGCCTTATTTACACGGAATGTAATCATTTGTACAAACTTCAATTATTTTTCAATACAGATGTTTTAATAGTGAGTATTGGCTTCAAGCTAGTTCTTTGTCATTAGACCGGAATTCGTATTTTTAAATAAATTCCACAATTTAAATGATTCCTGACATTTAATAAGCTCATTGCCAAACCAACTGCTTATCATTCGATAGTAAAAATTATCATTAACCGTAAATATATACATAATTTGAGGCTGGTTCCCTCGTTACAGACAACACTGGCCAGCAGCTGGATTCGAACCCGGGATCTCCGCGTGAGAGTCCAATACGCTAACCCTGTAGCTAATCCTTTCCCTTTCTCGACATTATTAATAATTCTTCAATTTTCTCATTTTTTGATTAATGCACTTCATATTCCGTCTTGAGGTCAAAATTTACGGCTTGAAAACACTTTGAAAAATATTTTTTAATAAAAACCAAAAAATACGCGACAATAAAGATATACGTAGCAGTTCACTCAGCAAGAGTTTAAAGGTAACATCCATCCTATATACATGTTTGTGCTAGTAATTAACAGTTAATGAATTGTGCTGTGTTAGCTAGGAAGCCGGTTATGGAATGTAAGCGCCGTAAGTATCTTGGTGCTGACATCATGCAACGTGGTGCTGATGCTGCGACTGTTGCAAACCGAATGTTCTGGAGATCTGCCATCACGGCCACAACCACCTCCAATGCCACCGGCTATTCTTGACCTAGAACTTCGCCATACACTCACTGTGACCAACACGACACCCATCTTCAGTGCGGACCTTCAACTGGGCCGCTGGGACACCACAAGGTTCTACCATATATACTAAATATTGTTCTATAACTTTATATTTAAGGCGCATGAATGTCTATATTATTATTCTCGTCATAGTTTCAATATTTAACCCAGACCCATGGATCATCATGCTGGAATGGTATTTGCCTTGCTCCCTTCACCCAAGATTATTATCTTTAGGTAGAAGGAAAATAGAAACATTATTTTAGGTACCAAACACGCTTGCGCGGCGCGCAGTGCTGTAACTAATAATTTCTTAATAAAACATCTCAGTTCTTAGCAAATCATTCGTGGCCTAATAGTATAATGGCAAGCGACATGACAAGCACGGTCTAACTATAATGATCCTGCGCGAGCACGGCAAGTGCCATTCCTGCACAAATAGGATCCGTTCGTTCAATCGAATCGCAAAAGCTTACGACAGCCTAGATTAACCAGACCCGTCATAATGAATCTGTTTATTAGATTAGGAAACATGTGAGTCGGCCAGATCTGGCAATTCGCCATTGATTGGTTTCGTTAGGTCAGCAAATCGATGAATTCCAGTTTAAAGTGTAGCGCAACGTGCAGACCGGCAAGGGATCTTTCCCGAAATCAACTTTATTACTTTTTTTTTATTTCATTTCATTTATTCTTTCCAATCTGATAATCGCAGGAATTTTAGCATGTAACCTGCCTTAGTGAAGGTTATTGATGGTGTTCTTAAGGCTGTTGATTGGTGTATTCAGCTCTTTAATGTGGTTTTAATAATATTACTGAAGGTCGTCAGCACAAGTTGCAGACAGTTAGTTCTAGCTCAGTGCTGGTGCTAGAGTCTAATTAAAGTAAACTATTAAATAAATATCTAAAATATGATATACGTTTTATTAGGCGCCACGTTAGCCGAGCGGGTTAAGAGGCAAGACCTGCAAAGCTAATATGTATTGTGGTACTGGATTCGATTCCCGGTCTTGGCCTTGGATTTTATTTAATGGTTAAATGAGAAATAGTGCAGTACGCTTGCTAGTCGCCTCCGTCTACGACACCTAGTAAATGGTAGTTGGACGTTAAGCCCCGCCTGAAAAAAATAGGCGATTACTTTACTTTACTTTTTTTTTTTTGATATATTATTTTTGTGCAAGACCTGATAAATTTGATAAATGTCATCAATCCATCATTCTTATCTGGTTATTAGGATTTTTTTTTTTTTTTCGTAAAGGGGAAAATAACTAAGCGAAAGGTTGAGAAAGTGGTGCTCTCTTTGCTTATATACTAGTGAGATTAGTAAATGTAATCTACGGCTATTTTTGCTGGTTAAATTTACTAATATATAAATATGTTAATTTTAAACTGCATGTAAATAAAATTAATTACTCAGATCCAAGTGGCCTCCAAAAAAAAATACAGTATTAAATCCTAACAAATATAAGTTTAACCCAGATAAAAATTGTATAATTTGTAAATCATATGGTTATAATCTTGAAGATTTTTATCTGAACTGCATCCACTAGCATCTTGAAGTGAAAAGTGATTGTCTAAATATTTCACACATTCTCACAGATTTGAAAATATTTAATAAGTAAGCTACAGAGAATCAAATTCGTATATCTTAAGAGGCTGGTAGTTTCCTAATAGATAGGATCATTAGCATATATTTTTTATACTCTCATAATAGGTTTGTATCTAAACTATCTTTACTGTAAGTGCTTATTCACTTTTTTAGAACGATAAAGATGGTAGACCATGTTGTAGTGGGTGACGATTTCAGAACGCTATCGTCTAGGTATTCGGTCTGCCTGGCCACTCAGAGTTCCGTAGAGAGGCTACATTCCTTAGTTGAAGTAGCCCACCACTGGACCGGCCCAATCTCTGCAGCACTCTTTGCGGCCGGAGATGACGAATTCAGCATTTTGCAAGGTAAACCTTACACTGTGTTGTATTGAAAAAAAAATCTGAAATAAAAAATTCAACAACTTTCATTAGTGTACGTTTTTTAAATTTTAAATTTTTACAATCTCTCTAATATATCAATATTTGATATAAGGTGATAATTATTGAGAACTTTCAATATCCTTCATATTTCGAATGGCTGTATCTCCTATCCTGTTGGTGTAATCTACGCGCAAACATAGGCAATTATAATACTCCTCTATCTCCACAATTGTGCACAATTCAAGCTTTCTAGTTGTATGTCATTATTATATTACCTATGTTATTATTTATGAATAATAATAAAAACAACAATAATAATTAATTCTGCTTTGAATTTTTACTGCAAAAAGTTTTGTTGTGGATCCAATCTACATATAATTTTATAAGCGGCCCACAGGCTTATAATGAATTTTCCAATTGAACCCACAAGATCATTTTGGTGGTCCACCCTTCAACTAGAGCATTCTTTCTACCAAGCATTCGCTAAATAATCACTAGAAAACTCCTATTATGGTCTGCCTAGATGGTGCGAAAAAGTAAGATTTTAATGTTGAATAACCATTTACTAGACCAGGTCTGAATGTTGCAGACTGGGGCGCCCTTTCTGCATGATATTTGCTTAATAATCACTGGAAAAGTCCTAATTCCGGCTCAGATTGTCCCAAAAAGTAAGATTTTAATGTTGAATAACCATTTACTAGACCAGGTCTGAATGTTGCAGACTGGGGCGCCCTTTCTGCATGATATTTGCTTAATAATCACTGGAAAAGTCCTAATTCCGGCTCAGATTGTCCCAAAAAGTAAGATTTTAATGTTGAATAACCATTTACTAGACCAGGTCTGAATGTTGCAGACTGGGGCGCCCTTTCTGCATGATATTTGCTTAATAATCACTGGAAAAGTCCTAATTCCGGCCTAGATTGTCCCAAAAAGTAAGATTTTAATGTTGAATAACCATTTACTAGACCAGGTCTGAATGTTGCAGACTGGGGCGCCCTTTCTGCATGATATTTGCTTAATAATCACTGGAAAAGTCCTAATTCCGGCTCAGATTGTCCCAAAAAGTAAGATTTTAATGTTGAATAACCATTTACTAGACCAGGTCTGAATGTTGCAGACTGGGGCGCCCTTTCTGCATGATATTTGCTTAATAATCACTGGAAAAGTCCTAATTCCGGCTCAGATTGTCACCAAAAGTAAGATTTTAATCTTGAATATCCATTTGCTAGAGCAGGTCTGAATGTTACAGACTGGGGCGCCCTTTCTGCATGATATTTGCTTAATAATCACTGGAAAAGTCCTAATTCCGGCTCAGATTGTCCCAAAAAGTAAGATTTTAATCTTGAATAACCATTTACTAGAGCAGGTCTGAATGTTACAGACTGGGGCGCCCTTTCTGCATGATATTTGCTTAATAATCACTGGAAAAGTCCTAATTCCGGCTCAGATTGTCCCAAAAAGTAAGATTTTAATATTGAATAACCATTTTCTAAAGCAGGTCTGAATGTTACAGACTGGAGCGCCCTTTCTCCATAATATTAGCTTCTTAATTAAGCAGATAATTAGGAAGCGATCCATTCTAACTATTTGTAGAAAGATCCCTCACCAAATGTTTTGTTCTATAGGCTATGTTGAATTCTTAAGAAGATGTTACGCGCCAGTACGTGAGAGAGTTAGCTTTCATGTTGCTTTCCCGAAAGAAAGACTACCAACACAGTCATTTATGACAGAGAAGATAAGTGGATTTGATTGTGCACATCCAGAAGCGTCTTTACAGGAGTTACTGCACTTACGAACACCAGAGACTGTAAGATGGAGACTGAGGAATCCATATCCGCAAAATCACTTGCGCAATCTGGCCAGAAAGAATTGCCAAACTTCGCATGTATTTCTGACTGATGTCGATATTGTGCCTTCACTAGATCTCGCTCAAGGAGTGGATATATTTTTGAAGGTTTGTAAATTCAGTTTATTTTATTGTAGTGCTTATTGTACACAATCAAAACTTTCTCAAATATTTCATTGATCTAATCAGGGATGTCTTCCGGCACAGTTTTGGACCAAATTCAAAAACGCGACTTAATGGATGCTTAAATATCTTGTGCAGATAGCGTAGAGCATCATATCAGAGTTTTTTTGACGGCTGAAAGCAAGCGAAAACAGTAGGATTGTATGCAATATCAAGCGACCTTGTAGGAATTCAATGGAGACTGCCAAAGAAGCCTATGGCACCGCGATCCAGAGGTCTATTGTATTCTCAGTATGGTACGGCTCCAAGACATAAGTAGCTGTGTTACATAGGGCTAATCGAAGGTTTTATAACTCGAGAAGGCAACTAAATTAGTCACAGTTATCGAAAAAATCTGTGCTGCCATATCACAAAACGGTGAATAATCAGTTTCTAAGTTGTCCTTTGCTTGAAATGCCAGACCATTTTCTGCGGGCTGTTAAGTCTTACAAAGTTACCTTAGGAATTAAGCAACCTGGCGGGAATTGGTCGCAAAAAGATAATTGTATGGTCTGAGCGTGGGTCTTCCATGATTTAGGAGTAATGATTAATTAAGTTTACAATGGAAATATTCCTAAGTTCTTGTAGCCACTTAGATGGCGCCTTGGTGCCTACAGATTGGGAAAGCATATGTATTGCTCGGAATGGTGACTGATTGTTATAATTGTTTTCCCAAGAAGAGGAAGAAATAGCACTGCACTGCTATTAGTATGTCGGGCTTACTTGGCTTAGAAGGTAAACTAATGCCTTCAACCTTTGGGTCAGGTGGTATTGTGGCGCTATCTCTTGAGTGTCACAATGATAGTACCACATGACGCCTAACATTCCCGGTGAAAATTTCCAGTGGATAGATTTATGTGTTACAGCGTTGTTCATGATATTTTAAAATAATGTTCTTTGTTGGTTGAACAGGCTGAAACTTGCAAGAGATTGTGCGCTTACGTGGTGCCTACATATGAATTAGACCCTAGGGTCACCTTTCCTCCAAACAAGTCTGAGCTGGTGCGACTAACCACGAGAGGCCTGGCTCGTCCATTTCATCATAAAGTATTCATCTACAATCAGTTTGCTACAAACTTTTCAAGGTAATTCTTATGTTTTAGTTATTAATGCACTCAAGTTCATCCGAAATACTTTCTCTTATTACTTGCAAGAACTGCAACTGACGCATCTAATGTAAACATTCTGAGAACGTTGCAAGCTAATGAATGTATACCTACACAGTAATTCAATTGTGGTTCCCTTACTGAAGTTTTAGCTGACATTCAACTCTTTTTTTTTTTAATGCAATATTTTTGTGATTTTCTCAAAAATGGCAGCTATGATTTTCTTAACGTTTTGTGCAGTAGGTGCTGTCTTATTGGCCTACCATTTTTGTTGGAGGAAAGAACAGTTTTTCTGGCAATCTTAACCCTCCCTCTAATCTTCTTATCTTTATCTTTATCTTCCTTCAATGCACTCTAATCATTCCTTTAGCGTACCCTTCTTTTGAACTAATAATAATAATAATAATTATAATAATATTTATTCTTCATATGAAATATTTACAAATTACAAAATGAACATATTGTACGGCTTGGAAAATCCGTCAGCCGGAGCTTTTGAACAAACTAAACATGGTATTAGCGAAACGGTCTTAGGTAGCAATACATCATCATAAGTCCGGCACTCAGGCATCATACTTTGACCGTAAAAACTTTTAATTGTACTTAGTGATAACCTCCGTGTATCAGTAATTCTTTTACTCTCTGATTTTTGTTGTCTGCCACACGATTACTTCATAGATTTTTGAATTACTAATTGCATGTATCATAAATTATCTTTAGAAGAGAGGCTTTTTATAGCAATGACAAAAGAAATTACTTTTAAAAATAATTTCAGATTCCTCAGAAAATTATTAGGAGTAGTTTATATCACCAAACCGAATTAATGACATTCGTAGAAATTATGACAGATTCTCATCACTTCAGTAAATAGGGAGGGGATTAGCGGGTACTGGATTCTAGCGCAAAGATTTTCTCTTTTTATAAGCTTCTTATAGCTCACTGTCCGGTGATGGACAGTATTGTTTTTAAAGCGAGAACACTGTCCGGAAACCGATAGTGCACTGAAAAAACTTTGGGCGCCAATGATCTATGACGTTGACGCGCCTTAAATAATAAAAATTAATTAATTTGAAAAAAATCAGTAAATTTCAAGTATTGAATTTATCAATGAAAATCATTCAATAAGTAAGAGAAAGTCGTGCTATTGTTCTCTATTATTCTCTAATTCTTGAACGAATGGACTAATTTACTTAAAGAGAACTATGAGTTTCAGATGGGAACAAGATCTACACAATGCAGCTGTACATATTAGCCACAGTGTAACTAACTTTGAATTTCTGTACGAACCATTCTACATAGCACCGGACACTGTGCCTCCACATGATGAGAGGTTTATCGGCTATGGGTTCACTCGCAATACACAGGTATTTCTAACTCTTTCGCTCTGTCATACCTTTGCTACCGTAAGAACTGTTTTTATTTATTTATTTATTAAATCAACATCGCGTCAACATCTGAGGTCATTGGCGTCTGGAACTTTTTTCAGAGCACTACCGGCCTCCGGATAGCACTCTCTCGTTATAGAAAACACTGTCCATCCTAGGAAAAGTAAATCTAAGTGCCAGCAGTTGGATTCGAACCAAAGTAAGCGCTGACCACTGCACTATAAAACTATAATTCTATTTAGCAGCCAACAGTGACATACACACTTACGTGTTTGCTCCAAATATCCATTTCTAACTTTAAAGAAAGAATGCTTGTTTCCTCCTTGCCCAATCATCCAAGAAATAAAGCAGAAATTAAAGTTGAAAATTAGGAGCTACTTGCACTAGACTATTAGGTGTAGTTCAGTCTGGAATGACGCAGAAACAAGCAATACATTCAAGAATGTGACTGTAATCTGAAGAGCTTGAAATTTGGACTTCCTAAAAGCCGATCTGCAGTAGCAATAAGTCACCCGTATTGAACTTACCTATGTTCTAATTTTAACTGCTATTTTACAATCATATATTCCAATAACAAACTATTTAGTTTCTGAACCAAGACTATTTTGCAAAATATTACGATAGTCTTTTTGCTCTTAAATGAAAACCTTTGTATGATTTGATCTTAATATCTTAGTTTGTTTTTTATTTTAATTTTTTTGAAAGATATGTCTGTCATTTTTTAAACATTAATGATGAGTTCAACCCCTAAGAATGTTCCGAATCGGTACTGGTGATGTTATTGGAAGAAGACAGAACTTACCGATACATTGTGCAATATACGATAGTGCTAAGGATTGTGTGATGCAAAGAGAGACTCAGGGTCAGGCTAAAGAAAAATATAAAAAAAAGTTCAAGATCGTTTAGTAGTGCTGGCAGAGGCTTCGAGACCAAGCTTCTGTAAGATCCGTACCAACTCCTTCAGACAGATTCATGGTTTTTTGAAAGCAAATGGACCGTTAGAAGGTTGAGGACCAAAACTTGTTTGATCTCACGGAGATCTGGCAGTAACTGAACTTTATTCAGTACCGAACATCGTGATTTTAATTTGCTTTGGACAGGGCAACTGACTTTATTTTTTTCTCAGATGGCTTTTTTCTTTATTTTTTTGTACTGAGTAAGTGCATGGCAATGCTTCATGACCTTTTATGTCAGCACTTTTGGCAACACAGTTATTTTATCTTAGACTTTCATTCATTATCAGAGGTGATTAATAAGTTTGGTGTAGAGAATTCGAAACTATGTTTCCGTCTCACACTACACTTTGAGACACCAAGAGTTTAGTGTGAAATGGAAACCTAGTTGCAAATCGAATAAACATGAGTGCTATTACTGATAAACTTGTAATTTCTATCTTGTTTTGTTTTACAGGTATACGAAATGTTCGTGGTTGGCTATGAATTCCTAGTTCTCTCACCAGTGTTTACAATCCACTGGGGTCTGCAGAACAGGAAAGGTCGGCCTTCTTGGAGAGAACGACAGAATACAAATAATCGAAAGAATTTCGATCAATTCAAAAGAGAAGTATTTGCACGTTACAACAAGGATCCATTAAACATGGTAGTTGGTAGGACTAAAGAGCAAAATACAAACATTCGTAAAGCCATGTGAGTTTTTTCTTTCCTTTTCTTTAGGAACTAAACAGTAAATTAATAGAATAAATTCCGCGGATTAGATAGTTCTCCGTGTGCATTCGAAGAGACTTAAGAACCCTAGGTGTGGTGCTGTACCTCTCTATTGGTCAGACTGGAAGACATCACGATTTTAAACCTAGACTTCACCGATGGCATCAAACTCTTCAGTCTAATCTTCAGCAGCTGAACAATTGTCTTGCAACAAACGTAAACCTTATAGAAAATAGTTTAAATACCTTAAATATATATATATATATATTATAATAATAATAATAATAGATCTAGACCTAGTACTCATTAAGTATAAGAAAAGTGTAACCACAAAAAGTGCGTTTAGATAGGAAGTCCCTTAGAGCCGACGGATCTTAGAAGTTCAAAGGGATCATAAAAAGTGAGTTAGCTCTGTAAAGTGGCCTTTAGCATTGCCAACTATACTGATGTGTAGTTGAAAAATTAGTTGGCCTGAGGTAGCATCGGCAACATGTGATAACTGTAACTGCAATGATAAAGCGAGTATTATTTTTTTAGTGCTTAATTTTGAATTAGATTTTCAAAAAGCCGCAAAACTACGCTAGCAGCTGCACCAATAATTTGATACTACTTGTACATACTGCCTTACGGCTCTTTGCAGCTCTCAAGGTCTGGCTGAAACTTTGCTGCTCCATATTTTCCTTGGAGTATAAAAAGCTAATGCCTTAATTAAATAAAGGAATGTCTTTACGAACGTATGCTGAACAGACTTTACACAATATTAATTATAAAAAAACTCAAATGAGCAACATCATCAAAACTCATTTAAAAATACATTTTAACACATTCTCTTTAACGTCAGCTGAATATAACCACTAAACGTACACACAACCTTCACACCCTTGCTGAGGACTAAGTTCATTCTCCACTATTCTAAGTCTCATTTACTTTTTCTGTACAGAGATGGCGGCTAACGGCGTATCTTAAGACACTGCCAGTTCTGCAGCAAGTCCATTAATACTTGTGGATTTGATTCGACTGCTTCACATGATGGCTGCCCCTATTCTGTCTTTCTCACTAAGGTCATATCACTAGTATTAAGTTTTTGAAAGCAACACCGTATAGTACTTTGACATCCTTCTTTGATTTCACATTGAGCACGCATAGCTACAGTGGTACTACACTTTTTTTTTAGTGACATAAATTTACTAAAATATGTAGGACTGTGTCTTAGTTCAAAGCACACAGTTGAACCAGGCAACATAACTTTAACTGAATCATCGACAGAATTGCTTAATATAATGTCATTTTTTTAAATATCTGACTCATACAACTTAATTTTAAAAGTCAAAAAACATCTTTAGTAAAAATAACGATCATTTATTCGTTTTTACCCCATTAAAAAAGAACATTTTTTATAAAATACAACATAATTTAAATTATTCAAAGAATATTTATAAATAGCGAACAAGATGCTCAGAAGCAGTTAGAGATAATAAACTTTTTAGTTTAAAATGGTTGTATAGAATTAAATAAATTTATGAACCTAGAGATAGATAAATTGGGTTGTTTATAGCAAATAGTGCTCATATAAAATTATATTATACTGTGACTGAAAAAAACGGATTTTTGTTCATTTTAATTGTTTGTTATTATTTATTAAGACAAAAATTTCATAGAACAGATAAAAAATGAATTCTTATTCTTATTGTTTATATTAAATTGTTAATTTTTAAGGAAAAATGTGTTGTGAACACTCACATGACTTTCTCTTACTGCAATCATAATAACCAAGTCTCATTCATTCTGATTTTGTTCTAACTTTGAATTTTACTGAACGTGATAGTAATTCCTTATCTAAATATATTAGCCATTACATTGGTACAATAGTTTTTATGTCGTTTCAGATAAACTGGATGTGGCTGGTAACATTGCCCACCACGTGCAAGGCATTCATCAAACCTTGGAAGTAAAGTTACAATTTCGGAGCAAAAGCCCTTCAGAACCCACCTAAAATAAATGTTTCCTAAAGTGTAAAGCGATAGATCTGTATTAACTCAGTAGTCGTACATGAGCAGAATACCTATCTATGCTATCTTATCTGGGCCGATACAATTACTCCAAAGAAGTACAACAGCAATCTAAATCGAATCATGGACCAAAATCCATATCGTAATTTGAGACAACAAAGATTTACAGCCGTTCGAACAATAAATAAGTATTTAAGAATTACCAAGATTCTATTTTAATATGGGGTGGGTCCTGTTCCTAAGGCAAAGCAGCCAAAAGTGTACATTGTGCCAACTTTTTTTTGTAAATCTTGTAAGAGAAACCTCCCCTGTTCACACCTTTTGCTCTATCATCTACTCTAGGATTATATCGCATCTAACCATTATGACGAGATCTGACAGGATGTCAAGAGAGTGTTTCTACTCTTCTTGCCACAATCTTCGCAGGGATTATTAATCCCATCCAGTGGGGATGTTTTCTAGAGCCATTTAAAAAACGTAAAGCTAGATTGAGTCAGCTAGGACAGCCTGGTCCGAGTAGAGACCTGCATACAGTTATCTGCAGGATCACGCAGTGGTATGCTTTTTGCCTTGTCTAGCATAAAAAAGTGGGACTTTTATGACCTCTTGCTGGCCCTAAATAAGTATTCTGCTGCCTAAAATCAACAAAAGAAGATAGATGATTGCAGTATCTTTTGGACCAGCCTCCGGCCCTTCGCCACTGGTTCAGCTACCAGGAATTGCTAAGGTCATGTCAAACGGCTGCCAGAAAAGCCTCCACGGGGATAACTAGTAGACTAGAAACAAGTATCTACAACTTCTTGTGGCTTTACTATTTTCACGAACATAAAGGTGAGGTTTGAGCGTAGCCACAGCAGTTTCTTCTGCCAAAAATGAACTAAAACCAAGTAAATAAAAACTACGAGCTGTAATCGAAAGTAAGTAATAATCTTGCGAAGACACATTATATAATTTTAATGGGGACTTTGGCACATAATTGGCATGAATGGGAATCCCACATCTGTCAGCGGCATTTGTCTCCTTCTCTTACTAGAACTTGTATTGCCCAATTGAAGTGAATGTGAATTCTGAGAGTGAATGTGCTGTAAAAAAAAAAAAAAACACAGGATTGCAAAAGAACTTCCCCCACAATAAATCTTTTTCCCCGAAAAATATTTTAAATACAAACGGCATGCCTACATATAAAAAGTGAAATAAAAAATGACTATTTCTAAAATGATAGTATCAAAATGAAAACAAAAATACTAAAATTAGTAACTGTAATTTTGGTTAATGGATTTTATATCTGTTAAAATTCTATTTACAACCGTAATATTTCATCTTACTGTTTTAAGAGAAAGTAAGTTATGGGGATACCAGCTCTCCAGGATTATATTATTCACTAATTGTGGAGCAAATCAGTTGTCACAACACTAGGAATGATAAATAAAAATCAGGGTATGTCATTAAAATTAAGAATATTAACTTTAAAATATTAATTATGTTTGTAATTATTGTATGTTATCAAGAGTTAGACAAATCAAATCGTAAGAATAATTTTAACTTAGGCAAATATGTTAACTCTCTGTGACAGAGTTGGCAGAGTGGTTACGAGCGCGGAATAATTACTAGGAAGTACCTATTTCAAATTATTATTTAATGGAAAAATACACTCAGGTGCAAAAAAAAAAATGTAATAACATTATGATTAAAAGAGAAAAATATCTCTAAATTCATTCCCTTGTTAGAACGGTTTACTTAGACATGAGAAATGTGTACTGGGCATTTTATCTCTTTGTTTGTTTTCTCTTTAGACTAAAAGTCATTAGCTTAAACATTATCCTAAACTGAATACCCAAATCGTGTGTCAAACGAGAGGGGGACAACTACGCCATATTTTTACTTGCATAATCAGCGTACTTTAACAGTGTTGTTCTGACTAGTAGATTGAAGGCAGTATTGATGAGTGCTTTACAAGAATTCAAAGCAGGATTACAAGAAAATTGAAAGTAACCAACAAGAAAGCCAAAGCCAAGCTTATGATCAGTGCCAGATAAGCTTTAGGACAAGATCTGTGAATTTTACCAAATTTTCAAAGATTTAGTCCTTCAAATACGATTATTTAGGAGCAGTCATGATCGAGAAAACTAAATGAGGCGAAATTAATAACAGAATAATGGCAGCAACTAGTTGTTTTTGAGCGTCCTAATGTTCCGTACACCAGAGAGAATTGGTGTTCTAAAAAGAAGAACTTTACTTATTTTCTTCTTCTTTTTTTTTTTTTTTTGCACCTGAGTGTGAATGCAGTGAAGTATGTGCTTTTCAGCCCTGTCTGGGATACCTAATTTGGCAATGGACGTTAAACCCGCCTTCAAAAATAGGCATTATTATAATTGATTTAGTTTTCTAAATAATCATATTCAAGATAGTTATGCTTCAAATTCTTGAATTCACAAAGATTCCTTTTTAATACTTTGTTCTTTAAAGTAAAGAGGCCTAATTTATTATATATTTTTTTCTTATTGTTATATATATAAAAAAATCAGAATTAATTAAATGAAATATAGAGTAAATGTAAAAAAATAAATTAAAATACTAGGAAAAATCTGGTGTGAAACTCACGACTTTCTTTTGTTACATTTATCAAGATTCTAACACAATTTTATTCAATCTTAGAATCTAAAATTTAAGAATATAAACAATTTAAAAAACCAGAATATTTGTAGGAATATTTCCCAAAATTATTAAAACAATTTGAAATTCTTTCAAGAATGTTCACTACCACAAAACACTAATCTTTTTTTTCCAGAATTGTTCTCTTTTTAGGTATTAATAAAACGTTATAATACTATTAGTTGAAAAAGGCCTCCAAGAACCTCTGCGTACTATTTACATTCATGGTTTCCAAAGTAGGGTGCACACTCAATAGAGGAAAGTTTCATTCTTAAGGTTTCATTCTTCATTGAGGTTGAATTATCAATTACAAGAAATCTTTCTTGATACAAAGTGGAGTATTGGCTTTGGTTCTTTTTTTTTTTACTGTGGCCCCCGATTAGTGTCCTCTCGTTGTAGATAACACTGTCCATCACCGGACAGTGAGCTGAAAGAAGCTTCTAGTAAGAGGAAATCTAAGGGCCAGCAGCTGGATTCGAACCAGGAATCTCCACGTTGGAATCCAGTATTCGCTAACCACTCAGTTAATCCTTTCCCTCTCAATTGCATTTATTTTTATAGATTACAGACAAACATTTTTACCTTTCATTTCTAAAAATGAGGGCTGAATTTTCATTGTGGATCATCTAAAAATATTGGCCTCTGATTTGAAAACAATATTTTCTAGTTTAAAATAAATTGATTTTAAATGCAGCCAGTGCTAGTGGATTTTTAAAAGCAGTATCTGGATGAACACTGGGAAGAATTGAGTCAGTCAAAATTTCATCTAATATAAAAAGAGAGCAAAGGCAAGGTTTGTGACGATACATAATCTAAGTGCCCAAATTCAGTTGTTATAAAAATCCTTTCCATTTTCATATTTTTTGAGATTGAGGGCGACTAACTGGTGCCTAATATACAAACTCACTGAATCAGTCGAGAAGTACTAGGATGTCTTTAACTTTAGAATACTTGTCTTGAGACTGAAATTGTTTATTTTTTATATTTTTAGAGACTTCATTTTGATGTGAAATACCTGAAAGAATAAAAAGTATACTAGGAAGGATGAGCTTCCACTAAAATTAGCAAACAATTCTTTGGCAATATCTCCTTCAGCACTTCATCTGTCATTTCACTCGCATGGAAGAAAATTTTCTTTGAGGTTTTTTTATCCCCAAGTTAATGACCTTAGACTTTCTCCTCGTGAAAACGAGTCCAACATTCTGAATTATATATTATAGAGGGGCATCAAGATTTCACACATGCTTAGCTTGGCCAAAAAAAGGACTGTAGCTTTAATTTATTAATGAATTTTCATATATTATTTTCCATTTAGGATATCCTTGTTGAGACTATTTCCAAATTTCTGTCCCGAAGGTGTCATCTTGTAGAATTCTTAATGGATTTTCCAAGAATGAATGGTTAATTGAGCGTCAAAGTTGAGACCTTTTTTAAAAATAATAATAATAATAATAATAATGCGAGAGTGAAGTTTTGAACTGACACTGAATGTAACTGGCGTCTAGGAGGAAATTTGTCTGGTATCAATGAGGTTCTTGTTGGGTTCTACCTTACATAAATTAACACTAACATTAACAGCGTTAACTGCTGTGTGCTGTGTAAAATTAAAAATTTATAATTTTTTGCAACACATTTAATTTCAGATCATTTAATCAGATAATAATAAGATTTTTACACATATGGATATTACGTACTAAATATATATGTATAAAGTGCAATGCCATCTAATTAAAGCCCCTAAAAGTTATCATTTCAACTTCATGAAGACTAAGAAAGTGCATATTATTATTGTCTTATCAGAAATTGAATAATCAGAGATATTTTTGTATTTTAAGAAATTTTATTGACACATACTACTTAATCACATATGTTTAAACCTTTTTCTTCATCTTCGGTGGTCTCCATGAGAAAAGCTTCTCTTTTTTTTTGTACAGTTGTGATACTTGTAGTTACAGAAATTGCTGTGAGTGTTTTCACGCCAGAAAATTTCTTTTAATTTCAGTGTTACCAAATGAAATGCTCTTTATAGCCTATACTATAAGAAGCAAAGTCAGGCACTAGCCTGCATGCTAATAAAGTCTTCCTGATCAAATAGAACTTACTGAAATCATTGTGATGCATACGAGTATTTTACCTCTTTTGTAGTATTTTCTCATTTATATATTTTACCACCTTACATTTCATAGATTGTGTAATGTAAAAAAAAAAAAAAATGTGCTAAACTGTTGAAATTTTCTTTAAAGTTACTTACTACCTTTCTTACTTTTACTACTGTATTTATTTATTTTTGTTTTTTCTTTCTACGGCATTTGATGTAGAAAAGAACAGATTAAGGAATATGCTAGCGGACTGCAATGTACTGCGTAAGCTCCCTCGATATCCAGTGTCAGAGAATTCCTGTTCTTTGTTATCTTAAATTTTAGATTTAGTGGCGTGCAGACAGCTGGGTTAGAAGATGGGAAAATAAAAAAACTAGAAAAGAGAAGGGAGTAAGACATTAAAAGTGAAAGAGAGAGAACTGGCGCTTATAAGAATATAATAAAATAATTTAAACATGAAAACTGTGGTAGGCTGTGGTGCTATCTTTGGCGAATGTAAGAACTAATTATCCAACTTTTTCTGTCGAAAATCACTCATATTGATAATAAAATGTATTAAATTAGAAAACTAATCATAAAATACAAAAATGAAAATCAAAACAAAAAATATTCTTCTTTCCTAGCAACGAATCTTAAGTCAAAAACATAAAAAGACGAAAGCTAATAACTTAACTTTAATCAATTTTTCTTTAATATAGAAGAGTAAATCAGCTCAGTAACTATTTTAGAAATTAGAAAATATCCGCCAATTCAAGGTAAATAAATAATTTAAGAATATATACATAAAATAAAATAAAACTCGAAATCAATGAGTTCCCCTCTTCATATCACCACAAATTAAAATATTTTTATTTCTTCTACCTGATAATGAGAAAACACAAAGTTTTTCTCCTACCTACCTTCTATAGCCTGAGGCAGGCCCAGACTCCCACTCAAAGTTGGGGGGGGGGCGGAAAGCTATTTTAGTATTCCCACTTTTTCTCTCACTGTCTTAATCCATACCGCTAAATTCAGGAACACCATTTTTATGGTGAGAGAAACAGTACAGTAACAATGCTAATGTAACAGTATGCTAATGAAATAAAAAAACAACATTTATTTACAATCTCCATGCCTTGCCAGGCGACAACAGTGATAACTAACGGCCAGATTTAGCAGACTCTTATGTTTCCTAAGCCAAATCAAATGGTGCCAGCTCAGCAGACCGAGGACTTTAAGAGCACTGTTTAAAAAAGTCTGCCATTATGTAAGTGTCTCCTTGTGAATGCCTGAAGGCCTCAGAATAACTTCGAAATCAGAACTTGAAGACAGATTCGTCAAAGTTCTTGGTACTGTGCCGGAATAGTTCCGGATTCCTTTCTTATTAATTTGAATACCCTGGTACCCGAATGGGTAATGTGAACATGATGAACCTGCTCGAGCGTTCCATGTCACCAACAAGGCTACCAGAAGTCTTCGAATTCGACTTAACAGTCAATAGACTAGGTACAACGCAGTCAAGAAAAGAGGGCTCCTAATAAAGAGGGACACCGAAAATCCTGTGGGTGGGTTACCTGACCCATCTAAACGGAATCTAATCTAAGACAAAATAATCATTGCTTTTTTTAGAATTGTATATTTATCAATCGTTAGTACCGCCAACCTTTAAAATTTCAGCGTTTTTGCTGCTCAGTTCATAAAAATATTAACAAAAAACTTATTGTCTTTTCTTAATGGCCGCGTTGTAACAACATGGCCAGCGGATAGCGATTAAAAACTAACTGCTTCAATATAACATATATGTTAATGGCCGTTTTCACTGTAACAATAATTCTTTTTGAATTTAGAGAGTTTAGAGATAAGAATTACACTCGTTAAAACATGAACTTTATTTGATTTTTAAATTTATTTTCTATCCTTGCAGATTCATTGGTTTCACTATTCTACAAAATTTGAACGCTTATCTGCAATATTAATAAAGTTAAAGTCGCCTAAATATAGTGGCTACCTTATTTTTAGATCTTTTAAAATGTTTTCTTTAAAAACTTTGTGCCGTCGATTTGCTGAGCGTTTCAGCCTAACTTGACATTAAGTTAGGGTAGCCACTTTTTTTTTTACTTAATGACTTTCTTAATTTTGCAGCACAAAGAAAATTCCAGATTGACGCATTCATTTTCCCAAAGAATGTCATATCAAAAATTAGACATTTACTTTCATTAGAATGAGAGCGGTTTTTGGCTCAAATCCATATCAGGAGCAGGTGACCAAACAAAATCCGGAAAAACTGTTAAGGTGAGTAAGAATGAGAAATAATAAAGAATAATTACCAAACAGAATATTATTCATTATTGTTTACTAATTTATTTGTTACTATCTGTTGTAATTTGTGCTTCCGTTTCTTCTGTAAGACGAATTGAAGAGTCAAATTTTCTTTGGATTCCGAGATAGACATTTCAACAGTAAATGTTGAACACATTTTAATGTGCATGAGTATGAGATTACTACAGGATTAATGAAGGGCATCATAAAGATAAATCCGAAGAATAATTTGGAATAGAGTTAAAAATAAAGTGCCTTTTTATTTATGAAGATGTAATGTATATATTATCATTAGTATATCAAAAAAGTTATTTTGAATAAACTGGCCAGCATAAGGGACTATGACCTGTAAACTCTGTAAAACTTATTCCGATTTAGACAAAATTTGGCAGGATGATAGGGTTAGGGTTTTCCTACGTAACAGCCAAGTGACGTCCTCTTCTTACAACTACTAAAGGGAGTTATGGCAATCGTATCAAACTGTCAACGCCTGAACCTACTTTCATAAATGAAGTGCGCATCTTTAAGAGGGGAGTTCGCCCCACGTGAGTAAGGCCCCCTCTAAAACTATTAATACTAATAATTCTGTAAATCTTTGCCCAATTTTAGTCCAAGAGACAATGAAGTTCAATCAAGTTCGTTATACCACACTCGTCAACATTGCTTGAGCCCTTAAAGGACCGTCTGAGACTTATTTTTTTCAGTCAAAGATAGAGTTGTTGTTTGTAAGGAAAAGAGATAAATAAAAGGAATTAGAACACATATTAAATTAAATATTGATATATTCTTTATTATTGTAATAGACAGCTTTAGGTACTTCAGTAGTTGCTTTGTATTCTTTATTTAAGATCGTACACATCTGAACACATAGTACAGAGGGTGAATTTAAATGCTTTTTTTTTATTTCTCTAATTTACTGTTTTGTATATAAATTATAATCAAAAGAAAATCTCCGAAATATAAATTAATACATTTAGTAAATACAATATGCTTGTTTAAAAAGAATAGCTATAAAAGTTTTCAAAAATTATTGCAGAAAAATAAAACGTTTTGTTCTTAATGCAACGTTTTTTGATCAATTATTATAATATAGCTGGGAAGTCAATTAATCAAGGAAATTTTGTCAGGTTTTTAATTCACACTGAAAACTGCTTCAGTATCTTACATACGTTTCTGATTAAATTAAACCTACGTACAATATTGTAAAAAAGAAAAGAAAAAAAAAAAAAGTGAAACTCTTTCAAAATTTCGAATGTTTACTAAGTACATGATGGCTTCAAGTATAAGACGTAGGTTCATTACGTGAAACGAAAATGTTTTCACTTCCCCTCCCCCCAGAACCCTCTTTAAATCAAGAGCAAATCTAAATTTAATCCTCCACTAAGCTTTTTTCCGAAAAATGATTCACAGCTAAAGATCACAGATCTCCTTGTATTTAGGGTTTCACAAAGCTTAAAGAAAATCGTTTGGAACTGTTTCTGAAGCAAATTTGAGAATCCTGTAAAATCTATTCAGTGAACAAGCAATTTTCTGTTGCCAATTTTAACGAAAACCTTTTGCTTGTTGCATTCTCTGATGTCATTTAGAGGTATTAACAAATTTGAATTTTCTGCAATGTACCTTCTTTGAGTTGTGCTCAAATCAAACACATATATACACACAAAAGACAAATTTACAGGAATTACTTTTCCAGAATCAGGGATCACTGGCTTTACTGAATTTTTTTACTTTTTCCCGAATCACCTTTATCTTTATTTAAAATTTTCTTGTAAGCTTTGCTTCTTTCTATTTTGAAGTGTAGAGGTTCTTGTTTAGAATTTCTTTTGAAAGCTTTCAAATAACATTTCTAGAAGGCAAATTTGAGAAAATTCACCAGAAACTCTTATTTTACAACTTTTTTTTTTTAATTGTCCCTGAGCATAAATTTTCTCGTAACTACAACCATTTTCTAGCAAAAATTTCCAAGGAAAAGTATTTCAAAATCTTTGTTAAAAAATAACTTCTGCAAGAAACTGAAGTGTTCATTCAATTAAAACACTGACCAATATTCCTAAAATATACTCTCTGCAAAACAGAAAATAGATATAATATTCATACAATTTTCTTTTCGTAAATACCATCTTAATTTCTTTATTAAATAAAGCTAAGTGTACCAAAAAAATGTACAAAATTATAAAAGAATATAAACTAATGCGCCCTGAAAACAAATTCTAGAATCGAAATATTTTTTTGGAAATTTTACAAAAACAAATCAATTTGAGTAGGATTAAAAAATTATGACTTGAATTCGTTTGCTTACGGAACGCATTTATACAACTTTTTTTTTTAAACACAAAGTAAAAATTCATTAAAAAAAGACAGACTTTTGGGGAGACTTTTTGCGAAACCTTATTTGATACTGCCCCAAAAATCTGTCTGAAGGGCGCTGTAAACTGTTCAAGTCAGTCTGTAAAGGAATGTATTGTTTAATGATACAAGTCTCAGGTATTTCAATAAATTATATTATTGATTTTTGTTCAGTGTTGCCTAGCCTCATCCAATTTTCATTATTTAATAAGAAGATTGGATCCGTAATGGTGAATATATTTTGAGATTTTATTCCGTCACAAGTACATGCTTCTTTTCTTGAAATTGTAACAGATTTAAAATTTCTCTTAAGTACCCGTAAAGATGAAGTTTGTGCAATCTTGAACATTTTCTGGTTTGAGTTTTCACCGAAAACCTTTTTCTATTTTGACGTTTCATAATTATATTTAAAAAAAATGTTGTTTGGAATTGAGTCAGATGCCAGCAGGAAGAGTCAGATTCCTGACTAGCCACTTAGTTACTCATTTAATCCGTTTCCATTTCATCTCGGTTAATCACTTCATTTAATTATTTCTTGTAATTAGTCACGGCCTCAGAAGTAAAAAAAAAAAAAAAAAAAAAACTGCGTCCAAAGTAACCTCAAAACTGATACGCAGGCACTTGGGGAGTAGCAACCCCTCTCTCCATGCACTAACCAGAACAATGCGTAGCACATTCAAGCAGCAAACGCTTTTTAACATAAACGAAGGTTCTATCGAAGCACCCTAAGGATGCCTTACCTTTAAGACCACCCCAAACAGGAAGTTGTAATGTCAAGTTTGAGGTGACTTTGGAAGCAGATTTATTTTACTGCTTAGGCCGAGACTAATTACAAGAAATAATGAAATGATGAGCTGGGTCTAAGGTCTAAGACTTAATACAAACGGATTAAACGGCTTATCAGGAATAAATGGATAAAAAGAGGTTGCGACGAAGCAGGCCAGAACTCGTAGAGTTAACTTGAAAAGCGGAAGGCATGAGGAACTTTCGGAACAGGATGTACATCACAGTTTCCAAAAGAAAGTATGGGATTGAGAAAAGACATCTCAGGCTAGGCACAATTGGAGAAAAAGATACTAGTTATCTGTAGTTCAGTAATTCTCGAAAACAGAAAATGACAGAAAATTCAAATTTGATATTTTGATTCAGGAGCCACCTGATATTATAACTGAACTAAATATTAAATTTAAACTTTCTGCTATTCTCAGTTTTTTATTTATGCTGCTGTCCACCCTCATACACGCACATGACAATTTGTACTCCATTTTGTTTGTAATCACGGGCCATCATGACGAGAATTTTCAGGTGAATACTCAAAATAAAAAATCATCACGGTTTAAAAATTAGTTTTTCAAAACAGTAAAAGATGTAAAAATCTCTAATTAGCCCTTACATTATTTAACCCTCCAGACCACAATTTATCACTCGAAATTATGAATAACTTCATTATGAATTCTGTATTAATGAAGAGATAATAGGTATCATTGATAGATATATTATAGAAATCTCGTCTTATATTTTTAATTACATTGTTGAATTGGCAGGCTGCAATTAAAATCTGTTATTTTTCGTAACTGAATATCACAATTCCACCCTACATTCTTCATTGCGGTATGTTTTGATCTTCGATAGTGACAGAAATATTTCTTTTTCTCAGGGCTCATCCTGATGCCAAACAGTGCCCTTAAGACCTCCATACGGAGGTATACCTACACACCAATTGAATTAAAAGTTACAATTGAATCTTGAAAGGTTAACTATTAATCCCTTTATTTCCCATTATTAAGTAACATAATAATAAGAGAATTACAAAATTTTGCATCATTTTCAACTTGAAGCCTTATAAGACTAAAGCAAACATTGTAATAAATTACAAAAAGGAATTTACAGCTTGCAAAATATTAATAATAACAGAAGCCACCTTAAAAGTTTCTTAATAAAAAATTCAAAATTATTTTGTGGGCATACATGTAACATATGCTTTCCAAAAGGTTGACCAGTATTAATAAATCTCCTTTGGTAATTTAAATATTTTAGAGAATGGAATTAGTTTAAAATAACGAAGTATTTACAATATTCCTAAATTAATAGAAGATAAGGCTAAATCCTGGAGTTCTCTGTTTCTTAAACGGCACCTAAAAGAAACCTGGAATGAGGGTCCCGAACCTCTAGTTTAATTAAGGATTAAGTTTTTTTTTTTTTACACTTTTTCGAAATAACATTTTAATCTATTATATTGTTATTTGTTAAGTAGAAGTTGCAACAGTTCGTTCTAACTACAACTAACATTAAGTACTACTAAGATTATATTAGAATTGTTTCGTTTATTTATCCTCCTTCTTTTAAAATGAAAAAATACGCAAACAAGATGATCAACCTCTTGAAATTTCTCCTTCATTGTGTTGTACATATGGCAACAAAAAAGTACATTGAGTTATTAATAAAAAGTAGTCACACTTTCCTTCAACATCTCCTAGAATGTTTAAATAAGCAAAAAGTTAAAATTTTGCTAATGTATTTTTTTTCACTTAAGAGCTAGTAATTCTTGTTTAAAACATGTGAGATATAGTAAAACTGAAATCGCCACAAATTGCTTTAAGAAAGTAGTGAGTGCCTGCTTTGGCGTTGAAAAATAAAATAAAACAAATAAATAACAAAGTTTCGGGTCACTAAGCATTAATTTCGCACTAGCTGCCCATCGCCCATCTTCTGCGTAAAAATTTCATAAAATTATCCTAAATAAAAGATTACTAAAACTTATTTAAACGAATCTGCACCAACTTGTATAATGCAGTTTTTAATTTTTTTTTTTTTGTTCTAGTTTTTAAATCACGGAAGTGGCGGCCTTTATGGAGATACACACGAGTCCCTAACGGAGATTTCGCATGACCCTGCGGTTATTTATGGCGGGTTGGCAGCAATTTCCTGGGTCATCCCTATAAGAGCTTCCACATTTTCAAGAAGCCTGACTTTATTGTATTTGAGCTTTAAGGTAGGCCAAGAAAAAATTAATCCAGCATCTATCCGACGATACCACTCATGACGACAACATGCCCAGGAATTATTTCTCCGATAATACCCAGCAAACGAATAGCTGAATTAGCATTACCATATCCTAAAGGAAAGAACTTTTTTAAAATAACTGCCGAAATTTCGGCTCACATGCCTTCTTCAAGAGAGCTCTGTTTGTGTAATGTGTTGTTTAGTACTAATGTGTGAGGTGTGATGTACTAGGCTGTATTATGTTTCCATTATTCTAGTATTTAAAAAAGCCACTATTTCCCCACCATCGTTACAGACACCAAACAAGCAAAAAAAAAAAAAAAAAAAGAAAGAAAGAAAGAAATAAAGGAAAAGGCCGACAAGAAATTGGACATTCATATTTCAGATATTAGTTCCATTTCGACACACAAAAAATCGATACTTTGATACTTTTTAAATATTATTTTTTCCTTTTTTTTATAACTAGTTTAGAGGATAAATTTTAACTTAAAATAACCATATATGAACTGAGAAATGCACTTATCACACATGCTTTAAATGCTTTAAACGAAGAAAGGAAAATAATAAGGCTGGACACTTTTTATTTCCACTCTGTATACATTTCAATCTAAAAACGTTTGCCTCGCAAATTTAATATAAGTATATTTAATTTTTACAGCGGTGATAGCAATTTTTATGAATTATTGAGTCCCTCAAAATTTTAAAATAAAAATGAAATATTACAACGAAAACCCAAATCTTAGAATGCTTAAATATTAATATTTAAAGACAATTGAGCTTAATGGTGAGGGGCATGCAGCTGCATTTTAGAATTTAATAATTGAAATTAAAATTCGTCTTTTCCATTTTATACTTTTTTCCACTAAGTACAGGCGTCTCGCATACATCCTAATAGATTTCAACGTCGCTGTTGCGCGATATTTGCTTGTTTCTCGTAAGATCAAATGGACTGGCCACTTTTTCATCTGACATTCACACTATTACAGCCTTATACACTTACACTGACGCCATCAACATTCTGCAAAGGGCTGCGCAGGTTGAGATACAATCAATTACTTGAATTAAGCGTGCTCTGAGGAAACTTTAGCTCAAACCTCATACAAAATCTTATTTATATGTTATACTCTACATTTAAAGAGGCCTCGTACAAAGAAATGCTTGAAGCAAACTGATGCCCCTAGCGAGTTTATATGCATAAACGTCTTGAACTTACTGTCAGAAGACATTGAGGGCCCAAGCGAATGGCATTAAATAGTTCCATTAGTGGCTTGAGTGTGAAGATGATATTCAACTCAGTGGTAGGTAACTCATTTTATCCGAGAGGCGTTCCTTAAGCTAAAGGGAACAATTGGCAGAAATAGCTTTAAGATGAACTTGCAGGCAGAACGTGTGTACTGGGTAAGCAGTATTCTCCTATAAGAGAACATGTTATGAGGAGTTATGCACTTGCGATGTAAAAATAAGAATTTATTATTTAGGTACCTAAGTAAACAATGATAACATTTGACTTCGTGAAATTCAGAAAGAAACCCTTCTTGAAATCAAAATATGTTGGTATTGCAACCTTCAAAAAATCTTAAAAGCCAGTATCTTTTACGTTCTGAGAAGCTCTGGATATTTTGAACTTCGCAGAACTTAAAAGATACTGGCTTTCTTACAGGCTGCAATGACAATATATTTTTATTACAAGAAGGGTTCTTTTCTGAATTTCGCGAAGTTAAATGTTTGATAACATTTTACTATACACCGATACCATATCTTTAACACCTATCGATATTACATGATCTGTTTTCCCACTCAACGGATCCGCCAAACTTGACTTTGTAAGATTAAGACGCTAGCGTAATGTACTAACCATTCCTTCAGGGATCTTGGCGTCATTGCTGATCCCATATTTCACCTTACACTAGCAAAATTTACATCGTCACCTCTAACATTCACTCAGTACAACTAAAATCTGCAATGATTTGTTCTACATACAAACCAACTTTAGCTCACAACCACATACTGTTATACTGAGGTAGCTATATACTCCCTCTGATGGCATCCTACCGGTTCGCGCGAACCGTTTTAATGAATTACTCTGACTTCACTTTTGAAGCCATGCCCTGAAGTATAGCAACTGAAGACTGCCTAAGTCTAGAGCACTACAAAATTGCAACCGCGCCGTAATTTGTGTCGCAATAGTGTACACGATAGTGAAAACAGTGGTATTTTTAATGCAAAGTGGGGCTAGGTAAGTGATTTGTTTTCACTCTTAGAAAATAAAGAATAGGTTCCTAGATATCACTTCGACTTTATGGAACTGGTTTCTAAAAATTTAGGAAGCCATCATTGGCTAGGTCCCTCCATAAAGACGAATAATAGTTAAATATGAAATGCATAAGAGACGCCTGTAAGCAAGAAGACTTTTTAAAAACACTTAGCCAGAGAATTTATGGTACAATTACATCAAATTTTTTCTTTGAACTATAATACAATGGTTGAGAAAGAAACAAAATATATATTATATATCAAAAATAAAATAAGAAATCCCTAAGACTAAATACAATTAAATATTTATTTATTTTCAATAAATAATGATGTATGGTGCCTCTTGTTAATGCAGGTATATAAACACACATCCAATTTTATTATTATTTTTATAGTTTCCTTTTTTTTCTTTTTCTTTTTTTTAATATATACAAATTGATGAAGACTAGTGGTAGTTCAATGAAGATCCTTTACGAAATGTTTATCTTTTTAATTGGCACATTCATTAAGTTCCAGCACACTTAAAAAAGTCCCTTCTTTTTATTCTTTTTCTCCTTGCCATCAACCGACCTGCAAACCAAATTAATCATTTAAATACAGTCTATGCAATAAAATCTGTAGTGAAACTTTGTTACAATACTTTCTGTTAGCATGGTTTTCAAAACATTACTAAATGTTAGTTGGCTTCAATTATAAAAAAAAAAAAAAACTTGTGGGAAATAGCCTTCTTCTTGACCTTCTTTCTAAAATAAAATCTTATAACGTGGTTGCTTTATATATGTGTAATACGTATGAAATGAGGTAATGTCAAAAGCGTAAATACCGTGGCCTTTTGGCCTACAGAATATCAGTGCAGCGCTGCAATTACCGCTGATTGACTTTTCTTTTTTTTGTAAATTCCTTTAACTCAAATCATAAAAGGAAATAAAAGAAAGAGAAAATCTCGAAAAGAGAAAACTAACGTAAAAAAGTCCTAAATAGCAGATTATAAAATGAGTTCCAGAGATGCTACCTCCGGTTGGTTAAAATGGAGTTTTTTTAACCTGTTATCAGGGAATGAATGCAATAATAAAAAAAAATGGAAAATTTTTCCACCTTCGGTCACCTGATTTTCTTGAAAATTTTTGCAACGAACTTGATTCTTATAATACTACACAGATGTTAGATCCATATAATACACTGAAATGGTACTTTGAGGAAAATGTATCTTCGCCTCCTTCGAGAATTGCCTAATATAAATTTTCTCAAAAAATTACAACTTAACTGTAGGTGAGCTCAGTTAGCCTAAGTAATGCTCATTACATACATTATTATAGTAATCCACAAAGGATGGCATTTCAGACACCTCGTCGGTTATTAGAATTTCGAGTTTAAAGCAAATTTAGAATTATTTTAATTTTATTAAATAATTTTTCAAGAACGATTTTAACTATAGTACGAGAATCTTCTGTGAATTATTTCCTTTGTTAAAAAAAAAAAGTTTTATTCTAGCGGCATAACGTAAGAATCAAATTCTGCAGCTGCTGTGTGGAAAATCGCCGATCCAAGGAGCATGCGTCAAGACGATCTAAAAGGGTCATGCGTATTTTAATCCTCTCAATCACGCGAATTCAGCTTTTCCTAGCCTATCATTAAATCCAGATCTCCATGAATGCATAAAGTAAATTGGCTGAAGTCTACTAAGAGCACAAAAGCTTTGTACCTATTGGTTCCATTTAGTTTGTAGTTTGCTCAGGTAATGTAATTATTGCACTTGCATTATAGTATTTGTATCAACCACATTTTTTACGAATAAATTTGGTTTCTTAAGACGATCAGTTATTTTTTAAGCAATATTTTGAAGGAATTATTGTGAATCAAACACAATTTAATATTGCCCAAAAACCTTAAGATGTTAGTTTAATTCAACAGTTATTACTTGGAATGCCTTAAGAGCGTGGGGTTCTTTATCCCCCCTCGATAACCAATGAAAACCGTTTTTGAGGGTCTTCTCTCAAAAGTAGAAGTTAGATATCCTAAGCATTCCCACACCTACACCCAATCTGACGAATAAGGGACAATAAAATAGTAACGCACTGATTCCCCAACTCCTTTATCACCATCACCATCTGTATTTTGTTTTAATGGTTGGTGACCCTAGCGGTCCCGCGCCCAACTTACACATCAGTCTTAACTGTACACTACCCAGCGAAAACTTTTCTCTAAACTAATTCTTTTTAACCAGTATGTCCCTTCATAGCATCTACAATTGATTGTTCCCTTATACTCTCATTTTTAATTTCTTAGTCAAAAAATGCTTCATAAGACAATGGCTAACTCTGAAGCACAAAATGGTGTAGATGATCCATATAAATTTAGACGTAATTGTTTTCAGGCGTTATCGTATATGACGTATACAAGCTTATCAACACATGCACTTTTTAGTGTTTGTTACTTTGGTGTTACTCCACTAATTCTAAAAATTATAAGCAAAAATTCTACCACCACTTAGCCAACTCCTCCGTTCTTTTGTTGCCTTGTCCTTCTCTAATCGAGTGTGACCAGGACACAAGTGGAGAAGCTTCAGGTTACTTCTCTGAAAAGAAGCAATAAGTATTCTCCTACATTCTCCCATCAATTTTGAGCAACATTACGGCATACTCTAAGACTGAACAGAGCCCCTGACACACGAAAACATCCTTACTTCTTTAGAAGTTCCTGCTACTACTCCAAATATGGCAGTATTTAGTGACACCAAATAACTCAGCTTGGAAAAGCGTGGTCATAAACCTAACTTACCTCCCGTCTAGAATCTTTAGAATATCAGCTATGTCATTACTATAATTCTACAGCTAAATTTAAAACCATCACCCCCTTGAACCTGCCACTCATTTTTGCGATAAAAATGTTTCTCACAAGTATTTTTAGATCTTTTATAAAGAAAGCAGTAAAACCCGCACAATTACAGAAAAATTACAATAAATTTCATTACATTTTCCTAAAATTATATTTCTTTTTTACCCCAAATCAATTTTTCGTGGAAAACGTTTTCAGTGTAATGCTTTAAATGTGTATTGGATAAACTAAGTTTAATAAAAATTTTCGGAACCATATTTCAGCAAATATATATATATATATATATGTGTGTGTGTGTGTGTGTGTGTGTAAAAAATATTTATAAAATAACAAAACAACTCTAATGTTTCGCCAAATTTATATTTTTCTTTTTGGCCTAGACTACTCCAACATATTACATTATTATATCAATATTATTAGATTAATCATTAAAAATAAAGGTTAACATAACCATAATATAATTTGGCTTACGAAGATACTTTAAGGATAATAAAAATAAGCATAAAGTAATAATATAATTATTTTATGTTTACCTTAAATATTGTAATTAATATTGTATTAATTTAATAAACATGTACAATCCAGACCCTTCCTGCAGAAGATAAAAAATTTGTCAAAACGTTGACAAATAATTAAATATGATTTATTGGGCGAATCCTAGCAAATATAAGTTCACAATATTCAATATTTTATGATCACAAAAAAGTAAAAATTGATTCTAATTATCTCATTTAATTATTTAGTGCACTAAACTCAATCCACAATTATTTGTCGCTAAGGAAGAATTCTAAAACGTGTGCATTTAAAACTTAGAACAGGAGAGACTGAAAATCCAATAAAGTTTTTTAAGATTTATTTTTGTAATAATATTAATGATGATATACATTTTTTAAATTTTGCCTATACATCACTAATTTGTTACATAGGTTGGAAGCTTCATCCAAAGTGAGTTAAACCTAGATTTATGCCATTAAGTCATTTCATTACCATAAAATGAAAAAACTGAACGTCATATGACTCGCAGGGTAGGATTATGATCGATAACCAATTACGTTACGTTGCACTCCATCGAAGTTTGGGTAGGATTAGCTAATTACCAGAATCAGTTCATCCAAACACGATTTACGTTATTGAAAACAAATTATTGAACTTTGCATCAACATTGTCTAGACCTCGTTTGCAAGAACTTTCGTAAAAACATGCCTTATTGCATGAAATTGAATTGAATTAAATTTTATAGTAATAGGAGTTATTTACTCATACTTTAAATTGTGAATATCAAGTCAAGTGTTTTAGTGGCAACACTTGAATACATTATTACTTTTTCTAACTCTAATATAGTGAGAAAAGGTATTGTAATAGTGCACATTTTGAGTTTTTATCGAAAATGTTGGTTAGGAAGTTCCCAGAGTCCGAAAAAGTGTTTTTTACAAATTGGTCTGGTGTATATTTGTATGTACCCACTCTAACACAAAAAAGCTCAGAAAGTTCAAATATGATATTTACTCGTAGCTTAGGTATCAACAGAATATGCGACAATGCCGTTTCGGTTAAAATCGGCCAACCAAAGTATCACTTTACAAAATCAATTTTTAATTGTTTAAGATTTTCTCAAAAACTGTTCTTTAAGATGCTCTTAAAACTTGGGTACTAATTACATACCTAATAGAACTTAACTTTTATTTGAAAGGAAAATTCAAATAGGGTTACTTCTGGGAAAGAGGGATAATTACTTTCCTCTAAAGTGCTATTAGTGTTGCTGTAATGGCTTTCCATCTGTATGATACTAATAAGAATCAAATTTTAGACTGATTTTCTAAATTTTATGGAAATGGTTGACTGGAAGTGCCACTTTATTGAATAGAGTTTTCCGTCTTTCAAGATATTCTCACAAACGAAATCAACTGACCAAAACTTCCACTTTATTGAAAAGTGTTAGTATTTACAGATTTCCTCAAAAATGTCTCCTGTGAGGGTTCTAGACATTAAGTTATGAAAGTTAAGACAAAACGTCCTACATTTATAGTACCGTACTATTCGCTTCACAACTCATCCAATGTTCATTGAATAGCAATTATTAATGTGACTTTATGTCAGTGCGAGTGCTTACTGCAACATACATTAAAGTAACGCTTTAACAAATCTCATAGAACACATTAGTTCTTCTTTTTCCATCAACTTCAAATTAACATCCACAGAAGTAGCAGTACGTATTCATCCTATAATGATTTAATCGCTTTTCATTGTAGTGTTTTCGATCAATAACCAAAATTTCTACATAAATATTTACTTCAATATTCAATCAAATACATTTTTCAGCTCTACCTAAATCTTCAATATTGTATTTATTTATTCAATAGAGAATTTACAAAGCTTACATGCTTTCATTGTACAAAATCATAAAATCATCTACATGCGAGGTCACACACAACAGAAATTTCTGTTCCCTTAAAATTCATACAGAGAAGATTTAATTGTCTCAAACCTCTAGACATTTCAGTTTGTACCATTTATGCTGTTTTCTTAAACTTTCTTTTAATAAGGGCAGTTTTACGCCCTTAAAATTCTTTTGGGCTCAAATCAAATAACAGTTCCAAGCTCTCCTTTTTCAGGACAGGAGAAAATATTTCCAATCCGCTTCGCTGGGAAAAGCTTTTTGCACAGATTCTAGCCTTGTGTTTGACAGATATACTTTTCGGTTTGAAAAACCACCCGCATTTAGTTCTCAATTAATCAACTGGTCTATGCCAACCAGGGCCTATGTTTGATTTTTTTTCAAAACATTAATTTCTTCATTAATAACTTGGAACTATATAATGCAATTATCTCTGGTAAGACTTCAGTTACAGTTTACCAACATATTCAATTTCATACACGGAAATCTTCATGCCGTTTAGAAAGTCTGCGAATTCTACCAGTGCGTACGTTCTGCTCCGATGTCTAAGATATAGTATTTCCTAGATAGCAAGGTTTACTGACTCAGCCAAAAACTTATAAGTAGATTATTTATGCACATCATAAGAAGCCTTTTTGTGAGTCCAAGTTTATAGAAAATTGTTGGAACCACTTTTAAGAAAACGTACAAAACTTTATTATTAAAAGATTTTTTCAATTCATTCATTTTTTTTTTGTTCAGGGAATCATAATTCAAGTACAGAGTGGGGCAAAAGGTATGAACCGGTTTTAAAGGGATGTAAAACAAAAACAATTCACCTTACAGAAATTATGTTTATATTGTTTAATTCAGTACAAAATCTAGTTTTTTACATTAAATTTGAAAGATGATATCACGTAGGTGGCGGCCGTCAGCCGCGATGCACTCTTGAAGGCGAATTCTGAAGTTCTCAACCGCTCTTCTGCACATTTCGATGGGTATTGCCGTAACTTCCTCTCTGATTCTATCCTTACGTTCTTCCTGGGTATGTGGACGATGTTTAAAAACTTTTTCCTTTATGTAGCCCCAAAGAAAAAAATCACAAATGCTCAAATCTAAGCGAGGAAGAAGTGTGGCGATCGTCACTGTCACCGCTGAGCGCTACGTGACAATGTTGGAAGAGTTTTTTGAACCTGAGCTGGAAGAATTGAGTGAAGCAACTAATCTGGGAGACATCTGGTTCCAACAGGACGGGGCTACATCCCATACTGCTAGGATTTCAATGGCGAGATTGAGGCAAGTGTTCCCCCAGCACCTCGTCTCTTTGAAGGGTGACGTGGAGTGGCCTGCGCGCTCACCAGATTTGAGCATTTGTGATTTTTTTCTTTGGGGGTACAAAAGGAAAAAGTTTTTAAACATCGTCCACATACCCAGGAAGAACTTAAGGACAGAATCAGAGAGGAAGTTACGGCAATACCCATCGAAATGTGCAGAAGAGCGGTTGAAAACTTTAGAATTCGCCTTCAAGAGTGCATCGCGGCTGACGGCCGCCACCTACGTGATATCCATCTTTCAAATTTAATGTAAAATACTAGATTCTGTACTGAATTAAACAATATAAACATGATTTCTGTAAGTTGAATTGATTTTGTTTTACATCCCTTTAAAACAGGTTCATACCTTTTGCCCCACCCTGTACTTCCGAAAGCTAACAAAACCTTGCAATTGGATGAAAGTAAAAAGAGTATTAAGTAGTGGCACATTAATCAAGCCTGCAAATTAATTCCCACGCTTCCCAAGTAAACAAAGCATGAAAATTCATAAGCATTATACGCGCTGAGCAGCAGAGATTCCTTTAATTTGAAAATTTATTTACTTACCTTCTTTTTCCATTATTTTGAATTAAATTTTCTAAAATCTGAGTTATAATAATCACTCTTACCTTATTATAAGTTTATTATTTTTGCATTACATATTTAACTTTTAGAGGGATATCTTCAAACTCAACCTTTTCAGCCAAAATAAAATGTTCTTTGCTTGCGTCCGTGATAACATTGTTTCTTTGTTTTAATTCTAACCGGTTTCATATCTAACTCTATCGTCAGAAAACTTCGGTTATGTAAATAAGTTTGATAGTTTATTCCCTCAGCCACGCACTGTATGTCAAATGACATTTATTGCTAGACTGAATTTTGTCACCAAATTACCACCAAATTTTAGTTGGAGACAAAATACCGATCAGCATGTTTATATACCTTGACTATAAGCTAAATATAATATATATATACTATATAAATCAGCTTGAAAAAATATTTGTAAAAAACACTAGTAAAAGTAGAATCAGGCACTGCGAAGGCTGTAGAAAAACCATTCCAGAGAGCTCATTTGCTAAGTTGTCAGTCAAAAATGTGAAAACCTTTTAAACAAATCTTTAAAATCAAGCTGAAACCTAGGTCAACCAAGTAGATAATTGCATGCAATTTACTCGGCCTATTTGCGTCAAACATCAAACACGACTCTTTGGTGTGCTCCCAAATATCAAATATTATTTTAAACAGCGGACTTTATCACATATAAAAAGAACTTTCTTATATCACGCAGTGTTAAAAGTAAAATTTGCTACGTGCATTCCATCATTCAAGCATTTGAATGGTGTATGAAGTTCTTTGTCAAGAAATTAAATCTAACAGAAAACATACTTTGATTTACAAATAAAAAAAACAATGTTTTTTTTTTTTTAAATACGGAAGTTTTATTAATTTACAAAAATTAACAAAAACATTACAGTTTTTTATTAGAACAACAACGCCTCAAAACACCATCACAAACACAAACAAAGCCTTAATAAGCTTCCCTTTAAGCCAAAGTGATACGAGGCGCATTTTTATGTCTTTTATGTTAGCTTTTTTTTTAGTGGAGCAATGAAAAAGTCTTAGCGAAAAGTTTCTCTTGATGAATGTGATGTAATTAATAGTTTCTATAGGTGGACAAACGGTTATTAAATTAATAGGTCAGTAACCAGTTTACTCCAGGTTAAAGGTTGAGTATGAGAATTCTTAAAGAATTTGGAGCTCGAGGATGGCATAATAATGTTAGCGTATCAACAGGTTGCTTCAAGAGAGGCCATTAGCAAGGTCATTTTTTGAAAAGATTGAAGTTAGGAACGAAGAGGTCAAAAACTAGCCGTCTTCATGCGGGCTTTCACCCCAAGCAATAAAATTCGTGCGAGCAACAATTCCTAGTCTCAATCTGCAGAATCATAAAGAGGTTCTCCTCACTTTGTTTAGGCTTTTCAGGAATTAGGAAGAGGAATTATGAATTAATGTGTATTAACTGTCCCAATTAATTCATGGCACTAGGGCAGAGTTTTGTTTGGCTCTGGATAAGGAAACCCCAAGACTTGTACCAGAAATAAAGTGAAAGACTCACATACAGAGAACGGTAGACAAATTTCCCAACCATACGGCGTAGAGTTTAACTTGCATTGGAAAGCCGGAGAACTCATTAGCAGAATAAAGCAACTTGTCTGTTCTTCAAGAAGAACTCAGAACACTTAGAACTTTTCGAAAAGAAAATGAGGGCAAGCGCATTCTTTTCCAGAAATAAAACAGCTAAGAAGGTTTACATTAACCTGGGTACCTAAGAAAAAAGCTCACTCAAAAAGTACTGTAGGTAGATTCCCGAATTATTTTAAATATCACCCCTAATTTTCCAATCTCAATTTCTTAATTTACGAAATTAAAAATAAAATGCGCCTCGTCTTAAATTTAAAAAAAATACACCTCTTAACAAAAATACTGTCTCAAGGCCAATGCACATGGCGTACTAGGTGTTTTAAAAAGAAAGGCCTAATTATGAACCTGACGCACACTATACGCTAATGAATAAAACGCAATACTCGATCGTCCGCGGTCTTGAATTTTATAAGAATCCTTTAAACACTTGCGGACTATAGCGTACGAGAAGATTCGAGTAAGTGAAAGTTTTATTCATTGCGCTCTGCACTGATATAAGTTCCATAATGGTCATTGTTTTTTAAACACTCGGTATAATATAGACATAAAATATATCTACGTAAGCAGTTCCAAATAATTAAACTTACAAAATTTCTAAGCAGAAAAAGGAAAAAAAAAGTCCATACAATAAAAGCAGGGTTGTTATGTTTTTATTGTTGCTTGCACTCGCTACGGTGTTGAAATGAATGTCTTCGCGTGACTGTGGTTGGGTGAGCTCGTATCACCGGGCACCTGAATATATAACACACTCATGCACAACTTATATAATAACATGCTAATACAATAAAACAATTAATATTAATAGTGCTATTTGAAAAAATAAAGACAATAAAGTGCTATCCACAGAAAATTAAAGACTAAAGCTCTAATAAAAACTAAATATATACGGTTTAATTCAAAAAAATAAACAAAGGCCTAATCTGTCATAAAAGTGCAATAAATGTTTACAACGGTTGAATTAGAAAAGCATTAAATGGCAGTAGAACGATTTTTTTTTTTTACGCTAACGTGCGCACAGAATGGAGAAACAAAAAATCCGTACGGCCAAAATACGAGTATTACTATGCTAAAATACAAAATGTATAAGGTTCTCTAAAGGTGCCCAAATTAACTCATCCGACTTTTGGTAATAATCTTCTTCTCGAGTTTATCAACACCTTGTATTTATAATGTTCACCACAAACATTCATGTACGCTTATCAAGATTATTTGCCACAGTGAGCAAATCTTTTAGAAACTACAGCTTCACATACACAGATACCCAGCCCAAATAAAAATGTTATACACTGAAATAAAATATAACATTGGAACAACTAAAGTAAAATTTAATATATACAAATGTTAAAACAACAATTTAAAACCGAATGAAACAACACGAAGGGTCAATAAATATATGTCAATAAAACATAACCTTCGCTCTTTTTACACCACAACACTCAACCATTATTCGAACTTCAGCAACAAGATAGCTGGAGCAGATACTGCAGTCATCCAAAGCTGATTGTAAACACAGCTAAATGTAGCACACTTTTACACTAAATTAGAGCCACTAAGTCAGCTGAGGAAAAACATTTAAAAAAAAAAAACTACTCCCATACCTACACAGAGCAGTTCAAGAAATAAAAATTCTATTGCGTCCTTCTTGTAAAGTTCATTCATAAATCCGTCATTAAAACTGACAATCCGGATTAGAGGAAACCTCTTAAGAAACAAACAAAAAAATGTCTTGCGAAATAGGTACCTCAGAAAAATATTTTTGGGGATGATGGGTGCTTAATAAAAAACCGTAAGGAAGACAAACTTTGAACACCAAAACGAAAGGACGTTTGAACAAAGCTTTAGAAAAGTACAGGAAATGACTCGCAATGTTGAAACAGGGCATCATCTGAGTTTTTTTGCCTTTTTCCAAACACTAATTGGATGTTTGAGCAAGTACTGAAGGCGAGGCATCTTTCCTTTCTTTCGGTGGCTAAAACTGGATACTGCTTATTGAGGCTGTTAGTGCTAAAAATTGGCCCTCAAGAAGTCCAAACCACAATCCTAACTGGAATAGAATATATATAGTCATAACTTATTTAGTAAGAACGGCTGGCTGTCACAGAGAAAAACCTCTAAAGAATCTTTTACAGCTTGGTATCAGTACTTTTCTGAGGGAATTCTGTGTAGTTCGACATTGGTCATTGGACTGACTAGGGAAACCTAGATTTTTTGCTCACCATTTCGACCATAATGAACAGAGAAAGCATCACACAAAAATACTGTTAAATATGACATTCAAGGAGATATAGAATTGCAAAACGAAAAAACTCTTATGAAATCAAATAGATGAATAGGAGAAGAAATTATCTGGTTGCAGCCTGTCCTTAAATATTCTCTTCTATGTGAATCTGTAGTCTTGACGAAGGAACGCGTCCACAGGCCGACACTACACTGAGAAGAATCCGGCCATCAATGATTTCATATCAAGACACACCTTAATTTAAGAAAAATATTGACGGCATTCTATAATTTAAACGAATAAAATTTGAGTTCGAAGAGAAAAAAGATTAGTAAGGTCGCAAGGAGGAAGTGAATAGCACGTTCTTCAGGAATCTTGGCGTCCGCGCGGGTGTCCCGCCCGAACAACACAAAGAACCTTATCCTTACCCCCCCTAATATTTGAACAGTATACATTATATTTTGTTGATGGCGCGATTTCTTGAGTTAAGCGAACCCACAGGACAATTCTACACAAGCCCATTCACACATACACAGTAAAGTTTACGATCTATACTCTTACTTCTGGTCCGCCAATATTCTTCCAAGAATTGAGGTTACATTAATATGGATCAATGTTAAATAGGTTTAGAACCTACTACGTTCTGAAATGGCACATTGGACGGGGTCTAGCTTGGTCCCATCTCCAGGTCCCTTTGAAATTGTAACGGAAAAATGTTACAAATAAAATTAGCAGATATATTAATATCTGTACATTACATTTAAATTTGTACTTGTCAAATCTGAAGTATTACCAAATGTAACTCGCTTCATTTTTACGTAGGCTCACTATAATAAAAGAGATGCTTTTTTGAAATAGACTACCCAGGAATCCTCAAAAATTAACTTTTTCTGAAAAGGAGAAACCTTAACCATCTCTCATGCTCCACAATAGAGGATTAAAACCAATTTTCGTTGAAAACTTTAATTACGCTTGGTAGGTGCACTTATATACATTACCTCCAAGCTTAAATGTTTCAATCTATAGATAATTAGTGTGTTTACAATCATTAAAACTTTTACGTTTTTGTAATATGGTGACCATTCAGATACACATTCACACCCAGACCTATTTCTAAAAATTCATTTTTTTTCATTCACACGATATCTCAAAATATGTATGTACTCAAGTGAGAACTAAAAATCGTAAAATTTATACCAGCAGTAAAAGAAGAAATAAAGCTGAAATAGAAATATTAGTAGTCCTAAATAGGGAATTAATAAATAATATAGGCCAAGTTTGTTAGGTAAGGTTCAGATTTAACTTGGGAAGCATGCAGTTACATAGAGCAAATCGTTAGAATCAACTTTTAATTAACATTAATTAACACACAATTTTCTTTGTACTAAACAAGCTAAATTTTTAAACACAAAATTCTTAATATTAATTAAAAAGCAACCTAAACATCAAATTTTAAAGCATGCATACAAAATTAGACCTAAAAATAGAACTGGAAGCTTGTTAAACGTCGAGAAACAACCTTCCAGCTTCACTAACTTTAAAATAATTTGATTAAACTAGCAATTACAATTTATTATAAATTATGACGAAAAGTTACAAAGAAAATCTTATTTTCATGAAAAAAATCTGGCGTGAAACTCTTAATAAAATCATAACAAATTTAATAGTATATGACAAATTTTCTTATGAGTGCATTTAAATTGTATGCCTCAATATGCTGTAAGGGTGAGTAATTTCAATTAAGACAAATTTCTATTTTCTTTCTTCACCTGAATTTGAGCGGTAATCAAACTTAAACCGACTTCTCAGATTCCATGGAATTATTTAAAAAAAAAAAATTCCGTAAAAATATTTAAATGATTTAATACAAAAAACAGAAATACTCAACTTTTCATGGAGAAAATTCAGTAATATTCAACTCTTAAGTTATACCGAAGACTTTGAGCTCCTATCACTCGATCAAATGTTTCGACATCTATATATGTATACATATCGACAATTAATATCCCTTAGTACTAGAGTATCCTTATTTATTTATTTTTAATGGGAAACTAGTAACTTGCTGGGATTTGTTAATAAACAGAAATGTACGTATTTATTATTGGGATATATACGTACATATATATACTCGTATATTTAACAAAACCTGACTAAACGTGAAATTAGCTAACACTTTGAAATTCTTATATCTCAATGTGAAATAACTTTATTTCATCTATTTGACTGAACGTACAAATCTAAAAAATAAAAATAAAATAAAGAACGTATAATCTTTTCAACCTCGAAATGCTGCAAAATTTTGACCTATTTTGACTAATTTTGAATCTAAAAATGAACACACTCCCTACGTATGTGTTCGTGTTTTAATGCCTTCACATCGTCTTGAAACTGTTTCCATGGTTTCCATAAAAATATTTCTATGGCAAATCCCCCGGGGTCACTCAATCAAATGTAAAGATTATTTTCGTTTTTGACCTAGAGTGTTCACATACATTGGTCATTTTTTAAAACCCATTTTTTAGGACACAGGACCTCAAAACAATATTTCCGGTGAAAACGAAAAATCGCAATGGTACGGCTTCAATACTTTCTAACTAGTGTGGCAGTAAAAATAAAATGGTCGTGTAATGGATTGAATTGGGGGGGGGCAATATCTAATCTCAACCTGCTTTTGGTGCCCCCGAATAACTGCATCTGGAGCAGGTCAACGAAGACGACACTGTGTGGACTTGTCCTGAGATCAGGGCAAACTTCAATCCCACATTTTTTCATCTTATGGGTGAGCAGAGTGCAAGGAGGCGACATCTTCAGGTAATGTTTTGAAGAGAGGAGAGGAGGAAAATGTCCCTCGTGAGTGAGATATTCCTACAGCTGCTCCCTTCTCTCCCTTTGCGTAATCCAATGTGTCATGCGGTCCCGCGCTGGATAATCGGTAGATGAATATTTCATAGTCGGAGTTTCGAGGTCATTGGTGCCTCCTCGGCATAATTAGCTTATTCTGACTAAAGCGAGCTTGGGAGGGCACTTCAGCAGAAAGCTTTACTAATCACTAAATTTAGCGCAGTACTGACAAAGTAAAAATAAAAAGAAGCATAAGCTAATTAATATGTCACTAGGTAGAAAAGTAATAATGTGGAGCAGTAATTTGATGCCAACTTTAAGAGAGAGCTATTTTAAATCACTGCAGACTTCATCACCATGTGTCTCTGAACGCAAATGAAAGTATAAATTAGTTATTTGAAAAATTATAAATAAATTATAAATTCAAATTTCTAAAATAAATTTAAAAAAAGTTAAACTGATGGTTCTTTCTTCGCCATTAGTGAGTCGAAGGAACTCATTTTTAAAAAACGTTATTGCTGCCCTAAGTTTCGGTTACCATAGCCTTTTTTTCAAGCTTCCAAAAATTAATATTTTTATATTTTGGCATAAAAAAAAAGAAAAGCTAATAACGAATAGAAGAGAAAGGGGTTAGCTCAACGGTGATGCACTAGACTTTGATGATCATCGATATCAACTGGCTGCCTGAGAAACGATTCAGTACGGAGCCAATAAAACACTAAATTTTCAGATTAATTCAAATCACCTTAAACATCTTAATTAAGAAAATAATTTACGTAGGCCACTTGACAAACACTTAGCAAAATTGTGTTAATGGTGACTAAACTAGAAATCATTTTAATTATTATTACAACTAAATTATTTTTGTATATAACAAAAGACCTTCAAGTTCCAAGTTCTGTCAAAAATGAATCTGCGCCTTCATTTAATTCCTCACTCTCCTAATTTGGTATTTGCTCAGTTAGTCACAGTTTAAAAATAAGAATAACTTTACTAAATTATTTCTTTTTACTTTAACCTTCTAAGACTAGACTATTATCGATTAGATCTTTACAAATCCACGCAGAACATTTATAGTCAGCCCTAATAAATACGCAATATCACAAACAGAATAGAACTGCCAATGATTGTTTATTATTTACTTTGTTTCAATAACCTGATCTCACTTGTCCTTTAAAAGACAGTTTAAACCCTATTTTATAGTGCTATAACCTTGAGTAATCTGGTTATGAAGCGTATCATTGCGGAAGTGCAAAGAAAATCGGTCCCGCTAATACCAGAATCACTTGCAACTCACCCCTCCTTACATCAAAAACAAAAATTTATAATAGGTGCTGAACTCCGTGAGTTTTACCTATTTATAGGGAATTCTTTAATGATAGCTGAACAAGTAAAAAATATTCTTGCAATGGATGTAAATCTACCGTAAAAAGAGCGTTTGAATAATTGATAACAATTAAAATTCTGTTTTCTGAAAAATCTCTTTTGATGCACTATACTAGTTTCCTTCTGGACGTTTCTAAATTGTACTATTACCAACTAAAAAAAAACCGCGCAGGATTAGCAAATGGAGGTCCTGAGTTTGCTTCAGGTAGTAGATACCGCTAAACCCTTTTAGTAGCAGTAACTAACTGTGTGGTGATGGGCAATGTTGTCTGAGATAATTTCGAAAGTCAGCAATACACTAGACAGGATTCAAGCACTATTGACCGCGATATTGGTGCTTCTTAATTTTATAAAAATTAAAACAAAGGATCACAATATATTGTGGATAGCTATTTTTCCTTAGTAACGTTTGGTAGCAGTAACTAAAACCAAGTTTAATTGTTTAGATAGTAAAAAAATTAAAAAAATATGCTTACTCTCTTTCTAAGCTTCTTCTTCTAAGTTCTTCGATGCTAACTCCAATTGCTTGCTCCCAACTAGCTTTCTCTGCTTCTAAGGCTTTTCTCTTTTCTTCAAGTTCTTTTATTTGGGTTTCTAATGTTTTCCGCATGGTTTCATGGCGCCTTTGAAGCTAAAAAAAAAAATGAATAGTAAGAAAAAATGGGGTCTTTATTGGAGAATATTTCATTCGCTATTTCTTTGGGTCCTACTATTACAATTTTGTTTCTGTTTTATTAATCTGCAGAATTTATTTTGTATAATTTACTAATCGTTTAAAATTTCTTCTGATAGTATTTCCTATCAGAGTCCGCTTCTACAGTCTAGCAGTCAGTACGCTGTAGATGGAGCAAATGAAAGCAACAAAATGTAATTACATTAAGTCGCCCTAGAAAGCGAACTATCCTTTCACCTGTTAACAACAACAGCGTTGCAATCCAAACATTCAAACAAACTTCAAAAAAAAACTTTTCTCCAGAGTAATCGATTGGAACTTGCACGAAGATTCTACTTCGCAGTGTCATGTTACTGAAACCTAATTGGGCAAACAACACGGAACTTGGGGGCTCTACTTACGTATATATCAGCAAAATCCAATCCCAAAAAAACTTTTGGCAAATCGCTAACTCTCTTTAATTTGTATCCAATAATACCCACCATTGTGACCTCTGTGTTCCTTATAACTTAGAAGCTGTAAGATCCTATAATGTAATTAAAATTCTAACCTCAGCTTCCTCTCATCGCAACTCGATTGCTAATGACCTCAAATGCTGGCGTATCTTTATTTTATAAAAGAATAAATAAAATTACAATAATAAGACTTACATCAGCTTCTGAATCTTTAAGTTTCTGTTTCTTTTCTTTAACTTTCATTTCAAACACTTGTTCCATTTCAGTTTCCATCTTTTTCATTTTTAAAACATGTTCACGCTTCTCTTCTTCCATTTGTGCCAATGGATTCCTTAAAAATGCATATATTCATTTATTATCAAGAAATAAGAGAAAATAATAATACATTTTTAATTTCTTCACAAACTCTAAGAGCATGCAAAGAATCTAAAGTCTAACAACAACTCAATATTTGTCTAATAAACTAATGTATATGTCTAAAAATTACTGTACGGTCTAATATATCCTCTCTCACAGTATATGTAAACTCCCCTCAATGATTGTAACGTATAATTGCGAGAAATCAATAAATTTTTCGAAATTATGTTTCGAAATACAAAAAAAAAACTTGAATTTCATATTTTGAGCGTTACTTCTGAGAGAAGCGTGATATACAAACTGTACCAGAAGCTTTTAAAATGAACGTTTTTATTAAAAAAGTAAACGAAAATGTGGTTTACAGACGTTTAATAATTTTACAACTTTTAAAACAGAATTCGTTGGAGCGATTTTTGCAATAAATCGCAAAAAAAGGTAGTAAACCTTCTGGTGCAACAGATTTGCTTTAAATTCAGAATGTGGGCAATGATCCTATTGATTTTTATTAATACTATACTGGAGTTTAATGCGGCACAATGCACTGAAATGACAAGGGGAGCCTTAGGTTACTCATCCAAGGTTAGGGCTGTTTTCTAGAAAATCGTAAAAGGCAGGAATATCTACAATAAAGTGGCACATCCTATTGTCTGACTCTTCAATTTCCTCAAACTCAGAATTTTGGCCACAAATACATTTAAACACAAATACACATGTTAGTACTTTACAGGAGTTAGCAAAGACTGTTCTGTGGTCAGTGGTGAAGTTGCACTTCCGGTAATTTTCTTCAAGTTAGGAATCTTGTTAGAAATAAAAGTGATTTTTTTAAAAAAATATATATTTTATACGAGTTTAACATTTATATTATAAGCAATGGTCATTTAAAGGAGCCTAATGCTACCTCTTATTAGAATTCTTTATCACTTTTCCCGAAAAATGTTTACAATAAAAGTGATAGATCTACTCGTGGGTTGTGTGTAAATGAAAAAGTTAAAAGTTAATTGGTAATTGTAAAGAACTAAAAAATAAACTCAGTCTCTTTTCTGGTTATCAGACTTTGACCAAATTTGTAATTGTTGCTGAATGTTCTGGTGAAACATTTAAACCAATAATATAATTTGAACTTTCAGAGACTTTCTGATATTCAATTAAATTGTTTAAAACAATCATGCTTTCTCCTAACAATAATAATAAAAAAAAAGAAATTCTGAAAAGTTAGCCGCTACGTTATGCCACCCACCAACCAATTTACTACACTATTAGGTGCCATAAAGTACGAGGTAGGTCTGTTCAAATTCGACCGACCCTAGTACTTTCATAAACTAAAGGGAAAAACGAAATAATTAATTCTAAATTTTATATATAAATATAAAAAATCAAATCTATCAAATCAAATGCTACTAAAACGTCCAGTATCAAATATCAAAAGGAAATAAACTAAAAACACTGAACCAAAATCCCAGACACTCGTACTAATTTCCTTATTTATTTCGCCTGAGTTTAAAGTTAAAACTATCTTATTGCAAAAATAGTAAGAGGTATTTTGCGGGCGTGTCAAATTTTCAAGACAGGATTTTTAACATAGTTTTAAAATACAAAACATCTAAGTACCAGACCGGACAAAATCCTTGCTCTGCTTAGACATCTACCTTTTCTAGTCCCGCTTTTAATTTAATTTGTTTATTTATTTATCAATTCAAATACTAAAAATCAAGTTTAGAGACAAAACCAGAGTCCCAGCGGTTCCAAAACCACACACAATATATATTAGGACCTGCAAAGACAGTTGGAAGTGTGTAAATATTTGGGTTACGCAAACTCAAAGATTAACTTTAACTTGCCACTACAAACACTTAAATATATAGTTACACTTCGTGGCTTTAATAAAAGAAGTATTCATTTGTTTTTTCCGATTATTACTACAAACTATTATTTTAGTATCTGAAAAGGTGTTCACAGGATATTTCCTGTTCAGCATACAGTAATTAACCAGGCTTGTAAAAATAACTCCTCTGATCGATGGCACTCAGAGATTCTGTAGCAACCATCACATTCTAGGCCCCAACTGGTTTAAATGTCGCCCATTCGACTAAACGTTAAGAAAAACCTTTTAGCAGCAGAAAAGTCCTATTTTGCTCCAATTTTTATTTTTAGGAATTTTCTTGAGAATAAATGAAAAAAAAATTAATAGAGAATTAAAATTATTTGAAAAGTTACTTTTGAAAATTTTGACACCAACACAATACTTCTTCTAATAACATATGAGTATTAAAGTTCTCAAAAACGAATGTCCAAGGTTTTATTTTTTGATTGGAGTGCAAAACAACATAAAATCCAAATGAAAGAAATAATAAAAAAGTAATAGATAAGAAAGGAAAAAAATCTATACCATAATCAAGGGTAAAATCTTCAATCAATAAAAAATAAAATGAATAAAAAATTCTTCATTAGGTGCCATGCTTCATTTCGCAAAAAATAAGTGAGAATCAGGAAGTTTCAGCACATAATTTAGATGGCAATACTTAAAAACTCACTGCCAAGACATAATATGAAGACTAAGAAAATATAGGCAGATGCATTGTCATACACTATTCTTAAAAAAAAAATATTTATTTATTATTTATTAATTTTTTCTAAAATTAATAAGAAATGGTTTTGAATTGATTGTTTTAAAAATAATAAAAAAGCTTGCTGGGCCCCAAAATTTCATTAGGATTAAAGTTTTATGACATTAAAAATAATCCTAAAATTGAAACTAAATAAATAAAATACAAAAATTTAAAATATATTGAATATTTGTTGGTAAAACTAACACTGCCTGTATCACTCATTACTGCATTTTAAAAAGCCTAATTTTTATTTAAATATGTTTTGTTTGAATAAAACATAAAAACGGGAAGTGCGATGTGCATAATATCGCGAAGTTTTTCCGCAATAATATGTTCTGAACCAGTTAAAACAAACTATTAATGCAACGAAAATTGTTTATACTGTGTGCTGAGTTTCTTATTAAACGTTTTGTTTCTTTTGGTTATAGGAAATCTCTTTAAACAGAACATATAATTGCCAAACTTTTTGGCTCAATAAGTATGTGCCTTCTTTAGAGATCTGATATGATGTACAGGGTGATGAACAATCCACATTCGCAGGGACAAACATATCGTAAATAGCATTTGGGAAAATCAAATTCGGCATGAAACACTCACACTCCTTTCACAAGAATTATCATGTTAAATTAAAATTTTTCCCATGAAAATCTTAAAGAGGCGTTTTCAAAAAACTTATAAAGTTAACTGAGAAATCTGTTTAAAACACTAGTACTTTTCGGCTACCAATTTTCTTTCACTTCGAAATATAGGCTACGAATTGAGGTCTTTCTAATTATACAGAATTTAAAAACATAAAAGAGCTGAAATCGCACATTAGAAGAAATCCTAGCAATTTTCCACCCCTAGAAATATTGAAATGATTTATCTATAAAAGGTTTTCAATCAATCATTATTATCTACTCATGTGAGTACATATATGAAGATGAAAGAAAATCGGTGTTCTTTACGAGAAAATCCCTCAGAAACTGAACTTTTTATCTGATTCCCTGCTGACACAACTATGCGAATATCAAATTTGTATTTCTGTTATATCCCTTTTTGAAGTAAGATGACAGAAGACACATTCATACATATTTATACACATGCATAAATGCATCCATACATACATGTGCATACATATGCACAGACGGCTACTAGTCTGCTGAATGTAACCCTGGCGTAACTTCTACACCCGGCACATAACCACTTCAAAATAATGCCCCTGAAGAGAGCACGGCACTGTAATTATACGAAAAAAAAACGTTCATAAAAAATCTAAAGCCAACAAAACAAAATTCAATATATACTAATAATTTTTACGTGAAAAAAAAAATAAATTCTTATCGCTCAAAATGTAGTAAACTAAATCATAAGGCTAGTACTCAATAAAACACATTGCTCGGTGGCCTTAGAACCTGGGTTGAAACTAAATTCGTTTAGGTACTAATACCCCACAGTAATTAATAATTTTCTTAGAAAGCCAGTCTAGTTGTGCTACGATTGCTTGGAAATTCTGACAAAAAATATTACCAAAATAATATATCAAGGTGCCTTAAAAATGCAGGCATTTGAGCATGAATGCCGGTGAGTCACAGGAATGGTGGGTGGAAGGATCGGTCAGAAGCAAGCGAAAAAAGTTGGTTAGTTGGTCGTATACCACAGCCAAGTTATTACTAGAAAACCGTACCACTCGAATGAGTAGAGGACTCCCAAAGAACAATTTTAAACTGAAGAAGCACACACATAACATAGGCCTGGCAAGGATAGCCTGTGTTCCTTGAATGAGGAAGTGGCAAATATTGCCATTGTGAAAAGCATGAAGTCATAAAATTTAGCTTGTAGGGTTTCTCAAATTTCTTTGAAATTGTTTAATAGACAATTTGATTTTCTTTAATATCAGGATTTTAGCAACACATACATTAAGTTTAATTTAATGTACAGGCTAAGACGATCTTTTATGTTGTCCAGCACTGTGGTCCCACCAACATTAAACGTATTTAATTTTACTTTCCCTTACCACACTAGTGATGAAGTGTAGCTACCATATCATCCGTTTTAAGGATTCCTGAATCCAAAAAGTGATTTTTTGAAAACAGAATGTGTGTGAAGACAAAATGTGTCATAAAAAATAAAAATTGAGTTGATAAATTTCAATACAGTCCCATCATGAAACCTGACTAACTAAACGATCAAAATCCTACAAATGGAAGTAGCACTTCACTGAATGAATTTTTCACACTCTAAGATAATCTCAAAAATTAAACATTTTTTCAGGAAAATTCGATAAAAAACATTTTCCAGAGAGGGCTTCCCTTTGAAGCATCATTTCAATATAATGTACAGTCCCACCACTAATATATGAGTTATGATATAAGATGAGTTATATAAGTTTCTAAAATTTCAAGTTCGAAATGCCTAAACCGGAAATATTATACAACTAAACGCATTTTTCACTTATTTGAGATTTACTTGAAAATGGCTTCTACAATTTTCTTTAAATTTCGTATTTACAATTGTGATCCGTAGATTTGCAACTTTTATTTGTAACATTTTTTCAGGAAAATTCGATTTAGTACTGTTCTGAGGAGAGAATGAGGGTGGCTTTCCTCTAAAGTGTAATTTCAGGTAATATGTACGGTTTTACAACCTATGTTAGTAAAAACTGAATATGTTTTTGAAATGTACAGTTTAAAGGGATTTTATTAGAAAGTTGGGAATTGAAGTAAGAGAAACTCGAGTGAGTGTTCATACGAGATTTTTAGTAACCTTATGTATCCAAAGAATAAAATGTATTAAATCTCAACTAGTTAAGTACTAGCTAACCACGTCTGTCCACGTCACCTAATTTAGTGCATAGTTTCGCCTGAAAAAATAAACATAAATACACTTTTTTTACACATCCAAGGATTGGATTAGGGTAAGTGCACTGTCCTAGGCGGAGATCATGCCTGCCCTCAAATAATTTTCTCTTGCCAGAAGCATCTTTACTCTTTCTGGTGTTGGAAACTGTTCCTTTAACGAGGAAGCACAGTCCGATAGCCGGTAATTCATCGAAGCGTCAAAGACATCAGAAGACGCGCCTAAATTAAAAAATAAAATAAAAAACTTACTAGGATTTTAACAATGCACTGTGACAATCGTAGATCTATTGTTTCCCCACTTTTTAGAGCCAGCTAAGACTTACAAAGCCTCCTGTAAGATAAAATTCTGAAAAGTAAAAAAGAAAGATCATGCCTATTTTTCAGGCTGGTTTTAAGTTCCAACTACCAAATTAAGAAGCTTTAAGTACGGCTACCAGCAAACGTAACTATAAATTTTTCATATCAACCAGCAAATAAAATCCAAGGCTTAGACTAGTATTCGAACCAGGTATAATGGAACTGGCTAAGATGACTTCACTCAAGGTAGATCTAGGTGGCTAGGAAGTTACCAGTGTTGGAGAAAGACCTACCCTATCTAAACTGCCGGAGTTTCGCAGTCAGATGAAGTTTCCTCCAACTCTCCATAGAATTTAGAGGTACTACCACATTCCAGACTTCTTTATCTGAGTTAAAATGCTCCGAAAGAACACCCGTCAGCATTCGAAACTTTTTTTTAACTTAGAACAAGGCACATCTCAGATCTCTTCCGATTTCGATGTCCACATAGATCTCAGCTTGCCTCAATCCTAGGAAGTTGGTCCTGCAAAATTCATCTTCCTTTTAAGCTAATCTTGGAAACAAATGTCGTCTAATTTGCAAAAATATAACCATTAAAAGAGGACTCTTGATGCCTTGCCTTAATAGGCCATCGCCATTTTTGTCCACGTCAATGTACCCAAGGCACCCCTTTAAAAATCAGAATGTAATGATTTCTTTTCTCCTAGGTTTTAGAAATGTATAATCGTTAAAATGGCATATCTAGTATAGCCTAAGGTCTTTCCGCCACTACTAGCTTACTGATATGAATTTCCTATAAAAAATGTTTCAAGTAATGCTGGCCACAATACTCCAAATAGAGCCACAAACACACACACACACACTCACCAAGGCTAATTTTCTAAAAGTAACAATTTCTCAATCAAGGTACCTCATTTCCAATGAAAACTCCAATAGAAAATCAGCACGAAACCAAACTACTTCTTACTCCTGAAATAAGAGGATGTATTGGGCGGTAATGATTGATTTTGCGAAATTGGGTCACACCAAAAATGTTTTGAGGACCTCAGAAATCGAAAAAAGCTTTGAGGGGGTGCACTGGTAATCAGAATATCTCGTAAAAGAAAAAAAACGCAGAATGTTTAAACTTGGTATTTCGTTTTGACATCACTGAGCTTCCGATACTAAGCTCTCGCTTGAGACCGGTCAATTAAGAAATAAAAGTTCATGAACAGATTTTGAGACATGATTAAAAATAAAATCTAAAAAAAATAAAAATCCGAATTTCCTTTAACCAAGTATTTATTCAATAAGCGGACCCAACTGAATGCCAATTCAATCTTTTTTGAATATTTTCCAAGAAAACTGTTTCTTTGTACGAGACATTCTCAAGAAACTGCTACCCATTTTTGCTCTGTTTAAAGCCCGTTCAAATCAATTCTTGGTTACGTAACCTGTACACCAAGTTTAATTAGAAGATTGCGAGACTTCTGGAAAGAGATACTAATTAACAGGAAGTATACTTTTCAGAATGAACTTTTAGGTTTCTTAAGAATTTTCTCGTAAACCACTGCACCGATTTTCTTTAGCCTTATTGCAAACCCCAAATTGAAAAGTCAGAAGCTGCCAATCGTTTACAGTGTGACATAATGAAGTAGTAGCCTTGTTATTGTAATACTAGCTTTTAATTTTTATTAAGACTTTATTTTATGCAACCAAGTTAACTTTTGATCTAAGTTTCATAACAATATATGTTTAACCCGATTACTCACTAGCATGGCCTTCAACAAACAAAACAAAAATATGCAATATAAACCTAATTCTGATTTAAAAAACAAAAAACAAAACAAAAATTCTTCAAAAGTAAAATGAAATAATAAAATTAATTTAATAAAAATTAGTGATAAACAAACAAAGAACTACAGCAAAAACTGAATGCACACATCAGGTTGATTATTTTGTACCATTTTTTGTTCAATATACTGTGAGAGAAATACTGAACTTATATTTCTTTCCAATTCTGTTATTTTTTTTATTTTTAGCTCATACAGAGAGAGTTTTACAGGCAGGCGTACTTACCACACTGTCATGAACGTGTTGTTGATCATGGTTTGGGAAACACTAGTGATGAACAGACATCAGACAAACAATATGAGAAACCAGCAAGCTTAAAGATCTACAAATTAGATCTTTCGATTTCTCTCTCTCGCTAACGTTAAAAACAGTGTAAACCCATTAAAAGTTTCTAGTCTTTTTTAGGAAAAAATCATGAAATTATACATGATAATAAAGCATTTTCGTCCATTTTAAAGATCCATCGGTTATTCCAGAAATTATTTATTTCCTGCCATCTTCGACCCTTGGAGATTTCGCATAGGAGAGGCATAAAAGTCCATTCCACTAGTTTCTTTTGTTGGTCAAGGCAAATGGCAGATCTCCGAGTAATCCCGAAGGAAACCAGCCGCGGTCCTCCATCAAGTCCAGTTTGAATGTCTACGCCGACCACCGAAAGTAGCATTGTGCCTTTTTACTGGGCACGGTAGTTTCAGGAATCACTACTTCAAAGTGGTAAACTCAGATCTTCTGAGAGCAGATTGTGACAGGAGAAGGTGGAAAAGACCGTTTATGTCGTCTTTGATTGCGCTTTAACGGTTCTAAGAAGAGGGTTTGGGTCTACTTCTTGAAGTATGATGTGTACTTTATCTTCGAGGATGTGGTAGCCAAGGATTTAAGATAAAAAGCCACAGAACTGAAAAATGAGTGATAAGAAAACATATTTCCTTAAAATAGCATTTTATTTACTTCTTTTCCTATTCGGAAAAGTATTATACGGAATTAAAAACGGTCAGAAAATTACACAGATACACAAAAGAGTCTTAATAGATGTTTTACAATAGATTCTTACTAAAAGAAGCAACCCGAAGGCGCGAGGGAGGAGGAAATGGTTGGGAGGTCTTCACGACGGACGGGAACTGCTATGACAGAGAGCTTACGTGAGACGAACCCAAGTAAGGGAGACCTTTTGGATTACCTAATCTCAAACACGCTCAAATATGAAGCCATCACTTCTTAAGCTATCGCTTTGCGTACTATCATTTTCTCCATTAGGATTGAAATGTAATTTCTTACTGATAAAATTTTTAATGTTTAGAAACTTTTATTGGGAAATACCACTAAAAGATATATTTGCTTTAAAAAAGAAAATTAAAATTAAAGAAGTTACTTGCCAGCAAAAAGCTTGAGACCATCCAAATAATTATTAAAAAAAAATCTGTAAAAAATTCTCATTTCTTTCTCTTAATAATTGAAATAGCAAAGTTGTCGCCTATTTATCCAAACAGTACTTAACACCCACCCAGCTACCAAATTTTCTTGGACGGGGACGGAAGCACTTACTTATCATTAACATTTTTTCTAACAAATAAAAAAGTTACAGAATTCGAACTGGGGAAATCTCAATTAAAAATCCACACTCGGAACCACTACACCAAACACACGCCCCAGAGTTCTTCTTAGTTCAGATATTAGCTCAGATCCTTGCCCTTTAAATACCTCATTAATAATAAAATTCGTGTGTATGACGAAGTTTAAATAAAATCGTTAGGGAACCTTTTTTTATTACCTGCAAAAAATTGAAAAATTTATTTGATTTAATCACTCTTCTGGTTAATGAAAGTTTTATCTGGCTACAACTTCTGTTGCAATCTATTTTGTCCGACTTTACCAATACGCTTAAAAAATCGAATATGCTCTAATGACGTTAAGAAGCGGTGGTCTCAAACTTTTAGCAGGCAGCATTAGCTAACAATGAAACAAAACAGAAATTTACATCAATTTTTGGCCTGTTTTAATTTTTTCTTACTGTTTTTACTTATTTTTATTCTGTTACATTTTATAATTTAGGCAACATTCTCAGTGGCACAGTTTTAACGTTAGCTAGCAGTGAAAAATATTTAATTAATAAATAATTAAATTAAAATGAATATCAATTGCAATGAAATAAAAAAAAAGAAGTAAATAAATACTTTAAGCTAGTTATATATAATTAACTGGAATATAATTTTATTATAGCAAAAAATTGATCTAAAATACAATTTATATCGAAAAATCTAGCCTATTAAATAAATGAGTGAAATAATTTAAAAAATTAAAATAAATAAAAATTGGATGTGTGTCTAGGGTATACGTACTTATTTGACTTAGCTTGCTTCGGATCCTGCCCTAAGCCGGCTAACTTTCTGCACCGATAGTTCTCATAATGTACGTTGTTTGTAACATCTTTCAAATCTTGCAGATGCGTTCGGATAAGCATGTTTCTTAACGCAATGAAATCACAATGTTCCAGATTCTCCACTAAAATAAAATTAAATAAAAAATAAATATGCAGTAATTACAAAGCCTTCTTTTACTACAATTGTTAAAAATTTTAATTCTAAATTCTTCCAACTCAGAATTTTTACCTAACGTTTCAAATTTAAAAAAATAATGAATTCTTATGCTCAGAAAGAGGTGAATGAAGAACTAAATATACTAAAAGACATTAAACTACGTTCCAACTTGAGTAAAAAAAAAACAGCAGTAAAAATAATTATGACGGTACCCCTTCTTTTTTTCAGAGTTTAAAATAGTCAAAACGAAATAAGACCCCGCCAAGAGGATAACCACATTTTTTGAGCTTGAGGTAGTTAGAATCATAGTATGCTGATACCTGTCGTTGGAATGCGGGGTGATTACAAAGAAGCTTAGAGCAAGTTGTGCTCCATGAGAAGACTTACAACCAAAAAACGTTTTGTGAGCTCTTCTGAGAAACGGACATGCCAGAATAGAAGGCAATGAAAGGCTGGATGAGTTGGCGAAGGTGGGAACCTCTGTAATCTTTGTAATCTCTTTGTAGTCTTTAAGAGAATATTGTTACGAATAAATTTTGTGATGGAGAATGAAAAATTAGAGAAAAACTGATAGGTTATGCAAGGTTGTATGAGGATAGGAATTTTTTAAAAGAAATTATCAGATATAAACGAACTATTTTCTCCACCTAAATAGGATTCAGTGAGCGTTTTTGACAGCCTCGTCAATGAAAGTAATAATTAAAATAAAAAAGTCCTCCAATGGCAAAATGGCAATACTTCCTCCTGCTAGGTGTAAGAGAAAGTAAAAAGATGAATCAACTCGAACAATACGTAAATAACAAGAATCAAACATCCTCAGAACTGCACGCCATTATACTCAAAACACTAAAACTACATTTCTAGACTACTCTAAAATAAAATTCACAAATAAATCATAACACTATACACAATAATAAAATAATAATAATAATAAGGAAGGAATTAGCGGAACGGTTAGCGAATACTGGATTCCAACGCGGAGATCCCGGGCACGAATCCAGCTGCAGGCCCATAAATTTTTGTTTCTTCCTAGGAGTTTCTTACAGTTCACTGTCCGAAGGCCGGCAGTGCACTGGAAAAAGCTCCAGGCGCCAATAACTTCAGATGTTGACGCGCCTTTAAAAACATCTAATGAAACGTCAATTATAAACCAAATTTGAAACATAAAGCACAATGGCAAGCCTTCGCAGTCACGTAGAAAAGACAGCTTCTGACCAACTCGTTAAGGGCGCGGAGCTGAGTAGTTAGAAATACGACGTGAGGTGGAGTTTTTGTCTTAAGCGACCAAAAGAAGTTAATTGTAAATTCCATAACCTCCCCAACACACACACACCCTTTTACCATCCGGCTTATCACTAAGTGAGAGAATCGCTATGTCCTCTTATCTAAATAGAACTTAACCATTCTAGCTAATTAATGTAGGAAATCATATGTAGAAAATTAAATTCATTTATTCCTCAATCTTTATATGTTGGTTATTCGTAGCATAGCTAAAAATGGGTAGTTTAACAGAATTAAAAAAACAGAAAAGTGATTAGAAAAGCTAATTACGATAACAATCTAGTATTTCTGCCAGAAATATAATATATAAAACAGAAACAGAACTATTTCAGAACAGCTAAATTTTCGTGGGAAGAGAATGTGTTAGAATTACAATTAAGTTCATTTTTATTCTTGAATAACTTGAAATGAATTTTAGCATAAACTGAAATTTATTAACCGTAAATTATTGAAAAAAAAAAAAACATCTAATTGTGAATCTCTGTACTAACATTAAAATTATAATATTGTAAAAAAGAAGTAGATTAAACATACTGCGTAATGTGGGGGAAAAAATGTATAATTTACACACAAATAAGGAGGGAAAAGCGTATGAACACTATTATGTGAAAAATCGATACTTATACCCGAAAGGCAGTCTTTGGATATTTCTGTATAGAAGGAGTATGTTTGCCACGGATGTTTGCTGGGGATGTTATAGCCAGTTCACAGAATCTATTATAAATAAAATATTTAGCAATCCAATCACAGTCAAATTTTACGCTATTCGAGAATCTTAACTACCTACCTCATAACTTAATGTCACTACTATAAAACCATCGAAGAAGAAAATAAAAAAAATTTAACAGAATACCTTCTGCTATACCCCACGGATACTTCCTTCCGCGTATCTTCTTGCCGTCGACCTCTACTATAGTATTGCTACCTACTACAGCCATAGGAACTCTGTCTCTTAATTTCTTCCCACTGGGTTTGCCATCATCATTACTATCCTCCACATCGGGGAATTCATAAATTTTTATTTTATGCTGGGCCACTTCGTTTAAAATCTATAAGAAAAAAAAAGACTTCATCAATAATTTCTTGCTTGTTCAAGTTTTTGCTTTTATTAGCTAAAAACGTTTTAAGTGAAAGTCCCTTGCAAAGAATTAATAGATAAATGCAGTTGTAATACTTATTTTCTTCAAGAAAACTAAATAACCCCTTGGTTTACCTGCTTTTTAAAATGCGCACATTCTTCTGGCGTCATTGTATCGGCTTTGGCAATAACTGGTATTATGTTAACTTTGTCATGTAAGCGTTGCATAAATTCTACATCCAATGGTTTTAGGCCATGACCAGAAGGTGCTATAAAATAAAGGCAACAATGGACCCTTGTATCTGGACTTTGACTCCGACGGTTAACTCGCGATTCTGCATTTAAAAATTCTTCGTACCTAAAATAAAAGAACATTAAATAATTTTTGTAATAAACTCTTAAAAGTTAAGTAAAATACATTCTATTAGTTAAAAAATTTAATTAAATCAGGCAGACTTTAGCACTTTTTTTAGTTGCACTAAGTCCGAAACTCATTTTTTAAATTTTTCTATCTTATTATGATACAATAATACATGCAATTCTTGAATAATTATTAGAGATCAAATTCTGAAAAATACCTAAATTTCCCTTAAATTGAACTGAAACAAATGTTTTTCCCCTGACTTTAAGTACACCGTATTTCATACCTCCATTTATGAAACCTCGATTTGACGATAGAATTAAGAGAAACTTTCAAAAAAGAGTTCTTTCACAATCTCAAATTTTCAATTATTTCTTAGAATTAAATAATATATTATAAATTTAAGCAACCTTGATTCAATGTAATCAATAACTGGTTGCCAGCAGTTAGAATTGTCTACAGCATCACCAAATCCAGGTGTGTCTACAATAGTTAAGGTAAGATTGACTCCATTCTCTCTAAGCAAGGTTCTACTGGTTTCAACTTGTACAGTTTTTTTAACTCTTTCACTTGGTCCTGGATAATCAGCAGAATAGACTTCAGCTAGAAACATGGAATTAATTAGTGTAGACTTTCCTAGACCTGATTCACCTAAAACATAAGAAAATAAAAACATGTTAGATAGACATGAAACAGATAATTTTAAAAAGTAAACAAATCTTAAAATATCGTTGAGTTATGAAAATATTGCAGTTTTTACTTTACTTTTTTTGGAAACAATTGTTTTGGGGGTCCAATAGTGCGAAAATGATGTTTTTATAAAAAAAATTAAAAATAAAATTACACAGCTCAAACTTAGTATTCCATTTAGGCGTACCACTTGTCTCATCTGATTCTAGATATTCGACTAAAACAGTTGCGCAGATTTTTTTTAATCGGAATGATAATTTAATCGGAAGATACATGTATCTTTAGCATTAATTTCTAATATTATTTCCAAGAAAAAATTATCATAAGCACGTTCGAATCGTGCGGAATGAATGACCTTGGTTTCAAGTTTAGTTTAACTAAACTAGTGGGATGGTGGAAGTAACATAGGGCTGCAGCTAAAATGGATTAAAATATGTATTTTTTTTGCCCTGCAGTTAGTCAAAGAATGCCATACTCATAAGTTCTTGTACTCGTCCTAGATTTCCGAGAATCCCAAATTATAATTCTCAATCACAAAATCGTTTTTTATAAAGACTGTAACAAATATACACAAACTATTGCTAAATAAATAATATTAAATAAATATGATATTGATATTTATAGAAGGTAGGACTATAACTAGTCTAAAAGAAGCCTTTTGAAGGGTTCTTAAAGTTGTAATTCCCTTATAGGTCCTTAAGAAATTTTCTGGCAAAATGATGCTAATAAAAGTGATTAAAATTGCTAAATAGTAAATGAAGTTTAATTAAAAATGTTAAAGCCGTTTTCGAGGAAAACTGAACAATTGCATTAGTTTGGACAGATGAACCAAAATAGAGAGCCAAGATTTGAGCTTTCTTTCGTTTTGGAGATATTCTGTTCAATTACACACTCAGAGAGACACTCCTTGAAAAATATCATACGCAGTGGGCACCAAAACCCAAATTTCCGATAAATACTTAATTTTGAAAATGTTTACTTGATCTTATCACATGCACTTACTAAGACAAATTGAAGGAAAAACGTGACAGGTATTTATTCCGAAATTCAAGAGAAATCGTTATGAGCAACTTTCAGGGAAGAGCGAACAAATGAAAAAACTTAACAGTAAAGCTGCAGATTTGGCTGAACGATTTACTCATGCACACATATATTACAAACCATTTTCTAAACTGTTTTTGAAGTTTACACAAAAATAATAAAACATTTCATTTCGACACAACTCGAAAATAGAACCTGATAAAGCCCCATAAAAAACTTTTGTTGGATTATTTTATTATAGCGTCAATCAAGTCAGGAAACTCGCGATGGTTATGCACAAAAAAGACACGGACCGCAGCAAAGTCAATATGTTTATGAACTGTTGGACGACTACACGAGGAATTTAGTGGGAGGAGATTCCTCCTACCCAACTTGACGTAGTTCCAGCTAAAGTAATTCTATGGTGTTGATCCGCATAAACAGCTGCGCACCTAAAGGGCAATGGCTCACTACTAAACTGTACAAAACATGTCATATTTTCAATTCGATAAAAATAAAGGAAAAAAACTTTTATATTGTATATTAGGTAATTTAAAATGCTTCTTGGCTTTGTTTTTGAGATTAATATCGGGCCGATAATAACGTACGCAGCAACAAGTAACAGATTAAACAAAATCAACATTTTCCTTATGTAGGTGGTTATCCAAGATGGATTCCAATAGACCAATTACCATTAAAATGTTTTTACTTAAATGATAAAATTTACAAGCATAAAAGAATCAATACTGACTTAGTATAGTCAGTCAGTAAATGCATTAGCGAATATTTAGTGAATTCCATCATTACATAAATCAGCCATTTTTATATGATACATAAATATATAATGTAGATCTGTTTACTGCATTAAAGAGATACTTCACAGAGATATCTGTTACCGTTCCCCGAGACACGCCCCTCCTACTGGAAAAAAAAAAAATAATAATAAGAGCCAATCCAGAACTATTATTCTCACTAAATATACCACTAATTTCTTTTGTACAGTAAAATCTGCATTAACAGTCAAATTGAAAGATAACTTAATTTTCTAGGTTCCATTAAACCGTAATTAGAGTGCAAAAGTTAAATTACAGCCTAAAATGACAGAGTGACCTTCTTTTGTTTTCTAACCTTTACACAACCTTCATTGTGATTTCAATCAAATGTAAGCAAAGTTTAACAAGATTAATAAATGTGATATTTAATTAATTTATTTTAAAATTTAGCTGGATGCAGGGTTGGATAATATACTGTTGATTTTATCCTTCTTAGTCCTATGTTCTATTTCTGGGCAGTTTCAGATTTTCATTTATCGTCAGAGGTATTTTATTCATCAGTTAGGTGTGAAAAATTGCACTTCCACACACTCTATGACTACTTTATTACTGTATGCTATCAGGCACAAAAAAAAAGAAGAAAATATTGAAATTTGACAATTACTTACCACGGGACACGTAAAGAAGCTTGTTGACAAAATCAGCCAACCGAAAGAGCCATCTAACTGAATCGATTTTTTTTAATTTGTGAATTGTTTCGAATAATGTTTAACGATTTTCTTACCTCGTTATTTTAAGTAAATACATATAGATAGAACTTTGCTACAGCTTAAAACTTAATCCAGAAAAATCCATTTAAGGGCATTTTTGGGTTAGGAGCAAGGGCATGCTTCTTCCCTCATGCTATTTCTTATTAAATAGGATTTCAAGGGTAAAAAGTTTATGCCTCCATAATTCCTACAATTCATCACTTTTCTTGTACAAAAGGCCTATAATAGCATATTTCCTCTCCCGGACCTTTACCTTGATCTATTCTCACAACAGCAGTTTGTAGGATTCTTTTAACAGGTCAGCTGAATGAATATTAAGGAAGGGCAAGGCAAGAGATCGGCTCATATTCCCTTCCTAAAGTTTGTTCACTAGAATTAAACGATTATTACTTAATTAAACATTGCCTAATATCAAAGATTACGCTTACATTAAACTAATCCAGATTGAAATCTACTAAAATTAAACATAGGTCTAGCATCAATTATCATAACATCTCTAAAACAGTAAATTTACTTAATCTGCCAACAAAAAAATAAAAATAGTACAAACATTAACCTTTCAAAAAAAATATTTGATAACAACTATACATGATAAAAGGTCAACAAAACCCCTAATATAAATTACCGACCCAGTAACATTTCTTATAATGTCAATAAAAACCTCAGAATTCTGTCCAAAATAATAAATTTAAACATAATATAATTAAAAAAACGAAGTCTTGGCATGGCTAACGGAGACATATTAATTGCCCTTTTATTCATAAGGTTAATAAAACAAAACAAAAACAAAAATATAAAATTGTGGCAGTCGAAGTTTTGAATTGTGACTAGTTTTTTAATGTTCCTTTATCATCAGAGTTTTAATTCATTAACTTCATTTGACTAAATTCCCCACCCCCACATTCATTATAACTGTTTTATATTGATAATTTTTTAATTATAAAATTAAATGCTGCTTTGATCGACATTTTACTCCACCTACAAAGATACAACTCCTCCACTAAAGATTCTCTCTTGATCCTGTAGGCGAGTTTATTCCATGTTTTCTGTTTTATAACTGATTACTTTCCAATTTGAAAGTCTGTAGGTTCCAGAAAATGCCTTGTGTTCTACACGTGGTCCGCTACAGTTATGTCGCGTACGTTGATGATGGAAATACTATAGTAAAATGTCAAGTTTGTATTGTCAAGAATTGTATGTACATTGTAGTCTTCAGTCGAAGAAGACGTATTAATAGAGTGTATTTTGTGGTTCAGTCCTTGTCTTTTTAGTCGGGCATGTGTGGTTTAAAAGTAGTTTACACAATAAATAGATAAATAAATAAAAGTACAGCATATTAAACAGGAAACTTACCAACTACCATCAGGGTAAAATCAAATCCTTTTTTCACCGCTTTACGGTAAACTTGATTAGGAAGATTAGCGAATCCCACATAGCCATCTAATTCTTTAGCCTTTTTTTCTGACAATCTGTCTTTATCTGCTTTGCTAAATCTTTCAGAATTTTCCACCGAGATTTCACCAGCTAAAAGGAAAAAAAAACATGTAGTCAACAATTTTGTGATCAGATTTAATTAAATAGAAACAATATAGAATATCTTTACCTCTCTCCGAGTGTTTCTTGCTGAGGGTATCCCTTAAAACGGCTGAAGGAGGAGTACCGCCACCTCCGGGACTCTCGTTCACCGCAGCAGCCGGTAGTTCGTTTTTAAAAAACAGCTCTCGCTTCGACTGTAACTATAAGATTTAAAATTTATTACTGTATTGGTTACATACTAGTGATTTAGTGAAGATTTAGTGAAGACCATCAACTGAAAGTACTACTTTACTGATTTTCTCCAAAACGGCTCCTACGAATTTCTTTAAACTTAAAAAACAAATTTCAGGAAATTTTTATAAAGGTCCTTTCTAGGAGAGGATGTGGTTAGGCTCCATTTTCTGTAAGGTGTTTTCTTACTCTTGTCTTATATTAAAAGGGCTAAATTTGTAGCTAAAAATCGATGTTAAAGAAAATTTTTCAACCGTAAGTATAGTGATATTTTTTTGAAGAGATAGGCCATATATATGCGATCAAGCGCCACTTGAAAGTAAAGAGATAGGCCATAATGTGCGGTTGAACAGCTCTAAACGACTTTAAATCTTTGTACAGTGATATGGAACCTTCACTTGTACGTTCAATTCTACATCTTTTATTGCATAAACGAGTCTTTATGCAGACTCATTTATTATTACTTATTCTCAAACCTAGGTTAGATTTGGAGCAAAAATAAGTTTTCTACTGCAGATAACTTTCTTTTGCTCCAAACAGAAAAGATGACGCCATCAATCAAACAAAAAATTTTTTATTAGGTTTATTTAATGTTTATATTAGGTAGATATTATTATTTTTCTTTTTGACAGGCATAATAATATATCTAACATTCGCTTCGACAAGGCCCAAAATGCCCACTTAAAAGCTCAAAAACAAGAAATCTGTTGACTAAAGTACTTAATATGTACTCAAGTTTAACTGAAAATTATGATATTGGTGCAAAAAAGAGTTAGCTGCAAAATAACTTTGGCTTATAGCAAGCTTAAAAAATGCCCTAGAAAGTTCAAATTGAGCCCCAAATGACCCCATCACAACATATTAACTAATCCTTACAGCAGACACAACATAAGGAATACATCTTAAAGCATATTTAGTTTTTTGTCCCAACTAAAAAAATTTAAAAAACTGCAGATAACTCCTTTTTGCACCAAGCTCTTCAATTTCTCCGGAGGTCTTCCCATTAAAGGTGTCCTTTCTGAATAATGTACTGTCTTATGAACTATGTAATGTCGGTAAAGAAATTTGGCGTATTAATTCAAGTGTTTCAATCTTGAGAATAGTAGTAAGAGAAAGTGGTGCGAGTTCTCTTAGAAACATATGGAACTGAGATAGTGAGAGATAAAGGTGCCACGGTAGCCGAGCGGTTAAAGACGAGGCTTGCAAAGTCCAAGGTGTGTTGCGGTTACTGGGTTCGATTCCCGGTCTAGGTCTCTTGAATTTTATTTAATTGTTAATACAAGAAATTATAAGAGTAAAGTATGTTTTCTAGTCTCCTCCGTCCACGAAACCTAAATTCAGTAGGTGGACGTAAAACCAGCCTGTAAAAATAGGCATTACTTTACTTAGTAAGAGATGTAGTTTACTTAGTGTAGATGTAGTTAATTTAACAACTTTTTGATTATTCTCTATCTTTGTAGAAATTGTTATACAAACTTGAGTTATATGAAACTCGATCGCAACACTTCCTCTTAAGAGCAGAAACAAGAAGAAACAAAACTATCTACCTTGCATGACTATTATGTCGTAAGACAGAAATTAAGTAGATTTAGATTGAGTAGCAGACAGAGGGCCAAGGGGAGTCTGTGCCACATGTGGTGACCAGATGCGGCAGATCTTACCAAGAGAAGTAATGGGGTTATCAAACAAGAAGATTCCTTATTTACACACAGATCTCGACTTGTATGTGCTACCAACAATTAGAAACACCAGCCTGTACAAATCAACCTCAAAAATTTACAAAACTGTCCCTTTAGTGAAATCATTAAAATTCAATATAATTAACAAATTTTCACAGCCTGATCTGTGTGTTTAACCCCAAAAAAAACAATTTCGGCAAGTTTAACTTAAATTTATCTTTCGTTTAGAGATTCGTACCGTAAAATCGACAGAAGCAAAAAATCAGTCGACAAGAAAATTAAACTTTTACAGACACCAAATAACAAAAAAAAAAAATATATACGAGGGTCGTTTGAAAAGTCCGTGCAAAAATAAAAACTACTTAATTTTTTGGGGTAAACCTTTTTTATTTTTCAACATAGTCTCCTTTTAGGCTTATACACTTCGTCCAACGCTGCTCTAGTTTGTTGATCCCTTCCGAATAATAGGATTTGTCCAAGTCTGAAAAATAGCCATTCGTTTCTACAATCACCTCCTCGTTTGAATAAAATCTTTTTCCCGCCAGCCATTTCTTCATATTGGGGAACAAATAGTAATCCGAGGGAGCCAAGTCTGGAGAATAGGGGGAATGTGAAACGAGTTGGAACCTTATTTCCATTAATTTTCCGACCACAACTGCTGAGGTGTGAGCTGGTGCGTTGTCGTGAAGGAAAAGGACTTTTTTGTGGGCCAATCGTGGGCGTTTTTCTTGCATCTCGGTTTTCAAACGGTCCAATAACAATGAATAATATGCACCTGTAATAGTTTTACCCTTTTCCAGATAGTCGATGAGGATTATTCCTTGCGAATCCCAAAAGACAGTCGCCATAATCTTTCCGGCCGAAGGAACGGTCTTCGCCTATTTTGGCGCAGATTCCCCCTTGGTAACCCATTGTTTAGATTGTTCTTTGATCTCAGGAGTGTAGTGATGTATCCATGTTTCATCCACAGTGACGAAACGACGCTTAAAGTCCTGCGGATTCTTCTGGAACAGCTGCAAACCGTCCTTGCAACACTTCACACGATTTCGTTTTTGGTCAAGCGTGAGCAATCGCGGCACCCATCTTGCGGATAGCTTTGTCATGTCCAAATGTTGATGCAAAATATTATGTACCCGTTCATTCGAGATGCCCACAGCACTAGCAATCTCACGCACCTTCACTCTTCTGTCATCCATCACCATATCATGGATTTTAACAATGATTTCTGGAGTAGTAACCTGAACAGGGCGTCCAGAACGTTCAGCGTCACTTGTGCCCATATGGCCACTCCGAAAATTTTGAAACCACTTATAAACTGTTCTAATCGAAGATGCAGAGTCACCATAATGTTTATCAAACTTCTCTTTAGTCTCCTGAGGCGTTTTGCCTTTCATAAAGTAGTGTTTAATCAACACACGAAATTCTTTTTCGTCCATTTTTTGAAAATCACTCGACTTCCTCGATTCAAACGAATGCCAAACACAAAGAAATAAACCGATCTGGCTGAAACTTGGTGTGTGTTCTTCCAAGAGATGCTACTAACCAAACATAACCTCGATACGCGCCAGTGGTGCTATCTCTCTGACTTTGCACGGACTTTTCAAACGACCCTCGTATATATATATATATAATAATCTTTACTTCAATTTATGTACATTTAATAACAAAACGAGAAAAAACATTAACATGTAAATTAGTAATTCAGAAACTAAAAAAAATTGACAGTTCTAAAGTATTTGCACAACCTAGAATGAATATGTTCGAATTGACTAATTTTAATTATATTCACTTGAAAAGTCAAGTTTAAAGTTGTCATTTGTCATTTGTTTATATTATGTACCAGTCTTAACAGAGCATGGCATCCAAAATAGCCGAATTATACCCCGCGAACCGAGAAAAAATTGTTTTTTTAAAGAAATATGGGGAAAACCTATTAGGAAATCGGAAAAATTTTGAATTTGTGTTTTTCTACTGTGCGATACGTAATTAAAGGATACGAGGAAATGGGGAAATGCTTAAATAAACCAAGAAAATTTCGACCAAATATTTTAACGGCAAGAGAATGTCGGAACATTGTCCATGAGGCAACAATAAATCCATCATCGAGTGCTTGGCAATTGGTTGAAAAGATGGAAAAGACTTCTCAAAAGAGTGTAAGCCTTGCTACTGTAAAAAGAGTGCTTAATCAAGCTGATTTACATGGAAGAGTTCCAAAGGGCAAACCATTCATAACAGAACTCAACCGGAGGAAGGAGGCTCGAATTCGCCAAAACCTATTAAACATACCTATAGAATCTTGGCATATGTACTATTTAGTGATGAAAGCGAAGGTAAGAAATACACTTGGTGAAAACCAAATCAAGAATTAAAAAGATTGCATGCTAGACCAACTGTCAAACATGGTAGAGGTGCATGTTATGGTACTGGGATTTGTGGCGTGCAGCGGAGTCGGCAAAGTGGTTCAGATTCATGGCAATATGACAGCAGATGGCTAAGTGAGCATATTAGGCGACAACTTAAAGAGCGATGCTGAGAATTTGGGCATTCAAAACTCCTACATCTTTTAATAGGATAATGATCCTAAACATACAGCTAAGAAAAAAAAGACTGCTCTTTAAGTTGTCGCGCAATATACTCACAGACATCTGCTGTCATATTGCCATGAATGTGAACCACTTTGCCAACTCCGCTGCACGCCACAAATCCCAATACCATAACATGCACTCTACCATGTCTGACAGTTGGTCTAACATGCAATCTTTTTAATTCTTGATTTGGTTTTCGCCGTGTATTTCTTATCTTCGCTTCCGAAAACATTAAACTTGCTTTTCATCATTAAATAGTACATTTGCCAAGATTCTATAGGCATGTTTAATAGGTTTTTGCGAATTCGAGCCTCTCCCTCCGGTTGAGTTCTGTTATGAATTGTTTGCTCCTAGGAACTCTTCCATGTAAATCAGCTTGATTAAGCACTCTTTTTACAGTAGCAACGCTCCCCGAGGACTGCATACACCCCCACAATCCCCTGACTTAAACCTAATTAAAAATGTGTGGAGTATTCTGGAGCAGACGGTGGGCAAACACACCATTACGAACAAGGGACCGTCTGGTTTAAGTTTTACTCGAAGAGTGGGAAAAAATTGATTCCAATTTTAAAAAAGCTTGGTTAATTCAATCCCTAGAAAACTTCAGAACGTAATTGAAGCCAAGGAACTTTTTTAGTTTCTGAATTACTAATTTACATGTTAATGTTTTGTTCATTAAATGAACATAAGTTGAACTAAAGATTATAATGATAACAGTTTTGGGATCCTATTTCGTATATGTACTCATTTAGAAACAAGAAATAATTCACTTGTGCAAATACTTTTGGGCGCCATTGTATCTATAAACAATTAGTATGTTCATTTCGAGAAAATTTAAAAAATCTGATGCGGACGTTTACACGAAATTCTCTAACAAAAATTAAAGAAAACAAAATTAAAAAACAAAAAAACAAAAAATTAAACCAAGACAATTTTTTTTGTAAAAATTCTGTGTTTAAAGCAAATTTTGATAAGTTAGTGTTTTTGAAATTCTGAAAGAGAAAATAGTGAGAGTATTTCCATTCACATCCGTTTTTTTTAAATTCTGTGGGTACTAGGTTCGTTTCCCGGTCTAGGCCTTGGATTTTATTTTATTTAATGGTTAACATAAGAAATTTAGTGCGTTTGTATGTAAGTCGCCTCCGTCCACGACACTTAAATTGCTATTTTGTCCGCCAGAAAATATAGGCATTTTTTTGTTTTTTACTTTAAAAGAAATACCGTTTCGTTTTCCCCACAAGAACCTTGCAGGAATTCAATTTCTTAGACTGTGTCAAAAAGTTGAAAATTTGATTAAAAAATAAGGCTTTAAAAAAAAAATAGCAATAATTTACAAAATTTATTTTTTGTTAATCAATAAATTTAATACATTTATTCCTTAAAAAAAAAAAAAACACAGGAACCCTACAAAATCTTACAGGCGAACCTTTATTCTGTTAGATCATTTATAACTAGGGAACGGATTCGTATGTATTTACATATATTTTTCTAGGCAATTTACAGACGTTTTTCAACTAGTATTCATACTGACACTTTTTAAGCCGTTTGAGTCTACTTTTATTTCACATATTTCCACATATTTGGATGTTATCGCATATTTATACAAATTTGATTAAAATAAATAAATATTTCTACATATTTAATCAAAATATGTACATCTTTTTTCATATTTTTCATTTTGGGCATATTTTCATAATTGGGAGGTGGTTGATAGGAACTGTGAACCACAGACTGTAGGGCTGTGAATCACAGTGGGTACAATGGTTATTGTAATTTACACAGAATGCTGCTAAACAGTGACGGGCACTTGTTAGTTCTTTGAAGTTGTCTGACGTTGTCTGTTCTTTCAGCTCGTTCGTTGAAGTGTCCAATTTCTTTCGTTCGGTCACTTAGTGTATTCTTTTTTTTGGGTGAAATGCCACGAACATCGGCCTCAAACAAACAACTGGTTGCTAAATATCTTCGCGAGTTTCCAGCAGAACTTTTTCGAAGTGATGGAGACATTTTGTACTGCACAGCTTGTGACAAGGGCGTTTCTTGCTCTCAACGTTCCCAAGTCACCCAACATATTGCCACCGGATCGCACATAGAGAATAAAAACAGAAAGAAAGAGAGGACGTCCTATCAAGCCTTCCTTACATCTCCATCATCAAGTAAGTCTACTCTGAGTACAGATCTGTGTCGGGCTTTGGTTAGAGCAGATATCCCTTTCCACAAACTTAAAAACTGGTAGAAGTACTGAGCAAGAACAAAGAGTGAAGTTTTCAAAATTGAAAATTTAACACATCTTTTTATAAATAGTAAAAATGTTCTTTGTTGTATAAATCATTATAACTTGTAAAAACAAATTATTTTGTTCCTAATAAATTATTATAAATTGTAAAAATGTTCTTTTCTTGTATAAATAATTATAACTCCCCCCCCAAAAAAAAATCCATTTTCATAAAAAAAATGTCCATTTTACTTAAATATTCCAGAAAATATTTTAAGAAAATCACATATTTTCCACATAATTGACGAAAATAAATGCATATTTTAATTAAATATTTGGCATTTTTAAATACATAAAAATCCGTTCCTAAATAAAGTTATCAATAAAATAAATGAATTGTTAAAAATAACCAAATAATTCATTAATTTCTTGAAGCAAAAGTCTTGCCGGAAGTGCCAAATGTCTTAATCTTAATTATTTTTCAAGATGCTAACGGTGCACTAAAGATCTTACACAAACGGAACCATTAATACTAAAGATTGTATGAGTCATGTGACTTCATCGCCAACTACTAACTTGGATTCTGTAGTTATTTACTTCTCTTTGTAATCTGAAGTAGTTCATAATCTAATCATATAGTTGTTATAACTTGATCTCTTATTAATCTATTCAGACACTTTCGGTCAGTAAATTTTCTTCGAATTTAGAAATTTAGTTTTATATTTAATTTTTAAGAATATCATACAAGTGGCAAGTTAGTACAATAAAAGTATTGGTACTTTAGAGAAAGACTAAACCCCCTCATTAAGTGCCCCATAATGGAATCTTTCTAGAAAAACGTTTTAAATAGAAATTATTAATCTAGATATGTGCAATTTGTTAGGGTAATTAGTTAGTAACATTAAATTAGAAGAAAATTTTGAAAAACAACTTTTTTTGACTCAGATGACCTCAAAACCTCATTTTCTGGTGAAAATCAAAAATGGGCAAGAAAACAATATATTCTTTTAAACAGTAGAATAAGAGAAAGTACACACACCGATATCAAGTGTATAATTGCAAAAGCAGCACTATAAAAATGGCCAGACAGATTACAGTAATGGTAATAAAGGGAGATTCTAAAAAACTATGGCAGATCAGTTACCTAGACAACCATCGGTTTAAGGGAACTGTCACTAATAAATGGGTTGTTACGACAATAAGCAGGCTGAGAGCGAACCACGCGGTGTGCGGATCCGTATCCTTCACAGGATCAACAAAAGGTCCTCTCCTCTTTGCGTAGATTGCAATGAGGAGGAGGATTTCAAAAACATATAATAGTGATATGTCCACGTTTATGTGGTAGAAAGGAAACGAATGTTTGACGACATATACAGGTATTTAGATGCACCATTTCGCTAAGAAGAGATAATTTTCTCCACCAACATCTATGTGCTTAAATCTGTAGCAGAGCTAGCAAAGAAATATGAATGTATTTAAAAGTTATAGTCGATTAGAATGAATGCAAGAAAATGATTACAGAAGGATTACGGTGATTTTAATTTTGGTTAAGCTATAAGGATGGCAGGAATATAGAGTACTGATCCATCTATTAGTTGTAAGGTTTATGCAGATAGGTGTATATCACGGTTCGCCTAGAACGATTTTAATTGAAAAGTTCACCAACATGAAACATTTTTCTTTCTCCTTATTATTTGGGTCAAAACTAACCAAAATCCACTGAAAACCAAATCGGTTTACGTTGCGGATTTTTTTTTTTTTTTAATTTTTCAGGTCAAAAAACGGGAAAAACGTTTTTTTTTTTTTGCATTGTTAAGCCTAATGAATGGAAAAACAATACAGTTTTTTGCAAAACCAATGCATGCATTTTGAAGCTGAGGGAATTTCTGACAGAAAAATTATTTGGGCTCTTTTAATCCAAAAAGTTTCATTAAATGAATTTGAATTGGAAAATTTCCCTTTTTCCAGTGTATAAATATTGTATTTTGCAGGAATTTTTCTCATTTTTGAAAAGTCCCATTACCATCCACAAATAAACGATGATTTATTTGTTAAGTAAGCTTTGAAATGCGAGAAACACCTTGTTTTTGCCTTATTTTGCTCAAAAATGTCTTTTTTTATTGATTTTGAATGTCGAAATTACATTTTTATCATTTATAAAATAAATCAATCTGTCGGAAATTCCCTCAGCTTCAAAATGCATGCATTGGTTTTGCAAAAAACTGTATTGTTTTTCCATTCATTAGGCTTAACAATGCAAAAAAAAAGCCGTTTTTCCCGTTTTTTGACCTGAAAAATTTAAAAAAAAAAATCCGCAACGTAAACCGATTTGGTTTTCAGTGGATTTTGGTTAGTTTTGACCCAAATAATAAGGAGAAAGAAAATTTTTTCATGTTGGTGAACTTTTCAATTAAAATCGTTCTAGGCGAACCGTGATATAGTAGAGGGATGAATGTGTGAAGCGAATGTATTTATAAGGAAGAATGGAGAGTGAGTGATATTCTAGTGACAAGCACCTAGACGATGCTGGCTGTATGGCGAAAGCCAATGCCAAAAAGAAGAAGAAAAAAAAAAGTAAATAAATTTAAAGAATCAATTAATTAATCAATTTAAGAGTCTACTAAGGTTAACTCCGATGTTTTTATAATTAAACTATTCCCATGCGTTTTTGGAATTGCATTGCAACTAAAATAGCACATTAATGGTAGAGTGAACGCCCCATGAACCTATTTCAAACCCTTTTTTAAGGAAATCAAATAAACAAGCTGTAGTTTTTTCTCTGAATGGAACGCACACCAAGTTGAAAAAAAGATGGAAAAATTTTTTTTTTTCTTTTTAAAAATCAAAACCAACAGTTATGCGATTTTTCATTATTGAATTTCTCTTTCTCCTGCAAAAACCTACACACACCCCAAAGTGGCGCACCAAGTGGGGGGGTTGAATATCCCTCTTATTCGATAAAATCGGTTCACCCGTTTAGACGCTATTTGTTTATAAAAAAAAAAAAAATAAGTTAAATTAGTTAAAAAAGCTAAATAAAACAAGAACAATTTCTGAAAAATGCTGTTTTCAGAAATGCCTATTTTCTGCAACGCTTTTTTTTTCACAAAATCTAGGAGGAAAGAACTAGGAGGAAAGGGATTAGCTATGAGGTTAGCATACTGGACTCCCACGCGGAGGTCCCAGGTTTGAATCCAGCTGCTGACCCTTAGATTTTCTTTTCCTAGGAGCTTCTTACAGCTCACTGTCCAGTCATGGAAAGTGTTGTCTGTAACGAGAGAACACTGTCTGGAGGCCGGCAGTGCACTGTAAAAAGCTCTGGGCGCCAATAACCTTAGATGTTGACGCGCCTTAAATCATAAAAAAAAAAAAAAAAATTACTGTGCTAGGGAGAAAGTTAGTATTTATATCTATTATCACTTTATAAATTTGCTTAGACCAAAAATTGAAAATAATTTGTGTTGCACATGTGCAACATTATGTTATGAGATAATACGTCTTCTAACTTTGTACACAGATGTCTGGATGATATCAATTCCGTAATTTTTCTTGAAGTTAGTACTAAATTAGTACATCTTCTGACCAATAAAATTAGACAATTTGACAGGCAAAGCAAGGAAGTTGATTGCCCGAAAATTCTTGAAAGCCCACGATAAACATATGGGAGCGGTGGATATGGATAGCGCCAAATTGGCAGATATAAAATAAAAATGAATACTAGAAGAAGGTGGTACATGCGTTTATTTTACCACTTGTTAGATGTAACCATAATAGACAGTTGGATAATATATTGCAGAGTTCAGCAATTGATTGGAACGCCAAAAAAAGAGTACAGAAAGGTACTGAGTGAGACCTTGTGTAAAATAGGCAGATCCATGACGCCTAAAAGAGAAAGGTCATCTCCTTCACAGGACGACACTTTGAGGATGAAAAAAAAAAATCTGCATCAGCGAGACCACCAGCGTCAGAAAAGATGGATTAGATCATTGGCTCTTATGGGATGTGAAACGAAATAGGTGTAAATTCATTGGTTGCACGGGTTATTCTTATATAAAGTGCAAGAAATTTAAATTTAAAATTTTTGTTCCAACAATGACAAAAACTGTTTTTATAATTATCATAACCAATTAAGTTTTTGTTCCATAAATTGTACATTTGATCACGTATCAGTAGTGACAAAAGGCATTGTATCGCTTTTTCGCTTACGCTTGGATATTCCTTTTGACAGCGCAACCAAAAATTAATCAGTGGTACAGTTTCAAACACTTTTTTAAGATCGGTGTCGCATGAAATTTCAATTAAATTATCAACTTCTTGTTCACTTAGATTAAGCATTTCTTCCTTTTCAATATCGACAGAAGGCACTGAATGACGAATCGAAATCAGCCAATCAGAGCATCCGAATTTAAACGGTCCGGTAGGAAACGGTGGTAAAGGGTTGCCACCTGCAGTACTTGAAAAAGGTTCGGAAAATATTTAATTTAGAGCTAAATGTTATAGATTTTTTGTGTTTTTACAATTTTTGCCTGCTGAATTTTTCCGCGACCCGGTGCCGGGTCACGACCCACACTTTGGGAAACGCTGAATTAGAAGATTAAAGAACATTTGGATGTTTTATCTTTTATAGAAATTGAGGGGACAATTTTCAATTTTTGGGTCGCTTTTTTGTGCAGTTTTTGACTATCAACCCGGACAGTTTAAATATTTGAAAACAATAAATGTTTTTCCAGTAATATGCTAAAAAAAATTTAATTGCAAAGTACCCTACGTACTTTTTTTTTCAAAAATTTCACAACTCAATGAACCGGGCAGAGATAAAACACCCTAATAAATGCCCTACACTATGGGTGCCGTGGTTTATTGGCGTAAAAGAAAATGAGTTAGTCGACGCCCTGGCAAGGTAAGTCACTAAAACCTCTCTTCATGGAGCCTGAACTCTTTCATGGTAATCCCTTTACTGTAGGCGATGATTCACTATGTTAAGAGTTGAAGAGGAAGGAAGAGGTCTGCAGAGGTACATTTTTGACCAGCATCTAAGGGCAGGACAAAGTCCGCAGGCCGCAGTATATTAAAAAAAAAAAAGCTCCAGCGCTGATGACCTCCATGTTGACGGGCCTTAAAATTAAAATAATAATAATAATAATTTTTGTTAAAGCGACAGAATTTTATCAAATATATTAATTTGTACAGAGTTAGTGCCAAGTGAAAAACAAACTAACTTGATCATATCTAGACAGCTGAACCGCACCGATACCCTACACCTTCGCCGTATCAAAGTGATGGAATTATTTCTAAAACAAACTTAGTAATTAGAATGTAAACACAAAAAAAAAATATATTTAAACAAATTAAAAGGAACAAAATGAAAAGTCTAAATGAAAAAGAATAACGTACCGCGTACATACCCAAGTTAGGTTGGCAAGTCTCTACATGTCTAGAATGTAAAATACTGTCGCCTCTACTCAACTCTAAATAAATTATCGCTAAACAACGTTCAATCACCTGTACGCATCATTCCAGTTAAAAAAAATAAAATATAAAATTAAAATTGAATAAATAAAAACCTTTTATTGCTTTTGCAAGTCTGTATTAATCTAATAAATGGGAGTAGAACAATCACTTACTGATTGGGAGCCGTTTTCACCCCAGTATGAACTGAATAACCCAAAAAAGTTGAAAAACATTTGTTTTAAACAATCACTCGCCTTTTTCTAATTAATAGTTCGATATTCTAACATATTAAATAATTCAAAACTCATTTTTATTTACCTTAATTAAGGTGCGTCAACATCTGTGGTCTTTGGCGACCAGAGATTTTTTTTTTTCAGTGCACTACTGACCTCCAGACAGTGTTCTCTCTCGTTACAGAGAACACTGTCCATCACCGAGCAGTAAGATGTAAGTAGCTCCTAAGAAGAGAAAATCTAAGGGGCCAGCAATTGGATTCGAACCCGGGATCTCCGCGTTGGAATCTAGTATACGCTAACCACTGAGCTAAAACCACTTCCATTAACTAAAGTAAGTAAAGTAAAGTAATCGCCTATTTTTTTCAGGCGGGGCTTAACGTCCAAACTACCAATTAGTTGTCAGCAAACATACTTTACAGTAAATTTCTTTTATTAACCATTAAATAAAATCCAAGGCCTATAGACCGGGAATCGAACCCAGTACCACAATGCATATTAGCTTCGCAGGTCTCGCCTCTAACCGCTCGGCTACCGTGGCGCACTTCCATTAGCTATCAGAAATAATATCTGAGAATACACAGAAATGACCATTTACACTACTAAAAACGATTTTGTTAGACAAAATAATAATTTTTTTTTTTTTTTTTTTTTTTTTTGGGGGTAGGTGAAATGCTTCTAACGCACATACGTGCCGGACTCCCGCCAAGGCAGCCTACCGGCTAAAACACCTACCCCGGCACCAGGCCTAGCCTGGATTCGCTTATGCAGCACTACATCAGGCTAGGCCCCTATTCTATCCCCAATCAAGGGGTCCTTCCGCCAAACTCAACCAGCTCCCTTTGTTTGGCACTTAGCACCTCCCTAATGAAGCGTGCCACACATGCCCACTGCCGCCTACTAGTGAGCATAGTCGGTATTATCCCCGCTGGGGTAATATGCCCGACATATTGCTCCAAGTCTCTCCTGAGGCAACCCCACCTCTTACACACAAAAAAGGTGTGGTGGGCATCGTCTAGCATTCCCGGACAATAGCCGCACTCACCACTGGTCCTCTTCCCTATCTTCCTTAGGAACTCACAGAAATACCCGTGACCACTAAGGAATTGGGTAACGAAGTAATCCACTTCGCCAAAGGACCTCCCTATCCATGAACCAACATCTGAGATAAGGCTGGCCGTCCATCTACCTCTTGACTCCTCCTCCCAAGAAGACTGCCATTCCAACACCGTGTATGCACGCTCCTCCCTGGAGACCGCTACTTTATCCATTTCGAGCCTTCTAGCGTAAACTCTCCTTCTTTCATCGGCCAGAAGTGCAATTGGGATAACTCCCGCTATGACCAGGACCGCTGGCTCCGAAACAGTCCGGTATGCCGAGGCTATCCGTAGGGCACCCAGCCTCTGCACCCGTGCCAGTCTCTTTCTATAAACTTCTTTTCTGAGTGCCTCTGACCATATTTCAGCCCCATACAACAGGACTGAGTGGGCGACACTCATAAGCACCCTGCGCGTACTGGCTTTGGGACCTCCTACATTGCTCATAAGCCTTGTAAGTCTGGCGACATTCTCTCCTGCCTTATCCGCCGCCTCCTGTAAATGTCTCCCGAAGCTCAACTTCGCATCAATTGTGATGCCCAAGTATTTCACGGCTTCCACCGAAACAACTTCTTCTTCGCCAACGTTCCACGGGATATGCCGGTTTATTCGTTTTTTTGTCAACATGACAACCTCTGTTTTGGGGAGAGCTAGCGATAATCCGTGTACGGTCATCCACTGGTTAACCTTCCGCATCACTTGATTAAGCTTCAACTGCGCCTTCTTCACGTCCCGCGCAGCAATAAGCGCCGCTACGTCATCAGCATAGCCAATCAACATTGCTTCTTCTGGTAGTTCCAGTCGCAAAAGGCTATCATAGGTCACATTCCAAAGATCTGGGCCTAATATTGATCCTTGTGCCACTCCAGCAGTAATCGATCGTGTCCTTGGTCCCTCCTCCGTGCAATAGCTGAGCACCCTATTGTTGAAGTAGTCGCTAATTACTCTCAACAAATAGTGTGGGATCTGAAAGTTCGCCTCCAGCGCCTGCAGCGCGTCTGACCACCTCAGTGAGTTAAACGCATTCTTAACGTCTAGAGTGACCAAAAGCACAATCCTTCTTGAATGCTGGTTATGTTCTTCCGCCCTTGTTACTGCTTTTATGACTTCTTCCACTGCGTTTATCACAGACCGTCCGGTCCTAAACCCGAACTGCCTAGTCGACAGATCGCCTGCAGCCCTAATTCCGTCCAACACTCTCTTCCGAAGAAGTTTTTCATATAACTTCCCGACTGTGTCAAGCATGCAAAGGGGGCGAAAAGATGACGGAAGCAAGTCCCCTTTTCCCTTACTAATAAGCACTAAGCGAGCCACTTTCCATCTATTGCTAAAGACACCGGCTTTCAAGCAGGCGTTGTACATCCTCAGCAACAATTGTGGCTTTTGAACAGCTATCCTTTGGAGAACCTCGTTCGGAATCCCATCTGGTCCCGGAGCCTTCCTACGCTTTAACGTGGATACTGCCTCTTCCATTTCTTCGCTCGTAAATAGGGCGAAATTCTCTATTTGGTCAAAAGCTCTAGCTGCTCTAGGTGGATGCAGCGGAAAGAGAGCCGACACTATGTTGTCCATAGTCCTTACATTCATAACGACTTGTTTCTTAAAACCTGTTATCTTCTGCATGACTATTTTGTATCCCAGGCCCCATGGATCCCGGTCTACGTCATCTTTAAGAGCTTCCCAACAACGCGTCTTGCTCTGAAAAATTGCCTTACGTAATTTCCGCTTTGCCGCCTTATATTCTAGGGAGCGGTTGGCTGCCTCAGGTCTTCGCCCCGCCCGCTGGGCTCTTCTCCTCTTTCTTATACACTCCCTTCGCAGGTCAGCAATGTGGGACGTCCACCAATATACTGGTCGCCTGCCCTGCCAGACCGCCCTCCGCGGCATGGATTGTTGGCATGCCTCCGTGATGAGCGTCATCGTAGCTGTAACTACCGCCTCAGCACCTACTTTCCCCTCAGTCACCACATTTCCGACTTGCGCAGCTCCGCATTTAATAACCTCCTTGAAAACATCCTCGTTTAACTTATCCAAGTTCCAACTTTTATGGATCATGTTGTTTCTTGCCCTATCCAAATTTGTATTCTCCACTATCTCGAATGTTATATATTGGTGATCACTTCCAGTGAACTCCTCTATTACTCTCCATCCTTCAATTCGCGGCGCAAGACCTTCAGATGCTAAGGAAATATCTGGGATCGTTTCGCCATACCCCGGTCTCCGGAAGGTAGAAACTTCCCCCTCGTTTAGAACAGTAAGCCCTGTTCTAGCTGCCATCTCTAGAATGTGCCTGCCTCTCATGTCTGTCACAGGCATGCCCCATTCCACTGCCTTCGCATTAACATCTCCTACAACTAGGATCCTACCTGTCATCCTCAGGATATCATCCTCCAATGCATTAAGCTTGGATCTAAACTCTTGGATACCTTCGTTGGGGGTGAAATAGCAGCTAATATAATTAACACCCTTGCTTCTAATCCAAACATAGCCATTTTTCCGCTCGTAGAAATCCACAGGAACCTTAACCAGATCCGGAATCCAGACTGCTGATGTCCCCAGTAGATCACTGAACCAGTTGCGGGGGTGCCGCTCACGATATTGCTCACACAAAAGCATCAGATCGGACCTCTTCTCAACTACTAGCTGGTCCAGCAGAGAATCTGCTAGCCTGCTCCTATGTAGATTCCCCTGAAGAATCCTCATCAGGCCTTTAACCTCTTCCTAGCCTGCTCTAGCGCTTCCCGAAACACCACACATCCTCCTGCTCCCGGGAGGTGCCGACATGCATCCAAGGCGATTTCCCTATCACGGCATAACATGCAGCAACCTTCCGCTGTACAGGTTACAGCTAAATGCCCCTGCTCACCGCACTTATAGCAAAGCTTGCTGCGGTCTGGGCCTTTGCACACTCCTGACATATGTCCATATGCCAGGCACTTGAAACACTTTGGAACTGCGACTCTCAGTCTGACTCGATATGTAATAATACAATAATAATAATATGTAATAATACAATAATAATAATATGTAATAATACAATAATAATAATATGTAATAATACAATAATAATAATATGTAATAATACAATAATAATAATATGTAATAATACAATAATAATAATATGTAATAATACAATAATAATAATATGTAATAATACAATAATAATAATATGTAATAATACAATAATAATAATATGTAATAATACAATAATAATAATATGTAATAATAATAATAAATACATAATATCTAAATCAGCCGAAGCTGTGGCCACAGATAAAATAATAATTATGATTATAATTGAACTCCTTTATGTAATGTAATCCGGAGCTTTAGGACTAATCTAGGAGCCACTTCTATAAAACATTCATTCAGTGATGAGGTTGTTCCGTTGTAATATTTTCGTTTAACTCGGAATTTAGCAACACATCATACATAATACAAACAGGGAACGCAAATTATACCGAAATTGTAGATTAATAGGAAGCCCTGGTTAGCGGTATACTGGATTCCATCGCGGCGATTCCCAGGTTCGAATCCAGTTACAGTTAAGCAACAAGTTTAGTAGAATCAATTCTCTTACAAATTACTACATTGTGGCATAAATTCTGCCAACAGAAAGTTAAAATAAAAATGAATATATCTAACCGTTTTAGTGGTAAGGCGGAAGAAATACTTTCATCAAACGAATATTAAATTTGTAAAGTATCAATAATAATCGTTTGTGGGTATGGCGGTAACTTTTGTGTAATCTTTTTGAAAAAGTTATTAGAGAGAATTTTTTCTTTTCTTGCATTTCTTTGTGAGTAGAAATATTAGGGTTTTTTTGAGAATTGTTAATGCAGAAAATTTTATTTTATTGTGGTCTGTCTGAATTAAAGTTTTATTTTATTTATTTATTTATTTTGTTGGTATGAATTATTTTCGGAATAACTGTGGAATGAAATAAACAAACATTGCTTTAATGCAAAACAGTGTTCATTTCAAATCGAAGTTCTTTTTTATTTTGAGTTGCCGACAAAATGTAGACAATATTAATTATTTTAGATTGAAATTAACTATTAACTATTAAGTTAAGTACTATTAATTCTCAACGATTTTCGTTTAACGATTTGCCAAAAAAACCTCATCAATATTATTGAAAATAATTTATATTAAAAAAAATAAACTAAGATTTTTGGATTACAATCTTCACCGTCTTGACTACCACTTTAGAAAGGTTAGGGAGGCTACGGTATTTTACCCTTTTATTAATAAACATCATTTCAATGTACAGCACAACCTCGATTAACCGGGCTGACCTCCCGGCTATACCCACCCCGGAAAACTGAAATCCCGGTTAAACCGAATACACAGTATTACATAGTACGAGGGTCGTTTGAAAAGTCCGTGCAAAGTCGAGAGAGATAGCACCACTGGCGCGTATCGAGGTTATGTTTAGTTAGTACCATCCCTTGGAAGAACACACACCAAGTTTCAGCCAGATCGGTCTATTTCTTTGTGTTTGGCATTCGTTTGAATCGAGGAAGTCGAGTGATTTTCAAAAAATGGACGAAAAAGAATTTCGTGCGTTGATTAAACACTACTTTATGAAAGGCAAAACGCCTCAGGAGACTAAAGAGAAGCTTGATAAACATTATGGTGACTCTGCACCTTCGATTAGAACAGTTTATAAGTGGTTACAAAATTTTCGGAGTGGCCATATGGGCACAAGTGACGCTGAACGTTCTGGACGCCCTGTTGAGGTTACTACTCCAGAAATCATTGATAAAATCCATGATATGGTGATGGATGACAGAAGAGTGAAGGTGCGTGAGATTGCTAGTGCTGTGGGCATCTCGAATGAACGGGTACATAATATTTTGCATCAACATTTGGACATGACAAAGCTATCCGCAAGATGGGTGCCGCGATTGCTCACGCTTGACCAAAAACGAAATCGTGTGAAGTGTTGCAAGGACGGTTTGCAGCTGTTCCAGAAGAATCCGCAGGACTTTAAGCGTCGTTTCGTCACTGTGGATGAAACATGGATACATCACTACACTCCTGAGACCAAAGAACAATCTAAACAATGGGTTACCAAAGGGGAATCTGCGCCAAATAGGCGAAGACCGTTCCTTCGGCCGGAAAGATTATGGCGACTGTCTTTTGGGATTCGCAAGGAATAATCCTCATCGACTATCTGGAAAAGGGTAAAACTATTACAGGTGCATATTATTCATCGTTATTGGACCGTTTGAAAACCGAGCTGCAAGAAAAACGCCCACGATTGGCCCACAAAAAAGTCCTTTTCCATCACGACAACGCACCAGCTCACACCTCAGCAGTTGTGGTCGCAAAATTAATGGAAATAGGGTTCCAACTCGTTTCACATCCCCCCTATTCTCCAGACTTGGCTCCCTCGGACTACTATTTCTTCCCCAATATGAAGAAATGGCTGGCGGGAAAAAGATTTTATTCAAACGAGGAGGTGATTGCAGAAACGAATGGCTATTTTTCAGACTTGGACAAATCCTATTATTCGGAAGGGATCAACAAACTAGAGCAGCGTTGGACGAAGTGTATAAGCCTAACAGGAGACTATGTTGAAAAATAAAAAAGGTTTACCCCCAAAAATTAAGTAGTTTTTATTTTTGCACGGACTTTTCAAACGACCCTCGTACATTTGTACCTATGAATGTACAGATGTATATAAGTATGTATGTATTATACGGGTGCATAGGTAGACTCATCAGTAAGATGCCTATGTGTAAATATGTAAATTAAAAAGCCGTTTAGCAAGAAATCCCAAGAAATTCAGTATTAATTGCACCATATTTTGGGTTTTTACATACATAATGACCCTTCAAGAAAATCAGGTATAAAAGAGTTGCTGCCACGCCTACAATTATGTTACATCAGAAGACAAAAAAATTTTTCAGTCGTCACTGAAAGTTATCTTTTGTTTCGGCGCCGATCCAGGTGTTCTTATGATGACTCAACATGATCCCGGTTAATCCGAATCCCGGTTAACCGCGGGGCCGGTTAATCGAGGTTGTACTGTATTTTATTAAGAGATTCAAAACCAACACAGTTTATTCGTCAACAGCTGAGCTCATTGGCAGCTGAAGTTTTTTTATACTTCAACACTATCCATCTGCGGACAGATTAGATATAATAAAGGTAATAAATTATATGCATTTTTCGTTGATCTGAGATCCGCATGTATATTCTGGATCTGTCTCTTCTATCTGGGACACCTGGCGGAAAATCCGAGTCTTTTAGAGTGAAAACTGGCGTGAGGCAAGGATTGTCCTAAATCCACTACTGTTTTCATTATATATTAACGATATTGTAGATGAATTTCGAGATTGGTGTAAATGTGGGAAATGAATTAATCAAAGCCTTACTTTACGCAGACGATTTGCTCTTGATAGCTAGAAATTCCCAGGTCCTTCGGCGTAATAATATGGAATTTGGAACAGTACTGTGAGAAATGGAGTCTTGAGATTAGTTTAGAAAAATTCAAAATCATGATATTCCGAAATGGCGGTCGCCTTAGATCAAATGGAAGGTGGTTTTACAGATCACGGAAAATATATCGCTACAACCTCACTTCCAGAATAAAGTAGCCTCTTCTAAACTGGCTTCGAAAGTTGTGTGGAAAAGATTGATCAGTATTCTGATCAATCAGAACCCCCTAGTAAATTTAAGCTCAAAGTTTCAGATTTTTTAATGCTGTCTCGCGGTCCATTCTTTGTTATGGCGCACAGGTATGGGATTCAGACGAATTTGAGAGCGTTGAAAGGGTTCTTTGTTAGGAAGTTGTTCCAGCTTCCTAATTATACTCCTTCGTATATTTTACACTTGGAGACGTGACTAAATTTTTTTTTTTGTACATACCTTTGAGCTTCATATAGGAAAAGTTCTGAGTATAGATCTTCATAGATATCCCCGGATAGTTGCTGAGGAAGTTATAAAAGAAGGTATCTCCTGGGCTGGTAGATGGAGGGATTTGGCTGGTAAATATGGGGTGTCTATCAATTTTAGCACAACTGATCGCTCCACCCTCAGTTCTCAGATTGGGAGCTTGGTAGACCAAGTGAGGTTGAACGCAAACAATAAATTTATAGAAAGAGCAAGCTCTACTCATAGATTTACAATATACAAATTGTTAGATCATGACGTGGAGATGTGCTAATTTAATCGGTGAGGTGGTAGACACTTTCAATGGTTTATCCTCTGTACGTTGGGCTCTGAAGCTGAGAGGAGAACTGGTGAATCCTAATTATAAGCCCCATGACCAACAACAGTCTGGTGTAGAAGGTCCTCTATGTGATCTTGAGAAGGAAGATACTGTCCACTTTGTTGCTCTACCTGCCCTGCCCTGTCGCCTATTCGTATGGCAGTTTTTGGTGAATGATATCTCTCTCTAGAAAGATTTGTAAATCTGATGAATGGTATAGATTGGCCTCGAACTGATTCATTATGCAACTGAATCTTCGAAGTTTAGAGAAAAATGCCTCAATGAGCCGGTTTCTTGATTTTGTAGACATCTGAGAGGAGCCTTTTTATTTATATAATTTATCATTGATGATTAATTACCAAAAAATCTTAGCGAATAAAATAATTAATGTATCCTCTCATATTTTTCCTCATTTTTCATAGTCCTTTCTGAATTTAAAATGTTTCTATTTATAAACATCTATTATTCATAACTTTGTCTTCCTAATTGTGCTGATAATACTATATGTTTCAAACTCTAGCAGACGGTAGGAAACCATGCCGATTAAAGTATTTTTGTTCACTTAAAAAAAATCTTGTATCTTGAATTTGTTTTTTCATTTAAATAAACTTTATTACTACTAACATCTGCGTACAGTGAGCGGCAAGTGGCTCCTAGGAAGAAACACTCTACGGAGATGAAGAACTGAAAGCCACAGTGATCTTTACGTGGGAATTCAGTACACTATTCAATCAACATTAGTAATGAATATTCAACTAAAACTCAAAATTTGAGTAAAAATAGTTGAACGAAAGTAAGTTTTTCTAAATTTTCCTGTTCACTTTTAACCGACACTTCTGAGGTCAAGAACTATTAATTTTTAATTTATGTTTATAGAGATTTAATTTATGTTTATGGAGATTTAATTTATGTTTATGGAGATTAATTTATGTTTATGGAGATTAATTTGTTTATGGAGATTTAATTTATGTTTATGGAGATTAATTTATGTTTATGGTGATTAATTTATGTTTATGGAGATTTAATTTATGTTTATGGAGATTAATTTATGTTTATAGAGATTTAATTTATGTTTATGGAGATTAATTTATGTTTATGGAGATTAATTTGTTTATGGAGATTAATTTGTTTATGGAGATTTAATTTATGTTTATGGAGATTAATTTATGTTTATGGTGATTAATTTATGTTTATGGAGATTTAATTTATGTTTATGGAGATTAATTTATGTTTATGGTGATTAATTTATGTTTATGGAGATTTAATTTATGTTTATGGAGATTAATTTATGTTTATGGTGATTAATTTATGTTTATGGAGATTTAATTTATGTTTATGGAGATTAATTTATGTTTATAGAGATTTAATTTATGTTTATGGAGATTTAATTTATGTTTATGGAGATTAATTTATGTTTATGGTGATTAATTTATGTTTATGGAGATTAATTTGTTTATGGAGATTAATTTGTTTATGGAGATTTAATTTATGTTTATGGAGATTTAATTTATGTTTATGGAGATTAATTTATGTTTATGGAGATTAATTTGTTTATGGAGATTTAATTTATGTTTATGGAGATTTAATTTATGTTTATGGTGATTAATTTATGTTTATGGAGATTAATTTATGTTTATGGAGATTCATTTATGTTTATGGAGATCATGTTTTAAAAAAAAGCGGTTATATGTAACAAAAGCCAGTTATCACGTTATTTTAATCATTATCATTCACTAGAAACCCCGCCACTCTAACCACTATTTCAGTGGGTTTCTGGTATAACATGAGCGTTAGGATTTTCCTGTAAAATGTTGCAGTTAAACTCTCAATTGACGTTAACATAATATAATCGCATTCTTAGAAGCAGACAAGTAAGGTTTAAACTAATAAAATAATCCCCAAAATCAGATTTTGTTTTTAATTAAATTAAGGAGGTTAGGTAACCAAACGCTTTCAAACGAATTTAAACGGTTGTGGCCGAAGTTTTTTTAACTATACTGGGCGCTTAAACTTGGCTTCTTCGGTGGTGTATTTTTTTCGCGTTAAGCTGTAAACTCGAAGAGTGGCACAGTAATATTCTCCAAACTCGGGATCTGGTGTGAACACTCACACGACTTTCTCTTACTACTATTCTCGAGGTTCTAACACATTAATATTCTCCAAACTCGGAATCTGGTGTGAACACTCACTCGACTTTCTCTTACTACTATTCTCGAGGTTCTAACTCATTAATATTCTCCAAACTCGGAATCTGGAGTGAACACTCAATCGACTTTCTCTTACTATTATTCTCAAGGTTCTAACTCATTAATATTCTCCAAACTCGGAATCTGGTGTGAACACTCACTCGACTTTCTCTTACTACTATTCTCAAGGTTCTAAAAACTCAAAATTGATAAACTGCATTGATTACTGCGGCTTCTCTTAGTAAAGAAAGAAAAATTAAACTTGTCTAAAAACTAGAAAATCTAGAGTTTCTTCAAATTTGAAAAAATTTAGTTGGGCGTTAATTCTTATCGTAAGTGATCTGTCAAGATAGTACACTTGAAACTGGATCTAAGAGGGAAACCCAACTAACTCTCTCTTCCTGAAGGGCTCTTTTTGAATTACTTCGTAAATTTAATAAAAAATTCTGCTTTCTACATACTCAGATTAGCCTTAATTACTGTACTAGAAGATTGGTTGCTTAAATTAAAAGAATGAGAATTTGATTAATTTAGTATGTGTTTTTATTATTTTTGCTTCTACTATTTCTGCACTGGGTTCTGTAATCATTATCTGTATGTTTTTAGCACTACCAGGTGCTTCTTTTTTTTTAGATTCCCTAAGAAGAGCAGGACTTTCATTCCTAAAGCAAAAATTAAATGGTCTGAATCCGTTTCTGTCTCCTACCAAGTACACTGTTTATCGTGCAGAACACCAATGAGTAACAAGTGGCTTAGAATACGGTTGTGGTGGTTCAATCGTAAAACGAACTAAGAGGTATAGGACAGTGATCTGTTTGTCTTTAAACTAGCATACTAACGTTTGATTGGAAAAGAGGGGTTTGAACATGCTTGCGGTAGTTTAAATCTGTTTTATTCCCGTTACTAAAAAGTAAAAAGTAAAGAAAGTGCCTATTTTTTTAAGGCGGGCTTTACGCCCAACTACCAATTAGGGTGTCGTGGACGGAGGCGACTAGCAAACATACTTAACTGTAAATTTCTTTCATTAACCTTTAAATAAAATCCAAGGCCTAAGACTGGGAATCGAACCCAGTACCACAATGCATATTAGCTTTGCAGGTCTCGCCGCTAACCGCTCGGCTACTAAGGCGCCTTAATATTCCCGTTACTATATAGTACAGTTGGTCCAGATAGACTTGAATAAAAGATTTAAAACTACTGATAAGGGAAAAGAATTAGGAGGAGGAACCGTGTAAACAAGAGAAATCTATTCAGTTATATGAAACATGTGTGGGCTATTTTGTCGGTAAGTTTATTGTAGGTGCCGATGATGGCACGTAAACCTAACAACAAATTTGAACTTCTCAAAATTTACTATTTTTAGATAATGTGGTCACACATTGTGTTGATCACCACAAACTCGGTGACACAATCAGACTACCGCATATACAGTTTACTTTTTCTTTTTTTAACTCAAGGGATCTCAAATATTTAATAATATATTAAATATATATATTTAACACTAGGCGCCACGTTAGCCGAGCGGTTAGAGGCGAGACCTGTAAAGCTAATATGCATTGTGGTACTGGGTTCGATTCCCGGTCTTACGCCTTGGATTTTATTTGATGGTTAATAAAAAAAATTTACAGTAAAGTATGTTTGCTAGTCGCCTCCGTCCACGACACCTAATTGGTAGCCCGCCTGAAAAAATAGGCAATTACTTTTTATATATTTAACATATTTAAAGTATTTAATTAAAATAAATTAATATTTTGAAGACTAGACTGGCTGGGGCATATAGAGCGCTTGGATAGGGACAGGATAGGTAGTAAGTAACATGGAAATAATCCCGAAGGAAGAAGGAAAGTAGACCATGAAGAAGATGAACTGATGAAGTTGATAATATTGCAAAGCTGGGTATAACCTGAGGAGGTACAGGATTAAAGAGAGAGGCAAATGGAGAAAACTTGCTAAGCAAGCCCAGGGGCTGTAGAACTCTAAAAACCAAAAAAAAAAAAAAAAAAAAAAACTTCAAGTTTTGAGTTGGAAGAAAAATAACTTACGATAATTGTAGCAAGAGACCTAGATGTACACCAAAGGAATTTATCACTATGTGGTCACCTTAAACCGAAAAATGGATAATCGCTAAAAAAATGAAAATAATATTTCTCGAATAAATTATAAACCTTTATTCAGTCTCAAAAATTCTGTTTACTATTTATATTAGAAACGTTACGGGGCACCTTCAGTTTAAAAAAAAATCTCAGATTAATATCTGCATCCATATATGAGCTGTTATTTTTGAAAGTGGTATAAGTCCAATTTAAAAAAAAAAAAATGAGTTAATGGTAATTTCAGTAAGATATAGACACATTATTTCCATATTTATAATCATGCATTCAATGGAGTACGATTTCTATTATAAAGTCAACAAAAGAATTTTGACTATAAAATATGATCACAATAATATTTTTTTTGAAAGTGGAATAAGTCCATTTCTAATAATTATAATTAAAACAACTTTCTTATTGCAATTATTTTTGATTATTGCTACTTCAGTGTACGCTGCTCGTTAGCAGATATTATGCTAACTATAAAAGAAAAAGTAAGTTAAAATATCTTTTTTTGCTTTAAAGATCTTAACGAAGTAATTTTCATTTTTATATTATTAATATATCTGAAATTAAAAAAAAATAAACTTGGTTATTCGTGTATGTCTTCATTTTAATTATTACTTTTTACATAAAAACCCATTTCAGTAAAGCTATAAATGTCTATAAAAATATGGACTTAAATTTACTCCTATTTTTATTTTTTGTAATATGTTATTTTTGAAAGCGGTATAAGTCCATTTGGAGCTAAAAAAAAATCGTTTATTTTTTTAAGAATTGTAATAATTATTATTTCATAATAAAAATTATAAGGTGTATAGTGTTAATAACATCACTTGAATAGATTAAGGTTTACGAATATTTTTTAAATTAATTCAAAGGCAAAACCTTAAATATCTCGATACATGGAAAAAATGGACTTATACCACTTTCAAAAATTAATAACAGCTCATATGTTAAAAACAAATTAAAATAAAATAAACCGCATGAATAATGAAAACTGTTGAGATAATCGTAAAATTTTGAAAAAAGCTATAAATTTGGTTTAATAATATTTTTACTTTACTAGTTAACCCTTCGTGAAATTTCATTTTAGTAATATTGACACAATTAATTCGTACAGAATATGTAAATTCCTGCGTTTCCATTAGTTCTCTAAGATTTGAATTTTCTTAATGCAACATAATCAGTTTTACTTTGTAGAGCTCAAAATGTTTTAATTTAAACAGATAACAGAATTTAGAGACTGAAATAACTTACAATATAATCAACATTTAAATTGCCATCAAAATATCTCCTTTGATTATTTACAGGCGCTACAAAACAAGTTCGAAAAAGTTTATTTTCTTTAAGCTTTGAATCCTTACTCAGTGCTCGCATACGTTTTTATAGCAGTTCCGAGCAAAGTGTGAGTTAATATATTTCACTCTAGAGACCCAGTTATGGGTCTCTTTACAATTTTATTGTTTTTTAATTCTATTCAAGTATAAACTTTTGTCATAAATTCCAAAAATTTGATGAAAATTAGTTAACCAGATTTGTACAGACTTGACTGAATTTATCCTCTCTACCCCGGGGAATAGTAGAAAGTTTTATAATTCTGCACATTTTTCAATTTTATATTTTGCTCCAGGAAATGCAAGTATCTCGTAGACAATTAAAAAAAAAAAAAAATTTGGTTTATTTGTAAGAACTAGAGAGAGGGAAAAATTGCATTTTGATTTTTGGTTTTTAGTGTAAGAGATAACCAACAATTCATTTGTAAACAAACCTCGCTAACCTGTAGTACTGTTTAATTACAATAAATTTTCACCTGATTTTTTTCTATACGCTGAATTTACATTTTAATTATATTAGGAAGGTTTTGCTGATGCCAGATTCAAGGCTGCCTAAAATTTTGGCAAAGCAAATTATTGAGAAAAGAATATTGTGGCACAAAGATAATTTAGACTTGTGTAATAAAATGGGTTTGCAGTTGGATTATCTGTCCGGGGATATGTATGAAAATATGTTAGAAGCTTTAAAAAAAGATTTTAGAAAAGAAATGATATGTAAAGGGCAAAAATTCAGTTTTCATGCCTTGTATAAAGATCTGAAGTTGTTCTCCTCAGAAGATCATTATATCTCGGATCACAATAGCTTAAGGTTTATAAGAGATATATTTAAACTGCGTGGACAGCTAATTAAGCTCAATTTCAGTATTTGTAGATCCGAGGAACAAAGAAGGTGTTCCCTTTGTAATAGTAATGAAACGGAGGATGTTTATCACTATTTGGGTGTATGCACTACCTTACAGGAATGGCGAGTGAGCTGGTTTGGTAAGAAGTGTCTAACACTGAATGAAGTGATAAACCAATTGAATGGTGATAATTGGAGAAACTTAATAAATTTACATACATATGCTTATAAATATAGAAGCCTACTTGTGCAGGAGTTCAACTACTGAGCACAAAGAGAATCTCACTGTTACTATTGTATATATATCATAATTTTTTTTTTTTTTGTGATTTAAGGCGCGTCATCATCTAAGGTTATTGGCGCCCAGAGCTTTTTTCAGTGCACTGCCGGCCTCCGGACAGTGTTCTCTCGTTACAAACAACACTGTCCATCACCGGACAGTGAGCTGTAAGAAGCTCCTAGGAAGAAAAAATCTAAGGTCAGCAGCTGGATTCGAACCTGGGACTTCCGCGTGGGAGTCCAGTATGCTAACCTCATAGCTAATCCCTTCCCTCATCATATATCATTATTTTTTTTTTTCTTTTTTTTTTTTTGCGCATCAACAGCTGAGGTTATTAGCGCCCGGAGCTTTTTCCAGTGCACTGCCGGCCTCCGGACAGTGTTCTCTCGTTACAGACAACACTGTCCATCACCGGACAGTAAGCTGTAAGAAGCTCCTAGGAAGAGAAAATCTAAGGGTCAGCAGCTGGACTCGAACCCGGGACCTCCGCGTGGGAGTCCAGTATGCTAACCTCATAGCTAATCCCTTCCCTCATCATATATCATTATTTTTTTTTTCTTTTTTTTTTTTGCGCATCAACAGCTGAGGTTATTAGCGCCCGGTGCTTTTTCCAGTGCACTGCCGGCCTCCGGACAGTGTTCTCTCGTTACAGACAACACTGTCCATCACCGGACAGTAAGCTGTAAGAAGCTCCTAGGAAGAGAAAATCTAAGGGTCAGCAGCTGGACTCGAACCCGGGACCTCCGCGTGGGAGTCCAGTATGCTAACCTCATAGCTAATCCCTTCCCTCATCATATATCATTATTTTTTTTTTCTTTTTTTTTTTGCGCATCAACAGCTGAGGTTATTAGCGCCCGGAGCTTTTTCCAGTGCACTGCCGGCCTCCGGACAGTGTTCTCTCGTTACAAACAACACTGTCCATCACCGGACAGTGAGCTGTAAGAAGCTCCTAGGAAGAAAAAATCTAAGGTCAGCAGCTGGATTCGAACCCGGGACTTCCGCGTGGGAGTCCAGTATGCTAACCTCATAGCTAATCCCTTCCCTCATCATATATCATTATTTTTTTTTTCTTTTTTTTTTGCGCATCAACAGCTGAGGTTATTAGCGCCCGGAGCTTTTTCCAGTGCACTGCCGGCCTCCGGACAGTGTTCTCTCGTTACAGACAACACTGTCCATCACCGGACAGTAAGCTGTAAGAAGCTCCTAGGAAGAGAAAATCTAAGGGTCAGCAGCTGGACTCGAACCCGGGACCTCCGCGTGGGAGTCCAGTATGCTAACCTCATAGCTAATCCCTTCCCTCATCATATATCATTATTTTTTTTTTCTTTTTTTTTTTGCGCATCAACAGCTGAGGTTATTAGCGCCCGGAGCTTTTTCCAGTGCACTGCCGGCCTCCGGACAGTGTTCTCTCGTTACAAACAACACTGTCCATCACCGGACAGTGAGCTGTAAGAAGCTCCTAGGAAGAAAAAATCTAAGGTCAGCAGCTGGATTCGAACCCGGGACTTCCGCGTGGGAGTCCAGTATGCTAACCTCATAGCTAATCCCTTCCCTCATCATATATCATTATTTTTTTTTTTCTTTTTTTTTTGCGCATCAACAGCTGAGGTTATTAGCGCCCGGAGCTTTTTCCAGTGCACTGCCGGCCTCCGGACAGTGTTCTCTCGTTACAGACAACACTGTCCATCACCGGACAGTGAGCTGTAAGAAGCTCCTAGGAAGAAAAAATCTAAGGTCAGCAGCTGGACTCGAACCCGGGACCTCCGCGTGGGAGTCCAGTATGCTAACCTCATAGCTAATCCCTTCCCTCATATATCATTATTATTACTATTATTATTATACATAAATATTTTTTTTTTGCTTTATTTCACAGGTATTTATTTTATAAAAGATTTGTTTGATTATTTAATTATTGAAGTTTCATTTACTTTGTTTAGTTTTTTGTAAATACCACAGTTCATAACAGATGACAGCTCTGGCTGACGGTGTTAAGCACCACGCCAAATAGCTTTGAAGTTTATTTTTGTTTATTTATGTTATATTTTTGTTAATAAAGCATTTCTATTCTATTCTATTCTACAATAAATTTTTCAAATTTTAGGGGCTTTTATCGAAAAGGTTCGAAAGATTTTTCATCAAATTTCTGATTCTCATCTATGTCGGGATTATCACATTAAAAACTTGCTTTTTTTCAGTGGGTTTTGGGGAAAATTAGTGAATAGGATCAGATTTACTCTGTTAATGAGTATTTTCAGTTTAGTGTATTATTTGTGACAAATGTAAATAAATTGCAGTTAAGAAAACACAGTAAACATTATTTAAAAGGTTTTTAGCGATTTTCTTGCTCAATCGATTAAACCACTTTAATGTTGGTAAACATGATTAATCATTTATGCCTATCTAATTAAAATTTTAAAGAGCATAGAGCAAAAAATTATTTAAACATTTATAGGGATACCAATAAACATACAGGCTGCAATGAATAAAATCAAAGATAAACATTATTAGTTTAAAAACAGTAAATATATAGTTACAATTCTAACAATGCAAATAAGTCGTGTGAATTTCTAACAAGTTTTCTCTTTAAGTTTTTCTCAAAACCTTGTTTATAAATTAAAAATAATGTGGAATATATCACTTATATTTTATAGCTTTTTGAAATGATTCGAGTAAAGAAGTTTAGTCTAATGAGACTAGCTTAAGATATAATAAATAAAAATATAAAATAATTAATGAATATTAAAGCATAATTACAGATTGTGGCTGTGCAGTTTCATATATACGTGAGCGGCTAAGGCGAAAAGACGCAGAGGTGGTCTTTGGTAGTGTCAACGGTGGAGTTTTAGCCATGCTGAACACAAACACAACAACCTCACAACTGTCCAAAGGTGCCACATGTCATCTAGGCACTCCCCTCTACAAAAACGTTTTTCAATCCCCTCCATACCACTTGGAAGCTTCATTTAAAAAAAAATATTATCTAGGGGAGCCGTTCACAGCACTTTCTCTTACTAACAACTATTTACACTTCTAATTTTAAGTTTTAAGGTTAAGGTTAAAAGCATATACCACATGGCGAGGATGAAGTTTTAAACTCATATCTTCTTAGCATCAACCATAAAGGCAATCAAATTTTAACAGAATACTCAAGACTGCCTGAAACTCAAGACTATATTAAAAAACAAAAAAATTCAAATAATTATGTAAAGTACCCATAACTTGCAATTAGAGTGAAATATATTAACTTACAGTTACTAGAAAAATATTTTTTTTAAAAAAAAAAAGTGATGGACGAATGCGAGCACTGAGTAAGGATTCAAATCTTAAAGAAAATAAGCTTTTTTTATTAATCTTAATTGAGCCGTTTATTTTGAAAGTGGCATAAGTCACTTTGTTTTTAAGTCGAGATATTTAAGGGTTTGCGTTTTAACACGTTTAAAAATATGGATGCTAACTTTCGAGAAGATTTACTTGTATTTGTTATACATGATACTGATATTTTTCTCAGTATAAATAATTTCGTATAAACATTAAAAAAAAATCACCATTTTTCATTACGGTAAAGTGACTTAAGCCACTTTCAAAATAAATAGTTTAGAAAAATGACTGACATATATTAATTTTGTCCGACGTATTTTACTGAAGTGATGTTTTGAAAGGGCTAAAATTGTTGAATAAATTACATATACAGCGACTCCCATTAATATTGGGACACCTTTTACAAAATGATTTAAAAGGAAAATGAAAACAACATACAAAAGTTTGGATTTTTTTTTTTTAATTACATTAGCAACATCTGTGGAAATTATATATAAGTATAAATCAATGAAATTCCAAACTGTTAGGTAGTACTTTTTGGAAAAGTGTAAAATAAGGCTCTCAAAAATATTGGGACACCAGAAGTGCTAGAGTTTAAATGTTCAATATTTAAAATCTCCTACTATTTAATATTTGGTTGGTAATAATTTAATAATTGCTTTTTGACTTACAATAGCCCTCTAACGATCAGGCATAGGTGAAACAAGTTTTTGGTTAATTCAGGTGGTGTTTTTTTCCCATTCTTCCAGGAAACATCGTTTTAATTCATTTTTGTTAGATATTACTCGTTTACTTAAAGCACTGGCTAAATATTGCCATAAATCTTCAATGGGATTAAGACCTGGAGACTGCGGAGAGGTTTGGAATACTTTTGGGCAATTATATAACAGTCACTGGCGTATCACCCAAGCCGTAGGTTTGGGGTCGTTCTCTTGGTAGAATTTAAAAGACCCTAAAATACACAATTTTTGGGCATTTTTTTTCAAATTATTTTTTAATATATTACTATAAACCATTTTGTGCATCATTCCATCAATAAACACTAATTCTCCAAATCCTGATGCGGACATCCAGCCCCAAACCAGAACTGACCCACCTCCACCCGGTGGTGCAGCTTTAAAACCCTTTAAAGTTGGCTGTAAATTCTTCTTTTCGAGTTCAGCATTCGCTTTCCTCCAGACCATAACCCTTCCATCTGACTGGAAAACATTAAATTTTGATTCATCGCTAGAGTATATCATTCCAAAAGTCACTATTTCCATTAAAACATTTTTCGGCAAATTTGACTCTCTTAGCACGATTTATCTTACTGACAAAAGGATTCTTCCAGGCTACTCTACCATGATAGTCGAGTTTTCTTAGACCTCTCCGAACTGTTTCTGCCCCTTTTTTGCTTTCTAAACATGTCAAAAATTTCACATTGAAGTTTTGGAGCACTAAGTCGGTGATCTTTTCTAATTCTTTTAATATATAACGCTGCTCTCTCTCAGAGAGCAGTTGAGGACGGCCTTTTTGTGGGATTGAAACAATTCTTTTACTTTTTGGTAACGCTGAATGATGTTCCACGCAGTAGATGTTTTAGGGCCGATCAGTTTTTCCGTCTCTCTAACACTTTTTATTGTCTTTGTGCAAAGAAATTACAATTTTTCTTTGTTCAATCGTTGTATTTGTATTTTTGCGCGACATGTTACACCTGGCTTGATTTATATAAACTAATTTAATTATTAATTTCATATTGAATATATGCTTAAGGTATATATTTACAAATTGTATAAATATTCGGGCAAAACCTTGGGCAAACTATAAATTATAATAGTGTCCCAATATTTATGAGAGGTAGAATTTGCTCTTATTATTGTATATATTTTTTTTAATCTACCAAAACATTTTTATGTACTTATTTAAATAGTTTTTATTTAATTAATAGTAATTATAAAATGAAATGAATTTATAAAAATTTGAATAAATGGGTGCCACTTTTAATTTTCGTCAATTTTTAACTTCTGTATGTACTATCCCAATATTAATGGGAGTCACTGTATAATAATAATTCATACCATCAACATATTTAATATAAAGGTTTGATTTAGGTATTTTTTATTTTAATATTCATAAAATACAAAAATAATTGGTTCATTTTGAAACATTATGTAAGTATAAGTAATTTATATGAAAATACATCAGTTCAATTTAATTTTCGTCATCGATAGGAGTGATTAAGTCCTCGGAAATCGTGTTTTGTTTCAAATTTTTAAAATAACTGTGGTATTTTGGGGGTATATAATTAAGCAAGTCCATCATGTCTTTGTATTTTGCTGAAGAACCAGGACGAGATCCAGCGTATAACGGATCCATCTCTATTTGTGAATAACGCCTAGGTCTTCCTCTTTTTGGTGACAAATTCAAAGTTAGAAATTCATCTTTTTCATCTAAAGTTAGTTTATAAAACATTTTATAGGGAATATCATGGTAAAATCGTATCCATTGAATTTTTAGCCTTTGTTTTGGACTGTATTTACTTTTTTTATAAAAATAAGTCCAATGATCACAACTTTTTTAAAAATACTAAAAATAATTAAAAACAATACTTCACACACACTTATCACATGTTTCTATTTCTTTCACACTAAGCCCCGTAATTAATTTCCTGAGTACAGCGACTTACGCCACTTTCAAAATAAACATGTTTGTAATACCGTTAATTACCAACACTTCTCTCGAACAAATCTCAATAGTTCTCAACTTATTGGTTGCAAATTTTTTAAAAATGAAAAGATACCGTTCAATTGTATTTAGTGTTGCCATTAACTCGATTTTTTTGAAAAAGTGACTTATGCCACTTTCAAAATAAACGGCTCAATTATCGAACTTGTTTTGTAGCGCCTGTAAATAATCAAAGGAGATATTTTGATGGCAATTTAAATGTTGATTATATTGTAAGTTATTTCAGTCTCTAAATTCTGTTATCTGTTTAAATTAAAACATTTTGAGCTCTACAAATGTTACTAAAATAATCAAATATTAAATGTGTCAATATTACTAAAATGAAATTTCATGTGGGGCTTACCTGGTAGAGTAAAAAAATATTATTAAGCCAAATTTATAGGTGTGTTCTTAAGAAGTTAGTGGTTCGAGTTTAGACACAATCCCCCCCCTTCCAAAATAAAATTAAAAATGGGCATTCTGTCGATGCGTCAAGTATACCTTACTAATTATCATAAAGATCAGTACATCTCTGTATCGCTTTAGAAAGATACAATAACTACCCTTAGGCATAGTCAAAACGTTCGGTTTTTAGCCGCACATGCACTGTGTGGTACCGCAATTACGGTTTCGTGTTACACTAGTTTGGTTGGTGCAAGGCAAAGTTGCGGTTTTAAATTCGATTAAGATCCACTTTTGGAGAATGGAGGTAATTAGACGTCCAATTAGGTGTAAACAGATTTTCTTTTCTGCGGCGCGTTTCATAGTCAACAGAGCTCAGCTGAAAAAGCTGGGTCAAGAATATGATGGCTTCAACAGATTCTGAGTAAGGTTGACAGGCACATTTGCATTATTCAGAGAAGCTATAAAACTTAAGTACCAGATTTAAGTAATTTCTTCAAAACATGAAGTTCACTGCCCAATTGCAAGTTTTATTTCCCTACAGTGACGCATTGGCACAACGGTCTCTCAATACCTTTTTGGCTATTTGAACAGTGCAGAAGATCATGTAACTTTTTTTTCTTTTTTAATGGTTCAGTGAAATCAATCTGAATCAAATATTGCTAGCTTTCGCATTAAGGTTCGTTTAAAACAAAGCGAACGAACACATGTTCTAATCCTACCAAAAGCAAAAGCTCCCAATATTTTCTCCACTCCGAGCATTCATGAAAATTTATTGCGCTCGGTTGTTATACAAAAGAAGTCAAAAAAACGGCATCACTATACTTTTTTTTTTTTACCTCCAAGTGTAGTTATAAACATATATTATATATTTAAGGCGCGTCAACATCTGAGGTCATTAGCGCCCTGAGCTTTTTTTCAGAGCACTGCCGGCCTCCGGACAGAAAGTGACCTCTAAGAACCTCCTAGAAGAGAAAATCTAAGGGCCAGCATCTGGATTCAAACCCAATATGCTAACCACATAGCTAATCTCTGCCGTTTCCAAGTGTAGTGTATGTCAGAAATATAGTTCAAGTCGAACGAAAGTGATTAAACAACCGCTAATAATGGATGAAAGACCGAAGCCAGTCTGGGATACGATAAACAACATGCTACTTCGGTCAAAATCAACGATAGAGAGTAAAAATGTAGACCTGTCACAGAAAATAGTATGCAACTTTTTTTTTCCGTGGGGAAAAAACACAATTCTGCACGCAAAACCCAGTTTGGAATTACTAAAGCCTTTCATCCATTTGTTGCATGTGGTGTGTCACCGTATTACACCTTTTCAGATTGTCTTAATTTGCCCGATTTGTCTTACTATCATGAACTATTTTGACGTCCTTACAGTAAAGTAAAGTAATCGCTTATTTTTTCAGGCGGGGTTTAACGTCCAACTACTATTTACTAGGTGTCGTGGACGGAGGCGACTAGTAAACATACTTTACTGTAAATTTCTTTTATTAACCATTAAATAAAATCCAAGGCCAAGACCGGGAATCGAACCCAGTACCACAATGCATATTAGCTTTGCAGGTCTCGCCTCTTAACCGCTCGGCTACCGCGTCGCCTACGTCCTTTCAGTAGGTGATACGCTAGATCCTGTTCAATACCAAATGGCCACAGCACATCTTACAAATTAGCTGCCCAGCTGCCTTTGTATTTATTCCTTAGTCACAGAAAAATAATATTGGTTGACGACCATGTTATATTTAAAAACAGAACAGTACAGTAGCATAAAAGTTGCAAGCAGACTTAGTTTCAACCTGTTAGTGGACAACACGAAAAATGTATAAGAATGTAAATGAAAATTAGAGCGCAACTTTCTAAACTGAAAGTCCTGCAAAGAACAAGTGGCTCTAATCTTATACTGATTTAAGGTGTCTCAACATCTCAAGAAGATTCGAAGCCTTCTAGACAGCGTTTTCTCAGACGAGTGTCGTTTGGATGGACAGTGTGTCCATCAGTGATCAGTGATCAGCACTGATCTAAATCCTCCACTTAAACATTGGCGGAAGGTTAATTCGTTAACTTGGACCATTAGCGCTGCCCTATTGTTTAAAGATTACTCCAAAAATTAAGATGTTTTTTTTCAGCGACGTCCTACGTTAAGAAGTATACGGATCCGATATTATTGTAATATTTCTGTCTTATCCTTTTCACGTTAAAATTTTAGACCAGGCGACGAACTTTAATCTATTACTTTAAATACCAAAACTTTACTTACAGCTATTGTGGCCATCCAGATGTCCGAAAAGCAAACATGCAACAGAAAACAATATTTACATTACTTATTAGGTTAATATAAACAAAATAGACATTTCTGTATTTTCTATTACTGGAATGTTACCACTCTAGAAAATTTATAATATAAGAGTGATTTTGAATACTTGTTATAATTAGAGTGCAAGCTTTTAAACAGGATATAAGAGGCACTTATAGTACTGTAGCAATGCTTTCATTTTTATTTTTCTTAGTTTGCAGCTGTTCCAGAAGAATCCGCATGACTTTAAGCGTCGTTTCGTCACTGTGGATGAAACATGGATACATCACTACACTCCTGAGACCAAAGAACAATCTAAACAATGGGTTACCAAGGGGGAATCTGCGCCAAAAATGGCGAAGACCGTTCCTTCGGCCGGAAAGATTATGGCGACTGTCTTTTGGGATTCGCAAGGAATAATCCTCATCGACTATCTGGAAAAGGGTAAGGTGCATATTATTCATCGTTATTGGACCGTTTGAAAACCGAGCTGCAAGAAAAACGCCCACGATTGGCCCACAAAAAAGTCCTTTTCCATCACGACAACGCACCAGCTCACACCTCAGCAGTTGTGGTCGCAAAATTAATGGAAATAGGGTTCCAACTCGTTTCACATTCCCCCTATTCTCCAGACTTGGCTCCCTCGGACTACTATTTGTTCCCCAATATGAAGAAATGGCTGGCGGGAAAAAGATTTTATTCAAACGAGGAGGTGATTGCAGAAACGAATGGCTATTTTTCAGACTTGGACAAATCCTATTATTCGGAAGGGATCAACAAACTAGAGCAGCGTTGGACGAAGTGTATAAGCCTAAAAGGAGACTATGTTGAAAAATAAAAAAGGTTTACCCCAAAAAATTAAGTAGTTTTTATTTTTGCACGGACTTTTCAAACGACCCTCGTATTTATAATAAATTTCCCAAATAATAAAGGTGACCATCATTAAACGTCAATTTTTACCATTTGCCACTAAATAATAAATAATTTATTTCAGAAGTAATTTTGTTTAACTCCGTGCTCTAATGTAGAGAAGTAAGATTTATAATAAAATAGTACTTTTCTTCTTATTCAATCAAAAAACCGTTATAATATTGTCATTTTGAAATTTCTTATAAGAATCATGTTTTCATTCATAACTTCTAAAATATCGCTCACAGAAAAAAACCGTTCAAGTAAATTTTTCTTTAAAAAAATAGAGGAATCTATTTCTGGAATAAAAACCACACCTCCCCATTTGATAAAATGAAGTTGATGCCTGTATCTCGCTTCTGAAAGCACTGAAAAATTTTTGCAACTTAAATTTGGATTTCTAATAAAAAACTAAGGGAACACGTATTTTTTAGTTTTTTTCTAGCTATCTTAGTTTCCGAGAAAAAGTCGTTATCCATATAGCTTGGGACACCCTGTATAGATTCAATATAATCGACACTAAAAAAGGAAACTGACTTCCCTTATCCCCATGCCTCCTTAAAATCAATGTGCAATAAATAAATGTTGGAAAGAAAAGTGATAGGACATGAAAGGTGGGACAATACGCCTCAATTCTAAAATCTAGTTTTGAGAAAGGTTTTCCCCAAGGCCTTGCCCAAACTCTCTGCGTGAAAACGTCGCTGTTCTTGAAATAAGTTGGACTAGATGGCAGTAATTACGACTGTTTAGTCACAGATATATGTATTTCCAGCAGCACGACAAAATCAAGATCATCTAAACCACTAGAAAATGCTAAAATAGTACGAATCTTTCGTCTTTACTTCAACTGTCAGCACTTGCAGATGAGATTACATCAATTTCAAGATTAGTCAAAATAAATAACTGCCTAGAAATATCTTAAATGGAATTATAAGTGGATGTAATTTTTATTGCCCTTCAAGCAGCTATCTGAGTCCTGTCCGTACATAGCGATACTACCGCAGTCAGTAAACTGGTATATTCAGTTGACGAAAAACTCGCAGATTTTAAATTTTCCTGGAAAAGTGTTTGAAGTACAAAGTTGTTGATCTAACGGAGTATTGAAATTTAAAGAAAAATCGTAGGAGCTATTCCAAGGAAAATCTGAAAGAAAAATAATTCGTTAAGTGGGAACTCCTGTTGAGATCGAACTCCTGGTCGCATATAGAGGTCTGTTCAGAAAATAACCGAACTTTTTGAATTACGCGCTAAAAGAAACCTATAAATTGTATTTATATATGTTGGAAGCATTGCATTGCACATAACCTAAGCTGTAACTTAGTAATGTACAAAACTTTTTTGGATCGTTAATATAAAGTTGTTTTCGGGTTAATGTCATTTGCGTGCAACGTGTTTAAGTGATAGTGGAAATTTTTTAATTGTCTATTTTATTTTAACCTAACATATAGCGTGAAACTGGAATAAACATTCACAGAAACTTTTAAATTTTTGAAACAAGCAGATGCTTGATGTTTTCGGTTTCTAGGCAATGATATATACGGTTACATTTTTTATTTAAAAGTGGTCGTTAATCAATTGGAGATGATCCTCGACCAAGAAGGCCTTCAGCTTCAACTGATGACTCCCTGGTTCAACAAATTGTGCGATCTGGTGAAAAAGCGAATCGTGTGTACTTCCAAGGCGTTTCACAACGGTTACGTGCAAAAATACGCAAAAAAGTGACCAGAGTTATGGTTTTTGCACTATGACAATGCGCCGGGAAATTCAATTTGTCAAATCGTCCCGTTTTGTGCAAAAAAAAAAAAAAGCAGATGTCTGTATTCCCTCAGTCTCCTCACTCGCCGGACCTGGCTCCATGTGATTATTTCTTATTTCTCAAATTAGTCAGTACTGTCAGAACATCGATTCGAGCCATTAAAGAACAATCGGAGTAGACCCTAAAGAACATCTCAAATAAAGCTATCTACGCTTGCTTTGGTATGTGCAAACACAGCTGGGAAAACTGGCCGAGTATTTTGAAGGGGAGACAACGACCTATTGGTCGTTTTACAGATTATTATCTGTAAAATTCATGATAAAGTTTAAAAAAAAATCGGTAATTTTTTGAACAGACCCCGTACAACCGACTGTTAATAGCCGTTTTTTCGGACTAGTGAGACCTTGAAATGTGTCTTTTCAGTGAAAATGTACACTATTTAACACAATACTTCCTCTTGCTGATAATGTAAACATATTAAGAACAATGACTCATCAATAGATACTGTACAAACCAACTCGTGATAGACGCGCCAATAAATCCGGTGACTCAACTGTAGGTACATAGTACAAATTAAGCAATGGCACGCCTTAATTTCATAACAACTGAATATTATAACCTTTTTTCATTTTTTCAACGATTTATTAGCGAAAAGTACCACAATGTAAATTCTATTTAAGGCAATTCTTGGGGCAGTGGGGTTTAGCTTTTCTTAAACACTAAATTTTTTAGCCATTTCTTACCAAAATTTCATAATTGGAAAAACTGTTCATTACTTGAAATTTACCTGACAGAGAAACCTACCCTAACACCTCCCTGAGAACTACCCAAAAACTAATTTTTTTTAGGAAGGTTATAAAAGTAAAAGCTATGAATAAATCTTTGATACGTAATGAATAATTTACAAAAATCCTAGGAGCTAATTTCGAGAAAATCTCAAAAATGTATAGTGGTACCTTATGTTGAAACATTTTCTTCAACCTAGGAATTTTAGAAACATATTCAACTCATCGAAGCAGTAAACAAGAGATAGGATCGTGCATTTTACAAAAATCGAACAGAGGGCATCTACCCCCCAGAAATACCTGTTATCGCATTTTCTGATTTTGTATTATTTTTATACAATGTAAACTTGATAAGTTTTTTTTAACTTGTATTCGTTTTACATAAAAAAATGAATTAGGTTGTTAAGAAATCACACTTCTATTCAGTAATATTTTGCTCGTCGCTGTATCAAAATGTATATATATGGTGGTCCCTATATTGAAAAAGATATAGAACCCCTGATTTTGACTCAAATGTAACCAAATTTTAAAATTACACTATGAATTTACATTTACACAGAAGACTAATACAGAACAAACTTTTACACAATTAGGTTAGTCAAGAGAAATTTTTACTAAAAATAATGACTGTTAATAGGGTTGTTTTTTTAGTAAATTTAATTAATTCCTTCATCACGCATTGCCTGTTTTTTTTTGTGTGATATAGTTAGCTTAGTTTAGCAAATTATTCGAAAACGCCACATAATTGCCTCAAATATACCATGGTGCCCTGAATTTCTTTTATTTCCAAACTGAATAAGTATTCATGCTTTAATATACTCATTTTATTCCTATTATCCATTTACCTGCATGCGTTATACGAACTAGCCTTCTCTAAAAAAAATACCTGTACACTAAACCTTTCTTTTTTTAAAGAAATTACTAATTACGATTTAAAATTCGTTGAATCGGTCAAAAATTGTCAGGGTAATGTTAAGATTCATGTTGATCTATACCTACCGGTAGTAAGCATATAAGAATTCATTGGATCCTTGGAAACTTTTAATATTTTTCATTTACTGTATAAATAAATTTTAATTGTAAATTACTCATATTATTTACTTAACAAAGATAGATAATTTTTGCTTGAAAATCGCAAGAACAGACAAAAGAGAAATCTCCACTCTTCAGTTACATATAAAATACTATCAATTGAAACTAAATTGAAAGCATTAGTTTATATAGCTACTGCCGGACTCAAATAGATATAAACGTTAGATTAATTTAAATAATTAATATCAAGAGAACAATTAATGGAACCAATTTGAAATTAACCTGTCTTGTAATGTATTTTGCGGGATAGATTTCACTAATTCAGGCTTCCATTAAATTTCAATTATTTTTTTAGATTAATGAGAACAGATTTTATTTTAAATTCTATACAATGCTACTGAGTACCATCTGCCAATATTTCAACTTACCGCTTCTTTGCATATTTAAATAACACCTTTATTAAATTCATATAACACGGAAACTCAACAAATATACACCAGACAAGCCGCCATTACCCCTCCGAAAATCAACACTGGTGAACCTCCACAACAGAGTTAGTACCACTCTTTATTGATCCTAAAACTTCTTAACCGCTTCTAAATAAATATTTTAAAATTTCATTAAAATAAAAAATACTCTCTCCTATTATTTCAAGTCTCTCAAAATACAACAATAACCACACATTTATTTGAATTCCAGGTTTTTAGAAAAAATTATATTTTATACATTGGATTTTCAAAAACCTCTAATTTAATTAAGTATCGCAAGATTAACTATTTACAGAAATATTGACCATTCTGAATATTCCTTCTAAATTTAATGCAAGTAATATGTGGACAATGACATCTATTGCATTAAATCAATTCAACAAGTTCAGCACAAATTTTAAAGGAGGGAGCCTCTTGTTAATAAAAAATCAAGCCTGAAACACACACGTTTCTTACCAAAATTCTTAAATTTTTATTATCTTCTCTTCCTTATTAATGGTTATTGAACCATAGAAGTTGCAATTTTTGTTCGAGCGTTCCAGTTCTGAATCTTTCATATAAAGAGTAATCTACATTTCGGAAACGTAGTCCCAATAGTAAAGAAAGTAAGAATCATACCTTGCACACAAAATCACAATTTTTTTACTTCGCTCGGGATTTTCAACAGTTGAACAAAAACATTAAGCTCTTACATTGCAGAGTGTTTGAATAATAAAGAAAATAATTTCAGAGCGTGGTGTAACAATAAAAGTAAGAATGCTCCGAGCTAATCTATAAAATTGTATTTTTATCACTGTCTACCAATCTGTGAATCCAAGGGTCTGCCTACTAAGAATGAAAGGGAAGAACTTCACTTTTAGCCTCATAAACTGATATGACCTTACGAAGTATCTGAAGGTAAGGAATACGATGTATTCTACAACCAGGGCCGGATTTAGATGAAAAGAGGCCCTAGGCTATTCCACTTATGAGGCCCTTTCACCTCCCATTTTTAAGTTTGTAAATTATATGAGTGATAATAAAATACATCACTACTGTGATATCAATATGTTAAATGAAACATGTTGTTATTGGTACTGTTTTTAGAATAGTGTAATTTTAATTTTGCTAACAATTTTAATGTAGGCCCCTCTTGATCTTGAGGCCCTAGGCTGAAGCCTAGTTAGCCTATAGGAAAATTCGGCCCTGTCTACGACCTCTTAGACAGAAGAGCAGTTAAGAGATCAAACCACCTAAGACGACACTAGGTGACTTAAACGTGAAAGTTAGTGTTGAATATATCAATGCCCCTCCGGTTAAAGCCCATAGCCTACATACCGAATCAAATGATGAACAGAAGAAGATAAACTTGTCTGTCTCAAGAAGTAGGGTAGTCGTAGGTACTCTCTTCCTACAAAAAGGGTTTCTTAAGGCTCTACGAATTTATTGTGCATTGATAAATGACAGAATTGCTAGTTGGCAAGCCTGATGAATGTTTAGAAGAGAAACATAGATTCGGATCACTATTTTGGTATTTTGCATTCGCTAGAATTAGAGAGAGGGTTTGTAGTATGAAATTATTACGTATATTGGAGCGAGGAGATCCGGTTAAATTCGGGCTCAACAAATGAGTACTCGCGAGAAAAACTGTCCACTGAAGATAACTGATGACGTGATGACAGTAATTGTAAGGCTGCGAGGACCGTAGCTGGACAAGGGGGAAATACTACAAGGAACTGTGATTGGACAATTTATGTAGACAGGCGACAGACAAAAAAAAGTTTACCAGCAATAAATGCTTCAATGAAAGTTAACCAACGTCTTAAGAGAGAATTATGAAAATAATTCCCTAGGAAATAGAAAAGGAGTAATATGACTAAAACGAGAGCAAAAAAATAAGTAAAGAATGAACAGCATTCTAACCGTAGATAAGCTCCCGTCGCCTGTTTCTCTTTACTATAGGTGTTTATTTGATCTGCAAATATAATAATAAGTGTACCTTCTCGACTGTTATCTGAACTGTACGTTACCTGGTTGATGTGTTTAGTGTGGAAAATAAAGTTTTTTTTTTACTTTCTATTTGTTTAATTGTTGGAAATAAGTTTGGTAAATACTGTAATTCGAGTAAAAGTAATGAATTGACTGTCTTTTACCATAACTCAAATGAAATACTGTGAAACTAGGTATGTTCATTACTTTGATTTCTCTGTACCCCTACTTGAACTTTATTCATAAAGCCAGTTGGTTTTTTACAATTTTATTCATTTTCACTTTTACTTTTTCAATATTCATAAATCTAATTATTATAATTTTAATAAGGAAAAAGTTTGTTAAAAAACTTAAGGTTATTCTAAACTTTCCGGCAAACTCTCAAGATTTTGACAAAATTGCATGAACTTACAGAAACTTACATAATTATGGTGCTGACAATTTGTTAATTCCTATACCCGCCATAAATACTGAAACAAAAAAAAGTAAGATGTGGATTAAAAAATCGTCCCCTGTGGGACGTCTTGAAATGTTTTCAGATTTATCGTTCCCGATTAAAAGGCATGAGCAAGATTTGGTGGTCTAACCCAAACCAGTTAATGGCGAGCCCTCAAAGTGTTGAATTCTTTGCCTTGGTCAACAGATTGCCCTCAAAGTGGGAGAGAGGGATCGCCCTTTTGTTGGATGTTCAGCGACCCCTCTAAAGTCCGCCCACATCGGATCAAACTTAGGTTGCAGATATCCCTAACTAAAAACCTAACACTAAAATCTAGTTCTAGATATTTTTTGTATCATCACCGCAATCACATAATGAAAGGAGTATGTTGGGCTTTGTGAGGGTAGCTACTTCCCGCCCAGTATAAGTCCATTGAAGGATTACTAAGGTTTTATTATATGTAACGTATCTCTAAATGCTTGTCAGCAAACACTTAAGAGAAAAAACATATCTATTTGGCTATAAATTATCTTTAATATCATTAGACTTCTTCTTTCATGGCGCTACAACCCAGTGATATGGGTCTCGGCCTCCTCAATATGTTTCCGCCAGTCGTCCCTAAATATCATTTGACTAATGATCATTTACATAGATAAAATAAACGCCAATTTAGATTAAACGTAATTCAACGAGCAAATAAACTGATATCCTCTGAATTACCTTTAAGTCGGTTTAATTTCGTTCTGAATTACTCTTAGCACTTATAAGAATTCTTTCTGAAGAAATGATTGGTTTTCTAAAAGACTTTTTTTTGAATATGCATCTTGTTTCACTTATCTTTAGGATACGGACATGTGGTTGGGTCTGCATCGGAAAAAATAAATAAGAAACTTAAAACGCTAATCTGCAAGATAGTGTTTTAAAAATGTTACCTTTTTTAGCGTTGGCTGATTTGATTTTAATAAAATTGTCTTCCATCAATTTATTCGTCAAGTATTCAGATTATAACCTAATCGAGTCTTTTAAAAAACATAATTTATCTTTGGCTACTAAGCTTCAGAGTTGTTCAAAAACTATTTAATTCGTATACTTCTGTTAGGTGCAAGGAAATATTATTATGGCAATCAGAATTAGTCAAAATTTTGTCAATGGAGGTGAAAAAAATATTGTCACGCGGGGTTGGTTTTCAAAGTTTGGCAAAGTGCAACCCCATCTTAAAACTAATTTCTTACGTCACAAACCAACTTAACTAACAAGTCCATCTAGAATAGGATGAATTCCAAAAATAATAATTATGCACGTATTAAAAATTTGAGTTCTATGTTTAAAACATCTATAATAAAGATTTTTTCCCCAACAGGTCCAACTAGTATGAAAACCAGTCGAGTCTAAAATTATATCATTAGTACCTAAATGTTGATGGAGACAGAATCTGTGCCACATTATACCGAAGTTGGCCAAGTTACAGAATCTACTGAAGAAATTCTATGGCCAAGAGACACTTCACCAGAACTACTTTGTCGAATTTGTGCTGTTCATTCAGATTATCTTGTTCCTATATTTAGAGACGAAGGACTAGATCATCAATTACATTTTAAAATTATCAAATATCTACCTATTAAGGTAATTTATTTATTTAAAGGAATAATAAAAAAAAAAGAAGTTTTTTCTTACTGAAGCCATTCCAGAAGTTTCGCGTGCTCTAAGGGAAAATGACCGTAATCAGAGTACTGTCCAGAGTTGAATTAAAAAAATATAGTAGTAGAGATAAGACCTTAGAAAGAAAGACAGCTTCAGGGAAGCTATCCTGTCATGTTGATGATATTTGACGGAAAGCTGTTGAGTAAAATCTAGCATAAGTGTAGAGTATTTGCTGCAAAACTTGATGTGTCTAAATATAAATCAGCCGCCAGATCCATAGTTTGAAATATATATAAAATATACAACTGTCTTTTTTCATACACCCCTTTTTATATTGTGTTATTTATATTGTGATTAATGTTTAAGGTTGCAGAAGATGACAAACTCCCAACAAAAATATGCTATCATTGTGCGTCTACACTTTTAGCATGGCACGAGCTCGTAGAAAATTGTATAGAGAGTGAAAAGAAGCTTAATTCGTTTTTTATGAATCAATCTAAAGGAGAAGAAACAGAGTTAAATTCGTTGAACAATAATGTGGTTAGTATAGCAAAGTTTTTATATTTTGTTTAGTTGAGAGAATAATTCATGAGAATATTTTACATTCGTGTAAACAAAACAAAAAATCTAGCGAGTCTCTCTTTCATCCTTCAACCAATACTGAAGGTTCTATTTTATTAAAGGCAAGATTTTGAAAAAAACTTGTGAAACTTTACATTTCCTACCTTTCAATTTCGCTAATTTCTGAATTTTAACAATCCTCGTTATTTAGATTTTTTTTTTTTTAGTTAGAAGTGGTCACGCTAAATAATGTCTGCCAAATTGAAAATTATCCTCAGAAGACTGATGTTATTCTAAAAGAAAGGTAAATATTTTCAATGTGTAAGTTCAAGGATGCATGATGAGTTAGGATGGATGATGGATGGATGGTTAGCTACCAGCTGTACTCCTTTTGGGATTTTGGTACTCTTTTGTCGTGAACCGTATTTCTTTCAAAAAAGTTACTCCATTGCAGTCTTTTTTGCCTAGCAATAAATACAAAAACTTTACCACCATAATTGTAATTGTTAGTCACTTTTTTAATCGCGTCTGTGCATGAAGTTGTCCATGATGATGTTAACTTGTGTATTGGGGGATTAACATCCTACCAAGGAGTGAAGAAAGCCATACCCGGTGATCGACGTGCTAGTTGTGACTTGCATACCGTTCTGAGGATAAATACTTTAGTAATAGTATTTATTAAATAATTTTTATGTGTATATGTGTTGATTTTCGATTTTTATTGTATTAATTTTAAATCCGTACTACTATTGCTCATTTAAATACATCCGTAATACTTGCCCATTTAATAACTGAAATTACTTGTGCCAGTAACAAAAATACAGATAATAGCAAAAAAAAAAATAGTTTTCCTTAAAACTGAAAAAAGGAATTTCCTTATTATACAATATAAATTTTCAACTGTTGTTTAAATTGTTTAGTTTTCTGAACTACCAATAAATACCCGATTTTACGAAATAAAATTTAAATGCAATTTTATATCTGCTTTTATTTTACTTTCTTTTGCTAATTGAAAAAAATTAATGAATCAAAATTAAAAAAAGTTAATTATACTTAATAATTTCTTCTTATTTTTTACCTTTTTAAATTGATGTTTGCATCACGTTTTCGATAAAAAAAAAAGTGATTTATTTGCCCTTTTTATGTTGCTAACAAGCCGTAGAAAGAAAGCTTTAGAATGGCTATTTTAATGTGTTCCCTGAATTTAAGCAATGAAATAATTTTTTATTACAGAGAAATCAGTCTAAATGAAGGAGTAGGAACCCCAGTAAAAAATATTGCCAAATATTCTCCGAAGAAGAAAAAACGAAAACATGAGATCTCAAAATGTTTAATTTGTGGGAAAGTATTTCATCATGCGGAATATCTAAAAACACATCTACTTTCACATTCCAACGAACGTCCTCATCTTTGCCATATATGTGGTGCATCATTTAAACGAAAGGATCATGCAAATCAACACAGGAAAACTGTACATTCTGATCATCCAGATGTGGTGAGAGAATTAAAAGATATGGGTGAGGAACCAGTGTCCTGTGATCTTTGCGGAGAAGTAAAGCCAACAAGGCAGGCGCTGGCTGTTCACAAAAGGAGGCATGGTACTAATTTTAACTGTGACATCTGTGGAGCAGTTTTCTCTCTATCATCCTTACTTAAAGTAAGTATCAGTGAATAATTCATATTTCTTTTCTTTAAAAAATGTACTCGTAAGAGGAAGTTTTGCGTGCAAAATGTTATATTTTAAGTTTTTTTAAGATGAATATATTGGTTTCGTGACCGTAAATTGTTAAACTTAGGATGGATGATTTGCGAGGAATCGGTCAAATAAAACAGTTTCTGTAACTCAACCAACCCGCATAGCCACGCCCTGAAGAGGACAATATATTTGTCGAAACGTTGGCAAAGAGACGAGTTGTTTTATTTGACCGATTCCTCGCAAATCATCCATCCTAAGTTTTTTTAAGATATTTTCTTCCTCAATCTTTCAATCGAAAGTTGTATCTCGCCAATAATTTTCTTTATTTTTTCATTTATTATTTAGCTTTCTAAGCTTGACGCCTTTAGGCCAAACATTTTCCCAGGAAAAGTGATTTTTTGGGAGTTTCTCCAAAAAGTGAAAGTGAATGCAACCCTCGTAACGTATCACGTCGCAACATTGTACGGTTTTGACAACTATAATGTTTCGGTATGTCTTAAACGTATGATTAGAATATTACGATGAAAATGCGAATTTTCAATGAATCCTGTGGTTTTTGAAAGATTATGAAAAATAGCTTTACCTTTTTTTTGAAACATAAGACAAATTATCGTTATTAATTAACATTATGAAATTATCTTTTTTATTTGTGTTTTTCTGAAGAAACAAAAAATAATTGGGTGAGCTTAGGGAACTGAGGGCCTTGTTTCGTTTTAGCTTATTTTTTTTTTTCCGGCGCATCGACGTCTGTGGCCATTAGCGTTTAGCTTATTAATATAATAATATAATGCGAGAGTTAGAATTGTACAGAATAATGAAATGCCTTTTTAGAACGTCGTCGAAAGTCGCCCCACAACAACCAAAATTGACATTTCCTGCGAAATTGTTACGCACACACACACACACACACAAATAGATACATATATTTGTAATTAGTACAAGATATTGCTTTCATTTTATAACTATTTTCATGTCAAGTCTTTTAAATATACAGTGCTAATTCCTGAATAATATTGATAAGAAAGAGAGCGCTAATGACCTTGGCAATCGATGCGCTAAACAAAAAAAAATTGATAAGAATTAATCTGGTTTGCCGAAATACTTAATTAAAAAAAGTCGCAAGTGCAACTTAACTGCTTATTTATTGTTTATTTTCCAAAAGTGGGTAGATTGTCTTTTTTTAACTGTTCATACAAATTAAATAAATATTGGACTATTACTACTGGAAAATTTTGCCTAGGACGCCACTTAAGAATGATTCTGTGAAAGGAGTTGGTATTTGACTCTCTTATAGAGTTTCAATATATTTAATTACTTTTTTCTTGAAAATATATATTTGCGGCATATTTTCTTATTTAGAGAATAAAATCAGCCTCAGTGAAGGGATTAGTAAAGGGGATTGCGCACTGGATTACCATGCGGAAATCCCAGTTTCGAATCTAATTGCTGGAGCTTCTTACAGCTCACTGTCCGGTGATGGGCAGTGTTGTCTGTAATGAGAGAACACTGTACGAGGACCGACGGTGTGCTGAAAAAAGTTCAGGGAGCCCAACCTCAGATGTTGACGCGCCTTAAATTAAAAAAAAATGCACCTCAGTGAAATGCATTAAGCATTAAAAATATTATAAGAATAATTAAAAGAAATATTTAAAGAGAGTTTTATTATTAACTAGCTGTTATTAATGACAGAGTTAGGTTTTAGTGAGTTGTTTATTCAATTTTTGGAGATTTTTCGAAAATGAACACATTCCAAGTGTATAATTTTGTTTTTTAGTCACATCTGGTTGGGAACCACGCGGCTGATAATTGCGTGTGTGACATATGTGGAGAAATGCATAAATCCGGCCACGCACTGTATCTGCATAAAAGAAAACATTCCACAGCGTACATATGCTACGTTTGTGGCAAGAATTTCATACATCCATCCTCCTTAAGAACGCATATGGTTGTCCATTCAGAAGAGAGGCCGTGGACTTGTGAAGTTTGTAATAAATCTTTCAAATTGAAAACAAGACTTCAGGTACATAAAGCATCACACACAGATTGTAGGCCGTACGCTTGTAAACTGTGTGATGGTAAAAGGTAAGCTAATTTTGGTTTTCCTAATTTTCTGATATATTTTTATTGGTGCGTATGCAATTTTAGTTTATATAATTCAAAAAAATATCCATCATTTTGAGAGGGTCACAGGAAAGTGCAATAAAATATTCCAGGTGCTATAAAAGACCAATATGTATTTGATGAGTATTCAAAAATTAATGAAATTCATTGAACTTTTTTTGGGGGAAAGAATGCTTTTATTTAACATGAAAAAGGTGTGTCGTAAAAAGTAGAAATCTGGTTTTAAATTGGTTTTTATAAAAATATAAGGCTTCAGGTTTTCTGAATAGCGATTGAAAAACTCGGGAAATTCTAAAAGTTTCTGAAAAAATTGTTAAGAACAAGAAAATAGACATTAGAATATACAGGAAGCAGAAGTTAATTCTTTGGATATTTTTATTTACTTGAAGATTCTAACCACAGTTTACCAATGTCATATTGTTTTGTTTTTCTTTATTTTATTACAGTTTTAAGACGAAGTCTGCATTAATTGTGCACAACAACATGCACAACAATACCCGTCCATATCCATGTCCACACTGTTCATTTAGAGCTAGGAAGAATTCTGATCTTGTGTGCCATGTAAGGACACATACCGGCGAGAAACCGTACAAGTGTGATATATGTGGCAGAGGTTTTGCCCAGGCTGGTGATATGCGCAAACATCGAACTACACATGATAGGCAGAAAATTTAAAAAGAAGATAATGTAATATGTCCAATTTAAATTTATTCCTATTAAAAAATAATTGGTTCCTTTTTTTTTTTGTAGAAATGATATCTCAAATAAATTTCTGATACATTTGGTAAACTTCTTATTCTCTCTTACTGCTAATGCTCAAATCTTATAAATTTTCGTTTTGGTGGTTACACGGGAAGTTCACGGGTACCAAAAGTATAAAAAAAGTAATCATCAACTGGTTTCCGTTTCTACGCTCTGCTCCAGCAGGGCTGTTTCGTCTGCAAGATTATTTATCCCCCGTGGCATCGAAGAACACCTTCGCCTGCAGTTGTACGCCTCACAGGGTGCCTCTGTGTAACGGTTCCAGTACTCACAGTTCCTTCCTTCCTTCTATCCCGGGTTCCACCGCAACCCTAAACCTCTTTCGATCTATATCAACCCTAATCCTGCTCTCCGAGAGGATGGCGAGTGCGGAGGCATTGCTGGAGATCCAGGCCCCGGACATGGCCGCGTTTTTGGTCTTCGCCCTAATGAAGCGCCACGTCGATGGGGAGACTCTCTGCCGCTTTGAGAGTGCCCACGTGGATGTGGGATTTCCCACGGTAGTCCACCTTAAGGTGTTCCCTACGAAGGTGTTCTCAAGTAAGACTTTTTCGTCGTATATGATCCTATTACTTTATATTCATGGTAGATTACATAAAATCGTATGGTGAGGTGGACTAATCCAAATATCAAAGTCGCTATCAAAGTCTACCGTAAAAATGCTTAACAATTAGTGTTTGGTAATTCTATTTAATTTTAACGGTTTTTTGTTTTGTTTTCTGCATACAATTAACACCATAAGCACGTATATGGCCATAATGGACACCTTGTTGAATCAAGTAGTTATAATGTATTGCAGTTCTGCAGCTAAATCACAAGAAACCAAATTATTGTAGAAAATGTGTATTATAATAATTAATAATAATCAATAATTAATTATAGATAATTATAATCGTTGCAGTAAGAGAAAGTTGTGTGAATGTAACATTTCATATTTTTACAAAAAAGAAAATTATGCTATTTTTATGTCTTTGTTATTTAAAATTGTTAAAAATAAAAAGAGCGAAATATTGAAAGTTCCATGTTACTATTTTCTTTAAAATACAGGGTTTCTTTCGCAAAAAGAATGTTTTATTGTAATTTTTAGCCGGAAGAACCCAGGATCTCAGTGCCTCATCCTATAACAGAGTGGCTGACTGGAAAACTATATACATTTCCTGTTCTAATCATCATTCCTCTTCCCGTTTAATGAAACATATCAGTAGCAATCTATTCTTTGTGATTGTGAGTAATGCTGCCGCTCCCCCACCCCACTCAAGTATTAATAAATCAGTTTACTTATATCATTCCTAGATCCTTCGAATGTCTAGTTTTCTTCAAGCTTATCGTTCTTAACTATGTCTTTTTAAGTAAAGTTTGTAAATCAAATACAATTACCCTTAGATTTCCAAAAAATAATAAATGTGCAATCCTGCTTTATTTTAAAAATAGTATCAGTGACGAGAACTCTTCATCTCCTTTAGAATTATGTATAAAGATTAAATTCTAAATATTTCATAAACTTAAGTTGCAATTAATTATTCACTTTCGTGTGTAGCAGTTTTATACATTGACAGCCGCGACTTGCACTACCACTTCATGCACTGAGTAGGTATCTGACTTTCAAAGAGCATTGATGGATTTAAGGAGGTACTGCGACTTCGCTTCCCTTAGTCCAGAGTTGGGCAAAAATTTAATCAATTAAAAAACAATTGAATTAAACCGAAATTTAATTTTAATCATGATTAAAATTAAAAAATTTAATCGGCCAAAATTAGTTGATTAAAATTAAATTCACTTTTAATTTAATCGGAATTTAATCAATTAAAATTTGTAATCATAACTAAAAATTAAGATTAAAATTAAAATTAAATAATCATAATTTTAATTGATTGAATTAAATTCCAAATTTAGTTTTAATCACTTTGGACGATTAAATTTTTTAATTTAATCAAAATTTGAGAGATTAAATTTTTAAAACCAAACATTGCCAATGGTTAAACCAGAATCGGACCAATGCATCTTTATTCCGCCTGGCTGGTGCCTCTTCCCTATCGGTATTATCACCTTTCCCAAACTTGGCACCTTCATTCTACCAGTCTGGTGTCTCACCTGTACTATGTTGGTGACCCTCCAGACTTATATAGAACCACCTTACACTCACATTTCACCATGTTTACCACTCACTAGACTTAGATAGGACCGCCTTACACTCACATTTCACCATATTTACCACTCACTAGACTTAGATAGGACCACCTTACACTCACATTTAACTATGTTTACCACTCACTAGACTTAGATAGGACCACCTTTCACTCACATTTCACCATGTTTACCACTCACTAGACTTTATATCTTCTAAAATTATAGATCTGTGCAGAAAATAACTGTAGTTAGCAATTGAGAAAAACAAAGTGTATAAGAGAAAAAAAATCCATATCAATACGTGCTGAAGCACTGTGAACAGTGGGAGATATAAAAGGCCATAATTTTACAGAATTTCATGACCAAAAAAATTTTCAACCCTTTATATCTTCTACATTTATAGATCTGTGTACAAAGTAACTATAGTTTTTAATTGAGAAAAACAAAGTGTATAAGAGAAAAAAATTCCATACCAATACGTGATTCACAGTGGGAGATATAGAACGGCCATAATTTTACAGAATTTCATGACCCAAAAAATTGTCAACCCTTTATATCTTCTACATTTATAGATCTGTGCACAAAATAACTATAGTTTATAATTGAGAAAAACAAAGTATCGTCGCCTAAGAAGTGATACCTCGTAACTAGAAAATATCAACTTTACAGGAGAAGGAAAAAACAGAATATAAAATTCATTTTAAGGCATACAGTAATTCTTCTTTCAATATTAACTATTAGTGTGACTGTCGTCTTGAAAGTGCATGATTGAAGAGAAATTAAGTTTCTGTTAATAACAAAATACATATACGAGGTCTCACTTTTTCCGTTTTCAAAATCTTATTTAGTTACAAGGTAGCACTTCAAGGAATTGAGTTAAATAAGACGTGTTCCTTTTCTTCTGGACTCTGTGGCAACTGTGGTTCTTTTAGTAAAAGTTCTGGTAACTAAAGATGAAACGTATATTTTTCTTAGGTCCCAACTCATTTCGTTCCAAAAACGTGTAAACAACTCCTTTCTAACTTCCTCTGTTAAATTTTGACAATTTCTAGCACTTACCTTCTGGCAGTGCTTAGATGTACATGGACGACCTATTTTTCTTTCTTCTCTTTCTTACCCTCTTTCTCCACGCTTTCCCATAGGTTTAGTCCAACCGATGTATTTTTTCCCTTCCTCTCTTAAGCGTTTGTTCCTGTGATCACTCCATTCACTTGGTTGAGCAGTTATTCTTCTTTTACCTTTGAAAGCGGTGTGTCTTTGGCGGGCGGTCCCTTTTTGCCCGTGCACTGACCGCGGCACTTGACCTAAGTATTAGCGTCTGACTGGCACCACTAGTTATAATTTTTATAATTCAAAATTATATATTTTTCTTCTGTTATCACTCCTTCTTGTTATCACATCACAGATACGTGGTCACTCTGCAACTATGCGCTCACCAGCTATTACTTGTTCTCACAGCCAGCTCAATCTTGTACTTACAAGTTCACACAAGCAAAGTAATTTACTTTCTAGATACCAGGTGTCACTCAAAGCCACTTTTAGACGACTTTCATTCAATCTACAGTTACAAGTTCTCACCAGCAGATGCAGCGATTTTTTTTCAACATTTATATATAAAAATGTAATTTTCGTTGAAATTGTAGTTACGAGGTATCACTTCTTAGGCGACGGTATATAAGAGAACAAAATTCCATATCAATAGGTGGTTTACGTTGGGAGATATAGAACGGCCACAATTTTACAGAATTTCATGACCCAAAAAATTGTCAACCCTTTATATCTTCTACATTTATAGATCTGTGCACAAAATAACTATAGTTTATAATTGAGAAAAACAAAGTATATAAGAGAACAAAATTCCATATCAATACGTGGTTCACGGTGGGAGATATATAACGCCCATAATTTTACAGAATTTCATAACCCAAAAAATTTGCAACCCTTTATATCTTCTACATTTATATATCTGTGCACAAAATAACTATAGTTTTTAATTGAGAAAAACAAAATGTATAAGAGAAAAAAATTCCATATCAATACGTGGTTCACAGTGGGAGATATAGAACGGCCATAATTTTATAGAATTTCATGACCCAAACAATTTTCAACCCTTTATATCTTCTCCATTTATAGATCTGTGCACAAAATAACTATAGTTTATACTTGAGAAAAACAAAGTGTATAAGAGAACAAAATTCCATACCAATACGTGGTTCACAGTGGGAGATATAGAACGGTCATAATTTTACAGAATTTCATGACCCAAAAAATTTTCCGCCCTTTATATCTATTACATTTATAGATCTGTGCACAAAATAACTACAGTTTTTAATTGAGAAAAACAAAATGTATAAGAGAAAACAAATTCCATATCAATACGTGGTTCACAGTGGGAGATATAGAACGGCCATAATTTTACAGAATTTCATGACCCAAAAAATTTTCAACCCTTTATATCTTCTACATTTATAGATCTGGACACAAAATAACTATAGTTTATAATTAAAAAAAACAAAGTATATAAGAGAAAAAAATTTCATATCAATACGTGGTTCACGGTGGGAGATATACAACGGCCATAATTTTACAGAATTTCATGACCCAAAAATTTTTCGACCCTTTATATCTTTTACATTTATAGATCTGTGCACAAAATAACTATAGTTTATAATAGAGAGTGTATAAGAGAAAAAAAATTCCATACCAATACGTGGTTCACAGTGGGAAATATAGAACGGTCATAATTTTACAGAATTTCATGACACAAAAAATTTTCGACCCTTTATATCTTTTACATTTATAGATCTGTGCACAAAATAACTATAGTTTATAATAGAGAGTGTATAAGAGAAAAAAAATTCCATACCAATACGTGGTTCACAGTGGGAAATATAGAACGGTCATAATTTTACAGAATTTCATGACACAAAAAATTTTCGACCCTTTATATCTTTTACATTTATAGATCTGTGCACAAAATAACTATAGTTTATAATAGAGAGTGTATAAGAGAAAAAAAATTCCATACCAATACGTGGTTCACAGTGGGAAATATAGAACGGTCATAATTTTACAGAATTTCATGACACAAAAAATTGTCGACCCTTTATATCTTTTACATTTATAGATCTGTGCACAAAATAACTATAGTTTTTAACTGAGAAAAACAAAATGTATAAGAGAAAAAAAATTCCATATCAATACGTGGTTCACAGTGGGAGATATAGAACGGCCATAATTTTACAGAATTTCATGACCCAAAAAATTTTCAACCCTTTATATCTTCTACATTTATAGATCTGTGCACAAAATAACTATAGTTTATAATTGAGAAAAACAAAGTATATAAGAGAACAAAATTCCATATCAATACGTGGTTCACGGTGGGAGATATATAACGGCCGTAATTTTACAGAATTTCATGACCCAAAAAATTTTCAACCCTTTATATCTTCTACATTTATAGATCTGTGCACAAAACAACTATAGATTATAATTGAGAAAAACAAAGTGTATAAGAGAAAAAAATTCCATACCAATACGTGGTTCACAGTGGGAGATATATAACGGCCATAATTTTACAGAATTTCATAACCCAAAAAATTTGCAACCCTTTATATCTTCTACATTTATAGATCTGTGCACAAAATAACTATAGATTATAATTGAGAAAAACAAAGTGTATAAGAGAAAAAAAATCCATACAAATACGTGGTTCACAGTGGGAGATATAGAACGGTCATAATTTTACAGAATTTCATGACCCAAAAAATTTTCGACCCTTTATATCTTCTACATTTATAGATCTGTGCACAAAATAACTATAGTTTTTAATTGAGAAAAACAAAATGTATAAGAGAAAAAAAATTCCATATCAATACGTGGTTCACAGTGGGAGATATAGAACGGCCATGATTTTACAGAATTTCATGACCCAAACAATTTTCAACCCTTTATATCTTCTACATTTATAGATCTGTGCACAAAATAACTATAGTTTATACTTGAGAAAAACAAAGTGTATAAGAGAACAAAATTCCATACCAATACGTGGTTCACAGTGGGAGATATAGAACGGTCATAATTTTACAGAATTTCATGACCCAAAAAATTTTCCACCCCTTATATCTATTACATTTATAGATCTGTGCACAAAATAACTACAGTTTTTAATTGAGAAAAACAAAATGTATAAGAGAAAACAAATTCCATATCAATACGTGGTTCACAGTGGGAGATATAGAACGGCCATAATTTTACAGAATTTCATGACCCAAAAAATTTTCAACCCTTTATATCTTCTACATTTATAGACCTGGACACAAAATAACTATAGTTTATAATTAAGAAAAACAAAGTATATAAGAGAAAAAAATTTCATATCAATACGTGGTTCACGGTTGGAGATATACAACGGCCATAATTTTACAGAATTTCATGACCCAAAAATTATTCGACCCTTTATATCTTTTACATTTATAGATCTGTGCACAAAATAACTATAGTTTTTAACTGAGAAAAACAAAATGTATAATAGAAAAAAAATTCCATATCAATACGTGGTTCACAGTGGGAGATATAGAACGGCCATAATTTTACAGAATTTCATGACCCAAAAAATTTTCAACCCTTTATATTTTCTACATTTATAGATCTGTGCACAAAATAACTATAGTTTATAATTGAGAAAAACAAAGTATATAAGAGAACAAAATTCCATATCAATACGTGGTTCACGGTGGGAGATATAGAACGGCCGTAATTTTACAGAATTTCATGACCCAAAAAATTTTCAACCCTTTATATCTTCTACATTTATAGATCTGTGCACAAAATAACAATAGATTATAATTGAGAAAAACAAAGTGTATAAGAGAAAAAAATTCCATACCAATACGTGGTTCACATTGGGAGATATAGAACGGTCATAATTTTACAGAATTTCATGACCCAAAAAATTTTCAACCCTTTGTATCTTCTACATTTATAGATCTGTGCACAAAATAACTATAGTTTTTAATTGAGAAAAAGAAAGTGTATAAGAGAAAAAAATTCCATACCAATACGTGGTTCACAGTGGGAGACATAGAACGGTCATAATTTTACAGAATTTCATGACCCAAAAGATTTTTGCCCCTTTATATCTTTTACATTTATAGATCTGTGCACAAAATAACTATAGTTTTTAATTGAGAAAAACAAAATGTATAAGAGAAAACGAATTCCATATCAATACGTGGTTCACAGTGGGAGATATAGAACGGCCATAATTTTACAGAATTTCATGACCCAAAAAATTTTCAACCCTTTATATCTTCTACATTTATAGATCTGGACACAAAATAACTATAATTTATAATTGAGAAAAACAAAGTATATAAGAGAAAAAAATTTCATACCAATACGTGGTTCACGGTGCGAGATATAGAACGGCCATAATTTTACAGAATTTCATGACCCAAAAAATTTTCAACCCTTTATATCTTCTACATTTATAGATCTGTGCACAAAATAACTATAGATTATAATTGAGAAAAACAAAGTGTATAAGTGAAAAAAAATCCATACAAATACGTGGTTCACAGTGGGAGATATAGAACGGTCATAATTTTACAGAATTTCATGACCCAAAAAATTTTCGACCCTTTATATCTTCTACATTTATAGATCTGTGCACAAAATAACTATAGTTTTTAATTGAGAAAAACAAAATGTATAAGAGAAAAAAAATTCCATATCAATACGTGGTTCACAGTGGGAGATATAGAACGGCCATGATTTTACAGAATTTCATGACCCAAACAATTTTCAACCCTTTATATCTTCTACATTTATAGATCTGTGCACAAAATAACTATAGTTTATACTTGAGAAAAACAAAGTGTATAAGAGAACAAAATTCCATACCAATACGTGGTTCACAGTGGGAGATATAGAACGGTCATAATTTTACAGAATTTCATGACCCAAAAAATTTTCCACCCCTTATATCTATTACATTTATAGATCGGTGCACAAAATAACTACAGTTTTTAATTGAGAAAAACAAAATGTATAAGAGAAAACAAATTCCATATCAATACGTGGTTCACAGTGGGAGATATAGAACGGCCATAATTTTACAGAATTTCATGACCCAAAAAATTTTCAACCCTTTATATCTTCTACATTTATAGATCTGGACACAAAATAACTATAGTTTATAATTAAGAAAAACAAAGTATATAAGAGAAAAAAATTTCATATCAATACGTGGTTCACGGTTGGAGATATACAACGGCCATAATTTTACAGAATTTCATGACCCAAAAATTATTCGACCCTTTATATCTTTTACATTTATAGATCTGTGCACAAAATAACTATAGTTTTTAACTGAGAAAAACAAAATGTATAATAGAAAAAAAATTCCATATCAATACGTGGTTCACAGTGGGAGATATAGAACGGCCATAATTTTACAGAATTTCATGACCCAAAAAATTTTCAACCCTTTATATTTTCTACATTTATAGATCTGTGCACAAAATAACTATAGTTTATAATTGAGAAAAACAAAGTATATAAGAGAACAAAATTCCATATCAATACGTGGTTCACATTGGGAGATATAGAACGGTCATAATTTTACAAAATTTCATGACCCAAAAAATTTTCAACCCTTTATATCGTCTACATTTATAGATCTGTGCACAAAATAACTATAGATTATAATTGAGAAAAACAAAGTGTATAAGAGAAAAAAAATCCATACAAATACGTGGTTCACAGTGGGAGATATAGAACGGTCATAATTTTACAGAATTTCATGACCCAAAAAATTTTCGACCCTTTATATCTTCTACATTTATAGATCTGTGCACAAAATAACTATAGTTTTTAATTGAGAAAAACAAAATGTATAAGAGAAAAAAAATTCCATATCAATACGTGGTTCACAGTGGGAGATATAGAACGGCCATGATTTTACAGAATTTCATGACCCAAACAATTTTCAACCCTTTATATCTTCTACATTTATAGATCTGTGCACAAAATAACTATAGTTTATACTTGAGAAAAACAAAGTGTATAAGAGAACAAAATTCCATACCAATACGTGGTTCACAGTGGGAGATATAGAACGGTCATAATTTTACAGAATTTCATGACCCAAAAAATTTTCCACCCCTTATATCTATTACATTTATAGATCTGTGCACAAAATAACTACAGTTTTTAATTGAGAAAAACAAAATGTATAAGAGAAAACAAATTCCATATCAATACGTGGTTCACAGTGGGAGATATAGAACGGCCATAATTTTACAGAATTTCATGACCCAAAAAATTTTCAACCCTTTATATCTTCTACATTTATAGATCTGGACACAAAATAACTATAGTTTATAATTAAGAAAAACAAAGTATATAAGAGAAAAAAATTTCATATCAATACGTGGTTCACGGTTGGAGATATACAACGGCCATAATTTTACAGAATTTCATGACCCAAAAATTATTCGACCCTTTATATCTTTTACATTTATAGCTCTGTGCACAAAATAACTATAGTTTTTAACTGAGAAAAACAAAATGTATAATAGAAAAAAAATTCCATATCAATACGTGGTTCACAGTGGGAGATATAGAACGGCCATAATTTTACAGAATTTCATGACCCAAAAAATTTTCAACCCTTTATATTTTCTACATTTATAGATCTGTGCACAAAATAACTATAGTTTATAATTGAGAAAAACAAAGTATATAAGAGAACAAAATTCCATATCAATACGTGGTTCACGGTGGGAGATATAGAACGGCCGTAATTTTACAGAATTTCATGACCCAAAAAATTTTCAACCCTTTATATCTTTTACATTTATAGATCTGTGCACAAAATAACTATAGTTTTTAATTGAGAAAAACAAAATGTATAAGAGAAAACGAATTCCATATCAATACGTGGTTCACAGTGGGAGATATAGAACGGCCATAATTTTACAGAATTTCATGACCCAAAAAATTTTCAACCCTTTATATCTTCTACATTTATAGCTCTGTGCACAAAATAACTATAGTTTTTAACTGAGAAAAACAAAATGTATAATAGAAAAAAAATTCCATATCAATACGTGGTTCACAGTGGGAGATATAGAACGGCCATAATTTTACAGAATTTCATGACCCAAAAAATTTTCAACCCTTTATATTTTCTACATTTATAGATCTGTGCACAAAATAACTATAGTTTATAATTGAGAAAAACAAAGTATATAAGAGAACAAAATTCCATATCAATACGTGGTTCACGGTGGGAGATATAGAACGGCCGTAATTTTACAGAATTTCATGACCCAAAAAATTTTCAACCCTTTATATCTTTTACATTTATAGATCTGTGCACAAAATAACTATAGTTTTTAATTGAGAAAAACAAAATGTATAAGAGAAAACGAATTCCATATCAATACGTGGTTCACAGTGGGAGATATAGAACGGCCATAATTTTACAGAATTTCATGACCCAAAAAATTTTCAACCCTTTATATCTTCTACATTTATAGATCTGGACACAAAATAACTATAATTTATAATTGAGAAAAACAAAGTATATAAGAGAAAAAAATTTCATACCAATACGTGGTTCACGGTGCGAGATATAGAACGGCCATAATTTTACAGAATTTCATGACCCAAAAAATTTTCAACCCTTTATATCTTCTACATTTATAGATCTGTGCACAAAATAACTATAGATTATAATTGAGAAAAACAAAGTGTATAAGAGAAAAAAAATCCATACAAATACGTGGTTCACAGTGGGAGATATAGAACGGTCATAATTTTACAGAATTTCATGACCCAAAAAATTTTCGACCCTTTATATCTTCTACATTTATAGATCTGTGCACAAAATAACTATAGTTTTTAATTGAGAAAAACAAAATGTATAAGAGAAAAAAAATTCCATATCAATACGTGGTTCACAGTGGGAGATATAGAACGGCCATGATTTTACAGAATTTCATGACCCAAACAATTTTCAACCCTTTATATCTTCTACATTTATAGATCTGTGCACAAAATAACTATAGTTTATACTTGAGAAAAACAAAGTGTATAAGAGAACAAAATTCCATACCAATACGTGGTTCACAGTGGGAGATATAGAACGGTCATAATTTTACAGAATTTCATGACCCAAAAAATTTTCCACCCCTTATATCTATTACATTTATAGATCTGTGCACAAAATAACTACAGTTTTTAATTGAGAAAAACAAAATGTATAAGAGAAAACAAATTCCATATCAATACGTGGTTCACAGTGGGAGATATAGAACGGCCATAATTTTACAGAATTTCATGACCCAAAAAATTTTCAACCCTTTATATCTTCTACATTTATAGATCTGGACACAAAATAACTATAGTTTATAATTAAGAAAAACAAAGTATATAAGAGAAAAAAATTTCATATCAATACGTGGTTCACGGTTGGAGATATACAACGGCCATAATTTTACAGAATTTCATGACCCAAAAATTATTCGACCCTTTATATATTTTACATTTATAGCTCTGTGCACAAAATAACTATAGTTTTTAACTGAGAAAAACAAAATGTATAATAGAAAAAAAATTCTATATCAATACGTGGTTCACAGTGGGAGATATAGAACGGCCATAATTTTACAGAATTTCATGACCCAAAAAATTTTCAACCCTTTATATTTTCTACATTTATAGATCTGTGCACAAAATAACTATAGTTTATAATTGAGAAAAACAAAGTATATAAGAGAACAAAATTCCATATCAATACGTGGTTCACGGTGGGAGATATAGAACGGCCGTAATTTTACAGAATTTCATGACCCAAAAAATTTTCAACCCTTTATATCTTCTACATTTATAGATCTGTGCACAAAATAACAATAGATTATAATTGAGAAAAACAAAGTGTATAAGAGAAAAAAATTCCATACCAATACGTGGTTCACATTGGGAGATATAGAACGGTCATAATTTTACAGAATTTCATGACCCAAAAAATTTTCAACCCTTTGTATCTTCTACATTTATAGATCTGTGCACAAAATAACTATAGTTTTTAATTGAGAAAAAGAAAGTGTATAAGAGAAAAAAATTCCATACCAATACGTGGTTCACAGTGGGAGACATAGAACGGTCATAATTTTACAGAATTTCATGACCCAAAAGATTTTTGCCCCTTTATATCTTTTACATTTATAGATCTGTGCACAAAATAACTATAGTTTTTAATTGAGAAAAACAAAATGTATAAGAGAAAACGAATTCCATATCAATACGTGGTTCACAGTGGGAGATATAGAACGGCCATAATTTTACAGAATTTCATGACCCAAAAAATTTTCAACCCTTTATATCTTCTACATTTATAGATCTGGACACAAAATAACTATAATTTATAATTGAGAAAAACAAAGTATATAAGAGAAAAAAATTTCATACCAATACGTGGTTCACGGTGCGAGATATAGAACGGCCATAATTTTACAGAATTTCATGACCCAAAAAATTTTCAACCCTTTATATCTTCTACATTTATAGATCTGTGCACAAAATAACTATCTATCTATCTATCTATCTATCTCCCTGGCTCAACAACCCTTAGTGGGTCCTGGCCTCCTCTATTAATTTATGAAAGTCGTGACGGTTTTGTGCTGCCGCTCTCCAATTAGAAACCCCCAGTAGGCTTCTTGCATCGTTGGCTACTCCATCTTGCCATCTTAATTTGGGTCTACCAACCTTCCTGCTGTGGCCCATCTCTCCGTTCAATATTTTTGGGATGGGGGCTGCCTCTCCCATTCGGACTACATGCCCCGCCCAGCTAAGCCTACTAAGTTTTATTATCCGCCCAACATCCGCTTCCCTAAACAGCTCATATACCTCCTGTTTCTTTCTTATTCTCCATCTGCCCTCCTCCCTCACGGGTCCAAGGATTCTTCTAAGAATTTTCCTTTCGAAGGCAAGAAGGTTGCGCTCACTTGCTTTTGGAAGGGTCCATGTTTGGGATGCGTACGTGAGAACTGGGCGGATTAATGTTTTGTACAGCATGAACTTCGACTTTCTAGATACTAGGCTGCTTTTAAAAAATTTTACCAGGCCGAAATAGCATCTATTGGCAGTCATGATTCTCCTTTTTATTTCTTGATTAATTTCATTAGAGGAATTTACTTGAGAACCAAGGTAGATGAACTCATTCACTCTTTTGAAAGAGGATGCTCCTATCTGGATACTTTCTCCCCCGGGGCCTCCACCACCCCCAACGTATAGATATTTCGTTTTTTGTTCATTTACCTCTAGGCCCATAGCGGATGCCGCATTTTTCAGGGCAAGGAAGGCATTCTTCATGGCAGGGAGAGACCGTGCTATAATATCCAGGTCATCCGCGTAGGCCAGCAATTGGACGGTTTTGTTGCAAATAGTGCCCGTGGTCTGAATTTGGGAACCTCTTATAACTTTTTCTAGAGCAAAGTTGAAAAGGAGACACGCGAGAGCATCTCCTTGCCTAAGTCCTTTACTCGTTCCAAACTCAGGGGATACATCTGATTGCACTCGTACCACGCAAGAAGCTGCTGACATTGTCATTCTAATCATTCTGATAAGCTTAGATGGTATGCCCATTTCCTCCATAGCTTGGTAAAGTTTTGGGCGGAGAACACTATCATATGCACTCTTAAAATCAATGAATAGATGGTGTGTTGGGACTCTGTATTCAAGCCCTTTTTCCATGATAATACGGAGAGAGAAAATCTGATCCACAGTGGACATTCCTTTTTTGAAACCTGTCTGATAACGTCCAATCTCCTTATTCGCAAAAGGGGTCAGCTTATCGAAGAGGATATTGGAGAGGATTTTATAAGCGCAGGATAAGAGAGATATGCCTCTGTAGTTTGAACACTCCAATTGGTCGCCTTTCTTATGTACTGGGCATATGATTGCGCTGCCCCACTGGTGGGGCATTTTCTCACTGGTCCAGATACTCATGATGAGATTGTGGATGACCTCGTGGAATTTATCCCCTCCTTGTTTAAACAATTCCGCTGGTAAACCATCGATTCCAGGAGCTTTATTGTTTTTCATTTTATTGATTGCGTTAATCACATCGTCAAGGTCAGGGGGTTCAATGTCGTCCTCCTGCGGTCCAGCTGAGAGGTCCTCCGATTCCTCTTGCCTCCCATTCTGACTGTTCAACAGCTCATCGAAGTAGCGCGCCCATCTTTTTAAGATATCCTCTCTATTACTCACCAACTCTCCATCTTCTTTCTTACATGCCGTTACTCGAGGTTTGAAGGGAGCTCGACCCTTATTAACCTTCTGGTAGAATAGCCTATTTGCGTTTATATTTCTAAGGTTCTCTATCTCCTCCAACTCCTTATTTGCCCATAACCTCTTTTTATTTCTATGAATTTTTTTCTCCTCCTTTCTTCTCAGCCTGTACTCCTCTGTAGCTCTTCTAGTGTATTTTTTATTTACCATGTTGGTGTAAGCCTGATTTTTTAAGTCAGTGGTTATCCTGCATTGATCATCAAACCACGGTGACCTAACCATACGTTCCACTAACCCCAGCGACTCCTCCGCCGTTTTTTTTACCGCTCGCTGGCAGCTGTCCCACGTACTTTCTACGGTATTATCGGTCCCTCTCATGTTCTCAGCCAGGTTAGCCTCTAATTGATTTCGATATGCAGTTAATACATCTTCACTTTTTAGCCTACTCACATTAAATCGAGTTACTTTACTTGTTTGTGTTCTTTTAGCTCGAGATATCCTTGCTCTTATGTTGGCTATGGAGAGATAATGATCCGAATCCACGTTGGCTCCCCTAAAGGTTCTTGTACTCATCAAGTTAGATCTATGACGTGCGCTTATCAGAATATGATCAATTTGGTTGCACGTACTCCCATCTGGTGATTTCCAAGTTGCCTTATGAATTCTTTTTCCAGGAAACAGAGTGCTTCCAACAACTAGGCCACGAGACGTTGCAAGACTGATCAGTCTGAGCCCATTATCATTGCTTTCTTCATGGAGACTATGCATCCCGATGGTGGGCTTATGGCATTCCTCTCTCCCAATTTGGGCATTAAAATCGCCAAGAATAATTTTTATATCACTTTTTGGGCAGTTATCAAATGATCTTTCTAACTTGTCAAAGAACTCATCCTTTTCATCGTCGCTAGCAGCTTCAGTTGGGGCATGACAGCTTATCAGGCTGAAATTATAGAACTTTCCTTTGATGCGTAATCTACAAATGCGAGGGTTTACAGGGTGGAATCCAATAACCAGGTCTCTCAATTTTCCCTTCACGACAAACCCCGTTCCAAAAATATGCTTCTTTTCATGGCAGCTATAATAGATGGTGTGATGCCTTTTTTCAAGGACTCCTTCACCAGTCCAGCGAATTTCTTGGATCGCAGCTAAGTCTATATTGTACTTGTCTATCTGGTCAAGAAGAGCTTGAAGCCCTCCTAGTCGGTATAGTGATAAAACATTCCAGAATCCTATCTTGATGTCCATTTGACGTTTCCTGGGTCTATTTCCGTTAATCTGTCCGGCATTATTATTGTATCTTAGAGGTTTCGTAATCCGTTTTTTTTAAGGAGTGTGGGGGATTAGCCCACGACTCCCGAGTCTGGTGGGGGGGCTGCCCCCTCGGAGCCTCCAGACTTGCTCCCCGAACCTGGGAGGTATCCTAGGGAAGGTAGCCCTAGGTTATGTACTGAATTTGCCTTTGTGTTCTATGTGGGTACATGTAGTGTAAGTGCAGTCTGTATTATGAGTGTCTGTGGCTGTTGTAGGAATAGGATAGTATAGGGATAGGGAATTAGGACATGGAAATGATGGAAATGGGAGAACAAAGGAATTCAGGGTAAGGTCAACGGACAGTTGCCCCTTTAGTCGCCTCTTACGACAAGCGGTAGACACTGTGGCCAACTCCAACCCCGGAACCACAGGGGGTACAAAATAACTATAGTTTTTAATTGAGAAAAACAAAGTATATAAGAGAACAAAATTCCATATCAATACGTGGTTCACAGTGGGAGATATAGAACGGCCATAATTTTACAGAATTTCATGACCCAAAAAATTTTCGCCCCTTTATATCTTTTACATTTATAGATCTGGACACAAAATAACTATAGTTTTTAATTGAGAAAAACAAAATGTACAAGAGAAAACAAATTCCATAACAATACGTGGTTCACAGTGGGAGATATAGAACGGCCATAATTTTACAGAATTTCATGACCCAAAAAATTTTCAACCCTTTATATCTTCTACATTTATAGATCTGGACACAAAATAACTATAGTTTATAATTAAGAAAAACAAAGTATATAAGAGAAAAAAATTTCATATCAATAGGTGGTTCACGGTGCGAGATATAGAACGGCCATAATTTTACAGAATTTCATGACCCAAAAAATTTTCAACCCTTTATATCTTCTACATTTATAGATCTGTGCACAAAATAACTACAGATTATAATTGAGAAAAACAAAGTGTACAAGAGAAAAAAATTCCATACCAATACGTGGTTCACAGTGGGAGATATAGAACGGTCATAATTTTATAGAATTTTATGACCCAAAACTTTTTCGACCCTTTATATCTTTTACATTTATAGATCTGTGCACAAAATAACTATAGTTTTTAATAGAGAAAAACAAAATGTATAAGAGAAAACAAATTCCATATCAATACGTGGTTCACAGTGGGAGATATAGAACGGTCATAATTTTATAGAATTTTATGACCCAAAACTTTTTCGACCCTTTATATCTTTTACATTTATAGATCTGTGCACAAAATAACTATAGTTTTTAATAGAGAAAAACAAAGTGTATAAGAGAAAAAAAATTCCATACCAATACGTGGTTCACAGTGGGAAATATAGAACGGTCATAATTTTACAGAATTTCATGACACAAAAAATTTTCCACCCCTTATATCTATTACATTTATAGATCTGTGCACAAAATAACTACAGTTTTTAATTGAGAAAAACAAAATGTATAAGAGAAAACAAATTCCATATCAATACGTGGTTCACAGTGGGAGATATAGAACAGCCATAATTTTACAGAATTTCATGACCCAAAAAATTTTCAACCCTTTATATCTTCTACAATTATAGATCTGGACACAAAATAACTATAGCTTATAATTAAGAAAAACAAAGTATATAAGAGAAAAAAATTTCATATCAATACGTGGTTCATGGTGGGAGATATACAACGGCCATAATTTTACAGAATTTCATGACCCAAAAATTATTCGACCCTTTATATCTTTTACATTTATAGATCTGTGCACAAAATAACTATAGTTTATAATAGAGAGTGTATAAGAGAAAAAAAATTCCATACCAATACGTGGTTCACAGTGGGAAATATAGAACGGCTATAATTTTACAGAATTTCATGACCCAAAAAATTTTCAACCCTTTATATCTTCTACATTTATAGATCTGGACACAAAATAACTATAGTTTATAATTAAGAAAAACAAAGTATATAAGAGAAAAAAATTTCATATCAATACGTGGTTCACGGTGGGAGATATACAACGGCTATAATTTTACAGAATTTCATGACACAAAAAATTATCGACCCTTTATAACTTCTACATTTATAGATCTGTGCACAAAATAACTATAGTTTTTAACTGAGAAAAACAAAATGTATAAGAGAAAAAAAATTCCATATCAATACGTGGTTCACAGTGGGAGATATAGAACGGCCATAATTTTACAGAATTTCATGACCCAAAAAATTTTCAACCCTTTATATCTTCTACATTTATAGATCTGTGCACAAAATAACTATAGTTTATAATTGAGAAAAACAAAGTAAATAAGAGAACAAAATTCCATATCAATACGTGGTTCACGGTGGAAGATATAGAACGGCCGTAATTTTACAGAATTTCATGACCCAAAAAATTTTCAACCCTTTATATCTTCTACATTTATAGATCTGTGCACAAAATAACAATAGATTATAATTGAGAAAAACAAAGTGTATAAGAGAACAAAATTCCATATCAATACGTGGTTCACGGTGGGAGATATAGAACGGCCGTAATTTTACAGAATTTTTTAGGACCCAAAAAATTTTCAACCCTTTATATCTTCTACATTTATAGATCTGTGCACAAAATAACTATAGTTTTTAATTGAGAAAAACAAAGTATATAAGAGAACAAAATTCCATATCAATACGTGGTTCACAGTGGGAGATATAGAACGGCCATAATTTTACAGAATTTCATGACCCAAAAAATTTTCGCTCCTTTATATCTTTTACATTTATAGATCTGGACACAAAATAACTATAGTTTTTAATTGAGAAAAACAAAATGTACAAGAGAAAACAAATTCCATATCAATACGTGGTTCACAGTGGGAGATATAGAACGGCCATAATTTTACAGAATTTCATGACCCAAAAAATTTTCAACCCTTTATATCTTCTACATTTATAGATCTGGACACAAAATAACTATAGTTTATAATTGAGAAAAACAAAGTATATAAGAGAAAAAAATTTCATATCAATACGTGGTTCACGGTGCGAGATATAGAACGGCTATAATTTTACAGAATTTCATGACCCAAAAAATTTTCAACCCTTTATATCTTCTACATTTATAGATCTGTGCACAAAATAACTACAGATTATAATTGAAAAAAACAAAGTGTACAAGAGAAAAAAATTCCATACCAATACGTGGTTCACAGTGGGAGATATAGAACGGTCATAATTTTATAGAATTTTATGACCCAAAAATTTTTCGACCCTTTATATCTTTTACATTTATAGATCTGTGCACAAAATAACTATAGTTTTTAATAGAGAAAGACAAAGTGTATAAGAGAAAAAAAATTCCATACCAATACGTGGTTCATAGTGGGAAATATAGAACGGTCATAATTTTACAGAATTTCATGACACAAAAAATTTTCCACCCCTTATATCTATTACATTTATAGATCTGTGCACAAAATAACTACAGTTTTTAATTGAGAAAAACAAAATGTATAAGAGAAAACAAATTCCATATCAATACGTGGTTCACAGTGGGAGATATAGAACGGCCATAATTTTACAGAATTTCATGACCCAAAAAATTTTCAACCCTTTATATCTTCTACAATTATAGATCTGGACACAAAATAACTATAGTTTATAATTGAGAAAAACAAAGTAAATAAGAGAACAAAATTCCATATCAATAAGTGGTTCACGGTGGGAGATATAGAACGGCCGTAATTTTACAGAATTTCATGACCCAAAAAATTTTCAACCCTTTATATCTTCTACATTTATAGATCTGTGCACAAAATAACAATAGATTATAATTGAGAAAAACAAAGTGTATAAGAGAAAAAAATTCCATACCAATACGTGGTTCACAGTGGGAGACATAGAACGGTCATAATTTTACAGAATTTCATGACCCAAAAGATTTTCGCCCCTTTATATCTTTTACATTTATAGATCTGTGCACAAAATAACTATAGTTTTTAATTGAGAAAAACAAAATGTATAAGAGAAAACGAATTCCATATCAATACGTGGTTCACAGTGGGAGATATAGAACGGCCATAATTTTACAGAATTTCATGACCCAAAAAATTTTCAACCCTTTATATCTTCTACATTTATAGATCTGTGCACAAAATAACTATAGTGTATAATTGAGAAAAACAAACTATATAAGAGAACAAAATTCCATATCAATACGTGGTTCACGGTGGGAGATATAGAACGGCCGTAATTTTACAGATTTTTTTATGACCCAAAAAATTTTCAACCCTTTATATCTTCTACATTTATAGATCTGTGCACAAAATAACTATAGTTTTTAATTGAGAAAAACAAAGTATATAAGAGAACAAAATTCCATATCAATACGTGGTTCACAGTGGGAGATATAGAACGGCCATAATTTTACAGAATTTCATGACCCAAAAAATTTTCGCCCCTTTATATCTTTTACATTTATAGATCTGTGCACAAAATAACTATAGTTTTTAATTGAGAAAAACAAAATGTATAAGAGAAAACGAATTCCATATCAATACGTGGTTCACAGTGGGAGATATAGAACGGCCATAATTTTACAGAATTTCATGACCCAAAAAATTTTCAACCCTTTATATCTTCTACATTTATAGATCTGTGCACAAAATAACTATAGTGTATAATTGAGAAAAACAAACTATATAAGAGAACAAAATTCCATATCAATACGTGGTTCACGGTGGGAGATATAGAACGGCCGTAATTTTACAGAATTTTTTATGACCCAAAAAATTTTCAACCCTTTATATCTTCTACATTTATAGATCTGTGCACAAAATAACTATAGTTTTTAATTGAGAAAGACAAAGTATATAAGAGAACAAAATTCCATATCAATACGTGGTTCACAGTGGGAGATATAGAACGGCCATAATTTTACAGAATTTCATGACCCAAAAAATTTTCGCCCCTTTATATCTTTTACATTTATAGATCTGGACACAAAATAACTATAGTTTTTAATTGAGAAAAACAAAATGTATAAGAGAAAACAAATTCCATATCAATACGTGGTTCACAGTGGGAGATATAGAACGGCCATAATTTTACAGAATTTCATGACCCAAAAAATGTTCAACCCTTTATATCTTCTACATTTATAGATCTGGACACAAAATAACTATAGTTTATAATTGAGAAAAACAAAGTATATAAGAGAAAAAAATTTCATATCAATACGTGGTTCACGGTGCGAGATATAGAACGGCCATAATTTTACAGAATTTCATGACCCAAAAAACTTTCAACCCTTTATATCTTCTACATTTATAGATCTGTGCACAACATAACTATAGTTTTTAATTGAGAAAAACAAAGTATATAAGAGAACAAAATTCCATATCAATACGTGGTTCACAGTGGGAGATATAGAACGGCCATAATTTTACAGAATTTCATGACCCAAAAAATTTTCGCCCCTTTATATCTTTTACATTTATAGATCTGGACACAAAATAACTATAGTTTTTAATTGAGAAAAACAAAATGTATAAGAGAAAACAAATTCCATATCAATACGTGGTTCACAGTGGGAGATATAGAACGGCCATAATTTTACAGAATTTCATGACCCAAAAAATTTTCAACCCTTTATATCATCTACATTTATAGATCTGTGCACAAAATAACTACAAATTATAATTGAGAAAAACAAAGTGTACAAGAGAAAAAAATTTCATATCAATACGTGGTTCACGGTGGGAGATATACAACGGCCATAATTTTACAGAATTTCATGACCCAAAAATTATTCGACCCTTTATATCTTTTACATTTATAGATCTGTGCACAAAATAACTATAGTTTATAATAGAGAGTGTATAAGAGAAAAAAAATTCCATACCAATACGTGGTTCACAGTGGGAAATATAGAACGGCTATAATTTTACAGAATTTCATGACCCAAAAAATTTTCAACCCTTTATATCTTCTACATTTATAGATCTGGACACAAAATAACTATAGTTTATAATTAAGAAAAACAAAGTATATAAGAGAAAAAAATTTCATATCAATACGTGGTTCACGGTGGGAGATATACAACGGCTATAATTTTACAGAATTTCATGACACAAAAAATTTTCGACCCTTTATATCTTCTACATTTATAGATCTGTGCACAAAATAACTATAGTTTTTAACTGAGAAAAACAAAATGTATAAGAGAAAAAAAATTCTATATCAATACGTGGTTCACAGTGGGAGATATAGAACGGCCATAATTTTACAGAATTTCATGACCCAAAAAATTTTCAACCCTTTATATCTTCTACATTTATAGATCTGTGCACAAAATAACAATAGATTATAATTGAGAAAAACAAAGTGTATAAGAGAAAAAAATTCCATACCAATACGTGGTTCACAGTGGGAGATATAGAACGGTCATAATTTTACAGAATTTCATGACCCAAAAAATTTTCAACCCTTTATATCTTCTACATTTATAGATCTGTGCACAAAATAACTACAGTTTTTAATTGAGAAAAAGAAAGTGTATAAGAGAAAAAACTTCCATACCAATACGTGGTTCACAGTGGGAGACATAGAACGGTCATAATTTTACAGAATTTCATGACCCAAAAGATTTTCGCCCCTTTATATCTTTTACATTTATAGATCTGTGTACAAAATAACTATAGTTTTTAATTGAGAAAAACAAAATGTATAAGAGAAAACGAATTCCATATCAATACGTGGTTCACAGTGGGAGATATAGAACGGCCATAATTTTACAGAATTTCATGACCCAAAAAATTTTCAACCCTTTATATCTTCTACATTTATAGATCTGTGCACAAAATAACTATAGTTTTTAATTGAGAAAAACAAAGTATATAAGAGAACAAAATTCCATATCAATACGTGGTTCACAGTGGGAGATATAGAACGGCCATAATTTTACAGAATTTCATGACGCAAAAAATTTTCGCCCCTTTATATCTTTTACATTTATAGATCTGGACACAAAATAACTATAGTTTTTAATTGAGAAAAACAAAATGTATAAGAGAAAACAAATTCCATATCAATACGTGGTTCACAGTGGGAGATATAGAACGGCCATAATTTTACAGAATTTCATGACCCAAAAAATTTTCAACCCTTTATATCTTCTACATTTATAGATCTGTGCACAAAATAACTACAGATTATAATTGAGAAAAACAAAGTGTACAAGAGAAAAAAATTCCATACCAATACGTGGTTCACAGTGGGAGATATAGAACGGTCATAATTTTATAGAATTTTATGACCCAAAAATTTTTCGACCCTTTATATCTTTTACATTTATAGATCTGTGCACAAAATAACTATAGTTTTTAATTGAGAAAAACAAAGTGTATAAGAGAAAAAAAATTCCATACCAATACGTGGTTCACAGTGGGAAATATAGAACGGTCATAATTTTACAGAATTTCATGACACAAAAAATTTTCCACCCCTTATATCTATTACATTTATAGATCTGTGCACAAAATAACTACAGTTTTTAATTGAGAAAAACAAAATGTATAAGAGAAAACAAATTCCATATCAATACGTGGTTCACAGTGGGAGATATAGAACGGCCATAATTTTACAGAATTTCATGACCCAAAAAATTTTCAACCCTTTATATCTTCTACATTTATAGATCTGGACACAAAATAACTATAGTTTATAATTAAGAAAAACAAAGTATATAAGAGAAAAAAATTTCATATCAATACGTGGTTCACGGTGGGAGATATACAACGGCCATAATTTTACAGAATTTCATGACCCAAAAATTATTCGACCCTTTATATCTTCTACATTTATAGATCTGTGCACAAAATAACTATAGTTTTTAATTGAAAAAAAGAAAGTGTATAAGAGAAAAAAATTCCATACCAATACGTGGTTCACAGTGGGAGACATAGAACGGTCATAATTTTACAGAATTTCATGACCCAAAAGATTTTCGCCCCTTTATATCTTTTACATTTATAGATCTGTGCACAAAATAACTATAGTTTTTAATTGAGAAAAACAAAATGTATAAGTGAAAACGAATTCCATATCAATACGTGGTTCACAGTGGGAGATATAGAACGGCCATAATTTTACAGAATTTCATGACCCAAAAAATTTTCAACCCTTTATATCTTCTACATTTATAGATCTGGACACAAAATAACTATAATTTATAATTGAGAAAAACAAAGTATATAAGAGAAAAAAATTTCATATCAATACGTGGTTCACGGTGCGAGATATAGAACGGCCATAATTTTACAGAATTTCATGACCCAAAAAATTTTCAACCCTTTATATCTTCTACATTTATAGATCTGTGCACAAAATAACTACAGATTATAATTGAGAAAAACAAAGTGTACAAGAGAAAAAAATTCCATACCAATACGTGGTTCACAGTGGGAGATATAGAACGGTCATAATTTTGAAGAATTTTATGACCCAAAAATTTTTCGACCCTTTATATCTTTTACATTTATAGATCTGTGCACAAAATAACTATAGTTTTTAATTGAGAAAAACAAAGTGTATAAGAGAAAAAAAATTCCATACCAATACGTGGTTCACAGTGGGAAATATAGAACGGTCATATTTTACAGAATTTCATGACACAAAAAATTTTCGACCCTTTATATCTTTTATATTTATAGATCTGTGCACAAAATAACTATAGTTTTTAACTGAGAAAAACAAAATGTATAAGAGAAAAAAAATTCCATATCAATACGTGGTTCACAGTGGGAGATATAGAACGGCCATAATTTTACAGAATTTCATGACCCAAAAAATTTTCAACCCTTTATATCTTCTACATTTATAGATCTGTGCACAAACTATCTATAGTTTTTAATTGAGAAAAACAAAGTATATAAGAGAACCAAATTCCATATCAATACGTGGTTCACGGTGGGAGATATAGAACGGCCGTAATTTTACAGAATTTCATGACCCAAAAAATTTTCAACCCTTTATATCTTCTACATTTATAGATCTGTGTACAAAGTAACTATAGTTTTTAATTGAGAAAAACAAAGTGTATAAGAGAAAAAAATTCCATACCAATACGTGATTCACTGTGGAAGATATAGTACGGTCATAATTTTACAGAATTTCATGACCCAAAAAATTGTCAACCCTTTATATCTTCTACATTTATAGATCTGTGCACAAAATAACTATAGTTTATAATTGAGAAAAACAAAGTATCGTCGCCTAAGAAGTGATACCTCGTAACTAGAAAATATCAACTTTACAGGAGAAGGAAAAAACAGAATATAAAATTCATTTTAAGGCATACAGTAATTCTTCTTTCAATATTAACTATTAGTGTGACTGTCGTCTTGAAAGTGCATGATTGAAGAGAAATTAAGTTTCTGTTAATAACAAAATACATATACGAGGTCTCACTTTTTCCGTTTTCAAAATCTTATTTAGTTACAAGGTAGCAAGCACTTCAAGGAATTGAGTTAAATAAGACGTGTTCCTTTTCTTCTGGACTCTGTGGCAACTGTGGTTCTTTTAGTAAAAGTTCTGGTAACTAAAGATGAAACATATATTTTTCTTTGGTCCCAACTCATTTCGTTCCAAAAACGTGTAAACAACTCCTTTCTAACTTCCTCTGTTAAATTTTGACAATTTCTAGCACTTACCTTCTGGCAGTGCTTAGATGTACATGGACGACCCATTTTTCTTTCTTCTCTTTCTTACCCTCTTTCTCCACGCTTTCCCATAGGTTTAGTCCAACCGATGTATTTTTTCCCTTCCTCTCTTAAGCGTTTGTTCCTGTGATCACTCCATTCACTTGGTTGAGCAGTTATTCTTCTTTTACTTTTGAAAGCGGTGTGTCTTTGGCGGGCGGTCCCTTTTTGCTTGTGCACTGACCGCGGCACTTGACCTAAGTATTAGCGTCTGACTGGCACCACTAGTTATAATTTTTATAATTAAAAATTATATATTTTTCTTCTGTTATCACTCCTTCTTGTTATCACATCACAGATACGTGGTCACTCTGCAACTATGCGCTCAACAGCTATTACTTATTCTCACAGCCAGCTCAATCTTGTACTTACAAGTTCACACAAGCAAAGTAATTTACTTTCTAGATACCAGGTGTCACTCAAAGCCACTTTTAGACGACTTTCATTCAATCTACAGTTACAAGTTTTCACCAGCAGATGCAGCGATTTTTTTTCAACATTTATATATAAAAATGTAATTTTCGTTGAAATTGTAGTTACGAGGTATCACTTCTTAGGCGACGGTATATAAAAGAACAAAATTCCATATCAATAGGTGGTTTACGGTGGGAGATATAGAACGGCCATAATTTTACAGAATTTCATGACCCAAACAATTTTCAACCCTTTATATCTTCTACATTTATAGATCTGTGCCCAAAATAACTATAGTTTATACTTGAGAAAAACAAAGTGTATAAGAGAACAAAATTCCATATCAATACGTGGTTCACGGTGGGAGATATAGAACGGCCGTAATTTTACAGAATTTCATGACCCAAAAAATTATCAACCCTTTATATCTTCTACATTTATAGATTTGTGCACAAAATAACTATAGATTATAATTGAGAAAAACAAAATTTATTAGAGAAAAAAATTCCATACCAATACGTGGTTCACACTGGGAGATATATAACGGCCATAATTTTACAGAATTTCATAACCCAAAAAATTTGCAACCCTTTATATCTTCTACATTTATAGATCTGTGCACAAAATAACTATAGATTATAATTGAGAAAAACAAAGTGTATAAGTGAAAAAAAATCCATATCAATACGTGGTTCACGGTGGGAGATATAGAACGGCCGTAATTTTACAGAATTTCATGACCCAAAAAATTTTCAACCCTTTATATCTTCTACATTTATAGATTTGTGCACAAAATAACTATAGATTATAATTGAGAAAAACAAAGTGTATTAGAGAAAAAAATTCCATACCAATACCTGGTTCACAGTGGGAGATATATAACGGCCATAATTTTACAGAATTTCATAACCCAAAAAATTTGCAACCCTTTATATCTTCTACATTTATAGATCTGTGCACAAAATAACTATAGATTATAATTGAGAAAAACAAAGTGTATAAGAGAAAAAAAATCCATATCAATACGTGGTTCACGGTGGGAGATATAGAACGGCCGTAATTTTACAGAATTTCATGACCCAAAAAATTTTCAACCCTTTATATCTTCTACATTTATAGATTTGTGCACAAAATAACTATAGATTATAATTGAGAAAAACAAAGTGTATTAGAGAAAAAAATTCCATACCAATACGTGGTTCACAGTGGGAGATATATAACGGCCATAATTTTACAGAATTTCATAACCCAAAAAATTTGCAACCCTTTATATCTTCTACATTTATAGATCTGTGCACAAAATAACTATAGATTATAATTGAGAAAAACAAAGTGTATAAGAGAAAAAAAATCCATACAAATACGTGGTTCACAGTGGGAGATATAGAACGGTCATAATTTTACAGAATTTCATGACCCAAAAAATTTTCGACCCTTTATATTTTCTACATTTATAAATCTGTGCACAAAATAACTATAGTTTTTGATTGAGAAAAACAAAATGTATAAGAGAAAAAAAATTCCATATCAATACGTGGTTCACAGTGGGAGATATAGAACAGCCATAATTTTACAGAATTTCATGACCCAAACAATTTTCAACCCTTTATATCTTCTACATTTATAGATCTGTGCACAAAATAACTATAGTTTATACTTAAGAAAAACAAAGTGTATAAGAGAACAAAATTCCATACCAATACGTGGTTCACAGTGGGAGATATAGAACGGTCATAATTTTACAGAATTTCATGACCCAAAAAATTTTCCACCCCTTATATCTATTACATTTATAGATCTGTGCACAAAATAACTACAGTTTTTAATTGAGAAAAACAAAGTGTATAAGAGAAAAAAAATCCATACAAATACGTGGTTCACAGTGGGAGATATAGAACGGTCATAATTTTACAGAATTTCATGACCCAAAAAATTTTCGACCCTTTATATCTTCTACATTTATAGATCTGTGCAGAAAATAACTATAGTTTTTAATTGAGAAAAACAAAATGTATAAGAGAAAAAAAATTCTATATCAATACGTGGTTCACAGTGGGAGATATAGAACGGCCATAATTTTACAGAATTTCATGACCCAAACAATTTTCAACCCTTTATATCTTCTACATTTATAGATCTGTGCACAAAAAAACTATAGTTTATACTTGAGAAAAACAAAGTGTATAAGAGAACAAAATTCCATACCAATACGTGGTTCACAGTGGGAGATATAGAACGGTCATAATTTTACAGAATTTCATGACCCAAAAAATTTTCCACCCCTTATATCTATTACATTTATAGATCTGTGCACAAAATAATTACAGTTTTTAATTGAGAAAAACAAAATGTATAAGAGAAAACAAATTCCATATCAATACGTGGTTCACAGTGGGAGATATAGAACGGCCATAATTTTACAGAATTTCATGACCCAAAAAACTTTCAACCCTTTATATCTTCTACATTTATAGATCTGGACACAAAATAACTATAGTTTAAAATTAAGAAAAACAAAGTATATAAGAGAAAAAAATTTCATATCAATACGTGGTTCACGGTGGGAGAAATACAACGGCCATAATTTTACAGAATTTCATGACCCAAAAATTATTCGACCCTTTATATCTTTTACATTTATAGATCTGTGCACAAAATAACTATAGTTTATAATAGAGAGTGTATAAGAGAAAAAAAATTCCATACCAATACGTGGTTCACAGTGGGAAATATAGAACGGCCATAATTTTACAGAATTTCATGACCCAAAAAATTTTCAACCCTTTATATCTTCTACATTTATAGATCTGGACACAAAATAACTATAGTTTATAATTAAGAAAAACAAAGTATATAAGAGAAAAAAATTTCATATCAATACGTGGTTCACGGTGGGAGATATACAACGGCCATAATTTTACAGAATTTCATGACACAAAAAATTTTCGACCCTTTATATCTTCTACATTTATAGATCTGTGCACAAAATAACTATAGTTTCTAACTGAGAAAAACAAAATGTATAAGAGAAAAAAAATTCCATATCAATACGTGGTTCACAGTGGGAGATATAGAACGGCCATAATTTTACAGAATTTCATGACCCAAAAAATTTTCAACCCTTTATATCTTCTACATTTATAGATCTGTGCACAAAATAACTATAGTTTATAATTGAGAAAAACAAAGTATATAAGAGAACAAAATTCCATATAAATACGTGGTTCACAGTGGGAGATATAGAACGGTCATAATTTTACAGAACTTCATGACCCAAAAAATTTTCAACCCTTTATATCTTCTACATTTATAGATCTGTGCACAAAATAACTATAGTTTTTAATTGAGAAAAAGAAAGTGTATAAGAGAAAAAAATTCCATGCCAATACGTGGTTCACAGTGGGAGACATAGAACGGTCATAATTTTACAGAATTTCATGACCCAAAAGATTTTCGCTCCTTTATATCTTTTACATTTATAGATCTGTGCACAAAATAACTATAGTTTTTAATTGAGAAAAACAAAATGTATAAGAGAAAACAAATTCCATATCAATACGTGGTTCACAGTGGGAGATATAGAACGGCCATAATTTTACAGAATTTCATGACCCAAAAAATTTTCAACCCTTTATATCTTCTACATTTATAGATCTGGACAAAAAAAAACTATAATTTATAATTGAGAAAAACAAAGTATATAAGAGAAAAAAATTTCATATCAATACGTGGTTCACAGTAGGAGATATAGAACGGCCATAATTTTATAGAATTTCATGACCCAAAAAATTTTCAACCCTTTATATCTTCTACATTTATAGATCTGTGCACAAAATAACTATAGTTTATAATTGAGAAAAACAAAGTATATAAGAGAACAAAATTCCATATCAATACGTGGTTCACGGTGGGAGATATAGAACGGCCGTAATTTTACAGAATTTCATGACCCAAAAAATTTTCAACCCTTTATATCTTCTACATTTATAGATTTGTGCACAAAATAACTATAGATTATAATTGAGAAAAACAAAGTGTATTAGAGAAAAAAATTCCATACCAATACGTGGTTCACAGTGGGAGATATATAACGGCCATAATTTTACAGAATTTCATAACCCAAAAAATTTGCAACCCTTTATATCTTCTACATTTATAGATCTGTGCACAAAATAACTATAGATTATAATTGAGAAAAACAAAGTGTATAAGTAAAAAAAAATCCATATCAATACGTGGTTCACGGTGGGAGATATAGAACGGCCGTAATTTTACAGAATTTCATGACCCAAAAAATTTTCAACCCTTTATATCTTCTACATTTATAGATTTGTGCACAAAATAACTATAGATTATAATTGAGAAAAACAAAGTGTATTAGAGAAAAAAATTCCATACCAATACGTGGTTCACAGTGGGAGATATATAACGGCCATAATTTTACAGAATTTCATAACCCAAAAAATTTGCAACCCTTTATATCTTCTACATTTATAGATCTGTGCACAAAATAACTATAGATTATAATTGAGAAAAACAAAGTGTATAAGAGAAAAAAAATCCATACAAATACGTGGTTCACAGTGGGAGATATAGAACGGTCATAATTTTACAGAATTTCATGACCCAAAAAATTTTCGACCCTTTATATCTTCTACATTTATAGATCTGTGCACAAAATAACTATAGTTTTTAATTGAGAAAAACAAAATGTATAAGAGAAAAAAAATTCTATATCAATACGTGGTTCACAGTGGGAGATATAGAACGGCCATAATTTTACAGAATTTCATGACCCAAACAATTTTCAACCCTTTATATCTTCTACATTTATAGATCTGTGCACAAAAAAACTATAGTTTATACTTGAGAAAAACAAAGTGTATAAGAGAACAAAATTCCATACCAATACGTGGTTCACAGTGGGAGATATAGAACGGTCATAATTTTACAGAATTTCATGACCCAAAAAATTTTCCACCCCTTATATCTATTACATTTATAGATCTGGACACAAAATAACTATAGTTTATAATTAAGAAAAACAAAGTATATAAGAGAAAAAAATTTCATATCAATACGTGGTTCACGGTGGGAGATATACAACGGCCATAATTTTACAGAATTTCATGACCCAAAAATTATTCGACCCTTTATATCTTTTACATTTATAGATCTGTGCACAAAATAACTATAGTTTTTAACTGAGAAAAACAAAATGTATAAGAGAAAAAAAAGTCCATATCAATACGTGGTTCACAGTGGGAGATATAGAACGGCCATAATTTTACAGAATTTCATGACCCAAAAAATTTTCAACCCTTTATATCTTCTACATTTATAGATCTGTGCACAAAATAACTATAGTTTTTAATTGAGAAAAAGAAAGTGTATAAGAGAAAAAAAATCCATACAAATACGTGGTTCACAGTGGGAGATATAGAACGGCCATAATTTTACAGAATTTCATGACCCAAAAAATTTTCAACCCTTTATATCTTCTACATTTATAGATCTGGACAAAAAATAACTATAATTTATAATTGAGAAAAACAAAGTATATAAGAGAAAAAAATTTCATATCAATACGTGGTTCACGGTGCGAGATATAGAACGGCCATAATTTTACAGAATTTCATAACCCAAAAAATTTGCAACCCTTTATATCTTCTACATTTATAGATCTGTGCACAAAATAACTATAGATTATAATTGAGAAAAACAAAGTGTATAAGAGAAAAAAAATCCATATCAATACGTGGTTCACGGTGGGAGATATAGAACGGCCGTAATTTTACAGAATTTCATGACCCAAAAAATTTTCAACCCTTTATATCTTCTACATTTATAGATTTGTGCACAAAATAACTATAGATTATAATTGAGAAAAACAAAGTGTATTAGAGAAAAAAATTCCATACCAATACGTGGTTCACAGTGGGAGATATATAACGGCCATAATTTTACAGAATTTCATAACCCAAAAAATTTGCAACCCTTTATATCTTCTACATTTATAGATCTGTGCACAAAATAACTATAGTTTTTAATTGAGAAAAACAAAGTGTATAAGAGAAAAAAAATCCATACAAATACGTGGTTCACAGTGGGAGATATAGAACGGTCATAATTTTTTTTTTTTTTTTTTTTTATGATTTTAAGGCGCGTCAACATCTATGGTTATTGGCGCCCGGAGCTTTTTCCAGTGCACTGCCGGCCTCCGGACAGTGTTCTCTCTTTACAGACAACACTGTCCATCACCGGACAGTGAGCTGTAAGAAGCTCCTAGGAAGAAAAAATCTAAGGGTCAGCAGCTGGATTCGAACCCGGGACCTCCGCGTGGGAGTCCAGTATGCTAACCACATAGCTAATCCCTTCCCTAACGGCCATAATTTTACAGAATTTCATGACCCAAAAAATTTTCAACCCTTTATATCTTCTACATTTATAGATCTCTGCACAAAATAACTATAGTTTATAATTGAGAAAAACAAAGTATATAAGAGAACAAAATTCCATATCAATACGTGGTTCACAGTGGGAGATATAGAACGGTCATAATTTTATAGAATTTTATGACCCAAAAATGTTTCGACCCTTTATATCTTCTACATTTATAGATCTGTGCACAAAATAACTGTAGTTTTTAATTGAGAAAAACAAAATGTATAAGAGAACAAAATTCTATACCAATACGTGGTTCACAGTGGGAGATATAGAAAGGTCATAATTTTACAGAATTTCATGACCCAAAAAATTTTCCGCCCTTTATATCTATTACATTTATAGATCTGTGCACAAAATAACTATAGTTTTTAATTGAAATAAACAAAATGTATAAGAGAAAACAAATTCCATATCAATACGTGGTTCACAGTGGGAGATATAGAACGGCCATAATTTTACAGAATTTCATGACCCAAAAACTTTTCAACCCTTTATATCTTCTACATTTATAGATCAGGACACAAAATAACTATAGTTTATAATTGAGAAAAACAAAGTATATAAGAGAAAAAAATTTCATATCAATACGTGGTTCACGGTGCGAGATATAGAACGGCCATAATTTTACAGAATTGTATGACCCAAAAATTTTTCGACCCTTTATATCTTTTACATTTATAGATCTGTGCACAAAATAACTATAGTTTTTAATTGAGAAAAACAAAGTGTATAAGAGAAAAAAAATTCCATACCAATACGTGGTTCACAGTGGAGATATAGAACGGTCATAATTTTACAGAATTTTATGACCCAAAAATTTTTCGACCCTTTATATCTTTTACATTTATAGATCTGTGCAAAAAATAACTATAGTTTTTAATTGAGAAAAACAAAGTGTATAAGAGAAAAAAAATTCCATACCAATACGTGGTTCACAGTGGGAAATATAGAACGGTCATAATTTTACAGAATTTCATGACCCCAAAAATTTTCGACCCTTTGTATCTTTTACATTTATAGATCTGTGCACAATATAACTATAGTTTTTAACTGAGAAAAACAAAATGTATAAGAGAAAAAAAATTCCATATCAATACGTGGTTAACAGTGGGAGATATAGAACGGCCATAATTTTACAGAATTTCATGACCCAAAAAATTTTCAACCCTTTATATCTTCTACTTTTTTTAGATCTGTGCACAAAATAACTATAGATTATAATTGAGAAAAACAAAGTGTATAAGAGAAAAAAATTCCATACCAATATGTGGTTCACAGTGGGAGATATAGAACGGTCATAATTTTACAGAATTTCATGACCCAAAAAATTTTCGCCCCTTTATATCTTTTACATTTATAGATCTGGACACAAAATAACTATAGTTTATAATTGAGAAAAACAAAGTATATAAGAGAACAAAATTTCATATCAATACGTGGTTCACGGTGGGAGATATAGAACGGCCATAATTTTACATAATTTCATGACTAAAAAAATTTTCAACCCTTTATATCTTCTACATTTATAGATCTGTGTACAAAATAGCTATAGTTTTTAATTGAGAAAAAAAAAATGTATAAGAGAAAAAAAATTCCATATCAATTCGTGGTTCACTGTGGGAGATATAGAACGGCCATAATTTTACAGAATTTCATGACTAATAAAATTTTCAACCCTTTATATCTTCTACATTTATAGATCTGGACACAAAATAACTATAGTTTATAATTGAGAAAAACAAAGTATATAAGAGAACAAAATTTCATATCAATACGTGGTTCACGGTGGGAGATATAGAACGGCCATAATTTTACAGAATTTCATGACCAAAAAAATTTTCAACCCTTTATATCTGCTACATTTATAGATCTGTGCACAAAATAACTATAGATTATGATTGAGAAAAACAAAGTGTACAAGGGAAAAAAATTCCATACCAATACGTGATTCACAGTGGGAGATATAGAACGGCCATAATTTTACAGAATTTCATGACCCAAAAAATTTTCGACCCCTTATATCTTTTACATTTATAGATCTGTGCTCAAAATAACTATAGTTTTTAATTGAGAAAAACAAAATGTATAAGAAAAAAAAATTCCATATCAATACGTGGTTCACAGTGGGAGATATAGAACGGCCATAATTTTACAGAATTTCATGACTAAAAAAATTTTCAACCCTTTATATCTTCTACATTTATAGATCTGTGCACAAAATAACTATAGTTTATAATTGAGAAAAACAAAGTATATAAGAGAACAAAATTCCATATCAATATACACTTTGTCCAAAAAATTTTCAACCCTTTATATCTTCTACATTTATAGATCTGTGCACAAAATAACTATAGTTTTTAATTGAAAAAAAACAAAGTATATAAGAGAACAAAATTCCAAATCAATACGTGGTTTACAGTGGGAGATATAGAACGGCCATAATTTTACAGAATTTGATGACCCAAAAAATTTTCAACCCTTTATATCTTCTACATTTATAGATCTGTGCACAAAATAACTATAGATTATAATTGAGAAAAACAAAGTGTATAAGAGAACAAAATTCCATACCAATACGTGGTTCACAGTGGGAGATATTGAACGGCCATAATTTTACAGAATTTCATGACCCAAAAAATTTTCAACCCTTTATATCTTCAACATTTATAGATCTGTGCACAAAATAACTATAGTTTTTAATTGAGAAAAACAATGTGTATAAGAGAAAAAATATTCCATACCAGTACGTGGTTCACGGCGGGAGATATAGAACGGCCATAATTTTACAGAATTTTATGACCCAAAAAATTTTCAACCTTTTATATTTTCTACATTTATAGATCTGAGCACAAAATAACTATAGTTTTTAATTGAGAAAAACAAAATATATAAGAGAAAAAAATTCCATATCAATACGTGGTTCACAGTGGGAGATATAGAAAGGCCATAATTTTACAGAATTTCATGACCCAAAAAATTTTCAACCCTTTATATCTTCTACATTTATAGATCTGTGCACAAAATAACTATAGTTTATAATTGAGAAAAACAAAGTATATAAGAGAACAAAATTCCATATCAATACGTGGTTTACGGTGGGAGATATAGAACGGCCATAATTTTACAGAATTTCATGACCCAAAAAATTTTCAACCCTTTATATCTTCTACATTTATAGATCTGTGCACAAAATAACTATAGTTTTTAATTGAAAAAAACAAAGCATATAAGAGAACAAAATTCCATATGAATACGTGGTTTACGGTGGGAGATATAGAACGGCCATAATTTTACAGAATTTCATGACCAAAAAAATTTTCAACCCTTTATATCTTCTACATTTATAGATCTGTGCACAAAATAACTATAGTTTATAATTGAGAAAAACAAAGTATATAAGAGAACAAAATTCCATATCAATACATGGTTCACGGTGGGAGATATAGAACGGCCATAATTTTACAGAATTTTATTACCCAAAAAATTTTCAACCCTTTATATCTTCTACATTTATAGATCTGTGCACAAAATAACTATAGTTTATAATTGAGAAAAACTAAGTATATAAGAGAACAAAATTCCATATCAATACGTGGTTCACGGTGGGAGATATAGAACGGCCATAATTTTACAGAATTTTATGACCCAAAAAATTTCCACCCCTTTATATCTTCTACATTTATAGATCTGTGCACAAAATAACTATAGATTATAATTGAGAAAAACAAAGTGTATAAGAGAAAAAAATTCCATGCCAAAACGTGGTTCACAGTGGGAGATATAGAACGGCCATAATTTTACAGAATTTCATGACCCAAAAAATTTTCTACCCTTTATATCTTCTACATTTATAGATCTGTGCACAAAATAACTATAGATTATAATTGAGAAAAACAAAGTGTATAAGAGAAAAAAATTCCATGCCAAAACGTGGTTCACAGTGGGAGATATAGAACGGCCATAATTTTACAGAATTTCATGACCCAAAAAATTTTCTACCCTTTATATCAGTGGTTCTTAACCTTTTCATAGACGCGGAGCACAATTATATGTATATATTTTTCTTGTGGAACACTTACATTAAATAATTTGAAATTCGGTATTTAGCAAGAACTTAAAATTAAATTCAAATTAAAAAAATGGAACAATTTTTTGTTTTTGTATCTTTCCTGTTTCTAAATTTCAATACATTTAAAATTGAAATTTCGTGTTACACTTGTACCATATTCGCGGAACACCGGTTAAGAACCACTGGTCTATAGACTCGTGAAGAAGTCCAAGTCTACAAAAATTAACCGAAAAGTATTTATTGAAGATGCTTAGAAAAATGGCCTCGCCAAAACGTTGTTCGAACCATTGGTTGAAAAGTCATAAAAGTGGATGATTAGTTTAGTTTGATTAACGATTGAAATTGAACTAATTCGGTGATTGAAATTAAAGTTCAATTTAATTCCCAGATTTAATCATAATTTTTTTAGTTTTATTAAATTAGTTTGATTAACGATTAAATCTGAAATTTAATTGATTAAATAATTGACATATGATTAAAATTACGATTAAATTCTGATTAAAATTAAAAATAAATTTAATCAATTAAAAAATTTAATCAATTAAATTTAGAATTTAATTTTTTTTTTAATCAGTGCCCAACTCTGCCTTAGTCAAAGGTTTTTTCGACAAAGTTAATTGTGACTACTCATATTAATACCAGCCTGAATCGATTGTGAAGGTTTCAACCGTTTTTTAGGAAGCAATAAAAAGTGTTATTTGGTTTACGGCCAAAAGCCAATAATCACACGAAACTGTCTCTTAAAATACTTTATATTTAACTTTTTTTAATCTAGAGCATGTCAAAAACTCAGGTCATTGGTGCCCGGAGTTTTTTTCAATGCATTGCCAGCCCTGCCACACAGTGTTTTCTCGTTACACATTACACTGTACATCACTGGCAGTAAAGAAGCTCTTAGGACGACATAACCTAAGGGCAAGCAGCTGAAATGAAACCCGGGATCTTCGCAATGGAATCCAGTGTGCGCTAAGCACTGAGCTAATTTCTTCCTTCGTTTCATTTATTTCGTTTAAATATATTACAGATTTGTGGAAATTACAATTTTAACAGAATATTCTTGTATACTTCTTTATGGTTGTTATTCATTACATACTGTATTTAAAATTTTCTTTTCTGATTAATCTCTGCCTACCTGCCACAGACCTCACAATTTAAACCAATACAAAACCAATTTTGTTTTATGTGTAATATACATGTGGATAAATTCGACTTAAAAGAAAATCTCGTGATTATAAATAAATAACAATAAAAGAACATGTTGAGTGTTCCTTATCAGCTTCTTACTTACTCCTACTTTGAAGAGGAAGCATTACGATCTGTCAAATTTTCCACCAGAGAAGTGCATGTTAAGTCTTTTTAATAGTTAGACTCGCCTAAGAAGAAAACTCATGCCTTAAAGCTCTCCGCAGCAGCCCCAGTCCAGATTAAAATCAAATAGATATGAATAAAAACGGTGCTCTAACTAGTGAAAGCCACAATTTTATTACCAGTAAAATGAAAATTTACAAAGATAACTTTCTCTTGCCAAACAATAAAATACAATTTTTTATAAATACAGGTTTTTTACACTTGAACATCATCATTACATTACATGAGTGAATTTGCAAATTCATACATCAACGCCTTTTAGTCTTCTGGTCTGTAGCAATCGTCACCGAATACAGACTTATTGGGCATAACATCACCAGCTACTTCTGAAACGCATGTCCAGTCACCAGCACATGTTTTCTTCCATACAGTAACCTGCAAAAGAAATACTATGTTCCTGTAGGAAACAATACCCTCTGCAAACATTTAATGATGTAGTAAAAGATTGTCCTTGACTTAAGTCAGCTACAATTCCATTCTTGGGGTTTGGAATGAAAAATTCCCGCTCACAAGTTTCAATTTGTGAAGTTATTGAATTTTCTCCAGAGTAAAAAGTAAGCTATACAGCGATGCAAATAGTAGTTGGATGGTGTTAATTCTTGACTGTCTAATGTCAATTTCAATCTTTCATTTCTTCTTTTGTTTAACGGGAGGTGTGTGACCGGGCGCTGTCTTGCTGGAATACAAGTTGTTTGCGGTTGTGCAAAGCTGAATGAAAGGCGTGGGCTGTATTTTTGGTTGTCTATCAAAACTAATTCGTTTCAAATTATACTTCTTTGAAAACGCCATCAATTTTTTTTTTTTTAAATTGCCCCCTTGCACCGAAAATACCGTTTAATAGCGGTCCAACCACTGATCACCCATCTTTGATTTCACCGGTAATAAATCCCTTCCTATAATTGTTCTATTAACTGAAGCGTCAAATGCATTTTATTTATTTATTTATTTTAAAAGAAAATTGATTCCATTCTCCCGGCAAGAGAAAGTTCTATGTTACTATTCTACATCTCCAATTTATGGAAATGACATTAGTCCAGCAGCAACCTCACGTTTCATTTGGTGGAGCGATTTGGTTTGATAGCATGCCTAATCTAAATCATAAAATGGTCGAAATTAGTCTTCTATTCTGAGGCTACATCACCACCATAAGGTAACCAAAATTATTTTATTTATTATCTCCACTTTAAACGTAGTGAATGTATTATAAACAAAAATGGGTGTCATTTACCTTATTGTTTCCTTCGGACACAGCAAGTATGTTGCCAGTTGGCGACCAACTGACACTCCACACAACATCTTCAAATGAAGGAAGTTCATAAGGAATCCATTTTATGTCATCAACACTGGACCAAATAATTACCTTAAATATAAATGACCAACGATTGAAATTAAACACAATTTTTCAACAATTAATTCTTATGGTTAATAAATATACAAGATTCAACACTCAAGAAGAGACAATTCAATTTAGCCTAGGACTATCTTGCTCACGCTGCAACATGTCAAGACATGATAACATTATTCACATTTGTTTTTATTTCTACTTTACAGAAAGTTGTATTCAATAAACACTTAAGGGAATATTGAAAGCAGTATTCAAAATTAAGAAAATTTATCAACATTTTGTTTCCTGTCTCGGCATTATGAAAATGTCTACTCATTTATATGTGTTGAATTCATTTTTTGATTTTTTTGCTATTTAATTGTAATATGCATGTGTGGGTACCAATACTTAAAAAAACAAAATCTTTTTCAATATCTTTGTAAAGTTTTCGGTTACCAGTAAGCATTTCTTTTATTAACGGTTTTTAAGGTCGAAGCACATGTTTCCAAAACTTAGATCATAACTGCATCTATTGTCACAATACTGGCGTTCATCCATTACAATGAATTCAGTGATACGAAGGATGGTGTGTGAAGTAATTAGATGCGCAATGGGTTTGAACCATTCCCTAGAATGGTTAAGAGTAATACCTTTTTATCCTGACATGCAGAAGCAATTTGTGCGCAGGGTATGGAAGTGGAAGGTGCCCAAGCTACATCTCTTATCCAGTCACTGTGGTTTGGCAACTGTACCATTTCCTCCCAAATTCCATTCACCTCCACCCATATCTGTGGAAAGCAAAATAGAAATTTTAATCAAACAACAAATTTTATAAAAAGGGAATATTCAAATGAAGTATTTATTGGATTATAGTTTGTTTAAAATATGAATATTCACATGAACTTGATCATGACGTTTCTAGGGATATCCCAGCATATCAGCAATGATTTGATAATGAACTTCAAAAACAGATTCAATAAACTTAAAACTCAAGGAAATATATGTTTTGGGTCTGTTAGATAAGAAAAAAAAAAAAGGCTTACCATGAAGTTTTATTAAACAATTTTTGCCAGAAACTGTTCTTTGAGGAGGGGGTCTCAGGGATCTGCTATAAATAGCTTTCCTCTACTGTTGACCTTTGCAACAACTTACTGTACTACACATATTAACAATTACCTAAAGAAAAAGTGATGCTGAGCGACATTCCTTTAACAGCAGTCTCTGACGATTGTGGGATTACATCCGAACTCTACAATAACTCACCTAGAATAAATACACTTCGTTTTGAGGGAAAATGTCCTTTGGTTAATCGCAAAATAAAAAGGCGCCTTCAGGAATTCAATGCAAGACCGAAAACGTAACATACATCCAACATCTTCAGTGATCGAAGATTAGAATCCAGTTTAGATAAGCTCCATGGCCAATTGATTGATAGTGTATTTTAAAATTTGTGGAATACACGATGATATATAATTATTAACCGGTTATAAAGAATAGCATATAACACATAAAACGCCTTCAGTGATAGAACTTTTGAATTTCGAGCTTCTCCCTGAACCAGTAGCTCATAGACCTCTCTGATTGTCTTCAATTCCCGGCTCACCTTTTACGTGGTCAACAATTTACAAACACAACGTATAAAATCTCCACTTAGGCAATGATCTATCGCTTTACTGAGATTTAGCTGAGTTAAATATGAAATAAGTATTTTGGTTCAAATGGTCACAAAATTTCTCTCTGCTCGTATTTATGAAACGTACAGCTGAAGAAGTGTTTTAGGTGAGATTAACAAGACATATATTCATTTAAGTTATCGAAAAATAATTTTGGGACTTACAAAATCTGATTTAATTCAGTCTTTTCCTTTCTATTTGAATGTGACAGTGAGTTAAGTTTACTTTAACAATAGAAACAAAGATTTATTAAACTAAAACATGCACCAACTTTTTGCAAAGAAAAATGTCACAAAATATCATTAGGAGTGAAACACGTAGAAATCTTAATTTCTTTAATAAATAATTTATTTATTTTTTTACTAGTAATTATCCTGTTTCTATTCTAGCTCTTCTTTATAAGGCTTTTAAGCCTTTAATGTAAATAAGTAAATAAATAATTACTTTGATTAAACAATCACACCCAGCTGAAACAATCCGTTTAAATGATTTGGATGAGTGGCCTGCTTTACTAAACATTGGAATTAAAGACACATAAGGAGCCCAAGAAAGTGCATTTACGCCCAATTTATGTGCAGCGACTATCCTTCTTGTTTCCCAGGCATTATGCTCCGTGCGAAATGTTACTACTGACATTGAGCCATCCGCACTTCCACAAGCGAATGTTAAACTGAAAATAAAATATTTATGGATATGATGAGTAAATATATTTTTTGACAACTATGAGGGTTTAACAAAAATAAGACCATATGAAAAAAAAAAAACATTTTTATGAAAGTTCAAATAAAAATTGTCTACTGTAATTGACTGTTGCAAAGCCATATATTTCTGTCAGCTACATGATCTCTAGCTAATACCATTCCTTGGATTTTAAAATAAATAAATAACGTCAACACTCAAGTTCTGACTTCGATTAGGCTAATTCAAGTTTTTACCGCAAAGAAAGGGTAGGTACAAAAAAAAAAAAAAAACAGAAACCATAGCCACCCAGTTCTAAGCAAGCGTTCTAATATTTGTGGTTGGATTTGATTCGTCAGCTTTATCAACAGCCCTTGTTGGTCACCCTGAACTTGCAATTGTTGTATGTTTACATTTTTTAAATAAACAGGCAGTGCACTCATCAAAGACATTTTCCCTACTGATTTCACATAGAGATCACGTTTACACATTACATATTATTTTTTAAAAATAATCTCAATTGAACTGACTGTTAGGGAAGAAACTTTTCAAGACTAAAATTAATTTAATATCGTGTTTGTAAACATTAAACATTTGTGGATGGTTTTCTTAAAGTCTTTCTTAAAGAAAATAAGACGGTCTTATTTTCTTATATACTACTGTAAATACAATCTACTGTTTGAAACCAAGAGCTGTATTAAAATAAATGCAATTGCTTACCCACATTCTGGCGGTCCAAAGCTAACACAATTAACCGAGCCATCATGATTTTTGTAGTCATGCATCTTAGTCCATTCTCTATTTTCTTTCCAGACGATTACTCTTTTATCATACGAACACGAAGCTAAAATATTGCCAAATTTTGGATGCGCCCATGATACTTGCCACACTGCAGCAAAATGACCTTTTAAATCGGCTACATGAGAATATGTGTTGCCTTTCACATTGAATATCTTGACAACATTATCGGAGGAACAGGTTGCTAACTGACTTCCGTAGAAGTCAACTGCGGCATCGTGTATCACATCGTCATGACTAGTGTCCACCACACTCATTAGGGATACCATTTTAAACTAAAAGGACAAATACATAAGTTTTACTAAATTAAATGCAATCAATCTGTTACCTAGGAACTGCCAACTTTACGTAAACATTAAGATACATTTGAACATTAAAGTATCCATCGAAAACACTTGTGCATTACAGAATTGCAACCATACAAAAATTATAAGCTTTATATCTTTTAAAAGATTGAATATTGTTTTTGGTCAATTAAATTAATTTATTTTTTATATATTTAATAGAAATCTTGATTAAATGGAATTCACCACCAAATATATTAGTGCCATCAACTTGAGAATTGTGTGGGGAGAGCCCAAATTTCTTGTTTAAAGTAATGTCTATTTTTTTAAGGCGAGTATCCCAACTATCAAATCAGGTGAAGCAGGCAGAGGGTATCTAGCAATCGTCTTAACGATTAAATAAAATCCAAGCCTAGACCGGGAATCAAACTTTTACCATAACACATCTCATTTTTGCGAGCCTCTACTCTACCCACTCAGCTACCATGACGCCTAATAACAAACTAATAAAGATCTCCTGAAGGGGAATTATTGCTAGTTGAAAACTTACCAAATTATCTTGATTTATAATCAAAATTGATAAATTCGTTCTCTGACTAGCGATGTTGTCAATTGCAACAATAATTAAAATCCAACTTAAGAATCATTTGAAAGTGAAACATCTTTTCATGTGATTTTATTATGTTCACAAATATTGAATAGTGACTTTATTCCCAGCCTAAATTGTGAATTTTAACTAATATTATTAGTCCTCTATAGTGGATGTTGCAGAAGCGACCTAGGAATGTGTGTGTGTGTGTGTGTGTGTTGCAGAAGTGACCTTGGTATGTGGTTTATTTTCAAAAAAGGAGGAAGGAAATAAACTGAAGTTGTGTACATAGCTATTAAAAACTCTTACTCTTATGTTCCAAGCAATGGTACAGCCCAAAATAGATTATGGGTGTCAAATATATGGTTCACCAAGAAAATGTAGACTTCAGCGCCTAAATAAAGATAGCCAATCAAAACTTAAGAAGTGTACGGTGCTTACAGAATATCGCCGATAAATGCTCTTTACAGAATCTGCTTCTACTAGAATACAGAAGAAACTTTCTTACTGTTAAGTTACTTAAGGACTAAAAGTAAAGTAACACACATATTGCAAGATGTATTTAAAGAAGATGATGAACAGATAGGCTATTTTACGGGGGAGAAACACGAACCAGGCCTATTAGAGGTAGAGCCAGAGAACTATTACGGAATGGCAACGAAATTATTAAATAAATAAACCATGGATTACAACCTAGGTACCATTAGGCCATGGACAGCGGAAAAAATGGATCTTAATAGTACCCTCAGCATGGAAACGTAAATAACGTAGAAATTGGACAAACATTTTTAAAAGAATGTAAAAATATAAGTGACAGACTTGTTTTTTACATGGATGGAATTAAGTTAGAAGATAGGGTAGGTTTACGCATGTGAAACAGATGACACAGTACTTATAGTACATAACGTGCCGTATTTCACTAGTATCTTTAATAGCAGAGCTGCTAGCAATTCGGATTTTCAAGGAGCAAAAAATTTAAAAAAAAAGCCCTACATCAACTCTATAAGTTCAATTACGACTCTTAAAATAACTAAAAATTGGGCAAGCAAGTGGAATCACATGAATAAGCAGCGTAGGTGTTGTAAGACCAAATCTATACATAATAGATACAGCGACATTCTTTAGAAAAGAAACAATAATCCTGACCAGAATTGCAAAAGGGCACACCAAGATCAATTCGTATACTCCTTAACCAAAACTTACAGTTTAAAATGTTAAGTATAAGGGTTGATTAAACGCCAAAAGGTACATAAATCAGCAAGTACCCAACATTTCATTAATACTTCATTAATATTTAAGTAATTTTACTGCATTAAATTTCATTAATATTTTTTTGAATTTATTAGATGTCACAGACCCTTATGCTGGCCATTTTAATCTACAAAATATTTGTTCAAATAGAACACCATTTAACTTAGATTGACTGTAATATCTAATCAACAAACTATTAATCACAGGTTAAAAAAAAAAAACTTTATAAAAAAAAAATATGAGGCTAAAAAATTCAAAACTTTTTTCAAAAATGCTTACACCAACATTCATCAATGATTTTGTTTATTTTATTTATTTATTTTTAAATAAAAATCTTCGGTTTAAGTTCATTCTTCGATTAAAGTAATTGTTACTTTATTTAGTAGTCAAGCGTTTTTAATAATAGGTAATAATTAATCTGGCTTTATAGTAAATAATAGTTTTCTTCAATTCTCAATCTAGGTATTCTTACCACAGTGTTATATATTTGGAATATAAGATATGCATATTTTTAGGACAGCTAATTATTCCAGTATTTTACCTACTATAAGTAAAATTAGAGGGACTACATTAAATTACAATTGAGAAATGAATAATTATTGTTGAATAATTTACTGGATATTACCTATGCGTTATTTGTACTCACAAATACTTCGGTAAGAAGAATTCTAGACTGAAATATTGTTTTAAATCCGTGATTCAAATTTAAACAGTAGCCGACTCTAACTTTGTCTTTTTCTATTTTAACATGCATGTATATGTGACTATTCAGAATAAAGGGCCTAATAAAGATAAATCAGAAGAATAATTTGGAATAAAGCTATAATAAAGTACCTATTTAATTACGAAGATATAATATACATTTTATCATAATTATAACAAAAAATAAAATATTATGAATGAACTAAGGGAAGGGATTAGCTATGCGGGTAGCGTATTGGATTCCCACGTGGAGGTTCCGGGTTCGAATCCAGCTGCTGACCCTTAGATTTTCTCTTCCTAAGAGCTTCTTACAGCTCACTGGCCGGTGATGGACAGTGTTGTCTGTAACGAGAGAACACTGTCCGGAGGCCGGCAGTGCACTGAAAAAAGCTCCGGGCGCCAATAACCTCAGATGTTGACGCGATTTAAATCAATAAAAAAAAATTATGAATGAACTGGCCAGCATAAGGGTCTGTGACCTCTAATAAATTCAAAAAAATATTAATGAAATTTAATGCAGTAAAATTACTTAAATATTAATGAAGTATTAATGAAATGTTGGGTACTTGCTGATTTATGTACCTTTTGGCGTTTAATCAACCCTTATACTTAACATTTTAAACTGTAAGTTTTTGTTAAGGAGATTTTTGTACTTTTTGGATAGATTTTCCTTTTTATCTGTTTTGCAAAGTTACATATCTGCTTTACAGATTTTATTAAAATTTGGAATAATAAATTCTGTCATTATAACCTAAAAAGGTGTTAAGTCGGAACCGTAACTACCACTGGAGAGATCTTTTTAAAGAATGATTATAGTTGCGGTCCCCCAAACCATCCTCAATAACAATTTTTTAGAGAAAGCGTTTTGAATAAAATAGGAAGGTATTTGTACGTAAATAGCAAAATTAAAAAGCGATTTCAGTACTTCCTTTTAAGAGGAGTAAGAAAAATAAACTGCGATTACAGTACTTCTCCCTAAAAGGCAAATATTTTGAATCGAATTCATTGATGTAAATAGTGTATTTAAATGTAAATCTATTTCTGAAATAAAAACCGCACCTTCCCATTTGAAAAAATGAAGTTGGTGCTTGTATCTCGCTTCTGGAAGCACCGAAAAAAATTTACAAATTAAATTTGGATTTCTATCAAAAAACTAAGGGAACACGTATTTTTTAGTTTTTTTTTCTAGCTATCTTAGTTTCCGAGAAAAAGTCGTTATCCATATAGCTTGGGACACCCTGTATATGTGATTTATCATAATTATAACAAAAAAATATTATAAATGAAGTGGCCAGCATATGGGTCTGTGACATCTAATAAATTCTAAAAAATAACTTATTAATGAAAATTAATGCAGTAGAATTACTTAACTATTAATGAAGTATTAATGAAATGTTGGGTACTCGCTGATTTGTGTACCTTTTGGCGTTTAATCAACCCTTATACTTAACATTTTAAACTGTAAGTTTTTGTTAAGGAGATTTTTGTACCTTTTGTATAGATTTTCCTTTTTATCTATTTTACAAAGTTACATATCTTCTTTACAGATTTTTTTAAAATTTGGAAAAAACAATTCTATCATTATAATCTGATAAGGTGTAAGTCGGAACCGTAACTACCACTGGAGAGATCTTTTTAAAGAATGATTATAGTTGCGTTTCCCCAAACCATCCTCAATAACAATTTTTTCGAAAAAGCGTTTTGAATAACATAGGAAGGTATTTGTACGTAAATAGCAAAATTAAACTGCGATTTCAGTACTTCTTTTTAAGAGGAGTAAGAAAAATAAACTACGATTGCAGTACTTCTCCCTAAAAGGCAAAGATTTTTGAATCGAACGACAATTCATTGATTTAAATCGGTTCACTCATTGATAATTTAAACGATTGCAGTACTTCCTCTTAGTAGGTGCAAGAGCATCAGCAACGTAGAGGAGCTTTAACCACTTATTCGAGCTGAATTTTATCAAAATCGGACTAAGCGTTACAGAAATATTGGTAATAATAGTTTTAGAAAGGGCCTTATTTGGGTGGGGCAAACTCCCCTCCTTATGAGGCACGGCGTCGAGACTTTTAAAGTACAAATCTGTACAAAATTTCGATTCGAATGACACTTCATTCAAGAAAATCGGTTCACGTGTCGATAATTTGCAACGATTGCTATACTTCCCCTTAACAAGTGTAAGAGCTGATCGCCGCTTTAATGTTACGTAGGGGAGCCCTAACCCTATTATCCTACCAAATTTTATCAAAATTGGACCAAGATTGGCAATGTAATTAGTGATAATAATTTTGGAGGGGGCCTTACATAAAGGGGGCTAACTCCTCTCCCATTCGATGTACAGGATCGTGACCCCCAAAAGGCACATCTACATAAAATTCCGAATCGAATGACACCTCATTCATGAAAATCGGTTCTCGCGTTTAGGCGCTACGTTGTTTACAAAAAAGGTAACAACAAGAAGAAGAAGAAGAAGAACAAGAACAAGAACATTTTTTGAAAAAGCCGTTTTTGCTCATTTTCGGCAACTTTTTTCTCGAAACCTATTAGATCTGGGTTGTTGCAAAAAAATTACAGTTATAAAGGAGGGTTTGGAGTAAGATTTAAAGAAAATTTGGGAATTTTATCTTTTATAGAAAAATAGAAAAAAATTGTCAAAGTTAGGCGTTTTTCAACGTTACGCTTTTTCGTGCAGTTTTTGACGATCAACCCTTATACAACTGTCCTACCGGACAGTTTTAATGTTACGAGCGAAACGAAAACCGGTTTGTCCACAATGCAAGTTATGCGCTATTAGAAATGAGACAAAGTTTAATATTGAAGGGCCTAATTAATGAAATCCTCAAAGGTGATGATGAAATCAAAATAAGAAATGTTATCAAATCTAATATATCAGAAATAAGAATATATCAGCGCATATTTGAAATTCCTTCAGCTCCATCATACCTTGAGAAGGAAAAATAAAAGCATGCAGAAAATTTATGACTTTAGGTAATTGGTGTAACACTATAATGCAATTTTAGGGTGTGGAGCTTGATTAAACTTTGATAATGTTCGGTTATCAAAAGTATTCTATTCCAACTCTTGAGTGGGAAGTAATATATTTACTAACTAAATTTGCTTTGAAAAAGGAAAACCAGGAAAATGCCTATTTCGGTAACTTTTCTTTTTTTAATTTGGTCCAGTTTACAACCTAACGCTTTATGACAGTGAAAACATGTTTTTAAAAACTGATTTGAAGTTTAACAATTAATAAATTATTCATAGAATAATAATAATAATTCATCAGCTCTAAAATAGCTGACATTGCAATGAGGCGCTAATGGTTACACCTGTCGATGCGCCAAAGAAACAAAAAAGTATTACCTTACGAGTGTTAGTATCTTCATTATCCAGATTATATAAATCCTTAGCTTTTGTCTTAAAAGTGACAGGAATATTCCCATACATTAAAACTGTAACTTTAGACATTTTATTTTTTGTAATAGCTATACACACTACGTAATTTTGTACTTTTTTAGATTGCGTGCGTTGTTATTGACAAGTCAATGTTGCCAACAATCAAGAAATGTTTACTCATGTTTTATATATTTATATAATATATATATGTATGAACCCAGGACCTCCGCGTGGGAATCTAATACGCTAACCACATAGCTAATCCCTTCCCTATATTGCATAAGTATTAATAAGTATGAAATAAGCTTTACAAATAAGAGTTTCAAAAACGTATAAGTACATAGTAGGAAGGGAAAGTCCTGTGAGGATTTTTTATTTATTTTCCAACCTTTCGACCCAGGGACTAGATCATTCCTCAGACTGTAAACATACTTGTAAGGCCAGAAAAGATTAAAATTTGAGTTTTACGCAATTTGAGATTACTTGTAATATAGTATGGAGTATGATCGAGGTAGCAGTTTAGGAGGTTGAGAGACATAAAAGGTTACGGTGCAAAAAAGTAGTAGGACGATGTGGGTGAATGTTTTTTTGAAAGGCGTAAATGTTTTACTGTGATTGTGAAGATTTGAGAAACTAAACCTTTAATAATATATTTAGGTGGTTTTATATTTAGTAGTTTTATTCAACAAATTTGAGAACTCGATCCGAGATTGGACTTTTTTTACCATTCAAACTGTGAAAACTTAAATGATATTAAGAAAGTGAGTAAGAAGATAAAGAAATGTTCAAAGAGAGGCAGTTACAGGCATTGCAAACAATTATTATTAGATTTTTCGGATATTCGTTTTAATGAATATAAGGCAAAAAATGGACTATATTAATATCCGGACATGGTTAAGGAAAAGTGGAAGACAATTAAAAAGATAAAAAAAGCCTATGAACTAGAGTAAAAGCAGGATCGTACCAGTGTAGGGTGGCAGAAGGAGACTGGTGGACTTGAGATGGAGTTCTGCAAGTAGCACACTCCACAATCCAGGTGATAGTTAGTCCTGCCTCAGGACACGAAGTCCTATACATTTTAGTCGGGTGCATTAAGACTAGTGCGTTAATTTATATCGTTATATATATTTTTTAAATACTTTTTTAATTTTTTTATGGACGTTGTATCAATTACATTTTGTACAACATTAAAAAAGACATTGCACGTTACTAAACAAAATAAAATGAATCTAAAATGTTTAAATTAATCTAAAAAAAAAAGAAAGAAGTTAACAATAAATTATTGCACAAAAGAAAATAATTTGATTGCTTCACAAAAATTTGTTGTTTTTTTTTTTCCTAAACAATAAAATTCTCTAATATTAAATCTTAAATGTATCAGACATTGTTAAATCTAGTTATTTTAGGAACTGTTGTTATTGTTTTCTTAATTCCACTTTATTTTTTATTACTTGATAATGAGAAAGATATGCGTCTCAGTTATAAAAAAAAAAAAAGAAAATAAATAAATAAACAAACCAACAAAACATCTTCACTGTTGCAGGTAAACTGGTGCTGATTAAATATGTCTGATAAAGTGAAAAAAGAGTAGCCTTGTAACACGTTTTGGCCTTATATAACTCTAAATTCACTTGTGTGCATTTAAAGTACTTCATTAAACAAAAAAAACAAAAATGGTTAGTTAATTTGTGTCAGTACATCCATAACTACATTTTCATTAGCATTTAAATTGTGTTTTTGAATAAGTAAATTTAATAAAGCTTGTTGAAAAGTTTAATTTTGAGATTAACTTATATTAGAGTACAAAGTTGAGAGTTTAAAATAATAAATAAATAGATATTAGTTTTGTTTTATAATATCTGATTTTTTTTTTTTAAGTACAGAAAATTGAATTAGTGAGTCAAGAGATGAAGAACAATGAAATGTAAACTGGGCAACCTATTTTTGTTTCTGTTAACTTTTGGCATTGCCTTTACATTGTAAGTACCTTAATAACATACATCGTCAATTTAATTCTACTAAATTTAATACTTAGTAATCCTTAGTGAAGGAAATAGTTTCCAACTTGAATCAGGTAAATATTTTTTTTGAGGCAAATCAAGAAAAATGAAATTTCTCATTTGATAAGATAGCCTAAAAAAATGAAAACATATAAACTTCCAATTCTTAACTCAGTAACTTTTGAATTTATTATTTAGCTTATCTTCTCAATCATTAAATTTTAGAATTTTTTAGTCATTATTTTTGTTCAAGGTATAATCATGAAAAAAAAAAAATTTAATTTCAAAAGGTGGCCAAAAAACTCATCAGTCTCACAAATTGTTTTTATCTCTTTTTTTTGTGGTCTGACTAAAAAAAAAATATATTATTCTAATTATTTTGAAAAATTGTGTACTTTGTAAATTTTAAATTTCAATTACATTTAGCCATTTTCAGCGACTGGAATCACGTTGTTCACCTACAGCATCCCTAGTACCACGCCCTTAAAACCTCTTCTAATTTTAATAATTCGCAGATTATCACAAGAACCATTTCTAAATCTCTTACTTACTGTAGAAAAAGTTTTGGTATTATATTAAAACTTCTAAATTATAAATATTCACTTAAATAAACGTTTTGTAGTCTGTTAGGTGAAACAAAGTAATTTTTTGAAAATTACTCCTTTTTCTATTGTATTGTGTGTGTTATAGGAGAAATAAAATTTAATAAGTGCAAAACTTAATATTAATATGTATAGCATAACTCAAAAATAGAAAATTGCAGTAAGTTATACTTCGATTTTTTGTTTGTTTACGAAGCCTAATATTAAACTTTTGGTTAACTGGCATTCGATCAATGGATAAACCGGTAATAAACTTTTACTTAAGGGTTTTTCATTTTTCACTTAAATTTTCACTACGACTCCTAAGATTTTTTTAAATTACCTTGTATTTATGTATGTATATACTGATAATTTTTATTTGATACCAGTTTCGGGAAAAGAGAATATAGGATTCCTATTAGATGCCATTTCCAAATAGGACAACGGATGGTTGTATCATTATTTATAATACTATTAACGATGAATGAATAATATTATTATTTTGAGTTAAAAGAAAATTACAAATCTGACGGGAATGCTCTGAAGTGCAATTTAACCAAATTGTATGACCTGCGTAATTGTAGTGAACATTAAGAGTTTAAGCCTCCGAAAAGAGGTCGTTACAGGCAACACTGTCCATCGCCGCACAGTTAGCTCTAAGACGCCCGTAGAAAGAGTAAATTTAAAGACCAGAAGCTAGATTCGAACCCGGTATCTCAGCTAACCACTGACCTAGTCCCTTTCCTCGCCTTTTTATTATAGGCAAATATACTAAAACCCAGTAACATTTAGTAACAAAAAATCAAAGTTTTGTGATAACCTTTAGAATTAGGAGAAGTCTTTTCTAGAGTGAAGATATGATGAAAGGATTACTTGAAATTAGCAACTCTTTATTTTATACAAATTATTGTACGAATAAATATATGTAAACAACATAGCGTAATATTCCTTTACTTAATATATTCGTAAATAGTTTTCTGTATAAACTATATATTTATTCAATAGGATGAAAAAATAATTGGCATTTCAGTTGTGATTCATTTATTCTGGCGAGCTTTCGACCTAGGGACTAGGTCATCTTCAGGGCTAGTTTACAAAGTAATATTTTTACATTACAGGGTTGGTGTGTCTTCTGTCTTGTTTGTTCATGAACTGAGTGTGATCGGTCTAGAAATGATATATGTATATTATAAAAAACAGAAAACAGTCTAAATTTCAAAACTGACACGAACAATTTAAACAACATATTACGCCAACTTACTACAAAAATACTTGATAATTGGCAACACTGACTTTCTTACAACCAAAGATATAAAACCGATTACACTCAGTCCATGAACAGACAAGACAGAAGACACACCAACCCTATAATGTAAAAATATTACTTTCTAAACTAGCCCTGAAGATGACCTAGTCCCTAGGTCGAAAGCTCGGCAGAATAAATGTATCACGACTGAAATGGCAATTATTTTTTCATCCTATTGAAACTATGAATCAGTCAGAATGAACAATAACTATATATCTCCTTAACAAAAACTTACAGTTTAAAAAGTTAAGTATAAGGGTTGATTAAGCGCCAAAAGGTACACAAATCAGCTAGTACCCAACATTTCATTCAAGCTTAGTTGATATAATTTAAGTAATTTTGCTGCATTAACTTTTCCTTCACATTTTTTAGAATTTATTAGATGTCACAGACCCTTATGCTGGCCAGTTCGTTCATAATATTATTTGGTTATAATTATGATAAAATGTATATTATATCTTCGTTTTTAAATAGGTACTTTATTTTAACTCTATTCCAAATTATTCTTCTGATTTATCTTTAATATGCCCTTTATTCTGAAGTTGTCACATCTTATACATGCATGTTAAAGTAGAAAAAGACAAAGTTAGAGTCGGCTACTGTTTAAATTTGAATCACGGAGGATTTAAAACAATATTTCAGACTTGAATTCGTCTTACCGAAATATTCGTGAGCACAAATAACACACAGTTAATAACAAGTAGATTATTCAACAACAATTATTCATTTCTCAATTGTAATTTAATTTTACTTATAGTAAAATACTGGAATAATTAGCTGTCCTAAAAGTATGCAATACTTATTTATTTTATATTACATAACATATATATAACATTGTGAGAAGAACAGCTACATTGAGAGTGTGATTGAAGAAAACTATATTATTTGCGATAGAGCCAGATAATTATTACCTATTATTATAAACGTTTGACTACTTCATAAAATAACAATTACTTTAATCGAAGAATGAACTTAAACCGACGATTTTTATTAAAAATAAAATAATCGAGATCATTGATGTATGTTGGTGTAAGCATTTTTTTAAAAAAGTTTTTAAATTTTGTAGCCTCGTAATTTTTTTTATTTTTTATACCGTTTTCTTTTTAACCTGTAATTAATAGTTTGATTATTATAGATTAATAGATATTAAAGTCAATCTACAGTGCTACTTGAACAAATATTTTGTAGATGAAAATGGCCAGCATAAGGGTCTGTGACATCTAATAAATTCTAAAAAATGTGAAGGAAAAGTTAATGCAGCAAAATTACTTAAATTATATCAACTAAGCTTGAATGAAATGTTGGGTACTAGCTGATTTGTGTACCTTTTGGCGCTTAATCAACCCTTATACTTAACTTTTTAAACTGTAAGTTTTTGTTAAGGAGATTTTTGTACCTTTTGGATAGATTTTCATTTTTGTCTATTTTGCTAAGTTACATATCTGCTTTACTGTTTTTTTTAAATTAGGAATAAGCAATTCTATCATTATAACCTGATAAGGTGTTAAGTAGGAACCGTAACTACCACTGGAGAGATCTTTTTAAAGAATGATTATAGTTGCGGTCCCCAAACCATCCTCAATAACAATTTTTTTGAGAAAGCCTTTTTATATAAAATAGGAAGGTATTTGTACGTAAAAAGCAAATTTAAACTGCAATTTCAGACCTTCCTTTTAAGAGGAGTAAGAAAAATAAACGGGCGATTACAGTACTTCTCCCTAAAAGGCAAAGAGGCAAAGATTTTGAATCGAACGACAATTCATTAATGTAAATAGGTTCACCCATTGATAATTTTAACGATTTCAGTACTTCCTCTTAGTAGGTGTAAGAGCATGATGGCACTTCACAGCCATGTAGAGGAGCTTTAATCACTTCTTCGTGCTAAATTTTATCAAAATCGGACAAAGCGTTATAGAAATATTGGTAATAATAGTTTTAGAAACGGCCATACTTGGGTGGGGCAAACTCCCCTCCATATGAGGCGTAGCGACGAGACTTTTAAAGTGCAAATCTGTACAAAATTTCGATTCGAATGACACTTCATTCATGAAAATCAGTTCACTTGTCGATAATTTGAAACGATTGCTATACTTCCCCTTAACTAGTGTAAGAGCAGATCGCCGCTTTAATGTTACGTAGGGGAGCCCTAATTCTATCATCCTACCAAATTTTATCAAAATCGGGCTAAGATTTACAGAGTAATTAGTAATAATAATTTTGAAGGGGGCCTTACATAAAGGGGGCTAACTCCTCTCCCATTCGGTGTACAGCGTCGAGACCCCCAAAAGGCACATCTACATAAAATTCCGAATCGAATGTCACCTCATTCATGAAAATCGGTTCTCGCGTTTAGGCGCTACGTAGTTTACAAAAAAGGTAACAACAACAAGAAGAAGAAGAAGAAGAAGAAGAAGAAGAACAAGAACAACAACAATTTCTGAAAATGCCGTTTTTGCTCATTTTCGGCAACTTTTTTCTCGAAATCTATTAGGTCTGGGGGGTTGCAAAAAAATTACAGTTATAAAGGAGGGTTTGCCCTATATTTTAAAGAAAATTTGGGAATTTTATCTTTTATAGAAAAAGAGAAAAAAATTGTCAAAGTTGGGTGTTTTTTAACGTTACGCTTTTTCGTGCACTTTTTGACGATCAATCCTTATACAACTGTCCTACCGGACAGTTTTAATTTATTACCAACGATTCGATAAATAATATGTCTTTTCAAAACTAAGATAAAGAATGCATTACTTTTAAATAAAACAAAACTGATAAAAAATAAATTACAATAGGTGACCAGAGTTTTGTGTTACACGTTCTATTAAGGTGGTCTCCGACATTTTAATTGTTCAGATTAGTTGTGTGCATAATTACATCATATTTTTTCTGTTTAAATATTTCTATTAATCTTACTGTTATTGCTTTAATGTTGTATAATGTTATTTTCATATTATATAACTGTCAGAATCATATACTTGCTCTTGAGTCGCAGTTTAGAGAAAAACATTTCTTTCTAATGTTGATTTTTTTTTTAATTGAACGTTTGTTTTTATTCAAAATGAATAAGAATGAACCAGAAGCCAATTAATTTTTTTTTTGTTTTAGTGACACCTCCAATTGGTTAATTAATAGAGTTAGGAGATCAGATGAACCTGAACAAATCCCAGATGAACTACATTACGATAAATGGACTAGGCCCCCCAGTGAAGATGGAAATGCTACAACTGTGTATGTTAGAATTTATGTATACTTTCTAGGAGCCATTGAAGCTCAAAATCTGGTAAGTTACTATTAGTTCTAATAGTTTTTCTCCGTCTTGGTAATATTTAATTAGAATAGCAAAAAATATCTTGAGGGCTAAAAAAGTAACATTTCTTATAATCTACTAAAAAAATTGCTTTTATTAGTTTTTTTTTTTAAAAACTATTTTCAATCCCAAAAAATATGGTTTCTGTTCGATACTTAATTTGGAATAGTGCTTTCAACGAATAAACGAAATTCTTATGTACATGAACGCAGTTCTTTATTCTTGCGCTATATATTACTAGAATATGAATGGGATTATTTATTTATTAATTTTCACAATTATAGCAAAGAATCCCTTTTAATAATAATAATAAGTGTTTTTATGAACAGAAAATTATATAATCCATACTAGATAAAAAATACACTTTTCGACAATGGACATACGTCCGTCTGCCCAGTTAGTCTTTAACTTACAGAATATATATAAAATAAAAATTAAAATGAAAAAGCAACTTAAATTAACTTATAGCAATTCAATGTAACATATTTACATTATATACATACATTATCCATTGTACTGGGTAATAAGAAAATCTCTGTATGTGGATGCCGCCCTCACCTACCCACAAAGTCTATCCCAATCCTTCCCGTTTAAGTATTCTATAAGGTCTTCTTTGGAGAGTTGAACCTTCCCAAAATACCTCACTCTATACTCGGCAAGAATTGGGCACACAGCCAGAAAATGGAGAATATCCTCTTTAGCTTTCAAATTGCACATGGTACAATCCCAGTTGGCTTCAGTGGACCATGGTTCAACAGTTTAGACCCAGCATATGACACCTCGTACGGAATACTCACCTCATCGTTGATAGCTTCTGCTCATCTGAAATGTACGACATAATCTACACATGAGAGCTGCTCTTTATAAAGACTGTAGCGTTCCGAACGGGATGCCAAAGCCAACATTTCCTCACTATGACCACGACCCACCAGCTCCATAATCCTACCCATTCTCACGGACAGTTCCTGGACATTACCGCGTACAATTTCTATATCGCTGTTGTACTTCCCAGCGAGTTCCAGCCACGTCCTGTACCAATACAATTTCCTTTCCATTATTTTATTGGCTATTTGTGCAAAGAATCCCTTTTATAAGTAGGATAGAGCGACAACTGGCATATAAAATATAAGCCATATAAATAAAAATTCAATAATTCAAAAAAATATATTTAAAAAATTCCAAAAATATCTGAATAAACATAATTTGGTTCAATACAAAAATGGTTCGATTTATTGCACAATCAGTAAAGTAAGAGTCAGTGATAATGAATTTATATTTATATATCTGAACAAATAAAAACAAATTAGCTACAAATAATCTATTCAATTATTTTTTTTAAATTGGGACAATTTCGAGAGTTTGTTCAAAACAGATAGGTGACTAACATGAAATCCTCTGATTGCACTTAAATTGAAACAGACCAAACAAACTCTCAGATATCTCAGATAATTAACTGAAGGACTCCCCTAAAACCTCAATGCTCTAGATCTTGTAATTCGGATCTATATTTACTTACTTTCTACTTTCGTATGCATAGGCGCTTGTTAAGACTGCAATGAATAAGCTGCCAAGTTAATTTAAAGAATATCCCTTTTAGAGCACTGTGGTTCATTAGGAATGAACGAATCCTCAGTGAACTGAAAAGTCGTGATAATAAAAAAAACCTTGTGAATTTGAAACCATCACTTATTTCTAGAGATCCTATGTTAGATCTTAGAGGCTGGACAACACCACCGGAAAGCTAAAGTAGATAGACTAACGATAACTAAAGCCTAAACTACTGTAGATCATATTGGCTAAACTTTAACAAATAGCCAGTGATAATTTTAAATGTGCACTTTGTGTTTGCATCATATTGAATTTTGTAAGTCAGAAATCAACTGCCTGGAAAATTGATAGGTATTTTCCTTTTTTTAAAAAAAGTTAGTGTTAACTGTATGACATCTTATTACATTAAAAATAGTTGAAATTTATCATTAGCATTGGCATTTTCAAAAATTCCTTTTTTATTAATTGCTACGCAAAAAATTGAGTTCAATAAAAAATGTTAAATTAATCTCTAAGTGACACACATTTTGAAGAAACTCTATTTGGACAAAGTGGCATTGAAGAAATATATTATTTTTGTTATAATATTGTTATGTTATATATTATTATTATTATATGTGTATTATGTTATATATTATTTTTAGATGAGTGTCGTTCCCTTTCTTCAGTCGTGTTAGGGTCTCTTGCAAAGCTTAGAAAGTGCTTGTTCTCTTTTCAATTTGCCCGTTTCAGATTTTCATCTCTCTGTACTGAATTAGTCCATACTGTTTGTGTGGAGCACTAACTTCCAATAAACAAATTGTGTCATGAGCTACATACTCTGCCTGACATATCTTGTCAGTGTCAATAATTATTGCGAGAAAATGGCAGTAACATTCACTATTAATATCAATATATCATTCGTAAATTAAAAAGTAGTTTGTTGTGGAAATGACGGATTATAATTTTTGTCAATTCACAAAACACACATAACGTACTCTTACTATGCGTGTAATTGCATATTCTGTTTGTTAATTAGATATTTCATTCATTCGTATATTTTACATATGCATATCAGATTGTATGGTGTTTTAGTAATTTGTTTTTTATTACATCATTTGAGTATTTTATTGCTTGAAAAGGGCAACAGTAAACAATAAACTGGGGCACCTGTCCTCAGGAGCAAGCCTTGTGAGTACATTGCCGGCCTGCAGACAATGTTCTCGTGTTACAGAAAACGCTGTTTACCACTAAGCAGGGTGCTGTAGAGCAAACATATGGCTTCTAAATTTAAATTTACAATGCAATTAAATTAATGAGAATGTGCTGTTATTAAAGGTGTCTACGCAGAAATTGTGCCACGATTACAACTTCACTTACTAATTTCGATTTTTTTTTTTTTGTACACAGCAATATACTGCTCATATTCTAGTGAGATATAGATGGTTAGATCCCCGTTTAGAACATTCTAAAGGTGTAATCGAAGGTGAAGAAACCTTAAGAAACAAAATATGGACGCCACATCTGTACCTTGTCAACGAGCATGACTCTACAATTATGGGTACCGGTAAGGAAGATGTATTGGTATCTGTACAGCAAGATGGAACTGTACTTTATTCATTCAGGTGAGATATGTGCTAGCAGCAGTTTTGTTCAGCTTACATTCAAATAGAACTTCTGTTAAATAATGGTAATAATAATACTTTATTATGAGCATGCCTTGAATAATACTGAAAATAAATTAAAAACCGATTTTAATTTAGCAACTCAAAATAGCAGTTATCCTTTGCTCTTCAAAGCGAATAATGTTTGATCTAGTAAATAGTATCGTAAATAGTAAATAGTATAGCTAGGAGATCAAATGCAGTGGTAGCCTAATTTTGAATAATTATTAATTGAACAATAATTCAAAAAAGTGTGCTACGTGTAAGCTGTTAAATATACAGGAGGATGTGTTTCATTTTTGCCTTTCTTAACTCTATCTTACAGCCTTTAGTTCAGGCTTGCACATTTTACCAGAATTTTACCACATTTTAACAAAGAATGAGTGTTTAAAGCCTTAATTGGTGTATTGTTTATGCCTTGCTAAAAGGAGTTATTGTGCAGTGATATTTCAATATTAGGAGAGAGATATTTTATAGATATTTTAGATACATCTAAAATGTAACGTCACCGTTGTCTTTAGGTTTGTATGTTATTTTCGATAAAAATCTATATATATATAAATGAATGTGTGTCTGTTTGTTTGTACTCGATAGATTCAAAAACCATACATCCAATCGCCGTGAAAATTTGGGAAATTATTAGGTATATCCCCGGGAAGGTTTTTGCAAAGTTTTTTTAAAATCAGAGTTGGGGTTCTAGGTGCTCCCGAACAAATATCCCAAAAATATCAAAATAACATTTAATTAGTAATATTTGTTGAAAGTGTAACCATGAAAACCATGAAAAACAGTTTTTTGCAATTATTAATACGAGAATAAATTATACCGAAGATGGTGGAAAATCCATTAAACTAAAAGAACTCAACAATACTATTGACGTTGATAATCGTTGGGTAGTACCATATTCTCCATTACTACTAAAAACGTATAACGCACACATAAATGCTGAGTACTGCAATTCAGTGAAAGCTAGAAAATATATTTGCAAATAAGTGAACAAAGGAAGCGATATGGCAGCGTTTGGAGTGGAAAATACAACTGCATCTAACGATGAAGTCACCCAATATCAACTGGGACGCTTCATAAGTAGCAATGAGGCTGTATGGCGTATTACCTGTATATCATTTTCCATTCATGAACGATATTCAACGGTTGTTCATTTAGCAGTACATCTTGAAAATGGACAGCGTGTGTATTTTACATCAGAAAATGTACGTGCAAGAGCAATGTCACCACCGCCAACTACATTAACTGAATTTTTCACATTATGTAGAAATGATACCTTTGCAAGGACACTACTGTACTCTGAAGTAGGGATAATTTTATTGTTAATTTTCATTTCGATGTATTGTGTACATTTGGTCATTAATAAATTATGTTTGAGGTATCAAAACTGCCTTTTGGTTCAAACACAGCAACGTGTGAACGGGTACAGCTAGTATTGTATAAAATAACGATTCCATCTGAAATTTTAATGCTGTAATCTGTTTCCATTAACTTAATATTAAATTTGGAATGTGCTCTCCAAAATATTCATTACAACATTATGATATTGAAACAGATAAATTTTTCAGACTGAAGATGACTTTGCTATGTCTCATGGACTTGCAGAAATTCCCGTTTGATGACCAGAAGTGCCCTCTGGTGTTGGAAAGTTGTAAGTTTTTACCCAATACTGTTTTACAATTCTTTAAAAACTGTTTTACGCTAGATGTTTATTTGTTTAAAAATTTAAACAGTGCAAAATACATTTTGAGGATCGCTCTGTGAACACAAAAGGATTTTAGAAAATTGATTGTGCGTTTTTTGTTGAGTATGATTTAAAAAAAAAAAAATCACCGATTTTCTCAATCGTTTATATTAGGGTATCTGATTGTAAGTTGGCGGTTAATACCTATTAATAAGAAGTATCGCCTAACTTTTAGACCTATAACTTTTATTTGAAATATTTCCTGCAAAATTCATTGTTTTTATTTCTTTTTTCATTTCAGTGATATGAACGGTCTCACCAATTGTATAACATAGTAGAAATTAAATATTAACCAAAATTGAAAATTGAACAGCTTTAAAAGACCACTTTATTCCATAATTTTCAGTTCTTTTGCGATTAATTCGAAAATAGTTTACAATGTTTTTCTTTGAACTTGTGTAAAACTAAGATACAAATAGGTTCTTTCTTGTAATTGGAACATTTTACCAGGAAACTCTTGAAGTAAGTTCTTTTTAAAATGCCGTTTTAGGCACTGTACGTTTTGGAACCTGTACAATATTTTTAGGGATATCAAATACATTAGAAATAGTAATTTTAGAAGAGTTTCGGAGGAGAGATGAAGTTAATTTGATAATTGCAGTAAGAAAAATTCTGGATATACTAGATTTTTTTATGTTTAACAATTTAGGGGGCTACAACACGAGTCAGTTGGTGTTGCAGTGGGAGCTCTCACCTATTTCTGTGAATGAGGAACTGCAGCTCACCGAATACACCTTGGTTGATTCCTGGACCAACAGGTCAACCAATGGCTACTCTTGCAAACAAAAAGGTTGTTCTACGAACCGCTACAATAGTAAATTTAGTGAGTATTGTGCTAATTATGATTCAATTCTTGTTTATTGTTTTATGGTATTAGGTCTGAGTACCTAATGAATTTTTGATACAGTATCTACTATCCTGAACTGTTCAGGTCCTTTTTTTTTGCACTGTACTTAGATTTGGGGATAATCTTCTAACTTATTTTATAACTTTCTCTCATTCCCTTTTAAGAGAATGTATTGCAATCATGCAGTCTGTGTTTAGCACAACTCATAGAAGAAAAAAGAGCAAAAATAGTTCAAATTTGATATTTTGCCAACAAGGCAATCAATTAAAAATAAGTTAAAATAGAGCATGCAGAAAAATAGAATGGAAGTGTGAATATTTTAAAACATTTATTATTACCATTCGTATTCAGTGTACTCATATAAAGCCCTGTCGCTTATATTTGCAATTCTTTTCATGAAAATGGATTTTAAGCAGGGGTTTGGGAATTCACGCTTCCCTCAAATGTCTTTTTATTTTTGTGTACCAATATTGAAGCCCGAGGAAGGGAATCAACCCAGTGATTAGCGTATACTGGATTTTTCCAACGCGGAGATACCGGGACCGAATCCAGCTGCTGCCCTTAGATTTTCCCTTTCTAAGAGCTTCTTACAGCTCACTGTCCGGTGATGTACCATTGTTGTCTATAACGGGAAAACACTGTCCGAAAGGCGGCGATAGTGCACTGAACAAAAGTCTAGGCGCCGATGACCTCAGATGTTGACGCGCCTTAAATGAAAAAAAAATTATACATATTGAAGCAAACTATCATTTTGTTAAAAATTCGATGAATGAAGAAAAGGCTGGAAATTGTAATAACAGAAAGTCATGTGAGTGTTCATACCAAATTTCATTTGTCTAGGTGGTAACTACAGTTCGCTGACGGTGCATTTCCATTTGGAAAGAGCGATTGGTCACTATATCATGGATTATTATGTTCCTAGTATATTTTTAGTTGTCGTGTCCTGGGTATCTTTTTGGCTGGATCCAAACGCTGTACCTGGACGGACAACCTTAGGTAAGAGAAGAATTTAGTGTAAGAACTGTTAAAAATACATAAACTTTTGAAATAGTAATAGCAGAAAATTAATTTTATGTCAAAATATCAGAGGATTATATCTTACATTGCTTAAAAAAAGAAATTGTATTTTCCGAGTAAACTATTAAGTTTAAAGACGGAAGTTTTCATTTCTGTTAACTTTAGATTAAGAAGTGGGATCAGTCTTGTTCCCCAGACACCGCAACCAAAAGAGATTCGTACACTGGTCTCTTGTAAATCTAATTAACTTTCAATTACTATATTACTTACAGATTTGCCTATCATAAACCGATTGTCTAGATAACTAAAATCCAAATTGCGTTAAGCTATGATAATGAGTTAGAATTAATTATATTCAAATTGTGACTCACATCAAATATCATTTAAAGCAAGAAAAAGACAAAACTGAAGGAATGAAAAGATGACGAATGAAATTCTGAAAAAAAGCAGCGAAAGAGGCTCTTGATAAGAGGAAGAAATTACTGAAACATTGAATGAAGAGATGAAGGAGGCTGAAGCAGCAAGAAGTAAAGCACGGATGAGGACGATATAAGAATATACAAGAGCAAGTAAGCAAGAGTATATGGAAAAGAGAAAAATAGCCTAACGGATGTTTTACTGAAGAAAAGAAATTCAGAAAATAGCGATTATGAATGTATGGTGAAAGAATATGGAAAACGGAATATCAGGAGATTCAATAAGGAAGTGCAAACGATACTATTACTTTTTTTTATAGTGGGCTTTTAATAGGCGCCACGGTAGCCGAGCGGTTAGAGGCGAGACCTGTAAAGCTAAGATGTATTGTGGTACTGGGTTCGATTCCGGTCTTAGGCCTTTGATTTATTTAATGGTTAATAAAAGAAATTTACAGTAAAGTATGTTTGCTAGTCGCCTCCGTCCACGTCACCTAATTGGTAGTTAGACGTAAAGCCCGCCTGAAAAAATAGGCAATTACTGTACTACTACTTTTTACTTTTTATTGTAGGCTTTTTCTGTAGTGATGATTACTTCTATCACCCATGTTTCATGCCAGATACGTATTACTAATGAATTTTGGTAGTGCATTCTTGCAGGTCATTTCTTTCTAATAAGTTACATGATTAAAAAAAATAATAAAAGATCCTTAATTGCGAAATCAATCCAATTTTTAACTGTAAATTTATGTTTTAAAAACAATTTTTTATTTCAGGTACCAGCACAATGCTAACCTTTATCACGCTTTCAAGAAATATTGGAAGTTCCTTGCCTAAAGTGTCTTACATCAAGGCAACCGAATATTGGTTCCTTTTATGCACTGTATTTATTTTTGGATCGCTAGTGGAATTTGCTTTTGTCAACTCAATATGGAGGAGAAAGTACGTTTTTTTTTGTTTTTTTTAAATTAATTTTTCATTTGTTCCTTTCTCTTCCTTCAGCAAGTGGAAGTTCTCCATTCGCAACAAACCTAAATACATTAATATTAATGAAAACAATTACTCCCTGTGGCTTTGGAGCACAATGGGCCACAATATTTTCTGTTTGACGTAAGAGGCGACCAAATGAATAAGAAGCGACAGCTGTCCTTTGCCCTTTCTGCACCGTTAATCATCCTCTTCGACCCCTATTCGTTTTGCTTTATTCTTCCTATTTTTGCATCCAAAACCTGGCTAAGTGCGAACAATTATTAACTAAAGAATGAGAATTGGATGTTCTAGATATTCGATGTAATCGCCTGAGAAAGACCATCATCGTAGAACTGGTCCCGCCATACCAGCAAGGTATTTTTAGAAACACAGGACTTCACGAATAGAGAATAGAAATTTTTAAACTTGTCCTTCGTTCGTCGAAGGCTCTATTACAATCTTTATTTACTTATTTAGCTATCATATTAAAGTAGTCAACTCATACAGTTTCGTTAATGATGTTTTTCATCGCCATTAGACTCTCTCACTTAGCCAGGTTTTGGAATCAAAAATAGGAGCAAATCTGCTCGATCAAATTTATTTAGCATTCGTTCTAAAACTGTGAGAGCTTTCCAAAACACCATCACTCTGGATGCTAGCTATCTGTTTATCTGTTTACCAATAACAATTACAGTGGGCGCTAATGACGAAAAAGTCGATGCGCCGAAAAAAAAAAAAAAAATTACAGTGAGGCTCACTTTCTTCACCGATCAGGCTGATCTAAATTTTTGTAGCACCGATCCGGTTTTCATATACACATTTTGCGTACTCACTGCAGTACGTTCACCATAGATGAAAAATCAGGAAGTGATTGATAGATTTAAGAGAGGGTTCCTCTGCTATTCACAACCAAAGCTAGATAACAGACTTACTTGTTTCATATTCGAAGATAGAATACCAGTTTTGTGTAGAAAATTTTGACTTCCTCAAAATCCTAAGACTATGTTTCTACTTGTCGTTCACAAACCAGTTTGAAGATACTTGAGAATTTGTTTACAAATGACATGTGTCATTCAGTTGAAAATTTATCTGATGCTTACCTAAAATTGTTCGTAATCCAATCACAATCCACTGCAAAATTTTGTTGGAATATTTAACCTTACATACATGTGAATAAGTAGATTTACACTAATCTTTGACGTGCATTATTGATTTGCAGGCAAACTGTTGAAGTGAAAAAGAAGAACAGTAAATATATTTTAAAATCCACTCTAACACCTCAGCAGAAACGTAAAGCCTATGTGAGGTCTGAGGATAGGTCCGTCACTTCTTCTACAGAGTCAGTATCACCCAAACAGGTGAGGATATCAGCCATTAAGTAAGTTTTTCTGTTTTCCATTCACTTAAGAGGAAGTTTACGGTTCGAATTTTATTTTCCACTGCAAGCACACGAAAGTGTTTTTTTTTTTTTTACAAATATGCGTGTGTGTGTAACTCTCAGTGTATAGTATAACTCAAAAACGATAAATACAACGTAAAATTGGAATTGAGTGCAATCTGGGTGCTAGGCGACAAGTTTCTTGTCAACATCGATCAACCGGTTTTGCTTTACTGAACGAGGCGACCAAATAGCCGAGCGGTTTGAGGCGATGACCACAAAGCTAAGATGTATTGTACTGGGTTCAATTCCCATTCTAGGCCTTGGATTGCATTTAATGGTTTTATTAATTTAAGAAATTTACAGTAAAATGTGTTTGCAATTTCAAGTTCTTTTGGTTTTAACATTTCCATTTCTAATTTAATAATTCAATTCTTCTACTTCTTTATTAATCCAAATTCAGTTCGGAATTTCATTAATTTCAAATTTTCACATTCCTAAATTATTACATAAATACACTTACGAGCACGATTCATGCATTCTATACAATGGGATACCATGGGAGCTGTTCATCCTTCGCTTTGCTATATTCAGTAGAAAGAATATTAGTGTCTAAGAAAATGTGACAATTATTATTAAATTAATTGCTGAGAACAAGTTGGGGGAGTGTTTCACATCAAAATTTTCTTTTGTTTCAGAATCGTGCAAGCATGCAGACACTGTCCGTTACCTCGATTAGCAAGGACCCCTTACCGTACAACTTAGCCTTCCAGGAGGCACAAAATTCCAAGAAGACTAGTAAAGGTGTGTTCACGATGACACCCCAAGAAGTGGCCCAGTGGATCGACAGAAGAAGTCGTCTTTTTTTCCCATTAGCATTTTTGTTTTTTAATTGTGTATACTGGATATTTGTATGGTTGTAACTTGTTTAGTTGCTAATTCCGTTCTTCTAGTTAATTTAATTCTGTTCTACTTAGCTCTAAAAAAAATAAATATTTTAGGTAGTTTTGTTTAGTTATCCCGTAAAAAAAAGTAGCTTCATCTGGTTGTAGATTGGGAAACCTTTTCTTATCTTTCATTTCAGGATTCCAGTTGTCTACATTGTCAAATCCTATAATCTACAGACTTCTAGCGCTTACTTTCCATTAAGTCCATCAAATAAATATGTGTTAAGATTTCGAATATTTCTTAAACGACATTGTTTTGATAATAACACTAAAGTTTAGGATTGGATAGCATGTAAGATGCTGATTGTTTTGGATTATTTATTGGCTGAATTTCTTCAGTGCAGTTTCTTCAGAACATAAGTTAATTAATACTTAATTATCTTGGTAAAAGTAAATACGCAATGTATCTTTCACTTAAAATTTTCTCATATTTATTATTCATTCAGAACAGTATTAAAATGAGAGAAATTTCTTATTCATTCATGTTATAATATATTCGATAAAATTCAGTTCAATTCCTCACTGTAATGAGATGAAGTTTCCTACTGCAGGTGTCTCCGTTTGACACAACCATACAGTGCAATGTACTTTTATAACTGTAGTTTAGTTTTCTCTAGATAGCGTTACCTGAAGTTACGAATCTAGGTACAAGAATAGAAGCACCTTGACATCAGAGAAAATGATATCAAAAGAATAAAAAAATGAAAAACTAATTCCTACTGACGGACAACTTTTTTTAATGTGGCGGTTGGAAACAGGAACCATTTCATGTTCAACTTAGACTAATCTTGTATCTATTATTATGTATTGTCGTAGAAATGTCTAAATGTATAGGTAATTTCTTACTCAGGGAAAGAAAAAATAGTTTTCAAGGGGCTAAATTGTTTCAGAATACCATAAGACTATGATCTATTGCAAAGAAGTATCCGAACTAGTGGCATTGAATCCAGAGTATTGTAACAACCAGATTACGAAACAAAAAATAAAATTCCCCATATACAAAATACCAGTTCTTTTTTTTACAACAGAAAACCAAGTAAAATATCTGTTGAATCCAAACATTTTTGTTTAGAATGAAGCTAAGGTAGGAATGATGGTGATCCAATTTTCATTTGCCTAAAAAATCTTTCAAAGAAATTCCTGTAGACATATTTCCGGGAAATTAGATATTCTTTGGAGAAGGGGAAGTTCTGAAGTAATTTTTAGTGCCTCTTACTTGATTCATCCACTGACCGGCCCGCCAACATTTCAGAAAATTTGCTAGATAGTCTTAAAAAGATTGCAAAGGCCTGTACTAGTGCAGTAGCAAAGATCCTAAATAAATTCAGTTGGTTCCTCTAAGTTTTTTCGTTCTAAAGATTCTTAAAGTTAATTTTTCAGCGATGTGAGAAGAGCACTGTCTGGAAGCCGGCAGTGCACTAGGCGCCAATTTTTTTTTTAAGATGTTTACAAACATTAATTAAAAACATACATATTTACTACAAAAAATTCTTTATAAAACAAAATTACAATAATAACTTTTTTAAAAGAACATTTTAAATAAATAAATTAACACAACTTCACTGGATTTATAGCTAAGTGGTTCGAATATAACAAAAAGAGAGAAGTGATCAATCAGGGCTCAACAGTGTAGGAAATACTGTCACTAATATTGTACACTTTCCGTTTTCTTCTACTTGTATTACTTTATTGTCAATGTTTACTCTGAATAGGGAGCTGTTATCCAGTTTAACTTTCCCAGCTGTTACAGTGTTCAAATTAGGTACCATTCTTGAACCTAACAGAGGATCTTCCCATCTCCAAGATGTTTTTTGTAAATAAAAATGTATAAATTATAAGTAGTCTATTATAGTGATTACGGCAGAATCTTACAGAATTTTGTTCCGTCGTTTCGAAGCATTTGTTCAGCCTTGCATTAATAATAAGGCACCTTTACTTTTGTATGTCCATATCTTTTGGCAAGCGCCCTAGCCTAGGGACAATATTCGTGCCTTTGATTATAGCCACTTTGTGGCAAAGACGAGCTTTCACGGTAGATATGGAATATGGAACTGCCCGATATTTGTTATCAAAATCTTGACACATAACTCGTTCTGAAATTGCGCCCGCTATACCTCCCTGTGTAAACAACATATTTGTATGAAATTTTGTTTTTTTACACACTATACTTTACTCAGTAATAAGCCATAGATTTTTTGTTTACAAATCCACAAATTGAGAAGGTATTGTGAGTTGAAATTTTTATTTACTTATTATACCTATTACAATATATAGACGTCAGCCTTATTACAGAGGGGGGGGGAACTGCCATCTTTTGGACGTAGAAGCAACAACGCTATACTAAATATTTATTGAATGTTAAAATTGAATTTTCGTACATTGCAATGTGCAACAAATAGCCCTGAATCCACCGGCTACAACGTTAACTACTTTTATCACGTTATGTCAAAATAACGCGTTTACGAAAACACTGCTGTATTGTAATGTATTCATTGATGAATATTCCATGTATTCAATATAAAACTTATTTTCTGGTTTTAGGATGAACCTAAAATTACGATTCTGCTGTTAATCTAGTCCTTAAATCTATTCCCCCCCAAAATCATTGGTCCGTTTAATTTTTTTTTAACAAGCTTTCAATTTTTCTAGTAATTATTTTTAATTTAATATTAATATTATTATTTTTTAATTAGTTTACTAAGTTATATAAAAAATCTATGTTTTAATAGTTTTATACTCAGTATAATAATTTATCTAAAATAACTGCTGAATGGCAAATGCTACTTTTAACTTGACCAAAATATTTTGTAAATGAAAGCGCCTGAGGTCTGTTAAAACTTATAAAAGCCTTAGAATATTTATGCACATATAATGCAGTGAAATTATTTAAATATTAATGGTTATAGAACTTCCGAAAGTAAAGATTTTATTGGTTTTTAATATCTCGTCAGGAATCATGAAAACATTCTTTAAAGCCGATAAAATATTTAGAAAGCCTCAATAATCAATTCAGATGGATGAAGAAAAAATGTATAATTAATAATCTTTATTTATAATAACATAAATTTGACAAAAAATTACTTCTTGTAATGAATGTACATAAAGGCACTATGTTGGTTGTACAACCGTTACAGAGTGGGGGAAAAAAAAAAACATATACTTATATTCAAAATAAATAAAAATACAAACTAAAAGATGAAATAAGTAAATTGTACGAACAAAAAATAAAATAAACCAACTTATGGTGATAATAAATTAAATTTATACACACTTTAATGAACAACAACAAAAAAAACAAACAAAATCAAAATTTCTTCTTCTTGGTTTTATTCAATAAATGTGACATCTATACAATATTCACATTTCTTCGTAAATATGCAGATTTACAATAATTGACTAGTGCCATCCAGTCTTTTCCATTCAGTAAACCGACCATCTCTATGGTGGAAAAATTGGTTCTTTTATAACATTTATATCTTAGATCACCATACGCTGGACATTCAATCAAAAAGTGATGCAAATCTTCCACAACCTCCATATTACACATTGGACACACATCGAATTCATCTTTAAATGGACAGTTGTTTAATTTTATTGTACCACTTCTTACTCCAATGATCCATCTTATATGGTCTAAGGACATATTACTAGTCAGGTAATGACCATCCTCCAGATTGAATTGAAGCACTCTATAATGCCTATAATATTCATTGTCAGCTACACCCTCAACGAATTTGTTTTGGAACCGTGCCTCTAAACGTAAAAAATGTATAAATAAATTTGAATAAAATACATAAGGTTTGTTAGTAGGTTTCTGCCTGGTTGAAATTGACCAATGAATGAATGAAAACTTGCGTGCTTGTTTATGGATGTGCCTTTTTTTCAAATTAATCTTTGAACTTTACTTTACTTTTGAACTAAAAAAAAAAATCTTTGCATTTTTATTTTTGTTCCTTGGTTGCATTGTTTAAACAGATAGTTATATAAAAATATTAGGATGGTGAGAATAGTTACATACTATTTTACGCTTGGTAATAGAATGTTTTTATTACCGCCCTTAGGTAATATTATATAATCACACACACACACACACACATCCATTTGATATCAACATAGATTTTCTAGGATTCTAAATTAATTATTACTTTTATAATGTTTTAAAAATTATTTGTAGATTAAACTAAGTGGAAAAGTAAAAACTATTAACAGCAGAGATTTCTTTTTTCCGAACAATATTTTGGGTAGTCTCAGCCACAGAGACTAAATAGACATTTTTACAAGATACATGATACGCTATTGGTTATGGAACTAAGTAGTTAAAGAACACAAAAAATAAAATAAACTACTCTTAAGGTTGTAAAAACACATTTTTTATTTAATACTGATTTTTACATAGTTAAACTATATAAAAATACGGTAAAGTCATTCCCACTTTACCATTTAAATTATTTAAAACTTGACGACGTTATATCAAACTAGAAGACAATAAAAGAAAAGTCTCAAATTTAAATGCTAATAGGATACAATGTTCTACAATAACTATGAAGAAGTTTGAGCAAATCTGTCCAATATGAAGTTTTCTATACCAAATTACATAGAAACGAATGTAAAAACTCAAAACAAATTTAATTTCAATAAAACATTCTAATATTAGTTTTTAATTAAAGTTTCAGTTGTTTTAAATAGTTTACTGAAAATAAATATAAACGCATTTCTCAAATTATTTCAATTTTAAATGTGTATCATTTTAGAGAAATGTACATGTACTAACTAAGCAAGTGGTTATTCTAGGAAGTTGCTTTTACCTAAGGTTCTTCTTCTTTGCATTAGGTTCTTTCTCATACTAAATGTCTAAGCATTTGGCTTTTTTTTTTTTCTTAAGCAAATGTCTTCATTTCTCGGTATAAAAGAAGTGGATTGAATAGCCACATCTTTAAGAATGTTGTCCTACTTTAGGGTATCAGGCAAATGGTCGCAGAAAAAACATCAGAGGGGATGTGTACAACTTAAGGTTTGGATTGCCATGCTCATTTTACACATATCCATTAAGCTCACTTTACAGACGTCCGCGGGCACAGAACAAACACTGACGCTCAAGAGAGTCAATCATCATTTAGGTAGCAATGCATTCTACTTTCTTACCTCGCTCTTTAAGTCAATGAAAAGTAAATTTATTGGCCTAAAGAGCTGGAAACTATTAATTCTGAACGATTGACTAGACTAAATGTTTTCACAAAAAAAAAACCATTCGCTCACGAAATAAGTAAATTTATATCAGTACATACACAACTAATAAAATAAAAACTGAACACAGCTTACAAGTTGTAGTTTCAAATTCCTTTTCCAACTAATTGAAAACAAAAATATTTTCTAATTGAAATATAATTATAATTAAATCATAATTCGGACAATTTTTCTTTTTAATTTTAAATTTTACTTTACGATATTTTTGCTATTTCAAATTCAGTCCTTATATCATTAAACCATTACATGTACTCGCCACATGGATACAGAATGGCTGTTCCAACGATTTAAGGCGTTACGCTTGGAACAAATTATTATGGAATGTTATAAAACTCTAATACTTCTTTTAGAAAACAATCTTCCATAAATCTTAACTCTAATTAAATTAACACACATGGAAATACTCGACTAAAAATAAACTGGTTTTACATTAAACATAAAATTTTGACTTTTTTTTGTTTTGTTTAATATAATTGACATTCGCGCGTATAAAGCTACGAGTTTACAATGACATTTTTGAAAAATATTTAAGTAATTAAAATATTGGTGCTGGGGTGCAGATGTACTTTAGAGAAAGAGAGATCTTTCTCTAAAGTACATCTAGAGAGAAGAGAGGCCTATTTCCATGATTATCCGCTTTATAATATCTTTACCGTCTTCAGATTATACCTTCCGTACAATCTAAGTGAAGACGGTTCTGAGAATATAAGGGCGATCAACTTGTACAACTGTGCAAAAAAAAACTAAACTGGTAGCCAATTGCTGATCTTTCTACCTACCAACATACTTAGTACCAAACATTCTCATAGAATCCTGGACATTATAGTAATAGAAAATATTAAAGCTAGTTACATACAAATAAAAAAAGATGTTTGATAAAGTTGAGAGAGAAGAACCGCGGTGTTCAACTCTAAAATAGTGGATAATGTTTTTTGCTTATTAACTTAAATCTTTAATCTCAAAAGAAATCTTGAGCCAGAATACTCGGTACAAAATCAAGCGAAATTGAACCGCAATTAACAAAGAAATCCACAGAAGGTAAACGAGGACTCTGGAAACTGGCCGATGACCTAATAATACGCAATAGAATAGATCTTCGAAGTAATTAAAAAGACAAATTTATTAAGATCATTATTTTAATTTTACGTTCTACTACTACGTTCTCTCATAAAAAAATCAATTTACGAACATGATGAAAATTTCTTCCACCAAGGACCGACATTTCGAACAATAAGATTAAAAAACCGAACATTAAAAAAAAACCCTAGCAAGTATACAAGTAAACTAATTTTATTTTATAAAAAAATTTGGTGGTGAACATTTTATTATTAGGAGCTGAAACTTGGACCCGGACAAAGGCGATTAAGAGGAAATTTAATTGCACACATTAGAAACGAAATCTTTGAGAGAAATATATGTCAAATTGGGAAAATAATGTGGAAGGTTACGATTTAACTCTGAACTTAAGCTAGAGTAAAATAAATTACCAAATTTTTGAAGATCAAGAACTGTCCTACCAGACAATTTTAGTCAAACAAATCGACAAAACAAATTACCAAATCCCGTTAAAGTCTAAGCTACTAACTCATCTGATTTTTTGTTTTCTATTTTCTTACGTTCTTAAGTACTATTTTTTCAACTTCGAAATTAATATATATATATATTAATTATATATATATATATTAATTATATATATATATATATATATTAATTAATATAATATATATATATATATTATATTATTATTATATATATATAGAATGGTCCCCCAAACACTTGAAGTGCCTTTGTCTAAAAAGAAAGGAGTTAAATAATATTTTTCCAGTTATAATTATAACATAAAGTGGTTAAATATATAAATAATTTTCTGAAATCTTTACAATTCAAACATTTTCAAAATAAATAAAAAGTTTTTTTAATTAGTTTTACCATAAAAAAACCTTCTTCTGGAAGTCATAGAAATAATCAGCTGGATGGTCAATTTCAAAAATAAAAGAAATTTTGTATATAATCAAATTATAGACTTGCACATTTATGTAATTTACTTCAAATGAAATCATTTAATGATTTTTTTATATTGTACATCAAATTTTTTAACCTTAATGCCCATCTTCGGCAACTTCAAGTTTTATCAATTTTTAACTTATAATTTTTTTAATCTGTCAATGAAATATCTCCCGCATAGTCACTTTTTCAATAAAGAAATTGAGAAAGGAAAAAAGAAAGAAATCAAAAGAGAAACGGGTTGTAATATCACAATAGGTACAGTCCGTAAAAGAGAAAAGGCTAAGCTCGCAAGGGCATGTTCGACGTCTTGTCGATATAACAGCCAGGATTGTATACGAAACCCAATAAAAAGATACGATAGTGAGGGGTAAACCGCGGTACAGATGGAAAAAGGAGTGCGGGAAAAAGTTTAGAGCAGAAAGGGTATTATTTGTCTAAGAGAGTCTCAATACAGAAAGTGATGGACAAATGTTTAAGGGAAAGCAGACTCCACAAGGCTATAGCGGTCCAGGAAAATAGAAATTATGTGTATTTTCTTTATTTTTTTGGAAACCTTACAAAATTATCTTTTAGTATAAAATTATCACACGATAAAAAAAATTAATATGAAATCAAACATGGTTCATACAGATTTAAATTTAATTTCAATACATTTAATTTAATTTTTCAGGAGAGGAAGACAAAAGAACATAATGAATAGGCCAACAAGTGTAAAACTGAGGATTTCGTTTGCAAATTTACTTTAGTTTTAAACGTTTGTTTTAGATATTATCTGTCAAGATTTAGTTATAGAATAATATATCCGCGGAGAACATAGATGTATAATTCATTAATTTCCAAATTTGTATGGAAATAAAAATATACAAATCTCAGATAAGTACCGATTTTGAAATCAACTTAAACCTATAATAGTTGAAAAAAGTAACGTAACTAAATAATATTTATAAAGCATGAAATTTTTATTCAAATTAATTCAATAAAACTACACCCAAAAAACTTGTTATTCGTGATATTAATATTAGCAAATAACTTTAATTTGAACCCAAGAAAGTGTTGCTAGCGGCGGTGTTATTGGAAAAAGACAAAAACTGTCGATACTTAGAGCTTTCTTAATCCAGTCTATGTACTAGTTTTTACGGACAGTGTAATTAAGAAAGCGGGAATAACATCACAGTGCCTGGGTAAGGCCCAATGTTTATGAGTAATTCAAGATCATTCCGTATGCTGGGAACAATTTTAGATCCCTTTTAATCTTCTTTGATTATACTAACAGTTTCGAAATAATTCATGGGATTTAGGTTTGCAAATAGACTGTAGGAACAATATTAAATGAAGCTGGTTTGGGCTCAGGAATTCCGCAAGTAGTCCTGAACTTGGTTTAACTCCATGTTCAGCGCGTCTGAGTTTGCTTAACGACACCTCATTTAGAGAGATCAAAAATAGAGAAATCTCTTTTTTTCAAAGCAGTCCCAAACCTTTCTATAGTAACCAAAAAGGGTTTTAGGAAGGCTAGGAAAATAGGAAGATTTCCTACTGCATTTTTTCCCCTTGAGTGTCTTTCCAAGGCCTGTCAGTAATCAATATTTTAAGTAAGGTGTTCTTTTTTCAATTTAATTTAATCTGTTGCATCCTAGTGTATTCAAGTCAATTAATTAAAACTAAGTCAAAAAACTAAAATCATTCACAATATAAAAGTCAAAAATTAAAATTAAGTCTACATCTCAATTTTTACTTGAATTATAATTTCTATCACATTATGACATTTTTATCAATTTCTGATTAAAAATAGTGTTTTAGTTTCTTAAAAAAAAGAAAGAAAGAAAGAAAAACAAACATTAAAGCTCATTTAAAGCTAGAATAAATTATTTATAAGGTGGCAAATTGCAGATTGCGTCGTGTGCAGGTATAGCTAGAAAACCTGCGAGCGAAATGCCAACAGCATCGGCCAAAGATGTCATTCCCATTGAAAATTCTCTTCTATCATCAGGTACCTACACGAAAATATAATTTCTATAATTTTATTCCCATAAATATAAACAATGCATCTATTATTATAATAATAATAATAATAATAATTATTATTATTATTATTTGTTGACTTTTGCGTTCGTGCCACATTTCCTGAACTACAGTCGGAAATAATAATTTGAGATCTCTCGAACGTGAAGAACACTACTTTTTCACACTCCGAAACTTCAAATTGCTAAGAATTAATTTATTCTCATTAGAATAATGTTTTTTTATCATGATAAATAAAGCATAACTGAGCCTAAGTTGTTAAAGTAAAATAAGAGAAACAATTGTATTTAAATGAGAGTACATCAGTTATTATTTAAGATAGTTTCTTAATTTTCGAGTTCTTTAAATTCTCTAAAATATCGAGTATTTAAAAATTATTAGCAGCCTAAAATAATACAATAGGTTCCCTTAAATACTTGGGATCTCATTACATGGTACTTTAATGTGAGCGTACCATACTAGGCTCCTTTCAGAACTACATACCAATTTTAAGAAGACCATTTTCAAAGATGAATCCTTAGTATATGGAACGATGGTGATATCCAAACGGAAAATTATTTCTTTTCTGATATATTATAAACATAGAGGAAGAGCACACAAAAAAATTCGTTTTCATGGATTCAGAAAATTTGACATGAACAGAAAACTTCCTCTTTCAAGCAGGAAACAGAAATTAAAAATAATATCAAAAACTAGGGAAGGGATTAGCTATGAGGTTAGCATACTGGACTCCCACGCGGAGGTCCCGGGTTCGAATCCAGCAGCTGACCCTTAGATTTTCTCTTCCTAGGAGCTTCTTACAGCTCACTGTCCGGTGATGGACAGTGTTGTCTGTAACGAGAGAACACTGTCCGGAGGCCGGCAGTGCACTGAAGAAAGCTCCGGGCGCCAATAACCTTAGATGTTGACGCGCCTTAAATCATAGAAAAAAAAAATATCAAAAACTACATGCCTCCTGATTAATTCTGTTGAATGTATTGACATACGCAGCACCACCAAAGAAACCTTCACAGAGAACGGCTAAGAACACGATGTAGATACTTGGCAAGTAGGTAAAGATTGCTTCAGTTGCGAAGAATATCACACTAATAAACTAAAAAAAAAATAATTAATAAATAAATAAATAATGAATATATAAATATATATGCATATAATATATAAAATATACAAAGTAATGAATAATGAAAAATTATAATATTAGCAAATCTACAACATTAAATTTGTGACAGAGTACTCTCAACACAAAATTTCAAAAAAGACATATTCTTCAGAAATCTTGGGGTTGCTGTGTGAATCTCTGTAAGAAATCTTTATACTAAGATTATATTTAGATTAGATCTACAACCATGATACAAATATACAATCGTAAGAATTTAGTAATCGAGCATATTGATTTTTCCCATTGACTAGCAATACCAAATCAAAAAAATATTGGAGATCTTAGCAGTGCATAATTTATTTTACATATATTTCGCAATAATATGTAATATATAATGCTTTCCATCAGCTCATTATCTTTTTATTGTTTAATTTTTTCATGTAGTTGTTTGGTATTTAGTTATTTATATCGAAAAGAACATACATTGAAATAAGTAGTATTGTAGGAACTCATATCTGTAAACAAGTCTATTATTAATTCTGTTTGTTTTATTATTCGTGTTACATTTTAAAATTTATCTTTATTTTATTTTCATCGGATGTAGGTGCCCATTTGTAAATAAAATAATTCACATAGGTACCTGCCGAATAATAAACAACTACTTGAGTTAGTGTTTCCATAGGCAGATTCTATCTCGTTATCACACACATTCACACATCACTTGAGCATTTTACAGACGATTACATTCTGCAAAACCTGATAGCTTAGGCGTGCCAAAATAGATAATTTAGGTCGTTGTAGATTTCACTATTACAATACTCCTTCAAACATAATACAATAAATGTTTAGAATTAGTGCAATACCTGACATAAAGCAAGTATCCATGTCTTGTTGATCTGAATAAGATTTATGGAAGATCTTGAAATGAATACACCAACCTGATAGTCTACTTGGTACCACTTGTATTGTTCAGCATGAGTCAACCAAGATATATCAAAAGTAATCAATTCAAACTGAAAATAAATACATATTGCATTTTAATAATAATTTAACTGATACGATTAAAAAATGGTGTAAAACACGTCTTTTTATCACTACTATCTTTAGGTCGAAGTGAGCTAAAAAAAAAAGACGAAAAATAATTAATAATGAATGCCTATTTTGAGATAATAACTTACTCTTAATAATAACTTACTACTTTTTTAATGACGAGTCTAATAATTAATTAGTAGTAAATTATTAACTTTTAAGATTATTTTAAGTTGCAAATTTGAGAGAAGTGAGGCAGTAAACTCTAAAAAAACGAAAACATGAACTGATATATTTATATCCCAACCCTTTATAACTGTTCTCTTTAATTGAAAAGTAATGTCAAAGTAATTTAGTGTAAAGTTATTTTCTAAAGTGTACTCGCGCGGCGGTATTGCTGGAAAAGGCAGAAGTTTACACATTTGTTACAACGCAGCAAAATCCGATACTATGACTGAGCAAAGCTCAAGATATCCTGTTCAAGATCTAGGGTTTTTTGATAAATCTACATCAAAGATCGTTTTTACACTGCTGGAATGTGATTGGACCGCTTTCAAACTGCTTTAAGATTCTCGCTGAGGTTCATAGAGCTTACGTATAGTCACGTAAGTAGCAAATCGAACACATCTATTTTGAACTCATGGAAACCTAGCACGGTCCTGAACTTCTTATTTAGTATCTACCGAGTGACCTACGTTTGCACATGAACAAAGCAACACTGGAGAAGTGGTTTTTTTCAGATAAACCCGAACGAGATTTACGTCACCACGCGGACCCGAAAGAAGGCCATGACAGAGATTTTCCGATGCAACTTTTTCCCTATTCTGTTTCCAAGACAATGGCAAGTTACTGGCAATCTTCCAAAAAGGTTTAATTGTAATTGCTTTGTGTATTAAAAAATCAAAGGACGGAAGTTCGACATTTAAAGTTTACTTATTATTTATTGGGGAAATGTTTATAGTAAAGTATGAAGTTGAGCTCTCTGTGCACGCACCTAACTTTAACACCCACCTGAAGAGATTGGGGAATTTTTTTTTTTTTATTAAATCAAAACAAATTCAGTACTTACAAGTCCCTGGTTGATGAAGTATTCAAACAGGTATACTAAAAACAATGGTATCATGTACTTAAACAAGGATGGTATCAGTGAAAACTTGTAAGACAATGACGTAGATTTTCCAATAATTGGTGCTACTTCACTATCTATTTCCGAACTCCTCGAGCTGGAAACTTTCGACAAATCACCTGTAGTGCCATTTCCTTTGTTACTTCCGTTACTATTTCCATCACTTCTTTTTGGTGGCTCAAGTAAAAACCAAAAACTAAAAATAAAATGAATAACTATTGAAGAACAAATTCTGTGAGATAAAACCCTCAAACTATTTCTCTTACTATATAATTCTTACAACGAAACAATACTTCATATTAGAGCAGATAAAGAGAGCAAAGATTTAAGTGTAGCAATTTTTTACGTATCTTCCATGCAAAATGATTTTAAGATGTTTTGCAAATATTATTTTATGTACTCACCTCATACCCATTACAGCAGGAACAGTGAGTAAAACGTAGAGTGTAATTTTATGGCTTCCTAATATCTTTGTAAGTATGGCGTATGTAAACGAGCCAAAGAAGCCGGCAGCGCCAGTGCCTGATGACCATGTTGAAATAATATGTCTGAACAATGATTAAAAAATAATCTTATGTAAAACAAATTTTTCAGGATTGCTATTTATATAAAAGTAAGGGAAGGTAGGCCCAACAGGTTCTGATGGATTGCGCATTCTAGTAAGTGCATATTCAGCTAATGACAGTGGATGAGGTTAAGTTTATAACGAGTATCCTTCCTCTCAAATACCTCTTATTTGATCAACTTACTTCTTATCAACCGCAATTATTTGAATTAATTTGATACACAAGTGAAAAAGTAATGCAAGCAACTGAGCTTGGAAGTCCCGCCCGAATTAACTTTATGTACTTACACTCGCTAATCTATTGGCTTAGATCGATACCGAAGGCTAGCATCTCTTATACGCAACAGCATCTGACCAAAAAGGGAATATTCTAAGCTGGAATGCGGGAATTAAGTGTTTGAGAAAATGATATTTTTAAGATCAACCACTTTTTAGCACTAATTAGTGCTAAATTGACCATTGCAGTCAATAATATTACTCCTGTTATTTCTATTACATGAAATTGGTAATTGTAATATTTAGAAACCTAACAAATTAGCTTGTATAAAATAAGAATTCTAAAAGACCAATTAGAGCTTGAGTAATTAGGTTTCTTGTGAAATTTTTATAGCTGAAGACGACCTTTTCTTGGTTCCACAGATTAAATTTGGAAATAAATAAGTGTTGGAGGAATTAGTCACAAATTTATTCGATTATTTAATTTATTTGTTTTATTAGTGACGTGGAGCTGCTTTCGCTGATATTTCTTAAAAATTATAAAAATCGAAATTAAGAGAAAGTTAATACAATTTGCATACTTATTCTTATAAAACGCCATATAGGAAAGAAGTGATGCTTCTCCGAGTCCTGAAGATAAAGCAGTACAGACCACTCCAGCAATAGCCACTGCAACCGTTGGCGCTTCAGCTACCAGTATATACCCTGCGGCTGATAGAATTACTATTAAGGCCATCCTGAAACTAGTGCAACAAAATGCCATTGACAATTGTATCAAAAATAAAATGTGAGTTCGGAATAAGATGATTCATTCTGAGTCTCCTTTCCTGCGGAAGTTTTTTTATTTTTTAAAGTAACTGTACGAAATTTATAGAAGGTCGGATTTGGACCAGGTAGGACTTTTAAGTGGGGTTCCATGTCTAAGTTACTGTATTATTAATATAAAAATTTAATAGTGAAGTATGATGTTCCACCACTGTATACGAAACTAATTTTCAGTCGCTTGAAAAATAGGCTATTACATTACTTTAAAAAACCATTGCAGTCAATAATTTTTGCTTTAAGTAAAATTATGTAAGAAATAGTTACTTACTGAATAAATAAAGGGAAAAATGGTGAAATTAATTTTATTGTCAAAGATGGTATAATATCGGCCAGAAGTATAGCTCCAGTGGACATATGTGTACATTGCCTTACATAAGTTGCATTTGAAGAACTGTTTGAACTTGTATCACCATCCTAAAAAACAAAATAGAAAAAACAATTATTAGGAAAATAACAAAACATGCCCTTTCAGTTTTAATTGACTGATTTATTACTCAAAGAAGGTAGATGAAGAATCCAAGAAAACAGAATTTTTGTAAAAATTTAAATGGTCAAATTATTTTTTGTACTTAGTTAATTATTTTTATTTGAGGTTTCAGGAAATTAGTTAAAAAAATATTAAGAATGTGGATTTTCAGTATATATAGAAAATAAAGAACAAAAAGTTAAAAACAGTATTCAAATAATATGATATACAAATAATAATATTAAATAATAATAAGGGATTATAGGTTTTTTAGCACACAGTTGAATAACTTTCAACAAAGTATTAACAATAGTACTTTAATTTTAGAGAAACTCTAGCATTGCCGAATTATTCTTACATAACGTGTAAGCAAAAGGGATACAGGCAGAAATACAATCAGCCCAGAGGTCAAACCTCACCTGCATTTGAAAGGTCTGACATTGGCAATCAATCATTGAACGCATGAAGCTCATGATCCGAAACTGTTGGCATTCCATAATCCACATAAGTGCAGCAGTTTTCATGCATAGCAAGAAACATTAACCATACCTTTTAGTATAAAATATACGTTTAGGTATTATATGTAGAAGCTTAGCTTTGGCCTCAATAGATTACAATTTTTACACTCAAAAGCCAAGATCATGGCATCATGTTACAAGTTTTCCTTTTGGAGCTTCTTATAAATACAATGCAGGCGAAATGCTGGAAGACTAAGAATTCTGTACTACGACTGATCCGTTTTTGCAGCAGTATGAGTTAAAAAAAACCGCTACAGTAAAAAGTACTGTTGTATAGATAGCTACGAAATATCGCATACCGTTTGTCGGAATGAGCCAGATACACTTCTGGAAAATAAGAATGTCAATGGAGTTTTTTCTATTCGATATTGTAAAAGTGTTTTGCTACACTTGGAAAATGAAAGAAAGCAGAATTAAGAGGAGAAATAAAGATGGGCACATGAAAAGTGCCTATCGTTGCTCTGGCGCTGTCCTTCAACGTATCTCCATCAACACGTTGAATCTTCGCCCCATTTTGTACATATTGATAGAAAAAGTAGTCATCCTGAATATTTGCACTCACGTGAAGCAGTTTTTAAAAATAACCGGAGTAAAATGAACAAAATTCTTAGCGACAACCGCTCAAATTTCAGATTACCGTTAAAAAAAAAAGAGCTAGAGATTGAATACAATAATAATAATAATAATGGAGCGCTAATGAGTCGATGCGCAGGAAAAATAAATAATAACTATAATAAAATAAATAAAAAATAATCACAAGATTAATACGTTTCCAAACTTCTTTTTCAGCTATTCTCATGGTTTCATATCTAAAAAATGAAAATACTATAAAAAATATTTCAAAAAATTGGAAATATTAAATGTATACGTTGCTTAAATTCATACCAGTGCTGATAAAACTCCAGTTTTATGAGTCTTAAAAGTCACCATGTCTGTTTTATTGATTTTTTTTTATGCCCAACAACACTTTTGACCAATTACTTACTAATCTCATGACTGTCTAGTTGAACAGAATATCAGCCATTTATTTATCTGATGATTACTCAATAGCAATGGTGTCAAACTTAAAAAACTTAAAAGTAAATAATATTAATAGGAAAGCTGAATGCAGGATGTTGAACGTGCATGTAGGCTATCAGCCTGTATGGCAAGGCACATCTAACTAACAGACCACTAGAAACCTTCTTAACATGAGAACCACTGAAAATATTGATTTATTTGTACAGTTTTAAACTAGCGTTTAAAGAAAATCGAAGGAGGCGTTTTAAAGAAACGAAAGTAATATAATATTTCTATACTGTCTATGACTATATTTTCTTCACATTTGGCATTCCAGCAGGGTTTTTATAAATATATAGGTAGGTAATAGACCATGTATTGCACTGGGCTGGTAATTTAAAGAGAAGCTTAAGCAAGCACTTCAACAAAAAGTTTGAAAGCTGAATTCTTAAAAATGAGACAATTACTATTGACTAATTTTTTTTTAAGTCTAGTTTCCTACTACTCAACAGAGATGAGGTGGAGTACTTTTGTTTTCCCGCGAATTCTGAAAGGGCGAGAATAGATTGCATTGTCGTTCCCAAGACACTTGAAATAAATGTCATTAATTCTCTTCCATTCATAAGCTAGTTAAAACTGTTGTCTCAGAAAAACGAAAGTTCTAAATAAAGTCATTTAGGTAGGAAAATAGTAAACGAAGTATAAAGATAAAATATGGATGCCTTACGAGAAAATTAAAAACCACCATTAAAAAAATTGTATAATTCTATTTTGTAAGTTACTATTTTCTATAAATTTGTTACGTCAACCATTTTTTTCATATGAGATTAAATTCAATTGTTGTTACGACAGACAACCCCTAGCTAGAGCCTTGATGGTTCAGACTTCCTCCACCACACTACCGCACCGTAGGTAATACTTGGAATGACTGTCCATGTATAGAGTCAGTGAGTAATTTTAAGGCGTAAAATTGTCTTTCAACAGGTTCTAGCTACACCACAAACTGCCTGTTTTGCCTTTCAGAACTTGATAAGCAAGAGAGAGTAAAAAATTGCACAAAACTGAACAGCTGTATCAAATCAATTTTGAAAAGTATCAGGGATTCCTGGCTACAAAGGACCACTAACAACAAAAAGAGAATATTCCATATTCGGTGCTCGACACCATCGCCACAGAGTAGTCTTACCATTCTTCAAACCACTTCCTTCTTCACAAAAATTAACATAATCTATATATGTATTAAGCAACGCATACTTTGTTTTTAAATATATATTTTTCAAAAACAAATTTTGGTTTAATGAATTTATTTGAGTTGTTTAGACCAGAAAAGACCTTTGACGTTTCCTGACTTGTAGTAGTTACGTCCACCATCTTTGACAAATGATGATATACTTATTAATCTATTAATTGCTTTAAACACTAGTACTACGTAAGAAAAAAAAAACTTCATGCTTGGGATTCATGCTCAGGTAAAGAAAGTTTACCACATCCTCTATTTGTCAAAGAAATTGATGTAAATAGTACAGGAAGATTCAGCGAAACTGAAGGTAAGAGTATATCTTTAAAGAAAAATTAACCCCAGCAGAAGATACCTAAAGGTCAAAATAAGTAAGAATATTATGCATAAGAAATGTCTTCTAGTGCCTACAATTTCTAAGTATTATTTTCTGACTTAAGTTGAATAAAATTACTCGTACATTCTTTAATAAAAATATGCATCTAACTCTGTGATATTAGGAACACTTAAAAAATATATTGTATATACATGCACTGTAAATAATAATTAGTGATATTTTAAAATTTATGTTCTTTGATAGAGAGCGTCGTCTGATAAACGAGATCAGTCTGAGATCAGGACTGATAAAAATATTTCATTAACGACCCAACATTACTCAAAAAAAACTTTAGAGATTTGAGTTTATAAATACGTAGTAGCATGTAACAAATGTGACTTAGTACAACTAGTGCTACAAAAGTCAACTCCAGGATTATTCCGGTTTTATTGAATAGATCATTATCAAGTTAGTTGCACTTTTTGCTTCATTAATAAATAAATAACGTGCAAAACTGGTACATCGGCGAACTACACTGGTGAAACAGTAAGAATGAATCAGCTACAGAGCCACGTATTCTAGGCAGACTTTACAGCATTTAGTAACAAGAATGAAATATCACGAGAGAGATATGAGTTGAAAAAAGCAATCCGCAGTTTTAGCAATTTTGGCCGCATCACTCAACTAGATAATCAACAAAATCAACTATACAAAATAGTAAAAATTAATTAAAAACATACAATTATAGACCAAAAAAAAGAAGAAAAAAAATGATATTAAAGATAATACAAATACTAGCTTAAATCAAATAATACAATCATGTAATCAAGGAGTCAGAGGGCGTCTTTGCAGGCACTTGATTATTTTGAGTTGTTGTTCATATAGGAAGGTTCAGCGTTTATCTAGGAGTTACTATCCATTTTGAAAGAATGGCTCATAAAAGACAACATTCCAATCAGAACAGCTTACAAGAACGCGCAAGGCAGTTTCGCAATTATCTACTGGAAATCCTAACCAATTAAAATGATCGAATATTGGGCTCAAGTAGGCTTGATTCGAGAAGCCCGTAGAGCAGAGAAAAAGTCAAATATTCCATGTTTAATTTAAGAGGGACCAATGAGTTTATTAAGATCCTAAATATGTTTTTTTACAGCTCAAATCATTATTCAAGAGATAATAAATTAGAGGATGTTTAATTTTGTCACTGATTGTATTTATAAGAAACAATATTTTCCTTTTCACACAAATTTTGGACAGCTCTGCCTGGAAGCCTAATAGAAAGCTACGTCACTAGTGATGCTGACTCACACAAACAAAAACACTTATTTCTTACTGGGGAGACCTCAAAACATACGTAGTATGTGAAAATGCACAGACAGGCCTGATACATTGTTTTGATTTGCTTATGCATTAAATAATTATAAAAGATGCATTTATGAATATAAGACAAAACAAATAATAGTAATCAATCATAATAACAATAAAATAAAGAGCCTATGTTTGTTTCACATCATATATGATTTTAAAGCCATAAACAGCTTACATTTCTAACCAGAAGCGTTTCTGCTCATGCCTTTAAATTTTAAACCATACTGGATAATGTCATTTGCTTGGCTTATCCTGAAAAAAAATACATTAACTTGGTTTCTTGCTCAAAATTTTAATTAATTTACTTATTTTCAAGTAAATATATAAATATATATGTATAAACAAAATAAAACCGTGAGTCCTATGTACTTTATAAAATCATTTTCATCGATACTGAAAGATAAATGTTGATGGTTTAGTAAGACCTAGATTCCGTTTTACTGATTTATATTTTGTAATGTTATTTTAATAGTAACAAATAGGAGAACAGATATTAATTAAATATATAAGAAATGTTGAAATTTGTAAAACACAATGGTGAATTCTAGAGATTTTGCAAATACTTCTTGGATGTTAAAAAGAAATACGGTTCCATGGACTAAAAATCCTATACACAAATTTGACAATTATTAAAAACATCGTTATAATAATCTTTAAACTCAGCAGAGTGCGTCTTACAACACACAAGTAATTTTTCGCCATTGCTGTGAAAAAAAAACCTGAAGTCATCTAAGCACATTTTCTAGCTTTAATCGTATGAGAAATTTTTTTAATTCGGACGACACTGAAGGATTATTTTAATAACAGCTACAGTTCTCAGATAATAGTTTTATAGAAAACTGTTAAGTTGAGATGGTCCATTTATCAATTCGTGCTGCTCAGTATTTAATGAGCCTTGTAATTAAGGTAAGGTCCAAGTTAGCATAACTTAGAAGCTGCGATCCTCGAGCAAACACTAGAAACTTGTTCTCCCATATTCAGGCTCTTGAAGGATTTATTATTTAATACACATAAAAATGAAACAGCCAATAACGCAAACACCTTTGTTAATCACCTTTATTTTTTTTTTTCTTTAGCTGTAGATAGAATACTCAGGTTTTTTTTAAAATGTTACACCACTAAAATACTTAATTTTGTGTCAGTAAGAGAAAGTAAACAGACAAAAATTAAAAATATTCAACCAAGAAATTTTTGCATAGTGAACGACTAACAAACAAAATAAATGAAATATTTTTAATGGCATTCAGGTTATTAAAAAAAAAAACTTAAAAAAAATAGTAAAGGCCATGAGTTATTACAGAATTATTACTTTTAGATTTGCTATCTGGAAATATGGTAGTTGCAGATCTTGAAAATTGTTGTGTTTGGAATCCTTGGACGCTTATTCAGAATTATCTGAATCACAAAAACACATATGCAAAGTACAAGTCACATAAACAAATAAATACAAAAAACAAAATACTAAGTACACATTTAATAATAAAATATAAATTAATTGCAAAAGCAAATAGTATAGTAAACTGTTTTCAAAAAATAATTTCAAATTTTATATGTTTTCCTTGTAAGATTTTTATTTTAACAAACATAATTAAAAGTTCAATATATACGTAGCGACGATCTTATTTTCTTGTTATCTAAAGAAAATAAAATTATGAAAATATTACCATAAACCCTGATAGGAAGCCGCCCGAATTTCTTTAAGTAGATTTACCTGTGTAATTTTTAAAGATTAAACATGACAAAAAAAAAACAAATAAGATAAAAAGTAAATAAAAGAAAGAAGAATAGACTCATTCCTCAATTTACGCGTTGTTTCGTTTGAAGTCTTTCAATCTATGTTGTTATCTATATTGATAACCTTTGTTCTCCATAATACAAAACTACTACAGAAACGTGACATCCCAAAACCCCTTATTGTATGGAAATAAATTTACAGGGAAAAAACTACTATCACTCTTCTCAAAAAATTATTTGGCCGATTTAAGATACTTACAATTTCGTCTCACCTACTTTTAATTCTATTGGCCTGAGAATAAATCGATTTTTAGAGTTCAGTTTCACGTAGGCTATTTTCTGAAAGACACTTCTTGAAAAAAATAAGAGAACCTTAAAACATGTATTTCCAGTAAAAAAAGAAATAAAAAAAAAACTTCAAGTATGACAAGAATACAATAAGAGAAAATAAAATCTCATGTGACATTCATTCACAAGTCGTTCTCTTACTATAATCCTTAAGGTTTCTTTCCATCTGGAAATTTTTAAATAAATGGTTAACTTTATTCTAATAAAACTTAGTTAGCTTTAATTTAGTGGCAATTTCAATTTTGTTCAAAACCTTATTAATGTCCAACAGCGGTACCTAACGAAATATTTAATTTGAACTATCAAAGACTTTTTTTTTAATTTGACTTACGTTCACCACAACTGTTAGACTCAGAAACTCTCATAAAAAACTTCTTCTTTTTCAATATATAATAATAAAATATCTATACCAATGCTATGCATTCTCTCACAAAAAGTAAGAGAAAGAAAAGAAAAAAAAATCTGTATGAACACAAAACCAGTTACATAAAATAACTGAAGATTAGTCTACCATAAGTAAACCAGAAAAAGATTTAAGTAGGAACAAAAATAAATACGTCATCACCTGAAAACCTCCTAAAATCAGTTTTTTAGATAAAGAAAAGATTTAAATTCTTTGAAATTTTTTCTTAGATATTACGATTGGATATTTCAGAGATTGGACCAGGGATGGACGCACATACTAAACTAAATCAATTTTTCTAATAAATAAAATTTAATTACTTCGGTGACAATTCAATAAGGGCCTTGGAGTATCCCAGCCTAGCTGTACTTTTACTCACATCCGACAAAACGGATCCGAATTGCAGAGATAGTAATAAGTAAGTAATTAAGTAACCAACCTTTAAATCGTTCACAAAAAAAAATATAAAAAAAATTATAGCAACCATTTTAAGAAAACAAAAAATTAATTAAATAAATATATTCAGTGAAATATTTTTGATTGGGGGATTTTTGGACGCCCAAGTTACATTTGATATTTGGTTTCCGCAGTAAAATCCAAATATAAAGTTTCAGTTTTCCAGTGATTGCTTCTTTTTTGGGCTAATACTCTTCAAATTCAAAAATTAATTTTTCCAAAACCCATTTTGGATGACTGAAGAGGACCTCAACTAATTTTGTTTCCAGATGAAATAAATTTTGAAAATATAACTCGATTAAGAGGAAAATCAGACTGTAGCAAAGCAAAGAAAAACAACAACCTAGTGTTTAATTTTACAAATTAGCGTGGCGTAAATCAAGGAATGAGTGCAATCAGAATTATTATTAATTATAGTGATAAATTATCCAAATCGATATATGATTGAAACTGAAATACTTTTTGAACATTTCTTTAACTGAGAAAAAACTTGTATAAAAATAACTCAGCCTGCAACAATTTTTTTTTTTTTTAATGATAATATAGTTTATATTTAGTTATTTTTTATGTATTAAATATGAAATCCGCTTATTTAAATTTAGTATAAATAACTGACTCACAGTATAGTGGAAATTGGTGCTGAGGATGTCAATGGCTGCGGCCAGCATGACTACATATCCATAGTTGTTACACAGGCCCAGAAACCAGAAAGCAACCAGCGATCTCGGTCTCACTGGCACCCGGCTGTTTGCGATACCTTGTTGCGACTTCTCTTCCATTAATCTTGCTGCTGGATTCTCTGTAAGAGAAAAAGTTTTCGATAATATATTGAATGCTATTTTTTCCATTCATGCCCTGTATTTATTAGTATTTGACAAAATATTTTGACAGACTCTCATTTGATTTGTGAATAATATTGCACAATTTAAGGCCAATGCTATATGAAGATGATGTATTCATTTCTGTTTGAATGTTTTAATCTGAGAGAGTCTAAGCTGTGAACATTTACATTATACCATTATAATTATGTTTTGTACAAATTCAAATAAGAATTTATCTGCTGCCAATAAATTGGCTAAATTGGATATTGCCAATTATTTTCCTCATTATGGATATTTACTAATACTAGAGTATAGAAGTATTTGCTTTTAATGGTTTATGTGCAAATTTTATTAATTTTATTGTCGCCCATTTTATTACTTTGCAGTTCTATTCAGTAAATTTAGCAAGTTTAAATTAAAATAAATTGCAATGTATGCGCCCAGCTCCATTTTGAATAGGATACTAAGTCCTGAAAACTAAATAAAAATGATGATGATTATTATTATATTTAGTGTTATAATTGTATTGTATAAGTACCGAATTTCCTTAAATTTGGAGCCCTACTATTATTTAAGAGTAAAATTTCTTATTTATTTTGTAATTTGGATGCAATATAAAATAAAATATACTTTTTCTGGCGTTGGACCAAATGGTGGTGCATTAAAATTGTGCTCGAAAACAGATTCAATGGTTATGATTTAAATTTAATCGGCACCGCGAATTAATTACTTTTCAATGAGTTATTAACGCTCAGATCTTTTCACAACGCATAGTATCCTTGGAGGCGAATTGAATAATATGAGGAAATTCAACAGAGCGAATAAATTTTGCAATAAAAGTCATCGTGCTGTTTTTAACATGACCTTGAGTGCTCTGCGAATCCAAATGTAGAAAATAATTAACTTAAAAAAGCTGATATATGCACTCATAGCTTTCACTTATTAAGCCACACATATTACAGTAGTAGTGAATTAATAAAAGTAAAATCAACGTTTATAGTTATCCTCAGCTTAGTAATAAGGCTTGCCATAAATTAGGCAGGTAAGTAAATTTAATTGCACATATAGGTAGTAACTATAGTTCCAAGGGCTTTTAGAACGTTAGAAGATTACTACGAAAAACAGGAAAAAGAAGTAAATTTCGTGGGAATGCAAATAAATAATTATACCAAAACTAAGTAAATAATAGCTTCAAGGTTTGACAACATAATATGTCGCTCAATTTATGTTAAAACATTAATGGAAAAAGATTTGAAAATTGTGAAATCTTCTAAATATTTGGAAGCCATATTTGCAAAGTAGAGATTTTCTAAAAAGGAAATGCAAGATAGATTATTCTGTGAAAATATTTGATCCTAAATTGGATAAAGGAGTTTGGAAAATAAGAAGAAACAGTAAACTATATGCGTCGTCAGATACAGTAGCAGTAATTAGAGGAAAAAGCCTTGACAGGTTAGGACATGTAGAGTGCATTTACAGGGATAGGACAGCTAAAAATTTATATATTATTATTCAAATATTTTTCATATTTTTATTTCTCTTGCACATATTTCAAGGAAATTATTACTTTTTGTAAAATATAATTTCTTTGTTATATACTCCATGTGTTCGATTTTTTTACATTTACCCATGAGCAAAATATAAATTTCAGAAGCTGTGAAATTTTTTAAGGGGTACAAGGCGAGAAAAAGGTTGGGAACCACTGATCTAGAGTAACCCCAATCTGCATGTTCACGAGTTGAATGATTAGTAGTCTTTGCAGGTGGGTTCACCTAATTGAATTTTAATCAGGAAAAAAGGTCAAATATCCTACACATTAGCACTTCAAAGATAAAGATTAGCAAACTGATAAGGTTAAGTGTAAATCATCTCTTATCAGCTATATAAGAATCCCAAAATTCACTTATAGAGTATGTGTTGTATAAACATTGACATTCCTCTAACCAGTAAACCACTCTAAAAGAAATTTACTCTTACAGAATACATATCACATATTAGTTGAAAATTAGTCAACAATTTACAATTTGAGGCAGACAAATGAATGAAAAGCTGGCCTTACCAACAGTAGCGTAACATAATGCTAACTAAGTAAGCTGTATGCCAGGTGAATCTTTAATTTTATTGTAGTTTAGAAAACTTTTCCTAATGAACTTCTCTGAAATATCTGGCACACCTGAATCACGATCATAAAATGCACGTTATAAGAACATATTGGGATATTCCACCAGTAAAGAATCTACTAGAAAAAATTTAATTTAAAACAGAAATCTAAATAAAATTGTTCAATCACTTGACAGAAATAAATACGAAACTGTTATGGAAAATGATGAGTAAATTTTCTTACCAAACATTCTCAAGGTGAGGTTATGAGTAGATCTAAAGTTTTTATTTTGTTTTTTGTTTTTCTTTTTGAGTGAAAGCAGAAGAAGATTTAAACAAATAAAATATTTGATTTTCTTTATTAATGTGTTTGCAACTGCGTTTACAATAATGCAACTAGGAAATGAGATGAAAGTACAAAAGCACTGCAGAGTAAGTCTAACTAAACATGCAATTTAGTAATAATAATAATAATAGGCGCTAATGACCTCAGCAGTCGATGCGCCAAAAAAAAAAAAAAATAATAATAATAAATAAATAAATAAAACAAAATGGATTAAGGGCTTAAATGAAGGGCAGCCAACAATGGCCATCATATGTTGGGCAATGCAAATCACCGAATGAATTGAATTCGAAGGAGCACAATTTTTTGTTCGAGCACATGATTGCTTGGCCAATGGCGCCTTCAGCCAACGAGAAGGATTCGACGGGAGATTATTATGGGACAAGTTTCAAATTAAAGGACTATAATGGGAGAGTTTCGATTGGAATTTGATGAAGAATGCTGGACAAGGTAAGGAACAAAGAGCCATTTGTGTGGATCACTTAAAAGAATCATATTTTTCAATTGAAGCCAAGATATTATAAAACATAAATAATATAATAATTCAGTAAGAAGCAATTCTATTTTGTGACTATAATTACTAAGACATAGATTAATTTGACTCACAAATAAGGCAAGAAAGCAATAATAAGGCTGTTCGGGATTGACGAACTAAATTTCTGACTAAACACTAGACATTAAGCAGATAACTGATTACTTCAAAGAGAATAGTGCTTACTATCATGCTTTTGGTGTTTTAAAATTAAAAAAATAGCATCCGTTTTTATTTCTTTCAATGCTAACTGATTACACCAATTGTATTTACTACTATTTACAACAGTATTCCGCATAAAATTCCAAAAAGTAATTCCTTAGTTTCAAATAAAATACGCATTTGATTACAAATTTAATTTGCTACAAGTATTATTAAAGATTATAAGGTATCCTCTAAGTGACACATTACAGGAAAACCTTACAACACTCTGCCAGAAGGGGCCTTATTCCAATGCTTCTTGAAAAATTTTTAAAATAAAAATTGTATACAGCACATGTATGTAATTAGTATATCAATTTTTAAATTGAAAAAAAAAAATTGAAAAATCGATTCGAAATTTTATTATTAGTGCAACCTAAACGAAATATTAAATTTAAACTTTTAGCTATTTTTGATAGTTAAATGGTTTTCAAACATTCAGATTAAAATTTTTAAAAAAACAAAACAAAAAATACACTTTTTTCGAACTGAAATGAATGTAAACATATTTAGAAAATCGAGTCAAGAATTGAAATAAGTATGAACTTGTATTGAGCTGACTGATAAAAATTATGAATGAGTAAGGTTGTTATCTCGACAAGGTAACTAACTTAACGATACAAACGCCAATTTGGTCACAAATGTGCTTACACGACAACAAATTTATTCCATAAGCAAAAATTGGTCAAGGTTATAAGGTAGAAAGATCTTGTGTTTCTTATCACAATGCTAGCTGTTTTCTTTCCATCTATTCACTCCAGGAATTCGTCAGCGGATCAATTAAAAACAAAAAAGTCATTTAGTCATTTTACTAAATCCATTTTTCCTTACTTTTTTATTTTATTTTTCTTATATTATTTTACTAAAAAAAAAATACTGTTCCAACAGAATTGTAAACTTACGTAGACTTTCACGCAGCACAATGAAGTGTCACGAAATAGGATGGATTTACGTAGACTTTCATGCAGCACAATGAAGTGTCACGAAATAGGATGGACTTACGTAGACTTTCACGCAGCACAATGAAGTGTCACGAAATAGAATGGATTTTTGACAAAATTTAGAAATGTAGAAAAGGGTGGACAACCATACGGAAGCTAACTATGATGGGACAGCTGACCACCTTATTCTCTATCTAACTCTACATAGACTTCAGTTCAACCTATCAAACCTTTTACAAACAATGGAGAATGCTTCAGCTACCCTATTCTTTAATATAGTACTAAAATAATGTGTTGGGGGGGGCTTCAGATTTAAACACCTGTGGACAAATCTTTAATTAGGGCACTTAGCTTGTACAGACGATACTGATATTCTATGCAGATCAGAATTAGGCATAAAAAAAAAGGATTTCAAGCCCTAGAGTCGTCTGCTAAGTTTCTGAGGATAGAAACAGAAGTAAAGGAAAGCACTCGTCTACTTTTTCAAGCGAGGCTTAACGCCCAACCATCAAAATTAGAAGTCGGGAAGCGTTTACATACTTTACAATAAATTAAAAGACGCGAACTAGGGTTACTCCTCTTGCTACTACAGATAAATGAAAGTAAAATGAAGTACATAGTGTTGGCTGTTCAATCTTGTCAATTCAATTGGTTGTTCGATTGTGTCCAATCTTCATTTTACCATATTTACTGATACGAAAAGGCCAGGGGGCTTCGTGGATCTCACCAAAAAATAACTTCTCTAAAAAAAAAATAATCAAAAAAGGTAAAGCGTCTAACAGAATTATCAGTAAGGTTACGTAGATAGAATTAAAGTAAAACAAAATTATTTCCCTATTGCAATAGAATGCTTTGGTTGCTTAAAACTGTCCGGTAGGACAGTTGTATAAGGGTTGATAGTCAAAAACTGCACGGAAAAAGCGTAACGTTGAAAAACACCTAACATCGATAATTTTTTTCTCTTTTTCTATAAGAGATAAAATTCCCAAATCTTGTTTAAAATCTTCTTTATAACTAGTTTTTTCGCAACAACCCAGATCTAATAGATTTCGAGATAAAAGTTGCCGAATATGAACAAAAACTGTATTTTCAGAAAATCTTCTTCTACTGCTCCTTCTTCTTGTTACCTTTTTTGTAAACAACGTAGCGCCTAAACGCGTGTCTCGGTTTCCATCAATGTTTAGTATTTCATTTGCAGAGTGAAGCAAGATTTAATAGTAGATAAAATCTAATTTTAATTCATAGAATTTTCAATTTTGCTCATCAGGAAGAATTGTCTTCAGATGAAGACCCATCGCTTTTATTCGAGATTTGATTCACAAAAATGATTCAAAAAAGTGGATCTGTGCACCGAGCTACTTCAACAATAAAATACCAATTGTTCAGCTTACACCAACATAGAATTTACAAGAAATGTCGACTGTATTGTTTACTCATGGCAACAATTATAAAAACAAAAGAAAAGCAGTATGCGGTATTGAAACTACATGCATGTGGCCTATTTTTGGGCGCCTATGAGTTTCATTCTCCAGTAAAATTGTGATCATATGATTTCACCAAGCTATTGAGTTTTGAGTAGTATTGTACGTCAGCGTTTTAATCAATTTTGATTTCACATTATATGGAGCACTAGCTTCTTGGAATGTTAAATCTATCTAAAATTTGAAAGTTATGAAATCAGTTATATAAACGAAATGAAAACAGTAATTTCAGTCACAATTATTAAATTCATGTAGAATATTTGTTTCATTGCAGTTGATAACATTTTATTGATAACAGTTAACATAAGGAACTGCTGACGACTTGGAAATCAAATATTGCATATCCAACGCTCTCACAATACTTAGAGCCGTCTATAAATAAATAGTAAGCACCAGGAATAATGATTTTGTAATTTTATGTACTAACCTAACTGTTGTCCAATCAATAAAAATAGTTGGCCATTATAACGATAAAAATGTGCAAATGTATTCTGGTATTCCCAGAGTACACTCCAAGCCAAAACTAAATATTGTATATTTGACTTGATTTGCGACAGCAAAAAGAACGAACTAAAAGACACTTTTCAACACATTTGAAGTGCGACATCGTAAAGATAGGGATTTGAAGAGAAAGTTTGCTTATTTTTTTTCTATACTTGACTGGTCATTTTGCGATTTAGTGAAAGGCTAACAAGTTTTAATTTTCAGGCAGGTTCCTTCGTCTTCGTAAAAAAATGCATTTAAATGGTTAGAACTGAGAATGCACCGCGATTGCTTCACGCTAGAAGCGTTCAATCTTTTATAAGGAATGTTGGTACGAAATCTCTGCAAACGTTATTTAACCTTGGAAAGAATCAACTGGCGTAACATCAAAAGCTTTTTTCATTATTATTTTCTCTAACTAGATAAGAGAAGTACTGCGATCGCGCCAAATATTTGAAATGGTATTTTCCTTACATCATTTGATTTTATATTGCTCGACTAATTCTATTTTGCGTAAAAAAAAATATCTGAAAATTAAAACATTTGTTAAATCTTGACAGTGTTGCAAAATTAAATTATTTTTTTTTTTTTGTGTTTATTGTAAATTTTAATAAATATGCTTGAATAAGTTCAAATCTTTTTAAGAACAAAATGATAATGTGTAAATTGATATGAAAAGGGTACCATATAATTTGTGTTTAGAAGTTTGTAGGCTTAATTCAAAGTTCGTTCTTTTAGACTGATATTAAATGTATCCCTCAATTAGTAAGTAAACTGTTTTCTGTTCTTAAAAATATGTTTTTTATTTCGTTCTTCTTTATTTACTTGTTTTTGTATTTAAATCTATCTGTACCAGATTCACAACATTGTACAAGATATTTTTTAAACAATAAAGTATGTCTTATGCCTATATATCTACCTAAACTATCCGTTTTCAGCTACTGCCTTTTTCAGAATATTTTAATATTTATTACATTTATTTTGCGATTGTTTAATCTTCTCTTTCGGTGAAGTAATCACGCCCATAGGTTGGGTACCGCTGGTATAAATAAATAATAAAGCCAAAATGTATTCACTGCTTCTTTAAACCCTTCGTATAGCACCTTGAAGCGGCCATGAACCAAATATTTCTGTGTCGCTACATCAGTTAAAAAAGAATCAGGGCCGTTTAGTGTATAATGAGAATCTATATAAATATAAATTAATAATAAAAATAACTCTAAACAACGGAATACATAAACATGTGACGGAAGAGATAAACTCCCTTACAGGCACTTTGAACTGTAGACCTCTAGTGGAATATCTTAAAAATATCAAAGATTTCGCGACTATTTTTTCCCACTTTATTACTGGGAAATATTTAAATCCTAAATGGCCGAATGAAACAGTAGCACATTTTCAGGAGCACTACTTAGTACTAACTTACACATTTGTTTCAGGTTTAATGACATACACAAGTATTAAGTATTCTTCCAATTTGTTGCAGTGTCTTTTTGTCGAGAGAAAAATTTATTGCATAAATCATTTTGTAATAATTACTATCATTAAAACTAAGTATGCAATTTATACCAGTTATTATTGAACCGATTGCAATATTTTATTTCTTCTTCTATATCGAATATATGTAGAAGATACAATGTGAAACTCATACAAATTTAATCTTAATTTTCTTGAAACTTTAAGTGTTACCAAAAATACAGAAAGCATCTATTATATTCATATTCACTGCAGCCAACTGGTACTGTTAAAGGAACGACAACAGGTGCTGCTTTATTTGTAAGCAAATTTGTTATACACTGTTGCAGTGACTGTGATTGAAAAAACCCTAATTTAAGATTCCAATTTATTTCTCTGTTTGGTTTTCAGTGCTGAAACAGTTGAAAAAAAAAATACAAGTAGCTACCAACCAAATTCAGTCGTACATACTGATGCCGTTCACTTCTAGTGTTTAATTAGCATACAATAATACCAGCCCGAATCATATACAACACTATCCACGTGATTTTTGAACCGTACGTGATTAAACGGTATAATTGTTGGGAGTCTACACAATCTACAAAACTGTATTCTTCTAATTTGTTGCACTGCCTTTTTGTCGAGAGTAAAATGTATTGCATAAATCATTTTGTAAAATTTGCAATACCAGTTTAAACGATTCTAGCCGTAATCATGGTAGGAATTTATCAAAACCACATACTAAATTAGAGCGTAACCCGCCAAGGTAGCCGAGCGTTTAGATGCGAGATCTGCAAAGCTAATATGTATTTGTGGTACTAGATTCGATTCTCTGGCCTAGGACTTGGATTTTATTTAATGCTTAATATGAGAACTTTACAGTCAAGTATGTTTGGTAATCGCCTCCGTCCACAAAACCTAATTGGTACTTGGAAGTAAACGCCTGAAAATATAGGCGTTACTTTTACTTACTGTATAAAAATAATTAAATAAAAAAAATACTACTATTCTTCCATTTCCTCATACTGCTGATTGATTAAAACTGTCTGGTAGGACCGTGGAACAAGGGTTGATCGTCAAAAACTGCACGAAAAAGCGTAACGTCGGAAAACTTATAAGAAAGTTACAAATTTTATTTAAAAATAAATAAACAAAATCATTAAAGTGTGTTGGTGTAAGCATTTTTTAAAAAAGTTTTTGAAATCTTTAGCTACATAATTACTTTTATGTTTTAACAGTTTTTATTTAAATATGAAATACTGATATGTGTACCTTTTGGCATTTGATCAACCCTTATACTTAACTTTTTAAACTGTAAATTTTTGTTAAAGAGATTTTTGTACCTTTTGGATAGATTTTCCTTTTTGTCTATTATGTAAAGTTGCATATCTGCTTAACAGATTTTCTTAACATTCGGAATGAGCAATACTTACATAATATCATGATATGGTATTAAGTTGGAACCGTAACTACAACTGGAGAGTTCTTTTAAAAGAGTGCTTGTAAATGAGTTGCTTATAGTTGTGCTTCCAATTCAAATTTATACGAAAACTATAAGAAAAGAGATATAAAGGTTTGAAATTTGAACGCATTCAAACCTCCAAAATTTAACCTTCTATATCACATTAACTAATATAATTAAAACTATGCAATTTATGTCAGCTATAGAGCTAACTATTCTCTACAATGCAGTAAAAAGTTCATTGAAATCTGATAAATACAAAGGGAGATATAAAGGTTTGAAATTTGAACGTATTTGCAAACCTCAAAAACATAACGTTCAATATCTCTATTATCGTTTTAACAATGCAATTTATACCAGTTATAGTGCAAACTACTCTCCACAATTCGGTAGAAAGTTCATTGAAATCTGATAAATACAAAGGGCGATATAAAGGTTTGAAATTTCAATGAATGTGAAATCCTCTAAAATTTAACGTACGGAAGCTTTAACCACTTCTTCGTGCTTAATTTTAACAAAATCATACTAAGCGTTATAGAAATATGCAGTTTTCGACGATCAACTTTTATACAACTGTCCTACCGGACAGTTTCAATTGGTAACAATCGTTTTAGTGTGGTCCTTACTTGCATAACGCAAACTGTTCTCCTTAAGAGGCAGAACGTCGAAACAAAATTTCGATTTGAATGAGATTTCATTCATGAAAATCGGTTCACTCGTTGATAATTTGAAACGATTGTCATACTTCCCCTTAATAGGTATAAGAGCAGAACGTCACTTTAATATTGCGTAGGGGTGGCCTAACTCTTTCATTCTACCAGATTTTATCAACATCAGGCTAAGATTTACAGAGTAATTAGTAATAATAATTTTGGAGGGGGCCTTACATAAAGGGGGTTAACTCCTCTCTCATTCGATGTACAGCGTCGTGACCCCTAACAGGCACATCTACATAAAATTCCGAATCGAATGACTCCTCATTCATGAAAATCATTTCGCGCGTTTAGGCGTTACGTTGTTTACAAGAAAGGTAACAAGAAGAAAAACAATATTAAATAATATTAATTCTTGAAGTGCAACACTTTTTGCGTTGATTGATCAAATTGATCAGGAAGGTTTCTGTGGAATTAGGGCACTAATTTATGTTAGACATTTTACAAATTATTCTAATATGGTTTTGGGAAAGCTGTGACACTTTCATTCATTTCATTGATTCATTTTATTATGAAGCCAACTCACCTATTTAGTACATATTTTAAAGTTAAAAATAAAATTACAGCATAAACTACAGTAAGAGTAAGTCGTGTAAGACTAACCAAATCTTTAAAAAACTTTCCACTTACAACTGTGCTGAGACTTCGACCACATTACTTATTAATGGGATTTTTTAAATTTATTCCCAATAAATAGTCATTACGGTAAATTATTATTCTTGCGAAATGGAAATACATCTCAATCTTAGAAGTTTTATGAGAACGGTGGAAGGTGTTCAACCAGCTGTGTAAATTCATCGTCATCCAATCTGTCTGTTTATATTATGACTGCCTCATCTGTGTAGACTTTTGAATGAAAAATAAGTATACAAGAGAGGAATTTGATTTGCAATTGATTGATTTATTGGCCAAAGGCATCAATCACATACTTTACAAAGTGTAAAGTTTAGGTGCCATTAACTCCTAAACTAATACGTTAGAATATATATTTTACTTAGAATTTAAATAATGTATATATGATTAATAAGAATTTAAGATTTCATTATGGTCTGATGAATGTGGAGCGAGATATTTAAGGAGAATTTTGTACTATGATGCTTAGTTGCACTCAAAAATGAAAGGTTATAATGAGAATCATATTGTCTTAGAACTAATTTAAAAAGTGTCGCTGTTTCCCAATCACCGATATGAATTACTCAACTCTTACGTACTCAAAATACAAGGCCACAAGCAGTTTCAAAGAATCACGATTTTTTTTTTTTCACTGTGCGATAACCTATTTTATATAAAAAATTGAGTACTAGTTGACAAAGCTAAAAACTTTAAAATTTCTGAAACATCATCTCACAGTAACTTTTAGTTATGCTTGTTTATTCCAAAACATTAGATCCGAGAACAAGACAATTTTTTCTCAAATGGGATGATGTATTAAAACATAACCAACTACCAATGTCGAAAATGCCTTCACACCAAGTTACTTTTTGTTCGTAAAACCTGCCGAAATTTTGCGTCGACTAATAGCACAGTTTGCTGAAAAAACGTTTTCAAGGACTCAAGTGTACGACTGGGACAAAACATTTTCCGATGGCCGAGAATCAGTGCAAAATGACACCCATGCACGCCGACTTCGGACAAACACAAGCAATGCGAATATTCTTGCGATCCGTGTGATGATTGAAGGAGACCGCCGGACTTACAATATGGAAAAATTGCTGCACACGTTGGAACATCGTATGTGAGTCATCAATCATTTCCGATGATTTGGGTTACCGAAAAGTATTGGCAAGATGGGTTCCTCGGCTCTAGACGAAAGAGTAGAAAGCAAACCGGTCTTGCCGTCTGTGAAAGACTTTTGACACGATATCGAACAGAGGGGGATGCTTTCTTGAGGCACATTGTAACCATTGATGAGACGTGGGTGCATCATTACACCCCTGGGAGGTCATCACTTTGACGACGACGATGGTGTAGAAACATTCGTGCGCTACTGATACGACCAGATTCATTCTTTGATGACGGAGTTAAAAAACGTCCGATTTAGTAGGAAAAATGTGTAAATAAAAGAGGAGATTATATAGAAAAATAAGGTGTATTCAAAATTTTATTTACTGTACCAATAAATGTTCTAAAATAAAAGTCCGGTTCATATTTGATTCACCCACGTATCAATAATAAAGGCCCATGCTGGAGGCCGCATGATGTACTATGCTAACTTTACTATTGTGTAAGGTGCTACATGTAGTAGTAAAATAACTGAACATCAAAATAAGGACCATTTCCAATTTGCAAAACAATATTTTAGTTTAAATGAACGTGATAGTAGGTTAAAAGTGTGGCCAACCTCAAGGCCAACAACTTTGCATAACCATTCGTTTAAAAGTTAACATGTACCAGAGTTTTGAGGACCCTACAAAAACATACAAAAAGAGGTTTTTACAAATTGGTATGTTTGTCAGTATGAATAAAAGAATAAAAATCACCAAGCTCAAATACGAAAATACCGTTCCGTTTTGGTTTATAAGTACCTCTTTACTCAATGGATTGTTCTCTTATCAGAGCTTTTTCCAAAAAATAAAAATCGTTATAAGACCGGTCTCCGGAAGGGTTTTGGGGGGGTACACTTCCCTGTAAAATTAGAAATTCAGTGTAATGTACAGTTTTACAAACAGTATTATGTTGATAAGAATTAAATATGACCAAAGTATTTTGGGGTTTACAGAAAATTTGTGAGTTTGAAACTTGAAAATATAGTAGTAAGTACAATAGTAACAGAAATAAAAATTTGAAACCTTTTCGCAAGCAAATTCATTTTAGAGCACTTCTGAAAGAGAGGAAGAAAATAGCAACCAGAATGGTGAATATCTTTGAACGATATCTTTTTATGGCGATTTCCATTTCGTATGCCGCACACTCAAGTCAATGCTCTCTCGTTTTGATATTGATTTTAAGGATGGAGTCCTGGGAGGCCTCACTTTCGCCATAAGTCCTTATATTATTTTGGGCCTACACTACAGTGAAGTAAAAATTCGAAATAGAAAAAAACCTTTGAAATCATTTCCATAGCATTAATTACTTAATTTCCTAGTTCACAATTATTATTATTATTATTATTTATTGAGTGTTAACATTGCAGGCCATTGACGCTAAACGCCATCTTCATGCACTGCTGGTCTCTGGACGCTCCCGCTACAGACAATACAGTCATCCCTAGCTACTTCGCGGTTCATTTATCGCGGCCTCAGTACATCGCGGATTGTTCCAAAAATCCAAAATTGAGGAATTATGGCGCGAAAGTTGCCCGCCGCACGCCAGTAGAAGGCAGGGGGTGCCCACACAATTCAAAATCTAAATAAAAGAGTTCTACAAACATATTTACAGTAGTAAAGTAAAGTAATCGCCTATTTTTTCAGGCGGGGCTTAACGTCCAACTACCAATTAGGTGTCGTGGACGGAGGCGACTTGCAAACATACTTTACTGTAAACTTCTTTTATTAACCATTAAATAAAATCCAAGGCCTAAGACCGGGAATCGAACCCAGTACCACAATACATATTAGCTTCGCAGGTCTCGCCTCTAACCGCTCGGCTACCGTGGCGCCTCATATTTACAGTATGTACCGACACTTAAGTTACATCTACGTATGTTATACACACACGTTTCATATTAATATCATTTATACATTATTTTATGTACGTTATTTATACTATTAATATTTTATTTACACGTTTGAAACTATTCTTTAATGTTCTAATGATAACATATGCACTTATATGCTTTCATATACACTTATTGATATTATACATTCACTAAAAATGTACGTACGTAAAAATGAGAGGGTGACACTACTTCGCGGTTTTTCACTTATCGCGGCCGGTTCTGGTCCCTATTAACCGCGATAACTGAGGGATCACTGTACTTCCATCACCGCATTGGGGCGTAGGATGAACAAAATTTATGGTAAACTGCCTGGATTTGTCCACCGCCTCACAAAACTGAGACACAATTCTTATGTTTGTTCCATCAAGCATTTTGTGATCAGTTGCCAATTGATTTGTGATTATTTTTGGCGCAAACCATGTAACTAGTTTGAATTCTATTTTAATTTAAAGTTCTTTTACAAACGCTTTAAAGAAACGGCCTACTGTACAAGTCATGGATTTTAGTGCGAGGGTTGGTACCCTGATTGCTCTGATCGAACATAATTCATTTTAAAGTGGGTTTTGATGTAACAGCCGACAACAAAAAAAATGAGGGCTAGAGCGATTGTTTGAGTAAATGTCTAACTGAAAAATGTCAAATAATCGCATTTCAGGTAAACTTATGTTTCTCTAATTTAGAATTCCATCAATGCATTTAATGTTCCTTGATCCACAGTTGTCGGAACAATTAAATTGTAATGTTGGAGCGCTACTGCAGAATAAGGAGTTCTTAATTAAGCTTTTTTGATCCACGGTACCCTTTAACAGTAAGGTAAAGAACCAGGAACACCCTTCTAAAAATAATTAAATACACTAAGCATAATCAAAAATTAGTTTGAGTACCAGTTTCGAATGGAGTTTTTTGTTCCATAACATCGGCCTCATCTTAAGATGCATTTTTACTAAGGGCAGACTTGAAATGTTCTTTCAGCTTTGTTGGCTTCAGACTTTCGTTCGCAACAACTTTATCACAACATTGCAGCTTGTGTGTTGCATTTAGTTTACTATTGCAAGCAAAAAAATCAAATGAAAAGAGAAATTTTTGGATTTAAACTATATTTTAATAAGTAATTTAGGCTTAGGCTACAATTTAGAAGCTATCACTAGGCACTAGGAATTTTTTCATTATACATTTTTATTCATAATTATGGATTATTTAAATTTTGAATAACTAACGATAAAGCCAAAACCATTTTATGGGTCACTCTTTGCACAAGACCTCGTAAAATAAAAAATATTATAAATTATAATCACCGCCTTATATCTACATTAATAACTGCATATTTTTGCTGGCCAACTTTTCAGGATGCTGCACTTTCAGAGAACCCAAAACCATGGGTGGAAGTACAAGAAAGTTCATCCAATAAAATCAAACTCAATTCCCATTTAATCAATCCCATTTAAATAGGGATTATCAAAAAATGGATCACACCAAATTTGTGTTTGGGCAATTTTTGTTTTCGAGTTCTGTTTACACATTCAGAGGGAGGGAGAGAGTTCACCCTCCAAAAACTTTTTTTTTTGTATTCGGGTGGTCTCAAAAAGTTTGAAAAATAAATTTCAAAATAATAGTTCCTCATACTAAGATTAAGCGAGAGAAAAACACCAAAATAATTAATAACTACAGTAGAAGTAAGGGAAAAATATAATGTACCTGCTAACAGATGGCTCGTTTTTCGAAGAGCTCTAATTAATGCACCTAACAAAACTCGAAACAAGACTGGAGTGTTACACTAGTTGTCATTATCACAAACGGGGAGGGGGTAGTCTTTCAAATCCAGCAAAATTATGCCCCACCACTCCGATATCAGTACACTTTTCTGAATAATTCCTTACAAAGAGGTGGCAAACGCCGCTTATTTCTGAATTAATTGTTATCTTACTCTTAATGCATCTCTTAAGGCAAACTCGCTCATTATAGATACAATCCTTCAAAACTCAGGTGAAACTTATCCATATTTATCCTTAAAAAACGTCCACGCTATTCCTGACGCCCCATATATCAATATTCTCATAAAAAGGCGCCACGGTAGCCGAGCGGTTAAGAAACGAGACCTGCAAAGGTAATATGCATTATGGTACTAGGTTCGATTCCCGGTCTTAGGCCTTGTATTTTATTTAAAGGTTATTAAAAGAAATTTACAGTAAAGTATGTTTGCTAGTCACCTCCGTCCACGACACCTAATTGGTAGTTGGAGTAAAGCCAGCCTGAAAAAATAAGCAATTACTTTACTTTACTTTCTCATAAAAGTGTTCGGAACCAAAATGATAGGCATGCGTATAAAGAAAATCTTGAAAAATAGTTCAAAGCAAACAGTTGGAACCAGACGTGAACAGCTCCTACTACAATTTTTTATAATTCTTAAAAATGAAATGTAAATGTAAAGGTAGAGAACAATCTTTACCATAGAGTAAAGATACTTCCTTTTCAGGAATTTTCTAAAACTCGACTTTACACATTTAAATTTACTTTAGAGGAAACCTACCCACTTCATTTTCCAGAAGTATGCCCCAGAAATGAGAAGCTGCGAATATGAGAATTAGTTTTCTGATGTAAAATTTAAAAAGAGTGCGCTAAGCTTATTTTAATACACAAATGCAAATAGTGTCAAGTGATTCATCTAGGAGGAGAGTTTAGGGGTCACCCTACCTAAAATGTTAAAGAATAAACGTTTTACAACATGCTACAAAAAATGTAAATTTAACGCGAACTTTACATAAATAATCTCCTTAACAAAAACTTACAGTTTTAAGAGTGAAGTATAATGGTTGATTAAACTACAAAAAGTACACAAATCAGCAGATGCCCAACATTTCATTCTTACTTGTAGTACCTTATTTTTTATAATGTAATAGATGTCACAGACCCTTGTGCTGGCCTTTTTTATCCATAAAGATTTTTCTGTTAGAATAATAAAAGATGTACCTCAGCATCTTAGTTAGGTATTAAAAAGCACTTCACTTTTACTCTATTCCAAATTATTCTAGTAGTTTATCTTTATTCTGAATAATCATCAGATTCACTCGCACATTAAGGAAGAAAAAGGGAATGTTGGAGTTGGTCTATTACTGCCGTGATATGAATCACAGAGTTGAAACAAAATTACAGCCTTGAATTCGTCTTACGTGAGCACAAATTACTTACAGTTAACGACAAATAAATAAATAAATAAACAATAATTCATTTTCAAACTTTAATTTAATGTAGCCCTTTCAATGAGTGCTTGTAGTAAAGAAGTTTTATAATTAAATAAAAATATACATATTTTTATCTATTTTAATACACATATACTCGTATAACATGTAAGCAGAACATCTAGATTAAAAATGTAATTGAAGATAACATTAAAATTTAATATTAATAAACTAGATTAGCAATTATTAATTATACTCGTATGTATATTATTTTTAACGCGTCAATTAGTATTTTATTTTATTAGTACTTTATCTAGTGATAAAGTGAGGGAACAATCAATTTAATCAACGAATGAACTTAAACCGAACAATGTTTACTTCCTACTGCTGCGCTAAACTTGCACTTAAATCAGATGTCAAAAAATTCGGTAATGTATAATGTGCACTTTTAATTTTTAACGTCAAAAAGAAATGTTGGGCATTTGCTGATTAGTGTACCTTTTAGCGTTTAATCAACCCTTATACTTCAATTTTAAAAATGTTTTTGTTAAAGAGATTTTTGTACCTTTTGAATAGACTTTCCTTTTTTTTATTCGGGTATCGGGAATAATTAGGCTGATTTACGCCGGATATAGAAGTTGAGAAAGTTTTTATCAATGCCTTGTGAATCTAGTTTTATCTTATCTAGTTCAATCAGTCCAATCTTACGTACACTTGGCATCAACTTAATAGATCGACCACAGTAATACACGAATATTTCTTTAATTATCGTTATAACTTTAAAAAATAATCGATATGCCATTTTCTTAAATCATCCAAATCTTTACAAACCTATTCTGTTAAATTTCTTATCTGGTTTATAGGTTTTCTTAACATTTTGGATAAGCAAAACTTTTATATTTTGTAATGCTTTAATACTAATACTTGGTACAAACTGGAAAACAATTCATTCATTAAAATTAGTTCATAAGTCGTTAATTTGAACGATTGCAGTACTTCCTCTTAGTTAGTGTAAGAGCATGATGGCGCTTTAATGTTACATAGGGAAGCTTTAACCACCCCTACGTGCTAAATTTTATCAAAATTGGGATAAGATTTATAAGTAAAGTAATTGTCTTTTTTTCAGGCGGGCTATACGTCAAACTACCAATTAGATGTGTTAAGATTTATAGAGTTATTAGTGTTAATTGTTTTACGGGGGCCTTACTTACTTGGGGCGAACTCCTCTCCTTAAAATGCACAGTGTCGAGACTTCTAAAATGCAAATTACATAAAATTCTGAACCAAATGAACTTCATTCATGAAAATAGGTTCATCAGGCGATAATTTTAAATGATTGCAAAACTTCTACTTAGTAGGTGTAACAGCTGAACGTCGCTTTAATGTTACGTAGGGGAGCCCTACCCCTTTTTCATCTTGTCAAATTTCAACGAAATCGTGCTAAGATTTAGAGTTACTAAACTAGTAATAATAATTTTGGAGAGGGCCTTACATACATGGGGCTAACTCCTCTTCTATTTAATGTACAGCTTCAAGACCCCCAAAAGACACATCTACAAGAAATTCCACATCGAATTTTGATATCGTAAAAATGTCCAAAATAAACATGTTTTGAACATTATATTTCCGGTTTCATACTTCTAATGTGATGCACAATCAAAAAAGTCAACGAAATAATTTCCTTAAGTAAAAGAAAGTAAAATCTTGATCATTGAATGAAGTGAAAGAGCACCATTTTATGTATTGGATAACTGTGCTGTTATTGGTGAGGGAGTGGCTTGCGGTGTAACTACGTCATCAGCTACAGTCCGCCTTCTTCACATATCCCGTTCGCCAATGAGATTAGCCAATCGTTTTTGGTAATTATTTCTAGGAAAACTACTATTTTAATTTTTTTTACTAATTTTTCCCCCATAGGTATTTGATAAATTATCGAATAATGCAATAAAAATTGATATCGTAAAAATGTCCATAGTAAACATGTTTTGAACATTATATTTCCGGTTCCATACTTTTAATATAATGCACAATCAAAAAAGTTTTCGAAATAATTTCCTTAAGTAAAAGAAAGTAAAACTTGATCATTGAATGAAAGTGAAAGAGCACCATTTTATGTATTGGATAACTGTGCTCTTATTGGTGAGGGAGTGGCTTGCGATGTCACTACGTCATCAGCTACAGACAGCCTACTTCACACATCCCGTTCGCCAATTCATTCATGAAAATCGGTTCGCGAGTTTAACAAGAAGAAGGCCGTTTTTGCCCATTTTCGGCAATGATTTTCTCGAAATCTATTTGCTTTACGTTGTTGAAAAAAAAAAGTTACTGTTATAAACGAGGATTTGCTCTATATTTTAAAGAATTTTTTTTATATAATCTTTTATAGCAAACGAGAAAGAAATTGTCAAATTTGGGTGTTTTGCAACGTTACTCTTTTTCGTGCAGTTTTTGACGATCAACACTCATATAACTGTCCTACCGGACAGTCTTAATTGAGGAAATTTCAGCCCTAAGACAAGAAAATGACAACTCTCCAACTACTCTGCAGAAACATGAATGCAACATTAATGACTGCCTTCTAAACAAAATTCTCTAATCTATTTAGATTAGATTAGTTTTCATTGGGATTTTCAATCGCAGGTTTTTCAATCAGGCAATGCAGGCAGGTTTTTTAATCGCGACCCAGAGATTGTGGAGCCCTCATCTCTCCATTTTTGTCTTTTGGAATAACTTGACTCTGGAGAGTGAGTCCTGGGTAAAACTCGAAGACAAGAAGTTTTAGTGCTGAACTATCGACCTTTTACATTAAATGGAAATACTCAATACAGAGTTGAATTCCGTACTTTTCTTTTTTTTCAGATAAACATAGAATGCTACCCATTGAGGCTTAACTTGTTACAACGACGTTTGCAATGGCTCTTCAAGAGGCTTACGATCGTCCGAATAGTTCCCGGACTTGTGGTGGTATTGTTGTAAACTTACGCAAATGGCTAATGATGATTTTTTTCTGTCTCTGCTCTGAGGTTTTCAACCACCAACTACTACGACTGTTTGTGTTATTCTAACGCTTTCTTGAAGGCAAAAAGCCTTTCCATTACACTCTTGTCCTGCATACATTTGTAATAATACTCATTAGAATTTCAATCAGTATTTCAAATTAAATTAATTTCGTGGGACTTGATAGCCAGTAGATAACTTGAGGTCGTTAGGAATTTTAAGGAGAGAGAGAAGGAAGGGCGGAAGTCTATTTTACAAAGGGATAGTTTCCGAAGAAGGTTCCATTTAGTCAGGAGCCGTTACGAATGCATTCTGGAAGTATAGAGCTTTACGAATACGACAATTTAATGTCTGAGTCAAGTTAAGAAGATACTTTTTAAAAAAATAGTTTTCAGGGAGGCATCACGGCTAAATTTGCGCATGGCACCTCTTTGAAGTTATCCACTTCAAATTATACACTATTTTTATACAATTACCACTAAAACAACAATGCAAAGAGTTCTGTATAATTCTAGTATAACACTATTAGTATAAGTATAAACTGATGGAGAATTTCCATCACAATTTCAAATATATGTTCCCGAAAAAATAATTAAAAACAAAGTTTTAACAGTTAGGAGGGATTAAAAGATAGGAATTAGATCAGATATATTATGTTAAGAAAAGAATGATTTAGATAGGCGTAGAAAGAACCCTATTTTAATAACATTATTCTAAAAATAAAAAAGTAAAATAATGCCTTTTTTCAGGCGGGCTTTACGACCAACTACCAAATTAGGACGGAGGCAAGTAGCAAACGTGCTATATACGCACTATATGTATATATTTCTCATATTAACTATAACATAAAATCCAAGGCGTAGATAGGGAATCGAATCCAGTATCACAATACTACTTAACTTTACCGGCTCGGCGGCGACCGTGGCTAAACTATTCTACATTTTAATAAACTACCTTCTTGTCTCTTTCAATATACCCTCTATTGGTGCTCTGCAACCGATGTGACACAGCACACTGGTGTGAAGCACATCGATGTGTCAATTTTAGGTGTACCGCCGCTCCGATAAAACAATAGTAGGATTGACGCAGAGATGGTCAGCCTGCGCGCCGCATGCGGCCAGCAACAGTAATAATAAAATAATAAAAATAATAGTAATACCAGTACGAGTAAAAATTACAAGAATAACAAATGGGTGCCGCTTTGAATCGTTCCGAACAGAAATTAGAAGTACAATTTATCGGTGTACATTAACACCTTCAATAAAAGCATTCAAGCAGGACACATTTCTATGTGGACAGCGGTACGAAACTGAATTAAAAACTAACAACTAAGAATATATCTTTTTCTTATCTACGCCACCCGTAAATCACGGCAGTTCTGCCATCCGACGTGTATCTTAATAATTTATTTAAATTAGTTACCCTCTTTTTATTAGATACTTTTTTTTAATAAGAATTAATATGTATTTTTTTAAGTTAAAACCGTAACTTAAAACATTAGCTTTCATCTAACTAATTTAGGATAGTATAAAAAAAATGATATGCATAACCATTATTGTTTTACTTGATAAAATTCGGTTTACTCTTAATTATTATCGGCTGAAGATTGTTTCATCAGCTATCCACTGCTTGACGCTACAGTTCAATGCATTGCAAAAGTTTTTTTACTTTCATTTTAGTCTTCTCTATTAATGGGTTGTGCTATTCCTGTAGAACTATTGGTACTTAAGTATATCAAGACAAAGCTTTCTTTAAAAGAACCAATACTTATAAGTTCTATTAAAGCTAAAAAATAGAAATAAATAATTATAGAAGAATTAATGAACACTGATACTAACACAAAATTCAAAAAATACCGGTTATTTTTAATTATTTAGGGATTATTTGCCTCAAGACTTTTGACTAGGTCCTGAAAACTTTTCAACAATAAATTTTAATTCAATACCAATACATATTAAAAGTTTCAATAATAAAATCGTGTCTGAAGAAAATTCTGCCACACCATTTTCGTTTGTAAGTGGTAGGGACCAATTATATCACTATAAGGACACTTCAAAAGGTAAGCATCTACCCTATAAGTGTCCTTCACCGCAATAGCTGGGGCAAAGCTAACCCGCATTGGGGTAACGTGTTTGATTGCCAGTCTTGGGTGAGGATTTTATTTTATGTGTTCATATAAGAAATATCGTTAAGTAGGCTGCATGCGCCTAAAAGTTGTTCCATTGGAGAAAATAGTCATTACTTTTTTAAAATTATTTATTTCCTTTTTTAATTTTAAAAATATTGCAAATAACAAAATGCTATCGTTCGAAACAAGTAGTAAACATCTTTCAGTATCAGATTGCTTTGCTGATGAAAACGTCTACTTTTTGCAAGTTTATGATATCAAACTTTCGAAATAAATTTTTGAGTTCCTTGAGTACGATGAAATTGTGTTTTGAGCGTTGTTTGAGTTAAATTGCAGATTATTTTTCTTGTGATTACAGTCAATTAGTTATCGACAATACTACTATAGTTACGAGAAATTTCCAATATTAAAATTCATTTTATGCATTATTCATAAATTAGGAATGACGTAAGTTTAAAAATGTTAATTATCATTTTAAAAAAAAATAAGCATAAGTACTTCACGATTGTCTTTAATAATTTCCAAAGGTTCTAACTCCTAGGAGCAATTTTCGAGAAGGTGAACAATCCTTTAGTAAAACTGAGGTTGGGGAATTTTATTCAACTCGATTTTAGCAAGCATTTAGCCCCCTTTAATAACTATAAAATAGAATGTCGCACCCTACAGAAGAGTAGCATGGACAATAGTAAAAAGGTTTTAGACTAAAATCCCAACTTACCGACCAAAAGCGTCACACTATGTTGTTCTAACTAAAGCATAACGGACTCTATAAATATGGCATATACCAATTTTAGACTTATAATAATCGCTGTAAGTGAAAGTCGTGTGAGGGTTTCGTACCAGATTTTAAAAAAATTAAATTCCACAATTGGTGGAATCTGGATTTTTTTAATATAAGGAAAAGGTAATAATTGAAAACACAGTAAATTTTAAAAAGACCATTATTCAGCTGACAAATCTGAACATAAGACGATAAATGTTTACTTTTTGCACTAGGTAATTGTAATATCTCCGGTTGTTAGCAACCAAACATTAAAAACTTGCGAGGCAATTTTGGTGGAGACCAGCCTGACAGAGAGCAAGGCACAGTTAAATGATTTATCAAAATATTTGCGATTTATTGGCAGTTCCTGAATTCATTGATTAATTTTAAACATGCAGTTGGCTTCGATAGCCGAGAGGTTAGAGGCGAGGCCCGCACAGCTTAACTTTACTGTGGTACTGGGTTCAATTCCCGGTCTAGGCCTTGGATTTTAATGAATGTTAAATATGAGAACTTCATAGTCATGTTTGCTAGTCACCTCCGTCCGCAACTTCTAATTTGGTAGTTGGACGTAAACCCCACCTGAAAAAATAGGCATTATTTTACTTCTTTTTTTTAAACATGCAGTTGTGCAAGATCTTTTTTCTAGTGATAGCAAAATTGCAGTTTTCACACTTCTGAATTTCAACTTATATTCTATTAATTTACTGTGACAATTGTGAGTAATGCTTAAATTTTATTTTTTATTTTGGCGTTCGGAGCAGAACGAAGACAAGAAGAACTACGCTTAGCTAGGAAAGTAACATTCTACCTTAATATATCTCTAGAAATGACTGGTAGGCATAAAATCAACGGTAAAAGAGAATAGAAACTTCTAAAGTTATATTTGCGAAACAAAGTATCAAGAACTGTATCTTTCGCGATCGTGACGATTAGTTTTTAAAGCAAATGGTACGCTCGCTGTGTATGTATATGTACATAACTTAAAAAGTACTTCGATTATTGCTACTAAGAAACCCCTGACAATAAAGTATTAAAATTGGCCAATCGAAAATGCCGATTTGCTGAGATGATTTTTTTGTTTGGTAGGATTTGCTCAAAAGCGGCTCTAAAGCCGTTCACCAATATAGTTTTGCAAATGGGCACATTTTATCATCACAAATTGTTGATACACTCCGACCTAAGATGTATTGTGGCTCTCTAATGTGCTAGCGTTTGTGCTGTGTGAATGAGATAATAAACTAGAGTTTGCCTGTGGATGCGTTAAACCCAAAAAGTTTCACAGAAGTCCAATGTGAGTTCTGTATGAGTTTAGGTTGGTTTAGTAGACTGGAATATACTAGCCAAGACACGAAGATCTCTGAAGAAGCTGCTATCTCGCATCTCCTATGGGAATATGTATCATCGCGTCTTTAGTGGTGAACGAGATGCTTCGTTCCGTAAAACAAGGGAACCGATTCATTTCATGGATTTTCTCCGTCATATCAAAAAGTCGATGCTGTACTCAGTACTTTTTAATAAGGTGGGATTTTGACCATAAATTTATAAATCTTATATGAACTACAGTGTTTTAGTTTTTTTTATTTATTTATGTGTTAATACATCATATGCATTTTTTTGTATGTATGTATCCATTGGTTGTTCCATTTGCTTTATTTGAATTGAGTAATACAGTGTGGAATCAAGAAACAACAATCAAGTCAATTGAAAATTTAAAAAAATATGGACTAATGTGGAATCCAATTCTGGCTAAATGGGTTTAATATTACCAAGAAAAGCTAAACTGGACAAGAGGGACAACGCGTTACAGGAGTATCTAGAAGACCTCGATGGCAAGTCGAACCTGCTTCCCAGGGGGATGTCTTGACGAAATTTCAGCAGAAATAAAAAGCGATTAACCTAAGAGAAGTGATGACATTTGACTTTTTACCTATTGTGATGAACTCTTACTGAAAGAACTGAGTGCGTCGGTTTTTAAAGATGTGAGCTGGGAAGAAATGCCAAAACATTAACGCCTGTGTTATCTTAGATTTAATTTTTAATAAGCAATAAATTCCTACCTTCATCAGGAATTGTTTCATCCATTTTGTTACTTCTAATTTGGTCAAAAGTGTTTTTAGAGTTCTTCATTTCAGAACTTGTTCAACAGAGAATATTTCACAGTCTGTTGTAATAAAATTATTCTGAAATAAAACCAATAATTTGAAAAAAATTCAAAGTAGCAGAAAATACAATTTCAAAACTAATTAGTATAAAATAACTTACTTTTAAATGAGTCCAGGATTTCAAATTGAAGTTGATAAATATCTTTTAAGAATACCGTCTGAACACTGCAATATGTATACAAATGTATTCACAGAAGTACACCAAATCCACTTATTTGAAATTCATTTATTTTTATTTTATCAGTTTACTTAACCCAAATAATCTAACTATATAAATTCAAAGTAAACAATCAGTGATAACGAGAAATAAAACAAAATGAATGTGGCAATATATTAAGTACAAAATGGATTAGTTACAAAATTAACCGACTGATTTCACTCTAGATAGATAACCTTCTTAATCTTACTACCACAATAGCAAAAGTATTAAAAAATCGATGTTTCCAGTTGTTTTTTATCGATTTCTTGGCATAAATGAAGTAAAATAGTAATTGACAAGTTTTTCAGTACAGAAGGAGGAACAAGCATTTAGTATAAAATATAAAATAATGGTTTTTCTCGCTCTTCTAAAAGAACATATTGAGATCGGGTTTATTTGACGCACAATAATGAAACACCTACCCAAATTTATATGAAAAGAATCTATTGAATACAGTTCAAACTGGAAACACCCATAACCTTTCCTCTTTCTATATTTTTTCTTGCTTGCCGAAAGAGAAAAAGTATCCCAATCATCCTACCAGGCTCTGCTTGGAGCATGACTGGGAACCCTTTATAAGTGACCCTGGAACCGAGGATTGAGTGCGTTACAGGCTTGACCATTCAGACACCAAAAGGATTCATCTGGTTAATAAATGGCTTGTGACTCGGGAGCTTGTATCTGAGAAAATGAGACCCTCATTTTCTCGGACATCCAAGTTGCGCTAAACAGCTTGCAAAATTACCTCTTCCATTGTTTAAGAAGGCAGGGAATGGAGGAGACAGCTTTCCCGGTGTAATAATATAGACTGTAAGTGAGTAGCCGGTTCGTATTAACATCATGGGTAATGAAATGCTAATCAGCTCAGTATGATTGGAGCATCCGCTATGTCTCTGAAGATTTCTAGTTACTCTTACGTCTATTTATTTATTAAAATTGCTGCAATGTGTTCCATTTCTAAAAATAATTTGTGGTTTCCTTTGTCTATAATTCAAGGATTGGTGATATTGAAAGTATATCTGAGTTTTGATGAATGTTTCTTGTTTATCCCTCTCAGGTAATGCATTCTTTTATCCAAGGTGTGAAGATCGACCAATCGTTGCAAGTAGGGTGTAGGGTGCAAAAAAACCGTAGTTCTAAGGGATTCCTTTTAGTCCTCTAGTATTTAACCCGTCCACATTTTATATTAGCAGTCATATACAACCGTAATCACAAACGTAAATATTAATCTTAAACAAAGTCAGTTATTTCTTTTCATGGTGTACTTCTTGAACTCAGTTCAATTGTATTTTATTCAGTATTACCAATTGTAGTCAGTATTTTATTTTTATTTTAGTCAGAATTAAAAATTCTAAAAGCTAAACGTGGTTAAGGTGAAATCCAAGATGTCCTTGTCCAACCGAGCGTTAAAAAATGTAATAGCGATGATAAGGATCAGTAACAAGATAGGGTAGTAAGATAAATAGGTAATAAAATAAAATAATGGAAAGAAAGAAGGATAGGTTCAGGGCGGGCATCTTGTGAGGTGGTTTTTCAAACAGACTAAAAACAAAAACAAAAAAATGGAACCACTCTGCAATAAGCATAGCTCCTTCTGACAGCCACTTGTTTGGTCCAGATTTCTTTTTTCTTATGGCTTCACTTTCTATGCAGGAAACACGCAAACAGATTAAGTGATAATTTGAATATTAAAAGAAAAAAAGTATCATAAAAGGTAATAAGATATTCTTCTTTAAAGAAAAAGTGTTTGATTTGTGGTTGATGTTACTATTGATTTATTTCATAAAATGACAGCTTTCTTTGAGGCATGTATTCAGAATAAACAAAGTGAAGAATGAAAAGGCAGAACAAGAAAAAAGAGATTGAATCATTTATAACAAATGTTAAAACAATTTTTTTTTTTCTGTAAATTTATATTTTATTTACAATGTACCTACACTTAACAAAAATAATTTAATGTTCGAACAAAATTAATATTTTTTTTCCAATTTCTTCTTTTAGTTTATAATTTTTTTTTTTTCAACATATAAAAGACCTTATAGAACTCGTAAAAAAATGATGTCCTGGCTATTAAACTTCTTCTAAATAAAATTTATAATTTATATTTGTAACAAGTATTATTTCACCTTCAATATATTTATACTCTGCAAAAATTTATATTATAATTTGTTCTTTCTTGTATTCCAAGAAACTTAAACTTCAAGCGTCAGGGATTGCACTTATATCCATTATGAAGCATTTTATTAATTAATTTTATAATTAATACAGACAAAAAACGCATAAGATGAAAAAACGTAGACAACTACTTAAAAACTAAAAATAATTATAATAAAAAAAACTTCGCTATTCTACAAATAGTTTTATAACTTTAAAATAAAATAAATAATTGATTTTCATAGTACTTTTTTCTTGTCATTAACATAATAATAATAAACAAAAATATCACACAAAGACCCTATTAAGGGCAACTACCTTGTATGAGGGCTAATAATGCGCTCTACCTTGTAGCGGGTTATAAAGTTGTGCAACAATTTTAGGTTTGCTTTAATACATGCACTTAAAATTGTGAGTGACTACTATGTAAATCCATTTTTGATGATAATACTAAAAACGATCCTTTAATAGAGCCGATAACAATTGAAATTGTGTGAATAAGCACTCTAAGATCAGAAGAAACTCATGATCTGGATATCCTGAGATAGAAGACAGAGAAAGAATCAGAAGGTGTTGTTCAATGTAGGAAATGAAACTTTTGTAAGTGTTGGCGAAGCTATTTCAGCTTTTCGATTAATATTTATGAAAATATAACCTTAAAGGTCTTAGTAACAATGGCGTGTTCGCTCGAAGAATGCACTTATAAAGAACAGTATTCTGTGATCCAATTTTTACATTCGGAAAGTTTACGTCAGTAATTTTCTCTCTCATGAAAAAACAGTACGCAGTAGTTGCTGGAACCGAAAAGAGTTTTAGCACATGGGTCGAAAAATACAAAAGTAGCCAAAAGCGTAGAATACCGCTCCCTGAGTGCCCAGGATCGATTTTCTGAAATTTTTACTAAGAGAGATGCACTTTTAACAGCCTTTACTACTCAGACATGATTGATAACAAAGTCAAGCATGCGCTGATGAAGAAATGTCCGGAATGGCAGAGGAAAGGAAAGGCGTGCTTTTTCTTTAAGACGACGCTCGACCTCAAACGGTACAATTGGTTCAACGAAAGTAGCTTTGCGTGGCATCAAATTCAACAGCAACGAAGAGGTAAATAAAAAGGGACAAAGCTGACTTCAAGATTGAGATCAAGAATTCTTTGTTGAAAGGATAAGAAATCTCGTAAGAAGTTGGGACAAGTGCATATAACTTTATGGGGATTACGTGGAAAATAAACAAAAAATTGTATTGATATTAGAAACAATTTTTTTTTGTTTGTCTGTTTATTTATTTAATGACCTTCACATATCGGTGATAAATATATTCATTTAGCTGATACAGCTCTGTGGAAAGAAGCTTGATGATTACGCTAAACTAGCCCCCCCACAAAGCGCGGTCCAGCCAAGAGTAGCTAAGTCTGGTTACTAATGCTACGGATTAGCGCTTAGGAATCCCAGAGACTTCAATCCTCTGGGCTAAAGAAATAATGACAATTTTTAATTTCCAAATTTTCACACAAAGAATTAATGAACTTGCCTGAAAACACCATTGTTAGGCCTTATTAAACAAAAAACTGTTGCACAACTCAAAACTGTCTTACACTGCGCCTAGCCCTTAGAATAAATAAGAATACATTTTGTTTTTGTTTTTTTCTTCTTTGAAAATAAGGAGGTAGACTTATATATTTGTATTGTTTCATATTTTGAACAATATATTCAGCGTAGTGATTATATCGATTAAGCAAGCATGCCTCATGTAAAAAATAATTGAAATCAAAATTTTGAGCATCATAATAATCAACTTTACAACATGTAAAATAACACTAAAAATCCAAATTGACACTCGATAATGCCCCACAAAACATTAACACAGGTGGAAAGAGGATTCACCTGATAATTCAGTTTCTGCTCTTCATAAACTAATAAATATAAATATATAAATAAATATAATTCGAAGTCAGGGGCGGATGTTCGTGTACATATTATGAAACGTGAATTTGTAAGTGGTGATCTCCACTTCGAATCCCGCGTGTAACTACTTTTTGATGGTTAGGAAAAAATACAAAAGTTGTGCTTCCGCCCCCGAACATAACACTCAATTTGGTAGTTTGACATTAGGCTCCGTTTTTTAAATAGGCGATTAATTATTTAAATTGAAGTCAGTGGCACAGGGAGAAATTAGACTATAAGAGCGAAAGCTACTTTATTATTTTGAGAAAAAAAAAAATGATTTATTGCTTTGAAAGTTGGTTATCTACTGATTTTTCAATTTTACACGATACATATTAGGAGTGTTGACTTAATTTAAGGCAGTGCATTTAATTTCTTTCTTTACGTTACTGCCACTGACGAAGTCAGTTAAATCTAACATTCTTAGGCCCCATGCAAGCTTTGACATTTCAAAGCCATTGCTAGTGGTTCGGTACAGTGGTTTTAAGGTATTTACCACTTTAAAAGCGGTGTTGAGCACCACCAGTGGCAGTTAGCCACATTGGACCACAATATTCTTCAAAACTCATCTCTTCTCTTCTCAGTTACTGAGAATCAAAAAGTATAATGTCAACAGAGTACGAAGCTGCTGTTACTAACACTTCTCCAAAATTATTTACTTAAAACAATGACCCGGAGGCGCCTTGTAAAAATGAAACCAAGGCTTATGGCAACATCTACAATTCTAATCATAATTTTTCATTATAAAAACAAACACCATTTATTAGACATAGCATCAGGTTACAAAACATGCAAAACTACTATATTCAGTTAACGCACTAGTCATCAAATTTGGTTCAATAGAATGAAAATCTGTTTAAAGCATATATTCTGCCTCCTCATTTCTCAGTTTAAGCACAAAATCCAAAAACTTATGTAATTAAGAGAAACCAAAGCTGCTCAGTGCCAGAGATCTAAGCTCCTTCCAGTTACCATCTTTCCCCGTCAGTTTAAGCGATACAAATGGAATCAATATTTTAGAGAAATTTAACGTTAACATGATTAGAATAGTTTTCAAATAGATTACTAATTTTTATTAGCACTAAAAACTGTTTCAAATTTATTTCCGAAAGAAAATAGAAAATTTAAATTTAATCCGCTATTCAGAAATGACCGTGAAGATAAAAGCTTTACTGTATTACCATTAAAGATTCAAAAAATGAGGTAACTGCACGGATTAAGCTTCTATTTTTTTTTTTTTAAGTTTTTTTGAAACAATGCTAGTAGTATGCAAGAAGTTTATTGACCTAAAAACTCAAGTAGTGGTGCAGTAACCAAATTGAAATGCTTACAGAAAGCTGGGTGGTGGAAAATTAAGAAAGAAATAATTAAGTAAAGAATGAATTGATTAACATTTAGGAAACTTAGTTTTTTGTATTTTAAATCAAATTTTTTTTATGCACCAAAACTTTCGAAGCAATTTTTAAAAACCCATTGTTTTCCTTAATTAAATATTTTGAGTTTTATTTATTGATTATGACAGACTGCTTTCTTTCGGTGATCAGACTCACAGAGATGAGAGATGGTCGAGTAGCAGACGCTGAATGGATGCTCTTCAAAGAAGCTGTTACTGCCAGCGTACAAAATGAGGCTAGGAGTATGTGGACCATTTTTACCAATTGTAATCACATTGTTTTTAATCACAAATCTATTAATACTTTTTTAATTTCAGCATGAGCATTTTACACTATAATGAGCGAGAAACAAAATTTACTCTACTTTAGGATCTTTTAGATAGAAATACTAATTTTTTTATACTACAGTTGGATAATTAAAACAAAATCTGTTAGTATTCACTTCATTACTTAAGAGTTACTACACTTATCATTTCCATAAAGTGGTTAAAAAGATGAAGCTGTGATAGGAATATGCGATCTGTGGGAAGAGGATACATTTTTTCAATTTCAAAAAACCGGTTTAAATCTGATGAGACTGTAATAAAAAATAACCATGACGTAAGTCGTAAAGATATTCAAAGTTATTCAAACATGAGTCATATTTAGAAGGACCCGTTGGTTCTTACCGTTGTAGGTAAGAAATTTTACGGAACCTCTAGGGCATTGAGGTTATACATATTTTGCTTTTATATTTGTGATAATTTTTGACCTCTGCTCTTGTTTACGGGCTGATTAGCTTCTGCAAACTACTTCGAAGATAGGATGCACAATGACTCCGCCAGACTCTGGAAGCTGGTTGTGATGGGTAGGAATCTTGGATTTATAAGCTCTGGTGAATAAACAGATGTAATAAGATGTAACACCCAGCCATTTTCAGTAACTCTATTTTAGGTCTGGCAGCGAAAATATGAATTACAAATATATTAAATAAAAAATAATAATAATAAAAAAAAATCAGCTCCTTTTTTGACCAATATAAAAACTGTGTAAACTTATACCCGCCCAACGCTCAGATCATTACGAAACACTAAAAAATTAGGCTGTAATATTCATTGAAAATTAATGGGAAGAAATTAATAAATTTCCTCCAATAAAACAAAAACTTATTTTACAATATTGAAAAAAAAAATCTGTGCATTTATAATCTTTTAATTTCAACAGTATAATAAATAATATCGTTCACCCTCCAAATTAAAAATTGATATCAAGTTAAAATTATAATAGTCTATAAAATTCTATTCACACATATTCAGATCACTTGAGTGAAAATTTAGTGAATTAGCTGTTAGGATTTCTGTGATAATCTCAATACTTTATTAAGAAATCGTTTAAAAAAGTAAGGAGAAACTTTATTAGTTTCGGGTAACGTCCATTTTCAGAATGTCTTAATTCAGCAGTACGATTTTAAAGGCTTTGGAATTGTATAATCAAAATAAAAATATTTAAGTAAAATTCTTTAATCGTATCTTAACAGTTGAAAATGGGTTCAGTTTTATGAACAGGTCTAGCCATCATTTGGCCTTTTTTTAAAAAAAAGCTAAGGTGTAGGCTGGCTGTTTGATGACTTCAAAACCCATTCACACACGACTGATGCTTCCAAACACAATATTTTAACCATTTCTGGACTCTGTAGAGGGTAATACATACGTATTATAAATTTTTTTAAATAGTTGTTCAACTTCGGGTCTTTTAGAAAAACAGAGTGCCTTACATTGTATTATTAAATTTACGACACTGATATGTTCAGCTACTAGAACTAGGCTTGCTCAGAATGAAATAGAAGTAAAAGAAATCAGCGTATTGCTAAGCGATCGTTTCAAAAGATTAAATAGTGGTGATACAACTGAAGAAAGAAACGCAATTTCAGGGCGGCCATCATGTGGCGTTAAAAATCCTTTAGGGAAGATGTTGAGGCAACGCCAACAACTAATCTTACTCTTGCTCCAGATCTAGCCATAGTTAATTGTGCAGTATGAACTTATACCTCACTAGCTCTCCAGGAGAATAACGATTACCTACTGTTTAAAATTAAAATATATATATATATATGTATGTGTGTGTGTGTGAAAAGATGAATGACACCTCAGAAGTGGATTTACTGGAAAATTCTCGCCCATTTTAGATGGCTCAATAGCTGGTTTGAAGTTAAAGGAAACCCGCATTGACTTCCGTTGGTACAGAGCTATTTGAAAAGAAGTTCAGCTTATGCGTAATCTGGAAATTTTAAGGATTATTTAATAATGAATTCCAACGGACTTCAGCTAATGAAGGGCAGGCTAGCTAAGGAGTATCAGACACTCGATCATATTGTTTACTTAAATGTTAAAAAACTTAATACGAGCACACTTTACGCAGAATTTAGAGATATTTATAACAGAAAAGATAGGGAAAAAATGGAAATGCCTGGGAGGACTTCTTCCTGCTGTCTGTCACGTTGGCCAGTCCAACGCGTCTTTGTTTTTGAATGCATTTTCGTTTTAACTTGAAATTAAAGGTAGTCAGTTACTGTAACGAAAGGTAGGGCCGGGCGTTATAAGAAATAGAGCGGATATGGTGGTTTTGACAATTTCTCTTATTCCTACTGTTTATATGTAATTCTATTATATTTTATAATTCTAATTTATTCACTCACATTTATAATTTTACTTAAAACTAAACGTAAAAGTGTACACCATGTAAATATAGTTATGGTTTGTTACAACTCATTATTACGTGGCCAATATCACATTGCGCCTTATGACTTCTTCCCTTTCTTGAAATTGTACAATCAAAAGAACTTGACTCACAGATTCCCTACGCCAAGCAAACCTCAAACCAGTTGAACATAAAAGAACGAGTTCTATGGAAGGCCTAGCTTGAAGAATTGACGAGAAGCTCCCGGGTAGACAACCAGAAGATCGAAAGCAAGCAATTCTGTGCACACTGCTGCGCTGATAGGCAAGGAGCACAAATTTAAGTGATCAGCAGGAAATGGCAATACGGGCAACCTTGTTGTTTTTCAATTTTTTATTATTATTATTTTACCAATTGGCAGCAAATTTTTCGAAAATAATAATATCAAGGTATAACAACAATATCAATAGCACCATTCTGATTCATAACAAAATTTTTTCACAGAAAATAATTATTTCACAGGAAAACAATTGCTCTTCTGATATGTATGAATAGATTTTTTAAGAGCTAAATAAAAGGAAATAATCTTACAAATTCACTATATACTCTCAAATAACAACAAAAAAAAATTAACTGAAAATTCTTTATAGGGTGATGTAGACATATTACAGATAAAATTGATCTTGTATTTCTGTTTTTTTTTTTTCTTCTTCATTCCTTTTAAAGTTTTATAAAAATAATGAATCAAAATACAAAAATACAAAAAATAAATCATAAAAAAAAGGGCTACCAAAATTGTGTTTAAAGACTAAATTTTCAAAAAACATAATGAAATCTAAATTATCAGGTAGGCCACTTTACCAAAGTTTTTTTATAATTAACAAACACCAGTACTGTAACAGAGGTTGATCTTAAGAATTAAGGTAACGGAACACAACGCTGAAAGTTGAACCAAACTTGAAAAATATTTAATAAAAAAAAAATAAATTAATTAAAATAATAGTAAAACCTTTCAAGGCAATTTTTTCATAGTTCATGGCGGATTTGGTCAATCAATTTCTGTTTGATCACAGAATTATCCGTCGCTCACAACATCTTCAATGTCAGGTACAGGTGCTTTTCAGGCACTTTTTTTCAAGTATCTAAAACAAAAAAGTTATAAATATCACAGAAATTTTTCTAAAATAGCACTCAAGTAAAAATACTCAAATATACAAAAATACTCTTTGCCCCCTTAAATCAGTCAAAATTAACTTTTCCCGAAATGTTTTTTAAAAAATAATGACAGCATATATGTAAAAAATATGCACTATCAAATACACATAAAATTCAAAAATAAAAACTGGTATACTAACTCACACTAGTTAACTTTACTACTATCTTTTCTAACTCACAAATTTCGAACATTTGAGTCATATTGAATTATTACTAACATACAATTTGGAAAACCGCACATTACACTGAAATGTACAGGAAAACTTACAGGAAAGCCTCACCCCAGAAACTATCTAAAAACAAATATTTTTAGAAAAATATATCTTAAATAGATTATTACACATTTATTAGCATCAAATCCTTATTTATAACTTAACTTGAAATAAATCATAAAATGTTGGCAGAAAAGTACATGTTCTCGCTGCATAATACCATAATAGAATTTCATCACATTTTGCAACATCTCGAAACAAGCACACTTTAATTCGTTGGCAAGAATACCTACAGATCGTCATGATTAAGAATTGTTTTCTGGATCACTAAAATTTTCACAGTTGGTCATTAGGTGACCCACTGCTTTAGAGCCTAACCATTTCCCTCTCAAAAAAGAAGTGCTCCTACCAAACACATACATACACACACACACACACACACACACACACACACACACACACAAGCGCGTGTTTCCTCTCATAGTAATGCGAGAGAAAATAAAAATCAGGATTTTATAGAGATCGCGGAAAAATCAAATAAAAAATTCAGTAAATACGCAATTTCATTGTATTGTAATTTAAAAATAAAATTATTTTACAAAAAAAAAAAAAAGAAAAGAAAATTGATTCTAAAAAGAGGAATTTTATTAATGTTCTCATTTTGCTACGGAGAAAAATCCGATACAAATTAATGAATAATGATCCCAAAATACAGATCACTGTATAGGTAAATTTATCGCTTACATAAGTAGCCCTAAGTAGCCCACTGGTCTAATATTTTATGATCAGAATCAGAAAAGGAGATAGAAATCGATTACGGGGATGATGTTGTTTATTGGGATGAAGAAGCTAGGAATCCCTATAAAGCTGATTCTGTTTGTTGGAGTAATCATAAATAGCACTAACTACCGCATTAGTTACGTTCGAAACCACTGCCAACAGAAAAGAATCTTATAATGATGTATTACCAAGTACCGTCTTCATTTAACATTTCAAAAAATTATAAAGGATTACGAGTAGGTGTTCCTGGTCATATATTTTGAAATTTAGATCATATTAATATTACGAAGAAGTTAGAACAGGGCAGTAAACTCTGAAATCGTGTTCATGGGAAATTCTAACTTCATCTCTCCCCCACAACCCCGTAATGAATTTTCACGAAAAATGTTACAGTTACTTTATTAATAACCTAATAAAGTCGCGGGATTGTTATCTTAAGTGCCGACGACTACTCTAAACTTCACTAAAGAGCCTGGGAGAGTTGTTTCATCACTTGGTTCAAGGGTGTGAGGAGTCTTCTCAGGCCCAACAGGGAGGCTCAATAAATTTATTTGATCCCAGTCAAACTATCCAGATAAAATCTTTTATGTTCAGTGGTTTCCTAAAAAAATCCAGTGAAAACTAAATTTGTGCACAAAAACGTACACTTTCATATGAGGTTTGAGAAAAGTTAAAAAAACCAATTAAATACCTTTAGTTGAGGATTATATCATCTACGTTGGCAAATGCGGAAGAACCTAATCCAGACCTTGACATCAACTGGACTAGCTCCTTAGCATGAGCTACGGCCACTTCTAAGGGCGGCTTCCGGGCAAGATTACTAGATTCTGTAACAGATGAAGATATATTACAGTGTTAAACGTAAATACATATTTCTCATTTCACCCAAAAAGAGGTCAAATCTCTGATATCCAGTATGCTGTTCAATCACTTTCGAGCAACACTGGGAGCCAACCAGGTGTTCAACCAAAACATTGAATTTAATACATACAATACAAGGATAAAGACCCTCCCTCAAGCTTCACATATACAATTTATGTAACTTCTTATAAATATATGTAAATGATACTGATAAGTATATTTTTATTGGCACACTTAGATCCAAAAAGTTTAGATAAAAGCAGAGGAGATGTCCTAACGAAATTAAAAAAATCTAGCAATTGAATTCGTTAAATCGCCTTTCCAGTTAACTGATTTTCGGCAAACTTTGTGTACCAAAATGCTTCAAATCTATCTTGATACTAGTGTGAAACCAAAGTAGGAGTTGTTTTTAATACTAGAACGTACTTTTACTGTTTACGTACCATTCTCTCTTTGTGTCTTTCTAAAAATACCTCCTCTCTTGAGCTCTCTCTAGAAAATAATATACAAATGTCTCTTCCTAAAACCTTTTCACTTCAAGTACAATAAAACTTAGTCTACCCAGATTATGCGGACTCTAGTTTGATATGGGTATTGTAACAAATGCCCATGAAGCCTTTTGGTTCATAGCTTCTTTCGTGACATTGTCTAGAATAATGCACACTATTGTTACAGTGCTTAAATTTCTTGTCTTATTGTTCCTTTTTCTTCAAAGTAAGCCTAGCCTCTTTCTTTTACTTACTTCCTTGAAGCTGCCGTATTTAGAGGATCACTTCTTTCATTTCCTACATTTTCCTTTAATATTTCCATAAATTTCGATCTTTTCTTTAAACTGAGCAAATGTTGAAGTCTGCAACACTGCCTTGCTTTGACTCCATCATTAACGTATTACACAATCGTTTAAAAATCGATGAATACTTATCAACCTACTCCAAGATGATCATTAAGTATTCACCAACACTTTCTTCTTGCTTTGTTTTTCTGTAAATAAGCTGTTTGTATGTATCGACAATTATCTTCCAAAAATTATCAATTCTTTCAGATCAAGTAATTATATTAAGATTACAAATGTAAAATTTCTAAATTTGTTATGTTTATAAATTACCTAGTATTGCAGAATTCAACTGGGCACAAACCGTTTCACGTTGTACTGGATCCAACTGCCACCCTACAGGGCTGCTCCATGGATTTGAATACGCCAATAAACTGAATGCATCCTATCATCAAAATGAAAAAAAATAATTAAATTTTAAAAGAAGTGGTCTCTGAGAAAGGAGTGAGTTAGAGAGGTGCGAGCTCGAAGCGGAGCCTCGACATAGGAGTCGGTCCAGGCCTGAGAAGCATAAGACAAGCTCTGAGGAACTGCTGCTGTTAGTTGGCTTCCCTTTCCCTAACTGCGATTAGTCAGTTTAACTTATCGGCCAGAAGGCCCTTCTTTTTTATTTTAAATGTTTAATTTGAATTTCGCCTAAAACTAATAAACGGGCCAGTGACCCTGTAATGTTTTCCTGGTGTTTCAGGTAACCTTCCTCTCCGCCCCTTTTAAAAAACATATAAAATAAAATATCTTAAATGTGTCATGCATAATGAAATAAATTCTATACGCCATATAATGGAGATCTATTAGCATATTTCAAATATTTTTTCACAAACGTTATTTCTAAACGGGACGGATGGTAGTGTAAAAGCATACTGCATCTAAAAGTTAAGGCTTAATATTACCAGATTCAGTGAGCTGTTAAACTTCAGTTAGTTCGAAAGGGCGATTTTAAAAAGTTTTCCGCGATTAATTGAAAATCAATTCTACAAGTTTTTTCTTATTTGGCGCAGTCACAGAAATTATTATCAAAGGGCTAAGAAAGAGGACTGCTTTAGAATTTTTAAAATGTACAGTTTTACCAGCTAATACAATTTTAATGAGGGTTAGAAATGTAGCTAAAACGCTGAGTTTGAAGGAAGTTGTTTGACTAAAAGTGAGAATCTTTCGAACGATTTTTTGTAAGCACCAACATTCAGATATCACACATCACTTCTGTTTAAAATTCTTCACTTGAAACCAATATATAAGCCAACCAGCGTTTAGTAAAAAGTCAAAGTTTAAAGAAAAAGTTAAAGTCAGAATCTTGATAATTAAAGGAAGTGAAAGACGTGTGATTGGTTACATCAGAAATTTCTTTTTGTTAAAAACTGTACCTGCAGCATCTTTTTATTTGTTTCGTTATTTCCATATTCATGGAACAGTTGTTGACTGTAATTGTAAAGTTCCCGACCGAATTCTAGCATTCTCTCTACTGCTGGTCTGTTCCCACCACATAACTTTTTGTTTCCAGAATACTGTCCTAAAAGAGATTAGCTATTAGTAATTTACTTTTAAATAAAATATTTATCGAGGGAGAGACCTCGAAGTTTCTTAAAACACCATTCCATTTACAATCAAACGTACCTGTATTGACAGATTCGTCAATGAACCCATTAGGCATTCCATTAGAGTAACCATTTTTTTCTTCTGTCTCCATGGCCTCATCTTTGGAAGATGCTTTTGTCATTCCATTCATTTCACTAAAAATTCAATAATTATTAATTTCATTGAAATAAAAATTGTCAAAGCATTCAGGTACTTAAGGCAATTTCATCCTCTAATAACAGTGTTGTGAGGATGGAGATGAAAGAATTGCAGAAGGTAAAAGATTTTTCTGGGCACTGTAGCCCATGTATGTACATGTTTATCTAGAGCATTAAACATAAGATTTTACTGGCCAAATCGTAATTTGTGATTCGGAAAGAAACTATTAATCAAAGCGGACGAAAGAAAGTTCGCAGGTGGGAAAGGAAAGAAATAAATGGGATTTTAGGACCTGCAAGGAAGCGAGTTAGCTATAAAGTCAAGACGAACGGAAAAGTTGTAGGACCTTTCAGTGAGTCATATGTAGTAGCCACTACAAAAGTCTGCCAGATTACGATGGCCGGGACATTTGTATCGAATGGGGGAGACGAGAAATACAGTAAAACTTTATATGGACACCATAGCCGCAAAAAAAGATGAGGAACAGGCCCGACTCAATTATTAAAGGATAAGCAGAGGACTATTTGGAAGCCCATTGTTTGCAGAGATGGAAAACGTTGATAAGGGATTGAGATAGGTGGAGAGCTGTGGTGACTGAGACGCAAGCTCTTCATACTTTTTTTTTTTTAAGCGCATCAACAGCTGAGGTTATTAGCGCTCGGAGCTTTTTTCAGTGCACTGCCGGCCTCCGGACAGTGTTCTCTCGTTACAGACAACACTGTCCATCACCGGACAGTGAGCTGTAAGAAGCTCCTAGGAAGAGAAAATCTAAGGGTTAACAGCTGGATTCGAACCCGGGACCTCCGCGTGGGAATCGAGTACGCTAACCACATAGCTAATCCCTCCCCTTTTACATAGACTGTTATTTTTTACTTTATTAGCGCTGACATTGGTAATGTTTTCAATTCATTATCACCTATTTGGAGGGTTTAAAAAAAAAAGTATCTACTTCGTTACAGCGAGAAAGGGAAACTTACCTTAAAAATGTATAATACTGTTTGTTTGGCCAGAGCTGCAGAAGCTACATTATTTTCGCTATTAAATTTAATTGTTTAATAATCCGACTCTAAAAGTCTTTCTTTAATACCTCTAATCTGGAGTGAAACACATTGCACAGGCATTTTTATTTGGTACTTGAACCAATGAGAGTTCTTATTAATCACTTCCTGACAACTTGCAGTTAGAATTATTTAATAAAATAAGAGTATAATTTTTCTAATTATTCAAATCTTTGTAAGCCACAAGCCTATTGTAGCAAAACAAGCAACAGCTCAGGATACATTAAAATGTACAACTTGCTTAAGATTAGTACTTGGAAATTTTTTAATAAATTTTTCATGCCAAAGTTACTTTCGATACCTTCTCGCTAAAATGACTGGTTGACTAACAGTATGGCGTTAAATGAAATTTAAAAATCTTTTAATGATTGCAATATCTAATGAGTTGCCCGTTAAGGGCTAGTTCATTTCTGGTATTCCCCCTTCCAAAATATGATTATCTTTTATTTATCCACATTGACAGTATTCAGCCAAATGATTAATCATAACCTGTATTTTAAATTGGTGTGCGATCAATACAACTACATCACATCATCAGCTAAAGCACAAATTTACTGTCACTACTCCATCTTTTTCTATTGCATCATATACAATATTTACAAACAAGGAAAGCAGCAGCAACGATAATAAACAAATCTGAGTTGGAAAACTATTACTTAGACCAATTACTAAATCACACATATGATTGCTTTTTTAAATAGCCCTTGCAACAAATAAATTTTGTGGAGCAACCCACATTACACAGCTTGAAATGAAAATGATTTTTAACAGGACAGTCAAATCTATCAAGATAAAATGTAAAAAGAAAAGCGCAAACCTGAATGGTTTTGTGGACTGAATAACAGAAGTATGACCAATGTGTCTATTTGACTGATAGTCCGCTGTGTCATTTCCATTAACCATTTCTATAAATTGACGGCATTTAAGCATAAAATGAAGATTTGGCCTCTCTTCGAGAAGTCCAGGATAAAGATGAGACGTGAGCTCGATAGCTTCTCCCATTCTTCCAGCCAATACAAGTTTTAAAATTTCTGTAAAAAGTTGACCATATGAATAAAATTAAATTTTTACTTGAAATATCAGTTCCAAAAGTAATTTCATCAGGCCTTGGCACTTAAGGAGAGTTCTACTCCAACCTTACAAGAAAGCACTTGAAAACTTATTAAAAGTAAAGTAAACAGTAAATCGCCTATTTTTTCAGGCGGGGCCTAACGTCCATCTGCCAATTAGGTATCGTGGACGGAGGCGACTAGCAAACATACTTTACTGTAAATTTCTTTTATTAACCATTAAATAAAATCCAAGGCCTAAGACCGGGAATCGAACCCAGTACCACAATACATATTAGCTTTACTGGTCTCGCCTCTAACCGCTCGGCTACCGTGGCGCCTGAAAACTTATTACGTACACACTCTTAACATACTACATGAAAATTCAGTAAAAGAAAAAAAAATAAAAACCTCGACTTCTACCAAAAACTTATAAGGTGGCAACGGGATTCATATCAGTATATTTAACTTACTCTGTCGATTTTTAATTGAAGTTATGCCTTCGGTAAATTCCATTCCTGTGCCAGCGGCAAACGCTTCAGCAGTGGCACAATATCCATGATGAACTAAATATGATGAAACCAATCTGGACAGAAATTATTTAAATTACTAAATTCAGAGAATTAACCAAATTATAATGAAAAAACACTTGCGTGGGAGCTCTCACACATTTCCCTCACTTCAATAATCGAGATTCCAATTTCTCAATCTTCTTTAAACTTCGAATTTTTAATATAATAAGTTGGCGTAGGTCCACAGTAATGAAACGATACTTTTGATGAAAGCGTAACGCCTCTGAGAGGGAGAGAGTGTGAGTGAGTGAGTTCAGATATACATAGACTTTAAGGAGCTAGTTCAAATTAAATTAACTCTTCACAGTTCCACTACTCTCGAATTATTATTTTTTTTATCATCCTCTTTGGAAGTAATTCATCTGACGAATCAAAAATCTGCGGCTTGCTGGGCGTAAGATGATTTGGGATTCTTCGGCATCTTCTGTAAACAATGCCAGCTGCATGTTGAATGCACCAAATTCAGAAAGTTTTCTGGTTCAAAGCAAGGATCTGCTTTTACAGCTGTCGACAGAATCTAAACTAAGAAGAAGGCGTAGACGGAGCTTACTCTTCCAGATATAATCACTCCTTTTTTTATAGGCGCCTGGAGCTTTTTTCAATGCACTACCGGCCTCCAAAAAGTGTTCTCTCGTTCCGAAGAACACTGTCCCATCGTCGGACAGTAAGCTGTAAAAAGCTCCTAGGAACAATCCTTTCTCTAATCACTAAATAATCCCTTCCTTTTCTAATCACTCTTATTATTATTATTTTTTTTTTCAGCTCAGGGATTCCCCACACTATTTCATTAATTTTCTAAAGCGATGTAAAGCACACGATTTTTAGATTCAACGCGAACAAAATTTTGATAAGCATGGTTAGTAAACTCAATAAAGTGTAGTTCAGGATTCAAGAAAAAAATACTACATTGGCATCTACTACTTGTGGCAATGTCACTTCGAAACTTTCAGTTACAGGTTGAAAATTCCTCATACAAGAAGAGAAAGTACAGAATACAATTCATCAAAATTACGAATTAAAAACACTAACCTATGTAATATACGTTGGTGCTCTGTATAATTTTCCGGAAATGGAAAATTATCTATGGTAGCCTTTGTACGTGCTTTTAACTCTTTCATCATATCCTCTATGTCAAAAACAAATGGTGCTTGGCCAAAATTAGCATCTACTACCTCTCCTGGTGTCTGTAAGCCGACTGTTGGGTAAAGATTACTCTGTAATAAATTCAAATGAAGAAAGATATATACACTTATATCAGTAAAGCAATAGATAAAGTAAACCGTAATGTTTTTAGAAGTAAATTAGCAACATTAATTGAAATTACCGGCAAATCGGTAAATGCGATTCCCAGATTATGACCATTTTTAGTATAGAAACATGTGTTGTCAATCAGATTGACTCCACATCCGATAACATCCCCCGTAGTAAATGTTGGGCCGTAGGGAAGCCCTGTCCCTGAAGAACAAAAAGAGTGACCATCGTCTCCGTGATATCCGTAAGAATGCTTATCCCATCCTATTTTAAAAAAAAAGTAAAGCCAATTCATTAAAAAGAAAAATCTAGCATAAAAAATACTAATTTTTATCACTTACTTTATTTTATTTAATAACATTCTAATTAACAATTAGTATATTTGCAAAAATTAAATAGTTCGTTATCTAATTCGGTTTAAAAAACAGGGTACTGTTTTGTATTGTTTTCTTCATTCTACTCCCGTCCTGAGAAGCCATCCACGACGTGCCGCCCATACTTCTAGACATCCTATGCAGTCACCTCCTGTATCCCAAGTAAAGGGTAGGAGAATGAACCACACGATCCTAGAAGGTGAAAGTATTTTTGCAGGAAATCGTGGCCTGTTTACCACTGTATCGTTCAAGTATGCTTGGCAGAACCAACAGATCAAATTTGCACCTCCAGATTTTTATATAGAAATTTTATAGTCTTTATATTTTTATTTTTTATATTTTTTTGATAGTCAATGAAAGTTGAGTGTGAATGTCTAATAATAGCAACAACAGTTTACACCATCGGTTTGTCTTGTTTATTAGTATAGAGTGTGAATCCTAGGTGTTTTTTAGTCTACAAACAGTCCTGAATTCTGTATTAGGTTTAATGCAGTGAAAATCTTAAAGTAACGGGGGATATACGTAGATGTCTACTGGGAAAATAAATATTATTTTTAGGATTGATGATCTTTTCAAAAACAAACGAAAAGTCAAAACTAAATTACCTGGTAATCTGTTCATATTAACACCTTGGGCGGACAGCCCTATACCCATATAGCCATCTCTTCCTTTGCTCACAATCTTCACTTCAAAATAATACAGCCCACAGGATGCAGGGATTGGATGTGTTGCTCGGACACTGGCTGCATCTTTATGCGTTTTACCATGACCTGAGAAGTATATGTACACCAACAAATTATATTAATTCTTTAAACAAAATTCATAAAATAATAAAGTTGTCAATAACAATTATTAGGGATGGGCTCAGTGGTTAGAGCTGTCAGGATTCCAACCCAAAGATCCTGGGTTAGAATGCAGCTGCTGGCCCTTAGATTTTTTCTTCTGACGAGCTTCTTGCAGCTCACTATCCGGTGATTGACAGAGTTATCTGTAACGAGAGGACACTGTTCAGAGGCCAGCAGCGCACTAAAAAAAGCTCCAGGCCAATAAACTCAGATGTTAAATAAAAAAAGAAGAAAAAAAGCTTATACTCCATTCTCATTGTGCTATGTAAACTAAATGTCAAATTTCAACTATGCCATTTTCCATTTTTGATAACGCTGACGAAACACAGACCATTTTGAAAAAAAACAAAAAAACAGCTTTCGTCTTCAGGGGTCCTCAAACCTATATTTCCTTGAACACTAAGAATTTAAAATTTTTAAATTGACAGTACATCTTGGTATCAACAAACAAAAAATGTAGGTGATTTTTATTCAAAAAACAGAATATTTTTAATAGGAACAAAAATAATCTATTGATAACTTTTATGCAGTAATAATTTATTAACCAACTCGTATTGATTAGAAAGTAAAAATGTTTAAAAAAAACGCTGGGCTGGGCTGGGCCTTGCACGTAAAACAGAAAATCTCCTTCATACCATTTATAAATATATAAATATATATCAAGCAAACCAGGTGTACCGTTTTAGGCAGTCGAATAAAGACAATTGTCAAAAGTAGTGCACGTTTTGGCCCCAGACAACCATTTCAACTAGTAACAACGGTTAAACATCCAATTTTGTCATCAATAATTTGTTGTTTTCCCACAAATGATATTTAAAAGTCAATTAACACAAAATAGAAATATTAGAAGTTTATCAAAAATCTGTAAGTTCGAACATTGTAGTATTAAAGGACGAAAAAATGTTAGTTGTTTCACACTACATGTATGGAAAAAAAAAATTGTAAAGTACATAAAATTAATTCAAAAATTATTAGATCACTCAAAATTGAATTCAACATATAAATTTAACCTGAACTGGTAAAAACATTTTAATTATTAAGACATAAAAATAAAGCTTTATGATAGATAAACAATGTTTTGTAAGATTTAAGACCAGAGAAATTATTTCTAAAACAACCTGTATTTTGGCTTTACGTTTTTGATTAACATTTTGTACTTTTTCAGGAGCTTCTGAAAATGTTCTGACAACAGAAATTATATAATATATTATATTAGGAATGCTCAAAGAAAGTAGTTAAATTATAAGAACTAATCAAAAGCTATAAATCTTACGGAGACTTCATCTTACATACATAAATAGAAGAAGATACCTTCCTTATGACCCAAAGATCTCACCGTTAACATAACATTAAAAAGAATAATTTATAACATTAATAAAAAAGTCAGAGACCTTTTTTATACCCTTATTCAACTGTCCTATCGGACAGTTTAAACAATAACAGTAAGTAGAATATTTGCGTCAGTAAAAACTATCACCTCTTTCATAATGTTAAAATTGTAATTAAAATGTAACAGATATAAGAATCTTTTACTACTTATTAGAGAAATTAGAAAAATTGTTAGCATTTATAATTTCCCTTTGAGTTAAGAAGCCTGTTTCTCCCATTTCTCCAATTCAGTGACTATAGCAGGGCTTCCTATTTGTTTACACTCTGACTGTAACTTAATTTACACCACTAAAAAATATAAAGCGAACTTCCTAATATGGTGTTCCACGTTTTGTTTATTAATATAGAGATTTGACAGAAGAGAAGAGTTGAAGGGGGAGATGAGATCACTAACCAGCAGACAGTAGCATGGTCACATTTCCTTTAACAGGGGCATCAATTTCCTTGGAAAAGTCTGGAATTTGGAAATAGCAATGGCGTACTAATAGCTGCTTTATCTTTGACTAAGTACTTTAATGCAAAATAAAGGTTAGCTTCCTGCCAAGAATAAATCTGAGGTAAAAGAGGTAGTCTGTGGCACGCTCCACTACCCAGAATGGTGTGGCAATACAATGTATTGCACTTCAAGAAGAGTACATCTCCAGTTTTGTTAGATTATTTCTAATTTTCCACTAGTTCAAAACATCTCTATGGCTGCTATTGCTATTGTTAATTGTGATGGTCTGATCTCCGAGAGCAAGTGCACTCGATGTCCTTTGCGAACAAGGTCATCTTGAGGCATATCAACGAGTTAGAAAATAGTTAAAAGAATTGGTCCAAATACTGATCCGCGGGGAACTCCAGCAGATATATCCCAAAGTTTGGTTAACGAGGAATTAAAATAAATGCAGAATTTTCTGTTATCTAAATAAGAGTAAATAATTTTTTAATTATGTAAGAAGTAAAATATTCATAGTACTTGATCTGTCAATACAATTTATATCAAAAGGTGTCAAAACGTCATTTGCATGCAACATTAAAACCTTTTGTCACATCATCTACAACTGGTAAATTGGGCTGTTCTGGATAAGCAGACCTGGACCCAATAGCACATCCTTAATTATGTAATTAGACATTTGGGTCCAAAATTGAGTAAAAATCATGATCAATAATACCAAATTAAAAATTTGTAATAACCACTAAAAGAGAATTTTTTTTTAAATATTGAACCAATTTTTGACTTTCAATACTGTTTATTTTAAAATAAATTGTTTCGTTATCTAGTCCCATAAAATCTTGTCTTTTACTTTAGCACCATTATCTGCAAACCATTACTTAACTCATTTCTAACGTCAAAACTTTTTAACATGTTTCTATTAAGGAGTACAACAGTAAAATAAAAAGTAGTGAAATAAATGATCGTTCAAATACTTTCTCTTGTAACAGTCGAAAAAAGAGCAATTTCATAATTTAGGGCTAGACAATTTTACAAACATCCAGAATAATATTTTTCCTTAATTCTGATAAGAAGAAAAATATACATTAAGTTTATGTTTTTTGAACATGGTGCAAAATTTAAAGTTACCTTTACCTTTGTAGTGGACTCTTAGGTTACCGTTGCTTAGCCCTATGTAATTGAACTTATCCTTTGGACTCCATGATCTTGGTAAGGGCGACTCATCTTCATTTACCATCGGATATAATAACTTTAAACGATCACTTATACCATTGCTCTCTTCCATTTCTTCAACTGTATCAAGGGTCGACGCCATTTCAACACCTGACAACCTGACTGCCAGACAGAACAGACTGTTCAACTCTGGTTGACAAGTGACAGGTTTGTTATCCTCACTACGTCATTAGATCCTTGTTTTTTAAATTTATTTTTCAATAAAAATAAAATTTATAATTGATATTTTTTGCATACCAAAATAATTGTTAACTATATGTTTAATTAGTATGTCGAAATTAAAAAAAAAAACTGTTAAAATGCAATTTATATTAGAGGGAAAACCAAATCAGAACTTTCCACATCGATAGCCTTGCCAATAATTACAGAATAAGATTAATTTAGAATTAATAAACAAGTTTAATATTAATAAAGTAAACTTGTGAAAAGAAAGGAAAACTAATTTTAGATTTTTCATCTTCTGTAATGTAATATAATTCTCCAAAAAATAGTTATTCTGTTAGGATTTTTTCTTTTACTCCAAGCAAGACGAGTAATTGCGCCCATTTGTGATACCAGTTGGTGATAATTTTGTGATACCAGTGGGTTCACGAAGTGGTTTTTGAACTGGGTTTCTAGTCCGAGATGCATACTGCCTTATTTTGTAGATGTGGGATTTTTTTTTTTAAATAATAATAACTTATTTATTCCGTATGTACCCATACTACATACATATTTAGTATACATATACTACTCGCATTGCAAAGCAATAAATAGAACAGTGATAAGAACACTAAAATGAAGTTATTAATTAAAGTAATAAGTAAAGTCTATTGATAAAATTTAAAGAACGAAATTAACACGATAAAATCTGTAAATCTGAAATAACACATTTTATACATTTACATAATGTAGGGGAGTCCTCTAAGAAAGCGTTTTAGAGCGATCTAAGCTCCACTGTGAAAATTCACTGGCCATTTCGGGAGATATCCTTACCATTTCATGGATGCCCTTGAAGTTTTTGTACTTTAGATACATCAAAAACATGCAACATACCAAGACCATTTCACTGGTTCTGCTGGTCAAGATAAATGTCACACCTCCAAGTGGTCCCGCTGGTAATTAACCGTGTGTCCAGCTTGATTGTCTATGCCGAGCCAATATGTCCTTGCTTTCTTTTTCTGAACAGATAGGTACAGAAAAATCTCCACAGTCAAGAACAGCCCCAAGCACCCACCTATGCAGATTTTGATAAGAGAAAAAATAAGAAACAAAGGCCTTTTATATCCAATCGTTATGTTAGCTAGCAACACGAGATAGCAGCGCAAGAACGATAGTTGAGAAAATCCTTACGAAAAGAAGAGGTTTCTCCCTCCATATTTTTTTTGTATTGCACACTTAAATGTGCTCCATAAATTTTACAAATATTTTTGTTTTTACAAAAACTGTTGGGTCAAGTAGCAAAACTGGTTCTTCTAGGCCTATAGTTCCATTCTTTAGATAGTCTAACAATTGGCAATTCTTTCCTTTTTTTTAAGGTCCAGGATCTATCCCAACGATATTTGTTGCGACACGATCTCCTCCGGCTGCAGAGTGCTAAACATCTGATATTACAACGACGTAATCAACTGGATTGATTAACTCAACTGTTTGGAAATTTTTCTTGAACCTACCTGTAAAGTACTGTGGGCAATCATCAGAATAAACGATTTCCTAAAAAAAAACAGAGATTACCCAGTTCTTGTTTTATAAAGGCCGAAAATTTAACATGTTTGATTCTTTGAACAAACAAATATCATTAATTCTTTAACTCATCTTCCTAGATATTGCCGACAAGTAATAAATAACCTATCCAATGAAACTTACATTTTTCAGCTTATCGGAAATAGTTTGAAAGAGAAGTAATTGTTTTGCATTAAATCTTTATTTTATTTATTATGTTCAATTTCAGATTAACTATTTTAATAATAATTTGATTTAAGTTCCGTTAGTTATTAGAATTTCGAGTATCTTTGTGTATATAGTTTGGATGTCCTATCACAATGTTAAAATTTTACTCATTTTATTTGCTGAATTATAATTAGGCCTATGCTTATTATTATAATATCATTATGCTTAAAATTTTGTTCGATAAATTTAGTTTGAATCAAATATATCCTTTTTTTGTATTCCAAAGAGTGCAATTTTATTTTAATAGGTATATAAATTTAAGTTTTAAGTGATATAAATAAAGGCAACTTCAAAGAAGTGATTTTCAAGTTTTACTTTTCAAAGTTTACCTATTTTTCAGCGGATACCGACAAAAATTATAATTTCCTTATACTTCCTTCTTTGACTGTTATTAACTGCTATCCTAAAGTTGAGATTTTGACAGATTGATGTCTCATGTTTTTGGCGAAATTTATAATGTTGTGTTTAAAATGTCAACGTAACTTGGAATACACTGATAAATACTTTTATTTCACTTGCAAAATAAGCATTCACATAAAATGCATGAGTTTGTCAAGGACAGAAGACCGTGAAGAACAGTGGTAAACACCTTACTTACTTAGTCCCCGCCTCAGCAACCTTGCGATGTAGAGGTTTGTTTCTTCTAATCGGTTTGATTTCGTAGATGTGGGGGATTGGTCCCCAAGTGTAATGGAGGGTTTGCCTCCTTTAGGCCTCTGCACTTACCCTTCAGAGCACATTCAGAATAGGCGGTTAAACTCCTACTTCCTGAGATGGTCTGATCGCCTGACCCATTCAGGTTGGTGCAATGTTAAACGTTTAGATTACGCAGGCAGCAGTACGAGCAGCGATCAACTTCACCCCTGACTAAACACCTACTGCTTTTTTTGTTTTAAATATTATCGTGGTTCTCATCTTTAAAAACAAAAAACAAAAAAATGAAATGTTGCAGAACAGTACGGAAGGATTGATTAAGTGGAAAAGGGGAATAGAAGAAATATTTATTTCGTTAAGTTAAACGTCTAGTCTACGATTTCTATAGGTCAGAGCCCAATAAATTATCAGGAATTTTAAGACTATCAACACTGAAATTTACAACTGAAAGGTATGTCAGAAATATTTGATTATATATGGGCTGCACAATTGGCCTATGTGTGGTTTAAGTGTACATTTTACTTTCTTATCAAGGTCCCAATTTTAGAATAAATTAGATTATGGAATGGAAAAATACTTCGTATTGCACGCCGAATTTACTAATTAAACAAAATTACAAATACATTTTCGTTTATTTCAGCGAGAGTTCAGGTTTAAAGCTGGCTGAAATGTAATCCAACTAAATCCCGACCAGTTGAACTTTTTACTGATAGTGAAGAAAATGCAGTAATACATCTGATTGTTTTTATTAATGAAATCAAGGCAGAAAATTTAGAATATCTGTAAAAAGGAGCAGGACTCAAAGTTTCTACAGAATGAAAAGGGAGCTGAACAAGTAAACCAATTTCTAGCCTTAGGGGTGCCTGGAATCACTATTCGTTATATTCGCGAAATACCAATAATTTGTTAGCCTCTTGCGTTAAAAACATTTGAAGGTTTATTAATTGAAAAATTATCATTTTATGTTAATAAAAAAAACTCAAAACTAATTGAAGTTAGAAGGACAATAAAAGATATAGACAGTGATACAATTGCAATAACTTAAAACATAAACTTGCCGTGTAAGTGAGAAGTGTTTGTGTGAAATGACTTGCTTTTTCTTCCAGTAGGTACGCTAAACCCAGGAAGTGGAACACATTAACTAACTCTAAAGAAGTTGGCTGTATGGTGAAAAGCCAAAGCCAGGAAAAAAAAAAAAAAAATGTCTTTGTGTTTGGCGTGCAGACTGTTGTAGTGCTGTTAATCTGGGATTCTCGCAGGGACGCCAAGATTCTCAAAGAAACAGTTTCTTCACTTCCTTCTACAAGAAGGCTAAATACAGAAACAAATTGTTACTTTATAAACTGACATTGCTCCAGGCGCCACGGTAGCCGAGCGGTTAGAGGCGAGGCCTGCAAAGCTAATATGTATTGTGGTACTGGATTCGATTCCCGGACTTGTCCTTGGATTTTATTTAATGTTTAATATGAGAACTTTATAGTAAAGTATGTTGGTTAGTCGCTTCCGTCCACGACACCTAATTTGGCAGTTAGACGTAAAGTCCGCCTGAAAAAAATAGGCATTACTTTACTTTTCTTTTACCTACTGCTATTGCTCCGTTTTTATAAAATTGACAACAAGCCCAAGCCTGGGAATACAGAACTAGCGGAAGTTGGAGGAGAGGATGTTACGCATTTGAGCATGACTTTTGTACCAGTCCTAATAGACCGTCAGGGTGTAAGACGTAGGGTGGAGTACAAATTTATGGAGGCAAGTCATGGACAAGGTGGAAGAATGATAAAAAGAGAGGATACACTTGTACGAATAGAATAAGTTGTAACCCTGGAAGGGTAGAAACAAGGACTAAAATTTAGTAAATGAATAAAATACGTAGTAAAATAACGAAATTACTTTTTTTTCTATCAAAGTAGATTCTAAACTATCCAAATTTAAAAGATTCAGTATTCAATATCTAGTTGAACTAAAATTTAATTTTGTACATTTATTTTATAAATCAAATTCAATAAATTTTGTAATACAAAATGTACAGAAAATCAAGTGCATTAATCCTTATATTAAGAGTCGAATTAACTTGAATTCGTACAAAATTTGAAAGTATTCTATCTCTGCAAAGAGGTTCTTTTTAATGTAAATATGATACTCTAGATCACTGGAAACTATCTACTCTTGGACCTTCAGTGTACAATTTCTCTTTAGACCTTTCACCGCTATAGTACTGCCTGAAGCGTTCATCTCTCATTTCTGTAAATCTCTTTATCTGTAAAGAAGATGATGCTCGAATTAGTTTTACTGTTCTTACTTTTTATTGGACACATGACTTTCCAGATGATATACAAAAAGAGAATATTAAGATAAAAAAGACTATATTATATATATATATATATATATATACTAAGTATATGAAGGGTAACACATTTAATATCTCAGCTGTTCTCTAAGTGATGTTTATTTTATATGCATTTGGGTTTTTTATCGTGTGTACAATTTTTTTAATTTCTTGATTCTGAATCAGAAAATGCTCATTCTGATGACTTTCCTAAATGCTCATTATATAGCAAACTATACAAAAGGAAGTCCCAAACTCTATTTAGACGAAGTAGAAAGTAATCTTTTCCAGGCAGCAAAAGGTTAGATAGGGTGTGTAGTTCGCTAATGAGTAGAAACAGATTGTACAAGCGGCCTAGGTCATTGAGCCATTTACAAGAGTAATAATAACGATTTTAACAATGAGAAGACTAAAACAATTACCTGTTTTTTCATTAGAAAACATTCCTTGTAATCTTCCAATAAGTCAAGACATTTTTCTTTGGCTCTAACATTGCCATAAGCTTCTAGACAGTTTATAGCTTTCATTTCCATTTCGGCACACTTCCTATCGCTTTGATGGGTTAATAACGTACCCGTGAGGTCTGTTAACGGGTTCCGAAAATAGGACGGAACTGGCATATTCTGAAATTTTTATTATAAGAAATTAATTTATTTGGATCAAACCAGATTTCAATTCTTTAAAAAATAATTCCGCATATTTGCAATACTTTCAGTCATAAATTAATTATTATTTATTTTTTGTATAAACTTACTAGGATCTAAAAATGAAACAGATAACTATAACCAGAAATTTAACTTCCAGGGAGGAGGGTTAAAGGTAATGGCATAAGTGGCCAGCTGATAGAGGTATATGCGTTCTTGTTTTATATATGTACATGTGTATTATAACCTACCAGACGATGCTTACTGCCGTGGAAGAGTGAACAATGTTAAAAGTTGTTCTATTACTGAAATACAGTCAATAAAATGTATAAAGGAAGTATTCAGTCTGATTGGCAGAGCACAGCAGAAGGTCAGAGTATAATGCAACTATTTTACAATGCAAAATCATCAGGAAGAAAGTTATTTGGTATGATTAAATTCATTTTACATTATATGTCAAATAATAATTCTACAAAAAGAGCTTCGGACGTCAATACCTCACATATTGACAATTAAATAAAATTAAATAGTGCTTTGGTTGCCAAATAGTATTTACTTGGAAAGTAAAAGTATTGAAGCTTGGATTAGTTTCGTTATCCGGAGGAATGCTGACAATGAAATACGAAGAAAAAGCGATATTACAAGAGATGAAAACAATTAACAAAGCAAAATAATGTATGGGAAATAGAAAATTGTCTTTTTATGCAAAGCGCGTGTTTTTCTAGTGAGAACTGTTTGGAAAGTAATACATGTAATCAGGAAACGACTTTTGCGTATGTAGTATTGTAAAAACCAAAAAGTAACACATCCTCTTTGTATTCTTTTCAATTGTGAATTGCATAATTAATCTCATGGTTTTAAGAACATATGGTTCGAACAGTGTCACCTCTCGATGAACTTGTTGATTATTATGAAAGTGGACCATTAACCAAATTCACATCGTCCTAAAATATCTATTGTGGCTCCTAAAGCATCAGGGTTCGTGCTAAGGGTCAAGGCGTCTGTAAAGTGTTTACGTGTAATATGCATGTAATGGTGAGATAGTTTGCCTGTCTGTTCGCTAAAAAAAAATAGTTGCACATATTAACTGCTTCTGTAGATCTTATGTGTATTGGGTGTATTACACGTTTCAGTCTAAGTTTTGTTAAACTAAGATACCCGCAGAGACGCCAAGATCCCTGAAAAAGTGGTTAGACTACTTCCCTTAACAGGATACTGGGGTTTCAAAGTGGAAAGTGAGACGAATGATTTATATTTAAATGATATAAACTGATTCGGGTATACTCAAATTGACAGATCCTTTCTTGGCATTTAAACTAAGTAGCTAATTCGAACTTTCTGCTTTTAGTTTAGACAGTATTTAGCCATTTTTAGAGTATTAGTTGTCAGTACACTGGAGATACTACCAAACAGAGGTGAAACAGGCTGAGATTGGTTATTATTGTCCATAAAAATTGTTTCTAGAATGACCCATATTGTTCAAAATTTCAGCCACGTATAAATTTCCACGGGATTAGCTGTTTTTGAATTCTCACCTCTTGTTTTAGCATCTAAAGAAACCTTAATCCAAGGTATAACTCCAAATGAAATCCTTCCAGAAGTATTGTAAAGTGACAGCGCTGTCCGGGATTTAAGTAAACTTACTTTGTGTGTGTGTGATGTGCATTAGCGAAAATAACTGAAAGTTCAAATCACATGCCGGATAGTTTGACAATAAACCTTTTATAACTACGTTGATTTTTTGGTTAATTTTTTGTCTAATATTTTCTCGAAAATAAATGCATTGATTTAAATGTTGGGTAATTGCAGATTTGTGTACCTTTTGTTGTTTAATCAACCCTTATACTTGCCTTTTAAAGTTTTTGTTTAGGAGATATATTTGTTGAGACTGAACCTTTAGGAGCTTGACTAGTTCTTGGTTCTGTCACGTATTATTGACATTTCAAAAAGAATTATGATATTAATAAATATGTGATTTCAAAATAAATAAATAAAAAATTTTTATTTAGGGATACTAGAACAGCCAGCGGTGCACGCAGTCATTGAAGAAGTCCGTTACAAAGTGGTACTTCTGGGCAAGAGTGGTGTAGGAAAGACATGGACAGTTGCACGATTGGCAGGGGTTGCAGGCAACAATGGTACAAGTTACCAAACATTTGAAACTGTTGGAATTAGAGTAACTAATATTTATTGGCCAGTCAAAATTCGGGATAAAATAGTTTTATTCAAACTTACAGTTTGGGATCCCGGTTCTCATTCATTTAAAAAATACACACACATTCCTGTGGTAGGTATATTATATTCTATATATATATTTTTAATGATTTAAGGCGCGAAAAAAATCTGAGGTTTTTGGCGCCTGGAGCTTTTTTCAATGCTCTGCCGACCTCTGGACAGTGTTCTCTCGTTACAGACAACACTGTCCATCACCGGACAGTAAGCTGTAAGAAGCTTCTAGGAAGAGAAATCTAAGAGTCAGCAGCTGGATTCGAACGCGGGACCTCCGCGTAGTAATCCAATCTTATTTTTGTGATTTTATTATAACTTTTAATAGTGAGTTATTTTATTATAATTAATGGAAGTGTACTTCTGAACTTAAATCAGCTGCAGGATCCCTCATTGATACCATTCTTTGGGTTTTAACTTAGAAAACTCTTATCTCCTAGAATCAACTTTGCTAAAATTATTATCTTGCCTCTTCTTTAGTCTGACTTGTGTCCGAGAGTTATCAAAAAAGTTGCGCTTGATCTTGGTAACGCTGGACTATTTTTGACTACATTCTTTCTGGTTCTTGACCATAAATATCGGAATTCATGGAAATGCCATCGGAAGCACTTCTTGGCAAGGACAGAAAAATGTCTACATCCAACAATTGTTTCTCTGTCTTAAGATTCACCATTAAATCAGTTTCTTGATACTTCATGAAAGTTCATTGAACTTGTGTTTTGCTGTAAATGTTGCAGCAGTGTTCCAAGGTTTTATGGTTGAAATTTACTCGACAATTTTCGTAAAGACTCTTGTTACATTATGGCTGCTCTTTCTGAGGTCACATTGTAACATTATGTCAGGTGATTTCTAAGATCAGTTTTGATCGAGCCATGGTCCCCTTTGATTTCAAATTGAGTATGCGTACATCCAGCATATAACCTTTTTCCTGTATGGCATAAAATTTTAAGGGAAGAAAGATTATTGCCAATTCCATCATAATTTTGTTATTTATCTTGTACCAACCTTTCGACCTAGAGACTTGGTCATCTTCAGGGCTGTGGAACGTGTTTTATACTAAAGCAGATTACAATTCACATTAATTTGATACAAAAAAATTGTTTCCAAAAATTATTTACTTCATAGTTATTATCAGTTATAATTTGTTTTACATTGTCAACCATAAAGGTTGGTGTCTTTCCTGACTGTTTAGGTACTGAGTGGGTCCGTTTTAAAATGTTCTTGTTTGTAGCTGGTCAGAATGTCAACAAAATTTTTTTTACGTGTTTTGTAGTAAGTAAAAAACACGTAAAACGCATCTTCCAGGCTATACTCGTCATAAACAAGAATATTTTAAAACCAACCATTTTTTATATCAAATCAATGCACATTGTAATCTGTTTCTGTAAAAATATTCAAGATGTCCTGATGGCCCTGAACAAGATCATCTAAGCCAAAAGCTTTGCAAAAAAAAAAAATCAAGTCACCAAAAAAAAAAACTACACTCTTTTTATATTGATAAAATTTAATGAATTTTTTTTATATTGTAAGGTACAGCCATGGATTTAGATAGATATTATACACCCCGTTAAAATTTCATAAATTAAAATTTCAATTTAATTAATTATTCCAGACATGTCAAGAGAAAGCTGACATGCAAATAATATTTTTCTCCTACAATGACGCGAGCAGCTTTAACGACTTATTGCCGCTTATTAATAAATGTGGTAAAAAGGACGAAGATAACTCGCCTGGACTGTTAATTATTGGGACAAGGTATTTTAATCTTATTTCAATCTATTTCCTGATATTGAATTAAATTTATTATTTTTAATTAAAATAATTTTTAGACATTTATCCAAAACGGAAGTTTCAAAATCAGAAGTTCAAGAATTTCAAATGAAACATAATGTGCAAATTATGTCTCTACCAGCAGCTACTTCTGGTTCTAATGAACTTTCTAAAGTATCTCCAATATTGAATACAATTTGTGAACAACTTTGGTACAGAGACCAACAGTATATAATGAACCAAAATGTTAACCTATAGTTTTTATTTTTATTAATAAATTTTATATTTTGTATGAATTTAGTTTTTATTTATGCGGATCAAATAATATTTTCAATCTAAGTTCTCGATTCTCGCATGCTCCCTCTTAACTAAAAAAACTATGGATTCTGGGCATCTAAGACACTGTAGGTGTAATCCGCGTATCTGAATGCTGAATTGACAGGGAGAAGATCTACAACAAGCATTGAAATAGTCTTCTTCTAAGGAGCTAGTTATATATACGTATAAATCTTATTCTGAATAGAATTACAAAGTAGCAATGATTAACGTTAAATGAAGTACATGTACTAAAAATATCAAAATAGGACAATTATACTTCTTTCTTCTCAAAGGATGTAGGATGCAATAATCCATCAGTCTGAGGTTGTTTAAAGTTGCTCCATTACTGATATCGGCGAGGAAATTGTCTAGTCTTCCTTAGGGAACAAGTGCTGCCTTATCGAAACTTCCTTTCTTTCATCAGCCACCTTCTTACACAACGTGAAAAAAGCTTCGTTAACCTTTTCATTTTATAGCCGGCATATACACAATTGATAACTTTGGAAAGAGGAGAATATAAGAAAATGCCTTTCTTTGACAGATGATTCTAAATAGTGTAAATTGTTTCAAGGGTTTATCCAATTTATAAATATGTTAATCCTCGACGCTCAAATCCACCACCCAGTAGCTGAAAGACTATCTCCTCGAATTCCAGTATCCAGATTTATGGTTTGATATGTTTAATAGTTTCTATTGATGTGAAAGGGGTTGTACGAGTAAGTACCGTTTATGCGGTATAAAGCCATCAGCAGTGATTGTTACACAGCATTCCTTTTTTTCCTGAATAAAATCAAATAAATTGACTTAGTCAAGCCTTCGGTTGTGGGGATTCTGCCTTAGAATCACATTAGCACAGTAAGAAATAAACTCAACCTTAATAATTATTTCTTGCGAAATTAACATTTTTTGACTTTTTTTTGTTGCTGAAAATTCATTTAATTTAAAATTTATGTTAAAAATTTTATTTAATGAGGATCGGTCCTAAACAAATTACTTTTTTTTTTACTGTTGAAACAAGTCTTCTCAGGGCTTTATTAGAAATGTTCAGATCGAAATTTGAACATTTCTGCACTACTTCGAAAAAGCACTGAAGATGATAGGAAATTGTAAAGCGTTCCTTCAATACCTTTTTTTAAAAAAATCTTCAATTATATCAAAATTAATCACACTCAACATATAGTGCTAATGGCCACGACAGTTGATGCCCTCTCCCAAATGTCAAGTGAAAATAAATAAATTAAGAAATAAAGTAAAATTAGGTACGTATAAAATTTTTATTTCATCACCCTTTTAGTCTTATTTGTACTTGCTTTTTTCCTTTTTCAATTCGTAACAAAAAAAGTAGTTTACAAAAAGATGAGCAAAACGTTAAAATAAATTAACACAATAATAATATTATTGTAACTATACAATAAATATAAACAATTTGCAACTTCTGCATCAATGCTGGCAAAAAATAAAATAATGATTTACTTACAAAATTAACATTTTTTGTCATTATCTTTAACAAATCCGAAGTTTTAGAGCTAAAATAAAATAAATAGTATAATAAAAATTTTTGAATAAATAAACAAGTAGTACGGAAATATTTTTTACGGTTTCTTCTATTCAGCTAATTTTAAATAAGAGTTCGTGAACTTTAAAAAATACAGTAGAACCCTTAGACCGTTAGACTCTCTTTCTCTCTAAACAACCTGGTTGAATTAATTGAAACTGACAGTACAAGGAGATGATACAGGAAGATTTTAAGGATGAGTTAATCAGACAGCGTCTCAAGGATACAGTGGAGTCGGGTAACCACTGAGGAGGACTATTGAGTCAAACCAGTAGGTATTCTTTGTAATTGCTTAAGGATATAATCCAATTGGTTGGAAAAAAAAACAAACAAACAAATGCAAGAAGATATCATTCTTCCCGCAAAGCTACTGAACGGCCAGACTTTTTTTTATTAATTATGTAGTTAGCTTTTGTCTTGAAAAAAACAATGCATATATCTAAACAGGGGTAAATTCACTTTTAATGAAACCTTCTTTTAATTTGTGAATGCGGCCGTTACGAGTCCTTCATAAGAAAATTATTCAAAACTTTAAATATAATTTTTCTTAAAAAACATTACAGTTCATTAAAATACACAAAAATCAAAATTGTAATTTTTATGAAAGTTGTTGAATTACAACAACTATTACTATTTAAGGAAAGTTAACAATCAATAAATAATAAAATAACAGGAAACAATATGTTATTATCAACGTAACAAATAATCTAATTGATGCTTTCTGTACACTTAAATCAATAAAATCTCCATTGTTGTATACTAATGGAGATTAAATTCAAACTCAGCAAAGTGAAACGTTCAAAATTCAAGTAAAAAAAAAAAAATGAACGAAGCCTTTTTTTAGATCACGTAAGATAAATTGTTTTTTCTGGATAGGTTCAGTACAAACTACAATCCACAATATACCCTTGTGCAAAGTACGTAAATTTTACTTTTCTGCAATCGGTAATAATGGGCCAAATAACTGATCAAAAGTAATGCTAGAGCAGAAAAGAAAGTATAATTCAACGAGAGTAAATTTTTACATCCTTTCGTTGTTGGCAGAAGTATTCATTGAGACAATATGTGAATTCGAGTGGAAAAAAGCATTATTCTACTTACATTTATAAATGGTGTTTAATTAATACAGTATATATGAACAAATTGTTAAAATATTTTAATTTATTTGTAAAAAAAACCTGTGCGATTTTACCTAATAAAAGTGGAGTCGTACACTAAAGTGGAGTTATGTGGGCGTGGTTGCCACGTGGTGTATTGTCGTTGTAAAAGATTTTTATTGCCACTGAGAATTTAATTTTTCTACAAGTTATCATTTCTTTTTTTGTATTTAAGTTATTCCTAGCCGGTTTCGGGCTTTCATCTATCATCAGAGGTTGATTAATTAGTTTAGTGTAGAGATTTCAATTTCACTTATGTTTCCGTCTTGCACTTCAATTGCTGACAGATAAAGTCAACGATATTATCCAGCATTGAGGAGCTAACCGCATTTTCAGAATAACATTAGTATAGAACTTTAAGATGGGTGTCTTGCAAATTATTCTTTACTGTAAACATCTGACTCAATTGTTTTAAAAAAGAATTGATTTATAAAATTACACTCTAATTGTTAACGCATCGGCAAATAAAATATAAGTAAAAAGGTTCCGCCGAAGAAGAAAAGTACCCAAATACTGGAAAGTATTATTTTACAGGACGGCTTTCCAAAGTTTTGTTTTCACAGTCGAAAACCCAGGCTTCGGTGTGCCATAAAAATATTAATAAATGGACGGAGTTCTTTTTTTTGCGGCAAATACGAAAAGAAAGAGTATCGGAAAACACATATTTCCATCTAATGAACATTTTCATTTAACGTCAGAGTAGAAGTAGACGATATAAAACCCCACTTCCAGAAAGTTGGCAAAATCTAAATTCCTCAAGAAATTTGTTCATGGGCAGACTCTAAACCTCAATGAAAGTTTTAACAATGATGCAGTTTCACCAAAAGAGTCATTATGGGAGTCAGAATACTTAAGAACTTATTTATTAAGACTTATTTAAAGCTATCTCAATTTCAACCTGGACCATCATCCAAGGAAGCAATAACTGTTAACAGCTAGATCAATATCCTGGGTGGAAATGGATCAAAAGAATTAAAATTATGGGTTCAGAAATACACAATGTCTCCAGAGAAGCAAGAAGTGAGGAAAATATCTGGGCCTCAGCTTAATGGCATACCATTAAGCATTCAACAGAAGCTCACTAAATCTCATTACTTCATTTTTTGACATTTATTTTTAAATTCAAAATCATTTGCTCAATGTCAAATTAACGGTTTTTTAAAAAATAAAACGAAGAATTCGATTTTTTAAAAATAATTTGAAGTGTACCCAATTGGCAGAAACGCATTATTCGATGATTAAATTCCATATTTAAAAGTGAAACAAATCGGCTCATTTTTAAGTGGCTAGCTATCAGTTGGGTACACGCCACACTACATTGACAATACCACACCACTGCAGCATACCAATATCACTCACCACTTCAGTACACGACAGATCTACATGGAATCTTCATTGGGTATAAAATGCCATTTTCTTACACTAATCCAAAAATGATCTATGAGATTTAGAAGTATTTTTTTCCAATTTTTGTACTAATATTTAAGGCATCTGATAATAATAAAAATTTCAGTCAATATTCATACTTCCAATATTTAAGTAGAGGGAGCTAAATGAAGAACTATGAAATAAGATTTTTATACAATTAATGAAGACTATCCTTTCATAAATTATACACCATACCTCTTGCCTTTTTTGCTAAACTCCATTATATACAAAACAACTTTCAGCCTTATATTTGACATTAAGTGTAAATTCAGTCGGAATAAAGTCTAAATTCGATTAATGAAGAAACTAATTTACACCTATTACAAATTATATATATATATATATTATGTAATTAAAAAAGAAATACTGTTCGTAAATACGTTTTTTCCTTATCAAATATTTACTTTGCAATAAGATTATCATGGCAGATTTTGCGGGAAAATCCTTGTTGTTTAGTAGGCCTGAAACAAATAGAACAAACCCACTCAAGTATTATATCAAGAACAAATCTTTTGTGATTGTACTCATGACTTTCTCTTACCGTAACTTACATCGTCAAATTTCCTGTTAACTTAAAATTTTGGTCTAAATATTTAGTTGCTTTCAATCTCTTGTACGGTTATGACTACAAAATGACTTTTATTTAACAGAATCGCGACAACTCAGCTCTCCATTAAAGTAATTGTTAATTTTCAAACCCCTAATAAAATAATTGCTTCATGAAAAAAAAGCTGACACAAAAGAACTTAATAGTGGTTAGTTAGTCGTGTTAAAAGAGACTTCATCAAGAGATTCGCAGAAAGGTAAAAAATAAAGAATTCAGTAAAGGGGTACTTCCGGTACTTTTGACTTTTCAACTCCAAAATTTTGGAATCTAACTCGACAGTAATTAACTCTAGTACTAACATTTAGATTCACCGTGTTCAGTTCTGAAGATGACTATCAGAAGATACTAAACGCGGAATAATTCATCCATTTGTCACAATGTCACCACAGGGTTGTGGTGCAAGCTAGCAAATTGTACTACTTGACGCCTGGCGCAGCGCCACAATTATGGCCTGTGTAACTATTGGAGTTCTGATGGAGTGATGCACACGTACTTAAGGCGGCCTTGCGGCGACCAAGTCCCATCTTCCCGCTGTTACTGCAAGCAATTCCCTATAGAGCCGCAGCGACGCCAGACAAGCAACTTCAGTCACTAGTTACCTTGTTCTTTATTGAGCAGTGCACATTAAGCACTTTTATAAAGACCGATGAAAACAAATAAATTCAAATCTTGCAATTTTTCGTGTTGTGTGATTACTTTAATAATTACTGTATTCTAATGGGAAATGATTAATTGTAGTAGAGAAAATAACTTTTATTTTTATTGTTCACTGCTTTACGACCGCAGTGATATTTTTTCTTTTTCCGATTTTTATTGAATAAAATAAAATATAATTAAAAAAAATAACTTTATGCCAACGTTTTGACAGACATGTTGTCTTCATCAAGCTCTCATACACGTATACAATCAAAATTCACTCATGCGACATTCAAATCAACTGACTCGAATTCCACGGTTTTCTTCAAACTAAGAATTTCTGCTAAAGGTTATTTGGTTTGAATATTATTTACTACCATAAAAAAAGACACTTGGAGGGAAGCATGTCGTCACGAAGTCCTCCTTAAAAACCATTTCGATGAAAATCATTTCGAAAAAAAACATCATGCTCTGCCATTAGATGTCTCGCAACCCAATATATTTCAGCTCTTGAAGAGAGCACGTCAGTAAATGTCACAGTGAAATGGGACAGGGCTTCGCGCACAAAAAGATGATCTCCTGTCATGTGCCCGTACCCATAAAGCACATAGTTCGGGTTGTCAACTACCCCGATATAAGCAGTAAGTGTGCCTGCAGGTAATTTGGCAAATAGTGAAAATAACCAGGAGTATTCAAAGAAAGAGAAAATATTTGTTTAAGGGAAACAGAAGCATCTCCAAATAAAATTGCGGATCAAAAGCTTGTGATCAATAGCACTTTATTAAATGGCATACGCAGTTAAATACTTCACTCTTGCATTCCAAAGGTATCCGTTTATTTATAATACCGCATTGATTGATAATTTTTAAATAATGAAGTTAGATCATACCTCAATTGTAGACAACGTTGCTTCATAGCCACCTTTGGACTTCATTTGGTTTTCTATAGCAGAAAGGCGAGAGGCTCCTGGACAGTCATTTATATCTTCCGAGCCAATATGTGCGGTGTGCCTGAAGTTAGTTGGCTCTCCTATCATAGATCTGTCAATCCGTCCACGCCTATCACTTGGTTTTCTCTAAACAATCGACATATAATTAAATTAAAAGCAGTGTCTTTTTAAAGGAGAGGTGGAAAAACTTGCCAGATTAGTGAACTTTATTAATATTTAAGCAAATCACAATTTGTTGTTTTAAAAAATTTACCAGTCTGCGAACTTGTGCGTGTTGATTCAAGCAGCATGAAAACAATTGGACCCACAGATCACCACCCACATTGCTTGACTGGTAAGTCGACATCTGAAAAATAATGTACACCAAACTTATTAATAACTACACTTTTTTTTTGGTAGAACTTGTCAAGTTTAAAGAAACTCACATGAGCCACTTACAAGAAAAATACAAAAATCGATCTTGTAAAGTAATATTTCTTGATCACCAATTTATATTCAAAAAGTTAGTATCGTATACAGGCACCATTGAGGCCCCGAAGCAAAAATTAAATTTAAACTTAACGCGATTTATCAGTTGTGACTTAGGGGGGGATACCCCTCCCACACATCGGATTTTTTTTTTTAAGCCACCTTTTTCTGACTCAGGGTATATCAGAACCGATATTGTTAAAAAAAATGGCTGCAAAAAAAAGGTTTATATTTAAAGTGCGATAAGATATATATAATTAATACCAAATTCCTTTTTCTTTTTTTTTTTTATTACCACAAAGTCATTTCCGAAATTATTTGTTTCTTGTTGATTTTTTTCTTGTGCTGTTTCGGCCAAAACACTGAACCGGTAAACGAAAATATTATACAAATGCCTTATCAATTTTGTCTTTTCTAAACGCTGATACCAACTTTGCGATACAAACATTTTTTTTGACCTATTTTTCTGGTGAAAACTCACTTTCGAAAATTTACAAAATATCGCAATTTATTTGGATGAGAAAAATAAAAAGTAATAGATTTTAAATATTAACGTAAACTTACATTGCATTCAAACGATTCTTTAAGATATAGATTTAAAATTGATAAGCGCATTTATCCTCTTTTGATACTGCGGATTTCATATCAGCTTCTCACTTTCACACCACTTGGTTAAAGAACACATTTATTACATGAACTGGTTATACGTATTGGAACATGTATTATATACCATTTCTTTTCAGTACTGAGTTAAAACAAGAATATAAGGAAAACTATCAATAACTATTAATTTAGTTGGGAAGGTTACAAATTTACTTCATAAAAGCTGATGTAAACAATGCGAAGACAATGTAAACTTTATCTTATCGCTGGTAGATAGATAAGGTATTTATTATAGGGAATAAAAGGAAAATCAAATAACTAGTATAAATCATAAACAATACAACGATGATAATGAACGGCGCCAGCCTTCTATTAGCAAAATTTATTAAACATTCGTATGCATTAAATTAGAAAATAGCTTTATTTTACAACTTGATAAAATAAATAATTGATTAAATTTTAAGGTCGAATTTTAACGGATGTATCAGTTTTGAGGTCTTCATGGTCAGAAAAAGTGTTTTCTAAAAATGGTGGGGTGAATGAATAGAATATATCAAAAACGAAAAATTGCAGGAAGCTCAAATGTTATATAGCATTTGAGTCCTCCTACGTTTCGAGCTTAACATTCAGGTCAAAATCTTCCAACCGGGAAAAGCCCTTTACATTAGAGAGTTTTCACTTTTTGAGATTTTTTCTTTTCCGAAATAACGGCAGAGATTTTCATCAAACTTGGTATAATGTTTATACGACATGTGTAAGAGGGATGTAAATAGGTTCCCCTCTAAAGTGACATTTCAGTGTAAAGTACAGTTCTTCTACTTATAAACTATTAAGAAGGTTAAACGTATTGCTAACAATTCAAGTTTGAAGAAAATACCTCAATAGGCAGGCCACTTTACTGAGAGATTTTTTTTGTTTAATGGCTCCTAACTCAATAATTTTAACAATCTATACAACAAAACGTAGAGGATTTCTTTCACAAATACTTCCTCCTTTTGCACTACAGAGCATGAAGGTCCTGGACCATCTCAAGTTACCACCTACTGGACTCCATCTTTAAACTTGGAACATCCTCAAATCCACTCGCAACTTATTTTTTCTGGATGACCTAGGTACAACATTTTAGGATATCTATCCTCTGACATTTTTTTTTTTTAAAGTGATGAGGCCACCTTAGTCTTCCTGATCTCGAAACAAGATCTTTAATTCCTGATTGGACCTTATCCTTCATCCATCTCATTCCTGAACAAGTCCGAAAATCCTTTAGAGCAATTTTTCCCCCAAAATGCGAGTATATAGCATAGAGTAAATATCATCTATTGCTGGTATCCAGTTTTTGCTTCTATTTCATTAAAGGGTCCCAAAAACAATTTGTGTATTAATAGTTTCAACTTCCCTCCGACATGAGTAGTAAAACTTTTTCCAGGGTCCAATAACACCTGTTACCGCTATAATGCTTGCTTTAATATTTTCATTAACCTCAGTTTTACAATTAATAATAGCTCATAGGTTCTTGAACTGTATGATATTCTTAAAGTGTATGCACCTTTGTAGATTCACCGTTAGGTGCATTTTTTTCAGTGGTAAACAAGTATTGTGTTATGAATTCATTTGTTGAAAACCGAAAATTTTCGTTTCTTTTTCAGATTCTTATCGCACTCTTTCTACTGCTAATACTACACTAATAATACTTGCCCGCTTTATACGGATCTACTCAATTTGACATGATTGTAACAAAATGCACACTATTGCGACATATTTCCTTCTAATAAAAGAAGAAGTAAGTAAAAACTGGATTTTAGAAAACACTATGTTTGAAAAAATATTTCAAACTGAAAAGTTAGAGAACCAGAGTGAATTGCGACCAAAAAGATCTATTGTGCTTATGTAGGCATTTGTAAAGGTAGTGTCTGTAAATGTGCTCGTGACGAAGAGCTTGAGTGTGCCTGTGAGTAAGCTAAAGCCAAAGTGTTCACCGAAATTGAAAATAATATGCTAAAGAGTTCTTAGATTCTAAACCAAAAAATGGTAGCGTGGAATTCAATAGCTGACAAAGAGGTAGATAAAAAAAGACTATCGCGAACAGCTTTATTTTAAACATTAATAAAATTGCACAAGTTTTTTTTTTAAAGTTGAATTTTACTTTCTCTTACTGCTTGTCAAAGCTAAAGTATTTTGACCATGTCGAATTTCCGAAATTGAGTCTTTATAAGAAATATCTTATAGAAGTATTTTCCGAGACAGAAAAAGTGGTTTTTAGAAAATGACACGTGTGTGAAAAAAATAATTAGCATAATCGCAGAAGCTTAAGTACCTTTAAATTTCGATTTAGACAGTTTTAGACAACTTAGAGATCCCATTCCGTCACCCAGAAGTACTATTTAAGTATTTTCTTTTGTAGAATGTATGGTCCTATCACTTATGTATATATATATATATATATATACACATATATAACATTAAAAAAGGATTAAATGGATTAGTGGGCTACCCCTGAGAACTTCAAACTAGATTTTACCTTAATCGAATTTTTGCTTTACACAACATTAGAATATATAATAATTCTAAACGGAAACCAATTATTTTTATTTTTAAGTGCTTCCCTCCCTTACTTTGAACTAGAGAATCAATAAATGCCGATTCCTAAAAGACAGACATGACTTTGACATAATGGAAGCATGCCGAAAATGGAACATATCCTGGAACCATGCCAAACACCATCTATGCCAGGATAGACTGGAATGGAGGTGGATTGTCACACGTAACTCCTAACGCCAGAAGAAAGCTTTAATAAATAATTAAATTATTCAGATTCAAATTATTAGAATCGGAAAACCTATTTTCAAATTAATAAATCAATACTCACTTGTGGTTGAATAAGAAAAACTTGGAAGAAAATGACTTGAATCACAGTAGAAATGGACGTTCCAAAGTTATCTGGAAAATTATTACAACTCTCATCAAATATGCGATAAAAAAATAATTTTCATACTTAAACAACAATAAAGAATTCAGCCAAAAATTTATGGTTGCAGTGTGCACATAGGTATTTGTTTTTTTATTACAGACTAAAGTAACTTTAAAAACCCAATAATATTAAGAAACTTCAAATTAATAAAACAGTACCAGCATAAAGCAGTTTACTAACTGAAACATTTAAGACATGTCATGTCATGTCAAACGTGCTCATTCTCCAAAATGTAGCTCATAGAGATAGAATCAACAATGTCCATTTAAAGGATAATAGATATTAAAATAAATGATAAAATATCGCTAATATTAATGACATAATACTAAAAATAAAACGTGATATAGTTAAATGTGCTTACCCTACTTAATTATTTTTAAGAATTTCGTTAGGCCTTATTCATTTTTGAGCACTTGAATTACTAGTCATTTATTCAGAAAAAGATTAGTTTTGTGGGGTACATAAAAATTAAACGTACTACAAATATAAACTACAATGAGAGAAGTCAGTGATAGGTTTCCTTAGCCGAGATTGTGTAGTAGTTAGTTTAGCTAACAGTGTTGACCTAACTCTTAAAAATTAAATTAACTAAAGAAGACAATAAATAAAACACAAGGCATTCAAGCATAAAATAATGTTATTTTTAACAATACTCTTTAGTTTTATTAAAACATTTTTACAAAGAGAAAATTTGAAAAAATATTAAATTTTATTATGGGGTCGCCTCTCAAATTTACTAAATCTAGTAAAGAAATCAACTAATTTTTACTAATGTGAGCTAGTGGAGCGGGCCAATCAACAATTTTAAATTACTTAAGTTTAATCGGACTACTTATATTCATTTAAGCTTTATTTAAAACTAATAATAAGTGACTTATGTTATAGAATTGTTATACATATCCTCATATTTTGAAAATGTGATTAAGTCCGCAATGCTGCAAAATGTCACTGATTTTATCTGTCATAGCAGACATGTTTATTAAATCCCTGATGGGTTTCCGACTTTAATCCATCATCAAAAGTGAATTAATCAGTTTGCGCAGAGAAATCGATTTTATCTATTTTTTCGTCTCACACATGCGTGCTTCGACAAATAATAAAATTAGCAACAACTTCATTTATGTCAATTTTACTATTCTTGTTAAATTTTTTAATTCCTTAAAAAAGCTTGCGCGTAAAAACTATAGGGGGTTGCTGATCAATGTGCAGTCTTCAAAAAGTCTTTTTTGAACTTGTTAGTCATTAAAAAATTATTAGAGTATTCCAGAATGTATATATCTCAACAATGATGATGTTACTAACCGATAAGTAGTTTGGTTCCTATTTCCCAATTCCGGTTATCCGTTCTTATCACTGTCCTGCTCAGGTAGCTTTCTCAATCTTATACCTTTAATACATTTGCCTCTCTGTATAAATTATCCAGCTCCGAATTAACCTTCTTCATCAGAATTTTTTTCACATTGTGTGCCTTAAGTTGTAGGGAGAAAAGCTTTCTTTCAAATACCAACAAAACTTTATATTTTTTGAAGAGAGCCTAGAATTTTGAGCTATATGCCAATACAGTCCGTAAGTGGGATTATAAAGAACGGATTGACTTTTTGAAATAAAATGCGGGGCTGATCAGCAAGCCCTAATGCACAAAGCTATCTACTTCTTCGAATGTATGAGTTTTCAAGGAAATCTCTGATAACCAGATACCCTTTGAGCACATATTTTTGGTTCTATACTGGTTTGTTCTCATTACCACTATCAGTAGTGACCGCTAACTTCAAATGATCTTCAATAGCTCTCAGGAATCTTGCAATTATGTGTAATATCGTCGACATATGCATGCATACGGAAACAAATACATAAGGATTGTCTGTTAAATATAGCGTTCGTGATATGATCCTGTCTCTCGCATCACCTTCTCAAGCACCAGATCAAGTATTTTACAAACTCAGGATAGCAGCGTTATTCCTAAGTACTCTATTTTGTCTCTTTTTATACGCAACGGATTTACAATTCCTTCATTCTTATTATTTGGTAACTTTTCTTTCCTACCAAGTTATTGTAGAATAATTTCCTTTCGAAATTTAACGAGAACTCTATCTCCATGCTTAATTAGCTTTGCTGGAGCCATCATCGCCCAGAGCCTTGTTATATTTCCACTTTTCTCTATTGCTAGCTCAGACAGCTCCATCAAATATCAGACGTCATGTTAATTAAATCCATTTCATCCGTCATAAGCATCTTCAGAAATATTTTACGAAGCCGTTTTCTTTTATTCCATAACTTTCCACGTTAAATCAACTTTCCATCACTTGAATTTTTTCAGCGAAGCTGGCTTTCTTGTTAGGCACCACACCTCCGTTGCTCGAAATTTACTCTCGGGTAATAGTCCTAGATTCGCAGCAATAACTTTTATTTTATAAGAATAGAGTTTTTAAATCGCAACTTTCACGTTGAATCTTTATGCCTACTCGAACAGATTCTTCGTTGAATATTTGTTTCTAACAGGCTTTCTGCAAAGCTACATCCCAATTTTATCACTCTACTAAACAATTATTTTCCTTCTACTCTTCACCTTCGATTTTCTGCGCACTTTTTTGATGCCTCTAAAATAATTTTCTTAAAGGTGTTCCACGAATCTTCTATATCTGTAGGTACTTATATAACCAGCGACTGTTTCATACTAATAGCAAAATTACTTTTTTTATGGGTATTTTATTTCACAAATACTACTCCTGTCCACTTTCATAACTATGAATTATCTCTGATCTTTTCCAAAATTTCTCTTCCATTACTTTGCTTGTTAGATAATAATCTATTACACGATTTCTTACTTGTAAATGTATGAATAGCTTTGTGTCAATGCATTGAGTTGGCTATAATTAAATAATTGAGAACCCACTATTCTAAAACACTTTTCCCATTGTTGTTTCTCGCCGTCACATTTGGACTTGGCAAACATCAAAACCAGCCACTGCCATTTTTTTAAATTATCGATATATTTTCTTGTGAAACAGAAAACCAATTCCTTCTCGAGCTATATTAAAGATTTTTAAAGATTACATAATGCTAGAATAAGTGTTTCAAAAACGTGCTTAACATTTATTTTCCAAGTTTAATCCAACAGATAAAATTTATAGGCAATTTTTTGTAATCATCGCTCATAATATCTGTAAAGATAGTACAAGATTAAGGAGTTTGCGAAAAAAATATTATGCTGTAGTGGTCCTCTCTATACAATAGAGAAATTATTTTATTCGCCAATTAATTTTTCAGCGATTGACTATCAGATTTAAAAAATTTGTTAAATTACAATTTTTTTAAAAAATAAATAATTTGTGGCTTTTAGTGGCCTGAAGCCTCCAACCCTCGTGGTAGGGCAGCTACCTTCGAAACATGGACGTGATGAAATAGAAATCATCGGGTTGAACACACTATTAATACGAACTGTGCTGTCACCTACTTGTACAATATGACTCACTTTTATAACCATAAAGTAAGGAAAGACAAATTTTGGAATTCCTCCAATAGTTGTCACGACACATAAAGTAGGTAGATATAGGGGTAGTGTTATATTTATAAACTAGTAAAGCATAACATGTGATCCTTCTTGTCTAATAGTCAGTCAGTAGTTTTTCAAACTTACATGGTGTGGTAGTTATATATATTCCTTTTAAAAAAGTTAGAATGAGATATCGCAGATCTTATCGTGTTTTCTTTATACCATTGCAGCCGATATATTACTGTGGGAATTTTCACAGGTTAGATTATTATAAAATTAAATACAATTAAATGAACTTGAACTATTATTTAGTTACGAACTGGAATCATTGCCGAAACAAAAGAACGGCAGTGAGTGAACATGTATTAATGTTTTGAGCGACAACCTTTAAGCGGCGCCGTGAACACTAACTGTTTAGAATATACCATGAAAAAAAAGGAAAATTGAGAAACAATATTTTAAACAGGTCAATCGCATATAACGTGTACAAAACATTTTATAGTAGCTTTCATTTCTCTTTTTGAATTTTAATCTTTTTAATACAAAATAATTAGTTGTTCTTTTCAAATCGCAAACAACTGTTCCGAGTAAAGACCTTTATATTAACGTAGTATTGGCCTACGATTGTCTAAGGGCCAGCAACTAGAGCTTATATGATTATTTTAATAGTCAATATTGATCAATCTTCAAGTTTTCATAGATAGGTGGCAAGGAGGTCTGGTATTTATTTACTTATGCACGCAGTCAATCAGACTTTGGTGATTTTTGTGGCTCCTATTTCTTGTTCAATTAACATGTTTATTTTCAACAATGAATCTCATTTATCTTCAACACTAGTTGAAATAAATCCACTTTAATAAGATCAATTTGTAAATTGGAACTCAAAATACAATTGTTTAGCAGCTGTACAACTGGTGTTTTTTATTCAAATAGGCTCACAGGCTCCAATGTTTAATGAATATTCAAATGTCTTTATCTCTATAAATTAGATCACCCTTTAATTATTTATTTTTTAATTTATGAAGCGTCAACATCTGAAGTGATTTTTTTCGGTGTACTGAACCTTTTAATCAAAAATGTGATGTGATTACTCTACTACCTCTTACTACTATTCTCAAACTACTTTTTCACCAATTTTCTTTAAACACCGAACGTTTGAGTTATATTTAATTTTTATCACTTTAAAAGAAAACTACATCCCATTCCACAACCGAATTTTCAAGAAAAACAAAATCCGTAAGTTTCGTAGATTCATGTGTTTGTAATTACTACATAAAGTTCAAGTAAAATTGTTTGCAAAAAAGTCTCAAAATTTAGAATAATCTATTCGGTAAAGTGGGACTTTGGGTCGGCCGGTTATCATCAAATTAGAAATTCATTCCCACATTGATTCTTATTAATATTATGTAGGTTTCAAGTTGGAAAAATAATTAATAATAACATATTAGAAAGAAATCTAACCACCCTCTTTCCCAGAAATGCCTTTATTAATTTTTTTTATACAAATTTGAGAACAGTAAAAGAACTATATAAATGCAACTTCTTCAAGTTTAAAGAAATCGTTGGAGCGTTTTTGAAAATCAGAATGATTGCAGTACCTTCTCTCATTTTGATAGACTAAGAAAGAGTAAATAAAATAATAAGTGTAAGGGAAGACTAAATTATTTTTAATTAGAAAACTCCATGCCTACTCTACCTAGTGGCAATTATTAGAATTTCTAACGAATAGTAGTTCCAAACATTGTTGCTAGGTAGCATAAAAAAGACTTTTTGGACTATTGAACGAGCCCATTAGTAAATTGATAAATTATTAAATAAAATTTAATCTAAATATATTCGAGTTTATATCATAAGTAATTTATAAATCAGGATATTGTATATACTAAAGTAATTGTGAACCAGAAAGTTAGACTTCATGGCTGGAAAAAAGATATTTGTAAAGTTAATCCTTACTTCTAGTCAATGCAGAGCTTACAAAGTTCATCAGGCGTAAGTTTAAGAATGTTAGTTCCAATTTTTCGTGTAAACTGCTTTATATAGTAAAAGTCTTACACGTTTAATAACTCTGATTTTTTTTTTAAATAACGGTTGAAATCAATATTCTTTTCTTTCATTCCTGAATAACAATTAATTAAATGATTTTTTTTTAAAGGAGAGTACATATCACCTGCACGAAATTCAAACTAAGGTTATTTTTCATCCAGTAGATCTTGAAACCAACAAACTGCAGGTACTCTCTAAGAGCGGATACCCAGTTAAAAGGATTTATTATATTTATCTATTTAGTTTTATGTTTTAGAAATATTTTGTATTTATTATATTTTTTTTTTCAATTTTATCTATATTAGTGTAATATTCCTTTTGTACAGACCCTGAAGAAGGTAGTAAAAATTACCGAAACGTTGGTATAAAGCAAAAAAGTTGTTTTTATTTAAGACCGCACCTCGATATTCACCAAAAATCATCTATCAACAATGGTCGAGAATAACCAAAACCATCAACTCTATGTAATTTCAAAAAGAATATGTCCCAAAAATTTCATTCGAAATGAGTTTTAAAATTGTTTTCGTTTTTTTGATTGAGATTTATTTTAAGAAGAGGTTCCAGGACGTTACGTTTCCCAATCCATCCATTACAGCGAATCTATAGTGAACTTAAAACAGCTTTTATTGTAAAGCAAGTGAACTAACATTTATTTTATGGAAAAAACGTTAAGAATTATACTAACAGTGTTCACACTGAGTTTTGGCTCATAAAAATGAGAGTTGCTATTAATTTAAAAATGTGGATTTAAATTTTTTAATCAATCTGTTTCAGGAGAAATGAGTGCCCGACGAGTAGCAGCTCGAGCTATGTGGAGATGTATACACAACAAGTACAAGAACTGGTAGACATGGTTACTTATATTATTTTTATTTCTTTTTTTATTTCGATTCTACAGTCCGAGGCTCTTCATGAGGTTGATGCTGATATACATATAAGTCTCAGTTAATCTATATCAAACTATGTATCTGGATGAACGTCAGGATTGAGTTAGATAAATAGTTCTGGTTCATGACAGCCTTTCTGCTTTTTGGATGCCGAATACAAACAAAATTCAAACATACAATAGCTGAAACTAGTTTCATTCTTCTTGCCATACTTTCCGCCAAGTGGATTCTCCAACAGGTATTGTTTCCCAAGGACGTAGTGTTAACCCAGATCGCGAGTTGAGAATTATTATTGTGTCTGCTTCACGGACAACGTCCTTCTAAACAAGCTAAGAGGCGCTATTAGAGCCGAAAAGGTAAAGAACAGCAGCATGCCACTCGCTCGGCCAAAATTTGGGCTGAATTTTGATTCGTAGTACTAACTGCTCCGGAATATTTTTCAAAAATAATACGGAACAATAACCAAATGAAAATTATGATGGCAAACCATTGGAAAATCATTTAAAGTTGGTAGAAATATAGATAATATTCTGAGAAGTTCTATTTTCACAAACTACATATTTTATCTGTAATAGGTTGTTCAGATTTCGAAACAAAAAATCTATCTATCACAAGTAATAATTTTTTAATAAAATGAAAGTCACTGGGGATCTTGAAGTAAGATTATACTGCAGTAACTTCTAGTTGACGTGTTTCTAGCAATAATGGCGCAAGATATAATGTATAATGCTATAAATAATGTGATATAATGCATCGGGGGCATCTTCTGGGATCCCAGCCGGTAACTCACAGAAGTTCCAAAGTTTATGAACGAATTGTGTGACGGTTTTCTGGTGCTGGAGCAAGCGTACATCTGAGACAGGAGTGTTTAATCTAAAGATAAATAGCGCCCTGTACGAAGCCTACTTTTTAGTTTCATATCACTTTCTTTAAATTTTTTGAAGAAAAAAACCTTCTTACTCTATTTAATTGATTCGAAAAGTGGCATTTATAACTTTTTTCAAAATAGAGACGCACAACCTCCTCAAATTTCTAGAACCAACTAAACTACTTTGCTTTTCTTTTTTTAGAGTCACAAAGAGATTTTCATGAGCTCACGAATCATAAACTGCAAATAAAAGGGGTTCCTGATACTAAATTTTTGAGCAACATGGTAAACGGTGAGGATAAGAAATAAAATACGGAGCAGAATTTGTTTATACTCTAGTAAATTTTAAATTCTTCTTCCCTTGGTACAGTCCTGTAGTAGGACCTGGACCGCATTCAAGAGAGAGTGCCACTCTTCCCTGTCCTCGGCTTTTAGACGCCATCTTCTTACACCCACCTTTCGCAGATCTCTTTCTACGTCTTGCGCCTCCCGGGTGTCCATATAGTACCTTTTTAGGAACTCGGTGATGGGGCATCCGTTCAACATGGCCGAGCCACCTCAGCCTGCCTTTTTTGATACAAGAAACTATGTCGGGTTCTCCGTATAGTTTCTTGAGTTCTTCGTTCTTTCGGAGCCTCCATTCACCGTCAATGTATACCGGGCCGTAGATTTTCCGCAACACTTTTCGCTCCCAAATCCTCAGCATATTCTCACATTCTTGTGTCATTGCCCAAGTCTCGCTACCGTACATCACTACCGGCCTTATTATTGTTTTATAAATAATAATTTTCGCCGGACGTGACAAATTCTTAAACCGCAAAACCTTTTGTAACGCATACAAACACCTGTTTCCTGCAGTTACTCTTCCTTTTATTTCAGCGGTTATGTCACAATTTGCTGTCAGTACGGAGCCAAGGTATTTGAATTTGTCGCATGTGGAGAAGGTATAATGGAGAATTTGAACTTGCTCTTCTCGTTGACTCTGGAGCCTTGAGGTGCGCATGAGCTTAGTCTTCTTTTGGTTTATCTCCAGGCCTCGTTTTTTTGCCGCTTGTTCAAACTCTTCAAATGCTCCTCCTAATGCTGCCCTTGACCTTGCAACAATTAACACATCATCCGCATACGCCAAGTGTTGGGTCATCCTGTTGTATATGGTGCCCCCCTGGTTCGTCCTTATGGCTCTTATGGCCATTTCCAGGCATATATTGAATATCAAGGGAGAAAGCGGGTCGCCTTGTCTCAATCCTCTTTCAATGGGGAAGCTCTCAGACAGCGAGTTCTGTACTTTGACCTGACCACATGTATCTCTCCAGGTTAAACTCACCAACCGGACCAATTTTCTTGATATTCCCAACTTTCTAAGGTCCGCTAGCGCTACTCGGCGATTGATGCTATCGTAGGCCTGTTTGAAGTCTACGAACAAATGCTGCAGATCGACATTATATTCATAGGTCTTTTCAAATATTTGCCTACAAGTGAAGATGTGATCCGTTGTGGCCCTTCCCGGTCTAAACCCGCACTGATATTCACCCAGAATGGTTTCCGCCTTGGTGATTAATCTTCTATAAATTGCTATCGATAGGATTTTGTATGCCACTGAGAGCAAAGCAATGCCTCGATAATTCTCGCAATTGAGTTTATCGCCTTTTTTATACACAGGGCACAAAATTGCCCTGCCCCATTCCTTTGGCATGCTTTCACTTATCCAAACATCGCAGATCAATTTATAAAGTTGTTCTATCACAGCATCTCCCCCAAATTTCAACAGTTCTGCTTGTAATCCGTCGAAATTTTAAATAATCATGTATAATAATTAAATGCATTGTAGTAAACAATTATTTTTGATATTTGTTGCAATAATGGAAGAAGATATAGCAAATTCTAAATATATAATATTTAAGACTTATTTAAACTCATACTTCTCTTATCAAACTACCGTATTACTATTTTAGGTTGAAAGCCGCTATTTAGGAAACATTTTATTTCAACGTACGCCCTGGGGCAGCGGCCAAGCAAACGTCCTGAATATACTTCCCAACGAAAGATCTTTATGTTAGGGTTTGAACACTCTTCCAGAAAGATAGGAATAAAAGTAGGTGCTAAAAATGTTACTGTGAGGAAATTCACACTCAAAGTGCCCTTAAAATAGAAATTTTCCGGAAAAATGTTTCAAATAAAAGCTGTATGTATAATTAGTAGATTAACTTTAAAGGAAATCTTTAAATATATTCATTTAAGTGGTATTTTTGGTCTAAACCTTATTTTCCCGTCTTTAGTTGACACCTAGACCACTTTCTGATAGTTTTCTTTTTTTAGTTACCTTGGTTATTTACTCACCAACAGAAACGTGAACACTCAGAGAACATTTTGCTAAAATAACTTTGTGGATTCAGGAGACCTCACATTGTGAAAATTCAAAATCCATAAATGAACGAATACAATACTTTTCATACCTCGTAAAAGGAAGTAAAATATACATACACCATCCAGTCTTTGTAAGTAGAGGATTGAAAATTTGTCGTAAAGTTCTTTTAGTTGTGGTACAGCGAAATAATTAGTTTACATTCTGACCTTTATTTACCACAAGTTGATAGAAAGTACTATTATTGGCCAAAGGTTATCCAGCTTTGCACATCCGAAATTGAAGTCAAACTGCAGATTTTAAAAAAAGTCTTAACCCAAGAAATGGGGTCGGGAATGGGTCAGAGTAAGGTCGTTTTCAAATTGCTTGAACAGCATGATTTGAGTTTGCTCGTTTGTTTAGAGGTCCCAGGGATGCAAAAGGGTTTTTTGAAGACCTGGAGAGTGATTAGCACCCTTTATTTTTTTCTTTTCAATGGGGTGTTCCCAGGGTAGTGACAATATTTCAAATAAGTAGGGAATTTCAATTTTCTTCTTGAACTCATGTGTTTATTGTCATCACTGTTTCGAAGAAACATTGTTGTTTATATCTGTAATAATTGCTGTAATGGAAAGTAATTTCAATATTTAATCAACAATTTTAATTGTTAAAGAAGGTGGAAGAAAAATTTAGCTGATTATTAGTTCTAATTTGGCACACCAGATAACTGCACTACTATACCAGTCTGGTCTGTTGTGGTGATTATTTGTCACACTATCGTTTCAGTGGGAGTTACCCCATTATCTTTAAATCATATTTTTCTTCACTTGAATCGTCATTTTTTTTTTTTTTTTGTTATTTCGCCCCACAATTATGAAGTTAAACAAGTTTAACAGTCGGCGAATTAGACGAAATTTTAGAGTAAGTTAATTTATTATTTTATTTAACATGTTTCTATAACTATTATTTATTTATTTTGCAATAAAGATGTATTTGTTAATGATTGATTTTAAGTAGTTTATCTTTACAGTATAAATTTAAGTTAAGCAGTTGTCTGCTTGCAATCTCACAAAGAAGGCTTACTGCCTTGAATAGCAATTAGTCTACTAACTTCGCACACTAACTATCAAATCACACCTGCACCAATCAGAAGAATTTAAAATAATTTTGTGACGAAAAAAGCGTAAAATACAAACCACTTTCTCTTAGAGTAGTTCTCAATTTTTTTTTTATTTCTTAAATTTTAATGTTATTTAACGGCAAAATGTGTAAGTTCATAGTATAAAACCGTATTTAAAAAATACAGATATATCTTCCAGCATCTCCCCATCTACCCAAAAAAACTTTTCATGTTAAGGTTTTTTGATCTGATTGTACTCATATTTTGCTTTTATTTCATTTCTTTGTTTAAGCTCGTTGATTTTCGAGAAAATCGCCCAGAAGTGGGAAATTTTTTAAAAGTAATACTTCTATTATTCACATTTTTCTCCAAATTCATTCCACATTTCGGCTAAAAAAATGTGATTTTCATTAATTATACACTCTTTTAAACCTTAATGAAAATTACCTTAGAGGTAACCCTCATCAAAACTGCTTCTAGAATGAACTTTCAGTAAATACAATAATAATAATAGCCATTTATTAAACATTATATGTACAAATACATATAATTCATAAAATATCTAAATCAGCCGCAGCTGTGGCCACCCTTGAGTGATTTAATAAGTTGCTTAAATTTAACAATAATATTAAGTTTTTCAATTATTATTATTTTTTATAAAATTAAGTTTTTCTTTTTAAATATTAAACACATTTCTTAATATTATTATTCTAAAAATGTACAACACACAAAATTGAAGTATTTTTTGAATGCACTAACTATGTCCCTGTACATTTTCAAAGCAAATAGATTTGAAAAACTTAGCAAAAAACTAGTTTTCACTGATACGATGTGAAGCGCACATGAGCAAACAAGCAACTCTTCACTTTCTGTAAAACTGTTTCAAAATAAAAGTGATAGATTATACATGTAAGTAGTGAATAGACAAAATTTTAAAAAAATCGTCTGAACTATATTCGAAAATAATTCAGACGATCTAGAGGGAAAATGGCGGTCCTGGGACACCTTTTTTGAGGGTCGAATAAACCAGCAGTAACAGTTCAATGAATTTTCTTGAAACTTGTTTCTTATAAAATTATTATAGTCCCATATTATACGTGTTCTGCCAACGAAACACACATCATATTATTATGGCGGTCCTGGGACACCTTTTTTGAGGGTCCAATAAACCAACAGTAACAGTTCAATGAATTTTCTTGAAACTGGTTTCTTATAAAATTATTATAGTCCCATATTATACGTGTTCTGCCAACGAAACACACATCATATTATTATGGCGGTCCTGGGACACCTTTTATGAGGGTCGAATAAACCAGCAGTAACAGTTCAATGAATTTTCTTGAAACTTTTTCTTATAAAATTATTATAGTCCCATATTTTACGCGTTTTGTCAACGAAACATACATCATATTATTATGGCGGTCCTGGGACACCTTTTTTGAGGGTCCAATAAACCAACAGAAACAGTTCAATGAATTTCCTTGAAACTTGAAACATATATTATAATTTAATATAAAAATAAAGATATTTATTCGTTGAAGTAAATAAAATGTGTTAGATGCATAAAAAAGCGTTTTAGTGATTATAAGTTGGATTTTTTTATTGTATTCTGCAGAGATCGCTATAATAAGTGAAACCCAGTCACTTTTATTCCGTTATTTTGCATCGGTAGCCGCATATTTTAATACAAAGTACATTTTTTTGAGTGAAATATTGTTTATTCTATGAGTAATAGAAGATAGTGTTAAATATAGGAAGCATTTATAATTTTTAATCTACATTCAGTTACAAATAAATAAATCAATATATTGTGATGAGGTGTAAGTTTAAAAATAAGAATTTTCCTTTGATTTTATTAATTAACTTTCCCAATTTATTTTCTTTATTTTTCTTATAACATATTTTACAGACTACTGAAAAGACTTCTTGACCATATAACTTGTTTCTTGACAAACAACAGACGATTTACATGCAACACCTTTTCAAAATCTACCTGGACGTAGGCAATTGAATATTGGGGTTCAACTAAACGTATCAACTTCCAGAAATTACCATCTCTTTAATCCAAAATTCTCTGTAAAATAATTACAACACTCCCTTCTACCTTTCCAATTTAAAAGTCCACAAAGACCTTGAAATTCCTTCCGTAGCCCGTTTAGACCTTGAAATCTAGTAGCCCATTTTTAAAAAATTCCACCAATTCCTGCAATCCCACTTTAATCTCTTAGTCCAACACCTCTTATCGTGCACCATCTCAGATTGCCCTTCATCAAAGACGCCAGTGGCCTCGCGATTTCCTCATCGAGTGACAAGAGCAATTAGCTCAGCAATTGGGTGAGTTACCAGTAGCTTCTCCCCTCGTGAATGTGTGCATCTGTGTACATTCAAGTGTGCATTTTCAATGCTATATTAGTTGTATCACATAGCATTACAAAATTTGGTGCGGAAAATGCAATAATAATAAAATTATAATAATTAATCTTTATAACAGTGTTAAGAAGTTGTCACCGATTTTTTTTTTTATTTGTAGTTTGCGAAGTTATTTTTGCCTAGCTTTTGACCTAGGACTACGTCATTTTCAGAACCCATGAGCATTACCCAATGGTTTTGATTACATATTTAGAATGCACTTTCATGTAGCTAGTTAAAAACTGAGCGTTAATCTTTGACTTTATAGTAGCTACCATGCTAAAAATGTTAAAATTTAACATAGAGTCAAAACCAATATGCAATGTGCATAAAATGGCCAAACTTTTCTTAGGAGCGGGCCAAAAACTAAAAGGAAAAATTTTGACGGGCCATGATAATTTTTTTTTTATTAAAAAAAGTACAGTAATTGAGTAAGACATTATTATAATATAAAAATTAAACTAATGCAATGTATGAAGCTGCGAGTGTTTTGATAATAGTTCGTCATAATTTGGTTCAAATTCGGGACGTAGTTATTCTACTGAGGTGTTCAATCTTCAATCTATTTCTGATACAGCTTTTTCTAAGTTTAATTTTTGGAAAAAGCTGCTCACAAATATAGTGCAATTGTTAATTTTAATTATTATATAATATGTCCTATATATATTTATGTGTATATTATATATACATGCCGGATTGAACCTTTCACTGGGCCGTAGTTTGCTCATCACTGACCTAGACCAGGGGGTCGGCAACCTATTTCAAGTAGAGAGCCATTTCTCCTTAAATAATTTTAATAAATTTTACCAAGAGACGCAAGGATGAGAGTGTAAAATACTCTGAAGATCATTTGTATTCACAATTTGTTATTTTATGATATTCAATAATATTTAAATGTTTTATATATTATTTTTACAAGTTGCAAAGTAAATAAACAAATAAATAATAACTTGAGGAATGAAAAGGCGGCAGTCTTACAATATAAATCAAGTACTTTATTTTGATATTTTATAATTCTAATCAATTTCGAACCTAACACATTTAAAATTATTTTTGAAAAAATACCTTTAATAAATGGAATTTTTATTCGTTTCAATAAAATTAAACTATACAATATATTTTGGGCACGCTGAAGAGCCACACAATTTGGATAAATGAGCCGCATGCGGCTCGCGAGCCGCGGGTTGCCGACCCCAGACTTAGACCATAGATCGTTAGCATAAAAAAACTGATGGTGAAAATAATTTCTTTTTCCTACCAGTCACCAAAAAAGATGAATAGTACTCTACAAACTATAATTTAGGAAGAATTAAAATTTTACATTTGAACTTTTGAGAATTGTACGGGAATGTCGTTACTGTTTCAGACAAGTTTTATTTATATAAAATGAATCTCCAAATCGAGCAGACTCAGAAACAAAAATCAACGTGATAATTTCTTTTAAGAGTAGACAGAGAAAGTATTTGTTTGAAGTAAATATGTGAATTATAAGTAGAAGAAATATAGTGAGAGCGGGACGAGTGAGTGTTTCACACAGGATTATTTTATTTATTTTAACCTGAATTAATGGATCCAGCGGATCAATTAGAAACTATAGGGGTTTGATACGTCAGGTTCACACATTCATTCTGAGTTCGTACAAACAGGATATTAACTATCATCTTCTGTATTAAATAAACTGGTGCAAGGCCCTCACATTACTTTCACTAAATGCAATTATCATTCAGTTACTACTTAACTTCAAACTAAACGCACAAATGGATCACATAGATGAGGTGTATAATCAAAATATGATTAAATAAATAAAACATGACTTTAGCTTATTACAATGCTCAATATTCTAACTTGTACGAAACATATTTAATTCTTAGTAACATTTTACTATTTAAAAATAGAACAAAAATACACCTTAGAGGTAATTATATCCTTAACCCTTCTCCATAACTATCTTAAACTAACTTTCATGGAAAATATTTGTTCAAATAACAGCTTTAAGTTTACGTATAAGTACTCCAACATAATTTAACTCTTCTTGATTATTTAATATCATTAAAGTGGTTGTAAATTTTATTGTTTTATTAGCAGAAAGGCTATTTTATTTTCGATTTCCCTTGTAATGATTCTCAATTTTCTCGTCAAATTTTTCCTTTGGTTTATTTTAGAAGTCTAACGATCATAAAGCATCATAAAACTCTTTCTCAATCTCATTTACTTTCTTATATCCTTGTCAGACAGCGTGGTTTCCTAAATCTAATCTACCATTTTACCATAGACTCACTCTGCGGTTGATAGAATTATTGTTGTGAAACCCACTAATCTCTGTTCCACACCCTAGTTTTTTTTTTTAGCCTTGAGTTCACATTAATCTATCCTTTCCTTCATTCTTTTAGTGGTGTTTGCCTTTTTATTTAATTTAACCTAATGTAATTTCATCAGCATTAGAATATGGCCACTGCCAATTTCATTCTAATATTACTTAAATCCTTCATAGTTGGTCTATTTACCAGAAAAAAATAATCTATAACAGACTACTCTTCGGCTAAGATTTTTCTCGTAAACGTGTACACATTTTCATGCGGTAACATTGAGTTACTAGCTACAAGATTATCAGATATGTAGAAATTGTAGATTCTTTCTTGATTATTATTTCACAGTTATCCAACGTTCCTTCCAGGAATTCCTTTCATCCCTTTATATCGTTTCCATTTATTTTGTTGAGATCATCTGTAATAATCCATTTATAATTCCTTTCATCCCTTTATATCGTTTCCATTTATTTTGTTGAGATCATCTGTAATAATCCATTTATAATTCCTTTCATCCCTTTATATCGTTTCCATTCATTTTGTTGAGATCATCTGTAATAATCCATTTATAATTCCTTTCATCCCTTTATATCGTTTCCATTCATTTTGTTGAGATTATCTGTAATAATCCATTTATAATTACTTTCATTCCTTATAGATCGTAGCAACCTGAGAAAATCATCTTATCTTTAGTTAATGCATTTCACTGAACCATATGCAGCTCTTTATATATATATATTTCATAGACCTGCGAAGCTAATATGTATTGTGGTACTGGGTTCGATTCCCGGTCCTAGGCCTTGGATTTTATTTAATGGTTAATCAAAGAAATTTACAGTAAATTATGTTTGCTAGTCGCCTCCGTCCACGTCACCTAATTGGTAGTTGGACGTTAAGCCCCGCCTGAAAAAATAGGCGATTACTTACTATATTTCATCGTTAAATTTATACTTTATTGTATTAAACAACTTCTCTCTTCTCGTAGTTTTTGTCTCCTTCGGTAATTCTAGAGTGCAATTAAGAAATTCATTGTCTTATATCGATCACATCTAAGCCATTTTTCTTTATTTCAGTTAAAACTAAACACTTTGTTCTATTCTTTTTGAATTTCTCCACAAACTTTTTCTCCGTAACATTTATCTATTTTATTTATGATGAAGAAGTAGTAGACTAATCAGAATTCATTCAAAATAGAAATTTCATTACTCACAAAAAAATGTGTAACAGCTTTAAATTTTAATACATTGCGTTGGTGTCTCCAAAGGTGGTCATAATAATAGTAATAACAATAGAATAATAATAATAAACACTTGGTAAACGTTTTTAATTTTAAATTTTCATCGGAATCTAAGTTTTAATGTCTTCTCAAAACGAAATGTGATTTGTTGGAGTCTACTTTTTAGGTTCATCTGAAACAATGGTTTCAACGATTTTATTTAGTTTATTTTAATTATTTTTTAAGTAAGTTAAGTCAACATCTATGTTCATTGGCGCCTGAGCTTCCTTTTTTTTATTTTGATTGCATTGCCCAACTCCAAACAGGGAACTAAGAGGAAAAGATACAGTATGGTTTAGGGTTGAACCCTGCTACTGCAGATCCATGCCGTCCGTTCAATCATTTCCCCCTGTAGAAACAGATAGAGTAGATACCTTAACTGTCTGTATAGTTCGGAGAAAAAGAAACCTTAAAATCTAATTCCATTGTATTCAGTTACATAATAAGTGGCTTCAGTATCTTATGGACTGTCCAACACAATTATTACTAATATATCATGAAAATTTTGTGGGAACACTTGTATGACTTTCTCTTGCTTTTTCAGTGTTTTAAAGTTCTAACTACCGAATTCTCTCAGAAATTCGAATTTTTACTTAATAATGGGGTATTTAAAAAACACAATATTCTTTTTTAAAAAAAGGGAGAAAATTCATATATCTATTTACATTATATTCTTTTAATATGAAGGCACACAAATCAGCAAGTACCCAACATTTCGTTCATACTTCTAGTATCATATTTTTTAGTATGTATTTGATGTCACACACCCTTATGCTGGTCACTTTCATGCATAAAATGTTTGTCTGAACATTACTGATAATGAGCAGCTCCCATTTAATTTAGATTGTAATAGGAGCTGTTAAACTATTCATGCTCAGGTTTAAATAAAAAAAAGTTAATGAAAAATATAATTGTTTTGACGTTAAAAATTAAAAATGCATGTATAAACCTACATACCGATTTTGTTTTTGTTTTTACATCTGATTTAAGTGGAATATAAGCGCAGCAGAAGGAAGTAAAAGTCGTCGGTACAAGTTCATTGTTCAATTAAACTGATTAGTACTTTTCTTTATGCAGTAGTTAAGCATTAATATAACATCTAATTAATAATTAATCTAGTTTGTTAATATTAAATGTTAATGTAGTTTTCATCAATTACATTGTTAATCTAGGTGTTCTCCCCACAATGTTATGTACTAATGTAATATAATTTAGATATGCATATTTTAGTTGGTTATAAAACTTCTTTACAAGTACTCAATTAAAGGGCTACATTAAATAAATGTTTGAAAAAGAATGAATCATAATTACAAGTATTATTTACTTGTTTATTAACTATGTAATTTGTGCTCACATAAAACGAATTCAAGACTGAAATTTCGTTTTAACTCCGTAGTTCAAATTCCAACAGTAAAAGACCAACTCTAAATTTCGCTTTTTCTTTTTAATGTCCGAGTAAGTATGATGAATATTCAGAATAAAGATAAATCACAAGAATAATTTGGAATAGAGTACCTTTCTAAACTAAACATGATGCTAGAAGTATGAATGAAATGTTGGGTACTTGCTGATTTGTGTACCTTTTGGCGTTTAATCAATCCTTATAATTAACTTTTAAAACTGTAAGTTTTTGTTAAGGAGATAGAGAAATTTTAGTAATATTTTTAGAGAGGGCATTGCATGGAGGCAATCTCCCTGCCTAAAGATGCACAGCATCGAGTCCACTAAAATGCATATCTACATAAAATTTGAAGCAAATGTCACTTCATTCACGAAAATCGGTTGACGCGATGTTAATTTGCAATGATTATAAAACTTCCCCTTAGTAGGTGGAAGAGCAGATTGTCGCTTTAATGCTATCTAGGGGAGCCTAACCCTTTCATCGTGTCAAATTTCATCAAAATCGGGCTAAGATTTACAGAGTTATCAGTAATAATAATTTTGGAGGGTACCTCACATAGAAGGGGCTAACTCCTCTACCATTCGATGTACAGCGTCGAGACCCCCCCCCAAAAAGGCACATCTACATAAAATTCTGAATCGAATGACACCTCATTCATGAAAATCGGTCCACGCGTTTAGGCGCTACGCAGTTTACAAAAAAGGTAACAAGAAGAACATTTACTGAAAAAGCCGTTATTGCTCATTTTCAGCAACGTATTTCTCTAAATCTACTGAATCTATGTTGTTGCAAAAAAATTAGTTATAAAGGAGAATTTGCCTTATATTTTAAAGAAAATTTGAGAATTTTATCTTTCATAGAAAGAGAAAAAAATTGTCAAAGTTGGGTGTTTTTCAACGTTACGCTTTTTCGTGCAGTTTTTGACGATCAACCCTTATATAACTGCCCAACCGGACAGTTTTAATTATAGTGATATAGCCTTTTTGAGAAATAATTATTTTATTTATATTGGCATTATATTTAAATTCAATTCCAATTTAAGTACTATAGTTTATATCTATATTTATATTTTATACTATAGTTTATATAGTTTTTATTTATAGTTTATATACAAAGTTTCTTAATTTTAAATTCTTCCTTGAGTTTCTTGCTGTCCTAACCCATTTTACAACTATTGGTGCAATGATTAATATATTAAAATATATTGCCACCTAATCCAACAACTTGCGAGTATGAGAAAGTGAAAACATCTAATCTGGTCGCAAATGCGATTGGTTGGAAGTATGAAGAAAAAGTGTAAGACAAGAACAAGAATGTATAATAAGAGAATGTGTGTTGTATGAAGTAATCTGGGAAGGCTAGATTTTATTTAGTAGACACAAGATTTGAGAATATTTTTGTTTGCTTTAAACACAATTTACTAAACCTGTGTCAATCACAAAACTCACTCTAGTCAGCAGTAAGAGTACTTAGAAATATTACACAAAACACTTAAGACCATGAGAATTGTTAAGGGACATGTGTAATTTAAGTATACTAAACACAAATGGGAGAGAAAGTCTTTTTTGAAATAGAGATGAGAATTAAAGAAAGGAAAAAGGATAGTAGTATCAGGTGTAAGCAAGAGGGCATTATAGCCAAGGTCAGCTAGCACCACCTAACTGCTCTTGGGGAACTACAAGAATTTGAAACAGTATTGTGTGATCTCTCATTGTTCGTAGGCCATTTTTGTAGTTCTTGGTCGGTTAGCTGTTGTATTTCAGTTTTTTCCAAACTTTCTTTAATTTTTTACTGTAGTGTTTATTTTGAAGTAAAGGCAATAGGAAAAAAGAAGACGTTACAATGAGTCCAACTTAATTTACTTTTTATTTACATAAAATCTAATGGACCCATTAACAGATTTTATGAGAGATCAGGTATTTTTTTTAACATATACTAAGTACAAACTATTAATAAAAATTTAAATTTAAAAATAAAGAGTTCCTTTCATTAGATTAAGTATTTAATAAAATTTCCTAACGTTCAATACATGGCATTCAACAGGTAGTCGTAAATAGTTGAATTGCCTCTACTGTGATTTTTTAATAACTAACAAACCTTTTTTCTTTTTCTGTTTAATACACTCTTTTGCTATTATTTATTTCACTTTGTCGATTATTTTGTAGTTATAACTTAAATAAAAGAATTTCCAGGGAACTTTTTTGCATACGTAGTGGAAGGTACCTGAGATTTAGGTTAATACGCTGTTCATTGATTCGCTAAATAAAATTTTAAGTTTGTTACTTGAAATTGTTTTTTAAAATTACATTTTACTCCATAAAGTAAGTCAGTTTGTTCCCTTTCCATTTAGTGATTCATAAAACTAAAAAAAAAGTTATAAAAAGCTCAGCGTATTCCTTATGTATATTGTTTGTATAATTAAGCATAAGACGTTTTGTAAATTAATAATAATGTATTATTAATTAAAGCCGGTTATGTACTAAATAATGGTTTTTGTACAAAATTATAAAACAGAAAACTTAAAAGGCAACAAGTGTGTGATCCAAGTGAAAACAGATTCCAAACAAGTGACACTCCCAGAATCTTTGCACTTGTTTTTTGAATCACACGTAATTTAATTATCGTACCCCCAACGACCTTAACTTAGTTATTAGTATGAAGTGTCGAGTTTTGTTTATTTTTTGTTTACATCATACGAAACCTCGTTTATTTTTTTTTTGTTTTATTTATTTATTTTTTTATGTTTATTTTGAAGTGTAGAGCAACTGCGGGTTTTTAATGTTACTGACATACAAATACCTCTATGAAAAGTGTCGTATATTTTTATTTAAATTATTTATTTTGATTCGATTTATTGCTTAACCAATTATTATTCATAAATTAATTACTGAGCAGATTGATTAATAAACATTAATTTTCATTTATCTGACATTAAATATTACTTTTTAATATTCTCTTTAATATAACTAATAATGTATTCTTTATTAAATAGCGTACCTGTAAAATTTCCATTGTTGTTACTTGTGGGAAAACTGTTTACCGGTTTAATTTCTGAATTTACACCCCATTTGTGGAGCAAATAATTTGATTACAGGCTTTGAATGTTTTTCCGTTCAAAATTCTGGCCTCGCCAGATTCTGTTGTCTCGAAAAACAAGCCTCTTGGCTGGAATGTAGCCAGGAAATCTGAGACTATTGAATATTCTGATCAAAGCTGTTCTCTATTGTCTTAGCTTGGAAGACCGTGACTTTAAATATGTATTTACTCACAGAAAATTATTATTATTTATTTCTTAACTATTTCTGTCATTAAATCATAATTATTGCAGGTTATTATTATACATAAGTAAACACTTATTGTTATTCATCTGATCAAAAATATCACATTTTAAAATTTAAACAAGTAATAGATTTGAATTTGTTTTAACTTACTTGTTTTATCCACTTCAGATATTTCGGGTCATTTGTTTTTCATTCTAGCCTATTAAAGATCACATCCTTTGGGAGCATTACGGTACACATAAAACTGTAAATTATATGTGCATAAAATGCTAAGTAACTACGTGTACTTTTTTGAAAAAAAAATCTCTAAATATAGTACTTTTAAAAGTTTGTATTTAAATTAAAAGGAACTGCTCTGATTTGAGAGAAACTAAAAATTTGTTTTTAATTTATAATTGAAATTGTTGCAATAGCAGAAATTAATATGAGTGATTCATACTAGACTTTTGTACTGAAGTATTATAATAATTTTATCTCTAAACTTTTTTACCGGTCTCAAAAATTTTTTCTTATTTTCAGGGAGGTGAACGGGTGTTTTGGGATATCCATCAGGTCACTCTGAACCGAGTACCGGGCTATGGATTTGGTATTGCAGTTAGCGGTGGGCGAGACAACCCTCATTTCACTAACGGAGATCCATCAATTGCAATATCTGATGTACTTAAGGCAGGACCTGCTGAAGGCAAACTCAAGTCAGTTTATAGTTTTGTGGATCTTCATTTCTCTCCTGATTGCTTTCTCTTATTGCTGTTAGAAGGAAGTATTGTGATCGTTTCGAAACTTGAAAAAATTCGTTAAAAAATCCTAGGAAAACAGTTTTTAGGACTTTTTTGCGTGGCGTAGTTTAAATCTAACTGAGTTAACTCAGTTATTAAAACCAAACATACAAGTTTTTCAGTAGCTCTGCGAGTAAACTGCTACATTTAATCAACTGCTGTTAGTTGTTTCATAAAAACTGATGCCAAATTTATAATATGCACAATTCCCTATAGCTTAAACTGTAACCAAACTTCTTTCGTTTCTGGAGTTTGTAGTGGTATTACGAAGGGTTATAGCAGGGTTTAGGATTTTGTTTCTCGGATGCTTGATACCTAAGTTTGGGCCGATGTGGAGCGATGTTCATTTTCGGAGAGTTCCCTAGATTCTGAACCAATGGCGAAAATCTGGCGCCTGGTCCATAATATAACTTTGCCTATTCGGCTCTTTTGGGCCGGAGATGTGGTACCAAAGGCTACATACACTCGATCACACTAGTTTCTGCTGGTCAAAAGCAAATGGCACGCCTTCAAGCGGTCTGGCCGCGGGTCTCGACTGGAATCAGACTGTAGACACAGTAAATATTTTTGATAAGAGAGATACTTATCAACGCAAAGCCTTATACAGTTTAAGATATTAGGAGTAGAAAACGCCCTCTTATATCGAGACTAATTGCAATCCTGTTTGCAATCGTTAGCTTTTATTATCTGGCAATTTGGGCCTAGAGAAGATACCAAATGACTGTTGGGAAAACTATGCAAGAAACAAGGGGAGGTTTTTCTGTTAGATCTTAACTCCAGAACCCCAGAATAATGAAAAATGGCATAATTAACCTCTTTTGACCGTCACAGCAGGGGAACTGAACCTATCTCATGTCCGAATTAAATCTGATTTTTCCTGTACAGTATCAATGTTAAGAATAACTAAGCATCAAGTAAAATTCAACCATGGATGAAACTTATTTAAAATAATTTAAAATGACTAAATTTAGTAATATTTCTCGTTTGAGGATTCTGCACCAGATGTTTAAATTATTATTTTAATGATTCTAATGTTTTCTTCAGGGTGAATGATCGCATTATGAGCGCAAATGGAGTGTCTCTAGAGGGAGTCGAATATGCGACCGCTGTGCAGGTCTTGCGGGATAGTGGAAATACTGTACAGTTGGTGGTAAGACGTAGAGTCCTACTTCCGCTTTCTCCAGAACCTCAAACTGTTAGAGTACAAATATCCAAGAGTAGGAAAAAAGATGGTAAGTTCAATGTTCAGTTTTGAAATTGTTGTAACGTTTCATTAAAACACTCCTGTATGACCAGTTCAAATCATTGCACACTTTTCTGAGTACTATGTGTACTGTGTGATTATGAGTGGCGTTTAAATATTGTTAGCGTTGTTAGGATGGGACCCGCAGGGACACCATGGTTCCTGAAGAAGTGGCTAATCACAAGACCCCACTATGGGGTGTTATTTGCACTATTAGTATTAATCAGTTCCAACTATAAGCCTTGAGCATTATGTGGCTTTCATTCTCCAAAAAGGGCCTCCAGGGAGGCCAGTTATTGAACTACCTAGGAAATCACTTTTATTTTCTTAAGAAGTATTAAAAACTATTTAAGGAAGTATTAAAACCAAGTGTACCCTGTCATTCCATCTAACAAAACTCTTAATTTCGTCCTACCCAAAGTAACGTTTTTTTTAAATTTCTCTCTGCTTCATACGTTTTAATTGTCACTGAAGTCATTTTTGCAGGGATTCTTCAATTTCTGAAATTAAATTTAGCGATTGAGTTGCGTTTTTTATTTAAATATTAATTTTATATTTTGTTGATTTCATTAATAGTTATTTGCTATATACAGACTTTGGTATTGTACTTGGATCAAAGATTTATGTGAAAGATATTGGTACAAAATTAGAAGGGAATTCACTGCAAGAAGGTGATATACTGCTGAAAATTAACAGCCATTCAACTGATGGCATGAGCGTCAAAGAGGCTAAAAAATTAATTGATAATTGTAAAGAAAAAATTAACTTATTAATACGCAGAGAAGTACCAAGGGCATCTTACGTGCCAGAATCCACCGCATTACATACCAAAGGTAAGACATAAGAAATATCCTCTCTAATATTAGTTTAATTTTTTGAAAAAAAATGTTCATCTCAGTATAACATGTCGGTTTATGTATACAACTCTCGAGGGAACAACTATCCTCTTCACATCTTTGTTTATCAAGATTTTTTAACTCTTGATTTCATTGTGTTTTAGAAGGAAATTACATGGAAGGTGTAAATAACTACGCTTCACAAAATGTATATGTACAACCTCCGACCAGATTACAAGCAGACGAGAAAAGCAATTTAACACCGCGTGGTAGGCCGCACGGTCCATTATTAGAAGCTGGGCAGATGTTAGACAGGAGTAGTCCAACACATGTTAGTCATGGACATAACCATGGTCGTGCTAGAAGTAACACTGAGGATCCACCTGACCCACCTAGACCACCACCACCTAGATCTCAAGGTATTTCTAAGATTAGATATAATAATTGATTAATTTTCCATGATTTTATTTAAAAACCGAACTTTGCGTACATTAGTTGCAGAATTTTGCATTTATTGTTGCAGATTACTACAGTAGTGCTAGACAGCTATATGAAGATGACAGCCTGCTTCAAAGAAAGCAACAGATGTAAGTCTATTTTGATCTTAGAGCCGTTAAAAGCATAGCCTCTTATGTGAACGGCATTAACAAGAATTTTTTTTTTTTTAATATTTCAGGCCTGAACCTCGTTTAATAAGTTTTTTGAAAGAAGGATCGGTAGGTATTAGACTAACTGGTGGAAATGAAGTCGGTATATTCGTCACGGCGGTACAACCTGGCAGTCCTGCTTCTCTTCAAGGCCTGCAGCCAGGAGACAAAATTTTAAAGGTGCGTATTTTTAGATTGAGCTAGAAAGCGGGATTGACAGATTAGTACTCTAATTGCCCATATTTAGGCAGATATTACATCAATAGGACAGGAGATACAGCTATTAGAAATATGGAAGATATGTAAAGATTCCAAAATTTATCACCCTATATCTCGTTCAAAAATCGAGCTAGAAAGCGGGAATTCTGTACAGTTGTAGTGTAAATGAGAGCTATAATTTCCCATATTTACGCAGGAGATGCAGCAATTCGAAATATGAAGGAAACATTAAACTCACAAACTTTATCATTTTGTATCCCCTTCATAAGTACAGCTAGAAAGCTGGATTTTTGCCCAATTGTAAAGGTAAATGAGTACTATAAATGTGCATGGGAATGTTTAATGTAATTTCATGTTTGGTAAATTTCATTTTCAAAAAAAATACGATTTGCAGGTGTGTGTATCAGAATGCGCTCACAACTTTTTGTGCTAGATTTCTCAAATTAGACTTTTTTTAAGTGGCTTAAAATTTAGATATTCAATAAAAACAATAAGGGTTTCAATAGTAATACGAGCCCTGAACAATCCAATGATTTTTCTCGTTACTGACGAATAATAATAATAGGCGCTAAAGACTACAGTGGTCGATGCGCCAAAAACAAAGAAATGATTAAAATAAAACAAAATCAAATTACTGATAAAGAATAAATAAATCAAGAAATTACTACACAGAACGGATAATTATACTAATTTAATATTTTTTCAACTTCATCGTAGCGCATGCCATACATTCCTGCCTACCTACTATAATCGTAAGTTTTTCTTTTATTTTAGTACAGATTCCCCCTTTGTACACTATCGAATGAAATAACTACGAAAAATCTGAGTCTGAAGGAATGTTTCTTCTTAAACCCATAGGAATTGCATTCAGTGAAAGTTGTGCCTCTAACCAGATTTTTGTTATGATGTGTCAGGTGAACGATATGGATTTAAAAGGGATAACCCGTGAAGAAGCTGTTCTTTTACTTTTGAGTCTTCAGGATCAAATACAGCTCATGGTTCACCACAGAAGAGATGAGTACGACCATGTAGTAAGTGGGCAGCGCGGTGATTCATTCCACATTAAGTGAGTTTTAGATTTTTTGTTTTTATTTTTTATTTGTTCCAATCTTAGCTTCACATTTGCAGGAAAATAAAACATTAGTTTATTAAATCTGTCATCCCTACCACACATACGATCTAATAATAATCCATGATAATCTATACAATCGCATTTTGTTTTCTTGTGAGGGGAAATGAAGATTAAAAATCTATACATACATATGTCATGTCTAATCTATGATCCTGACTTCATCCTACTTCTTCATAACACATATCCGTGCAAAGGCGTAAAAGTAAATAAGTTAAATATCGACTGACCGGGCAAATACAAGCCATTTGGAAATACTTTTATTGTCTAATATTGTAACCCAGGGATCATTACTTCATTTCAACGTTCGAATGCTTTTATATTTGAGACTGCAACGAAACTAATTACACAATGACCCCTCAAGCATATTTATCAACTTTGCATGAATAAATACTTGCTTAGTGGCTGGACTAGAACGTAATGACAGTGTTCATTATTTTGATTTTATTGAATTTTGATTAAATATTTAATTACAAAAGTAGTTATTGTTTCTTGTTTCTTAATAAATAATTATTTTTTTTCAGAGCCCATTTTAATTACGATCAGCCGAATAAAGGTGAAATGAGCTTCTGCAAAGGGGACATATTTCATGTAATAGACACTTTGCACAATGGTGTGGTCGGGTCGTGGCAAGTTTACAGAATAGGTATATATGCAGATTATGTTAATACTTTGTTGTAATTAAATTATTTATTTCGTAGAAATATGGGGATTAGCGCTTCTTCAACGACCTTGTTCCCTGATCACACAATATACTAAGGGCCTATCCTGTAACTCAGTAGAGGAAATCTATTTGAGGTTAGCAAATCCACCGAAAAACTCTGGCTTAGCCCATGTTAAGGATGTCTTAACCTGCACCGAAGAACGGACGGCACAGAGATGACTGCATTGAGGATTGAGCCTCCGAGGGAGAATGCCCTCTCGTAGTAAAAAGCCTTTCCAGACTAACGCAATGAGAGGGCATTTGTATTTTCTAGAAAGCCTGCATAGTTACCAGGAGCTAGAGGAGGGTTTGCTCTCTCTTGATAGAGAAGGAGTTTTAGGCACCAAGGATTGGTTATCCCAATCTGCCGGTTCTTCTTTCTTCCTGCGGCTTCCCTAGAATGCCGGGTAGTTTAGTTAACTAACAATTGTACGAGAAGCATTGAAGGAAAAAATTTGATAATCCCAAATAATCAGATTAATAATTAATAAGGATTAATAATCCCCGATTCCTTGGAGACCTTGGATGGTGGGTTAGTTAAGAGGAATGTTCCACCTTTTTGATTTGGGATGCCATCTCTGGAATGTCTAGGGCATTGCCTACTTCCTTTTACTTCGTAGAATTTCCTGGTTCTTTTAATTTAGGGAAGCCATCCTCAGAACATTTGAAAAGCATTAGGGTAGTGGTAAAAGTTTTTCAAGGGCTTAGTTGTACATAACTACCGACTCCCCGTTCTACCTGGAATCTTAACTTCCCTGGAGAGCGTTGGTAGTTGGAAGAACTAGGATTCTCTGTTTTTGAATTGTAGGAGCTTTCTTCAATGTACTTGCGGAAGATATAGGAGAAAAGGAGTGGGTTAAAACGAGGAAGTTGTTATTCCTAACTTCTATTATAAGTTCTAGACAGCCTTAGTAAGTTGTTTTATCACTTTGAGGTGCTCTAGAGAGATTGATCTCTCTTGGCACCATGGCATTATTGGGGAGGGAACAACAGATCCATTTGGTCTCTGTGCACAATACCCCGAATAAAAAATATTTAGTGTTAGTGTTATTATTAGACAGGGCCAGTCAATAAACTGGCGCCATTTAATATAGAACTAAAATATAGGAAACCTGTAAATTATAGTACTAACTTGTGCAATCATTAACTGTACACAGGTCGTAGCAATCAAGAAGTTCAGAAAGGAATTATACCAAATAAAGCACGTGCCGAAGAACTGGCTACAGCTCAATTCAATGCAAGCAAAAAGGAAAGCCTGTCTTCAGAAAGTAGGGGAAGCTTTTTTAGGCGACGAAGAAATTCGCATCGTAGATCGAAATCACTTTCGAAGGTATGACTCAGTTCCTTAATTTTCGAGCAAAACTTTTAATTATGTTGGTTGATGCGCAATACAGAAAAAAATCCATATTTTTAGCTGAAAGCGATTTCCATTCGTTGTTATCTACCAGTACGAGCAATTAGAGTTTATCTTGTTATGCAATGACATAGATTTGCAGAGTGCATTTATATTTATCGTAAAACGAAAATAAAAATTGTAAAAAACTAAAAAAAAAGACCGGATGGTTGTCGTGCCCTCTAGTTACAACATAAAATACAAAATGAATTTGGATTTCGTACGATTTTCTATTTTTGAGTGTTAACCAGCTCAAAAATATGTGTGTATCATCAAATGTATGTATCAAACAAATGTGTATACATACATACCATTTTTTTGTGTTTCGGATGAAAATTAAAACTGAAAACTGCCTGAAACAACCTCCTCCTCTCACATTCACCCTAACTGCTATGTAAAATTATAATTGGAGTATGTAAAATAAATCAGAACAGTATAAGTCAGATTATATACCAATTGGAGTATGTACAATAATTCAGAACAGTATAAGTCAGATTATATACCAATTAGAATATCTTAAAGGTGAACGAAACCAAAAACTGGTTCATGACACAAAATGATACCGGCTATATCGGAAAAGATTTCTTGACAATAAACAATTGGTAGTTGTTTTAGACTTGAAAGATAATATTATTTGTTACTTTTGTCTTATTACTATGTTGGATATGTGCTTTTATTCATCGAGTTTAACACGTTACAGGACCACTGGGATGACGTTGTGTTTGGAGATGGAGTCAGTAAATTCCCAGCCTATGAAAGAGTTGTCCTAAGACATCCTGGATTTATGCGACCAGTTGTCCTATTTGGACCAGTAGCTGATATTACAAGAGAAAAGTTATTGAAAGATTTTCCGGATAAATTTTCTTCACCACGTATGTATTTTTGTCTATTTATTGTTTGATAAAAAATATTCATTAAATATCACTAAGCCAGAACCTTATTTGGTGTCGCTTCAACAATCAGACCCCTTTCCATTGTTGAAATTATCCAAATTTATCACTGAAGTGTTTGATGTTACATAAATATTTGTGGTGTCGACTGGAATTATAGATTTGTAAATGGAATGAAATCTACGAGCTAAAAAAGCTTTGTCAGTAATGTTCCTACTCAGAATGTAGGGGTCTGTTAAGTGAATTATGTTAAAAGAGTAATGGTAATCCAGAGTTTATCTGTGAGTTTGCTAAACCCAAGTAGTGGTATAAATAAAGGTATATTTTAATAATATTGTAAAGTTTTTCCCCCAAAAAAAACTTTTACTTACACAACTAATGCCTGCCACTAGTTATTAAATAATATGTGGGTTTGATTAAATAATAAAACTCGCTAAAGTTGTAAGTAATAACCTGATTTATTAACACATTACCTTTACTCACATTAACATTTACAAGCAACTAACGCTATTCATTACAGTCACCATTTACAACAGTCACAACAGTTTACTGTTACTTACTCACTTCGTAACGCCACAAAACTGTTCCCCGACTGACCACTGGTCCGCACTGCACCGAATTGCACTAGTCTCAGCTACACTAACACAGCTCTACTCATCAACTGACTAATTGCCCAACTAGCTACCACTGAAGCACTCCGCAACACTGACTCTCCAAGACTAACTCATAAACTTGACTAATAACTATAAACTCTAATAACTCCTTAAAACTTGCTTAAAGACTGCTTAAAAACTTAATTGAAACTGATTAACACTCGTTAAGAACTGATTAAAACTGACTTCTCCAGCTGTGTCGGCCTCCTTTTAACTGCGTGCCTCCCTCCAACTGGGACTGCCCTCCTCCAACTCTCTGAGCATAAGTTTCCACGCCCTCCTGACGTTCATTGGCTGGAGAAAACATACTGCCACCACCTCAGCTGTGAGCCGCCTCCTCCCATTCTCTGTCTCTCTCCAACTCCGTCTGTCTCACTCTCACCTGTCAATCACTGGCTGGGAAACACATATGCCACCACCCCAACTGAGGCCTTTCTCTTAGCTGGCTTTTACACAGGTCACTAACTCCTTGAACAATCTAGCCCTTTCCTTTCTAGTTCAAGTAAAAACCGGCCCTTTTGTCTACACAGTGGTGGCCTGTTACCGGCTTTAGTCGCTTAACCCCTAGAACAATCTAGGCCTTTCTTTTCTGCCACAAGTAGATACCGCCCCTTTTGTTTCTGCAGTGGCGGCCTGTTACTGACTTTGGTCGTTCAACCTCTAGAACAATCTAGGCCTTTCTTCTCCGCCCAGGTCAACTTCGTTACAATATATTGTTGAACAAGGATGTAACAGTGTTGAGCTGGTCAGGTACGAATTCGCTGGAGAAAAGGTCACTAATTTATATCGATTCTAATAACTCCGTTCGAAGTAATGTCTCATTTCTTCCAATATCTTAGAAAAAAAAAAAATAATAAAAAATAAAATAATAATAATAAATTCTTATAATTGCGAAAATTTGAAGCGGTATCAATAATTCCTCGTACGAGAAAGTGCAATGAACATTTATTTTTAAAATTTAACGTTACTGGAATTTTCTCGGTGAACTAATGTTATTTTATATTTTGCCATTATAGATCTGGATGGTAATATTGAAGAAGTAGCGAAGAGTGCCAAGACCAGCGGTATCATACGACTCAGCGCTATCAGAGAAATAATGGATCGTGGAAAGCATGCACTCTTGGATATAACGCCAAACGCTGTGGATCGTCTAAATTATGCTCAATTCTACCCAATAGTAGTATTTTTACGTGCCGATTCAAAACATGTTATTAAGGAATTACGGCAAGGAATGGGCAAGTCAGTAATTTATTTAAACTACAAAATTCATATAATAGTAAGTGACAGGTTTTCTGTAGGCAGGTTGTGTGTATTAACGTAAATTTCGGCAATTCGCCTTTGAATTTAAGAAATCCTAATGAAGTATACTAGATAACCTCCACTCTTTAGCAGAAAGCCAATTTCTGTTATACTCTAATATTATCACTACTATTTGTTCTGAAGGTAGCGTACCTCCTAGCAGATAGAATGGACAAAAAATATTCCAATGACCAAGATAATGAGGTTGCAAAAAATCACTATCTCAGACCAACTTAATGTTCAGTTGCAAACAGAAGTGATAGGCCTCCATAACACCTTAGAAAAAAACCAGCTTTACTCTTCCCTAGAACCTTTTCTAAAAAGTGTATTAAATAAAAGTGATATTTCAAATTTCATTTATGTACACAATTTTAAATAGAAAATAGAAAAAAAAAAAATTGAATACTATTGGTTAACCGATTTTCTTCAAATTTGAAACGTTCGCAAAAAAATTATTCTTAAAATGATACTGTTGTTAGAACCTTACATTTTACTGAAAAGACACTTTAGAGGGAAACCTAACTGCACTCCTCTTCCAGAGTTCCACAAAATTAATTTTCCTGATAAGTAATAGGTCTAAATATTATGTGCAGTGTAATAAAAGTTTTCAAAAAATTGTTGGGACCCTCAAGAAACCCCTAAAATTTGAAACCATAAAGTGGCATTTCTAATTGGTCTTCTTTCAAGCTAAAACTTATTGTCTGTCATATCAATTTTTGACACTTAGATAAAATACCAAATTTTAACTTATTAGTTTAGTATTTTTAGTTTGAGTTTCCGTGGCCAATTTTTCTTATTTATTCCCAAACCTAATAATATTCACACACCTAACTTCCGTAGAACACTCAATTTCTTAAATTTGTGACGATCGCAGAACTTTTTACTTTGAGTAAGAGGATGAAACAGTCAAGTAGATTTATGTATGGATTAATGCTTTATTGGAATATTACAGAAGTCCTGTTAAATCATTGACTCATGAACTATTAGAACTTGGTCACAACCAGCATGTAGTGTGTGTTTGTGTGGTTTATTAATGATTTTAAGTATAATTATGTTTGTTTATCTTAACATTATTTCATTTTTTTCTAGTCGAAAGTTGGAATTATGCTTAAGGTGAGTAATTGACAGTGGAACATTCCGTATTTACTCTTAAAAGTAACCATGTACACGATCACAATGACGCCATTTATGGTTAAATATTGGTAATACTGGGTAATCGGACGGATTTTTTACATCATAGCATGCTTGCCTCTTGTTTAATTCTGAACAGTTTCGGATTAGCGTCGTATCTTCAGAGATAGGTTATTCTCATTTGTGTACAACTTGCCATATTCTTGCGACCATCCAGCATTATTAATCCATATTTCAAAGATACTGTAAAATATTTACTGCTTGAGTTGAATGCTTTGAATGTAATGAAATCATTTTCTTTCGTTTCTACTTACCAGATTACAACTTCTCCTAGGAACGAGTCATTTTCCACTGCCTTTCACTTACTTATTTCTGTGCTCGTATAATGTATAATTTTAAATAGATTAATTTCAATGTTCCTTTTTATTTCAAAAAACATCAGTCTTTAATTTTATGAGACATCAGATTAATTCGTGCCCGCACTAATAGTGATACAGAATACTGTTTCAGACCGTTCTTATTCCTGGTTGAAATTAGCTAGCTTGTCATACCGATTCTTGCCACCGTCGTTAAGAGCGCTTGCTGCTTTCAAAGCTACAGCTTTATGAATGGAAAGACTTTCTTGTACTAAATACTTGTCAGTTAATATTTTTCGTTATTGTGTAACTGAATAACTGCATCCCCTGATTGACTAAAACAGTTTTTAGGAGATAAGAACAATTAAAAAAACTCATTTGGTTTTCTCCTAATTTTAAGTTCAGTTTTGTAAATCCGACACAAAACTAAGAAAAAAAAATGATTGAAAACATTAATTAGACAAAGACAGTCTTGTTGGTCCCCGGATTTTACTTGATTTAAAAATGTAAGCTGCATTATAAGAAAAAAGCCTGATTTATCTGTTTTTGTACTTTTTTTCTTAAATTCGAAAAATTTGCCAGCCTTCTTCAGGGCTTATGTTTGAATTTTAAACATAAAGTAAGAACTATGTACCCTTGATCTTCATGTACATTACTTTCGGACAAATACTAGAGCAGTACCGTAACATTACCGTCGAAACTCATGTGCACATGCTTCGTAAATTCTTTTTGTAGTTAAAGATATCCCCAGAAAATGGTAGTCTAGTTTACCGAACAGTTGGGAAAGAACATAAAAATACAAAAAGCGGACTTCTTTCTTGTGTTGTTATCTATTCAAGCATTAAAGAATACTTAAACAAATACTTTTTTTGATGATATGAGCAACTGATTTTTCACGTTTGGGCATATTTTCTACTTGATAGCAAACTACTTAATCAAAATTATTATTACCCAAAAACGACTTTTGGTACCAGATACTATTGGGAGTTCTTTTTAATGAGGAATTCCGATCATAATTCATTGAAATACTAATTAAAGAGAAGCGCCACGGTAGCCGAGCGGTTAGAGGCGAGACCTGTAAAGCTAATATGTATTGTGGTACTGGGTTCGATTCCCGGTCTTAGTTATTGGATTTTATTTAATGGTTAATAATAGAATTTTACAGTAAAGTATGCTTGCTAGTCGCCTCCGTCCGCGACACCTAATTGGTAGTTGGACGTAAAGCCCGCCTGAAAAAATAGGCAATTACTTTACTTTTACTAATTAAAGACTTCAAAATTAACTTGGGTTAACCCGTTTCAACAAGAATAGATTAAAGCATTTTCCCCCATTTTCATGTAAATACAACTTTTTTACTCCGTGATGAAATGAAAATTGCTAATTGTTATTGTAATAGATGATATCGAATGATTTTTTTATAATTGGTGGCCGGTAGGCCTGCTCATGGTGGTTGGATTTGGAGAATAGGGTTCAGCGGTTCATTATCAAAACTAGCTACCAAATGCTCGCCTTCTGGTTGCAAAAGGATAAACCCCTAGTTTCGATAATTTGAATTCAACTAATCCGAAATCGATCAGAATTTCAGAAAGCATGCTGTGAGATAAAAGTTTTTGATAAAACTTTAATGATTTACGTATCAAATATTACTTTGTTTATAAGCAATAAATTGTATCGTGTATAATGGGACTTGAAAAAAAAATCACAAGACTGCTGATTGCATGTAATAAGTATGAAATGCATGCACATAAATTAAAAAAATGCTAGTTGTACCCAAATTAGTTAATAAATTTAATTTTCGTCGATCCGCAAAAGTTGTCAAATTCTCAAAAATACTCCTCCTAAAGGTAATAAATTAATGTGTTTTTTCTAAAGCGTTGATACTCGTGACTCAGTTGTACTAAATAGTAATTTAAAGGAATATAATGAAAAATCATAAACTTCATCTTTTTATCACTGAGCTAATCCAGAGTTGAATTTCTAATTTTAATATATATAGGGTCTTGAGGTTACGTATATCTCCTTAACAGTGACAAAAGATAAAAAAAAAATATCGCATTGTACAAAAAAGTTTGTCGCAGCACACTGACCTATGATGGGTTTTAAAGTGAAAACACTGTCTAGCGATAGGTGTAGTGCACTGAAAAAGGCTCCTTGCGCCAGTGACCTCAGACGTTGATGCGCCTTAAAAAAATTGATAAACCAACAAAAACAATTTAATTGAAGTTTCATTCAGAACAAGATTACCTCAAAGTTGTAAGTTTAGTGGATTTTTTTTTGTCGTTCCCCTTGTTCGATGAAGTATTGCAGTTTTCAGATTTTGCTTTTGTTATTCAATGAGGTCCCTTGAACAAGAAAATTTCTCTCTCTTTCTCTCTCTCTCTCTGTGTGAGTGAGTGTGTGTAAGAGACTGAATTATAGAGGATTAATGAATTGGGCCTGGTTGCATGCATTATTTATTATGTCTTGCAGTTATGCTTGTAATATTTAGGCTTCTTTCAGATGCACATAAAAGTATTCAGTCTGGCGGGACTTAGCATGCTTACGAGATACCTAGGTGCAGTGTAATAAATATGCAGATTATATGGGTTCATGGAAGTGACTAAATGTTAGCACATTTTGCGCCACATCAGCCATAGCATCTAAGTTTTATAAAAACCTCCCGAGAAGTATATGAAAACACTACATAGATTAAGCCGATTGCTTTTGTTGCCAAGTAAGCTCCATGGAATATCAGAGATCTCGTGGGCTTCTTCAAAATTTTCAAATTGTCAAACGTTTCACTCCAATGTTGTAGAAATCATTTCCACAGAATGTTTTAAATTTATTGTCAAATCTACTCCGACTCCGTTTGTTTCTTGGAGGAGAAAGTGAAAAACTGCACCTCATCTGAATTCTTTCTAGTTTGAGTACTTTTTAGTCATTTGTAATATAGAACTGACGATTTTTGTACACTTCATGAAAACCCTGGCTGGCTATATTGGACTACACACTAAGCTAATTGTGAGAGCGGCTTGTTCACTCGGTCTTTTTTGAATGTATTATTTTCTTTCGATAATTTCCCTTTCAGGAAGTTTCTTATTGATCATTGACATGTTTCCTAACTGTGCATGAATATATTGCACTTACGGTTTTCCAGTTATAATAATAGCATTTATGTGACTGTTTCACTTAACAGCTAGTTCATTTGAAATTAAACCATTTTTTAATGTACCATTTTATAAAATAGTTTTTTTTTCGGTTAATCAAAAAAGGGGTAGTAGCTTGCTTTTATGCTTTCATACACTCTGAACAGCTGTTAAGTACAAAATTCTCTATTAAGTACAGCTCTATCTGCCTGTTTGAAACAGACTCAAAATGGAACATTTTAAAAATTCTACCAAATGCAAAACATACCTTTTTTCCCGAAACGAATTTGGTCTAAGCTTTGCTGTAATATATTATCTTGAACTACCCACTGCTTTCGCTTGTTTAGATTTTTCAAAAATATCCACCTTTACACATTACTCCCATTACAACAACCATCGTTTTTATTTTGGGAGAAGATTTTTGGTTTTTGGTAGTGCGCTTTGACAATTGATGAAACTCTGTCATTGGCTCGAGAAGTAAAGACATTTTGGGATTAAACGGTATAAGAGCTTATTTATTCCAAGAAGTTTTTAAGCGGTTAGTTTCTGAGTTTACGGTCCACAAAAGCGTTTGAAGTGCTTAGAAAGGTAGATGGTCTTCGAGTATTGCGTATGAATCTACATACATACACATTCTGGCTAATCTTATCGTTGAAGAACCAAAGAACGCTGGATTGGCTAATTGAAAGACAAGTGCCGTTACTTTTACTGCTAGAAGAATTTCGTGGGAGCCGCGTTTGCGTTCGATTTTTTTATTAACGTCTCTGAAGATTACACTTCTTTTTTAAATATTTTGGTTGCAGAATACAAATAGCAAACGAGAAGTAAAGACATTTTGGGATTAAACGGTATAAGAGCTTATTTATTCCAAGAAGTTTTTAAGCGGTTAGTTTCTGAGTTTACGGTCCACAAAAGCGTTTGAAGTGCTTAGAAAGGTAGATGGTCTTCGAGTATTGCGTATGAATCTACATACATACACATTCTGGCAAATCTTATCGTTGAAGAACCAAAGAACGCTGGATTGGCTAATTGAAAGACAAGTGCCGTTACTTTTACTGCTAGAAGAATTTCGTGGGAGCCGCGTTTGCGTTCGATTTTTTTATTAACGTCTCTGAAGATTACACTTCTTTTTTAAATATTTTGGTTGCAGAATACAAATAGCAAACGAGAAGTAAAGACATTTTGGGATTAAACGGTATAAGAGCTTATTTATTCCAAGAAATTATTAATATAAGTTATATATAACAAACCAACAATAGGATTTTTATTTTCTTTCCGTTATAGTGCCTTCTTTCCTTTATATTATATGGTTTTAATGCACAAAAACATGTTACAATGTTGAATAAAATGACCAAAAACTGTTAAAAAAATAAAACTTTGACCTGATTGGCGCGCAATGTGTTAATTAATTATTTGGATTTTTTGTTTAAAAGAAATATACCAGGCTCACAAAAAGCTAAATTAAAAGCAATTCACATGATTAATTAGCACAGAAATGGTTGAAATATTTCTTCATATTTGTTTGCGCATGTTAATTTTTGCATATCATTAACTTTTTAGCTTATATGTTAACAAATACAACTTTTTGGATTTTTTTTCCATTTTTATCTATTTGTTCGCAGAAGTATGCATAAAAGTAGTAAAAAATTGTTTGAACAATCATTAAAAGTGGAAAAAACCTGGGGCCATGTATTCTCAGCTACTATATCCTTGTCCGGTCCAGAATCTTGGTATAGAAAAGTTAGAGAAATGATTGACAAGACGCAGACGTCACCTGTCTGGATGAGTGAATCAAAGGTATGCTTATGAACAATGATGTTCTTTTTTTTTCATAAATTATAAGTTAAAAGCTTTTTAAGAAATTAGAAAAAAATGTAGGCTACTTTCAAAATTCTTTAATTTCTCCTACGCAAGTAGGAGGAAATATTGTATTCGTGTCGATTTGCATTTATGAGTTTTTGCTGGATTTACAGGTTTAAGGGTCATCTAAGTGGTTGTTTGAAATTGGTCGTAAGTGACTGTTCGTGTTTAGTCAGCCTAACTCCAAAAATGAAAACAGTAGAAAGTTCAATTTGATTTTTCGTCTAGATGCCAGTTTTTTCTATAGTTATATTTCCGCGATTTTATCGAAAAAAAGAATCCTTAAAAAAATGTTTCCTTAACTTAGAATTTCCATTTACAATAATATTTAAGCGGAAGATGAAACGGAATATAATCATTTCGAGGGATCAGCAAACATGAGTTCGACATAAATGTAATATTGACGAATTTAATTTCGAACAGGGACTTCAGTTCCTAAGCCAGTGAGACCAAAGGGATTAGGAATAGGATGATAACTGATGCTAAAACATACTACCTGATACTGAACCACCAAATCAAAAGCAAATTTGTCTCTACTGTGGCTCTATATAGGGAACATCACCAAAAATGATAGGACATTAATTATATCTGAAAAGAGAGTTCCAAAGAATTTCAACAAAACTTTTTTTTTCAACTCTTAAAAGTTGAAGAAATGTATTAAGTTAAACAGCATTGTCCTAGAGAAGGGTATGCCCAGGAGGTAATATTCTGAAGAAAGTAGAAATAATTTGTATGTTACGCGTTTGCGGCATTTTATCCCAAATACGGTTACTCACATTTTCAACGATTTATTGATTCATACTAAAATAATGAGATAATAAAAATAAACTTTAAATTTGACGAAATAGTGGAAAAAAACATCGTGATTGATAATAAAAAATTACAAAATATTGAGGAATTAGTTAAACCAACATCACATAAAATCAAATTGTCTTTTTATAGCTGATTTTATTTTCAGAGAACTTCATTTTTCTGAAGAAGCAGATTATTTATTCATACATCCATTGAAATTATCTTAGGATTAATTTTGAAAGTAGATTTCTATATTCTAATGACGGGTTCGAACTTCATTAATATAAATATGTATTCATATTTTATAACTAATATTGCTTTAATTTAAGGTTTGAATATTTTTTCCAGTGGCAGGAGCTAACATCACAGTTCTGTTTTTCCCCACGATCCCAGTCTCCTTACTCTCCTACTTGCTCCTCTTACAGTAACAATATGTTTTCCAATAATTGTACTAAACACCACTTTGGTTTTCTTTAATTTGTGTAACCTGAGCTTATTTTATAATTATTATTAGCACAACTGTTAACTTTTTTTTTTATCGAAGTTTGAATTATTTTTCATTATTAATTTTCTTAAAATTTTATGGGTAGTAGAATTTCGTTTTCTTTAAATTTCATTTTCTATAGGAGTTAATTAAGCGTGGATTACAAAATTTAAATGTCAGGTTAAGTGATGGTGTGTGCGAGTCAGCTAGTTCCTCCGTGACCCAAAATAAGGCATCCACTTAATACTTTCTCTCACTATTGTTTTCAAATTTATCCAGCAGGTATAGTGTACACATTATGACTGCCTCGTCCTTAGGAACTAAAAAGTTTTAAATAACGGACATTCTAAATTACATGCAACTATAAGTGCAAGATTCATTAAAGACTGTATCTGATATTGAACAATAAGAAAATATACTGTACATTATATTCTCTAATGTAGGCATGTGTTATTTATAATCATTATGTTTCTATATTTAATCATTGACTTGATTTCTAAAGAATGTCAAAGCTGCCTAACATGCTTTTTGTCCAAACTTTTTTGATGACAAATGACTCTTTTGTTTGACAGTGTGATATTTGTGTGTTGCATTTATCAAAGGTTTATTATCTTGATTTCCATGAATAATTTGCTTTCTCATCCAGTTTACGTCTTTCTATCCAAAACAAATAAAAACAAATTCAATTAAATTCTAAGCATGTAAAATAGTTTCTATATTAATTTATTAATTTCTTCCCTGCAGGGACACTAGCCCCTGAAGAAGTGGTTAGTCAGTCCACTTTTTCCAGAGGAATTGAATGTGATTAAAGAAATGCAAGACACTTTAAACTAATAAATCGTGTAATTCGAGGCATTCTTGTTCATTTGTTAATTAGTATTTTCTATTTAATAACTTTATCGTTTTTAGTTATAATTTTTGTTATAGGACATATTTTTTTTTTCTTTTTCAAGTTATACTTAATTTTTATTTGTCTGTTTATTTTGAAATAATTGTATGTGTTTCTCACCTACTAGAATTTGTGTTTATTTACTAGTTAATTTTGAATGAAATTCAGAATTAAAAAATTCGAAATATATCCTTGCTTGTGTGTGTTTTTCCGTTACGTTTAAATTAACCTACACTATGACCAGCCAGAGGAAGCTCTGGCCGATGATTTCCTGTTTCCGATGGGATCCTTGCGACTATCGTACGCTTCTTCTCCGGAATCTGATCTTGAAGCTACACCCGTAGGCGGAAGTGTATGTACAACTGCTGTGAATGCACACAGATTGGTGAAATGTTCTTCAGATCCAAGTTTGGCGACTCAGCAAGATGAGCGAACACCCACACCGAACTACAATCACCAGCCACCTCCGTATTCACCGAGTGCCCACATGCATACTTCGCAGGTATTGTACTTTGTTCAAGTTGTATATTAGAGCATCGGGCTTGAGAATGAAGGGCTGCTACATGCCAGTGACTGCATGCCAAATTAATTTTTGCAAATAAAATAAAATGATTATAATAATTGGCTTAGACGGATTGCTCGAGCAGTAGGGTGGGATTTGTTGTGCGTTCATAAGTTGCAACTGCACAAGTTACAACACGTAACACAGTTCGGGCGCAATCGGTAGTTTCAGCCTCGTCATTAAATCTTTCTTTTTTTTCTTAACAATATCTTGACGTTTAATTTTTTTTTTGTCAAGTTTGTCAAAGAAGACAGAAATTTTGAAGTAGTGAAATATTGCTCCAATGGTTCGTGTATTTTATTCGCAGATTTCATTCGCTTGAACTGTTCGTCTAAAACCAGTCTTAAATCACGGACTATTTTCGAAATTGAATTTTCCCTTAAAATAAACGTTTTGAGATCTTCCGAAAAAGTTTGTTTCTTCTTTCTGTTTTCGGACGGATATCTACTGCATAGTACGCTGTACATGTAGATTTGATTTACGTTCATCAATCTTGTTAATTTTTTTTGTTTTTTGGTGTCTTTGATCGTTATAAATCCGAGGTAATCCGGACTTGAAACAATTGTAAGAATAGACAATACTAGGTTTTAAATATTTTCTTGAGTAATAAGCGTGTTTGTATAGCGTCACAGTTAATGCCCGGGGCGGGGGTTTACTAACCAGTAAAATTCTGTTATTATTTTTTGAATATTTTTTTACTAATGGACTGTACTTGAATCACCTCACTGGAGAAATCTGTGAGTTCATCATAAGGTTGTATTAGCGTTAATGATATTAAAAGGTTAGAACACAAACCTTCTTTCAGTTTTTTGACTTAAAATCCAGATAAATTTGTTTTTAATGAATTTATGTATGAAGAAAGTTTAACTTGGTTCTGAAAACATGTCTTGAGAGACCTCACCTCAATAGCCTAGTGTTAATTGCTAACTGATAATGTACTGTTCTTGTTTTTAGAGCAGTTACGAGGATCAAATGAAGAGTCGTCTGTCTGGTGTAGGCAGTGGGGGTCCCACAGTCGCACCGCCAGAATTACCACCAAGAATTGATCGTGCTGTGAAACCTCCTCGAGGATCCACCGGGCAGAGAAGTGCCCAAGAAAGATTATTCGGCTCTGATCCGCCTAATTATATAAACGCTGTTAATCAATCATCGCTTGACAGGCATAATAATAATAAGGCCGTAAGAATCTAATGACTTTATTATAAGGTTTCTTAACTTTCTTTTCTTAATACCCAACTGCACTAAGTATATGCAAAATTAAATTGTTCCAACAAAGCCTATAATAAAAAGACTATTGTCTACAAAATCTTCAAAAAAACCTAGTTGTACATGTTTAACAGCAGTCTTTTTGTACTATTGGCTTTACAGAGTAGTTATGACAGTGTCTCCTCGTACGAGAGTTATCAGCAACGACTTGGTCTGGGGCCCAATGCCCACGATGACTTGAAGTCCTGTAACGGCAGTGGTAGTGGCGGTGGGGGTACTGGAAGTCAGAGAGGTCACGATCCCTATAGATTTACTAGATCCACACAGCAACCTTTGAATAAGGCTTTAGATTCTCCAATGAAGCAACAATCGTCTGACTACCCTAAATATAGGTACGTTGTGTTTCTAATTAATTTACATTAAAATGCGATTAGATAATGGTAATGCAACTAAATATAAATTTCAGACCAGCTGGAATGGTTGAATATGGATCAAGTAAAACTTTACAAGGAGGCTCTGTGGGTAAGAGTGGTTCAGCAGTGGGTCAGCAATACAAGCCTATCCCGCCACCGAAACCTAAAAATTACCGACCACCGCAGCAGCTGTTCTACGGCCAGTCTAACGGTTATCAGCATGCATCAGTGGCTTATGGTTCTCACGATTATTCTCCACATCTCCATAATGGGGTAGGGCTCTTCACATACCGTAAATGGTCTGTGGCCACTTTAAATTTTATGCAGTAAACCTTCTCCTAACGGACACCATAGCGGGCACATCTATATCACACTTTTCAATTTTCTGGCAGAATTATATGGAAACTGTTTTTTGAAATTAAATTTTAGTGAAAATGAAGAAAATGAAAATGTAACTATTTAATGAAATAAAAATTAACTTTCCCGTAAAATTCATTTAAAGATAGGTGTACATCTTTTAGGTTTTAATTTTTACTTTTTCTGTTTAACTTAAGTAAAACAGTCGGAGATTCTATTGAAAATTTTTGAAAGTTTTCTTAAATTTTTGTTTCAATTAATGCCACGAACTCTACCTACATAAATACGGGCTACATTAAAAATTGTGCGAACAGGAATTTCTGACAGCTGCTAAGATAACAGAGCAGTTAGTAGTAATCATTTAATTTCAAAATGTCCCACGAAAAGTTCGAAGACTTCCAAAGGAAGTTGGAGGGAGCCTTTGTAGCAGAACTTCTTAAGCGTTTCATCCATTAAGAAGGAGAAGTGTGTATGTACAAAAGCTTGAGACGTTCGATCGTAGTCGTAGGCTTTGTTTATTATTGTAGAGCCGTAATTGCAAAATGATGATTGGACGTGATTTGTGTACTGAAAAATAGTTGAAAAAGTGGGTTTATAATAAACCTCTAAGATTGATGCTGTATGAGGTAAAAAAACTGCTAGCCCATTGAGTCAAGTCGCACTTCTGCTTAACGGATTTTTTCCTTATTTTGATGAAAATTTTGATTTTGACCCAAATGGAAATCGTAGTTTACACAACCTCTACAAATGTTTCTTGCAATAGACCTCATCATATTCATGACATGGCTTTATGACATGGTTTCTTCAGAAGGCAATATTTGTCTATTGCCCTCCTAATGTACCGTACTTTAGTAGTTACATCTGATTTCCAGGTTAGTTCTTCTTCAGTAAAGTATAACCCTAGCGGCGGAGGATCTGGTGGTTCGGCAGCGGTGGCTAGTGGTGTAGTTGATGAAATGAATGGGCACACGTCCAGCCTGGAGAGAAGGCACCAGTATTACTATAACGTGGTGACTCCGCCTCGTCAGGGCCATCACCACCGCGAGCCATCTGGGTTGGATCTGGCACATCGGGCAGACCAAAGAGGTTCTGCTTTTGAATTGTACAAAAAGCCAACCGAACCTAATCACTACCTGGAACATGGCCTAAGGTACATTATTTATCATAGCAAAATTAATTAAAAGATTGAAATTGATGGCTATATACACTATTTTTGATTAAGAGTTCATAGCTTTAATTTAGTTTAAGTTTTATTGCTGTAAACGAGAAGACAGGGGGCATTAAGTGACAGTGTGCAACATGGACCCAACAGGAACCCATACAGGAACTTGTATCTTACCCTTTTAATATCGCCCCGTCGCTTACATTTTTTATCTGGTGTAAACGTTTTACGTTTAGTTTGAGGAAAATTTTTACATTATAATTGTAGCATTGCAGTGAGAAATTTTGTTTTTCTTACTCGATTTTATTTTTTTCAGCTTGTAACTAGATGATCGGAGTACATCTTTCAGCCACCAGGATAAACGTGAAATAATGTACTGTAGGTAACATGTTAGTCTTCATGTAAGATATTAAATTATGTTTTTTTAAAAACGATTTGCACCGATTTTTATATATTAATCTGTACAAAACTTCCAAATTTTCAATTTTTATCCGTCCATTTGATGAAAAATTTGCAAAAATTGTCCACTTTATGAATATTCAATTACATCATGTTAACCAAATTTTATTTTCCTAGTCCGGATAAAATTAAACGATAGCATCAAATAAATTTTTATAAAAATAAAATCGCTGCGTATTTACAAAACTTGACAGAATTTTCACTAACTATTAAATTTTCTTAAAGCAACTTTCTTATATATATATATAAGTTTAAATGAGTTTGGGCGAAGGAATACTCAATTTGGGTATTGAGTATTCCTTCGCCCAAACTCATTTAAACTCATTTCTTTTTTTTTCAAATCTCTTTGTTCTTTGCGTCTTCAATTGAAAGGTTATATCCAGCCATTTCTTATATTTTAAAATATAATCTAATTTAAAATTGAAATGAGAAAATTTCAATATTGAAACTTGTAGTAAATCTGTTATCAGACTGTTGGATAGTGTTGTATTCTCTGAATCTCTAGAAAGCAACTTGAGATTATTTTTTTTGTTCATATTGTATTACTGCCTGCCCAATCGTGTGAGTGTTTGTGGGTGTGCAAATATCTCATTTTTGTAAAAACATACCTTTTTTTATACTCGAAGCCCGCTAAATAAACATGTTTCTCAGACCACTGGTTGTAGCAATTAAGATTATTAATTTTACACAGTCTGAACAAATCTCTTCATTCTTGGTTTAGTTGTGTGCTCAAAGCCATTCATTTATAGAAATTTTTAGGGTGTTCTGAGAAACTTGTGTTAAGTTTTAGTTTGGTAAGGGGGGAAAACTTTCAAGAAAGAGAAGAAGACCATGGACACCCGCTTCCTGGCAGATCTAATTATAAACCTTAGCCAAAAGCTTGTGCAGTTCTTACCAACGCTACGAAATACTTTTAGCCTTGTTTTACGAAATGCATAACCGAACATATTAATGAAATGGATTTCTTTACCCAATAGTTTGAGAATGTATCAAACATTTCATAGCAAGTTTCTGTAAAAACATTTTCATTATGAACATTTTTGCGGGCTTAAATGCTATATGTTGTGGTCTTAAGAATCGAGCAGGTGTTTAAATAATTATTATTTATTAAAAACTGTTTAAATACAGATGTATATAACAGTGAAGTTGATACAGTATGGATTACTACAAACAGAGAGAATAAAGTACGTAACTTTTTATAAACAATAGAATATTCCAAATTATGATACGGTCTTTCTTTCTCACTCCCTCTCTCCCTCTTATATATTATAAATAAAAAGAATATACAAACAATACTGAGATGAACTAAATCAATGTACTTTATAATAAGAAAAAAGAAAAGTTATGACAAATTAAATGAATAAAAAATTAAATAAAAAATAGCACACTTTTTGATAACTAATACGTAATGTTAACTAAATGTTAAATTGTTGAATATTTAACTAACTATGAGAGTATCCCTTAAATGGAAAGCTTTCACAGTGAAAAAAAAGGTATCATTAATTTTTTTTAAGGTGTCCACAGTTAACAATAACATAAAAGGCTCCGCACTACCAGTTATAATTTTATGTAAATATTTCTCCCGGAAGGAGTTAAGAGATGGGCACGGTGAAAAGAAGAGGAATAGGTCATCTGATTCCTTCAAGCTACATAATATACAATTCCTGTTTTTATGGTACATTTTTATTTTGCATTAAAGAATCGGTCTTGCAAAACATAATCTCAAATTTCTATTCTCAGGCTCCATTAGTAATTTAAGCCACCATTTCAAAACTATTATAAAATAAATGATTTCCCAGCAATTCAGCGAATGAGTGTAATTTGCTAGTTTATTTTGATCCAATTTGATTATTTCTATCTCATTGTTTAAATAATTATTATTTTTAATTTTGCTACATATACTACCTGATTCGTAATGTCCTACACTTGTAATATCTTCTTCACAAAATAAAAAAAAATAATAATAAAAAAAAAAATTAATTAAATGAAAAACCACAAAATTAACCACTAACTTTATTGAAGCGCTAGAAAATACTATCCAAACATCAAAAATACTTTCTTTAACTACTGCACTAAAAACTAGGGACTTTTTTTTTGAAGCAAAACCACTTTATTAAACAAAAATTAGAGAGAGATAAGATTTACATGTTAACTCTAAGAAAGCTTGGGTCAAAATTTTAAATATTGGAAATTAGTCATTATATTTACAAGTTGAAGATTTATCTGAACGCTCACCATTCCTCAGGTTTAGGCGCCCTCTTGAAATGTTTCTTTCAATTGTATTCAGTAAACCGCTTTTGCTAGACTATTTGTAAGTCTCGAAATTACTGACACAAATTTTTGCAAAACTTGCTGACACTTCAATAAATGTCAAAATCATTGTTGCCCATCTTTTACAAATCTAGCTTTCACCAAAAATGCTTTATATTACTTGCAAGATTTTACGGCCACACTGGTAGTTTTTTAAGTCTGTAAGAAAGTAATTATGAGAATTTTGGTCAAATAGCTATACTTTTACTTCGAATTATTGGACACACCTAGACATTCTTACAATTCTTGAATCTGTGTGATACTAATAAAAAAAAGACCTTTTAAATATTTTAAGTTGCATTTTAAATAATAGAAATGTTTAACATCATCATATTTTTCTATATTACAAATATATATTTTTTTGTTAATATAAATAAATATAATATAAAAAGAAATGATATATAAATATTCGTATTCTTAGGTAAATATATTCTTGATCCCCCATAATACAACGAATTCTTTTCAAGGAGTTAGTTACGTGACTTGTTTGTTCAATTTCCCACCTTAGGAATACTTCTGGTGCAATGCGTAAAATTAAGAAATTATCTGTTGTTTTTTTTTGTTTTCTAATATTTTATTTGTGCCATTGTCAGCTTTTTGAAGTCAGCTCATAGTGCAATATTTCTTTAGTTTGGATATTGAATAGACAATTATTATTACAGGAAATTAATTCAATTAAATTTATGTATGTATTATTTTTTGTTGGTATTTGATATTATTAGAGTATCCAGTTTTATGAAAATTTGATCGTAATTTGTAAAATATTTGTATTATTTTTTTAATTGCTGTGATCATTAGATATTATTATTGTTAAATCTTTTAAATTAGCTGTGGTAAATCAAAACAAATTTTAGATTTAGGTAATATTTTATTCCATTTTTTTACACTAATGGTTAATTTAGGCAGAAATAACATAGTTCTTTATTTTAAGAAAACTTTATTCTGAATGAGGAATGATCAGAATATATGTGATTCTGTCTTGAAAATTATTAATATTAAAGAATTTTCTTGTTCTTTAAAGTTTCATTTGCGTAGGGTGTCACCAAAAAACTGTTTTATATACAATGTTTTATATTTCTTGTTCACGGTTCATAAAAAAGATGGATGTTTTTTCTAGAGTTTTACGATTACTAGATATAAAAAATGAACCTGTTCCATTTTTGTGCTTAATAACTGGTTACAGGGAGTTTTGAACAAACAGACTGATAAAGGTTTGCATCCTGCCGTCTGGTGATAACTGAAGGCAGGATTGGGACACTCTTGTGAAAATAATACACGGCACTTCGGTCATTTTCGTCATCAAAGCTGAATAGGAAATTTAGATCTTCTGGTCACCTCTCCGTGATCTTAATCCAGCTTCTCTCAACCTTCTTCCCATGTCTGTTGGTAATTTACTTACCAGAATGAATTTGGCTTTCATAAATCTCACTTGGGATTAGGATGATCTTAAACGCAATTTGAAAGCGGTTTCGAAGAACATATAGCAAAAGAAATCATCTTTAGAACTATGTCCGTAATTCTCCTTCTTTCTCTGATCTGGACATTCTGCTGTTACTCCCGGTCTTCCTATAGCGTTAATCAGTTCGTAGACCCATCCTCGGGCTGTAACGTTAGAAGCGCTATGGATTGGTAACTTATTCTTTCTTTCAATAACACCTCTTTAGTCTCTCGTTGGTATTAAACTTATTGTTACGTTTAGAAAATTGCTGAGCATTATTTTTCAGCTAAAAAAAAAATAAAATAAATTAAGAGATGAAAGTAAAATAATATTTGCAACTATTTTAATCTTATTCCAAAAATAAAATAATAATAAATTCACATAGTTGGCGAAATTTTCTCTTTCCTATAATATTTCTGTCTATATTTGCCATATTAATTTACAGAATTGTACTCTTTTTTTTCTTTTTAATTAATAAATTTTGTATTTAAAAATAATTTTGTAATAAGAATTGCACATTTGTTTATGGTGTTATGTTAGTAATCTCATAATTGTAAATAATTGTAACTATTTGTACTATTATTTCTATTTTCTATTTAAATGATATAACTTTTATGATCTGTAACGTTTACTACTTGTAAATTTCTGTTTATATAGATATTTTGTAATTATAACAACAATAATAAATTGTATTCTTTTTAATACTCAATTAATTTCTGGACTTCGCTTGCAATATCAAGTATTAGCAACATCTCTGTTGTTCTTAGTTAAAATCCTGAAATTAGACCCAAAGCATGCAACTTTAAATGCAATACAGACATCTTGCTTATGAAGTTTTAGCACTTCAGTTGTTTTACAATACATCTTACGTTCTTAAACGTTTATGTTCATGTGATCAAACATATTTAAAATGCTTTCTTTTCCTTATTTATAAAAAAGTAAACATTCTGAATTAAAAGTAGTTACAAATACAATGCGCAATAAAGGCTGAGTTTAATTGGAAAAATAATTTTCAAAAGAAACAAAAATCAGCAAACGGTTTGTTTTATAGCTAAATAAATTTTCTGAGCTAAAATTAAAAAAATCATTGTTCAGCAGAGTTCGTAATAAGAGCAATTACCGAGGAACCTACTAGCTGAGCAATTACAGAGAACCCTGCTAACAAGAGGATAAAGCAATAACTTTCAGCGTGAAACCTTGAAAATCACACTGACTTAATGCGGAACTTATCAACTAATGATATACATCTTGCAAATCTGTGCTTCGAGGCTGTAAGATTTATAAGAAGAGCTAAATAGATATGCACTTCAGATGATAAAAATGCAGGTGATCAACTAACAAATGCGATAATAGAAGTAATGTTAGAAATTTGATGTTTATATCATACCAAAATATGTAACTAGTTCAATGTGTTCAAATTTTTTGACCGATGAAGAAGATATTAGAACTTGTTTCCTTCCAATAAGAGATAATTATAAGAGAGCTTTTATTATATTATGAGATTTCATCAAAACTTTGAAGAGTTTTTTGAATTATTGCTATTGAAAGAAAATGCTAATGTTATTACGACTACTGCTTCGTATCTTACTAAGCCTTCAGGTACTATAGAGGGAAGCAGTTATAATTTGTGGTGAGGAAAGCGATATTAATCATTTACATTTCGCCTTTTCATTCAAACAGGTTTAGCTATTATTTATTTGTTTATTTACTTTGCAATATGTAAAAATAAATATATAAAACATTTAAATGTTATTGAATATCACAAAATAATAATCTGTGAATACAAATGATCTACAGAGTTTTTTACAATCTATCATCCCTGCGGCTCTTGGTAAGATTTATTAAAATTATTTAAGGAGAAATGGCTCTCTACTGAAATAGGTTGCCGACCTCTGTCCTAACATCATATCTTTAATATTTCGCACAGGACTTAACTGGATAGATGTTTAGATAGATAGAGAAAAAGTAAAATATGAGATAATTAGTACTGCTGCTTTTGAGATTTTGAGGAAAAAAAAGTGATAGAGGGTCTCAATACTATAAAAATTTTTTTTTTTTTTTTAATTCGTATTAATATTTTATATATGGTGAGGCAGTGCTAAACTCTGAAGTGGCACTTTATAGGTAAGCTACTGCGTCTCTCACGCAAAGGCGCTTTTATAATAATTTGCCTCACAAAATATTTGAAATAAAAATTTAAATTACATATGTGCAATTATCAAGATAAGTTTAAACAGAATAGTAAAAGATGTTTTCGTGAAAAATCGATTCAGAGAAAGTGATAATTCCAGTTGGCTTATTTCATCCCATAGCTTATTGTCGGGTCCGATAGTGGAACGTATCCTAAATTAATTTGAAGTTTCTGTGATCAGACAGTCATACACAGAGCAATTTGAAACAATTATTATTGTGGACGAAGAGTTCTCAAAATATATATTTTCGGAGAAAACTCAAGTTCCAAAACTTGACAGGATCGCAACACTTATCTAGAACAGTAGGAAAAAGTAACAATGCTGAAGGAAAGTCCTAGAAGAATAAATTTGCAATTAAATGTAAAAGGAAGCCAAAAGTAACTTGTAAATGGCAGTTGTTAATGTTTCCAATCCTCAAAAAAACTAAATTTTGATATAAAACATAACAAAATAACTAAATATAAAAAGGTATTTATTTTTTTTTTTGGCCCTATATTATTGTACTGCAACTTCCTACAAACTCTTCATAATAATAATACCAATAATAATATCTACCAATATTAATATCTAATAGGGAGGCGATTAGCGTATTGGATTCCCACCCGGAGGTCCGGGTCCGAATCCATCTGCTGACCCTTACAGCTTCTTACAGCTCATTGTTCGGTGATGGACAGTATTGTTAACGAGAGAACACTGTCCGGAAGCCGGCAGTGCACTGAAAGATGCTCCGGTCGCCAATAACCTCAGATGTTGACGCGCCTTAAATCATAAAAAAAAAAAAAAATAATAATTATATCTAATAAAATAAGTTCACACTTCAAATTCATGCAATGCAACTTTTTATTTGATTATTACAAATATACAAATGGTATAAAAATTAGTATCTATGATTTTAGATTAATAACAAATTTACAAATATTTAAAATAATATGTTGCTAAAATCTAATTGACAACGTACACCAAGATTTTTGATCTTATTGTTAAATTTGTAAACATTCCTATTTTTTGATTAATTTAGAAAGTATATTCTTTAACTTACAAACTGGGTTTTTCGAAATCAAAGTAGTATTTACTTTTTGAAATGAAATTTAAGAGGACAAAAATATGAGCTTATTTGGCTACAAATCTAGTGCTGTATTTGGCTAGAAGGTGGACAAATCAGTCTTTCCAATTCTGGATATGGATGCTTAATCTTACACTTGTTATTTTAAAGTAAATTAAATCCACAAGAACTAATGTTCTCTAAAGCGTTTGCCGAAACTTTGGTAACTGTTTTTCCAAATTCATGAAAGCTCATAAAAATAAACCATTTTAGAGTAACGCCAAAATAATAGGGTACTAATAAACGGTTCTAAAGAAATTAGTTCCGTCATGATTTGGTAAAATAAGCAACAGTTACCCATTATTGCAAAAAAAGTTAAAACTTCAAACATCACTGGTTGTTAAAAAAATTAGGACGCATCTTGTGAGAATGGCTTTGAAAGACCTCATTCCAACCCAAACAACTGAAAGAGTTTAATGCAGTCAGCTTTCATTTACCTTAGCGGTAGTCATTTGCTATGTCTCAATTCAATACCTTTCTATGAAATAACCGGAAGTCAATTTTTTTCAAAATTAAATTTTAAGGCAACCTGCCCATAAAGTTGGATGCATAAAATATAATAAGAATAATAGCTTCAATAACGTATCTTTAAGCTTGAAAGTATTATCACTTCTGTGAATTTTTCTTTCATAAATTGCTAAGATATATAATGTAAACATAAAAAAAAACTAAGTAAAAATGTGGATAAAACAAAATAGAGTGAAATATTAATTCTTAGACTGTTAGGCTGGGTTGAATAAATCTTTCAAACGGCCAGCAGATGCTTCATACACCTTGTACTGCAGTACGCATTTTGTAAACATCTGTGTAGATGGTGATAGTTTATCTAGCTCTTTGGCTAGATACTTGCCAAAACTAGAGTTTTCATTTCTACGTTTTCTCTCTTTAACTTTCGGTAGTTCTTCAGCAGTCTGTGTTTCTTGGTTGACGTTGTCAGCGTTTTCTGTCAGCATTGCAACTTCTACATCTTCTTCATTTATTTCATTATTAATTGCCTCATGTTCTGGAACGTCATTTCTATCAGTATCATTTCCGCCTTGATCACTGTTTTCCTTCTCCTGCTCACCAACAACTGCCTCCTCTTGGTTACTATGATCATTTGCCAAATCAGTATTCACGTATTCATCAATAACACATTCAGGTTCCATGATATGGTCAGTATTTTTCTGGTGTTGGTGCGATGTTTCCTTCAAGTTTAGTATACTTTTCACTGCTGCCTCTGGTTCATTATTAAATGCCGACTTCTCTGCAAAATGTGGCTAAAAAAAAAAAAAAATTACCAACTAAAATTGAATAAGTTGGTTATTTGAGGTTTGTTAAAATAGAAACTTAATGATTGGCTGGTGACAAAAAGAATATATTTATTACTTAAATATTCGATGTTTTGGACATTAGTTCCTGTAGAAGGACATTAAAAGTGGCCGAAACTCGAACATTTAAGAAAATTTATCGTTTTTGGCCCCATCCAACCATTGAAGTTTGTAATACCAGAATGATTTATAACAATAGAGTAGGGAAGGGATTAGCTATGGGGTTAGCGTATTGGATTCTCACGCGGAGGACCCGGGTTTGAAACAGCTGACCTTTAGATTTTCTCTTTCTAGGAGTTTCTTACAGCTGATTATCCGATGATGGACATGTTGTCTGTAACGAGAGAACATTGTCCGGAGGCCGGCAGTGCACTGAAAATAGCTTCGGGAGCCTCAGATGTTGACGCGCCTTAAATCATAAAAAAAAAAAATAGTTCAGGTAACTGACAAAGCTCACAGCTTCAAGCCACCGAAATTGACGTGCATTACTTAAAAATAAATAAATTAATAAATAAAAAATAATCAACTTAAAAATAAACTTTTTGACACTGACCAAAGCTGAGTTTTTAGAATGGGTGTATAAGCCAAATTCCAGTTTATTTCACTAATGAGTTCAGTAGACTTAGAGATGCGATATTATAGTAATATGTCTTACTAAACATGACTAATTTTACGTCACTATTGGGGAGTATCTGTAGTGCTGAGGGGGTATTCTATGTGAAATCGAAGAGAAAGTTTAATGTACTTCCCTCCGCGCCATTATCTAGGTGACATAAGAAAGAGACATGTTTAGGGCACCCATTATGCGATGTTGATAAGGCTAGATGAGTAACTGATAAGTAAAATTTAGGAAAGATAAAAAAGGATGTAGAACAGTGCTTCAAGAACTTAACCGCAACAAATCCCAGAGAGAATGGATGGATGCTTGCCCCTTAAAAGATGAGACTGTGTTCCTCAAAAACTTCGAGCCCTACTAACTTGGTTCCATATGACTATGTTGTTCGCAGTTTTTTGTTTTAATTTTTAGGAAATTCTAGAATTAGTTAATTTTAGGAGCCTATTTGTTTTGGCTCATGGCTTTTTTTTTTTTTTGACAGGAAAAATTATATAACATTTCCGAAAAAGAAAGTGGTTTGCAAGACCCAAAAAATGGTTGGGTTTACATTAAAAGGTTTGATGAATGATTCATCAGCTGACAGAAACATGGATTACAATAGTCACTCATACCTATGATTCAACTATTTAAAAATAAAAAAAATTATTTTTGTATGAACTACACTACTTTATATTTTGTAATTCGAGACGTTTAGTTTAGGATATTTGAATTTCTATCTTGCAATTAAAAAGAGAATTAATTTATTTTATTAATTATGTATATGCTATTTTGATTTATTTGTAATAGAAATACAAAATTAAGAAATAAAAATGAAATAAAATAAATTGTATTTTCATATTTCGGCTTTTTATTTTGGTTATTCGTATATTTGTAAGCTGCATTTGTACTATCTGTAATTATCTAAAGGAGTATTTTGCTTATTTTTATTTTTTCTTATAATTTTATTTCTTTGTATGTTTTGGTCGAAAAATATGCAATTGTCTTCTTTTTTTTAAAGTTAACTACGAATGTAGGTAAAAGATGAAACTCTTGAAGACATAATTAAAATAATATTATTAGTCAAGCAAAATAAATATATAATAAATTGATTTTTAATTGAGAAACCACCACTATATTGAAGTTCTCTTATTGTAAAGAAGGCCTGAACGAGTATAAAATTTATAAAATGTAATTCATCCATTCATCTAAACATTTAGTTTAATGAAAAATAAAAAATATCTACTATCGATAATAGGAAAAAGTGGTGTGAGCAAAAATTATTCTCTTGGAAATGAAATTAGAATATCCTAATTGTTGAATGATGGTTTTACATGTGTTTGATATCTAAATTATTGTGACACTGGATTTTTAATTAAGTCTTTAAGATTTGTAATTCATTCAAAAGGAAATTTATAAATCAGAATTGTACTTATTTTAGTTACTTGTGATATTTTTTTTTATCAGAACCTAAGAGTGGTTGAAAAAGAAGAGAGAATATGTTTGAGAGATAACATAAAATACTCACTACGATTGCATGATGTCTGATGATACTCAGCTGTGTTTTAGAGAATGGTGCTCTTGTTTTGTAATGCTTCAAAAATCGCAAAGCTTCATATGCATACCAAGGTTTAAAGGGTATCTTGGCAGCTATCATGTTCTTAATACGTTTATGCTCTTTAAAAAATGATGACCGAAGTGAATTCAATTTATTTTTCAATTTTAAAACATCTGTATTATATTTTCTGGCTAAATCTCGAATTATCTTCATGCGAAAACGTTTATTACTGTATTGTAGGTCAAACCAGTTCCACAGAGGTTTGTTTCGAGCATAGTCGTTTATCAACATTAGTACATTCTCTTTACTCCAGAGCACCATCTTGTTGTCCCTGTTGGAAGCCAAAGAATTGAAAATATATTTTGCAACAAAAATATTACTTACAACTTGACGGTACGATATGAACACACCAACTAAAGTTGTATAAGCAACAAAGTTTCAGACTGCTCTGATACAATTTGAAAACTTTGATAATGAAAACTAATTCGATTTACTATTGATAAGGGCCTACATAAACAATACTTATAAGTAGAAGAATAGTATTACAAATAAACTATTTTAAGAATAACTCACTTCCAGTTGCCTGTATGCTTGAAATCCTTTGTTTAGAATGAATTCAATATCAAGTTTTTTCTTTTATCAACTGCATCATCCAGATTTTGTTTATATGATTTCTTTTGTTTAATTTATAAGTTAAATAACTACTTGCAAACTTCAGCAATTACTCATAACATTTTTTATATTCAAGATAAACTTTGGAAAATTATAAAAAAAAACAAGAAGGTATTTTTTTTAAAATGATTTTTATTTATTTAAACGAGTTAAAATATATACAATACCTTATTGTTACATACGGACTGGAACTTTTTTGGACAGCCAAACGAAGTAATCAAAAATTACCCTTATATAAACGAGATTGTTCCTTTGTTTTAAAGGAAATTTTGGAATTTTATCTTTTGCAGGAAAAAAGAAAAAATATGGTCTAAGTTAAGGATTTTTTTTTTTTTTTATATATAACTATGCGCATTTTCGTGAAGTTTTTGACTATCAATCCCTTATAAAACAACTGTCCAGTAAGATTCCTTACAGTAGGATACCCTTTAATAAACTATAATAAATTGTTCTATTTTATGTCTCTCATTTCACCATCTACCTAGGACCCAAATTTCCTTTTGTCATAGAGTTATCTTGCTACTTAAAATTCCATGCTAAAATAGCTTCACTCGCTCTGGGCGCTGATGACCTGGTAATAGGTGACGGTATTGGACATTGTTGTCTGTAATAAGAGAACACTGGCCAGAGGATGGCAGTACACTGAAAAAAGTTCTGGGCGCTAATAACCTCAGATGTTTACATGCCTTAAATTTTAAAAAAATATAAAGAAAAACGTTTCTCTTTTCCTTGACAGAAAGACAACAAAAAAAAAGCGTTTGTCATATGAAACTGTTTTTGGAAATGACGCGTAAATTGTCCAACAAGAACCTTTAAATTACGTTTAAGATATTAGGTAGGAAAAGGTTGATGGTAGATAAACTTATTTTCCTAAAACTCTTAGATGGCTCAAGTCGAGGTCAGGAGTTTTGTCCCAGGCTCGATTTGAGTTGCCGATTTTTTTTCTTTTTTGGCGCATCAGCTTCTGGGTTATTAGCGCCCTACACTCTTTTCCACTCAAACTGATTTCTCTAAATCTAGAATGGCGCTTACCCGGCATCCGGATCAACGCCATTAAAAGCTTAAAGGCGTTGGGAGCCAGGGAGGTAAGTCGTTCTTGACTTCTTCTTTACGTTAGTTTAGTGCCTTAAACTAATGAGTTGCTATTGTTATTTGACTTTTGGGCTAGCTGTATTATTCCAATTATAAAACATAAAACGTGGTGAATTTTAAAGTTCGTTAAAGTTTCTTTATTTAGGAAAATTCGTTTTTTGTTAATACACGTTGTAGATATTTGTTTTATTAGGTAGCCGAGCGGTTAGTGGCGAGATCTTCGAAGCAAATATGTATTGTGGTACTGGGTTCGATTCCCGGTTTTAGGCCTTGGATTTTATTTAATGGTTAATAAAAAGAAATTTACAGTAAAGTATGTTTGCTAGTCGCCTCCGTCCACGACACCTAATTGGTAGTTGTTACTGAAAAAAATAAGCGATTACTTTACTTTTTTACTTTACTTTATTTAGATTAATGTATGATCAAACTGAACCTATATTCAAAATTGTTTGAAAATTGAAGTAAAAAGTTGTGCGAATGACTGCGGTAAATAGAAATTGAGTGGAGAATCACATTGATATGCTTTCATTAAAACTTTATAATTTTAGATGACACATTTTTTTTTTTTTTTTTTAACAGATGACGTAATAAAATAGTGCGATGTGCAGGTGTTTGTATTTACCTAATTTCTTATTCATAACAACACAATCAGAGGTTACAGTTAGTGTGCGTGGTTGTTCGTAGCACGAGCGACTGCTATGGAGTCTATAGAAGATGTAAGTACACTCGTTAGTTACTGTCCAGCCTTTAACTTGCACTGACTTCCTCTTGTAAAGAAATATCCTGATCATGCCAGTTTATTCGACAAGATGTACAAGGAGTATATACACTTTACTGACAATGGGGATGGCTCAGTGTTGGCGGTTGCCGATTTTATTTATTTTTTAATTTTTTTCATTTCTATTTTTTCAATATTGAAAAACATTGGAACAGTGTCACGGCGATCCATGCAATTAGCTGCCGAGACCCGGACAAAAATTTTAATTGTACTAGGAACTGTTGGCCATTTTCGTATCTAGTCTACGGCATCGTAGTATAAGAACATTGTGCAACAATTACATCATTCTTTCATGAGGAAGAAATACTTCCTTCCAGTGGGGGGGAAAAAAAAACCTTTAAACTTAACTAAAACGTCCCAAAACATAGTTTTAGTATAAAAATAGTGCAAAAATCTTTTTGGTACTGATTTCTAATTCACACCCAAAAATACATAGAAAAATGATTAATTGTAGCCAAGTCAAATTAGTATTTAACGTCAGAATGGAAGATAATAGGCAATAAACTTGTATAAATTGTACTTTAATGCCAAGCATGCATTATACACATTAGGTCGGCTGGTTTTGGTTGTAGTAGTTCAGAAAATAGGGAAAAATACAAAATCTTCATCAGTTTTGCTGGAATTTCCATAATTTCTGTTTCTAACATTGTACTTTAATGCCAACCGTATATTATACACATTAGGTCGGCTGGTTTTGGTTGTAGTAGTTCAGAAAATAGGGAAAAATACAAAATCTTCATCAGTTTTGCTGGAATTTCCAAAATTTCTGTTTCTAACATTGTACTTTAATGCCAACCGTATATTATACACATTAGGTCGGCTGGTTTTGGATCTAGTAGTTCAGAAAATAGGGAAAAATACAAAATCTTCATCAGTTTTGCTGGAATTTCCATAATTTCTGTTTCTAACATTGTACTTTAATGCCAACCGGATATTATACACATTAGGTCGGCTGGTTTTGGTTGTAGTAGTTCAGAAAATAGGGAAAAATACAAAATCTTCATCAGTTTTGCTGGAATTTCCATAATTTCTGTTTCTAACATTGTACTTTAATGCCAACCGTATATTATACACATTAGGTCGGCTGGTTTTGAATCCAGTAGTTCAGAAAACAGGGAAAAATACAAAATCTTCATCAGTTTTGCTGGAATTTCCATAATTTCTGTTTCTAACATTGTACTTTAATGCCAACCGTATATACACATTAGGTCGGCTGGTTTTGGTTATAGTAGTTCAGAAAATAGGGAAAAATACAAAATCTTCTTCAGTTTTGCTGGAATTTCCATAATTTCTGTTTCTAACATTGTACTTTAATGCCAACCGTATATTATACACATTAGGTCGGCTGGTTTTGGATCCAGTAGTTCAGAAAACAGGGAAAAATACAAAATCTTCATCAGTTTTGCTGGAATTTCCATAATTTCTGTTTCTAACATTGTACTTTAATGCCAACCGTATATTATACACATTTGGTCGGCTGGTTTTGGTTGTAGTAGTTCAGAAAACAGGGAAAAATACAAAATCTTCATCAGTTTTGCTGGAATTTCCATAATTTCTGTTTCTAACGTACTTTAATGCCAACCGTATATTATACACATTAGGTCGGCTGGTTTTGGATCCAGTAGTTCAGAAAACAGGGAAAAATACAAAATCTTCATCAGTTTTGCTGGAATTTTCATAATTTCTGTTTCTAACATTGTACTTTAATGCCAACCTATATTATACACGTTAGGTCGGCTGGTTTTGGTTGTAGTAGTTCAGAAAACAGGGAAAAATACAAAATCTTCATCAGTTTTGCTGAAATTTCCATAATTTCTGTTTCTAACATTGTACTTTAATGCCAACCGTATATTATACACGTTAGGTCGGCTGGTTTTGGTTGTAGTAGTTCAGAAAACAGGGAAAAATACAAAATCTTCATTAGTTTTGCTGGAATTTCCATAATTTCTGTTTCTAACATTGTACTTTAATGCCAACCGTATATTATACACATTAGGTCGGCTGGTTTTGGTTGTAGTAGTTCAGAAAATAGGGAAAAATACAAAATCTTCATCAGTTTTGCTGGAATTTCCATAATTTCTGTTTCAAACATTGTACTTTAATGCCAACCGTATATTATACACATTAGGTCGGCTGGTTTTGGTTGTAGTAGTTCAGAAAATAGGGAAAAATACAAAATCTTCATCAGTTTTGCTGGAATTTCCAAAATTTCTGTTTCTAACATTGTACTTTAATGCCAACCGTATATTATACACATTAGGTCGGCTGGTTTTGGTTGTAGTAGTTCAGAAAATAGGGAAAAATACAAAATCTTCATCAGTTTTGCTGGAATTTCCAAAATTTCTGTTTCTAACATTGTACTTTAATGCCAACCGTATATTATACACATTAGGTCGGCTGGTTTTGGTTGTAGTAGTCAGAAAATAGGGAAAAATACAAAATCTTCATCAGTTTTGCTGGAATTTCCATAATTTCTGTTTCTAACATTGTACTTTAATGCCAACCGTATATTATACACATTAGGTCGGCTGGTTTTGGTTGTAGTAGTTCAGAAAATAGGGAAAAATACAAAATCTTCATCAGTTTTGCTGGAATTTCCAAAATTTCTGTTTCTAACATTGTACTTTAATGCCAACCGTATATTATACACATTAGGTCGGCTGGTTTTGGTTGTAGTAGTCAGAAAATAGGGAAAAATACAAAATCTTCATCAGTTTTGCTGGAATTTCCAAAATTTCTGTTTCTAACATTGTACTTTAATGCCAACCGTATATTATACATATTAGGTCGGCTGGTTTTGGTTGTAGTAGTTCAGAAAATAGGGAAAAATACAAAATCTTCATCAGTTTTGCTGGAATTTCCAAAATTTCTGTTTCTAACATTGTACTTTAATGCCAACCGTATATTATACACATTAGGTCGGCTGGTTTTGGTTGTAGTAGTTCAGAAAATAGGGAAAAATACAAAATCTTCATCAGTTTTGCTGGAATTTCCAAAATTTCTGTTTCTAACATTGTACTTTAATGCCAACCGTATATTATACACATTAGGTCGGCTGGTTTTGGTTGTAGTAGTCAGAAAATAGGGAAAAATACAAAATCTTCATCAGTTTTGCTGGAATTTCCATAATTTCTGTTTCTAACATTGTACTTTAATGCCAACCGTATATTATACACATTAGGTCGGCTGGTTTTGGTTGTAGTAGTTCAGAAAATAGGGAAAAATACAAAATCTTCATCAGTTTTGCTGGAATTTCCATAATTTCTGTTTCTAACATTGTACTTTAATGCCAACCGTATATTATACACATTAGGTCGGCTGGTTTTGAATCCAGTAGTTCAGAAAACAGGGAAAAATACAAAATCTTCATCAGTTTTGCTGGAATTTCCATAATTTCTGTTTCTAACATTGTACTTTAATGCCAACCGTATATACACATTAGGTCGGCTGGTTTTGGTTATAGTAGTTCAGAAAATAGGGAAAAATACAAAATCTTCTTCAGTTTTGCTGGAATTTCCATAATTTCTGTTTCTAACATTGTACTTTAATGCCAACCGTATATTATACACATTAGGTCGGCTGGTTTTGGATCCAGTAGTTCAGAAAACAGGGAAAAATACAAAATCTTCATCAGTTTTGCTGGAATTTTCATAATTTCTGTTTCTAACATTGTACTTTAATGCCAACCTATATTATACACGTTAGGTCGGCTGGTTTTGGTTGTAGTAGTTCAGAAAACAGGGAAAAATACAAAATCTTCATCAGTTTTGCTGAAATTTCCATAATTTCTGTTTCTAACATTGTACTTTAATGCCAACCGTATATTATACACGTTAGGTCGGCTGGTTTTGGTTGTAGTAGTTCAGAAAACAGGGAAAAATACAAAATCTTCATTAGTTTTGCTGGAATTTCCATAATTTCTGTTTCTAACATTGTACTTTAATGCCAACCGTATATTATACACATTAGGTCGGCTGGTTTTGGTTGTAGTAGTTCAGAAAATAGGGAAAAATACAAAATCTTCATCAGTTTTGCTGGAATTTCCATAATTTCTGTTTCAAACATTGTACTTTAATGCCAACCGTATATTATACACATTAGGTCGGCTGGTTTTGCTTGTAGTAGTTCAGAAAATAGGGAAAAATACAAAATCTTCATCAGTTTTGCTGGAATTTCCAAAATTTCTGTTTCTAACATTGTACTTTAATGCCAACCGTATATTATACACATTAGGTCGGCTGGTTTTGGTTGTAGTAGTTCAGAAAATAGGGAAAAATACAAAATCTTCATCAGTTTTGCTGGAATTTCCAAAATTTCTGTTTCTAACATTGTACTTTAATGCCAACCGTATATTATACACATTAGGTCGGCTGGTTTTGGTTGTAGTAGTCAGAAAATAGGGAAAAATACAAAATCTTCATCAGTTTTGCTGGAATTTCCATAATTTCTGTTTCTAACATTGTACTTTAATGCCAACCGTATATTATACACATTAGGTCGGCTGGTTTTGGTTGTAGTAGTTCAGAAAATAGGGAAAAATACAAAATCTTCATCAGTTTTGCTGGAATTTCCAAAATTTCTGTTTCTAACATTGTACTTTAATGCCAACCGTATATTATACACATTAGGTCGGCTGGTTTTGGTTGTAGTAGTCAGAAAATAGGGAAAAATACAAAATCTTCATCAGTTTTGCTGGAATTTCCAAAATTTCTGTTTCTAACATTGTACTTTAATGCCAACCGTATATTATACACATTAGGTCGGCTGGTTTTGGTTGTAGTAGTTCAGAAAATAGGGAAAAATACAAAATCTTCATCAGTTTTGCTGGAATTTCCAAAATTTCTGTTTCTAACATTGTACTTTAATGCCAACCGTATATTATACACATTAGGTCGGCTGGTTTTGGTTGTAGTAGTTCAGAAAATAGGGAAAAATACAAAATCTTCATCAGTTTTGCTGGAATTTCCAAAATTTCTGTTTCTAACATTGTACTTTAATGCCAACCGTATATTATACACATTAGGTCGGCTGGTTTTGGTTGTAGTAGTCAGAAAATAGGGAAAAATACAAAATCTTCATCAGTTTTGCTGGAATTTCCAAAATTTCTGTTTCTAACATTGTACTTTAATGCCAACCGTATATTATACATATTAGGTCGGCTGGTTTTGGTTGTAGTAGTTCAGAAAATAGGGAAAAATACAAAATCTTCATCAGTTTTGCTGGAATTTCCAAAATTTCTGTTTCTAACATTGTACTTTAATGCCAACCGTATATTATACACATTAGGTCGGCTGGTTTTGGTTGTAGTAGTTCAGAAAATAGGGAAAAATACAAAATCTTCATCAGTTTTGCTGGAATTTCCAAAATTTCTGTTTCTAACATTGTACTTTAATGCCAACCGTATATTATACACATTAGGTCGGCTGGTTTTGGTTGTAGTAGTCAGAAAATAGGGAAAAATACAAAATCTTCATCAGTTTTGCTGGAATTTCCATAATTTCTGTTTCTAACATTGTACTTTAATGCCAACCGTATATTATACACATTAGGTCGGCTGGTTTTGGTTGTAGTAGTTCAGAAAATAGGGGAAAAATACAAAATCTTCATCAGTTTTGCTGGAATTTCCATAATTTCTGTTTCTAACATTGTACTTTAATGCCAACCGTATATTATACACATTAGGTCGGCTGGTTTTGAATCCAGTAGTTCAGAAAACAGGGAAAAATACAAAATCTTCATCAGTTTTGCTGGAATTTCCATAATTTCTGTTTCTAACATTGTACTTTAATGCCAATCGTATATACACATTAGGTCGGCTGGTTTTGGTTATAGTAGTTCAGAAAATAGGGAAAAATACAAAATCTTCTTCAGTTTTGCTGGAATTTCCATAATTTCTGTTTCTAACATTGTACTTTAATGCCAACCGTATATTATACACATTAGGTCGGCTGGTTTTGGATCCAGTAGTTCAGAAAACAGGGAAAAATACAAAATCTTCATCAGTTTTGCTGGAATTTCCATAATTTCTGTTTCTAACATTGTACTTTAATGCCAACCGTATATTATACACATTAGGTCGGCTGGTTTTGGATCCAGTAGTTCAGAAAACAGGGAAAAATACAAAATCTTCATCAGTTTTGCTGGAATTTCCATAATTTCTGTTTCTAACATTGTACTTTAATGCCAACCGTATATTATACACATTTGGTCGGCTGGTTTTGGTTGTAGTAGTTCAGAAAACAGGGAAAAATACAAAATCTTCATCAGTTTTGCTGGAATTTCCATAATTTCTGTTTCTAACGTACTTTAATGCCAACCGTATATTATACACATTAGGTCGGCTGGTTTTGGATCCAGTAGTTCAGAAAACAGGGAAAAATACAAAATCTTCATCAGTTTTGCTGGAATTTTCATAATTTCTGTTTCTAACATTGTACTTTAATGCCAACCTATATTATACACGTTAGGTCGGCTGGTTTTGGTTGTAGTAGTTCAGAAAACAGGGAAAAATACAAAATCTTCATCAGTTTTGCTGAAATTTCCATAATTTCTGTTTCTAACATTGTACTTTAATGCCAACCGTATATTATACACGTTAGGTCGGCTGGTTTTGGTTGTAGTAGTTCAGAAAACAGGGAAAAATACAAAATCTTCATTAGTTTTGCTGGAATTTCCATAATTTCTGTTTCTAACATTGTACTTTAATGCCAACCGTATATTATACACATTAGGTCGGCTGGTTTTGGTTGTAGTAGTTCAGAAAATAGGGAAAAATACAAAATCTTCATCAGTTTTGCTGGAATTTCCATAATTTCTGTTTCAAACATTGTACTTTAATGCCAACCGTATATTATACACATTAGGTCGGCTGGTTTTGGTTGTAGTAGTTCAGAAAATAGGGAAAAATACAAAATCTTCATCAGTTTTGCTGGAATTTCCAAAATTTCTGTTTCTAACATTGTACTTTAATGCCAACCGTATATTATACACATTAGGTCGGCTGGTTTTGGTTGTAGTAGTTCAGAAAATAGGGAAAAATACAAAATCTTCATCAGTTTTGCTGGAATTTCCAAAATTTCTGTTTCTAACATTGTACTTTAATGCCAACCGTATATTATACACATTAGGTCGGCTGGTTTTGGTTGTAGTAGTCAGAAAATAGGGAAAAATACAAAATCTTCATCAGTTTTGCTGGAATTTCCATAATTTCTGTTTCTAACATTGTACTTTAATGCCAACCGTATATTATACACATTAGGTCGGCTGGTTTTGGTTGTAGTAGTTCAGAAAATAGGGAAAAATACAAAATCTTCATCAGTTTTGCTGGAATTTCCAAAATTTCTGTTTCTAACATTGTACTTTAATGCCAACCGTATATTATACACATTAGGTCGGCTGGTTTTGGTTGTAGTAGTCAGAAAATAGGGAAAAATACAAAATCTTCATCAGTTTTGCTGGAATTTCCAAAATTTCTGTTTCTAACATTGTACTTTAATGCCAACCGTATATTATACACATTAGGTCGGCTGGTTTTGGTTGTAGTAGTTCAGAAAATAGGGAAAAATACAAAATCTTCATCAGTTTTGCTGGAATTTCCAAAATTTCTGTTTCTAACATTGTACTTTAATGCCAACCGTATATTATACACATTAGGTCGGCTGGTTTTGGTTGTAGTAGTTCAGAAAATAGGGAAAAATACAAAATCTTCATCAGTTTTGCTGGAATTTCCAAAATTTCTGTTTCTAACATTGTACTTTAATGCCAACCGTATATTATACACATTAGGTCGGCTGGTTTTGGTTGTAGTAGTCAGAAAATAGGGAAAAATACAAAATCTTCATCAGTTTTGCTGGAATTTCCATAATTTCTGTTTCTAACATTGTACTTTAATGCCAACCGTATATTATACACATTAGGTCGGCTGGTTTTGGTTGTAGTAGTTCAGAGAATAGGGAAAAATACAAAATCTTCATCAGTTTTGCTGGAATTTCCATAATTTCTGTTTCTAACATTGTACTTTAATGCCAACCGTATATTATACATATTAGGTCGGCTGGTTTTGGATCCAGTAGTTCAGAAAATAGGGAAAAATACAAAATCTTCATCAGTTTTGCTGGAATTTCCAAAATTTCTGTTTCTAACATTGTACTTTAATGCCAACCGTATATTATACACATTAGGTCGGCTGGTTTTGGTTGTAGTAGTTCAGAAAATAGGGAAAAATACAAAATCTTTATCAGTTTTGCTGGAATTTCCAAAATTTCTGTTTCTAACATTGTACTTTAATGCCAACCGTATATTATACACATTAGGTCGGCTGGTTTTGGTTGTAGTAGTCAGAAAATAGGGAAAAATACAAAATCTTCATCAGTATTGCTGGAATTTCCATAATTTCTGTTTCTAACATTGTACTTTAATGCCAACCGTATATTATACACATTAGGTCGGCTGGTTTTGGTTGTAGTAGTTCAGAAAATAGGGAAAAATACAAAATCTTCATCAGTTTTGCTGGAATTTCCATAATTTCTGTTTCTAACATTGTACTTTAATGCCAACCGTATATTATACACATTAGGTCGGCTGGTTTTGAATCCAGTAGTTCAGAAAACAGGGAAAAATACAAAATCTTCATCAGTTTTGCTGGAATTTCCATAATTTCTGTTTCTAACATTGTACTTTAATGCCAACCGTATATACACATTAGGTCGGCTGGTTTTGGTTATAGTAGTTCAGAAAATAGGGAAAAATACAAAATCTTCTTCAGTTTTGCTGGAATTTCCATAATTTCTGTTTCTAACATTGTACTTTAATGCCAACCGTATATTATACACATTAGGTCGGCTGGTTTTGGATCCAGTAGTTCAGAAAACAGGGAAAAATACAAAATCTTCATCAGTTTTGTTGGAATTTCCATAATTTCTGTTTCTAACATTGTACTTTAATGCCAACCGTATATTATACACATTAGGTCGGCTGGTTTTGGATCCAGTAGTTCAGAAAACAGGGAAAAATACAAAATCTTCATCAGTTTTGCTGGAATTTCCATAATTTCTGTTTCTAACATTGTACTTTAATGCCAACCGTATATTATACACATTTGGTCGGCTGGTTTTGGTTGTAGTAGTTCAGAGAACAGGGAAAAATACAAAATCTTCATCAGTTTTGCTGGAATTTCCATAATTTCTGTTTCTAACGTACTTTAATGCCAACCGTATATTATACACATTAGGTCGGCTGGTTTTGGATCCAGTAGTTCAGAAAACAGGGAAAAATACAAAATCTTCATCAGTTTTGCTGGAATTTTCATAATTTCTGTTTCTAACATTGTACTTTAATGCCAACCGTATATTATACACGTTAGGTCGGCTGGTTTTGGTTGTAGTAGTTCAGAAAACAGGGAAAAATACAAAATCTTCATTAGTTTTGCTGAAATTTCCATAATTTCTGTTTCTAACATTGTACTTTAATGCCAACCGTATATTATACACGTTAGGTCGGCTGGTTTTGGTTGTAGTAGTTCAGAAAACAGGGAAAAATACAAAATCTTCATTAGTTTTGCTGGAATTTCCATAATTTCTGTTTCTAACATTGTACTTTAATGCCAACCGTATATTATACACATTAGGTCGGCTGGTTTTGGTTGTAGTAGTTCAGAAAATAGGGAAAAATACAAAATCTTCATCAGTTTTGCTGGAATTTCCATAATTTCTGTTTCTAACATTGTACTTTAATGCCAACCGTATATTATACACATTAGGTCGGCTGGTTTTGGTTGTAGTAGTTCAGAAAACAGGGAAAAATACAAAATCTTCATCAGTTTTGCTGAAATTTCCATAATTTCTGTTTCTAACATTGTACTTTAATGCCAACCGTATATTATACACGTTAGGTCGGCTGGTTTTGGTTGTAGTAGTTCAGAAAACAGGGAAAAATACAAAATCTTCATTAGTTTTGCTGGAATTTCCATAATTTCTGTTTCTAACATTGTACTTTAATGCCAACCGTATATTATACACATTAGGTCGGCTGGTTTTGGTTGTAGTAGTTCAGAAAATAGGGAAAAATGCAAAATTTTCATTAGTTTTGCTTGAGTTTCCATATAAAATAAAAAAGTAGTAAATAAATTTTTTGATGTCCCCCTGAATCCCAAAATGTTAAAACATTGTTAGTGTGTAAACATTTCAACTGAAAAATGAAAATTGTCAGAAAGCTCGAAACAACGTAGCGCCTAAACGCGTGAACCGATTTTCATGAATGAGGTATCATTCGATTTGGAATTTCATGTAGATGTGCCTTTTAGGGGTCTCGACGCTATGAACAATGTTATACTTATCATTTTAAACTGTAAGCTTTTTATAAGAAGATAGTGAATGAGTAGGATAAATTTTGGAGATTTTAAATTCTTTCAAATTTCAAACGTTTATATTTTTTTTCCTATTGTTCAGATTTCAATGAATTCTTTACCGAAGTGTAGAGAAAAGTTAGCTCTATAAGTGATGTGAATTGCATTGTTTTAGATGCAATAGATAATAAGAAATAGAAGGTTAAATTTAGGTTGTTTTCAATTTCTTTCAAATTTCAAACGTTTATATCTCTCTTCGTATTGTTCAATATTTCAATGTATTCTTTACTAAATTCCCTATAAGGGCAGGCGTATGTTAAAAGAGTTCTAATAAGCGTCTTGTAGAGTAGTAAAATTAGGAGTATGATGAATATATGAATTGGTAGTCGAGAATTTTAGTATTAGAAAGTCTTTTGAGTTGTCACATCAGATTTTAAAAAAATATATATTTCCTGTGATAACTCGAATTTGAAAACTACACGAATTCTTCTTCTTATGTTTGATAAACAACTATCTGTGTTGTCGATTGCACTTCTAGTTGGTGTGTGTTTCAACAGAACTTTGTATACAGGTTCTCTTGCTGATATTGTACGATAAATTTACACTTTTAGAAGTCAACATCAAGTTCGGGCGAGGATAAGGATTTCGGCGAAAAGGATGCTATCCTGATGATCGATCAGAGGCAGGATGATAAGAGCAGAATCCCCTTCACACGAACCATCAAGTCAAATGACTCCGATAAAGGCAAGTGTACTTATCACCCGTAATGTCTACAATTGTTATACAAATTTAATAGAAATTTTTTTAGCCAAAATAAACCATATACAGGGTGATCCATTTAAAACGCACCAATCGCTAATTACTTTTTAGGAAAGCGGAAATCTGGGAAAAACCCATTAAATAAACTATGTTTTTTTTTTGGTCTAGTTTTCAAATATTTCATCCCTGAAGCTGTATCTTCATTTTTGGTGAAGTTACAGCCGAGAAATTGATCGGGGTTTCATGAGGACCACTGGTTTTGATAATGATTATGAAAACTACATAGTGCGTTGTACAAATTAAGCGATGACGAATATATTCGTCAAACCCAGAGTATGTTTGATATGAAATTGGGTCGCTGCCATTAACCCGAGTAGGTTGCAACACTACAGGACTGGTATTTATGCACATGAATCCCTGACCAGATGATAAAATACAAACAATTATGCAGGGAAATATCTTGGCAGGTTAGTAGCCCACGACTCAGCAATTTGGATGATCGCTAAATCTTGAACCCCGCACATAAACCAAAAAAATAGCTCCTCCTCTTGAATACAGGTAAATAGGGAACAAAAGGATCCTCATCCCGTTTTTTATTACCAAGCGCGCCACTTACTGCACAGTCTAGCCTAACACAATATATGAATTTGTTATTGATTCAGTGATGACTAATAAAAGACAAGGATACATTTACGAAGACTAATTCATACTATATCTTCCATGAGTCCTTTTTATTTGGAGATGGCCTCAAAATATTCCAAACTTCTTGCAGTTTACGAATATATTTTAGTTTTAACTAAAAATTGCAAAATTAACTGCCAACGGTCACTACTGAGAAAACGCATGACGAATAAACTCGTCATAACACAAAATTTTACACTTTTTTCATGACGAATATCTTCGTCATAAACACTTAACTGGTTAAAGTGAGAGTACTGTATTTTGTATTGTTATGCCAACCGTAAAACATTAGTAAAAAATTCAAGGTGGAAATATTTCAAAAATTTGAAGAAAAACGGTGCTCAGTATTTTGAAATGTTCTTGAAAACGACTTCTACGATTTACTTTAAATTTGAAATACTCATTACAAATATGTAAATTTAAAAACATAAATGCACATAAATCCTTTTTAATATTGAATACGTGATAATTCCATAGATTAATATGGCACTGTAGAATAAAGCACTACATCCCCCTTTGCACTCAACTGCTTTCAATAGAATTATTTCGTGAAAACGATTTTAAATAAACATTTTAGAACTACTTTGTGAGCAATAAGCATAAAACAGTAAAAATTAATTCACTAACGTGTCACTTTCGCTGGGCTAATTTTTGTAATAAAGCTTATTGTCGAGTTCTATGGTTTAAACCTTAACCAGTTTTCAAATTTGAAGTTAATGCGATTTTTTCGTTTTTAAGTTATGCTCACACGCACTACACAGACAGATACATAACTGGAAAAGATGGCGTCCCGTAAAAAAGATTATATTTTTCTTTCTGCTTTAAAAGAATTTTTGTATCGGACAAAAACAGAAGCCCAATACTACGGCAACGTATACTGAATTCAGTTTGTGCCTTGAATGAATCTTATAAGCATATAAAGCAACTATTAGTAAGAAAAAATGAAGCTTTAAGAGCTGCAGTTAAACAGCTAAATCGTAAGTCTGAAATTAATTTTTTTTTAATGAAGTATTACAAAAAAACCTTAGGTTATAGTATTAAATACATAAATGAAACATTTTTCAAAGCTGTAATATCTTCAAAACAAAAATTTAAAAATATCAATGTGAATAGATTAAAGACTCATCCAAATTGAAAAGTAGGGATGTCCAAAAAAGGGTCCCCTATTTGAGGTCGCGAAAAATTACCTTGGGGGGGGTAAAAATTGTAAATAAATTTAATTGAATACAAGTATATATCATTAACAAACTTTTTTGAGAAAAATATTAGTTACTAAAATGTGAAATTTTTATTAAATTCTGGACAGATTACTTATATTTTTAGAACGAAGACTTCAAAGAGTAGAGGTTTGGTTTTACAACGTCAGAGTGGCCCATTTTGTGAGTTTAATTATTATTTTCCCACATACTAGACTTAAAAGACAAGCAATGACTGAACGTGCGAAACTGCTTTACAAACTACTTTTGACGACGCTCCAAATTACTTATTGAACTCAAACGCTTAATATACAACACTAAACTCATGGAGTTACGGACTAGAGCTGTGGGGTTCAGCCAAATCTACAAAACATTTCAGTCAAAATTCCTCCGACAGATAGCTGACGCTCCTTTCTACGGTGACTAACCTCACTCTTCACAACTACCTCAACATTCCCTTCATAGCACCAACTCGCCAAGACTAAATACCAAAAACTTCCATACTACTCTCTCGACTAGCTCTAATCCTCTAGTAATGTCTCTCGCTTCCTCTGACATCCCTAATACTCCTCGCCAATGGAATCACCAGTGGCCCCGCGATTTCCTTGTAGTCTTAAGACCTAAACGCCATTATTCTCCTCACATTCTCCTCTCTCCAATAGAGAGTGCTACCGCTGGGTAGCTTCTCTCCTCCTGCTCTCCTCCCGCACCAGTTCATCACTCTCTCCATATTTACTTATTGTATACAATGTCTACAGATTGTAAATTACAAAATAAATTTTAAAAAAAATTATTATTTTGGTGTAAAATATCGTCTCAAGTTAAAGACGATATCATCCATATCACCCATTTGTGAGTTTAATTATTATTTTGGGGTAAAATATCGTCTTTAACTTGGTATTTATGATAAATGGACTGCTTTTAAAGTTACGAATTTTAATGTCTCTCATGAATAAGTGGCTAAAAGCTGGGAACAGAATTAAAGCAAAAAACGAGTGTGTGAAGGGACAAATGACGAGAAAATCGCTTGGATTTCGGTTGCTTTAACTTCCCACACAGACCACAATACGTTTGGAAGATTTTCTGCTTCTACAGAGTCGAGACATAAAGAAGTAAAAACAAATAAACGAGTTTTTAAGTTTAACAATGAGTTTGTAAAATATGGTTTTGCATATACTGAAGATGTTGAACTAAAAAACTAGATGCCTTATGTGCGTCGCATTTTAGGTCAGCAATGCTACCTCAATGACCAATGCGGGGTCGCACTGTTAAAATGTTTGAATACCATTGGTGTCCTAGATATGTGTAAATATACGGCCTCTGGTCAGGGTTACTGGCCCGAGGAGTACTAAAAAGAGGGGGGGAAAAATGTAAAAACCACTTTTTTGGACTTAATGGAACTTAAAACGAATCAAAAATTTGACAAGATCACAACCCTTCCTTTCACTCAGAATATCTAAGAAAATATCTACTCAGAAAAAGTAAAAAAATTGGCCAAAATCCATGTCCTAAACACTGTGCCAATCACCTTGTTACGTAGATAATGGTATTTTTATTATGTAATTTTTAAAATACATAATAATTTACGCGTCAATTATATTAAATTGATATAATTCTGTTTTAGACTATAAGAAATCAGCATGCGATAGAGAAAGGACTAGAATGAGAGATATGAACCGAGCTTTTGACCGACTCAGAAGTCGATTACCTGTGTCCAAAACACCTGGCAAGAAATTGTCTAAAATAGAAACACTGAGGTAGCTATTTTATCATTTAAACCCCACTGGGGTTTTTGGATAATAAAAACAAGTGAAGTCTATTTTTTCAAGCAAGCTTTGCACCCAATTACCAAATTAGATATCGTTGACGATAGCGATTAGCAAACATACTTTATAATTAATTCTTTTATTAAACATTAAGTAAAAAGAACCAATGCGTCCAACTACCAAATTAGGTATCGTTGACGATAGCGATTAGCAAACATACTTTATAATTAATTCTTTTATTAAACATTAAGTAAAAAGTACCAATGCGTCCAACTACCAAATTAGGTATCGTTGACGGTAGCGACTAGCAAACATACTTTATAATTAATTCTTTTATTAAACATTAAGTAAAAAGTACCAATGCGTCCAACTACCAAATTAGGTATCGTTGACGGTAGCGACTAGCAAACATACTTTATAATTAATTCTTTTATTAAACATTAAGTAAAAAGTACCAATGCGTCCAACTACCAAATTAGGTATCGTTGACGGTAGCGACTAGCAAACATACTTTATAATTAATTCTTTTATTAAACATTAAGTAAAAAGTACCAATGCGTCCAACTACCAAATTAGGTATCGTTGACGGTAGCGACTAGCAAACATACTTTATAATTAATTCTTTTATTAAACATTAAGTAAAAAGTACCAATGCGTCCAACTACCAAATTAGGTATCGTTGACGGTAGCGACTAGCAAACATACTTTATAATTAATTCTTTTATTAAACATTAAGTAAAAAGTACCAATGCGTCCAACTACCAAATTAGGTATCGTTGACGGTAGCGACTAGCAAACATACTTTATAATTAATTCTTTTATTAAACATTAAGTAAAAAGTACCAATGCGTCCAACTACCAAATTAGGTATCGTTGACGGTAGCGACTAGCAAACATACTTTATAATTAATTCTTTTATTAAACATTAAGTAAAAGTACCAATGCGTCCAACTACTAAATTAGGTATCGTTGACGGTAGCGACTAGCAAACATACTTTATAATTAATTCTTTTATTAAACATTAAGTAAAAAGTACCAATGCGTCCAACTACCAAATTAGGTATCGTTGAAGGTAGCGACTAGCAAACATACTTTATAATTAATTCTTTTATTAAACATTAAGTAAAAAGTACCATGCGTCCAACTACCAAATTAGGTATCGTTGACGATAGCGACTAGCAAACATACTTTATAATTAATTCTTTTATTAAACATTAAGTAAAAAGTACCAATGCGTCCAACTACCAAATTAGGTATCGTGGACGGTAGCGACTAGCAAACATACTTTATAATTAATTCTTTTATTAAACATTAAGTAAAAAGCACCAATGCGTCCAACTACCAAATTAGGTATCGTTGACGATAGCGATTAGCAAACATACTTTATAATTAATTCTTTTATTAAACATTAAGTAAAAAGTACCAATGCGTCCAACTACCAAATTAGGTATCGTTGACGGTAGCGACTAGCAAACATACTTTATAATTAATTCTTTTATTAAACATTAAGTAAAAAGCACCAATGCGTCCAACTACCAAATTAGGTATCGTTGACGATAGCGATTAGCAAACATACTTTATAATTAATTCTTTTATTAAACATTAAGTAAAAAGTACCAATGCGTCCAACTACCAAATTAGGTATCGTTGACGGTAGCGACTAGCAAACATACTTTATAATTAATTCTTTTATTAAACATTAAATAAAAAGTACCAATGCGTCCAACTACCAAATTAGGTATCGTTGACGGTAGCGACTAGCAAACATACTTTATAATTAATTCTTTTATTAAACATTAAGTAAAAAGCACCAATGCGTCCAACTACCAAATTAGGTATCGTTGACGATAGCGATTAGCAAACATACTTTATAATTAATTCTTTTATTAAACATTAAGTAAAAAGTACCAATGCGTCCAACTACCAAATTAGGTATCGTTGACGGTAGCGACTAGCAAACATACTTTATAATTAATTCTTTTATTAAACATTAAGTAAAAAGCACCAATGCGTCCAACTACCAAATTAGGTATCGTTGACGATAGCGATTAGCAAACATACTTTATAATTAATTCTTTTATTAAACATTAAGTAAAAAGTACCAATGCGTCCAACTACCAAATTAGGTATCGTTGACGGTAGCGACTAGCAAACATACTTTATAATTAATTCTTTTATTAAACATTAAATAAAAAGTACCAATGCGTCCAACTACCAAATTAGGTATCGTTGACGGTAGCGACTAGCAAACATACTTTACAATTAATTCTTGAACTAAACATTATTAAATAAAAGAAAACCAAGGCTTAAACTGTGAATCGAACCCAGTACGAGCTGGGTTCGATTCACTATCGTACTACCATACATCTTAGCATTGTGGGCCTAGCCTCTGACCGCTCGGCTACTATGGCGTCTTTAAAAAAATAAGGTAACTGAAAAAACACACAAAATTTCTTTATTCCCTGCATTCTTATCCTACTCATCTTAACCTTTCTAATTAGCACTGTTATGAAGGTTACAATGTTTTGTACATTTCATTTATTTATTTACTTTTTGTAGATATTTTTATTGAAATAAAGATTTATTCTGTTCTAAAACAAACTTTCTATTTCTACAAAATTGTTTCAAAAACGCGTTTAGCATCTTACAATGCAAATATTTATCAATTCATCTGTCGAAATGAAAACCATTATTTTTTGTAACGAATCCCAGAAAATATTCATTTTTATTTATATCAGTAACTGATCCGCTTATTTCAGACTTGCCATAAAATACATCCAAGATTTGCAGGCAAGCTTGCTGGAGAGCGATCCCGAAACTGCTGAACAGGGCATATGGATCATGCAACCCTGCAACACACATTATAGCCAGCAAGTGTACCAAAGCAGCTACAATAATGACTATTTTAATTAATATATTACAGGCTATGACGCAATCTGGAGGGGGTTCAGGAGTTGAATTCCCCCCACGAAAGTATGTGAAAACAAAAAATTCAAATAATAGGCTCTATATTTTATATAAACGTATACTACATAAATTATTTAGGAAATTCCAGTTCCAAGATAAGATTAAACGCCTTTATTCTCATTGTGAAAGTATTTTTGTCTGAAAACAATGTCTAGTCTGCATTCTAAGCACAAATAACCTCAAAATTAGACTAAGTTTAGGTTAGATTCTGCGAGGATTGGCCAGTCATGATTTGACTATTTATTGTGGCAACCTCTACAATTACCCAATGGTGCACCCTTCTAGTCCTTCACTTGTGAATCGATGTGCGGCGCGATGTCTCTGAAAAGCAAAAGCCTGCGGAAGGCAGTTTGCCAGGCCTGGAGACCTCCTTTAGGTACTCTCTGAGTAAGCTAAGCCATTTAAGGCAAAGAAAAATACTCGTAGCTTTGGTGGGTGTAAGCATTAGTAAAATTTACCGGAGTAAACTTTTGTAAATACTATGGAATTATACTTCTCAAGGCCAGAGGTCATTCGCTCTGTTATAAGTCTCTTGTATACTGAATAATCACATGCATGGACCTGTCAATGGACAGTTTTTTGTAGGTTAGTCAGAAAGAAGAAGAAAAAATGGATACACAACATAATATAGAATATTTCTTTTTAGTGTGAGTATATGGCTGAGAGTTCGAAACTTCTCAAAACATAAACTCGTGGCTCTAAGCTTTAATTTAGGAGTCTCCTCCAAATTCACAAGCATATCAAATAAACAGAGCTGCCCCAACTAGAGGTTGTCATAACAAATCGTCGAAGTCACAGTAGTATATAGATTGGCCACGGAATCTAATCTAAATTTAGTTTAATTTTGAGATTAGAGAATTTGTATTTAGAATGCAAACAAGACATTGTTTTCGAGGCAAAAAATGCTTTCAGATTAAGAATAAAGCCATTTAATCTTATCTTAGAACTAGAATTTCTTATGTAGAATAATTTATGAAGTCCAGGTTATTTTATTTTTATTTGAAAATTATTATTCGTTCACATATTTTCGCGGGAGGAATTCAACTTTATGTAAAATAAATACTAATAATAAAATTAATATAAGGGAAGGGATTAGCTATGCGGTTAGCGTATTGAAGTTCCAGGCGGAGGGCCCGGGTTTGAATCCAGTTGCTGACCCATAGATTTTCTCTTTCTAGGAGCTTCTTACAGCTCACTGTCCTAAAATGAACGTTGCTGTCTGTAACGAGGAGGCCGGCAGTGCACTGAAAAAAGCTCCGGGCGCCAATTACCTTAGATGTTGACGCGCCTTAAATCATAAAAAAAAAAAAAAAAAATTAAAATGATAATCTTAGTTCCTAGCAAAATTTTTGGATGTTTAGATACGTACTGAGAGGGGCTATAAAGCCCAGCGATTAAAATTATGTTACTTATCAATTTGATTTTACAAAATATTAATTATCTTGCAGTATATTGCTTAAAACAGAAAGAAATGATAGAAAATTACATTCTGAAAACTTTTTGTACATATTGATATTATTTATATATTTTTTTACTTAGTGCGTTTTTTCTTTTAAATATTGTAAATAATTTTGAGTAATTTAACGAATCCCACTCAGAAAGAAAAAAAAACTATTTTCAGTTAAAGAGATTTTTTGAATACAACTGAATTTTCCATTCTTTTGTAATTGTATATCTTAATTGAAATTGTTAATTATACTTTATTTTCATCAACATTTGGCTTTAAGATACTTCTGTAATAGTTCAAACATTAAAAGAAGAATATAAAAATACCGAAATATGAAGTGCTCTTTCAGTTATTTTTTTTTTTTTTTTGTACACCAATTAATTCACTACGTTTCGACTCATCTGGGTAATTGTCTAGAGTGTCTATAATGCAGTAAAATTTTGTGAAAGTTCTTAAAACTATCGCTGTTCAAAAAAAAAAAACAAAAACATTATAAATCAAGTAAAACTTGGTGAAAAAGATAAGCCAAAAATAAAATTGACCATTGGAAATCTGGCAATAGTTTACTTCATGTATGAGCAACTTATTGAGAATAAAAAAAGACATTGTTAATAATATTAAATAATTATAATATTAAATTGACAATAAATGACAATATTAAACAATTATAAGTTTTTTACTTTTTTCTTTAACCTTTCAAATCTATAAGATTTTAAACATTAGCAACTATCGACTGGTTACTCCTACAGATTTCTCTAAAAACTTAAAAATAAGGGTTATAAAGATTGAAACTATCAGAAATAATTCATCTAATCTTTATTTTTAATAACTTTTAGAGCCAATAGCAATTGTACAAAATTAGTAGCTGACAAAAACAAAATTAATTCTTACTAGGAAATTATGAACTTGTTTACTGTTTTATTTTTCACTAACTGTCTAACAAAATTTATTCTGTGTACAGAATTTTCATACTCCTCTGTGAAGAAAACCCGTGTTGAAGTTAATAAATAAAAAATTATGGTTCAACTGTCAAAAAAAACCCACAAGGAATCTACAATAAATATTTAGAATAATTAAGATCTCTGAAAAATGAAATGTGCATACGAAGCTTATCAAATACAGTCGACTCTCGATAAATCGAAATCCAAGGGACTACAAGAAAAATTCGAATTATCGAGATTTCGAATTATCAAGAAGGGGGAAAAAAATCGAATTATTAAGAGTTTTTATTATGTATATACAGTGACTCCCATTAATATTGGGACAGTACATACAGAAGTTAAAAATTGACGAAAATTAAAAGTGGCACCCATTTATTCAAATTTTTATAAATTCATTTCATTTTATAATTACTATTAATTAAATAAAAACTATTTAAATAAGTACATAAAAATGTTTTGGTAGATTAAAAAAAATATATATAATAATAAGAGCAAATTCTACCTCTCATAAATATTGGGACACTATTATAATTTATAGTTTGTCCAAGGTTTTGCCCGAATATTTATACAATTTGTAAATATATACCTTAAGCATACGTATATTCAATATGAAATTAATAATTAAATTAGTTTATATAAATCAAGCCACGTATAACATGTCGCGCAAAAATACAAATACAACGATTGAACAAAGAAAAATTGTAATTTCTTTGCACAAAGACAATAAAAAGTGTTAGAGAGACGGAAAAACTGATCGGCCCTAAAACATCTACTGCGTGGAACATCATTCAGCGTTACCAAAAAGAAAAAAGAATTGTTTCAACCCCACAAAAAGGCCGTCCTCAACTGCTCTCTGAGAGAGAGCAGCGTTATATATTAAAAGAATTAAAAAAAGATCACAGACTTAGTGCTCCAAAACTTCTATGTGAAATTTTTGACATGTTCAGAGAGCAAAAAAGGAGCAGAAACAGTTCGGAGAGTGCTAAGAAAACTCGACTATCATGGTAGAGTAGCCTGGAAGAATCCTTTTGTCAGTAAGATAAATCGTGTTAAGAGAGTGAAATTTGCCGAAAAATATTCCAATGGAAATAGTGACTTTTGGAATGATATACTCTAGCGATGAATGAAAATTTAATGTTTTCCAGTCAGATGGAAGGGTTATGGTCTGGAGGAAAGCGAATGCTGAACTCGAAAAGAAGAATTTACAGCCAACTTTAAAGGGTTTTAAAGCTGAACCTCCGGGTGGAGGTGGGTCAGTTCTGGTTTGGGGCTGGATGTCCGCATCAGGATTTGGAGAATTAGTGTTTATTGATGGAATGATGCACAAAATGGTTTATTAGTAATATATTAAAATTAATTTGAAAAAAGTACCGAAAAATTGGGTATTTTAGGGTCTTTTAAATTCTACCAAGATAACGACCCCAAACCTACGGCTTGGGTGATACGTCAGTGACTGTTATACAATTGCCCAAAAGTATTCCAAACCTCTCCGCAGTCACCAGATCTTAATCCCATTGAACATTTATGGCAATATTTAGCCAGTGCTTTAAGAAAAACGAATAATATCTAACAAAAATGAATTAAAACGATGTTTCCTGGAAGAATGGGAAAAAAACACCACCTGAATTAACCAAAAACTTGTTTCACCTATGCCTGATCGTTTGAGGGCTATTGTAAGTCAAAAAGCAATTATTAAATTATTACCAACCAATTATTAAATAGTAGGAGATTTTAAATATTGAACATTTAAACTCTAGCACTTCTGGTGTCCCAATATTTTTGAGAGCCTTATTTTACACTTTGGAATTTCCTAACAGTTTGGAATTTCATCGATTTATACTTATATATAATTTCCACAGATGTTGCTAATGTAATTTAAAAAAAAAAAAATCCAAACTTTTGTATGTTGTTTTCATTTTCCTTTTAAATCATTTTGTAATAGGTGTCCCAATATTAATGGGAGTCACTGTATGTATGTACATACGTATATTGAAAATACGTATAAGCTTACCTAAGTTTTAGACATATACAGCCTCAAGTAAAATAGTAAAAATAATGAAAACGACAAAAAGAACAAAAAAATTACATATGTATATACATTTCAATAAATAATAATATACATATGTACCTAATTAAAAAAATGAAGAACAGTTATTTGTTTCAATGTGGCTTGACTTAGTCAAGTGACTTAGAATTGTAGAAAGCGTTGATGGTGGAATATTGAAAGTTTTGGCGATATCTTCTTTTTTCGAACCACTTTTCACGGCCGCGATAATTGTTTTTTTGTCGGACACAGTAAGGAAGACGTACATCCCATCGTAACAAACTAAGAAAGAGAACTGGAAAGTTAAAGTGGGCTGAAAGGAGGGAAACATTACGCAGGAAGTGAACAATAAGCGGAAAATGAGAAGTAAACATTACTAGGGAAAATTCGAATTATAAAGAGGGGAAGGTGGCCTCGTTCGAATTATAGAGCCTTCTCCTCCCCCTGTTGTTAAGAAAAGGATTTCGAATTATCGAGCGTATCTAAATACACTGCATTTTTTCGATTTTCCGAAGTTAGCAGCTGTAGAGTTCGAATTATCGAAAAATTCGAATTATCGAGTTTCGAATTATCGAGAGTCGACTGTATTGGTTTATATCCTATATATAAACTCAATATGATTTTCTTTTATGTGGATTTTAAAAAAGCTGCAGTTGAATTATTCCACTTTCACATCTTGAATGATGGTAAGCAAGTCGCTGTCAAGGCATTGATGGAATTAGTCTGTCTTTTTGCAGTTATTCAAAGGTATTATTACCGTTGACTGTTATCGACTGGCACATATGGTTAAAGTGTGCCAAACGCTTCTTAAAAAGATCCCAGTGATTTTGATTCTTATAGTGAACACTTGCGATGAAAACTTGAGACAGTTTAAACAGTAAACAATACTGAAATTTTTTTGTTTTATTAGAATGGTTTTTTCGTGGATGAAGTTGCCCATTAAGCTGATCTTTTAGGGAAGTTACTGTTGGTTTGTTAAATAAAAGTTTCCTTTCAAACTAGAAGTTGGAGAGGTAGAAATAATAATAATAATGATGGGCCTACACTGATAGAAAGAGATATTTAAGGATTAGAGCAAACAGAGATGAGCAATCCTGTTGCGCTGTAATTAATGGAGCTGAATTGTTTTGTTAGAGTTAGTTGGCAGAGCAGTTTGTTTGCAAGAGCCACTGTACAAGCGCCTCGGGCCAGTCTACCTCATCGTACAAGCGTACTGCTTCGCTGTGATCTTTGTGTATATAGCGGAGATATTACAGCCGAGCCGAGATATTAATTCTGTTTGGCTATTCAATAAAGCCATGTTTACACGAGCAATTTTACTACGCACTAACAGTTACGCAGTCCCTTTCTTAAAAAAAAAAAAAATCTGGTGTAAAAATAACTAAGTTATAAATTTTTTAAGTTTTTTTAAAAAAAATGTTTGCTGATTTGAATATTTATTTTTTTTTTTCACAAGGAAAACACGGTATTTTTGAGGCAAGCTTTAGGTCCTAGTTTTCTGGTTTTGAAAAACGATTTTCACCGTTAAAAAAAAAAGAATTACAGACAATAAACAACCTAGAGCTTTTTTCATTACACTGCCGGCCTCTGGACAGGAAGAGAGAAATCTAAGGACCAGCAGCTGAATTGGAACCCACGTGGGAATCAAATACGCTAACCGCATAGATAATCCATTCCCTAATATTTTTATTGAAAAATATTATCGAATGGAATTACTGGATTAAGAAGTACGTGAATAAAATAATTTGCTGAATCGTGTATTTATTTTAACTTAGATCAGACTCTTAAAAATCACGCTTTTCTGATAAAAATCCAATGACGAAAATATTGACAAAATAATCTCTTTTACGGTAAGTAAAAGAAACATCATAATGTACTTTTGCCTTTTACACTTAGGATTAGAGATATAAATTCGAGTGCTTCACAACCACTTTTGCTTTTCGTTCCGAAATGCTGGCGTAGTGTAGGAGTTTGGATTACTAAAAATACTTAATGTTATTGTAATAAATGGGAGTCCAACAGCCCCCATTTTAATTGTGCGGATTGTACGCAGTAACGCTGCACAGTGGCTGGTTATGGTATTATTGCAACCAGAGAAATTAATGATATTCTGCATTTATTTGTTTATTAGTTTGTTTTTGTTTTTTTTCCTATTGTTTGCCTGTTGCCATAATGAAATCCATTTGTAATTTTAAAAATAGCCTAGTGCACCATTTTTCTCGCAAACAACACTAGAATCGGTAAAACTCGTCAAATTCTATTTATATCCTATATATAAACTCAATATGATTTTCTTTTATGTGGAATTTAAAAAAGCTGCAGTTGAATTATTCCACTTTCACATCTTGAATGATGGTAAGCAAGTCGCTGTCAAGACATTGATGGAATTTGTCTGTCTTTTTGCAGTTATTCAAAGGTATTAATTTTACAATTATTAGTACTTTTACAACAAATATTTTAAAATTTTTATCGGCTTTTTTCTTGATTGTAAATTTAGTAAGTGATGCATCAATATCATCATTCTTTCATGCAATTTCTTGATAAAAACTCGCCCAATTTTCGTAAACTATGCCCGAAAAATACGTATAAAATTGTTATTTAATTGATTTGTAAAGGGGAATTACAAGATTAAGGAATGTGCGAAGAAAATACTTCAACCATTTCTTTACCAATGGAAGAGGGCCCACTGTAAAGCATAGTATTTTTTTTTTTTACAGATATTCGTTAATTCAGAAAATTCATTTAAAGATTCACAAAATTATACAAATAATAATATTTTCCATGCAATTTTTGGGCGTAGATTAAAAAAAAAAAGTACCTGTTTTTACCAAAATATTTTATTTCTACGATTAAACTTTTAAATAAAAATTATGTTTTTGGACGTTTTAATTAAGTTTACGGAGGTTATTATTATTATTTTGTCTTTCCTACAGGTAAGTAAGTATTTCTTCCTCATACGGGCAGTTTTAATTGCTGCTACAAGGGTTATGCAGAAATGATTTTTCAAATATTGAAGCAAGATTGTTAAATTAAGGTGAACCTTGGGGCGCTCTCTCTACCAACATTTTTTCAGTACATAATATCAGTAATAGTATTCAACAATTAAAAGTTACCAAAATGTAATTATTTTAAAGAAGGGAGCTTCAATTAATATTATTTGATTAAATTGATTCCGAAGTTCGAGTCACATAGAATGTAATGATTGAAAATAGTGTGTGTGTAAAGAAGACGGTAAATTGGCAAAAATTATAGTTAACCATTATTTTGTTAACTGGAAAATTAAATATTTCTGAGAATAATTATCCAGTCGCAGCCAAATCAACTCTAAATAGTAATTACCCTTTTATTATTGATATAATTTAAGTAATTTTGCTGCATTAACTTTTTCTTCACATTTTTTAGGATTTATTAGATGTCACAGACCCTTATGCTGGCCATTTTCATCTACAAAATATTTGTTCAAGTAGCACTGTAGATTGACTTTAATCTATAATAATCAAACTATTAATTACATGTTAAAAAGAAAACGTTATTAAAAATAAAAAAAATTATGAGGCTAAAAAAATTCACTTTTTTAAAAAATGCTTACACCAACATAATCAATGATTTTGTTTATTTTATTTATTTATTTTATTTTTAAATAAAAATCGTCGGTTTAAGTTCATTCTTCGATTAAAGTAATTGTTATTTTATGTAGTAGTCAAACATTTATAATAATAGGTAATAATTATCTGGCTTAAACGCAAATAATATAGTTTTCTTCAATTACATTCTCAATGTAGATGTTCTTCCCACAATGTTGTATGTATGTAATATAAAATAAATAAAATATGCATATTTTTAGGACAGTAATTATTCCAGTATTTTACTATAAGTAAAATTAGGGGGACTAAATTAAATTACAATGGAGAGATGAATGTTTTTATAATCTACTTGTTATTAACTGTGAGTCATTTGTGCTCACGAATATTTCGGTAAGACGAATTCAAGACTGAAATATTGTTTTAGATCCTCCGTGATTCAAATTTAAACAGTAGCCGACTCTAACTTTGTCTTTTTCTACTTTAACAAACATGAATAAAGGGCATATTAAAGATAAATCGAAGAATAATTTGGAATAGAGTTAAAATAAAGTACCTATTTAATAACGAAGATATAATAAACATTTTATCATAATTATAACAAAAAAATATTATAAACGAACTGGCCAGCATAAGGGTCTGTGACATCTAATAAATTCTAAAAATGTGAAGGAAAAGTTAATGCAGCAAAATTACTTAAATTATATCAACTAAGCATGAATGAAATGTTGGGTACTTGCTGATTTGTGTACCTTTTGGCGTTTAATCAACCCTTATACTTAACATTTTAAACTGTAAGTTTTTGTTAAGGAGATTTTTGTACCTTTTGGATAGATTTTCATTTTTGTCTATTTTGCAAAGTTACATATCTGCTTTACAGATTTTTTTAAAGTTTGGAATAAGCAATTCTATTATTATAACCTGATAAGGTGACCGTAATTACCACCGGAGAGATCTTTGTAATGAATGATTATAGTTGCGGTCCCTAAACCATCCTCAATAACAATTCTTTTTTAGAAAGCGTTTTGAATAAAATAGTAAGGTATTTGTACGTAATTACCCTTTTATTATTCAGATATTTTAGAATAAACTAAAAATTATCTTGTTTATACATTAAACAAATTATGTCTAAATATAATTCTTAATCCAAATTTGGAGTAAAGCCTATACAAATTTACCAACACAAGTAAGACAATAATCGATCCGGAAATAATACACTTGAATCCTTCTTGTCCTATCATAGAAATATTCGTAAATTTGGTGAAATTTCTAAAAAGTTGATTAAGTAAAATGAAATAGAATTTGACGAGTTTTACCGATTCTAGTGTTGTTTGCGAGAAAAATGGTGCACTAGGCTATTTTTAAAATTACAAATGGATTTCATTATGGCAACAGGCAAACAATAGGAAAAAAAACAAAAACAAACTAATAAACAAATAAATGCAGAATATCATTAATTTCTCTGGTTGCAATAATACCATAACCAGCCACTGTGCAGCGTTACTGCGTACAATCCGCATAATTAAAAATTCAGATTTTTTTTTTTCTCTTCAGTTTTATTTGTTTTTGCTGATTCTTAAACATGAATCATTTTATGATGGAAAGATACAAAGTTTTGCATTTAATTTTTAGTTAAGGGTTGTACCATTTAAGCAAGAGCCTTCTTCATGATCTAGTACAAAGAAATTGTAAAAGAAACACTTGTATTATGTATCATGGAGCCTTTGGAAATATTACAATCTCCTTTACTCGAGGTAATATTGCAGGAAAAAACATGCTTGGTCAGATCGTAGAAATAACTTTTCCTTTCTTAAGTAACCTCCTATCAAAAACTTTGTACTTATATCATATCACTTCCACTCATAAGAATGTAATTTTTCAATTACAGCAGTTCAAAAACTTGCTAATTATAATTGAATCCTTCTATAAAAGGAATTGAAAAGGATCCTCACAGATGAGCATTTATTTTTCGAGATAAGAACGTCCTAAATGAGTTAATTGAAGTAAATAAAGGAGCTATATCTTTTAATGGACGTCTTAACATGGGGCCATGTTGAAATATGTTCGCCATCTCAGAACCAGTGTAATTCAGAGTTCAAACAATATATATTTACTAAATAAATATGGGCCAGCTCACTAAGAGCTTTAGACATAGTGATATATATTCCAAATGGAGTTCAGTTCTTCATAGCTCTTTGATACAGTTTTCTTGAAGCTGTAGGCTTGCCAAGGTGGTTGTAGATGGCAGAGTGTGAAGGGTGAGGAAGAAGTTGTCCGTTAGTTTGGTCATGTGAATGTGAATGGCTTGAATGTCCAGTTCTCTGTGTATTTGTGGGTTCCCAGTAAACCATGTACTTTTTTTTTTCAAAAGTCTGTAGTCCCGCATACCCGTGATCTAACTCAATCATCGAAAATTCCTCGAAATTTAGGTTAAAACCTGGAAATTAGTTTTGTAACAGTATCGCCTAGTTGAAGAGAGATTGACATTTTATTCAGTTGCGTGTTTTTTAATGTTTAAATTAAATAATGCTTAAGATCGTCGCAAGTATAAAACCACTTCAGGCTCAGACATTGCCGCAGCGTTTTTGATTGTGCTATCAGGACCTGTTCAAATCACCGGATAACAAAACATATTCCTTTTCATCCACATCTCTGCAATTCCCTTATCTTCCAATCCTTACTATCCTGTCCTGACACAAAATGTTTCCGTGACTACAACTACTCGAGACCGCTGTACTATATGCCTCACTCAGGATCAACTCCTTTGCTTACTTCTAGCCGGACCTGTCCAGTATCTATTTCAATATCTCCTCTGATCAAAGCTTTAAGACTTTTGTAACATTTCTCACCCAACTTTTGAGCACCAAGTGTCTAGCATATCAGTGCTTGCATCCTTTTCCTGCCTGGAGCCACCACGTACATTAGTAATTTTGCTGGTGTAAATTTAAAAAGGATTTTAAATTAAAGAAAACCTTCAACTTTATTAACATGCTTTGTTATTTATTTGTTAAAAGTAATTAATATTTTTAAAATTAATTAAGAATTAGAGATAATGGTTGTACATTGCTGGTAAAATGAGTCTAGGTTAGGTTTCAACAGACACAAGAAGGAATGGGAAGGTTATAGGATTGTGCTGGCGTCTTATGGGTGACAGTGGCGTCCAGTGCGGCTCTAGTCTGCTCACAGTAATGCCCCTCGCCGCCATGGTAGCTTGTCTGCAGCTGGTCCTCATCGCCAATATCGCCATAACGCAGCGTGCTATCGCAATTGTACGCTCGGCCGTGCTCCGTGCTTGGTGTTGTGCTCGCATTTCTGCGGTATTCTTGTGTGTAGGTGGCCATATTGAACAGTGTGTCCGGGTCGCAAACAAACTTGTATACATAGCGTTCGCCTGCGGGACAGTCCGGCCAATAGAAACTAATAATGAATCTAGAGAAAAAAATAACAATGTCTCTTTAAGATTATTAACCTGCACTTTCATTTTTCTAATGATTTCAAAAAAAAATAAAATAAAATAAAAAATAAATAAATAAAATAAAAATGAAATGAAAATAACCAAAAAGAAACCTCACTACTTTTGGAGGAGACCAACTATACTTATCTAAACTGCAGTCTTCAGGAGAATCAGCCTTCAAAAAATACGTCAATTTTCGATTTTGTAGATAGTTTTCTTCATACTTCCACTACAAAAACACACTTGCATGATTCTGCTCGACCCAGAAAAAGCCTTCTGTACACAACCTGGTATATTGGACTTCTCTTCGCTCATCTGTCTTTTGAACCTTATAAAACTCATACACTTCTCTCCAGTAAGAAGATCGTCAACCACCTAAACTCAACTTCTTTTAACGCTATCCAATAGAAGCGAGCATTCCTTAAAATCTAGGTCCCATCCTATTCATCACTTACAAAAATCCTCTTCTCAGTCTTCTTTATGTCAACCTTGCTCTCTGTACGCTCATGACGTAGCTTTATACCCATCATCTCCAACGCTAATGCTTTTTACTAAATGCAGAACCTTTCTCAGCAGACAAATTAGACACAACAATACTCTGATCTCGAAGTCTACGACTTCCAGTATCTCGGCTTAACTTTGGACAACAAACTGATCTTCTCTACCCACGTTAAGGACAAAGTAAACTCCGGTAAACTGACTACAAGAAACTACTATTTCCTTTAATCTCACTGCACTCCAAGATGACTGTACGGAACAATCTCCTCCTCTACAAACTGGTCCACAGGCTGATGTTACTCTACGCCTGTTCCGAACTTGAAATCACAGACTATACAGAAAAAATTTCTCAGATTTGCGACTGACTCTCCTCGACGTACTCGAATCGACTCTATAAGATGTCTTCCATAATCCCCGTTATCTAAAATCGTCTGCTGAAACTCCTCTCTACTCTACTATGTCATCCCAACTAACTCTGCCGCGCAATAGATACCTAGAATCTTCCCTTTCCTACAGACACGAAAGACTAAAACATATTCTCCTTTAGCACACTCCTCTAGCTGCAGGTTTTTCTCTACATATAATCTCCTTGCTCTATCCTAAAAGTCCCTAAACATACAATGTAAGAAGGTTATAATGTTTCAGACTTTGGAACGTCTTTATGTTTATGTAAATATTTTTTAAAAAAGTTTACCTATCTTCTAGGTTTTTTAAAAGCAGAAGCGATATTCCTATTTTCTTAAAATGGATAAAGTGGATGTAATGTGCCTTTATAAACTTTTTAGCTTTGAACGTTTTGTCCCTGGTATATATTCATCCGAAGTTAGTGAAAAACGGATAATCCACATGAAGAACAGACCAAAATTGTAACCTCAAATAAAAACTTTAATAAAGATGCTCAATTGGGCTTTCGGCAATTAAAGGTTTACGAAAAAGCTAAAATATAAAAAGAATGAATATGATTCATTTTACTTCAAGAATAACATAAATATATAAGAAAAAAATTTGCGGATGATATAGTACTGATTGCTGAAAGTCCGCGAGCCCTACAGAGAAACATACTGAAGCTGGAGCGGTATTGCGAAAGGTGGAACCTTCAAGTGAACATTGATAAGTCCAAAGTGGTTGTGTTTCGCAATGGAGGTAGACTTGGTGCTAGAGAGCGCTGGACGTACAAGACCCAGGAGATAGAGGTAGTAAATCGTTTTGTCTATTTGGGTGTGTTGTTGACCTCTCAATTGAATTTAAAACCTCATTTTCTCGATAAATCCTCGTCAGCTAAACTTGCGTTAAATGTTATTTGGAGAGGAGCGATAATGCAGCCTCAAATACCTCTGAAAGCGAAACTCCAAGTATTTAATGCGGTGTCGCGTTCTATTCTTTGTTACGCAGCTCAAGTTTGGGGGTCAGAGGAGTTCCGTGAGGTGGAGAGAGTCCTGTGGTTTTTCATAAGAAAAATATTTGCTTTGCCAAATTTCACTCCATCATACATACTTCACTTAGAAACTGGCCTTGAGCCTATATTCTTTTATACCTTGGCATTAAATAGTCGGTATCTAGTAAAGGTGTTAAATATGGATCAATCGAGGTTTCCCAGGATAGTTGCTGAGGAGATCGTAAGAGTGGGTATATCATGGGCTAAAAGTTGGAACCTTTTGGCTGAGCGGGCTCAGGTTAATCTGAGGTTGGGCGTTCTGGAGCGAGAGGGACTCCCTTCACGCTTTCAGTCCATTATTGCTTGGTTGAGGAAGGGTTTTTTGCTGAACCAACTTGAAAGGGCGCAGGCTTCACATAGATATACGATTTACAAGTTGCTTGACCACGAGGTCAGGTGCGCAGATTTGACTGGTGGTGGCGGGATGGAAAACGGTATTACTGAGATAAGGTGGATATTAAAGCTGAGAGGAGAATTGCTGAACCTCAACCATAAACCTTACAACCTTGACAGAGAGGAGGAATGTTCTCTTTGTAATTATAGGGTAAAGGAGGACACCTTTCACTTTGTTGCAGAGTGCCCTATTCTTGCTCCCTACCGTTTATCTGTGTTTGGGGAAAGATTTCTTTCGTTCGGTTTCTTCCTCAATCTGCTGAACGGTCCTGATTGGTCTCACCTAATTAGATACGTGGTTGCAGCATGGCAATACAGGAGAATAATAAAAAATGAATTTAATTTTTAAATTTCTCTTATATACTATTTGTTAATTATAAACGCACTATCCCTAGATTTAGTATTCAGTAGTTCTTCAACGAATACAATATAAATATTGTTCAATAATGAATTGTTTTATCTATTAGCAGTTTTGGATGTCTTTTGATTTGTACTTAATAACAAAATTGTAATTTATTTATCTCTCTTTCTCTCAAATTTTCGTTTCTTTTTTCTTTTCTTATATTTGTTTCTCTTTTTAATTTTCACTTAATAGTCACTATTATTATTATTAAATTTGTAGTAAATAAATTTTGAAATTAATGGTAATATTTTGTTGAATTTATATTATATATATTATAAAAGGCACTGCCATAATTGTATCTAACCAAACCCCGGCAGACGGTTATCCTTGCCGTATTAAGTTTTCATATGTATTAATGAATGTATTTCTTTCTTTTTATGGTATTATGTGAAATAAACTTACTTATTATTATTATTATTATTATATAAGAAAAAAAAGCGCTGTGCTAAATGAATGCCGCCTTTGTTAAGTGCTGCCCATTAACAAATATTATTTGTAATTTGGCTTTCAATGTTTTGACCTATTAAAAAGTATCCAATTAATTTGGACACAGATTTTTTTTACTGTGAATAAGATGTAGATCCTGAACTAAACCCAAGAAATTAAAGCAATGAATGGAAGCTGCAAGTTAGGCATAAAAAAAAAGTGAAATTGATTTTATGTACCAAAAAAAGGTAAATGGCCATACTTTTCAGGGATCCAAAAAAGAAAGGACTGTTGTGGCTAAAACTGGGGAATACAACACAAGTATTTAGAACCAACAGATGTTACAAATTTATGAGTAGAGAGCCTGAATTAGTAAAGGAAAAAAAAATCATTTGCAAAAGGAAAACTGATGGATTTGAAGCAAGCATTGGAAAAATTTTCGGCTGGAAGTAGTTCTGATTCAAAGACGAGGTGACAGCAGTGGTAGTTATTTTAGTTTGCAACTAAAATGTAACTTCAGAGAAAAAAATTAATGTACTTTTGAACTGCATCTTTTTTATTAGCAGGCCAATAAAATTTCACCATGTCCAGAAGAAAAAAGTGCAAAGTTCAGTATCAAAATAAAATTTTTTCCATACACTAAAATGTCTGAAAAGTTCTCATGTAAGTTTCAACTTTATCAAAATAAATATATAATACATACCTGCCACTTTCTGCATTATTCCTTTTTCATAATAATATCTAAGGGAACGTGATAATTTGTCATAGTTCATGGCAGGCCGATTTTTTTGTATACCCCATCTTCTGGCAACCTGGCAAATCAAAATTTCTTCAAATTTAGCCATTAGTATGCAAAAAAAAAAAAACCATTAATAAGAATTATACGGTTATTATTAAATGTAGTTCATCTCATTTATTGCACTTTGCAGCTTATAAGTTAAGACTTGAACATAACTCTTAACATAAAATCTGAAGTCTGGATTGAAAACTGAGCTCTACATAGTTGTAAATACAAGTTGAAAGAAAATCGTTACAACTCCACATACAAACAAATAAAGAAACTTATGTCGTAGGACAATATCCCAAGGGCAACGAAAAATACATTAAATAATAGAAATTAGACATAATAATCTCAGTGGTAAACTTTACAAATATGCAAGAATAAATGAAAAACTTTACTAATAGTGTAATAATTATTGGTTTATTAATTTAACTATTAAATTAAATAATAATAAGTATAAGTAAATATAACTAAACATTAATTGGCGCCATCTTTGAATAGCTGCATTAAATAATTATACATTCCGTTTTAAATGTTGCTATTGTTGGTTTATTAATTAAAGATGGAGATAAAAAGTTCCGAAGTAAAGAGGATTGAGTTAAGAATCAATTTTGGCTAGTAACTGTTCTGAATTGAGAAATACAGAATTGAGTATTGACAGCTCTGGTGTTTCTAAGATCTAACTTGGCCCTGACTGCTGAACATATCAAATAAATATTAAGGGTGTTGATTCCTGAAGAGCTTGTACAAGAAGTTTCCAAGGAAATGCTTCCTTCTGTATTTTACATTCAGCCAACCAAGAAGTATGAAGTGAGAAGTAATATGTTCATCTCTTCTTAGATTCAAAATAAAACGAACACAGGGATTCAGTGACCTTTGCAATTTTAGATTCAGCTCTGCAGTTAAATAATTATGCACTAACGAAAAGTAATCAAGGTAAGGAAATACTGAAGTTGCGACCATCTGTTTAGAGAAAGAATTATCTAGGAGGCGTGAGAAATTGATTCTTGTGAAAAATGTAACTATAAAACTCGTACGAAGAATTGGCAAAAGGATCTGTTGGAACTCGTAACCAAAATCTGTAGATACTGTATTTTAAATTCTTTTTGAGTGTTTCAACAAGATTTAAGCAATTAAGACGAAGTCCTACCAAATGAAGTTAAGAGTGAATGTTGCAAGTTCGAGCCTTAATCTGCTGGTCACTTCTTGTAAGAATGACTTGGACGGCATTTCAACTGAACAATCTCAAAGAGTTTAGCATCTCTTGGCAATTCTCCACTGGAAATACTGCATAAAATGATAGAAGATTGACCAAGAAGACATTATAAAGCGTGCAGTAAGAATATTGGTGAACATTTTTAAATAAATTTTGTTTAATTTTGAATCTTGGTAGTTTGAAACATTTCACTTAACTCACCTCTTCTGGTTCAACGAGTTTAAATTCTAAACCACGTCCTGTCCAAACAATACAGGATGAATTTGTTGGGTCATCAAGTAATGCAACCAGAAACTGCCAGAGTTGTAGAGCTCCCCGTCTATGCGGTGTCCTTTCTGTAACATAGATTTCATTATTTTTGTATTAATACTCTATGTAAATATAGTTATCTACTTTGGCCATTCATTGAGTAGAAAGCAAAGAGATAAAAGTATAAGTATCTGTTACACTGTGAAGCCTGTTGCACAATCCCATAATTAAAAATTAAAAGCAAAATTCTGTAATGTTTTATAATATGATAAATCCGTACAAAGAATGTATCAATGGTTCATTAAACAGTCAATAATCATTAGAATAATAACTGAGGCGCCACGGTTAGAGGCGAGCCCGCAAAGCTAAGAAGTATTGTGGTACTAGGTTCGATTCAAGGTCTTGGATTTCATTTAATGGGTTAATAAAAGCAATTTTTACTTATTTATAATAATAACTACTACAGAAAGAAAGATTAGTAGAAATATGTAAGCAAAATTAATTTACTAAAATAAATAGTATTTGCTAAAAAATGTGCATGAATGTACATATGCCATGAAGTTGAGAAAAAATTAAATAATTTGTGCCAGTAAAATTCCTTATTTAGAGCAGGAAATGTCAAACTGGCGGCCCCCGACGTAATTTTTTTTAAAAATAAGCAAATTTTTTTATTGGGCCTTTTTCCTTTGAGGTTGCTGAATTGCTTTCACTTCGATACAACTGGAATTAATTGATTTCCAGAATGATTTAGTTTTAAAAGACAAATATCAAGAAGTGGGAATTTTAAATATATATGTATAACATATATTTTGTATTTAGGTTTAGAAATACCTGTAAAGTAAAAAGTTTGCTGCACAAATTTTATGTTATTTTGGGAGTACATATTTGAATGAGCACAAGATATTACAATTATTAAAGTTGTTAATGGTTTCTTTAGAAGCCCCATATTGGTCTCAAAACTTTATAAAAGAAAGTCAAATTACTCTAAACAAAGTTTTGAAGATTCTTTTACAGTTGAAGTTCACACATTTATTTCATTCATATGTGTTAAGTTTGTACCGAAATTACCCATACCTGATAATTTCTTAACTAATATCTTTTTTCTTTTGAATACCCAACTCCTGTTCTCTAGTTACAGACAACACTGTCCATCATCGGATCATTGTGAGCTGTGTAAGAAGCTGGCGTTCAAGAGTCAAGTCTAACTGGATGGAACCAGGTATAGCTGCGTTACAATCCGGTATACTCTTTCACTTGGCCAATCCCTCTTCGACTAAAACTTATTATTGCCATTACTTTGTGCGATTGAAAGTAGAACTTTTACCATAACTATTAATTGAATAATTGTTTTATATATTCGCTGTTGCAGTAAAACAACTGCTCTAGGGACCTCGAACGAGTGTTTCCAGTAAAAAACCACGCAATTCCACCAAGATTTGAAGATCATGGAGCCACGATATCAAGGTAGATATAATGGCTGACTATTGTTGGAGCATCAAGCGAGAACAGCCACAGATTTAAACCACTCCAGATAAAGCTATAAGCGAAAATGTTTACATCAATAATGACTGTTCGATAAAGAAACAACTGTTTGTATGATCACAATTTAACTTGCAGTAACTAATTATAGCCTTTGTATGAGTGAAATGATTCATTGTAAACAGTATATTTAGTATGCTTTTACTTTATTTTCTATTATATGCACAATTTTTATGACTTTTGAGGGTATCCTGTTGCTTAAAAAGTTGATAGACGAAAACTGCCAAAAGTTAGTTGAAAACAGGTTACAGATTTAAGACAACGAAATTGTTGTTCCCCAGTGTTGTCGATAGTCGTTTGCATTAAAAACAAATCTTATATTTCAAATTTTTGTGCTAGTTTTTGTTCAATTTTTAGATACAATTTTTGTTTTACATAGATGATTTCCAGACTTGTAATATTTTTTAGTAATATTACTAGAATGTTTTTCTTTTCTGAACTTTTAAACATCATTGGGCTAACTTACTTTTCCAACGAATGTAATGCAACCAGCGTTCTTACTTACAACATCTTACTAAGAACACTGAAGTTTCTTGAAATTATTTTTGAGATTTTCAAAAAAAGTTATTTGTAGTGAATTCAACTGTAATTTGCGTCAATTTTGAGATTCTGTTTTTTTTTTTTTTACCGAAAATTTTGTTTGGGTACCTTATCTATACGCTTATATAAAAAAGAATTATGTCTGAGACTTATTAACAACAGAACATACTACTGTATTAAAAACATACTGCTGGACGTAAGAAGGTTTTTTTACATGAGTTCCAAAAGAATATGTCCCTTGTACAGACTACAGCATGGCGTTGGTTTTGCTCAAGGTTATAACTAGGGAACAGATTCGTAAGTATTTACATATTTTTTTCTAGGCAATTTACAGACGTTTTTCAACTAGAAGTATTCATACTGACACTTTTTAAGCCGTTTGAGTCTACTTTTATTTCACATATTTCCACATATTTGGATGTTATCGCATATTTATACATATTTGATTAAAATAAATAAATATTTCTACATATTTTGGGCATATTTTCATAATTGGGAGGTGGTTGACAGGAACTGTGAACCACAGACTGTAGGGCTGTGAATCACAGTGGGTACAATGGTTATTGTAATTTACACAGAATGCTGCTAAACAGTGACGGGCACTTGTTAGTTCTTTGAAGTCTGACGTGTTCTGTTCTTTCAGCTCGTTCGTTGAAGTGTCCAATTCATTTCGTTCGGTCACTTAGTGTATTCTTTTTTGGGTGAAATCATTCCACCATTTAACGATTCTTCGATGCCTCAATGCATATCCTATGGCCCAATGGAGTTTTGAACGAAAAAGTTCTTTTGTTTCTCTCTGATGCTGCCCCCAACATGGTCAAGGCTTGGCAATCTATTCAGGTATTTTATCCTAAGATAATTCATGTGACGTGTATTGCTCATGCCTTGCATCGAGTAGCAGAAACTGTCCGATCTTCGTAGATTCCTTAATCTCGGTTAAAAAAGTGTTCTTAAAAGCACCAAGTCGCATTAAAATGCTAAAAGATCTCTATCCAGACTTGTGCCTTCCACCAGAACCAATATTAACAAGATGGGGTACTTGGCTGGAAGCAGCTCAGTATTACTATGAAAACTACAATAAAATCAAGAATGTCCTTTCACATCTCGAAGACGAAGCAGTAGCGATAAATACAGCCAAGTCTTTATTCGAGAAACCTAATTTAAGGAACGACCTTGCATTCATTTCTGACAATTGCGTATTTCTTGCACAAGCCATTACCCAACTTGAGTCCCAATATGTTCGACTGACAGAAAACGTGTCCAACGTTAAAAAAGTCATCGAAAAGGTGGAAGGAATACCTGGGAGTAAGGGAGATCTGATCAGATCAAAACTGGTAGAAGTACTGAGCAAGAAACAAAGGGTGGGAGACCATCTACCAGATTTCTGATATCAGTGGAACAGAAGTCACCTCAGAACATCGTGTACCCTTTACAACCAACGAGATTACTTCTTTCAGCAAGGCACCTATAACATCTGTAGGTGTTGAACGATCTTTTAGTCGTTACAAGTCCATCTTACGCCCAGATCGTCGTCACTTTACGTTCCAACATTTGAAATTTCGAAGAGTGAAGTTTTCAAAATTGAAAATTTAACACATCTTTTTATAAATAGTAAAAATGTTCTTTGTTGTATAAATCATTATAACTTGTAAAAACAAATTATTTTGTTCCTAATAAATTATTATAAATTGTAAAAATGTTCTTTTCTTGTATAAATAATTATAACTTGCCCCCTCCCCCCCAAAAAATCCATTTTCATAAAAAAAAATGTCCATTTTACTTAAATATTCCAGAAAATATTTTAAGAAAATCACATATTTTCCACATAATTGACGAAAATAAATGCATATTTTAATTAAATATTTGGCATTTTTAAATACATAAAAATCCGTTCCTTAGTTATAACATATTTTGTATTGTAGAGTATTGTTAAATCGTTTTTGGTGACTGATTCGTTAATTCAAAAGGAAGAAAGAATATGGCCAATTTCAGTAATAATACACATATTTTATTTAATTTTTGCCAAGCTGTTTAACCTAGGGAATATGCGAGGTCCTGCGCTGCTATTGGAAAAGATATTTACTTATTGATATTTACCGACAACATGTCTATGGTAACAAAGCTGCAACATCCTACTAAGAGTCACTCGACTATCATATTAGAGGCCCACAAAATGCTATTTTCGGCTGATCTTCACACTAAAATCAGGATCATTTGGATTAAGGATCATGCCGGTATTGGCGGCAATGAAGTGGTGGATGCCTTGGCGAAAGACGCTATTACTTCGGGGACAGCTTACTCACGAGCCATATTTGGCAGCAGATATTAAAAATCTAGTCCTGCGAAGCAACTATTCTCTGTGGCAAGAAGCATATATTCAGAACCAAATTCTATAAAGCGCGTTTTTACTCAGTGATTCAACCTTTTATTCCAGTCAAACCCTGGTATGTCCACTTACTTACTTACTCAAGGGCTATAACAGTCCATGAAGGATCCGAGCCTAAGCCACTACAGTTCTCCACCATAAGTGCTGCTACAAGCAGAGCGTGGGAGTCCAGAGTTTTGGCTTGCTTATCCGTTGATTGTGCCCAGTTTGAACAGATTATTTAAAAAAAATAACGTAATTTTGACAATAAACTAAAATTTGTTTTTCATATTTTAAATTACCATAACTTTTGAAAAACCTAACCGATTTCCAAAAAATATTTTTTTGTTTTTTTCAGGAGCTCAAATACTATAAAAATATGCAAAAAAAAAATATAACGTTCCATTTGAAAAAACAAAAGTTGATGCTGTATCTCGAGATACAGGGGTTTAAAAAAATGGATCATTCACTGAAAATAAACTAGACTAAAAATGATTAAATACGTGTTTTTTATTTTTTCGAAATTTCCCGCCGTTAAAAAAAAAAAGTGGGTGGAGCCTGTAACCATGGTTACCCTGTATACTCGTACATTTATTTCAGACTTGAAGAATCTCTGATCGGATATTGCTGGTAAAAATTCAAATTCAAAATATATTACGATCTCGTCAATAATTAAATAACAAATATCTATCTCACAGTGTCAGCCGGAGCTGGAGGTTATTTTTAAATAAAAATTCGATGTTATGCGTTTCCAGAGCTATGAAACAGTAATAGAAGACACAAAGTTCTTTCTGAAAAAAAAACAAATCAACATGAATCCTGTAAACAGGTGGCCCCACACCTGAAACTGGAACTGTGGTTCCTAAAAGAACACCCTGAGATGGTGGAGATCACTGACGTCTTTGCCAAGGATGGTCGTCTTTGTTTGCTTTTTAACTGGTCCCAGATCCAACAGTTAGGCACACGAGACCCAAGAGTACCATGGTCAATTGTGCATAAGATAACTATGCCACACTAATTTAAGGATGTCAAAGGGAACGATGAAAAGATCATTTACAAAACTTTGTGAAGATTACAATACTTCCACTTGTTAGGAGTAAGGAAAATTTGTTAATTTGAAAAGTAATCTAAAGCTTTAAGAGAAATTTACTGGATAGTTGACCGATTGAAAATGGGGCTGATATAAAGTCGTTTTACAATACGAGTAGTTAGAAATAAAGAATGGGCTTTGTTGTAAAGGTTACAAGGAACAGAGTTGTATATATAAATATATTTTTTTCCCCATTTTGCGAGTTAGCTATATTGTTGAATGTTTGACAAGGGTGTTTTGAGGCCTGTGTGTAGGGCAGAATGCTCCCTCCAGTATGGTTCTGCCTCCAAAACAAAGGTCGCTCTCTCAGTTAAAAGCTTTGGCTAAATAATTTACAACGAAAGCTCCCAGCACCCTTCAATTAGGATTAGAACTAGCTATCTGGCGGCTTATTAAAAATAAACTTGTACACGGTTGCCCCCCTCCTCCTCCTCCTCCAACCCATCCAGCCCTTGGGAGAGTGTGGGGCGGCTCAGGGGCCGAACCCGACCGCCCCACGGGGGTCTTGCTCTACATAAACGAATTAATATTCATTGCAGAACGGTAAATACTCTGCCCGATCTATACTCATTAACGTCCCCACTAGCTACATACCAACCACTTTAATTATTTATTATATTTTTGTAACTCATTCTGGATTAGGTTAATTGATATTAATAGAACGATTAATTACTTCTCTATTACCAAAACAATCGAGTGGTAGGACATAGCTATTCTCTTAAATAATCTTGAAAGCGCAAATCTTCTAGATCTTCATTGGGAATTCAGTTTCACTAATATTGGTAGTGGTGCCCCCAGATTAGTCACATTTTTATAGCATAACAGTTACCTATCCTACCAACTACTAACGTGCACTTGAACACAAAAAAAATAATCTTGAACAGTTCTTCAGACTTCCCATACACGTATGTTGTTGAAAAAGTGAACTTTGGGTAAAAAAAACTAATTAAAACTGTCCGGTAGGACAGTTGTATAAGGGTTGATCGTCAAAAACTGCACGAAAAAGCGTAACGTTGAAAAACACCCAACTTTGACAATTTTTTTCTCTTTTTCTATAAAAGATAAAATTCCTAAATTTTCTTTATAATGTAGGGCAAATCCTCCTTTATAACTGTATTTTTTTCGTATTAACATAGATTAATTAGTTTTCGAGAAAAACGAAGCCAAAAATGTGCAAAAATGGCTTTTTCAAAAAATGTTCTTGTTGTTCTTCTTCTTCTTCTTCTTGTTACCTTTTTTGTAAACAACGTAGCGCCTAAACGCGTGAACCGATTTTCATGAATGAGGTGTCATTCGATTCGGAATTTTACGTAGATGTGCCTTTTGGGGGTCTCGACGCTGTACATCGAATGGGAAAGGTGTTAGCCCCATATATGTAAAGCCCCCTTCAAAATTATTATTACTAATAACTCTGCAAATCTTAGCCCGATTTTGTTAAAATTTGGCATGATGATAGGGTTAGGGCTCCCTTAAGTGACTGTAAAGCGACGGTCTGCTGTTACACCTATTAAGGGGAAGTTTTGCAATCATAAAAGAATAACATAATTTTACTAACATCTTCTAGCTAAAAAAAAAAAAAGCTATAGGCACGTTTAACCCTCCATCGGGTGTATTTAATCTGTGAGATGAAGAGGACATTTTCTTATTGATAGCAACTCAGGTATTCCTTAGAATGAGCCATGGTCCTCAGTAGCTTCCTCTTTTACCTTCTTCTAACCGAACGTCCTCTCAGTATTAAGTGGTCTTACTTAGCGTCCGCGTAATCTGTCTCAGATTAGTTGCGCCCGATGGTCTTATTCTTTGGGTATAGAAATTTTTCAAGTTTTCTTATCAAAACTAACCAAATTGTCGGATAAAAAACCTACTTCTAGTAATATTTTATGGCGTTTGCCTGGTATAGTTGGTGACAGAACGTCGACAGAAACTTTCGGAGATGATACATGGTCATTCTTTCGCTCTTCTGAACATAGGCGGGCATCAATGCGTAAAAAAATTTCTTGGATAATGCTAATAAACCATCTCACACATTCATTCATAAATGTGCACCTCAAAATTAAGGATACAAATTAAGGATATAACATTTTTGATGAAATTAACAGCTATTGGGTCATTAATCTCACAGATTAGTTGCGCCCTATGGTGTTACAAAAATATTGCGCCCGATTAAAGGTTTAAACTAACAATATTAGCCTATTTCTTAAAAACATGACGGGAAAGCTGATAGATACAGCAAGCCTTTAGAAGCCCTTACAGGTCAGCTATATTCGCTAGCTACAGTAAAAATAAAGGCAGAGGTACTTTGAGTCCAATAAAGGATAGCTAATATGAGAGCTACGTATAGCCTTCTGAATCATGAAACATCAAACAAACGACGTAAGTTTTGCAGGAGATTTGTTAATGTTGGCAGATTGTTTTACTATTGATTACACAAAGTATATTTATTATAGTCTTAATAAACCTATTTCCGTATGTTTTATTTATTTGTTTTATGTATTCTTATATAAATTTCAAAATGTAAGATAATTAACGCCCGGAGCTTTTCTCCATACACAGAGCAGATGCATGGGCCTCTCAATTTAGACTCAGTTGCTGCTGATTTGACAGTTAATATTTACACCAATACAGGAATGTATATAGAGCGTCCATCTATTTTGAAAAGTATAAGTAAAAACTATTAGGAAAAGGCGTAAATTACATCCTAATTATAAATGGAATCCTGCTGTTCCTGAATTTGATAGTTAACATTTAGCACAATGCTAGATTGTACACAGGAGTTGATCAATTTTGAAAAGTAAGAAGAAAAAAACATTTAAAAATTAGGAAAATTTTAACTAATTTCATAAGAATGCTGCAGTTTCGATATTTGACAGTAAGTAATGAGGCCAATAGTAGATTGTACATGTTGGGTCGATCTATTTTGAGAAACAAGAAGTAAAAAACCACTGGAAAAATAGGAACTTTTCTTCTAATTTCAATGGAATGCTGCTGTTTCTGTATTTGGTAGTTAATAATGAGGCCAATACTAGATTGTACATGGAGGGTGGATTTAGTTTAAAAAGCAAAAGTAAAAACCAATGGAAAAAAAACAAACAAAAATTGACTTCTAATTTCCCTGGAATGCTGCTGTTCCTGTATTTGATAGTTTGATAGCCAATCCAAGTTGGAACATGGAGGTTCGATCTATTTTGAAAAGTAAAAATAAAAACTTATGAAATAAATGGAAATTTGCTCGTAATTTCACTGGTTTTCTGCGGTTTCGTATCTAAAAAATGCCTCTAATGGCTGAATGAATGAAAAAAAAAAAAACTTTGACAAATAAAATCAACGATAATAATAATAATGTGTTTTTATTAAATAACGATACGAAATAATACAAAACATAATGAACAGCAAACTAAGAAAAAAACACAATGCATGGACACTTACAAAAATACATACGTTAATACAAATATTTTTACATGGTTTTCTTTCGTTTTACTACAAAACCAAAAAGATTCTTTATCACAGAAAATTAAAATAGTAATCGCAAAAATAGTATTTACAAATTTAAATTAATTATTCCAAAACCTTCACATAAATAAAGTAAATTTAACAATTGTAAATAGAAATAAAAACGTTCTGTAATTAGCAGCCTTCAAGTGGTACCAATAAAGGCGCTTAAAACTATTAATCTGCCCATTCAGGTAACTAATTATTTCAGTTCTAGTTAACGTTTTCTTATTAAACTACCGGATTCTAAATATTTTAAGAACTGGACATTCAGCATGAAATAAATCTTCAACTACATGGAGATTACACATTGAACAGAGGTGACTCCCACTCTACAGGGTGTTCAGCATAAGACTACGGTAACTTCGGAAGGCGATTCTGGGCATCAGTTGCAACAAAAAATTCTATATAAACTATGGCTCGATTCGACTCCGTTTTAGATCTGTGTGTTATTCTTTAGTTAATTAAAGAAATATGCCAAATAATGTGAATAAATCACAGATTTTCTTGAACTACTCAATAAACTTTTGGAATTAACAGGTTGTGAAGAGCTAATGAATAAGCTTCTTTCTTTTGAAATTGGTACCTAAAACTCATTTAACATCATATTCATTTTTCTTCTTTTTATTTTATTTTATTATTTATAATGTAAGTTTTATATTTTTGAATATAGATCTTAAATTAATTAATTATTAAATTACACGTTTGCAAAAAATCGTACTGGATTTGATGTTTCTGATCAGTTATATTCTTATGGTAGGTGAATTCCTTTCATAATGCCGACGCTGTTTTGAGGCCTACTTTTTTGCAATTAATCACAGATTTCTGCATCAATTTTTAAAATAACCCCAATGTATTGTATACCGTTCGAAAGGTGATTGTATGTAGATGTTTTTCATGAATAGTGCACGGTTTTTTTCATATAAAATGTTTTTGAGAAAAATGAAGTCAAAGTTTTTGGAAAAAATTAGAAACTTGCTATTTCTTATGTTTGGGCCACGGAGTAAAATACTTAATATTATTATTTTGGAATACAAATTAGCTTATTTAAAAGTAAATTTAACCTTCTTTGTAATGAGCTTATTGAAATTGCTGTACCTTTAATAGTTTGAGAATTATAGACAACTGTTTGCTAAAAAGTAGTAATACCTTGAAAAAACATAAAACTAAAAATATCTATAAAACGGAGTCGAATCGAGCCATAGTTTATATGGAATTTTTTGTTGCAAATGATGCCCAGAATCGCCTCTCGATGTTACCGTAGTCTTATGCTGAACACCCTGTATAGTTTAAATTCATTAGCTGCCCCCTCAATTTCATTATACGAGTAGTTTGCATGAAGTGTAACTTGTTTGCATTTTTAATTGTAATGATTTTGGCCCAAATCTATAATTAACTCTTAATACAAAACAATGAAAAGTTGATTCGCAGCTTTAGCCAACAAATTTCTTTTAAAGGACTGTTTTATTTTCTCAACTAAAACCTCAAATTGATTCTCACCTCCACTGTCATTATTTATTAGTTCCATATCGTGCCTTTGAGAAATATCATTGAATTCTTTAAACCAAAACATTTTTTCTCTTATAATTTGTTCTGATAAAATCTTTTGTAACCGTATATTTGGTAAGCACATTCCGAATGTAACGATAATGTAAGCCCAGTGTAAAAACGAATCTCAACGATAATACTAAGAGATATTAAAAGCAACTGTAAAAAATGAAAATTTGAATAATAATCGACTTACTTGACGAAAGGTAACACAAGGGGAAAAGTATTAAACTTGAATAGCGTCAAAAATCGATGAAAGAGTTTTGTTTGCGACAAGAAAAGCACGTTTTTTTTTTACTATTGGACTTCTTCTTTTCGCTACTTGAGGGCGTTGAAGCGATGGAAAATGAACATTGAATCACAATAACTGCGGGCCATGCAAAGTGTAAATATCTTTCAGGTAAACCATCGCTAAACATTGTGAAAATATTTATTTTTTTTCCTGCTCTATTGAAAAGGGAATCCTGAGGAGGGTGTGGAGTAGAAATTAGATAAGTTGGAGTGGCGAAGTATTAGAGATGCCCGTCACGTCTAGCACCCATGTCACCTTAGATTGCATATTCACTATCTTATCGAATTAAGTTTTTTTTTTCTTTTCATTTTTTTTTTTTTTTACTTTAAAAGTGCCCTAGGCTGACATATTTTTTTAAGAAAAGTGTTTGCAGGCCAATGGAACGCCTAGAGTACCCAAGTGTCAAATTGTACAAACACAAACTCCTTGCTAAAAAGGACTTGATACAGGGTGATCCATTTAAAACGCACCAATCGCTAATAATTTTTTAGGAAAGCGGAATTTCGAAAAAACTCACGAAGTAAACTATATGTTTTTTTGGGTCTAGTTTACAAATTTTCCACCCCCGATGATGTATCTTCATTTTTGGCGGAGTTACGGCCAAAAACCTGTTTGGGGTTCCATAAAGATCACTAGTTTTGACAATGATTATGAAAACTACATAAAAAAAAACTGTGAAAAATGACGTTAATCATGTTTCGATATCCCTAATATTTGTTGAGATATTTAAGATCAAAGTTACAATTTTATCTATTCGTGAACGGTTTTCAGTATTAATTTTCCACCAGAAATACACCGTTTTGGGGAGGCCCTCTGACTGCAAAAAATGTTATTGGTGACGCAAAGTAAAAAAATAATAATAATTGAAGATTTTAAAACATGTAGTGTAATGTAATGGTTGTGGGTGAATCAGGATAAATTTGTTTTATCATCAAATAAAAGCAATCATCACATCATGTTAATGTACCCCATATGCAAGACTTCTTGACGTATGATTAGGGTAAGAATATCTTGCCAGGGTGTTAGTCTAGTGGTCAAGAGCGCGGCTTTGTAAGTGGGAGATCCCCAGTTCGAGCCCCGCCCATCCATGGCAAGATATTCTTACCGTAATCATAGGTCAAGAAGTCTTGCATACTGGGTGCATTAAAATGATGTGATGATTGCTTTTATTTGATGATAAAACAAATTTATCCTGATTCTCCCACAACCATTACATTACTCTACATTCTTTAAAATCTTCAATTATTATTATTTTTTTACTTTGCGTCACGAATAACATTTTTTGCAGTCAGAGGGTCTCCCCAAAACGTGTATTTCTGGTGGAAAATTAATATCGAAAACCGTTCACGAATAGAAAAAATTGTAACTTTGTTCTTAAATATCTCAACAAATATTAGGGATATCGAAACGGGGTTAACGTCACATTTCACAGTTTTTTTTATGTAGTTTTCATAATCATGGTCAAAACTAGTGGTCTTAATGAAACCCCAATCAGGTCTTTAGCCGTAACTCCGCCAAAAATAAAGATACATCATCGGGGGTGGAAAATTTGAAAACTAGACCCAAAAAAACATATAGTTTACGTACTTCGTGGTTTTTTTTCGAAATTCCGCTTTCCTAAAAAGTTATTAGCGATTGGTGCGTTTTAAATGGATCACCCAGTATGTGCGATTAGTATGTCAGCATTATACTAAGCATAAAATGATGCTAACCTTGAATAAACGCAGGAACACCATGATCTCTGCAAAAAGTGATTAATCAACTTCCTTCTACGTTAAATCATCTACGTAGTAAGCAATTCATCTACATCATGCATATGTTTGAATTTTCTTTAATGCGAAGAAAACATGCAACAACCATTTGGAAACATGCGCAAATACTTGATTTATTGTGCTTCTAGTTTGGCAAAAGTAAATGTTTTACTGAGGCAATGGTTGGACAAGTGATAGCAGACATAGGCGGAAACAGTACCCTCGTAGAAGGAGGAGTTGTTGCTTAGATCTGTTGGTTCCTTCTTGACTAGGATGTGATTATTACAACCGCTACTAGAACATCTAAGAACACAATAATCAAACAGTAAATTGGTTAATGTTCAATAAATGGTTTTCGCTAAAAATATAATTAAGTTTGGACCACAAGAAGTGTCCAAATTGTAACTTCGCCTATTACAGGATGTGCCAGTTTGAACTGTTCATATTTATAGGAGCTAGAGCAAATTTAATATACATTCTTTACACAAACACATAGGTAAATTTATTTAAGCCATCCACTGCACAACTCGATTGATTCCATAAAACAAGAAAGTGGAGAAATGCGATGAAATAATGTACTTTGTTTTTTATAACTCCGTTTATAATATAAATTCAAATAAATTTACCTGCTACTGTATTTGAGTTGAATTATTGCAACGATTTACATTAGAGCAAGGAGTTATCAAAATGGCTTCTGAAATAAATTATTTATTATCTAATAACCAAAAAAATTTTGTCGTTTAGCGGAGTTAATCTTTATTATTTGGGAAATTTATTATAAATATAAAAAAGCTGTGAATAAACCCAAGTACTTTGATACTTTGTATTTAAGATATTTTAAAAAGTGGATTTAATCGATTTGTGCAGTAAATGGCTCATTTGTTAACTGCAGAGTAAGAAACTGTCATTTTATCTAATGCCTAGTTATAAATTCAAAATTAAAGACAAAAAACCGGTTATTATTTAGGATTTATATGAATTACCTAGGTGTCTCATAAAATCCCAGAAAGTAAAATAGCCAATTTTGTAGACTTCTTTACTGTTAAATTGCAAATTTATCTCATTAGTTAAGATTTGTTACTGCATTTCTATTTTCTTATTTCTTGTTAATTATTTATTTTATTTCAGTGAAATAGCCTCCCTGCTTGCCGTAGATCAGCGTTTCCCAACCTTTTTTTGGCTCGCGTACCACTTGGTAGTATAATCATGTTAAATTGTACCACTTCGTAAAAATGATTGTATTTTGTGAAATTGGTTATTCCGAGTCTGTTATTTTATTATTATTATCTTTATTTGTATAGAGATTCAATGTATCTGTTACAAAGGAGTTCATGTTCACTTTATAAACTTTGTAAAGTGTAAGATCTTAGTTTTAAAACTTTTTTTAATAATTAAAAATTGCGTACATATTTTTCTCTTCAAAATTATTAATTAATTTACAAAGTTCTTCTTTAATTACAAAGTGCCCAAATCTTCTAAATTAATTTCTTTTAAGCATTCAACTACCTACTAAGTACCAATTAAATTTAATGTTGCTTGGATAGAGCTTACTCATTACAATCCAGTCTCTTTAAGCAGATCTTTACATAGTTATCATTTAAGTTCTGCCACATGATAATTGTATTAAATTTTCTTTACCTTTTATCGATAATGATGAAGCTTTTCATAAATTTTCTTTATAGAAGGTGTTTGAAATTCAATTATCATTTGTGTTTTCGGGTTTTGGAAAATACTCCAAGAAAGACAATTTTAAACCTGTTAAATGTGCTATTATATTTTCTCGTATATCTTGAGACAGACTAACCTTATTACTGAACATATTAACAACTTTACTGTATAATATTATTGATTAAAATGATTTTTATGAATTGTAGGAAAAAACGTTTCTATGATATTTTTATGCTTTAATTTTTTATGTCCGCCTTATTGGTTATTTTTCGCGTACCACAGGTTGGGAAACGCTGCCGTAGATGATGAGTCAGAACTTGAGCCTGTTAAAACCAGAATAGATAGCATCGCAAAGACAACTAGTATCTGGACCTTGTAAAGTGGGAAGGATAGATTTTGTAAATTGACGGTACAGTTTCTCTGGCTGCAGTGTTAGGGTGCCATATCTAATCCGTGTTAAAAATAAAAAATAAGTATATGATGTAAACCCTTACAGACACTTCTTGTGGTCAAAAATGTTCTATTTACAAATTCAAGCCAGAAATTACCTTTGATGTTTGTAGTTCAGCAAGGAGGTAGTGTAGAAGCAGCAATCCCCTTCTGATTTCGCGTCTCCATATTCTGCGAAACAAAAAATTAAATTGCAGAAAAAAGAAAAACACACAAATAAATGAATAAAAAGCTCATGTGAAAATACACACACATTCACAGATAGGTCGCAAACTAGTTAAGTATTCGGAAGGGATACTTTAGGAAGAAATATATTCTGTAATTTTGTTGTTCATTGTCTCTGGTTCACAGCCTTCGCTGATCTAATAATCCAGAAGAAAGAAAGAATATGGCCAATTTCGGTCATTGTGCTGAGCTTTCGACCTATGGGACTACGTCATCTTTGGAACTTATTGTCTACATGATATTTTTATATGGTTACAGTTTATAAGCAGTGTAGTATGGGATGAGATATTAAAAGAAATTGGAGAAAGAAGGTAAGGACAGTCTATTTGAGAATGGAGAAGAATTGCAGAGGAAAGAGAGGTCATAATAAATTCCTTCTGGTGGCAAGTGGAGGAATACTGAGAGTGAGCTGTAGATCGGAATAGATAAGGGTTTCTTTAGGGATTTTCAAACGTCAAGCTAACCACCGAAGCCATATTGTACCTTGCAAAACGGACTCCAAATTACTGAACCATATTCAAGATGGGGTCTTACAAGGGATTTATAATGTGATATAAGAACGGCTGTTAGAGAAATTCCTCATATTCCTAAATACAAACCCAAGCATTTGTAAAGATTTGCTTCTGATCCTATTCATGTGCTCCATAAAATCCAATTTCTTAGTTGAACGTGATGCCCAAATCCTTTTACTGACGATACCCTAACCAGCAAAGAGCCGTTCAGCGTATAGTCATAAGACACGGGGTCACGCTGCCTAGTGAAGAAAATCACACAACTCTTGGACAGATTCAGATCCAAACAGTTCTTAAAGCACCAACGGGTTAAGGAACATTTTTTAATGATAAGGGAAAAATTTTAAAAGCAAAAAAGCACCAAATTCGCTGAAAAAGTTTTTTACAATGAGTCAATTCCACTTTTTTTAAAATCATATTTCCCAAGTTTTACCTTCTTTTACTGTAGAAAGTTTACTATAATTTGGAAGTATTGCCTTTATGTCAAATTTTACACTTTGTTATTATTATTATTATTTTTTTTTTTTCTTTCTTTCCGGCGCATCAACAGCTGAGGTTATTAGCGCCTCTAATATCTGTTCTTCTCAAACATATTTCTCCACTACTTGGGATGGCAGTTGTTCTTGTCACCCATGCGTATCCATCGCTGAACCTTGACCGGCAAGGTTAGTGGAGCTCCAGGTTACGAATAATGCCTCCATACATCCCCTCTTAAATCATCGACTCAGTCGACGAGGGGGAGGGTGGATACATAGTTGCCATCCCTTTTATTTTCCTCATTTCGAGGTTATCCAAACCCTTAGGCATGCCTCTTATCAGTAATATAAATTAAAATAATTATAAGTAAATTATCGATGTGCTTCCCTATAGTATATCATGTAGATTCAACTTGTTTCTCTCTTAGTCAAAAGGTTATTTGCTCTTGAAGGGAAGAACTTTTATAGATATTCCTTCCCCTGTTAATAGTCCTTAAATCTAACTGGGTGTAGTACTCTTATAAATATTCCTACACCCGCTACAATAGCTATACCTACAACTAAATACTGTACAGTTATACAATCATTCACGCCAATAAATACATTCACGCCAATAAATACATTCACGCCAACAAATACATTCACGCTAATAAATACAAACATGCTAATAAATACAAACATGCTAATAAATACATACACGCTAATAAATACATTTATACCAATAAAATTCTTTCACTCTACATTTATACTTTGGGAAGAGTACTCGATATTCCTCTTCCCTTTAACCTCTAAACCTAAACCTAATCTAATCTAAATTTGGTGATACATATTTATTCTCTTCAAGAAAGCAAATAACCCTTTTGTATATGAAGACCCTTCTTGCAACTTTGTTATTATTATTATTATTTTTTTTTTTTTTATTTAAGGCGCGTCAACATCTGAGGTTATTGGCACCCGGAGATTTTTTCAGTGCACTGCCGGCCTCCGGACAGTGTTCTCTCGTTACATCCATCACCGGACAGTGTTGTCTGTAAGAAGCTCCTAGGAAGAGAAAATCTAAGGGTCAGCAGCTGGATTCGAACCCGGGACCTCCGCGAGGGAATACTATTATTATTATTATTATTATTTGTTAAAGTGACTAAATTACTCTGTGTGTGGTCAGCATTATTCAAAAACAAAAAGCACTCAGAACTTCAAAATTTTATTATTTGTTTAGGTGCCTCTATCTAACCGGATATTAAGCTTTGGTACCATTTGGTTAGTCTATTTAGGCTAACTGGAAATGCTACTTTGCGCGCCTTAAATCATAAAAGAAAAGAACAGTGCAACTTGTTTTAAGTGCGACGAGTTTTATAAATTTAAAAGATTGAGAACCTTTTAATTAGAGGATAGAGTTACATATTTGCGAGTTTGGTAGACCTGTGTAGATAATTTATGGAGTCAAGTTTAAGAGAAACTAAAATTTGTCGCATTTTTGGTAACTAGACCGCTACTTACAGCCTTTTCAGTCTTAGAATTATAGTGTAGGAGGCGTCCGTCACTTTCTGTTTTAAACAAATTCTCGAAATTATTCCAGTTCGAGAAAAAGTAGTGTTCGATACCCATGCAAAGTCTACTGAAAATCGATAATACTTTATATATAGTCGAGCCTCCCATAAAGGACACTCTCACTAGCGACCACCTCCATTTACGGACCAGTTTTTGGATTTCCCCGTTTTACCCCTACAACACTTTCTATATAAAAGAACCTCCGCCTAACGGACACTCTACATAGCGACCGCGGGGCATTGATTTTGGGGAACGTATTAAATGTTTCACCTCCCACCAACGACCACCTTATTAAAAGTTCCTTTGACGCGGTGATCAAAATAATTATCCCCTCTCAAGTTTTTGTTTTTTTTCTGGTTTTTCCTAAAGTTTCCTATATAAGCTCCATACATCTTGTACCATTTTAATCATTTTTCAATATTACTTTGGATGAACAATATTATTGTTTCCGTTATGTCTCTCAAACGAAAGTGGTTAACTTTAGAAGAGAAAATAAATGTGTTGGAAGATTTTACAAAAGCCAAATCGAGCCATCGTCAACTTGCCGAAAGGTTTTGTTCTATTTTTCTAACAATAGATGATTGTATGATGATAATTTTACCATAAACTATTTTCGTTATGAATAAATGTGATGATTATTATAAAAATTATTAATTAAGTCAATAATATGTAGTTTTTGATAAATTTTTTGGATAATTAAGAAAAACTTGATGCATATCATATAGCTAAATAATTATGCAATTATGTACGTTTTTAGATCTATTAATAATAAACAATTTTTAAATAGATGTTTGGAAAAAAAAACCCATATTTTTTCATAATGAAACTTGCCTACCTCCTTCTAACGGCCACCTCCAAATAGCGGCCACTTTGCTTTCCCCCGCCAGTGTCCGTTATTGAGAGGTTCGACTGTAATCCTTTATTAGACATTACCCTACCAATTCCACTTTTATTTAAAGGGAATTAAAATTTAATGATTGTTTGTCGTTTATGATAATTTTAATTGCATTAAAAAGTCATGTGTTGACTTAGCTCTTTTACCGGGTCCACTTATTGGGAAGAATTCTCATGGAACCCCCATCCTTCAAGCATCCCTCTATTGTGCTACGAGATCTACATTTATAAAATCCAGATAACCCAGGTGCTAATTTGCTGTATAGTGTTCTGTGAGGAATTTTCTTTAAATAGGTTTCACTGATTTGTTTTCCTTATTTACTTGAAAATAGGGTATCCTCTTTTAGCTAAGTAAATTATTAAGTAAGAATTCCAAGTTTATAATAATTGCGACAGGCGAACATAATAGATAAGGTAGGCATTTATTTTTGAGATGTCGCCGCAAGCACGCCAGACCATATGTACACGATGATTAGGAGTGAATGGTTGCCCCAGCGGGTCTCCAACGACACAAAGCGGCCTTGATAGCTCCCAGCGGGGGAGTTGATGTTTAGTTAGACAGCGCTGCGCTCTGGCGGTGACAGCCGCCTCCTCAGACAGTGCCTTGCCACTACCCGGGACTCTTACATTCTTCCTTAATAGTTCCGTCAATGCTGCTTGCATCTTTTTCTCTCTTCATAACCAAACTCATCAAATCCGTACACCTTCGTAAGCAAAATAACATCCAATCCTTGACTCTTAAACGTTCCAGAGCGGTTTTTATTTTTTTTTCTTCACGATAAATGCTTCACCTGTATCAATTATTTTATTTTTTTCTTGACATTGACATGCGAAAATTTTAATATTTCATTTTGCAAAAGCCTTTACAATTCTATTTTCCAGGCTTAGAGAAATTGCTTCCTTATAACAATCAGCAGTATTGAGGAAATATAAGAATAATAGTATTTTTTAAATTTAATTAAGTTAAGATTAATTAAGTTAATTTTACAGTAAGTTAAGCGACTAAAACTAACGTCTATTATTTCAGGCAGGCTTTACATCCAACAACTAGGCGAACTTGGATGGAGGCGATTAGCAAACTCATACATTACTACAAAGTTCTCCTATTAAACAATAAATAAAATCCAAAGCGTAGAGACCGGGGAATCGAACCTAGTACCACAAAATACATATTAGCTTTACAGGTCTCACCTCTAACCCGCTCGGCTACTGCGGCGCCTCTTTAAACTAATTAATAAAGAAAATATAGAGCCTTGTTAACTCTAGGTTTTATAGTAAGCACATAATACTATAAATAAAGAGATGACGTAAGTGTAAAAGTCAAACAGATAGTAATTACGACTAAACAAAGATAAACAAAAACAAACTACTATAAACAGAAAATAATTTCTATGGAAGCAAACATTGTTGGTTTGAACTGATTGTTTATTTTCATAAAATTAACCACGTAATTCAGTGTTTTATAATTTATTCAAATCAGTAGAAATTTATTTTTAAAAAAATCAAATTAAAACTAACATTTATTTAATATAAAACTTCTAAATCAGCGCAGTTTAATCAATAATTTTTGATAACGTCTAAAGAGTTTCAGATTTCAATAACATTTTCAGTTGACATCTAAATTAATTCGTTATGGTGCTCAATTTCAGTTTGAACTTCAAATTAATTACTGATTAATTAATGGAATTGTCTAATGCAGCGGTCCCCAACCTGGGGTACGCGAAAGATTGTTTAGGGGTACGCAAAAAAGAGTTATTCTGGCGGAAAATGTAAAAAATCGAGAAAATGTTGCTTTAGTTTTGACTAATATTACACATGGCCCGCATATAATTTACTTCTCCTTTATTAACGCTTTGCTGTTTCAATTTACGACCCCTGCAATAGTTATTGGTTTGAAATGTTTACCTCTTCATAAATGATTTTTTTAATAGGAACATATCATATGTATATGTTCTTTACAAGACACATTATATTCAGATTGTTTTGCTGTTAATTTAAAGTTACAATACGTAAAATCAAGAATACGATTATTTATTATACATATATATGTTAGGGGTATACACTAAGGATACAATCAGGTAAAGGGGTATACTAATGAAAAAAGATTGGGAACCGCTGGTCTAATGTATTGGTTTAAATACCAGGAATCATAATCTCTCACTCGACATAAGTAGCTACTGCTTGGAATTATGGTTTTCACCAATAATAATAGGAGAATTAGAATGAATCTGGGATCAAGAGAAATTTATTTAGAATTTAGGAGTGTTTTTTGACTGGAAGGATTGGATTCTTGTAGATATTGGAAGCTTTGGCTTAGCCCCAAAGTTTCGTAAATCCAGGCAGGTTTCAGTATCATAGTGTAGATAAGTCGTTTATTCTTGTAGTGAAAGTTTAGATCGCTTGTCGTGAAGTCTAGAGAGAGAAGTTTGAATCGTCTGTTTAGTTCTTTACCGTTTAAGTCTAGTATGTGGGATTCCAGGTTAGGGCTTTTGTCCATGAAGAGTCCTAGGTACTTGATACAATCTGTTGTTGGAAGAGGTTGTAGTTCGCCTCAGGGAGAATGTAATGTAATTTTATATTTGCTTTCATTAATTTTAATTCTCCATTTCTTTAGCCAAGGCTCGAGGAGATTCTGTATGGGATTGAAGGGAGAGATAGGCAAGGTTCGGGTCCTTACAGGAGAGAGGATTGCCGTATCATCGGCATAAGTAAAAAGAAAAGCATGAGGATTGGTTCCTACCAATATTCCTATATCAGCGGTGTATATGGTGTAGAGTACAGGCCCAAGAACACTTCCCTGGGGAACACATTGCACGAACTGGAGTAACAAGGAGAGTAGGAATTTCCACAGATGACACTAAAAAAAGTGTCCAATAAGATAAGATTGAAGGATGAGAAAGTATGTAGAAGGTAGGATGCTCTTGAGTTTAGCAAGCAGTCCCCGATGCCAGACGCGATCGAAGTATTTTAAAGCGAAGAATTGTAAGTCAATTGAGGTTAGATCACTGTATTTGCTGCAATTCAGGACATTGTTTTGTTATACTTCTTGTATGTCCAAACATTAAGAGCCGCTAAAAGAAATATTTTGATCGATTACAGGTTGTAAAATTGATGTTATGAACGATTATGACTATTTGGGTGTTAAATTACAAAGGAGTTCAAGTTCATGTTCACTTTATAAACTTTGTAAAGTGTAAGATCTTAGTTTTAAAACTTTTTTAATTAATTAAACATTGCGTACATATTTTTCTCTTCAAGATTATTAATTAATTTAAAAGTTTTTCTTTAGGATTATTAAATTTTTGCCCAAATCTTCTAAATTAATTTCTTTTAAGCATTCAACTACCTCTGTAAGTACCAATTAAATTTAATGTTGCTTGGATAGAGCTTACTCATTACAATCAGTCTCTTTAAGCAGATTTTTACATAGTTATCATTTAAGTTCTGTCACATGATAATTCTATTAAATTTTCTTTACCTTTTATCGATAAAGATGTAGCTTTTCCTAAATTTTCTTTATAGAAGGGGTTTTAAAAACCAATTTTCATTTGTCTTTTCGGGTTTTGGGAAAATACTCCATGAAAGACAATTTTAATCCTTGATAAATGTGCTATTATATTTTCTCGTATATCTTGAGACAGACCATCCTTATTACTGTACATATTAACAACTTTACTGTATAATATTATTAATTAAAATAATTTTTATGAATTATAGGAGAAAATGTTTCTTTGATATTCCCACAGGTTGGGAAATGCTGGATTAACGATAAAACGTACATAAAAATAAGAAAATATTTATTTTGGTAATTTCAGCCATTTAGAAACGTTCGAAAAAGCTTATGTACTTTATTTAAATTTGTTTCTTGAACAAAGTTTAAATTTATTAAAACTGTCCGGTAGGACAGTTGTATAAGGGTTGATCGTCAAAAAGTGCACGAAAAAGCGTAATGTTGAAAAACACCCAACTTTGACAATTTTTTTCTCTTTTTCTATAAAAGATAAAATTCCCAAATTTTCTTTATAATATAGGGCAAATCCTCCTTTATAACAGTAATTTTTTCGTAATAGCATAGATTAATTAGTTTTCGAGAAAAACGATGCGAAAAATGCACAAAAACTACATTTTCAAAAATTCTTCTTCTTCTTCTTCTTCTTCTTCTTCTTGTTGTTGTTGTTACCTTTTTTGTAAACTGCGTAGCGCCTAAACGCACGAACCGATTTTCATGAATGAGGTGTCATTCGATTCGGAATTTTATGTAGATGCGCCTTTTGGGGGTCTCGACGCTGTACATCGAATAGGAGAGGAGTTAGCCCCCTTTATGTAAGGCCCCCTCCAAAATTATTATTACTAATTACTCTGTAAATCTTAGCCCGATTTTGAAATAATTTGGTAGGATGATAGAGTTAGGGCTCCTCTACGTAACATTAAAGCGGCGATCAGCTCTTACACTTGTTAAGGGAAAGTATAGCAATCGTTTCAAATTATCGACACGAGAACCGATTGTCATGAATGAAGTGTCATTCGAATCGAAATTTTGTACAGATTTGCACTTTAAAAGTCTCGACGCCGTGCCTCATAAGGAGGGGAGTTCGCCCCACCCAAATAAGGCCCTTTCTAAAACTATTATTACCAATATTTCTATAACGCTTAGTCCGATTTTGATAAAATTCAGCTCGAATAAGTTGTTAAAGCTCCTATACTTGGCTGTGAAGGACCATCAAGCTCTTGCATCTACTAAGAGGAAGTACTGCAATCGTTAAAATTATCAATGAGTGAACCTATTTACATTAATGAATTGTAGTTCGATTCAAAATCTTTGCCTTTTAGGGAGAAGTACTGTATTCGCAGTTTATTTTTCTTACTCCTCTTAAGAGGAAGTACTGAAATCGCAGTTTAATTTTACTTTTTACGTACAAATACCTTCCTATTTGATTCAAAACGCTTTCTCAAAAAAATTGTTATTGAGGATGGCAACTATAATCATTCTTTAAAAAGATCTCTCCAATGGTAGTTATGGTTCCGACTTAACACCTTATCAGGTTATAATGATAGAATTGCTTATTCAAATTTTAAAAAAATCTGTGAAGCAGATATATAACTTTGTAAAATAGACAAAAATGAAAATCTATCCAAAAGGTACAAAAATCTCTTTAACAAAAACTTACAGTTTAAAATGTTAAGTTTGTGTACCTTTTGGCGTTTAATCAACCCTTATACTTAACATTTTAAACTGTAAGTTTTTGTTAAAGAGTCCTTCTAGAAGTTTTAAACAAAACAATAAATTCATTTTATAATTAGAACTTTTATAACAATTGATATTATTTAGGTTATTATACTTCATTAAATTTTCATTATCTCTTCTAGAATTTATTAAATGTCACAGACTTTTATGATGCCCTTTTTTTTATTTATAATATATTTAGTTGTTAAAATAATAATAAAATGTATGTAGCAGTTTCATATACAATACATAAATAATAATTCCCCTTAACAAGTGTAAGATCAGATCGTCGCTTTAATGTTACGTAGGGGAGCCCTAACCCTGTCATCCTACCAAATTTTATCAAAATCGGGCTAAGATTTACAGAGTAATTAATGATAATAATTTTGGAGGGGGCCTTACATAAAAGGGGCTAACTCCTCTCCCATTCCATGTACAGCGTCGAGACCCCCAAAAGGCACATCTACATAAAATTCCGACTCGAATGATACCTCATTCATGAAAATCGGTTCACGCGTTTAGGCGCTACGTTGTTTACAAAAAAGGTAACAACAAGAAGAAGAAGAACAACAACAACAAGAAGAAGAAGAAGAAGAAGAATTTTTGGAAATGCCGTTTTTGCTCATTTTCAGCATCTTTTTTCTCAAAATCTATCAAATCTAGGTTGTTGCAATAAAATTACAGTCATAAAGGAGGATTTGCCCTATATTATAAAGAAAATTTGGGAATTTTATCTTTTATAGAAAAAGAGAAAAAAATTGTCAAAGTTGGGTGTTTTTCAACGTTACGCTTTTTCGTGCAGTTTTTGATGATCAACCCTTATACAACTGTCCTACCGGACAGTTTTAATAAATAGAAAATTTTGGAAGGATGCGCTAAAAACATTATTATTATTATTTTTGTTATTATAGAGAAAAAAAGTAAAGCATTTTGATATGTACTCCTGTGTTTCAGTTTTCGTGAAAAGAGACCTAGGAGATGGCTGCAACTGAAATCAGGAAAAATTCCTCAAAACGCATTTTTATATGACGAACGAATTTGAAATCAACTTTTCAATTAATAAAATCGATTAAATTTAATAAAGATAAAATATAATACTGCACACAGAAAATAAAAAAAAACAAAAAAGCCAACTGTTAAAGACAAGAGCCTCCAATTAACTGGGCCCAAAACTCATTTACCCAGCCAGTAATATTTTATGGTAATTCTACACCAGATAGCACCACTAATCTTCTATCATGGCCTTTAAATATGAAAGAGATGAGGCCTTCTCCGTGGCTATTCAGCCGAGGAGGGTTTCTTTATTATTATTTTTTTTGTGCGCTAACTCGAAACTTGTATTCTCTTGCTGTTCTTAACATCGTATAGAATTTTTTGAAATTGAGACGATGTTAAAAAAATTCTGGTGTTTACTATGAATATATTATGAATATTACTTTGTAGGCAACGACATATATATTATTTATTAATTCTACTAATATGAGATGTGGCTATTAAATAACGAGACTGATACTGCTACAGTAAAACTATGCATGCGCCAAATCTTAACGACCGACAGCTGTGCAGCGTAAAGCCTTCTCTTTCGATTGTGCAGCGTCTCACGTGTTTTGTAGAGAAACCTGTCTGACCGGAATCGTCCGTCTGTGTAAGAGGTGTTAGTTTCGTTTTACCGAAAACATGATACTACACATGTAGTAGAGCAACGAATTGTCGTGAAATTTCACATCAAAACTTGGTAAAACCGCTACTTAAACTTATCTTTTATTTAAAAGAAGTTTATGGTGACCAATGTTAATCACGTGCGCAAATTTTTTGAGTGGTTCAAGCGTTTCCAAGATGGCCGAAAAGACGTCGGAGATGATGACCGCCTGGGTCGCCCTTCCACATCTAAAACGGATGAAAATATCGATTATAAGTGATCAACATCACTACCGTGAGGTGCTTGCTCAACTCCGTGAAAGAGTAAGGAGAAAAACGACCCGATTTGTGGATGAACAAGTCACGGGGTTCTCCATCAAGACAACGCGCCGGCTCACACTGCATTGTCTGTCAAGACGTTTCTAGCCAAGTACAAACATTCCAGTTTTAGGCCATCCGCCTTATTCGCCTGACCCTGGCCCCATGTGACTTTTATCTGTTCCACAAAGTCAAATCTGCATTAAAAGGAACACGTATTTCAGTCCGCTGAAGCTGTGAAAGAAAAAGCGGCACGCGTCACGCAGGAGCTCATAGAAAAAGACTTCCAGCACGGTTTCGAACAATGGTGAATTCGCATGGAGCGTTGTAGGGATAGGGGAGGGGTGTATATTGAAGGTGATAATAACTAAATATGTATAAATTTAAAATAAAATGTTTTACAGCAATAGTCTCGTTATTTAATAGCCACACCATTTTCATCTCCATCTTTTCAGTGGTCGTCCTACACTACGTTGTCCTCTAGGTCTGTGTTTATTGACCATACAGGTACTCTTGTAGTTGCCATAAGATTAAGATGCTCCCTCCATCTATCTTTAATTTCCTCTATAAATCCGTTAATATTGTATACATATATCCAATTCCTTCCGTCTGTCAACATTCCGTATTCTCTCTCTTTTTGTGCAACCCTTAACTCTTCTGAGGAATCGCATCTCTGCATTTTGTAGGTTATTTTTATCTCTAGCTCTCGTAACCCAAGATTCGCTTTCGTAATTGAGCAGAAGTATACAGCAATAGTTTTGTTTCCGGTCTCGTTTTATTTTTAAATGATCTGTATATTACACCATAGATACATTGAAATTTACTTATTTTATTTTGTATAACATTATCTGGATGAAAGCTGACCTCACAGCCCAAATAATTGAAATACGAGACCTGTTCCAGTGGCTTATCATCTAGTTATTACTATTTTAGAACGAAGTGGGTGCTTTCCATGGTGGGCCATATCCTTTGTCTTTGAAACTGACAATAAATTTTGTACCTATAAATTAGTAAGGTCAACCCTTGCTATGATATCTGTAATCTCTATAAGCAAAAGAGATATCATTTCAACTAGGAAAATGTTTAACCAATAACTGATTAACGATTTCTTTAACTATGTTTTGAAAGACTTAAAGAATTTGCATAATCCGGACGTTAAGATGAGTGTAAATTATTTTTCACAGCCACAAAATTGGCTATACTTAGAATGCCTGATGTTTACAATGTGTGTGCTATATTTGTTTAGGCGAAATTTAAGATTTAATCACATCTTGATCTTCTTGATTCTGTTGACAACAGAGAGTGTTCAACTCTGGTTGCCAGTCACTTAGGTTATTTTAACATCCGTGTTCCTCTAACAACATTTAGCGATTTAAGAACCAAATTGTTATTAATTATGGCTATTTCGACCGTTACTAGCCACAAAATAATTGAAACAAGGACCCCATCACTATTACAAATTTATTTTCAGAAACTCCGGCACGATTGGATGAGAAAATGTAATGGAATTTGTCGGCCTAGTAAGAACTAATGTCTAGTTTCCTACTATTTTGCTGGTATGGTGATTGCCCAGAATCAAGTAGATCTGGAATTTATGAGAAGAAAGACAATCAGTATGAAATGAAGAGGAATCAAAACAGAATATGTGGCGGTCGGAGGAAAGGTATTAGAAGATTTAGAAATTGATGGAGATAAAAGTTAAAAATGTGAGGGATTTTTAGCTATCTGGGCTCAATTTTTAGATGAGCCAGAAGGAACTGGTGCGGATTTGCAGGCAAAGTAGAAAAGCTCTTAGAATTCATTGAACGCCAGTATTTCTAGCAAAAATTCAATTAGACTCTTCAGCTTTAGTATTGATGTAGTTCCATTTCTACGGATCCAAAACTTGGATAACCTCCAAAAAATCTAAAATAAAAGAAGTCAAAATGGAATATTGGAAGAGATGTACTAGAAAAACAAGATCCGATCGCATGTATGGGCATAAAGAAAAATCTAAGATGGTATGGGCACGTACGTCAAATAATCCCCAAAACAATGGACCGAGAAAGTCCAGATTTGCATACCTCCTACCGAAAGAAGTAACTAGAAGAGGACGGCCTGCGCCTCTTAGCGCGAAAGAGGAAATCGAGGGGGATAGAGGCTTGTGGGACGGAGATTGAAATGATAGGAGGCTGTGGAAAAAACTATTGACTCGAGGCGAACTCTTTAGGGGAAATGACGTAAAATTAAAAAGTATTCAAAATGAAGAAAAGTAGAATTATCACCAAAAATAAAAACAAAGATCTTTAATTTTCAAAAGCTTCTGGCAAATTGTAGATTCTTTTTCAGCTTTTCTGCCTTAACTCCGTTTTACTCTGCTTTATTCCCAGAGCTTGTGATCCTGAGTTAAAACACCTCACCATCTCCATCTGCTCATCAAATTCAAAAAAAAAAGTATTGATTTTCCTCAACGATGAACAGTTAATTTAAATTAAATTTGCATTTTGGTTTATCCAGTCTGGTAGGTTTTTAATACTTTCAAGTCAACTCTGTCAAACTTGCGGCTCTCAAACTAAATTTTTGTGGCCCACGATGTTCTCTGAAATAAAATTAGAATAAAAAAAAAACAATTGTTATGAAGAAAATTGCGCTTTGGGGGGTAGATCCAGGCAATACCTTACCCACAATTCCCTCGTTAACCCCTTTAACTCCAGAAGAAGTAAATATACACGTAGCCCTTTACCTGGAGACCTGCAGGAGTGTATAAAACGCGTTGACTCAGTTCCGGGTGACTTTTGTCAGCCACTCTAAGTGGAATTAAAGAATTATTCAGTTTTAAAAGACAACGAAGAAGTAGGAATTCTCAAAATATATTCTTATTTAGGTGAGATTTACTCAAAAAAATTAAAAAGTTAGGTTCACCAGTTTTATGTTATTTTGGGAGTACGTATGTACTTTTGTGAGCAAATATTTACTTCCATGAAATTAAATAAAACGGCATACAGATCAAGACTGACTGGATAAACATCTATCTGCCTTAATGAAGATTTGTCTGTTCTCAGTCTCTGAATCCAAGATATTGGCTAGTTTCGGGTGAAAAAGAATCATTTTAGTTTTATAAATACAATTAAATAGAATAAAAGTTTAAATAAAAGTAATTGTTCAGTGTTTTAATTATCCCATCCATATTCTTGAATCCTCATTTCAGAATATAAATTTAACAAGATTTGTAAATGTAATGTTGCCCGCATGAATCTTGTCTTTAGCAACAATTGGCTCGTGTTTAAATTGAGTTTGATATCCCTGGTTTATGTATTACCACAGTTTTTAGTCTTGTAGGTTAAGCTACACTATTATTCTATTGGCTAATTGGCTAATTAGCCAATACTAATTGGCATTGGCTAATTGTATATTATATTGTATATTGTATACTAACTGGATTATAAACTAAGCTACGAGGGGCACTACTTATATTTTGAGCCTTGGCAACACTTGAGTGTTGTCAGGTGCTATCTGACGTTTCCACTTGAAAGTTTGACATTTTTGACCATAACCTTCTTCAGAACGTTTTGTTATTTGAGCGCGATTTGTGTTGTTTACAGTCACTTGAAAATTGTGTCTCAGCGACAAAAATGGAATTAACTCGTGAAAATTTTCGTGCAATGATTTATTACGACTTTCGACGTGAATTATCAAGACAGGAGTGCATCGATCAACTTACTTCCACTTTTGGCGATAAAGCCCCATCCTTTGCCACACTGTGAAACACTGGTACAACGAATTCAATCGTGGTCGTCGTTCGCTCATCGACGAAAGTCGTGAAGGTCGTCCAAAATCAGTTGTTGTGTCAGAAAACATTGAAGCTGTGTAAAAAACTAATAATGCAAGATCGTCATGTGGCATACTGTGAGATTGAGGCAACCTTAGGCATTAGTTCCACCAGCATATATAAAATATTGCATGATCATTTGGCCGTGAAAAAGGTTTGTTCTCGTTGGATCCCACACAATCTGACATGAGCCGAAAACTAAACAGCAGTCGACTGTATGGGTGTTTCAAGATGAACCAAATCCAACAAAAGTTGTTCGCGCTCGAAGCACTTCGAAACAAATGGTCGCCTGTGGCAACAGTGCCTTTAAAGGAACGTAGAACGGTCAATTCTGAATGGTACACAACCATTTGTTTGCCGGAAGTCTTCGATGAAATAAGGAAAACAAACAAGCGCCATCGGATCATTCTTCATCAAGACAATGCCAGCTGTCACACATCTCGTCTAACAACCGACTATTTGAGCAGTCAAAAAATCGAATTAATGGGTCATCCGTCGTACAGTCCTGATTTGGCACCAAATGACTTCTTTTTGTTTCCGAACGTCCAGAATAAATTACGTGGACAACGATTTTCGTCGGCAGAAGAAGCCGTTGATGCATTCAAAAACCATGTTTTGGAGGTGTCTCAAGCGGAATGGAAAAAATGCTTTGACAAGTGGTTCGAACGCATGTAGAAGTGTATAGATCATAAAGGAGAATATTTTGAAAAACAATAAAGTCATTTTCAATGACAAATTACTGTTTTTTTATTATTAGGCTCAAAATATAAATAGTGCCCCTCGTATGTATAAACTAATTGGCGTTAGCAATACTTTCACAAAATTATCAGCTGTGAACATTCACTCTTAGAACTATTCTCTAAGGTTCTAACTCACCTAATTCCTTTTAACTTCGAACAGTTTAGACATATTTTTTAATTATAACCACAATTAAACAGTTCAGGAAAACTGTACATTATACTGAAATGGAAAATTACAAGGCAGTCTATGCATAGAATCGCTTCTCGAGAGTAGACATAAAACAATGTTTTCTAGAAAAATGTTCAATGGAAAAACTTCTAAATCTATGTGTATGTTAATAGTATTTACGAAGTTTATAGAATAGCTTAGGAGCCATTTACGAGAATGTGAACAAATTGATCGAATAAAAGAATCACTTCCGGATAAAGCAATTCCTTTAAACTGGTTTTTAGCAACATATTTAACAGTGACCAAAGTGATAAAACCGTACGATGTGTGGCTATTAAATAACTATTGCTATAAAACATTTTATTTTAAATTTATACATATTTAGTTATTATCACCTTCAATATACACCCCTCCTCTATCCATACAACGCTCCATGCGAATTTACCATTGTTCGAAACAGTGCTGGAAGTCTTTTTCTGTGAGCTCCTGCATGACGCGTGCCGCTTTTTCTTTCACAGCTTTAAAGGACTGAAATCCGTGTTCCTTTTAATGTAGATTTGACTTTGGGGGAACAGATAAAAATCACATGGGGCCAGGTCAGGCGAATAAGGCGGATGGTCTAAAACTGGGATGTTTGTACTTGGCTAGAAACGTCATGACAGACAATGCAGTGTGAGCCGGCGCGTTGTCTTGATGGAGAACACTGTGACTTGTTCTTCCACAAATCGGGTCGTTTTTTCTTTACTCTTTCACGGAGTTGAGGAAGCACCTCACCGGTAGTAATGTTGATTAATTATAATCCGATATATTCATCCGTTTTGGACGTGGAAGGGCGACCCGGGCTGTCATCATCTCCGACGTCTTCTCGGCCATCTTGGAAACGCTTGAACCACTCAAAAACTTGCGCACGTAATTAACATTCATCGCCATAAACTTCTTTTAATAAAAGATAAGTTTCAGTGGCGGTTTTATCAAGTATTGATGTGAAATTTCACGACAATTCGTTGCTCTACTACATGTGTAGTATCATGTTTTCGGCAAAACGAAACTAACATCTCTTACACAAACGACGGTTCCGGTCAGACAGATTTCTCTACAAACACGTGAGACGCTGCAATCGAAAGAGAAGGCTCTACGCTGCACAGCTGTCGGTAGTTAAGATTTGGCGCATGTATAGTTCTTCTGTAGCAGCATCAGTCTCGTTATTTAATAGCCACACCTTGTATTTATAATAAATACTATTTTAAATCATAAGTTGGCAATATTTTTGAAATATTGTATGAAATTGTAGGCAGTAGGATCTGATTTGGATTACTGTTAATTTTATTATTATTAAAAACTAATCAAACATCAAAACTAATAAATATAAAAACACTAAATTGAAATTCTGCCCGATTACAATAATTACTCAGATTATAGGAGAGTTAAAGAAAAAGTAAGTTTTAAAGTTGTTAGCGTAAGTGTAACTGTTCTGACGCAGATATTTTAAATATCCAAGAAATAGCTAGTGGAGGGTTAACATGAATGGAATTAGCCAGGATGGCTACCATTGGTCAGACACATTACTATTGGCCACGCCCACCAGATATGCCCAGGTGAGTGCCTCTACCATGTACGGACGGCGCTTGCTTAAAAAACATACAACTGACCCTGTGACGATACTATTCCTATCCTCGTCATCATTTTAATCCCAAACTCCCACAATGCAACTGTCTCTGCTATATAGAATCACATTATGAACAGAAAAAGCGATGCATTTTTACTTGTCTATTGTCTCTTATGTCTTTTACCGAATAGCTTGTTTTTGAAGCCTTTTAATAATATCTAAAGCATTTTTTCGTGGATTAATGTTTTTTTATATCGTGAAAGGAAAAATCAGTAACAAGGCTATAAACTAAGCCTTCGTAAAAATTGGAAATTGCGCTTTAGGCTAATGGAAACAAAGAATAATAACTATAATTTTAACAATTAAACTTCGTAGGCTTACAGTAAATTTATAGGCAAATCAATAAATACTATGTAAGTTTTACTCGCATTCAAAAATTTATACAATTGAGATGCTCATCGGAACATAACTACAAAATAGAAAAGATTAAACAATCTAAATGTTAGTAGTAGTAATAGTCTAGACGCCATTTTCAACAAAAGTGAACAATCAATCGAGTTTAGAAGTATTTACGGTCAATGAATTTACTTCAAACTCAATTTTATGAACACACATAAATTGTGTGAGTCGTTCTTTTTAATCAAATCTCAAAATGCCTAAAAATCGATTTATTAAGTGGTAAAAAAAGGTAAAAAAGCAAAGTAATGCCTATTTTTTACAGGCTGGCTTTACATCCAACTACCAAATTAGGTGAACTTGGACGGAGGCGACTAGCAAACATATTTTACTCGTACTACTAAGTTCTCATACGAAATATTAAATAAAATCCAAAGCCTAGACCGGTAATCGAGTACCCAGTATCACAATATTAGCTCTGCGGTCCTCGCCACTGAACCGCTCGGCGCAATTATTAAGTAGTATTTTTTGGTAAGATGATTTTTTAAGTTTAAACATTTAGTTCCACATTTGTTTCCTTATTATTGTTATCAAGGTGGCAAGAGGGAACAATATTCAAAAATGGCACGTTAGAGGAAAGAATTATCCTCCCCACTCTTCCTGAAGTGTTACTAATCAATTTTTGAAAAAAATAAATAAATGTTATGAATTAAAGTTTTAGATCTACATAAAATTATATCATAAAATTATTTATATTGTTTCATTTGTTAGTGGTATTAAAATGACAACTTATTTAGTTAGTGGTATTAAAATGAAAACTTATTTAGTGAGTGGTATTAATATGACAACTTATTTAGTAGTGGTATTAAAGTGACTACTTATTCAGTTAGTGGTATTAAAATGACAACTTATTTAGTTAGTGGTATTAAAATGAAAACTTATTTAGTTGGTGATATTAAAATGACAACTAATTTGTTTTATTAAGAACTTAATAAACAGTAATAATAATAATAATAATAATATTAAATACTAAATAATACTAAATAAGTTTTCAGTTGGTGATATTAAAATGACAACTAATTTGTTTTATTAAGAACTTAATAAACAGTAAAGACCTTTAATTTACATTCATTTGTAATGAGATTTGTACGTAAACTATAGTTAATTGATTTTTTTTCATGCTCTTATGTGTAAATTCAATTAATATTGTAATTTGAAAACTTATATCCTGCTGGTAACGTACGATATTATCTTCGGAATTTACAATATTAATCAATCATTTTTGTGTCTAATAATAAAATTTGGATGTTTTGAAAATAAATGTGTAAATGAAATACAGTAAAACTGGCCGTTTGATTGTTCCACATCAGACTTCGATATTAATTATCGCTCTTTGTCAGAAGTTTTGTTAAAACTGACAAACTGGACATGGCCAAGTGTGGACGGCTCATCTCCAAGATTCAAAGGAAACTACGATTTCTCTCAGTGTATAGTAGAAAGCTAATTCCAATAATGGTGCGGAAACATCTCACTAATTGGTATAAGAGCACCCCTCTTGGCTTTAATAAAGACAACTAACAGCCATACTCGGACACTATAGTGATCAGGGACAGAAAAAAAAGAGCTATGGTTAAAAGAAGAGGAAACACTTTCATTCATTCCGAACTATAACAGTTCTGATTGTTCTAATTCTTGACAAACTTGCAGATTTTTCTTAACTAAATCCTCTTCTTCTTCTTCTTCTTCTTCTTCGCGTAAGACCATGGCTTCCTGTAGCAGCTGGTTCCAGATATACCTATCCAGGACCTTCCTTCTCCATTGCTTTACTTGCATTTTTTTCTTTTAGGAGATCCTACTCCATCTTTAGTCAACCTTTAATCCTGCCGCCACCGCAGACGATGCCTCTCTCTTAATCATACGCCGCCCAGATGACCTATACTTTCCATAGTGCTCTCCTTTTCCATTCTGTGGAGGTTTCCTAACCGTTGTAACCTTCCCAATTTTATCACTGTATCCAGATTATTCTCATTAAAAAGCTGTTTCAAGTCAGAATTGTTCCAGCTACGATAAACACTATTTTTTTGTTTTACTGCTGGCCCATATTTGCGTCTTAACTGATTTGTTTTCCACCTATTAATCATTCATCGGCTACTGTCAATCTCCAAATCTCAGAACCATATTTAATGATGAATCTGAGGACATTTTTGGCGTTAAAAGGTGGCTTCCAAGATATTTAAATTCCTTTACATCTTCAATTAAGGTGCAGCCGGCTTGAAGTTGTCTTTGCCACCTCGTAGTAGTAATTGCCTATTTTTTCAGGCCGGCTTTACGTCCAACTACCACAATTAGGTGTCGTGGACGGATGCGACCCGCTAACATACTTGACTGTGAATTTCTTTTTATTAACCAATAAATAAAAATCCGAGGTCTAGAGACCGGGAATCGAACCCAGTACCACACAATACATATTAGCTTTACAGGCATCGCCTCTAACCACTCGGCTACCGTGATTGTAAACGTATATTTGTTTCTTTTCACATTGAATCGAAGCCCAAGATAACCTTTCTTCTTCTAGATCAGTGAATGCGGTTTTTAGTGCAACAGCAGATCTTCTAATGTGCACCAAATTTAGTCTAATTGCCTTCTAAACTCGAAAAGAGATATATAACGAATCAAAAAAACTTCGAGAACTTGTTGGGGAAATGAATATAGTAAAAAATGCAATGTTTTGGACGAAGAAACGCTTGCTGCATTGATTAATACGGTTTGCAACAAGTGGATACCCCGTTTCATATGCTTGTTGGAGGGTCTGTCCAGTGATATCTATACTTCTACTTTAGGCCGTGGTTGGTTTCGTTACTTTACTAGGTTGAAATACTTCTATTGGTGGAAGTTAATAGTAAATACGGGCAAAAATATGTGCATAATCTCTTTAAAAAACAAAACAAAAACAAAGGCCAATCATAATGCAGAAAATTAATGTTCTAAATCTCTTTTTAGAATGGTCACTATCAGGATAAATATTCAGGCTTTATACCATGGACTCAAAACTTACATTCATCGAGCACGACAACAATGCCTGTGAAAAAAGTAGGGCAGTAAAAGGTTTTACAGACAACAAATAGAGGACCTAAATTTAGCATCCTTACAAAATACTCATCCATATCTGAGTCATTGTAAGGCCCAGCGCTACAAGTAAGATCCATATTAAAATGTTATTGTTCTAAAACTACAGAGGGTACAAAAGAACGTGTGAACAGTCACGTCAGAAGTATAGCGCAATATGTCACACAAATTACTTTTAAGCGTACAAAAAATTTATCGCAGTAATTTTTTAATTTTATCATATTTGTATTGTTTTTGGTAAAAATGTTACCCGATATAGATGTTAAATGAAATTGCTGATGTTATTTTGGTTTGAGATAAAGATTTTGTACATACCTACATCCCACGGCACCGCCGCCACAAGAGGCTAATTGTGCCTTCCCCTTTTTTAGGTCTGATAGTCGAAAACCTCCACTTCTAAAAAGATTGAGGACCTTCCCTACCAGTTCCTTTTGCGCTACTATCTCCTTTGGCCTCAAAGTTCCAAAGATATCGTAGCGCAGTCTCTCGATTGCAACGCAATCGAATAACAGGTGAGAGGCCGTTTCCTTTTCTTCCTGACACAATCTGCACAACGGTCCTTGTACAAGGTACTTTCTGAGCCTGCTGTACCCCGTGAATAGGCCTGTAATCAGAGTAATCTGATTCTCTTTGGTTCTTTGTTTACACAGCAAGAGCCGTATTTAACCCCAGGAAGAGTCACCCAGTTCTTTTCATGTTCTCTCCAGATCCAATCTCTGAGAGCCGCACAAACTGCATTCTTGGTGATCCCCAGGACTGGTTCCGGGCCAATGAAATGAGTGTTAGCTTCGTTTATGGTCAGCTGATCGGCTATTTCATTCCCCTTAATCCCCACATGGCCCGGCACCCATTCCAATCGGACTTTATTGTGCCGAGCCAGTAGTTCTAGGGCCTTTTTACATTTCCAAACCAGGGAAGAGGTAGTTCTGAAGGAAGTAAGGGCCTTCAGTGCAGCTTGGCTGTCCGAAAAAATGCCAATCTCCCTATTTCTAAAATCCATTCGCAGGTTTTGATGGCAAAGACCTCGGCCTGAAAGACGGTGGCTGGAGCCATCCGTGAACCACATGATTCCCTTCCGGTACTGTACGTACTGTCCAGTTCACCCTCCATTCAGTCCTCCATCTGAGGAATCATTATGTAAATATGTATGTTTTGGTTGAAATTAAGGCCACTTATTATTATAAAAGATAGCGTCTCTCCAACGGAACAATGATGGTTTTTCACAATTACTTCTTGTCTAATTTTATAAATTTATTTACAACCTATATAAACTACAACATGTAAAGATCTCGAGTAATCACAGATTGTTTGCTGAATCGTGATGGTTCCAGCGCCACAATCGAGTAGGCATGCTGAGAGGGGCCAGCCAATGCTGGAACTCTTTGGAGGTTGTAATGAAGGTTAGGATTGAGTTAAAAGGTCGCGGGATCATCGTCGTCCTTGTGCTTGTGCTGTAGGATTAGGATGTATGGTTAGGCTATTATGGAAATTAAGGAAGCCGAGAATGTATTAGGTTATTGACAAAAGGGATATTCAGGTCTGTATGAAGGGTTAAATCGGATACATAATAAGGAGCGTTGACGATATGCCGAAGGACCTTAGATTGAAAGGATTGGATTCTTTGGATGTTGGAAGGTTTCGCAGAGTCCCACAGCTCAGCTCCGTAGGTACAGATGGGTCTTAGTAGTGTCTTGTATAGAGTCAGTTTGTTCTGTACGTTCATGGCTGATCTCCGCCCTAGCAGTCTTCGTAGTTGTCCGTATCGTCTATTGAGTTCTTTTCTCTTGTCTAGTTTAGAATAGAATGTAAATTGGTACTTACCGTCCTGGTACCAAGAATCATGTATATTGCCTTTGGTAAACAGGTGTGGCACTGTCGAGCCTGTAAAAAAAAAAAAATATCGATAAAACATAACAGACTTCTTCTGGATTAAAACTTGATCTTTTGGATCAGATCAATTTGTAAAAATCACTTTGTCGTGCTCAGGAGAGTACAAAATGGATATTTTTGGGTTACAACTCAAAATGACGATTACACTACACGATTACAATATCTTCTCATACTTATTAGAGTAAGAAAAATTAAATAGACTGAATGAAATTGACCAAAATTTACCAACAGATGAATCAGTGACTAAAAAACATGAAATCAAGTACAAAAAGTTACAAGATTTTGAATTATCCCGCATATTCAACCAAAATTTTACACGGGAATAATGCGGAGCAAATATTTCTGTTTCTGTTCAATACCAACAACTGAAATTTAGCTGAAACTTCACCCATTTAATTTTAAAGAACCAACGCGAAATCTTATAAATTTCCAGTTCTGAGAGTAGGCTTGCAAAAAAGAAAAAAGCGAAAACATAGTTCGACAGCGTTTCTAGCCAAAATTTGAAAGTAGAGAGGGTTTAATCCATAGGATAGATGGCAAGTCCAGACCAAAAATGGAAATAATCCCAGGAAAAAGTGATAGATCCAGGGAATTTGGCACTTAGTACTCTATTTAAATATAATCATCGCTTCTGGTAGCGTAGGTAACGGCCCAAATCAATAAACCTGAATCAATGAACCTGATTTCGCTTAAGCGTTTCTTTTTTTTTTTTTTCAATTTTATTAAAAATTTAGAAGAGTCCAAGTGTAAGTTTAAGCAAACGTTTAGTGAAAATCTATATTTTTAAAAATGAAAAATATTTGCTAGAATTAGAGAAAGAGTTAATCGTGAGTGTTTAAACTATTACATTGCAAATCTGCTTATACTTACAAGTGCGCTCATTTAAGTGTGGTGAAAAGGTATCTTTACACAGAGGTTCTTCCGTACCCTAAAACACACAAAATAAACATAATTACAATTAATTTACAACAAAAAGCCTAGCGCCATGTCTTGTCCAATATATGAGCCGTTTATTTTGAAAGTGGGGCAAGTCCATTTTTGAAAAAATGAAGATAATGGTAATTATAGATAAAACTTAGTATGATCTTTTTATCTGTAAACAATTTAGAGTCAAAAAAATTCAGAATCCTAATATTTGGGAGATGGAAGTTTTAGCTCTTAACAATATTGTAAATATGTTTAATTTGAAAATGGTGCTAGTCCATCTTAGGTTGAAATTATTTAACCGCACAGCAAAATTTAACTCCGGTTGCTGTATGGTGAAGCAAATGTGATGGTTTAACATCATGTCTGAATACTCATAATGTAGGGTGTTTTTATCTATCCTATCTTTGATATTGGTAATCGGTAATTGTACAATATTTCATAAAATTTATTATTATTTAATAATAATAAGTACATCTTAATTTTGTGTTTCGATAATAACACCAACATCGGGAAATTTTAGTACTATTGGCTCTGAAATACTGTAAATAGGCTTAAGGTATAAACGTATAAAATATGTATACCAGTTAATACAAAGTTTTATACACGTTAAACAAAATAATTTGGAAATTTTCCTGTTTTTTATCCATTATCCGTCTATTCGAGTATCCGTCACGTGTCCGGTCCCGGTCATGACGGATAACCGAGACTCCACTGTACAATAAATGCAGACATGAAGTGCCAATGTACAATACATTTATAACCTTCAAAACAATAGTATAGGGAAAGCTTAAGATTTGAAGGATACAGAATGCAGGGAAAAAAAGGAGAGGTAAAACCTGCAGCTAGTGTTGAAAGTTAGAGAAGGATGTGTTTAATTCTTTTGTGTCTGTAGGAGGATAGAAGGATCTGTAGGAGGCTATGTCGCGGCAGAGTGGATTAGGTAACAGTCTAAAATGGATAGGAGTTTGAGCAGACGATTTTGGATATAGGAGTGTACGGGGGATAATGGATGCAGTCTCGTGGAGTGAGTCAATGGCGAAATTTTGCTGTGGTATCTTGAGCAACTTGAACTTAAGTTATTAATACTTAAGGAAATACGTATACAAACTTTTTGATGTACTTAAATAATGGATGGGAAATAATGGATTTCAATTGTTTTGTTAATATTGGATTTTGAGTTACAATTTTAATTGACAAATAAATACATAGAGACCATTTTGTAGAAACCATTTTTTCGGACTCAGAGAACCTCAAAATGGATTTTACCCATGAAAAGTCCAAATTAAAAATACGCACGTTTACAATATTTTCTTGTTAATTAAAAAGAAAAAATCACACAAAACGAAAATTTATAAAGAAATTGAGCAATTATATTCAGGTGGCTCTAAAAATGGGAACAATGTAGGTAGTGCAGTATTTGAACTTGTTGAAATGGCAAGGCGAGAAACAATGAAGGATTCTGTTAAAACATCTCTTGTATGTTACTTCTGGTAAAGACGGAAATTAGGTATCTAATCGGACAAAACCGAAGGACCAGATCATGCCAATCAAATTCCGTAATAGCTAAAAACTAGAAATGTTTCAACAAGATGAAGTCAAAGAAAAATCAAATCTCTTTATCAACCATGTTGTTAAGTTCAAGAAGATTTAGTAGATTACAAATGTATACTGAAATAAAAAGAAAGATTTTTTGAGCGTTTTGAACCACATTCAGAGAGTTTGCAACCATATATTGACGGAGAAAATATAGTTTCAAAGTCCGTCGCGATTGGGTTGCTCTTACTCAAATTGAATGTAAATCTTTGGCAACAACCAGAATCACTTTTTCTGACTGCGTTACTCCAGTCTTTTAAAAATTAGGTTAAAATTCGATAAGACAACGATCTCTTTTATATTTACAAAAGTTAAAAACAAAATAAAAGAGTATTAGAAAGTGAAAAGCAAATTGAAGATAGAACTAAATTAGTGAGTTAATATCCGGTAATAAGCGTTTATCACTTCAGAAGAAACATCTGTAAATACGAACTTGCGCATTCAACAAGCAATCATCATCTTGTCAGTTAGTTAAGTTACAGTTAGGTTATATTACTTTTGTAAAACAGGAAGGTTAACAGCCCATTTAACTATGGGGTTTCGTTTAGCTTGCGGAAGTGAAAAGACCGTGGGATGGGTCAGATGATGACAACATCCTAATAAGGAAATGAATCGGTTTGCCAGTTTCCGATCATAGAGATCTCTCCGGCCGGCAATACCACAGAGTGGTTGAATAAGACAAACAACGTCTCTTCAAGATTCAAGATGGTGGAGTTTTTAAACGTTGGGGGAAGATTTCAATTGCCTCTCGCTCCCAATTTTTTAATACTTAATCATTTTTCTATATTTTCAGAATAAGTTATGCATTCGTTCAGATGTGGGTTTTAAATAGGAAATATTTGTTTTTATTTCTGAGTCCCAAGACATTTGATTTAACAAATTGGTCTGCATTAAACGAAAGATTGCAAGAAATTAAAATTTGATATACGATTTAGGTGCCACAATACAGAGATTAATGGGCGAGGAATTATTAATTCTAAGGCCGTATTCTTCTCGGACAGTCAGGCTGCTCTATGAGCTAGTAGTTCTTACCAGGTCAATTCAAGGCTGGGAAATTAGTGACCAAAACAAGGTCTTTCTGGTTTGGGTACCTGGTCATTCAGGACATAAGGGGGAACGAAATGGCAGATTTATTGGCCCGAGAAGGCTCTGTGGGACACTTCGTCGGCCTGGAGCCCTGTTTTGGGGTTTCGAGGTGTGTTAAGTCTGCGGCCATTCACTTATGGGTGCAGAGTAGGTCTCAGGAGTGGTGGTTGGCCAACACTGGGCAGAGGCAGGCGAAGGAGTTCATTAGGGACTATTCACCGAGGCTAACTGCAGAATTAATCCGTCAAGGCCGCGTGCGGCTATAAGGATAAATGTAGGCTTATTAACTGGCCACTGCAGGCTCATTAAACACATGCATCGCATGGGCCTGGCCTCTGTAGGTTCTGTCAGGAAGAAGAGGAAACGGCACTGCAGGTGTTGTGTCAGTGTGAGGGGCTTGTTTGGGCTAAGGATGTTACTTCTCGGGGAGGAAAAACCAAGGCCTGGTGATCTTTACCCAGGAGTCGCTCTCCAGAATTAAGAGTCTAATTAAACGGACGTGTCTAGAGGGCGAGCTCTAAAGTTGGGGAGCCTTTGACTTCCTTATTTTAAGACAATCTACTTTAAAAATTGACTACTTGTCCATCTAAAAGAGTTTTCAATGAATTAAACCAACTTGATAAACTAACACTGTTGAGTGCTCGTGAACACGTTTTCTTGTAAAACAAACTTAATTTTTCATACGAAGATAAAAGGAATCCTGGAAAATGATATACCGTTTGAAAGCCCATTAAACAAGGAAACTTTTTATAAAAAGTGCCAGCACCTAGGTCTGATAATGATCACATAAGGACCTAATGAGTTTTCTTAAAAATTTCGATTACTTTTATTTTCCCAGTTTCCGGAGGAAGATTGAGGCTGTTTGGGAGCCACAATAGATCCAAAGGGGTCGCAGTGGCGTAGGTCTTAAGGCTGCCCTAATTCAATGTATCTAGGTGCCACAAATCATCGGATCCGACAGCAAAACTTTTGGACAAACACCAGCCAACTGTAAGTACAACGATACTGAATAAAATTTTCATTCTTTTGAGTTTTTCTCGAAAACGGCTCCTACGATTCCCTTTACACTTGAATCGAATGAGTAATCGATTATTTTTATTTTTTACAGTATTACAGGAAATGTTAATTTAAGAGCACTTAATTTATTGGCGAGGTAGATGCAACCATCTACCCATAAACCCAACGGTTTATCTCTAATGTTCCCATTTTTAATTCATTGTCTTATCACGCATAAATTTAACTATCTAGCAATCATTGAGCTGTAAGAAGCTTCTTGGTCAATAATAAAAAAAACGTAAGACCGATAGCTGGATTCGAACCCGAGATTTCTGCGTGGGAATCCAGTGCTTTAATCAAATTCCTTAAGTCTCTCTTATATTTTAAATTTTTAACATCAAATATTAACTACTTTATAAAATTTGAACTGGTAAATTGCTTTTACAGAATTTCTAAGCAGTCTATGGTGACAGATATTTATTAGCTTAAACTGCGGTACTAAACTTTAAACTGTTAGGGTGCCGGCAGTTAGCGTTTTCTATCGATTAATCATTTAAACTGACAGAAGATCTTAAGTTTAATTGAGCAAGATTCTTTATCAAATGTTGCCTTTTCATCTCTCTCGTAGGTGTTGAGAAGAGCACATTTTCAAAATTGATATTTTAATAGTAAAAAACGTTTACATCCATAACTATGTTTTCCAGATATACAGGGTGAACCAATAAGTAATGTCCTTATTCACATTCTTATCTTTTTTCAACAGTGCAGTTATGTGTGAAATTGTAATTTGGAGTAAATACAAACTATATGAATTTTTGTTTTAACATTTTCTCAAATATTTCAGAGAGATCAGAAGTAAATGTTTAAAGTGCAATTTGCAACCTTTGACTGCCTTATTTTAAGACAATCTACATTAAAAATTGACTACTGGTCCATCTAAAAGAGTTTTCAATGAATTAAACAACTTGATAAACGAACACTGTTGTGTGCTCGTGAACACTTTTTTTCTAGCAAAACAAACGTAATTTCTCATACGAAGATAAAAGGAATCCTGGAAAATGATATACCGTTAGAAAGCCCATTAGACAAGGAAACTTTTATAAAAAGTGCCAGCACCTAGGTCTGATAATGATCACATAAGGGCCTAATGAGTTTTCTTAAAAATTTCGATTACTTTTATTTTTCCAGCATTCGGAGGAAGATTGAGGCTGTTTGGAGAATAACTTATGCTTCAAAATGGTATCAATTTTTAGAAAATTTATCTGTCTTTTTAACCGTGTCATCAGAATCGAATTCGGACTAAAACTTTCTGAGTAATAACATTTTTATTGGAAAAAAAGTAATGATTTTAGAAAAAAAAAATTAAAGTGACGTCACTCAAGAACAGTGCAAAATATGAAATTGGCCAATACGTCTTTGAAGTCTACTTCACACAGTAGGCCTATGGACATTAGTTGCTGGTTCACTCTATATACCAGAGCTCCAGCAAATCTGTTTTTCCCTCCTATCCCGTGGCAAAGGCGTAAAGCCATTTTTAATGCCCTGTAATGCAGGGGCACTCGTTTAAATGCTTAAAAATCATTAAACCGTTATTGCGCTATGAGCAAATCGGCGAGTCCCCTAATACCTATTAGTTGTAGATAGTCGTGCCCAGTAGTTCCTCGGAATAGCACGATAGACTCTTTTCTTGGGGAGGCCGTCAGGTATCCTGTCTTCTAGCAGTGTTGCCCACTGCTTTTCAGCGGCCATGCTCATGAATTCCGCGTGTAATTTCCTCCCTTTATGTGGCTACCTATAACTCTTTTAGCCGATGCGTAACACATTGCGTGGTCGGGCTGATCACATTGACTTTCCTGTTTCGCAAGGTTATCGGCTGGTAATATGCAGGAATCCACTGTGAAGCCAGGTGCTTCCCTTCTGTAAGTACCTTTTCAACCATTTCCTGACACGCTCTTACATCAGCGGAAATTCCACTCTGAGCTCTCGTTACGTCTATAAACGCGCAGCTTGGGAGTCACTGAGGAACACTACTAGGTCCAATTGGCCCGAGTCTCCCAATCGAAATTTGATGCCCACGTTCCAACAGGTTCTGAGAACTCGAAGTTGATTCCATAAATTCTTGCTCCCGCAACTTTAGTGGCACCTTCTGCTGAACCGTCGGTATAGATGTGGGTCCAAGGAGGAGATGGATAACATTCTCCAAGCATTTCAAGGGCTAGAGCTCTCAACTCGGTCTCACTGTTGACGCCTCATTTTTTTAAGGGCATCAGCAAAACTTGGGTACCACCAAGAAATCTGTCAATAAAATTTGAACTTAAATCGATCAGACGGAAATGCCTCATTAAATTCTTTTCTTTTTAACTTCCTGTATTTCCTTTAAAGTTCCTATTCAGGTTTATAATAAGTATAATTTATATTCTAAAATGAATATGTAGGCTTTGTGACCGTAAATTATTAAACTAAGGATTCAAGATTGGCGAGGAATCGGTCAAATAAAAAACAAACTCGTCTTTTTGCCAACGTTTCGACAAATATATTGTCTTCTCCAGGGCCTGGATATTACAAATACAAAATACAAACAATTTAGAGAATCAGTAACACAGAAAATCAGTAATATAAAAATCAAATACAATACAATAAAATTTTTTTCCAGGCTCTGAAGAAGACAATATATTTGTCGAAACGTTGGCAAAAAGACGAGTTGTTTTTTATTTGGACCGATTCCTCGCCAATTTTGAATCCTTAGTTTATATTCTAAATATTTTTTTCCCCAGAAAAATACATTGTAGGACAGTTTTGAAAAGGTTTATTTTTTCAATTTTCCCTAATTTTCTTGATAATCAGTAAATTTCTTGATAGCTCTAGTCAGCAGTTTTCACGATACCACTTTTATTAAAAATATAAACGAAAATCTATAAGTTTAGCTTGTAAATTTTTTGTACAGGTAAATTCCTTTTACCGCCAGTACTAGAGGATAGTGGAAGATAGGCTTCACTCTAAAGTGTCCTTTCACTGAATTGTACGGCACTACCACCAAAGTAAATTTGATTATAATCCCCCTTATTAATAAAATACCGAGTTGGGAGAAAATTAAAATAACAGCTGTGAATCTATACAGATAAAGGCGTTGCTTTCGTTTTTAATGAGAGAGAAACATTTTAATGCAAATATTTGCAAAACAAAGGGTGCTGCCCAAATAGATCGGCTTGCTAGACACACAGCGCAAAAAATCATGAAATTTGATATTCATAAGTGACGTGACACTTGTCCTTTTATTAAATTGAACCTACAATGAAAGAAAATAACTTTCATAAAAGTGAAAGTCACCAAAATTAAGTAAAATTTCGAATTATGAAATGTATAGTGTGTGTTTAATTTGATTTTAATTATTATTTATTTATTGCTTTTAGATACATTTATCCATAGCAAGGAGTGCTTTTTACATACAGGATGTTCAGCATAAGGCTACGGTAACTTAGGGAGGCGATTCTGGGCATCATTTGCAACAAAAAATTCCATATAAACTATGGCTCGATTCGGCTCCGTTTTATAGATATTTTTAATTTTATGTTTTTTCAAGGTATTACTACTTTTTAGTCTATAATTCTCAAACTATTAAAGCTACAGCAATTTCAATAAGCTCATTAGAAAGAAGATTAAATTTCCTTTTAAATAAGCTAATTTATATTCCAAAATAATAATATCAAGTGTTTCACTTTGTTGCCCAAACATAAGAAATAGCAAGTTTCTAATTTTTTCACAAAAACTATGACTTTATTTTTCTCGAAAATATTATATAAGTTTAAAACTTATTGGGTATGAGTCCTAAGGTTATCAGGGTTATTAAAAAATTGTATAATTCTGCAAGGATGTATGTTGATAATAACACAGATCAATCTGAGATGATAGATGTCACGTCTGGAGTTCTCCAGGGGGAAATTCTGAGCCCTTTATTATTCAGTCTGTACCTTTGTAATATTGTAGAGTATTTTACTAGTAGGGGAGCACAGGGAGTTTATCTTAACAACCTCCGCGACCTGTTACTATTACTGTATGCCGACGATTTGGCAATTATTGGCTTCTCGTGGCACGATGTACAGAGGAAACTTAAGATTCTTGAAGATTAATGTAAAGAGAACCACTTAAACGTTAACCATAAAAAAACTGTTATAGTCCCTTTTAAAAGAGGAGGTAGATTAAAAAATTTAAAAAAATTATTTCTCAATAACTTAGAGATTGAGGTACAAAGAAATTATACATATTTAGGTGTGCCGCTTTACTCTTCAGCCAAATTTGCTAAATCTGCTTCAGATTTTTTAACTAAAAGTTCTTTGGCTATTCCAGGAGTGTTAGATATTCTCAAGTCAGTAAAAAGTGACAGCTGGCAATCAAGCATCAAATTGTTTGATAGTCTTGTGGTCAATGTGCTTTTATATAGTGCAGAAATTTGGTCCCCTCCATATACTGAATCACTACACTTTGCTGCCAGAAGTGGTAATGTAAAAGTTGTTGAAAAGTTATTAGAGTATGTAAATGATAAAGAAACGTATGTTAAGAATGAAAACAGTAACAAAGAGACATCACTGGGGGTGTATACCAACAAAATCGCTACTTAGAGCATCTGAAATTTATAGGTTAATAACAAGATCAGAAGAATTTGGCATAAAAGTAAAGGATGCAAGTTTTGATATACAATCAATAGTGAAATACTCAAGAAACGTTGTTGATAAATTGTCAAGCGGTGTTGCATATTTGATGAAAAAAAATAACAAATAGTTGAAAGGGCGCAGGTCCGCTTCATTAAGCTTCTTTTGAGTTTGCCGCGTTCCACTCCTGATTTTTATGTCCGCCTAGAATCTGGTAGGATTCATCTGAAATTTAATGTGTTCATACGGCTGCTGGGCTGGTGGAGGAAATTACTTGCTATGAGTAATGACCGCCTCCCCAGAATGTGCTATGATAGGCTTTTGCAGCTAAGTGATAGCAAAAAGATGCCCTTTAATTGGGTTACTGAGTTTAGTACCTATTTATTCGAGATTGGGGCACAGGATGTCTGGTTGGCACAAGACTTGAAACTGCTTTGTGATAATTATTCTTCCCTAATCGAAGCGTGTAGAAATAATCTTTTATGTAATGATATCTCTAAGGCAGAGACTTCTCATTACAATATGTATTTTAGAAATATAAGTACCCTAGGATTGGGAGAAGAGTATTTAACGTATACATATAAATAAACTTAGAATATTTTGTCAGTTGCGGTTAATGGAAAAGAAGGTTAATAGGCTTTTTTATAATGGGACAGCTTATAAGTTTTCTCCAGAGTCGAGTTGCCCATTGTGTAATTCAGGTAGTTTGGATAGCTTAGAACATTTTGTTTTAGAATGTAAATTATTTGATAATTTCCGTAAGCTCCTTATTTCTGAATATGTTAGTGGCGTCTTGGATGAGAACTTAATATTTTGTAACTTGTTGGTACCAGAGTCAGTTTCAAAAATCAATAAAATTTTCTATTATATTTCTAAGGCCCTCAAATTAAGAAATGTTGTGTTAAATCTTCCCTAGAGGCATATCTCTATTTATTTATATTTTTAATACATGCTGAAAGTGTGACAGCTTGTTAATTTTATTTCATTACTTTTTGGTTCTTAATTTTTATTCTTAAGAGTAAATGTTTCTTTTTCTTTTGTTTTTGAATTTGGTTAAACTTGACATTTTGTTTTTTGAAGTATGATGTTATTTTATTATGTATATGTTTTATAATGTACTACTCAACTCTTGCTAAAAAATTATATTTTATGAGCAATAAAAAAAAAAAAAAAAAAAATATATAAGTTTAAAACGTGCACTACTCATGAAAAACATCTACATACAAACACCTTTCGAAAGATATACCATGAATAGTGGTTATTTTAGAAATAGATGCAGAAATCTGTGATTAATTGCAAAAAAGTAGGTCCCAAAACAGCGTCGGCATTATGAAAGGAATTCTATCTCTACATAAAGAGTTAAACGAATTAAAAGCCCAGCTGATGAAGCTTCAGACTTCTTTTAATTATACTCAGCAATTTGTGCATTATGATGGCCTGAGAATTCTTAATGTTCCCTACAAACCTGACGAAAATATTCTTGAAATTATTAAACAAATTGCAGGTTTGATTGATTACAACTTGGATGTTAGTTCAATTAAATCCGTATTTCGTATTAAAGGCAGGGCCAGTGAATATTCTTCTCCGATTATTTTAAAATTTTTTAATGCTTTACTGAAGACACAATTCATAAATTTTTTTAAGAAGAAAGGTTCAGTTAATCTAGGTACTCAAGAAAATCCAATATTAATTAAGATTTTTGAAGAGATGTCACCTTCTAATTATTTTCTCTATAAAAAAGTTAGAGAACTTAAAGTGCAAAATCTCGTAAAGTATGTTTGGTTCAGAGGAGGTAGAGTTCTAATCAGAAAAGAGGAAAATACACCAGCTATAACAATTAACTCTTTTTCGGACATTGTCAGTTTGAAGGGGCTCCCTGGACAGGCTGAGGAGGTTCTTTTTTCTGATGAATTTGAAGATGTAGAGACTGATGTTTCATCTCAAACCTCAAAAATGTCTCTGGATGGCAGAAAGAAGAGAAGGCGCCGTCAGGTCGATAATAAAGCTGGACCAATTGATGTTTTTTTAAGACCCTGCTCCCCCTCCCTAGATCGGCTGAAATAACTACCAATTCTACGGCAAATGACATCTCCTTGTGTTTTTGGAATATAAATGGGCTTTCAACTCTTTATAATTTGACTTGTGAAGAAATTAAGAAACTTTTATTTTATGATATTATTGGAATGTACGAATCATGGCATCTGTCTGAGAAGGCTGCTTTCCCTGGTTTTTTGAAAAATTATGTATCTGTTGCAGTACCAGCTAAGAAAGAAAAATTGAAAGGTCGGGGCAGTGGTGGTCTGATTATTTTTGTTAAAAAGTGTCTTAATGTGAGTGTAACCGTATTACAATCGCGAGATTGGTGGTTGTCTGTTTTGTTAAAAAATGATTATTCTGTGTTAATTATTTGTTTGGTATATCTGAGACCAGGCAAGGAATATGATTATATCGTTGAGCTGATAAAAAATGATATTTATGAAATTAAATTAATGTATGGCTGCTGTAATTTAATCTTGGCGGGCGATCTGAATGCTAGGGTGGGCAGTTTAGATACGGTAAATAGTGAATGTTTTGCGAATTCTTACCTTAATAGTAATAGAAGCTCGTGTGACCAGATAGTCAGTAATAGAGGACTTGCTTTGACCGATTTACTTGATGAAATGGGTTTTTTTATACTAAATGGGCGTACTATTAGCGATAAATTAGGTAATTATACATTTGTTAGTAACCAAGGGTGCAGCGTAATCGATCTGGTGTGCGCCCCTTTTGAAACTGTTACTGTTATTAATGATCTAAAAATAATTAATATTTCCGATTTATCCGACCACTTGGCCTGCTCTCTTAGTTTAGTGACTGATTTTTGCAGTAGCCATAAGCTAAATAACAAAAATGAAAAATCTGAAATCCTTAAGATTTTCCGTGACACGGACCATCTTAGCAACTTTGTATTGACCCTGAAACATTCATCTCGTATTTATTATAACTGTGTTGACATTAACGATTTGTATACTAATTTTGAATCTGCTATACTTGATAGTATGAACCAGGCAGACATGATTAAAAAAATAATTATTTCTAATTTATTAAATAACAAACCTTGGTTTACGTCTGAATGTTTCATGGCTAAGAAAGCAGTAAAAAATAGTTTTAAAAAATGTCATAACAGTAAGTTTGAAAGAAATTGTGTCATTGAATATCAACAAACAAAAAAGAAATACAAAGGTTTATTGAAGTCATGTAAACAGAAATATTATGACGATACTAAGGAGCGCTTCCGTAATGTAAACAACCCAAATGATTTTTGGAATGTTGTTAATAAAATTAAAAAGACACACTATACAGTCTGCCCTATTGATGTTGAACAATGGGAAAGTTTTTATAACTCAGTGTTTTCTAAATCTAAAGTAGATTTAGACAATTTTTTTGGCTACTACAACCCTGAACTGGATGCTACCATTTCATTAGATGAAATCCATTCGTCTCTAATTAATTGTAAAAATAAAAAGGCAACTGGTGTTGATTTAATACCTAATGAATGTTTAAAAAATCTCCCAGACGAATGGATTCACTACCTACTAAATTTATTTAATAAAATATGGGAAAATGAAAGTGTTCCTGTGTCATGGGGTAAAATAAGACTGAATTTGATTTTCAAAAAAGGAGACCCCTCGGACCCTTACAATTACAGAGGGATTGCTTTGTTCAATACTATTGTGAAGGTTTTCACATTTGTGGTTTATAATAGATTGGTAAAATGGGCTGAGTCTAACAAATTGATTCCTGAAAATCAATGTGGGTTTAGGATGGGTCGTGGATGTAGAGATAGTGTTTTTTCTTTAATATCTGCTATAAATATTCAATTACGCTTAAAGAGAAGGAAAGTTTTCACTATTTTTGTGGATTTTAAAAGAGCGTTTGATTCTATAAATCATTCACTACTGTGGCGGAAGTTGTATCATCTGGGGATCAGTACCAAAATAATAAGAATTCTTGAAAATCTTTATGAAATGTCATCTTTCATTATTACTCAGGGGAATGTTAGCTCACAGGACATTCGTATCACGGAGGGAGTGCTTCAGGGGGAAGTGCTCAGCCCCTTGCTTTTTTTGCTATTTGTCTCCGATATGCCTGATTTTTTTATTACTAACGGATCCCGCGGTATTAATATTGACAAGAATACAGATTTACATCTGCTGCTGTATGCTGACGATGTGGCTATTTTAGCTTCCTCCTGGCTGGACACCCAGACAAATTTAAGCATTTTGCAAAAATATTGCCAGAATAACTGTTTAACAGTTAATACCGCAAAAACTAAAATACTTCCTTTCCATAAAGGTGGTCGCACCTCAAATCTCAAGCCTTTTAAGTACGCTAGTACTGGTATTGAAATTGTAAACAGTTTTACGTATCTCGGGGTCCCTTTCCACAGGTCAGGTACTTTCTTCCAGACCACAAAGTATTTTCTATCTAAGGGTTCAGCAGCTAATTCAGTTGTCATGAAGGTACTATCCGGTTCTAAATCAGATTCGTGGCGTTCAAATTGTCATCTGTATGACTCTGTTTCCGAAAGTAATTTGTTATATTTGTCTGAGATCTGGGCTTGCAGATACGGATCTTTGATTGAGCGTGGGCAGGTGAATTTCCTTAAAAAGCTACTGTGTTTGGCTATATCAACCCCAGACTCGTATGTGAGATTGGAGACTGGTCGTATTCACACCCAATTGAAGATATTTAAGAGAATGCTCAAATGGTGGGTCTGTCTGCTTAATATGTCAGATGATAGAACGCCTAAGATCTGCTACAACAGACTAGCTGCACTCTTGGATACTTTTGACTTGCCCTTTAACTGGACCCATGACTTGAGAAACTGTTTAACCTCTATTGGCAGATCTGATGTTTGGATGGCTCAAGATGTCAAGTTAATTGAAAGTGAATTTAATAATATGGTATTTGCGTACAGTAACAATTTGTTAAGTAAAGATATTGACAAAGTTATCAGTTCTAGTTATAATAATTATTATAGAAGTTTGTGTTATTTCAATTTTGATGACTCATATATATTATTTAACACTCATATTAACAAAATTAGAGCTGTCTGTCAGTTACGTTTAGCCTCCAAGCACCATACCAGACTATACATTAAAGGTGAAAAGTTTATTTTCGACAAAGAACAATGCCGTTGTTGCTCACTTGGACATAGAGAGGATATTGCCCACTTCCTGGTAAACTGTCCTTTATATTCTACAGCTAGAACTAAATATTTAAGTAAATATATAAAGAATGTGGACGACTGTAGTAATGTGATCACCATACTGGATATTGTTTCTATTGAACAACTCAATGATATTTACTTCTATATTCATAGCAGCCTTAACTTAAGGAAATTAAAGTTACAAATTTAACTGATTATAAATGTGTGATTTTATAATATTCAAAAATTCATTTAGTATCCTGTGCTGGTTCATTTAGATTATTTTCTTGTAATATTATTATTATTATTATTATTATTATAATTATTATTATTATTACTAAGTATTGGTTTTATTTTATCTAAGTTATTATATTGATAAAGATGTTACTTTCTGTTTCTTTTTTATGTAATTTCATTTTTTGTTTTGTTTTATGTTCTTCAATTTTGTAAATACTTATGTAAATACTTTACCCAACTCCCTACAATAAGCCTCTGGCTTTAATGTAGTATAAATAAATAAATTATGAAAGGAATTCACCTACCATAAGAATATAACTGATCAGAAACATCAAATCATGTACGATTTTTTGCAAACGTGTAATTTAATAATTAATTTATTTAAGAACTATATTCAAAAATATTACATTTACATTATAAATAATAAAATAAAATATAAAGAAGAAAATGGTATATGAGTTTAAATGAGTGTTAGGTACCAATTTCGAAAGAAAGGATTTTCGTTTAACGAGTTTAACGAGATCTGTGTGCAATTCTTTAGTTAATTAAAAAATTATGCTAAATATGTGAATAAAACACAGATTTTCTTGAACTAAACAATAAACTTTTGGAATTAACAGGTTGTGAAGAGCTAATGAATTAGCCGAGAACTTATTTATCGCTCTAATCCCCAAATTAGAAACTGACATGTTTTATCCCAATACGGCTTATTAAATAAATAAATGCAACAAGAAGAGATAGTTTAAAGTCTATATGTTCATTTTTAGTTGTCGTTTTACTATTGCCATGCCAACATATTCGAATATTGAATATCGCGATAAGTTATACGATATATAGGTGAAGTATTCCATCCACTATTTTTTATAATTATATATTTTAATAATAATATCCACATCAATATTATCAGAACAATTATGCAACGTTAGCCACAAAAATTTCGGTCTAAAGACTTTTATCCTTGAAAATAGTCCGTGTACTAGATGACCTAAGATAATCGCAGATCTTTTAAGGAGCGACCACAAAAGGTTCAAGGAATTTGGAGCTACTACTACTGTTGGTTGGTTTAAAGTAAAGTTAGTGCTTCATGAGTTGAACGATCAGCCAAAAGTATGGTTAAAGTTTAGAAGTCTGTTTTTCACTACGTTGGGCAATAAATTTTTTAAAAAATTAAATCTTAGCCTGTGACATTAAGTGGATTTTGCACGATAATTTGAACGTTAACGATTAGACTAGGCTAGATTCCCAAATCCTTGAATTATTTGGGCTCAAAGAGAATAGATAAATATATAAAAAGATTAGTCGACCCAATTTTAAAAGAGGTAACTTTAAGAAATGTCCCAGAAATGAAGCCAACAGCTAGCATTGGTCTTTAGAAGGTGATCGGCCCAACTGCATGACATTGAAAACGAATTACCAAAGAATCTGAAATGGAAGAATCAGATGGAAACTTTACTTGGCAAAAAACAGCATTAATCGAATTCCTTAAAACCTCGAGGACCCAATTTTAATAATAATGACATAAATCGACTTGTTTCTTGTTAGCAAAGATCTTCTGACTTTAATGGTGCTTATTTTGTGATTAAATTGAACAAGTATAGATTTGGGTTACAAAATAGTCTGAAATCCGCTTAACTTTTCTCATATCTTAGTTTGTTTTCGCTTAATAAATGAATATTGAAATTAAGCATGGACTTAGAAAGCTCAAAACAACGCTTTCAAGTCCCAACAAGTGGGAAAATATCTCTTCCAATAAATAATGGGGTAAGTTACAAACAAAAATGTTTTTTTACAAGTTTTAATATATTTTTCGATCTGATCTTCAATTTTATTTAAAACTGCTTAAATTTGAACAATATACCTTATTTTTTTTAAAAATAAAGCCTTAATAAGCCTTAATTCAAAAATTGATCGTTCAGTTTTGACAAATTTGTATTTTGTTTAATACGACGGAGGAATATGAAATGTTAGATATTTTATATAAACTTTGGTTTAAAACAATTAAAGAATTGGTATATCAGAAAGATAGACAGGTTTAGCTAGACATTGAAGGCAGATGTGGATATTCTAAACTGAATTTGTGGAGTCAACACCAGGACAAAAGTGTTCGTCAACAACTATTGTCTGAATTGGGTATATCTCAACATAAAATAAACTAGCGCCGAAATGGGTAAACAGTGCAAAAAAAGAACTCTAGCACAAGTCCAGTTTAGAAACTTGACAATCTACAGGGTAATGATTTGATCAGCATTGTTACCGTTATGAAAAACAGATATTTCTGCTGAAACCAGATTGTAAAGAGAACATTTGGTTAAGGACATGACCAATCAGCTCAGCCTAATCATTAACCATTTTTCAACATAAATCACGTGAATCTAGTTTCTCTTGAACTTAGCGTCACAGTGAGAGAGGCTTGTCCCAGTCATTGTTGCAACTTTTTTGGGTAAGAATTCAAGAGCTACGTGTTTTAGGAAGTTTCGAGGCCAATTAAATTGTCGTTGACGATTGTCGGGAGATGTGTTGAAGTAGAGTTTTTTTTTTGCTAAGTTTTTGGTTTTTGGTAAGATTATTGTGGAAATTAAGGAAGCGAGAACGGATTAGTTTGGTAACGAAGGGGATATGGAGGTGTTAGTAAAGAGTTCAAACTTGCTAGAGAGCGTTGACAATATGACGAAGGTTTTTAGATTGTAAGGATTTCATTCTTTGAATGGAAATGCTTTCGCAAAGCCCTACAGTTCGGCTCCATAAGTCCAGATCAGTCTCAGAACTTAAGTAGTTTTGAAAACAAATCAGTGTCAAAGAAGTATTTATTTGAGTGCCAGAAAAAACCAAAAAAAAGTGTTTTGAACCACTGGAATTTATGTAAACAGCTTTAGCTTTAAAAAAAAACTTGATAGAACCGAAAACGAAGAGTTTTCTAGGACGATAATCCATGCACAACTCCATCTTACATTGAAATTGACTTAGTAAAATTCAACAAATAGACTGGATTGAGCAGTACGACACTACCAAATTCGGCGGCTGATTTCTTTTGATGCCGACGATTTAGCAATGGAGAAGAACACACAACCTAAGATCAAGTACGCTTTGCTTCTATTCAACGGTACGGAATTCCAATAGCTCCCCAAAAATCCAAGGAATATAGATTAGTTAAAACAGTAAAATTTCTATTAACAACCATGTTTTTACTCACCCAAGAAAAAAAAAACAATTGTAATTATTGTCAGTTTTACGTAATAACACAGAAAGAAGAGGAGGTCGTGCTAATGCACTAGAAATTCGGTTTCCAATAAGTGTTATAGTAGAATTGCACACAACAAACAAATATAAACAAACCAGAACAGATAGTAAAGTTACCACTTACTGGGATGTGATGTGCCATGACTGGGGCTAGAGACATCACTAAAGTTTCACTCTGAGGGTAGTTCCCAGTTTTAAGGGTTGTACCCATAGTGGGCGTGGTCTAAACATACCCTCACTGATTCAATTAATTGCTCCGCCCCTAATTTTTTGTTTGTTTGTTTATAGTTTTATTTTTTTATTTTTAATTCGCATTTAGTATAAATATCATTAAGATGCTCAATAAGATCAGAATTTATATTTGTGCTGCTATAGATGCAGCCATTTTTTAAAATATACAAAAAAATTTACTTTAGTTTGATTTAATAAACCGCTCATGCTGATGAAAATAATAACAAAAAACTCTGGGGCGAATACAAACACGACTCTTTACTATTACACTCGTGGTTCCACTTCTCAAATTCTCTTCAAACTTCAATATTAGAGACATTTGTAATTCTTATCAAAACTAAACAGTTTTTAAATAAACTTTATTAGTTAATATATACATTTAATTATAAAGTTGAAGTATATTTATAATTTTATCTTTTGACCTTCATAAAACCGTTTAAGGGGTCGCTTAAGTGTTTTAACTTTCCATCTCCGCCCACAAATTTAGATCGGCAGTTAGTGGTGAAACCCGTCTAAAAAACTATCGTTACTTTAGTTTTACAGAGACTATGCTTTTATTATTATTATTATTTTTTTTTTTTTGGCATTGGCTTTCGCCTTACAGCCAGCATCGTCTAGACCAGTGGTTCCCAAACTTTTTTGACCCATGGACCCCTTTTTATAGTCAAAACTTGCCCACGGACCCCCAAGTGAAAAAGCTACATAAATGCATAGTCTAAAAATTACAAATTTAAAGAAGCATCTTGTGGAAGAAGTATTTATTGAAATTATAACTTTTGTTTAAGATAAAATTAAAAAAATTAATAATTTGGATGAACGTGATGAGATGTTATGAGTGTATCTATATCCGGCTCAATGTTTGTGAGTAGCAACCGCAAATCCCCACGAGTAATCTTTGGTTCAGGTCTGCATGAAGAGCCGTTAAGTGTTCGACAATGAGCAAGCAAATCTTCATCTCTATTTTACAATTTCGAAAGATTTGGAAACTGAGAACATTCTCCTCTTCTCAAGTTTTGTTTTTACAGAAAATGTTTTGCAACAAACGGAGATATTACCTTTTAGTATTGATTAAATTTAATTGGTCACCTTGTTAGTTTCTAATTTCCATAATAATAAAAATGGATCACAGTTTTATTATTTTATATTGAACCTTGCGCGGACCCCCTGACGTTGTTCAGGGACCCCCAAATCGCTTTTAATTTTCCACGGACCCCCTGAATGATACCGGGGACCCCTGGGGATCCGTAGGGACCACTTTGGGAACCGCTGGTCTAGACCAGGGGTCGGCAACCTATTTTAAGTAGAGAGCCATTTTTCCTTAAATAATTTTAATAAATCTTACCAAGAGCCGCAAGGATGATAGTGTAAACAACTCTGTAGATCATTTGTATCTACAAATTATTATTTTATGATATTCAATAACATTTAAATGTTTTATATATTTATTTTCACATATTGCAAAGTAAATTAACAAATAAATAATAACGAATGAAAAGGCGGCAGTCTTACAATATAAATCAAGTCCTTATTTCGATAAATGTATAATTCTATTCAATTTCGAACCTATCACATTTAAAATTATTTTTGAAAAAATACCTTTAATAAATGGAATTTTCATTCGTTTCAATAAAATTGAAATATACAATATATTTTGGGCAGGCTGAAGAGCCACCAAATTTGGATAAAAGAGCCGCGGGTTGCCGACCCCTGGTCTAGGTGCTTATCACTAGAATATCACTCACTCTCCATTCTTACTTATAAATACATTCACTTCACACATTCATCCCTCTACTATATCCTTAACAAAAACTTACAGTTTAAAAAGTTAAGTATAAGGGTTGATTAAACGCCAAAAGGTACACAAATCAGCAAGTACCCAACATTTCATTAATACTTCATTGATATTATTTAAGTAATTTTACCGCATTAATTTTCATTAATATTTTTTAAGAATTTATTAGATGTCACATACCCTTATGCTGGCCATTTTCATCTACAAAATATTTGTTCAAGTAGCACACCATTTAACATAGATTGACTGTAATATCTATTTATCTATAATAATCAAACTATTGATTACAGGTGAAAAAGAAAACGTTATAAAAAATAAAAAAATATGAGGCTAAAAAATTCATAAACTTTTTTAAAAAATTGCTCACACCAACATACATCAATGATTTTATTTATTTTTATTTTTAAATAAAAATCGTCGGTTTAAGTTCATTCTTCGATTAAAGTAATTGTTATTTTATGAAGTAGTCAAACGTTTATAGTAATAGGTAATAATTATCTGGCTTTATCGCAAATAATATAGTTTTCTTCAATTACATTCTCAATCTAGGTATTCATCCCACAATGTTGTGTATATGTAATATAAAATAAATAAGATATGCATATTTTTAGGACAGCTAATTATTCCAGTATTTTACCATAAGTAAAATTAGGGGAACTAAATTAAATTACAATTGAGAAATGAATAAATAATGTTGAATAATCTACTTGTTATTAACTGTGTGTTATTTGTCCTCACGAATATTTCGGTAAGACGAATTCAAGACTGAAATATTGCTTTAAATCCTCCGTGATTCAAATTTAAACAGTAGCCGACTCTAAATTTGTCTTTTTCTAATTTAACATGCATGTATATGTGACAACTTCAGAATCAGAAGAATAATTTGGAATAGAGTTAAAATAAAGTACCTATTTATACGAAGATATAATATACATTTTATCACAATTATAACTATTATGAATGAACTGGCCAGCATAAGGGTATGTGACATCTAATAAATTCTTAAAAAATATTAATGAAAATTAATGCGGTAAAATTACTTAAATAATATCAATGAAGTATTAATGAAATGTTGGGTACTTGCTGATTTGTGTACCTTTTGGCGTTTAATCAACCCTTATACTTAACTTTTTAAACTGTAAGTTTTTGTTAAGGAGATTTTTGTACCTTTTGGACAGATTTTCCTTTTTGTCTATTAGCAAAGTTACATATCTGCTTTACAGATTGGATTTTTTTAAAATTTGGAATAAGCTATTCTATCATTATAACCTGATAAGGTGTTAAATCGGAACCGTAACTACCACTGGAGAGATCTTTTTAAAGAATGGTTATAGTTGCGGTCCCCAAACCATCCTCAATAACAATTTTTTTGAGAAAGCCTTTTTATATAAAATAGGAAGGTATTTGTACGTAAATAGCAAAATTAAACTGCGATTTCAGTACTTCCTTTTAAGAGGAGCAAGAAAAATAAACTGCGATTACAGTACTTCTTTCTAAAAGGCAAAGATTTTGAATCGAACGACAATTCATTGATGTAAATCGGTTCACTCATTGATAATTTTAACGATTGCAGTACTTCCTCTTAGTAGGTGTAAGAGCATGATGGCACTTCACAGCCACGTAGAGGAGCTTTAATCACTTCTTCGTGCTAAATTTTATCAAAATCGGGTTAAGCTTTGTAGAAATATTGGTAATAATAGTTTTAGAAAGGGCCTTATTTGGGTGGGGCAAACTCCCCTCCTTATGAGGCATAGCGTCGAGACTTTTAAAGTACAAATCTGTACAAAATTTCGATTCATTCATGAAAATCGGTTCACGTGTCGATAATTTGAAACGATTGCTATACTTCCCCTTAATAAGTGTAAGAGCAGATCGTCGCTTTATTGTTAGGTAGGGGAGCCCTAACCCTATCATCCTACCAAATTTTATCAAAATAGGGCCAAGATTTACAGAGTAATTAGTAATAATAATTTTGGAGGGGGCCTTACATAAAGGGGGCTAACTCCTCTCCCATTCGATGTACAGGGCCGAGACCCCCAAAAGGCACATCTACATAAAGTTCCGAATCGAATGACACCTCATTCATGAAAATCGGTTCACGCGTTTAGGCGCTACGTTGTTTACAAAAAAGGTAACAAGAACAACAACAAGAACAACAAGAAGAAGAAGAACAAGAACAAGAACATTTTTTGAAAAAGCCGTTTTTGCTCATTTTCGGCAACTTTTTTCTCGAAACCTATTAGATCTGGGTGGTTGCAAAAAAATTATAGTTATAAAGGAGAATTTGGAGTAAGATTTAAAGAAAATTTGGGAATTTTATCTTTTATAGAAAAATAGAAAAAAATTGTCAAAGTTGGGTGTTTTTCAACGTTACACTTTTTCGTGCAGTTTTTGATGGTCAACCCTTATACAACTGTCCTACCGGACAGTTTTAATACAACTATTTACATAAACTACAGCTAATGGATGGATCAGTACTTTATATTCCTGCCATCCTTATAGCTTAACCGAAATTAAAATCACGTAATCCTTCTGTAATCATTTTCTTCCATTCATTCTAATCGGCTATAACTTTTAAATACATTCATATTTCTTTGCTAGCTCTGCTATAGATGTAAGTACATAGATGTGCTTAATTCTAATACGAAATGGTGCATCTAAAAACCTGTATATGTCGTCAATCATTCGTTTCCTTTCTACCACATAACGTGGACATATCCATTATTATATGTTTGAAATCCTCCTCCTCATTGCAATCTACGCAAAGAGGAGAGAGGACCTTTTGTTGATTCTGTGAAGATACGATCCGCACACCGCGTGGTACAGCTCTCAGCCTGCTTATTGTCGTAACAACCCATTTTCTAAGTGGTTTCTAGGCTGATTTGATTCACGATTTTTGGTAGACGTATTTATTAAAGGATATTCTGTGCACTTGTGAAATTTAGTGAAATTCTGACGAGCAGTTTTCAAGATATTAATTAAAATTAATTTTCATATTAATAAAATTATCAGTGGACTGTGGGGAGACAGTGGCAGTGTTTATTTGAGAAGTTTTGTTTGTCCGTCTCGCTCTATACTAAAGTTCAAGTTAGGATCATCTTTTTAGATTTGCAGCCATTTACGCACTGAAGGTATATATATATCATCTTTTCTACTAAAATGGGCACCAAATAGTAATGATAAATTTGAAATACTTCTTGGAGAAATTGGCCAGATAAATCAAATTTTAAATACCATTCAGTAAAGGTTTTCTGAGTTAAAAATTGAAAATCAAGGTCTCTCAACCAGTATTAGTAAACTACTCAAAAGTTGCTAAGGAATTTATAAATAACATCAAATATAATTAACTTGCACAATGTTTTGATGTTTATCTCGTTATTTTGGCATTCAATATTTGTTTATATTAAGGAATTAATGCACTTGTTAGTCGTACAAAGGTTAATTCATTTTGATAAACCACAAAAACAAACATTGCTAATTTTGTCCTTTAAAATGATTCAGTATTCTAATGCATTTGAAAGTGAATGAACTCTTTTTCTCTTCTCAATTCTATTTTTTTATCATGGAAAGAAGACCTCTAAGTGATGAAAGGGCAAATTTAATTGTCCAGTTTCATTTACAGGGCCTTTCTCAGCTTGAAATTGCTAATGCTTTGAACATTGCGCCAAGTATTGTTTGCCGAGCATTGCAAAGATACCGCGAGTTTGGAACTGCACAAAGACGCCATGGCGGTGGGAATTTTCGAAGAACCACTGAAAGAGAAGACCGCCTAGTGAGGATAAATGCCCGCAGAAACCCTTTTTTGACCGCCCGACAGTTACAAAATCGTCTTTTTGAATCCTCTGGGACTCAAGTATCTGATCAAACGATTAGAAATCGATTGAGAGAGGTTGGTTTGCGTTCGTATCGCCCAGTTAGAAGGCCCTCTTTGGATACTCGGCACAGAAGAGCAAGATTGGAATGGGTAAACTCTAGGTTGAGGGAGAACCAAAACTGGGAATTTGTATTGTTTAGTGACGAGTCAAGATTCTGTGATAGCAGACGTTTGCGAGTGTGGAGAAGGCCAAACACTCATTTTGAGCCACAATTCATCCAACCGGTAACAGCACACCGCGGTGGCGGTGTCATGGTGTGGGGTGGAATTACTCTCAACAATCGTACTGAACTACACATCATTCAGGGCACTTTAAATGGGATCAGATACAGAGATGACATTATTCGGGGGTTTGTCTCAGACTTCCGAGACAATATTGGACCACAATTTGTTTTTCTCGACGACAATGCCCGCCCTCACCGCGCCAGATGTGTTCTTGAAGAAATTCGTCGTCTCGGCATTACCCACTTACCACTGCCAGCACTATCACCAGACCTAAACCCAATAGAGCACATTTGGGACAATTTACAGAGACGACTAAATAACCATCAGCCCCCAACCCAGGAACACCGGAGAGCTTGCTAACGTTTTAACGTTACTATGGGAAGAAATTCCGCAAGAAGAAATAGCTGCCGTTATTTTGAGTAGGGCAAACCGTTGTTCAGCTGTTCAGAGAGTAAGAGGAGGCTACACCAGGTACTGAAAAACTATTAATTGGATTAACAAAATAAAAATTGTGGAAAAACCAGTGGAGATGTTTTCCACAATTTGTTAGGCGACACTCACGGCTTTTGTTAAATCCTGTTTTATCTTTGTTTTTAAAAATTTTATTTGTTAAAGATAATGTGATATTAAAAGACAAATGAAGCAACTTTTATTTAAAAGAAAATATAACTCTTTCTGTCTTTTTTTGATCTTTTTATTGCAATTCCTTAGCAACTTTTGAGTAGTTTAGTTTAAAGACTGAGATCAAATCTGATTTTAATAGCCTGAAAAATGATTTGAAAATTTTAAATGTTAAAAGTGATAAATTAAGGAAAGAAAATGTGATGTTTGAAAAAATATTAATCTATTTGAACTCTTTAATGGCTGATTATGAACAGTTTCGTTATGGCAATAGAGTCAGATTGACCAACATTCCTCACTCTGAAAATGAAAATCTCCTCTATATTATCAAAGCTATTGGTGAATTTATTGGTTGCTCTATTGATGAAAATGATTTGGACTTTTTCTATCGTTTCAAAAGGAAGATTTTTATGCCAAATCCGCCTATTATCTTAAAATTTGTAAGAAGAGATCTGAAAAATAATTTTTTAAAATTATTTTGGGTGAAAAAAGAATTAATTAATACTAAAATTTTATCTGGTATTAGTGAGGCGACTTTGAAGCGAATATATATTTCTGACGATATGGGTCCAGAAACGTACAGATTAATCAGTAAAGCAAAGGAGCTGCAGAAATCTGGTAAAGTAAAATACTGTTGGTCCAGAAATGGTAAAATATTGATTCGAAAAGAAGAAGGTCTAAAAGTTGTGTTAATCAATTGCGAAAGTGATCTGATGAAATATGGGTATGAAGTTCCAGTTGACTTAGAAGATGGATCTTCCTTAGCAACTGGAGAAGATACAGAAACTGAAGATGTTTTGACTTCTCAAGGGATCGACAGATCAACCAAAAAGAGAAAACTCAAGAAATCGCAATTTGGTCGAATTTTGGGGTTTCTGAAACCAAAGGCGCCTCCTTTAATGGCTACCAGTTGTGCTCAAGATTTATCTGCTCCCCCTCCAAAAATGTAGACTCTGTTAGTAGAAATTTTGTGTCAAAAATTAATGTATTATTCTGGAACGTGCATGGTTTTGGAACTTTGTCTAATTGTGCCCAAAAGATATTGATCAGTTACTAAATCATGAAATTATAAATGAAAATGATCTCTATTTTGAAGTTTTTGTATTTTATTCTGTTATAAATTTATGTATGTGTATTTATTTTTATATGGGTGAATTAATTATTATTTTAATGTTTATTATTTTTTCTTTCGTTTGGTTATCATGTTTATTGAGGATATTTATTTTATTTTTCCTTATTACTGATTTTAGGCGGAAGCTTTATATTCTTTTAATCATTATAGCTGTTTTCAATTTATTTATTTTCTTCAATACTGTTTATGATTTATTGTTTTTTTTCGTTTTGTATGCTTTTTATTTATTTATTTCCTTTTGTGTGAATTTAAACACTACTCCATGCTTATTTACAATTGTAATTAAAGCAATAAAATTATTATTATTTTTATTGTTATTATTATTATTATTAGTGTTGTTATTATTATTACTAATGCTTAAGAACGCTTTCATATTATAAATCCGATACTTGGTCTCCTAAAATACTGCTCTTTAATTCATTAGTATCTTCAGTGACATTACACGCTTCTGAAGTTTGGGCTTCCCCTTACACTGATCAAGTCGAAAAAGTCCAACAAAAATATTTTAAACAGTTATTACTAAGGAACGGATTTTTATGTATTTAAAAATGCCAAATATTTAATTAAAATATGCATTTATTTTCGTCAATTATGTGGAAAATATGCGATTTTCTTAAAATATTTTCTGGAATATTTAAGTAAAATGGACATTTTTTTTTTATGAAAATGGAATTTTCATAGTAATACTGAGCTGCTTCCAGCCAAGTACCCCATCTTGTCAATATTGGTTCTGGTGGAAGGCACAAGTCTGGATAGAGATCTTTTAGCATTTTAATGCGACTTGGTGCTTTTAAGAACACTTTTTTAACCGAGGAGATTAAGGAATCTACGTCACTGAACAAAGATCGGACAGTTTCTGCTACTCGATGCAAGGCATGAGCAATACACGTCACATGAATTATCTTAGGATAAAATACCTGAATAGATTGCCCAGCCTTGACCATGTTGGGGGCAGCATCAGAGAGAAACAAAAGAACTTTTTCGTTCAAAACTCCACTGGGCCATAGGATATGCATTGAGGCATCGAAGAATCGTGAAATGGTGGAATGATTGCATTTTTCGAGAACCTCACAGTTCAAAAGGAATGGCTTTGAATCCACATCAGCATCACTGTCAAGTTTTCCAATAACTGCATTGGCAATATACCTGCCCTCAACGTCAGTGGTTTCATAAATTGACACCCAAATCGGTCCATCTTTGGTATGTTCTCGAATTTTGGTTAGTGTATCTTTATAGATATCTTCCAGGTAGTTTTTCCGCAGAGTGCTCTCGTCAGGCATTTTTTTCCCAATATAGGTCTCTAAGAATCCTTTGAAATGAGGATTTTTAAGTTTGTGGAAAGGGATATCTGCTCTAACCAAAGCCCGACACAGATCTGTACTCAGAGTAGACTTACTTGATGATGGAGATGTAAGGAAGGCTTGATAGGATGTCCTCTCTTTCTTTCTGTTTTTATTCTCTATGTGCGATCCGGTGGCAATATGTTGGGTGACTCGGGAACGTTGAGAGCAAGAAACGCGCTTGTCACAAGCTGTGCAGTACAAAATGACTCCATCACTTCGAAAAAGTTCTGCTGGAAACTCGCGAAGATATTTAGCAACCAGTTGTTTGTCTGAGGCCGATGTTCGTGGCATTTCACCCAAAAAAGAATACACTAAGTGACCGAACGAAATGAATTGGACACTTCAACGAACGAGCTAAAAGAACAGACAACGTCAGACAACTTCAAAGAACTAACAAGTGCCCGTCACTGTTTCGCAGCATTCTGTGTAAATTACAATAACCATTGTACCCACTGTGATTCACAGCCCTACAGACTGTGGTTCACAGTTCCTGTCAACCACCTCCCAATTATGAAAATATGCCCAAAATGAAAAATATGAAAAAATATGTACATATTTTGATTAAATATGTAGAAATATTTATTTATTTTAATCAAATATGTATAAATATGCGATAACATCCAAATATGTGGAAATACGTGAAATAAAAGTAGACTCAAACGGCTTAAAAAGTGTCAGTATGAATACTTCTAGTTGAAAAACGTCTGTAAATTGCCTAGAAAAAAATATGTAAATACATACGAATCCGTTCCCTAGTTATTACACTTGCCAATGAGTACTTCTAGTTCGTATATCCGATTAGAAACAGGCTCATTGCATCTAAAAGCACTAGTATTTAAAAGAACAGTTAAATACTGGTTAAAGTTAGTGGAACTCCCTGATGATCAATTGCAGAAACATTGTTATAACCGTCTTGTGCAACTAATTGAAAATAAATCTATTCCCTTCAACTGGCTGGCCCAACTAAAACAAAATCTTTTGACTATCGGCGCTTGGGACGATAGATATTTGTGTGACAGCTCACTGATCAAATCAAATTTCAATAATATAATAGAAAAATATAGTAATCACTGCTTTAGTAAAGACATAGATAACATTTTAAACTCAAAATATAACACATACTTTAGAGATATTAGTTCCTTAGGTTCTTCAAGTGAGGTGTACCTTGATAAGAATAAAGTAAGCTATATAAGATTATTCTCGCAAATACGTCTTGCCAGCAGTAAGATGCCAATTTTATATGTGAATAAACAAAGAACTATATTTTCCCCTAATAAGCCGTGTCCAACTTGTATAGGGCAGAGTTCGGATGATCTTGAACACTTCTTTGTCTCTTGTCCCTTCTATGTAACTTTACGCGGGCGGTATATTGGTGAATGCCTTGGTAACCATGGAAACATTAAACAGCTTCTAATTTTAAATGATACGGCACAATTACGCAAATTATATCTGTTTGCGGTGAACGCCCTCGATAAAAGAAATAGATGGACTTCTTTGATACATGTGGCCTTGATCTTGTTCATCTAATTTCTCAAACGTATTTCTCATTATTTGTCTGGAAACAGCAGAATTGTTTGAGAATAGTGTTTTGTTTAGTTTCTCCTAAAGGTATTTTTTTTCTTTTTACACTATGTAACCAATCTAAAATACTTCTGTAATTTTTGTAAATATATTTTTCTTTCGAACTAACTCTTTAATTATTTTCAAATTCTTTGTTATTAATATTGTAAATTTATTTTGTGTATTTTACAGAAACTTCTTTATTTTTAGTGTTGTACATTGTAATATATCCAACTCCTTTGTATGGGGTGAATGCCCTTTGACAAATAAAATAAATAAAAATAATAATTATTACTAATGCCAAAATTGCTTATTATTTCTGAAAGATAATTTATTCATTTATTTATTTATCATGTAATTTTGAGATTTAAAATTTAACTTTTGTGATTATCAATAGCACATAATTTTGGTAATACAAATAAGAAAAAAATGGATAACAGAAAAAATTTAGAAATAAATAAATGAAAAAATGAAAATTTTGCCCAGGCGCCTGTAAACTATGAAATAACATAAATAAAAGTAAATACATCCGTTCTCTAAGTATTAATATAACAGTTAAAGGCTAAAATTCACTGCATAAAAAAGGTAATAGTAAATTAAAAAACTAAAATAATTACGTACACACAATTTATGGTTATTATTGCTTGACCTACAGCAGTAAAACACTTACTCGTAATAGGTTGGAATTCGCTTTTACGTAAAACTACTCGGGTCTCGAAATTTTTTATCAGTTTACTACATTTTGGTAGGTTAATCATCGTTTCATAGCTGAAAAGTCTTTCAACGGGAGCAGAAGATCGCAGAAGAATATTGTATTTTGTGAACATTTTTTTTATTTCTGGGTACTTGTGTAATAGATATATTGGATTACATGGGAGAGATGTATTGGATTAGGTGAGATAGATGTACTGGATTAAATATGATAGATGTACTGGATTAGATGGGATAGATGTACTGGATTAAATGGGAGAGATGCACTATATTAGATGATATGGTAATAGTCGTTCAGAGTTTAGTAATGTAATAGCCTATTTTTTCAGGCGGGGCTTAACGTCCAACTACCAATTAGGTGTCGTGGACGGAGGCGGCTAGCAAACATACTTTACTGTAAATTTCTTTTATTAACCAATAAAAAAAATCCAAGGCCTAAGACCGGGGGAATCGAACCCAGTACCACAATACATATTAGCTTTGCAGGTCTAGTTTAGTACAAAAAAAAGCTACTTTTATTCCCTTTTGAACTGAAGTTTCTTTGTCATCTTTTAACCTCATTTCTAGACGAAACTGAATTCTTTTTAACTCATCCACACTTTCTATAACAGATTTTTGAGAACATTTTTTTTGCGTGCCATTTTATTTCATTTTTAAAGGACCCTGATGCTTCGGTGACAAGCCGCTTTTAGACTTTTCACATTTCAAACGAAGATTAAACATCTAGCAGTTAAAGCCATTATTGTTTGTTCTGTACCTCAAATTTGAAATTAAAAGTAAACATTTAATTTAGAAGGCGTTATAAAATAAGAAAATTACACTATTAATTCTAATTGTCTTTTTATTACAAAAAAAAAAATCTTATTATTGTTATGAATGAATGAATAAATGCTTTTATTTACAAAATACGTAAATACTCATGGATTTACACACACAAAAAAAAAAACATACAAGACAATGGCTTTTGCGGTCTGTCCAGTTGCCTAATTTAAGTTTAATTTCTTATTTAATTTAATTCATTCTATTTTAAGTAATTTAGTTAGCTTCCAATTCAAGTATTTATTATTCATACAGCAGTTGATTTAATTGTTATGTTGGAATTGCTGAACCAGGAACTACCGATATTTTATAACTGTGTTTTAGTATTTGGCGAGTGTTGTCCAGTTGGTACCATTCAATAAGTTGACCACCTCCTCTTGATTTAATTTTATTTGACCAAAATATGCCTTTCTAAATTCCCTTAGAATTGGGCATATTCCTAGGAAGTGAATGGTATCTTCTGGGACATTTAGATACACAAGGAACACGTAAACACCCTATTCTTACTCCAAGGTTGATAGTTCAAGTCTAACATTTTGCCTCTAGCTTTTAATATGAGAGATTTACTAAATAGATTTATTGCATTATTGTGGATGTAGAATTCTGCCTGATGCGGGTGTAGTTTTGAATATAATTTATGAAATTCACTTTTATCAACTCTAGTTAGCATTTCCATTTTATTATTTAATTCAAGTTTATTTATTAAGTTTTCAGGATGGAATGTTTTTCCTTGTTAATTTCTATTTGAAACTGATTACCTAAATCTTTAATGTGCTTGTATCAGCATATTTCCTTTTCTATTATTACATTAGCTGAAAAATTAGACAGTCCGTTTGGGGCTTGATTTAATACTTTTCGGATGTAGTCTATGTGCATTTTAAGAGTGTAGCCATACAACGGTGGGATAGAAGTTTCCAGGTATAGGACATAATCGGGTGTGTTTCGAGGCAGATAAAATAACCTCTTTATGAATTATTTCTGCAGCTTCTCTACTTCTTGTAAATTTAAGAGGCCCCAAACCTGTGCGCCATAGCATAACACCGCTCTTATTGCGCTATTAAAAACTTTAATTTTGTTATCTGATGCGATATTTTTATTTATTATTACTTTACTGTTAACAGCAGATTTAGCTTTAGCTTCTTTTTCTTTACTTTTTAGTTCGAAATAGAATGATAGATTAACGGTAATACCTAAATATTTATAAGAATTTACACACTGTAGTCTGTCTCCCTCAAAGAACCACTTCTCATTTTTTTTTCAATCACCCCCTGCCCTCCTGTAGATCATGATCTGGGATTTATTTAAGTTCAGTTTTAAATTCCATTTCTCACAATAGTCTTCCAAATCCCCTATCATGATCCGCAGAGAAGCAGAAGAGAAGGCAAGCAACACAATATCATCGGCAAACATCAAAGTTTTCATCCTACACCCAATTTATGATCACACCCCACAGTTAGATCAACCACCAAGTCGTTTAGAGAAATCGAGAAAAGTATAGAGCTGAGCAAACATCCCTGTTTAACCCCCATTTGGGAAGCAAAAGCAGTTGAAAGTCCATTTTAGGTCCATATTTTTGTGTAAGTATCTTCATAATAACTTTTCAATATTTTAATTATTTTTGTCGAAATGCCTTTAACAGATAATGTACACTACCTGGTTATTGCTTTCTTCATTTATTGCATATGAGTTAGATAAAAAGGTGACTATCGTTATCCATTTTATAGAAAAATAACGTTATAGTCTGGTCAATTATCAATTATTTTTAAGTTCTTGATAATTTGAGCTTTTATTATTACATATATTTGCCTAGTTAGGAGATATTCCTCTGTTGCTATCGTTATATTCCGATTACTGGTTTTCTCTTTTATTGTACAGTTATACCCAATGTTTTCAACTTTATAGGAAATAAAAAGCTACATGTTAGGTCTGTGATTAATTGGATAAAGTTCTATATAGCATGAGTTAGTACTTCAGATAAAAAGTCATTTAATAGGAATGATATTTGACAAATTAGGTGATGGAGCTCTGTTGTTATTGTTATACACCAGGTGATTAAGTTTCTTCTTTCATTGAAAAAGTGTTTAAAAGAAACAGTATATGTTGTCTATTCTATAAGGAATAAACAGCGAAATTTTAGGCAAGAGAACAATTATTTTTAATATAGATTTCAGTATGTATTTTATATTACTAATCATTTGATAGGAATGTTGTTTGGCTAATTTAGTGCTACTGTTCTGTTGTATTAATGGCAACACTATTGATTGTTGGTTTCTTCTTTTATTGTCTAGGTGCTAGGAATAATAATATGTATTGCTGCCCATTTGATAGGAAATACAACGGTATAGTTAGATCAGTCATCAATTATTATCAGTTCTATATAGTTAGTGCAAGTATTTTATTCTAGTTGATTAAGTTTCTTCTTTTAATGCATTAGATTAGAAAAACCGAGGACTATGATTATCTATTTTATAGAACATAAAAAGCAAAAAGTTAAGCCAGTATCTAATTATTTAAAGTTCTATATAGCTTGAGAAAGATTTGTTACTAATCGTTTAAAAGGAATGATTTTTGTCCAATTAGATGGTAAGTGCTTTGTTGTACCGTTTATCCACTAGTTCAGCGTTTCCCAACCTTTTTTCGCTCGCATACCACTTGGTAAGCACGTCATGCTACATTGTACCACTTGGTAAAAATGATTGTATTTCGTGAAATTTGATATTACGAATGAGTTATTTTAATTTTATATACTATCTTTATTTGAATAAAGATACAGTATGTCTGGTACAAAGGACTTGCAAGTTCATGTTCTCTTTATAAACTTCGAAAAGTGTAAGATCTTAGTTTTAAAACTTTTTTAAATAATTAAAAATTGCGTATATATTTTTCTCTTAAAAATTATCAATTAATTTACAAAGTTCTTCTTTAGGATTATTATATTTGTGCCCAAATCATATGAATTAATATCTTTTAGGATTTCAACTACCTGTAAGTACCAAGATTACTCATTACAATCAGTCTCTTTAAGCAGATTTTTTCATAATTATCATTTAAGCTCAGTCCCATGATAATTCTATTAAATTTTCTTTATCATATATCGATAAAGATGTAGCTTTTCCTAAATTTTCTTTATAGAAGGGGTTTGAAATCCAATTATCATTTGTGTTTTCGGGTTTTCGAAAATACTCCATAAAAGACAATTTTAATTCTGTTAAATAAGCGTTATATCGTATTTCCTCGTATATCATGAAGCAGACTAACCTTACATATTAACAACGTTACAGTAAATTAATTTAATAATTTTTATGTATTATAAGAAAAAACGTTTCAATGATATTTTTGTGATTAAATTTTTTAAGTACGTCATTATTATTTTTCGTGTACCACCAAATAACAACAAACGTACCACAGTGTCGAAGACGATGCTCTAGAACAGGGGTCGGCAACCTTTTTCGGATGGCGGGTCATTTTCAAAATAAAATTTTTTATGCGGGCCGCACATTCAAATAGTGCTTTTATATCATATACAAGTATAAATATTATTAAAAATAAATATAGAAAAAAATGTATTTTTTATTGACATGCTATAATAACAATAATGTCAGAGAACAAAATTTTTACAATTCTTAAAAGGGAAAAAAAAGAAAATACAATTCCAATTACATATGTATAAATATGTAAATATAAAATATATAAATTTAAAATTAATAAAATATTAAGGAAAATAGTATATATTTCCTTTTATTCATTCATTAAAATTCAATGCGCTTTTTGTTCTTGAATATTGTTTGATAATTCATTTAAGTCCGGTTGTGTTTGGGATACTGAGATCCTCAACAAGTTTTGTAAATTTTCATCCGTCAACCTCGTTCTATATTTTGATTTTATCAAATTCATTCTTGAAAATGTTTGTTCGCATAAATAGGTGCTTGAAAAAATACAAATCATTGATTTTGCAAAATTTCTTAAATTGGGAAATTTGTTTTCTGGTAGATTTGAATAAAATGCAATTAAATTATTTTCATCAAAATTATTTTTATACACATTGTTAGATTGCAAATCAATTAACTCTATTTGTAAATTGTCTGGTGCTTTTACAATATCAAATTTTAAAGGATTTTCAAATATTAATATGTCCATTTCTTTTGCATGAAAATCTTGAAACCGATGCTGAAAATTTTCATCCAGTACTTTTAGTGACTCAATAAAAATATTCGAAGGACACTGTTTGTCGTTTTTGATTAAAAACGATTGCAAAGTAGGAAAATGACAATAATTATTCTTTTCAAGTTGAGAAATAAACAATTTTATTTTAAGCTGGAAACTTTTGATTTCTGTAAATAACTCGTTGATTAACTTTCCTTTGCCTTGTAGTATTATATTTAATTTATTGAGGTAAGATGTAATGTCCACAAGAAAAGCTAACTCGCTTATCCAATTAAAATTCGATAATTCTGGTATATTATTTTCTTTTTCTGTCAAAAACATTTCAATCTCGTCTATCAACTCGAAAAATCTTTTTAAAACTTTCCCACGGCTGAGCCATCTTACTTCAGAAAAATAAATGATATCTTCATATTCTGCGTCAATTTCATTTAAGAAATTCCGGAATGTTCGATGGTTCATACCGTTTTTGCGAATATAATTGGTGGACTTTACTACAATATTCATAACATTTTTCAAATTTACAACTTTTGCGCAAAGTGCATGTTGATGGATAATACAATGAAGTTGTAGAGGAGGCTGTTTAATATTTAATTCTTTCAATTTTTTATTAATCATGCCTACCAAACCAGTATTGTGCCCCGTCATGTTCTTTGCACCGTCAGTTGTCACATTTTTTAATTTTTCCCACTAGAGATCGTACATATTGAAAACATCTAATAGTTGCATAAATATATCTTCACCTCTTGTATTCCCATGGAGGCTTTTTAATGCAGCAAGTTCTTCTGTCACACAAAATTGTTTATCAATACCACGGATAAAAATCAACAATTGAGCGGTGCTAGTTATATCGTTGCTTTCATCAAGTGCTAGTGAAAAATACTCAAATTGTGAAGAATTTTCTTTTAATTTATTAAACATATTAGTTGATATATTTTCAATACGTCGAACTACTGTACGTGTAGACAAACTAATATCTTCAAATTTTTTAATTTTTTCTGGACAAATTTCGTTAACAGCAGCCAAAATACATTTTTTAATGAACTCTCCATCCGTAAATGGTTTGTTATGTTCAGCAATTAATTTCGAAATATGTAAGGACGTTTTGACCAATGCTGAACTTTGTTCCTTACATTTTTTAAAAACGTTTTGTTGTGCTTCTAATGATTTTTGTAAAGAATCAATTTTATTTTGTCTGAATTGAGATTCAAATTTATCATATTCACTTTTGTGTTTCGTGTCGTAATGGCGACACAAATTAAATTCTTTGAATACGCTTATAGATTCTTTGCAAATTAAGCATAGTGCTTTATTGTAATTATTAATAAAGAAATAATCAAATGTCCACTTTTCATTAAATTCGCGGTTTTCCTCATTAATTTTTCTTTTTTTTGGTATTTTATTCATTTTTCCTACAAAAAAAATATGAATTATTAAAATAATAAATTAAAAATAACATGTATTTCTCATTACCTATTGTAGTGAAACGTCTTACGGTTGTCAATATGAACGTGTTTATGTGCAAAATTCACATATGAACGAACATACAGTAGCAAACTGGCGAAATGAACGAAAGCTGCTAAGCGAGCTGTCGTATTCGTTGGGGAGTGGGGATTAAACTTGCGCAGTAAAATAGGTTCCCAATATGCTTCTGTTGATTTTTCCTAAAATTATATTGATGTTTTGGCGGGCCGCGCAAAAAGTTTCAAAGGGCCGCATGCGGCCCGCGGGCCGCAGGTTGCCGACCCCTGCTCTAGAACATTGCAATTTATATTACTCATAAAGCTAAGTACTCTATATTTCTCTACATTTCAGTAAAGAAATCATTGAAAACTGATACAAACGAAAAGACACATAAACGTTTGAAATTTCACGCAATTCGAAACGAATTTGAAAATGTCAAAAATTTAATCGTGAATATGTCATGAACTATTATCCCTAGAACATAGCAATTTATATTACTTACAAAGCTAAATTTTCTCTACATTTAGGTAAAGAAATCATCGAAATCTAATTAGTACGAAAAAATATATAAACGTTCGAAATTTGTAGGAATTTGAAAACCTCCAAAATTTAACCTTCAATATCGTTAACTATCTCCATAACATCGCAATTTGTACCAGACATACACCTCACTTTTATCTACATTGCGGTAAAGAAATCATAGCATTCTGATAAAGACGAAAAGAGTATAACCCTTTGAAATTTCACGCAATTCGAAACTAAATTGAAAACGTCAAAATTTAATCGTGAATATCTCATAAACAATTATCACTAGAACATTGCAATTTATATTACTTAGAAAGCTAACATTTCTCTACATTTTGGTAGAGAAATCATCGATATCTGATTGATACGAAAAGAGATATAAACGTTAAAAATTTGTAGGAATTTAAAACCTCCAAAATTTAACCTTCAATATCTCGTTAACTGATATCTCCATAACATCGCAATTTGTACCAGTTATACACCTCATTTTTATCTACATTTCTGTAAAGAAATCATAGAATTCTGATAAAGACGAAAAGAGATATAACCGTTTGAAATTTCACGCAATTCGAAACGAATTTGGAAACGTCAAAAATTTAATCGTGAATATCTCATAAACAATTATCACTAGAACATTGCAATTTATATTACTTAGAAAGCTAACATTTCTCTACATTTTGGTAAAGAAATCATCGATATTTGATTAATACGAAAAGAGATATAAACGTTTAAATTTGAAGGAATTAAAAAACTTTCAATATCTCGTTAACTGTTATCTCCATAACATCGCAATTTGTACCAAGTTTACACCTAACTTTTCTTAATAAAGAAATTGTATAATTGTGATAAAGACGAGAAGAGATATAAACGTTTGAAATTTCACGCAATCTACATTCATCATGGTGTTGTGTAGGAAAGTAATGTTGTTTATCTAATAAGGCACATAAATAGACAGGCCAGCTATTGGTGCCTTGTAGCCCAATGCAAATTTCAATAGAATGTAATCGTCTAGAGCACACCTTAATAACCGTTGGTTTTTTCTGGCGTAAATATTTGACCGGTCCTCAAAACGTTTAACCTATCCGGTTAAATTATTAAATGTTATTCAAAAGTCTATAATAATGATATTTTTCAAGTTGCAATGATTTATTTATTTATTTTATGATTTAATTTTTTATGTTTCTATGCATTTTCTCAATTTATGTATAATAATTACTTATCTTTACATTAAAATATTATAAATAATTATAAAAATGTTACAATTTACTTATGTAGTATCTAGTAAATGTTTTTGTTACAAAAAAAAACCTTCAGTCCACGAAATTTTTTCAATAACTTTCTCGGTCTAAAGACCAAAAAAAGTTGAGAAACGCTGGTCTATAGTTTACAATGTGTAGAAGCAATGAATACTGGTAATTAAGCACTTCCTCTGCAGTACCTATGTATATTGTGTGAATGTTACAAATGTGTTATGTTAAACAGTAGTCATTGTTGTTGGGCTGTGGTATCCGCAGTGAGATTTGCACTTTTCCAACAAGAGGGTAACTTGCAGATCAAGCTAACATATTTTTTACAATGAGACGCTGTTTTTTTTTAAACTTTCTCATTGGCAAATGGTGCAAGCCTCTGGGGCGCAAATCTCAAATCACCTAGACGCTAGAAAGATAGATTAGGGATTTACAAATTTTTTTTATGTTTATTCATTTATTTATTTTTAAAACAATATCAATAAATTTTAATAAAAAAAACTAAATAAGTGTTTATATAAAAGGAATGGTAATACATTTTCTCTTTCACAATTTATTTCCTCATTCTTTCTTAAAGAGCATTTAGTTTATCCATTAGCTGTTCTAATGATTCCCCTGTGTCGGTAACTTCAGCCTCAGAACTTTCAGTCTCATTGGAAGAGATAGGTCTGGCGTATTGACGTTGTAGACCGGGAACAGCTGCTGTAGCCCCGACTGCGCTGTCTTCAGCACTTGGTACATATTCATCCACCAAACAAATACCTAAGAAAAAAGAGAAAACGTTTGGTAGAAAAGTATTACTGGTTTCTCTTAGTGTTATAAAAACAATTAATAATAAAAATTAAGGAATTAAATTCCAACGCGGAGATCACGAGTTCGAATCCAGCTGCTAGCCCGTAGATTTTCTCTTCCTAGGAGCTTCTTACAGCTTACTGTCCGGTGATCGACAGAAAAAATAACTTAGCATCATTTCAAACAATAATATTAAATTTAAACTGAAGATGAACCAACCAAAAGTTTCAGAAAATCAATATTCGTAAAGACGAAGGTTTCTTTATTTCAAATAACCTAACAATCAATGAAATCAATTCCAATAAAAAGAGTGTAGAATAAATGTCTATTCATTACCTATATAAGTTAAACGGAACAGAAATATTTTTAAAATTCGTCATCTATTTTAAAATGCCATACACATTTTACCGAGTGTTTTCTCGAAAAATTGAATAAATCTCTGGAACTTTGCGCGAATTATAATGTGCTATTGATTACATTAACAGTAATATAACAGAATATAGTGATTCCCGCATAAACAATAATACGAGCATCACAAAAGTAAAATTCATTAAGTTGTACTGTTTACTGTTTACACTAATGCTTATTAGCACTAAAGTTCATGATATGTACTTTAGTCACTTAATACTAATTACTTGATAATAAATTGTTAGTTTGTAACAATATATAGTATTAGTTAAGACATTCCAGGGAAAGAGATGAGAACCTTGAAACTAAGACTAGGTCGGTTTTGACCTATCTATTTTCAGAGGACCAGCAGAAGCTTATCCTCGAACAAGCCTAGAAAACTTCAGGAGAGAAAGCCCTTTATTAATTGGACAGCAAAATTTAGTACTTCAAACTATTTTTCATTTAAAATGTTCACCACAGATACTTTCATGACTCAAATTAAAATAAAAATACAAACATTTGCAATAAAATGAATATAATAAATTACAAACCCCAATCATTGTCTTCATGTACTACTTCTGTTTTCTCTTCATTTAGCTGTACTTCAGTCTTAGGCTTGGATGCGTACTCAGCTTGTCTTTTTTGACAGAACCTATCATCACAATTTGGGTTTGGCCTCAAAGTCATCGTTGGAAAGTAGTCATTCAAAGCACTATAGCCAAGGTATGGTGTAACTTGGCCAAATCCCAGTAGTTTTCTGAATAATGTGAACAAAAATATTAGATGAACATGCTAGAGCCTAAAACATACAAAGAATTCAATAATTACGAAAGAAAACCTAGAAAGTTAAACGAAAGAAAAAGAATGGCAGTCAAACGGTTCCTCACTTCCTTGAACGTGATACAGAGACCACGTGAATTACACTCACTGCGGCCAGGAGATTCTTATCGATTGCCACATTGCATAGAGTCTTGGCAAATAAACTATAAGTTCCTATTTGATCTAGATATAGTGGAGTACAGCAAAGACCATCTGTACTGGCCTAGAGAAGCTATACTGGAAGCTAGAGATGCATCCGGGTATTAGCCCTAAAATTAACAATCCCAAAGTAATATTCAAGAACATCGCCAACCTTTAACTGATATGGATCTTCTAAAATAAATGGTTAGAGCCATATAACCTACTTAGTCTAGAAAACAAGGGCAGTATCCCAATAGTGGTACACGATCTCCCTTCCTACAGTGACCAGTAGCACGCCCAGTCGTTACCGCCACCAGTACTCTTAAATGCTTCTTTCCCAGATCCGACAAGTATCCTATAGTGTCCAGATAATTTCTTCCTATAAATTATTTGACCTGCCGAAAGCATTTTATCTCCATCCGGAGCGTCTCCATTTATGTCAGTCTCCAATGCTGTTAATGACGTCACTCTATCACTTTGAGATTGCCATATCAGATTCAGACTCAAAGAATGATGTGCTAGAACCACATGTTGTTAGTTCATCAGATTTTTGGCCCGTCCCAAACGTCCGAATAACTTCTCTAGAGATTCAGAAAATGGTAACGATACTTCTAAGAGCCAGATAATATTCAAGGCATTTCTACGTTCTCTTAAAAGCTTGGAATCCCAGCTAGGTTTAGCTAGTGCTTTTAGAGCCGCTTGATCATTGAAGAAGATTCTTATCGCCAATGTGTACATCTGTGTACTCTCTAGCGCCTCGAAGCATTCTGTTGTTCCATACAACTCCGCCTAGAGTTGCAGCATCTCTCTCCCTAATCCTACTTTTAACCAGACACTTGCTTCAGCTAACCCCGTAAGGTTCTTGCTTGGAACCATCAGTTAAACAACTGATTACATCCTTCATCTATATTTCGTTGACCAAAAATTTAGGTATTCTTCTTCCAGTTTGAAATACGAAATTTATTAGTGAACTCCCATTTATTATTGGTAACATCCAATTTTGAGAACAGAATTTTGTCCAACTTTTCACCCTGTTCAATACACCTGAATAGTCTAAGGAAATCTCTTAATAAATAATTAATAACTTAATAAATAATTTTCTCAAGTAAATTCCCAAACACTCTTCATAACTTCTCACACACTGAAGGGTCAAAATATGAGCAGAACACCTAACACTAAAGTAGGTGTAGTCTTCACAACTCTTGTGATTACCATGCAAGCAATTCATTGCTGTCTTCAACTTCTTAACATTTCTATCTACAAGAGCACCAAGTTTACCCCACAACAGCCGCTTATAGTATTTTTGATTTATATATTACATTGTTGATCTCTTAACTGCCAACAAATCTTTCTGGCCTTAATCTTTTATATGGGATCTCCATATCAGCTTACCATTACAGCGTCTTTCATCTTCTTTTAATTCTTAACCTCCTTACCAAAGAATTTATGAATATCAAACCCTTCTATTTTTTTAAGTCTGGTAAACAGCTCTAGTGAACTCTTATCCGGATAGTTAAGCTACACTTCATACAAGAGGCTCATTAAATTAAGCAATATCCAGCGTCTAATATGCTTCAAGCCCATTTAGTTTAGCTTCAAAATCAGTTCATGCACCATAAGATACTAAATATGATGGGACAACCCGCCCCTTGCGACAATCCCGTCCAAGCCTAAACCAAATTTCCTCCCCGACTAAAACTAAATAAGCAATTCTGACAGTTGCTAATTTAAAGGTTTGATTACTCGCTTCGACAGTACATACTATATACAAAAACAGCAACTCAATAAGCCAAAATAAGTTACAGAAAAATCTAAGCGATTTAATTTCCGTGTCGTGATTTTCTAGCACGCAGGTTAATTCTAAGAACCCCAGGGATAATTAATTAATAAGAAATAAATTCTACTTTGATGTAGGACTGGTTACGCATGCTAATCAGAAATGGTAATCAAAATAGCTCATCTGGATGGGAGGGTTCCCCGACTAAAAACTGCAGCGGTTAGAGCATGACTACACAGTAAACTAAATGGAATGGTGGGGAAGGAAACCCAATGCTAGAGGCAAACGAAAGCTTTGTTTGGCTATTCGTCGAAGTTTATTCAAACAAGGCCGTGCCGCCACTCGGATGACTTGGGTGTCCTTAAGGATCATTGCGAACTGGGTTAAGTTTAAGTATCGCGTAGGACGGTTTAAGTATTGTCAGGGGTTAAACAAGTGCGCTGTGCCAGTATGGTTTGTATGGCTGAGAGTTCAGCTCTTCTAAGAGAATAATTAATGTACAATTTTTTTTTAAAAAGATTCGCTATAACTAAAAACAAAACAAACAAACAAAAACCAGAGATTTAATGCAGACTTACTTGAGGGTATTTTGCACAAGAAATCCAGCTATAACACCCATAGTTGTGGGCAAGCTAGCAGCACAGACGCCATCTTTTTTCAGTGATTTTTCGTCGATACCCGAGGCCACTAATAATGGTGGAGCACACTGAAAGAAACGTACAAGCAATTATATGAAAATTTATGTGAAAATACATTCACTGCCTTTCTCTTAATGCAATTTTCCAACTTCTATTTTAAAAATTATACTAAAAATAGAATGTATTTATTTATACACCACTTTTTTCGCTATCGCTAACAAGCAAATTATTACTTTAAGAAAACTGTTTTCGCTTTGCATACAGCGCATTCAGACAATTAGCTGATCTTTCTATTTAAACACCATTTTGTCCCCACTAAAAAAATTATCTGTAGAATTGTGTTTGGCGAATAGCCCCATAATTCTGCTGGAAATGGGTGTATGCGACATGAAGACATGAGCGAAGAGATGAGAGGTAGAGGACGAAACAGAATTAAAATGTTTTTTGGGTAACGTGTACTTCAAAGTTCTTTTCAATTATTACTTCTAACCTGGTCTTACTTCACTTTGCAATGGTGTTAAGCGTGCAATCTATTGTATGCGAAAGGAACTAATTCGCTGAGACAGATTGCTTCCAATGAAATCGGTCGTAACCTATGCGCTCAAGTATGTCATACGATCAAACTAAGTTTGTTTGAGATTTTTGACGTATGTTAGGTGAAAATTGAGTTTAAACATTCTGATTTTATAGTTTTTAGAAATAAACGTAAAACAGTATTGTAATTAGAAAGTGCTAGTATATGATCCTTAAAAATAACTTACATTACAACTTTATTTTAGCAATAACAAGCATGAAAATGATTTATTCTTAATATAACTGAATTTACAAATAGAGTGGTATAAAATACTATTTACGCTATATATTTATACTTTTCGTCCTGTGTTTTCATTTGTAATTTTTTGTATTTCGTAAAATAAAAGACACTAATAATAATAATATACTTTTTGTTACAAGTAGACAAAAATTTGATAAATTGTTGTTCTGGAGATAACTATAACATGACAGATGTAATTAAGAATAGTGGGCAACTTACTATAGAATGGTGATCTCCAAACTACGGACTGCTACATTTTAACACAGCTCTTTAGACGTTAATATATGCACGATATTATTGTACCGCTCAGTTAATTTAATCTAATTTGACATTAAAAAATATTAAAATTATTTCTTCTTATTTCGACTTACGTTGCGAAATGAGATAAAAAACAAGCTTCACATAAAGCAAGATTGATTTTGTGAACTTTACCCAAAAAGCATTTAGGTAAATGCTTACATGCTTAGTAAATATGTAGCATTAGCTTAGTCATGTGGAATGAATGATACAGATACATAAAGAGTAATAAAAAAAATGAATAAGTAATTTAAGTTAGTTTTACTAACCGCAAAACAAGCAGTCTCTCCAGGTATGATTAATTGTATATGTCCAGAAACAGCATTTTCAGCAACTCCTGATTCGAACCATGGTATGTTTAGTTCATTACAAGCAGCATTAATCGCCATCCTAGCTTCAAAATTGTCCACGCAACTGAGGACAATGTCCACGGGTGATTCCGTTAAACTTCCAGTGCTGTACACATGTTTCAATTATTGCATTTTCATAGTGTAATGAGTAAAATCTTTTCTACATATTTGTCATGTGGAATGAATGTTACAGATTTCGTTTCTACAGATACAGTTCGTGATCAATTAAATTAAAACTGTCCGGTAGGACAGTTGTATAAGGGTTGACCATCAAAAACTGCACGAAAAAGCGTAACGTTGAAAAACACCCAACTTTGACAATTTTTTTCTGTTTTTCTATAAAAGATAAAATTCCCAAATTTTCTTTAAATTATAGGGCAGACCCTCCTTTATAACTGTAATTTTTTTGCAACCACCCAGATCTAATGGGTTTCGAGAAAAAAGTTGCCGAAAATGAGCAAAAACGGCTTTTTCAAAAAATGTTCTTGTTCTTGTTCTTCTTCTTCTTCTTGTTGTTCTTGTTGTTACCTTTTTTGTAAACAACGTAGCGCCTAAACGCGTGAACCGATTTTCATGAATGAGGTGTCATTCGATTCAATATTTTATGTAGATGTGCCTTTTGGGGGTCCCGACGCTGTACATCGAATGGGAGAGGAGTTAGCCCCCTTTATGTAAGGCCCCCTCCAAAATTATTATTACTAATTACTCTGTAAATCTTGGCCCGATTTTGATAAAATTTGGTAGGATGATAGGGCTAGGGCTCCCCTACGTAACATTAAAGCGGCGATCAGATCTTGTTAAGGGGAAGTATAGCAATCGCTTCAAATTATCGACACGTGAACCGATTTTTATGAATGAAGTGTCATTCGAATCGAAATTTTATACAGATTTGCACTTTAAAAGTCTCTGCACCGTGCCTCACAAGGAGGGGAGTTTGCCCAACCAAATAAGGCCCTTTCTAAAACTATTATTACCAATATTTCTATATAACGCTTAGTCCGATTTTGATAAAATTCAGCTCGAATAAGTGGTTAAAGCTCCTCTACGTTGCTGATTCTCTTGCTCCTACTAAGAGGAAGTACTGCAATCGTTTAAATTATCAATGAGTGAACCGATTTAAATCAATGAATTGTTCGATTAAAAAATCTTTGCCTCTTTGCCTTTTAGGGAGAAGTACTGCAATCCTAGTTTATTTTTCTTACTCCTCTTAAAAGGAAGTACTGAAATCGCAGTTTAATTTTGCTATTTACGTACAAATACCTTCCTATGTTATTCAAAACACTTTCTCAAAAAAATTGTTATTGAGGATGGTTTGGGGGAACGCAACTACAATCATTCTTTAAAAAGATCTCTCCAGTGGTAGTTAACACCTTATCAGGTTATAATGATAGAATAGCTTATTCCAAATTTTAAAAAAATCTGTAAAGCAGATATGTAACTTTGTAAAATAGACAAAAAGGACAGTCTATCCAAAAGGTACAAAAATCTCCTTAACAAAAACTTACAGTTTAAAATGTTAAGTATAAGGGTTGATTAAACGCCAAAAGGTACACAAATCAGCGAGTACCCAACATTTCATTAATACTTCATTAATATTTAAGTAATTCTACTGCATTAATTTTCATTAATAAGTTATTTTTTAGAATTTATTAGATATCACAGACCCTTATGCTGGCCACTTCATTTATATTATTTTTTTGTTATAATTATGATAAATCACATATACGTACATGCATGTTAAAGTAAAGATAAAGTTAGAGTAGGCTACTGTCTTGAATTCGTCTTACCGAAATATTCGTGAGCACAATTAACACACAGTTAATAACTAGTAGATTATTAAACAATAATTATTCATTTCTCTATTGTAATTTAATTTAGTCCCCCTAATTTTACTTATAGTAAAATACTGGAATAATTAGCTGTCCTAAATATAGCATATCTTATTTACTTTATATTACATATATACAACATTGTGGGAAGAACACCTAGATGGAGAATGTAATTGAAGAAAACTATATTATTTGCGATAAAGCCAGATAATTATTACCTATTATTATAAACGTTTGACTACTACATAAAATAACAATTACTTTAATCGAAGAATGAACTTAAACCGACGATTTTTATTTAAAAATAAAATTAAATAAATAAAATAAACAAAATCATTGGTGTAAGTTTTTTATAAAAAAAGGTTTTGAATTTTTAGCCTCATATTTTTATTTTATTTTTTATAACGTTTTTCTATTTAACCTGTAATTAATAGTTTGATTATTATAAATAACTAGATATTACAGTCAATCTACAGTGCTACTTGAACATATATTTTGTAGACGAAAATGGCCAGCATAAGGGTCTGTGATATCTAATAAATTCTAAAAAATAACTTATTAATGAAAATTAATGCAGTAGAATTACTTAAATATTAATGAAGTATTAATGAAATGTTGGGTACTCGCTGATTTGTGTACCTTTTGGCGTTTAATCAACCCTTATACTTAACATTTTAAACTGTAAGTTTTTGTTAAGGAGTATACAAAAATTTCTTTGTACATTCGAAACTAATAAAACGAATTACTATCTGAACTAATTATGATCTGATGCATAAATTTTATGTTTGTCTGATATTATAACACAAATTGCAATAGTAGGCTAGGACCAAATAAATTAATTAAAAATTAATAAGTATAATACCCTAATTTCACTAGTGCAACTCTCAATTCTAGTGAAAAAAACATAACTATATACAAAGTTTTTTAGACTCATGACATGTGGGAAGTTCTTGTCCTCGTGGTAAACCTCAGCCAAGAAAGAAATAAAATATACTTCAGAAGTAAATAAAAAAAAATGACCTTTAAGAGTTTTAATGTCGTAAAATTAAACAATAAATGCTTAAATTATTGTTTCTTTCGTACTGAATGAATGAAAACATACTGAATTTGTGTAAAACAAATTACAGGGGTTGTGTTTCAGATGCATAGTACATTAGAAAGTCAGATAAAATAAAGGCAACAACGAAAAGAAAAACATTTGCACTATTTTCTATGTTAAACAAATAATACAAATTATTTAAGTGGTCGAGAGATTTGATTGTCAGCAACACATTACATAAACTTTGTTTATTTGATGCAACGTGAGGCAATAGTGCAAATAGTCCTTATCGGGCTGTAGATGGTACACTGGATCAAGATGTGTTCCATTGTCTTATATTACTTCTCCTTATAGCGTAGTAATAAAAAAACATACTTACACTAAAGTTTCTATAAATTTGCTGAAGTTATTAACAGTTGTAATATCATAATTATTAACTTCAATAACAACATCTGGATTGATGTAGGAGAGAGTTTCAGCTGCAGCTTCTACTTTGGGCATACCGGCTTGATTTGGCTGAAAAAACAATCTGTTCATATTGGCCAATTCAACTTTGTCATAGTCAAATAATACCAGCTGAAACAAAAGCAAAAAGAAATCGTCAATAATTGAATCATAATACATAATACAATATTTGGTATGAATTCGCATACAGCTAAATGTCAAATTTACTTAAAAGTAGGACATTTTATTGAATTTGCTTCAGCTTCGTGACCTTGAAGCACCGACCTGACCGCATAAAGATAGAGGGAGGGTTTTTGGTTAACAACTGTTAGAAAAAAGTCCACTACATGACCATTGCTTACGATTTGGCAAACTCTTAACAAACCGAGGTTTCTCTAACTGACCGGTTGTCTTCAATGTTCAGTAGGATGCTTAATTGGCAACAAGCCACCGTCGTAGCCGGGTAGACCAGAGACTATAATTTTTATTGTTAATTGTAAAAAAATTATTTAATATTTTAAAAAATGTATAGACATGTATCAATTATGGTGGAAAATCGATTCAACAAATGGAAGTTGAAGGAATAAAGTAATTATATTACGGCTCCCAGAGCTTTGATTGGCGAATATCTGTCAGGGTAATTATAACCAAAAGAGATCTGAGCCATCCCTCGCACTGAATAAAAAACGCTGCGCTTGCTGTCGGGTTTCCTAAAGAGCCATAGTTGACTTAGAGGTGCATCTGAAGTAGCTAGGCCTAGAATGTGGGCCTAGCACCTGCAGATTCTGAAGAGAGGTGGAGTGGAATCCAAATGTACCTACTGGCAGTCATCATTCAAGGAAGATTTAATGGGTAGCTACCAGATGTTAGAGGATTTCGTCCAGCGTGATTTGGCACTGGATTACTCACTTCAGACAAAGTACGATACTTATGGCTGTACTTGGATAATTGAGTGAAATGGAACCCCTTACATGACTGAAAAAACTATGACTCAATCGATGCAACAAACTTCTCCACAAATATATTAAGACCTAACAATAGTCAGTAACTGTCGGTAGAGTTGTAAAATAAATCATATCCATTTTAAAGAATTTTCAGTTCAAAAATAATGTAATAAAAATAATAATAATTTAAGAGAAGAGTTTAGCTTAGTAGTTAGCGTATTTCCAACGCAAAGATCTGGTTCGAATCCAGCTGTTAGCACTTAAATTTTCTTTTACTAGGAGCTTCTCACAACTCACTGTCCGGTGATAAACAGTGTTATCTGTGTAATGATACTAGCCTCCTCGATTTTAAGGGGGGTTTCAATTAGAAAAAAGAACACCTGGTCGACACTTTAAAACTTTATTATCTTACATAGAAATCCTCGACTAATAATTAACTGATTACCGTAAATTGTATATATGTAACTTAACTAATAATACACGTGAATTGTACATAGGTAAATGAACTAAAAAGGTGACAAAAATGTAAAAAGTAATTAAAAACCCTTGACTAATAATTATAAAAACAACCACTACACCAGGAGTTCCCCCTTACCGCCCGTCGCCCTGCCTACCGGGACCAGAGAGTGGCGACCCCAAAGATCTCAAGACAAATTTGGCTTACCCGCCGCCAGCACATGCAGCTTGACCATTCCTCGCCAAAATCTTCTCTGATCTATTGTCAGGGTTTTTCGCACTCAGCATCAGCCACTCCGTTCGGTCACACACACTGTTCTGTTCTTCTTTCCTTCCTTTCTCTCATACTATCACTCCCACAGACTCACATTGACACACCCTACACACACACACACACACCACTCTCTAGGCCCCCACCATTCCGTCGGCAGCGCGCACAATGCTCCTATTCTATGCATTCCTGACTATGCATTCTACGACTACCTTATCGGCCTCGTGTTACATTCTCTATGTATAGCAATTGAATTCTAAAAGAAAATATAATTACAATTCACCAAAACCACAATTCCGTCCCTTACATCACCCCTTTCTTTGAAAAAGTGGCTATACTCACAGAGTATGCCACTTTATCCTTACTTCCTACACTACACTTCACTCTAACTCGGCTGCTGCGCCCGGGGATGGCTGGGTCCTCGGCTGACGTCTGCTTCTTATGTATGCCCGCTCCTGAGATGATAAGCTCTGACCTGCGGGATGGTAAGAGCGGGGCGCCGGATGGCTCTCCCCTTCCACACCCTCCAACCGGAGCAACCTCTTAGTGGTAGTAGCAACAGAAACAGAAAACGGCCACCCGTGCAAGCTCCCCTGACCAGTCTCCACAGCACGGTGTTGGTAGAGCCTCGCCTTCTCAGAGCAGATGATATTGGGGTGTCTCTAACGTGCATCTTCCCTGCCTACTCCCTGGAATCATCTTCTACCCCTGAAGATGTACGGCACCATGAGATGATCTTTGTGGCCGTATAAACTAACTATCCAGGAGTCATTTGCAGCGTCTCAGTATGCGATGGGCTTGGGCTGTAACGTAAGCTCCTATACGTAAGCCTGTATCCTGTCCGCTTCCAAGGTAGGAGTCTTCTCTCTTTGCAACGTACTCCGACATGATGGTTGCTGTCTCAATTTGAGGGACCAAGTTGGCGAACAAACCCTTAGTGTTCCTTGTCCTTGCTGGTGGTAGACTAGTTGCATCAGGCTCCAAAATCATGGTTATCGACTAGGAGAGCTGCTGTAGTTGGTACCGCGTGGGCATCGGCCAAATGATGGAAGATGTCTGCTCGTCCTGGCCACCAACCCCCAAATCCCGAGACAGGGCACCTTTAACGGTATTAATGAATTTCCTAGCTCCCTACGATTCCATGACAGCGTGCGCGGTGTTCATGTCTACCAGATCTCTAATGAACCCTCTTAGCCTTTCCGTTTCCTGCTTTGTTCCCCGTCCCCTTATCAGGATCCCCGAAGTTTAAGTGAACCCAGATTTTGGTACCCTGGTCCGTAGGTCCATCGGGTGCTTCCCTTCCTTCACTCTAACTGGCGATTTGGGAGCCCACGTTCTATCTCTTTAGGATCCTCTGGTTCTTCAAACGATACCGAATCTCCCGAATCCCTAGCAGCACTCCCTGGTGAGCCCCCGAGCTCCCCTTGGTTCTCGACAGCGATCTCCCATTCTCCCTCCGGCCAACTATCGGAATTTTTCCCTTCTTCGCGGCCATTATCTTGGCTGCCCCTTGACGTCGACTTACTTCTCCGCATTCCGCCCTCCCGCTGAGGTAACGGAAGCCAACTTCGACTTGCATTAAGTTCTTCGCGCCTTGTCTCCATCCCGATTGAACTATCTAGCGCCCCCGGAGATCCGGAACTAGCTTCCCCGGTAGAGCCAGGCGATATTCCCTGCGCCATTTCCGCCCCATCGCGCTCATACCGTATCTGAATTACTGTATCTTCCTCCCCTCACTATCGTCTGCAGCCCAATTGGGGAGGTTCCTCCCAGAAAACATGCCTCCTGCTCCGTGTGGTGGCCTTTGTCTCGTCAGACAGCGTCCACTCCGTGGGCCTGATGTCTTAGTATCGGGAAGTGGCTTCAGCAAGGTGTCTCTCTCGAAGGCTGGTTTTAAATGATTTATGTGGACTGTAACTGCTTCTCCCCCCTCCCGCTCAATGACATAGTTCACGGGAGGGATACATTTCACTACCCGGAATGGGCCTCTCCAAGGGCGGTGGGACTTACGTGCATGTCCGCTTGGTGCCGCCGGAACATGAAGATAAACCGAATCTCCCACACAAAAAGCCCTTTCTTTTTTTCCTTGGTCGTGGTATTTGGTTCGTTTCGCTTCATAGGGCTGCCCCAAAGGCACCGTCAATGGTAAGGGCGTCTTGCGTTCAGCGCACATCTGACAACTCTTTACATACTTTATCGCATCACGTACTAGCTGAGGCCAGTAGTAGAGACCCCTGATTCTGGAAATGGTGCGACGTCTCCCCGAATGGCCAGCCCAAGGGACATCATGCTCCAAGCCGAGCACAGTTCCTCGTAGCGTTTCCGGAATTAGCAGTCTTTTCTCCTCTCCCTCCCGCTTCAGGTACCAGAGCCCCTCGGGGGAAGTATATATTTCTTGTGCCCTAGAGTTAATCATCCGTAGGCACCAAGGGTCCCTCTGTTGCTCTTTTTGCACGATTTCATAGCTTAAGGGTTCAGGTTTGGTCACTCCTCCAATGGCGCGCACAGCAGCATCGATGCCATTGCCATCCTGAGGAAAAGTCCGATCACCCGTGACGTTCTCATACCCAGCGTTTTTTGGAGTTGTAGGCTTCTTTCTGGGACGTTCATCGGACACATATCGAACCTCACATAGTGGCTCCATAGTAAGTGCCTTGGTCTTCGTATTTACCGTCATTCCCAGCTTCTCCATGAGATCCCATCCCATCAGGCCATCCCTGGGGGTATCTATCTCCGCTATCACAAAAGTGTGGTCTACCGGGATCTCTCCCACCATACAAGCAATGTCCTGTTCTCCTACTACGGGAAGTGGTGCCCCCGTTACTCCTCTAGCTATTAACTCGGTCTTCCGAATTGGTACCCCCTTTACAGGGCATCTGAGGATGGAAACCTCTGCTCCGGTGTCGACGAGCAACTCGTGTGTTTGTCCCGCTAAGGCTAGCTTCAACAATAACCCTCGTTTACGCGGTGTCGAAACCTTAGGTATTAAGACATTACGTTGCGCCCTCAGTCGAGAAGGGAGCTCACTGGTGGCGCTACCAGTGGCTCCCGTTTCTTTTGGGGTCTCCTCAGTGTTCCCTATCCTGGGTCCCTTCATTCGTCTTGGACAGTTACGAGAAATGTGAGCGGGATTTCCACATACGTAACAGTATTGAGCGTTCTCGATTCCCCGGCCCTCTGATCGTGTTTTTCCGGTCTGGACCCTACATTCTCGAGCGAAATGCCCTGGTTGGTTACACCGAAAGCACCTTTTTCCTGAGAAAGTTTTTCGATACTCCTGCCTTGGCGACGCCGTTACCTCCGAAACAGCAAACGCCTCTCGACACCTAAAATCTGATTTTTTTATTGCCTGCTCGACTAAAGCTGCCCTACGAGTCGCCTCTTCCCAGGTTAGTGGTGGTGTATATTGTAGCTGAAGTCCCGGTTCCCCTTTTAGACCGTGTATAAAGGCGGCTAGCACAACTCGTTCAATTTGTAACTTAGCCCCAATTAACTCCGCTCCCGCTAAGGTAGGTGTGCATTTCTCACCCACTTGGCGGCACCTGTCTGCAAATTCTAGGACCGATTCTTGGGACCCCTGCTGCAGAGCATTTAGTTCGAGCAGGTTTTGTTCTGGGCTCCTGGCATCCCGAAACCTTCCTTCCAGAACAGCCTTGAACTGTTCGAAGGTAGCTGTTGGTTCTAATAGTTCAGGATGAGCTGCCATACAGGCAGCGGCCAGTCCTGTCAGCTTCAGGCGGCCAACAACCTTCTTGTCTGAATCTTCCCATCGGCCACTCTCGGCCAGAAGCTCGAGGTTCCGTATAAATTCTTTAGCGGATATCTCGTGAGCTCCACCACCCCACGGCTGCAACATGTTTTGCAAGGATAGGTCTTTCCGTGGGCGAGGAGTGATACCACCTGGACCCACAGCGCCTGTTAGCTGTCTCCACTGGGCCAATTCCCTTTCCAAAGCTTCCTTTTCTTCCATTTGAAGGATTTGAAAAGCCATTAAGTCGCGATTGGCTGTCCGAAGATCCTCAAGTTCCCGCTTGGCCATCCCGTAAGAACACTGGAAACCACTTATTCTCTAGGCTTGGGATCCCCAACTAAGCGGCAACCTTTCACTAACCTTTCACCAGAAGAAGAGGCGCTCTTTCCAACAAGCCGTTACACAAAGGGTTTCTTTTTCACGCCGCTATATTTTATTATGGAGCAAGAGAAAAATAAAAGGCAAAAACATCAAAGTGCAAGTTATAATAAAAATATTTGGAAAATAAAAAATAATCAATTATGTAAAATTACAGGTAATAATAAATATTTAAAAATTTGTTGAACTCCCCGAAATGTGGTTCCTTCTGCCGAAAAGCGCCCGGCCAAGTTGGCTCCAGTCAAGACCGTTCGCTACCTACACGTCAACTGCCCCACCCGTCACCCGCAACTACTACTATTGCATTAGCTCTCTATTTATTCTGTAATACCAAGATAACTTGTTTATTTATTTTTTTTTCCATTATTATTATTATTTTATGTTATTTAATTTATTTATTTAATTATTTTTTCTTACTAAATATTGATATTAAAAATTACTAAACAATAACCCGATATTTCACCCTTTACGAAAACCTCAATTTCGTGCTTAATTAACGTAATTATAGAACACTCTTCGAATACCTCCGGGTTCGGGGTTATTTTCGCAAACCCCACACACCTGACACCAATGTAATGATACTAGCCTCCTCGATTTTAAGGGGGGTTTCAATTAGAAAAAAGAACACCTGGTCGACACTTTAAAACTTTATTATCTTACATAGAAATCCTCGACTAATAATTAACTGATTACCGTAAATTGTATATATGTAACTTAACTAATAATACACGTGAATTGTACATAGGTAAATGAACTAAAAAGGTGACAAAAATGTAAAAAGTAATTAAAAACCCTTGACTAATAATTATAAAAACAACCACTACACCAGGAGTTCCCCCTTACCGCCCGTCGCCCTGCCTACCGGGACCAGAGAGTGGCGACCCCAAAGATCTCAAGACAAATTTGGCTTACCCGCCGCCAGCACATGCAGCTTGACCATTCCTCGCCAAAATCTTCTCTGATCTATTGTCAGGGTTTTTCGCACTCAGCATCAGCCACTCCGTTCGGTCACACACACTGTTCTGTTCTTCTTTCCTTCCTTTCTCTCATACTATCACTCCCACAGACTCACATTGACACACCCTACACACACACACACACACCACTCTCTAGGCCCCCACCATTCCGTCGGCAGCGCGCACAATGCTCCTATTCTATGCATTCCTGACTATGCATTCTACGACTACCTTATCGGCCTCGTGTTACATTCTCTATGTATAGCAATTGAATTCTAAAAGAAAATATAATTACAATTCACCAAAACCACAATTCCGTCCCTTACATCTGTAACGAGAAAACACTGTCTGGAGGCCGAAAGTGCATTGAAAAAAGCTCCAGGCGCCAATAACCTCAGTTGTTGATGCGCCTTAAAAAAAGTAATAATAATAATAAAACGTCAACTTACAATAATTTTTAAATAAAGTGATTAAAAAAAATAATGCAACAATTATTATTATATTAAATCCGAGCCAATGAACAAAAGAAATGAAAATCATTGTAAAAGAAGTATGTATCAAAAGAAAAAAACCATCATAAAAAAAATCCACTAAAAATAATAATACTTAAGGAATAAAAATTGCATTTATGACTGATCATAAAAAAATTGCAACAAATAAACGGAGTTGTTACGGATTCTTTAAACTTAAAAATTATTCTTTAGTATTATTAGATATAATATAGGTTGTAAATCAGCACATTTTACTGACGAGACTTAGAGGAATATTTAAGGTTATAATTCCCTGAGAAACCAAGTCTAAAAATCAATTTTCCTATCTTAAATGTTTAAAGTATTTTGTATTATATATTGTATTATATATATATTCACAATTTTTAGCAATACTAATTTAATTAAAATAAATCAATAAAAACAGTAGAAGAAATTTGCTAAGTACGAGTCATCTTTTTTGGCGATAATCTAAAAACTTTTTCCATTAATTTACTCTTAAGTGAATATTGCTTAAGTGAAGAATTTTTGATCAAGATGTTGATTACTTTTTGTAACCAACTTTTACTCATTTACTGTTAGCAATGAGTATATTCACTCTAATGTAATTTGAATAGCTGATAGTTGGAACCGACTTTCAAACTTTCAACTCATTCACCTAATGGTGATGATCTAGACTGATTAATAATGAAATAATTGTCAATAGTTTGAATAGACTACAATCAATAGTTTATTTTATTCCTTCTTACTCATAACGAGAGGAAAAGTTGCAATCCTGTCTGATTTTTTAAATTGAGCTTTAAATGAAAACATACTTTGGATGTCCATTGAGTAATAAATAATCAGAATGAAAACTCCTACGACTTTTTCTAACTCCAGCTTGTAATTCTGACTGACAATGGTTTTTGTTGGTAGAATTTAAATTTCTACCGAATACAGTCAACCCCCAAAAACCGTCCCAAAGAAATTATTATCAAGATATCAATATTTCAATTCTAAGGAACACTGTGTTAAGACCCACGGTTATCTAATAGGTCGAATGAATGACACTAGGCAGTGACACTAGGGTTGGAAAAAAGTTTTCTGAATAATAAACTTTGATTTAGTTACTCTGAACTATTTACTAATGTAATTATAATTTAAAAAATAACATTCACTTTTCAATTAATTTATTATAATGGTGCTACAATCGTATACGATAGTAGAACTTGGACCTTATTCAAAAGAGAGTGCAATTCTTTCTTATCTCCACTTCTTGCCGCCTACAGACCACTGCCTTTTGCATATTGCTTTCTGCATCAATCGACCATCTTAAGTGACATGCTTTATAATTAGCACCCCTCGGGTGTCCACATAGACTTCTTTTTTTTTTGGTACTCGGTGATGGGGCATCCGCTCAACATGGCCGAGCCATTTCTATCTGCCTTTCTCGATACAAGAACTATGTCGGCTTCTCCATATAGTCTCTTAAAATCTTCGTTCATTTGGATGCTCCATTCACTATTAATAAATACACCGCCATATACCTTCTGCAACATTTTTCTCTCATATATTCTAAGCGGATTTTCGCCATTTTTTAAGTCTCGCTACCGTACTTCACTACCAGTCTTAGTTTTTTTTTTTAATGATTTAAGGCGCGTCAGCATCTGAGGTTATTGGCGCCCGGAGCGTTTTTAAGTACTCTGCCGGCCTCCGGACAGTGTTTTCTCGTTACTGACAACACTGTCTATCACCGGGCAATGAGCTGTAAGAAAATCTAAGGGCCAGCAGCTAGATACAAACCCGGGAGTAGCTAATCCCTTCCCTCTATCGGCCTTATTATTATTTTAAAACATAATTTTTACTGGGCGTGACAAATTCTTAAATCGCAAAGCTTTTTGTAACATCTGTTTTCTGCAGTTACTCTCCTTTTTATCCGCCGTGGTGTCACTATTACCTGCAGTACGGAGCCAAGGTATTTCAACTTATTGCATTTGGAAAAGCTGATTATTAATTAATTTGTAACATTTGCCTTTACTTTATGTTATCTGTAAGTAATGTTTGTTATTTTTTGTATTTTATGTACTCAAGTTATGGATACTTTTGAGGGAACCCAGAATAAACGGTTTTCTTCTAGGGATCCTGGAGGAATCCTATTTGTATATATATATTTTTTAAAAAAAAAAAAGAGAACAAATAACGATTAAAATTTTATTTATTACTAATACATTTTCTAATTATTCGTGAATAATTATTCATTTTGAGAAATAGAAATCACTGCTAATTTCAGTCATATTTTTTTTATTAATCTTGAATTAACATTTGACTAGTAGCCCACCTTCAGGGCTATATTGCTCATTGGTTTTGATTGAATGATTTAAAGCTATACTTATTTAAAACTGAATTTACAATGTGCAATGGTTAATTAAAACTGTCCGGTAGGACAGTTGTATAAGGGTTGACCATCAAAAACTGCACGAAAAAGTGTAACGTTGAAAAACACCCAACTTTGACAATTTTTTTCTCTTTTTCTATAAAAGATAAAATTCCCAAATTTTCTTTAAATTATAGGGCAAGTCCTCCTTTATAACTGTAATTTTTTTGTCAAGACCCAGATTTAATATATTAAGAGAAAAAAGTTACTGAAAATGAGCAAAAACGGCATTTTCAAAAATTGGTCTTGTTCTTGTTGTTGTTCTTCTTGTTGTTACCTTTTTTGTAAACAACGTAGCGCCTAAACGCGTGAACCGATTTTCATGAATAAGGTGTCATTCGTTTCGGAATTTTATGTAGATGTGCCTTTTGGGGGTCTCGACGCTGTACATCAAATGGGGGAGGAGTTAGCCCCATATATGTGAGGCCCCTTCTCAAAATTATTATTACTAATAACTCTGAAAATGTTAACCCGATTTTAATAAAATTTGGCAGGATGAAAGGTTTAGGGCACTCCTACGTAACATTTAAACGACGTTCTGCTCTTACCCTTATTAGGGGGAAGTATGGTAATCGTTTCAAATTATCGAAACGTGAACCGATTTTCATGAATAAAGTGTCATTCGAATCGAAATTTTGTACAGATTTGCACTTTAAAAGTCTCGTCGCTATGACTCATAAGGAGGGGAGTTTGCCCCACCCAAGTAAGGCCTTTTCTAATACTATTATTACCAATATTTCTATTACGCTTAGTTCGATTTGGATAAAATTTACCACGAAGAAGTGGTTAAAGCTCCTCTACGTGGCTGTGAAGTGCCACCATGCTCTTACACCTACTAAGAGGAAGTACTGCAATCGTTAAAATTATCAATGAGTGAACCTATTTACATCAATGAATTCGATTCAAAATATTTGCCTTTTAGGGAGAAGTACTGTAATCGCAGTTTATTTTTCTTACTCCTCTTAAAAGGAAGTACTGAAATCGCTTTTTAATTTTGCTATTTACGTACAAATATCTTCCTATTTTATTCAAAACGCTTTCTCTAAAAAATTGTTATTGAGGATGGTTTGGGGGACCGCAACTATAATCATTCTTTAAAAAGATCGCTCCAGTGGTAGTTACGGTTCGGACTTAACACCTTTTTAGGTTATAATGGTAGAATTTATTATTCCAAATTTTAATAAAATCTGTAAAGCAGATATGTAACTTTGCAAAACAGACAAAAAGGAAAATCTATCCAAAAAGTCCAAAAATCTCCTTAACAAAAACTTACAGTTTAAAATGTTAAGTATAAGGGTTGATTAAACGCCAAAAGGTACACAAATCAGCAAGTACCCAACATTTCATTAATACTTCATTAATATTTAAGTAATTTTACTGCATTAAATTTCATTTATTTTTTTGAATTTATTAGAGGTCACAGACCCTTATGCTGGCCAGTTCATTCATAATTTTTTTTTTTATTGATTTAAATCGCGTCAACATCTGAGGTTATTGGCGCCCGGAGTTTTTTTCAGTGCACTGCCGGCCTCCAGACAGTGTTCTCTCGTTACAGACAACACTGTCCATCACCGGCCAGTGAGCTGTAAGAAGCTCTTAGGAAGAGAAAATCTAAGGGTCAGCAGCTGGATTCGAACCCGGAACCTCCACGCGGGAATCCAATACGCTAACCGCATAGCTAATCCCTTCCCTTAGTTCATTCATAATATTTTATTTTTTGTTATAATTATGATAAAATGTATATTATGTCTTCGTAATTAAATAGGTACTTTATTATAGCTTTATTCCAAATTATTCTTCTGATTTATCTTTATTAGGCCCTTTATTCTGAGTAGTCACATATACATGCATGTTAAAATAGAAAAAGACAAAGTTAGAGTCGGCTACTGTTTAAATTTGAATCACGGATTTAAAACAATATTTCAGTCTAGAATTCTTCTTACCGAAGTATTTGTGAGTACAAATAACGCATAGGTAATATCCAGTAAATTATTCAACAATAATTATTCATTTCTCAATTGTAATTTAATGTAGTCCCTCTAATTTTACTTATAGTAGGTAAAATACTGGTATAATTAGCTGTCATAAAAATATGCATATCTTATATTCCAAATATATAACACTGCGGTAAGAATACCTAGATTGAGAATTGAAGAAAACTATATTATTTGCGATAAAGCCAGATTAATTATTACCTATTATTAAAAACGCTTGACTACTAAATAAAGTAACAATTGCTTTAATCGAATTACGAACTTAAACCGAAGATTTTTATTTAAAAATAAAAATAAATAAATAAAATAAACAAAATCATTGATGAATGTTGGTGCAAGCATTTTTGAAAAAAGTTTTTGAATTTTTTAACCTCATATTTTTTTTTATAAAGTTTTTTTTTTTAACCTGTGATTAATAGTTTGTTGATTAGATATTACAGTCAATCTAAGAAATAGTGTTCTATTTGAACAAATATTTTGTAGACGAAAATGGCCAGCATAAGGGTCTGTGACCTCTAATAAATTCAAAAAAATAAATGAAATTTAATGCAGTAAAATTACTTAAATATTAATGAAGTATTAATGAAATGTTGGGTACTTGCTGATTTGTGTACCTTTTGGCGTTTAATCAACCCTTATACTTAACATTTTAAACTGTAAGTTTTTGTTAAGGAGATAAGTATAAGCCTTGAAGATGACTTAGCTCCTTAGGAAGAAAGCTTGGCAATAGAAAATAAAAAATAACTGTCAATCTATTAAGACTTTCTTAGCTAATAGCTCTATCTAATCATTGTTTTCTATTAAACAAGAAATATTTTCTATCGAAATGAGAGATATTTTACAGCTAAAGCAAATGGTAGCGGATCTAGCCGAATAAGTAGAGCTGCGTGGTAATCCAAAAGGTGAAAAACGGATTCCCTCAAAAATTAATTAACTTTTCACTAAATTGCAATTTTTTTAATTAAAGCAAATTACTCGGATTTTAAGGAAGGTTTTTTTGCAAAACTTTAAATCAACCTACGACAAAGGTGGTTTGTACGCTTAAATGAACGTTTCGGCAGCTTCTGGCAATTATTACAAGACCATTTCAAAACGTGGAAGACATGGTTGTATAGGTATCATTTAATTTACCAGAAAATGTGGTGGTACTAGTAGAAGTGCTGATTATAAGGATTGGGAATGACAGAGCAAAACTTGATTTCTCAATGCAAAAAAAAGTGCTTTGAAGTAAACACTGAAGGCTGTGGAATATAGTATAAGCTGAACCATATGGTTTACAAGGTGTAGGAGAATTGATGTTCTAAGTTTAAAGAGATAGATGGAATGTATAAGAAAAAGTTACTAAAATAAATACAGTATTTCATAGTTATTAGGTATCTTTAGGTGGCAGTTGTGGGACGAAAGATGACATTCAATTAACTCAGACATTAAAGTTAGATCAGTTCAGTCTGTTAACAGTATGATACCCGGAAGAACCAGTTATTTATTAACTGCAACCTCTGGAGTAACTAGATCAAGAAATAGAAACGCTTCCATTTAGCGACCGGTTTAGTGCTTAGAGTAAAATAGAAGGTAAATCTGTTTTTCTTCCATTTGAAGATGAGTTGCTTAATATATGGGGCTTGCTGGAAGAGGCGAGGACTTCTTCTATTTAAATGAAATTGCAGGGGAATTTCAGCATATAGAAAGACGTATTTGTATGAAAGAACCAAATATCTGGAGCGCCTACAAGACGATGAAGAAACAATAGATTCTTACATCACAGACCGACACAGAATGGCTGAAAGATGTGAATGCATACATGTTCTTATTAAAGTCAGTTACTGGTCAATGAGATGAGGTACTTTCGAAAAATTTTTGGCTGGAGGATAGGTGAACTTGGATGGGAATCAACAGAGCCAGGTAACTAACTAAGTATAAGTGGTATCAGCGCAACAACTAGCCATCAAAAGAAGCCATAGTAGCATTTCAAAGCTAATAAAAAATTTCGAGGGAACGGAGCACTGTGTTCAAGTAGTTAAACAATAGAAAACCCAAAAGAAAAGGGTTTTTGAGGTCAAGGAGTAAGAATTGTGGCTACATTTTTTGGCCATCTGCAATGATGTCCGAGTAAGTTCCTTGTCTGTGAGCTAACACAAGAATAAAACATTAGTGATCTAAGGGATCCGTAAGTTGAAAATTGGGACAAATTGAATAAGTTACAGAGTGAGAGACTTTCCACATTTATTTTTTTTCTCGGTTCCTTCCAGTTATGTATCCTTAATTTGTCCATCTTAATGTATTTGCTCAAAGCCACTCTCTGTGATGTTTACAATTCAAAAACATAGTTACAATAAATGAACATAAGCAAAACTCTACTTTGCAATATCTATTTAATAATCAAGCTAAAATATTTAAAACTTGAAACAAATTCACCTTTCCAATTCCACATCTGGTCAGCATCTCAGCTGTTACACTGCCAACACCTCCGACTCCCACAACTGCTACAGTAAAGACTCTTATCTGTTCATAATTTTTAACTATGCCCATTCTTTTCAACGCCATCAAACGGCTGAAATGAAGTAAAACAAAAATTTATAAGTAACCTAAGGAAAGGTTGAAATCATGTTCAATCTCACTGCACAATATTTAAGCATAAGCATAGGTAACTTAATTGAACATCATGCAGTTGTTCGTATCTTCGTGTAAATTCAACAATACATTTTAAATACTTATCTTAAGAAATTAAAGGCTGTCTAATTATTTACCTGTAAGGATTCGAATCCACTACTTCACTGGACATTTTTGCAATCCTCGCCCTATACAATTTTTCACTCTTTTTTAATTGAGATCTTAAATAATCACACTCACATAATAATTCTGTTAGCCTATCCTTCACTTCAGTTATACGATTATCAGGATAAGACATTTTGCTGTAAATGTTACAGATTTGTTCGCAGTACACAGATGTTGTTTAAGCTGGAAAGGAAGGTAACATACTGTTCTTGCGCTGTGTACTTTAGTGAAACCTTCCACTAGGCGACGTGTCCAACAGCTGGTAGGTATAGTTAGGTAGTAGAGCAAGGTGCTCTGTTATTGAATAACACCAAATATCGTGTTCTGATTTCTGTACAATTTTTACAATAATGTGAACACACATAACTTCAATGTCATAAATAGCTTAACCTATTATATCCCAGATAAAAAAAATGTTGATTTTTGAATGAGCTTCGCCTTGTGAAGACTAAGAGATGAAAATAATAGAACTTAATGAAATGTAAAATTTTAATGGAAATCATCGGAACCGTTTGTTAGTTTTTTTAAACATAGATTTCCTCGGAAATTGCTGTAAGGATTTTTTTAAAACTTGTTATAATAAATGCGTAAAAGTATTTCGATAACTTTTATTAATGATATTTTCCTGGAAGTATTCGATTAAAGATACGAGGGCGAGAGGTGGTAGATGGACATCCGTTCAATGCGCCATGCTTAATGTGCGGTTCTTAAAGATCCGCGAAACATTGGTGTCCGATGAAATAAGTGGTAACAATAATAGTGAGACCACGATACTTAGGGCTGTACTTGGATAATCGTGTAAAATGGAACTCCTTACATGTCTGAAAAAACTATGACTCAATCGATGCAACAAACTTCTCCACAAATATTTTAAGACCTAACAATAGTCAGTAACTGTCGGTAGAGTTGTAAAATAAATCATATCCATTTTAAAGAATTTTCACTTCAAAAATAATGTAATAAAAATAATAATAATTTAAGAGAAGAGTTTAGCTCAGTGGTTAGCGTATTTCCAACGCAGAGATCTTGTTCGAATCCAGCAGATGGCAATTAAATTTTCTTTTACTAGGAGCTTCTTACAGCTCACTGCTCGGTGATGAAAAGTTTGGTCTGTAACGAGATTAACACTGTCCGGAGGCCGACAGTGCAATGAAAATAAAGCTCCGGGCACCAATAACTTCAGATGTTGACTCGCTTAATATCATTTAAAAAAAATCGTAATAATAATAAAAATATAGAGACAGTTAAATTGTATTCAAAGGAGTATCAAACTTTTTGCACAGTGGGCCGGATAACTGACAAAATGACGAACGCGGGCCGTATTATCAGTATGTACAATACTTGCAAGCCAGAACGAAAACTCTAAGAAGAAGACGAAACTCCAAGTTCAACATTCCCGTGTAAATCATGGACAATGCACAAAAAACAAAGACTTCCAACATATCTATTTACTAAAATAAATTATTAAAGAAGGCGACTTTAGCAAAAAGATAGTTTCATCAGACCCTAATGTGCATTAAGTTCGAATTTCTCACAAACTGAGTAGCAAAAAACCGCTAGAGAAGGTTAATTAGTTTGCGGCGTTTACCTTTCAAGATATCATCAAGGTTTGATTTGAATTTGCTACATGAAATTGAGAGAATTTCTTTCAAATGTTCATCAATAAATCTCGTTCTGTATGCTGACTTCCCCATATTTCATTTTTTCAAAATGTTTACTCACAGGCATAAGTTGTTTCAAACACTGAAGCCCATACCAGCGGCAAATTTCTTTAGTTTCAGTAACTCTCAACATTAGGTAAGCAGCGGGTAAAAATTCAACAAGTCTGTGTGCGAAATTTGCGAAATAAGCAAACATTACAATAAACAGGAAAATCTAGGTGCAATAATTTAAAATTGAAAAATATTGTAGTAAATATAAAGTACATTACAGCAGTTAGGAGGTCTATGCATGTGTGAATGAAAATCTCCTAGTACTCTAAACATAATATTTAAATTAAAATTGAATCACAACATCTCATGTTCCATAAAATTTTATCAAGAAAATTCAAATACCTCAATAAACTTGATAAAACTGGCGTCAAGGGCCATAGTTTGGTAAGCTCTGATTTAAATTGACTACGTGGTTTATTATTAGTAACATTGGAACTTATAGTTTAGAAAGTTCTGCACATTATGTCAATCATATTTGTTTTAAATTGAATGAAACTAATTGGAGAGAATAAATCATGTACGTATCTGATATACAATAAATCTATATGCACTTCTGAACGATGTAAAAATTGCCAAGTTACTTAAGATCCCGGACAGTTAAACATCTGCAACATTTTGGTCGAAAAAGAATATTCGGTGACTTAAAAAAAACAAAACAAAGCATGATCATTCTTAAATTATTTTTTTTTCAACAAGTTATAAAATAATTAAACGCAAAAACCACTTAAAACTTATTTAGCATTACCATCCGTTCCGTCAAAATATTCCAGAAAATTTGTAAGAAATATCGAAACACATGTTTTACATTATATTTATTGTTTTGGTTATTACTAGTAGTGGAAGTGATGGTAATGTGGCATCCTGCTGGTATTATGGAAACCTAAAATATTTCTTGTGTTGTTAACAGTATCTGGTTCAAACTGTCGCTAGATTGCGGTAGTGCGCCAAACAGGTGAGCTGGAACAGTTGCTGCTGTATGTTCATCTTGAAATTTCCAATTTTGTTTTTATCAATTCATGAAAACTTTAAGAAGGTAAGTTCAAACTGTTTACTTTTTGTTTTGTTATCAAAATAGTGGTAGCTATCCGCACTATATATTGCTTCAAAGGGATGTATTGCAGCGATTTTCATTTGTGAATCAGTTCTTGTGTCTTCCAATTTTTGTTTGGTGGTATATGAAATCTAAGATAGCGATGCTATTTATAATATGGAACCCTGTTCTACACTCGCAGTAGTAAAATTTCATTGGGTTCCATATTGCAAGCATTACAAGCAAATCACTTATGTATATCTATGGGGAAAAAGCAGAAAAAGAATCTAAAATGGGGCTAAAATGAGCTGCAAAAATATTCATTGTACCTAAAACCAACTCTACGGCGACTTGCAATAAGGTCTTCCATATTACCCGCACCTCAAGTCAGAGGCACCGCTTTCACTTTTTCCATAAAATTGAAGGTTGCTCATCTGGTGGTTGGAGGAGAGTAAATTTAAAAACAAAATAGTGCAAGACTAATATATAAAGCTAATAATTTACCAGAGAAAGCAATACAATTTTTTTGGAATGTCTAGCATTGTAGTAAGTCAAAAACAAAGAAGGGTTCCATATTACTATCACTTCATCTATTAATTTGTTTTCAGTGTATCTTCCTAAATAAATATAATTTTATTATAAAACTAATGGATTCGTGCAACAGTAAAAAATGGAACTTGCAACTAGTTTTACTTTTTTTCTAACAATAACTCAATTATATAGTAATTCAAAGTTTGGATTGTTAGTGATCTACAAGACAAATATGAACAGGAATGAATTCCACAATTGAGAATAGATAAGAATTGGTATAAATAAGGACAAAAGGCAATCAAAGGGTTTGACACGTCCAAGTTGGCTTAGCCGATAGCGAATTATTGTGTGTACAGACAAATTCAAGCAATAACACATTGTAAATCAGATAAAATGATTCAAATTTGACAAAAATAGAACTGGAAAGAACAAAATTACCTAAATCGGGATAAAAGTATTTGCAACTGATTGTTATTTTAAGTTTCAATTATGATAGCGACTTAAACCATCATCTTGATTAAAGACTACAGGCCAGGAATTCTTAGATTACTGGGGACTGACAGTTGATTGGGAAGAGCCAGATCCCCACCAATGGGAATATACTCCCACCACGACCATGTTGCGAGCTGCTATAAAAACAAGCCAACTTCAACACTCTTTTCATGAATAGTTAGATACTGTGAGAGTGTGTGTGTTATTATTTATTTTTTTTTTCAAAAAAAAATTAAATTCGTTATCAAAAAAAAAAAAGATATAGGTGACAATGTCCCAAGATTGGGGATACAGTGAAGAAAATGGTGAGTTTGGCTAATAATTTTTTTCTTGTGGTCATTTCCCCCGTGTACAAAAAGTGATATCAGAAATGTACTTACGTTTCATCAGTATGAATTGTGTTTGGGTTCTGTTGAAACAATAATGCTGGTATACTTATACTTATTCTGTCTTGCCATCTCTCAGTATCGTGGCAAGTTATTAACAATATTTAATTTAACTGCTGGATATCATCAGTAAGTTTTAGTCACTTGCACTACCGGAAATGACAGTTAACCGATTAGATTAATTTTGTTTAACATTTTTACTTAATTTCTTGCAAAAAAAAAATATATATCGTTCTATATACTACATGTAAACAATTTTTCATATAAAAAAAAAATGACCTTATCTAAATTTTCGTATTTCACCTGTGTTTACTGAAACAAAAGTTTGCTGGAAAAACAATTATGATAGATAATTCGTTAAAAGGCCACTAGATGGTCCTGGCAATCAGGTTTTTGTTAAAAATCTCCCGCCAATCCAACCTTATTGTTTACTTACTCCCATTTTGTTTTTCTATTTTTCTCTAAAAACAGCATGTTTAATGTAGTTTTATTGGTTTCATATGAAATTTGTATGAGGACTAAGACACACGTTTATCTATTACTTTCATTTAAAATAGTTTCCAGGCAACTGGAATTCAAGTGGGATTTTAAGGAAGTGGTAAATTTAATTTGCTCTTCGCTAAGTGCTTTTTCAGTATATTGTACAGTTTTCCAGAATTATAATTATGAGTAAGTAATATCTAAGCCTTTTAATTAGGCCTTTGGTTGTACTTTACCTTTTTTTTTTTTAAATGCAATTTATTAGAATAATTGCCATAGAATTTATTTGAAATTTAGACATAAGCATGTTTTAGGCCTATCATTTTGCTTTGAAACTTTTTTCGAGGTGCTTTTTTACTTTTAGGAGGTAACTATAACTTCACTCTTCTTTTAACTATTATCATTTTGTCAAAGCGAAATATAATATACAAATTATAAAAGTCAAGTCCAATGTTATGTTTGTAAATTACTGTAAAAGAAGAAGTAAAAGTAAAATTAAGAAACATGTAACAGTACCTAAATTTTCTTTTACAAGAGATGTTATTAAGATTATATTTCCAGATAATTTTGTTGCGCTAAACTCTCTTAATCTTATCATTGGAATAATGTTTAATCTCTTATTCTTATTAAATACTGTAATTAAGGTTTATGTAAGTTATATGGAAAGTTATCTCGTTAAAACAGTTTATGCCACTTTTTTTTTATCAATGTGGCTTTACTAAACATGTTTTATAATATCTCAAGAGCCTTTAAATTGTACAATATCCTTGAATAGAACTCCTATGGTTTTTTTTAAAAATACGAATTACATTTATTAAGTTCTTTTATACATACATAAAGGCGCATCTACATCTAGGGTTGCCAACTGCCTTTTTTTCTTTTTTTTTTTTGAAAGGACAGTCCTTTTTTAAAAACCTGGTTGTTCTTGTCCTTTTCTTAAATTAGGAAAGGACGCCTTTTGTCCTTTTTTTCAGATATTATTCACACAAATCTAATTTATATTGTTGTATTTTTTTATTTAAGTTCTGACTTCCGAGACTTCTTCATTTGGCGTGTTGTTTTTCTGTTCTAACTGAACTGAATAGGTCAACAGGTTATTGATGTAAAAGATGAACAAAATGCAAAAAAAATGGTACTGGAATTTGATGATTCTGATTAATTATATTCTTATGGTAGGTGAATTCCTTTCATAATGCCGACGCTGTTTTGAGGCCTACTTTTTTGCAATTAATCACAGATTTCTGCATCAATTTTTTAAAATAACTCCAATGCATTGTATACCTTTCGAAAGGTGATTGTACGTAGATGTTTTTCATGTATAGTGCACCTTTTAAACTTATATAATATTTTTGAGAAAAATGAAGTCAAAAGTTTTTGGAAAAAAATTAGACACTTGCTATTTCTTATGTTTGAGCCACAAAGTGAAATACTTGATATTATTATTTTGGAATATAAATTAGCTTATTTAAAAGGAAATTTAATCTTCTTTCTAATGAGCTTATTGAAATTGCTGTAGCTTTAATAGTTTGAGAAATATAGGCAATTGTTTGCTAAAAAGTAGTAACAACCTTGAAAAAAATCTAAAATCTTTTGTGTCCTTTTTTGGAACTTTATAGAGTTGGCAGCCCTGTCTACATCTGAGGTTATTGGCGCCCAGAGTTTTCTTCTTTTTTTTTTTTTTTATTCTGTGCTCTGCATTCTAAAAAGTGCTATTTCAATATATTATGGTTCTTTTAAATTTCTATAAAGATGCATTTGCACTAAACAAGCAAATAAATGTTCTAACCCTATTCACAAAGCGGAAACCCTAATTATTCCTCCACTTTCGAGCATATGAGAAAATGTATTGTAGTTTTTTAAAAATAATAATTATAATAATAATTTTTGGTACTTTTATTACTTTAAATTTATTTATTTATTAAAAGACTTGCTCCTGATACCGTGTAAAAAGCATCTATTTCGCTCAAGTGAAGACTAAGCTTACCTTAAGTTGTAGAATTCGATGCACCAAAATCATCGAGGATGAAGCAACTGCATCGGTAAAACGGAGAAGATCAAAAGTGATGCCAAGCAGTAATTCTTGAATCATTGTACTAAATCACTCAACACTGTTATTACTAGGGAACGGATTCGTATGTATTTACATATTTTTTTCTAGGCAATTTACAGACGTTTTTCAACTAGAAGTATTCATACTGACACTTTTTAAGCCGTTTGAGTCTACTTTTATTTCACATATTTCCACATATTTGGATGTTATCGCATATTTATACATATTTGATTAAAATAAATAAATATTTCTACATATTTAATCAAAATATGTACATCTTTTTTCATATTTTTCATTTTGGGCATATTTTCATAATTGGGAGGTGGTTGATAGGAACTGTGAACCACAGACTGTAGGGCTGTGAATCACAGTGGGTACAATGGTTATTGTAATTTACACAGAATGCTGCTAAACAGTGACGGGCACTTGTTAGTTCTTTGAAGTTGTCTGTTCTTTCAGCTCGTTCGTTGAAGTGTCCAATTTCTTTCGTTCGGTCACTTAGTGTATTCTTTTTTTTGGGTGAAATGCCACGAACATCGGCCTCAAACAAACAACTGGTTGCTAAATATCTTCGCGAGTTTCCAGCAGAACTTTTTCGAAGTGATGGAGACATTTTGTACTGCACAGCTTGTGACAAGCGCGTTTCTTGCTCTCAACGTTCCCAAGTCACCCAACATATTGCCACCGGATCGCACATAGAGAATAAAAACAGAAAGAAAGAGAGGACGTCCTATCAAGCCTTCCTTACATCTCCATCATCAAGTAAGTCTACTCTGAGTACAGATCTGTGTCGGGCTTTGGTTAGAGCAGATATCCCTTTCCACAAACTTAAAAATCCTCATTTCAAAGGATTCTTAGAGACCTATATTGGGAAAAAAATGCCTGACGAGAGCACTCTGCGGAAAAACTACCTGGAAGATATCTATAAAGATTTCATGTGGTTGCCAACAATTTCGAAGAGTGAAGTTTTCAAAATTGAAAATTTAACACATTTTTTATAAATAGTAAAAATGTTCTTTGTTGTATAAATCATAATAACTTGTAGAAACAAATTATTTTGTTCCTAATAAATTATTATAAATTGTAAAAATGTTCTTTTCTTGTATAAATAATTATAACTTCCCCCCCCCCCCAAAAAATTCCATTTTCATAAAAAAAATGTCCATTTTACTTAAATATTCCAGAAAATATTTTAAGAAAATCACATATTTTCCACATAATTGACGAAAATAAATGCATATTTTAATTAAATATTTGGCATTTTTAAATACATAAAAATCCGTTCCTTAGTTATTACTTAAGTCCTGGTTAGTCTTTTGTGTGAAGCCAAAATGTAGCCGAGACTTTCATTTTTTGAGATGAGTGGAACGTACGCAAATCAATTTTAAAGATATCGAATTGCGGTTTCCGATTTCTGTCACAACTTTTTATACTCTTTAAAACTGTGTATATGAAAATGGGGGGTCAACAGCAAATCCTCACTTTTTGTCGCGCGTCAGCCGCGTATGCGGGCAGGAATCTAAAAATCAAGTCACATATTCTGAAACTAGAGGTGACGGGCAACAAATTTTTCCTCTACCATTTTTTGGCTCAGATCAACCGTCTTAAAATGGAACACCCTGTATAGACAGGCATGCATACGCAGCATGGACCACAGACAAGAAAAACTTTGCTGGTCAGCAAGAGAGAAAATTTAGCTTATCAAATACAGTTAAACATAAGTCCTGTTAACCAGCACTTACCACCAACTCTTAACTGGTTACTTAGACAACCATGGTTTAAGGGAACTGTCACTAATAAATGGGTTGTTACGACAAAAAGCAGGCTGAGATCGAACCACGCGGTGTGCGGATCGTATCTACACAGGATCAACAAAAGGTCCCTCTCCTCTTTGCGTAGATTGAAATGAGGAGGAGGATTTCAGGACAATATAATAATGATATGTCCACGTTATGTGGTAGAAAGGAAACGAATGTTTGACGATATATACAGGTATTTAGATGCACCATTTCGCTACGAAGACATAATATTCTCCACCAACATATATATGCTTAAGTCGATAGCAGAGCTAGCAATGAAATATGAATGTATTTAAAAGCTAAAGCCGAATTAGAATGAATGGAAGAAAATGCTTAGAGAAGGATTACGTGATTTTAATTTTGGTTAAGCTATAAGGATGGCAGGAGCACAGAGTGCTGCTCCATCCATTAGCAGTAGTTTATGTAAATAGCAGTATACAGGGTGGAACCGGATAAGTGACGAAAATTTTTTTCCGTTAAACTACATTCAAAATGTAGTACAACGCCGCCTGAACGAGTGTCCTATCTCTATCTGTTAGAAAGTTATGATTTTTTCAGGTTTTTTTAGACTAAACCCGACCTTACGTCATAAACACACTATTTCTCAACTTGTGTCTCACTTATTTACATTTTTCAACTCATTTTCGGATTCAGCATTAAATTTCCTATAAAAATAGATCATTTTCGTAGTTATTTAACTTTAATCAGATTCATTTATTACAATAAGAACGTTAATTTTTTTAGGAATTTAAAATTTTCATGAATTTTCAAAAATTAGCCTCTTCGACAAAATTGGTCTTAGAGGCTGTCAAATTTCTCAAAAACTGCTCCTTTTAATACTCTTTCCAATGGTATAATAATCAGTTTCAATAATAGCTGTTTTCTTTGGTCTATTACTGAGAAAGTGCTGAAAAACACGGTGTTAGCGAAGGAAGCAAAGGGGACTGGATGAAGCGTACTCGCATATCAATACTATTATTTATTAACAAAATCATTTCTTTAAGCATGTAAAATACATAATTACCTAGTAATTATTGATGTATCATGTTCTCAAAATGCCGACCTCGATTCCTGACGCATAACCGAGCGCGTTTTCGCATTGCTCCCAATGTTGCTGAAAACGTTCACCGAATAATGAGGTGGATCTCCGTCTTGTTGATAAATTAAATTTCTGCTAACGAGAAAGATTCAACAGTGGGAGCAATGCGACAACGCGCTCGGTTATGCGTCAGGAATCGAGGTCGGCATTTTGAGAACATGATGCATCAATAATTACTAAGTAATTATGTATTTTACATGCTTAAAGAAATGATTTTGTTTATAAATAATAGTATTGATATGCGAGTACGCTTCATCCAGTCCCCTTTGCTTCCTTCGCTAACACCGTGTTTTTCAGCACTTTCTCAGTAACAGACCAAAGAAAACAGCTATTATTGAAACTGATTATTATACCATTGGAAAGAGTATTAAAAGGAGCAGTTTTTGTGAAATTTGACAGCCTCTAAGACCAATTTTGTCGAAGAGGCTAATTTTTTAAAATTCATGAAAATTCTAAATTCCTAAAAAAATTAACGTTCTTATTGTAATAAATGAATCTGATTAAAGTTAAATAACTACGAAAATGATCTATTATTATAGGAAATTTAATGCTGAATCCGAAAATGAGTTGAAAAATGTAAATAAGTGAGTCACAAGTTGAGAAATAGTGTGTTTATGACGTAAGGTCGGGTTTAGTCGAAAAAAACCTGAAAAAATCATAACTTTCTAACAGATAGAGATAGGACACTCGTTCAGGCGGCGTTGTACTACATTTTGAATGTAGTTTAACGGAAAAAAATTTTCGTCACTTATCCGGTTCCACCCTGTATAGTAGAATGATGAATGTGTGAAGCGAATGTATTTGTAGGTAAGAATGGAGAGTGAGTGATATTCTAGTGATAAGCACCTAGACGATGCTGGCTGTATGGCGGAAGCCAATGCCAAAAAAAAACCTCTTAACTGACCTGGCCTTTTGACTCTATCCACCTTTAATAAAGATAGAAATTAAGAAATAAGCGAAATAATAACTAAAAATGTGAGAAATAAATAACCTGTGAAATAAACATGTCTTGAATTTATACCAATATTGACTCATGCAGTAGTAAGACCGAAATTAGAGATAAATTCTATTCTACCTACTCAATTCTGTTTAATAAAGGAGGCACTGGTAAACAAGAATGGTAGTAAACATTGTTATGACTTCCTCTTTGATTGATAACCAAAATATACTATTTAATTGACACTGTATTTACAATTTAGTGCTTTTGTTGCGCAGCTAATTACAGAAATTTGGATGAAAATTATTACCACCATTTTAGTAAATATATTGAAATTAGTTTTATAAATTTATTATAATGCATGAGCAAGATGTCAAACAGTAACATTGTACGATGTGTGGCTATTAAATAACGAGACTATTGCTATAAAACATTTTATTTTAAATTTATCCATATTTAGTTATTATCACCTTCAATATACACCCCTCCCCTATCCCTGTAACGCTCCATGCGAATTTACTATTGTTCAGAAACAGTGCTGAAAGTCTTTTTCTGTGAGCTCCTGCATGACGCGTGCCGCTTTTTCTTTCACAGCTTCAACGGACTGGAAATCGTGTTCCTTTTAATGCAGATTTGACTTTGGAGGAACAGATCAAAAAGTCACATGTGGGGGGCCAGGGTCAGGCGAATAAGGGCGGATGGCCTAAAACTGGGATGTTGTCACAGTCTTGCTGTCTTGATGGAAAACCCATGACTTGTTCTTCTACCAATTTTCTTTTTGTTCCTTCACCAAAAATTGACATTTGAGTAAATTAGTAGTGAAAAGTAGGTTACGCAAAATCCCAGTTTTCTGCATTTACACCCCTCTGTTCGGGGTAGGATTTTATTAAAAACCAAAAAGATCCATATGGTCTTGAAGCTCAATAAATGCGCAACTTTTTCTGAAATTATGTGACTCCTTGATTCCATTAACCATTGAGAAAGTGCAGTTGAAAATTTTAACAGAAATCATCGAGAACGAATTTTTTAGACATTAAAGTAAAAATTTCATTGTTATTAGAAACGTTTTGAGGCTCGGTATTAAGCAAATTTATAGTAAATTTAATGCTCTTTCGTTTGGAATAAGCAGATTTGTTGTAGGATAAAGGATAGAAATGTTACGGCCGTTTTTATGGTGGAAAAACGCGAATATCGACGGAAAAGTTAAAAATGCAAATATCTTGGACACTATTGAGAATCGGGCCAAAGTGAATAGAATATTTTTTGTTACATTTGATCTGCTGAATCATCTCCCGAAGTTTCGACCTCTCCTCCTTGTATACCCTGTATTATATTTAATTATAACTGCTGACGTTCGTGCTAATGATGGTTGTTGCATGCAACTTTAAGTCCCAAAAGAGTCATTAATTAATAAGTAATAAGTCCTAAATAAGTAAATAAAAATGCGAATTAAAGTAATTCGCGGAGATATTTAAGCAGAGAATTCTCGGTTGGCTTACTGAACTCCCCATCAAATAAATGGGCTGTACTAATTTTGTGCTGTTAGGAGGGGATTTCCAAGCCTGGCCTTATTTCCTCGAACAATGATTCCCTTTTTCCTGTTCGCAGACTTCAGTGTTATAGTCCGCTACATATGCTAATTGAAAGAGAAAATATACCTGATTTTATTCAAATTAGGCTACCGAACAAAAACAATTAATTTACTTCTACAATGTTCTAGCTTCACAGCTACTCCATTGTTACATTGAATACATTTTTCCAATATAATTTATTTGAGCTACTATTTTTGAAAGTGGTAGAAGTCCATTTTTCCATGTATCGAGATATTTAAGGTTTTGCCTTTGAATTAATTTAAAAATATTCGTAAACCTTAATCTATTGAAGTGATGTTATTAACACTATACACCTTTTTAATTTTATTATGAAATAATAATTATTACAATTCTTAAAAAAAATAAACGATTTTTTTTAGCTCCAAATGGACTTAGACCACTTTCAAAAATAACATATTACAAGGAGTAAATTCAAGTCCATATTTTTATAGACATTATAGCTTTACTGAAATGGGTTTTTATGTAAAAAGTAATAATTAAAATGAAGACATTTAACTTCACGAATAACCAAGTTTATTTTTTTTTAATTTCAGTTATATTAAAAATATAAAAATGAAAATTACTTCGTTAAGATCTTCAAAGCAAAAAAAGATATTTTAAACTTATTTTTCTTTTACAGCTAGCATAATATCTGCTAACGAGCAGCGTACACTGAAGTAGCAATAATCAAAAATAATTGCAACAAGAAAGTTGTTTTAATTATAATTATTAGAAATGGACTTATTCCACTTTCAAAAAAAATATTTTTGTGATAACATTTTATAGTCAAAATTCTTTTGTTGACTTTATAAAAGAAATCGTACTCCATTGAACGTATAATTATAAATATGGAAAGAATGTGTCTACGAGGGTCGTTTGAAAAGTCCGTGCAAAAATAAAAACTACTTAATTTTTAGGGGTAAACCTTTTTTATTTTTCAACATAGTCTCCTTTTAGGCTTATACACTTCGTCCAACGCTGCTCTAGTTTGTTGATCCCTTCCGAATAATAGGATTTGTCCAAGTCTGAAAAATAGCCATTCGTTTCTGCAATCACCTCCTCGTTTGAATAAAATCTTTTTCCCGCCAGCCATTTCTTCATATTGGGGAACAAATAGTAGTCCGAGGGAGCCAAGTCTGGAGAATAGGGGGGATGTGAAACGAGTTGGAACCCTATTTCCATTAATTTTGCGACCACAACTGCTGAGGTGTGAGCTGGTGCGTTGTCGTGATGGAAAAGGACATTTTTGTGGGCCAATCGTGGGCGTTTTTCTTGCAGCTCGGTTTTCAAACGGTCCAATAACGATGAATAATATGCACCTGTAATAGTTTTACCCTTTTCCAGAAAGTCGATGAGGATTATTCCTTGCGAATCCCAAAAGACAGTCGCCATAATCTTTCCGGCCGAAGGAACGGTCTTCGCCTTTTTTGGCGCAGATTCCCCCTTGGTAACCCATTGTTTAGATTGTTCTTTGGTCACAGGAGTGTAGTGATGTATCCATGTTTCATCCACAGTGACGAAACGACGCTTAAAGTCCTGCGGATTCTTCTGGAACAGCTGCAAACCGTCCTTACACGATTTCGTTTTTGGTCAAGCGTGAGCAATCGCGGCACCCATCTTGCGGATAGCTTTGTCATGTCCAAATGTTGATGCAAAATATTATGTACCCGTTCATTCGAGATGCCCACAGCACTAGCAATCTCACGCACCTTCACTCTTCGGTTATCCATCACCATATCATGGATTTTATCAATGATTTCTGGAGTAGTAACCTCAACAGGGCGTCCAGAACGTTTAGCGTCACTTGTGCCCATATGGCCACTCCGAAAATTTTGAAACCACTTATAAACTGTTCTAATCGAAGGTGCAGAGTCACCATAATGTTTATCAAGCTTCTCTTTAGTCTCCTGAGGCGTTTTGCCTTTCATAAAGTAGTGTTTAATCAACAAACGAATGCCAAACACAAAGAAATAGACCGATCTGGTTGAAACTTGGTGTGTGTTCTTCCAAGAGATGCTACTAACTAAACATAACCTCGATATGCGCCAGTAGTGCTATCTCTCTGTCTTTGCACGGACTTTTCAAACGACCCTCGTATTTGTCGAAACGTTGGCAATAAGACGAGTTGTTTTAAAAATTGGACTTATACCACTTTCAAAAATAACAGCTCATTTATTTCTTTTAATTTAACCCTCATTTGGTATCGTCGGGTCTCAAATTTGACCCGCGCGTTTTTCTTTTGTGTGGCATTTTGTAGGAATTAACTGTAAACATCTCCCCTTCTCTGAATTCTCCTCTTTCATCCTCACCAACAATCGACCATAAAAATCAGTCGTTCTTCGAGCAGTGCAAGTAAATAAAATATAGGTTTTAGGTCAAATTCGATCCGACAGTACCATTTACGTTATAACTTTTTTTCTTAATAGTTTTTATTTTTATGTTTTAGTGTTTCTTTTCTGTTCTATTTCTTAATATTATTCTATAATATTGAATATTTTATAATAAATATTACATAATATTTAATATTATTGCTGATAACTGGTTCTGTTCAGTTAAGCTGGTCCATGAACTAGGAAAGCTAAATTTGTCTTACTCGGGGACATTACGAAAAAAATAAAAAAGAAAACCCCTCTTATATAATTCCAAATAAAAATAACTACCGTCGGAACTTCATTGTTTGTTTTTACTGGCAACAAAACGGTGGTTTTTTTGAACCAGAAACAAAACAAGTATGTTGTACTCGCATCGTGATAATTCTGTACTTGCGATATTATGGGAAACAAAAATGCAACTTTGCATTTTTTAACATTTTTTTTTAGTTTTTCTTAATCTTATGAAACAAATTTGAACAAAATATTCATCATTTTCGTTTGCTAAATAAATTTTCTAAGAAAAACTAAATAGACTTTAATAGTACATCAATGATCTTTTAAAAGAAATGTGCATTTAAAGTTTCGGTTCAAAGCTAACCCGACGACGATACCAGTTGAAGGTGAGATTTTTTGAGGATACTAGTTAAGGGGTTAAGACGCGTCATCAATTGAGGTTATTACACTTGAAGTTTTTACAAGTGCACTACCGGCTTCCGGAACAAAACGAACTACAAGAAGCTCTTCTTTAGGAGAGAAAATCTATGGGCCAGCTGCTGGATTTGCAATAATCTTTGCGTTCCTATTCTGCGTTGGAATCTAGTATCTAACCTAAGCACTGAGATAATTTTACTTATTACGAGAACTGTGCGTTTTCCAGAAATACCTGATGAAGGGCACCCGAAACATAAAGCACCAATTAAAACCTGAACAAATTACGAACCAGATAAAGTGATTAATAATTTTCCCAAACATTTATCAAGGTAAGAAGTAAAATTAGTAAAAAACAAAAAACTGGTCAACTCGGCCAAGTACCTGTAGTTGATAGCATTAGTTATCATTTTCGTCCATTAATTGTCAGTTACGACTTATAAAATAATGCTGGAAAAATGTCAAAATCAAAATAATAATAAGACTCTTGTTATGTAGCATCATGTGTTTATCACAGAATGTGTGACACTTGTGTTTGTATAATATGTCAACAAGAAGTATTGTTATGTTTCAATATCTATTATTATTTATATTCAAGTGCTTGTTTGAAGTGGTAAGAACGAGCGCGTGTTGCGAAGTGTGTATGATAGAAAATAAGTATTTAAAACTTACTTTACCATAACAACTTTTATCAAATATCTATTATTTAATTTTGTCAGGCAATTCAATTTTTACTTTACCTAATTCCTAATAAGTAGAAGTCTTACGAACGAGTGATTAAAAAAAAAAATGTTTTTATTGCACTTGAAAATATGATTCTGTGGCAAAGGAGTGGGAGGCCAATACAAATATATAAATATATATATATATACAATAAAAAAGAAAAAACACTTCTACAGAACTCAACAAATGAACATAACTCAGTCATAGGCATTACACTTATATTAATATAAATGTTATATTAATATAAATACTTACACTTATATTAATATAAATACTTACACTTATATTAATATAAATACTTACACTTATATTGATATTAATACTTACACTTATATTAATATAAATACTTACACTTATATTAATATAAATACTTACACTTATATTAATATTAATACTTACACTTATATTAATATAGACACTTACACTTATATTAAGGGGTTATAGGCAGTCAGAAATTTGAAAAAATCGATTTTTTTTTTTATATATATATTAAAGTATAGTATCTCAGGAATGTTGTCCTAAAATTTCAAGTCGATCCGAGCAAAATTGTAAGAGTGAAAGTGTATACAAGCCCCGACCGTTCGAATTACCATCGCTGAGCACAGAGCGCAACTTGCTACGCGGGAGGCAAGAATCCTACGCAGACAGCAGAAATCGGAAAACTTGGACATTTTAGAAGACATGGAGGACTTATTTTATGGGCCTGGAATCGATGACACTGTGTAAGTTGAAAAAAAGATTATCCAGGTTTTATTCGCAAACCTTAAACCGCTGAAAACTTTAAACGCGTTTTTCTCAAAACTACGTTTTCAAAGTCGGTGGACACGATATCTCAAAATCTACTGCACCGATCTTTTTGAAATTTTACGTATTTCTTTTACACATATTAAAATCGTACTTGGACGAAGGATTTTTTTTTTCAATGAATAGAACTTGTTTTACAAACATAAAATGGTCAATTTTTTTTAGTGAAAATCGTGACTCAAACTTTAAAGTTGTCCCAAAAATTCAAAATTTAATTTTTTTCTAAATCCTTCGGTCAAGTACGAGATAAAGTCATCTACCAACGAAATATTTTCGAAATTTTGATTTCAGATGACCCAGTCTCAAGATATCATGTTCACGAGAGGGTTGCATTTTTTTGACGTGTTGCATTAAAATATTCGCCATTAGTACAATTATTATTAATTTGTAACGAAAAAATTACAATAAGTTCTTTAAACATGGACTGATATGACGCAAAAGTTCCCGAATAAAAAAAGTAAACACGTTTTTCCCTCCCAAAAATTTGAAAAAATGACTTTTTTGGCGCCTCTGACTGCCTATATAAATACTTACACTTATATTGATATTAATACTTACACTTATATTAATATAAATACTTACACTTATATTAATACAAATACTTACACTTATATTAATATAAATACTTACACTTATATTGATATTAATACTTACACTTATATTAATATAAATGATATGGTAAACAAGAAAAGAAGACACTTAATACCTAGAGTCCAAAATATTGACAAATAATTAACCATCTGACACAGTGAATTAATTGAACAAACTAAAATTAACTTAATTTATTAACATATTTTTATTTAATTATCTACTACGAATTTAATCTTGGTCTGTAGTATTTCTTAGTTTTAATGTATTAATAAGAAATTTATATAAAGCATTAATTTGCATAAAAATTACCATTAGCTCTTCAGGTGACGCGCCATGTTTTAAGAAATTAACTAAATATTTATAACTTTGTGAAGAAAATGCATGACATTTAAACAGAAAATGTGGCAAAAGTCATCTAAATGATTTTCGCTGCAATGCGAACAAAATTTGAGAGGATAAAAATAATATTTTTGGCGCCTTAAACAAAATTTAGTACCTGACAAACGAATTTGAGCTATAGCTCTAAGCTTTTCTATGCTGCAATTAAGAGATAGATATGTTTCAAAGGCACGTAGCTGACTTATATGTCTATACGAACACTCAAACAGGCATTCATTTCGTAAAAGTGAGAAATAGCTATGTCAAATTTTCATGACGTCTAAGTAGCGAAGTAATGAATACAAATTTTCGGTTATCTATATTTATTATTTTGAATGCATTTTTTTTCCTTACAGAAATGTTTCGTGAGTCTCAAATACGCCATATTCGCGGTTTGAATCTAGTTTGGATTCGCATAATCTCATCCTAAAATCCAGTTTGAGAAAAACTCCTCAATCAGATATAACTTTTTACACAATAGATTGATCGTAGACATTTTCTGTAAACTACGTATTTATATTACATCTGTTTCAGTGAAATATATTTACAAACTGTATAGTGTTCGTAATAATTAAATATGGCTCAAATGTTCGAATTGGAAGGTTATTTTGTAGGTTGTTATAACCTTATGACTAGTAAGAGAAAGTCATGCGGGTCTACACAATAAGATTTTTTACAAATAATTTATTACTTTAAAATTATTATTCATCCACTTACTTTGCCATCTATTTTAAGATAATTTATGCACACTTATTTATTTTTATTTTTTTTGAATGTATAAATAAATACCTGGTAATGAATGCATTGTGCGAAGCACACTGTGAATAGGGAAATTAACAGAACAATGATTTCAGTGTTGCGTAAAGAATTAATTTTCTTATTGTATTTAGACTGAAGTAGTTCTATCAAAGGAGGTTATCCGTGAATTTTGACCAAATGCACGCAAATTATATACTTTACTAACGTTTCTACTTGGAAGTTTTAGGCTTTCTTATAGCTCTAAAATTCATTTATTATTTATTTACATTATATGCCTCATTCTTTTCATGAACTAGTAAAATACGAGGTCTGTAAATTAAGTAATGAGACTGATTTTTTAAAAACTTTTTAATTAAAAAAGAATTACAATTCTATATTGTCACCTTCAAAATAACTTCCTTCTGAAGCCACACAGCGCTGGAGACGTTTCTTCAACTCCTCATAGCAGTGCTCGAACTCCGATACTGGAATAGCCTTCAGCTGGTCGGTTACAGCCGTTTGAATGTTTTCGACTGTCCCCAAAATGAGTTCCCTTGAGGTGATTTTTGCAACTTCGGGAAGAGAAAAAAGTCACAAGGACTCAAGTCTTAGGTGTTTGAGTACGACCCAGAAACCAAGCGCCAGAGCATGGAGTGGCACACTTCAACCTCTCCAAGGCCCAAAAAAAAGCAAGGATGGCGAAGTCGAACATCAAATGCATGCTGATTTGTTTTTTCGATATCCACGGAATCGTCCACAAAGAGTTTCTACCTCAAGGTCAAACGGTCATTCAACACTTTTACCGAGAGGTTCTTGAAAAAACTTTGAAAAAAAGGGTCATTCGTGTGGAGACCAAACATCAAGAACAAGTGGGTGTTGCATCGCAGATAATGCTCCTTATCACACAGCAATTTCAATAAACCAGAGTTTTTGGCCAGTAAAAACATTCCTGTGGCTCCTCAGCCTCCTTATTCGCCTGATTTTGAGTCCTTGTGACTTTTTGCTCTTCCCGAAGTTGTAAAAATCACCTCAAGGGGAACTCATTTTGGGACAGTCGGAAAACATTCAAACGGTTGTAACCGACCAGCTGAAGGCTATTCCAGTATCGGAGTTCGAGCACTGCTATGAGGAGTGGAAGAAACGTCTCCAGCGCTGTGTGGCTTCACAAGGAAGTTATTTTGAAGGTGACAATATAGAACTGTAATTCTTTTTGAATAAACAAAATTTAAAAAATCAGTCTCATTACTTAATTTACAGAGCTCGTATATTGTAGTTTCTGCGCTCTCAGCCAGTAAAACCATAAATGCAAGGTTCAAAATATTTTTTTTTGAATCAAGATTTGAATCTGCTGTAATACTTACAAAAGGCATTGAATTCCTTTATCTCGTTGGTGCCTTGAGATCCGTTTAGATCTGAACTTGTCCAAGTGTAGTGTGATTTCCTTCACTAGGCAGCGTGACCCCGTGTCTTATGACTATACGTTGAACGGCTCTTTGCTGGTTAGGGTATCGTCAGTAAAAGGATTTGGGCATCACGTTCATATGGAGCACATGAATAGGATCAGAAGCAAATCTCTACAAATGCTTGGGTTTATATTTAGGAACACGAGGAATTTCTCTGACAGCCGTTCTTATATCACATTATATAAATCTCTTGTAAGACCCCCCCCCATCTTGAGTATGGTTCAGTAATTTGGAGTCCATTTTGCAAGGTACATATGGCTTCTATTGAGGCTGTTCCAGAACAAGTTCTTTCGGTGGTTAGCTTGCCGTTTGAAAATCCCTAAAGAAACCCTTATCTATTCCGATCTACAGCTCACTCTCAATATTCCTCCACTTGCCACCAGAAGGAATTTATTATGATCTCTCTTTCCTCTGCAATTCTTCTCCATTCTCAAATAGACTGTCCTTACCTTCTTTCTCTCATTTCTTTTAATATCTCATCCCATACTACACGACATTCTTCTCCGTTCAATGTACCGTACTGCAAACATAATTACGTTTTTTTACTCCCCTATCTTTCGTTCGATGCGGACAGTCAATCATTTTAACTTAGATTTCTTTGGCACAGATACACAAAATTTTCTAAATTTCTTTATTTGAGCTATTGGTATTGTATAAATTTGTATAAAAACCTCTAAAAGGTAAAATAAAATGCTAAAGCCTAATTATAATAATAATAAGCCTTTATTGGTTTCCTTCATATTTACATACATATTAACTGATTAATACAATTTAACACAATTAATCTTTTCTTTTCTTTTATTCAATTAAGTATTGAAACTAAATATTTAATAAAAAAAACAGAAAATACTTTTTACATAAAATAAAATAAAACATAATTCTTTCGATTATTTTGAAACCAGGCCCAATCATTGAGCATAGGCCTCTCCCATCTCGGTCCATTCGTCTCTATTGTGAACTCTTTTGTACCACTTGTGTCCGGCTACCTTTACTATGTCATCCTGCCATCTCATTTTTTGTCTTCCTTTCTTCCGGCTGCCATAAAAGGGCGTCCATAATGTTGCATGTCTTGACCATCTTCCATCATTACATCGCACAACATGGCCAGCCCACTTCCATTTCAGTGTCTTCACAGTCTGCTCTATATCTTTAACTTCCGTTTCTTGCCTAATTATTAAGCTTCTGATTCTATCTTTTCTTTTCACACCTTTCATACTTCTTTCCATTGCTCTTTGCGTCATTTTTAACTTATTAATTAACTTCTTTGTTAACGTCCATGTTTGACACCCATATGTTAAGCAAGGCATTACACAGCAATCTAATATTTTTCCTTTTTTCTTTATTGGCACTTTGCGGTTCTTCATTAGATGTTTCAGCGACCAATATTTTCTCCACGCTAATGCAATTCTTCTTTCTACTTCTCTTTCATTCCTATTTTCAAATCCTATTAACTGTCCCAGATATACAGTGCTAACTACATAGTTCAATGTTTTGCCCGACAACTTTATATCTTCGTTTAACCCGTTTGTTATAATCATGGTCTTCTTTTCATTAATTTTTAGTCCGGCTATTCGGCCTTCAATATCCAATTCATTTAACATTTTTTCCATGATTTTTGCACTTTCGGCGAACACTACCAGGTCGTCGGCAAACCTAAGATGAGTCAACTTTCTCATATTGACATCAATTCCATATTTGTTGACATCATTCCATTTTAACTTCTTAAACACCTCTTCGAGCACGCAGTTGAACAGTATAGGCGACAATGGATCCCCTTGTTTCACTCCTCTGCAGTTGTTAAAATAAGGTCCATTTCTTTCCAACACTACTCTGGATTTACTATTAGAATACACCTGTCGTATAAGATTAATATATTTTGGGTGAACATCCTGTGCTTCCAATGCTTTATACAAAAACTGGTGTGATATGGAGTCAAACGCTTTCTCGTAGTCGATGAATGCTATATAGATAGTTTGTCGGAATTCGGCTGATTTCTCAATAATTTGGTTGAGCACATGTATATGATCGATCGTAGAAAAGCCAGAACGAAATCCACCTTGTTCAACTGGCTGAAAAGCCTAATTATAAACCTAAATTATAGACTGAGAACTATTTGTATTATTTAAGTTATTATTATTGTTCTTTCTGTAAATTGGATATTGATCCTATTTTTATGTAAAAATGAAAATAAAATACTGAGGACAGTAAACGGTTTCTATATTTAAGTGAAATACTTTTTAGTACAAATTTAAATTTCATTAAAATTCAATTCGTAGAGTGGGTGTCTTCACACCAAATATGGTTTTGTATATTGTATGCTCCCTACGCACCTCGACACAAGCATAAACCAAACTTTTTCTCATTATTTTTTAATATTTTTTAGTATTTTTTAAGTATACAGGGTGAACCAGTAAGTATTGTCCATAAGCCTACTGCGTGTAGTACATATAAAGTGGAGTTCAAAGACGTATTGGCCAACTTCATATTTACCTCTGTTCTTGATTGACGTCACTTTAATTTTTTTTTCTAAAATCATTACTTTTTTCCAATAAAAATGTTATTACTCAGAAAATGATAGTCCGAATTCGATTCTGATGACACGGTTAGAAAGACAGATAAATTTTCTAAAAAATGACACCATTTCGAAGCATAAGTTATTCTCCAAACAGCCTCAATCCTTCCTCCGAATGCAGGAAAAATAAAAGTAATCGAAATTTTTAAGAAAAACTCATTAGGCCCTTATGTGATCATTATCAGACCTAGGTGCTGGCACTTTTTATAAAAGTTTCCTTGTTTAATGGACTTTCAAACGGTATATCATTTTCCAGGATTCCTTTTATCTTCGTTTGAGAAATTACGTTTGTTTTACAAGAAAACGTGTTCACGAGCACGCAACAGTGTCAGTTTATCAAGTTGTTTAATTCATTGAAAACTCTTCTAGATGAAGTAGTCAATTTTTAAAATAGATTGTCTTAAAATAAGGAAGTCAAAGGTTACAAATTGCACTTAGGTTAAGGTTTATTCACATTCTTTTCATTTCCAACAGTGTAGTTGTGTGTGAAATTGTAATTTGGAGTAAGTACATATGAATTTTTTTTTATAAAAATAGTACTTGTTTAAAATATTTCCTAACATTTTCTCAAATATTTCAGAGGGATCAGAAGTAAATGTTTAAAGTGCAATTTGTAACCTTTGACTTCCTTATTTTAAGACAATCTACTTTAAAAATTGACTACTGGTCCATCTAAAAGAGTTTTCAATGAATTAAACAACTTGATAAACGAACACTATTGTGTGCTCGTGAACACGTTTTCTTGCAAAACAAACGTAATTTCTCATACGAAGATAAAAGGAATCCTAGAAAATGATATACCGTTAGAAAGCCCATTAGGCAAGGAAAACTTCTATAAAAAGTGCCAGCACCTAGGTCTGATAATGATCACATAAGGGCCTAATGAGTTTTCTTCAAAAATTTCGATTACTTTTATTTTTCCAGTATCCGGAGGAAGATTGAGGCTGTTTGGAGAATAACTTATGCTTCGAAATGGTGTCAATTTTTAGAAAATTTATCTGTCTTTCTAAACGTGTCATCAGAATCGAATTCGGACTAAAACTTTTTGAGTAATAACATTTTTATTGGAAAAAAGTAATGATTTTATGAAAAAAAAATTAAAATGACGTCACTCAAGAACAGTGGAAAATATGAAGTTGGCCAATACGTCATTGAACTCCACTTTAGATGTACTGCACACAGTAAGTCTATGGACATTACTTACTGGTTCACCCTGTATAATGGATGTAATTCATATAATCTAATTATTTATAGATTTTCAAAATATAACTAAAAATCGCGGATTTCTTTAAAAATTGAGTTCCAACCATTTATATCATTTATACTTACTTCATAACTTCACAAAGATTAACTATATCCTGAAACCAGAACATCTTTTTTTCAGCAATTTGGGTTGCAACTATTTTAGGTAGTCTGTCTTCAGACATATTAAAAACTTTTTCTCATTAAAATGAACTCAATATATGTGTACATTTTTCTGGTCAAATATGATTTAGTATTTATTTTTTTGTATGCGACACACTCTATTCTCTCAATTAAACATTTCGTACAGTTGACATTATTACGTTAGATCCGTTACTTTCCTTGTTTTTTAATCTATTTCATTATCTGTAAAGTTATAAATATAACTACGCAAGTACACTAATGAGGATGTGGCCTTCGTCTGCGGGCCATGCTTCCGTTTGTTTTCACTTTCCTTAGCGTGGATAGCTAGGCCAAGGTCTCGCGTACAGATCGCTATGGGTTTTTACTACTACAGCTCTTTCAACACTCTCTATGCCAAAAAAAAATAAAAGCAACGTGTCTTTGACACCTGGGGAGACATGGTGCAATAAGATCATCTTCCTGTGGTGTGTAAAGAATTTTTTTTATTGTAATTAGTGAATTAGGATCCAGGATTAGGATTAAGGATTCAAATTGGTTCGGAATCAGTCCAAATAAAAACAACAACTCGTCTTTTTTGCCAACGTTTCGACAAATATAATTGCCTTCTTCACTGCTTTCTGTGAGAAACTGTTTTCTGTAACTCAACCAACCTGCGTTCGCCATGCCCTGAAGAAGGCAATATAGTATTTGTCGAAACGTTTGCAAAAAGACGGAGTTGTTTGTTCTTATTTGGACAGATTCCTTGCCAATCTTGAATCCTTAATATAATATTTTTACGATCATTAAAACTAATATACAGGGTGTTCATTTTATGACGGCTCAAATGCATTTTATGCTTAAACGGTTGAACTGAGCAAAAAATGGTAGAGGAAAAATTTGTTGTCCGTTACCTCTAGTTTCAGAATATGTGACTTGATTTTAGATTCCTGCATCCAAAAGTAAGGGTTTTCAGTTGACCCCCATTTTCATATACACAGTTTTAAAGAGTATAAAAAGTTATGAAAGAAACCGGAAACCGCAATTCGATATGTTTAAAATTAAAGGTGCTAGGCCATTTCAAAATCTGATATTTATTAATCATATTTCATTTTTTTAACTTGTTATCAAAGAGAAAGAAGAGCACGCGATAGGTCATTTTTATGTATTTTTTCATCCCCTTTCTACTGAAAATATTGCCAAGGCGGCAGTAAAGCTAGTAAAAGTAAAGTAATCGCCTATTTTTTCAGGCGGGGCTTAACGTCCAACTACCAATTAGGTGTCGTGGACGGAGGCGACTAGCAAACATACTTTACTGTAAATTTCTTTTATTAACCATCAAATAAAATCCAAGGCCTAAGACCGGGAATCGAACCCAGTACCACAATACATATTAGCGTCGCAGGTCTCGCCTCTAACCCGCTCGGCTACCGTGGCGCCTAGTAAAGCTAGTATTTTTCTTAATATCGGGAAATAAGTCGTTTTCCGAGTGATTTTCCTAAGAAAAATCAAATGTTAAGAGCTTTAGATGTTCACAAGCATAGACAAAAGGGCTAAAAAATAATTTTACATCTGTTACAAACAAGAAGGTTTAATACTTTTTTGGTAATTTTGGGAGAGTTGCGTTTAATTACTAAAAACAAAATTGGAAATCTTCTGTCACATATTTAAATTTTCAATATGTTACATTTAAAGATTCAAACTTATTCCTTAATTTATCAAATAACGCACATTACGCAGTTTGTGCAGCATGTAATGTGTCTTCAAAGATGTCTCCTCTTTGATTAAAACTGTCCGGTAGGACAGTTGTATAAGGGTTGATCGTCAAAAACTGCACGAAAAAGCGTAACGTTAAAAAACACCCAACTTTGACAATTTTTTTCTCTTTTTCTATAAAAGATAAAATTCCCAAATTTTCTTTAAAATATAGGGCAAATCCTCCTTTATAACTGTAATTTTTTTGCAACCCCCCAGACCTAATAGATTTTGAGAAAAAAGTTGCCGAAAATGAGCAAAAACGGCATTTTCAGAAATTGTTGTTGTTGTTGTTGTTGTTGTTGTTCTTGTTGTTGTTGTTGTTGTTGTTGTTGTTGTTGTTACCTTTTTTGTAAACTACGTAGCGCCTAAACGCGAGAACCGATTTTCATGAATGAGGTGACATTCGATTCGGAATTTTATGTAGATGTGCCTTTTGGGGGTCTCGACGCTGTACACCGAATGGGAGAGGAGTTAGCCCCCTTTATGTAAGGCCCCTTCAAAATTATTATTACTAATAACTAATCGTTAAAATTATCAATGGGTGAACCTATTTACATTAATGAATGGTCGTTCGATTCAAAATCTTTGCCTTTTAGGGAGAAGTACTGTAATCGCAGTTTATTTTTCTTACTCCTCTTAAGAGGAAGTACTGAAATCGCAGTTTAATTTTGCTTTTTACGTACAAATACCTTCCTATTTTATTCAAAACGCTTTCTTAAAAAAATTGTTATTGAGGATGGCAACTATAATCATTCTTTAAAAAGATCTCTCCAATGGTAGTTATGGTTCCGACTTAACACCTTATCAGGTTATAATGATAGAATTGCTTATTCTAAATTTTAAAAAAATCTGTGAAGCAGATATATAACTTTTTAAAATAGACAAAAATGAAAATCTATCCAAAAGGTACAAAAATCTCTTTAACAAAAACTTACAGTTTAAAATGTTAAGTATAAGGGTTGATTAAACGCCAAAAGGTACACAAATCAGCAAGTACCCAACATTTCATTCATGCTTAGCTGATATAATTTAAGTAATTTTGCTGCATTAACTTTTTCTTCACATTTTTTTAGAAATTATTAGATGTCACAGACCCTTATGCTGGCCACATCATTCATAATATTATTTTGTTATAATTATGATAAAATGTATATTATATCTTCGTTTTTAAATAGGTACTTTATTTTAACTCCATTTCAAATTATTCTTTGGATTTATCTTTAATATGCCCTTTATTCTTAGTAGTCACATATACATTCATGTTAAAGTAGAGAAAAACAAAGTTAGAGTCAGCTACTGTTTAAATTTGAATCACGGATTTAACAGAATATTTCAGTCTTGAATTCGTCTTACCGAAATATTCGTGAGCACAAATAACTCACAGTTAATAACAAGTAGATTATTCAACAATTATTCATTTCTCAATAAATTGTAATTTAATTTAGTCTCCCTAATTTTACTTATAGTAAAATACTGGAATAATTAGCTGCCCTAAAAATATGCATATCTTATTTACTTTATATTACATATATACAACATTGTGAGAAGAACACCTAGATTGAGAGTGTAATTGAAGAAAACTATATTATTAGCGATAAAGCCAGATAATTATTACCTATTATTATAAACGTTTGACTACTTCATAAAATAACAATTGCTTTAATCGAAGAATGAACTTAAACCGACGATTTTTATTTAAAAATAATAATAAATAAATAAAATAAAATCATAGATGTATGTTGGTGTGAGCATTTTTTAAAAAAAGGTTTTGAATTTTTTAGCCTCATATTTTATTTTTTATAACGTTTTCTTTCTAACATGTAATTAATAGTTTGATTATTATAGATTTATAGATATTACAGTCAATCTACAGTGCTACTTGAACAAATATTTTGTAGATGAAAATGGCCAGCATAAGGGTCTGTGACATCTAATAATTTCTAAAAAAATGTGAAGAAAATGTTAATGCAGCAAAATTACTTAAATTATATAAGCTAAGCATGAATGAAATGTTGGGTACTTGCTGATTTGTGTACCTTTTGGCGTCTAATCAACCCTTATACTTAACATTTTAAACTGTAAGTTTTTGTTAAAGTTGATAATATATGCACTGAGCAGTTACAGTACCTTCTCGTACTATAGCAGTCTAAGACTAAGTGTAAATGACTAAGATAGAAAGGGAATTGGGGAGAAAGTAACTTTAGGATGCCAATTTTAAATATGGACCTTTTAAAGAAAAAAATATTCTTAATTTAACTTAGACGTTGAAACAGTCGATTAACCTCCTTCTTTTCTATATTTTACATTACAGTTCCGTTTATTTATAACTGAGCAGAATAAAAATAAGACAATTCTGTTGGCAAGGTTTAAATTGGCGAAGTTAATAGCTTGCGTCTATAATAAATAAAGAACTAGTTTAAATACCTTACAATTTTTCTTGGAGAGAAAATATAAACAATATGGCGTAGCCAAGGAGTTAGTTTACAAGAGAAGGCCAATTTCGGGCTTCTGGAAATCTTTCATCGAAGGTCAAGGTTCACCTGAGGAAAAGCCTGCATGGATAAAATTGTCATTATGAGACAGTAAGTAGAGAAATACTGAGAGAGAGATAAAGAATTTTCACTTGGAGGATGGAAGTTCCATGAAGAAAAGTGAATCCGGGAAACTGGCCTAGAGGCTTCATCGGGTGGTAGGACGGATGCATGTAAAGAAGTATGTAGGAAGAAGGAAAACAAGGTTGGAACTTTTGGAAACATGCAAGGACTTAAAGCAAGGATGCTGAATGAAGAATCATAAGAAGCTTACGATGAACAAATTACAAAATACTACTCAGATTAGGAAATGAACAAAAATTTTAACCAAACCTACAAAAGAGTTTAACAAAAGAGTACCTGGTTATAGTAGAAGGTGTAGAAGATTTACAGCATGGTGGCCAAATCCAAACACGCACTAATTATTATTATTGTTTTAATTATTATTCATGAATATAAACAAATATAATTTAATAATGACAATTGTGAAGTGGCTGAATATTTAATTTATTTATTTAGTGAGATATTTATTTCTCAACTCTTTCACTTACTTTAATAAAAACAGGAGATACAGCAATTCGAAATATGAAGGAGATGTAAAACTCCCAAAATTTATCACCTTATATCTCCTTCAAAAATACAGATAGAAAGCGGCAATTGTGCACAATTGTAGAGGTAGATGAGTACTATAATTGCTCATATTTACGCAGAGATTTCACCACTAGGACAGGATATACAGCAATTCGAAATATGAAGGAAATGTAAAACTCCCAAACTCTATCACCTTATATCTCCTTTATAAATACAGATATAAAGCTGGAATTGTGCTCCATTGTAGAGGTAGATGAGTGCTATAATTGCCTATATTTGCGCATTGTTGAATCCAATAGGATAGGAGATACAGCAATTCGAAATATGAAGGAAATGTAAAACTCCCAAACTCTATCACCTTATATCTCCTTTATAAATACAGATATAAAGCTGGAATAGTGCACAATTGTAGAGGTAGATGAGTGCTATAATTGCCTATATTTGCGCATTGTTGAATCCAATAGGATAGGAGATACAGCAATTCGAAATATGAAGGAAATGTAAAACTCCTAAACTCTATCACCTTATATCTCCTTTATAAATACAGATATAAAGCTGGAATTGTGCTCCATTGTAGAGGTAGATGAGAGCTATAATTGCCTATATTTGCGCATTGGTGAATCCAATAGGATAGGAGATACAGCAATTCGAAATATGAAGAAAATGTAAAACTCCCAAACTCTATCACCTTATATCTCTTTTATAAATACAGATAGAAAGCTGGAATTGTGCATAATTGTAGAGGTAGATGAGTGCTATAATTGCCTATATTTGCGCGTAGTTTACACCAATAGGACAGGAGATACAGCAATTGGAAATATGAAGGAAATGTAAAACTCTCAAACTCTATCACCTTATATCTCTTTTATAAATACAGATAGAAAGCTGGAATTGTGCATAATTGTAGAGGTAGATGAGTGCTATAATTGCCTATATTTGCGCGTAGTTTACACCAATAGGACAGGAGATACAGCAATTCGAAATATGAAGAAAATGTAAAACTCCCAAACTCTATCACCTTATATCTCTTTTATAAATACAGATAGAAAGCTGGAATTGTGCATAATTGTAGAGGTAGATGAGTGCTATAATTGCCTATATTTGCGCGTAGTTTACACCAATAGGACAGGAGATACAGCAATTGGAAATATGAAGGAAATGTAAAACTCCCAAACTCTATCACCTTATATCTCCTTTATAAATACAGATAGAAAGCTGGAATTGTGCATAATTGTAGAGGTAGATGAGTGCTATAATTGCCTATATTTGCGCGTAGTTTACACCAATAGGACAGGAGATACAGCAATTCGAAATATGAAGAAAATGTAAAACTCCCAAACTCTATCACCTTATATCTCTTTTATAAATACAGATAGAAAGCTGGAATTGTGCATAATTGTAGAGGTAGATGAGTGCTATAATTGCCTATATTTGCGCGTAGTTTACACCAATAGGACAGGAGATACAGCAATTGGAAATATGAAGGAAATGTAAAACACCCAAACTTTATCACCTTGTATCTCCTACAATAATACAGATAGAAAGCGAGAATTGTGCACAATTTTAGAGGTAAATGAGTACTATAATTGCCTGTATTTGCGCGTAGTTTACACCAATAGCATAGGAGATACAGCAATTGGAAATATGAAGGAAATGTAAAACACCCAAACTTTATCACCTTGTATCTCCTACAATAATACAGATAGAAAGCTGGAATTGTGCATAATTGTAGAGGTAGATGAGTGCTATAATTGCCTATATTTGCGCGTAGTTTACACCAATAGCATAGGAGATACAGCAATTGGAAATATGAAGGAAATGTAAGAAGAATCATAGAAATCATAAAAATATCATAGAAACGAGTTTTCCCATAATACATAAAAATTATTTTAATTAATAATATTATACAGTAAAGTTGTTAATATGTACAGTAATAAGGTTAGTCTGCATTCAAGATATACGAGAAAATATAATAGCACATTTAACAGGATTAAAATTGTCTTTTATGGAGTATTTTCCAAAACTCGAAAGCACGAGTGATAATTGGATTTCAAACCCCTTCTATAAAGAAAATTTAGGAAAAGCTACATCATTATCGATAAAAGATAAAGAAAATTTAATAGAATTATCATGTGACAGAACTTAAATGATGTAAAAACTGCTTAAAGAGACTGATTGTAATGCCAAGCCACATTAAATTAAATTTAAAACATGTTTTAAAACTAAGATCTTACACTATACAAAGTTTATAAAGTGAACGTGAACTTGAACTCCTTTGTAACAGATACATTGCAACTCTATCACAAATAATAATAAAATAACAAACTCGGAATAACAAATTTCACGAAATACAATCATTTTTACGATGTGGTATAATGTAGCATGATGTACTGCCAAGTGGTAGGTACGCGAGTCAAAAATGGTTGGGAAACGCTGCTGTACAGTATTAGGTATTTGTAGAGCCGTTCAATTTACTGAAACGGCCTTCCTTTGAAATGGTACTTTAACCATTTCCTTGGTATTTACTTAAATGAAGTACCTGGAAACACATTTTGAACTTAATGCAAGCAGGCGACCGCATGTAAAGTTAAAAAGTAAATCATTGAATCTATTTTTGAAAAAAGTAATTAATCATCTAAATAGCCTCCTGGATCTTGTTGGAGTAATGCCGTTGTAATTTTACACGCGTGGCTAATAATAAAATCATTCGCTTGGCTCTAACCTGGGCTATGACTTACCATTTGTGTAAGAACTCTTTGTTGGCTACACTAATGCGACAATTTACCACGCTGCAAATGGTTTAGTTCCTTTGAGGTTATCTTGAGAATTCTACAGGCCTGACGTCTCATTACGCTTTTGTCCTTGATGAACTGACACCCATACTATATTATTACTCATTCGAATGTCCGTCCAGCCAGGCTCGCTTTGAATTAACATCGAAAGACTTGTCCAATAAAACTAAATTTATTTAAGGCAATTACAACGTTTGAATTTATTATCCCGCTCTTATAATTTGAGAAGGCACATATATTTGAAACTAGGCCTGTTTGAAAGACTGTGACCAGTTTTCCTTGGTTTACCTCTTGTTAAGATATCTTTTATCGTACCTCAGATTAGCACCATTCATAAGCTTTATGTATTTACTTTAATTAAAACTGTCCAGAATGGACAGTTGTATAAGGGTTGATCGTCAAAAACTGCACGAAAAAGTGTAACGTTCAAAAACACCCAACTTTGACAATTTTTCTCTCTTTTACTATAAAAGATAAAATTCCCAAATTTTTTTTTAAAATGTAGGGCAAATCCTTCTTTATAACTGTAATTTTTTCGTAATAACATAGTTTCAATAGATTTCGAGAAATACGTTGCTGAAAATGGGCAAAAACGGCATTTTCAGAAAATGTTCTTGTTCTTGTTTTTTATACTAAATAGTAAAATATTAGTTTAATGAGTCAGTATTTGTAATGCTGATTTTATAGCTTAAAATTTTAGATTTATTTTAGAATTAAAAATCAAAATTAACATATATTAGGGATTCAAATTGGCGAGGAATCGAGAAAACCGTTTTCTGTAACTCAACCAACCCGTATAGCCACGTCCTGAAGAAGGCAATATATTTGTGGAAACGTTGGCAAAAAGACGAGTTGTTGTTATTATTTGGACCGATTACTCGCCCAATTTGAATCCTTAATATAATATTTTAGGTCACTAAAACCAATATACAGGGTGACCAGAGTTATATGCTCCACCCACTTTTTTTTTTAAACGGCGGGAAATTTCGAAAAAATAAAAAACACGTATTTAATCATTTTTAGTCTAGTTTATTTTCAGTGATTGACCCATTTTTTTAAACCCCTGTATCTCGAGATACAGCATCCAACTTTTTTTTTTTTAATGGAACGTTATCTTTTTGTTTGCATATTTTTATACAATTTGAGCTCCTAAATCGGTTAGGTTTTTCAAAAGTTATGGTAATTTAATATATGAAAAACAAATTTCGTTTTAATGTCAAAATTACCTCATTTTTTGTAAAAGAATCTGTTCAAACTGGGCACCATCAACGGATAGGCAAACTAAAACTCTGGACTCACACGCTTTGCTTGTAGCAGCACTTATGGTGGCAAAGTCAAGATCTAGGCAGGCTAGAGTTATTCGACGTTCAGGTTGTTTTTTTCTACAAACGTTTGGTGTGGAGTTTTATGAAATCAACTAATCGGCCCATACTTCTACAGAGAGAACTTAACTGGTGCAAGGTATCTAACTTTTTTTAAGAGACATTTTGCCAGTTCTGCTTGAAGATGTTCTTCTACAACGTCGGGGCTAGAAATGTATTTTCAATAAGATGGTTGCTCGGCGCATAATGCGAGAGTTGTTCGAGGTTACCTGGACAGAAATTTCCATGAAAAGTGCTTAGGGGCTCATTGTCCCATCCAATGGCCCACCTCGATCTCTGGAATTAACTCCAATGGACTATTTTTTGTGGGGATACCTAAAAAATAAAGTGCACAGTAACCTTAATCCTGTGGCTTCAGTCGAAGATCTGGAACGACGAATAATTCTAGCCTGCCCAGATCTTGGACTTCGCCACCATAAGTGCTGCTACAAGCAGAGCGTGGGAGTCCAGAGTTTTGGCTTGCCTATCCGTTGGTTGTGCCCAGTTTGAATAGATTCTTTTAAAAAAATAACGTAATTTTGACAGTAAACTGAAATTTGTTTTACATATTTTAAATTACCATAACTTTTGAAAAACCTAACCGATTTAAAAAAAATTATTTGTTTTTTTTTAGGAGCTCAAGTTGGATGCTGTATCTCGAGATACAGGGATTTAAAAAAATGGGTCATTCACTGAAAATAAACTAGACTAAAAATGATACAATACGTGTTTTCTATTTTTTCGAAATTTCCCGCCGTTTAAAACAAAAAGTGGGTGGAGCATATAACTCTGGTCACCCTGTATATTCATGTTATCTAAATTATTTAGTAAATATTTTCTGTGGAACACTCCTAATAAGAAAGCGATTTTATAGTATCCTGAATGAAATGGAAAGTTTGAAAATGAAAAAATGTATTTCATTTATTTCTCAAACCAAACCCTTTTCTTGTTACGCCTCTAAATGTTATTAACAATGCATTTGTCAACTAGAAATGTTATTAATTATTTTTGTAATTATTTAAACCAACAAGAAGATATTTAAAATTGGTAGTACATGGAAGGTGCGAGAGGCTAAGGCCGTGCGTGGGTCCTGAAGAACAAACAAGATAATTGCTGCAAACGCAATCTGTCCAGGATATCGCTGTTAACCCAACTAAGTGATACTAAACGTTTGGAATAGTGCAGACAGCACTCTGATGTTCCTAAATGTTTCCTGCAAAGTACAATATTTCTATAGATTCACATTAAGTTCGTCTCCCTTTTGACCAGGTAAAAAAGATAATTTTGTCCAGGATATTGTAAATAAAACGAAAAGTGTCAATTATTATCTACGCTGAACGCTATACGCAAAATTTGTTAAAGTACAAAACTATAGAATGCGTAACGCACCTATAAACGTTACCTTTCTGTTTTAAACAAACATTCAAAAAAATCTCTGTTTGAGTAAATAAAATTTACACTACACTAATAACAGAACTTCTCAATTCAATTTTTAAATCAGAGGCCCTAAAAGAAGAATCTCGAGTGAACAGTTACGCAATATTCGGCATCTCCAATAATTACATTTCATTGAGAAAGCTTACTTTTCGTTGTTTAGCGTTCTCTTGTTGGAAAATCTGTATTAAATAATAGACTTTTCGGTCTTGAATTTATCTCAAAAAAAGAATACGAAATTACACATAACCAGTTAAGCGTGGAATTTAGTTTATTAAAAAAACCCACAGTGTGCGGAATTAAAATCAGTGAATGACGTGCAAACGAGGGTCGTTTGAAAAGTCCGTGCAAAGTCAGAGAGATAGCGCCACTGGCGCGTATCGAGGTTATGTTTAGTTAGTAGCATCTCTTGGAAGAACACACACCAAGTTTCAGCCAGATCGGTCTAATTCTTTGTGTTTGGCATTCGTTTGAATCGAGGAAGTCGAGTGATTTTCAAAAAATGGACGAAAAAGAATTTCATGTGTTGATTAAACACTACTTTATGAAAGGCAAAACGCCTCAGGAGACTAAAGAGAAGCTTGATAAACATTATGGTGACTCTGCACCTTCGATTAGAACAGTTTATAAGTGGTTTCAAAATTTTCGGAGTGGCCATATGGGCACAAGTGACGCTGAACGTTCAGGACGCCCTGTTGAGGTTACTACTCCAGAAATCATTGATAAAATCCATGATATGGTGATGGATGACAGAAGAGTGAAGGTGCGTGAGATTGCTAGTGCTATGGGCATCTCGAATGAACGGGTACATAATATTTTGCATCAACATTTGGACATGACAAAGCTATCCGCAAGATGGGTGCCGCGATTGCTCACGCTTGACCAAAAACGAAATCGTGTGAAGTGTTGCAAGGACGGTTTGCAGCTGTTTCAGAAGAATCCGCAGGACTTTAAGCGTCGTTTCGTCGGATGAAACATGGATACATCACTACACTCCTGAGACCAAAGAACAATCTAAACAATGGGTTACCAAGGGGGAATCTGCGCCAAAAAAGGCGAAGACCGTTCCTTCGGCCGGAAAGATTATGGCGACTGTCTTTTGGGATTCGCAAGGAATAATCCTCATCGACTATCTGGAAAAGGGTAAAACTATTACAGGTGCATATTATTCATCGTTATTGGACCGTTTGAAAACCGAGCTGCAAGAAAAACGCCCACGATTGGCCCACAAAAAAGTCCTTTTCCATCACGACAACGCACCAGCTCACACCTCAGCAGTTGTGGTCGCAAAATTAATGGAAATAGGGTTCCAACTCGTTTCACATCCCCCCTATTCTCCAGACTTGGCTCCCTCGGACTACTATTTGTTCCCCATTATGAAGAAATGGCTGGCGGGAAAAAGATTTTATTCAAACGAGGAGGTGATTGCAGAAACGAATGGCTATTTTTCAGACTTGGACAAATCCTATTATTCGGAAGGAATCAACAAACTAGAGCAGCGTTGGACGAAGTGTATAAGCTTAAAAGGAGACTATGTTGAAAAATAAAAAAGATTTACCCCAAAAAATTAAGTAGTTTTTATTTTTGCACGGACTTTTTAAACGACCCTTAGTCACTTGAAGCGACTTTTTCTGCAATCTCTGGGGGCTTGAGATTACCAGAGCATTCTGTGCTCATTCAAAATCTTGGCACCGTTTTACGTATGCATTGCTCCTAGTTAACTAGAGGGACGCAAGAGCTTTTACAAGAAAGAAAAGAGCTTTGAATTCTATTCTAAAATGAAATCATGCTCGTACTGAGGGTTTGAACCTCTAACTAAGGTAAAAATGGCATTGCACAAGGGTTGAGAGCTTCTATTTGTGTGAAGTAATTCCCAATCTCTAATGCGGAGACCAAACATGTACTAACCACTTATCATTTGGCTGACTCCCACCGCAGTTCTATTGGTAAGATAAAGGAAACATCCCACCAAATAATATTCTTATTGTATTTTATTAAAATTTCAAGTTTTTATAGTTAATGGCAATTTTATATTTTTCACAACGAGTATAACACGTCGAACGCACCGTAACAGAGATTTAGTTTGACGTGTATACACGTCAAACGCGCTTAACTGGTTATAGAAACCTATCTGACTTCTATCTAATATCTTTAAACACTGAATACCCTACACATCAGACAAATATAACAGAATCCTTTCTGACAAGTTATCGTTAAAATATGTAGTCTCATCATCAGAGCTGCAAGATGCTACTATAATTAGTTTAACTAAAAAAAGATGTATTTATTTTCAAACCTGAACCCCCCTGAAAAAACATTTTTTTTGGTGCGTTCCCTGTTTCCTGCTACAAGGAAGAAGAGAAAAATAATTTATCAAATATATTTGCGATAAGTTGTCCATACAATAAGATAGTGCACAACTTAAAAATCTCACAAATAGATAATAGTCACTAAGGAAGTAAACAAACCATTCTATTAACTGTCCTGAAACAGTCTGGCTGAATGTTTATCAAAAAGATAATACCCGCACCGACCATATTTTAGAACTAATTATCATTCTGATGACAATTAAGGATTTGCGGTTAGCGATGAGCGTGAGTGACAACTTATCGCCTTGTATCTAGAAATTCTAATGCGCTGAATCTCCCAGAATCTGGATACAATAAGTTTTAGGTATTATAATTGTTAATCAATATCAAAATAATTGTGTAGGTCCCTCTTAATAGTCTTAGTCGGCCCTAGCTTGAGAAACAATCAATTAATAATATTTAGTACAAAGAAGGTGCCACAGTAGCTGAGCGGTTAAAGGCTCAGCCCGCGAAACTAAGCTGCTATGTGGTACTGGGTTCAATTCTCGGCCTTAGCTTTAGATTTTATTTAAAATGGTTAATAAAAGAAATTCATAATAAAGGAAATTATTTGTCCGCCCTCGACCTCGACACCTGATCAGTGGTTATACGTAAAACCACCTGAAATAATAGGGCATTGCTTTATTAATAGGAAAAAAGTAAACCTATATTAAAGAGTTTACAAATTCTATTAATAATAATTATATTAATAACAACAATAATAATAATAACAACAACAATAATAATAATTATTATTATTATAACAACAAATAATAATAAAAATATGGTAACAGGTGTAGCCTCTTTTGAACAATTCGTGCCTGCTAATTTGTAGCGATACAGTGATTTTAATAAATCGCATTAATAAGCTACTGAGCAAATTTTAATGCCTACCATTAAATAACAATAATAATAATAATAATAATAATAATAACAATAATAATAGTAACAATAATAATAATAATATGGTAACAGGTGCAACCTCTTTTATTTGTACCTGCTAATTTGTAGCGATACAGTGATTTTAATAAATCGCATTAATAAGCTACTGAGCAAATTTTAATGTCAAACTAAGCGGATGTGGTTATACACTCAGCGGAAATAGATATATTAGATCAGGAAGCCGGCAGTAAACTTATTGTATTGTATTGTGATAGTATAAACAAACTTTATTCCAATGTGAATAACTTGCGTGTATAAATGTTTCGGGTGGAATAATTATTTTAATATTCTTAACTAGAAGTTGTTAGTAATTTTTGATAATGAGTTTAGTGTTAATTGTGTGTTTTTGTGATTATTTTGTTACTTTTTCTGTCTACACTAGGTAAAAGAAGGAAGTATTGTCATCGTGTCTAATTTTCTATTTCGAGAATGTCAGTTTTGAAATCTTCTGAATTCTATTGATTTAAATCAAGAAATCATATTCATAGAATGTGATTGTGTTTAGTCTATCATCAGTAATTTTCCCAAACTGGTTTGGATATATTATTAGTAGAATTAAAATTACAGTAATACATCTTCTATAGCGAGAATTGAGACCATATTTTCCGCCTAATAGGGTCTCTTACAAGTGTTTAGTAAAGCTAAGCAACAATTTTTCACAACTAGTCAACTTTAGTATTGTCCAATACAACTGGCGGATCAAGGTCATACCATCTCCCGCTACGATGACTCGCTTTTACTACTCTACAAGACTTTTCTTCTTGATTGCACATCATTGGAGGCCGAAAGTATTTTCCCAAGTTATACTCATACAGTAAGTACCACGTCCTTGAGTATGTGCAAGAGCAAATACTTAATAAAATTTGCTAGAAATAAGTGCATATCTTTTTGACGTCTCTTAAGACAGTCAAAAAACATATTATCGACATCATAGTAACTTCCAATCCTACATTTAGTTTAGGTTCCACGATCCTTTTATTTATTTATTTTTTAATTGATAATTGCAACACTTACGTCATTTTGGGGTCATTATCAGGGTGATAACGAGGTCCTTGAGAGAGTGACAATAGACAATAGTTACTAAGTGGATAGCTTGTTAGGCTAAAATATATTGAAATGTAAAATATACGTTCAATTTTTTATTATTTTTAATAAGTCATGTAGTTCCCAAAATTTACTAGCATCTAACCTCAATGTATACAGTCCTACTTATTCTAATAACGTACAAAAAAATCATTCTTCAGTACAAATTTTTTTGGGGTTTTTAATTTTCTTATTTCATCTTCAGATAGGGTAAAGTCGGGTGAGATGGCCACCATTTTATTTGGAGGGTGCTTGCAAAATTTTAGTAAGGGCTAGGCTTACTTTATTATTATTTTTGGAAACCTCATACGCTCACCAACATAAGATAAGGAAAAAATTTCAGAAAAAACGCTGAGGGAAACATTTTTTTATCCTTACAAAAAAAAAAAATAGCAGTTGGCCATCTATCCCCACTGGGCTGGGTGAGTTGGCCAATGTACCTTGGGAGAGATGGCCACATATTGTAAATGAAATTGCACTAGTAAAACGTAAAAATAGCAGACAAAAAATGAATGGTTACTTAATATTTACTTATTATTCTTCTTTTTAAATGCGCTTTTACTACAATTTTGGCAAGTGCATGCAAAAGAAGAGCAATTTTCGTGGAACCACTTCCGGCATATTATGCATTCCAACCAATCTTTATTTTCTGGTCTTGTAGCTTTCCCCATATCCTGTACATCGATTTCTGAAATGGCATCACTTTCCTCTTCAAATTCGATTCATGATTCGTCCTCTTCATCGGAACTTGGGGAAGGTGAGCGTTTTCTTTTTTCGGACAATCCTTTTATTCAGAATTGTCTCTTTGGGGGATGGTATTTCTTGTTGGTTTGGATTTCTTTGCAACTCTGTTTTTCACAACAGCAATGTGCTCGGGTGAAGTTAATAAAGTGGGCAACAGACTTGGCTCGTTTTCTTGCAGAGACGACAGTTTGGGTGTGGGGTAAATACGATCTCAAATTTTCTTCCAGTATAATTTCCGCGGTTAGTATTCTGTCTTTTATGCTGAGTTGGCATTTTTCTGCAGTGAATTGGAAACTGAGCCAAACTGTAACAAAAGAAAATGTAAAAATAATTGGCCATCTATCCCTAATGCTAAGGAGAGATGTCTATCATGATACTCAACGCATAATTTTTAACAGTTTTAGAGGTTAGGATTCATTAATGTATATTGTATTTGCCTAATATGTAGAAAGCAACACTAAAATTTCGACACATACATTCGCTGCAGCACGCAGTATGCAACTATCATAACATTTTTTGTTGAGGCGATAATGTTTTTACCCTCTGAGTTAATTAATAACGCTTTGACGCAGACCAAAATATACTCTCTGTAGTCAGACATGAACGTTCATCACTTGAGAGGTCACGCAGCGCCGTCGGACGACATTTCGGTTAAATTTCGGCAGTTGGCCATCTCACCCGACTTTACCCTACTGTATGTGGATCCAGATCAAACACCAGGATTCTGTGCAACGGAGTTTAATTCAACCATAGCTCATAACTCACAACTCGTTTCACATTTTGTCTGTCTCTCCGGATCCAAAACCCAAAACCAGATACTACAAATTAACCACAAAAAAATAGGAACCCCATATGTTGTGCACTAACATCCTCCACCTTGAAACGATCGGGATGTTTCAACGCACTTGATTGTGAAATTCGTCCTCCAGGATGAAAATCAACTTGGATAATGGTGTCCCAAACTCGGACCCATTGTACTTCACCACAGCCCTGCTGACGCAACCTACTTCACTGCCCGTTATCCCTGTTCTTTTCTTAACTCCTGCTTCCAGATCTATCATTCCTCTTACAACTTTTTTGCAGTGAAACAGACTCTCTACTCTTCTTCGTGGCAAATTCCGCTACCTTCCTCTTCTTTCCTTTTGATGGCCGATTATTACTTCTACCCGTTCGGTTCCTATTTGCGCTTCTACTTCATCTCTCAACAGATACTGACTTGCTTCTACTACTACGTTTATACACGGAGGAGAGGTCGAAACTTCTGGAGGTGATTCAACAGCTCAAATGGAACAAAAAAATATTCTTTTCACTTTGCTCCGATTCTCAATAGTGTCCAAGATATTTGCATTTTTAACTTTTCCGTCGATATTAGCGTTTTTCACCATAAAAACGGCCGTAACTTTTCTATCCTTTATCCTACAACAAATCTGCTTATTCCAAACGAAAGAGCATTAAATTTCCTATAAATCTGCTTGGTACAGAACCTCAAAATCTTCTTATAACAATGAAATTTTTACTTGAATGTCTATAAATTTCGTTCTCCATGATTTTTGTTAAAATTTTCAACTGCATTTTTTCAATGATTAATGAATCAAGGAATCACATAATTTCAGAAAAAGTTGCGCATTTATTGAGCTTCAAGATCATATGAATTTTTTTGGTTTTTAATAAAACCCTACCCCGAACAGAGGGGTGTAAATGCAGAAAACTGGGATGTTGCGTAACCGACTTTTCACCACTAATTTACTCAAATGTCAATTTTTGGAGAAGGAACAAAAAGAAAAGTAACCATTTTAGTTTTTCACAATTATTATTTAATAAAACGGAAGTAAAAAATAAAGTAGCAATAAAACGCAGAAGTAAAAAAGTACAATAGGGAGGTGCCTAGCTAAAATTGCTACAAAAATCGTTCGAACTATTCAAACAAGGAAGTGGGAAAGAATTGTGGCAAATTTTTAGTTACTTGACTACAATTGTTCTTAGTAAATTTTGGTGACGGCCATTTGTATTTTCTCTTTTCTCTTTCGTTTCTTCTTGTGTTTTTCTCTATCTTCTTGGTCTTGGGTGATGAACTTTCTCTCAGAAGATCACTATCAGAATGGTCGGAAGCCGCATTCTTATTACGGCTGCGTGACTTCACATTTTTTTATTCCCCTTTTTCAAATTTTATTTCAGCTTCCGTGATTACTGCAGTCTTCACTTTCATTATCATAGAAACCCATATGTAAGTGCACTAACAGATACTACTCAGATGTTTTTGATTGAACCTGTTTATCAATCTTTCTTTGATTGCAGTTAAGAAAATAATTTGTCGTAGAAAAAGTTTCTCATGAGGCCATGTTTTTTCAGACAAAGTGAATAATTCAATTTTTTATGTTTTATGAGAAAATTCTTATTATTTCCATTGTGTGTAAAAATGCATGCTGTAACTCTTTTTCGAAATCCTTAACTTAATTAAAAACCGATTTTAATTTTAAATTTCCCGCAACCTTGGGTTTTAATTAGACCGAAGTTTTTTTTGGCATTTCCATACTAGACTTAAAAGAACAGAACTAAACAGACGCTATCGACTACCTAAAAGACTCTTAGACGATAAAAGACTAATTTATCTCTCTCTAGATAAAAGACTAATTTATACTTCTATTTAAAAATCTATCAGGGTGTATGGAATAGAGCTGTGGGGTTCAACCAAACCCTCCAATCTCCAAAGAATTCAATCTCTGCAATCTAAAAATACTTCGATCCACAGTAAACGCTCCATTTTATGTCTTTAACAGGACTACGTGGTGTGGCTATTAAATAACGAGACTATTGCTGTAAAACATTTTATTTGTAAATTTATACATATTTAGTTATTATCACCTTCAATATACACCACTCCCCTATCCCTACAACGCTCCATGCGAATTTACCATTGTTCGAAACCATGCTGGAAGCCTTTTTCTGTGAGCTCCTGCATGACGCGTGCCGCTTTTTCTTTCACAGCTTCAAAGGACCTTAAATCGTGTTCCTTTTAATGCAGATTTGACTTTGGGGGGAACAGATCAAAAAGTCACATGGGGCCAGGTCAGGCCTAAAACTATTAATTATAATCGATATTTTCATCCGTTTTGGACGTGGAAGGGCGACCCGGGCGGTCATCAACTGGACGTCTTCTCGGCCATCGTGGAAACGCTTGAACCACTCAAAAAACTTGCGCACGTGATACAACATTCATCGCCATAAACTTCTTTTAATAAAAGATAAGTTTCAGTAGCGGTTTTATCTCAGTTTTGATGTGAAATTTCACGACAATTCGTTGCTCTACTTCATGTGTAGTATCATGTTTTCGGCAAAACGAAACTAACACTTCGTTAACACAAACGACGGTTCCGGTCAGACGAGATTTCTCTAAAAACACGTGGGACGCTGCAATCGAAAGAGAAGGTTTTACGCTGCACAGCTGTCGGTCGTTAGGATTTGGCGCATGCATAGTTCTTCTGTAGCAGCATCAGTCTCGTTAGTTAATAGTCACACCTCGTATTTATGCGGATCTTAAACATTCTTTTTATAGTCGAAGAACGCTAAAACACTATACAGAAAACTTCATTTCAACCTACAATAATTACTCGCAAATTCTTTAGCTCAAAATCTTTCTTGTAGAACTCTCTCTGGCAACCTAACAAGATGTCTTAAAAGACAGTGGCTTCGTGATCTGCTCTCTTGTGATGAGAATGACTTGGTTTTTTGCAGAGTTACCACTGGAGTAACTTCTTCATTAGTTTTCTTCTACTGTTCACTGTTAGTTATCTTTGTTAGTTATAGAGACAATGCGCTAACTATAGCTATAAATAAATAACATAAAAATACTATATTTTCTGAAGGTGATAATCATATTTTTTTAGCTTATAATTTATTTATTTCCGCAAGTGCATTCGATTGCAGAATGATAATGTTTGAAATGAAAACAATTTTTATTTTTTGAGCCTAAAGGGTGAAACCTCAAAATCTGCAAAATTACAAATACCTTTCCAACTAATTACGAGTAAGTTAGAGAATTTAAAAATAAATATTAAATAGACCCATCCGATTATACAGGGTGAACCAGTAAGTATTGTCCATAGGCCTACTATGTGTAGTACATCTAAAGTGGAGTTCAATGACGTATTGGCCAACTTCATATTTTCCTCTGTTCTTGATTGACGTCACTTTATATTTTTTTTTCTAAAATCATTACTTTTTTGCAATATAAATGTTATTACTCAGAAAGTTTAGGTCCGAATTCGATTCTGAAGATACGTTTAGAAAGACAGATAAATTTTCTAAAAATTGATACCATTTTGAAGCATAAGTTTTTCTCCAAACAGCCTCAATCTTCCTCCAGATACTGGAAAAATAAAAGTAATCGAAATTTTTAAGAAAACACATTAGGCCCTTACGAGATCATTATCAGACCTAGGTACTGGCACTTTTTATAAAAGTTTCCGTGTTTAATGGGCTTTCAAATGGTATATCATTTTCCAGGATTCTTTTTATCTTCGTATGAGAAATTACGTTTGTTTTACAAGAACACGTGTTCACGAGCACTCAACAGTGTTAGTTTATCAAGTTGTTTAATTCATTGAAAACTCTTTTTCTTGTAAAACAAACGTAATTTCTCATACGAAGATAAAAGGAATCCTGGAAAATGATATACCGTTAGAAAGCCTATTAGGCAAGGAAACTTTTATAAAAAGTGCTAGCATCCAGGTCTGATAATGATCACTTAAGGGCCTAATGAGTTTTCTAAAAAATTTCGATTACTTTTATTTTTTCGGTATCCGGAGGAAGATTGAGGCTGTTTGGAGAATAACTTATGCTTCAAAATGGTATCAATTTTTAGAAAATTTATCTGTCTTTCTAAACGTATCTTCAGAATCGAATTCGGACCTAAACTTTCTGAGTAATAACATTTTTATTGCAAAAAAGTAATGATTTTAGAAAAAAAAAAATATAAAGTGACGTCACTCAAGAACAGTGGAAAATATGAAGTTGGCCAATACGTCTTTGAAGTCCACTTTAGATGAACTACACACAGTAGGCCTATGGACAATACTTACTGGTTCACCCTGTATATTCTAGCCTTCTTAGTAATAACATTAATTTAGATTTCTTTCGTAATACCATTTCTTAATATAAATTATACTAAATACAATAGATAACCTTGGCTTTTGAATCCTGGGAAATGAGAATTTAACCAGTTATTGTTCACTTTGCCAATTTTTGTTGTAAAATGAAGGATTCCTGATTTATTATTATTTTTTTTTAATCGAGAACAGCTTTTCTTCGCCCAATCTTTTGTTACCATTCTGTAACATGAAAATGAAGTCTTCAGTCGAGGCTACTGTATGGAACTGGAGCAATGACATGCCTATACATGCCTTTCTATGAAGGCTCATCAAAGGTAACCTTCGTCAAGAACTCTTAGAATTCCAAAATAATCAATTTTCCGTAAAATAATAATAATAATAATTCTATTTTGAACACTCGCATAACTTTACTTAGTATTATTTTTAATAAATTTTACTGTAAAAATTGTTGAAGAGATGTATTTTATTTGTTGGTCTTTGGAAATTAGAATAGAATAGGATAGAATAGAAAATAAATTTATTATCCTTGGACTATTGTCCCCTAAGAATAAAAACAGGTACAATTAGAGGCCCTATTGGTTTGGCCAATTCCGTATTTCAGATATTTATAAACAAAAAATAGGCCAATATTTACAAAAATAAGAATTAAAATTAAGGAAATCAATGAATTCATGTCGGAGGAAGCTAAGTAGAAAGGAGATAATTGAACAGAAGGGATTTAAAGATAGAAAGGGTAGGAGCATGGCGGACAGATGAAGGTAGAAGTTCCAGTGGGAGGTAGCGCGTATTAGGAAGGATTTGTCGAAGGATGAAGTACGGTGTGAGGGAATATAGAGGTCAGAGGAACGAGTTCTGAGGATATGAACTTGAAGAGTTGGAAAATACGAAGATGGTCTTTGAGATTGGATAAACTTGGAAGAAGGAATGAAGCCCAAAAAAAATACTGGCGGCGGTAGACAGGAAAAAGCCACTTCAACTCATCGTAGCGGTGCGAAATGCGAGAGTCTCTGGGGAATGCTGAAAATAAATCTTATGAAGCAGTTCAGGCGCTTGAGAGCTTAGCTTCAATATCCACCAGAAAGACTGCCATTAAATTAAAGCTATTTCTGTTTATCTCCCTTGATCCATCCAGCACCTCTAGCAGTTATTGTTGGTACTTAAAATGATCTTACACGCCTAGCTAAAAGGGTTTGGGTGCTTCAATATTAAACCGTAATGAAAGGAACTTTATTGACAATAGTCTCAGCACGTATCACATAATGTATGTCGTGTTTACATTTTGATTTACTAAAAAACATAAATTTTACCCCCTTCCCAAAAAAAAACAAGTGGCCAAAATTTTAGAATGAAGTAGTAGTCTTCTTTCAGGTAGCCAATCATTAGGGGAATCAAAATGTCGCGAACTCCCATATCCTGTCACAACCTGTATCTGTCTGTAGGTCTAGGTGTTTCCGGTACTGAGTTTTATCTTCCTCTTGGGGCAAGTCCTCCATTTCTCAACCCTTTTTCAGTTTCCATTTGGAACTTATGTTTCCCAGTATGCTTTTTTTTTTTGAGATTACTGGTAACTAGACTTCACCTTCTTCTTGTTAGTCGAAGGTTTCCTACGCCAAACCATCAGCCAACTCGTTGCAATCAATTCCAACGTATGCCTTTACCCCTCTCTACAAGTGCTTTATCTGTTCAGTGGCCAGTGGGTGTCTCTATTCTTCATTGAAACTATGGTTATTAAAATAATTTGAAATATGCTAGTATATCAAAATTGTCCTCCAAAAAAAGAAGTTGAACCAGCAAATGGAAACCTTTGAGGAGTTGGATTTCGTTGGACATTGCTTATAGCCTTCCAATCATCGGCTATCTCTTCTTCTCAACTATCTTTAGAATCACTACTACAATTGTCACTTTCTTCTTAGCCGCTTTCCGACAAATTTGCGTATTCATATTCAGATTCTGATTCGCTCATTTTTCAATATATATTTTACTAAAATATAATGTAAAATAAAACATAATAATAATAATTATAACAACAACGCCGCTCGAATTATCTCGAGTGTGCACAGTTTAGCCAGTTTAGCTCGAGTTAACTCGAGCGTGCACGTTAAGGGATTAAACCCAAGATTTCAATGAATGAAAATAATTCTAACATTTTAATGAAACCAACATTTCAACGCTAAATCTGGGAGGATTCCCTGGTAGAGGAGTAAGTTGGGATACTAGAGGATTGGGATGTGAGGTAATTGAAGTATGGAATTAAATGTAACGGGATCTTACAGCTTCAGAAACATTGGGAAACAAGGAAATCTCGGTGCAAGGTAGAGTTGGATACAAAGTAGCATTAGCGATTTTACCGAGTGTTTTTGACTGGAAGGATTGGATTCCTGTAGATATTGGAAGCTTTGGCTGAGCCCTAAAGTTCCATTCCATAAGTCCAGGCAGCTTTCACAGTATCATGGTATAGATAAGTCGTTTATTCTGTAGTGAGAGTTTAGATCGCTTGTCGAGAAGTTTGAATCGTCTGTTTAGTTCTTTCCCGTTTAAGTCTAATATGTGGGATTCCATGTTAGGGCGTTTGTCCGTGAAGAGTTCTAGGTACTAACCACAATCTGTTGCAGGAAGAGGAGTGTGGTTTAGGTAAACGGTTAGAAGGATAGTTCGCCTTAGGGAGAATATAATGTAAATACATTTGTTTTCATTGATTTAGATTCTCCATTTCTTTAGCCAAGGCTCGAGGTGATTCTGTATGGGATTGAAGGGAACGATAGCCATGGTTCGGGTCTTTATGAGGAAAGAGACTTAATTGTAAAACCGTACGGTACTCTGCAATATAACCTTACAGGAAAACCTACCCTAGTCCTTCCCTAAAATATACTTTAAAACCAATTCTTTTGCTGATAACTCTTTTTTTGTGTGAATCCATTCTGATCTTTATTCTGATTCCACTCATCGATTACCTAATCGATACGCATTATCCCAAATTCCACTACCTTCTTGCACTTCATAAGAATCCTTTTAACAACTAATTTTCCTTATCATCCATCCCAGATGACTCACCTCATGTACGAGGATCGTTTGAAAAGTCCGTGCAAAGATCAGAGAGATAGCACCACTGGCGCGTATCTAGGTTATGTTTAGTTAGTAGCATCTCTTAAAAGAACACACGCCAAGTTTCAGCCAGATCGGTCTATTTCTTTGTGTTTGGCATTCGTTTGAATCGAGGAAGTCGAGTGATTTTCAAAAAATGGACGAAAAAGAATTTCGTGTGTTGAATAATCACTACTTTATGAAAGGCAAAACGCCTCAGGAGACTAAAGAGAAGCTTGATAAACATTATGGTGACTCTGCACCTTCGATTAGAACAGTTTATAAGTGGTTTCAAAATTTTCGGAGTGGCCATATGGGCACAAGTGACGCTGAACGTTCTGGACGCCCTGTTGAGGTTACTACTCCAGAAATCATTGATAAAATCCATGATATGGTGATGGATGACAGAAGAGTGAAGGTGCGTGAGATTGCTAGTGCTGTGGGCATCTCGAATGAACGGGTACATAATACTTTGCATCAACATTTGGACATGACAAAGCTATCCGCAAGATGGGTGCCGCGATTGCTCACGCTTGACCAAAAACGAAATCGTGTAAGGACGGTTTGCAGCTGTTTCAGAAGAATCCGCAGGACTTTAAGCGTCGTTTCGTCGGATGAAACATGGATACATCACTACACTCCTGAGACCAAAGAACAATCTAAACAATGGGTTACCAAGGGGGAATCTGCGCCAAAAAAGGCGAAGACCGTTCCTTCGGCCGGAAAGATTATGGCGACTGTCTTTTGGGATTCGCAAGGAATAATCCTCATCGACTATCTGGAAAAGGGTAAAACTATTACAGGTGCATATTATTCATCGTTATTGGACCGTTTGAAAACCGAGCTGCAAGAAAAACGCCCACGATTGGCCCACAAAAAAGTCCTTTTCCATCACGACAACGCACCAGCTCACACCTCAGCAGTTGTGGTCGCAAAATTAATGGAAATAGGGTTCCAACTCGTTTCACATCCCCCCTATTCTCCAGACTTGGCTCCCTCGGACTACTATTTCTTCCCCAATATGAAGAAATGGCTGGCGGGAAAAAGATTTTATTCAAACGAGGAGGTGATTGCAGAAACGAATGGCTATTTTTCAGACTTGGACAAATCCTATTATTCGGAAGGGATCAACAAACTAGAGCAGCGTTGGACGAAGTGTATAAGCCTAAAAGGAGACTATGTTGAAAAATAAAAAAGGTTTACCCCAAAAAATTAAGTAGTTTTTATTTTTGCACGGACTTTTCAAACGACCCTCGTATTTACTTGATTATTATAACGGAGTAACAGTTATAAATTTTAAATAAAATTAAAAGTAGAAAAATAGAAAAAGAAGGTCTACTCATAGTCTTCCTTTTTTTGAAATATTGGTAAATGTACACGTCGTATCCAAAAAACAGGTTGCATATCCTGTATTTCTATCAAGAATTTGAAAAATAATATTTCCCGTGCTAAATAAAAAACGTTTTCAGAAATTTGCCTAGAGGTATCTCCTAATATGTTCTCGAGGCCTACATTTTATGATCATTATAAGTCCGATAAATCGGAAGGGTTTCTCGTGCAAACTTTTACTGGATATAAAATTGAAGCACCAGCTACAATCAAATTAAAAATAACTATTGGTACTTATGCAAATTTCACAGAAGGGAACTTTATAAAAGTTTGAAGCAAATTCTATGAATTATAACTGCAAAATTGAATTAAGTATTCAACTAGATATTTTTTTCAAGCTCTAGGAGGGGGGGGTCTTTAAAAAATTTTTAAAGTGTTCGTTGAAAACAACTTAAAATTTAACCAGATTGCTGTAGTGGCCCTATTTTAGCATCAAGAGAGTTACAATAGTCTGGTTAGGTAAATGTCTGGTTAATGAAGTGTAAGGTTATCAGGTTTATGGTTCTATTTATAAACTGTAAAAATATAGTGATTCTAAATTTACAAGCACTTCTGGCCGAGTATCTGGTTTGTTTAACAGCCCGCTTTTTTTTTTTTAATAATTCAATACATAGATCCTAATTAATATCAAAAAAGTTAATCAATTAAAGTAATTACCTCTCGAAAAATGTATTTATTATAAGCTTTTGGCAGTTTCCATTAAAAATAAATGTTTCAAAAAACTTTACGGAATTTTAGCACTGCTAAAAAAATTTAACACGTTATAAATGGCTAATTACAAATTGGGCACTTTAGAGGCAAAATACTAAGAGGTAGATCCCTCAAAATAAATTTTAATGAGAAAACGTTTCAATTTTTCTGTGTTTGTTTTTTGTCCCAAAAGTATTGCGTTGACCAGAACTTACCATCTCTGTCCGCCAGTGGGTATAACTGTTTCAGTCGAGTGTAATGCTTGTTGCAGTTTTGTGTTGATGTGCAGTCTGCAGGTCTTTTCGGTCAGTGTGTTGCTAGTATGTAATCTCCAGACTGGGCTGGCTGGATGTTAAAAGAGGTCTAAGGAGCGTCTTGGTAGAGCAGTACAGTGCCAGCAGTGTTTAGAGCGGTGTGTTTCTGTTAATTAGTGGGTATAACTGTTTCAGTCGAGTGTATGCAGCTTGTTGCAGTTTTTTGTGTTGATGTGCAGTCTGCCGGACCTTTCGTCAGTGTGTTGCTAGCTGTAATCTCCAGACTGGGCAGGCTGGATGTTAAAAGAGGTCTAAGGAGCGTCTTGTAGAGCAGTACAGTGCCAGCAGTGTTTAGAGCGGTGTGTTTCTGTTAATTAGTGGGTATTACTGTTTCAGTGGAGTGTATGCAGCTTGTTGCAGTTTTTTGTGTTGATGTGCAGTCTGCCGGTCCTTTCGTCAGTGTGTTGCTAGCTGTAATCTCCAGACTGGGCAGGCTGGATGTTAAAAGAGGTCTAAGGAGCGTCTTGTAGAACAGTACAGTGCCAGCAGTGTTTAGAGCGGTGTGTTTCTGTTAATTAGTGGGTATAACTGTTTCAGTCGAGTGTATGCAGCTTGTTGCAGTTTTTTGTGTTGATGTGCAGTCTGCCGGACCTTTCGTCAGTGTGTTGCTAGCTGTAATCTCCAGACTGGGCAGGCTGGATGTTAAAAGAGGTCTAAGGAGCGTCTTGTAGAGCAGTACAGTGCCAGCAGTGTTTAGAGCGGTGTGTTTCTGTTAATTAGTGGGTATAACTGTTTCAGTCGAGTGTATGCAGCTTGTTGCAGTTTTTTGTGTTGGTGTGCAGCCTGCAAATCTTTTTGGTCAGTGTGTTGCTAACTGTAATCTCCAGATTGGACAGGCTGGATGTTTAAAAGAGGTCTAAGGAGCGTCTTGTAGAGCAGTACAGTGCCAGCAGTGTTTAGAGAGGTGTGTTTCTGTTAATTAGTGGGTATAACTGTTTCAGTCGAGTGTATGCAGCTTGTTGCAGTTTTTTGTGTTGGTGTGCAGCCTGCAAATCTTTTTGGTCAGTGTGTTGCTAACTGTAATCTCCAGACTGGGCTGGCTGGATGTTAAAAGAGGTCTAAGGAGCGTCTTGTAGTGCAGTACAGTGCCAGCAGTGTTTAGAGCGGTGTGTTTCTGTTAATTAGTGGTTATAACTGTTTCAGTCGAGTGTATGCTTGTTGCAGTTTTGTGTTGAAGTACAGTCTCCAGGGTTGGTCCGATTGCCACCTTGAGGGGAGGTGAGTTGAACATCCGCTACGTATTTCTGCTCGGAGAGTTAAAAGACTTTATACTTGGATTTTTTTTTGTCTCATGCAATTTTTATGCATTTTAAATAAAATATGTTTGTTTATACACAGTTAGTTTTATACAGAGAATCGTCTCTGTAGAGAAGCCAGTTCAACATCTATGTTAGAATTAAGGTGAAACGCAGCACAAAACATGCAGAGTGGATATATCCGGCCTGCACGCATAATAATCATGTTTTTCATAATGCTCTTAGAAAAAAAAATAGTTGCTCTACAGATTGTTGAACGAGCGAAAGTGAACCGTGATTGACTAGCGACCTACACCAGAACAGCATGACTAAATAGGCCAAGCACAACAGCCAATATGGAGTCAAGGTAAGCAGTCAGTTCACTGATGTTCGTACTTTTTGCCGGGCCGAGCTTTATTTAGAGCTGCAGCATAATGCGCTGTCCTTTATACACAATTTTTTACGAATTCCTAAATTCATGTACGGAAAATAGAAGTTTTAGTTTTGGTTCTGTTAATTAGGAAATATATTTTTCCAACAGTGCTTTTCTTGTATAGTACGTAGTTTATAAGACAAATCTATTGCGGCCAAAATGCAGCGTATTAAAAATATCCTCTAAATATTGTAAAGATGATGGAACCAAGCATTTTAAAGGCACTTTTAGAACCGAGCGTAATTACTTGTCTTCCTTAATACAGCGTTTAAATTAAATATTATTGAGAAAACTGCTTGCAAATAAAGTAAATAAAAACTACTAGAAAATCATTTCAACCATTAGGCCAGCGTTTCCCAACCTATGGTACGCGAGTTGCTGGTTGGTGGTAAGCGAAAATTAATCAATAATGGCGGACATAAAAAATTTAAAAAACAAATATATCAAAGAAACGTTTTCTCCTACAATACATAAAAATTATTTCAATTAATAATGTTATGCAGTAAAGTTGTTAACATGTACGAGGATCGTTTGAAAAGTCCGTGCAAAGATCAGAGAGATAGCACCACTGGCGCGTATCTAGGTTATGTTTAGTTAGTAGCATCTCTTAAAAGAACACACGCCAAGTTTCAGCCAGATCGGTCTATTTCTTTGTGTTTGGCATTCGTTTGAATCGAGGAAGTCGAGTGATTTTCAAAAAATGGACGAAAAAGAATTTCGTGTGTTGAATAATCACTACTTTATGAAAGGCAAAACGCCTCAGGAGACTAAAGAGAAGCTTGATAAACATTATGGTGACTCTGCACCTTCGATTAGAACAGTTTATAAGTGGTTTCAAAATTTTCGGAGTGGCCATATGGGCACAAGTGACGCTGAACGTTCTGGACGCCCTGTTGAGGTTACTACTCCAGAAATCATTGATAAAATCCATGATATGGTGATGGATGACAGAAGAGTGAAGGTGCGTGAGATTGCTAGTGCTGTGGGCATCTCGAATGAACGGGTACATAATATTTTGCATCAACATTTGGACATGACAAAGCTATCCGCAAGATGGGTGCCGCGATTGCTCACGCTTGACCAAAAACGAAATCGTGTAAGGACGGTTTGCAGCTGTTTCAGAAGAATCCGCAGGACTTTAAGCGTCGTTTCGTCGGATGAAACATGGATACATCACTACACTCCTGAGACCAAAGAACAATCTAAACAATGGGTTACCAAGGGGGAATCTGCGCCAAAAAAGGCGAAGACCGTTCCTTCGGCCGGAAAGATTATGGCGACTGTCTTTTGGGATTCGCAAGGAATAATCCTCATCGACTATCTGGAAAAGGGTAAAACTATTACAGGTGCATATTATTCATCGTTATTGGACCGTTTGAAAACCGAGCTGCAAGAAAAACGCCCACGATTGGCCCACAAAAAAGTCCTTTTCCATCACGACAACGCACCAGCTCACACCTCAGCAGTTGTGGTCGCAAAATTAATGGAAATAGGGTTCCAACTCGTTTCACATCCCCCCTATTCTCCAGACTTGGCTCCCTCGGACTACTATTTGTTCCCCAATATGAAGAAATGGCTGGCGGGAAAAAGATTTTATTCAAACGAGGAGGAGATTGCAGAAACGAATGGCTATTTTTTAGACTTGGACAAATCCTATTATTCGGAAGGGATCAACAAACTAGAGCAGCGTTGGACAAAGTGTATAAGCCTAAAAGGAGACTATGTTGAAAAATAAAAAAGGTTTACCCCAAAAAATTAAGTAGTTTTTATTTTTGCACGGACTTTTCAAACGACCCTTGTACTACCAAGTGGTTCGCGAGCCAAAAAAAGGTTGGGAAACGCTGCATTAGGCCATTGGCGAAAAATATCACCCAATAAATCTATTCGTAAATGTTTCACTTCCGTTCAATCAAATTTACTTTAAATTTTGATCTCATTACGGATTTTATTCTTATTAATGTTATATCTGGGTAAGATAGTTCATTACACTGAAATTGCATTTTAGATTGGCCCAGATTGCCACCCCTCTCACAAAATTCTGTTAAATGAATTCTCATGAGAAAAATTTTAAACTAAAAAGCAAAAAAAAGTGCAGAAACCATACAATAATTTGGGGTTTCCGGTGGAGAGATTTACAATTTGGTTGTTACTATTCGATCTCCTCGATAGTGAACTAAAAATGGCAACGGAATTTGCGTATTAAAACTAAAGTTTCCATTTATAAAAATCAATACTTTTTACTAGTAATTGTTATCCCGGTTTTTTGAAGCTGTAAAATGTATTTTTGATTCTTTTCCCTGTCCAGTTTCAGAGATACGAGGTCTTTAAATTAAGTAATGAGACTGATTTTTTTAATTTTTTTTATTCAAAAAGAATTACTATATTGTCACCTTCAAAATAACTTCCTTCTGAAGCCACACAGCGCTGGAGACGTTTCTTCCACTCCTCATAGCAGTGTTCGAACTCCTCTACTGGAATAGCCTTCAGCTGGTCGGTAACAGCCGTTTGATTTTTTGGCTTCAATTGAAAATGACCCCCATTTTCTGGAACGTGTCATTACTGGTGGACGAGTCTTGGGTGGCGAAAAAAGCTAGGATGGCGAAGTCGTAGATCAAATGCATGCTGATTTGTTTCTTTCGATATCCACGGAATCGTCCATAAAGAGTTTCTACCTCAAGGTCAAACGATCAACTTTTACTAAAAAGTTCTTGAAAAACTGCTCCTTATCACACAGTAATTTCAATAAACCAGAGTTTTTGGCCAGCAAAAAAACATTCCTGTGGCTCCTCAGCCTCCTTATTCGCCTGACTTGGGTCCTTGTGACTTTTTTCTCTTCCCGAAGTTGAAAAATCACCTCAAGGGGAACTCATTTTGGGACAGTCATTCAAACGGCTTTAACCGACCAGCTGAAGGCTATTCCAGTATCGGAGTTCGAGCACTGCTATGAGGAGTGGAAGAAACGTCTCCAGCGCTGTGTGGCTTCAGAAGGAAGTTATTTTGAAGGTGACAATATAGAATTGTAATTCTTTTTTAATTAAAAAGTTTTTTAAAAATCAGTCTCATTACTTAATTTACAGAGCTCGTATTTCCATTATGAAGATATTAGATTCATCAAAATTTAAAAATTCATGAGTAAATTTACAACATTAAAATTAAATTAGGGTTGTATATTTTCATTTATTTATTAATTATTATTTTGAAATTCATGTTAGTGGAATTCTTTTGCCCTCACATGCACCTATTTTTATGCACGCGGCGGTACTACGTGTTGCAATTGATTTTTAAAACAAATAATTACCTTTCCTACCTGAACCTGAGCTTCTACTACTCCGTTTAGGTGGGGAAGTTAGCTGGTTGGACTACAGCCGGTTTGGCCGCACCTCGCTGACCTCGAAAGCGGTCCCACTGCAGAAAGAACAAAGTGATCTAGACCAGAGTGTGCTTGTCTCTATCTTTTTATTAAAAAACTTAATCCAATATTGTTCTATTAGCTTATCTAAAAAGCTAATTGCTCGCCTGAGTATTTAGCATTGTAAATAGTGGGCGTATCTTCTAATACTAACGTCACAAATTATTTCTAATACGTTGATGTAGGTTTCCTAAAGATTGGAATAAAAGAAGTAAATATTTATTTATTTTACGACTGGTTACTACAAGATGTGCAATTGGTGTTGGCCCTAACCAATATCAAAACCAATTTGTAACCACAAAATACCGTAAAAACTAAAGATATAAATAAAAACTAAATATTGTACCTTGCTGGCATGAGTAAGGATTAATAATATTAACACTAAACCTACCGACATTTTAGCCTAACTATTCCTACCGTGAGCGGTCAAATGGCCGGACTGTAAATTTACTTAAATTTCTTATTATAGAATGAAGATAATAATTATTTAACAATGAAAAAGCCTAGTTTCTTTTGTTTAAAAATAAATCTCGTAGATTTTACTCTTTTTTGCATCATTTTTTATAATTATAGGCTTCTCAATTGCACATTTCCCGCATACGTATTTTTTACATTTTATACAGCATTTTTTAGTCTAATTGCCTTTGCAGTATCTTATTTGGCTATTTTCCGACCATTTGTTCGTGTACTAATATTTGTCATGCTTTCGCAATGGTAATACAAACTTTTGCCTTGAAATTTCACTTCCGGTAGTTTTTTTATACAAAATCCACGCATTTATCCCTGTTAAGTCTAGGATATTGAAAACTATTTGTTGAGGCCATCTCCGAGATTTACTACGGTTATATTTCTTCCACGAGCTGTATACATTTCTGCTAATTTCTGAGCGACAAACTCCCCAAGCAGAACTGAAGGTTTTCCCAAAAATAGAAAGCCTTTTATTGCATCGAACGCTAGCCAAGATTTGATACCAAATTTGTCCGGTTAATTTGGCATGTACTAAGTAAATCTGCATCTTGACTTTGTTAGGAACAAATGTCCTTGGAAGAGATATATGCTCTTGGTTAGAACAGTTTTGATTGTTCTCAACGAATTTTTTCCAAAATTTAGAAATCAAAGCAAATTTATCGGTTTGTAAGGCGCCACGGTAGCCGAGCGGGTTAGAGGCGAAACCTGCAAAGCTAATATGTATTGTGGTACTGGGTTCGATTCCCGGTCTTAGGCCTTGGATTTTATTTAATGGTTAATAAAAGAAATTTACAGTAAAGTATGTTTGCTAGTCACCTCCGTCCACGACACCTAATTGGTAGTTGGACGTTAAGCCCCGCCTGAAAAAATAGGCGATTACTTTACTTTACTTTACTTTTTTTTATCGGTTTGTAGGCGATGATTTCTTTGATCCACTCGAATAAACCTCACAATTTCCGTCTATACATTTCTGCTCACAGTGTTTGAGAAGAATGCTCGTCCCTATTTTTTGTTCCATAGAAAAGGGAAATATCGTACATTTTTGGCCTCACATGCACCACATGCAAACAATAATCCGATAAATGCATTATCAAATTGAGTTTTCGAGAGAATTCTGTTACAAAAATAAATAGATAAATAAAATAAAATATTAAAATAAGTAAATAAAATTAAAATATTCAGCCGGTCAAATGACCGGTCGCGGTAGTTAAGACGGACTACATATTTTTCTCAAAAATCAAATATTAGGAAAAGAAGTGAATATTAAAAAAACAATTGTATACATATTTTAGGAAAAGTCGTGAAGTTTAATGGCGGTATGATAACGCTGTAATTAGAAAATTTAAACCAAATTTAAAAAAACGGTCATTTGACCGGTCGTGGTAGGTTTAGTGTTAATAGTAATAATAACAATAATAATAATAGTAATAATAACAATAATAATAAAAGATCATTGAACGACTGAATTAAAGAGTCCAAAACTTGATTAAACTGATCCAAACTGAAAATGAATGAAAAAAGAATCAATTGTGGACATTCAGACGATTTCCTTTACTTAATATGCTAACTCACAAATTTGAGTTATTTAACTTACTTATAAAACATATAAAAAAAGTTTTATTGTCACGAAAAACTAACTAATAAATTAGCCGTTTATTTTGAAAGTGTGGCAAGTCCATTTTTGAAAAAAATGAAGATAATGGTAATTATAGATAAAACTTGGTATGATATTTTTATCTGTAAACAATTAAGAGTCACAAAGAATTCAGAATCCTAATATTTGGGAGATGGAAGTTTTAGCTTTTAACAATATTGTAAATATGTTTAATTTGAAAATGGTGCAAGTCCATCTTAGGCTGAAATTATTTAACCGTATAGCAAAATTGAACTCCTGTTGCTGTATGGTGAAGCAAATGTGATGGTTTAACATCATGTCTTATCTATCTATCTTTGATATTGGTAATCGGTGATTGTACAATATTTCATAAAATTTATTATTATTTAATAATAATAAGTACATCTTAATTTTGTGTTTCGATAATAACACCAACATCCGGAAATCTTAGTACTATTGGCTCTGAAAAACTGTAAATTGTATAACATTCGACTTATATTATCGGCTATCAAGTTAGTTGTATTGTTTTGTGCTCGGTGTACGAAAAAAGTTTCATTATTTGAAAATTAATAACGGATTGTGGTTTATTTATAAAAAGAAAAAATGGCTGAAACCGATTACACCGGTAATTATAACTCTGACGCATCTGAAAGTGAATTTGGTAGGTAACAAATATAATATAGAAATACTTTTCTGGGTAATAACGCCATTTCAATGAAATCCTCATTTGCAAGTAATTTTATTATGTTTGTAGAAATAAGACCCATGACAATCGGTAATAAAAGAAGAATCTTGGAATCAGAATCTGAATATGAAGGCAATTCGGACCAAAATGATTCAAAAAAAGAAGAAGAATAGTTGAACTATTGATTAGTATTTTGTTTTTATAGTTAAAAAAAGACTGATACGACTGAAATATTATCCATTTAAATCAACGATTACAATAATTCATTAATTTTGAAATTGAGGCAAGTCCATTTAGTTATAATAAAATCTTTATTTTTCTTAGCCAGCACTATAAACACTATTGGATTATAAACTTACATTATCTAACACCACAAAATACAAAAAATATGTCTATTAATATTTACCGATATTTTTAAATTTATTGAAACGCAAAACCTTAAATATCTCGAAATAACAAAAAATGGATTTGCTCCACTTTCAAAATAAACGGCTCAAATTCTCAAGTGGCCCGTATTATTGCATTAGTTGAGGATGGACGGAGTCTGCGGTACGCAGCACGAACGTTAGGGTTGCCTGAGACCACCGTCCGTAGAGCCATCCATCGTTACCGGGAGACAGGCCTCTGCACTCGTAGACAAGGTTCGGGTCGACCAAGAGCCACAGAAGCACTTGATGACCGATTTATTAGAATTCACACTCTGAGAAATCGTATATCAACTGCTTCTGAAACAGCTCAAACACTGCTTACTGTTCGTGGAGTTTCAGTCAGTGTCGAAACTGTACGAAGAAGGTTCGCTGAAATGAATTTACGCTCTAGAAAGCAAGCCATAGGACCATTGCTCACCGTAGATCATCGGAGAGCCCGTCTAGAGTTTGCTAGGGAACACCGCAACTGGTCTGAGAACGATTGGAGAAACGTTCTCTCTTCAGACGAGTCTCGTTTTGCTCTCTATGCACCTGATGGGAGGCGACGAGTTTACCGAAGGCCTGGGAAGCGCTACGCTCCGTGCAATATTTCTGGTAGATTACCATTCGGAGGTGGTTCAGTGATGGTGTGGGCTGGGATTTCTATGGAGGCTAAGACTGAGCCCCATGTGTTCAACAGGGCAATCTTGAAGGCAGATTTGTATGTGAGGGAAATTTTGCAGCAATATGTGATACCCTATGCACCATTTATTGGGGAGAATTTTATTTTTATGCAATATAATGCCCGACCACACACTGCCGCCTGTGTTGTTCAATATCTACAGGATACTAGCATTCGTGTTTTGAGGTGGCCAGCACGCAGCCCGGATTTAAATCCAATTGAACATCTTTGGGATGAGCTGGGTAGGCGATTATGATGGAGAAATAATCCTCCCAGGAGCTTAGAAGAGTTGCGAGGTGCTCTGGTGGAGATATGGGAGGAATTAACACAAGATTTCATGAGAAATTTAATAAGGAGTATGCCGAGGAGATTGGATGCAGTAATGCGAGCAATACACGTTACTAAAATTCTTTTTCTCTTTTTTAATCGGAAGAAATACATTTTTTTTTCAAACTCATTTTTTGCCGAGAAGTACTTTTTTGTTAAATTAAAGGTTTTCATTTCTTTTAGATCATTTCTTATTTTATTTTAGCCTTCCCGTAACTTTATACTTCTTATATTTGCTAACTAAAATAAAATGTAGAATAAAAAAGTTACAGAGAAAAAAAAATAACGCATTTTTAAAGTGCGCCACTTTTTTTGTGGAGCAGTGTATTATGAAGTGCATTATGGGAAGAAACTTCGCAAGAACTATACAGTGAGCAAACTGTATGCAACAAACATCGCCATATTTACAGTTTCCTTTTTATCAATTAGCCGAGAAAGCATACTTGATTTATATTTGCGCAAACCTGTCTTTCGGTTAGTAATTTCTAGGAGAACCAGTCATAACTGATTGATATTCTTAAAGCATCGAGCTAAGAGTTGATATTCTACAAGGGAGTGTATCTTTAATCAAGTCCATCCTCATGTTGCCAACTCTCGGTGGCATTGTCAAACACAAAATACAGAAAGTTCTTGCAGTGTAATGGTGCACTATTGTGTAAAATGTAAACACTTTCTTCAGTAAAACAAAACTAATTAAAAAAGACCATTCAGGGAACCTATAAACAAGTATTTCCACTGTAAACACAAAATATAAGCGCTCCATGAATGCAAAATAAAACATCTTAAATGGTAGTTAATAAAGTGTAAATAATTTAATTAATACAGTGTAAATATCTTCTAACCTCTTTGGTCAGGGGAGCTAATTATGTACAAGGTGTGGCTATTAAATAACCAGACTGATGCTGCTACAGAAGAACTATGCATGCGCCAAATCCTAACGACCGACAGCTGTGCAGCGTAAAGCATTCTCTTTCGATTGCAGCGTCTCACGTGTTTGTAGAGAAATCTGTCTGATCGTAACCGTCGTTTGGGTAAGAGGTGTTAGTTTCGTTTTGCTGAAAACATGATCCTACACATGTAGTAGAGCAACGAATTGTCGTGAAATCTCACATGAAACTAGGTAAAACCGCTACTGAAACTTATCTTTTATTAAAAGAAGTTCATGGCGATGAATGTTTATCACTTGCGCGAGTTTTTTGAGTGGTTCAAGCGTTTCCAAGATGGCCGAGAAGACGTCGGAGATGATGACCACCCGGGTCGCCCTTCCACGTCCAAAACGAATGAAAATATCCGATTATAATTAATCAACATTACTACCTTGCTTGCACAACTCCATGAAAGAGTAAGGAAAAAAACGACCCGATTTGTGGGAGAAGCTCACACTGCATTGTCTGTCTCAAGACGTTTCTAGCCAAGTACAACATCCCAGTTTTAGGCCATCCGCCCTTATTCGCCTGACCTGGCCCCCCATGTGACTTTTATCTGTTCCCCCAAAGTCAAATCTGCATTAAAAGGAACACTGATTTCAGTCCGTTGAAACTGTGAAAGAAAAAGCGGCACGCGTCATACAGGAGCTCACAGAAAAAGACTTCCAGCACTGTTTCGAACAATGGTAAATTCGCATGGAGCATTGTAGGGATAGGGGAGGGGTGTATATTGAAGGTGATAATAACTAAATATGTATAAATTTAAAATAAAATGTTTTACAGCAATAGTCTCGTTATTTAATAGCCCATACCTCGCACTTTAGATCCGAGCCTAACTTCGTTACTTCCTTAGAACAGCTCTTAAAATACACTAAATTTGAAAAACTGTAGATTATGGAATATATTTTTAGCTTGCCAGGCACATCTTAAATTCGTTAAAAATGTATTCTCAATAACTGAAGTATAACATGTGAAGCGAAAATTGAGGCAGATTGGCTGAAATTGCAGTAAAAACTTAATTACATTGTAAACTCAGCTCTGATATAAAGATGCATTTAATTTTATTTTTTTAACAAAACGTGTATGCTAGTTATAAATAACATGTAAGGTTATTATATCCAGATAAGAGTTTTTCTTTTATAAGAAGAAAAATACCTTCAATTTTCCAGGTCTAGCTTCTTTTTTTGCAGATCACCTCTGACAAGATTTAAATTTGAGAACAGTTCAAACAGAAGCAAAACCTACTAGTCGACCGTGACAAAGGATGCGTTCTAACTTGGTTGCGCGAAAAGGTCAGCCGATCTGGTTGTATAACTAATTTTAATGAGATAACCTTTAATTTTGCAAAATAAAAACAAAATCTATATCTATTTTAAAAATAAATAAGATGCGCAGATTGCCGGGCTGATCTATAAAATAACAAATTGAGTGACAAGTATCGTCAACACAATTGATAGTTCCATTGAATTCTTACTGTTTATTGACTCTTTAAGAATCATTTCTACGGTAAAATAATTGTCAATGAGAAAAAAAAATGTCGCACTTTGAAAAGTGAATTGATTTTTTTTACTTCATCTTGTTATGAATACCATGTTTTATCTTATTATTAGAGAATCATTCCTGGGTTTAGAATGACTTGTTTACAGGTTTTTGATTTATGGTTAAACGACAGTCCGAATGTTATTATGAATTTTGAGAGATTATTACGCTGAAAAAACAGCACGAGCCGTTTGTTGTTCAAGTAAAAGTCAGCAGAATGCAGCAAGAACATTAAGGTTACGTGAAATCGCTGCTTGTTGGAGCCATTCAAAATTGGACCATGAAACTTAGTCAGTGCAAACCAGTCGCCGAAGAACTGCAGGAACCACTCGGCGACCGATTTTTATATTGTTAAACACTCTTAGCAATCAAATATCAACTTTTGAAACGGCTCAACGACACCGAACGGTTTACGAGTAAGACCAAACATCAAGAACAAGTTGGGTGTTGCATCACGATAATGCTCCTTATCACACAGCAATTTCAATAAACCAGAGTTTTGGGCCAGTAAAAACATTCCTGTGGCTCCTCAGCCTCCTTATTCGCCTGACTTGAGTCCTTGTGACTTTTTTTTTCTCTTCACGAAGTTGAAAAATCACCTCAAGGGAACTCATTTTGAGACAGTCGAAAACATCCAAACCGACCAGCTGAAGGCTATTCCAGTATCGGAGTTTGAGCACTGCTATGAGGAGTGGAAGAACGTCTCCAGCGCTGTGTGGCTTCAGAAGGAAGTTATTTTGAAGGTGACAATATAGAATTGTAATTCTTTTTGAATAAAAGAAATTTAAAAAATCTGTCTCATTACTTAATTTACAGACCTCGTATGATGGTGTGACAGCGATGAAAGTGTAAGAAGGCTTACAGAAAAATGTATTTACGGAATAGATGACTAACATTAGGACTACTACCAACACAAACATAGGCCAAATTCAAATCGAATATTTCCGATAAAAACCAGAAATCTAAAATTAGACATGATTGCAGTACTTCTCACTTAGTATAGAAAGATAAATAAGAAAAAAAAAGTGACACATAACAGGACTTTTAAAAACGACCTGAATACATTGTCTACAGCGAGTTCGCAACTTCTTTAATCACTATTTGGTATGATTTCCTATCAGAAAAAAATAGGTTAACAGGAATTATGATTTTCTCCTTTTATAGACCCTGATTTAAACAATTAAATGATTACTAAATCATTATTTAGACCAAATATGGCAATCCAGGGCATCTAGTAATTACAGATAGCAGCACTGTATGGTAGACATGTCAGTAATTAATAACACTTTTATGTGACACATAGCTATGCTTGTAATCAAACTACTCATCTACACTTGTAGACTGCTTGTCATTGATTATAGTTTTTTTTTTTTCTTTTAATCAAATAATAAATCTAGGCAATAGAATCTCTTGGCGATACACATCAATTATTTGAAGTATTTAAAGAGGATTGGAAGTTTATTAAATTCCACAGTAAATTCAGACGTACTGTATGGTTAATGTACTGAATTGCAACGCACAGTTCCCAGGTTCGAATCTTTCAGTATTTTTTTTTGTTTTTTAATTTAAGACCATCAATATCTGTTATTGAAACCCGCAGCTTCTTTTCTGTGCCCTGCCGATTTCCAGATAATGTTTTCTTATTGCAGCCAGTATGAATTCATTAGTTTATTTTATTTCTTGTTATTACTAATATTTCCTACAATAAAGTTGGAAAATAGTAAAATTCAAAATAAATACACTTATTGGTACTTATCCAAAGAAAATCAAAACAAAATACAATGTATATACTGATATATAATTCTTTAATTTCTAACTGGGTAATACAGGAACTTTGTAACCAAACAATTTAATCAGTGACAAAAGAGCAAATGAATTATTAGCTAACTCTCTTATTGTAATTGCAAAAACAAAACAATATTTATTATCCACTTCTCCGACGGTCTGTGTACCGTGGCAGCTGTCTTAATTAATTATATTTTCAAAGAAGTTTATATTTTTATTTATTTATTTATTTTTTTACAGAATGATAAAAAATATACACAATAATAGTAATAATAATAATAAAATATTTACCAATTATTTGTTTATAATGAAAGATCTTAGTTGCTTCAGTGAACGCGTAATAGACAATATCATTAATCTTATCCATAGTGTTAAATACAAGCAAACTTATAAAATCAAAGTACTTGACGGAAAATATTTTAGTATACAGGGTGTCCCAAGCTTTATGGATAACGACTTTTTCTCGGAAACTAAGATAGCTAGAAAAAAACTAAAAAATACGTGTTCCCTTAGTTTTTTTGTTAGAAATCCAAATTTAATTTGTAAATATTTTTCGGTGCTTTCAGAAGCGAGATACAGGCACCAACTTCATTTTTTTCAAATGGGGAGGTGGGGGTTTTATTTCAGAAATAGATTCCTCTATTTTTTTTTTATAAGAAAAATTTACTTGAACGGTTTTTTTCTGAGAGCGATATTTTACAAGTTATGAATGAAAACATGATTCTTATAAGAAATGTCAAAATGATAATATTATAACGGTTTTTTGATTGAATAAGAAGAAAAGTACTATTTTATTATAAATTTTACTCCTCATTAATATTGCAGATCATGCTCGAAATGGCCTCCATCATTAGAGATGCATAGACACGCTCTTTTCTGCCAATTGTCTCTTACAGCCAAAGAAATAGATTCGAATTTAACCGAGTTTCAGGCATCTATTATTCTCTGCTTTAGTTCATCTTCAGATGCAATCCCGGCTTGATTCTGATACACCTAGATTTAGAAATGCTTTTAGGTAAGCATAAATAAGGAAAGAAAGAAAAAAGTTATGAATAATCACCTTGTTTTTCAGGTATCCCCAAAGGAAATAGTCCATAGGTGTCAAGTCCGGTGAACGAGGTGGCCACTGAATCGTCCCGTGTCGATATAAAACGTCCATCAAATTTCCTATCGAGATATCTCTTTACATGCCTGATGGTGTTATATCGACACGGAGGCGATTCAGTGGCCACCTCTCTCACCGGATTTGACACCTATGTACTATGTCTATGTATCTCTAACGGTGGAGGCCATTTCGAGCATGATCTGTAACATTAATGAGGAGTAAAATTTATAATAAAATAGTACTTTTCTTCTTATTCAATCAAAAAACCGTTATAATATTATCATTTTGACATTTCTTATAAGAATCATGTTTTCATTCATAACTTGTAAAATATCGCTCTCAGAAAAAAACCGTTCAAGTAAATTTTTCTTTAAAAAAATAGAGGAATCTATTTCTGAAATAAAAACCGCACCTTCCCATCTGAAAAAATGAAGTTGGTGCCTGTATCTCGCTTCTGGAAGCACCGAAAAAAATTTACAAATTAAATTTGGATTTCTAACAAAAAACTAAGGGAACACGTATTTTTTAGTTTTTTACTAGCTATCTTAGTTTCCGAAAGAAAGGCGTTATCCATATAGCTTGGGACACCCTGTATACGTATTGTTTGCGGAGAGGTTTTTCATTACAACTAATACGAGTAGTTGCTATAAAGAGAGTTGGAACAATGCAATACAAAATAAATACACTTATTAGGCTTACCAAAACAAAACAAATAAAATGCCTAAATATTCGGAAATATAATCTTTATTTTTAACTGGGTTACACAGGAATTTTGTAACCAAACAGTTTAATCACAGGCAAAAGAACGAATAAACAAAATCGATATTTTCAATATTTTTCAATTCATTTCTGTTGCAACAAACTACACATTACACCGCCAACCAAACAATGTTTATTATTATTACTATTATTTTAAGATTATCTAATTACTTTTTTATGAGAGAGATTGAGTTGCGTCTATAATTCCAATTTTAGTTATAGATTGATTCAATTTTAAATATGTCTCTCCATCGCTTCAACAGGTTATACTTCTATTGATATTACTGTGACGAGAATTGATTACAGTTTTAGCTGCTAGAATGCAGCAATGGTTCGACCATTTCTTGGTTAAATCAATATTATTTTTTTAGGTGACATCTTATTCAATTTAATAGAAAATTTATGTATTGCATTTTCTAATTTAGAGTTAAAGATTAAAAAAAACCGACTGATCAATTTGTAAAAACCATAGTTTTGACTCAGTTACAGTAATTACTTCACATTTATTAATTTTACATTTATATTCATTAAAAATTCCATTATTGTGTAAAAGATTTTTATGTTTTTATGACGCCTATAAATTCCTGTAATTAAAAGGTTTAATGATGACATTATATTTTTTGTAGCTGCTGCATATTTTCTGTGTCACAATGATTTACTCGTTAGAATTCAATAATTATCTTTGCATTCGTCGAAATTTTTTTAAAAAACTATTTTATTTCAATAATATTAGTACAAGCCATGATTTGATCTCAACTAACGGCTTTTCTTTTCTGTAAAATGTGATCCCTGAACCAAAATAGTGTACTAATTTGCGGTTGATAGATTAAAAAAAAATTTATATGTGTATTTGCTATTCATAGGAACTTTAATTGTCTGCAACTCATTTAAATATTGTTCGCGTTACTATCGAGCATGCTGTGCGCTAATCTAAAATAGTAAACAAGTCTGAAATAAAAATATAGTCTTATTATTTATTTTTTTTAAACTTTATTCTACATGTTCCATTTACAATATTACAAATAATACTAATCTTATTAGTATTATTATGATGAAAAACGATCAGAGTCCATTTTGTCAAATTTATCAGGATAAAGAATTTAAAAAACACCATTTCTTTTGGTAAACTCATGAAACATGAGCATCCTTTATTGATAACACTCAGTACAATTGGATATAGACGATCTATAAAAAATATAATTAGAAAATTGTCTAGTAAATATAGACTAATCTTCAAATACTAAAAAATACGCTTCGGTAAAATCTGGTTGACTGATTTTGACCAAAACCTTAACGTTGGCATCTTCTGGTAGCATCTAAACGAAATATCAAATTTGAAATTTGACCAATTTGTTTACAGAGAGAAAGATGCACTTACGGACCAATTGGTACAAAAACCCACTCAAAAAGTAAATTTTAGGTGAAAGCTCTTATAGAAAAATCTGCACGATTAAAATACAAAATCTAGTAAAATATTAAGAAGTAAAAATTTGTCAATATGGGCTCAAAGTTATAAGCGATGTCTACTTTACAAAAAAAATGGTTACGAATGAGAATTATTAAAACAATCAATTAGCGTTAAAAACAAACAAAGGACTCGATAATTTCCTGACCGCGTAACAAGTGTACAAAGTTTGTTGGTTGTCAATGACCGAACGCTAGCAATTAGATGTGCAGTTAAGTTACATAACGCTGAGTCTGTGTGACACAACATTGCAAGGTCAGTGTACAATGCAATTGTGTGAGTGTGTGTATGCATCATCCGCCAGTACACTCGCTGCTAAATCTATGTAAATAAGGTTGGAATTTTATCACTTGTTTTTGTTAATTACTTGAACTTTTCATTTACTTTCATTTATTTCACCAAGAGGATGTACTGTGATCGTATTTAATTGGAGTTCTCACTTAAAAACAGCATAATCTGGTGTGAACACTCACTCGACTTTCTCTTAATTCTCGAGGTTGTAACTCATTAATATTCTCCAAACTTGGAATCTGGTGTGAACACTCACTCGACTTTCTCTTACTGCTATTCTCGAGGTTCTAACTCATTAATATTCTCCAAACTCGGAATCTGGTGTGAACACTCACTCGACTTTCTCATAATTCTCGAGGTTCAAACTCATTAATATTCTCCAAACTCGGAATCTGGTGTGAACACTCACTCGACTTTCTCTTACTGCTATTCTCGAGGTTCTAACTCATTCTCCAAACTCGGAATCTGGTATGAACACTCACTCGACTTTCTCTTACTACTATTCTCAAGGTTCTAACTCATTAATATTCTCTAAACTCGGAATCTGGTGTGAACACCCACACAACTTTCTCTTACTACTATTCTTGAGGTTCTAACTTATTAATATTCTCCAAACTCGGAATCTGGTGTGAACACTCACACGAGACTTTGTCTTACTACGATTTTATATATATATATGTATATAATACACAATGGATTTTTTCATTTTGTTTGAAAAATAGTTTCTAGGATTTTTAGCATACTTCTTACACACTTTATGTATAATACATATCACTCAAGTTGCACTGTGTGATTAACTTACAAAATTTATAGTATTAGTAAGAAGTTAGCATCAAAAACTACCACAAAATATGCGTATATGTATTAAAACTGTACGGTAGGATTGTTGTATGAGGGTTGATCGTCAAAAAGTGCACGAAAAAGCGTAACGTTGAAAAACACCCAACTTTGACAATTTTTTTCTCTTTTTCTATAAAAGATAAAATTCCCATATTTTCATTATTACGTTGGGCAAATCTTCGTCTATAACTGCATTTTTTTTTCAACAACCCAGATGTAATAAATTTTGAGAAAAAAAGTTGCCGAAAATTTGGAAATTACGGCGTTTTCAAAAAATGTTCTTGTTCTTCTTGTTGTTGTTACCATTTTTGTAAAAATCGTAGCGCCTAAACGCGTGAACCGATTTTCATGAATAAGGTGTCATTTGATTTGGAATTTTATGCATATGTGCCTTTTGGGGGTTATATCTAAATGTTGCGAACTAATAGGGTATTTCTTGATAAAGTACCTAAATAGTTCTATTGGTATAAAAGATTCAAGATTTGATTGAATTCATTGGAAAAATGTTAATAATGACACATACACAAACACAAACATAGAGAGACTAATTTGTAAAAGAACATTTTTTCGGACTCTGAGGACCTGCAAACGGTATTTCAGGTGAAAACATAAACTCAAAAATCTGCACGTTTATAACGCCTCCTCTTGATAGAGTAAGAGAAAGAGAAAAATTAATGATGTAAATTTTATGGGAATCGGTTTTTTCATCTCATATTCTATCGACATGCCGACGAGAATAAATATGCAGGGTGCTGCTTACATAGCTACCAAAACTAAAAAAAAAAATTATAATAATAAAAAAAATGGCATGAGGTACTAGATGAATATGATCGTGACAGGAATGAATTTTGGTAAGAAAAGGATGGAGCAATTGACAGAAAGTCGGCATTGCCTCGAACAACAGAATATAAATTGAAAAATTACCGTGGAAAAATATAAATTCCTTATTTTTAAAATAAGTTCCTACTTTTAACTTAAAAAATTAACTAGTTCCATATTTGTGAATCCACTTTCTACCTAATTGACATGTTATAAACGATGTAATAAAAAGCCAATCATGATTTTTATAAATACGCGACCTTCTTTGCTAATTCACATTCTTTTGGATTTTTGAAAAGTTGGTAGCAAATGCGAAAACGTACAATAAATAATAATCATCAGGAATATTTGGGCAGTTATGGCTACGGTATTTAATGATTCTTCAACATTTTCTTACATTTTATGTAATAAAATAAGATATTTAGACCGTAATGACCTTTTTTTTTTCATATCACCATTTTGTTGGTTATTGATCTTGAAAATTCTTTTAATTTCCAAACATTTCCATCCCTTCTTCAGTGAATCTGTAATACATAAGTGTACATTCATCTACGAGGCTGCTAGTTAGTGAAGAGACCTCTTTTAAATCTGCTTTATACACTCAGACCCGCTTGTAATATCTTCTTAGCTCTGAAATGTTCCAGAGTTATTCAGAATTTTACATATATATATTATATTAAATTGGCAGACTTAAGAGATGGAAAGGACTGATAAGTACTTACCGATGAGAGACCTACGAGAACAAATAGAAATAGTTCACTACACAATATTTATAATTGTATTGTTACAATGAAAACCCCCCCATGAGTAATCATTGTACTAAAATTGGATTACAGGTCCTGCGACTTGGGCAAGCAAATACCCGCTAGCCGGTGGCACTCGGCAATCACCAGTCAACATCGATACCAGACTAGCCCAGTCAGATTCAAGTCTTGCCGATGAAGCGCTCACTTGGAAATATGGCTTAAATCATGCTTACAGAATAGTAAATACTGGTTATGGCTGGAGGGTAGATACAAATGGACAAGATACGGGTAAGTAATAATCAATTTTGTGCTATTTATTGCTAAATACCGAATGGGTTGGATGCGATAATCCTCCAGTAAACTAGTTAGTACTGGAAAATAACGCTAGGAAGCGCAAACGTCTTGATTGGTAACTAGTGTAAGAAAACAACTGAACTCTGAGTTACAAAACGCTGAATTATAAATTAAAAGGTATTGTTTCGTTTAGCAAAATATTAAAATAAAAAGTAAGATATCTGAATATAATTTAGTTAATATTTGTACAGCTCCTTGTTCTTCGTAACTGATTTATTAATCCAAAAAGAAATAAATATTATGACTATAGTTGGTAACCATAATTCTTTTAAATCATCTTTCATTTAAACCTTTTTTTTGTTTTTGATAAACCTTCAAATCAGTGGCTGAATATTAACCAGTTTGAATTATTTCATCCCTTATCTCAGTTTTTTATTAGGTTTTGTGCCTATACTAATTGTAGTAATTAGTTCTCCAAAAATGGTAACTTTTTTTTAATAAAGTTTAATAATAAAATAATAATTATTTTTCTAGAATTGAAAGGAGGTCCTCTGACTGGAGTGTACAAACTAGAACAGTTTCACTGTCACTGGGGATCATCTTGTGACCAGGGCTCTGAACACACTGTCGATGGCAAGTCATATGCTGCTGAGGTTCGCTTATTTCATATTTAAATTTTTAAATAGGATCTACGGATCTTTGAGAATCAAGAAGCTATTTCGCAACTTTATACATTCACCTTGTTAGGCAGTAATAAGACCAGTAGTCACATACCCAGTGAACCCAATTTTCAGTTATCCAGCATCATTTTCATTTAAACCAGATTTTTTCGAGACTTGAAATTTAGTTATGATTTGAATTTACCCTCATATTAGAGAGGTATTGGATCCATACGTGGCTCTAAAGTGGTATTGTAGAAAAAAAGAGCATTACAGTTCCTCCAAAGATTGCCCCCTCCGAGAGAAGTAAACATTCGGGATATGTATACATGTATAATTCAGTCAATATCAATTGAAAACTCCATTTCGAAGATTTAAGACAGTTTAAGCAAATACTTTATCTTACGGCTAGAAAGAGAAAGGAATGTTTTCTTCATGGTAATAGTGAGGTACATATTAGGGTTATACATATTTACATGTAGTTACAAGGTTACAATGTTTACGTTTGTTACCTACTTATAACTTCATTACCGTCGTAAATTTTGAATATTGTTAAGTAACTGGAAGTAACCGTCAAATATTCTACAAAAGTAAAGCGAAAAATGGATACAGTTTTTAAATACGTGATTCGGGAAAGCAGTGCACGATGTAAGATGTAAACATTAGTTTTATGTTCACCTTATAAACTCGCGTAAGCGATTCATAACTTAAGTAAGTGGATGTTAAAGTGTATTCATGAGTTGATAACAAAAAATATGTTGGCACAATCCATAACGCTTATACTTGAGATGTAGACAAATTAAGAACTAGAAATACTATGAGAGGAAGCCATTGTGAGTTTTAAAGTCAATAATGATAGTAAATCCTCGCTTTGTTACGATTTTACTTGAAACGCAGATTTATAGGGTCTTATTCAAATATCCTGCAAAAAAACACATTTGGCTATTAATTATTAAACCAGCCATCAATGTTCTACCCAGCTTACTGGCATGAGACTCCTAAAGTTTTGACAGAGATTTGATTTTATTGCATATTCTGTTTAATGTTAGACGTTTTTGATACATATCTTTGTGTAAGATATGTGTAATATATCTTTGTAATTGGGACATTTCTATTATTTTTTTGTTAATGACGAAACACAGCGATGGAATTTTATTTTATTTTTTTGACGCATCAACGGTCATTAGCGCCTACTATTCATAATGGAATTTTATTATTAATGTTTTCATTTTCAGCTGCATCTAGTCCACTGGAATTGTGAGAAATACTCATCGTTTGGTGAGGCAGCAAGTCAACCTGACGGATTGGCCGTGTTAGGTGTCTTCTTGCAGGTAATACTAAATGATCCCCTTATAACCACCCAAAATAGTTACTGTTTATAATGTGGTAATGCTAAAATTGCTTTAACCTAATTTAGACGGTACTTTAAGGTGTTTATATAATGGCGTTTGTAAAAAATCCCTTAAGTCCGAATTGGCATGACCTACCCATTCACATAAATTTATTGTTTGCAAACACAATATAATACTAATCTTTAGGTAGAGTGTTTCTATGTCATTTAAATAGTTCACATAACATTGAGCATCTTTAGATTGAAATAATTAATACTGATTTTATTTTAGGTAGGCGATGGTGAAGAAAAGGAAGAACTGCAGAGGATTGCTTCACTAATTCCAGAAATTGAACATAAAGGCCAGTCAACTGACATCGACTTTGAAATCAATCTGAACAATCTTTTGCCAGGTATGCTACTCCGTTAATCTGATCTAGAATTCGAAGAAACTGTTGCAGTTTGACCACAAGTGGGCCCGTTTCGTCCTCCGAAAAAACAACTCACATTGCCTCTGTATCACTTTATTATCACATTGTTAAATGCATATTTTTTTTATAAATCTTCTAGTGTTAAACTGAGGACTCTGTTTGGATCCCGTGGGAAAACCATCATTTTTATTATCACATGCTTTATTTATTAATTATTCATTTGGGTCTTATGAAAAGGATCGATGATTACAAGATACCCATCAGAGATCGAATTGCAGTCTAGCTAAGTTCTTTGGAAAGAACGGTACTAGTGCAACTAAGATTAGGCACTTTTTAGGAGTCTCCATAAGTGTGCACAAAGGTTTTATTTTTATTTGTTTTATGGCATACAACTTGTACCAAAGAAATAGTGCTCTTCTACAATACCAGCAGTACAAAAATAAATAAAACATTGAACTTTAATTTTTGAAATGGAGCTGGTGTTGCTTTAGTGGTTATAAACGTGGATTGGTTGCTGGAGATCCCTAGTTCGAATCCCGCTTTTTGCTTTTTTTTTTATTTATTTATTCGGCAAAATGTTAATCGTCAAGTTTGTGCTTCTGCCTCCGTCCTCGACATCTAGTTGTAATTTAAGTCTCGCCAGTAAAAAGTTGGAGATTACTTAATATTTTTCTTGACCTAGACAAAGATTTGATTATACATAAAATGCGCCTTAATCATTTAAAATAAAAAGTCGAATTGTTGAAATATTTTGTGCCTTCGAAATACCACAGTTATTATTTCGGCCTAACTTCGCGATAAATGGAATTGCAATTATTCAGAGGTGACATCTAGCAAAAGATGGGTGCCATTGCTTCAAAAAGGAAAGAAAGTTACACCTCATCTTCCGCTACATTGGATATTAATTCCCTGCTTCTGCAGCCTGACTGGCTTCCTACTAAAACCTCTTTAGAATGGGCCCAATGTGTCCGCTGCTTTGCAACAACAGTGAAATGACTGAGTAGCATATTCTCAGCAAAAATTTAGGTTGACATCGAGTTTAAAGGTACATCTCTGTGCTGACGCAGATACAGTTGCCACAATTTGAAGACGCAGCGTTGGTGTAAACTGTGGGTTATAGTGGGGAGTTGATTATATGCGGGAGCAGTTTAATGCTAAACGAACGTTTCTTTGTACCTTTCATATTAGTTTTTCCCTTTAAACAAAGTTAGCTGCTCTCCAGTAATTTACTCCTACAAATCCTTCTTATTACAAAAATAGTCATGTCATGTTTTTGTGGATTTAATACAAAATGTATACTTGACTGTCTAGAAACTTGTTTTGGGCCAGGTATAATTTAGTTTATTTAAATTTCAATAGTTGGTTACCAAAAAATAAAAAAATTGTACAATTAATGTTCTATAGTATTTTAAATTTTTACTTACTTCTGTTGCCAGCGGATCCTCATTACTGGACATATCTTGGATCTCTTACTACACCACCGTGCAATGAAAGCGTGATCTGGATTGTATTTAAGGACAGTCTCGATGTCTCTGAGGAGCAGGTCAGAATGTTACATTTCTATTTAAATTAAGTTTGAAACACTGTGATCATTACAGTTCCCATTTAATAAAATCGGATTTGTTGTATAGTTGGTAGTTTAAAAAAAAATGGGTGTGTGTGGAAACATTATAGGAAATTCCAAAATATAGTAAAATCTCAGAAATCTGTTCTTTAAAATCGCACTTATGGTAAGCCTTTTTATCAAACGTGGTAGTCTACATTGAATTAAAATGGTGCCTTCATGTATCATCAGTACAAGTTAGGCTTTCTTATAAGGTGTCATTTCTGTGTTTTTGTTACGTAAATTTGTTAATAAAACAGATCAATGGTATATCGTAGGTTTGCATGTTAGTACGCTAAATCTAAATAGTTTTACACCAGAAACTGCTTCCTTGAAGAGATTCGCACTGTGACGAATTTGATAGAAAGAGGTTGCTCTGGTATGGCCTTGCCGAAAGTATTCTCGTAGTCCTTCATTATGTTCTTTCCCCCAGTGAACAAGCAAAGAACAAGATCTCACATGCAAGGGATGAATAGAAGGAAAGAAAAATGGGATTGGGTATGGAAGAATAAGGTTGGAGTGGACAGCAAAATGGTTTATTGGTGACCGATATGACCTTAAATAATAGTAATTCGATACAAAAATAAAAATATATTGTGTTTTATACTAATTTTTTCCTTTATTGAAAAAGTCTCCCAAGAGGAGATAATTTGTCTGTTATGAGTAGACAAATTTACAAATAAAAAGGCTGCTAAAAAGATGGCACCGAATTGCGTCAACCTTCATTTCCTGTTTAAAATTACGGTTTATTCATTTGAAAGTGGATTACTAAAAACTGCTTTGAAAAGGAGTTTCGTACTGTTTATATGAGCTCAATGTAAACAATTATTTCTGAGTAAAGTATACAATTTATTGCAACAAAATATCTTGTTTAAAATATAAAAAGCTTCCTCATGTTGCACTTCTATCAGATAAGATTTTCTTCAGATTCGTCATTATTACTGAACGTAATTTCTAAGAAGGGTTTTATGTTTTAGAGTCTAAAGTAAAAAGACAATAAATATTGCAACACAACTGCTGTACATTATTTTAATACTTGTATAATATTATATTTTAAGACTTAGTTTAGTGTCATAAAACTGAAAATATCAAATCTGTTTGATGTGCGTTGATACAAAACAAAGTAATACACGAGGATAGGCCCTTAATTTTAAATATAATTTGGGTTTTTGACTTTTATAGGAAATGAGAAAAAAAATTGTAAAATCTGGATGTTTTTCAACGTTAAGCTTTTTGTTGACGATCAACCAAAAAAACGGTCTTACCGGAGGAGAGTTTTAATGTAGATCAGATGGCTGCGTGATAATGTTTTATTATAAATCGTATAATTAAATAAATAAAAGACTGTGCTTATATCAATACTTTTTTTTTTTGTGGGCACTTAATTCTGTGGTCATAATGCTAGTTCTTGCATTGTTCTGTTACTGATTCCAAAATCATATTTGTGTGAATCATACTTTTTGTACCTTATTGTTATTAAGGACAAACATCGAAATAAGGTGGATGTTTAATAGATTTTTCTTAACCGATCGCATTTAAAGAACCAAAACTCGCTTGTAAAATAATGCGAGCACATCTATTTTAATAGATGTAATCAATTTATGTATTTTTCCATTTAGTGTAGTATGTTTAATCGGTCGCCGTACTAAAATTGGATCGCAAAAAATAAGTTTAGGTACCGCTGGGATAAAGAAAAGTAAATAAAAAAATTATAAAATTCCTGCAAATATAAGGCAGAATATAAAAAAAAAAATGATCAATTTTTACAAAAATTGTCACCAACTGTTTATAAAAGAATTCACTAAAGCAATGGGTGCACTGATGATTTCAAATTGAAGTTCATTATTATCAGTCGTTTGTTTTTAGTTTCTTTGCGCTGAATTGTTTACACATTCTTAATTTTAGTTTTTTTTTGTTTGTTTACAGCTGAACGTATTTCGTACAATGAAGAGCGTGGGCAGAGAAGAAACCAATGAGCCTGAACAGTGCTTGCTTAGAAGTAACTACAGACCCCCCTTACCATTAGGCAATCGGGTGCTCAGAGAATGTGGATCTATCTAAGCGTTGTTTTCTTTTATCTTGTCCTTGAAAAAAATATGACATATACATGTCATCAGTAGTTACAATTTTAGATTTTATGCGCACACTTTTTGGCTCACACAAAATGTTTTCTCTTACCAAAAATTGAAAATAAAACAAAGCAGAATATCAAAAAGTATAATATCGACTAATGAGTCACCTTTAATGAAAGGATCAGATATTTATTTATACAGACTTCACTGAAAAATAAAATTTCATTTTTCTTATTATTATGCAAAACATTGATGTAAGATAGTTGAATTTAAAATCATAAAGATGACTTATCCAGTGAAACGTTTCATGTCACAAAAATCAATAGTGCCTTGTTTGAGTGCAGTAGAATTAAGATTTCAAACATTTCTTGAAGTAATCACTTGTTAAATCTAGAACTCAGAATTATTGAGATATTGATATTAATTTAGAATGATTTGGTATCTTATCGTAGACAGTAATATTTTATTAGGACCCGTCCCTTACTAAAATTCAGACAAAATTAACCTATAATTTCACGAAATGTCACCCCAACGCGCGATTAGAACTCCCGTACTCATGCATATCTCGCTACATATTAATGACTCCGGTTTACGAGGCACCTTCATAAGACACTATTTTAGAAAAATAGCAAAATGTTGTCTTTTCAACTTGAAGAATTTGATCTAGCGCGCAGAGGAAACTTTTTTTAAACCTGTACCCTTTTTTAAGGGTTGGTTGAATAGCTGAAATGGAACAAAAAACTATTTTTGCGTTTTCAACAACCCTTACTATGGTACCCTTCTGTAGCTTTTATTCCTAATTTTGCCAGTGAAGCTTCTTTATTATTAGCCAATGCAGTTTATTAGTTGACCGCAGTATTAGTCTCGACTACGTTCACCCACTGTTTTTGGCAAGACAGGCTCGTAGCAAAATTCCAGGTTTGTCTAGACGTAAGGGTAAGGACAACTAGTGGGTTATCACTTCTCACTTATATCCTTGGCATTATACGAATAATTGTTTAGTTTTTACCTTGAGTGGTTGATGTTGTTGTCCAATTTTTGACATACTAGGTTAACTATTAGCACATATGCTTGATAGCTTCTTCATACAATCTGCAATTAATACCGATGTGCCTCAAATAATTGGCAGATTTATAATTTTTATATGATGTGTTCGGTTGTTTTAAAATATAATATCCCGTTAAATTCCTTTTTGTTATCACTAAATAAATTATTATTTTGGAATAGCCCTCTATAGCTAACATGTGTCTTTCCCCACAGCCTTGAATTTTAGGGTACTTCTACGACCCGCGTGCAAATAAATAACCACGCCACCCCAGCTATTTGAGATGTTTCCACGATTGACAGTACAGGAGGAAAATATTTCTTTTAGTGCCCTTGAAATCCTATCACTTCCTGCTAATTAACTGAATTCGACAGGGATTCGCTAGAGAAATAGAACACTACTCCATTTTTGTTGTATTTATTTTTTTTTTTTTGTCCCAAATAGCAAATACAAATTCGGTTCGTTAATGAATGAGTAGTTCAGGAGACCACCACCTTCAATACTCCGTGAGCTCAAACTTGCACTTCATTAACATTGCACGGAGTACATTGATCTTACTGAATACTCAGGCTGTCACGAAGCGTCCTCTGAATTACTAAAATTCCTCGCTCGTTATTCCGCCTTCTGCGTCTGATTCCAACGTGTAAATCGCTGGAATTCTTGGACTGCAATGTGATTAACTCAGGGTCCTATCGGAACTTCTGCCTTAATTTTGCAATGCCATAAATAAATTAAAAGGTATTTATTAAACTGATATCACAAATTACCAAGGTTTTAAAAAAACAGTGCACTTTAATGTTATCTGAATACACTGGGCAAAAAAATCTTTGAAGACCCTAACTGCTTTTTATTGTTACGGTTACTGTCATTATAGAAACTTTTTTTTCCAGAGGAGAACATAACAAGAAACGAGAAACTTTTATTTTCTATCAGAAGTTATAATTTTTTCTAAAATATTTTCTTATGATTTTGTTATCAAAAAACACTTCACTATAATATAAACTAAAATAAAGAATTTTATATAAAATGAATTTTAATAAACTGAATACTTGTTACTATTAAAATAAAAAATTGTTTACTTCAAAAAAACATTTGATTCTGAAAAATTCTTCCAATACATGCAGGGTGTTCAAGATTTTTTTGGCCGCACATCTTATTTAAAGATTGTACTGATTATATTTACCTATAGAAGGAACTAATTTTAATTAATCGTTTTGAAAAACTACCTTACAAAGTTGATGATTAGTTGTATTCAAAATCAATTTTTTACTAGTTATTAAAGAAAAACACACATTCCTGTATGATCATTAAAAACAAAAAATAAGGGTATCGTTTTTTAATTAAAAAGTATTTTAGATTTTAAAACTAGCAAGAATGTTTTTGTTCAGTTGCTGATTATGCTGCATAATTTACCTAAATGCCTAAATGTGTAGCATTATTAAAATTGTACATGTTATCTTTGTAAAATAGAATGCAGTAAATATTGTGTTGCAATAAAAACCTTTTAAGTAAACAGTTTTTTTATTAATTTGTATTACCAATTGCATTAATAATTTAGCGTGAAAAAACGTTCAAAACGATCTTATTTTACTGAATATGACAATGATAATTGAAAGGAAAGCGATTAGAAAATCCTGATCTATTCCAGTCTCTACTTTTTTGAACTCAAAAATCCCATGCAAGAAATTTGTTCTTCAAGAGATGGAAAATTAAAATCATTTTTTGTGTTTAGTAATCAATCAATCAATTGCCACATTACTAAGGATTGGATGACTATAAATCCGCAGCTTATGTGACTACGAGACATTTCGATGGTAAAATATTTTTTAAGCCATTATTAGTTTCTACATGAAATTAATATAATTTAAGTCATGCTTCCAATCGACCTTTTTTTGACAAAAATGGTTTCCAGGTATTTACACCAAGAAAGCAGCTGTCACTGACGTTAAACAAAAGACAGGCCCACGGCATGTGTGCCACACCACAGTTTTATCTCTCTTCTCTACAAGCTATCAATTGAAACAGATTATTCGCCAATATTTAAAAAATCTTTATTGAGAAGATATTGAATGTTCGAATGACGAGCCTTTTACAGTGTCTTTAATCACAGCTTACAATAAAAAATTTAAAAAAAAAATCCTTATAGTCACAATAATTTTTTAATATCACTTCCGTTTCTTCTTTAAGGCTGATTTAGTTTTTCGAAATTGTTTTTTTTCCTTCTGAAAAAAAGAAAATCGCAATTCTACTTTAGGTTGTCAAAATGGAAAATAGTAAAACAACGTTAAAATAAAAAAATTAATGCTTATCCATGCTGCCATAAATACTGTTACAGTTGAAAAATATAAGATAATAAAAATTCTCAAGAAATGAAAAAAAAACAAAATATTAAAAATGTCAACTACTAGATTTAATATTGTACGCTTTAAATTGGTCTCATTATCTATTGTACTTTCCAGTGAATAGGTTTTTGTGAGTGATATAGTCCCTTACACAAATAGCCCTTTGTACAGCCAGCCACATTTCTGCCAGTTTAGGACCTCCAGCTGACACCATTCCTTAAGTTTGCAATGAAAACACCACTCCTTTTGCATCATCGGTGGAGCTGTAACACGCTCTCCCGCTAAATAAAACAAAATGCAATCCATCTAATTCTCCAATTTTTTCTCTACCCTAACGGAAGGTTTAAGGCTGAGCTTTAACTTAACACGCTGCAGCGAAACTTAGTTGGATTGACAAAAGCAGTTGACCACTAGATTCTAATCTATCGATTGTGTAGATTCTACGTAGTTGTTGTAAGTCAAAGTCTATCGGGAATGAATTCATGATGACTTTCTACTCCACAGTTCCAGAATAACAAAGTGCACAGTACATGGTGGATTTGACATGTCAACGTTCCACTATGGCCGACGTAATCCCTTATGACCACTAATAATAACTGATTATTTGAAGTGGACTGAGTCTAAAGATTAATACATTATCGTTTTATATAAACATTTAAGTATAATGTTTTAAAAAACATGGAAGTTCTGCTGGATTGGTCTTTGTTTTTACATGTTTTTTGATTATTTTTTATTTATTTAATTTTTTACAGTTCAACATTTACTCACTATTATTTAAACCTTTATAAACAAGGTAAAAATTTCAATTAACTAGATTACGATATTAGATAGATTACAGATGGATGTTCCAGTATTTAAGGCAGGTCTAGGTGTATAAAATAAGAAAACAAAAAAAAATATTTTCGTACCAACTAGGCACTGAGTCAGTCATCACATTAAGTTTGCACAAATTTTAATCCGAAACATCAATATTTATTGTCTGAAATGAGTTTATCCGATGTTGAGGTATCCGATGTTCTAGCACGGGAGCGAGTCTGAAAAGAATAAGCATCTACTGTTTACACAGTATTTATTTGCCGTTATGGAAAAGCGTAATTGAAGTTAATTGGCAAACTAATACCACGACCTATACAATACAATGTGACCCAATAAATCCACACCTTTTCTAAATCGACAAGTTTGGGTTGTAAGCAGGGCGAAAAAGAATCTCAAAATTCAAATTTTAGCGTATGTTTGACGTGATCAATGCAAAGGTAGAGAAGTAATCGCAAAAGCTTCTAAAAACAGCCAAAATATACGACACCTTCCTTAGAAGTTTTGCAAAGCATTATTTGGTTCTCAGACCTTTTTCAAAGAACTCACTTTTGTTTGTTCGGATTGTTAAATAAATTCATTTTTCTTCTCAAGTAATAATTCGTTTAATCATTAGGGTTTTTATGATAATGCAAGGATCCGCTTCAACCATTGCCTTAGAAATACTGAAATGATGCTTTAGTCAAAGCTTCCTTTCAAGTTTATACAATCCAGTCTTACATTTTTTTGAATCTGATCTTGGCAGCCCATGTAGAAACAAAGCCATCGTCTCTCCTTCATTAAATTAGAAGTAATGTTTGTAGCGTTATAGCTTTTTTGTTTGAGTGGGTGATAATGAATTGAACTTCTAGTAAACAGATTTTATTGAAACTTTAAATGACTTAAAAGTTTTTTTAAACCCCTAAAAAATCAATTATCACGGTAAAATCAATCAGGCAAAAGTGATAGATCTCTATGTCTGTGAAATCTGAATGTTGGAAGCGACATCAGTTACGAAAGGAATTACAAGCTTGAGTCTCCTGCGATTTTTCGTTTTTGTAATATTCAGTTCACACCAACACTATAAACAAGCCGTGCACTTGTTTTGTAAAAATGTTTTGTTTGTATTCAAAAGAAAACTTAAGTAAAAACTAAACTTTGGATCATTGACAGCATCATCCTAATTCCTCTTAGAGGAGAAAGAAAGAGACATTAAAAAATAACTCACGTTACATTTTTAAGTACATTTTACGGTTATTTCGATATGAAAACTTGGTTTCTGGGTAATGTAACTCTTTTAAATAAAAATTTGAAAAAGACTCATTGATTTAGATTTAACCAAGTAGGCTGAAGTCTAGCATTGCATTTCTCAACTTTTTTACGGGGCAACCCAATATTTATTTGAAGTAGGACTGTGACCCAATTGTTTATTTTATAATTTATATTTATATTTCACGACATTTATATAATTGTTCGGATCAAACTACACAATTTTAGCACTTATATAATAGCTTATAATTTAAGTTAAACTATATTTTCTTTTCTTTTTAAGTACGATCATCATTTCTTTACTAAATGCAATAAACTTAAAAATAAATTATTCAGAATTTTTTTTCAAGATAATATGATAAATTTAAATAGTAGTTTACTGCGACGAATCCGTAGAAGTCCGATATCATAAAAAATGCAATGCTAGAAATCTGTCAATAGATTTTTTATATATTTTTTGATGTCTTCGTTACACATTAAAAATGTAACGTGACCTAAAGTTTATGAAATGCAGTCTAGCTTACATTCAAAAATGTCAAATAAATTAATAAAATAAATTTAAACAATAAGTACGAACCAGTGGACCTGATTTTATTACAAACTGACGCTCCTTACAATCTCCAAACTTATGATCGGTGAATTCATTTGGATCTCTAAACATCTCACGACATGTTTTACACTCATATATTATTTTACACTCACACAGAATGTTGTTCTGAACCTGAAAATAAAAAAAAAAATATCTGCAATTGTTTTTTATTCACAAGTACACTTAATGTTCATGTCAAGGCCAATTCTGGCCAGATAGTCTGGTTTTTAGTGTATTTGGTGAAGGATTTAATAAATTAATTGCGCCCATTCCCTTTTGTCTACTAGTTCACTCCCCAGCAATCCTAATTGACCCTTTATCCACATTAAATTAACTAGTTTCCCTATGTTCATAAAGTTGTAACTGGATGGTTTCAAGAACTAAAAAAAGGAACTTTTGCCTGGATTTTTTTTTTTTAACTAACTCCAGGCATCTAAAAAATCGAAGGGCAATATGGCTCGGATTGAACCTCAGACCTCCAGCTTACTGGTCCAACGGCTACCAACAGAGCTAATCTTTTCCATGAGTTCACAATTGTTGTAGGAGAAAGTCATGTGCTTACGTACCAAATTTGTACCATGATTAACAGAGAACACGTAATTTCTTCAAAAATTATTGTTTAGTCAACCATTATTCACTTTTAGTATTTAAAAAGGTTTTCCACAGTAAAGTGACACTATATGAAGCACGACGTCCAACCTTCTCCATAACTCTCCTAAAATCAATTTTCTCTAAAATTGAAGATGTCAATCAAAATTAATAGGTATACTTCCTTTTCGTCAGTATACGAAGTCCAAAGAAACTAGTTTGTTTCGAAAATCATAGAAATGATAAGAAGTAAGTTAAACTTCTATTTAATCTAAAAGCTTTTTCAACACATTTAATTCTTATGTAATGGTGTAAAACTCGTACACTTTGTCTACGTTCCATTATATATCACTTTAGCGGAGAGTCAAACTATCTCTTAGCTCCAAATGCAAAGCAATGAACAGTTTTGCAGTTTGAAAAACAAAATAAATAAAAATAAAGGAGCATTGAAATCTGGTGTCACTGGCTCCTATGTTATATCTGTTCTCAGAACACGGTGGCCTCCGAATATGGATTCATTTGATAATCTGTTAATTTTGTTAAGTGATGATTTGTTAATAGTGATTAAGTTGTTAATCAATCAGCGCAGTGCATCCATCGTCAAGAGTGAGCTTAGAGACCTTGATAGGGATAATCCAATAAAAACCGCTGTACTTGAACCAGGAACCTCTGCGATTCTAAGTATACTTTATCAGTGAGCTTACTCTCTTTCCTCAGCAAGATCGTCAATGTATATAATTACAGTGCCGTCATCAGAAGACACGTTATTCTACAATATACCATTTCTGCTGAAGAAATTTTTTTTGACAATTTTGCGTGATTCAAGAGGGCTTGGTTGTGCCTAAGTAACATTTCCAACATCAGAACCCTTGCCTCAAGGAAGGAGTGAGGTGGCCAGTGTGCATGATTCCTTCATATGATATCTTAACAAGACAGCCATCAAAGGAATGGTTGTTGCCAACACAAGGTACAAGATAGACGAACAAGTTCCTTAATCAGCTTGCCTTAGTTTATAACCAACTTCTCAAACATGAAGTTGACCAAACCCTAGTATAGAAGAGAGTGGTTCCTTAAAGGATTACCAAGCATGAGCGTCCAGCAATTTTTGAGATATTCTGTCTGCATATCGATAATTTCATTTAGATATATAATCAGAAGGTCTCATAGAATTCTATTTCTATTTAAGGAGAACTCTATTTCGAGAATCTGACACAATCGCAATACTTTCCTCTTACAGATAAAAACTTAGCGATAATTAGCTTACCTCTGGTGAAGCTGTTTTTAACAGACGAGCGATATTCTTTAGACCAGTGGGAGCATCAAAACCTGAGTATTCAAACGGCGGAATCTCGACCGCAGGGCTGGCTATTCGCATCTTCTTCTTCCTCTTAGGCCCGGTCAGCCTTCTGGAACTGCCTTTCTTCCCCATCCAGCTAGCAAACAGATATAAGTAATTTAATTAATTCAAAATATTAAAAAATATATTCACAAAATTCCTAAATATTAAATAAATACATAATAAAAAGGTTTAACAACTGGTGAATAAGTCAAGATAAAACACAGGTCGTTTAGGAAAATGGTCTCGCAGAGCAGGAATTCCGTACAATAGTTTAGTATAAAATGCAGTTATTTAACTTAGCACTGCTTTAAAAAAAAAAAAAAAAAAAATATACTGACCTTGCATTTTTTATTACTTTAATTTTAGAAATATGTTACAATTCTTTAACAAAATAACTGTATGTTCCGGATCAAAGGCAATCACAGAGTTTATAAATACTGCCAGGAAATAGCTGACGTCGTTAAAGCTGGTAGTAGGTAGTATTGCAGTGAGCTTCGAACACTGCGCGATATATGGAACGAACAGGCGGACGGCTTGCACGAATTGGAGCAGCCCAGCTCCATAAGAATTGCCATTTTCCCTAACCAGCGTTAGAAATATTGTCGCCGACGCTAGTGAGGAAAAGTTCCTCGAGGAAATGAGAAAGCACTGCACGAGTAAGCGTTGGGTTGCGTTTCTGTTTTGGTATAACCAACTCTTTTTTCTTTCTCTTCTTATTGAAATGTACTAATGCAAATAAGCCACTATTTTGTATGATGTCTTTGGAGAGTTGACTGAAAAAAAATAACTATAAATTAGAAAAATGTAGCGTTTACTGTATTAATGTATGGTGGTGTTGTGTAGGTATGTGATATACTGAGCGAATTTATATACTAAAATAGCAAAACTTATTAGTCTGTCCAGATAATTGGTAACATTAGTTTGACACATTTTGTTTTTTCTTCAAACGTGTTGAAATAGAAATTGAGACAGATGTTACGCCCCTACGGTACTGAATATAATAATAAAAATATTGACACACATCTTAAATAACTTGAATATTTAAAACTTCCAGCGAAATGTCAAAAACATTTACTTTGTTTCCTGGCAGACTCATTTATTGAAGCTAAGAAAGTTTAAAACCCTTTCGAGAATGTTTATTAAGTTCGAAAGAAAAACTTTTTTCTAGCACAAGATTAGTATACAATTTCAGGGAAGCTGACTTGTAAGTTGTTATTATTAATAATGTGGTGCAATGTACAATTCTATTTTTGCTAAATAAAATAATCAAACGCGATGGAACCAAAACTGTAAATGAAAATTTAGAACCATATTTTATTAAATTAGAAAATTATTATTATAATAAAAAAAAAAGTTTTTGATCAGTTATTACTTCTCTAATATTTTTAAAATCAATACACTTCATATGTATTTTTAGTTAACTTAACTACTTTATAAGCTCTATTAGTATTACCAAAATGTCGGCACAGTCGGTGGATGCTGTCCGGCATGGATAACCGCATGGATGCCAAGATCCCTGAAGAAAGGCTAGCCTAAAAAAATATTTGTTAGTCCTTAAATATCATAACGCACATCTGCTGGATTTATACATATTTATTTTGCAGAACTTAACAATCACTGTATTTCACACTAAAGACTTAGTTAGGCTGATTTTACCACTTTATTTCCATACCCACAAAAAGAACCCTCTTAAAAAACATCTTTGTAGTTAGCTTCGAGAAAATACGCGTAACATTAAGCTCAGGTCGCAGATCTGTTGGAAGAATTTTGTCCGAAAAATCTGAGGAGCAATGGTAGTAAAATAAGTTTGAGCTACTCGAGAGTTAGTTAATGACTTTGGGATATTTTGTTCATATACACTCTGATCTGAATTACCTATCTACAAAACATCCTTTATCCAAAAGTTATTAAGAAAGTGTGTCAACTTAGAAATAAAAAGTGTTTCTTACTGAGATATACAATTTATCATTTATGAATAGTCAAATTTGTTTTTGTACCTTTTTTTGTATAGCCGTCTTGTTAAACTTCAAAGAAATGTTAAGTGTACTGATGACGGTGCACGTTAATGATGAACTGTCATTACGTTAAGTTTTTCAACTGAAGCTCAATAGCTTCAGAGAAGGTTATCTGTAACCTTCCGGTAAAATCAGTGCAGGGTCACTTAACTAGCGAATTAGCAACATCTTACGGACCCTTTTGAAATTATACAGAAAGTTTTACGTTTTTACTTTCTGTAATAAGAGAACAAATGAATTGCAATAGTGCAGATTCCGATTTCGAGTTTTCCCTGGACATCTCCGTTTTGAGGGCTTCTGAGTCCAAACTGTTGTGCATATACTTATCCACCATAAGTTGAATAAAAAAAATCGAAAAAAAGTTAAAATTTGATATTTCGCTTAGATGTCAGGTGTATTAGGCTTAGGTGTTTCAAACTTTTAACTTAAAAAAAACTTTTAGCAGGTAATGTGGCTACTTTCAATTCAATAAAAATTTAATTTGTAATGTTTAATGAACTTTTCCCACCAAACCACTACGACTTCCAAGCTGGAATCGATCCCTAAGAATGTTGTCAACCTCTAGGGGTCAATATTGACTACAATTGTGAACTCTGTTCTGTAGGGCCATTTTTTTTTTTACTTCTTTGTAAGGTGAGGAAGGTTTACACTTCTATGAATGTCTGAGCTCTTAATGATCTAGTATGATTTTGCAAGTCTATTATTGCCAATTCAATGAATTTTTTTTTTTTGAGGGGGCGCATCGACTGCGATTTATTATTTATTTGTGTCCTAAAACTATAATGATGTAACATAGGAAATAATTATAAAAGCTCTTTCTTTTTCTTTATTTATTGGTACGTCCTCTTGTACTAGGTAAGAGGAAGTATTGTGATTAGGTCAAATTTTTGATAGGTACTGTCCCTTTTTGAAGCCCTTGAGGACAAAACAAAAATGATTTTGTGCAATGTGTAGTTAGCATAATTCCGAAACGAAAAATTGTTGGAAGTTCTCATTTAAAACTTGGATTAGATTGCACCATTGGGACTGACAATAATATACTTTGGACCAGGACGGCTAACTGGAAGGTCCAGCAATACATTATTATTTTAAAAGTGCTGCTTCTTGATCCAAAGCTGTTTCTCCTATGTCATTGTAAACCTTCCATAAAAGGTTCCACCTTAGTGTGGAAGATACGATCAATTGTTTTTGTCTACGAAAGGCGCAACTTGGTAGCTTTGTCGGAAAAGTTCTTTTGTGAAACAATCTCTTTGCTACCACAATCAGAACCATCAAGTTCATCACTCTCTTCGACTTAAGCTTCAAGTAAAGCAATATTATTTCATCAGTTGTTGAACCAGAAAGAATAGAGAGCTATATGCTGTAACTAAGGAGCCTCCATTAGTAGCATGGATTATGTTAAACCAACTGAGATGGCGAGGCTGAATACCGAACAGAGATTCCCTCCAAAATGCTGTGCGAGACTCCGGATAGAAAATGGAGTGTTGAGAGACCAAGATTGCGTTGGCATGACGGAATTGCCCAGGATTCGAGGAATATCCAGGACTACATAACTGGATGGTGGCCTGTAGAGCCAACATAGAAGAAGTAGAAGATTTTAAATTATATTTATTTTCAAGAACCTCGAATTAATTTTATTTCGTTTAATTTTAATGTATTTAGTTTTTATTCGAATTTATATAATTCATTTTTGTGTAAAATATAGCTTCTTTTTTTTTATTGTTTTTGCTCAATTTCTTTTTTTCTTTTTTTTTAAATTGTAAAAATGGGCTTTGCTCATAAATAAATAAACGAGTGACAATGAAGTTTACTGCTTTTTGGTACGAATTGTAAGTTCCAAGAAAATGTAATTATTTAAAATGCAAGTCGTTTGATTGTTTTGATTACAGTTTTAAATACATAGAAAATTAAAAATCACATAGACTTTTTCTATACGATTGTGAATTTATAAGTTGTCCTAAACTATTTTTGTCGAATAAATTGAAATTATTTTATCAATTTTTTTCTAGACACTACAATGTGACCTACATAAGTGCTCACTCGATCATGATGTCTCCATGTGTAGAATGTTATCAATAATAAATAAAGTAAATATATAAATATGGTTTGAAACACTTACACGACTTACTCTTGCAGTATTTTCGAGGTTCTGGCATAAAATGTGACCTTACTCTTACTGCATTTTCGAGATTCTGGCATAAAATGTAACAATAGGATGGAAAATTAATGCCAGTTTCAGTCATGATAAACTTTATTTTGCCGAGCTTTCGACCTAGGAACTAGGTTTAGTCCATGAACAGACAAGACAGAAGACACACCAACCCTCTAATGATGTAAAACAGTATATTGTAAATTAGCTCTGAAGATGACCTAGTCCTTAGGTCGAAAGCTCGGCATGATAAAGTTTATAATGACTGAAACTGGCATTAATTTTTCATTTTATTGAAACTATTATTTAGTCACCAAAAATATTGAACGGTAATAAAATGTAACCTTATTCTTATCACATTTTCGAGATTCTGGCATAAAATGTAACCTTACTCTTACAGCATTTTCGAGATTCTGGCATAAAATGTAACCTTACTCTTACCGCATTTTCGAGAATCTGGCATAAAATGTAACCTTACTCTTACCGCATTTTCGAGATTCTGGCATAAACATTTTTCCAAATTCTACGAAATGTGGCTAAGCTTCATTTTGATCAATTTTCTTTTTTTATTAAAGTTCAAGAACATATATGTACAAGGAGTATACGTATTTTTAAGCCATCTATGAGAAATGCAAAGTGTATCAATACGCAGATGATACAGCTTTGGTTGCGATTGGAGAAAGTCAAGTCTACTGCAGGATTATGAACAAGCTGAATATGCCCTTCTTCAGTAAGTTGTCCAGATATATCAGCGATAATCATTTGACAATGAACAGAATAAAGACACAAGAACTGGTTTTCTCACTGAACGAAATCAATAATTTAAAAACGAGTTCAAAAAATTTATCCACTTTCTCTGTTTTTATTCCTCAGATAAGTATCGGAAAACAACAGATAAAATTGAATGAACGAGTTACGTGCAATTATTTGTTTATTTATTTGTATATGGATTATTTTAGGGAAGGGATTAGCCGAGTGGTTAGCGAATACTGGATTCCAACACAGAGATCACGGGTTCGAATCCAGCTGCTGGCCCTTAGATTTTTTTTCTTTCTAGCAGGTTCTTACAGCTTACTGAACGGCGATAGACAGTGTTGTCTGTATCAAGAGAACACTGTCCGGAGGCCGGCAGAGCACTGGAAAAAGCTTTGGGCATCAATAACCTTAGATGTTAAGACGCGTCTTAAATTGAAAAAAAACGAACATAATTTCAAATTGTTGTAGAGACTATTCTTTACCAATTATGTTTTGAGAATAAAGAAAATATCTATATCTACATTTATTTACAATGAGACATCTCTCAAAATGTTCTCGTGACTTGTATTGTATGAACTAGATACAGGAAAGTCGGATATTCAAAGGTTGTTTGTTAGGAGAAGTTTCATTGGCATAAAATTAAAGAGTACTCTTGGCCACAGCCTACCAAGATGAGAAAACCATCTTAGTTAATGGCCAGAACTCCACTAAAATCAATATACCTAGAAGCATGGTGTTCCAAGAGTCGTTTTAGAGGTTTAAACCTTTAAACATTAATGCCTTCAATGAAAATGAAATCGAACTTTCAGCCCTGGCAGAACAAAGCAACTCTACTTCTTCTTCTTTGTCTTCGCTCTTATGCCTTTCAGCATGGAGCTTTAGATAACTTAGGCCTTTAGCCATCGGGCGGACTCTTCTCTATTACTTGTCAATCTTCGGATAGATGACCATGTCTGACCTAGCTTTTGTGCCAATCGCCTGATGTAATCCAAATAGCCCAATCTTGGTCTGCCTCTTGGTCTGCCTCTTGATCTGCGGCCTTCAGATTTGGCCTCCCTCAAGCACCTAATCTTCTCCTCTTCACTTCTCTCAGCAGACGTGGCAAACCATCCCAACTGCCGATTCTCCAACTTGGTTACAAAGAGTTGAATCTCTAAGCTGCTTCTTATTCAGTCATTTCTAATTTTATCTCGCTTAGTTTTCCCTTCGACCCGGCGGAGAAATCTCATTTCGGCAGCTGTAGTAATCCGGCTTGCATGCTTATCAGGCATAGTCCACGATTCTGCCCCATCACTGAAGAAGAGGCAAGTAGACGGTCTTGAAGACGGTCAGTTTTCACTTTTTTGCTGACCTCTCTTTTACTGACCACAGTATTCCTGATCAGACCGTAGGCTTTATGTCTGTCCAAAGCAACTCAATACCTTTAATAAAAGTAAAGTAGTACAGTAAAGTATTTGGCTATTTTTTCAGGCGGGCTTTACGTCCCAACTACCAAATTAGGTGTCAGTGGACGGAGGCGACTAGCAAACATACTTAACTGTAAATTTCTTTTAACATATTAACCATTAAATAAAATCCAAGGCCTAGGACCGGGGAATCGAACCCAGTACCACAATACATATTAGCTTTACAGGTCTCGCCTCGAACCGCTCGGCTACCGTGGCCGCCTCAATACTTTGAATATTGTCCCCTGTTCTCCCTGAAAAGCCCAAACATGCTATCCATTGACGGTTCTGTGCGATTCATTGTATACTCAGTCTGTACTCAACGCCAATAGGTCTTGGAACAGTACCGTGGTAAATACCTGCGTAATTAGCTAGTAATCAACTTTTTCACCTGGGGTTTCGCCCACCATTGCTAAATCTTAGGGCTTAAATTCAACAAAACAGAGTTTAAAGTGTGAAAGGATAGAAATATACAGTAAACTAGTGGCCAATTCTTATGTTATTGGCTGTGAAAGCTGTTCAAAGGTGCCCGTTTTACAGAAATGGGATGGGTCACTATTGCCAAAGCCTACCCAGATAAAAAAGCACGCTACTTTACTGAAAATAGGGGAATATTTTCACCAGATTATCGATTTTTTTTTGTTTTTGGATAAGTTTAAAAACAACGGAGACTAAATGGCCTATGCTATGGTGCGTATGAGGCGTATAAAGTTGCAGAGCGCGTACGTAGACGAGGGAGTGGACTCGGGCCGGCGTACTAATGGTGGGGGACAAGACCAGCTCCTGTCAGCCGCTAGTTCATACTGGCCCGCCGAGCTGTCCGTAGTATTTACCTTCTTTCCGTCGCCAGTCACTCCTATTATTTTGTTTTCAATTTCATTTTACGTTCATTTTAGATTTGTGAACATTTTATTTATTTAATTGTTTCATAGACTAACAAAATCCTTACCTAATTGTTCTCACAAATATAACACCGTAATACTTTTTATTTTTTATTTTATTATTTTTTTTAAATCCAAATTTCGCTTTCAAATTTCGAAGTTTACATTGACTGCTTAACAAAACGTAAATTCAAAGTTAAACTTCAAACCTGAGAGACATTCATTTTAAATTTGTTGATAGAAAAAGTGTAGTGTATTTTTTTTTATTTTAAGCAAAATTTTTCTACATTGCTCTTCTTTTTTATTAATTAAGCCACCAGTGAGCTAGTGCAAGAGCTAATTTACAGCCATCACATATCCGGCTTGAATTCTATGCCACACCAAGTAAGAAATAAACAAAAAAAAATCTTATATTTATTATTTATTTAATTTTTAATTTACTCATTTTAATAATATAAAAATTAATCTCTAATTTTATAACCTAGCAATTAAATACCATGTGTTTACTTTTTAAAATAAATTACTTGCAGTGAAAGTTCTCGTTTTTGTGTTGGGACTAAGCCGTCCCGAGTTGAGAGCCAGTCTACTTGTATTCATTCTCTTCAAGTGGAGAGACAATAAAAACATCTCAAATAGTTGAAAAAACACAACAGCTTTATGCATTTTTTTTTTCTATTTTTATTAAGTTTAGTTTAATAATTAAAATCATCCTATCTTTTTTTTTAATGAATAATATTTAATTTTATGTAAATTGAATAATCAAGAAACAAAATCAGAAAAAAACCTGACGTAGAACGCTAAAAAACCGATTGCAAAATTACTGAACCTTCTTCCGGTAACCTACCTTTTTTTAGCATTAATAATTTAAGCTATTTATTTAATTCTAATTAATATAATTTAATTATTAAAAATCGCTTAATTTTCGATGTTTCCTTAAAAAATTACCCCCACTTAAATCCAACGCAAATTATTTCAAATTTTGGTATTTTAGCGATACGCAAAAAAAAAAATCAAATGAAAAATCCAATGCCGAAATTCTTAAAAAGATTGAAAACTATTGATTTAAGGAATTTTAATAAATTTAAAAAGAAGACTTTCAGGGCACGAAATTTTGTTTTTCTGTCACTGCTAAAATCGCATCACTGTTGCCACAATTATTTTGTAAACCAACGCTCAGTGGGACCGTTTCGGTGCGAAAATATTTGTGGTAGACTGATTCTTATGGGAGAAATTAACTGATTATAAATACGAGGTATGTTCAAAAAATAAGGTGAATTTTCAAATTTCGCGGGCTACGTACATTCGAATTTCGATTGTCTTTTTTTTTTATGTTGGTACACTTGTCTCGAACATATTTTCAAAGTTGTAGCTATATAGCATGTTTAGTTTGTATGTTAGAGGCATAAATAAGACAAGTGTTTTGCGAGTTCGGCGATTTTCTTCTGTCGAAAAAAATGGATCAACGAATTTGCATCAAATTTTGTGTAAAAAATGGAATTAAGTGTTAAAAAACACTTGAAATGTTGAGAGTGACGTACGGTGAGAGTACTCTGTGTCAAAAAAATGTTTACAAGTGGTACAAGCTTTTCACAGAAGGTCGAGAAGATGTGAATGACGACGCTCGCCCTGGACGCCCCAGCACATCAACAACCGATGAAAATGTTGAGAAGAATCGTCGAATCACAATTAGAGAAGTTGCTGAGGTTGTCGGCATATCGGTTGGCACATGTCCTGCAATTTTTTTCGGAAATTTTGGGCATGAAGCGTGTAGTAGCGAAGTTCGTTCCAAAATTGCTGAATTTTGATCAAAAAAACCGTCGCATGAGCATCGCTCAGGAATTGTTGAATGACATTATCATGTCTCAGTCACCGTATTCACCAGATTTGGCGCCCTGCGACTTTTTCCTGTTCCCATGATTGAAGAGACCCATGAAAGGACGGAGATTTGCGACGATTGAGGAGATAAAAACCGAATCGCTGAGAGAGCTCAAGGACATACCAAAAAGTGCATATCAGAACTGTTCCGAGGATTGGAAAAAACGCTGGCACTTATGTATTATATCTGAGGGGGACTACTTTGAAGGAGACAAAATAAAAATCGATGAATAAATAAATATTTTTTAAGAAAAATGAAAATTCACCTTATTTTTTGAACACACCTCGTATATGCTGGAAAAGGAGTCACAGTTTATGTCTTATGCAGTTTGCGTGTTGAGAAAAGCTTAAAGATGCTTTTTTTTTTATTGAGAACGCAACTAACTAGTCTAAAAGTAAAAATAAATAATACAAAGTATAGTAATAGTAATGAAATGAAACGTTAATGATCGCAGCAGTCGATGCACCGCAAAATATATAAATAAATTAAGCTAATCAAAAATTAAAAATAAATAAATATAATAATACAGTAATAATATACTGTTTTATTTCTTTAAAAAATCGCGAACTTTAAGCCTTTTAGATTTGAAACAACGGAAGTCAAAATTTTTGAATGATCGACCAGCGAGTTTTTTGGCTTCTCATATCAGAGCGGAAACATCGTACTTGGAAAAAACCAAAACACAAAACAGCGTTAGCAGCTATGACAATTTTAATTTTTAAAGCTTTGAACGGTCAGTTTTTCTCGCAAATCGTTTGATGTCACTTTATCGATAGATCTATAAATGATAACAGCATTTTCCTTCTCCCTTTCAAATTTCGATTATCCGCTAGGGGGAATTCAGCGGCCGAAAATCAACGAAACAAATAAAGTTGCGAGTTTGTGCAACTACGGATGGGAAATTTAATTAACTTATTTTATTGTTATAATTTAAGGCACGTTAAAATCTGCGGCCAATGGCGCCTGTACTTTTTATTAGTTTACTGCCTGTTTCTGGACTGTATTCTCTTGTATACAGACAACACTGTCCTACCACTGGGCAGTAAGTTGTAAGAAGTAAGAAACAATCTGAGGGCCAACAGCTGGATTCGAATCCAGGAAATCCGTGTGGAAATCCAGTAAGCTAAGTACTGAGCTAATCTCTTGTCTAAATTAATGTATTGTACGTGGGTCATTCAATAAGTAACGAGACAAATTACTACTGCTCAAAAACAGCTAAATTGATCCGTATGAAACTTTCAGGACATAAAGTTGGCAACCTTGCGATGACATCTGATCAGCTGTTCAATTATATTTTGTAAACATAACCTCAAATTTACTCAGTTAACGATGGCGAGTCCGCTCGAGAATTGCACCGTGGAAGAACAACGTGCCGTGATCAGATTTTTAGTCGCGGAAGGTGAGAAAGGTTGTAAAATCCACAAAAGAATGTTAAAAGTGTACGGAGACAATTGTTTGAATCGTTCGAACGTTTACAAATGGGTAGAACAGTTTCAAAGTGGCCGTACAAAAGTTTCTGACGAGCAGAACGCAGTGGACGACCGATCGAAGTTGGGACTTCCTCTCTCGAATCTCGGATTGACGCGTTAATTCGGGACAATAGGTGTATCACCGTTGAACTGATAAGTGAAAAAGTAAATGCGAGTGTTGGAACTGTCCATAACATTATTCACAACAAGCTGCAGTACAAGAAAACCTGTGCGAGATGGGTGCCCAGACAACTCACGGACGCTCACAAAGAAACCCGGCTTCAAATCAGTCAACAGTTGAAAAATCGATATTCGACTGAAGGAGAAGGTTTTTTTCAAAAGAATTGTAACGTGTGATGAAACATGGATCCACCACTATGAGCCAGAATCAAAACGACAGAGCCTTGAGTGGAAGCATACGACTTCTCCCATTCGGAAAAAATTCAGGACCCAGCCATCTGCCGGTAAAGTCATGCTTACAATATTCTGGGATTTTCAGGGGCCAATTTATTGTGATTTTCTTGAAGGCCAAAGAACAATCAACAGCCAGTACTACAGTGACATGCTGGAAAACAAGATAAGACCTGCAATTCGAACGAAACGCTGTGGGCTCTTGACTGAAGGTGTGATTTTGCTTCATGACAACGCCCGTCCACATACGGCACAGCTGACGAAAGAAAAACTTAAGAAACTGGGATGGGAGATCCTTCCACATCCCTACTACAGCCCCGACCTCGCCCCACCAGACTTCCATCTGTTTGGACCCCTTAAAGTTGGTCTACGAGGGATATATTTTCGATCCAATGAAGAGGTAAAAAATCAGGTGCAAAAGTGGCTTCGAGATCAACCCAAAGAATTTTATGCCAAGGGCATTTACAAATTAGCAGAAAGCTGGGACAAGTGTATAAGTGTTGCTGGGGACTATGTTGAAAAGTAACCAAAGTTTTGTACTGATTCAATAAACCGTTTTTGAGCAATAATCATTTGTCTCGTTACTTATTGAATGACCCTCGTATATAGGATTGCCAACTCTATAAAGTTCCAAAAAAGGACATCCTTAAAAAAATTAGGTACATTCAGGGCCGTCGACAGGATTTTGGGGCCCAGGAATATACAGGGTGTTCAGCATAAGACTACCGTTATTTCGGAAGGCGATTTTGAGCATCATTTGCAACAAAAAATTCTATATAAACTACGGCTCGATTCGGCTCCGTTTTATAGATATTTTTAATTTTATGTTTTTTTAAGGTACTACTACTTTTTAGCAAAAAGTTGCCTATATTTCTCAAACTATTAATGCTACAGCAATTTCAATAAGCTCATTAGAAAGAAGGTTAAATTTCCTTTTAAATAAGCTAATTTGTATTCCAAAATAATAATATCAAGTATTTCACTTTGTGGCCCAAACATAAGGAATAGCAAGTTTCTAATTTTTTCCAAAAACTTTGACTTCATTTTTCTCAAAAATATTATGTATGTAAAAAACGTGTACTATTCATGAAAAACATCTACATACAAACACCTTTCGAAAGGTATACAATGCATTGGGGTTATGTTAAACATTGATGCAGAAATCTCTGATTAATTGCAAAAAAGTAGGCCTCAAAACAGCGTCGGCACTATGAAAGGAATTCACTTACCATAAGAATGTAATTAATCAGAAACATCTAATCAGGTGCCATTTTTTTGCATTTGGTTCATCGTTACATCAATAACCTGTTGACCTATTCAGTTCAGTCGGAACAGAAAAACAACACGCCAAATGAAGAAGTCTCAGAAGTCAAAACTTAAATCAAAAACACAATAAAATAAATTAGATTTGTGTGAATAATATCTGAAAAAAAGGACAAAAGGCGTCCTTTCCTAATTTAAGAAAGGACAAGGACAACCAGGTGTTAAAAAAGGCCAGTTGGCAACCCTAATTGTATATAACAGTGATTCCCAAAGTGTGCGCCGCGGTGCCGTCATAAGGGCGCCGCGAAATATTCAATTAAACAATTCGAGCAAAAGATTTTTGGATATCAGTAAAAAATGGATATCCACTGGTTAGTGGTAAAGCTCAACGAATATTAATTCCATTTGCTACATCCTATTTGTGCGAAGCTGGGTTTTCGGCGGTCGCGGTAATACAAAGTAAATATCGCTCGAAAATTAAGGTTGAACAAGAAATGAGGGTAGCCATATCCAATTTTATTGCGAGATTTGAGAAGCTGTGTAGTGAACATCAAGCCCGTCCATCCCATTAATAATTTTAATGATGTTAATCATCAATGGACGTTCAATAAATTGTTTGTGAATTTAAAATTCGTGTTTAATTTATTTTTCAACTAACCTAACCACATGGTGGTTGTCCCGTCTCCATATGGATATTACCAAAACAGTTGAAATTAGATATTTTATATTATCCCAAGGAAAATTAGTAAGTATCTGTTTTTAATTTTTCGCTGTTAATTGGGTAATCGCTTTTGAAAAGGAAAGATTTCCAATTTTTCAAGAAAGTCAAAAATTTAGAAAAAAAAATCTTATGTATTAAGGGCGCCGTGGAAAAAAAAATCCGATTATTTAGGGAACCGCAAACTGAAATAGATTGGGAACCTCTTGTGTATACTATTGTCTATGTCTGGTCCCGAAGTTGACGGAACTTATTCTGTTTTATCTAACTTTTGTTGAATTATGCTCAGCATTTTTAAACTAATAATAATTCTTTATTTATTAACTAGCTGTACCCGTTCACACGTTGCTGTGTTTGAACAAAAAGGCAGTTTTGATACCTCAAACATAATTTATTAATGACCAAATGTATACAATACATCGAAATGAAAATTAACAATAAAATTATCCCTACTTCAGAGTACAGTAGTGTCCTTGCAAAGGTATCATTTCTATATAATGTGAAAAATTCAGTTAATGTTGTTGGCGGTAGTGACATTGCTCTTGCACGTACATTTTCTGATGTAAAGTACACACGCTGTCCATTTTCAAGATGTACTGCTAAATGAACAACTGTTGAATATCGTTCATGAATGGAAAATGATATACAGGTAATACGCCATACAGCCTAATTGCTACTTATGAACCGTCCCAGTTGATATTGGGTGATATTGGTTAGATGCAGTTGTATTTTCCACTCCAAACACTCCCATATCGCTTCCTTTGTTCACATATTTGCAAATATATTTTATAGCTTTCACTGAATTGCAGTACCCAACATTTATGTGTGCGTTATACGTTTTTAGTAGTAATGGACAAGGGAAGGGATTAGGTATGCGGCTAGCGTATTGGATTCCCACGCGGAGAACCCTGGTTCGAATCCAGCTGCTGGCCCTTAGATTTTCTCTTCCTAAGGAGCTTCTTACAGCTCACTGTCCTATGATGGACAGCATTATCTGTAACGGAGGCCGACAGTGCACTGAAAAAAAAGCTTCGGGCGCCAATAACCTCAGATGTTGACGTGCCTTAAATCATAAGTACAAAATACAAAATTGATACCTAAATAGGAACTGCGTGGCTTACTGCCGTCGGGAGCAGTTGGTTAATATATAAAAAGGAAAAATATGGAAACAAAAATTAAAAGACAGAATTAAAGTTTTAGCACAATGATAATAAATAAATTAATCAAAATGGGTACTCGAATTCAAAGTAAACAGAATTAGGCTTTACTTTTTGACTTTAATTGTGTAGCAGCGAACCGAACATTTAAACTTCTATCAAAAGAACAAAATGAAGGAAAAAAACTTAATGAAAATAAAAATAAAAAGTCAATTAAGCTCTTTAAGTTTGCCGTTTGTAATCTCATCTCTTAAATTCCAGACATTCCTTGTAAAGGCAATCAGCGGAAGATAAAATTGTAATGAATTTACAATGTATTGAGGCGCCACGATAGCCGAGCGGTTAGAGGCGAGACCTGTAAAGCTAATATGTATTGTGGTACTGGGTTCGATTTTCCCCGTCTTAGGCCTTGGATTTTATTTAATGGTTAATAAAAGAAATTTACAGTAAAGTATGTTTGCTAGTCGCCTCCATCCACGACACCTAATTGGTAGTTGGACGTTAAGCCCCGCCTGAAAAAATATGCGATTACTTTACTTTTTTTTTTTACTTTACAATGTATTGGCCGAAATAATAAGAGCAACCCTTGACCCGAAGTCTGAAGTCTGGGCATATTGTTAGGAAATGAAAAAGGTCATCCTCTACATCTAAAGAGCACCGAGTTCACAAACCTTCATCGCCTTGCCGTTCCAACCAAAGAACAAGGGAGACACTATTTAGCCTTAATGATTTCGTTTGAATTCTAAAGAGCCAACTATGGTCATTTAAGTTTATTTTTGTGTTTACAATATGGCCGAAATAGAATCTATATGTCTTTTGTAAAGAAGGAAACGCTCAGCATTTTTTTGGCTTTCTCATAGACAGTTTTCGATAGACACTTCGCATTTTATTCCATCAATGCGGTCGATCGTGACTGCCACTAATTGAGATCGACCAAAGATGTATAATATCCTAATATTAATAGTAAAAATCTTACATTTCAAGAAGCTTTTCTGAAATATAAGCCGTTCTCGATGCGAAAGAGTTAAAAACTTCTTGAAACAGTTATTCACAACGGAAGATCTCGTTCAATTGTCAATTCATTACAAACCAAAAAGTTAGGCGCCACGGTAGCCAAGCGGTTAGAGGGACCTGCGAAGCTAATTTATACTGTGGTACTGGGTTCGATTCCCGGTCTTAAGCCTTGGATTTTATTTAATGGTTAATATAAGAAATTTACAGTAAAGTATGTTTGCTAGTCGCCTCCGTCCACGACACCTAATTGGTAGTTGGACGTTAAGCCCCGCCTGAAAAAATAGGCGATTACTTTACTTTACTTACAAACCAAAAAGTAATATTTGCACAGCTTGTTATAGCTGCATATTTCACATACAACGCTTTATTGCAATTATTCTGCATTTCAGTGCAGTTAGTTTTATAACGTAATCAAGAATGAATTAATTTTTTAAAATAAAAAAATTGAAATATCATGGAATTTAGTTTGTAAAACCTTGAACAAGACTAAATATGGCAACGATTTATTGCTGGAGAATACGTTAAACGCATGTACTATGTTCTGTATGTGCTGTAGGGAGATCTGTTATTATCATATAGTAACAATGGAGATTGCGGCGATATCGATTTTCTAGAGAAAATATTTTAATATTTACGAACAATAAACTTTAGCAAACTATAAGATTATCATTTTGAATAGATGGCCTCTGTTAGTCTTGGGCTCTAAAGGAGTGCCATTATTCTGCTTCTCAAAAAAGAACTCTTATAAATTTGCCATTGCTTAGGATTACACCTAGTACCTTAGGGCCTTGAGATTTTAAATCATACCCTAAAATTTAAGGCGCTCACAATGAATTGTGTCTTTCGCTCATTATTTTCTCTTGATGACAAATTTTTCGCGTTGAATATTACAGTAAATTTGATGGAATATAAATTCAACTTAACTCTTCTTTTACGCTGTTTTGGGTTGTTAAAATTTTGACAAGAAAACCACTTCACTGATTAGAATTGTCACTTTCTTTTATTCCGCAAGTAAGAGTAGATAATCTATTTTGTTGTAGAATGTTGTTCATCATTTTTGGCGGCTGATTGATCAATCCAAAATGGAGAAAGATTATTGCCAAATGGTAATGATATGTGGATGCCAGAGTATGAAGGGTGAGGAAGAAGTTGTCTGTTAGTTTGGTCATGTGAGTGTGAATGTCTTTGAATGTCCAGTTCTACGTATATTTTTGTGGGTTCCTAGTAAAACCATGGGGGCCTTCAGTGGCTATTCGTAGTACTCCATTTGGGAAAAGTCTGCAGGTCTTTTCGGTCAGTGTGTTGCCAGCTGTAATCTCCAGACTGGGCAGGCTGGATGTTAAAAGAGGTCTAAGGAGCGTCTTGGTAGAGCAGTACAGTGCCAGCAGTGTTTAGAGCGGTGTGTTTCTGTTAATTAGTGGGTATAACTGTATCAGTCGAGTGTAATGCTTGTTGCAGTTTTGTGTTGATGTGCAGTCTGCAGGTCTTTTCGTCAGTGTGTTGCTAGCCTGTAATCTCCAGACTAGGCAGGCTGGATGTTAAAAGAGGTCTTAGGAGAGCGTCTTGGTAGAGCAGTACAGTGCCAGCAGTGTTTAGAGCAGTGTGTTTCTGTTAATTAGTGGGTATAACTGTTCCAGTCGAGTGTATGCCTGTTGCAGTTTTTTGTGTTGATGTGCAGTCTGCAGGTCTTTTCGGTCAGTGTGATGCTAGCTATAATCTCCAGACTGGGCTGGCTGGATGTTAAAAGAGGTCTAAGGAGCGTCTGGTAGAGCAGTACAGTGCCAGCAGTGTTTAGAGCGGTGTGTTTCTGTTAATTAGTGGGTATAATGTTTCAGTCGAGTGTATGCTTGTTGCATTTGTGTTGAGGTGCAGTTTGCAGGAGTATGTTTCCAGGGAATTTCGTGAGTTGTTGCATTATTATAGACGTAAGTCTTCAATCCGGAACCTACGAAGGCAGATGACTTTCGCTTCTGTTTTAGAATGATTCAGCTTTAGCTTCCATCTTTGTAACCAGTTAGATACTACGTCTACAGGATGTTTGTAAGTTAGTAATGTATTGGTTAATGTCTTTGAAGGAGCAGGCTATCATTGTATCGTCTGCTTACAGAGCTAAAGTCTGGAGGAAGGTTCTTGAATGTCTGAGCAGAAAAAGGTTATCACTTAGAACATTGGGAATAGTTGTAAGAGAAGCCGTGTGTTCACAGGTTTTTAAATTTTTCATTTCATACGATAAAAGAAAACTATTAAAGCCTCCCAAGTAAACAATGAAAGTAAGAATATTTATTATTAATCAGTAATGATGAGACTTGAATAGTCTATTTGGTGTTCAGTTCAATTATTTATGTTTGCTCTCGTTTTCAAGATATGGTAAAGCATTGTTTAATGCATTTTTGGAATCCAATTTATTCTATGTTTATAGGACATGATTGTACACCCTGGACGGTAGCAAACTCTATATTCGTGCAGATTTTAGATAGAAAGGGTTGAATTTGTTGCTAAAGATCCCTATTTTGATGGAAATCTCACACCGGAAGAAACATTTCACTGAAGGAGTTATTTACTTCTTTGAACATTCTATTCTCGTTGCACTAATGTTGGTCTACGACTTTTTTTTTTTAAAAAAAATATTTTTCAAGAACACTTCTATTAAAAAGATTCTTGGGAGATTAGTGTACGATTCTTCCTTCCAAAGCTACCATTTCCTGAGTATAATGTACGATTCTGGGTGTTTTTGTATCATAAAGAGCGTTTAAATGTCCTAATCAAATTCCTAATTCGCAGAAAATTCTAAAACTACCAGAAGTGTGGATAACTAGATTTTATTTTTTCAAAAACTTCGTATTTAAATCAAAAGTTTTTATTTAAACAATTATTCTGAAAAAAAATCATTTTAGCCATCTTGAGGGGTGTTGAAATTGGTTATTAAGTAAACAATTTGAGAATGGTATTAAGTGAAATTTTTATTATAACATACGTTAAATATTCAAGCAAAATAACTTTTTAGTACTAATTCCAAAATTTATACAGGGTGTACACGAAGGAAGGGCATCATTTGCAACAAAAAAATCCATATAAACTATGGCTCAATTCGGATCCGTTTTATAGATATTTTTAATTTTATGTTTTTTTCAAACTACTTTTTAGCAAACATTTGTCTATATTTCTCAAACTACTAAAGCTACAGCAATTTCAATAAGCTCATTAGAAAGAAGGTTAAATTTCCTTTCAAATAATCTAATTTATATTTCAAAATAATAATATCAAGTATTTCACTTTGTGGCCCAAACATAAGAAATAGCAAGTTTCTAATTTTTTTCAAAAACTTTGACTTTATTTTTCTCAAAAATATTATATAAGTTTAAAACGTTCACTGCTCATGAAAAACATCTACATACAAACACCTTTCGAAAGGTATACCATGACTAGTGGTTATTTTAAAACTTGTTGCAGAAATTTCTTATTAATTGCAAAAAAATAGGCGTCAAAACTGCGTCGTCATTATGCAAGGAATTCACCTACCATAAGAATATATGTTAATTGGTCTGAAACATCAAATCCAGTACAAATTTTTGGCGAACGTGTAATTTAATAATTAATTAATTTAAGAACTATATTCAAAAATATAAAATTTACATTATAAATGAGTGTTAGGTTTCAATTTCAAAAGAAAGAATTTTCGATTAACGAGTTTAGCTATTCTTTATAGTTTAGCTATGTGCGCTATTCTTCAGTTAATTAGAAAAATATGCTAAATATATGAATAAAACACAGATTTTCTTGAACTACACAATAAACTTTTGGAACTAGGAGGTTGTGAAGAGCTAATGAATAAGCCGAGAACTTACTTATCGTTCTAATCTAGTGCAGCATGTATTGTGTCTGCAAAGGTGCCTCCTCTGGCTCGCAAGTACATCTGCATTCTCAAATGGCTCTCTGAATCTGATCTGGTGGAATGACTGTGCAGACCTCAGATATTCTTCCCCTCATCTGAAGTCATGGGCGCGCATGAACCTTTTTTTTTTTTTAATACTCTTCATAAGAAAAAAATCTAGCGGTTTCAAATCGGGAGTCCCTGGCTCAGAGCCATTTGAGAATGCAGATGTGCTTGCGAGTCAGAGGAGGCACCTTTGAAGACACAGGACATGCTGTACTAGATTAGAGCGATAAGTAAGTACTCTGCCTATTCATTAGCTTATGAATGTACAAAAACAAAAAGGGATCAATTGTGCCACCTTCCACTCCAAGATATCTTTTAAAAAAATCGCAGATCAGCAAGAGTTTTTAGGAGAGCATATCCTACTCCAGCATTTAGTAAAAAATCCTGAAATCTTCCCAAGTAAGTCAGGATGTGCGTTGGCATTTCTTCCATCTTAACTATCCGAGCAATCTGCAAGAAGAGTGGGTGCCAAAAGGTTCTTAAAATGTCTCCTACAGGCAGGGGCGGCTCTAGCTCGTGTAGCGCCCGTGTGCAATGAAACCCTGGCGCCCCTAGGCCTGACCCCCCCCCCCCGCGGCTATAACTATTAACTAAGTTATCGCGTTTGATAACTGCCGCCACCGCGCTGGCTGGCCGCTTCTGTCATATCATTGTTGTACCATGATGGTCCAAGACGATGCTCTTAGCTGTCTCAGGGAGCGCCGCGGCGCCCCCTGAGACGGCGGCGCCCGTGTGCATTGCACACCCTGCACTATAGGTTAAGCCGCCCCTGCCTACAGGCAAGTTCTTTAGAAAGGATCTATAAATGAGAGGGAAGAGCCGGTATTCACGTAGAATTTTAACAATGTTTAAGATAGCAACTAAGCATGAGAAATCCTAGAAAATTATGGAGAAACCCAAAGGATCAGATTTAGGTGATCACTTCCCAAGTGGAAAACCGAAGAACTCCCTGTGTGCGATGGTTTTCTGTCATGGTCAAATGCTATCCGAAGCCTGTCTCCGTATTCCGAGATGGTGCCCAGTACATCGGAGGCTCCATTGTGTTGTTATTACTTGGTTATTTGTAAAGCAACAAAAGTAGTAAAGTGATGCCTAATTTTTCAGACTTTACGTTCAACTATATTGGTCAGGCTACAGTTCAATTAACAAATGGATGATAAAGTGCGAGGTCTGTAAATTAATAATGAGACTGATTTTTTTTAAATCTTTTTATTCAAAAAGAATTACAATTCTATATTGTCACCTTCAAAATAACTTCCTTCTGAAGCCACACAGCGCTGGAGACGTTTCTTCCACTCCTCATAGCAGTGCTCGAACTCCGATACTGGAATAGCCTTCAGCTGGTCGGTTACAGTCGTTTGAATGTTTTCGACTGTCCCAAAATGAGTTCTTTTGAGGTAATTTTTCAACTTCGGGAAGAGAAAAAAGTCACAAGGACTCAAGTCAGGCGAATAAGGAGGCTGTGGAGCGATAGGAATGAGCATGGAGTGGCACACTTCAACCTCTCCAAGGCCCAAAAAAGCAAGGATGGCGAAGTCGAAGATCAAATCCATGCTGATTTGTTTTTTTCGATATCCACGGAATCGTCCACAAAGAGTTTCTACCTCAAGGTCAAACGGTCAATCAACACTTTTACATAAATTTATTTTTAATTTGAAGACTCTAGGGGGTTTTCTAGGGACTCTAGGAAGACTTCCTGGAAAATCTCTAGGGAGAGATAAATAAAATCCATTAAGGTCACACCGATGATAAGTAAGGGCTAAATGAACTTGTGAAATTATAATTATTGAAGATTTGTTATTTACAACCAAAAAATGTTTAAAAAATAAAAAAAAATAATTATAAATGGTTTTATTATATAAAAATACATTTCAGGACAAGCGCCCGTAGTGTTGACGGCTTCATGTTTGTCAGTTCTCTTGGCTGATGTATGAGCCGTTACTTTTTATATAAATTGAAGCCTACTTAACAACTGGAGCGTATTTAACAGACACGTTATTTGGCCTTATGCCTGATTGGGCAGCTTGTTTACTTCCTTAGCCTCCTGTAAGAGGCTATACTGTGATCCTACTCTGGTGTATCGTTACGTTCTGATGTATCGACTTTGTTTCTTTTACCAGAAAATGAGTGATTGCATTGAAAGAAACACTTTATCGATAAAAATATATATACATATATACAAATAAATGGGTCAGCTCAACTAAGTTGAGTTGCACAATGCACGCATGCTAAAATATAAAAAATGACAAAATTATATATTTTTTTTTGAAAATTAAAATAATCGAAAATTGTGTTTTTCGCGCTACAATCATCTTAGCAGGTTCATTTACAACACTAGTCAATATAATATATGATAAAATTAAACCAGATTGTTCGGGGTTGATGCCCAATTTCTGAAGAACCTTGCTAGTGAATTTCCACGAGACGAACCATAAACCAGGTATTTTTTTTCCCACCCCAGGAGGTTCGACTTCTTGGCCATTAGCGACCTCCAATCGAAATTCGAGGTCCACTCAAGCTGGAATTTGGATGGCACCCTTAAGCAATACCTTTGTTTTGCAAGACACAACTCTTATTACTAAAAAGAAACAAAATAAAGTAAAATAAAACTATGCAGGGTGAGCCAGTAAGTATTGTCCATAGGCCTACTGTGTGAAGTACATCTAAAGTGGAGTTCCAATGACGTATTGGCCAACTTCATATTTTCCACTGTTCTTGAGTGACGTCACTTTTAATTTTTTTCTAAAATCATTACTTTTTTCCAATAAAAATGTTATTACCCAGAAAGTTTTAGTCCGAATTCGATTCTGATGACACGGATAGAAAGACAGATAAATTTTCTAAAAATTGACACCATTTTGAAGCATAAGTTAGTCTCCAAACAGCCTCAATTTTCCTCCGGATGCTGGAAAAATAATAGTAATCGAAATTTTCAAGAAAACTCATTAGGCTTTTATGTAAATAGAGCAATTTTTCGAACACTAAAAGTGTATTTCTGGTCTAAAAACAAAATGAAAATCAGTACTACTGTTTGTTTTTCTTCATCTTTTGGCATTTGCTTTTCACCATACAGCCACCAACTCGATTGCAACACGTACTCTTACAAGAAGGGTAAGAGAAGGTAATAATTGAAGTAATAAAACCAGCTGTTTATGTTTACGTTTTGTTCCAGATTTTTTTCCTCAGTTAATTGAACGATGCGTGATCACGGGCAGTTTGATTGTTCTTAACAGTATTTTTGTAGGTCGCACTTATTAAAAAATCCTTTTCATCCAAAGTTGTGTGTGTGTGTGTATAATCTCATTAGGAAAGGATTGTGTACGTGGTTGCATAACCCTACTTACATTAATTAATATTCAGGTACAATGCGAATGTAGCAACAGTATTCTTTAATGTAAACAACGCATTTAAAATATGTTAATTTCAAATGGTTACAGAAGGGGCGGGTAAATCAATGCTATGGACTTTCCCTTTCTTACTCTAAACCGGAAATATATTGTGGTCTGGAGCTGGAAGTAGAGATTTCACTCGGAGGGGAATTGGAAGAGTAGAGTCAAAAATAAACCACTAAAGCCTATAATAATTGGTGTGCTCGTGATGCGACAGCAAAATGATTGCGTTTACTGCAGCGTTTACCTAATACAAGACGTGCGGTAACTGGTAAAAAACCTGAAGTGTAGACTCACCAGACTTCCTCTATTCTCAAGTTTCTCATTCGATAATATTCTTCATACTTAGTACGTTCGAGTAAAATTTAATTCTAATAACTTTTAAAAGTAATATACCCAAATTATACCACAGAAGGATCCTTAATTTCATTTTTGGTAAAAGTATTTTCTAGTAAAAAATGTTGTAGTTTCTAGTGTTTGTAATTTCTATACAAAGGTGTAGTCAAAATTTTAGGAGCCGTTTGCAAGAACAAGTTAAAATATGGAAAAATTATAGGGTAAAGACGGGTGAGATGGCCAACAGCCGAAATTTAACCGAAATGTCATCCGAAGGCGCTGCGTGACCTCTCAAAGTGATGAACCTTCATGTCTGACTACAGTGAGTTCATTTTGGTCTGCGTCTGCGTGTTATTAATTAACTCAGAGGATAAAAACATTATCGCCTCAGCAAAAAAAATTTATGATAGTTACATACTGCGTGCTGCAGCGAATGTATGTGTCGAAATTTTAGTGTTACGTTCTACATATTAGGCAAATACAATATACATTAATGAATCCTAAACCTCTAAAACTGTTAAAAATTATGCGTTGAGTTTCGTTTATCATGATGGCCATCTCTTCCTAGCATTCGGGACAGATGGCCATCAAACAGTGGGGATAGATGGCCAATTATTTTTACTTTTTTTCTGTTATAGTTTGGCTCAGTTTCCAATTCACTGCAGAAAAAATGCCAACTCAGCATAAAAGACAGAATACTAACCGCGGATATTATACTGAAGAAAATTTGAGATCGTATTAACCCCACACCCAAACTGTCGTCTCTGCAAGGAAACGAGCCAAGTCTGTTGTCACTTTATTAACTTCTCTCGAGCACATTACTGTTGTGAAAAACAGAGTTGCAAAGAAATCCTAACCAACAAGAAATACCATCCCCAAAGAGACAATTCTGAAAGAAAGGATTGTCCGAAAAAAGAAAACGCTCACCTTCCCCAAGTGCCGATGAAGAGGACGAAACAGGAATCGAATTTGAAGAGGAAAGTGATGCCATTTTAGAAATCGATGAAACTGAATGTACAGGATATGGGGAAAGCTACAACAAGACCAGAAAAAAAAGATTGGTTGGAATGCATAATATGCCGGAAGTGGTTCCGCGAAAATTGCTCTTCTTTTGCATACGCTTGCCGAAATTGTGGTCAAACCGCATTTAAAAAGAAGAATTATAAGTAAATATTAAGTAACCATTCATTTTTTGTCTGCTATTTTTAAGTTTTACTAGCGCAATTTCATTTACAATATGTGGCCATCTCTCCCAAGTTACATTGGCCAACCCACCCAACCCAGTGGGGATAGATGGCCAACTCACCCAACCCAGTGGGGATAGATGGCCAACTGCTATTTTTTTTTTTTTTTTTTGTAGGAATAAAAAAATGTTTCCCTTAGCATTTTTTCTGAAATTTTTTCCTTATCTTATGTTGGTGAGCGTATGAGGTTTCCAAAAATAATAATAAAGTAAGCCTAGCCCTAACCAAAATTTTGCAAGCACCCTCCAAATAAAATGGTGGCCATCTCACCCGACTTTACCCTACTGATGGCAAGCAAGTATAATAAACAGAAATGGCACTTAATTAGAAGAAAAATGTTACCAATTCCGCTTCATAGAAGTGCGCTAAATCGAATTTTGCTACAAGAGTGTTACCAACTGAATTGCATAGATCTAAAGTGGAGTTTAATGAAGTATTGGCTAACTTCATATTTTCCACTGTACTTGAGGGACGTCACTTTTAAATTACATTACTTTTTTTTGCAATAAAAATGTTATTACTCAGAAAGTTTTAGTCCGAATTCGATTCTGATGACACGATTAGAAAGACAGGTAAATTTTCTAAAAATTGACATCATTTCGAAGCATAAGTTATTCTCCAAACAGCCTCAATCTTCCTCCTGGATACTGGAAAAATAAAAGTAATCGAAATTTTTAAGAAAACTCATTAGGCCCTTACGTGATCATTATCAAACCTAGATGCTGGCACTTTTTAGTAAAAGTTTCCTTGTCTAATGGGCTTTCAAACGGTATATCATTTTCCAGGATTCCTTTTATCTTCGTATGAGAAATTACGTTTGTATTACCAGAAAACGTGTTCACGAGCACTCAACAGTGTTAGTTTATCAAGTTGTTTAATTCATTGAAAACTCTTTTAGATGGACCGGTAGTCAATTTTAAAAGTAAACCGTCTTAAAGATAAGGAAGTCAAAGGTTACAATTTGCACTTTAAAAATTTGCTTCTGATCTCTCTGAAATATCAAACTTGACAAAATATTAGGAAATAATTTACATAAGTAATTAAACAAAAATTCATATAATTTGTACTTACTCCAGATTACAATTTCACACTCAACTGCACTGTTGAAGAAGATAAGAAAGATTTTGACTAAAACCTAATTATGGTTTCCTTTGTTGGAACCTCAGCGAAATATCCAATTTGAAGTCTCTGTGGTTTCTATCCACTTTGAGTTGCGAGTAAATACTTATACGAGCACACAAACACATTTGCACAGACTAATTGGTAAAAACCACCTTTTAAGATTCAAGGAAACCACAAGAAGGTTATTACTTGTGAATAGCAAAATCGAAAATCTGCTAAGATTACAGTAGAGTAATAGAAAGGTAAAATTAAAAGTCGGTTAATTCGCCAACGAATGGCACGAGCGAAGAATTTAACAACTGTTAGAAAATTTGCTTACAGCAGTCAATCACAATGGGCTAAAATTAGAACAAATACACAAAAATCCGCTCCGTTAAAGAGGTGCTTCTAATAGATGTGTATTCTTATATTTAGAATTTGGCGTACCTAATAGTTTCTTGGATGGTGAGACCTTTCATTAATATCACCCTACAACACCGTGAAGGGTGAAGCCTTACAATCCTACAAAAAATATCCTTCTGTGAATTATCATAGAAAAATATGATGAAAATAGCAGTATAATGTAAGTGTATATGTAATAAAATACGTACAACAGGTATGAATACTATAGGGTAGAGTTCTGACCGAGATTCACAGGAAAAAGTGTTATTTTCTTCACAAATAACCATTTACTAGAATGTTATTTGCAGATCTGAATGTTACAGACTAGAGCGCCCTTTCTGCATGATATTTGCTTAATAATCACTGAAAAAGTCCTAATTCTGGCTTAGATTGTCCGAAAAAGCAAGATTTCCATCTTGAATAACCATTTACTAGAGCAGGTCTGAATGTTACAGACTGGGGCGCCCTTTCTGCATGATATTTGCTTAATAATCACTGGAAAAGTCCTAATGTCGACTCAGATTGTCTGAAAAAGTAAGATTTTAATCTTGAATAACCATTTACTAGAGCAGGTCTGAATGTTACAGACTGGGGCGCCCTTTCTGCATGATATTTGCTTAATAATCACTGGAAAAGTCCTAATGTCGGCTCAGATTGTCTGAAAAAGTAAGATTTTAATCTTGAATAACCATTTACTAGAGCAGGTCTGAATGTTACAGACTGGGGGGCTCTTTCTGCATGATATTTGCTTAGTAATCACTGGAAAAGTCCTAATTCCGGCTCAGATTGTCTGAAAAAGTAAGATTTTAATCTTGAATAACCATTTACTAGAGCAGGTCTGAATGTTACAGACTGGGGCGCCCTTTCTGCATGATATTTGCTTAGTAATCACTGGAAAAGTCCTAATTCCGGCTTAGATTGTCTGAAAAAGTAAGATTTTAATCTTGAATAACCATTTACTAGAGCAGGTCTGAATGTTACAGACTAGGGCGCCCTTTCTGCATTATATTTGCTTAATAATCACTGGAAAAGTCCTAATTCCCGCTCAGATTGTCCGAAAGAGCAAAATTTTAATCTTGAATAACCATTTACTAGTGCAGGTCTGAATGTTACAGACTGGGGCGCCCTTTCTGCATGATATTTGCTTAATAATCACTGGAAAAGTCCTAATTCCGGCTCAGATTGTCCGAAAAAGTAAGATTTTAATCTTGAATAACCATTTACTAGTGCAGGTCTGAATGTCACAGACTGGGGCGCCCTTTCTGCATGATATTTGCTTAATAATCACTGGAAAAGTCCTAATTCCGGCTCAGATTGTCCGAAAAAGTAAGATTTTAATCTTGAATAACCATTTACTAGTGCAGGTCTGAATGTCACAGACTGGGGCGCCCTTTCTGCATGATATTTGCTTAATAATCACTGGAAAAGTCCTAATTCCGGCTCAGATTGTTCGAAAAAGTAAGATTTTAATCTTGAATAACCATTTACTAGTGCAGGTCTGAATGTCACAGACTGGGGCGCCCTTTCTGCATGATATTTGCTTAATAATCACTGGAAAAGTCCTAATTCCGGCTCAGATTGTCCGAAAAAGTAAGATTTTAATCTTGAATAACCATTTACTAGTGCAGGTCTGAATGTCACAGACTGGGGCGCCCTTTCTGCATGATATTTGCTTAATAATCACTGGAAAAGTCCTACTTCCGGCTCAGATTGTCCGAAAAAGTAAGATTTTAATCTTGAATAACCATTTACTAGTGCAGGTCTGAATGTCACAGACTGGGGCGCCCTTTCTGCATGATATTTGCTTAATAATCACTGGAAAAGTCCTAATTCCGGCTCAGATTGTTCGAAAAAGTAAGATTTTAATCTTGAATAACCATTTACTAGTGCAGGTCTGAATGTCACAGACTGGGGCGCCCTTTCTGCATGATATTTGCTTAATAATCACTGGAAAAGTCCTAATGTCGGCTCAGATTGTCTGAAAAAGTAAGATTTTAATCTTGAATAACCATTTACTAGAGCAGGTCTGAATGTTACAGACTGGGGCGCCCTTTCTGCATGATATTTGCTTAGTAATCACTGGAAAAGTTCTAATTCCGGCTCAGATTGTCTGAAAAAGTAAGATTTTAATCTTGAATAACCATTTACTAGAGCAGGTCTGAATGTTACAGACTGGGGCGCCCTTTCTGCATGATATTTGCTTAGTAATCACTGGAAAAGTCCTAATTCCGGCTCAGATTGTCTGAAAAAGTAAGATTTTAATCTTGAATAACCATTTACTAGAGCAGGTCTGAATGTTACAGACTGGGGCGCCCTTTCTGCATGATATTTGCTTAGTAATCACTGGAAAAGTCCTAATTCCGGCTTAGATTGTCTGAAAAAGTAAGATTTTAATCTTGAATAACCATTTACTAGAGCAGGTCTGAATGTTACAGACTTAGAGCGCCCTTTCTGCATTATATTTGCTTAATAATCACTGGAAAAGTCCTAATTCCCGCTCAGATTGTCCGAAAGAGCAAAATTTTAATCTTGAATAACCATTTACTAGTGCAGGTCTGAATGTTACAGACTGGGGCGCCCTTTCTGCATGATATTTGCTTAATAATCACTGGAAAAGTCCTAATTCCGGCTCAGATTGTCCGAAAAAGTAAGATTTTAATCTTGAATAACCATTTACTAGTGCAGGTCTGAATGTCACAGACTGGGGCGCCCTTTCTGCATGATATTTGCTTAATAATCACTGGAAAAGTCCTAATTCCGGCTCAGATTGTTCGAAAAAGTAAGATTTTAATCTTGAATAACCATTTACTAGTGCAGGTCTGAATGTCACAGACTGGGGCGCCCTTTCTGCATGATATTTGCTTAATAATCACTGGAAAAGTCCTAATTCCGGCTCAGATTGTCCGAAAAAGTAAGATTTTAATCTTGAATAACCATTTGCTAGAGCAGGTCTGAATGTCACAGACTGGGGCGCCCTTTCTGCATGATATTTGCTTAATAAGCCCTGGAAAAGTCCTAATTCTGGCCTAGATTGTCCGAAATTTGCACTTCTTTCTCTAAATTCAGTATCATTCAGCACATTATTTACATTATTTAGCGATTGAAAAAAAAAGAAGAGATGTTCTTTTTTTGCCAGAAAAAGTACGAATTACTGATACGAATAATATACTAGTACAAATATTATACAAATTAGATTTGCGAGTAATATTCGATTAGCAGATTCTAAACAAGGAGTGCAAAAGTTAGACTTTTTTAATCGGTCAGTTCAAGTGGTTCATCAACTAGAACTATTTAGTGTAGGATCTATAAATATTGAAGGAATTGATTGTAGGTGAGAGCTAGTATACTAACAGTTGTTTACCAAATAATGTGTTAACCTAAAATAATCTAAAAGGTGCTGTTTTAGTATATTGTACGGTTCTAATATCAGTAAAATATTTATTAGTATGAAATGTCGTAACAAAAGTCCTGAATTTGGAAGTATCTAATTTGACCAGATGTGCAACTTTATAGAATTTTTTTTTTTATTTTTCATTAATTTCCCACGTTTCATTTTAACTTGGCTAAACTTATGCTACATATTTAACTAAAATTTTAAAATTTTTGCTAGGTTGTAGGGGTGGCCATCATTTTATTGTAATCAACATGTAAAACTTAGAGGTTATAATATAATCTACTTATTTGTCCTTCAAATTTCTAAACTAATTACAATAGTAAATGAAAAGATAAATTAATAAGGATATTTGTGGAAAAACTCGTCCATTGGCGAGACTCCATTAGATTACAGCACATGGTAACTAACTACAGTGACTCCCATTAATATTGGGACAGTACATACAGAAGTTAAAAATTGACGAAAATTAAAAGTGGCACCCATTTATTCAAATTTTTATAAATTCATTTCATTTTATAATTACTATTAATTAAATAAAAACTATTTAAATAAGTAAATAAAAATGTTTTGGTAGATTAAAAAAAATATATATAATAATAAGAGCAAATTCTACCTCTCATAAATATTGGGACACTATTATAATTTATAGTTTGTCCAAGGTTTTGCCCGAATATTTATACAATTTGTAAATATATACCTTAAGCATATATTCAATATGAAATTAATAATTAAATTAGTTTATATAAATCAAGCCAGGTGTAACATGTCGCGCAAAAATACAAATACAACGATTGAACAAAGAAAAATTGTAATTTCTTTGCACAAAGACAATAAAAAGTGTTAGAGAGACAGAAAAACTGATCGGCCCTAAAACATCTACTGTGTGGAACATCATTCAGCGTTACCAAAAAGAAAAAGAATTGTTTAACCCCACAAAAAGGCCGTCCTCGACTGCTCTCTGAGAGAGAGCAGCGTTATATATTAAAAGAATTAAAAAAGATCACCGACTTAGTGCTCCAAAACTTCTATGTGAAATTTTTGACATGTTTAGAAAGCAAAAAAGGAGCAGAAACAGTTCGGAGAGTGCTAAGAAAACTCGACTATCATGGTAGAGTAGCCTGGAAGAATCCTTTTGTCAGTAAGATAAATCGTGCTAAGAGAGTGAAATTTGCCGAAAAATATTCCAATGTAAATAGTGACTTTTGGAATGATCTACTCTAGCGATGAATCAAAATTTAATGTTTTCCAGTCAGATGGAAGGGTTATGGTCTGGAGGAAAGCGAATGCTGAACTCGAAAAGAAGAATTTACAGCCAACTTTAAAGGGTTTTAAAGCTGCACCTCCGGGTAGAGGTGGGTCAGTTCTGGTTTGGGGCTAGATGTCCGCATCAGAATTTGGAGAATTAGTGTTTATTGATGGAATGATCCACAAAATGGTTTATAGTAACATATTAAAATATAATTTGAAAAAAGTGCCCAAACATTTGGTATTTTAGGGTCTTCTAAATTCTACCAAGATAACGACCCCAAACCTACGGCTTGGGTGATACGTCAGTGACTGTTATACAATTGCCCAAAAGTTTTCCAAACCTCTCCACAGTCACCAGATCTTAATCCCATTTATGGCAATATTTAGCCAGTGCTTTAAGCAAACGAATAATATCTAACAAAAATGAATTAAAACGATGTTTCCTGGAAGAATGGGAAAAAAACACCACCTGAATTAACCAAAAACTTGTTTCACCTATGCCTGATCGTTTGAGGGCTATTGTAAGTCAAAAAGCAATTATTAAATTATTACCAACAAAATATTAAATAGTAGGAGATTTTAAATATTGAACATTTAAACTCTAGCACTTCTGGTGTCCCAATATTTTTGAGAGCCTTATTTTACACTTTTTCAAAAAGTGCTACCTAACAGTTTGGAATTTCATCGATTTATACTTATATATAATTTCTACAGATGTTGCTAATGTAATTTAAAAAAAAAAAATTCCAAACTTTTGTCTGTTGTTTTCATTTTCCTTTTAAATCATTTTGTAATAGGTGTCCCAATATTAATGGGAGTCACTGTATCTTCTATTAATCCATTAGGCAGTCACATTGGCCAGCAACGTTTCAGTCATGTGGAGGTGGGTTAAGTAAAAGGATAGACGAAACAAGCTGACGTTACCATACTTGGAACTGACCGCAGAGTTTCTTTTGAAACTTTTTATATTTGATTTTTTTTAAACTGCTACGGAGATGAACATTGAGGTAATGGTGCTGAGTTAGATTTTACACCATAGAAAGGAGTATCAACAATAAAATAGAATTTTTTTTAGAATAACTTTATCCGTTTTCAGGGTATTACCCTATACAACAAATGGAGTTTGGTTAAATAAAATCAAATCAAATATTATCTTATTAAACGTAAATAAAAACTTAAACTAAAAACATACATTCTAATCTAATAAAAAACAAAAAAGAACCAAAATTTAGAAAACAAAATTAGAATCAAAACAAAATTATAAAAGTAATCTTTTATAAACGCAAAACAAAATTACTCATTTTCAAAGCACTTCGTACGAAATAAAATGAATCATTTAATTTGTTATTATCGGATTTATCTAACACAGTTTAAACTTGAATATCTATCTACATCTAAAATATTAGATATGTATTTATTCAAGTATTTATCTCTATAAGTTTGCAGCCTTAAACATTTTAATAAAAAGTGCTGTACGAGGGTCGTTTGAAAAGTCCGTGCAAAGTCAGAGAGATAGCACCACTGGCGCGTATCGAGGTTATGTTTAGTTAGTAGCATCTCTTGGAAGAACACACACCAAGTTTCAGCCAGATCGGTCTATTTCTTTGTGTTTGGCATTCGTTTGAATCGAGGAAGTCGATTGATTTTCAAAAAATGGACGAAAAAGAATTTCGTGTGTTGATTAAACACTACTTTATGAAAGGCAAAACGCCTCAGGAGACTAAAGAGAAGCTTGATAAACATTATGGTGACTCTGCACCTTCGATTAGAACAGTTTATAAGTGGTTCAAAATTTTCGGAGTGGCCATATGGGCACAAGTGACGCTGAACGTTCTGGACGCCCTGTTGAGGTTACTACTCCAGAAATCATTGATAAAATCCATGATATGGTGATGGATGACAGAAAAGTGAAGGTGCGTGAGATTGCTAGTGCTGTGGGCATCTCGAATGAACGGGTACATAATATTTTGCATCAACATTTGGACATGACAAAGCTATCCGCAAGATGGGTACCGCGATTGCTCACGCTTGACCAAAAACGAAATCGTGTGAAGTGTTGCAAGGACGGTTTGCAGCTGTTCCAGAAGAATCCGCTGGACCTTAAGCGTCGTTTCGTCACTGTGGATGAAACATGGATACATCACTACACTCCTGAGACCAAAGAACAATCTACGAGTAAACAATGGGTTACCAAGGGGGAATCTGCGCCAAAAAAGGCGAAGACCGTTCCTTCGGCCGGAAAGATTATGGCGACTGTCTTTTGGGATTCGCAAGGAATAATCCTCATCGACTATCTGGAAAAGGGTAAAACTATTACAGGTGCATATTATTCGTCGTTATTGGACCGTTTGAAAACCGAGCTGCAAGAAAAACGCCCACAAAAAAGTCCTTTTCCATCACGACAACGCACCAGCTCACACCTCAGCAGTTGTGGTCGCAAAATTAATGGAAATAGGGTTCCAACTCGTTTCACATCCCCCCTATTCTCCAGACTTGGCTCCCTCGGACTATTATTTGTTCCCCAATATGAAGAAATGGCTGGCGGGAAAAAGATTTTATTCAAACGAGGTGATTGCAGAAACGAATGGCTATTTTTCAGACTTGGACAAATCCTATTATTCGGAAGAGATCAACAAACTAGAGCAGCGTTGGACGAAGTGTATAAGCCTAAAAGGAGACTATGTTGAAAAATAAAAAAGGTTTACCCCAAAAAATTAAGTAGTTTTTATTTTTGCACGGACTTTTCAAACGACCCTCGTATATCCTCTTTTTCGGGAATGCTGCACATAGAACTATTGGAGATACATATCTCCTTGAAAACTGTTTCTGAAACCAGAAGAAGTAATTTGAAAAGAACGAGTATCAACAATTGCACTTTTGATGGGAGGATGAAAAATGAATCGACAGGAATTAAAAGGCTTGAAATTATATAGTTCAATAGCGTATGTTCAGTTCAATGCATAGGTTTCTGTGAGCCAGGTGTTTGTATCGATAGTTTGGGTCATTTTCCAAACAGCAGTAATTCTAGTTTGAATCATTTTTTTAGATTGTGTATGGAAGGGGCTCCACATGAATTGTTTTTATCAAAGAATAACCATAAGTAGCGTACGTAGGTCAACAGTTGTTAGTAAAATACCATTCAGATAGTTACGTCTTAATGTAACCAAGTTTTGTGGTTTCGAAAAGTAGTTATTTCAACCCTTTAGCTGTAGTGCTACCGAAGAGGACTTACAATACTTATTACTAGCACAATACCGCTGCTGATAAAGCTGATACAGTACAAGCTCGATTAACCGGGCTAACCTCCAGCTATACCCACCCCGGAAAACTGAAATCCCGGTTAAACCGAATACACAGTATTACATAGTACATTTGTACCTATGAATGTACATATGTATATCTCCTTAACAAAAACTTACAGTTTAAAAAGTTAAGTATAAGGGTTGATTAAACGCCAAAAGGTACACAAATCAGCATGTACCCAACATTTCATTCAAGCTTAGTTGATATAATTTAAGTAATTTTGCTGCATTAACTTTTCCTTCACATTTTTTAGAATTTATTAGATGTCACAGACCCTTATGCTGGCCAGTTCGTTCATAATATTATTTGGTTATAATTATGATAAAGTGTATATTATATCTTCGTTTTTAAATAGGTACTTTATTTTAACTCTATTCCAAATTATTCTTCTGATTTATCTTTAATATGCCCTTTATTCTGAAGTTGTCACATCTTATACATGCATGTTAAAGTAGAAAAAGACAAAGTTAGAGTCGGCTACTGTTTAAATTTGAATCACGGAGGATTTAAAACAATATTTCAGACTTGAATTCGTCTTACCGAAATATTCGTGAGCACAAATAACACACAGTTAATAACAAGTAGATTATTCAACAACAATTATTCATTTCTCAATTGTAATTTAATTTTACTTATAGTAAAATACTGGAATAATTAGCTGTCCTAAAAGTATGCAATACTTATTTATTTTATATTACATAACATATATATAACATTGTGAGAAGAACAGCTACATTGAGAGTGTGATTGAAGAAAACTATATTATTTGCGATAGAGCCAGATAATTATTACCTATTATTATAAACGTTTGACTACTACATAAAATAACAATTACTTTAATCGAAGAATGAACTTAAACCGACGATTTTTATTAAAAATAAAATAATCGAAATCATTGATGTATGTTGGTGTAAGCATTTTTTTAAAAAAGTTTTTAAATTTTGTAGCCTCGTAATTTTTTTTATTTTTTATAACGTTTTCTTTTTAACCTGTAATTAATAGTTTGATTATTATAGATTAATAGATATTAAAGTCAATCTACAGTGCTACTTGAACAAATATTTTGTAGATGAAAATGGCCAGCATAAGGGTCTGTGACATCTAATAAATTCTAAAAAATGTGAAGGAAAAGTTAATGCAGCAAAATTACTTAAATTATATCAACTAAGCTTGAATGAAATGTTGGGTACTAGCTGATTTGTGTACCTTTTGGCGTTTAATCAACCCTTATACTTAACTTTTTAAACTGTAAGTTTTTGTTAAGGAGATTTTTGTACCTTTTGGATAGATTTTCATTTTTGTCTATTTTGCTAAGTTACATATCTGCTTTACTGTTTTTTTTAAATTTGGAATAAGCAATTCTATCATTATAACCTGATAAGGTGTTAAGTAGGAACCGTAACTACCACTGGAGAGATCTTTTTAAAGAATGATTATAGTTGCGGTCCCCAAACCATCCTCAACAACAATTTTTTTGAGAAAGCCTTTTTATATAAAATAGGAAGGTATTTGTACGTAAAAAGCAAATTTAAACTGCGATTTCAGACCTTCCTTTTAAGAGGAGTAAGAAAAATAAACGGGCGATTTTAATAAGTATGTATTAAAACTGTCCGGTAGGACAGTTGTATAAGGGTTGATCTTCAAAAACTGCATGAAAAAGCGTAACGTTGAAAAAACACCCAACTTTGACAATTTTTTTCTCTTCAACTATAACAGATAAAATTCTCAAACTTCCTTTAAAATATAGGGCAAATCCTCCTTTATAACTGTAATTTTTTTGTAACAACATAGATACGGGTGCACAGGTAGACTCATCAGTAAGATGCCTATGTGAAAATATGTAAATTGAAAAGCCGTTTCGTCCCAGAGATCAACTCCTATCTTAGACGGTAATCCGTGGTAAATCCCAAGAAATTCAGTACTAATTGCACCATATTTTGGGGGTTTTTACATACATACATACATAATGACCCTACAAGAAAATCTGGTATAAGAGAGTTACTGCCACGCCCTACAATTATGTTACATCGGAAGACACAAAAAATTTTCCTGTTGCCACCGAAAATTAACTTTTGTTTCGGCGCCGATCCAGGTGTTCTTATGATTGACTCAACATGATCCCGGTTAATCCGAATCCCGGTTAACCGAGGGCCGGTCAATCGAGGTTGTACTCGATGTTGAAATCTGAATCATGTTTTACCCAGAACTGGTGCCTGGTAAGGTATGAATTTATTTATTTATATACACCTTTAAACTTCTATTAAAGTAAACTATATTTTTTAGTACGAATTCCAAATTTGAAGAGAATTTAAATGCATTTATATATATATGAGAAATGGTAATTTGTTTTTTGTACACCCAATTACGGAGCGTTAAAATCCTAAAATTTAATAGCAATTAGATTAGTGAAGAAGCGTTTTTAAACTGATAGTGAAAGTGAAGTCTATTGATCGTATTTATTTTGGCACTTGCTTTACTTTGTATAAATTTTCCTTATCGCAACCCAACCGACACTAGCCTCTGATTATGGCCCCGGCCTATTTACATTAAATTTCTTATTCGGTGAATCTAATTATAAGGCGCTATAAGTGTTTTTTTTTTTATCTGTTTTACTTCTAAATACTTGTTTACATTTACAAATATTGGACGAGGTACACTTGTGCATTGTTCTTATAATTGAAGTCTTAATTGCATATTGCGACTGATATGTTCTATGTACGAACAAATTCATTCAAAATATGAAGTGGAATAATGTCCAAATTTGATTAAACCATAAATCAAATCAGAACCTCCCCCAAAATTTTCTCAATTGGTTTTTATATTATTTTCCTCAAAAACATTTCTTAAGATTTCCATTAAGTATCGCTGCCATACTTGTTAACTTAAAACTATAATTGTAACCGGCTAGTGGTGAGGGAGAGACCCCTTTTAGTTCATCTCTCTCAGGGACGGTATCTTTTACGGACGAAGCTACGAGGGTCGTTTGAAAAGTCCGTGCAAAAATAAAAACTACTTAATTTTTTGGGGTAAACCTTTTTTATTTTTCAACATAGTCTCCTTTTAGGCTTATACACTTCGTCCAACGCTGCTCTAGTTTGTTGATCCCTTCCGAATAATAGAATTTGTCCAAGTCTGAAAAATAGCCATTCGTTTCTGCAATCACCTCCTCGTTTGAATAAAATCTTTTTCCCGCCAGCCATTTCTTCATATTGGGGAAGAAATAGTAGTCCGAGGGAGCCAAGTCTGGAGAATAGGGGGGATGTGAAACGAGTTGGAACCGTATTTGCATTAATTTTGCGACCACAACTGCTGAGGTGTGAGCTGGTGCGTTGTCGTGATGGAAAAGGACTTTTTTGTGGGCGTTTTTCTTGCAGCTCGGTTTTCAAACGGTCCAATAACGATGAATAATATGCACCTGTAATAGTTTTACCCTTTTCCAGATAGTCGATGAGGATTATTCCTTGCGAATCCCAAAAGACAGTCGCCATAATCTTTCCGGCCGAAGGAACGGTCTTCGCCTTTTTTGGCGCAGATTCCCCCTTGGTAACTCATTGTTTAGATTGTTCTTTGGTCTCAGGAGTGTAGTGATGTATCCATGTTTCATCCACAGTGACGAAACGACGCTTAAAGTCCTGCGGATTCTTCTGGAACAGCTGCAAACCGTCCTTGCAACACTTCACACGATTTCGTTTTTGGTCAAGCGTGAGCAATCGCGTCACCCATCTTGCGGATAGCTTTGTCATGTCCAAATGTTGATGCAAAATATTATGTACCCGTTCATTCGAGATGCCCACAGCACTAGAAATCTCACGCACCTTCACTCTTCTGTCATCCATCACCATATCATGGATTTTATCAATGATTTCTGGAGTTGTAACCTCAACAGGGCGTCCAGAACGTTCAGCGTCACTTGTGCCCATATGGACACTCCGAAAATTTTGAAACCACTTATAAACTGTTCTAATCGAAGGTGCAGAGTCACCATAATGTTTATCAACCTTCTCTTTAGTCTCCTGAGGCGTTTTGCCTTTCATAAAGGTGTGTTTAATCAACACACGAAATTCTTTTTCGTCCATTTTTTGAAAATCACTCGACTTCCTCCATTCAAACGAATGCCAAACACAAAGAAATAGACCGATCTGGCTGAAACTTGGTGTGTGTTCTTCCAAGAGATGCTACTAACTAAACATAACCTCGATACGCGCCAGTAGTGCTATCTCTCTGACTTTGCACGGACTTTTCAAACGACCCTCGTATCAGAGACGATATCCCTAACCAGCCCGAAACAGTAGAATACCCTTTACAGCTCCTCTGGCGGGATAACTCAATCGTGAGATGAGGGAGGACCCTGTAAACAATCACCCGGGGCGACAGGGATCAAAATAAAATTCTCTCGTGTGCTATAATTGAACAAACAAGAGAATACCTTCATTTAAGGAAATATTGATACAGAAAAGATTGAGAGATTTATTACAGAAAAATTGTAAGTACGAGTATGTTCTAAACTAAAGCAATGTAAAATGAAAAGCATACAAAAAAGAATTATTATGCTAAATACAAAATAACAATAAGAAAATGCAAGACTTACAGTGACGATACGATATTCAAGGCACTGGCAAGGCCGAGCGTACGCGAAGTAATGAATCTCTTTTAAAATGTTATTTTATTAGCAATAAACAGTAAATCACTCTGACAGTCCAACGGTCGCTCCAAATTTTTAATAATGCGGTAGCTCCTGCCATCTATTGACAATTTTCGGTTACATTATAAAGAAAATTTTATTATTCATTAATTGTGAAAAAAGGCAAAATTGTCAAAGTTGGATTTTTTTCAACAGTACGCTTTTTTTAAAAAATTATTTAAGGCGCATCAACATGTGTGGTTATTGGCGCCCGGAGCTTTTTTTTTTTTTTTTCAGGGCACTGCTGGCCTCTGAACAGCGTTCTCTCGTTACAGACAGCACTGTCCATCACCGGACAGTGAGCTATAAGAAGCTCCTAGAAAGAGCAAAAATCTAAGGGCCAGCCAGCTGGATTCGAACCCAAGATCTCTGCGTGGGAATCCAAATACTCTAACCCAGGGGTCCCTAAACTTTTTACACAGGGGGCCAGTTCACTGTCCCTCAGGCCGCCGTTAGAGGGCCGGACTATAAAACAAACTATTTTAAAGTAAAAAAAAAACGGGAACAAATAGAATATTTTTAAATAAAGAACAAGTAAATTTAAATCAACAAACTGCCCAGTATTTCTGTGGGAATTATGGTCCTGCTTTTGGCTAATGAGATGGTCAATGTCCGGTTTAGTTATAATGCTTTGCCTTTCTTCCTACTTCTGGCTGTTATTTTACACTGTTTTCGGAGCCGTGACGCGTCCGTCCCGCGTCATCGGAAGTAGTACTGTACATGAGCGACGCAGCGCTTTGCGGTATCGCCACATATAGTGCTCCTCTCACTGACCACCTAGTGAAAGAGATACCCCTTCCGGAAGTGCGGCGGGGGCCGGATAAATGTCCTCAGGGGGCCGCATGTGGCCCGCGGGCTGTAGTTTGGGGACCCCTGATCTAACCGCATAGCTAATCTCTTCCCTCAAACGCAGTTTCTTTTTCTTTCAGAAACAAATTTGTAACCGAACAATTTTAATGTAATAAAGTTTAAACTATTGGCCTACAATATGTATTTATTAATATCATGTTCGAAATTCAATCGATAGTACTGTAATGTTTATTTAGACCATTTTTTTTTCTGAAAATTAGTTTTAAGTTAAAATTAGTTTGAGGAGAAGTGATCGCCTTCTTTTGTGATAGGTGTTGAAATGTAATTTGCGAGTACAATGTTAACATTTGTAGAATCATATACGTAGCCTTTAATTCAGACGTACGTTAATTGTCAGACTGATCAATTGGTGGATGGTCATGTTACAGATGGGTGATGATCGTATTCCTAGATTGTGTAAATTGGTTTACAGCCACTTAATGCCCATTAACTGGTGTAGTTCTCTTTTGAGTTCACTTGAAAAAATTGGAGCAACAAAAATATGGAAGTCTAACAACTTTAATCAGGTGAAAAAGTGTAAAAATAACTTAATTAATGCATATAAGTTGCACTTGATTAGTACTGACATTAATAAAATCTACAGGGTGATCCATTTAAATGTTCAAATTGATGTCCTTGAACATTAAGACAGGCTCGGCATCTTTCTTCCACAGCAGCAGTAGCCGAACGGCACTGGACTGCTGTTACTGATTCGCAAGCTTCAATTACTCTTCTTTTTAAAGAATGAAGATCATTGACCGACATTTCATAGACTTTTCTTTTTATCGCCTCCCAAGCAAAAAAAAAAATTCCACTGGTGTTAGATCTGGAGAGCGTGTAGGCCAAGTCGCCGGTCCAGACGGCCAATCCACCGATTGGGATAATGTTGATTTAGCCATTGTCGTGGACCTCTGCCGTAATGTGCTGGATAATGTCCTGAAACCATGACTTCCTTCTCAGTTGTAGCGGAACATCTTCAATCAAAGTGTAATAATCATTACTAAGGAACTGCAGAAATGTGTCCGCACTGAGCCTAGGTGGTAAGAAATGCGGGCCAATTAAAACATTGTCTAATATCCCCCAACCAAACATTGAAAATCATGCTGAAAATGGTGCTCACGAATAGCGTGAGGATTTTCAAGCATCCAGAGATGATAATTTTTTTGGTTGAGGATACCTCTTCTTGTAAAAGTAGTTTCATCCGTCCAGAGAATTTGTCGCGAAAATTGAGGATTAAGATCAACTTGATTTACATACCAATCGGAAAAAATTCTTCTTTGACAAAAATCTTGAGGCAATAAATTTTGTACCCATTGATAATGATATGGATGACGTCCATCTGCAGAGAGTGATCTCCATGTTGTAATCATGTAATTCTGCTGCAGCTCTTCGTACACTGGCAGACGGATTATCATCAAAATATTTTAATATAGTCGCACTCTTTAATATAGATATTGTCAAGCAGTGAGAAAGGAGAAATTTTAAGTATAATAATTCATAAAAATGGAAATCTTCAGACGTGAATATCTCAAAAACAAAGCGTTTACGGGCGTACCTCCAGGGGAATTTTTTTTCTTGTTTTGAGGTCCTAAATTCATATTTTCAGTTAGGACACTTAACCCTGAAACACCCTGTATAGTGTAATATGTATATAGATAATTAATAATTAATTAAAAGAATACTTTAGTTCTAGTTTTTTGTTTTGTATATTAGAATTAATTTGTGGTTTTATTTGTATTTTGTATGATTATTGAATTAACTAGGCTAGACCCCAGCTTTTATAAAAATTGTATTTAAAAAAAAAAAAAAATTCATGTTAGTACTATACGAGGGTCGTTTGAAAAGTCCGTGCAAAGTCAGAGATATAGCACCACTGGCGCGTATCGAGGTTATGTTTAGTTAGTAGCATCTCTTGGAAGAACACACACCAAGTTTCAGCCAGATCGGTCTATTTCTTTGTGTTTGGCATTTGTTTGAATCGAGGAAGTCGAGTGATTTTCAAAGAATGGACGAAAAAGAATTTCGTGTGTTGATTAAACACTACTTTATGAAAGGCAAAACGCCTCAGGAGACTAAAGAGAAGCTTGATAAACATTATGGTGACTCTGCACCTTCGATTAGAACAGTTTCGGAGTGGCCATACGGGCACAAGTGACGCTGAACGTTCTGGATGCCCTGTTGAGGTTACTACTCCAGAAATCATTGATAAAATCCAAGATATGGTGATGGATGCCAGAAGAGTGAAGGTGCGTGAGATTGCTAGTGCTGTGGGCATCTCGAATGAACGGGTACATAATATTTTGCATCAACATTTGGACATGACAAAGCTATCCGCAAGATGGGTGCCGCGATTGCTCACGCTTGACCAAAAACGAAATCGTGTGAAGTGTTGCAAGGACGGTTTGTAGCTGTTCCAGAAGAATCCGCAGGACTTTAAGCGTCGTTTCGTCACTGTGGATGAAACATGGATACATCACTACACTCCTGAGACCAAAGAACAATCTAAACAATGGGTTACCAAGGGGGAATCTGCGCCAAAAAAGGCGAAGACCGTTCCTTCGGCCGGAAAGATTATGGTGACTGTCTTTTGGGATTAGCAAGGAATAATCCTCATCGACTATCTGGAAAAGGGTAAAACTATTACAGGTGCATATTATTCATTGTTATTGGACCGTTTGAAAACCGAGCTGCAAGAAAAACGCCCACGATTGGCCCACAAAAAAGTCCTTTTCCATCACGACAACGCACCAGCTCACACCTCAGCAGTTGTGGTCACAAAATTAATGGAAATAGGATTCCAACTCGTTTCACATCCTCCCTATTCTCCAGACTTGGCTCCCTCGGACTACTATTTGTTCCCCAATATGAAGAAATGGCTGGCGGGAAAAAGATTTTATTCAAACGAGGAGGTGATTGCAGAAACGAATGGTTATTTTTCAGACTTGGACAAATCCTATTATTCGGAAGGGATCAACAAACTAGAGCAGCGTTGGACGAAGTGTATAAGCCTAAAAAGAGACTATGTTGAAAAATAAAAAAGGTTTACCCCAAAAAATTAAGTAGTTTTTATTTTTCACGGACTTTTCAAACGACCCTCGTACTTAGCCAAAATTCAGAATTTGGAGAAAGATAGTGAACCAGAAAAGGGTCATTTGTGGTGGACAGTTTAATTTCTTTGTAATTTTCTTGAAAATGAATCCATATTTGTGTTTTTTATAACCGTTTTCTGGTTATCTTAGCAAAAAGAGAGACGATTATTCTATTTTATTTATTTATCTAACCCTCAAATTTATTATTTTGTTAAATTTTTAAGAAATTTAGTACAAATTCATTATTTAAAGATATACTTAATTTAAAACTTCTCAAAACAAAACCCTAAAAAACTGAAAAACTTTCATTATGACACAAATCAATTCCCAAGGAAATTGAGAATCACAAAAAAAAGTACCTTCTCCTGCTTAGTAGTGTGTGAGTAAGTCGTGTGACGACTAACTTACCGTTTTAATTATGAATTTAAAATTAGGAGATAATAAAGTTACTTGCGGGTTCAACGAATTGTGTGTCGCCGAAGTTGTTAATCTTCAGAATTAACAGCAAGAAACAGTTGCCCTAGTTAATTGAAGTCTCTTAACTAAGAAATAAGTTTCAATTTACCGGATTCCAGATTAGCAATTCCATGGAGATTAGACAAGAAGTCTGGCTGACAATCCATTCAATGTTTCTTAAGTTCCAAGTTAATCGCTTTATTAAGTTGAAGTCCTCTCCCATTGGCGCTCCAATTATTAAATAAAGTGAATGAACTTCTTAAGAAGATTAGTAGTGGCTAGCGGAGTTTACAGTCAATGACTTTCGACCTTCAAAGCGACCTCTCTTTCTTGTCGGCAATTCTAGATTCCTATTCGCAGAGCTGGGGACATCTGCAACGCCTCCGCAACTTTCCCTTACACCAATCATTAGGCAATTCTTGATTTAACAAATTTCCTTCCGCCATATATATATATTTATAGTGAGGATTTTATGCTCCTTAATAAATACTTTTAAGATATAATCTCACACATCTTGGGACTAACTCCTCTCCTAAAGTAGTGTTCAGCGGTTCATTAGAGTCCGTCAATTTGTATTCCGTGAAAAAAAGGTAACAAATTAAATTAAATGGTTTAAATTAACTAAAAATTGTAATTACTGTTCATTATTTTTGGTGACTGATTCATAGTTTCAATAGGATGAAAAAAATAACTGCCAGTTTCTGTCATGATATATTTTTATTATGCCGAGCTTTCGACCTAGGGACCAGGTCATCTTCAGGGCTATTTAATCAGGATCAAGACAGATATCATGCAGGTATCTGGACAATTTAAACAACGCAAAACTTATTACAAAATACTTGATAATTGGCAACACTGACTTCCACGCAACCAATCACTTATCAAACACAAAACCGATCACACACAGTCTATGAACAGACAAGACAGAAGACACACTAACCCTTAAATGATGTAAAATATTAATTTGTAAATTAGGTAAATAATTTTGTAAATTTCGTTACATTATACATATTCATTGTAATATAATTATTGTTATCACACCTGTTCCACAGCCCTGAAGATGACCTAGCCCCTAGGTCGAAAGCTCGGCATAATAAAAATATATTATGACTGAAACTGGCAGTTATTTTTTCATTCTAATAGAAATTTTAGGTTATTCAGAGATGTCAAGAAACAAAAGCTACAAAAGGTTGAGGGGAATATCGGCCATTTTTCTGGACTCGATATTTATGATCAATTATCAGGGGTATAGTTGGAACAAAGATCGATTTCAGCAAAAAAAAATGCATAATGCGTCTATCACCCTTATTTCAAGTTGAATGAAAATAAAACTATAGAATAATACTATAGCTTTTCAGGCGTCACGGTAGCCGAGCGGTTAGAGGCGAGACCTGTAAAGCTAATATGTATTGTGGTACTGGGTTCGATTCCCCGGTCTTAGGTCTTGGATTTTATTTAATGATTAATAAAAGAAATTTACAGTAAAGTGTATGTTTGCTAGTCGCCTCCGTCCACGGCACCTAATTTGGTAGTTAGACGAAAAGGCCGCCTGAAAAAATAGGCAATTACTTTACTTTAAATTCTGTAGTTCTGTAATTAAATTTATTGTGAATTCTTTTAATAACCATTAAATAAAATCCAAGGCCTAAGACCGGGAATCGAACCCAGTACCACAATACATATTAGCTTTGCAGGTCTCGCCTCTAACCGCTCGGCTACCGTGGCACCTTAGGATCGTTTAACTGTCCTGTACAGTTCGAGTATGCATGTCCATATGGCATTGTACACCTTTCGTTAGTGTTAGTGATCGTCAGTCGAGTTGTCGTATTAACATATTGTATCTTCAGCTAAAGTATCTCCTTTTTAGTCGAGTGTACCGTTTGTCCAGATAAAGTCCAAGATATTTGCAGCTGGATCAGGATGTTGTTAAGGTAAAAAAGAAGGGAAAGTTTTTTGATTTAACGTGAATACTACGTATTTTGATTGTTTGTTATTTAACCTACTTTATCCTTTAACATAAAATAATAAAACGCGAAAAACTTGAAAAGAATTAATTTGTTTTCAAAGAATCTTTTACCCAATGATGGCATTAAAATGAAACCAATAGATTAGTGTAACTATAACAATGCCATTGCCAACTTGATTATTTCCTTCCTAAACTATTCTTCTATATTCTAACACACAATAATTTTTTTTTGTGTGTAAGTATTCCACAGTTCTAAAAAGATAGAAAGAGTACCCTCGCCTTTAATTAACATATGTGTAGTCTATCTCCCAAAAGGTGCTTCTGCACAAAATTTCTTATCGAATAACGTTTTATTCTTGAAAATCTTTCAACCCTATTAGGCACTACGTTATGGCTCAAATTTTCGATTGCAATATTTGCTCTTACTCAGGAGCTAAAACCAGATTGCTCATTAGACGTAAGTAGGGAAAAAAAACGTATCTCTTTATCCAGCCAAATTTTAACATATTGTGGCTAAAAGTTTACACAGTTATTTATAATTAATGCCAATTTTAAGAGAGGCCTTAAATATGAGGGGCTAACGCCTCTACTAAAGTAAGTACAGCATCGAGACTTCCAAAAGTTGCATTTACATAAAACTTCGAATCGAATTACCCTTCATTTGTAAAAATTGATTTACGCGTTTACGCGCTACGTTGTTTACCAAAAAAAAGGTTTGTCAATGTTAGTAATATTGTACTTTAATGCCAACCGTATATTATACACATTAGGTCGGCTGGTTTTGGTTGTAGTAGTTCAGAAAACCGTGAAAAATACAAAATGTTCATTAGTTATGCTGGAATTTCCATAATTTCTGTTTCTTACATTGAACTTTATTGCCAACCGTATATTATACACATTAGGTCGGCTGGTTTTGGGTGCAGAGATTTAGAAAAAAGAGAAAAATACGAAATCTTCATTAGTTTCGATGGAAATTTCATAATTCCTGTTTCTTACTTTGTACTTTAATGCCAACCGTATATTATACACATTAGGTCGGCTGGTTTTGGGTGCAGAGATTTAGAAAAAAGAGAAAAATACGAAATCTTCATTAGTTTCGATGGAAATTTCATAATTCCTGTTTCTTACTTTGTACTTTAATGCCAACCGTATATTATACACATTAGGTCGGCTGGTTTTGGGTGCAGAGATTTAGAAAAAAGAGAAAAATACGAAATCTTCATTAGTTTCGATGGAAATTTCATAATTCCTGTTTCTTACTTTGTACTTTAATGCCAACCGTATATTATACACATTAGGTCGGCTGGTTTTGGGTGCAGAGATTTAGAAAAAAGAGAAAAATACGAAATCTTCATTAGTTTCGATGGAAATTTCATAATTCCTGTTTCTTACTTTGTACTTTAATGCCAACCGTATATTATACACATTAGGTCGGCTGGTTTTGGGTGCAGAGATTTAGAAAAAAGAGAAAAATACGAAATCTTCATTAGTTTCGATGGAAATTTCATAATTCCTGTTTCTTACTTTGTACTTTAATGCCAACCGTATATTATACACATTAGGTCGGCTGGTTTTGGGTGCAGAGATTTAGAAAAAAGAGAAAAATACGAAATCTTCATTAGTTTCGATGGAAATTTCATAATTCCTGTTTCTTACTTTGTACTTTAATGCCAACCGTATATTATACACATTAGGTCGGCTGGTTTTGGGTGCAGAGATTTAGAAAAAAGAGAAAAATACGAAATCTTCATTAGTTTCGATGGAAATTTCATAATTCCTGTTTCTTACTTTGTACTTTAATGCCAACCGTATATTATACACATTAGGTCGGCTGGTTTTGGGTGCAGAGATTTAGAAAAAAGAGAAAAATACGAAATCTTCATTAGTTTCGATGGAAATTTCATAATTCCTGTTTCTTACTTTGTACTTTAATGCCAACCGTATATTATACACATTAGGTCGGCTGGTTTTGGGTGCAGAGATTTAGAAAAAAGAGAAAAATACGAAATCTTCATTAGTTTCGATGGAAATTTCATAATTCCTGTTTCTTACTTTGTACTTTAATGCCAACCGTATATTATACACATTAGGTCGGCTGGTTTTGGGTGCAGAGATTTAGAAAAAAGAGAAAAATACGAAATCTTCATTAGTTTCGATGGAAATTTCATAATTCCTGTTTCTTACTTTGTACTTTAATGCCAACCGTATATTATACACATTAGGTCGGCTGGTTTTGGGTGCAGAGATTTAGAAAAAAGAGAAAAATACGAAATCTTCATTAGTTTCGATGGAAATTTCATAATTCCTGTTTCTTACTTTGTACTTTAATGCCAACCGTATATTATACACATTAGGTCGGCTGGTTTTGGGTGCAGAGATTTAGAAAAAAGAGAAAAATACGAAATCTTCATTAGTTTCGATGGAAATTTCATAATTCCTGTTTCTTACTTTGTACTTTAATGCCAACCGTATATTATACACATTAGGTCGGCTGGTTTTGGGTGCAGAGATTTAGAAAAAAGAGAAAAATACGAAATCTTCATTAGTTTCGATGGAAATTTCATAATTCCTGTTTCTTACTTTGTACTTTAATGCCAACCGTATATTATACACATTAGGTCGGCTGGTTTTGGGTGCAGAGATTTAGAAAAAAGAGAAAAATACGAAATCTTCATTAGTTTCGATGGAAATTTCATAATTCCTGTTTCTTACTTTGTACTTTAATGCCAACCGTATATTATACACATTAGGTCGGCTGGTTTTGGGTGCAGAGATTTAGAAAAAAGAGAAAAATACGAAATCTTCATTAGTTTCGATGGAAATTTCATAATTCCTGTTTCTTACTTTGTACTATAATGCCAACCGTATATTATACACATTAGGTCGGCTGGTTTTGGATGTAGTAGTTCAGAAAACCGGGAAAAATACAAAATGTTCATTAGTTTTGCTGGAATTTCCATAATTTCTGTTTCTTACATTGTACTTTATTGCCAACCGTATACTATACACATTAGGTCGGCTGGTTTTGGATGTAGTAGTTCAGAAAACCGGGAAAAATACAAAATGTTCATTAGTTATGCTGGAATTTCCATAATTTCTGTTTCTTACATTGTACTTTAATGCCAACCGTATATTATACACATTAGGTCGGCTGGTTTTGGGTGCAGAGATTTAGAAAAAAGAGAAAAATACGAAATCTTCATTAGTTTCGATGGAAATTTCATAATTCCTGTTTCTTACTTTGTACTTTAATGCCAACCGTATATTATACACATTAGGTCGGCTGGTTTTGGATGTAGTAGTTCAGAAAACCGGGAAAAATACAAAATGTTCATTAGTTATGCTGGAATTTCCATAATTTCTGTTTCTTACTTTGTACTTTAATGCCAACCGTATATTATACACATTAGGTCGGCTGGTTTTGGGTGCAGAGATTTAGAAAAAAGAGAAAAATACGAAATCTTCATTAGTTTCGATGGAAATTTCATAATTCCTGTTTCTTACTTTGTACTTTAATGCCAACCGTATATTATACACATTAGGTCGGCTGGTTTTGGGTGCAGAGATTTAGAAAAAAGAGAAAAATACGAAATCTTCATTAGTTTCGATGGAAATTTCATAATTCCTGTTTCTTACTTTGTACTTTAATGCCAACCGTATATTATACACATTAGGTCGGCTGGTTTTGGGTGCAGAGATTTAGAAAAAAGAGAAAAATACGAAATCTTCATTAGTTTCGATGGAAATTTCATAATTCCTGTTTCTTACTTTGTACTTTAATGCCAACCGTATATTATACACATTAGGTCGGCTGGTTTTGGATGTAGTAGTTCAGAAAACCGGGAAAAATACAAAATGTTCATTAGTTATGCTGGAATTTCCATAATTTCTGTTTCTTACTTTGTACTTTAATGCCAACCGTATATTATACACATTAGGTCGGCTGGTTTTGGGTGCAGAGATTTAGAAAAAAGAGAAAAATACGAAATCTTCATTAGTTTCGATGGAAATTTCATAATTCCTGTTTCTTACTTTGTACTTTAATGCCAACCGTATATTATACACATTAGGTCGGCTGGTTTTGGGTGCAGAGATTTAGAAAAAAGAGAAAAATACGAAATCTTCATTAGTTTCGATGGAAATTTCATAATTCCTGTTTCTTACTTTGTACTTTAATGCCAACCGTATATTATACACATTAGGTCGGCTGGTTTTGGGTGCAGAGATTTAGAAAAAAGAGAAAAATACGAAATCTTCATTAGTTTCGATGGAAATTTCATAATTCCTGTTTCTTACTTTGTACTTTAATGCCAACCGTATATTATACACATTAGGTCGGCTGGTTTTGGATGTAGTAGTTCAGAAAACCGGGAAAAATACAAAATGTTCATTAGTTTTGCTGGAATTTCCATAATTTCTGTTTCTTACATTGTACTTTATTGCCAACCGTATATTATACACATTAGGTCGGCTGGTTTTGGATGTAGTAGTTCAGAAAACCGGGAAAAATACAAAATGTTCATTAGTTATGCTGGAATTTCCATAATTTCTGTTTCTTACATTGTACTTTAATGCCAACCGTATATTATACACATTAGGTCGGCTGGTTTTGGGTGCAGAGATTTAGAAAAAAGAGAAAAATACGAAATCTTCATTAGTTTCGATGGAAATTTCATAATTCCTGTTTCTTACTTTGTACTTTAATGCCAACCGTATATTATACACATTAGGTCGGCTGGTTTTGGATGTAGTAGTTCAGAAAACCGGGAAAAATACAAAATGTTCATTAGTTATGCTGGAATTTCCATAATTTCTGTTTCTTACTTTGTACTTTAATGCCAACCGTATATTATACACATTAGGTCGGCTGGTTTTGGGTGCAGAGATTTAGAAAAAAGAGAAAAATACGAAATCTTCATTAGTTTCGATGGAAATTTCATAATTCCTGTTTCTTACTTTGTACTTTAATGCCAACCGTATATTATACACATTAGGTCGGCTGGTTTTGGATGTAGTAGTTCAGAAAACCGGGAAAAATACAAAATGTTCATTAGTTATGCTGGAATTTCCATAATTTCTGTTTCTTACTTTGTACTTTAATGCCAACCGTATATTATACACATTAGGTCGGCTGGTTTTGGGTGCAGAGATTTAGAAAAAAGAGAAAAATACGAAATCTTCATTAGTTTCGATGGAAATTTCATAATTCCTGTTTCTTACTTTGTACTTTAATGCCAACCGTATATTATACACATTAGGTCGGCTGGTTTTGGGTGCAGAGATTTAGAAAAAAGAGAAAAATACGAAATCTTCATTAGTTTCGATGGAAATTTCATAATTCCTGTTTCTTACTTTGTACTTTAATGCCAACCGTATATTATACACATTAGGTCGGCTGGTTTTGGGTGCAGAGATTTAGAAAAAAGAGAAAAATACGAAATCTTCATTAGTTTCGATGGAAATTTCATAATTCCTGTTTCTTACTTTGTACTTTAATGCCAACCGTATATTATACACATTAGGTCGGCTGGTTTTGGGTGCAGAGATTTAGAAAAAAGAGAAAAATACGAAATCTTCATTAGTTTCGATGGAAATTTCATAATTCCTGTTTCTTACTTTGTACTATAATGCCAACCGTATATTATACACATTAGGTCGGCTGGTTTTGGATGTAGTAGTTCAGAAAACCGGGAAAAATACAAAATGTTCATTAGTTTTGCTGGAATTTCCATAATTTCTGTTTCTTACATTGTACTTTATTGCCAACCGTATACTATACACATTAGGTCGGCTGGTTTTGGATGTAGTAGTTCAGAAAACCGGGAAAAATACAAAATGTTCATTAGTTATGCTGGAATTTCCATAATTTCTGTTTCTTACATTGTACTTTAATGCCAACCGTATATTATACACATTAGGTCGGCTGGTTTTGGGTGCAGAGATTTAGAAAAAAGAGAAAAATACGAAATCTTCATTAGTTTCGATGGAAATTTCATAATTCCTGTTTCTTACTTTGTACTTTAATGCCAACCGTATATTATACACATTAGGTCGGCTGGTTTTGGATGTAGTAGTTCAGAAAACCGGGAAAAATACAAAATGTTCATTAGTTATGCTGGAATTTCCATAATTTCTGTTTCTTACTTTGTACTTTAATGCCAACCGTATATTATACACATTAGGTCGGCTGGTTTTGGGTGCAGAGATTTAGAAAAAAGAGAAAAATACGAAATCTTCATTAGTTTCGATGGAAATTTCATAATTCCTGTTTCTTACTTTGTACTTTAATGCCAACCGTATATTATACACATTAGGTCGGCTGGTTTTGGGTGCAGAGATTTAGAAAAAAGAGAAAAATACGAAATCTTCATTAGTTATGCTGGAATTTCCATAATTTCTGTTTCTTACTTTGTACTTTAATGCCAACCGTATATTATACACATTAGGTCGGCTGGTTTTGGGTGCAGAGATTTAGAAAAAAGAGAAAAATACGAAATCTTCATTAGTTTCGATGGAAATTTCAAAATTCCTGTTTCTTACTTTGTACTTTAATGCCAACCGTATATTATACACATTAGGTCGGCTGGTTTTGGATGTAGTAGTTCAGAAAACCGGGAAAAATACAAAATGTTCATTAGTTATGCTGGAATTTCCATAATTTCTGTTTCTTACTTTGTACTTTAATGCCAACCGTATATTATACACATTAGGTCGGCTGGTTTTGGGTGCAGAGATTTAGAAAAAAGAGAAAAATACGAAATCTTCATTAGTTTCGATGGAAATTTCATAATTCCTGTTTCTTACTTTGTACTTTAATGCCAACCGTATATTATACACATTAGGTCGGCTGGTTTTGGGTGCAGAGATTTAGAAAAAAGAGAAAAATACGAAATCTTCATTAGTTTCGATGGAAATTTCATAATTCCTGTTTCTTACTTTGTACTTTAATGCCAACCGTATATTATACACATTAGGTCGGCTGGTTTTGGGTGCAGAGATTTAGAAAAAAGAGAAAAATACGAAATCTTCATTAGTTTCGATGGAAATTTCATAATTCCTGTTTCTTACTTTGTACTTTAATGCCAACCGTATATTATACACATTAGGTCGGCTGGTTTTGGATGTAGTAGTTCAGAAAACCGGGAAAAATACAAAATGTTCATTAGTTTTGCTGGAATTTCCATAATTTCTGTTTCTTACATTGTACTTTATTGCCAACCGTATATTATACACATTAGGTCGGCTGGTTTTGGATGTAGTAGTTCAGAAAACCGGGAAAAATACAAAATGTTCATTAGTTATGCTGGAATTTCCATAATTTCTGTTTCTTACATTGTACTTTAATGCCAACCGTATATTATACACATTAGGTCGGCTGGTTTTGGGTGCAGAGATTTAGAAAAAAGAGAAAAATACGAAATCTTCATTAGTTTCGATGGAAATTTCATAATTCCTGTTTCTTACTTTGTACTTTAATGCCAACCGTATATTATACACATTAGGTCGGCTGGTTTTGGATGTAGTAGTTCAGAAAACCGGGAAAAATACAAAATGTTCATTAGTTATGCTGGAATTTCCATAATTTCTGTTTCTTACTTTGTACTTTAATGCCAACCGTATATTATACACATTAGGTCGGCTGGTTTTGGGTGCAGAGATTTAGAAAAAAGAGAAAAATACGAAATCTTCATTAGTTTCGATGGAAATTTCATAATTCCTGTTTCTTACTTTGTACTTTAATGCCAACCGTATATTATACACATTAGGTCGGCTGGTTTTGGATGTAGTAGTTCAGAAAACCGGGAAAAATACAAAATGTTCATTAGTTATGCTGGAATTTCCATAATTTCTGTTTCTTACTTTGTACTTTAATGCCAACCGTATATTATACACATTAGGTCGGCTGGTTTTGGGTGCAGAGATTTAGAAAAAAGAGAAAAATACGAAATCTTCATTAGTTTCGATGGAAATTTCATAATTCCTGTTTCTTACTTTGTACTTTAATGCCAACCGTATATTATACACATTAGGTCGGCTGGTTTTGGATGTAGTAGTTCAGAAAACCGGGAAAAATACAAAATGTTCATTAGTTATGCTGGAATTTCCATAATTTCTGTTTCTTACTTTGTACTTTAATGCCAACCGTATATTATACACATTAGGTCGGCTGGTTTTGGGTGCAGAGATTTAGAAAAAAGAGAAAAATACGAAATCTTCATTAGTTTCGATGGAAATTTCATAATTCCTGTTTCTTACTTTGTACTTTAATGCCAACCGTATATTATACACATTAGGTCGGCTGGTTTTGGATCCAGTAGTTCAGAAAATAAGGAAAAATACAAAATCTTCATTAGTTTTGCTGGAATTTCCATAATTTCTGTTTCTAACATTGTACTTTAATGCCAACCGTATATTATACACATTAGGTCGGCTGGTTTTGGATGTAGTAGTTCAGAAAACCGGGAAAAATACAAAATGTTCATTAGTTATGCTGGAATTTCCATAATTTCTGTTTCTTACTTTGTACTTTATTGCCAACCGTATATTATACACATTAGGTCGGCTGGTTTTGGATGTAGTAGTTCAGAAAACCGGGAAAAATACAAAATGTTCATTAGTTATGCTGGAATTTCCATAATTTCTGTTTCTAACATTGTACTTTATTGCCAACCGTATATTATACACATTAGGTCGGCTGGTTTTGGATGTAGTAGTTCAGAAAATAGGGAAAAATACAAAATATTCAGTTTGTCAATTCTGTTCAATGTTGAAAATTTAAGTATTAAAAATTTATCTGCTATAATTTGAGGAAAAAAAAGACAGTTTGAGTTTGTTACCGCTGGTGTAATCACTAAATATGAGCTAGGACCCAGAGATTCTGTACCGTAAGGTGAGAATGCCTACGTATATTGATTGCTTGGGACGGCCAGCCAAATAGAGCGGCAGAAAGGTTAGCTGGAATAAGTTGTTTTTTTTTAAACAAAAAAAAAAGAAGCTAAATACGGAAGAATTAGGGAATAGCGAAGTCAGCATTCAGCTACTTACGCCAGTTGTAGTTGTTATATAGCGCGCGATTTATCAGTATAATGACCATTGCAGTATCTTGGAATTTCATCCGAACAAAAACTTTTATTTGAAACCATTGGGTGTTTAGGCTATACATTAACGTCCCTTCACTGCTTATTGTACAGGCTTGTGTAATAAGACTGAATAATATCAAAATTGTCCCAGTATTTCCAAACTTAATGATCTACTGTGCGGAAGTGACATTAAAGAAGGATATTCAGAGACCTGAAAAGTCATGTTATCATTTTTCTGTTGGCTTTACCTGTCTGAATAAGTTTCAAATGCAGTCTATTTAGCTCACATTCATCTTAGTATGCTAGCTTGTTTGTGCCATGCATTGGCACTGAGTATCGAGAGAAACATATCACATTACAATGATAGTTTTTTTTTCGAGCGTTGTTTTTAGGTTATCACCTAAAATTAAGTTATGACCTTATTAAAGTTAATAGTTATGATTATACCTGTCAACAGTTATGATTTAGTAGCTAAACATTAAACTTCACAAGTTCTAAAGTTTAGAGGCAAAACTAATGAAGATTTTGTATTTTTCTCAGTTTTCTGAACTACTACTTCCAAATCCAGTCGACCTAATGTGTATAATATACGGTTGGCATTAAAGTACAATGTTAGAAACAGAAATTAAGGAAATTCCAGCAAAACTAATGAAGATTTTGTATTTTTCCATATTTTCTGAACTACTACTTCCAAATCCAGTCGACCTAATGTGTATAATATACGGTTGGCATTAAAGTACAATGTTAGAAACAGAAATTAAGGAAATTCCAGCAAAACTAATGAAGATTTTGTATTTTTCCATATTTTCTGAACTACTACTTCCAAATCCAGTCGACCTAATGTGTATAATATACGGTTGGCATTAAAGTACAATGTTAGAAACAGAAATTAAGGAAATTCCAGCAAAACTAATGAAGATTTTGTATTTTTCCATATTTTCTGAACTACTACTTCCAAATCCAGTCGACCTAATGTGTATAATATACGGTTGGCATTAAAGTACAATGTTAGAAACAGAAATTAAGGAAATTCCAGCAAAACTAATGAAGATTTTGTATTTTTCCTTATTTTCTGAACTACTGGATCCAAAACCAGCCGACCTAATGTGTATAATACACGGTTGGCATTAAAGTACAATGTTAGAAACAGAAATTATGGAAATCCTAGCAAAACTAATAAAGATTATGTATTTTTCTCAATTTTCTGAACTACTACTTCCAAATCCAGTCGACCTAATGTGTATAATACACGGTTGGCATTAAAGTACAATGTTAGAAACAGAAATTATGGAAATCCTAGCAAAACTAATAAAGATTATGTATTTTTCTCAATTTTCTGAACTACTACTTCCAAATCCAGTCGACCTAATGTGTATAATACACGGTTGACATTAAAGTACAATGTTAGAAGCAGAAATTATTGGAATTCCAGCAAAACTAATGAAGATTTTGTATTTTTCCTTATTTTCTGAACTACTGGATCCAAAATTAGCCGACCTAATGTGTATAATATACGGTTGGCATTAAAGTACAATGTTAGAAGCAGAAATTAAGAAAATTCCAGCAAAACTAATGAAGATTTTGTATTTTTCCATATTTTCTGTACTACTACCTCCAAATCCAGTCGACCTAATGTGTATAATATGAGTACGATATATGGTTGGCATAAAAGTACAAACAAGCATTTGTTCCATGAATTGGCATTGAGTATCGCTATATTACGTTACTTTAATCAATGGCTTCCAAAGAAAATTCCAGATTTAGCCAAATTTATAGTTGAAGGAACAGTATTAATTTTTCTTTGGGCAAAAACAAACATTTAAAAAAACAAAAAAGAAAGCGCATCGTATTTCTTCTTTAAAATTTGTCAATATTTTTACTCCTGGAGATTTTTTTTTAGAACTAACCTTTACTACATTACTTACGCCAACCTGACCAGAAACAGACGGAAATAGAGTTAATCCATTTCCTGTATTGCAAAGATATGACTGAAAACTCTCGATTGGTTTCCATGCGTTCTCCAGCACTAAGAATCGATATTGACCCTTGTTTATTATACCGGTACTTCCTGTGCACGATCTCGGTCTTCTGCGGCGACTACCACCTTTCCACCTAGGGCGTTGCACAATCGGTAGTACCTAATTTAGGCTAAAATATCATTTAATATAAATGAATATATGTGTAGTTAATTAATTGCAACCTGCATAAATTGGCATACGAGTAAATTAATAATTTGATATCAGCGAAAAGTCGGTTACGCAACATCCCAGTTTTCTGCATTTACACCCCTCTTTTCGGGGTAGGGTTTTATTAAAAACCAAAAAAATCCATATGGTCTTAAAGCTCAATAAATGCACAACTTTATCTGCAATTTTGTGATTCCTTAATTCATTAATCATTGAAAAAATACAGTTGAAAATTTTAACAGAAATCATCGAGAACTAATTTTGTAGATATTAAAGTGCAAATTTCATTGTTTATAAGAAAAGTTTTGAGGCTCTGGGTTAAGCATATTTATAGGAAATTTAATGCTCTTTCGTTTGGAATAAGCAGATTTGTTGTAGGATAGAGGATAGAATAGTTGCGACCGTTTTTATGGTGGAAAACGCGATTATCGACAGAAAAGTTTAAAATGCAAATATCTTGGACACTATTGAGAATCGAGCCATAGTGAATAGAATATTTTTTGTTGCATTTGAGCTGCAGAATCACCTCCTAAAGTTTCGACCTCTCTTCCGTGTATACCCTTTATACTTAGAGCACCCGCTTGAGCACCTCCTGTGAATGAAGAGTGTTAAATTCATTGTACCGTTTAGAAAACATTTGAGATATTATCCTTCAAAATACTAACAATAACGGAAGGGATTTGCCATATAATGGATTCCGACACGGAGATCTGCTCCTTAGACTCTATTTCTAGGAAATTCTTACAACTTACATTCCAATGATGGACTGTGTTGTCTGTAACGGGAGAACACTAACTGGAGACCGGCAGTACACTGAAAAATCTTCCCAGATTACCCAATTTTATTTAAATTAGAATTTTCTTTTTTTTGCTACAGAACAATACGACAGCACAAATTACACAGTTATATTAAAAACTGTTTGTAATGATTCATTTCTAAAAATTACCTAAATTATACTATTGTTATACAATTTGAATAAAACACATTAGGTTTTTCGAACGTTTCTAAATGACTGAAATTACAATCTGAATCTTGAATGAAATGTTGGGTACTTGCTGATTTTTGACAATTTATTGTTTAAATTAACCCTTATGTGTACTTAACTCTTTGTACTGTACTGTTTTTGTTTGGGAGATTTTAAATTTATCAGAAAATCTGCACTAAAACATTTATTAGATCCGTTGTGACCCACACCATTGCCAGGTTAAGTCAAATCCTCTTTTCAGCATGGGTTCTATGAAACTTTTGATTGGGCTAAGCAAGTGCCTATGATCAGAGGGGAACAGTAGTTTAGGATATCTTGTTCTCTAGCGCATTATTGCTTCCTTACGTCGCTCAAACATCTTCGTCAGCAGTTTTGTTGATGGATTCTTCAGCTTAAGAAGAAGGTGAGGTGTGGGATTGAGGATTATTACAATCTTGGCTATTACTATCTATGGTACTAATAGTCTCCAAACTTCCTCTGTTGGCCTGCTTCTAAGAGCAATCGCCCGGAGGCTACAAGAGCGTGTACAGATCGGATTTGGCCCCCATAAGATAAGATAAGATTCTAATAGGGCGACCCGTTAAGGCCTACGCCACTGCAACCCCTTTGATCTATTGTGGCTCCCCTCATTCTAAAGTTCTCTCTCCAGACCCGTCCGTTTAATCAGACTCTTATTTCTGGAGAACGGCTCTCAGGCCTTGGCTTTTCCTCCCCGAGAAGTAACATCCTTAGCCACACGAGCCCCTCACACTGACATAACACGTGAAGTGCCGTTTCTTCCTCCTCCTCCTCCTGTACAGAACCTACAGAGACTATCATCTGCCAGGCCCATGCGATGCGTATGTTTTCTGAGCCTGCAGTGGCCAGTTAATAAGCCTAAAGTTATCCTTATAGCCCTACACGGCCTTGACGGATTAACTCTGCAGTCAGCCTTGGCTAATAACACGTTATGAACTCCTTCGTTTGTCTCTGTCCAGTGGTGTTGAGCCACCACTCCTGAGACCTAGTCTGCACCCATAAGTTAATGGCAGCAGCCTTAACACACTTTGAAACCCCAAAACAGGGCTTCAGGCCAACGAAGTGCCCCGCAGAGCCTTCCTTGGCCAATAAATCTGCCGCTTCGTTTCCCCTTATGTCCTGAATGACCAGGTACCCAAACCAGAAACACCTTTATTTTGGTCACTAATTTCCTTTAGGGCACCCAGACAGTTCCAAACCAGCCTTGAATTGACCTGGCAGGAACAAATAGCTCGCAGAGCCGCCTGGCTGTCCGAGAAAATCACGACCTTAGAATTAGTTATTCATTTTGCCTCCATACAGAAAAAGAAATTGTCGAAATAGCGGTACTAAATCTCAGAAGTGATTCTTAAGAAAAAGATTAATTTTTAGAGTATCATTTATTAAACCAAAATTTCAAATAATCAAGGTTGACGCTTCTATAGCTCATGAGCATATGTATATAATTTTCATTTCAGTACCTAGATTTAGACCTAAAATTGCACCTATATCTTGTACGTTTGATGGTTGCACTCTTTTTCTTACTTAATACACGAGAAACTCATTAATTTGAAAACTAATGGCTAAACCCACAACATTGTTAGAAGGATAATACTCCGAGGTGTGGCTATTAAATATCGAGACTATTGCTGCAAAACATTTTATTTGTAAATCTATACATATTTAGTTATTATCACCTTCAATATACACCACTCCCCTATCCCTACAACGCTCCATGCGAATTTACCATAGTTCGAAACAGTGCTGGAAGTCTTTTTCTGTCAGCTCCTGCATGACGCGTGCCGCTTTTACTTTGAGTGTGAGCTTCTTCCACAAATCGGGTCGTTTTTTTCCTTACTCTTTCACGGAGTTGAGCAAGCACCTCACGGTAGTAATGTTGGTTAATTATAATCGATATTTTCATTCGTTTTGGACGTGGAAGGGCGACCCGGGCGGTCATCATCTCCGACGTCTTCTTGGCCATCTTGGAAACGCTTGAACCACTCAAAAACTTGCGCACGTGATTAACATTCATCGCCATAAACTTCTTTTAATAAAAGATAAGTTTCAGTAGCGGTTTTACCAAGTTTCATGTGAAATTTTACGACAATTCGTTGCTGTACTACATGTGTAATAACTTGTTTTCGGCAAAACGAAACTAACATCTCCTTACACAAACGACGGTTCCGGTCAGACAGATTTCTCTATAAACACCTGAGTCGCTGCACAATCGAAAGAGAAGGCTTTCAGCTGCACAGCTGTCGGTCGTTAAGATTTGGCGCATGCATAGTTCTTCTGTAGCAGCATCAGTCTCGTTATTTAATAGCCACACCTCGTATATTACACTTGCTTTTAAAACATTAATCTCCAAGATTTGGGCTAAGTGAAATCTAAACTCTGTAAATAACTAGAGAAAACTGCAGTTACATGCAGCTTTAGAAATTAACCAGTGTCAATTAAATTTTCCGTCCAGTTTTGTTCTTGTTTTAACTAATATACTTTTGTTCTATTGCAACATGTTGAAAAAATTATCGCTTAGCGATAACAACTATTTGTGCGCGTATGCGTGTGTTTAAATTCACTAAATAGAACAAAACTTATTATTTTAGTATAATAAATTTAATTCCTAAGTAAATACTTTCTGTGCTTGTCCTATATTGGGAAAATTTTGGGTTACTGAAGAAGAGGCTGCTTTTATCAATTATCAATTGTGTTTTAGTGTTTTAGTAAATACATCGTAAATACATTAATTATGTTGTGATTTCTTTTTTTTGTACTCAAACTATGTCGAAAATTAGTGAAGAATTGAGTAGTTATTGTGGACCAACTCTTTCTCCATGTCTTGTTTTGCTTGAGATATAATTTTTTGAGTCAAGAGTTTGGATTATTATTCTATAATTTTTCGCTAAACTCTAGTAGACAGCGTTTTGCCATGCCTTTTTAGCTTATTGTAAGACACCATTTTGGTAATCTATATCTTTAAATTAATATAGTACTATGAACATACATACTAATTACGTTTTGTGATGGCCAGGGCCGGATTTTCCTATAGGCTAACTAGGCTTCAGCCTAGGGCGGCCTCAAGATCAAGAGAGGCCTACATTCAAATTGTTAGGAAAATTAAAATTACACTATTCTAAAAACATAACATATTATGTTATATTAACTTTTAACATATTGATATATAGGGTGAACCAGTATACCTTCGATTATAAAAATATCACTTGTTTAAAATATTTCCTAACATTTTCTCAAATATTTCAGAGAGATCAGAAATAAAAGTTTAAAGTGCAATTTGTAACCTTCGACTTCTTTATTTTAAGACAGTCTACTATAAAATTGACTATTGGTCCTTCTTAAAGAGTTTTTAATGAATTAAACAACTTGATAAACTAACACTGTTAAGTGCTCGTGAACACGTTTTCTAGTAAAACAAACGTAATTTCTCATACGAAGATAAAAGGAATCCTGGAAAATGATATACCGTTAGAAAGCCTATTTAGACAAGGAAACTTTTATAAAAAGTGCCAGCACTCAGGTCTGATAATGATCACGTAAGGGCCTAATGAGTTTTCTTCAAAAATTTCGATTACTTCTATTTTCCCAGTATCCAGGAGGAAGATTGAAGCTGTTTGGAGAATAATTTATGCTTCAAAATGGTATCAATTTTTAGAAAATTTATCTGTCTTTCTAACCGTGTCATCAGAATCGAATTCGGACTAAAACTTTCTGAGTAATAACATTTTCATTGCAAAAAAGTAATGATTTTAGAATAAAAAATTAAAGTGACGTCACTCAAGAACAGTAGAAAATATGAAGTTGGCCAATACGTCATTGAACTCCACTTTAGATGTACTACACACAGTAGTCCTATGGACATTACTTACTTGGTTCACCCTGTATATCACAGTAGTGATGTATTTTATTATCTCTCATGTAATTTACAAACTTAAAAATGGGAGGTGAGAGGGCCTCATAAGTGGAATAGCCTAGGGCCTCTTTTCATCTAAATCCGGCCCTGGTGATGGCTAAACTCGAAGATGGACTCAGATGTTGAAGTAAGGGAAAGTAATTGCCTATTTTTTCAGGCAGGCTTTACGTCCAACTACCTATTTAGGTGTCGTGGACGGAGGCGACTAGCAAACATACTTTACTGTAAATTTCTTTTATTAACCATTAAATAAAATCCAAGGCCTCTAGACCGGGAATCGAACCCAGTACCACAATACATATTAGCTTTACAGGTCTCGGCCTCTAACCCGCTCGGCTACCGTGGCGCCTCTTAGAGATTTATTATAAACCCACTTTTTCAACTATTTTTCAGTACACAAATCACGTCCAATCATCATTTTGCAATTTTACGGCTCTACAATGATAAATAAAGCCTACGACTACGATCGAAAGTCTCAAAACTTTTGTACATACACATTTCTCCATTCTTAATGGATGAAACGCTTAAGAAGTTCTGCTACAAAGGCTTCGCCCAACTTTTTTTGGAAGTCTTCGAGTGCGCTTCGAGCTTTTCGTGGGACATTTTGAAATTAAATGATTGTTAACTGCTCTGTTATCTTAGAGCTGTCAGAAATTTCTGTTCAGACAGTTTTTAATGTAGGTAGAGTTCGTGGCATTAATTGAAACGAAAATTTAGTTTTGAAACATTATTTAGTATTAAATCTGTTTGGGATACCTCGCATATTAGATGCCGCTGATGTACAGTGACTCCCATTAATATTGGGACAGTACATACAGAAGTTAAAAATTGACGAAAATTAAAAGTGGCACCCATTTATTCAAATTTTTATAAATTCATTTCATTTTATAATTACTATTAATTAAATAAAAACTATTTAAATAAGTAAATAAAAATGTTTTGGTAGATTAAAAAAAATATATATAATAATAAGAGCAAATTCTACCTCTCATAAATATTGGGACACTATTATAATTTATAGTTTGTCCAAGGTTTTGCCCGAATATCTATACAATTTGTAAATATATACCTTAAGCATATATTCAATATGAAATTAATAATTATATTAGTTTATATAAATCAAGCCACGTATAACATGTCGCGCAAAAATACAAATACAACGATTGAACAAAGAAAAATTGTAATTTCTTTGCACAAAGACAATAAAAAGTGTTAGAGAGACAGAAAAACTGATCGGCCCTAAAACATCTACTGCGTGGAACATCATTCAGCGTTACCAAAAAGAAAAAGAATTGTTTAACCCCACAAAAAGGCAGTCCTCGACTGCTCTCTGAGAGAGAGCAGCGTTATATATTAAAAGAATTAGAAAAGATCACCGACTTAGTGCTCCAAAACTTCAATGTGAAATTTTTGACATGTTCAGAGAGCAAAAAAGGAGCAGAAACAGTTCGGAGAGTGCTAAGAAAACTCGACTATCATGGTAGAGTAGCCTGGAAGAATCCTTTTGTCAGTAAGATAAATCGTGTTAAGAGAGTGAAATTTGCCGAAAAATATTTCAATGTAAATAGTGACTTTTGGAATGATATACTCTAGCGATGAATCAAAATTTAATGTTTTTCAGTCGATGGAAGGGTTATGGTCTGGAGGAAAGCGAATGCTGAACTCGAAAAGAAGAATTTACAGCCAACTTTAAAGGGTTTTAAAGCTGCACCACCGGGTGGAGGTGGGTCAGTTATGGTTTGGGGCTAGATGTCCGCATCAGGATTTGGAGAATTAATGTTTGTTGATGGAGTGATGGACAAAATGGTTTATAGTAATATATTAAAAAATAATTTGAAAAAAAATGCCCAAACATTTGGTATTTTAGGGTCTTCTAAATTCTACCAAGACAACGACCCCAAACCTACGGCTTGGGTGATACGTCAGTGACTGTTATATAATTGCCCAAAGTTTTCCAAACCTCTCCGCAGTCACCGGATCTTAATCCCATTGAACAATTATGGCGATATTTAGCTAGTGCTTTAAGCAAACGAGTAATATCTAACAAAAATGAATTAAAACGATGTTTCCTGGAAGAATGGGAAAAAAACACCACCTGAATTAACCAAAAACTTGTTTCACCTATGCCTGATCGTTAGAGGGCTATTGTAAGTCAAAAAGCAATTATTAAATTATTACCAACCAATTATTAAATAGTAGGAGATTTTAAATATTGAACATTTAAACTCTAGCACTTCTGGTGTCCCAATATTTTTGAGAGCCTTATTTTACACTTTGGAATTTCCTAACAGTTTGGAATTTCATCGATTTATACTTATATATAATTTCTACAGATGTTGCTAATGTAATTTAAAAAAAAAAAAAAATCCAAACTTTTGTATGTTGTTTTCATTTTCCTTTTAAATCATTTTGTAATAGGTGTCCCAATATCAATGGGAGTCACTGTATGTCTATCCAATCTGTGTTGTTGCAGAAAAAAAAATTACAGTTATAAAAGAGGATTTGCCAAACATTATAAAGAAAATTTGAGAATTTTATCTTTTACAGAAAAAGAGAAAAATTGTCAAAGTTGGGTGTTTTTCAACGTTACTCATTTTCGTGGAGTTTTTGATGATCAACACTTATACAACTGTACTACCGGGCAGTTTTAATTATAGTGTCACAAATAAATGTATCACACTTGGTTAGCTAGTAAAACGCGGAATCTTATTTTTGTTGCAGATTTAACGGCTGAAGAATGATTAGCCAATCCAAATTAAGTTTTAAAGAAAGAAATTATGTATTAGTACAGTGCAACCTCGATTAACCGGCCCTCGGTTAACCGGGATTCGGATTAACCGGGATCATGTTGAGTCCTCATAAGAACACCTGGATCGGCGCCGAAACAAAAGTTTATTTTCGGTGGCGACAGGAAAAATTTTTTGTCTTCCGACGTAACATAATTATAGGCGTGGCAGCAACTCTTTTATACCTGATTTTTTTGAAGGGTCATTATGTATGTATGTATGTAAAAACCCAAAATATGGTGCAATTAGTACTGAATTTCTTGGGATTTACCACGGATTGCCGTCTAAGATAGGAGTTGATCTCTGGGACGAAACAGCTTTTTAATTTACATATTTTCACATAGGCATCTTACTGATGAGTCTACCTATGCACCCGTATAATACGTACATACTTATATACATATGTACATTCATAGGTACAAATGTACTATGTAATACTGTGTATTCTGTTTAACCGGGCTTTCAGTTTTCCGGGGTGGGTATAGCTGGTCAGCCCGGTTAATCGAGGTTGTACTGAAGTTCACGATTTCAGAGATTCAAGATGTCGGCGCTGTTAAGTTTGCAATGATATAATCAAGTTAAAAACATTCTTTATTTTTAAAACTTAATTCGGCTTTGACCATTATGTCTTAACAGTTAAATCAGTAATAAAAATAAAAAATTTAGCGTTTTAAAAGCTACGAGTATTAAAATGTAGTCACATCTTTTTGCGATACCCATAAACTGTTATTACTGTTACACAGTTCGAGCTGTTTAATGCCAAAAGAAGATGGACCGAGCCAGCTGAAACAGCAAGAATTTTAGGATTGCCTGAAAAATGCTACAAGCATTTAACGATATTAAGAGATTGGTCTTTAAACGGAGGTTAGGGTAGGTCAACAGCAGAAATCATCAACTACTGATGCATACTATCAAGCAGTATCTATACTGATAGATCTACCAATTTTGGGGATAGGTCTTGTAGGGTTGGGGTACTTCTGTAATGATCTCTTGGAAAAGAGTTTTCTCATTAAAACCGATGTGAATCCCCACTGAATCGCCCCCCCCCCCCCGGTGTCGATATAATACCATCAGGCATGTAAAGAGATTTCTCGATAGGCAATTTGATGGGCGTGTTATATCGACGGGAGGCGATTCAGTGACCACCTCGTTCACCGGATTTGACACCTATGGACTATTTTCTTTGGGGATACCTGAAAAACAAGGTGATTATTCATAACTTTATTTTTTCTTTTCTTATTTCTGCTTATCTAAAAGCATTTCTAAATCTAGGTGTATCAGAATCAAGCCGGAATTGCATCTGTAGATGAACTAAAGCAGAGAATAATAGATACCTGTTAGTCTGTTAAAGCCGAATCTATTTCTTAGGTTGTAAGGGGCAATTGGCAGGAAAGAGCATGTCTATGCATCTATAATGGTGGAGGCCAGTTCGAGCATGATCTGTAACATTAATGAGGAGTAAAATTTATAATAAAATAGTACTTTTCTTCTTATTCTATCAAAAAACCGTTATAATATTGTCATTTTGAAATTTCTTATAAGAATCATGTTTTCATTCATAACTTGTAAAATATCGCTCACAGAAAAAAACCGTTCAGGTAAATTTTTCTTTAAAAAAATAGAGCAATCTATTTCTTGAATAAAAACCGCACCTTCCCATTTGAAAAAACGAAGTTGGTGCCTGTATCTCGCTTCTGGAAGCACCGAGAGAAATTTACAAATTAAATTTGGATTTCTAACAAAAAACTAAGGGATCACGTATTTTTTAGTTTTTTTTTAGCTATCTTAGTTTCCGAGAAAATGTCGTTATCCATATAGCTTGGGACACCCTGTATACTGCGGCTCTCGGTAATAAACCAATAACTTTTTGCGGCCCTCGGTAATAAACCAATACCCTTATGTGGCCCTTTACAGAAAAAGATTGCCCACCCCTGATCTAGACCATTATCAGGAGATCTGTTCACAGGTAGATCACTTAGAGTCCGCTTAATGTTGCAAGAAAACCCTACGACAAAACTGAGAACAAATTTCCACCTTCAAATGTGCTCTCTTTGCACATTTATCAGCAGTCTAAAGACCTACGCACTTACAAAATTTCTGTAAGAATGTAATTCGAAGATAATACCAGTCTGGGATTATTTGGATTTATTTTTTATTTTGGAAACAAAGTCAGAATTCCAGAATGTTTATGATTACAAGTTGCTTTTATGGGTAATGGATTTTTATGAATTATGAGCACTGCATTTATACGCACGATTTGTGCGTCCAAATTGCAACTACATATTTCTGCTATATTTTTAAGAAACTGATTTTAAAGATCTCTCTAACTAAACTGCCAGCATGCTACCTGCATTTAAATACACTTAGAAAAACCTTTGGAATGAACTTGAAAGGCGTTTAAGTTGACAAAAATCATTACCCGAGAAGCATGCTTTAAGGACGGCGAAGCGTTCTAGCGTAATAAACAGGAAGTTGGAACTCAAGATTTGAGCCACGTAATAAGGAATATGCAAGGTAGTCTACTAAAGAAACGGGATAATATTGTTACAAAGATTTTTAATTTTAAAAAGTTCGGGGTGCAGAAACTTTTTTAATTCAAAATTATTTAAAAATACTTTTTCTTTTTGTTTATTAAAGTTTTGTGTTTTTTCATTATTATCTTCCTCCTGGTCCTACATCTTTAGAATAACACAATTACCTTTAGAATAATAATTAGCTTTATAATAACACAATATGCTTTGGAATAACAATTACTAACTACATTCGCTTACTAATATTACTAAGTTTCTTCTAAAATCTCTTAATGACTAACTACGTAAAATATTAAATAACATATTTACTTAGAACTGAAGTTATACACATATTTTATAAAGAAATTGCAGTTTAGCTTCTAATGTTTAGAGGCAAGACAATGAATATTTTGTAATTTTCCCTATTTTCTGAACTACTGGATCTATAACCAGCCGACCTAATGTGTATAATATACGGTTGGCAATAAAGTACAATGTTAGAAACAGAAATTATGGAAATTCCAGCAAAACTATTGAAGATTTTGTATTTTTCCCTATTTTCTGAACTACTGGATCCAAATATAGCTGACCTAATGTATATAATATACGGTTGGCATTAAAGTACAATGTTAGAAACAGAAATTATGGAAATTCCAGCCAAACTAATGAAGATTTTGTATTTTTCCCTATTTTCTGAACTACTTGACCCAAGAATAACCGACCTAATGTGTATGATAAACGGTAGGCATTAAAGTACAACGTTAGAAACAGAAATTATGGAAATTCCAGCAAAACTAATGAAGATTTTCTATTTTTCCCTATTTTCTGAACTACTGGATCCAAATATAGCCGACCTAATGTGTATAATATACGGTTGGCATTAAAGTGCAATGTTAGAAACAAAAATTATGGAAATTCCAGCAAAACTAATGAAGATTTTCTATTTTTCCCTATTTTCTGAACTACTGGATCCAAATATAGCCGACCTAATGTGTATAATATACGGTTGGCATTAAAGTGCAATGTTAGAAACAGAAATTACGGAAATTCCAGCAAAACTAATGAAGATTTTCTATTTTTCCCTATTTTCTGAACTACTGGATCCAAAACCAGCTGACCTAATGTGTATAATATACGCTTGGCATTAAAGTACAATGTTCGAAACAGAAATTATGGAAATTCCAGCAAAACTAATGAAGATTTTCTATTTTTCCCTATTTTCTGAACTACTACATCGAAAACCAGCCGACCTAATGTGTATAATATACGGTTGGCATTAAAGTGCAATGTTAGAAACAGAAATTATGGAGATTCCAGCAAAACTAATGAAGATTTTCTATTTTTCCCTATTTTCTGTACTACTATATCCAAATATAGCCGACCTAATGTGTATAATATACGGTTGGCATTAATGTCTTTTGCCCTGTCTGCGATACATTTTAATAACATTTGAGGTAGTTAATACATTCACCGAATAGAAATCTTATTCTTAGTGTAGAGAACAATAATAATAAAACAACCAACTAAAAGAGAAAAGTAAAGATGTCCTGCTGTAAGTAATTTGGTTGAATTCAGTTTGAAGCTCAGTTACAGTAGTAATTCTGTGTAAGTGATAAGGTAAAAGTACCTGTATGGGACTGTTCACTAAGTAACATCTTAGCGGCAGGAGGGAGTTACATTATCTAATCACAGCCAGAGTGGGCACATTAGTGAGTGTGTCAATCTCACAGAATATCTGATCTAGCCTCGGCTTAAGTGCGTAATTCAATTATTTAGTCAATAAATTTAGACGTTAATTAAAAACAAATGAATAATATTTGGTTGTTAGGAAAGTTTTTGTAATTTTTGAAGATAATAATAGAATGTAGTATACTTAAATTTATAATTTACTATCTTCTTTTTAGTAACTTTTTCTGAACAGATAGACTCTTCTCACACGTGGACGTCTTTAGGGCTAAATAGAGTTCTTCAAAAATTTCGATTACTTTTATTTTTCCAGTAACCGGAGAAGATTGAGGCTGTTTAGAGAATAATTTATACTTCGAAATGGTGTCAATTTTTAGAAAATTTATCTGTCTTTCTAACCGTGTCATCAGAATCGAATTCGGACTAAAACTTTTTGAGTAATAACATTTTTTTTGCAAAAAAGTAATGATTTTAGAAAAAAAAATTTAAAGTGACGTCACTCAACAACAGTGGAAAATATGAAAATATCATTGAGCTCCACTTTAGATGTACTACACACAGTAGGCCTATGGACATTACTTACTGGTTCACCCTGTATAAGTAAAAATTCAAAATTGATAAATCAAAATTAACGCTTTCTTATTATTATTTGTTTTATTATTTTGTGAATTCTATAATTTATACATATTTATGAAATTTATAAGTTACGTATCTTTTTAATTAAATAATGACACCTTTATCTTCATTATGATAGTGAAGTAGAAATTGTGGTAAATGTCCGCAGAATTGTGGAACTGGTGGTGTCGTGCGATATATTGAAGATATGTTGTCTTCAAGCATACGAGGGTCGTTTGAAAAGTCCGTGCAAAGTCAGAGAGATAGCACTACTGGCGCGTATCGAGGTTATGTTTAGTTAGTAGCTTCTCTTGGAAGAACACACACCAAGTTTCAGCCAGATCGGTCTATTTCTTTGTGTTTGGCATTCGTTTGAATCGAGGAAGTCGAGTGATTTTCAAAAAATGGACGAAAAAGAATTTCGTGTGTTGATTAAACACTACTTTATGAAAGGCAAATCGCCTCAGGAGACTATTGATAAACATTATGGTGACTCTGCACCTTCGATTAGAACAGTTTATAAGTGGTTTCAAAATTTTCGGAGTGGCCATATGGGCACAAATGACGCTGAACGTTCTGGACGCCCTGTTGAGGTTACTACTCCAGAAATCATTGATAAAATCCATGATATGGTGATGGATGACCGAAGAGTGAAGGTGCGTGAGATTGCTAGTGCTGTGGGCATCTCGAATGAACGGGTACATAATATTTTGCATCAACATTTGGACATGACAAAGCTATCCGCAAGATGGGTGCCGCGATTGCTCACGCTTGACCAAAAACGAAATCGTGTGAAGTGTTGCAAGGACGGTTTGCAGCTGTTCCAGAAGAATCCGCAGGACTTTAAGCGTCGTTTCGTCACTGTGGATGAAACATGGATACATCACTACACTCCTGAGACCAAAGAACAATCTACGAGTAAACAATGGGTTACCAAGGGGGAATCTGCGCCAAAAAAGGCGAAGACCGTTCCTTCGGCCGGATAGATTATGGCGACTGTCTTTTGGGATTCGCAAGGAATAATCCTCATCGACTATCTGGAAAAGGGTAAAACTATTACAGGTGCATATTATTCATCGTTATTGGACCGTTTGAAAACCGAGCTGCAAGAAAAACGCCCACGATTGGCCCACAAAAAAGTCCTTTTCCATCACGACAACGCACCAGCTCACACCTCAGCAGTTGTGGTCGCAAAATTAATGGAAATAGGGTTCCAACTCGTTTCACATCCCCCCTATTCTCCAGACTTGGCTCCCTCGGACTACTATTTGTTCCCCAATATGAAGATATGGCTGGCGGGAAAAAGATTTTATTCAAACGAGGAGGTGATTGCAGAAACGAATGGCTATTTTTCAGACTTGGACAAATCCTATTATTCGGAAGGGATCAACAAATAGAGCAGCGTTGGACGAAGTGTGTAAGCCTAAAAGGAGACTATGTTGAAAAATAAAAAAGGTTTACCCCAAAAAATTAAGTAGTTTTTATTTTTGCACGGACTTTTCAAACGACCCTCGTATTGTTCGAAGCGCTTTAGTCTTTATACAGAGAGTTGAAGTCATTTGGGTAGATTATGTGTTATAGATTTGTGAGATAAGCAAAAGTTATCTGCGATGAGATTAATGTTAATGTGTCATATGCTGGGTCATATCCACGGTCCACTGAAACCAAATGGAATTGCACTATGTGTAACTTAAAAGCTAAAGAAGATGTTCTCCATTTTCTTGTTAGGTGCCCAAATTCTTGCGAAGTATCGGGTGAGGTATTTTGGCAAAGTTCAACTGCCCAAATAATAAATTTAAAAAAATAAGATAAAATGATTAGAGAGAGATTTGAACAGGCGCTATCAATTCATTTTCTTATTGCTCAGTACAATGCTTGAATAAATAATATGTTATTATCCTAGCTCTTATTATTAAAAAGTATATTTTTTCAGTGCACTACCGACTTCCGGTCAGTGTTCTCTCGTTATAGACTACACTGACCATAACCGGACCGTGTTGCTGTAAGAAGCTCCTAGGAAGAAAAAATCTACGGGTCAGCTGCTGGATTCGAACCCAGGACCTCCGCGTGGGAGTCCAGTACGCTAACCGCATAGCTAATACCTTCGCTTATTATTATTATTTTTTTTTTTTTTATGATTTAAGGCGCGTCAACATCTATGGTTATTGGCGCCCCGAGGTTTTTCCAGTGCACTGCCGGCCTCCGGACAGTGTTCTCTCGTTACAGACAACACTGTCCATCACCGGACAGTGAGCTGTAAGAAGCTCCTAGGAAGAGAAAATCTAAGGGTCAGCTGCTGGATTCGAACCCGGGACCTCCGCGTGGGAGTCCAGTATGCTAACCTCATAGCTAATCCCTTCCCTTTCGCTTATTATTATTATTATTATACTTATACTTGTGTATGGGTATTTGCATAAAATATAAATATGTTGTATTCTGGTAGGAGAAATTTTTAAGTACGCATTAGAAGGAGTTTCCTGATTATTTTGGCAAATCGAATATTACTAGCTTCTTTTTTCTGTTTCTAACTGTTTCCATTATTAACTTTTTTATATTATTTGATTAATATAAGTTGATAATTTGAGTTTTGTGTACCTTAATTAGAAGTCTAAAAGCTAACTAAGCAATCGGACGTAAGTATATTGTCAAAAAGTGAATTTTTTGTATGTAAACTTTGACTATTTTTTCATGCAGGCTTTACGTCCAACTACCGATTAGGTGTCGCAGACGGAGGCGTTTAGCAAACATACTTTACAGTAAATTTCTTTTATTAACCATTAAATAAAATCCAAGGCCTAAGACCGGGAATCGAACCCAGTACCACAATACCTCTAACCCGCTTGGACACCGTGGCAATACTAATAATTATTATTATTTCTCTAAATGATTTAAGGCGCGTCACCATCTAAGGTTCATTAATGGTAATAAAGGGAGATAAAGGAAAACTATGGCAGATCAGTTACCTAGACAACCATCGGTTTAAGGGAACTGTCACTAATAAATGGGTTGTTACGACAATAAGCAGGCTGAGAGCGAACCACGCGGTGTGCGGATCGTATCTTCACAGGATCAACTAAAGGTCCTCTCCTCTTTGCGTAGATTGCAATGAGGAGGAGGATTTCAAACATATAATAATGATATGTCCACGTTATGTGGTAGAAAGGAAACGAATATTTGACGATTTACACAGGTATTTAGATGCACCATTTCGCTACGAAGAGATCATATTCTCCACCAACATCGATGTGCTTAAGTCTATAGCAGAGCTAGCAATAAAATATGAATGTATTTAAAAGTTATAGCCGATTAGAATGAATGCAAGAAAATGATTACAAAAGGATTACGTGATTTTAATTTCGGTTAATAGCTTAACCTATAGCTAAGGATGGCAGGAGCACAGAGTACTGATCCATCCATTAGCTGTAGTTTATGTAAATAGTTGTATATAGTAGAGGGATGAATGTGTGAAGCGAATGTATTTTATAAGTGAGAATGGAGAGTGAGTGATATTCTAGTGATAAGCACCTAGACGATGCTGGCCGTATGGCGAAAGCCAATGCCAAAAAAAAGGCAAAAAAAACATCTATGGTTATTGGCGCTCGGAGCTTTTTCTCAGAGCACTGTCAGCCTCGTTACAGACAAGCTCCTAGGGAAGAGAAAATCTAAGGGCCAGCAGCTGGATTCGAACCCGGGACCTCTGCGTGGAAATCCAATACGCTAACCTAATAGCTAATCTCTTTTCTTATTATTATTATTATTATTATTTATTGTGTATCAGATAAACTTAAGTATTCTTGTTAGAAAAAATATTATTTTTAGGCGCATCTGAGATTTTGCTTGTCTCCGACAACTGCGACAATTATAGTCAGAGAATGTCCTGTGAGTGAGCAGAATATATATATATATATTCATATATATATATGAATATATATATATATATATTCATATTCATATATATATATGAATATATATATATATATATTCATATTCATATATATATATGAATATATATATATATATATTCTGCAGAATATATATATATATATATATTCTGCAGAATATATATATATATATATACAGTCGAACCTCTCAATAACGGACACTTTGCGAGGGAAAGCAAAGTGGCCGCTGTTTGGAGGTGGCCGTTAGAAGTTTCATAATGAAAAAATATGGGTTTTTTTTCCAAACATCTACTATTTAAAAATTGTTTATTATTAATAGATCTAAAAACGTACATAATTGCATAATTTTTAACTATATGATATGCATCAAATTTTTCTTAATTATCCAAAAAATTTATCAAAAAACTACATATTATTGACTTAATTAATAATTTTTATAACAATCATCACATTTATTCATAACAATAATAATTTATGGTAAAATTATCATCATACAATCATCTATTGTTAGAAAAATAGAAAAAAACTTTCGGCAAGTTGACGATGGCTCGATTTGGTTTTTGCAAAATCTTCCAACACATTTATTTTCTCTTCTAGAGTTAACCACTTTCGTTTGAGAGACATATCGGAAAAAATAATATTGTTCGTCCAAAGTAATATTGAAAATGATTAAAATGGTACAAGATGTATGGAGCTTATATAGGAAACTTTAGGAAAAACCAGAAAAAAACAAAAACTTGAGAGGGGATAATTCTTTTTTATCACCGCGTCAAAGGAACTTTTAAGAATAAGGTGGTCGTTGGTGGGAGGTGAAACATTTAATCCGTTCCCCAAAATCAATGTCCGCGGTCGCTATGTAGAGTGACCGTTAGACGGAGGTTCTTTTATATAGAAAGTGTATAGTGGTAAAACGGGGAAATCCAAAAACTGTCCGTAAATAGAGGTGGTCGCTAGTGAGAGTGTCCTTTATGGGAGGCTCGACTGTATATCTTTTTTACTTAAGTACCCCTGAAAACATGAAAATCTGGCGTAAAACGCAAAATCAAAAATTTTACTCGATAATCATAATTCCTGTGAGTAGAAAACAGAGATAGTAAAAAATGAATGGGTCTATTATTTTGTATGATTTATAAAGCTCACTGAAATGATGGAACCTAATACATGTATATTTCACGGCACATTTATTTTGTAAATAAATAAAAAAAATATGAAGTTTGTCAGTCCGAATGAATATATGGTGGTGACAGAGCCGGTACCTCCCAAAGCACATCTGTTCGCGGCCACATGTGCGCGTTTGGCACCGACACGGGCCACACAGATCCTACAGCCAGCGATGTGTTTGCTATCTCCGGTATTTATAAATAATCACATTTGACAATCTCTCGTCTCCGGTATTTTCTATCTCCACTCACATTTCATATCTAATATAAATTAATAATTTTGTTTCATTATTTCACAAAAAACGTTGGTCTTGAAACGAGAAAAACTTAAATTTAAGGATGATAATATCTTAATTCGCCACATAGTTTTTATGTAAAAATAATAAATATTTAATTTGAACAATCTCTCACTGGCTCTAATACTTTCAACGTTCTGAAATACACATTTTTCCAAAACTACCCATTTGGTTATATATTTACTTTTTAATTTCTCTAACTACTTTATAAAGAGAAGGTACTGTATTGGGCAAATTTGCGACTTTATGATTGGACGGAAGTTACCTGAGTAATAATAATAATAACAATAACAGTACTCTTCCTAGGTAGGCGCCACGGTAGCCGAGCGGGTTAAGAGGTGAGACCTGTAAAGCTAATATGCATTGTGGTACTGGGGTTCGATTCCCGGTCTCTAGGCCTTGGATTTTATTTAATGGTTAATAAAAAGAAATTTACAGTAAAGTATGTTTGCTAGTCAGTCACCTCCGTCCACGACACTTAGTAAATGGTAGTTGGACGTTAAGCCCCGCCTGAAAAAATAGGCGATTACTTTACTTACTTTACTTTACTTTTACTCTTCCTAGGAGCTTCTTACAGCTCACTGTCCAGTGATGGAAGTGTTGTCAGTAACTAGAGAACACTGCCCAGAGGCCGGCAGTGCACTGAAAAAAGCTCCGGGCGCCAATAACCTCAGATGTTGACGCGCTTTAATCATTAAAAAAAAATAATAATAATAATAGATAGATATATGTACTGTATTTAGTGTTAAATATACACATTACAGGGTTTCTGTGCTTTACAATTTTTCAAAAATGAAATAAAAATGAACACAAACTGAGTTCTATATGTATAAGTACACTTAATTAACTAAATTTCTTCTTCTTTTTTGTATACAGGGTGAACCAGTAAGTATTGTCCATAGGCCTACTGTGTGTAGTACATCTAAAGTGGAGTTCAATGACGTATTGGCCAACTTCATATTTTCCCCTGTTCTTGAGTGACGTCACTTTAATTTTATTTTTTCTAAAATCATTACTTTTTTTTTTGCAATAAAAATGTTATTACTCAGAAAGTTTTAGTCCGAATTCGATTCTGATGACACGGTTAGAAAGACAGATAAATTTTCTAAAAATTGATACCATTTCGAAGCATAAGTTATTCTCCAAACAGCCTCAATCTTCCTCCGGAAACTGGGAAAATAAAAGTAATCGAAATTTTTAAGAAAACTCATTAGGCCCTTATGTGATCATTATCCAGGTTTCCTTTAATCTTCGTACGAGAAATTACCTTTATTTTGCAAGAAAACGTGTTTACGAACACTCACCAGTGTTAGTTATCAAGTTGTTTATTTCATTGAAAACTCTTTTATATGGACCAATAGTCAATTTTTAATAATCTGATAATGATCACGCAAGGGCCTAATGAGTTTTCTTAAAAATCTCGATTACTTTTATTTTTCCAGTATCCAGGAGGAAGATTGAGGCTGTTTGGAGAATGACTTATGCTTCAAAATGGTATCAATTTTTAGAAAATTTATCTGTCTCTCTAACCGTGTCATCAGAATCGAATTCGGACTAAAACTTTCTGAGTTATAACATTTTTATTGGAAAAAAGTAATGATTTTAGAAAAAAAAAATTAAAGTGACGTCACTCAAGAACAGTGGAAAATATGAAGTTGGCCAATACGTCATTGAACTCCACTTTAGATGTACATACTACACACAGTAGGCCTGTGGACAATACTTACTGGTTCACCCTGTATACATAATGACGAGCATTCATAAAAAACTAAAATTTAATAATAGAAAATAATACTTATTCATTAAGGTAAAATGATCTTATTTTTAATGCTTCTGTTATAAAAAAATATATATTATTCTGTTCAAGTGGTCCTTATTTTTAATAAATATAGATTTATAAGTAGCATTTTCGCTAACAGCCTCTGATTTATAGTGGGATCTAATTGGTTTATAAATGGGACATTCTATTAACAGGTGTTCAAGAGTTTCGGACTTATTTAAATTACATATTGTGCAGACAGATTAAAATAATAATAATAAGGGAAGGTAATAGCTATGCGGTTAGCGTATTGGATTCCCACGCGGAGGTCCCGGGTTCGAATCCCAGCTGCTGGTCCTTAGATTTTTCTCTTCCTAGGAGCTTCTTACAACTCGCTGTTTGGTGATGGACAGTATTGTCTGTAACGGAGGCCGGCAGTGCACTGAAAAAAGCTCCGGGCGCCAATAACCTCAGATGTTAATGCGCCTAAATGTTTGCTCTAGATTTAAGAATACGAGGTGTGTTCAAAAAGTAACGGGAATTTTCGTTTTTTGAAAAAAATATTTATTTATTCATCTACATTAATATTGTCGCCTTCAAAGTAGTCCCCTTCGCATACAATACACTTGTGCCAGCGCTTTTTCCAATCCTCGAAACACTTCTGAAACTCGATCTTTGTGATAGCTTTCAGCTCTTTCAGCGATTCGCTTTTAATGTCATCTATGCTTGTAAAACGACGGCCTTTTAATGTTCTCTTTATGTTTGGAAATAGAAAAAAGTCACATGGAGCCATGTCTGGCGAATATGGAGGCTGGGGCATCGTTAAAGTTTTGTTTTTGGCCAAAAATTCACGAACAAGCAATGAAGTGTGAGCAGGTGCATTATCGTGGTGCAAAATCCATGAATTGTTTTGCCACAAATCCGGGCGTTTTTTTCGGATTGCTTCACGCAAACGGCGTTGAACTTGTAGGTAGTACTCCTTATTGATTGTTTGACCTTGTGGCAAGAATTCATGATGCACTATACCATTAAAATCGAAGAACACAGTGAGCATAACCTTCACATTCGACCGCACTTGTCGAGCCTTTTTCGGTCTTGGCGATCCAGAATGCCTCCACTGGGACGATTGAGCCTTAGTTTCGACATCATATCCGTAAACCCATGTTTCGTCACCTGTTATAACACGTTTCAGTAGATCCGCATCGTTGTCGACTTCATTGAGTGACTCTTGAGCAACTTCCATTCTCCGCTGTTTTTGTTCGAAATTCAACAATTTTGGAACAAATTTTGCTGCCACACGTTTCATACCCAAAACATCCGAAAAAATTTCATGGCATGAGCCAATTGATATGGCAACATCATCAGCGACTTCTCTGATTGTGATTCGGCGATCGTTCATAACCATTTCTTTCACTTTTTTCACGTTTTCATCGGTTGTTGATGTGCTTGGACGTCCAGGTCGTTCGTCATCTTCAACGTTTTCGCGGCCATCTTGGAAACGCTTATACCACTCGTAAATCCTTGTTTTACTCATAGCAGACTCACCATATGCCTTTATTAACATTTCACACACTTTATTACACTTTATTTCATTTTTTACGCAAAATTTAATGCAAATTCTTTGATCCATTTTTTTTAACAAACAAAAAAATTTCCAAGCTCGAAAAACACGTCTAACCTTAACGGCTGCCACTTAAGAAGTAAACAATGAATATTACTGAAAATTTTATCGTACTTCAGGGGCATGTGTACCAACATAATAAAAATAAAAATTTTACAATCAGACTCTCCAAACCCGCGAAATTTAAAAATTCCCGTTACTTTTTGAACACACCTCGTACATGATTAGATACATTTTTTTTTAGTTCAGTGGCAATCACCGCTGTGGCACCTTTTAAAGGTGTTGTATTTAAGTTAACTGAGTCCCCAAAATGATTTTCGATTCTTTGGTTCTACCTTCGTGGATTTAGCCATTATTCAGCATTAGATAATCTTTATCCTCAAGCCCAGGTACAAGTATATCATCTAATCTCTTTTCCCTTTCCAATACTCTTGGCCTCAGCATCACTTTCCTCTACTTCATCTTTCTCCATCCTCTTTCATAGACGTTATCCTACTTCGTTTGAATCATTTTTGCCATTTCTTTTGCACTCTTTCTGCCAACTTCTTCGTAAGTTCCTTCTTTTTAGGTCTTCACCGTTATTGCATCTTTATTATCTGTTTTCAATTACAATTCATTCTTGTTTTTACCTTTATTCTCATGGTTTAGAGGGCCACTATAGCCGAGCGGTTATAGGCGAGTCCTGTAAAGCTAATATGTATTGTGGTACTGGGTTCGATTCCCCGGTCTTAGGGCTTGGATTTTATTTAATGGTTAATAAAAGAGATTTACAGTAAAGTATGTTTGCTAGTCGCCTCTGTCCACGATTGTTAAGGTAACCAATTTTTTTACAATGAAAAGGAGGACAAAAAATTTAAGAAAAAAGTACAACGTAAATAAGTGAAACATTTTATTAATTCAATAATTTACAAATTATGCTTACTATAATTATTTAATTAAACGAGTATTTTTCCATTGAATGGATATTTTTTGTCAATATATCATTTTTTAACAGTATATTGGAAATTCCGGAGCAAGAAATATCCTTCATATTGAACTTTACAGTAAGGGCTGCAGCTAGAGTATCAACATTCAATCTTGATTTCTCACTTAGCCAAAAATCATTACCCATTGAAAAAACTCTTTCAACTGCTGCATTAGTTCCAGAGCAGCACAACGTAAATTCAACAGGAATTACTAAATTTTCATAGGGAATGTGTTCATTTTTGAAATGGTTAAATATTTCTACCCATCTTTTATCAATTTCAACATGTTGATTTTCCCATTGTTCTAATTTATCAGAATTTAAATATATATTCAGTCTTCTAATTTCTTCAAACAGACAATTGTCATCGATTTTAATATCAGGCATTTCTTTCCATAAAAACTCGAACACAATTTCTGAATACAGAGATTAACATATCAAAAAGGAGGACAAATATCGAAAAGGAGGACAGGTAGGAGGACATTTTTCGAGGGAGGACAGAACCTACAAAAGGAGGACTGTCCTCCCTAAAGGAGGACGATTGGTCACCTTATTATTGTGGTAGTTGGACGTAAAGGCCGCCTGAAAAAATAGGCAATTAATTTACTGTACTCATGGTTTATTTTATTTTTATCGTTTCTTCCTTAATTTCATCTCTATCGTATTTCATCGCTCCGAATTTATCTTTTATTAAAACTGTCCGGTAGGACAGTTGTATAAGGATTGATCGTCAAAAAGTGCACGAAAAAGCGTAACGTTAAAAAACACCCAACTTTGACAATTTTTTTCTCTTTTTCTATAAAAGATAAAATTCCCAAATTTTCTTTAAAATATAGGGCAAACCCTCCTTTATAACTGTAATTTTTTTGCAACCCCCCAGACCTAATAGATTTCGAGAAAAAAGTTGCCGAAAATGAGCAAAAACGGCATTTTCAGAAATTGTTGTTGTTCTTGTTCTTCTTCTTCTTCTTCTTCTTCTTCTTCTTGTTGTTGTTACCTTTTTTGTAAACTACGTAGCGCCTAAACGCGAGAACCGATTTTCATGAATGAGGTGACATTCGATTCGGAATTTTATGTAGATGTGCCTTTTGGGGGTCTCGACGCTGTACACCGAATGGGAGAGGAGTTAGCCCCCTTTATGTAAGGCCCCCTTCAAAATTATTATTACTAATTACTCTGTAAATCTTAGCCCGATTTTGATAAAATTTGGTAGGATGATAGAATTAGGGCTCCCCTACGTAACATTAAAGCGGCGATCTGCTCTTACACTAGTTAAGGGGAAGTATAGCAATCGTTTCAAATTATCGACAAGTGAACTGATTTTCATGAATGAAGTGTCATTCGAATCGAAATTTTGTACAGATTTGCACTTTAAAAGTCTCGTCGCTACGCCTCATATGGAGGGGAGTTTGCCCCACCCAAGTATGGCCGTTTCTAAAACTATTATTACCAATATTTCTATAACGCTTTGTCCGATTTTGATAAAATTTAGCACGAAGAAGTGATTAAAGCTCCTCTACATGGCTGTGAAGTGCCATCATGCTCTTACACCTACTAAGAGGAAGTACTGAAATCGTTAAAATTATCAATGGGTGAACCTATTTACATTAATGAATTGTCGTTCGATTCAAAATCTTTGCCTCTTTGCCTTTTAGGGAGAAGTACTGTAATCGCCCGTTTATTTTTCTTACTCCTCTTAAAAGGAAGGTCTGAAATTGCAGTTTAAATTTGCTTTTTACGTACAAATACCTTCCTATTTTATATAAAAAGGCTTTCTCAAAAAAATTGTTATTGAGGATGGTTTGGGGACCGCAACTATAATCATTCTTTAAAAAGATCTCTCCAGTGGTAGTTACGGTTCCTACTTAACACCTTATCAGGTTATAATGATAGAATTGCTTATTCCTAATTTAAAAAAAACAGTAAAGCAGATATGTAACTTAGCAAAATAGACAAAAATGAAAATCTATCCAAAAGGTACAAAAATCTCCTTAACAAAAACTTACAGTTTAAAAAGTTAAGTATAAGGGTTGATTAAGCGCCAAAAGGTACACAAATCAGCTAGTACCCAACATTTCATTCAAGCTTAGTTGATATAATTTAAGTAATTTTGCTGCATTAACTTTTCCTTCACATTTTTTAGAATTTATTAGATGTCACAGACCCTTATGCTGGCCATTTTCATCTACAAAATATTTGTTCAAGTAGCACTGTAGATTGACTTTAATATCTATTAATCTATAATAATCAAACTATTAATTACAGGTTAAAAAGAAAACGGTATAAAAAATAAAAAAAATTACGAGGCTACAAAATTTAAAAACTTTTTTAAAAAAATGCTTACACCAACATACATCAATGATCTCGATTATTTTATTTTTAATAAAAATCGTCGGTTTAAGTTCATTCTTCGATTAAAGTAATTGTTATTTTATGAAGTAGTCAAACGTTTATAATAATAGGTAATAATTATCTGGCTCTATCGCAAATAATATAGTTTTCTTCAATCACACTCTCAATGTAGCTGTTCTTCTCACAATGTTATATATATGTTATGTAATATAAAATAAATAAGTATTGCATACTTTTAGGACAGCTAATTATTCCAGTATTTTACTATAAGTAAAATTAAATTACAATTGAGAAATGAATAATTGTTGTTGAATAATCTACTTGTTATTAACTGTGTGTTATTTGTGCTCACGAATATTTCGGTAAGACGAATTCAAGTCTGAAATATTGTTTTAAATCCTCCGTGATTCAAATCTTAACAGTAGCCGACTCTAACTTTGTCTTTTTCTACTTTAACATGCATGTATAAGATGTGACAACTTCAGAATAAAGGGCATATTAAAGATAAATCAGAAGAATAATTTGGAATAGAGTTAAAATAAAGTACCTATTTAAAAACGAAGATATAATATACATTTTATCATAATTATAACCAAATAATATTATGAACGAACTGGCCAGCATAAGGGTCTGTGACATCTAATAAATTCTAAAAAATGTGAAGGAAAAGTTAATGCAGCAAAATTACTTAAATTATATCAACTAAGCTTGAATGAAATGTTGGGTACTAGCTGATTTGTGTACCTTTTGGCGCTTAATCAACCCTTATACTTAACTTTTTAAACTGTAAGTTTTTGTTAAGGAGTCTTTACTTCTAAACATGGCTATCACTGTTACCACCGTACATAACGGTCTACTCACATTCTTTTGCTAAAGCACTGGACACTTAATGTACCGTTCTTTCCTTTAGGCATCATATAGTACAGCTTGCATTGATTTGAGTGAGCGATGTATAACTTAGACGTGGAGGTATTTTTTTTTTTCTTTTATTAACCATTCATTTAGTTGGTTGCAACCTCGGTACACGTTTGTTAATGCGAAATTAAAAATTCAGTTAATAGACTTTTTATTCGTTGGAAAATTTGAACATGAATAACTCTTTTTTTAAAAAAAATATTAATAAGATCTAAACATAATAAAGCCACTAAATTATCATGATACTTTTAACATTATGGAACACTAAATTAAAAAGAGACACCCAGTAGGAATGAAATTGAAAAACTATCGTAACGCACTCCATTATTTCTGGTTCATAAACAGTTTCGCAAATATTACTCGCTGTTAATACTGTGATTACCCCATTGTACTTCTTCGTCTTCTTTGTCTTCGCTCTTATACTTGTTCAGCGTCGAGCTTTAGATAACTTAGGCCTTTAACCAACGGATGTACTCTTCTCTGTTATTTGCCAATCTTCGGATAGATGACCTTGTCTGACCTAGCTTTTGTGCCAATCGCCCGATGTAATCCAAATAGCCCAAACTTGGTCTGCAGCCTTCAGATTTGGCCTCCATCAAGAACGTAATCTTCTCCTCTTCACTTCTCCTGCAGACGTGGCCAAACCATCCCAACTACCGATTCTCCAACTTGGTTACAAAGAGTTGAATCTCTAAGCTGCTCCTTATACGAGTAGTTTCATTTCTAATTTTATCTCGCTTAGTTTTCCCTTCGACCCGGCGGAGAAATCTCATTTCGGCAGCTGTAACCCGGCTTCCATGCTTATCCAGCTCCATACTGAAGAAGAGGCAAGTAGACGGTCTTAAAGACGGTCAGTTTTCACTTTTTTGCTGACCTCTCTTTTACCGACTACAGTATTCCTGATCAGAACATAGGCTTTATTGGCTACACCTACCCTATTCAGCACCTCCTTATCCAATCTACCATCCCGGCAAGGGGTGTCTGATGCATGCAGACACTTGGGGAGTAGCTGCTACCCCACGGGTTACTACAGCTCATTAAACCATGCACCCTCATCTTAACAGGGCATTGTACACTAATACTACAACACGTTCACTACAAGACAAGGTCATCTACAGTACACACCTTAGGGCTACCTAGTTAGGTAAATGTTTCTGTCTAGGGTCAGTTGTCTCGAGGTAACGGGGCCTCCAATGCTGGGCTAATCACCCCGCTTGGTGTATTAATGATACCCCTTTAAGAACAAAAGATACCCCATTAAAGTAAATCCACATCGTGCTGTAAGACTTCATGGTACTGGGTTCCCTAATAAATAATACATTTAATAGCATCGGCTAAAAAACCTCAGAGTTCATTAGAATGCTCAATGTATTCATGGAATGTTAGAAAATCGATTATGGATTTATAAAATATTTACTGGATTATTTATTTATTTATACTGTTTAGAAATCGAAGTATATTGATCAGAATAGAACTGAATACTTTCTTTAGAAAATTATGCAAATTTGGTCTGTAAAAGGGGCATCGTGAGACGCTGTGTTTTTTTTTTTTTTTATCATGTAACTTAATGAGCTGATTGCAAACCATATTCAGCGCTGCCATAGTAAGGGGAGAATAGATGTGGAAATCGATTGAAAGCAAAAACTAAGCTACGGTTGGGTAAATTATAGAAAATACGAATATGCGACACTTTTTTACTAAAAACTATTTACACTAAATAGCAATACAGAATAATGAATGATAGAATTATGGCAACTAGAGGATGACGCCAGCGAATAGAAGAAAAGGTATTAGATGAGACTTCAAGCGACAGATACGCTGCCTTTTTTTGCTCCATATCCTGCGTTTCCAGCCCTTTTTTGTTGGCTAACCCTAACAAAATTTTATCTGTCAGCGCTATGGTAGAGTTAGCAATATTCATTAGCTAGTGGAGGTAAAGTGGTTTATTATAAGGGAATCCTATATTCCATAGGCTCAACTAGTTTTGCGTAAATTCTGTCAAAATATTATTCAAAATGTGAATTTCCAAAACTTACTTGAACTTTTTTTACTCACATTTTACAGTTTGCGCAACATTACAAATGAGGTGACAGTAGTGGGGCAGTGTGCCCCCTATTCTTCCCCAGAGTAGCCCCAAAACGAATCCCGCTAAAATAATCATTCAAGTAAAAGTTATAGAACTAAAAGCTTGAAATCTAAACCTGATTATGGCAGCCATTTTCGAGGGGGGGGAAACCAACCCAAAAACTGAAAAATGCACTCGCAGTTGGCTGATTTTTCTTGCAGTCATATAGATTTCTTTGCTAAATTGAAATTTTACAAGTATTTCCTTCTAAGTAAGGCATCTCTCAACATTTTCTCGTGACCTATATTTTATGAACAGAATGCAGAAAAGGAGGTGTTCGTTAGAAGAAATGTTACTGACATAAAATTAAAATTTAACTCGCCTACAGTCTACCAAGATGAACCACCTTATACAACTGGATTTTAAATCCAGATTCTAGACTTTTCTTCAGGTACTGAGATAACCAATTCTGATTGGACTGAGAGAAAATGTTGTGATTAGCTACGAGTTGTGATAAAGCTATGAGTTCTGATTAGCTACAAGTTATGATAAGCTACGAATTGAGATTAGCTATGAGTTGTGATAAGCTACGAGTTGTGAAAAGCTATGAGTTCTGATTAGCTACGAGTTGTGATAAAGTTATGAGTTGTGATTAGCTACGAGTTTTCAAAAGCTAAGGGGTGTGATTAGCAACGAGTTGTGATAAAGCCACGAGTTCTGATTAGCTACGAGTTTTGACAAGCTACGAATTGAGATTAGCTATGAGTTGTGATAAGCTACAAGTTGTGAAAAGCTATGAGTTCTGATTAGCCACGAGTTGTGATAAAGTTATGAATTGTGATTAGCTAAGAGTTTTCATAAGCTAAGGGGTGTGATTAGCTACGAGTTGTGATAAAGCTATGAGTTCTGATTAGCTACAAGTTATGATAAGCTACAAATTGAGATTAGCTATGAGTTGTGATAAGCTACGAGTTGTGAAAAGCTATGAGTTCTGATTAGCTACGAGTTGTGATAAAGTTATGAGTTGTGATTAGCTACGAGTTTTCATAAGCTAAGGGGTGTGATTAGCTACGAGTTGTGATAAAGCTACGAGTTCTGATTAGCTACGAGTTTTGATAAGCTACGAATTGAGATTAGCTATGAGTTGTGATAAGCTACTAGTTGTGAAAAGCTATGAGTTCTGATTAGCTACGAGTTGTGATAAAGTTATGAATTGTGATTAGCTAAGAGTTTTCATAAGCTAAGAGGTGTGATTAGCTACGAGTTGTGATAAAGCTACAAGTTGTGATTAGCTACTAGTTTTGATAAGCTACGAATTGAGATTAACCATGAGTTTTGATTAGCTCGTAGGTTTATGAAATCCATGCGTGGAGAAATTGTCTTTCACAGAACCTAGTTTAAAAAAAAATATATTAATAAATAAACCTATTCATTATACCAGTAAATATGTTTTTATTTTTTCAAGTCATTACTAGAGTCATTAAGTTCAATTAACATGATGAATAATTACAGTGCACTGAATTAACTGTCGCCTCGGATCGAATTTGGCCTTCTAATTGGGACACAGGCCTCACAGTGTGGAGCTATGATATATAATATACCCGACAACCAAACACAACCATAATCATCTCTGTGGGTATCAAATATTCCTTATTACTGTTCGCATTAACTATTAAGTCTTTTCAGGTTACATCCCAAGAAGGTATAATTAAACATGTGATCAGGCAAATTATCAAGATTAAATTTTCATTTGTAATTGATCACCTGAACACCAAATATTCTGGCCTGAGCACTCACCCGTAGTTCTCGACTTTGGGGTTCTAATTTTTTTTTGTTTATAATTTTTTCAAATTTCAAATACGATAGCCGAAATTGAAAACTAATCATTACATTGAATTAAATGCTTTTAATGAGAGAAGGGATTAGCACAGTGGTTAGAGTATACTGGATTTCCACGCGGAGATCCCGGGTTCGAATCCAGCTGCGGGCCCCTTATTTTTTTCCTCTTCCTACGACTTCTTCTAGCTCACTGTCCGGGGATAGACAGTGTTGTCAGTTACGAGAGAATAATTTATTTCAAGGGCAACTCCCCCGGATATACATGCGTTCAGTCGAAAAATAGTGCTGAAATAAGAAATACGTATAGAAAAGACTGAAGCAAAGACTGTATCAGGATGTATAAAGAATTGAGCTCCTTTTAGAATAAGTATCACTACGTGTAAAGCTCCTAGTGAGCTCTGGCCGGTATTTAATTTTTATATATAAAATTTAATGGTTTACGTAAATATTATATTTATACAATAAAAGATTTGCTAGCTAATGCAAAGGTTTTTTTTTTTCTTACTTCACGTAAAAAATGGCGAATATCAACCTAGAATTAGGATAACATAGCTTCATAAGAACATGTTCAAAGCTACCGTTTACTGTTATCTCTGGAGAAAGGAGCTTATCTAACTTAAGCATATAAAAACGTATTTAACGTCACTTGCCCAAGAAAAAAAAAATGCATTTTATCAATCGAGAATGATTTAACTAATCAAACTGATGGCAATCATATAATTGACGATTTAGCGTCGCTAAAGGCCAGAAAAATGAAGCTATAAGTCTAATTAGTGCGTTCATATTATTATATTTAATGATCTTCTGCGTTTATAAAAATAATTCTTGAAATAGTTTTAAAATTTAGTTGTCTAACGCTAAATACGAGGGTCGTTTGAAAAGTCCGTGCAAAGTCAGAGAGATAGCACTACTGGCGCGTATCGAGGTTATGTTTAGTTAGTAGCATCTCTTGGAAGAACGCACACCAATTTTCAGCCAGATCGGTCTATTTCTTTGTGTTTGGCATTCGTTTGAATCGAGGAAGTCGAATGATTTTCAAAAAATGGACGAAAAAGAATTTCGTGTGTTGATTAAACACTACTTTATGAAAGGCAAAACGCCTCAGGAGACTAAAGAGAAGCTTGATAAACATTATGGTGACTCTGCACCTTCGATTAGAACAGTTTATAAGTGGTTTCAAAATTTTCGGAGTGGCCATATGGGCACAAGTGACGCTGAACGTTCTGGACGCCCTGTTGAGGTTACTACTCCAGAAATCATTGATAAAATCCATGATATGGTGATGGATGACAGAAGAGTGAAGGTGCGTGAGATTGCTAGTGCTGTGGGCATCTCGAATGAACGGGTACATAATATTTTGCATCAACATTTGGACATGACAAAGCTATCCGCAAGATGGGTGCCGCGATTGCTCACGCTTGACCAAAAACGAAATCGTGTGAAGTGTTGCAAGGACGGTTTGCAGCTGTTCCAGAAGAATCCGCAGGACTTTAAGCGTCGTTTCGTCACTGTGGATGAAACATGGATACATCACTACACTCCTGAGACCAAAGAACAATCTACGAGTAAACAATGGGTTACCAAGGGGGAATCTGCGCCAAAAAAGGCGAAGACCGTTCCTTCGGCCGGAAAGATTATGGCGACTGTCTTTTGGGATTCGCAAGGAATAATCCTCATCGACTATCTGGAAAAGGGTAAAACTATTACAGGTGCATATTATTCATCGTTATTGGACCGTTTGAAAACCGAGCTGCAAGAAAAACGCCCACGATTGGCCCACAAAAAAGTCCTTTTCCATCACGACAACGCACCAGCTCACACCTCAGCAGTTGTGGTCGCAAAATTAATGGAAATAGGGTTCCAACTCGTTTCACATCCCCCCTATTCTCCAGACTTGGCTCCCTCGGACTACTATTTGTTCCCCAATATGAAGATATGGCTGGCGGGAAAAAGATTTTATTCAAACGAGGAGGTGATTGCAGAAACGAATGGCTATTTTTCAGACTTGGACAAATCCTATTATTCGGAAGGGATCAACAAATAGAGCAGCGTTGGACGAAGTGTGTAAGCCTAAAAGGAGACTATGTTGAAAAATAAAAAAGGTTTACCCCAAAAAATTAAGTAGTTTTTATTTTTGCACGGACTTTTCAAACGACCCTCGTACGACGCAATTTATGGAACTTATCATCTGTTGTACTAATCATAAGTTGTATTCATTGCTTAAGTTAAGGGTAATAATTCAACCTTGTGTCCACGTGAAATTATGCTAAAATTTTGGCTTTGATACAGTCGAACCTCTCAATAACGGACACTGGCGGGGGAAAGCAAAGTGGCCGCTGCTTGGAGGTGGCCGTTAGAAGGAGGTAGGCAAGTTTCGTAATGAAAAAATATGGTTTTTTTTCCAAACATCTATTTAAAAATTGTTTATTATTAATAGATTTAAAAACGTACATAATTGCATAATTATTTAGCTATATGATATGCATCAAATTTTTCTTAATTATCCAAAAAATTTATCAAAAAACTACATATTATTGACTTAATTAATAATTTTTATAATAATCATCACATTTATTCATAACAATAATAATTTATGGTAAAATTATCATCATACTATCATGTATTGTTAGAAAAATGGAAAAAAAACTTTCGGCAAGTTGACGATGGCTCGATTTGGTTTTTGCAAAATCTTCCAACACATTTATTTTCTCTTCTAGAGTTAACCACTTTCGTTTGGGAGACATATCGGAAAAAATAATATTGTTCGTCCAAAGTAATATTGAAAAATGATTAAAATGGTACAAGATGTATGGAGCTTATATAGGAAACTTTAGGAAAAACCAGAAAGAAAGAAAAACTTGAGAGGGGATAATTCTTTTGATCACCGCGTCAAACGAACTTTTAGTAATAAGGTGGTCGTTGGTGGGAGGTGAAACATTTAATCTATTCCCCAAAATCAATGTCCGCGGTCGCTATGTAGAGTGACCGTTAGACGGAGGTTCTTTTATATAGAAAGTGTATAGGGGTAAAACGGGGAAATCCAAAAACTGTCCGTAAATGGAGGTGGTCGCTAGTGAGAGTGTCCTTTATGGGAGGCTCGACTGTATACTGGATGATCCATTTTAAACGCACCAATCGCTAATAACACAGCGGAAATCCGGAAAAACACATTAAATAAATTATGTTTTTTTTTTGTCTGGTTTTCAAATTTTCCATCCCAGATGCTGTATCTTCATTTTTTGGCGGAGTTACGGCCAAAGAAACTGATCGAGATTTCCTAAAGAACCCTGGTTTTGATAATGATTATGAAAACTACATAAAAAAAATTGAGAAAAATGTCTTTGACCCCGTTTCAAATATTCCTAATATTTGTCGAGATATTTAAGATCAAAGTTACAAATTTTATCTTTTTCGTGATCGATTTTTCAATATTAATTTTCCACCAGAAATAAACGTTTTGGGGAGGTCCTTTGTCTGCAAAAAATGTTATTTGTGACGCTGAAGAAATAATAATAATAAGTATTGAGTGTAATGTACTTGGTTGTGGGTGAATCAGGATAAATTTGTTTTATCATCAAATAAAAGCAACCATCACATCATGTTAATGTATCCCCGTATGCAAGACTTGACCTAATATTGACGGTAAAAATGTCTTGCCAGGGAGGAGCGGATCTAAATTAAAATGAAACAAATCTGCTCAATGGACTCTCAGATTTGGATGAAAATTCAGTGTCTAAAATCTGACCCTATATGGATTATATTACTTTTAGAGTGTAAAAAAGAAATTCGAAAAGAAACAGAAAAAAATAGAAATTAAAATAAATAAGCCATAAGGGAAAAAGTTAAGTTAAAAAATTGTGCTGTGTATATATGGGAGCGTGCTCTATCGATTTTACAAGGCACTTAGAAGTTCGGTTGCCCTCCTTCGGGACTCCAAGATACAACTGGCTGTGGCGTTATCCTAACTTTTATATCTCCCGAGTAGATGGCCACCATATAATGTTCTTTATATAATATATAGTATATATAAAACGCAGTATAAAACTGGTAAAGGAGAATCAGTCTTGCTTATCTAAATCCATTGTTTACTTCGTTTTTTTTTTTATTATTTAATAAATAAAGTTTGCAAACCCATCTAGCCAAAGAAACAGTTTATTTGCTTGATTACTGGAGTAAGGAAATGTTTTAGTAAGCAGCCAGGCAAGATGGCCGGCCCAATCTACAGGTCTATGACCTTTATTTCATTTGAAATGAGGTCATTATGAATTTTGTATCAAACGCACACGGTCACAGACCATTCTACAAGCGTTTAGTTTGTTTATTTTGTCAGCCTACCTATTTAATAATTATTGTGCATTTTTAAAAAATCTGACATTAAAAAAAACTCATATAACTTTCTACAATCACAGTTAAAATTATAAAATTCTCTCAAAACTTACAATTTATACAAAATAGTAGCCGACATCATTATTATTATATGTTAATCTTAAAGCGAACGTTTTCGAAAAAATTACCAAAAATTCTATTCGTGACACTTTAGGTAAGCCAATTTACTTAAAATTTTGAATATCGGGTTATGTTCACTAATAACACTTAAATGAAACTTAAAAGGAAAACCAATCCAACCTGATGATGACAAAGTTGCCTCACAAAACTTACCGAGAAAAACACGTCGCTATCATTTCATCACATCTAACATCATAATCTAACTCCCCCAAGATACATATACAGGATGATCCATTTAAAAAGCACCAATCGCTAATAACTTTTTAGGAAAGCGGAAATCCGGAAAAACCTATTAAATAAACTATATGTTTTTTTTGGTCTAGTCTCCAAATTTTCTATCCCCGATGCTCTATCTTCATTTTTGGCGGAGTTACGGCCAAAAACCCAGTTGAGGTTTTATAAGGACCACTGGTTTTGACAATGATTGTGAAAACTACATAAAAAATTGAGAAAAATGACGTTGACCCCTTTTCGATAACCCTAATATTTGTCGAGATATTTAAGATCAAAGTTACAATTTTATCTTATTCGTGAACGGTTTTCAATATTAATTTTCCACCAGAAATACACCATTTTGGGAGGCGCCCTGCTTCAAAAAATGTTATTTGTGACACAAAGAAAAAAAAGATAATTGAAGATTTTAAAAAATGTATTGCAATGTAATGGTTGTGAGTAAATCAGGATAAATTAGTTTTATCATCAAATAAAAGCAACCATCACATCATTTTAATGTACCCCTGTAAGCAAGCCTTCTTGATCTATAATTACGGTAAGAATATCTTGCCAGACTGTTGGTCTAGTGGTCAAGAGCGTGGATTTGTAAGTGGGAGATCCCCAGTTCGAATCCCGCGTATGACTACATTTGATTTAAAAAAGTATTATGATGTATAAAGTATCATAAATGACTGCATACGCATACTGGTGTGTTTTAAATGGATCACCTTGTACATTAAAACGCTACATCTCGATTCATGACATACTCAATTCTAAGTGTTTTAGCACAATTTATAGACTACAATAATCTTTACAATTGAGAGAAATATGATCATTGTAGTCGCAATAGGTTTTCTCTTCTTAGCAGCATCTTACAGCTCACTGTCCGGTGATGGACAGTGTTGTCTGAAACGAGAGAACACTGTCCGGAGGCCGGAAGTGTACTGAAGAAAGCTTGTATATTATTTTACTGTCCTATAATTAATGAGAAGCCGGTATCTGTCAGTACGTTTTCTAACGAAGGAATCATAATTTGGTTTATCATATCACAGGAAATCCAGACAAAACTAATGATAAGGAATCTTCAAGTATCGTTATTGTCTCCTTACGACAGTGATTGACTAAAAATCGCTTTTTGTTGGCCATACCTAGTTTATAGCATTTATCTTATTTCTAATTTAGTCAATTACTTTACAGCAAAAGTATTAGAAACCATTACCGAGTCAATGCTAGTCATGCTTCAACTATAAAAGCCATGACTTGCTTGCGATGGAAACATTAGCTCACGTTGACTCAGTGCACACTCACTTTCTTTGAAACATCCTTGAGAACATCATGGCGGTTTCTAGGTGAATATATAGTTTTGACTGCAAGCTGTGTTGATTGCTGAACTACAATCTTAGTTTAAATTCAAGTAAAGTAATTGCCTATTTTTTTCAGGTGGACTGTACATCTAAGTACCAATTAGGTGTAGCGGACGGAGGTGACTAGCAAACATAGTTTACTGCAAATTCCTTTTATTAACCTATTAAATAAAATCCAAGGCCTAAGACCGGGGAATCGAACCCCAGTACCACAATACATATTAGCTTCACAGGTCTCGCCTTCTAACCGCTCGGCTATCGTGGCGCCTCTAAATTCCAAGTATTTTAATGGTATGTAATATGCTCTAGTTTCCCCTCCAAAAACTAGCACTACAATGTTTTAATAGAATTTGCTATTAGATAGATGATCGCTAGAGTCGTGTGACCTAGTAGCGGAGCGAACTGAAATAGACAATTTTAAATAGTCCTCTTTGATATCAATGAATAGTCTAAAGTTGCCAAAGATTAGAGATAGAAATCTGTAACTAGTCTCATTATTAAAATTATATACAGATTATATTCGACTATGATGGGATATCTTAGTTGCATGCTTCGTAGAACCCACATAACTAACCTAGTATTCTATGTATTAGGTTGCCAGGAAAGTTTTACAGATTTTAGTCTGGTATACTTCAAAAATAGTATAATTCAACTAATACTTGTTGAGTTTAATCGAAATAACACCATTAATATCAGCGCATTTTCTTGTCAACAAGAAACAAGTAGATTTGTTCAATTATGTAATAATGAATTTCTCAGGATTTTAAAGGAATTTCACGATGTGCCTTTTGGAAGTCACAAAGCAGTACGTGCAATAGAAGAGGCATTAGCTCTACTTATATAAAGCCTCCTCTTGAACATTTATTACTAATAACTGTGTAAATCTTATTCTGATTTCGATAAAATTTGGCAGGATGATGGGGTTAGGGTTCCCCTACGTAACTTTAAAGTGTCGTTCTGCTTTTACACCTGCTAGCAGGAAGTATTGCAATCGTTTCAAATTATCGACACGTGAATCTGTTTATGTTTTCACAACTTCCATTCAATTCTAAAACATTACCTAAACACAAAACATCCATATCCCTTAAATATCTACTAGGATTCTTTAATTTTTGTTTCAACACTTGTACATTCACTTAGAAGGATTTGTAACAAATAATTTCCTCATATTCAAGGACCGCAAATTATTTATTTCAGGCATGTAACCTGCGCGATTATAATACTTCCACACTGGAAGCTTGAGAAAAAGTAAAAATCCTAAAAACATTAAATTACGAAAACTTTATAGAAACTAATTTACTGAACGTCTTAAAAGTGTTGAATAATATAAAAGTTCATCAGCATCTCAACAGATCACTAGTCCAACTCAACTTGTTACACTAATTCACAAAAATTTGATCTAAAACTCAATATCACGCACTATATATGTATAACTTAAACACAGTTTATAAATTATAACTTCACTTTAAATATCACTAATATTCACTTAAAAAATCACGTTAATAAAGAGACACCAGTAACCAGTTTAAGACGGCCGCCGGTAACTGGGTAGGGAGTTCAGCTGGTAAATGTAGCTTATCTGAGCACAGTGACTTTTTTTCATTTATTTTCATTCATAATCTATAAAAATAAAATTTAATTAGAGAATATGTAATTAGTGAGTTAGGGATTTGATGTAATTCATAAATGAAAACAAAAGTTTGTCCTCCTCCGTATTGTTCATATTGTTATTCTCCATATTGTTCATATGGTTATTCTCCATATTGTTCATATTGTTATTCTCCATATTGTTCATATTGTTATTCTCCATATTGTTCATATTGTTATTCTCCATATTGTTCATATTGTTATTCTCCATATTGTTCATATTGTTATTCTCCATATTGTTCATATTGTTATTCTCCATATTGTTCATATTGTTATTCTCCATATTGTTCATATTGTTATTCTCCATATTGTTCATATTGTTATTCTCCATATTGTTCATATTGTTATTCTCCATATTGTTCATATTGTTATTCTCCATATTGTTCATATTGTTATTCTCCATATTGTTCATATTGTTATTCTCCATATTGTTCATATTGTTATACTCCATATTGTTCATATTGTAAAAGTAAAGTAAAGTAATCGCCTATTTTTTTCAGGCGGGGCTTAACGTCCAGCTAGGTGTCGTGGACGGAGGCGACTAGCAAAACTACTGTAAATTTCTTTTATTAACCATCAAATAAAATCCAAGGCCTAAAGACGGGGAATCGAACCCAATACCATAATACATTATTGTTCATATTGTATTCTCCATATTGTTATTCTCCCTATTGTTTTTGGAATTTATTTCTAATCTTTTTTAATAATGTATTCTTTAATATTCTGAATTCTACTCGTAAGTTTGGTCTTTTACAATAAGTGTTATATCCAATAAGAGTTTTATCGATGTCACATTCACGTGTGAAATTTATGTTAGAGAGATGTCTGTTTAGTTAAGAAAGTAATTTACATATGCCTGCATCTAGTTTCAGTATGAGTAAAATAAAATTTGGCAAAAGAAGTGGCAGGGAAATCATTGTAATCGTAAATAGCTTAATTATTCTAGATATCCTAATATTTATATACAGGGTGAACCAGTAAGTATTGTCCGTAAGCCTACTTTGTGTAGTACATCTAAAGTGGAGTTCAATGACGTATTGGCCAATTTCATATTTTCCTCTGTTCTTGAGTGACGTCACTTTAATTTTTTTTCTAAAATCATTTCTTTTTTCCAATAAAAATGTTATTACTCAGAAAGTTTTAGTCCAAATTCGATTCTGATGACACGGTTAGAAAGACACATAAATTTTCTAAAAATTGATACCATTTTGAAGCATAGATTATTTTCCAAACAGCCTCAATCTTCCTCCTGGATACTGTAAAAATAAAAGTAATCGAAATTTTTGAAGAAAACTCATTAGGCCCTTATGTGATGATCATTATCAGACCTAGGTGCTGGCACTTTTTATAAAAGTTTCCTTGTTTAATGGGCTTTCAAACGGTATATCATTTTCCAGGATTCCTTTTATCTTCATATGAGAAATGACGTTTGTTTTACAAGAAAACGTGTTCACAGTGTTAGTTATCAAGTTGTTTAATTCATTGAAAACTCTTTTTGATGGACCAGTAGTCAATTTTTAAAGTAGATTGTCTTAAAATAAGGAAGTAAAAGGTTACAAATCGCACTTTAAACATTTAACTCTGATCTCTCTGAAATATACCGTTAGAAAGCCCATTAGGCAAGGAAACTTTTTATAAAAAGTGCCAGCACCTAGGTCTGATAATGATCACATAAGGGCCTAATGGGGTTTTCTTAAAAATTTCGATTACTTTTATTTTTCCAGTATCCAGAAGGAAGATTGAGGCTGCTTGGAGAATAACTTATGCTTCGAAATGGTGTCAATTTTTAGAAAATTTATCTGTCTTTCTAACCGTGTCATCAGAATCGAATTCGGACTAAAACTTTCTGAGTAATAACATTTTTATTGGAAAAAAGTAATGATTTTAGAAAAAAAAAATTAAAGTGACGTCACTCAAGAACAGTGGAAAATATGAAGTTGGCCAATACGTCATTGGAACTCCACTTTAGATGTACTACACACAGTAGGCCTATGGACAATACTTACTGGTTCACCCTGTATATAAATATATCGTTGAAAATATTTAAAGTTATTCAAATCATGGGAAAAAAATCTATCCAAAAGGTACAAAAATCTCTTCAACAAAAACTTACAGAATAAAAAGTCAAGTATAAGGGTTGATTAAAAGAAAATGTTTACATATCAGCTAGTATACATTTCATGCATACTTCACCTTGTTGTTTCTGCCATTTAGAAATGTAAAAACGTATGTTTTATTCAAATTTTACAACAATAGTATCATTTCAGTAATTTTACTGGATATTAATAATAATAATAATGTACTTCGAGTGAAAACTCATTTTGGGAAATTAGCATTTGCAAAAGTTCTCGAAACGCCTTGAGAGAAATCGTATTACAGGAACCTAATTCCTATAGTAAAAGCTCTCTAATCTCTCTACGCCACTATACTAAATGGAAATCTTATTTTGTTCACGCAGTACATCAGGCTTCACTTAACTTCATTCATTCCAAAACTAGATCAGAATAGCACAAAGTCCTTCTATAAGACAGCGTTATTGAAAGGCGCTTCAAAGACATATTATTAGTTTGGCGCATAGAGGTATCCTTGCCAACAAAAGAAATCTGATAATCTAAGAAAGGTTCTGTGACAAGAAATCCAATTTGATTAGCAGCTTTGCTTCCTCAAATCAAGGCCTGATTTTACCACTAAATCAAAGAAATTCAATTTAGAAATTGATCCCCCCGGCTGTTACTACTCAAGTCAAAGCTTTCCGTTAATAAACGTAACTCCTAACTCATATTGAGTATACTTAGTAACGAAAGATGGATATTTTATCTGGGTAGGCTGTATTCACTGTAAATCTTAAATTTTATATCAACAAAACTTATGTCCTGCTATAAAATACAAATCATGAGAACCTTTTGCTAGAGGTCCAGCAGTAAAAAAAACTCCTGTAAATTTTAATTTAGCACAGGAATCTAATTAACATTTTTAAATTTCTTGATGAAAATTAATGTACAAATAAACGATATCAATTGTTATCAAAGTTTCCAAAAGTAAAATGGATTTTTATGTGCTTTTAATATATTCAGTAAGGATTCATGAAAACATGGTTCTAAGATGAACTGGAAGTATTTACGAAACTCCAAAAGAAATAAGAGAATTCAGTTCAGAAAAATTGGAAACTAATTTAAATAAAACAAAATTTTTCGAACTTTTCAAACTATCTGAAATTGTGAGCTAAAATTCCAATGAAATGATATGCTGCTGGTTTTTGCGCCTTTGGTCGTTTAATCAATCCTTTTACTTAACTTTTAAAACTCATTTTTGTTAAGGAGATAGAAATTATGAACATATCTTTTAGTTTTAATTTTTTTAGTGGGTGAAGAATGTCGGAGATTCTATTAAAGTATTCGTTAACTTCTCCTTTTCAATTAAAGCCAAGCTTAAAAATGTCGCATTAATGAAACAAGAAAGTAGAGATACACTTGTCAGGAATAGACTAACGAATTTTCTGAACAGATACTGGACATCTAACAGAGCATTAAAATTTAGTCACAAAATGATCTCAACATATAAACAAACCTCATCTCTCAGACAAATCCAAGGGATAGCCGAAAGACTACTCTTTGGACCCTTAATACTTGAGTAATCATAAAAGGCTGCGAGAAGCTTCATCAGCCTTTGGTACAATTATTATTGAACGTTCAGACATCGTTTATTTGTAGGTCAAGTAATTTAAGATGTTTATATTTTATTTTGTCGAAGAATATATTGGGTAGAATCAGCCTTGGAGCCTTTAAGGCCACTGAGTATTACATTGAACCGTTGAGAATAACTATTTGTCAATATAGATTAGATTAGACTAGATTTTATTTAATTTGTTTTTTAGGGTGAAACCCCCATACAAATGGAGTTATTTCTTACATGGTATACATTGCAAATAACAAAAAAAAACAGCATTAAACGTAGTAAAAAATTATAAATGAAAAGAAAGCCAATGAAAATTGTTCTCTCTACTATAAAATATTTAATACCTTAAGCATTCTTTTGTAAAAAAAAAAAATAATTAATATATAAACATAATAATATATTATTATTAATGTAATTTGTATATAATTTATTATTTACTTCAGAAAGAAGCTTTTTTGTCATTTGTTAACGTAATACATGATATAAGTTGTTATAAAATTTCCGAAAGTAAAATGGATTTTTAAGTGCTTTTAATATCTTCTAAAAAGATCTATTAAAACATGGTTCATAGGGGAAATGGAACCCACCGATAAAGTATTGGTCCAAGTGTGATAATTTTCAGTTCTATAAGAGTTTATAATACCCGAAGCTATTCCCACTGCACTGCCGGCCTCCGGACAGTGTTCTCTTATTACAGACAACACGGTCTATCACCGGGTAATGATCTTTAAGAAGGTACTAAAAGAGGAAATCTAACAGCCAACAGTTTAATCCTTATTAATGTTTAATAGGAAATGATACCATCACTGAAATAGCACTTCAGAGGGAGCCCCACCATCCCTTACGCAGAATCGGATTTTCCCATGAAAATTTAACTAAAGGTTATGGAACATCTCTTCTGACACACTTGAAATGTTCCGCTAGATTGTGCTGTGTAATCTGTAATGGTTGATAACCTGCTTATAGTGAACTAGGAGGTAATCTTGTATTTTTAATTGCAGTGTTTCGTTAGTCACTGAATCCTTTCGTTATTAATCTCAAGATATTTCTGTAAGTATCAATCGTTTCATTCAAAACTGCCAAATAGTAACAAAGGTGTTATTATCTTCTGCAAGATGGTTCCTCACAGAAATTAGTTTAGTACATAGGTCTAGTAAATGAAGTCAAATTGGTCCATTCTAATTTGAATGGTTTAAACTGGAGTGCATAGAATTAAAAAAAAAAAAATACTAAAAATTAAGCTCATATATTACGTTTCACTTATCTAAAATAGAATACGGCAATGATTTCTCGGTTCATGAGATGGCATTTATGCCATGGAGGTTTACTTGACAGTATGTTCTTAGATTTAATAATCATATCTGATGCGTTTCTTCAAGTGAGGAAACGTGGAAGTTTTGACAGTTGAAGAAAAAGAAGAAGAAGAGGAAAAATATGGACCTAACCCTGGAACGTCTCAAGGATCTTGAGTCAAGAATTCAATAACTGGCATCTAGGAGATAAACATGTAATGAAGTTTTTATGACCTTTAATATGAATGAGGAACCCACTAAATAGTAATGTGAGTGTTATTATCTTCTGCAAGATGGTTCCTCACAGAAATTAGTTTAGTACATAGGTATAGAAAAATGTCGTTCAAATTGGTTGCTGTGGTTTAAATTTGAACTACTAGAATTACTAGAAATTAAGTTCATTTATTACGCTTCACTTATCAAAGAATACGGCAGTGATTTCTCGCCTCTTGACATGTTATTTATTCCGTTGAGATTCGACATTGGAAGAAAAAGAAGCAGAAGAAGAAAATGGACCTAACCCTGGAACGTCGCAAGGATCTTGTTCAAGTCAAGACTTCAGTAACTGGCAACTAAGAGATAAAACATGTGATGAAGTCTTTATGGCCTTTAATATGGATGAGGAACCCACCAAATAGTAATCTGGGTGTTACTATCTTCTGCAAGATGGTTCCTCATAGAAATTAGTTTAGTACATAGGTCTAGTAAATGACATTCAAATTGGTTGCTTTAAATTTGAAGGGTTAGAATTGGAGTGCAATAGAATTACCGAATTACTAAAAATTAATCCCATATATTACGCTTCAGTTATCTAACAATGGGAACGGCGGCTATTTCTCACCTATTGATATTCATTTATTCCGTTGAGGTTATCGTATCCGACGCGTTTCTTTAAGAATCCGGACATGTGGAAGATTTGACACTGGAAGGCGAAGAAGTGATGTTAGGAGATACAAGTGATGAAATGTTTAAGAAACAATGGACAAGGTTTCCGCCATAATAGATGTGGCTGAATTCCGTAATTTGTATCAAGAACAGCCTTTCTATTCAACCCTGCGCTTAGTTTAGGCGATTTATTCAAAACTTTGCTGATATAGCAAAACGCTTTACAGAATTTTTGGGAAAATAAGAATTGCAAGTGTTATTTTGCAAACTTTTTCATTTCTCTTTTAGTCTCAAGGTGTTTCTTGTAAATTATTGAAATAGAATATCCTTAACGAAGTGTTGAGTCATTTCATTCTAATACCTTATTTTACCCACCAAATAGGAACGAAAGGGTTATAAAGTTGTAGAACTACTTATGCGCAAGTATGCTAAGTTTAAAGGAAATAGTAGAAGCCTTTTTTGAAAACACCAGTAAAAATTGGAAAATCAATGTAAGTAAAAAGGCCATTCTAGTTGGCTGTTTTTCTTGAAAAGCTTATTGTCAGGTTCGACGGTGTCTCCTGTGCTGGGTATCGAATTTTTAATTGTTAACTTTTTATAATAATCAGAGGTTTAACAAATTTGAAGTCGTAGTGGAAAATTGTGATTTAGAATCTTCAAGTGAATCTTAGAAGAAAAGGAAAGTCAAACAGCTGGTTCTGCGATTTTTTCTTTTTGCCAAGCGAGCTCTCCCTCAGGAGGAAAGTAATGCTCTATAACAACGCAAGATTTTTTCTGACCAATATAATCCATCTGAAACTAGGTGTAATTTAACAAATTCTGTTACTTGTTCAAAACTAGATATAATTTTTCAAAACTTCAACGGGCTCATCTAGAGGCAATTATTACTATTATTATTGCATAGGAGCAAATAATTTAGTTTTATTTATTTATATATTTATTTTTATATGGACAAAAGTCAAATTACAATTTTTTATATTAGTGTAAATTTGACAATTACAAGAAGCCAAGAAATGAGTACCAAATGTACGAAATACATTCAAAGTAATATACGTAATAATAAAAGAAATATAATGTTATATCTTCAGGAAAATAATTAATCAATAAAATAGAATTTATACGTAATAATTTTAACTAATTGAAAGCAAAATAAAATGAAGTGGCAAAGGTAGCAATGTAATTAATACATAAAATAACTATAATATATCCCATTATCATCCTAAATATTAAATTAATTACTTATCAGAACTGTCTATTTAGTAACTGAAATAAACTAGATACAATTTTAATCATAATGACAAGATTTTTTGGCGTGATTTAAAAGATGTGAAAATCAATTGAAGTATATCACAGTTGTTGCTATGATATTTGCTAGCGACATGATTCTCAACAACGTATAGTTCAACTTGTAATTGGTGGACTGATAAGGGGTAGAAAAAAAAAAAACTATCTGTGGGGCTTGTTGGCACGAATAGTTTATTATTTTTATGTATTTATTTTAAGATACAGGATCTATCAACAGCTTATTGATAATTTGGAAAAAGAAAGTTCAAATCAGCTTCATGTCCTCACCTTTAAAGAGTGGTAATGTAGATAATTGAACTAATTTTGGATTAAGTTATTTCTGTAACAGAATGTTTGAGATGTAAGCAATTTTTCGTAAAAACTTCCATTGGATATGTTCGATACTACGAATAGTGCAGAGATACTGAGGGCTCCAAAAAAGAGAACAATATTCTAAAATAGGCCAGACAAGGAATATAAAAAATAATGTTTTTGAAAGTATGGTATTTAGGGGAAAAAATACAGATTTAATAGCATTGCCAATAATATATTGTAATTATAATTTATATGAAATGCTAAGGTTTCATCAAAATAAACATCTCAATTTTTGATTGCAAAGATTCTTTTATTTTGCGGGAAAAGTATTTCAAAGAATATCTTGATATATTGCTTAATGTGTTATCCTGAGAACATCTACAAAGCCAATTGGTGTAACATGGATGTAAAGGATTCTGCAGGGTTCTTAATGGATTTAAAAAATTAAATCATGTAATAATTGCAGTAAAAGACAGTTGTGCGTTAGTTTAGTACCAGATTTTGCTAAAGTAATTGCAATGGTATGGGATGCCAGCGAGTGCCATACTTCCTGGACGATTAGCCTAGAACTCAATGCACCATCCAGCCTGTAATGCATTCATTGTACTGCCTGGTTGATTAAATGAATCCCCTGCGCCAGTATCTAACACAACTTCCTCTTAAATCTCACTAACACTAGCATCTTTTACATCAATAATTACTATCACTAACACAGTTTTTGTTACAGCAAAAAAAAAATTGTGTTATGCGATGATTTATTGGAAAAACTCAACATTTATGTCTCTAACTCCGAACATTTGAGTAATTTTTAATTGTTACCAAACATAATACAGTTTTTAACTGTACATTAAATTGAAAGTAACATTATTCGAACCTGCCCTAAAACGATATTTTTCTAGATAGATACAAGAATAATTGCAGTAAAGAAAAGACTGTACTTAGCCCTACTCTCTCCCTGAGTACAGTGCAATCTTGAAGGATATGCCGGTCTTCCCATGCTTGCATTAGGATCATTTTACAAGAAGAAGAAGTCCACTGTCTCATTTGGGTCGATATGCAAGACTCGATAGAAGCAGATACGCCACAATCCTCTACCACTAAGTTGTACTGCCAGAGTTAGGGAAAGCAAATTCTAACTGACTCTGGGCGGGACCGCGTACATTTAGCAAGTGCACTTCCAGCTACAGACTGGCACCAGGGATTGATTTAAAATTGTGGTTCTCATAACCGCGGTTATTAGAGTAATTTTTAACTCTTCCGATCACTACGATTCCAACCCGATTGCAAGCAACGGGGCTTAGGGATTAAGGTTGCGCCCGTAATTCAGTAAATCATATCTAAGGTATAACATGACTGATCGCACACCTGATGAACTTATCATCTCCTGATTTGTGTCCATTTCTGGAAGGACAAAGGTTCAGTAACCCGGGCAAGTTGTAGGCAACCCTGCAAGGAGTTAGGAGAGGGATGGGAGAAAGAAGGAGGGAATCCCCAAAAGCCAGTAGAGTGTCTTCGGGGCAGAAAGAGACTCTATTTTATACAATACATTGTTGCATCTGGTCTTATTCAAAACAAGGAGGGACTAAATCACCATTTCTCCTAATTCATCCACCGCCACCTAATTTCTCGAACTTTGTGGTATTCTATAATCCTCCAGCTTCCCCATAGTTGGATGGACTCCAAACTGACGCTCCGGCGTCCCTTTTGTGTGGTCGTTGGGCGGGGAAAAATGGACAATATTTGCATGTATTCCTTCTTATATGGTTGTCATTTTTTATGCGATCTGTTAATAATAGATCTACATATATACAATTGTTACACCAATTTCAAAGAGAATCGTAGAAGCTATTTAAAAAAAAAAAAAAAAAATTATCATTAAGTTGTATCTTGTCCTTGCTTGCCAATTTTGACCAAAACCTTATTATGGTATTCTCTGGTAGCATCCAGGAGAAATACCAAATTCCAATTTACGACGATTTTTCGTTTTTGAGATACAGTGCTAACATTCACATACTAATTTGTAAACATACTTTGCACAATTACAAGTAAAAAAAAAATTTGATGTGGAACAACACCAAAGTTTCATGTGATTTTCATTTTTACGTTTATCTTTAATAAATTTTAGGAAATTAAATTTTAATAATTGCAAAAGAAAGGTTGTGGATCAATCATATCAGAGGTTTTGACATTTACAAAATGTTTATTGTGGCGGCAACGTAAATAGAGAAAGGAACGTCTCAAAATGAATTCTCATTCGTAATGGCTGACTGTACACTGTTAGTACTGGAAATTCCAAGCTGTACAAGATTAATCAAACATTTGTGAAATGTTAATGTACATGCTTGAAATTCCAGATTGCATTGTCAAAAGTGGCTAAGTATGTCTTTAGTTCTCAGTAAGTCTCTACAAAAATATGTTAACTGTCTTGGCCAGCCACTAATGAAGTCTCAATTCAAGACATCTCTTAGCTTAGAACAACTTCATTCTGTTTGTATATATTACTTTATAGTCTACTGCTATAAAGTAGGACTGAAGTAGGCAATAATAAAGTTTTTGTCACGTGTTCTTTGAAATTTCAGTTACACTTTTCTGAGGAACAAACTTTATTTAATTTTTCTCTGCTAGCTCTGAAATGTGCTCAAGGAATTGTGAGCAATTTAAATTCTTGTTATTGTATATTTTTATATATTTCTTAAATATCTGAGGAAGGGACAGAAATTAGTACTGAACTTTTATTACTCGTTAGAAAGATGGAACACAATTAATTCTTTATAAAACAACAAAATGATCTGTTACTTTCTGTTTTTAATTTAACTAAATGAAAAGGCACTACTATTGCTATATTTTTTTTATATACATTCCGCTGGGCTTAAATTATTCCTTTGAGGCAACAGCTCTCTATTATTATTATTATTTATTTATTTTAAATTCATTACACATTAAACAGTTCAAATGTGAATATGCTATAGATATGCCAAATTATGGCATGATAAAAAGTTGGGAAGTTCCCCCCCCCCCCCAGTAAAGTTATTCCCTACAAATATATCTAAAGCGAAATCACATTACATGGGGCTCCTTAAAAATCACAAAGAAAAGAACCAACTTACAACTTATTTAGTTATTTTTCCTAATTAATTGCCAATAAGCCATACTTGTTACTTTAAATTTTAGAAGTGTGGGGCTCAACCAAACTCTCTAACTCCAAACGCCTACAGACACTACAATCTAAAATCTTACAGAAAATCCTTAATGTTCCATACTACATTTCTAACCTTACCATACACACTGACCTTCATATCCTTTTTGTAACCGATCTAATAAAGTCTCGCTACCGCAACTTTTACAGCCTACTAGATCTCCATCCTAATCCTCTTGTGCAACAACTCTCCTCTCCTCACCTTCCAGACAATCCTCCTCGTCGCTTGAAGCGGAGGTGGCCTAGGGACCTACTGATATGGGTGTAATATCCACTGAGAAAGAGTTCCACCAATGGGTGGTTGCTCTTACATGACTTTCACGTGAATTTAACCAGTATCATCAAATTTACTTGATGCAACATTTGTTGTAGTTGTAAATATGGCAAATAAAGTGAAAAAAAAGTGAACTGGCAGAAATGTTGGCTTGTATTTGCTTACTGAAGTAACAAGTCATCCTAGGTATTTAAAGCTGTATACTCGCTGAACCTACATTTAAAAGACCAGAATCGTTTCCGACACCAGATTGCCTTGTCCACAGCAAATATTTCATTTTTGTTTTTTTATTTACTTCTAGATTTATCTTATTTAAAAGATCCTGCCAGTGCGGCCTCGTTTCGCGCTGTACTGATATCATCAGTAGATTCCAAGTATTGACGAAAACTTTCTGTTGACTCAAATCGTGCCATTAAGGTAGGATTGGTACGTATTACTCTTGTTACCTTTTCCAAAAAATAGGTTAAACTACGCAGGGGATAGTGGAATACCCTGCCTTAGACCCAAGGGCCCACAATTTTGGGAATTCTGTAGCGTCATTCTTTTTAACCGAACTAACTTTCGTGGAAAACTTAATTCCATCATCCAAAGAAGCAGTCCTTGTCTATCTAAACTTTCATGAGTTCTATAAAATTATTTTGAAGTAGAACGTTAAATTCAAAAAAATTTACCTGCATTATCCTAAAGGTAAAAACGTGTTGTAGATCGCTCTGATTTGAAACCTCACTTGTACTCTCCTACCTTAGTCTCTACCACTTAGCCTAATAATAATTTAATAACAGAATAACTTTAAGCAAGTAAGTGTCAAGGAAATTTAGCAACAGTTTTCGGGATATTTTCAGCTACTTTTAATAAATTCATATTTACATTTTCAATAATATCTTTTATTAAAGTGGCTGAAAGCGGGTTCCATTGTTCTGCAAACGTTTATTACTATCGACACGAACCTAGTGTTTATTTAATCATTTTATTTTTGTTTTTACTTTCACGTGAGTGTTTTTCTTCTACACTTTAAGCATGAAAGAATAATGATATTAGTGCATCACGTTCTTATTTTACGATTTAGAAAAGACGCGATAAAAATGAATGGAAATGACCACGAAATACAGCTTTTTTTCCGGCTCTAGAAGACCCATTGAATGGACCGTCGAGTCGGAGGTTAATAATTTTCGATTAGTATAAAAAAAAAATGTTGAAATCGGTGACTCTAACACTGTATCCATCTTTTTTTTAGTGCTTAAAACCTCATAAAAGTGAAGTCGTATTGTATTATTTATTAGTTCAGGCCCAAAATTGCTATTTAATAAAAATCATATAAATTCGTGTGAAAGAAACAGGAGACAATGTTTGTGAGTTTTGTGCAGAGCCGAGTTGATCGAGTGAATGGCCTAAGAATAACTTTGTTTGTCTTGGAATCGCCGTTCGCTGGCGTCTCTTTCAACCATAACCTATTTAGCTTGTGTACTTGGCCGACCACGTTCGTCCCAATAACGCTATTGATGAATATAAGCTTGTCTACTCGAATCTACTTTATTTACTTCCAAATAATAATAAACTCTAGAAGGGATGTGTTCACCCCCAGTACTCAGTTTCTAGTTATCTGTACAGGCGCTCTAGTACCACAATAAAACGAATCCCTCCTTTTCTCCTCTCCTTTACTAGGCAAGTATTGCAATCATGTCAAATTTTCGACTTTCTTTTTTCATGAGAAATATTCGTTTTTACATCCTATGAGTTTAAAAAGTGGTTTTTTAGAAAAGCGTGTCAATAATAACTTTATTTTAATAAAAAGATGAAAGAAGAAGTAGTCTTTTATTTACAGAAGATACAAATATAAAAATAAAAATTCATTCTTTACTTAGTTAACAGAAAATTGACCCAAAAATCAATCCCATAATAAAACAAAAATAAACTAAACTATTGAAACTAAAATCAAGCAAATGTGGTTTAAATAGCATTAATTGAAACGAAAATTAAAGGCACATTGTCGCTGACCATCAGAGGAGTCCAAAAGAGTATACACAACCTCTAATGATACTATCTGAGCCTTTCGCATTTAGAATGTGAAAATATTTAAAAAGCGAAAAAAGTTTAAAATATTTAGCTTATTTTGTATTTTTATTTAATTATTCAATTTAATATTAAAAAAAGGAAATATTTAATTATTAAACTCTCTTATTAATTCTGTCCTACGCTTTGCAAATGGATACCAAGGAATGCCAGTCTTTTTCCATTGATTGGCCAAATCTTACACTCGCTTGATAAAAAGAAAAATAGCGGATTCGCAATTCCGACAAGATAGGACAGTTATCTAGAAAGTGAATCAGATCTTTCCGTTCATTTTATTGCATAGACTGTATTTATTTTTTAAGTTTATTTTAAAATACTCATAATTCAAATTAAATGCTTATAATTAAAGTAAATCTTACTTCCTATTTTAATTGTCTATTTTATTTTCCTCCAAAGGATTACCTGTTCAAGTGAATTTTATCTTTTTAGTGGTATTTGAGGTGTTTATATACAGGAAACGTACTGGAGTTAACAACTTCAGTCCGAAATCGTGCATTGGTGACTTACCGAATTTCGTTAATAATTACATTAAAACCTTTCCTCATTAAAACATTATTTTAGGGGCATTCTGTTGAGGGATGGTTTAGGTTTTCTTTCGTGTCATTTTGATATATTTTACAGTTTTATATAATGTTGGTGATGTAAATAATATTTAAATATGTTTTAGAGTTCGGAGTTTCCTATTCATACTGAGTTTTATTTTAATTCTTATTCATTTAAGTTTTGTCGCTTTAAGAAAAATCATACTTTCGAATTGTTATTTACCTTAAGAGAAACACATGGGGGCGTATCACACCAGAATTGAGCTTGCTTGCTGCTCCATCTGTGGAGTTAAAAAAAAAAGAAGGGTCGGTGGCCCTTAGGGCCAAACATTATTTGCATAAGGGTGTTTTCCTTGGATTATAAATTGCTTAATTAATTTACAAGTTTAATTATTGGAACAACTTCTTCACGGCTAAATAGTTACGAGAGAGTACTTCCCCAGCAGAGGCATGCCCAGACCTGCAGACCCCTCTGGGCAAAAGAATGTTTACAGTTTGATGGCTAAAAGAGTGGGTGCCCTCAGTAATTATTGAATCTGTTTTTTTTTTTTTAATCACCCATTAACACCCACGATGCTGTTATCTTATGGCTGTTTGAGCTACAAAATATTATCTGTAAGTTACTGGAACAGAATTAATTCATCTTGAAGCATTCAATTGAGAGTTATTTGTCTTATAGTAATTCCTTATAGTAAAATCAATCATTCTGTTTATCACTAGTACCAATCGATTTTGCAAGTTTTTTTTAAAATTCTTTCTCTAAAACAGTTCCACTGATTTTCTTAAATTATTTTGTTTTTCATCTAATCACAACTGTTGGCATTTTAGGTAGCTCGTATTTCATTGCTGGCAACCTAGTATAAATTGTATTGAAATATGTTGGGAAGGTAGTCCCTTATAGTATTAAAACCATGAATTATGTAACAGTAACCTTCCATCTTTCCTACCTCCACAAACCAGTTTCTTAAGAAGGATACCCAGAGTTGTCCGAAACGTGGAAAATTAAAGTTTTTTTTGTTTTTTTGCCACAGTCAACTATTGAAGTTTATATTAAAATAATTAATTATTGGAGACTTCTTCAAAGGAGTTGCATGAGGTTTGTATTACCTTTCATTGGAGATAGGGTAGCTAATTATGAAAACATATTTAAAATCAAATTAACGTATGGTTGAAAATGAGAAATTATATACAATTTAAACAGTAATTTTTTTATTTTATTAATGAAATATAACGTATCAATAACAAGAACTTAGGTCTTTATAAAATTATTTACATAGTTCTTGCTGAAGTTCTGCTTTTGGTCAGTCTGCAGAGTAACGTTGACTGCCCTACAGCACTTAACTGAAAGCAATAGTTCTTTACAATATTTAAATTTGATCCAAAATGGAATAAAAATTATTGCCAATTTCAGTTCTATATTATAATTATTTTTTGCCGAGTTTTCGACCCATCGACTTGGCCATTTTCAGACTTTATACTAATTCACTATAAACTCTTTTTTTTACTTGGTCTAAAAAAGTGTTAAAAGTTAATCTCAAAGGTTACCTGTTGATGTAGCTGATTTTGTCCTAGCTGGCATATTTATTGTATTCCAAACTGGTTTTGGTCTTTCATAGATTATCGGTGGCAGATTAATCAGTGAGGTGTAAAGAACTCGACTTTACTTATGTTCCCATCTCTACATTTGCTGACTCGGAAAGTAGTGTAAGACTGAAACATAAGTGAAGTCGAATTTGCTACAACCTACTGATAATGGATTTCTCTATAATGAATTTTTTACCTCAGATATTGGTTGAAAGTGACCGAAACCGGTCAAGGATACAATAAACATGCCTGTCCAGGACAGATAAAATCAGCGGTATTATCCAGCACTGCGGTCCTAACCACATTTTTAATTGTTGATGATTCTTTGGTTTGCAACTGTTTGTTTGAGTATTTGTTGTACTGTTTGATGTTACCAATATTTAAAAATCAATTTTTCTTTCCTTTCGATGAATCAGTTACCAAAAAACAGATGAATAGTACCATAAAGTTTATCCCTGTTCGGGTTGTTCACAGAAGCTAACTTTTATCTCTTTTTTCCTTAGAAAGGCTAGCCTTTAAATATACTAAGAAACAATGCAACTATTGTTTGTTTATAACGTATCGTCAGGGAATCCTGAACACCATAAATCTGTTGTATTATTTTGTTCCAACATATATATTGTACTAACACAAATTTAAAATTCATAATTTAAATAATTTTCTTACGCTACAATTTATAAAATAAAATTATTTTAGTTCAAATTTAAGTTTCTAATGTCCATGCAGTCTATGTGCATAGAAAAAAAGGGTAAAATACAGTATAAAGTCCAACAAGGTATACCTAATTAAGGATTGAATTAGAGCCTGGCATACTACAAGATATTCTACATTTAAGGTCCATTATCGGGATAACCTGATTCAACAGAATGGTTCAGATTGTTTTGTTTTCTTTTCCTGCTTGACGGTGGAGCTGTTCATTAAGCACCTACTTTACACTGGTAAGCATCTGTACGGTAAAGATGCCCACAGGCTGCATCAGTTTGCATCTAATTTTAGCCAACTGATCTGTCATTTCATCTTCTTCTGATCCACAGTAGCTATGCACCCACTGGGAGGTGATTGTAATTATTGACCAGGGTAAAGATTGAAGGTGGGATGGCCCTTTTTTGATAATCTTATTGAACTGCGTAATCCCTACGCAGTTCTACAGTAACCCAGCAGTACAGAAATCGCCACATCTAACCGTTATTTGTCGTAATTCAGCAGAACCATTTGTATACAATCTCTGTAAACCTGCGTTGGATTCGCTGATTTCGTTTTATCGTTGTTTCTACACATTGCCTCTGAATGCTAATATCATATTAGGCAATCTATATGATTCTTACTTAGATTCGGATATAACAATCGAAGAAGTACAGCGGGCTGTAAAATCTGCTAAAAACAATAAGGCTGTTGGTACAGATGCAATCCCTTTTGAATATTATAAATTGCTACCACCTAGTTTTGAGCATTATTTAGTAAATTTATTTAATGTTATCTTCCACTCAGGTAGAGCACCCAACAAATAGTCAAAAATTAAAATTAAACCTTTTTTTAAAAAGGGAGATAAGTCGGATCCTAACAATTATAGAAGCATAGCCCTCGTTAACACTATGATGAAGCTTTTTACTTCTATCATAACCCAACGACTTTCTAATTGGTCTGAACAAAATAACATTATCCCCGAGGAACAGAACGGATTCCGTGAGTCCAGGGGTTGTATTGATAGCATTTTCACATTGAGCTCTGCCATAAACTTGAATATTATTAAGAAAAATAAATATGTCTTTGCCACATTTGTTGATATGCAGAAAGCATTTGATTCAATCGACCACGCTAACTTGTGGCGCAAACTTCACTCGTTTGGAATTTCTCAAAAAATAATAATCTCATTAAAAAATATTTATGACAAAGCCAATATGTTATTAGATTATAATTATTCGCTTTCTGATCCGATTAATATTACCAGAGGTGTTCTCCAAGGGGAAACAGCTAGCCCTCTTTTGTTTAATCTATTTATTTCTGATATTGCTGATTTTTATAAATCAAAAAATTCATTTGGTATTCCAATCTCCAGCAACTATGATCTATCCATTCTATTATATGCGGACGATATGGTTTTTCTGTCTGATTCGTGGCATGAATGTCAAAAAAAGCTGAATTTTTTGAATGAATACTGTAGTAATAATTCGCTTATTGTCAACACTGACAAAACCAAAATTGTAATTTTCCATAAAGCTAGAAGAAAGAAAACATTTAAGCCGCTTGTTTACAATAATCACGTTATTGAGGTATTAAATTCCTATACATATTTAGGTGTCCACTTTAGCTCTTCCGGAAAGTTTAGGCAAGCCAGTCAGATGTTCATTAAAAAAGCTAAATATGCAACCTCCGTAGTTAAAAATATTCTGATTAAGTCTAAGTCTGATTCATGGGTTACTAAGGAGCGACTCTATAAAAGTATAGTAAACGGTTCTCTACTTTATTGTGCTGAAGTCTGGGCTCCCATCTACAGTCGCGATCTTAATAAAGTCCTAAGCAATTTTGTTAAAAATATTTATCATTTACCTCGTCTAACTCCCAGTCATTTCATTAGATTGGAGACTGGTCTCCCTCATCCAGAGTCTGAAGTAGTGAAAAGAATGGTCTCTTGGTACAATAAAATACAAAATATGACTGACCAGCGGTTACCAAAAATTGTATTTAATGCTTTAAAGGTAGTCGATGGTAGCAATTATAATAATGTAAATTATAACTGGTACACCCAATTCAAGAACAAATTATTGCCTGTTGGTTTTGAACATATTTTAGAATTAAACTCCAGCCTTTCTAGTATTGAAATAAAAAATATTGACGAGCGATTCTATAACCATTTGTTGTCCTCTGATATCGACAGGGTCATCCATTCAAATTATAATAAGGAATTTAGACATTTTAGCTCTCTAAAGGGTGGTGAAGATTACTTTGTATCTAGATGTTCCATTAAAAAGCATAGATTGGTTTCACAAATTCGTCTTTCTAATTTTGATTCGCCTTCTTTTTATGTTAATAATGAATGTATCAAGTTAAACAGTTCGGAAATGTGTCCGATTTGTAATTCTTGTAAACCCGAGAATTTAATGCATTTTTTAATAGAATGCGCTATGTATAATGACCCTAGGAGAAGATATCTATGTAAGTACATTAGTAAAAATTTCCCTAATATTACAAATTTACACAACTTATTAACAATTAACTCTAAAGAAAAATTAAATGACATTTATTATTTTGCACTAGAAGCTTTAAAAATACGACAACTAATATTATTGTAATAAGTAACTTAATGATAACATGCGTGCTTCTACTATTATTGTCATTATATTATTATTCTTACTTCAACAATACAGTTATTTCCGTACTCTGCCCTGTCAAACTTAATAAAATGTGCAAAATCTAAAATCGAGAATGTTAGGTTTAGCCTATTTTCTATAATATTATTGTATTTTTATCTATCTTTCTGTTTTCCTCTTCTTCTTTTTTTTTCAGTTTTCCAGTCATGTAAATTTTCTTTTATAATTATTGCAAGGATTACTTTTATTTTCTAACTTTGTCTAAAAAAAAAAAAAAATTATAACCAGACCCATTTGTAAAGAGTGTAGCTCTAAAAACAAATAAATTTATTCTATTCTATTCTATTCAATCTCTGTAAACCTAAACTTTAGTACTAAATCTTTAGAAATAAATTGCGTGAGAAATTTGATTATGTTAAAGAGAGTGCTTTTCAGCCTTAATGCAGTGGAGGAAAGCAGTTTAAAAGTTTTGAAAAAGCTTGCTAAGGGTCCGGTATTTAAAGAATTTAAGATGAGTTATCTAGGAGCACCCAGGAATGATCAGCAGTCTATTCATAAAGAAAAAGCCTGTAAATAAGACTAAAATATAAATTAACAACAGGAGAATTTATTCTATTATAAATATTAAAAGTACCGAGCTAACTTGAATTATGACTTTAAATTAGTAAATAAAAGTAAATTGATCGCCTATTTTTTTAGAGGGGGGGCTTAACGTCCAAGTACCAATTAGGAATCGTATACGGAGACTATATATACTATACTTTAACTATACTATACTTTAATAACTATACTTTACTTTTAACAATTTTTCCTAACAAATAAAAAATAGCTATACGCGGGATTCGATCTGGGAATCTCCCACTCACAAAGCCACGCTCATAACCTTTAGACCAACACTCAACAAAGAATATATAAGGTGCTAAAGTGTTAGTAATTGCCTAGAAGAAAAAAAAAAACAAAACTATTGGGTAGCAAAATAAACGTATTAAAGACAATTTATTATTCTGTTGTGTTTGTGATCTTGTTTCCTACTGGAGAATTAGCTGCTTCGCTACATGTGCTTTATGCTGATATTTATTTTTTTGAAAGTGGGGATGATGGTAAGATTGGGAATGGTGTTATATTTACTTCTTTCCGTTATTGATTGTAAAATTGTCTCTCATAACCGTAACTATTTCTAACATTACGTCTCCGAAGTCTTAAATTTTGTATTCTTTCAACAATGAAGCAGACGTTCATTCAATACTTCTCACCCTTCAACTTCACAAATTAACCCAAAGTTTTTAGTGATAAATACAGTCTTCGGGTCAAAAAAGATAACTCGTGAAAAGTAGACCTTTGTTTTCGACTCACTCCTACCCGTTTTCGCGAAAGTAATCCTTCTATTGTTTACTAAGTTAAGGCTCAAGATTTCTTGTAGGCTTGGATCAGTAGGGCAAGTGAGTTACCATCATAACATATCTTGGCTTAAGATATGTGTATCAATTAGTGTCTGGAGCTCTGACTCGAATTGATTGCTTATGGTTGTTGCAGGTGTGAGGAGGTGTGCGGACTGCGGCTGGTGGATGGAGGCAGAAGCGACTCTGGCGATGGGGCGATGGGTGTGAGCCAGGTGACCGTAGCCGCGCTGCTGCTGCTGCTGGAGGCTGGTGCCTCCCCGGATTGTCCGGCCGGCTGTTCCTGCTCCGCTCAGCTGGCTCTCGTCACCTGCATCAAGGCCGGCCTCACCTCTCTTCCTCTCAACCTCTCTCCTCACACCACCAAACTGTAAGTATTCCATACTTTGCTTGTGCTGTTACGAAAGAACATGCTGAACGATACAAACGCTGCGTAAACTTCACCAAAATGAGCAGTCTGTTGGAAAGCCATAGTTTATTATATCTGGTATCTATATTGAGAGCGAAATGGGTTTTGAAATTGAAATGGAAATTGATTAAAGAAAGAACAGCAAAGAGAGTCATTCTTTGGTTGACTCAGTCCCCACCTACCGGTCTTTCTGGCGATACAGTTTTGGTAGACCACTTTGGCTACGTCATTCTTGACTTTCTTACGGTATTCGGTGCTTTGCGGCATTATTATTATCCTACTTTTTTCTCGCAAGGCGAGGTGTAAGAAGACCCTATCTAAAAGGAGACCTATCTGAAAGGATTTTGCCATGCCATAAACTGATATATTTTTACTGCTGCTCACTCAATGTCAAGGAACTTTCTTACTGTGTGCGCTGTTCTCCATAAAACAGCCTTCTGCGTAGTTAGAATGTACTTTCTTTCAAGCGAAACCCTCCCCGTGGAAGCGTTCGAGCTCAGTTGAGACTATGACGTTCCTAGTGACGACCAAAGGCGTGATCTCAGTTGCCGTTAAGTTCCACATATCACACAACTCTGCTGCTATACTTAAGCTTCTAATCCTTACTCTCAAATCATTATATAAAAGTTCAAGTTGGCTTAACGTAGTATCCTTGGTCATATCCTTAACATTGCCATTTACCTTAACATTTTAGTACTTACCGCAACGACACCGCAATGTTTTTCACAAACTCAAATCCTTTTGAAGACTCAAATCCTTTTGAAGACTCAAATCCTTTTGAAGACTCAAATCCTTTTGAAGACTCAAATCCTTTTGAAGACTCAAATCCTTTTGAAGACTCAGATCCTTTTGAATTCTCAAAATCTCTCGAAGTTTAGTTGGAACGTTCTGAACTGAACTTGAGAACGATTGATTTTGAACAAAACCTATCTGAGCATACGGCACTGAACTGTAGGGCTTCATGTAATTGCAACATACAACACACTCAATTTTTCCAATCCAAAGTCCAATGTAGAATTGCAAATGTTGTCTTTTACGTCAATTATATTTTCACAAGAGTTTGCTCCTATAGCTCCTATAGCTCCTAGGCTTCAAAAGCTGCAATTCTTACTTCCAATCCTCGCTCTTCCTGAAAACGAATTTGCAATAATATTATAATCCTTGCATTGCTTTTTTCAATTTTATGACTCTTGGTCAACCAGATTGCTAAAATTTCGAGATTTAGGCAGCGCAATATCGATTATTTTTATACTGTCACTTAATTAATCAATAGCAATAAATAAATACATTTCATTGCTTAGAAACTACAAATTTTTATTTTGCAAATCTAATACTGCAATAATGTTTGATTCACAGCCCAGTATTCTGCAAACATAAGTTTTTATTTAAACTAATTTTTTAAGTATTATTTTATATAAAAATGTTTAAACAGTCATTAAGAAAGATCCCACAACCAGGTAGGCTGTAAACAATTTTAGGTATACCTGAGAGCTTCGAGCATGAAAAGGTTAATTGTTGTTATCTTTTGCTGAAAAGCTCTCTGGGATGCTAATAAGATTCAGTACGTGCCCAAAAAACAAAATCTTTAGCAAAGATTAAATGTTGCTGAGTTTTCTATACTGCAGATTGCTACTCAGCTAACTCCGAAAAATTAAACTTGTGGACTGCAACATCTTCAGTGAATCTGATCAACCTTTTTTAAAGACACTACGTTTTTCTATGTGTATGTGTCTGATTGATGCACTGAACAGATTTTATTTACATATTAATAAAATGATCAAACCATAATTTAACAACTTATTAGCATTTTTTTTTTCTTCTTCTTCTTCCAGAGATATCTCAAGCAACAATATCACTGGAATCAGTCAGTCTTCATTTTTCAACCTACCAGATCTTGAAGAACTGTTAGTATTCTAGTATTAGCATACTAATTACTATTTCGATTCCAATTGTTATTAATTGAAGTTAACCATATTCAACACAAAGTCTGCCGAAAGTGTCAATAGTAAAGGTTTAGTGGGAACGTTTTTTTTAATTGATAATTTCCCCCCCCCCCCCCCAAAAAAAAAAATTGAAAATAGTTGGAAGAATTTTACTGTATCTTTTTATTTTCTTTCTCCGTCTAGATCATTGTTTATTTGATTTTACAAATTTTGTAATCGTAAAAATAATTTTACACTTTCCTGAAAAAAGGTAGAATCGAAATCAGGGTTTTATATAAAAAACGAAATACAAAATATGATGGCCAAATGTCAGAAATAATTTTTGAAATTTTTCATTACAATACATAGTTTATACTCTTATTTTTAAGATATTCTTGTGTTAGTTGAAATAAAAAGGTACAAGGATAAGAAAAGTGTTTATATTTCACCGAAAGATTTTTGTATAATTGGTTATACATACTAAGATGTTGCATGTATTCTGCAATTTAGTTCTTTTTTAAATTTTACTTAGTTGCCCATTCATGATCAGTATGAATATTTAATTAATGATTAATCACTTCTTAGAGAAATGCATTGTTTTAATCCAGTGTTTCAGTCCGAATTCAGTAGCCCTTGAAATCCTTACTTCTTCTATCGTCTAGGACACTGTAGAGACCTTGCAGATTCTCTACCATTCTTTGTAGTTATAGTCAAACTTTTCTTCTATTCTATTCCTCTCTCTTGCAATCCTTTACTTACTTCCTCCTCTCAAGTCCTTCTTTATCTTCTTTTATCTTCATTCCTTTCCCTTTACTTCATTTTTCATTCTTCCTAATTTGTTTAGGTGGTTTAGCTAGACATTTAAAACTCTCCACTTGCTCCAGGATACTGCCCTCAATTTTTCACTTGAAGCTTCTTTCAATTTCGCCAATTGTGATGCAATAACATTTCTTCAACATTCGCGCCAACTCTTCCACCAGCATGTTTAAGTTTATTGCATGAACTAGAAGATCTTCTTTGAATCTGCTGCTACCAGAACATCATCAGCTATGCCAATGTACTAAATTCCGCTCTTAGAAGTTTCCTAAACTTACAAATTACAACCTCTATTTTATGATTTCCATACATTGTTCTGTACATAAAATGTGCAGAACACATAAATGTACACTAATTTCCCTCACTTGCAATTGTAGCATGTAACAAAAACATAAATGGAAGTTAAATTCACTTTATTAAACTGATGAATCAACCCATAACGATGGATAAAATTCCGAAGCCGGTCAAGAGTAAACTATGACGGCAAAAAAAAAAAAAAATTAACTGTTTTATATTTAATTGGAGAGGATACTAGCTTCGAAATGTTAAGAAGAAATAATGGGATTTCTTCAACAGCCTCAATTAATTCACTCCTCTTATGAAAGAAGTACAATATGTCAATTAATGAATGCTAGGGTAAAGAAATGAGCCAATTAAATCTCCTTCTGCCATAAATATTCTTGCGGAAAGCGCTTAATTGTACTTTTTAAAAAAATGTGAATAATACATGTTTATGTTCATTAATTGTAATTATTGTTTACGATGGGTGCATTTATATTTATGAGTTTTTATTGCATAATGTACACATTTTTCTGGTTATCGATTAAATAAATAATAAACAAAAACTAAATAAGTACTATTTTTTTTAACAATTATTTGCTTTCTGTTAGGTCTTTGGCACTTATTGACTTAAATAGCCATGCATAGATAGAACTTAGATTGATATAATGATAATAATTCTTAAAGCTTTGTAGACTAATCACATAATTTAAGCTCGTATTTCTTTGTATCTCTTTTTTTTAAAACGTTTTCCAGGGAAGTTGACTTTGAGAGTTCTCTTGAAGTGTAAAATACACTTCTGATACACTTCCTGTTAGATAAGGTGCCAGGTCAGTGCAATTCACGGTTGCATCAACCTAAATTATTAAGTTAAATTTAAAGCAATGTTAAAATCCCATATTTCAAAATAATAAAAACTAACCTTCAGTTAGATTTTAAAGAATATATTTCTGAATAAGAATTGCAATTCTTACTCCTGAGTAAAAGGAAGCATTGCGATCTCACACAATTTTCAAAATTGAACGTTAGCCTTTAAGTTTAAAAGTAAGGGGTTTAAGAAAGTTGTTGCAGTTAGGGGATTTGGTTTTGGAGCTGGAATTAAGTGATTGGGGTTGCTTGGTAACCAAAGACATTCACGTTTTAAGTAAGCAAATATCCTAATTGCAGAGGTTTCAGTGGAAGCAAACTATAGTGACCCAAACTTAGTTTTGTTAGTCTAGGCACTAAGTCGTTTCAAACTGGAATGTACATCTACATAGCTTGGGTAATTTTACAAGGCTCAGGATATTACAAGATTGGAAATAAATTTAAAAAAAAAATCGTCTGCTTAAAAAATGTTAAACAGCCAAAGGAAACATTTTCTTGAAACGCCTTTAGTTGCAAAATTATCTCGTGCTGTCCGCAGTTATCCTGCCAGCTTCCAAACTTACATAAATATTTATGAAGCTTATAGGGAAACAAACAAACTGACTTAAATTAAAAATTTGAATTGAAAAGAAAACAATTATATTTAATGAAACAGTTTTTAGGTTCATTACAAGTTTTCTATAACTGTTTGGTAGAAGAATTGTATTTATCAAACTTGAGTTTACATGGTAGCGAGTTCAATTAACCAGAGGTGCATAACCTTCTAAAATTTTAAGGCCACAATTTGTGTTGATGAAGGACTACAATATCCCGTTCTCCGATGTCCTATATAAGTTTACTTTTCTTAAGAACATTTATTACTATAATAAAATGATTGATGATAAAATAATTTACACTAAAGATTATTGACTGATGTCGATTTTTCCATATTAATAACAAATTAATAATAAAAATAATACAGATTAAACGCTGATATAAAAACCATAAATTGTGAGCATGGAAAAACACATAAAGTTCGGACAAACACAATTCTCTATCAGAAACGAATTTTCGTAAAACTAAATCAATGTTGGTGAGGATTGCACTAAGAAGTTTCTGGCTAACATTTGACGGTGGATCTAATTGTCTCGTAGGGAGCCCTTCGGCTTTCCGCCCCTTTTTGAACTCTTCTCCATTACCCTCATATCCCAAAACACACCAAAAATTATTTTTCGCAAAATGATTAAAAATAAAAAAACTATATAGGTTCACATCTGAACAGTTAATAATAAAATATTTTCTAGCAACATCCGATAAAACAACAAAAACCTTTTAAAAGATAAAACATGGATTTTCAACAAGCTTGATATTCTCTAGCGTAGCTTATTAATCTCCCTAGATGCAGTTTAGAAAAGCGATTTTAGTCCAAGTTTTTGAACTTCTAAGATCCTCAATCGTTTTGTAATCCTGAGCAAACAGCGGTTGCCACTACGAAAAAAATTTTAAAACAGAGAAATACAAACTTGGAAAAGAGTGACGGCATTAGAGTTAACTCATAGTTAGATGAGTGTGAGCACATCCTGCTCCTTAAGTTCTGGAGCCCAAAGGCTAAGTTTTGCTTACTGAGCACTCTTGGATGGCCATCATAGAAGCCTATTAGTTCTGAGTTTAGTATTTTCATGAGGAAAGTGTTCACAAACCACGAAATGATTGGAACCTTACGATATTACAGGAAGGCTGGAATGTGGTTTTTGGAAAAGGGTGCTTAGGAGGTTTTCATTTTTTAATAGGAGTTTGGAAGCGCTTAGGCTTAGAGACCTAATTCTAATTATGATTATTATGAACATCAATATCAAAAATTAGTTCGAGTGTTCAGCCATGATGTTTTGCGCATGTATTTAACTTTTCTTTTTTTTCAAAAAACTTCTGATTTCCTTAGGATTCATAGAATTTTTAGAGGACAATTCGAAGGAATTGGACTTTAGGCACCTCTCTAAAATACCTCCTCGTTACAATCGTATAGATCTATTTTACAAAATAGATGTTTATGTATTCCAATTTAAAATAATAACGTTCATATTAATAAGATAAAATCATGTGCGTTTTCACTCCACAATTTTGTTTTCTTAACATAATCTCCAATTTATATTTCAGCATTTTGGGCGAAAATCAGTTGCAGAAAATTGATCCAAATACATTTACAAATAACCTAAAGTTAAAAAGATTGTAAGTTTAAACTTTATTTATTTACTTTTAAATGTACTTTTAAGAAGTTAATTAAGAATTTACAATTGAAACATTTTATCATAATAAGTAGGAAATAAATGATTTATTAATGTTACATCGTTGTGAATTTCAGAAATTTACAAAACTGTGGACTTTATGAGATCCCCTGGGAAACTTTTCGTCCTTTAAAACACCTAACTTCATTGTAAGTAGATTAAGTTCTATATTTCCAAACTATGCACATATAATCATGAACAAAATTAACTAATAATTCTTGCTTCTCAGGCAACTAGATCAGAACGAAATAAGGGAAATTCCAACTAACCATTTGTATAATATGAGCGAACTTAGAAATTTAAGATTAGATTCAAATAAATTAACTGAAGTACCAACGGAAGCATTTGAGTACCTATCATCACTTGAAGCACTGTAAGTTATTTTATAATACATAAAAATGAAATAAAGGGAGCGAAGGGATTAACTTAGATGAGGTTCGTTGGCTCAGAACACGGAGGTCTAGGACTAATGCAGCAGCTTCAAGCTTTTACACACTTTTTTCTCCCTAACCAGCCTACGCTACTGCTCAATGTTCTGTACCTAAACTTCAAAACACTGAAGGCCTAAGCCTGGAAGTACACTGAAAACAAAAAAAAATCTGGGCGCAATGTTGCCTATTCATTTTTAAAAAAGTAATAATAATGACAAGGAAAAGTACGCTGGAGGTTTCGAATACATGCAGTGGTGTTGTCAGATTGTTCTCTACCTAACAGCCACTAAAGTCAGTATGGACAAGTGATATTTGTGCCCGAAGGCTGGCATTGCACATGGAAGAGAGAAATAGTCTCAAGTGTACGCCTTATTATTATTGGTGGTAGTAATAGAAGAAATTTTAAGAAATAAAAACTGGAAGTTAAATCTTAATAAAATTAAAGTAACGTCTATTTTTCCAGGCAGGCTTTACATATAAATACCAAATTAGGTGTCGTGAACGGAGGCGATTAGCAAACATATTTTTTAATGAATTCTTTTTGTTAACCATTAAATAAAATCCAAGGCTACTTCTCGCTCGGCTACCGTGGCGCTTTTATAGTATAGTTGAATTATTAATTAAATTAAGATTAATAATCTTAAGTTAAATCTTCTATGGATGTAAATATAATATAATGCAGATATTTTAGCTGCATTCTTAATCGCAAGTAGTCAGAAGGTACTGCATATATTTAAAAGATTTGTGATTTTTATAATTTAAGATTGATCGAACGAATTATTAATAATCACAGATTTTACCATATATGTAAGATATACCCTAAATTATTTTATTAACTATCCGTTCTGGTAAATGTAGTGGCTCTTAAAAAATATACTTTTTGATTTTTAATTTAATTTATATTTATTTATGTTTATACATTGTCAAAATCGTTATAATGATAATAATAAGAAATAAATTAGCTGAGTGGTAGATTACTGGATTGAGGACTTGGAGATCCTGGTTTGAGTCCAGCTGTCTTCCGTAAGTTTTGTTTTCCTTCCAGAGACCTCTTATAGAGGTACAGTAATGAAAAATGTACCCCAGATGTTGATGAGCCCTAAATTAATCTATCACCGGCGCTAAAGCACAAAGGTCCCTGGCCTAGTCAAGGATTTTTTTCCAGACCTCTCGTGGTTTTTTTTGTCTGTTATTTTTCTCTGGCGCATCGACTATTTAGCCATTAGTTAATTTCCACGCGTTGCGAGATACAAGGAGGCAACCACCATGCTAAATAGCCAAGAGGTCAGTCTTAACACTAAGCTTACACACCAAGGAACATTCTAATTTAACGCGTTTCGAAGCGATCTTCTTGCGAAAGTGACGACCTCAGGGATCTTTTTGACCGTTGATGCTCTTCTAGTGCAGTGTGGCAAAGCACAACAGAATCTGTTGTCAAACTGAGCATGTTTTTTTTACTAACCACTTATTTAGATGGTAAAAAATTATTAGATTAATTTTTTTAGAACCTACATAATATTCAAATTTATTTCGAAAATTTATATTATTCGGCATTAATGAAATATCATTTCAGAAATTTAGGGAGTAATCTGTTAAGTGAATTACCCGTGAATGCATTTACGCCGCTACGTTATTTGGTTATTTTGTGAGTAATTTTGTTTTATATTCTTTTGATTTAAAATTTTAAATCGTTTGAAAAACTGGAAAAATAAGTTCATTTTATTTCCAGATATTTGAAAAGAAATCAAATATCAGTGATCCATGACGATGCTTTCTCCAATTTAACTTCACTGAGGGTGTTGTAAGTTATTATTATTATTATTATTAGTAGTAGTAGTAGTAGTATTTGATTTATTTTTTTTTAATTGCAAGGAAACTAAGAAAGTTTCAAGCCTGTAACTTTACACTTTTTAGTTAGTACATATTTTTGCACGTATTTTATTACGCATTTATCGGTTTATTTTTGTTTATTTTTTCACAGAGAACTGGACGATAATTTGCTTACTCACATACCCATAGCCCTCACCAAACTGACAGCTCTTCAGGAATTGTAAGTGAACTTTTAACATCAAAAATTGTTTCTATCCTATTTTAAAGGAAGTTGTAAGTAAATCTGAAAATGTATTTTAAGTTTATTGACTACTCAAGTTCATGTTAGAGAAGCAGAGGTCGGTCGCACGTGACTTTATAAAGATGTAGAAAGAATCAAAAATCTTAGCCACAAACTTGTAACTTCATTTCCTACACCTTTATTTTTGAAGCATACTTCTTTCCATCTCGTTATAAGAAATTGTGCGAATTATAATTTAGTAAATTGTTTTACAGATCTCTCTCAGGAAACCGGATAAAGTACATACCAAGTGGAGTTCTACAAACTGCTCAGGGCCTCTCACATCTGGAACTCAAAGGAAACCCACTAATTGGTGTTGATCCACATGCTTTTTCATTTTTACCCAAGTTAAGAAAATTGTAAGACCAATTTTGGAAACATGTATCTTTTAATAGATCTTTTTTATTCTAAATTTTTATTATTTCTATGACAGAATTTTGTCCGATGCAAGGGAGTTGACGGAATTTCCTAGCCTTAACGGAACTTCCGCCCTGGAAATATTAAGAATTGACAGGGCAAGTTTACATTCAGTTCCTAAAACCCTCTGCATCACTTGTCCTAAAATAAAGAGTCTGTAAGTTTGGCAATATTTTAGTAAGTATTTTAATTATTATCATGACGTGCAATAAAGAATATATATATTTTTGCAGCGATATGAAACTGAATAATTTGAAGCAAGTACCAGACTTGTCCGGATGTAAGGATTTGAGAGTTTTGTAAGTAAATTTATTGATTTAGTAAATTATTAAAAATTGTTCTTTCAAATTTTGGAATGCTAAATATTGTAGCTAGCGATTTTAACAAAATTAAAAAAATTGACAAAATTCGTGAAATTAGAAGTAGGAATATGAAAATTATTATGTAAAATAATAGCTTTAAGGGATGTACGCGAGAAATCTACTAGAATTATTAGGATTTAAATTTAATTGGTTTGACAATTTACTAAAATCTATTGAGTTTAGAATATTTCTTTTTAAAAAGTGATTTATGTAATAAAGTTTTTTTGAGTTCTTTCTAAGTTCTATTTACGGAATTGAGTAGCTAGGATATACCAGGTTGGAATAGTGAATTTCATCAGCCTTATATACAGAATCCTATGGGAATCATCGTTATAGAAGTTTGAAAACTTTTCATTAAGAAATCTCAACATCTTAGAGGCTTTACTAATTATTGTATGTGTGAAAATGCACATCGATGGAGAGTGCAGCGTAAAAGAAAACTCCCGGTTCTTTAACAACATTGACTCATGACTTTTCAAAGCCCTCTGAAACATAAGAATAAAGAAACATGTCAGAAAATGTTGTGAATGTTATCACTTTGCATTTATTAATACTTACCTTCTGAGATTCTGCAATACTAGCAATAGAATCTCGGATATTCCTTTTACGACACTTGCACCATATAGAGTAATCATTTTTAAAATCTTTTGACACTTTAAAAATATTTAAGGTAAAAAAAAAATTCTGCATTTCACCCAATCTATTTGCACTTCAACGGATTGCCTTGTGAAGCAGTAGTTTAGCTGCTCATTTCTAAAGTGACCTGGATCCAAAGATTGGTAAATGTAGCGTTAAGCTGGAGTTTGCCTTTGTGTACGCTATACACAAATAGTTAAATAGTTACTCGCATCAACAAAACTACTTAACTACATACGTATTTTTGCAGGTTCTTACTATATGTATATTGGTTGAATTCTGGTGGGGCCAGCGTTTTAGGTTGTTCATGTGTTAGTCTTGAATAGTAAGAAATGCAAGATATCCTTCTAGTTGCTTGAATAAGTTGATACAATTAAATTACATTTTCCTCAATTTTTAAAACATTACAAGCGAAGGAAAAAAAAAACTTGTATCAGCATAAAAAGGTAGCTGTTTGCCAGAGTTTGATCAATATTTGCATTTTTTCACCATCTCAGTATTCTAACTTCCCAATAAACTTCCAGTGCACCCGAGTAGTGAGTCCACCACAGTTGGATAAATTAATTATTCGAGATCCATTTATCATGATATTTCTCTGTAAAACTTTGATAAACTAGCAGGGATTCCCTAAAAAGTAGATAGTCTACTATCGTCCACTATACTTGTAAAAGTGCCATAATTGAGCAATCTATGGCCATATCGTACTCGTAAAAATAATACATTCTCGATTAAATAATTCAATTATACTTTTCTTTTGTTTTACAATTCATTTAGAGATCTAGCTGGGAACAAAATCAAATCATTAGAAGGAAAACTGTTTCAAGGACTGAATTTAATGCATGATTTACTACTGTCTAAAAATGAAATTACTAAAATACCTCGAGACGCTTTCTATGGTCTGTCTAAATTGCAAGTTTTGTAAGTAAACATTTTAATATTATGACTACAAGTCCCTTTTCATAAATTAAATTTTGCTTAATTTTGTGCTTAATTTAACTCGTATTCTTTTAACCTTGTTTCAAAACAATTTCTTTTATAAACTTACAGAGATCTTGAAAGCAACACAATAAGTGATGTTCATTCAGAAGCGTTTACGCATTTCAATCAGTTAGAAGATTTGTGAGTAGCATTTTACTAAAGTTCAATTTTTACTCTTTAGGGTAGCAGTTTTGAATTTTGAATTGCTTTCCAAATTGATTTGATTTCTTAAGGAGACTTTAAAGTTTAAACGTTACATGGAATTTGAAGCACACTTTTATTAAAAACAGTTTAGAAAACTGAGAGATAAAAAAAAATTACTTTATTTAAGTGATAAAAAGATTGATAAATGTACTGTATTTAGTATAAAATATACCCATTTCAGGAATTTTATGTATTCTAATATTTATATTAAAGTAAAAAAATTGTATTTACAAAGATAATTTAATTTTTATTAAATTAATCAATAGTGAAAAATATACAAATGTAAATCTACACAAAGCATATTCATTAACTCATCCAAAATCAACTAAGTTAATGCGTGTATTAAATAATAGTTATTTTTGTTTATTATTAACTGTTACTTTTAGTATTATTAGTGTGATCTTATTTACTACTTATAAAATAATTGAATTTATTTAATTAGCGAGATATTTGTTTCTCAACTCTTTCAATTATCTCTTGCAGGTCGATCTCAATGCGCATATTTGCACAACGTATGTAGTTGATGTTACAGGTTTTCATCCGTTAAGTTCGAGCGTGATTTACGATAGATAAATTTCATTTTCAAAAAAACGATTCGCAAGAAAAAGTAGATACGAAAGCGCTCACAACTTTTTGTGCCAGATTTCTCAAATTATAAAATTTTTCTTTTGTGACATAGGTGTTCAAAAATCTATTTTCGATACTCAAGAGATATAGCAATTCGAAATATGAAGAAAATGTTAGCTCCCAAAATTTATCACCTTCAAAAATTGAGTTAGAAAGCTGTAATTGTGCCCAATAGAATAGAAAAGGTTGATGAGTATTATAATTTTCCGTATTTTCGCTAAAATTACACTAATAAGACAGGAGATACAGCGATTTGAAATATGAAGGAAATGTTAAGCTCCCAAACTTTATCACCTTATATCTTCTTTGTATATACAGCTAGAAAGCAATTGTACACAATTGAAGAGATAGATGTGTTCTATGAATGTACATATTTTCGGAAAGTTTGCAGTGCAACTTTATGTTTAGTAAATTTCATTTTAGAAAAAAATAATGATTTGCATGTGAACGTAGATGCAAGAGCACTCATAACTTTTTCCAGCTATCTTAAATTAGAAATTTTTTATTTTGTGGCGTAAGTACTTTACAAAACCTTTTTGTTTTGTTTATAAAAATCTATGTTTGATTCTCATGTTTCCAAAATGTGTTTTAGTTCATTATTACATTGTAAGTCAACAAGTTCCATTTGGAGTTAATAAACAAATTTTGTAAAATTAGGTCATAAAATTATTCAAGGAGTGCCGCGGGTTGGGCACCCCTGCTTTAGACGGATGTGTAATCTCCATTTTTTTTCACCACTTAGAACTATCTAAATTAAATTTTCCTGGATGACTGTTTTAAATAAACGATGTAGATATATGTACGTGTGTAAGGAATATATGAAGTAGAAATGAAATAGTTTTTAGCTGTTTTAGTTAAAATTTTTATAAACTATCTGATTGATTTCGTAAAGTGGCACTTAAGCTGTATAGATTTTGTTTAAAATTTAATTTTTGTATACCCTTGTACTGGTGGTATACTGAACCATGTATCAAATATAAACTTTTAGCTTATTCCGTATGCTGATCTTGATCACAGACTCAGATTAATTATTGACTGTAATGCAGATATGGTGCATGTAATTGTGGCAATATTAAATCGTAAAGAGAGGAATTAGTATGATGTTTCACATCACGCCTTTTACTTGTTCAACTTGCAACATCAAAATTTTATTTTTAAAATCTTGAAATACTTTATAATGTTCATATTTGATTTCAGAAACTTGGGCAACAACATATTTCCTACTCTTCCAACTGATGGCCTGGATAGACTACTCCATCTGAAAACGTTTAATAATCCAAAACTGCGATCATTTCCTTCGCCGGACAAGTTCCCTAGGGTACAAAGTTTAGTACTTTCATACGCATACCACTGTTGTGCATTCCTGCCGTTAATTCCTGTAGAACCCCCACCGAGGACACCTGTTCACGAATCAGTACTATTCCCCACAGATAATGAATTTGATATGAGCTTATGGAATTCCAGCCTTACAGATATATGGCCACAATTGCGTAAGTCTTTTTTTGATCTTATATTGGAGTGTAACAAACAAACAAAAAAGTCCGTTATTCAGTAATGTTTTTTATTTTATTATTAATAAAAATTAAGGAAAATAATAATTCACTACAAAGAAAACCTTTTTGTTTAAAACTACACCACTTTTTCACAGCTAACGCTTGTGTAAAGTTTATGGTGAAATGATTCGTTTTCAAAATTTATTATATTTTTATTCACCTCTGGACTCAAGTTTATTTGCTAGAACCTAGCTGTGAATGATATTATTTTGATATTTATCTTTCATAAAATGTTCTTTAAACATAATTCACATTTATGTTCAGTCTTGTATTATCTTTCTTTTGTTTGGTAATAATTGATAAGACACACGGAACTTTAATTATTCTAAAAGGTTTTCTGCTGGGAAAATTGGTGAAATAGAAGTGGGAGAGGTGCTAAATGAACGAAATACTAAACGTTGTTTAAAAATTCAAGAATATATCTAATATATATAATTCATATATAATATATGAGCTTGGAAAGAAAGATAGGTTCAGATAGATCTGCAATGACAGATGTGGAAACTCAGATCATAATTGTGGAGTCGGTTTCAAGCAAAATTACGTTCAATTATCTTCTGAAATTGTTCCAAGAGGCTTCACGAATTGACTTAGGCACAAGCTAAGCATAATTTAGAAAACTGCCACTATATTAAAATCCACTCGGTATTCGTTTTTTCATTAAACGAATTGTTACGTGGAACATGTAGAAGCATAGTTGTTACCTAACTCATCTTCATACTCGTACATCCCTGAGAAATGGTATCGGCATTAATGCAAAACTCGAAAACTGCTGTATACCACTCAAAGAAAATATAAGCTATGTTTTGAATGTTAACTAGCCTTAAATTGTTATTTTTGAATTAAACGATGAAATGGCAATAAAACAGACTAATTTTTTATAATATAAAATTTAAATAGTAAAAACAAGATAGCTCCACCACCCAACATTAGTTCTCAATCCATTTATGACAATGATAAAAAATAATAACCCTTTGTTATTAACTGCTTATATATTAGTTCATCGCATGATGTATGTGTGTGACCGAACTTCAGCAGGCTGGAACAAAAACTCCTTTGCGATCGAGTGGCCGAGCCATTGATTTATACTGGTTGACAGTAGTTTCTAGAATTAAAATGAATTACTCCTTCATACTTTTGTAACTATCGGAAGTGCCGTTTAATCATGATCCGACTATTACCTTAATAAAGCCACATACATGATGGCCCCTATACCTGATTTCTTTCTAAGGTCATAATATTGAAATTTAATTTTTGATAGGCAGCACGCTGATCAAGGACAACTTTTTCTTTGATTTTCCTCAGAAACCGTTTAGTTTCAGCAGTAGCACTCCTTTCTTTCTGTAGTAATGTAAATATAAATGAACATTTTTGTGCACACTCTATTATTTATTAATAGTTAATATCTATTACAATCAATTTTATATAAATTTTTCTTTTTTTAGAAAATTTAAGCAAAAAATTCGGCACACAAATAAATCAGTTGTGGGATAATTTTGGAACAGATTTTACTTATCCCGGCAATTTACCAGCTTATGTAGAAGAATACTTTGAAGAACAGGAGTACAACAACAAGCAGACAGATCCTCCACCAGCTAAAATTCAGTGCCTTCCCACACCAGGTTCGTAGAGCAACCTGAAAGTTGTATTTTGGCTTCCTCTGGATCAGTGTTTCTTCATACGTCATGTTACGATGAACAGTATCTGTGACGTTATCCAGTTTTATATAAGCTCGAGGGCGTTATTTCAGTAGGGCTAATTAATTGATTCAAGGGTAAGAGTTGACATATTATTTATTTAATCAATTTCTTCCGCAAAATAAGAATATTTACAGGGTATGGTTGTGGCAACTGAACGCTCTTCTCTTCGCCACCAATTACTCCAATTTTTATGCACTGTGTTAATTTGGACAGTCAAATACATTGTGTTTCAAGGACACTGTGTTAATAACAGTCAGTTGAAGCCAAAATTTCTTTAAGAGAACTACAAGAGTTGTTAAGTTGTAAACCCAATAAAGCTTCTGGAAGGGATGTATAAATATAGAAGTCGGCTACATTTTAGAATTAAGTTTCAAGGGAATATTTTTGATGTCATATTACTCCCTATAAAGTATAAATGTGAGTTAATAGTTTTTACTACAATATAATCTAGTTTGGCGGTGGGTATGATTAAACCTAATAGTTGCACACAGCTTGTGCAACTACTGATATTTTCTGTTAAGAGCAAATGTTGTTTTCGCCCTCATTTTCATTTTATACATGTATTTAGATTTTCCATCGGAAATACATATTACTGGTTACCCTGACTCAAAAAAGTGGTTTCCATGAAAAAAAATAACAAAAAAAACAGGTCGTTCTTTTTGCTTCAAAAATTTCATTTCATTTATGGAAACTTATAATTTCAAACTCATTTATAACATATTAAGTATTCTGTTTTGAAGGTAATTTATAACATATTAAGTATTCTGTTTTGAAGGTAATTTATAACATATTAAGTATTCTGTTTTGAAGGTAATTTATAAATAAGAAGATTATAGTAGAAGTCATAAGTAGATTATGGTAGAAGTGTTACGCTCTAATTTTTAATTTTTGAAATATAACTTTCATTTCAGGTCCATTCCTACCTTGTGTTGATCTTTTCGACTGGTGGACATTAAGATGTGGTGTCTGGATAGTGTTCCTATTAGCAATGCTGGGCAATGGCACTGTAGTCTTTGTTCTAATATTCTCTCGAAGTAAAATCGATGTGCCAAGGTTTCTAGTATGTAATCTTGCTGCAGCTGATTTCTTCATGGGAGTTTACTTAGGTTTGGTAACATTAACCTGTTTGTGTGTATTTTTAGTTCATTTTAGATCACTAAAATTTATTGACCACATAATCTTATTAATTTATAACAAATTATAAATCCAAAGATCTCGAGAAACAAACAGAAAATATAAATTTTTTGCCACCATTTCGGGAACTCATTGCCTTCTTCAAGGTAGGCTTTAGAAGTTAACCGGTGAGCCAATTATATTCGTTAATTTGTTTTTTTTTTTTTTTTTTTAATTGAGGCTCATCATTAAGACTAATATTTGAATAAAGAAAAAGTTTTGGTTGTAAATTTAAATATAGGTAAACTCAATTTTTAGCTCAAAATTATTAGTTAAACTTTAGATTGTAAAGTTCAATTTTGAGTACAAATGTAAAAAAAAAATGTGCAAAAGTAGATTTTCTGCATGTTTGAAGATTAAAACGAGTCACAATTTAGACTTCGAATTGATAGAGATCCTGCGAATTGATAGGCCTGCGAATAGAGTTGAATATCTCAATTGAATTGAGAGCGAACAAATTACCGGGACTGAAAGTAAACACTCTTCCCATTAAATAAAAACTGTTTCAAGTAAATAATTTTTCTAATTTTTAATTTCGTAAAAATTTGGTAATTTGAGGAAGTAATTATCAATATAAATATTTTAATCGCTTTATTAATGAATTGAAATAATAATCGAAGGGAGCTTAGAGTGTAAAAATCCTTATTGATTTAAGACTAAATGACATTGTCTTACACAGGTTTCAGATTTGATTTTTGTTGAACATTTATGTTACAGGAATGCTTGCAGTAGTTGATGCTTCTACACTAGGAGAATTTGAAATGTATGCGATCCCATGGCAAATGTCAGCAGGGTGTCAATTGGCCGGATTTCTTGGAGTTCTTAGTTCAGAACTATCTGTCTACACGTTGGCCGTCATTACACTGGAACGCAATTATGCTATAACCCATGCAATGCATTTAAATAAACGATTATCACTGAAACATGCAGGCTATATAATGCTATGTGGTTGGTCATTTGCTACCATAATGGCAACATTACCCTTACTTGGCGTTTCAGATTATCGTAAATTTGCTACATGTCTTCCATTTGAAACCAGTACTACTTGGAGCCTAACTTACGTTGTATTTTTGATGTTTATAAACGGTGTTGCATTTTTAATACTGATGGGTTGCTATTTAAAAATGTATTGTGCGATACGTGGATCGCAAGCTTGGAATTCAAATGATTCCCGAATAGCCAAAAGAATGGCATTGCTTGTATTTACAGATTTTCTTTGCTGGTCACCGATAGCTTTTTTTTCATTAACTGCTGCATTTGGTTTACAACTCGTCAGCTTGGAACAAGCAAAAGTATTTACGGTTTTTGTACTTCCCTTAAATTCTTGTTGTAATCCTTTTTTATATGCTATATTGACTAAACAATTCAAAAAGGACTGTGTGTTAATATGTAAAGCTATTGAAGAGTCACGTGTTACGCGAGGTATTGGAAGATGTAGACATAGTTCTAATTTTTCAAATCGACAAACCCCGGCAAATACCAACAGTCTAATGGATAGAAGTTCGAGAGATCAGGGGCATCAACCTTGCAGTTGCAATACCAAACTGTTAGGCGATTCTAGTTCGAAGAGGACTCCGAAGAGATGGGTGGCCACAAAACTGTACTGGCTGTCCAGTTGCATGAACAGAGAATCCAACAGCCGTCACAGGACCAGATCCGACCAGTATGCTTATCAGATAGCGGAAATACAACAAAAACAGCATAAACGAGCTTCTTCTGTGAGTATCTTGGTTATTTGTGCATTTGGCGGGCGCACTTTGATTGAATTAAGGTAGAGTCTGTGGAGGATAGCCGCTGTCACCAGCGCGTCTCAATGAATAAATGAGTATTAGGGAGTCCTGATGCTTCTGAGATATCATGAAAACATTAATTTTCCTTAACTTAGTCCTTCAAGCCACTGACTCTGAGTGAGATAAAAAACATACTTTTTTGTAGTATATTATTCAAACAGTAATTTAAAGAAACAATTCAATAGAAAAACTATTATATTTTCCGATAAATATTCTTGTTGAAACTACACTTCCTCGTGAAAGTTAATATAGGAAAATGTAATAAGAAGTGAAATATGTACATCATTATTCTTCTCCGTATTACGAATACATAAACTGTTCATATAATTTGTATAAATGTACTATTGCATGTACTATTCTTTTCTCTATCTGACAAACTGACAAACCCTAATTCTAAGTAACATCCTCTGACTGAAAGGTCAATATGAGAACGTAAAGTCATCCAATGGCCTCTCGTCCTAGATGAAGCAATTTTTTGGGCGAGTTTTGTAGGGATTTGTAGCACGACTTTGGCCGCGCAGTAAGCTAACTTTGTATAACGCCGTTCAACTACCTCCGCACCTCAAAAAAAATCTAATCATCAACCAAAATAGCTCCGGAAACGCCCAAAACCAAGAAAAAATGTAGACCTGAAAGTCTGGTAAAAGCTTTACGTTGACTTTTCCTTGAAATTCTCAGCCTCATAATAAGGGCAATTCGGCGCTAATGACCAAGCTGTCGATGCGCCGGAAAACAAAAATAAATAAATAAAGGCAATTCTCACCTCTTCTTGAAAAACTCAACAAAGGTTATCTGTTGCCAGACCCATATATATATTTAATTAACTCTCTTATCAGGTATCTTCAAGTGAAAACTTCAGTTCGTCCAGATCAGATTCTTGGCGTCAGAATCATTATCACTGTGGTATTCCAATGCGTCTATTGGATCCTAAAAAGCGAGCATCATCCTGGATTGTAACTAGGAAAACTTCACAAGATTCAAATCTCTCCAGTTCAAGAAACGATTCATCTGGATCAGCTACAACTAACAGTACAACGATGTCTAGAGTTTCCAGGTTTGTTCAATTTCTACAGATAGTTATAATTTAATAATTTCATAATAAATACGTTAATTTCAATATTTATTTATTTAATATGATTTATTAAAATATCTGGTTTGAGCGAATATAATTAGCAAAAGAGCAAAATACAATTTCAAAAATCCGCAAGAATCAATATGCTTCCTTTTGGAACAGTAAGAGTGAGAACAGTAACAGTGTCTGATTCAACCCAATTAGTTTAACTTGTATAATAAGCAATAGTTACTACTATTTAAATCAAACTATTTATCGGTTTTAGGTCAAGTAATTCATCAGATATTCGTCCAAAGCCACGTTTAACTCGTCAGAGTGCAGTTGTGGATGAAACTGAAGGACCGCCAGGATCGCCAGCACGGCTAACTGTACGCTTTTTAACAACAATTCCTTCGGCTGCTGAGTCCAGTATGCAAATGGATGAGGAAAGTGCATCAGCTTGCTATGCCATCCTACACACGGGTCCTGAACCAGGTACTAATGCAGAACAAACTTCTTCGCCCAAGGAAGCAAGGACTGCATTAATTAACCATCAAGTTTAGTTTCATAAAACCTGCCGTATGTTTTTTAATTACCTTATTCATTAATTACGGATTGTACACTATCTTTCCTTATTTTACTCACAGGATAATTTAAAATAATTCAGTAAATCTCTTTATTTATATCCACAATGTACCTGCTTTCTTACATCTGAAACGTTTCGGACGTCTTGCAGTCCAACTTTGGTTTACAAAATTACATTCTTTTTTTTTTTTATCGCTATTGTAATATTAAATATTGCAATATAAATAGTTTAATACAAACATGTCTTATTTCTGCTCATTGGTAGAGCTAAACTATACATACGAGCATACTCGTAGCTATAAAAATAGCTTCATTTTCTTGACTTTTACTATGAACACAGTTCTCAATATTACACTATACCATGTAGATAGATAGATAGATAGATAATGCCTTTATTTTACAAAAAAAAGTATTCTATACATGTATATAAACAAAAATTAACAAAGACTACGCTTGGTCCCTGACCATCAGCGGAGTTTGTGCTACATAACTTAAGTAATGTCTTCCCCCTTAATATAATATAATAGTAAAAGAGAAAAATAAGTAAATAAACTGAAGCTTCATTATGTAAAAAATAGTAATAATATTAATAATAAAAATAAAAAATAAAATAAATAAATAAATAAATAGAAATAAAAAATAAACTACCAGCAGTAAATAAAACCCTGAGTAACTTTGGAAACATATAAAATTAAAAGTGCAATCAGTAATTAAATTCTAATATTAAACTGAATCTATATTTCCAGGCTTCGCTGCAATATCTGATTAGCGGTAACCACCCTCCTAATCCATTTAAATATGAGATCAACTCTTCTTTTGATAGAGTATTCTTATTAAAATACTTTAGTCTGAATTCTATGAGACAGGGACATACCGCAATAAAATGGTGCAAATTTTCAATCACTGACATACTGCACAACGAACACTGATGCCTGGATGGCTCCCTAAGTAAGCTGTAATTTAGGTATATCAACTCCCCCCTGGCCCTAATTACCCAACTGATATAATGTATTGGCAATTCATCGTTCATGTAATTAATTTCAAAATTTAATTCTTTATAAATTCTCCCTGATGGCGAGCTTAACGCTCTTAAAATACAATCCTGCCTGAAAGAACGAACTAACGCAGATTGAATAAGTTTTATGTGAGAAGACCACAAATCTATGTTATTTAAATTAAAACTTATTTCCAATTCACAGTTAGAGATAATACTATTTAATTCCTTAAACCAGAGTATAATTTCTTGAGTGACTAACTTAGGGTATCTATGATCGGGGTATTTCATAGTTTTAAGTATATAATTTAGATGCAGTTGCAGTGTGTAAGCATAAGGTGAAGTAATCTTTGATTCTAAAAAAATTAAATAGGCTGGTGTGTAAGAAGGTAAATGAAACAATTTTTTTATGAAAAAACACTGAAATCTACTTAATTCTCCAAATTGCTTATATCCCCAGGTTTGCGCGCTGTAACATATTATGGCTCTTGAAACTGAATAAAAAAGTTTAACTTTAGAAGAAAACGGAATTCGGTTATTACCAATGAAGAGACCCCAGACCGAGTTTAGACCGGCTTTAGCCTTGGATAGTCTTTCCTGGAAATGTTTTTTGTAAGAAAGAGTTGGCGTTAAGGTTAATCCTAAGTATTTGTAGCTATTTACCGTTTCTATTCTACATCCATCCAAATACCACTTTTCATTTTTAGCGGGTCGACCTCCGTTTCTGAAAACCATAATGTTGGATTTTTTCATATTTATTTTCAGGTTCCAGACCTTGCAGTATTCGGAAAACGAATTAATCATTTTTTGCATATTATACGCATTTGAGGCCAGAAATACCAAGTCATCTGCGTATGCGAGGAGCTTTATCTTAACGTTATTCAACTTAATTCCACCATCTTCTAAATAATCTTCTAAATCATTTATAAATAACGAAAATAAAAGCGGGCTTAACAGGTTCCCCTGTTTTACGCCCATCTCAATTTGGAAGGAATTTGATAAGCCATTTTTACACCAGACCGAGCTATAGGTATTTTCCAGTAAATCTTTAATAACATTTACAAATTTTGATGATAAACCCAATTGATGTAATTTGAAAATAAGGGACTATCTATCTACGCGGTCAAAGGCCGCTGACAAATCAACGAAGAAAGCATATACCTTACTTCTTTTTTTACTTAAGATTAAGATTAAGATGGTAGACGGGACGGGACCTATGCCCCATGGCACTGCAGCCACAAAAGACTTATTGTGCCAGCCCCTTCTTAGTTCTAGTAAGCGAACCCTCCCCTCCTAAAGAGGTTGAGGACCTTCCCTACTAGTTCTTTTTGCGCTACTATCTCCTTCGGCCTCAACGTTCCAAAGGTTTCATAGCGCAAACGTTCGATTGCAACGCAATCGAACAACAGGTGAGAGGCCGTTTCCTCCTCTTCCTGACATAATCTGCACAGCGGCTCCGAGCTGATAAGCCCCACCCTGCACAGATGCTTTTTAAACCTACCGTGCCCCGTGAATAGGCCTGTAATCAGAGTAATCTGATTTCTGCCCAAACACAGGGTCTCTTTGGATCTTTGCTTACACAGCCAAGGCATCAAGGTCTTGCTGTGTTTAACCCCAGGACACATCACCCAGTTCTTTTCATGCTCCCTCCAGATCCAATCTCTGAGAGCCGCACGAACCGAACCCCTGGTGATCCCCAGGACAGGCTCTGGACCGATGAAAGGAGTGTTAGCTCCATTCCTGGCCAGATAATCAGCTTTTTCATTCCCTTTAATACCCACATGGCCCGGCACCCATTCCAACCGAACTTTGTTGTGCCGCGCCAGTAGATCTAGGGCCTTCCTGCATTCCCAAACCAGGGAAGAGGTCATTCTGAAGGATACAAGAGCCTTCAGTGCAGCCTGGCTGTCCGAAAAGATACGAATCTCCCTATTTCTAGGTTCCATCCGCAGGTTTTCCTCAGCACATATTTTAATAGCAAAAACCTCGGCCTGGAAGACAGTGGCGTATCTCCCAAGAGATCTCTCTATGAGTACCTCGGGTTTAACCCCATACACTCCAGACCCAGTCCCACAGTCCATCTTGGAGCCATCGGTAAACCAAATGCCTCCCTTCCGGTACTGGTCCGTCCAGTTCACCTTCCATTCAGTCCTCGGTTTGATACAAACCTGAAAAGGAGTCTCGAAACTGTATTTAGGACAGATACTGTCCCCTGCCATGTCAATAACCGGTCCAGGGTCGACCTTATCTGAAATACTCATATGGCCGATGCAGGAGCTAATACGCCTCCATTGACCATTGCTCGCCATTCTGTACGCACTGGCCCTTGCCTCCGCCTGAATAACATATTGAAGCGGAGCCAGCCCCAGCAGTACCTCCAGCGCTGCAGTAGGGGTACTACTAAAGGCCCCCGTGATCATCAGACAGGCCAGTCTCTGCACCCTTGCTAGAGCCTTAATTGCCGTCTGTTGTTCAGTCTTCCTCCACCACACCACTGAACCGTAGGTGATGATAGGTATGACTGTACGTGTATAGAGCCAGTGGGTCATCTTTGGGCTAAGACCCCATGTCTTCCCACAGGTTCTAGTTATTCCACAAAGGGCCTGTTTAGCCCTTAGTGTAACTCTCTCTATCTGCGCCTTCCAAGTGAGTCTGGTGTCCAGGACAATGCCCAGATACTTGACCTCACCCGACACATCCAGAGTTTTACCAAAAAATCGAAGGTTTTTGTAGCTCTCTCTTTCCCTTCTCCTTGTAAAGGGAACCAGAGTAGTTTTAGAAGGGTTCACTGAAAGCTCTACCCTTCTACACCAATTTTCTATAACCTTGAGAGCTTCCTGCATGAGTTCAGCCACGATTATCTCGTGCCTACCCCTGACCACTACAGAAATATCATCTGCATAGCCATGGACCGAGAACCCATGAAGGTCTAGCACCTCAAGTAACTCATCTACGACCATACACCAAAGGAGCGGAGACAAAACCCCCCCCGAGGGCACCCCCTAACTGTCGTTAACTCCAGCGATTCCCCAAAAAGAGTCGCTGTGATTCTCCTTGACGATAGCATGTTGCAGATCCATCTTGAAACAGTGGACTCCACGCCATGTCTATCCATCGCCAAGGCAATTGAACTGTAGGTAGTGTTACTGAAGGCACCCTCAATATCCAGAAACACGCCCACAGCTGTCTCCTTGCAAAATACCGAAGCCTCCAACTCCTTAACCAGACAATGGAGGGCTGTCTCGCAAGATTTGCCTGTCTGGTAGGCATGCTGATTGGCATGCAGAGGCCGTTGCTTTAAAGCTACCTCCTTAATATACATGTCAATCAGTTTTTCTAGCACCTTCAACATGAACGATGTTAGACTGATTGGTCTAAATTCCTTCGCCTGGGTATGAGTTCTCTTCCCAGGCTTGGGAATAAAGATAATTTTTACAGGCCTCCATGCCCTAGGGACATGGTTGAGTGCCAAGCATGCCCTCATTATCCTGCATAAAATAGGAGTAATTAAATCTTTCCCCTGCTGCAAAAGGGCAGGGAAAATGCCATCAGGACCCGGGGATTTATAGGGCTTAAAATAATTTACAGCCCAGACCACCTTATTGTAGGTAATGCAGTATTTAGCCACGGCCCAGGTTTCCCTGGTCCCCCGACACCTATCGGGTCCCAGAGCATCCTCACCATGCTGTCCTGACTCAATTACCTTCGAATCGGGAAAATGAGTTCTCATGAGACACTCCAATGTGTCTCTCCCCGATTTGGTAAAAATCCCTTCCTCGTTCCTGATGGTACCCAGGGCACCCCCTGGACTTTTTGATATTATGCGATGGAGCCTAGCCCCCTCCGAGGTCATCTCTACCTCTTCACAGAGCTTCCTCCATGCATCTCTTTTAGCCTTCCTAATGGCTATGTTGTAAGAAGTTAGGGCCTCACGGTACTCCTTCCATGTACCCCTTCTTTTAGCTACATTGAACAGTTTCCTAACTTTACTGCGGAGCTCCTTCAGCTGGTTATTCCACCAGCCTACTTTCCTATTAGATGTCATTACTGTCTCCGCACAATTCTCCCAGTAGGCCTCCTTGATGACGCCCTGAAGTCTCTCGGCAGCTTCATCAATGTCCATCCGGGTCCTAAAGTTATTGTTGACTGTACCAATGTTTGCGCTGAGATCCCGTCTAAACGAGTCCCAGTCTGTTCTCCTAGGGTTTCTGTAAGTTACCACCTCCTTACAGTCAAACCCAATGTCGAACCTAATATACATGTGATCCGAAAGTGAGGGAACCCCCGACACATGCCAATTCCTAACAAGGGTCGATACAAAATTAGTTCCCAAAGTTAGGTCGATCACTTCCCTACGAATAGAGTTGTGGAAGGTGGGTTCTTCTCCCTCATTAATAACATGCAAATTATTCGCAATAATGAAGTCCAGAAGATACTTACCTCTCTGATTGGTTCCTGAGCTACCCCATATCTCATTATGGGAATTGGCATCACACCCAATCAGTAGTTGCAGTCCTCTCTCCTTACACCGGTTGGTCAGATGCTGCATCTCCTCCGATGGAGGGAGGACTGTAGAGTCATATGGAAGATATGTCGAGGCCACGACGATCTCCCTGGCCTCCTTCTCCATATGTAGCTTCACCTTTATTGCGGTCTGGTCTCTGAAACAGAATTCCATTAGCAGTAAAGACGTAATATTTTCCCTAACAAAAATACATGTTCTGGGATTATCAAGGTTGTGGTCATAATAAATCTTACCTTTTGCTTCGCCAAGTCCTGCAATTCGCCCCCGTACCAGCCAGGGTTCCTGGATGAGGACTATGGCGATATCTTCTTCTTCGATGAATTTTATTAGAGCTGCAGACGCCCCCCTACTGTGATGGAGGTTCACCTGAAGCAACCTCCATCGATTCGGGGGGGGTCATGAGCTGCAGCACCAATAATAGTTTTCGAAACTACCCTGAGTCTGACTACCTCGAGTCCTAGATAAACCTCGAAGTTAGTCCCCTTCAGTCTACTCAGGGCCTGTTCCGATATTTCGAACACAAGAGTTTGACCCTTGGGCTCGATTTTCCTATTTAGGAGCCTCCATTCCGCTATATCCAAGCCCTCGTTTTGAACGAGGAGCTTGTCCAGAATAACGGACGGAGAGGTATTCTTGAGAGCGCCCGGTACCCACATAGCCACCTTAGCCGCCCTCACGATATCCCTGGCAGGACCCACCCTCAGCTTAGCCCCTTCACCCAACTGGAGCTCCGGAACCACCCTCTCTAACCAAAGTCTCGCATCCTCACCCTCGCAAGCGAGAATGAGTGCACCTTTGGAGAGAAAGCAGCTCCGAAACCGGGGTCCGATGCTGCCAGTACACTTCTCACTACAGATCTCCTCCACCAATTTCTGCTGAAGGAGATCCGCTTGCTCCTCCGACAAAAAGTCATTCGGATAGGAGTCAAGAACGATGGCCATCTTTTGAGCGCAGAGAGCGTCCCTGAAAGAGCCCGTAGGCCCTTCCTCTGGGAGTTTCACCCTCTTGCTACCCTGTGCCACCGCCTTCCCCGATGCCGAACTTGGAGTACTGACCTCCGACCTAGGCCTCTTAGGGGTCTGACTTGTTTCGGGAGGGAGAGAACTAACGCCTCTCACCTCCTTCCCAATGCCTGCCCCATCCGAGGAGGTCGAAGGAATTATACCTTGCCCACCTGGCTGGTTTACCACTCTGGAGGTCTTCTTCCCCTTCCCCCTTTCCCTCCAGTCTTTCCCAGGAATCCACTCCTTCCCAGCCTCAGCGACCTTAAGCTTAGCCAGCTTCCTCCGCTGAGCTCCACTCGGCTTCCTAGATGTGATGTGAATACCCTTTAACTTCCGGGAGACTCCAGCGACTGCCTCTTTACCTGGGGGGTCTGCGTTGCCGCTCCCTCCAGAAAGACTCCCCTGAGGTCCCACCAAATCCGTCTTAGGGCCTTTCACACTTTCCCCTTTCGGTTCTATTCCAGCCTGTGCACCTTCCTCAGTGACCTGAGGAACACCACTGGCTGTTGTTTTACAAACTAAATTTTGATTGTAAGTGTTCATCTTGTTCCCACGAGAAGCGGGGGATAGACGGTCACCTGTGACAGACCCCCACTGCCACAGGAAGGCTACAATACAATGGGGTTTCGCCCGGTGCCCCAAGGTGATCGTTACCGCACATATTTTTTACTACCCTGTACGCATTCAGCCTCGACACGAGTCCCCATCTCGGCTTGGGTAGGGATTTGGAGTAAAGGAAAGGGAAAGAAAGGATTAACGGATGGGGAGATAGAAGGAGGGAAGCCGATGGGGGAGACACACCGACCCGTCAGAGCCCCGTTAGCCGCAACAACAACGCGCTGCGTTACCAGTCCACACTACGAGGAAGAGGGGTTGACTTGCCGCCTAGCCTCCGGAATCACAATTGTTTTAACCGGAGTTACGACGACCTTGTGGACCTTTAGAAGAAAACGGAATTCGGTTATTACCAATGAAGAGACCCCAGACCGAGTTTAGACCGGCTTTAGCCTTGGATAGTCTTTCCTGGAAATGTTTTTTGTAAGAAAGAGTTGGCGTTAAGGTTAATCCTAAGTATTTGTAGCTATTTACCGTTTCTATTCTACATCCATCCAAATACCACTTTTCATTTTTAGCGGGTCGACCTCCGTTTCTGAAAACCATAATGTTGGATTTTTTCATATTTATTTTTAGGTTCCAGACCTTGCAGTATTCGGAAAACGAATTAATCATTTTTTGCATATTATACGCATTTGAGGCCAGAAATACCAAGTCATCTGCGTATGCGAGGAGCTTTATCTTAACGTTATTCAACTTAATTCCACCATCTTCTAAATAATCTTCTAAATCATTTATAAATAACGAAAATAAAAGCGGGCTTAACAGGTTCCCCTGTTTTACGCCCATCTCAATTTGGAAGGAATTTGATAAGCCATTTTTACACCAGACCGAGCTATAGGTATTTTCCAGTAAATCTTTAATAACATTTACAAATTTTGATGATAAACCCAATTGATGTAATTTGAAAATAAGGGACCATCTATCTACGCGGTCAAAGGCCGCGGACAAATCAACGAAGAAAGCATATACCTTACTTCTTTTTTTACTTAATACCATCTCTGTTAAACTAGTGAGCGTATAAATATTGTCGAAAGTACTGTAATTTCTTCGGAACCCAGCTTGAGATTCTTTTAATATATTCTCATCAGTAACCCAATTATACAGTCTGTTTAACAAAAGTCCTGAGTAAATTTTGCCTACTACATTTTCACCAGAAATTCCCCTGTAATTATTCGGGTCATTTGGGTTATCTTTTTTATGCAGAGGAAATATAATAGCCTCTTTAAAACAAGTGAGAGCTTTACATTTATTGAAGACTGCATTATAGACTTCCAACAAACAAGAAATAAATTTCTCTGGGGCATATTTGTAAAATTCGTACGAAATTCGATCGACACCAGGTGCTTTATTATTTTTAGAATTTTTTAAAACAAACATTAATTCTTCCAAAGTGAAATTTCTATCCAAATTATTATTTATAATCATTGGTTCAACATATGATATTCTGGAGGATAACAAAGGTGGATTATAAAGTGCTCTAAAATATTCCACCCAATCTTTAACTAATATCGTTCTACCCACAATGGGTTTAATCTTTTTAAAATTTCTTACTAATTCCCAAAAGTTTTTTGCATCCTTTACCTGTGCGAATCCAGAAATTAGACTATTGTAATAAGTTTTAGCCTTACTCTTACAAACCTCTCTATATTTACAATTAGAAGCAATATACTCTAATTTATCCTGTGGCCTGTTCCATTTTCTGAATATATTTAATAAATAAAAAGATTTTTTCCTTAAATTTAAACACTCTTTATCGTACCATTTTTTCCTTTCATTCTGAGCAGAATCGTAATAACTTTTATTAGATACCTCATTAATAATATTAACCAAATAATTCACTTGCTCATCTACGTCAAACTTTGACCAACTATTACAATTGTCTAGCATTTTATTAATTTTAAACTGATAGACAGATTCATTTTGGTTAGACCATTTTAGTTTAGGAACTAAAGGTAAAGATTCACATAAATCATTTTCATCATTACTAAAAAGTGATACAATAATCGGCATATGAGAGGAAAAAGTTTGGGTATCCACTTTGAAATCATTAACTAAAAAAAGCGAATCGCTGGAGATGCCGCAGAGATCAATCACTGAACAACCAGTTGGCCCAACATAGGTAAATTCCCCATTGGCATCTCCCTCAATTCTGCCATTCAGAATAACAATGTTATAATCATCAAATAATTCTAACAGATTTTTACCATTAGAATTTACAGTTACATCTTTTGATCTTCTCTCTCTATTTATGCTACATCGTTTTCCCGCAAATAGACTCTTTGGAAACTTCTGTAGTGCCGCAATTCTACCGTTCAAGTCACCAAGCAATAATACATTCTTATTAGTGTATGCTTCCATTAGCAAACTTAATGTAACAAAATCCCGCCGCCAATGATTGCAGTTCAAATAGATTGGTATAATATATAAGATATCACCAGGAAACTGAATTTTAACTAGAACATATTCACCATCATTTAGAAACTCCACATAACGTGATACCCTATTAACTCTCTTTATACCAAATAAACATCCACCACTCGCTCTACCAAACCGCGAATCACGCACGGCAGGAATCCATTTTAAATGAAAATCAACAAATAAATTATCAAAGTGGCCAATTCTATTTGCCTCAACAAAAGTTTCCAACAAAAAGAAAACCTCAAAAGATTCAATATAATTAATGAATTGCCAATCCGACTTTTTGTTCAGCAAACCATCAACATTGTAACACAAAATATTTAAGTTGCTATTAATAATAATAGATTCTTTAACATTATCCTTAATCAGACACGATTTTTCCTTTACATTAGACAACCCAACACTTTTCAATAAACACTTACTTTCATTCACAAAATTAGCCAAGCTCGATTCGTAGCTGGAACAAGTACCTTCTTTTCCTGCCGCTAGTTGCTATTTTCGGGAACTACCTTCTGCTTTCCTCTTCTTATACAAATTTACACCCTTACTAGAACTTATCCGACCTAACCACTTTAGTGAAGGCTCACTTTTGGACCCACCACTCTTACTCTCCTTGGCGGTACGATGTTTTACTATCCTAGTTTTTTCTTCTTTCTTCCTTATTTCTCCTACCTTATCTGAATTATCAACTTCAGAAGTAGCCGAAATAGAACCAGACAACAGATCTTCAAGTTCTAACTGATTGAGTTGCTCTAAAGTGTACAGTTCATTATCAATAATTAGTTTATCATACTTTAAAAATGCCCTGCAGTTTGAACGTCTAGCCTTATGCAGATAAGGCAGTAGTTGCTTCCTCACTTGTCTCACCTCATAAAGATAATCTTGGGAAATACTAATCTTTGTTCCTTTCAAGTTTCCAGATAACTTAAGCACCTCCATCTTCTTACGAAAAGCAACAAACTTGACCAAAATAGGTCCTTGTGCCTCTTTTCGGCCAATTTTTCTGATGAAATCAATATCATGTAATTCCACATTAGCCTTTAACACATTTTGAAGAAAAATCATCACCTTCGTCTCAAGTTCTTGAGAGTTAGAATCGTTTGCATTTGGAACATTATACAGTATTAAGTTATTAGTCTTATTTTTTCTCTGCAATCCCGAAAGAGATGTTTTAAGAATTTGAATTTCGCTGCTTAACTCTATGTTTTCGGCCTCCATGCTCTCAATTTTATTGACAAACACATTTATTTGTTCTTGAAAATTGCTAACTTTCAAATCCAATTTTTGTATTTGCTTATTCATAACATTTTTTATTTCCTCTAATTTATTCATAATATCTATGAAACCTTCAGCCATTTTTTGTTTTGAATAAGAAAGAAAATAACAGCAGAAAACAAGCCAAAAAGAAAAAAAAAAATGATAATTGTTAAATTAATAAAGCACAAACACTATAATTCTTACTACCACAAAGATATTACGGCCGCAGTCTATTGAGAATGTCAGAGCGAGAGAGATAAAGATAAGTCTCCCACTACCGCACAGTTATAAGCACGCCTCTTCTATTGTTCAAATGATATCAATACATCTACAAAATATCTAAATATTTACCAATTTCTTTAAATAATCCCCTCCAACTTATTCACTCTTGACTTTAGCTAAATATTTTACAATTCATATGACCTTGACAAATTGTTCATATGCAATTATCTGCGAAACTACTGGATAAAAAACAACGAAATTTCACAGAAACATAGAATTTTCTTTTATCAAACAATAAGCAAAAAACTATCCAATTTCAGTTAACCGAAACGCTTCAAAAACCAAATTTTTAAAGAGCACGAAGTGTACACTACCAGACTCACAGCACAACTCCACTATACCATGTATTTAAATATATTTTTTTGCTTTTTTGTAAAAGGGTTTCAGAACAAATCTTTTGGTGGAAAAATTTTACAGATTAAAATTTTAAAAAAGCCTCTTCTCAGCCACCTTCAAAATCTTTTCTTCGTAGTTGTCTACAAATACTTTTGTAATGTTAACATTATTTTTACATTTTGTATTATTTTTTATGAAACAGTTTTTCAAACTTTATGTTTACATGGTTTAAAAACAAACATTTCAAAATAAAAACTAAAAAAAACCCTTGATTTAAACTAGATAGAAAAAGTAAAAGATTCTCCAATAATTTGAAAGAGTTTAGAAAATTTTGCAGAAGTGTGTGTACTTGGTATAAAATTGGTTTCATGAAAGGTTTTTATTGCCACTTCTTACGAGTAACAGAAAATTAACAGTAGTACTGGTTATATTTGTATCTGAACAAAATAATTTGTTACATCATGATGTACCTTTAAACTGTTTTATATTATATAATATAAGGTGAAATAAAGCCATCTTTATAAATGTATTGATATAGATATCTTAAGATTTTGATAGTGGCTGAGAATTAGTTTTTCTAGAATCATGAGAAGTCTCATTCTTGAACTATTTTTAAATGGTGCAAACACATGTATAAAGAAATATAATTGTGCTAATGTGAAGAACTGAGTAGTTGTGGAAGTCACAATAAAAAAGAAAATGAAGTTCCATTTATAATAAGAGCTTTAGAAATAAGTAAAATAGAACATGTTGTATTATAGAAACAAACAAAAAATCCATAACGCCTGTATGAACATATATGAGTAAGATGTAAGGAACATATTTGATGATAGTGGATGTAGATACATGCAAAGAATGGAGAGTAATTGAAAGTTTCTAAATTGCTCTGTGTAATAAATCTTAAATATTTCCAGTAGTGGCACCCTCGCCCCTAAGTTGCTTTATTCATAAATAGTGCAAGTGTAATATAATGTGTGATCTCCAAAATTGTTTTCAGCAAACTACATAAGATGAAATTTATATCCAAATTATGTCATAAAATTTTTTACAACATGGTGGGAGGTAAAAGTAGAGAATAACATCTCTCTAAAGCTGACAGCTTATAATTTCATCGTACCTCATTTTTATTTAGAATAAAAATGGATCAGGTAGCAGGTTTTGAATATCAGCTTGCTAAATCTACTCCGGTGTAAAATAAAATTCAAAAAATCTGCAAACACTGGTACCCTCAAGGTGTAAAATAATCCATGAGAGGATTAAAGAAGACTGTACATTAAGTTGTACAGTGGGGCACCATTTATAGTAATACTGATAATAAAAGGGCCACTCATTCAGCGCAAAAAGCCACCCTTTACAAGCTGTCAACTATAAAAGTGTCTGCTTCGGAATAAGAAAAAATGCGAACGAAGTCTTATACACATAGCTTAAAGAAAAGTTGTATGGTAAAGGCCTGATGTGGCAGTCACTGTTTAGTTGTCTCTCAAGAAAGATAGCCTCCTCTTATTATTTTCTTTGGATGTCAATAATGTCTTACCCATTATAAATTAATCTAAGTTTAACACCAGAAGAGTGTGTTTAACCAAAGTGGTTTTGTTGAAAGAAGGTAGAAGTTGCTTGAAGAGTAGCCTTCTTCATATAAGTAACATCTTTGTTTCAGACGCCAAACGGACCCGAAAGACTTTGGTGAAGGCCAGAAGAAGCATCCCTTTCATTTTTCCCTTGAATCTCTTGAAGCCTGTATTGACAATATCTCAAAGTTGATTTTGTTTGCTTCTACAATCGAGTTATCTTCATATTTTGTCTAGAATACATTTCCTGGTTTATCTCAGATCTGACTAGATTGAAACGTGGGATAGGTCTATTCCCCAGGTACTGCAGCCAATTGATGGCTTATGGTACCAAATTTGAAATTATAATTGTTCCCCCAACCAATCAATTGTCTTCTGTGCTTCTATGCGTCTATGCTTCGGCTCTTTTACATCTTCATTTAGTTGACTTTTGACCTCTTAAGAAAGATAAAAATCAGTAGCAAAATGTCTACAATCTCAAGAAACAAAGAAGTTTTTTATTTTTGTACTAAGTAATGATACATATATGGTAATTTTATGTGTGGGACTCCATAAATAAAAAGAAGGACTTATGTTTGTGCTGTGCTTTAATAATCAGTAAACTAAACATTTCAAATCGTATTTTTGTTTTAAAAATGTAAACCAAAGAATTGTTAATAAAGTGTAAAATATTTTTTCTCAATGTGTGAATGTGTATTTTATCTTGGTTTTTAATTTATGCATGATAGGGTGCCCACTTGTTTAAACAATTGAAATAATATTTATTAAAAAAAAAAAATTAATGTTACTTAATTTTATACATGTAATATTTATATACTATAAAAAAGTAAGAAAGAATAAATGTTGTTTGTTAAATCTATATATAAGGCTAGTACAAAATTAAGAAAAAACAGCAGAATAATTGTTGTAGGATCTGTTGCCTAACATTTGGTCTGAGGATTCTAAATTGATACAGTTGCGAAATGACATCTAAACAAACTTACCTCATTTCTGAAAACTACTATCCTTGTTTTGGCCAAATTAATATTTGAATCCCATTGTAGACAATATTTTTCAGGAACTTTAATAGTCCACTGCAAACTAACTGGACTATCAGTAAGTTACTAAGTCGTCGACATAAAGAAGGGAATTACTTGCCAACTAAAATGCTCTCCTCCGAAAGCAGATGGTATATCGTCAATAAACAAGGAGAAGAGGAGAGGAGACACCCTTGTCTGATCTCTCAACACAGGAATGAAAACAAACGTTCCATCTCTTTCGCTCACTACCGAATGATCTTTCAGAATGTTAACAAACTTTAATGAAACACCGATATTGAAAAATTTAAATAATAACATATTACGATTCACAGCCACGAAGGCGTTTTAAAATCAACGAATAAACAGTATAGTTTTATCCGCGTTAAAGTAATTTATAATATTTATTGTATTGATTAAGATTATCATTGACGGAATAATCCCGCTTAAACCGAGTTTTATTTTCATTCAAAAGGGAGCTTTACCTAACTTGTCTCCAAAAGCAAAGGGCGTAGCACTGTAAATATCTTTGATGTAGAACAGGAAATTCCTCAGTAATTGGAAGTATTTAAATCGCCGCGTTTAAATATATTTAAAAATTTACACTTTTTTGTAATTAATTAATAAATAAGTCACACTTTTTATCATCAATTAAACATTAAGTATTTAGGCCTCACGATAACAGTACGGTTAGAGGAGCGGCCCGCAAAGCTAAAATTGAGCTACTGGGTTCGATTCCCGATCTAGGCCATAGATTTTATTTAATGGTTAGTATAAGAAATTGATAGTAAAGTACGTTTGCTAGTTTACTCCATCCAGACACCTTATTTGGTAGTAGGACGTAAAGCCCGCCTGAAAAAATAAGCATTACTTTACTTTACATTAGTCCCGCATGGTCCACAAGAAAATTATTTAAAAAAAAAAATCAAGAAAATATTGTATGAATGCAATATTTTCTCTTATAATATTGGTAGTTCTCTTGGCCAATTAGTAATTAAATAAAAACAAACCGCAGCCATTTAAAACTTTAAAAAAATAATTTCCTTTCCTAATAAGGGAAAATAAAAATTGAAAAGTTATCGGACACAGACTTTAAAATGATAAAAAAACTCAGGTTTCATCTTCTGACATAATGAACAATCCTTGCAACAATTTATTGGTAGGCAAATCTTAAACAATGGCTAAATAAGAATAATTCAGAAACTTACAGCACTAGAGCCAAACAAACAACATCCTTGTATTAGCCTTAATTTTGAAGTTTTATGAGTGAGTGGTTACAAAAAAAGATAGTATTTATTTAAAAATAAATTTAAGTTGTGCTGTACCAAATAATTGATTGTTTAATTGTAAAAATAATATTTGTATTTTATATGAATGGTGGACAATACTATGTCATAATAATTAGTTATAATAATTTATATTACTTTTGGGTAAATTAAATTAATAAATAATTAATTAATAAAACATAAATTGTAAATTTTGTAGTCAAATGTGATAAATGTTTAAATAAGCTTGTATATATCATTATTTATTTTATAAAAAAGTAAATTTTATTGTATTTATTTTCTATTTTTATAGCACCGTTACACGTTAATTATTTATTTATTGACTTAGCCTAATATTTTACTATAAAATATACTGTCAAGTTAATAAAAAGAAACCAGTAGGTTTTCGCTCTCGTAATCAGGGAATCTTGAAAATATAATGGGTCATAAAGCAAAAAACTTTGGTGCGAACAATCACACGATGTTTCCGTACCAAGACTTATAGTTCAATGTCCCTTAAACTTAGAATTTTACTAGGAGTGTTTATCTGGTTTTAATATCGAATAGGTTTAATTTTATAAAAAGTCACTGGTTTTAATGAAATCGCGACATCTTAGCCCCCTCTCCACTTCCACATAAAATCATTGTTTTGTAAATAATAGAAAACAAAAGAAACAACAGTTTGTGAATCGAATCCAAACAGGCACGTTTGTGCTTGCAAGAAAATAACAAAAATGTTTAATAAATTAGCCCTTCTGAAATACTGATATTCTTAAAACTGAAAATTTTGAGAACAAATTCATTCAATTTAAAGGTGTTTGATTCAAATAGTTCATTGAAACGGCACTTTCCAGAAGAGAGTAACATCACTTCTCCCCTAGATCCATTCTAAAGCGACTTTCTAAAATAATAGACATTTTTCTACTGATATTGACTGAAACATTATTATTCTTTTGACGGCAAAACGTGAAAACACAAAAAAGAAAATTCTTTTATGAGGGGTAAGAAATAGTGAAAAAATATAGTTTTTATAAAGAATAAATTTATTACATTTTTTGAAATTTTTCTTAATATTGAAAATATAGCTCTCTCAGATACACTTTTGAATAAATACTATCTCTGCCAACCGTGGATTCCCCCCTGAAACCATTGTTTTTATTTTTTTAAAAAAGCTCACTGCCTCTATTTTTAACTTCTTTTTTCCTATCAGAAAGGAGTTATAGACCGAAAAAATTATACCCAGATGAAGCTAAGTCTAGACTGTAGGGGAGGTGTAAAAATAATTCAAATCCTTAACTTGTTTGCGATTGGTTAGAGCCTAGCTTGCGCAGCACCTCTATTACTAAGACTACTTAGTTGTTGGCAGTATACGTAAGAAATTTATGGAAAATAAATACCAGCGCAGTATTTTGTTAATAAATACACTACACTACATATGTCACTATTCCTTTCTAAAAGTGCATGTTAGATTGCTTTTCTTTTAGGGTAAATTTGAAACTATCCGTTTTCCTTTTGGCCTATTGAGGTTCATCAGACATTTTCTGAGTTTAATTTTCCTAATGTATGGAAATAGAGGCTGACGTGCCTTTAGTTACGGCTGGTTCTGCAGCACGAGTACTTGGATCCAACTTTAGATTTGGCTCACAGCCTCCCATAAAGCCTCATCAATTCTTCACGTTGAATGTCCTAAATCTTTCTTGTCTGAGAAGCTATCACCATTATTAAATTTTTTAACCAACGCTAGTTAGTAGTAAATATCTTTTTCAAGCACTACTTTTTACTTTTGGAGCGACTATTTGAAATGGACCTCATCACATTATCAAAACACTAAGAATGTGACAATTATTACAATTAATTGTTGTTCATTCTTTTTGGTGACTGATTCATAGCAAAATAAATTTTACTAGACTGAAATGGCAGTTATTTTTTCAATCCCATATTACAATTAAGTTTACTTCTTCTAATAGCTCTGTGGTTCACAAGAAACATGGGCCTCTTCAATAATCAATCCGTCTCCTTAGTCATCCATCTCCTACCTTCATCTAAATCTCTTCTCTCCCGTCTCTCTTAGATCCTGCTCCACGTCGTCAATTCATTTTCCTTTTCTGTCTCCTCCTGATCTTCCATAAAGCATGCGCCTGAGTGATCTCTTCGCGTTCATCCTCTCCATACATCCCACCCACGAGTCTAACTTTTTTAATTTTAATGCATGTTGAAAGGTCTTCATCAACATCTTCTTCGTAAATCGCCTCAGTTCGAAATTGTACTGATCCTCCTATGAACATCCTCAGTTATGAGACAATATAATTTTCTTAGCACTTTCCTTTCCCTCATCATTCCAGATTTTTTTGTCATGACCCCCAAATTTAGTTCAATTTAGATCTTATTATCTCCACGCACATTTCATTCTCGGTTGCAACAACTGCTTCCAGGTATTTGAACGTTCATTTAGCGAAAAACGCAGTCCCTCTGCCATTCCGTCTGTGTAGTGGTTGGTTGTATTTCTTGTTGTTTTCAAAAAATTTGTTATATCTGTTGAGGTCATTCTGCTGCAAATCCTCCAGGATTGGTTCGAATGTGGCTCCTGCTCCTAAGCACTGGAAAAAGTGTAATTTCAAGCGTCACATCTTCAATTTTTTCTGTCACCATTCAGTGTACTTATAAATATAGATTATGGGGACGGTAGCTACATATTTCCAACTAAGACACGTGACAATAAATTCTACGTTGCCACGTAAGTCATATGTCTTCCCCTCACTCTCTGTACTTGCTCGGCATTCTAACATTAAGAGAACTCTCAGATTACTCCCTTAAACTCAAGAGAAATGTTCCTAACAAGGTTTTTCTATATGTGCGGTTAAATCTAAAAGCAGTGTAGCCATTTCCAGAAAATTTAAAAAAATTCTTAAATCAATTCTGTTTAAAATACACTTCGGTTAATCTATTTCCTTCGAACTTTTCATTTTATAAATGCATTGAATATCAGTTAATATTATTTCATTGAAGTAATACTTTAGAAGGACGCTAAATCTTAAGCACTTCCTGAGGATACTCCAAAAAAGTTAACATTCCTTGAAAAATGTTTCAAATAAAAGTGATAAACATTATATATTCACTTTAGAAAGAAACTACTCACCCTCGCTCTCATAGAAGTAACCTCAATCGAATTCCCGATGAATACTCATAATTGAAAATCTACGCAATTACAATTCCTTCTCTTAGAAGTACAGTAAGTGAAAGCTATAAAAAAAAATTGAAAAACACACTACTTGAGGATTCCAATCCTTTCTCTACTAAGAGAAGGTAAAAGAAATACAATTGATTCGCTATTTCATTTTTGAATATTTTTAGAGGAAGAACCTCTCAAATCTACTTTTATTGAGCAACTTGTTCAAAAGATGTAAAAACTATCAAAGGTGACCAAATCAATTCAGAATAATTTCTAGATAACATCGCTAATGTTCATTGAATTTGTTCAATTGATTTAAAGTTTCAGTAACTGGTTGACAGTAATATGTACATAAATATTATATTTAAAAGTTTTAAATGAAAAACAAAATAGTGAATATTTAAAAATTAAGAAATCAAATCTGTGGCAGGACATAGGATATGATGTAGCAAATTTTTATATACCTATTGTAAATTTATACTTTTTTATGTAGATAGTTTGTAATTAAAGTATTTGTGTATTAAGTGTGTTTAATTTGTTTATTTGAACTGTCTTAACTTACCCACGCAGAAATTAAGATAGAATTAAGTTCTGGAATTGAAGCATCAAGGTAAAAGCCTGAGCTCTCACCGTCTACTAATATGACTCAAGTTCCTTTAATCTAATTTCCTTATAACCCTAATGCCTTTCCACATGGTATTTTGCCCAAAACTTGATTTTTGTAAGTTTTTTCTTTCATTATCCTCAAAGATACTGATTACAACAATGCTTTCTAAAAGTAACTTTCTAGGTGCATTTGTTTTTGCCGTTAAAAATCGTGTACCTATTGAGTTATTCATATCTCTCTTCCGAACACAAATTCGTTTCGGAACACAAATTCATTTCGTTTTCTTTTTTTTTTTTTTTTAATTTTATGCTTGTACTTGCTTTAGACCTTTGTAATGTAACAAAATCTGGAGTGAAATGTTTTTTGATTACTCCAACCGAATGTAGTATCATCTAAAGAGAAATATTTGAAAAAAAATGTTGCTGGGCTATGTTTTTGGTTCATTAAAAAAGAGTACAAAAAAAGCAATGACAAATTTCCTTAAAAAACATAAATTTGAATTTTGAACTTCCCGCACAATCAGCTTTCCAGCAGACACCGTACCATTGATTACCATCTCGATAGCCCTCGATTTACGAGTAAAAAATTTACAATACAGGGGAGGTAAAAATAAGGATTAATTAAGTTTTTGGCTCCAGACATAACTCAAGATATCTCGGGAGTTACATGGATTTATTGGTTTACAGATGGATTCAACGATGGCGTATTTTAAGAGAAGTAATCTTAAGATGAGTAAGAAATCCATTTTTTATTGAAAAAACTGTGAAGATTTTCTATTTGGTAAGTAGATAGTGTGCGGAATTTAAAGACAAAATTTGAATTCTTATGAAACCCGATGGTGACTGTCAGGAAAATCAAAGAAAAGTTGCGAAAACCTTGCTGTAAAAACGCATTTCCTCAATAGATATTCTCCTACTTTGGAATTGTGGTAATAAATTTGATATTAATATTACGCAGTTAAGAAACTTATTATACTGAATTGTACTCGTGGAATACTTATTTCACCACTTCTTCCTTAGAACTAATGTTAAATGAACTATTCTGGAAAAATCTTTAAAAAATAAATAAATAAATGCTACATCCAATATTCATTCATGTATACAGTGTTTTTACAAAGTTTGATGAAAATTAGTGCACGGTTTTCGAGAAAATTTTAAAAAACTATTTTTCTTCTTATTAATATTATTCAGGTGTAAGTACCGTAACCATATATTATAATTGCAGTTTATATTGGAATCACTAAAATGAATCTGTTCTGCGAAATATTTTCAATAAATATGGTAAGTATAGTGGTGAATGAAGTCTAAAAAAATCCTAATTGCCCTTATTTGAGAAAATCCTCTCCGCCCAAGAAACAAAAATCTTATTAATATAGCAGCTTTTTTGGTAGATCTGTTTTATGCATGCTTGGCCCGGCGTAAAGTAGCTAACCAATGATACATGCTTTCTTTGTATCTGTTGCTGAGTCCTAAAGAGGTAGCAGGTACATATAGTCTTTAGAATCAAGGTTTTAGTTAGAATGCCAGCTGACTAAATTTGTGATGAAAGGAAAGATTTCTTTGTGCAGTGGTTGAACTTCCAGCACTTGGCGAGTCCAATTATTGAGCTCGCAGCGAGGACCAGGCAGCTGTACCAGAGACATCATTAAGGCTGTTAAGGTGTTAAGTTTCCTTATGGAGTAACAGGTGAAAAAAGGCAAATGACGCATCTTCTAGCGGTCTGTATGTGATCATCTAGACCAGGCCAAGTGACTTCGCCGACTAAATTAATCTATCCTTAAACTTATGGTACGGAAGACTAAAGAAATTTCCACTGACTGACCATCAGTGGATGGGACAATTAGTGATTTTTTTTTCTAGCTTTGTGCAGACAATTAAGGAGAGGAAGTGATCTCTAAAATTTTAAGCATGCGCAATGCTATTTTGTGATACAAGATCATCTGGCATTTGAGACGAGAGACAATAATACACTAAAACGACTTGTTAGACAAACCTAGGACTTTAAAAAGGGCGAGGTTTCTCTTACTAGAAATATATGCGTGCGGTGCTCTAAGTCTCTTTTAGTATGGGGTATCTGTAGAGCAGGATCGCTTTATTTGTAATTCAATCTAATGCATGCCTATTCTCCTTATGGCAAAACATAAATAGCAATCAAAAATGAATTTTCGGCGATATTTTGTTTTCGAGTTATGCTGTCCACATACATCGAAACATTTTTAAAAACCGCTTCATTGTACTAGGGTACATTTATTTCAACATTTCAGGTTTAAACTAAACATCAAAAATCTTCCTCTTTGTTATTGTGTTTCTAGTGAATTTACTAATTTGGATAAAATATTTTAGAAAACTCTCAGGGAATTGCTTCATAGTGTCTTGTTAAAGAAATGTATGGTTAGTAGCTGTATTTAGCAGTATACTACAGTATTTTTTACTACAATATACTGTAGTAATTGTAGTTGAGTCAGGATCGAAGTTCAAATTCGCTCAATATTGACCATGTTTTGAATCCGTTTTATTTTCTAAATTCTCTCGTTTTTATCTTTCCCCTTTTATTTCCTCTGAATTGTTCAAAAAATATATCTTAAAATTCAGAAATAAAAAGTGTAGATATTAATATCTTTATATATCTGCATTTGTGAATTTTAAAATATATTTTTTGAACAATTCAGAGGTTTTTGAACAATCAAAAAGTGTAGATATTAATAACTGTATATATCTATGATTGTAACACTTAATACGAGGGTTAAGGGGAAGTAAGAAAAATGTTCATGGGGGAGGTTTCAATAACTTTCGAAGTAGCATAAAAAAAAACATGAAAAATTTATCTTAATTATAGTTAATGAAGTTAATAACAATATTTTTATTAATTTCAATATTATTCACGAAATGAAATTGGGCAATTAGTTTGGCGGAAATATTTGCTGATAACTTTATTACGAACCTGCTAGTTCGTCAAGTAGCCTTCCCCGGTGCAGCTTCAAAATATGATTTAGAAAATTTATGTCTAATACACAAGCTAGTTTAAGTATTATTTAAAATTTAAAATTTACATATTTTTTAAGTAAACAAATTTATTAAGACGCTTCACAGCAAATTTGTAAATTTTTTTAGCATAAAGGTTGCTAAGTAATTTAAATCATTTTAGTCATAATGGAAGAATTAGAAAATAAGGTAAGTCTTCTGTTTTCTTTTTATTTTGATCAGAAATTAGATAATATTTTATCAGATTTTGAATGATTAAATGTATTTTGATGTATATTTTTAGGATTGGGAAGAATTTAGCCCTGATGAATTACGAAGGTAACGGCATCATTTCTAAGTATCTGTGTACATTTAAAAGCTTTTTCAGTATTATAAACATGATGTTGTTGTAGGGTAGAATTAATGCGTTTGAAAACATTACATAAGGGCCACGATGCAATGCATACAGAAATGGTCATCATCTTCTTTGTAACGATTATTGTAGCTCAAATAGGTTTAGTAGAATGGAAAAGAAGATATCCAAAATCCTACCAGGTATGTGTAAAAGTATTTCTCCAAATGATTGGTCTGAAGATAAATTTTATTTCAGAATAGAGTTGCCTAATGGTCGGTATTAGGCCGACCTTTTAGGCAGCTAACAAATGTTACAACTTACGGCAATGTCCTCAAAGTAGACATTAGTGCAAGGCATTTTTATGTGGCATGATTTTCTTTAGTATCCTGACAACTAGGTTGTTTCAAACCTGCCTCTGTTAGTAACTCTCAGACCGTGCTATCATTACCCTTATAACGTATTCCTTCTGTTTTAGGGTAAGGATTATTTCAACAGCGAAGGATAATGTTTTTGAGATTAGTATAAAATTGGGGTGTTTGGGGACCAGCGCACGCACAATAGTTGGCAGTTACTTATTTTATAAGATGTTCGGACAAGTTTTCACCGCTAGGCGTTCTCCATTTGGAGCAATTCATTTCTGTTACTATCCAACTAGGCTATTTGGAGGTTGAATGAGGTTAAGAAGGGAAGGATTCATTAGTGTTTAACAATTAGTGGGGACATTCTTCTCCGTTTGATTCAATTGTAAAGCACATGGTGCCTCACTAGTTTTTTGCTAGGTTTTATATTAGTATTGTATTAGAAGATGCTCATATTCTCCTTTAACTATCTATTGCATCACCATTTACTGTTACCCTCTCCCACCAGTAATTCTCGGTACCCAAATACTCCTTTCAGTTAGACTTCACCAAGCCTTGTTTCACCTCATCCTTCAGTATTTTTCTCCAGTGAACTGCATCTCATCTGTTATCAATCTATCCCAACACATAAGTAAGTGCTTTAGTATTATTTGTTTCTTAAATTGTCTCCGCTGAGAAACCAATGCATGGAGCCTTGGATAAATGAGCTTTGTTTTAGAAGAGTTTATTGAACGGGTATTTGGTAGTAGTTTCCCAGCGCAGAGATGGGCGTGCGATTATTTTTTATGGGACTACCCGAACCGAAGATATACTTTGATAGTAATTTCTTCGATGATGGCATTTAGAGAGGTCTGAAGAAGAGTAAGTAGTTTGTTTTAAAATCTTAGCTTGCAGGTAGACCAATAAAAAAAAACTGTGTCCGTTACTTTAATGCGCCTTAAGTGGCATTTCAAAACATCGTAATACTTGGCAACCAAGTTCCACTTTTAGATAAATATTTTTACTGTGAGAATTTGGTTTAAGAGTGTCTAAACAAGATCAATTGGTGAGTGTAATCAAGTTGTTCTATTTTGAGAGATGAGAGTGTTGAATTTTAAGGGCAGTTTGCCCTCAAAAAACGTGATAAGGCTTTATGCAAAGATACAAGTCAATCCTACAGTACAGTGATAGTGTGTAAAGACATCATTAGCCGCTAACTCCTAACTAATGGTAAAAATTATTAGTGGTAATGGTAAAAATGAGACTTAAGATAGTGTTGCATAAACTTGTCGTCAGGCTGTCAGGAGAAGGATACTTAACATCCTGATTTTAATCATATTTTTTATCATGCACTTCTACAAAAGAATAATGAAATTTGTTGAAAAATGGCAAAATTCTAAGACAGCTGGTCAATGTTTGGATCGCGATCATTTCCGGTTGTAGTAAGAGAGCATTTGAGAAAAATTCGATGGTCTGATTTTTATGGTCAACAACTTGATTGACTGCTCTTTTTATTTATTTATTTTTAAAAACCCACTGTTTCCCGACTTTGATCAAAAGCAAAAAATTTTGTTCAAGCAACATAAGGTTCTATTACACACCTCCCGCCAGACGAATTAAAAAAATTGAATAACAGGATAATTATGAACTGTTTTTATATATGCCATATTGTCCAATCTTCATCTATTTTTTTTTTTTTTATGTTCGAGGCATGCTTTCTGTGCGCGAGTAAAATTATTAACTTCACTTACGGCTGGGAATAGACAGACTTCTCGAGTAGTTAACAATCGCCAAGCTAACAGGGTGGAATCCCATCATGCAGTGAAACAGTTAAGACTGATACTCACTGATTGTACAATTTGGCCACAGTATGCTCTTTCCGCACACCTCGTCGTCGCATCTCGTTTCTTTTCGTAGCGGGATCTTGACATCTAATGTTTTGAAAAAATATATCTGTCATTTGCAAAATAAAAGAATTTGTGGACAAAATAAAATAAATAAAAAGTATTGCACATTTTCATGGACATCTCGTTAAAACTGTCCACGTTGTTCACTTCTTTCCAAAACCAGCACCCGAGCGATTAGCGATTACATTTTTTGAACGTTGTTAAAAAAAATTCATTATGGGTAATCAAAAATTATTTTATATTTTTTTCTTGATCATCCTATAGTTGAGATATCAGCTGTGAATATAACTATTTCATTTGATCAACTCTTAACATTTATTCTTTTTCAGTTATAATAGTTATGAAATCAATATTGAGAAATCACTAAATTGTTTATCTATAATGTCATCATTTATTGTAATAAATTATTTTAGTTAGTAACTCTGGCAGCTATGTGGATAATCCCAATGTGCCTAAGTATAAAAAATCAGTGGTGGAGGTTTATCTTCCTATGGCTAGTGTTTTCGTGTATTACAGCCTTTATTGTGAAAAAGGCAATTGAGAAACCAATCAGTGGAAATACACCAGGGTAAGTGTAAGGTCATTTTAAGTCTTTGTATAGCATAATTACTTTCACTTTATTTTATTTTATTATTATTATTATTTCATTTCTGACTCCTTATTAGGGAAATCACTTAGGGGGGGTGGACTTTGCCACAACCCCTTATCTAAATTACATAATCTATCTCTCGGAGTTAAAAACTAAATCCAAATAATAACGGGCTGCACGCGGCGATTGGCTGTATTGATCTGCTTAATGGGCAGCACTCAGGAACTTTCGGACGATACGGACCGTATATAGGAGGACTGCCTTCTGCGCCTCTACAACCAGATCAGTGGATAGGCCCAACTCATTGACAGCAGTCACCGTTGTTCTGGGCACGAGGCCACTCGTGGAAAGTATTATAGGCGCAATCGTCGTTTTGTCCAGGTTGTACATTTCTCTTAGTTGGAAACTTTATTATTATTATTATTATTATTATTATTATTATTATTATTATTATTATTTTGGGCGGTCACTAAGCGCTAAGTCACAACCGCCCCACGCTCACACTATAATTAGTGCTGTCACTTAGTGCTACTATTAAATTTTCGAAATTGACTTTTGTTCGGAAAGGTTTGTTTTAAATTATAATAATAAAGCATACAAAAATAGCGCTGTAGTGAGTCTATCCTTTGCTTTTGACAATGCTATTTTGGTGCAAAAGAAAAGTTTTTTAACCTGAAAGAAATGTATTTTTTGTAATTACAAATGCTGTATGTGTGTTAAATTTGTTACAGATTGGTTTATATGTGGTTCCTCCTCATATATCAATTGAGTTTTTTACTCGGAATAATTGGCTACGTCCTGTTTTTATTATTCTTAATTCGAATTGATATGTTTTTGGGAATAAAGTCACAGACAATGCTAGAATCGGCTGTATTATTTGGTTTCTATGGCCTTTATTATGGCGTATTAGGCCAAGATATTGCAGAAATATCTAGCGATAAGATGGCCTCTCACATTGGAGTAAGTAATTAAATGTGTATAATGAGTATAATTTAAAGTAACTATTATGTGTTCCATGAGCTTTTTTTCTTCTTTTTGCTTGTCGGTGTCTTTTGATAACATCCTATAGTGGCTTATCATGAATTTTAATCGAATTATGCAACTTATATTGGACCAGGTTCATTTTTTAAAAATGTTTGTTTCTTAACCGGATTTAAGTGAACATGCATGAGCATATTTTTAATATGTTTTTCTCGTATCATTTTGTTGCCGTTTGTCCAGTTTTGAGTGGTTTTGTGGCGGATCTGGTTTAGGGTGGATGTGATAGACAGGTCTCAGTTTCTGATGTGTCTGAATAGTAACGACTGGCATGCTTTATACAGTTACACTATTTTAACACTAAAGTATAAGTGGAAATTGGTTTCGGGGTTTAATTATAATAATTATTAATCTTGAAATGAACGTTTCATAAAAAAATTTAAAGTAGAATTTATATTATTTTCATTATTGATCTTTAATTTTATTATGTTCGAAAGGACTTTTGTTTTTTGTTTTAACGCGTCGGCAGATGGAATGATATCCTTACCTCTTTTGTTTTTAATAATTATATATATATTTTGTTTATACACAAATTATTTATTAATAATTACTACATGTTATTCTTTTCTGAAAGCCTCTTTGAAAAAGGGATTAAAAGCCTAACATAACACCTCATTTGATAGTCCTCTTATTATTTAACGTTGCAGGAGAAAATGGTCTCATGTACTTGTTTTTCAGTATTACTCCAAGGATGGAATTCCAGCCAGGGCACTTGAAAACAATATCTGTGCCGTGTGTGGCAATGAAATATTTTCTATAGTCTCAGAAAATGGCACAGTGTTAAATACTTATAAATTATCCTGTGATCATGTGTATCCTTTATTTCGTGTTACGTAGGTAAACCGAAGATATCTCCGTTACATTTATTGTTAAGGGTCTTCGGTTAATTAGTAAACTAGACTGTAACAAAATTTGTTTTTTATCATGTTTAAAAAAATGTTTTTGTTTGGTAACTTTGTTTTTTAATCATGTTATTTGGCTTAAGCTTATGAACAATACTAAGGGATTGAAAAAAATGGTCGGATTGCCTTGGGTTCAGAAATGCTGACGACATCTTGCGACATGCAACTGCAGCCGGTATGGGTTTCTGCACGTACAATTCTCATCAAAAGCCGAGTGATTTTTCAAGAAGAAAAGTAGATTTATTTAGAAAATTCAATTAAACAGAAGTAACGGATTAAGTATGGCTAACCAACTGCTCCATCCTCCGAGGAAAAATTTTGGAAATAATGTGCTGTGCCCTAAGTGAAACTACGTAAGAGAGCAAATTCATTTTGAGCTGGTTCTTGGAGCCGTGCGATTACATTAAAAAATGTTAAAACTTCGCCAAAACGAAGCAAGACCGTCTTCAGTATGAATATACGAATGTTAAGCTCCTGTTTCATTCAGCAATTTTTTTGTTTTTCTAATTTAAGATGCGTCATCATCTAAGGTTATTGGCGCCCGGAGCTTTTTTCAGTGCACTGCCGGCCTCTGGACAGTATTATCTCGTTACAGACAACACTGTCCATCACAGTGAGCTGTGTTAGGTCCGCAGTGCTGGTTAAAATCTAAGAATTTTTACAATTGTATGGAGAAAAATGCACAGTCGTTTGTAACCCCGGGACATTCAAAGATTAAAAATTAACTACACACATAGGGTAATTTTGCATAAAGCGGGTGATTTTGGCTCAACTGTTTTTAAGAACATTTAAAATCAGTAAATTTCTTTCTTAGGTCATTTAACGCTAGTAAAGGTTGGTATGCATAGCGGCCGATAAAGAACACAAAAGGGTATTTTTAGAGTGTCATGCAGCAGAGCTCCCTAAGTTTCTGATGACAGGTCTTGACACTTGCTTATTTTTATACTGAGAGATTATATCCCCACAGGAAGATGCAACCGTCAGAGAGGGTCAAGTCAGTGTTGGGTTCACCCTTAAATGCGTAATCACTGTATCATGGCAGTTCCTTTTTAACAATTTGTTTGGTTTAAGATTATACGAAATGAATTTAATTTAAAAATCTGAGCGATTGCCAAAGCTTAATAGATTTTTTTTTTTTTTTTGAGATAAACTACTAATCCATATCCAACCGTGATAGATAGACTCAAATAATTCTTAAGATTTGCTAGTCTTGGATGGACTAATAAGAAAGAAACCTCTTTTTTTAATATATTCTCCACCATTCATGAGCCCGAGCATTGAGAGTTTTTTTTTATTCTTTTTGTATTTTTTTAAGGGGCGTCTTCATCAAAAATCATTGTATCCAAAATTCCCTTGAAGCGCTGCCGGTCTTCACACAGTGTATTCTAGTTACAATGACCGGATAGCAGTTGAAGGTCCTAGAATGAGAAACTCAAAGGGCTAAAATACTGGATGAACTTCATGCTACCAGCACGCTGTCCCTCAGTTAATTTCTTTTCTTATTAATAGGTCCATTTTACAATAAGCAATAATTATTTTGTAACATTTAAGCAAAATTTAATTCAATGTAGAGAGAAAATATTGCCATATTTTAGAAAACAAGTAGAATAGAAAGGTTAATCGACAATTTTCATACAATAGAGGTAAATCATTTTTTGAGAATCGAAAAGAATATTTTACAGTGACCCTTAAGTAATTAAATTTATAAATGAAGATTTGTGTCTTCGCTGAATTTAATATTTATAATATTAGCGATATATAAATACATAGTGTTGATGGAATTGTTTTCTGAACGTTCAAACACTTAGATTCCATGAATTTTGTATCCGTGGTTGGTGTATAGTGGGCAAGAAACAGATCTGTCCTTACTGTAAGGAGAAGGTGGATTTGAAGAAAATGTTTCGCAATCCGTATCCTTTAAATTTTAATGATATTTACAAAGTAATGAAACAATTTTATCTTTTTTTTTTCTTTCCAGAACTGCTTGCTCGTTAGAGTTAATCGTTCCGAATTTTCGATATTATGTCTTCTCTAGAAATACAAGTTTTAAGGTACTCTGTTTTCGAAAATATATATGTAAGCAGTGAAACAATTATACAACCACCTCTTACATCACTTGCCATCGTAAGTGAATAATTGTTTTCAAAAGTACAGAAAAAATGTTTCTAAAATTATGCGCTTCTCCCACAGAAAAGTTGAAAGGATTTTTCTAGAAAAAAAATAGTGAGTTCGTAGTTATTTAGAATTTCCGCAAAAGTTCTTGTAATAAGGAACAGAGGGCCTGACAGTGTTAATCCATTCATATAAAAATTCCGTTAATTTGATTTTATGTTGATGCCTAACAAAAACCTCAACAGTTCAAAAAATTAATTAATGATTGAGTTAATGTCAAAAGGTGTACAAACAGCAAGTACCCAACATTCATACATATTTCAGCACTTAATTTCAGCCATTTAGAATTGTTCTAAAGAGCTTATGTGATTTATTTAAATTTGTTTCTATTTTTTTGAATTGACTTTTCTTACTGCTATTGAGGCTTTTTAAGTATTTTAACATTTGCCTGAGAACAATGTTTTCATGAATTCTAACTGAAGATATTAAAAACTAATAAAAACCATTGTAGTTTTTGAAATTCTATAATTATAGTTGACCATTTTGAACTATAAAATATTTTTGTTTAATGATGAGTAGCCCTTCATTTAACTTAGATTGATGGAATCATGTATAGACCCAGTGGGTCATTTTGGGGCGAAAACCCCATGTCTTCCCACAGGTTTTAGTAATACCTTAAAGAGGCTGTTTGCCTTTAGTGTAACTTTATCTAGATGTGCTTTCCAAGTGAGTCTGGATCCTAGGACAACGACCAGATACTTAACCTCACCCGAAACAACCAGAGTTTTGTCAACTCTGTTGTCAACAACTTTGTTTTGAGCTTGAATTTGTAATTTTTGTAACTCTCTGCCCCTTCTCTATTAAAGGGAATCAGAGTAATGTTCACTGTAAGATCTACTTTGTGTACACCAATTTTCTATGATTTTGAGTGCTTCCTGCGTGAGCTCAGCAACGATTTTCTCGTACCTACCCCTGACCACTACAGAAATGTCATCTACAATAATATCATTGCCGTTAATTCTAGCGTGAGGTAGGGGGAATAAATGGTGACCTGTGGCAGACCTCCACTGCCACAGTAAGGCTACATTACAATGGGGTTTCGCCCCATGTCCCAAGGTGATCGTTACTGCACATATATTTGACTACTCTGTACGCATTCAGCCTCGGCCCGAGTCCTCGTCTCAGCTTGGGTAGGAATCCGGGGGTCAGAAAGGGACAGACAGGATCAAAGAAGGGATAGAAGCAAGGATTAGCAGTGGGGATATACCACCACTAAGCCTTATGTGAACTGTGTAAATAAATGCATTGGGGTGTTACAGTTATGATGCTCATGTCCATGTTGTTAGGCTGGGATACCCGCAGGGATGGCAAGTATCTTGAAGAAGTGGCTAATCCATATCCCCCTACGTGGAATGGCCGACATAAGAATCTGTGAAATCTAACAAATTCTAAAAAATATAAATGAAAATTTAATATTGTTTAATGGCGAATGTTAAATTACTTAAATTCCTCAATAGTAGTAAGATAAGCCAGTTCAGAAGGATGAAGAAAAAATTGGAACCAAATTTAAATAAAATACATGAGCTTTCTCTAACGCTTCTAACAGTCTAAATGAATGAAAAATCGAGTACTTACTGATTTGTGTACCTTTTGTCGTTTAATCAACTCTTATAATAACAAATATTGATTCCTGTTAAGTATTGATAGAATTGTCCTGTTTAAAGAAAATCTGTGAACCGAAAATGGGTTTAGCACATTATTTTAAACTTAGTTGAGAGTTACAGTCAGGTGGCAAATAAAATTTGTCATTTTAATTATTGTTCCATTTTGTATGATAGAGGAGGTGATAATTGCAACAGCAAATTTAACCTACATATTAATATAATATCCCGACCTTCTTCCCTCATTTATGTAATTAGAGAAAAATGAAAATTTAAATTAAAAGATATTTAACTGTAGGAAATTTACTCGTAATTTCTAAAAGCTTCGTTTTTCTACCACCAAATTGGAAAATGTTTAATCATCTGTTTGCGGTTTTATTGACAATGAATCGAGTGCCACTCAATTATCTATTTAAAGCTACGTGATTGACGCTACCTGACCCATTGAAAAGCTAATCATTTAACTGAACTACCTACATTTAATGTGCACAATTAAGCAGTAAGAAAGCATACCAGGTTTCATGCCTTCTTTCAAAAAATAATATACTAATTTAATTATTTTCAAGTACTGTTTCCTTAATGTTTGCGAATTTAGATGGGAAAAACCACATGTCCTTTATGGAACGCTATTAGAATGGATAAGACTGTTAGTTGCATGGCAGCCAATCATCATTGGCATCATTCAAGTCATTAATTATGTTTTGGGTTTAGAATAAATTTTTTTTTTTTTATACTTGGTGATTTTTTTATTACTTATTTAAAATAATTAATTTTTGCTATGCTTTTTTCAAATTCTATCACATATCACTGCAGATACCTTTGAAAAATATTAATATATAAGTTTACTGTTTAGACAGGGCTGTGAATAAGTTTTGAGACAGTAAATAAATTGGCTTCACTCATTTATATGCGACAAGTTGTGATTAACTGATCAACATATTACATTTTTATTTAGTCATAACCACAGTTTATCAAAATAAAATGGAAAGCAGTACATTTGTAGAAGTAGATAGTCTTCAGAATATTAGGCGAGTATTATTTCGTAGTAAATCTTAGAAAATAGCGTGTCGTAAAATTATTTTTTTTTCATATTTCGATTGTTCTGTTTTTTGGTGGAAAGAGGCATTACGGCGGCTATTAGCGCCAATCAACAGTTTTTCTTTCTCATACTGAGAACACTCGAGTTGGGATGACACATATTAAACCTGCTTGGCTTAGATGGAGCCCTAGGATGGGAGATTCTGCCCCTGTTATTTCTTCGCTCTAGTCAATGAGCGGAAATATGGATACTGATAATGCCCGCTTCTTATTTTAAAGCAACCAGTTTTACTTAGCAATATTTTAAAGAACTTTGGGGCTGCCATCATCTGAATTCATTGACTCCTGGAACTTTTAATGCACACTGCCGTACTCGGAGCAGTGAGTTCTCTCGTTACTAACAAAACCTTTAAAACGATATGCAAGAGTCTTAGGAAGAATTGTTTTTTAATTAAGGAGCGTCAACATCTGACGAAACTGACGCCTGTAGCTTTCAGAGAATCTGCCACACTCTGAACATTATTGTCCAGTGATGGACTGAGACCCGAAAGTGGCTGTTAAGATAAGATTAAATTAGGGCGGCCTCAAGGGCTACGCCACTGCGACCCCTTTGGATCTATTGTGGCTCCCCGACTTTAGAGCTCACCCTCCAGACCCGTCCGTTTAATTAGACTCTTAATTCTGGAGAGTGACTCCTGGGTAAAGCTCTCAGGCCTTGGTTTTTCCTCCCCGAGAAGTAACATCCTTAGCCATACAAGCCCCTCACACTGACACAACACGTGCAGTGCAGTTTCCTCTTCTTCCTGGCAGAACCTACAAAGGCTATCATCTGCCAGGCCCATGCGATGCATGTGTTTCCTGAGTCTGCAGTGGCCAGTTAATAAGCCTACAATTATCCTTATAGCCCCCCGGCCTTGACGGATTACTTCTGCAGTCAGCCTCGGCGAATAGCCTCTGATGAACTCCTTCGCCTGTCTCTGTCCAGTGGTGGCGAGCCACCACTCCTGAGACCTACTCTGCACCCACAAATTAATGGCCGCAGTCTTGACACACTTCGAAACCCCAAAACAGGGCTCCGGGCCAACGAAGTGTCCCGCAGAGCCTTCCCGGGCCAATAAATCTGCCACTTCGTTTCCTTTATATCCTGAATGACCAGGTACCCAAACCAGAAAGACCTTATTTTGGTCACTAATTTCTTTCAGGGCACCCAGACAGTCCCAAACCAGCCTTGAGTTGACCTGGTAGGAACTAATTGCCCGTAGAGCAGCCTGACTATCCGAGAAAATTACGACCTTGGAATTAATAATTCCTCGCCCTTTAATCTCGGTAGTGCAGAACCTAATTGCAGCTAGCTCAGCTTGAAAAACTGTAGCTAGCTTTCCTAGGCTAACCGAAAAGCTACATTTCGGCTTCACCCCGTACACTCCTGCTCCTACACCCTCTCCCATCTTGGAGCCATCCGTGTACCACATCGAGTCTCCCATAACTGGGGGTCCACGTCTCCAAGCCTCCCGGTCTCCAATACAGACTTTGAAAGGCTTGTCGAAGTTACATTTGGGAGTCATAAAATCTGAAGGCGGGCCCAAAATAGGGTCCGCCTCCAGCTCCTCGTATAACTCTTGATACGCTCCTCCGTGCCTAACGGTAATAGGAGCTTGTCCTTTCATGAGCCTAGTGACAACGGCCCTTACAACGCCTTGAATATATATGTGCAATGGGGGTAAATTTAATAAATCCTCTAAGGCCGCAGTAGGGGAAGTCCTCATGGCACCAGTGACACTCAGGCAAGCCAGCCTTTGAATACCACTTAGTGCCCGAACTCCACCCACCTGCAAGGTTTTCGCCCACCAAGCCACCGCCCCGTGTGACACCATGGGTCTGACTACACTTTTATAGATCCAGAGTGTCATTCTAGGGCTTAGTCCCCAACTTTTCCCACACAGCCTTTTACAGCAACCTAAGGAAACCTTAGCCTTGCGGGAAATCATATTAAAATGTGAATTCCATGTAAGCCTTTTATCGAAGATAACTCCCAGATACTTGGCCTCCATGGACAAGGGGATAGTAACTCCCCCAAAATTGGTTGCTCCAGTCCACCCAGATTCTTCCTCCTTGTGAAAGGGACAACCAAAGTGGCTGTTAAAAGAGTATAAATAATAGTGTTTTAGAACGAGAGAATATCTCAACGTGGCTTCAGAATAAGAGCATGTAAGATACATACGAATAAATCGCGAATAGAGCAGAATTTTCTGCAAGGTAAGTACTGTAAATAATAAGGTAAGCATTGCGCAAGGTAAATCGGAGAAAACCAACCGATAATTAACATTCTGGAAACAGACAATCAATTTCTCAACAATAATTTGATTAAAGTACAATCACAATCTACTCAGAGCGCATTTAATCAGGTAAGTCTTGAGGAGCAGCTCAATATAAGTGCAGTTGCAGAAGTGAAGAGAAAGCAATCACTTATCTAAATTTGATTTAAAAAACGGTTAAATATTAACATTATTTCCTTTGAAAAGTTAATTCCTGCTGCGGTAAAAACCGTTACAACAACAAGAAAAGTCTTAGTTGACTCAAAAAATAACATCAATATGGCTTCTGAAAATGGAAGAATCCTATTAGCTAGGATGAAGCTCCACTTAAGAGACAAGAAATAGTCTTAAGTTAATATGAAAGAGACACTACCAACTGTTGCTTCTTTTCCGTCTCTGCAGCGGACCGCATGCTTCCAGACCAGATATGAGTGGTAACCATTGTTATAATTTCTTCTATGTACCGCACCTTCTTTCTGACCCATCACCGTTTCCTTAAAACAATGGATCGGCATGAAGCTTGACAGTCATAGATTCTCTTTAGTATACAGGTGCTTTGTACATTCGTCCTCTAAATAGCGTGTTTCTATAACTTACCAAGACCTGCTATAGTCCGTCTAGCATTCCGCAGCCATTAGCGGTAGCCAAACCTTAAATGTTTTCATGTGCGCTCTCCGCCATGTTGACTTTTATGGTGCCGTATATCCCTTCAATCTTATTATTAAGAACATTGTGGATTACTTTGAACGCCTCTTCAGATTGGCATACGCATTGCAAATTCAAAACAATGTGTTATTGCTTAATTATTTAACAACCGTGCTGCCGAAATGTTGGAACACAGCGTAGGAAACTTGGGCTAGCTTCAACATGCTGGGATAAGATGGCTTGAAAAAATAAATAAATAAAAATATAGGTTTCTCTAATTATTATGTGATACTAGTGTGTCTCTAGTTTTGATAAAAAAAAAAGAAAAAGGTTTTTTCTCTGTAACATTAATTAAATACGTATCCGACACCAGAAGCTACCTTTAGAGGCGATAAACTCCGTCCCGTTTTCACCTCGTTCTTTAAACAAGGAAAAAGTGGCAAACAGGGGTCTGGTTGTAAGGTGTATGATGGAGTAGCTCAAAATGGGAAATGTGAGGTTCGTTCACGAACAGCAACTGTCCACTAGGACGCAAACTAAGCACTCTACATCATTCAAAATAAAGTACAAAATTATTCTTTTAAAAATCATCAAGGGAAGTGGTTAGCGGTTACTGGATTCCAACACGGAGATCCTGGGTTCTAATCCAGCTGCTGGCCCTTAGATTTGCTTCTTACAGTTCACTGTTCGTTTATAGAAAATGTGGGCTGTAACGAAAGTACACTGTTCAGAGGACGGCAGTGAACTGGAAAAAGCTCCGGGCGCCAATGATCTCAGATGCTGATGCGCCTTAAAAAAAAATTCACCAATTAATAAGTTAATTTATATGAACAATTATAGTAATTTAAGAACAATAAACAATTTTCAGACTCTTGAGAAAATGGGTTTCACTTAAAATTTTGGAGTGTACTGCCCAAAATAACCAGTGACTAAGTAAAAACAAATTTAAAATATTTTAGAGCCCCCTCTGAAATTTTGATTTCTTCTTTGCATTATTCAGTCCAGTTTTATATTTGATAAACACATGAATGTCTATAATTTGGAATTTAATATCTACAGACAAGAGTTTAATATTTTTAATTCTTTTTTTTTTATCTTAATTGGATGTATCTTTTTTCGATTTATCTTCTTCCTATGCTTCAACACTTAATTTACAGATGTGACTGTCATATGTTTATTTTCAGTGTAAAGTTGTAGGCACCTTTCCTGCAATGTTCAAACTTCGAATTCATGAACTTAACTAATTATTTCATAATGTGTCTTTTGGAAGTTTATCTTTTTGAAGTATAAATAGTTATCTTCACAATAGAATATTGTTCTTAAAAAACGGTAAAAATTTGTCATTGTATTTAGTTATTATTCATTGTAAAGTATTAGAATATAATATAAATATTTTTCTCATAATTTTATTTTGGTACAATTTTACTAAAGAGAATTTCTTTTTATTTATTTATTTATTTTAATATATTAAGTTGTCTAAAAATTGAAGTTTTACCGAATTAAACATCATTTATATGAAATTTAATTTAATATATAATTTAGGTTGGAGTTAGTACTTAGGAGATTTATCTAGGCCTAATTAGCAAGATTAATTCAACTACAATTTGTTGCTTGTAGAATACGCTTACGTATTAAGGCCGAAGTTGGATATCTAAATTATTCAGAACGAGCAATCAAATTTGTGAGACTTATTTGGTGAGTAACTTGTCTTTTTCCTCATTTATTTTGCAATGAAGATTCGTTTGCCATTTTATGTTACTTCTTTGTATTTTATGGTTTCTCAACTTTTTGTACCATCAAATAATTAATTATTCTAGGGAGTTTTGAGGAGTGGTCAATAAAATTGTGTAGACAAATTTCTTTTTTTATACCGACGTTTCGGCAAAGTTATTGCCATTATTGGTATTGCTATTATTGCATAAATTTGTAGAGTTATATGTTTAGCTATCTTATCATAACTGTTGATTTACCCTGAAGTAGGCAATAAATTTGCCGAAATGTTGGTATAAAACCAAAAAAAATGCTATTAAATTTTATTGGCCGCTCTTCAAAATTCCCAAGGATAATCTATTGACAATGGTCGAAAACAACATAAAATAATTTTTGTATTGTATAGCTTCCTTTAGATCTATATCTAAAGGAAGCTATATCCTTTAGATCTATATCACTATTGATGGGGCAATTTCGGATTCTTGTAATTTTCCCAATCTCATCATAATTGTGTTGTAAGCCATTTTGGTTAAACTTCAGAATCGTAAACGCCTTAGGTTTACATATTCGATAGACAGTAGGGTTTACTTATTATTGTACAAACAAAAACCAGTGAGTACAATTCGCCAGTCTATGCTCGTGCACCGGGAACGAATTAAGTTTTTACCGAAATCTTTCTGCCATTGGATCTTTCGCAGAGAATTTTCTCCTGGTACGGATGTAAAATATTCATTTTGCCATATATCAGCACTACCGCAGGTGTTTTTTTTTCGTCTCAACCATATTACCTTGTCTTTCTATCTTCTTTGCCCATTTTTGTCTTCTATCATAAGCTAATGGCCTGCCCACTGGTCCTGTTGTAGTTAAAATCAGATATTCCTTTCCTTGTTCGTCCTGGTTATGCAAAACAGCTCTTGCCCAGACTGTGTTTTTAATTTGTTAGTGTTTGAGGCATCTAGTGATTTGTTAGCTAATGCTGGATGCAAACGCCAACGCGTTTACAATTACATCACATTTTTGTCTAAGATTAATTCTATTTAGCCATTCTTTTGTATTGTTGGACCCAGTTGGTAAGGTAAAGAAAAAGAAAAGATTATTTTAAAAAAAAATAAAAAATAAAAGTAACTAAAACTAACAACACAAGCACATATTTACCTTTCAAGTTAAGGTAAGAACTGAGGAGAAAGGAAAAAAGATACGTATTCTTTTGCGAATTTCCGTCATACCTTCCTAACTTTATGATTTATTTATTTATTTTTATTTTATTTAATTTGTTTAAAGTTTTTAATTGTTATACCTGGTCACCAGACCTATCACGATTTCCTTCCTAAGGACCAAACCAAGGTATCAAGGGTCACAGTAGACAGATGATCACTTAACACAAAAATATTACATCAGAAAATGCTCAATTTTTATAGGAATCCAGTAAAAGTGGTAAACTTGACGAGTGGTCTTTTTACACTGGTGGTCACGTTAGCAGGTTTACCGTAATGTAACAAACGTGTTTGTTCCAGTTAGTTTAATCTCTGAGGAGCAATGCTGAATTATGTTTGATATTTTATATACGTATTATTTTTCTTTCATATTTTAAAGAATTGTTTGTTTTATCCTACAACAGTTGCAAGCTGTTCGGCCATTGGACATCTCGCAGCAGTATTGTGAAATCGAAAAATAGCTAGGCCCATAATCTAGGTAAATCGCTTTTCTATATTTTATTTTATTATTTATTTATTATTTTTTTTAGAAAAAATATAAAAAAAGATATTTTCATATGATAACGACAATTAGAGAGAAAAAAGTTAACATTTTTAGCTTGACTTATTTTTAAAATTAAAACTTTAAATTTATTACTGCAATTTGAATTGTTATTTGTCTTGGAATACGTTGGTCAGAGGAGTTGCATTGCTACACGAATATTATTGTAAATTATTATTATTTATTTGAGGTAAGTAGCCTCATAACGGATTACATATAAACTACTAATATTAAACATTATTTTTTGTAGATTTCAATTATTAAGGCTTATATGCTATAACGAAGGCATATTAAAGATATATTTATTTCAGCAAATTGTGAATGCGATGTTGCAAATTTAGTTGACTACTAAATAGTGGATCCGTCGGAATTGACACTCTTAAGTATATATATTGGAATAATTCAGACAATAAATTCGTCTTTCCAATTTTTTAATTTAAAATTAATAATAATAACAACGGCTTAAATTTCTCCAGTGATGGACAGTGTTGTCTGTAACGAGTGAATACTTTCCGGAGACCGGCAGTGCACTGAAAAAATCTCCAGGCTCAATGACATCTGTTGTTGACGCGCCTTAAACTAAAACAAAATAAGAAAACTATATCAGAATAATCAATTATTTGCCACTTTGTTGGGGATAAAAAAAATACCCAGTTAACCAATTGCCCGTTAAAGACTGGTTTAAATAAAGCGAATCTAAGTAATATTCTATTTCCTTATCACGGTTATTTCTACTTGATTGACGCAATATATTTTATCAAGGCTAAGTATCGTTAGTATCGTGTTTGCACCTTACCTTAGAAAGCGCGTAAGAACAGCATACAAACACTTTCCTAGAATTTTATCCTCCTGGGCGCACTTAATTCTTGACTCGTATTGTTAGTGTACTTAAGAATTTAGTCTATTTAGTTCCATTGAGGCTTTGAACAGCGTAGGGCTGTTACCACTTCTATATCGTTTAAAATTAATTAGGATGCAATGACCTGCAGTAACTGATTTATCACCCTTGAATATATTTGGCCTCCAGAAATAACTTGGAATGTCTGTGCAGGAACACAGTATCAGTGTAGTTTCTTTATGAGCCACTTCCTATTTGCCTGGTGTTTGTTATAAAAAAATGCTCTCTCTCTTTATACTTCTGGAAAATTCATTTTTGTGTCGATATTGTGAGAGAGGTCTAGTTAAGTTTTTCTCTAAAGAATGTCATTTCAGCATATTAGTGTACGATTGTAACATTTGAAACGTAATTTATAGGTACCAAATGTGTTCACAAAATTCAAGGTTGAATAAAATCTATTGACAGGTAAGTTCGATTCTACTCGGTAGTTAAAGTTGACTTTCACTTTGTCTTTCAAAGAAACCAAAGGGATTCTTTGGGTTTGGTATACCGACTACATTTAGGTATTCATGTCGTTATTTATAGAAAACTCTTAAAAAAAACAAAAACTGAAAACAAATACGTTTAGTAAAAGTTCTAGGTTTTTTAATATTAACTATGTAAACTGTGGTTGGAGAAAATCATGTGAGAGTTTCATATTCCTATTTTTTATCGTTTTATTATTTTTTACCTCTTTCAGCTTCAAGAAGATAATCTAAAAACTTTCTACTGAGATCATGTCCTCTCTAAGTCAAGTGTTAACTAATTCATATTTGAAATTTGGTCACTAACCCATCGTTTCGTTGAATTCTATGTTATTAATAAATAATATAATGTAAGCGGCTGTATAGTATTTTATTTTCCAACTGTAAGTACATTACTTTTACACAGTTTATTATCATTATTATTATTATTATTTAATAATTACTGATGCATGAAATGTAAAGATATTTTTTTAAGAAAATCTTTCTAAATCTGAATTAAGCATGCTTTCTACTAATACTCTAAAAATTAGTCATTTTACATTTTATTTTATTTAAAGCACTGCAATGCATTTTAAAGTAGCCTTTTTTCCCCTTTTTTTTTTTTTACTAGTGATGCCAACCCTCAGTGGTTTGATGGGACATTCAAAATAATCGTACTTAGGTGGCTAAAGGAGTTCTTTGTAAACACACACTCCCACACATTATACATAAATATAAATTTAATTTATATTAATACTTACCGCATAAACACTACAGCTATTTCATACAACTCACTGAGGTAATTCAATTTATGCAACCAGTTCCTCTGTCCTTGGGGGTCCCGCAAGGGGAGCTGGCCAGAAATTTCGGAGAAGGCAACATTTCCATCAGGATTCGGTTGCATCGTACTTGCACACTCGAGAAATAACTTCTTCCTCAGTTAGATGGTGTCGAAGTGATAGAAAGGTAAAGAACTGGAATCGCCAAAAAGCCTATGGAATGTGTTATTGCACAAACTGAGAGGTTGAGTGTATTTCTTAATTAAACTGATAGGCACACAATAGATATCGAAGCTTTACTAGAAAATCCGATGAACTGGAAAAGGTATACATCCATAATGAAATATATACGTATTTGGTGCAAGAATCATTGTAAGAGGAGGCACATTAACTGGTCATAGACTACCACAGAATATGTTGCCTAAGATTGAAAGGGAAGTTCTATACTTTCTGTCTTATGAGCTGTCATACACCGACAGAAGTGCAATAGGAAGAAGAAAAGAAAGAATTTTGTGACCAAAAAGATATCTATTGATAGTTTCCCCTGATAGTTTTTGTCCTTTTTTGGAGGGAGGGGATTGCAGTAAATCTTAAATGGTCTCGAATAGATTAAGTTCCTCTATTCAGTCAAATAATAAAAATACAATGTACTCAAATATAAATTGGTTTTATGATCACGAGTTGAGGACATATTGCAATTACCTCTGAACACCCTACTGATCTCTCTCAGGAGTCCCTCGTGCTTTCTTTCGCTCAGTGCACAGATTTTGGACCAGCTTCTTGGTTGCGAGCAATACAGCTCACTATACAGTGTTACCTGTAAGGAGGAGGCCGTCATTGCACTGGAAAAAGTTCCGGGCGCCAATAACCTCAGATATTGCCTTAAATACAAAAAAAAAAAAAAAAAATCCGCTTGGGAGTATCAAGCCATGGTAGACGCCAAATTATCCGGCTACTAATTAAATTAGTGCATCTTCTGCCTTGTACAGTCGATGGGGTTGGATGTTGTGTCTTATCGAAATCTATCGTCTCTCATTCAGTATACTATTCCACCAATTCTTCAGCCTGTAGCCATCATCGTCTCTACTTTTCAAAGTAGTCCTGGACAGGTGGATACCAGTTTATGTGAGCAAACTCCCATCCAAATTAAATTAATGAAATTAAAATATTCGTATAAAAATAATCTAAAGTAGAAATTTTGTCGTTTCCAGAAGCTATAAGTAGAATGTTCGATTTTATTAACTTAGGTGAACCTATAAGGGCATAAGTACTGTCATTAATTAGACTAAGTTGGCTGCAGTATCAATCAATGATTTAATCTTGCATTCCTGTTATATACACATCCTTGAGGGACGGATGTTAGTCTAATGGTCATGAGCGTGACTTTGTAAGTGGGGGTCTCGAGTTCGAATTTCGCGTATGGCTACTTTTTATTGGTTAGAAAAAATTGTTTATAGTAAATTATGAGCTTTTACTCTCGTCCACGACTCCTAATTGGTAGTTGGGCGTTAAGCCCCGCTTGAAAAAATAGGCTATTACTTTATGAGAACATAAATTTTGGAAATTCCTACTCCTTTTTGTCTTTCATCATTCGATCGAATCATTCTTTAATTCCAATTAGAGTGGCAGAATATCGCTTCCTAACGTCACCAGAACTGCAGGTCTCCACTCCAGGTAAGGCACTGGGCCCGTGTGTACACGTCTTCAATGCTAAAGGGTTAATGAGGGACCGACTTGTGTGTAGGATAGTACCATCTCCCCTAAGCCCTATTTTCTTCATAATATTTTTTCTATTTTCATTTTCTTTCAGAAGATCGCGAGTAATTTTTCAATAAATTACCTCGTGGTAATTTTTGCGGTTTTAATTATCATATTTCGTCACTGTAGAATTTCTTTTGCATTCGTAACTCTTATGACCAAATTGGCCACATCCAAAGCATTTGAGTCCTTTATCTTTAGAATTACATCTAGAAGATTTGGGTCCTAAAGAATCACAATTATAACATCTTATACTTTCGTGAGTTTTTCTTTATTTTTTCGAATTCCTGATTATAACTTTTATTTCTTTGGAAAAAGGAACATAGCTGGACTTTTTGATAGCCTCATAAATCGTTAGCTTTTTTCTAAATTTTTGCTGCCTAAAAGAACTAACTTATTCTTACATCGTCAGTAATGTTGTCAATGAAATATTGAATTACAGCTTGCGGCTCTAAATTTCCCCTATTTCCGATTTCCTTCTTAACTAAAAGGTAATCATGAACACTCCCATCCTTTTAATTTTTCTCGCAGCTTGAGCTTTGTGTACATCCACACTACATAACTTTTGAGAGTATTGTTAAGTAAAGCGACAACAACAATTTTTTGGCGAAGACAGTTCTGAGATAACTCCAATGATATATGTTCAACAACAGCTTCTTCCACATCTCTCCCATCGAATCTTCTTAAATTATCTTCAATGTCTCAAAATGTCAGAAGAAACATAACAGCACAATTAGAGTTTATGCCACACGGCGCCAAGGAGATAAATCACAATTATTTAAATTTAAATCATTAATACATTTATTTTTTCTCACTTTTATTTCTAGAATATTTTTTTTTGCTATCATTCTCATGATGATTTTTATATTTGTCTTCATTATCATCATCCTCGCATGTCACTTCATTTAATTTTTCAATATCACTGAGCACACTTAATATTTGTTTTATTATTAGCGCTTTCGTATCAGAAAAAAAATCAATCGTTAAATGTAAATTAAAGTTAATTCACATTTTTGAAGTTAGCGTTATTATAATCAAACTACTTTAGTTCATCAAAAATTTGAGTACAACGAAAACCTGGAAAATTTCTCAACTTTTCTGCACGACCACCGTTTTCTTCAAATATTAATTTGTGCAATTCTGTAGTAGCTTTCTTTGAACACATCTTTATTTTCCTATTTACTTTCTTAATATCACACACCCATTTCTACAATTTGGATGTACGTAAAGTAGTAAAAAAAGTCCAAATTTGAGACCCCTTTATTGTTAAAAGTTTAATTTCTCGAATCTTCAAAATCACTCTAATTACGTGTAAATATCTTATTGTGTCAATTACATCTAAATAACTTATTGTGTTTTTCAAAAACACTCAGATACGTCTTACTATTTTTTTTATGCGCTGTAACCTGTATCTCTCTACCTTCTAACCTGCTACCTCGATCAACTAGCGCTCCCTATAATTGTTTCTGCGGACGAGGGCTTTTCGTATGTTAAAGTTGTTTACTCTGCTAGTGGTAGCAAAAAGTAATTATTCTGTCATTCTTGTACTCCATTGTTGAAGTAAGGTTTGGTTGAAGTCATAACTTTGTCTATGTCAACAATCTCCTTTTACGATTAGCGGAGTCATCTATTTAATGTGCGTAAAATTTTATATTGCATTGTTTATCCATGAAATGTTTTGTACCAACTTTTAAACTTCTAGTATTTTGATACTTTTAATACTACTTCTAATTTAAATCCTTACATTCATTCATTCAAAATAAGAATTCTTTAAAAAAATATTCGGATATCATTGAATATTAAATTTGTAACCTGTACGTATTAGCTTGTTGCAAGCGAGCAGCTACGTAAAGTTGTGCTTGATTTAAAGTTTAAAATTTTAATTTTAAAAATTTACCTGTTTTCATTATTTTGTCATGTTTTATTACTTTGTTTTTACTTGATTATTTGATTTTTGATGTTTCAAAAACGAAAAACTTTCAGTCTTATAAATTCCTTATAATTATCATTAGCAATGACGTTTTGACAGTTGGCCGCTTATTCTCATCTGGCCAAATTCAAGAATAAGCAACACACGGTCGAAACGTGATGATTAATTAAAAGGAATTCATAAAACTTAAAAAGTTTTTTTATTTTAGAAGTACCCGTAAAATATTTTTACATATAGTCGAGTTTGGAGAAACCATCAAAATTCAAGTTATGTTATCATTTGATAAGTATCAAATGAATTGAATCTTTAATTGATCAACCTCCTTAATAAATGATTACATAACTAATGCTGTGTAATCAGCCGAAATTCTATTTTCTGCTATTTTACTGCTTTCTACAAAAATGTTATACTTATAACATTTAGGAATTTATTGTGCTTTCTTTGAAATTTTAACCGGACGACATCAATCAAAATCCTTTGATTAATACACAACTGTTAATGTAGGTAGGTCGTTTCTGAAACAAAATATTGTTCATTAAGGAATATTTATTCAGAAACTCTTATTTAATAAATTGCACGCTAAATTTTGTGGATATTATAGAAATTTACATGATTGCATTATGAGATTTTTGAAACAACGTTAGTGAAAAAAGGAACTGACTGGAAATTACAGTTAGTTAACGCTAATGTTTTTTTTGGGGGGGGGCGCATCGACAGCATGGCCATTAGCGCAATGCTGTAGTGATTTTAGAATTAGACCTGATATTATTGTTGAGTGAACTGAAAAAAAAGTGAGTGAGAATGTATATTGTATATTCATGTATTTATAAGTTGCAGCATATGGACATAAAATATCAAAGGAATAAAAATAAATGATCTGACACATTGATCGCAAAAAAAAGTTAAATGAACAGAGAAATCAGTAAAGACAATGATCAAGACTAACGTAATTTAACGTAGACTAAATACATTATTTAAGAACTTCTACTTCTAAAACATTAAATAGCTTTAACTCTTCTTCTGCTATGTAGAAACATAATTCATCAACTCTCTGCTATTCAAATATGTCTTATTTATTTATTTTTATTTGTATGCATTCGGGGTCTAGCCCCATACAAAAGTGTTTGGCGTAACAACAGTGCAATGATCAAGTCTTTATACAAACTAAAAAAATGTTGGGCCTTCACGTATTTAGTTAAAATTTAATATTCAGTTCAAAGAAACCTGTCAAGAAATTGTGGGAGGGAAAAAAATGAAAAAATTGGTTTAAAGTTGCCTTCCAATTCGTAATTTTAGCAATAAATTTTATCCTTAATTAATATGTTGGAAGAATTTTTTTTAATTTTTTTTTTTTATTATTTTTATTTAACACCCGCATGTGGGATCGTTCACATTTCGCACCGGGCAGCCCAATATCTGTTGGCCTATGGATCTCTTTTATTTTTTTTAGGGAAGTGTACATGTTAAAATGCTCGTTTGTCTTTCATTACTTTACAGCAAAGAGGGCAAATGACCGGGTGGGCGACGTGATGATTCTGATATTTAACGAAACAAATTCTGTGGAAGGTCAGCCCTTTTCGGCTTCTTGGCGAGTAATTTTCATTTTTTTTTCGTGGATGACTCAATTGAGATTTTTGCTTCTTTTAGGATTGCAACAGTGGGCTTAATCAGTTAGTGGCGGATGCTTTTTTTTTTGCCAAAAATAATCGACCTTGCTTATTCCCGGAAGACCAGTGCCCTCGAGGTTTACCTGGGTTTTAATAGCCAACCCTGCCAGATGAGTTTAACACCTCTTTAAGATTCGTTGTGTTGTAGGCAATAGCTGCTTATCTATCATCAACTGAAATACATATTTCGTAAAGCGATCCTTTCGGTTAAGCTACTTAGACCAATCTTTATTGTGGTGGTGTCGTCTGTTGGCACCTAACTGAAATATCAAAATTAAGATTTCTGCTTTTTGTGAAAACTAAAAATCGAAAATCAGTAAGATTACATAGCTTTCTCTTATTTTTGGAGTAAGAGAAATAAAGTCAAGAAATTTAAGTATTTTGACAGAAGATGGCATTTGAAGATGTTTAAACGTTCCAAATGAATTATAGATTAGGAATATTAAATAATAATTAAAATAGAGTATTACCGACCGTCCAACTGTTGCAGCGTACAGGAAGGAAAGGAAGACTCCTTGACGTATATACGGCCGAAAAAACTAAGCTCAAACACATCTTTCAAAGTCATTCAATTCACTAACCAAGTGCACTGACATCTAAAACAAACATCATCAAAACACTCAGAAATGCATGAATCAACTTCATACAACAAATATCCAAACTAGCAAGTTACACGTAATGAGCATGTTGCATGTACTGTTTTATTGAAAGTATTGCTTTCAAGATTTAAGATTAAATATTAAGGATTTTTAGGTTAAGTATTTTTTTCAAGATTTTACTTGGTTTTGAATTAAGTAATTAGAATCACATGTTTATACATTTAACAATTATTTCCCTGAACACAAAAATGAATTAGGTTATTGTTTGGCCAATTCATATTCGCGCGTTCCCTCCAATAAACTACTACTCCAAAGGAAGAAAAAATATTGCCAATTTCAGTCACAATTTTGTTTATTATTTTTTGCCAAGCTTTCTATCTAGGGCAGTGGTCAGCAGCCTACGACCCGCGGGTCACCTAGTGACCCCTGGGAAAAGTTTTGTAAACAATTCTTAATTACGACGAATGGTAGGTATTCTTGCCAACGAATTAAAGTGTGCTTGTATTGAGATGTGTTCAAAATGTGATGTAATCTCCTAACATTTAATTATTTCTTTCAAGTTAAGTTATAAATAAGGATTTGATAATTAATTTGTAATTATTTGTTTAAAATATATTGGATTATCCTATAAAATTTGTTTATTTTCTGTAATCTAATTTAAAATAGAAGTGATGTGACCCACCAGCAAAATGTTTTGAGAAAAAATAGAAAAATGACCAACTTTTAAAAAACGTTGCCGACCACTGAACTAGGGACACTAGGTCATCTTCAGGGCTTATGCTTATGACAATTGTAATGATTTTTATATTTTAAACATTTTTCTTTATTTTGGATTAATGATTCAGTTACCAAAGACGATGAACAATATTCTACTTTTCTAACTTTATGATTCCAAATAATTACTCATAAACAAAACCTGCAGAACTCTTAATTACTGACTAGTTTTCATGAAATTTACTTTCTCTTCATTAAAAAGTTTCACTTTTTATAAACATATAAGCAGCTCATATACCCACTAGGTAACCTTCTTCACATAAGATCTAGTTTTTAACTCAAACGTAGTGGAAATCAATTTCTCTACACCAAACTGATAAATCAATTTTCGATGATAAATGAAAATCCGAAACGGATCAGAAACTTGAAAAAAAAAATTGTTATAAAAAGTTTTTTTGTGTAATACAAACCAATATGTTTTTTACTTAATTTCTTTATAATCGCAGTATTGCACCTTCTTTGTGTTTTTGTTATATAGATAAAACAAGATGGGGCGATTCTCGGGAAAAAAATGCCGCCTTATTTCCATGTTTTGGCTTACGGCGGGATTTTTCTTAGTGGAGATAATAGTGGGCTACGCAACTAATTCTATGGCCCTAGTTGCTGATAGCTTTCATATGTTAAGTGACATTGCTGCCTTAGTGGTAGCTTTCTTGTCAGTTAAGGTGAAGTATACAATCATATTATTTATATAAAATAAGCTAGTAAACTAAGCTTTTCAACTTTCTATTAGTAGGTTACACTCGAGTTCAGTCAAGTTTATATCGTTAAGTAAAGAATTTAACATTATTGTTTTCCACCCGGTTGAATTCAGAGCTTAATGTTCAACAATCTTCCATGGGTTGCGTGTTGTAGACACTAACTTTTTCTTTTGAACAGAAACTATGCTGCCCCTACTACCCGTTGGGATTATCTACATATTGCGCAGGTTTATGAGCAGTTTTGGAAGCTGCATAAGTTCACGAGTGTCCTTGAACCTATTGTCCGGCCATCTGATTATATTTCTTGTATAATACTTTCGTGGGGAGATCACGGTGTGTATTGTTCTTTATATATCCTGAACGTACAGCTAAACGCCTTTATAAACTCCTTGTCTGATGTTCTAAGTTTTCTTTAAGAAACAAATGACTTCTACTTATTAGATCAATCTGAATTTAAGGTCTATAATTGTACGTAAAAAAAGCAATTGTCTGTGAACCAAATCTCTTGAATCCAATATCGTTTGAAAAATAGTGCTAATAGTGAAATTTAATAGACTGAACTCATTTTTAATTCAATAATCATTATATTTTTTATATGATTGAATAATAATTATTTTTGTTATTACATTTTTAAATAAAAGTATTAGTGCGCTATATGTACCAGTCTAAAATGGCTTTTGATTGATTTAATAAAATTTCAATGGCGGGCTTAACGTCCATCTACAAATTAGGAGTTGTAGACAGAGGCGGAAGTACATACTTTAATATTAAAATTTTTTCTAAAAAATAAAAAGTAGCTTCGCGAAGTTCTTAATGGGAATCTTCCACTTACAAGTCCACGTTCATTACCGAGATCAACACCACCGACCTCAGCAGACATTTAATAATATGGTATAGGACCCTTGAATTTAGTGCTAGAAGTAGATTTAGACAGGTTCACCGCTTGAATTAAACACAAAAGTCATTTATCCAGAAAGCGGAACAGTAATAATTCCATAACATTTCCTCAACAGGTATCACCAAAGAAATGGTCAAAAAATACTTTTGGGTGGGCCAGAGCAGAGGTATTAGGTGCCCTTGTAAATGCTGTCTTTCTTGCAGCTATGTGTTTCTCTATTACGGTCGAAGCAATAAAAAGGTTAGTAGTTCTAAGAGTAGTATTTATTGATTTATTTTTTATTCTTAGTAAAATTTCATTCGTTTAGATTTTCTGTTGAGTTATTTTTGCTGGAAACATAATTTTGAAATTCCATGAACAAGAAAAAATGGTCTAGACATCGGTCTGTATCTGAACAAAATATCTCAAAACCCTAAAATCGCAGAAAGCTCAAATTGCTATTCTATCCCGATACTATGGATTTTGACTACTGTATAGTCCGATTTTTTGTTTTCGCCTTGATGTCTCGAAAATGAATCTAACTACTTTCTTTGAAATTGGTGTACTAAGTGCACTTACATATAATGCCAATCATCTTTATTTGTTACATTGTCCAAAAGAAATTGATTTTTTGGGAGGACTACCGTGTTGACGTTTTCTTTAAAGTGCCACAGCAGGACAACGTTAGGTTCAGTCTACATACTATAAAGAAATATTAAATATATCGATGAAATAACAAGGCTGGTTAAACTGGATTAAGTGCACATTTACATTTATTCTTTAGAAAACTTATTACAATTACAATTTGTAAAAACTGCAATAAAGTGAAAGTTGTGTGAGAGTCATTCCAGATTGTTTAAAAATATATTCAAAATATTTCTTGTTTCCAAAATATTTCTCCAACCAACTGTCTTCTTGATTAATAAATCACCTCGGTTTAATGTTTCTCAGATTTATCAAAGTTGAAGAAATCCGTGAGCCTAAGTTAATTGTGGTCGTCGGCTCTCTTGGACTAGTTGTAAACATTATTGGACTCTTCCTTTTTCATCGTCAGTATTGCAACTTTTTAAAACCTTATATTAACTAATTAAATAGCTGAAGATTTATTTTAATGTAGTTTAGTCGTTTTTTGCTTCCCCCAGAACATGGAAGTGGTTACCATGGTCACAGTCATGGTGCTCTTGGGAAGTCTACTTCACGGCTCACTCATATGATTGCCACTGACGATAATGAGAATGACGAATCATTCTGTGCGGCTTCAGCTAACAATCCGCCGCTAAATAATGACTCAGATGATATGAATCATACGCACAATAGTTCTGCCCACCTCAATATGAGAGGAATTTTTCTACATGTCTTGGCAGACGCTCTTGGATCAGTTATAGTTGTGGTGTCAGCCTCGGTAAGTTTTATTTTAATTCTTTAATACCTAGTCTTGTGTTTAAAGATCAGATAATAATAACCTAGCAATTTTAGCTTTATCTACAAATTCTTAGGAAACAAAAATATTTTTCATACTTCATACTTCTTTGACTTCCATTTGTATGAACAGTTTTCCCCAAGGCCATTTGTCTAAATAAGAGCAGTCAGTAATACGGTATAGAAGATCGTCTAATCTGAGTTCGGGTTTATATTTTAAAGGGTGGGAAGAAGGCAGATGGCGCGCGTTACCTGACAGTCACACCTAATTATAAATCCTTACTAGAAACTTTTAAATGAAATGCTTGCCAACTATATTTCCGAGGTGCATACTTTTCAAATAGTTTTAAGAAATTGCAAATTAGAATGGTAATAGTTGCAGTAAGAGAAGGTCGTACGAGTTTCTTACTAGATTCTTGATCTCCTTTTCTTCAAATATTCAGAGTGAAATGGTTTATTAATGTTAAATGTCAACTGTATTAACAAAATGTATGTATAGTAAACTTGCCGAAATGATTTAAAAAAATATTTTAACCGCTCTTCAGCTTACTACATTCATCGAAACAAATATTGACAAGCATAACCATTAATTAATATTTTGTTAAATAGGTTGTGTGGTTGACTTCGTGGCCTTACAAATGCTATCTTGACCCTGGACTGAGTCTTTTCATGGTTGGGCTAATCCTGCATTCTTTGTGGCCATTACTCAGAGACTCATCATTGATTTTACTACAAACAGTCCCAACTCACATACAAGTGGACGCTATTGAAAAGAAATTGTTAGACAACGTAGATGGAGTATTGGGTGTCCACGAATTTCATGTCTGGCAGTTGGCCGGGGATCGGATCATCGCATCCGCTCATATTAGGTTTGTTTACATTATTTTTTTAAAAATAATTATATTCCATTTCTTTTTTTAAGGTTTTTTCTAATAATTTTTTTTTTTATAAGATCCTGTAGACCCGGAGAAAAAGTTTGGTAAAAATCGAACAACGGGAATAGCCACTCTACAGAAATGATTTGTTTCATTTTCTTTAATGTGTGATCAAAAAAGAAATCCAGTAATTTCGTTGTAGTCAATTAATTTTACTGAAAACTTTTTCCCCGAAAAATTATGTTATGGTTTCTGAAAGTGGGATTAACTTAAACTTTCTTTAAAAGCGTCATTTTAATTTCTTTTAAATTTGAAGGAAATCGGTTTACTGGAATTGCGATTTTACTGAGTAATTTTTAAGATGTTCGAGTTTTTCTCGATAACTGCTATAACTGTTCTATTTAACTTTAATTCATATAAAGTACATGTAACGATCACTTTTATTTTGAAAAATTTTTACAAGGAAAGTCATATTTATGAGGGATTGTCTCAAGTCCCTCAAGTTCTTTTCGCAATTTTGTTTATTATAGTGAAACTACATACTGATTAAACCAACAACAGTGTACTTTTATTTTGAAAAAAAACATGTAAATTAGGAGTTTAAGTGTCGCATTTAGCAAAAGTCTGCTATTGTTTTAAACTAGATATTTAATGTTAAGTATATTTTCGTTTTATGTACGTTACGTGATATTTATTTGTTTAAACCGACTGTTTATAATTTATATGGCCGATAAAAACGCTTTTTCAAGACCAATATCCAGAAACCCATGCTCAGTTTATATTCGTTCTACGTTTTGTATATGTGTAATAATTTTACTATATTGAAAGTAAAATGAATTTTTTTATAGTGTGTACAAATACAGCATCAAGAAGTGTTACAGGCAAACTGCGTGTAAACACTAAACAAAACATCTTTATTGTATATTTATGTAAGTCAATACGTTTTTACACAGATGTCGAAATCTATCGGAATACATGAAAATAGCTGAAAATGTCAAAAAGTTCTTCCACAATGAAGGAATACACTCTACTACCATCCAGCCTGAATTTATAGAAGTTGACAACATTGACAACGTAAGTTTACTGATTTATAATTGATGAATTTGATTATAATAAAACTTTACTATGACAGCCAACTCGAGAGACTACACCACCTAAACCTTCTCGGCGTCCAAGTTTTGCTATTTATGTTATGGAACCAAACTTCACTCTTTCTGGTTATTTCTGCTCGTAAGAGGTAGTTTTTCGATCTTGACAAATTTTCTACATTGAATTTTACTGGAGATCGATGTTTTAAAATCTACTGAATACAGAAAAAATCGTATGTATTCATGTAATTAGTGTGTTGAAGTGTGACTTTACTGATAAGACTTTTTAGATAACGAAAAATTGGTTTTAAGGGGGTAGGGGGTTTTGGAGGAACTTCAACGTCCATCTAAAGTGCTCTTTCGCAACTCTTAAGTAACTTACTATCTTCTCAAAGAACAATAAAAAACATTGAGAGAATTCCAAGTTTGAGAAAAACTCTCATTTTTTAATTTCGTTGAAAGGGATTGTACTATACATACTATATTTCTACTATATTTTTTATACTATATTTCTTTATTTTAAAGTGATAATTGCACTGATTAATATATACATGTATATAATAATAATAATAATTATTGTTATTATTATTAATTTATTTATTTAATTCGAAACATTTTTCCAGATAAATTTATTTGAAGTGGTTTCTTCATAATCTAAATTGATTTCAATTGTTGTGGGAGTAAGACAACTTACTGTCACTGTACTGAATGTAGTCTGACAATCCAGCCTTTTTTTGTAGCTGCCAGATGAGCGATTAGTACTTCCTTTCGGGTATTTTATTTGAGAAAACTAAATATCTTTCAAATTAAGTTATAATTGTAGTTGTGTGAGTGTTTACTTATTTGGTACATTTTAGTGAGATTCTGGGGAGTTTACATTTAGCTTTAAAACCGAAACCTAGAAAATGTGGTGTAGGTCCTCAGTGATGGATAATATCGCTAATTCAATCCGTCATAGTAGTCACTGTTTTATTGTTGACCGATTTCGACTTTTATCTATCATAAGAGGTTGATTAATCATTGTAGCGAATTTGATTTGAAATAAGTTCCCGTCTCACACTACTCACTGAATGGGGGACATTACATGGTGTGGTTGAGTGTTATAAATGATGTTAATGAATAGTAAAACATTTTGTAAAAATACTGAAATAAAAGTAATGAAACCTTGTCATTATTTTAGGGTTCTGTAGGTTTTTTGGGCAGTTAATGTTATAGAATTGAAAAGTTTCAGTTGCATTTTATACGAGAGAACGCACGAATTTAAGAAGGGAACTCAGACATACTTATCCCGCCTCATATCCCATAAAATATCATAGAAGTTAGTAAACTGCTGTAAGTTTCAGAGGCACATTAAAAAGTATAAATCTGAAACTAAAAGATGTAAACGCGCAATAGAATATCTATCAATAACTCTATACGAATCTACCGTCAAGTAAAATCAAATTCAGATTTAACAGTAACTTTTAGTGTGGATAACGTACTAGATTCCTTCGCGGAGATAATGGGTTCGAATCCAGCTGCTGACTATTAAATTTTCTCTTCCTAGGTAGGAGCTTCTTACTGGTGATGGACTGTCTGTGACGGGAGAACATAGTCGGAGATGTTCCGAGTGCCAATGACCTTAGATGTTGACGCGTCTTAAATAAAAACTCCTTAACAAAAACTTACAGTTTTAAAAGTTAAGTATAAGGGTTGATTAAACGCCAAAAGGTACACAAATCAGCAGTTCCCAACATTTCATTAATACTTCATTGATATAATTTAAGTAATTTTACTGCATTAACTTTTCCTTCACATTTTTTAGAATTTATTAGATGTCACAAACCCTTATGCTGGCCATTTTCGTCTACAAAATATTTACTCAAGTAGCACACCATTTAACTTAGATTGTCTGTAATATCTATTTATCTATAATAATCAAACTATTAATCACAGGTGAAAAAAAAAACGTTATAAAAAATATAAAAAAAATAAGAGGCTAAAAAATTCATAAACTTTTTTTACATCAATGATTTTATGCATTTATTTTTATTTTTAAATAAAAATCATTGGTTTAAGTTCATTCTTCGATTAAAGTAATTGTTATTTTATGTTGTAGTCAAACGTTTGTAATAATAAGTAATAAATAATCTGGCTTTATCGCAAATAATGTAGTTTTCTTCAATTACATTCTCAATCTAGGTGTTCTTCCCACAATGTTATATATATGTAATATAAAATAAAGAAAATAAAGATATGCATATTTTTAGGACAGCTAATTATTCCAGTATTTTACCATAAGTAAAATTAGGGGGACTAAATTAAATTACAATTGAGAAATGAGTAAATATTGTTGAATAATCTACTTGTTATTAAATGTATGTTATTTGTGCTCACGAATATTTCGGTAAGACGAATTTAAGACTGAAATATTGTTTTGAATCCTCCGTGATTGAAATTTAAAAAGTGGCCGACTCTAACTTTGTTTTTTTCTACTTTAACATGCATGTATATGTGACTACTCAGAATAATTCATCACTCATTTTATCATAATTATAATAAAAAAATATTATGAATGAACTGGCCAGCATAAGGGTCTGTGACATCTAATAAATTCTAAAAAATGTGAAGGAAAAGTTAATGCAGTAAAATTACTTAAATTATATCAATGAAGTATTAATGAAATGTAGGGAACTGCTGATTTGTGTACCTTTTGGCGTTTAATCAACCCTTATACTTAACTTTTAAAACTGTAAGTTTTTGTTAAGGAGATTTTTGTACCTTTTGGATAGATTTTCCTTTTTGTCTATTTGCAAAGTTACGTCTGCTTTACAGATTTTTTAAAATTTGGAATAAGCTATTCTATCATTATAACCTGATAAGGTGTTAAATCGGAACCGTAACTACCACTGGAGAGATCTTTTTAAAGAATGATTATAGTTGCGGTCCCCAAACCATCCTCAATAACCATTTTTTTGAGAAAGCGTTTTGAATAAAATAGGAAGGTATTTGTACGTAAATAGCAAAATTAAACTGCGATTTCAGTACTTCCTTTTAAGAGGAGCAAGAAAAATAAACTGCGATTACAGTACTTCTCCCTAAAAGGCAAAGATTTTGAATCGAACGACAATTCATTGATGTAAATCGGTTCACTCATTGATAATTTTAACGATTGCAGTACTTCCTCTTAGTAGGTGTAAGAGCATGATGGCACTTCACAGCCACGTAGAGGAGCTTTAACCACTTATTTGAGCTAAATTTTATCAAAATCGGACTATGCTTTGTAGAAATATTGGTAATAATAGTTTTAGAAAGGGCCTTATTTGGGTGGGGCGAACTCCCCTCCTTATGAGGCATAGCGTCGAGACTTTTAAAGTACAAATCTGTACAAAATTTCGATTCGAATGACACTTCATTCATGAAAATCGGTTCACGTGTCGATAATTTGAAACGATTGCTATACTTCCCCTTAACAAGTGTAAGAGCAGATCGTCGCTTTATTGTTAGGTAGGGGAGCCCTAACCCTATCATCCTACCAAATTTTATCAAAATCGGGCCAAGATTTACAGAGTAATTAGTAATAATAATTTTGGAGGGGGCCTTACATAAAGGGGGCTAACTCCTCTCCCATTCGATGTACAGGGCCGAGACCCCCAAAAGGCACATCTACATAAAATTCCGAATCGAAAGACACCTCATTCATGAAAATCGGTTCACGCGTTTAGGCGCTACGTTGTTTACAAAAAAGGTAACAAGAACAACAACAAGAAGAAGAAGAACAAGAACAAGAACATTTTTTGAAAAAGCCGTTTTTGCTCATTTTCGGCAACTTTTTTCTCGAAACCTATTAGATCTGGGTGGTTGCAAAAAAATTACAGTTATAAAGGAGGATTTGCCCTATATTATAAAGAAAATTTGGGAATTTTATCTTTTATAGAAAAATAGAAAAAAATTGTCAAAGTTGGGTGTTTTTCAACGTTACACTTTTTCGTGCAGTTTTTGATGGTCAACCCTTATACAACTGTCCTACCGGACAGTTTTAATAAAATAAACTTGTGTTTGTGAAGGATTAGGAATAGGACACACTACGACAGCAGTTTTGTCTGAATAATTTGTAGCACATCTTGTACGCATCTCCGTTCCACAGTTGAAGAAAGAATTCGGTATATTTTACACAATGATGATTTACTTTTCATACTCAAACAAGATGTAGACATTTACAAATAATTGTCTCACCTAAACAACCTTCGCCCCAATTTAAATTACACATGAATATGTGAATGGTAAAACTCTTACCTTCCTGAATATCACTTATTAAAAGAGACAACAACTTTTAATATGGAAAGCCACGTCCACTGACACTACTATACATAACAGATACTACCATCCTGTTCAACTTAAACTAGCCGTACTTAGCCGCCTGACAAACAGATTAATAAACGAGACTTCTACATTTGCATAATAGCAACATATAACGGTTACACTAACAACATTATTAATAAATTAGTAAGAAAAAACAAACATTCCCAAAACAAAGTCAAAACCAAGTCCAAAACCCACGCATGTTTGCCACTTTTATTTACATCGGAAATGAGACATTGAAAGTATGCAACCTTTCCAAGAAACTAGGCCTCAAAACTGCGCTTGGGACCGATAACAAACTGGGAAACAGTACACAAATCGAAATTACAACCCTTATGACAACAGCGGAATTTACGAACTAGTTTGCCCAAACTTTGGTAGCACCTATATTGACCAGTGCGGGTTTTACTTTTCTTAACATTTTAAATAACATATGTACGTTCTCAGCATGTAACCTTCCTCACTTAGTCAGAAATGTGTGAGACGGAAATATAGTTGAAGTCAAATGCACTATACACCTGGTTAATCAATTTCTAGGGATGTATAAAAGTCAGAAATCGGTCAGGGATACAAAAACGTGCGTGCTACGCCGGATGAAGTAAATGATAAGAAACCTAGTAATTTGAAATCCTTAGTGTGAGAATGACGCTGTTTTCATCGGTTACCTGAAACCCTGTTAAAATAAGTGTCTCTGATTTGTTACCTCTGTTCGAGGCAATTTGTTGGTTTCCGTGTATCAACTACATTAGGAAAAAGATTTATTTAATGGTTAGCATTAAATATTGTAAAAATTTTGCTGTCCAGGCCCCTGTAGAAGATAGACTGAACGAGGACTGCGTTTTGGATTGCCCTAAAACCGATAAGCCTTGCACATTTTCCACATGTTGTGGACCATCTAAGCAAGTAAGTATTGTAGATTCGTATTTTTACTCGATATTTATTTAAAATTATAATGTTTATATTAATTGGTATTCTCGTTCAACAATAGTGAGATGTTGACTTCTCATCATTATTATAGTTATTAATATTATTATTGTTGGTTTTCTTTTGTTAACTTACGAATTTTTCTATTCGTTTTGTTTTGCGGCTGCACTTACAAAACAAAAAGTACTAATCTCTGAATATATTATTGCTTATTATTGAATGATCTAAATTTCTGAATTTTTTTCTGTTGTTTTTATCTGTGTTGTTTTCATTTTAAATATTTTTAAATTAAAAGTGCACTTGATGCAAAGAAACTCGGAATTTCTTGGTTATTTCCAACTCTTATCTGTTCATTAGATATTATTATTTTAATTAGCTCAGAAATCGACTTTTAAAAAATCACTGTTTATTTGTGAAGTATTTAGAAACAAGAATTGATTGCCTTGTTAAAGTAAATCAAAACTTGGAATTAAGAAAATAGAATTATTATCTCGCTCTGGTGCAGCAGACTAATGGTTTGAGATGTTGTTATTATCGATCTGACTTGAAAAGATATTCTAGGGGAAAAGACGATGGTATGATCGTATCGCATCCACTTTGTGGCTGAAAGTTGAGAAAAGGACACTTCTCCATTGTTCTGTGTCTATATGAGTAAATTTAAGTCGTGCTGTTCAATGCGTGTGTGGCTGCATGACATGAGAGTCATGAGAAGTCAGGTTCATTGACTTGTCAGTCTATGTAAGCTCTATCCAGCTCCGTTCATTTGGTCACACTTCTCATCTGAACTTCACGAACCTCGCGAAGGAGAGAGATGGTTTTAAAGCAGTTTAAAAACGTTATTCTCGTCTGTATGCTATTTTCTAAACATTTTTCGTTATTATTCTTTGCGGCTGATTCGGGCTTTTCTAGTTATTACTCCTCATCCACTTTAACATAACAATCATTTAGTACCGTTCTTGACTGGCAATATAACAGTACTACAGTACTGTAATCCTAAACATGTACTTTCTTCTAACAGCACCATGGTTTGTACGCAATCTTTATAGTTAAACTGATCGTAACGATTATTATTTATTACTGAGGAATTCCTTTTTACCCCAAGAACATCTTCCTGAAAACAAATCATCATTTATATATCGAATGTGTTCTGTAAAAAGATAAAATTACTTTTGTAAATTATTGTTTCATTTCCTTCTTTAATCATCATTAAAAAAGAAATTGTAAGTGATAAACAAAAAACTGAAAAAATTAGAGGAGATAAATTAACCGATACCTCAAATGACCAAGTTGTTCCTTTTTTTGCAGCAGAATTTATCAACTACTGAGGGTGAAATAGATCGATAAATTTTGTTTTATTGGTTATAGGTCTACAAGATAAACCATTTTTGAGAATGTAAAAATTGGAATATACTTCATTGTACAAGTTGTTAGAGTGTAAAATTCGTTGGAAATAGTAATAGTAATAATAATAGTAATAGGAAAAATAGTAGTAAAGATTATCTATCGCAGTATTGTGAGCGAATACTAAGGGCGCCTGATTTAGGGAAGTTTCATATAACTACCATATAAATACAAGCTAATAAATAAATAAATGCTATTAGTCTACTCAGAAAATTTAATCATTACTATAATTCAATAGCTGTTAACCTTTTTTACTCGTGTTCTCTGCATAAACTTATAATTTTTGTCGTCTCTGATTATAGTAATATGTAATTATTTAAATTTTTCAAGATTTTCAAGCAAAGGCCTTACAATAAAACACGATGTTTAAGCAGCTCCCAATTAGTTTTCATATTCACTCGAGCTGACACCCTCTTTTAACACAAGTAAAGGAGGGCAAACGTTGAACCCCAAAAATTGAACCTAATGCTTTTCACTGAAAGCTGATAGATAATTAATTCCAGCAAAGAGTCTTAGAAAATTTGGTGTTTTTCGTATTCAAAGTGTGGGGATAGAAACTAACCGTGATGCACAAAAATTAATGAGTTTTTAACCTATTTTAGACGTACCAGTACAATTTTTTTACACCATTGCTTATGACAGCCCTTAGGCTGTCCCCCTTGTTAAGGTTCTTACAATACGATATTAGCCATAATCTATCAGCCAGAATTATCCCACTTCTAGTCCATTTTTTTATTTTTCTAAAGCGGCTACACTATTTTAAATTCCAGTTAGACCAGTTGCTCTATACCACCACAATCCATAGGGCTATTGCGGCACACACCAACTAGAGCAACATTCTGTCTGTTTCATTAGACTTAAGAATCTAATCTTGGATCCTAGGGCACTGTGTTGTTAGAGCATCCTTTACAAATTTCTCAGGATGATTACACGCAGCATTAACTGCTATGTAAGGTTTGAAGGCTTGAATTTTTCTTCTCCAAAAAACCAAACTCTGAATCAACAATTCATTAACATTCGCAGAATATTGCAGTGCCGTTGAAAAACTCAATTGCATTAAAAAAAAAAAAAAAATCCCAAGAAAATTCTTTTAACAAGACGGAGGAGCGATTTCAGTTGGAAAGAGAGATTCCATTATTTTTGTCTTTAGTGAGAGAGCAATAAGTAGTTTTTTTCTTGTTTATATTTTTGCAGATTAGGAGTTATAGATAATCAAGTATAAAATTAGTTTTATAATGTACTTAAATTCGTGTAAACGTGGAAGTTTTCATATATTTTATATGGACTTTAAAAAAAAGGATTCATAGAAGTAAGACATGCTGTAAATATGCCTACTATATATATCGCTCTTTTGTATGTAAGTAAGCATGTTGTATCAATTTTTTAATTTTTCTATTTTCTTGCTTTAACCTCTTAAGCACTTAACAGTTTTGTAGCATGTATAAACTTCAAATTATTGTATTACAAATTTTTTTGCATTTGGTCTTTTGGACTTTTATTTTAAAGGTGATTTTTATTAACTAAATCTCTTAATTTAACTAAACAATTAGACGTATGAATACGCTGAGTCTTTTCGATAGTGGTCGTTGTAAGTTTTGCTTGACTGAGAAATAGTCACCGTTCCATATACTCTACTTTTGTGAGGGCGTTGCAAGAGAGAGATTTCTCAAATTGGGCGTAAAAATGCCTACGGCTTTGAGCTATTCGAGGACGCCACCCAAGCCCCTTTGGGGCTTTCTTGTGAGTATTGGGCAGGATGTGAGGTTTGAGCCGTTGATTAACTGGGGAATGTTACAATAGATCCGTATGGATCGCAGTAACTGTGAGCGTTTGGCTTGCTCTCTCTTCATTGATTGTATTCTGATTAGAAAAATTAAACTTGGAGGAATAAAGAGGAAACATAAGAAAGTAACGTGGAATCATGAACTTCAAAACTCTCTCTTACGACTGATGTTTATAAACACTACATCCATTCATCTTTGGAGGAAAGAGTGTTTTCTAGACATATTATGTCCTCCTACAACAGTCAGTTCAAGTATCATTGAACATTTTATTTTTTAATAAACCTTTAATATATATACGTTCTTAAGATGTATGTTATCTTTATAAGACGTATTTGCTTGTACGTAAAATATAAATTTGCGTTACTAATTGGAGAAACAAAAGGGTTCAGTTGCTAAAACTACGCGAGCTCTATGTCAAATTGCCAGGTGATTATCTTAAAAATTTGTTAGTGATGAAGTACCTTAGAAAGAAAGACGTGATCATGGTGACCAACATGTTGCATTGGTGAGGCTTTACGGGAAGCTGGCCAAATTGAATTTAACATTTTGCAAAAAAAAAATTTTTTCTTTACTGCTAAGTGCAAAGATTTTTGTTGCATTTAAGATATTTAAAATTATTTTTAATTTTTTAGTTTATCTTTTTTCAGCTCTTGTAAATTTATAACAATTGATGCTTAAATATGTAATAAAACTTCGATAAATTTTCTAAACATCACGTATACCTTTCTTTAGAAAGAGGTATTTTAATGATGAGAGACATTCAGTTATGTATAAAAAAAAAAGAAAGTTGTTTTGTGGTCCCTAAAGTATGAAAACGGAATTACAGCAGCATATTTTTCCGTTTAGGTCCAACAATCAGATTCTAAGTTTTGGTGCAAAATACGTTAAGCGGGGGTGCGACTTTATTGAATTCCCCCTCCACCCTCGGAAGTAGGAGTACTTTATTAGTAGCACTGCTAATAAGGTTTGCACTGTAAACCAGGTACTTCACTTATGTGGGAACTAATAAAAAAAAGTGTTCTAATTTTTAACTTAATAAGGGTAACTACACATTTAAATAGTAAAAATAATTGTTAGGACTTGATTTTCATGCGTAAATCTGGGTTCAAGTCCAGCTGCCTTCCTAATATTTTCTCTTCTGTGCCTCTTACAATTCATTGTCCGGTGATGGGCAGTGTTGTCTGTAACGAGAGAACATTGTCTGCAGACTGACACTGCACAATAAAAAGCTCCGGAGGCCAATAACTTCAGATATCACTTCTTAATTTAAAAATTATGTGAGGGAAAATCATTTGAAGTATCTCAACCAAATTTTTAAATAATTCAGAGTAAAATCGGTGTTAAGACCACGGCATTTGTTGCGCAAAAAATTCAAGTTGATGGTTTAAAAATTATATATCGAAGTTTTTGCATTTTGTAAATTTATTTTATATGCAACGCTAACCATTATGATACCTTTTGTCGCACTTTATGTGGTTTCGGTTTATACTATGTAAAAGGTGAAATTGTTTTAATTTTTAAATTTATAATGGTCGTATGAAAGACATGTATTTTTCAGCATTCAAGAGTCTGGGATCTTCTAAAAAGGGTAAATGCCCTTATTAAACGCCGTATAATTGATGAACGCCAGATTGAGACAAAAGAGAACACTGGTTCGGTTGTTTTATTCTTATGTCAATCCTGGGAAGCTGTCCACGACTAAAATGAGAAGTTCTTGCAAAATGATCCTTCACAAAAACCATATTGTATTTGTTTAGGATTTCTAGCCTTCGCAACATGCTATTAGTTCTCCTTAATCCATTTTTGTCCCTACCTTATAGGCTAAATGTTTGGGAATGTCCTTGAGCCTCTAGAAATATCAAGAATGCAATTGCCTAACTTTTTTGTAGTTAGAGAGAGCATGTTTTCTTTTAAGACATTTATTAATGGCTTGAAGGCTCTTAGATGGATTCTATGAATACGGCATGTTTGTACACTTTTAATGGGTTTGATCTTTTGATATATGATATGGGGAAAAACTACTATCTTCTTAGACGAAGACTCTACAGTTAAAACTGAAGCTAGGAGCAAAATGGTTAACACAGAGGTACAGCGCAGTCGGCGGTGGTATTCCATTAAGAAAGCGCAGTACTGACACTGCTTTCGCCCTGAGATAAGACATGAACAACATTTGTTTTGTGCATAAGTTAGTCGATTTTAATTCTTAGAGGCTAAAAGTAAAGAATCTTAATTCCTGAAGTTTTTTGACAGATTTTCGGACTGCTGTGAGTCTTAGTTAGATTAAGTTTCGGGTGTGGATTGTTGCTACGCTTATATTGCTTTTTCTTTAGGAGCTCATGAGGGAATTTGAAGACCAACCCCTCCCTTCTTTGTAGCATCTGAATATATCAGGTTATGAATGCATTATGTAATGTACATCGGAAGATGTCCGTGTGAAGATGTTTCCCCTAACTTCGTCAGTAACTTTATTTTCTCTAAGAACAAATAATCTTCGATCTGACAAATTTATGTTTTCTTTAATTTCAAAGTTATTTAAAAAAATCATAAAAAAGTGAATAAACAAATAAATAAGATATTTGAAATTTATCAACTTTTTTTACTGAGTTTTCTGTTAAAAGTTGCGATTTATTTGTCCTCATGGTTTTACATGTAACACTTGATAGGCATAATAATTAGTAATTTTTCTTATTTTATTTATTTACATTTCCCATTTAGAAACTCATTTATAAAGTCACAAATATGAGTATCTGAAGCATATATATATATATATATTTAATTTTCACTTAATTTGTTTTTTAATAATTAAACAAAAAAAACACTTTGCTACCATTAGAAAAAGAACAAACAAAATACACATTTCATATCACTGATTTTTTTTTGTATTTATTGGATGAAAATAGATTTTTTTCAAAATGAATTGTTAAGCAATATACGAGTGAATGAATTTTATAAAATAAACTGCATTTCGAAATTGGAGAAAATAAGACAATTACCAGGGCAGACAACGACAACTTCACATAGACATCCGGTCTTATTTTGTTTTAATATTGAACATTTGCAATTTCACTTTTTACTTTTTATTGTAGTATTCATTAGTAGCATTTAACGTTTTAAATATCTATATTTTTTGTGTGTATATTTTTGAATTTCTTCTTTATAAATATGGTCGTTGTTGCTAAACTGCTATAACTGCTTCTTTTTGGTTGATTAACTTTCTTTTATATGTTTCATTTGTCATTATTTAAAGGCACGCAAGTTTTAGTCCACGTTCTTCCAAATAATACTGAATAAACCGTTAAATCTTGCATTTAAAACATGATATCCTATACATTTAACAAGAATGCCATTGGATTATGAATATTTTTAGGTAAGTATAATTATTTTTATTCGTTATATAAATCCTGTAATATATTTACTAATTATTACATTTTACTAATAATTTCATTTGCTTGATGCATGTTTACTGTTTTAATTTTTGGTGCCGCCAGTATTTGTAGATTTTTTAAATATCTTGACTTTGATGTATTCATTTTGTTTTGCATCCGCTTATTGTCTTAGTCAGATCCATTATTCAATATATGAAAATTACTGCTGAAAAGTTGATATAAAGGAGGTTTACTTAATTTTTTTAATTGGCAGAATAGTAATAGATGCAACCTATGGGAAACTTAATTAAATTGCTTCTATATTAGATTACGAACCTGGTCAGAACATTTAACCGGGATCTAATGAGTTTTTTAAAGCACTAGGTGTATAAGGCAGCACTGTCGCCTGAATATGTACTATTTTGTTTACTATTAGGCTCATCTTTACAGATAAATCAAATAGAGACACTGGAATGTGAGACAGTTAAGTTTCTCCTCGGTTTTTTAATTTTTTTTATTTAGTTTTTTTCGCTGATACAATAATTCTGGCTAAAAATTATATAAGTTAACTACCAGTTTTAAAATTTCTTGTTTCTGTTGCTGATCGTGAGTGCATTTAATACGAGAAATGCATATAATAAAATTAAGAAGTTTGTGTGTATGTGTGTGTGGTGTCATTTAATGCGTAAACTTAATTGCTTGAGCCATCAAAAAATCTTGTGGTTTCCTTTATTACAAAATAAAGGCGGAAAAGATGAAAAACCGGAAGGAATAAGGAAAACCGCAGACATGCAGAAAATTTCTTGCTAACAATTGATTATTACATATTACATGACTTGGCTACTACCTTCAACATATGGACGTGTACAGAGGGCCGAGGAACACAGTTTCCTATTTTATAATTCTTGTTTTTAAAGCGCAATGTAAAGATGTACATAATTAGGCTTAAGTTAGTTGAGAGGTTAGAGAATTCTGGATTCCAATGCTGAGATCCCGGGTTCGAATCCAGATGCTGGTTTTTAGAATTTTTTTTTTCTAGTAGCCCTACAGCTCACTGTCCGGTTTTGTCTGTAACGAGATGCCGGCGGTACCTTGAAAAAAGCTCCAGATGCCAATGACTCAAATATTGACGCGCCTTAAAAAAATTAATAAATAAATAAAAGTAACGGCTTAATAATAACCCATCATCATCACGGCCTTAAGTAAGTCTCTTATCCTAATAATGGGAATAATTACGATCGTTTAAAACTACCGATTTGAGTTTTCACAAGAAGTATGTGTTTTGGAGTACGTACTATTAAACAGGAAAAAAACGTTTTTGCATTTTCTCTATCTCTCTTACACACAAACAACACACACACACACACAGAAAAAAAAATCATATTGTTTAAACTTGGACACTTGTTCCGATCTTTTAAAGTTATAGTTTCTGATACCAGATTCGGTTTTTTGCCGAAATTCATAATCCGGAAGTGATGCGATTTTCTCAAAAAAGGCTGCTTTCTTTAAGCTTTCTATGTATCTGATGGCTAATCTTTTTACAAAACATTTCCTATTAATTTTTTTTTTTAATCCCCTGCGGGTGCGAGACGATATTCCAGGGGGCGCGAGAAAAGTCCACGTGTATAATAGGATATTATTATTCTAATATTTTTCATATTTTTATTTCTCATGATTAAGATATTCATTGTGCTTGTTAGAAAACATTTCATTAGTTTTCGTTTTATGAGTATATTTCACATCTTGGGTTGTTATTATACTTGTATTGATATGAGCAGATCACATAATATAAATTTCAGGGGGTGTGAGGTTCGAGTAAAATATCATTAGGGGTTCGGGGTGAAAAAAAGGTTGGGAACCACTGGTTTAAACTAATAATTTTTTGGGATGCACTTACTTGCAACTCACATTACTAATTTCATATGATTTTGTGATCGCCTAATAATTAATTATATTAACTTTTAATGATCGGTCATGACTAACGTAATGTCTACATTTTCAATATTTTTCTCTCTATTTCTGGGTTGATTCTTGGCCGGGATAGATTTGACTGAATATAATTTAGGTTTTATTTATAGATTTGATTTAGTTTTTTAATTTTCTTAATAATGAAAGCCAAAAAGAAAAAAAAGTAAAAATTTGTAAAAAAAAATTTAAGTAAAATTTGAGAGTCAACAATTTATAAAAGAGGAAAACGAAATAAAAGTAAAATTCTAGTAGGGTCTTATGGCCTTATGTGTAGATGGGCGATAAAAAAGAATCTAAACAAAAATGGAAAAATAAAGGTCTTTATGAATTATATTCAATGATATAATCAAGAGATAAAGAGAGAACAAAAATTCGAAAAATTCCAAAATTCAAAGTGAATATGTTCGAGAAATATTAAATTAATCTGTTGTAACACCTTTGTTTACAGATAAAAAGAACTAGCGTAAGAATATTTTTAATAATTATTAAGTCTTCAAAAAGCAGATAGCTCTAAGTATAGTTTTCTGACATGATAAAGTGTTTATTAGTGACACATAATATGTTCTAAAGTTTCTAATTCTTTATATATAAGCAGCAAATTCCATTTGTTTCAGTTCTGTAAAATTCTCCCTTTAAAGAAAATATAAATAAATCGTTAAAAGCTAGCTTTGATAACTAAATTTAATTTTCTTAAAATTAACTCAGTACTTGGAGATAATTCTCCAATGCTTTCAGAGAACTTACACCTCGAAAAAAAATTAAATCTCAAAAGTTAAATATCCTGTCACTATCCAAACATAAGCAGTGGTTTCTTGATTTTTCTTCTGACTCATTGAATAATGAATAATAATGAAACAATAATGAATAAATAATACCTTTTAATAAATAATTAATAATCTAACAAATAATTCATGTTCACGAAACTTAACAAAAAGTAGAACTCATAATGTTGAACCAAAAAGTTCATAAATGCAAATCTGTTGGTTATTCAAAATTTGTTATTTTGCTTTAATTTTCTGCCTAGAATTCAGCCAAAATTTCGTCATTTGTATAATAATTTTAGATCAAATATGTAGTATATTAAAATTATATCAAAAGAACTTATGTATTCGTACTCCTAAAAAATAATATTTATCCTTTTCTATTTACTCAGCTCATTATAGATTTTTTGCAGTTTTTTTTTTAATTCATTGTAAGCAGTCAAATCAACTTGATTTCATTTACTGAAAACTACATCAAAAATTCTTACTGAGGTGAATATTGAAATAATTTGAATATGATGTCGCTGCGATTAATTTTTATTTTCGTCAAGGCAAAATTTGTTTACTTATTAAATAATAGACTTTGGCATCGGCTCAAAGAGGAAAGGTTCTGCGAGCTTTCTTTGGACCTTTTGCGAAAAACGGTCTTTTAAACCTTAAAATTTGATTTTATTTTACTCAGCAGAACTGATAGCTGTTTCGGAGGCAGAAAATTATTGCATTACAATAGTAAGAAATAAAGTTTTAATAATAACTGACAATGAGCTCCCTGCAAAAACTAAAAAATTGTGCGTTTTTAAGGAGTAGAAATCACTATTTACTAAATGCAAAAAGTGGATTTTATAGTTTGTTGCAAAAGAGTAAAACAGTAAAAAAATTTATTAGTAAAGATGATATAAACAAAATAAAATAAAAATAAAACGTTAAAGAAAAGATATTTTGATAACTGACGATAAAACTGCATTGGCTACTAACTGCTAGGTTATTTCTTTAGATGCAGAAGAGTTAGGATCTAAAACCGTGTATTTCCGGCGCAAACTCAAAACGTACTTATAATAAAGTACGTGCTTTTTCGAGACTAATAGAAATTAAAATTCTGGCTCTTTGGAAACCATAATCTAAGCGTATTAGCCTATCGTATGTGTTTCGAGATTGTTGACTGAGGTTATTTATTTAAGGCGGTTTTAGGGAGCTGGCTTTTGTCACAGAACTTATAAAAGTACGGTGTTAGTTGCAGCAAACCTTTCCAAATTCTGAATGCAACTAACATTCAGCAAATATTCTAAGTTTGAAGAAAATGTGTAAGTTGTAACTTAAAATTTAAAATTGCTGTATGCGAAAGTTGTGTGTTTCAAACAAGTTTTTGTTTTGTTTTGTTTTTGTTCTCCTCAGTTTACTGAACCAAATTATAAACATACTACTCACAGATGGATTATTACATTTTATGTTAATAAATTCATTACTAACACACGAATTTAAAACATGTGCAAATAATGTTTACCCACTACAGTAAATTCATTTTTACATTGCTGTTTGTGAAGACCCTTGCTTTGCAACATGTTCTTGTTTCAGTTGTTTTCTCATATTGCTGGCCTATGTCGGATTTGTTGGAGTTGAATAGTAGTTTGCGTCAATAATAAGTGAAAGTAAAGGCATTATTCACTTTTACTTACAAGTGATTAAAATATAACTACACTCACTACTTTTGATTTAATAATTTTATATTTTATTGCAACTTTATTACACGGCTTTGCAGGCAGGAGAAAACATGATATTTATTCTTGATAAACGTGTTTTTACTTTCTCTTACACCTCAAAAAAATGAAATTTCAGGGAAAGGGTGATGTTAGACTCCTCATAAAGTATGATTTCAGTAAATCTGTACGGTTCTGACTTCTACATATTAATTATACCTTCAAAAACAACTTAATGTGTCTAAAATTTTAACTTTAAAGATTTGTTGTTTCCTACATTGATTTTAAGGTATACATATAAAGTCGAATCAGTTTTATTTAAATTTTTTGAGTATGTAATCTTAAGCATCCATTAGGTCATAAAGGATTACTTAAGATCATTATTCATTATATTATTATTAATTAATTACTAATGATAGCTTTGATATGTTGCAGAATGTGAATATGATGGGAGCAAGCCACTTAAGGTGGAAGTAAACTAATTAACAAATCAAACAAAATAAGTTATTAGGGGTTGAATGATTAATCTTTTCAATCACAATTGAATATATATTCAGAAATATGCGTTTCTGGATGGGCTTCAAGAAGCCCATCTTCAGTTTAGTCAGTCAAAGAATGAGGTCACTGTGGGGCTTTGTAAAATGTTACAATTTTCCTAAATTCTTTTGATTTATTTTCATCAATTTGTCGCTATTCATCATGCCTCAATGGACTAAGGTTCTTTTCATTAAAAAAAACATCAAAAATAATATTCTTAAGCAGCTTATTTCATAACTCTCTGTCTACTCATATTTTTACGCCCGGTGGCACCCTTGAGTTTGTTACTGTTTTGTACTAAACTTATTCTACAATCCTTAATTTGCTCGTCACAAAAGTACTTCTTGACGACAACTGAACGCTTAAGAATGTAGAGTTGTCCATAGCCAATTTCTAACATCTTGTTGCTTTCTTACCCCACCAATTCCAGGTACCTAAAAGAGATTTTTACCGCAGGTATTATACAATCTATTTATGTTACAAATAAATTTTATGTTACTGAAATGTTGACTTTTGAGGAGTGTCTAACGTCAAGCAGCCTCCTAAGACAATTCTCTGTAATATTCCCACGAAACATTCCGTAGAAATGGTAATAACGTCTGTGTAAGTGGTTTACCGCTTTTCCTGCTCTCTGAACATATTTCCGTCTTTTAGGACTAACCATATTTTTTACTTTGGAACTGCCACCTAGTCAGCGCTCCAAAAACTGTTAATTGCACCCTACGTAGTGAAAGAAGATATTTAGCGAATCTCCGCCAAATTCTATATATATGTATACAGGGTGTCCCAAGCTATATGGATAACGACTTTTTCTCGGAAACTAAGATAGCTAGAAAAAAACTAAAAAATACGTGTTCCCTTAGTTTTTTGTTAGGAATCCAAATTTACTTCGTAAATTTTTTTCGGTGCTTCCAGAAGCGAGGTACAGGCACCAACTTCATTTTTTCAAATAGGAAGGTGCGGTTTTTATTTCAGAAATAGATTCCTCTATTTTTTTAAAGAAAAATTTACTGGAACTGCCAAAGAAATAGATTCAGCTTTAACCGACTTACAGGCATCTATTATTCTCTGCTTTAGTTCATCTACAGATGCAATTCCGGCTTGATTCTGATTCACCTAGATTTAGAAATGCTTTTAGGTAAGCAGAAATAAGAAAAGAAAGAAAAAAGTTATGAATAATCACCTTGTTTTTCAGGTATCCCCAAAGGAAATAGCCCATAGGTGTCAAGTCCTGTGAGAGAGGTGGCTACTGAATAGCCCCCGTGTCGATATAACATGCCCATCAAATTGCCTATCGAGATATCTCTTTACATGCCTCATGGTATTATATCGACATGGGGGACGATTCAGTGGCCATCTCGTTCACCGGATTTGACACCTACGGACTATTTCCTTTGGGGATACCTGAAAAACAAGGTGATTATTCATAACTTTTTTCTTTCTTTCCTTATTTCTGCTTATCTAAAAGCATTTCTAAATCTATGTATCAGAATCAAGCAGGGATTGCATCTGTAGATGAACTAAAGCAGAGAATAATAGATGCCTGTAACTCAGTTAAAGCCGAATGTACTTCTTTGGCAGTAAGGGGCAATTGGCAGGAAAGTGCATGTCTATGCATCTCTAATTGTGGAGGCCATTTCGAGCATGATCTGCAATATTAATGAGGAGTAAAATTTATGATAAAATAGTACTTTTCTTCTTATTCAATCAAAAAACCGTTATAATATTATCATTTTGAAATTTCTTATAAGAATCATGTTTTCATTCATAACTTCTAAAATATCGCTCACAGAAAAAAACCGTTCCAGTAAATTTTTCTTTAAAAAAATAGAGGAATCTATTTCTGAAATAAAAACCGCACCTTCCTATTTGAAAAAATGAAGTTGGTGCCTGTACCTCGCTTCTGGAAGCACCGAAAAAAATTTACGAAGTAAATTTGGATTCCTAACAAAAAACTAAGGGAACACGTATTTTTTAGTTTTTTTCTAGCTATCTTAGTTTCCGAGAAAAAGTCGTTATCCATGTAGCTTGGGACACCCTGTACGAGGTGTGTTCAAAAAGTAACGGGAATTTTCGTTTTTTGAAAAAAATATTTATTTATTCATCTACATTAATATTGTCGCCTTCAAAGTAGTCCCCTTCGCATACAATACACTTGTGCCAGCGCTTTTTCCAATCCTCGAAACACTTCTGAAACTCGATCTTTGTGATAGCTTTCAGCTCTTTCAGCGATTCGCTTTTAATGTCATCTATGCTTGTAAAACGACGGCCTTTTAATGTTCTCTTTATGTTTGGAAATAGAAAAAAGTCACATGGAGCCATGTCTGGCGAATATGGAGGCTGGGGCATCGTTAAAGTTTTGTTTTTGGCCAAAAATTCACGAACAAGCAATGAAGTGTGAGCAGGTGCATTATCGTGGTGCAAAATCCATGAATTGTTTTGCCACAAATCCGGGCGTTTTTTTCGGATTGCTTCACGCAAACGGCGTTGAACTTGTAGGTAGTACTCCTTATTGACTGTTTGACCTTGTGGCAAGAATTCATGATGCACTATGCCATTAAAATCGAAGAACACAGTGAGCATAACCTTCACATTCGACCGCACTTGTCGAGCCTTTTTCGGTCTTGGCGATCCAGAATGCCTCCACTGGGACGATTGAGCCTTAGTTTCGACATCATATCCGTAAACCCATGTTTCGTCACCTGTTATAACACGTTTCAGTAGATCCGCATCGTTGTCGACTTCATTGAGTGACTCTTGAGCAACTCCATTCTCCGCTGTTTTTGTTCGAAATTCAACAATTTTGGAACAAATTTTGCTGCCACACGTTTCATACCCAAAACATCCGAAAAAATTTCATGGCATGAGCCAATTGATATGACAACATCATCAGCGACTTCTCTGATTGTGATTCGGCGATCGTTCATAACCATTTCTTTCACTTTTTTCACGTTTTCATCGGTTGTTGATGTGCTTGGACGTCCAGGACGTTCGTCATCTTCAACGTTTTCGCGGCCATCTTGGAAACGCTTATACCACTCGTAAATCCTTGTTTTACTCATAGCAGACTCACCATATGCCTTTATTAACATTTCACACACTTTATTTCATTTTTTACGCAAAATTTAATACAAATTCTTTGATCCATTTTTTTTAACAAACAAAAATCGCCAAGCTCGAAAAACACGTCTAACCTTAACGGCTGCCACTTAAGAAGTAAACAATGAATATTACTGAAAATTTTATCGTACTTCAGGGGCATGTGTACCAACATAATAAAAAAAAAAAATTTACAATCAGACTCTCCAAACCCGCGAAATTTAAAAATTCCCGTTACTTTTTGAACACACCTCGTATATAAAGAATATATATATACACACGTAATTAAGAAGTTATTAAAAATTATCTCTTCTTAAATTTACTTCCTCGCCAAATTGTTTCATGACACCTGCTTATGATGTTTAGGATCCCATCTTAAAAATTCGGATCTCTTATAGCTGCTATATTCTTACGCGTCCCGTACCCAGAAGGACTTCAAGTTACTCCTCGAAGCAAAGCCATTGAAACTTATGTTATATTCGCCACCAAATTTAGAGCTCCAACTCGACCTGGTCAAAATCTTAAGCGCAGCCTAGCTATCCGAAAAAATTCTCGTCTCTTTATTGCTGAAACCTCTTTTCCAAAAGGCAGCAGCAATCATTTATGCTATTGATCTCAGCCTCGAATTCCGGGCTGTACTTTAATTTCAAAATATCTTTTCTGCATTATTGAAATACGTTTAAAGCATTTATAGAATCCCATGTTTGAGAAAAAATCTATAAACCACGAGTGTATGAATAGGTCCAAAGTTTTCCTGTAAACTTGTTAAGAAATCTGGAAGCTTTTAGAATTGGAATGCCGTATAAGATTAAGGGAGGGGAAAAAATGGAAGGTGCAATATGAGCCAAATCTTAAATATTTAAAATAAAAAAAAATGTAATTACAATCTTTACCACCAAAATTTACGTAGGGTATAAACACTTTTACATTTTAGTTTTTAGAAAATGTGTATTTATTGTGAGTATTTCTCTATAAATTCTTTAATTTGATTGCTTATTTTTTACAGGGCAAAGAAGAGACATCTCCTAGCGATACTCCATATTTATGTAGGCAACGGGTTTGTGCTAGCACTCTGAGTTTGCCAACATTGTCCAGAGCCGAATTGAGTGAAATGGAAAGAGGTTCGTTACTTGACCATGGAAGATCTTCAATTCATTCGCCACCGCAATCATGTGTCAGACAATGACACCACCACACTACTACCAATTCATAGTATATATTTCTCTTTTAAAAAATGATCATGTACCTTAACTGTGAGAAAAATAGTTATTATTACTTAATTTATTTTATATTTTATAAAAATTTATTTTTTTTTATTTATGTTCTTAGTTCGTGACCTCCAATTTAATTTTTCGTAAAAGAGAAAAATAATGAATAGTATTTTTAATTTTACTTAATTTAACGTACAATGAAATTGTACTATTTTGACGTAGCCTAGCATTTAAAGCTAGAAGCAATTATTAAGGAAATTTATATTTTAATAAATTTTTAAAATAAAAACATTATTTTTTATTATTGTTGGATTATAAGCAATATCCATTAAGGAAAATGTCAGTTTTAAGAATCTTGATACAAACCGGATAAATAAATGCAGTATTTTTAGAGAAATAAAGAAAAATACTTGGTTATCGTCAAGTTTAGATAACCTCTTTATCAGAGCTTTATTTATCCTAGAGCTCAGACTTAATCTACCCACATTGCACGAAGATCTTGTATCTTTATCTAGTTCCTACTTCCCATTCAAGCACATCTTTTTGTGGGAGCCCTGCCTAGCATCATCTTCTTTAAGTGTAACAGCCATTAAAAAAAAAAAAAATCTATCTGTGATATTCTGTGTCAACTTCGAAATTTCTGTATTAAGAAATAATTCTGATCGTTTTCTGCGTTTTGTCAGAAGTTAGTGACACCAGAATTGCCTTATGTTCATTCTTGATTTTAGTAGAATGTTACCAATTTCAGAGGTCTGCGTTGAAAGCTGGAGCTAACTTTCTTGTTCTAGATTATGCACTTGCGGATTACATTATGTCTAGCCAAGATTTGTTAAAAACAGTTAATTATATTAAAAATTTGGTTACTTTTTCGACTCTTTGTTCTCTGGATGTCTGGAATCACCTTTCAGAAGTCCATTTCAGAGTTTAGGAACGTTATTTCCGGAGTTTTGATTGAGATACCAAGATTATGCCAGCAATTAACTTCATGAGCGCCTTATAAACAATTTTCTGTATGAGATGTTGCCAGTGTGCTGGGAGCTGAGTTGAAGACACTCGGTATTCTCTTGTGGATTTCGCATTCCGACAGTTGTTACGTGGAGCCGAAGTATTTAAAACTTTGTTTAAGTACTCCTCTTCAGAATCAGAAATATTTGAGTATTGAGACAAGGAAATGCCTTAGTCTATCTTATTTTATTACAGCTGGCCCTTGCAAAAGTAATCCGAGACATTGGGGTCTTGACGTGGGGCCGCCAAGTACGATCCAGACATTTTGTTACTTGGTTACACTGATGACTTGAACAATATTGCTTGCCCTTTTACGACTCTTAACAAACTTTTTTTTACCCTTATGAGCTCTGCGATTGACAAAAATCTTGTTAAGAAACATTAAGTATTAGAGGACTGGGATGTATGGGATCGAAATGGGTACTTGAAATTGTTCCCTATATGTAAAGTTAATCATGGAATTTTTAGGCTGTTCTACTTAAATTGTAGAAACTAGTCGAATAATATTAAACAAAGTTAGTGTTTTGGGTTACGGAACCATTTTAGAAGCTTAACGATTTCCACAGTTGACTATTCAAATGTTGATTTTTGACTGAACTAATCTGCCTAGCTGTTCTAATACAGGGGTTTTTATTCACACTTTTTTCGCATTTAGTAGCTTTTCTATTGGTACATTTTTTATGATTAGTTAACCAGTACTTATCACCCGGGGGGCGAGCTTTGGTGAGTGTTATGGGAATATAACACGACTCTTGATAGTTTGTACACAGCTTTAGGGTCAGATCTCTTGTAGAATCGCCTTCTAGCGGTACACCAGCGGTTTCCTAGTGAGGATTATAGCTTTTGAACACTAGTGGTCGGTGCGAATTGTAATCTGAATCGACCAGATCATTTTGTGGAGTATGAAGCCCTCGTCTGTGCTCATTCGAGTGCCAAAAAAAAAAAAGGAACCGTAGTTATTAGAGATATTTCCATTCCCAAACCACCATGAAAGGAGATATAACATAACAGTGGATTATATTCGTTGCTCAACAGTTAAATATAATATACATGATAGATTACGTTACTGTAATTATGGTTGCAAATTGTATAAATAACACGATACTTACAATTTGTTCACTCTAGCGCGGGCCGTATTTGGCCCAACTGTGCTATAGGATAAACATTGTAGTTGTTGAAGACGCTACAACCTAAAAGATGAGTCACGGCAAGCGCTATTCATTCGCTTTTAAGTTGAGAATGTTAAGCAACGTTGGTACATCTGTAGAAACCTTCGCATCCCTTCTGAGTGAAAAACGACCAACTCGCCAAATATCACCGTTCAGGCAGTTTATTTACTATTATTATAATTTTGCAGTTCATATCTCACTATCTCCATCATGAGTATAGAATAGCAAAGCTGATGTCTATGCATACATGGAGATCCTTATTCATATATTCGGTTTTGGCCTTAGTCCTTCTTGTCCATTGTGGGGCACGCATGTACTGTCGAAGATCTCACGCCGGTTTTTCCGTTTAAAATGGAGTAGGACGAGCTCATTTTGACTTGAAATGGCCCAGCTTCCCTGAACATATCTGAGGATCTAATCTTGAGTTTTATAAATCCTGACTTCCACAGCTTTAAAGAACACGACTCCAAAAATACTTCTTCAGGAAGAAGAATAATTGATACGCTGCACCAATTTTTCTTTCAATTTATTCCTCCTTTTTTTTTAGTTAGCTTGGAACCATAATAAATGAAGTCCTCCGCCCTTACAATTCTTAAGGGTAAAAGTATGTGGGGTAAAACTCTCTTCTGTTTTTTTCTTCAAACCCTTTCGCGGCAGTTTGCCAGTTAAAGTTCAGGGCTCTGATCTTAGAAAATAGCTCAATTCAATTGTTGATCTATCCAAACAAGATTCAAATCATAAAGGCAGTGCTGATCGTTGCAGAAAGAGAAGTTTAGGACAAATTACCTAGTCTCATGAATTCAAATCGGTTTCGTTCAGTATGTTTTGTAAGTTCTACTTGCACAAGAGCTCCACGAAGGAAGTTTGATGATCAGCAAAAGGTTTCGAAAGCCTTCAAATCATCTTGAACCTCGCCCACGGGTCCTTTGCCATTAACTCTCTATCCTAAACGTACTTAGGGCTACAATGTAAAAAAAAATAATTAGTACATCATCATTAATTGTTCCTAAAATTGAAAATTCCTTCTCTTTTATCTGAATCACAAGCTAAGACTACTAGAATTTTTCGCCTTTACTCTTGTGCTCCAACTTCTTGTTCAAGGCAGGGCCTACAAGCGGGGTTAATAGTTAAGATAGCGGGAAGTAATAAATGAGGAAAACAAGAAAGTTAGAGTTTATTTTACTAGTATCTCAAGTAACCAAAGTATAATTTTTTGCATCCGCTGCATTTCTTCTAAAGTCTACTGACAGCAGTTTCAGTATCTACCGAAAAAGTCTTAGATCTTCAGAGCATTAAAATTTATTATTTGACTATTATTTACACTGGTATATATTTTTATTTATAATGAAGTTTTTTTTTTAATTTTATTTTTAAAAATTTTAAAAGTCTGTTAAAACATTCCCCAAGAGTAAAAATATCATATTGGATTCAAATTTCAGGTGAACAATAAATTTTATCAAGAAAATCAATATTTTCATCACTGCCACAAGTACTTAAAAAATAATGATCCTAATTTTTTTGTAATCCATCTTAAATTGTAATCAATATTGTATATTAGCAAAAATTAAAAAAGAAAAGAAAATGTTCATTAAGGAAAAAAGAACGTTGATGAATTAACAAATGATGTCAAAAAGAAACCTTGCTTTATTATCAAATTACTTAATTATAAATTAATTAATTACATAATTAATTAGTAATAAGTTAATTACAAAAAATAATAATAATTATTGCTGAAAATAGAAAAATGAGATTATTTATCATAGCTGTTAACTTTTGAATTCATATAAAAATACAAAATAAACATAGTTATGAAATCATAATAAAAAGAAAAAATACTAATTGTATAAAATATAAAAGTTACCTAAATATTGTTTTAGAGAAAAACTTGGTGAGTGAAAAATATTAAGACAGATGGTCTGCGAATAACCTAATGACAGAATTTATTTTGGTGCAGTTATTTGTTGTTAAACTCTCCCATGACTTTTTTTTCATCACATCTTAAAGATCTGACAACTAACTTGTCTTCGAATTACGAATTTTTACTTAAAATAGATTGATTTCAATATGTACTCTTATAGTTTCTCCTTTATTAAAATTACTCTGGAAAGAAGTGCAACCTGCCAGTTTTCCCAGAACTACCCTTCTGTAAATGTACAGAATTGTGAGATATATGCTGTAATGTGTGTACAAACTTAATAAACATCATTAGAATCCGTTCTTAAAAAAAATGCCAAAACGGAAACAAACGCAGCAAGGTCACACATCCGGACAACATATTTTATTAAGAGAGAAAAAAAAATGCCTCAAAGTAAATTCTTATTAGAAATCTAGGCTTGCTAGAAATGTCAAAGATACTAAAAAGACGCTGTAGGGTGGAATCCATGTAAACCCTCCCTAAGAGTCACTGAGAGGTAGTTGAAAGTTATGACAAGTTGATGAGTAGGTGACTACTAAGAGTTGTTGGTGTGTGGAAACTTGTTTTTGTTTTACCGTACGCACAAAGGCAATCTCCAGAGCTAGGAACACATAAACATTCAAAGTTTTACATGTATACATTTAGGGTGCGTTCCACTAAGCGACCACAACGATCAAAACATACCTTCAGGCGTTCCACTTGGCGACCGCGGTCGTTGTGGTCGTGGCGAAAACGTCACTAATGACGTCACTATTTTCGCTCACGCGAAGCCCACAACGCCCCATCTATAGAGCTGGGTCGAAGTGGGCGTTCAGAAATATGGCGCAATTTTTAAAACAAAATATGGCGACCGAAAAAATTATCTCATGTAAATGAAAGTATTATTTCATGTAAATAATAGAATGTGTTTCTCGAAAGTCTACAAAAAATAAATAAATAATTAATTACTTATCCCTTTACATACTAAATCACTGAATAACAAAATCATTTACCTGAAATAACTTTTAAATTCTTCATCTGAATAAAAATCAATTACACTGATAGCTAATAATACATGGCCTAAGTTTTCGCTTTTTCCCATTGCGATTTTGTAAAATTGCATTCCACTCTTCATCGGAACTAGATAAAGAACTTTCTAAAGCATTATTAATAAATATCCAACTGTTGCCACAAAAGACATTTTAATTTTATTTAAACGTAAATTTTATAAATACTCCACTAAAATGTAATATAAAAAATTGAACTATATATATTCTTTAAATATAAGTCAACTTTACCAATAATTAATAAAGTTTATTATAACTGCTTATAAACGGGGTTAAAATTAAAAAACAACCTCTTCAAGCTTCTGACTTATTTTCGAGGCCGCCATATGTAATGTTTACATGAACGGTTAAAATGCCCACAGTCCGTTCCACTTGGGTTTTCGATCGCAACGCTCGAAGCAAGTGGAACGGCCAAAACCGCGGTCGTGAGCGTGGTCGTTGTGGTCGCTTAGTGGAACGCACCCATAAAAACAAAAATGACTGCCACCACAAAGAGAGCCACAAAACAAATTTTTTAGAATACCTTACAACCACTTCCTTCTCAAGCCAATCTCTATGTTGAGCCGAAATATCGATCACAATTGCCATTTAATTAACTTGTTATATTATATATAGCCTATATTGAAATTGATGTATTTTGTTATTTGTAAGCCATCTGTGTAAATACATAAATTTAAAAATACATACTTATTTAAATAATTTAGATTTTAGGTCATAGTTTATACACGTTATATATTATAAAATTTCTCGACGGATATTAACAAATACAATTATTATTATTATTTTATTTATTTTTTAATTTTGTAGCGTATATTTTTTTTCTTTTTTAGAAAAAACATCTGGTGTGAAGCCCACACACAACTTTCTCTTACTGCAGTCCTCAAAGTTCTAACTTTACCAATATTTTTTCTAAATTCAATTTTTTAAATAGTTTTATTTGTTTTAACTGTTTTTGGACTCACTATAATAAAACGATGACTAGCGAAGAAAAAGTAACGCCCAAATTCCGGAACCTCTTTAAATTTAATGGATTTTTGAAGAAAAAAAAATCAAAACTTAAGTGATAATCTTGCAAAAAGGAAATACGGGGTCACTTGGAAATTTTGCATACTCACGAAACCCCAAAACACTGACTCAGCAGACAGTGATCTGCGTACGAATCCAGCACGCTGTCCTTAGATTTTCTTCTAGTAATAAGTTAAAATAAAATGATGCTTAAGAACTGTGGAGGCCAATCCCGCGCCCGCGACTAGAAAACAATCTTTCTTTACTTGCGGAAAGATAGTAACAAATTTAATTGTTCCTATGGTCTTGCTTTTCGCAATAATAATTGTTATCATCTATAAAATCAGATTACCATTTTAGATTTTAACCAAATTTGTTTAGTTCGATTCGACCGGTTTCCACACAAATACACTCAATACAATGTGTTATTTCCTGACAAGTCAAATTGTGATTTTTTAAATAATTATTTTAAGAAGATTAGGTATTTCAATTTGAAAGTATAATTAAAAATTACTCATACAAACAAAAACTTGTGCAATCGTTTATTAAGTTTATGTATCGAAATATTTGTCATCTTTTTTTGGAACCAGAAGTATTTGTGAGCTAACAATTCGATGCCCTTCCTACCAGTTATCTTTATAGTTAAAAACTCTAAAAATTTCGTTTCCACTTCTCTATCCAACGAGAAACTTGGTATATATGTAGAATGTAAATTTATATTTCATGTCATGATCATGTAAATTCAATCATATAAAACCTAGACATGATTCTTCTTCCTTGGGTAGGTGCCCGCAACAATAAAGTATTTCATTGCGCATTTCCTCTCAAATAATTGGTCAGCACTACTTGTAGCCATTACCTCTTCCTCCAAGAAAGTAAGGGTTTCTCTGGGCTAATAGTCAGATAAAAGTGATAGACTACAAATGTGTTACATAAAGTAAAAGAACTTTAAATATGAAATGGATAATTGAAAGTGTCATTCCAGTTGGTCGGTAGTTTATCAAACTTCATTGGCAGGTCCTCCAGATTGCACAAATACCAAATATCAAATTTAAACATTCTGCGATTTATCAATTTTTTTGTTATACTTACCACTTCCCTCCCACACACACACGCTCGCACGCAGTGTCACTAATTTCGAGCATCCGCCTTTTCAATTTTAGAGGACGCCTAAAATACGTGTTTCTTGTGAAAGCTGTAATTTACAGCAGTAAGAGAAAGTAAAAAAAATTTAAGTAGTATTAATAGAATAACTGAGGAGTTTACAGTTCTTATAATTTCTTGTATTTATTTATTTAATATTTTGTTAGTTTTGTTTTAAAATTATTATTTGATTTAGAGATCAAGAGTATTTATCCTGATATATTTGGGTGAAACAATTTATGATATAATTTAGTTCTTAAAATTGTAAGGCGAATTTTTAATTTATGTAGTTTTAGTACAATTATATATATATTTATACTTTTGAATTATCTTTTATTTTGAGACAAAACAAGGATTAAATAAAAAAGAATTATAAAACGTCCCAAGATTAAAAGAGAGGCGAGCAAGTTATTTTAAAAAAGTAAAATAAATTCCAGGTATTTATTGTAATACAAATAAGAAACGAAAATTTGAACCCAAATCTCATTGTTTATTTTTATATTGTGTTTTTATGTAAATAACACTAAAAAATAAGGACAAAACTGTTACTTTATTTTTTTAAAATATCACAAAAGTTCTCTATGTAGAATTTGTTTTTTTTTCTTATTCCCTTGAACTGTATTTTTAGTAAAAGCTAATACTACTTGAAATAACTGGTCAAGAAACTATGAAAAAATTCAGAAACATGACTGATTGAACATAATTTAATGGGTTTATAAAAAGCTCTTAAGTCGTGAATTCTATTTCTGAGATTTCAATGTGCTTGCTGGGAGAGAAAGGGGATGCGAGCAATTTGCCGTTCCCGTTATAGGTTTTAAAAGTGAAATAGTACTTTAAAAAAGATGATCTATTAACTGTAATTAAGATGGGATGACTTCGGTGATTAGGCCTCTGTGATATCATACTACTGATAGACACCGTGGCCAAAAAAACGTATTGAGGGACCTTTGGGGGGGGGGTCTAGGTCCTAGGCTGGCTGAAGTATGTTGAGGATGATATGTCGAAATAAAAGTGGAAACGGTGAAGAAAGGCATGTGATCGATATTCCAGGAAAATTTTTTGGAGGCCAAGATTCTTCAAGAACTGTTTAACCAATTTAAGAATAAAAAAAAAGAAGTTTTCTGTGTATTCTGTTTAAGGATGTTTTATGGACCTTGAAAAACCCATTTACATATATGTGGGGTTTTCTAACACGATATGTAAAGTTAGGTAAGTTGTCACGATACATTAGTAATTACACGACAGTACTAGAACAAGAATGTTTTATAGGATAAAAACTGTTAGAATCGAGCTGCTTGCCCATAGATTTTCTGTTTTTAAAAACTTCTTACAGCTCACTGTCCGGTAATGGACAGTTTTGGCTGTAACGAGAGAACACTGTCCGGAGACCGGCCGTGCACTGAAAAAAGCTCTGGGCGTCAGTGACCTCAGTGTTGACGCGTCCCTAATTTAAGGAACAAAAATGGTTGATAGCTGCAGCTGTTTTGACTCAATGTCATTTTTTGTTCGAAACATATATACTTCATTATACTTTATACTAACATACATTATACAGTTTGAAAAACCATACATTACGACGTAATGATACTTCAGATTAAGGGAAGCCTACCGCTATCTTTACTAATGAGAACTGCGATTCTTAGATGTGGTAATTCTGGTTAAGAAATTTTTTTTAACTCGGAATTTTAGGCATACATTTTATCGTCCTTTATAGTATAAGAGTTCTAGAACTGCACATAACGCCAGAATGGCATTTTAATGGAAATTGACCCCAAACCTCTCTTAAGAGTGCGTTTAATAAAATTTTCCTGGAAAAAAGTTTCAATTAAAAGCTGTAGAGCTTCGTCAGTGCTGGAGCTTTTGCTTAGTTTTAAACGAAATTTCATTTTCAAGTTCCAATGAAATCGATTTATACCTAAATAATTTTAATATCTTTTTCTCTACTTTTTTTATTCAACTTGTAAGGAAAAACTTAAAATTTCGTACCTCTGTTACGTACGTACCTAATACTTATTTATATTTGATTACGCCTTCATTATATTAAAATTGCACTTGAATGTGATAAGTTTAAATCGAAAATCTGCCTGATTAGAATACTTCCTTCTTACAACGAAAAAGTATTACGTATGTAACACAGATTAGTAAGTAAAAAGGAAATATGAGGATATTTTTACACTTAGAATTGTACTTTTTGTTCCTTCTACAATTATTATTAATAATAATAATAATAATAATAATAATAATAATAATAATAATAATAATAATAATAATAATAATAATAATGTGTTTATTTTGAAACTGTAGATACAATCATTTTGGTTATATACATACAAAAACACTTGTACATGGACCGTAGTCCGTCCGACAAGTTGACTCTCACAAACTAAAAGAAAAACTTAATAGTATAAAATGAAAAAATTGAAAAACATTAAAAATTGAAATGTGAAATTAAATATAATCTGTAACTCCAGGCTCTCCTTGTGTATTCATACAAATTGTCCCAGCCGAAGTCACCATTCAAATAATTTATCACCCCTTCATAAGATAAATAATTTTCCCCTAGCCATCTGATTCTAAATTCCTGGAGTACGGGACACATACCCAGAAAATGGACAATATTTTCTATTGCACCTGTATTGCATAGCGCACATGTATAACAGGTACCCGATCTGCTGACATTGTAATTTAGATTAAATAATTGGCCTCTCAACTTGAAAATAACCTGCTTCTTGTGAGCATTATAATTATCGTTTCTCAGATAATGCCTCTCACCGAGATTTACCTTCAGCTCCTTATATAAACTGTGAAACTGTGATTTATTCATACTTAAGCGCAAGCCATTCTCAAATTCAGAGCCAACACACTCCAGCAACTTATTTACCGTCTCAACACTATACATCTCCTTGGTAGAGACCGGACAGACTATTTGAAATCTATTATACAAAGTTTGAAGTTCTTTATGCCAGAATAACCCCCTCTTGATAATTTCTTCCGCCAGCATTCTGGGAAGGCGGTCATGCGGCAACGATAAAACTTTATGTACATAATTACAATGCAGCCTAAAAGTGTATAGAAGCAAAGGACTAGTATTCGTTTCCTGGTACATTACATAATTTGGAGTGTTCATTGGCAACAAAAATAGTTTTTTGAGAAAAAAAAGGTTAAACTTCTCCACAGTTTGAGATTGAAGGTAACCCCACACTTGAGCTGCATAACACATTGTGGACCTCATAACGCTGTTGAAAATCTGAAACTTTGCCCGCGTTACGATATTTTCGTTCCTAATTAATTCATTATATGTTGTCATAAGCGCGCGCTTGGACAGACTCAATTTTTCCTCAAAATGCTGGTTTAATGATAATTTAGGCGTCAACGTAATACCCAGGTACTTATATGAATTAACGACCTCTACATATTCCCCATTAAGAGTCCAATGTTATTATTATTTTCAGCCTCCAGAAATTTTAACTAAGGATACAAAAAAATTATTGGGAGGCGACCGACCTCAAGAAATGTGGTAATTCTGGTTAAGAAATTTTTTTTAACTCGGAATTTTAGGCATACATTTTATCCTCCTTTATAGTATAAGAGTTCTAGAACTGCACATAACGCCAGAATGGCATTTTAATGGAAATTGACCCCAAACCTCTCTTAAGAGTGCGTTTAATACAATTTTCCTAAAAAAGTTTCAATTAAAAGCTGTAGAGCTTCGTCAGTGCTGGAGTTTTTGCTTAGTTTTAAACGAAATTTCATTTTCAAGTTCCAATGAAATCGATTTATACCTAAATAATTTTAATATCTTTTTCTCTACTTTTTTTTATTCAACTTGTAAGGAAAAACTTAAAATTTCGTACCTCTGTTACGTACGTACCTAATACTTATTTATATTTGATTACGCCTTCATTATATTAAAATTGCACTTGAATGTGATAAGTTTAAATCGAAAATCTGCCTGATTAGAACACTTCCTTCTTACAACGAAAAAGTATTACGTATGTAACACAGATTAGTAAGTAAAAAGGAAATATGAGGATATTTTTACACTTAGAATTGTACTTTTTGTTCCTTCTACAATTATTATTATTTTCAGCCTCCAGAAATTTTAACTAAGGATACAAAAAAAATTATTGGGAGGCGACCGACCTTAAGAAATACGTTCCAGGTTATTTACTAGTAGCATAATAAATGTTTTATACAATATTTCTTAGAAACATTTTCATTTTATTATTTATTTTAAGGTGCTGCTTAAATAAAATAAAAAAAATTAAATAATTTAATTGGAGCGTTTATTGAATTAAACTGCACCCAGAGCCTACCCTACTGTACATAGAAAACAGCTGTATGCTACAGAGTAAGAATACGCCTTCTCCAGTGTTGTGTGGGTTATGTGTCATAGTGTTGTGTTTCAATGTTTTTTTAAGGAATGAAATAATTTAATTAATAAAAAAATTGATAATTTACAAAGTTAATAACAAAAATAAAAAAATAATTTTGCTCAAAACTAACAGTGGCTTGCTCATATAAGAGGTACAGATTTTTTATTATTAATTTACTTTGTTAACCTAGGAGTGAACTTTCTATAAAAAACCTCTTGTCAAGAGAGCTTACTTTGAAAACTTGTAAATGGCATTAAAATTTATGCGCGATTGGTCTTTTAAACTATAATTAGCCATTTAAGTAACCATTTTAAGTAATCATTTTATAGAGTTCAAATAATCACTTTTTATATTATTCCTGAAGTGTTTATAAATATATATATATATATATATATATATATTTTCTTGCTGAAATTTGTTTATGATTAACTTGTTTGTTGGTCAGTTTTATAGTTCGACTATTTCCCTTCTATCGTTTCTGTTTATACGTATTTTAGATTAGATTTATTTTTGACTTATTTTCAGCGTATCGTTTTTTACGGATAAATTTTTATTGTTGTGTAAAGTCGATTTTTTATTACCCCAACTTTTAAAAACCAAATGAGTAAGCCAATTTGTTAAAAATATTATTTCACTTGTTATCTCAAACTTTTATCTATCATAGCAATGTTAAAAAATAGATTATTTGAAAAAGTAAAAACATAAATCAAATAATTTGATTGATAGGACAGTCTGGCCTTAAATTAATATTAAACATTTATTTTTGTTTACAAAAACGTGACTCGATGAATACATTTTGAATATATAACTCTCAAAGCCAAGAATATTTCGTTATGTAAGTTTTGAATTTTTATCTCGGGAATATCAAAAGAAACAAAATCCTTAGAAACGCCTATGATTATTTAAGATATTGGTTTAATAAATATCTCTAAATTTATTTATTTTTTTTTACCATATCTTTCATATATTTTTCTGTTCTGTCCAACGTAGTTAGTCTCGTATTTTCTTGGTTGCAAACATGTTATGTCTCGTTATTTCTTTATGTTTCAATTAGTTCAACTCCACAATAATGATTGACTATGCGGTTGAGTGTTATTAAAAGAAGCTAAAAGATGCCACCGATGTACCGGTTTCAGTTGTATAATTTAGATTAGGATGGTAGTAGTTAGGCTGTAGTGAGAAATAGCAAAAGGCCTGAATCAGGGAGTGACAGAGGATGACGAATGTGGTTTAAGAAGTTTTTCAGTGCTGGATCGCTTTCCTATTCTGAAACTGCTATGCCATCATCTCCAATTGCTTCGCATGTACATTAAGTTCATATGAACTGTAAAACTGTCCAAAAGGCTGGAGCTTAATCCCTTTGGGGCCTACCAATTCAACTTGAGTTAAACTACCTCAAACACGTAGTCAAGTGTTTTTTTTGTTGTTTTTTTCTTAGATAAATGTCCCTTTTTTCTGTCTTCAGTCACCGAACAGATGCACAAAAAATCTGGAGAAGGTTAGGAGAAATATTTAATCCCGTAGCTTTTTCTTAGAGTATCCGAAGGGGTTACAGTTTTGGTTTAGGTTGCTGTATTTGTGGAACACCGTACTAAGATTAATTATTATTAACTCATTATTTGCAAAACTTAAATGAGTGAGATTTTGATAGTTCATGTCATTAAAATCATTTCTTATTTGGAAGATAAGTAAGTATCTATAATGTACGAGAATGGAAAAGGCTCAGCGCGTTGTGCAATACCTATAAGCACCATTTACAATGAAAATACGTTCTTCAGAATCCTTTGGAAATCAAATTCGTAGACTTATGTGCTGAAAAATCTTGTACACAGAAGATTCATTTATTAATGTAAGATAAAATATCAAAATTCAGGAAACGAAAATAAATTTTATTAAATTTCTTTATATTTTTTTTATTTTAATGTTTTAAGGCGTGTCAACATCTGAGGTTGTTGGCGCCCGGAGCTTTTTTCAGTGCACTGCACGGACTCTAGACAGTTGTTCTCTCGTTACAGACAACACTGTCCATCACCGGACAGTAAGATGTAAGAAGCTCCTAGAAAGAGAAAATCTATGGGGTTAGCAGCTGGATTCAAACCCGGGACCTCCGCGTGGGAATCCAATACGCTAACCGCATAGCTAATCCCTTCCCTTTGGCAACTGATATTTTTGAAAAGTAATTTATTATAATATTTAATTTCACCCAAATTTGTTTCAAAATATTTTTTGTTTTGTTTTTTAAGTGCATATGAAACGCGACATTTTTATTATTTAATATAGCTTCGTTTTTTTGGTTTTCTGTGTGAAAATGAAATCGTATAAATGAAGTAACTGTAATTGGGGGATTAGATGAACTTAAGTAATCCAGGGAATAACCACGATGCATTGGCCAGTTCCTAAATCCTACTGTTCCCACCCCTGTCTGGAACAGGCCCTCAGAGTTTTTTTTTTTTTTTTTTCTCCAATACTTCTAAAGATCATTTTTTAGCTTAACTAAAAATAACAAAAAGCCTTACTTAAATCATTTTAAAACTTTTTTTGTTTACGATTTTTTTCTTTTAACTTGTACATTCGTTACGCTAAAACGTTTATTTAAAACATTTTTCCAGTAAAATTCTATTTCGGAGACTTTTGGTTTGAGGTTTTTTGGAATTTTTCGCTCCAACGTTTTGTTTCAGACTAACGTGCGGTCCTAATAGCTATTATGAAGAAGAGTTAGCACCCCTAGGCAGATCTCCTGTTCCCTAAAGAACTGCAGCCAAATGGTTTATTGTACCATCTTTAGGGAAGAATAAATGTGGTGCTAAAATTTCGAGTTTGTAGAAAACTTCTCAATTGTAAGTAACACTTCTCTGAATGGACTCTCCTTTTGTACAAAATTTCCATTTTCTCTATAATGGCTCCTCTAATGTTTTCTTCTTATTTATTTCCACTATTTTCACATAAATTACAAACTTTTCTTTGGTTTTTAATTTTTTTTATTTTAGGAGAATTTTTTTAGGGAATAGATTTGGAATTAAACTCCCTTCCAGTATATTGCACAAATTTACAATTAATCTACATATTTTCAATGTAATAATTTAACAAACTAGGATTATTATTTTTTTTAATTGGAGTTTGAAGAAAAAACTTTATGTTACATCCTTCAGAAGTATAGTAAGAGTGAGGGTATTTTCTGCAGTGTTTTTGGTATTCCGTGTTTGTTCGACTCAGAAAAAGACCTGTAATTTTTGGTTGAAATTAATTTCATGAGAGTTGATTTTCTGAATCTTAAGGATTGTAGTCAGATTAGAGGGCATACAATCATGCATGCAAGGCAAGCAACGGATGTTTTTGAATTCTTTTTGTATTTTATTAATTTCGGGCGAAATTATTAGTATTCATTTTCTTGTCAGAATTCATTTCACAATGTTCACTCTTTAAAAACATGTCCAGAATTTTCGATTTGTCCAAGGTTCATATAAGGGCTGACGAATAGCGTCACTGTGTACTCAAAGAGGTGTGGTGATGTCAATCTGTCAGGCTCTGTCCTGTGTATGAAAGTTAAAGTGTAAGGATATGTAGCTGGACGCTTGCGATTTTATAAACTCAAGCATGGAAATGTTTCTAATTACGGCAATAACTTTCCTCAAGATAGTCAGATAAGTTGACTTTCAAACGAACTAAACCATAAGTGGGCTTTACAGACTTTTCTTTATTAATAATAAAAGTGCACTTCTGTCTCTGGACAGTGTTTTCTCCATAGAGGCAACTTTGTAAGTGGCATGGTTAGAGAGTGAGCTGCAAGAGCCTTCTTCAATGAGAAAAAAGCTAAGTAAGGACAGGTCGCTGGACTTGAGACTTCCGATTGGGAGTGCAGTGCACTAACAATAGGAATTCCTTCCTTTCTAAAATGTACTTCAGATTTATTTCAAATCGTATTTCAAAAAAAGGTACGCACTCTGCACTTAGCGTATACCACCTCTTATTGATTTTGTACAGTTATAAGATGCAAACTTTGTAACTAGATCTCAACTTACTTATTGTCGTGATAACACTTTTCCTAAAAGCTTGTCTTTTGAACCACTTAGGTCATTTGGGCTTCATAGACCTTAAAATACACCTTTGTTGCCGTTATTGTTGTCTGCTTGCCATTCCTTCAATGGTAGCTTTGCAATCTTAGATCTTATATTGGTAACAGGTAATATAATCTTCCATTTCTCCATTGTTGGTCTTTGAGGGTGACAATAAGCTGTACGATCTCTTGTTCGATATGATTGTTGCCGGAAATGTGAGTTCATAAATTTTTCAATTTGTGTGGCGTATACTGTAACTAATAATGATGAATGAGTACTTTTAATCGGACATCGTTCAAATGTACTACATTTTCCTCAGAGCAGCGATCTATTCGCTAATATATTGATACGTCCTCTGCTAGTTGTATTAATGTGCAAAAATTATGACGCATAGCATATACAACACAATCTACTCGCTTGGTTATTTATTTTGGAACCACCATAAGCGTGGTTTGGGTAATGGATTGAGACAAAAATCTTCGAAATCACTACGCTTCCTAAATTAATTTTCTAAAAATCAAAAATTAACTTTTTCTTAACGGGCTGTGTTGTCCATCAAATGACCGTGCCCTTCTAAACCACCCTTGACCAATTTTTTTGCCCTTAGCCAACCTCCTCTTGGATGTTTCACCCAGCACCTTTTCTACCTCTTCAGTCATCCTTTCAAACAAAAATGGTTCTACATTCTATAATCGATAAACATTCTAATCAGTTGAACAACTTGCAATATCCCTACTGTCGTATCTCGCTATTAGCAAGAACATCTCTGCATATACCAGGTGCGACAATCTACTAAATATCATCACATTGGAATTAATTACATATAAATGCTCTGATCCACTTTCTCAGGAAGGAAGACGCCTGTCGTAGACCAAGCTTAATTGATTGAGATGGACCCTAGTAAAGGGATCCAAATCATTCAAGTCACCGTACGCTCCCAATTTTTTTTTCCAAGCACATTCCCTAAATTTAATATAATTAATAATTAATAATCTTTATTTATAATAACATAAATTTGACAAAAAATTACTTCTTGTAATGAATGTACATAAAGGCACTATGTTGGTTGTACAACCGTTACAGAGTGGGAAAAAAAAAAACATATACTTATATTCAAAATAAATAAAAATACAAACTAAAAGATGAAATAAGTAAATTGTACGAACAAAAAATAAAATAAACCAACTTATGGTGATAATAAACTAAAATACACACTTTAATGAACAACAACACAAAAACAAACAAACAAAATCAAAATTTCTTCTTCTTGGTTTTATTCAATAAATATGACATCTATACAATATTCACATTTCTTCGTAAATATGCAGATTTACAATAATTGACTAGTGCCATCCAGTCTTTTCCATTCAGTAAACCGACCATCTCTATGGTGGACAAATTGGTTCTTTTATAACATTTATATCTTAGATCACCATACGCTGGACATTCAATCAAAAAGTGATGCAAATCTTCCACAACCTCCATATTACACATTGGACACACATCGAATTCATCTTTAAATGGACAGTTGTTTAATTTTATTGTACCACTTCTTACTCCAATGATCCATCTTATATGGTCCAAGGACATATTACTAGTCAGGTAATGACCATCCTCCAAATTGAATTGAAGCACTCTATAATGCCTATAATATTCATTGTCAGCTACACCCTCAACGAATTTGTTTTGGAACCGTGCCTCTAAACGTATTCGAATATTCCGGAATACACCATCCCACTCAGAAACATTACTAAGTGACAGGACAGTTTCCATATTTATACTTTTCATTACTTTTTTAATATGGTTAAACCAAGATAAGTCCTGCTTAATCACTTGCACCGCCAGTTTCCTAGTGAGACAATCCTCAGGAAGGTTCATGATCTTAATAATATAGTTGTGGTGCAGTTTTAATGTGAACAAAAATAGGGGTAGTATTCCGGTCTCTAAGTGCAAGAAGGCTGTTGGTGTGTAATTGGGCAACCTGAAGAGTTTTTTCAAGAAAAACCTCAATAGTTTTTCGACTTCGACATATTCCGTTCCCCCCCAAATCTGTGCCCCATAGCACAGGACAGATCGACTAACACTATTGAATATCCGATTTTTAGAATCAAATGATACACATTTATTTTCAATCAATTCGTGCCAGACAGAATTTAACCCTAACTTTGCTTTATTAACTTTTCCAATTAGGTGTTTTTTAAACGATAATTTTGGGGTAAGAGTAAGCCCGAGATATTTATAGTTATTTACAACTTCAATTTCTTCATTATCAAAGTACCACTTTTCTTTTCGCGATCTTTTACAACCATTACCAAAAATAACTATTTTAGACTTACTTAGATTGATATTTAAATTCCAAGTGCTGAGATATTTATTGAGACAATTAATCAGCCTTTGCAGGGATTGCGTTTCCGAGGCCAGTAATACAATATCATCAGCATAAGCCATGATATTTATCCTCTCACCCTCAATCAGTACACCCCCACCATCTAGGTAGTCCTCAATGTCGTTCAAGAATAGTGAAAACAAAGTAGGGCTTAAAACACAGCCCTGCTTGACGCCTGTAGTCGTTTCAAATGCATCGGTTAAACCGTTTTCATACCATATTTGAGAGTAAGTATAACTCAACAAGCCCTTAATAGCATTCACCATCCTTGTTGACAAACCTAAGTTATGTAGTTTATAAAATAGAGCCGCTCTATCCACATTGTCAAATGCAGAAGACAAATCGACAAAGAACGCATATACTTTTTGTCGCTTCTTACTTAATTTTAAATTTACAATATTAGCTAAATTAAATATATTGTCAATTGTCGAACAATTCTTCCTGAATCCTGCCTGAAAGTCCCTCAAGATCCCCCTCTCTGCCCAATCAGTTATCCTTTGTAACATAAGCCCAGTGTATAATTTACTAATTGCATTGTTGAAGGAGATACCTCTATAATTGGAAACATTGTTTATATTACCTTTTTTATAAAGAGGGAAGATTATGGAATTCTTAAATGCCGAGGGAGTATCACCACAAATGAATATTTCATTATAAATTTCCAAAAGATGATATTGAAATTCTGGTGTAGCATTTTTAAAAAATTCGAAGGGAATGCGGTCTAGACCAGGTGCTTTACCATCCTTAGCTTTCATAAGAACATTTTCAAGTTCCACTAGAGTAAACGATTTGTCTAGTTCATCATTAAACACATAAGGTTCGGCATACTGAACACTAAAAGCGCCAATCTCATGAGTGTATAAATTTGAAAAGTACTCTACCCACTGTTTTGCAGTAATATTTCCCGTAAAGCGGTTGTCCTTCTTTCTGAATCTCCGAACTGAAGCCCAAAAAACTTTCGTATTCGAAATATTATTAATTTTATTTACTATTTCCGCGTAATATTCAGTCTTCTTGGACTCACAAACATTTTTATACAATTTATTATGATGCAAATACCCTAACTTATCTTCCTCTAGATTTGTTTTTTGATATTTTTTTAGAAATTTAAAAGAATTGGTTCGAGAGTGGTGGCAATCTTTATCAAACCAACCTTCCTTAAATTTTGACTTTTTCGGATTCGGGTTATATTGCGATGACCGTTTTATAATTTTACAAAAAAAAATTATTTTCTGTTCAGTGCTCTCAGTTAGATAATTGATAGAGTTAAGGAAAAATTGCAATCTTTCTTGATAGTTTACCTTATTTTGTTTTTTCCAATCTAGTTTGGGGCAAAGAGGGAGGATATGGTTATTGTCAGCATAATTATGAAAAAGTATGGAGGTCACAATAGGCATATGGTCCGAATATATTAAAGAGTCTACCCTAAAGTCTGTTATTAAAGGTAACAATTCTGCATCCACCAAGGAATAGTCGATCACTGAACTGCCATTTGCATTTACAAACGTCCACTCACCGCTAAGGTCGTTTTTGGTTCTCCCGTTCAAAATGAATAATTTAAAATCGCTACACAACTCCAACAGTTTCAAGCCATTATTATTTACTATACAATCTTTAGAATTTCTTTTATAATTTTCAATCACATCACAGTTAACAAAACAATTTTTTGATATTTTCTGATTATTCCCAACTCTACCATTGAAATCACCAATTAGAAGAAATTTCATATTATTATTTTCTAAGACCAAATTATACAATAGATTAAAATCATTTAACCAGTTATTACAATTTAGGTATATCGGAACAATGTGAACAGTTTTATTAATATTTATCTCTACTAAACTAAAACCAGAAATTTTTATAAACTTAACATACCTCGATAAATTTATTTTAAAACCATAAACATGTCCTCCAGAAGCTCTTCCTTTCACTGAATACCTTTTAGCTGGTATCCAAATTGTTTGAAATCCATTAAATTTATGTTCGAATAGACCAATTTCTTCTTCAGTAACAAATGTTTCGAATAAAAAGAATATATCAAAATTTCTAATATAATCAAAAAATCCAGTTGCATCCGCTTTACCCTTGAGACCTGCCACGTTGTAAGCCAATGTATTCAGGGAATTCTCAGAAAATTGTAACTGCTAAGAAGTTGCATCTCCCTTCTTTCTACTACCTGATTGACTGTCTTTTCCACCACAAATATTACTTTCTGAAGTTGACCGACTTCTGAATGAAAAACGTTCTAAATTTTGTTTTGCCTTATTCTTATCCATTTCAGATTTGTTTTTCTTAAGGCCGAGGTCGGAGTCACATTTTGCTGGAGACATAGATAAGAGCCGTTTTTTATTTTCTGTATGATTATCCTTCATTCTGTAGTTATTATCTTGCATTATAAGGCGGTCATATTTAAGAACAGCGTATTTGCCACTTCTACGAGCCTCCATCATTTCTGTTTTAAGAAGTTTCCTTTTTTGCTGAACATCTTGGGGAAAATCATGGTCAATGTATAACTTTGTACCTTTCAATTTCCTTGCATTTTGGAGAATAAGTAGCTTAGTACGATATGTTCGCAGGCCCAGAAGTATAGGACGTGATTTATTGCCTCTATTACCCAATCTTCTAACAAAATCTATATCTTCTGGAATCAATTTTTGGTTTAATTCATCATCAACAAAATAACAAACAAAATTTTCCAACTCCCAATAATCATTAAAATCTTCATCAACTCCAAATATAATAATGTTTCTTTTGCGAATCTCTCGTTCAGTATGCCCAATTCGCGTATTTAAGGATTCTACTTTCTTTTCTCCTCCATATCTTCGTTTAACTCAGCTCTTAGCTGCATCAACATATTTTTCATTTCATTCATCATATCCACATTAGACAGCATTTTAATAAATGAAAACAAATTTAAAAAATTGGGAGAGAAAAAAGAGAAATGCTTATTAATTTTGTTAATAAAAAAAAAAAAAAAAAAATTCAGAATAACTGTGGTAGTATAGTTGTAAAGAGCGTCTGTAAAGCGATAGTATTATTTAAAGTTCTGGGTGCATAAGTCTAACTCATGCACGTCTGTTTGTACACAGCCTCACTGCCTAGTACTCCCACCACACTGCACTTTATCTTCAGCTAATTACTCACTTATTTAATGTACAATTATTTCTTCAATAAATATTTCAAAACCTATTCATATGATTGTATTAAAACTATACAGTAACAACAACTATAACATTAACTACTTCTCTGCCAAATTTCACAGAAAAATCACTAATCAAACCACCAAAAAAATTGAAATTTTATAGAGACGATGTTCACTTGTTAAAAGCTGGATCCCCACCCCCAAATTTAATATAAAATTAAGATAAAAAGAAAACTATTGCGCTGACTTCTAATTGATTACTTGGTCAATTGCTAAACAAAAATGTGTTTAGTTAAAATGCAAAATTTGTATTCTGCGTGTGTAAAATATTCAAATTTAAAAACTAATGTCACCTCTTTCAAATTTTATGTTGTGCGGGTATTATAAATTATTTCAAAAACCAACGATTTCTTTTACTGCGGGAGGGTGGTTCTGGATTGTGTTGCACTTGTTGATAGCAGATTCTTACTGTGTAGTTTTGTTCATTTTTTTTTTTTTATCAAATTTATTTTCACTCCTTACTATTTCATTGGTAGACCAACTAACGAAAGTTCAAAATAAAAAAAGGACAGTAAAAGTCACAGTCACACGGTTAGGTACAATTCCCATTCTAGTTTTGTGCATTTCAATCGACTTGGTCTTAGCTTTAGTGAAGTGTGTAGGAGAAAAATTTATGCAGTTCACTATGCTCTTCTTCTAGTTTAATTTTTTTTTTTCTTTTTTATACCAAAAGCAACAACAAACCAATGTTTTTTGTTTCAGGAGCTTAGAAACAATAAAGAAGCTTTTTTCATGTGAACTCCTTCAAGTGCTCACTCTCTTTATGTAGAAGGCGTTTCATTCACATTCCCAGTTAGAAGTATATCGTTCTTAAAATAAAAGGCCAGAAGAAGTTTCTTAAATTATCTCTGAGGGAGATAATTTTTTCCTTGTTACCATTGATTCTGATGCTCAGGTGATTGAATTTATAAGTAATAATCTATTAAGCAGAAGACATATATCGCAAAACGTTTTTTAGTTTTATTTTCCATTACTGCTTATAAGAAAAAATATCACAATATAGTAAAAACACATTTTGTCGTTAGTTTTCTATGGGGTTTTATCTGTGAGATATGGTGCCAATATAGTTAACAACTATATTTATTAATTTAGAAACCGGGGTTCTAACCTTTTATCCTCCAAAGGACCTTTTGACAGTGTGGGAAAAGCTTTTATCAGAGTAATTAATTCCCCAAATCATAAGGTACTATTATTATAACTTATTTTGTTTACCTACTCTATTGAATTGAGTTTTTTCGTATGAAAAATGTACATCTTTAGCTTTATTTTCACTGTGGGTAGACATGAGGAGGTTCAGTTTTGTTGCTTTTACGTTCGCGAGAACATTACCAAAGAAAAATATTGCGTTTTCTTTCTCCTGTTCATTCATGCAAGCAAAACACTAAAAATTACAATAGAAACTTTAATTGAATCTATAATATATGATTTAGGGTTAGGTTACAGTTTAGAAGCCGTATATTGGATACGCTAAACTTTCCAGTTTGACATTATATGAACATTTCTATTCACAATTACTATTTTTGGCTCAACTTTTGCCCACGACCTACTACTACTTTAAATATTATTGATTATATTTATCACCTTGTATCTAATTGACTCTCTACAAATTTGTACATCTCACCTTTATTAGATGGACGGTTTCCTTGAAGTCTGTGAATGTACCTCTAAACGGTCTGAGGTCCCTAGGTAATGAACCCATCGCCTAGAACTACACAAAAATAATTCCTTTAAATCAATAGCGCTCGCTAAGTCTTCAACGGCAATTAATAAAAGGCTTATTTTCTAACAAAAATGTTACTTAGTACTGCAATTAATGTGCTTTACTTGCTTTATTGTAAAATCTACAGAGCATGCGAGGAGTGGTCCAAAAATAAGAGCATTGCCAAATCATTGTTGAGGATTCCTCATGTCGGAACATCAAACCAATACTGTATATTCATATTGGATCTCATCTGTCTTGTTCTTTGTTTGGTGTCGGCAGCCTTTCACTGACTAGGTTAATTGCAAAAACAAAACGCCTCATCGTCTGTGAATTTAAACCAGGTTGATTAACCATTTAAAAAAAAGCACGTGCTTAGGGCATCAAGGGAAATTGGTACCACAGAAATTTACAATGGTCATGAGCCATTACGTGCAATATTACAAATGATGCAGCTGTAACTAATAATATCCGTTAAAAGGAACCTTAACATTAAATGTATGTATGTGTATGTATATTTATTGCTTTTAGAAATACATCATAGCAAAGAGTTAGAGTACTCATTTTACACACCTTAACATTACACCTTAACATTAAATGTATGTATGTGTATGTATATTTATTGCTTTTAGAAATCTCTTTAACAAAAACTTACAGTTTAAAAAGTTAAGTATAAGGGTTGATTAAACGCCAAAAGGTACACAAATCAGCAAGTACCCAACATTTCATTAATACTTCATTGATATTATTTAAGTAATTTTACTGCATTAATTTTCATTAATATTTTTTAGAATTCATTAGATGTCACAGACCCTTATGCTGGCCATTTTCATCTACAAAATATATGTTCAAGTAGCACTGTAGATTGATTGTAGTATCTATTTATCTATAATAATCAAACTATTAATCACAGGTTAAAAAAAAAATCATAAAAAATATGAGGCTAAAAATTCAAAAACTGTTTTTAAAAAATGCTTACACCAACATACATCAATGATTTTGCTTATTTTATTTATTTATTTTTATTTTTAAACAAAAATATATAAGTTCATTCTTCGATTAATGTAATTGTTACTTTATGTAGTAGTCAAACGTTTATAATAATAGGTAATAATTAATCTGGCTTTATCCGCAAATAATATAGTTTTCTTCAATTACATTCTCAATCTAGGTATTCTTCTAGGTATATATGTAATATAAAATAAATAAAATATGCATAAATAAAATTAGGGGGACTAAATTAAATTACAATTGAGAAATGAATAATTATTGTTGCACAATCTACTTGTTATTAACTGTGTGTTATTTGTGCTCACGAATATTTCGGTAAGACGAATTCAATACTAAAATATTGTTTTAAATCCTCCGAGATTCAAATTTAATCAGTAGCCGACTCTAACTTTGTCTTTTTCTACTTTAACATGCATGTACAAATATGTGACAACTTCAGAATAAAGCATATTAAAGATAAATCAGAAGAATAATTTGGAATACAGTTAAAATAAAGTACCTATTTAATAACGAAGTTATAATATACATTTTATCATAATTATAACAAAAAAATATTATGAATGAACTGGCCAGCATAAGGGTCTGTGACATCTAATGAATTCTAAAAAATATTAATGAAAATTAATGCAGTAAAATTACTTAAATAATATCAATGAAGTATTAATGAAATGTTGGGTAATTGCTGATTTGTGTACCTTTTGGCGTTTAATCAACCCTTATACTTAACTTTTTAAACTGTAAGTTTTTGTTAAAGAGATTTTTGTACCTTTTGGATAGATTTTCCTTTTTGTCTATTTTACAAAGTTACTTATCTGCTTCACAGATTTTTTTAAAATTTAGAATAAGCAATTCTATCATTATAACCTGATAAGGTGTTAAGTCGGAACCATAACTACCATTGGAGAGATCTTTTTAAAGAATGATTATAGTTGCCATCCTCAATAACAACTTTTTTGAGAAAGCGTTTTGAATAAAATAGGAAGGTATTTATACGTAAATAGCAAAATTAAATTGCGATTTAAGTACTTCCTTTTAAGAGGAGTAAGAAAAATAAACTGCGATTACAGTACTTCTCCCTAAAAGGCTGAGAAGCAAAGATTTTGAATCGAACGACAATTCCTTGATGTAAATCGGTTCACTCAGTGATAATTTTATCGATTGCAATACTTCCTCTTAGTAGGTGTAAGAGCATGAAGGCACTTCACACCCACGTAGAGGAGCTTTAACCACTTCTTCGTGCTAAATTTTATCAAAATCGGCATAAGCGATATAGAAATATTGGTAATAATAGTTTTAGAATGGGCCTTATTTGGGTGGGGCGAACTCCCCTCCTTATGAGGCACGGCGTCGAGACTTTTAAAGTTCAAATCTGTACAAAATTTCGATTCGATTGACACTTCATTCATGAAAATCGGTTCACTTGTCGATAATTTGAAACGATTGCTATACTTCCCCTTAACAAGTGTAAGAGCAGATCGTCGCTTTAATGTTACGTAGGGGAGCCCTAACCCTGTCATCCTACCAAATTTTATCAAAATCGGGCTAAGATTTACAGAGTAATTAGTAATAATAATTTTGGAGGGGGCTTTACATAAAGGGGGCTAACTCCTCTCCCATTCAATGTACAGCATCGAGACCCCCAAAAGGCACATCTACATAAAATTCCGAATCGAATGACACCTCATTCATGAAAATCGGTTCGCGCGTTTAGGCGCTACGCAGTTTACAAAAAGGTAACAACAACAAGAAGAAGAAGAAGAACAACAACAACAACAATTTCTGAAAATGCCGTTTTTGCTCATTTTCGGCAACTTTTTTCTCGAAAACTATTAGATCTGGGTTGTTGCAAAAAAATTACAGTGATAAAGGAGGGTTTGCCCTATAATTTAAAGAAAATTTGGGAATTTTATCTTTTATAGAAAAAGAGAAAAAAATTGTCAAAGTTGGGTGTTTTTCAACGTTACGCTTTTTCGTGCAGTTTTTGACGATCAACCCTTATACAACTGTCCTACCGGACAGTTTTAATACATCATAGCAAAGAGTTAGAGTACTCATTTTACACACCTTAACATTACACCTTATTTTACACTTTAACATTAAATGTATGTATGTGTATGTATATATATATTTATTGCTTTAAGAAATACATCATAGCAAAGAGTTACAGTACTCATTTTACACACATTAACATTACACCTTATTTTACATCTTAACATTAAATGTGAAAATAACGAACAAATTTATAAAATAATATCTAGGGCACTCGGAGAGTGTCGTTTGCTAAGAGTCACAGAATTTAAGGGAATATATTTTTTAGTGCAGTTGCATAAGGCAGTTGCAGTTGCAAATGAATAGGTAGTGAGTTTGATTATTCTACTCTGACATTATTTTTCTATCTTTCCAAAACGTTGAAAAATCCTAATTTTGGTCAATTTTGTAATTATCCAAGCAAAAATAAGTGTTCAAAAAAGGAATTAATAAAGGTCAGTAATCTCTGAAGAATTCTTTTTCTATTCTATTTCTATTTGAAATTGAATTCTATTTGATATGACGTTTTTTATAATACCAAAACTGTATGATGGAGAGGTTCGACGAGTGAGGTGTCATTCGATTCCGAATTTTAGATATCTGCCGTTTGATAGTTTCACTTTGTTGAGGGTATAATTGGGAGAGGGGCTTTACAGGTCTGATTGACTGAAATCTAATTCTAGTATTTCATGGGGAAAAATTAAAGATTGTTAGAGTAATAAGGAAAATAAGATATTAATGAAAAAATTATGTAAAACGCCATCATTTTTTTTTTTACTTTCTGTAAAAAGGTTAGGAAAGTATTGTTTCTTCCTAGAAGTCGCTAAAAATGTTAGTATATATGAGCTGTTATTTTTGAAAGTGGTATAAGTCCATTTTTCCATGTATAAGATATTTAAGGTTTTGCATTTGAATTAATTTAAAAATATTCGTAAACCTTAATCTATTCAAGTGATGTTATTAACACTATACACCTTTTAAATTTTATTATGAAATAATAATTATTACAATTCTTAAAAAAAATAAACGATTTTTTTAGCTCCAAATGGACTATACCACTTTCAAAAATAACATATTACAAGAAATAAAAACAGGAGTAAATATGAGTCCATATTTTTATAGACATTATAGCTTTTCTGAAATGGGTTTTTATGTAAAAAGTAATAATAGGAACAAACAGTAGGACTTGCGAAGGAGAACTAAATAAATTCAGTTTTTACTTACTTCTCATCATTTCATCGGAACAATAATACCGTTATCTTGTTAACAATGTTGTTTTTAATACACTAACACTAGATAAGAATATCTGCTAACGAGCAGCGTACACTGAAGTAGCAATAATCAAAAATAATTGCAATAAGAAAGTTGTTTGTTGACTTTATAAAAAAAATCGTACTCCATTGAATGTATGATTATAAATATGGAAAGAATGTGTCTATATCTTACTGAAATTACCATTAATTCATTTTTTTTTAAATTGGATTTATACCACTTTCAAAAATAACAGCTCATATGACATTCTCAGTGCTGCCAAAAGCTGATTGATATTTACTCTGAGGACTTAACAGAAATTCCTCTGCTGAGCTTCAGCCGTTTCATTCACATGTGGTTCAGTGAAATCATATATTTAGAAATACTGAGCTGTATACAATAAATGCATGTGAGGTATATTATATTAAGTATGCCTTTCCAATTGTAATCTTCGTTTTATTTATTTATTTACTTTTTTTTTTTTTAATTTTTTAACAATGTTGCAAACAGCTAAACGTTCATTTTCTGTTGCAATCATGGAAAAATCCTATCAGAATACCTGTGTAACAACTCAGGCTGGATGCCTTACGTTTTTTAAGAATAGAAGCAGATTAATTTTACTTATTATTAGTTTAGAGGATCCGATCGAAGACTACGAATGAAAAAAAAAATTGAGAAAACTTTTGAACCAAAAATTAGATGTACACAGAAATAAAACTAAAAACTTTATCTTTCTGTAACTTTTGTTTAAGTTCTATAATAATTAATTTAATTTTTTTTTTTTAAATTATGTTTTGAATTATATAAAAAAAAAAGAGTCAAGTATGCCTATTTTTTCTGGCGGGCTTCATGTCCAACTATCAAATTAGCTGTCATGGACGAAGTGGATTAGCAAATGTGCTTATAAATTTTGCATATTAACTATTAGATTAAATCCAAGGCCTAGACCGGAAATTGAACCCAGTACCATAATACATGCTTTGCGGGCCTCTAACTGATCGACTATTGTGGCGCGTTCGAATTACATAGATATGAGGCACCAATATCGTAAGAGATGCTTAGGACTGAGATTGTCTTAATTCACTCCTGCTTTTGACAAGAATTCCGATTGTTTTATTTTATTTTTTTGCAATTACAGAAGTGTATACCGGTATAATAACTAGTTTGGATTGAGATGATACCCATATTTTAGTGATGATGGTTAAATTAGTAATTGGTTGGATGTATAAATTTCTGTCTATGAGTAGTGAGAGACTTCCTCATATCTGTCATAATAAGCTGTATTAACTGTATTAAGTTATACAGTTGAAAAAAGTACTCCGCTTAAGGCTATCTCTATGTTAATAATTTTTTTAAGGGTTTCTTATTTAAATATGTAAAATTACTTAATACCTTGCGACTAATGGAGTGTATGATAAATTTAATTTATGTTTGCTTTTTATTTTATTTTAAATTTGGTCCTTTGCTATTGATTTTTCTAAAATGGACTATAATAATATTGTTTACTATCAACTCCTTTGTCATTGATGTATTTCTAGCGCAAACAAATGTTCTGACTGACTGGCGATATTAAGTTCAAGACAATTAAGATTAATAAATCAAAATTAAAAATATAAAGTAGGAAAAGAAACTGTCCACAAGGAATCTACTCGCAATTAATTTTAATTTTATGTTATTATCCCGATTATTATTTGCAGTTGGTTGATGTTATGTTAAGTCTAGAAATGCTTCGAGTTTAAAGGGTATTTACACCAGAAAATTTTAAATTGGACAAATACAGAGGGAGATACAGCAATTTAGTTGAATATATTATTGCCACATGTAGGACCAGAATATTAAATAAGCAAAATAATCCTCTGCCCACATTTAGTAGATAGATCCAACTACTTCACAGAATTTTCAAAATATTAAAACAGCACAAATAGCCACAGTAAAATTGTATTTCATACTTTCACTGTGAGTACAGTAATCACTCATTATTTGGTTTTTGTTGTTTTTTTTACGTTTGCTAAAGAAATAGTATTTAATTATATAACTGATTCTTTTTTCTTCTTCTTCTTCTTGAGTTTTTATTTGACTGGTTCTTTCAAAAGTCTGGTATTTTGACATGTGAGAAAAAATGTTGATCGAAAAAGAATAGTTAGAAAAAAAACAACTTTCCTTTGTTTATCTGAGGTATTTGAAGCTCTGTTAGCTGAGGTTATTAATATAATATATGGTAGGATTTAGGTTCACTCATTGCCTAATTTCTTAAGATATCCCTCTCAAGTAATAATGTAATGTGAATAATGCTAATGCATCGGAAGTGCGATTATGCGCAGTGGCTTCTTTCTACTATTCTAGGTAGCGCCTATGTGTTAATTTGAACTTTGGTTTAAAACTAATGATTCAAGATTGGCAAGGAATCGGTCAAATCAAAACAACAACTCTGTCATTTTTGCCAACGTTTCGACAAATATATTGTCTTCTTCAGGGCCTCGATATTACAAATACAAAAATACAAACAATTTAGAGAATCAGTAACATAGAAAATCATAATAAATCAGTAAAATAAAAATCAATAAAATAAAATACAATAAATTTTTTATAATTATTAAAACTTACGTGGCTATGCGGGTTTGTATGTGGGTTACAAACAAGTCTTCATTAACACCTCTACCGCAAAATTCACAAAATATGTTAAACTGTTTAAAATGTTCATCCTTTTTTTTAAATATACATCTCAATAGACATACCGGCTGACCATCCTTTATATAATGAATTATGTTCCTCCAAATGGAAACAAAGTTCATCATAGAATAGAAATGAAAGAGAATTTTTAACTTGAGTTTGAAATTGATCATTAACCTCATTATACAAAGCTATTTTAATACAAACATAGGTGTTTTTCCACCTAATCCCGACGACAGTTAATGAATCGAAATCAGTTAATTTCAAAAATAAAAAACACAAAGGGCTCAAACTTGATATTTAGTATCAGCTCATCTGATCAAAATTGGAAGTTCTTAATTTACTGCGTGAATTTTTCAGTTTTTTGCATTTTTCTTCAAATTTCATCTATGACAATCTACGATGATCTATCACTTTTCAAAAAGCTGTTTTTAGGGTAGGGTCTTTTTAATTTTTGGGGCAGTGGCCTCACACCTGTTTGCACCCTTACAGTCTGAGAATCTTCTACAATTCTTTATTGGGATATTCTGTGTAACTAGATGAAAATAGATACCTATAACAGTATAAAAACCTCACTAATTGTGTTGGTTTAGTTTTTAATAGGACGAAAAAATAACTGCCAGTTTCAGTCATGATAAATTTTATTATGCCGAGCTTTCGATCTAGGGACTAGGTCATCTTCAGGGCTGTGGAACATATTTACAAAATTTTTTACCTAATTTAAAATGTACTATTTTACATCATTAGAGTAAAATAGGGGTGTGTCTTCTGTCTTGTCTGTTCATGGTTTGATCCGTCTGTGTGATCCGTCTATGTGTCAGTCCATGAACAGAGAAGACAGAAGACACACCAACCCTCTAAATATGTAAAGTAGTACATTGTAAATTAGGTAAATAATTTTGTAAATTTCTTTACATTATACATATTCATTGTAATATAATTATTGTTAACACACTGTAAATATATTCCACAGCCCTGAAGGTGACCTAGTACCTTGTCGAAAGCTCAGCATAATAAAATTTATCATGATTGAAACTGGCAGCATTTTTTCATCCTATTGAAACTATGAATCAGTCAGTCACCAAAAATAATGAACAGTAATGAGTTTTTAATTAAATGCAATATAATTTTTGGTAATAAAATTGGTCAATAAGAAAGTACTAACCGCAGTGAATGAATGTTTTGTAAAGCCTGCGTAATTATTTTTTGCTCTATTCTTCTTTACAGCGAAGAGCCGTCATGTCACACCATTCCGATGATACAATGCTGATGCCCAGCAGTGACAGCTTTTGGGAACCTGGTAACTATAAAAGAACTACTAAAAGAATTGAAGATGGGTACAAACTGTGTACAGATCTGATTACATTAGTACAAGAAAGGGCGGATATAGAAAAAGCATACGCTAAAAGTTTGAAAAGTTGGTCTAGAAAATGGAATGATTTCATTGAAAAAGGTAAAAACATTTTTAGATTAAAAAAGAAAAATTAGATTTAAAAAAAAAATTCTTACAACACAGTTTGGTAATTTCATTTCTTTTTCTTCTCGGCGCTACAATCAATTACTAAGGGTCTTGGCGTCTACGATCTTGGTCCTCTCTGCATAATGGTGAAGTCTTCTATTTTTGAGGCAGACTTGAGCAATTTTTGCACGAATAACATCCACTTTGAGATTTTGTATATATAAAACTGACTTAAAGGCGGTGTTTGATTCCCTGGTCCATTGTAAACTTTGGAGTAAATTGTACAGCCTGGGAGCTAGTGCCGAACTAGTTAGAATAATAGCTTAACTGTAAGAATACGCCGCCATGAAGTTATGCCTGAACGTGGTTTGCACTATAGAAGAACTAAGTATTACAAGGGGGGGTGAAATACTTTGTATTTTATGTCTGACTTTGACTCATATTCAGAATTTGAGGTTTATGAGGTATCCAAATAGAGAGTAATTAGGCTATTGCATTTAATGTACGCTGACGATGTTATTTTGCTGGCGGACTCGTGGAGAGATGCTCAGAACAAATTAAATGAGTTAAATTCGTGCTGCGAAGTAAACATGCTAAATGTAAATATTGAAAAAACTAAAGCGGTGATATTCAGGCGCTCTCGTAGAATCAAAACAAACAGAACCCTTAGGATAAATGACGATCCAATAACGATCGCCAATAACAGGCGTTATGATCATAGCAATAAACATAACTGGGCTAGTTGTATTGCTGACTTGTTTGTGCAAGTTGGCGAGGACAAAAATAACATATTTAATGGTGAATATCTCAGGGTGCACAAGGAGGATATTTTGGCTAAATTTAAAAACTACTCGCTTTCTCTTGACATGAGTAAAATAATTAACTCAAAATACAATTGGACCTTTAGAAACTTATCTTCGTTCATCCCAGGAGAAAAATATGTGAAATTTGAGACAATCATAAATACAATTAGAATTTTAATACAATTAAGATAGGCCAATAAAACATTGTTAAGAATTAATCACGATGGAAATAAATATGTTATAAATAGTGAATTAACTTGTTTGAACTGTAATAGTAGAGAAATGGAAACTCTGTGCCATGTGATGTTTGCCTGCGTAAACAATTGAGAGCCAAATATATTGATAAACTCTTAAAACAAAATAAAAATCATGATTTATCCACTTTTTATAAAATCAATAGAGGAACTAAACTATATTTACTTCTATGTACTAAATATGTTAAAGTTAAGAAGTTTTTTATTAGAGGAGTATTGGCTGATTTTTTTTTTAAAGAATTATTTGATTTTTAATGTTTTTTGTACTTTATTTTAACAATATTAAACAAGTAGTAGGTAACTTTTTTGTTTCTATTAATCTAACAATATTTGTGATCTTTACTTATTCAATTAGGGCTACTTTGAAAAATTTTTTTTTTTATTGTTTTGTTTATTATTGTTATTATTTATTTTACTCATGTAAATGAGATTCCTTTATTTTGTTTTGTTATGGCTGTAATGCTAAAACAATATACAGGGTGAACCAGTAAGTATTGTCAATAGGCCTACTGCGTGTAGTACATCTAAAGTGGAGTTCAATGACGTATTGGCCAAGTTCATATTTTCCTCTGTTCTTGAGTGACGTCACTTTAAAGTTTTTTTCTAAAATCATTACTTTTTTCCAATAAAAATGTTATTACTCAGAAAGTTTTAGTCCGAATTCGATTCTGATGACATGGTTAGAAAGACAGATAAATTTCCTAAAAATTGACACCATTTTGAAGCATAAATTTTTCTCCAAACTGCCTTAATCTTCCACCGGAACCTAGGAAAATAAAAGTAATCGAAATTTTTAAGAAAACTCATTAGGCTCTTATGTGATCATTTTCAGACCTAGGTGCTGGCACTTTTTACAAAAGTTTTCTTGTCTAATGGGCTTTCAAACGGTATATCATTTTCCAGGATTCCTTTTCTCTTCGTATGAGAAATTGCGTTTGTTTTGCAAGAAAACGTGTTCACGAGCTTACAGCAGTGATATTGTATTGTGTTGTTTAATTCATTAAACTCTTGGGGATGGAGCTGTAGTCAATTTTTGAAGTAGATGGTCTTAAAATAAGGTAGTCTGAGGTTACTCATAAAAAAAAAAAAAAAAAAAAAAAAAAAACTAAACTTAAATATTTGACAAAATGTTAGATTTTGAAACTAAGCAAATTAGCCTTCGATTATAAAAATAGCACTTGTTTAAAATATTTTCTAACATTTTGTCAAATATTTCAGTTTAGATTTTTTTTTTTATATTATTTTTTTTTTTATGTGTAATAAGTAACCTTAGACTACCTTATTTTAAGACCATCTACTTCAAAAATTGACTACAGCTCCATCCCCAAGAGTTTAATGAATTAAACAACACAATACAATATCACTGCTGTAAGCTCGTGAACACGTTTTCTTGCAAAACAAACGCAATTTCTCATACGAAGATAAAAGGAATCCTGGAAAATGATATACCGTTTGAAAGCCCATTAGACAAGAAAACTTTTGTAAAAAGTGCCAGCACCTAGGTCTGAAAATGATCACATAAGAGCCTAATGAGTTTTCTTAAAAATTTCGATTACTTTTATTTTCCTAGGTTCCGGTGGAAGATTAAGGCAGTTTGGAGAAAAATTTATGCTTCAAAATGGTGTCAATTTTTAGGAAATTTATCTGTCTTTCTAACCATGTCATCAGAATCGAATTCGGACTAAAACTTTCTGAGTAATAACATTTTTATTGGAAAAAAATAATGATTTTAGAAAAAAACTTTAAAGTGACGTCACTCAAGAACAGAGGAAAATATGAACTTGGCCAATACGTCATTGAACTCCACTTTAGATGTACTACACGCAGTAGGCCTATTGACAATACTTACTGGTTCACCCTGTATACGAGGGTCGTTTGAAAAGTCCGTGCAAAGTCAGAGAGATAGCACCACTGGCGCGTATCGAGGTTATGTTTAGTTAGTAGCATCTCTTGGAAGAACACACACCAAGTTTCAGCCAGATCGGTCAATTTCTTTGTGTTTGGCATTCGTTTGAATCGAGGAAGTCGAGTGATTTTCAAAAAATGGACGAAAAAGAATTTCGTGTGTTGATTAAACACTACTTTATGAAAGGCAAAACGCCTGAGGAGACTAAAGAGAAGCTTGATAAACATTATGGTGACTCTGCACCTTCGATTAGAACAGTTTATAAGTGGTTTCAAAATTTTCGGAGTGGCCATATGGGCACAAGTGACGCTGAACGTTCTGGACGCCCTGTTGAGGTTACTACTCCAGAAATCATTGATAAAATCCATGATATGGTGATGGATGACAGAAGAGTGAAGGTGCGTGAGATTGCTAGTGCTGTGGGCATCTCGAATGAACGGGTACATAATATTTTGCATCAACATTTGGACATGACAAAGCTATCCGCAAGATGGGTGCCGCGATTGCTCACGCTTGACCAAAAACGAAATCGTGTGAAGTGTTGCAAGGACGGTTTGCAGCTGTTCCAGAAGGATCCGCAGGACTTTAAGCGTCGTTTCGTCACTGTGAATGAAACATGGATACATCACTACACTCTTAAGACCAAAGAACAATCTAAACAATGGGTTACCAAGGGGGAATCTGCGCCAAAAAAGGCGAAGACCGTTCCTTCGGCCGGAAAGATTATGGCGACTGTCTTTTGAGATTCGCAAGGAATAATCCTCATCGACTATCTGGAAAAGGGTAAAACTATTACAGGTGCATATTATTCATCGTTATTGGACCGTTTGAAAACCGAGCTGCAAGAAAAACGCCCACGATTGGCCCACAAAAAAGTCCTTTTCCATCACGACAACGCACCAGCTCACATCTCAGCAGTTGTGGTCGCAAAATTAATGGAAATAGGGTTCCAACTCGTTTCACATCCCCCCTATTCTCCAGACTTGGCTCCCTCGGACTACTATTTCTTCCCCAATATGAAGAAATAGCTGGCGGGAAAAAGATTTTATTCAAACGAGGAGGTGATTGCAGAAACGAATGGCTATTTTTCAGACTTGGACAAATCCTAATATTCGGAAGGGATCAACAAACTAGAGCAGCGTTGGACGAAGTGTATAAGCCTAAAAGGAGACTATGTTGAAAAATAAAAAAGGTTTAGCCCCAAAAATTAAGTAGTTTTTATTTTTGCACGGACTTTTCAAACGACCCTCGTATATATATCTATATATAAAACTGATAAAATGTTTTTTGACTTTATTTATAACTTTATTAAGAATAAAAACTATACAATGCAGATATATATACAAAGTATTTAAGTGATGACAACACCCCATCATCTATACTTACCGGGAGGAATCTAACGATTGAAGAAGATTAATGAGTTACAATGGTAATAATTGTCAGTACAAAGTCTTCTGTGCTCTAATTATTTTTTGTTTTAAGGACCTGAATATGGAACGACGGAAGCTGCTTGGAAAGGTGTACTTGTTGAAGCAGAAAGATTGTGCGATTTACACCATAAAGTTAAGGATTCCCTGTGCAATGAAGTTATTCATAACGTTAAATCATGGCAGAAGGATACATACCATAAAGTAAATGATTATATTGTTTGGATTGCTTTTATCTTCATCAAAATTATTATTATTCGGATGCTTGTGCCACTGAGTCGCAGGGGCGTAGGCTTTCTGACCTTCTATATAGAATGTCTATTTGTAATGCTAATCAGCTATTGGAGTAATGACTTTGGTTTGTTCTGAGGTTTGCTCTAGTGAAAAAGCGTTTGTGTTCAATGCTTAGTTGAGTCGTCTTTGGCAATGAAAAATATAATAAATTATTACAGTTTTGTAATAATTCTAGCGTACTGTTTTTCTCCATGGCCGAATCTCACTAACCTAAGTAAATTATTTTTACTCTACATCGTTAACGCTGTCTTCAGCAAAGGGTTAACCCACATCTTAGTATATCTATCCTCCTGGCGCGGATGGACTTTCCTACAAATATTACTATCTAATGCCCTCAATGGCAGAAACGATAATTACTTGACCAGCCAATTGTGACACCTCGAAGCACGTAGCTTGCTACGCTTCCTGCAACACCGATACGTTACAGACGCCCCCCAAGGAAGTTTTTCCACTACTACAATCTGAATATTGAATTGAAATGTCCTCGGCTTAGTAATTTAAAGATTCAGCACATCTGGCTTATCCGAAAGTTTTCTTTCCGTATGATCTTCCAGAGAATAAAATGCACATTTCGCTTTCTCTTCAAAGAATCATTTTATCAGCCTTCTTGTTATCATGCACTGCACTAGCTGTGAAGGACATGGGAACCGCTATGAATTCACCATTAAATTGCTTGCTGATTACTCCACTGAGGCATGAAGACAGAATATTTTTAACAAAACTTTATCCGTCATTTTTAATTTAATTTTTTTTTTTTTTAGCCTATTGCCTACCCATCGGTTTAAAACTTGATGCCATCTGTGTTCACTGTTTTAATTTCCAAACTGGCGATGTCTTCTTAAGCGCAAATGTTAAAATACATTTACATCTCATCAAAAATATTTCATTATTATTTTTTCCCATTTGCAGTCAATTATGCAGATTAAGGAACGAAAAGAAATTGAAGATGCGTTTAAGAAAGCCCAAAAACCTTGGGCAAAATTATTAGCCAAAGTAAATAAAGCAAAAAGTGATTATCATTCTGCTTGCAAAACTGAAAAGTCTGCATCTAATCAAGAACGAAATGCGAGCGGTGATAGTAGTATGTCCTTGGATCAGGTACAGTTTTTAATTTTATTTTATAATACCTCTTAGAGCAGTGTGTACCTACCTCACATGGTAATCTTGGAAATTTTAAAACGTTCGTTTTTTTTCTTTTAAGTTGAGATACTAACTTCACAAAGAATAAAACCATCATTTTTATTCGAAACATGTAAATTATTTGTAGGGCTAAAATTAATGGAAACGGCAACATAAGGATCTGTTTTATTACAAACAAAATATAAGAAAGCGCGAATGCTATCTCGTATAAATCCGATATTCTTATGAAAATTTAACAGACTTAATTTTAGAGTTAGCCAATAAGTATAATTTACTAAATTGTATAAATTAATTTTTTTTTAAATAATCATCAGTGGTTACTTAATTTACTGAACATGTTTACAAAACTGACTCGGTCTTAATAAGGAATATATATTTAAATATCGGAAGGAAGTGTAAAAAACATTGTGTTCTAATGAAAAAAATATTTGTTGAATATAAAATTAGTAAATTTAAAAGTATCAGAGATACAAAAAAAATATTGGTTCGTTTTTTCATCATGGTCTTTGACTCGTTCATTTAAAACCGCTAATTTTCGATTTGCTAAAAGTTGCAATATTTTAAAAATTTGTTAAACCAGTGGTAGTCAACCTGGTCTCTACAGCCCTTGTAGTTGGCGTACCAGCATTCATAGAGGGCGATAGGGATTTTGTCTGATACTGAAGTACTTTCTTTCTTTTTTTCTTTTTTTATTAAATTGACTTTTTAAAAAAGTTGAAATAAATATATTTTAAAGTATTGTTTAAAAAATTTTCATGGCATTATCTAAAAACATATTTATTAGATTTAATAAAATTCTTTTGTGCTTATAGTGTAGATATGGTCCCCTCTACTTACATTGATGTGGTGCACTCTTGTTTTTAAAAATATTTATTAAAATATATTGTAATATAAATTAAACCTATACTTCCGGGAGTGATTGTAACGCTGCTTACGATGTCCAATGTAACATGGCATATTGCAGTTCCCTTGTCATAAAAAGTATACCAATTTAGGTATATGTAGGCTCAAACCATCAGGGTGAACTAAATAATGAGTAAAATTAAATTTTATCAGAAAATATGTCAATTAAATTTATCATCTTGATGTGGGAGAAATTTATGTGAGTGTTTCAGATCAGACTTTGTAGTTTAACCATTTAATGTTGCTAATTATTAAAAACTAACATCTGTTGGGTTTTATTTTGTAGATCAAAAAAATGCAAGATCGTGTGAGTAAGACGAAAGAGGATGTACAGCGCTGCAAAGAGAAATATGAAACAGCACTACAAGAATTAAACAGTTATAATCCAAAATATATGGAAGATATGTCCGTTGTTTTTGATAAATGCCAAACACTTGAAGCTGATCGTTTACAGTTCTTTAAAGAAATATTATTTTCTTTACATCGATGTTTGAACATTTCGCATGACCCGTTGTAAGTATACTTTTTTTATTAGAGAAAGTAGGAGAAATGAAGTTAGTATGGTTATAACATCTTTATATTTGGACCAAATTTGGTGTTTACGAATGTAGACTTGAGTTGATAGAAAAGAGTTTATTACAACAGAAAACGCAAATACATTCATTCATCATTTATAAAAAAAATATATTCATCTCATACATATGGAACTTCCTCTGTCGAGATCTGTTGTTACTAAAATTCTATCTGAAGAAAATTGGTCGACCGGAATTGCAACTAAACGTCTTATTTATTTTCTCTTTTTACTAGTAACAGAATTATTCGCCAATTTATTAAATTTTCTAAATTTAGTTTTTCATCAAAATTATATCTTTTGCGCACCGCCCGATTGACAGAAGTTGCTTTTAAAAAATGGTGTGTGTGCGTGTGAGAGAGAGAGGGAGAGAGAGAAAACGAAATACCTCAAAACAAAAAATTACGCGAAACTTACCTTTATTTTATGTTTGGTTATCAAATAAATCTTAATTAAAATCCGCCAAATGGAAATAGCTGGATGGGGGGGGGGGTTGTTCCTGAGTTAAAAGCTCGTTATAGACATACTATTTCTACAAAAACAATGGCACCGAGGACTTAACTTCCCTAAAAAATGTTGACATTTTTGTGTGACAAGGGATATACATGAAAAAAATAATAATTAATTGTTTTTGCATGTTGTTTAATTTTTTTTTTATTATCTCATTTTTTGTTAGGTCACATATTGGTGATTGTATTTTAGGACACCTGCACGATGCGTAAATTCAGTTTTCTAAATTTAGAAAAAAAAAATGAGAATTGTAAGAGAAAGTCGTGCGAGTGTTTCACATTAGGTTTTTTCTAGATTTTCCGCGAGTTTCTCTATAAATTAATTCACGGTATTTCATTAAATTTGATATACTAACTCACATTTGTAAGCTTTTTCAATTTTTGTTGAATAATTTTTTTAAATCTTCCTACTAAAGTCCTCGATTTAGGGGACTTCTTGTTATTGGTTTTATTTTATCAAACTAATTGGAGTTAAACAAGCCAATTTTCAAGAAAATTTGGCCACAGAAATTGCAATAAAAGAAAGTTATGTGAGTGTATCACACTGCAATTTTTGTTTGAATAGGTTGCCGCAAATATATGAGGAATTTTACCATACTGTAAACAATGCAGACCATGAGAAGGATTTAAAGTGGTGGTCAAACAATCATGGCGTGAATATGGCTATGAACTGGCCCCAGTTCGAGGTAAATAATTATAACTATTATAATTTACGCTTAAATATTTGAATTTTCTACTTTTATAATCAGTTAACCTTTTACCTTTATAATTGTCTTAGAATATCAGTTACAAAGAATGGTCAGTTTAATTTCTTTGTGCTTTTACCAAATATTTTTTATGGTTATACTACAAAGTATTCTGCCTGCATGAAGCAGTCTCGAACGTATTCTTCTTTCTTTTTTTATATTTATATATTTTTTATTCCAAATTACTGGCTTTAATGTGGGACCAACAGTGAACAAATATACCATGCAAATAATGTCGTGTTTAATTGATGTCACATTAACCGAACTACCTTCTTTTATTGTTGTTGTTTTGTTTTCTTAAATGTAGCTTTGTTTGTAGCTTCCCTGGTAAATTAAACTCGGCTGCCAGGCGCCACGGTAGCCGAGCAGTTAGAGGCGAGTCTTGTAAAGCTAATATGTATTGTGGTACTGGTTTCGATTCCCCGGTCTTAGGCCTAGTATTTTATTTAATGGTTAATAAAAGAAATTTACAGTAAAGTATGTTTGCTAGTCACCTCCGTCCACGACACCTAATTGGTAGTTGGACGTAAAGCCCGCCTGAAAAAATAGGCAGTTACTTTACTTTACTTAAACTCGGCTGCCAAAGTAAGAACCTCCTACTTACTTGGACTATGAGATTAGAGACTATGAAGGAAATACGTAACTGGGCAATTCTCTGCCCTGCCATTCTCAAAACTTCCTCACGTCCGTCTACTGCTGGATCGATTTTCATCTCAGAAAAAGTTTCTTCTCGAAGTTGATCTATTCAAATGAGCAAAAATTCTTGTCGTACTGTTCGACTATTTTCTGTAATTGCAGACATTATGCTGAGACCGACAGTGCATCAAGAAGAGCTACGGGCCCCAATGACCTCAGATGTTGCACCTTAAAACCAAAGTGCTGCAAAATTTTTTGAATTTTTTTCAGTTTTGTACGAGCATTGCTTGTTAGAACTAAACTTGTTGCGCTGGGAATAAAGCAAGATAAATGACCGTTTTTCAGTACATTCTTTATAGCTGTTGGCAACTCAGGTTCATGGAAAGTCTATTTTAATATAATCAAATAAAGTTTCATACGTACACTCTGTTTCATATGTCTGATGGTCAGATGCTAATTTGGGCCAAACGAAACTGCTATGCCATTGTGTTCGCGTTTAACATTCCATGCAATATCCTAATCCCGAAATTAAGCACCATGAATAAAAGTCCAAAATTTATTTGTTTAGCCGATCTTGTTAATAGCAGCAAATAGGTGTTATCGTTCAAATTTAATTATATGAATCATAAAAATTAAAACAAAATGCATTAGATGAGCAATATTTTATTTTGATTATTTTGTTTATGCATGCTGTTTGGCTAGCGTGTTTGTTATGCATGTATATGTTGTTAATGTTTGTACATTAGGATTATACTGAGGAGTTTCGGGATATAGCTAAGGGCAAGTCAAAGGATTCTATACCAGCCGGCAGTATCACACTGATCAACCAGCGACCTGTTGGAGAGGATTTAAGTGTAAAGTATTATTTATTTATTTGTTAAATAATTAAAAAATGATTATTATTGCAAAGAATATTACGGTTTCCTCAAAAAATAGACAATCTAGAAGAAACATTCACACGATTTAATCTTTCTTGACTTCTTGTACAATATGTATGTATAACATTTCTTATTCATTTTAAGTTGTAACTTTTCATCATTTGGAATTTTACTAAATGTTATTTGCGCTTTCCTAAATTATGATTTCTCCAAACAATAAAAATACAAATAAATAAATAAAATAAAACATTTCTAGAACAAGCTAAACATTACTGCAAATTTAATAATCAATAGATGAATTTTTCCTTACTAAAGTTAGGTCTGTGGTGTCAATTTTTAGAAGAGAATGCTAGTTCCTGGTCAAATCCAAAATATTATTGCATATAACTACAATACGTCAGCCTCATTATTTTTTTAACAGGCCAAAATTTCTTCGTCGAAAAAGCAATTTGTTTCTACAGCTCTTGTAAAAGCCTTTCCTGAGAAGAGACCGTTTGTGCACAAGATTTTTTACTGCTTCTTTTCTGCTCTGACGTATCTTCCTCTCTTCAGTCTTGCTGTTGGTTGGTATTTTAGGTTTTAAAAATGTAAACCAAGTCCTGGATATCCACAAACATTTTGAAATGTCACAAAATCCGATCAAGCTTACGTTTTAATACGGCCGCCAAAACGAATGGTATCTCATTTCGTCCAGATTCTCGCTTCATTCCTCGCTAGCCCTCTGAAAATTTGCTTTTAAACAGTCACAAAAAGAGTTGAGAACAGAGGATCTTCTTTTGTTATACCTCGCTTTACTGGAAGGAGTTACCTCTGGTTTCTCAGTGATGGAAGGAATAGTAGATTTAGAAGATATTTGTTTAGGACTTAGAAGAATGTTAAGATTGATTTTCACTTTAGGGAACGGTGATGACCTATAGTGTTTCATAACCATAAATTTTTTCTCAATGGTACGGATTTATTGTCGGATTGTCGGGATGTATGTTATAAAAAAGCATTTGGAGAAAATTGCAATAAGAAAGCCATGTGTTTCATACTAGTTTTTTTTTTTTTTTTTATTTTTTTATTTATTTATTAATATCTCAGGTAAGTGACTGGTTTATAGCAATCATGGAAGTTAGTAGCTTCACCTTGGAACTGCGAACGAATAAGTACATTCTGCATGAGAGGATAGAGTCCTTTTTAATTGTTCGTGAATGAACAATGAGTGCATGAACACAGCATGATCATGAATGAAAAATGAGAGTTTATGAAAGGAGGGTAAATTCATCAAGAGAAATTAACTATTGTATAATTCTGGTTAAAGTGGTGTCTTATTCCATCAACATCTAGTCTATAATTTCTTAGAAGAAAATTTCCAAGAATTACTGGAAGATGTTCCTCTTGATTTGAAGAGAATGTGGGTCAGCAGGTCGGTTGTCCAGCCCACTTGCAGAAAGAAGTACAGAAAATTCAGAATGTCCGCTGCGCCCATTTCCGCTATTTATTAAGGTGCTAATCTTAATATTTCAAATGGAAACTCCGACTTTACATATTTGTTCCAGGCTAACATTGTTAGCCTAAACACGCTCCTAGCAATCTAAAGGGATTAATCTAGAGGGCGATGAAGTCACTGCATAGGTGACCAACAACTGATCTAGTGATTAAGGAACGTACAGTTGAGCGATTCCCGAACAACATCCATTTATGGAATAGGCGTCCCTACAGGGCGTCGTGTTGAAACAACTTTTGAAGCCAAATTGTCTAAAGAATTACCATGCTGAGTTAACCAAGAATGATTGAATTTATTGGTTCAATGGTTCGGTTAATCGAAGGAAATTAAAATGCCCAACTACATTAAGGTTATCTTTTTAGAATTATTGTCCAGTAAACATGGCACCAATTAACCCATCCTAAACATTTATTGGGGGAAAAAACTTACGATGACTAGCGTAAGTGTCGTACATATCCTCTTCGCCGTGTTCCTAAATTATTTGTTACTATAGTTTCCCAACGTCAAATCAAAGAGCCAAAGACAAATTGACTCTCAAGGGAGTAACACGTCGTTCACCTGGAAATTCGATCGATAAGCTTCATCACGTGTGAGAAATCTGTGCACTACATGCCGACGACATTAGACAATTTCGTCCTTTCAAAGGGAACTTGTAGATTTGATTGAAAATAAAATACTAAAGAATGTCCATCTCATAATTAAAATTCTTTATTGGCTTACCTGCATTCCAGCGTGGGCAACAGAACCTGTGTCCGTAAAACCTCCCACATCACGTAAAATTGTGAAACAAGTTGGGGGAACTTTTCATTGAAACAGCAACAAATAATTTCGACTACATACGATGAAAATGGCGAATATTGCGACTTTTTTTTTGAGGGGGAGTGTAAGTACCGTGGTGGCATAGTGTTACGTATTAATTGATGTCATCATTTACTTGATAAGTTAGTCAGTTCAACGTTCTAACCAAAAAACTTAATTAAAAATTAAAACAAGGAAAGAGGAGAGGAAAAAAAAATTACGCAAGGGACAGAACCATTTCTACGAATAGTTCTGCTTTTAAATAGTTCAAGTCTCCGCTACTACTTTGTCCGATTTTCATGTTTTAGGCTAATTTTGTATAAAATAAAATTAATAGTTAGAGTTTCTATAAACATAGAAACAATAAGTTAGCACCAATTTGGGTAAATTTGTTTTGATAATATTTCAGTTTGAACACGTCATTTTAAAAAAAATTATTCATCCGCTTTTTTCTAATTTGAAGATACTAACTGTATAGTACGTAAATCATCACTTTGAGAATCTGTTCCGTCGAATCCAGTTGCATTAGTAACTACTACATGAACACAAGATAGGGAAGAAGATAGTGATGCTATCTGATAATATAGAAGCGATGATAATGTACACTTTTGTTTAGTCCTTCAAGTTTTAGATTTAAATTGTAGTAATTGCAAACATAAAAGTGAATGTTTCAAGACAGATTTTTTTACTTTCTGAACAGGAATATCCATCAGTGGTTAATAATAAAGGATGTCAAAGAAAAGCGGTTTCAGGCAACCAAATAACCAACGCTCAGTTGAATGAAAATACTGAAAGAAAAGGTGACGCACAGAAATCACCTGAGAACAAATTACCCTCAGTGATACCCAGCAATTCATCTCTGTAAGTTTGCCCATATTTTCAAAATTTTACAGTAGTCATACCCAGGCAAATAAATATGTAAAAATATGGCGTTATCTGTTACGAAAAATTGGTCTGTTTGTGGTCAGCAGCGCACAAAAAGTTGGAAGGACTGACCGTTCAATTTTGTTATTTCGTTTAGATGCCATTGATCAGATAATAAAACAACGGAAATGGACCATCGAAGCCTTTACTGAGTGGATTTCATATCCGGAGTGCTGTCTTCTCGAAAACGGCTCTAACAAATTTTTTTTTAAACGTTGCGTTGAATTCAGTAAACTGCGGTTTTACGTTCAACCTTTGTTTTGTTATTTATTTTTCGAACAAGGCTTCTAAAGGGGTTTTCTTTAAACTTCATATATTCACTTATTTTTTTAAATATTTTATAAAAGGAAAGGGAGCACAGCTAAAACATGGGAGAGGGTGAGGAAAGTGGTAGCCTGGCATCTTTCCAAAAGGGGTGAACAATTAAAAAAATAACAATTATACTTTTACGTTTTGTAACGTTCTTCAAACAATTTAAACAAATAATTAACAAAAATAATAAAAAATGAAAATTTGAAGCAGAGAAATAGGTGACAAAAAAGAATGTCCAATGGAAAGAGCGAGTGGAAAATGAAAATATATACTTTAATTAATCATAAAAGTTTGAACTTTGTGTAATGAAAGTTTATGGCGAGTCTTTGGTTTCTACCAGGTTATGTACTAGTTTGTCTTTTTTAAGTTAGTCTACTACAATTGTTTATTAATTTTTCAGAAATGGAACAAAAGAAACAAGTGAGCAGAATCCTTTCGATGAAGAAGAATGGGACGAAGGAGTTGAAGCACTGGTAGATAATGGTGAGCCGGGCATTCCTGTCAGAGCACTATATGATTACGAAGGCGCTGAAAGTGATGAGTTATCATTTAAACAAGGTTTATTTAAGTTATTATTTTTATAAAAAAATATTTCCTTGGCCCATTCCATAATAGAGCTCGAGTATTCTTCGTAGGCAATTTTGAATTCTGGCAATAAACTTCTTGCTCCTAAAGTGGTCAGTTTATATATCTCCTTAACAAAAACTTACAGTTTAAAAAGTTATGTATAAGGGTTGATTAAACGCCAAAAGGTACACAAATCAGCAAGTACCCAACATTTCATTCAAGCTTAGTTGATATAATTTAAGTAATTTTGCTGCATTAACTTTTCCTTCACATTTTTTAGAATTTATTATCGTAGATGTCACAGACCCTTATGCTGGCCAGTTCGTTCATAATATTATTTGGTTATAATTATGATAAAATGTATATTATATCTTCGTTTTTAAATAGGTACTTTATTTTAACTCTATTCCAAATTATTCTTCTGATTTATCTTTAATATGCCCTTTATTCTGAAGTTGCCACATCTTATACATACATGTTAAAGTAGAAAAAGACAAAGTTAGAGTCGGCTACTGTTTAAATTTGAATCACGGAGGATTTAAAACAATATTTCAGTCTTGAATTCGTCTTACCGAAATATTCGTGAGCACAAATAACACACAGTTAATAACAAGTAGATTATTCAACAACAATTATTCATTTCTCAATTGTAATTTAATTTAGTCCCCCTAATTTTACTTATAGTAAAATACTGGAATAATTAGCTGTCCTAAAAATATGCATATCTTATTCATTTTACATTACATGTATACAACATTGTGGGATGAATACCTATATTGAGAATGTAATTGAAGAAAACTATATTATTTGCGATAAAGCCAGATAATTATTACCTATTATTATAAACGTTTGACTACTACATAAAATGACAATTACTTTAATCGAAGAATAAACTTAAACAGACGATTTTTATTAAAAATAAAATAATCGAAATCATTGATGTATGTTGGTGTAAGCATTTTTTTAAAAAAGTTTTTAAATTTTGTAGCCTCGTAATTTTTTTAATTTTTTATACCGTTTTCTTTTTAACATGTAATTGATTATTATAGATTAATAGATATTAAAGTCAATCTACAGTGCTACTTGAACAAATATTTTGTAGATGAAAATGGCCAGCATAAGGGTCTGTGACATCTACGATAATAAATTCTAAAAAATGTGAAGGAAAAGTTAATGCAGCAAAATTACTTAAATTATATCAACTAAGCTTGAATGAAATGTTGGGTACTTGCTGATTTGTGTACCTTTTGGCGTTTAATCAACCCTTATACTTAACTTTTTAAACTGTAAGTTTTTGTTAAGGAGATTTTTGTACCTTTTGGATAGATTTTCCTTTTTGTCTATTTTTTGTGTACCTTTTGGCGTTTAATCAACCCTTATACTTAACTTTTTAAACTGTAAGTTTTTGTTAAGGAGATTTTTGTACCTTTTGGATAGATTTTCCTTTTTGTCTATTTGGAATGTTACATATCTGCTTTACAGATTTTTTTAAAATTTGGAATAAGCAATTCTATCATTATAACCTGATAAGGTGTTAAGTAGGAACCGTAACTACCACTGGAGAGATCTTTTTAAAGAATGATTATAGTTGCGGTCCCCAAACCATCCTCAATAACAATTTTTTTGAGAAAGCCTTTTTATATAAAATAGGAAGGTATTTGTACGTAAAAAGCAAATTTAAACTGCGATTTCAGGCCTTCCTTTTAAGAGGAGTAAGAAAAATAAACGGGCGATTACAGTACTTCTCCCTAAAAGGCAAAGATTTTGAATCGAACAACAATTCATTAATGTAAATAGGTTCACCCATTGATAATTTTAACGATTGCAGTACTTCCTCTTAGTAGGTGTAAGAGCATGATGGCACTTCACAGTCATGTAGAGGAGCTTTAATCACTTCTTCGTGCTAAATTTTATCAAAATCGGACAAAGCGTTATAGAAATATTGGTAATAATAGTTTTAGAAACGGCCTTACTTTGGTGGGCAAACTCCCCTCCATATGAGGCATAGCGACGAGACTTTTAAAGTGCAAATCTGTACAAAATTTCGATTCGAATGACACTTCATTCATGAAAATCAGTTCACGTGTCGATAATTTGAAACGATTGCTATACTTCCCCTTAACTAGTGTAAGAGCAGATCGTCGCTTTAATGTTACGTAGGGGAGCCCTAACCCTATCATCCTACCAAATTTTATCAAAATCGGGCTAAGATTTACAGAGTAATTAGTAATAATAATTTTGGAGGGGGCCTTACATAAAGGGGGCTAACTCCTCTCCCATTCGGTGTACAGCGTCGAGATCCCCAAAAGGCACATCTACATAAAATTCCGAATCGAATGACACCTCATTCATGAAAATCGGTTCGCGCGTTTAGGCGCTACGCAGTTTACAAAAAAGGTAACAACAACAACAACAACAACAAGAAGAAGAAGAAGAAGAAGAAGAAGAACAACAACAACAACAATTTCTGAAAAAGCCGTTTTTGCTCATTTTCAGCAACTTTTTTCTCGAAACCTATAAGATCTGGGTTGTTGCAAAAAAATTACAGTCATAAAGGAGGGTTTGCCCTTTATTTTAAAGAAAATTTGGGAATTTTATCTTTAGTAGATCCTTAACAAAAACTTACAGTTTAAAATGTTAAGTATAAGGGTTGATTAAACGCCAAAAGGTACACAAATCAGCGAGTACCCAACATTTCATTAATACCTCATTAATATTTAAGTAATTCTACTGCATTAATTTTCATTAATAAGTTATTTTTTAGATTTTATTAGATATCACAGACCCTTATGCTGGCCATTTTCGTCTACAAAATATATGTTCAAGTAGCACTGTAGATTGACTGTAATATCTAGTTATTTATAATAATCAAACTATTAATTACAGGTTAAAAAGAAAAACGTTATAAAAAATAAAATAAAAATATGAGGCTAAAAAATTCAAAACCTTGTTTAAAAAAATGCTTACACCAACAAACATCAATGATTTTGTTTATTTTATTTATTTATTTTTATTTCTTAAATAAAAATCGTCGGTTTAAGTTCATTCTTCGATTAAAGTAATTGTTATTTTATGAAGTAGTCAAACGTTTATAATAATAGGTAATAATTATCTGGCTTTATCGCAAATAATATAGTTTTCTTCAATTACATTCTCTATCTAGGTGTTCTTCCCACAATGTTGTATATATGTAATATAAAGTAAATAAGATATGCATATATTTTGGACAGCTAATTATTCCAGTATTTTACTATAAGTAAAATTAGGGGGACTAAATTAAATTACAATAGAGAAATGAATAATTATTGTTTAATAATCTACTTGTTATTAACTGTGTGTTAATTGTGCTCACGAATATTTCGGTAAGACGAATTCAAGACAGTAGCCTACTCTAACTTTGTCTTTTTCTACTTTAACATGCATGTACGTATATGTGATTTATCATAATTATAACAAAAAAATAATATAAATGAAGTGGCCAGCATAAGGGTCTGTGATATCTAATAAAATCTAAAAAATAACTTATTAATGAAAATTAATGCAGTAGAATTACTTAAATATTAATGAGGTATTAATGAAATGTTGGGTACTCGCTGATTTGTGTACCTTTTGGCGTTTAATCAACCCTTATACTTAACATTTTAAACTGTAAGTTTTTGTTAAGGAGATTTTTGTACCTTTTGGATAGATTTTCCTTTTTGTCTATTTTACAATGTTACATATCTGCTTTACAGATTTTTTTAAAATTTGGAATAAGCAATTCTATCATTATAACCTGATAAGGTGTTAACTACCACTGGAGAGATCTTTTTAAAAAATGATTGTAGTTGCGGCTCCCAAACCATCCTCAATAACAATTTTTTTGAGAAAGCGTTTTGAATAACATAGGAAGGTATTTGTACGTAAATAGCAAAATTAAACTGCGATTTCAGTACTTCCTTTTAAGAGGAGTAAGAAAAATAAACTAGGATTGCAGTACTTCTCCCTAAAAGGCAAAGAGGCAAAGATTTTTTAATCGAACAATTCATTGATTTAAATCGGTTCACTCATTGATAATTTAAACGATTGCAGTACTTCCTCTTAGTAGGAGCAAGAGAATCAGCAACGTAGAGGAGCTTTAACCACTTATTCGAGCTGAATTTTATCAAAATCGGACTAAGCGTTATAGAAATATTGGTAATAATAGTTTTAGAAAGGGCCTTATTTGGGTGGGGCAAACTCCCCTCCTTATGAGGCACGGTGCCGAGACTTTTAAAGTGCAAATCTGTAAAAAATTTCGATTCGAATGACACTTCATTCATAAAAATCGGTTCACGTGTCGATAATTTGAAACGATTGCTATACTTCCCCTTAACAAGTGTAAGAGCTGATCGCCGCTTTAATGTTACGTAGGGGAGCCCTAACCCTATCATCCTAACAAATTTTATCAAAATCGGGCCAAGATTTACAGAGTAATTAGTAATAATAATTTTGGAGGGGGCCTTACATAAAGGGGGCTAACTCCTCTCCCATTCGATGTACAGCGTCGGGACCCCCAAAAGGCACATCTACATAAAATATTGAATCGAATGACACCTCATTCATGAAAATCGGTTCACGCGTTTTGGCGCTACGTTGTTTACAAAAAAGGTAACAACAAGAACAACAAGAACAACAAGAAGAACAAGAACATTTTTTGAAAAAGCCGTTTTTGCTCATTTTCGGCAACTTTTTTCTCGAAACCTATTAGATCTGGGTTGTTGCAAAAAAATTACAGTTATAAAGGAGGGTTTGGAGTAAGATTTAAAGAAAATTTGGGAATTTTATCTTTTATAGAAAAAGAGAAAAAAATTGTCAAAGTTGGGTGTTTTTCAACGTTACGCTTTTTCGTGCAGTTTTTGATGGTCAACCCTTATACAACTGTCCTACCGGACAGTTTTAAAAAAGAGAAAAAAATTGTCAAAGTTGGGTGTTTTTTAACGTTACGCTTTTTCGTGCACTTTTTGACGATCAACCCTTATACAACTGTCCTATTTTTGATTGCAGGCTGCTTGAAAATTTTCGCCTTTCTTTAGTTCGGGCTATGCTGTTAAATAACTTGGAATTGAATCACTTGTCACTGCTGCATACCGAAATTCTACCGTTATTTGTAAAATTTGTAAATAACATCAATTTTGATAAATTGTAAATTAAGTCAATCGACCCAAAAGTAAATTAACATTTTCATTTTATTATTTAATTAATTTTACTAATTTAATTATTTTATTTAATTATATTAATTTCAATTCTATTTCGGTTCATTCTGTAATTGTTTCAAGTTTCTATATATTTTTGCATTATTTCATTTTAATTTAGCTACTTTTATCATTTGATTATTTTAAGTGCAGTTTTCTAATTTTATTATTTATCTTTCTTTTCTTTATTTTGATTATTATTATTTTAATATTCTTTATTTTATTATCATTAAGTATTATCTTCTTATATCATTTAATTTAATATCATTTTGTTAGTATTATCAACTATTATATTCTACTCTAAATTATTATTTGATTATTGATGGTAAATGTTGTATACCAGCATGTATTATACATTGTATGGAGCATGCAGAAATAAAAGTTTGAAAAAAAAAAAAAAAAAAACCGTCCTACCGGACAGCTTTAATAATCAAGTATATACGTTATAAGTATATATTATATTATGAATTACGATTAATAAAAATAATAAAACAATGGTTTTGAATGAAGCCCATAACCAGAAATGTTTTGAAATTTTAAGCTGGTAATGGCAATAGAGATACTGAAACATTATTTGTAGATTGATAAATAAAATTTGACGTTTTTATCAAGACACCTAATTTATACAGAAATTTAATGGTATGTGACCCATAATGTTTCTATTAATGAAAATTGTCGTTGGAGCAATTAGAATAAGGTGACATGTAAACGTGTTTAGTTTTTAGTAAGAGAAAGTCTTGTAAGTGTATCAGTTAGCATTTTAATTCTATTATTATTATTTTTTTTCTTTTTTAGGCGAAACTTTTGAAAAACTTGAAGATGAAGATGAGCAGGGTTGGTGCAAAGGACGGAAGGAAGGGCGTGTTGGACTTTACCCTGCCAATTATGTAGAACCAGTAGCCTAAAATGAAATAAATTGTGTGTGAGAAATGTGATTGTATTGTATGTTAGTGTGAGTGCGTGTGTGTATAAATAAATAAAGTAAACTGTACTAATAATATTCATATATGTGTACCAGATGTGTTTCTTTATAAGAATATAAAAATTACCAATATTTTGCGAAAGAAACTAAAAGATTCAAAATAATCGAAAAAGCCTTCAAAAAGTTTACGGACTTGTTCTGTTTCGAATAACACTTTAAAACTTAAGTTTTGCAAGCCATTTTGATCCCTTCGCTTCGTCCAACTTAAGTGCATCGCCCATTGTTGCAGTCTTCCAATCCCCAATCCCGACCAAAGGTTATCTTCATTCTTGATTTTTTAACTTGATGAACCAAACATCATTTTTACTGAGTATGTATTGCTTGTCTTCCTTTTTTTTTTTTTTTTAAGCTCTTAGAAGTGTGTAGTAGAAGTGGCTGAAAGTCAAATCTCACTTCAATCTTAAATATTTTTTGAAGCTATCCCAAGAGTTAAGAGTTTGTACTTAACATGTATGGTAGCCTGTGAAGTTCTGATGATGGATGGAAGTCAGAAACCGGTCAGGGATACAATAAACATTCGTGCTATGACGGATGAAATTAAAGATTATCCAGCACTGCAGTCCTAACCACATTTTTAATAGTACATATGTTTGGGAAGTTCATTTAAATATCTTTGATGCACACTAACAGTGGACTGAAGCATTGTCTGTAGAACCTAATAAATTTCAAGATAGGTTGAAGTCTGAAACAGAGCAATAAATAAGCTATGTCCAGATACTGACCGGTATTTAAGCGCATTGCGAATCAAACTACGTATTCACTAATTTATTTTAAATGCGATTTCATATATTATTTAAACTAGGAATTAATTTTTTTTTTATTTTTAATTGTATTTAAGATGAAAGTACAATTATAGATGTAAAATATATATGATTTATCCCAACTGTAGTTTTAACAATTGTATTTGAATTTGGGTTATTTTGAGTTTCCTTTTTTAAAAACATTTATATTCTTTATCCCATACAATTTTTGTATTTTTTTTATCAACTAATACTTAACTCTGGCTGTAAAACTTTTCCTGTTTATCGTTAACGCTTCTTTGGATTGTAGAATCTTTTCAGAAAATCATAACATTAAAATGTAAACTAGTAAAAAAAGAATGGGGTTTTGTTAAAAACAAACAAACAAACAAACCATAATGGGCGAAGTGGCCAGGGACACATAGGGAGGAATTTTTTAAAGCCGCAACAGGCTGTTGATCGTACTAATGGTCAAAATTAAAACGTCAACATTATTCACTTCTCCTTTATAGTTAATGCGCTTGTGTATGTTAAGCTTTACTTGAACTGGAATAATGTACTCAAATGTACAATAACACACACCAACACAAGTTTCGGAATAACAAATTTATATTAAATCAGAATGTACTAATTGGATTATTCAGTCATTGATAAGTTGTAAGTTTAGTGTGGGCAAAAAAATAAATAAAAAATAATGAAGAAAAAATTACGCTAACACTTGATGAATATCTTTGGTGGATGTTAACAATAAATTGTCAAGGAATTAACGGGCATAATTCTCTCATTCTACTCTCAGAATCCTCTGATTAACCTCCATGCCCACCTTTAAATAGTTATAGATAAGAAACAACAAAGGTGCGAATGTCACTAAATCTTTCCTCTCTCCAGTCATTAGATATTCGTATTTTTTGTATTTTATTTTAAGCGGCACATCTTGTATAAATATATAAAACTTAAAAGAAATATATATATATATATATATATATATATATAATGTACTTTTTGTACAACAATAGATAAAAGAAATTAATGAAGTTATCATTATGATAATAATAATAATAATAATAAAAATATTATTATTATTATTATTTTGAAAAAATGATATTTTTGGTAAGTGGTTGAAGAGCAAAATTATTTATTTATTTTTATTTTTGGGTTTTGCTTCATAAAAGAAAGATATGTATTAAGTTAATATGAATAAACAAAATAAAAAAATACATTTATATCCTGTTTTAAACAAATAGATTAATTTATATATAGTGAAACTTTGTTTTCTTCTCGAAGGGACCAACATAATAATATTAATAGAAGATGATATTTTAAAACACATTTATATAAATATATATATTTATATTTTTTAAAGATTTAAATTACTCGAACTATTTTTGGTTGCATTTAAATTAATAATAATTTTGTCATTTCAGTTTATATATGATTAAAATTAACTTAAGTATACTGATAACACTTTTTTGACAATAATTAACAAAATTGAAGGTTGTGTATCGTGAGGAAAACTGCTAATATTTTTACTTTGTTGTGCTATAATTAATTGACCAAACTAAATTTAGGCTAGGTCCCAAATGAGTATTTATTGCTCAGTAAATTCCATCACCTTACCCAGAAGAACCCATACGCTTAAAATGAAAACAGTATAACCTAATTTGCTTCCGATAAATATAGTTAATATTATAATCGATGTGGTAAAAATTTTAAACTTTTGAATTTATAGAATATGCAGAATTAGTGGGGGTGTTCCAGTGCATCTTTGGTGGGCTATCTTCTAAATTTATTATTTTTCATTTTTTTTCCCTTATTGGCTTTTCCGATGTTATTATTATTATTATTATTTTTATCTACGATTTAGACTTCAGTTTGATAAATTCGTATTGTTGTAATATTTTCTCACAGCTAGCAAAAAAATGAGTACAGTTTTTTAAAGTATTTGTTATTGTTTTTCTAAATAATCGATCAGATTGTCGTCTAAAAAAAGTAGGGCTTTGACAGAAAAAAGAATTATGTATGTAAATAGGTTGAGCCAGTTTGGAGAAAGAGATGCTGAAGTGTGGGGGAAAAAAATTACACAACAGTTATCAAACGTTTTTCTGCCACTCTCATTTAACACTTTCTATTTTATCAATTAAAAATTCCACTGTTCTAAATGAATTTTTAAAAATTAAAATAGTAAATCAGATTGATATAGTTATTTTTCTATCAATTTTCTACACCTCACGTTCCAGCTATGCAGTGCAGTGTACACCTTGGCTTTCTCCAGGTTTACATCCAGTTCAAAATCTTACAGGGAGTAACCCCGTCTAATAGTGCAACTGAATATTATTTGTGAGCGCCCTAGCCACAAAGAAAAAACTCAATTTGTGAGCCAATGCGATGAACATTCAAATACTGACACATACCTAAAACAGTTAGAATATATCTTTTAAGTCGCAATTTATGGATTTGGCTTTCTTTAAGTACTTCCTTTTCGATCTGCAATATAAAGTGTATAAATGTTAATGAATGAGAGTGTGGTGGTGAGCTAGAGTTTCTTTTAGGTGCTCACACTCACAATCAATGTGTAGTGTGTGTTAATGGGGTGTCAGGTTTGTGTTTATAGGCTAGTTACCCCGAAGGGTCGCAAAGATCACTGAAAGTACCTATTCTACTTTCCTCTACTGGGAGATCTCCAAATAGTTCAAAAGCATAACTGTTTCAATAATGATTTACTACTTAATAATATCAGTGCAAATTGTAAGCAGATTCAAGTACTAAGTACCCTGAACTTTCTTCAGTGCTTCGATCCACAGCGAGTTTTTGCCTATTTTTGTTATATTTTTTAAACCAATAATATATTTTAAATAAAATTATGCCCATTCAGATCCTTAATAATGAAATTCTGTCCAGATTTTTTAGTAGTTTAAGAGCAAAAAAGCCTAATTTTTGGAAAATAAAAAACAGTTCCAAATTCTCTCAGGTAATAAAAGAATTTTAATTTAAACTACCAATTCCTACTTTAAAAAGGAAAAATTGCCAAAATTTCGGTACAATCAAATTGTAAATAAACTATGAAACAGTTTGAGTTGAATTACTTAGTTTCACTATATATACTTAGACATATTTGGGTGCAAAAATAAATTAATACGGAACTGCTTCTTATTTGAGTTATTGCTTTAATAACTTAATATCTTTAAAAAGGGAAGTGATTAGCTCAGTAGTTAGTGTACTAGATTCCCACGCGGAGATCTGCTTCGAATCCAGCTGCTGCCGGCTTTGAGATTTTTCTCTAAGTTGTGTTCACTTTTAAAATTTCAAGTTTAATTTTTCTGAAAATATAGTATAAAGTTTGGAAATAAATGAAAAGGTTTCTTTTTCTAGTTAAAAATTTTTACAAATTAAAACTCTAATTTTTTAAAAAAGGGTAATTACAATTTAAAAAGATTAATGAGATGTCGCCACGCCTGGCAGATGACAGACGGCAAACGGCTGTAATGCTGATCGAGTTTTTAATGTGTCGTCCTTTTTTGATTTGTTACCACGGTACAAAAAAGCATTGCCAGGTTGATGGCAAATCCGCAACTCTAAAGCGGGTTCGTGACGAGCTTTAAGTCTGGTAATAATAAATGCTGGCCACTACCCTATCCTGCTTTTCCCAGGCTTACCACGAACTGCGTGGCCCGCTGATCTCTGTGAGTTTCTGCATTTTCTCTTGAACGCATCTTATCTCATTATTTAGAGACGATCCCATTAATTCCATTCCAAGATAATGAGCTGAAGTAAACTGCCTTATAAATTTGATACCCAAACCATTAGGTACCTGCTTTAGCAGGAGATTCTAAGGCGCTTTGCACAAGGAGGTTCTCGATTATAGGAACCATTTCTGCCTTTCTTTAAATATTTTTGCATCAATCTGATGAACGAAGGCAGAAGGATCGGGGTTCATCTAAGAAAAGGGGCATTTGTTCATTGTTTCTTGATTGACCAAACCCAAGTTAAAGCTGTTTACTGAACGAAGAGTTGAAACATATTTATGTCTCTCAGACAATCCTCAACAACCCTCTTTCAATCTTTCCTTGTATAATCCATTTCTTCAACTGAACTCATCTGAAGCTCGTTGAAAGAATTAAGATGATCTGACAGCAGTTAGATTTGTTTTTTACTTACACCATAATACCTTTCTCTCGCACTTCTCCCTTTTTTTTTGTAACTGAACCGCTTGGACAAACTCTTCGTATGTTAAACACTTTGTTTTTTTAGAAAACGGTTCATTGTTTTTCAACATAGAACACAATTAATTCAATTGTGAAATGATCATGTTTTTGCTTGTCCAATGTAAACAGTTTCCTGCTAAAGGATTTATTATAATTTAAAACATATTGTCTTATTTCTCTCTTGAGTGACCAAAAAAAAAGTTTATTAAACCAATGGCTCAATAACGAGAGTGTTCGTTTTTTGTTTTACCTGCGTGTAGATTTATTATTGCCCTTTTAAAAAACAAAAAATACAGTACTCTCTCTTTATGAATTCCCCTCCCCTAAAATCTTTAAACAAGAACGTTGATTTTTTTTATAATTAAATGTATCATTAAATAAATAAATGAAAATACTTTCCAAAGTACTGTTCAAGAATGTACTCCTTTTTTTTTCTCTCACTCTCTGTAAAGCAAGAAAGGCGTCTTTGATAGGCATTATTAATTTATGTTTATATGTATTTTTTTTTCTTATTTTTATTATGTTACTCTTATTATAGAAAACAATATATATTTTTTGAACATATTTTTAGAAAGAAAAAATTGTTATCTGTTTAATTTAATGTTCAAGTTTACTAGATGGAACAATCAATGAAGGCAGTTCCAGTTTTTATGTTGCAAAACAAAAAATTACTGTTACAAATAAAAAAATATGTTACATTTGAATTATTTTATTATTACCCAAGTTAATAATGGTACAATAATAAGTATCAAACAGCAGTGAATAGATCCATATACCTCCAAATGTATCATTGTCTAATCTAATTTGGATTTTTCTGTGATTCACCATTCTCTTCAGGCTTAAACTTAGCTTAAATCATCTTGTATGAGAAACTCAAAGAAAGCACCAATCGAAGTTGATCCCTCCGGTCTAAAGTTTAAACTATAAATAGGCTGGCTATCAATCAATGAATAAATGGTGCAAGGGTACACTTTAAACAAATGATACTCTAAACAAAATCTCTAATAAGATCTTCTCGAAAATGTGTCCCAATTCGATCTTGCTCTATACAGACGTATTCTCCCATATTGGTAGTAGCAGTTGAATGCCATTGAAAACAGGAGATAAAACTCTCTAATTAAAAATTAAACTAAATTTTTGAGGAAAGTGGTTTAAAGGGTTTATTTGAATTTGATTAAAATAAACAAAAATAATAATAAATAACAAGTTAGCTTGAAATTGTTTATTTTTATAAGATTTCTTTAATCTTATTATTTTCTTTTTAATTTTTTTTGAAATGTATATAAAACGGTTCATTAGCCTTATAAGAAATAAAAACGATTTTGGTAAAGTAAAACAAAAGATCACTTTTTTAAAAAAAGTGTCACTTAAAAAAACATAAAAAATAATTTTAATGAATTTATTATCGTTCATTAAATAGAATATCAACTTTATAAAAATACTGATCAAACGAACAATTAAAAAATATTTTACAAATAGAAAATGAAATAAGTTGGAATGAACAAAAAATAGAAAGAGGTCCTTTACCTTTTTTAATTTAAATAAATCCGGATAGCGTTTTTATTTGTTTATTTTATAACTAACCCACCTGCTTTCCATAACTTTTTGCCTATTCTACAAATTTTTTATTTACAATTTTATTTTGTTTTAGGAAACATTACTTACATTACATAACATGGCACTCTATTTCTTGTATTGTAATTTAGTAAAGTTCAGCTATTGTTTTTTCATTTTTAAAATAATAAATAGGGTGTTTGGTGTTAAGTGCGTAAAACGTAGCTATGAAATTTTGCAACTTATTTAAAACAAAAAAGTTCATTAGAAATACTAATCCTATTCCCAACCATTTTCGGGTTATTATTTTATAAATTTTACGACTTTCTCGTACTTAAACGTTAGTGTTAACATAAGTTAGCCCCATAGCGTTGGAAATTCCGAAAATCTATTCTATGAAATTGCATTTCTTAACTGATTTTCCTTAAATTTGGTAATGTAGCAAACAATGTTTTTAATTTTCTTTGATATTACTTAGACAACATAATAGTAAATTGTTCTAAAGATCTCCCCAAAAAAACAGGAAAATGAGTTTTTCACTATTTTCATTAAATTTTGCAAAACAACGCATGTCTATCACTGCTTATTCATGACATTTTTTAGGGAAAAATTAATTTTAGGGGTGTTCTGGAAGTGGTTTAGTGCTTTTAAGCTATTCTCTAAAATACTCTTCTCCTTAGACAATATTACTAAAAGAACAAAATTTGTTGATCAAGCTTCGAATTTGAATAAAATCGCTTGACTGAAAGCGCAACATTAATGTCCTGTCTCTTACACAGCTGTGATTTTCAAGATAGAGACACCATCTGCTTTCTTTGGCAATTTTACACAATCTAAAACATACGTAAACCAATCAATTTTGTTCATAAAATTAATTTATAGATCAAGGTGCCGCGACATCACACTTCCCTCATCTTTGCGTTTTACTGGGGAGAATCTTTTTAAATAATAAAACCAAATAATCATTTAGAAAAATTTTGAGTTATGGCAATTTACAGTAAAAGTAAGTTTGGTGACAACTTTCATGCTAGACTTTTTAGAAATTTATCACATTTTTATCAAAAAAAAAAAGGAAGTTAAATGAACTCTATAGAGAAAACTGAGTCACATATCATTCGAATGAATACATTTTCATAAAATAATAATGTTTTATTGCTAATTATTTAAAATAATTATAATAATAGAATTGAAGAAAGGGATTAGCTATGAGGTTAGCGTATTGGATTCCCACACGGAGGTCCCGGGTTCGAATCCAGCCACTGGCCCTTAGATTTTCTCTTCCGAGAAGCTTTTTACAGCTCACTATCCGGTGATGGACAGTATTGTCTGTAATGAGAGAACACTGTCCAAAGGCCGGCAGCGTACTGGAAAAAGCTCCAGGCGCCAATAACCTCAGATGTTGACGCACCTTAAATCATTAAAAAACAATAGAATTATAAATCTCTAAAAGCAAAAAATGCAACCATGTTGAAAATTTAGCTTTCTTCAGTACTGTACTTATTCACGAAATCCAACAGCATTTAAAATAAAATGTACATGATTTTCATTCATTAAATGTTCCAGTTTTCACCTTAAGAGTGGTGTTTGGGCAAAAATGAATTGAACGTGAAAATATGAGGAGTATACGCAAGAGCTTCAATTTGCTTTTATTCGATTTAAACAATCAACAATAAATTTTCATAGTATGAATGGATTCTTTTTTAGGTATGACCAGTAATTTGCTCTAGACCCAATTGTTCAGGATTTATGAATCCTATTATTTGAAAATATTTTTCTGAACTTAACTACTCTGCAGTTGAAAACTGCACCTCAGTTTATGTGAAATTTGTTGTTGTAAATAGATGTAAAATCGCATTCTAAAATTATTTTATACATTCCAATTTATCACCAAAAACTTTTTTAAAGTTTATATGTCATCAGCAGATCTGACAAAAACTGTTACATAAACGGAGGAATGGGTAGTTACGCCGGAGGTCCTGCTGTCCCCAGATGATAGATCTGGATGTCCCCAGAGAGTTAGACAGTGTGCCTTATAATAAACATCAGCATCTGCATGCCACTATCGAGAAATAGACAAACAGAATTGATTATCAAGAGGCCAGCAGGGCACCGAGAAAAATCTACCTGGTAGTGAGGAGTGTCGTACTATTACTTCTAAATGCCTGATGAACTTTAAAGAATTAAAACATAAAATGTTAGAACTTGCGTTTCTAAAGGGTATTCCAGCCTAACTACTATGAAAAACACAAAACGGATACTTCCATCCATAAGGAGCCTTGAAGAGGTAGTCTTGATTTAGTAACTACTTGGGGTATAGCTTATTTAACAGTGAAATTCTAGTTCCACATCCATACACTGACACTTACTTAGGAGCACTCTAGATAGTATAAGTTGCAGTTACTTAGTTAGACGTAAAAAGTCAGTAATCTACTCTAGCCCTCTTTACTAGGAGAAGGGACACAGAAAGCAACAAAACCCTGGTCGTGTCAGGTGAGGTTAAGTATCTGGGCGATGCCCTAGACGGTCATCAGATAGGACTGAATGGAGGGTGAACTGAACAGTACAGCGTCGGAAGGGAGGCATGTGGTTTATGGATGGCTCCAAGATGGCCTGTGGGACTGGGGCAGAAGTGTATGGGGTTAAACCTGAGGTACTCATTGAGATATTTCTTGGGAGCTATTCCACCGTTTACCAGGCCGAGATCTATGCTATTAAAACTTGTGCTGAGGAAACACTGCGAATGGATCTTAGAAATAAGGAGATTTGCATCTTTTCGGACAGCCAAGCTGCACTGAAGGCCCTTACTTCCTTCAGAACTACCTCATCCCTGGTTTGAGAATGTAAAAAAGCCCTGGAACTACTAGCTCGGCACAATAAAGTACGGCTGGAATGGGTGCCGGGTCATATGAGGATCAAGGGAAATAAAACAGCCGACCAGCTGGCCAGGAACGGAGCTAACACTCCTTTCATTGGCCCAGAACCTGTCCTGGGGATTACCAAGGGTGCAATTCGTGCGGTTCTCAGAGACGAGACTGAATCTGGAGAGAGCATGAAAAGAATTGGGTGATGTGTCCTAGGGTCAAACCAATAAGTGTATGATGCTTGGCTGTTTAAACAAAGGACCGAAGAGACTCTGTGCCTGGGCAGAAAACAGATTCTGATTACAGGCCTATACACGGGGCATGGTAGGTTCAGGGATCTTCTGTACAAGGTGGGGCTTATTAGCTCGAAACCGTTGTGCACATTGTGTCAGGAAGAGGAGTAAACGGCTTCTCACCAGATGTTCGATTGCGTTACGAAACCTTTGGAACTTTGAGACCAAAGGAGATAGTAGCGCAAAAAGAACTAGTAGGGAAAGTTCTCAACCTTCTTAGTAGGGGAGGTTTCGCCTACTAGATCCAAAGGGTGAAGGCACAATAAATCCCTTGTGGCTGTGGTGCCATGGGGTACAGGTCCCGTCTCTTTTCTAATTCTAATTCTAGATGTAAAAAAGTCTGCCGTTTAGTGAGTGACTGAAGACAGATTGGGGGTTCTTCGGAAAATACTGTTTTGTTGCTCTGCCGAACTGAGAAAACTCAAGTGACTGTTACTGGAAAAGAAATTTAGAACCACTGACAAAGTTTTAAACCAGCGCCACATAGTCACATAACCTTCTTCAGATTGGCTTACATGGAACTACATCATGAATCTTGCAAAGGATTTAGCATGAGCTCATAGCATTGATATGAGCAGTCCTCAGAGCACTGTAAAAGATCTTGATCATCGTTAGTAATTCTGCTACTACCAGATCAAAACCTTCAGCTGTTACCCCCTCATCAACCGGTAGCATTCCTCATTCCTTAGATCTATAATGTAATGTCACAAACGCGCAATGAATAAGCAACTTCCTCCTTTTCCTAACAACCTTAGCACTTAAACACCTCCACAAGTGTTAAATACAATGAACGCAAAGAGAAAGAACAAAGTTACAAATTATTCGAGATAGCGGCAGTAGGCTTCGAAAACGATAAAGAAAAAACAAGTTAAACTGATATCTTAGATAAATTACGGGTCAAACCCAAATGGCCTTTATTCCACAAGCCCCAAAATAAATTCACTGAAACTTCATCAAGAACAAGAAATTCTTTTAAATTGTCTTTTAAATTTACTTTACCTAACTGTAACAATTTTGAAATAAACTACTGAGTCTATATGCCTGTGATTACCATATACAACGTTCTAACATACATATTTCTTTATAAAATATATATATTTAAAAAGTAAAAATAAAATACGATTTACTAGAGATGTTCCATAAAGTTATTTCACGTTTGCCTTTCCAAATATTTATATAGTATTTATAAATCATGATATACTTTATACAATTTATAGTATATTATTGTATTTATTTATGTACAATTTTTTCCCTATAAAATAATGTATTATATATATTTTTTATATTTAATTTTTTTTTTCAAGTTTTGTTTAGTTTTTTACAAAAAGACAATAAATTTCAATTTTATACAAAATTACACATTGTAAATTACAACTGGAATTTATATATATGTATATATATAAAGATATATATATATATATATAAAGATATATATATATATATAAAGATATATATATATATATATAAAGATATATATATATATATAAACATAATTCTAAAAAAAATAATAAATTATTATTTTAATTTCTTTTCAAATTAAAAAGTGAATATCAAAATAATAACAAATATTACTTTTAGAGAAGTACTAATTTGAATCACACAGTGATCTTTTGTTAATAGTGTGCTTAAAAATGCATGAAATAGTTTGTTCTTCACGGCATTGGGATTCAGTTAAATATTTAAAACAACGTTTATTCCGGTTTAGTAATGTTTATTTTCAGTAAACATTTGTAGTATCAGATATATATTTTTTAAATTTCTTATAGCAGGTTGTTACTTCTGAACAGTTTCTTACTTTCACCTCATTTTTAGAGAGATTAGTTCTTTGGTTTTGTGTAGAGAAAATTTAATTTCAAATCTTACACACACTATATATATGTGTGTGGTGTGTGAATTCTCTCAATTAAGCCTATAAATCCACAAAAACTTACCCCAAAAAAATTTTGTAGAAAATGTTCCAAGTAAAAACTTTAGGATGAAACCATCGAGGAGACCTGAATTTCCATCACTTTTATTGATTTTTTTTCTTTCAAAAAATAAATTAGTGGTTAATGTAATCTAGAGACTGTTAGAAAACTTCGTAATATTTCTGATTCTTGTGTCTCAGCGGGAGAATTATGGTCCCACTATTTTGGAATTATGGTATCTAAATTATAAGGAAACTAAACGTTTAAAGAAAATGTATCAATTGTAATAATTGCAATATGAGATGGTTGTGTGAATACACAGCGGATATAAATATTAAATCACACACAATCCTAATCTCTATGGATGCTAAAATCATATAAGCATTATTGAAAAATTAATATGATAACATATTCATGATAACTGCCTTAAAAAAAGACATGTGTGGAATCCTAAGATAATTTTTTTTTATTTTGGCCGAGCCCAAGTATATGATGATTAAAAAGGTAAATTTCTCCGTAGGTCATAAAAAGTTTTTACACATATGCATAGAAACTTCTCCAAAAAGACGTCATTGTATGTAGTGTGTGACAGCTCCATTTTATGACAGACAAATCTCTACACAACCTTGGTGAACAATCTCTAAAAATGAATGAAACTCGAAATCGGTCAAAATAAAACAAGAATAATTATATATGATTACTGAGAAGAATCCGAGGTATTACAGATACAAATTATTTATTCAAATTAAATTATATTCTTGGGCAAAATCAGTGTAAGGTTATACACATGCTGAAACGAAAAATAATTTATTAATAGGAAATTTTTTAGATAAAACTAAATAATAAGGGACTGGGATCATCACACTAGACTAGCATGTCGGAAGTACCGACTTTGAGCCCGAACAATACTGCTCTTAGATTTTCTCAGGGAGTCTCTGCAGCTCCATAATCCGGCCTCCACAGTGTAGCATTCAACGAGAAAACACTGTCCGAAGGCCGGACTTGAAACAGACACAATGTACGTAGAGGCGAGTACAAAATATTTGCAATTATATTGGGAAGAGGGGCATGTCCAATCTGGAATATCCGCAAAAACAAAATTTAATTTCGTAAATAATCTGCAATTCATGTACCTGTGATGATTAAAATGTAGTTAAAAAAAAAAATAGTGTAATTAACCTAAGAATTATCACATTGAATTAAATTAAAAGGTCTTTGTAAAATTTGACTAGACGAGTAGACCAACCGGCAATTTATTAAATTTGTTCTGTATAAAATTATGTTTAGATTGAAGTCAATTAAGTAAATAAATAAATATTATGAGCTTCGTCTCTCAAGTTTTCTTTTTAATATTTTCTTCATTTTACTTGTTTTTGAGAATTTCAAATTTCAATAGATCTAAATATTAATAGATAAACAGATATAAAAAAGATAAATTAATACAAAACAAAAAAAGTTTAAATTTCTGCAATTGCTTAGTCAATTTTTAGAACAGTGATTTGGCTATCGTGGAGTTAGGTCAGCTGAAAATGTTTACAACATCTAAAATTATCTGCTACCTTCAGGAAGTGATAGGTCTAAAATAAAATAGCATACCCAATGTATCAAATTATAAATAAGAAGATGGACACAGGAGTTTCAATTAAGAATTGCTCAGATAAGTTATACTATACGTTTGACTGGGTAGTACTTCAGCACCTTATTAGTCAACCATTTTCGGACTTTTTCGTGCAAAAAACTTGATTAAAGCTGTGATACCCGGATTAGAAAAATTATCTAAGGAAACACGAAAAATTATGCTTGGCGAGCATAGCAGAAAAGTTTAAATGATTACATTTTTCGAAATCAAATGATCACCGGAAATACACACATTCTACGGCCCCTTGATCATGAAAGAACCGTTTAAGCCCACTATCCGTTTAAATGTACGGAATATCTCAAAAAGAATAATCGCTTTAATCTCCAACTTTGTTTTCTGTTTTCATACTACTTTCTTCTTTACCGAAGTTTCAGCCGAAATCCGTCCATCGGAAGTTTTAAGAGATATTCTCGATAATAGCTAAGATTTTCTTTTATGAACAAAGAAAAGACTAAGAAATGTAAAACATTACTCCAGGTTTTTTTTTTTTTTTTTTTTTTTTTTTCCAAAAACAACCATCGAAAGTGCTTTTTCAATAAAATGAACGATTCAACCATTTTTCCAATTTTTACCCATTAAATTTAGTTTGGTTTTAAACGGGAACAGTATTTATGAATGCGATAGTTTGTCTAATATTCATTCAACTATTTTCATTGATTACTTTTTGCTATTTCCCGAAATCTTTTATTGACCTTAAACTCCACAATCTCTAAAAACAACACTAATTGAGCTTAGCAGATAAACTTGATTGTGAACAAAGGAGATCACTTTACAAAAGATAAGAACTGGGTATATTGCAATAAAAACTAAAAAATGGAGATTTGTAGGTGGCTTCCAGCTGCCGGAGTAGAGATGTAGATTTTTTTTTTTTCAAAACATCTAATAAAAAAGATATAAAATGAAAAAAATTAGAAAGAAAAATGTGTCTGATATGTCAAATTACGATTTAAACACTACGAAGAAAAGGGTAACTGAAGTAACAGAGAAATGTTTATAGATAATTTGGTTGAGGCTAGGCGGCCCCTAAGAGAAAGTAACAAAATCTCCGTCGGACAACATCTTGCCCGGCCTAGCCCATGTGTAAACATAACCATCTTGGCAAGCAGCCACAAAACAGTCCTCTCTAAATACAAGTGCGGTTAATCGTTCATGTGCAATCTTCTTGCAGACTAGTGGTTCCATTATTGGACATTCATCAAATCTGGGACAAGATTTGGTACCAATCAGTCGCATCGGATCGTCAGTTATCTTGTCGGTGACAGAGGTCGGTCCAACACTGCCTCCACCACCGCTGCCTATCGCTGTAATACTGTTCCTCTCTTGGCCACCTTTAGACTGGCTTCTTTTGTGTCCGCCATCGCTTCTTCTGTCAAATCCCAGTCCTAAACGTTGGCTTAAGCTTTGACTCTCGTTACTTTCCTTTTAAACAAAAATTCATACTTAAAAATGAAACTACAGAATTTGTTATGAAGTGTGGAAAGGGGCAAGTTATCCTCAGAAGTTCTAAACACTTTTAATTTAATAGATTTTTTTTTAATTCACCTTCAAACTCAATATTCGCATTTACATCTTCAGTCAAATTAAATCTGCTCAACCACCATCGTTACACTATTTCAATTCAACTTTTTGTTTTTAATTTTGACAAAAAGGGACTAATAGTCTACAACAGTCTACAGGGCGGACAAAAGGTCGAACAACATCCTCAGCAGTTGTCCACAAAATTAATCTTCTCAAAACGACTCTCAAAATTCACTTAATACAGTTTCTGGTTGAATAGAAACTCGATTCTTAATTTTTTGACCCATGCCAACGATTTTATAACTTGAATTGGTTAAGAAATAGTTTTATTTTATTAAGAAATTAAAACATGCTAGACAAAAATTTTCATTCAAATTACTACTTTCTACATTAAATATGATTTGGGAAAGCTTTAATTGATTGAAAATAGAAGAATACTGTTGAAGTAGGATTAAAAAAATAAATAAATAAAATAAAAATTTGTCGGAATGAAAATCTTATATTAATTGGATAAACTTTAATTTATATTATATATATATATATATTTTTGGACGTAGCCTGAAAAAAGCTAATTGGTTAGATATTTCGAATGCTCAAAACTCCCCTGTGCGTTAGTAAACTCATAGGGTTTAAAGAGTTATTTTTTGAAACACCGTTACTATGAATATCTTATTCCTCTTAAGTAGAAAGAGAAAAGGAATTAAATTTGAACCATTAATGGAGTTGTTTTAGTTTAGTTCAACTAACCTTAGTGTTGTGCACTGTTTGCAAAGTTTTTGAATTATTGATATGTGTTTGATTATAGTGGGTATTGCTTTGTGTCGTAGATATGCTTCTATTTCTAGAGGTGGGCTTTTGCCTTAAAACATCATCTGTAATATCCCATAAGCATAACTGAGTATCTTGCCCGACAGATCCTAATCTGTAACAAGTATCTACCTGCAACATTTTTTTACAAGCTCGAATTAAAAGTATTTTACAAACAACATGTTTATCAGCCGTAATAATTTAGTATTGTGTACTGAGAAATTACGAAACCATTTATTACATTGTTATAACTATAATGAGCATGAAAAAGACCTTATTATTTGTAGTGTGCGTAAAATCCGACAGAGTTCCAAGAGTTGATGTGTACGGATCGAAAGCGACTACTGATACCCAAGAATGGTGTCCTTGGCCTCGAGCCACAACCCGTCTTTCACAGAAACTCCATACAGTAACTAAATCATCTTCGCCACCCACCACTACGTACTTGCAATCTGGGGACCAGCAGACACAAAGGAAACCTCCAAAGTAGGATCTCGCTGAACCTACCTAGCAAAGCATATAAAACTGTAAAAATGAAAGTTATAAATAACATTAATTAAATATATTTTTAATATCCAGTGAAAATTCACATAACTTTTTCTAACAGTTCAAAATATTTAATGGCTAAGGGGATCTACACAAGGAAAATAGCACTTTCGATGTTACAATCTCTCCTGAAATCCTGCTAAACATAATTTTCATGAAAAAAGTCTTATAAGCGATTGATGCTGGTGACAATGCACCAATTCGAAAAGGTGCTTTGACGACAGAAAAATAAAAAAAAAGAAAAATGAAATGACTAATTTGTTTGAATATCCAACCTGTTCACTTGATATAGCACCCTTTGAATTCCATCTACTCCCAAATATAAAAATAAATTGAATCAAATGAAAAGCCACAGATTTCACGGAGTTCAAACCCTGTAACTAAGCTGAAGTTCCAGACATCCATGTGTTTCTTCTCTTCTGTCTCATCGAATTAACTGCAAAACTATGGTGTTTTTTCCTTCTGTAGAATAAGAATTATACTATTCAATCAAAGATCATAGAGTTGGACGAACGCTAGAAACGGTATTTGGACTCACTATAAACTCGATTTTTTTTAAAAAAAAAAAAAATAAATAAAAAACCTTGATTATGTTTTATTATTTTATCATTCTTTATATTATATTTTCAACAAACAAGTTCTTTTTGTGTATTACTTCTTGTTTGGCTTTTGAGCTATTGGATAGTTTTATGTCAGACGGGACAGCTGGCTTGTCGCATCATTCTTAACCTAGAGATCTTTTAGAGGTCTTTTTATTGTGTTCAAAATGAATAATACTAACCAGTTCCATTGTATCATAGTGAAAAACTCGGAGAAATCCGTCTTGTGAGACTATGGCAAGGTATGTGCCGCAGGGAGAAAAAGCGAATTCATTTATACTGACTCCTTCATTGCCTATTACCCACCTAAACAATAAATAAAACTATTATAATTTAATTCAACTACTTGCAATTTATAATTTATGCTTAATACTACATGAGTATCGCCTCTAACGTTGCAGCCAGTCAACTTACCTGAAGCAACCCCTGCTTCAAAAACTGTTTGTGTGCATCTACCTAAACACACAGTCAAACACTCAACTCCTTAGACTAGAGATTAGTTACACTCTTTTTTTTCGAATTGAATAACGTGGCGCACTTTAAATACATCTACATATTATGGTTAATTAATAATAATAATAATGTGAGAACTCACACGACATCTACAAAAATTTATGCTGTGCAGCCATTTATTCACATGTGTTCAAAGTTAAGCCAACAGCAGATTTGACACCAATCAAGGGAAAGGAGCCACCTAATTTAGTTAACGAATCCCCTTCCATATTATCCAAAACACCCATATGACCTTGGCACTTAGCCCAGAAGATTATTCTTGTTAGAAGAAACTTCCTCCAGTCTCAACGAACATTCCAGCCTAATTTCAAAGTGAAGACACAAGAATCTTGTGCTTTAAGCGCATCCTGACTGTTCAGTGCCCGTTCATCAGAAAAATAAAGAATTGAATGAACAAGGTTCTTTAAAATGAATAATATATAAAAAAAAATTAGTCTACATAAAGTTAACAAATTCAAAGAAAGCAACGGTATTTTTATACAAAAAATCGAAGATTATTGGAAAAAAATTGCTCAGGTTAGACATAATCCCGGTCAATTAATTTTTTCAAACTAGGAATTTCGTCATCACACCAAATTCTTTCCAAAGTTACAATATTATATGGAAACTTTAGAAGTGGGTCTAATGCGCTATTTCCTGCTACGAACAGTAACGGATTGAAAAAATAAAAAATACAAATACAAAACAAAATCTAGCATGAACACATTTAACTTCTTTCTGCTACTATTGAACTAAAGATTCATAGCTTAAATCTTCATAGTTTTACGAAAAACCAATGCAAAACATAAACTAAATTCATACATAGAACGAAACGGAGCAGACACTTCTTCAGGATCCCTACGGGTATCCGCAAACAACACTGACACCACTGCCACTTTGGTAACAAGAAAAAGTTGTTCATTCTTTTTGGTGACTGATTTATAGTTTCAATAGGATGAAAAAATAATTGCCATTTCAGTCGAGTAAAATTTATTTTGCCGAGCTTTCGACCTAGGGACTAGGTCATCTTCAGGGCTAGTTTAGAAAGTAATACTTTTACATTTCAGAGTTGGTGTGTCTTCTGTCTTGTCTGTTCATGGACTGAGTGTGACCACACTGAGTGGTCCCTAGTCCCTAGGTCGAAAGCTCGGCAAAATAAATTTTACTCGACTGAAATGGCAATTATTTTTTCATCCTATTAAGAACAAGAACATTATCTGAAAATGCCGTTTTTGCTCATTTTCAGCAACTTTTTTCTCGAAATCTTAATAGATTAAATCTAATGATTTGGGTTGGAACGAAAAAATTACTGTTATAAAGGTGGATTTGCCCTGTATTATAAAGAAAAAATGGGAATTTTATCTTTTATAGAAAAAGAGAAAAAACCGAACAGTTTTAATTTATAGTCACCGAAATTCTTGCTAGTGAAGTTCTCCCGCTTAAGTGGTATTCAGTTCCTCAGTTTATGCTGCACCAAAAAGGAGATAAAAATTATTTAGGAAATTATAGGGGCATTTGTTTAGCCAATTGCATTCTCAAGATAATTACACAAATTATTTTGAAGACTGTTAATATGGGTCATTTAAGATTGCAAAAAAAATAAAGTTTTTAAGCTTTTATTGACTTTAAAAGAGCATTTGATTCTCTTCCACCTAAGTTAATTTACAAGCTTCACTCTGTAGGAATTTCTCCCCAAATAATTAACATATTAAGGAACTTGTACGAAAATGCCTCTTTCAATATTAACGTAAATGACAATTTTACTTCTGAATTAGCTCTGTCTGAAGGGTTATGCAGGAGGAGGTCTTTTCGCTTTTCATTAAGGATATTGTAAATTTTTTTCGTGAAAATAATGCTCCGGGTAATACCATATATGGTAAATCTGATGGTTATCGTACTCTTGTATACAGACGATATGGTAATTTTTAGCAATTCTCACATTGATTTAAATACAAAATTAGATGTTTTAAAGAGTTACTGTGACTTGAATTGTTTAAAAGTAAACACTGAAAAGTCTAAAATTGTAATTTTCCACAAGGGAAAACTGAGGGCTGAAAGGTAGAGGTTTTTTTTTTTATGACGGAGTGGTGCTAGATATTGTGGATAACTTTGTCTATTTGGGCGTGTAAATTTAACTAATCTTAATTTTTAGAGACTGTTAGGTCAGCAATTAAGAAGGCAAATATCGCTGTCAGATCAGTTATGAAAATATTAACAAAATCAAAATGTGATAGTTGGGACTCGAGAATGAGGGTATTCAATGCGACAGCACAAAGTGTAATGTTGTATGGGGCACAAGTCTGGATTCTAAGATATGTCGATTTGTTGGAGAGGGCGCATTTGAATTTCTATAAGCGATTGTTTCAATTATTTCGAAATACCCCTGATTACATTATTATAACTGTATACAGGATAAATTTTGTTGCAAATTGTTAAGATTAATGAGGGTTGGCTTAAAAATTTATTAACCATGGAATGCACAAGATTGCCGCGCACCTGTTTTGTCAGACTTTTAAGAGTTGAGTACTGCTCCAGTGAAACATAACTAACTGGTTTCTTCAGTTGAGAGTTTTGTTAGGCAAAATGTTACTCTCGATACGTCAAATCTCAATGAACTTTCAACTGGAGATTATATCAAAACTACAAATTAATCTGCTCCAGTTGGACAGATAATCGCTTGAATATTCGCGTTTAAGTGATATTTATACTAGCCTCTTAGCAGGAGTAGATTAATATTAGGTAACCCTTTGAGGTTACTAGGTTGCTTACTCAAATGCAAACTTCTAATAAATATTTTATCAAAATATCGTTACAGAAATCCATTCATTTAATAAATTGTACATTACTATGCACAATCTAACATTACGTTCTATTATTATTTTTCAGTTTGTTTTAATTTTATTAATTCTATTATTTTTCTTAGTTTTTATTTTATTTCATCAAGAACGCTCATTTAATTTTAATTTTATGATTGTATCAATCATGTAAATAGTTCATAAGTGCACTCAGTTTGTATAAGGCTTTAAGCCCTAATGGCAAATAAATAAATAATAAAATATTATGAATGAGGGAGCCTCAATAGATACTCCCTTTACAATCTAGACGCTTAAAAAATAAGTCGAATACGGTTGCTATCCGTTTTTAATCACATAACAAATAATAAAATAAGAATTATTAATAATTTATACCTGTACAGTGGATTTCTAGTGCTTTTGGTTTTACAGGTATGTATTGCGTAACTATCTCCTTGCTTAAATAATTGATAATGTGGCGGCGATGTGCTACAAGGTAGCTCTTCATTATATAAATACAACTGGCCGCTAGCATGTGAGACTACGAATAAATTAGATGAGCCTGGCACCCACCGTATGCATGTTACTTTACTTTTATCAATCATTCTCTGTAAGGTAAGCAAACAAAAATCTATATTATTTATCGATCAAAAGTAGCTGGAGCTATTTAAGTTAGGTGTATCGTTTGGAAATGGAAGTAATTTATTGTCTAAATGAGACTGTTATAACGCAAATGTTTTTTAGGTTAGCAAAGTTTTAGTTATGATGCTCCTCCCAGGAACATTGAGCACTGGGTAGAAGTAAATTTTATGTTTGCCCGTAGGTAAGCGATGGAAGTGGACTGGCCACTTCTTCAGGAATCTGGACTTCCTTGGGTGTATTCCAGTTGACAGTAGAAAAAACAGTTAATGCCAAATTTCCCAACATTAACAAAATACTAATAAGAATTTGCAAGTCCACTCAACGGCACATTTTCTTATATAAAAACACACACACACACACCAGACGCATACTTCCTGCGAAAAAAACACTGAAGTTAAGTATTCCAGTATCTTTTAGGTCCCAATGAATAGTAGCCATTTTCAAAAATAAGTGTAATCTAAAGATGTTTGCCCGGCATTTTTTAACTTTATTTTGTTCGAATTTACCTCCCCTTTCCGCATTCTTTTTTAAACACGTTCAATATGAAAATTACCCGTTTCCAAACGTACCATGTAATTAGGTATATTAAATGGGCACAAAAAACACTGATAATCTGGTCCACAAATACCTCCAATTAACTGAACTACCAGTTGTCAGTACAACTCAAATTTGTGTCCCAGCATTCGATTTAAGCTTTGTAAAAATGCCTTTATCAATCAATTTTATTTTTTTAAAAAATTCAGCAATTTACAATCTGCGTATAAATATATACAATTAGTAAATATGATGATGATATAAATGAAGAGTAGGAGAGAAACTCTACAGGATATGGATAATGATGATGATCTTTAGATCCCAAGGAAGTTAAGACTCTTAAGAGACCATTGGCGATACAGTCGGCGTATAAAGAATGATAGAGGAGGCAAGAGACTGTACGAAAAGATTACAGCAAGTAGAGAGAGCAGTATAGAATTTGCGATATTTTATTTGAGCCAGTTGTAATGGGATGTTGAGGTCGTTGTGAAGAGTAAGGCTTGTCACGTAGAAAGAAATTACAACCATCTTCCGGAGTAGTCTAGTACCGTCTGTCAAGTACAATAGCATAAAAATGGAAAATATACATATACTGGTTAGAATGAATAAAAAAAAAAAAAAGTAGTCACAAAATTACCTCTTCGTTGTATAATTTGCTTAATTCTTTTTTAATGGGATCTATTAGTTGAACTTGTCCAGTTGAAAAACCTACCAAAAGTGATACAGATTCGTTTGTCATATTTGTTGTATTAAAATCATGACATGTAGGATTTGTGCCTTTATACATTTTCTTATCTACAGGTTTCGTAAGATCAGCAGCCTAAAAACACATTATTAAAATTAAAAAATAAAATATTATGGATTTCTTTGCAGTCTCATTATCTGTAATTTAAACGTGAAAAAATACACACTAAATCTTGGTCTATTAGTTACAAATGCAAATAACTCCACTCCGAAAAAAAAACTTGTTTATTTGAGATATAGTTTTAATACTATTCACATTCCCTCTTGTTTAACACTTATCACTGCCGAGATAAGTTTATCAATTTTAGTCAAACTTCAATAAGGTTTTTGTTCTTTTGTGGGAGTTTAGAGAGGATAATGAAAGCTGTAAACTCTTAGAAGCTAATTAAGTGTAGAGCATTGTTTTTCATAAGACCTAAAACATTATTCGACCCTTTATCTCCTTATTTTATTTTGAATGAAAAATGATGTAATTTGCTTAACTTGCTTTTCTCGATGAAAGTCAGAGGAGCAATATTCCTCTGAGGCTTTTTAACTGTTAACTTAACCATATAGTAGAAGATACGATTTAAACTTTAAACATATGGGTTTATCCCATTTCTAACATGAAACAGTAGATTTCAACTTATACTTTCTGTATCATAATTATTACAATGAATTTTAATACAATTTCAAAACTCAAATTTTTTTAATGCCGTTAATGTATGAGGTCATATCAAGATAAACAAACGAATTAACATATTAAAATTAGTAATAAAATGACTCATATGTGATTCTAAAAAACATTGTATATAACAATAAATTATAAAATATACACCGAAAATTAAAACTTTTCTTACAAAAAGAAAAAATTGAACTCCTAACGTTTTTATAATTAGAGCTCGGCTTTGATCTAAGCCTTCCTGTTACGTGGAGTGCATTATTGGCCCGGGAAGGCTCTGCGGGACACTTCGTTGGCCCGGAGCCCTGTTTTGGGGTTCCGAAGTGTGTTAAGTCTGCGGCCATTAACTTGTGGGTGCAGAGTAGGTCTCAGAAGTGGTGGCTTGCCACCACTGGGCAGAGACAGGCGAAGGAGTTCATTAGAGGCTATTCGCCGAGGCTGACTGCAGAATTAATCCGTCAAGACCGTAGGGCTATAAGGATGATTGTAGGACTATTAACTGGCCACTGCAGGCTCAGAAAACACATGCAACGCATGGGCCTGGCGGATGATAGCCTCTGTTGGTTCTGTCAGGAGGAGGAGGAAACGGCACTGCACGTGTTGTGTCAGTATGAGGGGCTCGTGTGGCTAAAGATGTTACTTCTCGGAGAGGAAAAACCAAGGCCTGTGAGCTTTACACAAGAGTCGTTCTCGAGTGAGGGGAACCACAATAGATCCAAAGGGGTCGCAGTGGCGTAGGCCTTGAGGCCGCCCTAGTCTAATCTAATCTAAGTGGAGTGCAACATCAACATCTAAAAAAAAGAATTATTTAAAATCATCTAAAACAGAAAAGTAGCGGTCTTCAAAGAAAATCCTAGATATGGCATTTTCTAGATACATATTCTCTCAACTTAATGCTTAAATTTGTATCTTGATTTTGTGCAGCCGATAGAACTAGTAAATTTTGCTGACGCTAGAAATAATGCAGGGTTGCTTAAGATACCACAACTCTTGAAAATTCTAGGACAAATCGATTTTCTCTTGGGCAAGCAAATCGCTTGTCCGATATAGAACAAGGGATGAATAACAGAGGCTCTGTACCTGACATAGTGAGAGAATTGTGAATGAGATGCAAGATCACTAAAGACATTCTGACTCTTATGCGAGGTATACGAAGTTTAGATGAACAAATGGGCCGTACCTGGTTTCAGCTCATTAGAGACATGCCAATTAGTCAATAAATATCTAGAACATGAATTGAGTTAGTGTCATTTGGACTGGGCAATAATGAGAACTGTCTTTTTCTCTGATGAGTCCCAATCCTTCCTTCAGCCACAAGAGGCCGCAAAGGGGTTTCAGAGAATCCCAGAAGAGATTACCAGGTGGTTTAAGGCAATTCAAGTTTTTTTTTTCCTATTTCAAACCATTTCTAATTCAAATATTAACAAAACGGTACAGTACACTACTAATAACGAAAAAATGTATGAAAGTTTAAAAACCTAACAAATCATTAATGCAATTATAATAAACGTATCCGGTACATGTATTAAAACAAACAATTGAAAACTGAACAAATATTTTACTATTTCGTTTAAGTGATCAAATTAACCAAATAATAGAAACTATTAATTTATAAAAGAGTATTTCATAACATTCTGTTTTTAGAATTAACCACTTTCTAAAACATGAGCTATACGCATTTATTTTTTGAAATACAACTTGATGTTCATTTATCCCGGTTAGTTTAGGTTACTAAAAATATATTGTATTTCACTTCCTACCTATTATTCCTTTTAAGATTAACTGAAAATCCGCAATCAAAAATTAAACATCAAATGTATTTTTAAGGAACTAAAGAAAAAAAAAACATTCTTTATCTACACAAATAAACGGAGGGAATGCTTGTTAACTTTTTACCTTTTTCACGCCTTTATATATGAATACATAAAGTTCTCGTCCAATATTAAAACAAATCCTATCACCGTTGCCGTTTGGGTCTGGTAGGGTTACAAATGATACACGCACAGATGTACTCCCTTGCATATTTGTATAACCAACACGATTCGGACGTGAATATTCGGATAAAGTCATTAATCTATAAGTTCCTTCTCTAGTTATAAACTGTGTTTTTAATTCTTCTTTACCACTACCGTCAACATTAAGCGCCATTTTCACAACCTCACAGATTATAACTGTGGTTAGAAAACACTACGTTTAGAATATACAACCAGTGCAGCCATAATATCGATACGAGAAAGAATCAGAAATTTTCGTATATAAAAAAATAAACTAAAATAAATATAAATACACAAGTACAGTTTTTAAAATTAGAAAATTGGAAGAAATTATTTAATGCATTATTTCCTGCTGCATCGTAATAATTATTTTTTTCACCAGCAATAGACGTGTTCAGACATTGCCAGCATATTCCGGATTTAATTCAATCCGGGCTTAGCATTTTATACTCTTAACCTTAGCCGGAGAGGTATGATACGCGGTCAATTACTGCTACTGATGCGTTTTCAGATGTTTTTATAATCTTTGGGCCAATACGCGAAATACGGAGATGGACAGAGAATTCGCTAATAGTTTCTTCCAAACTGCGACCTTATTCAATCAAATTCTCCAATCCTACTGAAAGTCCAGTATGTCCATATAACGTAGATATAAGTTCCGACTCACAATTCTGATATTTAAGATTCTGATATTTTTTTTTTTTTGGAGAATTCTAAATAAGTTCATTATTATCCTCACAAAAAATATCAATAGGTTCTTCTTCGTCTTGCGTTCATGAACGAATATCTTCCCATAGCAGATCCGCACATCTTATGGTTCAAATTCATTTTTCATCTCTTATATCCGACATACTATTTACTCGTACATCTCAGAGAGTTACTTTGAACCAAATAAATTTAGTTCCTGTTATAAGATCACTAGCTGTAATAAACAGTTCTATTTGAGTGGTATTCTGTGTGATTTTCATCACCAGAAAATTATATTACCCATTCCTTCAAGGGAACGGTAAACAGCCATAGTACCTCAGCTTGTGCTTCGCAACGTTCTCAAAAGAAGTAACTTCTGCTGATAAGTGCTCATTTGCTTAATAGTTTTCCAGGGAATCGCGGAAAAAAATGAACAAACAAAAAAAAAACAGCAAACTTGTCCTAAACCTAAACCACTCATTTAAGCTTTATAAACAATTGAAGTGAAAGGTTCATTCGTTAGAATTTGAGGCAAGATAACCATCTTCTTCCGATTTAATATCTTAATCGAATTTTCCAGGACATATGTTTTTCAAAATAGAGGTGTACGCGAATACATAACAGTGCTAAGTTTTGAGAAAATTGTTAAAAATCAATAATGAAAATTTGGATCGATGATAGTATTTTCACATACACAAAAAAAAAATCTGTGCAAAAATTGAATACCAACTTATCTGAGATATTGTCAGGAAGAGGAAGAAACGGCCGCTTACTTGGTGTTTGATTGCGTTGTAATCGAGTGATTGCGCAATGAAACCTTTGGAACTTTTGAGACCAAAGGAGATGCTAGCGCGAATATTTAATAGGGGAGGTTTCGTCTACTAGATCCAAAGGGGGAAGGCACAATAAGCCTCTTGAGGCTGCAAAAGATTTCATCCAAATAAAAATGCTAAAAAGATCAACTTCCAAATATTGTTTTGGAAACAATAGACCAAAACAATATTTGGAGCATGATTGTCTTTTAAACATGTTTACATTATGAAATAGGAAATTGTTTACATTATATCTCATTTCTCTTAACTTGCTTGGAAAATGAGATTTTATAGTAATATATAATATTATATATATGTGTGTGTGTGTGTTTGTATACATATGTAGTTATAAATTTTACGATGCAATGAGCAGTGATTTATTTTTAATTATTATTATTATTATTAATTTACTGTTGCCATAGAATTTATTAAGTTGCCACCTAATTGTATCGTTAGATAGATTCAATAAAAATAGTGAATACATTAATAATATATTAATTATAGTAAATCAAAATGAAAGAACAATCTAAACATTCACCGAAAGCGGAGAATGTACGTCGTTCAAGAAAGTTAAATTCCTTAAGTGAATCCTTACTTGGACACGAAAAACAAATACTAAAGTCAGATCAAGATGATGGTAGCAAGAATAGATTCAGCCGAGGCACAAAATCACCCTCTAGAGGTTCATCAACCATGCATTCTTCAAGTAAGTACTCTTATATAAATAAATTTAGTTTGTGTTGACCAAGTTTAGTTAGTTCAACTTAAAAAAGTCATCTTGATTATTTGAATCATCTGTTTAATTTCGTAGAGTTGGGCGTCACACCAGTGATTTAATCATAAGTTACGTAACAAAAAATGTAATTAATCATAATCGCCATTCATCACTCACGAAAGAAAATACAACTCATCACTCTCGAAAATGATTCCACGTTTCATCGTTTCTTCACAGATTACTTTAACATAGGTGGTAGTGGCCACTTTTTTGCTATATTGAATCTATCTTTAACAGACTTGATACTTTATAACGAGGTCTTTCTCAATCAACCTTCCTCTTTGAGACATGCAGTATCAAAATATTTTATTCTTACTTTACTTACATAATGTTGACTGTTTTTACCGGTCATCCTCAAGTACTTTATTATTGGTTTTGAGGTTTTATACCACATTGACCCTTCTCTTGACAGACTTAACACTTCCTTGCAATTGGTAGTAAACAATTTTATACTAAAATCTTATACATAACTTGGCTCAAGAACTACGAAAGAATAAAAGTAATATTGCTTTATTATTTATTGATTTTTAGTAAAACTTGGAACATTTAAACCAGTTCGGGACTTAGTCAAGAATCAAGCTGAAGCTGGCTTATCAAGTCAACATAAATATGGGTCTTCGAAAGATAACGACGTAATCAAAAGCAATGTTGAAGATTTTACTAAACCAATGGTGAATAACTGTTTATTTTTGCTCCTGTTTTTGAATTAACAATTTATTAGAATTGAGGGATGCAATATAAAAATTTTATTTTATTTTTTTAACGTTAATTTTATTGTTTGTTTAACCGAGTATTCTGCACTAATGCGAAAAATACCAACTAGATTTAGGCCATTGGTGAGACCATTCCGTACTACAGCACCTCCAAGTAATGAAACAAATCATCCAGGTTTTCTAGGTACATCCTAGAAAGAGATGTAGACCGATAGTTTGGTATAACCACTTCCCGGTACTAACTGACCAATTCCCTGAAGTGCCTATTTAAAATGTTATGAAGAAAACTGTTCAAATTGAAGTCATAGGATTCTGAGAAGGGCATTAGATTAGATTAAATTAGGGTGGCCTCAAGGCCTGCGCCACCGCGACCCCTATGGATCTATTGTGGCTCCTGAGAAGGGCATACTTCCTTCCAACATCTGGAATCCATCAATAAAGAATAATAATTTTAATCGATAATAACACCAAGATACTTTCTGAACCTTACTTTTGGAACCGGCAGTCGATAAATTACACGTTCGGTTAGACTTTGAAATAGAAATAGAAATAGAAAAGAAATTTATTATTCTGGGACAATTGTCCCCTAAGAATAAATACAGGAACAAATAGAGGCCTTAATAGTTTGGCCTGTGATTATACAGAAATTAAATAAATAAATAAGTATTTACAAAAGTGAAAATATAATAAGTGAAAATGAAAGTAAAAATAAAATAATGAAACAGCAGAAATTAAGGAAATAAATTAAAACAATTAGAATTTCGGAGGAAGCTGAATAGAAAGTAGATAACTGAATAGACGGGATTTAAAGATGGATAGGGTAGGAGCATGGCGGACAGATGAAGGCAAGGAGTTCCAGAGAGAGGTAGCACGTATTAGGAAGGACTTGTCAAAGGATGAGGTACGGTGAGAGGGAATATAGAGATCAGATGAGCGAGATCTATTTTTACGGGAATGGATGGAGGATTTAAACTTAAGGAGTTGAAAAATATAGGAAGGCCTTTGAGACTGGATGACTTGAAAAAGGAAAGAAGCCAAAAAATATTGGCGGCGATAGACAGGAAAAAGCCACTTCAACTCATCGTAGCTGTGCGAAATGCGAGAGTCTCTGGAAATGCTGAAAATAAATCTTATGAAGCAGTTCATGAGGCGCTTAAGCTTAGCTTCAATATCACCAGAAAGACCGCCATACACTAAACAACCATAGTCGAAATGGGGGAATATAAGAGAGGAAACTAGGAGTTGCCGGGTCTTAATTGGAAAAAGGTGACGGGAACTATTAATCTGCTTAAGGATATGGATGGAACGACGAGAGATTTGGGAAACATGGTTTTCCAGGATAGGTTTTGATCGAAAGTGATACCAAGGTTTTTCACAGAGGAACAATATTTTATTGGGGTATTGTAAAGGAAAAGATTAGGAAGAGGAGCCAATGATTTAAGGAGTGGGTTGGAGCCAATAACTATAGCTTTGGTCTTTTCTACATTCAGGGTAAGCTTATTGTTCGTGGCCTATGCTGAGATATTATTGAGGTCTTCTTGAAGTTTAAATACAGCTTCAAACAAATCCGACGGGGAAAAGGATAGGTAAATCTGAAAATCATCAGCATAGAGGTGATTCTGGGAATGAGAGATGGAAAGAGGAAGGTCATTGATGTAAATTGAGAAGAGGGTGGGAGATAGGGAAGAACCTTGAGGTACACCGCGTGACAAAGGAAGAAGTGAAGAAGGATTACTATCGGGAGTGACAACGAATTGGGAACGATTAGACAGGAAGGATTGGAACCAACGGAGGGTGCTATTGGAAAAAGAGAGGGATTGTAGTTTAGATAGCAGGATATGATGGTCAACGGTATCAAAGTTTTGGGTGTAACATCGGGCTCAAAAGAAAGTAAAATTTTTTTGTCTATCAAGTTGCCGTCAAATTATCAATAGTAATGATTTTTCTTCAATATTATCGTTTAACATCAAAGGATATCGGCAGAAATACTGAAAGGGTAAATTCCAATGACGATATTCCCGGACAATAAATTCACTCTCCCAAACAAATCTCTAGATTCGCTACAGATATATGTCTAATGACTTATGTAAGTGGATTTTCTTACGAGAATCATTTTAGATTATCTTCACAAACGTACATTACTCCAGATAATGTCGTTTACAGTAATCCGAATCCTCTTCCACTGGGTTCAAATACTATTAATCGAATCTAATTTGGAATTGGGGCCTCCTTAGGGAAGTAAAATATGCACAAGCGGGCCCATTGTAGCTCCCCAGTGCCGTTTGCATAATTATTTGGTTTATGATGTCTACAAAGTTTATCCTTATAATGGCTTTTAGCCAACGTGTAACCTCAGGCCTTTGATGCTTAGCTACTGTGGAGTACATTATGGTATTTCCGTACTTAAATCCAGTTTCCTAAACAGCTAAGTTGGAGCTAGGCTAAACGTCGTGTACAACATGAATTTCTCTTTCTAATCTCTCAAGTATTTCTAATGGTCTAGTTAAATCTATGCCAAGGTTTAGAACTCTTTCTTTAATTGTAGTGAAGTGAAGAACAAATTGTAAAAACTAAAAAGGTTAAGGAAAATTTGTGGTTTAGTAGGTAAGAATTATTTTTATAAGAGAGGAATGCGTTATTCATCCCTGAATCTTTATAATTTTGGTAGGATGAAAAATTAATGCCAGTTTCAGTCATTATAAACTTTATTAGGCCGAACTTTCGACCTAGGGACTAGATCATCTTCAGGGCTAATTTACAATGTTCTGTTTTACATCATTAGAGGGTTGGTGTGTCTTCTGTCTTGTCTGTTCATTGACTTCCATGAGCAGACAAGACAGAAGACACACCAACCCTCTAATGATGTAAAACAGTATATTGTAAATTAGCCCTGAAGATGACCTAGTCCCTTAGGTCGAAAGCTCGGCATAATAAAGTTTATAATGACTGAAACTGGCATTAATTTTTCATCCTATTGAAACTATGATTCAGTCACCAAAAATAATGAACAGTTATTTTGTAATTTTGTAGAGGTTAAAACATTTGACGAAAAACTTGACTCCAGATATGAAATCTGAAGATAATAAAAAGTCACCCAAGAATGAGAAAGCATCTAAAAGAAAATCAGAATTAGCTCCTGAATTAAGGTAAACAGTTTTTAAAAAATAATTTATATACGAAGCGTTAACTTCTGAGGCCAGTATTCAAAGCTTTTTCTGAGCACTTCCCACAGAAAACAGACTCAGAGCAATAGTATTACATTTATAAAGACAGCGGCAACATGCCATCATTGCAGAACACACCCGTTCATCTCCATTCGTAATAACTCGTGTGACAAGAGTGAGCCCTATTAAGATATACATTTTTATTAAGAAAAAAATTCTTGTTGAAGAAATTGGCCCCTCAAATCAGAGTTCAGGTTTGACCAATGAAGGTTCAAGTTTTTTATCTGCTTCATTTTTTGTTGCCAACCCCATACCTGAGCACTGTAGCACATCATATGTTAGATCTATTTACCGAATTAAAAAAGACGAATTTAACCCTTCTTATAAGAATACTCCTAATCGAATTTCCTGGGAAAAATATTTAAAATAATGTTGATTTACATGTACAATTGGAACCTAAGTAAAAAAAAAAAAAAAAAATGGTAGGAGTCGCTTTTAGAGAAATTTCAAAATGCTGAATAAAAATGATTTAAGACCTAACAAATAGATTTAGTAAAGTGGTGCTTATGAACAATTTTGATTAAAACCTTTGACTAGAATCTTCTGTTGAGACCTAAGCGAAATCTAAAATTTGAACTTTTTGCGACTATTCGTTTTTGATATACGATGGACGGACCAAACCAAACATGCGCACTCATGGGGCGGATACATACAGTGAAAACTCAAAATTAAAAGTTTTTTTTTTTTTACAAAATATGTTCCCATGTAAGGAGAAAGTATCAAAGAAACAAAAGTTGCACTCTCACAGATCATGACAAAAACTTCACAAAACCTTTATCGCACAGTTGATCCAAGAAGTCCTGAACATGGATGAGACCCCTCCGAAAATAGTAGATGAGTATAAAATGTATGAGGCAGCATAAAAGGGAAAGAATTAAGATGGATATTCTATTCTTCTTCGTTTTTTTTTTATTGCAGTAAAAAATTTACTTTTTTTTAAATTGTTGTTTTTCATTTAATTAACAAGCTTCAATTTTAAAATAATTTTTTTATTTCAGTTTACGGAAACATAGATCAAGTATTCCTCAAGTTGGAAAACGCTTCAACAGGCCTATTCGGCAGAAGGACCAGAAGTGTCCAATAGGACCAAATAACACCACGGTATTTCCACAATTTATTATCTTACATTCTCTCAGAGTGAACCTTCTTTTAAGTGCTAGAGAGAACTAGAACAACTCAAATTCAAATTTTATTTATTGCTTTTAAAATACAATTTTACAGCAAGAGTTCAGTTGACCATACAGTAATAAAAAAAAATAAAATAAACAAATAAGAATTAAAAATATGCGCTTCTTCTTCCTTTTAAGATAAAATAAAGATATATGTCCATCTTAAATATACTTAAATATACGTACATAAATACATTTATTTAAACCAAATCAAAGTGAACTAGAACAACAGTTTAAGATACGATATGTTCTTACTTCTTAAATCTACTTCGTACTGTGTACCCAGAAGTTTCTTATTAAAGTTGATGGGTTTAACTGGTACGCAGCAGTTCATGAAATTGAAAATGAGGTTCAAGTTACAGGTAAAAACGGTCTAAATTTATCAATTGTAGTACCCTTAATGGGGGAATAAACTAACAATATTTGTGTTGTAAGGTGAATAATGCACTAAAAATTTGTTATTTTCTAGAAGAAGTAGAATGCAGCAGAAGGCGGAGTAATATTTTATTTATTTATTTTTTTTAAGTACTCAAAAAAAAGGAAAAAATGTGAAGATCAGGAAGCTTATTCTTATGAGACGAAGAGAAATTTATTTGAAAAGGATATTAAAGCAAGACTGAAACAACTTAAGAGTAAAAAAATCAGGAGATTAACCAGAAAGACTATATCCAGAAAACAAAATAAGGCAGAATCTGATGCACGGAAAATTAAAAGTGGAAAAAAGCGTGGAGGTACATTGTCAATGCTGCTATCATCTTCAAACTTATCCACATTGAACACACCGTCGTCTAGTACTAACAGCAGATTCTCCAGCCGTCCAAGACTGAAGCCATTAAAACTGGTTAAACAAAAAGTCTATCCATTATCCCCACTGTCTACCACAAGTTTGTCTTCAGATTTAGGTACTGTAATGCTTTCATCTCCGAGTACATCAGAAGCCGGTTTTTCAACTGTTACACTAAAAACGGATACATCATCTGAAAAGAAAAAGATAAAGAAACACAGTAATAAAGCGCAACTTTATGAGTATTTGTCAAGTGAAAATTATGATGACTCAATATACAGTAAAACAATTTTGGATCAAATAAATTTATCAAGCACTTCGTCACTGTTAACATCATATTCAACTTCTGATATTGAGGATGAATTAGAAGAAGAGGAAACATCATCAATAACCACAGTCATTACAGAACCATCAACAGAAACTGTGGAATCATCGTCTTCGTCATCAAAAAAATCAGAAAATAAGTCTTCAGGTACTTCATTTTTTTTCTTTTTTTCCTAAGCTACTTTTGTACGGCACGCAAAACCTCGTTCAGTATATGGGTATGGAGTACATTATGTTCACCAGGAGTGTTTTCAAGTTTAGTACTACTAACAATTCCCGGTCTCAGAAACCCAAGCAGGTCACTCGTTTTGCTAAAGTGGCGCTACTTAACAGACTGACTTCATAGTCCCAGAATCATCTATGGTGCCTTCCACAGATATTATTGTACTAGACAGTATCCAAAAACCAGAAAGTTACACTATAGTGATTTATATGACTATTCTGACTCCATATATCTGGGCATTCATTTTATGTTCTATTGTTTCTGATATTGAACTGACTCCACAGGCCAAGAACGTTTCCCGGATGGGCCTTATTTGACTACTAGCCCTAAACTGACTTTAACGTATCGACATTCCAAACAATAGTTTCTCCAAACTTATTCATTAAATTTCATTTTATGCTTGCATCAGCGTAAAAAAAAAGAAAAGAATAATGGAAAAATAAAGTAAAAAAAGCCATAACGCCGCTTTAATAAAGAACAAGGAGAAGGTTCAGTTTCTGCACGGGATGTACATGTACAAAACAATTTAGAGATGGTAATATGATGCTGGAAAGTAAGGTTCTTTCAGTGGAGCCTCAGTGCTTAGCGCTGAACAAGCCTAATTTTTTTTTTTTTCTTACTAGTACATCGAAAATTTCAGACGAATTAGACGTGCCTCTCAAACATAAAACGCTACCTAAATAATTCCTAAAAACTGCCGAAGCATTCTGCGTCATCTTACGGCTCAGAAAACTGCATGCCAACTTTTAAAACCTTCCTTCAAAATTCGATTTATTATTAAAACTATTGATTGTGAAATGATTTTATGTTCTACAGCCTTAACGAATAAAAACAATGAATTAGATCAAGATCTAGGCAGGCTAGAGTAATTCGACGTTTCAGATCATCGACTGAAGCCACGGGATTAAGGATACTTTACACTTTATTTTTTTAGGTATCCCCACAAAATATAGTCCATTTGGGTCAAGTCCGGAGATCGAGGTGGCCATTGGATGTGACAATGAGTCCTTACGCACTTTTAACGGAAATTTCTGCCCAGCTAACCTCGAACCACTCTCGCCGGGCAACCATCTTGTTGAAAATACATATCTAGCCGACGTTGTAGATGAACATCTTCAAGCGGAACTGGCAAAATGTCTCTTAAAAAAAAAGTTAGATACCTTGCACCAGTTAAGTTCTCTCTGTAGAAGTATGGGCCGATTAGTTGATTTCCTAAAACTCCACACCAAACGTTTGTAGAAAAAAAACAACCTGAACGTCGAATAACTCTAGCCTGCCTAGAACTTGACTTCACCACCATAAGTGCTGCTACGAGCAAAGCGTGGGAGTCCAGAGTTTTGGCTTGCCTATCCGTTGATTGTACCCAGTTTGAACAGATTCTTTGAAAAAATTAACGTAATTTTGACAGTAAACTGAAATTGGTTTTTCATATTTTAAATACCCATAACTTTTGAAAAACCTAACCGATTTCAAAAAAAAATTTTTTTTGTTGTTTTTAGAAGCTCAAATACTACAAAATTATGCTACAAAAAATATAACGTTCCATTTGAAAAAACAAAGTTGGATGCTGTATCTCGAGATACAGGGGTTTAAAAAAATGAGTCAATCACTAAAAATAAACTAGACTAAAAATGATTAAATATGTGTTTTTTATTTTTTCGAAATTTCCCGCCGTTTATAACTCTGGTCACCCTGTATATAAATATAAATGGGTTGCTGTGCTTTTAGTGTAACTTTTCTTCTTAAGTTGGTGTTGTGATGGCAGATAAAACGTCTTCTGTAATCGATGTTTTGAATTTTTAACTTCTATTTTGCCAACCCAGATATGGCCCAATTCAACTCTCCCGCTTCATACGAGCCCCGATTGTTGTGTAGTGAAAATTTCTGATTCGGAGGAGATGAAAACGAATTATTTTGAGCTTCTGGCCCCTTAATAGAACCTGTTCAGAACGATGTCTAATTCTTGGCCCACAGATTAGGTTGGTTTTATAATTATGGAAATCTTGAAAGGTAAACAGAGCAAAGATTTTTTTTTTTTATTCCCGACTTTTAGAAATCCAACAATCTCATTGATCATTCTTCAGTTTTTCAGTACACGGTGAATCTAACTACAATTCATTGGTCTGATCAGTCGAACCGACTGACTGTGTACATTGTTCTTAAAAAATGCTGGATCTTTAAAAATTAATTTGTTAATGTGAAAATTAAAACATTTTTTCAGTAAAAACAGGTGAAGCGTTTATAAAAAGTACCAAAACATCTTCTTTGTTGTCAGTGTCCACGATAAGCGCATCTATGCATTCCAGTGGATTAGTTATTCCTGCATCACTTGGAAGACATAGGAAAAAATCATTGGAGAAACGTCTACCGAAAAGAGATACATTTATTTCATCTGAAAGATGGATGAAAATTTTGCCAATATTGAATAAAGATCTTGAGAAATTCATGGATGCGAAAATAAAAGCTACTACAAAATATGATAAAGAAGCTATGATGGCAGATAGTTCAGAGGACGAATCCGTAATAGAATCACTAAGACATCATTATCGCAAGGCTGATTTGGGAATTTATGAATACGATTCAAAAACTGAATCAACACCTACTGACGAACACTCAATTACACATAAAAACATACAAGATGAAAAACATATACAACTAAATATGGCTTTAAATTTGAACGAAGTGTTGAACACAAGAAACAATACTATCATGAAAGGAATTGGCGACAAGGATCGTGATGATGATTCTGTACAATTGTTTTACAGAAATAAATTTATACCTAAAGCAAAATTGAATGTTGTCAATAAAAATACAGTTGTTAGACTAACATTTAAAACAAAACTATTAAAAGAGAAAAGTTATTTAAAAATACGCAGAAGAAAGATAATTAAACCAACGGGTAAAGCGTTAAAAAAACAGTGCAGAATATGTGGCTTTCTCAAACTTTTTGAGGAAGAAAAAAGGTAAGAATTTTTAACTTCTCTCACTTGCCACATATAATACTAGTAAAAGAGATTTTTACATTGGTCTGTGGTGTGTGCACATTTTTAAAATAAAATAGAAAACAGGAAAATAGCGAAAAAATTCAAATTTGATGATTCGTCTACGAGTGCTGTCAAATCTCAATAACAGTCAACCCGGCCCTTTTCGCTATGTCAATTTTTCAGTTTTTGGTACTTTCTAGAAATCTGCTCCAATTATTTCCTTTTAAACTTGTTATACTTAGTATAAATATGTGGTTTTGATTTGCAAAATTGTTTTATGGTAGTTATGAAAAAAGAGTGGTAATAAATAGACTTCTGTCCAAAGCAGGCCTGTGCAATCTGCAAACCGTGATGTCAAATTAAATTAAACATATATTATCAGCAAGAGAATATCGAAACAATTTATTTAATAAATTATCTTCTTTTTATAAAGTCATTGGTTTATGATATAAAATAAGTTTGAAATACAGTTTTAAGTTTTAACTACATAATACTACATTTATTTTTTATTTTTGTTTGCGACACTGCTGACAAATTTGATCCATAGCAAGAAATGTTTTCAGTTTTTTTGTGATATGTTCTATTTTTCTTAAATAAAACATTATTATTAAAGTTTTAACAAGCAACTTTTGCTCGTATGCATTTGGAACTGTATTTAAAAAAAGAAAAAGCATTTCATATTCGTTCATACGAGGGTCGTTTGGAAAGTCCGTGCAAAAATAAAAACTACTTAATTTTTTGGGGTAAACCTTTTTTTATTTTTCAACATAGTCTCCTTTTAGGCTTATACACTTCGTCCAACGCTGCTCTAGTTTGTTGATCCCTTCCAAATAATAGGATTTGTCCAAGTCTGAAAAATAGCCATTCGTTTCTGCAATCACCTCCTCGTTTGAATAAAATCTTTTTCCCGCCAGCCATTTCTTCATATTGGGGAACAAATAGTAGTCCGAGGGAGCCAAGTCTGGAGAATAGGGGGTATGTGAAACGAGTTGGAACCCTATTTCCATTAATTTTGCGACCACAACTGCTGAGGTGTGAGCTGGTGCGTTGTCGTGATGGAAAAGGACTTTTTTGTGGGCCAATCGTGGGCGTTTTTCTTGCAGCTCGGTTTTCAAACGGTCCAATAACGATGAATAATATGCACCTGTAATAGTTTTACCCTTTTCCAGATAGTCGATGAGGATTATTCCTTGCGAATCCCAAGAGACAGTCGCCATAATCTTTCCGGCCGAAGGAACGGTCTTCGCCTTTTTTGGCGCAGATTCGACAGTTTAGATTGTTCTTTGGTCTCAGGAGTGTAGTGATGTATCCATGTTTCATCCACAGTGACGAAACGACGCTTAAAGTCCTGCGGATTCTTCTGAAACCGTCCTTGCAACACTTCACACGATTTCGTTTTTGGTCAAGCGTGAGCAATCGCGGCACCCATCTTGCGGATAGCTTTGTCATGTCCAAATGTTGATGCAAAATATTATGTACCCGTTCATTCGAGATGCCCACAGCACTAGCAATCTCACGCACCTTCACTCTTCTGTCATCCATCACCATATCATGGATTTTATCAATGATTTCTGGAGTAGTAACCTCAACAGGGCGTCCAGAACGTTCAGCGTCACTTGTGCCCATATGGCCACTCCGAAAATTTTGAAACCACTTATAATCTGTTCTAATCGAAGGTGCAGAGTCACCATAATGTTTATCAAGCTTCTCTTTAGTCTCCTGAGGCGTTTGGCCTTTCATAAAGTAGTGTTTAATCAACATACGAAATTCTTTTTCGTCCATTTTTTGAAAATCACTCGACTTCCTCGATTCAAACGAATGCCAAACACAAAGAAATAGACCGATCTGGCTGAAACTTATTGTGTGTTCTTCCAAGAGATGCTACTAACTAAACATAACCTCGAACACGCCAGTGGTGCTATCTCTCTGACTTTGCACGGACTTTTCAAACGACCCTCGTATTATTAACATACTAGATAAAATTCTGTTAAATTCCTCTTCATAATCGACTGAAGATTGTTTGGTCAGATGATTCGTTTCAAGCAACAGTGCATTGCAATGTACATACAAGTTTTTATATCTTCAGTTTAGTCTTCTCTTAGATAGATAAGTGCAAATCCTGTGGAAGTATTGCTGATATTTATTCGTCGTAGCACACATTTTTTTTTTTTTTTAATTTCTGAATTTCGGTTTTGGATTTTTATCCATTATCTAAGGTTGATTCATCAGTTTGGTATAGAAAATTTGACTTTGTTTCTCTTTCAACAATGCAACCTACAAAGAATTTTATTGTGAAGTACTGGATACTGCATTTTGTTTGTTTGTTTCAAATCAGGATCACACTACTTACTGTATTAATGTCGCAAAGAAATTATAATAATTATTCTTATGAGCGTTAGCTCTTTGCTTTACTTGTTTAATGACCTTTAGAATAGCTTCATACAAGTTCTGTAGAACTTCTAGACGAACAAGTTTTGTTAGCATCTATCTTTGAATTCCTTTAAGTTTCAAATTCATTTCCATTAATAACTTTAAATGAGTTAAACATTATTCTTATTTCCTTCTTATATTACAGCTCAGGAAGTGAATTTGGAAATAAATTCGTGGATTATAGAAATTTAAATTTACCAATACCTACAAATCATTACGCAATGTGGAAGAAACGAAAAGTGAATTTATTAAATCCATGGCAGAAGCTATTGTAAGTTTTTTTTTAAATATTTGAATAATGTCGGTAAGGTTTTTGCTTCCTTGAAAGAGTTCAATGTATATTGAGTAAATTGAGATCGTAAATTTAGAATTTTAAAAATAAGAACTAGTACCTAATGTGTACTGTGAATTAGTAATATTTGCAGCAAAGCACGGAGAAAACATATAGTGCTAACTCGATACACATCTGGTCGTCTGAATTTTGGTACAATGGTTCTCTAAAAATACATAAAGTAAAAAATGAGTCCTAGACAAACTGCGAAACCATATTTTTTTCCAGCTATAATTTTAATTAATGGACTATAAAGAGCATTGTTTAAACTCTTACACTAGACAACAGAAATTCTTCACCCGACTGAACGTCATCAATTGCCTCTCTTTGTTTCCTTTGACCCAGCATGCTCTTTTATACACACTAAATCTTTGCCTACATTCATCAAGCTAAACGCTATTTCCTTAATTATCGGATTTATTCACAGATTATCTGGACAAATGTCCAGATTTAAATAAAGCAGGTCTACACATCTTAAATCTGTGTTTATCCCTCCAAACGTTTTAGTGTGCTTACAGTTTTAAAGATAAGACAATATTTTTGCCGTACATTAAGAGACTATATTCTGGAACAGCGTTTCCCAAAGTTTGGGTCGCGACCCGGCACCGGGTCGTAGAAAAATTCAGCTGGGTCGTGGCAAAAATTGTAAAAACACAAAAAATCTATAACATTTTGCTCTAAATTTAATATTTTTCGAAACTTTTTCAATCACTGCAGGTGACAACCCTTTACCACCGTTTCCTACCGGACCGTTTAAATTCGGATGCTCTGATTGGCTGATTTCGATTCGTCATTCAGTGTCTTCTCCGGTACATGCGCCGTAAACTCACTTGTATCAAAACAAGGTTATGTTTGAATTTTTGTTACCTATTTTATTTGCCAATAGTTATTATTACCTATTATTAATAGCAACTTGGACTCAGGTAATAAAAAATAGATGCTTAATCTTAGTGAACAAGAAGTTGATAATTTAATTGAAATTTCATGCGACACCGAGCTTAAAAAAGTGTTTGAAACTGTAGCACTAATTAATTTTTGGTTGCGCTGTCAAAAGGAATATCCAAGCGTAAGCGAAAAAGCGATACAATTTTTAATGCCTTTTATCACCACTTATACGTGTGAAACTGCGTTCTCAGCCTTGGTGTACTTAAAAAATAAGTATCGAAACAGATTGGATGTCGAACCTAATTTGAGAATAAAATTAACATCATCAAGTCCTAATTTTTTTTTTTTTTTTTCTAATGCCATCATTGGTGCTCGGCCATTAGATGTCTCGCAGCCCAATAGATTTTCGCTCTTAAAGAGAGCTCGTCAGTAGTGGCAGTCAAATGGGACAGGGCTTCGCACTCAAAAAGATGGTCTCCTGTCATGTGCCCGTCTCCGCAAAGCACACAGTTCGGGTTGTTAACTACCCCGATCTTAAATAAGTGTGCCTGCAGGTAATCGTGTCCAGTGACCAAGTGAAAACAGGCCACCGCTACGCTCCGAGGCAGATTATTTGGCAGCACATTATCCCTCAAGATAGCCCATCGTTTGCCCTGTGATTGTATGGTGTGCAGCTCCGCCGTTCTCTTTTTAGCTTTTGTCCGGCAAATTCGTCTTGTGGTCTCAAAAGGAATGGACCCTTCAGGCTGTGTCATATTTGCTGACAGCTTGGCGAGTCTGTCAGCTTCCTCATTCCCGCTGAGGCCACAATGGCTGGGGATCCATTGTAAAATTACCCTCATATTTTCCTCGATGAGGTCGTTAATTATTTTACGACATTGAATTACATCGTGAGAGTCGGTCGCAGCCCAAGTAGTCAATGCCATTATCGCGGCCTGCGAATCGATAAAAAGGACTACATTCTTAATCGCCAAATTAAGTCCTAATTTGAAATTGCTATGTGATGAAAAACAACATCATCCTTCGCACTAAAATCAAAATATGTAAAACAAAATTTACTTTAAGTTTTAAATGAAGATAATGGATTGTCTTTAATTACTTATGTATTTGTTATATAATTATTTTGCAATTTTTGTGTATGAAATAAACAAACAAATAACTTGAATTTTGATTTTTATTAAAAAATAAAATTTGTTTTGTAAATAAATGTTTTTTTTTATAAGGTGGGGCGCGAAAAAATTTAAAATCTCGTACCGGGCCGCGATCAAAAAAGTTTGGGAAACGCTGTTCTGGAAGATATAAGTTTTGAAACGTCAATGCTTTAATAGAAACATTCTATTTCCCTCTATTTTTTTTAGCATATTTCAAAACAAAATTATGCCTCATGCGTATAAAATGAAGCAGAAGAAGTTAATAAAAAGAAATGAGGAAATAATGCCATTTAATTGGATTAAAGACATGGTTGATATTAGACCTAGAAATGAAAGTCCAACGGAATATCCATGTCCAGAATACTGTTTGATCCCACAAATTCCTAGCAAATGGTAAGTTCAATTATAACATATTTACTTAATTAGAGTTAGTATTTTTTTTTAATTAATAATTTTCTCGAACACAGTCCAAACTGTTTCACTTAAACTTTATATTCAGTCCTTTTACTTTTATTTGAAACGTTTTCCAAATAAAATTCATCTTAGAGATTTGTTGACGATGGGCTGCAGTTGAACAATATATTAAGAGCCACTCCACAATGTTGTTCTGTTCTACCAGCTGTAATGTGTTACACAATATTCAGAATCCGAAGAAAAGTACGATAAACCGATCCTGTCGATAAATAAATAAATATTTCCGTTTTTTTCGCAAAAAACTTTATGAATTACTTTAAATTTCATATGTAATAGATATATGTCACATAAAAAAGTATCTCTATCGCTTTTATATTTTTCTGGAGAATTCAACTTAGAAAGCTCTAAAGCAGGGATGGTGTCAGGCTCTTTCTATTATGCAATTTCAATTAATAATATATGTTGAACTTATAGTATATAGTTGAAGTTCAAATTGTGACCGACAGGTCGCAGATGAGTACATTTATTTCTCCTGTGCCAGCAATGCAAGATTAGTTTCATTAACAAATTCTTAGTTCTTATGTCCTTCTACTGTACTTCTGATGAGCCCCGACAGGAAAGTTTGTTAATTTCCAAATTCACTTATATTACAGTGGTCCTTTCAACGAAATTCAATAGCTTAAACATCTACTTATTTTGTAAAAATAAGTATATTTTTTAATGCTTTACCTTTTCTCTCTGTATATTGACCAGCTTCGGAATGTTCCTACCCATTTGTGTAAAATAATATGTACACAACACCTGTATAATGGTTGATATTAGGAACATTGAATGTACTTTACGAATTCCGAAGCTGAAGTATGACTCATGTTTCTTTCGGAAGCAGTCTAAACAATATTTCGAAATATATGTAGAGAGAAGGAAAAGGAAACCAATTAACAGACAAACGAATTAAATTTTTCTTAACCATTACAGGAATGAACAAATCAATGCAATTTATTCGCTGGATAGAATTCAGTGCCATGAATTGACTGCTAATTTTCCTCACCAAACTAATGAAGCTACCATTAATGATTATGTAGGCAAACAGTTCCAAGCGTATTTATTGATGAAGATAGTAGCATGGTACGTGCATTTGATAATGTATATTCAGTATTGTTAGTCCATTAAGTATTTAATTTGCTAGGGAATAACTGAGTGATTAGCGAATACTCGATTCCAATGCGGAGATGCCGGGTTCTAATCCAGGTGCTGGCTCTTGAAGCGATTACTTTAGGTAGTTACGTATTTTTTTTCTATTTTTACATTATTGTCAGTGTTTCGTTCTATTTTGATAGTTAATTTTATTTTATTAATTAATTCGATTCAGTAATTTAGCACGTTTAATTAAAATACAGGGTGTCCCAAGCTATATGGATAACGACTTTTTCTCGGAAACTAAGATAGCTAGTAAAAAACTAAAAAATACGTGTTCCCTTAGTTTTTTGTTAGAAATCCAAATTTAATTTGAAAATTTTGTTCGGTGCTTCCAGAAGCGAGATACAGGCACCAACTTCATTTTTTCAAATGGGGAGGTGAGATTTTTATTTCAGAAATAGATGCCTCTATTTTTTTTAAAGAAAAATTTACTCGAACGGTTTTGTTCTGTGAGCGATATTTTACAAGTTATGAATGAAAACTTGATTCTTATAAGAAATTTCAAAATGATATGCTTGTTTTTTGATTGAATAAGAAGAAAAGTACTATTTTATTATAAATTTTACTCCTCATTAATATTACAGATCATGCTCGAAATGGCCTCCATCATTAGACATGCATAGACATGCTCTTTCCTGCCAATTGTCCCTCACTGCCAAAGAAATTGATTCGGCTTTAACCGAGTTACAGGCATCTATTATTCTCTGCTTTAGTTCATCTACAGATGCAATCCCAGCTTGATTCTGATACACCTAGATTTAGAAATGCTTTTAGGTAAGCAGAAATAAGGAAAGAAAGAAAAAAGTTATGAATAATCACCTTGTTTTTCAGGTATCCCTAAAGGAAATAGTCCATAGGTGTCAAATCCGGTGAACGAGGTAGCCACTGAATCGCCCCCCGAATCAATATAACACGCCCATCAAATTGCCAATCGAGAAATCTCTTTACGTGCCTAATGGTGTTATATCGACATGGGGGGCGATTCTGCTACACTGAAAAATACTATTTAAATTTTGTTTACTAATTTTTCCCCCATAGGTATTTGATAAATAATCGAATAATATAATAAAAATTGATATCTTAAAAACGTCCAAAATAAACATGTTTTGAACATTATATTTCCGGTTTCATATTTCTAGTGTAATGCAGAATCAACAAAGTTAATGAAATATTTTCCTGAAGTAAACGAAAGTAAAATCTAGATCATTGAATGAAAGTGAAAGAGTACTATTTTATGTACTGTGCATTTATTGGTGAGGGAGTGGCTTACGGTGTCACTACGTCATCAGCTAAAGTCCGCCTACTTCACATATCCCTTTCGCCAATGAGAATAGCCAATTGTTTTTGTTAATTATGTCTAGGAAAAATACTATTTAAATTTTTTTTACTAATTTTTCCCCAATAGGTATTTGATAAATTATCGAATAATGCAATAAAAATTGATATCGTAAAAATGTCCAAAATAAATATGTTTTGAACATTATAATTCCGGTTTCATACTTCTGATGTAAAGCAGAATCAAAAAAATTTAAAGAAATATTTTCCTGAAGTAAAAGAAAGTAAATTAGAATTCAAATAAAAAAATAAGTAATCATATTTATACAATACAAATTCGCACCACAAACGAACATTTTATTATCAGTTTATTATTATTTCATACGTTTGTTATTTAGAAATTAAATATTACAGGTACCATCATACGCAAAAGATGAATAATTATGGCATGGGTAACAAAAAAAGGCTTCTGATTCTCCCACCTCAGCGGGTATCAAAGAAATTTGAAAAATATTATGATTCAAAAGCCCAAGAAGTGTTTAATTTCATACCAAGATCTCTACATCACTATTTCAAGGTGAATGAATAAAGACAACGTATTCAGTTTTTCTGAGATCATTATCATTGTACGCCTCTTCTATCGTCTTAGCGATGTGAGCCGAGCGGCAGTATTTGTTCCTTCATCCCTCTCTGACCTCTGCCAAACCTCTCCTGTCGGTCCACACAATTCCTCTTTCCTCGCACGCCTCCTTTATCTCCTCTTTTCCTACCTTAATCACAGCTACCTCATCCTCTCCGCTTTGTTTCAAATGCCACTCTAATCATTCTTTCGGAATCCATCCGTACAACGTGCCCGAACCAGCAAAGCCTATTCTCTTCAATTACTTCTTCTGCTGGCTGTACATTCAAGATGGTTCTTATTGTGCCGTTATGAATCCTGTCTCTTCAACTCTTCTCCTCTATCTTTCTCAGATACCTTATCTCGGTTTCTGTATTTTACTTTTTCGTGTGTTTCGTGTTTTTGCATTGGCTAAGGTCAATGTCCCAGGACTCTGATGAGCGAGTATGTGAAGAAAATGTCGCCCTATAAACCGACCGCTTCGTACTCTTTGACACTCCTCTGTTACTAAGGGAGCCCTTCCTGACCGCGCTAAACTTCCTACCTGCAGCTATCGTTCTATCCGTAGTCTCCTCATCCACGCATCCATTCTCGCTAAGATGCGTTCGTAAGTACTTTGTCCTCCTTCTCTTCTCCTATTCTAACCATCTTCATAATTCTATGCGACATCTTTCCTATTCGCATAACCTTCGACTTTTCTGTGTTGATCACTGTAAGGGCTGTTTTGGCCTGGCCAACGCGAACGCTGAGGAACCAGGAAGTGCTCTCTCTCCAATCACAACTCAAGATAATTACAGTTTTCGGCTATAATATTTATTTAATTCAAAAGAACAAAACAAATTATCAACAAATAACCAAATTAAATTATTCCCAATAGTTCTTCCCGTACTTATTACCTAAACAGACCCAGTTGAATATTATCAACATATTACAAATAAACACCTCGGCACATCAATAAGTTACATTTACAATCATACACATACAAGTTACCAATTCCGTCCTTGCAACTGCTGAGTCGACCACTCTGGGGCTCCACAAACACCGCAATTACAGTTACTACTGGGCTACAACCACTCACCAGCCAGCCGACGAACCCCTTCAGCAGCATGGGTCTTCTTTTCCTCCGAAAACAACTGGGGCTCCTCCGCAAGACCCCTAGCTCCTCCGCAAGGCGACTGGCTCCTCCGCCGGACAACTGGCTCCTCCGAAAGACAACTGGACCCTCCGAAAAACAAGTGAGAACGTGGCCAGCCAGTAGCCCAGTTTGATACACGGTGTCGTCTCAGCGGTTCTCACAACGTAGTTTGAAACACCTTTAGTCCACAGACCCGAACATTAATTTAATTATTCATTTTCTACCTTGATAAAATTTTATTTAACTTTATCCAATTCATAGAACTTAAAACAACTCAAATAGATCTCAAACTTCAACTGTCAATATCAACATGTAGATTCCAATAAAATATCGTTCATAGTTTGAAACAACTTAATTTGACATACATATTTTCATGATGCTAATTCTAAGTAATCAAACCGAAATACAAAACTAAACCTTAAATAAAGATCAAATAACTAAACTAATGCCCTTGTAGATAAGAAAAGCAGGACCCTTACAATCACAATGTTTACTTTTCTCAGTTTCATTCTTAGAATAGAAAAATTATGGATGAGGTATTGGCCATTGTTCGCTAGTACCACCAGGTCGTCCGAGAATGCCAGAAGGGAGTTAAGGAAACAAAAAGAAAAGGATAGAAAATATTGGAGCAAAACAGGATAGGGATAACTGGGGAAACAAATTGAAAAAAGATGCGAAAGCAAACCAAAGTTCATTGAGATGTGATTCTTTAATCAATCACTCATTTACAATAATAAAATAAAAAACTAGTTCGGTTAATGGGGTGTTTACAAAAAAAAAAAAGAAAAAGTTATATAGACTTTAAAACCCATTACTTAACATTAAAGGGGATATTAACAAAACGGGATATTATATGAAATCCTTACCTTTAAAGTAACGTCAGGAGCATTTGCCCAGCGTCATTTCCAAAAATGATCAGCGGAGATAAGGGACCTTAGAAAGAAATACAAGTTTGAAGCGACCATAATGTGACGTTGATGGAGGTTTTTTAGGAAATTGTCGAGTCAAGTTTAACCATTAGTTTGCTTGTACTGTTGAAAAACTGGTATTGTCTAAACCAGTGGTGGGCAAACTTTTTTAATGGGGGGGGGGCCACAAAGTTTAAGAAATTCTAGAGGAGGGCCAGAATTATAGAAAAAATGCATTTTGTGTTAAAGCTTTTAATCATAATATTATAAAAACATTACAGCATTACACACTTGTGTAACTACGCGGCTAGTTTAGCTTCACCTATAGGTTATGCATCTATTATTCTACTAAGTAGAATCTACTTTATACTTCTCGACCGTCAAAACGTAATTATAGCGGGTCATATACTATCCATGCCGATGGACCCTCGGCGGGCCGGATTAAATACTTTCGCGGGCCGTACTTTGCCCATCACTGGTCTAAACGTATCGTATTCCTTCTCATACTGTACGTGCTTTACACATGTAAACAAGAATACTAACCTGTGAAATAATGAAATGTGGTGACTATATTTTGAAATTTAAATTCAAGAATTTATATATTTTTGTTTTAAATTAAAAAACAGTATTTTTTCTATCCTTTATTATTTTCGTTACGTTTTAATTGCACTGAATATAAATTTAATAGCGCTAGGAAGGAATTTATAATCAAATTTCTTTATAAAATTCAAAGAGTAGATGGTTTGGATTAGCTGTAGCATTCCTTTTATCAGAGATACCACTTTAAAATCTTAATTTTAAACTCTTGAGGTTGAACATAATACTGTCATTCTTTCCAAAGATTTCAGATGAAGTTGGCGCTTTCTAACTTACTTATGTACTTGTTAAATTATTAATTTTTATAAAGCTAAATTACCCTAAACACTTCTACTTATTAGAAATCTTCTTTAAGCTAAGCTGCTGGCCCTTAGAATTTCTCTTTTCAGAACTTCTTACAACTCACTGTCCGGTGATTGGCAGTGTTGTGTGTAACGAGAGAAAACTGTCCGGAGACCGGCTCCGGGTGCCAATAACCTCAGATGTTGACTTTAAATCATTTAAATAGAAAAAAAAGTTTTGATTTTAGAATATGTTCCATTTTTTTTTTTATTTTCGCAGCCACATTGGAAAACTAGAAGATTTTTGAAGCGTGCTTTAGACATAATGGTGGATGATTTGATGTTTGAAATGCACATTTCCGTATTGTTGAACAAATATTTAAAATGTGCCCGAAGTTCTGAAATGTCCAACTACTTGAGATGGTCTTATAGTGAACCTTACCGCTATTTATTGGAAATGTATCGCAATATAGCTCAAGATATTAACTTTATTAAAGACCCGAAATTTACAACACTGTTGAGTAGCGAAGTATTTATTAAAGACTGTGATTTTGAGGCTGGAATGAAGGTTTGTAATATGTTGTTTTTTTCCCCCATTGAACCATTTGGAGGCATTGAGCTGTACATCATAAACTAGCATGCCCTAATTTCACCCTTATTTATTTAAACTAAATTCTCGCTTACAAATCAATTCTGTCAAGTCAAGCGGAGTGATAATTTCTGTCTGTTTCAATTCTACACTATTTCTTAAATCCTTACAATATCATTCTAATAGTCAGTATTTTTTTACACCCATTAAACCCTAGTTACTAGGTGCGCAATAACAATTGCACTTAATATAGGGATGAGGATAGGAATTAACTGAATGATTAGCTTATACCTAATGGATTCCCACGCGAAAATCCCTGGTTCGAATCCAGCTTGCTGGCTCTTAGATTTTCTCTTCCTTGGCCGCTGATGGACAGTGTTGCCTATAACGAGAATACACTATACGGCAGTGCATTGAAAAAAAGGCTACGGGTGCCAAAAACCTTAGATGTTGACGCGCCTTAGTATACAGGGTGTTCATTTCAAGACGGCTCAAATGCATTTCATGCTTAAACGTTGATCTGAGTAAAAAATGGTAGAGGAAAAATTTGTGGCCCATCACCTCTAGTTTCAGAATGTGTGACTTGATTTTAGATTCCTGCCCGCATACGCGGCTGACGCGCGACCAAAAATAAGAATTCGCAGTTGACCCCCATTTTCATATACACAGTTTTAAAGAGTATAAAAGGTTATGAAAGAAACCGGAAACCGCAATTCGATATCTTCAAAATTAAAGGTGCTAGGCCATTTCAAAATCCGGTATTTATTAATCATATTTCAATTTTTTTAACTTGTTGTCAAAGAGAAAGAAGAGCACGCGATAGGTCATTTTTATGTATTTTTTCATCCCCTTTCTACTAAAAATATTGCCAAGGCAGTAAAGCTAGTATTTTTCTTAATATCGGGAAATAAGTCGTTTTCCGAGTGATTTTTCTAAGCAATAATCAAATGTGTATGTTCTCAAGCATACACAAAATGGCTAAAAATTAATTTTACACCTGTTACAAACAAGAAGGTTTAATAATTATTTGATAATTTTGGGAGAGTTGCGTTTAATTGCCAAAAAAAAAAAATGGAAACCTCCTGCCACATATTTAAGTGATCCAATATCTTTCATGTAAAGGTTCAAAATTATTCCTTAATTTATCAAATAATGCACTTTACTCAACTTGTGACTGAGGTGACGGGCAACAAATTTTTCCTCTACCATTTTTTTGCTCAGATTAACCGTTTAAGCATGAAATGCATTTGAACCGTCTTAAAATGGAACACCCTGTATAGAATACCCTACGGTTATGAGCCCTGTTTAAAATTAATAGAACTAAATTTCTAATGAAAATGACAAATTTGAAGAAAACCTGTTAACTAGAATCAGAAGTGCTATCGCCTCGAATATTTTGTTTATTTTTGCGTTTTCTTAAAATGCCTTCAATGAGTTTATTTAAACTTGATTTATTCGTTGCATAAATGTAGGTCTGTTATTTCATTTTCTTTTTTTTTGCCCTGGAACAGGGTTCTTCCTACCTCATTTATTGTTTATTATCATTCCAGTTAAGTTATATCTGAAAAAGTAAGATATCATATTTATTTATGGGTTTTTTTGTTTTATTGCTATATAGGTATCGAAAAAATTGCAGAAGTTGGCAAGCTTTGATGAGTTCTCTTCAGAATTCTCAGTGACTTCCACAAGGGTAACTAGTAGTATCGAAACGGCCTCACAAGCTTCATACTTCGAGGATTTTTCAAGTACAGCTACTACTATATGTTCAACGTCCACATCTTCATTATCTAGTCATTCTTTGTTAAAAATTGAATATCTTAGATATGAATCCGATAAAGGTGGTAAAGATGAAGAAGAAACAACAGAATCAGAAAAGTTTTTTGCTAAAAATCTTTCTGAAACAGATTCTTCAAAATCTATTTTTAAAAAGAATCTAGATTATAGATTCAAAACTAATGGAGATGTAGATGTGTGTGCTAGCTATATGAATAAAGAATTAAGTCAAGATACTGAAGTACTATCCATACAACGTTCACCATCTGCTGAAAAGTTAACAGTTTGTATGTTGAATCCAAAAATAAAATCGTATACTGTAAGAAAAAAACATTTACCAATAAGTAAAAAATTGAGGAAGTTAATTAGAAAGAAAGAAAAACAGAAATCAAAGACAGTTTTTGGAATTGAATTATCTGAACAAGATATAAAGTTGAAAAAAGTAAAACTACCATCTAAAGATTTGAAAAGAAAACAAGAACAAGTATACAGAATAGCTTTAATGCGTAGAATTAAAAAAGCTGTAACTGTAGCCTATGAAAGTATGGAGAAATTAGAAGACAGATGGTATTTATCAACAAACTACTACAGTGATAATATATTTGAAATGTTCGACATGTTAGACGAAGTTGCTGGCAAATATATTGGTATGAACTGTATTGCATGGATATCAATAATCGAAATGCTTGCATTGGAGAAACTAACCACTAAAGGATCATTGTCAGAAAAATATTATTGGATAATGAATGAGTTAGTTAAATTTCGAAATGTGGTTGAATTACCTGACTATGTTTTTGAACCTATGTTTAGTGGAGCACTTTGTTGTGACGAAACCCCTATGGTTCCTGTAAAGAAGACTGTTTGGAGTTTGCTTATTCCCCGAAAGGAAACGATAATTTTTGTAAGTGTTACTAAATTAATCTTATTCACTTTCTTTTATTCTTCATAATAACTAGTCTAAACTTTTTTTTAGTTTTTGTAAGGTTAATTCTAGAGTGTCACTAAAGTATTAATTCACCCTTAAATGTAATGCACTCTAAACAATCTTCTTTGAAACATAACTAGTTCTACATTCACACAACTAATTAACCTAATTGACAAAATAATTATGATTTCTGCTTTATTATGATGTCTGCAAACCCATCTGAACTTCCATAATACTTTTAATAAATACTTATACTGAAAATCTAAAATTATTGAATATTAACTCCATTAACCAAACACGATATAGTTAGTTTTCTATATAAAGAAATATAGGCGCCACAGTAGCCGAGCGGTTAGATGTGGGACGTGAAAAGCCAGTATGTATTACGAATATATATTGTGATACTCGGTTCGATTCCAGACTTCTAGGCCTTGGATTTAATGTGTTTAATATGAGAACTTTGTAGTAAAATACGAGGGTCGTTTGAAAAGTCCGTGCAAAGTCAGAGAGATAGCACTACTGGCGCGTATCGAGGTTATGTTTAGTTAGTAGCATCTCTTGGAAGAACACACACCAAGTTTCAGCCAGATCGGTCTATTTCTTTGTGTTTGGCATTCGTTTGAATCGAGGAAGTCGAGTGATTTTCAAAAAATGGACGAAAAAGAATTTCGTGTGTTGATTAAACACTACTTTATGAAAGGCAAAACGCCTCAGGAGACTAAAGAGAAGCTTGATAAACATTATGGTGACTCTGCACCTTCGATTAGAACAGTTTATAAGTGGTTTCAAAATTTTCGGAGTGGCCATATGGGCACAAGTGACGCTGAACGTTCTGGACGCCCTGTTGAGGTTACTACTCCAGAAATCATTGATAAAATCCATGATATGGTGATGGATGACAGAAGGAGTGAAGGTGCGTGAGATTGCTAGTGCTGTGGGCATCTCGAATGAACGGGTACAAAATATTTTGCATCAACATTTGGACATGACAAAGCTATCCGCAAGATGGGTGCCGCGATTGCTCACGCTTGACCAAAAACGAAATCGTGTGAAGTGTTGCAAGGACGGTTTCAGAAGAATCCGCAGGACTTTAAGCGTCGTTTCGTCACTGTGGATGAAACATGGATACATCACTACACTCCTGAGACCAAAGAACAATCTAAACTGTCGAATCTGCGCCAAAAAAGGCGAAGACCGTTCCTTCGGCCGGAAAGATTATGGCGACTGTCTTTTGGGATTCGCAAGGAATAATCCTCATCGACTATCTAGAAAAGGGTAAAACTATTACAGGTGCATATTATTCATCGTTATTGGACCGTTTGAAAACCGAGCTGCAAGAAAAACGCCCACGATTGGCCCACAAAAAAGTCCTTTTCCATCACGACAACGCACCAGCTCACACCTCAGCAGTTGTGGTCGCAAAATTAATGGAAATAGGGTTCCAACTCGTTTCACATCCCCCCTATTCTCCAGACTTGGCTCCCTCGGACTACTATTTGTTCCCCAATATGAAGAAATGGCTGTCGGGTAAAAGATTTTATTCAAACGAGGAGGTGATTGCAGAAACGAATGGCTATTTTTCAGACTTGGACAAATCCTATTATTCGGTAGGGATCAACAAACTAGAGCAGCGTTGGACGAAGTGTATAAGCCTAAAAGGAGACTATGTTGAAAAATAAAAAAGGTTTACCCCAAAAAATTAAGTAGTTTTTATTTTTGCACGGACTTTTCAAACGACCCTCGTATGTTTGCTAATCGCCTCCGTCCACTACACCTAATCGGTAGTTAGACGTAAAGCCCGCCTGAAAAATAGGCCTTACTTAACTTACGGGTCTGTAAATTAATGAGACTGATTTTTTTAATTTTTTTTATTCAAAAAGAATTACAATTCTATATTGTCACTTTCAAAATAACTTCCTTCTGAAGCCACAAGCGCTGGAGACGTTTCTTCCACTCCTCATAGCAGTGCTCGAACTCCGATACTGGAATAGCCTTCAGCTGGTCGGTTACAGCCGTTTGGATGTTTTCGACTGTCCCAAAATGAGTTCCCTTGAGGTGATTTTTCAACTTTGGGAAGAGAAAAAAGTTACAAGGAATCAAGTCAAGGCGAATAAGGAGGCTGAGGAGCCACAAAAAATGTTTTTACTGGCCAAAAACTCGTTTATTGAAATTCATCAAGAACAAGTGGGTGTTGCATCACGATAATACTCCTTGTCACACAGCAATTTCTATAAAATACTGAAATATATAACCAATATATTACTAATCCTTCTTCACAATTAAACCTTCATCTTAATCTTCCCTTTTGCATTTTCAAACTTCTATTTCAATTAAGGTTGCCAACCATTCATCAAATTTGGATTTCTTACAAACATAATCCCAACAAAATACGATCTTCATTTCAATAATCTTCATTTAACTTCAATAATCTTCATTTGTTCTTCTTTCCACAACTACTACGTACCTTCCATCAAATCCTCTTACTCTACACCAAATGCCTATTTTTTTAATGATATACGATGAGATTCATGTAAGACAGCTGCCCTATTTGGTCATTAATTGATTAAAATTGAGATCATGTGCACTGTTTGAATGATTTTATTAGATTTTTAGAAGATTCATACTGACTACTTAATGTCACATATTATCTAAAAGATTGTAATATCATTTTCACTTAAAGTAGAAGTAACGGATCACTTTTACGAGGAACGGATTGTTTCACTTTTTTTTACATATATTTATATTTTATATATTCATAAAATTATACGGGTGATCCATTTAAAACGCACCAATCGCTAATAACTTTTTAGGAAAGCGGAATTTTGAAAAAAGCCACGAAGTAAACTCTATGTTTTTTTGTTATATGTCTAGTTTGCAAATTTACCACCCCCGATGCTGTATCTTTATTTTTGCCGGAGTTACGGCCAAAAACCCGATTGGGGTTTCATAAGGACCACTGGTTTTGACAATGATTATGAAAACTACATAAAAAACTGTGAAAAATAGCGTTAATCCCGTTTTGATATCCCTAATATTTGTCGAGATATTTAAGATCAAAATTATAATTTCACCTATTCGTGAACGGTTTTCGATATTAATTTTCCACCAGAAATACACGTTTTGGGGAGGTCCTCTGACTGCAAAAAATATTATTTGAGACTCAAAGAACAAAAATAATAATAATTGAAGATTTTAAAAAGTGTAGTGTAATGTAATGGTTGTGGGTGAGTCAGAATAAATGATAAAACACATTTATCCTGATTCATCCACAACCATTACATTACACTACATTCTTATTTGTTCTTTGCGTCACCAATAACATTCTTTGCAGTCAGAGGACCTCCCCAAAACGTGTATTTCTGGTGGAAAATTAATAGCGAAAACCGTTCACGAATAGGTAAAATTATAATTTTGATCTTAATTATCTCGACAAATATGAGGGATATCGAAACGAAATTAACGCCATTTTTCACAATTTTTTATGTAGTTTTCATAATCATGGTCAAAACCAGTGGTCCTTATGAAATTCCGATCAGTTTTTTGGCCGTAACTCCGTTAAAAATGATGATACAGCATCGTGGGTGGAAAATTTGAAAACTAGACCAAAAAAAACATATAGTTTACTTCGTGGGTTTTTTTTGGAATTCCGCTTTCCTAAAAAGTTATTAGCGATTGGTGCGTTTTAAATGGATCACCCTGTATAAATTGATATTATATTATTTGCCTCATAAATTAATATAATATATGCATTATAATCATTACGTATTTTATTGTCATTATAAATTTTCATGTTTACTTACTTACTTGTATTTATGTTCAGGTTTATTTGATTATATTATTATTTTTAATAAGTTAATAATTATCTATCATTATTTTTAATAGCTTAATTATTTTGATAGCTAATTGTTTTTTTCTGTTTCAGCCGCCTGAACATCAATATAAGGTTGACGCTTACTTTTTTAAAGGGAACATGACTCAAGACTTACTAAAAAATGTACGATACCCAAATTTCAGACACCCTGATTTTGTAAAATATATGTATTTGGAGGAATGTGTCTTTGATAGACCGAGAAATCTATCATATTTAGAAGTCTGGAGACTTCATTGCATGTAAGGCATAAAATGTAACTATAAATTAAGGCTTGCTAAAGTTTTTTGTTTAATTTCCAGTTTTGAAGATAGTGCATTTTTGCTTCAAATGTTTCAGATTTTTTTTTTTTTTAATTTCATCAATTAGAATCCATCAATCAATTTTAATCTATAAACTTAGATTGATGACTGCAAATATATATGGCTTTAAGTGTGAACATGTTTTTCCCTATAATTTTCTGGCATGTTGTGTTGCGCTTTGTTGTCACTTATATTCGTTCATCTTAAACTTTTTATATTATTACGGAAATATAACTTGTTTCAAATGGTACTATTTTGTCTGTGTTGTAATATTTTTCCCTGTGTTGTACGTTCCCTAAACTTATTGAATCAGAGACCAGAAGTGCTTGAGCAAAGTTCAACGATAGGCTTGAGGACGCACTAGATCAAGCCTATTTTCTACACTCATATTAGGCTCCCTAAACTTGTTGTATCAGTATGGATTTTGCTGCTTCCCTATTTCATGTTCTTTCTGACAGAACTTTCACAGACGGCCCTCCTTATTGAATCTACAATGGCCAGTAAGTAAAAAGCCCCTACGAACATCCCTAATGGAGTTGCTGGAATAGTGCCGCAGAAAGTTTAGGTGAGTATCTGCTAATGAACTATTTTGCCTGGCTCTTATCTGAGGTTTTCCACCAACCACTCCTGCGACTTCTTATGCGTCCAGTCTCTGATGACCGTAATGACAAGTCAATTTACAATGCCGCAAAACTACCAGCCAATTTGAAGAATATCACAGTGATAGCAACTTTTATTTAGCAAAAATATTTTAATTGTTAATGATGGTTTTGGTTTTTTTCGACCGTTGTTAATAGATGATTTTTGGGAATATTGAGGTGCGGTCATCAATAAAAACAACTTTTTTGCTTTATACCAACGTTTCGGTAATTTTTACTACCTTCTTCAGGGTCTGTACAAAAGGAATATTACACTAATACAGACTTAACTTGAAGACCAAAAAAAAATAAAATAAATAATGAAAGTATTTTTAAAACATGAAATTAAATAGATAGATAAATACAATTTGGAAAGACTTACATTATAAAAAAGTTTGTGAAGTTTAATGTAGAGCTACGAGTATATCATCATAACTGTTAAGGATTGACGGAAAAGCGGGTTTATATAGAGGTAAGGGAGGCGTGAAAACAATAGGGCTGGAAAAACCTAAGATATGTGGTGAGTAATTTGTTAAGTTACTGTTTGAAGAATGTTATTGTAGAAATTCGAAAGGTTGTTCGTGTCTGTCCTAAAGTTGATGGATTTTTGTTGTTTTTTAATGTGTATCATTTCTAATATGTTCCGTTTGTTGCTGTTGGTGTTAGTTGCAAGTATGAGAAGTGTTGTTAAAGTCAAATTCATGTTTAGATGGTGTTTAGTGAGAGCAGATAAGGTATCGTTAGGTTTTTTTAGTTTTGCAGTCGTGTTGGTGTTGGTGCGAGTCTCTTGTTCAGATATTGGTGATGTTTGTCCAACGTATGTGGCATCACAATTTTTGCAATTGATTTTATAAATTACATCTGAACATAACAATTTTGGAGTAGCATCTTTTAGTTTTAGTTAATTGTTAATTTGATAATTGATTTGAAATTAAGAGCAGCAGGACAAAAATTATTTGACTGTTCACACAAATTTTGCTGTTTACAGGTGTATTCCTCAAGCAGTTGAAGGTCAAAAGCTAACAAGATGTCATTGTACATTGTGCGAAGTTAAATATTTATATGCCGAAAAATTAAAATACAAATGTAGGCCGAAATTTGAAGGCCAGCCAAAAATCTTTAAGAAATTGATTAAAAAGTTAAATATATTGAATAAACATGTTTCTGAAGATGAACTGCGTAAACCATTACAGCTACCATTACCAAGTACTGTTGTGAAAATACCAAGACAGTCTAAAACTGAAAGAAGTGTTCGACCAATTAAATTAAAAAATGAAACATTCATAGAGATCACAGGATCAGCAATGGACATTAGAGAAAGCCTACATGAGAATGAAGAAATGGAAACACCCGAGAAACATCATGCTGTCGTCGATGACTTCCCTTCCCCAGTCATCATCGAGCGCGTTCACAAGAAGAGCAGTTTTAACATATACAGCAGATTTATGAGACATAGCGGAGTTAGCAAAAATAGCAAATTTAGCGGAACTAACAGATACAGCAAAACTAACAGATTTAGCGTAACTAACAGATATAGCAAATCTAACAGATACAGCGGATCTAGCAGATTTAAAAAAGGAAAAAGAAGAAGATGGCAAATGAAAGGCACTCCAGCGCATGATCCAACTCTATGTCAGCTGAAGGTAAATTAGATTTTATTACCACAATCATTGGGGCCTCAAGTATAATCTGAAGCTTGAAGTTTGCTACGTTAAACTTTCTTTTAACATCACGCCTTTTAACAACACTAGAAAAAACTATCCGAATAGGTTATTTTGCAACTTGTGCAGCATGTACTGTGCCTTCAAAGGTGCCTCCTCTGGCTCGCAAGCCAGGTTAGCCAGTAGGATATCAACTGCTCTCTGTATCTGAGGAGACACCTATGAAGGCACAGTGGCAGGAGGTTTCCACTTTTTTTTGGCAAGTAAACGCAACTCTCCCAAAATTATCAAATAATTATTAAACCTTCTTGTTTGTAACAGATGTAAAATTAATTTTTAGCCATTTTGTGTATGCTTGAAAACATCTAAAGCTCTTAACATTTGATTATCGCTTAGAAAAATCACTCGGAAAACGACTTATTTCCCGATATTAAGAAAAATACTAGCTTTACTGCCTTGGCAATATTTTTAGTAGAAAGGGGATGAAAAAATACATAAAAATGACCTACCGCGTGCTCTTCTTTCTCTTTGATAACAAGTTAAAAAATTGAAATATGTTAAATAAATACCAGATTTTGAAATGGCCTAGCACCTTTAATTTTGAAGATATCGAATTGCGGTTTCCGGTTTCTTTCATAACTCCTTAAAACTGTGTATATGAAAAAGGGGGTCAACTGCAAACCCTCAATTTTGGTTACGCGTCAGCCACGTATGCGGGCAGGAATCCTAAAATCAAGTCACATATTCTGAAACTAGTGGTGACGGGCAACAAAAGTTTTCCTCTACCATTTTTTCGCTCAGATTAACCGTTTAAGCATGAAATGCAGTTGAGCCGTCTTAAAATGAACACCCTGTACTACTATTTATAACAATACTAATGTAATAAAATAATTTTTCAGGGTGTTTTGTGTGCAATTTGTGAAAAAGATAGAAAAGAAATTAATAAACATGAATTTAAAGAAATAAACATTCACATTTGTGGCCATATAAAATGTTTTAAATGTAATGTATAAATTATTATAATTTGTTTGTAAAGTTTAACCTAACTTTAAGACTTAATATATCGTCATTTACAAAAGATAAGAAAAAGTCAGCTCTAATGGCTGTCTATGCTTCAATAAAATAAATTTGTGGGTAAAAAATATGTTTAAAGATTGAAACTCGTCAAAAAATATTTTTATAAGAAAAATATTGTAATTTGTACAATATTGTAGTTCAGTTCATTATCGCAATCGACGTTCTAGCTTTGAAGTTCCGGGTTCATATTTATTTAGCATTTAGCTTTTTCTCATTATTGCCTGGTGATAGACATAGTTCTCTGATATAGACTCTGACACTATAGGCACAGCCCAAATGCTGCCGAAACAGCGGACGTCTATCTCACATAATAACTAAAGATTTATTATTTTACTCTAATCAAACAATATATTCTTCCACAGTTTCAAAGGTGTTGAAGCCATTTGTTTTAAAGGAGTCAAGACATCCACTAAAACTTGATTATGAAAAGCTTACTGATTCTCAAGAAGTGATGCGCGTAGTACGGCTATTGAAGTTTTACAAGTTACGCACAAAAAAGATGGTAAGTTTAAAGTGTTTGTGAAATTAGAATCTATGAGAAAAAAATCCGTTGAATAAATAACACTTTTACGTTTAAAACAAACTGAATTAATGCTTACCAATAACATAGTTCAATTTTTGCTTTTGTACATTTATTTATTATTATTTTTAATATTTTTTGGAGACTTATTCATTAATCAAAAGGTAGAAAGATTAGAGACAATTCATAATTTTATTATTATTATTATTATTATTTTGACAAGCTTTCAGTTTAGGCCATCTTCAGAGCTTATATTTATTAACAATTTTTATTGTTTTAGATTTTTGACTTTAAACTTTTGTTTGTCTTCTGTCCTGATTGTTTAGTTTTATACTTCTGTATTTATTTTATGTATTAAAACTGTCCGGTAGGACAGTTGTATAAGGGTTGATCGTCAAAAACTGCACGAAAAAGCGTAACGTTGAAAAACACCCAACTTTGACAATTTTTTTCTCTTTTTCTATAAAAGATAAAATTCCCAAATTTTCTTTAAAATAAAGGGCAAACCCTCCTTTATGACTGTAATTTTTTTGCAACAACCCAGATCTAATAGGTTTCGAGAAAAAAGTTGCTGAAAATGATCAAAAACGGCGTTTTCATATATTTATAGTAATAAATATTTATTTAATTCATTCAATCCATGATTGTTTAATACTTGAACAAATTGTAATTTAAAGTTATAATTATTATTATAAATAACAAAATATAATTTAATAAATAAATAAACTTATTTGCTTTTTTTAAAAAATACAATTTTTATAAAAACTGGAGTCTAGCCTAAATTTTATATTCAATCATCATACAGAATACAAAGAAACCACAAATAAACAAATTAATTCTAATATACAAAACAAAAAAGTATTCTTTTAATTAATTATTAATTATCTATATATTACACTATACACTATTGTCGAGCAGAATTATAGCCAACGTTGGAGTTCTTCTTTTATTATTATACATTTTTTTGGTGAACAAAGCAACAGATATTAATTGTTTTTCACTTACACAATTTAAGAGGAGATCTAACCGGTCTAAAAGACAATAATTATAAGGCAAAATATACTGACCAATGTACTTTGTTCTGAAACTACTGAAGAATTTATATTTAATCAGAAAATGGGCGACTAACAATCGCTTCTTGGCCTTTGGCTAAGATCAAAGTGTAGTATCTGTTCTTAACAAAATATAATTTTGTGCTTTTAGGAGATCTCAACATTCGTGTACTACTGTATGCGGTTGATATTGTACTGATTGCCGACAAGCCGGAGATTTTACAGCAAATGATTAATTCATTAAGTAGTTACTGCCAAGATTGGGGTTTATGTGTGAATTTGGGAAAATCAAAAATTTTAATTTGCAGAAAGAAAGGCGGAAGATTAGCAAAGAATGAACGGTGGTTTTTTGAAGGGCAAGAAATAGAAATCGTTAAAAAATATAAATAGGAGTTCAGTTAACGCCTTCACTTTCCTTCGTTCCACATTTAAAAGAAAAATTAGGTGTAGCTAAATTTGGCCTGAACAGTACTTGGTCTAGATTGCTGTCTAATTCCAAAGTTCCGCTAGATTGTAAATACAAATTATTTTATGCAACTTCGCGGAGTGTATTATGTTATGCGGCACAGGTGTGGGGTTATAAAAAATATGAACATTCAGAAAGGCTTCTTCAGCCATATTCTTCTACGTTGTCATATCGCTGCACGTGTTTTGTAACGATTTTTGGCCATATAAACATCAGCTTAAAATCAAGTAGGGACATTCCTGAATAGAAACGTATTACTAAGATTCACCATTCATCTCTTCACTTGTTTCTTATTAATTCCATATTTTTGTATTTTTTTAGCGTACATATGAAGCATCTAGAGAAATGCACAAAAAGCGATTAAAATATTTACAATCAATCTCGGATAAGTTGCTATATTCTTCTGGCTTGAAAATTAGAGAATTTCAACCGTTCAAAAAGAAAATCGACCCAAGGCCGTCTGTGGTTGGACAGAAATTTTTCCGAAGTTTCAAGTATAAATTTCATATACAAATAATTCTAGCATGGGCAGACCAACTTAGGGTGGCTCACAAAACGCCTATTTAGTTCATTTTAATATTCAATTGAATCAGTTTTTCGTTGCACATTATTACCCTAATCAGCTGCATCCAAGCCTGATCTGTAGATATGAGCTGTTACTTTTTGAAAGTGGTATAAGTCCAATTTTTAAAGAAAAGAGTTAATGGTAATTTCAGTAAGATGTAGACACATTCTTTCCATATTTATAATCATACGTTCAATGGAGTACGAATTCTTTTATAAAGTCAACAAAAGAATTTCGACTATAAAATGTTATCACAAAAATATTTTTTTTGAAAGTGGACTAAGTCCACTTCTAATAATTATAATTAAAACAACTTTCTTATTGCAATTATTTTTGATTATTGCTACTTCAGTGTACGCTGCTCGTTAGCAGATATTATGCTAACTTTAAAAGAAAATAAGTTTAAAATATCTTTTTTTGCTTTAAAGATCTTAACGAAGTAATTTTCATTTTTATATTTTTAATATAACTGAAATTAAAAAAAAAATAAACTTTGTTATTCGTGTAGTTAAATGTCTTCATTTTAATTATTACTTTTTACATAAAAACCCATTTCAGTAAAGCTATAATGTCTATAAAAATATGGACTTGAATTTACTCCTGTTTTCATTTCTTGTAATATGTTATTTTTGAAAGTGGTATACGAGGGGGTACCAAAAAAAAACGGAATTATTTTTTAAAAGCTATTTATTTACAAATTTTTTACAGAACAACCTTATCCCCTTCAAAATACTCTCCATTACAACTAATACATTTGTCCCACCGGTGCTTCCACTGTTCGAAACATTTTTTTTAGTCATCTTTAGAAATGGCTGACAGCTCCTTCTTCGTTTTTTTCTTGACCTCTTCAATGTTGTCAAATCGGTGACCTTTCATGCCCTTTTTCATGCGTGGAAATAAGAAAAAGTCGCACGGAGCCAGGTCAGGCGAGTAAGGTGCGTGGGGCAGCGGAACCATGCCATTTTTAGCCAAAAACTGGGTAACAGAGATGGCTGTGTGTGCAGGTACATTGTCGTGGTGGAAGAACCAGTCTCCTGTTTGCCACAAATCTGGTCTTTTTTGGCGAACACTATTGCGCAATCTTTTCAAAACTTCCAAATACAAGGTTTGATTGACGGTCTGACCTGGGGGGACAAACTCTGAATGGACTACGCCTTTGGCATCAAAAAAGCAAATCAGCATTGTTTTGATGTTTGACTTGACTTGACGACATTTTTTTGGTCGGGGTGAAGATGACGTCTTCCATTGGCTCGACTGTTGCTTTGTTTCTGGGTCATAACCATAGCACCATGACTCATCACCAGTAATGACCTTTGACAGAAAGTCTGGATCAGTTTCAAGCTGTTGTTTCAAAGCACGACATGTTTCAACTCGATGTTCTTTTTGATTGTCAGTCAGAACTCGAGGAACAAACTTGGCAGCAACCCTTTTCATCCCCAAATCTTCCGTTAAAATTCGCTGAACCGAGCTCCAAGATAACCCACTACTCTCTGACAGTTGATCAATTGTCTGTCGACGGTCTGTGAACACCAGCTCTCGAATTTTTTAACATTTTCGTCGATTCGGGCAGTTGATGGACGTCCAGAACGAGGTTTGTCATCAATCGACATGTCGCCATTTTTAAACCGAGTAAACCACTCGTATACTTGAGTTTTTCCCATAGCGTCATCTTTGTAAGCTGTTTTCAACATTAAAACACTTTCAGCAGCATTTTTGCCGAGTAGAAAACAAAATTTCAGAGCTGCACGTTGTTCACTTAAACTTGCCGTCATAAAAAACGAAAAAAGAACAAAACAGCGCTGGTAAAAACAATCACTGCAGATGAACAGAACAAGCCAGGCAGACAACACAGGCAGGACTGAACTGGCAAGGAATTGCGCTATACACGTCTAGCGGCAGAAATGCGTACTACAATAAGCTCCATGCGCGGCAACGCAATTCCGGTTATTTTTGGGTACCCCCTCGTAAGTCCATTTGGAGCTAAAGAAATCGTTTATTTTTTTAAGAATTGTAATGATTTCATAATAACATTTAAAAGGTGAATAGTGTTAATAACATCACTTCAATAGATTACGGTTTACGAATATTTTTAAATTAATTCAAACGCAAAACCTTAAATATCTCGATACATAGAAAAATGGACTTCTACCGCTTTCAAAAATAACAGCTCATATCATATTTTTTGGGCTAAATCACATGTAACTCATATACTTGTAATAATATACAGTAGGTTTTAAGTATTTGAAACATTCATACATTAAATACATGTAAAAAGATGTTGAGTACCTTGTCGTTTTCTGCGACATATATCTCCGGTGTCTGGTTTGTTGACTCTTTCAACAGGGCTTGTTAGTTGCAGCTCTATTTGTGGACGAGAAGGTTGAATACGTGCCGTGAACGGGGACGGAAGGATATACTTTATTATTAATATGTTTTCTTAAAAAAATTAAAAGTAACAACACGCAGGATTCGAACTGGGTTATCTCCCACTTACCAACGTAAAAAGAGGTCGCTATGCTGCAATAGTACTGGATCCGGTAGTCCATATTACACTAGAATGAAATTTCATTTTGATGAAGTTTATAAAGTGTTAGATATTTTTAAAAAAAATTAAGAAGAAGGACAAAGTGATGAAGAGAAGATTCTACGGTAAATTTGGAACCGCACAATAAGCATACGACAAAACAAAACAAAATATCTAAGCTCAATGCTAGAAACTCGGCAAGCGTTGGATTATACAGGGTGTACACGGAGGAGAGGTCGAAACTTCGGGAGGTGATTCAGCAGCTCAAATGCAACAAAAAATGTTCTATTCATTTTGGCCCGATTCTCAATGGTGTCCAAGATATTTGCATTTTTAACTTTTCCGTCGATATTGCGCGTTTTTCATCATAAAAACGGTCGTAACTTTTCTATCCTTTATCCTACAACAAATCTGCTCATTCCAAACGAAAGAACATTAAATTTCCTATAAATCTGCTTAACCCAGAGCATCAACTTTTAAGATGGTTACTTTTCTTTTTGTTCCTTCTCCGAAAATTGACATACGAGGAAATTAATAATTTGATATCAGTGAAAAGTCGGTTACGCAAAATCCCAGTTTTCTGCATTTACACCCCTCTGTTCGGGGTAGGGTTTTATTAAAAACCAAAAAAAATCCATATAGTCTTGAAGCTCAATAAACGCGCAACTTTTTCTGAAATTATGTTACTCCTTGATTCCATTAATCATTGAGAAAATGCAGTTGAAAATTTTAACAGAAATCATCGAGAACGAATTTTTTAGACATTAAAGTATACATTTCATTGTTATAAGAAACGTTTTGAGGCTCTGTATTAAGCAGATTTATAGGAACTTTAATGCTCTTTCGTTTGGAATAAGCAGATTTGTTGTAGGATAAAGGATAGAAAAGTTACGTCCGTTTTTTTTAGTAAAAAAACGCGAATATCGACAGAAAAGTTAAAAATGCAAATATCTTGGACACTATTGAGAATCGGGCCAGAGTGAATAGAATATTTTTTGTTGCATTTGAGCTGCTGAATCAACCTCCCGAAGTTTCGACCTCTCCGTTAACTTTTCATATTGTAATTATTTCTACTAAACTTCAGGAATTCTGTCAATTCTAAATTATTTATGTAAGGCCGAACATTTTTTTGTAACTTTAGTGCGTTAAATGTAATAGACTATTTTTTAGTCTGTTTTGTAAAATGATAATTTATGGTTCTTAATAGTCGATAAATAATCGTTCAATTATCGGCTAGTCTTTATTTTTTTGTTTCGACCTAATGCCCCCAATCTGGCCTGCATAATCGTGATTTTTGTCCCAATCTGGAACTGAGCCAGTGATGGATCTCTATTAGAGTTATAGTGAGTCTCAAAGTCTGAGCTCTGCAGATTTGAAGACAAATGAGCCTGCCGCAACTGATTGATAGTGTCATCATGGTTTTACTTAACCCAGAAAGAGGCAAAAAATTTCATTTCAGTGGCTTTGGAAGAGCGAAATTTCTCCTGTTTGGTACTGAAAAAGGGTTCGATATGTCCAAGTGTACCTAGGTCGTCTTATAACTTATGACCATCAGAGAAAAATCTCAAGTTATGTCTAAAGACAAACTCGAAGCCCAATACAAAACTCAAAACGTTTCAGTATTACTGAAAATAACTGCCATCGAGTTATTCGCAACTCTCAGAGCTTTGGGTCCTGTTTATGAGACCATTGGTACTGAGCAACCAGTTTTTTACATAGTTATCCGAGCAACATCACAGTAAAAACCCGTTTAATTCTCCGTGAGTGAGCACCGTTTGGCTCATTTCTTCTTACACTATATTCTATTCCACATTATGTTAAGATAGTTTTTTTATAACTATCTAGTATTTTGCTATTAAATCATTTTGTTGCAGAGGGGTATTCTTTGGTTACCAACCGCAGTACTACCGGCTGAAAGCTCCTATAAAGAACGTGAATACTCAAATCAACGCTGCTGGGAAGATTGCTCAATCCATAGATTTATCAGTACTTGACAAATTGAATCAGATCGTTTCATCATTGAAAACAAAGAAACGAAGCCACAGATTGTTGGATAGATATGAACTGTTTGTTCACTGTCCCTTGTTTTTTCATAAAGGTAAACTATAATAATGAGGCGTTTGTTTATTGATTTTGAAGAACACAACTTTAAAAACATCTCTTTTAAAGTTTGAAAGCAAGAAGTAACAAAATGGCTTACCTATTACAAAAAATAATACCTTTAATTTATACCATTGCCATAATTTACAAGATGTAGTTTCTACCATATATCCTCAAAATCTGAAAGTACCATAACAGCTTCTTCAGGTGCCCTCTTAGTCGATAATACCCTTTGAGGAAACTGGCCAGTTTACGTAATTTATCTTTCATCCTCAGATCAGTTACGTAATCACCCAGTAATTACCAGGCAGCTTGTCTTAGACCAGGAAGGCTATTCCAGAGTGAACCTCTACAGATTTCTTTCTTCCTTCTTCAAATCCACACAAAAAAGGGAACCATCGCCTACCCATTAAAAAAAAAGGGTTCAGGCAATAATGAAAAGGGTTTTGAAGACTTTTCTCGCCGTCGGCCATCTCATTCCATTCCCATGTCCCAGCCACCCATAAATAGAGTATGCGTTATCTCTACCCAGTTCATTGAGTTTGCTGAGACATTCCTGGACTAACTTTGAGCTGACAACACAGCAGTTCAGCCCTCTAATGGCAGCCTGGCTATTGGAGAGGATGACAATTTCTGGATTTTGACAATCCCTAACGAAGTTAAACTGGACGCATCTTTCGATTGCGTGAGATTTACGCCAGGAACACAAGAGTCTTGTTCTTGGCTCAAACAATCCAGCCTCAGCTCTCTCCGGTATTCTCGATCCATCCGTATTTCGAACAATCGCATGTTTTTTTAACACGTTAATTGCGTTTACAATTCCCTGAGGATATACCATGACGATTTTACATGAAATATTACTTCAGCGGCCAAATGCCCTCCCTCGAATCTAATCTTTCCCTGGTCATTTATATATTCCCTGAGAAATCTCGTTCTCTTTGCTCATCTTTACTAGTGTATAGATGGTATAGTTATCATAAGTGCAAAAATTTTAAATCAAGAGCACCACCATGCGGTCTGTGGAACAGATCCTAACGCTCATTTATATACAGGGTGTTCATTTTAATACGGCTCAAATGCATTTCATGCTTAAACGGTTAATCTGAGCCAAAAAATGGTAGAGGAAAATTTGTCGCCCGTCACCTCTAGTTTCAGAATATGTGACTTGATTTTAGATTCCTGCCCGCATACGTGGCTGACGCGTAACCAAAATTGAGGGTTTGCAGTTGACCCCCTTTTTCATATACACAGTTTTAAGGAGTTATGAAAGAAACAGGAAACCGCAATTCGATATCTTCAAAATTAAAGGTGTTAGGCCATTTCAAAATCTGGTATTTATTAAACATATTTCAATTTTTTAACTTGTTATCAAAGAGAAAGAAGTGCACGCGATAGGTCATTTTTATGTATTTTTTCATCCCCTTTCTACTAAAAATATTGCCAAGGCAGTAAAGCTAGTATTTTTCTTAATATCGGGAAATAAGTCGTTTTCCGAGTGATTTTTCTAAGAAAAATCAAATGTTAAGAGCTTTAGATGTTCTCAAGCATACAGAATATGGCTAAAAATTAATTTTACATCTGTCACAAACAAGAAAGTTAATAATTATTTGGTAATTTTGGGAGAGTTGCGTTTAATTACCAAAATAAACTTGGAAACCTCCTGCCACATATTTAAGTGATCCAATATCTTTCATTTAAAGGATCAAACTTATTCCTTAATTTATCAAATAATGCACTTTACTCAACTTGTGAAGCATGTACTGTGCCTTCAAAGGTGCCCCCTCTAGCTCGCAAGCTAGGTTAGCCAGGAAGTTATCAGCTGCTCTCTGTATCTGAGGAGCCACCTTTGGTCAACCTCAAACCCTTTCATTTGGTCGCGTGTCAGCCGCGTATGCGGGCAGTAATCTAAAATCAAGTCACATATTCTGAAACTAGAGGTGACGGGCAACAAATTTTTCCTCTACCATTTATTGCTCAGATTAACCGTTTAAGCATGAAATGTAGTTGAGCCGTCTTAAAATAAACACCCTGTATATAAAATCATCCGCATAAAATTGTTTTTAGGTGTTTTCTGTGATGAGTTGCCGGGCTATTTACTTAACTAAGGACCTCAGCAGTCCTCGTACTTGAAAAAAAATCAGAATACAGAGCGCTCTGCCAGGCTATTTACTTAACTCTGGACCTCAGCACTCCTCGCACTTGTAAAAACAGAAGACAGAGTGCTCTGCCGGGCCCATAGCACTCCTCGTACTTTTAAAATCAGAAGACAGATCGCTCTGCCTGGCTATTTACTAAACTCTTGATGTCCGCACTCCTCGACCTTGTTAAAATCACCAAACCTTGTCAAGTGTAACTATAATGTATTTGGTAATTGCAATTAGAAAAAGCGTTGCATAGTATTTCACAGTATTTGGTGTTAACGATTTTTCTTAAATTAAACAAAAGCTTTTCAATTTGAAATAAAATTGGTTGTTCGCATATCAAATGGTTGTGTCGAAATACATTCGTATTCGTTTCTAATTATAAGAACATCAAATTCACGACTTTATGCCTCACAAAGTGCTCTATTCTTCTCCTCATTTTGTTAAATAAATAAGTTGTTGTTGCAAATATGTTTTTCATATATGGTTTAACGGAATGTGTAAAATCAAAATATGTTTATATCTTGTTTTAATGTAAATATTAGCTTTATGTATTCATTACGAATAAATAAACTTATAGAACAGAATAAAATTAATAAAATAGGAGTAACAAAGTCCAAATTAGAGCGGTCTTTTAAGAGCCTTGGCCTCCGCAACCAACCATCTTGCCTCTTCTGTTCTCCTGTCCTAGGTCACCTATATCAATCTTCTCACGCCCCATACCCTCCAGGTAGGCCGCTTAAAATGCGTTGGAGGGAATTTATGACGTTTCTTCTTAGTGCAATGGTGGCGTGGTTGTCTTCTGAGCTAACATTTCTGTTACAGAACAGTAATGCACAGTAATGAATATAAATTCATTTATTTTTATGTATTTCTTTACAGATCTAGTGCGGGCTGTCCCTCTTGACGATTTGGAAGTGTCTGATAACGCTTTAGTGCACATGTTTGAACAATACCACATGCGAACGCAGTTTTACTACAGAAAAATTATCTATCGTAGATTGCGAATGCTAAGACATTCTGAATTACTTCCAATTGAATATGATTACAAGTCATGTGTTAAAGCAAATAAAGAATTGTTCAATCAGTTCAAAGAAATATTTGCGGAAGCTATGAATGATACCATCAGCGAAGCGACATCTCAGATAAGATTTGAAAGCATCATTGAAGAACATAAACAGTATCTCAAATACAAATTGATCCATCGAGCGTGTAAAGATTTCGCTAAACTGTTTACAGATGTTACTGGTGACTTGTACGCTATAAATGCCAAGTTAGTACTATTATTATTATTTTGTTTTCAAAATTAATAATTTAATGATTTTGAGCATGCCTAAGTGGGCGATCTCAAAAATTGAATACTTCGGATAAGACAATCTTACAGGAACTGGGTCAAATCAATTCTTTTTTGTAAAAACTCTTTAACGTAGTCGTTCTCTTTACATCTTCTAAACCTCAAGAGTTACTTATCATGCTACAGACATAAAGGGAATCGTTCTTGCTAATCCATTATTAGCTTTAATCTTCGCACTTACGATAAATGTGGCTGTTACTGTAAAACATTTTATTATAAAGTTATACATATTTAGTTATTATCACCTTCAATATACACCCCTCCCCTATCACTACAACGCTCCATGCGAATTTACCATTGTTCGAAACAGTGCTGGAAGTCTTTTTCTGTGAGCTCCTGCATGACGCGTGTCGCTTTTTCTTTCACAGCTTCAACGGACAGAAATCGTGTTTCTTTTAATGCAGATTTGACTTTGGGGGAACAGATAAAAGTCACATGGGGGTCCAGGTCAGGCGAATAAGGCGGATGTGGCCTAAAACTGGGATGTTGTACTTGGCTAGAAACGTCGTCTTGACAGACAATGCAGTGTGAGCCGGCGCGTTGTCTTGATGGAGAACCCCGTGACTTGTTCTTCCACAAATCGGGTCGTTTTTTTTCCTTACTCTTTCACGGAGTTGAGCAAGCACCTCACCGGTAGTAATGTTGATTAATTATAATCGATATTTTCATCCGTTTTGGATGTGGAAGGGCGACCCCCGGGCGGTCATCATCTCCGACGTCTTCTCGGCCATCTTGGAAACGCTTGAACCACTCAAAAATTCGCGCACGTGATTAACATTCATCGCCATAAACTTCTTTTAATAAAAGATAATTTTCAGTAGCTGTTTTACCAAGTATCATGAGAAATTTCACGACCATTCGTTGCTCTACTACATGTATCATGTTTTCGGTAAAATGAAACTAACACCTCTTAGCCAAACGACGGTTCCGGTCAGAGACAGATTTCTCTACAAACAGGTGAGGCGCTGCAATCGAAAGAGAAGGCTTTACGCTGCACAGCTGTCGGTCGTTAGGATTTGGCACTTGCATAGTTCTTCTGTAGCAGCATCAGTCTCGTTATTTAATAGCCACACCTCGTACGTACTCTTTATTATTGTTTCTTTATTATTTACGTGGTAAAATCTGTAGCAAAAGAAAAACTCATGAATGTTTACACTGAACTTTTTAAAACTATTGAATCAATAAACACTTCATCCAATACTTTTAATTTAATTGTTGCCACGCTTATTAATAATTTCCATGCTTATCAATAATTGCCATGCTTATTCATAATTGTCATGCTTATCAATAATTGCCATGCTTATTCATAATTGTCATGCTTATCAATAATTGCCATGCTTATTCATAATTGTCATGCTTATCAATAATTGCCATGCTTATTCATAATTGTCATGCTTATCAATAATTGCCATGCTTATTCATAATTGTCATGCTTATCAATAATTGCCATGCTTATTCATAATTGTCATGTTTATCAATGATTGTCATTCCTATCAATGATTGTCATGCTTATCAATGATTGTCATGCTCATTAATACTTAACATGCTTAATAATTTAATAATTTCCAAGCTTTTTAATAATTCTAATCACAACCTACGCCGATGATACCTCCATTTCCATCTTCCCACCGTGATCATACTTATAATCTCCAAATTGTTCAAGAACATCTTGTGACCTCATTGTAGCTTGGTGTCAAAAATGGAGAATTCAACTTAACACTGCTAAATGCGTACTCTTTACGAAGACAGACCTGCCAGCCCTTAAACATCTATCTAAACATAACGTACCCATTTCTACATAAGTTCGGTATTTAGAACTCTACTTAGACAGTCGTCTGACGTGGTACCCTTCACACAAGCCTTAAAAGATAGGAACTTAACAGACTATTCAGGAGACTTCTTGGACCTAAATCTACTCTGACGATTACACAACAAACTCTTACTTTACTAAACATTACTTCGACCATTATGGACTTATGTAGTAGAAGTTTGTGTCACCGCTAAAGCTTCTAGCATTCAACTTATACAATTCTTAGTTCTTCGCAGAATTGTAGAAGCACCTTTACTATGTCTCCAATCGAATGCTCCGGTCATGATCTTGTAGTCCACAATGTCAATGAAGTAATCCACACACGGTTCCTAAATTTCCAATTCAATTTAGCAGATCGAACCCAAACCCTCTCGTCCAATCTTTAACCACAAACTCCCATCCTGATAGTCCTCCAGATCGTTGGTTCCGCCGTCTTCTTGCTTTCCAATCTCTTCCTTCAACCTAGAGAATGTCATGGCTGGCTGGTTTCTCTTATCACGTCGTCCTCCTGTTTGTGGCGCTGAGCTAGCTCGATCTTACAACGTAAATCTATATACGTACCTCGTATACACATATTTGTTAATTTATTTAATTTACAGTCGCAATTAATGATTCAAAAAGTAAGTAAAATAAAAAAGAATTTCCGCAATAGTTCATTTTTGTTTTATAAGAAGAAATTTATTCATTTCTGCATTTTTTTTACAGACTGTACAAGAAGTTAGACTTTTTGAGAAGAGATATCTGCGATGAGATAAAGCTCTTTGTACAAGGGAGAAAGTTTGACAATACTTTGGCATGTGCAAGCTGTCCTGAAGGAAAAGATTTCACTCACAAGAAATATTTATCTTCAAATATTATAGCCGAAGCTTCACATCACAATAGACGTCTATATACGTTGGATAATGTTTATAAAGGAGTAAAAAGGTAATGAGGCTAGCTAAAGGCATACATTAACTTTGACATTGACTTACATCAACAGTACACGTTTAGATCGGCTTGTATTGGAAGTAAAGGTTTTAACTGAGGAATCATCTTTAGATTTACTGGGATTTCCTTGTTTTCTGTTTGTAACATTATATTTTCGAGCCAGGCCTACATTGTACACTTTAGGTCGCCTTGTTTTGGAAGTAGAGGTTTTAATAAAGTGAAAAACTGAGGAATCTTCCTTAGTTTTACTGGGATTTCCTTGTTTTCTGTTTGTAACATTATATTTTCAAGCCAGGCCTACATTGTACACTTTAGGTCGCCTTGTTTTGGAAGTAGAGGTTTTAATAAAGTGAAAAACTGAGGAATCTTCCTTAGTTTTACTGGGATTTCCTTGTTTTCTGTTTGTAACATTATATTTTCAAGCCAGGCCTACATTGTACACTTTAGGTCGCCTTGTTTTGGAAGTAGAGGTTTTAATAAAGTGAAAAACTGAGGAATCTTCCTTAGTTTTACTGGGATTTCCTTGTTTTCTGTTTGTAATATTATATTTTCAAGCCAGGCCTACATTGTACACTTTAGGTCGCCTTGTTTTGGAAGTAGAGGTTTTAATAAAGTGAAAAACTGAGGAATCTTCCTTAGTTTTACTGGGATTTCCTTGTTTTCTGTTTGTAACACTATATTTTCAAGCCAGGCCTACATTGTATACGTTAGGTCGGCTCGTTTTAGATGTAAACGTTCTCAGAAATGAGAAAAATCTTTAGTTTTACTACAGTTTCCTTGTTTGGGGTTATTAAAAATGCATTATTAAGCCAGGCGTATATTAGGCGTGCAATGTACACTTTGGGTAGACTGTTTTTGGATTTAGATTTAATTTTAAATGCATAAAACTTCATAGATTCACTGTAATTTCCTTAATTCCTATTTCTAATAGTTTATCTTTAAGATAGGTATACATTGTAAACCATTGATCTGCCAGTTATGGATTGAAAAGTTAACCAAAAATAAGAAATAGGAAAAACCTTGGTTTCATTTACTGGAATTTCATTGTATCCAGTATTCTAACTTTGTATTATTAAACCAAGTGTACATTGTACCCCATAGTACTAAAAGTTTGGAAATAGAGGTTCAGAACATATCTAATTAGCATAATCTCCGTTAGTTTTACCAAAATTTCCTTATTTTATTTGTTTCTTATAGTATTAAATCAGGCTTACATTGTACAAAATAGGTCGGCTCGTTTTAGATGTAGAAGTTCTCTAAAAAGAACAAAATTGAAAAATCATCCTTAGTTTTACTAAAGTTTCCTTGCTTGCGGATAGTCATCAGTGCCTATTGATGTTAAGAAAAAAAGGTTTTCACCAACTTGCAGCAAATTTTCCTTTTATTACTGGTTTGCAGTCGAATCAAGAATAAACGTGTTAATTACATTCAACAGCAACATAGCTTAACTGGTAGCTGGTACCTAAATAATGTGTGGTCGCAGCCTATAAAATAGAAATAAGGTTCTACGTTATTATTTCTAAACATTAAGGCAATATTATTGAACCGACATTTGAAAATATATTCGATTTACGTATATCCGTACGCCTTTCTTGTTCAAGATATGGTCTCTTTCTGTACAAAGTATTGCCAAAACCATTAGCCTTAAAATTCAGCAAAAATAGAATTTGCAATCTAAATTTGATACCCAGTCCAAGTCTGTAATATTTAATACAAATATCTTTTTAAATTCAAAACAAAACGGTGTATATCATTTGTAACCTAAACTTATGGTTACCCATATATTCCAAGAATAAACTAAATAAATACCTATATAATCTAAGGATTCAAGATTGGCGAGGAATCGGTCAAATAAAAAACAAACTCGTCTTCTTGCCAACGTTTCGTCAAATATATTGTCTTCTTCAGGGCGTGGCTATGCGGGGTTGAGTTACAGAAAACTCTATAGCAGGGGTGGCCAACTTTTCTGTATATAAGATCTACTTTTTATGTTAAAAGTGTGTCGCGATCGACTTGTTGTCATAGGCGTTGTCTAAGTGGGAAGAAGGGGTGTGAAATGCACACTATGTTTATACACTGTGTTTCAGTATAAGTAAAATATATTATTTTTTAAATCACTTATTAAGTTTTCGAGATATAGGCTCATGAAGAAAATAAATTTCCAGACCCAACTTTTGATAGCAGCGTTCCGGTACATGCGGTACCTAAAATATTCTATTTTCCGACACTTTTTCAAGATAGATTTTTACTAACCTAAAATGCAATTTAATTTTTTTATCAACTGCAATGTATAGGTTGTACTATTTGTTCGTAAATATGAAAAAGTTGTTATAAAAATGCACAATATGGCTGATAATTTGATTTCAATATTTCACTTTCGCGTTTTTTTGGGGGGGCCATGAAAATTCATCATGAAAGAATAATATGACTTACTTTTAGCTAATCTATCAATAGCTCGCTGAGTACACCTCGTATTTGAAATATAGATATACGGCTTATCTACCTACGTAATAAACAACAACAAAAATTATTCAAAGGACCAAAAAACTCACATCCAGGGGCATTAAAAGAACATGGATAATTATTAACAATATGTCTTCTAACAGTATCTTCTACAATCGCTTCAAAGTCCATGGGAGACGGAATTCCACCCCAGACATTGCGAGCAATTGACGATCGAACGATTGACCAAAACTGGCCTCGCGATCGACCGGTCGATCGCAATCGACTTGTTGGCCACCCCTGCTCTATAGGCACACCCTGAACAAGGCAATATATTTGTCGTTGGCAAGAAGACGAGTTTGTTTTTTATTTGACCGATTCCTCGCCAATCTTGAATCCTTAGTTTATCAATTTACGTTCACGAAACCTATATATTCATACCTTTATAATCTTTTAGAAAAATATTATGAAATTCAAAATTGAAAAATAGTTTAGGCCAGTTCCTATCCTGGTAACTGAAAGAAATAAAATTAAAAAAAAATCATGTAGCTTTTTAAATGTTATTTCAAGTTGAATTTTAATGATTTTACCTTATCTTTGGAATCATTAAGGAATTTGGAAGGCGTAACCATTACAGTATATACACTGCAATAATTTATAATTTACAGTAATGTGTAAATTTGATCATCTTTCCAATCAATCGATGCGTCATCAGTGGCACAATTTACCAATGCAGTTGGTACTGGAATTCACAAACTGACGCTAGAGTTCTCCAATTAATTTTTATCATTTAGCAAGTTGATTTTAAAGCAAGAATCTGAGATATTTTATTAGGAGGGGGTAGTTTCAGCAATGTTTTAAGTTCATACAGCACAAAATATATTAATTTTTTTCATACAAGGATATTTCAATTATATCCTAGTTTCTGGGTAATTTTCCTAATTTCTTATTGTTATTATAAAACAGAAATTTTGAACGAAGACGCCAGCAGACAGTGATGCTGAACTATAAATGACTTGAGTTAACCCTATTCGGCAGAACCACTAAAAAGTTCCGCTTATCTATGGATGAGACTAGATCCTGTCCTACAATTAAAATTTTTTTAGAGCATCTCTTGCAGCAACACACATCATATATTTGATTAAGAATACGAGGGTCGTTTGAAAAGTCCGTGCAAAGTCAGAGAGATAGCACTACTGGCGCGTATCGAGGTTATGTTTAGTTAGTAGCATCTCTTGGAAGAACACACACCAAGTTTCAGCCAGATCGGTCTATTTCTTTGTGTTTGGCATTCGTTTTAATCGAGAAAGTCGAGTGATTTTCAAAAAATGGACGAAAAAGAATTTCGTGTGTTGATTAAACACTACTTTATGAAAGGCAAAACGCCTCAGGAGACTAAAGAGAAGCTTGATAAACATTATGGTGACTCTGCACCTTCGATTAGAACAGTTTATAAGTGGTTTCAAAATTTTCGGAGTGGCCATATGGGCACAAGTGATGCTGAACGTTCTGGACGCCCTGTTGAGGTTACTACTCCAGAAATCATTGATAAAATCCATGATTTTATCCGAGCTGCAAGAAAAACGCCCACGATTGGCCCACAAAAAAGTCCTTTTCCATCACGGCAACGCATCAGCTCACTCCTTCCAACTCGTTTCACATCCCCCCTATTCTCCAGACTTGGCTCCCTCGGACTACTATTTGTTCCCCAATATGAAGAAATGGCTGGCGGGAAAAAGATTTTATTCAAACGAGGAGGTGATTGCAGAAACGAATGGCTATTTTTCAGACTTGGACAAATCCTATTATTCGGAAGGGATCAACAAACTAGAGCAGCGTTGGACGAAGTGTATAAGCCTAAAAGGAGACTATGTTGAAAAATAAAAAAGGTTTACCCCAAAAAATTAAGTAGTTTTTATTTTTGCACGGACTTTTCAAACGACCCTCGTATATAGCCTTGCAACGCATGTCTTGCATTCAGAAGAAATACTAGCAAGATGGTAATTATTCTTATGGTTGATATTTGCAGAGGGATTCCCGCTTACGCTGTCAATTATACAAAGAAAGAGAAGCTACTCCTAAAGAAATGCCATATTTTTGCACTCCATTTTCGAAAAAAATACCCAAATCGCAAAACTCCAATGATCTTGGTGCATAATGAGTATGGAGTACAGGTAAAAATTTTAATGCATTCTCTAATGCAACTATTAAACAGAGAGTACTTCTTCTTTTTAGAATTTTAGAAGCTTTTTTGCTGGTGATTCTAAATAATTATTACATTTATTTTTGTTCACGATTTTCTATAAAATGAGGACAATTTTGACTTTTTGGGGTTTGGTTTATATGAGGGGGCCACTATCCAGGCTTACATATCTTTAAAATGGTTCTTACCAACATTACGCATTTCTTAATTTTTTTTGCATTTTGTTTTTTTAGAAGTAAGTTATTTATGATATTTTTCTTGCTAGCCACTTGAGGTCATTTATTTATCTATTTTACTTATTTTATTCTTACGGGATTTATGTTTATACAGTATTAAATTTTAAAACTTAGTAGTTGGGTTGAATCGAATGAGGTGCTACCTATAGAACAATACGGCTTTAGAGCCGGCAAGAGTTGCGTTGATGCAATTTTTGTTCTGAACTCCGCTATTAATATTCAGTTAAGGTTGAAAAACAGTCAAGTCTGGGTCATCTTTGTAGATTTTATGAAAGCCTTTGACTCTGTGTCCCATGACCTTCTTTGGCTTAAGCTATTTGATCTAGGAATTAGTTCGAAATGTATAAGATTGATTAAAAAAATTTATGATAATGCTGTTGTTTTCATTGATCAACAAGCCACTCAATCTAGGAAAATAAAGGTCGATAGAGGGGTTCTTCAGGGGGAAAAGCTGAGTCCTCTGCTATTCTCACTCTTTATTAGTGACATTGTGGACTTTTTCCGTTCTAATGGGGCTACTGGTATTAGCATCAATAACGAGTCAGACCTGCTGATGTTGCTGTACGCCGATGATCTGGCTATCTTTGCATATTCGTGGCATGATGCTCAATTTAAACTTTCGTTACTGGCTAAGTACTGCGAAAGAAATGAGCTTGTAGTGAATACCTCAAAAACAGTTATAGTACCATTTAACAGAGCTGGCCGCATCAGGAAGCACTCCTCTTTTACATATAATGGTATCCCAATAAAAGTTAAAAGTAACTTCACATACCTAGGTGTACCTCTTGCTTCCTCTGGCAAATTCAGATTAGCATGCGAGTTTTTTGTTTCCAAGAGCTCTGTTGCGATACCGAGAGTTTTAAACGTTCTATCATATTACAAATCTGACAGTTGGAAATCTAAAATGCTTCTTTATAACAGTATGATCTCTTCCGTGCTCTTATACTCCTCAGAAATCTGGGCGCTAAATTATTTTGCTCAAGTTGAACGCGTTCAGTTAAAATTTTTGAAGTTGCTCCTGAATCTTCCACTTCACACACCTGATAGTTATGTCCGCCTCGAATCTGAGTGTCTCCACATTAAGGTCAGAATCTTTAGTAGAGTTTTGAAATTCTGGGTTAAATTGTTATCCGCGGATAACGATTCATTGCTGAGAAAGTGTTATTCCAGACTTGTGGAACTTTTGCCTAACTCTGATGTTCCCTTTAATTGGGCTGGTTCCCTGAGGGACCTACTGTTCTCCATTGGAGCTCAGGACGTATGGCAGATGCAATACGCGGATAGTTGTCATCTAATAGACCTTAATTTAAAATTTTCTAATAATAGTTTCAGTAGGGATATCGATGTGGTAATCAACTCAACATACAATCCAAATTACCGATTATTATGTCCTCTAGAGCAGAATAATGCGCTTATTAATCTTAATTGTAATTTTGTTATGACCAGAGTAATTGTTCAGTTTAGACTAATTAGCAATAAGTATCCAACCGTTCTGTACAATGGTGTGAAACACCATTTCTATCCTAATAGAACCTGTTTTACTTGTTTTAGTAATCAAAAAGATGATGTTTCACATTTTGTCCTAAGCTGTTCTTATTATGGAAAGTTAAGGGAGAAATGGCTTCACAAGTATTTAATTGCCAGTTCTGATCCCTTCCTCTCACTATTTGATATTGTTGACAATTTAAAATTGAAAAGTATTTTTTATTATTTGGCAGGCGCGTTGGATGAGAGATTAAAATTTGTTAACTGTATTTTTGGTAGCTATAAGGATATCTCTTTCTAGAAATAAATTTGAATTTTCAGTAACCACTTAATTATATGAAGGGATTAGCACCAACACTAATTAATATTGTCATTTGAATTTTTGTTTTTTGCTCTTGTAATATTTATATTTTTGTTTCTTATGTAAATTTCATTATTTTTTGTATTTTATTTTATTTTTGTTTCCAATGTACCTTTTTTGTTTAGCAGAGGCCAACTCTCTTGCTCTTTGCTACAGAATGTAATTTCTATAAAGCATTATAAATAAATAAATAAATAAATTTGTATTAAATTTTCATTAACATTGTTTAGAACTAATATTAGATGTTACACGACACTTATGCTGGCCATTTTCATTTACAAAATATTTTGTTCAGTCAAGAGAATGGCAAACCATTTAACCTATTGTAATAGATCTCAAAATATATTAGTTATTAAATCTTTAAAAATCGTCAAATAAAAACCCAAAGCAAATAAACATACAAAATGGCGGCGAACAATGAAACGACCCACAATTTTCTTTTACCTACTTCCCAAAGTGAATAACCTTTATTTTCCAATTCTGTGTATGACATATTACAGTCGAACCTCTCAATAACGGACACTGGCGGGGGAAAGCAAAGTGGCTGCTGTTTGGATTGGAGGTGGCCGTTACAAGGAGGTAGGCAAGTTTCATAATGAAAAAATATGGGTTTTTTTTGTTCCAAACATCTATTTAAAAATTGTTTATTATTAATAGATTTAAAAACGTACATAATTGCATAATTATTTAGCTATATGATATGTGTCAAATTTTTCTTTACCTTCCAGCGGGCGCGCAGATACAAGCTTAGATTAAAATAATCGCAGTTTAGAGACGGAGCGGCGGAGGATGCTGTCCTTTAAGCAATGCTACACTCTCATGACTAGTTTCCTTCAGTAAAAATCTTATCTTGTTTGGGGTTGTACATTTCTTTGCAATTGCCTATCCGTGCCTGGCATATACTCGAGACCATTCGAGTAAGTTTCCTGACTTATCAGTTATTTATATTTTTTCTTTTATACGTGTTCATCAAATTGAACTATTTTCAACATTGTTTATAAGAATATTGTTTTCTACTGACAGAAAAAGACATTGTATATCTCAGATACGAGGAGGAAATAACTGCGAACACTTTTAGACAGTCTAGTGACTGAACATGCTGATTGTAATTATTACACTTATTGGCTTGTAAAAAATAAAAAGTCCTGTCGTTTTCTGAGTCTTTTTTTATTTGTTATTTCATTATTAATAATTATAGATGTTATTTAATTAATTTCATTTCTTCTATTGATAGAAAATATTAAAAATACCAAAGTTTATCTGTAAGATACGCGCGCCCGTTTTTGTAACTTTTTGGGCGCGCCCGCTGGAAGGTTTATCCAAAAAATTTATCAAAAAACTACATATTATTGACTTATTTAATAATTTTTATAATAATCATCACATTTATTCATTACAATAATAATTTATGGTAAAATTATCATCATACCATCATCTCTTATTAGAAAAATAGTTGACGATGGCTCGATTTGGTTTTTGCAAAATCTTCCAACACATTTATTTTCTCTTCTAGAGTTAACCACTTTCGTTTGAGAGACATATCGGAAAAAATTATATTGTTCGTCCAAAGTTATATTGAAAAATGATTAAAATGGTACAAGATGTATGGAGCTTACATAGGAAACTTTAGGAAAAACCAGAAAAAAAGAAAAACTTGAGAGGGGATAATTCTTTTGATCACCGCGATAAAGGAACTTTTAATAATAAGGTGGTCGTTGGTGGGAGGTGAAACATAATAATCCGTTCCCCAAAATCAATGTCCCGCGGTCGCTATGTAGAGTGGCCTTTGACGGAGGTTCTTTTATATAGAAAGTGTATAAGGGTACACGGGGAAATCCAAAAACTGTCCGTAAATGGAGGTGGTCGCTAGTGAGAGTGTCCTTTATGGGAGGCTCGACTGTATTATAAATTTTTGATTACTAATAATTATTTCATCTTTAGAGTTTAAAATTATATTCAATGTTTTTTAAATTAAAGAAAAAGTTACTAAAATTTAACGTAACTAAATTTTGGATGTGCGCCAATAATTATTTTGGTAATTGAGTTTGTTTTTAAAGGCGTCTTATATTTAATAACAATTCCAAGTTTTTGGAGCTTTAGTATTTTTGTGAGAGGAACGACGCTAGATTTGACCGCATAGCAGTTAAGTGGTAACTAACTAGAGAACTTAGCCTAATAATATTTTGGAATAGTTTTGGTTATGAAGATAGTATTTAAAGTGTATGGAATGTGCAGTTTTGGCTGCTAGGACCCTTGTAGCAGGTAGCGGAACCCAGCGATGACGTTTACCAACAGCGAACTTCCTTTCTAATCTATTTCTCTTCTCTTCAGCTGTCCAGAACTCTCTCTTTTACCACCCAACAGCCGACCGTCGCCTCGCGTACACCAGCCATTCGCCCAACCCTGTCCTTTAGCTTCTAAATGGATTCCCCTTTTTAGGTTTGTCTATTTGCCCTCTACTCGTGCGCTATTGCTTTTGTGTTGCCCTGTCCTGCAATATTTAATAACAAGTCTTCTAAAAATAAGACTAATTTTCTGTACTTTTTTTTTTTTATAATTACTTATATTCAGCATTACTTTTTCTTTGAACTACTATGTATAATTTTTAAAAATTTATTGATTACGTGCAATATAATCGAAATTTCCAGTTTAATTATTTCTTCTTTTTTTCAAATTTCGTATTCCAAAAATGATCACGCTCACGTCCTTGGTTTTGCCCGTTCCACTTGCTTGCGAGTGTTACAATCGAAAACTCAAGTGGAATGGACTATGGGGAACATTACAAATGGCAACCTCGAAAATAAGTCATAAGCTTGAAGAGGTTGTTCTTTAATTTTAACCCCGTTTATAAGTAGTTATAATAAACTTTATTAATTATTGGTAAAGTTGACTTATATTAAATATACATATAAAATTCAATTTTTATACTACATTTTCATGGATTATTTATAAAATTTACGTTTAAATAAAATTAAAATGTCTTTTGTGGCAACAGTAGGATATTTATTAATGCAACGTAATAATGCTTTAGAAAGTGCTTCATCTAGTTCCGATGAAAAGTGGAATGCAATTTTACAAAATCGCAATAGTGAAAAGCGAAACTTAAGCCACGTATTATTAACTATCAAAGTGTAATTGATCGTTATTCAGTGATTTAGTATGTTAAGGGATAAGTAATTTTTCATTTTATTATTTTTTTTTAGAATTTCGAGAAACACATTCTATCATTTACATGAAATAATACTTTCATTTTACCTTATATAATTTTTTCGGTCACCATCTTTGCTTTTAAAAATTGCGCCAAATTTCTGAACGCCCACTTTGACCCAGCTCTTAAGGTGGGGCGTTGTGAGCTTCGCTTGAGCGAAAATAATGACGTTATTTTGTGACGTTTTTGCCACGACCACAACGACCGCGGTCGTCAAGTGGAATGCCTGAAGGTACATTTTGATCGTTGTGAGCGCTTAATGGAACTTAATATTATACACCGCATTCATGAAAATCGGTTCACGCGTTTAGGCGCTACGTTGTTTACAAAAAAGGTATCAAGAACATTTTCTAAAAATGTCGTTTTTGCCCATTTTCAGCAACATATTTCTCGAAATCTATTTAATCTATGATGTTGCAACAAAATTACAGTTATTAAGGAGGATTTGCCCTATATTTTAAAGAAAATTTGGGAATTTTATCTATTAATAGAAAAAGAGAAAAAAAATGGTCAAAGTTGTGTTTTTCAACGTTACTGCTTTTTCTTGCAGTTTTTGACGATCAACCCTTATACAACTGTCCTACCGGACACATTTTTAATAACTGGCAGCTCTATACACTGTTTTTATGTGGCACTTTAAAAGAAAAGTAAAGTAATTGCCAATTTTTTTCAGGCGAGCTTTACTTCCAACTTACCAAATTAGGTGTCATGGACGGAGGCGACTAGCAAACATACTTGACTGTACATTTCTTTTATTAACCATTATTAAATAAAATCCAAGGCCTATAGACCGGGAATCGAACCCAGTAACCACAATACATATTAGCTTCACAGGTCTCCTCTAACCCGCTCGGCTACTGTGGCGCCTATCTGGCACTTTACAGGAATACTTAAATTTGCAATTCCCTTTAAGTACCACGTTTAGATAGATCAGCATGGTAAGATCAGCTGTGCATTTTGCTGACTGAGGCAAATTTAAGGGTTACTTCAGATTGGTAGGTGGTAAAATCTGTAAATTTTCGCCATATTAGAAAGACGTTTAAGGTTATAGTCTCCCTTTAATGCTGTTAAGTTTGTTTTGCAGAAGTTCATTCTTTAAAAGAGTGCTTACAAATGTATATTTGGCTAAATTTTTACATGAAAACATAGCCAAGTTGGTTAAACAAGATTCACTCATAAAAAGATCATGACTGTTAATTAATTGTAAAAGTATGTTATGTGGCAGAGAATATAAAATAAAACAAAAAATATAGATCTCTAACCTAACTAACAGTTTTACAGAGTGTTCATCCCCAGTGAGATATATCCCAATATGTTGTCATGATCTGTATTTTAAGAAGATTACTGATTAAAAATTAAAGATTCGCCCCAGCTATAGCTGATACAGATGAAATAACCACGCTAACCTTACCTGCCTATGGAGATTTTTCTCAACCTATCTATCGTGTCCTAAAGTACGACGTGTGGGCTATTAAATGACGAGACTGATGCTACTACAGAAGAACTATGCATGCGCCAAATCCTAACGACCGACAGCTGTGCAGCGTCTCACGTGTTTGTAGAGAAATCTGTCTGACCGGAACCGTCGTTTGTGTAAGAGGTGTTAGTTTCGTTTTGCCGAAAACAAGATACTACACATGTAGTAGAGCAACGTATTGTCGTGAAATTTCACATCAAAACTGGGTAAAACCGCTAATGAAACTTATCTTTTATTAAAAGAAGTTTATGGCGATGAATGTTTATCATGTGCGCAAGTTTTTGGGTGGTTCAAGCGTTTCCAAGATGGTCGAGAAGACGTCAGAGATAATGACCGTCCGGGTTGCCCTTCCACGTCCAAAACGGATGAAAATATCTATTATAATTAATCAACATTACTACCGAGAGGTGCTTGCTCAACTCCGTGAAAGAGTAAGGAAAAAATAGCCCGATTTGTGGAAGAACAAGTCATGGGTTCTCCATCAAGACAACGCGCCGGCTCACACTGCATTGTCTGTCAAGACGTTTATAGCCAAGTACAAACATCCCAGTTTTAGGCCATCCGCCTTATTCGCCTTACTTGGCCCCATGTGGCTTTTATCTGTTCCCCAAAGTCAAATCTGCATTAAAAGGAACTCGATTTCAGTCCGTTGAAGCTGTGAAATTGTGAACAACCAAGACTAGAAACCTAATTTTAAATTCTAAGCTTCGATACCAACTTTGCTATATGAAATAAGGCTGTAACAACCCTCAGCATTGAGTAACCTACCTCCTACCAGTCACCAGAGTTGGTAATGACATCCTGTGGACGAATAGTGATGGATATTAACAAGTGTGTATGCAGTTAAGATTTTGGCAATTTTGTAAGGCAGTTTATTTCTGCCTTACAAAATAGAATTTAATCCAAACACACACAAATAAAATTAGCTCTTTTTAAAGTTTGAAAGTACGTACTGTGTAGGTGCCACAGTAGCCGAGCGGTTAGAGGCGAGACTTCTAAAGCTAATATGTACTGTGGTACTGGGTTCGATTCCCCGGTCTAGAGGCCTTGGATTTTATTTAATGGTTAATAAAAAAAATTTACAGTAAAGTATGTTTGCTAGTCGCCTCCGACCACGATACCTAAATTGGTATTTTGACGTAAAACCCGCCTGAAAAAATAGGCATTACTTTACTACTATTACTAGCTTTACTTCTTATATTTAATGTATGCCCAATGGCTACTTAAGACGTAAAACCCGCCTGAAAAAATAGGCATTACTTTACTACTATTACTAGCTTTACTTCTTATATTTAATGTATGCCCAATGGCTACTTAAGACTTCTGCATATTGCATTTTATAACTCTCTAAGATTTTTAGATGCATTGTTTGTTTAATTCCAGTCATTTTCGTCCTTAATTGCGTCAATTTAAACGTAAAAAACGTCCAACAGATGTTGCACTGGTTTTTTTAAAACATGTTTTCACCTGTCAAAGGGGCGACATTTATATAATAGGCTATACAAAAATACAAGCGTATTCGAATGCAACGATATGCTAAAATTTCAAAGCAATCGAAATTTAAAGAAATTTCGGAGATTTAAGATTTTGAACGAACCAACATATACATTTTTATTTATCTACAATAGATTAATATATTTTCTTACTCTTTCTTTGATACTTGTAATTTAAAAAAGTAAATAACAATTGCTTATTGTGCTATGTTTTGTAGATAATATATAACGAATTCCAACATGTAACTGGTTTAATACCTTTCTACTTGTTCTATAAATAAATAAAAATAAAACATTTAGTAAAACTTCTGTGAAAGTTTATGAAAAGACAATAATTACTTGAGTAGAAATAGTAAAGATGTAAACACGGTCTGTTACAATTGTGTTAAGTTAGCCATTTCTTAGAAGGGTCCGGTCTGTGCAGGTAGCACGTTCGGCCTTTCATTTGGGGTTCCAATCTTAGCTGCGTGCAACTTTGAAACACTCATTATAACAAACAAGAGGACACTTACCGAAGTTTGGAGATATTTGGGTAAAAAAAACTTGTAAAAACATTCTGTTGCCGTAATTTGTGCAGTCAAATTTACTTCTAATCTGGGATTTTTCTATTAAAATCACTTTCTTAGGGAAAGGTATGGTTAGGGCTCCCACTAAAATGTATTAAATAGTTAGATAAGCAAGGCGCCACGATAGCCGAGCGGTTAAAGGCGCAGCCCGCAAAGCTAAGTTGTATTGTAGCACTAGGTTCGATTCCCAGTCTAGACTGCTTAGTTTTTATTTAATAGTTATATAAATGAATTTATAGTGTGTTTGCTAGTCACCTTCGTCCACATCACCTAATTTGATACGATGTACTTCATTATAAATATTATAAATCAAGTTCCAAATTTGAAAATGAAAGACACCAATAGTAAAACTAAAGACCGCTGAGAGAAATATCGTTCATCTTCTTCATGTTTATGTTCAGATGGGAGGGAAATTTTGGACAAATTTCGTTTTCTAGTAGGATTGCATAATATTACGTTTATCACACTTGTTTCATATTAAATAAAAAGTGTATAAGAGAATAAACCATGTTTTTTAGCATTTCTGAACGGAGTATAAAATTGCAGTAGAGTCTTTTTTTCTATACAATCGAAAAGCGACTTAATACGCATTCTTCGGATCGAGGACGATTAAAAAAATGTTTTTTTAAATGACCCTCTAAGGATTTCTGTCGAATACTCTTAAAATAGGTTTTTTACTACATCAAAGCACTTTCATTTAAGAGAAGACTTTCTTAGAGATAGGCAAAGTTAAAGACACTTTTATTGTGCCATTTCAGCACAATGTACGGATCTAACATCTGTATAATATTTAATAGTTTTAAATTTTTCTTTTTTTTAAGTTAGCATAGTGGTCACGAACGTGGAAGATCCCCGGTGAAATACGTCCATAAGTAAAGTATGTGCTTCTGTCCCTGTTCACGACACCTAATCGATAATTGGATGTTAAGCCCCGTCTGAAAAAATATACGATCACTTTTTTTTTTGCACTTTTATTAAATATTGTAAAAATGCTGAATTGGAAGATGTGCGACTGTCCCACTCTCTAGATAGCTTTTCCTAATTTGTCTGTAATTAGCCAGATAATAACCTAGATGCGCCAAAATAAATAAATTAAAAATAAAAATTATCGACATCTTCTCCAGGGGATTGACTTTAAGGCAAACATGGACCAGAGGGAGCTGTAATGCTTCCTTGGACTGTATTCTGTATTTTATTATAGCGAACAATTTTGACATTTGGTCCAAACTATATTTTTAGCCAAATTCCGGATTCAAGAAAATATAATCACGTTAACTGCAGATGGGGGATGCCACGTGTATCTCAAGATATTATTTGTTCTAGAACAAACTCCATTTTTGAAAATTGTAAACAATCGCGATGCTTCCACTACAGGGCAATAGTTTACAAAAAAATGCGTAAATGGAGGGTTCAGGAAACAGTCGAATAATTAGGGTACCAAAATCTTCCTGTAAGATTTGCAATGTGGGCCGAACTGCGTGTGGAAGCCTGAGACTATTTGCGTAAGCGAGAGGAGGTTATTGATGTAGAGTTAAGGGGAGAACGACAAGAGCGCTCCCACGCACTGCTCGCTGATGATGACTCAAGCAGACTGTACAACAAACCTAGTGCGTGTTGTGTAATATGCCACCGGACAGCGCTAAAGTAGATTCCCTTTTTTTTCCTCCCCTTCTCTTATTCTTTGTAAGATGTTTTACGTTAAAAATTTTGAAACTAAATATTCACTGCCACTTAAATCATTTTTAATAAATAAATAAAATGGCCTAATATAATAATAGCCGAAGTTCTAACTTATGCATTTTATTAAACTAAGAAAAAATATTTGCTTTTTGCTAATAACTATTGAAATACCACCATATTGACAAAAGCAAGAGAACAATAATTCCACCGAAATTCTCTAACAAAACATTTGTCGAAAAATAATACGACATCAAACCTAGATTAGATTAGATTGTATTGTACCTATCGCAAATAATGACTGGACATGTAAACAAATTCCATCATGGAATTTTGCCAATAAACGCCTTTAATACTAAAAATAATAATAATAATAATCAGGGTGACTATATAATAAACACATTATTAAATATAAATAAATTGTTTATATTCTCTAAATCTAAGCAGAGCAACAGTTGGTATTGCGTTTTGTTTTGTTTCTTTTTTTAACAATAAAACTAAGAATTAAATATTATTCAATTATTATAATTTCAATTAGAATTTGGGTGTTGGTTTAGTAGCTATGGCCGTGGCTTTGCAAGTGATAGTTATTGAGATATGAAAGGTTAAATTTTTGAGGTATTGCAAACCGTTCCAATTTTAAACCTTCATATCTCTCTTCGTATTGTTCCAATTTGATTGATTTCTTTACCGAATTATAGAGAAAAGGGGCCCCTATAGCTGACATAAATAGCAATGTTTTAGTGAAGATAGTTATTGAGATATGGAAGGTTAAATTTTTGAGCTATTGCAAACCGTTCCAATTTTAAACCTTCATATCTCTCTTCGTATTGTTCCAATTTGATTGATTTCTTTACCGAATTATAGAGAAAAGTGGACCCTATAGCTGACATAAATAGCAATGTTTTAGTGATGATAGTTATTGAGATATGGAAGGTTAAATTTTTGAGGTATTCCAAACCGTTCAAATTTCAAACCTTTATATCTCACTTCGTATTGTTCCAATTTTAATGATTTCTTTAATGGATTTTGGAGAAAAGTGGACCCTATAGCTGACATAAATAGCAATGTTTTAGTGATGATAGTTATTGAGATATGGAAGGTTAAATTTTTGAGGTATTCCGAACCGTTCAAATTTCAAACCTTCATATCTCTCTTCGTATTGTTCCAATTTGAATGATTTCTTTACTGAATTTTGGAGAAAAGTGGACCCTATAGCTGACATAAATAGCAATGTTTTAGTGATGATAGTTATTCAGATATGGAAGGTTAAATTTTTGAGGTATTGCAAACCGTTCCAATTTTAAACCTTCATATCTCTCTTCGTATTGTTCCAATTTGATTGATTTCTTTACTGAATTTTGGAGAAAAGTGGACCCTATAGCTGACATAAATAGCAATGTTTTAGTGATGATAGTTATTGTGATATAGAAGGTTAAATTTTTGAGGTTTAGCAAATCGTTCAAATTTTAAACCTTCATATCTCTCTTCATATTGTTCCAATTTTAATGATTTCTTTACTGAATTTTGGAGAAAAGTGGACCCTATAGCTGACATAAATAGCAATGTTTTAGTGATGATAGTTATTGAGATATGGAAGGTTAAATTTTTGAGGTATTCCGAACCGTTCAAATTTCAAACCTTCATATCTCTCTTCGTATTGTTCCAATTTTAATGATTTCTTTACTGAATTTTGGAGAAAAGTGGACCCTATAGCTGACATAAATAGCAATGTTTTAGTGAAAATAGTTATTGAGATATGGAAGGTTAAATTTTTGAGGTATTGCAAACCGTTCCAATTTTAAACCTTCATATCTCTCTTCGTATTGTTCCAATTTGATTGATTTCTTTACTGAATTTTGGAGAAAAGTGGACCCTATAGCTGACATAAATAGCAATGTTTTAGTGATGATAGTTATTGAGATATGGAAGGTTAAATTTTTGAGGTTTAGCAAATCGTTCAAATTTTAAACCTTCATATCTCTCTTCATATTGTTCCAATTTTAATGATTTTTTTACTGAATTTTGGAGAAAAGTGGACCCTATAGCTGACATAAATAGCAATGTTTTAGTGATGATAGTTATTATGATATAGAAGGTTAAATTTTTGAGGTTTAGCAAATCGTTCAAATTTTAAACCTTCATATCTCTCTTCATATTGTTCCAATTTTAATGATTTTTTTACTGAATTTTGGAGAAAAGTGGACCCTATAGCTGACATAAATAGCAATGTTTTAGTGAAGATAGTTATTGAGATATGGAAGGTTAAATTTTTGAGGTATTGCAAACCGTTCCAATTTTAAACCTTCATATCTCTCTTCGTATTGTTCCAATTTGATTGATTTCTTTACCGAATTATAGAGAAAAGTGGACCCTATAGCTGACATAAATAGCAATGTTTTAGTGATGATAGTTATTGAGATATGGAAGGTTAAATTTTTGAGGTATTCCAAACCGTTCAAATTTCAAACCTTTATATCTCACTTCGTATTGTTCCAATTTTAATGATTTCTTTAATGGATTTTGGAGAAAAGTGGACCCTATAGCTGACATAAATAGCAATGTTTTAGTGATGATAGTTGTTGAGATATGGAAGGTTAAATTTTTGAGGTATTCCGAACCGTTCAAATTTCAAACCTTCATATCTCTCTTCGTATTGTTCCAATTTGAATGATTTCTTTACTGAATTTTGAAGAAAAGTGGACCCTATAGCTGACATAAATAGCAATGTTTTAGTGATGATAGTTATTCAGATATGGAAGGTTAAATTTTTGAGGTATTGCAAACCGTTCCAATTTTAAACCTTCATATCTCTCTTCGTATTGTTCCAATTTGATTGATTTCTTTACTGAATTTTGGAGAAAAGTGGACCCTATAGCTGACATAAATAGCAATGTTTTAGTGATGATAGTTATTGAGATATGGAAGGTTAAATTTTTGAGGTTTAGCAAATCGTTCAAATTTTAAACCTTCATATCTCTCTTCATATTGTTCCAATTTTAATGATTTTTTTACTGAATTTTGGAGAAAAGTGGACCCTATAGCTGACATAAATAGCAATGTTTTAGTGATGATAGTTATTGTGATATAGAAGGTTAAATTTTTGAGGTTTAGCCAATCGTTCAAATTTTAAACCTTCATATCTCTCTTCATATTGTTCCAATTTTAATGATTTTTTTACTGAATTTTGGAGAAAAGTGGACCCTATAGCTGACATAAATAGCAATGTTTTAGTGAAGATAGTTATTGAGATATGGAAGGTTAAATTTTTGAGGTATTGCAAACCGTTCCAATTTTAAACCTTCATATCTCTCTTCGTATTGTTCCAATTTGATTGATTTCTTTACCGAATTATAGAGAAAAGTGGACCCTATAGCTGACATAAATAGCAATGTTTTAGTGATGATAGTTATTAAGATATGGAAGGTTAAATTTTTGAGGTATTCCAAACCGTTCAAATTTCAAACCTTCATATCTCTCTTCGTATTGTTCCAATTTGATTGATTTCTTTACTGAATTTTGGAGAAAAGTGGACCCTATAGCTGACATAAATAGCAATGTTTTAGTGATGATAGTTATTGAGATATGGAAGGTTAAATTTTTGAGGTATTGCAAACCGTTCCAATTTTAAACCTTCATATCTCTCTTCATATTGTTCCAATTTTAATGATTTCTTTACTGAATTTTGGAGAAAAGTGGACCCTATAGCTGACATAAATAGCAATGTTTTAGTGATGATAGTTATTGAGATATGGAAAGTTAAATTTTTGAGGTATTCCGAACCGTTCAAATTTCAAACCTTCATATCTCTCTTCGTATTGTTCCAATTTTAATGATTTCTTTACTGAATTTTGGAGAAAAGTGGACCCTATAGCTGACATAAATAGCAATGTTTTAGTGATGATAGTTATTGAGATATGGAAGGTTAAATTTTTGAGGTTTAGCAAATCGTTCAAATTTTAAACCTTCATATCTCTCTTCATATTGTTCCAATTTTAATGATTTCTTTACTGAATTTTGGAGAAAAGTGGACCCTATAGCTGACATAAATAGCAATGTTTTAGTGATGATAGTTATTGTGATATAGAAGGTTAAATTTTTGAGGTATTGCAAACCGTTCCAATTTTAAACCTTCATATCTCTCTTCGTATTGTTCCAATTTGATTGATTTTTTTACTGAATTTTGGAGAAAAGTGGACCCTATAGCTGACATAAATAGCAATGTTTTAGTGAAGATAGTTATTGAGATATGGAAGGTTAAATTTTTGAGGTATTGCAAACCGTTCCAATTTTAAACCTTCATATCTCTCTTCGTATTGTTCCAATTTGATTGATTTCTTTACCGAATTATAGAGAAAAGTGGACCCTATAGCTGACATAAATAGCAATGTTTTAGTGATGATAGTTATTAAGATATGGAAGGTTAAATTTTTGAGGTATTCCAAACCGTTCAAATTTCAAACCTTCATATCTCTCTTCGTATTGTTCCAATTTGATTGATTTCTTTACCGAATTATAGAGAAAAGTGGCCCCTATAGCTGACATAAATAGCAATGTTTTAGTGAAGATAGTTATTGAGATATGGAAGGTTAAATTTTTGAGGTATTGCAAACCGTTCCAATTTTAAACCTTCATATCTCTCTTCGTATTGTTCCAATTTGATTGATTTCTTTACCGAATTATAGAGAAAAGTGGACCCTATAGCTGACATAAATAGCAATGTTTTAGTGAAGATAGTTATTGAGATATGGAAGGTTAAATTTTTGAGGTATTGCAAACCGTTCCAATTTTAAACCTTCATATCTCTCTTCGTATTGTTCCAATTTGATTGATTTCTTTACCGAATTATAGAGAAAAGTGGACCCTATAGCTGACATAAATAGCAATGTTTTAGTGAAGATAGTTATTGAGATATGGAAGGTTAAATTTTTGAGGTATTGCAAACCGTTCCAATTTTAAACCTTCATATCTCTCTTCGTATTGTTCCAATTTGATTGATTTCTTTACCGAATTATAGAGAAAAGTGGACCCTATAGCTGACATAAATAGCAATGTTTTAGTGATGATAGTTATTGAGATATAGAAGGTTAAATTTTTGTGTTTTTGCAGACTGTTCAAATTTCAAACCTTCATATCTCTCTTCGTAGTGTTCTAATTTTAATATGCCTCGATAATGTGTTTTCTGGCAGCGACCAAAATATCTTCAGATCGAGTTCTGTTAATGATGGCTCTGATTTCAGAGGCTGTAAATAATCTATATGTAATCTTCGATCCTGTACTAGAGATGTCTTTCGTTGTTTGTTTGAGACAGATCCATTGGCTATAAATTTGTTTACGTTATAATCGATCTTCTTTATAATCTTTTAATCAATTTTAAAAAGGTTCTTTTTGAAATGCTCAATTAACTTGAAATTTTTTGATTGCTTTTTTTCTATTTTATGAAATGCTATTATTTGATAACGTATTTCCTAATGTTTTGAAAATACGGTTTAACTCTGTCATTACTGTTTCAAATAATAATCATGTCTACTTTTATGTAAGCATTAGTTATAATATACAATCAGTTTTATGATTGTAAATAAAGGAAATACTTTTGAGGGATAGCGAAAGTAAATTCAATTTTAGTAATTTCTTAGATTCTATGTTCCATACAAGATATTTTACTTACCTGCTCGCTATTTTAGCATAAGGCTTTTTATCTTTTAGTCAATTAGGGTATCATTCGGTATAAGAAAAAAACACTGCAGTTTTAGCTTGTATTTTTTTTTGGTTTTGATTTTATTATAAAAATTATCGTATATATCAATTATATATTTAATCTCCTTAAAAGACTAACATACAAAGTGGTAGAATTTGTTTAAAAAATACTTTTAAGAAAATACAAAAGGCATATTTGTACAGTATTGCATAAAAGACATACATAGAAAAATATAATAGCATATTGTAATGAAAAATAGGAATTATATTGTCAATTTTTTTTTTTTTTTCTGATTAACGTAAAATACTTTTAATTTTTTAAATATTATTTCACATTTATTTTTATTTTTCGCGAAGTGCTTACCAAATTAGGTACGTCTTTGTGTTTTTTATTTACTTAAAAAACAAACATTGATTACGTGTGATGGTTTTTGCTGACAGTGTATTTGGTTTTAAATATTTTTCAATATATATACATTTTTTTAAATTTCTGATGATTTGTTTTTAAAAACTTCGACCTTATTGTGTAATATTAAAACTATAACTGAAGCTATAAAATTGTTGAAAAACAGAGGCCCACAATGTTTGAAACCTAAAAATTTTAAGCTATATTTATAAAGTTTGGGTTTTTCCCAATAGTGAGAGAGAATTCATTTCAAATAGCAACCCAAACAAGTTGAATTTTCCCCATAACGGTAGACACCACAATAGATAGTCTTAAATTAAGAATAGTTTTCTGGTGAATTGAGGTCAAAAAAAAAAGTAGAAAATGAATATCTATGCAACTGTTTCGACAGAATTTCCCCTTTTGTCTTTATCTAAAAAACCATTGTGGTACTTTTCCGTTAGCCGGGCGCAAGTGAAAAAACAGTTTTGGGTAAAACAGTTTATAGTTGAACGTTTTTGACTTTCCATTCCGTTTACTTGGCTCGCGTTTGGTTTACAACAATTGGCGACATTTGCGCCCGGCTAACAGAAAACTACCTCAATTTATTCCTAAGTTAATTTATAGGCAATTTCTGGTTGTTAGTAATGATTCTTTTTAAGTGTTATGTGCAATCATTACGGTTGTAGGGAAACAAGCTAATGAAAAGCATCATCCCATAAATATTATTGAAAGATTCAAAATGTGGGACTTAACCAAAGGATGCTGAGAGTACCATGGACCAACAGAATAACAAAATGAGGAAATCTTTAAGACAAATTTGGATAGAACAGAGAAATATTATTCTTTATTAGCGTAAAGAAATTGGGGAAACCGCTTATTTTTAAGGGACATCTAATGAGAAATTGAAAAGAAAGCAAATTGTCTTTAGGCTAAGAAACTTGCTGGAATGGACCAGGTTTTAAAAAACTGTCGGTGACCTGGTACAAACCAAGCAGTTAGACCATGGGCAATACGAACCGCCACAACATCCAATAGTGCCGATAGTCAGATGAAGCGAGGAGAAAAGTAAACAGCCAAATTGCTTTCATTTTTTTTTTTCTTGAGTTATTTTAGGGAGAATCATCCATTTTTCTAAGGCCAAAAATAATGATTTAATTTACACTTTCATTGCAAAATAAACACACTATAATGTGCATTCGCTTTTTTTGTGAACTTATTAAATAAATGTGCGCCTGTTTATAAGTATGTTTATGAGTAATAAAAATGAAATTTTCATCTATTATTATATAATAATGTGTTATAGAAATAAATATTATTGAAATAGACATAGGGAAACTGTTGAAACGTCGTGAAGGCTAGTTTTTCTTTCCTGTTCTTTTTGACCCTATCCTCCTCGCTTAACTAATTTTCATTTAAATAATTGGTTGTCAAGAAAACTTGTAATTTTCTATTAAGTTTTGTAACAAATTATCTTTTCCTGGCTATTCGCAAAAGAGAAGAATACAACTTTTAACAATAATTAACTAAATTTCGTAACCTAAACTTGTTCTATAGGGATAATTTTCAATTAATTGTGAAATCAAATGGTACATATAATCCAAAATATTTATGCAATAAATATTCAAAAAATAAAATTAGCGAACATTTTATTTATTTTCCGTACCTTGACCTGAAACCTCACAAAACTTTAAAAGAAATGGATATAACTTAAACAAGTCTTGAAAACCAAATGCACAAATATACAAATTACATTTATGGGAACCTATTTGGCTAATCTGTTCCAAAAAAGAAGCATACATTAAATACATTAAAGCATCCCCCTTTAAGTTAAATACAATTTTTTTTTTTTTTTTGGCACATTTTTAAAAGAAAAACTAAAAACGACGTAATAATGTAAACCACATTACATTAATTTTTAAAGTCGAAGTATTTTAAAAAGAATCTTTAGAAAATGATAGTAAAGATTCAATTTAATAATTGATTTTATTTTAATTTTGTTACAGAGATGCATTTGTTCGATGGTAAAGCCCATACAACTAATTTACCATCGACTAATATGTTGGGAATACATTGGTCTATTCATATCTGATTACATTAAGTGTGTTCCATTTTTAAATTCTATTTCTTTGGTAAAGTATATTATTTTTTTTATATTTAGCTTAATTAAAAATAATACTAAATTATAAAACTAAGTCTTTTCAGTTTAATATAAGTTTAAACAAGTTGGTTTGTTTATTCTCTTTTTCATGCCAAATTCTTATTGTACTCATGTTTATATTAAATGTATATTTTTTTTAAATGCTCAATATTGTTAAAATAACCTTTCCTTTACACCTTTGGATCGTATTTTTGTTTTTGCTATTTCTTGGAGATTTCTAAAAAATGTGGATGTGATTTACATAATTTTTTAATGGAATATTTTTTTTTCTGTTATAAATATAAATACAGCTAATGGTGGACCTTTAAAAGAATCTATAATGTGGCACCCACAGTATTTATTTATAAGCTACGTTTTTCAGAACAGTTTTTTTTTTATTTTTTATTAGACTGTGGTTGAGAGAGAGAGGTAAAGCTTAATGAACGTTTTTACGTGTACGTAGAGCTGAAATCTGGTCATTGCTAATATAAAGAATTTTACTCTAAACCAAAACTATACAACGTTTCAGATACGAGAAAAAAAAGTCAACACCTTAAACTTCTAACAGTTCTACGTGAAGGGCATCATGTATTGAAAAATATTAAATAAATAGAGTTCTTGGTTTGTTGCGACACTTAATATAACCTTAATGAAATATATCTATAACCGCCTAAAACAGAACTGTATTGCCATTCTTTTATTATTCAACAATCGTTTTAAGCATTGCTCGTATTGAGCGAAAGTCTGGGTACGTTCACAACGGAGCTGTGAGCATAGATGATAGCGGAGATGATAGCAGTGATGCATCAGCGCTTATAGAATAACCTAGTACATTCTTAAGAGAGCGTGCACAACGAAGCTTCGACTAGTGACTCATACTCGCTGCTATAAACGAGCATAGATGATAGAATTGAATTTTTCATTTTTCTGCTAGCTGAACTCCAGTATCGGAGCTTCAAAATGGACGTCGAAAAATTATTTAGTGCTGTCTTTACTCATTATTTTTTATTATTTACTTTTCAACAATATTTTGTTTTTTAAATCGTGCTTACATTTATTTTCATGTGTATTTATTTGTTTTTTTTTTTCAATAAAATCATTACTAACCTAAGAGTAATCACTAGTTTTTCTTCTATGGTTATAGGATTTCCATGACAATTTTTCCAAAGTTTTCTTAATTTTGACCTTATTTTTTCTAAAATATAGTCGAATGTGGGTGGACCCATCCTCACATATTCAAAAAAACGATCCGGATAATTTCTAAGTTCCTTATATAAATGGTGAAATTCGCCCAAAGTACTTCGTTTTTTATTTATGGTATGTACATGATATTTTCTAAAGCGTTTTTTCTTTAAAATATACCTTTTTGTTGCTGCTGAACATAAAAACTCTTCTTCACTTCTCGGACATGTTGCATGTATCACAGCTCTGTTGTGCACACTAATCAGCGATTATATTTTACTCTATCAGTTATCATCTCTGCTATCATCTATACTCACAGCTCCGTTGTAAACGTACCCTTAGTAAACCCTCTCTCCAGTCTTAGGGCAAAGCCTAATTAAACTGTTGTAGGACTGAAAACTTTTTGTACTAAATAATTGGTATCTAGGTGAGTCGCGTTAACAGGTAATCTATGAATCCCACAGTACATTTGTGTTTTAAATAAAATCCAAAAAATTTTTTTTAAAAGCCGCATAACTGTGAAATAAAAAGAGAAAAGTTATGCCTTACATGATAAAAACAGAAATAATAATAAAAAGAAGAAGCTAAGATGTTGTTTGGTGAAAAATGGACAATTTTGTAACCTTATTTTTAAACCTAAACAGTTTGCTTTAGTATAAATACTCGTACTATTCTCCAATCAAATTCTTAAAAGAATATGGTATATTTTCGTAAAGAACAATGCGTTTTCCTTGTTTTAAGTTAAAAAATAATAATTGTAGGAGATTTTGAACAGTTCTACTTTTCTTTTTATTTGACATGTTTTTTGTCTGGTAAAAACTCTTTTTTTGACACAAAATATGAGTAGATTTATATTTAATAAATAAAATAATAAAACAAAATCCCCCTATAATCTTAAAATTTTTGTTTGAGATCTCTTGGGGGCCTCTTTCTTTTTTTTTTATTTCCACCAAATTTTATAAATATTAAAAGTAAATTTTCTTGAGAATAATGCTGGTCCCAGCTTATAGTTTTTGGCATTAAAATAATCCAAAAAAAAAAAAAAACTTTAATAAAGGAAAATTCAATTAAAAATATAGGAAACTTTCCCTTCTTCTAAATAAAGCTACAAATCAAAAATCAATTGATCGGTCAAAAAAAATATTCTTAATTTCTGCCTAAACTAAAAACAATAGGTTTAATTTAAACGATTTGTTTAATAAAGACAAAGCGATTAAGAGATGTTTAATTCGCTAATAGTTTTATAAAACAAAATATTTAACTTGATAATTAATTTTTTAAATAATTTTAAGATACGTCAACTGTGTAAGCTTTATTCATTGAACTGCCGGCCTTCTGACAGTGTTCTCTGGTTACAGACAACACTGTACGAGCTGTATGAAGCTCCTAGGAAAAGTGAAAAATCTAAGTGGCCAACAGCTGGATTCGTACCCGGGATTTGAACGCGTGGGAATCCAGTATGCTAACCACATAGATAATCTGTTCCCCTATCTGTGTATTATTTTTTTTTCATCATACGCCATTATTTTTTAAAATTAGGAAAATTGTTTTGCGTTTAAATAATACGACATCTTGATTTGACTGTGATCTCTTGAGTAATTTTCTTTTTCTATCATTGCCGAATTTTGTCATTTAATATTAGGTGTGATTATATTTTAATTTGGTTTTGGGTACTGTCAAGGTAGAGAAATGAGGTTATAAAAAATTTTATTTTTTGAAAAAAATAGGGTTTTAACTTATCTAAGAACCACTTAGAACAAACATTCAACAAAAGTGATTTTACCCCTTAAGCTTTAATGTTTTTATTGGCCATTAAGTAAAAAAATTAGTCGTTTTGTAAAAAATAAAATACAAAATTAAACGAAAACGATTTAAGATTGAATTCGCGTAAGACTACTAAGGGTGCGTTCCACTAAGCGACCACGATGACCACGCTCACGACCGCGATTTTGCCCGTTCCACTTGCTTGCGAGCGTTGCGATCGAAAACCCAAGTGGAATGGACTGTGGGCGTTTTAACCGTTCATGTAAACATTACATATGGCGGCCTCGAAAATAAGTTAGAAGTATGAAGAGGTTATTTTTTAATTTTAACCCCGTTTATAAGCAGTTATAATAAACTTTATTAATTATTGGTAAAGTTGACATTAAAAGAATATATATAATTCAATTTTTTATATTATATTTTAGTGGAGTATTTATAAAATTTACGTTTAAATAAAATTAAAATGTCTTTTGTGGCAACAGTTGGATATTTATTAATAATGCTTTAGAAAGTTCTTTATCTAGTTCCGATGAAGAGTGGAATGCAATTTTACAAAATCGCAATGATAAAAAGCGAAAACTTAGGCCACCTATTATTAGCTATCAGTGTAATTAAACTTTATTCAGATGAAGAATTTAAAAGTTATCTCAGGTAAATGATTTTGTGTTATTCAGTGATTTAGTATGTAAATGGATAAGTAATTATTTATTTATTTATTTTTTTGTAGACTTTCGAGAAACACATTCAATTATTTACATGAAATAATACTTTCATTTACATGAGATAATTTTTTCGGTCGCCATATTTTGTTTTAAAAATTACGCCATATTTTTGAACGCCCACTTCGACCCAGCTCTATAGATGGGGCGTTGTGGGCTTCGCGTGAGCGAAAATAGTGACGTTTTCGCCACGACCACAACGGCCGCGGTCGCCAAGTGGAACGCCTGAAGGTATGTTTTGATCGTTGTGGTCGCTTAGTGGATCGCACCCTAAGTTGTTTGTAGACTACTAAAGCAAAGTAAAAGTTTTTCACCAAAACCCTGCACAGTTACAAAAGAATGGATCAGGAGTATTCCGCCCCATATCCAAGTATAATTTCCCCTTCTAAGAATCTTTTGCGTTAAATGGTAAATTCTCAAATAATTATATATTTTCTCCGCACCAGATTTAATTTAGGCATAAAATAAACATCCATTTTGTTTCTATATCGTAAGATCAGAATGTTGAAAGCAGCTAACATAATTTTCGAGATTTATACAGTATAAAAACCACATTTATCTGTTATTTTTGTGCTTTCTATTTAAACAGAAATTAAGAATAAATCTATTGTGTATACTTCCCCGCGATATGTGGAATTTGATTTTATAATAAATATTAAAAACAAATAATAATTTAGAAATCTAAAACATGCTAGCTTAAAGACTAACCATCTTTACAAATATATGGCTATTTAAAATGGAATTATAATGTTTTAAAAGTAATCAATTAAAGTAACGTGTGTATACCTCAAAATAATTTTGTGAAATAAAATGAAAAAGCAAATAATAACCTTCAATAAGCAACAAATATTATTAGTTTTTTAAGTTTTAATACTAGTTTTTCAATCAAAATTAACTGTTGCTACCATTTTAACGATTACATTTAGTGGTGATAATAATTGTCTAGTGCTTTTGTTTTGTTGTTAGGCTCTCTTAGGAGTGTACGGAAGTTTTTGGTTTTTTCCCAAATTTGGCTGTTGTTAAATAGATTTCTTAAAAATGATATAGTTGCAATGGAAATAGTGAGTTCTATTAGGATAAATGAAAATTTAAATTGTTTTCAACGTTTCGATCCAACTTTAGCGTCTTTTCTTAAAAAAAAAAAAAAGGTTGGATATTGTGGAAGCTGTTGCCCCCCTCCCGCCAAAAACAAAAAAAACAAATTAACAAACACACCTCAAAATGTTCCTCATTTAACCAGATATTTAAGACAACTCTCAAATCAAGTAAACCTATATATGGTTTGGGAAATTTTTCAAAAATTTAATTGAGATTCTAGGGTCCCCTCCCCCCCCCAAAAAAGGCTTTTTAATGCACAGCGTAGAAACAAAAAAGACCAACGGTTAGGCCTAAATTGCAATGCTCAGATGGTGGCCTTATATCAACAGATTTGGAAAAATATCTTTGGAAAGCAACAGAGCCTAAAAAAAAGAAAAATCCAAATTTGGAAGTAAAATTTTTCAAAAAAAGGTTTTCCATTTTAGCGATTTACAAGATAAAACATGCACACAAAAGAAAATATTTCTCTGCATTTAAGCACACTAAAATACGTAGACCTATCATCAAATTACCACTAGAGGGTATTTCTAAAGGGCGATGAGCTTAAAAGATATCGCTTAGATTGAATATGTTTCATTCAATTAAAACGCTAAAACGATTAAAAACGCCTTTTCATTAAAACGCTATAAACAAAATAAATGAATTATTTCTTCATCTTTTTTTATATATAATAATGAAATATTGATGCTCAACTCTATTAAGAACAAATCTTCATTAATACGACTATTTTGTTTGTGGTTTACAGGGCAACAAAACCTTAATTTTTTTTTTGTAATTCTCTGTTATGTCATGAACATTGATAAGTATTACAAAAAAAAGCAAATTGTAATTTAAGTAAACTAAGTAACACTGCCCTAATAAAAAGAATGAAAATAGGTCAAGGTATAAAATACACGTTCATTGATCTATAATAACAGAACTCTATTACACAGGTGGAGGAGGAACCTTCCCTTGTGACCAACCTATAACAGTTCTAAAGATAATATCGTACTGTTTCCCCTCAAAAAAACCATCTCCGAAAAAAAAAATGAAAAAGCAAAAACCTTTTTCGTTAAAACAAAAAAAAAAGTGGAATGTCCTCTTTATGCTGGGTATAATCTAGTCCAAAATAATTGAAGGCAATGAGAAAAATAGGTTTTTTTTGCCAAAGTTCGATTATTTAGTTATTATTATTGTTTTTCTATCTGAACTTTATTTTTATCAAAAAAGGGATATGGCCGATGGTTAAGGATTTTTTATATATATTTTTTAAATCTCTGCAGAGCTACCAACATGAAAATATTTCCAATAGTAATTACAGTTGGAAAATTAAAATAAACTCTTTATTTGTGCTTTATGAACAGTGAAACGTATAATTTGATGTTATTTCTGTAAAAATGTGTTCACGTTTAAACTTCTGAAGATTATTTTTAAAGAACAAACCAGAATTGTCGGCGTAGTAAAGTACAATCTTTTCGTACTAACCGAGAACAAAGTACAAAGTTTTTGATTTGTTAAAAATATGATTTTAAAGTTTCTCATTCTCTTGAGGGTTAAAGTCTTTTGACGACTGTCTCGTTGTTTTTGTTTTACGAAGTATTTAGAATTAATATCAAAAGTGATCAAGTTTTTGTTTGAATATGAAAATTAATAAATCTTGTTGGAACTATTTCTAATAATTTTCTCTAAAATTTAAAAAAAAAATCTTGACAATTAACTTTTTTGATTCACATAGAGTTCGACCCAATTCCTTAATTTAACATCCTTCTGTTAGGTCTATCAAAACGAAATGATCAAATCTGAATTATCTAGGGTTCAGTAATGCTAACCACAATCGAATATTACCACTTTTTTTTCCTGTAATACGAAACCTAATATTAAATTCGAGAAAAACTAAATAAGGGAGCAATATTAACAGAAAGAAATAGTTTTCATTTAACACTGCAGAGGGATTATCTTCAGAAAATTACAACATCCTGAGAACCAATGAAAAAATAAATGTTTTTTATTTTTTTTGAACGTCCCAACTTTTTAAGCAAGTAAATTACTTCGAAATTCCAGATGGGAATAATTAGAATAATTTTCGACAAAATTTGACAGAAAAAGGAAACTATAAAGTCACACTTCTAGTAGAATATTTTGGCCAAAACTATAAAATTTGAAGGCTACATTAAGTTATAAAACAAAGCGCACGGAAATTTTGAGCTTTAAGTTACCATTTATAGCATTCAAAATTGTTTCGTGAAAAAGATAAACCTAAATAGCACTTTTAAAAAGGTCAAAAGATTTTAATAAAAAAAAAAAAATTCTATTTCTCTCAATCAAAACGGTTTAATGAACTTACGAAGATACTTTTGATTAAAATATAAGCACTTCCTCCAAAATTTATCTTAAAATTCAGATTTCCCAATAAAAATTTTACGTATAAAACTCCTTTTACATTGAATTTAATTTGTGCACCAGAAAAATAAATTAAAAGAATCGTTTAATTCCATATTTGAATTTAACAGATTTTTTTCTATTAAAAATTGAACTTAGAACTCATAAAATTCATCCCATGCACATACAAAACATCCGCTGAAAATGCAATATTTACTAGTTATGCCTTTAAAAAACTTTCGTGTTTCGAGAAATTACGTCACTTCTCTCTTTTTTTTAAGATTTAAAGAGCCGTTGCGACCGGAAATAAACACATCTTTGAATTTTATACCGAATTTTTATTGTACACAATTTGTTAAAGTAAAAAGGATTTATTAAAAATAAGTTAAATTTGATTGAAAAATTTAGTAATATTCAAAATAATAATAATAATAATAATTAAAATATAGCTTTTCTTCACAAAAACTAAAAATCAAAAAACAAAATCAAAAGGAATAGAAAAAGAATCCTACATTTTAAAATACTTACAATTTTGTGCGATTTAAAATTGTGGTTCTCCAAAATCTTTTCTAGTATTACCACAAAATTTTTCCACGCTGAATTCTTAATTATTTTATCTTTTATTTAAAAACTTTTAATAATAAAACAAGAAACTAAGTGAAGAATAGCTATTAGGTTTTGATTTATTCATTTTAATTTTTTAACGTCAGTATTTACATTATTTTTAATTTTTTTTGTTTTTAAATACTAATGGTATCACACGAGACTACAGAACTCTTTTATGAAACAATATAGTTCTGTACCTGATTAGTTTCATTAGTAATTTATATAAAGGGGAACATTTTAAAGTTTAAAAGGGTTTAAAACTAAAAAATAAAAATTAGAATGTAGTTTAAAATTAAACAGGAACTTAAACTTTTATAGTTAACACTAGAAAACACAGGAAAAAAAAGAGTTTTATTAACCCTGTAAATTTGCTTAAATAATTTACACTAATACCTGTAAGCTCGTATGGAGGTGTATCTTGAAACGAAGATTTACTGTAAAACTTCTTTCTTCAAAAGCCGAACTTAATTCATTTTTCTGCCCACCATTTGAATACAGTCAAATAATGAATTTCCAGTATCGTCCTTACTCTGCGGAAAATAGCCAATCTTGTTGATGATCCTTTGTACCACACTTATTTTCTTCTTGAACGAGGAACCGTTTTCATTTTGTTCGCTCTACGTTCTGCGCATGATCTTACATTATTTAATAGATAGCGAAATTGTAATAATTGGACAGCAGTAACCGACGGATCTGAACAACATTCTAACCATCTTAAAAATTTCTCACCATGTTTTAAGGCTTCTTGCGCTGTTTCTGGTGGATCATCTTCATCCGATGAGATAGTATTTGCATGGTTATTCTCTTTAATCTCTTCTTGTACATTATTGTTGTTCAAATTGAGCAGTACAGTATCCAATGTGGATTTAGATTTCACCAATGGTAATGGTTCTAATGGATTATGAAATCCATAATGTTTATACCAACGCCAAAACCATGATTCTGTGGATGTATTTGTCGTTAATGTTGTATTATTTGTTGTGGTTTGTTGTTGTTGTTGCTGTTGCGGTTGGATTGTTGTGGTTGTTAGTGTTGTCGTTGCAGCCGCTAATGGTGTTGATAGCATAGATTGATTCCAATGGTATTGATAATCCTCTTTTAGCCTTTTAGAATCTGATGGACCGCCATCCGTTGAACTAGTTGTTGTGGATAACATTGTTGTTTCTGGTGTATTGTCAAGGCTAGTTTTAATAGCCATTGCGTGTAGTTTGTCCTCGTTTTTGCACCATCCGCGAAGAGTTGATTCTGGTACGCCCATGACACGTGCTACACTGGCTTTTGATTCACCTTCATGGACTCTTTGAATTGCTTCCAGTTTTTCGTGTACGGACAGCTGGCGAACTTGACGTTTCGTACCGACCTTAGACATTGTTTATGTATATTTGTTTTTTTTTACACTGTTAAACTTTGTGTCATTTACGAAAACTAATTATGAAATATCACTGCACTTTCTTTTTTAAAGTAAAACTTTGAAAGTATGATTAACTTTTTTTTTCTTTTTTTTATGAGTACACTGCGAAAGTAGACTAGAGAGAAGCTGACGCAAGTGAGTCTGCTGGCCTGACTGTGCTGAAGCCTTACACTCTGCCTGTTGTGTTCTAGTTCGTATTTTGTCCTGCAAAGGAGTGGGGGACGAGGGGTTGTCGAGGAGGGGAGAGCAAAAGCGCGCCCCGTCCGTATAGCGCGCGGCCAAGAGCGAGACAGTGACGGCGTCTCGCGGCAGGATGAACAAGGAGGGGCAGATTACTCTCTCTCCTTGCCAAGGGGTGTACAGGACCAACAACTCGGCCATGGGTGAGAAGGGACCCAAGCAACCAGCCCAGAGGAAATGTTAGCGTAGTGTGTATGTATATATATATGTGTGTGTGTATGTGTGTGTATAAGCGCGCGCGAGTTTCCAGAGGGAGGCGCGCGCGTCTGTCCGCCTTTTCTACAGGCCAAGCGCAACACAAGAGGGGTTCTAGAGGTATATATATGTGAGTGTGTTAGTGTTAGAGCGCGTGTGTTTCCAAACGGCGGCCTAGAGCGCGAGAGAATTACTCGCAACCCTGGTCTGGCCGGCGGAACGCTCTCTCTCAGCGAGTGAAGGGAGCGAACATAAAGCCAGAATGAGAGGGCCAACTAGAAGAGCGTAGACGGGGGAACCCCGCCAACACAGAAGGGCGTGCAAGCAAAGCGAGAGGGGCCTGTGGAAGCGGTTGACGAAGAGGAAGGGACGCACGGTCTTGTCCTTTTGTGTCGATCAATACACCCCCCTCCCCTGGCCCTGACCATGGCTGTGTGTATGTGAGCTACCTCTGAGGCAAGGGTGGACAGTCCACGTTTGACAAGGGTCCACTCCCGCCGGAGACCGTTATGCGCTACCACTGCCACACACCGCCTACGGAATCAACCAACCATCTCTTCAATACTCCTAGACTTCAGTATTCGCCTTTTCCTCAACTTTCCAAAAAAGAAATTCCTCCTTCACCTTAACATCTTCCACATTCACTTTTCACAAAAATTTTAACGAAAAAAAGCAAAAACAAAAAAAAAAGTTCAAAAAGTAAGTACGAAAGAAACACAAAATTTACCCTCTTAATACCAATCAAAACTAAAAATCAATCACCAGCAAAGTTCAAACAAAATTTACAATTTCATCAATCGCTAAATTTTATGTGCCCACTGTAATGATACCTAAACCAATCAACCCTCTACGCTCTACAAAAACACTTACTCAATTTAGGGAATCACAAAACATGTATTTTAAACCACATTAAACCATATGGTCCAAAAAAAAATAATAATAAACTAGAAATAGAAGCATTATTGAATGAATATTTTCGCCTACTAACGGCTTCAAAAAAATAAATTCTTACTGTTATAAAAAAAAAAGTAAAACAAGTGAACCGTATTACTTAAAAGTTGTTTCAGATAGTTGCAGCAAATTAAAATCCTCAGCTTGGAAAAAAAGACCCAATTTAAGAGAGAGAATAATACAAAGCAATAAATTTTTTATATTTTTAGCTCTTAGTGAATCTCAAATTAAGAGAAAAATAAGAATTATTGACCACCGTTTAAACAATATTATTTCATATTAATAATTTTCTCAAAATAAAGCCTTTTATTTTAAAAAAAAACAATAAATACAAAAGTAATTTCATTCTTGAACATAATAAATAAAAGACATACTCTGAGTCCAAAAGACCATCCGTGGAATTGTTGACGACAATAATATACTTAAAACATCGCAAAAATTACTTTTAACTTTAATTATAATTTAAAAATCACAAGAATATTACAGAATATATTGTATTATACCATTATTTATTAGAATTTTGTTTGAATTAGATAATTATGACGGAAATTCCGAGCAAATTTACAAAAAATTTATAATTGGTTTCCATTTACGGTAACCATTTAGATATGTTTATTAGCTGCTCTTTTGTGAGACTCTACTTTTTCAAAAAAAAATCAAATGCGGAAACTCTTTAAGAGCCGAACACTCAGCGAGAAAATGATAAGTATTCTCTGGGCAAGGACATATCGCACAAAGAACAGCGGGAACCTTCATCATCTCTAAAAAAAACTCTATAATTAAGCTTAGGATTGAAGATTGGCGAGAAATCGGTCAAATAAAAAACAAACACGTCTTTTTGCCAACGTTTCGACAAATAAATTGTCCTCTTCAGGGCCTGGATATTACAAATACAAAACAATTTACAGAGTCAGTAACATAGAAAATCAGTAATACAAAAATAAACAGTAAAATTTTGTATTACTGATTTTCTATGTTACTGATTCTGTAAATTGTTTTGTATTTGTAATATCCAGGCCCTGAAGAGGACAATTTATTAGTCGAAACGTTGGCAAAGAGACGAGTTGTTTTATTTGACCGATTCCTCGCAAATCTTCCATCCTAAGTTTAACAATTTACGGTCACGAAATCTATAATTAAGGTACATAAGTTTGCCTCTCGCTTTCATAATCCAGGAGATCTGATCTAGAGAGTATTCATTGTTCATACGACTTATTTTCTCCTAAATCATAGCTCAGTTCCTTGTACAGTCTTCTAGAAGAGGAGTTTCTTCAAAATCATTATTATTAATTCATTTTATTATTTTTATTATTTGTATTATAAATTAATAATTTCTCAAAATAAGAAGAAGTAGATGAGCAACAATAAAGCGTTTTTCTCGAAAACTAGTAACTCAGCGTTATTGCAAGAAATTGCACTAATAAAATAGGATATACTCTCTATTTTACAGAAAATTTGGGGGTTGTATTTTTTATAGGAAAAGAGAAAAAAAAAATTGTCAAAGTGGAATGTTTTTCAAGAATTACACTCTTAGGCGCAGTCGATCAACCTAAAACTGTCCTATTGGTTTGTTAGAATATTAGTGATTGGTCGAGACTTTTAAACGTGTGCACCTTTATCAAGAGAAAAGATTTCAACTTCGGCACAAAAACGTTCTAATGGTTGGAAAAAGATATTCCGCTCTGGGACCACACTTTCGCCCCACCCATAAGTAAGTGCTCCCAAAAATCAATTTCTGTACGCCATTAGCTTCCTTATGGGTAACTGAAAATGTTTCCTGTATTTCAAAGTTTAAACCGAGGACCTTTCACTTTTCGTTCGAAGAAACTTAGCATTAACTTTTCTCGTTCTTATTACAATTCACATAAAATGACTTACTACAATCATAACTTCTCGAATTTTTAAGATTTAGCGGTAGTTCTCATTTATTGGGCCCAAAAATTACCAATAATTTTTTTTTTTTTTATGCGCATGGTGTTTAAATATCCGCCGTAACTCAAAAATAACAGAAAATGCATAATTTATTTTCGTTTAGGTGTGCTACCAGCAAACTTAACAATTACAAAAATCGGTCTCATCGAAATTTACACTATTCAATTCACTTCATTCAAAAAAATCACTCCATTCTGTAAGTAATGTCACATATGAATAATACCCAAGTTAAAAAATAATAGCCTATTCTGCTTAACAAAAATTAAGTACTTAAAAGCTAATTACTTATTCATTAAACAGATACAAAATTGCAATAAATAAAACAAAGAATAATACAAAGGTGAATAATTGTAATTTAAATTCAAAAAACCGTGAAATATAACATTATTTCAAAAATAATTCCAACGGATATAAAAATGGCAAGCTGGAGTTAAAAGAGATAATAGAGGCGTGTTTTGAAACTGAGAAAGGAGATCATGAATAAAATGAATAATATAGAAGATCTTCGTAATGGTGTAAGCATGGAATAAGAAATTCGAAAGATAAGTATTAAACAATGGGATTCTGGATATAACCAGTTTAACGCTAAGTATGATGGAAAATTGTAGAGAAACAATTCAAGAAACGCCTATAGTTTGCCTTTAAGTACCCCAAAGAGGCCACCCATAAAGCTAGACACTCGTAAAAACAAATTTGGGGTAAAAAACAAAAAAAAAAAAGAATTAGGAAGAAGACGAGCACTTGGTGGGTATTTTGGGCAAGTAAGAACTTATTCAAAGTTTTGAGAGGGAAAAAAAATGAACCCTTATTTGAGCATCAAGTCACTTCTAAAGATGCTGATCATCTTTCATCTCCCTAAGTTTTTGTCAGAAAAAAAAAAAAACTGTATCGGGAGATGATCAATGAACTGAATATGAAAATATAAGACCTAGGTTTGGAACAGATCAGTACCGTCTTTGTTTTTAAAGACTGTAGACTCTTCTTAGATGGTCAACAAAAATATAAAATTTGTTGCTTCCATTATTAGGTAATAAACTACGCTATTTTAGATCTTGCGGATGAATTAAAGAAATTACTTCCAACGATATCAATGAAGAAGCAAAATTTGTTGGCAATATAATTACTGAAGTGCTACGGACTTCTGAGGGTAAACTACTTAAAGTATGGTTTGAAGATTGGTCCTGATAGAGTACAATGTAAGAGAAATACTATTCCTCCATGTAGAGAATCGATAAGAATCACCACCAAAGTAAGTAAATATTCATAATCAATTTCGTACAAAAACGAAAGTAATTGGGAAAGTGATTAACAAACTGCACCCCCCCAGCTAGTTGCAGCAACAAAAAATGAGATACATTTTTACAAATTCTGTTATTACGAGGGTCGTTTGAAAAGTCCGTGCAAAGTCAGAGAGATAGCACTACTGGCGCGTATCGAGGTTATGTTTAGTTAGTAGCATCTCTTGGAAGAACACACACCAAGTTTCAGCCAGATCGGTCTATTTCTTTGTGTTTGGCATTCGTTTGAATCGAGGAAGTCGAGTGATTTTCAAAAAAATGGACGAAAAAGAATTTCGTGTGTTGATTAAACACTACTTTATGAAAGGCAAAACGCCTCAGGAGACTAAAGAGAAGCTTGATAAACATTATGGTGACTCTGCACCTTCGATTAGAACAGTTTATAAGTGGTTTCAAAATTTTCGGAGTGGCCATATGGGCACAAGTGACGCTGAATGTTCTGGACGCCCTATTGAGGTTACTACTCCAGAAATCATTGATAAAATCCATGATATGGTGATGGATGACAGAAGAGTGAAGGTGCGTGAGATTGCTAGTGCTGAGGGCATCTCGAATGAACGGGTACATTAAAATTTTGCATCAACATTTGGACATGACAAAGCTATACGCAAGATGGGTGCCGCGATTGCTCACGCTTGACCAAAAACGAAATCGTGTGAAGTGTTGCAAGGACGGTTTGCAGCTGTTCCAGAAGAATCCGCAGGACTTTAAGCGTCGTTTCGTCATTGTGGATGAAACATGGATACATCACTACACTCCTGAGACCAAAGAACAATCTAAACAATGGGTTACCAAGGGGGGAATCTGCGCCAAAAAAAAAGGCGAAGACCGTTCCTTCGGCCGGAAAGATTATGGCGACTGTCTTTTGGGATTCGCAAGGAATAATCCTCATCGACTATCTGGAAAATGGTAAAACTATTACAGGTGCATATTATTCATCGTTATTGGACCGTTTAAAAACCGAGCTGCAAGAAAAACGCCCACGATTGGCCCATAAAAAAGTCCTTTTCCATCACGACAACGCACCAGCTCACACTTCAGCAGTTGTGGTCGCAAAATTAATGGAAATAGGGTTCCAACTCGTTTCACATCCCCCCTATTCTCCAGACTTGGCTCCCTCGGACTACTATTTGTTCCCCAATATGAAGAAATGGCTGGCGGGAAAAAGATTTTATTCAAACGAGGAGGTGATTGCAGAAACGAATGGCTATTTTTCAGACTTGGACAAATCCTATTATTCGGAAGGGATCAACAAACTAGAGCAGCGTTGGACGAAGTGTATAAGCCTAAAAGGAGACTATGTTGAAAAATAAAAAAGGTTTACCCCAAAAAATTAAGTAGTTTTTATTTTTGCACGGACTTTTCTAACGACCCTCGTATAGTACAAAACTTAGTGTTGCAAAAGTATCTAATAAATTATTACAGCGGTACCTCTCTTACTTCTAATCAAGTAACCTGAGAATACGCAACACGCGCTGTGAACAAACAACAACTAAAGAAATTAAAACAGCAATAAAAATAATTAATCGCAATAATGGTAATAATTAAACAGTAAAAGCTAGATAATGAGTTAAAATGATTTTTAATAAAAGCGTCGAGATAGGCTAAATAAAATGGGCCACCTTATCTCAAGTTAGTTCATTGTCTGTGGCAGGGTGTGAGGCATTGTAATACTAATTTTATTCGGCGCCTCTCTCTTGTTCACTTTAGAATTAGCCTCCCCCCAAAAACCTTTCTCTATTTTAACTTCAGAGCAAGTTTGTTGCTAATTTTTTCAAAAAAAAAAAAAACAGTGCTTACCTGATTACAAAATAAATAAATACATAAGTACAGGGTGTTTCAGGGTTAAGCGTCCTAACTGAAAATATGAATATTAGGACCTCAAAACAAGAAAAAATTTCCTTTGAAGGTATGCCCATTAACGCTTTGTTTGTGAGATATTTACGTCTAAAGATTTTAGAACGAATGATAAATTGATTGTACGTATAACAGCTAAAATTCACCTTGTGTCTCTAACTGCACATACCAATTTTACGGAATAATACCATCTGGAATTTGCACTGTGGACTTTCTAAATAATAATAACTCTTTCTAAATAACATTTATCAGTTTGACACTTTTACATCATTTATGCATCGCATTTATTCTAATAGTGAATATATGGTATTTGTGTATGGTTTTTGCAATGCTGCCCGTCGTGAATATTCCGTGCGATTTCCGAATAAATGATTACCATACAAGACTATCTTTAGGTCCACATTTTAACGTCTTAGAGTAACTGGCATATTTGCTTAAATGCCATGTGCTGATGGAGCTCTAGTCTCTTAATGAAATGAAAGGAGTGCGACAATATTACAATATTTTGATGAAAATCCGTCTGCCAGTGTACGAAAAGCTGCAGCTGAATTACATATTACGGCAACTCTCTAAGAAGAGTAAGGAGAACTTTCTCTGCAGATGGACACTCAACCATAGCATTATCATATCGGGTACGACATTTATTGCCTCAAGATTTTTGTCAAAGAAGAATTTTTTCCGATTAGTATTTAAATCAAGTTGATCTTAAGCCTCAATTTTCGCGTCATATTCTCTGAAGGGATGAAGCTATACCTACTCACAAGAAATGTTCAACCAAAAAAAATTATCATCTCTGGATGCTCGAAAATCCTCGTGCACTTTTCGTGAGCACCATTTTCAGCGTGAGTTTCGGTGACATTAGACAATATTTTAATTTGGTCCGCATTTCTTACCACCTAGGCTCAATGTGGACACATTTCTGCAGTTCCTTAGTAATGATTATTACATTTTGATTGAAGATATTCCGCTACAACTGAGAAGAAACTTATGGTTTCAATTAGATGGTTGTCCAGCACATTACGGCAGAGGTCCCTCCACAGTGGCTAAATCAACATTATCCCAATCGATGGATTGGCCGTGCGGCATCGCCTGCACGCTCTCCAGATCTGACCCCAACGGATTTTTTTTTTTTTTTTGCTTGGGGTGCCATTAAAGGCAAAGTCTATGAAATGCCGGTCAATGATCTTCATTCTTTAAGAAGATGAGTGTAATTGAATCAATAACAGCAATCCAGTGCCGTTCGGCTATTGCTGCTGTGGAAGAGAGATACCGATTCCTCATTTTCTTTATTATTTATTTATTTACATTTAATTGTCATTATTTTCTATTAATAAAGTAGTTGGAAGGCACTATTAATTTTTTTTTATTATAACCTAACTAATAATAATTCATCTTAGACGTGAATATCTCATAAACAAAGCGTTAACGGGCATACCTTCATAGGAATTTTTTTTCTTATTTTGAGGTCCTAATATTCATATTTTCAGTTAGGACACTGAAACACCCTGTACAAAAATAAAGATTCTGTTGGAAGGAATTTCCGACAGATTGATGTATTTTATAAATGATAAAAATGAAATTTTTACATTCAAAATCAATAAAAAAGACATTTTTGAGCAAAATAAGGCAAAAACAAGGGTTTCTCTCATTTCAAAGCTTACTTAACAAATAAATAAAACTTTTTAAGAGCCCAAATAATTTTTTATCGCATTACAGGGCTTAGTAATCCAAAAAGTTTCATTAAATGAATTTGACTTGGAAAAGTCTCATTCCCTTCCACAAAAAAAACTATGATTGTTAAGTAAGCTTTGAAATGCGAGAAACCCTTGTTTTTGCCTTATTTTGCTCAAAAATGTCTTTTTTATTGATTTTGAATGTCGAAATTTCATTTTTATCATTTATAAAATACATCAATCTGTCGGAAATTCCTTTAGCTTCAAAATGCATGCATTGGTTTTGCAAAAAAACTGTATTGTTTTTCCATTTATTAGGCCTAACAATGCAAAAAAAGCCGTTGTTGACCTGAAAAATTAAAAAAAAAAAAAATCCGCAACGTAAACCGATTTGGTTTTCAGTGGATTTTGGTTAGTTTTGACCCAAATAATAAGGAGAAAGAAAACTTTTTCATGTTGGTGAACTTTTCAATTAAAATCGTTCTAGGCGAACCGTGATATATATTTACCATTTTGTACTTTCTTTTACCTTCTCAAGTAAAGGGCAGTGAACTAGCCTCTTCATCAAAGAACTGGGTCCCTACGGGCATCTCCGTCTAATAACATAAAACAACACCTACTAACAAACTTCCATTACTGACATACTACCCAGTATAAAAGAGCCAGCAGCGATAGTTGACAGTTCAACTATTTGAATTTAGCAAACCCACAGATGAGCTACATCATCATCTCACCCTTATTTCACAGTAACATATATGCACCCTAAAAACATACCCTAACACATATACACTGTAACAAACTAAAGCTATACGAGGCTATTGTGGCTTTGAAATGTTTTGGAGGGGCTACACCATTCCCCAAGTATATAAGTAATTAAAGTAGAACGTGCTTAATCTATTCGTTTTTCTTTTTTGAATTTCAAGTTTTTACCCCAAAAAAATAGACATTTTGAGGTCACTTGCATTTGGAAAAAAATAATCATGTTTTTAAACACGCTAAAAGATGTCACTGTACAAAAAGTCTTGACTGCAACCTAATCATCACAATTCTTTGCAACGATTTTCTATACATTATGTAAACACAATTATTATACTGGCCCACAAATTTTATTTAAACAAAAAATTCGATTAAGGCAAGTTCTAGGCTAGAGAAATGGGTAGGCTTTCTTTCTAAGGTTTAATGTAGGATTAAATTTATGTTGCCAAAATCCGAAATTGATGAGAATCTCACAAGAAATAACCAATTTATTAGAAAGATTAATTACTTCTTTGAGGTTTTCTTAAAAATAGCTTCATTTCAATTAAACTATCTATTCTTAATCCCAACCTACAACTTTACATTTGAATTGATTATTCCAAATCAATCCTATTAAAAGGAATCTTAGGAAAAATAGATAGCTTACAGTTTTCTATAATAGAACACTTCAGTAAAATCACAAAAACCCTATGTCATTAATAACGTAAACGGCATTGTCTTGATTAAATTGCGATTTTTCTTTTATAAAGGTCTAAATACAAGGGTGGCCAAGCCGCAACCTGCCGTCTAGTATAATTTTATAGCCTGTGATATTCATCTTAATTTTACAAAATTTGTTTATTATCTCCTAAATGGTTCTGATTGACTTACGATGTAATAATGAACTAAAAACAAATTTTTTGAAACATCAGAATCAATAATAGATTCTTACAATAATACCAACGTCATATATCTTTGCAAAAATATAGCCAATTATAGTACTAGTTTATCTCTACAATTGTGCACAATTCCCGCTTTCTATCTGTATTTTAGAAGGAGATATAAGGTGATAAAGTTTGGGAGTTTTACATTTCCCCCATATTTCTAATTGCTGTATCTCCTGTCCTATTGATGTAATCTCTACGAAAACATGGGCAGTTATAGTACTTATCTACCTCTACAATTGTGCACAATTCCAGCTTTCTATCTGTATTTTAGAAGGCGATATAAGGTGATAAAGTTTGGGAGTTCTACATTTCCTCCATATTTCGAATTGCTGTATCTCCTATCCTATTGGAGTCAACTATGCGCAAATATGGGCAATTATAGTACTCATCTATCTCTACAATTGTGCACAATTCCCGCTTTCTATCTGTATTTTAGAAGGAGATATAAGGTGATAATGTTTGTGAGTTTTACATCTCCTTCATATTTCGAATTGCTGTATCTCCTATCGTATTGGAGTCAACTATGCGCAAATATGGGCGATTATAGTACTCATCTATCTCTACAATTGTGCACAATTCCCGCTTTCTATCTGTATTTTAGAAGGAGATATAAGGTGATAATGTTTGTGAGTTTTATATCTCCTTCATATTTCGAATTGCTGTATCTCCTATCCCATTGGTGTAAACTATGCGCAAATACAGGCAATTATAGTACTCATCTACCTCTACAATTGTGCACAATTTCAGCTTTCTATCTGTATTTTTGAAGGAGATATAAGGTGATAATGTTTGTGAGTTTTACATCTCCTTCATATTTCGAATTGCTGTATCTCCTATCCTATTGGTGTAAACTATGCGCAAATACAGGCAAATATAGAACTCATCTACCTCTACAATTGTGCACAATTCCAGCTTTCTATCTTTATTTTAGAAGGAGATATAAGGTGATAATGTTTGTGAGTTTTACATCTCCTTCATATTTCGAATTGCTGTATCTCCTATCCTATTGGTGTAAATTATGCGCAAATACAGGCAATTATAGTACTCATTTACATCTTCGATTGTGCACAATTCCCGCTTTCTATCTGTATTTTTGAAGGAGATATAAGGTGATAAAGTTTGGGAGTTTTACATTTCCTCCATATTTCGAATTGCTGTATTTACTTTTCCATTAGTGTAATCTCTGCGTAAATATGGGCAGTTATACTACATATCTACCTCTTTAATTGTGCAGAATTCCCGTTTTCTAGCATTAAAACGAGAAAATCTAAGGGGCGAACAACTAGATCCAATCTCTGGATCTCCGCGTTAGAATCCAGCATATACGCTAACCACTAAATTAATCCCTCACCTGAGACTTTTTAGTGTATACACTAATTCTATGTCCACCAAAAACTATTGCTTTATGAATTTGTCGTAATAATTATTTTTGAATACTTTTTACTTATATTTTAACCATATAACAAGGGAAATTATTACTACATGAGTATTCAAAGAATTTTACTATTTGAAGCTTTTCATCTAAACCAACCCTACAGAACAATGAATTGCTTCTATTGCCTTCACTGGTTTAAACCGCGACCTAGATTAACTTTTGTATTTCTTTCACAACTAATAAAACTTTTATACTTACTTTTAAGGAAATTGCCATTTTTTTTTTTTTTCACTGGAACAATATAAATACTATGTTTTGGAATGTTTGGCAGACAAAGAATGGCAGTCAGGTTATACCCCTGTAGTAAGGGGTTTCTCTACCTCTTTTCACTGGTTTTCTACAACGTGGATTAGTAGTCTATTGTGCTGGGTTATTCAAAAGATTGGCCAAGGGTGATGAACTTCTCAGACAAAAGGACCTTAACTACGCTGCTAAATTGTTTGGCTTTGGCCGCGTTTATGACTGGCGAAAGGTTTTCTACGCTGTGCTAACCAATTTCAACAAATATTTCACGGATCTACCAAATAACTGCAGCTTAATTAAAATTAAACCATTAGTAAAGCATTCAATTTTTACTTTGAAAAATTTAAATTAACTTTAGCAGTTAGTGTTCATAAGATACAAAAATTGAAAAGATTTTATGAAAATGCAGAATTAATAAAAAAAATAAACAAATTTGGTTGTTAACACATTTTAAAACCACGAAGAGGCGTCTGTTCTTCCATCCACGAATTACCTAGTAAAAGTTATAGAATTTACCTCAGCGTTTCCCAACCTTTTTTTTGGCTCGCGTAACCACTTGGTTGTACATCATGCTAAATTGTACCACTTTGTAAAAATTATTGTATTTCGTGAAATTTTGTTATTACGAGTGTGTTATTTTATTATTATTATCTTTATTTGTATAGAGTTACAATGTATCTGTTACAAAGGAGTTCAAGTTCACGTTCACTTTATAAACTTTGTAAAGTGTAAGATCTTAGTTTTAAAACTTTTTTTAAATAATTAAAAATTGCGTACATATTTTTCTCTTCAAAATTATTAATTAATTTACAAAGTTCTTCTTTAAGGATTATTATATTTGTTTATATGGAGTGAGATTCTAAAATTAAACATTAAACATCTTTGGGTTTGATTGTATGTATGGCATTATTTATTTATTTATTTATTTTTTGGGCGCATCGACTGTTTTGGTCATTAGCGCCAATAATTAAATTAAAAAAATTAACACTAAACCTACCACGACCGGTCAATTGACCATTTTTTAAATTTGATTTAAATTTTCTAATTACAGCGTCATCACACCGCCATTAAACTTCACGACTTTTCCTAAAATATGTATACAATTGTTTTTTTAATATTCACTTCTTTTCCTAATATTTGATTTTTTAGAAAAATTTGTAGTCCCTCTTAACTACCACGACCGGTCATTTGACAGGCTGAACATTTTCATTTTATTTACTTACGATTTAATATTTTATTTTATTTATTTATTTATTTTTTGTAACAGAATTCTCTCAAAAACTCAATTTGATAATACATTTATCGGATTATTGTTTGCATGTGGTGCATATGAGGCGAAAAATGTACGATATTGCCCTTTTCACTGGAACAAAAATAGGGACGAGCATTCTTCTCAAACACTGTGAGCAGAAATGTATAGACGGAAATTGTGAGGTTTATTCGAGTGGATCAAAGAAATCATCGCTTACAAACCGATAAATTTGCTTTGATTTCTAAATTCTGGGACAAATTCGTAGAGAACAGTCAAAACTGTTCTAACCAAGAGCTTATACATATCTCTTCGATGGACAATTGTTCTCTACAAAGTCAAGATGCAGATTTACTCAGTACATGCCAAATAAACCGGACAAATTTGGTATCAAATCTTGGCTAGCGTTCGATGCAATAAAAGGCTTTCCATTTTTGGGAAAACTTGAAAGCAGAGAACCTTCAGTTCCGCTTGGGGGAGTTTGTCGCTCTGAAATTAGCAGAAATGTATACAGCTCGAGGAGGAAATATAACCGTGGAAAATCTCGGAGATGGTCTCAAAAAATAGTTTTCAGTATCCTAGACTCAGCCCCGGGGTAAATGCGTGGATTTTTTTTATCAAAAACTACTGGAAGTGAAATTTCAAGGCAAAAGTTTGTATTACCATTGCAAAAGCATGACAAATACTAGTACACGAACAAATGGTCGGAAAATAGCCAAATAAGATACTGCAAAGGCAATAAGACTAAAAATTGCTGTCTAAACTGTAAAAAATACGTATGCGGGAAATTTGCAATTGAGAAGCCTGTAATTATAAAAAATGATGCAAAAAAGAGTAAAATCTACGAGATTTATTTTTAAACAAAAGAAACTATGCTTTTTCATGGTTTAATAATTATTATCTTCATTTTAAAATAAGAAATTTAAGTAATTTTAAAGTCCGGTCATTTGACCGCTCACGGTAGGAATAGTTATGCGTAAATGTCGGTAGGTTTAAGACTGAGAATTTTAAGGCGAATTTTGGATTGTAACTTTAAGAAAAATAATTAGTAAAGATTTTTCTGTTAGGAATCGTTTAATAATAAATTATTATTGGGTTCCTTTGTAGTGCTCGTAAACATTACATTTGGTCAATTTGCTATTCACCATTCTTGTTATAGTAATTACTTTTCTATTTTTTGATTTGTTTTGCTTTTGGAGTTCGCATATATGTATAAAAAGAGAAAAAAATTGTCAAAGTTGGGTGTTTTTTAACGTTACGCTTTTTCGTGCACTTTTTGACGATCAATCCTTATACAACTGTCCTACCGGACAGTTTTAATACGAGGGTCGTTAGAAAAGTCCGTGCAAAAATAAAAACTACTTAATTTTTTGGGGGTAAACCTTTTTTATTTTTCAACATAGTCTCCTTTTAGGCTTATACACTTCGTCCAACGCTGCTCTAGTTTGTTGATCCCTTCCGAATAATAGGATTTGTCCAAGTCTGAAAAATAGCCATTCGTTTCTGCAATCACCTCCTCGTTTGAATAAAATCTTTTTCCCGCCAGCCATTTCTTCATATTGGGGAACAAATAGTAGTCCGAGGGAGCCAAGTCTGGAGAATAGGAGGGATGTGAAACGAGTTGGAACCCTATTTCCATTAATTTTGCGTCCACAACTGCTGAGGTGTGAGCTGGTGCGTTGTCGTGATGGAAAAGGACTTTTTTATGGGCCAATCGTGGGCGTTTTTCTTGCAGCTCGGTTTTCAAACGGTCCAATAACGATGAATAATATGCACCTGTAATAGTTTTACCCTTTTCCAGATAGTCGATGAGGTTTATTCCTTACGAATCCCAAAAGACAGTCGCCATAATCTTTCCGGCCGAAGGAACGGTCTTCGCCTTTTTTTTTTGGCGCAGATTCCCCCCTTGGTAACCCATTGTCTAGATTGTTCTTTGGTCTCAGGAGTGTAGTGATGTATCCATGTTTCATCCACAGTGACGAAACGACGCTTAAAGTTCTGCGGATTCTTCTGGAACAGCTGCAAACCGTCCTTGCAACACTTCACACGATTTCGTTTTTGGTCAAGCGTGAGCAATCGCGGCACCCATCTTGCGTATAGCTTTGTCATGTCCAAATGTTGATGCAAAATTTTAATGTACCCGTTCATTCGAGATGCCCTCAGCACTAGCAATCTCACGCACCTTCACTCTTCTGTCATCCATCACCATATCATGGATTTTATCAATGATTTCTGGAGTAGTAACCTCAATAGGGCGTCCAGAACGTTCAGCGTCACTTGTGCCCATATGGCCACTCCGAAAATTTTGAAACCACTTATAAACTGTTCTAATCGAAGGTGCAGAGTCACCATAATGTTTATCAAGCTTCTCTTTAGTCTCCTGAGGCGTTTTGCCTTTCATAAAGTAGTGTTTAATCAACACACGAAATTCTTTTTCGTCCATTTTTTTGAAAATCACTCGACTTCCTCGATTCAAACGAATGCCAAACACAAAGAAATAGACCGATCTGGCTGAAACTTGGTGTGTGTTCTTCCAAGAGATGCTACTAACTAAACATAACCTCGATACGCGCCAGTAGTGCTATCTCTCTGACTTTGCACGGACTTTTCAAACGACCCTCGTAGAACTGCACATAATTTTAAAATACACAATTTAAAAGCTCGCTACGTCAGATCGAAAATGCGTCAATCAAAATCTGGTTAATACATATAGTAACACTTTCGCTGTACTGCACCCAAAGTCGGAATTTTGGTTGCATATTATAGTTCATATTATTATTATTTTTTAATGATTTAAACAACTGAGGTTATTGGCGCCCGGAGCTTTTTTCTGTGCACTGCCAGGCTCCAGTTCAGTGTACTCTCTCATTACAGACAACACTGTCCTATATAACCAGGCAGATGGATTCGAACCCGGGATCTCCACATGGGAATCCAATACGCTAATCCCTTCCTTAATATTATTATTATTATTGTAGGTACTATTATTATTATAAATGTTATAAGCTATTAAAATAACAATAATAATTCAAATAAAAGTATATAGATCTAAGAGGAAGATAGATCATTGCCAGTGTTAGCCATAATTTTTTCTATTTTTTTTGGAATCGACTATCTGCAAGGCTGTGGAATATATTTTAATGATGTTAATGATAATGACAATACTCTACTGCTCTAGATCTCTCACCCTCTCTTTTTCTAAATATAAATATATATAAACTCCAAAAGTAAAACTGAACAAAAAATAGAAAATTTCTGCGATAAAGTTGGTACTATCGATTTTGTCCAAAACCTTTATTGTCAACTTGCATAATAGACTTAAAAATTTGTTTAATTATTTAGTTTTTCTGCTAACTCGTTAAATGCTAAGATATATTATTTTCTAAACTTTTCTCTCTTAAACTTATTATTTACGAAAGAAGTTTCTAGTAAAATTAGTTGGATCAAAAAGTTCAATCATAAGATCAATTAATTGCAGTAAGAGAAAAATAGTGTTAGTATTGAGAAAACTCAGAGATCCTTTTGAGAAAATTACTAAATTACAATATTAACTTCTACTAAGTTTTTAAACTTTAATTTTATTATAAATTAGTTGTAAATTTTGTTTGTACGCTGGTTGAAGTTTGTACTTTATTGTTATGCTTATATGTCTCGACTTTATTATGTCTGGTGTAATTCCGTTTATTGCGTGTTTTAAAGACTTTAAATAGGGTATGTTCAAGATTAATGTTTTATAAGCTTTCTCTTAGCAGATAAAAGGGGGAATTTCCCCCTCCGCCATCGTAAAGCTTAGCTGACTTTTGCGTCTGTCAAATATTACTCACAACTGTTACAGTTCTCGAGGTTTGTAAAAATTAAATTATAAGAAGAATTGAGAAAAAGTAGTATAGTTGTGTTTAAAACTACGGGGAGAGGTGGGATACTGGTGTTACGGGCAGATGATTCAGTAAAAGATCTCCATTGTAGTGTGACTGCGAGTATAACGTACTGGCTGATTGTTCCGCCGAACCCCTATCTACTCGCGGCGGCCATCTTGCTGTTCAAGTAGCAGTTTGGCGCCTGCATTATTAAATAGACGGTGCGGCCTAAAGGATTACTGAAGCCGGCCGGGGCCAGGTAATACCAACCCTGTACACAACCCAGCTGAGTCTACCAACCATACTAACCACTCAATGGTGCCCGCTGTCAAAACTAAAAATTAAAAAGAAAAAAACTCGTAATCTTCAAATTATTACATTTTTCACTCACTAAAATGTTTGCAAATATTGTAATTTTACTAATTACTATCCCTCAAAGTTTGGTTTTTGAGTATACAATTTACGTTATGCATATAAAGTTTAGGATATATAAAAACTTAGTCTTCCTAATTTTGAAAATCTCTTCCCTAACATTATTATTATTATAAAGGTTATAAGTTATTACAATAAAATAATAATTCATCTAAAAATTAGATTTAGATCTAAAAGGAAGATAGATCATTGCCAGTGCAGCCATAATTTGTTTGATTTGGAATAGGCTATCTTTAAGGCTGTGGAATATATTTTAATGATATTAATAACGACAATACTCTACTGCTCTAGATCTCTTACCCTCTTTCTTTCTATATACAGGGTGTTCATTTTAAGTCGGCTCAAATGCATTTCATGCTTAAACGGTTAATCTGAGCAAAAAATGGTAGAGGAAAAATTTGTTGCCCGTCACCTCTAGTTTCAGAATATGTGACTTGATTTTAGATTTCTGCCCGCATACGCGGCATACGTGCGACCAAAAGTGAAGGTTTGCAGTTGACCCACACTTGCATATCACAGTTTAAAAAAGTATAAAAAGTTATGAAAGAAACCGGAAACCGCAATTCGATATCTTTAAAATTAAAGGAGTTAGGCCATTTCAAAATCTGGTATTTATTAATCATATTTCAATTTTTTAACTTGTTATCAAAGAGAAAGAAGAGCACGCGATTGGTCATTTTCATGTATTTTTTCATCCCCTTTCTACTGAAAATATTGCCTAGGCTGTAAAGCTAGTATTTTTCTTAATATCGGGAAATAAGTGGTTTTCCGAGCGATTTTCTGAGCAATAATCAAATGTTAAGAGCTTTAGATGTTCACAAGTTTAGACAAAAAGGGTCAAAAAATAATTTTACATCTGTTACAAACAAGAAGGTTTAATAATTATTTGGTAATTTTTGGAGAGTGGCGTTTAATTACCAAAAAAATTGGAAACCTCCTGCCACATATTTAAGTGAACAACTTCTTTCATTTAAAGGATCAAACTTATTCCTTAATTTATCAAATAATGCACATTACGTAGCTTGTGAAGCATGTGCTGTGCCTTCAAAGGTGCCTCCTCTGGCTCGCAAGGCAGGTTAGCCAGGAGGTTATCAACTGCTCTCTCTATCTGTATATAGACACACGTTTTTTTTTTTTTTTAAAGCTATGTACTATATTGTTTTAAATGAAAACAAAGTATTAATATTTATTAATACTTGTATCATACTCTTCTAATAATTTTATTTAAGTTTTTCATTTTGTATTTTTCACAGCCTCATATAGTCCGATCGCCACAGTTAGTGCTTCAGACAAGAAAAGGAAATCCGCTAGACATAGCAAATTTTATGGCATGTCTAATGATTGGCGCTGGTTACGATGCATACGTTGTGGTTGGAACTGCGCATCGGGAGGTGTCAAATATGCAGTCTCAGCACCGCAGTTTGCCTTATCTAGACGATGTAATTATTTCTTTTTGCTCTCATTAACTAGATTTACTTTCAATTTTATAATTCAACACTTTGAAATGTCCAACTGTATTTGTAATTTCTGATAGTTGTTTTCTATCGTTAAACAAATACTGATGGGGCTTGACATCACATTAGTCGACTACAGAATGATGCTTTCATAAGTTATATCGCGTTGTAGATGCTACATCGCCCTCCGTTTTAGGGGAAAAGGTGTTGCTCGGGTGTTTTCCTTGATGTGAAACAAGCCTTCGATCGAATTCCAGAGAAGCTGCGTAAGGGGGTTATTCTTCCAATTCCCCATGTTACCTTATCCTAAAATTCTTCTTGGCTGACCTCATATAACCACTCTTCTTCACTCCTCTATACGCGCAGCCGAAGCCTGATCTCCTGCTAGGTAAAATCATTGGTCCCACCCTATATACAAGATACACAGCGGATATACCAACCCATTCCAGAATATGCGGACGACACTGCAATTCTTTGTCGTCAAAGCGACCCAATAGTGGCACATCTAAGCCTTCAATTGAAAATTCAGCTTAATGGGGACCAAAACCCAAAATATTACTTTTAGTTTTCGTAGCATCAATTTTCCCCAAATTTACTACAATTTAATCCCTATTCCTCCCAAAATGTCGTCCGCAACCTTAGGCTGTTAAAAGGCTAAATTCTTACCTTCACACACTCACTAATAAGAATTGAACTCAACAGACGTTACCGACTATTGAAAAGGCTATTTGGCTACATAACCAGTCTCTTAACAAACAACAGCCAACTTATTTACCACCACCATTTCAAAACCTACCTGGACGTACAGGTGTTGAACTTTATGGTTCAACCAAACGTTCCATTCTCCAGAGTATACACTCTCTTCAAATCCAAAATCCTCTGTACAATATTTAACTTTCTCTTCTAGGCATCCAATTTAACCATCCACAGAGACCTTGAAATTCCTAGTAGCCTGAACCCATTATAAACAAAAAATATCCACCAATTCCTGCAATCCCGCCTTAATCCCTTAGTCTGCCATCTTTCATCGCGCACCATCCCAGATAGCTCTCCAATGGCGATAATAAAACGCCAGTGGCCTCGCGATTTCCTCATCGAGTGACGAGACACAATTAGCTCAGCAAGTGCTGGGTGATGATCATATTGACCTTATGACACCAGTTAAGGTTAAATAATATCTAAGGCCAAAACCAGAGGATTCAAATTCACTTTCAAAATCTGCCCTAGCTTTAACGGTCTGCGTCTCCAAACGCTCGACTACAGTTGCGGTATATATTTGCTACAGATTCAGCTATAAAAAACTTGTTTCTCCCAGGCTATTAATGGCAACAGGGCGGGTCTGGTTTTCCATGAAATCCAAATGAACAATTCCTTAATTATTTCCTTCGAGAAAATTCCTTCATTTTCAAAATCTAGAATCTTACCCACTAGTTATCGTTGAGAAATAATGATCTCCTCTTTTATTTATTAATTTTTGTTTTAATTTTAATTATATATATTTTTTTTTATCTAAGGCCAAAGATTGGAAATTTATCTTTTTCTTTAATGCTAATTAAGTAGTGCCAACATTTGAGAATATGATTTAATTATAGTATACCTTCACAATAGCGCCTCCTGTAGAGGGCACGTAGAAAAGTTTAGGTCTCCTGGTCATTCCGGGATTCCGGATAAAGAACTTGCTGATGAAACAGCAAAGAAAGGAGCTGCATTGATAACAATGACCTCCTCGGCTCTATCCTATCGACGTTGTAGTACAGAGGTGGAGCATTGGATTCTGAAGGAACATCTGGAAACGGTGGAGATCCCGAGCTGACTGCTGTCAAGCTAAAGAAATTCTTGGCCTGTCAAAAACGGCTATAGTTGGTTTTAGTAGGTCCCGAATCCGCCAGTAGGTTCAAGTGTTGTTTAGCGTACCATCTTCTTAAATGTGGTCTTACCCAGTCGCCAATTTGCGCTGGCTGTGGTGGTCCTGTGAGACTGTGCGGCACTTTGTATAGGTGGGTTCCGTTTATTCTAAAACTAGGATTCCTCGTCTTCGGAAGGTTAAATGTTTTCCTACCGGAGATTGTGGCTGCTGGTTATCTTTACCAGAACTTTGTAGTTTTATTCAGTGCACTGGGCTGAGATTGAGTCGCCATGCTGCCTAGTGTCCTGTTGCTACTTCATTAATTTATAGTATTGGCATCTGGCAACCTTTAGCCAGATTTGTTGGTCTTAAAGCCCCGGTATCTCTCATGAGATGAGAGGTAAGCGGGAAACAATGGGCATTTTGGATTGCTCTTCTAAAACAATCTACATCCTTAGAAAAGAAAATCTATAGCTAGACTCGAACCCTGGTCTTTCAGCCTGCCAGCCCAGCGATCTACTAAGTTATAGCAATAAGTTGTTTCAATTACTGATTTGTTATCTTATCGTTTAGGTATTTCACTCAATAAGCAAAGAAACTCGAAAGGAGGTACCAGAGTTCGTCGACTGGGAAAAACAATTAGAAGAGGAAAGTGAAATGAGCCTAAAATCTACTAACACTAGTGGTAGAAGACGCTTCCATTTTAAGCCAAGGCTAAAGAAATTAATAGGGCTACCAAAAAGTAAACTGCGCACTAGTGAGTTCAGGCAAAAAAAACGTAGGGAAGAAGCTGATATTAACCGTCGATTGAAAAATAATTTAAAATTTTATAAAGTAAGTTTACTTTGTAATGGATTTGTGTGAATGTGTAAATGACGCGATTGTCCAGAGTTTGTAAATGATAAGATCATGCGGGCGAGTAAATACGAGGTGTGGCTATTAAATAACGAGACTGATGCTGCTGCAGAAGAACTATGCATGCGCCAAATCCTAACGACCGACAGCTGTGCAGCGAAAAGTCTTCTCTTTCGATTGCAGCGTCTCACGTGTTTTGTAGAGAAATCTGTCTGACCAGAACCGTCGTTTGTGTAAGAGGTGTTAGTTTCGTTTTGCCGAAAACATGATACCTACACATGTAGTAGAGCAACGAATTGTCGTGAAATTTCACATCAAAACTTGGTAAAACCGCTACTGAAACTTATCTTTTAATAAAATAAGTTTATGGCGATGAATGTTTATCAGGTGCGCAAGTTTTTGAGTGGTTCAAACATATCCAAGATGGCTGAGAAGACGTCGGAGATGATGACCTCCCGGGGGTCGCCCTTCCACGTCCAAAACGGATGAAAATATCGGATTATAATTAATCAACATTACTACCGGTGAGGTGCTTGCTCAACTCCGTGAAAGAGTAAGGAAAAAAACGACCCGATTTGTGGAAGAACAAGTCACGGGGTTCTCCATCACAGACAACGCACCGGCTCACACTGCATCATCTGTCAAGACGTTTATAGACAAGTACAAACATCCCAGTTTTAGGCCATCCGCCCTTATTCGCCTGACCTGGCCCCCCCATATGACTTTTATCTGTTCCCCCAAAGTCAAATCTGCATTTCTGTCCGTTGAAGCTGTGTAAGAAAAAGCGGCACGCGTCATGCAGGAGCTCACAGAAAAAGACTTCCAGCACTGTTTCGAACGATGGTAAATTCGCATGGAGCGTTGTAGGGATTGGGGAGGGGTGTATATTGAAGGTGATAATAACTAAATATGTATAAATTTAAAATAAAATGTTTTACAGCAATGGTCTCGTTATTTAATAGCCACACCTCGTATGATGAGATTATGCGAGTTTTGTAAATGATTGGATTCACTGAGAACATGAATAATGAACGTAATGAGTAAAGCAGAATAATGAATTGCTCCTGCTCTTAGATACAACTCCTAGATACATTTTGAATTAAAAAATCTTCCACCTCATCAAATAAAATCATTGGTTTCCAATAGGTCTAAAATAATAATTACAATAATATAGAAGCAAGGGGAATGGAATAGAATTTCTAAAAATACAATGGATTTTAATATGTTTTAAACATCTTTCTTTAAGAATTCATGAAAGTATTGCTGAAAGATATACATATTAAAACTGTCCGGTAGGACAGTTGTATAAGGGTTGACCATCAAAAACTGCACGAAAAAGCGTAACGTTGAAAAACACCCAACTTTGACAATTTTTTTCTCTTTTTCTATAAAAGATAAAATTCCCAAATTTTCTTTAAATCTTACTCCAAACCCTCCTTTATAACTGTAATTTTTTTGCAACCACCCAGATCTAATAGGTTTCGAGAAAAAAGTTGCCGAAAATGAGCAAAAACGGCTTTTTCAAAAAATGTTCTTGTTCTTGTTCTTCTTGTTGTTGTTCTTGTTGTTGTTCTTGTTGTTACCTTTTTTGTAAACAACGTAGCGCCTAAACGCGTGAACCGATTTTCATGAATGAGGTGTCATTCGATTCAATATTTTATGTAGATGTGCCTTTTGGGGGTCCCGACGCTGTACATCGAATGGGGGAGGAGTTAGCCCCCTTAATGTAAGGCCCCCTCCAAAATTATTATTACTAATTACTCTGTAAATCTTGGCCCGATTTTGTTAAAATTTGGTAGGATGATAGGGTTAGGGCTCCCCTACGTAACATTAAAGCGGCGATCAGCTCTTACACCTGTTAAGGGGAAGTATAGCAGTCGTTGCAAATTATCGACACGTGAACCGATTTTCATGAATGAAGTGTCATTCGAATCGAAATTTCGTACAGATTTGCCCTTTAAAAGTCTCGAGCCGTGCTTCATAAGGAGGGGAGTTTGCGCCACCCAAATAAGGCCCTTTCTAAAACTATTATTACCAATATTTCTATAACGCTTAGTACGATTTTGATAAAATTCAGCTCGAATAAGTGGTTAAAGCTCCTCTACGTTGCTGATGCACTTGCACCTACTAAGAGGAAGTACTGCAATCGTTTAAATTATCAAAGAGTGAACCGATTTAAATCAATGAATTGTCGTTCGATTAAAAAATCTTTGCCTCTTTGCCTTTTAGGGAGAAGTACTGTAATCGCAGTTTATTTTTCTTGCTCCTCTTAAAAGGAAGTACTGAAATCGCAGTTTAATTTTGCTATTTACGTACAAATACCTTCCTATTTTATTCAAAACGCTTTCTAAAAAAAATTGTTATTGAGGATGGTTTGGGGACCGCAACTATAATCATTCTTTAAAAAGATCTCTCCAGTGGTAGTTACGGTTCCGATTTAACACCTTATCAGGTTATAATGATAGAATAGCTTATTCCAAATTTTAAAAAAATCTGTAAAGCAGACGTAACTTTGCAAATAGACAAAAAGGAAAATCTATCCAAAAGGTACAAAAATCTCCTTAACAAAAACTTACAGTTTTAAAAGTTAAGTATAAGGGTTGATTAAACGCCAAAAGGTACACAAATCAGCGAGTACCCAACATTTCATTAATATTTAAGTAATTCTACTGCATTAATTTTCATTAATAAGTTATTTTTTAGAATTTATTAGATGTCACTTGTTCATTTCTCAATTGTAATTTAATTTAGTCCCCCTAATTTTACTTATAGTAAAATACTGGAATAATTAGCTGTCCTAAAAATATGCATATCTTATTTACTTTATATTACATATATACAACATTGTGGGATGAATACCTACATTGAGAATGTAATTGAAGAAAACTATATTATTTGCGATAAAGCCAGATAATTATTACATATTATTATTAATGCTTGACTACTACTAAAGTAACAATTACTTTAATCGAAGAATGAACTTAAGCCGACGATTTTTATTTAAAAATAAAAATAAATAAATAAAATCATTGATGTATGTTGGTGTAAGCATTTTTTAAAAACCGTTTATGAATTTTTTAGCCTCATATTTTTTTTTAATTTTTTATAACGTTTTCTTTTTAACCTGTGATTAATAGTTTGATTATTATAGATAAATAGATATTACAGTCAATCTAAGTTAAATGGTGTGCTACTTGAGTAAATATTTTGTAGATGAAAATGGCCAGCATAAGGGTCTGTGACATCTAATAAATTCTAAAAAATAACTTATTAATGAAAATTAATGCAGTAGAATTACTTAAATATTAATGAAATGTTGGGTACTCGCTGATTTGTGTACCATTTGGCGTTTAATCAACCCTTATACTTAACTTTTAAAACTGTAAGTTTTTGTTATTTTAGGATGGGCAGTTATTATTAAAGTACTTTACTAATTATAGTATTCGATCATACAACTTCTTTACAAGTACTCAATTAATGGAAATCCATTTAATTATAATAAGTCTTTATTTATTTGTCATTAATTCAGTGTAATTTGCCCTCTCGTATTTTTCTGTAAGACGAATTCAAGATTGAAACGTTTAACTCCGTGATTTAAATTACGACATTAATAGACCAACTCTTGTCTCATTTTCTGTTTTAATGTGTTTGTGATGGATTATTCAGAATAAAGAGCATAATAAAGATAAATAAGAACATTAATTTGGAATAGTGTTAAAATAAAGAGCCTGCTTATTGCCATTTATTTACGTAAGATGCATTTTATTGTTATATTAACCAAAAAATGTGTGTATGATTGAAAATGGCCAGCCTAAGGATCTGTCACCTAATAAATTCTAAACGATATTAATGAAAATTTAATGCAGTAAAATGATATTATTGTTTTAAAATATGATTAAAAAACGAATGGCTGCAATTACGAGAAGTATAAATGAAATGTTGGGTACTAGCTGATTTGCGTACCTTTTATCGTTTAATCAACCCTTATACTTAATTAACTTTTTTCTGCAACCATGTAGGGAAGTTCTCATTACTCAATTAAAATCAGCTGTGTAATGCCCAACTTCCCACACTAGTGGGGAAAAATTCCCATTAGTGTCACTTTCCTCACTAGTGAGTGGAAAAACTTTATTGTGCTTCCTTGATATAAGAAGTTTTGTTATTAAATATTTTTTGTAAAACTTTAATAAGCTTATTTAACGTAACTAAATAATTAAAAAACGAATATTAAAAAATAAAATAAAAATTGAAAGGAATATAGAAATAAAAATAATATTTTAATAAATAATTAGATATTTTTAATTATAACAGTTAAAAAGGTTATAGTGTTACCTTATAGAAATTTAAAATGGATTCTAGTGATTCCTGTTTAGAAAACACTCCTCCATCAATAAAAGAAACAGCAGAAAATGTAATAAGTAATGTAAATACGTAAGTAATGTAAATAATTGTAATATAACAATAAATGTTTATAATAAATAAATTACTTTTTGTAGACTGTAAAAATGAAATTTTTAATTTTATTAGTTAATAAATCTAATGGTTGCAGAAAAAATATAATATTTAACTCGAGTGTAAAGTATTTTCCTGACACTCGGCAATTTGCACTTGCACTCGCCTCGCTTCGCTCGCTCGTGCGTGCAAACCCTGCCTCGCGTGAGGAAAAGTACGGCTTTCTACACTTGTTAAATAAATAACTATTAAAACTGTAAGTTTTTGTTAAGGAGATTTTTGTACCTTTTGGATAGAAGTTTTATTTTCTTTTTTAGTAGAAAATATCAGTCAATATGTACGAGTAAAATATCAGTTTTAGCGATGTTTTGGTTTAAAAAATAATGGTAACTAAGTTTGTTTAAATACTATCCCACCACATTTGATCTGATGAATATGGGCACCGCTAACAATGGATAGACTAGTTTAAGAAAAGTCCCCGATACACGAGTTTAACAAACAAACAAAATTATCTATTAGTTTAGAGCAGCGTTTCCCAACCTTTTTTTGGCTCGCGTACCACTTGGTAGTACATGCTAAATTGTACCACTTCGTAAAAATGATTGTATTTCGTGAAATTTGTTATTCCGAGTGAGTTATTTTGCTATTATAATCTTTATTTGTGTAGAGATACAAATGTATCTGTTACAAAGGAGTTCAAGTTCATGTTCACTTTATAAACATTGTAAAGTGTAAGATCTTAGTTTTAAAACTTTTTTTAAATTACATTTAATGTTGCTTGGATAGAGCTTACTCATTACAATCAGTCTCTTTAAGCAGATCTTTACATAGTTATCATTTAGGTTCTGTCACATGATAATTCTATTAAATTTTCTTTATCTTTTATTGATAATGATGTAGCTTTTCCTAAATTTTCTTTATAGAAGGGGGTTTGAAATCCAATTATCATTTGTGTTTTCGGGTTTTGGAAAAATACTCCATGAAAGACAATTTTAATCCTGTTAAATGTGTTATTATATTTTCTCGTACGAGGGTCGTTTGAAAAGTCCGTGCAAAGTCAGAGAGATAGCACCACTGGCGCGTATCGAGGTTATGTTTAGTTAGTAGCATCTCTTGGAAGAACACACACCAAGTTTCAGCCAGATCGGTCTATTTCTTTGTGTTTGGCATTCGTTTGAATCGAGGAAGTCGAGTGATTTTCAAATAATGGACGAAAAAGAATTTCGTGTGTTGATTAAACACTACTTTATGAAAGGCAAAACGCCTCAGGAGACTAAAGAGAAGCTTGATAAACATTATGGTGACTCCACACCTTCGATTAGAACAGTTTATAAGTGGTTTCAAAATTTTCAGAGTGGCCATATGGGCACAAGTGACGCTGAACGTTCTGGACGCCCTGTTGAGGTTACTACTCCAGAAATCATTGATAAAATCCATGATATGGTGATGGATGACAGAAGAGTGAAGGTGCGTGAGATTGCTAGTGCTGTGGGCATCTCGAATGAACGGGTACATAATATTTTGCATCAACATTTGGACATGACAAAGCTATCCGCAACATGGGTGCCGCGATTGCTCACGCTTGACCAAAAACGAAATCGTGTGAAGTGTTGCAAGGACGGTTTGCAGCTGTTCCAGAAGAATCCGCAGAACTTTAAGCGTCGTTTCGTCATTGTGGATGAAACATGGATACATCACTACACTCCTGAGACGAAAGAACAATCTAAACAATGGGTTACCAAGGGGGAATCTGCGCCAAAAAAGGCGAAGACCGTTTTTTCGGCCGGAAAGATTATGGCGACTGTCTTTTGGGATTCGCAAGGAATAATCCTCATCGACTATCTGGAAAAGGGTAAAACTATTACAGGTGCAAATTATTCATCGTTATTGGACCGTTTGAAAACCGAGCTGCAAGAAAAACGCCCACGATTGGCCCACAAAAAAGTCCTTTTCCATCACGACAACGCACCAGCTCACACCTCAGCAGTTGTGGTCGCAAAATTAATGGAAATAGGGTTTCAACTCGTTTCACATCCCCCCTATTCTCCAGACTTGGCTCCCTCGGACTACTATTTGTTCCCCAATATGAAGAAATGGCTGGCGGGAAAAAGATTTTATTCAAACGAGGAGGTGATTGCAGAAACGAATGGCTATTTTTTAGACTTGGAAAAATCCTATTATTCGGAAGGGATCAACAAACTAGAGCAGCGTTGGACGAAGTGTATAAGCCTAAAAGGAGACTATGTTGAAAAATAAAAAAAGTTTTCCCCAAAAAATTAAGTAGTTTTTATTTTTGCACGGACTTTTCAAACGACCCTCGTATATCTCGAGATAGATTAACCTTATTACTGTACATATTAACAACTTTACTGTGTAATATTATTAATTAAAATAATTTATGTATTACAGGGAAAAATCGTTTCTATATTTTTATGATTTAATTTTTTTATATTTTTTATGTCCGCCATTATTGATTATTTTTCGCGTACCACCAACCAGCAACTCGCGTACTACTGGTGGTACGCGTACCACTGGTTGGGAAACGCTGGTTTAGAAGATCAGTTACAATTTACTGGGTTAAAAATGCGCCCTTTAGATTAACATTCAATAACTAGCTCCAGATTCATCAGATCATTATAAAAAGACAGTGAGGTAGCCATCTCAAAATAATCTACAGCCAATTACTACCATAAACACAATGCCCATTCTATTTGGGCTACCAAATTTATTTATTTTTAGAGTATCTCATCTAGTCAGAATAGTTGAATGCTTTTCATTACTTGACGCCATTTGTGGTGGTTGATTCAATTCCTCTTAAAATTTGATCACATTAAATATAACTTCATTAAATAAAGTTTTATTTGAAACATTATAATTATTTTCTCGAAGAAAATTACCATTTCCATTATACAATTTCTTTTATTTTCAGCATTTGGCCAATGATCCAATGATTGATCCACTAGACAGAGTACGTTTACATGCTTGGGTATTAATTCGGGCCGATTTAGCCGGTAGTAAAATTACTGAAGATTTTTTCATAGACGCACCGACTGGCTGGTCGTACAGTGCCAATGATGATCGCTTCACAAGTATTGAGTTCATCTGGAACAATCGAAACTTCTGGGTGAACCTGAAGCCTGATGCAAAGGTAAACATTTTGATAACATTAAATACTAGTACTTATACAGGGTGATCCATTTAAAACGCACCAATCGCTAATAACTTTTTAGGAAAGCGGAATTTTGAAAAAAACACACGAAGTAAACTATATGTTTTTTTTGGTCTAGTTTTCAAATTTTTCACCCCCGATGCTGTAACTTTATTTTTAGCGGAGTTACGGCTAAAAACCCGATTTGGGTTCCATAAGGACCACTGGTTTTGACAATGATTATGAAAACTACATAAAAAACTGTGAAAAATGACGTTGACCCAGCTTCGATATCCCTAATGTTAGTCGAGATACGAAACACTTATTTTTCGATATTTTTAATTTCGTTATCTACGAATAACAAAAGTTGAACGTTCAAGAATTATACAGGGTGAACCAGTAAGCAATGTCCATAGGCCTTCTGTAAGTGGTACATCTGAAGTGGAGTGGCCCATGACGTATTGGCCAACTTCATATTTCCCACTGTTCTTGAGTGAAGTAACTTTAATTTTTTTTTTTTTAAATAATTACTTTTTTGCAATTAAAAATGTTAAAATTCAGAAAGTTTTAGTCCGAATTCGATTCTTATGACACTGTTAGAAAGACAGATGAATTTTCTAAAAATTGACACCATTTTGAAGCATAAATTATTCTCCAAACAGCTTCAATCTTCCTCCGGAACCTGGGAAAATAAAAGTAATCGAAATTTTTAAGAAAACTCATTAGGCCCTTATGTGATCATTTTCAGACCTAGGTGCTGGCACTTTTTATAAAAGTTTCCTTGTTTAATGGGCTTTCAAACGGTATATCATTTTCCAGGATTCCTTTTATCTTCGTATGAGAAATTACGTTTGTTTTACAAGAAAACGTGTTCACGAGCACACAACAGTGTTAGTTTATCAAGTTGTTTAATTCATTGAAAACTCTTTTAGATGGACCAGTAGTCAATTTTAAAGTAGGCTATCTTAAAATAAGGAAGTCAAAGGTTACAAATTGCACTTTCAAAAATTTCGATTACTTTTTATTTTTCCTATACTTTATTACTACTATACTTTATTTTGCTGAATTATATAGAATAAACAATCACTTTTTATTTGAATCTTTCATTCAAAAATAAGTAGTTTTTTTTGAATATTATGAGGTAAGTTTAAATTATCTATCTAGTTCTTCGTTGAAGAAAAAGAAGCAAGCTAGCAATGCATTGTCCGTTCTAAACACTTATCCCCCAATTATTTTACTAAATAGATTAGTAGCCTAATCTTCTGTTATTCATAAAAAGGGCAGATTTAAATAAAGACATTATATTTCTTATTTCAGAGACGTGATTTCGACTTAAGAGATAAGGATAAATGGCTTCCATTCTTAACTATAGGCACAGAAGACATCAAGCGGATTGAAAAGAAACCTCAAAGAGTATTTGGGCGCAGGGTGCCGTTTAAGAGTGGTAAAAAAGTATTGCGAAAATCGGGACTACTTAATCTTCCAAAAATATCGTATGTGGATATGTGTAATTCTTGGATAAAGAGAATTCCAATGAACGTTTATGGTACGTTTTTAACGAAAATTCTTTTAAGTTTATGTTAATTGCGATTGAGTGCGATTGTTGGTGATAGTTCTGTTAGTAGGTAGGCAACCACTTTTTCGATCTGAGGATCTTTTCGATGTTAAAAACTATCTGGTATAAAACAATACCTTCTCTAATGTAAACAAAAAATATATACATAGTAGTCTGTAAATATCATAACATTCCAACATTTATTATGAACCTGTTAGAAAAAAATACATACCTGTCCTGAAAATATATATCATCGATTACTTTTGATCATTTAGTATACGTTTCTCTCAGCAGAATGCGACCAACATTTTGCAAAAATACGCGACCGAATGAAAAAAGTGGTTTTCCTCTTTTAAACATAGCTAAGGAGGTAATCGTTTTGACCTGAATTTTATACTATTCCTTACTAACTAATAGATCATGCAAATAATGGCGGAAACGAGGTCCATCTCCAGTAAAATTAAGAAAAATATGAAGAATCAGGAGATGGATTTTAGGGGGAGGAGTTCTCTGAGAAAGATAAGGTAAAGAATTTAAGGGATAAAAGAAGAGATGGAATAAAAAGAGGAAAATGCCGGGAATTTAGTGAAAATTGGTACGGTCATATAAGGAAAATGGCATCGACTAAGTCAACTGGAGGTACAGCAATTCCAATTATGAAGGAAACGTAAAACTCCCAAACTTTATCACCTAATATCTCCTTCAAAAATACAGATAGAAAGCGGAAATTGTGCACAATCATAGATGTAAATGAGTACTATAATTGGCTATATTTGCGTGAAGTTTACACCAATAGGATAGGAGATACAGCAATTTGAAATATGAAGGAAATGTAAAACTCCCAAACTTTATCACCTAATATCTCCTTCAAAAATACAGATAGAAAGCGGGAATTGTGCACAATCAAAAATGTAAATGGAACTATAATTGGCTATATTTGCGTGAAGTTTACACCAATAGAATAGGAGATACAGCAAGTCGAAATATGAAGGAAATGTAAAACTCCCAAACTTTATCACCTTATATCTCCTTCGAAAATACAGATAAAAAGCGGGGATTGGGCACAATCGAAGATGTAAATGAGTTTTATAATTCGCTATATTTGCGTGTAGTTTACACCAATAGGATAAGAGATAAAGTAATTCAAAATATGAAAGAAATGTAAAACTCCCAAACTTCATCACCTAATATCTCCTTCAAAAATACAGATAGAAAGCGGAAATTGTGCACAATTATAGATGTAAATGAGTACTATAATTGGCTATATTTGCGTGAAGTTTACACCAATAGGATAGGAGATACAGCAATTCGAAATATGAAGGAAATGTAAAACTCCCAAAATCTATCACTTTATATCTCCTTCAAAATTACAGATAGAAAGCGGGGATTGTGCACAATCAAAGATGTAAATGAGTACTATAATTGGCTATATTTGCGTGAAGTTTACACCAATAGGATAGGAGATACAGCAATTCGAAATATGAAAGAAATGTAAAACTCCCAAAATTTATCACCATATATCTCCTTCAAAAATACAGATAGAAAGCCGGAATTGTGCACAATCAAAGATGTAAATGAGTACTAAAATTGGCTATATTTGCGTGTAGTTTACACCAATAGGGTAGGAGATACAGCAATTTGAAATATGAAGGAAATGTAAAACTCCCAAACTTTATCACCTTATATCTCCTTCGAAAATACAGATAAAAAGCGGGGATTGGGCACAATCGAAGATGTAAATGAGTTTTATAATTCGCTATATTTGCGTGTAGTTTACACCAATAGGATAAGAGATAAAGTAATTCAAAATATGAAAGAAATGTAAAACTCCCAAACTTTATCACCTAATATCTCCTGCAAAAATACAGATAGAAAGCGGAAATTGTGCACAATCATAGATGTAAATGAGTACTATAATTGGCTATATTTGCGTGAAGTTTACACCAATAGGATAGGAGATACAGCAATTCGAAATATGAAGGAAATGTAAAACTCCCAAAATTTATCACCATATATCTCCTTCAAAAATACAGATAGAAAGCCGGAATTGTGCACAATCAAAGATGTAAATGAGTTTTATAATTCGCTATATTTGCGTGTAGTTTACACCAATAGGATAAGAGATAAAGTAATTCAAAATATGAAAGAAATGTAAAACTCCCAAACTTCATCACCTAATATCTCCTTCAAAAATACAGATAGAAAGCGGAAATTGTGCACAATTATAGATGTAAATGAGTACTATAATTGGCTATATTTGCGTGAAGTTTACACCAATAGGATAGGAGATACAGCAATTCGAAATATGAAGGAAATGTAAAACTCCCAAAATCTATCACTTTATATCTCCTTCAAAATTACAGATAGAAAGCGGGGATTGTGCACAATCAAAGATGTAAATGAGTACTATAATTGGCTATATTTGCGTGAAGTTTACACCAATAGGATAGGAGATACAGCAATTCGAAATATGAAGGAAATGTAAAACTCCCAAAATTTATCACCATATATCTCCTTCAAAAATACAGATAGAAAGCCGGAATTGTGCACAATCAAAGATGTAAATGAGTACTAAAATTGGCTATATTTGCGTGTAGTTTATACCAATAGGGTAGGAGATACAGCAATTTGAAATATGAAGGAAATGTAAAACTCCCAAACTTTATCACCTTATATCTCCTTCAAAAATACAGATAGAAAGCGGGATTTGTGCACAATCAAAGATGTAAATGGAACTATAATTGGCTATATTTGCGTGAAGTTTACACCAATAGAATAGGAGATACAGCAAGTCGAAATATGAAGGAAATGTAAAACTCCCAAACTTTATCACCTTATATCTGCTTCGAAAATACAGATAAAAAGCGGGGAGTGGGCACAATCGAAGATGTAAATGAGTTTTAAAATTCGCTATATTTGCGTGTAGTTTACACCAATAGGATAAGAGATAAAGTAATTCAAAATATGAAAGAAATGTAAAACTCCCAAACTTTATCACCTTATATCTCCTGCAAAAATACAGATAGAAAGCGGAAATTGTGCACAATCAAAGATGTAAATGAGTACTAAAATTGGCTATATTTGCGTGTAGTTTACACCAATAGGGTAGGAGATACAGCAATTTGAAATATGAAGGAAATGTAAAACTCCCAAACTTTATCACCTTATATCTCCTTCGAAAATACAGATAAAAAGCGGGGAGTGGGCACAATCGAAGATGTAAATGAGTTTTAAAATTCGCTATATTTGCGTGTAGTTTACACCAATAGGATAAGAGATAAAGTAATTCAAAATATGAAAGAAATGTAAAACTCCCAAACTTTATCACCTAATATCTCCTGCAAAAATACAGATAGAAAGCGGAAATTGTGCACAATCAAAGATGTAAATGAGTACTAAAATTGGCTATATTTGCGTGTAGTTTACACCAATAGGGTAGGAGATACAGCAATTTGAAATATGAAGGAAATGTAAAACTCCCAAAATTTATCACCTTATATCTCCTTCAAAAATACAGATAGAAAGCGGGAATTGTGCACAATCAAAGATGTAAATGAGTACTATAATTGGCTATATTTGCGTGAAGTTTACACCAATAGGATAGGAGATACAGCAATTCGAAATATGAAGGAAATGTAAAACTCCCAAAATTTATCACTTTATATCTCCTACAAAAATACAGATAGAAAGCGGGAATTGTGCACAATCAAAGATGTAAATGAGTACTATAATTGGCTATATTTGCGTGAAGTTTACACCAATAGGATAGGAGATACAGCAACTCGAAATATGAAAGAAATGTAAAACTCCCAAAATTTATCACCATATATCTCCTTCAAAAATACAGATAGAAAGCGGGGATTGTACACAATCAAAGATGTAAATGAGTACTATAATTGGCTATATTTGCGTGTAGTTTACACCAATACGGTAGGAGATACAGCAATTTGAAATATGAAGGAAATGTAAAACTCCCAAACTTTATCACCTTATATCTCCTTCAGAAATACAGATAGAAAGCCTGAATTGTGCACAATCAATGATGTAAATGAGTACTATAATTGGCTGTATTTGCGTGTAGTTTACACCAATACAATAGAATAATCAGTAAAAAACGTTTCGCAGTTGTAAGTTTATCCAAAAGTGCTCACAAGTTTTGGTGCCAGATTTCTCAAATTAGGATTTTTTTTTTAAATTTTATAACATAGTTGCTACAAAAATCTATTTTTGATTCTAATGTTTTTAAAAAATGTGTTTTAGTTCTAATGTTTAGTTTCTTGTATAAGTCAATCAGAAAAAAATATTTAGCTAAAATCAGGTTTGAAATAGAATCTCTCAAGCGGCGCTACTGCTTTACTTGATTCACTTTCATCATTTTTCTAGAAAACTTTAATTTTAAGGCAGTTTTCGGCGAGGATTTGATGTAAGGCTTGCCTGTAAGATTAAAATTCAGCGTTATTTGCGGTCACATTTTTTGTTTATTTGATGGAATAGATTTAATTTAAATGATTTTCTATTTATTTGTACCTCCATTTCGCTAATTAGAACTGTCCAGTAGGACAGTTGTATAAGGGTTAATCGTCAAAAACTGCAAGAAAAGCGTAACGTTGAAAAACACCTAACTTTGACAATTTTTTTCTCTTTTTCTATAAAAGATAAAATTCCCAAATTTTCTTTAAATTATAGGGCAAACCTTCCTTTATGACTGTAATTTTATTGCAGCAACATAGTTTAAATAGATTTCGAGAAATACGTTGCCGAAAATGGGCATTTTCAGGAAATGTTCTTCTTCTTGTTCTTCTTCTTCTTCTTCTTGTTACCTTTTTTGTAAACAACGTAGCGCCTAAACGCGCGAACTGATTTTAATGAATGAGGTGTCATTCGATTGGAAATTTTATTTTGATGTGCGTTTTCGCGGTCTCGTCGCTGTACATAGAATGGAAGAGGAGTTAGCCCTATGTATGTGAGGCCCACTCCAAAATTATTATTAACAATAACTCTGTAAATCTTAGCCCGATCTTGATAAAATTTGGCTGGTTGTAAGGGTTAAGGATATTTGATGTTAAGCTTTAGAAAAAATTTAGATTCAATAGACAATTAGATCTTCTTATTTTTTTACGAAAAGTGTATGATAGGATATTGGTTTTAGGTGCACCTTTCTAACTGTACTTGTATAAAGTAATAACAATAAATGAAATGTTTGTGTAGTAGTAAAGTATGGTGGTGAACAGAGTTACAAAGGGCATTGTCCTGCCAAGGTTGAGGGTTGTATCACCCTTGCTAACCAAACTAGTCCAGGTATACAAATATCTGTGTGTGTGAACATGGTTAATAAATATGATTCTTTACCAAATTTATTTTACACCAATTTACTATTTCTTGCTTTATTTTACTAAGAAAAAAGTCTGCGTGTTTGAACAAAATATCCCCCTTACACCCCCCAAAAAAATACTGAAAACCGCTGAAGCAATATTTGGATCCTACCTGGAGACTTGACTACAAACTAGGATCAAAATTCCCACTTTTCGAATAGGTTATTTTACTTCTTTAAGGATTTCTTAAAAATATCTTCATTCTCTTTAAACTGTCTATTCTCGTTGCACTTAAGTTAATCCAAAACATGTTTATATATATGATTTCTTCGGAGCAACTCGATTAAAGCGATTCTTGCAAAAATAATGGGCTATACTTCTGTCTAAAGTATCACTTCAGTATAATGTACGATTGAAAATCTTAATTAAATTCTGAAATCGTAGCAAATTCCCAAAAAAAAATACGGAATTTTCTCTTACCTCCTCATTAGGATTGCAGCCATGTTTTGCAGATTGAGTTTCACTGGTAATCTATGTTTTGGGAATGTAGCAGAGTACGTAGTAACTGTGGAATAATTGGGGCGCTAAATTGTTGGTTGAGCAAGAGCACCATGATCGTGGACCCTCTCAATTTTTTTTTTTATTTCATTTGTGAAGGGAATGTATACGTCTGACGATTTAATTAAGCTGTTGCAGCTGTATTTCCTTCCTTTGCAAATTTATGTTCTGTCCGCGAATCCAAGGGATCTGGAAACGTAGACTATAATCGGGAAAACCGGATAAAACGACATCCATTGAAGAGTTCTGTCCGTTCTCCAAGCATATTGATCGATTTATAAAAATGTGAGCCTGTATTGTTACCGAGAGTAGCAAAATGTAGCTACTACTTACATAAATGTATCGCAGAACTGGACAAAAAGTGACCTTAGATTTGTAGAACGCCTGACAGAAGAAAAGTAAAAAGTACAGTAAAGTAATCGTCTATTTTTTCAGGCGGGCTTTACGTCCAAGTACCAATTAGGTGTCGTGGACGGAGGCGACCAGCAAACATACTTTACTGTAAATTTCTTCCATTAACCATTAAATAAAATCCAAGGCATAAGACCGGAAATCGAACCCAGTACCACAATACATATTACCTTTACAGGTCTCGCCTCTAACCGCTCGGCTACCGTGGCGCCTTTCTGACTGAAGAAATACGCGATTTACAAAAGAATTGGTCTCGGGACAAACAAATCGTTATTTTTTTTATTTCGCGAACCTTTCGGACATTCAGCGTTTCGATATCCATGCAGATTGGTTGCAGGTAGTTGGAAAAGGCAAGCACTTTGAGCCATCCAACCAGCCGTCTATTGACAGTAAGTAGTTGCATGAACTGCGTGAGTGGGTAGAAACGTTTAAAAGTGGCCGCAAAAGCATAAACATCGAGCACCGCTCCCGGGGAGTGTCCATATTATTCAGACACGATTGAGAACAAAGTGAAGCTCTGCGCTGATGAAGAAATGTCATTGGTGTGCTTCTTCTTCTTCAAGACAACCTTCGATCTCATACAGCACAACTTAGGCTGGATATTATTGGCAATGTGGGTTGAGAACTTCTACCCTCAACCTTCTTACAACCCAGATCTTGACACTTTTATCTGTTTGAAAGACGCTTTTCGTGACTTCAAGTTCGACGGTACATATAAAGTACAAAATTGACTTCCAGTTCAAGGTAAAGAATTATTTGCTGAGGAGATAAGAAGAAGATTGCTTGGGGAAAAAAGCAAAAATGTTATTGATTTAATAAACCTGCGTTTCCCAACCTTTTTTGGCTCGCGTACCACTTGGTAGTACATCATGCTAAATTGTACCACTTCGTAAAAATGATTGTATTTCGTGAAATTTGTTATTCCGAGTGTGTTATTTTATTATTATTTGTATAGAGATAAAATGTATCTGTTACAAAGGAGTTCATGTTCACTTTATAAACTTTGTAAAATGTAAGATCTTAGTTTTAAATAATTACAAATTTTGTACATATTTGTCTCTTCAAAATAATTAATTTACAAAGTTCTTCTTTAGGATTAGGAAAAAACGTTTCTATGATATTTTTATGATTTATTTTTTTATTTTTTATGTCCGCCATTATTGATTATTACCAGCAACCAGCATCTCGCGTACCACAGGTTGGGAAACGTTGTAATAAACCATTTTTGATGTACAGCTACTTGCCTGTTTAAAATGATTGAAAAACCCTCGTATTATAATTTATTTTTTCATGAAGATTATTTTTATTTTGTTTTAAAATTCAGATTTTTTTTCTTTTTAGAGTTCAGGCACCCATGGCCAAATAATTATAAGAAGGAACTATACAGAAGATGTTGCCTTATTAGACGTTGTAAACCGACGAAGTCTGGTCTTTGGCGTATAGTCACAGTTTACAGAGACTATCAGAGAAGTCAAACATCAATTTATATTGGATTTTATAAAAAACGTTGCGATCGTCTTGTAAAGAGATATGTTGATTTCAATTTTTCACTATATATCGATGTATTTGAGACTGGACGTAGCGATTGTCTTAGAAGTAAGGAAATAGTTATGAAGACTGAAATATTTTCTAATTAAAACAAAGTATTCGCCTACTTTTTCAGGCCGGCTTTACGTCCAACAACCAAATTGTCGTGGACAGTGGAAACGAATAGCAAACGTACATTACTATTAAATTTTTATATTAACTAATTAAAAAAAACTGAGGCCTAGACCGGGAATCGAACCCAGTACCAACAATTCAAGTATGGCGTGCCACGCCTTTAACCGCTCGGCCATCGTGGCACCCTTTATTTTCCGATATACGACTGTTTAAGAGTGAAGCTGTCAACCCCTTACTATAAATGAAGTAAAATATAAATCTAAATTATGTGACGAATCTCTTTACTTTCATATGTATATTCTTATTCTTATTCAGCATATTCTTTTTTCAAAAGTTTACCTTTTTTATTTTTGTATGCTGGACAATTTCAATGATTTCATCCGACAAAACATGAATCAGACAATTTGGTGACAGTAAATCAGAGGATTTTCAAGTGAAAGTCAAATATCTCTACTACTATATTATTGATTGATTTAAGCTTTAGAAAATATGAACTCTTAAAAATGAAGTATCATTTCATACCTGTATGTATAAGGGAGAAATAGATATATAATATGATCTAAAATCGCAGGTCTTGGTGCGCTGTTTAGCTTTTGACTCTGTTTTTTTAAATTCTTAAACCTTAAGAGTAACTTCATTAAAAGAAAAGAATTGTGAGAACAGTTGCTAAATTGTATTTGCAGTGCCATCTGTATGCGGATGAATAAAAAAGCAATGAGTACAGTAATTTGCTCAAAGATGGCAGCACGTGCTTTAGTTAAGTTCCTATACCGGCCGCTTAGATACAATCCACTCACATTTCACGATGACACCGTACTACTAAATTCAGAGCCACCACGTTAGATAATAATGATTTTTTTAACCACATGTCCAAATAATTCAAAAAATTTTACAATTCAACTTATAAAAATAACTGACAATTTATTAAAATATTTTCTTGGAAAAAATAGTTATTTGACGAAGGTTTCTAAAATGCTTGTTTTTGAAAACAAGTTATACTGTGATCAAAGGTGTTGTTAGATTATTATTTCTTTTCTCTAGAAGGCTGTGCAGTTTTAATGCCTTTGATGGTGACAGTGTTGCCAGCAGTAAGAGAACATTCTCTGGAGGCCTGGCCAACGCTCAGAAAGGGCTACCAATCCCAATGATCTAAGTTTGTCGTTCCCAAAATTAAAAATAAATACTCTTATTTATTGACTTGTTTTTAGTTAGAGGAAAATTTGGCATCGTTTCCCTCCAAATTTAAACAAAAAAAATAATAACTAATAATTTTCAGGACTTATTATTATTATTTTTTTTTTTTTGGCATTGGCTTCCGCCATACAGTCAGCATCGTCTAGGTGCTTATCACTAGAATATCACTCACTCTCCATTCTTACCTACAAATACATTCGCTTCACACATTCATCATTTTCAGGACTTGAAGGATACTTTGAAGAAAAGAACGATTTCTACGCTAATAAAATTTTCGACTTCCATTCAGAATTTAGAAACGACTTTTTAAGCCGTATTAAACTTCACGAAGACTGTATAATTTTGGAATTTGCAGAAGGTCGAAAAGACTATCTTAAAAGCTGTGAAGCACATTATGGAAATTATGTGGAAGATGGTGGTGATACATTAAGACCATTATCGGTTTTAAGAAGAGAGCTTATAGTAAGTCATTTTTGGGTTTTTTTTTTTTTGTTGGGTCTCAGTAGGGTTTTTGTAGTTGCTTGTTTGATGAGTCATGAGGGTTCTGAAAAAATAAATGGGAAAACAATAACTATTAAGTAAAGAGTAATGGCGCATGCTTAAAAAGATAAACAAAAATTATACTTTATTTTTAGGCTTTCAAAGAATGTCGTTATCCAGATCCAAATACGCATCCTTGCATTGCTGAATTCTTTTATGATTGTACTTATGATACATTGGAAGTTTACTACTATAAAAATGGTGGAATTGTACCAGCGTGTTCTGAAGAATTCAGTTCATTGTATAGACCATACTTGTTGTCGATTTATGGTAGACCAACAAAAACTGCACCTTACATACCGCCTACCCATCATGTACCTTGCGGAATGGTAAGAATTTGTTTTGTTTTTTTGTTAAGTAATTGTTGTAAACTAATTACTTACTACAAATAATTGGAAAGAAAAAATTTCAACTTTAAAAAAATACTTGAAAAGTTACTTCTTACAAACAAGTGTCAAAATGAACGATCTACTCTCTCCTATACAGGGTGACCAGAGTTATATGCTCCACCCATTTTTTTTTTAACGGCGGGAAATTTCGAAAAAATAAAAAACACGTATTTAATCATTTTTAGTCTAGTTTATTTTCAGTGATTGACCCATTTTTTTAAACCCATGTATCTCGAGATACAGCATCCAACTTTTGTTTTTCAAATGGAACGTTATATTTTTTGTTGCATATTTTTATAGTATTTGAGCTCCTAAAAAAAACAAAAAAATAATTTTTGAAATCGGTTTGGTTTTTCAAAAGTTATGGTAATTTAAAATATGAAAAACAAATTTCAGTTTATTGTCAAAATTACGTTATTTTTTTTAAAGATTCTATTCAGACTGGGCACAATCAACGGATAGGCAAGCCAAAACTCTGGACTCCCACACTTTGCTTGTAGCAGCAGTTATGGTGGCGAAGTCAAGATCTAGGCAGGCTAGAGTTATTCGACGTTTCAGATCATCGACTGAAGCCACGGGATTAAGGATACTTTACACTTTATTTTTTTAGGTATCCCCACAAAAAATAGTCCATTGGGGTTAAGTCCGGAGATCGAGGTGGCCATTGGATGGGAAAATGAGCCCCTAAGCACTTTTCATGGAAATTTCTGTCCAGGTAACCTCGAACCACTCTCGCATTATGTGCCGGGTAAACCATCTTGTTGAAAATACATATCTAGCCGACGTTGTAGATGAACATCTTCAAGCAGAACTGGCAAAATGTCTCTTAAAAAAAAAGTTGGATACCTTTCACCAGTTAAGTTCTCTCTGTAGAAGTATGGGCCGATTAGTTGATTTCCTAAAACTCCATACCAAACGTTTGTAGAAAATACAACCTGAACGTCGAATAACTTTAGCCTGCCAATATCTTGACTTCGCCACCATAAGTGCTGCTGCAAGCAAAGCGTGGGAGTCCAGAGTTTTGGCTAGCCTATCCGTTGGTTGTGCCCAGTTTGAATAGATTCTTTAAAAAAAATAACGTAATTTTGACAGTAAACTGAAATTTGTTTTTCATATTTTAAATTACCATAACTTTTAAAAAACCTAACCGATTTCAAAAATTTTTTGTTGTTGTTTTTAGGAGCTCAAATACTACAAAAATATGCAAAAAAGAATATAACGTTCCATTTGAAAAAAAAAGTTGGATGCTGTATCTCGAGATTCAGGGGTTTAAAAACATGGATCTTTCACTGAAAATAAACTAGACTAAAAATAATTGAATACGTGTTTTTTATTTTTTCGAAATTTCCCGCCGTTAAAAAAAAAGTGGGTGGAGCATATAACTTTGGTCACCCTGTATATCTCCAAGATAGTTAGTCCATAACGTATCATTGGAACGACGATTGCGTCTTCTAAGAAAGTCAATCAGTTTTTCCCGTAAAGAAAATGTTTTTTTAGAGAAAATTAGAATTCTCTTAGTATTGCAAACGATTTTGGAAAAAAACTTTGTAGTGAAACAATAATTTTGTTTCAAAAGGAATTAGTATAAAAAACAAAAAGGCACGTACTGTGCCTTCAAAGGTGCCTCCTCTGGCTCGCAAGCCAGGTTAGCCAGGAGGTTATCAACTGCTCTCTGCATTAAATGGGGGTCAACTGCAAACCCTTAATTTTGGTCGCGCGTCTGCCGCGTATGCGGACAAGAATCTAAAATCAAAACACATATTCTGAAACTAGAGGTGACGGGCAACAAATGTTTCCCTCTACCATTTTTTTGCTCAGATTAACCGTTTAAGCATGAAATGCATTTCAGCCGTCTTAAACTGAACACCCTGTATAGTTGTAATGCAGTCTCAGGGTGTAGTTGAAGAGTGGTAGCGCATTTGTTTCGGAATATACAATGTAATGAGGCATGTTTCTAGGCAGTATGAACAATATTTTGAGAAAAAAACGTGCCATTATATTGATAATTTTACAGCAAACACACTGCCTTTTTAATCACAGGGCTGCAGAAAAAATCTGATTGTTTTGAAATCATTGGACTACAATCCATTACTATTAGAATAAGTAACTCCTTCTTCATTTGTTTTTTGTTTTTGTTTTTTTAGAAGTTTGATGCATTGGAAAAAGTTGGACGGACTGACAACTTATCTAGTGTCTCAGGTACTAGTGCGAGATTTAATTCGTTTTATGAGACGGATTATGACGCCGAAATTAAGCGAAATACGATTAAAGGCAAATATGGGATGTACCTCGCTTCTTTGGCATACTTCACTAGGGAAATATTCCAATGGGAAGTTAATCCAATGGTAGAACCTGAGACAGCGTTTGCAAATGTGGTAAGTTATTCAGTCCTTGGATCTTATATTGGTACAAGTTATTAACTCAGCCCTGAGGTTTGAACCTTACGTTTTGGCAGTGAATTTCAGTTTAAAGTGTTTCAAGAATCCAATTTAGGTTTTAATATGAATTAAAAAAAAAATCTATAATTTGAGACAAAATAAGTAACATTTAAGCTGTTATTTTTGAAAGTGGTATAAGTCCAATTTTTTAAAAAATGAGTTAATGGTAATTTCAGTAAGATGTAGACACATTCTTTCCATATTTATAATCATACGTTCAATGGAGTACGATTTCTTTTATAAAGTCAACAAAAGAATTTTGACTATAAAATGTTATCACAAAAATATTTTTTTTGAAAGTGGAATAAGTCCATTTCTAATAATTATAATTAAAACAACTTTCTTATTGCAATTATTTTTGATTATTGCTACTTCAGTGTACGCTGCTCGATGCTAACTGTAAAAGAAAAATAAGTTTAAAATATCTTTTTTTGCTTTAAAGATCTTAACGAAGTAATTTCATTTTTATATTTTTAATATAACTGAAATTTAAAAAAATAAACTTGATTATTCGTGTATTTAAATGACTTCATTTTAATTATTACTTTTTACATAAAAACCCATTTCAGTAAAGCTATAATATCTATAAAAATATGGACTTAAATTTACTCCTGTTTTTATTTCTTGTAATATGTTATTTTTGAAAGTGGTATAAGTCCATTTGGAGCTAAAAAAAATCGTTTATTTTTTTAAGAATTGTAATGATTTCATAATAACATTTAAAAGGTGAATAGTGTTAATAACATCCCTCGAATAGATTAAGGTTTACGAATATTTTTAAATTAATTCAAAGGCAAAACCTTAAATATCTCCATACATGGGAAAATGGACTTACTCGTATACCACTTTCAAAAATAACAGCTCATTCGTCAATTACCCGATCCTTCTCTTGTAGTAACAGTATTCCTCAACTTCGTCACAAAAATTTTTTCCCAAGATCTTGAGATTTAATTTGGTTACTGCTCTGCTTTTCTTCGAATAGAATAATTTGGAGAGGCAGAAACATGGTGTTTCGATGAAATAAGATTGAATCTTCCAATTCTATAGATTGCTTTACTAAATCGTCTAGTTACTAAACCAGGCTTTGAATCGTAGAACATCTCCACATTGATTCTACTTTAATTTATCCACCTATTTTGTCCTAATATCTTCTTTTTTTTTCATCATTTTACAGATTAGTTAATTTCCGAACATTTTCTAGGCATTTTACTTCTTTGCCCATTAAATCGCACCACGTTCTGTATCCATCGGTGGGCAATGGCTGAACTTCTTCACAAAAATTTATCTTTTCAGTTTTATATCCACTAATATATTTGTTTGGCGGAACGCCTTTATTTACTCGACTATTTCTTTGGTTCTTAGACTTTTAATTCACTGATTCCCATTAATATCTTTTCTCATTATTAATTATTTAATACCTTACCTTCATTAAATATTTGTAGTATTCCATTTTCGTTTTGTCTCAATGCACTGAAAAATGATACTATTATTTTTGCAGTAGTATCTACGATTAAGTAACCTTTTGTCACAAAGGCATAATTGATAAATATCCCTTCTTTAGCTCTATTACAGGGATGGCCAACCTTTTTGGGGAGAGTGCCAGTATCTAAAAAAAATGCGTGCCACTACCAACTTTTTCAACGAACTAAAAAATATTAGTATGCTTTACCAAAATTCTAAAAAATGGTGAAAAAATGTTACCTTATAGGCTGATTATGGATTTTTACGCAAAAAGCACATTTTTTTTTCTCACTTAAGTCTAAGTAGTGGAGATTTAAAAATTATATAGTAGATAAAACAAAAGTACAAACTTAGGTTTTATTGTAAACAAACATTTTGAAAGATTCAGTCAGTTAGGTTATGTATAAAATAAAAATGAATAACTTGAAATATTTAACTCTAAACAATTATTAAGGCTTATTAATTTATTTAAATTGCAGCCATTAATAAAAGAATACATTACCGACGATACTGCACATGAAATGCGTGGCATAATCAAACCTCCTATAGTGCCGAATAAACTATACCAACCTAAGAAAATACCCATCCACCATAAAACAACGGATGAAGATATTTCAGAAGTTAAAAGTGTTAAACAAAAATATAAAAATTATCCAACAGATTATGTAAGTAGTGGCAATTATTATTTTTACTTTTTCCTACTATTATCAAATGGAAGCATTACGATCGTGCTGTTTCCCTTCAAAATATAAAGGGATTTGTTTCAGAATTTCATTAGTTTGATTTTAGTTTTCAAACAAAAATAAGGTTTAACCTAACTGAATCGAATTTATTTACGTACTTTTACTTCCATCACTTTTATTTGAACCTTGTTCTGAAAAAATTTATTTTTAGAGGAGCCACGGGAAAAGACCACGGTTAAAAAATCGTTTGAACGGAACTACATCTTTAATTCAATAATTCTTTACTGAGGCGCCACGATAGCCGAGAGGGTTAGAGGCGAGGCCTGTAAAAGCGAAGAAGTAATATGGTACTGGGTTCGATTCCCGGCAAAGGCCTTGGTTTTTATTTAATGGTTAATAAAAGGAATTTTGCAGTAAAGTATGTTTGCTAGTCGCCTCCGTTCACGACACTTAAAATTTGGTAGTTGGGCGTAAAGCACGCCTGAAAAAATAGGCAATTACATAACTTATAATTTAAATTATATCACAAAACAAACACATCTAACTGAAAAGATCTAATAACTTCAATTTCTTACGATGTTAACTATATGCAAGCAACAAACAGTACACCTTAATTTAAATTTCAAACCTTATATTTCTGGTGAGGGGGAAATTACCATTGCTCCACGTGTAACCTTAGAGAAATCGAGTATGTTTTCCTCTTCTTGAGACGTTATAGAATCCTTAAAATGATAAAAATAAGGTTATTTGGTGCACAGTCCTTATCGGAAGATGAACAGTTAACGTATTTGAATGGAGCAAACTGGGACGCATTGGCTGGTTTTATAAAGACGCTCTAGCCTATCGTTCCTTTTTGGCTAGCCAATTCATTAAATGGTGAATGAGTCAATAATAAAATAAAAAATATAATTATCTAAAGAAAAAAATTCAGATACTCTTGTATTATTTTCATTTTGTCATTGTATTATTTTCAATTGAAAGAATCTAAATGCTAGTATTATAAAATTATAATGTTAATGGCAGTAAAGAGTAAGCTCAACCTATCTATTATAATGTTAATAGTAGTAAGAGTAAGCTCAACCTATCTATTATAATGTTAATGGTAGTAAGAGTAAGCTCAACCTATCTATTATAATGTTAATAGCAGTAAGAGTAAGCTCAACCTATCTATTACAATGTTAATAACAGTAAGAGTAAACTCAACCTATCTATTATAATGTTAATAGTAGTAAGAGTAAGCTCAACCTATCTATTACAATGTTAATAACAGTGAGAGTAAGCTTAACCTATCTATTATAATGTTAATAGTAGTAAGAGTAAGCTCAACCTATCTATTACAATGTTAATAACAGTAAGAGTAAACTCAACCTATCTATTATAATGTCAATAGTAGTAAGAGTAAGCTCAACCTATCTATTACAATGTTAATAACAGTGAGAGTAAGCTCAACCTATCTATTATAATGTTAATAGCAGTAAGAGTAAGCTCAACCTATCTATTACAATGTTAATAACAGTAAGAGTAAACTCAACCTATCTATTATAATGTTAATAGTAGTAAGAGTAAGCTCAACCTATCTATTACAACGTTAATAACAGTGAGAGTAAGCTCAACCTATCTATTATAATGTTAATAGTAGTAAGAGTAAGCTCAACCTATCTATTACAATGTTAATAACAGTAAGAGTAAACTCAACCTATCTATTATAATGTTAATAGTAGTAAGAGTAAGCTCAACCTATCTATTACAATGTTAATAACAGTAAGAGTAAACTCAACCTATCTATTATAATGTTAATAACAGTAAGAGTAAACTCAACCTATCTATTACAATGTTAATAACAGTAAGAGTAAACTCAACCTATCTATTATAATGTTAATAACAGTAAGAGTAAACTCAACCTATCTATTACAATGTTAATAACAGTAAGAGTAAACTCAACCTATCTATTATAATGTTAATAACAGTAAGAGTAAACTCAACCTATCTATTACAATGTTAATAACAGTAAGAGTAAACTCAACCTATCTATTATAATGTTAATAGTAGTAAGAGTAAGCTCAACCTATCTATTACAATGTTAATAACAGTAAGAGTAAACTCAACCTATCTATTATAATGTTAATAGTAGTAAGAGTAAGCTCAACCTATCTATTACAATGTTAATAACAGTAAGAGTAAACTCAACCTATCTATTATAATGTTAATAGCAGTAAGAGTAAGCTCAACCTATCTATTACAATGTTAATAACAGTGAGAGTAAGCTCAACCTATCTATTATAATGTTAATAGTAGTAAGAGTAAGCTCAACCTATCTATTACAACGTTAATAACAGTGAGAGTAAGCTCAACCTATCTATTATAATGTTAATAGTAGTAAGAGTAAGCTCAACCTATCTATTACAATGTTAATAACAGTAAGAGTAAACTCAACCTATCTATTATAATGTTAATAGCAGTAAGAGTAAGCTCAACCTATCTATTACAATGTTAATAACAGTGAGAGTAAGCTCAACCTATCTATTATAATGTTAATAGTAGTAAGAGTAAGCTCAACCTATCTATTACAATGTTAATAACAGTAAGAGTAAACTCAACCTATCTATTATAATGTTAATAGCAGTAAGAGAAAATCAAAAGCTTTTTTTTCTTTTTCTTATTTACAGTTCTTTGTGTATATAAATAATTGTTTTGTTTTATTGCAGCCAATAAATATCGTTAATAATGTCGGTAAGGGGATGGAAGTAGAAGAATTCTCTTTCTCCAGCTGGGATCAAACTGAATATGATACGGTAGAATATCCAGCTAAACTCGATATTCTCAAGGTTAGGAAGAAATTCAATGACACCGCAAAACAGTGTAATTATATTAGGAGTCTATGTGCGAAAAAATCTTTTGAAATGGTTAACAGAAAACGGATAAAGATAAGACAAATAACTAAAGAGAAATCTGAAAAGCAAATCAAAAGGGACGAAAGAAAACACAGGGTAATTACAATAAATCTTAATAAAAAGATGCTTTATTAATATGGCCATGCATACAGTTTTTGACAGTGATAAAATATGTCTAGTTTGAAAGATTTTAAGTAGTGGATTCCTCACTGCATTTCTTGTTTGAGTGTAAAACTTTTTTAACTGATTAGGTCTTTTTTCATTACAAAATATTATTGTACAACTTCTTACTCAAACTCGCAGAAATTTGAGCAATCACTTACAATAAATATAAAAGAACAGTTAAATTCCATATTTAATTTCTGTAAACAGGCTGCCAAAATTAGACATTTTGTTCCGGGAGAATATTTGTTTTTTCTTTCTTTTTTATCAGTACTTACTAGATTAGATTAGATTAGATTAAATTAGGGTGGCCTCAAGGCCTGCGCCACCGCGACCCCTATGGATCTATTGTGGCTCCCCGGCTTTAGAACTCACCCTCCAGACCCGTCCGTTTAATCAGACTCTTAATTCTGGAGAGTGGCTCCTGGGTAAAGCTCTCAGGCCTTGGTTTTTCCTCCCCGAGAAGTAACATCCTTAGCCATACGAGCCCCTCACACTGACACAACACGTGCTGTGCCGTTTCTTCCTCTTCCTGACAAAACCTACAAAGGCTATCATCTGCCAGGCCCATGCGATGCATGTGCTTTCTGAGCCTGCAGTGGCCCGTTAATAGGCCTACAATTATCCTTACAGCCCCACGGCCTTGACGGATTAATTCTGCGGTCAGCCTCGGCGAATAGCCTCTAATGAACTCCTTCGCCTGTCGCAGCCCAGTGGTGGCAAGCCATCACTCCTGAGCCTTACTCTGCACCCATGCATTGATGGCCGCAGACTTAACACATTTCGAAACCCCAAAGCAGGGCTCCGGGCCAACGAAGTGTCCCGCAGAGCCTTCCCGGGCCAATAAATCTGCCACTTCGTTCCCCTTGTGTCCTGAATGACCAGGTACCCAAACTAGAAAGACCATATTCTGGTCACTAATTTCCTTCAGGGCACCCAGACAGTCCCAAACCAGCCTTGAATTGACCTGGTAGGAACTAATTGCCCGTAGAGCAGCCTGACTATCCGAGAAAATTACGACCTTAGAGTTAATAATTCTTCGCCCTTTAATCTCGGTAGCACAGAACCTAATTGCAGCTAGCTCAGCCTGAAAAACTGTAGCTAGTTTTCCTAGGCTAACCGAAAAACTACATTTCGGTTTCGCCCCGTACACTCCCGCTCCTACTCCCTCCTCCAACTTGGAGCCATCTGTGTACCACATTGAATCTCCCACAACTGGGGGTCCACTTTTCCAAGCCTCCCGGTCCCCAATACAGACTTTGAAAGGCTTGTTGAAGTTATATTTGGGAGTCATAAAGTCCGAGGGCAGGCCCAGAATTGGGTCGGCCTCCAGCTCCTCATATAACTCTTGATACGCTCCTCCATGCCTAACGGTAATGGGGGCTTGTCCTGTCATAAGCCTAATGACAACGGCCTTTGCAACGCCTTGAATATATATGTGCAATGGGGGCAAATTTAATAAAATTTCCAAGGCCGCAGTAGGGGAAGTCCTCATGGCCCCAGTGACACTCAGGCAAACCAGCCTTTGAATACCACTGAGTGCTCGGATTCCCCCCACCTGCAAGGTTTTCGCCCACCACGCCACCGCCCCATGTGACACCATGGGTCTAACCACACTTTTATAGATCCAGAGCGTCATCCTAGGGCTTATTCCCCAACTTTTCCCACACAGCCTTTTGCAGCATCCTAAGGAAACCTTAGCCTTGTGGGAAATCATATTTATGTGAGAATTCCATGTAAGCCTTTTATCGAAGATAACCCCAAGATATTTGGCCTCCATGGACAGGGGGATAGTAACTCCCCCCAGAGTTGGTTGCTCCAATCAACCCAGATTCCTCCTCCTCGTGAAGGGAACAACCCTAGTTTTATGAGGGCTGTAAACAGGCTGCCAAAATTAGACATTTTGTTCCGGGAGAATATTTGGTTTTTCTTTCTTTTTATCAGTACTTACTAAGAATATTTATAATTTATTTTGGTTTATTTTCAGTATCAGTATTTGTATCTTTTGTATCAGTATTTGGTTTGTCTCATGTTTATTATGCTGCTAAATTGAGGATACTTTTTGATTTAGTTTTTTTTCTCTAAGATAATTTCATTTTCTTTGGGCATGTTATATGCAATTGTTAAAAATTAAATGATTGGCCATTTTCATTGCTTAGGCAATTAGCTATGTAGCAATAAATACATAAATAAATAGAAAGAGGCTTGGGGTTAGAATGTGTCAAAATACTCTGAAAAATATTGTAAAAATAATAATAATATTGAGAAAATTATTTAATAAGTAGTTTTCTAGGCTTTTATGGAAACATCAGTAATTCCGGTGCCATCCCATTTAATTCATAAACAATTATAATTAAATCAGACTGCGTATGGTGATGGGTTTCCTTTTACTTGGGACTTGGTTCACTACTGTTTTAAAAGTGATCGTAGTTTAGCTGATACTTTGATTGCTGAAGGAGACAGTGAAGTAAGAAATAAAACCTTGCCAGACTTTGAGAATTCCTTGCGGAAACAGGATTAGATTAAGAGACAGAACATTACAAAAAAATATGATAGCTAGCCTAATTTGTATTCGGGTAGACCTCATGACAACCTCCTGATCGTTTTATACAAATAAAGGCATAAAGCAGGGAGATGCCCTTGCCTGCCTGCTCTTTAATTTGGCACTGGAATGGGTTGTAAGAAGGTCTGGTATACAGACAAGTGGCACAATTCAAAATAGAACCATTCAGCTGTTAGCGTATGCAGACGATGTAGATATGATTGGTCGATCAAGAGGTGCGGTCGAAAATGCGTACATCGACTTGGAGAGAGCTGCAACAGAAATAGGTCTTGAGGTGAATCAAGCAAAAACAAAGTATATGTACACTTCTGGAGTGGAGCAGAAACAGGATACTGTGCAATTCGGAAATTACACCTTCGAGTGGGTGGATTATTTTATTTATCAAGGCACGCAGGTGAATTCCGACAACAACGTGCACAGTGAAATTAATAGAAGAATATTGCTGGCTAACAGGACATACCTTGGTTTGCAAGATCATTTTAAAAGTCAGTTACTCTCCAGGTCGACTAAGATAAGGCTTTATAAGACCCTTATCCGATCCGTCTTAACGTACGCCTCAGAGTGCTGGGTCACCACCAAAAATGACGAGCTTGTTCTCCTTAGGTTCGAAAGAAAAAAAAACTTCGAAGGATCTATGGAGCCATTTTGGATGGCGAAACATGGAGACGGAGAAGTAATGCAGAACTAAGCAGTTTGTACAGGGAGTTGACGTGGTGAGTGGTGGTGAAGCTTGGACGCCTTCGTTGGGCAGGACATGTAGGCAGAATGAATCCCGAGGATATACCACACAAGAGAATTAAAGAAAATATAGATGGTACGAGACGAGTGGGAGGACTGAGGTCGCGATGGAGTGATGGTGTTTCGAAGGATGCAAGAACTCTCCTTGGTGTCCGAAACTGGATGGTGGCAGCATTAGATCGGGACAACTGGCATACTTTGATAGAGGAGGCCAAGATTTGCGCAAGAGCAAGTTGTAGCGCCAGTTAAGAAGGGTAGACCTCCTTAGATGAATTGTTTACCCTAACTGGTTTCTAATGAATATTTCTACGCCATAATTGGTCGCCGCCAAACATTTTATTCGAATACCTTTCCCCAAAAAATGTGGTATTATTATTATTTTATAATGATTTAAGGCGCGTCAACCTCTAAGGTTATGGGCGCCCAGAGTTATTTTCAGTACACACTGTTTGCCTCCGGACAGTGTCTCATCACCGGTACAGTGAGTTGTAAGAAGCTCCTAGAAACAGAAAAATCTAAGTTCCAGCACCAGGAATCTCCGCGTGGGAATCCAATACGCTAACCGCATAGCTAATCCTATCTCTAATAAGTATTATTTTATTGTTCATCTTTTTCCACCGATGGTATATGACCATGGTTGGCGTCTTTAGAAGGACTATTTTATGTTGATTACTTTTTTTTTTTTGTGAACTTTATATTTATAAATAAAGACTTTAAATAATATTGTTCATCTTTGTTTATAGGTACATAAAAATATTATATTAGCTCCGGAAAAGAGCAAATACATGGTTTATCCAATTAAATATCGAGTACTCACTCCCAGCAAGGTCAGAGCTAAACGAGATATAATCTTCTATTTTGGATTCCAATTCAAAGATGTCTACTCAGATGTGAGTAGTACTTTTTTACTTTTTCTACAAATAGTTTTGATTTAATTTTTTTTTCTTAAGTTGCCCAGGGACATTCTCAGTGTATTGCCTCATAGTCCTTACGTTAAGCTAACGTAGCCTATTTATCATTTATTGTATTTTGTTTCAATTATTCTATCATATGTGCTTTGCAGTATTCAAGAAATTTGTTAACTAACATGAGATGTGATACTAGTCTTTATAGCAAGTCACTTGCAAAGTATCTGCAATTCGTACGTATTAAATTTTATTCTTTTAGCACTATACAGGGTGTTCAGCATAAGACTACGGTAACTTCGGGAGGCAATTCTGTGCATCATTTGTAACAAAAAATTCCATATAAACTATGGCTCGATTCGGCTCCGTTTTATAGATATTTTTAATTTTATGTTTTTTCAAGGTGTTACTACTTTTTAGCAAAAAGTTGTCTATATTTCTCAAACTATTAAAGCTACAGCTATTTTAATAAGCTAATTAGAAAGAAGGTTAAATTTCCTTTTAAATAAGCTAATTTGTATTCCAAAATAATAATATTAAGTATTTTACTTTGACATAAGATATAGTAAGTTTATAATTTTTTCCAAAAACTTTGACTTCATTTTTCTCGAAAACATTTTATATGAAAAAACCGTGCACTATTCAGGAAAAACATCTACATACGATCACCTTTCGAACGGTATACAATAATTAGGATTATGTTAAAAATTGATGCAGAAATCTGTGATTAACTGCAAAAAGTAGGCCTCAAAACAGCGTCGGCATTATGAAAGGAATTCACCTACCATAAGAATATAACTGATCAGAATCATCAAATCCAGTACGTTTGCAAACGTGTAATTTAATAATTAATTTATTTAAGAACTATATTCAAAAATATAAAATTTACATTATAAATAATAAAATAAAATAAAAAGAAGAAAAATGAATATGATGTTAAATGAGTGTTAGGTACCAATTTCAAAAGAAAGGATTTTCGTTTAACGAGTTTAGATCTGTGTTTTTCTTTAGTTAATTAAAGAAATATGCTAAATAATGTGAATATATCATTTTGAACTACTCAATAAAACTGTGGAATTAACAGGTTGTAAAGAGCTAATGAATAAGCCGAACACAGGAGATTGTGGAGAGCTAATGAATAAGCCAAAAACATATTACTCGCTCTGATCCCCAAATTAAATAATGGTGGATAGAATACTTCACCGAACCGCCAGTACACCTCCACGATCGTCTTAGCGTTCGGAACACTGTCAGGAAAACATCTAGAATACTCCCGCCTAGCTTCTCCACTATTCCCATCTACGAAACCGTAGATGTATAACATATCGTGATATTCAATATTCGAATACGCTGGCATAATGATAGCAAAATGACAACTAAATATCTAATGAAAATGTAGACTTTAAACTATCTTTTCTTCTTGTTGTATTTATTTGTTTTTATAAGCCGTATTAGGATAAAACATATCAGTTTTTAACTTGGAGATTAGAGCGATAAGTAAGTTCCTTTCATAATGCCGACACTGTTTTGAGGCCTACTTTTTTGCAATTAATCACAGATTTCTGCATCAATTTTTAACATAACCCTAATTATTGTATACCGTTCGAAAGGTGATCGTATGTAGATGTTTTTCCTGAATAGTGCACGGTTTTTTCATATAAAATGTTTTTGAGAAAAATGAAGTCAAAGTTTTTGGAAAAAAATTATAAACTTGCTATTTCTTATGTTTGGGCCACAAAGTAAAATACTTAATATTATTATTTTGGAATACAAATTAGCTTATTTAAAAGGAAATTTAACCTTCTTTCTAATGAGCTTATTAAAATAGCTGTAGCTTTAATAGTTTGAGAAATATAGACAACTTTTTGCTAAAAAGTAGTAACACCTTGAAAAAACATAAAATTAAATATATCTATAAAACGGAGCCGAATCGAGCCATAGTTTATATGGAATTTTTTGTTGCAAATGATGCCTAGAATCGCGTCCCGAAGTTACCGTAGTCTTATGCTGAACACCCTGTATAGCATTTTTCTAATTTTACATATAATATCTAGATCTGCTTTAAACACTGTTGAAATAGGAAATAAAAAAGTCAACCGTTTTTAAAACGAAACTTTTACTTTGTCTAGCGATTAACCGTACCCACCTGAAGGATAATTAAAAAACAAAAAAATTCAGAATGTTCAACCTCGAAAAAAAAAATTTACAAACAGAAGAATGGCTATAGCCAGAAAGAATGACGTTTTAGAGCTGACCTATCATTTTACCCCACTTTTGGAATGTGGTTACAAGATTGAATTTTTTTCAACCTTTTGTTTGTAATAACATTGTTACAAAATATCCAGCAATATTTTTTCAAACACTGTTGCGTTTGTAAACACTAGGATTTGTTAGATTCATTTGTAGAATTTCCATCTTTTGCGGCGAATTTTCGCTAATCTGAAAACAATTTCACTCATTTCGTTGATTGTTTACATCAATGTGCAATGCATGCTAATTATTTTTTATATACAGTTTTTACCAACGGGTGATCATTTATTTAGTGAACTTTTATCCAATCTGGATTCAGACGTGGCCGCTCTGCGATAGATAACATATTTGTTTTGTTAAATTTAGTCCGCTTGAGGCTGTCGGAGAAAGGGCAGAAATTATTCTGCTTCTTCGTCGACTTTAAGTCAGCTTTTGACTCCATAGATCATTCTTCTCTATTTTTGAAATTATTTAACGTCGGTGTTTCTTCAAAATTTATGAAAATTCTCAAAAAACTTAACTCTTTTTCATTATCATCGGTCCGAGGTCACGAGGGGAACTCAGATTATTTTCAAATCGGTTCGGGAGTAAGGCAGGGCTGCCTCCTAAGCCCGATTCTGTTTTCTTTATTTGTGGATGATCTTCCAGATATCCTGGAAAGTGGGGTTTTGGTGGGTGACACAAAAATTAAGATCCTTCTCTATGCCGATGACATTGTGTTATTGACGGATAATCCTTTAGCCCTACAAAGAAATATTAAAATTTTGGAGGGTTATTGCGATCAATGGAATCTCTCTGTGAATTTGGCCAAATCAAAAATAATGATCTTTCGGAACGGTGGAAGGTTGGCTTCTTCGGAGAAATGGTATTATCGGGGTCAAAGAATCGAGGTGGTGAACAGATACAAATACCTCGGCGTCATCCTAACTCCTCGCCTAGAAGAGAGAATCTCGGTAGCCAAACTTGGTTTAAATAGAGTGTGGCATAAGTTCATTTTGAATAAAAATGTCCCATTAGACGCTAAACTCCAAGTTTATAAAAGTGTTTCGCGTGCTGTGGTTTGCTATGGTGCCCAGGTCTGGGGTTTTCAGTGTTATGATTTATTAGAAAAATTTCAGAGATTCTTCATTAAGAAGTTATTTTCTCTTCCTTCTTCTACGCCAAATTACATGCTTACAATAGAATCAGGTCTGGAACCTTTTGAGACTTACACTTTATCTTTGCACTTTAAATATGTTCTTAAAACTCTTTCTTTTCCTGATAATAGACTTACTAAAAAAATAGCTCTCCAAATTATCAATAAAAAACTTTTTTGGTTCAAGCATTGGCTCTCTTTGGCAGGGTTGTACTCCCATGGCTTTGAGGGTTGCCTCGCTGATCTTCCGAACTGGCGTAGTCAGCTTTTCTCGCTTGTTTCTGCGATCAGGGAATCTCTTTCCGAGCAGTCATTAAACAGAGCGGTTAAGTCCGAACGTTTTCCTTTATATAGTTTCTTAGTTCGTGAACATAAAGATTGCGTAACGGCCTCTTTTCATGATAAACTAAACATCCTTGATCTGCGTTGGTTTTTCAAGCTCCGAGGAGAGCTTCTGTTTTTGAACCATAGGCCTTGGTTAGATAGAGACTTTGACGAAGAAAAGTGTTCTCTGTGTAATTATAATGTTCGCGAGGAGATTTACCATTTTCTGGGGGAATGTCCTCTACTATCTGAGTTTCGTCAAATTTATTTCAAAAAGGCTACTCTCTCCAGGGAGGAGATCATTGGGTTCTTGTCTGGCCAGGTCCAACCTTGCCCGCTGCTACGCTATGCTCGCCATGCCTGGAGGGTCAGGTATCACTGGCTTTCTGACATTATTTAGAATAGACATTATAAGATAATTCTAGAATTTTTGAATTGTAATTTCTTTATTAATTTATTTATTTATTTTTTTCCGAATGGTAATAGATAATTTATTATTGTTTAAATTTATATTGTTTATTTGTACTCTTTATTCACTTATTTTACTTATTATTTACTTATTTTTTCTTTAATTGTTCATGCAGTAAACTCTGGCAGACGGCATTTGCCATTGCCTATATATTATGTTTTTTTCATAATTGTACTGTACAAGTCTTAAATAAAAAAAATAATAATAATAGTGAACTTTTAATTATTCTTCAGGTTGCTTGCTTAAAGAGAGCCCCTCGAATTTAAAATAATTAATAACTTACTCAAGTAGCACTTGATTAAACATTTTTGTCCGTATTAATGGCAGCTCTAGATATTTAGTTCGTTTTGCGACGTATACATTTTAATTTCTTTTCCTTTATTAGGTTATGACTAAAGCTAACCGTCGACGTAGGAGATTCACCATGAAAGTAGCAAAACATATCTTTCTAGCAGTAAGTAACAAGCTTTTAATTCGTAGCTAATAAAGATTTTGTTACTATATCGTAGATACGTACACATTTCCGTAGGAGTCGGTGTTGCAATGCCACGGACTCCTAGCACAGTATTCTATGCATTTTCACTCATACTATAGGGACACAATACACTTATGCTACATTCACTTGAAGAAGCACACTAAGGGCAAATACACTGGCACGCCAAAGGGCTTACCTTCCCTTGAAGATAGATACGGCAAAAGAGTGTTAAATCCATTTGTAACGCGGGCTGGGCGTAAAAACTGACAACTCTACCCAGAAAAACCTTAATAGTCCTTAATGTAGAAAAATTAATATTGAAAACCGTTCACGAATAGATAAAAATGTAACTTTGATCTTAAATACGAGGTCTGTAAATTAAGTAATGAGACTGATTTTTTTAAAATTTGTTTATTCACAAAGAATTACAATTCTATATTGTTACCTTCAAAAATAACTTCCTTCTGAAGCCACACAGCGCTGAAGACGTTTCTTCCACTCCTCATAGCAGTGGAATAGCCTTCAACTGGTCGGTTACAGCCGTTTGAATGTTTTCGACTGTCCCAAAATGAGTTCCCTTGAGGTGATTTTTCAACTTCGGGAAGAGAAAAAAGTCACAAGGGACTCAAGTCAGGCGAAAAAGGAGGCTGAGGAGCCACAGGAATGTATCTCGAAAAATATTAGGGATATCGAAACGGGATCTCAACGCCATTTTTTACAATTCAGTTTTTTTTGGCCGTAACTCTACCAAAAATGAAGGTACAGCATCGGGAGTGGAAAATTTGAAATCTGGACAAAAACAAAGTTTATTTAATGGGTTTAATTATTGTTAATAATTTTAATAATAAAATTACATTTTTTATTTTTTCCAGACAATCAAAAAATCTCTTAGATATATTGGCTGCATTCGGACATATCCACTTATTCTTACAATTCTCACGGTAATTATTTTATTTTGTAGTTTTAATTAAGAAGAATTTGAGATGCTGGGGGTCCAGTGCGAATCTTACAAGCAGTGTGAGCACTCGATACAGGCAATATTGGTCAAATAGAATCTAAACAACAGTTGCCCACTTACTGTTCAGTTAGTTTAATTAAAGAATTTATCCCAATTATTTAAAGAATGTTTGAATTGAAAATCAAGTAATACCTAACACAAATTTTAACAGTTCACGGAGAAGAATGAACGCATATTAGCATAGATTTGGGATAAAAGAGAATGTGCAATCTGCTTCCAGCAGACTGTTGGACACATCTTATGCAACTGTGCCACACTGCAACTAAAGTAGAGCCGAATTAGCGAAGACTCCAGTATGGGCATATCCTAGACCAGGGATGTGGGTCAAATTTTGTTCACTTTTTTTTTAGTACTAGCTCTTGGGTCACTAATGCCCATTTGCACAAGAGTTAAGTTTACAAATTTTAAACTGAATATTTTCAAAACTAAACATCATTAAAATTCAGTTGACTTAACGGGTAAAACGGGACGAAACAAGTGCTATGAAAGTCACAAACATAACTGAACAAAGCCTTACAAAAGTGTGTTTTATCTGAAGAAAAATCTAAATATGGTTATTTGCTTTGGGTTGTCGATTGTTTTAACAAACAAAATATGAGTAAAATTATACATTTTATTTGATATTTTGTAAACACTTTTGCTTTATTTCAAATACTACAAAAGCATTTGTCGTCATTTGCCTTTTAAAACTGTATTGATCAAACTAAAGGTTATAGATAGCATCTAAATTGCTTTTGTGTCATTGATTAAAAAAAAATACAGATAGAATATAAATTATCCACACAATTAGAAAATCTAAATCAACCCGCTTAAACAAACAAATGGTTGCCTAGCAATTGTGGGTCAGTATAAAAGCTTGCGCAGGTCAGTGTCTCGACAGGTTCGCCATCACTCTCCTAAGCTTTAACCAGAACAACCACTCCTTCAAACTCAGTGATAGCCTTACTTTAAAAAAAATTAACCAGCAAAATCCTTCTCCAATACCCTTGAGTAATTGTCCTTGAGCCCTTTAATATTAAATATATTAAAGTTTATTAAAACTGTCCGGTAGGACAGTTGTATAAGGGTTGATCATCAAAAACTGCACGGAAAAGCGTAACGTTGAAAAACACCCAACTTTGACAATTTTTTTCTCTTTTTCTATAAAAGATAAAATTCTCTAATTTTCTTTAAAATAAAGGGCAAATCCTCCTTTATAACTGTAATTTTTTTGCAACAACCTAGATCTTATAGGTTTCGAGAAAAAAGTTGCCGAAAATGAACAAAAACGGCATTTTCAAAAATTGTTGTTGTTCTTGTTCTTGTTGTTGTTCTTCTTCTTGTTGTTGTTGTTACCTTTTTTGTAAACAACGTAGCGCCTAAACGCGCGACCCGATTTTTATGAATAAGGTATCATTCGATTCGGAATTTTTTGTAGATGTGCCTTTTGGGGGTCTCGACGCTGTACATCGAATGGGAGAGGAGTAAGCCCCCTTTATGTAAGGCCCCCTTCAAAATTATTATTACTAATTACTCTGTAAATCTTGGCCCTTATCAAGGTATAATGATAGAATTGTTTATTCCAAATTTTAAAAAAATCTGTAAAGCAGATATGTAACTTTGTAAAATAGACAAAAAGGAAAATCTATCCAAAAGGTACAAAAATCTCCTTAACAAAAACTTACAGTTTAAAATGTTAAGTATAAGGGTTGTTTAACGCCAAAAGGTACACAAATCAGCGAGTACCCAACATTTCATTAATAGTTGAGTAATTCTACTGCATTAATTTTCATTAATAAGTTATTTTTTAGAATTTATTAGATGTCACAGACCCTTATGCTGGCCATTTTCGTCTACAAAATATATGTTCAAGTAGCACTGCAGATTGACTGTAATATCTAGTTATTTATAATAATCAAACTGTTAATTACAGGTTAAAAAGAAAAATGTTATAAAAAATATTAAAAAAATATGAGGCTAAAAAATTCAAAACCTTTTTTAAAAAATGCTTACACCAACATACATCAATGATTTTGTTTATTTTATTTATTTATTTTTATTTTTAACCTGTAATTAACAGTTTGATTATTATAAATAACTAGATATTACAGTCAATCTGCAGTGCTACTTGAACATATATTTTGTAGACGAAAATGGCCAGCATAAGGGTCTGTGACATCTAATAAATTCTAAAAAAATAACTTATTAATGAAAATTAATGCAGTAAAATTACTCAACTATTAATGAAGTATTAATGAAATGTTGGGTACTCGCTGATTTGTGTACCTTTTGGCGTTTAATCAACCCTTATACTTAACATTTTAAACTGTAAGTTTTTGTTAAGGAGATCCTTTATTAGTTTCGTCTTTCTTTATCTAAAAAATAAGTTCATTTTATTCTGCCTATATGTATAATATTTCTTCACATAATTTCTTTTTGTTTATGTATTTAGGGCGCGTAAACATCTGAGGTTAATAGCGCCCAGAGCTGTATTTAGTACCTCCTAACAGACCGGTAATGGACAGTAAAAGTAATCGCCTATTTTTTTCAGGCGGGGCTTAACGTCCAACTACCCAATTAGGTATCGTGGACGGTGGCGACTAGCAAACATACTTTACTGTAAACATATTTTTCTCATAAATAAAAATTAGCTATACGCAGGATTCGAATCCTGGAAACTTCCAATTACAAAGCCACGTTCATATCCACTAGACCAATATCCGCCTAACGATGATGGAGATTTTACAAGGCAATTCTTGCTTTTTATAGAAATATAGTTGTATATGTATATTTAAAATAATGTTTTGCAATATCTTTTGATTAAAATCGAACTAACTCTTATGTTGGCCAAGCTCCGGGGCCCACAGTATGTAGCCGCAGATACGTACTGACGGGCAGCATTTAGGTAATGGTACATTTTCAAATTTATTTTTCATCACCTGGTCCAGTGATCTGCCCCTAATCTAATATCTTTCATTTTTCCCCCGTCACCTGGTATTGAGCACACTGGCAAAGTAGATGAACCATTTACCATTTACTAAAACTAATATTTTCATTTTAGTTATATAATCATTACAAGAATCGATCTCATTGGGTTCCAAACACCAACGAAATTGAAGAAATCTTGGAAATAGTAAGTGCAATCGATTTTTCTATTACAAAATTAAATATACATATCATTATATAACTTTTTTATTTTCTTTAATTGAGCCCGTTAATTAGTCCTTTATATTCTTAGTACCACATGGACGAAAAAGAGATAAAAGAAGACGCAGTAATTCTTACAAAAGTACTAAAAGAGGTTAATATTTTCACATATTTACAAATTACTTTAAGTTTTTTCATACAATCATTAATGTACATTTTCTATTTCAGGTATTACCTCATGCCGTAGAAAAACAATGGCGTTATATACCACCAGACGTTGTAGCGGTAAGTACTGAGTTTCAAAACTACTATAACAAGGCCTTCTAGTTACTTAGATCAGCGTTTCCTAACCTGTGGTACGCGAGTTGCTGGTTGGTAGTACACGAAAAATAATAAATAATGGCGGACATTAAAAAATTAAAGCATAAAAATATCATAAAAACGTTTTAATACATAAAAATTATTTTAATTAATAATATTATACAGTAAATTTGTTAATATGTACAATAATAAGGTTAGTCTGTCTCAAGATATACGAGAAAATATAATAGCACATAAAATTGTCTTTCATGGAGTATTTTCCCAAAACCCGAAAACACAAATGATAATTGGATTTCAAACCCCCTTCTATAAAGAAAATTTAGGAAAAGCTACATCATCATCGATAAAAGATAAAGAAAATTTAATAGAATTATCATGTGACAGAACTTAAATGATAACTATGTGTAAAAATCTACTTAAAAAGAGACTGGATTGTAATGAGTAAGCTCTATCCAAGCAACATTAAATTTAATTGGTACTTACAGGTAGTTGAATGCTTAAAAGAAATTAATTTAGAAGATTTGGGCACAAATATAATAATCCTAAATTATAACTTTGTAAATTAATTAATAATTATGAAGAGAAAAATAAGTACGCAATTTTTAATTGGTTAAAAAAAGTTTTATAGCTAAGATCTTATACTTTATAAAGTGAACTTGAACTTGGAACTCCTTTGAAACAGATACATTGTATCTCTATACAAATAAAGATAATAATAATAAAATAACACACTCGGAATAACAAATTTCACGAAATACAATCATTTTTACGAAGTGGTAAAATTTAGCATGATGTACTACCAAGTGGTACGCGAGCCTAAAAAGGTTGGGAAACGCTGCCTTAAACTATCTTACAAAGAACAATATTCTTTAGTTTTCCATTATCCTTGTGTAGTGGATTCCAGTTTTTAAATTAAATTTAAGAAAAAAATTGTACAAGTTTTTCTGTTCTTAGAAAGTTTCAGTATTTCTTATCAAAAAGCATTACCCATGCATACAATGCACACCAAACAGTGCAATGCCATTTCCTCTTCTTCTTCCTGAAAAAATATGATAAAAGGATGTAGGATCTACGCCTTATCGAACTGCCTCCTGGCCGCCAAAATCTTCTAGCGTCCGTTTTCTAGAAGCAGTAGCTAATCAATCTCTTTGCAATGCCATTAAGCGGTTGCGAATCCTCCCAATCGTGCTCTTGAGTTTCTTCTATATACTCTGAACTTAGTATAGACAAATGAAAAGATCTCTGCCCAAAGTGGTAAACCGTTTGATACCCAGTTAATCCTTATTATAAGAAATTCCTTTAAATAGATCTTTTAGGCTGTAAACGCTTTCAACTTTTCCCTCCTAATCTGTTGTACTTTCCCAAAACTCTTAAATTCCTACATTCTCCAATGTTTCATGTTCATTGTTCAATCAAATATTTGAGTTATTTTCTTTTCCAGTATGGTCCTGCAGACAAATATTGGAATCTATATAAACATAGGAAAGATCTTTTGCTAACCATACTTACTGAACAACATAGGAAAGATCCATATATTAATTTATATGAAGAAACTAAACAGTGTGAAGAGCGAATTGTCTACGTGATACCAGATAGGAATCCTGTAAGTAATTTTATATATATATATATTTGGCTTTTTTTTGGCATTTGCTTTCGCCATACAGCCAGCATCGTCTAGGTGCTAATCACTAGAATATCACTCACTCTCCATTCTTACTTATAAATACATTCGCTTCACACATTCATCCCTCTCCTATATTTACATACAACTATTTACATACAAACTTACAACTGATGGATGGATCAGTACTCTATATTCCTGCCATCCTTATAGCTTAACCGAAATTAAAATCACGTAATCCTTCTCTAATCATTTTCTTGCATTCATTCTATAACTTTTAAATACATTCATATTTCATTGCTAGCTCTGCTATAGGTGCACATAAATGTTAGTGGAGAATATAATGTCTTCGTAGCGAAATGGTGCATCTAAATACCTGTACAAGTCGTCAAACATTCGTTTCCTTTCTACCACATAACGTGGACATATCATTAATATATGTTTGAAATCCTCCTCCTCATTGCAATCTACGCAAAGAGGAGAGGAGGACCTTTTGTTGATTCTGTGTAGATACGATCCGCACACCGCGTGGTTCGCTCTCAGCCTGCTTATTGTCGTAACAACCCATTTATTTGTGACAGTTCCCTTAAACCGATGGTTGTCTAGGTCAGGGGTCGGCAACCCGTGGCTCGCGAGCCGCATGCGGCTCTTTTATCCCAATTGTGTGGCTCTTCAGCCTGCCCAAAATATAATGTATATTTTAATTTTATTGAAACGAATGAAAACTCCATTTATTAAAGGTATTTTTAAAAAAATAAGATCAAAACTGGTAGAAGTACTGAGCAAGAACAAAGTGTGGGAGACCTTCTGCCAGATTTCTGATATTATCAGTGGAACAGAAGTCACCTCAGAACATCGTGTACCCTTTACAACCAACGAGATAACTTCTTTCAGCAAGGCACCTATAACATCTGTAGATGTTGCATGATCTTTTAGTCGTTACAAGTCCATCTTACGCCCAGATCGTCGTCACTTTACGTTCCAACATTTGAAATTTCATGTGGTTGCAAACAATTTCGAAGAGTGAAGTTTTCAAAATTGAAAATTTAACACATCTTTTTATAAATAGTAAAAATGTTCTTTGTTGTATAAATCATTATAACTTGTAAAAACAAATTATTTTGTTCCTAATAAATTATTATAAATTGTAAAAATATTCTTTTCTTGTATAAATAATTATAACTTGCCCCCTCCCAAAAAAAAAATCCATTTTCATAAAAAAAAAGTCCATTTTACTTAAATATTCCAGAAAATATTTTAAGAAAATCACATATTTTCCACATAATTGACGAAAATAAATGCATATTTTAATTAAATATTTGGCATTTTTAAATACATAAAAATCCGTTCCTTAGTGATTACAAATGATCTTTAGAGTTGTTTACACTCTATCACCCTTGCGGCTCTTGGTAAGAATTATTAAAATTATTTAAGGAGAAATAGCTCTCTACTTAAAATAGGTTGCCGACCCCTGGTCTAGGTAACTGATCTGCCATAGTTTTATAGAATCTCCCTTCATTACCATTACTATAATCTGTCTGCCATTTTTGTAGTGCTGCTTTTGCAATTATGCACTTGATATCGTTGTGTGGTAATTTATAATTAGCCATTTCCCCACTATTGGTGGCTTCCTTTGTAAGTTTATCAACAATTTCATTTTCTTTTATACCACAATGACCCTTATCCATAAAAATTAATACAGACTCCCTTCTCTTTAAAAATGGCTGTACTTTCTACAATCTCTGCGATAATATGATTCATTCCTGCAGTCTATATTAATATTTACTATTTGAATTGGTTCGAAATGGTATTCTAGCATAAGAAGGATCTGTAGGAGGCTATGTCACGGCAAAGTGGGTTAGAATGGTAAACTAGTGTGGAAAGGAGTATCAGCAGACTGATTTTGGACTTAGCAGTGTGCGGGTACGGATAATGGATGCAGTCTCTTGGAGTTGAGTCGATTTTAGTGCGTCGAGGAGAGTCTGAAAAATTTCTTCTGTGCTGTACTGGAGTTTTTTGATGTTATTACTTACAGGTCAAGCTCCAGGTTGTATAAATAATAATAAATTACTGGGCTCATTATTGTGTTAATTGGCGACAAAATTAGTTCAAACGGTCATTCTAGACATCCATGTGATTCCAAAATTGAATACCTAGTTAAATGGCGTCGCTGCACTTGGCGAGCAGTATAATTATGTAGTCAATGAAAAACAATTGGACTTAAAGTGCAATCTATGTTATAAACTTGACAAATAAATTATAATTATTGAGTAAGAATATGTAAAAGTGCGATCAGAGGGTGCTGACGACGACGCTAAACCTTCCCAGACTGTCACCTAACATTCAGGTTGTGTCGCGTTGTCGTCAGCACCCTCTGAGTTTACAAAGAGACTTATGAACTAAAACGCTTATAAGTATCTAATAATTTCAATGATTTTTTTAATTTTTTAATTTGTAGATACGGAAACACAAAAAACGAGGCGGAGAAGTATATCGACAACTGGCCAAAGACTTTTTAACAGCTTACGTAAAACCTGTTAGTATTTTTTTTGTTTTAGTCAATTACTTAAGGGTAAATAACAAACATATACAAAAAGATCAAAAACGTTTAAAAATTAATCGTCTTTGTGTTAATTGCAGACGCTGACTTTAGTGGCGAAATCTGGTGTCTTTCTGGCCAAAGAAACGTTGGAGGATATATTCGATAAAGTATGTAAAGAAAATTAGAACACATTCAATATCTCTTTTACAAATACACTGACAGGCAAAAAAAGTAGCCACCCTACAGTATGTGTTCTTATTTCCAATCTATTTCTTATTAACGTCTCCACATACTTTTAGAATAAATAACAGGCCACTTGTAACATACTTCGGAATATTCAAAGTAAATAATAACAGAGGGTATTTTTTAAAAAAAAGAAAAATTATTAAGTAATTTAAAATTAAAAAAATGTTAAAAATTTAGTTTCCGCCTCTTGCGTTTATTAAGGCTTGCATTCGACGGGGCATTGACCTAATAGGATTTTGAATAATTTCCTGATTTCCGTTTGTGCAATCCTGAAGCGAATCTGCTAAAGTTGGACGTCTCTTAATTCGTCTTGAAAACTCATCCCATAAATTTGTAATAGGCTTTAGATCTGGACCTACAGTGACTCCCATTAATATTGGGACACCTATTACAAAATGATTTAAAAGGAAAATGAAAACAACAGACAAAAGTTTGGAATTTTTTTTTTTTTAAATTACATTAGCAACATCTGTGGAAATTATATATAAGTATAAATCGATGAAATTCCAAACTGTTAGGTAGCACTTTTTGAAAAAGTGTAAAATAAGGCTCTCAAAAATATTGGGACACCAGAAGTGCTAGAGTTTAAATGTTCAATATTTAAAATCTCCTACTATTTAATATTTGGTTGGTAATAATTTAATAATTGCTTTTTGACTTACAATAGCCCTCAAACGATCAGGCATAGGTGAAACAAGTTTTTGGTTAATTCAGGTGGTGTTTTTTTCCCATTCTTCCAGGAAACATCGTTTTAATTCATTTTTGTTAGATATTACTCGTTTTTCTTAAAGCACTGGCTAAATATTGCCATAAATCTTCAATGGGATTAAGATCTGGTGACTGCGGAGAGGTTTGGAATACTTTTGGGCAATTGTATAACAGTCACTGACGTATCACCCAAGCCGTAGGTTTGGGGTCGTTATCTTGGTAGAATTTAGAAGACCCTAAAATACCAAATGTTTGGACACTTTTTTCAAATTATATTTTAATATATTACTGTAAACTATTTTGTGCATCATTCCATCAATAAACACTAATTCTCCAAATCCTGATGCGGACATCCAGCCCCAAACCAGAACTGACCCACCTCCACCCGGAGGTGCAGCTTTAAAACCCTTTAAAGTTGGCTGTAAATTCTTCTTTTCGAGTTCAGCGTTCGCTTTCCTCCAGACCATAACCCTTCCATCTGAATGGAAAACATTAAATTTTGATTCATCGCTAGAGTATATCATTCCAAAAGTCACTATTTACATTGGAATATTTTTCGGCAAATTTCACTCTCTTAACACTATTTATCTTACTGACAAAGGATTCTTCCAGGCTACTCTACCATGATAGTCGAGTTTTCTTAGCACTCTCCGAACTGTTTCTGCTCCTTTTTTGCTCTCTGAACATGTCAAAAATTTCACACAGAAGTTTTGGAGCACTAAGTCTTTTAATATATAACGCTGCTCTCTCTCAGAGAGCAGTTGAGGACGGCCTTTTTGTGGGATTGAAACAATTCTTTTTTCTTTTTGGTAACGCTGAATGATGTTCCACGCAGTAGATGTTTTAGGTCCGATCAGTTTTTCTGTCTCTCTAACACTTTTTATTGTCTTTGTGCAAAGAAATTATAATATTTCATTGTTCAATCGTTGTATTTGTATTTTTGCGCGACATGTTACACCTGGCTTGATTTATATAAACTAATTTAATTATTAATTTCATATTGAATATATGCTTAAGGTATATATTTACAAATTGTATAGATATTCGGGCAAAACCTTGGACAAACTATAAATTATAATAGTGTCCCAATATTTATGAGAGGTAGAATTTGCTCTTATTACTATATATATTTTTTTTAATCTACCAAAACATTTTTATTTACTTATTTAAATAGTTTTTATTTAATTAATAGTAATTATAAAATGAAATGAATTTGAATAAATGGGTGCCACTTTTAATTTTCGTCAATTTTGAACTTCTGTATGTACTGTCCCAATATTAATGGGAGTCACTGTACATGCTCGGCCCACTCTAAACATCGGATTGAAGCGTTTTCCAGGTAGTGGGAAACAATCTTTGCTGTATGTGGCCGTGCTCATTTCGTGTTTAAACGAAAATTCCTCGCCAACGTATGGTACGACTGGGAAAACAGCCTAAGAAAGAATGTCTTCTATGTAGCCCACTCTATAAAAATTAATTTAGTCCGAGCCTTCAAATTAATCCTGGCCCAAACCACATCACTGTGAATTTTAAGGATTCGAGATCAAAGTTTACACAAACAAACGGTGTGCTAGTGATTTGTTTGTGTTATTTTGTTTTTGTTTTTACCATATTTCTTTATTTCCCTATTTTGAATTTCCTTATCATTTCTTTAACCTACCATACGTTTATGAACAATGCATGCTAAAAATATTTGATTTTTGCAATAACTAATGGTTAAATACATTTTTTTTAAGGGTGGCCACTTTTTTGGCCGCTCAGTGTAAATATAACAAAACAAAAAAATAATAATAAAAATAACGTAAACTGAATATGTTTCACTGCAGTTATGAATTTCCACAATTTTTTCTACTAGGGATAAATATCGATTAAAGTGACATCGATTTTATTGATAATGGATTTCTACCGTAAATAAAAGGTTTTGAGGCCCCCTCTGAATAAAATAACCAAATTTTATTTTTTGATATAGCTCAAACTTTATATTGTTTAAAAATGTGATTAGGTCCGCAGTGCTAGGATAATAATCTTGTTTATTCAAATTACTCAACTGTATTAAGTGAATTCTAAGTCTTCAAAAGATCGTTTCATTACGGTATACCCTACGAGTACGAGTACATTTAAGCAATCTAACAAAAACATCGAATTACCATTAATTATTTTTGATTCATTATTTCAATAGGATGAAAAAATAATTGCCAATTTCAGTCAGGATATTTTATTTATTGTGCCGAGCTTACGACCTGGAGACTAGGACAACTTCAGTGCATATTGTTGCACTGTAGTAGGAAGAATGGAGAAACAAACAAAAGACAATTAGCAAGAAATACCAGAAGAGTGCAAGCCCTTTATTTATTCACAGAAAATACTAAGTAACTTCTGGCTCTCTGCAGCCTGTACAGAAAAAAACTAAAACTGATACTTGTAAATGTCCTCTAACGACAGACAAACGCACGCCAACAGCTAGGGAGGTGGAAGCGTTCACACCGCTGCTGCACCGACGATGCAGTCACTGCCGCTCTGCCTCCCTCCGCTCGTCACCCAGCATCCAGTCAGGCTATGCTCCCCTCCCTAGTTCACTTCTTTCGTAGCCATCACTCATTCGCCTGCGTTTACATAGTCTCATAAAGAATCAAGTTTATGCAATAAAAAATGTTAAACTGTTTTATTCCGACAAAATTCTTTAATCAAATCATAATTAGGCACATGATAATTAAAATAAAACATATTCTGCATTCATTCACAATCCGTAGTTAATGGCGAATCGTAATATAAATCCTCAAAATAATTTACTTTAATTTTTGCATAATAGCACTCTTTATTAAATACCTATGGAGGGGAAAAAATAGTGAAAAAATTCTAGAGAACATTTTTGATAAAAATATTTAGCCTAAAATGTCTTAATGGTGGAACGTAGAAGTGTTATGTGGGCGTGTAATTGGGAGTGGTCTACCCCTACCTCCCTACAATTCTATTGGCCAGTATACACGCCCACTAGGCTCTTGTTAGATCCGCCATTAAGATTTTTAATGCTAATTAATTTTATTAAAACAATTGTTTAGAATTTTTTTACTATTTTTTCCTCCGTATGTATTGCATAAAGAATCAACTTATGCAATAAAAAAATTTTACGACAAAAATATTATTATTATTATATATTGATAAACTGATAAATTAATCCACTTTTATTTAATAATTGGCAGGCCCCAGACTGCTCGGAGTGCAGCCGTTGTTGAGATTGTGCGAAATTTGGTGATGGCAGATTGTCGCTTGACCGTGCGGGAGATTGCCCAAGAGGTTGGAGTTAGTGAAACTTCAAAACGGAGGTCCTTTTGTTCCGGCGACAACAACTTGGTCACTCTCCGCTGATGTGCGGCCATTTTTGAAACGGTTGAACCACTCCTTAATTTGTGTTATTACCCATCGCTTCGTCTCCAAACACCTGCTGAATATTACGAATTGTTTCGCTTTGAGAATCACCAAGCTTTTGACAAAATTTGATTCAGTGCTTTTGCTCAACACGTTCAGTCATCTTGAGAGAATCGGTAATGCGACGAACACGTTGTGTAGCACCTCACTCAGCGACCCACGGGCAGTGACTGACGCGTTGGAAGGCGGTGACAAAATTCACACATGCGCATGAAGGTGTCTTTCTTTACTACAGTGGCGCCGCGCTATCGTCTTTATTTTGCGAGGGAATATGCCTAAAATTAATATAAGATTTTTTTTATTTTTGCAAATTTTAATTTTTTCCTGTTTAAAAAAAAATCGAGGATAAATTTAGTGGTGTTCATATCCAAATATTACCTTAAATCGACTTATAGCCTAATCATTAGGTGTTAGGATATAAAGGGGTTGGCAAGAAATTTTTACTTTAAAAAGGGGTCGCGGTCGCAAAAAGTTTAAGAAGAACTGGTCTATATGATAAGCTGGTGTATCTTTTAGTCTGCTAATGAACTCAAAATACGTACACCAACTTAACAATATCATATAGACAATAAGCTCTGAAGATGACCTAGTCCCAAGGTGGAAAGCTCGGCACAATAAAATAAATATCATGACTGAAATTGGTAATTATTTTTTCATCCTATTGAAAACTTCGAAATTAACAGAAAAATGTTTATGAAAGAGAAGTTTAAGAATTGTCAGAAAAATGTCATTTGACTGTACACAACAGATTTTTTTCAAACTGATTGTACTAATTAGGCAACTTTGGTTTTTCAGGTAACTATGCTTATGCGTTTAAAGAGATGTCAATTAAGCAATCCAGAAATAATGGTGGTGATAGAACAGGTATGTTTAAATACTGTATAAAAATTGTTTATGTTTAATCAGCTCTTTTATTTTATAATCTTAAAATTTGGAGGTAATTATTATGTATTAATTTTGCTGGCCAAGTTTACATTCTTAGCCACTGTTATTTTCAAGCGTATTACGTTGACTTAACCTAACAGCAAGAGGCTGAAGTATCTTTTGTAATTTTTATATATTTGTTTACAGGTTCTATGGAAAAGAAGGGAAGAATACAGCTTCGTGAATTTGATGAAATATTTGAAAAAGGTAAGTCACCAAATAAATGGTGTACATTAGCTGTATTGTCTGTCCTTGGTATCGTTTCCACCAGAGTCCAAAATGCAACTAAAACTGCCTAAAGCAGATACTGAGGCAGTTCTCAATACTTTTTAAAAGTGCAAATCACATTTCACTTGATATGTTTTCTTGTGGAACCCTAACATTTAAAAATGTAGAGTGCTATTAGCGAGCAATTAGGAAGAAAATAAAACTATAATTTTACAGTTATAGTTGCAAGAATCAGTTAGTTTTGTTATATTATTGTAATTACTATCAAAGATTCTTTAGAATATTTTTTTGATTTAAAAATTAAATATGAGAGAACTTCACACATATTTATAGACATTCAAAATGGAATTCAGTTCTTCATAGATCTTGATTCAGTCTTGGTTTCAGTCTTCTTGAAGCTGTAGGGAAAAAGTTGTCTGTTAGTTTGGTCATATGAGTGTGAATGGCTTGAATGTCCAGTTCTCTGTGTATTTTTGGGTTCCTAGTAAAAAATGAGGTCTTCAGTAACTAGCTATTCTTAGTGCTTTATTTTGGAAAAGTCTGCAGGTCTTTTCGTCAGTGTGTTGCTAGCTGTAATCTCCAGACTGGGCAGGCTAGATGTTAAAAGAGATCTAAGGAGCGTCTTGTAGAGCCGTACAGTGCCAGCAGTGTTTAGAGCGGTGTGTTTCTGTTACTTAGTGGGTATAACTGTTTCAGTCGAGTGTATACTTGTTGCAGTTTCTTGTGTTGATGTGCAGTCTGCAGGTCTTCTCGTTAGTGTGTGTTGCTAGCTGTAATCCAGACTGGGCGGGCTAGATGTTAAAAGAGGTCTAAGGAGCGTCTTGTAGAGCAGTACAGAGCCAGCAGTGTTTAGAGCTGTGTGTTTCTGTTAATTAATGGGTGTATGTTAACTGTTTCTGTCGGGTGTATGCTTGTTGCAGTTTTATGTTGATGTGCAGTCTGCAGGTCTTCTCGTCAGTGTGTGTTGCTAGCTGTAATCCAGACTGGGCGGGCTAGATGTTAAAAGAGGTCTAAGGAGCGTCTTGTAGAGCAGTACAGAGCCAGCAGTGTTTAGAGCTGTGTGTTTCTGTTAATTAATGGGTGTATGTTAACTGTTTCTGTCGGGTGTATGCTTGTTGCAGTTTTATGTTGATGTGCTATCTGCAGGTGAAGATCAAGGATTATGCCGAGGTAGCGCTCTCCTTGATCCTTTTGTTTCCAGAGACACTAGAATGACTAATTAAGTTCCAAAGTAGTCTAAGTAAAGTAAGTCGTAAAAGTACAATTATTTCCTGTTTTTTTTTTCAGGCGGGGCTTAACGTCCAACTACCAATTAGGTGTCGTGTACGGGGTGCGGAAACTCCATACTATACTATAAACAATTTTTTTAGAACAAATAAAAAGTAGCCTACGCGGGATTCGAACTGGGGATCTCTCACATACAAAGCCACATTCATGACCACTAAACCAACACTCGCCCTAAGTAATAGTAGATATGTAATGCTTGTTTATCAGCCGTTGGAGATATAAACGAATTTTTCCCAATGTTCTTAGTGAGGAAGTAAAATTTTAATTTTAATGATTTAGAGTTTAATTTTATTTTTTCAATGGATTATTATTATAAAATACAGTCAACCCTCCTATAACGCGGTGAGTGGGTACCGCGTTATATGGAAACCGCGCTATAAGAAAAGTCAGAATTAGTACAAATCACATCATTCGTACCGCGTTATATGGAGACCAATAAATACAAAAGACAAGATAAATTATAAATTATTTTTATTGAATTGAAGAGTTCATATTAGGAAATGAAACAAAAAGAAAGACTTTTGTAAAATTATGTAGTCTTTTAACACTCATCCTTGCTGTCAAATATGATTCGTCTAACTCGTCTTCTTTTAATGTTTAAAATGTCTTCCTCATTTGGTTCATCTTCACATTGGTTTTCGATTGTAGCTTTTTTTTTCTAACTCCACTAAAACCTCTCTATAGGGAGCTAAGCAATTTCTTAACTCTCTTTTAAACTTTGCGCTGCGCACCGTTGAATGATCAGTTTGAATGAAATGTAGTTCTAATTCTTTAGCCAAATTTAGCCCTTTTTTCACATCTTGTAAATCAAGATTGGTCAGCCTGGTCAGCAGTCAGGAAAAAATTAGACAGAGCGCACGTATCTAATTGACTAACTACCCCTAAATTAATTTTTAACCCGAATGTTGGGACAATTAGATATTATTTTGTATGCTATTTAAGTTGTATTTTTAGTTATTTTATATAAGACAACTAGCTGTACCCGTTCACACGTTGCTGTGTTTGAACAAAAAGGCAGTTTTGATACCTCAAACATAATTTATTAATGACCAAATGTATACAATACATCGAAATGAAAATTAACAATAAAATTACCCCTACTTCAGAGTACAGTAGTGTCCTTGCAAAGGTATCATTTCTACATAATGTGAAAAATTCAGTTAATGTTGTTGGCGGTGGTGACATTGCTCTTGCACGTACATTTTCTGATGTAAAATACACACGCTGTCCATTTTCAAGATGTACAGCTAAATGAACAACCGTTGAATATCGTTCATGAATGGAAAATGATATACAGGTAATACGCCATACAACCTCATTGCTACTTATGTAGCGTCCCAGTTGATATTGGGTGAGATGCAGTTGTATTTTCCACTCCAAACACTGCCATATCGCTTCCTTTGTTCATATATTTGCAAATATACTTTATAGCTTTCACTGAATTGCAGTACCCAACATTTATGTGTGCGTTATACGTTTTTAGTAGTAATGGAGAATATGGTACTACCCAACGATTATCAACGTCAATAGTATTGTTGAGTACTTTTAGTTTAATGGATTTTCCACCATCTTCGGTATAATTTATTCTCGTATTAATAATTGCAAAAAACTGTTTTTCATGGTTTTCATGGTTACACTTTTAACAAATATTACTAATTAAATGTTATTTTGATTTTTTTGGGATATTTGTTCGGGTGTACCTAGAACCCCAACTCTGATTTAAAAAAAAATTCCAAAAACCTTCCCGGGGATATACCTAATAATTTCCCAAATTTTCACGGCGATTGGATGTATGGTTATTGAATCTATCGAGTACAAACAAACAGACACACATTCATTTTTATATATATAGATTAGGTGAAGGATCCTTCGTTTATGTTAGTAGGCTTGTATATTTTTTCTTTCTTGTTTTGGTCAATATTCACCCTAAAGGTCTTGTTCACCCTAAAGGTCTTGTTCACCCTAAAGGTCTTGTTCACCCTAAAGGTCTTGTTCACCCTAAAGGCCTAGTTATCCTTTTATTGTGATGGTTCCTTGCTGGTCAACACTACCATTAGTTAGTACTTACAGTATTGTGTAATGTTGTCCAATTATAAACCACAAATAAACCGTTTAAGTGCCACGGAGCGATTTTGCGCTTCTTCGCTGTCGCTAGAACAGTGCCAGCAACAAAATTTTAGAAAGAATTGGTCACCAACGAAACTTACTGTGAAAGAGCTCTGAGACGACTGAAACCGATGTCGTAAACGGCTAAGAGATAAACTTGAATGTTTATATAAACATATCCAGTTAAAATCATTCATTGGGTGCACGGAAAGAACTGATGGGACGTTATTGAATGGAAACCGCGCTGTAAGAGTACCGCGTTATAGGAGAGCTGTCGCAATTTCAGCTCCGCGTTATATGGAAACCGCGTTCTGAGAGTACCGCGTTATAGGAGGGTTGACGTTAAAACAATATATGACTGAAAAGCTGTATTCTACAAATTTAGCTGTACAAGAAACTCAGTGCAGAACGATATCAGATTTTATTTCCATCTATTAAAAGATAATTAAAATACAAATTGAAAAGTATTGATGTGTTTTTATTACTTCTAAGGCAAGCAATTTCTTATTTTTAATACAATGTTGTTTTTCAGGAATTGCAACATTCAAAATTCAAATTAAATCCACAAAAAATAAATCAATTAGCCTCCAAGGTAATGTATTATGTAACTTTATTATTGTTACTAATAAGTAACAATTAAAAATATTTAATGAAGGATTTATTTAAAGTGAAATAAAAGCTTCCGAGTAGCGTTCTGTCGTAACGGACAGCATAATTCTTTACCGAAAAAGTTAACTGTAAAACATAACAGTTGTTTCTTTCAAAAAAAAATAAAATTAAAAGAGAAAATTTAATTTCGTTGAATTTGCGAAATGAAGTAACCAAGTTTGTTTGTTTACAGATCTATGAGCAACATTCAAAAGATAATGGAGTGTTCTCTGACCAATTCATATTGGATGTCTTAAATTTGGTAATTTTGATTTTTATCAATATTGAGATTTGCCTAAGTTAGATTCATGAAGACTTTAGGACAACAGAATCAAGCGTAACCAATGCACATACGTTTTTTAGGGTGAAATACTTCTGGCCAACTTGTACATACGAGGGTCGTTTGAAAAGTCCGTGCAAAAATAAAAACTACTTAATTTTTTGGGGTAAACCTTTTTTATTTTCAACATAGTCTCCTTTTAGGCTTATACACTTCGTCCAACGCTGCTCTAGTTTGTTGATCCCTTCCGAATAATAGGATTTGTCCAAGTCTGAAAAATAGCCATTCGTTTCTGCAATCACCTCCTCGTTTGAATAAAATCTTTTTCCCGACAGCCATTTCTTCATATTGGGGAACAAATAGTAGTCCGAGGGAGCCAAGTCTGGAGAATAGGGGGGATGTGAAACGAGTTGGAACCCTATTTCCATTAATTTTGCGACCACAACTGCTGAGGTGTGAGCTGGTGCGTTGTCGTGATGGAAAAGGACTTTTTTGTGGGCCAATCGTGGGCGTTTTTCTTGCAGCTCGGTTTTCAAACGGTCCAATAACGATGAATAATATGCACCTGTAATAGTTTTACCCTTTTCCAGATAGTCGATGAGGATTATTCCTTGCGAATCCCAAAAGACAGTCGCCATAATCTTTCCGGCCGAAGGAACGGTCTTCGCCTTTTTTGGCGCAGATTCCCCCTTGGTAACCCATTGTTTAGATTGTTCTTTGGTCTCAGGAGTGTAGTGATGTATCCATGTTTCATCCACAGTGACGAAACGACGCTTAAAGTCCTGCGGATTCTTCTGGAACAGCTGCAAACCGTCCTTGCAACACTTCACACGATTTCGTTTTTGGTCAAGCGTGAGCAATCGCGGCACCCATCTTGCGGATAGCTTTGTCATGTCCAAATGTTGATGCAAAATATTATGTACCCGTTCATTCGAGATGCCCACAGCACTAGCAATCTCACGCACCTTCACTCTTCTGTCATCCATCACCATATCATGGTTTTTTATCAATGATTTCTGGAGTAGTAACCTCAACAGGGCGTCCAGAACGTTCAGCGTCACTTGTGCCCATATGGCCACTCCGAAAATTTTGAAACCACTTATAAACTGTTCTAATCGAAGGTGCAGAGTCTCCATACTGTTTATCAAGCTTCTCTTTAGTCTCCTGAGGCGTTTTGCCTTTCATAAAGTAGTGTTTAATCAACACTCGAAATTCTTTTTCGTCCATTTTTTGAAAATCACTCGACTTTCTCGATTCAAACGAATGCCAAACACAAAGAAATAGACCGATCTGGCTGAAACTTGGTGTGTGTTCTTCCAAGAGATGCTACTAACTAAACATAACCTCGATACGCGCCAGTGGTGCTATCTCTCTGACTTTGCACGGACTTTTCAAACGACCCTCGTAGACAGATACATTGCTGACGTTGTTTATTCAATAAAATCGGCATGGAATTTACTTCTGAGATTAGCTGGAGTACACACTCGTACGACTCTCTCTTTTCTACTATTCTCGAGAATCTAACTCATACATTCTCATCAAATGCCGAATATTTGTGTCACATTTAATTCAAAATAACATCATACAGTTTTTGACAGTAAATTACACACATTCAAATGTTGACTAACATGGAAGTCTACCCCGCACCCCTCATCGAGAACTGCATTAAACCATTTGCCCGGGAAAATTGAACCATTCTCGAGAATGTGAACAATCCATGAAAGCCGATGGTCTCTAAGGTATCCTCCATGTCTCTTTCAGCCATCTCAGCCTTGTCCTAGGTTTCTTTGGACCTCTTATATCCTCCATCCGGTGCATATGTCCCAACCATCGCAGTCTACCAGCTAATAGATTCCCCAAACAGTTTAGCCATTTCTTCATCCTCAAGCCTTCCACTAACCTCGCATGTCCAAAACCTGCGTAACCTTTGCAAAACCAATCTTGTCAAAACTTACGCTTCTGAGCCTGGATATCGACCTCAGTACTGACTTATAAAACCTTACTTTCTCTGCTCTCTACACATAGTGCTCTACATTAAGTTTTTTTTTTTTTAAATAGTTGGCCAAGTGGCTCAAAAAGGATCGAAGCAGAAGCCTTGATGAAATTTTGTTTGATGTTATCTGCAAGGTAACTACTCTCTTATGCAAATATTTTTATGAAATACTCTTATAATTTGCCTCTTTTATGAAGAAAAATCAATAAACTTGTAGTAGTTAAGTACCTTAGAGATACAGGGTGAACCAGTAAGTATTGTCCATAGGCCTACTGGGTGCAGCACATCTAAAGTGGAGTTCAATGACGTATTGGCCAACTTCATATTTTCCACTGTTCTTGAGTGACGTCACTTTAATTTTTTTTTTCTAAAATCATTACTTTTATCCAATAAAAATGTTATTACTCAGAAAGTTTTAGTCCGAATTCGATTCTGATGACACGGTTAGAAAGACAGATAAATTTTCTAAAAATTGATACCATTTCGAAGCATAAGTTATTCTACAAACAGCCTCAATCTTCCACCGAATGCTGGAAAAAAAACAGTTATCGAAATTTTTAAGAAAACTCATTCGGCTCTTATGTGATCATTATCCAGACCTAGGTGCTGGCACTTTTAATAAAAGTTTCCTTGTTTAATGGGCTTTCAAACGGTATATCATTTTCCAGGATTCCTTTTATCTTCGTATGAGAAATTACGTTTGTTTTACAAGAAAACGTGTTCACGAGCACACAACAGTGTTAGTTTATCAAGTTGTTTAATTCATTGAAAACTCTTTTAGATGGACCAGTAGTCAATTTTAAAGTAGGCTATCTTAAAATAAGGAAGTCAAAGGTTACAAATTGCACTTTCAAAAATTTCGATTACTTTTTATTTTTCCAGTATCCAAGAGGAAGATTGAAGCTGTTTAGAGAATAACTTATGCTTTGAAATGGTATCAATTTTTAGAAAATGTATCTGTCTTTCTAACCGTGTCATCAGAATCGAATTCGAACTAAAACTTTCTGAGTAATAACATTTTTATTGGAAAAAAGTAATGATTTAAAAAAAAAAAAAATTAAAGTGACGTCACTCAAGAACAGTGGAAAATATGAAGTTGACCAATACGTCATAGAACTCTACTTTAGATGTACTACACACAGTAGGCCTATGGACAATACTTACTGGTTCACCCTGTATATAAGGTTTAATAAAAGAAATTTATAGTAGTGGAGAGGGGGCACATTTGAACAGAATTTATATTTTCTGCTCACAGAGTGCACCAGAATCGTATTACTGAACCTTTTTATTTTGTTTTCTACAACTTTCAAGTCTTCTTAACAGATCTATATCAATAAACAGTTGGTACTTTACATATACAGGGTGACCAAAGTTATATGCTCCACCCACTTTTTTTTTTAACGGCGGGAAATTTCGAAAAAATAAAAAACACGTATTTAATCATTTTTAGTCTAGTTTATTAACAGTGATTGACCCATTTTTTTAAACCCTTGTATCTCGAGATACAGCATCCAACTTTTGTTTTTCAAATGGAAAGTTATATTTTTTGTTGCATATTTTTATAGTATTTGAGCTCCTAAAAAAAACAAAAAAACATTTTTTTGAAATCGGTTAGGTTTTTCAAAAGTTATGGTAATTTAAAATATGAAAAACAAATTTCAGTTTATTGTCAAAATTACGTTATTTTTTTTAAAGAATCTGTTCAAACTGGGCACAATCAACGGACAGGCAAGCCAAAACTCTGGACTCCCACGCTTTGCTTGTAGCAGCACTTATCGTGGCGAAGTCAAGATCTAGGCAGGCTAGAGTTATTCGACGTTCAGGTTGTTTTTTCTACAAACGTTTGGTGTGGAGTTTTAGGAAATCAACTAATCGGCCCATACTTCTACAGAGAGAACTTAACTGGTGAAAGGAATCTAACTTTTTTTAAGAGACATTTTGCCAGTTCTGCTTGAAGATGTTCCTCTACAACGTCGGCTAGATATGTATTTTCAACAAGATGGTTGCCCGGCACATAATGCGAGAGTTGTTCGACGTTACCTGGACAGAAATTTCCATGAAAAGTGCTTGGGAATTCATTGTCCCATCCAATGGCCACCTCGATCTCTTGACTTAACCCTAATGGACTATTTTTTGTGGGGATATCTAAAAAATAAAGTGTACAGTAACCTTAATCCCGTGGCTTCAGTCGATGATCTGAAACGTCGAATAACTCTAGCCTGCCTAGATCTTGACTTCGCCACGATAAGTGCTGCTACAAGCAAAGCGTGGGGGTCCAGAGTTTTGGCTTGCCTGTCCGTTGATTGTGCCCAGTTTGAACAAATTCTTTAAAAAAAAAATAACGTAATTTTGACAATAAACTGAAATTTGTTTTTCATATTTTAAATTACCATAACTTTTGGAAAACCTAACCGATTTCAAAAAAATGTTTTTTGTTTTTTTTTAGGAGCTCAAATACTATACTATAAAATATGCAAACAAAAAATATAACGTTCCATCTGAAAAACAAAAGTTGGATGCTGTTTCTCGAGATACAAGGGTTTAAAAAAATGGGTCAATCACTGAAAATAAACTAGACTAAAAATGATTAAATACGTGTTTTTTATTTTTTCGAAATTTCCCGCCGTTAAAAAAAAAAGTGGGTGGAGCATATAACTTTGGTCACTCTGTATATCTATATTTTTTAATTTAAAAATTTTGTGTCAAATGTTAATATCGGCCCCACTGGTGGGGTAGCTTTGAACACAATATCTTTTAATAGGTTAATTATGACTAAATTAATAATCTGATACTTTTTACAGTTAATTTATAATGCTAAAATACACTTTACAATGGAGATTTCAATTATCTTTTTATTATTATTATTATTATTATTATTATTATTATTATTATTATTATTATTATTATTTACAGAAACTAAATAAAGTTAGAGATGCTCGTGTAAGGAAGGAAATGTTAGATTACCTATTTAAGGTATTTATGAATATTTAAATTTTATTTTTAATTTATAAAACTCTCAATATTTTTCTACATTTAAATAGATTAAAGCCAACGTAGCCCAAGACATTTTCTATTCCAAATACAAATGTAGATATAATTCAGATCAAGTTTTAATTTATTTCTTCATATCCTGTTTAATAAAATGACCTAAATAAATAATAAAAGGTAACAAAAAAAATAAGACATTTATTTATTTGTTATTTAGATGCAAAAAAATATTGTAAAGGAAAAACTCTCAGAGAAAAGAATCAAAGGAATAGTAAGTAACATAGAAGATGCACTAATTCAGGGGCGGCTCTAGCTCGTGTAGCGCCCGTGTGCAATGAAACCCTGGCGCCCCTAGGCCTGATCCCCCCCCCCCGCGGCTATAACTATTAACTTTGCCGTCGTAACAAGAAAGCTTTTTCATATTAAACTTCTAAACTTTGAATACGTGAAATAAGGTTTATTTCGAGTTGAAACAAAATGTTCGAAAAAGAAGCCGCCCATAGGGCGCTCGCGTTTGATAACTGCCGCCACCGCGCTGGCTGGCCGCTTCTGTCATATCATTGTTGTACCATGATGGTCCAAGACGATGCTGTTAGCTGTCTCAGGGAGCGCCACGGCGCCCCCTGAGACGGCGGCGCCCGTGTGCATTGCACACCCTGCACTATAGGTTAAGCCGCCCCTGCACTAATTACTAAGCCTTGCCAAGTAAAAGTTGTTACTTATAAAGTAACTTACTTTTATAAACTTAACTTATAAACTTCACTTATAACTTACTTATAAAGTAAAGTAAGTTCTTATATACTTACGTACATATATGTGTATCACGGTTCGCCTAGAACGATTTTAATTGAAAAGTTCACCAACATGAAAAATTTTTCTTTCTCCTTATTATTTGGGTCAAAACTAACCAAAATCCACTGAAAACCAAATCGGTTTACGTTGCAGATTTTTTTTTTTTTTTTTTTTAAATTTTTCAGCTGTATATACAGGGTGTTCATTTTAAGACGGCTCAAATGCATTTCATGCTTAAACGGTTGAACTGAGCTAAAAAATGGTAGCGGAAAAATTTGTTGCCCATTACCTCTAGTTTCAGAATAAGTGACCTGATTTTAGATTTCTGCCCGCATGTGCGGCCGACGCGCGACCAAGTGTGAGGGTTCGCAGTTGACCCCCATTTTTATATACACCGTTTTAAAGAGTATAAAAAGTAATGAAAGAAACCAGAAACTGCAATTCGATAACTTCAAAATTGAAATAGTAAAACAATACATTTATCTCGGAGTGCTTTTCTCTTCTTCAGGCCTTTTTTCACTTACAGCTGACCATTTTATTAGAAAATCACAATTAGCATCCCGTAAAGTTAGAGAAATTTTAATAAAGTCAAAATCGGATTCGCTAGTGACAAGAAAAAAATTATTAGAATCTATGATTAATTCCGTTTTATTATACAGCGCAGAAATTTGGGCTCCATTATATTGCAGTAAGTTAGAATGTGTTCAGACCAGATATTTTAAATCCATCTTCCATTGGCCACGAAATGTGCCTAATCATTATGTACGTATAGAAGTTGGGTTAGAGTCTATTGAAACGGAGGTTCTAAAAAAGATGGTTAGATGGTGGCATAAAGTTCAACTAATGGATGGTAACCGCCTCCCAAAGATATGTTTGAATATTTTAAAATCCCTCAGTAATGACAGAATATCTATGGTTAAATTTAATTGGTACACTCAGTTAATAGGAAAATTGGATTCTATTGATGCAGTTAGCTTGCTAAATACTAGCGAAATGTCACAATTTAAGGATGAATTCAGCAGTAGCATTCTGAAATTTCAGAATAATAAATTTTCTTTAGACATTAACGCTGTTCTGCATTCAAACTACAATCCAGACTTCAGAAAGATAAGTAGTCTAACGCTGGGTGAGCAATATTTGTCTCTTAGGGTGCCAATTATAAAGCATAAATTAATTAGTCAAATGAGGTTATGTCAGCCTCGTTCATTTCAAATCACTTCTTCTGGTTTCAGAAACAGTTTTCAAACAGATACCTCCAATTGCCCTATATGCGGTATTCCCGAAAGAGAAGATTTACAGCACTTTTTATTAAAATGTTTAAGGCTGCAATCTTATAGAGATAAATACTTGAATGAATACATCTCTAGTATTTCAGATGTAGATGTTCAAGTTCAAGCTCTATTAGATGTAGCCGATATTAACAAATTAAATGATTTATTTTATTTTATAACAAGTGCCTTCAAAATGAGGAATTTCGTTTTAAGTTTATAAAAATACTTTTATAATTTTGTTTTGTTTCTAATTTTTTATGTTTTTAAATTTTGGTTCTTTTTATTTTCATTCGATTGGAATGTATATTTTTAGTTATCAATTCAAGTTTTTATTTATGTTTTATAAGGTTTTATTTTGTTGTATTTAACCAAACTCCATTTGTATAGGGTAGAACCCTTAAAACAAATAAAATTATTCTATTCTATTCTATTCTATATCTTCAAAATTAAAGGTGCTAGGCCATTTCAAAATCTGGTATTTTTAATCATATTTCAATTTTTTAAATTGCTATCAAAGAGAAAGAAGAGCACGCGATAGGTCATTTTTATGTATTTTTTCATCCCCTTTCTACTAAAAATATTGCCAACGCAGTAAAGCTAGTATTTTTCTTAATATCGGGAAATAAGTCGTTTTCCGAGTGATTTTTCTAAGAAAAATCAAATGTTAAGAGCTTCAGATGTACTCAAGCATACACAAAATGGCTAAAAATTAATTTTACATCTGTTACAAACAAGTAGGTTTAACAATTATTTGGTAATTTTGGGAGAGTTGCGTTTAATTACCAAAAACATTGGAAACCTCCTGTCACATATTTAAGTGATCAATATCTTTCATGTAAAGAATCAAATTTATTCCTTAATTTATCAAATAATGTACTTTTGCAGCATGTTCTTGCTTTCAAAGGTGCCTCCTCTGGGTCGCAAGCCAGGTTAGCCAGGAGGTTATCAACTGCTCTCTGTATCTGAGGAGCCACCTTTGAAAGCAAGAACATGCTGCAAAAGTACATTATTTGATAAATTAAGGAATAAGGATCCTTTACATGAAAGATATTGATCACTTAAATATGTGGCAGGAGGTTTCCAATGTTTTTGGTAATTAAACGCAACTCTCCCAAAATTACCAAATAATTATTAAACCTTCTTGTTTGTAACAGTTGTCAAATTATTTTTTGACCCTTTTTGTCTAAGCTTGTGAACATCTAAAGCTCTTAACATTTGATTTTTCTTAGAGAAATCACTCGGAAAACGACTTATTTCCCGATATTAAGAAAAATACTAGCTTTACGGCCTTGGCAATATTTTTAGTAGAAAGGGGATGAAAAAATACATAAAAATGACCTATCGCGTGCTCTTCTTTCTCTTTGATAACAAGTTAAAAAAATTGAAATATGATTAAAAATACCAGATTTTGAAATGGCCTAGCACCTTTAATTTTGAAAATATCGAATTGCGGTTTCCGGTTTCTTTCATTACTTTTTATACTCTTTGAAATGGTGTATATAAAAATGGGGGTCAACTGCGAACCCTCACATTTGGTCGCGCGTCGGCCGCGCATGCGGGCAGGAAACTAAATTCAAGTCACACATTCTGAAACTAGAGGTGACGGGCAACAAATTTTTCCTCTACCATTTTTTGCTCAGATTAACTGTTTAAGCATGAAATGCATTTGAGCCGTCTTAAAATGAACACCGTGTATATATATATATATATATATATAAAATAATTAAACTTCTAAATTCATTCAGAAAACATTACTCTTCTAGATGCTCCTTGAAAAAATTACGGAATAAGAAATGGTTGATAAAACACTAAATGTAGATCATTCCAAACTGGAATAGATTCCTCGTCAAGATAGGCTAACACATAAGATAAATAAACTGAGAAACTGGATAACGATGCATCAACACATATTTATTCCAGACCGAAACAAGGTTACTAGATGTGTGACATCTCACAAAAAGAAAAAAAAAACCTTTAGAATAATAATTTATATTTATTTAGATTTTACCTGAGCTCCAGTCCCTTAGAATGTATTTGAATGACAATTGAGGAAAATAACTTAGAAGAGTGATGAAATTTACAAAAACATAAGTTCTACCACTCTCTTAAATAGAAAAACCTTATTCTTCTTTAAATATTTCAAAACCAAGTTAGTTCCAAAAAAAAACAAAAAATAAAACCTTCTTTCTAACCAGAAATTCAACAATAAACTAATTCGTATATTTAAAAATCCAAATTTGTAATCAACTCCAGGCCAATTTAACAGTAAAAGCGCCTCTCATGAACTGCTTCATAAGATTTATTTTCAGCATTCCCCAGAGAATGCTACGATGAGTTGAAGTAGCTTTTCCCTTGTCTATCGCTTTACCAATATGTTTTGGCTTCTTTCCTGTATCAAGTCATCCATTCTCAAAGGCCTTCCTATATTTTTCAACTCTTTAAGTTTAAATCCTCCATCCATTCCCGTAACACTAGATCTCGCTCATCTGATCTCTATATTCCCTCTCACCGTACCTCATCCTTTGATAAATCCTTCCTAATACGTGCTACCTCTCTCTGGAACTCCTTGCCATCATCTGTCCGCCATGCTACTACTCTTTCTATCTTTAAATCCCGTCTATTCAGTTATCTCCTCTCTATTCAGCTTCCTCCGAAATTCTAATTGTTTTAATTTATTTCCTTAATTTCTGCTGTTTTTTTTTTTTTTTTTTTTTTTTTTTGCGCATCAACAGCTGAGGTTATTAGCGCCTCTAATATCTGTTCTTTCTCGAACATATTACTCCACTACTTGGGATGGCGGTTGTTCTTGTAACCCATGCGCATCCGACGCTGAACCTTGACCAGCAAGGTTAGTGGAGCTCCAGGTAAAGAACAATGCCTCCATACATCCCCTCTTACATCATCGACTCAGTCGACGAGGGGGAGGGTGGATACATAGTTGCCATCCCTTTCATTTTCCTCATTTCAGGGTTATCTAAACCCTTAGGTATGCCTCTTATCAGTAAGATAAATTAAAATAATTGTAAGTAAATTATCGATGTGCTTCCCTATAGTATATCATGTAGACTCAACTCGTTTATTTCTTGGCCAAAAGGTTATTTGCTCTTGAAGGGAAGTACTTTTATAAATATTCCTTCCCCTGTTAATAGTCCTTAATTCTAACTGGGTGTAGTACTCATAAATATTCCTACACCCGCTACAATAGCTATACCTACAACTAAATACTATACAGTTATACAATCATTCACGCCAATAAATACATTCACGCCAATAAATACATTCACGCTAATAAAAACAAACATGCTAATAAATACAAACATGCTAATAAATACATACACGCTAATAAATACATTTATACCAATAAAATTCTTTCACTTTACATTTACACTTTGGGAAGAGTACTCGATATTCCTCTTCCCTTTAACCTCTAAACCTAAACCTAATCTAATCTAAATTTGGTGATACATATTTATTCTCTTCAAGAAAGCAAACAACCTTTTTGTATATGAAGACCCTTCTTGCAACGTTGCGCGCAAATCATGTGGCAGGCCTGCTGCTTCTCTATCTTGACGAAGTGCCTGACACCCTTCCAACACATGCCAAACTGAAAGTCTCTTTCTGCTGTTATTTTTATTTTCACTTTTTGTAAATACTTACGTATATTTTCTGTTTAATCACAGGCCAAACTGTTAAGGCCTCTATTTGTACCTATTTTTATTCTTATGGGACAATTGTCTCAGAATAATAAATTTCTTTTCTATTTCTAAAAACAAAAATTCATTTCAAACACCACGCACTTAAATCTTTCTTGGCCGAACACAAAAAATAAGAAGAAATTTGGCTGACCTCGCCTCTAAATTCCGATATTGTTACCGCTCTTGCATACAAAAAAAAAAAATGTGACTATTAAAATTGTTTGGAAGCGTAAAAAACATTTATTTCCTTCATTAGAATATTTTAAATCTTATTATAAAAGTTTTTTTTACAAAGTATTAATTTATTTTCTTCTTTATTTAGATAAAAAGGCATATGTTGGCTAAACTGTATGAAGTGGATTCAAACTTACTTGAACGAATTATGAGAGGGGTAATTTTTTTATTTTTTAGAAGGCGCATTTTTATGATCTCTTTGCGCAAGCTCCTTCTCAATACACGCACCTGTTTTACGTACACCGACCAACCCATATAGCCTTGTTTTAAAGTCGACTTTCTCAAACATATTTCATCTATCACCCATTTTGAGTATCAATTATTTACTAGCGCCCTCTAAAATTTTTAACTTTACCAGATCTTAAACAAAATCACAATCGCAATTATTATTTGTAATTTAATTATAGCGAGCCATATGAGTCTTATCGTGTTTCTGTGTATAAATTTACATTTTAAATGAGACTGTTCTAATGAGAGCAATAAAACGCATTTACGCACTTGCAAAACTTATGTAATAATGTAATTCGAAGATGGATCAGTGATAGTTTACGATTATTTGGATTTATTTTTTATTACAAAATCGGAGTTCCAGAGTGTTTATGATTGCAAGTTGTTTTTATAGGTTATGGATTTTTATGAATTGTGAACCAAAACCAGCCGACCTAATGTGTATAATATACGGTTGGCATTAAAGTACAATGTTAGAAACAGAAATTGAGGAAATTCCAGCAAAACTAATGAAGGTTTTGTATATATCCCTATTTTCTGAACTACTGCATCCAAAACAAGCCGACCTAATGTGTACAATGCACACTTGGCATTAAAGTACAATGTTAGAAACAGAAATTGAGGAAATTCCAGCAAAACTAATGAAGGTTTTGTATATATCCCTATTTTCTGAACTACTGCATCCAAAACAAGCCGACCTAATGTGTGTAATGCACACTTGGCATTAAAGTACAATGTTAGAAACAGAAATTGAAGAAATTCCAGCAAAACTAATGAAGATTTTGTATATATCCCTATTTTCTGAACTACTGCATCCAAAACCAGCCGACCTAATGTGTATAATGCACACTTAGCATTAAAGTACAATGTTAGAAACAGAAATTGAGGAAATTCCAGCAAAACTAATGAAGGTTTTGTATATATCCCTATTTTCTGAACTACTGCATCCAAAACAAGCCGACCTAATGTGTGTAATGCACACTTGGCATTAAAGTACAATGTTAGAAACAGAAATTGAAGAAATTCCAGCAAAACTAATGAAGATTTTGTATATATCCCTATTTTCTGAACTACTGCATCCAAAACCAGCCGACCTAATGTGTATAATATACGGTTGGCATTAAAGTACAATGTTAGAAATAGAAATTGAGGAAATTCCAGCAAAACTAATGAAGATTTAAATTTATTAAAATTTAAGTTTATAAACCTGTTCTCTTGACAGACGGCCTTAGCCATTATCATTAATTTCACTCTTTTTAGAAATAATTGTACTAATACTTTATTTCAATATAAGTATTTATCTATCTATTTTTGTGAGGCCACTGGATGCATGTACGCAAGTTGTCCCTTTTCAGTCACAACACGATTCAGATAGGGTACCATTTAGCATCAACCACAAAGGCGCACAAGCCTAATAAGATCAAACATAATTTAGAACATAAAAGCTTTTCTCCATTAAAAAAAAACAAAAATCAGAATTATTTTACATGTTTGTTTTTCAGATGGTGACTAGATATGCTAATAGTAAAAAACTGATGACCAAACCTGAAATAATGTTATTAATAAAAGAGGTAATTATTTATTAGATACTGTAGATGGAAAACACAGAACAGAGTTATAAGGAAACACTAGATCAATTAGCAATTGCTAGGGCATTTAAAATGGCGATCTTTTAAGTTAAAAATACAAGCCACAGCCACAGTAATATATTTCTTCAAAAACATCAGATTTTTTTTTTGATCAAGTATTCTAACAATTTTTTAGCATTGAATGCAAATATATACAGATATTTCTCACTATTTTTTTAGCTAAGCCAATTTAAAGAATGAACTTGGCACCCGTTAACATCGTATAAAGGCAGTTTCATTAAATTGGGCCGTAGAATATTATAACCATTTTTTCCTTTAATAAAATTAGAAGTTTTAAGATGTGTAAAAATAACTGCATGTACATAATTTTTTAATTTTATTTATAGAACTTAATACCTATAAAATCAGGCTGGAAAAAGAATGTTGTACGGCTGTTATACGCCTTGCGTGCGGTAAGTTTTATATCTATAAAAACCGATATAAGATTAATCACTAGTGTAATGTGTTGAGAAAGGTCAACAATTGAGTTTAAGTTAAGGATGTATAAGTGTTTTCCTGGTGTTTGTCAAAGTAAAAAAAAAGTCTTACATCTTACGTTCGTGCTGCATTTTTAAACGATTGCCATTTACTGCTGCTCTACTGATGCGAAATTTTCCATCGTTTTTCGCAATGAATGTAATGAAAATGGCCAAGCCCAGTACCATCATTTAGTACTGATCTAAATAACCGTTGACATATACAAAAACACACTTTTTCTGACCTAACCAGCTGATGGTTTCTAATTTTTCTTTCGTTTTTCGCAATCAGTTTAATGAAAAAGACTTTCCCCTTATTTTACTTACTTACTTCGATGGCTCTACAACTCGTGGTGAGTCCTAGCCTCCCATAAGAGCGTCCGCCAACCAGCTCTGTGCTGCCCCACACCGTCCACCCACCTCAACCTCAGCCTACCAACTCTCCGAGTTCGGAACAAGATCTCATCCAGAGTTTTCCTAGCCATCTCGGACTGGTCCATTCTTGCTAGGTGGCCCGCCCAGCTAAGCCTACTTAATTTAATTATTTTTATTACATCCGCCTCCGCATATAGCTCGCTAAGCTCTCTATTTTTTCAGATCCTCCAGACCTCTCCATCTTTGACTGGTCCAAATATCCTGCGGAGAATCTTTCTTTCGCAGATTAGTAGCCTCCTCTCATCCTCCTTGCTTATTGTCCAGATCTGTGATGCATATGTTAAGAGTCTTATACAGCCTGGATTGGGTCTGACGAGATAGGAATTTGCTTCTCATATACTTAGCGAGTCCGAAATAGCACCTATTAGCTGCTGCTCGTTTCCGTATTTCAGCGGATGCGCCGTTAGATGAGCTAACTAAGGATCCGAGGTACGTGAACTCTTTCACCTTCTCAAACCTAGATGCGCCCACGCAGACATCCGTACCAGGGGGCCCTCCGCCATCTCCAGAAAACATGTACTTTGTCTTTGCCTCGTTTATTACGAGGCCCATGCGAGACGCAGCTCTTTGCAAATTCTGAAAGACTTCCATCAACGAGTTAAGAGATCTTGCTATTATATCGATATCATCCGCATATCCTAACAGCTGTACGGACTTGGTAAATATCGTGCCTGTAGTCTGAATGCCTGAGTCTTTTATTACTTTTTCCAGGGTCAAGTTGAATAGAAGGCATGCAAGCGCATCCCCCTGTCTTAATCCCTTGTTGACTATAAAGTCACTTGAGTCTTGGGATTGAATGCGCACCGTGCAGCTTACATAGCGCATAGTCATCTGCACCAGGCGTATGAGCTTAGATGGGATGCCCAACTCTTTCATCGCCTCATAAAGTTTGGGGCGCGCGATGCTATCATAGGCACTTTTAAAATCAACAAAGAGGTGATGCGTTGGCATTTTATACCCATGTCCTTTTTCCAAGATCATCCGCAGTGTAAAGATTTGATCGATGGTGGATCTCCCTCTCCTAAAACCAGCCTGATATTTTCCTATCACTCGTTCAGCATAGGGGGAAAGTCTCTTAAAAAGCAGGTTCGAAAAGATCTGATACGCACACGCCAACAGGGAGATGCCTCGGTAGTTCGCGCATTCTAACTGTTCACCCTTCTTATGTAGTGGACATATCACCGCTCTTCCCCATTGCAACGGCATTCTTTCGTTGATCCATACCGCAAAGATCAAATCATAAAAAGTTTTGCCGAGTTCTTCGGTGCTACATTTGAACAATTCTGCCGGCAATCCATCTTCACCGGGCGCCTTATTATTTTTCATCTTTTGGATTGCCTCCGCGACCTCCTCCAGATCCGGTGGTTCCAACTCATCGTCCCTGTCTATCATGGTATTGTCATCGTGTTCTCTCTTTTCTGCTTCATCTCCGGTTCCCGCTGTATCATTCAGAAGACCTTCAAAATGCCTGACCCATCTATGTAACACATCATCCTTGCTCGTTAGCAAAGATCTTTGCTAAGAGTTTTTGCTTATTTTACTTAGTGCTGGCTTAAGAAGTTGTTTCGATTACCTCATAACAACCTTTTGTCGGTCCTAGTTTTGTCTTAAGTTTTACGCAATGTGTGTGCTGTAAAAGGATTACCTTAGTTAGACCATTTAATTTACAATGGTTGAATAGCCATTATCATTGCGGCCAAAACACCCTTTTCTCGTTAAACTAGCAGTGTAGAATCGTATTGCCTGTTTAACAAGAATTCAAATAGGCTAAATTGTTTCCAAATATAACTTTTCCTTATTTCATTCAGAAATTGTGTTAATATAATAAAAGGACTCACTCACTCAAGGGCTATAACGGACCATGAAGGAACCGAGCCTCAGCCACTACAGCTCTCCACCTCTCTCTATTTCTTGCCGACGTCCTCCATCTCTGATGACCAAGGGCTTCCAAATCTTCCTGCACGTCGGTCAACCATCCTAGTCGAGGCCTACCCCTCGGCCTTTTTCCACCAGGGTGTCCATATAAAGCTTTCCTGGGACCTCTTGTCTCCTCCATTCGGTGCAAATGTCCCAGCCATCGTAGTCTAGCAGACATTATAGTGGCTACTATATCAGGCTCACCGAACAGTTCAACGACACCTCGATTCGTCCTGATTCTATAGCCACCCTGCGTCCTTACAGGTCCGAAATTCCTTCTTAACACTTTTCTTTCCCACCTGCACAACCTTTGTTCGTCCGCTTTGGTTAATACCCACGCTTCCGAACCGTAGGTAACGATTGGACGCAGGTTAGTAAAATAAAAGGACTAACAAATTTTTATTTAGTTTTTACTTTGAAAATGTATTATAGGATCGTGTTTAGAGAAAGTACCTTGTATACTTTGAACCTTGTGGAGGTTTCCAGCTACTTAATGTTAGTGAATTTATACAAAGTTGTTGAAGTTTCGAGTAAAAGAAAAATTAATTTTTAACAAATAGAATTGTACGTGGAAGACTTAATGTATATTTTTAATACCAGATTTATTTTGAATTTTTTTGTACAGTCCGTGTGGAAATTCTTGAGGTTCACTGGTTATAATCATGAAAGTTTACTAAGAAATATAAAGAAGTTTAATCCGATCTGTTTAACAACTTTAGTAAGTATTCTTTTTTGTTTTTTTTAACTAGTTCTTACTAGATAAGGAAATTATTGCGGTCATGTCCAATTTTCGTTTTTGCGATTTCTCCTTTTTTGAGAAATCCGTTTTCCTTTTCTCTGAGTTGTACAAAGTAATGTTTTAAACAATAATGTGTTTAGAAGTCACCTCCGTCCACGACACGTGATCAGTAGTTGGATATAAAGCCTGCTTGAATAAATAAGCAATACTTTACCGTTTTTTACATTTAACTGAAAACTTCCCTTCTCTATTTTGCGGTATTGCCTTTGATTGAAAGTTATCGAATTCACACCATGGTTGAAGAATTTGATTTCAATAAAATCGGTCCAATCTGTTTCGATTTCCAAAATTTAAAATATATTACCAACTTTTTTATTTGTGGAAGTTCAATTCAGACCATGCACCAAAACAATGTTGTTCTGCAATTCGGTATCATAATGTAGACCGTATTCATTCTTACTGTTGCAACTGTGCATGTAGTTGGGTGCGCCAAAACGATACAGTTTTTTAGCCATTAAAACAAAGAGCAAGTCAAATCTTTTAATGAGATTTCTTTAAAAATAGTATGAGATAAACTTTATACTCAATAAGTTTGTAAAGTAATCGATTTCTTAGTTCAAAATTCAGGTTACTTCAATAGGATCGATATACTTGACCGTCTTTTTTTTTGTTAATATACGGGTCTCTAACTGGGGGTCCCTGTTACAAGTCCACCCTTATAACCATTATATCAAACGCGTCCATGAAAGTAGTGATAAGCATGTAAACTCACTAAATCCTTTTTTTCAAGATGCATTTATATTATAGTCAGAGAGACAGCAGGAGGTATTTGTCCTATTAATATGATTAATCACTTCCAGGTTCAATGGTACTTGTGGGAGAACAGGCAGCAATTCCTAGATATGGTCTGCCTTAAAGCACTTTATCAAAAGGCAAGAAAATATTAATAATATTTAAATTTTAAATAAAAAAAATCTATTTTGATCATTGGAATATTAAATGTGCGCAGCTTCGAACTCGGAGCATCTATTTCTGTCATCAGAGGAGCATCTGACATAGATTTCTCTTCTAAGGGTTGAAAATGTAGATTATTTTCTAATGTTAGTTCTGTAACTGAACAAACCAAGTGGTTTTGTTCATCAGTGAAACGTGAGCGCTATCGAAAGAGGATAAGAAATGGTTCAAGTATGAACGGGGTCATTAGACAGTGATCTTTTCTTCCTTCGTCTTTGACCATGAAGGTCCTGGACTGCCTCAAGTATCCTACTCTATTACGACCTATCCTTCACCCGCTTTCTCCATTCATTAATTTCCAAATCCTTCAAATCCTCCTCTACATCATCCTCCCATCTTGCAGGTGTTGTCTAGGTCTTTCTCGCCATCTTGCTTTATCTAGCTGATCTCGGTACAACTTTGTTTTTTTAGCTATGTGCCCTCCGACATACTTCCTAAGAGTCAGAGCCAACAGGCTCCATTTTAATTTAAACCCTACTACATATTAATTTAAGTACAATTCGTTGAATTCCTGATTGGCTCTTACCCTCCATACACCAAATCCAATATTACTGTAGACAAAAAAAAAATACTCAAAAGAGCACCAAGTAGATTCCTATCACAGGGAAATTTCTCTTCTGAGGGTTGAAAATAAAGTAACGAAAGAGGATAAGAAATCGTTCAATGCTTGGAGTAGGAAGATCATCAGAAAAATATTTGGTCCTGTGAACAAAGGAAATTGGTGCAGTGTATCGCACTGTCTTAATGACTTAAGTGTGATAAGAGAATTATACCAGCATTAGGTACAATAGGATCAAGAAAGAAAGACTGAGATGGCTAAGGCACATAAGAATGGAGGATTCCTATAAAAATGTTGTATGGACACCCAGGAGGGACTAGAAGAATAGGAAGGCCTAGGATTAGGTGGCTGAACGATGTCGAAGACGACATTAGGAAACTCGCTTAAGAACTTGGAGAAGGAGTGCTTTAGTAAGAGAACAATGGGAAAGAGTAACTGAGGAGACCAAGTTTCTTCGAGAAAAGAAAAAGGTATTGGCTTTCGCTTAAAGAAAAGCACTCAATCTTCAATCTCTGCCTTAAATCAGATATGTGGGAAGACTGTTCTTCTTTATTCTGAGGGCGTTGGATGTAAGTGGTAAAAGGTAGCTTCAAGAATGGAGGCTTTTAAAGAGAAACATGGTTATCGGCAAAACGTAATGTGTGGTAATATTGAAGAAGAAGACAAGAATTCAAACGGCTGTAAGTGGGAATGACGCCAGTACTGAGCAGGTGTGATGGTCATCAAGTATTCGAGAAAACTGTTCTCGGCCAATCAATAACTGCCTTAGCCAATAATGGATGATCAAAGATAAAGTAGAAAAAGTGTAATAGAAGCTGTTTTCATGAACAGAAATAAGATTATCTGTATAAGTTGAGGATAAGATTAAAAGAGGCAGCATCAGAAAAACCTTCATATCAATTTTAACATATGAACCACACTCTTCTCGTCGTAAAAACATTCTTATCGTTGTAGCGGCCATGTCAGCAAAACTGGATGAAGATCGTTCCCCAAGAAAAGTAGGATTTCGGGAAAGGAGAAACGTGGAATGGAGAACGTTATTTAAAGAAACTTTAGCAGACGATTATGCTGGCCAAGTAATCTGTCTTACGAGACCTGACCGAATTGGTCTAGTCTCCTTCCTACAGCTTTCGCTCTACAGCTTTCTTAAAAAACAATGACGGAGTTGGTTCAGTCATGTTTATAAAGAAGCTCTGCCTTTCCATATTAAATGTTTTCCCTCCAAATTTAAATTTCATTTTAAAATTAATCTTTTTTAAAGTTCTTTCTTTTAGTTCTAAATTGTACTTTGTCTTCTACATGATTAAGATCTCGAATCCGTTCCTTGCAAAACTCTTTATCATTCATGTTGATTTAGAGCCCGTGGTAAAGCCACACCTCTTATATGCTTCTCCAAGCTAAATCAAGTTCTTACTATGTTTAATTGAGAATATTATAAAAACAATACTAAGAACTGACATGCTTTTTTTTGCAGAAATGGTTTTGCTTATCTACTTTATATTTCATTTCCATTCTGCTCTAAATAAATTCTACTTTTAGTGATTTTATCAGCAGACATAAACAAAAGATTTAAACCAATTTTAAGGAGCAGAATATCATTCGTATTTCATTTTAACTGATTTTATTCTATTTGAAACTGTATTGGTTATTATTGTGTGTTGTAATAGTTATGTTAATTTGACTGAAACAGTCAATCACGATAAACAGCTTTAGTTAGATTTATTTTACTTTAAAATAATTTTTGATGAACGGTTTAAAGTATTGCTTTATTTAATTATTTACAATATATTTTAGCAGTAACACTTGTATATATTTTATTAATTGCAGATTAAAAAACGATTAATGGCTTCACCAAAAAATCTACAATTGTCAGAACTGGCAAATTACTTGGTAGAGGTAATACTAATTTATTCATAAATACTATAGTTTGTATTTCACAAATCCACTGCTGTTTAAAGCTTTGTGAATATCTCAGATAAATCAGTTTTTCTTCACAAGATATAAGCATGTGTGTGTGTATCTTTTACTTTTTTTAAGCTTTTAAAATGTTTACGGGCGTACGTAATGATCAATATTCGAAGAAGTATATAATTATTACAATGGGTGCCACGGTAGCCGAGCGGTAAAAGGCGAGACCAGTAAAGCTAATATGTATTGTGGTACTGGGTTCGATTCCCAGTCTTAGGCATTAGATTTTATTTAAAGGTTAATAAAAGAAATTTACAATAAAGTATGTTTGCTAGTCGCCTCAGTCCACGACGCCTAATTGGTAGTTGGACGTAAAGTCTGCCTCAAAAAATAGGCGATTACTTTACCTTACTTTCATAATTATTACAAATACATTCATAACTGTTTTCGTGCGATTTTTTAAATGCGTTATTTGAAAATGTATCGACCTTCTGCATTTTGCATTAGCCAATTTCATTAGACATGCTCAATGTATAAACCATCTACTGCAGAAATTGGTGAAATTAAACAAAATTACACAACTTTAAATTCTTGGTGAAAAGCGATCTGGCCTGAAAAGCTGAATGTGTCAACAAATAGGAATGTAACCAAAAACACATCCACGTAATCATCAGAAATCGTTGCGCTAGCACTTAACATCTGCGGAGAAGGTTTTAACATCAACAGACAAAAAGATCTTATCGAAATTATTAAGGACGAAACCTTAAATGATAGTGACATCAATAATTTAACAGATCATGAAGACGGACATTATGACAGCGGATAAAATATGTGCAGGGATCCAGCTTTACTGCAGATCGGTAAAGCATTTTCTTAGATTAAAATAGATAACAATTCCGAAAGTAGTTTGGAATTCCATGAAGAGCTTCAATTGTGTACATTAGGCTATTGCGAAGTTTATAAGTAGCTGATCCGAAAAGTCCGTCGACACAAAAACGATATGGTAACAAAAAGAAAAATAACTAATATCTTCAAGAGACGAAAGCTATATCGAACCAAATCATCACAAGAATATGCACGTTTTGGATTGAGACCAGTAGTTTTAAATTATGTTCATTAAATTTGACTGAAATATATAAATCTAACCTTATTACAGAACACTGATTTTTCGTTTTCCAGGTAGAAAAAGAGACGGGAAGAACATTTTTAATGAAAAAAGCAACTCGTAAAAAGGTAAGCTATGAAAAAACTTATATGAACTCTAAAAAACTTTTTCTTACTGCAATTATTACAAATCACAAATTTTCTTAAACTAAACGTGACTTTATAGTCAACAAGGGATTAAGACAGAGGGATGCGCTTGCATGCCTTCTATTCAACTTGGCCCTGGAAAAAGTAATAAGAGACTCAGGCATTCAGACTACAGGCACGATATTTACCAAGTCCGTACAGCTGTTAGGATATGCGGATGATATCGATATAATAGCAAGATCTCTTAATTCGTTGATGGAAGCCTTCCAGAATTTGCAAAGAGCTGCGTCTCGCATAGGCCTTGTAATAAACGAGGCAAAGACAAAGTACATGTTTTCTGGAGATGGCAGAGGGCCCCCTGGTACGGATGTCTGCGTGGGCGCATCTAGGTTTGAGAAGGTGAAAGAGTTCACGTACCTCGGATCCTTAGTTAGCTCATCTAACGGCGCATCCGCTGAAATACGGAAACGAAATAGCAGCAGCTAATAGGTGCTATTTCGGACTCGCTAAGTATATGAGAAGCAAATTCCTATCTCGTCAGACCCGATCCAGGCTGAATAAGACTCTTAACATATGCATCACAGACCTAGACAATAAGCAAGCAGGATGAGAGGGAACTACTAATCTGCGAAAGAAAGATTCTCCGCAGGATATTTGGACCAGTCAAAGATGGAGAGGTGTGGAGGATCCGAAAAAATAGAGAGCTTAGCGAGCTATATGCGGAGGCAGATGTGATAAAAATTTATGCCTGATTTATTTATAATTACCATACTTTATTTTTAATACATTTAAATGGATACCTATTTCTAATTTTGATTTTATTTCTTTGCTTTAGAAAACCAAGGTATTGGAAGATACTTCAAAGATTGTAAGTTTGAAAAAATAATTACGAAAAAATTTAAACAAAATATGACTAGTATGTTTACGTTTATATTATTAAAAGTTTGCTCCAATTTTCATATTTTAATTAAAAATGGTTTGTTTATTCGCCAATTCTCAGAGGGTAAAAGGTCTGCGCTGTAAGCGGGGTGTTCAGGGCTTTGCGGCAAAATATTATTGACGAAAGGCAGATGAAATGAATTAACAACCGGGAGCCCTAACTAAAGAAATTCATTACAGAAAAGCTTATTTATTACTAAGAAGCTTTAAGTATACTTATTTAGTGGGTCTGCTTACCGGACATAGTGATACAGAAAGCAAATTGGACCTACTACGAGGGTCGTTTGAAAAGTCCGTGCAAAGTCAGAGAGATAGCACTACTGGCGCGTATCGAGGTTATGTTTAGTTAGTAGCATCTCTTGGAAGAACACACACCAAGTTTCAGCCAGATCGGTCTATTTCTTTGTGTTTGGCATTCGTTTGAATCGAGGAAGTCGAGTGATTTTCAAAAAATGGACGAAAAAGAATTTCGTGTGTTGATTAAACACTACTTTATGAAAGGCAAAACGCCTCAGGAGACTAAAGAGAAGCTTGATAAACATTATGGTGACTCTGCACCTTCGATTAGAACAGTTTATAAGTGGTTTCAAAATTTTCGGAGTGGCCATATGGGCACAAGTGACGCTGAACGTTCTGGACGCCCTGTTGAGGTTACTACTCCAGAAATCATTGATAAAATCCATGATATGGTGATGGATGACAGAAGAGTAAAGGTGCGTGAAATTGCTAGTGCTGTGGGCATCTCGAATGAACGGCTACATAATATTTTGCATCAACATTTGGACATGACAAAGCTATCCGCAAGATGGGTGCCGCGATTGCTCACGCTTGACCAAAAACGAAATCGTGTGAAATGTTGCAAGGACGGTTTACAGCTGTTCCAGAAGAATCCGCAGGACTTTAAGCGTCGTTTCGTCACTGTGGATGAAACATGGATACATCACTACACTCCTGAGACCAAAGAACAATCTAAACAATGGGTTACCAAGGGGGGAATCTGCGCCAAAAAAGGCGAAGACCGTTCCTTCGGCCGGAAAAATTATGGCGACTGTCTTTTGGGATTCGCAAGGAATAATCCTCATCGACTATCTGGAAAAGAGTAAAACTATTACAGGTGCATATTATTCATCGTTATTAGACCGTTTGAAAACCGAGCTGCAAGAAAAACGCCCACGATTGGCCCACAAAAAAGTCCTTTTCCATCACGACAACGCACCAGCTCACACCTCAGCAGTTGTGGTCGCAAAATTAATGGAAATAGGGTTCCAACTCGTTTCACATCCCCCCTATTCTCCAGACTTGGCTCCCTCGGACTACAATTTGTTCCCTAATATGAAGAAATGGTTGGCGGGAAAAAGATTTTATTCAAACGAGGAGGTGATTGCAGAAACGAATGGCTATTTTTCAGACTTGGACAAATCCTATTATTCGGAAGGGATCAACAAACTAGAGCAGCGTTGGACGAAGTGTATAAGCCTAAAAGGAGACTATGTTGAAAAATAAAAAAGGTTTACCCCAAAAAATTAAGTAGTTTTTATTTTTGCACTCACTTTTCAAACGACCCTCGTAGTGGCTGGCCTGAAGAGATCAATGAAGACAGTTTGAACTCCAAGCTAACTGCCATTATTCTGCACTCTCCCCTTGGTGGGAGTACAACGTACGCGATCTTTCAATTCAAGTTTCTTTTCATCTACATAGGGTGCCATAATGTTTCAGGCCATCATTTCTTACCAAAAGGGTTATTTTCCCTTACAAGAACCAAGATTTCTCCAACGAAACGTAGAGAACACGTAGAATAAGTATGCAGTAATGCTTCCCAGGCGACTTTTGTGGCCTATATTGGCGCTAATAAATGTGCTCTATGCCACCACTAGGTTAACGCTTGAAACAATTCGATTCCAATACGCTGCGATGGTTGTGGCCACATCCAACTCGTAACTGCGCATATCCTAGAATTATTAGAGAATTGTTGCTCTGGTATGATTAGGATTTTTTCTCTCGGTATTCCCTAGGCGGAATAGTATTCAAAAATTTTTTAAAAAATTGAAATAGAACCAATAAATGTTTAATTTAATTTAAAAAATTTAGTTTAATTTAACTTTTCTAATGAAAATTATTTAAACCCTCTAACTTATCTAATTATGGTTTCTGCAAACTAGGAGGACAAGAAAAAAGAGAAAGCTCACGCCTTGATCGCCTACTTAAATTATGTAAGTACATTATTATTTTAAATATATCACCTGGCACTTCACATGGTCAGCTGGAACCACTTTTTCAGGGAGCTTGATTGAGTGATTTTTTTTTTTTTTTTATCTGCAGAAATGAAGGATCAAATTTTTTTAACTTTATTGTTTGTCACAGGTAATTGGTAAAATAAAAGCTAGAAAATTTAACTATTACTCCGAAGAAGCAATCTACAGCAGGTTTCTACGCCGAGTACTGCACCAAGTAAGCAAGTAAAGTAACAGGGTGACCAGAGTTATATGCTCCACCCACTTTTTTTTTAAAACGGCAGGAAATTTCGAAAAAATAGAAAACACGTATTTAATCATTTTTAGTCCAGTTTATTTTCAGTGATTGACCCATTTTTTTAAACCCCTGTATCTCGAGATACAGCATCCAACTTTTGTTTTTCAAATGGAACGATACATTTTTTTGTTGCATATTTTTATAGTATTTGAGCTCCTAAAAAAAACAAAAAAAACATTTTTTTGAAATCGGTTAGGTTTTTCAAAAGTTATGGTAATTTAAAATATGAAAAACAAATTTCAGTTTATTGTCAAAATTACGTTATTTTTTTTTAAAGAATTTGCTCAAACTGGGCACAATCAACGGATAGGCAAGCCAAAACTCTGGACTTCCGCACTTTGCTTGTAGCAGCACTTATGGTGGCAAAGTCCAAAATCTAGGCAGACTAGAGCTATTCGACGTTCAGGTTGTTTTTTTCTACAAACGTTTGGTGTGGAATTTTAGGAAATCGAACTAATCGGCCCATACTTCTACAGAGAGAACTTAACTGTTGGAAGGTATCTAACTTTTTTTTTTAAGAGACATTTTGCCAGTTCTGCTTGAAGATGTTCATCTAAAACGTCGGCTAGATATGTATTTTCAACAAGATGGTTGCCCGGCATATAACGCGAGAGTTGTTCGAGGTTACCTGGATAGAAATTTCCATGAAAAGTGCTTAGGGACTCAATGTCCCATCGAATGGCCACCTCGATCTCTGGACTTAACCCCAATGGACTATTTTTTGTGGGGATGTCTAAAAATAAAGTGTACAGTATACTTAATCCCGTGGCTTCAGTTGATGATCTGAAACGTCGAATAACTCTAGCCTGCCTAGATCTTGACTTCACCACCATAAGTGCTGCTACAAGCAAAGCGTGGGAGTCCACAGCTTTGGCTTGCCTATCCGTTGATTGTGCCCAGTTTGAGCAGATTCTTTAAAAAAAATAACGTAATTTTGACAATAAACTGAAATTTGTTTTTCATATTTTAAATTACCATAACTTTTGCAAAACCTAACCGATTTCAAAAAAATGTTTTATTGTTTTTTTTAGGAGCTCAAATACTATTAAAAATATGCACAAAAAAATATAACGTTCCATTTGAAAAAACAAAGTTGGATGCTGTATCTCGAGATACAGGGGTTTAAAAAAAATGGGTCAATCACTGAAAATAAACTAGACTAAAAATGATTAAATACGTGTTTTTTATTTTTTCGAAATTACCCACGGTTTAAAAAAAAAGTGGGTGGAGCATATAACTCTGGTCACCCTGTATATTGTAAACAGTAATCAAAGAAATTCACTATACTAACAGGTTTACTTTATTTTCTAGATTCAGCTATTTATTGCAAAACATTTGCAATTTCCGAACAAAACAGATTTGGAACTTATCCTTAATCATGTAAGTTTTTTTTTAATTTTAGTACAATTAATTATCATGAACAAGAAAACCACCAATTTGTATGGTGTTTTGAAATGTTTAGATTTCTAACGCTATTATGGTCATCAGTCCGAGTTTAAAAAAAAAAAAGCCAAGCTCAGGACAAAGTTATCAAAAAAGCATAAATTCGGATTTTCATCCATCAATATAGAGGTGGATTCTTTTGTTTGATGTTGAGAAAGAGACTTCCATTGAGAATTTTCGTTGTTACATGTTACATGACTAAGTTAGTTATATTACAGTGACTAAGGATGAATTAAAATCCGAGTCAAGTGCCAGAAAACCTACCTCATTAGTTATGCTTAATACATTATTTTTCATTAATTCAAATTTCTGTTTTATTTTCAGATCTGGCGCCATCACCAGAGGTTGAAAACAGTGTATGATCCAAAAATTAATTCGTTATTATTGAGGGTATTATTATCTTTTATTTTTATTTTAACTGAGACTAAGGGTTAACTGAGTTATTAATAGGGAACGGATTCGTATGTATTTACATATTTTTTTCTAAGCAATTTACAGACGTTTTTCAACTAGAAGTATTCATACTGACACTTTTTAAGCCGTTTGAGTCTACTTTTATTTCACATATTTCCACATATTTGGATGTTATCGCATATTTATACATATTTGATTAAAATAAATAAATATTTCTACATATTTAATCAAAATATGTACATATTTTCTCATATTTTTCATTTTGGGCATATTTTCATAATTGGGAGGTGGTTGACAGGAACTGTGAACCACAGACTGTAGGGCTGTGAATCACAGTGGGTACAATGGTTATTGTAATTTACTCAGAATGCTGCTAAACAGTGACGGGCACTTGTTAGTTCTTTGAAGTTGTCTGACGTTGTCTGTTCTTTCAGCTCGTTCGTTGAAGTGTCCAATTCATTTCGTTCGGTCACTTAGTGTATTCTTTTTTGGGTGAAATGCCACGAACATCGGCCTCAAACAAACAACTGGTTGCTAAATATCTTCGCGAGTTTCCAGCAGAACTTTTTCGAAGTGATGGAGACATTTTGTACTGCGCAGCTTGTGACAAGCGCGTTTCTTGCTCTCAACGTTCCCAAGTCACCCAACATATTGCCACCAGATCGCACATAGAGAATAAAAACAGAAATAAAGAGAGGACGTCCTATCAAGCCTTCCTTACATCTCCATCATCAAGTAAGTCTACTCTGAGTACAGATCTGTGTCGGGCTTTGGTTAGAGCAGATATCCCTTTCCACAAACTTAAAAATCCTCATTTCAAAGGATTCTTAGAGACCTATATTGGGAAAAAAATGCCTGACGAGAGCACTTTGCGGAAAAACTACCTGGAAGATATCTATAAAGATACACTAACCAAAATTCGAGAACCTATCAAAGATGGACCGATTAGGGTGTCAATTGATGAAACCACTGACGTTGAGGGCAGGTATATTGCCAATGCTGATGTTCTTTGTTGTATAAATCATTATAACTTGTAAAAACAAATTATTTTGTTCCTAATAAATTATTATAAATTGTAAAAATGTTCTTTTCTTGCATAAATAATTATAACTTGCCAAAAAAAAAAAAAAATCCATTTTCATAAAAAAAAATGTCCATTTTACTTAAATATTCCAGAAAATATTTTAAGAAAATCACATATTTTCCACATAATTGACGAAAATAAATGCATATTTTAATTAAATATTTGGCATTTTTAAATACATAAAAATCCGTTCCTTAGTTATTAAGCTTGAGTTAGGTTTAGTGCTTTGACTAATCAACTTCTGTTTATTAGTTCATCGATTGATTGATTGCCTTTGACTCATCAGTGGATGTAGCTTTTTCTACCATTATTTCGATAAAATAGGCATAGCCGATTCGCCCAGATGCCTTTTTTGTGCGATTGAAAGAGATGGCAGCGGATGCTCCTTACGACAGTCACTCTACTGTAGCTGAATATTATTGGGCTACACTCTGAAATGATAAAAATGATTTTAGAGGCATAAGGGCACACTAATATACAGGGTGAACCAGTAAGTATTGTCCATAGGCCTTCTGTGTGTAGTACATCTAAAGTGGAGTTCAATGACGTATTGGCCAACTTCATATTTTCCTCTGTTCTTGAGTGACGTCACTTTAAATTTGTTTTCTAAAATCATTACTTTTTTCCAATAAAAATGTTATTACTCAGAAAGTTTTAGTCCGAATTCGATTCTGATGATACGGTTAGAAAGGCAGATAAATTTTATAAAAATTGATACCATTTTGAAGCATAAGTTATTCTCCAAACAGCCTCAATCTTCCTCCGGATGCTGGAAAAATAATAGTAATCGAAATTTTCAAGAAAACTCATTAGGCCCTTATGTGATCATTATCAGACCTAGGTGCTGGCACTTTTTGTAAAAGTTTCCTTGTTTAATGGGCTTTCAAACGATCTACTATTTTCCAGGATTCCTTTTATCTTCGTATGAGAAATTACGTTTGTATTATCAGAAAACGTATTCACGAGCACTCAACAGTGTTATGGTACGATAGAAAATTTTAAAACCAAGGTAACAGATAAGTGAAGTTTATTTGTAAGGCACCTAGTTGTACTGGTTAATACCTAATTCAGATACAACGATTATCTGTTAGAGGGTTCAAAGGGTGGTTAAGGCTTATTTACATTTTTTCTTTTTCAACAGTGTATTGTGTGTGAAATTGTAATTTGGAGTAAATACAAACTATATGAATTTTTTTTTTATAAAAATAGTTCTTGTTTAAAATATTTCCTAACATATTCTCAAATATTTCAGAATTTAGATTTTTTTTTTTTAGTGCAATTTGTAACTTTTGACTTCCTAATTTAAGGAGAGTCTACATTAAAATTGACTACTAGTCCATCTAAAAGAGTTTTCAATGAATTAAACAACTTGATAACCAACACTGTAGAGTGCTCGTGACCACGTTTTCTTGTAAAACAAACGTAATTTCTCATTCGAAGATAAAAGGGATCCTGGAAAATGATATACCGTTAGAAAGCCTATTAAACAAGCAATCTTTTACAAAAAGTGCCAGCACCTAGGTCTGATAATGATCACGTAAGGGCCGAATGAGTTTTCTTGAAAATTTCGATTACTATTATTTTTTCAGCATCCGGAGGAAGATTGAGGCTGTTTGGAGAATAACTTATGCTTCGAAATGGTATCAATTTTTAGAAAATTTATCTGTCTTTCTAACCGTGTCATCAAAATCGAATTCGGACTAAAACTTTTTGAGTAATAACATTTTTATTGGAAAAAAGTAATGATTTTAGAAAAATACTTTAATGTGACGTCACTCAAGAACAGTGGAAAATATGAAGTTGGCCAATACGTCATTGAACTCCACTTTAGATGTACTACACACAGTAGGCCTATGGACAATACTTACTGGTTCACCCTGTATACTAACAAATCACCAATTTGCGTTCTGAAATTGATTTACCATTAATTATGCATTGAATGTTAGTTGAATATTGATCAAAGTACTCTGTTCCTCACATTCAGTAGTTCACAAACATTATTTCTGTTTCTTCCTATTGTGATAGAAGCATTCATTGCACATCATCAATACGATAAATATTTTTCCACTCCATTCTCTGTACGGTTTTAAGTCATAGCTGTGGTTTGTAGCTTCGGTTTCAAATATATTTTTCCAAATAAGTTGGAGGCGTCATCTTATGAATAACTTCTCAACTTCTTCCTGGAGTTCTGGTTTGATCTGAAAGTGTTGCAGATCTTGGCTGAGTTGATCGTTTTAGATTTAGTAAGAATAATTCATCAACACATTTATGGGACTCAAGCTGTCATTACAAACAAAGCAAAAATTCTCCTTATAATATTCTATTTATTTATTTTTTTCAATATTTTCATTTTTGTTAAGTATTATCGCTATTAAATGATTGGTTCGCTGTGTTCCAGTTTCTTTTCAGTTTTTTGTTTATCTGAAACCTACTGATTCAATTTTTTTTCCAAAATTTGTCTTGCCATGACTGATGAAATCATTGATAAAGAAATTAGGTCTTAATCTAAAACAATCTCTCTGTCTAAGTATTACTTGGTGTTACTACCTGTTGCTGAGTGCCATCCTGCTCGAGAATCCCTCGCCATCTCATTCCCTAACCACTAATTTCGGACGTCCATAATCCTACATCATTTGCCGTACCACCCATTCATCTAAATTATGTCTGCCCACCTATTTTCTTTTCTTTCCATTAGCACTCTAAAACGATGTAGCTTTTTTTCTTTTTAAATAATTAATCAATTTGTGTATTCATTTATTCAGGCAGGAAAACCTGCAATTAACAGAAGAATGATGTGCTTGATAAAAGCTCTTAAGAAGGTAGGTTTCACTAATTTAGTTTAGTGTAAACTCATATACTGAAAACAAGTCCCAAACAGTTCTGGTGTACATCCATCTCAGGACTTTCTATCACAGCAAAATCATTCATTGCTAACGTGCCTAACATTATAAAAAAAAACTATACATATCATCCCTTTTTACTCAAATGACCCACTTAAATCTAATAGTAATACCGTTTGAGAGCGATTCAACTAGTTTCCACTTATCTCATGACTTGCAACCAGGATGAAAGAGGTCTTTGCAACTCATCTAGTTACGGCATAAATTTGCCATAGCACCTTTGTTGCATAGCAGGTTAATCTGAACTATCTTTATGTTGTCTACCATTATTAAGATGGCTCCTCTACCTCGTAACCTTCAATGCTACAGGAGGACTAGCGGGTGCGCATATCTAGAGGCCCAGAAATGTTTACCAATTTACCTCTCATTCTCACAGCACTTCCAGTACCCAAGGCACAGATTTTCACCCACGGCAAACTTGCGTGCGCCATTGGCCTAAGTTAGGTTAAATAATGATGCGGTGTTTTAGGTGTATGTGATACACCTGAACCGCTCTCAAAAATCAATAAATAAATTCCTCCAGGCGGACCGACAGTTTACTGTTATAAGTACGTGATTGCTGAGGTACTTGGTGCCTAAGTTCCCAAATAGCTCTGATTGAAAAACAATCTCTACAACTGCTGTACACAATTATCGCTCATTATTAATTATGAATTAAATTCCACCATTCCATTAGGCCCCTTCTATCTGAAGTATTTATAATTAAGTAAAACATTCCCAATTATTAATTTTAAAGTGGTTTTCAATTGCAGCAAGATGCGCTATTTCGTCACGAACAGTCGATTCTCATCTTTCACAAACTGGTGCCACCATACCTTAAGGTAAAAATCATTGTACTTCTTATTTTTTAAAAAAAAGACATCATTGTCTCAAATTATTGGCGCCCGTACACCTCTCGGAGCACTGCCGGCATTGGGTCAGTGTCCTTCAGTTACAGTCAGCACTGTCCATCACCGGACAGGGCGCTGAAAGAGGGCTCGAGCTCCTTTCAAAGAGGTTTCTTCTCGATCACGTCAACAAAAACTGACGCAGAGATCCTGCGTTCGAATCCAGCCGTCTGTCATTATATTTTCTCTTCTTAAGAACCTCTCACTATCCGATGAAAGGTAGTGTTGTCTTTAATGAAAAAAAAACACTGTCTAGAGGATGAAAGTGCAATAAAAATTGCTTCAGACTCCAGAAGGCGCTTCAACGTCTAAGATCATTGGCACCCGGAGGCTTTTTAAATGTTCGACCTGCAGAAAATTCTATCATTACAGACATCACTGTCCATCTCCAGATAGTGCTTCTATCCAGTAAGAAGTAATCTTCTTCCAGTAAGAAGCTTCTAGGAAGAGAAAATCTAATGTCAGGCAGTTGGGTTCCGTATAGAAACCAACCCACTACACCAGTGGTTCTTAACCGGTGTTCCGCGGAACACTGGTGTTCCGCGAATATGGTCCAAGTGTTCCGCGAAATTTCAATTTTAAATGTATTGAAGATTAGAAAATTTTCTTATTTGTAGCAATTTTATGTTCATTATTTGATTAATTTAATTTTCAGAATTTATTTTTTAAAACTATGTAATAATTTATCCTTTTTAATTTTAATTAATACATACATCTTTTTTGAAAATTATATTCGATTTTTTATTATTCATTAATTTTAAGTTCTTGCTAAATGCCGATTTTCAAATTATTTAATGTTAGTGTTCCGCGAGAAAAATATATACATAATTGTGTTCCGCGTCTTTGAAAAGGTTAAGAACCACTGCACTACACTTTGAAAATCCACACAGTAAATTCCTTCCCTCAAAAACTTGTATTAATTTTTTTTTCATTAAGTTGCTAATGATTTTGTTTTTATACAGTACGACCCAAATCAGAACCATATCTTGTATCAGCAGTTCGATGAAGCAAAGGTAATTATTATTTAATTTTCTTATTTATTGAATTAAAATTTAATTTCCCAGCTAAGACCAATGTATAATTGTAATATCTGAAAATATTGCTGCTGTTAATAAGAAATTGTGTGACACATTAACATGTCTTATTGTTACTTCAATTCTCACGTTTGTAACTGACAAAGTCTGTTCATAACATTTGAATTCTTACTAATTTAAAGCCTTCAATATACAAGAAGGAGAAGAACAAGAACAACAATTTCAGAAAACGCCGTGTTTGCCCCTTTTTTGGGCAACGTTTTTCCCAAAATCTATTTGATTTAATTTACTGCGAAAAATTACCCTTATAAAGAAGGATATGCTCTTCATGTTAAGGAAAATTTAGGAATTTTATGTTTTGTACAAAAAAGAGAAAAAAAAATTGTCCAAGTTGATTGTTTTTCAAAAGTTCGCTTTTTCATGCAGATTTTTTATGAGCACCCCCTTTTTACCGGACAGTTTTAATGCAGGTGAGGGAACCTATATTAAAGAAGGAAAACCGAATTACAGATAAAGCTAGGCGAACAAGCTTTCGTACAAACTTCTTAAAGTCAGTTACCTGAAAAAAGTTATTAAAAAAAAAAAAGACTGGTCTTATGTTTGCAGTGTAACAAATTTAGAGATGTGCTCGTGTTGCCGCTGAAAAAATTATAACTAGACACCGTTTAGCAATTTTTGTATTCAATCAACAGACATCCTTCAAATTATACATTAGAATGTATATTTCAAACGCAAACTTATTAGACCAAATAAAGAACTAGTTCTGCAATTTAAAACTAGACCTACGAGGGTCGTTTGAAAAGTCCGTGCAAAGTCAGAGCGATACCACTACTGGCGCGTATCGAGGTTATGTTTAGTTAGTAGCATCTCTTGGAAGAACACACACCAAGTTTCAGCCAGATCGGTCTATTTCTTTGTGTTTGGCATTCGTTTGAATCGAGGAAGTCGAGTGATTTTCAAAAAATGGACGAAAAAGAATTTCGTGTGTTGATTAAACACTACTTTATGAAAGGCAAAACGCCTCAGGAGACTAAAGAGAAGCTTGATAAACATTATGGTGACTCTGCACCTTCGATTAGAACAGTTTATAAGTGGTTTCAAAATTTTCGAAGTGGCCATATGGGAACAAGTGACGCTGAACGTTCTGGACGCCCTGTTGAGGTTACTACTCCAGAAATCATTGATAAAATCCATGATATGGTGATGGATGACAGAAGAGTGAAGGTGCGTGAGATTGCTAGTGCTGTGGACATCTCGAATGAACGGGTACATAATATTTTGCATCAACATTTGGACATGACAAAGCTATCCGCAAGATGGGTGCCGCGATTGCTCACCCTTGACCAAAAACGAAATCGTGTGAAGTGTTGCAAGGACGGTTTGCAGCTGTTCCAGAAGAATCTGCAGGACTTTAAGCGTCGTTTCGTCACTGTGGATGAAACATGGATACATTACTACACTCCTGAGACCAAAGAACAATCTAAACAATGGGTTACCAAGGGGGAATCTACGCCAAAAAAGGCGAAGACCGTTCCTTCGGCCGGAAAGATTATGGCGACTGTCTTTTGGGATTCGCAAGGAATAATCCTCATCGACTATCTGGAAAAGGGTAAAACTATTACAGGTGCATATTATTCATCGTTATTGGACCGTTTGAAAACAGGGCTGCAAGAAAAACGCCCACGATTGGCCCACAAAAAAGTCCTTTTCCATCACGACAACGCACCAGCTCACACCTCAGCAGTTGTGGTCGCAAAATTAATGGAAATAGGGTTCCAACTCGTTTCACATCCCCCCTATTCTCCAGACTTGGCTCCCTCGGACTACTATTTCTTCCCCAATATGAAGAAATGGCTGGCGGGAAAAAGATTTTATTCAAACGAGGAGGTGATTGCAGAAACGAATGGCTATTTTTCAGACTTGGACAAATCCTATTATTCGGAAGGGATCAACAAACTAGAGCAGCGTTGGACGAAGTGTATAAGCCTAAAAGGAGACTATGTTGAAAAATAAAAAAGGTTTACCCCCAAAAATAAGTAGTTTTTATTTTTGCACGCACTTTTCAAACGACCCTCGTAAATGTACAGGAAATCAACAACCAAAATATTTTCTTTGTGTAGAATGCATCAAACCAAAACATTAACAGTATTAAAGTTTGATGGATACGGGCCGACAAAATTTTAAAATATTTTGGGCTAGAACTCAACACATGCATAAATGGACTCCACAGATTACACTGAAATTAAGACAAGTCTGCCAAGCTATCAGACAATTCGGTCCTCGTAATCAACTCAGAGAGAAATATCTCGATTACGTACCACAGCAGTACTTCCAAATATAACCAACAGCTAGTAATAATTTTAAATATAGAAGTTGTATATTATTTGGTTTGTTGGCATTTTAATTGTTTTTGTAAAACGAAAACTGCTGAGAAAAAATATATTCTTTCTTCTTTAAAGTGCCACTCTTGATACGGTTAGTACAGTAAAATTAAGAATAAAATTCGTTGCCCAAATTCATAATATGGAAAAAAAAAAAAATTCCAATATTTATTCAGATTTTTTTGATAACCCTCCAACGAAATTTACTTGAACTTGTTTATTCTTATTGCGCGTAATCATATTTTTTGGAATAATAACTTTTCTTTTTGTGAACGTAGACTTTAAGCAGAGATAGACTAATCTCTAGGCTCTAAATTTACCGTAATATTCTTGTAGACATATTTAATACGGTGGCTAATTTGCATTTGGTAAGAAATTCAAGGATTGAATAGAATTTGTAAGTTAGAACCTTGAATGAAAGTCGTATGAGTTCTTTTAAACCAAATTTTTACAATTTAGTATTCAATATGTTATCTGATTGATTTATTCTGTTTTACAGAAAAAACGGAAAGTTAACGATGCTTTACCAGATATCCCAAAAATTAAACCACTCATAAAATATGTAAGTTTTATTGTTTATCTATTCAATTCTATACTATCTAAATATTTCCAGCTATTTTGACTATTTTCAAGTCAAAGTTGCTTATAGAGTCGTGTTGTAAGCGTTATTTAGACGAAAATCGCTAATTATCTTTTAAATTTTTTGAAAGATTCTTGAATATTGGATGTTGTTAAATAAATATCGTTATGAATATGATGGTTTAGTTTTCGACCGTTGTTGATAGATTTTTCTTGGGAATATTGAGGAGCGGTCAATAAAATTTTTTGTAGACAATTTTTATGTATATACAGGGTGACCAGAGTTATATGCTCCACCCACTTTTTTTTTAAACGGCGGGAAATTTCGAAAAAATAAAAAACACTTATTTAATCATTTTTAGTCCAGTTTATTTTCAGTGATTGACCCATTTTTTTAAACCCTTGTATCTCGAGATACAACATCCAACTTTTGTTTTTCAAATGGAACGTTATATTTTTTGTTTCCATATTTTTGTAGTATTTGAGCTCCTAAAAACAACAACAAAAAATTTTTTGAAATCGGTTAGGTTTTTCAAAAGTTATAGTAATTTAAAATATGAAAAACAAATTTACGTCAAAATTACGTTATTTTTTTTAAAGAATCTGTTCAAACTGGGCACAACCAACGGATAGGCAAGCCTCCGGACTCCCACGCTTTGCTTGTAGCAGCACTTATGGTGGCGAAGTCAAGATCTAGGCAGGCTAGAGTTATTCGACGTTTCAGATCATCGACTGAAGCCACGGGATTAAGGATACTTTACACTTTATTTTTTTAGTATCCCGACAAAAAATAGTCCATTTGGGCTAAGTCCGGAGATTGAGGTGGCCATTGGATCGGACAATGAGTCCCTAAGCACTTTTCCTGGAAATTTCTGTCCAGGTAACCTCGAACAACTCTCGCATTATGTGCCAGGCAACCATCTTGTTGAAAATACATATCTAGTCGACTTTGTAGATGAACATCTTCAAGCAGAACTGGCAAAATGTCTCTTAAAAAAAAGTTGGATACCTTGCACCAGTTAAGTTCTCTCTGTAGAAGTATGGGCCGATTAGTTGATTTCCTAAAACTCCACACCAAACGTTTGTAGAAAAAACAACCTGAACGTCGAATACTTCTAGCCTGCCTAGATCTTGACTTCGCCACCATAAGTGCTGCTACAAGCAAAGCGTGGGAGTCCAAAGTTTTGGCTTACCTATCCGTTGATTGTGCCCAGTTTGAACAGATTCTTTAAAATAAATAACGTAATTTTGACAATAAACTGAAATTTGTTTTCCATATTTTAAATTACCATAACTTTTGAAAAACCTAACCGATTTCAAAAAAATGTTTTTTTTGTTTTTTTAAGGAGCTTAAATACTATAAAAATATGCAACAAAAAATATAACGTTCCATTTGAAAAACAAAAGTTGGATGCTGTATCTCGAGATACAAGGGTTTAAAAAAATGGGTCAATCACTGAAAATAAACTAGACTAAAAATGATTAAATACGTGTTTTTTATTTTTTCGAAATTTCCCGCCGTTTAAAAAAAAAGTGGGTGTAGCATATAACTTTGGTCACCCTGTATATAACTGGCGTTTCGACAAATTAATTGCGTTCTTCACAGTAATATAAATTTGTAGTTATATGATCAACTATGTATCATAATTGTGGATGTTTGTTTATATCAGTTGCGATGCAAAATCGCTCGAATTTCTAGGATATATTTTTTTCCTACAGATCTAATCATAAATTGATACAAGCATTAACTGAAAGTTTAAAGCCTAATATGCATACTAATAAATTTAGTAAACATATTTAATTGGTAGCAAAATTTCAAGATGGAGAGAGGGAAAAAACACAAGACTTTTTTTTACACACTAATATTTTTATTTTGTATTATTTTTTTTAAATTTTTTGTTTCTGTTTTTTGTTTAGACCACTGTTAGGTCTAAGGGTATTATCAAGAAGGATGCCGATAAGGTCATCAAGAAAGTAGCTTCAGTAGCCTCTAGTGAATCTATCTCGTATTATACAGCAAAAGATGGACAAGAAATAAAACAGCACAAACTATCAGAAGATCGAAGTTCAGATGAAGAAGAACAAGATCCAACTTCAGAAAAACAAGATCGTGTTCTAGCAGCTGTAACTGAAAAGATACGTTTCTCTATGATTAAACACGTGAGAAGAGAGCTATTAGATCCCATACAATACGACATTGAATCCTTTTACGACCCGTCAATTAAGAGCGAAGATTTTGCTGCTACCATACCGGTCAACGACCATGGTCATACTACAAAACATTCTATGAGAGATAAACGTGGGATAAGATCAGAAGCAGAACACCCGCAATATATATTCGATGAAGAGAAATCCACTGATGATGGTATTTTCCAAATATGTTCAGATCGGGAAGTTGAATCAGTAGTCAGCATTTCTACAGTAGATAAATTTTTCCCTGGATTCTGTGAGGTATTACCATTTTTATTACTTTTCTTTATAGAAATAACATTCTCTTCCTATTACAGGATGAACTAGATTTGAATTAGCATCAATCCAATTTCTTTTAATTAGGGGAAATATTCTTAGTTATTGATGGTCTCTGATTTTAGTCTCTTTTTTGAAATTCCCTAAAGGACCTGGGAATTCATCATGTGAATGAGGTGCTACAGATCCGGTTTCATTGAGTGCTAAAAAAACTGTTGATAGAAAAGATTCTAAAGCTTTAGTAAAACAGAAATCCATGACGAAAAATAACTATGTACATCAGCGAATAAAAATTATTCACTAAATTTTAAAAAAGGCATGTTTTGTTATCAACTGAAAACTTTCGCCGTGCTAGACGTATTTAAATAAGTTTAAAAAATAAAAACCATAAACTGAATAGTTTCAACAAAAACGTCTGTCTACCCAGTCAAAAGTTGTCTTTAAGGTTTTTCAGGGTTTTTTTATTTTTCAATATTTTTAACTTCGTCATTTCATAACATTCTTGTAGTTCTACATCTGAATAATTAATTTAGGCAAATTTATTGTACGAGGGTCGTTTGAAAAGTGCGTGCAAAAATAAAAACTACTTAATTTTTTGGGGTAAACCTTTTTTATTTTTCAACATAGTCTCCTTTTAGGCTTATACACTAGTTTATTGATCCCTTCCGAATAATAGGATTTGTCCAAGTCTGAAAAATAGCCATTCGTTTCTGCAATCACCTCCTCGTTTGAATAAAATCTTTTTCCCGCCAGCCATTTCTTCATATTGGGGAAGAAATAGTAGTCCGAGGGAGCCAAGTCTGGAGAATAGGGGGGATGTGAAACGTGTTGGAACCCTATTTCCATTAATTTTGCGACCACAATTGCTGAGGTGTGAGCTGGTGCGTTGTCGTGATGGAAAAGGACTTTTTTGTGGGCCAATCGTGGGCGTTTTTCTTGCAGCTCGGTTTTCAAACGGTCCAATAACGATGAATAATATGGACCTGTAATAGTTTTACCCTTTTCCAGATAGTCGATGAGGATTATTCCTTGCGAATCCCAAAAGACAGTCGCCATAATCTTTACGGCCGAAAGAACGGTCTTCGCCTTTTTTGGCGTAGATTCCCCCTTGGTAACCCATTGTTTAGATTGTTCTTTGGTCTCAGGAGTGTAGTGATGTATCCATGTTTCATCCACAGTGACGAAACGACGCTTAAAGTCCTGCGGATTCTTCTGGAACAGCTGTAAACCGTCCTTGCAACATTTCACACGATTTCGTTTTTGGTCAAGCGTGAGCAATCGCGGCACCCATCTTGCGGATAGCTTTGTCATGTCCAAATGTTGATGCAAAATATTATGTACCCGTTCATTCGAGATGCCCACAGCACTAGCAATCTCACGCACCTTCACTCTTCTGTCATCCATCACCATATCATGGATTTTATCAATGATTTCTGGAGTAGTAACCTCAACAGGGCGTCCAGAACGTTCAGCGTCACTTGTGCCCATATGGCCACTCCGAAAATTTTGAAACCACTTATAAACTGTTCTAATCGAAGGTGCAGAGTCACCATAATGTTTATCAAGCTTCTCTTTAGTCTCCTGAGGCGTTTTGTCTTTCATAAAGTAGTGTTTAATCAACACACGAAATACTTTTTCGTCCATTTTTTTGAAAATCACTCGACTTCCTCGATTCAAACGAATGTCAAACACAAAGAAATAGACCGATCTGGCTGAAACTTGGTGTGTGTTCTTCCAAGAGATGCTACTAACTAAACATAACCTCGATACGCGCCAGTGGTGCTATCTCTCTGACTTTGCACGGACTTTTCAAACGACCCTCGTAGATGGTTTGTGCGAGAGTTATCAGTATATTGATCGGTTCTCTCTTATGTATAATATTTATAAAGATTATTTTATAATATGAAAATTTTCGCATTTTATGAAAAATTGACAAACTGAAAGTGCGACGTCACTGATCCGTTTATTTGTGATTTACTTGACTAGAATTCCAATAATTTCCTTTGAACTAAGTAAAATTTCAAGAAAATATTTCTTGTATTAAGAATAATAATAATTTTAGAAGGTATTTGAGAGAGGTGAATACAAGTTATCTCTTTTTTCAGAGAACATTGTACTCAGGCTTTCATTGAAACATCATATATGCGTAAAGGCTATTTCATTTATAGTAATGAATCTCCGTTATATAGCTGAAATCATCTAAAGCATACAAGAATTTAGAACAATTAAAATGTTTTAACTTTAAGAAATTCTACAAAAGAGAGGGTCTCATATTGATTTCATATCGCATTTTTTTTATTTAATTTTATGTTCATAGGAGACAACCTCAATAGAATCATTGAAGAAAAGAAAAAAGGTTCCAACATATTTTCCAGTTAATGAACTAGAAGACCTTCACCATGTTAGCCTAATTAATCCGTACGTGTTACTCGAAGAAATGGAAAAAACCATATGGGTGTGTATCATTTAAAGTAATGTATGATTGAATACTTTTGCAAATGTAGTAAGACAATCAAAAGTCTGAGGCAAAAATGCCAATAGTCGAATAATGAAATTATGTATTAGCGTGCAAAGTAGAGCCAAGCAAAGTAAGGTATTTGAAGAGATGGAATCACGAGAGATTGGGCTTGCTCACATACAGAGGATCTCTTGAGGAAAGCTTTAATTTTAAATAAGTATAATTCTCTATTTATTTCTATACAGGGTATACAAGGAGGAGTGGTCGAAACTTCGGGAGGTGATTCAGCAGCTCAAATGCAACAAAAAATATTCTATTCACTAAGGCCTGATTCTCAATAGTGTCCAAGATATTTGCTTTTTTAACTTTTTCGCCATAAAAACGGCCGTAACTTTTCTATCCTTTGCCCTACAACAAATCTCCTTATTCCACACGAAAGAGCATTAAATTTCCTATAAATTCGCTTGTCTAAAAATTTCGTTCTCTATGATTTTTGTTAAAATTTTCAACTGCATTTTTTCAATGGTTAATGAATCAAGGAATCACATAATTTCAGAAAAAGTTGCGCATTTATTCAGCTTCAAGATCATATGGATTTTTTTAGTTTTTAATAAAACCCTACCCCGAACAGAGGGGGTGTAAATGCAGAAAACTGGGATTTCGCGTAACCGACTTTTCACTACTAATTACTCAAATATCAATTTTTACCATTTTAGTAACCATTTTAGTTTAGAACAATTATTATTTTATAAAACGGAAGTAAAAAATAAAACACAGAAGTGAAAAAGTACAATAGGCAGTTGCCTAGTTAAAATTGCTACAAAAATCGTTCGAACTATTCAAACAAGGAAGTGGGAAAGAATTGTGGCAAATTTTTAGTTTCTTGACTACAATTGTTTGCGCAACATATTTTAACGACATAATGGAGGTTTTTTTCATCAAAGTTAATTAATAATAATTCAAAACTAATCAATTTTTGGAGAAGGAACAAAAAGAATATAACCATTTTATTTTTGAATTATTATTAATTAACTTTGATCAAATAAAACCTCCATTATGTCATTAAAATAAGTTACACAAACAATTGTAGTCAACTACTGCGTTTTATTGCTACTTTATTTTTTACTTCCGTTTTATTAAATAATAATTGTGAAAAACTAAAATGGTTACTTTTCTTTTTGTTCCTTCTCCAAAAATTGACATTTGAGTAAATTAGTAGTGAAAAGTCGGTTAAGCAAAATCCCAGTTTTCTGCATTTACACCCCCTCTGTTCGGGGTAGGGTTTTATTAAAAACCAAAAAAATTCATATGATCTTGAAGCTCAATAAATGCGCAACTTTTTCTATAATTGGGTGACTCCTTGATTCAATAATCATTGAAAAAATGCAGTTGAAAATTTTAACTAAAATCATCTAGAACGAATTTTTTAGACATTAAAGTAAAAATTTCATTGTTATAAGAAACGTTTTGAGGCTCTGTATTGAGCAAATTTATAGGAAATTTAATGCTCTTTCGTTTGGAATAAGCAGATTTGTTATAGGATAAAGGATAGAAAAGTTACGGCCGTTTTTATGGAGAAAAACGCGAATATCGACGGAAAAGTTGAAAAATGCAAATATCTTGGACACTATTGAGAATCGGGCCAAAGTGAAGAGAATATTTTTTGTTGCATTTGAGCTGCAGAATCACCTCCCCAAGTTTCGACCACTCCTCCGTGTACACCCTGTATACAGTTTAACTGCTTGCACCCTAGAACTCTTTTGCAGTCTAAGGAGAAGGAGGGATAAGTCCCCTGAAACTAGTTTGACTGCTTTGCAATCTCTAGTTTTGTGATATAAGATCTTTCGACATTTTGAGACCATGCAAAAAAAAGATGGTTTCCCCACACGAGACAAAATGTTAGGATTAGAAAAATAAACCATCTTTACGGCTGAACGTACCACGCCAGCAGGACCCACCTCATGTTTTAATCTAATTTTACTTAGGTATACATATACATATATTTTTTTTTTCTTAATTTCACAGAGAAAGAGGAAACAGATTTTGGATGAAACACTAAGAGTTCCTACACTGGCTGCGATGCTTAAAGGATTAACTAACGTAAGTGTAACTAATAACGATTGGATAAGTTAAAATTCTAAACATGGATAAATTGAATGAGTTTTAGTCATATCCAATAGATTATTTTAATAAATACGATTTTCATCGATTATTTGTTTTTCTTTAAAATCTTAACCATTTTTTAACCGATTTGTTGAATTATAACAATTCTCGCTACTTGATTTAGTAGCCTTTTAACATCAATTTTTGAACAGAATTTTATCCTTATACCTATATGATCTATGATCAGACTAGAAAGAAGAAAGAAAAAAAGATTGTTGTAGCAGACATTCTTCAGGAAGTATCTTAGAAGTTTTTCAACATCCTCATATTGTGAATTATCTCCTACAGTACCAGGCGTAATTAAAGAGAGATTTGGCTTATCCTTCATATTAAACAGGTTCATACGAAAAACTTCAGAAACAAAAATGAAACCTAAAAATAGTCTATACTAAGATAATGATAAGCATTTCCATATTAGTTGACCAGGTTGTTTCCTGTCCCCAACATTCTTTTCAATTTATATAAATGATTTGCCTGACTTTATGGGAGGGGTGGAGTGCTTTTAGGAGATCTCAACATTCGTGTACTACTGTATGCGGTTGATATTGTACTGATTGCCGACAAGCCGGAGATTTTACAGCAAATGATTAATTCATTAAGAAGGTACTGTCAAGATTGGGGTTTATGTGTGAATTTGGGAAAATCAAAAATTTTAATTTGCAGAAAGAAAGGCGGAAGATTAGCAAAGAATGAACGGTGGTTTTTTGAAGGACAAGAAATAGAAATCGTTAAAAAATATAAATACTTAGGAGTTTAGTTAACGCCTTCACTTTCCTTCGTTCCACATTTAAAAGAAAAATTAGGTGTAGCTAAATTTGGCCTGAATAGTACTTGGTCCTAGATTGCTGTCTAATCCCAAAGTTCCACTAGATTGTAAATACAAATTATTTTATGCAACTTCGCGGTGTGTATTATGTTATGCGGCACAGGTGTGGGGTTATAAAAAATATGAACATTCAGAAAGGCTTTAGAGATTTTTTGTCAAAAAGTTATTTCACCTCCCTCCTAATACTGCTAATTATGTATTAAATTTAGAATTAAATCTTTGTAGTATGTATGCTTACACTTTGCAATTACATTTTAAATATTTAATAAAGATAATGAAATTACCAGAGGGAAGGTTGCCTAAAATGATAGCTGAGATAGTTGTTTTTCTTTGGGGGGGGGGGCGCATCGACTGCTGAGGTCATTAGCGCCCCTAATCATTGAGATAGTTATTACGAGAAATACGTTATGGTATGAAACACTGAAAAATTTATGTACTCGTTTTGACATACCTTTTATAAAAGTTAATAATAATTCTGTGATTGCTTGGGAAGGAAAATTAAATGCAATAATGAGTAAATTAGGGATAGAGGAAATGATAACTGCACAGTCAAAAGCAAGAAATGGTATCCACCATAAAGTCTATCCAAAATTAACTTGCTATCCAGATTATTTTTCAAACAGGCAATTCGGTGACATAGAATTAATATTAAAAGCCAGAACAGAGACATTGTGTTTAAACTATTGACCTTTTAAACCTGATACCAGCCATTTATGTACACTGTGCAACCTTAATCAAGTGGAGGATATAGTACACTTTGTTTCCGTATGTCCTATTTTAACTCCATACCGTTTAAAGTATTTTAATAAAAAAAAATCTTACTGAAAATGATTTGTATGCAATATTAAACGGTTGGAATTGGAATAATTTATGCAATTACTTAAAAGAGGCCTTACATTATAGAAGATTAATAATTAATGAATTTAATTGCGACTAAAATGTTTTATTTAGTTAATTTCCTTTTTTTGTAAAAGTATTCATTTTTTTACCCAATAGTGGATTATTTTTATTTTTTTCCAAAATGTGTTGTATTTATGTTGTATTGTATATAAACGAAACTCAACTCTGCGGACGGAGTACGCTCCATGCACTTGAGTGTTATTATTATTTTTATTTCTGTAATGTAATTTATGTATATAATTGAAATTAAATAAACACTTATTATTATTATTATTGTTATTAGTTGACCAAGAGTGTTATATCTTTAAAAGTAGTTAGCTGAACATTTAAGTGAATAGAAAAAATTAAATTAATACTGGAAGATTCTTATAGATTACGAGGGTCGTTTGAAAAGTCCGTGCAAAAATAAAAACTACTTAATTTTTTGGGGTAAACCTTTTTTATTTTTCAACATAGTCTCCTTTTAGGCTTATACACTTCGTCCAACGCTGCTCTAGTTTGTTGATCCCTTCCGAATAATAGGATTTGTTCAAGTCTGAAAAATAGCCGTTCGTTTCTGCAATCACCTCCTCGTTTGAATAAAATCTTTTTCCCCCCAGCCATTTCTTCATATTGGGGAACAAATAGTAGTCCGAGGGAGCCAAGTCTGGAGAATAGGGGGGATGTGAAACGTGTTGGAACCCTATTTCCATTAATTTTGCGACCACAACTGCTGAGGTGTGAGCTGGTGCGTTGTCGTGATGGAAAAGGACTTTTTTGTGGGCCAATCGTGGGCGTTTTTCTTGCAGCCCGGTTTTCAAACGGTCCAATAACGATGAATAATATGCACCTGTAATAGTTTTACCCTTTTCCAGATAGTCGATGAGGATTATTCCTTGCGAATCCCAAAAGACAGTCGCCATAATCTTTCCGGCCGAAGGAACGGTCTTCGCCTTTTTTGGCGTAGATTCCCCCTTGGTAACCCATTGTTTAGATTGTTCTTTGGTCTCAGGAGTGTAGTGATGTATCCATGTTTCATCCACAGTGACGAAACGACGCTTAAAGTCCTGCGGATTCTTCTGGAACAGCTGCAAACCGTCCTTGCAACACTTCACACGATTTCGTTTTTGGTCAAGTGTGGGCAATTGCGGCACCCATCTTGCGGATAGCTTTGTCATGTCCAAATGTTGATGCAAAATATTATGTACCCGTTCATTCGAGATGCCCACAGCACTAGCAATCTCACGCACCTTCACTCTTCTGTCATCCATCACCATATCATGGATTTTATCAATGATTTCTGGAGTAGTAACCGCAACAGGGCGTCCAGAACGTTCAGCGTCACTTGTGCCCATATGGCCACTCCGAAAATTTTGAAACCACTTATAAACTGTTCTAATCGAAGGTGCAGAGTCACCATAATATTTTTCAAGCTTCTCTTTAGTCTCCTGAGGCGTTTTGCCTTTCATAAAGTAGTGTTTAATCAACACACGAAATTCTTTTTCGTCCATTTTTTGAAAATCACTCGACTTCCTCGATTCAAACGAATGCCAAACACAAAGAAATAGACCGATCTGGCTGAAACTTGGTGTGTGTTCTTCCAAGAGATACTACTAACTAAACATAACCTCGATACGCGCCAGTAGTGCTATCTCTCTGACTTTGCACGGACTTTTCAAACGACCCTCGTATTTCTATTATGAGAAAACGGAGCGAAGAGGTGCCCAGGCTATTTCAATCTAGAATGTACATAAACCATCTAAACGTGATGACTTTGTAATCGGCCTTTTTCTGCAAATATGCTCTGAAACAGAAAGAAAGAAAAATCAATCATACATCTGTAAAAGTGTCAAACAGACTCTCAGCATTATATAAAAAATAAATGATAATGTATATCGGAGGAAATATTTAAACAGTTGTTTAAAAATTAAAACAAGTGCAGAATATATTCTTGAAGTAGCTTGATCTAACTTTGCATTATATTTTATTTTTTAAATTAATAGGCGTCAATATCTAAGATCCGGAGATTTTCCCAGTATATTGCTAATCTCCACTTCTGAATTCAGTTGGTACGAGTAAAAACATTCGCATGAATATTCTTCTACTCTTACATAGGAAGGGTATAACTAGGATGAACTGAAAACTCTTCTTTTAGTTTAAACGGTAATCGAAAAGAGCAAGCTCAGCAAGAACGTTTTAATAACGAACTAAACGAGTACCGTTTACACCAAACGAACACAGAATAATGTTCTTGCTTTTGTTCTTAGGCTCTAGTTCGTTTGGTTTGAACGTAGCTTAACCACTGGATCAACCGCATATGACCAAATGAGAGGAGCTCCATCCTTGATATCTATTGCGGAAATATCCATTTTGAGATTTCCTAAATATGGATTTTTTTTTTTTTTGCAAACTGTGTTAGGCCACCCTCAGCTCTCGAGGGGCAACAAATACATCTGGAGAAGGCAGGCTCAGTGGAGACACGGGGTGGGTAAGGAGAAAAGTTAATTCAAGGAAGGGGAAATATGATTAATAATAATAATCTAATAGCAATAATAGTGACTTGAATTAAAATAATACTTTTATAATGAGGAAAAAACTTAACAAAATTAAAATTAAAAAAAAAATAGTTACCTAGTAACAGCTCCTCAGTTAGCGAACCTGTGTTGTACGACCCTATAGGCCGATACTCTACCGAGTCATCTACACTAATACAGCAATAATGAATTTTTAATTGATGTCACCTATACTTAAAATGTGGTTACACAAAAAATAACATGGAATAAATAGAAAACTTCAGAATTAAGGTTGTTATAATTGAACCAACAAAAATAGGAGAAGGTTCCTTTACAAAGAAACATAAAAAAAAACAAATCTACTAAATAATGCTAATTAGAGAAGAAAATACATAAGAAGCTTGAGCTGATAAAGTTAACAAAGTTATATTTAACACCCGAAGAAAATAGTCCCGATTCAAAATAACGTTCCACACTTACTGAGTATGTTACCTGGCCTGGTCGTAGTTGTCCTACCACAAAGTCTTCTTTGCATGGCTTCTTATTGGCTCTACAAAACCGCCTACATTTAACACTTTCAATTCTCCATACTGATTGGAGAATTCCCTTTGAGAAATAAAGGTCCTTCGCTCGGCAATTTCCCCCTATCGAGATTACAGAGGGAAGAGCACGATCCACCTAAAGACTTCCTTTTATTTCAATTCTTTTCTAATTTGATTAAGAAAAGGTATACCTCTTTGTTTCCTTAGCGGAATCGCATCAGCCTCTCTCTCTAATCTGTTGCTTGCGTCGCTTGTTTTTTACGCTGCCCTCTTCACACAACTCGGTGCTCTTCAAGTATTAATTTATTCTATATACATTCTTCATTTCTCTTGTCTAAATTTCCTAAACTAATTTTCTTCATACTAAATTTTCCCTAACCCTAACTAAATTAATTAAACCAAATTGCGAAATAATTATAATCATACTGTCAAAATTCTTTTTGGTTCTAAAGAAGCTGTTACATCGTAACAACTGGTCTTTGTTTTTGTATGTATCCAACGTAACTCAAAAATCCAAAAATCTCGGCTAGTTCAAATTTGATATTTTTCTTAGTTACCTCTATGGCACGCGATATTAAAGGATTTGGTCAAATCGCAATCACTACTTTAATGTATGGATTTTTTTTTTTAATATTTGATTTTTTTTCGGCTACAGCTTTTACCATTTTTACTGACCAATCAGTATAGAGAATTGAAAGTGTTAAATGTAGGCTGTTTTGTAGAGCCAATAGGAAGCCATCCTAGTTTTAGCTGGCCACGCCCACATCAAATTGGCCACGCATCACTAATGAAATCTTCATTGGACAACCTGTGTAATAAATATAGTGGTGTAAAAATTTTTTTCTTTCAGAATTTGTCATTTCTATTACTCTCTATTCAAGTAACTATCGTAAAAGAATGTCAAGTGAGATAAATTGCAGTTATTAAAAGTACTATTAGTGCAACATGTTGGTTTGCAAAGAAATAATCCAATTTAAGTAATAAACTTATTACGAGTACTATTAGAGATCATTGAGATTAATAGATATTTTTTAGAATCATTCGTCAAAATAAATAGAATATATTTTGTGGCGCTCAGAGAAACTTGGTTAAAGCGGAGTTTTTTTCTCTTAAATGATTCCATTTTTTTTTTTTTAACCTCGTTGATTAAGTAGATTTATATAAATGTCTAACTTTTAATTTTTAACCATTTTTATTTTAAAAAATCGTTTTGGAGCAGTTCTGCTGAGGATCCTCTTTGCCTCAATCAAAGAAGAAGAAATGCCTAAGTTAGAACCATGATAACCACCTAGTAAGAGAATGTTATATAACTACCAATTTTTGTTTTGTTTTAGAAACGAGATGAAAGACTTAGAAATTTAGCCATCTCAAGGCCCGGCGAATTTGACGAAATTAAGGTAAATGGAGTCAATAAAGTTGATTGAAATGATTTGCGGATATTTATTTGTTGTAATTTAGATCATTTTTGTAGTTTAGATATATTTTTTTTTTTACCAAATAATTAAATACAGGGAGTCCCAAGGTGTATGGATAACGACTTTTTCTCGGAAAAATAGCTAGAAAAATAACTAAAAAATACGTGTTCCCTTAGTTTTTTTGTTAGAAATCCAAATTTAATTTGTAAATTTTTTTCGGTGCTTCCAGAAGCGAGATACAGGCACCAACTTCATTTTTTCAAATAGGAAGGTGCGGTTTTTATTCAAGAAATAGATTCCTCTATTTTATTAAAGAAACTTTTACTCGAAAGCTTTTTTTCTGTGAGCGATATTTTAGAAGTTATGAATGAAAACATGATTCTTATAAGAAATGTCAAAATGATAATATTATAACATTTTTTTGATTGAATAAGAAGAAAAGTACTATTTTATTATAAATTTTACTCCTCATTAATATTACAGATCATCCTCGAAATGGCGTCCACCATTAGAGATGCATAGACATGCTCTTTCTTGCCAATCGCCCCTTACTACCAAAGAAATAGAATTTAACCGAGTTACAGGCATCTATTATTCTCTGCTTTAGTTCATCTACAGATGCAATCCCGGCTTGATTCTGATACACCTAGATTTAGAAATGCTTTTAGATAAGCAGAAATAAGGAAAGAAAGAAAAAAGTTATGAATAATCACCTTGTTTTTGAGGTATCCCCAAAGGAAATAGTCCATAGGTGTCAAATCCGGTGAACGAGGTGGTCACTGAATCGCCCTTCGTGTCGATATAACACCATCAGGCATGTAAAGACATATCTCGATAGGCTATTTGATGGGCGTGTTATATCGACAATGGGGACGATTCAGTGGCCACCATTTGACTCCTATGGACTATTTCCTTTGGGGATACCCGAAAAACAAGGTGATTATTCATAACTTTTTTCTTTCTTTCCTTATTTCTGCTTACCTAAAAGCATTTCTAAATCTAGGTGCATCAGAATCAAGCCGGGTTGGCATCTGTAGATGAACTAAAGCAGAGAATAATAGATGCCTGTAACTCGATTAAATTCGAATCTATTTCTTTGGCAGTAAGGGGCAGGAAAGTGCATGTCTATGCGTCTCTAATGGTGGAGGCCATTTCGAGCATGATCTGTATTATTAATGAGGAGTAAAATTTATAATAAAATAGTACTTTGCTTCTTATTCTATCAAAAAACCGTTATAATATTATCATTTTGAAATTTCTTATAAGAATCATGTTTTCATTCATAACTTCAAGTAAATTTTTCTTAAAAAAAAATAGAGGAATCTATTTCTGAAATAAAAACCACACCTTCCCATTTGAAAAAATGAAGTTGGTGCCTGTATCTCGCTTCTGGAAGCACCGAAAAAAATTTGCAAATTAAATTTGGATTTCTAACAAAAAAACTAAGGGAACACATATTTTTTAGTTTTTTTTTCTAGCTATCTCAGTTTCCGGGAAAAAGTCGTTATCCATATAGCTTGGGACACCCTGTATATTATTATAGGGGATGCCATAATTGTTCTGCCCTCTAACTTTTCTTCTGTTTTTCTAGGATAGAATTCAATCAGCGCTGTGTGAAGGGAGCCTAGAATCTGGTCTGGACAGATTAGTTAGAGTGAGTTACCAGTGATAATTTTACATTACATGCATGCGCGGTCCTAGACAGGTTTTTTGATAAGTTTGAATTCAGTGTTTTGATGGAAAAGTTCGCTTACTCTTAAAAAAAACCTTGTCTATAAGCTTGATGTATTCCATAAAAACAAAATGGAACAGAGCATTTATATGCTGCGAGAAATGAACAAACATTCGCAGATTGGTTAATGGAGTGGAATCTCAAGAGTGAGTTATTGTGACGATCAACTCTGTAAATGTAAGCCGCGTGCTCAGAGAGTTATCGAGTGGCCAGGACTGTTAGCCAGTTCGTAAAACGATTGGCCTGTATGCATTCAAAATTGCGAACATTTTATTCCTCCATCTTTCTGCCCTTATTGCAAACATCTTTGGATCCAATAACATTACAACAAGAAATTGTTCATAGTTCCTAGCGGTTTCCAAATTTGGACTAAGCAGGTGATTCCCAGTTTGTGTCTTATACAGGGTGATCCATTTAAAACGCACCAATCGCAAATAACTTTTTAGGAAAGCGGAAATCCGGAAAAATCCCACGAAGTAAATTATATGTTTTTTTTTGTTTAGTTTTCAAATTTTCCACCCCCGATGCTGAATCTTCATTTTTGGCGGAGTTACAGCCAAAAACCGGATTGGGGTTTCATAAGGACCACTGGTTTTGACAATGATTATGAAAACTACATAAAAAACTGTGAAAAATGACGTTAACCCGGTTTCGATATCCCTAATATTAGTCGAGATATTTAAGATCAAAGTTACAATTTTTATCTTATTCGTGATCGGTTTTCAATATTCATTTCCCACCAAAAATTTCCCACGTTTGACTACATTTTATTTAAAAAAGTGTTATGATGTATTAAGTATTGTGAATGACTGCACCCGCGGGATTCGGACTGGAATCTCTCACTTACAAAACCTCGCTCATGACCACTAGACTAACAGCCTTGCAAGATATTCTTACCGTAATCATAGGTCAAGAAGTTTTGCATACTGGGTGCATTAAAATGTTGTGATGGTTTCTTTTATTTGATGATAAAACAAATTTATCCTGACTCACCCACAACCATTACATTACCACTACATTCTGTAAAATCTTCAATTATTATTATCTTTGTTCTTTGCGTCAAAAATAACATTTTTTTGCAGTCAGAGGACCTCCCAAAACGTGTATAGGGATATCGAAACGGGATTAACGTCATTTTTCACAGTTTTTTTATGTAGTTTTCATAATCATTGTCAAAACCAGTGGTCCTTATGATACCCCAATCGGGTTTTTGGCTGTAACTCCGCCAAAAATGAAGATACAGCATCGGGGGTGGAAATTTTGTAAACTAGACCAAATAAAACATATAGTTTACTTCATACGTTTTTTCGAAATTCCGCTTTCCTAAAAAGTTATTAGCGATTTGTGCGTTTTTAATGGATCACCCTGTATAACGTTAATTGAAATTTATAAGCTTTTTCTATCAGCCCCGCTTCCTATACGCCCCATTGCTGAAAATACGTATTTCATGACGCCCTGGAATAACAATATTTTCTCATATTATATCACCTACACTAGATAATAAAGTTGGTCTCCGTTGTCAAATTTGTATTTTCTGTGCGACATACAATAGTTTAATTTTACGCTGTTCCTTCCTAGAATATCTTATTTGTCTCCTACTTAGAGATATTAATACAAGTTTTACTATGATTGGAAGAATTACCGTGGCTAGCCGGCCGTAATCTATCCACATAAAATTATCACGCTATACTAACGTTCATTTGCCTAACCAGTCACATAATTTTAAAGTGATGTCATTAAAATCAAAAATAATTAAATTTCTTCAGTTTAACTGACTTTTGTAGATTATAACTGAATTATGTAAAAACAGTGTGTACATAAACACTCCTCCTCTACCGGCCTAGGGGTGTGAGGCTAATAGATTTTAATGGATACTTTTAAAAATTTCTTTGATTTAATGATAATAATTTTTATTCCAGTCTCTGCACGATCCAGAAATAGAAGTTCAGGTAATTACTTTCCATAGTTAATATTGAAAATTAATTTCACTTTATTTAATTATTTTTATTGTATATCATTAACCATTAATTACTACGATTTTTAGGAGGGTATTACCACTAATTTGTTTTTCAATTGTCAATATATTCATTATACCGATGAATATGAGACTTGCACTTCATGCTTTAACATTCGAATTACATTCTATTGTTTTAATTTTAGGCGAAATTAGTAGATATTCTTTTGTAGGTATTGTGGTTCACATCATTCGATTAGAAGTTCTGGACTGGTCTAGACCTAAAGATCTTGTTGCGATACAGCATGGATTACTCACTCCTCAGCCAGGGTCGATACATACATATGTACCACTGTATATTTAAACGCTTGAATTCATTGGAATCAAGCTCCATACAAGGAAATTAAATTTAGCTTTCGCGAAGTTTTTAGAGATTACTGAAATTAAGTACAAATAAAGTAACACCTATTTTTTCAGGCAGGTTTTACGTCCAACTATCAAATTAGTTGTCATGGACGGAGGCGACTAGTAAATATACTTTAGAATGAATTCTTCAATTAACCATTTAATAAAATCCAAGGCCTAGACCAAATATCGAACCCAGTACCACAATACCTCTTAGCTTTGCAGGTCTCGCCTCTAACCGTGGCGCCTTAGAGATTTCTAATATAGCTGTACCTTTTCCTTTTTGTACCTTTCTTTCAGTCTCCAATTCAAACATTAGACAGAGCAATATTATCAACAACGGGACAAAAATCTTTTTTGAATTTTATAAAAATTGTTATTGTTAGAACCTGTAAGTTCAGACGTACATTAATAGTGCTTTAAAGTATAACTAATAATTTTTATGATTTGATTTCAGAAATGCTATGGGCCAGCAAAGAAATTGTTCCCAGAACAGAATGATGTGGCCACGCCAGAAGATAGTTCTTGTCCCGCAAAAGAAACTACAACTTCAGTAACCGATAGCCTATCTTCTCACATTTTTGTTAGTATTTGCTGAAAACTTGGTTCAAATTTACAGTCTCTTACTGCTCTATGAGGTTATATACTGAAGATTTTTCAAATTTGAGTTTGAGATATTCTTACCGAAAATATCATTTATATACACAAATATACAGGGTGAACCAGTAAGTATTGTCCATAGGCCTTCTGTGTGTAGTACATCTAAAGTGGAGTTCAATGACGTATTGGCCAACTTCATATTTTACTCTGTTCTTGAGTGACGTCACTTTTAAGTTATTTTCTAAAATCAAAACTTTTTTCCAATAAAAATGTTATTACTCAGAAAGTTTTAGTCCGAATTCTATTCTGATGACACGGTTAGAAAGACAGATAAATTTGCTAAAAATTGATACCATTTCGAAGCATAAGTTTTTCTCTAATCAGCCTTAATCTCCCTCCGATTGCTGGAAAAATAAAAGCTATCGAAATTTTTAAGAAACCTCATTTGGCTCTTATGTGACCATTATCAGACCCAGGTGCTGGCACTTTTTATAAAAGTTTCCTTGTTTAATGGGCTTTCAAACGGTATATCATTTTCCAGGATTCCTTTTATCTTCGTATGAGAAATTACGTTTGTTTTACCAGAAAACGTGTTCACGAGTACTCAACAGTGTTATGGTACAATAGAAAATTTTGAAACCAAGTCTAACAGATAAGGGAAGTTTATTTGTAAGACACCTTGTTGAATTGGTTAATACCTAATCCAGATATAAAGATTATCTGTTAGTGGGTTCAAAGGGTTGTTAAGACTTATTCACATTTTTTTCTTTTTCAACAGTGTAGTTGTGTGTGAAATTGTAATTTGGAGTAAATACAAACTATATGAATTTTTTTTTATAAAAGTAGTACTCGTTTAAAATATTTCCTAACATTTTCTCAAATATTTCAGAGAGACCAGAAGTAAATGTTTAAAGTGCAATTTGTAACCTTTGACTTCCTTATTTAAAGACAGCCTACTTTAAAATTGACTACTGGTCCATTTAAAAGAGTTTTCAATGAATTAAACAAGTTGATAACTAGTAACACTGTTGAGTGCTCGTGAACACGTTTTCTTGTAAAACAAACGTAATTTCTCATACGTAGATAAAAGGAATCCTGGAAAATGATATGCCGTATGAAAGCCCATTAGACAAGAAAACTTTTATAAAAAGTGCCAGCACCTGGGTCTGATAATGATCACATAAGAGCCGAATGAGTTTTCTTAAAAATTTCGATTACTTTTATTTTTCCAGCATTCGGTGGAAGATTGAGGCTGTTTGGAGAATAAATTATGCTTCGAAATAATACCAATTTTTAGAAAATTTATCTATCTTTCTAACCGTGTTATCAGAATCGAATTCGGACTAAAACTTTCTGAGTAATAACATTTTTATTGGAAAAAAGTAATGATTTTAGGGGGAAAAAAATTAAAGTGACGTCACTAAAAGAACAGTGGAAAATATGAAGTTGGCCAATACGTCATTGAACTCCACTTTAGATGTACTACACACAGTAGGCCTATGGACAATACTTACTGGTTCACCCTGTATAGATAAGTTCTGCTCAATTGTCAACGAGAAAATCGCGAAAAATAAAGATCAAATCAAGAAAGGTTACTCTTTAGGTAACTCCCTTTTTATTAAAAATTGGTACTTAAGCAACTCATTTAAGCTATCATGTAGATGGCAGGATCACAACATTCTGCAGAAGTGAAACTTTAAATGTACACCCCTTTTTTTTACCAAAAAATGTCCTTGGCCAAATATTCTTTGAAAAAATTTTTAGAAGTATGAATGCCCAAAATGATAGGAGTCATTTCCAAGACATTCTCCAAATTTATTGCGTAAAATATTAATTCTGTTTTTATGGATTTCCTCTTTCAATATAATCAAATGTTTAAAGTTATTATCAGGTCCCTTGTAGGTAGGTAAAATAATATAAAGTTTAAGCTTCGTGTTATTTTTACATTTTTGAATGGGTGTGTTGTATACTAAAGCAGCCAAGGGATGAAGTCCAGTATACAAGCTTTTCTTCTCACCGCTCGCAGGTACAAGTGACTGGATGGCCCTGAAAAGGACCGTTCACAAAAAATATGTCGGCGTTCGACTCGCCTATGGCGCTCCACAGCGGGGAAGCCGTTGGGTGGCCCTGAAAAGGGCCGTTCACACTGTTGGTTGAGATGTCTGCGCCGCTCCGAGAATGGCTTGATCCCAGCGCGAGGCCACAGCAAAAGTGAAGTGAGAGGCCCTGAAAAGGGCCGTTCGCTAATACCAGTCAACCGGCTTTGGGAGCCCCGGCAGTGTGGCCAGCACCCCGATAAACCCCGGTACCAATTGGCCTGGTCCTCGCTCGTGTCTCACACTGTGGCAGCGCTGGTGATTCGGCTTGCCTCTGTAGCTGGTGAACTAAAGCGGCTCGTGTGCTGGGCTTGGTCCTCGCTCTTGTCCCACACTGTGGCAGCGCTGGTGATTCGGCTGGCCTTCGTAGCTGGTGAACTAAGGCGGCTCGGGCGCTGCACTTTCTTCTTTCTTCAAAATACAGGGGTTAAGTGATCGATTTTTTTCTGGTCCGGACAGTGAGGTCCTTTGGCCGGTACAGAGATCCAGGTTTTAAGAGTAAGGCCCAGTCAGCAATCTTCCAGCTAAGGTAGCTATGGTGGATGTTTTCCCGTTGAAAAATTTTCTTGGACTGATGCAGACACGGCCGATTCTGCCCTTTTTATAGCAAAGTCGACCGTGCCGCGCTCTGGCGTCGCGACGGCGTCGCTATCTCTGTACCGTCTAAAGAACCACACTGCCATTCCAGAGTCTTGAGAAAGACTTTTTAAAATGGGCTATTTGCCTCTTTTCCTTCTTTATTTTTCTTTAATAAACAATCATATATACATAAATAAAAATTATATTTTTCCTATTTACAAAAATTCTGTAGCTGTTCAATAGTAAAGTAAAGTTGGGGTTCCAACAGGGTGTTTTACAAACTTAAACATACAAATAATAATAAATAAATTTTTCAAGTGAAAACTGAATTAAAAAAAAAATTGTCCATCTAGTTTGGTGTAAAAGAATAAACCAAAAAAACATGATACAAAGTAAGTACATTGTTCTTTCCAAAACATTTTGCCCAGCCCGGCCTACTGGAAATTTCCTGTATCCTGACTAGAAAATTGAACACTCTGTTACTGCATTATAATGTGTTGGTTTATTTAAACAATTAATTAATTAATCATGTTAAAAGAAATCCATTAGGAGAGCTAAATTATTGGTTGCACAGGGCGTTAATTTTATTTCCTATTATTTTGCTCTTAAATAAATATTGTACTTTTTTAAAAAGCAATTTAATACATGCTGGTGCCGGCATCTAGTGGTCAGAAAAATAGAAATACTATGCACAAAAATTTAGTTTTGAATGGAACACAAATTTAGATCATTTTACAATTCACTAGCTTTATTCGGTTGCCATTGGCATTATGGATCACAAAGGTTTTGGATAGCTTAAGGTTTTATTCGTTCCCTCAGGCAAATAATAATAATAATCAGTTTGAAGAGCTGTTTATATTCCGGGTTTTTCTGAGTTCTAGAGAGAGAGGTGATTGGATTGGAAATTTGAAAGATGCCGTCTTGTAAATAGCAGTAAGGAAAAGTTTTGTGTACACTTAAGTCTTTTTCATTTTGAATTAAACATAAAAGGTTTTTTGATGAAGATGGCTTGAAGTGTTTTCATTTAAATTCATCTGAAACTTCGATTTCGGAAAAGATTGACTGGGAAAGGATATTTGCTAAGACTAAACCATTTAAATCTAAACATGATGCCGATATAGAAAGTCTTCCTCAAGATAAGACAAGTATTATAAAAAAAAACAAATTATTTTTGCAGGATAATGAAACCGACGTAGCTGGTGAAGGTGAAGAAGAAGACGAAATATTATCGGAGGAAAAGGAACAAGTAGAAGACAGCAGTGCTGCCCAAAAGGTAAGTAATAGAAATGACAATTCACACCCACTTAAAGACCAGAAATTGCTAAGATGTGAAAAGATTTTTATTCAAATAAATAGAATTTACACGTTAGCTTAATGCTATCTGCCGCCCATGTTTGTTCAAAATTCTAAATTGCATAGATCTCTTAATAACCTAAGTGAAAATGGTACTAATAGGAAATTAAGGTGAACGCTGCAAAGTGCTGCTTAGAATTGAGATAAAAAAATGCACCGCTTATTTAGAAACGAGAACTTACCCTATGTTAGTTAGTGGCTTGTACTGTACTCTGCTTCGTCAGAACTGAGACATAGCCAACAACAAGTGTAGGTTGAAACCCATTTCAAACTGATCGTGGTATTGTAATAAAAAATCTTTTAAAAGATATGATAAGTATTATAAACTGGAAAGATATTTACACAGAATAAGGGAGAAATGACTGATGCACCTAAAGAAAAGAAATTAGAATCGGAGGAAGAGAGACAACTAACGGAACTTAAAGAAGAGCTACAAAGATATATGATAGAAGACACTACTTCTTCCCGAACTGTAAGTAATTTGACAATTCACAGTTAGTCTTTCAATTTTTCCTCTGCTCTCTAAATACTCTGAGATTTCTAGGTGGTTCCTAGTAAAGTAAACAGAGTTTCTACGTTAGTTTAAAGCTATCTACCGCCCATGTTTGTTCACATTGCATAGATCTTTTCATAACCTATAAATGAAAGTGTTACTAATAGAAAATTGATGGAGAACGCTGAAAGTGCTGCTTAGAAGATAAAAATGCACCGAGTTTTGATGTATTGTTTTATTTAGAAATGGGAACTTACCCAATGTTTGTGGCTTGTACTGTACTATGCTTCATCAGAACTTAGACATAGCCAACAAACACTGTAAGTCTCAATCCATTTCAATCTGATCGTGATGCTGTAATAAAAACTCTTCTTAAAGATATGATAAGTATTATAAACTCAATGTTATTTACACAGAATAAGGAAGAAATAATTGAAGAAACTAGAGAAAAGAAATTAGAATCGGAGGAAGAGAAACAACTAATGGAACTTAAAGAAGAGCTACAGAGATATATGATAGAAGACATTACTGCCTTCCGAATTGTAAGTAATTTGACAATTCACAGTTATTCTTTCAATATTTACACTGCTCCCTTAATACTCTAAGATTGCTAGGAGGTTTCTATTAAAGTAAATAAGAGTTTCCACGTTAGCTAAAAGCTATCTGCCGCCCATGATTTTTCACAAATCTAAATTGCATAGATATTTTCATAACCTTTAAGTGAAAGTGGTACTTATAGGAAATGTTAGGTGAACGCTGCAAAGTGCTGCTTAGAATTGAGATAAAAAATAAAATGCCCCGCCCTTTGATGTATTGTTTTATTTAGAAACGATAACTTACCCTGTGTTAGTTGGTGGCTTGTACTGTACTCTTCTTCATCAAAACTGAGACATAGCTAACAGATACTGTAGGTCTCAATCCATTTCAATCTGATCGTGATACTGTTATAAAAAAATCTTCTTAAAGATATGATAAGTATTAAAAAAATCAATGATATTTACGCAGAATAAGGGAGAAATGATTGATGAAGCTAAAGAAAAAAAATGCCTATCGGAGAAAGAGAGACGGCTAACAGATCTTAAAGAAGAGCTACAAAGATTTATGATGGAAGACACTACTGCTACCCGAATTGTAAGTAATTTAATTGAGAATTCTCATTATTTCTTTCCATATTTACTCAGCTCCCCTAAAAAAAAACTCTGAGATTGCTAGGAGGTTTCTAATAAAATAAATAAGAGTTTCCACGTTAGCTTAAAGCTATCTGCCGCCCATGTTTGTTCACAAATCTAAATTACATAGATCTTTTCATATACTGTAAGTGAAAGTATGGTACTTATAAGAAATTTTTGTGCTGCAAAATGCTGCTTAGAATTAAGATAAAAAAAAAAGGACTGACTTTTGATATTTAAAAACAGGAACTTTCTTGATTTTTGTGACATGTTATGTACTATGTTTCGTCAGAACTGAGACATAGCCAAACAGCCACTGTAAGTCTTCAGGAATAATTTCAAATTATTTTCTCCTAATGAAATAAAAACGGCACTAGCTGGGGAAAAACTGCCCCTATAATTTACATTAAACGCTGACTGCACATTACCAAGAAATACCATGGTATCTTGGTCTAGCTGTAATAAACTCTTAGGTTCATTACTCGAGGCCAAAACTCAGTTTATAACACACGCAAATGGCAGTGAATGCATTCTTCACCCGAAATCTTAATAGGTCCCCTCACTAAGTTAATTCTTTACATCAACTTTATGAGTAAAGTAATTCTCTAATGGTTACCCGTACAATGTAGCCTGGAATTATTCCTGAAAAGATAATCTCTCCAGACTCCCAAATCACCTAAAACAATTCTCTAGTTTTAACAATGAAAGTATGCCATTTTCGTTCATTTTACTCATATAATTATGGGAAAATAACTCTGAATTTTTTTTTACAGTTTTGCAGCCGTAAAATAAGCATTTGGGGCGAACGTATACCACTCGAAGACCAAACTTCCGATATATTTTACTGTTCTGATGGAGATACAGAATTTTTTGAAAGAGTGAGTAAACTATGTCTAATATTTGCTGGTAGATATCGTTTGAATAACATTTTTTTTTCGGAACTTTTAAAAATAACTCTGAATATCGTTTTACAGTTTTGCAGACGTATAGTTTGTAGACATAGTTGATGTGTGTACCCACTTGGGTTTAAATAGACCCCAAAAAAAATAGCTACTCATCACTTCCACTTATTACTTATTGCTGGGAAAACATTTATTTTGGGGGGGGGGCAATTTCAAGAAATTTGATTTTAACATACTTTTAAAGTACCCCAACTTCAGTATAGTTTACTATCATGCCATCTGTCTGGTTTCAGTTTATCTTAAATTGATAAAATTCTTTGTTTTCTGGTAGAACTATTGCGGAATTGTGGAGAATCTGAGATTCTTATTTGTTTTATTCATACAAGTTTAAATGCAGGAGGCGTTTATTACCTTTGTCAAATGTGGGTCTAAACATGTATCTTAGTAATTGTAACTTTAAACCCTTCTGAATTTATTTAGTTGCCATTTTTACATTTAGTTCAAACAAAATTTGTAAGCTTAAAATTTTTAGTAGTTTCAGTTGTGTGATTAATTTCAGTAATGACTGAAGTGTAAAAGTAGTTTGATTGCTACAAACTGGCTTTTCTACCTTTTCATAGCCGTTCATGTAAACAAAATTTCCTTGTAATAATGGTATGCAGACAATTACTGCCTTTCAATCTGCTCTGTTACTATTTCCTTCATTCTTATTAACACTTGAGAATTTCAAAAAAAAAACCTTAAAGATCTTACTAATGCCTATTTTTTCTGGCAGACTTGGCTTTCAACTTCCGATTTAGTGTCGTAGACTGAAGGCGTATTGCTATTATATTTTACATAATTCTCTCAATTAAAGTTTTATACCGAGAATCGAATCCAATACCACAATATATCTTAGCTTTGCGCACTGCAAAAAACTTATTATCTTTATTTAGTTACAGGACCCCGATGATGAGATAAATCGCTTGATGGATATAGAATATTTAGACATCCTTCATCAACTGGTATGTTATGATTAGATTTTTATTTAATAGATAAGTTAGGGAAGGGATTAGCTATGTGGTTAGCATATTAGATTCCCACGCGCAGGTCCCGGGTTCGAATCCACCTGCTAGCCTTCAGATTTTCTCTTCCTAGGAGCTTCTTACAGCTCACTGTCCGGTGATGGACAGTGTTGTCTATAAAAAGAGAACACTGTCCAGAGGCCGGCAGTGCACTGAAAAAGCTACGGGCGCCTATAACCTCATATGTTAACGCGCCTTAAATCATAAATTAAATAGATAGGTTTTATTTTTTTTATCATACAACTTTACAATGTTGTTCAGGCTAGTTAATAAAGAATAATAAAACAATCGAATAAATCAAAATCTAATTACAAATGAAACATCACATTTTTGAACACACTGAATGTAAGATTATCGACAAAATAATCAAATTCATTTGATTAAAAAGGACTTATAAATAGCTTTAAGGCTGGAAGTATAAAAAATGCGGTTTAAGGTTTTTAATTCTCTTTTACCTTGAGCATACCTCACAAGATCTGATGAGTGGTAAATTGCCAGCGATTCAAAGTCTTAATAAAGTTAACTGAAAACAGTCGGATTAAGTAAATAAATTTACAAACGAGAGATCTGGATGTTTACAAATTCATCATGAAGACTAAGAAATTATTTACAATTTCACTTAAATTCCTGTCCTTAAAGTGACGTTATCTTTTTTATTTGATTTTATGCTGTGTTTGTGTACGTTTATTAATTTGTTAGTTGTATCATTGTAATTCGCAGTTGTGGATGTATTTATAGTTACAAAAATATAAATAATTAAGTTTACGTTTTTAATTATAATATACTTATTGATGTTTTCTTCCCTGTTTTTTGACAGTTCATTTTCGACAGTGCTGCCGTAAACTTCGGCAGGGATTGTATCGATGCAGAGTACGCAATGCTAGCACACCCATTTATAAAGGTGATGATTATTTTATTATGAAGTTTTTTAAAACAAAACATGTAGTGGAGAGGGGGGCACATTTGAACAGAATTTACATTTTCTGTTCACAGAGTGCACCAGAATCTGTATTATTGAACCTTTTTATTTTGTTTTCTACAAGTTTTAAGTATTCTTAACAGATCTATATCAATAAACAGTTGGTATTTTACGTACATATCTACATGTTTTTAATTTAAAAATTGTGTGTCAAATGTTAATATCTGCCCCACTGGTGGGGTAGCTTTGAACACAATAAAAAATAGAAAGAAATGATATTACTTTACTCTGAAATCTACCTTCTATCAGTTATTTCTCTCGACTACTACATTACTTTTCTCTTTTAAACCACTGAAATCTAGTTCAGGATGTTGTACCCGAAGTGATGATGGGTTTAGGAAGTTTGAACAAAATATTCGGTTTGTTACGCTTCTTAAAGTACAGAAAAAAGTCACAAACTTGCAGGTCGGTAGGGCACATTTTAACTGTGATGTTGAAATGTGCCCCGTCTCCTTCTATAAAAGAAAATATGATATCCAACACTTTTTGCAAGCAAATAGACTTTTGTAAACACTAGATTTAAAAATACGAATTCCAAATGTTAACGTGGACTAACAATACTTACACCTTGTCCACTACAATCTTCACAATACAGTTCCGAAGGTGCAACAAAAATTTTACTTCCATCTTACAAAATATAACATTCCTCAATTCTGGACTTTACCAAACAATGAAAACGAAGGGAAACTCTGTCACAATTATACAACAGGTCTACCACAACATATGGAGAAAATGACCAATCATTAGTGTTTCAAATATTTGGTGGGAAATTAAAACTGTTTAAAGGTGCCCCCCTGTTCAATTGTGACCCCTGTTCAAAGGTGCCCCTTCTCCTTTACTGCTCATCCGAGATTTCAAGAAAATTGTTACTATTCTAGATATGTTACTTTCATGTTTCTTCGATAGCCTTGTCTCGGGAAAATTTAAAACCGATGGAAAAATTCAACATAGCAATAGTTTGCCAGCTTAGCCGGCTGTTGGGGCAGGGGCGCCTCTTCGTTTTTTTTTAAAAGGGAAACGAAGAATTCTCCAAATAACACCTGTTTTTTTTTACCTTATTTCTTACTTACACAATCTCGTCAATAAATTAAGTATAAACAGCAATAATAAAAGAGTTGAAAATGTTTCAGAAATTAATTACAGAAAGACGTGTATTAGAGGTATTACACAAATTTAAGTTTATGAAAGATCCGCGAGAGATTTTTATTAACTTTGATAGACATGCAACAAGGAAATTTAAATCATTGGTAAGATTATTACTATAATAATGATAATAATAATAATAATAATCAAGCTTTATTGACACCCTTTACAGAGAAAAAGCCTCTCTCTCTATTGGAGGATTTAGAGTTCGATTTGTTCAATTCAATTTAACAATTTCTATAGAATAAGAAAAAGTAGCAAGTAATTAAAAATAATTAAATGAACAGTTGAGTATGCAAAATTTAGAACGTAATATACTGTAAACAAAATAAGCTACAAAATTTATAACAAAAAATAACAAAAATTACTTTCTTCTAAATTAATAAATTTAAGTTCTTCATTAATAAATTATAACTGTTACATCTCAAAATAATTTTTCACAACTTTAGTCCATACACCTCTATCTCTTGCTGTGGTCCACCACCGGCAACCCACTCTATCTGCCATCTCATCTCTCCATCTCCACTACTCCTGACGACCTCTTCTTCTCTTCCGATTTCTTGGCGTCCACTCAGAACTTCTCTTTGCCCACCTTTTATCCTCCATTCTGGCCTCATGACCTGCCCATTTCCACTTTAATCGATGGGCCTCCAATTCTAAATCCTGCATTTTTCCGAATTTCCTTCGTACTTCCACAATACTTTTCTTTTCCTGCCTCTTTACTCCTAACATACTCCTCAACAATTTATTTTGGGTTATTCGGAGCCTATTGGAAAGGTATTTGGTGAGGGCCCAGGTTTGACATCCATACAGAATGCAGGGATAAACGCACTGAGTAAGTACTTTTCCTTTCAGTTCATTCGAGAAATTTTAAAAATACTTTTAAGTGCCCAAAATTTCTTCCATCTCCTATTAATCCTTTTATACAATTCTTCCACTCTCCTGCAATTAAAAGAGATCGTTTGTCCTAAATAGTTAAAATCTTCTACAAATTCTAGTTCCTCTCCTTCGATACTAAAACCTTCCCTTCTCCCATTAGTGAGAATTTTGGTCTTCTTCCAATTCGGTATTAATCCCGTTTTCTTGCATTCTTTTAGCAATTCGGTTAGCATTTCTTCCGCCTGTATCAGGTTTGGTGCGAAGATTACAACATCGTCAGCGAAGCGAAGGTGATTGAGGAACGCACCATCTACACAGATTTCTCTCTTCTCCCAATCCAGCCTTCTAAAGATACTTTCCAATACACAGTTGATTAGCATAGGAGATAAAGGGCAACCCTGTCTCACTCCCCTCTCTAGACTAAAGTCTCTTCCTCTCCTCTCCAACATTATGTTGGAGAGAAGAAGATTATTACTATTGTAATTTAAATTTACTCTTATGTCTCATAATATTAGTTTTAAGGCTTCCCAGGATGAAAAAATGGTGTTAAGAAATAAAACATGTAAGTAGTGCATCATGGGAAACGGAAAAATGTCTAACTGAAAAGCGAGGACCATTGGAGTTTTTTGATTTTTGATTGAATATTAGGCTGATATTGGTATATTGGATTGGCTGCTTCCATACCAATCCTTTTTGAGTTTTATTCTGATTCTAAACTTACTTTTTTTCCTCCTTTTTACGCCTTTTTTTGGTGGTTCACTGTTAACGCCAATTTATCTCACCCTTGTTCTTTTCTTTAACAGCGTGGCTCTCAGTGAATTTTTTGCATTTCTTTTTCTTTTTTTGGTGGTTTAAATTCTCTGTTCCGAAAACATCTCTATTGTAAACTCTATAATTTAGGTTTGTCCACTAAATTTATTAATGTATTACAAGGCCTTTATAGAAATACAGAATCACGTGTGTGGACTGTAGACGGTGTAACGAGTAGCTTTCCAACTGGGACAGGGTTAAAACAGGGCTGCCTGTTATCGCCAATGCTGTTTTCTTTGTTCGTGAATGACTTGCACGAGATGGTGGAGGGTGGTATACGTATAGCTGGAGTAAACATCAGATGTTTACTGTATGCTGATGACATAGTTTTATTAGCGGACCATCCATCTATACTACAGCATATGATTAATCGCTTGGCTGAATATTGTCAATTGTGGAATTGAACAGTTATCTTGGATAAATCTAAAATAATTGTATTTCGCAAAGGGGGAAGGCTGGCCAGAAATGAACACTGGTCCTTTATGGACCAACAAGTAGAGATTGCTAATCGTTATAAATACTTGGGAGTTCACTTGACTTCTAAACTGTCTTTTGTCCATCATATTAGAGAGAAGGTTTCTGTGGCAAAATTTGGGATTAACTATACGTTTAATAGTTTATTTAAAAATTCAGAAGTGCCAATATCGAATAAGTTGCAGGTTTTTGATGCGGTGTCCAGAGCGGTGGCATGTTATGCTGCGCAGGTTTGGGGTTTTTTTTGGTTTGAGTTGTTAGAAAAACTATATATATATTTGATTAAAAAAAATTTCACTCTACCTAGGAACGCACCGGACTATGTAGTGTATTTGGAGACAGGCGCCTCCCCTCTCTTTTTATTCACATATAGATTGCATTACAATTTTGTTAATAAATGTTTAGCATTAACCAATAATAGATTGCCTAAACTTGTGGCACAGGAAGTGATTAATAAGAATATATACTGGCGTAAGACGTTTAGAGACCTTTGCAATAAATATGATTGTGGTTATATTGAGGTGAGTGGTAATGTGGGAGCGGCGGAGAGATTGTTAAATGCAATTGATTCCAAATTCAAACACGATTTGTTTACCAAAGCTGGTCGATCTATTTATCACAGCATATATAATGAATTGCGAGTTGATTTAGGGGCTAACCATTACATCTCAGATGAGCATTCATTTAAGTTAATGAAAAATGTGTTTAGAGCTAGAGGACAACTGATGAATTTAAATTTTAGATTAGGGCGGACAAATGAGCAACACCTGTGTTCTATGTGCAATAGAGCAAAAACTGAGGATGTCTACCATTATGTGGCTGTATGCCCCATAATGGTCGAATTTAGAATTACATGTTTTGGCAAGAGAGTGTTGGATAGGGCGGAATTTTTAGAATACCTGAACGTTAAGAATTAGGCTAGTTTAAATAAATTCTGTACATCCGCTGGAAGATATAGACAGTTTCTCATAGAAAATTATAATTATTAATTTTGTATTATTTTAAAATTGTTCTTAAGTTTCAGTTCTATATTTATAAAGGAAAAGTAGTCTCTCTTTGTTTATTTTTTGTTTTTATTTTAAATTTTGGTTATTGGTCGGGATGGAATTGTAATTATTAGTACAAAAGTGCAACTCAAGCAGACGGACGAGAGTCCATGCTTAAATGTTAAAAATGTGTAAATTACTTTTATGTGTATATTTTGAAATGCATATAAACAACTTATTATTATTATTATTATTAAATTCTCTGTTCCTTAATTACTTTGCTTATAATTGTCGGCCTCAAGCCACTCACTCCCTTCTCCACTTAGCGTTAATTATTTGGACGTTAATTATTGCCACTAAACTTGACGTCAACAAGACGTCGGAGAACGCTATAACCTCACAACATTTAGAAAGCTGAAGACGGTAAAGGTACATTTAAACCTTGTATCGGGGGCCACAACATGATTCTAGCGGACACTCTCAGCTGACAGTGTCCTCCTTTTAATAAACTTTTGAGATATATCCACGTAGATCGATCAGAGAAATAGTTTTTTGTAAGTTAACAAATTCTAGACGGCAATATCTTTTCTTCTGTCCTTTCAAAATAGCTGGTCACCAAGCTCCACGAAGTGCAGAATGGTAACAGTACTAAAAAAGAAGTAAGGTAGAAGGAGAAATGTACAGATAGAGTGTATAGACCTAGTAAAAGAACGATAAGACACGGAGTATGTGCAAGTTCCACGCATTAGCTGGAATGACCATCCCGCGAGTAAAATGTTATTCTCTCCTTGGTGGTTCACTCATTTGTTAGAAAATTGAAACATACTTCGAGACATAAAGCTTTTAATGTATGGTACTCTCTTTCTATTGGAGATGAATAGAATAGGGTTGAATAGCTACCTAACAGCGTTGTAAATTAATTGCATTGACGTGGAGATTCTGACTGAATTTGTAATTCTGTAATGTTTCGGGATTCTGTAACATCACCTGTAATGGTTTCGTCTTCTAGAGTTGCTGCTGCACATATCGTCTTTTGTACTTGTATATTTGGCTTTCTATTCTTTTATTTATTTGGTTAATTGTTTTTTGTTACTTTATCTATGGATAATTTTAAATTGTTTGCTTTATCATATTGAACTACTTGTTATTTTGACAAAGTCCTGATTGATAAACATTTTACGTTATTTATTATATCATTACTATATATATTTTTTAATATATATTTATTTATTTCTGTATTATACAAAGTAGCATGTTACAGAAAGAGTTAGCCTTTTACGAGAAGATATTATTTAATACTGAAATTAAACATAGTACAACTGTAGGTGAATATAAGAAGAAAAAGGAAAGTGACACTCAATAATACATGTACAGCTTTTTTTTTTACTCATATTCGAAAAGAAACTCAATAAGTGGAAGCTGAGGGAAACAAAACCAACATATAATAATAAAAAGAAACCAAGGCAGTACAAAATCACAAATTATTCGTTCGCATTACCGATTAAAATAACATTGTTGTTCTAGTGAACACAGACTGGACATTACTCTTGTAGCAAAACACTTCGTAGTCTCATTGCTTTAGTAAAACAGTTATACACATTAAATACTTGAGTTTTATTTTCACATACAAGTATGTTTATTAAAGAAGTATCCAAGGTATTTATTTCTCTAAAAAACTGTAGTTTGTATCATTACTACTGATCAGTTCGATGCACAAACTTATGTAGTTAGGCATCTTTTTTTCTTTTTTTCTCCATGCCATATAAATAAAAAAAATTCTCTCTATAAAATTTGAGTTGTGCAGTCTGTGCAGGTATAAAAAATAAATGACAGATAAAAAAAAAATAAAAAAAACTTTTGTTTTTGAATTCACTCTAAGTTTGTGATTAAGATTAAATAAGATTACCAAATCTCAGCAAATACTTATTTTCTATTTTTTTTCCAGGGAGAAGAGGAGTCTGTATCAAGTCCTGAAGATAAAACTTTTAAATCTCCTAAGGTTTCTCTAGGTATAGAAGATGACATATTCGGAGAGTTCGATGAGCTAGAAATGCTAATGAGAGAAGAAGAGGAGGAAGAGAAGGTGGAGGGAGAAGAGGAGGAAAAGGTAGAGGGTGAGGAGCTAGATGAAGAGGAGGAGAGGGAAGATAAGAAAGAGATGGAGAAAAAAAAGGGGAAGGGAAAGAAGAAGAAGAAGAAGAAGAAAAAGAAGAAGGGGAAGGAGGAAGAGGAGGATGACGACGAAGAGGAGGAGGAGGAGGAAGAAGAAGAAGAGGAAGAGAAGAAGAAGAAGATGAAGAAGGTAGAGGAAGAGCGTAAGAAGCTGGAGGAAAAGAAGAAGGAGGAAAAAAAGGTGGTAGAAGAAGAGGAGGTAGAGGAGGAAGAGGAGGAGGAGGAGGAGGATGAGGAGGAGTTGGTGGAGGGGTTGGTGGAAGAGTTGGTGGAGGAGTTGGTGGAGGATGATGATGATGATGATGATGATGATGAGGAGGAGGAGGAGGATGAATTGAAGAAGGCGGACAAGGTGGATGAAAAGGAAAAGAAGCTGGAGGAAGAGGAGGAGAAGGTTGAGAAGAAAGAGTTGGAAAAGAAAGAGGTGGAAAAGAAAGAGGTAGAGAAGAAAGAGGCGGAGAAGAAAGAAGTGGAGAAGAAAGAGGTGGAGAAGAAGGAAGTGGAGAAAAAAGAGGTGGAGAAAAAAGAGGTGGAGAAAAAAGAGATGGAGAAAAAAGAGGCGGAGAAGAAAGAGGCGGAGAAAAAAGAGGTGGAGAAGAAGGAGGTGGACAAGAAAAAGGGAAAGAGGGAAAAGAAAAAGAAAAAGGGGAAGGAGGATGAAGAGAAGGCGAAGCTGGTGGGAGAGGAGGAGCAGGGTGAAAAGAGTGAAGGGAAGAAAAAGAGGGAGGGGAAGAAGAAAATGATAAAGATAATAGAGGAGATGGAGAGCGCGGAGAAGAAGCAGGAGGAAATAGAGGTGGAGAAGAAAAAGGGGGATGGGAAGAAGAAGAAGAAAAAAAAGAAGGGGGATGACGAAGAGAAGAAAAAGGAAGAAGATGAGAAGAAGGGAGAAAAGGAGGAGAAGAAGGAGGTAAAAAAGGAAAAGGAGGAGGAGAAGGAAGAGAATGAGAAGAAGAAGGAAGAGGAGGAGAAGAAAAAGGGGGAGGGGAAGAAGAAGAAAAAGACAAAGAAGAAGGAAGAAGAGGAGGTGGAAAAAGAGAAGGAGGAACAGGTGGTGAAGAAGAAGGAAAAGGAGGAAGTTGAGGAAAAGAAAGAGTTGGAGAAAATAGACGTAGAGAAGAAAAAGGAGGAGGGAAAGAAGAAAAAGAAAAAAAAGCAGAAGGAAGTTGATGAAGTGCAGGAGAAGCTGGTGGTAGAGGAGGAGAAGAAGAAGCTGGAGAAAGAAGAAGAGAAAAAGGTGGATAAAGAGGAGGAGAAGAAAGTGGAGAAAGAGGAGGAGAAGAAAGTGGAGAAAGAGGAGGAGAAGAAAGAGGGAGAGAGAAAAGAGAAGCTGGAGAAAGAAGAGGAGAAGAAAATGGAGACAGAGGAGGAGAAGAAAGAGGGGGAGAGAAAGGAGAAGCAAGAAGGGGAGGAGAAGCTGGAGGAGGAAAAGAAAGAAGTGGAGAAGAAAGAGTTGGAAGGGAAGAAGAAGAAAAAGAAAAAGAAGGAGGAGGTGGACAAACAGGATGAGAAGGAAGAAGCTGAGAAGAAAAAGGAGGATGGGAAAAAGAAAAAAACGAAAAAGAAGATGCAGAAAGAGGATGAGGAGGAGAGGCTGGAGGGAGTGGTGGTGGAGCTGAAAGTGGGGGAGAAGAAAAAGGAAGTGGACGAAGAGAAGAAAGTGGAGGAAAAGAAGGAAGAGGAGAAGCTGGTGGAAGAGCAGAAGGAGAAGAAAGAGGCAGAGACAAAACAGGAGGAGGAGAATACGCAGGGGGCGGAGAAGAAAAAGGGGGAAGGGAAAAAGATGAAGAAAAAGAAGAAGTTAGGAACAGTAGCACAGTCAGATGAGACGACTCGCTCCAGAGAAACGTTAGAAACTGCCTACCACGCAGATAAAGTAAGTGCTTCTAGCTTTATTTTCCGTTCGGCCTTTACCCATGTAATAACTTAATGTAATTTAACATTTAAACATTTTTGCCTTGGCGCTAATCAAAGACAACTAACTATACCTGTATTTAAACAAATGTGGCACAACACAAAACACCTCAACGAGCAATAAAACTTACATGGACAACATATACATAAAGCAATCTAAGATGTGCCCAATAAATCCTAAGAAACATGTATTATACATGTGATTATAATACACATAATCTTACACACTATTTTGGTCATATATTTGTTATATTATGCTCATATTTCAGAAACTATATTTGTAAAATTTCTTTCTATTATTTACAGTCTGGCACAACAACCAGCTACGGGAATGCGCGCACTAACACGGAAATGGGGAACTTCGGCATCCTATATTTAGGTATTGAGAGCGATTTCATGTCTTCACAGGTAAGAAGTATTTTTTTCAGATTGTTTAAGGTTAATGTCAACTCTAAATAATGGATGGGGATTAAGATTGTAAAATACCAAATGTTTGGGCACTTTTTTCAAATTATATTTTAATATATTACTATAAACCATTTTGTACATCATTCCATCAATAAACACTAATTCTCCAAATCCTGATGCGGACATCCAGCCCCAAACCAGAACTGACCCACCTCCACCCGGAGGTGCAGCTTTAAAACCCTTTAAAGTTGGCTGTAAATTCTTCTTTTCGAGTTCAGCATTCGCCTTCCTCCAGACCATAACCCTTCCATCTGACTGGAAAACATTAAATTTTGATTCATCGCTAGAGTATATCATTCCAAAAGTCACTATTTCCATTAAAATATTTTTCGGCAAATTTCACTCTCTTAGCACGATTTATCTTACTGACAAAAGGATTCTTCCAGGCTACTCTACCATGATAGTCGAGTTTTCTTAGCACTCTCCGAACTGTTTCTGCTCCTTTTTTGCTCTCTGAACATGTCAAAAATTTCACATAGAAGTTTTGGAGCACTAGGTCGGTGATCTTTTTTTAATTCTTTTAATATATAACGCTGCTCTCTCTCAGAGAGCAGTTGAGGACGGCCTTTTTGTGGGGTTGAAACAATTCTTTTTTCTTTTTGGTAACACTGAATGATGTTCTACACAGTAGATGTTTTAGGTCCGATCAGTTTTTCTGTCTCTCTAACACTTTTTTTTTGTCTTTGTGCAAAGAAATTACAATTTTTCTTTGTTCAATCGTTGTATTTGTATTTTTGCGCGACATGTTATACGTGGCTTGATTATATAAACTAATTTAATTATTAATTTCATATTGAATATACGTATGCTTAAGGTATATATTTACAAATTGTATAAATATTCGGGCAAAACCTTGGACAAACTATAAATTATAATAGTGTCCCAATATTTATGAGAGGTAGAATTTGCACTTATTATTATATATATTTTTTTTAATCTACCAAAACATTTTTATGTACTTATTTAAATAGTTTTTATTTAATTAATAGTAATTATAAAATGAAATGAATTTATAAAAATTTGAATAAATGGGTGCCACTTTTAATTTTCGTCCATTTTGAACTTCTGTATGTACTGTCCCAATATTAATGGGAGTCACTGTATATACCTGCTTCTCCATTTCTGGCTCTCAGTTTCTGTAACTCAACCAACCCGCAGAGCCACGTAAGTTTCAATAATTATAAAGAATTTAGTGTATTTTACTGTTTATTTTTGTATTACTGATTTTTACTGTTTTTTCTATGTTACTGACTCTGTAAATTGTTTTGTATTTGTAATATCCAGGCCCTGAAGAGGACAATATATTTGTCGAAACGTTGGCAAAAAGAGGAGTTGTTTTATTTGACCGATTCCTCGCAAAAAAAGTTTAACTATTTTGTATCATTATTTGTATTCCTCCAAGTCACTCTTTGTAGCACTTTGGTGCAAGAAAATATACTTTCAAGCGTAAGCCTTGTCCAGCTGTCCTTTTAAAACAATTTTCACATAATCCCAACCATTGTTTTGTTGTTGTTTTTTTAAAGCATTAATCCTGTTTCAAATCAGATTTGTTTTTTTTAGGATGAAAGAGACATCGAAGAAGACGATCTAGGTGATGTTGAAGACAATGAAGATGACATAGAAGAAGACCAGGATGAAAACGACATTGTTGATAATAAAGATAGTAAAAATAGTTTGGAGTTAAAAAAAAGTGATACGGAGCAGATTGTCCAATATAAAGTTCATAGAAAACCTTATCAAGAACTGCTATTGGAACAAATAGAAAGCTCGGGTGATTTAGAAACAGTTTTTGAAGAAATTAGAGAGAAAAGGTTGAGGACACAAAAGGTTAAAAAGAAAAAAAAACATTCCATTGTGGCAGTGGAAAACAGAGAATCGCGGCCAAAGACTCTAATAAAGAGATCTAAAGATAAGAAAGAGGTAACTCTGCTAAAGTAATTTTAATATATGCAAACCAACGTGATTCTGCTCATGCACTCGCATAACTATATTCCGTTAATATTTTAATGGGGTTTATTCATTTATTTTATTCATTTTTATTTTGTCCAGTTCATTGAATATTATGACAGACTTAAAAGTCTGTCATAATCCATCTTTCTAGCAGCAGTAAATTCCTTGCTTGAATTAGGAATCGAAGTGCTGCCCTTGAATTTCATCTTCAGGAAAGTTGTTTAATTTTCACAAATATAAAAGTGAGCCATGGATCTAAATAAATAGTAATAGGTTCGAGCTAGGTCTAGGCTAAAACAAACTTTTAATTGACCCTTATTTAATTACCCTCTTTGATTTAAAAAAAAAATAACTTTTGCCCTGCACTAAATTTTCACAAGAACAAACGGAAGTCATAAGATAATGAATTTAAAGAAAAAATATGCTTTCATTTGAAATAAAACATCTTATCCTTTTACTCTATGCGGTTTCTTAAACAATTTAGTGTTTTAGCACGCGTTCTCATCCATTTTGTACAGTTAATTTTAAATGATCTTACTGTAAAATAAAGCACCAACTACGCTTCGGAAATGCACTGTATTTTATGCACTATTCTAAATTCTGAAAATATGTATACAAGAAAAAACCATTTGCAAAGAATATTAGGACAAGTCCATTAAAAACAAATTCATATCTCACAAGTAGCCCAGCCGCTTCCATCGTGCTGCTGCTGTTTTGAGAAAATTTTATAACTGTATATATTATTATATTACACAGGGTGTTCATTTTAAGACGGCTCAAATGCATTTCATGCTTAAACGATTGATCTGAGCAAAAAATGGTAGAGGAAAAATTTGTTGCCCGTCACCTCTAGTATCAGAATATGTGACTTTATTTTAGATTCCTGCACGCATACGCGACAAACGCGCGTCCAAAAGTAAGGGTTCACAGTTGACCCCCATTTTCATATACACAGTTTTAAAGAGTATAAACAGTTATGTAAGAAAAAAAAAAATTATGAAGTTATAGAGAGCAGTTGATAACCTCCTGGCTAACCTGGCTTGCGAGCCAGAGGAGGCACCTTTCAAGGCACAGTACATGCGTGCACAAGCTGCGTAAAGTGCATTATTTGATAAATTAAGGAATAAGTTTGATCCTTTACATGAAAGATATTGATCCACTTAAATATGTGGCAGGAGGTTTCCACTTTTTTTTTTGGTAATTAAACGCAACTCTCAAATAACGCAATTACCAAATAATTATTAAACCTTCTTGTTTGTTGCCATTTTGTGTATGCTTGAGAACATCTAAAGCTCTTAACATTTGATTTTTCTTAGAAAAATCACTCGGAAAACGACTTATTTCCCGATATTAAGAAAAATACTAGCTTTACTGCCTTGGCAATATTTTTAGTAGAAAGGGGATGAAAAAATACATAAAAATGACCTATCGCGTGCTCTTCTTTCTCTTTGATAACAAGTTAAAAAATTGAAATAAGATTAATAAATACCAGATTTTGAAATGGCCTAGCACCTTTAATTTTGAAGATATCGAATTGCGGTTTCCGGTTTCTTTCATAACTTTGTATACTGTTTAAAACCGTGTATATGGGTTCAACTGCAAACCCTTACTTTTGGTCGCGCGTCAGCCGCGTATGCGGGCAGAAATCTAAAATCAAGTCACATATTCTGAAACAAGAGGTAACAGACAACAAATTTTCTCTCTACCATTTTTCACTCAGATCAACCGATTAAGCATGAAATGCATTTGAGCCGTCTTACTTAAAATGAACACCCTGTATATTGAATATCGGTCATAAAATTACATGCATTGAGCATTTCTTCTCATGCACTAAACTTCGCTATCCACCAATGATCAGAGCCTGACAGTTTGACGTCATCACAACTCTCAAATATAACATGGTGTACTCAGTGCCTTGAACCAGCTGATCAAAATTTTTTTTACCGGTTTTTGGATTAATGAATCCAAAACGAAGAATGTACATATGTTATATTGCCAATTTCTGCCATTATTTCGTATTCTGGCCAAGCTTTCGACCTAAGGACTTGGTCAACTTCAGGGCTGTTCGAACATATACCTCCTACGTTCAATTGGTCTTATCTCTAAATACTATGAACGAACAAAACTCATTAGTTCTAAATATACGTATATTTCTTGATAAATTTTTACTTAGTGAATGTGTAAAGCTCTTAGTGAGTTGGCCCGTATTTAATTTGTAAATATAATAATAATAATAAAATTTAGTGATGAATGAAAAATTAAAGTATAATTTATTTACAGTTGCGATCGTATCTTATACGCTTACAAGCAGTTATGGAAAGACTGTACTTAATAAAGGTAATTTTTTTGCAAATTATTAATATAATTCCTCAAAAGATGGATACTGCAATCGTGCTGATTCACTGTTTTGAGATTTCACAGTTTTTGGATTTACTTAGTAAGCCTGGAATATTGTTTAGCCAAATGTATAGAAATTTTTTGAAAAACTACTCATTTAATTGCCTAGGGGTATTTTGTATGACTGGTTATAAATTTTATAAGTAATAATTTTATTTTTGGTCGACTTTTCTTGTTCTCGGCACCCTCTTTGATCACTAAGTAATATTTCAGAACATTACTTTTACCAAAATATCGAAAGCACCATATACTTACTACAAAGCAAAACTTTTACGCAACTTCACTAGACACGCATATTTTTCTTACAATTTTATTCATACAGCGTGAACTTAATACATTCATCTTATTCTTTTGCAGCATGAACGATTCAAGACTCCAAAGGCTAAACTGAGGGTAAATAGCTCAGAATTAATTAGATGTATGCTGATTTAATATGTTCAAAAGAAGCTAAACAATACGTCTTAAAAAAAAAAATTATATTTAAAAAAAAAGACATGAGAAACGTTTGTAACTTTTTAAACTTCATCTTCAGTCTGATAAAAGAAAATAGAAATACGAGGGGGTACCCAAAAAAAAACGGAATTATTTTTTAAAAGCTATTTATTTACAAATTTTTTACAGAACAACCTTATCCCCTTCAAAATACTCTTCATTACAACTAATACATTTGTCCCACCGGTGCTTCCACTGTTCGAAACATTTTTTGTAGTCATCTTTAGAAATGGCTGACAGCTCCTTCTTCGTTTTTTTCTTGACCTCTTCAATGTTGTCAAATCGGTGACCTTTCATGCCCTTTTTCATGCGTGGAAATAAGAAAAAGTCGCACGGAGCCAGGTCAGGCGAGTAAGGTGCGTGGGGCAGCGGAACCATGCCATTTTTAGCCAAAAACTGTGTAACAGAGATGGCTGTGTGTGCAGGTGCATTGTCGTGGTGGAAGAACCAGTCTCCTGTTTGCCACAAATCGGGTCTTTTTTGGCGAACACTATTGCGCAATCTTTTCAAAACTTCCAAATACTAGGTTTGATTGACGGTCTGACCTGGGGGGACAAACTCTGAATGGACTACGCCTTTGGCATCAAAAAAGCAAATTAGCATTGTTTTGATGTTTGACTTGACTTGACGACATTTTTTTGGTCGGAGTGAAGATGACGTCTTCCATTGGCTCGACTGTTGCTTTGTTTCTGGGTCATAACCATAGCACCGTGACTCATCACCAGTAATGACCTTTGACAGAAAGTCTGGATCAGTTTCAAGCTGTTGTTTCAAAGCACGACATGTTTCAACTCGATGTTCTTTTTGATTGTCAGTCAGAACTCGAGGAACAAACCTGGCAGCAACCCTTTTCATCCCCAAATCTTCCGTTAAAATTCGCTGAACCGAGCTCCAAGATAACCAACTATTCTCTGACAGTTGATCAATTGTCTGTCGACGGTCTGTGAACACCAGCTCTCGAATTTTTTCAACATTTTCGTCGATTCGGGCAGTTGATGGACGTCCAGAACGAGGTTTGTCATCAATCGACATGTCGCCATTTTTAAACCGAGTAAACCACTCGTATACTTGAGTTTTTCCCATAGCGTCATCTTTGTAAGCTGTTTTCAACATTAAAACACTTTCAGCAGCATTTTTGCCGAGTAGAAAACAAAATTTCAGAGCTGCACGTTGTTCACTTAAACTTGCCATCATAAAAAACGAAAAAAGAACAAAACAGCGCTGGTAAAAACAATCACTGCAGATGAACAGAACAAGCCAGGCAGACAACACAGGCAGGACTGAACTGGCAAGGAATCGCGCTATACACGTCTAGCGGCAGAAATGCGTACTACATAAGCTCCATGCGAGGCAACGCAATTCCGGTTATTTTTGGGTACCCCCTCGTAAGTCAATAGTGCAGATGCATTTTTAAAAAGGGCGTGTGTTGGTCTAGTGGTCAAGAGTGTGGCTTTGTGTGCAGGAGATCACCAGTTCGAATCCCGCGTATGACTACTTTTTATTTGTTAGAAAAAATTGTACTTTGTTTATAGTAAAGTATGAGCTTCTGCCCCCGTCAACACCGATACCTAATTGGTAATTGGACGTTAAGTCCCGCCTGAAAAAATAGGCGATTTTTAAAAGAAAATAAATAGAAAACTCTGTAAAAACTGCAACACATTATTTAGAATGAAATTCCATATAATAGATTTTTTCGCGAACTTGTCGTGGTCCGATAATTCTTGACGAAATTAAAAATGAGTTAAAGTAGTTTTAAAAATTATTAGGCTCATTGAGAATATTTTATAAAAGTTTTAAAAGATAGTGTATTCTGTCTAAAGTATGAGAAAAATCAGTAAATTAATGGCTGCAGTATGCATTTAGGCTGATATATGATATGAATCTAATATGATGGTTTTTGGTTATTTCGAAAATTTTCGAAAATGTTTTTACATTTCTTACCATTTACGAGTACTTGTCATTTACATGACCTAATTTTGAATATTATGTCACCAAATTGAAAAAAATTTTTTTTTCTTCACATTTTGGAGTTTTTTTGCAAAATTGGTTTGTTGCATTGCACATGTAATGAAAAAAATACGGCTCTGACCCACTGACAAAAGTTAGAATTACATCGGATGTGATACTGGCTAAATAATACATCAAATCTCGCTAATGAAAGGACAATAAATTTTCTATTGTCCGCCAGATGTACGTATCTTTGAAAAAAAAATCTTCCTTGAATTGATTTTATTTTAATATACTTTTTCACTTTTATGATTCAGTAGCCAGATTGTGTGTACAGCCAACATTATTTGGTGGGATGTTTCCTTTATCTTACCAATAGAACTGCGGTGGGAGTCAGCCAAATGATAAGTGGTTGGTACATGTTTGGTCTCCGCATTAGAGATTGGGGAATTAAGCCCACAAATAGAAGCTCTCAGCCCTTGTGCAATGCCGTTTTTACCTTAGATAGGAGGTTCAGACCTCAGTACGAGCATGATTTCATTTTGCACAGAATTCCAAAGCTCTTTTCTTCCTTGTAAAAAGCTCTTGCGTCCCTAGTTAACTAGAACAATGCATACATGAAGCGGTGCAAGATTTTGAAAGAGCACAGAATGCTCTGTAATCTCAAGCCCCCAGAGATTGCAGTAACTATTATAGACTATTTACTAACTATTATGACTAACTTTTGGTTGTTTTGCCCTGAGTTCGACGTGTATACACGTCATTGTCTGATTTTAATTCCGCACACTGTGAGGGTTTTTTTAAAAAACTAAATTCCACGCTTAACTGGTTAAATTCATCCAACTACTTTGAAGCTGCAGCCCAGTTTGCTAAGAAAAACTACCTGACTGAAACCATGAATATTATCAGCATACTTTGTGGCTTAAAAGTATGGTATTATCAACAAATTTAATTCCACGTTAACAACATTTTAAGATATAAATTAAATTTTGAAAATCTTTAAATATTTATTTGTGATTTCTATGCTTCCAGGATGAGCATCTGTTATATCCGACCCTTGACTATGAATTTAAGAGAGGTACAGGATACAAAAGGAAATTTCAGGTATGGGCAATTAATAAAATTCAGTTTTGAAGAGAGTATAGAAGTGTAATTATTGCAATAAAAGAAAATCGTGAATTTTCGCGCTATTTTTTTTTTTTTAATTTCCGTTAGGGCACTTTATTGCTTAGTATATTGTACTGTCTTACCCTTACAAAATAATAATAAGAATTAAATGTTGGACTAAATTTTCAAAATTTTAAGAAAAAAAAATTGACTAAACTGAAAGTGCCAAGATTTTTTCAGTATTTCGACTACGGTTGCTTAGTGTATGGCCCGGTCTTTCTGGTGGATATTGAAGCTAAGCTCAAGCGCCTGAACTGCTTCATGCGATTTATTTTCAGCATTCCCCAGAGACACTCGCATTTCGCACTACTACGACGAGTTTAAGTGGCTTTTTCCTGTCTATAGCCGCCAGTATTTTTTGGGCTTCATTCCTTCTACCAAGTCATCCAATCTCAACGGCCATCTTATATTTTCCAACTCTTCAAGTTCAAATCCTCGATCCATTCTCGTAATACTAGATCTCGTTCCTCTGATCTCTATATTCCCTCACACCGTACCTCATCCTTTGACAAATCCTTCCTAATACGCGCTACCTCTCTCTGGAACACAGTTGGGCAAAAATTTAATCAATTAAAACACAATTGAATTAAACCGAAATTTAATTTTAATCATGATTAAAATTAAAAAATTTAATCGGCCAAAATTAGTTGATTAAAATTAAATTCACTTTTAATCTAATTAGAATTTAATCAATTAAAATTTTTAATCATAACTAAAAATTAAAATTAAAATTAAAATTAAATAATCATAATTTTAATTGATTGAATTAAATTCCAAATTCAGTTTTAATCACTTTGGACGATTAAATTTTTTAATTTAATCAAAATTTGAGAGATTAAATTTTTAAAACCAAACATTGCCAATGGTTAAACCAGAATCGGACCAATGCATCTTTATTCCGCCTAGCTGGTGCCTCTTCTCTATCAATATTATCACCTTTCCCAAACTTGGCACCTTCATTCTACCATTCTGGAGTCTCATCTATACCATGTTGGTGACTCTCAAGACTTACATAGGACCACCTTACACTCACATTTAACCATGTTTACCACTCACTAGACTTAGATAGGACCACCTTACACTCACATTTAACCATGTTTACCACTCACTAGACTTAGATAGGACCACCTTACACTCACATTTAACCATGTTTACCACTCACTATACTTAGATAGGACCACCTTACACTCACATTTAACCATGTTTACCACTCACTATACTTAGATAGGGCCACCTTACACTCACATTTAACCATGTTGGCGACTCACTAGACTTAGATAGGACCACCTTACTCTCACATTTAACCATGTTTACCACTCACTAGACTTAGATAGGACCACTTTACACTCACATTTAACCATGTTTACCACTCATTATACTAATATAGGACCACCTTACTCTCACATTTAACCAAGTTTACCACTCACTATACTTAGATAGGACTACCTTACACTCACATTTAACCTAGTTGGCGACTCAATAGACTTATGAACAGGGTGACCAGAGTTATGTGTTCCACCCACTTTTTTTTTAAAACGGCGGGAAATTTCAAAAAAATATAAAACACGTATTTAATCAAATCTAGTTTTTTTCAGTAATTGACCCATTTTTTCAAACCCCAATTTCCCCAGATACACTATCTAAGTTTTTTTCAAATGGAACAAACCAGATCTAGAGCTATTCGATATTCCGGATCTTCGATTGAAGCCAAGGGATTAAGGTTACTGTACACTTTATTTTTTAGATATCCCCTCTGAAAATAGTCTATTGGGGTTAAATCCGTAGTTCGAGGTCAAAATCGAACTCTTCTTGAACCGGATGATAACTAAGGATGAAAAGTAGATTACCTACGAAAACATCGTAAGGAAAAGGACATATTGTGAACCAACCTGTAAACCTAATTTCACTCTGAATAAGAGAATGTTGTGTATATAGTGAGACATTCGAGGACCTACACATTATGAGCTTTTAAAACCGAACGAAAAGCTAAATTCGGAGAAGTATTGTTAGCAAATGCATAATTTAAAGACAGCAGTCCAAGCAAAAAGGCCGGCGATGTTCAATAGGAACAACATAATACTGCATCATGATAATGCCAGGCCAAATGCTGCTTTAGGGACTCGTCTAAAAATTGCAGAACAAGGCTGGAAAATTCTGCCGCATCCACCACATTCCCCGAACTTAGCACCCTTCGACTATCACTTGTTTTTGTCCTTACAAAATTTGTTGAAGGGCGAAACATTTAAAAATGAAGTAGATACCAAACAAGTACTGGTTCAATTTCTCGCATCAAAAAATAATACATTTTTCAAAAATGAAATACATAAATTGCGCTCACGCTGGCGAGATATCATTAATAATAATTAATAATAATAAAGTTTATTGGTAAGAAAAATTTGTATTTTGTTTTATTCCAAAAACGGACAGAACTTTCCGGTAGAACGTATATAAGTCTAGTGAGTGGTAAACATGGTTAAATGTTATTGCAAGGTGGTCCTATCTACGTCTAGAGCAGTAGTTCTTAACCGGTGTTCCGCGAATATGGTCCAAGTGTTCCGCGAAATTTCAATTTTAAATGTCTTGAAATTTAGAAACTTAGGAAAGATACGAAAACAAAAAATTTTTCCTTTTTTTAATTTGAATTTAATTTTAAGTTCTTGCTAAATACCGAATTTCAAATTAATTAATGTTAGTGTTCCGCGAGAAAAATATATACATATAATTGGGTTCCGCGTCTATGAAAAGGTTAAGAACCACTGATATAAAGGGGTCATGAAATTCTGTAAAATTATGGCCGTTCTATATCTCCCACTGTGAACCACGTATTGGTATGGAATTTTGTTCTCTTGTACACTTTGTTTTTCTCAATTATAAACTATAGTTATTTGGTGCACAGATCTAAAAAGGTGAAAGATATAAAGGGTTGAAAATTTTTTGGGTCATGAAAGTCTGTAAAATTATGGCCGTTCTATATCTCCCACTGTGAACCACGTATTGATATGGAATTTTGTTCTCTTGTACACTTTGTTTTTCTCAATTATAAACTATAGTTATTTTGTGCACACATCTAAAAAGGTAGAAGATATAAAGGGTTGAAAATTTTTTGGGTCATGAAATTCTGTAAAATTATGGCCGTTCTATATCTCCCACTGTGAACTACGTATTGGTATGGAATTTTGTTCTCTTGTACACTTTGTTTTTCTCAATTATAAACTATAGTTATTTGGTGCACAGATCTAAAAAGGTGAAAGATATAAAGGGTTGAAAATTTTTTTGGTCATGAAATTCTGTAAAATTATGGCCGTTCTATATCTCCCACTGTGAACCACGTATTGGTATGGAATTTTGTTCTCTTGTACACTTTGTTTTTCTCAATTATAAACTATAGTTATTTGGTGCACAGATCTAAAAAGGTGAAAGATATAAAGGGTTGAAAATTTTTTGGGTCATGAAATTCTGTAAAATTGTGGCCGTACTATATCTCCCACTGTGAACCACGTATTGATATGGAATTTTGTTCTTTTATACACTTTGTTTTTCTCAATTATAAACTATAGTTATTTTGTGCACAGATCTAAAAAGGTAGAAGATATAAAGGGTTGAAAATTTTTTGGGTCATGAAATTCTGTAAAATTATGGCCGTTCTATTACTCCCACTGTGAACCACGTGTTGATATGGAATTTTGTTCTCTTGTACACTTTGTTTTTCTCAATTATAAACTATAGTTATTTTGTGCACAGATCTAAAAAGGTAGAAGATATAAAGGGTTGAAAATTTTTTGGGTCATGAAATTCTGTAAAATTATGGCCGTTCTATTACTCCCACTGTGAACCACGTGTTGATATGGAATTTTGTTCTCTTGTACACTTTGTTTTTCTCAATTATAAACTATAGTTATTTTGTGCACACATCTAAAAAGGTAGAAGATATAAAGGGTTGAAAATTTTTTGGGTCATGAAATTCTGTAAAATTATGGCCGTTCTATATCTCCCACTGTGAACTACGTATTGGTATGGAATTTTGTTCTCTTGTACACTTTGTTTTTCTCAATTATAAACTATAGTTATTTGGTGCACAGATCTAAAAAGGTGAAAGATATAAAGGGTTGAAAATTTTTTGGGTCATGAAATTCTGTAAAATTATGGCCGTTCTATATCTCCCACTGTGAACCACGTATTGGTATGGAATTTTGTTCTCTTGTACACTTTGTTTTTCTCAATTATAAACTATAGTTATTTGGTGCACAGATCTAAAAAGGTGAAAGATATAAAGGGTTGAAAATTTTTTGGGTCATGAAAGTCTGTAAAATTATGGCCGTTCTATATCTCCCACTGTGAACCACGTATTGATATGGAATTTTGTTCTCTTGTACACTTTGTTTTTCTCAATTATAAACTATAGTTATTTTGTGCACACATCTAAAAAGGTAGAAGATATAAAGGGTTGAAAATTTTTTGGGTCATGAAATTCTGTAAAATTATGGCCGTACTATATCTCCCACTGTGAACCACGTATTGATATGGAATTTTGTTCTTTTATACACTTTGTTTTTCTCAATTATAAACTATAGTTATTTTGTGCACAGATCTAAAAAGGTAGAAGATATAAAGGGTTGAAAATTTTTTGAGTCATGAAATTCTGTAAAATTATGGCCGTTCTATTACTCCCACTGTGAACCACGTGTTGATATGGAATTTTGTTCTCTTGTACACTTTGTTTTTCTCAATTATAAACTATAGTTATTTTGTGCACAGATCTAAAAAGGTAGAAGATATAAAGGGTTGAAAATTTTTTGGGTCATGAAATTCTGTAAAATTATGGCCGTTCTATTACTCCCACTGTGAACCACGTGTTGATATGGAATTTTGTTCTCTTGTACACTTTGTTTTTCTCAATTATAAACTATAGTTATTTTGTGCACACATCTAAAAAGGTAGAAGATATAAAGGGTTGAAAATTTTTTGGGTCATGAAATTCTGTAAAATTATGGCCGTTCTATATCTCCCACTGTGAACTACGTATTGGTATGGAATTTTGTTCTCTTGTACACTTTGTTTTTCTCAATTATAAACTATAGTTATTTGGTGCACAGATCTAAAAAGGTGAAAGATATAAAGGGTTGAAAATTTTTTGGGTCATGAAATTCTGTAAAATTATGGCCGTTCTATATCTCCCACTGTGAACCACGTATTGGTATGGAATTTTGTTCTCTTGTACACTTTGTTTTTCTCAATTATAAACTATAGTTATTTGGTGCACAGATCTAAAAAGGTGAAAGATATAAAGGGTTGAAAATTTTTTGGGTCATGAAAGTCTGTAAAATTATGGCCGTTCTATATCTCCCACTGTGAACCACGTATTGATATGGAATTTTGTTCTCTTGTACACTTTGTTTTTCTCAATTATAAACTATAGTTATTTTGTGCACACATCTAAAAAGGTAGAAGATATAAAGGGTTGAAAATTTTTTGGGTCATGAAATTCTGTAAAATTATGGCCGTACTATATCTCCCACTGTGAACCACGTATTGATATGGAATTTTGTTCTTTTATACACTTTGTTTTTCTCAATTATAAACTATAGTTATTTTGTGCACAGATCTAAAAAGGTAGAAGATATAAAGGGTTGAAAATTTTTTGAGTCATGAAATTCTGTAAAATTATGGCCGTTCTATTACTCCCACTGTGAACCACGTGTTGATATGGAATTTTGTTCTCTTGTACACTTTGTTTTTCTCAATTATAAACTATAGTTATTTTGTGCACAGATCTAAAAAGGTAGAAGATATAAAGGGTTGAAAATTTTTTGGGTCATGAAATTCTGTAAAATTATGGCCGTTCTATTACTCCCACTGTGAACCACGTGTTGATATGGAATTTTGTTCTCTTGTACACTTTGTTTTTCTCAATTATAAACTATAGTTATTTTGTGCACACATCTAAAAAGGTAGAAGATATAAAGGGTTGAAAATTTTTTGGGTCATGAAATTCTGTAAAATTATGGCCGTTCTATATCTCCCACTGTGAACTACGTATTGGTATGGAATTTTGTTCTCTTGTACACTTTGTTTTTCTCAATTATAAACTATAGTTATTTGGTGCACAGATCTAAAAAGGTGAAAGATATAAAGGGTTGAAAATTTTTTGGGTCATGAAATTCTGTAAAATTATGGCCGTTCTATATCTCCCACTGTGAACCACGTATTGGTATGGAATTTTGTTCTCTTGTACACTTTGTTTTTCTCAATTATAAACTATAGTTATTTGGTGCACAGATCTAAAAAGGTGAAAGATATAAAGGGTTGAAAATTTTTTGGGTCATGAAAGTCTGTAAAATTATGGCCGTTCTATATCTCCCACTGTGAACCACGTATTGATATGGAATTTTGTTCTCTTGTACACTTTGTTTTTCTCAATTATAAACTATAGTTATTTTGTGCACACATCTAAAAACGTAGAAGATATAAAGGGTTGAAAATTTTTTGGGTCATGAAATTCTGTAAAATTATGGCCGTACTATATCTCCCACTGTGAACCACGTATTGATATGGAATTTTGTTCTTTTATACACTTTGTTTTTCTCAATTATAAACTATAGTTATTTTGTGCACAGATCTAAAAAGGTAGAAGATATAAAGGGTTGAAAATTTTTTGGGTCATGAAATTCTGTAAAATTATGGCCGTTCTATTACTCCCACTGTGAACCACGTGTTGATATGGAATTTTGTTCTCTTGTACACTTTGTTTTTCTCAATTATAAACTATAGTTATTTTGTGCACAGATCTAAAAAGGTAGAAGATATAAACGGTTGAAAATTTTTTGGGTCATGAAAGTCTGTAAAATTATGGCCGTTCTATATCTCCCACTGTGAACCACGTATTGATATGGAATTTTGTTCTCTTGTACACTTTGTTTTTCTCAATTATAAACTATAGTTATTTGGTGCACAGATCTAAAAAGGTGAAAGATATAAAGGGTTGAAAATTTTTTGGGTCATGAAAGTCTGTAAAATTATGGCCGTTCTATATCTCCCACTGTGAACCACGTATTGGTATGGAATTTTGTTCTCTTGTACACTTTGTTTTTCTCAATTATAAACTATAGTTATTTGGTGCACAGATCTAAAAAGGTGAAAGATATAAAGGGTTGAAAATTTTTTGGGTCATGAAAGTCTGTAAAATTATGGCCGTTCTATATCTCCCACTGTGAACCACGTATTGATATGGAATTTTGTTCTCTTGTACACTTTGTTTTTCTCAATTATAAACTATAGTTATTTTGTGCACACATCTAAAAAGGTAGAAGATATAAAGGGTTGAAAATTTTTTGGGTCATGAAATTCTGTAAAATTATGGCCGTTCTATATCTCCCACTGTGAACTACGTATTGGTATGGAATTTTGTTCTCTTGTACACTTTGTTTTTCTCAATTATAAACTATAGTTATTTGGTGCACAGATCTAAAAAGGTGAAAGATATAAAGGGTTGAAAATTTTTTGGGTCATGAAATTCTGTAAAATTATGGCCGTTCTATATCTCCCACTGTGAACCACGTATTGGTATGGAATTTTGTTCTCTTGTACACTTTGTTTTTCTCAATTATAAACTATAGTTATTTGGTGCACAGATCTAAAAAGGTGAAAGATATAAAGGGTTGAAAATTTTTTGGGTCATGAAAGTCTGTAAAATTATGGCCGTTCTATATCTCCCACTGTGAACCACGTATTGATATGGAATTTTGTTCTCTTGTACACTTTGTTTTTCTCAATTATAAACTATAGTTATTTTGTGCACACATCTAAAAAGGTAGAAGATATAAAGGGTTGAAAATTTTTTGGGTCATGAAATTCTGTAAAATTATGGCCGTACTATATCTCCCACTGTGAACCACGTATTGATATGGAATTTTGTTCTTTTATACACTTTGTTTTTCTCAATTATAAACTATAGTTATTTTGTGCACAGATCTAAAAAGGTAGAAGATATAAAGGGTTGAAAATTTTTTGGGTCATGAAATTCTGTAAAATTATGGCCGTTCTATATCTCCCACTGTGAACCACGTATTGGTATGGAATTTTGTTCTCTTGTACACTTTGTTTTTCTCAATTATAAACTATAGTTATTTGGTGCACAGATCTAAAAAGGTGAAAGATATAAAGGGTTGAAAATTTTTTGGGTCATGAAAGTCTGTAAAATTATGGCCGTTCTATATCTCCCACTGTGAACCACGTATTGATATGGAATTTTGTTCTCTTGTACACTTTGTTTTTCTCAATTATAAACTATAGTTATTTTGTGCACACATCTAAAAAGGTAGAAGATATAAAGGGTTGAAAATTTTTTGGGTCATGAAATTCTGTAAAATTATGGCCGTTCTATATCTCCCACTGTGAACTACGTATTGGTATGGAATTTTGTTCTCTTGTACACTTTGTTTTTCTCAATTATAAACTATAGTTATTTGGTGCACAGATCTAAAAAGGTGAAAGATATAAAGGGTTGAAAATTTTTTGGGTCATGAAATTCTGTAAAATTATGGCCGTTCTATATCTCCCACTGTGAACCACGTATTGGTATGGAATTTTGTTCTCTTGTACACTTTGTTTTTCTCAATTATAAACTATAGTTATTTGGTGCACAGATCTAAAAAGGTGAAAGATATAAAGGGTTGAAAATTTTTTGGGTCATGAAAGTCTGTAAAATTATGGCCGTTCTATATCTCCCACTGTGAACCACGTATTGATATGGAATTTTGTTCTCTTGTACACTTTGTTTTTCTCAATTATAAACTATAGTTATTTTGTGCACACATCTAAAAAGGTAGAAGATATAAAGGGTTGAAAATTTTTTGGGTCATGAAATTCTGTAAAATTATGGCCGTACTATATCTCCCACTGTGAACCACGTATTGATATGGAATTTTGTTCTTTTATACACTTTGTTTTTCTCAATTATAAACTATAGTTATTTTGTGCACAGATCTAAAAAGGTAGAAGATATAAAGGGTTGAAAATTTTTTGGGTCATGAAATTCTGTAAAATTATGGCCGTTCTATTACTCCCACTGTGAACCACGTGTTGATATGGAATTTTGTTCTCTTGTACACTTTGTTTTTCTCAATTATAAACTATAGTTATTTTGTGCACAGATCTAAAAAGGTAGAAGATATAAAGGGTTGAAAATTTTTTGGGTCATGAAAGTCTGTAAAATTATGGCCGTTCTATATCTCCCACTGTGAACCACGTATTGATATGGAATTTTGTTCTCTTGTACACTTTGTTTTTCTCAATTATAAACTATAGTTATTTGGTGCACAGATCTAAAAAGGTGAAAGATATAAAGGGTTGAAAATTTTTTGGGTCATGAAAGTCTGTAAAATTATGGCCGTTCTATATCTCCCACTGTGAACCACGTATTGGTATGGAATTTTGTTCTCTTGTACACTTTGTTTTTCTCAATTATAAACTATAGTTATTTGGTGCACAGATCTAAAAAGGTGAAAGATATAAAGGGTTGAAAATTTTTTGGGTCATGAAAGTCTGTAAAATTATGGCCGTTCTATATCTCCCACTGTGAACCACGTATTGATATGGAATTTTGTTCTCTTGTACACTTTGTTTTTCTCAATTATAAACTATAGTTATTTTGTGCACACATCTAAAAAGGTAGAAGATATAAAGGGTTGAAAATTTTTTGGGTCATGAAATTCTGTAAAATTATGGCCGTTCTATATCTCCCACTGTGAACTACGTATTGGTATGGAATTTTGTTCTCTTGTACACTTTGTTTTTCTCAATTATAAACTATAGTTATTTGGTGCACAGATCTAAAAAGGTGAAAGATATAAAGGGTTGAAAATTTTTTGGGTCATGAAATTCTGTAAAATTATGGCCGTTCTATATCTCCCACTGTGAACCACGTATTGGTATGGAATTTTGTTCTCTTGTACACTTTGTTTTTCTCAATTATAAACTATAGTTATTTGGTGCACAGATCTAAAAAGGTGAAAGATATAAAGGGTTGAAAATTTTTTGGGTCATGAAAGTCTGTAAAATTATGGCCGTTCTATATCTCCCACTGTGAACCACGTATTGATATGGAATTTTGTTCTCTTGTACACTTTGTTTTTCTCAATTATAAACTATAGTTATTTTGTGCACACATCTAAAAAGGTAGAAGATATAAAGGGTTGAAAATTTTTTGGGTCATGAAATTCTGTAAAATTATGGCCGTACTATATCTCCCACTGTGAACCACGTATTGATATGGAATTTTGTTCTTTTATACACTTTGTTTTTCTCAATTATAAACTATAGTTATTTTGTGCACAGATCTAAAAAGGTAGAAGATATAAAGGGTTGAAAATTTTTTGGGTCATGAAATTCTGTAAAATTATGGCCGTTCTATTACTCCCACTGTGAACCACGTGTTGATACGGAATTTTGTTCTCTTGTACACTTTGTTTTTCTCAATTATAAACTATAGTTATTTTGTGCACAGATCTAAAAAGGTAGAAGATATAAAGGGTTGAAAATTTTTTGGGTCATGAAAGTCTGTAAAATTATGGCCGTTCTATATCTCCCACTGTGAACCACGTATTGATATGGAATTTTGTTCTCTTGTACACTTTGTTTTTCTCAATTATAAACTATAGTTATTTTGTGCACACATCTAAAAAGGTAGAAGATATAAAGGGTTGAAAATTTTTTGGGTCATGAAATTCTGTAAAATTATGGCCGTTCTATATCTCCCACTGTGAACTACGTATTGGTATGGAATTTTGTTCTCTTGTACACTTTGTTTTTCTCAATTATAAACTATAGTTATTTGGTGCACAGATCTAAAAAGGTGAAAGATATAAAGGGTTGAAAATTTTTTGGGTCATGAAATTCTGTAAAATTATGGCCGTTCTATATCTCCCACTGTGAACCACGTATTGGTATGGAATTTTGTTCTCTTGTACACTTTGTTTTTCTCAATTATAAACTATAGTTATTTGGTGCACAGATCTAAAAAGGTGAAAGATATAAAGGGTTGAAAATTTTTTGGGTCATGAAAGTCTGTAAAATTATGGCCGTTCTATATCTCCCACTGTGAACCACGTATTGATATGGAATTTTGTTCTCTTGTACACTTTGTTTTTCTCAATTATAAACTATAGTTATTTTGTGCACACATCTAAAAAGGTAGAAGATATAAAGGGTTGAAAATTTTTTGGGTCATGAAATTCTGTAAAATTATGGCCGTACTATATCTCCCACTGTGAACCACGTATTGATATGGAATTTTGTTCTTTTATACACTTTGTTTTTCTCAATTATAAACTATAGTTATTTTGTGCACAGATCTAAAAAGGTAGAAGATATAAAGGGTTGAAAATTTTTTGGGTCATGAAATTCTGTAAAATTATGGCCGTTCTATTACTCCCACTGTGAACCACGTGTTGATATGGAATTTTGTTCTCTTGTACACTTTGTTTTTCTCAATTATAAACTATAGTTATTTTGTGCACAGATCTAAAAAGGTAGAAGATATAAAGGGTTGAAAATTTTTTGGGTCATGAAAGTCTGTAAAATTATGGCCGTTCTATATCTCCCACTGTGAACCACGTATTGATATGGAATTTTGTTCTCTTGTACACTTTGTTTTTCTCAATTATAAACTATAGTTATTTTGTGCACACATCTAAAAAGGTAGAAGATATAAAGGGTTGAAAATTTTTTGGGTCATGAAATTCTGTAAAATTATGGCCGTTCTATATCTCCCACTGTGAACTACGTATTGGTATGGAATTTTGTTCTCTTGTACACTTTGTTTTTCTCAATTATAAACTATAGTTATTTGGTGCACAGATCTAAAAAGGTGAAAGATATAAAGGGTTGAAAATTTTTTGGGTCATGAAAGTCTGCAAAATTATGGCCGTTCTATATCTCCCACTGTGAACCACGTATTGATATGGAATTTTGTTCTCTTGTACACTTTGTTTTTCTCAATTATAAACTATAGTTATTTTGTGCACAGATCTAAAAAGGTAGAAGATATAAAGGGTTGAAAATTTTTTGGGTCATGAAATTCTGTAAAATTGTGGCCGTACTATATCTCCCACTGTGAACCACGTATTGATATGGAATTTTGTTCTTTTATACACTTTGTTTTTCTCAATTATAAACTATAGTTATTTTATGCACAGATCTAAAAAGGTAGAAGATATAAAGGGTTGAAAATTTTTTGGGTCATGAAATTCTGTAAAATTATGGCCGTTCTATTACTCCCACTGTGAACCACGTGTTGATATGGAATTTTGTTCTCTTGTACACTTTGTTTTTCTCAATTATAAACTATAGTTATTTTGTGCACAGATCTAAAAAGGTAGAAGATATAAAGGGTTGAAAATTTTTTGGGTTATGAAAGTCTGTAAAATTATGGCCTTTCTATATCTCCCACTGTGAACCACGTATTGATATGGAATTTTGTTCTCTTGTACACTTTGTTTTTCTCAATTATTAATTATAGTTATTTTGTGCACAGATCTAAAAAGGTAGAAGATATAAAGGGTTGAAAATTTTTTGGGTCATGAAAGTCTGTAAAATTATGGCCGTCTATATCTCCCACTGTGAACAACGTATTGATATGGAATTTTGTTCTCTTATACACTTTGTTTTTCTCAATTATAAACTATAGTTATTTTGTGCACAGATCTAAAAAGATAGAAGATATAAAGGGTTGAAAATTTTTTGGGTCATGAAATTCTATAAAATTATGGCCGTTTTATTACTCCCACTGTGAACCACGTATTGATATGGAATTTTGTTATCTTGTACACTTTGTTTTTCTCAATTATAAACTATAGTTATTTTGTGCACAGATCTAAAAAGGTAGAAGATATAAAGGGTTGAAAATTTTTTGGGTCATGAAATTCTGTAAAATTGTGGCCGTACTATATCTCCCACTGTGAACCACGTATTGATATGGAATTTTGTTCTTTTATACACTTTGTTTTTCTCAATTATAAACTATAGTTATTTTGTGCACAGATCTAAAAAGGTAGAAGATATAAAGGGTTGAAAATGTTTTGGGTCATGAAATTCTGTAAAATTATGGCCGTTCTATTACTCCCACTGTGAACCACGTGTTGATATGGAATTTTGTTCTCTTGTACACTTTGTTTTTCTCAATTATAAACTATAGTTATTTTGTGCACAGATCTAAAAAGGTAGAAGATATAAAGGGTTGAAAATTTTTTGGGTCATGAAATTCTGTAAAATTGTGGCCGTACTATATCTCCCACTGTGAACCACGTATTGATATGGAATTTTGTTCTTTTATACACTTCGTTTTTCTCAATTATAAACTATAGTTATTTTGTGCACAGATCTAAAAAGGTAGAAGATATAAAGGGTTGAAAATTTTTTGTGTCATGAAAGTCTCTAAAATTATGGCCGTTCTATATGTCCCACTGTGAACCACGTATTGATATGGAATTTTGTTCTCTTGTACACTTTGTTTTTCTCAATTATAAACTATAGTTATTTTGAGCACAGATCTAAAAAGGTACAAGATATAAAGGGTTGAAAATTTTTTGGGTCATGAAATTCTGTAAAATTGTGGCCGTACTATATCTCCCACTGTGAACCACGTATTGATATGGAATTTTGTTCTTTTATACACTTTGTTTTTCTCAATTATAAACTATAGTTATTTTGTGCACAGATCTAAAAAGGTAGAAGATATAAAGGGTTGAAAATTTTTTGGGTCATGAAATTCTGTAAAATTATGGCCGTTCTATTACTCCCACTGTGAACCACGTGTTGATATGGAATTTTGTTCTCTTGTACACTTTGTTTTTCTCAATTATAAACTATAGTTATTTTGTGCTCAGATCTAAAAAGGTAGAAGATATAAAGGGTTGAAAATTTTTTGTGTCATGAAAGTCTCTAAAATTATGGCCGTTCTATATGTCCCACTGTGAACCACGTATTGATATGGAATTTTGTTCTCTTGTACACTTTGTTTTTCTCAATTATAAACTATAGTTATTTTGAGCACAGATCTAAAAAGGTACAAGATATAAAGGGTTGAAAATTTTTTGGGTCATGAAATTCTGTAAAATTGTGGCCGTACTATATCTCCCACTGTGAACCACGTATTGATATGGAATTTTGTTCTCTTATACACTTTGTTTTTCTCAATTATAAACTATAGTTATTTTGTGCACAGATCTAAAAAGGTAGAAGATGTAAAGGGTTGAAAATTTTTTGGGTCATGAAATTTCGTAAAATTATGGCCCTTCTATTACTCCCACTGTGAACCACGTATTGATATGGAATTTTGTTCTTTTATACACTATGTTTTTCTCAATTATAAACTACAGTTATTTTGTGCACAGATCTAAAAAGGTAGAAGATATAAAGGGTTGAACATTTATTGGGTCATGAAATTCTGTAAAATTATGGCCGTTCTATTACTCCCACTGTGAACCACGTGTTGATATGGAATTTTGTTCTCTTGTACACTTTGTTTTTCTCAATTATAAACTATAGTTATTTGGTGCACAGATCTAAAAAGGTGAAAGATATAAAGGGTTGAAAATATTTTGGGTCATGAAAGTCTGTAAAATTATGGCCGTTCTATATCTCCCACTGTGAACCACGTATTGATATGGAATTTTGTTCTCTTGTACACTTTGTTTTTCTCAATTATAAACTATAGTTATTTTGTGCACACATCTAAAAAGGTAGAAGATATAAAGGGTTGAAAATTTTTTGGGTCATGAAATTCTGTAAAATTATGGCCGTTCTATATCTCCCACTGTGAACTACGTATTGGTATGGAATTTTGTTCTCTTGTACACTTTGTTTTTCTCAATTATAAACTATAGTTATTTGGTGCACAGATCTAAAAAGGTGAAAGATATAAAGGGTTGAAAATTTTTTGGGTCATGAAAGTCTGCAAAATTATGGCCGTTCTATATCTCCCACTGTGAACCACGTATTGATATGGAATTTTGTTCTCTTGTACACTTTGTTTTTCTCAATTATAAACTATAGTTATTTTGTGCACAGATCTAAAAAGGTAGAAGATATAAAGGGTTGAAAATTTTTTGGGTCATGAAATTCTGTAAAATTGTGGCCGTACTATATCTCCCACTGTGAACCACGTATTGATATGGAATTTTGTTCTTTTATACACTTTGTTTTTCTCAATTATAAACTATAGTTATTTTATGCACAGATCTAAAAAGGTAGAAGATATAAAGGGTTGAAAATTTTTTGGGTCATGAAATTCTGTAAAATTATGGCCGTTCTATTACTCCCACTGTGAACCACGTGTTGATATGGAATTTTGTTCTCTTGTACACTTTGTTTTTCTCAATTATAAACTATAGTTATTTTGTGCACAGATCTAAAAAGGTAGAAGATATAAAGGGTTGAAAATTTTTTGGGTTATGAAAGTCTGTAAAATTATGGCCTTTCTATATCTCCCACTGTGAACCACGTATTGATATGGAATTTTGTTCTCTTGTACACTTTGTTTTTCTCAATTATTAATTATAGTTATTTTGTGCACAGATCTAAAAAGGTAGAAGATATAAAGGGTAGAAAATTTTTTGGGTCATGAAAGTCTGTAAAATTATGGCCGTCTATATCTCCCACTGTGAACAACGTATTGATATGGAATTTTGTTCTCTTATACACTTTGTTTTTCTCAATTATAAACTATAGTTATTTTGTGCACAGATCTAAAAAGATAGAAGATATAAAGGGTTGAAAATTTTTTGGGTCATGAAATTCTATAAAATTATGGCCGTTTTATTACTCCCACTGTGAACCACGTATTGATATGGAATTTTGTTCTCTTGTACACTTTGTTTTTCTCAATTATAAACTATAGTTATTTTGTGCACAGATCTAAAAAGGTAGAAGATATAAAGGGTTGAAAATTTTTTGGGTCATGAAATTCTGTAAAATTGTGGCCGTACTATATCTCCCACTGTGAACCACGTATTGATATGGAATTTTGTTCTTTTATACACTTTGTTTTTCTCAATTATAAACTATAGTTATTTTGTGCACAGATCTAAAAAGGTAGAAGATATAAAGGGTTGAAAATGTTTTGGGTCATGAAATTCTGTAAAATTATGGCCGTTCTATTACTCCCACTGTGAACCACGTGTTGATATGGAATTTTGTTCTCTTGTACACTTTGTTTTTCTCAATTATAAACTATAGTTATTTTGTGCACAGATCTAAAAAGGTAGAAGATATAAAGGGTTGAAAATTTTTTGGGTCATGAAATTCTGTAAAATTGTGGCCGTACTATATCTCCCACTGTGAACCACGTATTGATATGGAATTTTGTTCTTTTATACACTTCGTTTTTCTCAATTATAAACTATAGTTATTTTATGCACAGATCTAAAAAGGTAGAAGATATAAAGGGTTGAAAATTTTTTGTGTCATGAAAGTCTCTAAAATTATGGCCGTTCTATATGTCCCACTGTGAACCACGTATTGATATGGAATTTTGTTCTCTTGTACACTTTGTTTTTCTCAATTATAAACTATAGTTATTTTGAGCACAGATCTAAAAAGGTACAAGATATAAAGGGTTGAAAATTTTTTGGGTCATGAAATTCTGTAAAATTGTGGCCGTACTATATCTCCCACTGTGAACCACGTATTGATATGGAATTTTGTTCTTTTATACACTTTGTTTTTCTCAATTATAAACTATAGTTATTTTGTGCACAGATCTAAAAAGGTAGAAGATATAAAGGGTTGAAAATTTTTTGGGTCATGAAATTCTGTAAAATTATGGCCGTTCTATTACTCCCACTGTGAACCACGTGTTGATATGGAATTTTGTTCTCTTGTACACTTTGTTTTTCTCAATTATAAACTATAGTTATTTTGTGCTCAGATCTAAAAAGGTAGAAGATATAAAGGGTTGAAAATTTTTTGTGTCATGAAAGTCTCTAAAATTATGGCCGTTCTATATGTCCCACTGTGAACCACGTATTGATATGGAATTTTGTTCTCTTGTACACTTTGTTTTTCTCAATTATAAACTATAGTTATTTTGAGCACAGATCTAAAAAGGTACAAGATATAAAGGGTTGAAAATTTTTTGGGTCATGAAATTCTGTAAAATTGTGGCCGTACTATATCTCCCACTGTGAACCACGTATTGATATGGAATTTTGTTCTCTTATACACTTTGTTTTTCTCAATTATAAACTATAGTTATTTTGTGCACAGATCTATAAAGGTAGAAGATGTAAAGGGTTGAAAATTTTTTGGGTCATGAAATTTCGTAAAATTATGGCCCTTCTATTACTCCCACTGTGAACCACGTATTGATATGGAATTTTGTTCTTTTATACACTTTGTTTTTCTCAATTATAAACTATAGTTATTTTGTGCACAGATCTAAAAAGGTAGAAGATATAATGGGTTGAACATTTATTGGGTCATGAAATTCTGTAAAATTATGGCCGTTCTATTACTCCCACTGTGAACCACGTGTTGATATGGAATTTTGTTCTCTTGTACACTTTGTTTTTCTCAATTATAAACTATAGTTATTTGGTGCACAGATCTAAAAAGGTGAAAGATATAAAGGGTTGAAAATATTTTGGGTCATGAAAGTCTGTAAAATTATGGCCGTTCTATATCTCCCACTGTGAACCACGTATTGATATGGAATTTTGTTCTCTTGTACACTTTGTTTTTCTCAATTATAAACTATAGTTATTTTGTGCACACATCTAAAAAGGTAGAAGATATAAAGGGTTGAAAATTTTTTGGGTCATGAAATTCTGTAAAATTATGGCCGTTCTATATCTCCCACTGTGAACTACGTATTGGTATGGAATTTTGTTCTCTTGTACACTTTGTTTTTCTCAATTATAAACTATAGTTATTTGGTGCACAGATCTAAAAAGGTGAAAGATATAAAGGGTTGAAAATTTTTTGGGTCATGAAAGTCTGCAAAATTATGGCCGTTCTATATCTCCCACTGTGAACCACGTATTGATATGGAATTTTGTTCTCTTGTACACTTTGTTTTTCTCAATTATAAACTATAGTTATTTTGTGCACAGATCTAAAAAGGTAGAAGATATAAAGGGTTGAAAATTTTTTGGGTCATGAAATTCTGTAAAATTGTGGCCGTACTATATCTCCCACTGTGAACCACGTATTGATATGGAATTTTGTTCTTTTATACACTTTGTTTTTCTCAATTATAAACTATAGTTATTTTATGCACAGATCTAAAAAGGTAGAAGATATAAAGGGTTGAAAATTTTTTGGGTCATGAAATTCTGTAAAATTATGGCCGTTCTATTACTCCCACTGTGAACCACGTGTTGATATGGAATTTTGTTCTCTTGTACACTTTGTTTTTCTCAATTATAAACTATAGTTATTTTGTGCACAGATCTAAAAAGGTAGAAGATATAAAGGGTTGAAAATTTTTTGGGTTATGAAAGTCTGTAAAATTATGGCCTTTCTATATCTCCCACTGTGAACCACGTATTGATATGGAATTTTGTTCTCTTGTACACTTTGTTTTTCTCAATTATAAACTATAGTTATTTGGTGCACAGATCTAAAAAGGTGAAAGATATAAAGGGTTGAAAATTTTTTGGGTCATGAAAGTCTGCAAAATTATGGCCGTTCTATATCTCCCACTGTGAACCACGTATTGATATGGAATTTTGTTCTCTTGTACACTTTGTTTTTCTCAATTATAAACTATAGTTATTTTGTGCACAGATCTAAAAAGGTAGAAGATATAAAGGGTTGAAAATTTTTTGGGTCATGAAATTCTGTAAAATTGTGGCCGTACTATATCTCCCACTGTGAACCACGTATTGATATGGAATTTTGTTCTTTTATACACTTTGTTTTTCTCAATTATAAACTATAGTTATTTTATGCACAGATCTAAAAAGGTAGAAGATATAAAGGGTTGAAAATTTTTTGGGTCATGAAATTCTGTAAAATTATGGCCGTTCTATTACTCCCACTGTGAACCACGTGTTGATATGGAATTTTGTTCTCTTGTACACTTTGTTTTTCTCAATTATAAACTATAGTTATTTTGTGCACAGATCTAAAAAGGTAGAAGATATAAAGGGTTGAAAATTTTTTGGGTTATGAAAGTCTGTAAAATTATGGCCTTTCTATATCTCCCACTGTGAACCACGTATTGATATGGAATTTTGTTCTCTTGTACACTTTGTTTTTCTCAATTATTAATTATAGTTATTTTGTGCACAGATCTAAAAAGGTAGAAGATATAAAGGGTAGAAAATTTTTTGGGTCATGAAAGTCTGTAAAATTATGGCCGTCTATATCTCCCACTGTGAACAACGTATTGATATGGAATTTTGTTCTCTTATACACTTTGTTTTTCTCAATTATAAACTATAGTTATTTTGTGCACAGATCTAAAAAGATAGAAGATATAAAGGGTTGAAAATTTTTTGGGTCATGAAATTCTATAAAATTATGGCCGTTTTATTACTCCCACTGTGAACCACGTATTGATATGGAATTTTGTTCTCTTGTACACTTTGTTTTTCTCAATTATAAACTATAGTTATTTTGTGCACAGATCTAAAAAGGTAGAAGATATAAAGGGTTGAAAATTTTTTGGGTCATGAAATTCTGTAAAATTGTGGCCGTACTATATCTCCCACTGTGAACCACGTATTGATATGGAATTTTGTTCTTTTATACACTTTGTTTTTCTCAATTATAAACTATAGTTATTTTGTGCACAGATCTAAAAAGGTAGAAGATATAAAGGGTTGAAAATGTTTTGGGTCATGAAATTCTGTAAAATTATGGCCGTTCTATTACTCCCACTGTGAACCACGTGTTGATATGGAATTTTGTTCTCTTGTACACTTTGTTTTTCTCAATTATAAACTATAGTTATTTTGTGCACAGATCTAAAAAGGTAGAAGATATAAAGGGTTGAAAATTTTTTGGGTCATGAAATTCTGTAAAATTGTGGCCGTACTATATCTCCCACTGTGAACCACGTATTGATATGGAATTTTGTTCTTTTATACACTTCGTTTTTCTCAATTATAAACTATAGTTATTTTGTGCACAGATCTAAAAAGGTAGAAGATATAAAGGGTTGAAAATTTTTTGTGTCATGAAAGTCTCTAAAATTATGGCCGTTCTATATGTCCCACTGTGAACCACGTATTGATATGGAATTTTGTTCTCTTGTACACTTTGTTTTTCTCAATTATAAACTATAGTTATTTTGAGCACAGATCTAAAAAGGTACAAGATATAAAGGGTTGAAAATTTTTTGGGTCATGAAATTCTGTAAAATTGTGGCCGTACTATATCTCCCACTGTGAACCACGTATTGATATGGAATTTTGTTCTTTTATACACTTTGTTTTTCTCAATTATAAACTATAGTTATTTTGTGCACAGATCTAAAAAGGTAGAAGATATAAAGGGTTGAAAATTTTTTGGGTCATGAAATTCTGTAAAATTATGGCCGTTCTATTACTCCCACTGTGAACCACGTGTTGATATGGAATTTTGTTCTCTTGTACACTTTGTTTTTCTCAATTATAAACTATAGTTATTTTGTGCTCAGATCTAAAAAGGTAGAAGATATAAAGGGTTGAAAATTTTTTGTGTCATGAAAGTCTCTAAAATTATGGCCGTTCTATATGTCCCACTGTGAACCACGTATTGATATGGAATTTTGTTCTCTTGTACACTTTGTTTTTCTCAATTATAAACTATAGTTATTTTGAGCACAGATCTAAAAAGGTACAAGATATAAAGGGTTGAAAATTTTTTGGGTCATGAAATTCTGTAAAATTGTGGCCGTACTATATCTCCCACTGTGAACCACGTATTGATATGGAATTTTGTTCTCTTATACACTTTGTTTTTCTCAATTATAAACTATAGTTATTTTGTGCACAGATCTAAAAAGGTAGAAGATGTAAAGGGTTGAAAATTTTTTGGGTCATGAAATTTCGTAAAATTATGGCCCTTCTATTACTCCCACTGTGAACCACGTATTGATATGGAATTTTGTTCTTTTATACACTTTGTTTTTCTCAATTATAAACTATAGTTATTTTGTGCACAGATCTAAAAAGGTAGAAGATATAAAGGGTTGAACATTTATTGGGTCATGAAATTCTGTAAAATTATGGCCGTTCTATTACTCCCACTGTGAACCACGTGTTGATATGGAATTTTGTTCTCTTGTACACTTTGTTTTTCTCAATTATAAACTATAGTTATTTGGTGCACAGATCTAAAAAGGTGAAAGATATAAAGGGTTGAAAATATTTTGGGTCATGAAAGTCTGTAAAATTATGGCCGTTCTATATCTCCCACTGTGAACCACGTATTGATATGGAATTTTGTTCTCTTGTACACTTTGTTTTTCTCAATTATAAACTATAGTTATTTTGTGCACAGATCTAAAAAGGTAGAAGATATAAAGGGTTGAAAATTTTTTGGGTCATGAAATTCTGTAAAATTGTGGCCGTACTATATCTCCCACTGTGAACCACGTATTGATATGGAATTTTGTTCTTTTATACACTTTGTTTTTCTCAATTATAAACTATAGTTATTTTATGCACAGATCTAAAAAGGTAGAAGATATAAAGGGTTGAAAATTTTTTGGGTCATGAAATTCTGTAAAATTATGGCCGTTCTATTACTCCCACTGTGAACCACGTGTTGATATGGAATTTTGTTCTCTTGTACACTTTGTTTTTCTCAATTATAAACTATAGTTATTTTGTGCACAGATCTAAAAAGGTAGAAGATATAAAGGGTTGAAAATGTTTTGGGTCATGAAATTCTGTAAAATTGTGGCCGTACTATATCTCCCACTGTGAACCACGTATTGATATGGAATTTTGTTCTTTTATACACTTTGTTTTTCTCAATTATAAACTATAGTTATTTTGTGCACAGATCTAAAAAGGTAGAAGATATAAAGGGTTGAAAATTTTTTGGGTCATGAAATTCTGTAAAATTGTGGCCGTACTATATCTCCCACTGTGAACCACGTATTGATATGGAATTTTGTTCTTTTATACACTTTGTTTTTCTCAATTATAAACTATAGTTATTTTGTGCACAGATCTAAAAAGGTAGAAGATATAAAGGGTTGAAAATTTTTTGGGTCATGAAATTCTGTAAAATTATGGCCGTTCTATTACTCCCACTGTGAACCACGTGTTGATATGGAATTTTGTTCTCTTGTACACTTTGTTTTTCTCAATTATAAACTATAGTTATTTTGTGCACAGATCTAAAAAGGTAGAAGATATAAAGGGTTGAAAATTTTTTGTGTCATGAAAGTCTCTAAAATTATGGCCGTTCTATATGTCCCTCTGTGAACCACGTATTGATATAGAATTTTGTTCTCTTGTACACTTTGTTTTTCTCAATTATAAACTATAGTTATTTTGAGCACAGATCTAAAAAGGTACAAGATATAAAGGGTTGAAAATTTTTTGGGTCATGAAATTCTGTAAAATTGTGGCCGTACTATATCTCCCACTGTGAACCACGTATTGATATGGAATTTTGTTCTTTTATACACTTTGTTTTTCTCAATTATAAACTATAGTTATTTTGTGCACAGATCTAAAAAGGTAGAAGATATAAAGGGTTGAAAATTTTTTGGGTCATGAAATTCTGTAAAATTGTGGCCGTACTATATCTCCCAGTGTGAACCACGTATTGATATGGAATTTTGTTCTTTTATACACTTTGTTTTTCTCAATTATAAACTATAGTTATTTTGTGCACAGATCTAAAAAGGTAGAAGATATAAAGGGTTGAAAATTTTTTGGGTCATGAAATTCTGTAAAATTATGGCCGTTCTATTACTCCCACTGTGAACCACGTGTTGATATGGAATTTTGTTCTCTTGTACACTTTGTTTTTCTCAATTATAAACTATAGTTATTTTGTGCACAGATCTAAAAAGGTAGAAGATATAAAGGGTTGAAAATTTTTTGTGTCATGAAAGTCTCTAAAATTATGGCCGTTCTATATGTCCCACTGTGAACCACGTATTGATATGGAATTTTGTTCTCTTGTACACTTTGTTTTTCTCAATTATAAACTATAGTTATTTTGAGCACAGATCCAAAAAGGTACAAGATATAAAGGGTTGAAAATTTTTTGGGTCATGAAATTCTGTAAAATTGTGGCCGTACTATATCTCCCACTGTGAACCACGTATTGATATGGAATTTTGTTCTTTTATACACTTTGTTTTTCTCAATTATAAACTATAGTTATTTTGTGCACAGATCTAAAAAGGTAGAAGATATAAAGGGTTGAACATTTATTGGGTCATGAAATTCTGTAAAATTATGGCCGTTCTATTACTCCCACTGTGAACCACGTGTTGATATGGAATTTTGTTCTCTTGTACACTTTGTTTTTCTCAATTATAAACTATAGTTATTTGGTGCACAGATCTAAAAAGGTGAAAGATATAAAGGGTTGAAAATTTTTTGGGTCATGAAAGTCTGTAAAATTATGGCCGTTCTATATCTCCCACTGTGAACCACGTATTGATATGGAATTTTGTTCTCTTGTACACTTTGTTTTTCTCAATTATAAACTATAGTTATTTTGTGCACAGATCTAAAAAGGTAGAAGATGTAAAGGGTTGAAAATTTATTGGGTCATGAAATTCTGTAAAATTGTGGCCGTACTATATCTCCCACTGTGAACCACGTATTGATATGGAATTTTGTTCTCTTGTACACTTTGTTTTTCTCAATTATAAACTATAGTTATTTTGTGCACAGATCTAAAAAGGTAGAAGATATAAAGGGTTGAAAATGTTTTGGGTCATGAAATTCTGTAAAATTATGGCCGTTCTATTACTACCACTGTGAACCACGTATTGATGTGGAATTTTGTTCTCTTGTACACTTTGTTTTTCTCAATTATAAACTATAGTTATTTTGTGCACAGATCTATAAAGGTAGAAGATATAAAGGGTTGAAAATTTTTTGGGTCATGAAATTCTGTAAAATTATGGCCGTTCTATTACTCCCACTGTGAACCACGTATTAATATGGAATTTTGTTCTCTTGTACACTTTGTTTTTCTCAATTATAAACTATAGTTATTTTGTGCACAGATCTAAAAAGGTAGAAGATATAAATGGTTGAAAATTTTTTGGGTCATGAAAGTCTGTAAAATTATGGCCGTTCTATATCTCCCACTGTGAACCATGTATTGATATGGAATTTTGTTCTCTTGTACACTTTGTTTTTCTCAATTATAAACTATAGTTATTTTGTGCACAGATCTAAAAAGGTAGAAGATATAAAGGGTTGAAAATTTTTTGGGTCATGAAATTCTGTAAAATTATGGCCGTTCTATTACTCCCACTGTGAACCACGTGTTGATATGGAATTTTGTTTTCTTGTACACTTTGTTTTTCTCAATTATAAACTATAGTTATTTTGTGCACAGATCTAAAAAGGTAGAAGATATAAAGGGTTGAAAATTTTTTGGGTCATGAAAGTCTGTAAAATTATGGCCGTTCTATATCTCCCACTGTGAACCATGTATTGATATGGAATTTTGTTCTCTTGTACACTTTGTTTTTCTCAATTATAAACTATAGTTATTTTGTGCACAGATCTAAAAAGGTAGAAGATATAAAGGGTTGAAAATTTTTTGGGTCATGAAATTCTGTAAAATTATGGACGTTCTATTACTCCCACTGTGAACCACGTGTTGATATGGAATTTTGTTCTCTTGTACACTTTGTTTTTCTCAATTATAAACTATAGTTATTTTGTGCACAGATCTGAAAAGGTAGAAGATATAAAGGGTTGAAAATTTTTTGGGTCATGAAATTCTCTAAAATTATGGCCGTTCTATATCTCCCGGTATTCAGTTATCTCCTTTCTATCAAGCTTCCTCCGAAATTCTAATTGTTTTAATTTATTTTCTTAATTTCTATTGTTATTTTTATTTTCACTTTTTGTAAATACTTATTTATTTATTTATTTTCTGTTTAATCACAGACCAAACTATTAAGGCCTCAATTTGTACCTGTATTTATTCTTGGGGGACAATTGTCCTAGAATAATAAATTTCTTTTCTATTCTATTCTTTTTACCGATTTTCAAACTTGGTGTACTAATTGTGTATAACTTTTTGTTTAAAACACTTTTCACGGAAAATTTGATGATTTAAGGCGCTTTAACATCTGAGGTTATTGGCGCCCGGAGCTTTTTTTTCAGTGCACTACTCGCTACTTTTGATTAATTTCACAGGTGTATGTACAATAATGATAATTTTTACTTCTTCTTTGTAGCATTCAATACGTACTAAGAAATTTGGAGCAGAAAAAATAAGTGAAAACATATCACAGGTAAGGAACACTATGTTAACATTAAAGGATTCAATTAGCGAGGAATCTGTTCAGAACAGAAAACAACTCCGTTTCTTTTTTTGCCGACGTTTTGACTGTTTACAGTTTTCTGTAATTCAACCAACCCGTATAGCCACGACCTGAAGAAGGCAATTAATTTGCTGAAACGTTTTCTGCGAAATTCAGCAGCTTTAATACACACACATACACTAGCAAAACAATGTTAAATACACGCACACCACTATCTCAGACTGCAATTTCAAGAAGTGGATTGATTCACCCTAATATTCACCGTAATCTACTACTCCATTATTCTAAATTACGAGTGCATTTACGTCTTATGCGCCCGAACTAATTTCATAATTTTTGTACTGATTTTTCACCTCGAACGTTCCCATCAGCGGAACATATTAATTATTTTGTAAGAGGGGCACAGGGGCACTGGATTGAGCAGCACCGCGAGAGGGTCGAGGAGTAGGGCGCAGTTGGAGTGGGGGGCCGAGTCGGCACGGCACATACAGCGAGAAGTCAGTTCTGCCCAGAGCCAGGGCGAGGTTGTATTGCAAGTCTGACTGCAACGAGCCCTTTTGCTACATCGGACGCCCTAAACCGGAAGGTGACCCAGACGCGCTGGACGAACAGGCATCCCGTTTGGAGAGCAAGGCGAATAATCACTTTTCCTTTTATTGTTTGATTTATTTTATGTTTACCCTAACTTTTCAATAAACAAGGTTATTTCTGTTGGTTACTTAATTGTGTTATTCCCCGGCCATCCCCATTCTTACAGTGGTGTCAGGTGTACATATATGTATATAAAATAAAAAGAGAAAATTTTGAGTTTAAGGTTGGCATTGTATTGGAGTATAATGACATAATTACCTTTTTTTTATTATTATTTTTATTTTATTTTATGTTTTACGCTGCTAGCGTTTGGTATTAACATATTGGGTGTTAACAAAGGAATTCATTTTAGTTAGTTTTTGTCTTACGTTTGGTATGATAGTGTGTTACGTCAAGTAAAGTCCTTCGTACTGAATTTTCCTATATACCAGAAGTGAATCATAACTAATGTATAAAGGAATAACTGTATGTAAATAAATGTAAATAGTAATAAAAGTGTACATAGTAATAGTGTAATAGAAAGTAAGTGTAAGAAATAAATTGTGAATAAGTAATACGGCTACGAGTGGAGTAACCTTGAACAAGAAACAGTAGCTGTCTGTTACTACCCAACACACACACATACATAGCCACCAGCAGTAGAGACACTACGACAGAACGGAAATAATACATACCGCTTATACATACGTACTCTTATATAATTAATTTTGATAATTTTTGGATCTTTATAAGAAACTGCTAGAATAAATTTAGTTTCGAATTAGTACGACCAATTTCAAGAGGGCATTTTAATTTTTGTTGTTTTTTGTGGTAAAAAAAAAAAAAAAAAAAAAAAAAAAAAAAAAAAAAATGGAAAAAAAGGTAGAACAACTAGAAGCGGAGCTGAAAAAGTTAAAAGTAGAATACACTACCTTGAAACAAACAACTATGACGAGCTTAACAGAGGTAACTAGAACCGAAGAAAGCAAAATTAAACGAGATATGTCATTACAATCTCTAATTCGCCCTTGGGGGGGGAGAGAAGATGAAGAAAGTGTAGACAACTTCTTAAAGAATATAGAGAGGGTAGCAAAGTGTGGGGGGTGGACGGAACAGGATAAAACACTTATCTGCCAACTGAAGTTGACAGGAGCGGCAGCAGCTTGCGTAGCGGGGTTCCCTGCACTTCTAGAACCCACCGCAACCTTAGCACATTACCGTGAGGTGCTTACGGAACGATTTGGGCCTACTCAATCCCCAGCGGAAAAACTACTGCAATTAAATGCAGTGTCGCAACGGGTGGGGGAATCAGTCAAAGAGTTTGCAGATCGTTGTCGTAAACTGGGGGAGGATACTATCCCGTACGAAGCAATGTCCGCGGAGGAGATGGAATGGACACGGAAACAGATAATGCAAGTTACGCTAGCCGCGTTTATGAAGGGATTAAGAGGGGAAATCGGGTTACCATTGCGGTACCAATCCCCAAATACATTCAAAGCGGCCATAGAAGCAGCCACGATCATAGAAAGCGCCCAAAACCAGGTACCTATTCTGAATGAGGTGCGGGCAATCCAAGGGAGGAGTGGAGAAGAAGAGAGGAGGGCCCCCGGCCTTGTAGGAAACCTTACATGCTTTAGGTGCCAACAGAAAGGGCACCTTGCTCGGGAATGCCCTCGAAGGAAACCCCAAACTTCCCAAACACGGATTCCCCCTAGGAAGTCGAGTGAGGATAGGCGAAACCAAAAGGGGAACTGCTACGTGTGTGGACAAGTGGGCCATTTTGCACGAAATTGTGCACGAAAAGCAATACCAGTGTCCGTGTGTGCGTGTCAACACACCAACCCAGAGCCGGAACAAACCCCAAAAGGAAGCGGACCCGTGAGCGCCCCACCCACGTGTCCAAAGTCATTCCAGGGGCCCAGCTACTAGTTCCCACAGTAACGTCGGGGGGTGGACAAAAGGGAGTGACAGTATTGGTTAGCTTAGCGGGTCAACCGAGGACATTATTGGTGGACAGCGGGTCCGAAGTGTCACTATTGAAACAACCACTCGAAAATGTACCTTTGTGTGAACCACATTTAAGGGCGACCGGAGTCACCGGGAAAGCCCTTCCGATCGAAGGGGAGCAGGAGGCCCTGTGCCAGTTAAGGGAAGTGAGTGCCCGCCATCGCTTCCTCATTGCGGAGGCCCACACTATAGGGGATGGGCTGATGGGTTTAGACTTAATGGCCAAACTGGGGATAATATTAGATACTCGGGAAAGCCGGATATACCTCACTCAACACGCAAACAAAAGTGCGCAAGCAAACCTGGTAGTCGAAACTGCGGAAAAAGAAAACCCGTCGGGAATGGGAGACCCCTGGAGAGTGGTAAGAGCAGCCAGGCGCTTAGAAATACCACCCCATTCCGAGCAGATGGTGGAAGGGAAGTTAAGAGGGGAGCGAATGGGGGAGGTGATGTTCGAGCCAGTCCCACGCTCCCAATCGGGAACCAGAGGTTCCTCACGGTAATGTGCCAAGGTTGCGGTGGGTTCTAGAAGTGCAGGGAACCCCGCTACGCAAGCTGCTGCCGCTCCTGTCAACTTCAGTTGGCAGATAAGTGTTTTATCCTGTTCCGTCCCACAATCCCAGCTGGGGGTACGCTTGGCGCGAAGCCTGAACAGGCCCATACATCGCCAGATCTGGGTGAAGGCCATAAATTTAACAGAACAACCCGTTAGAATTGTGAAAGGGCAGGCTCTTGGGGTAGCGGAAACATGGAACCCTGTGGGTTGGGGAGATCGGGGGGCGGTGGTGGGCGCCGTAGAAGAAGACCCGGACGTGAGGCCTAAGAAGGGAGTACCCACTAGAGCCGCCCAGATCGAGGAAAAGCTGAAGCACTTACCGGTGGATGACCAAGAACAGCTACGGGAGGTACTAAACAAGTATGAGCGACTGTTTGACGAACCTGATGCGAGAGGGTGCAAGTTACCCATCTATCACCGCATCGAGACTCAGGCAGATGGGCCTATTACTAAACGGCCTTATCGGGTGCCCTATCACCAGAAGGGAGTGGTCAGGGAGCTGGTGCAAGACATGCTAGACAAGGGAGTGGTTGAACCCTCCCAGAGTCCCTGGTCCGCGCCGGTAGTGTTGGTACCGAAGAAAACCCTGGATGGGAGCACGAAATATCGGTTCTGTACCGATTTCCGAGCCCTGAACCAGATTACCAAGACGGACGCTTATCCACTCCCGTTAATTGTGGAAACTCTGGAGGCTTTGGGGGAAAGTAAATATTTCACGACGTTAGACTTGAGTTGTGGGTACCACCAGATTCATATCCGGCCAGAAGATTGTGAGAAGACGGCCTTCTCTACCTTGGGGGGCCATTATGAGTACAAGAGGCTCGCGTTCGGGCTGGTCAACGGACCTGCTACTTTTCAAAGAGTAATGGACCAACTTTTAGCGAAGATTAAGGGAACCGAGTGCTTCGTCTACCTAGACGATGTCATAGTATTTAGCAGTTCGATGGCCGAGCACTGCCAACGGCTGGAACGCGTTTTCTCCCGACTGGAAGAGGCTAACCTTAAAATCCGGTTGGAAAAATGTCAGTTCGCCGCGCCCAAAGTCCGTTATCTAGGGCATATCGTTACAGCGGCAGGAGTCTGCCCAGACCCAGATAAAGTCCGAGCAATCCAAAAATACCCTGTGCCCAAGTCAATCCGCGAGATACAGAGCTTCCTCGGAATAGCTGGCTATTATAGGCGGTTTATCAAGGGTTTTGCAGATCTGGCCAAACCCCTCACCTTGCTGTTGGCCAAGGGGGAAACCTTCAGATGGGAGCAGAACCAACAGGAAGCGTTTGAGTCGCTACGAGAGGCGCTCTGTTCGGACGCAGTATTGATTTACCCCAACTTTGCAGACCCGTTTACTCTAGCCACTGATGCGTCAGGGGTAGCAGTTGGCGCTGTATTATCGCAAATGCGAGATGGGCTTGAAAGACCTGTCGCGTATGCAAGCCGACAGCTGACTGCCCCAGAGCGAAATTATTCGACCACGGAGAGGGAACTGTTGGCAGTGGTGTGGGCAACCCAACAATTTCGCTGCTATCTACTAGGGCGGCGGTTTACCCTAATTACAGACCATTCAGCGTTGAGATGGATGCTGCACTTAAGAGACCCTTCCGCTCGGTTGACACGGTGGTCCTTGAGGCTGGCGGAGTTTACGTACGAAGTAGTGCATCGGCCGGGAACGAAGCATAGCAACGCCGATGCGCTCAGTCGGGCGACCAGAGTCGTAAACGTCATCCCCGGGGAACCAGAAAACGAGTGGAGGCGGGCGCAGGAGCGCGACCGGTGGTGTCAAGTAATGTCATCTCAAGCTGCAGTGGAAAAAGCAGAGACCGGACTGCTCTACTTGAGAACTCGGGAGGGGAACCAGTCTAGGTGGAGAGTCCTAGTACCCGTTGAAAAAAGGGACAAGGTGATGACCCTATGTCACAGTACACCATGGTCAGGCCACCCAGGGGTGAAGCGTACCAGCCAGCGCATACGGGCGACCTTCTATTGGCCTCAGATGCAAGACCAGATCAAAGACTTCGTGCGCGCCTGCCAAGTGTGCCAGGAGAAGAGGACACCTGCGGGATTGCAGGTCCCTTTAGCCGAAGTGGCCGAAGTATCACGGCCTTTCGAACAAGTGTCCTTGGACATTGTAGGACCGCTGCCCACCACCAAAGCCGGGAACCGGTACGTGCTGACAATGATTGACTGGTTTTCCCGCTATGCGGAAGCGGTGCCAATGAAGGAACAGACCGCAGAAGCGTGTGCACGTGCCTTCGTGGAGCAGCTAGTGCTCCGTCACGGGGCTCCGGACAGGGTCCTTACAGACCAAGGGAGGAACTTCACGTCCGAAATGTTTAAGATAATCTGTCAGAACCTAGGAATTAAAAAGTTACAAACGACGGCATACCACCCCCAAGGGAACGGAATGGTGGAGCGTCTGCACCGAACCTTGGTCCATTCCCTGGCCTGTATTGTGCGCAGGGACGGAAGAGACTGGGATCGTTGGATTCCGTATACCCTGCTCGCCTACAGGAGCACGCCCCATTCTTCTACCGGGTACACCCCCTACTTCCTAGTGCACGGTAGGGAGCCCCAATTGCCCTTAGGGTGCCGGTTTCGGGCGGAAGACTCCGATGGAGGTCGGGAGGAGTTTGCACGAAGATTAGAACAGAAGATTAGTGAGGCGTATAGCCAGGCTAGGGAGAAAAATACACATACGCGGGAGGCCCGGGCGAAAACCTATGGTAAGGGCAAGAAACAACGAAGTTTTAAATTGGGAGAGAAGGTTTATTTGCATGAACCGGCAGTACCCCCCGGACATGCGCGGAAGTTTAGAAGACCGTGGACAGGGCCCCATACCGTTATAGCTCAAACTTCCCCAGTGGATTATGGCATTGCTCTAACTTCGGGCGGAAATAGCGTGGTACACATAAACCGGCTGAAGCCTGCCTTTGAAAAAGTGGCCCCAGGAACCCGGGACCAGGGCGCAAATCGAGGGGAAATAGAGAGAGATAGAGGGAACAGCGGATCAGAGGAATCAAGCCTCAGCGAGGATGAGCAAGTGGGGGCGGGGGAAAATGATACTACAACTGAATCGGAGCAGGAATCCGAACCGTCACAGGGGAGCGGCGACGAGCTCAGCGATAGTAGTTGGACCCCCCAGGAAGGGGACTGGGATCAAACAGAGGCCAGCCGCGTACCCCACGGGTCCTACGAATTGAGAAGGCAGACCCGAAACAGGGGAACCAGGGGAACGCCGGAGGGACCGGACTCCATGTTACAAACCACCCCAGTGCGTCCGCTTGGCCCCGGTGTTAACGTCCGCCCGAGACGTAGGAGGGGTCGGCCTGGGACGGCCGAGTCGTCATGAGAGTGGTGGTGGTAAGGAAAATCTGGGGTATAGGGTAATGTGTTAACCTGTATGTCATAGATTAACTATTCCTGTGACCCTTTCCCAGATTAGTTCAAAACCTGACAGGCCTAGGAAAAACGGACCGACGGAGAAGGCAGAGAGACGGCAGCAGTCAGTCGACGCAACCGTTTAAGAAGCAACCCTTAAAAAGGCCCGCTCCGCCAGGGGCAGTGTCGGTCAAGGCAAAGACCGCGTTGAGTAACTTGCAGACAAAGGAGTAGTGAAGACATCCGATAGGGAGAAGAGACCTAAAATACCGAACCTAAAGTAATGTGAGAGGAAGCACGGAAGCAGCGGGGAAGCCACGACCCAGAGTGACCGCAGCCGCTGAAAGAACCCATAGGCGCAGAAGAAGAGGTACGGGCAGCCAGGAGCTGCTGCTAGAGTACAGAGTGTGAGAAAAGTGGAGCTCCTCAGAACCCCACTTTTTTTTTGTGGGGGATATGTGTAAGAGGGGCACAGGGGCACTGGATTGAGCAGCACCGCGAGAGGGTCGAGGAGTAGGGCGCAGTTGGAGTGGGGGGCCGAGTCGGCACGGCACATACAGCGAGAAGTCAGTTCTGCCCAGAGCCAGGGCGAGGTTGTATTGCTAGACTGACTGCTACGAGCCCTTTTGCTACATCGGACGCCCTAAACCGGAAGGTGACCCAGACGCGCTGGACGAACAGGCATCCCGTTTGGAGAGCAAGGCGAATAATCACTTTTCCTTTTATTGTTTGATTTATTTTATGTTTACCCTAACTTTTCAATAAACAAGGTTATTTCTGTTGGTTACTTAATTGTGTTATTCCCCGGCCATCCCCATTCTTACAATTTAATTGGAAAATTTTTGATTAATATGATCATTTTTTATCTTTCCTATTGGAAAGATATCTTGCATTTGTTTTTAAATGATATAATATTTTTTATTAGCTAGGCCAATAATTAACCTTTTTTACTTCGATTCAAAGGCCTATCTATTTTGTTTGAAATGCTTTTCATGAAATTGATTCAAGGGGAGTTCCTGGAAGCTAGTGCATTAGACTTTAAAAAGCGGGACGGGACCCATGACCCACGGCACCGCAGCCACAAGAGGCTTATTGTGTCTTCCCCTTTAAGTCTAGTAGATAAAAACCTTCCCTTCTAAAAAGGTTGAGGACTTTCCCTACCAGTTCCTGCTGCACTATAATCTCCTTTGGTCTCAAAGTGCCAAAGATATCGTAGCGCAGCCGCTCGATTGCAATGCAATCGAATAACAGGTGAGAGGCCGTTTCTTCCTCTTCCTGGCGCAATCTGCACAACGGTTCCGAGCTGATAAGCCCTACCTTGAACCTACCATGTCCCTGTGAATAGGCCTGTAACCAGAGTAATCTGATTTCTGCCCAAGCCCAGAGTCTCTTTTGGTTCTTTGTTTACACGGCAAGGGCATGGAACTCTTGCCGTGTTTGACCCCGGGAAGCATCACCCAGTTCTTTTCATGTTCTCTCCAGATCCAATCTCTGAGAGCCTCACGAACTGCACCCTAGGTGATCCCCAGGAAGCTAGTGTATTAGCCTTCCTTCAAAAAACGTTTAATTTCAGGGAACTTATATTGAAACCAACTTACGTTTTTAGTAAAAATTCGACTTAAGAAGGAAATAGTCAGGTTAATACCTTTTACGTACGCTACACCAGATGATGAGGACACAATTAGAGTTTTTCGAGAGATGGTTAAGCCACCGCCTGGACTATCTGTCTCTTTATCTGTAATCTTCAGCATTGAAAAGAGATATGAAATAGAACCTAAGCAAGAAATCAAATTGGAGCCTGAAAGAAAAACCTAAGTATTCACATTTTTTTTTATTTTTTAGGCAATGAAAGAATTATCAACACAGTCGGATGTGGATGTTAATGACTATTTTCTTGACGAACGTATTTATGAAGAAGCTATGGAAGAAATATTGCAGAAACCCAAAGCCGAAGTACCGCGTGCTGAGGAATCTTCAGAAACTATTAGAGCAAATTCATCATTTGAATACGTATCGCTGAAGTATTTGAAAAAATTACTACATATAAGAAAATACCCAGATGAAAGCGAGGAAGCCACATCGATTTCGGAAGAAGAATTAGGGAAGATAAATGATGCCTTAAATGAAGTATTCCCATATGATTTTAGAGACTACCGCCGTTTTCGGAAATATGAACCATCGTCGTCATCATCAGAAAATAGAGCTTTAAAACTAGCCTTGGAAAAGCACTATGTAATAGAGAATTGTAGGAATCAAAACTTAGATTATGTGGACAATTTTCAATTAAACAATCAAATCATAGAAGATATATCATTACCAGAAATCTTTCTGCCTGGTATACCAGAAGCTACGCCAGATGATGAGGACACAATTAGAGTTTTTCGAGACATGGTTAAACCACCGCCTGGGCTATCTGTCTCTTTATCTGCAAACTTCAGCATTGAAAAGAGACATCAAATAGAACCTAAGCAAGAAATCAAATTGGAGCCTGAAAATCTGATAATAAAAGAAGATTCTTTTTCAGATTCTGAACATTTTTATACTAATCCATTCTCACCAAGGGATGTTCCTTATAAGGATTGTGGGTACGTGTATTTAGCAATTCTATTAATCTAAAATCTTCAATTTTTTATATTTTGTTTAGATGCTACCAGGAGGCTCTACAATAAATAATATTCTTGTTAAAATCAGTCACTCACTTACTTTTCAAGCTTCTCTCTTACGTTGCATGTATGGATACTATCCTTCCAGATCTATCTGGCCATAACCTCCTGGATACTTTGCTGCCAGTTCCACTTCGGTCTACCTCTGGTTTTGTTAAAGTTTGCCATCACAGACGTCTCCTGGGCTCTTTGATAGATACAGATTATTAAGTAATCCTCAACTTCCATTAGCTTTCTTATTCGTTCGGTCCTTATCCGCGATAGATAGTGCAGCTAGAGCAGCGTTTCCGAAACTGTGGTACACGAGTTGCTAGTTGGTGGTAAACGAAAAATAATCAGTAATGGTGGCCATAAAAAATTAAATCATAAAAATATCATAGAAACGTTTTTTCCCATAATTCATAAAGAATACTTTTAATTTAAAAGACGTCGAGGTCGCCCTAGAAGAACTTGGGAAGAAGAAATACGGGAAAGCCTACAGGAAAAAGGAATAGAATGGCGAAAAGGAAAAGAACTCGCCAGGAACAGGGACGAATGGAAAAGTATATGCAAGAGCTCTACACTGTCTAGGCGGTAGAAGAGGACGAATTATGTATGTATGTATGTATGTATGTACACTTCGTCCAACGCTGCTCTAGTTTGTTGATCCCTTCCGAATAATAGGATTTGTCCAAGTCTGAAAAATAGCCATTCGTTTCTGCAATCACCTCCTCGTTTGAATAATATCTTTTTCCCGCCAGCCATTTCTTCATATTGGGGAACAAATAGTAGTCCGAGGGAGCCAAGTCTGGAGAATAGGGGGGATGTGAAACGAGTTGGAACTCTATTTCCATTAATTTTGCGACCACAACTGCTGAGGTGTGAGCTGGTGCGTTGTCGTGATGGAAAAGGACTTTTTTGTGGGCCAATCGTGGGCGTTTTTCTTGCAGCTCGGTTTTCAAACGGTCCAATAACGATGAATAATATGCACCTGTAATAGTTTTACCCTTTTCCAGATAGTCGATGAGGATTATTCCTTGCGAATCCCAAAAGACAGTCGCCATAATCTATCCGGCCGAAGGAACGGTCTTCGCCTTTTTTAGCGCAGATTCCCCCTTGTAACCCTTTGTTTAGATTGTTCTTTGGTCTCAGGAGTGTAATGATGTATCCATGTTTCATCCACAGTGACGAAACGACGCTTAAAGTCCTGCGGATTCTTCTGGAACAGCTGCAAACCGTCCTTGCAACACTTCACACGATTTCATTTTTGGTCAAGCGTGAGCAATCGCGGCACCCATCTTGCGGATAGCTTTGTCATGTCCAAATGTTGATGCAAAATATTATGTACCCGTTCATTCGAGATGCCCACAGCACTAGCAATCTCACGCACCTTCACTCTTCTGTCATCCATCACCATATCATGGATTTTATCAATGATTTCTGGAGTAGTAACCTCAACAGGGCGTCCAGAACGTTCAGCGTTCACTTGTGCCCATATGGCCACTCCGAAAATTTTGAAACCACTTATAAACTGTTCTAATCAAAGGTGCAGAGTCACCATAATGTTTATCAAGCTTCTCTTTAGTCACCTGAGGCGTTTTGCCTTTCATAAAGTAGTGTTTAATCAACACACGAAATTCTTTTTCGTCCATTTTTTGAAAATCACTCGACTTCCTCGATTCAAACGAATGCCAAACACAAAGAAATAGACCGATCTGGCTGAAACTTGGTGTGTGTCCTTCCAAGAGATGCTACTAACTAAACATAACCTCGATACGCGCCAGTAGTGCTATCTCTCCGACTTTGCACGGACTTTTCAAACGACCCTCATATTTGTTTCTATTATTTGCAAATATTTTTGGCTGGGAAAAGTCAAAGTCATTTTAGCAGGGTTTTAGAGATGGTATTAGGCTTTCATTTCAGAGAGTATTAACTTCAGCGGGTTGCTGGATTGTCAACTTGACTTTTGTTAAACCTATTTTGTATTTTATTGCTTATTTTTTTTATGATTTAAGGCGCGTCAACATCTGAGTAACTTTTCCATAAATTACTCATTTTAATTTTTTTATTTATTGTCTTAATGAAACAATTATTTAATTAAAAAATCAATTTTGGAGAAAATGTTAGGTAAAAATTAAGAATTGCAAAAAAAAATAAACTTGTATGATAGCAAGAGTAATTTTGTTTTAGATCTATCGAGACAGAATCAGCGTTCACTTTCTGTCATTTCAAAGAGGTCTCCAATTTCTACGAAAAAATCATTCGTATGAAAATCCAAAATACTGAAATAGCTAGCTATTTAATGGAGTTGGTAAGGAATTCCCTTAAAAAAATACTTTTTATAATAATGAACCTTTCCGCTTCCTGCATAGAATTCATAAATAACGAAGGCGGATAAGGAACTTAAATTACTGATTACATCACGGTTAAACCGTGTTTAGTTTATGAATAGAACTATTTACCAATAAGAACCTGTTCGAAGAGTTCGTACGATGGCCATTCGAACTGTTGATGCCGCGATTTCCTTGGATAAACAATTGAAGGTTACTGAAAATATTAGTATGTGGCAAAAGGAATGTAGGGAGGTTTCTTTTTTTTAATGATTTAAGGTGTGTCAACAACTGAGGTTATGGGCGCCCGTAGCTTTTTCAGTGCACTACCAGCCTCCAGATAGTGTTCTCTCTTTACAGACAACAATGTCCATCAGCGGACAGTGAACTGTAAGAAGCTGCTAGGAAGAGAAAATCTAAGGGCCAGCAGCTGTGATCTCCGCGTTGGAATCCAACACGCTAACCGCATAGCTAATCTCTTCCCTTATAGAGAGGTACTCCTACGGGGCATATCTTCTGAGAGAAGGCAATTCTCAGTTCTTACAGTATCTACAAGCAAACTTAAGCTTGATGATTAATGAGTTCATCTCCATTAGAAAGTTTTCTTAAGCTCAAACCATGGGACCATTTAACAGAATGACATGTGTTAATCTGGATTGTAAATACCTCGCGAAGTAGGTAGAATTGGACGATTTCTTGCATATATCGGTAAGTTTTGCCTTCTTCCATCTCTTCTTCCCATTGCCAATAGCAGTATTAAAAGTTTTTCAAAACGGTGGAATTAGACGCATCAGTGGTAATTGATAAAAAACAAGAAATTTAAAGAAATTATTTTTATTCGGCACATTGTCAGCTCGTCAATCAGCGCCGCCATTATTTTTAAAACACTCCTACCTCCTGGAGAAAAATTATTTATTAAACTTATATGATAAACAAAACCAAGGTATCCTAATATGTTTTAATATTTACAGAAAATTCAGAAGAGACATCCGTGCAAGATAAAAGAGAATATGTGGCGTAGAATATTTCACACTATGCACAACAAAACACTTTCGCATAATTTGCCAGATTTTTTAGAAAAAAGAAATACAAGAGAAGTACCAAAATTGTATCATATAGAGCCATATAATATTGTCAGAAACTATACACCAGAATGTTGGTCATATGTCACAAACCATTTTGGCAGTAAGAAATTGAAATATCTTGACATATTCAATATAAAAATCACGATTGTAGATACTAACCAAATCCTCCTGCTCACAAATTTTTAGAGCTGCCTGTAATCGTACAACCAAATACTTTTGGATTCATTACTCTAACTACTTCTTTTTTTAACCTAACGCCCATTTTTAGTATCTATTAATTATGAAATTTTCTTACCACATGTCGTGTACGCAACAAATTACTCGTACTTTAGCGCAACTGCACAAAGTACTCGTGATATTTTAGCAAAGTTTTAACGAAAATATATGATTAAATTTATCGTACTATGAGGATGGGTTGTACGAGGCGATAAGTGTTTTAAATATTAGTAGAAATTATGTAGAAAAGTAGATTAAGGTGCAGGCTTTCATGTACAAATAAAATTGTTAAGAAAAGTACACTAGTTTTTCTTTTATTTCAAAACGGGACTTAAAAAACAAGCTTCGTACCTCTAATCGGTTTAGAAAAGGATTTTTAGACTTCTTTTTTTAAAGGTCAATTTTGACAATTAGGCAAAGCTGACATTGACCCCTTTCTTAGAATTAATATTCTTAAACACAAAGTTTAAATCTTTCTAAAATTAAAATAGATCATTTTTTATGGAAGCAAACCATAAATATCAGTAATTTCATCCAACATGCATGCCTGTTTTTTAATTTTCAACAGGTTTCAGATAGGAAGACAAAGAATCAACGAGATAAACACTGACATCCAACCAGTTCTTTTAGTTTATTTTTATTGTAGTTTTGAAAATCCAGATTCCCAAAGATTTGTGGATTGCTAATACGATAAAATTCGATGAAAATAATAGGACATTGGGCAGCACTGAACTCGATGCCAGGATATCGGACGTTCTTTCAAGCAGCTAGTCTCTTAGGCATAAACCTATGTGTGTGTTTTTTTACAGGTTTACCTCAACCAATTGTAAGGTCACCAAAAGGTCATTCGGAATGGTATAGATGGGTAAAAATAACAAATGAAGCCCCACCGGTGGGATCAAGTAAGTTTTCAAAATTAGAAAATAAAATGGTTCTACACTGCTAATTTTAATATGTTAAATTTGTAATAATTATATAATTATAATTTAATAAAGACTATTACTACTACTACACTGCTAATTTTGATAAAATTCTCACATTATTTTTAACTTGGTATGGCTTACGATCATAGAAACATTTTTCAAAATTTCCGGGACTTGGGTGGTAAACTTTTATCTTCTTGTTTCCGCAGGAAGTCTTACTGCACTTTCTCGGAAGCCACTGCTTTCTAGGATGGGTGGGTCTCTTTCGGTATTGGCGCCCTGGCACGCGTGTGAATGGGTTGCGTGAATGTAAATAGGTTTAGGATTGTAAATGAGTGAGAGGAATATAGAGTATTCCACTCAGTGTATATGTAGGAATGTATTTATTAGGATGAATGTATTCATTAGGATGTACGAGGGTCGTTTGAAAAGTCCGTGCAAAGTCAGAGAGATAGCACTACTGGCGCGTATCGAGGTTATGTTTAGTTAGTAGCATCTCTTGGAAGGACACACACCAAGTTTCAGCCAGATCGGTCTATTTCTTTGTGTTTGGCATTCGTTTGAATCGAGGAAGTCGAGTGATTTTCAAAAAATGGACGAAAAAGAATTTCGTGTGTTGATTAAACACTACTTTATGAAAGGCAAAACGCCTCAGGAGACTAAAGAGAAGCTTGATAAACATTATGGTGACTCTGCACCTTCGATTAGAACAGTTTATAAGTGGTTTCAAAATTTTCGGAGTGGCCATATGGCACAAGTGACGCTGAACGTTCTGGACGCCCTATTGAGGTTACTACTCCAGAAATCATTGATAAAATCCATGATATGGTGATGGATGACAGAAGAGTGAAGGTGCGTGAGATTGCTAGTGCTGTGGGCATCTCGAATGAACGGGTACATAATATTTTGCATCAACATTTGGACATGACAAAGCTATCCGCAAGATGGGTGCCGCGATTGCTCACGCTTGACCAAAAACGAAATCGTGTGAAGTGTTGCAAGGACGGTTTGCAGCTGTTCCAGAAGAATCCGCAGGACTTTAAGCGTCGTTTCGTCACTGTGGATGAAACATGGATACATCATTACACTCCTGAGACCAAAGAACAATCTAAACAAAGGGTTACCAAGGGGGAATCTGCGCCAAAAAAGGAGAAGACCGTTCCTTCGGCCGGAAAGATTATGGCGACTGTCTTTTGGGATTCGCAAGGAATAATCCTCATCGACTATCTGGAAAAGGGTAAAACTATTACAGGTGCATATTATTCATCGTTATTGGACCGTTTGAAAACCGAGCTGCAAGAAAAACGCCCACGATTGGCCCACAAAAAAGTCCTTTTCCATCACGACAACGCACCAGCTCACACCTCAGCAGTTGTGGTCGCAAAATTAATGGAAATAGGGTTCCAACTCGTTTCACATCCCCCCTATTCTCCAGACTTGGCTCCCTCGGACTACTATTTCTTCCCCAATATGAAGAAATGGCTGGCGGGAAAAAGATTTTATTCAAACGAGGAGGTGATTGCAGAAACGAATGGCTATTTTTCAGACTTGGACAAATCCTATTATTCGGAAGGGATCAACAAACTAGAGCAGCGTTGGACGAAGTGTATAAGCCTAAAAGGAGACTATGTTGAAAAATAAAAAAGGTTTACCCCCAAAAATTAAGTAGTTTTTATTTTTGCACGGACTTTTCAAACGATCCTCGTATGTACTCGTATTTATTAGGAGGAATGGATTTATTAGGATGAATGTATGAGCGGGTGTATAAACTTTGTATAAATAGCTGATTTTAAAATTTAGGCTATACCTCTTTAGGGTGCGAGGAATATCGAGTACTCCACCCAAACATTAGTTAGTTAGGTAAGAAGGAACGACGCGCTAGAGCCATCAATAGGTTAGTTTCGATTAGATCAGATGTTGGTGTAGATTAGCCTATATGGTAAAGTGTCTATTCTTCGGTATAGTTCAGGTGCAAAGGACCTTCGATGTTGCGCACCTTTCAAATAAAAAAAAAATCATAATTTACTTTAGAGGATTTTGGAGCATCTGAGAGCTGAGGTTTGTTGAGAGTATCAAAGTGCTGTGACCAGGCAGATACTGCTGTCACACAAAATAATTTATAACAAACAGGGAATTCACTTACAAACTAGCTGCTTTGCTTAGTTCAAAAGGAAAACAAAAAATACAAGGAATAACGTAAGATATGCATCACCAAACTTTTAATGAGACCAACTAAAAAATTTAATTATTGGTCAATTTAACAGAGTGTATTTCAAAAAATAAATAAACAGTTCGACAAGTAATTTACAGTAACTTTTGTAAAGCAAAAAAAATCGTTTTTGAAAAGTTTTTACTAGTTCTGTAGATGTCTTTTTGAATTTCATTGGGTGTCGCTATTTGTGATTTTTCTGGAATTTTGTAAGATTCATTCGTCATAAATTCCTTTCCGATGATTTTGATTGCCAATAATTAATAAAATTATATAAAAGCATAGTTTTATCCAGCTTTGGCCAATCGCAAACGATTTCTTTGAGTCAGATGAACTTCGAAATGTTTTACACCCTAACAAGACCATCCGCCCACCATTTGCTGTTTTTGTCTATGTCACACTTGTTCAAAAGTTCAATAACCTCAATAAGGGAGCAGAAGTATCTTTAAAGGATCTAAAAGCAGGTAGGATGATAGTAGATTAGACCATGGATGGTCAACCCGCGGCGAAAGTTTATTATTAGAAAATTTTAAATAAATAATGTGGTCTTCAGGAACTTTGTCAAAATCCGTAATTTGTACCAACTAGCAATCCTCCAAATCTATACGATTTGGCTATAAGTATACAGTAGGTTTGGATGAACATATGTTTGTGAACAAATGTTTTCTATTAAGAAAATAATAAAATCAAAATATCTCTCAAAATTAACTGATATGCACCTGAAACTCCTAATTTTTTTAGCATCTCCAGGAACTAACCCTAGTATAGTTGACTTGGTAAAATAACTACAAATTCAAAAGCCACTTTAATTGAGTACTAACTGCTTAATAATTATTTAGAATTAAGTGTTTAAAGTTATTCATTATTATTTTATACATAACCTAACTGACTGAACCTTTAAAAATATTTATAAACAGTAAAACCCATGTTTGTACTTTTATTTTATTTATTATATTATTTGTTAAATCTCCACTAATAAAACTAAAGTGAAAATAGGTGCTATTTGCGTTAAAATTCCATAATCAGCCTATAAAATAACATTTTTTCACCTTTTTACAATATATTTTTAGTATGTTAAAAAAGTTGGAAGTGGCACGCATAATTTTTTTTTTTTTCGTTCAGATAGTGGTACTCTTCCAAAAAAGATCACCCCTGAACTAGTCAGTCACAATAAGCTCTAATAAAACGTAGCGAAAAACTACTTCTTCTTTTTTTATTTAAATCGACCACTACATTGTGATTTTGACTTTAAGATATTATTTCTTAACACATTTTATGTTTATTTTTACAGGGAGACCGGTGACACTGTGGCGTTACGACCCAGTAGAGAGCTATGTAGAAACCTATAATAACCCTATTGCTAAAGTACATCTTCATTATCCAGAAGATTTGAGTGATCGCAGTACTACATCAGTCCCTCCATCAAGTGATCCACTTGTCAGTGAAGAGTTTACTTTAGAGGATTACCCTAAACTAAACTTTAAAATATATTATGTAAGTTTTATTTTTAACTTTTTTTGAGAGCAATTTGATGTTTTATGGATGGAATAATGGTTTGAATATACGGTCTAGCCAAGAAAAAACTTCTGGAGTGCATAGCTCTCTCATAACCTCAATCCTTCATTACAGCCATATCCAACCTAGACGTTTACATTGTCGAATCGCTTTTCTCATGTTGATCTGTTTTAAATTGCTGCTATGATTTTCTTCTTTCCAATCAAATGTTTAATAGCAATTAATAATAAGATTTTCATAACCTATTAAAGAATGGCCACTCTTAAAAATGGCCAATTAATTTATTCCAATACTTTTTAAGATTAGCATATTTAAAAGAATAGTAGAGCAACTGTTAGAAAGAAGATCCAAGCGGCAAGGTTATGGTACCTTTGAGACTCGTCACGCTTAGCCACGACTTTGAACTTATAGAAGCCTTTAAGAATTTTTATCCAAACAAAATTCTGTCCAAACACATCTAATTTTTATTAAAGCTTGACTGGATACTTAAATATATTTCACAAAAACACTGACGTTTTTCTGTTACCAAATTGAACGTGTTATTTAGATGTAGTCCAATAAAGATCTAAATAGAGGTGTTTAGGACAAGTTTTACTTTTAACTAAATAGTTTACAGACTTACCACAATCTATTCAGAAAAAATGTCTAGTTAAGCATTTAATTTTTAGAATTAGTAGCAAAATTAAATGTATATCCTTATGTCAACAGACTACTGAAGGCGCTAAAAAAGAGATGGAAACCCAAAGTTTTAAATTTACACATAGATATTCCCTTTTAAACAATTTAAGAAAACTGGTGTACTTAGTGAGACACTACGAAGATCAGGTTAGTTTGATATTACTATTGCTAGTCTTGCAAAAATATTGTTAAAAAAAAAATTGAAATCAAGGATTAGTTTATGTGGTTATCTGTTAAAACGTGACAAGGTTTTATTTTTTTTTTTAATTTAAGACGCGTCAACATCTAAAGTCATTGGCGCCCGGAGCTTTTTTAAATGCGCTGCTGGTCTCCGGAAAGTGTTCTCTCGTTACAGACTACACAGTCCAGCACCGGGAATTGAGCTGTAAGAAGCTGAAAGCTTCAACAAAATAAACTGTACCATTAAAAAAGTGGCCAAATTGAACTTGTATATATTAGAATGATTTGGCCGCCGTAGGAGGCGAAGTATGTTTCTAGAACGTTCTATTGAAGTCAGCTACTAAAAATTTAGAGAGTATGATATGAGCCACGATATCAAGTTTTCTGTGCAGTAAATACTTTAATTACCCATAAATTTTTTCTCTCTAGCTGGCTTTCCTTCTATCAGAAAGGTTAGTAAAAAGACGTACTTCAGAACTGAATAAAGATCTTGAAGACCAGCAGAGTATCACTTCTAAAATTGATTGTCGATGTAACATGAAGCAAGATTACATCCATTCCATGGACTGGGTAAACATATTTTGATTATTTATTTAGAACTGTATTCAAATTGATGGAATTTATTATTCTAGAAAGCTCCAAAATTATTGCCAATTTCTTATTACTAAAAAGTCCTTTAAAAGGCAAAGCCTTATTAAAACTAAATAAAGAAACCCCCCCACTGAACAGTAAATTTTCGCGAAGCATGTTTAAAATAACAATTAAATATTAAATTTATTGTTTTTGGAATAATAATAAAGAATATAAAATTGAATTTTGCATAAACAATGAACTTCTATCAGGGCCTTGATTGATGGGCTCCACTGCAGTAAATTATAAACAATTCTGAACACTCATGCAATCATTTTTTTATTTAAATTTTGGAATTTCGGTTGCACATTGAATTCTTATTAATATTTAATAAGTCATTCGTAAATTACACTAAAATGGGACTCTAAAGGATAGCACAATCACCCCTCTCATCCAAAAGTGCTCTTAATGGAATTTTACTAGGAAAATGCTTCAAAAAAAAGTTAATTGATTCTAAAACAGAAGAAAGAATAACGCCAATTTCAGTCATAAATTGTTCATTTATTTCCAACCTTTCAACGTAGGATCTAGGTGCTCTTCAGGGCTTATGCTTATTAACAATTAAAATTTTTTTTTTTTAATTATTTAACAAGGTGCATCAACCATCTGAGGTTATTGGCGCCCGGTGCTTTTTTCAATGCACTGCCAGCCTCCGGACAGTGTTAATCTCGTTACAGACAATACTGTCCATCATAGGACAGAGAGCTGTAAGAAGCTCCTAGGAAGAGAAATTCTAAGGGTCAGCAGCTGGATTCAAACCCGGGACCTCCGCGTTGGAATCCAATACGCTAATCGCATAGCTAATCCCTTCCCTAATTAAAATATTGTTTACATTGTTATGACTAAGATTGGTGTGTCTTCCCGTTCTGTATTTTTATGCACTCTGAGGACACCTAGTCCCTAAGGTCCTTGGAAGCTTGGCAAACAAAAATTAAAAAAAAAAAACGACTGAAATTGGCAATATTCTTTCTTCCTTTTAGATTAATGAATCAGTTTCCAAAAACTATGAACATTAATAGTGTCACTTCTAGTTAGCTGATTTTGTCCAAAAGTTTTAAGTTCGGATCCGATGGTGGCTCCCAAAACTAGTTACAAAATTCACACAGCAACATTCAGCAAAAAGAGGTATACATAAACAAAATAATTTGTAAAAACAATGCGTTCGAAATCAGGGGTTTTCAAAACGTGTTCTTCAGATGGAAAATTCAGTACAGAAAATTTTCCATAATCGCAATTCTTCCTCTAATCAGGGATAAAGAATTTAATGAGTTTTTACATAAATATTTTTTTTCCCACCAAATTTTAAGCTTCATAGAGGAGGTGCTGAAATATAATTACTCACATAGCCCATGCTATAGAACTAATTATGATTTTTGTAGAAATGTTTGCTAATATATCTATGTCATCACAAAATACACGCTAGCATATTATATTATAATTTAAATTTTTATGTATACATATACGAGTATATTTAAATTAATATTAATATAGGCGCCACGGTAGCCGAGCGGTTAGAGTCTGGCCTAGGCCTTGGATTTTTTTTATGGTTAATAAAAGAAATTTACATTAAAGTATGTTTGCTAGTCGCCTCCGTCCAAAACACCTAATTGGTAGTTGGACGTAAAGCCCGCCTGAAAATAATAATACTCGCAATAATAATATAAATTATTTAAAGCGCATCTACTAGCGAGGTCATGGCGCCAAGAGCCTTTTTCATAACTCCATCTTACAATGTTCTCTCTTCACATTGCACTAACCATTTTAGCTAATACATTTCCTTTCTATAAATATTTTAAATGCGATTTTTGCACATGTTTTGTAGGTTCCAATGAGAAAATTTACCAGAAGTAAACAATCACCAGCACCAAAAACATCTACCAGCAAAGTACGAGATATTGTCCATAGAAAGACAGAAGAATCCAAGCCAAAGAAACCACCACCTGTGGTAAATGTGGTGAATGTGACAAATGTGGCAAATGTAAGTCTTTCCTATCATATTCATTTTACAAATTTAGTTTTTGTAAATGTTTTAATAAATAAATGTATAAAAGTTATAATTATTATTGTATAATAATAAACTAAAGCCTTATTTAAACAGAGTGATATTTGTGATATATTTACACGAGGATAAATAAATAAATAAAAATAAATAAATAAAATAAATAAAAGAAAATAACCATTCTCAAGAAATTTAATATCTCTTTTTAAATATCCATCTCTGAAAATTATTAACGATTCTATACTTCTTGGACAGCAATCATTGGAATTACGCAGCTCTTTCAGGAGATATTGCGAAGTTGTCGCTTAAAAGAGCCTTTTAGTTCGTTCTTGCAGGACTTCTGTCTGTCTAAGATATATATGTACACATTATATATATAAAACTATATAATATACATGGAATTATGAGTATACTGACTTATTATTATATAATAATTTAAATATTAATTTAAAGCGCGACTACATACATGGGGTCATTGGCTCCCGGAGCCTTTTTTATAGCAGCATGCCGACCTTCTGACAATGTTCTTTCGATACATTATACCACTTAGCTAATCCATTTCCTTTGTATAAATACTTTGAATGCGATTTTTTTTGCATGCTTTATTCCTATCCTAGGATCCAGACTTCTAAATCTAAAAGTGTTTATAAGGTTAATGCCTATACTGTAATCTGGTGTATAAAATTGAAGTGTTTGGACAGTGAAATGACTGTATTAATAAAAATTGCTCTTATTTTGTTTTATTAATTAATCTTCTTTTTAGAAATTAATTTAAAAATCATATATTAAAAAATATACTTTTTTTCTATTACCAATAGAATAAAATAAAATATTTTTCATCTCTATTATATTCCTTTTTTCACCAAATAAAACCTTTTTTCAATTATATAATCGTTTTTATTCCAAATATTATATTTTCCATTCAGATTTTATAAAGTAAGCTACCTCGGACTGTACCTAGACAAATGGTTGACATGGAACCCCCACACTAGACTGAAAAGACAAGAAACTAACCAACGCTACAAACTTCTCGCAAAACTACTAGATTAACGATCGAAACTCAATCAAAACAATAACATAAGACTCATACCTTCTGTTACTGCGACCTATTTGGTCATACGGCATCGAAGAATGCGGATCTACTAAACGTTCCAACTCTCTACACATCTTGTCTTTACAGTTAAAAATACTACGAAAACTACTTAACGCTCCATTCTATGCATCTAATCTCACAATCCATAATGATCTCAAAATTTGTTTCGTTAAAGATCTTGCGAAAATTCGTTTCTTAAAATATCATTTCTCTAGATAGCTCATCCTAACCCTCTAATGGATAACCTATCTTCTTCCACATTACCAGGTGTTAATCCTCCAATAAAATTGAAGAAAAGATGACTTCGCTATCTACTCTCATCATAAGAACAGACTAATATATGCCCACGATAATGGAGTGACACAACTGGGTGCCTTCTCCGCTCAAGTACCCTGATATTGTGTTATCGTGTAACACATTTTCTTGTAGCAACAATTGTTGCAGTTGTCAATTTCAATAAAAGATTTTATAACGCATTTTTCAACTAAGAGAAAGGTTTTTTTTGTTCGTGAAAACGACTGAATACTTGAAAAATGAATTGATTTTTTATCAGTGAATTGTGGCACAATGTTCAAATATTTAATTTGAATTATCTAAGAATTAATCTATCAAATTTAAAGGACTAATATTTTACTTTCAGAAAAAAGAAGACAAGAAAGTGACTACATTCTCTGTTCCCTCTAAAACTTATGAGGCCCTAAAAACGTTTCATAGACCGTTGTTCAAGAACCTAGAAAGAGAGTATGCCGATCTACCCGCTGTCATGAGCATTAGACAATGGTCCTATAAAGATGTAAGTCTTATTTAGTTCTTTGGTTTTCTTTGACTGATAACAGCATATTTATTAATAGGTCTCTACAGAGAAAAGTCTGTGCAATTTTTTTAACCTTTCTGTCTAAAACTAATTAGTATTTCGAGCTCAAAATAAAGGTTTCCATAGGTTTCTATTATATGGCTCATCTTCGAGACAATTTTCACTCTTTTTCCATTACCAAGAGTTAAATCTACCTTTATTGGCGAAAATTCTTAAACAACCCGTTTTATTTATTTGTTTATTTTTTTTACAACGTAAAAAGTGAGTCATAATACTGAAGGAATGGTAATCAGAGTGATTCGGGTCTCGGCTGCGTTAATTAAACAACAGGGAAATTCAAAATTTAAATCTTTGGCTTCTGAGAAGATTATTCTGATTATCCAAAGTGACTATTTTATTTTAATTTTTTTACCAATGAGTACGCATGGTGTTCAGACGTGTTCGCAGAGTCGTTTGCAACGATATCTTCTCGTGACACCACTATAATTAGGCATAACTTCTCAAATCGAGAATACAGCTGGTGGGTCTGATCAAATCCATTGCTATCCTAGTGTTTTTAAATTAATCCTCTGTTCATTGCTAGTAATAATTCTTTTGATGAAATGGAAATCATACGCACATGAAGAATGGTTTTAACCGAATTCAAGTCAGCGTACCGCCTAATTACAGCGTTAGTTGTTTGATATGATTTGGTAGCAGTAAGCTACTGAGAACCGTGCTGGCTACTCACCTGAAAGTTTTATTTTGGTGTAAGAATCGGCTTTTACTGCAGAAATCAGACGTATCGAATCTTAAATCTATACAGCGTACCCTGGACGGAGATACTTCGCTAATAACACCATCTCTAATATTCATATCTGAGCACTGCCTTTAAATAAACAACCCTTCTATGCTTCATTAATTTGCGAAGCGGCGTTCCTGGCTTTAGCTTTTTTAAAAAAAGTAGAGGCGCTAAATTGCCCCATTTCTAGATTCAATGCGGTCATTTTTTGTTTAAACATACAAATCTTTCCTTAAGCTGTTATAATTATACTAACAGTAAACAATGTAAGGAACTATTAGAAAACATATTACAGAGTAATTTCGAGGATTTTTTTTTTAAACTCCAATGGAAAAGATTATTCCAACCATTTTGATACGTGAATAAAATTAATATTGATTATTTTCAGTTAACCAAACGAAGATTTCCAGATCTAACGAAATTGGGTTTCTCCAGAATGCATCATTATGAAGATTTGACTCCGGAGACCTTACCAGAAGAGGTATACGCTATGGTATTCATTTATTTCTTTATATCAATTTTGTCCTCAACCTATGCAATTATCATTCAAAGTTTCAAGAAAGTCGATGCAGCCATTTTCAATGAAAAAAGTACAAGAAAAAATTAATTCTTTTAAATTGTACTCCTCATTTTCTTCAAATCGGGAATCCCAGTAATGTAGGATACCAGGATTGTCCCTAGCATTCGTGGAGCTCCCATAAGTTTATTGAAAAGGTATTTAAAAAAAAAATAATAAAACCTAATGCTTATAGTGACTTGGGACGCCAATGTTGAACTAAAAGTCAATTAAAACGAAAAGATTAAAGAGTACATTAAAATGGTTTAGATATCAATTACAAACAACAATTTAATGAAACGAAGAAAGGTAATTTTCAAATTTTAGTCAATTAAAAAGAGAATATTAACGAAAACAACAAAAATGCTAAGAAAACAATTTGGGAAACAAAATATATTTTAGTCGATTAAAAAGATAAATTAAAGATTGCATCAAAAAGTTTGTAAGTAATAATTGAATGATAACATGCTATTTTCATGCAAGTATAACAAAAATATAATTGAAATTTAAAATAAGTAATGGATAATAAAGTCTCACCTTGTTTAAGGAATATCCATCAGCATCTCAATAGATCACTAGTCCAATAGCACTTGACACTTGACACTATTTAAAATTATTCTGAACACTATTTGCACTAAAACTATATATCACGCACTTAGTATAATCAAACACAATTTAAAAAATTACTACTTTACTTTAAGAATCACTTATATTCACTTTAAAAATCACGTTAATAAAGAGATACACAAAAGAGTTAAAGATGGCCGCCAATAACTGGCCAGGGAGATCAGCTGATCAAGAAAGGTTATCTAAGCAGCTGTTTTTTCTCCCTCACTCAACAATAATATGTCATTAGTTAGTTTTTGGTGCAATGTTTCAGGCAGAAACAAAATTTAAAACATGTGATTGTTCACACCAGATTTTTCTTTATTTACATTGAGTTAATTAGACCGTCTTTGATATTTTAAAGTCAACAAAGCCTTCTAGATGTATTCTTTGATCTTTTCTTTTTAACCGACTATAAGTCCTAAACTAACGATTTTTAAGCTTCAAAATTTAACCTACTATATCTCAATAACTATTACCACTAGAACATTGCTATTTATACCTTTTATAAAGTAGACTATTCTCTACAATTCGGTAAAGAAATAATTAAAATCTGAACAATACGAAGAGGTTTCAAATTTGAATGATTTGCAAAACCTCCAAAATTTTACCTCCAATATCTCAATAACTATTATCACTAAAACATTGCTATCTATTCCAGTTATACAATAGACTTTTCTCTACAATTCGGTAAAGAAATTATTAAAATCAGAACAACACGCAGAGAAATATAGAAGTTTGAAATTTGAACGGTTTGCAAAACCTCGAAAATTTAACCTTCCATACCTCAATAACTATCATCATTTAAACATTGCTATTTATGTGAATTATAAAGTAAACATTTCTCTTCAATCCGGTAAAGAAATCATTAAAATCAGAAAAATACGAAGTGAGATATAGAGGTTTGAAATTTCAACGATTTGCAAAACCTCCAAAAGTTTACGTTTTATACCAGTTATAGAGGAGACTTTTCTCTTCAATTCGGTAAAGAGTTCATAAAATCGGAACAACAGAAAGAGGGATAGCGATAGCCACGTAGCTACGTCGGTTATGCGGCTGCACATCGACGTATGGTAGAGGTTGCCACCTACCTGCAAAGCATACCATAAAAAATAATAATTAATAATTTGTTTAATATTTTATCAAACACTTAATCTTATGAACTTTGAAAAAATTAAAAAATAAACTGACAAAACTGAATTGCCCACTAGTATAAAAAAATATATTTACTTTAACGGCAATTTTTTTAACTGGCCTAATCTCATTTTCAGGAAAATGCAAAGCCCAAGACTCTGGACAAAATGAGCTTGCAATTGAAAGAATTGAGAAAAATTAATATGAAATATAAATCCACTCATAAGGTAATTCCCAGATATTTTATTGCTTTTATTTGTCGAATTTTTTTTTTTTTATAATGATCTTTGGAGTTTCGGAAAGGCATTATGGTAGACAAATTGAGTTTACCTAAACAAATTAGCAGCACTAGAAATAGGAATCTCGAAACTAGAACGATGAACTCACAATTATAAAGATTTACTGGGCTAGTGTTCAATAACTCCGTAGAAACATTTTCTCAGAAAAAAGAAAGCCAAACTTTTCCTACCCTAATAGATATGTTTACAAAAATAAATTTTCCTATGGAATAACCTGCCTGTTTTAAACCTTATCTATGAGACGTTTCCGAGAAAATTAAAAAAAAAAAGATTGTCTATTCAGTCAAGTTGAGAAAGTCCAGTAATATATTATGCAACAATCACTTATTGTGTCATGATTGTTGTGATGATTTGAGACTAATCAAACATATGAAGACAAGTTGTGCGTCCGAATGTTATCAGTGAATGTTACACATACGATATAACTAATAGCAAGAAGTAGATATTCAGCTTTTTATGCGGGTGTTTACTTGTTTGCCGTTCACATACTCCTTTTTTTTTTAATGGTCACTGAAAAAGTAATAGTTCCGTAATACGCAACTGATCTGTAATTCATGAGTGTCCCGCGAGAAAAAAAAAAGAAAATACGCAGGCCGCGTGGGACCTAACCTAGGCACCTCATGGCAAAATCGGATCGCCCGCCGTCTCATACTTATTTATTTCCAAATCCATATTTGTTAAAGTGGTAATAAGAAGGCGATGCCTAACTCCTAGGGAAGAAAACCCAACGGTATGCCTTATTATAAGTATGAGTGAATGTTTAGTGTAACGTACTTTGTGAGAGTTGTCCGTGTTTGCACTAGTTAGTATGAGCTAGATATCCGTTGAGGGCGCTACTCCTTATTCTGCCTTACCGTGTAGGAAGCATTTTCAGTCCCTAAGTGTTACATGTTAGTAGAGAAGGCATCAGTGTAAATATTCGAATGTACGATAAGTGGTGTTAGGCTGCGAAACCCGTAGAGATGCCAAAATCCCTGAAGAAGTGGCTAGTCCACTTCTTCCTTTGGGGATGCTGGATACTTGATGATTGGTGTACCATTTCGTGTTTCCCCAAATCAACCCTCATACTTGACTTTTTATACTATAAGTTATTGTTAAACGGATTAACAGTGAATTATACTTTAAGAATAAAACGTAGCACGGCAAAAACGCAAAGTATTTTTTATTAAAACACAGTATTATAGTTTCCAATAATTTTCAGTACAACAAAAACAAACTGAAGCGTGCTTTCCTAAGAAAACTAAGAGATGAACATAAGGTAATTTCTCTTTTCTTATATTTTTCTATTATTAGAACAGGTTTTTACAAAGACAAAAACAAAAAATTTGTAAATTAGCTACATGTAAACAAATGTTTGAAAGTAAAATTATAGGCAATCATTTGTAGTTAGTATTTCTACAGTTCTCCCCCCAAAACTTTGTTCTGCAATCACAGATGAGAAAAAAAAAACTCAGAAAGTGGTAATTTTTGTATTTACCTTTCAAAGTTCTCATACCGAATCTATGAATAGGGTGGATACGACACAGATAAACGGGGTGAATGGGACTCATCAAAAATTTGACCCCGTGGTAAGCCTAAATAAACTAGCTAAGTCTTTCAGGCAGAAACTATTTACGATAATTATTTGTATTTCTAAGATCATATGAGAATAATTATTTTCCAGAATATGTCATCTTGTTGCACAGCCAGGCCGACCTGTAACTGTTAATGTGTGACAGTCTAGATATTTTGAGAATCGGTAACCATACATGGTCTTTCCGTCTGAAACCTTGAGCCGAACAATTTTTAGCATTGCAAAATATCTCTTTAATGTAGCCATCGGAGCATGGTTGCATAACGAATGCTAGGAATGAATGGAGGGTGGAATCCCCAAGACCTATATAATCAATAAAATGATTCATTCCTATTTGTTTACTCTGTAAATATAGTGCAAAATGTTTATTATATAATTTTATATATATATAAAAATTCAATCAACTAAAGTTTTTATGAAAATTTTAAAATCAGTACACAATCACATGGAGGTTCTTATATTTCCCCATATCTTATAGATTTAAATTTCTACATATATAATAGGTACTGGAATTTATATTAAATATTAAAAATAAATTAAATATTCAATTGAATTATTTATCATTTCATTTACAGAAAGAACGATTTCTGCGCTCTAGAATTGATGCACTGTATGGCCACCAGAAGCTGAAGCTATCATTTCCACCAGTGAGTGACCCTTTCTGTTTTGTTTTTTTTAATTTTTTATTTTAAGGGCTAAATCTGTGGTTATTAATGTTGTAACCTTCTCCCTTCTGACCACAACATTATCCCTGTTCTTTCTTACAACATTGTCCATCAGCGAACAGTGAGCTATAGAGGCAGCTACGTAGAAAGTAAAAATTTAAAGACATTCGTTCATTGTTCTTGAAGTCTCAAACACTGGCAGCCCTAGCACACAACGTTACACACAGCTTGCAAAGTTGATGGGTGCAAGTATATAATGCGATTTATTGTAAACATTGGCAAGTTGTAGATCATCACCCCTTTGGCACATCTAAGTATCTCAACGGTTTATCTTTAAATGTACCACAACCAAAGTGAATTATAAAATGACAGCCATAGCACGCCACCATTACAAATAATAGAGATTTGTAATATTAACTGAACATCATCCACTCAAATAACCACACCAGCACTTAATAACAGAACCTTTGAAGGAAGTGCACATTCGTGCCGAAACGTTTGCCAGTTATTTAAAACAAATCTTATGTAAGACACTAAGACTACATTTCTGTTTCTCAGTTATAATTCAGACTCGCGACAGACTCAAAAGAATTAAACACATACTTCTCTAACTTTCTACACTAGCTGCAGGTTTTTCCTATCTTTTTCTCTGCATTCTTATCCTACATCTTAACATTCCTACTAGCACTTGTTATGAAGATTAAAGTGTTTTGTACATTGACACTTCGTATATTTATTTTATTTTGTGCATATTTATAATGTAATAAAGATTTATTCTATACTCTATTCTATTCTCAGTTATAACATACGAATTATTCTTCAGACTTCAAAATTGTATAAAACAATAGTTAAATTAAATATTGTGAGTATACTGATTAACTTTGATAAAAGAGAACTTATGAGAGAAGTGCAACGTACCAACTACTCCCCCAGATCCAGTCTAAAAGTACTTTTCTTGATAAGTAAGTTTGAAATAAAAGCTGCATATTCGTTTAAAAAAATATTCTTCATATTCCTTAAAAAAACTGCAAAAACTTTAAAGAATTCTAGAGTAAATTCTCAGAAACTGGGGAAAAAAATTGATTAATAAAATTAAATTTCCAGCACTTAAAATTCGAAATTTTGTTCACTATTTTATGCTTTTTGTTATTATAATACTTTTTATAAAGTACTATACATTATAAATATTTCAATAAAGGTGATAAAATAAATGCGTAAAGTGAATGAACGTTTAAAAATTAAAAATAATTTAAACATTTGTCTTTTTTTCTTTTTTTTTTTAAATTTCATAAAATGAAACATACTACCACTAATAATGCTATTAAAAATACACACACATTAAAGCATGAATGTCTAATCCAGAACAGCTTCAGTATTGGCGAAACGGAAAATGCCCTGGGTAGCAATACTTCGTTCTTCCAACTCTCTCTCACTACTGTTATTCTGGCATACAAGACATTCGTCTTTCTTCTTATAAATGCATAAATGGCTGACCTTTCAAGCCAGTGCACAAGTCAGCACACTACCATAACTTGCTTCTATCAGGAAAAGCAGCTATAGTGTTGGCTCCTTGCCTACACATTTAAAACATTTTTCAAAACTTTTAGCCTGGAAAGATACAATTGCAATGCTAATTATTTATTCACGAATTCTTCAAGTTTTTATTTCTCTATCTCAAATTGCATCTTGCCAGCCACATCTAAGGATTTCAAAGGCTGTTGAGGATCCTACTTTAGCCAACTCATCTGTTTTGTGTAGATATATATTCCACTCTTTCTGGTCATGATCAGGTTGCTTTATTTCATATTCTTTTCATCGTCCCAATCGGTTTTACGACATGTTCCTCTTCTCTTACACCCCCAGGGTCTCCATTCCATTAGTTTTTAGGGTCCATCTGCGTTTCTCCTAATTGTGTGGCCTACCCTTTTCCACTTTCTCATTGCGATCTATCAGTTATATCTGGTAGGCCTATTTGCTTCCTGACCTATACGTGTCTTTTCGTGACTCCTATTATCACATACGTACCAATAGCTGTGATAGTTGTTATAAGCTTTTTGATGATCTTTTGGTCCAATATCAAAGTTTCACATGTAAAATCAATTATTTTCAGCAATAATTTTTTTTTTTTTTAATTTACAGGATCACCTACTCGATTATTGTAAAGAAGATCCAGATGAATTGCAAAGAATTATAAAATACTTATTAGAGGATTGGTATAGAGATCATGTAATTTTATGGATGCAAAGAAGTATTGAAAAATATGGGCAATTTAAACCGTATCAATCTTTTCCTAAACACGCAATGATCAGTATTAATGATCAAGAAACCTTTAGAACTTTAGCAAAAAATTTATATGCTACACTGAACAATACGCTCACGCATACTGACCCATCATCAGTAAGTAATTATAGTTCGTGCGTCTGTTTTTTTTGTTACATATTTTTCTAATAAATTAATTCAAAATAATTGCTTACAGTGGCAGGCACAATGTTCACAAGTATCAGTAATGCCAGGTAAAACAAATATTATAATAGAAGACAAAAATTTAAATGAAAACCCATTGAAATCTACTTTTATCTATTTTGACCTACACAAAACACAGATGTTTAAAGATCACATGAAGCGCTTCTATCTGGATGCACTAAATCTGTACCTTGACCTGATGGTAATGAGTATAAATATGATATACCACAATCATAAGTTAGAATAACTGTTAAAGACACATAATTTTTTGAAAGTTGGGTAACAGCAAATTATTGTGATATACTACAAAAAGCCTGCAATATAGAAAGAAATAGAAGTTTATTTAAGTTAGGACTCCCTTTGCACAACAGTTACGTTTTATTGCCTAAAATGAAGGGAAGGGATTATCTACCTTAACAAAAACTTACAGTTTAAAATGTTAAGTATAAGGGTTGATTAAACGCCAAAAGGTACACAAATCAGCGAGTACCCAACATTTCATTAATACTTCATTAATATTTAAGTAATTTTACTGCATTAATTTTCATTAATAAGTTATTTTTTAGAATTTATTAGATATCACAGACCCTTATGCTGGCCATTTTCGTCTACAAAATATATGTTCAAGTAGCACTGTAGATTGACTGTAATATCTAGTTATTTATAATAATCAAACTATTAATTACAGGTTAAAAAGAAAAACGTTATAAAAAATAAAATAAAAATATGAGGCTAAAAATTTCAAAACCTTGTTTAAAAAAATGCTTACACTAACTTACATCAATGATTTTGTTTATTTTATTTATTTATTTTTATTTCTTAAATAAAAATCGTCGGTTTAAGTTCATTCTTCGATTAAAGTAATTGTTATTTTATGAAGTAGTCAAACGTTTATAATAATAGGTAATAATTATCTGGCTTTATCGCAAAAAATATAGTTTTCTTCAATTACATTCTCAATCTAGATGTTCTTCCCACAATGTTGTATATATGTAATATAAAATAAATAAGATATGCATATTTTTAGGACAGCTAATTATTCCAGTATTTTACTATAAGTAAAATTAGGGGGACTAAATTAAATTACAATAGAGAAATGAATAATTATTGTTTAATATTCTACTTGTTATTAACTGTGTGTTAATTGTGCTCACGAATATTTCGGTAAGACGAATTCAAGACAGTAGCCTACTCTAACTTTGTCTTTACTTTATCATGCATGTACGTATATGTGATTTATCATCATTATAACAAAAAAATAATATAAATGAAGTGGCCAGCATAAGGGTCTGTGATATCTAATAAATTCTAAAAAATAACTTATTAATGAAAATTAATGCAGTAAAATTACTTAAATATTAATGAAGTATTAATGAAATGTTGGGTACTCGCTGATTTGTGTACCTTTTGGCGTTTAATCAACCCTTATACTTAACATTTTAAACTGTAAGTTTTTGTTAAGGAGATTTTTGTACCTTTTGGATCGATTTTCCTTTTTGTCTATTTTACAAAGTTACATATCTGCTTTACAGATTTTTTAAAAATTTGGAATAAGCAATTCTATCATTATAACCTGATAAGGTGTTAACTACCACTGGAGAGATCTTTTTAAAGAATGATTGTAGTTGCGGCTCCCAAACCATCCTCAATAACAATTTTTTTGAGAAAGCGTTTTGAATAACATAGGAAGGTATTTGTACGTAAATAGCAAAATTAAACTGCGATTTCAGTACTTCCTTTTAAGAGGAGTAAGAAAAATAAACTACGATTGCAGTACTTCTCCCTAAAAGGCAAAGAGGCAAAGATTTTTTAATCGAACAATTCATTGATTTAAATCGGTTCACTCATTGATAATTTAAACGATTGCAGTACTTCCTCTTAGTAGGAGCAAGAGAATCAGCAACGTAGAGGAGCTATAACCACTTATTCGAGCTGAATTTTATCAAAATCGGACTAAGCGTTATAGAAATATTGGTAATAATAGTTTTAGAAAGGGCCTTATTTGGGTGGGGCAAACTCCCCTCCTTATGAGGCACGGTGCCGAGACTTTTAAAGTGCAAATCTGTATAAAATTTCGATTCGAATGACACTTCATTCATAAAAATCGGTTCACGTGTCGATAATTTGAAACGATTGCTATACTTTCCCTTAACAAGTGTAAGAGCTGATCGCCGCATTAATGTTACGTAGGGGAGCCCTAACTCTATCATCCTACCAAATTTTATCAAAATCGGGCCAAGATTTACAGAGTAATTAGTAATAATAATTTTGGAGGGGGCCTTACATAAAGGGGGCTAACTCCTCTCCCATTCGATGTACAGCGTCGGGACCCCCAAAAGGCACATCTACATAAAATACTGAATCGAATGACACCTCATTCATGAAAATCGGTTCACGCGTTTAGGCGCTACGTTGTTTACAAAAAAGGTAACAACAAGAACAACAACAACAACAACAACAACAAGAACATTTTTTGAAAAAGCCGTTTTTGCTCATTTTCGGCAACTTTTTTCTCGAAACCTATTAGATCTGGGTGGTTGCAAAAAAATTACAGTTATAAAGGAGGGTTTGGAGTAAGATTTAAAGAAAATTTGGGAATTTTATCTTTTATAGAAAAAGAGAAAAAAATTGTCAAAGTTGGGTGTTTTTCAACGTTACGGTTTTTCGTGCAGTTTTTGATGGTCAACCCTTATACAACTGTCCTACCGGACAGTTTTAATGCGGTAAGCGTATAGGATTCCCACACGGAATTGCCGGGTTCGAATCCAGCTGCTTGCCCATAGATTTTCTGTTCCTGGAAGCTTTTTGCAGCTCACTGTCCGGTGATGGACAGTATTGTCTGTAACGAGAGAATATTGTCCGGAGGCCGGTAGTACACTGAAAAAAGCTCCGAGCGCCAATAACCTCAGATGTAAATAATTAAATAATTTTTTAAAAAATGCCTAAAATATAAATACAAAAACAGATTAAAGGGGTAATGCATTTTTTTTTTATTTTTTTTTTACTAAGAAAATGCAATGACTTAAAAACCTGTCCATAATCTTGTTGTATAATATAATAATAATAGCTGACCATAATAATTGTTGTTTTCTTACTGGCCTTTTGTGCTAATGCAAATTAGCCAATTAAATTTTTCTGTATATATTAGGACTTGCAAGTAATCAGTAGTAATGCAAAAAACAAAACAAAAAACGTGTTAAACTGCTAGTCATTTCATGCAACTGTAGGATATAAAAAGTGAACGCTAGTGATTACTCATTAAAATTTCCAGATTGCACTGTATGCAATCGAAAATCGAAAGGAGAGATGACCTAACTGGAAGTGAAATTCAACCTAAGAAAGACACCTAAACAGGCCGTTAAGAGAAATACATATTTGGCAATTGCTCTTTAACAAACAAACAAAAAAAAAAAAATTCGACATGCACTTTTAAAAAATAATCTTAATGACTTGAGCCACATGGCAATGGTTGAATCGCAGTCAAATGGCTTTCTGGTTGGAGGCGTGAGCAGTTTGAGAAAAACTGTGAAGGAGTGATTCCTAACGAATTCTTTTCATATATTTCGTGGTCTTTAATGGGAAGTACTACAGAGAATTTTACTCGAAAATGGCTATGCTTTAAACAATCAGAAAAAAGTTTAGTTCTAGCAATATAAAGTACAGTCGCAATATCTCCTGTCGGCAAAAACAAAAATTTAGAATTTGTTGGTATTGAACTGCTATATGTATATTTACGAGTATGAATATGTGTATAAAAGATACGATGAAAACTGTTGTAAATGGCTGTGTACAAGTTCGTTGGTTAAAACAGTTGGTAAACTTTTTCTTGGAAAACGCTATTACCACCAAGACCTGCGCCAATTTGTAATCTTACTCTTCAAGAGTAAAATATCTAAAAATATCTAGTCCCCCCATCTTCATTTTTATTATTATTATTATTATTTTTTTATTTTTTGAACGATGCAAACGCTTGGCAATACCACAGGGAGCTCCAAATTGGGATTAACTAGTTAACTACGAAACCTGTAAAATGACAGTTCTGTTACAAATTCTTCAAACGTTAAAATCTACAAATACTTTTGTTTTCCCCTGTTATATACGTAATAGATCAGTAGTATGTAGAACTGTCAAATCAATGTCTTTCAATTTTGTTTTCTTTTTAGCAATTTTTTAAGAAGGATGAACCAACACCAGCTTCACTGGAGAGAAAAAAGAGAACTATTACCTGCTGGCCTTTGAGCTCTAGCGAAGAAGAAGAGGATGACACTGAAGATACCAAGGAAAAAAAAGAAAGAGGAAAATATAATATCAATTTGAAGGAATTTCGACTTCTTAAGAAAGAATCTTTCGCAACAAAATATTATAAATCGTTACAAAGACATGAGAAAATAAGTATTGGTGAAGAAGTCTCCCCAGATTTGGGGAGCAGCGAATCACCACCGTCACCATTACCATTTATTCATAGGAAGGACAAACCTTCATTTAAACTTGTGCTTGATAAAGACTCTAAATCTCCCCGCCCGACAATTGACATCAAAAATTCTGTGCTGAGTGTTTTTGAGGACAGTTAGTTATTCCAAAATAAATAAATTACTAATTCAAGAAGAGTAAATTGTCATTAATTTCTTTTAATTATAGCATAGTTGATTTATATGATAACCAGAGTGAAAAAAAATTAGAAGTTTAACGCTAAAAACTTTTTCTTGGTTTTCTATTTATTTTAATTCTTATAGTGTCTTATTAATCAAAGAAGTCAAGTTTTTTTGTTTTTTTTCTGCCGGCGCATCGACGTCTATGGTCATTAGCGCCGTCAAGTTAGAACAAACATTGTTTTATTCTATGACTTTTTGAAATTTTCTCTGCCAATCGTTAATACCTCATTTGTCACGCCGATTTGTAAAGTTAACGTTTGTGCTGCAACATTAAGAAAGTTATGAATTCTCGATTTTCTATAAACTTGGTGTACTCGAGCACATATGTAGCGTAATATTTTTTCTTTTTAGAAAAATTTTATTTTTATCTAAAATAAATTAAATTCCTTTAAGCTAAACTATATGTGGGGTTCAGTAGTTAAAAGTACTTCAGTAAAACAATAACTTAGAAAAAAAAATGTAGTAAAAGTAAGAAACATCCAATAAAAAAAAAAATTAAAGAAAAACAAGTAATCGGGCGCCGGCAAGAAACAGGGTGCCTCTGTTCTTCTTCTTCAGTACTTCAAAAAAAAACGAAGATATATATATATATACATATATCTTCTCTTAGTCTATTTTTCTTTTACCACTATAGCGGTGTCGAGGCATAAATATATATACATCTATGAATAAATTTAAGGTATTTTTACAGGACGTTTATCAATGTTAAAGTACATAAGTGAATTTAAATGGAAACATGGTGCCACGGCATTGATTTATTAATAGTAACGGCAAACCCTACAGGCTTAGCAAAAAAAGAAAATGAAGCTGAAATGGTATAGCTGTGCTGCTATCTGTGACCGGATATACTAAATAAATATATACCTAGTGAAGAAAATTACATCTGTACCTCGGAAGGAAAAGGCACCATGTCCATTTTTTTCAATTTTCAGATTTTGGCATCATTTTACAAATTTTTTGTTGCTCTTTCTACAGGTGTAAAGCACTATGACCTATGTTTACTATTAAGCGATTTATGTATATTTAAAAAGCGCTATGATACTTCATTGCTTAAGGGTAAAAGGCACTACATGGACATAAATTTTTTTCACAATGGAGATCTAAATAAAATATTTTAAAATATGGGAGGTTAAGTGGTCATACCTAATGTAATAATTACGGTGAGAAGTACAGGAAAGAGTATAACCGGAAAAGTGGAACAAAAAATGAATTTGGAAAAATATCTTCATTTGGCTCCCCTGTAAAATTTACTTTTTGTGACATGGTGCCTTTTCCCTCCGAGGTACAGACATACATTTGTAAGAATTGAACAAAATAAAATAAAGTACACAGAAACAAAAAACTAATAAAATAGATCCCATAGAAATTAAAATATTTACAAATGCAAAAACGTTTATACCGAAGGCCTTTTTAATTGAAGAAATAATACTTATTTCGTTCATTTATTGTGGCAAAGAAAATAAATTGATCGGATTAACATTAATATGTTTGCTAAAAATAGAAAATTAAAAAGAACAAAACAAAAAATTTAGCGATAACACTTACTGTAAAAAAAACAACAAAAAAATCTGGAAAAACTGCAAATTAAAATAAAGTTTAACTCAAGTAGTTTTTTTTTTTTTTATTTTGTCACTTTACACCCAAAATTTCACTATCAAGCGGTAATAAAGAAAACTGCTTCTATAACTCAGGCTCTATTCGTCATTTAAAATGAAAAGCGTTCAAATGAACGCATGAGGTAAATACCTAGATGCGCTGTAGTAGAGACTTAATGTAAGACGTTCCTCTCTTTTTCTTAAAATCCTTTTTACTCTTAAGGAATTTCGTCATTAACACTCCTCATCGACGAATAAAGATAGGCGATGATATATCGCTCAATCTGATCCGGCAAGCCGTTTTAGAGAGAATCACACAGATTGTCTACAGTCGCACTATCACCATTTGTGCCTCAGAGCCTGCTGTCTGACGTCCTCTCGTCGCTCAGTGGCGCACAAAGAACATATACCCAAAATACAGCGAGTTTCCTTTACTATATAGTTTTATAGCAATACTATTTGTCTCTCGCACTGTTTATACTTACAACTTCATTTTAATCATAACCTCTTGCAAATAAAATGATTCTTCAAAATTATGAAGTTTTAACATAACTTCTTTTAAGAAAGACATTTTTAAATTTTTGAAGGCTTCTTTCTTTTACCAAATCCATTTCTGGCGTTTTTTAATAATCTGGTTAATTTACATATAAAGTCACCATAACGTGGATTAAATCTCAAGTAATTAAAGCTTTTAAAATCTTTAATTACCTTCGGACAAGGAAATCCTTTGATCGATTGACCTAGCCAATGACAAAAGCCAAATGTAGCCAACAATACTCGTAAAACTTTCCTTCGGACATGAAAGCTGTAAATTTTCTATCTTCAGCAAGAAGTTTTATTCCGTGAAAGGCCTAAGGTAAATATGTAGGAAACTGTTTAATAGGAAAATCTTTTATTTACTACAAGCTTTTAAAAATACATTAACAGTTTTCGACTAGCGCTTTAATCACTAGCTTACCGAACATACGTTGAAAAGCAAAGCCATTCTTACTCCGTTAATGTTCAGAGCATGGACTTTATTTATATTACTTTATAGGTGAAAGCGTTTAAAAAAAGCGTTAAAGCCAAAAGTGTTTAGTTTAGTTTAAAAACTACTCTATGACTTTAAACACTGTTTGGTCACCTAATTTTGCTGATGATAGATTTAATGAAATTCATTAATTATGAACATTAAACTTATATTTATATATACAAGCCCGATAATATAATGATTAAATATTTTTATTGTATAATGTATGTATATAATTTTTTTTTTTTTTACAAACTTAATTTAACGATGTTTTTAAATCAAAATAACAGAAGTATATCATTCTCTTCTCAAATTGTCCAAACGAGCTTGGAGATCTGCATCTGTGTCGTTGGCCGATGAGCCATGGTCCATACCATCTCCAGCTTTTAAAGGCACTTTCGAACCAGAAGCAGAAAGAGAGGCCGTTGCCTGGGGCAGACCAGACAGTTGATCAGTCAATTGTAAGCCTAGCTCGTCCAAGATTTGTGAGACAACTGCATCACTAAATTGAAAAAAAAATAAAATTGTTAATCAAAAGATTACTTCCATTCAAGTTCGAAAGGGGCAATGAAGAGCACCCAAAACTGTATAAATCTATCCTTTAAAAAAAAACTATTTAATGTAACTTTTTGCCGCACTAAAAACATACATCATATACGGAGCGCATATGATGTGACCTTCTAGTACGAAACTAGATTTGAACTCTTCAAATGGGGCAGTAATTGGAATTTGGCTCATACAACATGGGGAAATCTTGTGAATTCACACATAACTTTCTCAAAAAGTGCTTTAGACAGAAGCGTGTCTCACCTTTTTTCTTGGAATCCTCTTATTTACATTTGTTCGTGAAGAAAATGTGCAAAAAAGTATTTGATAAGCCTTCCTAAGTAGGTACAGTTAGTGTAACAAATTCAAAGAGAACATTAAATATTTTCAACCTAAAAAAACTCCACATACACAATTCCAGTGAACTGATTTTCTTCACCACAGAATTTTGGTAGCCCATTTAATTGATCTAAACTTTACTAGGTTAGAAACCATTAATAATTTTAAGTAGAAGCCCATGTTACCCTTTGAGAACTTTTATAAAATTTGAAAGGGAAATTAAAACAAAATATTGTCATGGGTGTTATGAACTGACCTTTCTTCTTCATCCCCTTCGTCTTCAATTGCGTCATCGATAGCGTCGTTCATTATTTCCTCTTTCATATCCATAATTTCTGATTGCTTTTCAAATTCTTGCAAAATTTTTTGTATTTGTGGAAGATTTAACTGCCTTGAAAAAATAAATAAAAATATTAATTATCATGTAATAATCCCGCATTGGCCTTGTTGTACGAAAATGACCTCCACGATAACACAGTAAATTGCTTACACCATTCATACATACATAAAAAGCTCTGAAGGTTGCTTTCTTTCTTACGAAGTTAAATGGAAACTGTCAGAGAAATAGCAATTAACACAGTTAAAGCTAGCGAAGTGAACGGTATGTAACAAAGACGTCAGGTTGCTTAAGATTATAAAATATATAATTCCGGAAGAGTACAATTCGTTGGAGGTAGCTCAATGATGATTGGCGGTAGGATGTGTTTTTGAAAGCAAACATATCATTTTCATAGAGGCACTCTGGAAGCCAGGCTAGCCATACTGTCAGTGCAGCCCCTCGATACCTTAAATAGTCTGGATATTATTAAGTGAATGCTGCTACTTGTACTACTAAGTAAATACAAATTACCCTCGAGGTAATTTGTAACAAAGCGTAATTTGTTACATTCCTAGGAGGTAAACGCCCTACTGATTCAGAATTTTCTTTGAAAGACAGAAGGCTTAACGATAAACACTTCAACATAGACACACACAAACTGTCTTACTTAGATTTTAGACAATTGTTCTGAAAATTTGAAAAAATAAAAAATAGAATTTAGAATATAAATACTTGTTCATGCTTTGCATAGCTCTGGATACTCCTTTCATAGCTTGCGCCATTGCGTTTTGTGAACGTAATGTCTGAATCTTCAACGAAACAGCTTGTATGTTGGCTTTCATGAGCATAAACTTATTTTCATATCGTCTAGTTCTCACTAAATCTTTAGCCATAATTTTAACAGCTTCCTGAAAGAGTTTCAGTGCAACAGTAAATAAATAAGGAATCCGACAGTAAATTGGTCAAAAGCATTGAACAGAATCAGAGAAACCACAAATTAGATCCAGCTAGATTAGGTATTAGTTCCTTTGACTTTTTTGTATTCTTTATTTGCTAAAAAAAAAGTCTAGAATGAATGTTAAACTAGGCCAGTAGTGACTGTCTCAAAAACAGTTTTGTCAAATGTCACTAAACCAGTTTTATTGTACATTATCAGCTCACATGAATACGATCTTACAATTCTTTTATAAGTCATAACGTGGGAGGTAGAATTAATGATAGAGCAAAGAACTGGCGACAAAATACACCTTAGGATAGTGAAGTTCAGAATAGACGGATCAGGATATGAAAAAAATTAATTTTCTAGTAATTAATAAGAAGTAACAGAGATATTAAGTGAAAATACTTGACTAATTTTTGTAGACGAAAGCTGTGATGGAAGAGACTATCATATTCCTTTACCATCTATGCAGCGGGCTATTGGTCTGCATAACCTCTGGTTAAGATATTTATCAGCTCACATTATGTAAAATCATTAAGTGTTATTGTAGTTTCTTTTTTTGCGCTTCGACTGCTCAAGTCATTAGCGTTTTATTATTTCTAAACAAATAATAATCCTTCATCAATAGAAGAGATTGTACACGGGTAGACCAAAAACCAAAGTCAACGCCACCCAAAGGGTTAGTTCAAAAGCCACTTACAAGCTCTGTTTATTACAGTACTCTTAGTACTGTAAGTACTCTTACAGAACTTACTTTACAATTTTCTAAACATTGGAGTATCACGAAGCTATATTTATTATCAGAGAATTAGTTTATGGATGCAACTAGGCCTCCGTATTCCGTACGACAAACACAGACACCTTGGGATCATTCTAATCGGTACCAATAAGGGAGTGATTTTAAAGTCGCCTCTGGCAATCGTTGGTACTACTCTACCACGTTGCCAAAATAGGGAGACTGTTACCCGACATGGAACTCTCGTCATATGCAACACTGACCATCACAGGAAAGTGAGTTGCCGAGGCTGTTTGAGAGAAACAATTTAAGGGCAGCCAGCCGAACCACTATTACAAATTATAAATAAAATTTTTACCATTTGCCCTTCTTTAGCCATTTTCTTAATGTCCATAATGATCTTCTTCTCCTGTTGTTCCATCCTGGCTCTTTCCCTGTCCAAGTCTCTCATCGCCTTATTTAAAGCACGCTGATTCTTCTTCAGAAGTTCATCTGGTGTAAGTTTCTTCCCAAAAAGCCACTCCATTTCTTAAAATACCTATTTAAAAGAAATATCTTCAACTTAATAAAATAAAAAGTGTGCTGAAATAAATTTCATATTTACAGCTTTACATAAAAATTAGAAGAAGCTTTCGAAACACTATCATTATCAATTTTGTTTAGGTCCTCATTCACTTTATCTCTAAATCATCTCAAAGAATAACCTTAGTTCGGACTTCATTCAGAGTAAGACAAATACTCAGGGCTGTGCTGCGTAAGAGCAAAAGAATATCAGAACAATCAATTAGCGTGCTATGAAACCTTCTCACTGCATTAGAAAAACCTCAATCTATGCTTTAATAGTGCTAATCCTACAAAACAAATCTGTACTAATCTGCTTAATGCAGTTGGTTTGGAAAAATAACACTAAACAGCTACATTATTTTCTTTGTTTTTTTTTTAAGCAGGCGATACAAAATAATTTATATTTAAATATTTTCATAAAATATTTGGGGTATAAATCGGAAAGATCAAATGACCTTAGGTTTCTTAGTACACTACATTGAAATCCTGAATTCTCAACTCCTGAATTTCTCCGTTGAACTATATAATAAGTGCAAACTTCGTACATCGTGATTCGCAGAACAGAGTTCTGATAAGAACTATATCCTAAATGGACTCAACACCGATTGGCTAATAAGATAAAACTTAAAATACTGTTTCTAAACTTATATCAATTACAGAGGAAATTCAAAGCTAACTCATGTAATAGATGTGACAATTCTTTTATTATAATAACAGATTTGATTCTCTCAGTAAACTGTTCCACCTCCTTTACAGGTTCACCTTCTATCACGCTGATAAAATGAATTCTTAAGATGCAAATTCCGTCAATAACAGTACTTCGAAGAGGTTATAAATATTCTTCAAAGTTGAACAAAACTTTTTTATATAAATAATATACAAAGCTTTACTAGGCAAACTGCTCATTAATTAAAACACAAAAGTCAGCCAATAGATCAATTACATTCAGTAAGAAAAAAAAGAACAAAACAGTAAAAAAAAAAAATGAAATTCCAAAATACTGACCTTACTTGCACAATATCTCAAAATGACAACACAAGTGATTTGTGAACTCACGACTTTGACAAGATTGAAACTTCAATTACACTGGGAGATTATAAAATGGTTCCATTTCATTTGATTTTAAAAATATGTTTTCATGGTTCACTAAATACAAAATAAATCACTTTTCTTATTAAACATAACAAATAATTAATGCAATGCAAAACAAGGACTTAAACGAACACCCATCTTTTGATAGTGTACAAGGTGTATCTACTTTTTAATTTCATCTAATAAATTGTGACTTATGTTTATTCAAGTATTATGCTCAATTTAAAGATTTTATACTTGAGTGATTTTTATAACAATGTTTATTTATAGTTAGCCACATATTTTTAGCTATGTTAAATGTAACATACAGGCATGCAAAAATTACAGAGGGGCCTCCCAAAATAATAACGCCCACTGACGTTTGATGTTAACACATGAATCATGAAAACAAAAGTTGGCAAAAGTACATAACACAAAATATAAATAACTTGGAATAACTGAATAAAATAATTATATATTTATCTTTCAATAAATATTTTAAATGGAAATGAGCATTATATCTTCTTAAATCAATTAGAAATTCGGGTATAGGCATTTCACACGTGATTTCACTTTAAACTGTAGAAGACATTTATGGTTGAATTCATTAAAAGTTCTTAACAAAAGTGTTTTTTGACCATCCTTAATTTTTCATTTCATTTTTCAGTGTTCTCTTCGAAATATGTCGGGAGGTCTTTGGAGGAGAGTTGTATTGACATTAGTAGTTACTCCTGACAGCGTAACTTCAGGTTCTTCCCCAGAGGCTGGTTCCCAAATTCGAGAGGAGCAGTTCTCAGACAGCGCAAATGGAGCGTTGGGGGGGATGAGAGGTTACCCATATTTACCGGTGTTCCGCTCTTCCTTGGACAATCTGGGTATTAACATGTGTTGGAGGGGAATATAACTTTATAGTTATTTTAATTAAGGGATATTCTTCAAAATATCTTGGGGAAGCATTGCACAAAGAGCGTTTTTTTTTTAATTTTCTTGTCAACAATAACAATAATCTTAAAATTGAAGGATGAGCTTGGTCTTAACATAAACATAAAACGAGTGCAACCCAAATTCAGAGTGAATAATGTGTGTGATTAATTCAGTCGTTTAATTTCAAAAATTATTTGTTAATCATTTCTCAATCAATCATTCTAATTTATCAACCATTTCTAATTAGCCGGTCTTCACTAAGACGGGCACCTACGCCACTCTAGCGTCAGATTTTCTGTTTCGAGCTTAATAAATAGCTGGTGTAAGCTCTCTCCTACATACTCGTTACAAAATATTTTAGTCTTCGGTTCCTCGATTAGGTGCTTAAGTTTTTCTTCACCCAACTCCGCTCTTAAGGAGTACAATGAGAATGCCTAAACCTGTTCGGCACGTATATATCAGTATTGATTAGTATTACTAAACATATTCAACCTAGTACTTTCTCTTTTTCCTCAGAGTGCTTAGACTCCCGTCGTTGTTTTTTTTAATGACTTCATGTCTTCCTTCTGTATTTGTTAAAAGCTTCTACTGAACTGTTTTCTTGGTTGAAATCAAAGCAGTAGCAAATCCAATTGCGCTTGTATCAGTAGGCGTCAGTAGGTGCAATATCTAACGCAATAATAAACGTAAGAAATGAATGAGGTTGAGGATGAGATTTAATAGAGTAAAGAGAATTTATAATATAGAGGGCACATTTGAATAATTCCGTTTGTACGACTAAAGATAAACTGAAGTAAACGAGTGAAACACTAATTAATTTATAACAAACTATATTTACACTAATCACACCAACCGAGCTTCTTACCATTAATTACTATGATTCATTATGAAAAAGTAGGGATATGTATTATGAAGAAGTGGTTTGTTATAGATTTTAGATCAAAGTTGATGGTTGATGAAGTTTTTTACGTGCTTCTGCTTTTATATCAATGGGCATAAAAAAGCTTAACGAAAGGTGGGTTTCTAATTCTCAACTATTTCTTGTTTTACCCTTTACTTAGCGCCGTAATTAAGAGATAAGGTTCTAATTAACCAAGTCATCGAGTAGTACAGATATTCTAGCCTAACAACTGTAACAAGATTTCCTATCAGCACAAGATTTAAGGAAATAAATAAAATGAGTAAGATTTTTTTTCTGTATCAACTTCAATACAAATTCATAATAAACAAAAATCCACGCTACAAAAACAGTTTTAAAGCAGGATACTATTCCCTAATGCACACAAAATATAGACATTCTTTGGTATCCTTATAGTGTAAATTGTAACGAACATAAACTTTCAGAAATAATATTTCTCGTCAATCACTTTTTTTTCTATTACGGAATTGTAGCAACACATTTAATAGTGTTAGTTACGACAATAAAATATATGAAAAGTAATAATGATAATGAAATATGAGTGCCTTAGATAAATTACCGCTAGAATGCTTCTGAAATCCGTTCCTTCAGAAAAATATTTAAAGTACAAGTATCATTCTTACGTAACTATTCGGTTCCAAGAGGGCACTTCTGCGCCCTCTTACTGCCGAAGCCTAGACAACGAATAACAATATTTTTTTTTTTTTTTTATGATTTAAGGCGCGTCAACATCTAAGGTTATTGGCGCCCGGAGCTTTTTTTAGTCCACTGCCGGCCTCCGGACAGTGTTCTCTCGTTACAGACAACACTGTCCATCACCGGACAGTGAGCTGTAAGAAGCTCCTAGGAAGAGAAAATCTAAGGGTCAGCAGCTGGACTGGAACCCGGGACCTCCGCGAGGGAGTCCAGTATGCTAACCTCATAGCTAATCCCTTCCCTGAATAACTATAATTTAAAAAATTAATAACTAGTCAGCTTATGAAACATCTTTGCTATTATCGGCAGAGTACGATGAGGCTATTATTTTCAGAGATAGTAGTTTAGTTGCAAAAAAAAAACTAAGCATTAATTCATTAAAGTCCATTTTCGGTTGATCAATGTTCAACGTAACTTCTTGACAGATACACCAGAGGACAGGTAGTTAGTTACCTCCTAAAGCAATATTGAATTTGAACTCAACGATTTTCCATTACTGAGTTATGTTGACCATACACTGATAAATTTTGTAAAACATATTTTTTCCGGGCTCAGATGATCCCAAAAAAACATGTCGGTGAAAACTGAAAATAAAAATAATCAAGAAAAAATAAGAAGTAAAAAGGTTATAATAAAAATTATTATTATTTTGTTTTTTATTTTAAAAGATTTCTTAAAATTTCGAGAAATAAACTTTAAAAAATAGTTACTTATTTTGTTTTTCTTATTTCAAGTAGAAGCTTTCCAAAGTAATACATATGTAGATTCAATTAAACAAAAAATAATCAATTAAATTAGACAATTGCACACAAAAGAATATATATATAAACTAATTCATCCTTCGATAAAAGAAGTTTTTTGTTTACAATTTCAAAAGAATAACATTCCTTACAAACGAAAAAAAAATTACTCCTTATTTCCTTCATATCAAGATATCACATTTACAAGGCATATCTCTAAAATAGGAATGTAAACTCTCGAAAATAAACTTTATTACATCATAATTCTTTAATCAGATTTCAAATTTATTGTATTTAAATATTTATTGCAATTCTCATTGAAAATTTGTAAATATTGTCAAAAGAAAAAAGTTTAACGCCAATTAAAAAATGATCCAGAAAAGATAATTTAATCAAAAAGAAATATAATTTTTATTGAACTAATGCGTATAAGTTCTGCATATTTACATGTTTTAAAATTTAAAATAAAACAATTTTTTTTACATTTTTACTTACTATCACTGAAAACTTCTTTTATTAACGAAATATGGGAGGAGTTACTCTTGTTAAAGATCTAAAGATCTGTTTTGATAAAGCATATAGTTTATAATACGGAAGCTAGGAAATAAGGAAAATAAGGGAATTGGAGTTTTAGTCTTTTTCCATGTAACAGTAAAAATTATACATGTTTGAAAGTAACCACTTCTACGCGAACTTGACGGCCCTCCAGGAAACAAGGCAAAAGTATGGGACAGTGGGTTCTGGAGAAGAAATGTGGAAAAGTAGGTTGTACATGCGTAAAGAAGTGTGGAAATTAAAGAGAACAGTTTAACAATAAAGAAGTAGCAGATAGTACACTAGAAGACCAAGATGGTGTTGACATTTTTGCTTTTTTAGAAGCAGGAAAAAAAAGAAAAGAGTGAGGGGCAGCAGAGTAAGGATGTAGGGAAGATCATGAGGAAAAGTAGGTTGTACATGTGTAACGAAGTGTGGAAATTAAAGACAAAGAGTTCAACAATAAAGAAGTAGCAGATAGTACACTAGAAGACCAAGATGGTGTTGACATGCTTTTTTAGAAGCAGGAAAAAAGGATAAGAGTGAGGGGCAGCAGAGTAAGGATGGTTAGAGAAGGAAATGGATGGTCGAGGTCTGAGGTCAGCCATTGGCAGCACACAAGGTGATAGAATGGAGGCTTTTTGAGCAATAACTTGAGTAAAGTAGGTTTTCATGAATATTAATGCAGGGAAAAAATAATCCGTATTTCCCAAATCAAGGTTCAGAGCTGATTTAAAAGTTGTTGAAAAAAAACAACAGTGATTAAGGGCTAAATGATCGCATTAAACAAAATTTTATATGGATATCGATAAATTAATGGGATAACTTTCTTTTTTTTAACCACTTTATCTTCTAATAACGGGCATTTTAAAGGGAGCAATTTTCTCCCTTAAGAGAAAAGAAGATTAATAAGGTTTCCAATGTATCCTTATCGACGAGGGCGAAAAGCCGACCATTACCCTTATTTCCTTAGTGAAAGACAACCACCATTGAAAAAAAATTTTTTTTTTTTAGGGTCAATTCTCGACATTCACCGTTATTTTCGAGTCTTAAGATCTCAGCAGCAAATAAAAACCACAATTAATCATTATAATCATCTATTATCCTTTAATAAACCTCATTTAAAAGAGAACATATACTATTCTATTTATTTTCACATTTATTCATTACCAAAAATTAGTTTTTTAAAGTTTTACAGGGATTTGAAAAATAAAAATTGTGGACGTAATTAATGTATATAGAATTTCATACCTTTTTTCACAGGTTTTTACTTAAAAAGACAGTTTGTTTTTACTTAAAGATTGTTAAAAACAAAAACAAAAATGATTCAGGACCTTCAGTCCAGAACATATCAATTTTTTTGAGCAAGAAGGTCTTTTCTAGAAAAAAAAGCTTTCTTTGGGGGTCAATAAATTTTATTACCAAAAACCGTTTGTATCAAATTAAATTTGATTAACAATAAAAAATAATAAAGTAGTGAACAAAATGCGTACAGACAAAATGGTTAAATATTTATAGATGCAATAACAACAGCTTTTATTTAAACTTTTTTTAGACATTAAGAATGAGATTGTGTTTTAAAGATATAAAAGTAAATGATAAGAACTAGGCAACATATTATTTACAAGCATTTATTACTCATTTAAATATCTTGAGTTTGTAGATTATAACGGTAAAATTATAAGTACTGTAAGAAGTAAAATAATGTTTCTAAATCATTGTGCGAAAAAAAATAAAGTGACTAATTGATTCATCTAAAAAGCTACCTTTTAGTGGCACCTCTCCTTTGTAATTCTAATTGATTAAAAAACTTTAGAATGGAGATGGATGGTCCAAAATGTCTAGGCAAAAAAGTTATGATAAAAAAAGTAAATACAAACTGTTCTTGCAAACTAGAAGAGGTTTTTTTTTTTCTTTTTTTTTGTTACCAAAAGAAAGTGTGGTTAGGTCTGCAATGCTGGATATTATCGCTGACTTTATCTGTCTTAACACAAATGTTTTTGAATCCTCCTTTGTAAGTAATTGTTGTAAACTTAAACTTAGAAGTGGGGGAGTATAAAGAAGGCTTTTACGGGTAGGAAAACAATTCAACATATTTATGCCAACCTTATTTTCAAATGAATGATGCGCAACTTATTTTGTTGCAGGTTAAAATTTAAACATAAGTTAAATTAGCTTTATACACAGGGATTTTGGCATTTGGAATAAACCCAATGATTGGAGAATGTACTACAAAATATAATCTATTGCCACAGAAGAACTTATAAAGAAGAACAGTATCTAATAAAGATGTATTATTATATGTATCGTCTTTTAAGCCACATCTTTCACTTTCAGAGCAGAATTTTGATGGATATTTATTAAAATACCCATATTTATAACTGCTTCGATAATGTAAGAGATGGTTATTTAGAACCTTCAAGCGGTCGAAGATACGGCTAATTTCTTAAGATGATCCATAAATACTTGTAAAGATACGTCATCAGTAAGCACAGGGGCTCCAGATTCCTGTATAAAAAAAGAAATGTCGATTATATAATATATTTAATGTAAAATGTAAAATCTAGGACAATACACACAACCGACTTCTTTAATCCACCAACAAGTTCCAACATGCATATTTTCTCTCAAACGTTAAATTTGTGTACTAAATGGTAGTTGGCTTCAATACAATACGTTCATTACGTCAATTCACTACTTGAAGGCAAGACATTCTGAAAACTTTCCTTAGAACTCCGAGAAACGAATGACGTTAATGTGTACATAGTTCGTATACTAAGTAATAAGTGTGGCGAATTGTATAACAAGAATTTCACCAAGGTAGGCGTTTCTTGATCCTTTTGGTTTCAGGGATTTTCAAAATAAATTTATTATGAAATTAAAAATTAAACTGATACTGCACTTACCCCACCATATGCGTACATGTTGTTGTGGGTTTGTGAAGGATTTACTTTTGACAGTAGAAATCTTGCCTGAAAGACAACATTAATTATAAATACACTTAGTTCATACATTCATATACATTTAAAATCAGATCAAAAATATGAACATAACTTTAATATATACATTCATATACATTTAAAATCAGATCAAAAATATGAACATAACTTTAATATACAGTAAAGTAATCTCCTATTTTTTTTTTTAGGCGGGGCTTAACGTCTAACTACCAATTTAGTGTCGTGGACGGGGACGGAAGCTCATACTACACTATTAACAATTTTTTCTAACACATAAAATACGCGGGATTCGAACTGGGGATCTCCCACCCACAAAGCCACGCTCTTGAATGCTAGACTAACTTTAATGGCCCCTTAACTTTAATGTATTCATACATATTAATAAAAAATCTAGTGTGAAAGCATTGTCATTTACAAATAATGTACTTAAAACTAAATATTTAAAGGGTATACTGCATACAAGTAGGAGGTGGTGGGTTAAAATTTACAAGTTTAACTACAGTGCCACACCTTCTGTCAATGAAGTTAATCTTTCCCGCTTTGAACTTTGCGTTTATCAAACAAACCGAACTCTCAGATCTTCCACAACTCCCCCAAACAAATTTTTCAATAATATAATAAGAAATGATTAGTCTATATAAGTCTTGCTAGAACCTCAAGTTAAAGAAAAGCTGGTGAAGATTTATTTTGCTTTTCATTAAAGTCCAAGACATTCAGAAGTTTATTCTGAATTAGTTTTTTTTTTGTTATTATTTCTTAATCGTGTATTAATTATTATACAACTAAGAAATGTACATTGTTCTGAAAAGGTACTTTAAAAAATGCTTTATGTTCGTACTTCCTTGAAAATCCTCATTAAGTAATGGGATTTGGACAATCCTCAGGCAAGCAAGTCTCGCCTAACATGGCTTAAACTTATTTACATTTACGAGCTATGTATTTTACTATAACATTCTGTATATATATATATATATATAAACTTGATATCGAAGGAAGATTGATTTAAATTCAAGCCTCGTTAAAAATAAAATTCCTAAAGTTTCAAGTATTTAAATTAGTTTGTAATTCTACATCAAAAATTCTAGTAAATTCTTTTACCTGAGAACCTCCTTGCTCTGTGTCTATGTAACGAGGCATTGGAAATCTAGCGTGTAGAATTTCTTTGGCGTCATCTACGGGTGCTTGTAATAATTGTTTAAAATTTTCATATTCTGGCATATCTTGATAACCTTGAGAACGCCACTGCGCAATCGTCTTCGCAACAATAATAACAATAATACATTAATTTATATATTTAACAACAAAATAATAAAAAGAGAAGTACGTACCTCCCCATGGAATATTAAAATTTGGAAAAATGTGTCCATTAAAAGAATACGATCTGGTTGTATACTTGAGGTATCTAGTAATACTGGCTCTGGGCCATTAAAGCTATAGCTGTACAGAATTGGCTGGATCATGATCAAGCTCTGTGAGAGATCTTCACGCATAAGAATGTGCCTGAAAATAAAACATAATCACTAGATTCTCACGCGTCTTAAATACTCACATGACTTCCTGAAGAGGTTTAGTTGGTGTTAGCAACAACAAAATTAAGGAAGGGAACTGTAATTGAACTTAGTAAAGGCCTGAGCATAATGCCTGGCACAGCGCAGCTGAAAACTGTAAGGAAATTCGAAACCTAAACCTCATTCATTATTGTCCCCTCTAATATCTATTTATCAGGAAAAATTAACACATAGAAATGGTTCTTTAATATGTAAAATAAATAACAAAAACAAAAATTACAAATAAAATTAACAAAAATTACACACAAATTGATGAAGTCATTTTCAAAAAAATTAATAAAAAATCAGAAGATGAATCCGTAATCACACTTCTGGGTAAGCAATTTCTTCAAAATTGGAATTAAAAATATACTTTTAAGGCCTTTTAATATTACACTAAGTGATCGATTTGAACTGATGTAGCACTTTTTCTGCAGATTGCAATTTCCCGATCAACGTTCCCCCGAAGTAAATTTTCTTTGGGAAATGTTTCCAATAAAAGTGCTACTACTTTCAGTGCGCTTAAAATATAATTTATGATTTGACAACTGACAACATTGACCTCTCTCATACAAGAACATCTTAAAACTGATCACACTCAGTATCTAACAGTGAGGGCAGAAGACACACCAACCTTTGATTTTAACAATGTAAAACAAATTATAATTGTTAATAAGTATAAGATAAATAATTTATGTAAACGACTTTTTATATCTATGTATACTGTTATCTGTTCAATGTATAAAATATGTTGCAACAGCCCTGGAGATGACCAAGTCCCTAGGTCGAAAGCTCGGCAAAAAGAAATAAATAAATAAATAAAAACAATTATGACCGAAACTGGCAACTCTAGAGTGAATAAAAATATCCTGAACCTTAGCATTCATTGGAAGTATCAATAAAATCAAAATTAGTTAGTTTTGAACTTAAGTTATCTGCCATTAGACATATAATCAAGGAACTCAAAATATTTTCGGTGAAACAGTAACCAAATATAATTAGATTCTCTCAGAGAATGATGTGTTTATTAAAACGTGGTTGAGGTCTGAAGATAATCTCCATCTTTTTTCTGACCAAGACTAATTAGGGAAGTTAAATAAAATGTTAGCTAAACTTTATTGAATATGTCAACATACCTATAGTATGAAGTTTCATCAGGACTATTGTTGAAAACTTGTAAAAACTGCGATCTTCTTAGATGATACATAAATTGCGGATATAATGAAAAATTTTCTGGCAGTCTGAAACTATTTGGATCATCTTTAGAGTATTCACCAAATTTCTGACATAATCTAATTAACATTCGATCAGCCCAACGCATCACATCTGGGCCGTCGTCGGATTCAGCACGATATACTACCATACGGGCCATCAATACAGCACCAGCTTCTTGATCGAACCCAGCACTTACATGATGAAGGTTAGTTGTTGCATCGGCCCAACTGGAAAATAGTTTATTTACAGATATATTACAACAATATCATTTTGTTTAAAGGCACTGAAGTGCAGATAAATAAAACGGAACACCTTATTTACGGGAGGTATTGATATTACCCAAACGCCTTAGCACCGATAATCTTTGCATGGACAAAGACTGGCCTCCTCCAAAGTCATTCTCTAATCTTACACAGTCAATATAAAAAAAAAACTCAAGTCCTATGTTCGAGGCTGAATGAGAGCTTACACTACTGTTTTAAGACCCGTTCCTTTCAGAAGAGCAAGCACTTTCCAAAGGATTTTACAGCTACTTTAAAGTGGTATTGAAGCTTACCCAACACGATGAAACGATCGCCTATAATCTCCTGAATCTGATCCGAGTCACCTGCTGTTTTTAACACTGAATAGGTGTCCATATCATGCGGAACGGCCTATCATGTACTTAGACTTTAATGTAATTTTTTTAATGCAGAATCCATAACTTTCAAAAAGATTTAAAAAAGAGTTCTTCTTGAAGATTCAGATTTTATATAATTCCACGATAAACACGCATACATCAACGCTACCAATGATTACAATAAACAGCAATACATCAAGTTGATTATTAGTTTTGGTAGAAATTATTTAATTTTCAAGAGAGAGGTCCACCATCTGATAATTAAAGAATTTCGGCCCTTACATTCAGGCACTTGACTTTTTTCCAGTTATTGGACACCTCTGCTCTATATGTACTGCAACCTTAGTACAGCTATAACGTGACAAACGCGTAACTTATAATTAATAAATGTCTTCTTTCAAGAAAATCAATATTTAAGCACCTATTTGAAATTTAAACTCAACGAAAAAGTTAAGAAAAATGTGCCTAAGTCGTTCATCTAATTTCCTTGTCGAACGTTTACCCGTTGAATGAATAAATAAATAACACATTGTGAAGGACTTTCTTTGTGAGCTTCAGCAAATGATCATGTTTGCTATTTATTCGTAAGCATCAGTCTGACTGCATAAGTAAAAGCAGTGTTGCAATTCAACTGGGTTACTTTTTATTCTTTCTTTTCTTCAAAATTTCAAGCTACATTATTTATTTTTCTCCTCCCTTTATCAATTACTTCACAAACTCAAATGGTACCTGCACGTCCCTCACTTTCATTTGGTTCCTACCTTTCTCCTTGCCAAAGTAAAAATTTATTTTAGCAGGTCTCAGGGGAATTAAATCAAGGATTACAAAAAGAGAAAGTTGTGCAAGTTTTTACTCTAGAATGTTTTATTAAGTGATCGTTTTCTTTTCTAGGAGCCAGTTGGTGACGGACCGAGTAATAATAATTACTGCTCCTCGCGTACCACACCCCATATTTCATCAGAGTCACTAGTCAAAATTGAAGACAAGATAAAGTTTTTAAAGACCAAAAGCCAGCAGGATGGGGGAAATTCAACCAACGTATCCTGCTTTACTTTCGTCAGAGTACTAAGTAGATGCCAAAAAATAAGAAAGATGTATTTTAAATGAGCAAAAATATTTACTTGCGAGCAACAGTTGTTACTCTAATCCTACGATGACCACTCGCATGTTGATACTGTGTTATGAATTGTACACATCCTCGACCTCCTTGAGGTATTGGCGCTGTATGTTGGTTAACTACTTCAAAGAAGAAAGCACACGTTGTACTAGGGCTTAGTGCGCAGAATTTCCATTGTGAGGTTCCACCAAGGCCAATATCTGTGTCACTTACACACGGACTCTTTGCATTCAGTGATATACATGGGCCAATTGCTCCCATTACTGTAAAAATAAGAAATGAGAATAAAATTGTTTAAAGTTTAATAAAAAATAAATCACACAACCTGTCAAACACGTTACCCACAGCCCAACTTTACCTTTTAGTTCCCGTGAAGTTTTTACTTCTAGTACACCGTTGAAAGCCATTTTAAATTCATTTTTCTGATCTCTACACATAACCCGCTGAAAGGTTTGCTTAAACAATGAGGAACTAAATGAATCACCCATCACCATGTGACCCCTAGAAAAAAAAATCATTTAATAAAATATTTTTGCGTAAACACGACTTTCGTTCAAGGCAATCCTCTAGTTAATAACAATCTCTGCTCGTTCTAATTGAAGAAAGGGCGAGAGATAGGAGGAACCTACCGACACAAAAAAGTGATAGTCGTACATGTACAGTTTGAGAAAGAGAGTTAATTAATAAAGAGGAACAGACAATTGAAAAATATAGCTTAAAATAATTAATGAAAAGGTGACCCAACTAACCCAGTTGAATTACAACACTGCTTCATCTCGTGCAATCCAGTCTGATCCAGTGCACACGAATAAATATCAATCGCATGGCCATTTGCTGCAGCACGCAAAGCCAGTCCTTCATAATGTTTGATAGCTTTTTTCATATAACGTGCATTATCTTTCTGTATGTCATGATGTGATCTGATGGGCTCTCTCAGGTCGTCATTGACAACTAATCCGGGTCCTTGGGAGCAAGGTCCGCCAACAAACAACATGATACGGGCACCAGTATTTGGATATGAACACTAGAAAATGAACACCAAGATTCTATGAAATTAATTACCTTCAGATAGTATCAAATAATTATGCACCTAGGTACGACACACAAAATATTTGGTGTGAGACACTCAACCACTTTCAATTACCGACAATATCACAATTCTAATTTACACATTTTCATAACCTAAACAAATTATACAAACGCTCTAAAAGAGGAACATTTACATTTCCAGGAAAATATTTCAAATTAAAATAGTGTTAGATCTGTATTTCAAGTTTAGAGAAGAGCTGTTTTCCAAAAAAAAAAAAAAGAAAATACAAAAACTCAGTAGTTTATTCTGTAAATCGCTTTACGATCAACTATTTCCTTTAAACTTAATAATGAATTAATTCTTTATAGTAACTTCGACATTATACAGCCTGATATTTTACATAAAAAAGATAACCTCTAAAATCCATTCCATACATTCTTCCAGATGACAGATCTCACTATTCGAGATGACATTAGGGGTCCACAACGAACACTAAGTTCGAGCTTCGAAAAATGTCATGTTCGCAATATTTTTCTTCAATGAGCAAAATGGTAGAAATTACTACTCTTATTCAATCCAATGACGTCGCCAGATGTCTCGGAAAATAAAGTTTTAACGCCCTCCTGAGAAGCTTGATACCCAACAATCTGACTTTAAAGAATTCAAAACTCACTGGAGAGTCTAAATAATTTTTATAATTAGAGAGTGACTGACATTATCGCAAGAGTCCGTTCACAGATCACGAAGTGCAAGAAAGAGTTGCCTCTGATGAGTCTGGTTTTGTTTATGGACTGGGACTACCATTTTACCTAAACTTGAACTATATCTTACCTCCAATAATCCTACTGCAATCGCTAAAGCTGCCCCAGTAGACCTGAGCGGTCTCTTCCCTTGACTAACTGGCCATGGATCTCGTTGTATTTCTCCTAACAGATCTGTCAGACTCATATCACAACTCTGAATAGGCTGAATAAACCTGTATAAGTAAATTATTTCTTTAAAGACGTTAATTTTAAATCTTGAACGAATCTCTACGAGTCTCCCACTCCATCTTGAATGAATTATCAAATTTTTATAAATACCTATTCGCCGGTAGAGCTTGCTGTAGAGAAGAATTCTTCACATTAGGCTGCTGGGATCCTATTTTTCCAATCCCAAGCATATCCTGCACCTGTTTAGCCGTTAGATCTTTTGTTCCACGGAATACAAATGATCTTGAACAACCATCGCACCCTAATTCATGAACCTGCAAAATTTTTAATGCTATAATAAACAATTAAAATAAAATAAAAATTAATGTTGGAACAAATGGAAGGCACTAATGGCCCAGAAAGAAAATATGGAAAATTTAAAAGCTAAAATCAATTTACACATAATAGCGAAAAAACTTGCCTGAATCATTCTCCCAAAAGTGATGAGTCCAACAAGAGAATTCTGAGGAAGCAATGATAAAGAAGTCTGCAGAGAATCTTTAAGAGCTGCCAGTTCTTCTTCGTCAACACAAATATCAACCACAAAAAGGAACAATGGCGGCAGTAGCTGAGCTCGCTGAAAAATTAAAAAAATAAAGTAAAATAATAAGAGAAATAAAATACACTATTAAAAAAATTACTTGAGGTTTCTTGATGATCTCGTCTTTTTATTTACATTTACTGCTAAGTTATTCTAGTTACTGCATTGCTTTTATTAGGTTACACCAAATTATCACAAATTTTACACTTCTTACTTTATACAAAATTTAAAATAAACACCACATAAAGATCAGTATGTAAAGGATTTCTGTGGCAAAAATCACAATACGAGATTAATAACACACAAGGCTCAAGGATGCTCCCTCTTAAATTTCTATAATGGCTCTATATGTATTTTCTGTTATGTCGTGATGCTAACAAGGACTTCCGTTTTAGAAAAAGTTATACGCAGGCCGACAGAGTTCATACATTTCTCTAGCCAGTCAAAACTTTGTAAAGACCAGGTTACCAATTCTACAAAATCGGTGTAAGCTAAATATTAATTGGAGCGATTGAATACTTTGTACTTGAAGAATGTTGTCCGATAACATTTCGCTTGATTTACTATAAGTATAAGTTTGATTGGGGTTGATAAAAAAAAGCGCTAATAGATAGCAGAAGTTTTTAGAATTTTATCTTTACTTCTCCAAATTGCTTAAGAATGCTAAAGGGATGTAAGTAGAAGTTAAAAATCAATATTTTATGAATGACCTATACTTACTGTAATTATGTATTCTATGGTTGAAAAAGATGGTACCAATTCGGCCGGCTGGTGCTGTTCCGATATTGCAGCATACTGAGGTGGAAACTGCAACAAAGTAATGAGTGATGTGTCATGGCTGACTTTATTATATATAAAGTTGGGCAATTAGAAATGAGAAGTGGACAAACTGACCCGGGTTAGTTCCTTACTTACTTAGTCCGGCCCTCTTCTACCGTTTGGTGTAGAGGTCCGGATTAGTTCCAATGAACTTTTTATAAGCCCTGAACCCTTCTCAGCGCACCTAGTAATGTGACCCAATCTATCTTCAAGTCGTGGGTTCGCAGAGAATTCGTGGCCTGGTAGTAAAAAGACAGACGATGAAGTTCAATGAAAAAGAATTTCTTTGCAAAAAGAAAAACTGGCAGAAAATGAACCAGAGCCCAAACAATATAAATAGTTCTACTGACTGGAGCATTCTCTAAGTCCCCTATTAGGCGTTCTAATCACGCAAGATCTTGGCAACAGAACTAGGCGTTAAACCAACTAAGCGACATTTAGAAACTTTGGAAACTCAGAAGTGAGCTTATTGAGGTGCTATTTGAACTATTAAGACAGATTTAGGATTACTCAAGATAAAAAAGAGATCTACATATTGGGAAAGAAGTATCCTTAAATACAACCTGAACTCTTTTACAGCAATGCTGTAAATGATTGGCCACTAGAGAGCCACACAAGGAAACATACCCTGTTCTAAAGGAATGTTTTAGAACAGAGACACTCCAATATTTTTCTGGAGAACCCGAATATTTCCACACATTATATCTCCTAGGCAGAGAGAAATGTGAAGTATAAAGAATTATTACCACTGCATTCTAAAGAAAATCATCTAACAAAACAAGCATTTTACTTCTAGATAGTTCGTAAAGTTGGGATGTATTCCATGTTCAAAACTATTTCTTTCTAAAGGCTGAAAACTTTTGCAGAAGGTTAAGTTAGAAGTTAGTCCTCTTCCCTAAGCCATAAATAACTTTCACTTCATTTTAACAATTTTTGAATTACTTACAGGATTTCGCTGAAAACAAAAGTTGCAAACCCATAATTTCGCTCTATAATCCACTTGGCACATTGGATTTAATATGGCTCGGCAAGTATTCCTTGTACACTGGACAGGATCATAAAGAATAGGTGGTAAATCTGGGAATAAAAAATAAAATAAATTAACTAGCGGTACGTTAAATACATTCAATCATAATAATTTAATCGCTTTGAACATTTAAGTTTTAGACAGTATCAATTTAACTAACTCCCTGATTCAATAACTACTGCTTTAGTTTGAATAAATTTTCCTAGAAAGGTTTTTCTGGCGCTTTGGAACGCTCTACTCATCCCTCTAAAGTACTATGATAGTACTATGTAAAAGATGCGTACAACTTCTCTGTAATTATTCTGCCGTCGAGTTGTTTTTCGTACGAACGAACCAATTCTGCGTGGTTATGATGTTCGCAAGATGAAGCACATGAAAATAATTGCTTGTGCAAGACATCGCTTTCAGCAAAATAGTTCTCGAAGTGGAAGCTTTGCTGTACCTTCTATTGCGTAAAAAAGTTTACGAAATAGAATTTAGATTCACTCAATTTTTGTTAGAAAACAAAGAGTGAGTCAGCCAGCGTTATAAGCGTTTACAGGTGGCTGTAGAGGTTTTGTCAGGAAGAGGAGGTAAAGCTGTGCTCTTCAACGTGGAAGGGCTTGGGAGAGGGAAACTTATATTACCTCATAAACCTCCCTTCAGACTTTTTTTTAGCCAGAACCGGAGTATCTCCAAAAAAACAACAATTTATAATAAAATTTTGTGGGCCGGCGATCGATACTTCATAAAAAAATACAAAAAAAAGCATGCGAAAATCACGAACTAGAGGTTACGTTATGCATAATATTGTTCAATCTCGAACGAGTTTTTTTTTTCTGGCTTCTTGTACAATGCAAGTAAGCCATTTTATTCATTTGTTTAAATTTAATGTTAGTACTCTTACTATCAACACCTATCTTTAACCTTATTAATTTTAAACAATTTGTACAATGGTTTTTGTTTTATGGTGAGGTTATTGGCGCCTGGAGCCTTTTTCAGTGCACTGCCAGCATCCGGCATGGACAACACTGTCCATCACTTCCCAGGAAGAGAAAATCTAAGGGCCAGCAGCTGGATTCGAACCCAGAACCTTCGCGTGGGAATCCAATACGCTAACCGCATAGCCAATCCCTTCCTTGGAGAATAATCAGATTAAATCAAATTGTACTACATAATTCCCTGCTGATGTACCTACTAAGCCGACAAATAAAATTATCATTCTTAGGAACATGATATTACTGCTTGCATGCATCATACCAGTCCTTATAGCAAACAATCTTGACTTATCATAATGTATATATAGCAATGAATACTCATGAAACTAATTGCGCCTGCCTTGTGATCTGTTCCTTCCTTTCTAAATGTTTTGAGAGTCCCTTTACCCAGATTGAATTAATTATTCTCCCAATCTCCATTAAATGATGTAGTAATTTAACAGATTCCAGTATAAAGAAAGTAATTAACCTATCCCTATTGGACGGATTTAGAGATCATTTGGAAACAAGCTGACGTTTTTACAAACTCATTACTTTTTGTGTTATGTTCAAATAAAGGAAAAAACGCTAATACTTACTGATATAATACATTTGATACCTTATTTATCTGGATTGATTCAAAAAAACTAGACTGAAAAAACTCAACGGTCCAAAGCAAATATGTATGTTTTATGGGCCAAATATACAATTATAACAATGCTATTATAATCAATCAACACAATTTGTACCCTTTGTTTAAAAATAATTGCTTAAACTCACCATAGCGTTCTTTCAGTGGTTGGTACAGACAACCGACTGGCACTACAAGACGTGTAGCTTCCAATCTACTCGATGGCCATACATTCCAAGTAAATCGTATGCCATCTCTCTCTTCACTTTGCTGAATAAATTCTTCGTAAGTAGTCATACTAATAATTCACTTATCGTAAAAACATCAATTTAAAGAAACACTTGTACAAGAAAAAGAAAAATCTACGGCTGTATTAAAACAAGATATCCATTTATGAACAAATTAGAAAAATATAAGTCATTCAAACAAGAATAAATGTTTTTAACACTTAAAAATAAGTGTCACATATACTTATCAAACAAGGATTGATCACGTAAAAACACCCTTCCATTGCCAGGACACGTCAGTATTGCCTTATAACCTTATCATTACCTCCTTAATCATTCACCAAACAGAACTACCAATTACCAAGCCTATAAAAGAAATTTAAGGCTTTTTACTTGTTTTATACAGTATACCACAGATAAATATTTATAATATCTTTAGTGATAATCTTTAGCGTCAACATTTGAGGTCATTGGCGCCCATAGCTTTTTTAAGTGCCCTACCGACCTCCGGACAGTGTTCTTTGTTACTGACAACACTGCCCATCTATGGAAAGGAAGATGTAAGAAGCCACAAGGAAGATAAGGGCTAGCAGCTGAATTCGAACCTAGGATCTCGCAAGTTCAAATCCAGTATACACTGACCACTGAGCTAATCCTTTCCTAAACAGTAATATCGATTGTACTTCTGGTCAACCTATTTTTTTTTTTTTTACATTCAAAATTTGGTTAATTAATTCTCTGTAATCATGGAATTTTATCTGAGTTTTAATCTCATAAAAATAAGTAATTAATAAAACCAAAAATTGTACTGTAATAGCACCTCACTTTTGAAAAAAGCCGAAAATTGTAGCACTTTGAGAACCACTTCAAAAATAATTTTTCATTGGAAACAGTTAAAAATAAAAGTGATACGGTCTATTTAGCCATTTAGTATTTACCATATTCAAAGAAGCCGTTTTAGTGAAAATTGCAAATTGCTGAAATATTTATTGATTCCGAAGATATTAACATCGGAAGTAACAATATCCAAACGGAATACAAAGTGTTTAAATCATGCAATTTTCTTTTTTAGAACTCTTATTATGCGTTTCTGCGTCGGGTACAGATAACCAGGGCTCCATCGTGTATATCTTTCCAACTTGAGCTATTCAGGCAAGGGATGTCCTTCAGTGAAGACCCTCTTCTGAACTAATCGCTTAATGTATTTCAAATAGCCCAATCTCGGTCTGTTCTTGGACCTTTCTTCCCGGACCCGATTGGGGAAGAGTGAGTTGGCCCTAGGTTCTAGTTATCGCTACATGCCAATTCCTTCTACTCGCTCGTTCTATAAATTCCCATAAGTTCTATAAGTTGCAACCAACTTTTGCAAACTCAGGGATCTCAATACATCTCAGCTAAAACTTGAAATCGAACAACTGCACGAATACTTCCTCTTATGAGGTCTAAGCGAAAGTAAATAATTGTAAAATAATGTTTCAAATAAAAGTTATGGACTCTCATATACATATTTAACCTTTATACGACGTTTAAGGAAAATTCAGCGTAAACAAAAACTAAATAAAATCATTAAAAACAAAAAATTGATTCAATAATTAGTTTGGTTGAAGGATTTTATTGCCGAGGAAAGAGAACGTATTCGTGGATATGCACTTTTGGCTGGTCTGATTTCAGCTCAAAACCTTAAAAAAAGCAATAGCTGACTAGAAGAAAACAAACAGCCCACCTATTGAAGAATGTCTGTTCCACGAACGCTATGCAACGTTCTAGCAACTTCTAGGCTTTGGTGGATTATTGTAGGATCCGGGATATTATTTTAGACAATGTTAGATGACGTTATGGGCGCATGCGCAGCGCCTCCTGGCTCCCACTTGCATAACTTCTATTTAAATCTATAGAGATGACCTTTTAGAACAGTACGCCAGTGAGGTTCGTTCTGTACGTTTATAAGCGAAAAGGGAAGAGGCTGAGTACTTTTATTTATATTTAAACATTAATTTGATTTAGAATAACGATAAAAAACTTGTGCGTGAATTATTTTTTAAAAACAAAAAATTAACTTTTAAATTAATGGCTGACAGTGGTGTTAAAAGAAATATCCCCATAAAATTGGGTGACTTCAGCGTCATTGATACAGAGTTCAGCAATATTAGAGAGCGTTTTGATGCTGAAATGAGAAAAATGGAAGATGAGATGACCAAATTTCGTTCTGAATTGATGAATCGTGAATCCAATTTTTTCAAAACAACAACCAGGTAAGTTTTATATATATAATTTTTATGAGTTTGGTAATCTTAAAAAAAAGTAATAAAAAATACCGGTTGTACATTTATGTAGGGAAGACACTGATAACTTTTACTGGGTGTGGTACGTTCTGGGTGACCTTAAGTATGTAATATTTATTTGTAAATCGTTTTATACTTAATAAATAAGTAAAAATGTAAGATTTTTTTCAATTTTTTTCTTAAAAATAAACGTGTTAGGCTGCAAATGGTTAAAAAAACTGTATTTCGGATAATTTTACAAGCCAAGTAAATTTCTATTTATATTTCTAACCTAAAACAAAGATAAATAACTACTGTTCTGATTTATTCAGCACACAATTATATTTTACATGAAAAGTTATGTTTACAAAATTCTTGGGATCCATCTAAAATAAACGTTCCTCTTTTATCTCGGTTTACTTAGATATACATACGATGCAAGATTCCTAGGCAAAAAAAAAGAAGAATTTGTGGCATTTGCCAGGTTTAAAATATGAAATTTTAGCCTAAATGGCTTATTGCCAAATATTGCACAAAGCAGTTTATAATATATATATATTTTTTTAGTTGTTACCTTCTCTGGTTATTGCAAACTTTAATAATACTAAGTTAGTAAATATAATATTTTAGATTTACTCCTATACCTTTAAAAATAAATAAGTAATTACAAAATCAAAGCTTATTTTAAATTTGAATGCTAACCCAATGGATCGTGGTCTTCCACACGAGAATCGAGGTAATAATCGTATTTTTGTAGAATATTTTATTTAATTTTTTGCATCTCCTATTGTTTATTGTATTGAATGTGTAATCAGTGTTAGTGTTATTTAATTTACCAGGGAGAATGTAACTAAAGTTTGTGCGTTTTTTTTTTAGTCAGCAGTATTTTTAACTGTTTATTTATTTACTAAACATTTTTTGTTTATTGTATGATATTGCTGCTTTATGCTGGTGTAAGTTTTTGCGATTCTTAGAAATCAAGCCTTTTTTTTTTGCATAACTTTTTATAGAGAAAAGGCTTCAACAAAATGAATAAACAAGAGGATATTATGGGCTACAAAAGTAACCTTTACACAAGGAGTCTCTTGTTTTCCTAGATATAGATTTCTGACGGTAGCATGTAGAAGCGAATCATTGCATTAGCCCCAGAAAATTTTCTGTTGAAGTCGGCTGTACAAAAAAGAAAAAAAAAAAATTGAGGTGAATGATTTGAAAAAAAGTTATAGATATCACACGTAATCGTGTAACTTTAAAAAATTTCATTCACTTTAAGGGTATTACTGAAAAAGTCTTGGGACATCTCTTCCGTTTATTTTCTATTCAATTAATACGTTTTTCCATCGTTTTGGCAGAAAAATATATTTCTCTTTTGCCAATGGCAAATTTCACAAAGCCGCTGGTAATGTCATTTCAAAGTTCCTAGATAGTTTCAATAATAAACTTTTGTCTCACCTAGCTAACAGCCTAACCCTGGTATTCATTGATTATCAATTTTTATGATCCGTGATCCATTTTTTTGCCTCTTATAAAATTTACGAATGCGAAAGTACTGCAAACGAATTTTTTTGCTGCATAAGACAAGATAGCTCCTGGATTATTGGATAGAAAGTAAAGTTGGATTAACAAACTGTTTGTTAATTTTAACGTATAAAACGCACAATCTTGTGTTACACCTTAGTTCTTTGTAATTAGAGAAATGTCTTGAAATATTGATTTTTTGTTTTATTCTATCCAGTTTAGTTGTCTTTTTTAATTTAAATTCTTGTAAAATGTAAAGATTATGCTTAGTTGAGTTTGTTAGGTTATGTAAGCTCCTGTAGTAAACTTTTACTTTCTCATACTACTATCTATTTTTAAATATTGTAACTATTATGTGTGAGCTCAGAAGATGACTCAGCAATGTAAAAACAATTTGGTATAAAGTAACGCACATGGTTGAAAGTGCAGTTAGGTCCGCAAAGCTGCATTAATATTGCCGAATTTTTAATTATAAATATTTACAATAATTAGTTATTATAAAGACATCTGCCATGGTCAATGACCGTCGGCGGAGTGGTTAATACAATTTTCTTTTCTTTTTTTTTTTTTTTCTTTTTATTATTAATTCTTATTATTATTATTATTAAAGAAACCAGAGAGTTAAAAAAATTTAGGTAAATAAAAGTTTTCAAAAAATCATTTGCGAATAATTAATAATAACCTTTTTCAGAAAGTAATGGATTACCCTATAAATCTAACATTTATTTCTATTATGTAATTTAACCAATACTAGAACCGTATATACTTATTGCTTTACAATATTGTGCTAACCGAGGCCAATCAGAACCATTTAATATTTCTAATATTTCCACATTTGTTATAGAAATATTCCTAAAATATTTTAGTCTGACCTCACTCAGTCTAGAACAAACTACCAATATATGGTACATTCGATCAAGCATTAGGTCATTACATAAGAGACAAACTTCTTCGGTATTATCATGGTGGTATGGCGGAGAACTACCTAAATACAATAAACCAGCTCGAGCCTTAATTATCCACCTGACTTGCTCCAATGATAAACTACAATTGAAGTAATGTTTGTTACCTAAGCTAAAATTAAGCTCTTTATAAATGTTATAGGAATCGAGTTCCAAAGCTTTCTGCATAAATTCCTCTTTAAATTGTAGTTGGACACATTTGACTAATTTATTAAAAATATTGTTCCATGAGGTTATATTGTTAGTATTACATTCAAAGTTTATATGACATTTTTTTAAAAGGTTGATGATTTCTAGAAACCAAAAAAGCTTCTTAGAAACAATTTGGGTCGCAACTACTTTTGGTAACCTGTTGTCACTCATAGCAAAAACTTTAACAATGTATTTTAATTGTAATTTGAGGGTGTGAGTATAAATTGGTAGGTAACCAGTTTCACAATAAATAAAGGCAGATGGGACAAATAATGGCAGTTTAAACACTTTTTTAATAAAGAAACGGTATAGCTTTTCTAGATCTTCATATTGGTCTCCTCCCCAAACCTGGGCCCCATAACAAGCCATAGAGCGACTTACACTGTTAAATAATTTTAGTTTCGAATAATACTTTATACTATTATTTTCTATAAGTCGACTCCATAACGTGTTCAGCCCTTGTTTAGCTTTAGACACATTACTTTTAATATGCTTTACAAATGACAATCTAGAAGTCAATGTCACGCCCAAGTACTTGTACTCATTTACCGTTTCTACAACTTCATTATGGCAGAACCATTTCTCTCGTTTTGCAGGCCTTCCTCCATTCCTAAAAACAATAATCTTAGATTTCTTCATGTTTATTTTCAAGTTCCATAACTGCGTGTAGTTACACCCAGGAATGTATTTTATTTTTATTTTTATTTTAATAAATAAAGACTGTATAAATAAATAATTAGTTTTTAATATTTATTATATTATTTTTTAGTATAGTAATTAGATATACACAAATGTATATTTACTAGAAAAATTTGCCCTGAAGGGGTGGTTAGATAGATTCCTTCTAAAGTGATAACGATTGAATAGGGCTCTTCGGAGTTTTTGCGATTGAACGTGGAGAACTGAAGTAAGATAAAGTTGTGTTCATTACAGTTGTTCAAGTAAGAAAGTGGTGTTTTTCTTTCTTGGACTACATATTATTCACTTGGGACTTTGCCCCTCTACTGGGGCGCATAGTAATGAACAGTAATTAAGGAAAGTTTACATTTTTTTACTTAAAAAAAAGCTATCAATTTAGAACTCTTAAATAAGGAGTAATATTATTAGGGAACTTTAAGATACTCAGGCCTATTCACGGGGCATGGCAGTTTCAGGAAGCACCTGCACAAGGTAGGGCTTATTAGCTCGGAACCGTTGTGCAGATTGTGGTCAGGAAGAGGAGGAAATGGCCTCTCACTTGTTATTCGATTGCGTTGTAATCGAACGGCTGCGCTACGGTATCTTTGGAACTCTGAGGCCAGGGGAGATTGTAGCGCAGAAGGAACTGGTAGGGAAAATCCTCAACTTTTTTTAGAAGGGAAGGTTTTTATCTATTAGACCCAAAGGAGAAGGCACAATAAACCTCTTGTGGCTGCGGTGCCGTGGGGCTGTGGGTCCAGTCCCGCTTCCAATCTAATCTAAGGGAACTTCAGAACGAGAGAGTTGGCTTTATTCCAAAGTTGTAATTTCAGGGTAATTTACGGACTTGAAACGTAGTAAATATCAATAAGAATTAATTATGTCCCAAAAATGGTAAATTAGAAAACAAAAACATTGTTTACAGCAAGTATATTTTACAGAATCGATTTTTGTAAACGGTACCTTTAAAGAGAACATGTATAATATAATATTGAACTCATCTAATTTTTAGTAGCTCATTATACTAATTGTTGTGTATGTAAAATTATAATTTTCAATTTTATTTTTCAAGGAAAGATCCATGATTATTCCACGGATGCAATCTTAAAGTTGTATCAGAATGTCATCAAAACGGAATGCTATTTTTGAGATTGATGTAATGTTTAGTTTTTGGAATATTTTGATACATATACAAATAAAAACAATTTTTTTTTTTTTTTTTTTTCAGTTTTATAAGGAACGTAACTAGTTTAAAGTTAGTTTTAAAATTTGACGCTATAACACTACTCCCTCTTATCTAGTAGAAAGAGAAGGTAACATTAGGTAAGCTTTAAGAAAATTGTAGTGTAGAGTATGTGGAAATATACTGATATTTACTCTGTTTAAACTACCTCTGAAGTTGTATGATAGTTCGAAACCAGTCAGGGATGCCTATAAACGTGCACGCTACTACGGATAAAAATTCAAAGATATTTTACAGCACTGCTAGCAAAACACATTTTCAACTTTTAAGAAAAATGTTTAATCAATTGCCTTGAGGCAGTCAGATGACTGTGTTTTCATTAAATCATTGGTTTTGTTTTCATTTTTCATTCGTTCGTTGTAGTTTCTACCATTGTTAAACAAATTTTACTTCTAAAATTAAATAATAAATATGCGGAATCGCTGACGTCAGCCAACCTTGAAATAGTAATTACATGAAACTAGCGCTGGGTGCATTATTAAATGCAATTAATGTGTTGCAAATATTAAAAAAAAACTTCAACATCCCCATTCATTCTTCTAATATGTCTTTAAATTTTTTTGAGAAAAGAAAAATTCCAAAATTAATGTTACAAATCCGCGCAGTTATACTAATAACTACCAAAGATAGAAGTTATTTTATCAGCAAAACTAATATTCCACATGATTTTATGCCATTAATTAAAGTAATTATAAGCATAGCTTATTCCAGTGTTCATCTGGTAGAGAACAGTTTTATTATGGGTTACTCGTTAATGAAAACTATACGAAAAAGAGAAACGTTGAAAAATACCGAACTTTGAAAAAATTTTCCTATACAAAATAAAATCCCTAATTTTCTTTAAAATATAGGGTATATTCTCGTTTATATATATAATTTTTTTTGCAACAACATACATTAAATAGATTTCGAGAAAAAGTATATTTATATTATGTATGTAATCGCCTATTTTTTCAGGCGGGGCTTAACGTCCAACTACGAATTAATTAGGTGTCGTGGACGGAAGCGACTAGCTAACATACTTTGCTGTAAATTTCTTTTATTAACCATTAAATAAAATCCAAGGCCTAAAGACCGGGGAATCGAACCCAGTACCATAATACATAATTAGCTTTGCAGTCTCGCCTCTAACCGCTCGGCTACCGTGGCGGCCTGAAAAAATAGTATTTATATTAAGGATATTTCTGTGAAAGAGGCAGGATAGATTTCCTCTAAATTGCCGTTCTTTTGGGTACTATTAATGGGGGTTATAAAAGTAAATTGAATGGAGTTGATGTATCCAGTCCACTTTCTTAAAAAAAATGTTTCTTAGGCTATTGGGTAAACTTCGTATTGGCTGAGGTAGGCTTATTTTTAAAGATGGATTTTATGTAATGTGTGGGATAAATATTCCGAGTTTAGTAGAGAATATTAATGAGTTAGAACGTTGAGAATAGTATTAAGAGGTTTTTTAGGTTCGTACTCACAACCACATTTTTTTTTTAAGCCTGCGCGGCCCATTAAAATTCAACTCAGTGGTTGAGAAACGCTGGTCTAGAATGGTTACTAAAAAGAGGACAAATGATCGCGATCAGATTAAATAATTTTAGAGACAACAAAAAAAGAGTAAAGTAATCGCCTACTTTTTCAGGCGGGGGGCGGAAGCTCATACTTTACTATAAACAATTATCTCTAACAAATAAAAAGTAGTCATACGCGGGATTCGAACTGGAGATCTCCTACTTACAAAGCCACGCTCTTAACCATTAAATCAATGCCCGCCCCACCAGAGACACTGAACACACACATATGGTGTGTGTGTGTGTGTGCGCGCGCATTCTTATGTCTCGTATTTTTCCCTAGCTACTTTCAGATATCAAAATAAAGGATGGATTAGTGGATTAAACACGATGTATTGAAAATAATCTTCCAATTTTTTATCCTGATAATATTACAAAGTTCAATATTGCTATAAATGTAGTTTGTACTTACGTAATTATAACTTTTAACCGTCTTTTACTATACCAAGTAAAAATAAGTGTGAGCGGGTCAGTTTATTTTATTTTATTTTTTTTGCAAATGAAACTGTGCATGCGATTGTACTCAGATGTATGCATCCACCGTAACTCAAAAATCGCTATTTGACTTTAGGCCGGAAAATGTTTCAAAAAGGAAAAAAAACAAAAAGGTTTCGTTCCAAATCATTCTACCAGAAGTACTACTTCAATAAATAGTTTTTTCCCCAATTTTTTGAGAATTCCGGTCTAAAATGGCTCAAATGACTCTTTCAAACTACACACACTTAATGCTCCTACTTAGTTTCACAGCCTTTATTGAAAACTATGTAATTCGTAAACTTATTATTATTAAATATAAACAGTTATGATGGATATAGCTCTACATTAAACTCCGCAAGCTTTTTTTTTTACAATACCCTGAAGAAGATAGTAAAATTACCTAAACGTTGGTATAAAGCAAAAAAAAATTGTATTTATTTATGACCGCACCTCGATATTCATCAAAAAAAATCATCCATCAACAACAGTCGAAATAACCAAAACTATCATTAAATATAAAGCTTTTTTTTAAAAAAAGTAGTTGGACGTTAAGCTCCGCCAGAAAAAATTAGGCGATTACATCTTACTATAAAAGATTGAATATGTAAACAAAATTTGAAATCTGAAGTAAAATAACTGACAGAAATACCATTTCACATAAATAGATTTTGTAAGTTTTTAACGGTTTTGCCGAAAATAGTACCTTATTAAAAATTTTTTGAAGAGAACGAATTTTTAGAGCACATTGTAGAAGTTTTAATAAAATTTAATTATGTAAAATGCTGTAAGAGAAAGTTGTATGAGTGTTCACACCAGAATTTTTTTCTCACTTTTCCCTTACCTGTAAGAGAAATCAATTACTGTATAGATTTTTAAATTTTAATTTTTTTGTCTATAGGAAATACACGATTTAGTATGAAAAAAACTGCTGTTGATATCTCGTAAAAAAAACTTTCTTTTGCTTTGAATAATGCTCTTGTGAATTACAAATTTTGTTTAAACTCAAATCATACTTTATAAATATTTGTTATGGATAGCAGTTATAATCTGGCTAAAATTTTACCTTCTCTTTCTACAAATTGAGATTTAAAATTGGCAAATGCTCGTGAGCATTTTTATGTTTTTCGCTATTTTGTTCAAAAACCACACCAGTAAATTACGTGTAAGGAGTACTCCCTGAAGCCTATTACTATTTTGATTGTATTTCCCCGATAACCTCCTCCCATGAAAATAAGAGAGTTTTTGAGGATTCAGGATTCCAATGGGGGCGTATAGTGATCTAGTGCATAGTGGAAATTCATTTTTAGAGGTTCTTTTAAAGTCTGAATAAGTATTCAAAGAATACTTGATTAAAATACCATAAGAATATTTATTTAAAATTTTAAAGTCTGACAAAAAGTTGGTTGTATAGTAAAGAGAAAACCGTGTGAATATCACACACCATGTTTTTATTCATAGTAGAATTAGAGAGCTCGTTATTATACTTTTTTATTTATTTATAATATATTTATTATTTATAGTATTGTTTAGTTGAGGGTTACCTATTGCCGACTGTTTACTGTTCCTTAAATGTTGCATTTTATATTATGTTTATGAACATTTTCATAATTCTCTGTTTGCAGTACATCCTCGAACAGTGTCTCCACAACCAGCGGTGGCCCAGTCGGAGGTGCAGACAAAAGTTCAACGTGGCTGGACAGTTTGAACTCACCGCTGATACAGGATGAAGGTGACAACAAAATGTTGAAACTGAGGTTCGATGTTAGCCAATATCAACCCGAAGAAATTGTCGTCAAGACGGTTGACAACAAACTTCTTGTAAGCATACTTGTTTTTGTATTGTTTTTTAAAATATTAACATTCTGAAGAAGCACATACTCCAATGAGTATATGGTTCATGCAATTTAAGGGCAATTATTCCAGCCCTGTAAGTTTAATCGGACCAGAAAAGAGGCTCTTTAATTTTGTTAAAGGCTGGAGTTTTTCGCGGCGAAAAGGGAAACTCTCCGCCGTCTCCAGCCCAGCCCTTCACACTGACTAATTGTGTGAAGTATAGTTTTCTCCTTTTGCTGTCAGAACCTATACAGATGAGCTGTCACATTTTGAAGTTCTAGATTTCTCTTGCTCTACTTATAAAACATTTTTGTAGTAAAAATAATTTTTAAGGGATTTCCCAATAGCGAGACATATCATCAAGCTTCTCTATAAAGTGAAAGTGCTGCGGAACAGTATGATTCCGCAGACTTCATAATTCCAGACATTTTTAAATTTTTTTCTCGAAATCTGCTACAATGTTTTGCATAATCTTTGAATAAAAATCACATAAAAGTGTTTAAAATTATAAAAATTAGAAGTATCTTTTACTTTTATTCCAAAATATTTTTCGGAAAAAGAGATTTTAATCCGCCATAGGTTTTTGGAGAATCATTTAGTTGATTTAAGTTGTGGGCTGACTTTTACAAAATGCAATGCAGAGAGAAGTTTATTCGCTCTGTAATTGCGCTTGATAGTTATGAGTCGCGGAACTAAATGGAGTCATCCATAAACCCTGCAGATAGCTATATCAAAATCGTCGGACTATACCATCGATATTTGTTTGAGCCAAACTAGACGTTTGAAAATTATTTAATCATTTATAAGTCGCGATTGTTATACACCAGATTTTCTGCATCAATCCAGAGTTATTGGCTCCAAGAGCATTTCAGAAGTACCCTTTTGTTATGCAGACAACTTCAATTGGATGTATTAATGATTTATTTAATTTTTATTTTTCAGGTCCATGCAAAACATGAAGAGAAATCCGAAAGTAAATCTGTATACAGAGAATACAACAGAGAATTTCTATTACCCAAAGGAACCAATCCGGAATCAATTAAGTCATCGCTTAGCAAGGACGGTGTATTGACTGTAGAGGCACCTTTACCCTCGCTGACGGGACCAGACAAACTTATCCCAATCACACAACATTAGATTTTTAATTAAAACAAAAAAAATTATATATACATATATGTATATATATATATCACAAAAGAAGAAATAATATATTTTATTTTTGTTTATTTTTATTTTACCATACGTTGGTTGCAAGGCCATGAAAGAAATTTCTATTTTTATTAAAAATCAAAACTAGTTCTCGTGTTCTTGCAAAGAAATACCCCTTTGGTAACAGCTTCTAATTGTTTAAAAGTATTTTTTCAAGCATGTTCCTACATGTCTGATGAGATGGCATATTAAGAAGGGTCTTTATATCAATCAAAGAGTGGATTTTTGTTTTTATTTTCACACTCGACAACTATCAAATAACTTCTCACTGCTTTTTATTTAATAATTTCCTAAGTATTAAATGGTTGAAGAGAAAAAAAAAAATCCATAGCAGAGGTTATCATTGTGCACTTCATAATATTATAACTATCCGGTAGAATAGTTGTATAAGGGTTGTTCGTCAAAAACTGCTCGATAAGCGTAATGTTAAAAAGCATCCAACTCGGACAATTTTTTTTCTTTTCTTAAAAGATAATATTCCCAAACTTTCTTTAAAATATATACATATATATTTGAGTTACGAATTAACTAAACTAATTGGCCTAAAAATAAAATTCTAAATATGTCCTCACTGTACGTGTGTATGTGTTTATTTACCCTTGGAGTAGTCGCGCAAATAAATGCTTTTATTGAAGAAACACTAGTCAATATTTTTATTTTGTTTTCTCGTTTATTTAAATTTTTCCCTTAATATATTATCTTAAATTATAAAAGAAAAGAATATTTAAAAAGAATCTGTGGCCATAGGGGTTTTTTAAGGTAATAAATATTTAATTACACAACAGCTTCATGCTTTATTTTTTTCCTTATTATAGGTCTGTATGTGCAATTAAAATAAACAATATAAATATTTCACTTGTACAGGGTGTATTACTATAAATTCAGATCCATTCGAATAAAGCGAATGGTAGCCTTAAGAAGGGTATGTGATTGTTCTGCCATAGTTGGCCTGATCTGTCCTGAACTTAATCGTCACAATTTATACTTCCTTATCCTAGTGTAGTAAGAGTAAAAAGCAGCCCTTTTGGTTAGACACCCGTTTGTTCGAAAGGAAAAATACACTCTGTACAAAAATATACCCACCAAGACCTTTATTGTTCACACTGATAAGACAAAAAATTAATAAAAATACGAGAAAGTAAAAGTAATAGTTGTAGCAGATGTTGGAGAATTTTGGATTTTGTTTTTAAAAAAATTCTTTTATGTGAATTATTTTTAATTTAGAAGTAAAAAAAGTTTTTTTTTCATTTAGGTTCAGATTTTTTTATTAGAAAAATAACATTTTAATTTATTAATTTAAAAAGTTAAGAGACGTATTTTTTTTTGGTTAGGAGTTTAAAAATAAAGGAAGTGCCCTAAGTTTTTCACACACCTTTGTGCCTCTCTGCAATTTTTTCCATTAAAAACTCTCACTCACACGAATAATTTCTGTTTGTAATGTAATTAAAATTAACTTTTTTACTCCAAATTTTATATTTCATTAAAAGATAGTGAAAATAACAGGGAATACATAGAATAATAAACACAAGTTAAAAAAAAAATTAAAATGTATGTATTTATATGAGAAGAAATATAAAATATGGACATTGTCTTGCTGGACGAGCAAGCAACTAGTCTTATAATAAATGGTGCTTAAAAAGCTTAAAAAAAATGTACTGCTAGTTATTTTGTTTAACAATTTTTACTGTGGTAAAGGAAACTCATAGTATAACCTATTTTGTTATAATTGTAACAAAACAAAATAAAATAAAATTGTCTTTTATGTAATAAATATTAATCCTGATGTTTGTTTTTTATTTTATTTTCAGATACCCACAAAAATCTAAGTACTAGGTTTTAAAATTATTTTACTTTTTTTAAATTATTTTAATAAACGATTTTTGTTTTTTCAAATTATAATAAAAAAAAATCAGCCTATTAACCAAGGATTGTCAAACTGGTGGCCCGCGGGTCACATGCGGCCACCGAGATAATTTTTTAGGCCCACGATGTTCAAAAATTAAGTGAAAATATAAAAAAAATTGTTATGGAGAAATAGCGCTTAGGAGAGATCGAGACAGTACTGTACACACAATTCTGTTAACCTTTTAATTACCAAAGACAAGCGTACACGTGGCCCAGTGCCCTTAATGGGGTGGGGGGGCTGTGGGCTTATATAAACGCGGTGACTGCTTCCGGCGACGTTTAGAAACTCTCAGTGCCACGTAATGTAAACTGATCTCAATAGCGAAACCTTAAAAAGAGCATTCTGGGTTGAGATATTAATCATGCCTATCAAATCAAATCTGTAAATTTAATGAAGCTCGCGTGAATCATGCCTCTTGCACCTAATGCCTCGTCTTTTAAATGATTTTGACAACCATTGTCTAGATTTCTACTTTTTCGTCTCTGTCACCTACTTTTATGGCCAAGGCTAAAACAAATATTAAGGATGATAGCATTCATTTGGAAAATGGATGGCAAAGTAAAAGGGAAAAACTCCAACTTGTCTTCCAGTTCGTCTGGATTTCTACTTTATCTAACGCTGTCGCCTGCTTTTATGGACAGTGCTCAGATAAACAAAGGAGAGCCTTCATTTGGAAAATCTAAGGTAAAATACAACGGAAAAACACAGAATTGGCTTCCTGTTAGTTTAGTTTTCTACATGTTTTGTCTCTGTTATCTAGTATTGAGGCCAAAGCTAAAATATACATAAAGAGTAGCCTTCTTTTGGGAAATGTAAGGTAAAATTCAACGGAAAAATACAGAATTGGGTATCAGTTCGTCTAGATTTCTACTTGTTTTCTCTCTGTTATCTACTACTGATGCTAAAGCTAAAATATACATAAAGGGTAGCCGTCTTTTGGAAAATCTACGTAAAAAACCACGGGAAACTACCGAATTGGCTTCCTGTTCGTCTAGGTTTCTACAGTTTCTGTCTCTGCCACCTAGTTTTATGGCCAGAGCTGAAATAAACATAAAGGGTAGCCTTCTTTTGGAAAATGTAAGGTAAAAAACAATGGAAAAATACGTATTGACTCCCAGTTCGTCTAGATTTCTACTTGTTTTGTCTCTGCTGTCTAGTATTGAGGCCAAAGCTGAAATATACATAAAGGGTAGCCTTCTTTTGGAAAAAGTAAGGTAAAAAACAATGGAAAAATACGTATTGGCTCCCAGTTCGTCTAGATTTCTACTTGTTTTGTCTCTGCTGTCTACTATTGAGGCTAAAGCTAGAATTTACATTAAGGGTAGCTATCTTTTGGAAAATCTAAGGTAATAAATAACGGAAAAATACCGAATGGATATGGGTACTAGTATCTAAACCTCCATTTACTGGAGAATTTTTAATAGTTTTAATCAGGTTCCATTTTATTTAATTGATAAATATGATTAAATAAACGTAAATAACTTGAATAACTTGTTTTCGACCATGTAGTCCTTCATTTAGATTAACTCGTAATGATTAATTCTACCATTTTTAAAATGCTACCTTTGTAGATGTACATTAAAATTAATTTGATATTTATCATAGAAGTATTTCTTTGTAGGTCAACTTTTTATCATTAGTACTACTTTTTAAAAGTATTACTTTTTGTATGATAAACTTAAATTTGAGTCTTCCTCGAATTTTGTAAGTATGGAGACTAGCTGGACGTTATTGAATTGGCCTGTGAACTTTATATTTTTAATGTAACAAATTTCAAATGGATTGTGAGGACTTGTACTTTAAAGGAAATTAATTTTTATAAAGCATTCAATACTTACTAAGTGCGGATTAGCATGACATAACGAGTCTGTATTATTACCTTCTGCATTCTGCAATTTGGTGCTGTGTTAAACTATAATGACAATTTTTATTACAAATAAAGTAAACAATTAGGTATGTTTGTTATGACATAAAAAATAAAGACAGTGTATGAATTGGTAGAGTAACGTTAATTCGGGAGTTTTGTAACCACTAAACTTGCAACTATAAATCTCGCGCGACAATGAAAACGTTATGTTTACGAAAAAGTTATGTCAACTTCCTTATTCGCGTACTAATCTTAAAGATTAGTGGCACGATCTGTGCTGTTCTGAAGATAGAACACTTTTTGCTTAATAATTGAACTTAGGAAGCTTTTTATTTAATAATTACATTTGTTTGGACAATTTATGCGGTTTTTTTTTAAAAAAAGGACAGAGTTGAATGGCTGTAACCAGTAACATTCACATATTATGTGAATGAATAGTTAATGGCATATGCTTCCATATGTCTGGGAAGAACAACTAAACTTCGGAGAAATTCTGAGTTTTATAAAATTCTTTCAAATTGAAAGAGAAAGTTGTAGAGTACATACCATTCTTTTCTTTCCCTATCGGCTTCTCTTAAAAGTAATCTCCTCTTACGAAAGTAAGAAAAACAAACTTCTTTTGCAAGGTTATAAAAAATTAACTACGTCGCTAGCGACAGACATTATTTCACATGATATGTGAAAGGGAATTAGCACAAGGAAATATGGAATGGGCAAAATGTGTATGAGGTTGTTATGTCGATGTGAGACGTGGCGCCAGAACATGGGCGTCACCGCCCGACTGATAGGCGGTGGGTACTTACAAACAACTCAATCTATTCCTCTGTAACCAACTTCAATCATATCTTGGCAACAAGACAACATCATCTGCTCTTCTTCCCATCGAACTTTTATCTGTTATTTCCTCGGAGGCCGCTCATGGAATTGCCTCAAAGTACTAAATATTTGACTAATCCTTGGACATTGATGAGATCCCTTGATTACAAAAAAAAAGTAATGCCTGTAGGTTTGTTTATAAAACGTAAAAAGTAAATTAGATACACAGGATTTTAAGATCATTTGTCCATCCATTTAACTTTGGAACAAGTAAAACAATAATTTGTGCGAAAAATTAACTGGAATTTTTTTTTTTGCAACAATCTAGATCTGATAGATTTTTAAAAAAACTTGCTGAAAATTAGCAAAAGCGGCATTTTCAAAAATTGTTGTTGTTTCCTTTTGGAAACTACGTAGCGCCTAAACGCGTGAACCGATTTTCATGAATGAGGTGTCATTCGATTCGGAATTTTATGTAGTTTATTTTATATGATTCAAAAATGAAACAAGATGCGGCCAAACCACATCAAGTTGCAAGATACTCATCGTATTGATTGATCACTTATGATGATCTAATCAATTGCAGTGTAATAAATGGTCAACATGAATTAGGACATCACAGTCTTCCTTAATAAGGCAAGTAGATCCAAATATCGCCAAGAAAGCAAATAGAATGAGATGATTATCTAGATAAAACTGACATACACGTTATATTAACACCTCGTGATAACATCTCTCTTCTCGTGACCAATAGAGGGTTGTGAGAGCAACTCCCTAGCACATGGGCGTTTCGCTCCCTCTGACAATGGTTCTCTACTTCTTCTGTTACCCGACCACTGACACCTGCGGTCCTCTGAAGAAAACATAATTGATGTTTAATTTCAGGGCGTTTACGCACTCAGTACTGAGAGCACTTTTTCCTCTATGATGAATTTATTCAATTTTGGAGTGCCTTGAAATTTCGAACGCCGACCGCTTTCCATATGCGCTCGGCCTACACTCTCAGAGAATTTCTCAATTTTCTTACATCAAATTCAAGTACTCGTTCATTTCGATTTCTAATTTAAAATTAATTGAAATCGGATTTAGTCAACAGAAGTGAGTCGCTGAGCGTTCTTCAAAGGCTATAAAGAGGGCTCTCGCAAACATTTATCAAGGCTTCTTATAAATTATTATCTTCTGAATGTCCGAGACGCGTATAACATTGCTGAGGTTGTACTCCCAGAGAGTCCCAGTTATACTCCACCTGGCGATGATATCATTATCTTCAATATATGTTCAAAATTATTTTTCAGTCCAGTGCTGAGTATGAGCTCAAAATGCTATTCACCACAACAATCATTTCATCTTTATGTGGAACTATTTTATCAACAAAATCAATATTTAAAAATAAAATAAATTTTAATTCAGAAAAATACAAAATAATTTTGTCGTTGACTTCTTATTCATTAAACTTGAGGACAAAGGATGTTTTCTTTGAATCAGCAGCGTTGTTCCTTATAAGTCCACCTGCAGCGCCTTTATTGGAAGATGGCTGCAATATTTTAATTATCATCTGAAACAAGATTGGGATATATTTGGTTGATCACAACTTTTACATTAAATCTAAGTTAGAAGTCCGTATTTTATATTAAATTTAAATACCATCCCAGGGAATAATATTTTAGACAAAATCGAACTACAGAAAGTAACATTTCAATTAATATATTTTTGATTTTAGATTTTCTGAAAAATGGCTAAACACATTGTTTTTAAACTTGGTATAGTATCAGCTTCTATGAAGACAATTTCCACCTTGAGTACGGAGAAAGGAAATTCTATCTCCGCGGTTAGTAGTTAAGGTTTCAGTCTCTTTACTTCGAAAGACTAGTAAATTTTTTGACGAGGTCACCATCTAACATTAGCTGACCATGGCAGAATCAATTATCATAGACCTTTTTTGGATTTAATGATTTATATTGACGATAGGGAAGTAAAAACAGTTACTGCAAAATAAAGCAATTAGATAAAAGGAATAGTATCGGCTATGTTCATTGAGGACATCGGCGTTTTTGTAAAGGTTTTACTCAGAACGGCTGGCGAACAGTTAAGTACAACAGGTAGTTTGAAAGCAGGCAATTTAAATAAAATTTCATAAAATTTTTCCGGGTTTAATCGAGTGAATAACACGGGAACCATAGAAGAAAAAAGGTTTTGTTTTAATATTTTTGCAGTTTAGTTATTTTAATTATGTTTTCAAAATTTCAGTTTTTAGTTAATTTTTATGTTTTCTTTAAAAATTATAATTCGATTTTATGCCGAACTAAATTTCTGAATTTTTTGCCGTTTTATTTTTATATTGTCATTAAATTTTCGCCTGTACTTCTGCATTAAAAATAACATACCACCTACTCCTAACAATATGATGTTGACCATGGCAGTAAGTCAAATATTTATTTTTGAATTTTGTATACTTATTCCTGAAAAATAAATGGAATATTATTATTATTATTTATAGGAATAACTAATTATCTATCTAATTCTAATAAATTAAAAATGGGTCGTGTAATTTCTGTTTTTATGTAAAAAAAAAAAAAGGGCAATAAAAATGATTGCATAAATTATTGTTCTTTTCTCATCTTTCCAAATCTTTGCAAAAGTAATTAGTTAAAAGTAAAATTAGTTGATAAAAGACATAAATTATTTGAAATAATTTGATTTTATAAACAGTTAGTAATTAGGCTTTAGGAAAGAAAGGTTAAACTAGAGTGCATCCTTGAATTGCTCTCAAAGCACTTATACCCGGCTTTTGAAAGTAAAACAAATGTTCTTAAGTTTCTTGATTTCTTAAAGGCATTCGACTCGATTTTACAAGATTTGTTACTAACGGAATTATCGTTTTATGGAATAAGAGAAGTTACGCTCAAATTGTTTAAATGGGAGAGTTCAAATCATTAGTATTAATGGTCAAAATTCTATTTTGGGAACTCTTCTATTCGTGCTCTTTTTGAACAATATATCTTGCATCGGAAATGTAGAGGTATTTTTTTTGAGGGGGCGTATTGACAGCTGTCATTAGAACCTCCAATTATTATTATTATTTATTATTTTTTTCATTGTATTTAAAGACCAAATTTTTATTTTTACTCATACTTGCTCTCTGTTCATTCAATTAGGTGAACATTAACCAGTTTTTATTTTTAAGAAATGCTAATGTCACGTTATATGTTAAAAGTTTCAGATATGAAAGAATGAAAATGCTTACCTGGCGGATAATTCGGCCAGGTTACTTTCTGGAAGAGTACTCTCTGACACAATAACAAATGGTCATCAGGAGTAGCAGTAGATGAGCAAACATAAAGGAAAAGCCTAGGTTCCTCACCAAGTCCACTTTCTCGCCTATCCAAGCTTTCAGTTTTGTACGGCATCCCTGAAACCAATTTTAAATAGCTTCACTGTAGTGTGTTATGGTATTTTTTTCATTTAAATTACACTCTTTTTTCATGAATTTATATATAAAAATAGAAATTATTGTGTTTAAGAGATATGATGGTTTTTAATTGGTTTTCTGCAACCGCATTGATTGGTTTTAACTTGTACTTAACTTAACATGGAGGTGTGTCTTTTTTTTACAGGACTATCGATTAAATATTTAGGAAAGAAACTGTTCCAACTATCCGAAGTTATCAACCTCCTTAATGACCACAATTAAAAAAAAACTATGTCATATTTATCTAAACTCTTCCAAAAAAAGAATCCGCAGGCTTTCCATATCTAGGAATTTAATTTGTAATAATTTTTCTCTGTTTCTATTTTTATTTATTTTTTTATTAAAATAATTTTTTGTTTTTCAATATTGTTTTATTAGTGTTCAGTTTTGTTTATATTATTGTAAACATTCGGTTTATATTATTGTAATAATAGCAGTCAATGCAGAATACTTCTTTACAAAGATATGCAAAATTATAAAGACCTGTAGCTTCGATTACATTTTTTTTTTTTTAATTAAAATTAGTAAAAAAAAAAATTCTTCTTGGTTACTGTTATTTTTTTATGCTTCCATGAAATGAGATATTTGAACACATATTGAAATTATTAATATACAGTAAAAAATTGGAAGTGTGATGAACTTTTTTTCAATCAAAACCTTGAGAATTTCAGCAAACGAAGCAGTGCAAGTGTTAACACCAAATTCCAATTGTTATAAATAGATTTTGTTGTTTTTGATACATTAATTTTTATTGTTGTTTCATTTAAAAAGAGATTTAGTCCTAAAAGTTATGATTTTTAGAGATACCAATAAGTGTATGTACAGAACAGGTCCGCCTACTGTTAGCGTTGAACGTTCACAATTCTCGGGGTAACCGTAAACGGCAACTTTTCCAACCTATGTACATTGTTACGTAGGGTGCCTTTGTGACGTCGCGTCTATCTCCATTTATAGGCATTTAATAACTCTAGCTTGTTTGTGAATGAATTTGCACCAAATTACAAATATAATAATAAATTTAGATTACTAACTGGAAAACTTTGACGCTGGCGTTCTTAACTGATTTACATTTTATTACATTCATTATTTACATTTTCTCCCCAAATTTTTTTTCTACACAATTGCAGGAGGCGTGGCCCGCATAGCTAAAATCTCTCTCATGTATTGAGTTCGATTACCGGTCTAGGCCTTGGATTTTATTAAAAAATTAATAAAATCAATTTGTAGTAAAGTACGTTTGCTAGTCGCCTCCGTCCACGACCCCTAATTGGTAGTTGGACGTAAAGTCCACCTGCAAAAGTAGGCATTACTTATTTTTTTTTACTTACGAAGCCCTCAAAAATGGGTTTACGAGCTAAATGTTCTAAACAAAAGAGCTAGGCAATTCCTACAGACCCCGTAGATGTTTCAGCGGGTAGTAACGATTCCATGGTTACACGTAGAAATTCTCACTTATTAAACTAAGACACTACACAAATAAACTCGTGGTTACCTTCTTTAGGGTTAATACTGCGGCAAGGGAAGTAAACCCTAAAAATATCTTGGGCCTTTCATAGTAACGGGGATTAAGCGTAGAGTAGATGACCCTACCTTATAAAAACCTATAGTTTAAATTTTCAATCAAGAAAATACCGGTTGCATTTTAAGTATGCGAACCTTGGGAGTTAATGGGGCTATATATTTGTGACAAGTTGGAATTTAAGTTATTTGAAAGTTAAGGATCTGTATGCACATTAGGACAATTTGGCCATATTAAGTTGGTTTTGTTTTGTCATGAACAACGCACTCTATTTGCGCAGATGGTAGGTAACCGAGCGCATTAATGTATAAAAAATGCATCACTAATCAGCGTTAAAAGAGTTTCTATGAGTTAGTAAGTGAGTGAAGGTTCCTTGAGAATGAGAAAAAAACTCTGGAAGAAATTGGAAGTCAAAACATAATATTCCTCTACTTGGTACCCCGGCAATTAGGTCATAGGTATCAGAGAACGCTCGGCCAGGGCGAGGACTTAAAGACTCCTCACGGGATCTAAACCCTTTATGTAGCATTGTAAAGTGCAGCTATCAAAGCAGTGAATAGAAGTGCACAATTAATCACCAGGAATGCTGAGTGCAAACAAGGGCTGCCAGCCATTTAGATGATCGTAGGCCTTTTTAAGGACAACTGCCGACTTGTGAGAACACAAATTCATCACTTTGACCTGGTAACGGATAGCATGTGAGATTCTTTACAGGAAGAAAAGGAAAAAAAACACTGCAATATTGTCTCCATAGTGGAAGGCTATTGTGGCTGAATGTTATACTCATCAAAGAAGGAAAATTGTGCCTTAAATTTTTCACTGATCAATCTGAAAGATAAACAATCTGAAAAATAAACGAAATAGTAGTTTTTGAGAATGGTAAAGTAGATCCTTTGAGTCGCAGGAGCTGTAATGTTTTTCCATTTCAAAGGAATCTAATTTAATCTATGACAGAAGGAACTGCAAGACCAAATAATGCGTACTCCTTCTAGAGCCAAACAAGCGAATCCGTAAAAAGCTCTCTAGGTCCTTTGTACGATATCATAGCAGGACATCTTTTTAGATATACCGCTTTACAGTATATTCATTCTGACCGAAGGCCGATTATTATTGGATATGGTGGGGAATATACAATTTTAAATGTTTATTTTCTGTCTTTGAATTATGTAGACTCTCACTAGATAACTACGCCACAAATAAAGTGGTAACTAATTCTCAAAAAATTGGAAACGATTGTATTTATTTCTGTTACGAACGGTGCGTGTGTTTGTGAGTGCGCGCGCGCTTGTGCGTGTGGGCTGGCTTGCAAAGGAAGTTGGGGAAAGCAGCATACTGGTAAACGTCTCGTCTGGTCGGTTTTGTAAGGTCATCTGCCAATTCACTTCTTACCAGCCGAATTCTAATATTTCCACCTTCACATAGTTCTAATTGGCTTCAATCCAAATCTAACTTTTTTATTGATGACTAGGAGAGAATTTTTAGCATTCACTGTTTACTGATACGATTTATTTGTTCCTTAAATTCAATACCAGTGTGTAAATTCAATTTAAATTTTTCTTAATGAATACAATTTATAATTGCTTTACTAGTATTTTAGTTTACACTCCAAAAAAAATGAGAGTTGCTTTAGATAGGTTCCACTAATTTTTTTCTTTTAAAACTCCACACATACAATGAGGTTTACATATTACAATATTAAAACTGTCCGGTAGGACAGTTGTATAAGGGTTGATCGTCAAAAAGTGCACGAAAAAGCGTAACGTTGAAAAACACCCAACATTGACAATTTTTTTCTCTTTTCCTATAAAAGATAAAATTCCCAAATTTTCTTTAAAATAAAGGGCAAACCCTCCTTTATAACTGTATTTTTTTTGCAACCACCCAGATCTAATAGGTTTCGAGAAAAAAGTTGCCGAAAATGAGCAAAAACGGCTTTTTCAAAAAATGTTCTTGTTCTTGTTGTTGTTGTTCTTGTTGTTACCTTTTTTGTAAACAACGTAGCGCCTAAACGCGTGAACCGATTTTCATGAATGAGGTGTCATTCGATTCGGAATTTTATGTAGATGTGCCTTTTGGGGGTCCCGACGCTGTACATCGAATGGGAGAGGAGTTATTCCCCTTTATGTAAGGCCCCCTCCAAAATTATTATTACTAATTACTCTGTAGATCTTGGCCTGATTTTGATAAAATTTGGTAGGATGATAGGGTTAGGGCTCCCCTACGTAACATTAAAGCGGCGATCAGCTCTTACACTTGTTAAGGGGAAGTATAGCAATCGTTTCAAATTATTGACACGTGAACCGATTTTTATTAATGAAGTGTCATTCAAATCGAAATTTTATCTCTTTAACAAAAACTTACAGTTTAAAATGTTAAGTATAAGGGTTGATTAAACGCCAAAAGGTACACAAATCAGCAAGCACCCAACATTTCATTAATTCTTCATTAATATTTAAGTAATTTTACTGCATTAATATTCATTAATATTTTTTAGAATTTATTAGATGTCACAGACCCTTATGCTGGCCATTTTCGTCTACAAAATATTTGTTCAAGTAGCACTGTATATTGACTGTAATATCTAGTTATTTATAATAATCAAACTATTAATTACAGGTTAAAAAGAAAAACGTTATAAAAAATAAAAAAAAATTATGAGGCTAAAAAATTCAAAACTTTTTTTTATAAAAAAAAATGTAATATGTAATATAAAGTAAATAAGATATGTATATTTTTAGGACAGCTAATTATTCCAGTATTTTACTATAAGTAAAATTAAATTACAATAGAGAAATCAATAATTGTTGTTGAATAATCTACTTGTTATAACTGTGTGTTATTTGTGCTCTCGAATATTTCGGTAAGACGAATTCAAGACAGTAGCCTACTCTAACTTTGTCTTTTTCTACTTTAACATGCATGTACATATGTGTGATTTATCATAATTATAACAAAAAAATATTATAAATGAAGTGGCCAGCATAAGGGTCTGTGACATCTAATAAATTCTAAAAAATATTAATGAATATTAATGCAGTAAAATTACTTAAATATTAATGAAGAATTAATGAAATGTTGGGTGCTTGCTGATTTGTGTACCTTTTGGCGTTTAATCAACCCTTATACTTAACATTTTAAACTGTAAGTTTTTGTTAAAGAGATTTTTGTACCTTTTGGATAGATTTTCCTTTTTGTCTATTTTACAAAGTTACATATCTGCTTTACAGATTTTTTTAAATTTGGAATAAGCAATTCTATTATTATAACCTGATAAGATGGTAAGTCGGAACCGTAACTACCACTAGAGAGATCTTTTTAAAGAATGATTATCGTTAAGGTCCCCCAAACCATCCTCAGTAACAACTTTTTTTGAAAAAGCGTTTTGAATAACATAGGAAGGTATTTGTGCGTGAATAGCAAAATTAAACTGCGATTTCATTACTTCCTTTTAAGAGGAGTAAGAAAAATAAACTGCGATTGCAGAACTTCTAGGCAAAGAGGCAAAGATTTTTTAATCGAACGACAATTCATTGATTTAAATCGGTTCACTCATTGATAATTTAAACGATTGCAGTACTTCCTCTTAGTAGGTGCAAGAGCATCAGCAATGTAGAGGAGCTTTAACCACTTATTCGAGCTGAATTTTATCAAAATCGGACTAAGCGTTATAGAAATATTGGTAATAATAGTTTTAGAAAGGGCCTTATTTGGGTGGGGCAAACTCCCCTCCTTATGAGGCACGGCGTCGAGACTTTTAAAGTGCAAATCTGTACAAAATTTCGATTCGAATGACATTTCATTCATGAAAATCGGTTCACGTGTCGATAATTTGAAACGATTCCTATACTTCCCCTTAACAAGTGTAAGAGCTGATCGCCGCTTTAATGTTACGTAGGGGAGCCCTAACCCTATCATCCTACCAAATTTTATCAAAATCGGGCCAAGATTTACAGAGTAATTAGTAATAATAATTTTGGAGGGGGCCTTACATAAAGGGGGCTAACTCCTCTCCCATTCGATGTACATGGTCGAGACCCCCAAAAGGCACATCTACATAAAATTCCGAATCGAATGACACCTCATTCATGAAAATCGGTTCGCGCGTTTAGGCTGTACGTTGTTTACAAAAAAGGTAACAACAACAACAACAACAACAAGAACAAGAACAAGAACATTTTTTGAAAAAGCCGTTTTTGCTCATTTTCGGCAACTTTTTTCACGAAACCTATTAGATCTGGGTTGTTGCAAAAAAATTACAGCTATAAAGGAGGATTTGCCCCATATTTTAAAGAAAATTTGGGAATTTTTTCTTTAGTAGAAAAAGAGAAAAAAATTGTCAAAGTTGGGTGTTTTTCAACGTTACGCTTTTTCGTGCACTTTTTGACGATCAACCCTTATACAACTGTCCTACCGGACAGTTTTAATACAGATTTGCACTTTAGAAGTCTCGGCACCGTGCCTCATAAGGAGGGGAGTTTGCCCCACCCAAATAAGGCCCTTTCTAAAACTATTATTACCAATATTACTATAACGCTTAGTCCGATTTTGATAAAATTCAGCTCGAATAAGTGGTTAAAGCTCCTCTACGTTGCTGATTCTCTTGCTCCTACTAAGAGGAAGTACTGCAATCGTTTAAATTATCAATGAGTGAACCGATTTAAATCAATGAATTGTTCGATTAAAAAATCTTTGCCTCTTTGCCTTTTAGGGAGAAGTACTGCAATCCTAGTTTATTTTTCTTACTCCTCTTAAAAGGAAGTACTGAAATCGCAGTTTAATTTTGCTATTTACGTACAAATACCTTCCTATGTTATTCAAAACGCTTTCTCAAAAAAATTGTTATTGAGGATGGTTTGGGAGCCGCAACTACAATCATTCTTTAAAAAGATCTCTCCAGTGGTAGTTAACACCTTATCAGGTTATAATGATAGAATTGCTTATTCCAAATTTTAAAAAAATCTGTAAAGCAGATATGTAACTTTGCAAAATAGACAAAAAGGAAAATCTATCCAAAAGGTACAAAAATCTCCTTAACAAAAACTTACAGTTTAAAATGTTAAGTATAAGGGTTGATTAAACGCCAAAAGGTACACAAATCAGCGAGTACCCAACATTTCATTAATACTTCATTAATATTTAAGTAATTCTACTGCATTAATTTTCATTAATAAGTTATTTTTTAGAATTTATTAGATATCACAGACCCTTATGCTGGCCACTTCATTTATAATATTTTTTTGTTATAATTATGATAAATCACATATACGTACATGCATGTTAAAGTAAAGATAAAGTTAGAGTAGGCTACTGTCTTGAATTCGTCTTACCGAAATATTCGTGAGCACAATTAACACACAGTTAATAACAAGTAGATTATTAAACAATAATTATTCATTTCTCTATTGTAATTTAATTTAGTCCCCCTAATTTTACTTATAGTAAAATTCTGGAATAATTAGATTTCCTAAAAGTATGCATATCTTATTTACTTTATATTACATATATACAACATTGTGGGAAGTATGTGGGGGACCGCCTGAATATTATTGTGATTAAAAAATGTAACCTTCTAGTCGGCTAGGCGGTAAAAAAACAATATGTATATGTGATTCATGTACCACGTTGCTAATTGTAACAAGATATAAAAATAAAGAGTTTTTGTGGTGTTCTGCATATTTTTGTGATTAGAATTGATTGTAAATACTAGTAAAACCCACAATTGGTGACCCCGACGTGATTAAATATCCAAGAAAAATCAATTGTTCCACACCAAAAACAGATTTACTAAGATTGATTCGAAGACCAAAACTATTTAATCTTTTAAAAACTTTTTTCAACTAAATATTCTTTGAAATATATATTAAATTTTACATAATCATAAAGCTAATTGTCCATTTTAATCAATTATATTGAAAATAAGTTGGATAATTCAATTTTATTTTAATAATTTAATAGTAAATTTACTTACAAATCATATTCATCTCATTGCATGGCCACGGACTATGAACTGTACGGAACTGCCATCTCAAGGAAGTAGAATATAGAATAATTTTAATTAAAAATTTAACTATTTGATATAGAATTTGAACAAAATTATTTTGTTTTAATTAATTTATTGTAATTTATTATTAATTTTTAAAAAAATTTATTTTATAGATACGAACAAAATAAAAATTGCGAAACAGGAATTTCAATATTTATTAGATCATAATATTATAAGGCCATCAAAATCACAGTGGGCCAGTCCCATTCATATGGTTAAAAAGAAGAATGGACAATGGCGAATATGTGGAGATTATAGGAGATTAAATGACCGGACGTTACCGGATAGATATCCAATCCCCCGAATAGAGGACGTTAATGAAATTTTAACTAACAAGAAGTTATTTTCTAAAATTGACCTTCATCAGGCATACTATCAAATACCTCTCGCTGAAGAGGATAAACAAAAATCTGCCGTTATAACGCCATTTGGCTTATATGAATTTAACTTTATTTTTATATCTTGTTACAATTAGCAACGTGGTACATGAATCACATATACATATTGTTTTTTTACCGCCTAGCCGACTAGAAGGTTACATTTTTTAATCACAATAATATTCAGGCGGTCCCCCACAAGTACACCTAGATTGAGAATGTAATTGAAGAAAACTATATTATTTGCGATAAAGCCAGATAATTATTACCTATGATTATAAACGTTTGACTACTTCATAAAATAACAATTACTTTAATCGAAGAATGAACTTAAACCGAGGATTTTTATTTAAGAAATAAAAATAAATAAATAAAATAAACAAAATCATTGATGTAAGTTGGTGTAAGCATTTTTTTAAACAAGGTTTTGAATTTTTTAGCCTCATATTTTTATTTTATTTTTTATAATGTTTTTCTTTTTAACCTGTAATTAATAGTTTGATTATTATAAATAACTAGATATTACAGTCAATCTACAGTGCTACTTGAACATATATTTTGTAGACGAAAATGGCCAGCATAAGGGTCTGTGACATCTAATAAATTCTAAAAAATAACTTATTAATGAAAATTAATGCAGTAGAATTACTTAAATATTAATGAAGTATTAATGAAATGTTGGGTACTCGCTGATTTGTGTACCTTTTGGCGTTTAATCAACCCTTATACTTAACATTTTAAACTGTAAGTTTTTGTTAAGGATAATTTTTATAATTTGGTTGCACAATTCCATCAACACTGGTAAGTACTTAATGTAAATAAAAAAACAGTCTCAGATCTAACCCTCCACAGTGACCTTAAAATCCTTTTTGCCTACCATATCAATTACATCCCGCTACAAAATTTCATGATTCCTCATCTGTCTATCCCAACCCACTTACACGAAGACTGTACTCTCACACTAACCCCGATAATCCTCTAGAACAGCGTTCCGCAACTTTTGGTGTCTATCGATCCATTTTTAAACACCCACAATCCAAAATTGGGTCGCGCCTCAGTGGTTGCGATTCGCTGCTCTAGAAGACTAAAACGCCGCTGGCCCAAAGATTAAACTATCCGTCAAAGAAAATTATAACTGGGGCCTTCAAACTATTTAATGCTTGGCAACATTACATTGCCAAAAGTCTGGATTTTAACACAATCCGATGCAGATATAATGTTGCGCAGAGTCAAATTGCACCTTATTACTTTGGATTTATCGACTGATGCGTGTGAGTAAGTTGGTAAACAGGCAAAAGCTAGCAATCAGCAATATACTTCTGTTACAATGTGGATGCGTGACTGTAGCCTTTATTACGAATGTTGTCCTACTTAGATAAAGCAAACAGTTTACTTCCATGCGAGAATTTAATTAAAAAAATTCTTTTTCATTTCATCTCTCACATGAAATCGTTTTAGATTTCATATGGAGCATTCAACTAACCAGTGGCGCCTACGAAAAAAAAAAATGTAGGACGGAGAAGGTCAAATCTAATGGAACTAGCCAACCAAATCGGAAATTTGGGACATAAGGGGGCGCGAAATGGGTGGCCACCTAGGGCATCAACTTTTAGAGAACGCTAGAGTTACCCAAAGAAACAAGTCTGTAAAACAAAAACTGTTTCATGAGGTTAAAGACAAATATAATTAAATTTTCCAAAATATTTACACTTGAAATTTAATTCAATAATGAAATTCTCTGCAAACTTGTTTCTTTTTAACAAACATGGCCGCTACTAACAACAAACTTAATTTTGTAAAGTGACTCTTCCAATTATGCAATACAGGTAACTCCATTTACCTCTAACCGGAGTATCATCCGTTCATTTGAGCATTGTTGATCATAATAAGACGTTAGGACCACCGCAATGAACTAGAAAGACACTTTTACAAATAAAACTAAACCACCCTTGATACCAAACAAAGCTATAAGAAGCTCTTAAGGAAAAGAAAGTCTTTAAAAAAAACAGTAGCTGGATTCGAACCCGGGATCTCCTTAATTAATCCTTAATCCTTATCTACTTGGGTATGTTATAGATAAGCTGTTATAGAAAAGAAAAAAAAAACATTCAATAAATCATAGGGAGAATGTGACTTTTAAAAAAACTAGAAGCACCTAAAATATATTTTGAGAGGTTTGAAAAGAGGTTACACCACTAAGTATAACTTTTATCATTTAGACCTCTTCTTTGTATAATGTTGATACAAAAAAACTAAATATTAGAGATCAGCTTCGAGCTATAACATCCCGAGACCCCTAATTACGCAACAACTATTTTAGGCCCAGCTAGCTTAAACAAACCTATCTTTACAAACAATTCTCTCCATGTTAAAGAAAACTAATTTTTCTAAAATGAGGAATACACATACTTAAATTGAATATTCTATCAATCTAACTATTGCAAAAATAAGATAACTTGAAACTTGAGTGATGGACGGCCTACCTCTTTTCTATTCGCTGTTAAAAATCGCATTAATTTTTGACCAAATGTTGATTTAAAAAAGAATCTGTAAACTTAAAGACAAATATTGACTTAAATATCGGAATAATAATCGTACAAGCAGTTAAAGTAGGTAAAAATAAACGTGCGCCAGAGACTGAAAGTGGAGTTATGTAAGGAATTTATTTCGCCATTAAGCCATTATCTAAATATAAAATTCTAGGCTAAATATATGAAAACTAGAAAGATGATACTCTCTATTATTTATTGAATCAAAAAGAATTTGTAGTTTTATCCTGACCTATTATCGTTTTATTGAGACGAATAAAATATTTTTCAAATTAAAATAATATCTTACCTATAGTCAAACGGCAGATATATTTGTATTTTTAACAAATTACAAATTTGTATATTTTTATATACAATAATTTTGCTGCTAATAGATAGTTCTTAGAAATTATCAAATTACACAACAATAGATTATGTTGAGTGTTGGCAAATTGGGAAAAATTTGTTTCATTCTACGGCAATTATTCGAATATCAAGAGGTACTATAAAATAAAAATATATTACAGTCACGTTAAACAGTTTTTTTTCAGTTGTTTCATTCTGTTTGAAACAATCGTAACATATTTAATTATATTGTTGTTCTTAAGAAGACTTAAATATATGTAATTCGAAACAATGGCAAAGAGCGAAACAAAAATTCTCTCCTCGATTAACTCTTTTTTTGCTGTTACACGTTTCAATTGTTATATTTGAAACAAAACAATAAAGTGAGATTAGAAATAGGAAATAGTAAAAATTACACATTATGTGATTAAAAAAAATCTAAATGTTGGTTATCCTCAAAATAATACTATTATTATTTTACGGATTATAATGAACTTAGATAGCATGATTATAGCTTGTTTTTTTTAAGGTGCTTAAAAGATAAAAACGAGCACTTAAGCGGTTTTAACAACTTTCTACGAATTATTTGGTGTTTTGTTTGCACTCAATAAAAGTAATTAATGTTTTTAAAGAACCTTTGTAAGAAGATTATAAGAAAGGATTATTATCTAAATTTAATAATGAAAACATAGATTCTGTGAATAATTTTCTACTCTTTAAAAAAAAGAATGTACCAACAAAGAAATGGAAAGTTAAAAACCAGATCAAGAAAAAAGTATTAGAAAAATTTAACTGACACTGAATCGAAAATTTATTAAGATCCCATTACTCAAAGTAATTATAGAATAAGCAAGGACGAATATTATGTGCAGTAAAGATAAAATTGGTCTTTCTAGGTTAATTTACAAATCGGAACATAGCATTTTGGTTGTGTTTTATAATATGAAATTGATTAAATGAATTTATTAAAATTATTTTTTTTTTTATAATAATGCACCTGAACTCATGCGCAAATCTACCCAATTGCTGTAAACACCGTTATGTTACTAGATGTTGAGACTGGCAATACTCAATAAATATAAAACAAGGTTATGAGCCGACATATCGAATTTCTGGACAAGAACAGAGAAGCTAATAAAATTGATAGATGTCCCCCTCTTCATACATACGAGGTGTGTTCAAAAAGTAACGGGAATTTTTAAATTTCGCGGGTTTGGAGAGTCTGATTGTAAAATTTTTTTTTTTATTATGTTGGTACACATGCCCCTGAAGTACGATAAAATTTTCAGTAATATTCATTGTTTACTTTTTAAGTGGCAGCCGTTAAGGTTAGACGTGTTTTTCGAGCTTGGCGATTTTTGTTTGTTAAAAAAAATGGATCAAAGAATTTGTATTAAATTTTGCGTAAAAAATGAAATAAAGTGTGTGAAATGTTAATAAAGGCATATGGTGAGTCTGCTATGAGTAAAACAAGGATTTACGAGTGGTATAAGCGTTTCCAAGATGGCCGCGAAAACGTTGAAGATGACGAACGACCTGGACGTCCAAGCACATCAACAACCGATGAAAACGTGAAAAAAGTGAAAGAAATGGTTATGAACGATCGCCGAATCACAATCAGAGAAGTCGCTGATGATGTTGCCATATCAATTGGCTCATGCCATGAAATTTTTTCGGATGTTTTGGGTATGAAACGTGTGGCAGCAAAATTTGTTCCAAAATTGTTGAATTTCGAACAAAAACAGCGGAGAATGGAAGTTGCTCAAGAGTCACTCAATGAAGTCGACAACGATGCGGATCTACTGAAACGTGTTATAACAGGTGACGAAACATGGGTTTACGGATATGATGTCGAAACTAAGGCTCAATCGTCCCAGTGGAGGCATTCTGGATCGCCAAGACCGAAAAAGGCTCGACAAGTTCGGTCGAATGTGAAGGTTATGCTCACTGTGTTCTTCGATTTTAATGGCATAGTGCATCATGAATTCTTGCCACAAGGTCAAACAATCAATAAGGAGTACTACCTACAAGTTCAACGCCGTTTGCGTGAAGCAATCCGAAAAAAACGCCCGGATTTGTGGCAAAACAATTCATGGATTTTGCACCACGATAATGCACCTGCTCACACTTCATTGCTTGTTCGTGAATTCGTAAACTTTAACGATGCCCCAGCCTCCATATTCGCCAGACATGGCTCCATGGGACTTTTTTCTATTTCCAAACATAAAGAGAACATTAAAAGGCCGTCGTTTTACAAGCATAGATGACATTAAAAGCGAATCGCTGAAAGAGCTGAAAGCTATCACAAAGATCGAGTTTCAGAAGTGTTTCGAGGATTGGAAAAAGCGCTGGCACAAGTGTATTGTATGCGAAGGGGACTACTTTGAAGGCGACAATATTAATGTAGATGAATAAATAAATATTTTTTTCAAAAAACGAAAATTCCCGTTACTTTTTGAACACACCTCGTATGTATTCCACACTCAAGCAATAAAAAAATACACTCGAGGCTAAGCAGTCCTACGAAACAACAAATTCCTGAGAAGCTGGCTAAAAACTCTTTAAAACTACTTGAGCTATCTATCATACCTAATTCTGCTGCCAAAAAACTAAATTACTAAGATGCACCACCCAAGACAATTTTTCCTTTTTATTCATCGTAACAGAGCCACTTCTGCCACTTTTTAAAAGTATTATATGCACTCATATAATCTAGCAGTAAAAGAAATATATTGTTTATTACTTCAACGTGAAATCAAAGGGATAATTTTAGGTTCATACTATTTCCACTGTATTTGAAGAGAAATTAGGTAGACAACTTTAAAGTTTGAAAGAGAAATTTTGGAAAAGTATTCGATTGCATGCCTATGAGTCAAAATTCAGGATACGCCAAGTAAATGGAAATAAGTCGTTGAAGCCAAAAAATACTCCATAAACTCGCATTTAGGCTTACGAATTTAATTCGAAATCTTAAAATTAGAAGTGACAACAGTATAAATACAAAAAACCTTCTCATGATTCGACTTGTTTTCAGCCTATTCTGTTCATACAAACTTACAAATATTTCCAGACTATATTCAAAAACATTTTTATCTAAATCAATCTAGATTAAGAGATCTTTTTTTCCAGTTTAGAAAATTTGGATCAATCGCAAAACTTGATCCTTTTATTTTGAAGTGAAAAGTAATTAAAGAAATGGATGTACACAACGTTTTTAAAGGGTAACCTTACCGTTGTTGATCCAGTCTGTTTACTCTGGCCCTCTGATCAATACTCACCGAGGCCATCCTAGCATGCAGGTAGTATACTCTCTGAAAAGACTAACAGATAACATATCCCTCTACCCGATTTACAACCTCACGACATAGTCTTGCTGCTGCTACAACAGTTATACAATGGACTGAATTTCTTTAAATTTACCCTGATTTAGTAGTTCTTAATTTAACATACATATGTTGTGGCGTCGGACATACATCATTTTAACATAGTTTTGATATTCTTATTGCTTCTCATACAAAGTTATCGATTAAAATAGGTCAACTTTATTTATTATTTTTATTTTGAATAAATTTTTCTTTGAGGTTATGATTTTAAGTCCAAAAATATTGTTGGGATTTAAATTTAGTTTACCCCTAAAGAATTCAAGCAACTCATTCCTAATCTTATGACAGAAAAAAGACAGTTATGATACCATTACGTCAAATATCCTTCAATAACAACCTAGAAAAGCCACTATCTTTATCCTATATTACTCGGTACTACCTATTTCCCCATCGACTGGATTCCTCAGAACGAATGATCCTCAAACCCAATAAGTCAACCAATTTTCACAGCTCCGAAAGATCTATTGGTCTCCCATCTTTAATTAGGAAATTATTTGAAAGCAACAAAATAAATCCCTAATCACCAATACTGCTTTTGGTGTTGTTACTTGACAATTCAGCTTACATCGTATCTTGCCTCATCCTTTTAGCTGTAACAGTAGTATGTCCTAGAATATTCTTGGATATTTCTCAAGCTTTTGACCGGATAAAATACCTTTATAAGTAATCTGAGTTATGGATTGGTTGCTTAATCTCAGTAAGGAAGCATTTGAAGATATTTAAATGGTATTACAAAGCATTTGAGTAATTTCTTTTTTGTTTTATATTTGAAATGTTTTGTTCATAAACACAGTAATTGATCTTTAAGTACTTTCTCTGCCGAATAAGACATAGTTCATCCGACAATAAGAGTTTGTTAATAGATCTTTTATATTTAATTTATTCAATAACTACGTCCGTGATTTGTGTGGGCTGTCCAACACTGAATCAAGTTTGTAACAATCGAATGAGTCAGCCATAAGAAACCTAACAAGTCTCTCTCGGCTATACATATGACCATATATGGGCCGGTATCCAAGGTCAGAGTGGGGCCCACTTCAGACTTAGGCTAGCTGATAACAGCGTTTGAATCTACCACTATTTACCCCGAATCATGTGCTCTTTAATCTTCACACTACCGTAAATCATACATGCCGTTTATTGGCCCAAAAATGGACTTTTTATCTGGGAATATTATACTTTATTTTTTTTAATGATTTAAGGCGCGTCAACATCTAAGGTTATTGGCGCCCGGAGCTTTTTCCAGTGCACTGCCGGCCTCCGGACAGTGCTCTCTCGTTACAGACAACACTGTCCATCACCGGACAGTGAGCTGTAAGAAGCTCCTAGGAAGAGAAAATCTAAGGGTCAGCAGCTGGATTCGAACCCGGGACCTCCGCGTGGGAGTCCAGTATGCTAACCTCATAGCTAATCCCTTCCCTTATATATTATAATAATATATACTAATATATATATATATAATAATATACTCTAATCCCTTAGAGTATATTATACTCTAACGACTTTTGTCTTGTTGTAGTTTTAACCATTAAAACTAAATTAGTTTTAATATAGAATAGATACTTAATTCAAAAATATGTATACATACGTTTTTTTTTACATCTGGAGTTTCAGTTTTCACTATAACCTCCAAACTATTTACTGTTAAAGGTTCAAAAAGGTTAGACCAGCAAATTAAAGGAAAAAAATTGTCAAAAACCTTTGATAGCATTTCTCATCCTCTTCTTAGCTTCTCAGGCCCTACAGATCTATCTTTAACAAGGAAATTATTTTAAAAAAAAAAAATTTAAATAAAATTTAAATATTAATCATGCTACAGACTACAATCCCAAATCACCAATTCGGCGTTCGGAGTGGCTACTAAATAGCTGTCAGCAGGTTCTACAGGGCTGTTGATTTTCCTAATTCTTGTTAGTTAAAATTAACTGTTAGTTGATTAAACCAAATTCCTCAAACGGAAAAGTTCCTTTTTACACATTTAATTGTCCGTTTCCTCAAAAAATGGCTCATAAACTTTTTTGCAAACTTCGTATATACAATGTAAACACATAGATGCATAAGTTTGTAGAATATTAATAACAATCCTTTATTTTTATAATACCAAAAAAAAAAAAAAATTCAAAATTTATAATCTTAGGATATTGCATGGCTTATGGCTGTCTGCAGGAGTAGACTTTTAGATAAACAAAGAAAAATAAAAGAACGTAACTCCAAAGAAGATGAGGGTTGAAGTGCAATGAAGAATCAAAAAAAGTGCAGCAAACCAAACTCTAAAACTTCTACAAAAGAACAAAATAAATCATGAAATTTATTGAAATTAAAAATAAAAGGTAGTTAAATTTTAAGCTCTCCATTTTTAATTTTATATCTTAAATTCCAGGCAATCCTGGCAAATTAGCAATATAAAAGCTAGAAAGACTAGAACTACCCATGGATTCGGAGTCGGAGCTCCTCTAAAGTCGGACATAAAGTCAGAAAGTGATCGAGATCCTCCTGTATCCCATACTTGGCATCATCACCTTGCCGCTCCAACCAAGGAACACTATTTAACCTTAATAGCTCAGCTCGAATCTTAGCTAAAGTCTCTGAAGTTTAATTTAGCGTTAGCAATACGGCCAAAAAGAGAACTACAATCAACTATGTCCTGTAAAAAGGAGGAAACGCTCTGTCTTTCTGGTCCTTCTCACAGACTCCTCTGGAAAAGCAGCCCTCGCCCTTTATCCAAGAACGCAGCCAATTATGATAGCCACACATTGATGACGTCCGAGGATGAGTCGAATGCCAACGAATGTTTTTGTGCCAGGACATTCCAAAGATGGGAAAATGCTGCAAAGACGGAAAGCTGGCAGCATATTTGTAGAATATTGTTAATCGTTTTTTTTTTTTTTTTGGTAACTAATTTATTAACTGTGCCAATCTTTCGGACCTAGGGACTAGATCTTCATTAAGGCTTATGCTTATTTTCTAGTATCTAAACAGTCAGGACAGAAGACACATCAACCTTTAATGTTAATAATGCAAAAAGTATTATAATTGTCAGCATGCATAAGCCCTGAAATTGATCTTATCTCTAGATGGTAAGCTTAGCAAAAAATAAATGAAAAAAATTACGATTGAAATTGGCCCATAATCTTTCTTCCATCTTAACATTAGTTTTGGAAAAAAATTTGGAGCAGTTTTCGGGAAGGGTCGGAGAGTAGGCATCCCTCTTTAAAGTTATAATTTATAACATTTTACGATTAAAAATTGAACGGTTGGGTAAAAAATTAAAAATAACTCAAATGTTCGGAATATAAAGGTAATTTTTTAAATATAATTTTTAAGATTCGTTTAAATAAACGCTATTATATTGTATGTTTTTAATTGCATCACTGCGTGTAGCTATGTAATTAGTCAGCCACACAGTAATCTGAGACTATTACAAGCTTTGTAGCGGGAAGAGAAAGTAGTTGTGTGTGTGACTGTTTCGCATTTCATTTGTTTGTTTTCGTTTTTTGTTTACCAACTTAGAATGACTATGACTTCTTAGGATTTCATTTCTTTTTTTGGTTTAATAACCTAATTTTCATTAGTTAGAATCATGAACGGGAGTCTGAGTCGTGACCGGACGCCGTTTATTTCGTCAACTAAAAAAGTAAACCGTGCATAATCCAGTAAAAAAATATTTATTCGATTGTCACGATCCGAGTTGGCGATAATCCTTGCAAATATTACGTGCATTTGCAGAAGGGGTTTTGAACTAGTTTTTGTTTTTTGTCGCATTATTTTTTGTATTATTTATTTATACATGCAATGAATAAAGTAAAATGTAACTTTACAAAGATGCCTATCTCTTAAAGAAAACTTCTCCAAATTTTTTTTTAAAAACAAATGATATAAGTTAATAAATCATAATGTTTGCAGAGGCGAGTGGGTTGGTCATGTGGTCAAGAGCTTGGCTTAGTGTGTAGAAGATCACCAGTTCGAATCCCGCGTATTTCTACTCGTACTTTTTATTTGTTAGACAGACAACAATTGTTTGCAGTAAAGTATCCCCGTCCAACACACCAAATTGGTATTTAGACCGTTAAGCCCAGCCTGAAAAATTAGGCAATAACCTTTAATTGACCTACTAATGTTTGCATGATATATACGAAGTTTGCAGAAGAGGTAAACAGCCATTTTCGAGAAAATGGACAATAAAACAAATCCATGTGTAAAGAGATAGTTCCGGTTTAGGAATTTTCTTTAAACTGGATTTTTAGCTATTAAATTTAACCTTTTTTTTTAACAGTACACAAGAGTTAGGACTGTTGCGCTTGCTGCATATTGAGTGGTAACTCTGAAAGCAATAAATTGAAATCCAAATTGGTATTTTGAGATTATAGACTGTGGCATGATTACTATTTAAATGTTTTTTTTTTTTTTTTTAAATAATTTTCTTATTAAAGATAGAAGACAGACAGAAGTTTAGTAGGTTTATTGGGTTCGAGGATCATTTTTGCTGCGGATTATTTCCCAAATCCGTCAATTACCAAAAAATGCCATTTTTGTAAAGAGGATCTAACCACCCCTTATCCGGAAGTAAGCTAAATCAAATTTTTTAAACAAAAGTAATAAAGAAATGTACAAAAGTAAAAAAAAAATCACTAGACAGTGAGCTGTAAGAAGCTCCTAGGAAGAGAAAATCTAAGACTAGCATGATATCTTCTATTATTATTATTATTTTTTTAAATGATTTAAAGCGCGTCAACATCTAAGGTTATTGGCGCCCGTAGCTTTTTTCAGTGCACTGCCGCCCTCCGGACAGTGTTCTCTCGTTATAGACAATACTGTCCATCACAGGACAGTGAGCTGTAAGAAGCTCCTAGGAAGAGAAAATCTAAGACTAGCATGATATCTTCTATTATTATTATTTTTTTTTTAAATGATTTAAAGCGCGTCAACATCTAAGGTTATTGGCGCCCGTAGCTTTTTTCAGTGCACTGCCGCCCTCCGGACAGTGTTCTCTCGTTATAGACAATACTGTCCATCACAGGACAGTGAGCTGTAAGAAGCTCCTAGGAAGAGAAAATCTAAGACTAGCATGATATCTTCTATTATTATTATTTTTTTTTTAAATGATTTAAAGCGCGTCAACATCTAAGGTTATTGGCGCCCGTAGCTTTTTTCAGTGCACTGCCGCCCTCCGGACAGTGTTCCCTCGTTATAGACAATACTGTCCATCACAGGACAGTGAGCTGTAAGAAGCTCCTAGGAAGAGAAAATCTAAGACTAGCATGATATCTTCTATTATTATTATTTTTTTTTTAAATGATTTAAAGCGCGTCAACATCTAAGGTTATTGGCGCCCGTAGCTTTTTTCAGTGCACTGCCGGCCTCCGGACAGTGTTCTCTCGTTATAGACAATACTGTCCATCACAGGACAGTGAGCTGTAAGAAGCTCCTAGGAAGAGAAAATCTAAGACTAGCATGATATCTTCTATTATTATTATTTTTTTTTTAAATGATTTAAAGCGCGTCAACATCTAAGGTTATTGGCGCCCGTAGCTTTTTTCAGTGCACTGCCGCCCTCCGGACAGTGTTCTCTCGTTATAGACAATACTGTCCATCACAGGACAGTGAGCTGTAAGAAGCTCCTAGGAAGAGAAAATCTAAGACTAGCATGATATCTTCTATTATTATTATTTTTTTTTTAAATGATTTAAAGCGCGTCAACATCTAAGGTTATTGGCGCCCGTAGCTTTTTTCAGTGCACTGCCGCCCTCCGGACAGTGTTCTCTCGTTATAGACAATACTGTCCATCACAGGACAGTGAGCTGTAAGAAGCTCCTAGGAAGAGAAAATCTAAGACTAGCATGATATCTTCTATTATTATTATTTTTTTTTTAAATGATTTAAAGCGCGTCAACATCTAAGGTTATTGGCGCCCGTAGCTTTTTTCAGTGCACTGCCGCCCTCCGGACAGTGTTCTCTCGTTATAGACAATACTGTCCATCACAGGACAGTGAGCTGTAAGAAGCTCCTAGGAAGAGAAAATCTAAGACTAGCATGATATCTTCTATTATTATTATTTTTTTTTTAAATGATTTAAAGCGCGTCAACATCTAAGGTTATTGGCGCCCGTAGCTTTTTTCAGTGCACTGCCGCCCTCCGGACAGTGTTCTCTCGTTATAGACAATACTGTCCATCACAGGACAGTGAGCTGTAAGAAGCTCCTAGGAAGAGAAAATCTAAGACTAGCATGATATCTTCTATTATTATTATTTTTTTTTTAAATGATTTAAAGCGCGTCAACATCTAAGGTTATTGGCGCCCGTAGCTTTTTTCAGTGCACTGCCGCCCTCCGGACAGTGTTCTCTCGTTATAGACAATACTGTCCATCACAGGACAGTGAGCTGTAAGAAGCTCCTAGGAAGAGAAAATCTAAGACTAGCATGATATCTTCTATTATTATTATTTTTTTTTTAAATGATTTAAAGCGCGTCAACATCTAAGGTTATTGGCGCCCGTAGCTTTTTTCAGTGCACTGCCGCCCTCCGGACAGTGTTCTCTCGTTATAGACAATACTGTCCATCACAGGACAGTGAGCTGTAAGAAGCTCCTAGGAAGAGAAAATCTAAGACTAGCATGATATCTTCTATTATTATTATTTTTTTTTTAAATGATTTAAAGCGCGTCAACATCTAAGGTTATTGGCGCCCGTAGCTTTTTTCAGTGCACTGCCGCCCTCCGGACAGTGTTCTCTCGTTATAGACAATACTGTCCATCACAGGACAGTGAGCTGTAAGAAGCTCCTAGGAAGAGAAAATCTAAGACTAGCATGATATCTTCTATTATTATTATTTTTTTTTTAAATGATTTAAAGCGCGTCAACATCTAAGGTTATTGGCGCCCGTAGCTTTTTTCAGTGCACTGCCGGCCTCCGGACAGTGTTCTCTCGTTATAGACAATACTGTCCATCACAGGACAGTGAGCTGTAAGAAGCTCCTAGGAAGAGAAAATCTAAGACTAGCATGATATCTTCTATTATTATTATTTTTTTTTTAAATGATTTAAAGCGCGTCAACATCTAAGGTTATTGGCGCCCGTAGCTTTTTTCAGTGCACTGCCGCCCTCCGGACAGTGTTCTCTCGTTATAGACAATACTGTCCATCACAGGACAGTGAGCTGTAAGAAGCTCCTAGGAAGAGAAAATCTAAGACTAGCATGATATCTTCTATTATTATTATTTTTTTTTTAAATGATTTAAAGCGCGTCAACATCTAAGGTTATTGGCGCCCGTAGCTTTTTTCAGTGCACTGCCGCCCTCCGGACAGTGTTCTCTCGTTATAGACAATACTGTCCATCACAGGACAGTGAGCTGTAAGAAGCTCCTAGGAAGAGAAAATCTAAGACTAGCATGATATCTTCTATTATTATTATTTTTTTTTTAAATGATTTAAAGCGCGTCAACATCTAAGGTTATTGGCGCCCGTAGCTTTTTTCAGTGCACTGCCGCCCTCCGGACAGTGTTCTCTCGTTATAGACAATACTGTCCATCACAGGACAGTGAGCTGTAAGAAGCTCCTAGGAAGAGAAAATCTAAGACTAGCATGATATCTTCTATTATTATTATTTTTTTTTTAAATGATTTAAAGCGCGTCAACATCTAAGGTTATTGGCGCCCGTAGCTTTTTTCAGTGCACTGCCGCCCTCCGGACAGTGTTCTCTCGTTATAGACAATACTGTCCATCACAGGACAGTGAGCTGTAAGAAGCTCCTAGGAAGAGAAAATCTAAGACTAGCATGATATCTTCTATTATTATTATTTTTTTTTTAAATGATTTAAAGCGCGTCAACATCTAAGGTTATTGGCGCCCGTAGCTTTTTTCAGTGCACTGCCGCCCTCCGGACAGTGTTCTCTCGTTATAGACAATACTGTCCATCACAGGACAGTGAGCTGTAAGAAGCTCCTAGGAAGAGAAAATCTAAGACTAGCATGATATCTTCTATTATTATTATTTTTTTTTTAAATGATTTAAAGCGCGTCAACATCTAAGGTTATTGGCGCCCGTAGCTTTTTTCAGTGCACTGCCGGCCTCCGGACAGTGTTCTCTCGTTATAGACAATACTGTCCATCACAGGACAGTGAGCTGTAAGAAGCTCCTAGGAAGAGAAAATCTAAGACTAGCATGATATCTTCTATTATTATTATTTTTTTTTTAAATGATTTAAAGCGCGTCAACATCTAAGGTTATTGGCGCCCGTAGCTTTTTTCAGTGCACTGCCGCCCTCCGGACAGTGTTCTCTCGTTATAGACAATACTGTCCATCACAGGACAGTGAGCTGTAAGAAGCTCCTAGGAAGAGAAAATCTAAGACTAGCATGATATCTTCTATTATTATTATTTTTTTTTTAAATGATTTAAAGCGCGTCAACATCTAAGGTTATTGGCGCCCGTAGCTTTTTTCAGTGCACTGCCGCCCTCCGGACAGTGTTCTCTCGTTATAGACAATACTGTCCATCACAGGACAGTGAGCTGTAAGAAACTTCTAGGAAGAGAGAATCTAAGAGACCAGCAACTGGATTCAAACCGGGACCTCCGCGTGGGAGTCCAGTATGCTAACCTCATAGCTAATCTCTTCCTTACTATAATATTATTGTGGCGTCTTGTATTGGCACTTATATAACTGAAATATCAAACTTTAATTTTATGAAATTTATCGTTTTTTCAAGTTACAGTAGATTGATTCCCACGCAATAGACCAATTTGTAAAACCTCTTTTTTTGCAGGATTCACGGAATCTGACGGCGGATATTTCCTGTAATATCGTAAATCTGCACGATTCCTTACTGACAGAGAAAGAAAATACGGTGTCTTACCATCCTTAAGGGAGAGCTATATTGAGTCCTTGATCCTTTCCACCTGCTGCATCATTCTTATCAATCCCTGCGCATGTTTTAAACTCACCATATGTACTTCATTGTGATTATTTCACTAAAAGTTCCTAAGTCATGGGCGAATGACCGTGCCCTTTGAAAATACTCCCTGTGCGTAGTAAACCATTACAGACTCAGCTGTTAATAGGTCTATGCTCTTCTCAAATGGACTAAATATCCTTGCCCTTTAAGAACTAATTAGTTTTTTTCTCCCTCTCTTTTATAACCATGTCAAGGTTGGTTATTTAGTGAGGTACAATCAACAATCAACCGCTGTATTATTATAACCAGCACATAACTTTACCGAAGTTTGGAAGGTTATATGCTAAAGTACACAAAGTACAAATCGATGCTCGCAACGCTATCATCTAATCTAAGCCTGTAAACGTTATACATCATTTTTATTACTGACTTTGTTTGTAATCTTTTGATTTTATTATTATTTTTTTTAATTAGTTGAAACGTTATTTGTATTATAATTATTTAATGCATTCTTTTATTTATTAACCATTTTTCTAGAAAAAATATAATAATGTATGCTTTATATATGAAGTTTAAGCAAGACTATGATGCCTTGGCTGTGAAAAACAAAGAACTAAAGAGACTCTTTGCTTCGGTAGAAATCAGATTACTCTGATCACAGGCCTATTCACAGGGCATGGTAGGTTCGTTCAGTAAGTATCTGCGCAAAGTGGGGTTTATTAGCTCGGGCAGATTGTGTCAGGAAGAGGAGGAAACGGCCTCTCACTGGCTGATGCGCTATGAAAACTTTATATCTTTGAGACCAAAGGAGATAGTAGCGCAAAAAGAACTGGTAGGGAAGTCCTCAACTTTCTTAGTAGTGGAGGTTTCGCCTAATAGATCCAAAAGGAGTACAATAAACCTCTTTTGAACGGCTGTGGTGCCGTAGGCCATAGGTTCCGTCCGGCTTTTGTAATCTTAATCTCACAAAGTTTATCTATAAACCCAAGAGTCATTTTGGGAAAAATCTCAAAAAGTGATCAACCCATCGAGTAAAGACGTATTTTTGTTAAAGAATTTTACCCTTTGCTGTTCGGTGGTGGTGAATATGCCAACTTCATACAGAACCCTTTAGAAAATGCATCGCACTTACGGAACCAGATTCTTAAAGCTATAACACTTAGTTAAGATTCATACACTATAAATTAGAATACATTCATACCTATACACAATTATGTACGGTTAGCCAGGAGGTTATCAACTGCTTTCTGTATCTGAGGAGGCACCTTTGAAGGCACAGTACATGCTTCACAAGTTGAGTAAAGTGCATTATTTGATAAATTAAGGAATAAGTTTGATCCTTTACATGAAAGATATTGATCACTTAAATAAGTGGCAGGTTTCCATTTTTTTTTGGTAATTAAACGCAACTCTCCCAAAATTACCAAATAATTTGTAACAGATGTAAAATTAATTTTTAGCCATTTTGTGTATGCTTGAGAACATCTAAAGCTCTTAACATTTGATTTTTCTTAGAAAAATCACTCGGAAAACGACTTATTTCCCGATATTAAGAAAAATACTAGCTTTACTGCCTTGGCAATATTTTTAGTAGAAAGAGGATGAAAATACATAAAAATGACCTATCGCGCGCTCTTATTTCTCTTTGATAACAAGTTAAAAAAATTGAAATATGATTAATGAATACCAGATTTTGAAATGGCCTAACACCTTTAATTTTAAAGATATCGAATGGCGGTTTCCGGTTTCTTTCATAACTTTTTATACTCTTTAAAACTGTGTATATGTAAATGGGGGTCAACTGCGAACCCTCACTTTTGGTCGCGCGTCAGCCGTGTATGCGGGCAGGAATTTAAAATCAAGTAACAACATATTCTGAAACTAGAGGTGACAGGCAACAAATTGTTTCCTCTACCATTTTTGGCTCAGATCAACCGATTAAGCATGAAATGAATTTGAGCCGTCTTAAAATGAACACCCTGTATATTATTAAATAATTTAATTTCTTTAAAAAAACTTTATTACATAATCTTTCTATTCGCTAAGAAGCCAAGGCCTCTTCTAGTGTATCCGGAATACTGTTACGCTGCCTACATATTCTGAACACTCCACAAGTGCATGTTGTACACTATTAAGGGTTCATTACATGAACTGCATGTGAAAGGGTTCTCCTAACACATAAGATAACCGTGTTATAACCTTTGTTAACAATCAAAAATATTCCCATTCTTAGAAGTGCTCTTAATCGAATTTTCAATTAAAAGTTATTTTAATAAAAGTTTTAGGGGAAAGCCATCAATATTTTGAATAGCTTATGCGCAACTAGTTTCACCGTAAGTAAAGAAAACTGTTGAAGATGATTTTGAGGAATTCTTAAAAACTGAAAATTTTTGATTGATTAAAGTGATACTTTAGCATGACCTTTTTTTATTTGCTAAAATCGTAATGTAGGTGGCGTATTCTGTTGTCACCTAACTGATATATCAAATTTGAATTTTTGGCGATTGTTTTCATTTAGAGGTTTCAGTTTTTAATTCGCACGCACAAAATACAGAGATCAATTTGTTAATAACACTTTTTTAAGACTTTGAAGTATTTTCAAAAAAGGGGTAGCCTACAGCTTCAAGAAGACTGAAACCAAGACTGTATCAAGATCTATGAAGAACTGAACTCCATTTGGCAAGTGTATCAATATGTGTAAAGCTCTTAGTGAGTTGGCCATATTTAATTACTAAATATGTAATATGTCCCATTTAAACGGGCCACTTTTGAAATAACTTTTAAACGAAGAAAGATATCGAAAAAAAACGAACACAAAGTTTGTGTTCTCTCTCTCTAGTCTGTGTTGGTGTTAAGTGTTTTTTTGATTTTATTGCCGCCGTACCCCTTAAATCAGGGGGTAGAAAGTGGAGATTTCCTTTTGATACCCACTTTTTACTTACTGTATTTAAAACTATTACACAAAATGAAGATAAATGCTGTTAATTAAAACTGTCCGGTAGGACAGTTGTATAAGGGTTGATTTCACTTCTATGTTTTAAACCGTTGACGAGATATTTCAATTATAAAGATTAAATTTTCGCCTTTTTTTTTTACCTATTTCTTTGTTAAACTTAAGGGGATAAAAATAATTATTATTATTTATTGCAATAACCCTAAACATTAGGGTGTTTCAAAAAAATGATCGACTTTTAAATTTTAAAGAGCGCCGGGCGGAAAATCAAGTTTCGTTCGAAATAGAGCAAAATCGATTAATATTTAGAGGTCGCTACCATCGATCAAAAAATTTTTGTTTTGCTTTTTTTTTATATATATAAAAAATCCTTATTAAATGTTTTGTATCTTTTTAAATTATTAGCAAAACATGTAATTGTACAAAGTTTATTTAAATATAATTTGCTATAAAGTCAAAGCAGTTGGAATCATTTTGATGGCCATTTTATTTTCAAAGTTATGAATAATTAAAGAAGCTGTATTTACAAAAAAAAAAAAAAATATATTAAGAAAAATATACCATTTTTGAAAAATGTCTATTATTAGTTAAAAATCACTTCATTTTTTATGTGTTTCGTACAGAATTTAAAAAACAAATAATTTTGGTTACTGAAGCGTCTAAATTAGGGAATATTTTGCATTTATTGTTATAATTTGAAATTAATTTACTATCAATCGATCAATTTCAATAATATGTATTATATTATTTTTATTACACAAATAGATTATTTTTCTCACTTAAAGTACACCAACAAAATTGGAATTGTAATGAAATGTAGAGGAGAACTTTTGAATTTGAATTATAAACCATTTGAATTAGACAAGGTACAGATGTGTTCAATGTGCAGCCTGAGAGAAATAGAAGATATTTATCATTTTTTAGCAGTATGCCCTATCCTGTGAAATCCTTTAGGAAAAAGTTTTTAAAAAAAGAAAATATGTCAAAAGAGGAATTGATAAACATTCTAAATGGGGAAAATTTAATAGGTTTATATAATTTTGTTATAAAAGCAGGGCAATACAGGAATTTTTTGATTTTAGAATTTAATTATTAATTTTAGGTTTTCTTTGTTTTTTGTTATTTTCATCTAGAAGAGACGTTTTTTAATTGAGGGTTAATTTATTTGTATTATTATGGAATTAAGATAAGTTTTTTGACAAACTAAAACTCCTGGCAGACGGTACGGAGTACCATGCTGTATATTTTTTCTTATTGTATGTAACATATAAATTGTAAATATATCTTAAATAAAAAAAAAATAATAATAAATAATATTTTTATAACATTTTTTTCTGATTCCCTAAAACTTAAAACGTGTATTTTTGGGGAAATTTTAATTTGGAAATCTGCATGGAAACAATAAGTTCTATCCTCTTAAGGAGAATAAGTAAAAAAACACATTTGTAACTAAGGCGCGTTAGTGGGGGGAACTATACTAGAGGCGGGAGTGGCTGGTTCCGGTAGCCAGCTGTAGGCTTCCCTCTAACTATCTGTTGCTCATACTTCCGCTCTATTGAATAACTATACTGCTTTATAAATAGAATTCTTACATGTTTCATGACATCATCTAACAGCAGCTGCCTGTTTTGGTTCTATCGCTTCCTCTACGCTCGTGGTGCGTTCGTGTTGAATTTTCAAAATAGATTTTTTATTTTTTCCTGGAGATACACATTTCAGCTTCTTCGACTAAGGATAAGAATATCCTTAGGCGATGCGTTAGATCAGAAGTCGCCAAAGTGGTCTATACAGGGTGAACCAGTAAGTAATGTCAATAGGCCTACTGTGTGTAGTACATCTAAAGTGGAGTTCAATGACGTATTGGCCAACTTCATATTTTCCACTGTTCTTGAGTGACGTCACTTTAAATTTGTTTTCTAAAATCATTACTTTTTTCCCAATAAAAATGTTATTACTCAGAAAGTTTTAGTCCGAATTCGATTCTGATGACACGGTTAGAAAGACAGATAAATTTCCGAAAAATTGACACCATTTTGAAGCATAAATTATTCTCCAAACTGCCTTAATCTTCCACCGAAACCTAGGAAAATAAAAGTAATCGAAATTTTTAAGAAAACTCATTAGGCTCTTATGTGATCATTTTCAGACCTAGGTACTGGCACTTTTTACAAAAGTTTCCTTGTCTAATGGGGTTTCAAACGGTATATCATTTTCCAGGATTCCTTTTATCTTCGTATGAGAAATTACGTTTGTTTTACAAGAAAACGTGTTCACGAGCATACAGCAGTGATACTCGTATTGTATTGTGTTGTTTAATTCATTAAACTCTTGGGGATGGAGCTGTAGTCAATTTTTAAAGTAGATTGTCTTAAAATAAGGTAGTCTAAGGTTACTTAAAAAAAAAAAATCTAAACTGAAATATTTGACAAAATGTTCGATTTTGAAACTAAGCAAATTAGCCTTCGATTATAAAAATAGCACTTGTTTAAAATATTTTCTAACACTCAAGAACAGAGAAAAATATGAAGTTGGCCAATACGTCTTTGAAGTCCACTTTAGATGTAGTTACTACACACAGTAGGCCTATGGACAATACTTACTGGTTCACCCTGTATAGATCCCCAGGGGTCTGTCCATTTAACAAAAGTAGGGGTCGATCTGAGCCAGGGGGTCGAAGGAAAAACAATTTCGAACCCAATATAGCGGAACCTTGCAAAGAAACACCAGGCACACACCCATCTCATTAATTAAGAAGCAATACTGGGAGTTACTTTACTTATTTATAATTACTTATTATTTAATAAATATTAAGGTATTTAAAATTCAACATTCAAGATATTTTTCATAAAACTATTTGTTACACAATGTAAAAGATAGATAGATTAGACTAGGGCGGCCTCCAAGGCCTACGCCACTGCGACCCCTTTGGATCTATTGTGGCTCCCCTCACTCTAGAACACGCCCTCCCGACATGTCCTTTTAATCAGACTCTTAATGCTGGAGAGCGACTCTTGGGTAAAGCTCACCAGGCCTTGGTCTTTTCCTCCCCGAGAAGTAACATCCTTAGTCAGGCAAACCCCTCACGCTGACACAACACGTGCAGTGCCGTTTCCTCCTCCTCTTCCTGACAGAACCTACAGAGGTTATCAACTTCCAGGCCCATGCGATGCATGTGTTTTCTGAGCCTGCAGTGGCCCGGTTAATAGGCCTACAATCACAGCCTTGACGTATTAATTCTGCATTCAGCATCGGCGAATAGCCTCTGATGAACTCCTTCGCCTGTCTCTGCCCAGTGGTGGCGTTGCCACCACTCCTGAGACCTACTCTGCACCCATAAGTTAATGGCCGCAGTCTTCACACACTTCGAAACCCCAAAACAGGGCTCCGGGGCCAACGAAGTGTCCCGCAGAGCCTTTCCGGGCCAATAAATCTGCCGCTTCGTTTCCCTTGTGTCCTGAATGACCAGGTACTCAAACTAGAAAGACCTTATTCTGGTCACTTAACAATGTAAAATTACTTTAAAATCATAAAATAAATGTACAAACACAGTAAACTGAAAATTACTTTTATGGGGGTCGATGGAGATTTCAAAAAATTATATAGGGGTCCATGATACAAAAAGTTTGGCGACCCCTGCGTTAGAGCCTCAATTTTTTTTTTTTTTTTTAATCTTTACTTTTGATTTTCTCTTCAATGTAAGAATTATCATCGAAAATATCCGTTTTGAAATCTTTTGAGCCCAACAAAGTTTTGTCTGTATGCAGAGTGTATAACTCAAAAACAAAAAACTCGCAAAAAGTTAAAATTTAACATGTTCGAGTCTATTGATAGGGTGCAGCCCAAAAAATAAGCTTTTGAACACAATTAGCCAAGAAAGCTTTATTAAAATCGATTTTTCATTTTTCTAAGATTTGTATGAATAATAATAATAAAATAAAATAACTAACCTCCATATGCCTTGATAAATTATGCATTTCAAATTTTGGATTCTGACAGGCGGTATTATTGAGCGGCTGTGGATCTCGACTTGATCCAATTGATGTCTGCACACAGCAAGACAGAGGTACTCGGAGACCAGGTAGAGATAATTCTCTCAGAGACCACCATGATGTACCATATTCATTACCGTTGACCACACCACAGCATTCAAACTGAAAAATAAAAAATAAAATTACTGAAATAAAATTACAAAATTAGTTCTACTAACTTTACAGACAATTTTTTTGAGATCATTTTCGGGGGTTGAGGGGTTTTGGAGGAATCTAATTGTAGGAGAGCTTAGATGCACCCAGAATTCTTTTTTTTTTGGTTTTGAGAAATAAATCGCTACTTTTGCATTTGAAAATTATTCTTTCATTTAGAAAAAACCTTTCTTAATAAAATAATCTTTTAAGCCAGGGGTCTTAAACCTTTCTACACTTTTAGGAACCCTTTTGGAGCTCATGGTCTTTCTTGAAGGAACCTCATGTTTAAGTAGCAGATGAAATAGTTTATCAAAGCTTTTGTTCCACGCAAATTAGCAAAATTATTCTTGTATCTTTATTTAATCTTAATGCAAACATCTTAATAAGAGAATGAATATGAATAATTAGCAAAAGGAACTAAAAGGAAAGCATCTTGATTGGTGTATTTGAAGCGCGTGACTTTTACCGAATTTCAAGATTTTATTTGATCAATAAACTATTTATTTATATTTACGAGGGTCGTTTGAAAAGTCCGTGCAAAAATAAAAACTACTTAATTTTTTGGGGTAAACCTTTTTTATTTTTCAACATAGTCTCCTTTTAGGCTTATACACTTCGTCCAACGCTGCTCTAGTTTGTTGATCCCTTCCGAATAATAGGATTTGTCCAAGTCTGAAAAATAGCCATTCGTTTCTGCAATCACCTCCTCGTTTTAATAAAATCTTTTTCCCGCCAGCCATTTCTTCATATTGTGGAAGAAATAGTAGTCCGAGGGAGCCAAGTCTGGAGAATAGGGGGGATGTGAAACGAGTTGGAACCCTATTTCCATTAATTTTGCGACCACAACTGCTGAGGTGTAAGCTGGTGCGTTGTCGTGATGGAAAAGGACTTTTTTGTGGGCCAATCGTGGGCGTTTTCCTTGCAGCTCGGTTTTCAAACGGTCCAATAACGATGAATAATATGCACCTGTAATAGTTTTACCCTTTTCCAGATATTCGATGAGGATTATTCCTTGCGAATCCCAAAAGACAGTCGCCATAATCTTTCCGGCCGAAGGAACGGTCTTCGCCTTTTTTGGCGCAGATTCCCCCTTGGTAACCCATTGTTTAGATTGTACTTTGGTCTCAGGAGTGTAGTGATGTATCCATGTTTCATCCACAGTGACGAAACGACGCTTAAAGTCCTGCGGATTCTTCTGGAACAGCTGCAAACCGTCCTTGCAACACTTCACACGATTTCGTTTTTGGTCAAGCGTGAGCAATCGCGGCACCCATCTTGCGGATAGCTTTGTCATGTCCAAATGTTGATGCAAAATATTATGTACCCGTTCATTCGAGATGCCCACAGCACTAGCAATCTCACGCACCTTCACTCTTCTGTCATCCATCACCATATCATGGATTTTATCAATGATTTCTGGAGTAGTAACCTCAACAGGGCGTCCAGAACGTTCAGCGTCACTTGTGCCATATGGCCACTCCGAAAATTTTGAAACCACTTATAAACTGTTCTAATCGAAGGTGCAGAGTCACCATAATGTTTATCAAGCTTCTCTTTAGTCTCCTGAGGCGTTTTGCCTTTCATAAAGTAGTGTTTAATCAACACACGAAATTCTTTTTCGTCCATTTTTTGAAAATCACTCGACTTCCTCGATTCAAACGAATGCCAAACACAAAGAAATAGACCGATCTGTGAAACTTGGTGTGTGTTCTTCCAAGAGATGCTACTAACTAAACATAACCTCGATACGCGCCAGTAGTGCTATCTCTCTGACTTTGCACGGACTTTTCAAACGACCCTCGTATTTCTTACAATCAACAGCCTTTTTATATCCAACTTATATTAATATTGTAATTTATACTTAAATATTATATTAATCTAATATTTTAATAAGACAGTCCACTACCCCGTTCCTACATGAAAAATTCCTTGTATAGATAATTTCCATTTTACGTGCGTTTTTGGCTGAACAAATAATGATCACTTGCGGAACCCCTGTCCAATGTCCCTAGGGTTTCGTGGAACAAAGGTTGAAGACCCCCAGCTTTAAGCGATATAATAAACATCAGTTTATAATTTCTTTTGTAATTATTTTCTCAGAAATAAATCTTATCAAGAAAGTGATTATGTTACGTCATGAATAAAGAAATAGTTTTAAAGTAAAAACATTATCAAATTCTATTTAATATTGGCTTCCGGGCAGCTTTAGAGATGTTGACGAAAAAATTGGGTGGTCTCATCTATGGGAGGGAGACTGTTGTTCATTAAGCTACGCGTATGATCCAGTCATTGCCTCGCAAGATGAAGAAGACGCAAGCTATACCACTAACAAACTAATAGAAGTATGTCTGAATGATTTTCCTATAGGCTAACTAGGCTTCAGCCTAGGGCCTCAAGATTAAGAGGGGCCTACATTCAAATTGTTAGCAAAATTAAGTGCAATTTGTAACCTTTGACTTCCTTATTTTAAGACAATCTACTTTAAAAATTGACTATTAGTCCATCTAAAAGAGTTTTCAATGAATTAAACAACTTGATAAACTAACACTGTTGAGTGCTCGTGAACACGTTTTCTTGTAAAACAAACGTAATTTCTCATAAGAAGATGAAAGGAATCCCGGAAAATGATATACCGTTAGAAAGCCCATTAAACAAGGAAACTTTTATAAAAAGTGCCAGCACCTAGGTCTGATAATGATCACGTAAGGGCCTAATGAGTTTTCTTGAAAATTTCGATTACTTTTATTTTACCAGTATCCGGAGGAAGATTGTGGCTGTTTGGAGAATAACTTATGCTTCGAAATGGTGTCAATTTTTAGAAAATTTATCTGTCTTTCTAACCGTGTCATCAGAATCGAATTCGGACTAAAACTTTCTGAGTAATAACATTTTTATTGGAAAAAAGTAATGATTTTAGAAAACAAATTTAAAGTGACGTCACTCAAGAACAGTGGAAAATATGAAGTTGACCAATACGTCATTGAACTCCACTTTAGATGTACTACACACAGTAGGCCTATGGACAATACTTACTGGTTCACCCTGTATATCACAGTAGTGATGTATTTTATTATGTAATTTAAAAACTTTAAAATGGGAGGTGAAAGGGCCTCATAAGTGGAATAGCATAGGGCCTCTTTTCATCTAAATCCAGCCCTGATCAGAACACATCAGGTAGGTCACCCTACCTGAAGCCAGGTAGCTGTTCGAAGTAGAAATGAGATTGTTGAATAAGGAACCCATTTGGGTTGGTTTCTCGGCTGAGCTTGAACAAGAAATACGGCTCTTTTGCTTTTTAATCTATCTATATGCGCTAATGGGATCGCCAGCTACTTCTATTAGACGGAGACACTCTTGGATTTGGAGGTTTCAGATGATTCTGAGTGGGTAGAGAGGATGGCGCTATCGTCTGCATGGGTATTAACATGGTTAGAAAAGAAATATCAACGGTATATGCAGCGTACAGGACCAAGGATGCTGTCTTGTGGGTCCAATTCTTCCAGTCTTTCTAATTTCATCAATAGAATCCTTCGAAAAAACAAAACCTCCAAAAATATTTTTTTAAATCTCGTACAATAAGTATTTTCTCTAATTTAATTGTAAAATTTGACCAGGAAAGTTGATTATTTTTGAGTTCTTGGGGAGTACAAACTCCCCAAGAAGAACTTGTAAGTTTCCAGAGTGCCACTACAAAACTGTAAACTACTCTACCAAACGTTCTGGAAACCGGGATTGCAGGTTTACAGCATAAATTTTTTTCCATGTGACTCCAAAATGACTGTGGACCAACAAACTCCTCCTTTACAAAGTGGGTCATCATGCCGATGTTGCTCTACGCCTGGACTTGTAGTAGCAACATCAAGAAACTCCAGTACAACGCAGAACAAATTTCTGAGACTCGCAACAGACTCTCCACGACGCACTAGAATTGACTCACTCCACGGAGACTGCGTCCATTATCCCCCGGTACACTCCTATATCCAAAATCGTCTGCTCAAACTCCTTTCCATCCTAGACTGCCATCCTAATCCACTCTGCGGCGACATAACCTCCCCTACAGATCCTTCTATAATATACAGACACAGAAGACTAACACATATCCTCCTCTAACTCTCTACACTAGCTGCAGGTTTTTCCTCTCCTTTTTTCCCTGCATTCCAATCCTCCTCACCTAACTTTTCTCTTACTTCACTTAGTTAAGAAGGTTGAAATGTATAATACTTCTGTATTCATTTTATGTATTTATTTATTGTAATAAATATTTATTCTATTCCATATTCTTATTCTTTTTTTTTTTTTTTAATGATTAAAGGCGCGTCCACATCTAAGGTTATTGGCACCCGGAGCTTTTTTCAGTGCACTGCCGGCCTCCGGACAGTGTTCTCTCGTTACAGACAACACTGTCCATCACCGGACAGTGGGCTGTAAGAAGCTCCTAGGAAGAGAAAATCTAAGGGTCAGCAGCTGGATTCGAACCCGGGTCCTCCGCATGGGAGTCCAGTATGCTAACCTCATAGCTAATCCCTTCCCTCTCTTATTCTTCTAATTTTTTTTTTATTTTTCCTTTGATTTTTCTCCAAAAAAAATCAAAAAAAAAACAGCTGTTTCTATTTTCTTTAAAGACAAAATTTACGAAAATTAATCTCAGACCCAAATAATATCCAATGAATGGAACAATATGAAAAAAATCGAAGAAATTCTTTTATAAATAACGAGAAAAGAATTTTATGAACAAAGTTTGTTACACAGACAATTATTTAAGTGCAGCAAAAATGCTTACACGAAACAATTATTTTATCGCGACCTTGGCAAGGAGTCGTAATTTACTCCATTCTATTGTTGTTAACATGAGTTACGTCAGCTATGTTTATCACCCAATAAAACTTGATGTTCTATCGATGCAAAAAAAAAAAAACACGTAGCATGAACTAAAACTGCCTCCTTGATTATTCCTCTTCTCGAAGAACGTTGAATTTCTTGAACACGAATTTCTCTTTTAATTTATAAATAAAAACTTAAACTTTTCAAATAAATATTCTTGTTAGGAAAAGGAATAGCTAAGCGGTTAGCGTATTGGATTCATACGCGGTAGTTCCGGGTTCGAATCCAGCTGCTGGCCCTTAGATTTTCTCTTCCTAGGAGCTTCTTACAGCTAACTGTCCGGTGATGGACAGTGTTGTCTGTAACGAGAGAACTCTGTCCGAAGGCTGACAGTGCACGATAAAAGCTCTGGGCGCAAATAACCTTAGACGTTGACGCGCCCTTAAATCATTAAAAAAAGAAAACAAATCTAGTGTGAATACACGAGACTTGCTTTTAACACTACAATTATCGATTTCCCAACTTATCATTGTTTTTAAACTCTGAATTTGGTAAGCACACTTAATAATACGTTCAAAAGAATCTAAACATACAACCTCAGAATTAATTACTTAAAATTTCTTTCTGTACAAGGGAAACGTTTGAAACAATATGAACAATGGAGTCACATTAGTGTACAATATTATGTATCATAACCAGATATCGAAAAGTTTGTCTCAATTTATAGTCAACATAGACAAATGTTTACAATTATCAGGTTAGGTTAAATGTTTTTAATCGATGTAATGGTAATTTTATAAGTAAAGAAACATTAGCTTTTAATGGTTTCATTTATATTAAGAAAAATAATAGAAAATGTGTAATAAAATAAGTTTAAAATACAAAAGAAATTTTAAATTCATCATTTTTTACAACTATATTAAAACTCTTCTTTTGAACAAGCTAAAAGAGATCCAGACATTATAACTGCATACCTTACCAAAATGACCCTTTGGGGTACCTTCCTTTTTCCATCTGCAGAAGGTCATAAAAGGAATTTTGATAGATAAGTAATTTCATTAAAAATTATTGATTTACTAATGTAATATACATATATTACATAATTGTAATATGCCTTCAGAGTAATTTTCTACTGTGGGTAGCCGATTTCAAACAAAACAATCTTGCATAATCGGGGCGAGTATTACGAAATTGGTTACAAAAGCGTGGATTTGTTAGGGAGAGTTCCCCAGTTCGAATCACGAGTAAAGCTATTTCTTATTCGTTAGAAAAAAAAAATGTTAATAGTTAATATGTGATTTCGGTTCTGTCCACGACACCTAATTCGTTAAGTTGGACGTTCAAGTCCCGCCTGAATAAAAATAGACAAGTATTTTACCTTTACATACTTTACATCGTCCTCTTCGATTTTACTTAGAGCTCTAGCATTGTGTAGCGTTATTGTTCTGCAGCGACAAAATTAACGTACGGAACTGTGAGTATAGATGATAGCAGAGTTGATATCTGATAGAGTAAAATATAATCTCTGATTAGTGTGCACAACGGAGCTGTGATACATGCAACATGGCCGAGTAGTGAAGAAGAGTTTTTATGTTCAGCAGCCACGAAATGGTATATTTTAAAGAAAAAACGCTTTAGAAAATATCATGTACATCCCATAAATAAAAAACGAAGTACTTTGGGTGAATTTCACCATTTATATAAGGAACTTATAAATTATCCGGATCGTTTTTTTTGAATATGTGTGGATGGGTCCACCCAGATTCGACTATATTTTAGAAAACAATGTCAAAATTAAGAAAACGTTGGAAAAATTGTCATGGAAATCCTATAAACATAGAAGAAAAACTAGTGATTACTCTAAGGTAATGGTTTTATAGAGAAAAAACAAATAAATACACATAAAAATAATTCCACAGCCATTCATGAGTAAAGACAGCACTAATTAATTTTTTTATACGTCCATTTTGAAGCTCCGATACTGGAGTTCAGCTAGCAGAAAAATGAAATATTTAATTCTATCATCTATGCTCGTTTATAGCAGCGGGTATGAGTCACTAGTCGCAGCTTCGTTATGCACGCTCACATTCGAATGTATCAAGTTTTTCTTTAAGCGCTGATGCATCACTCCTATCATCTAAGCTCACAGCTCCGTTGTGAACGTACCCTATGATAGCAGAGATGATAGGAGTGATGCATCAGCGCTTAAAGAATAACATAATAAATTCGAATGTGAGCGTGCACAACGAAGCTGCGACTTATACGCGCTGGTATAAACGAGCATAGAAGATAGAATTAAGTATTTCATTTTTCTGCTAGCTGAACTCCAGTACCGGAGCTTCAAAGTGGACGTAGAAAAATTAATTAGTGCTATCTTTACTCATTATTTTTTGTTATCATTTTAATATTTACTTTTAAACAATATTTTGTTTTTTAAATCATGCATAAATTTTTATGTGTATTTATTTGTTTTTTCTCAATAAAACCATTACTTACCTAAGAGTAATCAGTAGTTTTTCTTCTATTGTTATAGGATTTCCATGACAATTTTTCCGTTTTCTTAATGTTGACTTATTTATTCTAAAATATCGTCGAATGTGGGTGGACCCATCCTCACATATTCAAAAAAAAAACGATCCGGATAATTTCTAAGTTCCTTATATAAATAGTGAAATTCACCCAAAGTACTTCGTTTTTTATTTATGGGATGTCCATGATATTTTCTAAAGCGTTTTTTCTTTAAAATATACCATTTTGTTGCTGCTGAACATAAAAACTCTTCTTCACTACTCGGACATGTTGCATGTATCACAGCTCCGTTATGCACACTAATCAGCGATTATGTTTTATTCTATCAGTTATTATCTCTGCTATCATCTATGCTCAGCTCCGTTGTGAACGGACCCTTAAGAAACATGAAACATCTATTCATCATTCAATAAACTGAATTTCAGTTGTAGAAATCTTGTTAAACTCTTGAGATTTACCAAAACATTTAACCCTTCTTGATATAAAATATATGACACAGGATTATACATTATATTGTAGGAGGTACTTTAAAGGTAACCTTAACTACCTTCCCACTCACAAATGCCTTCTTTTTAGTATTCACCACTAACTTATTTCTTACTTGTTTTTAGAAAAGTGTTCCATAAAAATTAGAGTGGTATGAAACAAATTGAACGAACAACAACAAACAAAAGTAGAATGATAAAAAAAAAAAAATAAAAAATAAGGCAAGCACTGCTGAGTCAAAGAACACAATATAAAAAATAATGAGTGCTTTTAGATTTCAGGAATAAATATTTACAAAAATAAACAAAACAGAGGGAATAAAATAAATATTGCAATATACACCGCTGACATGATATAAATAAACTGCAGTAAGAGAAAGTTGTGGAGTGCATCACGCCCAGAATTATTTAACGTTGACTCACATTTAGAATTAATTTGATTGAAGACATGGTAAAAATTAGGTACAATGAATAATATAATAATGGTTGTACAATGTGAATAACAAATTTAAAAATATCAACATGAAAAAATAAGGAATTGCTGATTATGTGATTAAGTATCTCTATTTATGGAGTTATATGAGTGGATCAGGACAAAGACGACCTACGCTACTTTAAGTGTTGCCAGCTCTAAATGTGGTCTGAAGAGACTATATTATTCAAAATAAAAGAAATAATATTATTAAAGAACACCTAGCCTGGCTGTGAAGGGGATTAGTTATTGCGGGGGCGATACTTCCCACTGTGACTAGTTTTTTAGAATTCTCCTCACCGAACTGGGGCAAGGCTCGGCCTAACCCTCGCCTTGGCTAGTAGTACTGCACATTCACCAGCCTCACTATCAGCTAGACTTACTGGTATTTTGCATATCCTTTCAGCGACACAGACAAAGGGTATTACTGATTAGAATTGCCAACAATTTCTACCAATAAAATCTCATATTCTTTAGGAAAGCACTGCACAATTAATTTTTGAATAATAATAATGATAAACAAGGTATGAAACACTCCAAAAAAACTTATAATTTTCAAGGTTCTAACAAGAAATTTTCGAAGCATTATCTGTAAACTAAGAAATAACAAATTTAGTACACTAACTAACATAGATATTAGCAATATTGAATTGAGTAATCTTTCATAAAGTTATGAAAATTACCAAGCGAGATATTGCGTCTCAAACTTCGGGAATGATAATAATGAAAAAAGTTTTTATTTTCGAGTAAATTCATTGCGTTACTTTAATGTTTAATATCAATCAAAATAATGGTTGGTAGTATCGAGAGAGATTTTGTCTTGTATAATACAAATAATGGGAGTAAAAAGAAAACAAAAATAATTTAAAAAGAAAAGATCTACAAAATCAACAAAAGAATTATTGATAAAGTATTTTAAAAATATAATAATAAAATAAGATCTGGGAATGAAAATTAACTGTTGACTTAATATGATATGGAAAAAAAATAAATAAAGAAACAAAATATAATCGTCAATCAATAAAGAAGTCTGTAAAACATACAATTAAAACTTTATAATTTATGAAATCAATATGAATTAGTACATCGTAACCTGTCCGCAGTAATGCACTAAATTAATTTAGTCTATGCTATTCATTAAATTTAAAAACTCTTTGAAATTTGAAAGTTTGATTAGTTAATTTTATTAGTGACAGTAAGGAGATGCTGCTGTTCTTTTATTGATAAAATGGAACCATATTTGTGTCAAGCTCAGAGAATGCTTTGTTAGGAAAAGAGAGCTGAATTAAAAGAAATGGCTAACTGCAACGAAGACTGACTGAATCGAAGGATTCAGTTAGAATAAACTTCAAAATAAAAGGTTGCTCAGTTGAAACATCACTTAATTACCAAAATAATACAGGTTTTTAATCAAAACTAATAGAAAATTTGACAATAACGATTTAGTAAGAGAAAGTATTTGTGACTGTTTCAGAAACTAATTTTTTCAAACGCTATTAATGACCTTTTACAACCACTAAAAATAAAACATCGTCCAACAAGCTTGGACACATTGCATTCTGTTTTTACAGGGCTTCTGTTCCACGATAGGTTATATTTAGCCTGTCTGGACGGTTGGCTTTCTGCTAATGCACTATTTGCTACATAATATGATTTTAAAAATTATCAGTATCCTAGAATTACCATATAATTTTTTTTTTTAATGATTTAAGGCGCGTCAACATCTGAGGTTATTGGCGCCCGGGGCTTTTTTTCAGTGCACTGCCAGCCTCCGAATCACCCGAAAATTGTTTAAAAGGCTGCTAAGTTAGATGGTGTGTATAATGAATAGACTTCGAGATCCCTTAATTACTCATTTTCGAGGATTAACCACGAGCAAGTATTTCCTCTAAAAGTTAATAATTATTTGAAAAGTGTATTAAAAAAAAGTTTTACAGTTGAAAATTCCGATAAATAAAAAGTTATTATCCTTACAAAATACATTTTTATGCTGAGCTATACAATAAAATTACTTTTAAGTAATGAATTTGACCGCAGATAGCTCCGTCAGGTGCCACAGTTTCGCAACTACGTACATTAGGATCTCTTTAGTGTTCACGTGATTTCAGTGACGCTTTTAGTATACTTACTTTACGAAATATAAAGAATTTGATTCCTTAATAGAAACTTCAACGTTTTCACTGAACGCGTTCAAGGTAAGAATTATAATAGACCCATAAAAACGTTTTACGAAACAAAATAAACAAGAAAGAACTTAATTACTATCTTCACTAATGAGTATTATTATTTATAATAAGCACTAATGAGCATTTATTACTAATAATTAGCACTAATGAGTATCTATACTGTCAAGAGGATTTATAATATTATTCCATTCGTGCCTGAACATTCTCTTTAGTGTAAACGTGATTTCAATGATGCTTTTAGTATACTTACTTTACGAAATATAAAGAATTTGATTCCTTAATAGAAACTTCAACGTTTTCACTGAACGCGTATCAAGGTAAGAATTATAATAGACACCATAAAAACGTTTTACGAAACAAATAAACAAGAAATAATTTAATTAGTATCCTCACTAATGAGTATTATTATTTATAATAAGCACTAATGAGCATTTATTACTAATAATAAGCACTAATGAGTATCTACACTGTCAAGAGGATTTATAATATTATTATATTCCTGACTAAACTTTACTAAACTCTGGGGCGCCCTAACCCTTACCTAACTGGTAGTTGCTCGCCTGTACAAATAGGTATTACTTTTACTTAACCTAATACTCAACTGACATTCGGAGAAGTGGAAATTAGAAAATGGTCAATCAGACTGCAACTGAATAACAACGGAAATGATTGGAAGCATTCCGTGAATACATTCTTGAAAAGACGTGTCCAGAAAAAAACTATAGCATTATATTTGTACTTTGAATAGCTTTCCAGTGTCTTTAAATGAATGTGAATACGCAGGGTTTTCGCAGTGATGATGAGCTTCGATGAAGACTAAGACAATTGCGGCTCTTTTGTTCATCTATCTTGACGGACCGCCTTTGATACTTTTCAATCGTTCAAAATACGTTGATCTCTGGTTACTTAGACGACGTTATTCGGCAACAAATACTAACAGCAAGAAAAGAAGTCGAGAATTGGACAATACTTTGGCATATTTGTTTTAAATACAAATTGTATTACAAAATTAATAAAAGTAATGTTAAGAGCAGTAGATAACCTCCTGGCTAAGCTGGCTTACGAGCCAGGGAGCCACCTTTAAAGACACAGAAGTAAAATTATTTTTTAGCCCTTTTTGTCTAAGCTTGTGAAGCTTAACATTTGATTATTGCTTAGAAAATCACTCGGAAAACTACTTATTTCCCGATATTAAGAAAAATACTAGCTTTACTGCCTTGGCAATATTTTTAGTAGAAAGGGGATGAAAAAATACATAAAAATGACCTATCGCGTGCTCTTCTTTCTCTTTGATAACAAGTTAAAAAATTGAAATATGATTAATAAATACCAGATTTTGAAATGGCCTAGCACCTTTAATTTTGAAGATATCGAATTGCGGTTTCCGGTTTCTTTCATAACTTTTTATACTCTTTAAAACCGTGTATATGAAAATGGGGGTCAATTGCGAACCCTTACTTTTGGACGCGTGTCTGCCGCGAATGCGGGCAGGAATCTAAAATCAAGTCACATATTCTGAAACTAGAGATGACGGGCAACAAATTTTTCCTCTACCATTTTTTGCTCAGATGAACCGTTTAAGCATGAAATGCATTTGAGCCGTCTTAAAATGGAACACCCTGAATATGTGTGCACATTTGTATCGTTTGTACTATTTATAAATGATATATATATACTTTTTTTTAAATAATAGTAGTCAAGAAGCATTAGCCCTGAAGATGACCTAGGTCGAAAACTTGGCAAAAAATAAATAAACAATGTTGACTGAAATTAATCAATAATCTTCCTTCCTGCTGGTTATAAATTATACAATTATGTATTTATATGTTGCTAACTATTTTTGCTTGTAAAGGAAGCAACTCTTTGCTACAAGGGACTCTGTAATATTTAAAGCGAATTTCATCTACGCATTTTTGAAAAAAGAAAAGAAAAGTGATTTATAACCTAATTAAGGGACAAGTACTACATAAAATTCAGGATTACCTTAGTTTGAACGTGGTCTATGGAGACAGTATATTTCTCTCGTCCTGGTACACCATAGTTCCTCTGCCACATATCTATCATCAGTTCCTCATCAGCCTTGGTCACCAAATTCTGCGGAGCCACAGCTGCCAGGATGATTCCTATACACTCGGCCATCATCAAGATCACAATACCAAATATGTACTGCAACAAAGAGGAACAGAATTAATTATCATTTCTCGAATAAAAAAATGAAAAAAATAATTCGCAATGTTCACTCGCAAGGTTTTGTTTCTATAACAATACTGAAATATTATGAATATAAATGGATTTGTGAATTTTATTCAAACTTTCTAATGTTTGTTAAATGTTAATTGAATCATAAGCACTCTTCCTACAATAAAAATCTAAATTTCTGGCAAGCATGGCGTATCAGCGTGCTTTTAGTCTTTTTTTTTTTTAACCACGAATTTAAGGAACTTCAGATGATATTCAAACGAATTCGCACGAAAATGCTGATTATTCTTCTTAAGAAAAAGTAAAATTCTCTGGTTCAATGAGAATGACGTATCAGTGTAGTTCAACATTGACCGCAATCAATCTTATTTTCATCCATTTTTCATAAACTATTAGATACAAACAAAACTTTTTGTTGTTCAACAGGGGTCGATTTCTAGAAAGGTCGATTTTTCGGTTCCGATCTGAGTTTAAAGCAATATCTAACCTTCAAATTTTGATATTAAATAAAATAAATTACATTTTGTTTAATATAAGCTATTAATCGTACAGACACTAATAAATGATTAGATAAGAAGCGAGACGAGTTAAATGTACTTCTTGAAATATCACAATACAAATTATCCATTCAGATCCAAAGTGGGTGAAAGACAACACGTCCGCACTATCTAGCGGATCCAATATTAACTAAGATACTGGTGTATACAGTGAGATTAAAAATTGTTAAAATAAATTTCAGTTAAAATGAATGATCACTTGAAATTTTATTAAATGTTAGTATGCCTAAATATTATACGGTTTACCGCAATGGCAAAACCAAAACGTCCATTTAAGGGGCAAATTTACTTAGATAAAAAGGGTATCACGGCTCAAGAGAATATAAACGATCAACATTATTGCCAATAATCTTTTATACCGAAAATAATATTGGAATTAAGTTTAAACTATTTATATTTTGACTACAGTTTCATGGGGGAAACCTTTTCGGTAGGATAGTTGATCGTCAAAAATTGCACGAAAAAGCGTAACGTTGGAAAACATCCAACTTTGCCAGTTGTTTTCTCTTTTTCTATAAAAGATAAAATTCCTAAATTTTCTTCAAAATATGGGGTAAATTCTCGTTTACTAGTGTATTTTATTTTTATTTTTTTTGGTGACAACCTAGATTTAATAGAGTTCGAGAAAAAATTGCCAAATATGAGCAAAAACGGTTTTATCAAACATTTTTTCCTTTTTCTTGTAGTTGTAACCTCTTTTTCTAAACAAGTAGCGACTAAACTCGCGAACCGATTTTTATAAATGAGGTGTCATTCGATTCGGAATTTTATTTAGATGCGCCTTTTGGGACTCTGGATACTGTACTTCTTACAAGAGAGGAGTCAGCCCTATTTATGTAAGGCCACCTCTTAAATATTTATTTCAAATATCTCTGTAAATCTTATCCCGATTTTGATAAAATTTGAAAGGATGATGCGATTTGGGCTCCCCTATGTAACGATTTATCGAGGTTGCTCTTTGACAGATACATTTATAGTTACACTTTTTCATTACTTTTGTAGTTTACTGTTGTGTCAGTGGTTCATGCTTTCCAGCCACCTCTCTAAAAAGTAACATTATCAGCGAACCTCGAAGAAACCTCTGTGTTATCCTCTCAATACATTCGTAAGTTTTTTTCCTCAGAAGATCGGCGATTACATGTTTCACCCTACAATGGGCGGTAAGTAATACGAAGTGACTGATGCTGCTACAGAAGAACTATCCATGCGCCAAATCTTAACGACCGACAGCTGTGCAGCGTAAAGCCTTCTCTTTCGAATGCAGCATCTCAAGTGTTTATAGAGAAATCAGTCTGACCGGAACCGTCGTTTGTGTAAGGAGGTGTTAGTTTCGTTTTGCCGAAAACATGATACTACACATGTAGTAGAGCAACGAATTGTCGCGAAATTTCACATGAAACTGGGTAAAACCGCTACTGAAACTTATCTTTTATTAAAAGAAGTTTATGGCAATGAATGTTTATCACGTGCGCAAGTTTTTGAGTGGTTCAAGCGTTTCCCAGAATGGCCGAGAAGACGTCGGAGATGATGACCGCCCTGGTCTCCCTTCCACACCCAAAACGGATGAAAATATCGATTATAATTAATCAACATTACTACCGTGAGGTGCTTGTTCAACTCTGTGAAATAGTAAGGAAAAAAACGACCCTACTTGTGGAAAAACAAGTCATGGGTTCTCCATCAAGACAATGCGCCGGCTCACACTGCATTGTCTGTCAAGAAGTTTCTAGCCAAGTACAAACATCCCAGTTTTAGGCCATCCGCCTTATTCGCCTGACCTGGCCCCATGTGACTTTTTGATCTGTTCCCCTAAAATCAAATCTGCATTAAAAGGAACACGGATTTCAGTCCGTTGAAGCTGTGAAAGAAAAAGCGGCACGCATCATGCAGGAGCTCACAGAAAAAGACTTCCAGCACTGTTTCGAACAATGGTAAATTCGCATGGAGCGTTGTAGGGATAGGGGAGGGGTGTATATTGAAGGTGATAATAACTAAATATGTAATAAATTTAAAATAAATTGTTTTACAGCAATGGTCTCGTTATTTAATAGCCACACCTCGTAAAGAGCAATGTTCCAGCACATTGTCTGATGACTCAGAGGCTCTCTGCCGCATCTGCGACAGAGCGTGTAACTTCTTTTGAAGACTTGTCAACACTTGCGAGAACTTCACGAAGAGGCCCGTAATTTAGATTCAATTTCATCGGATCTGTTCTTTCAAAGCCTGAATTTTCGATTTAACAAAGAAATTATTTTATAAAAAAAATAAATAATTAATTTAAATAAATAATTTAATATAGGTCTCAGTTGTTAATAGGTTTCTAACACAATTTCGTGGCGCAAATCTCGCAAAAATGTTACGCGGACCGCGAGTTCCACGGGCCTGGTTTAGAAAGTAGTATGCTCCAGGTGGAAAAAAACACAGGAACTCTTTGTAGAACCTAGTAGATCCTAGAGTTTTTAAGGGTAACATACTTGCAAGGGATACAGTAAAGATAAACGGTGAGTGCTACAGTATTTTGGAATACTTACGACTGCTAAAATCCAGTTAGAAAATGAACGAACTACGAAACAACCACAGATGGAAACAGAAATTATGACCACACTAAGACAAAACGCACTAAGTTTCACATAAAATGAAATTGAATATGGAAGTGGTGATGGCACAGTTGTCCAGACATGTTCATACTCCAGGTTGTTTATCAGGACGACACCAAACGATAACAAAGCGATGCCTCCGATCTGGAAAAGATGAAAGATCTGGTTAGAAACTCAGGATTTTTTCTTACTACAATATAGGAAAGTAAAGTGATCGCCTATTTTTTTCAGGTGGGGCTTAACGTCCAACTACCAATTAGGTGTCGGTGGACGGAGGCGGAAGCTCATACTTTACTATAAACAATTTTTTTCCAACAAATAAAAAGTAGTCATACGGAGACAAAATAATATATCTATCATCTCTAGAAAATATATTACAATAATTATAAGTTATAGATCTGAATTTATTCAATTAGCAATTCCATTTAAAGAGGAGCCATTTCTGAAGAAATCTTAAAAACTAAAAAATTGCTTCAGAAGTACATCCCGTTGACCAATTTAGACCCAAATTTTGTTTGACACTCTAAGCGAAACATTAATTTCTGCGATTTTTAATCTTCTAAGTTAGTCTGGATCCCTCACACAGACAGATCCCATCACACACACATAGATCACTTTGTAAATAGATCATTTTTTTCTGACTCAGTAGGCCTTAAACTTTATTTCCTGTGAAAACAAAATCAAAAATCTTCACGATAAGAAGTACGTATCTAACTACGAGAATTAAGAGAAAAATATGAAGTATCTAAAAAAAAAAAAATACTTACTAAAGATAATAGATTCGACGTGAAAAGCGCTAACTTGAGTACTAACATCGCGTAGTTATGTAATTCTAACTACGGTATGGTTAGAATTGTTTGTGCTACTAGATCAAGGCACCGTGTGGAACTACGGCTCAGTAATTGTTGTATACCCGACTTCCGGACACCATACCGGAACTTACAAACAGCTGCATAATATTTACAAAATACTACGTAGAATATTATCTGTAATATACCATACATACCTAACTTGGACATATCTAAGAAGTTTGCGTAACATAACTTGCTTTTACTGTATCTTAAGAATTGATAGTGACATGGTAGAAAAGATAGCATTTATGGTTTTTCCTATTTATTTTTTTTTAAATTGATATTTAAACCTTTTTAATGCATTATTGAATCTTTTCTAATTAATCGAATATAAGTTCTAAATTGTATTTCTTTGATTCCCAAAATAGTTTTTTTAATAGACTAGGTTCAAAATTAGCGTTCATTCTTTCCCAAAATTGCATTTTGAAATATTTTCTAAATCTTTTCGACCTATTCTTTAATATTATCTTTTTAATAGACTACTAGTTTATAATTAGCATTTATGGTTTTCTCTAAATTTGTTTATCGAATTGATATTTTTAATGTATTCTTTATAATCAACTATATGTTCAAAATTAGCATTTATTCACCTTTTATCTCATCAAACTAGCTCACTGTTTCTAACTTTTCCTTTGTTTTTCACAATGAAAGAAAAGAAAAAGGTCTACACAATTTCTAACATCTACAACTGTTCTACATATCCAAGTACATGAAGGAAAACGCCCTGTATCTAGTCAAAATGGCTCACAGTTTCTTACTTTTCCTTTGTTTTTCACAATGAAAGAAAAGAGAAAGGTCTACACCATTTCTAACATTTACAACTGTTCTACATATCCAAGTACATGAAGGAAAACGCCCTGTATCTAGTCAAAATGGCTAACAGTTTCTTACTTTTCCTTTGTTTTTCACAATGAAAGAAAAGAAAAAGGTCTACACAATTTCTAACATCTACAACTGTTCTACATATCCAAGTACATGAAGGAAAACGCCCTGTATCTAGTCAAAATGGCTCACAGTTTCTTACTTTTCCTTTGTTTTTCACAATGAAAGAAAAGAGAAAGGTCTACACCATTTCTAACATTTACAACTGTTCTACATATCCAAGTACATGAAGGAAAACGCCCTGTATCTAGTCAAAATGGCTCACAGTTCCTTACTTTTCCTTTGTTTTTCACAATGAAAGAAAAGAGAAAGGTCTACACCATTTCTAACATTTACAACTGTTCTACATATCCAAGTACATGAAGGAAAACGCCCTGTATCTAGTCAAAATGGCTCACAGTTTCTTACTTTTCCTTTGTTTTTCACAATGAAAGAAAAGAGAAAGGTCTACACCATTTCTAACATTTACAACTGTTCTACATATCCAAGTACATGAAGGAAAACGCCCTGTATCTAGTCAAAATGGCTAACAGTTTCTTACTTTTCCTTTGTTTTTCACAATGAAAGAAAAGAAAAAGGTCTACACCATTTCTAACATTTACAACTGTTCTACATATCCAAGTACATGAAGGAAAACGCCCTGTATCTAGTCAAAATGGCTCACAGTTCCTTACTTTTCCTTTGTTTTTCACAATGAAAGAAAAGAAAAACGTCTACACCATTTCTAACATTTACAACTGTCCTACATACCCAAGTTCATAAAGGAAAACTCCCTTTATCTAGTCAAAATGGCTCACAGTTTCTTACTTTTCCTTTGTTTTTCACAATGAAAGAAAAGAAAAAGCTCTACACCATTTCTAACATCTACAACTGTTCTACATATCCAAGTACATGAAGGAAAACGCCCTGTATCTAGTCAAAATGGCTCACAGTTTCTTACTTTTCCTTTGTTTTTCACAATGAAAGAAAAGAGAAAGGTCTACACCATTTCTAACATTTACAACTGTCCTACATACCCAAGTTCATAAAGGAAAACGCCCTGTATCTAGTCAAAATGGCTCACAGTTTCTTACTTTTCCTTTGTTTTTCACAATGAAAGAAAAGAAAAAGCTCTACACCATTTCTAACATCTACAACTGTTCTACATACCCAAGTACATAAAGGAAAACGCCCTGTATCTAGTCAAAATGGCTCACAGTTTCTTACTTTTCCTTTGTTTTTCACAATGAAAGAAAAGAAAAAGCTCTACACCATTTCTAACATCTACAACTGTTCTACATACCCAAGTTCATAAAGGAAAACTCCCTTTATCTAGTCAAAATGGCTCACAGTTTCTTACTTTTCCTTTGTTTTTCACAATGAAAGAAAAGAAAAAGCTCTACACCATTTCTAACATCTACAACTGTTCTACATACCCAAGTACATAAAGGAAAACGCCCTGTATCTAGTCAAAATGGCTCACAGTTTCTTACTTTTCCTTTGTTTTTCACAATGAAAGAAAAGAAAAACGTCTACACCATTTCTAACATTTACAACTGTCCTAGATACCCAAGTTCATAAAGGAAAACGCCCTGTATCTAGTCAAAATGGCTCACAGTTCCTTACTTTTCCTTTGTTTTTCACAATGAAAGAAAAGAAAAACGTCTACACCATTTCTAACATTTACAACTGTCCTACATACCCAAGTTCATAAAGGAAAACTCCCTTTATCTAGTCAAAATGGCTCACAGTTTCTTACTTTTCCTTTGTTTTTCACAATGAAAGAAAAGAAAAAGCTCTACACCATTTCTAACATCTACAACTGTTCTACATATCCAAGTACATGAAGGAAAACGCCCTGTATCTAGTCAAAATGGCTCACAGTTTCTTACTTTTCCTTTGTTTTTCACAATGAAAGAAAAGAGAAAGGTCTACACCATTTCTAACATTTACAACTGTCCTACATACCCAAGTACATAAAGGAAAACGCCCTGTATCTAGTCAAAATGGCTCACAGTTTCTTACTTTTCCTTTGTTTTTCACAATGAAAGAAAAGAAAAACGTCTACACCATTTCTAACATTTACAACTGTCCTACATACCCAAGTTCATAAAGGAAAACGCCCTGTATCTAGTCAAAATGGCTCACAGTTTCTTACTTTTCCTTTGTTTTTCACAATGAAAGAAAAGAAAAACGTCTACACCATTTCTAACATTTACAACTGTCCTACATACCCAAGTTCATAAAGGAAAACTCCCTTTATCTAGTCAAAATGGCTCACAGTTTCTTACTTTTCCTTTGTTTTTCACAATGAAAGAAAAGAAAAAGCTCTACACCATTTCGAACATCTACAACTGTTCTACATATCCAAGTACATGAAGGAAAATGCCCTTTATCTAGTCAAAATGGCTCACAGTTTCTTACTTTTCCTTTGTTTAATATTTTAATTATAATTAATAGATAAGCTATTTTGGTATCAGGTATGGATAAATATTTCTAATTTTCATATTATTCATCTTGATAATTTAGTATGTAAGTTAAAGATATTTCTGTAATAAAATGCCATAGTCTAGGGAACTGGATTTTAATAAAAAATAATTATACTTACAATAACCTCTTGAATTCGAGTACAAATTAGATTGGTAATAAAAGTAAGAGGTGAGCTAATGCATTTAAATAAATATTTTTAAGGAAATACAGTTGATATTTGTTCTTTATGTTACTGTGACCACATCGAGCATCTTTTCATTTAATATCTAAATACCCTAAGTTATAAATTTTTAGGATACTATTAACAGAAAAAAAATTGACTGTTTAAGAATGATTGAATGTTTAAGGTAAAAATTGGCTTTTTCCTGTTGATTTCTGCTACATATTTGGCGGTACGGATATTCTTTAGGGCCTGATTGAAATGTTTATTTTTAATATTAATGGAAAGAAAAAAAACAATAAAGAAAAATAATGATACTAAAAATCGTGTAAATTAGGTTTTTAGAATATTAATTGCTAATTTAATTGTATAAATTTTATCTAATCAACTCCTCAAACGGTCTTCGACCATGGGAAGTGCCTTGATATTTATTTGAAAAATGGATTTTATATATTATCAATAAAGACAATAATAATAAGTAATAGAAGAATACAGGTATGATATAGGCAATGAGTAGAAGAAGTTTAAACAACATAGAGTAAACGTTTTTGAGAAAAAATAAAAAACAAAATTTTTTACTGAGTCATGGTATTTCCCAATTCACTGTTGAATCCATTGGTGGTGCCTAATATTCAACATTCTTTTTGGCTAATTTGAGAAAACAACAACAACTTCACATTGGAATCCCTACAGGTATCCCAAAATCTCAGAAGAAATGGGTAGGGCATCTCTTTTCGGGCCCTCACGCAGCGATTCCATTTAATGTGGTTTGTATTGAATTGTATTGTATTAGATGGCGGTTCCACCAAAAAGGGGAAGGAACGCAGGCAATCCAAAATGTCCATTGTTCCCCGCCCACCCCTCATCTCATAAGAAACACCGGGGTTTCAAGACCAACAAATCTGGCTAAATTCGCATGTCCACTCAACACTTGAACCAACTGGCGGATTCGGGACCTGCTGAAGCCAACCAAAGCCGTTTTCGGCAGGCCAAGAATTTCCTTAGCTTGACGATAGTAAGCTCGGGATCTCCACCGTTTACGGCGTTAATTAAATGTGGATGAATGGTTTTCAAGGTTGAGATACTTGTGTGCCTGTTTCATCTCAGAACGCTTTCTTGTCTGAGTGGTGATCTAAGAAAGCTCATAAAATTCTGGGTTTTGTCATGAGGGGGGCTGTTAATAAATTTTATTGTAAGAAGCTTAAAGGAGTATATATAAAAGAATATATTTAATCCAGAAATTACGTGCCTAAGGTTGCTCCTTTTTATGTTGCATCGTGTTCATTCCCAATGAAATTTTAATACAACTTTTTTTTTAATTTAAGCATCAAATATTTCACTGAGACTAAACGGAACGGATATAAAAGTTACTTAACAATATATATCAATAATCATTAGTTATTTTTAATCGTTTAAGATGTTTTAGAGGGGAGAAATAAAATAAAACTTATTTTCTAGAATTTTATTTGAATCGATTAAATTCGATTAAGGACTACTAGCGCATTCATCAAGACAATTACCGAAGCTTTGCTTAAGTTTTCCGTTGGTTGACCCGTTCGTTAAATTTCAGTGTTAAGTTGGTACAGATTACAGGCTTTGTCAGTGAACATTTGATTGATATTTGTGTACTATCTGCTAATGGAACTTTTAAAATTCAATATGACATTTATTGAATTAGTGTAAAGGTATTTTCGGAAGTATGTGTTGTATATTGGTGAAGGTTTTTAAATTTATAAATCACCGGATTAATTTTTTGAAACCATAAGAGAAATGTCACATCATAACAGTTCGAGGTATTTATTGTTTTATTCAATAATGATTTATAATATAAACATATTAGTTTAGATAAAGTTATCTTATAATAAAACGTAAAGGCTATATTGTACAACTAGGCGAACTTCTCTTAATGTGTAAGTTAAAATACATTTGAGGTCCTGTGATTTTATTTATGGATGTTTGTGCAGAATAATGTATTTATACTTTGTTCATTTAATCTGTAGTTTAATTTCATCTGTAATTTATTCTATAGTAGTTGGGCAACTCCCCTGTTTGAAAAGGTAGCTCAAATCTGTCACTGATTTCTTGTCGTATCATTAAATTGTTGGTCTAACAAAACTAATTAGTTCAACAAAGAAAATCCCGTTTTCTTATATGTAATTGTTGTCATTGCTTCTAATATATGTTTTTGACAACATTTCAAGAACCATCCAAATTGTTCCAAGAGCTAACTTACTAAGATAAATCTATTTCTATAGATCCTTTATATTCATCATATCACTTATTTTCCTTTTTACATTTTTAATAGAACTTATTTGCTACAAAGTAATCTCAAGTTATATTAAACTTTTTATTGTTCAATACTTTAAAAGCACATGGGAATAGATAAGTTTCATTTATTCGATGTTAAACGTAGGTAAATAAGGTATGTACTTGATACCTTAGGTCTCAGCATCCTTATATTTAAAACATTCTGTGCAATATTTGGCTCAATCATGCTGAAGATCGTTAAACAACTGTGATGTTGATTTTTATTGAAGAATCAAGGTAATCCTAAAAATGATGTTTGCAAAAAAAAGTTCTAAGTAGAGTTACAACTAATGGAAGAAAGGTATTGAGAAAGATTTAAGATTTTTTTATTTTAATTTATAAATTATTAGAAATGCGCCAGAACATATAAAAATTGCCAAGCTGAATCTAGCATAAGATACTAAAGTATAGCAAAAAGTATAAGATATTAAAGTATCTTAGTAAGATACTAAGTGTTAGCATAAGATACGCAAGGTGCTAAATAAATACTTTTTTTTTTATAATGTCATTAATGAAAAATCAGAATTATTTGTTATATTTTAATTAAATTGCTTAGTAAAATTTTATATAGCTCGGAACAAATGACTAATTTAAAGTTTCACAAATAGCTTTTTACAGAATTGAAAACAAGTAGAACAATTTATTTTCAACGTAATTCTGTATTTCTTTTTCTCTTGTGTAGCCTCAAGTTTAGAGGGTGTTAACATTAAAATTCGATAAGATTACCTTGCACTTAGGAAATGTAAAAATTTAAGACAGTTTTTGCATTAATTAACTTAATGCATTGTTTGTTAAGGACTTTTAACATTTCTTCAACAATAAATTTTAGTTTAATTATTTTATTTTATTTTTGAAAATGAGAAGATATATATGTACATGTTGAAGGGGTACGAGTAATATGTAAAGCATAACGTAATCTTCATGTCTAGTGTGACAGGCATACAATTAATATTTGCATCGAATTGGATTACCAAAAAAAACAAGTATGAGCATCCAGAGGACTAACTGCAACTCTTAATATTCTATCTTTATTAATATATAATTTTAGTACTATTTATTTTGATACAATTGTAAAGAATGGGCTTAGGTCAGTGCAAGAGCACTGGACTCAGGACGTAGAGGTATCACGTTCAAGTCCAGCTCTCCTAGAAAAAACCTACATTCACTTACTACTTGATTGCTTAAGACCGAGGAATATCGTCCCAGTTTCCTGGTCCCCAGGGCCTCTTAACATGCTGATATGGCGGCGTGGGTACGGACTCCTGTTCCGTTACCCTTGTATCCTGTAGACGTTATAAAACGAAGATGGATCAGTGTATTTTAGGAGAACACCTGAAGAGTTGTTGGGGGATCTCATGGCTACCCAAGCCAAGAAGATTCTTGGTCTGTCTAAGGTGGCTTTGTTTTAAATGCACGAGGTGTTGAAAACGGACACGCTACTCTAGCTTGCATTTATTCAAATTGTGAGTTCTTACCCAGTCACCAATTTGTGTAGCCCGAGGTGGAATGCTGAATTGTAGAAGATGGTTGCGCTTTTGCTATCTTGTATTTAGGTTTCTCTTCCTGAGATTCTCGTGTGTGGTAAATTAAGCGAACTCACCAGGTTCATTCATAACACTGAAGATAGAAACACCATGTCTCCTGGTTTAACCGCCTTTAGATTCACTATTATACGGTACTTTCTAGTCTTCTAGCTTCCCCTAGGAAGATGAGAAGTGGACAAGCCACTGTACCAGCAGCTGTCCGATGTACCATTCTCTGACGAGATTTTTTGACTCCAAATCGGGGACTTCAAAACGTATTACTATTTTCAGTATACATGATGGCAATACTACCCCTTTCAAGTGCAAGAAAAAGGCAAAGATAGAAATTTGAAAACTGTTTTTTGCCTTAAAAAGTTAAAAACAAAAGACTTCAATGCAAACAAGTTTTGGTCAAAGGTATTTGACATTTACAGTTGTTTTTCTTAACACATTGGGCCCCCAGTTATTGTTCATATGCGTCAAAAACATTACATTGAGGACTTTTATTCAGTCATTTTTTGATTATTTTTTTTTTTTTTTTTTAGACAAGAGGCAATCATGAGCAATTTTATTTTTTCGTAATAGAAGGAAGAGAAATTATTGCAATTGTATTAAATTTTTGGAAATAAATGTTTTGCGAAAACTCCTTAGTAAATAGAAAATAGTGTTCAATTTTTTTGAAAAAGATACGTCGCAGAAAGTACAAATTTGATTTTTGGTCTATGCAGCGTTACTAGATAATTACTCTGTGATATTCAAAAAAATTTACATGAATAATTTGTTATCTATTTTTAATCTACACTTTTCTCGGTAAACACTAACTTCAAAGGAAAATAGAGAGAGGTAATAACTGTGAACTTACTTCTAAAGTGCTTTCACTGTATTGTCTACCCTTCTCTACAATTGGAATTATATAATTACAGTATATAATTTGTACTCCACATTTAATTGTCACTAATGCTACGTAGGTGCGAATCATTAGCATTTTCAGAAATGGCTAACATAGAGAAGTGGTGGTAAAACCAGAAAATTCACACCTCCTAGAACTCTTCTTAAACAAATATTTTTAGTCAAATCCGCTTCATGGATAGCTCTAGGATGAATGGACTCTAGGAGGATGGAGCGGCAATCTACTTTCGCACTAAAGTTTGGTGATGCCACTGGGAAAATGGACTAGGCCGAGGTTTAAGCTATTCAGGCCATGTTGAAGGCACTAAATTCTAGTCTAATAATAATATAACTAATAAACAACCAATAGTAAATAATAACTAATGGTAATAAACACTAATGCAACACGAAAGTTAACTTTTGTACGCTTGTCCAAAATTGTCAAACAAATTTTCTGACTGAAAACATAACAGAACTTTGAATAAAGTTTTTCACTTCAAAATGACATGTGATTAAACTGAAGACACGATTTAGCTTACTACAGAGTTCTGGTGGTGACCGAAGGACTGTTTCTCGGACCCTTTGGTCTATCAAACAGTAATCATTACAACTAGAGTGGAGTACTACGTAAGCGCAGGAGAATACGAAAAAATACCAGTCTTTGGTCTGATTTTCTAACGTTTATCTCTCGAGCACGTAATTCAAAATAATTTGTTGAAAGAATCTGCATTTTAAGACTAATAAGTAAAGTAATCGTCAATTTTTTTTTTTAGGCGGGTATTAACGTCTAACTACCGATTAGGTGTCGTAGACGGGAGCAGGAACACAGACTATTTTAACAAATAATAAGTAGATATATGCGGAAACCGAGGATCTCTCACAAATTCAGGCTGGACCAACACCCGCCCCATACAAAGAATGAAAATATATATATTTTTTTCCTTTTACCTGAAAAATATTTTGGGTAGGCTCAGCTTTTTGAGTCCAATAGGAGGCTGTATCACTGCCTAGAAGGAATTATAACAGATAAACATGAACTATCAGAGGAAATAGTTATGGCAGGTAATCGATAAAGTTTAACCACTTAAAACAAAAATAAAAGCTACATTTTCGAATGTTGTTTAGAAAGGTTAACTAATGATCTTTAAAATGTTTTGGTCACGTTCGGCAGGAAAACGTGGTATTTGACGGAAAGCATACAGGACTTTTCTCAGCATACAGGAAAAAGAAAACTTTTGAGAATTATTGGTCCCGTAAAAGATAGGAAGGTTGGAAGACCAATGACTAACCAAGAATTGAAGGTTCTTGTTTCATGACCCAAGATCTGGTTGGGCTTATGAAGAGAGAAAGGCTAAAGTGGCTAGGAATCGTAAGAAAAAGAATGGAAGATAAGAGAATCCACCCAAAAAGAAACTGATTTCCGGACATCTAGGAGTCAGAGAAGAAAAGGAAGGCCAAACGTGGTCGGTTTGATGATGTGGAGGTGTAGCTCTAATGGACGATGAGGTAGTAGATTGGCTCAGGCTGGCCCAATACAGGGTTAAATCAGGGAATCTTAAGGTGGAGGCCAAGATCCTCGAGAAGTTCGTCGCTTCTGAATCATTTTTGCGATATCCTTTAATCTGCTTATTATATTATTTAATCATTTAAAGGTTGTATCGCTTTTAACTGAAACAGTTTTTCGATAGAAATAGAAAACAGCAGTTATATTTTCGATTTTGATGTTGGTGTTTGAGTACTGTATTGTAATCTCAGTGCGACCCTAAACAAAACAACCCCGTAAGGGATATGAGTCAGGATAGCTCTTCCCCACTCTAGCCACATTACCAGCTGTTGCTTCTAAGCGCCAGTAAAAAACCTGCACTGCAACCTTTATGTGTCAATTTTGGAAATATTTGATAGTTTTTATGAAGTAAATAATATGATGAATATTAATTCCATTTTTGAGATTAAGGTAAAATGAGCAGCTAAGGTTCTTCATCATTTCATCCTATATGTTTAGTAGATTTGAAAATTAACTTAACATTTTGACTACAGTTAAATGATTTATTTGAGATGGGAATTGCTAAAAAAGAAAAGAAAGAGCAAATCATTTGTACAGAAGTAGTTGCTTATATATTCCTTTATGTATACATTTTTTATTGGTAGCACTGTTTTACCTAATCAGAGAATGTTTTCGAGAATTTCACTTCCATCATAGATCTGTCATATACGAGGTGTGTTCAAAAAGTAACGGGAATTTTCGTTTTTTGAAAAAAATATTTATTTATTCATCTACATTAATATTGTCGCCTTCAAAGTAGTCCCCTTCGCATACAATACACTTGTGCCAGCGCTTTTTCCAATCCTCGAAACACTTCTGAAACTCGATCTTTGTGATAGCTTTCAGCTCTTTCAGCGATTCGCTTTTAATGTCATCTATGCTTGTAAAACGACGGCCTTTTAATGTTCTCTTTATGTTTGGAAATAGAAAAAAGTCACATGGAGCCATGTCTGGCGAATATGGAGGCTGGGGCATCGTTAAAGTTTTGTTTTTGGCCAAAAATTCACGAACAAGCAATGAAGTGTGAGCAGGTGCATTATCGTGGTGCAAAATCCATGAATTGTTTTGCCACAAATCCGGGCGTTTTTTTCGGATTGCTTCACGCAAACGGCGTTGAACTTGTAGGTAGTACTCCTTATTGATTGTTTGACCTTGTGGCAAGAATTCATGATGCACTATGCCATTAAAATCGAAGAACACAGTGAGCATAACCTTCACATTCGACCGCACTTGTCGAGCCTTTTTCGGTCTTGGCGATCCAGAATGCCTCCACTGGGACGATTGAGCCTTAGTTTCGACATCATATCCGTAAACCCATGTTTCGTCACCTGTTATAATACGTTTCAGTAGATCAGCATCGTTGTCGACTTCATTGAGTGACTCTTGAGCAACTTCCATTCTCCGCTGTTTTTGTTCGAAATTCAACAATTTTGGAACAAATTTTGCTGCCACACGTTTCATACCCAAAACATCCGAAAAAATTTCATGGCATGAGCCAATTGATATGGCAACATCATCAGCGACTTCTCTGATTGTGATTCGGCGATCGTTCATAACCATTTCTTTCACTTTTTTCACGTTTTCATCGGTTGTTGATGTGCTTGGACGTCCAGGTCGTTCGTCATCTTCAACGTTTTCGCGGCCATCTTGGAAACGCTTATACCACTCGTAAATCCTTGTTTTACTCATAGCAGACTCACCATATGCCTTTATTAACATTTCACACACTTTATTACACTTTATTTCATTTTTTACGCAAAATTTAATACAAATTCTTTGATCCATTTTTTTTAACAAACAAAAATCGCCAAGCTCGAAAAACACGTCTAACCTTAACGGCTGCCACTTAAGAAGTAAACAATGAATATTACTGAAAATTTTATCGTACTTCAGGGGCATGTGTACCAACATAATAAAAAAAAAATTTTTACAATCAGACTCTCCAAACCCGCGAAATTTAAAAATTCCCGTTACTTTTTGAACACACCTCGTACAGTACACTTGATGAGTAGTCTTAGTGGAATCCATCTTTAATGATGAAGGTAAATTCGGAATCAATCATAAATAAAATAAAAAAAATGCCTGCTACGACTGATAAAATCGACAAATTATCCAGCACTGCGCATCCAACCACATTTTCAGTAGAGTAATTATTTATAGCACGAGTGTGGAAATGAGTTTTCACTTACCGATTCCAGGTTTTGCCAACACGAGCGTAGCAAGTGAGCAACTAGACCAGGGGTGTAGAAACACTTTTCTTAAGTATTTATAATATTACATTTTTTTTTCTACGATCGAGTCATTGTTTTAGAAGACTAAACTTTTAGTTTTAGAACTCTAAACTTACGACGATAAGGATATACGCTGTAGATTTAGGTAGAGGTTATTGAATTTAGAATATTGGATTACCTTGAGCTTCAAAAGTGTAAAAAAAAAATTAAAATTGCTAAATTAAAAGAGCGTACACATGAGGTTAACACACTTTGGATCGCTATTATGTAAAGCTACTGGCAAGAGTTTACACAAGAAATTAATTCAGTTTGGACCGTTCCAAATTCGTTAATTTGTTCTCTAATGGGCAAGAGCGTACACATGAGGTTAACACGCTTTGGATCGCTGTTACGTATGCTACTGAGGAAGAGCTACACATGAGGTTAACACACAGATCACTGTTACTGAGGAAGAGCGTACACAAAAGGTTAACTCGCTTTGGAGCGCAGTTTCTTATGATACTTGGTAAGAGCGTACACATGAGATTAACACGCTTTGGATTGCTGTTACGTATGCTACTGAGGAAGAGCTACACATGAGGTTAACACACATTAGATCACTGATACTGAGGAAGAGCGTGCACATAAGGTTAACACGCTTTGGATCGCAGTTTCTTATGCTACTTGGTAAGAGCGTACACATGAGGTTAACACGTTTTGGATCGCTGTTACGTATGCTACTGAGGAAGTGCGTACACATAAGGTTAACTCGCTTTGGAGCGCAGTTTCTTATGCTATTTGGTAAGAGCGTACACATGAGGTTAACACGCTTTGTATCGCTGTTACGTATGCTACTGAGGAAGAGCTACACATGAGGTTAACACACATTAGATCACTGATACTGAGGAAGAGCGTACACATAAGGTTAACACGCTTTGGAGCGCAGTTTCTTATGCTACTTGGTAAGAGCGTACACATGAGGTTAACACGTTTTGGATCGCTGTTACGTATGCTACTGAGGAAGTGCGTACACATAAGGTTAACTCGCTTTGGAGCGCAGTTTCTTATGCTACTTGGTAAGAGCGTACACATGAGGTTAACACGCTTTGGATCGCTGTTACGTATGCTACTGAGGAAGACCGTACACAAAAGGTTATAACACGCTTTGGAGCGCTGTTTCGTTCGCTACTGGGCAAGAACGTTCACTTGACGTCGGCAGTTTTTAAGTTATACTTTTTCTAATTTCGTTACTATTATTAAAAAAATAAATAAACTACCTAACCGAAATTGCTATTTTACTGAATAGATTTTTTACTTCTTTAAGAATGTTTCAAAAATGTCTTTAAAAATGTCCTTTTATACTTGGTTTACTCTTTGTATGTATTGATCTATAACTATTAGACAAATTATACCAGGAAAATAGGTACTTCTATGACGCTTCCCTCCTAAGCATCATTTAGGTGTATTTAGGTCATTTAGGTATAACATTAATAAGAATCCAAACTTTCTTTCCACGGTCCGCAGTGGACCTTGGCCTCCTCCAGCTATAATCGTCAGACCTCACTATCCCCTGCTCTTCTGTACCACTGAGTAATACCAATTCGTTGCTATTCATCTTCCAGATCCTATAATCACCGCAACCTGGGCCTTCCTCGTGGCTGCTTGCCTACGTCCACCTTTGTTTTTCCATTCTATTTAAGTGGCCCAACCATCGTAATTAGCCCAACTTTATGGCTGATTCTAGGTCTTTTTCTGCAAATTCATTTTCATTTTTGGTGATTTTTTTTCTTTTTTAGATTCCCTCTATCCTTTGCTAGTCCTCAAATATAAAGTCCAAGGCCAGTACTGGTAATCAATCCCAGTACAACAGTCATTTTTATCTTGGCTGACCAATTGTAATTCGCACGGCAATTATGGTGCTTTAGTAGTTTTTTTATATTAGGTTTAATACTATCATGTTTTAATAGTCTGAATGTGGCCAAATTCATATCAATGCATGGAATTCCGCAATGGTGGCTTTGAAATGTGTATCCCCTTATCAAAGAAATTGAGGCTAGTTCTTCTATTTCTAAACATTTAGTAACCAAATAATTGTCGACGAGTCCGACTGCTTCCTTGCTTAGTAGTTACTGCAGGGTTTCTAAATCATTGTTCTACAATCGTATGTTCTTGATTAGTTGACAGAACTCCTCCGAGTTTATATATTTTTATGAGACTTTTCGGCCTAATAAGGCTATCCTCAGCCTATACAGAGCAATACTTTTTATGTATAAACAGTATATAATGTGTATTGCGTAGATAGTTTAAACTACTTTTCTCTAAACATAATTTAAATTTCAATAAATATAGCATTATTGTAGATTTAAAAATATAAAGTATTGTTTAAGTAATACACATACCGTCCACGGATGCCTAATTTGTAGGTGGATGTTTAGCCCCGTCTGAAAAAGTAGGCGATTACTTTACTACTTATATATTATATATACCATCCACAATGCCTAATTTGTAGTTGGATGTTAAGCCCCGTCTGAAAAAGTAGGAGATTACTTTACTACTTATATATTATATATACCATCCACAATGCCTAATTTGTAGTTGGATGTTAAGCCCGGTCTGAAAAAGAAGGCAATTACTTTACTACTTATATATTATATATACCATCCACAATGCCTAATTTGTAGGTGGATGTTAAGCCCCGTCTGAAAAAGTAGGCGATTACTTTACTACTTATATATTATATATACCATCCACAATGCCTAATTTGTAGGTGGATGTTATGCCCGGTCTGAAAAAGAAGGCAATTACTTTACTACTTACATATACATCGTATACACCGTCCAGAATGCCTAATTTGTAGTTGGATGTTAAGCCCCGTCTGAAAAAGTAGGCGACTACTTTACTGTTTATATATTACATATACACCGTCCAGAATGCCTAATTTGTAGTTGGATGTTAAGCTCCGTCTGAAATAGTAGGCGATTACTTTACTACTTATTTATATTGTATATACTTATTTAATGTGCGTGTTAATATATACATATATATGAATTGATGTATATTAATACCATATAATGTATTGCTTTACACAGGCTAAAGATGTCATTTGTTGACGAAAACTTCTTATAAAAATACAGAAACATTTAGAACACATTTCTAATCATAAAGTAACTGCAAATCTGTACCATCCTCATTTATCAAAAGACTGCATGGATAGTCTTATAATAGTGAACTTATATTTTAATAGTGAAGCTTGTTATAAACTTATATTTAGTAAAAAGTTTAAGAAACATTTTATGTTCGAATTTTGAGAATTTAATGAGAGTAATAAGATAAGTCGGAGTTAATTGTTTGTTAATTAGATTGAGGAAAACAATTCTATTGTGCCGAGCAGCTGTCTTCTTTGTGATATCAGACATTATTTTGTCAGGTCTGGCTGGGAGAGCCTACTTACACACTAGTCAGCTCCAAGTTATATCCCTTCTGCTCTTAGTTTATATGGGGTTCTGCTGGTATATATTCGTGTCTGTAGGTTTGGACGTGTTCGCACGCACAAATACATACACACTAGCCGGGGCGGGGGCGCGTAAATGTAAGTTTCTCTCTCACACCTGCCTGGTTCCCCCTCTCTACGACCAGTTAGGCTACAGGCAGGGTGAGCACCCTTCGTCTTTCAGTGTTTGTGTCGTTCGTCATGCTAGACCCACAAACTATATATGGCCTATCCATTTTACCACCATTCTATCTTTCAAGAAACGTAAGTTTACTTTTCTATCATTTAAAAAAATAATAATAATAATAATCCATTATCGGAGGAAATATTTTTTGTTTAAGTTGACCAAATAAATTTGGTTCTCTTCTTCGAATACTTCTTGTTTCTAAACCTCGTCCAAGAACTGGCGCTTCGCGGTTTTTACCAGTCCAAGGTTACAGGTCAAGCTTCTTCATGCCACATTGCGTGCTCTGTCCTTCACCTCTACTTCAATTTTTTGTATAAGTCCGCCGAATTTTCAAAATGTAGCTTTTTAGAAAAAGTGGTGTTCATAAATAAAGCCTTTTTCATTATAAGTACAGCATAACCCTTCTCAACTTTTTTTTTACATATTTTGTTCCAGGTCTCTAGATATATAGCATTGATATATCTCCTCTCCCGCCACAGACTGTCATAAGTGAAAAATCGTGACACTACCAATTCTCATATTTTAATGACAAATTTTGTATAAAATTTCTGCAAATTCGGAATGAGTTTTAATTTATAAAGTTTGATAGACCTGGATAGTAAAATTATATTTTACTGAAATAGAATTTTCAAATTTAAAGAAACTCGCCATTTTCGAAAAAAAAATGAAAATCTATAAAATGAAAACTCTCGGTCAATCAATTTTTGCCAAAAACGTTTACTGTAACGTTTTACTCCTTAGTGGCACCTAAACGACATATCAAATTTTAGCATTTCTGTGATTTAAAAATTTTTAAATTGTGGTAGTGGTTAAATTAACGCACATAGATTAATTTTGTAAAAGCTACTTTTTTCTTATTCATGGAGTTTCTTGTAATTTCCAATGGAAACATAAAGTTGGAAATCTACACGATTGCAATACATTCCCTAATAAGCAGAAAAGAATAGAAAATTAGAAAAATTAATAAATTTTACTCTGTACAGTGTATAAAAGTAAATTACCTTTTTTTGTAAATATAAAAGTAGTTTTTATAATGAGAAATGTTCGGAATCAAATTTTAATAATAACTACATATAACATAATAATAATAAACCTAACATTTTTCACAAATAAGATGTTACTATTTTACCAATTAAACAAAATTAAGTTAATGAGGAAACTGTTGCTCTAAATTTTTGAAACGTGGTTACCAAATTGTTTCGATCATGTGAGTGCGGTAGTTAAATTCATGTCCAAGTGCTCGTATCTTTTGTGAACAATTTTTTAAAAGTAAAAGTTATTTTCGGACGGAAAAAAAAATATATGTTTGAGAAAAATTGATTTATTTAGATTTTAAAATATGTTACTGTTTTTGTACCAGGCCGGTACCTATAAGAAAAACTGGTTACTAAATTTCTAATTGTCGAGAAAATTGGTTAATTGAAAGTATTACTTTTCTACTAAATATTATTACTTGTAAGAAAAACATTTATGATCGTTTCAAAGTTTTCAAAATGAGTTTTCAGTCATACACATGTTTTGGATAGATAGCTGTTTGATCAGAAAAAGGGGTTTTTAGAAAACAGTCCTGAGTTCATGTATATAAACACTCTAGTACAAATCAGATAACCTGGTTTATTTAGCCAAATAGCTGACTAACCTTTTACCACTTTGTCTTAAATTAATAAATTAATTAATTAATTGAACCGAAGATTAATGAACTCTAATTTTTCTGTTATGATTAGTAAAAATACTGGAGAACTATTAGACTAATATTCTGGCTTTAATCAGAAATTTAGAAGTCAATAAAATAATTCTTAGAACAAAACAGGAAATAAATTAATTAATTAATTGAACCGAAGATTAATGAACTCTAATTTTCTTATTATGATTAGTAAAAATACTGGAGAACTATTAGACTAATATTCTGGCTTTAATCAGAAATTTAGAAGTCAATAAAATAATTCTTAGAACAAAACAGGAAATAAATTAATTAATTAATTGAACCGAAGATTAATGAACTCTAATTTTTCTGTTATGATTAGTAAAAATACTGGAGAACTATTAGACTAATATTCTGGCTTTAATCAGAAATTTAGAAGTCACACTAAAGAAAAAGGAATCAAGTTCAATGTAAACAATAGCTTCTATAAGTCAAATACATTCTTAGAACAAAACAGGAAATAATGGATTAAAAGAGAAGGAATTAGCTATGCGGTTAGCGTATTGTATTCCCATGCGGAGATCCCGGGTTCGAATCCAGCTGCTGGCCCGTAGATTTTTCTTTCTTCCGAGGTGCTTTTTACAGCTCAATATCCCAGTGATGGACAGTGTTGTCTGTAATGTGAGAACACTGTCCGGAGGCTGGCAGTGCACTGCAAAAAAAAAGCTCCAGGCGCCAATAACCTTAGATATAGACGTGCCTTAAATCATTTTTTAAAAAAACCCTGGTTTAAACTATATTTAGTTATATTTATTAAGTATTTATAGTTAGGCTAATGTTTACCGTTCGCAGCTAGTGTTATTATTTTGTATTGACGTGCTTTTATTTATAATGATTAATTATTAACATAAGCAATTAACCACATCAATAATGGAACAAAACTTGTATCAAATAAATTGGAAAATATAACTAAGTGAAAGCAAACCACTCAAACTCCAGCTGGTTCAAAAATAACCTAAATATTCACAATATGAACACTATGTAACAATTCTATAAACAGATTTAATGTTAAATAATGTTACTACAATTATAACTGTCAAGAAATTTATGAAGTTAAAAAGCATTTATTATTTTTCATATTATTTAAGTTTGGCTTCTTTTTTTTGTTAAATGCTTAATTTAATATCATTTGTTTTAATGCACTACATTCTTAAAAGAATATGTAAAAATATTTTCATTTACCACACGTTTTTTGGACATGCATTTAATCATTCAACAGTCCTATGCAATGCTAATGCTTTTCTTTCTGATGCAGTTAAACATTTAAATAGAATTCAGAATTTGTAGTATATCATTATTATTATTATTATTATTTTATGATTTAAGGCGCGTCAACATCTAAGGTTATTGGCGCCCGGAGCTTTTTTCAGTGCGCTCCCGGCCTCCGGACAGTGTTCTCTCGTTACAGACAACACTGTCCATCACCGGACAGTGAACTGTAAGAAGCTCCTAGGAAGAGAAAATCTAAGGGTCAGCAGCTGGATTCGAACCCGGGACCTCCGCGTGGGAGTCCAGTACGATAACCGCATAGCTAATCCCTTCCCTATATATCATTATTGTAAAAAAAATAAATAAATAAACAAGAGAACTATTAGATTTAATTTTGTGTGTGTGTGTTTAAGGGTCTATTAACACACAATAATTTTATTAATTTCATGAAATTTTAAATCAGAAGCAACAGCCATTTAAGCCCGATAATTAAACTACTTATTGAGACTCCAAATCGCTTGATAATACTTAATGTAGAACAAAGATATACCTTAATAAAAAATTTTTTTAAAAACGTGGTAGAACAATGATTTTTTTTTTTTAATAGATAACACACCACAATTAGGTTAGGTTAGACATTGTGTCTAATGGATAGTCAGCCATTTGGCTTAACTATGGTTTTAGTTTATTAAAAAATAAAGTAAGTTTGAACTCTTTAATTTAAGTTCTAATAATCGCTGGAAGGTTAAACTGTGAATTTCGATTGGGTAACCCTAAGCTATACGATCATCGTAAATTACAATTAGTAGTCAAATCCCTCACCTAACAGCAGCACTTTACTAAAAAAAAAGGCTTTTTTGATATTTACTGTGATCTATCTAGTTCTTTTTTTTAATTAAGGCACTTCATTATTATGTTCATTTATCTATGATCTATTCTGAGTATCCCAATTATTTATATGATATTCCATATCAATGTATCACATAAAAGTAAATCATATTAATTATAATTCATCGTGTGATGTATATTTACTTGCCATAAAAACAACAACAAAAATTAATATATTTATCTAAATATCGGGAAATTAGTCGTACTTTTCTAAATTTTTTTGTTTTTATTTTATATTATTTGTTTATTTATTTTATTTTATTTTTTGTCAGCGTGGCCTGCAGAAAAATTAAGTAATATTTAGTTGTTTTCTAAATATATTCAGGCGGGGCTTAACGTCCAACTACCAATTAGGTGTCGTGGACGGAGGCGACTAGCAAACATACTTTACTGTAAATTTTTTTCATTAACCATTAAATAAAATCCAAGGCCTATAGACCGGGAATCGAACCCAGTACCACAATGCATATTAGCTTTGCAGGTTTCGCCTCTAACCGCTCGGCTACCGTAGGCGCCTTGTTTCTAAATATAGATTTGTTCATTTTTTTAACTTCTAAAATTTTCATTGCATAAAAAATTGAGTAGTAAAAAAATAAACTTAAAAAATGATAAACAATTTGTTTTCTTTTTAAATCATTGTATAATACAACGCCTTAGAATAAAGAATTGTATAATGTAGTAGGTTGGTCATTGTATGTTTAGTACTGAATTTGAAATTAGCTGACTTTTTTTTTAACATTCGAGAGTTTTCTGTGGCAATCACCTGTTGATTTCAATAAACTTGTTTACACTAGTATAAATAATCTATTATATATAGGACTTACCCAAAAACGCTCAACTGAATAATTTATTAGCCTGGAATGAAAACTAAAAACAAAAAAAATTGTAAATATGTTTCATTGAAATTAGATTAGCTTCCGTTGTGTTTAGCTAGTCAATAAAGGAAATTAACCACCCTCTGTTGAATAATAAGTAAATAATACTAATACATAAATACAAATTCACTCTAATAGTAAACAAAGCAGTGATATGCTATAAATTTAAAAGTTTTTCTGTTTCAAAATGACAGTGGGCGCCTCATCTCTCCGATAATTGCCGGAGATAGCCGAAAGACTAGCTTCGGACTCTATGCTATTTAGCAGTCACTTACTGGACCCTTAATACTGTATAGCAGTTTAGTCACTGCAGGCCCCTTATTACTGAGTGGCAGTTTAGTCACTGCTGGCCCCGTAATACTATATGACAGTTTAGTCTCTGCTGGCCCCTTAATACTATATAACAGTTAGTCCCTGCTTAAGTGGACTAATGTGCAAGTGAAGAAGGCTGCGTAATGCACAAGTTTTTAGTATAATTTTTCAATATTCAGGCTTTGTTTATTCCTAGAACATGTAATTCCAAAAAAAAATTTTTATTTATTAAAGCTACATTTTTGTATCTGAAAAAAATGGATAGATATAAAGGGCTAATAAAAGTACTTTTTGTAAATTATATTAGGTAGGCCAGTGATAGGGAACCTATGACAACCGTGTCAGTGCTGATACGCGAGCTCATTTTTGGTGACACACATCTTCAAAGATAAAAAAATTCATAATTCAAATATTTGTCTCTCATAACGGACAGAGTTGGTTATTAATAATAATATTAATGTAAGTCTCTAAATGTAAATCATTGGTTTCATAATTTTGGTTTTTGTATTTTAAATGGCATTAAACAAATAATTAACTTAAAAAAATTATAAATATTTCTGTTTTTTTTTTTAGACTTTACTTTTGTGATGTGTGACACGCCACGAAAAATATGTTTCGATTTTTCAAAATTTTGACACACCGAGCTCAAAATGTTCGCCATCACTGGGGTAGGCCCATCCTTGGAGCCTAAGGAGAAGCAACCTAGTGATTGAAGCGATCCAAATATTAAATTGAAATTAAAGCATCGATCCTTCCAAATGTATTTTAAAATTGGATTTTCTAGTCTTTAAAATTTTCTAATTTGAAGCAATTCATTAACACTAAAGAAAAACTAAAGTAATAATATAGGTTATTTGGCCCAGTTTATTGAATATTCGTTTTTGCAAGTTTTGAGGACCTGACCTTAACAAGCTACTTCAAAATTAAACCCCAAAAATTCTGAAAATTTTACAAAATTGCACTTCAATTTAATAAAAAATACTTTCTGTAACATTGTAAAACTTTTATGTATTTTATAAAACAAAACTGTGAGAATTCAGTACCAGGTAATAGAAGAGAAGTATCGAAAATATTGGAAATACTCTTAATCACTATGTATATCGCCAAATATTTTGTACAATGCAATTAACTGGATTTGGGAGAGGATTAAAAGCACTATGATCTAAAAAGATCTATTGTGACTGCTTTTCCAGTATCAGTTTTTCGTTTAGAGTGTGTAGGACTCCATAAAGTGTACCGTATGGTGAGCTAGAGTTAACCAGCAAGTTCGCTAAACTCAAAAGCAATTACATACATGAACTGCCTCTGTTGGCCCTGTGTATATCTTGTTTCAATGTTAGGGGCTGGCAGTGTTAAGTGTCATTTGTGTTGTTAGGCTGGGATATACGCAAGGGCATCTCTGAGGGAGTGGCCAAGCTCCATACTTTTAGGTGGTTTTTAGGGAATTGACATAAAAATCTCTCTAGAGCAGTGGTTTCCAACCTGTGGTCCGAAAGAACTAAAATATGATCCGTGAAACACTTAACTTTTTAAAATAATAATATATTTATTTGACATGCGGCCGCATGTGCGGCGACGGCGCGGTGAGTGGGACGTCCAGGAGACGACTAAAAGCAAATGATGATGTGCGTGTCGCTTTGAGCAATCTCATCAATCCCAGGATTACCCCAATCTTGTTAAGAAAATGCAAGCTCAAAAAGCACATTAATATAACTGAAAACATAATCACAATGTTAATTATAGTTTATTTTTAAAATCTAAAAGTGGTTTTACGTATTGTGATATTGAACCTGTTGCCCCTGCTAACAAAAAAAAATATTAAAATGGTCCATGGTCATAAAAAGGTTGGGAACCACTGCTCTCGAGTGTCTTTGTCGACGCTTATTTCTGAATGTTGTTCTGCTTTTTACTGAGCCTGAAAGATATATGGCCACAGATTTAAGTCTAATTTAGAAGTATTGCCTTAATAGAAAGTTATGTAAAATTTTCGCATTCTCACATAAAGTAATGTGAAAAAATTATTAAAATTGTAATTTAAACCCGCTCCCAATACTTCCTCTGAAATGAGTAAGTGATAATAAACTAAAGATGTATTGATTCCTCAACCTTTACATTATAAGGCACCAATTATAGGAGAAGCCTTCAACAAGCTTTAAAAGTGATTGGAAGTATTAGAAAAACATAAAGCCCCTTATCTCGGGTGTGCTTGTGGGACTGTTGTCTGGATAGTTAATTCTATCTACGGTCTTATCGCGGCTATAAAAGTTAAATGGCCTTAATTCTGCGGACCAAATATACCGTGTACATGACGAATAGTCCTAAAATAAAATTTATAAAAGGACTACTGTTACATAAGAACAAAATTTTGCACATAATCACTTGTCGTATACTAGTGCGTCAAGGACCTTGTCGGCAGTAACCGAGCATATTATTTTCAATATACAGATTTCCCAGAATCCCTCACTTTCAATCAAAGAATTTAAAGTAAAAGTGATCTAATAACCATTGGCTACTCTCAATTAATTTTCTCAAAATGCAGTTTTACAATTATATGAAATTAACTAGGAACCCGCGATATAGAATCAAAGATACAAATTTAGTTATTTGATAAATTTCTATAGGCTTATTACTGATAAGATTACTTATTACAGATTTATTTTTTCGGAGAGGGTTTTGTTTTGAAAAGTTCATTTTAAAACGAATTTTTCAATTGCGATCCATTTTTTTATGAAACTATTTTTGAGAGTGTTTTTACAAAATAATTTAGGCAACATGATATTTTATACATACAAAATTATGATTTTCCTAAGTAATGTAGTTCTTCGTTAAAATTACATTTTTTATAGCATATTTTTGGAAACATGACTTTTTTCGTATATATTTGGCGATCAACTCCTAAATTATGGATTAAAAAATTTCGCCATTAATTTTTCATTGTATTAGCACTCAAACAGCTTCCATTCTTGCTCTTGATTAGCCATTTTATTTTGATATTCGGAACAAATAATATCGCTTACGATAATACAATAAACTTATAAATTGTCAAAATAATTAGAAATTCCTCCGATTAGATATTTGTCCTCGTTATTTTATTTCGAAGAGATAAAGGACTAGGTAAATGTATCTCAATACATTGCCCGGGGCGTTCTTTACTTTGTGCGTGGATTTTAGGAATAGGAGATAGAGGGAGATGCCTTTGTGAAAGGTATTTAGAATAGGCGAATGTGGAATAATGGAAAAATGAAATCGTAAGGGTGTTTTTTTATTTTTTAAGACGTGTCAACTATTAAATCTATTAGAACCCAAATGCTTCTCAGAATGCTGTCGGTATCTTCTTGCTACAGACTACACTGACAATCATCGGATAATCAGCTGTAGAGGTCCCTCAGGAAGAGAAAGTCTAAAAGTAGCATGCCTGATTTGAGTCAGGGAGCTTCGGCTAACTATTCCACCGCGCTACCTGTTGAGCTAAAATTCCTCGGCTAATAAATGCAATTAGTTAATTGGTTAATAAAAGAAATTTTGAGGACTTTGTGTGGAGGGGTTACATTGGAAACTTAGTAATTTTGGTTACTATATTAAGGCTCTATGAATGGAATAATTGAATAAGCAGGAATTGAAATGCTTGATTAAATCCCACTGGATTGCTCGGAAAAGAGGAGCCACAAAATGCTGGGAGAAAATCAGTCAGAACTTCAGAGCTGATAGAACCTCAGTAGATCATATATTTTCCAATTCTAGATCACTTATTTGTGGGCGTCGAGGAAGCCTGCGATAATGTAGACCAGTAAGAGTTGCTCTGCAAACGAGATTCCCGAAAAAAAAACCACTGATAGAATTAGTTGGTGCACGGCCTTCAGGCTACGGTGTCATTGTCAGCAGAAATTTACGACCTGTTTTTCAACGCACCGCTTAAAAAGTTATCAAAACCTTACAGAGAAACGCAAAGCAACCTACCGATGATTGTAAATGAACTAAAAGTGGAATTAAAAGAAAGGCAGAAGAAGAATACGAAGAATTTCTTCTTTGTTATTGCAGATATAATTTTATCAGCCGTAATTCTCTGACATTATCAATTACAGATAAAATTCTATCATACGGGTGGCTCAAGAAAGGAAGAGGAAGAATACGAAGAATTTCTTCTCTGTCATTGGAGATATAATTTTATCAGCCGTAATTCTCTGACATTATCAATTACAGATAAAATTCTATCATACGGGTGGCTCAAGAAAGGAAGAAGAAGAATAAGAAGAATTTCTTCTCTGTCATTGGAGATATAATTTTATCAGCCGTAATTCTCTGACATTATCAATTACCGATAAAATTCTATCATACGGGTGGCTCAAGAAAGGAAGAAGAAGAATACGAAGAATTTCTTCTCTGTCATTGGAGATATAATTTTATCAGCCGTAATTCTCTGACATTATCAATTACAGATAAAATTCTATCATACGGGTGGCTCAAGAAAGGAAGAAGAAGAATATGAAGAATTTCTTCTCTGTCATTGGAGATATAATTTTATGAGCCGTAATTCTCTGACATCAATTACAGATAAAATTCTATCATACGGGTGGCTCAAGAAAGGAAGAAGAAGAATACGAAGAATTTCTTCTCTGTCATTGGAGATATAATTTTATCAGCCGTAATTCTCTGACATCAATTACAGATAAAATTCTATCATACGGGTGGCTCAAGAAAGGAAGAAGAAGAATACGAAGAATTTCTTCTCTGTCATTGGAGATATAATTTTATCAGCCGTAATTCTCTGACATCAATTACAGATAAAATTCTATCATACGGGTGGCTCAAGAAAGGAAGAAGAAGAATACGAAGAATTTCTTCTCTGTCATTGGAGATATAATTTTATGAGCCGTAATTCTCTGACATCAATTACAGATAAAATTCTATCATACGGGTGGCTCAAGAAAGGAAGAAGAAGAATACGAAGAATTTCTTCTCTGTCATTGGAGATATAATTTTATGAGCCGTAATTCTCTGACATCAATTACAGATAAAATTCTATCATACGGGTGGCTCAAGAAAGGAAGAAGAAGAATACGAAGAATTTCTTCTCTGTCATTGGAGATATAATTTTATGAGCCGTAATTCTCTGACATCAATTACAGATAAAATTCTATCATACGGGTGGCTCAAGAAAGGAAGAAGAAGAATACGAAGAATTTCTTCTCTGTCATTGGAGATATAATATTATGAGCCGTAATTCTCTGACATCAATTACAGATAAAATTCTATCATACGGGTGGCTCAAGAAAGGAAGAAGAAGAATACGAAGAATTTCTTCTCTGTCATTGGAGATATAATTTTATCTGCCGTAATTCTCTGACATTATCAATTACAGATAAAATTCTATCATACGGGTGGCTCAAGAAAGGAAGAAGAAGAATACGAAGAATTTCTTCTCTGTCATTGGAGATATAATTTTATGAGCCGTAATTCTCTGACATCAATTACAGATAAAATTCTATCATACGGGTGGCTCAAGAAAGGAAGAAGAAGAATACGAAGAATTTCTTCTCTGTCATTGGAGATATAATTTTATCTGCCGTAATTCTCTGACATTATCAATTACAGATAAAATTCTATCATACGGGTGGCTCAAGAAAGGAAGAAGAAGAATAAGAAGAATTTCTTCTCTGTCATTGGAGATATAATTTTATGAGCCGTAATTCTCTGACATCAATTACAGATAAAATTCTATCATACGGGTGGCTCAAGAAAGGAAGAAGAAGAATACGAAGAATTTCTTCTCTGTCATTGGAGATATAATTTTATGAGCCGTAATTCTCTGACATCAATTACAGATAAAATTCTATCATACGGGTGGCTCAAGAAAGGAAGAAGAAGAATACGAAGAATTTCTTCTCTGTCATTGGAGATATAATTTTATGAGCCGTAATTCTCTGACATCAATTACAGATAAAATTCTATCATACGGGTGGCTCAAGAAAGGAAGAAGAAGAATACGAAGAATTTCTTCTCTGTCATTGGAGATATAATTTTATGAGCCGTAATTCTCTGACATCAATTACAGATAAAATTCTATCATACGGGTGGCTCAAGAAAGGAAGAAGAAGAATACGAAGAATTTCTTCTCTGTCATTGGAGATATAATTTTATCAGCCGTAATTCTCTGACATCAATTACAGATAAAATTCTATCATACGGGTGGCTCAAGAAAGGAAGAAGAAGAATACGAAGAATTTCTTCTCTGTCATTGGAGATATAATTTTATGAGCCGTAATTCTCTGACATCAATTACAGATAAAATTCTATCATACGGGTGGCTCAAGAAAGGAAGAAGAAGAATACGAAGAATTTCTTCTCTGTCATTGGAGATATAATTTTATGAGCCGTAATTCTCTGACATCAATTACAGATAAAATTCTATCATACGGGTGGCTCAAGAAAGGAAGAAGAAGAATACGAAGAATTTCTTCTCTGTCATTGGAGATATAATTTTATGAGCCGTAATTCTCTGACATCAATTACAGATAAAATTCTATCATACGGGTGGCTCAAGAAAGGAAGAAGAAGAATACGAAGAATTTCTTCTCTGTCATTGGAGATATAATTTTATGAGCCGTAATTCTCTGACATCAATTACAGATAAAATTCTATCATACGGGTGGCTCAAGAAAGGAAGAAGAAGAATACGAAGAATTTCTTCTCTGTCATTGGAGATATAATTTTATCAGCCGTAATTCTCTGACATTATCAATTACAGATAAAATTCTATCATACGGGTGGCTCAAGAAAGGAAGAAGAAGAATAATAAGAATTTCTTCTCTGTCATTGGAGATATAATTTTATCAGCCGTAATTCTCTGACATCAATTACAGATAAAATTCTATCATACGGGTGGCTCAAGAAAGGAAGAAGAAGAATACGAAGAATTTCTTCTCTGTCATTGGAGATATAATTTTATGAGCCGTAATTCTCTGACATCAATTACAGATAAAATTCTATCATACGGGTGGCTCAAGAAAGGAAGAACTATACGAATAATTTCTTCTCTGTCATTGGAGATATAATTTTATCTGCCGTAATTCTCTGACATTATCAATTACAGATAAAATTCTATCATACGGGTGGCTCAAGAAAGGAAGAAGAAGAATAAGAAGAATTTCTTCTCTGTCATTGGAGATATAATTTTATCAGCCGTAATTCTCTGACATCAATTACAGATAAAATTCTATCATACGGGTGGCTCAAGAAAGGAAGAAGAAGAATACGAAGAATTTCTTCTCTGTCATTGGAGATATAATTTTATCAGCCGTAATTCTCTGACATTATCAATTACAGATAAAATTCTATCATACGGGTGGCTCAAGAAAGGAAGAAGAAGAATAATAAGAATTTCTTCTCTGTCATTGGAGATATAATTTTATGAGCCGTAATTCTCTGACATCAATTACAGATAAAATTCTATCATACGGGTGGCTCAAGAAAGGAAGAAGAAGAATACGAAGAATTTCTTCTCTGTCATTGGAGATATAATTTTATGAGCCGTAATTCTCTGACATCAATTACAGATAAAATTCTATCATACGGGTGGCTCAAGAAAGGAAGAAGAAGAATACGAAGAATTTCTTCTCTGTCATTGGAGATATAATTTTATGAGCCGTAATTCTCTGACATCAATTACAGATAAAATTCTATCATACGGGTGGCTCAAGAAAGGAAGAACTATACGAATAATTTCTTCTCTGTCATTGGAGATATAATTTTATCTGCCGTAATTCTCTGACATCAATTACAGATAAAATTCTATCATACGGGTGGCTCAAGAAAGGAAGAACTATACGAATAATTTCTTCTCTGTCATTGGAGATATAATTTTATCAGCCGTAATTCTCTGACATCAATTACAGATAAAATTCTATCATACGGGTGGCTCAAGAAAGGAAGAACTATACGAATAATTTCTTCTCTGTCATTGGAGATATAATTTTATCTGCCGTAATTCTCTGACATCAATTACAGATAAAATTCTATCATACGGGTGGCTCAAGAAAGGAAGAAGAAGAATACGAAGAATTTCTTCTCTGTCATTGGAGATATAATTTTATCAGCCGTAATTCTCTGACATCAATTACAGATAAAATTCTATCATACGGGTGGCTCAAGAAAGGAAGAAGAAGAATACGAAGAATTTCTTCTCTGTCATTGGAGATATAATTTTATCAGCCGTAATTCTCTGACATCAATTACAGATAAAATTCTATCATACGGGTGGCTCAAGAAAGGAAGAAGAAGAATACGAAGAATTTCTTCTCTGTCATTGGAGATATAATTTTATGAGCCGTAATTCTCTGACATCAATTACAGATAAAATTCTATCATACGGGTGGCTCAAGAAAGGAAGAAGAAGAATACGAAGAATTTCTTCTCTGTCATTGGAGATATAATTTTATGAGCCGTAATTCTCTGACATCAATTACAGATAAAATTCTATCATACGGGTGGCTCAAGAAAGGAAGAACTATACGAATAATTTCTTCTCTGTCATTGGAGATATAATTTTATCTGCCGTAATTCTCTGACATTATCAATTACAGATAAAATTCTATCATACGGGTGGCTCAAGAAAGGAAGAACTATACGAATAATTTCTTCTCTGTCATTGGAGATATAATTTTATCAGCCGTAATTCCCTGACACAATTTATTGCTGATAAAATTTTATCGGACTTCTCTGATACTATCAATTACTGATGAAATTTTATCATAAGGGTGGCTCAAAAAAAGGAAGAAGAAGAATACGACAAAGCATTTCCTCTGTAATTAGAGTAACTCAAACCTTAATTACGGTCCACACAGTGTAAACGTGCAGTTTATAAACCAGACGTATGCACCGTGCTTAAGTTGTACTACTACGTACAATCAGTAACTCCCGAATCTGGCTTGGATAATGCACTCTACTCATCAAATAGCTAGTTTCGCTCTACGAACTACTTTCCCTTTCTAGACGAGAGAAGTATTACGACTATGTTAATTTTACGAAATTTCACCAGAAATATCTGGTTTCAGGTCGCTCTGTGTCCGAAAAAACTGGTTTTAAAAATTTTCTCTTTGTGCTTTGTATGAGTGAACAAAATTTAAACTGAAAATCGCCAAATTTATTTATTTATTTTAAACTTTATTGCACTCATGTTAGTTTACAACTCCCATTGAAAATTTTTAGAATATTTTATTTTTCGATTTAAAACTTTTTTTTAATGGAGGAGAAGTGATTACCTAAATCTAAATTACTCATCTTGTCTTATATAAAAAAATAAAAATAAAATAAAATAAATAAGTAAATTCGTTTATAGGTCAAAAGCTTTAATATGAATAATTTTTCTGAGATAATCGTTTTGAGGTAATTTAAAATTTATAAGTCTGCATTTCGAGAATTTTATAAAGAGAAAGTGGAGTGAGTGATTTTTCACGTTTTTTTTTTCTTCAAGTTTTCACGGAAACTATTCTATTGCTTCCTTCCAATTTTTAGATAACTAAAGTGAATGTGGATGTGATTAGTTTATGTTTGTTATCCACAATTTCAAGGTGTAAGAAGTAAGGGTCCAACAATAATGCCCATTCTCATAAGTGAAAAAATAGTAATCTAAATATGAATTATTAAAATAGCTACTGCTTTTGTAAAAAAAATTACAAAATTTAATATCTTAATTCGCCAGATGGATTGTTTCTGTAGAGACAAGAGTATAACTAAGTTGAAAGAGCTCACTGTTGACGGCAGATGTGACCACACCTGCCCTTCTTTGCACATGTCTTCTCTGGCACTATTTTCTTTATGTGCCACTACTTTATTTTTTGCTTTTTCTTTTTTTAATATGTATTAACATATAAGTACAAGGAAGGCTCTTATTTTAAAAAACATGAATTTATTAATGTTCATATAATGAAACGCAAATAGGTCATCGAACTTCAAAATAAACAACCGCAAAAAGCTTGCTAGAAAGAAGAGCGTGCTGAGTGGTCAACGTCTTAAGAAAATCTGTTTCTCATTTACTGCTGGAACAAAATTTGTAATAATCATAAATTTCAAAAACAAATTTAATGTACACATTGGAATTTAAAGCTTCTAAAATCGGGGCTACTTCCTCAGAATTATAGCTATTCTTAGGCAAAAAAATAAGCTCACTATACCCCGACAGAATAGTTTTAAGAATCTGAGAATGCCAGAGTACAATTAAAAATGGATTCGGCCCCACATTCAGCGCTAAACTTCAAATAATCCTAACGGTATCCACTTTTATTAGAAACAGTCTTATAAATAAATTGTTGTTTTTTTTTATTCAATGATTTAAGGCGCATCAATATCCGCGGTTAGTTAAGCGCCCAGAGCTTTTTTCAGTGTACTGCCGGCCTCCAGACAGTTTTCTCTCATTACGAAATACCCTGTCTATCACCGGATAGTGACCTGTAAGAAGCTCCTAGAAAGAGAAGAAATCTAAGGGCCAGCAGTTGGATTCGAACCCGGGACCTCCGCGTGGGAATCCAATACGCCAACAGCATAGCTAATCCCTTCCCTAATATTGTTTCTAGAAGATTCTGTATAAAGAAAAGTTTCTGTATTATTCATTGATCGTTAGAAGCAATCATTGCGTAGAAGTTTCAATATATTTATTGAAATGTCAGCTTAAGAGAAAATCGAATGGTTTCTCAAGAATGACGGAAACAGTATTTTTTTCGAAATTGGTACTGTTAAAGTGAACTCGTTATAAGCCCTTCTAATGATTTAGAGCTTGGCAAAAAGATTTATTTTTTCCTGTAATGTCTGCTTCAACTTTATTCAGTATGTTATAAAATATTATTTTATTGTCAGCAAAAATATTGTAACAAATTTGTTTTTTATGAATCGCTCAATAATTAGCGAAATGTTATGCTGAATTTATTGTAGGAAATTCAGATTTCAATGTTTCACTACATTCGTGGAGGCATTATTTGAACTTATGTGGAAAAAGTATACTTTTTTCACTTGTACAATAAGTGCTCATCACCAAAAAAGTCCTTTGCGGGGAGTAAAAAAAATTATCTATTCCACGGTTTTGTGGTTTTTAAGCATATTCAAGCAGCTAAGTTGGCTTTCGAAAGGTGATTTGTTTTTGTAAGTTTTGTATGATCGCTTGGAACAAAATAGATCTAAAGAACGGTTAGGAAACATTTTTGACGGGTGATCGGAGCTGTGCGACCAATAAGAATCAACCCTTAGTTCCTATAGAATGCATACCAATCATGCTGTTTAGGATATTTTTGGTAATGTTTTACATTTCACCTCAAATTCATTATCTAGTATCATTCATTAAATCTCGCCTCAGTTATTATTTTTATTCTTTAGAGACACGCAAAAAACAAAAGTGCACTCGATAGCTACCCTTTTTATACAATATATTCTATCTGTCCTTTCATCATTTAAAATCTGGTTTCAGAATATAATTTGTATTTTTTTTAGTAACAAGAATTAAAGAAACTTTCTCTTCGATTTGTTTTGGTTTTTAAGTTTCCTTCACTAAGCATCCATATTTTCTCGATTGTGGACATCGTTTTCGCACAAACCTAGCGTTTTCATGGCTATCTGCGCGAGAAAAATGAGAATAATCAATCTCTCGAAAAAGACTAAAGAATTTTATTTGCATTGCTATCACTTTAATCTGGAACATTTCACCAACTCGTTTTAGAAAATGGTTCTGGAGGCGGGAGGTTTCCTTTATTGAGTGTTATTTCAGTAACAATATACATTTCATACATGATTTTAATATTAAATGTATCAGATAGGGTGAAGGGACCAGTAATTGACTGCTTAAGAAAAAATTCGAGTTTAAGATAGAATAACTTCCGTTATTTTGGCTCCAGGTGTAGGTTGTAAAATTGTACCGCTCCAGTAGGATGTATTTTATTTTATTAATATTTTAAAAGCAGTAAATTCGATCTTTATGTCAACCAAAAATAATTTTTTTTGAAAATATGTCAATGACCCAGTAATTGACATACCGAATTTTCGGTGGAACCAGTGTTTGACATGGGGTGGGACCAGTAATTGACATACAAATATATTCATGAAACGACATAAGGTATGCATTCAAAATCACTTTTAAATCTAAATAAATCACTTAAATCACCTAAATCACTTTTTCAATTGGATTTATAACAAAAATCGGTCTTATTCATAATTAATTACAATCAGTTTTTAAATAGGCAAACCTAAATAATCTAATATTTTTTCAACGTTACTCTTTTTTATGCAGTTTTTGACGATTAACCCTTACACAACTGTCCTACCGGACAGTTTTAATTAAGTCCAATCCAAGACAGGTAATTTGAAGAACAGCCCTTTCTTTCAATAGTTCCAAGCAGATATTAGCTAACATACTTGTTAGATCGTACACAATGTCTGTCGGCTCGCTTTTATCTCTTTCTCTCAACCCTTCCGCTCTCTTATCCTTTCAAGTTTCCGCTAAATATTTTGTTACTTAAACCTTTTTTTTTTGGGAACTTTTTTGGTTCTCACTTTACCAAACTCTACTTCCGATTAGACTATGTGGTCACATCCTTGTTTTATTCATTCCGCCTATAACGCTGCTACCGATCGCAACTACGCGACTTTGTGTTCGAGTTGTTGGTGCTTTCTAGTGAACCAAATTTCTCCTACGCTTCCCTTCTTTTGGAGCGCTTCGCTAATATTTTCCACAATCTGTGCTGCCAGTGTCATTTGCTTCGAAACCAAACTATCTGAATGTAATCCATTCTTACTTTCTGCATCTATTCAGTATTTTATTGTTTATTATTACTGAGTTACCTCTTGGGCACATGTATATTATACATTGTGTGCACGTTCATCGCGTCCCGCCACAGGTTGTAAGCATTCGCACTTATAACAGTAATAAATAAATGAAACGTCAATGAAAAAAAAACTAGATTAAAAAATATATATCTGTTATTGACTCTTTAACTTGGAAAGGATAGGTATTAAAATACACATGCCTACAAATAAACCACTGATATTCACATAACTAGGTAACCAATTGACAAAAATATGTGTTACTAAAATAGGCACACCATAAAAGAAAAAACGAATGAAAAAACAAAATATTCTTTCGGAATACATAGGAAATGAACATCATAATATATCTTATGTAATTAATTGATAATTAGCCACTTGAAATCACAAGCCATTTGAAAACCTCACACATCAACGGTTTTATTAAATTGGTAACGTTCTCCATAAAGTAGTACAGGGCGATCCAACCTTCACGTCTTTGGGGATTAAAAATGGTTTTCATACCGATTTCATTTTTTTTTTAATACAGTTTAGCCTATTTAGCCTATGGGATGCTATATATTCGTCTTCGGTCAACATGTCTGTCAATTAGTAAATACAATAGATCTTACAATCTTTTTTATGTTATTAATGTGTAACATCACAAAGTCACCAACTCTCCACGTATGTTTGATTTCGCACCTGGTACTTCTCTTGAGGGAGCTTCATTTTTCCTCTGGCCGTTTCCTTTGATGGAATTCTATGGTTTAGCCATTTCCTCGCTTTCTTCTTTGTCATGTGGCTAGGACCCAAAACTGAGGGAGAATGAGAGATTTTCCAACTCCGATAAGTGGGCGTCGTTTTTATTAGTCACGTAGGCCTCGTGAAGCTGTTCGGCGATCACGATTATTCCAGTTTTTTGTTCATACATTGTTGTTCTCTACAGAATAATCATTCTGCATGCCCTCTTGAAATAAGGCGTACATTTGCTAATTCATTAATTTAAACATATTTTGTTGGAAGTTTTACTATTTATTTTGCCGATTTTTATCAATGATTTTATTTTACAATGATTGAATTTTTAATTATAATAAAATTTATCAACCTATCTTACCATTTTCCCAGGAAGTCAATCACTGGTCTCAAACAAAAAAGCTGTAGAACTAGTAATTGACATGTATGTCAATTACTGGGCAGATTGCCGTTTCAAGGACCAGTGATTGACAGCCCCATTTTAAACCTCAATGCTTCTTATAATTAAGAAAAAAACTACATAAATGAAATCTACAAGTAATACTAATTATAACAGAACATTGATAACCACACGAATATATGAACTAATAAACGAAAAATAAGAAAAAAGGAAAATTATTTTCTTATCAATCCTCCTTAGCAACGGCTTGTTTTTTCCTTGATTTTGAACTTTTAACACAAATAACCTTCCACTGATACCAAGGAACCTTCCAATAATTAATATTTTTCTGGAACTGCTGCCCAAAGGCTTCTCAATAACGAAATTGAAAGAATCACCACTGAAAACGGCTCATATCCCTTAAAATACAAGTTTATTTCTGGTATGTCAATTACTGGTGCCCAGTCAATTACTGGTCCCTTCACCCTATGTGGTCAAAATTTTATATTATTGAAGGGAATTAATATTTAATACAAATTCTAATTTTGGGGGAAAAATTTTAGTCAAAAATTGCAATGCTTAAATTTAAGAAAGAATTAACTAAGAATATTCTTATGCTGACTGGGTACACTTAAGGAAGTGTAAATTTTTGTTAAGAAATTACTATGAAACCTTCTCTATGAATTAAATTTCTGCACAGTATAAAACATTTTCTTGCAACTGTGCTGTGAAAATCGTATTTATTCCTAATTTTTAAATTAAATTTAAAATTAATTATTTAATATACATATAATTTGAAATTAATAATTACTGCAGTTATTACAATTGCAATTTTCAATTTTTTATTTTTTTTTCTTTAATTAAACGCTAAATAGACACCACTTTTTTACTTATCTTGCTAGGCAAGAAAATCGGTCTAGTGGATATAAAGTGTGGATTTATAAGCGGGAGATCCCTAGGTCAAATCCTCTAACGACTTTTTATTTGTTAGAAACAAATTTTTAATGGTAAAGTATGAGCTCCCTTATCACTACTCCTAATGTGGTTAATGCCTATAAAACAATAGGTTAATACATTACTATAGTTTTACTACTTTTTCGAGTTTGACTATTTACTGCAATTATCCATTTTGAGCTCTTTGGAATCCGTTAAAGGAATTTTTAGCAAATGGTCTGTGTGCATGTATGAACAAAATATCTCAAAAAAAAAAAAACAAAAACCAAAATTTAGATTGGGCCCCACCAGCTAGTAACTTAGCTAGCTATCGTAATTTCTCAACCAAAATTACTGATTGAATTTTTCACTTTCCTGGCCATTTTGAGATGAATTTAAACCGTTTCAATAAGTCGCTCCAAATTTTGAGGCTAATTTGTATGACTGGATGTCTATTATTAACCTCCTCCATCTTGAATTTAGTCAGTGAAAAAAAAAAGCTAGTTTATGTCTTGCTGGTTTTACAGAAAATTCAGAATTCTATAAAATATCTCTTCTGTTTTACCTCTTAAATATGAAGATATTTGGATTTTAGCTGAATTTTTATCCTTGAATTAAAACTGTTCCTCTTTTTCTATAAATAAATGAAATTCCCAAATTTTCAACATATGCATTTTAATTCCTTCCCTCCCATCGCTCCTAAGAATGTTCAGAAAATGAATTTTTCAGGAAAATTGTTTAAATAAAAGGTATAGATACCTATAGTAGTATAGTGTAGTTTATACGGTGTATTGTCGAAATTATTTTCGTGAAAGTTCCAAAAGAATAAAACAATTTATTGTACTTCTGGTTGTGGAGATTTTTTGATATTATTAGCAACCCATTTAACCTTCCTTTGTTATATGTACGAAGGGCTTCCATTAAAAATTTAAAACTTATCCATTCACGCGTAAAAAATCGCTCGGTTCATGCATCTTGCAGGCCGTATTTTGTTCATCTGAGAGAATATTTCTGACGGGTTGTACACTTTCCGCAAGTAATAAATCGGATCATAGACCGCTGTTTTTCAAAAGTACTTTCTTAAAGCGGATACGCTATCGTAACGTAAGGTTATGTTTGCGCAAATATTAATCGAACAGCTGAATAATTAAAATAATAATTATTAATTCATTTATAAATTAATTTGATATTCTTCGCAAGGATGCCGACAATACATAAAATTTTGAATTCCCTGCATTAAGCACATTAAAATATTTTTGTATTTTTAATTTGCATGTATGTGTGAACAAATTATCTTAAAATATTAATAAAACGAAGCTCAAATTTAGTATTCTGTTGTGATTCTATAACTGCTTCTGATACTAACCTTTTGGCCAAATCCCCCCCCCCCTTGGAAGACGGACTTCACTGATTTCTGAGTGTCGCGATTTTCTTTAAACTTCCCATGCTTTTACTTACCTAAATATCTATCAGTTTGATTTAAAAGATGGTTTAAGAAATGGGTTCTTTGAAGTGTTCTCAGGGGAAGATAGCCCTCAAGAATTTTATGACCGTGATGTCAAATGCATGTTTGCGTGGTTAGAACCACATGGTATTAATAAAAACGTATTCTCTATTCCTCTTATTTGGTGTGAATTATTCCCATTATTCGAAGGTTAATGTGTCCATTGATGTATAAATATTTGATATATTATTAATGAATTATAAATAAAAGGGTACATAAATGTATGAGAAGTTATAGATGTCGATTAAAAAGGTGTATTAAAGATTTAAAAATCAGCAATTATCGAAAATTTTACTCATATTTAATTTAAACTAGATAGAAACGTTTGTATTTAATTTATTGGCATCCGTTTACCCCTTGAGGGAAGCGAATATGTTATGTTGTATTTCTCACCGTCCATCTTTCCGTTTGAGCACAAGGGGCAGATGTCCATCCGCGTGACTCTGATCCTAAAAAAGTGAGCCTGCCAGGTAATCATGCCCCGTCTCTTTTCTGAAATTTTATACAACCATTTTTCTTTGGAGTTCTCTTTGTGTACGAGTCTGTGGCTTGGACAGTAGGTCTCATTTTTTCCTGCGGCCGATTTATCTAATTTCTGTTCCTAGTGGCCCACAACAGGTATCTGGTCAGTAGTTGATGCTAAAGAAATGGCAAGAGAAGGCTGATTTAGTGATGCTTTTTTTCTATTATAAATAATCGGCCTTCTCATTTCCGGGTATCCATTGCGGTGTCAACTCACAGCTTTTATTGGTCGGCTAATTCCATAGAAGACGAAGCAAGCACTAATATTGCACTTAGAAAGGTGAAGTTAAAGCCATTTGCATAATCGCGAGAACTAATTGAAACCATGCTACCAGAAATTAAACTTCAGTTGATATTAGACCTGGAATTAGCGCATCCGTAGTTCACTATTTCTCAACCATATTTCGCATCGTGACTGATAGGACGCCTTTATCGGGCCATTTATTGATTTCGGTCTGTAACCTGAGTTACAAGTACTATCCTACGAGTAGGTATATTTGAGAGATTTCCATCATGTTCTTTTTTTACTTTAGTTACCATACTACTGGCATAAAGCTCTAAAAGTTTTACCAATCTATCACATCTTGCATCTCAAATCCTCCCACACTGCCAGGCCCACCAGCTTCTTAGATGAATTTGAATTGCTTTAGAAGGCCTAGAAATGTACGTCAAAATTTATAGAAATTTATTTAAATGTACGTTATTGCATATAGTTTGCTAGAGCGTGTTAATATTTTATTCTTAGATTTAAGATTAAGGGATAGAGATATACTTTGTCCCAACTCAGAATACATTTACTCTTATAAATTGTAGAGTTAATGTACAAGTTGTTTGCATGCATTTATTAGTGTGATTTTGATTGATAGACTAATGAAACGAAAATAATTGTAATATAAATATAGTTAGTAATCGATAGAGCATAATAACCAAAAGGTTAAACGGAAATCATATGACTCACTCCAGATTTTGTTATTTAATTTTCAGATACTCTAACTGATCTTCAAATTTTGTTTTCTTCCAGATCCCGTTCAGGTAATGAAAGTAGTTGCACCGATGAAAACGAGTTATCCGATGAGTGCCAAACGACAATAGATGGTTCACTAGATTCAAATTCGAAACCTAGAAAAAATCAAATCGTTAAATTTCGATGGACAAAGGAAGAGGTAAAATTAATTAATTTACTGTAATTTAGACACTGTACTTACAGCTGATGCAAATAAGTTCAGCCATTATTACTCTGGTTATATGTTACGAATAGGTTTATAGTAGAAGCTACCTAAATAGTTACAGATTATAATGACAGAGAAAACAGAAATGCTGCGATGGTTCTAGGTGGACTGATTAGCTACTGAGATTTTTGAAACTCAAATTGTTGATTCAGCAAGTCGTCATTTGGCTGACTACGCAGCTGTAGTGACTGAGGTACAGGGCTCGCCCTTATCTCTTGCTCTGTACTTATTTTTAAAGTAACTATAGTTGAGTATAAAAATGTGAAAGAAGTGCAAACCAAGGGATAAAAGCAGAAGTGTAAAATTTATGGACGAAGTTGTTCAAGAGGAAAGGGAAGATATCAAATAAGAAGTATCTACAAAATAAAGGGTAAAAGAGGTTTTAAAAAAAGAAAATGTAAAAGAAATATCTAAAAAATAAAGGGAGAATGGAGTGGTTTTTCAAAAAAAAAAAATTAAAAATTCTGAAGTTTTAAATGTTTTTATGGTTGAGAAATTTTACTTAAAATTTATGCCTCATGCACACCCAGCTCTAGAGAAATGCAGGAAATGATACATAGTGCTGAAATGTTGGCATCGGCCAAGTTCCTTTTTTGTTAAATTACTGGGCATATTTTGTTCTCAAGATATTTAAAAAAGCTGTATTCTAGAATCTAATGGCTTACACCCATTCTTTTTGAAAGATGGTGGACAAGTCTCTTGTCAGGCTATACAGCTGGAGAGATAAACATCTAAACAGAAGCCTGGCTTTCTATCTGGTGTTAAACGAAGAAAAACGCTGCCAACTTTAATTAAATTTTATTTATTTTTATATATTTTAATTTTATAAAATTACGTATGCCTACTCTAATGCGCTTTACAATTCTCCTGGTTCAGCATTTCTCGTCTCATTTTTCAAGAACCTTTCATTTCGCTGTCCATTTTCCTCTCTCAGATATTAAGTATATTTTCGTCATTTTTTATTGGTACCGATTTCTCACATTTGTATGTTACCATAGGAATCTTGTGTTCTTGTAAATGAAAATTATATGTGCCCTTAACTCTTTGTTTTTATACATATGCTATTAAGTGTGCTTTTAAATTGCCCTGATGAATGCCGATATTGTCTTCGAACACGAAAGGTTTGGTAAGACCATTAGAGATTTCCCCATAAATATTTTCTCCTGGAGTCTTTTTCCATGGCGGGTAGATAATGCTAATGTCTTAAACAATTAGAGATACGATTGAATGCAGACTATGTATCAATAAAATACTGGAAAAAAGAATATTTCCCTTTTTTAATTATTCTTTTTACTAAATTTTAGGATGTAAAATTGAAACACCTAGTTGAAGAATTTCAAGAAAATTGGAGTATAATTTCACAACATCTACCTCAAAGGACCGATCTTCAGTGTCAGCAAAGATGGCACAAGGTTGTAAACCCAGAGCTTGTAAAAGGCCCATGGACAAGAGAGGTAAATTATAAGTATTTGTATTGCCTTTTTCTTTTAGGCGGGCTTAGTTACATTTGAAAACTACAGAAGAAAAAGGAAAACTGTGAACAAATTAAAAGTAATTCGTGTCTGGTCAAAGTTCGTCATATGTCACTGATCCCTCTTCTATATTTTTTATTTACAGGAGGACGAAACAGTTGTAGCGCTTGTTGAAAGATATGGGCCTAAAAAGTGGACTCTCATCGCTCGGCACTTGAAAGGTAGGATTGGCAAGCAGTGTCGAGAACGTTGGCACAACCATTTAAATCCTAATATTAAAAAGACTGCTTGGACGGACGAAGAGGATCGTGTAATTTATGAAGCCCACCAAAGGCTCGGCAATCAGTGGGCGAAGATTGCCAAATTACTTCCTGGCAGGTAAAATATTTGAAATATGAAGTTTTTTTCATTAATTCTAAATGCTTTTTATTTTCTCTTCCGCCTCGTCTGGTTATGCGTTCTGCATTGATAGGAAAATTTTAAATTAATAGCGGAAATGTGTGTTCTCGTTTTGAAGGAATACTTCTTTAAAAAGGTACGTGTTGTAAATAGTTCCGTTTGCGTACTTGGGTTGTATATTCAAAACTCAAAAGCGAAATCACAGAAAGTGGAAATTAAATATTTCGTTTGAAACAATTCGGTGAAATGAATTAGGTTGATATTTGTAGTAAATACTGTTATTAGTCGAACATTGTAAACATTTCCCCTTTATTTAAATGTGATAATTATTTTATGTGTTTTGTAGGACTGATAATGCCATTAAAAACCATTGGAATTCTACGATGCGTAGAAAATTTGAGCATGATGAGAAGGCTGCAGCAGCTGCATCACAGGTTGCATCCACTGTCACTGCATCCTGTGCAACGGTACCATCCGATCGGGAAGGTGGAACAACTAGGAAAGTGCTTAGGGCCAAACCGAACTTGCGCACTAATTATGTATCTAACGACCAAGTGAATAGCAATAACCATGTGATAATACATCAGCATTCTTCAGAAAATCAACATTTTAGTTTCACTGTAGGACTTCTCTTTTAAATTTCTAATTTTTATATAGTTTTGTTGTCCTCATTAAAAGTACCAATTATAATTATGTTAACAGCTAGAATCGCAAGAACATGAGTTGAGTGAATGGAAACGAAAAACATACGATATAAATACAGAACCCGTCACATCAACCTATTCTACCTCTTCAAATGATAGGCAAGTAGGCCGTAGGTGTACTTGAGTCAGCATGTTTCAACTTCTGTCAATAAGGTTTTGATGAAAATCAGACATCAGAAGCGATACTTTATTAAATTAATGTTGCAGTTTTTAATTTTGTTGTTTCAATTACGTTTCCATTATTTAAACTATAATGTTTGTTCGAAATATTTTGAGGGAAAAATCATTTTAGAGATAACTCTCCTCTAATGTGCCATTAAAAATAAGGTTCGAAAGGCTTCTCACTAAAGTGCCACATCAACCTATATGGATATGACTCGACTATAGATTTTTTTTTTCAGGGAGCATCATGGAAACCAGTGTACTAATCCCTTCCCGGACATAGTAATAATAAGAATCAAATTTGAACCCAAAATTCCGAATTTGTAAAAAAATCGGTTGTCCGTAAATGTGACTTTTCTGAACAATGTGGTCCCCGCTTTCGCGATATTCTCGAATGTTCTTTGAAATTATTAAAAATACAAAATTCATGACCTAATATGTATTTGGTACTCATTCATTCTATTCCCCGGTCTTCGCCTTTGTTTTTAATTGTATACAAGAGGTTTTATTAGCTTTCCGACTTCGACTATGACACCTGTCGTTAATTGGTACCAAAAACACCTGAAAAATAAGCAATAATTTACTTTACTTCTTATTTTTATTTAGATATGTGTTGGCCAATTACTTTCTTTTTAAATATTTTATCTGGAAAAGCCATTCTTACCTCATAAGTTCAATATTATTGTAGGGGATTAATATAATTTATATTTTTTATATTTAGTAAAAATTTGAAGTTTGTAGATGTGTAAGTTAGAACTTTGATAATAAATTTAGAAGGTCGTTTAGTGATCATAGAATTTTATATCGTCTATTTTTTTTACAGGTTAAGCTTAGTAAACGTCACTACCCCGGAAAAGCAAAAGCTGGGAGAACTAGCGGTTGCGGAGTTTATGACAACACGAGGTGGTAGTTTTCCTGCTTCTCCAGTTAGTGTCTCCAATTATTCTTATAAACAGAAAATGCAACATATCGGTATGTAACCGTTTACAGCTGTATTTCTTCTATGAATATTTTACTAAAATTTGTTTAAGGCAGTCCTAAAACTATTTTTTTATGTAAATTAAGGAACCAAATATGTTAGGTTCTCCATACTCTGTTCCTGTAACTGAGGCTTTATCCCACTAGATCATTAATTGGCACTAAATAATTAGAAAAAAAAATCAAATAACTTTTTTGTTTAAATAATAGTAAGCCATCGTTGTAATTATTCCTTGGGTTTCAAAAAGTCCTGTGCTCCAATTTTAAGGAGCTGTTGAAGTTTATCTGTTACAATTTAAAACTTGTATATATTTCGTAATATATTTGTATGTTGTAGAAGTAGATACTTCACAGTGCAATGAGAAAGTCATCCTCAATCCGAAAATGGATGAAGAAGTTTTGATAATAAATTCGCGATTGATATTAACCACTGAGCGTTAATTAGGTGATAATTCTTTGTTTTTTATAGAACTTTGGTGTTCAAGTAAGACTCTGCATGGCCAAATAAACAGATACATATCTCTAATAAATGTGTAATAATTAGAGAATATAGCTGAATCCACATTTTTACAAAAAAGGAGATTCTCAGTCTTCTCCGACGAATTGTCATTTTCTTAATTATCTAAGGACTCTGATCGAGTCAGATGTTCTATGCTCCATTAATTTTTAAATACTTCTCTAAATGAAAAGTCCTGTTAAAAGGTAAGTTGAAAAGTTCCAAAGACGCAGATAGCAAATTGTAGCCAAATTATCGTCCTGCTTATTTAAAATAGTCACCAATTCGTCATAGTTCAAAAAATATTTTTAGTTACAGATGTATTAAATCACATTCTAGCTGTACTAATTCGAAGTATTGATAGATAGTTGAAGAAGTGTTTGAAAAAAGATATTTACTTATTTGTCACTAACAGGATTCCACATTTCTCTCAAATAAAGTTACATACTTTCTTAAATTGATTAAAATAATTTTAGTTTTCCAGGTTTCTGATTTGCAAGTGATTAAAGTTTTTCTACCAGCATCAGCTATTAAAATTTTCGAAACTAACGCCAAAAATTACGCTGCTTAACGTTAATTTACCTTTTGATTTCTTAAAGAGCTTCAGAAGATATCCTCTTGCTGATTAGACTAATATACTGTAAGCCAAAGTCAATAGGTTTCTTAATAAAATAACTCTTTTGAAGTGAGTATTTCAGGGGGACTTTTCCATTTTACAGATATTCTATAGAAACTAAATAATACCGTGCTTTTATGGTAATGAAGATGGGCTATTATGTTTGGTTTTGTAGGTAAAAACTGAAAGATGGTCTTTTTGTAAAAACCTCATTACATTAAAAGAAGGCTGCTCATAAGTTCTCATCAGAGAGGCCTTGGCTACTTTTAAAAACTACGAAGAAAATAAAAATTCTTTATACTACACACCCACCATATTCTAAAATGTAACCATTCCAGGATTACTTTCATTTTTGAAGAACTACATATGGTGTGATTGCAGGTGGTCTAAAAATGGAACCAGAAGAAGTGGGTTTTGATAGGTGCACAATAGAATCACCACCACATATTTTGCGAAAAGGAAATAGAAAGCTCAGGACAAATTCTGAACCCTCTACAATTCCAACGCCAGAAAAATCCTTAGAGGTATCATGAAAATACACACTTTATTCAGTTTTACTAATTTTTGTTTGTACTTTTCTGATTTGGAGTATTTTAGCGGATGAATTCACCACCTCTCCCGGGGTTTTTGTGCGCCATATGGGTATGGGTTATGGGTGTTTGGGATGGAAAGTGTTGTACGAAAAATAGAACAAAATTACCAAATTCTACAACAGAAAGTGCCATTTTATAGAAAAACAATTTAAAAAGATTTCTTTGTCCCACTAGAGGAAGCCGCCTGCTATCGGCGAATTTTAAAAACTATATAAAAAAAGTATTATTCCAATATATTAAAAACTCTAAAACTTACAATTGTGGAAAGCCTGAATCATTCAAAAGCTATCGTCGTTTCCGATAATTGGCCCACAACAGGTCAACTGGAAGTGCGACTTTACTGAATGGATTTTTTACTTTATATCTTTTCTAAATCATTATATATTAGATTTTTTGTACGCTGAGCAAACAACCTAAAAATTGTGTGTCTTGAAAAGTATTTGTGTTATGCGACGAACGAAGACCTACTCCAAAAAAAATAGGTAATTATTTAATATTTATATATTACCCTTTATCTTCATGATCCAACTTTGATGATCTTGAGAAAAATGATCTTCCATACATTGATAAATCGTATCTAATAATTATTTGTATTATTTGTGAGGTAAGTGATTCTTTTCTTACGAACATGGAATAATGCAACTGCATGACTATTAAAAAACTTCTGCACTATTTATACTCAATTTTTGTTTTACGATTAAAAAAAAAAAAACTTACGATGACATCACCGGTGAATAATTGTGATAAACCGAATATCAAACTGAATAACTCATCAGTTAAAAAAAAAACACTCATCAAAATTTTACTCAATAAGTATTACTTAAAAGTACTCAGTTCAGTACTAAATATTAACAAAAACTTTTCACAAATTTTAATAATTTTATTAAATTACCCAACAATGAACATTCGGTTAACTTAAGTTTTCTTGCGTTTTTTGTTTTTTTTTTTTGTTTAATTAGTAAACTAGAATTCCATTTTTTGAATGAATTTCTACAGAAAATAAATAAGCCGAATTGATCTAAATTGATTTGTGTTATATGTAAAAGTTTAATTTTAAACACGATATCCATTTGCATGCGGTAAATGACTAAGCTTTTGTGGATTCTTTGAAGTACATATCTCTCTCCTCTGATAACCATGTCAAGTGAAGGAGCCAGGTTCAGAGTTCAGTTCATTCGTAAGGTTTCTGATTTGAAGATTTATTTTAATGCACATGTAACGTGTGAAAATTACAGACTGATGTAGACGAGAAGCCTAAGGACTTGTTCACCCATCAGACGCCTGTCAAGTCATCACCACCGCTTAAACAACTCCCTTTCAGCCCGTCACAGGTAATTAGAATTTCATTTTCGTTAATTAATAATAATCACTAATTTCACTTACTTCTTCGAAGAAAAATGATTGCATTCGTGCAGGTTCCAATTTTGAGATCCCTGAATGATAAAAAAAAGTGTTTTTTAGACATAGGTCTGTTTTGAGTGAAGTCAGCATAACTAAATAAAAATAAAACCCTTGAAACCTTAAAATAATGTCAAAAAGAGTGCTTTGGTGAAGTGATTACAAGCGTGGACTTGTAAGTAGTACAGTATCTCCAGTAGTTTTTATTTGTTAGAATATAGAATCATCATCTGTAAGTGTTTCTGACTCCGTTTGCAACACCTAATTTAGTATAGTTGGACGTTAAGCCCCAAGTTTTTTAAGTTACTAAAAAAAAAAAAATAGGAAAAATATTTTTTACTTTTATTTCAATTTCCTTCACTAAGTACACATTTAAAGTTGTATCGCTTCGATTTGACTCATTTTCCCAAGAAAATTGAAAGGTTCTCAAGGGACTGTCGAAGCATAGCCGTCATTTCAAGATGAGTTGAACCGAAAGTATGATTTTACGAGCACATACACATACACAACATTTAGGGCGAATTTTCTCTGTAACAAAGTAACAATTTTTTTACATGGGATGGTAATTACAGATTATAAATCTTTTACTCTTTTTCGAAACGTCTAATAAAAAAGTAATTTTATGTGAGTTTTTGAATTCTGGATATTCTATGACGTTGATTTCAAGTGTTTCAAGACAGAGGTTAATAACAATCAAAATCCACTACACCAGCGGAAGCATCACCACTACCCCACCTTCCTAATACTAGTGTTTATTTTAGGGAAACGAAACGTTCGAAGTAAATTTGTTTTTTAAAAGTGAGGAAGAGAAATTTTTGTGCTATTTAAGCCAGATTTTTAAAAAGGATAATCTTTTTTACAAACTTAGAGATTGTTAACTAAGTTTGTTTTCTTAGTATGCCGTTTTTCAAGTTTAGAGTTATTTAATAAGACTGAAGAATAATTTATATTTAATACGAATTCAGCTATTTCGAAAGCGTTCCAAATATTATGTAAAAGGAATTCGAAATCCTGATATTCCTTAACTTACTTGTTTGGTACCTTTGTAAGTTCTTTAATATTGTTCACCTGTTTGAGCTTTCATATTTCTTCAAATAATTTATAATTCAAAAATTAAGACAGATATTATTAATCTTTCCAGTATTTTCGACTTTTGCAACTGGGTTTGCTAGACTCGATTAGGATTATCAAATTTCCACTCAAAAACCTATATATTTTTATACCACAATAGCATCCAGACTAAAGTACAGTAAATGTAATTAGTGTTATATTAATTATATTGTTATATTGTAATATATGTTAGTTATAAAATTATTTTTATTTGAAAAAAAAAAATTTATTAATCGTTTAATAAAAATATAAAACGTAAAAGAGGTTATACAAAATTAAATGTTTCTCAGAATTCATTAAAGTTAAATAAATATAAAAATATAAAACAAAAACTTTTTTAACTGAAAAATAATGAAATAACATTGTGTCAAAAAAGTTACTTACAAAATAGAACAAAAATCATGCACTGAAGAATGAGAATATAAATTTATACTCGTAAAATTTGGTTAACTGAGAGAAGAAATTCACTTTTGCTTAATAAAATAGTAATCTCGTATAAATAAGGTAAATATACTATACTCCCGTAACAAACAAAAAATCTAATAAAATATAGAAATGAAAAAATATCAGATGCTTTGAAATTAATTCCAAAAACGGTTAGTAATCAGGCTAATAAGACTGAAAATTCATGAATTCATGACATGTTAAAAACTGAAGCAATTCATCCCTCGACAGAATTCGTTTGTTAAAATTAAGCATCACTTGATCGATTTGCTCCTTTTAAGAAAGTCCTTTAGGGAAAATCTATCAGATACGACTGCGCGACTCACAGCATGCTGCAGTACTGTAGATCTGAGAGAAAAAAGCTGACGACGCAAACTCGACATTTTATCTAAACAATTGCTAAATTAACAAGTGTGAGTGAGTATTTTTTGTGTATTGAGTGCCTAATGTAATGTTGCTGGTTTTACAAAATTTCCGAGTTATCTCTTTACAGTTAAACTATATTTTGTCTTTTCTTTCTACTCCTGACAATCCTACTTGGGATACTCGTTCGTTGACATGCATGGTGCATCTTCTCACTTTACAGTGAGGAAAACTTACGGCTATCCAAAGTCCGCTTTCCCTTTTTGAAATACGTAGTTCCATAGTAATGAGGCGAATGCATAGTAAAGCATCTTACTAAAATATGACTTGTAAATGGTCCATATCCCTGAGGAGGAGTCTTACGTGCCAAACAGACTACCGATTTATTATCCATGAATGCCCTTTCACCTAGATAATTAATACCAGTATTTACCTAAAAGCCCTTTCACCCAGACAATACATACGTCAGAAGGTCCAAGACGTTACATCTTATATTAACCTCATGGCGAAGTTCTTAATATGATGAAGTGCGAAACACTATTGAGACTCAAGAAAGGTTTCGACTGCCAGCATGTAATTAGTTGCTGATGAAGGTAAGAAGAGTAACTTCCAGATAAAAAAAAATATATTTGCAATGTTTACACTTCACATGACTGGAAACAACTCCATACTTGAGTCTCATAGCTAAATTATACGCGAAATACCATCGAATATCTTATATTTGGAGTTTAAAGGCACATTACTATCTAGCAGGAGGATAGACCAAATTCTGTTTATACCCAGCTTAGCTGGTGAAATTCTGTCCTCTAGTGTGGAAGGAAGGAAAGTTAATGTTTTTTTGTTTTGCTTTGTAGAGGGGAAAGATGATTAATTCACCAATAGATTGAGGAACGATGTTGTGCTCGAGATATAGTGAAAAAGGCAACAGTCTGTCTAGAAAAATAGAAAGGCATATTTGTTGAAAGATTTGGTCCAGGAGCTTTAATTAACTCGTTCATAGTTACATCGAAGTTCTTAGTTGAAAGAAATTAACCAATATCCTGAACTGTCTAGGTATTAATTAGAAGCGTTACAATTCAGAGCAGCTCAACAGGCCAGGCGAGAATATATATACATATATATAAAACCCTTAAGAAATAGATCTCTAGGTTAATGAAGTTTGTAAAACCTGGAACATTTAATTTTGCACTCAATACACTATAAAAAAAAAAGATACAAAGGTATAAAAGTCAAAAACCTGCACAATAAACAGGCCAATTTAGCTAGTGGACCTCGAATCATTTATAAAAAAAAAAGGATTCAAGAACTTATTAGAAATTTGCATAACAGAAAACAAAACTTAACCTTAATGTTTCAAGTTACAAGGCTCTACCATTCTACGTACAATACAAGCATGAGCACTGGAGCATGCAAAAAGTGGTAGATGATGGGTGAAAAATAATCTGAGAACTCAATTAATTGTCAGAATGACGAATGACAAACCAAAAGTATAACCCCATATACATATGTACTCGTATAACAAAGCTATCATCCTACCACCTATCACCGGTCAATACCAAAATCCAATCAAAGAAGGCAGTTGGAACCGGCTGCCTATTCAGTCACCACAATAGCATAAAAACTGCCTAACTTAGAACCCACAATTTCACATATAACAGAACCACTGATGAGGAAATTCATATGTGTTGAAAAGTTTTTCCAGATCTACTTCCAAAAAAAACCGTAGTTCAAAACAAGACTAAAAATTTACTTTAATAAATCCGAATTAGAAATATATGTTTAGTTACGGGCTCAAATTTGAAATTTTAATACATTTATATATTGAATATTGTTTATATTTTTAGGAAAGATTTAAATCTAATACGTAGGTTCAGTAAAAGTGTATCTTAGTAAAGTAAACTTGTACATAAATGTAATAACCAAACAAGCCATGCTTGTATTGGTTTATAAAACATTTGCTATTGTTAAGGTATTTTCTGTTATGTAACTAAAGTTTAGTAGATGCTTTTGTATATTATTTTATAGATTATATTTTATGCTTTTTTTTACTTGTATATTTGCAGTCAACTGTTTTACGAAGATGTATAGCTCATTTTAGTTAACTTAATGTTTCACTTTTCAAAATCTTCAGTATCATTATGGCTTTAGAGTGCTTTCATACTGAAAAGTTTATGATTTATTTGTTTTTGTGATTGAACTCTTTCCTCTTTTATGTCTGTTAATGCAGCTTTCTACGATTTGCTGTTATCTTTATATTTACTGAATGTATTTTATATGTAACCATTGTGTATAACGTCCACATGTAGCCCCCACTCCTTCACATAAAGTAAAGCTTGGATTATCAGAACTAATTGGGACCAAGGGTAGTTCGGAAAATCGATCTGATGGAATAAGAAGAACAAGTGCATACATACGTTTTATTGTTCACATAAGTTATTGTGCCTTATTTGTTCCATTTAAATCTTTCTAAACTATTTTGAAAAGTAATCACTTCTTTTAAACCAGTATTTGCCCTCTTTTCTTATATTCACATCACGCATGCCTTTTAAGATGAAGAGTTGACTCGGGATGCACTCTTGTTTCCACCAATGTATTACAGTTGTCAATGTATCAAAAGCCTTTTTTTTGCTTGGCCACACTTTGTGTTAGTTCTTCGTCTTCACCGTTGTCACTGGTTGAAACGTGTGTCTCTGAAGAATCCTGGGTCCTTCTTGTACATAAGATCAAATTTCGTTGTAATTAAAAATGTAATGACCAGGATTGTTGCCATCAGTATTTAACCAAAATTGTACATCTTCTTTGTCGCATTTTTATATCCAAGAATGTTTAAAAAAAATGTCCACTATTCGACCCACATTTACTTCATCTTCAGCTAACAGCAAATGACGTAACATTTATTTCCTGAATATTCTTTGGAGCTTTTCTATAATCCCTAATCCGTCGGTTGCACAAGAGTTCTAATATTAGGTGGCAAATCAGGGTCCTTAATATTTTCATCCACTGAAAATAGCTCTTTGCTGTTATTAAAGCTAGGAGCCACTGATTCTTGTTTAGAAGCCAGAAATTTAAGAGGCAGTGATTTCCTATTTAAACCTGTTTTATGGTCATTTACACGAGATGTAGAGTAGCGTTCTTTGGTAGAGCTTCCAAAAATATTGCATTAAAATTTTAGCTGCCAGAAAACTCCCAGATAGAGATTCTCATTTAATTTTCAGTTCTCTTGTCCCAGTCTGTGATTTAAACTTCTTTAGTCAGCCAGTGTTTGCCTTGAAATCTTCTAGACCACTAAGGTTCTCTTATTCATTTTTAGCATGTTTTTGCAAAATAAAGGTCCAGAAAAGTAGGATCTCCCTGACTTCTTTTCTGAACAAACCAAGAATAAATTGCTCCTTCTAATTTTTCATCTTACGGTTTTTTAATGTCTTCCATCTCTTTAATCCGTCTCAACTATCCAACCTGGATTTAAACTTCAAAATATTGTCTTTTTTATTTTTAATGTTGGACTTAACGATATTGAAAGTTTTTCCATGAGATGTTATGGTTTCAAATTTTTCAATCAATTTATTATGTTAACTTCAGTTACTACAGGTAAAATATTTCAGTTCCTTCTCTCTAAAGTGGACATGTTTATTAGTTGCTTGGTAACTATGTACATACATGAATTATCATATACGACAGGTCTCTGTCACTCAACCCTCGATACAATCTTAATTACATAAACTCTACAGTCAACACATAAAAGAGAAGCTTAGATGATTCTCTTACCCTACAGATTCATACAACTACGCATTGCAGGGTGGGATTATTGGAGGAGACCTGTTGTTTATCCCAATTGACGCTCTGCAGTACATCGAAGGCTCTGATGAGGACACATGTTTGTTGGTTGGATAAAATTTAAAAAAATTAATTAAAAAAATCAAACCTTTATATCCAACAAACCATTTTTATTATTTTTTCTTTTTTAATCGTTAGATTGGTTTGAACTCTGGTTTAGGTTGGCTTTGGTTTGGTTTGTTTGATGTAGAGCTTGAAAAACTGTTATCTAACTGTTTCGAATCGAACATGTCTCCGCATCATCGGCTCTGATAGAAATAGAAATGTTAGTACTATGTGTAAAAGGTTATACATTATATGGTTATACAATGTATTCAGTAAATATGTGTGTGTTCAGTTTTTGTTTATATATTTGTATGCTTACAGTTCAAAATATTACGAGCATATTTGTAGTTTAGTTTTATATAATGTTCATCATCGATTTTTTTTTTTGTAAAAATTCATTTGTATTGAGATAGATCACAATTCCTTCGTTACTGATTGTAATAAAAAACAAATAAATATATCTACCCATCTATATTGTTCTTTTACAGTTCCTTAACAGTCCAAATCTTTCGTTCGATGTCAACTTGGCCTCAACGCCAAACAGAGGTATGGTGACGCCAGTGAAGAGTAGCCGTTCTGAGTCCCCAGGTCCACTTGTTACTCCAACTCCTCTTCCGTTGACAAGTACCAACTTGACTAGTCCATCAGGGAAAAAAGAACGTAAAAGCTCTGATGGACAGCCAAATGGTGCCAACAATATATCACCTAAAAGTGAACTGACGCCAATGAAAGTCAAGCAAAGCGTATTAGGTACTCCAAAAACGCCTACACCATTCAAAAAAGCGCTGGCAGAGATGGAGAGAAGAATTGGAATGAAGTATAATTGTGTAAGTGTGTCTGGCTTTTTTATTTTCTCTTACTGCTTGTAAGAGGAATTTTCGATTTTGAGTTTTTACTGGTAATTAGAATTTGATGGTGTAAGGGAGTGTGTGCGCATGTATGTGTTGGGTATGGTTAGCAGTAAATCTAGAATTCCAATTTGTATTTGGTTTTGTTTTTAGAAATGTGTGGTGAATGTATGACTATAATTAGTAGAAAATGGCAAGTGCATCTCTGCTATGTATGATTTTAGTCAACTTCACGATTCTACCTCCTGCATAGAATTAATAAGAAGCAAATTTTTCCAATTTAATAAAAATCGGCTAATCGAATGCGCGTCTTTACTCAATAATTTTACCTGTTTTTGCGATTTTTCGAAAACTGTTGTAGCTATGGATGTATCTCTGTTTTTTGAATTCTTACGCCAGAAAATTTAATTTTAGTGGGGTTCTGGGAAAGAAGATTATCGTTAACTCTTGCATACAGTTTCATTTCAAAGTGTAGGGTATATTGTAATAATTGTACGATTTTAATAAAAATGAGAATTAATTTGCCATATTTATCATGAAGAAATGGATGACCAGAAATGAAACTATGCAGAACATTTTATCATTTATTTTTGTTTTCATGATTCTAACGGGTAACTTGATCTTAATATACAAATCTTAGTATAAGAAAATCACTTTGGTTTGTATCTTTCTTCAGAGAACGCAGATTTCGTGGGAATTCCGGGACGTTAGCTTTACATTTAGTTAGAGCATGTGGCAGGTGTTTACCAGACAATGTAACTAATATGCTAAAAGAGGTATATTGCGTCAACAATTTATAGGTCTAGTCGGACAATCTTTTTATTTTACAAGGATTTTCCACCAATCATTTCAGTAGTGTTTTCTGTGTTCTCTAAGTGCCAGTGCTCTCATGTCGCAACCTACAGATTGCAATGCAGTCAGGCTGGATAGAATAGAAAAGACCGTTTCCTCCTATTCTCCTGCTATACTACTCTGGGCTGTACTTACTATTCAATGTGGGACACCTTCTGGATTTTTTAAATTAACCATTAACCGGCGAGACCGCTAGGGTGCGTTGGATAGACTTTTACGTCACGTGTTGTTTAATATCTCCCCAACCTCAAAACCTCAAAAGAGTGGATGATAAAGGGGTGGAACAGCCACCAGGTCTTCGATACTGGGTTCTAGTGAATGGACTAACTCAGTGATGGATCACGAATGCCAAAGAGGCTTTTCACACATCAGCCCAAATTTAGGTAGCATCAGCAGCAAATTTAGGCATCCTAGACTGGAAACCAGACCCTTCTACCTTTTCGGAATAGCACCAGACACGAAATGAAGGGAGAAACATGCGCATGGAGAGAACATCTACTCACACTACTTGCCTTCTTGGTTGGCATGCTGCTGTAAAAGAATTGTGCTATTTTATTGAACATAAAGAAATAGTGGAGCAAATTAACATTTATAACAAATTCTTCTTAACTTGCTTATCACTTGTTTCCATTTCGCTGCTTACAAAGAATGTGCTAGTATCAAAAGTCAATTAATATTTACTAAAAAATCTGTTTTAATTACATCTTTAAAAATAAAGAATTAAAGAATTTAAAGTAGAATTTGATAATTTTAATTTTAAAAAAACAAGGTGTGAGTGCACTTTTTTTTTCTTGGATAAGCAATAAATTATAAAGTTTAGTAATAAATTACGCTCTTGTTATAGCCTGAGACACCATCACGTCTTGCTGAAGATATAGAGGAGTTCATACAGAAAGAGCAAGAAGACCAATCCGATCATTACGAAACAGATTCTAGTGGACCTAGACCGGTAAGATGGTGACTAGCTATTACATTTCTTTTTCTTAGTTTTTGATTACTTTTTACTATAATAAAACAATAATCTGTGCTTTCTTCCTCTTTTACTCCTTAACCATACCTTTTGCACTATTGCCTCAATTTTTTCCCCGCAAATGACCAGAATTAGGGAAGTGGTATGCACCCAATCAATGAACGAAACAAAAAACGAAATATTATCTTATGTCTCAACTCAAAGAATTACTATTAATAAAAAAAACCAACGTTACAGCCTGATACAAAGTTAACCCTTACAATGACGTTCTTTAAAATTGTAATCAACACGAAGTAATCATCAACTTAGATAGTATGTTACCAAAGTTTTAACTACCACGATTTTACTAAAAATACAAAGGAAATGTAACTTTAGGAATGACCATGATATTGTCTTACACTTAAGTTAATATGACTAAATTCCTGCTTACCACAGCAGCACAGATCCTGACAACTATTCATCGCTTGGGTCTGTGCACTCTATGCACTCCATCAGGTCTCTTAAGACTCAGCAATGGTCCCTTGGACCTATCACAATTTTTCATTCTGTTGAATTCTAATTAACAAATAATTATTCCCTCCGTGAACATTATTAAAACTTTATTATCAGCTACTACTCCTTTTACTTTCAGCGTATGAAGAGGTCTCCGCGATTTAAATAATGGTGTGTTTAATCTAGAAATTCGGGAGATTTTGTTTCCCACATGTGTCTGTTGTAAGTTTTAAAAACTTATTTTTAAAATATTTATTAGAAATAGAACCCATAATTTTCTTCCTTTCATGGAAGTGGAAAAGAATTTACGAAATGCCACCACCATATCCCAGGAAATAGATGTGAACGAGGAATGGGGAATGATTAAGCAGGCAATTAATAAGGCAGTGGAGACTACAGTAGGTAAGAAAGGAAAAGCTCAGAGAAGTGAGTGGTTCGATCAGGAATGTAAAGAAAAAATAGAGGAAAGAAACAAAGCTAGATTAGACATGATTGCCAAAACTACTAGATCCGCTACAGAGAAATATAGGATAAAGCGCAGAGAAGCCGGAAAAATATGCAGGAAAAAGAAAAGAGTTTTTGAAAGAGAAAAGTTGAAGAGAATGGAAGAAGACGGTGAATGCGGAAGGATTAAAGAGTTTTATACTGCCATAAAGTTAGAGAAAAGAGGATTCCAGCCGGATATGGAGTTTTGTAGAGGAAAGAATGGAGAGTTGATAGGTGATGTAACGGAGGTAAGAAAGCGATGGGTGGATTATTTTGATGAGCTTCTGAATATGGGACATGAAGAGACAGTAAGAGATAGCATAGTAACGGAAAACGAGAGACAGGATAATGAAGACTATGTGGAGGTCCCGGAAAAAGAAGAGGTAGAGGAAATAATTGCAGAGCTGAAAAATAACAAGGCACCTGGGGAAGATGGAATATCTGCCGAAATGTTAAAATTTGGGAGTGAACTGTTAGGTGAGAAAATATTCCAATTAATTGCAGCTGTTTGGGAAAAAGAAAAGATGCCAGATGAGTGGTCCATGGCAATTATATGCCCATTGTTTAAAAAAGGAGACCGGACCCTTTGCGAAAATTACAGAGGCATAGCAATGCTACCGGTTGTATATAAGGTAATGGCAAAGATAGTGGCAAAACGGCTAACACGTTTCGCAGATAGTATTTTGGGAGATTATCAGGCGGGCTTTCGTAGGAACCGCTCAACTATCGACCAAATATTTGCGTTAAGGTTGATGCACGAAAAATGTTACGAATATAATATAGATTTGCATCACCTGTTTATAGACTTTAAACAGGCATACGACAGTATATACAGGTCAAAAATGTATGAGACACTTCAGGAGTTTGGTATCCCCGATAAACTAATCAGGTTGGTGCGGATGTGCTTAAATAATTCGGCTGCAAGAGTGAGAGTACAAGGAGGTTTCTCGGACGTATTTAGTATCAGCAGAGGACTGAGGCAAGGGGATGTGTTGTCCACGATTTTATTCAACCTTACGTTGGAGAGAGTAATTCGCAGCGTTGATGTAAACCCAAATGGTACAATTTTTTCGAGGTCAATGCAGTATTTGGCGTACGCTGACGATGTGGTGCTGGTTTGCAGAACATTCAGAGCGTTAGAGGAAAGTTATGACCAGTTAGAAAAAGGTGCCAAAGCGGTGGGTTTACAGCTGAATTACGATAAAACGAAATATATGCTGTCCTCCAGATATGATAATAGATGTGGCAACCGACCCTCTGTAGTGGTAAATGGGATAAGTTTTGAGAATGTTAAATCCTTCAAATATTTGGGGGCCATATTTACACGGGAGCGAGAGGTTAAAACCGAGATAAAAGATAGGCTTGCTTCCGGAAATAAATGCTACTTTGCCCTAAATAGATTGTTAAAATCAACAGTTGTCTCTCGCAAGCATAAAATCAGAATTTATAAAACAGTTATACGTCCTGTTGTTACCTATGCATGTGAAACGTGGATTTTAAACAAAAGTGAATGTAATATGCTCCGAATATGGGAACGTAAAATTTTGCGGAGGATTTTCGGAGCAAAACAGATAAATGGTACATGGCAGATTAGGAAAAATTCTGAACTGCAGCAGCTGTACGCGTCACCGGATCTGGTAGGGGAAGTGAAGGGGAAAAGGCTGGACTGGGCAGGGCACGTTGTGAGAATGGTCAATGAGAGAAGTGTGCAGAAGCTGTTCTTGGGCCGACCCGAAGGCAGACGTAAGGTGGGCAGGCCGAGAAGAAGGTGGCAGGATGAGATAGAGGAGGATATGCGGCTACAGGGAGTAAGGAGATGGCGCCAAAAGGCGAGAGAGAGAGAGGAATGGAGGAAAATTACTGTAGAGGCCAGGGCTCTTCACGGGCTGTAGTGCTAAGAAAAAAAAAAAAAAAAAAAAAAGAACCCATAATTTTGCAGGGGAAAAATTAGATAATAATTTCCTCATCCTTTAAATAAACTGAAGGAAGAAAGAAAATAAATTGAAATTACATATTTAAGGTCAACTTATTAGTTTAGATGTAATATTTTGACATACTATTGCTTATAAGAATACATCATTAGTCTTCTCATTGTTAATGTCATAGAGTAAAGTTCCCATAGAGCTAACTATCTAGTCTGATAAACCAAAATATTTTTTAGGAATACTGATCCCTATACATATTGTGTTTACTACTATAATACAGGAAGTGATGAAGATCTTCAAAGCATTATGCTATTTACAAACTGGTCAGTTAAGGGTAAAACTTATACCTTTGCCATTTGCAAAAAAGTGAAGAGAATTTTTAATAATTAATCTGAGTTGAGCTAGCACTCTAATTTTATTCACATTTGTCACACTTAGTACGCAATAAATATGGTCTAAGTTTAGCAAGCAACGCTGTCTGTAGTGTAAATTATATTTAAAATTAATTATATATTCTTACTTGCTAAGTAAATAATCCTACCAAATCAGACTACTTTCAAATTGTTGTAGGTTACATTCGGAAAACTCAGGGTGTGCATTGCTTAAACTCTGAATACCAAATAAGCAAAAGAACAAAATTTTTTCCAAGTTACTTAATTTGTTACAAATTATTTTTGTGATTTAAACAGAGTTCCTGCCGTATTAGCACTATAAACCAATTCAAGATTCTACTAGATAATTTCAGCCTAAAGGCCTACTGGTTTCTTCTGGAATTTAATCGTCAGGTGTAAAACTGGCCTCTCTCTAGTATCTTACTATACGTAATTACTACCTCAAATCTCGGTAGAATATACAATAACATCGCAGCTAAACTGTCGAATTAACCGAACTTATGAGGCCCAAGTGTCTCACTTACATTTTTTTTTTAATAATTAAACACAGCTGAATTAACCATATTAAATTTCGCTCTTCAAGCTAGGTTTTAACTAAGAGAACTAGATAAGTTAAGACCTAAATAATTAGAGGAACTTGTAATTTTCAATTTAATATTTGCCTAATATAAACCTATGCATCTTTGAACTAGAAAACCACGGCCCTTTTTATATTTAATATTTTTTTAGTATTATTTAAAATTAGTTAATAGAAGTTTAAATGGAGCTTGAACTTCGTTCCTAGTTGTAATTCGTTCTAGTCTAATTACTAATTTTTACTCGAAGCAAAGTCAATTCCAAACTGACCAGGCTTTTCAAAAAATGAGCCATTTCTCAGGTATAAAAATAAAAGAGCATTGGGCTCAGGAATTTCTCTGGTACAATCCCTTGAGTTAAGGGAACTTCTGTAGAAGATAAGTTGTTTTTGGAGTTAATGACATTAACATTCTTCAAAATTGCTTGTTAATGCCAAGAGAATTTAATTTGTTCCATAACTAAGAATGCTGCACGGAATCATCATGCATCTTTTAGATTTATTCAAATATGTACTGTAAAAATAGCTTTTAATCTAAACTGATAATACCAGCTAGTGAGAAGATTACATCCCTATAATAATTATCCTTTCTAAACTCCAGTAGCTCTGGGGGAATCAAATTTCTAGATTTCATCCTAAGGGTGAATCTTTTGAAAATTATTTTTGTGAATAATTTGATAACTGTGTTAAACAAAGATATAGGTCTTTACACTACCAGGATCTAGTGGATCATTATTATTATTTTAATAAATTTGAATTTAATTTTCAGCAAGTCTTTAGGGGTAATTTCCTTGTTCCAGACACTATCAAATAAGTGCAATAAATAATATATCTATTGCGAATTTAAAACTTTCATTTTGAGTATTATCCATACCTGCTGAAAGTAAATCTTAGCGTTATTTTGACACAACTTTGAAAGAAGAAGGGCTCCCTTACGTAACATTAATGTTCCATCCTGTTCTTACATCTACAAAGAGAAGTATTGCAATCTTACCGTACTTGCGATTAAATTTCTTTTGGCTCTCTTAGAGAGAAATACAGTAATTGCAGTTTAATTGTTCTTATGTTTCTTAATAGGAAGTACTGTAATCGCAGTTTAATTTCTCTTTCCCCCCCCCTTAGAAGAAGTTATTGTATCTGGTGCTTGATTTCACTTACATCCTTTAAGAGGAAGTAATTTAATCACATTATATTTTAAAATTATTTTTGTAAAGTGAAAAGCGCACTGACTTTTGTTACATTCTTGTACAAAATGTTAAGTTTACTAATAAGTAAAATACTCCAGTATAGGTTGTTTTTTTTATTTTTCAGGGCGAAGATAGTGGTTATTCAAGCAAAAGAAAAGGCACCAGCGTACATCAAGGAAAGGAAAATACACAACCGCACAAAAGAGCGAGAAAAGCTCTTGCTTCCTCATGGACAAATGCCTATCAACCTACTCACTTGGTACGTTTGATGAAAATTTATAACTTTCGAGTACGTTAGGTCCATCATTTTTATTTCAATAACAAAAAGTTTAAACAGTGTAAGGATAATGGTTGATTATACGACAAAAGGTACACAAATCAGCTAATACCTTTGATCAGATGTTGGCATTTCATTCATACTTCAGCTCGTATCTCCAGCCATTTAGATACGTTCGAGTTTTGCAAAACAATTGCACTTACAAACGAGTATATTCTCTATATGCTAAAGAAAATTTGAGAATTTTATCTTTAAAAGAAAAAGAGAAAAATTGTCAAAGTTAGATATTTTTACATTACACTTTTTCGTACTCTTTTTGGCATCAACCCTTTTTTATCGGGCAGTTTTAATTTTAATTTTTTTCGAGAAAATTAATTTGAAGGGGTTTTGGAGGGGTAATTTGAATAAATATATGTTTTGTTTGGTAGAAATTGAATAAGTGAATGTCAAATACCTTATATGAGAGTCGTTTGAAAAGTCCGTGCAAAAATAAAAACTACTTAATTTTTTGGGGTAAACCTTTTTTATTTTTCAACATGGTCTCCTTTTAGGCTTATACACTTCGTCCAACGCTGCTCTAGTTTGTTGATCCCTTCCGAATAATAGGATTTGTCCAAGTCTGAAAAATAGCCATTCGTTTCTGCAATCACCTCCTTGTTTGAATAAAATCTTTTTCCCGCCAGCCATTTCTTCATATTGGGGAACAAATAGTAGTCCGAGGGAGCCAAGTCTGGAGAATAGGGGGGATGTGAAACGAGTTGGAACCTTATTTCCATTAATTTTGCGACCACAACTGCTGAGGTGTGAGCTGGTGCGTTGTCGTGATGGAAAAGGACTTTTTTGTGGGCCAATCGTGGGCGTTTTTCTTGCAGCTCGGTTTTCAAACGGTCCAATAACGATGAATAATATGCATCTGTAATAGTTTTACCCTTTTCCAGATAGTCGATGAGGATTATTCCTTGCGAATCCCAAAAGACAGTCGCCATAATCTTTCCGGCCGAAGGAACGGTCTTCGCCATTTTTGGCGCAGATTCCCCCTTGGTAACCCATTGTTTAGATTGTTCTTTGGTCTCAGGAGTGTAGTGATGTATCCATGTTTCATCCACAGTGACGAAACGACGCTTAAAGTCCTGCGGATTCTTCTGGAACAGCTGCAAACCGTCCTTGCAACACTTCACACGATTTCGTTTTTGGTCAAGCGTGAGCAATCGCGGCACCCATCTTGCGTATAGCTTTGTCATGTCCAAATGTTGATGCAAAATATTATGTACCCGTTCATTCGAGATGCCCACAGCACTAGCAATCTCACGCACCTTCACTCTTCTGTCATCCATCACCATATCATGGATTTTATCAATGATTTCTGGAGTAGTAACCTCAATAGGGCGTCCAGAACGTTCAGCGTCACTTGTGTCCATATGGCCACTCCGAAAATTTTGAAACCACTTATAAACTGTTCTAATCGAAGGTGCAGAGTCACCATAATGTTTATCAAGCTTCTCTTTAGTCTCCTGAGGCGTTTTGCCTTTCATGAAGTAGTGTTTAATCAACACACGAAATTCTTTTTCGTCCATTTTTTGAAAATCACTCGACTTCCTCGATAGACCGATCTGGCTGAAACTTGGTGTGAGTTCTTCCAAGAGTTGCTACTAACTATACATAACCTCGATACGCGCCAGTGGTGCTATCTCTCTGACTTTGCACGGACTTTTCAAACGACCCTCGTACAATCCTGATAAAGCATCTTGATGTGTAATGAAATCCGAAACCTGTTCTAAATTAAAGACCATAAACATACAATAATTTAGAAACATCTGTTATATCCAGGTTTTTGGAGCCTATATTATTGCTCTGTTTTGTTTTAGAGTAAAGATGTTATGGATGGAGATACATCTCGAAACTCAACACAAACCAACTATCGAAACCTGACAGTCGATGATGAGAGCGATGCTTATGAAAGTTGTCGGAGGTTACTGGATGAGACGGTAATTTCATTTTACTTAAATATATATTTGGAATTTTAGCTGTAAACAGTCTAGTAAAAAAAAAAAACTACATAAGCTATGTACTTTCTCTTGATTTTCTTTTTTACATATACTCTGGGTCCTAATTGTAGTTTAGCTATCCTAAATTATTTTTATTTTTACGATATTGCAGTTAAATATGAAGTGGGAAATGGTGGCCTGTGGCAAGACGAAGGATCAGCTGCTTCTCACGCAACTCGCCTATAAGTATCTCACCACTAACGATTATAACAACCGTCAGATGAACATACAACCTTCTAGTCCACAATAAAATTATCTCTCTGGTATGTTATGATTTATATATTTCATTATTGTATACTTGTTACTTTCTTTTACTATAGGATTGTTCCCGGCTCTTATACTTGGAGTTGGGAAAGTATCTTTTCTGGATTGATGTTGATAAAGGCACATCTTAGGTTACTTGGAAGGAGCTGGCAGCATTAGAGTTTCATAGTTTCTTACAAATTCAATTATTCACTTATTTCCTTAATTACTGTTTAATTACTTGAAGATTCAAGTGATTAAAATAGAATTAGGTTAAATAATTAATTAATTGCCTTGTAATTAGTTGATTTTTTTAAAGAAAAGTATAATTTTGAGGATGTTATTGTTACACACAGATTCATACAGTACAGATGCTGATTTTTTCTCAAAAATCCAATATTATTTACAAAGATTTAGATACTGTGCCTTTTCCTTGTCGTGACATCCCTGGAACCCTTAAAAATGTTCTGTAGAAAGAGAAGAAGTCTTCTTCGCCCAGGACCTCTCTAAAAAACTAGCGGAAGAATGTTTCGGCTCAAAATAATAGAACTAAACATATTTTTTAGTGTTCATGATATACACAAAACTGTTCGTTAGAGTTGCATTCCTATTAAAAAGATTTTTTTGAAATCAAAATTTGAGCCATAAATTTAGTATACAGAATCGTACATTATTTCGAAGAGGCGAGGATCATTACATCACCGTCCTTCCACAAATGAAATTTTCCGAAAAAATTACAAACTAAAGTAAATGATTGATGTAGTGTTCTTATTATAATGTACGTACATAGTTTAAAGATGATTGAAATGAATTTTCCTCCAAAAAAACATTGTCTAATAATTCCGATATACTAACTACCAATCGTAGGGGGTTGTTTAAGACAAAAATCACAAAATAGAAATCTGAAAAATCACTTGAAATCAAATCTCTTTTTATTCTCAGAATAGAAAATCTGAATGAATTTAATTTTTTTTTGCACGTAGTAAGAGAAAGCAAAACAATTTATATTTAAGAATTACTTTAACTGCCATTTGTTTGCTTCAGTTCTGTAACTATTAAAAGTAAGAATAAAGTTGAGGATTGTAGAAACTGAAATTAGCTTTTTCTACAACTACACCTGTAACTAATAAAAATAATTAGTTCATCAGATTATTTGAAATAAGTCCATGAAATAAATTACACCCAACTCTTTTTTTATACGGTATTTTTTTACACGATTTTGAAATAACAAGGTAACCAATAAGTTACTTAAGTTATAAGTAATAACCACTTTTTTACACAAATTTTTTGTTCCAGCACGAATCCCCCCAAAAATTTTGTAATTCTAATTTTACAGCGTGATCAGAAGTCGGTCGGTTTACGCCCACCCATGTAGTGACTTGGTTTTGTTGACGTCATATGACTTCATGGCTTTTTTTACTTTGTATTCCGGAGCTAACGGGGAATACCCGAATTTTATAATCACTTTTTTAGCAACTTGAAAACAGCATTTGGTTATTCAGTGTTTAGTATATCAAATATACTGGACATATTTACTGATGTTAGCATTTTTTATCCAGTTCGTAATAAACGTGCACGCTTGTTATCAAGTAGCGATGAATAGTTGCGTAATTTATTTTTATTCCTAATTTCACTTTGAATTTGTATATGTTCTTAAGGACTGAATTTCCACTGTACACTAATTTTAATTTTTTTGTAATAAGAATGAATTGTTTTTGTTTTATAAATATGTAATATGGATTTATTACTTTTTTTGGGAAATTATTTTGAGTTTTTTCATCTTACACGATTTTTTAAAATTGTGGAACATATCTCCAAATTTATCATATGTCGCATGTATTTTTTTACACTGTTTTCTAAGGAACGCATCAACCGTGTAAAAAAAAGAGTTGGGTGTACTTCAAACATTATTTCAAATTATTCGTTTGAAATCAATTTTATCAAGCACAAATTTCTAAAAAATTATATTATTTTCTTTATTTCAGAGAGGTGTATTAACCGAAGTTAGAAGCCGACCATATCTTCATTCCACATATTGCATCAGTACACTACCGTCAAAAATTTTATTTAAAAAATTGTTATATATATAAATAAAGTTCTAAATTTTACAGCTCTAAGAATACAAATAAGATGTAATTTTTGAAAAGGAACGACAGCGTACCAGATTTAAGTGAAATTGAATTTAAACTCTTCATAAATTGCAGTATACAATTTTCAGAAGAAAGATGGTGCCTTTGAACAAAAACTGTTCCAAAATAAAAATTAAATTTTAGTCCATTAAGGAATCGAAAGATACATTCAGTTGTTCATTTGGATGTCAAATCCTGCTTAATTAGAGCATGTGATTTCGCTCTATTCCGAAAGGCTACATCGAAGGTTTTTCTTTCTATCGATTAGCGTGGGTTTTTTGGGCAGAACCCATTATATTAATATCTCCAAGCAATGAGTTTGGTCATTCCAATTGCTCTTGGAATTCATTTAAATTCGATGGGATTTATTCTTTGCTAGGGAGGATTGTATATGGAGCATACAGTAATCTGCTAGAGTAAGTTAACTTTTACAGTGGGAATTAATGGATATTTCTTGGCAGATATCTTCTCTCACAAGTTTGCTACACCACCACAAACCTCTTAAACCTTGCTAATAATATTTTCTGTGGCTTATATAATGTAGCATGTAGAGCGCAATATCTGGTTTGAATTAAGTTTTCTGTAAACATAATGTTTCAGAGAGGTGTATTAACCGAAGTTAGAAGCCGACCATATCTTCATTCCACTGATATTAACTTCCACAATTCTTCCCTATGAGTTGGAAATACATTTATATTCCAACTACGATACTCATTTGAATTAAGATTTTATAATAAATGGAATCCACTACTATTGGCTATTTGCTACCTTATATTATTGTACTGTCCTAGATTTTCAATTTTGGTTTGATTATTTGCACTGCTTCAAAGAGCTAAGTATCTATCAGAGATCCTTAACGTTTTAGACGAGCTTTGTGTCTGAGAAGAGTTGTGGACGCGGCAGTCAGAGGTCGTCAAAATCAGTTTTGTACAATTTACATATTTTAATGGATTACTGCATTCACTTTCGTGCCTCAACCCTCTCCATAAAAGCCGCATATAGGACTCGCGGGTGCAGGTTGCCGATGTGTAAGCATATATTAAGTACTTGAAGCAGCGCAACGGGCTTTGAATATCCAGTTTAGCTGCTAATAGTAAGTAACCTAACTTCACTTTTTTAGGAAATACAGGGGAATCAAAGGTAATCACCACTGCTGAAGTCAATGACTCTACACGTTCTTCTTTGTTTTCAATCTTTTCACTTCAGTTCCTACGTGAGATGCTAATAATTTTTTTTATTTCTTCTTCTTTGCAGTAGAGGAGTAGAAAAAAATTTATTTGGAACATTCAAGTTTTTGTGGGATTTAAATTGTTTAGGAACAATTTGTTCTAATTTTTAATTATTTAAATAACTATTCGAAATGGACATTCGACGTTACTTTTACTAAAAAAGCATCACTTCTAAGTTTCTTTATTTCTGATCCTGGTACTAGTTTATTCATATATCGGTCTAATTGGATTTGCTGTCTTTTTTTCTATTAAATAACAATGAACTTTTCTTCACAATTCGCAATGGCTGATGAACATCTTTTTAAAAATTATCCAGTGGTGAAATTCATTCTTCAAGTGATTCAGCCTCCTTGGACTCTCAAAAAAGATCCCGGGTAGCAAATACGGCCCTGTGTGTTTGAACGATGGGTTATCAGAGTAGGCAGAAAAGACATAGTCCGACGACCCAGCAGTCCTCTCCACGGAAGAACGCCTGTAGTAGCCCATGAAGTGCTTGTTCAGTTCAAGAAAAGCATCAAATACAGCAAACTAAGATTGTAGGCATGATATTCATATGAGCAACTGAGGTATTGCCTAGTCAACAGCAAAAAAATAAAAATAGAAAAATAGTTATTCCATTATTTATTTTATTTTTTAAGTCAGAATCGATAGTAATGTACATACTATTTCAAAATAATAAGGTGATCAGAAAATATTGTTGGTAAATTTAAGTTTAATAGGATTTCTTTTTTAAGTAATTCATTTTTGCAACATTAAACATGTAAAAAAAGAAAAAAATGGTCCAAGTTGGGTGTTCTTCAAATGTTCACTTTTTGACGATAAACGCTGATTCAACTGTCCTTTTTGGCAGTGTTAATAAAAATATAAGAAAGTGTTTTAATGTCTTCTGAGTTCTTATATATAGAAAAACTTCTTGCATTAGAGCAATTATTTATTTAAAAAGACCAATTTTCAAAAATACGACTGATTTTCTCAGCAAAAGGTGAGAAAACATACATACACTTAGGTAATTTATCCAACATTCCTCCCTTAACATACAAATTGCAGAAAAGCATATAGATCGCATTGCACTTTTGTTTTAAGAAATAAAAAATAATCACAAATTAATTTTTCCCATTTGCATTTATTTTTTTTAACGATTTTTAGGCGCTGATTTTTTTTTTTAATTAATAAATACTATTTTTTCTGAAACATTTGCCAGTAATATTTTGATAATGATTTCCATGATTTCTACCTTAACAATACTTACTCTTATAAGGAGAATTGCTGATCGTCTTCTTACTTGGTCTATTATATCAGAAAGTCTTGTTTAGACAAAAAGTTATAAAAAAAATTAGTTTTTATAACAGTGTTAACAAAAGTGTTGTGCTTGATACAAATGCTATCATTCTTTCACCATACTACGGAATCATAGCACTGTATTATTTCACTTCACTAAGTGAATTTGTTTGATAAGGAATTATGATTTGTAATCATACTTGGTACGTGATTCAATGCGAATTATATCTCCAGCGAATAAAGACTGAGATTACTACAACAGTTGGGAGAAATGATTGCCCAATAATGTGATAATTATCCATTATAAAAAAAAATTGTTTAACGAGTGTGAGAAACATAAAGAAAAAATTGTTTGTATCTTTTCATCAGGTGGAGATGGAGAGGTGTGAATAAAGTCGCTTTTGATCTGGCAAGTACTCTCCTGGGAGGATTTTCTATTTTCTTCTATATATATCTTGACAAAACCAAGTTGATGGATGCAATTTACGTGATAGACATTTGAAGTTACCTAAACTTTTCCACTACCGCGTATATTTATCTCATTTGGTCTGTAAGGGGTTAGTAAGGAAGAAGGAGAGTGTTTTAAGGAAACCATTCTTCGCCTGCCGCTCTGCAACGTTCTAGTTTATAAATATACAATTTTATCTGCAAAACGTTTTCAACTTTCTTTTTTGACAAATGGTGAATCAAAAGAACTCATTAAACTTATACATTGTTTAAAACTCCGTTCCCTTAATTCTCACATCTATGTAAACAACAGAAATCCTCGAAAAAAGATGAATTCCTGGAAAAGAATTTCATAAAATCCTTCAAAAAAATTTACCGACAAAACTTTTCTGAGCAACCTGAGATGAATTGTATTAAATTTAAACTTTTATCTTTAATAATTATAAAAATTATTAAAACATTTATAAACTTAAATCTGGTTATTATTCTTTGTATGAACTTTTGTAGTATTTAGTTATTTTATTGATTAGTTTTTATTTTATATTGTATAATAATTAAACGTAGCACCTTCCCAAAAATAAATTATTCACTTTTGAAAATTTTGTATAATGAAATATTATTTCTAGTTTTAAGTTGTTGTTTTTTTTTTTAAATATAAACGAGAATTATTAAAAAAAAAATATTAGTAAGCAGTAATTATTAACATTTTTTGTTTATGTGATAAACTCACAGCATTATTGTAAAACAAGATGCTGTAGCTTGTAGGTTAAAAAAAATAAGGGCAACTATTTGAATAAAGTGTTTCGAATATTTATTTTATTAGGCCTAGTTTTTCTTTGTTTTTCAATCCCCTAAAAATACTTTAAGCAACATGAAAAAATGTATGTACATCGTTAGCAGAATATCTCAAAAATAAAAGTCTCAGTAAGGATAATAAATATGTGATTATTTTGAAAATGGCTCTAGAAATTTAATTTCCAGAAAATTGAATTTTATTTAAGGACAAGGATGATCAAATGTATTTGAAATTAAATTTGTGTGGAACAGGATGGCTTCAAGAAAATATTGGCGACAGTCTCTGAAAAAAAAGCTAGAAAATGCCAAGCAGAATAAGGTAATTAGGTTTCTTGAAAAGGCTTTGGGTATCTTGAAACACATCATCGAACGGTTTATATTATTTTTATGCCCCCATAAGAAACCCCGCATAAGCCAGACATTGAATTAGAAATAATTAGAGAGGTGATAAGCATTGGCAGATTTTTGGAGGAAACAGTGGTGATAGTCCATGGTTCTAAGGATAAGGATGAACCGTTTGGCTATTCGAATACATGGTATATCCAAAATAGATGTTGGTCAAACATAATACTAGTATTACAACCAATGGTTTTAGAATTTAGTATGCTAGTATTTCAGCCATATTTAATTTAAGATCATTGTGATCTACCCAGATTTTGATGCGGCATCCTTTTGAAAAGCCTGTTTAAATTATGAGCATCTTCCATATTTTAATTCCTATGGAAGTCATAAGCACCAGAGGTGATTTAGAAATAGCTGTATTGAGCTGGTAAGGACATTTATATTAAAATTGAACAATGTAGGAGACAATTCTTCGATGGTTTGAATATGCACAAATCTCATATCAATGTTGAAAGTGTAAATTAATTATTCATGTATGCTGAAAATTAATAAGTATTCAAAGGAGACTGGTGATTGCATTCACAAGATCAGCTTTTATATTGAAAATGTTGGTTTGCTCCATTCTTCCCATGACAACGTAAAGTCTGAGGCACACAGAAATCTAGCCAAGAAAGTGGGCTCTGGCTAATAAACTTAGAAATAATTCCTCTGTAAGAAAACCTTCACTGCAGAGGCTCAGATTTTTTCCATCTTGATAAACTTCCCTAATCTAGGATTATTGTGCCATTGCAAGTTCTACCTGATATTTGGGTCAGCGATCATTGATGTGAAATCTGCGTTCAACAATTTACTTTCCTTCTGGACACAATAAAAGCAAATCTGACTGCATCGCTACACTTGATTTTAACAGTGTTTTTAGATTTAGTCTACAAATTACGTTAAATTCTAGGCAAAAAGAAGTGAACTTTAGGGTATTTATTTAGTTTAAGTGCAAAGTGTGTTGCTATTACTACTTTTAGTGATGAGTAATAGTATCAATTGGATTTTTAAAAAAATCTGGAGTGTTTTATCACATCGAACCTCTTGGTTACTAGTTACGGTCTATAGTTAGAATTTTTTCATACTTTTCTTGCTGTGTCGAATGTCGTTATTTTTTGCGAAGGTAAGTAATTGAGAAGCTTGATTCGAAACAGTTTCAAACTAAAATCTTCTTCAGAAATGACTCTACCATTTCCATAATAATACATTTTAATTTTTTTTTCAACATGGCACAAATGTTTGTCAAAAATATATAGACATTCTGGAGGTGGTAATAAAAAGCAACGAATAAAATAGAGTGAACAATGAGCATTGAAACAACTAATTGTACGAAGAATTGTTGGCTTTATAGGACTTCCTACATTAACGCCACCAATACTAACCGTTAAATTTTCGTTTTCAATTAAAACCAAGTTGCAAGTTGTCGAAAAATAATATTATGCATTAATTTTCTTTTTCCTAACCATGTCACAAAAAGTAAAAGTAGAAGACCCTAATGAAGAAGAAAGCAGTGATAAACCTGTCTGGAATTGACGGAACTAGTTAGTGGTCAGTATTTAAATTTAATACAGTTTCTCAATTCAAAATGAAGGTGTGATGTTTACTCTGCGCTAAATCCCGTTGGTAGCAGAAAGGACATTCTTTGAGCCCCAACACTATCAAATTGTAAAGTCACAAATGTAGTAGACAAGCAAGTGCAGATGGCTGCGAAAAGCGCCAACTTTTTGTACAATTCTTGAACGTGTTGCTTTCGTTATTGGCAAGCTGAAATATAGAAAGACACTAATAAAAGTAATGTTCTTTTTTTTTTTTTATGGAAGTATTCAGAGTTTGCTTCTGGCTAGCTTTAGAGCCTAAAGGGAAACCAAACTACTGATTGCAATTGATCCTAGCATCAGAAGAGAAAAGTTACTCAAAAAATAAAAATAAAAAGTACAATTTCTATAATCTGACTTCTTATTAGAATAAATTCAATAGAGAGTCAAATCACAAAAACTTACGTACAGCTATTGGGAGGTGTTTCATCAATGATAGCTAGATCTCTTTTTATTTTTGAATTTTTCAATAAACATTTATACATTCATAAAAAAAAATATATACCATATTTTAATTAGGAACTTGGGTATAGAGAATTTAAATTAGGTATTGAAAAACTAAGGATTTTAATCTTGTTAAGATTTAATTGCAATTATCAAGATAATTGTATAATTTCTAGAGTTAGTACAAAAAATTCAATTCTGATATTTGCTGTAATTTGCTCCATTTATCATTTTCTTGTAGTATGTCCAGTGTTAAAGATATCATAGAAACAAGTTAACGTTGAAGGAATGGATACTTCTCTTGACCAACATGTAGGCAGCTAGATAGTAAAAGAGTAAGTGAGAAAAAACTAGCTTACTGCAGTCATTTTTTTTATGGTTGATCAGCCCTACATGTTTTCTACTTATATCAGCAAGTGGATGTTAAAGAGAAGCATCCTCTTCTTCTTTTAATCTGATAAAAAATTTGTACAACTATATGAAGAGAGGTCTAACAATTATATTCTTCAGGGCTTGAACCAAAGCTTTAGCGGTACCGAAAGCAGTTTCGTAAGTTATTTAGGGATTTACGAGAAAACAGCTACGTTTTCTCAAAAAGAGATAATTAATTACAGCCTAACGTAAAAATTATGCCCAAAATTTTTCTTGAAAAATTGTTTTGGGGAGTTTTATGAGTTCTTGTAAGTTAGATTATAGTTGAAAAAGGATAATTTAAGATCCAACCATAAAGCTTGCCCTAATTGGAAAATAGTCGTGTTACTGTTTAAAACCGGGATTTCTTTTTATCGGGGAGGAGGAGAAATAATGTAAAATAACTAATTTTTTCCCTATAAAATAAAATAAAACTCAGTTCCCATTTAAAAGAAGATAATTAATTAAAGCTCACTTGCGTAGATTGACTTCATTTTTAAATTTAAAAACATATAAGTGATGGTCTGGTTTTTATGGATGTTATACGTCGAATTCTTTTAGCATGTGCTGTTATTTTTGTACGAAATGAAATTTTGTCGTTTCAGTATGTTCTTTTAATAATTAGATAGGTAAGAAAAAATTTACTGGTAACTATATCATTGAACTTGAAAACTAAGGGAAGAAATTTACAATTGGAGTATCAAAGGATAAAATCAGATTAATTTTCCATTTCAATATTTTAAAATAATTTTAACTAATTAAAAAAATTGCTGAATAAATTTAATTCCGTTTTATTTTTATCTTTATTTTATTTTTTGTTTTTTATTTATAAATACTCTTTGGGTTGGAGAGTTTTGCAGTTTTGATAGATACTCTTATTGGATTCTAGTGGGTTGTCCTTATTACCCTGTGGCTCGGTTCCAGTGTCACCATATTTCTTTTTATCTAGGATCGAATAGTTCTGAAAGCCATGGCTTTAATTTCAGCCAGAGTTATTACTTCTGTGGCTCGTCAATTTACATCTTCTGTTCCGCAGGTAAGAAAAAAGTATTTTTTGTCATTTTTGAAATGGGTGGAGTGTGGAAGAACTTTTTGCCAACATTTTTGGTTATGAAAAAAATTATAGATTATTAATTAGAAAATAAAATACATTTAGGTAACCATTTTTGTTTCTTTTTTAAAAAAAGATGTGTATAATTTGTTATAATTATATAAAATTAAAATTTATTTTTGTGAAAAAAATTTACTCTCTGGAGCAGTTAGTTCCATTTGCCTTGAATAGGAAATCAGTCAATGCCGGTTCTCCAGCAACTAAATATATAACTTTTTGAAGTTTTAATTTTCTAATTTTTTTTAATTTTCTGTAACTTTAATAAAGAAATGCGCCTTAATTACTTATATATCGTTATACTTCTAGTTATATCGAGAGTATAGAAAATTAGTCTGAATATTTTTGATAATTTTATTATGATCGAATTTGGTGGATATCAGAGTTATCCAGTAATCTTAAATGTAATGGTGAAGAAAAATGTTGATGAAAATGATGTATTTGTAATTACAGTTCTAGATTGCTAAGAAAGATTAGGCCAACTTAAGGCTTTTCTTAAAATTTAAAAAGATTGGTTTCCATAACTTCAGGACTTTACCACGAATATGATTTAGTAGTGCCAAGGGGCACTAATTTTGATTTACTTTTGTATCAATTTAGTATCTGTTTAAAAATAGTTGAGGGAAGTAGTATCCTGTAAACCAGTTCTTCGCCCCTAAATGAAGAAATTGGGTCATTGCTTGATTCATAAAAGTGGTGATTTTCTACAAAGAGGAATTGGTGCCAAACCAAGCTCCCCACATTGTGGAAATCCATCCTTTAAGAGATGAAAGCTTGCTCTTCTTCTTCTTTTTTTTAACTATACCAAGAAGATAAATTGTGTCTTGATTAAGACAAGTTGATATGTATGGTTATTCACTTTGTTTTAAATCCAAAAATAATTTTTTCTTTTCAATTTTTTTATTTTTATTTTAGAATTAGTCTTCAAAACCGAATTATTGACAATTATTGCAGCAAAGTGAAGATTTACCAAAGCTACATTAAAGTTAATTGCATCATTTGTTAGTGAACTAACATTTCTTTCAAACATCCGCGAAAGCGAAGTGCATTGTAAGATCTTTTTATAAAAATCAATTTCACCTTTATTGCGTTGGTACGAAGCTCCGTACGTACATACATAGCAACTTAATGACTCTATTGAGTATAGTTGCCGCTGGAGGAATCCTTTATTATTTAAAAAAAAATGCATTATGCTCATATTTAAGTGGATTGAAATAGAATTCTCCATCAGCATCCGCCTCTTTTCCCAGAAGAAATAGCCTAACTCTTTAACGTTTTTACCTGTCCTTTAGCAGAAGATTAGATTACTCTATTAGCAGAGCTGTTAATGGAAAGGTTAAAAAAAAAATCAAAGAGGTCTATGGTGATTTGAGGAAGCTGAAAAAAAAAAGAACAGAGAAGACTAGATCAGAATCGTTAAGGAAGCCTTGGTCTTTGAAAAATTAAGCAATAATAATTATGGTGCTGGTTCCTCTTCGAGCTAGCTTGTCAGCTTCTCATTTACAACGGAAAAACTGGAAATTCAATGGCGCACACTAGGGTTCCATTTTCCATTATATTGTTGACCAAATTGCTTCTATTACTCCCATATCATCAGGGCATGTTCAAGAGATCGATACACCTTAATGTCATAGTGGCCTCTCAGCTTTGTTCATGATAACATTGATGAAAAGTTTACTAATGGCACGTTTTTCCTCTCTCTGCCATGCAACATTTCTGCATACTCCTAATACTGTGCCCTCATGCATGCTCTTATTGCAGCACCTGTGAAAGGCCAGAATATAAGCCACTAGGGTTCATGTTTATTGATCGAACCTCCCGGATCGGGCGATCTTCTCTTTAACTTCAGTTCTGAAACACCCAGGCAATTTTTAGTTATCGTTCTTGTAACAATACCATTTTATTAATAATAGAAATTTGAGAGGGAAGGGATTAGCTATGAGGTTAGCATACTGGACTCCCACGCGGAGGTCCCGGGTTCGAATCCAGTAGCTGACCCTTAGATTTTCTCTTCCTAGGAGCTTCTTACAGCTCACTGTCCGGTGATGGACAGTGTTGTCTGTAACGAGAGAACACTGTCCGGAGGCCGGCAGTGCACTGGAAAAAGCTCCGGGCGCTAATAACCTCAGCTGTTGATGCGCCAAAAAAAAAAAAAAAATAGAAATTTGAAAAATTAATTTTGTTATTGATTCAAGGTTGGAAATTTATCATGGCCAGCTTCCCAAAACACTTTCCGTGCAATCCATGTCTCTTGCAGCCACAGGGCAGCAGAAATTTCATCAATACTGGAAGAACGTATATTAGGAACACCACCAAAGGTTAGTAGGTAAAATTCATTATATCTTCATATTGTGAACGTTATGTGTAATGACGTTGAAAGTTTAAATATCAGTAATAATATTTTGTGTTGTGTTGTAGACTGATTTGGAAGAAACTGGCCGAGTACTTAGCATTGGTGATGGTATCGCTCGAGTTTATGGTCTTAAAAATATTCAGGCAGATGAGATGGTGGAATTCTCATCGGGATTAAAGGTACGCTGATGTTTATAGCGTGAAATATAATTTTATTCCTGTATTGAAATAATCTCTTTTTTGGGGGCTTTTTATTAATTTCTTTTTTTTATTAAAGGCGCGTCACCATCTGAGGTTATTGACGCCCGGAGCTTTTTTCAGTGCACTTCCGGCCTCCGGACAGTGTTCTCTCATTACAGACAACACAGTCCATCACCGGACAGTGAGCTGTAAGAAGCTCCGAGGAAGAGAAAAGCTGGATTTGAACCTGTGATCTCCACGTTGGAATCCAGTATTTGCTAACCACTCACCTAATTTTATTAAATACTAAGATTTATGTACTGAAGGGTAAAAATGTAGAGTATTATGCTTTGAATAAACCATCTTTCTGGTAGTTATTGGATCCATCGAAGTTACTATTCTTGGCTTTTATATATATATAAAAATGTTAGCGTTTTATATCCTAATTTACTATTTCTTGTTTTGGAATAAAAAAAAAAACTTAAATAATATTTTTGCAACAAGAAACGCTTTCGGATAGGTTCTAAGGTACTTTCTAATTGGAGAAACGGTCATTTAAAAAAAAACTTTCCAATAATTTAGTTCCTTAAAATGATTTATAATTATATAAACATAAATTGAATGATCGTTTTTAAATTAATATGTTCTTTGTATTTTACATTGAATAGGGGAATTTAAGAATGTTTTCCGTGTAGGGTATGGCGCTGAACTTGGAACCAGACAATGTTGGTGTAGTAGTATTTGGTAACGATAAATTGATTAGCGAGGGCGACGTAGTCAAAAGAACTGGAGCCATTGTTGATGTACCTGTTGGTGAAGATCTACTGGGAAGGGTTGTAGACGCTTTAGGAAATCCAATTGATGGTAAAGGGCCATTAGCTTCGAAGAAGAGGTGACATTAACTTTAGTAATTTGTATTTTTGATATGAGATGTTTGCAGTTAATAGAAAAAAAACTATTTTCTTAAAAAAACAGGATGAGAGTAGGTGTAAAAGCACCTGGAATCATCCCTCGTATATCTGTGAGGGAACCTATGCAGACAGGAATCAAGGCCGTCGATTCCCTTGTACCAATTGGTAGAGGTCAGCGAGAATTGATTATAGGAGATAGGCAGACTGGGTTAGTTCACCTTATTTTATATATTAGACCTTTACAGAAATTAAAATTAAGCTGATTATTCCTACATTTATAAACAAAAATATTCAAACATATAAAAAGTTCCTTCAAGTTAAAAGAAATTTAAACTAAATATTGCACTCATATTTTTACACATCACAAACAACTGTGCTAAGCCTTTTTTTTTCTCTGTGATCAGTTCTGAGAAATGAGATTAGTCCGCTGTCTTCTCCATTCCTCTCCCCATAATCCTCTTTTAGCTTTCCATCACCCTCTTCAGCCTTCATTTCGTCCATCTCTTCAACTTCTATTCCTCTTCTTACCTGTCCCATTTCTACTTTTTCAAAGCTGGAAACCTTATGTTTTTTATTTCAAATACTATCAGATGTTTTCCTATCTTTGAATGGCGTACATTTTCATTTAATCTCTAAAATTCTCTTCAACTGCTTTTGCACTGCATTAACTCGTTAACTTTACATTCTTGGGCTTGTGTAAGTAATCGTGTTTGACTGCCATAGTTAATGTCAGGCAATATGCAGCTTTCAAACATTTCTTTTTCATTTTAGCTTTATGTTGCATTTCATTATACACTTCAACTCTATGAGTGAATTGATGCCGAAGGTCACTTTTTGAGTTATTTAAGCTCGTCCACATGTTCTCTCCGCCTTGTATGGAAATTGTATCTTTTGAGGAGTTATTGTTTTTTGTCTTGTTCACATCGGATGGATGATTCAGGCATTAAGTTCAGGTATTGAACGTATTGAATACAACGATTCAGGCATTGTATGAAAGATTGTACTCAATCAATGCCTATTTCACTTGTGTGAACAAAAAAAGTGATCAACACTTGTCAGATGCAGACAAGACTTGATTCAGACTTGTAAAGACGACCTCAAATGTAACTTGAGGTGTTATTCTTATGACTTTTTTTTATTAGTTATAGTCTTTGAATTTTCTCATGAATTAACCTGAAAGGTAGAAGAGAAAAAAGAATGTGTGTATATTCTTTCAGCTGGTTAACTCTGTCTTCTATGACCATTCCACAAATTTTTAATTTTGGTTTTGTGGACATCAGAGAGAGAAATATAACGATCTTGAAAAAATTAATTCATACCTTGCAGAGATCATTTACGCATTTAGTATCCTAAAACATGACGTTGCTCATTGTTTGTTGTTTTTTTTTTTTTTGACAAAATATTCTTCTGTCATTTTCTTAACTAAAACAGTAAGTCTAATCCGTTCTGTGTGTCTATACGATGGTGAAGTTAGAAGAAGGTTCAAGTATTTAACATTTAGTAAAATTCAGTGTTGAAAGGAAATTTGTTAATTAGGATTTTGATTTAATTTTATAAATTAAACAAAAACTAAAGAATAGTACAGTAATTTACACATGTTTACGTTTTAGTAAAACTGCTTTAGCCATCGATACTATCATTAACCAGAAACGATTCAATGATGCGGATGAGGAGAAGAAAAAGTTATACTGCATTTATGTAGCTATCGGACAGAAAAGGTCAACCGTTGCCCAAATTGTAAAAAGGCTTACTGATACAGGTTAAATCAAAATTTTGTATATATTTTTTTAAATATTTATTCTGAGGTCAATTTTTTAAGAGAACAATTTCATAACTGTTAAAATATATTTGCTGTTTTCGACAGGCTCAATGAAGTACACAATTATTGTATCAGCCACAGCATCAGATGCTGCACCTTTGCAATATTTGGCCCCATATTCTGGCTGCGCTATGGGTGAACACTTCAGAGACAATGGAAAGCATGCTCTCATCATATATGATGACCTGTCCAAACAGGCCGTTGCCTACAGACAAGTGAGTATGATTACTTGGAAATGTAATTATATCTTCAACAGTAATTAATAGTATTAAGTAAATCTGTGATTACGCCAGGTTTATTTATTTCTTTCTTGACTTTTTCTCATGTTTAATTATTACAGATGTCCTTATTGCTGAGGAGACCTCCCGGTCGTGAGGCCTACCCCGGTGATGTATTCTATCTTCATTCCCGTCTCTTGGAGAGAGCAGCCAAAATGAATGATGCTAATGGAGGTGGCTCTCTTACTGCTCTACCTGTAATTGAGACACAGGTAAACATTTTTTCTAAGCTGATTTAAACATGTTCAAACATTTAAATTCTACATTTTTAATTAATATACATATATATATATATATTTTTTTCAAGGCTGGTGATGTGTCTGCTTACATTCCAACAAATGTCATTTCTATCACTGATGGACAAATCTTTCTTGAAACGGAGTTATTCTACAAAGGTATCCGGCCAGCCATTAATGTAGGTTTGTCTGTTTCGCGTGTCGGCTCAGCTGCTCAGACAAAAGCCATGAAACAAGTAGCTGGTTCTATGAAATTGGAGTTGGCTCAATATCGTGAAGTAGCTGCTTTTGCCCAATTTGGTTCCGATCTGGATGCGGCTACACAGCAACTACTGGCAAGAGGTGTAAGGTTAACTGAACTCTTGAAACAAGGACAGTACGTGCCAATGGCTATTGAGGAACAGGTAAATATTTTGTTTATTATTTTCCTACAGCACATGCTTACGTCTTAGTGGAAGTTATTTAATAAACAACATAAGCAATAAAACCATTGAAAATATATTAAAATTGGTGCAATTAAAAAAAAAAAATTCAAGTTATTCAATGAAAAAACAATTTGATATGTTATATGCCCTTCAGAAACAAGAACATCGATTTGATTCAACGGCGACTAAGTGGTACGAATCCACAGGATTTAAATACGTTGTAAACAGGAGGAAAGTGGCATGTTAAAAATGTAAACAAAAATATTACTCCTCGGGCAATGCAGTCTAGAAGGACCAGCCATTACTCTTACTCCACATTCTTCCTAGTGAAGAGTTTTTTTTTTTATGAAGGCGCCCTTCTCTTCATACTCTCGACTTAGCCTGACAAAATAGTCCTCACCCTTCCTTGTTTCAGAAGTACAATTCTTATATTCCCCACGAGTTTTTGCAGTTCAGGATTGGATCCGAGGCGCTGTTAATTTTAAAAATGCGCAAATTCAATCGCCTGGACACATTTTGAGGTTTAATCTCCTCTTCTATTTCAGTTAAGTTTCCCCAACTCACAGAGGAGATTTTGGCAGAAGCTTGGTAATTCTTTGTAGGCTTTGCAAAAAAAAATCATTCCTGAAGAATAAACTTAAAAAAAATAAAGGTTCACCATAATTGTGATTAACTGTTTAACTTCCGTCTAATTAATGTGCTAACAACTACCTAATATAGTTAATGAGGTTGTATTTTGCTACCATCAATTAGTTTTTTTTTTGGCATTGGCTTTTCACCATACAGCCAATCACTTAATGTTAATTGTTTATTTCTGCTAATTGTTAAAATTTCCCTTTATAACTCGTATAGTGATTGTTTTTAATCTTGCCTATCTTTATGGAAGTTTATTTGCATCTTAATTCAGTCATTCTGTGGAAGTTGAAAATGGAATGTTTATCACCCTCACGAAAGTTTATACTGCAATGGTCGTATAGACTAAGAAAACGACTGTTTCACTTTCCTATGTGCGGTATTTTTTATTTCGGTCTTACTATAGATTTGTTTTGCTTTGATTTTCTAAATTGTGTTTTTAAGCATTTACAAACCCACTATTCAGCTCTGGTAAATTATGTATGTTAAGATTACTATAGTTATGTTAATTTATAACGCAACATGCGGGGTTCGACAAAAGTAGGTTCAATTTCAAATTATAAACATACTATGTTCAAACTACTGTTTCCATACAAATTGATGCCATAATATTTACCTCTCTGGGATCAATCGAAGAGGTATTTGTTTTTCACGTTGATTTTAATTTTTCGGAGTGGTTCTTTGTAACCACTTATGTTTCAGAAATACAAAATAAGTTAGCATATCTATTAATGGATGTAAGAAAAATTATTATCTTGGAAGTTTAGTATGCTCAGTAATAAATACGTGCTTTATAAGGTAGCTGAGTTCGGCAAATGGTTTATTCAAAAATCGAAAATTTTAGAAAGTTCCTATTCGATATTTCGTTTTTGCTGTTTCGTTATGGTTTAGATTGATTTGCAAAAATTGTTAAACCGGAAGTGACTATACACTTCATGGATTTCATTTGAACTTTGAATCCCCGCACAAGTAGGTGCGAAACGTTTTTGGGTAGTCTAGAGGAATATTAGAATTAACTTAAGAATTGCAATAAGAGAAAGCATGAGTGTTCCCATGGATTGTTTTACTTACTCTTAATGCTCATATGAGAAATTTTAGTCATATTGTATGTCTATGTCTTTACCAGAATCATTTGTTATAGTGTATATTAAACGAAAAGTAAAATAGTTTCACAATTAATCCAAATGAATTATATGTAATATAAACCATCCATATATAAGTGAATAACTTGTTTTGTTGAGGTTTCCTAAATCAGAAAAAAAAATTAATGTGATCAGCATAACTGAAAAAGTGTACCAACGATTATCTCTTTCCTAGAAAAATTATAGTTCTCCGAGAGACAGATGACTGTATTATGCCCATAGGTTTCTTCGTATGAATTATGTTAACTGATTGCTAAATATTTTATTGACAGGTTGCCGTTATCTATTGCGGTGTGAGAGGACATCTGGACAAACTTGACCCCGCCAAGATTACGGCTTTTGAAAAAGAATTTTTGCAGCACATCAAGACCTCACATAAAGATTTGCTAGCCTCTATCGCTAAGGAGGGCAAAATTAACGATGATGTTGATGGTAAACTTAAACAAATAGTTACTTCATTTATTGCTGGCTTTCAAGGCTAAGTCTAGGCCCACTAAATAAAAACTAAAGTTAAATCCGTATTGTAAGAAAGATTGTTTTGTACAAAAAAAATTAAAACAAAGTCAAAAAAATATCTTGTTTATTTCTTAGACCAATAAAATTAATTTATTGTTACCATCGTGTTGTTTATACTTAAACACTCCAATTTTAAATAATTAGCAGTATTATTGCGCTTATTTGAATTCTTTCAGCAATAAGCAGCAATAGTCAACTATATTTTCAAGTGTTTATCAAAAAGTATTTTTGGGGAAGTTAGATTTGGATATTTTAGTTAGTTGAATTTACTTATAATTATAAATTTATAGAAAATAAAAACAAGGAAAATATAAATATAATTTAAGCTATCAATGGAGTAATCATTTGATCATAATAACGTTGCCTTATCCTAGTAACTGTTGGTGTTTATAAATTTCACAAAAGTTTATTGGCGCACACTGGTACAAGTGTTAGTTTGAATAATTGAATCGGAAGTGTAATTTCATTGAATAATGCGCGTCAACAGCTTTGGCCATTGCCTCTGGAGGTTCCTCAGTGTACAGGCCGGCACTAGATAGTAAACTCTTATTACAAACAATACTATCCATCAAATTAGCTCTAGAGGTCTTCAGCAAGAGAAATTACAAGAAAAGCACAACTCTGGTTGGACTTGACTTGGGGCCTACGCTAGTCAAGCATGCCTTATTATTATTATTTTTTTTTATTGTTTCTTCTTATTTATTTTCGCATTAACTTTCATCATTCAGCCAACACATCTATAATTTTTTAATGAAATAACTTCTGTACTCTAAAATCTCACTACGCGCTCGTTGGTAGCTATGTATCTATGCATTTATAGTCTTTACAATTTTTTTTTCCAACATATTATGAGGTGGAGGAAAACAAACACTATCTGGATGGATATATCTTAGTCTTAGATTAGAGTTTAAAAACATTTCTTAATTCAATTATTCTAACATCTTTTATTTTGATTTTTTTTTTAGTGTTTGTAAAAAATAAATTCCTACTAATAATAAAGTAAAAAGTGATCGTCAATTTTTTCAGGCAGGGCATATCATCCAACTTGCCGATTACGAGAACGGTGGCGGGAAGCACATACTTAACTAATAATTTTATTTTACTAACAAAAAAACTAGTTTCACATGGGATTCGAACATGGGCTCCACCTTCATGAGCACTACACCAATATCCGCCCCTATAATTAATTGCTAGTTGGAAACTTACCAATAAATCCCTACTGCTTTAGGAGGAAATTTCGACCAAAATCGAGAAGGTAGAATCTCAGTACACCGGTTGTTTACCAGTTATATGCTAAACGGCTTTTTCAAGTTTTAAGGGTTTTAAAATCTGATGGTCTAGTCTGCATTGAAAGGAAATGTGGTCTGGAGACTGAAGAGTTTTACTATCGAAGGCCAAGCGGGAAAGTTTCAGTTTAAAGAAAGGCTCTCTTGATGTTCTATAATTTAATTATGTAAACAAATCATGGTTAGAAATTTACTTTTGAGAGCTTACAACAGATTTTTTTTTTTTTACAAAATTCAAGTACATTAATGTTTAAAAATCCTTTTTTTAAATGATAGTGGTTCAAAAAATATTTAACTGCCTCTGGTGTCTTTTAATAACTATCATACGATTAAGGCCTTATTTATATCGAAAGTATTATCAGGTCGTTCAATTCCAATCTCGTACATATCCCTTTTCTCCAAAACAACCCAGATATATCTAGCATTAGTTTTACCCTTATTGTCATCAGTGTACCTATCAAAGGGTTTAAACTTGATTATATTTTGCTTTCTGTAACGTATTATCTTTATTTAGATAGTTATATAATTACTACAGGAACCGCAGGTTTTACTAATTTCGATATTTTCGCAAGTTTTATTGGCCTATGATTTATACGAACTTATTCCAACCACAGTTGACTGAACGAGTGAACTGGACTTAATCTGGGCACTTGTTGCTTTATACATGCTTCATCATCATTATCTATTTTGTTATTGTTTTAAAACGAATTTTGGGCTTATACAGGAGTATGTATTACCCTAGGGGTTTGCACAAAGAAAAAAGTGTTTAAAGGATAAACTTGGATTCCAAATTTGTAGGATAGGAAATTAATTAGACATTTTCTTATAAAGGCTCAAACCTTTTAGCATTTACCTTGTATACTTGAAGCTCCCTGCCTCAAAAAAGGCTCTCTTACTTGCCTCAACAAATTTTACTAATTATAGGTTCCCTTGTCACGTTTTATCGTCAAGGCAGGAATCGCAAGGCCTTAATATCTTTTCAGAATTAGGCGCCAGGATAGCCTTGCGGTTAGAGGCGAAGCCTGCAAAGCTGTGAAATTTTGAACTTATGAAGCAATAAGTTCGATTTTATGTAATAGTCAATATTAGAGTTTAATTCAATTTAAAGCACTCAAGGAGTGAAGAAGAATAGAAATAAGTCAGAGCTTTTATGTATCTTGGCGTTACATTCAAGAACATGCGGGCGGAGATCTGGAAATGGTAATCTTAAATGTGTTAGCGATCTGTCCATACCTAATTTGGTAATTGAACGTAAAGTCCGCCTGGAAAAAAAGACGTTACTTTATTTTTTTGTTTACCTTTTTTCAGGATGTCCGAACTTTAAATGTCACCTTTATTATGATGGAATACTTCTATCACATTTGCGGTTCAGTTAACAAAAAAGGAGAAAAATATACAATAGTGCCAAATAATTCTTTATTAAAAATACATTTACAAAACCCCTTGACGGAACATAAATTACGATACACATTTATTTTTTTGACTAGAGTAAAAATTTGACATTATGTACATTAAATTTTACTTTCAGGTTTCTTAACACTATTTGAGATCATTAAAAAGAGATCTTTTGGATAAAAATAAATTATCCGAATTGAGAAATAATACTTCAAGTTATTATTGAGAAATTCTAAATTTTAAATCAAATGTTCTTCTTAACTTAAATGCTGCGCTTTATTTCAAATAAAAGTTACCATTTTCCTGAGTGTAAATTCATAAATTAGACAAATGTAAATAATAATAATAGTAATAAAATAAATTATTTAAAGCTTACCTTTTTAAAACATCTCAAGCCCCTTGCTATAAAGTACCAAAATGTTTTCATGATGGCAAGCAATAATTCAATTTAAAAAATTTAACTTAGAAAAACTGAACCTATTTACCAACAGCCAAGTTATGATTTATCAACGTTTTCATCTGAAACAGAACAAAAATTAAAACGTAGATATGTTGGACTTTTTCTCAAAAATATACACAATTTTAATTGTAAAAGTTGAATGTTTTTATACTAATAAACTAATGTGCGATTTATTCTTTCCTAAGGGGAAAAAGAAAATTATTCAAACAAACATTCCTCATTTATGGCATTAGAAAGATTAGAAAGCATTAGATTTTTTCTTTAGTTGAAAGCGATTTATAATTTTTAAATTTGTCATTAATCATTTATATTTTTACAAGTTATTTACGGATTTCACCAAAAGTTTTTAATCTGATGGAATTAAATAATAGAAAATGTTGAATCGCACGATATCCTTCACTTCAGAATCCCACACCACCGTTTACAGTATTGGCATAACGGGGGCGGGCTCTGAATCAGATTAGTGACTACAATTTTTCCCAAATCTTTTACCACACATGTAATACTGAGTACCATCTGCCCTTTCTTTGGTTTCTGGTAGCAGCCTACCCAAGCGATCCCAGTTAGCACAACTACCAAAATATACTTATATCCATTCTGCGCTCCTTCATTCCTTTCTCCTGCAAATAATGTTTAATTTCTCTAGCATGAAATTAAATTGACCAACTAAGATTAAAGTTCCAGCGAGATATGCATTGAGCAACAGCTTGTTTATCTGAAAAAATTCTCACCTCAGTCAGGTTAACGCTTTGGATAATCTCAAGGAGCAAGAAAACAAATAAAAAATGGTAATTCTGTCAGGGTAAGCTATCTTCAATGATTAATGGTAACTAATAGACTATTATTCTAACATTACCAGCATTAACCTTGCTAGAAAAAAAAGAAATCTTTAATCGATACTAGAAAAAGAAGTACTAGGAACCGAATCAACTAATATTTCATATAACGTAGAAATAATTTCAAAGTTAAGGTACCATTATACATCACAATTATTTACTTCAGCCAGTTATTTAATTTTAATATTTGAATTTAAAATGTAATGGCGCCTTAAAGTGAAGAAAGTATCAATAATAGATGTTATGTCGCGGAGTTGACAAGATTTATTTTTACATTCTAACATAAAGGTTTCGAAGATAGACGGATCAAATGAAACAAATTATAGTACTAATGTGTTATATATTATTATTATTATTTACAATATATTATTATTATTTACAATATAATATTTACAAAATATAACTCATATATTTGACATACACAGTTCCAACATATGGGTTGGAATTAAGTAATTTTATAATTGAATGATAATTAACTATAAATTATCTTAAGTAACGTGAAATAAAAAAAGAAAAGTATTTCGAACTGTATAAATACATATATTTCAACCAGTACTTGAATGAGTTTCTAATGAAAATTACTCATTCGAAAAATCTTCTGAAGGCAAATTTCCAATTTTTATATTAGCTAATATGATTAAATATTCAGCTTGAGGGGTGCAATGTGGTTTGTTAAATATAGCAGAGAACTAGATAAATAAATACTGACTACATTAACGAAGTAGAAGAAAATAAAAGTGACTAAAAAGGGAACACATACAATTTAGATTTGAAGAAATCCTTATTTTTACTACGGAGGGGGCCCTTTAAAAAAGAATCAACAATATTTTTACACATTTTTGTCAATTTAACTTCACTTTTATGAAGATAAATCATGGTGCAACTCGAGAGTTTTATAAAATTTAGGCCCTAGACTAAATATCAGATATAAAACTACAAAAAACGTAAGAAATTTTCTGCTTTTCAGGAGTTGTTAATAATGTACGGATCAAAAATCTAGAAAATGAATCGTCTTAATAATGAAGTACTTTTAACTAAACGTTTATTTTGTGCGCTTTAAAGTAGCTTAAACTACAAGTTTTTTTTTTATTTCACTATCTTCATGTGTTCTGCTCATTAAGAGGAAGGGTTTGCAACTGTCAGTTACAGATACGCATTTTGTAGTGACCTTCCTAAATGGTGATGAAGTATTTTCCCAAGCAGATGCTGTATAGTTTTCAACTAGAAGTTCGAATTCTTGCTACTGTCTTTCGGCATATTTTCCTTTTAGCATGAATATTCTGCTCCTCAGTCATATCGGTGCATCTATAATTAAATGACAAAGATCGTGCGTGAGCATCCTGACTACAGGGCATAAAGATAAAACATTCCGATGAATTCTTGCCCTCAGGGCATCTTCATTCACTGGATTCAAAGCGGTTGATTGTGCCTATGAGGGAGCTAAATAGATACATCGACATTTATCAATAACTTTAAATAATAATAAAAACAATTGAAAAAAAAAGTGGAGACCACATAAGAAACAAATATCTTCTGATTATTAAATTAAAACCTTTTAAAAGTGTGAATATTTCTTCCTAAGAAATAAATGCAAAAAGTTCTTTTATTTAATTAAAACGAAATTAAACAATTTTGAGAGATCCAGAAGATAAACTAAAAAAAGAAAAAAATAATAAACCCGAGCCACGATTACGTTCATATTTCAGGTAATGTTTGATTTAATAATCAAATATTGCCTGAAATATTTATTTCGTCTTAAATGTGAATATTTTTCCTAAAGAAATAAATGCAACAAATTCTTTTTAACACAAATTTATACAATATTACATAGCTTTTTTTTAACCGTCCAGAAGGTATTTTTTCTTTTCTTCGCTGGAATAACTAACTATATTCAGTTAAAATGATACAATTATTCTTGCTTATTAAAAACAAAAAAAAATACGAAATTAAGTAGCTTAAAAATCCACAAGTATAAATCGTTACATTTCTCTAATTTCTTACGTTACTGTGTATACTGTACAAAAGTACAATCTAACATTACAAATTGTATCTCATTATAGAATCGTGCGACATTGCAAACCATATTACTGTAATAACTGCTATAAGGTGGGCAAATCAGTTTCTCAGATTGCAAAAAAAAAAGTCCACCTAGTACTTATTAGCCATACGTTTGGAATCATTAACTGGTAAAACGAAACCTTCTACTTCAAAGACAGTTTCTATTCCTTGCGCCCAAAGACAGTTTCTATTCCTAGCGCCCAAAGACAGTTTCTATTCCTTGCGCCCAAAGAGAGTTTCTATTCCAAAGCGCCAACTTCGTACAGAAAACGGCAACCACATTGTGGTAATCAAGATCAGAATTAACCCTCTAAAGAAACAATTTAAAAAAAAACTCACGAGAAAAATTCGCAATTATCGAATTTTCAGACATCAATGATCACTCATCACCTCAGACATCATCACCTTAGAGGCAAAATTTAACCAGCAAAAAACGAAACTACTGCTCCAGAATACGACAGGAAGTATTATAATTGTTAGGTAATTAAGAAGACGACATTATCACGAGTTCAATTATGTTTTTGTGACCAGTTATCAGGGATGTTAGTGATCTTTTTCAAGATACAATTGTGTCCTAAAAACTTCTACGAATTACTAGAGAAATATTTTTAGTACTGTGCACTTAAAACACTCTAAATCGAAGTCTTATTTTCAAAGATTTACTGAATATTTCAGCAAGAGTCATCATCAGAAGTGGAGGTTCAACTGTATAGAGAGGATCTATGAAAATATTTTTTTGTTGCGGGCAGCTTTAAAGTTCTTTTACTTTCCACTGGCGATTTTACCGTAATTCGATGAATGATTGATCGGTAATGGACACTAAAAACGTTCATTATGACGAGATGGACATTAAACATTCTTTTTTTCTGTTAAAATATCCTAATGATACTGTTGTTTGCTAAATAAATGTTTGTGTAAACTTTCAAACAGGCGAGTAGTCCAACTTTTAAGTGGTAATAGTCTAGATGGTACACAGATTATTTAATTTTAAGAAGGTCATGGTGTCTCTTAATTCACAGAGACGCATTGAAATGAAATGAGGTTTGAACATGCAAAAAAAGAATGGAAAAACGAATTACGATTCATCAAGTCATAAGCAAGATTACTGTTTAAATTAAATATTGTAGAAAAGCAAGGAATTAAATATCTTGCACAGCAACCGAAGTTTCTACAGAACCTTCAAATACAAATTGGAAACATTTATTTCCAGTTAAATCAAACTAAATCAAGAATGTAAACATGTAAAATGACCAAATAAATCATTTGGTTCTTAAAATTGTCACATATGGAACTTATTGGTTTCACTGTCTGTGACTCCATTAATCCAGACTCACTACGTAGATTACAGTTCATTCCAGAAGTTTTTGTAAGCATAACAAAGTCATATATTTTACAGCACCTAATCACAAAATAAAAGTGGCATATTTTAAATGTGTATTTACTTAACTGCTTTTAAAAGTAAAGCTCCTTCTTACTGTTTCATAATTTAAATCACAGAACTTGTAAAATAAAAGTTTTATTTTCATAAATTATTATAGCCCAAAATAATTTTAAAATGATTTACAAAATGTCTTCTTAAATAAATATTTCCAGAATCTCTTTTTTTTATGAGCGTTATACAGAATTTGGAGTTACTGGTAAACCACAATATCTACGGCTATACGGCTAAGCTTGGTGCCAGAGGTAGAGGCATAGAGATATGTCCATACATTACATTGAAGGAAAGCCCAACAATCTTCCTTAACCAGAAATGTGTTTAATAGATTTTTCGAAAAAATGTTTAAAATAAAAGTTGTAGAACAGGTTATGCAAAATAAGTACAGGTATAGTTTTAAGGAAAATAGTTGGAATCGTTTCCGATAAATTCCAAAAACTGAAAAATCTATTTTGTTAAGAAACATTTTCGGTTGGCTGATTTAGTCGAAAATCTTATTGATGGGTCCGATGGTCGTACCTACACCAAATATAAAATTTGAACATGCTGCGAATTTTCGTTATTTAGTTATACTGACCACATACTACAGACACACACACGCACACACAGACACAAATGCAGATCAATTTGTAAAAATCATGAGATTCAAGAGAGCAAAAAATGACTATTTCTTCTGAAAACTATATATCGGAAATTTAAACAATACTTCCTCTTATTTAGAACAAAAAAAGAAAGTAAAGAAATCAGGCTTTCCTGATGGCTGGATTCTGAATTCATCTCCAACCCATATACTGACCAGTTACGGAAGAAAGCACTTTTTCGAGTCAGAGGACCCTAAAACCTTTATTTCAAAAGAAAACTAAAAATTCATAAATCTACACAATTGTAATTCTTCCTCTTACCAGTAAAGGAGAGTAATTCTACAGTTTTTCGTTCTTTTCGCTTGTTAAATCTGTTTCAACGCTTCTGGTATACTGAAGGGTTAATTCAAACTTAAATTAAACAACATAAACTCACTGAATAACCGCAATTAGTTTTTTTAAAAAATATCTATTCATTTCTCTTATCATATTTTATTTTATTTTTATTTATTTATAAAAGCAAATTATAGTCAAAGCAAACATCAGAAGAAAAATTTTGTATATATATTTTTTTTATAAATATGCTAAATGTACTTCTCGGAAATGACTTGGGGTAGTGGATACGTTCTCTCAAAATATTTAGAAAATAAAAAATTAATATTTGGCAGTAGTCTGCAACTTATGTTTCAATGCACACAGACTTGTATATACATATATTCTAACGAGCTTCCAACTTTGAAATTAATAAGAGGTACTTCCACAGCATAATCAAAAGCTCACACATGGATCGCAGACCTTGACAATGATTGCTTAAGGCTGGCAGGCACAATGAAGAGGTTCTCATCCACAAAAGGCCACTTGGGCACCTAGAGGATTGGTCCAACACAACAACCAAGAATTTTATTTAATGAAACTGAGGATTCTATATTTAGACACAAAATAATACGAAAACTGCTTCAGGGTATTTAAAAAAAAAAATGAAGCTAAAAAAAAAATCTTGAACGAAATTTGAAGAATCGATATCACTAGAAGATAATTCAAGAAGTGCCTGAATATAATTGTTCAAGTGTTGTCATACAGCCAGCAGTATGAGACTCGGCAAGGAGGAGGGATTTTTGAAATGGAGATCAGAATAGAGGGTTACTTAGGCAGCTAGCTCCTAATGGACACTATTGTAACGCTAAACTCTGAATTTCAAAAGTTAATTTTTGAGTGTCGCTATCAAATTTAGCAGTTCATACGACCAACTTGATTTGTAATTTTACAATCGCTCGTCATAAAACCTTTCTTCGCTAGGTCACCTTTAAAAATGTATAAAATCAGGGGCAGGGACTTAAAAAAAATTAGCGCTATTTCTCTTTATTTTTAATACTGAAAAAAGGCGTAGACTCTAAATTGTTTATCATTAAAGAGAAATATGGAGTATTAACTGAGTTCACTTTTCTCGATGCTCACCTTTATTTCTAAAAGCCCAGTAAATACTAAATGTCAGTTTTATATAACACATAAGCCCCATAAAAAAAGGTTTACTTACTTTCTTAAAACCCAAATAAAAATGTTTGGGTTGTGCTATAATCCTTACTTTGTTGTGTCGCAATTGAATATATTCCTACACTTATTATTGAGCTTCAAAATTTAGTACGAAATCTATGGGAGTATAAGGTAGTTAGGATTTTAACTTTACTAAAGAAGGATTCAGCCAGCATCACGTGGCTAGGATTAGCCATAGTAGCCCTATGAAGAGCTCTTAGGCGGGGGTCCCAAAAGATTAGCTCTCACCCAAGAAGAATGGGACATGAGGGCTCCAGGTTGACATCTTAAAAGTGAGAATAGATAGGTTTTTGAGGCAACTAGCTCCCAAACCTGATTAATACCGTGAGAAACGTACTTATGTCAACTAAGAATTAGAAAACCCGTTCAGAAACAAAGCTGTGCAGTCGGCTTGCAAATATTAACAGTAGAAGAAGAAAATTAATTTGCCGCTAATATGATCAAACCCCATGAAGCTCAATTTTCACCTAAATTGGCCAGATTAACATTGCAAAAGTTTTGGGTTTCAGAAAATCTAAGACAGCTCTGCTTATAATTATTGTATCGTAATATTACTAAACCTTTCACACATCTGTTTCCAGCGTTTCTATCTTTAATAGAGGAGTAGAGGGGGCGTTCAAAAATAACCAAACATAACATGGAGTTGTAGGCTACTGCTTTTAAACTAAAAAATTCAATGATTTTTGTCCAGAAATCATTCAATCTTTTTATTAATATTTGATTTGATTAGCTTGGCGTTGAACAGAAAAAATAAAATAAAAGTAGCATATTTACAATAATTATATTTTATATATATGTACAAATAACACATTTTCCTGACCAGGTAGTGGATTGCAGGTTTAATTTTTTAGAGATTTTTAAAATTTTCCATTATAATTATGTGTGTACTACTTGAAAAAAAAAAAAATTATATATATTTCTCTTTAAGAAATAATTAGTGAAAAATAAATAAGGACAGAGGAACTATTTAAACAATTCTTTAAAAATAATAATTTTATATATATATATATTTCACATATTTGTTTTTGTTGGTATTTGTTAAATTGGCTGTTTTATTTCTGTTAGTTTTCTGTTTGTTTGTTTTTTTTTTTTTCAATCGAAATTGCACATTTTGATGGAAAATTTGAAGAAATAACGAAAATTTACTTCAGGAAATTTTGCAAATTGATTTCTACGTTGATGGAATTTAACAAAAATACATTAGACAAAGTAACTTTTGCTTGCCGTTTGTCTTTATTGATTCCTCTATAGTTTCCTAGGGAAACAATAAAAACTACATATTTATTTCTTATCTATAATAAAAAATATATATATATTGTAACATTTATTTACATGAGGTTTTTCTTCATTAAAAAAAAAAAATGGACTAGTAAAATTAAGGGGGGAGGAAGGTGAGGTATGGATTTTAGGGAGAATTCTTGAAATCTCGCATGAAAAAGTTGGCTACAGACATTTGGTCAATACTGTTTACATATATATATTACATACATACATACATATGTATATTCAGAATGAACTTTTTACACATTTAAAAAACTAAAGTTACTAATATTTCGAATCGAGCGAGTAAAGTAGTTTTTTCCTGTTTTAATATGTCTACGTTTTTTCCTGTTGACATTTTTAAAAGAGAATTTTTTTTTTTTAATTTGTGGATTTGTGGAGATTGGTTATTGCTTGAGTACTTTAGATGACAGAAATTGTTCAAAACGTGCAAATAAACTAAGCATAAGTACTGTCTACAAGTAGTTGAAGCGGGTTGCAAGTTTTTGGAGATGTTATTAACTATGCACGTAAGTTTTCAATCTCGATTAATGAAACTTTTTCTGTTTCATTAAAAAACGATACTTAGGTAAAACACTAAATAAACTTGCACAACGAGGTGTCGTGGACGTAGGCTACTAGCAAACGTACTTTACTACAAATGTGTCATATAAACCAACGAATAAAATCCAAGGCCTAGGCCGGGAATCGAACCCAATATTACCGTTCTTCTTAGCTATACGGGCCTCACCTCTAACCGCCCGGCTCCCGTGGTGCATTTTAAAGGGATTAGTAAAAGTTTTTAAATTCTCAAAATAATTCACGAGAATTTTTATTGATTTATTAATTATTTGCTAAAACACCAATTCGAATGAGAGACGTACTGATCACTCAAGATTGGAGAAAATGTCCCTAATATTAAGAAAAGAATTGCATGTTAATGAGGATGAGTTCAGAATAGTTACATCAGAGAACTCTACGTTGCTGTGCACAAAGATATACAGGCGATAGATGGCCGGAAAATGGTTTTAAAAAGGCTGTGAAGTTGAGTGACCAGTGCTGACGTAATGCAATGTCAAAGGCCTAAAGAGGTGAATAATCTAATGTTCTAGAACCAGAGATATTCACAGCGCACAGGATATCCACAGGATTTTGTTGTCTTGTCAAAAGATGGTAAGGTGAGAATATGGGGATATTAAGCCTCTATAAGTTTGATGGTTGCTGTTAGTTATTAATGATGCACATTCACGCTAAAACTGGCACTGGGAATTTCACCACAAACAACCTACTAAATTGTGAATTTCAGGATCGCCTTGTGATAGCACTAATCCCCGAAAAAAAAAAATCTCTTTAAAACGCTGTTATTGAGAACCTAAACCCTCTATTTGTTTATAAGTTCCCTAGGTGAGCTCTCTCCTTGAATTGCGTGAGTATAAATACGTAAGTCCTCTCGGTTCTATATAATGGTAGTGCATTACGAGCGCTCCCATCAAAGCATCGTTACAAAACAACAGGTAGCTAAATTGCATTTTCTTAAAAGTATTTTTTTAGACGAAATGTCTAAGTATACCACGATAAGTTAAGATCTCGATGTGAAGGAAATGCTCAGTAGCCACAGGCTGATCATCTATGAGGATAAAACAGCTCCTCCATCTTTCTCATTTTCTATTCTACCTCAGTATATTTAAATTACAAAACGCTAACACAGTAATATGAGAGATTTCAAGAATTTTTGTCGAGCAAGTGTGTTTTGTTTAACATTGAAGAGAGTATAAATTTGTAAATTGTGATTTTTCTTTTAATAAAAAAAAAATTAAATTAAATAAAAAAAATGGAATTTAATATGATACTATCCGCAATTATATATAGATTTATTTATTTACTTTATTTTTTGGTGTTGGAACAGTTTCTGATGATGCACTTGTCACCCAAGAATTTTAGTTTCTCCAAACTGCAGCCTACTTTACTCACTTTAAATCCAATTGTGACCTTTTTTTGATTCACTCCAAAAAACTGGCAACACCAAAATTTTAAATTTTTGTACATTTTTTTATTTATAAAAAAAAAAATTTAAAAATAAAAAAAATTTATATTAAGAATTTTTCTTGATAAACCAAATTTTCGTATATTATACACATATGTAATAACTTTTTTAATGAGAATTCTATTCATGTACATTTTGTGTATAAATTAATTTAAAACCAAAAATTGTTTAAAATGATTTTTGCTTTTCACTTCCAAAAAGAAAGAATCGATTTTAAAATAAAAATCGTCTTTTAAATTCAAAATAATTAAATTAACTTATTTATTAAAGAAATTAAGAATTTGCCGAATGTGAATATCTATCCCTCCTGTCTCTGTGGGAACGCCAATCTTGGAATCCTTGCGACTGGTATTTATCCTGAGGATACAGCCCAGGCGGCCCGTCGTAGCCAAACTGTCCATGTACGTAAGACATACCACCGAAATTCGTCTGCTGATGAGTACCTTTATACCTATAATCAATCAAATTAGTGTAATAAAATAAACAATTTATTACTTACAAAAGTTCTGATAAATTCAAATGTTTAAAAGATATCCGTGTGCGCACAAACTTTCTTATTTCCTCACTAGAAACTAGAAGCATCAATTTACAATGTAAATGTAAACAAAAATTAGTGTAACACACTAAAACACGACTTTTCCTTAATTTAATTATTTCCTTTAAATAAATATAGATGGAAAGTAGAGCACAGTTGCTTCTCTCACAGGAACTGTAGGTTCTAAATTGTTCACACGGTTCACCCTCCAGCATTTACACAAAAAGCCCCCTCCCCCAACACTTAAAAAATCAATGTCAGCTCTTCAGTATTTAGAATACCCACTTAAATAATAGATATATGTATGTAGTAAAGGGGATTTTATAATGAAGGCTTTTATTTGAAATAATTGCACAACTCCCAAAATACAGCTGAATCAAACTGATTCAATAAATAAGCACCTTTTATAGATACAACTAAAAACCCTGAACTCTCAAAAAAGAATTTACTCTTATAATATATCAACGTCAACTCTTCCATTAGAAAAAACAAAAAACATCCCGTAACCTTGCAACCTTAGAAAAACAAACTCCTTTAAACAAACTATTGTGCACAACTTATTACAAAATAAGGACTTCAACTAGTACAACTTGATAACAAATGCCTAACTAAAATGGATTTCTCACTATAACTTCCTTCCTTCCTCCTCTTCTCCTTCTATTCTGTTCTTCTTTTTCTCTTTCCCTACATGTATATATGTATGTGGAATTTTAACATTCGAAAAATTATTGTAGCTGCTTTCGAGAAAATTAAAAAAAATTTTTTTGGATGTTACACATTGACGTTTGATGTGTATTCCTTTGTTGTTGGTGAAGGGCACTTCGGCCATTTTTTTTTTCTGTGAACTTTTTTAGCTGTTCTACAAGTTCATATTTATTCTCCTATATGTTTTATTATGTAATTAATTTAAAAGTATAATTGACTTCAATTACAATTGATTTATTGTACAAATGTATGTACTTTTCGTACAAATTACATATAACGTACATACATTATGTTTTGTATTATGTTATATAATTATTGTACTATGTTATTAATTTCACCAAATGAGAGTATAATGATTTTATTGAAATTATTTTTGGTTATTGTGTATGTTAAGCATAGTATTTATTTTATTTAGTACGCCTTCAGTCGTTTTGAACCCAGATTCAGTCATGTTAATCGATCAAGATATTACCGACTAAGAGATTCCTACCTATTGGCACAGTTTCCTTGATTTTTGGCTAATTGGTAGCACTCATTCTTTTAACGAGGCCGGCACATCACTTTAGGCTTCTTTTGTCAAATTCCCATTCTTCTGAATTTAGTGGTCTTACAAACGATCACCATCATGATCTGCTATATATTTCTGTTTATTCTTGAGAGTTTGATGACTTTTCTTTCCATTCCATAGTAACAGGTGATATTGACGAGGTTTTTAAGTAATATTTTAGATATTTTAATCTTAAGGGTATTAAAACCCCACAATTTATAAGTATACACCCGCAAAGAAAGCAGCACAGAGGCTCGTTCTAGAGAACTACGAGTACGTTCCAAATGAGGTCTCTGCAATGCACGGCTACAATTACAATAACGTCATGGCGACATATCAATTGCCGCAAAATCAAAACTCAGATGTAACAGGAGAGAACTGCATTGATAAGTGACACTTTTGGGGATATCACCCCTTTTCCCAAAATTCCCAAAATAATTCTAACCTTTAAAAAAAAAAATGATTCAAATGCTATAGTGATTGACCAATATGTATTTAAGGTATAAACAAAGTTTAAACGAAACTGTCCAACCATTTTCAGGAAAATTACTAGGAACTGAAACTTAAATTTAGGAAAAACTATTTTCCTGAAATTCGTAATTTCACCAACCTTTTTGATTCTTGTTCATTAAAAACAGATGTTAGAATAGTAAATCGCAATGAGAAAAAACTTGAAAAGAATGTTAACGTTATCAATCCTAAAACTATTTTTCCAGAAACAGACACAAACAGTATGCTATAATCTTTTTTTTGCTCCCTCAAGGAACTTTACCACAAAAATTTCCTGCATAAAGACAATTTCAAAAATATGAATGATCGCAAGGTTTTTCTTACGAACAGTTAGAGAAGTAAATAAATTGTCTATCACAATGTCAAGAATCTATTACGTACATAATGCTTCTTAATTACTATATCACTCACACAAAACATATATAGACATAAAGTTACATACGAGCGAAACGAAGAAACAACATCGTAACTTTTACTTACCTGCATGTTTTACGACAGCTGCATTAGTATGAAGTCGCAAAAGACGTATTCTTTTGTTGACATAAGAAAATATAACGAATGAAATCTCACACGACTCCAACATACTTAGCTATTATTGTCAATTGTCAATTTTTTTAAAACTTTTAGTAAATTGAGAAAAGTAATTTTGCACTCTTGTAAATAATAATAAAATTAAAATGAAATAGAAAAAGCATTGCTTAATAATGCACTTATCAAATAAATAACAATATAACGATGTAGAAAATTTGCTGTTAAACCCGACTTCGGTGATAATTTTTTAAAGTTGCTTTAATATGAAACTTTCAGAAAATGTAACCTGAGGTGGGAAAGAGATTGAAAAGATCGTTTCAAGGAAATTCTGATGAATTAGGTACAGATTTGCATCTTGTGTCAACTACTTTGATAAAACACGATTCTTTAATTAAAAATATAAAATAAATGAAATCATCAGCTCAGCATAAGTATTCAAAAAAGACAATGGCATAAAAATTGCAAAAATTATTAACATGCTAAACAATAATCGATATCTTATTTTTGCAACTTACTTTCGGTCAGACGGTCTATTGTTCCTATCGTGGTCTCGATGACTGACAATACCTCGTTGGTGGTACCCATCATATTTATCTCGTTCATGTTTATATTCACTGACGTTCCTGAACAAACAAAAGCAACATTCTAAACTATAAATATAAGGAACTGTTTCGAACCAATTAAATTAAAATGAAAGGATTACTTTACTTAACTCCCTCTGCTTAACGACTGTTCTTAATTTAACGTCCGAGCTCCAAGGTAACGATTTTTTTTTAGTTTCTCGCACTACCTTGTTCAAGAAGTTTAGCACCGTCGTTACTAATTTATGAAATTGAGTTTTAATCGGAAATACATGTTCTGAAACCCCTTAAATATACGAATAAAAAATAGTTGTGAAATATTTACGACTTTCTCCTATTGGAATTTTATAAGTTTTCTAAGTACAGATTTTTCTTAAACTACACAATAGTGCTGTTTTATTTATTTTTTTATTTGACATATCTTTTCGAGAAAAGTCAAATTTAGTCATCAGGTGAAGTAAAGTTGCGTCAATTTTATAAATTTACTGGAACGTCCAAAAGAAACTAAATTTAATTCAAATAAAGGAAAAAAAAGAAATAATCAATGCATTCTGTTTATGTTTAACCAATCTTACATTCATATCAACTAATAACAGTCATGAATATTCTGTTTATGTATTTTTATGAATTTTTTCACATTAATTCCTTTATACACGTAGATGTTATGTTAAAATTAATTTTGGCTCCGGCATCTGAGCAGTCGCCTCACCAACTTCGGTAACTCGTTGGTGGTACCCGTCATATTATATAATTGAATCACTAGGATGAAAAAATAAATTTTACTGACTGAAATGGCATTTATTTTTTTATCCTATTGAAACTATAAATCAGTCACCAAAAACAATGAACAACAATTGAATCACTTTAAAAAAGATTTATAAAAAATAAAAATAAAATAAATAAATAAATAAAAAATTGAGAGTAGACGTTATAGATGGTTTTTACATAAAATTATTAAGGTTAGATATTTAAAAAGTATGAGCTTCCGCCCCTACCCCCCAAACCAAATTGGAAGTTGGATGTTAAAAAATATGCGATTTACTTTACTATATAGGTGATAGACAATAACAATGATTTTACCAACGGAAATATCCAATAATAAATACTTGTCATTTATTTAATGCACTTGTTGCAAAAATTAAATGTTACGAGCTCGTATTATATAAACAATGAAATGGCATTTCAGGGCAGCAAACCCTCTAAAACCCAGAATCCCCAAAAATTAATTTTCTCGGAAATGTCTCAAATAAAAATGAAGATCTACGTACACTTAATGTACTAGCTGTGAATATTAGTTCATAGAAAAACTGTCGTGCAATCATTTTCAACAAAATTACGAAAAATGATCAGTACAATACCTCCATTGGTTTTTATTTTTGATATATACTCTGTTCGCAGATAAATAAGCCATTTTTTAAATTCCATTTTTCGTACTAAGAGGATTTCTACACTACCATAACCATAGGTAAAAAAATAAATATAACTCGCTTGCTTTAGAAAAAAAAAAAATAATAATGAATAGAAAAATTATACAGAAAAATTACATTTTAAAAGGGTAATTGCACCTTGATTGGCTATGCCATTTTTCAGCGTTGATCTGAGGAGATCTTGAATTTTCATGATCATTTCTACTCCTTATACGATCATCATCATGATTTCGCCGGTCTTCATCTTCATACCTGAAACGAAATGATTAAACCTTTAATTTTGTCTTTAGACTTTGAACTATAAAACTGAGGAAGATCTAAGCAAGATGAAAAATTACTCATTGAAGGTTATAGACAGCTTAAAACTCCATTATGACTGCCAATCGCAGAGTGGCTCGAAAGCTTGCCTAGCGAGATGGTGCAGGGAGAAAAACATATTTTGTGAGATATATATTGAATATATATATATATAATATATTAAATTATATAATTATATAATATATATACTATATAATTAAAATTTATATTTTATATATGTATATATATATTATTTTAAGCCTACAACGAAGATAATAGTCATCTGAAGCATATACGTCGTTATAGACAATAAGGTCTGCATAGAGGTAGATCCTAATAAAATTCACTTTAGAAGAAAAACTTATAATTCAGATTCCATAAAATGCACTTTCTCAGGAAATAATTTTAAATAACAGTGATAATATATATTTACTACGTGAATACAAATATTAAAATCAAAATAATCGCAAAAGTAACCCTGAATAATCTATTCAGTAAACTAGTTATTTCGGTTGATGATTTTTGGCTAAAACACCTTTTGTAAATTTGTTTTCGTATCAGTATATATATAGTGAAGAGATTAATTAGCTAGTGGTTTCTGTGCTCAGTGATTAATTAGAGCACTGGATTAGAGAGCGGAGATTCCGGGTTCAAAAGCTGCAGGTTATTAGATATTTTCTTCCTATGAGCCGCTTACAATTCACTGTCTAGTGATGGACAGTGTCTGCAACGGACTGTTACAGTGAAAACTGTCCGGAGGCCGGAAGTGCGCTAACAAAGGCTCCGGGCGCCTTTGACTGATGTTTTTGTGCTTTTAAAAGAAAAATCAGCAAATATTTTTTTAACGAGATGTTCTGGTGATATTAAAAACATTTAACTCAGCTGGAGGGTCTAGAATAATTTAGGCATAAAGTTACCTATTATTTTCGGAAGTGCTCTCTTTCTTGGAAGAATCGTTGCCACATTCATCATATTTCCTTTTCTTCTGACCGCTATCGGATTTGACTGGGACATACTGAAAATAAGAAATTAGTAATAATGAGGTTTAAAATTAATGGTGCTTGTGAGAATGACTTTGATCACGATAATAAAAATAACTAACTTCCTTCTCTTTTTCATCTTTTTCTGGTTTTAGTTTTCGTACAGCATGTTTGTACAGTTTGTAGAGTTTCTTTGGATCATACTCGGTAAATTTGGATACAAAGTACCAAAGGTTACTGAAACAAGTGCATGAGAATAAATATAAAACTATAACAAAATGAAAGTAAAAGAACATACTTCCAAACGATACAAAACTATTTATAATTCAATATTTACCTTCGCCACTGTTTAATTGTATCCGTGTCTTTATAAATTGTAAGGCATTTGTTTATTTGGTCACCGATCTGGACCAGACATTGCCTAGTGTGATTAACCTGTTCGTGAGGTCCTAAGTTTTGATCGGGATTGTCTAAAGCCTTCAATGCTTTCTTCACAGGTCTCATTTTTTCCTTACACTGAAAAAAAAATATTAACCTGCTACATTCTCTTACGGCATTTCCGAAGTCCTAATTTAAATATTTTTCTTAAAACAATTAATTTTAATCAATGTCATTTGGCTTATGTATTATAATGGTTACACGTAAATTATAAAAGAAGCTTGATATGCCAGCTCCCCTTAAAAAAAGATGTTTTTCATAAAATATTTTAACTACTAGGATAACTTGTCAAAAACTGGAAAAAAAAATCTGTAATGTTGCAATTTAGATCAAAAATTTACTTCAAATTTGGAAATACAACCTATTATTTCTCATTGATATAAAGTATATTGTAGAGGCGCCATTAAAGCAAGCGGTTACAGGTTATGACTACAAAGCTAAGATGTATTGTGGTGCTGGCATGAATTTCATTAGACAAGAAAATCTGTTTAGTGGAGTTATAATGTGAACTTAGTACTGTACACGACACTGACATTGTCTGGGCTAGCAATTTTTGCTTAAATCAGATACACATGTATTCAAATTTCTATTCAAAATTTTAAAAAGAACTACTAGGTATGAATAAATAAACAAGAGACACTAAGTTTAATTTTTACGAATTGTTTGATATAGATCAGCGTTTCCCAAACTTTTTTGACCGCGGCCCGGTACGAAATTTTAAATTTTTTCGCGACCCACCTTATAAAAAAAACATATATTTACAAAACGAATTTTATTTTTTAATAAAAATCAAAATTCAAGTTATTTGTTTGTTTATTTCATACACAAAAATTGCAAAATAATTATATAACAAAAACATAAGTAATTAAAGACAATCTATTACCTTCATTTAAAACTTAAAGTAAATTTTGTTTTACATATTTTGACTTTAGTGCGAAGGAAGATGTTGTTTTTCATCACATATGTAGTAATTTCAAATTAGGACTTAATGATGTTAATTTTTGTTTTGATACACGTGAGTTTACGACGCATGTACCGGAGAAGGCACTGAATGACGCATCGAAATCAGCCAATCAGAGCATCCGAATATAAACGGTTCGGTAGGAAACGGTGGTAAAGGGTTGCCACCTGCAGTACTTGAAAAAGTTTCGAAAAATATTAAATTTAGAGCAAAACGTTATAGATTTTTTGAGTTTTTACAATTTTTGCCACGGCCAGCTGAATGTTTCTGCGACCCGGTGCCGGGTCGCGACCCACACTTTGGGAAACGCTGATATAGATAGCTGCAAAGGCAGTAAAATTCTATCCGCATCCTAGACAAATCTAATATAACTAGAATTAGGTTTGATTCGAATGAACTTTGAATGAATACCTCGTTAAATATAGATGGTTCCAAATCTCCAAGTACATCTAAAGCTCTTGGTTCAGAATTTGCGGTAAAGTGCATAGGACCAGCATCATTTTTCTTTTTCTTTTTGTCTTTCTTCTTAGATTTACGTTTCTCTGAGTTTTCTGTTATTCCAGTATCGTGGTCATCATCCTTAACCTACCAAAACGTAATACTTTATAAACTGAAATCTGATGTGAAGCATACAACTTTTTATCACTATTTCTATTATCTCCTTTCTAATTTACAAATTTTCTTAAAACTTTGTTTTTCATTATCTATTTATCGCAACCTGTATAAAACATATGTACATCAGGCTAAGTGTGAATAGAGAGTGAACTACAATTACTTGATGCAAAAGCTCCCCGGCACTGCCAATACATAATGCAACCATAGGGACACAGGAAGAGAGAAATCAGTCAGTGCTGACACAAATTTATTGTCTAGAATAGGAAGCCAAAAGGCCAACGTCGTTTTAGACGTCGTAGTGGATTATCAGGATGGATTATGGAGGAAAGAGTTCCAGGTGTTGAAGTGGCTTCTATGGAAATTCAGGAATCGTGAATGGATTGATTCGGTGAAAAAGGGGATATTTAGATCTTTGTGAAGCGTGAGATTTCAGACATAACAGAGGGCATTAACTATTTCTTGAAACTAAATGTAGAAGGGTACAAATAACACATCATTACCGGCGGACGTGACGTAATTGAGGTTAAAGTTTATATGAACTATGATTGGGCCCATTACTTCAGGCAAGGTCCTCTACCTTTCCCTTTGTTTGGTATTGTATGACCATACTATTTTAAACCGAAGACTCCACAAAAAAAAGTTTACCTTCAATAGTAGCCCTATTGAAAGGAATTGATTTTTCACAGGTACCATAATAATATATAACATGTTAATATTTTTCTAATGCACAATAAATTTAGTAATTATAAATAATTACTAAATAGTTGAAATAATACTAAATAGTTACTAATAATAATAGTTGAAATTATAATAATTGATATTATACTAAATTACTGAAATTGTAAACAATAACAATTAACAATTTATTCAAACAAAATATTTGGCTGTTAATTGGAGATAAGAAACTATATACATAAATTTATAGTATTAACGTATAGTATAATCTTTGCATACATACACACTTACATTTAGACAAACATACGTACATACAGATGGTACATTCACATGTGTACAATCTCACGCTCACAAGCACATACTACATTGCAAACAAAACACACACACATACATACATAAAGAATTTACACACATGCACGTTGATCACAGACATATACCAAACAATTATTAAATAAAACGCTATATACCTACTCACAAACATTCGCAAACACACACATACGTATATGTATACATGAGGTTTTATATAAATAAAACCTTCAAGATCAATGGTGAACTAATATACAACTGGTTACTCAGAAATTCTACGGATTATGATTCATCTCGAGGCAATACTTTATAGGGTTACTTTTTTAATTCTTTACTTTTTGCTCGTGTACCTGTCTGTATCATATGATAACTTTTAGGGAAGCCATCTATTTTAAATGATAGCGATGTCAAGGTCTTTTATTTCCATAAATTTTTCTAGTTGGGAAGTTGCCAGTTTAAATTTTTGAAGATTTACCTGAATGCAACAAAAATTGACAGACACTGTGTTGACAAATTTTAGCTCTGATTGCCATTAAAACCTATATTTTGCTCTCTCTTTTCAAGTTGCGACAGTTTGCAGGCGCAGTATGCTTTGCGTAAAATTTATTTGTTCATACTTTTCAACACCTCGTTACATATGAAACAGAGCGCTTATGTTGAAGTACATTCAGTTAGGTTATATTGCTCAGAACAAAAGTGGATAACAAATGTCTGATCTACAATTTTTTTTATTCATAGGCAACTAACGGTTGTTTGCAATCTGAGTTTATTGTTTAATTAAATTTTTTATATCTTGCTGCTTTCTAATTCAATGTGCAAATGACAAGACTTAAGCTCTTTAAATACAAAAATGCCAATTCGCATTATAGAGGATCAACCGTGTTTTTTATTACCGTTTTTACATGATATTCTTGTCATTCTTAAGATTTTATAATTACTTTATACACTGCTTTTTCTTCAATTAAATTAAGATTTTGAAATTGTATTATATAAAGGTAATGATTGAGTGGAACTGCTAACCTTACTTTGTTTACTGGCTTCATCTCTAAATTTTTTCAATTCTTTGTGCATACTATGAAATAATATAGTTAGACAGCTTACTGAATCTCTTATATCATTTCGAAGAGAAGTCTTTAAATTGCGACTTTTTTCAGTAACTGAAATTAGTTTTTTAATTGCATTTTGAAAATACTCATATTCATCGATCGCCATCTTGAAAAACACTCACTCCTAGATCTGAACGTGTACTTAACAGGTTACACTTCCTTCAGAACCATTCCAAAAAATATCAAATCGTTTTTTTCTGAGAAATTTTGCAAAAAAAAAGTGGTAAGCAATTACATAGTGCTTATTAAATGGAGTTCAAATTTAATAAATTCGCAATTGATGTATTTCGATCAAAGTCTCAGTGAGATGAATAAAACGGCAAAGCCAAATACAAGTTTGATTATTCTGCGACTTTTAGGATTTGGAGTTTTTTGGACACATTTTCGCTATAAATATATATATATATTTTGTATTCAAGAAACTACAAAATGTCTTTCCGATGAAAATTATAATTCAAAAATTTAACACAACATATTTTTTCTTTTCAAGTAGTTATCGAAAGTAAATAAGAATTAATTGGGCATAATTTCTCATGTGACTTCTCTTACTGCAATTAATATAGATTTTGCAACATAGAGATTTTACTCTATTCTTCATAGGGAAAAGAAAACTAGCCACTTCTTGGCATCTTGTGAGTTTTCTGGCCTAACACCTTGAACAAAATTAAACTGACAACATACACAAATCGAACCACACTGAAACACTCACACAACATATATGCAGTGCTAGTTGGCGTACGTAATTATTGGGGATCGGCGAACCAACAGGCAAACTAAAACTTACTATCACTTCACTCACTTTTTTAAATTGTACAGACGCCTACATTCTACTTCGATGGTAACATTTAAAGAAACCATAATAGACTGGATTTGCAGTCAATCAAAATCCAATTTTCTCAACTAGGAATCCCAGCTAAGTTTTAACGTTCCTTGAAATTATGCAGGTGACGACATAGTTGACTGTTTAGGAGGAAGACCTAAGAGGGAAGTTTAACACGGTAGTTTTCCGCCAAAAAACATTTTCTTGAAAAAACGTTGAAAATAAAAGTTGTATGTTGTATGTTAAATGGGTTAAATAAATAGTACACAAAACAGAAAATTGATAGAGAGGAAATTCCAACTTCAGGTTTAAGTTTTAGTCAAAGCCGAGGTATCAACAGCGAGGTAATAATCAGAAACTCATGTCCAAATCTGAGTCAACTGCAACCGTTCGTTTTCTTTCAATATTCACATACAGAGATTAATTGCTAAAAACTATTTTTTCTTGTATTTCTTTGACTGGTGAAGACAGTAAGGAATTCGTTGTTTCTTGATAAGTAGAACAAACTCCCTATGTTTTTAACCAACTATTTTTTCGTATTCAGGGAAATTTAAACATGTATTTCCGAAATGAACTAAAATTTCAACAATTTTATCCCTTAGAAATACTTCTTTTTCATCGTAGAAGTTAGAAAAAGTATAAAATATAACTGTACTATCTTAAAACCTAGATAGGATAAAATGCATTTGAGACGGTGCATTCTTCAATTAGGAGCGTAAATTGTATGATGAACTTTCAATCGTGCTTTTTTTTATCTCCGCACGGTTCATCTTTGAACACTACCATTGGTTAAGAAGCAAACATAAAAAGGAACAAATCACACTGTTTGAGTTAGACATTGTCATTGTATACGTCCCAAGAGAATCTGAACTGGTTATTTTTAAAAATGGCTTTTATTTAAATTGAATACTTTCATATTATGAAAGTGTAAAACGATAAAAAATAAACAGAATTACAAGTGTTTGAAGTTGTTCGAAAAAAACAGTAAACACTTAACAAAAGTACAAAACTGGACCAAAACGCTCGCACTACTTTCTCTTACAGCAATTCCAATTTCAAAACTGAATATATATATAAAATGCCACTTAAATATAAGGAGGAAATTGAAGTTAGGGTTTCAGGTTAAGATTTATGATTAGTTCTATGTCAGGAAGCGTCCATAGTATACATTCAGAAAAATGTTTCTAATAAAATTGATAGTTTTATATCTGTGCAAAAATATCAATTTCAAAAAAAGGCGCTGCAGCCTTTCCTAAAAAGATTAAAATAAATTACTCTATTAAAAAATCTCTTTCGGTTAATCGAATTCTATCAAACCCGGTGTTTCATCCTTACTTTGTTCTCCCTTTGGATGAAGAACAGAATACACACACATTCGATGAAATAAAGGAACTCCTACACACCACACATAGTACATTCATATCCATTATGTAAAAATTTGCAGTAAGGACACCCTACACGTACCGCTAAAGAACGTACATACAGTATACGACTGGTAGCCCAGGAATGGAGCTTCAGTCAACCCAGGAATTAGATACTCTATTGAATTGGGTAAAAAGCCGATTTCCTGTCTGTCTGATCATTTTGACAAGGTGACGCCTCACACTGGTTAGGCAGCACAAAGAGGTAATGATGATGATAAACCGAATATCGTGCTGACATGTCAACTTAAAGGAATGCCCGAGATTGTACTTCTTTGAGGACCTAGGTTGATATCTAAAAGGCATATCAAATAAAAAGTTACTGCTATATCTCGCCTTTGAGAAAATTACAGAAAATTCCATATCCAGCAAAAACTCAATTATGAAATGTTAGAAAAACTAACTTAGAAGCTTTCATCCACTCCTCCTTTCCCGGGAAATTAAAGTAACAGTTCTACGTGTATTTTTCATATTTACTGTTTACACAGTAAATTTTCTTCACTAATTAATTTTACTAATCATAATTTTCTTTCACTTGATAGAAAATGGATGGAGGTTTTTTTTAAAAAAATTCAAAAATCTGAACAAATTGTTACTCAGTAAAGTTGCACATCCGATCAACCGATATACTTCAAATTCGGAATTTTAGCAAAAAAATGTAATTGCTTCTAAGGAATAAAACAGTGATATTGCATATTAAATGAGCGATTAAAGCTTTATCCCATTCCAATATTTTCCAGCCAAATGTTTCAAATAAAAATTATAGACCTATACAAATCTAGTACGTATTTGAATTCTAATGGAATAATAGCAGTCTTATTAGGGGGGAAAAAATTCACCTCATTAAAGATACTTTTCTGGTTGTCTGATTTTGACTAAAAACTTATGATCAGGTTTTCATTAGTAGCAACCAAACGAAATATCAAATTTGAAAACTTTCCATTTTTGAGTTTCGCAGATTACCAAGCATTCAAACAGTCAGAGCGACATAGTTTCTAAAATTATTTTATTCGACCTCACACCAAAGGTAAGAGAAAAATGAAATTATAAAAACGAAATGACTTTTGAAATTTCGATTGAACACACAAAAAAAAATTAATAATAATAATCAGGCATTTGAAACTGACGATTTCATCCTTAGGCGATTGAGAAGTCTGGAGGGACGTTGAATTATCCTTTGCCCCTTCACCTCCAGAGCTATCATCCTTATCTTCTATTATCTCGCGAGATACGGGCTTGTTCTCTTTCTTCCGAGGTCTCTTACTTTTAACCTGTATGCAAAATAAAAATGGGAATAAATTGTATTTTAATACAATGACAGTAAACCGTATCTTTTTACAATATTTTAGTAATTTAAAAGGTAAAGTGGTACTTACGAAGGCTAGGGGTCAAGTGATAGCTTAGTTTTCTTTAAGTTGATATTAAAGGGAAATGTAATACCAAAATTAAAAAGTAAAGTAATAGCCTATTTTTTTCTTTCGGGGCTTAACGTCCAATTATCAATTAGGTGTCGTGGACGGGGGCGGAAACACACACTTTACTACTTTAATATTTTTTCAAATGAATGGGATTGAATAAATTTGCAGGATTCGTACTGGGTTTCTCCACTTACAAATCCACGCTTCATTACCGCTACAATGATTATTTTGATCAATTTTCCGAAAAAGTAAAACCTCTGCTGGAGGACATCGACGAGGAATATGTGGTGAAGAGCTTGATTTCAAGGATCTTTAGAAAATTATAAGAAATACAGAAGTCTCCATGCTCTTAAGCTTCTAATATGCTACCATTAAATACGACCAAAACTAATTCAATTGTGTCGACTCCAATATTCTTTTACTTCAAACATAAAGAGCTTCTCTAGGATGGTTTCATTCTTGTATCTAACTCTTACAGTTTTTTCTACTATTCTCCGCACAAATTTCGTACATGCATCAGTACCTGTTTGGACATATTTATCTAAAGGCTAACCAGCTCTCAGATCGATACAGCTAGATAGATACTAAACTTGGCTTTCACTTGCATATTCTGTTCAGAACTTACGGACCTATTTTTTTGTCTCTGAAAATAAACGTTCCTAAATATTTACCTCTTCGCTAAATTCTTACACCTTACATGTGTGAGTTCGTAAAGTTTTCCTTTGGCAAACTTTTAACGAATCATCCAGATACGCGATGAATAATAGAGGAGTATTCTGTTTTAAGTCTCTTTCGAATAACAAGGGTTTTATTTCTATCGCGTCATTCCGTAACGATAGGCTCCTGATAGAAAGTTTCAACTGCCTAAACTTGAGGGGCATTTCTTCTTCTTCTTTTTTTTCTCCTCCACAGTTACTCCCTAGGGCCTGAGCCCAAACGCTGTTTTCACTCCGAGGAAGAAGGAATATAAAACCTTACATACACCAGGCCTTCTCCAAAATGATTCTGAGCGAGAAAATGTGGTCAGTTTATCGCCCTGGGGGAAATGCGACTTGATCTTCTTTCAGTTCTGACGTTTTTCGTTTCCTGTCTAATATAGGATTCTTGTAAGTATCTTATGTACTACTTCAGATAAACATGTAATGATAATACTATAACATAATTTATTATGATACACTATCACAATGCCATGTAGATTATTCCCCCAAGTCTTTGGAGTCTATCCTCATTTAATCCTAAAATTTTAAAAAAGGGAATGTAGTCTTTCCATTGCTACCATACCTTATTAATTCTGATTTCATTCCATCTCTCCCAACTGTTTTCCGTATTTTTATTCTTTCCATAACCATCTAACATTCCACGGCCTCTGCAACCTCCCAAATTTGTCCTGTAATAGTATCGCTATATTTCTATTATTTGCTGCCAGTTACATCTCTCTCATAGAATTTCTCTCCTCTTCTCCCATAACACTCTTAAACTCCAAAACTTCCGGGAATTCCCTTTATCTATTTTATTTTCTATGTACTTTTCGAGATTTTGCTTAAACGCATTTAGTTCTTGAATTCCAGAGACAATATCCAGCTTCTCTCATTTTCATTCCATATTGTATTTACTTTTATTCCTATCCAAGATATTCAATTCTTTCTTTCTTTTTGTCAATCATTGTTTCTTTCATAAGTGTTGAATCCGATACAACAGCTTATGTTCAGTGCTTAGTTGTGCTCGTCTAAAAACCTTTACATTTGTAATATGTAGCATAACATCTCAACTAACAAGTAATCTACAACCATCTTGGACTTTCTACGTTTGGTGTTAAAAATATTTAATGTATGTTTTAAAGTATGTAAATAGAACTTCCTAAAATCATATACTCTCTACTTAATTATATCTTTGTCCGTTTACATTTCTCAATTGCATTTCCTAACGGTTCTATAAACTCAAGTGTTATTCTATGATCCAACCAGTTCTAGCATTAAAATCTACTGATACGTTATTACATATCTTTATTCTGAGCTTCGTCTATTATTCCTAGTAAATCGCTAAAAATTTTCTCATAACAACTATAGACGCGGAAACTTGAATTAGTGTTTGCCTGCCTATAGGCAATGAATTCATCGTATTATTCTGACTTACTAGTTCCCATTCTTCAAACCTATTAAACAACTCCTAATTTAATACTATGTCTGCCTTTCCTTCGCCAGCCATAGATAACAAAGTCCCACATACATAATCTTATCTATATCTGAGAGACCGTACTCACCACTACCTTCTTATTTGATCTCTGTCAATTCTAAAATTTCTTAAAGCCAGTATTAATTCCTTTACAATGCACACTCTAGACATAAGAAGCTTCTTCTATCAAGTTTGGACAGAAAATAATACAGAATTTTAATTTTTCTGATTCAAACACAAAAAGCACATGCGAATACAACATATTTAAAGAGAATCAAGGAAAAAGAGAAAAAAATCATAGTTCAAGCAAAGCTTCCGGATTGGTTTGCGCATTAGTAAGGAATTTTATTCACCAATAAGTGACTTTCACCTGTGACATGCGTTATTTTAATTTTTGGAGCGTTAATATACATTAATTAATATATGCAAGATTTTAACTAGTTTCTATTTGATTTTAATACATTAGAGGTATTTAGATATTTTCTTCACCTAATGCATAATTCTCATTAATTATTAAGTAAGAATTTAAAGCAGAAAAATAATGCCTATTTTTTCGACAGGCTGAAAGTACAACTACCAATTATGAAGACGAGCAGCTAATATACTTTGCTATAAATTTGTTTTTTAAAAAAATAATTAAAATTATACAAGGAGACTGGGAATCGAGCCCAGTACAACACATCTTAGCTTTGTTTTTTTTATTTCAAACAGAACATTCACTGATTAATTTACTGACCAAGGCGCGCAAAATTTACCACCTAGCAACCCTTCACTAAATGTTTAGCTTAATAGGTTGAAAACTCTTCTATAGTTTGTAAAAATAGTGACATCTTGGCTAACAAGAGATCCTGTTAACATTTTTTGCCCAAGATATTTTTTTCGTTCTTTAAAGGGTATGACAAATGTTTTAGTGGACGCCAATATATGGCTACAAAAACGAACGGTCGGTTCCTTTTCCATCAGCTAATATTTTTCGGTCTGTAACTGTGTAACAAAGAAATAGTTGACCAGATCACACAGAGAAATTCCATCTACCCGGCTAGAGGGAATATTCTCCGCTTGTGTAACACGCCTTATAACTAGTAACACAGATTGGTTGCTTCTCTTGGTAAGCAATAGCCGTGGAGAAATTCCAATCATGCAAAACTATTTTTGGAATTAAAGTTCCAATTTTCATCAAAATCCTTGAAGGAACAGGCTTATCTAAAAAGTTTTATTTGGTTTTTAATACATTAAAAAAGATATTTTGTAAAATAGGCAGCGACTATGATAAATTTAAGAATCTTCCATAAAAACACGAAGGAAATCACGTTTCGGCGAGGGAAGGTTTCGGTTAACGAATATGATTCCAGAACTAATTATCTTAATTGGTCAAGGTATCACTGTAAATCTACAGGTACTTAAACATAAATTGTATGATTGATTAAAATTCAATTTTGACAGTTTATTGCTGTAAACTCAAAACTTGCTCCCATGCAACTATTTACCCGATTTACTACGTTAACAAAATTACGAAATTTCTTTAAATCCCTACAAGTGCTTGGTCGCCAGAATAGGGAAACTGAGTGTGCAACTACCGCCAGCTGTTTGTCCACCATCTTCTACAACGCATGCGAATCGAAAGCTTTAGCATCCAACTAATTTTTTACCCTAGTTAAGATTTATCCCTATTTATTTACAGGAATCAGGCTACGGGCATCAAATAAAATAATAAATTAACCTACCGGTGCTCCACATTTCTGCTCCATTTGTTTCCTAAGTATCTTCAAAAGATACTCTGCTCTTGATGACAGATGTTTCGCTTGGGGCTTAGAGCCTTCATTACATAGTATTTTATCTGAAATGCCTAGGCTAGGGTCCATTTTTATTGCCTCCCAAGAGCCCATTCCGTACTGATAGACTCCACGTAATAAAGCTGAATCGTCTGTTATATCCCACGAACAGTCAAAATTGGCTGGTTTTACCCTGAATAGATAAACAATATAAATTATTTTATATATAAGGACCCTTCCATTGGCTTAGAGAAAAGTGTGCGCATACCTTATATTTGTGTAAAAAATATCAGTGATAGTTTACGAACCTTGCTTCCAGGACCCAATTACTTCTCTCTTGAGGATTGCTAGGAAGTTCTGAATCAAGTGGTTCCAGTTCTTTTTCACAAGACATTAAACTCTTAGCATTTACGGAAACACCACCTAATTTAAGCGATGGGCCTCGGCCACGCTTTCTTCCACCTAAAAGTAAATAATGAAGAATATATGTATATGCGTGAAATCAAGTTTCCTTTATGTGTACCATGTTTGCGAGTTTGAACAGACATATCTTCCAATAGAAAAATCGTAAATTTGGTATGTTCAGACCTACTAGACTTAAATAATGGAAAATAAATAAATAAAAAATGAAGTAACGTCAATTTTTTCAGGTAGGCTTTACGTCCAACTCCTAAAATAGGTGTGAACGGAGGCTAGCAAACGTACTTAACAATGAACTCTTCTATGAACCATTAAATGAAATGCAATGCCTAGACCCGGGAATCGGAACTAGTACCACAATACATCTTAGCTTGCGTGCCTCGCCTATAACAGCTATCGTGGTGCTTTTTTAAGGCTATAATTAAAGAATCAAACAAAAACAAAAAAAGGTAGCTAGTCCACCTTGTTTATGATGTTTTATTATTACCGCAAAAACTGGCATATATAAAAGTTAGCCACTAGGAAGTGTACTTTAAAGAGGTGAGTTAAGAGTAGGATTGAGGAAGTGACTAAACAGTCTTATCAGACGTCCAGAGTTGGACGTAAAGATACGAAATCTTTGTCTGAAGCAAAATAAATAATTTTTTTTGAAGAATTTTAACAGAGGAGGCTCTCTTTAAAAAGCTGGACCTAGAAATTTGGTGGCTTCTGAAGATTATGTGATGAGGTTGTCAGTCCTTAAAATGTTTCTTAAAAGAATATGATACCATCATTCAAAGAGAGTATTGGGTGACTACCGGACATTGGGAAAGGAAATCATCCTTCCTGCATCTTGCCAGATTCTAGGATTAATTTAGAAGTTATAAGCCACATCCTAAAATCTAAATCTACCTGTTGAAGTTTCATCATTGTTAATATCGTTTTCCTTCGCCTGTTCTCCTAGACAGGCTTTACACCTTTGTTTAATCATGTCACATAATCTTCGAAGATCTGCTAATGGTTTCTCTTGTAATTCTGCATCACAGGCAATAGCTTCAAGACGCTTAGATGGCACAGTAAATTTTTTATAACTCCTAACAAACCTGCGTATCTACAGAATAGAAAAAAGAGTACACTTAATACACTCAAAAAATAAATTAAATGTTAACATTTAAAAAATTCTACAAGATAGATACCTCGGCATCAGAAAACCCGGTCACAACTTCCTTATTCGGAGCTCTCGGTCGACCTCTTTTTTTAGGTTTCTCTTCATCGCTGCCTTCCTCCGTAGATTCAGGTTCATCACCACGTTTCCTCTTCTTCTGTCCCTTTGCACCACCATCAGCTACAAAACCAAAATTTCATTAATTTCAGATAAGAAATTCGGTTTCAACAATCTGTTAAAACTACACTCTCTTACCGCTAATAAGAAAAATTACTGCTTGTGTGCAACATGAAACTTTTCACCAGAAATACACGTTATGAGACCCTTCACACTGGTTCAACATCCCGTTTGCTTGTAGGTTCAACCAATTTCGTGAAAAATCATATTTTTTAAAATAGCCTTGTATAAACTAAAAATTCTGGCGACTTTGTGTCAATGCTTTTAGAGAAAAAGTTTAAAAAAACAAAAGCAGCTTAATAAATGTCTGTTTTGACAAGGGTGCGCTTGTAGATTCAAACCATTTCGTGAGAAAGAAAGAAATTATTCGTGCGTTTGATGGAAGAGGAGCCACAGATTTTGAGAAAGTTCCTGAGATCATTAAGCGGTTAAATTACACGTCAACATCACTCTAGTCAGTTACTGTATGTATGCATGCAGTTTCGAATGAAAATTATCCATTTTTTATTTTAACGCAAAAGAAGACAACGCAAGGCCACATACATCTTATTAAAAAACTCAGTAATCAAAGATTTGGCCTTTTGCCGCGCCCAACTTATAGTCCAACCTGGCCCGTAATTTTTTGATTAAACCTCTTACTTGACACATGCGGAAAAAGCGAAAACAAAATGTTTGGAGTTATTTGTGTCTAGCATGGGATGTGAATCGTTCGCTTATATATGAATTAAAGTAATAAAAATTATGATCCATACTTCCGAGTAGAGAGCTTAATAGATACGTAAACAACCATCTGCAGGGAGAAACTCCTCAGATGTTTTTCAACCCTGATAGAATAAAAAAGATTGCTATTTGCTCAATAAATCAATAGAATGAATAGGCTGATTACAAACCATCACTTTCGGACTGATTAATCTGTTGTAAAGTCTTCCTACTGCGTGGTGGGAGGTATAGGTCCTCCATTTCTTTGGCTCTTTCCTCCTCTTCAACTTTCTGACGATATGTCTCAGGAATGATTTCATCCTAAATGATAAAATATAAGGTGTCAACAATAAGAATAATTACAAGAAATAGCTTTAATTTTAAATTGGCGTACCCAGTCTCTAGTGTCATCGTCCAGCTGTTCATTGTCACTTTGCGTTTCCTTGTCTTCTTCAAACGCAAAGCTTGCCATTTTAAACGCAGACAACAGCTCATCACCGACAGTCGTAGGACCTTCATCGCGCGTTTCAGCCCTTCTCAATATTTCGTCTATGTCACACTAAAACCCAAATAATAAAAAATCTAGAGCGAAGATTTCGCTCAAACTTACAAATTTTTTCACAAGTTTAAATTTTCACAAGCGGGGGCCCATAAAGATATATTAGCTTAATATGTATGGTACTCGACTCCCGGTTTAGCCTTTGCATTTTATTTAATAGTTATTAAGCGAAATTTCTTAGCTTACCGCGGGGACAACAATGTAGCCCAGTTGAAGCTAAACCAGGTTATGCGCAGGGTAAATCGGTTGATGGTGATGGATTGATATTGGCATTGGCGAAGACTGAGGTCGTAATGCTCACCAACCCCATTGAGACCCCATTGAGACCGGCCTCCCATTGAAAGTTGCCTCTCGTCACGCCGTCCAGTATTTAGGAGTGACCTTAGATGCCAAATTAACTTTCGGCAAGCAATTGCAGAAGGCCGCTGATAAGGTATCACTAATCACTTGGATCCTTCATACTCCAGACCAACGTAAAAGAATTTGAACAGAAAGCCTGGATAAAGATTGCCTATACAACATTTTCCCTCAAGTATGTTTTCAAGGCAGGTCAAGGATGGTAATATCGAAAATAAAGAGAGTATTATATTTTTATGTGTTTATTTTTTACTGGCATACGAAGGACCTGGTTTAAGTTCAGAAGTGTTAACCTTAGACTTTCCCGCTCCATGACCGTTTACAGCTCACTGTCTGGTGCTATAATTGTTAATAACACAAACACATGCAAACATACCACTGGTTCCTCATCGCCCTCTTCTTCATCTTTAAATAATTCTTCAGTGCCGAATTTCAGAATAGCTGTCAACTCTTCTTTGTTGAACTGGTTTGTAGCAGAAGACGACTTTTTATCAAGCACGGTACGGCCAGTGGTGTCCATTCTTTGGATTACCAAATGGTCAAGCACCATTTTTTGTTTAGCTCTCTCTACGATGTTCTCTTCAACAGAGCTTTTAGTCACTAATCGATAAATGTTCACCTGACATAGAAAGAAATAAAAGAGTAAAATGCCATTAAATCTAAAAAAAGGATAAATTTTTACGAAATCTTACTTGGTTCTTTTGGCCAATTCTATGCGCTCTAGCTTGGGCCTGAAGATCATTCTGTGGGTTCCAATCTGAATCAAATATGATCACAGTATCAGCAGTCGCTAAATTTATGCCCAAACCTCCAGCTCGCGTTGACAAGAGAAAACAAAAATCAGGCGAATTTTCAGCATTAAAGTGATCCAAGGCCTGCTTTCTCAATTCACCTTTTATGCCACCATCTAAACGTTGAAATGGAAAATGTCTTAATTGTAAATATTCAGCCAGTATATCCAGCATTCGTACCATCTGCGAGAAGATAAGTACTCGGTGGCCAGTTTCTTTAAGGCGTGTAAGTAGCTTGTCCAAAAGTAGCAGCTTACCAGATCCGCGCAGCATTTGCTGAAACACAAACATAGAGATCAAACCAAATTATTTTTTTAAAAATCTGACGTACAATCGTAACTCTTAAAGTCTCAACTTTTCTTCAATTCAAATAATTACTCAATTATAAATGGCTTTACATACAATTAAGAGGTGTTACAATAAAACAGTTTTTTTTTTTATGGAGAACTGCCCTCCCAGAAACCGCTCATTATCAAAGTTCATGGAAATGAGGAAAACCAGACACCACCATTACTATTTACTAAGTGATAAAAATAATATTAGTACAAAGTAAAGATAGTGAAGTGGAAAAAAAAAATTAACTAAAACTAACTAACTAATTAAAAAAATGTAACTAAAGTTTTCAACTAGCAATAATCACACCTAAGGGGAACTTTACTAGTTACTGCTGATTACCACTGCAAGGTGAAATATATAACCTTGAATATATAACGCGATTTCGGTCAACCGATTTTCTTCAAATAGAGTATTTTCGGAACAAATTTGATACTTACTTAGATTATGCAGAAAAGTAGTACTGTACAATAAAATATTCTAAAATTAAGAGAAAAGCTTCTTCTCCAGAAGACCTTAACTTGAATTTTTCAGAACAAAATGTTACAAATAATAGTTATACATCTAAAAATCCAACATTATTTAAAATTTTTGGTATTTCGTTTTTCGTTTAATTAAAAAATAATAATCAGGAAGACGCAATGTCTATAGACGACGATGCACTAGAAAAAAAAAAAATAATCAGGCATTTGACGATGGTCAACTCAGACAATTGCGAAGTGTAGAGCGTTCTGAGATTCTTCAATGTTTCAAATAAAAATTCCATGTAGTGTGAAAAGATAGAAAAAAGCTTAAAGCAATTTTCGTGAAAAAAAAAAGCGAGAAATTGAAAACTTATTCATTAAAATCGCATTCAAGGTTAATAAGTGACTCGAACATTGGACGCAAAGGAATATCATTGTGGAATTTTGTGCGATATTTCAATGAGATATATCTCCTCACTAGCCACGCACACACAAAAATAGATCAAATTAAAAGTTACCTGTAAGTAATCTTCATTCTTCACTTCTTGTTCTGACGGTTTGATTAAATAAGCGTGATTACAACACTTCTTTAGCTCAATTACAATGTTCAGAAAAGTGCTTGGCGACCCCTTGTTCCCTTTGCGTAAAGCAGAATAATTTTTTGAAAGAATCCAACGGTAATACTGTTTTTGCAAAGAAGTCATCTCTACCCTGAGAATTTGTTCCACCTAATTAAATCAAATAAATATACATAAGTTAACTTAGCGATAAAAACCGTTAGTTGTAGTGGTTGAATTCTGTACAGTACCAGGTGCGTGTGAAACCTGTCTCCATTCTTGAACTCTGGGTTTTTATAGAGACACTTCACATACGGCCGTGATTCGAGAATATCGCGGAAAAATAATAAATCTTTTAAGATACACTTCCGGTTGAACGACTTCGGTCGAAAATTTAGAACTTAAGTACAATGGTACAAATAGAATATCAGTTTGGGCATTCTGCAATTGAGATATTTCGTCCCCCCCTCCCAAAAAAAACACGCTCAGATTATATTTTTTGAAAATAAGCCATCAGGGATACTGTTTTTTGATAATTCATGCATTAAAACGAAATTCGGGCTTTAATGACATTAAAGAACCTGTCGGCGCAGTAACTCAATTAGTCAATGCTAATGTTTCACTTGTTCAAATTCATGTAAATATTTAGTTCATATCCACTTGGTTAATATATTTTATTATGTTATTCAACCGCATTTACTTGGTTTATGTAGATAGATTTATAAATAAACTTTTAATTAAAATACATTTTATAAAGTACTAATGAGATTCACCTTTGCTGGTAAAGATTTCTCCACATCTTTTTTAACTCTCCGTAGAATGAAGGGTTCAAGCTGTCGATGTAATTTAGCATACCCCTTGTTGGCAGAATTATCGTGCTCCTTTTCAAATTCCTCCCAGTTGCTAAATCTATAATACCACAACAATTTAGATGCTACAGAAAAATAAAATTAATGCTGGTGCCAAATGACACTTTTATGATAAAATGTTCACAGCAAAACTAATAGTAATCAAAGCATCATTAATAAGAAACTCAACTTGAATATAAATTGCTAAAACTCTAAGCACTAGAGGATTCCTTCAGATACAGTCCTTCATATTATTTAAAATACTTTCAAGAACTTCACAACAAATATTGTTCACAAACGTTCACAAACATGTAGCCTCTGGTCTCTGACCGTAAAGAGAGTTCCGCATTACTTTACTTATTTTCATTATATTACAATTAAAACAAATAATAAAAATTTCAAAAGCGCCTAACTTTTAGATAGAATCATTCTGCGCCCATTACAGTTGAAAAAAGACGAAGATTTCAACAATTGCCTTATAGCCCACACAATCAAGTCAGGAAACGCTCTGAATTTATTCAATTAATTAATCTATACTGCAGTATAGCAGAATATAATTTTGCTATCGTATAATTTGTTGACAATCCCCTATAGTGCTTAGCTTATTGTGCTACACATTTTTTTTTTTTGTAAAGGGGTAATGTGATAGCGCTACAAAAACTAGTCGGCATAGCATGTTAAAGCTGTTAAATACATCCAATAGAATCTTAAAAATACTGAAAGCCAATTTTTGAAAAACTCAAAGGGAATTCTACCTCTGCCCTGAACTTCATTTAGCTTAGTTCCAGTGTATTTCAAAAAATGACTAATATAAACCAATACTAATGTGACCACAAGTAAGTTAAGCACTAAAATCCAATCGCTACAATGTTCAGTAAGAATGGTACATGTATCCCATTGTGTACTCAATGGTACTGGTTGAATAAGTACAGAAATTTTAGAAAAAGTTATTTTTTTTTTTTAATTTCCGTTTACACAAAAATTTCAAAATGCTCACACAAAACTTGCCATACTAACTTTCAGTTTGAAGAAAAAGAACAAAAACTACGACTTTTACTTCAGCAATAAAATATATCAAGAGCGGAATAGCATAACCTCTCAGTAGGGAGTCAAACAAGGCGATTTTTTCAAAAGGTTTCTCAAAGAATATATAAGCATATTCCTTTAAATAGCAACCTCACACATTTCCTGTCGGGTCATGGACCTCACAGAGAATATTTATTTCGGTTCAACATTATAGAATCTCCGTATTGTCCATGTGATCCAACAGCTATCCAAGATCTACACCACATGATATATACATGTCCATTGGTGGATAGGCTTAGATCGGAACTTATTAGATTAGTTGTTTGTAGAGGGGATACTTGGCCATTACCAGAAATGCAGCTCGTGTCTGCGGATTATATCATCGCTTTTAATAAGTTTTCTACGATAAATTTTAAAGAAATTAATATGTAAATATAATGTGAATATACATATATATGTAAAAATGAATAAATAAATAAATTATAACATGTGTGAAACATGTATTATAACTGTTTTGATATGTAAATTCATTACATGCAGTATAGCTATGAAGCATGTAGAAATTTAAAAAAAAAAAAAAAAATATGGGATACAAACTAGAGCTCATGTCGGGTCAATTTAAAAAAAAAATGATAAGATGTTCTTTTTGCACTAAAAGTGCTACAGCAGATACAAATAAGAAATCAGCACGTCAGAAAAGAACTCGCTTCGGCGGTTCATGTATTAAAAATTTGTAAGGGAAAGAATACACTTTTTTCACTTCTTCTTTTTAAGCCCGGTCTTCTCTTTCCTACCAAAACAAGGAAAATGTCTGTGATAATAAATAATAACGGAAAACTTTGAATTTTACTAACTTGTTAGGCATAATAAAATGCAAAAGTGCCCACAACTCCTTCAGACTATTTTGTAAAGGTGTGCCGGTGATAAGCAGCCTGTGGTTGGTGTCGAACTCTTTAAGAGTCTTGTACAACAATGAATCATCATTCTTCAGTCGATGTGCCTCGTCCACCATTAGTATGGCCCAGGAAACGGAACCCAAGAATGATTTATCTTTTAGAACAATTTCATACGTAGTAAGAACTGCGTTCAATTTCAGCCGTTTGGAGCCAGCAAAACACCATTCGTATGTGCGGATCTATAAAAAAGGAAAATCTTTTAAAAGAGACAAAAACAATTTTAACAATAAAAAGAAATACATATATATAATCACTTTGGCCTAACTTACAATATTCCTAGAGTTGATATCACCAATATATGTTACAACATTCATCTCAGGCGCCCAAAGTGAGAATTCCCTCTGCCAGGATGTCATTGTGGACAGAGGCACGACAATTAAAAATGGTCCGTAGAGTTGGTGGGTATGAAACAGGTAGTACAACGAACAAATCGTCTATGGAGGAAAATATTAATTATTGAATGAATAACAAGGTTCTAGACATTACACAATAACTGATATATCCAAGCTTCAATAGCAGAATTCTTTTTACGATTAATAAGTTGAAGATAAATCCTTTGGTTTAATACGCAATTGTTTTAATTATTACTATTTTTTTTAAATATATGTTTTCTTTAATTCTGTTTTCTTAACAATTATTGTTTATTGAATTATCAATCCCTAAGAAATATTTAGTTACTTAATGCATTTATGTACATTATTATAACAAACAGTATGCAGTAAGAGCTAATTTCAGTAAGTTAGTTAAGAGGAAAAAAAATTCTTCTTAGTTTAGGCGAATATTTTTAATTTTCCGATTAAACGATTCATAAAAATATAATATATATACTAATTGATGATTCAACTCGAATAAAAAGATCTTAATGAAATTCAAAATTATTCACTGTCGGTTCCACCACTATTTGACGTGTTAAGGACACTAGTCAACGCTGTTTCTTTGGTGCTTGTTTTTACTATGCACTTCTACATGTATTAAACATTAATGTATTTAAAAAAACAAAACAAAAAACTAACGAACTTAAAATTTAGCCACCTGAGAAATTCATCCTGAATTCTAATCGAAATCGTTCACGTTCTTTTGCACAACACAGTGAAATGTAAGAGAAGAAGCCTTTTATCACCATGAAACGAGAAAATGAATTTTTCAGAAAAATGTTAAATTGACCCGAAACTCTGTTCAGTTTTATCAGCAAAATCATGACCGGCTTTCATATCGGTGCCCAAATGTAGTACAAAATTGATTATAGCTTCCTAAGTTTTTTGTTTCAGTATATTTTCTTCACGCTACAGATCGTACAGTAAAAACATTTTTTGAGTCCAGAAGGTGCTTCAAATCACGTGTTACCGAGAAAACTCTATCTAAAAAATCTGTGACGACCACTTAACTCATGGGAATAAAAGATGAAAAAAATGAAATTTATTTTGTTTACTTACTTGAATTGTTTTGCCTAATCCCATTTCATCAGCTAAAATTACAGAATTTTCTTTACACCAAGAATGTACCAACCAATTCAAACCACTGATTTGATAGTCCCTAAGGCACAGTACCTGAAAAAAAAGTTTAATGCATAAATTCGTTGTTGTTATTTTCTCACATAACAATAAATAAAATTGAGATTTATAGCAAACTTTTCACTGCGATTTACCTGGTCTCCACCCATATAGGCTGGTTGTTCATCAATTTTTGTAAATTTGGGCCTATTTTTTAAAGCCCTACATAATTTACTTGGAGTTCTTTTAGACTCCTCCCTATCACGAAATTCTCGAATTTTCTTAGGCCATTTCTTTTCTATTAGCAAGGAATCTTCCCAAGTGGCTTCGGCATATGGTAGTGATTCCCATTTAATGTAATATTCAAACTGTTCATCCGTTTTTGATTCCGCTGTAAACAAATATTAAAAGAAATACATTTTTGATTTAAATAATTTTTCAGGAAAGCTATTTTAAGTAAAAGAATTAAATCTATAAAAATTTAAATTATACAGTGAGTGGAGATCCCAGTTCGAATTGTGGTAATTGGCTAACTCAACTGCATAACGCTCACTACCATGCCATACAGTACTCAGTGTTCAGTCGGCGATCGCCAAATAACCGTTCTTTTTTACTAGAGTCTTTTATATCTTAGGCTGGTGTCCTGTCGGTAAAATAGGAATTACTGCAAATAGCCGGTAGTTTGAAATGATGGACATTTTGCATAGTTAAGGTAAAATTTTAAAGAACGAAGTTTCCAACGCCGGAGAAAGGTAAGTATAGCAACCAATACGCTGAGGTCCTTCGAATCTTTCCCGGTTTTGTTTAACCTTTCCGTATACTGTATAGATCCTAAAGATTTTATGAAAATAATGAAAACGGATTTGACATTTTTATCCTCTCATTTTGGGGTAAACAAAATCGGGTATAAAAATTAAAACCTTTATTATTTCAGATAGGATTCAACATTGTTACTGCTGTCTGGTTCTAATAGCACGATCGGGATCTATCTTATTTACATAGATACTTATCCATTGAGGGAAAATTCGAAATTGTGTGTAATTGGCAGGTCTGCTTGACCTTAAAAGAGCTTCATTCAACCTTCTATACACGAATGAAACTCTTATAGAAGATAATCTTGTAGCAATTTAAAAACAATCTTCAACGTCCCCAGCAAAAACGAGTTTGTTTTTTTCACTGTGCCTCATCCGGGTCTTATGGTGTTACATCCTCTTCCTTCTAGTTAGTTTGCACAATTATTGGTACCGTACTAAGATCGTGCAAAGTGTCACAAATGCATAATATGTCGGTAATTACTAATTCCATTCACTTAGGGTCTCTTTTTGAATTTTCAACTCAACTAATGTTTGGTAAACTGTCATTAGTTTACTCCATGTGAAAAATGAACAAAGAAATGAAAGTTAAATATGTTTTGCAGGTCTAATGTTGTCAGATAAGAATTCAATTTTTAAGAGTTTATGTCATTTTTCTTCCAAAATCCCTCTTTTTTTAATATAAAAATGTCTCCTAGAAGTGGTGACCAGTATTTTTTTTGAAAAAAAGTTTGGAAACCCCTGGATGCATTTCTTGCGTCTTTTGTTTTTACTAACTGAGTCTTATGTAAGAGTAAGAATGTTGAAAACGAAGGAGTATACAATTTTATACAAGAGTAGAGGCTTTACCGAGTGTCAAACCCAAACATTAAACTCAATATGTAATTAGGAAAAATCAGAAACATAGGCAATACATTACTTTTTTAAAAAATGTTTAATGCTGGTTACGCAAGAACCCCGACAATGGCAGTAAAATTCTAAGATCTTGGAAATAAGTTGCTAGTTGACTACTTTTTAAAGGAAAGTTTTTACAGTTGTCATGGCGTGTGATTACTGTAATACACAGAGGGGAGACAATGCTACTTTTTCTTACCAATTATTCTTTCTACCCTATTATAACTTTTCAACAATTCTTGTTGTAGTTCCAATTGGCACTCGTAGTACTCAATATCCTCGGGAGTGGTATGGTTTTTCCAAAATCTAATTTCCTCTTCCTTCTTTACGAAATTTTCTAATTTTTTAACTCCTTTAACCTGAAAATAAATATTGGTAAATACAATGTTTTCAGCGCTACTCAAGAAGTTCAAAACATTTCTAGTAAAAACTCAATTTAGAAAATATGACCCGACTACAAAACTTTCACAAACCCTTGCCATAAGGCGAGCGAAGTGCTTAAGATCATTAGTTTTGTGAGGAAATAAAATGGTTTTGTAGTTCTAATTTTGGACCATATACCTTTTGTTCTTTTAAAGACCACTCCGATTCCCAAGTGTTATGTATATGAGACCATCCTTTCCATTTTATTAAATATTGTACTTCAGTATTCTCACTATCGGTAGGATCACAGCCTGCGTTAGGATCGCCATTTTCTTCGATTGCATATAATGTTGTTACATTACCAACAACTGCAAGGTTAATAAAGTCAGATACAAGCCAGAACAAAAATTACTACAATATTTATAACAACAATATATTTTAAGCAACCTCCTTTCTTTCCTATCCTCTGAGCAAGAACTTTCTCAATAGTTTCAGAGGTATCTTGAGTCTCAATTTCAACTGGTGGCTCTACGTCCAGCAATTCATCAGAATCTGTTTTTTCATCACTTGCTTCCTTATAACTAACTGATGTTACACCTCGTCGAGATTTCGCTCTAAACCAATTCATAAATAATAATAAAAAAAAAAATGCCAAAATTACTTTCCTCTTTTATTTTTTTGCATTGACCAAGTAGTGCTTCTTGAATAATAATGATAATTGAATAACAAATCTTTAATTGCTAATAATGACAAATGAGATACCAAAAGTTTTATTTATTTCAGTCGACAAAACCTGCTTCCAAAATTTGATATGATCACAGTGCTTTTTCTTAAACAGCAGTAGTAAAAACAAGTATATCATAAAACATAATTAACGCCCAACAAAAAGAAGAATAATCACCTTCGACTTTTGTCATCTGATTCATAACTAGATTCAGATGAATATGAGTAAGTCCGATGACGAGCCCTTGGCTTGTTTTTTCGTTGCGGCCTCGTTAACTGTTTTCTCCTGCCAGAAGGAGGCCTACTTTGTGGTGGTTTTTTACATTCTTTATCTGTTTCACTGTCATAGGAGGTTTCGGAATTCCAATTATCATTGCTTCAAAAAATTATATGAACAAATTATTAAATACAAAAAATTAAAACAGATTTTTGCTAACATTGTTTAAGTTTGTACATTCCGTTACAACCCCCATTAGGTTCCAACTATTTGCAAAATTCTTTCCTCATAACAGCAGCCATTAACGTATTGTTGGGTGGGATACAAAGTCAGAGGAAGGCGAAAAAGTAGTAGCTACTCGTCAAGAAAAGGTGAAAATAGCACTACACGAGTCTTTACCTCAGTAATATGCGGATTGTAAAGAATTTTTATTTTCTACATTAGCAGCGATTTGAGTAGCAATCAATTACAATTCCTGCAAGCACACACCCTTATACTATATTTCTGCTGGAATAGCTATATTTAAAATCATAATTCATAATTTGATTATACTTAATTTAATTTTCACATCAAGCAGTTAAGGTAGGTACACCGAACAAATTAAGTTCCAGAAATAAAAATGCAATTTAAGGGTGCCCTCACAAGAATTCTTACTTATGTGATCAAGGATACCAACAATGTGATTGTAAATCAAACCGCTGCAAAAATTAACATATTAATATTAGTTTTTTAGTCAGTTCACTACTTATCACACATGAAAAATTATTTTCTGGAAGCGTAAGATAGATGCATTTTTTTAAAAGAGAAGTTTGCAAATATTCATTCTACGGCAAGGTATAAAGTGTAATCTCCATTTTATCTTTCATACAAAATGTAATGGCTACAACATGTTTATAGATAGTGTCATTTCAGTAATTAGTGCACGAGTTTGAATTGAATTGACAGCCTCCCGGAAAGCTTCATCAACGTCACATCCTGAATTTCGTTTTGTTTATAGAACTTACTCACACAATTAAATTTTAAAACCAATGCCTAGCATTCTGAAAATAAATGTCATCTCCCCTTAAGTTTCATACAGAGCAAACGTACCTTCTCAACAGTACACACGGTTTTATTCAGCAAAATTACTAATATTTCATAAGACACTGTTATAGTTTTCGAAAACAGATCAAAAATAACTAAATATTGAAGCAGTAATAGCACACTCTACGGAACTTAAAAATTAATGTAATGCCGAGATCCCATAATTATACTCTTACCGCTGACTTAACAACATCCATCAGACACATGTTTATGGTATTTAAAGTCAATGGTGGAAAAACGTTACCTATATACTCATTTTTTGAAAATTAAATAAAATGAGGACATATTTTGCAGCTATAAGGATAGCTAGATTTAAATCATTTGATTTAAACTCTTATATGGGTTACAAATATATATATGCCTTTATTTAATGTCTTGTGTGAATGAAAAATTATAACTTCAGTCATTCCACTAGATTGAATAATTGAGCATTTAATAGACGGTTTATTTAACTCTAAAGTTTGATTGTAAATATTAAACTTACGATTTATTTGGTGACTTTCTGTGAGACTTCTTTTTATCACTAGAGTCACTATCAACGGTATTTCGCCTGTCTGGCTCCTTTCGTTGCCGGCTGGAGCGCCTGATCCCTAGATCAGAGTTATCGCATTCCTGAAAATAACTCATATTACACTGAGTCAAACAGAAAACTTGAATTTAAAGCAATAGTTTGGAATCGAGTATTTATTTCAAACACTGAAACCTTCTCTAAGAGGGTTATCTGAATACAAATGTAAGGAGAGGAAATTAAACAAATAAACAAACCATATCTAGTTATCATTTCATTAAAGGAAACATTTCTTAAATTACAGTAGCTCTAAGATTAAATTGGGTTAAGACAAAATTCAGAAAATGAGTGAGAAAGTAAGTGTATCAGCAAATTTTGGAGCGCTATCCTGCATTCCTATAGCTTTGTTTGTTCACACTTTTGATTGCCACATTGGCAGATCGATTTTAATTTCATCACAACTAAACTACTTTTTGATGAAGTCATACAGTCGTAATAATGGGTTGTTTATTAAGTTTATTTTTTATGTTGCAACTTAATAGCAAACTCAAAAATGATTTATATTAATGAAGAGTCCATTAAAATATTATTTGATAATAAATCGCACAGAAAAAAAAAACAGTAAAAGTCAACAAAAAATTAAAATAGGAAAGCCAAATTTGAAATAGAAGTTTTTTTTTAAATGATTTAAGGCGCATCAACATCTGAGGTTATTGGCACCTGGAATTTTTTTCAGTGTACTGCCGGCCTCCGGACAGTGTTCTCTTGTTACATACAACAATGTCTATCACCGGACAGTAGCTGTAAGAAGCTCCTAGGAAGACGAAATTTAAGGGCCAGCAGCTGGATTCGAAACCAGCATTTTAACTGTATTTTATTTACCTACCTCTTTCATTTCCGCACATTTAGTCGCACTACTTCCGGGTGACTTTGATTTAGTCTCAGACTCACTTCCTGAGCTCATGGAGGATGCTGAAGAACTGGACTCAGAATCACTGTAACATCATTTCAGATCTTCTTTATAGAACGAACAGAACTTAAAAGTACAACCATTAATTATGAAACTATCATAACTGATGTTAAAAGTTTTTCATTCAATTACAATTATAGTGTACAATTATGTTATTCGTCATAGCACGCATGTTATTGTATGTCGGATCGGTTCAGACTTCTACGCACCATCAAAGGTAGATTAAACAGTTTGGTGTAGAGAAATCGACTTACGTTTCCGTCTTGTACTACACTTGCTAAATGACTTAAGAGTAGTGAACTTTCTTTCTCCTAATCCATAAATTGTAGGAATCTCAAATGAAATATTATAGTTTTTTATAGTTAGTTGCGAGTCGGAAACATAAGTGAAGTTGAAATCTCTATACCAAATTGAATAATCTACTACCTCTAATGATGGGTGTAAATTCGAAACCGGTCAGGAATACAAAATGCGAAATACGGATTAAATCAAAGATAATAACCAGTACTGCAGATCTAACCTCTTATATGACTAGTTAGAAACAATTTGTTAAGTATTAAATTTAAAAATTTTCTGAAAACCTACTTAACATATACACATAAACAACGGCAGTCGTATTTCGCAAGTTGCTGGCCAAGATTTATGAATGGGTGGTACATTTCAGTATAATACAAACTGCTGTCTCCTCCTAAACCTGTACTTGGTATCATTTAGTTTTTCGCAAAGTATTGAAGCCATTATCAAAAAAATAATAATTTATTCTGTAAAAACGCACTTTCGGTTAACCAATTTTTTTCAATCTTTGAAATGTATACTATTTATTAATGTTTCTATGTTACATAGTTGGACCGTAAATTGTTCTAAGGCCACCTTTTGAGGAGGAGACCTATGGTCGCCCTTCACAATGAACACTAACGAAGAAAGGAACTATGTCCGACAAAACAGGTACTTCCCATGAAACATCCAACTCATAAATTCAGCACGATCGCAATAGATCTAGTGTATCTTGAGTTAGTAGTGAGGTTCCGAAGGAGGCAGTAGATTAGCTACCCCATTATGCCATCCCCAAACCTAACAACAAAAAACTGTACATCTCATTTCAGATTCATCCTGCGATTTTTCGAATTGGAAAAAGTTTGTTCACGCCCTAGAAAAAGAAAAACAAAGCTTTGTGTTTTCCCAAATACATCTCACTTTTCTGGTAAAACTAAATTTCAAAAGGGGCACGATCCAATATTTCTTACGAGAGGTCTGAAGAGATAATTAAAAACTTACCTGTCGGATCCTGAGCCACTCTGAGAACTGGAATTGTTGCTGGCATTAGCATTTACTTCTTTGTCACTATCTGAGCCAGACTCCTCAGCAGAGCTTTCTTGCTGCATCATAGTTAACACTTTATAAATTATAAAAATTTTCAAACTCAAGAGTCTTAAAGCAATTTTAAGAAATTCAGAAACTATTCACTCTTTCGTTACTCTTTCAGTCACTCTTTTCGGTATATACATTTTCTCCAAATTTGGAACTGTACAATAATATTGCTTGTAGCATCCAAAGTCACTATATTTTGTCAAACTAATCACAAATTTACAAATGAGAGCTTCTTAGAGGACTAATGTAATTGAGAGAAAATTAATAGTTCTTTTTTTTAAAAAAAATTTGAATTGTTCCATTAGCGAACAACTTTTATTTTTCTTATTAGGACAAGGTACAAGGTCCGAGACCAATCACGCGAGTCAAAACGTGGCCGTTTGGATAATAAAGAACCGTGATTATGTAGAATTAATTGTAAATTGAATTTATGAAGAATTCTCTTAAGTTGTAGCATGTTTGTTGGGCCGGTGAATTCCTAACTAGAGCAGCATAAGTTAATAAAGGTCACACAAAAATCAAATATAATTATTGAAGAATATATTACTTATGTTTAACTTGGAATTTTGATTTAAAAAGTGAGAAAAAACAATTAATCCCTCGCATTTATTACAAATTCAATTCACCTGTGGAATTCCCTTAATAAAGTTAGTTGGTGAAACCGAAAATTATACCGAATTGAGTAACGCCTTTAAAGCTCCTTGATAAATTATACATGTAGTAATATAAGGTGCTGATGTAAAAAGAAGCATATTATATATTATAGATGGTAATTTGTATTAAACTATTAATATCTAGATGGTTGCGTAGAAGTTATTGTATTAAACCCGTTAGGAGTTGTTATACAGAAAGTTGAACGAAGTAGTAGTAGATTCTGATTTTCTGACATATATATATATTTTCTGATTCGTGAAATTTATTTCAAGATGGTAATTTATTTCGTATTATTTAATAAAACTAGGTGATAGTCATTTAATACTTGTATTATAGGAGAGCGAAAAGTTGTACCCTCATATTCCTGAAAAAATGTTTCTAGTGAAGTGAAAGGCACTTATGTGGCTAACAAGAGTAAATGAAACCCTGAAAAATCGCATCAGATAGCAGCAATTCTACTTGACGAATTTCAAAAAGAAACACTTTAGTACCGTAAAAGATAATTGTACGAATAACGGAATAACAAGTATGAGTTTACTTCAACTTTCTTTCGTTTATTTTAATCAAACAATGCAATCACCCATAAAATATCCAACACTTGCTCTAGTGGTCAAGAGCGTGACTTTGTAAGTGAGAGATCCCCTTCGAATCCCGCGTATAAATACTTTTCATTTGTTAGAAAAAATTGTTTATAGTAAAGTATGAGCTTCCACCCCCATCCACATTGGTAGTTGGACGTTAAGCACCGCCTAAAAAAAATGGGCGATTACTTTTTTACATACACATTATGATATATAAAGCATTTAAGAGATCCACACATCTGACATTCTTTAATTGTTTGATATACCTAATTTGCTGCCAACTAAACCAGTAGGATGGTAGTCTGTCGTCTTAAAATGGGAAAACTAGGTAAATAATTGTTTACCGTAGTTGTAGCTTTCCTCATAGCTTTTTTTTTATATAGAATATCCGTCGACAATGGCCAGGAAGAATTGGGTTTGGCGAATACAGTAGTACTGATTGGTGTTCTGCTTAATCTAGATGTACACATTTAAAGCGTGCAGATTATCATAGTAACCGGCTTTGTTTGTATTTATTGAGCTATTGACAAACAAGACAACTCTTGTGGAATCTAGCACGAGCCTTTTTCATTTTAGCTAAGTAAAATGAGGCTGTGTGTTCCCAAAGCCATCATTTCCACCGGAATCTGGATCATGGGGAAGGACGTTAACTCTGCGGTACTATTTTTTTTTATTTTTTTTAAATGACAAATTAGTCGAAATTATCGACACGATTATCGCACAGAATAATTTTGAAACATAGTTCTAAGGTGACATCAGCAGCATTTAATTATAATCTTTTCTGATAATTAATTCTTAAATTGTAATAGTCGACATGATGGTCAGTCTTAAGTTTGGTCCGATTTATAAAGTAAGTGAGTATCTGGTGATTTGTAGTTACTTCTCTAGCCAGTAGGTACGATCTAAAGTACTGGCCAATATCAAAGATTCTTTCTCTTGTCACTGACTAAACGAAATCCAGCTTTAGTGAATTTAAACCATTAAAAATTAACTATTCATTCTTAATTGCATTTGACGAACTCGATAAAGATAGCACCATATCCGAAGTGAGATGCGTCCATATGCATGAATGAATTCTAGTCTGGTAACTGGAGTACCAAATTGCTATGGATTATCTCTATCGTGCATTAAAATTAATTTACACCAGTGATATTTTTCTCATGAGAGTCTATGTTGCTTATGTCGGATTATCAGAGCCTACTCCAAAAATCCCGCTGGAAAGTTGCGCTTCATTACAATTTGTTTGTTTTTTTTTTTTTTTTCATGACCTTATATTAAGTTTCTTTGGAAATCTACATGTATGAGTGTAACAATCGTAAATAAAATTGGATTTCGGACAGGATGCAATTAGTAGTGCTAGTTATGTTGGATGGGCCGTTTAAGTGATCAATAACATACAATAAATTAATGCTGAGAGTAAGAATTGTGATTTCGAGTTGAGGAAGCGGTGACATCACAGAGAGGATCGGACCTCAGAGCTATCACAAGTTTTTGCACAGAGAAAGAGAAAGACCGGCAGGCTGCTTTTGAAAGAAGGCCTTTGGAAGGTATTTATGAGGGGGTTTGAATAAAGAGGGGAGAGTACAAGAGCCACATTAGGCTCAGACCCTTGGAACACACCAAATTATGAAATAACACTATACACTTATGAAACAAAAAAGGCATGGCAAGATAAAACTGAAGATTTAGAAAAAAATCTTTAGTTTTGTAAGGAGCAGATCTCCAATCTATCATTTCGAATAAAAGTACAAAGTGATTATTTTAAAAAAGATTTCAATTATCATGCAGATTTAATATATTGTGGCTTATACGGTTATCTCCGAACATAAATTGTTTTGGTCCGGAGGCTGGCATTATAAATGTTTCAATTCAAAGCACTCCGTCTCAGTACAGCATTTTATTAGGAAATTAGGCATTGTAAGCAGGGGGAAAACAATTCTATCTTCAATATCAGTCAAGCCGCACTAAATGCTTTAGCAAGGTCACATCAAAGATTTTAATGAATGCCGTAAGGAACTTAGAATGCTCGGTGAACCACAAACAAAATAGCTCGCAAAGACTCGCAAGATTTTTCTGTAAGGCAAGGAAAAGATTTGATGTCTTATCTCCTAGGAAAAAAAATAAAATGGAACGAAGGGAGGACACTGTTTCAGGGTATTGCCTTTTAAGAAAATATCACGTAATATTTCTTTTTGGAAGAATTTGATTCATAACCTAGTCCTAATGTTCAATTGTTAAAAAATAATTCATTAAAACAATAAGTTTATAAAAAATCAGCTACTTAAAAACGAAATGCAAAGAAACTAACGCATATACTGAGCATCGGCAAGAAACTAAGAGTCTGATCTTCCCTTTTCTCAGCACAAAAAAATTAATAAATAAAATAAAAATTAAGAAAACGGTCTTCAATTTAGTGGGAAGCCCTAGTTACAAAATGTCATAAGACTTCAAATTAATAAATGAATTTTTAAACATTTCAGAAAGACTATATTTACAATGTCTCTATCAGGTGTGTTCCTCAAACCGATAAGCCACAGGGTACTATTTAACAAAGTTATTTTAATAATAAACAAAAATACAATACGTGTTTGTTCAAAACATAGTTCTTTCTCTCAACATAAGTCGTTGATTCAGAGAAATAATAAATAATAGGATGCATAATAGTGATTGTTGAAGTGGGATGCCCACTTTGTGGGATGATGAGGTAAACCATGTCCAACTAGAATGTTACCATGTAGTCCAGGCGAGCACTAGAGCTAGAGAAAAACTCAAAAGAGAATTCCTGAAGCCATTGGGGTCTGTGACCCCACTCTAGGTCATCGAGTTTCAAAAACATGCTATGCTCCATTAGAAACGTTAGCAGAAGACGAAATGGTGAAGAAGAAGAATAAAGATTTGCATGTATTTTGGTAGTAGCCTTGTTCCAGGTATCACCTATGCACAAACATGCGAACAAGATGAAAAATGTGCATCAGGCATATATAACCAGCTGAAAATTGATTTAAGTTCAATTTTATTTGATTTAGAAATCTATTAAACAAAGAGAGTAATTGTCGCATTTGAGTACACACAAAATAATATTAAAATTTGATAATAACAATGATAAACAAAGAATTATTATACTTATATTTCTTTCGTATGATAAGAATGAATCTAAGAAAAACAATAGTCCATTCAACGACCTAAAAATAAAAATATCACTGACATTACAGAAGTGTAAGTCTGTTATTTTTGCTAAATGATTAATTGTAATGAATAAGTTTTCACAAAATTTGTAATTCAAAACCTGTTTAGGCCCCTACACAACTGTCTTTGCCGGGCAGTTTTAATTTGCCGCTTTGTCCTTAGCAAATGGATATCTTTAAAAAAATATGAATGAGGGTTTGATCAAAAATGGCTTAAAAACAAATATTCAGATGAAAAATTCAATAAGAAAAACAAAATAAAGATCATCAAAAAGATTTTTTTAGAAATTGGCTCACCCTTTGAACAATTAAAAACATTCAAAACACGCTGCTATGGATCCAATTAATATACTAAATTCTAAGCTTATTATTTAGAGATGGATTCTTGCGTAGAAAACGTAGCATTGAAGTACGATTTAGCATTTTGTAAATCACTCAACAAAAATTGGTAACAAGACGAGATATTTTGTGTCCAAATACTCTAAAATTCTATAAGTGAGCTTAGAATGGGCAAAGATGTTTTAAAGTGTACATTTTATGATTTATAATGAAATAACTAAACTGTACTTATCCAAAGACCCTCAAATGTGGGCAACCATCAAAGTTTATAACCAAAACAAAATAAAAAATAAATAAAAAGCCTTAAAACATAACCTCCTGTAACTAATAAATATATTAACATGAATCTTAAGAAATATAAATAAGTTTATAGTTATATTTCAATTATGACGCAATAGAGAATTTTACTGGAAACTTACTTTTAAAAATCATTAAAAAACTGTTATTATTTCTAAAAAATAATGCTCATAAAGTCGTCAACTATTAAAAAAGCTGATCAAATACTTTAAAAAACTATATTCATACTTTTACAAAAATAACTTCTATAAAACAATATTCTATACATTGTAAACATAAACTGAAGCACAGTCTTAAATCAGATCATTGAAATACACAATCTTAACATACCATGTAGCTAAAATTTTAAGTTAAAATTACTAATTTGGGTACCTCATGGATTTTGCTTTAACTCGACCAAGACATAGTTAAAACGTTAAAAAACCTCAATAAACTATTTTAAACGTGAAACGCAGGTAATATTAGTGATATGAACCAGGAAAATAGAATGTAAACAATAATTCGTCCTCACTGAAAATGAGGAAATAATAGAAAAATCATACAACCAGTTCTAAAATTTACACATTAAAATGTTACAAAATCAACAAAAATATATAAGAAATGCTTTTACACTGAAAAATAATAAAATAATATTAAGAAAATAGGGAAAAACAAGTGGGTAAGGTTAGGAATCTTCATAAATTTTGTAGATAGAGCACAATTTAGGAAAATATAATTTTTTTTTCAAGACCAATTAAAATAATAATAAATAAATCTTTACATTAAACAAATACGCTTTGATTTTACAAAAAATACTGTAAAACTAATTATTTACCTGAGGCATGATGGAACGACCACCTAATAAACTTTGGATGTATAAAAATTTCTTTAGATAACTTAACACTATCGGTTTCCACAATAAAAACTGTCTGTTTGAGTTAAAAAACACAAAATACACGGCGGCATTGCCAAAAGATTTTTTTTTTCTTGAACGATTAAATTATTAAAACAAAGGTTTTTTTTTGTAAAATACTTTTTCATTAATCTTTTTATACTAAATTATTTCACTGAGAATGATTTTACTTTTAACACTAAAAAAATAAACACAGTTTTTCGAAAAAAATAGTTATGATTTACTTATGGACAAATTTATTGGCATTAACATTCTAAACTACACAGCCAAGCAAACATTTTCGCTGCCATGTTCAATTCACATATTCACATTCACCTTGAGCACTGGATCCCAGAGCCCTTGCGCACATTACATGATTTTTTTTTAATAGCGACTGCCACCGTTATATCTAAAGACCTTTATCTCTAACTCGATGAAGTCAGTGCAATAACCTACTACAACGAAACCTCACTTCTCTACGTAGAAAATCTGCGTGGTGGTTGGTGGTTGCTTATTTTATTGCAGGTTATTAAAAATTTAGTCCTCTATATTGTGAAGTGTTAACGATGAATGAATTATTCTTTTAAATGAATGTCAACAGTAGTTAATTCTCTTAAAAAAAAAAATTTGTTTACCAACACAGCTTTTTGCCACTTGTCAATAAAGTTGTCAGAGCCTGATTTTCGTCGAATTTTTTTTTAGGAGTTTAACATTAAAGCGCAGACGGCCCAAAAAAATTGATGGAAGTCTGGGGCTCAGGCAGTGTTAGTCCTCTGTACAACGATGGTTCAACAAATTTCGGGAGGTAGGTTTCAGTTTTGAGGACAAAAGAAAGTCTTGGAAGGATGTCTTTGTAGAATGGACATTTTAGTAAATGTATTCATTCATTGGATGAAGACAATCTAACAACTGTTAAGAGAATTTGCGGGTAAACTTTTCGTTAGAAAGTCAACCATTGCTGACCACCTCGCACTGATCGGTTAGTGAAAAATTGGAAAATGGATTCCTCACGCACTAAATGAAAATAAAAAATAAAATAACGATATGCAGTTTGCTTTTCGCTTCTTTGCAAAACGAAAACGAACCTTTTCTGAGCCAGGTCGTTACTTGTGATGAAAAATGGTTGTTAACAACACTAGACATTCTGAAATTAAAGACGTCGACATTTAGGAGAATAAAAATACGATTTTTTAATATCTATTTAAAAAATTACCATTTAATCGATTTTCCTCAAAGTTCGAATTCCGCAATTCATTTAAAGTACCTTGTCATCATGTAGATAAGGTACAGCACATTATTTTGAAGGACCAACTCATAAGGGAAGCTTAACATTGCACCTTCTTAAGGAACCCCTCCTCCCAAAAAAAAAACAATTTTCCTGAGACTATCGAAAATGATGGCCATTTAAGTGCACGACGTTTAAAGTAATTCTTTTTCACGTCGCAGTTGTTTTTGTTATTTGTGTTTTTACAGAACCTATGCATTAATAATTTGATACCTTCTACCACTATCAATTAAGTTTAGAGCAGTGCTACCTTTACTGAGCAAATATTTAGCTGATAAAATTCTTTGTACGTTTAATCAAATAAGTCCGTACTAGCGAGGTGGAGGATTGGTTACTCAGGAAAACAAAAACTGTACATTTTTTGGACCAGAATTCTTGCGGGTTGGTATGTCCTGCAATGCTAGCATTAATTGCAATATAGGAATACGCATACCCAAAGGTTCATTTAACTGTACAACACAGTTATTAGTGAACCGACAACTAAGGGTAAAACTGATGCAATTATGACCGAAAATAGTTGATACACCAAACGTGCAACAACAGCTAAAAAGAAAAATGAAATAAAATTCTATTTCGATCACTACAGTATTGTAGTCAACATAAAGATTATTAAAGAAACATCGGATTGATATGGCTCAGTAACATAGTTAAGTCCCTTACTAAAGATTTTACCGTGAAGTGAGTTCTCTTGGGTCATCCTAAAGGGGTTGTGAAGGCCACTTTCGACGACTTACATAGATCCTTAGTGGTTGTTAAGAGCAGTTCAGGGTCTTTAAAGAAGATCAAGCACAGCAAAGATATGGAGTTGCTATGTACGATCAGAAGAAAGATACCAGGATTTTATATTACTGTGTACAGTTAAATAATACAAACACATACTGTCTCTTGTTTTATTTTGTTCAGCAAATAGAGATGAAATAAATTACAACTTAATAAACATTTTCTTTATATGATTCGTTTGAAAGAAAATAATTTTAGATTATAAGAAATAAAAGGTTCTTTGAAAAAACTTACAAGCTGAAAACTTTCAATTCAAAAACACCTTTCAATTCAAAATCTGGACATTCTCACTAACTACTAACACAACACTATAGTAAAAAATTTGTGTCACCATTTTTCAATTTGCTCACATATAGTCGTTTCATTTACATATTATGTATTTATTTAGTTGCAAACTGCAGAGGAAATAAATTTGGTGAACTTACTTTCTATACATTCAATTTTTCTTCTGCTTTATTAAGACAATAACAAGAACAGAAGAGTTTGTTCTAATTCTAAATTAACAGTCTAATAGACATGACAATTTAAAACAGATAAAATAAATAAAGAAAAATACTTTAATTGAACAAAATGAAACAATTAGGCTACGACATAAACAAAATTTAAGTAACGTTTTTTAAATAAATACTACTTACATGTTCGGCTGATAGATTTTTAAAAAATCTGAAATTTCTTGATTACATTTAGGCTTACGATTTGTTTCTAAAAATTGTGTAGATGAGAAATTCAAAAAACAAAAGTAGAATATATTCTAACGTGAACAAATTTAAAAGAAACTATTACAATAACATTATAATTAATTAAAATTTATACTATTGTAAATCTAGTCATGACGGCATGAATATTAATCCTTTAAATTGTCTTGATATTTTTATAGCAACAATTGTGATTGCAACACTTTTAATGATGTTCCTGAAATAAAATAGGTATTTTAATACATTTATAAACAAAGCTTACTATTAAGTAACAAATTACTAGTCTCATAAATGCTAATACTTTAAAGATAAATTCGGTGACTTAAACTAGAGAATTTAAAAAAAAAAAACTTAACTGTTCAATTATCAATTACGAAATTAAATAAAACAGAACTGTAACTAAGGGAAGATAAATCTCCCTATATAAAACTCTGATAAATGCATTCCCCCAGTATTATCCTTTACCTTATACCTAATAGATAGTTGGACGTTAAGCCCTGCCTAAAAAATAGGCGACTATTTACTATTCAGTTATTAATTTAAAAAAAGTATTTATAATTTTAATATCATTAATTATTTTTATCAATAAGAAGGCAAAGCTAAAATTTCTGGGCCTGGCAGCGAAAGACTTTTTTTAGTTCAAGAATGCATTTATTTTTCTATTTTATACCCTAGTTCAATGCACTTTGCGCTAAGTTTTTCCAATGAATTGATTCCATTCCTCAAGCTAGATTGTGGACAGGTTGCAAATATGGCTCATACATTCCTTCCACCACCTATTCATTTGACTCGAAAGCTTTCCAGCAACCAGTTTTATTATATTTTTCCAACTATTTGTACATTTTCCCCACTGCCAAAAGCACGTACTTGAGCTGGTTGGTTACTAATAATATGATTTCTTAATACAGGTCTCTTCTCGCTTCAAGACTTGCGTAGTATTTGCCAGTTATGTTTTACCAAGATATTCAATAAAACAACAACCCTATTTGAATTCTATAAAATTCTGGGTCGTAACTTTTCCTGCATATGAAGTCGACTTAGTCTGTTTTGGTGCAGTGTAACGCCCTCCCAGCCATTGCTTTCATTGCTGTTTCACTACTGCCATGTAGTCTTATCCATAGTAATGAGTCGGCGCACAAATTCAGAGGGATTCCTTTGAAAAAGATTCAAATATTGCTGCGGAATTCTAATTCCATTTAATTTTGGTCAGCATTATAATAATAAATAGGGTACTCATCTTTCAAAACGCTTTTTCACATTTAATTTTCTATTCTTTAGTACCGTATTCGCACGCCTCCTCTACCTTTTACACATTTAATCGTCGATCAACATATAGTATTGTAACGAAGTAACTTTGGCGCCATCTCTTGAAAGAAGATGGAACCTCTAGTTCGCTAGAGAGCCACTAAAGAGCTAGCATAGGAGGAGGCCTAGAAAGAACTAGTAAGATCTGGCATGGCTAGAATCTACTGCTTCTAGCAGATTCCAGAACATTTTACGAGAATATAAAAAGCGAAAGAGCGGCTCCAGATGGAGCAGTCCAGTCCAGTAGTCGAGTCAGTCTGATGGTAGCCTTTATTGAGAATTTATGTAATAATAATGTAATGAAAGGTGAAAATGTAATGTAAATACTTTCCAAAAAATGTAGGGAAAAATTGTTCCAGTAAGTTTGTGAATAAAAATGATAGATGAGTATGAGTAATGATAGATGTTTGGAGTGTTTTTTTTTTAATTTAAGGCGCGTCAACATCTGAGATTATTGGCACCCGGAGCTTTTTTCACTGCACTGCTGGCCTCCAGAGAATGTTCCCTCGTTACAGACAACACAGTCCTGAAAGTTAGTTGTAGGAAGCTCCTAGGAAAAGAAAGTCAAAGGCAAGCAGCTGGAGTCAAACCCGGGATATCCGCGTTGAATCCAGTATACGCTAACCACTAAGCTAATCCCTTCCCTTTGGAGTTAAGAAAATCGAGAAATAAAGATTGGTTAGTGGAATTAACCCCAATAAGAAATTTATTGACTTTCTTTTAAATTAAATTAGAAAATAACACGTTAGGATTAAGTTTGTTGTCAAGACAAATCAAATGTCCACAGTGTCATGTTAAACATCTGATTGGAAAAAAGGACATTGACAAGTTCTGATATTGCCAGCATGCATTTATACATTGAGGTTATTAAAAAAATGCATCTGGCGAATACTTGCTGGGCTAAACCAGCAAAAGAGAAGAACCAAAAAGAAGTTTTTACACTCTTTTAAAAAAAGCATATATCATTCAATGATACCCTGCAAGATCTAAGGAAAACTTTTATAGTTATAAGACTATTTTTTCCTTTCTGTAACATCCAAATTGACGGAATTTTAAAGCCACTTATAAAAAAAACCTCATGAAAAGGCAATCGGTTACTCACCATTTAAATGGATCGTTGTATAATGATTTTACCACAGCTACAGCGCCCAAGGAAGCATTTTGCTCCGGAGATGATGTGTCTTCAATCATTTAAGCTTTGAATATTTCAATTGTTCAAAATACGCTATACTCAATAAACCTTAACCTATTTCTACATAGATAACCAAATTATTGCGACAAGTGATTGCTTGTTGAGCTGAAATATCGATACATGCACTATATCTATCGAATGGTCATTTATGTTAAATTCAATGTTTTTAGCTATTGATTAGAGGAATATTTTGGGATTTTTGAAAGTGAATTTAAGCTGTAAATATATTTTTGTGCTTTTCTCTAAAATTTCCTTTCTATATCAGTAAAATATTTTTCTTTTAATTCTGATACCCCATGAGTAATCTCGATCCAGGTAAAACCCCGTTCCTTTTAGCTTTCTGGTATTTTTTAATATATTTTATTTTACTTTGTGATTGGTGTAACCTGGATTATATTTGTTCCTACTGCCAATATCATAAGCCGATCTATCTCTTCAGAGACATCAGTCGCCATTAACTTCTTTACAAAACTGAAACAGTTTCTACTTCTGCTCCCAGCTCATGCTTCTACCCCTTAAAAATTAAATGGTTTCTCCTAGAGTAATTCTCCACAATAGCCAGCCTTCTGTCTCTCTCTTTCAAGTCCGATTTTCCTCTATTTCTTTCTTCAGATTTATATTTTCTTTCGTCCCCTCATCTAATTTCACTAGAATAGCTGTGAAATCATTCTTAGTGGCTAACTGTTTAGAATCAATGAGTTCACTCATATGTAAAAGCAGGTCTTTCAACTTCATTTTTCCTAATTCGCCTTCCATTTCAAACAATTTACTTCTTGCGAGACCTTTGTTCATCCTTTCCAGTTCTTCACGTGGTTTATTTTTGTTCTTTATCTTTTTGTTTGAGTAGATGTTACTTTTTTATAAGAATCGCTGAAGTAATCTTTACTGATTTTGGCATTTAATATAAATACTTCCTTAGATTTATATACATATATAAATGTAACAAAAGCAATACTTTCAGCGATCTATCATGAAATAAATGAATGAAATTTATGAATGATCAGCACGCCCAAGCAAATATTTATCAGTCGATGAAAGAAGAAGTAATAGCTGATCTATTACTAAATATTTTTCTTTACCTATTATTGTTAGTTATTATTATTTTTTTTTAATGATTTAAGGCGCGTCAACTTCTAAGGTTATTGGCGCCTGGATCTTTTTTCAGTGCACTGCCGGCCTCCGGACAGTGCTCTCTCGTTACAGACAAGACTGTCCATCACCGGACAGTGAGCTGTAAGAAGCTCCTAGGAAGAGAAAATCTAAGGGTCTTGTTAGTTATTTATCTTCATTTACTCCAAAAGTTGAAATTTGGAACCAAATAGACTCCCACTTTAGTTATCTTCTTTATTCTTCCAAATAACCCCTCCAATACCATAAATTCTACTAAAGCTACTAGTTTAGTAAAGACTATTACTTTCTTTCACTATTTTCTCCAAAGCTACTCGGTAGAATTTTTCGAAATGTTGACAAACTATAGTCTAAGCCTAAATCTCCACCTATACCAATTTTCACTTCAATACGCTTTATTTATCCTTATAAATTAGTGAAAAAACACAAATCACATGTTACTTCCATCAGAGACAAGCAACATCTTTTCAATAAACATTGTAACGCCTTAACGCGTGAACCGAATAAAGTTTCGTTCCATTCGAAATGTTGTGTAGATGCTCCTTTATGAGTTAAGACCACATACGTAAGGCCTTCTCCGAAACTATTATTTATAATAACTCTAAATCTTAGCATAATTCTCATGAAATTTAACAGGAAAAAAATTATTAATTTCTACTTCAGTTAGACGTTCCATCCTACTCTCTATTCGGGGAAAACACGGGCATAACTATTCGCAGTTTTATTTCTCACACGGGAAAGTACATAAGCAGTTTAATTTCTATTTCACCTCTTTAGAAGAAATGATTGTAATCGAAGCTTGAATACTCTTACAGCTGGGTAAAAAAAAGTGTTTTGAAGTACAAAAAGTTTGTCCACTTTTGTCCAACATTTGTCCACTAATTTAGCTTCTAACGCTGTCGTCGTTATCATCATAGCGCTTTAAATGCTGGGCTATGCTATGCGTTTTCTCAGCAAAAGCTATTTATAAATATTAACTCCTACCAATACTCTTGGCCACTTTACCACTGAGAAGGCATAGGGAATCGTTGTTTCGACTAACTTCTCATTTTTCCTGTGCAAAGCCCAATAACTCTTGCTACTAAAGGAAGGATTATCTGAGTGGTTAGCGTATACTGGATTCCAACACGGAGATCTCGGGTTCGAATCTAGTTGCAGGCCTTTAGATATTCTTTTCCTAAGAGCTTCTTACAGCTAACTGTCCCATGATTGGTAGTGTTGTTTGTGACGAGAGAACATTGTCTGGATGCCAACAGTACACTGAAGAAAGCTCCGGACGCCAATAACCTCAGATGCTGATGCGTCTTAAATTGAAAAAAATAAAAATAAAAAACTCTTGCTACCCTCTCACTAAAAATGTATTTATTAACTGAGTTTTACTTTATTTTAATAATAATTAAAAAAAATAAAACAGAAAATTTTGTTTTTATGGGCCACCTCCTTATTAAACTTCACGATCAAAAGATGTATCAAGGGTTATCAAATTCCTTGCAGTCCAGTACTTTCTGATGCAGTGAAAAAAAAGAGGCCCTTTCTAACTAAAGATGTTTCAAGAGATTTTAAATATCAACCTCATGTTTATTAATATGACAAATAAAAAAAAAAACTGTAGAAATATTTGTATACACACCACGCTCCTATTATTTGATTTCAATTGTGCTATTCGGGAAGCTGTTGTGATTCACCTCAAATCAACGTAGATCCCCCAAGAAATCCACGTTGTCCTAATGTGACAGGGGGAGCGCAATGTCTTGTCATAGCTCAGTTTTCAAAACTGAATAATATTATCGCTGCCACCTTGTAAAAAAAAAATACAAATTAAATTTCCTGAACATTAACATTTATTTTTTTAACCACACTTTTAGTGTTCTTTGAATAATTGGGAATGTTAAGTGGTTGACCTAACCATACAACACTGTTTACTGGACGTGGAATAATAATTCCCCTTAAAGGTTGCGAGAGGTGTTTATCTTTATCCACAACAAACGTTCTTATGAAACTTGTACTTCCTCGTTAGATATTTTTGAAATTGCTTTAAAAGGTTATAAAAATAAATAATTAGTGATGCATTTTTTTCAAAATATACTTGATGTACTTCAATCAGTTCCAGTATAAAGTATTTTATTTTAAATAAAGTATTATTTCATCAATGAAATAGAATTATTCAAAGAACTAAACATTATTTGATCGAATGGATGAATTGGTTATCAGTGTTTGCTAATTAGTGAAGATGAATTCGCAGCCATCAACTAATGAGCCGAAACAGTCAGCTTCGAATCATTGCAGATTTAGTAGTAGATCTATTGCAGCAATGGCATCTACAGTAGGAATTAGTGTGACAGAAGATGAATGCAGGCATGTTGCTGACGAACTATATCATAAAACAAAGGAATTACTTTGTGTAAGTTATGTACATTATTATATAATAATAATAATCAGCTTTTGTCAGCTTTGATGTTCTAATCAACTCTGAATAGAGATTGACATTATTTATTAGTCTGTGTTTATTACATTGTTTATGCTGCTATCTTTCAAGTTCAAATTTCATTCTAGCAAAGCTAGGAAGGTAATGTTTTTTTAAAACAAATGTTCAAACAGTCGATCGTCAAGTGCAATCGATCACTCAAGTAAATCGATCTCCCAATGTACCAAAGTCGGACTACTTTTTTTTGTTACAATAGGAATCTTTTCAACTTAATGAAATGATTTGAGACCCCCTCAATTCGAACAGAACGTATAAAGAATTATTGATACGACCTACACGTATTAAAATTGTCGCAATTAAAATTAATTACTGTAATTATGATTTTGAAGGTTCAGTTGGTCCTAGCAATAATAAATGTGAGTGAATGGATGATGATAAATGTGAGATGTTGAGATCGGAATTTATTCCATCAACTCTCAACCCCTGCTCTTCTAGTGACATCCCTAACAGTCGTAGTACATAAAATTCACTTTTTACAAAGGGTAATTTACAAATTACAATATCTTATAGGCACGGTGTGATATGCTCCGATAATTATTACAGTCTAGCTGGTCTCCTTTTTTTAAAAACAGACTATGTAATTGCTTTACTCATGCTTCTGGCACCTCTTCATTATCTTAAATATTGAGGAATGTTTCTCTTAGTTCTTTTATGAGGTTTTCACTCCCATACTTAATAAATAGTTTCATTTCTGATACTTGGTTTTAATCAAATTGAGAGTGTCTTTGCAGAACTATGTTTTCAATAATTCTTCTTTTCTCAAAAATTGCGGTATTGATTTTCTTTTAATTTTTGGAACTATTTACATACACACTTTTACTTGGAACAGTTTCTCGAAAGATTTGTGGGCGTGTGTGTGTGAGATTCTTTAGATTTAATATTTTAAAACCTTTTTTTAAAGTGCCACATTAATACAATACAGAGTTTCACTTATTACGTAGTATTAAAGAGACATGAAAAAAATGCTAGAATTGCAAACTTGAGGAAAATCAGTTGACCGAAAGTGCAGAAACCAATTTGCCATTTTTCTTTGGTATGGAATTTTACTGAACTGAACGCTCAATGGTTTAGACATGCCATTCGCATTTCAAGTTCAAGATAATTTGACTGCTATAGGACCCCACCATCATACCCATATGTTGTTTCCATGCCGAACTCTAGAAAATTCCCCAAAACACAAAATTTATTCTTATATATTTATCTATTTTTCTAATCTATTTATCCGATATTTAAATTGAATATACTCTCGTTTCTTTAAATGCATTTTAAATTACTGTATTCGCCAGAACCGTACTTTAATATGACATGGCACTTAAAGGGAGAGTTTCTAGTTACTACTCTGAAAACTTTCCCCGAAAACCAATTTTTGTGGGAAAATGTTTCTAATAAAGTGAATATATAATCTCCGTATGTTATAATTATATTGTATTGTATTTTTATGTTTTGAAGCCAACTAAACTTGGAGTATTTTGAGTTATATATTCTCGTAATCTGTATTTGTGGTATTGTATGAAGGGGAAAAAGGAAATATATCCATACGTCAAATTGCGAATGGCTTAAACTTGGTTTCTTGGTTTAAAACAACACAGAGACAAAATAAAATCTCTCAAAATTCGATTTTTTTTTTTTGCAGATGGCGAAATTGATAATGAACCGTAATAAATGCGACAGACTTGATGTTGACGATATTAGAAGGGCTATTAGTGCTGTAGGTGGTATCAAACTCTATGGCCATGATCACACGAACGATGCAAAATTTATTTATATACCTGAAGCCGGAGTTTACGTGGAGGATGATCCAGAAATATTAGTTCCAGATAGTGCATTGGCTGAAGCTATTTATTTACAAAAAGGTCCACCATATATACAAGGTATAATAAGCATGTGTGATTGTGTTACATTTTAGAAGTTGTATTTTTTATCGGAAATAAATGTTTTGGGTCCCGCTAAAAACTAGAAATCTTTTGAGATATATATATCCTCGCAATCTGTATTTGTGGAATTGTATGTATCTATAAAGAAAAATATATAGCCATATTAAAATTCTTTTTAATGTGCTTCTTTAGAACTGCTCCGCCTCCTAAGTTATATCAAGGAATGTTAAATACATCGCAGAAATTCTAAAATTAATGAAAGTTGGTTGACCAAAAGTGCAACTATTCTTATTATTTTTTCTCATTGTGATTTTCAGATTTCGTTTAAAAGCTTAACTGCTACTCAGTAAGCAATAAAGTTAATTCATAATTTTTCCGAATAAATCCTTGTAATGAAGGTTTTAAGATAAGTCTATTTGCCCATTAGAGCTATGTAATAATAGTACATAAAGAAATTCATATAAGTGTTCCGCGCAAGATTTTTTACTATTTCTATTTTAGCTAGATGGATTATGCCAAATGGTAATGCTGAAGAAGAACCAGCTTCACAACCTCCAAGTTTGTATTATCTGGCAATTGCCAGAACAATTATGAATGGAAACCCAGAACTTGTTAAGGTAGGTTTGTGTGCCTGAACATTCTCATCAATAAATGTACTATTGCTAATTGTTATTTTTAAGGATCCTCAGTTGTCATAGCGCCTGGAGCCTTATCAGGGACTCCTGATCTCCAAACAGTATTCACACTGAGCTGTCCATCCCGGGAACGATGAACCGTTGAGACGCCACACTATTCAAGCAAGACCTTAGTTCTTAGAGATTTATCGCCTCTTTAAGGACTACAGATCTCATAATGTCTCTAATTTTTGGTCCTGATAACTTGCTTCTTAATGCTCAAAACTCTTAAGAGAGCGCTCTAATATATATAAAATAACCTTGGAGACAATTGTGGAGGAGATATAGGATGTGAAACTCACAGAACTCTCATCAATCTCAAATTTTGAGTCCCAATTCTCGCTTCTAGTCACTTTAATTGACTACTTATAACTTTTCTATTGGATGGAACATCAACATTGCCAAGACAACAGTAGGGAAGAAATTGTATACTGAAATCTTTAGACCTGAAATATTGAGACAAAGACTTTTCTAACTCTAAAATTAAAAGGCTGATGGCAGCTTGCCTAGGGGTAGAACCTCAAAAACAAGTGGCAGAGGTATTAAGCAAAAGAACAATTCTAGAATAAATCATAGAAATGATTGTAGGAATGAGGTTCGCGATGACATTAGTTGCAGAATCTCGAGAGGAAACAGATGTCTGGGGGCTTTAAGTAGTACGTTTCGTAATAAGCACTTCGAAAGTCACCAGATAAGACAGACCTCCGAACTGTATTGTTATGCGGCTGGTTATACATGGGTGCTGATGAGCTGAGGTTGAACTGCTGGGAAAGAAAAGTTGAGCCTAGAAGTTGAAAACGGAGTGTACCGTCCTCGTCAAAATGCTGGATTGTATTAGCTCTACAGAGAAGAGACGCTTGGGCTGCCATAAAAGGGGAAAGGTTATGTTGGTTAGGTTACCTCCACAGAATGATTGAGGATAGAGCCCCTCAAAAGGTCTATAAAGGACATCCAGGAGGTAGAAGACCTAGAAGTCGAAGATGGTTGCGTTAGCTGCAGGATGTTGAGGTGGATTTGATGAAGTGAGCATCAGACAGTGAAGAAGAAGAGTTGGGACCTCTGCTAAAGGAGGCCAAGGCGCTGCTTTAGGAGGCCAAGGTGCTTTAGCGCAGAGGAAAAAGAAGACAGTAATTGACTTCTTCTAAATGTTCTATATGAAGAAACATTAACAAATTAGGGGAGGAATGGGATGTAGAAATCTGTAGATCTCCATAAACTCAAACATTGAGACATAATAACTTGCTTCACAAACTTAGAGTTAGAATTTAAATATTATGCTCAATTAAAGACTTTTCCAACTCTAAAATTAAAAAAATACAGTTAAAATAAAAAATATCGCTTTGGAGATCTATGCGCTATTAAAGCTTTGACTATGTGGTTCGTGAAGATTAAAATGTCGACGCCTTATTAAATCATGATAAAAGAGGATATTTTGTAAATAGTTTATTTTTCCTACAAGATATTAGTTCTATGTAGTTATATTATGTCGGTATCACAAATATCCTTTTTTGTATTTTTTGCTGGTATTAGAGTGTCTTGTTTTACTATCTGATTTAGGATTCGTTATTTAATTATTTCAGATAGCTTTAGAAGATTTAAGGTCCAATCCTAAAATTGGCCCAGAATGCCCATATTTTTTAAATTTGGTGGCTTTAACAATGATGCAACAAATTGTACGTGACATTAATCTTACGGATAACCTGATTGCTACTGTTGAAGCTATATCCAAAAATAAATACGTCTGCGTCAGCACTTATATAGCTGTGAGTTCTACTTTGTATCTTTTATTCGATATTTATTATTTTGTAGTTTAGTTATTATTAAAAAATGGTGTGTATTTCATTTCAGACAAACTATGCAGCTAACGCTTTACTGAAAATAGTTATAGAAGCTCCAGAATCAAATAACGACAACGATATAATATTAAGAATAAGAGCAGGAACATTGCTTGCTAGGGTACGTTAGCTAATTGTGTAAAAGTTCTATTCTGTATGAGTGTTGCAATAAATACACTAGGCTCAAAGTGTCGCTCGAAAATGAAATATCACAGGAAGTTTAACTACAATGTAGAAGTGAACTACAGTATCGAATTCAAGAGGAATTGCATTGAAGTTTTCACCGGTTATGCATTTTTGAGGTCCCCTTGAGTAAGAATAGTTGAGTCATCGATCTCCGAGTCCTTCATAGGTCCTTCATTTCTCTCTAAAATACCCTTTTGTTGTAGAGAAACTACATAATAACAAAATCTACTAAGATTAAGTAAAAAGACTTTAAATAAGCAGATTTTTAGTTAAAAATATATGAATTTTCGTAAAATTAAGTCGTGTGAATGATTCACATAAGATTTGTTGGATATTTTGGTTGCAGGTGATTGGCGAATGGAGAATTGAAATTAAACAATACATGGATACGGTTAAACACCTTTTGGAATATCTGCTTGATCCAAATGCTCCCATACAGTCTCATTTTGGTAATTTAATTCATTAAAATCCGTCAATAGTAAATATTAAATTGGGTACCCACACATTCAGGTTACAGTGACAATGAGAGGTAGGAGGCGTATGTTGAAAGCGTGCGTCCTATGAAGCTTTCGCAAGACTCGAACCCTCCTGTGGCATTGCTAACGGCCTCATAAGTACAACTATTAATAGGCTTACTGCAAGTCACAGAAGTAGTTGGTCTGAGGCAAGCGAAAACATTCATTATTAGCTACTCGCCTAAATTTACTGCACTGTTATTTCAACAAGGCCGGGAGACCATTCTTATGCCTTTAAATGAGCCAATGTAGACTGAATATACATCGCTTGGGCCAGGAAACGGATGGCTTGTTTAGGCTTTGCTTCTCATATAGAGGTAAGTGGGAAGAGCTTGCAATAGGTTTTATTTCAGTTCATCTTCATACTTTTCCCACGTTATCCTTACGAGACTAAGTCTAATCTTACAAATAGTTTTTCATCTTCAAGGTGTCGTAGGCTTTCTGACCAAGCCTCATATCATCTAATCTGTTGCAGTTATATTAGATTTAATTTTAATACTAAACTGTTCTAGAGATTTGTAAAGGAAGAGGCTTTAATGCCAATGCTCTACGAGCTAAGAAGGTTCCAATGGCAGATAATGTTGAAACACCAGTCGCTTAAGGGATTTAGATTCCCATAGTATCCAAATTCAACAACATAAACAAGTTACTGACAACCCCATCATTCACAGACTATTCATGCAAAAGTATTAATCAATTATTTCTTACTTTAAATTAGTATCTTTAAAACGTTTCAATATTTCTTGTTAAAGGTTCAGTTGTAACTTTGACAGCGCTTGGTGAATTCGCTTTGATCACATATGTGTGGCCAATTATTGAAAAATATCTAATGTTACTGGCTGGGCGAATATTTCTTTCGCCATTCTTTGATCCTTACACATTACACATAATGACTGCTGTATTTGTAAGTATTTTTTATTTCAGCATATTTTTTTATGTTATTTAACTTTGCTGATTTCTCCTGCTCCTTGCAATCATGTCAATTTTCGAAATTGAATTTTCATTCAACTACGCCGTCCGCTTAAATAAAAATAATAATAAAAAAACCGGACTGCGTGTTCTTCGCACATATATATAATTGTGTCTATGTAAGGTTTAATGTGATATTTTTGGGCTTACTTCCTTGCAATATTAAAATAATAAATTTTCTGTCAATAATTATTCGCATTACTGTATACTTCTCCAAATGTGTCTCGTAAGGTCTGTGTTACAACACTTCATTGGAGAAAGGTAAAATAATTAGATCATATTTATAAACAAATAAGTATATACTTTCAAATAATAATTAATTCAAAGTATAATCTTTTTTACCTACGAATAAATTTTATTAAAACAAATGAATTACGAATAAATTATAATAGGTCTTATTTCATTAATAAAAACACTTATAAAGCTCTCTGGAAGTGTTAATATTTTAAAATACAATATTAAAATATGTTTTCGTTTCGGGCAGCGACGCCACTATTACTATAATTAACTTTGATTATCCTCGGGCAGCATAACACCGGTGAAATATTTAAAGTTGTAATCCTGCCTTTAAAAATTCTTGCTCATTTATATTTTCCAGAACAGTGAAACCCTACATAACAGGGGCAAAGAATTTGATTATCCTTAAACGGTTCTATTATTCTGCTCTCCCTTCTTAAATTCCAATCTTTACTACTAACAATTTTTTTAGATTTTAATTCACAAAATAGAGTGATTATTCAAAAAATATGTTTAACTCGAACACACATATTATAGTATAAAAAATAAATCAAAAACAATAACGCAGAAACTTTAAACTGTTTCAAATTGTACTAGAGATGCTTCTGTCTCTAAAAGTTTGTTCAAAACCCAAGAAATGGAAGAATGACTTTACTAATCCGATTTCTCAAATTTTGTTTTTCTTGTAAGTGGCCCCTACGATTTTGTTTAAAACTAAAAGCTAAAAGTTTTTTTTTCAACCTTCTGGAGGTTAAAAAAAGTGCGGGTTTCATTGAACTACAAAGACTAAACATTTGAAGGCCTATCACTTTGTATTTAAATTGTTTTGATTCCTGACTATCTTGATGAAAATGTAACTAGTTATATTAGCTTCCCATTGTTTACATCCTAAAACTAAAATTTGTCAAAACGCCGGTAAGTAGTAATTTTAACTGCTCGTCCCTTGTTAGTTATAGACTAATTTAGATTACAAGGTTTTCAAAACCTTGATTTTTAAGCTGGGTTCTGAAGGAAATTAAGCATATCAAGTTTTTCATTAGTCATCTTAAAAATTTATTTGTGCTTTATATCTGATAATGTTTATCTCAGTAGTTTTGTCTACATTTTAGGCAGCCACACGAGCCACACCTGATAAAAGTCGACTTCTTACTGGTTTATTAGCTGATGTAGACAACCAACTTTATATGATATTTGGTGATTCAGCAAATCCACAAAGGCAGGCTAGAAAAGTTATGACTTCAATATCAGATTGCCTACCAATATATCCAAGAGCAAAGCGCCAAATACATTCGGCAGCATTTTTGCGCCTTAAATTAATCAAAATTAAACCACAAGATAATCGATTGAAATCTAACTCACATTTTGGGACTTTAACTAATAAATGGCAATGTTTTCATGAAGATATTTATGAGAAGAATGTCAACTATTCAACTGGTTGCTTACCTTGGGCCAAATATCATATAAAAAATTTTGGCCAACCTTCGTCGAATGCTTTTGTATATGTGTCTAGAAATATAAGATTTAAAAGAGCTTTACATAAGAAATCTCCAGCTGGCGATATAAATTTGATGCTCTAAATAAATTTTGATGAAAATTGTTATGTTTTTATCTTCTCCTTTATTTAAGTGCATTTTTGTTTTTGTTTTTTTAGTGTATTATAGATCTTTTCTGTGATAGGTTACGGCTGTTACTTTTTATAAATACGAGATTTCACTGGTGAAGTATTTAGCACAGTTAGAATACAAATCAGGGTGCGCCGTACTTTCCATTTAACTAGCTGTGGCATCTTTAATACAAGACAGTCCCAAATAAATATTTATGACGATCAATACCTACTCCAAGTAACTTATAAAAAATGTTTAAATAGTTTTAGAGATAGAAATTTATTTATTTATTTTATTGTGACAAATACTGAAACGATTAAATGATTTTTAATAATTAGTTATGAGAAATATTGTTATCAGTTTAATTATCATTTTTTCCTCACCATCCTTAGTACATTAATTTACTGTTTTTTTTTTGTTAATTTTTGTCATTGATGAAAACAATATTTCCTAGTATTATTTTAGGTCAAGCATCTTTTTTATTAATTCATCTGAGTCTGATCTAGCCTTGTTTTTGAGATTTTTTTAAAAATAATTTGATCTATAATAAAATACCTATTAGAAAAAATTAGTTTAATAGGATTTTTCTACTAATAGCTAGAATTGACCAATTACATGGCGCATTGGAAATGTAATTGTAGGCGGCAAGACTTAGAGAGCATTCAATTCTTTTCTCACTTCAGCTGATATCGCGTTAAAACATAGATATACTCACATCATCCATTTTTACTTTCTACTACTCCTAGTAAGAAGGAAGTATTGCGATTGTCAAATTTTGAAATTGATATTTTCTTGGAAGTGCATGTTTTGAGTTACACGCGAAAATTGTAATTTTGGAGCAGCAGTGCATTAATAAATAGTCTTTTTGCGCGACATTGATGGTGTCATCTTTACGACTGTTGGATCCTCGCAAGGAGATGCGGCCCCCCTTGTGGGAAATTTAGAATGATGCAGTGGAGGGTTGGCTGCATTGGAGGTCTGTAGGGAGAAAGGAACTGCGTACGTGACCTGGCTCAGGCAGTTGTCCTTGGACTTCAAAAAAAGTTGTTGGGTCGTTTTTCAATGTGTGTTTTGCCGGTGTCTCTGTGCTTAGCATCAGAAAAGATTTTCGGGCTTCTTCTGGTTAGGTGTGAATTTTTGTGCCGTGATCAGATCACTATAGTAATCTATTGGATCCATTGGATGTTTTAGTTTTTATAATTGGTCATGACCATTCTAGAAAATAATGTAATGCCTACTCATGTAAGTCTCAAACTTTATAATACGCCATAGACTAATGTGTTCCTATTTCGTCAAGAAATGTTTTTATTATTTTGAATTCTAGCTTTAAGATTTCCCGTTTGTCAAGAAATGTTTTTATTATTTTGAATTCTAGCTTTAAGATTTCCCGTTTGTCAAGAAAGGTTTTTATTATTTTGAATTCTAGCTTTAAGATTTCCCGATTGTCAAAATTAATAAATATTTGTTTCTTTATAAAAGGTATTTTGAGTGGTGGTGTCCCCCACCTAGTTCCATCCCCTATTTAACTGTTAATTTAAAATATTATGTCTAATTGTCCTTCCTCCCTCTACGTCGACTAATCATGGTGCCGAAACCCGGGAACACTCAAGATACCTATTAAATAAATAAGTAAATAAATAAATAATTACATAATTTTTTGTGTTCTGTTTAGACTTATAGTAATTTTCATTTGTTTATATATATATATGAATATACTTGTAGCTTAGAAATACACAGTCATATTTTAATTTCGCTTTAAAATTATTTTTTGGAACATCGTTCATATTTTATATTGTTCATATTTTTTCATTGTGATCTAGCCTGAAGTCAAGTTATTCTTGGAATTTACAAATGTATTGTTTTAGTCACTCATAGGTTACGTCTTGCCTTTGCCTTGTGGCTCCGTATTTTTTGTGTTAATTATAATGTCAAATTAAATATTTCGTTTGCACTATAAACCTTGTTTATTCTCGTATTCTGTATTTACTATTCAACAATTATTTATATATATAATTTTTTTTTGTCCGTGTTGTTCTGTCAAGTTCTTGTTCAACTTGTTTTATAATTATACTAATTTGTTTTTTGTTAAATTTATACTATTTTAAATTTATACTGTTTTACAAATTTATACTATCTTTTGTATTGTGTATTTATATTTTGTATTTTGTATTTTTTTTGTCGACAAGAGTTATTAGTTGTGTCCAATTTTAGGATCATGGAGGAGTCCCTGGAGAAAGTCACCCCCCCTGTTTCGCCAGTCCCGTCGGTTTCCCCCTCGTTGGAGGAAACTCCCCGAGCTTCCACCCAACCTGAGGCCAGCGAGAGTCTCAATGCTATCAGATGTCGGCACCTCGTTGCCAGGTTGGACCAGTGGGCTCGGAGTGTTCAGTTGTTGGACCTGGATTCCCCAGACAGAGTTGCAAGGTGCCAACAGTTCTCCGCTCTCTTTCAATCCTTGTCCCAGACTGTGGACAGGGAAGCCTGGGAGTGGCTTCGACTGTTGGCGCCAGAGGATAGTGGTCCCTTAGCCCTGGCACTGTCTGCCAGTCATGCTCAGGCAGAGCTCGCCCATTTGTCTATCGTCCTCCCTGCCTTGGCTACACCCCTCATGATGGAAAATGTGCCGACTTCCTCACCGCCCAGTCCCGTTCCCGATGATTCTGTGTCAGAGTTGGCGCGGAGACAGCTTCAGGAACTGGTCATCCCTAGAATTCCCGTGTTTGGAGGGGAAGTATTATCATATAGAGAGTTCAAACGGACCTTCCAGTCGGAGGTCCATAAATTGGCTCTCTCACCTGCCAAGCGACTTCAGGCGTTGCGGTCTTGCCTGAGGGGTCCACCCTTGTCGATCATTCAGAATGCCACCCTGACGGAGGCCGGGTACCTCTACGCTTGGGAGACATTAGACGGCCGGTATGAGGGGAGGCTAAGAATTGCTAGTGCCATGCTGGAAGCCTTCCTTCAATTCCCGGCCGCTGGCTCCAGCATGGAAGATATCATCGCTTGGCTGTCTGGGCGACAGATTCTCCTCGACCACTGCGACATCCCTGAACCCCTGGACTTCTTGTTGTGTCATGTCTCCCTGTCTGTCCTGTCCCCTGGCCTTCAGGAGGAGTTCCGGAAGAAATGCCTTGGTTCCTTTGACGAATTGCCCCGTAGTGGTCAAGTATTGGACTTTCTAAAGCAGCAGGAAGACAGGTTTTCCCCTAAACTGGTCCCCTTACAGAAAATGTCGCATTCATCTGCTCAGTCTGGTCCTAGCCAGGCTTCCGCCCCCTTTACTCCTTCATCCGGTCCTGCCCCTCCGGTCGACGAACCACAGGTGGTGGAGGTCCCTTCGCCAAACCAGTTTAGACCGTATCGCCCCAAGTCAGTCAGTTTTGTCCCCCGCACACCGAGGAGGCCTTCACCTACCCCTTCCCCGGCTCCAGTTCGGCGCTCCACGCCTTCTACGTCCTGCGCCCCCGCCTCCTCAGTCTCTTCAATCCGATGCTACTTTTGTGGGGGACCACATCGGTTGTCCCGCTGCGACAGATATTTGCAATTGTCTGGCAAGGATAGGTGGAGTTTTGTCGCGGAGGAACGCCTGTGTGTTAATTGCCTGTCTAAATATCATCAAGTATCCCGCTGTCCCTGCCAGGTGGGGTGTGGCAAATGTCATGGCGAGCACCACACCACCTTGCACCCCCCTCCTCAGTCTTCCAGCGTATGCCAAGAAGCACGAAGTGCCTCCCACCTGCCGTCCTTAATGTCCTTGAGGACATGTCCGCCTCCAGAATCTAAGTCCTCTTCCAAACAAGCCTCTTCACCCTCTCAATCCAGATCTTCACCTCCTTTTCCCAAACGCCCACTCCTTCCCCCCAGTTCCTTTGAGCCTCTACTGTCAGTCAGGGACTCTGATTCCAGACCTACGTCATCATCCTCGGGCAGCATATCCCCTGTCCTTCCCATAACCTATTTTGGCCGACATCCAGCACCAACCCCCCAGTCAGATTTATAGGTTCTTGGCAGGCACGATACCCCTCCCTTATCCAGTGTCGTCTTCTGTCGTCGTAGACATTGTCGTTTATGTCATGCTACGAAAGCCTCCCGAAAATCAATATTCAAGTCTTTCCCATCCGACATGTCAGTTTCCCCCACTGCCATGGTGTATCTCCTTGGAGGAGATAGCCAGTGGTATCGTGCTCGTGCCCTGCTGGATTCAGGCAGTGAGATTAATCTAATGTCAGCAACCTTCGCCAAAGAATGTAAACTGAGTTATTCTCCCATGTCAGGTGCTATCCGAGGAATAGGAGGAAATATTGCCACCCAGGTCGTGGGTTTTGTGTCAACTAATTTAAAACAATGCCCGCCATTTTCCCAACTTAAAGTTCCCTTTCGCGTAGTCACTAAGACAGTTCCGGATGCTCCATCCTCGTATTTTCCTGTCGGTGATTGGGTACACCTAGCAAATAAATATTTAGCCGACCCGACTTTCAATGAACCAAGCCCAGTAGACGTGGTATTTTCAGCTTCGGTCTTTGATGCCCTCGATCTCAGTCAGATGATTCGCTCACAAAATGGCTCCCCTAACGCACGATTGACAACCCTTGGCTGGGTCATGTCTGGTCCCCTGAAAAGGCTACCTGTTAAAAGGGTTCGTTTTCACCCTTCTGTCCAAAACCACATGTCTAACTCCAAACTTTATCGGACCTATTATAAAATATTATTTAAACATAAGTATGGTCATTTAATCCCCTCTAAGGTACCTAATAATGAGTCTAATCCTGAAGACAAGACTCCAACCAGCACCCCTCCTGGTGAGTATGAGTCTGAGCCAGTTGCTCATCGTAATAACCCTGAACTTATCATGGAACCAGAACAGTCAGTTACTCCTAGCCGGTCTTCGTCCTCTGCTCAAATTTTGTCAACCCTCGAAGAGGAAGTCACTCCTCAGCCTTGTGCTCGCCCAACCTTAGACATTCCGCTCCCTCCTCCAAAACCACAACGTTTAAATAGAACGCGGCGTCCGCTACAAATTCTTACCAGCCCGGATTCTGAGTCTTTTCCTCCTACCACAATTTCAGCGGAAGCTTCTTCTTCTGAAAATTCTACCTTGCCTGTTAAGTCTTCCTTATGCAATCCTGTGTCGGTTGTCTCTATCCAACCTACTGTACTCCGCTTCAGCTCAGTAAAATCCTCCCAACCAAGTCAGCATCCCCCCGATCAGGTCCTGTCCCGCCTCATGGAAAAAATGTTTGCCCTGGAGGAAGTATCTGAAGTCTCTCCCCTTACGCCAGAGGAGTTGAAGGCCGAAGAGTGCTTCTCTAAGTCTCACTCTCGACTCCCTGATGGTCGCTTTTCAGTAGCACTGCCGCTCAAAACCAGTCCTTGTTGTCTCGGCGAGTCTAGAAAGGTTGCTCTAAAGCGCCTTCTTCAGACTGAGTCTCGCCATGCGAAGTCTCCACATCTTCGCCCTCCCTATGTCGAATTCATGCGAGACTACCTAGAGTCGAAACACATGGAGCTAGCTCCTCCCCTAAAGTCGGGTCAAGTTACCTATTACATACCCCATCACGCGGTACATCGCCCAGATGACCCCCCGGAGAAGATCAGAGTTGTCTTCAATGCCTCTCAGAAGTCCTCATCAGGCGTTTCCCTCAATGAGCTCTTACTCCCTGGCCCTAGATTACAGCTTGACATCTGGAAGGTTGTTACCAGATTCAGAGTTGACAGGTGGGTATTTACAGCCGATATTCGTCAAATGTTTCGTCAAATATTGCACCCCCCTGAAGACAGAGACCTATTACGTATCCTTTGGCGCTTTGATACCAGTCAACCGGTTCAGGAGTACAGACTGTGTACTGTCACGTATGGAACCACGTCAGCGCCCTACTTAGCATGTCGCGTGTTACAAGAGTTAGCCCTCACTTCGCAGAATTCCTTTCCCCAAGCAGCAGAGATCCTTAGGGATCGTACTTCTGTCGATGACGTCTCCGGAGGCGGCCCTACTTTTGAAGCGGCCCTGGAATCGAGAGACCAACTCATAAGGTTACTAAGTCAAGCTCAAATCGAGCTCAGAAAATGGGCAGCCAATCACCCTCGACTGTTAGAAAAAATTCCTCTCGACCACCTTCTCCCAGCAATGTCTTCCGTATGTCTAGAGAATGACGAGGAGTCACAATTAAAAATCCTTGGCCTCTGTTGGAACCCCTCACAAGACTATTTCCATTTTTTGATTCGTTCAGTCCCCAATATTCAAACTAAAAGACAATTAGCCAGTCAGATCGCAAAAGTTTTTGATCCATTGGGATGGTTAATCCCAATAACAGTTTTTGCTCGTGCAATATTTCGAGTCGTTTGTCAAGCCTCCTTTAGCTGGGATGATCCTTTACCTTCATCCATTATCCAAGAATGGTCTCAGTTTGCTGTCACCCTTCCGGAACTCTCAAATATTCGTATCCCTAGATTCTTGTCCTTGTCTACTCCTAAATTTTATTTAACCGGTTTTGCTGATGCATCGGAACGGGCATATGCAGCCGTAGTGTACCTTGTGTCACTTTCTGAGGAAACAGTCATCAGCCTGATCATGTCTAAAGCCAGAATGGCTCCAATGAAACCTGTTACGCTCCCACGCCTCGAGCTTTGTGCCGCTCATCTCCTGGCTCTCACACTCCATAAAGTCAGTCTTCTCTTCCCTCAGATACCCTCTCCAAACATTTTCGCCTTTTCCGATTCTACCATAGCTCTTGCCTGGATAACCGCTACCCCACCTCCACATTGGAAGGTGTTTGTAGGCAATAGAGTGGCTGCCATTTTAGAAAAGGTACCCGCTTCCCAATGGTTTCATGTCCCTTCATCGCAGAACCCTGCGGACTGTGCCTCACGTGGGCTAAAGCCACAGGAGTTGGTAAACCACCCCTTGTGGTGGGAAGGCCCTCCTTGGCTAAAATTGAACCCTGAGTCATGGCCCCTAAGACAAGTAAATGCAGATTTGTCGGACCCAATGGTGGGGGCAGAAATTCGCTCCCAGGCTCTTAATGTATCGATCGCAGTCTCCTCCCCTGAGGATTTGGAATCCAAGTTCTCCAATTTGCATACGCTTATCAACGTGGTTGCCTGGTGTCTAAGATTCGCCCACAATGCCAGAAATTCAGCCCACCACATCTCAGGCCCATTAAAGGTCAAAGAACGCGGTGAAGCCCTGCGTGCCCTGATTGTTCGAGCTCAGCGACATTCATTTTTAGAAGAAATTGAAGATGCCCAGTCCTCCAGACCTAAATTACGCCTGGTCAGAATTTTAGGCTTATTCATACATACCGACGGAGTATTGCGAGTTGGAGGAAGATTAAGACAAGCCAATATCCCTGAGTCCAATAAACACCCGGCCCTGTTGCCTCAGCAACATCCCCTTACGGCCCTGGTAATTCAAGACGCTCACGTATCCAATCTCCATGTAGGCCCTACCGCCACTCATGCCTTTCTCCGAAACAGATATTGGATCACTAATGGAAAAAATGTAGTTCGACGTCAATTGTCATCATGTAATAAATGTTTCAGCATTAAACCATCCCCTTTCAACCCCATTATGGGTCAACTGCCAGAGGGAAGAGCCAGCGCCTCACCACCCTTCACGACTACTGGTATTGACTACGCAGGCCCCTTCAACGTAAAAATTGCGTCACTTCGGTCCGCCAAGGTCCTCCAATGCTACCTCGCTATCTTCATCTGCTTTTCGACAAAGGCCATTCACTTAGAATTGGTCACTGACCTCACGACTCAGGCCTTTCTAGCCGCCTTAAACCGATTCATAGCCAGGCGAGGCATGCCTAGTCACATATGGTCTGACAATGGTACTAATTTTGTCGGCGCTACCAGGAGACTTAAGGAAGTATCTGCCTTGTTGAATGATTCCCAATGTCAAGAGTCGATCCTACGAGAGTCCGGAAGAAGAGGAGTCGAGTGGCACTTCATCCCACCAAGAGCACCCCACTTCGGTGGTCTATGGGAGGCAGCGGTCAAGTCCACGAAACGTTTGCTGAAAGTTACCTTGGGCCTGCAAGAGCCCACAATGGAGTGTCTTCTCACCATTATCTGCCAGGTCGAGGCTATTTTAAATTCACGACCTCTGACAACCCTTTCGTCGTCGCCAGACGATCTACAAGTCTTAACGCCAGGACATTTCCTAATTATGCGTCCAATGACTGCTCTTCCGACTAGTGACTCCCTGAACCAACGCACCGCCCTCAAGTCTAAGTGGGCAATGGCCCAATTCACTGTTAGCCAGTTTTGGAAACGATGGCATCGGGAGTACCTCCTTGATCAGCAGGCAATGATCAAATGGCATTCGCCCTCTTTCCCAGCGGCAGAAGGACAAATAGTCACGATTATGGACGACAACCTCCCTCCACTGCAATGGTCCTTAGGCCGGATCACCAAATTGCATTATGGCCGAGATGACGTGGCCAGGGTGGCCGAGGTGAAGACGGCGTCCGGAGTTATCAGCCGCCCTGTCAGGAAGCTGTGCCCTCTCCCAAATCAGTAAGTGGAACTCTGGCGAGTCCACTGCGGGGGAGGATGTTGGATCCTCGCAAGGAGATGCGGCCCCCCTTGTGGGAAATTTAGAATGATGCAGTGGAGGGTTGGCTGCATTGGAGGTCTGTAGGGAGAAAGGAACTGCGTACGTGACCTGGCTCAGGCAGTTGTCCTTGGACTTCAAAAAAAGTTGTTGGGTCGTTTTTCAATGTGTGTTTTGCCGGTGTCTCTGTGCTTAGCATCAGAAAAGATTTTCGGGCTTCTTCTGGTTAGGTGTGAATTTTTGTGCCGTGATCAGATCACTATAGTAATCTATTGGATCCATTGGATGTTTTAGTTTTTATAATTGGTCATGACCATTCTAGAAAATAATGTAATGCCTACTCATGTAAGTCTCAAACTTTATAATACGCCATAGACTAATGTGTTCCTATTTCGTCAAGAAATGTTTTTATTATTTTGAATTCTAGCTTTAAGATTTCCCGTTTGTCAAGAAATGTTTTTATTATTTTGAATTCTAGCTTTAAGATTTCCCGTTTGTCAAGAAAGGTTTTTATTATTTTGAATTCTAGCTTTAAGATTTCCCGATTGTCAAAATTAATAAATATTTGTTTCTTTATAAAAGGTATTTTGAGTGGTGGTGTCCCCCACCTAGTTCCATCCCCTATTTAACTGTTAATTTAAAATATTATGTCTAATTGTCCTTCCTCCCTCTACGTCGACTAATCAACGACAATCCAGGTTTTTTATTTCTTCAAAACTATGATTACTAAACTAGAATCCCCAATATTTGACAAGCCAAAACTTGGTTTGCTAGCGAAAGAGTCTGGCGCAGTTAGTTAAAAGAAGCTAAACAATAAAAATCAATTAACATTTATTAGGTACTATACATTACAAATGTACACAAAATATACAAATGTACGAATATATTATACATTTTAGATATAAAATTTCTTTTTTAATAAAAAAAAAATATATTTATATATAAATAATTTAATGTGTGTTTTTTTTCTATAAATATTACTTATTTCTTGAATGGCCTTAATGGCACTAGTTATTTGGTTGCATTAATATTTACATCAGTTTAATAACAAAAAAATAATAATTAAATTTATCCACTAATTACAAATAATAATAACAATACAAAATGCAATAGAATGGACTCTTATTTTATTCATTTGACTTAATGGTTACAGAAGTACATTAAATAATGGATAAAATTGTGGTAGACTGAAGAATTTTAGAAACGTGAATGTGAAGACCAATGAAATGAAAACCACCAACGGCTAGGGAAAGATTTATTTGATTATTCATAAAAAAACAAAAAAACGTGGACAATAAAAAATTGATTGAAAAAAAAACAGTAATGGTCCCAACGTAGAGATTTAAAGTGCTTGCTAGTTAGATGCTGACATATTTTCTCTGATTGCAAAATAATAATAATAATAATAATTAGGGAAGGGATTAGCTATGAGGTTAGCATACTGGACTCCCACGCGGAGGTCCCGGGTTCGAATCCAGCAGCTGACCCTTAGATTTTCTCTTCCTAGGAGCTTCTTACAGCTCACTGTCCGGTGATGGACAGTGTTGTCTGTAACGAGAGAACACTGTCCGGAGGCCGGCAGTGCACTGGAAAAAGCTCCGGGCGCTAATGACCTCAGCTGTTGATGCGCCAAAAAAAAAAAAAAATAATAATTGTTCACGCTCTAAAATCTCACATTATTCAACTCCAAATTCCCCTCTTTCAAATTATAGTTTCTTTTCTTGCAATAATAGTAAAAATATCACTGAAAATAGTGTAGAAATCTTTCTGCAAACAGTAAAATACCCGCCCTTCTCCTTGATAACAGTTTCGAGCTAATTATTAATTATAATTGTCGCGTAATTAAAATTTGAAGAATAAAAATGAAGATTGGTAGTTTGAAACGTCTCATAAAATGTAGTGAGGAAATATCGAGAAGTTGAATTTCATTTAATATTAATATTATTAGAGACTGTTATCAGTTCTACACAAAGGAATAACTGGATAGTACGTTAAACCCGTGCCAGTGTGAACAATCTCCGTCAATAGCCAGGTTAGCCAGCCAATTCTTTGAGAGAATATGTGCAATCAAAAATTGTATTACGATACCCCTAATAGATCTCTCTTCATCAACTATTCTATTTTTATGAACTAAAAACATTTTTCTCTTACTCCTTTCTCTATAATATTTCTTGAGGATTCCCGAATGATTTTTTTTCCCCAACAATATTAATAAATGGACGATTTCAAGGCCTTAACAGATTAAAATTAATCCTTCGGATTTGGGTCTTCTAAAACCAAATAGTTTTTCTCAACAACAAATTTTATTGAGGATAGGTCCCAAAGAAGGTTGATGTTTTTCAGCTTTCGAAGAATTCCCAATGTTCTTTAGGAATTTACTAGAGTATGTAGCCGGTTATAATTAAGACATTTTAATTTCTGTTGAACTTTTATAGGAACGTGTCATGGTCAGCTTTTTTTCTTTTTACAAATTTTTTTTTTTATAAAACTAATTGCACAGAGTTGCCTTATATTAACGAAATCAAAATTTACAAGACTCTCCCTGATCTCAAAAGAAAATACATTTACCAAATTATACTATAAAAATAATGTAAATGTACTGTGATTTAGAAGTCTATTCTAAATTACTTGTAAACAAAAAAAGTTGTTGGAAGACGACCATAAAAGTCATAAAAATTTTAGTATGATCCTTATAGAACTACTATTCTCTGAGTACCATAATTTGATCCAATAGTAAATACATAAATTACAAATTATCAAGAAAAAAAAAAAAAAAACAAATCCTATTATATTAAATTAAAATCTATCAACAAAATAATGTGTAATAATTTAAATAAAATGTATATAATCTCAAACAAAAGAGGTAAAAATTGGTAAAATTGTATGCTAGAATTATACAAAAATATATATGCATATATAACAGTTAAATATATAAATGAAACAGCAACAAATTAATATTAATATTAATTACGCAGTACTAATCTAATAATAAGTAACAATGTAACGATCAAGTTACTTTAATACTATACTGTATGAGGTGTGTACAAGTTGTAAGGTATCCTTATTTTGACTCTCTCTCACTTCTAAGAAGTATTACAGGCATAATGACCATAGCAGTTAAGTGCCTCACAAAAAAAAAAAAAAAAAAAAAGAAGTATTACATTCTTACAAAGTATTACAAAAATTTTATTTTGAACTCTAAAAAAATGGTTTAATTTTTTAACTTATTAACCAAGTAATGAGTTTCAAATTGAATTATGAAACTTTTTTGTGAAAACTTATAGTACTAAATGCTATTGAAGCTGTTGTTAATTAATACAATTTACAAATTTGATTCTAAACAAATTAGGCCGATATTCACTAGTGTATCGACAGTTGTATATAGTTAAATATATAAAAATTAGTCGATAAGAATTTTTTTTTGTATAATTGATATTTCAGGGGTAGAAATATTCTTTTTTTTTTCAGATTTTTTCAACTTGTACGCATCTCGTATTCTTTATTATAGCAACTTACAGAAGATGTATCCTCTGCATAACGAGCGGCACTTTCTATCATTTACAATGGTTTGGTCTGATGAGTCGGACACGCTTTCCATAAATTGCTTCCAAAAATTAGAGAGACTATTCTAAAATATAAATTAAGCAACAATCATCAGACAAACATATTAAATTAAAGAATAAACATCTAAAAAGATTTTTGAACTTTTCAATATTCTAAAACTTTTAATTACTCAAACCCACAAATTTTAAAAATTAATAAGTTGTAAAATATTAATTTTGTAACTTCAACACATTTGGAAGTCTATGTTTATTTTTATTTAAATAAGAATATTAAATTAAAGTTAATTAATACAATTTAAAAACAATTTTTTTAAAAACAACAATGTATTTTAAAGCCTATTATACAAGCTTTAGGGTTACTGGAATTCAATGATGTCTAATGTCAGCAGATTAAAAAAATATTCCGTATTAGGAAATATAACTACATGGGCGAAATTCCCTTAAGGTTTTTTAAAAAGTTTTCCTTGTAAAACAAACAGCATTAATTAGTAGATAAAAGGTTAAAAAACATATTTTGCAGGCAAATTTAAGTTAAGAGAATTTATTTTAAATATACAATTTATTTTTCAACCTAAACTGTTTTCCATCTTTACGCCAACTGAACAACTCTCCTTCTTCCTCAGGACCCAAAAATATTCATCTAGTGCCTATCATAATTTGCTTAATTTTTGAGTCCCAAAAAGTGGGATGTAAGTTTGGAAAGAGCGAAGTGAGGTAATTTTCCCACTAATATTCAGTAATTTTTTCCGAATCTAAAGATGTGTGCGGCCAAGCATTATCGTGTGAAAGATAATTTCTCTCGTTAAAAATAGGTTTGGGTCTGAATAATGCAGTTGACTTATACGTCCTGGTACGCATGCTTTCCCTTGATAAAAATAAACTAGATTTCCATCTTGGGAATCTGGCTTAATTATTGCTCAGAGAGTAAAACAGGTCAGTAGTTTATATTCTAAACCATCTAAAATAAACGCTAATTTCTTTAGAGATTTTTTAATTTACCTACGTAGAATAGGTGAATGGGCTCAGGTCAAGCAATCTGAGGATCTATTGTAACGTCCCCGGTTAACTAATGGCTTTCAGCGCTTGCACAAATTAATGTTCACAAATAGTTTCCAAAGCCACCTTCTTATTAGTTCATCACTGTACGCCCGGTTAAAGAGGCCATGCTCTCGACTTGTTCTCGCAACTGTAGACGAGCGGAACGGTGTGAGGTCTCTTCTTCAACGAAGCAAAACCTGAAATGATAGCCATCAATAAGACGTCATGTCTTCATGGGCTCGCATGTCTTTTGAGCCTACAGTGTATAGCCTTTCAGCAGGTTCACTATAATTTCTTAAAGCTCTTTGCTCTGGTTTAGCAAAACTGCCATTACCTTTTTCAAAGGCTCCTTAAGAAATCTCTCGCTTGTCTCTGGCCGCCACTAGGCTTTAAATTCGCGGCAAATCCATAAATTAAATACTGGTTTCGTCACAACACTATAGAATGGTTTCCGAGCTCTTAACCCTCAAGTAGTCGCTTGTTCCTAAAGGGTGCATGTTTTTTTTTCTAATTTGAAAAAAAAATGGGGACGTAAGCTAAAAGAACTACCCTTCGCGAATCTTCCTATCCCCACTCTTTGTACATGTCAGTGTGTTTTTAAAGTTGTTAGTGATCGCGTTAGTTGCAAATTTTGTGAAAATTTCCTCTTGGGTGCATTGCGACTATTAAAGTAAGTACATTAATTTTTTAATTTTGCATGTTTTTCTTGCTACAATGTTGCTACATGTATTTATTACTTACTTTATAACTGAAAAACCACAATACTATATTGATAAATTGATAAATATTGATAAATCATATTTACAGGCAATGGAAATGAAATAAAAAACCGGAGATATTTTCTTCGCCAATTGTCAAAAGATCTTGTGAAAGAGTGCATGATAAGGCGTTGCAATTCTCAGAAACAGGATGTTAGAAATAACAAACCAACCGCGTCAATATGAAACAGAGTCACCCATATCGTCGGTTGTAAACGAAAAAGGCCACAAAAGAAAATGGTGTCAGCCTTGTTTAGCTGAGAAACAAAGAAAAAACACGAGATTTTCTTGTGAAGATTGCGGGGTATATTTATGTTTAGGCCATGTACAAATTATGTGTACTCATTGTCTAAATACCTAATAATACCAATAAAAATAAAAAAAGTTGTATTTCTGAGTCGGAATAATAAAATTTGTGATGATTAAGACTATATTTTTTAAAAAAAACTGTTTAAATATGTTATATTTGATGTTTGTTTGTTTAAGTGTTTTTAAATAAATTCCGTTCATTATGTCAATTTAGTCTTATTTATGTGCCTGCCAAACAGTTTTTAAATTAATATCCAAAAAAAGAGTTTAGAGAATCTGTCGAAAAAACTACACCTCACAGGTGCACGGCGACATATTAGTATATAAAATGCATGCGACTAACGGAGGGTTAAAAGGTTTTTTACAACCTTAAAAAGCCCTACTTTATAAAAAAAACTTTAGCTTTGCAATGTTAAAGGGTTGCTTAACGATAAGTTTTGAATTGGATTATCTAAGATCTTTACTTATACAATACTGAGAGTAATTTTAGCTCACATTGACTCCCCAAGAGGAGTTTAAGCTAAAAGATGATATTTTTTATGCGGTAAACTAATTCTTGTATATCAGATGTAATTCAAAACAAAGTATTTAAATCCATTACTGGATTTATCCATTCACTGATACTTTAAAAAAATATTCATATTGTACTGATAAATCACTTGTTTGAAGAAGGTGCAAAAGAAACTAAACAGTTAAGAAATTAATGATCTTTCTAATTTTTCTATAAATTTTTCATAATTTTTAAATTATGACTTCTACACAAACAAAAAAAAAAAAAGTCATAATGAAGGAGAAAATATCACAGTAAACAATGGTATTTCGCCCTTGAAATGGTTGGGAATCACCTGGACCTGGACCAATCCATAATAGGAATTTATACTATTATTGGAAGAAGCGACATAAATTTTGTTCAAATATAATATCTAATATATGTAAAATATCAATATTAGACCAACATTATTTTTAAGAGTAAAAAAAAGGTTACAAGAAAGATTACGCAAAAAAAAAAATCTTTTTTAGAGAATCACTAAATAGAGGTTTGGAAGAAACTCGCCCGAAGAAGGAATAATCAAAGGGGGAATCCTCAGAATCAGGTATTTTGGGGCCCGTGCTTATTGAGAATCCAAACAATGAGAGTTTGGCCCCGGACTAGTAGTCCCAACATTATCCATCACTAAGTTGAGTTAACTAAAATTATGAAAAAATCTAAATTCATTCCGTGTATATCAGTAGGTAAAAAAAAAAAAACCTCAGCTTACGGTTTTTTTAAATAATTCCATTTATGGAACCCATTGCTTGTATTTAGCATCTTCAAAGAAGAAGATGCTATCAGCCAAATCCCATATTTGATACGTACCATATTTGTCCACCTACATATACATTGTGTAACGTTTTTTTCAGCTCCAAGTCTATCGAATTTAATAAAATCGAAAATCACATTACAAAAACATCTAAAAATTATTTATCCGATAATAGGCCAATAGTTAGTAAAAAAAGTTCTGAAGCGTGATAAACATAATTTTAAAAGTGAGCATTCCAAAGTTTTGATTTTACCTACTTACATTAAGTAAAAAATCAGTGTCATACAGATAGTGAGGAAACACAAAAGATAAAAAAGTTCGCGTTTTGGAAAAGAAATCACACATCTATGTCGAATATTTACTTTTATCAAGATTAAAAACAGAGGAAGCAATGTTCACAGCATTGGCTATTCTGAATAATTAATTTTATGGTAGATCTTACACTATACTTAAAAGAGCATTCCTACCAAAATATTTTCCAAGAAGGTAATATAAATTTTACAGTTCTTACATTACTACTGACTGTTCATGATTGTTTTTAGCATACACATGCAGCTTTTGACCGATATCATATTTCATTATGCTCATTACGAATAGTGATCTCCAAATGCTCATGAATAACCAAAGGCCACGTGTTGTCTGCGTCCTGTACATGTGCAGAATGGGATGATACAATGTGGCGAAAAGCTCGCTTTCAGAAGTTTACAGAGCTGCCAAGCACGCGTTGCGTATATTAAAGTGCATATTTAACTAGAAAAAAAAAAATTGCAGCTCGATTTCATTCCATCTATGACAGGATACTTTTCGGGCTATATCCGGAAATTCAATTGGATGTGAGGGGTAACTTGCAGTGCGCGTGCCCATAATTGGAAAAGTTTCGCTTTATTTATAATACTTTTAAATTTCTGTATATTTATTTACTATAACATTTGTATTTGTTTGATGTAATCATTCAAAATGAAGGGACTTATAACCTGGGGGTTACTAACCCACATTTACTTCTGCCAGGAAATGGAAAATGTTATTAAAATGTATTGATTACGCTACGATACTGCCTTTGGTATTAATTATAAATTTTTACAGTGTTACAAAGTACTAGATTTAAACAAAAACGGCAAATGATTTTTTAAAATGTTTAAGTGCAATCTCCCCTTAATATGGCTGAGAGGCCTTACACATCTTCTGATTGAATCTAAAATAAACAACAAAACAGAAGTAAATTACATTACTTTACAGCACATTATTTGTTAGCATTATTATAGTCCACGTACACCCGAACTACCTCGCCTGAATATTTCCTCTGAGATGGCATAAAATAGAAATCAGGTTGCAAATGTCTATCTGTTGGACCGTGATGGTCAATGGTATGACTTCTCGAATAGGCAGGCGGCTGCGATCTGGGTAGAGAGTACGCAGGTCTAGACATTACCGCAGCATTATGGTAGTTCCGTGGTCTTGATAGTGAACGTGTATCCTGCACTGGCATTCCTGAACCATTAGTGCCTGCCATCAGTCCCATACGCATTTTTTCCTCAGCTTCATAAGGTTCAAATGCATAGTTCGTATTTGCCGTTGAGTAATCCTTCCAAGCTGAATTATGTGCTAACATTTCCTGGAGAAAACAAAACAATTTTACTCACGAAACTCTTTCTCTATATGTTATCAATAGATAATAATAATACTGCAAGAATTATTATTATAATAACGTTTTGTATAATATTGTATTATATTAGTATAATAACGTTTTGCCGGAAAAATCATTTTAGGGGGTTCTGGAAAGGGGTGACGATAGGCTCTAAACTGTCATTTCAGTATTAGCTGTTATAACCGAGTATAATTCTAAAAGAATCAATTACTGGAACTAAAATTCTTAATTTGGAGAAAATCGGTTGACCAGATATGAGACTTTTTTCTTCAATTTTTTATTAAACTGCTCTAAAGATATTCTTTAAAGTCTAAAAATATTAGGTGTATTGGGAAAAGTAATTTTGCAGGGTTTATGGAGGTTTTCACAAGTCACGTTTCTCCGTTTCATAGTAGGAATGGTATAATATTAAAGAAGCTACCTAAAAGTAAAAATTCGATGTTTCAAGGAAAAAAAAGATTACGATAGAGCTGTCAAAAAAAAAAGTTTATTGGTTATTTGTCTATCACCATTCTTCCTTAAATTTGTTCAGTTAACTAGTTTTTCTTTCCATTTTAAATGCATTAAATATTGTTTCCCTTCTTTGTATTAACGAATGAATGAGAACAAAAAAAGTAAAGTAATGCCTACTTTTCTGGCAGTCTTTACGTCCAACTAGCAATTAGATGTCGTGGACAGAGGCGACTAGCAAACATACTTTATTAAAAATTTCTTTTATTAAATTAAATAAAATCCAAGACCTAAGACCGGGAATCGAACCCATTACCACAATGCATATCAGCTTTTGTTCTCGAATGAGAACAAAAACGTAGCGCGACAAAATCTGGGATGAAACTCACTTTTTAAAGTGTAATTTAAATTCACTTTGGCAAATCATACCTAGATATTTTTAAAGAAAGATAGTCGGCTTCCAAACCAAATATTCACTACTAAAAAAAAACTCCGTAGAGGAAAGCGCCTCGTGCCAGTTCACCAAAACAAGAGAGCACTTTGTAACAGCTTTGTGCACTTGCATAAAAGTTAATTGAAAACGTTAGAAAAAGAAATTGAATGAAATTGCTATAACGTGATATAAAAACTGTTCGTAATAAGTAGATGAGAATGTAACCAAGGAAAGATCTTTTGAGCTGTTGCTAGGAATGGGCTTTGAAAGGAGAATGAGGAATAAAGATATTCTTTATTGGTGGTGGGACAGAGCAAAATTCCTAAAAAGCTCTGAGAGAGGAATACCCATCCACAAAATACGTGTTCCAGATTAAAGTATGAATAGAAATTGGCAGTTACGAGAGAAAGAAGTGATAAGCACTTTTAATAATGGAATCTTTTAATGGTATCAGAAGTAATGAAAATGAAAATACCTTTTGGGAAGGTGATTTTGAGCTAACTGCCCTACATATTGTGCATACCGCCTGCATGAACGCCATTATAAGTAGGGCAATAATGCACCCGGCTACAATCCACAGCTTTGTCTGTGAGGTCTTAGATGAATCAGTTACTCCTTCTTCAGAAACAATCGTCTGGTCCGCTGAAAATTAAAATAGACACAATAGATAGATTATACGGTAGGCATAAAGGGGAAGCTAAATGATTAAAGATACCGCATACTGCCTAGGTACTTAGGGCGGGTTAACTAGGAAACATGGTAGTTCAGTCTCCCCGCTTTGAATGTACTAAAGAGTTCGCGAATAATTTAATAGACGAGATAATGGTTGGAAGGGAAATCTTGACCCTTCCAAAAACAAGAAGGTTCTAACATAAGTGACTAATCCTCTACAAAGTATGCGTAGTTTCATTAGACTCTCCACAACACAAATTGGAGACTTACTAAGGTCGCAATCAGATGATAAGCCAAAGCAGCGTGTCCTCTCAACACCTGAACCAGCTGACGGATCAGGCTTGCTAAAATTAAGTAGAGACTCCCCGGCCTGTCATCAGTCGGCGTGAGCCTCCATTTCTCACGGCATTCTTTTAAAATCCACTGATCCTCCCCCGCTCTGTAGCACCGGTAGAATACAGGGAAAATGAGTTAAGGAATCAATCTAACCAACTCATTCCGCATTGTCTCATCAGCTTACTCGGTACGGAGTTGCTTGTGGACCAGGAAATCGAAACAGTGTTCACTGCTCCCAAAGTATTGAGAGCAGCATAAGTAATCCTGAAAGTTCGTTCTTACTAGGAGACCTTAGTGCTTTGATGGCTATCTGGCTATCCATAAAGAACCGAATCACAATACTGGTAAAATCAAGAGAAACCGATTTATAATTACCAAGGTCGCTGCTGGAATATATCTTTATGAGCCTAAAAGAAGTGGTTTAACGCGCTCTAACTTGTGGGGTCCAAGATAACTTTGACTTGAATACAAAATAGACACAATAAATAAGGAAGAGTATATTTATAATTAGAAATTTTTAGGGTGAAATACTAGGTAACGATCGCATGTTATTTAAGTTAGAATTAACAAGCACCAACAGGAAGAACAAGCAAGTTTCGTAGTCAACAGAAGATCACTTCTATACAATAAACCTAGTTACATACCAATGTACATTACCTTGAATAGGTTTAAAAATAAAATAAGTTGGGTCCAAGGTGAGCGAACTAACTCTCTCTTCAGTGATGGCTTCTTCAAATAACTGGTAGATGTAATCTTTACGTGCATCCTTGGCCTCTTTTGTTCCAGCTTCATCGGTAAATACCTCCAGTACCATACTGGCCACTACACCATCCCCCTCTCTGAAATGAGACGTGAATATCTGGTTAAACGTTTAAATGGCGTACTTGGAGGAACCGCTCTGAATAAGAATCGAGGCAATAAAACTATTACCACCGAGATGGCCTTCAGTGTGATGAAAAAGAGAGATTACGGTAAAATGAAGTGTAGAAAGATCTGAGACGAAAATCTCTCAATGAGAAGCAAGCACGTAAACTTGAAACCGTCTGAAAGAATAAAAATTATAATTCGAGACTATTCATCTTACTCACTCAGAAAATTCATCTACTCTTAATGACTTAAAATCACTAAGTTTCGACACAGTTTTCTTGAATCCTGCAGTTACTGTATTGCCAAGTATGTTGAACTCATCAGTACCAATGTTAGGTGCTTTAAAACCAGTTCCAAGATTTCTAAGGCGAATCTTCATTAAATAAGCGTGATACGGAGCTGGAGGCGGTGTGGCTTCTTCATCTCCTGGAAAATATAAATCTCTTTGATAATTTAGAGCAGAAATTTTTGTACACAAAGTTTTCTTATATTCTCATCGATTTAAGGTTTTTATCGGTTTTAAGAGATTGAATAATTACATCTGTGAAAAGACTTTTGACTTTCTTTTAAAAAGTTTCAGTCACGTTTTCACATTTTTCTAGCCAGCCAATGGGTTGCAAAGAGCTCGTCATTAACCTAATCTATTTTATTTAACCAGTACGTCAGATTTTCAATCAACAAAATGTCACAACATGTGGGAACGTGGCTGTAGTGGATGACGTGAAAGGTACAATTTTCTTGCTTAGGTTGAGAAAATGCGCGCAAAATACGAATTCGTTAGGGTTTATTTTTATTTTTTTTTAAATACTTACCATCAAGACAGAAACTCAGACAGACTTTGCTAGCTGTCAAACTAGGTATGCTCTTATGTTTCTTGATCCTCTTATTGACTGGATTGAATTCACCACCCATCACAGGAAACATCATGTACAGGCATGAGTTTTCAGTAAATTCTAAGTCCTGAAATTAAAAATATTTTATAAGAATTTACAAAGAATTAGTAGTGTACTATACAAATCTAAAATGTCTATTTTTAAAAATATTGTAATATATTTATCAGCAATAATGTAATTAGAATTTATTCAAAACTTTCTTTATATTTTATGGAAATAATTAAAATACAATCTACTATCTTTGTACTTTTTTAAATATATTTGTAAAATTTTTATTTTTTGTTTTTGGAAATAATTATTTTATTTATATATTCTACTTTAAATTTTTGTAGCATAAGCGATATGTCATATAAAAGGATTTTCGCTATCGGTCTGAAAAACTTTAATTAATAAAGCTAACCTGTTCTCTGTCGCCGGTGTCTGGACTCCTTTCAAAAGTGAGAGTGGTCACGCCGTCCACAGTCCTGCCAGTAATATTGGTGATGTCCTGTAAATTGTCTAATCGAGGGGCAGTCTGACCTACGATCCAGGTGTCCATCATAAATGGCCTACCAGATTTATCAACCCAACCAATGACTGCATCTGTTTGAGACTAAAAAATACAAACATAATTTTCACAACGTTCCAAGTAGCAGAATGGCTGATTAAATTGGAACTTCCAATCAGGCGTAGATAAGAGGGTGGTAAAAAAAGCCATTTCTTAAAGACGTCTTAAGCAGCACTTGAATACTACGTTAATTCTAGTGCTAATTCTGGGTCCTACCAAAACCATTTTAAAATAATTTAAAACCCACATTCCTTGAATTACAGATCTCACACAAAATTTATATAACCGGTGTGAACTCAAATAACTTCCTCTCATGAGCAGCAATAATACGATTAAATGGTAATGAATTATATTAATTATTATTATAAAATGCACTGAATTACCATTTTGTGATCTCTAGAGAATGCAATTCCAGTCCAAGTGTTGGTATTTTTAGTCACTATGGTGAAATGAATTCGTCCAGTTTTGGATTTCAGATGCCAGCTCGCGTAGTAAACGCATTCTCCTGCAGTTAAATTGCACCCTTTAGGATACGACCAAAATCCTTTACATTTAGTCCACTTCTCTGCATTTGTTTGTTCTTCAGATGTCTCTTGAGATGCAGTAGCAGATGTCTCTGGAAAACATGATTTTATTCTGAGAATATTAAACAAATTGAATAAGAAGTCTCGAGAAAAACCCTCAAAACAATTTTGCTTATTTTTTATTTTATTTTTTTGTAGTTATAACTTACAAATTTTAAATTTACAATTTGAATAAATCTAAGTTGGCCACGATAGTATGTAGGTTCACTGCAATACGATACTTTTAAGAATGAAATAAAAAGGGGAAAACTCTCAATCCCTCTAAAATAACTTTTTCAAAGAAATGTATCGACTGAGACATACTTAGTGCATATATAATGTTAAAGGAAAATAGTTACAAATCGTTGCTGCCCTCTTCATTTGAAATAAGCAAAAAATTAAACTGAAAACACTGAACAGTAAAGGGCTATTCTGGTGAACCGAATGCTTTCAATTCCTGTATTTTGGCAACAATTTGATCTGATTAATATAGTAAAATTGTTACAATAGAAAACTTTTTAACATAGATCAAATAACTGATCTATAATATTATTTTGTGGGAAAAGTTTGCAGAAAAGCGTTAGCAGTATTCAATTATTGTAATGATCTCTGCCTGAAAGACTATGGCCATGCCCCAAGCGCCTCAAGATACGCTGTTCATTTTCTTCATTAAGTACTTGAGAATGCTCTCCTCTAAACAACTTATTCGACCATTAAACTTAGTTTTAGCATGATCAACTCTAAATACTTTTAAACATTCTTTTCTGCACCTATTACAGGAAAACAAAAAAATAAATAAAGGAAAAGGTACTTACGGAAGAAGTTGAGATTTAATACGCCTCTTTGCGAACCGTGTCCGTGATATTTTAGTTCATCAGGTTTGTAAAAATCTTTTATACTCCCAGATTCTGTCTCTAAGCCTGATTTAGGAAGATGGACGTACCGACCATGCTCTTGTCCAACAGCCCATATGACGTGCATAGGAGATTCTTCAATCGTGTGATCCGTCGGTTCATTTCCTTTGGCATAGACAAATTCACAATTTCTAATTTATAGAAAAAAAAAAAAAAAAAAATCAAAGAAGAAAATCTGGTCTGAATCAATTACACGGACTTTGTCTTGCAGTTATTACAATATTGTAACGAAGTTAAATTTGCACCATCTATTGATTTTGCACCAACAGTTACCTCAAGTTCCCCAAATTACCTTTTGAGAGAGCTGGAGGCGGATTTATTTACTTGTTTGTATGGTTGAGCACAGTAGCGTGGAATAGTAAAGAGAATAGTTGCAAGGTCGATTATTGTACGTCGCTTTTAATTAGCTACAACAGTTATTTAAATAAAATCGCTGGGCTTATATTTATGTAATATATCGTATTTCTAAAGAAATGCGGTATATCGTCATTAAGTGTTTAAACACAATTTATTGTCTTATAAAATCTATTAACTAATTCCCACCTTGCTTTCAAGTGCCCCTTAACATTCATATAGATTGTACGATCGTGCATCAGACCATAGTAACACTCGAGTTAAGTGTAAATTGAAAGTACTTATTAAATAAAATAAATATTTTAATAGGAAATACAAACCTTTAAGTTTCTTTCTGAAGAGGATTGTAGTCATGCCATCCTTTTCAAACCCTAAGGCTGCTGTAAGATCATTTTTGCCTCCCCAGAAAGTGTCCAGACGCGGTGTAGACCTTTCAATCACAGATTAAAACATTACAAACAATCTGTCATGAACACTCCGCGTACAACGTTTTCTTACATACAGCAATTATTATCAGCACAATTTTATTAAGCGTTTAATTGAGCGTAACATTAAAATAAAAGCTGCAATAGTTGTATATGTACAAATTAAGAAGAGAATAGGTATAGACAATTTATATCTCTCTTAGGCCTTAAATTCTATCTGCATTTTGTGGCAATATTTTTGTATGTCGGCACTTTCTGCGCTAACACAATCTAACACAATTTTCCAGGAGAACTGATTTTTGCGTGTTCCTCAAGGAACTGCAAAATTAAACTTTCTTCTAATATGCCCTTTAGAAAAATGTACTGTTCCATATTATCACTTAAAATGCTGAGGTTTTATCAAGTTACACAAGTAGATAGAAAGAAAGGGCCAAAGCCAACAGAAAAACCCACTTAAGTTTTCACAAAACTAGATTAACTAGATTTATATCATAACGGATTAAAGGATTAATTGAAATACCTGTCCCTAGCATAGAAGTCCCAAATCCTGAATGAAGTCCCTCGTGCCATGCCAATAACCATGTCTGTGCAGTCCATGGGGCTGAAGTCGTTGCGAGGTGCATAGGGTTCTAAGGCATCTAAAACACGTTAAATATAAAAATAAGTTCACTACAGAGCTATCATTTATAAAAGCTGTCTCTACAGTTGTGCTTACTTATCCTATGATATCCTATGTCAATGAAAAAGCGGCCGAAATGAGCCGATAAATTACAAACTAACCATTCAAAAGCCCAAAACACTTTTGCAGTGGGCCTAGAGGTGTGTCAAAATAAATCTTCAAGCCCTTAGTATGCAGTGAATTTTTCATAACCAGTCAAAGATAGGTAAAAATTCACAATCGAGGACCTTCACCAAATCTAGCAACTTGCTTAACCAAAGTCGAGTGGTTCTACGAGTTATGTGATGGGTCTGTCGACGAGGCGTAGGAGTTAAAAGAGAGTTTGGTTGGCTGAAAAAAAGAGGCATCTTCCTTCGTACTCTGCTATTTTTTGGGCTTTGACAAATGCGAGATTCTCCAAACTGACGTTGATGCTAGCGAAGAGCTTTCATTGTGGGTTAGGCTTAAGTATATACTCTGTCACTTATTAACGCTGGCTAAGCAAGGGAGATTCCAATAGAGTATACAAAAGAACCTGAACCTTGTCAGATTTTAGATATCTTAGTCTTAAAAAGCTGATTTTGAATGATCGGCCACGCCTTGGCACCAGTAAGGAAAAGAGCATAATAGTCCTCTATCAGACGCAATGCACTGCACGCGTTAAAGAAAGATAACCAGTCAAACAAACAATTGAACTGATCATCGAATTTTATCATTGTTTTTGCTGCTTCTTAATATAACTATTTTCCTTTTCACTAACCTTTTTTGTTAGATTCCTCACGCTTACTCCTAGACTTTGCGCCTGCAAAAAAATAAATAAATAATAATAATAAAATAAAGTAAAATAAAGAATTTACAAACATGTAATTAACAATGGAAATATTGGAAAAAGTAATTTTAATTTTTACGTTTAAAAATAACGACAAGGTTTCGCCCACGGGAAACCGCCTTCCTGATCAAATCAAATTCAAACTTACACTTTATAAAACACTATTGCGGCAATATGGACATATGGAGTAGAATTGTAAGGCTCTTACACAAATATAAATAAATAGAACAAAATACAACCACTCACTCGTAGACACCCCACACACAAACCCGAAGCCACACACGCGACACCAATCAGCCAACAATCAGTCAACAACACGCCCCAGCCGACCAACCAGATCAAAGACATCATCCGCCCACCACCGAGGTCATCCGTCTGTCAATGGCCTCCCACGCGAAATCATAGAAAGCCGCATACGCTGTCCCGTTTTCCAATAACTGGGGGGAAATGTCCCCAGCCACACAAAACGGAAACTCCACAATGGAATGCAAATCGTCGTAAAGGTCATAGCGCAAGACAACATGCTCCGCTGTCTCCGGATCTCCGAACGCACAATATTGATCTGTTGCCAAGCCCATCTCAAACATTTTAGCGCGTAACCAGTCGCGCATATGGCATCTCCGTGGGAACCAGTCGTCTACCTCCGAGAGCGTCAGGGGCGAAGCTAAATGTGGTTCTACTCTTGGCTGAAGCTCGCGACCTATTCCTCCATTTCCGATTCACCTCCTCTTCCACTTCACACCATACATCTTTTCCGTAAATCATACCAGATAATCATCAGTAATGTCAGCCATCGAAACTCGTATGGCTCTAACCATGGGGTCACTTTTATACCCCTTCGCAAACCATACGGCACCGCGACCTTAACCACCTCCAAGCCCAATGGCAAGTATCCCGTGAGCATCTGCAAAGCCTCCTTGGATGTGGTCCGGCTATAACGCCCCATGAGCAACAGAATAGAACGCTGCATGGCCATGAGGTGCGTCCTATCAAATAGAAAATTCGAAAACCGCAAAAACTTAATAGACAATTTTTTAAATAAAAATACCTACTTTTAGAAGTGCTAACTTTGAAAGAAACTCTTGTCGCTACAGACAATTCCTCTGCAGGATCTTGATGGAATTCATCTCTAGTCACTCTAGACTGAATATTTGCTCTCGGATTGATCTCCCTTTTAACTTCAGATTCCCTCTTTTTACCAAATTCATTTTTAACTTGAGCACTACTTTCAATTTTGGGTTCAATTTTGAGGAATCTTTTATTTTTTAATTCTGGTTTATCAAAATACGGAATATCACTTTTAATATTTTCGTTATCACTTTTTGGTTCTGCCATTTCTGATTCGCTTTTTCCATCTGTCACAATTGGTTGCGATTCATCTAAAACCAATTATTCCACATTAAACAAATAAAAATATAACATTTTAATAAAATCAGACAGTGAGAAAGATTTCAATAATCGCATAGTATTTTTGATTTATTTTACGACTTGGCAAACTTGATCCTTTGACAGATTTCATATTTTCATCTACTTTCGGATTTTTGTTTATTCTATACAGCTACAAAAATTTGATAAACTGGATGTTGAGATTATTGAATTACTTATTAAGTAACATATTATTTTTTATTGCTTATGACAAATAGAAATTGTTATTTTTTGTTAATGATTAATGACAATTAATAAATCCTTTATTATATCAAGAAAGATATCGTGCTAATTTAACTCAGTACTGTTAGAGTGTTCGCAAGATATTTTATATTCACACAAATGAAAATGTCATAAAAACAACATAGAATCCAACAGTTCGTCAGAAGATGGATTATAAGCTATGTTTTGGACTTTTTTTTTTCTTTTTAAATTAACTTTAACTTTATTTATTCATCCTATTGACTAAAATAATCTTTAGTTATCCATTAAAAACCTACTCGCATAATCCAACTTGTTCAGAGCCACTTGTTCATGATCGTATGAAATTGGATTGTAACCTTCTGGATCTTCTAAGTGGGGAAAATTGTGACACTCTTCAGTCAGATTAAGCGGTCGCCATCCTATACCTATATAACTGGAAACGTTTCCTACCATTACCACTTCTAGTTCTTTCTCTTCCTCAAGAATTCTCCAATAGAGGACCAGATTTTCGGAAAGTCGTTTCTCTTGATGGCCACTTAAATCCAGTGATGAAGGAGATTTCACAGGAGATTCTAAAAAATAAAATTAATAAATTAAACAATTACTGAAATGAAGTATAATTTAGTAGTTTGTGGTCTTGTAAAATAACTTTTTTAATTAAATGACTTTAATTTAATGACTATATCTTTTGATTTCCTTTTTTCTCATCCGTATGGATACATTTTTGCCTGTTCAAAAGGTATGCCGCAAACCTTCCTGCCAACAACTTTTGTTAGAATTCTAGACCTCAAGTTTGACCGTTTTATATTATTTTGTCGCATATCTACTTAACTTAGGTATTCCTCTGTCAAATATCTAAGCAAAAGATTTCATGATCTTAAACAATTAAACAGTAAAAGTTTCTAAATGGCATTCAAAGGATCCAATATGAACTAACGGAAGCGAATGTTTAGACAGTATATATTACAGTGATATTATTTGCAACACGTCAGTCCTGCGGGCAATTTCCCATATAATCTATTAAAAGAAATGCAAGGCCTAGAACGAGAATCGAACCCAGTACCACAATACATATAAGCTTTTTGGACCATGCCTATAACCACTTGGCTACCGTAGCGCCTAACTGATACGGAGCTTTTACCGATTCATTCTTAGTGTTCTTAATTTTTAGATATAGATAATCGTTATTTTCCAGTTAATTTTGTGGTAAGTTACTAACTTTTAGTACAGGCTGGTCCAAACCAGCCATGTTCGCAGAAACATTGTCTGGATGGTAGCGAAGTACTTTGTAGATCTACACATCTACCCATGTCGCCACAGTCTATGTGGTCCACACATTCATCTCTGTACTGACAGCGTGGACCCCTGTAAAGTCGATTACAGCGACATTTCGAGAGTAAATAAGGTCCATGGCCGCTACAGTCTTCTTTATAATTCTTGGCTGAAAAAATCAAATTAAAATAAAGATATTATGATAATTATGAAAACTGAATATCTGGTTGTAATTTGTGTGTGTGACATCTAAGTTAAATAAATATATATGAATCTGTTCGGGAACTAACTAGTTCTAATGTCAACATCTGCGCATGACCACTGTCTGGCATTATCTCCCCATTCTATTGCCTCAGTTAGAAGTCTAATTGTACAATTTTCGCACTCGAAATCCTTGGGTATTTGCACTGGATAATGCTGAAGCCTGCAAAATGATTTATATAAGTAATAATAATAATAATTATTTATTATTAGTTGTTACTATTAGTATTAGAAGCTTTAATTTTATAGTATTCACGTCTTCTTTTGGAGAAATTACCAACACTAGCAGCTGTAAACCAAACACACTTGCTCTTTTACAACTAACAATGGATCTACTCGTAAAATTGTATTGAAAAAACAGCTTGTAGAAGGGCAGTATTTGCTTGTATTAAAAAGTTTTTGTATTTGGCCAAAAATATATGTTATTTATATAAAATTAAAGCCACAACGGCATTGATCATCATGGCTATCGTACAGCGCGACTTGATTTCCTAGAGACTAAGAACGATTGAGAAAACATGCCCTGTTCAAAGATTATCTGATTACACGGCCAGAGTTTACTTAAAGCCTGAACAGCACCAAACAACTTCAATATTTCTGTAAGAGTGCGATTTGATAGTGACATTAAGTTACTGTGTTCGGAGGGCCTTCTTTGCAGATAAAGTCAGAATTAATGTCACGTTTTTAAACACAGCATTCGTGAATGCCAGATTGTCTGTGGCTGAAATTTCGCAGCCATATGGAAACGCTTTGCGTTAATTAAAGCAATTTATTTTTGTGCAATATAATGTCAATGACTAGTACAAAGTTCATTTGAAATCTTTGTGATGAGCTGAGTAGGGGTTCATTTAATAAGATGAATCACCTTTATAAGCTTCTAGAACTAAAAAGAGCTCAGCTGGAAATTCGGGAGGGAATAACGCAAGAATTAATTTATGAGCAATTTGGTCATTTGGGAAAGTCAACTAAACCAACTAATTCCGGGAGGATTTCAGAAAAGAGATTTCTTGCTAAGAGATTAGTGTTGAAGGACCAGATTTTTGGAGTTTCTTACGTGAAGACAAAGGTTATAAAGGGGGTTAAGTAGTAGTCTCTAAGCAATTCTTCTTCCAAAGTCAAATGAAAGAACTAGATAAATTTTAGTTACTCATTCTAGTGTTTACTTTTTTTAATCTTAGTAATCTTTTTTTCAGGCGGGCCTTACCGTCCAACTACCAAATTAATATTGAGACGAACTAGAGACCTCCCACCACATTGATCACAAAATTTCAAAGAAACTATCCCCGGAATGGATACTACCTAACATTTTAGTTAAATTATGTATTAACTAACGGTATATCAATAAAATACATACGTTGGATCTCTTGAGACAAATTCTGTTTTAGCTGTCACTGGTGTTAAATCAAGTACTGGCCTTAACAGACTGTCAAGAACTTGTAATCTAAAACCTCCCTGAAACAATGAATGAGAAACAATTTTTATAAACTTTATTACACTATTAAAACATATTATTAAGCATAAATAAAGCTAGATGGTAATTAAAAATAAATATGTAAATCACAAATAGAGCGAATGAGCTACTCATTGGAAGTACTCCCAGTTATAATATCGAAAGTACATAGATCATGCATTCTAATTGAAAAAACATTCTGAAATTTCAATATTTTTACAACAATTTAGGTGAACTTTACCATAACCTTTTTTGAATAATGTACATTTTTACATGTAAGAAACTTTAAATACTAAACAATCACACTTACCTTGTGAGGATAAGCGAGATGCCAAGTAATATTGAATGGTTTTCCTGCCAGAATTGTAGTCTTCAATGTTCCTAAAAAATAGTTGATAGAAACTATTAATTAAAAATACAAAAAAAATATCCTTGATTCATATTGCATTATTTTTTGGCAACTGGATCCTGTTTATTTACAACAACCTGTGATAGTTATTTTCTTGATTTTTACCATTTTTAAAAACATAATTCAAATTCTGATTGCTTATTCTTGTTTTATCTCTGTTTGTTCCACATGAATGAAGAATAGAAAATTTTAATGTACTAAGACGTCAATGACTATTGTTGTCAAACTATCATTTGAAGATTGTATATCCTATCCTATAATAAACTGAAATTATGATTCAATTCACAAGAAACAAGAGCGCGTAGAAAGATTCTTCACGAGTTAAATCCTATATAACTTCAGCTGAGTTTTGAAAATTGCCAAAAAATACTGGGCAATCAATGCACTTATACTGAAAGTGGATCTACTGGCGTAATCAACGGCTGATAGATAAGTTGTTCGATCGTTCGTGAGAAAATGTATTCAGTTATTGGAGGGGAAAAAACAAAAAATCGAATACGAGTATCTTTTCTTTTAAAAGGATAATTCACGTATTCACATATCTAAATTGATCAAACATAAAATTCAAGAATTGGACAGAATTGTGGTTTTAACTCACCCAGCATACAGTTCTGATCTGCCACCATCATATTTATTGATCAATGACTCATTTCCATCAGGGCCAGCGATTTAACAATTTAGATGAAGTCAATCAAAATTCAAGAATCTAACTAATAACAGCTGTTTAAGAATTCTAGAACTATGCATTTCCAAATTAAGAGATCGTATCGGTAATGTAAATACCTCAAGTAGTAAAGAAGAATAAATCTTTTTTAATTGCGCTAAGGGGGAATAACTGCTGCACTCTAGTTTCAACTTGGATGAAGTTATTGAATTTACTTAGAAAGTGTTCCATGAAAGAAAGAAATAGCAGTTGAGTATGGAGCTGTTTTTTTTTTTTTTTAAATTTTAAATACTGCTTGTATTTTGAAGATTTAGTAGACTTGCTTTTTTGTTTCTTATGTACGGACAAAGTTCATTTTTATTTTTTATTTTTTTTGGATATAATCCAACTTTATTTCATTATCATTTGAACGCGCAGAAACAAAACCTTTCACTTCATTTTATACATATAAATTCTTGCTCACCTACAAGTATGCATACATATATACGTAATTAGCATTTACTTTTACATCCATTCTTAAATTTGACATGATTAACAAAAAAAAAATATCTATTTGCTTATCCATCTTGTATGCGAAATATATAACTATTATGTTTTCTTGAGGGTTGTGACAATCCTCCTAATATTAGTCTCATTTTTAATTTTTATTAATAAAAGGGATAAAAAAAAAATTTACCTTTAGGCATACCACATGGTGCTTTCGTCCGTCCGTTGTCAAGAAAATCTAGATCATACTTGCGCGCTGGAGGAAATGTTAGACTGATATGGGCTTGCGTCGCACTTGTTATGATATATAGAACTAACAGCAACTGGTATAGCCTGCAAAACCAAACAAAAATCTTAAGTTAAACACATATCAACAAGTTTAGAGTTTGAAAGAAACTTGGTGAGTGGATATGCAAAACCATTATGTCAAATTAATGAATAAACATCTGATGATAAATGAAAAACCGAAACTATTCAGAAATAAGGAAAACACGCATACAAACACATAAGGAAATTCAAAGAAATAAAAACCTAGTTAGATTAAAGTAAATTTATTAATTAATCCTCTTTCATTTAAGATCTGAAGGAAAGGAACTGTACATAACTTGCTTCGAGATGATGAGAGTGCTGTTTAGAAGTCCCAAGAATTCTTCAACAAGAAGAGGAGCCATCTTAAGGCTAATAGGTAATTTAAAAAGCTACTGTCTTAGATCTATTACAGATGTTTATTGGCATTGAAAGTATTAAAATATGAAACATTAAGATCTAATGTAAGCAAAAATTGGACAGTTCTCTTTTTAGCTGCCGAAGGAGAGAGTTGGGTAAGCTTAAAATTACTTCAGCTTAACCTACCATTTAAGCGTGAACTAGTTAGCGAGTTTTTTTTTTTTTGAAGAGAAGGTACTCCTTCTACTTTTATACTGGACTGTGATGCCAACGCGTCTAATGAAAGTTGGGGGGAGCTCAAATGCGAATGACATTGGGAATCATTTTTAGAATTGAGTATCGATGGTAAGGTTGATTGTGAGGACATGTTTGGCATTTAATCAGATCTCCCTTTATATTCAAAGAAAGAAAAGAATAAACATGAATTTTTGGAGCTACTAGCTTTAGAAATCTAAATTAAAGGACACAATGTTCAAACTAAGTGAATTACGTTCAGTAAAACAAGCCTAACAGATGGGCATCCTAAAAGCAATTGAATTGTTCAGTAAGTTAAATAATCTGGAGGGTCATTTAATAATTAAACAGGCATTTGCTATTTAGCTGTACATCAAAGATGGTTCATTAAATCAATTTTGTTTCTTTTTTCACGTGATCATCAGCAACTTCTCCATGCACCTGTCCCATCATTTTACGAGTTTTCTTATCCCCTCAGCAAAGAGAATCCTTTACCTTGAACTCGAAGTCAGTTTTGTACTTTTTTCTTTACCTCTTCGTTGCCGTTGAACATGATACCACCCACGTACGGCTTGTTTCTTCAAACCAAACAGGTAAAAATCCGAAGGGGCAAGTTCACGGTTGTAAGGAGGATGAGGTCGAGCATTGTCTTGAAGAAGAAGCAGGCCATTTCCCTCACATTTTCTCAACAGCACGGGCTTGACTGTGTTCTCACGTCTGAGTAGTAAAGAGTGTTAATAGTGCGTTGCTCCCTCCGAAAAATCACAGAAAAACGTACCATGTGTTGCACTCCCGGAGCGGTGCCCGTTGAATATGCTTTTGCGGCCACTTTCCACACACACGTAAAAACTAGCCCGTTTATTGCAACTACTGCAGTGCATTTTTTACATCCGAGAGAATTTTTATAACGGTCGTAAACTTTCCGAAGGTAAAAAATCGGATCACAGAACGCTGTTCTTCAAAACTACTTTCTTCAAGCGAATACGCCATCGTAACTCTTAAGATTTTAATGGTTATGTTTACATAAATATTAATCGAACAGCTTACTAACACTCTTCACAAGGTTGCCAACTAACACTTACAAAAGTTCACTAAATATGTTCATCTGTTCATTTATTGAGTGAACCTCGTATAAGGGCGTCGGAAATAAATTCATTGTTAGTTCTAAAGGTTCTGAAGTAAGCAATCTGGTCTACTTTGATACAGGACATCTTCGCGAATATTATAAGATGATTAATAATGCTAAGAAGACAGTGCCATTATAAACCAAATTTCCCACAAGTCACAATAATAAAATACTGAAAGATTCCCATTATCCGACTGCGGTCATTCTTAGCCGTACATAAAAGGAATTAATGGCAAAGTAGTATTTCTCAAGCGTCAGTGATCGATTGATCGCAAATATGAAATCAATCTCATATTAACAAAATTTATAATTGAATCCCTGCAAATTTCAAGAATATTTATTTTTGCTCAAAATAACTGCCCCGACTTGAGACGTCGCCCCAGTTTTTTGTGTACCTGATATATTATGACTGTCCAACGTAAGAGGCACAATAGTCTGTTCTCATTCGAAAGTTGATGCTATCCGGACATAAATGGACTGTCTTTAATGTATTTAGAGCAAAAAAAAACATATAAAAGTGGTTAAACAAAATTTCTTTTTAATCAGGAGGTTTGTTCGATCTGATTTGAAATAATTTAACCAAATCATAATAATAACTAATTATATACTTTTTAAAATTAACCGTTCTATTTTAATTTGTATTTCTATATTTATTTTTGTTTTTTTAATTTAAGGCATACACTCATCTAAGGGACACTGAGCTTTTTTTCAGTGCCCTATCGGTCTCTGGACAATGTTCTCTCGTTACAGACAACATTTTTCATCACCGGAAAGCGAACTGTGGGAAGAGTAAAATAATTGTTTTAATTTAATAATTTTATAACAGTGTTGTTGATTATCTTTCACTCCTTTATAAGTTATGTTATTTTATTTATGTATTTGTTACGAAAATGATTTTTTACAAAAAAAAAAAATGAGAAAAAGGAGCTTACAGAAACATGTTGATGTTGTCCTTGATGATGTTACATTAGGAGCTAACAGGAGAGCTAAGATGGAAAGAGATAACAATTTAGAAAAGATCTAAAAAGCTACTAATACTACTTAAGCTGTTAAAAAAAATAGGAAGATACAAAGCACCTTAAATTCCAGGGTACCTCTGTAGCAGATGAAAGAGGTAAGCTATGTGGTGGTAGTTACTGGTAAGTGAGAAACTAAATTGCCAACACCATATTGCCATGGTACACGCTAAGACAGTTAGATCCTTATGTTAGTGTTGAAGTATAGTAGACTACGTGTGCAAGAGAAATGCACTGTTTGCAGGCCAGGGAACACTATGCAGTTGTTACTTGGTGGTCTCAAGTCTTTTTTTAAAATGATTTAAGGCGCGTCATCATCTGAGGTTATTGGCCAGTGAGCTGTAAGAAGCTCCTAGGAAGAGAAAATCTAAAGGCAAGCCGGAATCTCAGCGTAGGAATCAAATACGCTAACCGCATAGCTAATCCTCTTCGCTTGGAATATATTAAAAATTAAAGAAAAACTGTTTTCATTATTTTTACTATTAGTTGCTTCAATTATTTCCTATCAATCTGTTCAGTATCTATCCCTTTTCTGTAAATAAGTTATCAAGTTGTTTAGTTATTTGAAAACTCTTTATTTAAAATATTTCCTAACATTTTCTGAAATATTTCAGTGAGATCAGAAGTAAATGTTTAAAGTGCAATTTGTAACCTTTGACTTCCTTATTTTAAGACAATCTACTTTAAAATTGACTACCGTCCATCTAAAAGAGTTTTCAATGAATTAAACAACTTGATAAACTAACACTGTTGAGTGCTCGTGAAAACACGTTTTCTTGCAAAACAAACGTAATTTCTCTTACGAAGATAAAAGGAATCCTGGAAAATGATACACCGTTTCAAAGCCCATTAGACAAGGAAACTTTTGTAGAAAGTGCCAGCACCTAGGTCAGAAAATGATCACATAAAGGCCTATTAAGTTTTCTTAAAAATTTCGATTACTTTTATTTTTTCAGTATTCGGACGAAGATTGAGGCTATTTAGAGAATGACTTTATGCTTCAAAATGGTGTCATTTTTTGAGAAAATTTATCTGTCTTTCTAACCGAGCCTTCAGAATCGAATTCGGACTAAAACTTTCTGAATAATAACATTTTTATTGCAAAAAAATGTAATGATTTTAGAAAAAAAATAAAGTGACGTCACTCAAGAACTGTGGAGAATATGAAGTTGGCCAATACGTCATTGAACTCCACTTTAGATGTACTACACACAGTAGGCCTATGGACATACTAGTTCACCCTGTATATCTAGGCAAATGGTTTTTAAGTTATCAATTCCTACCAGCTCCTTACAATATCAATTAGTTAATTGAATTTGTCAATTATTGGAATTAAGCAATAATTGTGACAACGGAAAGTACATTAGCGCCTTCACATTTGGTACTTTTTAATTGATTAGATAGAAATAGATTAAAAGTAATAAATGAAGTTATATCAAAAATACAAATAATAATAATAAAACAAAAACTGAATAAGATATTAGAAGGAAGTATGAATGATCAAATATGTACGGTGGAACGTTAGAGAGTGCTATTGGTGGGGCAATCCGAGCAGGTATGTGTGAACCGGACGGGCGGTGGTCAGCGTAACAAGCACACTACGGCATTGAGTGTCTCGAGATATCACTTTCTAGCCAAGAATGAGGCCTAGCACTTTGACTTCAATATCTCTTACCCACAATATAGAGTCATACTCTCTTATTTCCTATTTAGATATTGACTTCTTTTTCAAACTTATTCAAAATTCACAATACTTTCTGTGATTATTGTAGTGGCAATTTCTTGAATTAAAATTATTATTATTATTATTAAACTTTTTAGATTACAGACTCTATTACAGAAATATTCGACCATGATTACGTTTGTTCTTGAATACTAAAAATGCCTCCGCTGATTGAGAATCCCGTCGACTGTAAAAAATACGCGCTATGATTCGTTTTCTTAGTGCTTAATGTGTGAAGAAATAGGCTGAAATTCATCGTGAGAACTGGTGAAGTTTTTGGAGAAAATATTATGAGCAATGGAATGGTATGGAGAAATGGGTTAGAGCTTTTAAAAATGTCCGCACCAATGTTCATGTTATAGAATGAATTTTGGCGGATCTTCAGTCCATTACTGAAGATTTGGTGCAGTAAGTTAATGAAAAAGTGAAAGTGAGGACTCCCAGTGACTGCTACCACCTCATTGCATTTAAAGATGCATCTGGGTGGCCAGCGCCACTACGACGAGGATGAGGTAAAAACGACCGGTGTTGCAGTGGTTGTCAAATCACACAGCAAACTTCTATGAGAATGGGATCCAATACCTGATTATACGATACGATAAGTGCCTCAATATTAGTGGAAATTATGCAGAAAAGTAGATTAAAGTACCAGGCTTTCTTGTTAAAATAATATTGTTACTTGTTTTTCTTTTATTTCAAAACGGTACTTACTCAAAAAATAAACACGCCTCGTATAAGTGATACCTAATATGCGTTTCTGTAGTATAAAATGTTTAAAGAAGTTCGTTGGAACAAAAGTAAAAGCTTCAGTTAGGTCGCACTTCCAGGTGATGATTTCGCTTAAAATCCTTAGTCCCGAAAGCTGCAAAAGTTTTAAACTGAATACCATGTTTCAGCTTCATTTTTTGAGATAGGAGTATTCTGATTTTTACACACCATGCGTTAGAAAACATTTTTTCCGTGTTTACAGAATGTATTTCCGATAGGAAATCGATTTCGTAAATTTGATTCGATTGCATTACTTCTGGTTTATATAAATAATATTATAAAATAAATAAACCTAATTTGTACACCATATAAATAGAAGCGAGGTGTTTAAAAGGCACTATTTCTTGCTAAGATTTACAATTGGGTCATCATTTGGCCAGTTAGCGACTTATCATTTCTCTCCTTTTTGAACTTATTGTTGTTCGCTGTTTGAGAGTAGGAAGTCTTTGAAGAAGGAATAAGGATTCTTGAGAAAATTAACCTCTACAGTCAGGAAAAAGGAGCAGGAATTTTTAAACGAGTCCCAGTTAAGAATTAAAATGAATAGATTACTCGGACAAGGAAATTTAAAAAGTTTGCACTGAGGATGTAAAATTAACATTTACATTTACATATTAAGAAAATCTTATACGATTTTTTTGTAGAAGAAAATTTATTGTTATTAATTCTATATCGAAGCGTGCCATCCTTGCACAGAGGCCATCCTAATCTTCTCTGTATCCTTCCTACGGAGTTAATTCAAGGACATTCTTATTTGTATTGGTCTGGCTGCCCAGGTATTCAAGACAAAATAGTGATGGCAGTCTGCCTAGTCTGGGAACCCATTTATAGCTTAGCAAAATGCTACACAGTAGTGGCAATTTAAAAGCGTAGATGTACAAATATTCGTGAAGGGTGAAAACGTTAGAGGTAGACAAAAAAAAAGTTATTATTAGTCACTGGCTAAGATTTGACTGATAGAAAAAAAAAAGACATTCAGTAAGTGGCTGAAATCTGTAAAGCCTTCAGCTTCGACCCAGCAATTCTTCACCAGACAGAAAATATAATCAAAACAACAAGAAGTGGGTAGTTGCTTCAACTATTTCAAGAGGATGCTGCCACAGATTCCTGGGTCACGTTGAAATAGGCTACTTGATGGTGGCTAACACCCACTAAATCTAATGTAATCTAAAACGTTCACCCACTTTTTTTAGATTAGAGATAATTATGTTTACAACAAACAACAGATGAATTCTTTGCAGCATTAGTTAAGCCATTTTGTTTCCCTTGGCCCAAATAATGTATACAGACGTTTTAGGAAATCCATTATTATTTTTTCTATTTAAATAAGATTTTTCCCCGAGAGTTATCAAGTAAATGTGTTGTGTTTTCTTCTCTTAAACAATAACCTTTTTTTGAAAAAAAAAACACCAGTTCATTCTTGTGTACAGCTTAAAAGAAGATGCACTAGATTTAAAATGTGACCGAGTTAAATTTATAAATTTGGATTACGTGTATTTTGCGTTATTACATGGAAAACAGCGTCAGTTTATTTAGTAAAACTAAGACTATCCTTTGGTTTAGTATTTCTGATGGAAGTTGTAGAAAAATTGGAAAACTGTAAGACGAATGAAGTGAAATTTAAAACTTTTATCTGCGAACAGCCGGCTTGATTTCCTGAAGTTGTTGTAGCATTTCCTCATATAATCTAGGCCTCAAAAGGACGTCAAATGAGTTAAAGTCCTAAAAACCTTTCTTCAAAACACGACTAATTTTCGTTTCATCTAAATAATTATTATTTGCGATTAAAAGTAAATTTATTTTAAGAAAAATTAAATGTAGGTAATTACATGGAACGTCATTCATTTTAAGCTTGCTCTAATGGTCGTGAGATTACATTTGAACTTTACTCTGAATGCGTAGACTCTTTTATGGCTAAAGGGGAGTCAAACTGGAGGACCCCGAGGTAATTTTTAGTGATCCACACTGTTCTGAAATAAAAGGAAAATAGAAAAAATGGTTATGAAGAAAATAGCGCTTTGGGGGAGATCCAGGCAATACCTTACCCACAATTCCCCAGTTTCCGTTAACTACTGAAGAAGAGTGCCTAACCTGGGAGGCCTGCGTGAATGTATAAACACGCTGACACAGTTCCGGTGAAGTTTGGAAGCGATATGTCTGCCACTCTAAGTGGAATTCCTCCTTTTATAAGAGACAAATATACAGACAAATAGAAATTCCCAAAATATTATTCTTATTTAGGAAAGAAATATCCAAAAATGTTTGCTGCACAAATTTTATATTATTTTGGGAGTACGTACTTGTCTGAGCGCAACTATTTTCGTCAATAAAATTAAATAATACGGCATACAGATCAAGATTAACTGATAAACATCTGCCTGCCTTAGATTAGATTAGGGCGGCCTCAAGGCCTACGCCACTGCGACCCATTTGGATCTATTGTGGCTCCCCAATTTAGAGCTCGCCTTCCAGACCCGTCCGTTTAATCAGTCTCTTAATTCTGGAAAGCAGCGACTCATGGGGTAAAGCTCACCAGGCCTTGGTTTTTCCTCCCCGAGAAGTAACATCCTTAACCAAATCTGTCTGCCTTAATGAAGATTGTCTGGTCTCAGTCTCTGAATCCAAGATATTGGTAAACTAGTTAGTACGAGGAAAGTGCTGGCTAGTTTCGAGCGTAAAAGAATAATTTCAGTTTTATAAATACATTAAATAGAATAAATGTTTAAATAAAAGTAATTATTCAGTGTTTTAATTATCCTATCCGTATTCCAATACGTAAGATTTGGTAAATGTGATGTGGCCCACGTGAATCTTGCCTGTTGCACCCAAATCGCTCGTGTTTTAATTGAGTTTAACACCCTTTTGGTTTAATCGAAGAAGTGTACTTCTTCAAGACTTTAAAAGAAAGGCCACCAAAATTCCAACGTCCTCAATACGATTTGAACTTTGAGCCTCTCCCTAGCCCAGCTTATACCAGCCAGACACCGTCTAATTACCACCTCTTCCGTACATGGCCTACTTTACATGGTAAAAAAAAAATTTACAAATCAGGAACAAGTGAAAAGGAGATTTTTAATTTTTTTTTAAATTAAAAAAATAGCTTCTTGAATTGGACGGGTATCAGAATCGTTGGATCACTGGTGGATTCAATTGTAGAGAATGATGATTGCCTTTTCTTTTTTTTTTTTTTTTTGAAGTTCTGGTACAATTATACCTAATACAATATTCTGGTACAATTATACATAACATACTACAAAATTCTGGTACAATTATACATAACATACTACAATATTCTGGTACAATTATGCATAACAATATTCTGGTACAATTATGCATAACACACTACAATATTCTGGTACAATTATACATAACATACTACAATATTCTGGTACAATTATACATAACATACTACAATATTCTGGTACAATTATGCATAACAATATTCTGGTACAATTATACATAATACAATATTCTGGTACAATTATACCTAATACAATATTCTGGAACAATTATACCTAATACAATATTCTGGTACAATTATACCTAATACAATATTCTGGAACAATTATACCTAATACAATATTCTGGTACAATTATACCTAATACAATATTCTGGAACAATTATACCTAATACAATATTCTGGTACAATTATACATAACACACTACAATATTCTGGTACAATTATGCATAACAATCTTCTGGTATAATTATACCTAATACAATATTCTGGTACAATTATGCATAATTCAATCATACATAATATCCAGGAACATTAACAATCAGGTGCGACATACAACTTTATCTAACTAATATCCCCAAGATCTAACTTACGAATTTTCTTCCCAACATTTGAGTCAAATTTGATTATTACGACAACATTATACAGTATTTACGAGTAAAACTGTGCATTAAACTGAAACGTAACTTTACAAGAAAGACAACCCCAGCGCCCCCTCTAGGGAAGTGCCTTAAAACCAATTTTTCTAGAAAAATGATAAATATATACATATGCGTATTTAGGAAAATTAAGGATTCCTGAATCCTTTTAAAATAGAAATAAAAATTTTCTCCCTTCGATGGTTCCGGAATGAAAGACCAACGTCTTCATTTAAAAATTAACAACCAGGAAATTACCTAGTAATAGAAGGATCAAAGACCTTGATCGTAATTCTGTTGATACCCAACTCACCTGGTGACTGCACATCAACACAAAACTGCAACAAGCATTACACTCGACTGAAACAGTTATACCCACTAATTAATAGAAACACACCGCTCTAAACACTGCTGCACTGTCTAAGACGCTCCTTAGACCTCTTTTAACATCCAGCCTGCCCAGTCTGGAGATTACAGCTAGCAACACACTGCACGAAAAGACCTGCAGACTTTTCCAAAATAAAGTACTACGAATAGCCATTGAACGCCCCTCATGGTTAACTGGGAACCCACAAATACACAGAGAACTGGACATTCAAGCCATTCACACTCACATGACCAAACTAACAGACAACTTCTTCCTCACCCTTCACCATCTCACTACCACCTTGGCGATCCTACGGCCTCAAGAAGTCCGAAACCAAGCTCTTAGTGACTTTAACACAAATTTAATTTGTAAAAATAAGAAAAAATACTGTGAAAAAAAGTGAACACCCCTTTCAGTGAAAAAGTAAGAGTTCTGTGCAGGACTTTTCTTCAAAATCAGGATTTCAGTACCCTCCTAAACAGCACACAAGTGTTATGAGTGAACATTGCATTAAAATGACACTAAGAATTTTGTTTTTTAGTGCACTAGCGGCTTGCAAACAAGTATAAGAAACTGCTAGGAAGAACTATGGGCCAGCAGATGAAATCTTTCTTCTTTTAGTACAAATCTTAAATTTCAAAAACAAAATATTATTTCGTGATTAGATTTTTCTCGAGTTCAAGGGATCATTAAACATGTTTTTCCCTATGAAAACTCAAGAATCGTTCAAGATGAAAATCTGTAGATCTCGATAAGTTCTTTTGTACAAATCAAAGTTTGAGAATAAAAACTTACAAGAGATTTTAGGCTGAGAGTGGGAACAATATATATATAGTTGTTAGAATAGGATGATAGGAATGCGCTGGAAGTTTCTGTAACCTTGGGAGTGGCATTGTTGGCATGCCTGTACCACTTCTTCGCTCGCATATATCAGCTCCTATACTAGCCTTCATAATAAATTCATTTTTTAGCTACGGTAAAAGCGCAAGAAGAAACGACCAAAGCCCCAAAAGCCAGTTTATAAAAGATATAGAATCCTGATCAAAATAAAATAAAGCTCTAAAACCCTGGTTTATAAAAAATGCTATTTTTACACCATTAATGAACTAATTACATATATTTCCCGCAATACTAATGAATACAGATTATCTAAAACTCGGTAAAAATAATTTTTTATAAAATTGTTTGAGCCGTTAACGAAAAAATTCAAACAAATTTAGAAACATCCTTTGAGAAGTCACTACTCCAAATATCTAGTTAACTTTAAATTTTGAATTATAGCAATGCTATTCAAACTTTATTGTATTTTATAAATATGAGTTACGTATGAAGTCTATACATTATACTTAGGAACCGCTTTAGAATCGTCCTTAAAATTGGTGCCCCACCCAAAAGTAAATATTTATAAGAAACTTATATTGATAAACGTAACTAGGCAAAAATTTTCACATTTATAAGGTTTTTTTGCACTTATATCTTCGAATTAGGTTGAAACTATTTATAGTATCAACCACTGGTCTGGTTTTGGGATTTGAGTGATAGAAACTACATTTCATCACTGTAACTAGGCAAGAATTTTCACATTTATAAGGTGTTTTTGCACTTATATCTTCGAATTAGGTTAAAACTATTTGTAGTATCAACCACTGGTCTGGTTTTTGGATTTGAGTGTTAGAAACTACATTTCATCACTGTAACTAGGCAAGAATTTTCACATTTATAAGGTGTTTTTGCCCTTATATCTTCGAATTAGGTTAAAACTATTTGTAGTATCAACCACTGGTCTGGTTTTTGGATTTGAGTGTTAGAAATTACATTTCATCACTGTAACTAGGCAAGAATTTTCACATTTATAAGGTGTTTTTGCCCTTATATCTTCGAATTAGGTTAAAACTATTTGTAGTATCAACCACTGGTCTGGTTTTTGGATTTGAGTGTTAGAAACTACATTTCATCACTGTAACTAGGCAAGAATTTTCACATTTATAAGGTGTTTTTGCCCTTATATCTTCGAATTAGGTTAAAACTATTTGTAGTATCAACCACTGGTCTGGTTTTTGGATTTGAGTGTTAGAAATTACATTTCATCACTGTAACTAGGCAAGAATTTTCACATTTATAAGGTGTTTTTGCACTTATATCTTCGAATTAGGTTGAAACTATTTATAGTATCAACCACTGGTCTGGTTTTTGGATTTGAGTGTTAGAAATTACATTTCATCACTGTAACTAGGCAAGAATTTTCACATTTATAAGGTGTTTTTGCCCTTATATCTTCGAATTAGGTTAAAACTATTTGTAGTATCAACCACTGGTCTGGTTTTTGGATTTGAGTGTTAGAAACTACATTTCATCACTGTAACTAGGCAAGAATTTTCACATTTATAAGGTGTTTTTGCCCTTATATCTTCGAATTAGGTTAAAACTATTTGTAGTATCAACCACTGGTCTGGTTTTTGGATGTAAAAGTTAGAAATTACATTTCATCAATGTAACTAGGCAAGAATTAGGCAAGAAGATGTTTTAAAACTTCAAGTGAGGTAATTTCTAAGCTTAGTAAAATCTATCTAGCTATCTCCAAAACTATTGCGTCTACAATGTTCATATTTCTCTTAATTGTGGTGATAGCTGTAGGCTATAGTTTAATTTCATGGAATTCTGTACGGTATGATTCGAGATATTTATTATGCACTTTATAATAATTAACTAAATAATGCTATCTTTTCTAAACGTAACACTCCTCAGGAAAATTCTAGGCATCGCCTGAAGACTGAGGTTTCTAGAGACCATCTACTTTTAGTAAAATTTGTTGTACACTCTTCAATCGGTGTGTAGTTCTTCAAGTGGCACTAAAAATTTATTTTTTATCTCGTTGTACACTGTACAGTTGAAACAAAAAAACGTACTTTCTCTTTCTTAAGAGACCGTAAGATGAAGTAGCCATGATGGAAAGTTTACGCGACATGTATGGAAAATTAATGTCATAGTAAGACCGGAAAAGTGTTCGTTACCAACTAATACAGGAAGTGAATGCTTTTTTTTTATATAGCTTTATGTACTAATAATGCGTTTGTACGGTTGAATAATCTGCACGCTGTGACTTGGCGAACTTGGCGCATGTCTGTCTGTAACAGTTTTATCCCTTCCTTTGCCGTCTGGTATGAGGAAGTAATGCGAATTTTCCAAGTTGAATTACCACCGGAAATAGAGTAATAAGGTGTGAACAGCCAGACGGCATTTTATTCATACTAATTGAGAATAAATTCTGATTATAGAAATACTGATCATAAAGGTATTTAAAAAACAATTTAATAAACAAATAAAACTGTATAAATCGAACATTAGTCGAGGGTAACCTCCATAAATTATCGACAAAAACGTAACAGTACTGTTTTAACAGATTTTTCATACTACAATACACGAGTTGGGGATTTGGGATACGTATAAACTTACACCTCAAATTCCAAAAAAATTATTTTAATACAAACTTTTGACATACAGTGGTCAAAAAAAGTATTCATACTAAGTTTTTTTTACTTTATCTACTGAACTTTTGTTTCTAGGATGACTATTTCTTCAGCACTGAAATCGAAGATAGTAACAATGAATTTAATGCTCTCATTTTCTTTTATAAACATAAAGAATTGATTAAAAAGCAGAAAAATAATTTATTGTATGCAAAATAAATATTCATACACTCAGTTTTAATGTTATAATTAAAACTGAGTCCATTAAATGGACTCTAATGGACAGTTCATGTCCATGAGCAAGACAAGACAGAAGATACACCAACCCTCTAATGAAGTAAAACAGAATATTGTAAATTAGGTAAATATTTTTGTAAATTTCGTTACATTATACATATTCATTTTAATATAATTATTGTTAAAACACTGTAAATATGTTTCACAGCTCTGAAGTTGACCCTAGGTCGAAAGCTCCGGCATAATAAAGTTTATCATGACGACTGAAACTGGCATTAATTTTTCATCCTATTGAAACTATGATTCAGTCTCCAAAAATAATGAACAGTAAAATCTACTAGGATTTAGCAACCCTAATGGAATTCTTATATATATAAAAAAAAAATATGTATTTATTTTTTATTTTTACTGAATCAAGTTTTATTAAAAAAAATTCGAAGGTTATGTAAAAGGTTACATCCTCGAGTACGTCACTCCGTCAAGTTCAATTCAGCTTATTTATGCAAGGCTTATTCTAATTTCTTTATTTTAAGAATAAAAATGTTGTGTGAAACAATCAAATTTCATTCTTTTTCAGCAAATATTACTTTAAAAGTAGTTGATAAATTTTGAAAGATTTCAACAGGTTTGGAGAGTTTTAAATATGTATAAGGCACTAAGTAAGTGCTTAGGATTGAGTACTAGATCTAGCAGTTCTATTAATTTCAGAAATTTCTTAAAATTAACTTTGGTTGGTGTAATGTTGGTAGCAATAGTCCTGGGATCACCAAGGGTGCAGTTCGTGAGGCTCCCAGAGACTGGATCTGGAGAGAACATGAAAGGAACTGGATGATGCTTCCTGGGGTCAATCACGGCAAGAGTGACACAGCCCTTGCTGTGTAAACAAAGAACCAAAGGGACTCTGGGCTTGGGCAGATATCAGATTACTCTGATTACAGGCCTATTCACAGGGCACGGCAGGTTCAGGAAGCATCTACACAAGATAGGGCTTATTAGCATGGAACCGTTGTGCAGATTGTGGTCAGGAAGAGGAAGAAACGGCCTCTCACCTGCTGTTCAATTGCGTTGCAATCGAGAGACTGCGCTACGTTATCTTTGGAACTTTGAGACCAAAGGAGATTGTAACGCAGAAGGAACTGGTAGGGAAAGTCCTCAACCTTTTCAGAAGGGGAGGTTTCATCTAGTAGACTTAAAGGGGAAGGCACAACAAGCCTCTTGTGACTGCGGTGCCGTGGGGTATAAGTCCTGTCCCGCCTTTTTTTTTAAAAAAAAAAATCTAATGTTGGTAGCAAAGAAAGTAGTTTACATTTTGAATCCAAAATTAGACAAATCCATTTAACATTTTCAAGAAAATTCCATAAACATTGGAAATTTATCCTATAAACTCGCACTTCTAGTTCATTTTCAACAAATTCAAAATTTACACAACCAATTTGATTCTTTAAGAACTATTTTGCTCCTCTAACTGGAGTCTGGCCAATCCTTCCAGTAAACCATCCAGCCAAAGGATCTGAGAGGGTTAAAAGGAAAGAAACTGCTCATCGAGTACATAGAATTTCCCAAGTGTCCTGTACGTTCCTCGAATAATTAGCGGCTACAGTCCAGTTAGGGTGAATTGAAGTTTCCATCCCATAAAATTTGCTACAAATGCCATCATTTTCTTCTACAGGTACCCTCTAAGCTACGACGAGAATAACTTTGTGAGTTAACAAAAGTTTTTCTTAGCTAAGATACGTTTTTCTTTTATTGTTGCTTCGCCTGTCTCAAACCAGGAACACTTGTCCAAAAACTATCTCAGCAGAGATCTTTTCTGCCCTCTTCAACTCTTTAAGAAAGTGAAAACTTGTTAAAAGAAAATGGTAGATGATCTTTTCCAGGAAATCCAAAAAAAAAGTAAACAAGAAAATCTAATTAGAAGTGTCTGCAATTTTCCGTCCAATTAGATACTTTGAACGAAAATGCAACAATAGACGATTTCATAAATGAAAGCTTAAAAAATTTCAAAAATATCTAGTGTGAACGTACATCACTTTCTCTTGTTGGAGTTTTAATAATCAAATTTTTTGGAACTCTTAAATTTGTACAAAAACTTAGTTGACTTAAATAATGTTCACTTTAAGAGCACTATTTTCGAAAATAAAAAAGAACTGAAAACCACAAAAATCAATTCAAGAAAATGCATTTCATTGCAGTTAATTTTCTTCAAATTTTGAATATTTGATAATAAATGTTTTAATCCATATTAGAGTTTTAAAAATTCATACATTACATTGAAATGAAATTCAGTTCTAAGTCAAAACAATCTCCTCGCCCAAAAATGTCCCTTACTTCGAATTAAATAATAAATTATTAATAGAATTATCCAAGCAAAAATGATTGGAATAAAAATTGTAAAATTATTTACTCGCAACAAATACGAGGGTCGTTTGAAAAGTCCGTGCAAAGTCAGAGAGATAGCACCACTGGCGCGTATCAAGGTTATGTTTAGTTAGTAGCATCTCTTGGAAGAACACACACCAAGTTTCAGCCAGATCGGTCTATTACTTTGTGTTTGGCATTCGTTTGAATCGAGGAAGTCGAGTGATTTTCAAAAAATGGACGAAAAAGAATTTCGTGCGTTGATTAAACACTACTTTATGAAAGGCAAAACGCCTCAGGAGACTAAAGAGAAGCTTGATAAACATTATGGTGACTCTGCACCTTCGATTAGAACAGTTTATAAGTGGTTTCAAAATTTTCGGAGTGGCCATATGGGCACAAGTGACGCTGAACGTTCTGGACGCCCTGTTGAGGTTACTACTCCAGAAATCATTAATAAAATCCATGATATGGTGATGGATGACAGAAGAGTGAAGGTGCGTGAGATTGCTAGTGCTGTGGGCATCTCGAATGAACGGGTAAATAATATTTTGCATCAACATTTGGACATGACAAAGCTATCCGCAAGATGGGTGCCGCGATTGCTCACGCTAGACCAAAAACGAAATCGTGTGAAGTGTTGCAAGGACGGTTTGCAGCTGTTCCAGAAGAATCCGCAGGACTTTAAGCGTCGACTGTGGATGAAACATGGATACATCACTACACTCCTGAGACCAAAGAACAATCTAAACAATGTGTTACCAAGGGGGAATCTGCGCCAAAAAAGGCGAAGACCGTTCCTTCGGCCGGAAAGATTATGGCGATTGTCTTTTGGGATTCGCAAGGAATAATCCTCATCGACTATCTGGAAAAGGGTAAAATTATTACAGGTGCATATTATTCATCGTTATTGGACCGTTTGAAAACCGAGCTGCTAGAAAAACGCCCACGAAAAAGTCCTTTTCCATCACGACAACGCACCAGCTCACACCTCAGCAGTTGTGGTCGGAAAATTAATGGAAATAGGGTTCCAACTCGTTTCACATCCCCCCCTATTCTCCAGACTTGGCTCCCTCGGACTACTATTTGTTCCCAAATATGAAGAATTGGCTGACGGAAAAAAGATTTTATTCAAACGAGGAGGTGATTGCAGAAACGAATGGCTATTTTTCAGACTTGGACAAATCCTATTATTCGGAAGGGATCAACAAACTAGAGCAGCGTTGGACGAAGTGTATAAGCCTAAAAGGAGACTATGTTGAAAAATAAAAAAGGTTTACCCCCAAAAATTAAGTAGTTTTTATTTTTGCACGGACTTTTCAAACGACCCTCGTATACTATGGTAAAAGAAAATTGTAAGAGCCATTATTGAAAACGTGTCAAAAAATCTATTTAGTGAACTAGCACCTCTGATTGGCTGATTTTGTGTCAGAATGATAATGTTGCCGTGTCCATAATAATAGCACCTAAACCGGATGTCTAATTTGAACTTGCTGCAATGGATGAGACGATTTCAAAAATCCGTCTCTGATTGCAAGACTTCCTTCTTGTATAGTTTTTATTCGAGAGAGTATAAGAAGTAACTCTTGTAGTGGGATGGTTTTGGTATTAATAAGTGACACTGATGTGGTACATGGGTTGTACACTCTCCAACCGATGACCTACTTCGTCCTCTTCAAGGGAATGTCTGGCATGTATCCTCTTCAAGAACAGATAGTTCCGCTACCCACAAAAGTTTAAAAAAAAAAAAAAATTAATAACTGTAAAGATATTCGGTCTAGAACTTCACTTTTTATTCTTCCTAGATAGTAGCCACAAATTGTTGGGAGGTTAAAAGCATGGACCACTGTTGTTTCAGTGTATCCTAAGAAACTAAAAGCGGTTCAGCTTTGATACTAATTTGCCTTGGATTATAGGTATTCTTCTGAAATCTGTTGTCAGGTACGACTTCACTGAAAAAGATTATTTCTTTTTTACTAGTTCCCGATTTCCTTCAAAAACTGTTTTAACGGTTGTTCTTTAAACTTCATATATTAAGCTATTCTTCGCCCTGAAACCAATGCTTTTTCGCAGAAAATAAATGGGAAAAAAAACATCAAATTACTAAATAAGGGATTTTTGGGGGAGGTGAAGGATACCCGAAATGATTTCTTCTATGTTGCCTGAAACTGTAGTAAAAAGAACAAAGCTCTCTAGAGATGAGATCAGCTTAAAGGCTACCATTTGATTCCTAGAAGCTTCTTAAGGACTCAAGTCAGGCGAATAAGGAGGCTGAGGAGCCACACGAATGTTTCTACTGGCCAAAAACTCTGGTTTATTGAAATTGCTGTGTGACAAGGAGCGTTATCTGTGATGCAACACCCACTTGTTCTTGTTGTTTGGCCTCACACGAATGACCCTTTTTCGAAGTTTTTTCAAGAACCTCTCGGTAAAAGTGTTAATTGACCGTTTGACCATGAGGTAGAAACTCTTTGTGGACGATTCCGTGGATATCGAAAAAAACAAATCAGCATGCTCCTTGTCACACGGCAATTTCAATAAACGAGTCTTTGGCCAGTAAAAACATTCCTGTGGCTCCTCAGCCTCCTTATTCGCCTGACTTGAGTCCTTGTGACTTTCTTTCTCTTCCCGAAGTTGAAAAACACCTCAAGGGAACTCATTTTGGGACAGTCGAAAACATTCAAACGGCTGTAACCGACCAGCTGAAGGCTATTCCAGTATCGGAGTTCGAGCACTGCTATGAGGAGTGGAAGAAACGTCTCCAGCGCTGTGTGGCTTCAGAAGGAAGTTATTTTGAAGGTGACAATATAGAATTGTAATTCTTTTTGAATAAAAAGAATTTTAAAAAATCAGTCTCATTACTTAATTTACAGACCTCTTAGCTCACTGTCTGGCGATGGATGGGTTATCTGTAATTAGAGAATACTTCCTGAGGCCGGAAATAAGCTCCGAGCGTCAATGACCTCTCAGATATCAATGCTCCTTAAATTAAAAAACAAAAACAAGTTTTTTTCCAAAGATAATCAAGCAAGAGAGAATTTAAGTTTACGGACAACCACTCCGGAGTGTCCAACTCCTCGAAAAGACTAGGATGGCTGCTATGAAAAAATGGAAGGATAGAAAGAGAAAGTAATGGAATTAATAGAAGACATTGCCGGGAATTTAGTTGGACGTTAAGCCCCGCCTGAAAAAAAATAGGCGATTACTTCACTAGTGAAGAAGAAATTGAGTTAGTACAGTCACCTAAGGATGACTAAATAAGATTTACGAATGGTTGGTATTAGAGAGAAGAAAAAATGAATCAGATACAGAGAGCAGTTGATAATCTCCTGGCTAACCTGGCTTGCGAGCCAGAGGAGGCACCTTTGAAGGCACAGTACTTGCTTCACAACTTGAGTAAAGTGCATTATTTGATAAATTAAGGAATAACTTTGATCCTTTACATGAAAAATATTGATCATTTAAATATGTGGCAGGAGGTTTCCAATTTATTTTTGGTAATTAAACGCAACTCTCCCAAAATTACCAAATAATTATTAAACCTTCTTGTTTATAACAGATGTAAAATTAATTTTTACCCATTTTGTGTATGCTTGTGAACATCTAAAGCTCTTAACATTTGATTTTTCTTAGAAAAATCACTCGGAAAACGACTTATTTCCCGATATTAAGAAAAATACTAGCTTTACGGCCTTGGCAATATTTTCAGTAGAAAGGGGTTGAAAAAATACATAAAAATGACCTATCGCGTGCTCTTCTTTCTCTTTGATAACAAGTTAAAAAAATTGAAATATGATTAATAAATACCAGGTTTTGAAATGGCCTAGCACCTTTAATTTTAAAGATATCGAATTTCGGTTTCCGGTTTCTTTCATAACTTTTTATACTCTTTAAAACTGTGTATATGAAAATGGGGGTCAACTGCAAACCCTCACTTTTGGTCGCGCGTCAGCCGCGTATGCGGGCACGAATCTAAAATCAAGTCACATATTCTGAAACTAGAGATGACGGGCAACAAATTTTTCCTCTACCATTTTTTACTCAGATTAACCGTTTAAGCATGAAATGCATTTGAGCCGTCTTAAAATGAACACCCTGTATATTAGACTAATTATTTATACTGCACTAAAATGTAGCTGATCAAGGAAGCATGCAAACCCTGCTTGCTTAAGGATAGGATAGGACCAAAAACTAGCGGAGTGGCCAAATTACTAGATTATTCACATTCGCCCTATTGATAATACTTTTACTGAAACTGAGAAATGAGATAATTTTACTAGATAAAGAAATGTTGGACGTTATATAAATGAACCATGTCCGTCCTTGATATTTTAATGTGTTGACATGAGTATCAGTGTAAACGGTGCTTTTAACTTGAAAGAAATGCGTGTAGCTACTATTGTATAGCATGTTGAAAATAGGAGAGAAAATTTGCTAGTACGTATGTGCTCTTAAACGTGTGAAATAGTTGAAATTTTAGAAGTTAGCTTTAATTTTTATACTATCGAAATTCGGTAGGATCGATTGATGAATCTATTGAGAGCGGCGCATGATGTAAATAAACTATAATATAAATAAACATACACACCAATTATTTGTAAAAACTACTTTTCGTTCGCAATAATAACTGATGTCTCTTTTAATATCTCCTAATACAAAATGTGCACGATTTTAAAGTAAAGTAATCGTCAATTTTTTTTCAGGCGGGGCTTAACGTCCAACTACCAATTAGGTGTCGTGGACGGGGGGGGGAGAAGCTCGTACTTTAATATAAACAATTTTTTCTAACAAATAAAAAGTAGTCATACGCGGGATTCGATCTGGGGATCTCCCACACATAAAGCAAAGCTCTTGACCACTAGACCAACACACGCCCCTCTGCAAGATTACTATTTTTAGAGCAAAAATAAAGTAATAAATAAATAAAAGTTCAAATTTTAAGATAAATCTTAAAATAGTTCAGTGAAATTGTGTTTTTCTTTAAATTACATTTTATTTCCTTTTAAACAAAATTTGAAAATTGAATAAAATGAAAGTGTCAATACTAAAGATAAAGAGGTGTTAGGCAACGTAAACTACAACGTTATTAGTGATTACATCAGAGTGAGGTCGATTAACCAAGTGGTTTGGACTCGCTGGCTGGCACCATTCACCTTGTCAGGACTCACTTCTTCTAACTGCCAACTGCTTCAAACCAGTCAACATTACTTTGCTGTACAACTGACAGAGCAGTATAGACAGGTGCCTTCTTTTATAGGCAATTACGGGTTGATGTAAATTACATAATAGCAAACGGCTTTCTCTTATAATCCATTACAATGGCGAGATTCATCGCAGGAATGATGATAACTGAGATACCCTTTAATTATTCTAGAAAGAGGTAAAACCTACATCACCAGTTCTCCAAAAAAGCATTGACTGTTGTACGAATTTGTGTATCTTAAAGCTGCTCGTGTTGTCAACTCTTAGTGGCACAGTTAAGGGTGAAATCAAATCAGTTCTTGGCAATGCAACAGTCCACTAGCTTCATTGAAGAAACTAATTAAGAACCCCAAAAAACAAGTACATATTTACGTTGTAAACTCAAAATAGTAACTCTTAACGAATGCAAAATAAAACCTCTTACGAGGATAAAAAACTAAACAAAAAACTTAGGTGTCTTGCTACTAGAGTGCACTAATGTATCAAATCCCAGACTGAACATCTCCACAGTATAGTACCATTACTAGTATTTAACATAATATCTAAGTTTGAAGTTAACATTCTCAAAGATAAAGATATTGCAAGGATTTTAGAGAAAAAAAAAAATCTGAAAAATTCGAGCCAAAATCAGAACCACAAGCTTGTTACTGGATTGGTGCTTCCCGCCAATCACAAGTGCTGGGAAAGTTAAAATCACTATTATAATGCACGGTTACACCTAACACAAATGGAGGCTCAATAGATACGATAAAGGATATAGTTCTGTATATTATATTCCGCAAAAAACAAAAAAGAGGAGATAATAGACAAGCAGAGACAAAAACCTCTTTAACCCCCACACAACACAAATCAATCTCTAAAAATTTGTAGCTCTCAATCATGAAGTATTTTCAGTCGGAACTCAATTTAAAAACTAATTTTACGTGAACACATTACTTCGCCATATTTTGGAGTAAATAAAACATAGAAGTTTATTCGTTCCGGAAGTGCTTTTCGTAGTTTGTTGGAAGGAACGGAAGGATATAGAATGAATGAAGGAATATAAAGACAAAGTGGCACCGTAAGATAGGTGATATCGGAGTGGGGCAAAGCGACCTTGAAGTGTTAGTAATACGGAATAGAATGTATGGTGCTGGTTACGATGCTTTCGAGTATAGCGCGAACCTTTGGGGCCTAAGCAAATCCTCAGCATCAGCACTGTTGTGGTGATCAGGTTAAAAGAGTAGGGGATAATTGGGTTAACAAAGAAATTAAAGGAATGCAGTCAATATTTGTGTTATTATTTACACTGTTTGCTTGCAGTTTACTTTGTGTCGGCCTTGCCCTCATAATAAACACAATCTAAAGCACAACAATTAAACTTTTTCTTACATCTACTTTTGTTGTAAACTTTAAAATTCCGGCAAACTAGTTTTCTTTAATCTCCACTAGAATGCGCAGGTAAATTAATGAATTTATAACCAACGAATGAAGACGCATTGCTGAACTTAAAAACGTATTAAAAAACATCCACTTTTAGACGAATTTTTAAGGTGCAATCAGGTAGCGGCTAATATTTTTAAAAAATACTTAAAATTTGCAACTTACGGCAGAAAATAATCTATCAAGTTTTTGCATAGCTTATAAAATTCTAAAATTGATGCAACTTTATTTAGGTGGACTTTAGCCCTGTTTATTTTCGGTTAGGTTCATCAGGATCTTGGATAGGAATAAGATGGTGGTGTAGAATACGATGTTTTCCCTTGTAGACTTAAGCTTGCTTCAATTTGAGCTAATCTTTCAGTCTTTACAGCAAGCAAGCAGAAATGTTTTAGACAAAATAATAATAATAACAATTTTTCATTAACGTTAAGAGAGGTTTACCTATTGTAAACATAATTATTGTTTAAAGATTACCAATTTTTTAGGTTGAATTCAATATGATAACTGACATTTAGATTTCAATAGATTCATCCGACATAGGAGCAAGGATATGCATTGAATGTAGTGGCAAGGACCTGGCGCTTGTTCCTAGATACAGCATGCATCATAAAAGTTCATATTCTTTAGTCTATGCTGGTCCAAGGCACACACGGCTTATCTTCTAGTTGGACCTGTTGATATGCGGGTTTCTATTCTTGACTAGGACGAGTTCTCATGACGCGTAAAACCTATATTATAAGGCATACATCAGCTGCAGATGGATTCAGAAACTGTGCAGATTATGATGGAGAGGAAACCACGTACAGGTTTGAACCGCCAACACTAAGCATGCTTTAAGAGAGATCTCAGACAATTGAAGACTAGTGAAGGCTGTGACAAAATTTGGACGCTGTAAATGGGCAAGGTGGTTACCATAAGCCACATTTCTTTACAGGGTTAAGTTGGAGCAGATCTAGTAAAAAAGAGGTGGAAATGGTTCTGTTTGCTGGCAATTCAATCACTAGGCTATGAAATCTATGGCATAAAAACACGGGGTGGCTATTCGTCATTTAAACAGCTAAATCTACCGAGATTCTTTTAATCTCCACTAGAATGCGCTGGTAAATTAATGAATTTACATATAACCAACGAATGAAGACGCATTGCTGGACTTAAAAACGGATGAAACACTATTTTAAGTCTTTAACACAACAGCGTTTTATGCATGCAGAACCCTATTACCAGACAATCGTAGTACCTTCCAATCCCTACAAACAGAAAATTGAGTGCAACTAAATAGGTAATATTTAAATTGAAACTGTGTTACTAAAGACTGATGTGTGAAACTAAATTTTATTCGCAGAACCAACCTCTTTTAATAGGAACAGGTTTAACTACGCGTGTTTAATTTACATATCCGGTCTGAAGAAATTTAGAACTTTATAATAAATTACTTTCTGTTAGTGGTGAGAGAAGGATGTATTGCAATCGTCCATAATAATTAAAATATCGGTAAAAAAATTTTTTGAGATTCTGTAAGAACGAAAATCTAGAGTGGAACTCTCAAATGATGTAATTCTAAAACCAAATATAAGATTGTATTTAAATGTAACTGAGCATTTAACATTTGTTAGGAATTTATATTTTCTGTTACTTCTCTTTAAAAAAAATATTGTGTCTAACCTTCCAAATAAGTTATTTTTTTCTTTTTTTTTCATAAACGAATAAAACATGTTTTTTTGAGTTCGGCAAATAACTTTTTAGCGCCTGATCTATGCGTTTGTCTTCGTATGCATATGTTACGGTAAAAGTAGATATTGCGGCAAATGTACACATTTTCCGCTAAATGTGCACATTTTCCTCCTCGTTTGGGTAATGTGCATTGAACTAACATTTACAATTTCAAAGAAGGGAAATGTACATTGAATTCACAATGACCATGTCGTTTTGGTAAATGTGAGCATACAAAATACGAAATCGCGAACAAAAGTTTATAACATACGAAGATGTTCCTCAAGATGTTGAGAAATCGGTAAGAGAAATTATAGGAATGTAGTCCCTTACTGGTGGACAAGGTTTTAAAAGATGCATCTGTAAAGGAACATGTTCCTCAAAAAAATGCAGTTGTAAAAATGCTGGAATATTATGTAATTCCAAGTCTCACAATGGCAATTCTTGCTCAAATAAATAAAACTTTTTTCATTATGAAATTTCTCATGTTCCTTTATAGTTTTTTAAAATTTAACTGTTATTGTCCTGAGAAGTAGGCAGCAAGCCATACTCCAGGAACTTACAATAAAATGATCTTGTTTTACATTCTTTATTTAATGTTTTGCTCTTCACTTCTTTCTTCATCTCTACTTTCTTAAGGGGAATTTTCAAAAAATTTATAAACTTTTACCCCTGGCAAATATTTAACAAAATTTTGTGAAAATTTTGATATACTCCCGATAAATATTTGCACAGTTATAATATTATTTGTTTGCTTCCCATCGTATTGGTCCTGAAAAACTAGACGATTGGACGAAAATTGTATTTATGAATGTTGGGATCATAACCTACGACATATTATACGAGGGTCGTTTGAAAAGTCCGTGCAAAGTCAGAGAGATAGCACTACTGGCGCGTATCGAGGTTATGTTTAGTTAGTAGCATCTCTTGGAAGAACACACACCAAGTTTCAGTCAGGTCGGTCTATTTCTTTGTGTTTGGCATTCGTTTGAATCGAGGAAGTCGAGTGATTTTCAAAAAATGGACGAAAAAGAATTTCGTCTGTTGATTAAACACTACTTTATGAAAGGCAAAACGCCTCAGGAGACTAAAGAGAAGCTTGATAAACATTATGATGACTCTGCACCTTCGATTAGAACAGTTTATAAGTGGTTTCAAAATTTTCGGAGTGGCCATATGGGCACAAGTGACGCTGAACGTTCTGGACGCCCTGTTGAGGTTACTACTCCAGAAATCATTGATAAAATCCATGATATAGTGATGGATGACAGAAGAGTGAAGGTGCGTGAGATTGCTAGTGCTGTGGGCATCTCGAATGAACGGGTACATAATATTTTGCATCAACATTTGGACATGACAAAGCTATCCGCAAGATGGGTGCCGCGATTGCTCACGCTTGACCAAAAACGAAATCGTGTGAAATGTTGCAAGGACGGTTTGCAGCTGTTCCAGAAGAATCCGCAGGACTTTAAGCGTCGTTTCGTCACTGTGGATGAAACATGGATACATCACTACACTCCTGAGACCAAAGAACAATCTAAACAATAGGTTACCATGGGGGAATCTGCGCCAAAAAAGGCGAAGACCGTTCCTTCGGCCGGAAAGATTATGGCGACTGTCTTTTGGGATTCGCAAGGAATAATCCTCATCGACTATCTGGAAAAGGGTAAAACTATTACAGGTGCATATTATTCATCGTTATTGGACCGTTTGAAAACCGAGCTGCAAGAAAAACGCCCACGATTGGCCCACAAAAAAGTCCTTTTCCATCACGACAACGCACCAGCTCACACCTCAGCAGTTGTGGTCGCAAAATTAATGGAAATAGGGTTCCAACTCGTTTCACCTCCCCCCTATTCTCCAGACTTGGCTACCTCGGACTACTATTTCTTCCCCAATATGAAGAAATGGCTGGCGGGAAAAAGATTTTATTCAAACGAGGAGGTGATTGCAGAAACGAATGGCTATTTTTCAGACTTGGACAAATCCTATTATTCGGAAGGGATCAACAAACTAGAGCAGCGTTGGACGAAGCGTATAAGCCTAAAAGGAGACTATGTTGAAAAATAAAAAAGGTTTACCCCAAAAAATTAAGTAGTTTTTATTTTTGCACGGACTTTTCAAACGACCCTCGTATGTACATTATATTCAGTTCACATATACCTAACTTTTTAGGAAATGTACACATTTTACGGTAAAAGTGTACATTTCCCAAGAGTGTACATTTACCGTAACACATACACAGAACAGAATATTTCAAAAACGAAAAACTGTGGAACGCTAAAACTTGGTGATTCGCTTGATATTTTATTAATTTTGTACAAAATTCCTCAACTAGAAATACGATTTTTCGGCTAAAAATCTCTTCAAAAAACCAAAATTTGTCTACTATTTACTAATGTAACTTTTGAATATTTTTTTTTTTCGCAAGAACATTGATTTTTGGAAGTATTATAAGCATGCCTTAGAAAGTGCCATAACATTTTACGGCTCAGTCATCTATATAACATTGAGCTACGTTAAAAATCATTGATAGAATACTAAGATTGAATTATTATAAAACGATTTATTATTTTTTAAAAATGTGATAGTTGTTTTAATTGTTAAGTAAATTTTAGTAATTTTAGATTAGATTAGACTAGGGCGGCCTCAAGGCCTGCGCCACTGCGACCCCTTTGGATCTATTGTGGCTCCCTTCACTCTAAAGCTCACCCTCCAGACCTTGTCCTTTTAATCAGACTCTTAATTCTGGAAAGCGGCTCTCAGGCCTTGGTTTTTCCTCCCCGAGAAGTAACATCCTTAGCCAGACAAGCCTCTCACACTGACACAACACGTGCAGTGCCGTTTTCTCCTCTTCCTGACAAAACCTACAAAGACTATCATCTGCCAGGCCCATGCGATGCATGTGTTTTCTGAGCCTGCAGTCGCCCAGTTAATAGTCCTACAATCATCCTTATAGTTCCACACGGCCTTGGCGGATTAATTCTGCAGTCAGCCTCGGCGAATAGCCTCTAATGAACTCCTTCGCCTGTCTCTGCCCAGTGGTGGCGAGCCACCACTCCTGAGACCTATTCTGCACCCATAAGTTAATGGCCGCAGACTAAACACACTTAGGAGAACCCCAAAACAGGGCTCCGCTCCAACGAAGTGCCCCGCAGAGTCTTACTGGGCCAATAAATCTGCCACTTCGTTTTCCTTTATGTCCTGAATGACCAGGTACCCAAACCAGAAAGACCTTATTGTGGTCACTGATTTCCTTCAGGGCACCCAGACAGTCCCGTACCAACCTTGAATTGACCAGGTAAGAACCGATAGCTCGTAGAGCAGCCTGACTGTCCGAGAAAATCAATAATTCCTCGTCCCTTAATTTCGGTAGCGCAGAACCTGATTGCAGCTAGCTCAGCCTGAAAAACCGTAGCTAGTTTCCCTAGGCTAACCGAAAAGCTACATTTCGGCTTCGCCTCGAACACTCCCGCTCCCACACCCTCCTCCGTCTTGGAGCCATCTGTGTACCACATCGAATCTCCCACAACTGGGGGTCCACGTCTCCAATCCTCCCGATCTTCAATACAGACTTTGAAAGGCTTATCGTTTAGTAATTTTAGTAAAGTATGAACTTCCGCCCCCGGCCACGACACCTAATTGGTGGACGCCTGAAAAATTAGGCGATTACTAAATTTGAGTGAGAGCACTTTTGGGAAAAAGGTTTGGGTAGTTTTGTACTATTAATTAAGGTTGTTCTACTGAACTATTCAAAAAAAATTGGTTAATTCACACAATATGAATAAAAACAGAGGAACAGATCTGAAAGATCGGCCCAGACCTGATCCTCTGCAGACAAAATTTCAGAGTATGGTGACAGATTTTCGGAATGAAAGACTTAACGAACAAACGATTACATCAAAACTGAAAAATTCTAATTTCAAAATTTTCTTCAAACTAAAATAACCATATCAACACTATTGTTTTTGTTTTTTCTCTAAACTAAACAATTTACTTTAGACATTTTGATTATGAAATAATATAAAAGTCTTATCAGTCTTATTTGGTAGTTTTTCTATTCCATGAAAATTGATTTTAAGTTGGTTCTAGGGAGAGATGCGTGACATTAAACTTTCCAATAAAGCGTTACTTTCATGAAAGATAAATGTACCAATTCTACGCATGAGAAAACATTGAATTTATCTCTCACGCGGTTTTCTGCTGAGTTCTATCGTAGCTGTCCATCGTAAAAAAAGTATCAATGCTTTTCATTTCAATTTTTCTTGGAAAACAATTTTACCACTAAAAGTGATATGCCTAATGATGAAAAGGTTTATTGTATTCAAGGTTTACATAAAATTATAGTGACTAAAAGAAAAACAAAAAATATCATACTACCATTGCAAAAAATACTACCATTCTCAAAGATCTAACAATTTTTGTTTTCTAACTTTGAATATTTGAATCATATTAAAATTCTTACCAAGGTTATAAAGTTTAAGGAAACGGTTAATTATCCTAATTCACCATCAAGATCTAAGCTATAAATCCATTAAAACTGTCCTGTAGGATGTTGGTATAAGGGTTGATCGTCAAAAACTGCACGGAAAGCGTAACTTTGAAAAAACACCAACTTGAATTTGAATTTGAGTAAAAAAGTTGCCAAAAATTGGGGAGAAAAAATCAACATTTTGAATAAATGTTCTTCTTCTTGTAACCTTTTTTTTTTGTAAACAACGTAGCGCCTAAACGCGTGAATCGATTTCAATGAATGAGATGTCATTCGATTCGGAATTTCGTACGAATGTTGGCTTACAGCTTTGAAAGCGATTATTCTGAAATTTTGATTTAAACTCACAATTTGCATTAAAAAGTAGTTCTCTTCCAATATTTACACGCGTTAAATTTAAAGATTTTATTTTTAAAAATATGCTAGAATCTATTAAATAAAATAGTATTTTCAATAACAGTACATTATCTAATTTTTTTCGTATTTGGAATTTTGATTAGATATTTAAAACCTTGTAAATGCTTAATATATGTAGTAAGCCCATTCCCCCAGGGAAGGGATTGGCTGAGTGGTTAGCGAATACCATCAATTGAATTCTATCAAAGAGATCATGGGTTCGAATCCAGTTGCTGGCCCTTAAAAGTTTTCACCCCCTAAGAGCTTCTTACAACTCACTGTCCGGTGATGGATTTTCTCAGCTCTTGTGTGAAAATATAAAAACTGATCATCTTAATCAATAAAATTAGTACTACGCAAAAAAACAATTTGTCTCTTTCGCAACAGTATAGATCTCATAAGAATGTCTTAAGAATACCAGTGACAAAGTGTCCTAAGACAAATTAAATTTGAAACCTCGACTCAGACTTTATAATCTCGAGATTTCGAATTTCACGAACTATTATATAAGTCCTAATTAGATAAGCTACTTACAAATCACAAATTAGTAACTATCCGATAGACAGTAGTATGGTGGTTGTTAGTCAAATTTGACAATTTCTTTTGCAAAGATGAAATCTCCTCTTTGTTTTTCCTAAATACAGAGCTATTCTCTTTTATAAGTGAATTTTTTTTTTTTTTTTGGTAACAATACAAATCAATTAGATAAAATAGCACTTTGGTTAGGCTGATGATTTTATACAAAATTTATAATTTCGCCTAGTTATTTGATTGGTATTAATACTTGTTGAATTGGGGCGAGTGTTGGTCTAGTGGTGAAGAGCTTGGCTTTGTGTGTGGGAGATCACTAGTTCGAATCCCGGGTATGGCTACTTTTTATTTGTTAGAAAAAAAAATTGTTTACAGTTAAGTATGAGCTTCTGCCCCCGGCCACTACACCTAATTGGTAGTTGGACGTTAAGCCCCGCCTGAAAAAATAGGCGATCGCTAGTTAAAGTATTAATTACATAACAATGAAATGGCACTTTAAAGAAAAACCTATAAAAAAACAAAAAGTATGCCAGTTTAAAGACAATCTATAACAGCTGTTGCTGAAAATAAAAAAATACTGAAAAATCTATTCAATTAAAAAGATTTAAGCAATTTTTCGTACTGAGACAATACTAACGCGAACCCACACACAGAAGAAAGAAACTTTTTAATCTCCTAGAACAGGGGTCGGCAACCCGCGGCTCGCGAGCCGCATGCGGCTCTTTTATCCAAATTATGTGGCTCTTCAATCTGTCCAAAATAAATTGTATATTTCAATTTTATTCAAACAAATGAAAATTTCATTTATTAAAGTAAAGATATTCTTTCAAAAAGAATTTTAAATGTGATAGGTTAGAAATTGAATAGAATTATATTAAAATACAGTACGTAATATATAGGACTGCCCCTATTTTCATTTAAACACAGGTTTAGTTATGTATTTGTTTATTTACTTTGCAATATGTTAAAATTAATATATAAAACATTTAAATGTTATTGAATATCATAAAATAATAATTTGCGAATACAAATGATCTACAGAGTTGTTTACATTATCATCCTTGCGGCTCTTGGTAAGAATTATTAAAATTATTTAAGGAGAAATGGCTCTCTTCCTAAAATAGGTTGCCGACCCCTGTCCTAGGACAATAACCCCCAAGGACAACGAAAAAATGCATTAAAATAAATAAATTAACTAAGGCCTCTAAGCTAAACTGATAAAACTTTACAAATATTTACTAAATACGTAATAATAATTGTTGGGTTATTTATCCAACTGTTTAATTCAATAATAATAATTATAACTTAATATTACTGGCGCCATCTTTGAATAGTTGCATTAAATAATTGTACTATTCAGTTTTAAATGATGCTATTACAGTTTTATTGTTTAAAGTTGGAGGTAAAGAGTTCTATTATAAAGAGGATTGTTCTGAATGGTAAAATATACAACTGAGTGTTGACTTTTCTGGCGTTTCTAAGATCTAACTGGACCTAACTGCTGGAAAATATCAAGTTCAGAGGGTATCTCAAAATGGATATTAACGCTGAAAACTCAATTTCAAAAATTTGGTAAGATCGCAATCATATGTCTAGAAAATAATTAGAGAAATTCTAAAGTGCCAAACAAGTTAAAATTAATGGCAACGTATGTAGATAATTCGTATAGTTTTTTTAAAAGAAACAAATGTAGCTAAAACCTATGTATCAGCGTAAACAAAAAACTTTACAAACCTAATTATATGCTTATTCTTACTAATTAAAGAAAAATATGCATTTTCTTTTAAGGCAATCAATATTGTTATGGAATGTTCGTTATCGAACGTTAGCAGAAAATTGATCACAGTAGTTTTATTCTTAACTCTATAAATAGAGGGGAAATTCTGTTAATTCGGAGCTAAATCTAAGTCAAAATCTTAAATATCTAGATACACAGAGTTGAATGAATAGCAGTTTAAACAAAATGTTAAAAGAAATAAAAAGATTGTCTCAAAGAATTAGGAATTTGAAAAAGTTATTTATTAATAAGATTTCTGATAAATTAATTTCGTTTTGTAATAAACTATTTTCGACGGTTTGAGCAAATTAATTTTTTAATGGTCAATTTTATTAACCATTTAGGTTTTTTTATGATTAATAAAATTTAATATTTGATTTTCTTTTTCCATTTATCCATTCAGTAAAAGTAAAGTAAAGTAATGCCTATTTTTTTCAGGCGGGCTTAACGTACAACGATCAAATTAGGTGAAGTGGACGGAAGCGACTAATGAAAATACTTTAATGTAAAATTCCTTTTATTAAACATTAAATTAAATCTAAGGTCTAGACCGGGAATTGAACCCAATACTAAATGTTTCTTAGCTTTGCAAGCCTCGCCTCTTAACTGCTCGGCTATCGTGGCACCTGGATAAATTATATATAATCCATATTAATCTTCAATAATACGAGTTTTACGGTCAACCAAGTCTTGGAAGGCTCTCAATTTGGATGGACAAAAATCTCATGTAATTGAAGGAAAAAGTCTTTAGAGGCTTCACATTCTACCATTTTGTTTATTTTTAGTTAGATTGTGTGGTTACAATATTAACAGTAAAAACAGATGCGCTGCCCGTACGATAAAATAAAGTGAAAATTACTTTGAAGACATAGAAAGCCATCGATGGCACACTTTAATAGTTCTTGTCGTATTAATATCCTGTATTATCTGTTGTTCTCACAAAATCAAAGGAAAAATAAAATATGGTAAAACTAAACCCTTATGTTTATGAAACCAATACAAATTAAGGAAGTCATGGAATTTAAAAAAAAAAACCTCAATCGACTCTCTAATCGTAATTTTATGCGCTTAAATGTTATTGAAACTAAGAATTTGCATAAAAATCAGTTCATTCAGCATTCTACATTTTCAGTTTAAAGATAACTCTCAAACTTTATCACCTTATATCTCCTTTATAAATACAGATAGAAAGCTGGAATTGTGCACAATTGTAGAGGTAGATGAGTTCTATAACTGCCCATGTTTTCGTAGAGATTACACCAATAGGATAGGAGATACAGCAATTAGAAATATGGAGGAAATGTAAAACTCCCATATCTTTATCACCTTACATCTCCTTCATAAATACAGCTAGAACGCTGCGATTGTACACCATTGTAGAGGTAAGCGAACACTATGATTTTACATATTTGTACAGAGATTACACTAATAGGGCAGGAGATACAGACATTCGAAATATTAAGAAAATGCAAAGCTTCTGAACTTTATCACCTTGCATTTCTTTCATAAATGCAGCGAAAAAAGCTGGAATTGTGCACAATTGTAGAGGTAAACGAACACTGTGATTGTACGTATTTTCGTTTCAAACTATTGATAGGGTAAACAGTATGTGTAGTGTGCCGCCTACTTGAAATCGGATGTAGCAGTAGAATTGCTGCTGTCTTCAGACTGGTACAGAACCAAAGGTAAATTAGCACTGTAGCATTATCTTTTTTAGTATATTGTGAAGAATGGAATTTTTTACTTCAAAAATTGATAATTAGAGAATGACAGTCGAGCTTGTTGGAGCTCTAAAGTGGTTGTAGAAGTGCGGTAGTCAGATGTTATTACTCTTGTGACACATGCATCCCTTTTCGCAAAGTCTTTCTCAGATTCCCAAGTAAATTGGCCCTCAAATCAAAGGTGAAAGAGTGTTTTAAGCAGTGTATACTCCACAACCCTTATCTCGGGTAGGCGATCAGAATGTCTAGGAGTAAACCCAGTGATAGGGATGCCAGATAAGCTGTTTTTGTTCATAATTATTTTTTGAAGAAAATTTGTAAATCAGCAACCATGAATGCCACCGTCAAAGTTTTAATGTTTTCTATTTTTTCAAAATAAATAAACTTATCCATACCAAAAAAGGTAAAATTATGGTAGATCCAGAGAAAGTGATTCTCATTAATCACTGGGTTTCATAACATGGTAGTTCACCCATTATTTTTGAAATTTCATTTTACAAATGTATGCTATTTTAATTTTGTTCATGTTTAATAATTATAAATAAGGAAGCAATTGCATCATATTGGAAAGCTAAGGAATTTCTGATATAAATATTTATTTATTTGTTACTTATTGAAGGTTAAACATTTTGTCCACGCTGGAATTGTTCTGCTCCTCGGATTCCATTTTACTTTTCACTTACTGTAATAAAATTAAGAGAGCGATAAATTCTCGCCCAAATTTAATGATTTGAAGTAATTCTATAATTAAAAAAAAATCATTGGTAAAACTTTTTCTATCAACCATTCTCAATAATTTACTTTAACTTTGGTTTTTATTTATACATCCTACTTAATATTACAATAGTTTACTTCAATACAAAAAATATAGTACTCTAGTTAGTAAGCATTTCGAGTTAGTTTTCGAATGACTAAATATTGTATCTGAACTCTACTCAGCACAATTTGTTAGGCTCCATACTAAGAACCATTTTATTGTTTTTAATATTTTCTGCAGCATGTTAATACAAGACTACTCACAGCCAGACTTCATGAAACATAGTTTGAATTTCTTCCTCGCCTTTCTTACAGTCCAGGACCACCTTCTTTCAGATTCTTTGCCTCCAGATAAATATAAAAAAAAAGATTGAATTTCATTGGCGACAACACAAAACTAAAAGCTAGTAATGCTTCTAACAGAGAGGTGACAGAAAGTAAATAAAATCAATTTTAAACTTTTTTGGGGAGGAAAAATGATTTTTGGAAAGTACTGGGGAATCTAGAGAGTTTTGGTATTTTTAAATTTTATTGCCGTGCAAGTTTTGAGAGTGGAAAAATCACAGATCTGAACCAGAGACTTATAACTAACTTACAATCTCTACCCTGTTTTTTTTTGACTTTTTAACGCGTCAGCATGTAAGGGCATTGACGCCCGGAAAACCTTTTCAGAGTACTGCCTGTATTCTGGTCGATGGAACTTGTACACAATTTCTTGATCTCTCTACTTGAAATAACGGAAATTCATGTGGGTATTTCAATTTTAATTATTTAAATGAACCAATCACAAATACATTTTCAAGTAGGTACTCATATTCTTTTAAAAAAATTAGTAATAATTTTCTGAAGCATAAAGTAGGGCATAAATTTCCAATCTCTCTCTTTGAAAGAATTCAGACTATTGGTTCAGAGCGCCGTCAAGTGGAACGTCAAAACTCATAACTACTTTCCATAATCATTGGAATATTTACTAAGTTTTACCCATATTTAGCTGAGTTTTACCATAACTCAATGACGTATTAAATTCTCACTAATTTTTTTTTTTTTTTTGTGATAAAACCATGGAATACATAAAAAAAACTGTAACATGAGGAAAACAGTAGCATTTTTTCATTTTAAGGCTAACGCAGCACACAAAAAATTTTGCACAAAAAAAGAAAACATTGCTATTAACAATAACTATTTTTTCAGCACAAAACTTTAGCTGTATAACTTAAATTGTGCGCTCTAGCAATTATTACTGTAAGAATGTTCAAATGAAGGTCGTTGGTGTTGTAGTCACGAACGTGATTTTGTGAATGAAAGATACCGAGATCAAATCCCGCGTGTAGCTACTTTGTATTTGTTAGAAAAAAAAACAATTTTTGTAGTAAAGTATTTGCATAAACCCGTCCACGACACCTAATCGGTAGTTGCAAGTTGAGTCCCGCCTAAAGAAAAATAAATAAGAGATTACTCTACTTTTGGTAAAAATATTCTTTTAAAATAGCGTAAAGAAAATTCCGACAAGACGGAGGACAGTTAGCTAGAAAGTGAAATGAGATCTTTCTGTTCATTTTATAATATTGATTATAATTCAAATTAACCATATCACCACTCATTTCAATTATCCATCTTATTTCCTCTTGTGTAGATTATTTACATATGTACAAAGTTTAATGTAAAAGCCATCTCAAGTTACAAGACTGTATCAAGATCTATGAAGAACTGAACTCCTTTTAGAAAATGTGTAAAGCTCTTAGTGAGCTGAAATAATATTTAATTTGTAAATATAAATATATAAGAAATGAAATAATAATGAAGTGTAAATTATAGATCAAGTAATTAGTATTACTTTTAGATTATTTGAATAATTTTTCTATTACATTTTTTAAGGTATCCTGAAGACCCAGAGGAGAAGGTTCCATCTGAAGATCATTTCGGTGTAATATGTAGTTTTATATATTTACGAATATATACGAATATGTAATACGTAGACAATGTTAGTAATAATTAAATATTTAAAACTTAAATTTAATTTTAAATTTTGGAGTTTAAAAATAACAAATGTTTTTAAGTTAGAACCTTGAGATTTGTAGAACAGAAAGTCGTGTGAGATTTTTGATTTCAATGACGTTAACATATTCAATATATTTGCTACAAATTTCCACACTGTGGGAGATTAACGGACTTCTGTATTTTTTTTTTTCCTCTATAAGGCACTTAACTGCTATTTTATGTACTCGCTATCTCTCCAAAATAAAATATAAAAGAGTTTATAATAGAATACATTTAGCATCATCCCAAGAATAATTAAAATTGTTAAAGTGAACCTTACACTCTTGAGGCCTCTAAGGAGCCCATCTCATTCGTGAAAATAGATGTCGACATAAACTTATCTTTCAGATAGCTCCTATAAAGCATAATTGCTGCCGAAATGTGTAATCATTTGAATAAATATAAACAAACGAATAAATAAAAATTCATTAAAAAAAAACAAAAAACATATCTATATAATACAAATGAAGTTGGCCGGTGATATGAATAAAAGAGATTGTAATTTCTCAAGGAGGAAAAAATCATTGAACCATTTACCAAGAGAGCGGCACCATAATGACTCACGGCCTAAAGCCATGTCGGCGTATTTATAAAGGAAACTACGTTATTAATTAGTTATGTTTTCTTCGCAAATTTTTTGATTTACAGTTAGCTGTGGGAACCCTACCAGTGTGTATTCTCAATACTCTGGATGGCTATTTAATGTTTATTTTAAAAACATTTTCTAAGGAAAAATGATTCTGCGAGAGGATTTCTTTAGTACCTGAGGCGTTCAGCTCACAAGACTGTTTGAAGTAAATTTGGTGTCCAATAATATGTGCTTCAAATAGGTTCTTATAACTTGATTAAAACAAATATTTCTTAAAAATAAACACCGTGTCATAAAACTTACAATTAAATTATAAAACTGTTATACACGGCAATGGATAGACGGTACAGGTTTGTTTGTTTTTTACATTCTTTTAATATAAATTAAGAAAGATTAAACGGTCAAGAATTGGTACCCAGTTTTCACCACAAATACAAGTATTTAAGTTTCCAAAAAAGTGATTTTTAGATTTTAGTTCTCGTGTTATATGAACATACTTTAATAATAATAATAATAATAAAAAGTAGAGAGAGGTGAGGTATACTTCTAAAGTTTCACTTAAGCGAAACTCTCATATATGAAAAGAAAGAGATACATGTTTAACTAAAATCTCGAGTTGTAGAAAATTTCACAATCAAAATTCCTATATTAATGAATGGATTTTTCATTTTTCTGATATTTTTTCGAAAAATCCTTTTTGATTGTCTCTAAATTTCGTGCACTACTTGCATATACAGGGTGTCCCAAGCTATATGGATAACGACTTTTTCTCGGAAACTAAGATAGCTAGAAAAAAACTAAAAAATACGTGTTCCCTTAGTTTTTTGATAGAAATCCAAATTTAATTTGTAAATTTTTTTCGGTGCTTCCAGAAGCGAGATACAGGCACCAACAGCATTTTTTCAAATGAGAAGGTGCGGTTTTTATTTCAGAAATAGATTCCTCTATTTTTTTAAAGAAAAATTTACTTGAACGGTTTTTTTCTGTGAGCGATATTTTAGAAGTTAGGAATGAAAACATGATTCTTATAAGAAATGATAATATTATAACGGTTTTTTGATAGAATAAGAAGAAAAGTACTATTTTATTATAAATTTTACTCCTCATTAATATTACAAATCATGCTCGAAATGGCCTCCACCATTAGAGATGCATAGACATGCTCTTTCCTGCCAATTGCCCCTTACTGCCAAAGAAATATATTCGGCTTTAACCGACTTAAAGGTATCTATTATTCTCTGCTTTAGTTCATCTACAGATGCCATCCCGACTTGATTCTGATACACCTAGATTTAGAAATGCTTTTAGATAAGCAGAAATAAGGAAAGAAAGAAAAAAGTTATGAATAATCACCTTGTTTTTCAGGTATCCCCAGAGGAAATAGTCCATAGGTGTCAAGCCCGGTGAGAGAGGTGGCTACTGAATCGCCCCCCGTGTCGATATAACACCATCAGGCATGTAAAGAGATATCTCGATAGACAATTTGATGGGCGTGTTATATGGCGATTCAGTAGCCACCTCTCTCACCGGGCTTGACACCTATGGACTATTTCCTTTGGGGATACCTGAAAAACAAGGTGATTATTCATAACTTTTTTCTTTCTTTCCTTATTTCTGCTTATCTAAAAGCATTTCTAAATCTAGGTGTATCAGAATCAAGTCGGGATGGCATCTGTAGATGAACTAAAGCAGAGAATAATAGATACCTTTAAGTCGGTTAAAGCTGAATCTATTTCTTTGGCAGTAAGGGGCAGGAAAGTGCATGTCTATGCATCTCTAATGGTGGAGGCCATTTCGAGCATGATTTGTAATATTAATGAGGAGTAAAATTTATAATAAAATAGTACTTTTCTTCTTATTCTATCAAAAAACCGTTATAATATTATCATTTCTTATAAGAATCATGTTTTCATTCCTAACTTCTAAAATATCGCTCACAGAAAAAAACCGTTCAAGTAAATTTTTCTTTAAAAAAATAGAGGAATCTATTTCTGAAATAAAAACCGCACCTTCTCATTTGAAAAAATGCTGTTGGTGCCTGTATCTCGCTTCTGGAAGCACCGATAAAAATTTACAAAGTATATTTGGATTTCTATCAAAAAACTAAGGGAACACGTATTTTTTAGTTTTTTTCTAGCTATCTTAGTTTCCGAGAAAAAGTCGTTATCCATATAGCTTGGGACACCCTGTATATCAATAACTTATTTGAATAATATTTAGGTAATGTTTAATATATTTAAACATATTTTTAAATTACGAGTTTGAATGAATGTATATACAGACAATTTATCATTGGAGTAAGAGTGAGTCGTGTGAGTTGACACAGGTTTATTTTTATTTATTCTTTTGGGGCGAATCGACTAATTAGGGCCATTAGCGCCCAGACGATTGTTATTATTATTTAGCTAAAAACCTTTTGTAAACATAAAGCTCCATAGAGAATGAAGATAAAATAAACAAGGTATTAGTTACATCCTGATTTTTCTGGCATATAAACTGAGAACTTGTTCACTATCTCAAGAATTGCTCTCACCTCGTTCCATTATAAGAAAAAAAAAAATAAATAGCATTAAACATGAACTACGTACAAATACCCTTATTTTATTCTTCTAAATTGCTTCATCTCTAACTTTACCTTTGATTACGTTATGTACAAATTTTATGTGTGGGAATCCATTGCAACATATGTTTTTGAAATTATGTCCTACAAGTTATTATTATTTTTGCGAGTGTGTGACTTAGCATGAACAAAAGAAATTTATTTGTATTATTATTATTATTATTTTGAATGAAATACACATAGCTTACCATTTATTAAGAAAATATTATGCAAATAATGTTAAACAAAAAAAAATATTTCACAATTTTCGCTCCCATGTGTTATTAACATTTATTCTATTTTAATGATATTTTTTTTTTTGTTTCTCAAACTCTCCTGAAGTAATACTGAATATCAAAATCTGATGTGAAACACATGCTCACAATATAAATTTTCACACAGACAAATTTTCGGTGGGTTTAATTAAAAATTAAAGATCTAATTTAAAGAACAAAATCTGTTTGGATTTATATAGATAAAAGGACGCTTAAATAGCAGGGGATATTTGGTGAAGGTAGAAGATAAAAAAGAATACCCCAAAAAAGATGTTTGTAAGCCATTCAGGCGACAAAGGGGAACCACGAAAACCTCTAGTTGGAAGATGTGGAACAGTAAAAGTACGAATAGTTGTGTATAAGATTGAATTTATGATCTCATTTTTGGCATAAAAATTCATGTAAACCATGACAATTCATCTGTGGATAAATTGCTTATTTACTAGTTTTTTTTGGTATTTCACAATTATTACTTTTACGGAGGATACAAATGTAATTTGTATCGAACTCAGAAAATCTGCACCATTATTTAAAGCGTATTATCTTCTTAAGAAGAGAAAGAAAAAGTATTTATTTTACAACAGCTCGTTCATAAGGTGTACAGTGGCAGTTGGCCTTACCTTAACCAATACCAAAAGAAATTTATTGTAACCACAAAATACAATATAAAACAATATCTGGCTTTTACTACTATTCTCAAGGTCCGAACTCACAAATTTTCTTTAATCTACGCACTATCAATTAACTAACAATGTACTTTAAAAGAAATTCTCACAGAAATACTAAATAATCGAATTTACCAGGATAATATCCTACTTGACAAATTTAAATCTAAAACCTTATTGTGGCATATCCACTGTTGGGAGTGCCTGCGCTAAATATCAAAATTTGAACTTGCTGCGATTTTCGTTTTTAAATTACTATAGATACTAACTCTTTAGTTGTTTGTTGCGTTCAACACAGTCACAACTTTGTAAAAATTACTTTTTCTGACTCAGGGAACGGATATTTCAGAATAAAACTACAAATCGAAAATCCGAAAGATTTCAATACCTTTTCTTATTTAATAGAATAACAGAAAGTACCTACTAATACTGTACCTACTATGACATATGTAAAATGAAAATAATAAAAGTAAAAATAAAATATTACGGAATGAAACAGTTCAAAACTAAATGAAACTGCACAAAAATTACATTAATGAAAATAATATTATGTCTACGATGTAATATATACAAAAATACATTGTAGGTGTATAATTTCCATTGATGTAATGTATAATCTATTAATTTAAATACATAATTTTATAAATCCATACAGAACTAAAAAATGCAAAAACATAAATTTCAATTATTATTTATGTAAAAAAAAATATTCAAAAACTAAGAGAAGGATCTCGTTTAGGAATACACACGAAGAAAAATTAAGTATGTATAAGAAAAAACCGAAAATTACCAATAAAAAGACCGCAAAATTATTGCTTTCATTATTTACAAAAACCAATTAATCATATTATTATGTATATAAATCCGAAGTTAATTTCTATGCTGATTAAGTAAACAATTAAATAAAAAATATGAAACATATCGAGAAGTCTGGGAAGAAAATAAGATCTTGGTCATTTTTAGATTATGTTGATTTTAGTGAAAATTAAATAGTTTTTTAAAAAAAGGGTGATTATCAGATGGATAGCTGCAAAGGCTAAGGCTAAAAATGTAAAGCATTGCCTGAAAGCCACAAAAGAAGACGCATACTGGGGTTTAATATAGACCCCTTAACTCTTGAACACATATATATGCGCAATGCACGTCTATCTCACAGTTTCTGGACTGAGTATGGCGATGATGTGTTTTAAAATTAAAAAAAAAAAAAGAACACCATGTGATATAAAATGCTATTGAATAAGTAAAAAGGTAATAAGTCAGCAATATAAAATAGAATATTTGACCATATTCATCAAAAGCGCTAACATTAAAGAATTTGACAGATTGAGCGGAGAAAAGGATTCCCAATGAATGAATGTTAAACAGGATTTTGTGTGAGAATTATAGGGGAAAATATTTGTTGAATGTAGCTAATAACGTGCAGTCCAACAAATAAAGCTGACCAACTGAGAACCGCTGTGATTCAGACGAGAATATTAAGAAGAATTTGGAGATTTGAGCAGTGTTTGAGCTTATACCAGAAATAAAAGGTTATCTTTCATTTTATCCGTTGTAGCACGCATGTTCATTGCACTCAGCAAGTCGGCAAGTGTAGTGCGAGAACGGTAACGTAAGTGAAGATTAAATCTCTGCACCAAACTAATTAATCTACTTCTAATGATGGATATAAGTCTAAAACCGGTCAGGTATACAATCAAAGATATTATCTAGCACTGCGGACCTAACCACATTAAGGATAAGGATATCTTTTTAATGTATTTCTATGGGTTTTGGTTCTCTGAGACATCCATGTGACAATATTGGATATCAAATTCTACGAAGTTTGATATGATTTGAAGGCAGTATAACCGCCTGGTCATAAGGGTGTGTTTGGGTCACCGGGCGTTCAGGACAACAGCATAATAAGCATTTCTATCTGAGGAAGGATTCGGTCATTCATGAACAGCAAAATGCTGCAGTAGTACATCTAACTAAGTACGGGCATACAAATAGTTGTAGGTGATATCCAGGTAAGAGGCAGGCGAAAAAGGTAATAATAAACCACTAGCCACTAGCGAAATTTGACTACAGTTATACTTTGAGATGGCTGTTCAGACAATGGTAGGCCTCTAAATGGACTACTGCAGAACTGAAAAAAACACATGCATCGCATGGGCCTATGTAGATTTGTCAGTGAAGAAAAAGTACGGAATTATATGGTAGGCTGAGAGTCAGAACTTAAGAGAGAGAACATTCTTACATTTAAGCTTCCCTCGACTCTAAAGAAAGGTTCTGGAGATTTGGGAATTTTTCCATTTTATAAAAAAAAAAATAGAATTGTTTAGAAAAGTTGTTAAAGTAAATAAAATCTTTGAAAACTGTCAATTCTCTTAGTGTTTAAAATAATAAGATTAAATTTGCCATTTTTAATAGTCAATTTTTTTTTAAAAAAAAGCTAGATATCTGTAAAAAAAACTTTTTGTTTCGGATACAGGTGTTCAAAGTGGATACCGTTTCCTATAGAAAATTAAATTTCCAAAATTCTGTAGGAACAGTTTTTTCCTATCACAATTAAGAGAACGTAGGAAAAATTGAAAATTAAATTAAAAATGAATTTTAATAACAAATTTTTAAGAAATAAACTCTGTATTAAAGCTGGACGAAACGGGACTTCCAACCATTTGGGGTAAGGTTGCAATGCTGCATAATAAGTCCACAAGAAATATTTGAAATATTTTAACTTACATTGCATTGTATCCTTGGTTTCTCATGATGAAATTTCTTCAACTGGCAATAATAAAACAAAACAGAAAACACTTTAATAAGAAATAATATTAGAATTAACACTTGTAACATATGACATGTTCGTTAAAGTTGTTTTCTAAAGAAGCCAGATGATGAGAAAGAAAATAGTTTAGAACAACATAGACTAAATTAAGTAGAGTATAGTAGGTAGACTAAATGAAAGGTAGACCAGGTAGAATTGGTCGGTTAAGATGGTAGGAGAAGACTTGCATTCCCCTCTTTAGAAAAGAAATCTCTCCCCACTTTGTAGCAAATCATTTCTTTTTTAATTTTATTGCAACTCATTTCTATGTTTTTCATCTGGTGAAAAACAGTCACACTACTTTCTCTGATAATAATTTTCAAAATTTACTTTAATCACAGAAATTTTGCTAATTTTAGGTGACCTCAATCTGTACAATTTCCAAAAATATTTAATTTTTAAAGCGATTAGACTTTGTCCAATTGAGTTTGTGGTGAATCTAAAGAGTATAAAGGTTTAGGATAGTCACACTTCTATTGTACGATCTTCAGCAAACTCGCAATTTTAGCAACATATTTAGTTCTCACTAACGTTCAGTAAAAGGTACCTAGGAAGAAAATCGACCATGCCCTTCCTTAGTACTAAAAAAGAATTTTTCTATTATATAATAAAATAATAATAATAGTGTCTTTATTTAAATGTTTACCAAATTACATATTTACTTATTTAATTATATATAGTAGTAACAGACAAATTCTCATGGTCCAAGGACCGTCTGAGGGGTTGTCTTTAATTAACTTCACCCTTATTATATGATCGAAGATAACAAAGAACAACTGACTATAAAAAAAAAAAAACTACACTTTCTTCTGTGTTTTCTAAATTACACAGCTACTATTATATATATATATATATATATATATATATATATATATATATATATTTGCATGATAAATATACTAAATTTAAAGAAATCAGCTGGTGTGTTTTTTGCGAAATTTTAGGATAATTGAAAAACTCTAACATTTTCCATTTTCTTCCCATCACTTCATTTAAACCTCGATTGTATTATTTAAGTAATAGATTATGCGTAATAGTAACTGAAAATACTTTATAATAAAGTTGGCTAGGCAATTAATTGTAAAGAAGGTCCCTTTCTAGGGCGAAACGTGCCAAACTCCAGATTGTACCCGAAACAAATGTGATTTATACAAACACAGGTATTTATGTAATTAAAGTTTCTTGAAACTTATCATTTTTGCTAATTATTGTTACGTCCAAGTTCAAATGTAACCATTTGTTGACTGAATTAAACTAATCAGTTGGAGTAAACTGACGAAAAAAATACTGAATATTAGTTTATCTTCAAACTCGAAATTTAAGCAATTTTCGAACTCATAAATAAATATTATACAGGCGTTAGAAGAGTAAAATAAATGGCGCATGAAAGAGAAACTTTATTCATTTATTAAAAATTTATTTAAATTATTATTTAAACGTTTATTCAAAACCATTTTAAGTGGTTTCTGAATACAGCCTACAGCAGTAGGCTTTAAATTTATTTATTTATTTACTATACGGGCAATCACCCAGTTACAAAGAAATATAATTTAAAGTAACATTTAATAATAATTCAACATATAATAATTTATAGAATATACATATATCATACATATATATGTACATATATAGTCATAGAATAGAAATAAAAATAAAATAAGAATAAAATATAAACATACATTACTTAATATATATACTTTAGGATATATACTATAAAATATACTTTAAAAATAGATAAACTTTACTTAATTAATAAATCTTAATGATATCACAAATAACTGGTAAGAAGTTTTCCTTAGTACCAATCATTGCAAAATCAGTTATTTAACAAACGTTTCAATTTGATCAATTCAATTTGAAATTAGCGTAAAGTAAAGAGTGCTCTCTGCTGGAATATAGTATACATTACACACTTTTGCTGCAAGAAAAGAATTCTACTTTTTCCATCAAGATTTACTTTTGGATAAAAAAAAAAAAAGTTAAATGAAACTTGTCAAAGAAACTGATAAGTCCCCATCTGATTTTTTTTTTTTAGGAAAAAAGAATTAAATTTATAGTAATAGTCTTTTTGTGAACTTCAATATGCTTAACTTAAAGATATATGCGAATAGTAGAAAAAAAATATATATAATATATTCAATGGAATCCAAGATTACTTATAAATGTAAAAAAATTAAAAACCTAGTATAAAACTTTACTTTAAAACGATTATTAATCTAATTATTTTGCTATTCTTGTAAACAAAAAAAAATTCAAATAAAAGAGAATCATTGTATTAAATAATGTACAAGTCAGGGATTTAAAGTTTAAAAAACTGCCTTGAAACGCTTTTATTAACTCTATAGACAAGGTATTACAATTCTTAATGACATATAAGTAGGACTTGAAAACAAAAGGATCATTTTTTAATGTAAAAATACTATATTAAAAAAATTTACTTTGAAGCATGGTCGAAAAAAGATTTAAATTATTTGAAAAAAGCTTAAAAATAATAAATTTGGTTGGAAAAACCTAATTTATTTCTTAGAAGCTTCATCTTAGTTTAATTTTAATGAGAAAATGTTCTATTTAAAAATTAGTTTAAAAACAATCTATGAGGGGGAACTCGTTTCTAGAGAAATACTCCGTTGGATGCCAATTTTTTTTTAGCAGCCAATTATAGACCTCATTTCTTCGGGTTCGCAGTAGTTATTAATAAAAAAAAAAAGTAAGATGTTTCTAGCAATCATAGTCGAGGAACATTAGGGGAGTTAAAAAAATCTAATTTCAAAAAAAACAAAAAAAAACTAAACAAATGAGTACCTGATGAGATGCAAAACGTTTTGAGGCTAAGCTGGAGGAGGACTCACATTAAAAATATCATAAAACTTAGAGAAAAGTCTCATTGCATACAAAGAATGGAAAAGAAGTAGAAATTAGATGTAAATAGTATAATATAAGTTTAACAAAACGGAAAATATTAACTTTCCAAGTGATAACGAACTTACATATTCTAGATAACAAAAGACTTAATTTATCATTTATGCTATGACTAGTGAAAGATTTAATAAAATTCCAGCTGTGATCGGGTAATAAGATCGTACTTGAACAAAAAAATAATCAGTATTAATCGAAAATAACTTCTACAATTGAAATGAATTCTTAAAAACAATTAGAGAGACACAACACTTTTAACTAGACAGAATTTAAATTGAATAATGTATTGTATTATTTTGTTTGTGTGACGTGCCTTTATAATTATAAACAAAGTAGACATGCAAAATTACCTATCTATATATAAAACTCTCACCGAAATATGTCTCAAGCCTGATTGAAATAAAAATCTGATTGAGATAAAATTCCCTGACTGCAACCTGAGGTCCTACGACGACTCAGGAAGTAGTGATGAGGTATAACATAATGTGATTAACATGCACCCTTGGGAGTTACGGGTACAAGGACAGCAGCCCATTCAGCAAGACATACAAGCGACAAAACTAGACAGGTCATAAAGGCAGGATGAAGATGCAATTCATTTAGACTTGGAACTTGAAATGAAAAAGTGTACGGAAATTATCAGGAAAGAAAGTGAAATTAGCAGAGGAGAGCTCTAAAGAAAAATTCCATAAATGTGTGACGAAATGAAAGGATCAAGCAAAATCCAAATTTATGGCAGTTCGAGTCGTTCTATTCAGGAGTTCAATTTTTTTTTTTTGTTTGTTAAAATAGCTAGGGGATGGCCGTTTATTTCTAAATGGCTCAGTTTTAGGAAGAATTAAAAGTTACAGTCTTATACATGAAAAACTCAAGAGACTATGATGGAAATAATAGAAAAGAGAGAAACTATGGCGACGGTCGATAACAGGCGCCACGAAATGCGGCTGTAGATGCTATGGAATGGTTTTGTAAGTTTGTAAAGAGTATACCCCACCTAAAAATGAGTTTCGGAAAAAGAACATTCACCAGGTCTCTTAAACTCCTTGGACTGTCATACAGAGTTTTTATTATTTTGGTATTTTTATTTTGTTTCATGCCTCATTCAAAGCTTTATTTTAACCAATGGAAACAGACACAGGTGTAAAATTTATTTAATTACTAAAATCAATTTACAAATAATGGTGATTGGTGAAAACTTAGTATGTCAAAGAAACAATGCAAATTAATAAGAAGCCATTTATTCATTTCTTGAGTGTTTACAGTACTACTCTTATTGTCCTTCAAATTTAAATTATTGTTCAATTTAAAATTATGCTAAATTTTAAATTTAAAAAATCTTTAACAAGTGATGTGATAATGAAATCGATTCACCTTGTCAGGGAAATTTTGAGTATTCTGTCTGACATACTGTATAACCAGTGAACGTTTATTTTTTCTTGATTACATTCAATGAAGGTATAGAGAGTATTGCAGTCCAACGTTCACTGTTTAGGTCTAACAAAATTCATGTAGTTAAAGAATAGACTGTGAAGTATTTAATATTATAAATAAGGAGTTGGAATAAAAAAACAGCTTGTAGTTGATAAGTTTTAATGAAGAAATTTTCTATGTTTGTCTAACTTCAAAATTTAAGTTTAATATAGAAATGAATCCTTGTGCGATTCCCAGTATTCCAGATGATCCTGGCGATGGAAGATGGATGAGTCAGGTAAAATACTTTTTTGCTTTAATGTTGCTTATTTTTAACATTTTTTACCTAATAAAGGATCTGATAAATCTACTGTATAATGTGACCAATCAATCACTGATTGTGAAATGATTAAGGTATAATGCATTTGTGGAAGCCTTTCTAATTTTTGCTATATCTAGTATTTTTTCCCAATATTATTTTCATAAAATTAGTCGAAGAATATTTTGTAGTGTTAATACTTGTGAGGGCATGAGGCTGGTAAGAACCAAGGACCTCAAATTAACATTAACAAATCTAATTAAGAATTTATTTGGTTGTATTTTCAAATTAATATATAAGGAAATTCTTTTTATGTAATTAAATGTTTGCATATCAGCCAATCTTATTAGATATCCCTAAAGTTCCATATTCCTTTTACGTGTTTTTTACAAAAAATTTAAAAGAATTATTTTAAAATTCATGTAAGTGCTGTTAAAAGTACAGTAAAGGATTTCCAATATTATGTTAAATTTATTATATTGATGTAATCCAGTAATTCTCATCTTACGATACGAGTACTCCTCGAAAGGTTAAGTGCGAGGTTGCTCAGTTGTTGATCAAGTTCGCAGATTATAAATGGTAATTGTAAAAGTATAGAGATAAACGTGCTTCTGAATGTACATGAAAGAATTTAAGCGTAATTGAATTACAGTTTTCTTTGGCATTAACAAATATTCAGCTGGTTGAAAAGGCTATGTTTCCTTGAAAAAAGTTATCGAAATGTTTTTATTGTACCTCTTAGATTTGAGCGTAGCTGTTAACATTTGAACTGACTTTAAGAAAATAAGCATCCAAAAAAGCTGAAGGATTCCACCTTTAATCTGATCTAATGTGAAATTCAAAAGTTAATTAGACTAAATAGTTTATGTATACATGTAGAAAATTAAGGAAGAAAGGGAAAAAAATAATTAGAAAAAGAAAGCAAGATTTAATCCTCTTCTATGCTGACCAAGAAAAGAACTGGGTGATGTGTCGTGGGGTCAAACACAGCAAGACTATGATGCCTTGGTTGTGTTAACGAAGAGCCAAAGAAATTCTGTGTTTGGTTAGAAATCAGATTACTCTGAACACAGGCCTATTGTCGTCGGGGCATGGTAAGTTTAGGAAGTATCTGTATAAGGTGGGGCTTAATAGCTTGGAACCGTTGTGCAGATTCTGTCAGGAGTCTTAAGAAGGTAACGGCCTTTCACTTGCTGTTCAATTGCAACGCAATCGAGTGGTTGCGCTAAGAAATCTTTGGAACCTTAAGCAAAAAGAACTAGTAGGGAAAGTCCTCAGCCTTCTTAGTAGGGGAGGTTTCGTCTACTAGACCTAAAGTGGAGGGCACAATAAGCCTCTTCGAGCTGCGGTGCTGTGGGATATAGGTCCCATCCCGTTATTGTAATCTAATCTAATCCTCTTCTAAGTCAGATCACAACGTGAAGATCTTTCACTGCTAAAAAATGCCCATTTGAAATGTAAAATGCCACCTTAACGATATTACGTATTCATACTCATCAACAAACATTAAAATCAAAAATAAAACTGTGTTCAAGAATGAAAAACTAACAATTTAGGACCAATTAAAATAAACAAATGACTCTAAATTAATAAATACATTAGTTTACAAATGAATTCTTAAAAGTTCTCATTAAAACATCTGTTTGGATATCTATGAATGCGCGAAAACATGCAAATCAAGTGTCAATGAAACCAACTGAAAATGTACTGTTATTGTCATTAACAATGTCCTTAAAATTAGAGCAAAATAATTACCAGTAAAACAACGATACAGTTCTTAATCGAAAGTTTCTTACATATACATTTAATAGAAATTATAAGTAACATTCTACTTCTGAAGTATAATATAAAAAGAGAGAGAAATAAAATAATAATAAAACAAAACAAGATTTAATCCTCTTCTAAGTCAGGTATACGGGCACTTACCAAAAAAACATCTTTTTACTGACAATGTTATATTTCCTTACAAAATCACCTACACTTAAACACCTTAACACTTTTAAGAGTAACAAAACACAACTGAAAACTCTTTTTGGAAAAATGCTCAGTCAAATTGTCCTTTCCGCCATTACTTTCAACACTTTACACTACTAGCCACCGATACCTAATCGATAGACACCTTATCGAAATATTTTTTAAATCGATGTGACTAATCCAAATATTTATTTATGTAGAGGGTGGGAAATCGCAGATTTCCATTCTACATATATATGTATATATTTCTTAATGTAGTAATTTTCAATGTTTTGCGGACAGTCTACGCGCACTGTATATTTGTTGGGTTGCAAGCACTTCAGTATCGGATATGTTTAAGTAAATTTCTTTTAAGGAAATGATTTTTTTTTTTTTGAAATTCCAGTATGTGAAAGAGGTTCATTTTTTTACTTTAATAATAAATTAAAAAGGTTAAAATAAAGTTTCTATTTTATTCTATTTATTAGTCATCGATTTATCGCCGAAGGTGTTGTAACCGTATTCTTAGTTCGGATTGCTCTATTTAACAGGGTGAGTTGGAGTTGAGGAAGAGAAGCTGTTGTATTCCACATCCTTTCTGTAATCAACAACTTCTGGATTTTTACTTATTTCAAATCGAAATGTAAAATTATAAATCTAAATGAAGTTAGGTAATGTTTTGTGCATGAGACTAATACTATAACTTTTAATGTTTTTTGTCAACATTTTCAGGAGCTTCTAATGAAGGGCACCATTGGTACTTGAAACGTTGAAAAATAATTCAGAAATTAGTCTCTGGGAAAGACTTTCTCTGGCCATTTTCGATAAACCTCATTATAATTTAAGGCCTGACGATTTACTAACCAGCCCCTGTACAAATATATTTTGTTGCAGCATGATACTTATGTCCGGGAAGCTAACGAACGTGAACCAGATGTTTTGTTCATCGGTGATTCGATCATTCACCACTTATCACAAAGACCAATATGGGCTGATTTGTTTGAACCGTTACACTGCTTGAATTTTGGCATACCTGGAGATACTACGCAGAATGTACTTTGGAGATTACATCATGGCGAGATAGATAACATCAATCCAAAGGTATTTTGTTTTGTTAGTAAACAACTGAGATGTAAACAATTACTTTATAATTTATATTCTATTCTAGAGAACTGAATCCTGCAAGTGGTAAATGCTTTAGAGTCGTCTTTGATAAAGGACGCCAAGATTGGAGCAAAGAGACCGTTAAGATCTCTGGCTCAGATAATTTTTTTGCTACAAACCCCAAAAACCATTAAGAGCGAAATGCATGTTTTCTCATAGAAAGTTAAAAGCAGTTTCATCCTCCTTCCTGCTGTTCCTACTGAAGATTCTTCCCAAAACTCATATTGTTCTTGATCCTCCTTAGTTTATATCCCATTCTCTCGCTATATTGAGAAAGAAGTTTCTGGGAAGAGTAACTCTACCTCAAAACACTCAAAAGTTTCTTTTCCTTCCTTTGTCATCTTTTTTATTTCTTGTTGCTTTGAGTGCTACTTCTCTGCCCTTTACATTACGCTATTATGTTTCGACAAGGATTGCACTGCAAGTTCCGGGGACATTGTTTTTTCGCTACAGCGAGATGTAGTCTCCTGGAAAAAGAAATCTGTAAGAACAGCAGAACCTTGAATGGGGACCTTTGCGTGCTGGTCCAGCGCACAACCACTGAGCTAGCTAAAACCTTCTCTCATTCTGTTGTAAATTTTTCTACAAATTTATTTTAAAAAAAATTATTGATTACAGGTGGTCGTGGTGTTAGTAGGAACTAACAACACTACTCAAAACGCAGAAGCGGAGGACATTGCAGATGCATTAGTAGAAATTGTTCGAACTATTAGATCACGTTTGCCCGAATCCTACATAATACTAATTGTTAGTATTCAATATATGGTTAACAAAAAAATTATTTAGTTGACATAAAAAATTAGAATTCAGGAAAGTTAATCTATTAGGCATTAGTGATGAATTATGCCTTCATTACCCCAGAAAACGCCCACATTGGGCCTTTTTTTTCCGTCAGAAAATCTACTTTTCAAACGCTTGATAGATGAAGAGAATTTGTCAAGATTCCATTGTTGTGGCTGGGTCTGTGGAGGAGTGGCAGAATTTTGTGAAATTAATAGTTGACGATGTCTTCAGACATTGCCATTTCTTCAGTAAGTGCCAGAATACGTGGATTTGATTCGACATATCCGTCCGTAAAGTTGTAATACAGTAAAATTTTGGAAAATAACGCCAAATAATAATAATAATAGTAATAATAATAATAATAATAATAATAATCAGAAAGTGGAAAATAATCATTGCGCTCATTTAGAATATCTTCGTCATTCGATATCCCTCTCTTATAGAAGTGACATAGAATTACTAACACATCGCATTTAAAATTCTAAACACTCAGCTTTAACTTACAATTTAATGTGGATAGAAACATTTTACGAATCTTGAAGATTATTTTGTATATATTAATATATATCATCAAATATATGTATATACCTGCAGAATAGAAAAGCGGAAGGGGAGGAGCCAAGAAATACACCAAGTAGCTTGGAGCTTTTACGTGAGTCCTTACTGCTCCTTAAGAAGTGCTTTCAAGCGAGATTCAGATATCCAATAAGAGCAATCTTGCTCATGCCGCTTACCTGAGATGAGAAAGTGGATCTTGATGTTCCTGCAGGCATAAATCTGAACACTGATTTATCAAATGTAGTTCAATATTGTGAAACTAGATCGGGTATCCAAAGCAGATTCTAGCTCTCCCTCATACATGCTCTTCCTTCTCTTCCTTGACGAATGCGCCCGATTTGGACAATCCAAACATATTCATCACAATGCCACACTGGGGCGTTGTATAACGTATGGTTTCGCCCCCTTAGTTATCTAATGCTGTAATTGATGGCATATTAATTTAAATATAGGGATAGAAGTTTAAATACTCTTGGGGGGGGGGATCAAGCTTTACTTAGAGCCGCCATGCGGACTAGAGAATAACGTTCAGGGGAAAACCTGTGTTAATAAAAAAAACAGAAGTAAAAAAAAGGAATTGTTGTTCATTGTTTTTGGTGACTGATTTATAGTTTCAATAGGATGAAAAAAAGGAAGTTATTTATTTATTTATTTAACTGTTCCATGAAGTTAAATTCAACACACTTAATGGCAGCTTCAGCATTGCAAAACATTACAATTATAAGATTATATTTCGTTTTTAGGAACTTCTCCCAAGAGGTGAATATCCGAATTCATTAAGAGAACGTAACGCCGAAGTGAACTTTCTGTTAAGGAAAAAAGTATCCGGTCTAGAAAGATTGGAGACCATTAGTTTATCGAAAGATCTTGTGGATTCTAATGGTCGAATTTCACATCACGATATGCCGGATTTCTTACATTTATCAGGTATTTGCCTTTTATTTAATTTTATTATAAAGTAGGAACTGTAACGTTAAGTTTCACTTTAACGGTTATGTTTTAAACCGTTGCCAAGATATTCAATTATAAAGATTAAATTTTAGTCGTTTTTTTCCTATTTCTCTGTTTCAAAAACTAAAACTAAAAGCATGTTTTCCTATAAATTTGTAATGAATCAAAACGTAAAGCCATACGGACTTAAAAATCAGATAAAACATTCATTTTGAATGAATAGGAAATAATTTTGTTAGCGATTTTTGTAAATAAACTGGAATATTTTTTGTTTTGTTTTAATGATATTTTACCTACCTTTTTAAGTCCCTTATGGCTTTAAGTTTTGATTTATTATTTATTACTAATTATTGAATTAAGAGAAATTGGTGTGTGTTTCACACTTTTTTTTTTTGGAAAATAACTTGTTTGAAATGTTTATTTTATTTAATCAAAATTGATTGCTTTATTAGAGGGCGGCTACAGAAAGGCCTTTACTCCACTGCACGAGTTAATAACCCAGCTGCTTTACAATGAACAAGAAAAAGATCTCACGCCGTCAGAATAAGATATTACTTGGATATAAATATACATGTATTGCTTTGGGGAGATGTATATATTTTAATATAATAGTTGCAGTAATTAAGGTTAATAAATATAATAAAGTTCTGTGATTATTTTAGAGTCAGTAATTTAAATTTAATAACATCTTTTTTAGATGAAAAAAACTAATTCCCTGTTTATGCAAACAGCTTTGCTATGTATGCCTCTTTTTTATAATAATATAAAAGGGACGTAGTCATATTGGTTTTTCTCAGTTTTTAAATTTAGAACTAGTATGTTACATTCAGTCCTTTAACCAGTTTCCTAGCACCCTTTACTATCGTATAACCTTGGAGTTGATATTTTTTCGACATCAAGTTTTCCTTATCCATGAACCTACCCTACGTGACGAAAAAGTCCCAGCCCTAAGAGGGTGAATCTTTTTGGAGTATGGTATAAAAAGTTCGAAAGTAAATACCTCTAGTTCTAATGGAAATCATTTCAAACATAACAAAATAATTAGATGTATACGTACCTAACAGAATAATTAGATGTATACGTACATAATAGAGTAATTAGATGTATACGTACATAACAGAATAATTAGATGTATGGCCGTTGTTGATGACAGAAAGACATCGTCGAATGAATCAATTATAATATTTTTTACGACTTTTTTTTTCAATATGCTTCAATATTTCATTATTAAAACCAATAGATTTTTTATGTGGTTGTTAAGATTTTTAGAAAATACTTTGTTCGGGGAGAGGGTCTTATAGCAATGGCAATCCTAAGAGGTTTCTGGAGGGCCAATTATGTTATTTATTCGGCACGTGCTCTCTCTTCTGTAGGGAGACAAAAAAAATAAGTATCAAGATTAATGGTATGGTCACCAGTGCTCCTAGGAAACATACAATGCAGACGTGCATTAATATGGTCTCAACGTGACAATCCTCTCTGTAGAAAATGTGACTAGGGAATGAAATCCTGTAGCATTTCTTGGAAACTTCGTTGTGATGGAAAACTGTCTGTAGCGTAAATCCTTTCATTAATTAATGCCTAATGTTATTTAATCGGGAACACTTTTGAACTCAAAGCTTCACAGAGCCTCTCCCTTTGTATGGTCTCTAGCGAGGTAAATAATATTTTCAAGCTGATTCAAATAATTATCCAACAGATTCTATAACTTTTTCCTTCATACTTTTATGATATGTAAGCACTATTTCTTGAGAATGTCCTTAGCTTAGATTATTTTGATCTTAGTGCAATACCTGCCGTTTCCTTCCACTTTCGTCTTCCAAATCCTTATTGCTGCCCGAAAAGTAATTGAAACATTTTATTCTAATAAGTAATTGAATATGGCTACGTTCTTGTTTATTGTGGTATTTTGTAAAGGAGGATGTGATTTCTGCTCAAGGCTGCTCTTTAAATGGTATATATATATATATATATATAAATATTTATATAAATAATTACTAAAAATGTAAATAATCACTGCCACTATTTTCCCCAAATTTCCGGTGTTATGTTTTTGTTCTCCATCTTTTTGTTTATTTGTTTTTTTTTTTTTTTTAAAGCAAGAAATTCTTTAAATAATTGTTATAAGTAATAAATCAGTTTGCACACCTGTGGCAACTTATAAAGGGTACTTTATTATCGATTAATAACGGTATGTTATAACGATTAATAACATAGATTTGCTGTTATTCTTAATTATTACTATTACGTTCAATGGTTTATCTTGACCTCATTCAAGAGAGTGCCACTGTTTTCTATTTTCGGGATGATCTCGACTTCTAGCGCCCTTTCCGAAAAATAAGATTTACGATTAAATAGTATCTTTAATAAGTTGCTCATTAAGGCGATTTTATGAAATAAAAGTTCAAGGTAGCATAGCAAGGATGTAAATCTATAGAAAATAAAAAACAAATATTTGAAACTAAAATAATAATTATTATTATTATTTATTTAGCCGTTCGCTGCACGAACTGATAAACTCCACTTTTTGAAATATCTTAAATTTAAGAGTCAAAGCACTTCATGCAGTCATAGCTTTTTATATTTATAATAAATTTCCCAAATAAGATTAACTCCAATAAACAACAAAAATGTTTTGACCATTTAATAATCAGTAATTTATTTCAGAAACCATTTTGACTAATTCCGTGCTGTAACATAAATTGTTGCAATAATTAAACTCAAATACAGCAGCAGCCGCTAAATGATAACGGTAAATTTATTTTAATGTAATTATAAACGGAATTTAAAAATACAATATAGATTACTTCATCGCATTTCTCCATTTCTTGTTTTATGGATTTAATCAAGTTTTGAAGGAAAGGCCCAATTATTAATAATAATAATTATTAATTAATTATTTAGTTGCATTCGAGATAATTCCTTTAGAAATATATAGAAATTAATTTTATTTTTTGTTTTACAAAAGAATTGAGAAGAGTTCTTTCATTCATTTTTTGTTTAATTTTTTTTAAATATGCGAGGGGGTTTGATGAAAGGAACGCAGCTGGGTCTATACTTTTTTAAGTATTAGTTAACGTAAATCTCACAAATATGCTTCATGTATGGTAAATACTGCTTGTACAACATGGGCCCGGCTCTACGTACTCCCAATATCAGGCCGATGACTCTTTTGCACAATTTCTTCGAATCCATATCAGTCGATCAAAGTAAAGTCGAAAGACGGGAAAAAGTAGTAGGAAAAAATTAGATTGTGGGAGACCTAAGGAGAAGCAATATTTTAGTTTTCACATTTTTCAAAGTGCGCTCCTCCACCCATATAATGAAAATAATAATAAAAAATTGTAGAGCCCGTTGCATTTCTTTAATTACATCCCTAGTATTTGTATTTTTAAAAATTGTTATGCATGTTTAAGTCTTGAAAATATATTTATATTTTTTTAAGTAAAAGTACCTAGTTTTCCTTAAAATGTGTCTTCCTAAAGAATTTTTTTTAAAGAAATTAAATTGTTTAATTTAAATAAGATTATTAGCTTCATTTTTTATTTAATATATTGTAACATTAATTCAAAAAACATTCCTTTTTTTATTTTATCCAAAACACACTACTTAAAATTGATAATTCTTTATATTGTTTAATGTGTTTAATAAAGAAAAAAAAGAAGAAAAATGACAGTTGCCTTTCTCATTTATGTATAATGTAATTTCTTATACAACTGTGTAAATATATAATTTTGTAATGAACTATTAAAAAAATCTATTAAGTACCTTTTGGTTTTTACGTAAGCGAAGTAATCGCCTATTTTACGGTTAACATTGAAATACCAAATTAGATGTCGTGGACAGTGTACGGAAGATCACACTGTACTTTTTTTCTTTTTTCGGCGCATCAACTTCTTGGTCATTAGCGCCATCACACTGTACTATTAACATTTTTACAACAAATAAAAATTAGCTACCCACGGGATTCAAATTGGGGATCTCTCACTTAATATTACACAACGGCTATCAAACCCGCACCTTTGGTTTTTTTAAAAAAAGGTACCAAATTTGATTTACACTACAGATTTAAGAGAACTTATGGTTAGATTGACATCCTCCCAATTTTATTTGATTGGCCAAACATTTGTTATACACTGGATTCAAACATTACTATCTAGATTTATTATATTATCTGGCTTAAGGATTATAGAGAAAACAGTTATAAAGCACAATCTACCGCGATTAAAAGGCCTATCGGACATCCTCATCGGTGTCAGTTTAGTTCACGTAATGCGTATGTGCATATTGTGTAAGTATGAGTGGGTTGGGTTAGAGTTCCTTGCAGTAAGCTAAACCCCAATAGTACCGCAAATCAATTACCTCTGAAGGTCCTGTGTGATTCTTGGAGTGTCTGTAAATGCTTTTGTATTTTAAGGGTGAGAAACCTACAGAGACGCCAAAATCTCTGAATAAGTGGCTTTTCTACTTCCCCTTACGAGACATATCTCGTAACATATTATTATCTATTATCAAGTAATCTGATAATTTTTGCAGATATGTTTTACGTATGTGGGAGTGGATAAATGAAAAGGTCCCCCTTTTATTGTCCAAATTAAACATGTACATTTATAAGCCCTTAACATGAAAAATACTGTCCTCAATGATAGGCGTTATTTAGATACTATTTCAATAACAAATAGAAATTTATTCCTATTTAAATTCATTTTCTGTTATTTCAAGATATTCATTTCCTTAGCAAGGCAGCCATAAAATCGTAACTTTTCTTCCACTCAACCCTGTCCACACACTCTCTTATCTCTTTACGGCGATCCTTTTCAAGTCTTCTTCCATCTCGTCCAGTCATCTTCTTTCTTCACCGCCTGCCGATTTTTCTCGTACATTTGCGTTCATTCCAAAACACTTTCTTAATCTAAAATTCGCTTGGTTACGTTTTAGGATTCCCATTTTCCATATCATCTTCCATCTGGTCCTAGTAAATATATAATGACTATAACTTGTTTCTTTTTCCCGCAAGGGGTAGTTGACATGCACAAAGGGTTATATCAGTTCTGTACTCAATGCTCTGTCATCAGAACAAACCATGAATCACTGAAACTACATACAACATACTCCTTCCTAATATTCTCTACAAATTTTTCCTCTTTCAAACTTGTACCTTATCGCAGTCACTTTGTTTAAGTTTCACTTGCTTTGAAGCAACTCTTATAATATATACTCGGTATTGAACAACAAATAATCTTATTTATTTATTTTTATTATTTTACACGAAAATTGTTTTTTCAAATTAGGTATTAAACAGTTTCTTTCTAAATGACTAATTGTTACAACCAAACTTATTATTGGTATGCAAAATATGAATAAACCTAAAAAATAAAAACATAAATGAACATCAAAAAATTTAAAGGTGGTGTGTTAATTTTGTCCATCAGTATATGTTTATTAGGCCCAAGTTAGAGATACGGGTATTACTCATAATACGTTGGAAAAATATTAATAGTAAGATCTGAGCTTTCTCTTCAGTACTCGACTCCTAATTCGGTAACTGGACGTTATGTTTCGCAAGATTTTTAAAAAAAGGCATTATTTTACTATTCGTTTGCTCGCTTTATCTACGTATCTATTTTACTTTACAAAGAAAGAAAAAGGAAAAAAAAAAAACTAATATGTATGAGAGTACAAATGCTTATAAGAATTTATTTAATTTAGCCCCAGGTAGAGCAAGTTCGACTGCATTCTGTAGTTGTGGTTTATTGTATTGTCTTCATTTTTACGTTATATATCTCTTTATACATATTTTACTATACAGGGTGTTCAGCATAAGACTACGGTAACTTCAGGAGGCGATTCTGGGCATCATTTGCAACAAAAAATTCCATATAAACTATGACTCGATTCGGCTCCGTTTTGTAGATATTTTTAATTTTATGTTTTTTCAAGGTGTTACTACTTTTTAGCAAAAAGTGACCTATATTTCTCAAACTATTAAAGCTACAGCTATTTTAATAAGCTCATTAGAAAGAAGGTTAAATTTCCTTTTAAATAAGCTAATTTGTATTCCAAAATAATAATATTAAGTATTTTACTTTGTGGCTCAAACATAAGAAATAGCAAGTTTCTAATTTTTCCCAAAAACTTCGTCTTCATTTTTCTCAAAAACATTTTATATGAAAAAACCGTGCACTATTCAGGAAAAACATCTACATACGATCACCTTTCGAACGGTATACAATAATTGGGGTTATGTTAAAAATAGATGCAGCAATCTGTGATTAACTGCAAAAAAGTAGGCCTCAAAACAGCGTCGGCATTATGAAAGGAATTCACCTACCATAAGAATATAACTGATCAGAATCATCAAATCCAGTACGATTTTTTGCAAACGTGTAATTTAATAATTAATTAATTTAAGAACTATTTTCAAAAATATAAAATTTACAATATAAATAATAAAATGAAAAGAAGAAAAATAAATATGATGTTAAATGAGTGTTAGGTACCAATTTCAAAAGAAAGGATTTTCGTTTAACGAGCTTAAATCTGTGTGTTATTCTTTAGTTAATTAAAGAAGTATGCCAAACGAAAGAGCAGGCGAACTGGAGATAGGAACTTTTTATCAGTGGTTCTTACCATTGTGTAGTCGACAATCTGGGCCTAATAAAATTAAAATTTTTCACAGTCCTCTGATTATAATAGCGATTTTAAACTTCTTATAATTAGTCGCGCATTCATAAGTCTTGAACTCCAGCGACACAATAATATTTATTTATATAAATTTATTTTAAAGAATTGCTAAAATTATCACAATTCGAATAAAGTTTCTTTATACACATTTACATTAAAATCTATAAATAGAAGATTTCAAGATACCAATATTACTCTGTATTACTTGGGTTCTTAGACTCCCTAAGATCACAAGTACAATTATTCAATAACGGTTCTTTTTTTTCTTTCTTTTTTAAAAATGAAAAAAGGGCTTTTACATCAAATAATGCCGATAACTAACCAACTGAACGCCAAATTTCTATGAATACCTTTAAATGTCGATGAATGCCTTTAAAAAGTATTCCTTACAATACAAGTTGAAGTTACATTACACATAATTGTTAAACTTGGAACAATATCAAAACTGCTGAACAAAGTTCTGAAGATTGATCAAAATCTTACAGAAGCTAAGAAATCAAGAACACAATCTTGCGATGACTATAAAACAACAGGATTATTAATATGGATACGTTGAATTTATTATTGCCAAATTACTAATGAGAAAGGGAAGCAGATGCGTTAGTTAGCGTAATGTTATGCGTTGATTTCAAAAATTAGCAATATAGATACGTTCATAGAAAAACAAATCCAGGGCGACTGCCATATGAGTTGATAAGACTTAACGAGAAGCTATCAATTTGAGATCTAATGTAAAGTACTCACAAGCTTCCAAAGGAACTAGCAGATTCCTCATTCACTCCATACTCGTAGTATGGAATAAAGTGCCGCATAAACTTACTTAACAGACCACCTAATTGTTAACTGCTTGAAAAAAATCTATCGGACTTGGGCTTCTAGAAAAGTGATTAGCAAAACTCTGAGACGAGGTCAATGGAATGATCACGTTAAAAGTTATTCTTCGGCCGATGTCCCAAGGCAATTTAAAAAAAAAAAATAATGTGAGCTTAATACATACAGCAAAGATAGGCTCAGCGATATAGCTTGGGTAATCCTAAACAAGTTTTGTTGCAGCAAGAGAATGCTCGGCCCAAACTCCTAATAGAATGCATTAGGACATAAAACTTCTTTTAAATCTAACCATTAAATTCAGAAGTTTCACATTTATTGCACGTTTCTCACTTCATTCATAGAATACTTCCTCTGCGGGAAAAATTTTCTTAAATTCCCAAAAGTTGATACTGGGTACTGTGGTGCATACAGGGGTTTTTAACTCCAAATTCGAGGATTGGGATCTGTAAAGGATCAGCCCACAGTTTTTTTTCGCTAAACTGATGGCCTGCGAAGTGTTATCTCATCACATCTCAGCTGTAAGAAGCCACTACAGAAAAAAAAAGCCGCTGGATTAGAACCCTGACCACTGAGGTAATACCTTCAGTATTATTTTTTATGATTTAAGGTACGTCAACATCTGAAATTATTTGCGCCCGGAGCTCTTTTCAGTGCACTGTCGGCCTCCGGACAGCGTTTTCTCGTTACAGACAACACTGTCCATCACCGGACTGTGAGCTGTAAGCAGCTCTTAGGAAGGGAAAATCTAAGGGCCACCAGCTGGATTCGAACTCGAAATCTCCGTTTAGAAAACCAATACGCTAACCACAAGCTAATCCCTTCCCTTTATTTTATTATTTTTTTTTATGATTTAAGGCTCGTCAACATCTAAGGTTATTGGCGCCGGAGCTTTTTTTTTCAGTGCACTGCCGGCCTCCGGACAGTGTTCTCTCGTTACAGACAACACTTTCCATCACCGGACAGTGAGCTGTAAGAAGCTCCTAGGAAGAGAAAATCTAAGGGTCAGCTGCTGGATTCGAACCTGGGACCTCCGCGTGGGAGTCCAGTATGCTAACCTCATAAGCTAATCCCTTCCCTCCCTTTCCTTTATTATTATTATAATTGATGTTATTATTATTATTTTGTATGCCCGATAGTTTTCTGATAGGGAAATGTTTTAAAAAGCTGTACAAATAGAAAAGATGGCCAAAACGCAAGTTTATTTTTACTCTGAATCATTATTATAATACATCAAAAAACAAATTTTATTTGCCTTAAAAAATTTAATTTATTTTAATTGAAATAGAGCAATTTTAAATTTTGTTAATGTCAAAGATCAAGATTTTCAGCTTCTAGCATTATGAATAGGTTTTATGAATACAATTCGTAATCTACCGATTACATCCAATTCTTCTCTGTAAATTATACTGAAACTAGCAGCTTCCTCCAACATAGCTCTGCGTTCTTCTATGGTAAAAGAGGCTGTCACAGTAATTTCATTAATATTTTCATAATATAATAAACTTATCAGTTCATTCACCCTGTGAATTAACAGTGAGCGTTGTCTCTGCAAAGAAATGAAATTTATTTTTACAATCTTATTAGCCATTTAAAAAACTAGTGAGAACACTTACACAACTTGCTATTACAACGCATTTATGATTTTGGACGACCTTCACGACTTTCGTCGGTGAGCGAACGACGACCACGATTGAATTTGTTTCACAGTGGCAAAGGATGGGGCTTTATCGCCAAAAAAAAGTGGAAGTAAGTTGATCGATGCACTCCTCTCTTGATAATCCACGTCGAAAGTTGTAATAAATCATTGCACGAAAATTTTCACGAGTTATTTCCATTTTTTCGTAAGATATTGTTCGATCCTCGACAGTTTTTAATACTTAGATAACGGATAAATAAAAGAGAAGCATTTGAGGGACAACATGATATACGAGGTGTGTTCAAAAAGTAACGGGAATTTTTAAATTTCGCAGGTTTGGAGAGTCTGATTGTACAATTTTTTTTTTTATTATGTTGGTACACATGCCCCTGAAGTACGATAAAATTTTCAGTAATATTCATTGTTTACTTCTTAAGTGGCAGCCGTTAAGGTTAGACGTGTTTTTCGAGCTTGGCGATTTTTGTTTGTTAAAAAAAATGGTCAAAGAATTTGTATTAAATTTTGCGTAAAAAATGAAATAAAGTGTGTGAAATGTTAATAAAGGCATATGGTGAGTCTGCTATGAGTAAAACAAGGATTTACGAGTGGTATAAGCGTTTCCAAGATGGCCGCGAAAACGTTGAAGATGACGAACGACCTGGACGTCCAAGCACATCAACAACCGATGAAAACGTGAAAAAAGTGAAAGAAATGGTTATGAACGATCGCCGAATCACAATCAGAGAAGTCGCTGATGATGTTGCCATATCAATTGGCTCATGCCATGAAATTTTTTCGGATGTTTTGGGTATGAAACGTGTGGCAGCAAAATTTGTTCCAAAATTGTTGAATTTCGAACAAAAACAGCGGAGAATGGAAGTTGCTCAAGAGTCACTCAATGAAGTCAACAACGATGCGGAACTACTGAAACGTGTTATAACAGGTGACGAAACATGGGTTTACGGATATGATGTCGAAACTAAGGCTCAATCGTCCCAGTGGAGGCATTCTGGATCGCCAAGACCGAAAAAGGCTCGACAAGTGCGGTCGAATGTGAAGGTTATGCTCACTGTGTTCTTCGATTTTAATGGCATAGTGCATCATGAATTCTTGCCACAAGGTCAAACAATCAATAAGGAGTACTACCTACAAGTTCAACGCCGTTTGCGTGAAGCAATCCGAAAAAAACGCCCGGATTTGTGGCAAAACAATTCATGGATTTTGCACCACGATAATGCACCTGCTCACACTTCATTGCTTGTTCGTGAATTTTTGGCCAAAAACAAAACTTTAACGATGCCCCAGCCTCCATATTCGCCAGACATGGCTCCATGTGACTTTTTTCTATTTCCAAACATAGAGAACATTAAAAGGCCGTCGTTTTACAAGCATAGATGACATTAAAAGCGAATCGCTGAAAGAGCTGAAAGCTATCACAAAGATCGAGTTTCAGAAGTGTTTCGAGGATTGGAAAAAGCGCTGGCACAAGTGTATTGTATGCGAAGGGGACTCTTTGAAGGCGACAATATTAATGTAGATGAATAAATAAATATTTTTTTCAAAAAACGAAAATTCCCGTTACTTTTTGAACACACCTCGTATCAATTTATAAACGTCTATTGAATTACGAAGGAAGGTTTGATTGATATAAAGTTTAATCGAATGCAATTAAAATTGTGGGTGTGATTACTGGGCAAGCTAGAGTTTCATTTGCACAAAATTGGAAGGATGGTTAGTCCTGAGTGGCACAATTTTGATAGGAAGTTAGGAAAAAGGTGATTACCACTTATGTTAGTGGACCCATTTCGCTATTAAAAATACAGTCCAGAGTTTTCCAATATTGCTTGAAAAAGCGAAATGTTAAAAAACACCAAACTGACTAGTTTTTTCTCTTTTCCTTATTGCCTGTGTTTGTTCTATATATATTTGTCGTATGCAACATAGCACATAAACTGGTTTGGATGAATGAGGTGACATTCGTTTCGAAATTACATGTAGATGAGCCGTTTTGGGGTCTTGAAGCTAGCTATACATCTAATTGGAGAGAGGTTAGCACCACATATATTAAATCTCCTCCAAAATTAATGTTAATAACGATTCTGTAAATCTTTTTGATAAAATTTGGCAGAAAGAAGGCTTCCCTTCGTAACATTAAAAAAAATGCCAACCTGCTTTTCTCGACGCGTTAAAAAAAAAAAAAAATCGAGTAGCACTCGATTTAATTTACTTTAACTCGTTATTTCAGCCAGCTAGAAACGTTTGAAAAAGCTTGTATTTTATTTAAATTTGTTTCTCATTTTTCAGAACTAATTTCGTTTAATAGAGGCTTTTTAAGAATGACACGCCAAGGTGGTCATAGGAAAAAGAAAAGAAACTTGATTGAGGTCGCTAATAGTAGCTGCTAAGGCGCAAAAAAACGGAACAATGTTAACACGAATATTTACAGAAAATATTTTTAAAAAATAGAAATCGCTGTACTTTTAGAAATGGTAAATTGGCGTCATTGGCAAGTAATTTTTGCAGTATTAAATTTTCAATAACATTTTTTTAGAATTTATTAGGATTTACAGACCCTTTGCGCCTCTATTTGTTCAATTAATTCTTCAGACCCTTCACAACTGGATTCGTGGTCTTCCTCTTCCCCTCCACTACTTTCAGGCTGCAAACAAGATAAAAAACAAAAATTAGCTTCAATCAATAAATTTTCATTAATATTGTTTAGACCCCACACTAGACTTAAAAGAAAAGAACTGAACAGACGCTATCGACTACTTAAAGACTCTTAGACGACAGATCAAAACTCTCTCTGGACAACAAGACTAATTTATACTTCTATTTTAAAACCTAACTGGGCGTATGGAATAGAGCTGTGGGGTTCAACCAAACGCTCCAATCTCCAAAGGATTCAATCTCTACAATCTAAAATACTTCGAACTATTGTACACGCTCCTTTTTATGTCTCCAACCTGACTATACACACTGACCTTAACCTTCCTTTTGTCACCCAAGCTGCTAAAACAAGATACAGAAAACTCCACTACAACCTGCAATCTCATATAAATCCTCTAGCTCAAAATCTTTCTTCTAGAACTCTTCCTGACAACCCAAGACGCCTTAAAAGACAGTGGCCTCGTGATCTCCTCTCAAGTGAAGAGAGCGACTAATAGCCAAATATTTTGGAGTGTTACCACTGGGTAACTTCTCCACTCGTATACCTCTGTAATTCGATGTTACTCTGTTATCACTGTTACTTATAGCGCCAACGCGCTGATTGTAGCAAAAATAAACGTCCCCAAAAAATAATAATAATAATATTGTTTAGAAGGGAAGGGATTAGCTATGAGGTTAGCATACTGGACTCTCACGCGGAGGTCCCGGGTTCGAATCCAGCAGCTGACCCTTAGATTTTCTCTTCCTAGGAGCTTCTTACAGCTCACTGTCCAGTGATGTTCAGTGTTGTCTGTAACGAGAGAACACTGTCCGGAAGCCGGCAGTGCACTGGAAAAAGCTCCGGGCGCCAATAACCTTAGCTGTTGATGCGCCAAAAAAAAAAAAATTAAAAAAAAATATTGTTTAGAATTCATTAGAAGTTACATACCCTTGGCGCTGCTATTGCCATAGCATTTAATGCTTCATTAATGTTAGTTGTTTGATTTATATTTGTCGATATGTGATCTTTATCCGCCCTGATGGTCAACTGCAAACAAAAAACAAATATATTGTTAGAAAGAAGCGTTTCTTATGTTTATAATTTAAGTGTGTACAGGAAATGCATTATTTGATATCCCTGTAGTAATAAAACAAAACTGGTTTGAACACTTTCTTTTACATTACTTAATATACTTAAATTTTCTGATGCTGGCCATTTTTATCTAAAAAATATCTTTGTCCAGTGAAGAGTAGTACACCATTTAATTTAGATTGATTGAAATAGTAGGTGGAAACCAACTTTTAATGCACAAATTTTTAGTAAAGGGCTATTAAACACTTAAAAATGCGAAACATGTTTTCAAAAAGCAACACTAACTACATCAACTAAATTATTATTAATTTTTTTTTTAAGGCGCGTCATCATCTGAGATTATTCAACTAAATTAAATTAACTAAATAATAATATTATTTAAAATCATATTTTAAGAACAAGTTTAGTACAGTAGTAGGTAGATTATATCGTCGGCTTAAGTTTATCATTGATTAAATCGATTGGTACTACACTGCATCAAATAGTTGAGGCTCTGGGAAAATTTATGATATTGTAGCTCTTCTAACCCGGCAGAGATTCTGAGAGGAGGCTCTTAAGAGGCTTATGGAGATGGAGGGATAAAGTAACAATCACATAGGACCAGGAGGTCCTGCGCCCTAAAGTCAACTCGTTCTTAATAAAAATAATTGAAATCAGTGATAAAACATCAATCAAATACTTACAAACAGTAATTCTTCCGAGATATCAATACAAGATGACAAACTGATAGCATGCAGTGCCACAGATAAGCTACTATCTTCAGATGAGGAATAATCATCATCCATGCTCTTTTGCAGCTGTAAACAAAAGAGAAAAATATTATTAGAAAAAAAGAAATTGTTTTCTAATTTTCAGTTTAGGGAATGGATTAGCTATGCGTTTAGCGTATTGGATTCCCACGCGGAGATCCCAGGTTCGAATCCAGCTGCTGGCCCTTAGATTTTTTTTTTCTTCCTAGGAGCTTCTTACATCTCACTGTCCGGTGATGGAGCAGTGTTGTTTGTAACGTGAGAATACCCTCCGGAGGCCTGCTGTACACTGAAAAAAGCTCCGGGCGCCAATAACCTCAGTTGTTGACGCGCCTTAAATCAATAATAATAAAAAAAATATTTCAGTCCGCCCAAGAAATGCATTCTTTGAGGACTCCTCCATAGTACACACACACTTTCTCTTACCGTAGTTTACATACTTAAATGTTCATGCAACTTTCAAAAAACAAAACCAAAAAAATAAGATTCTGTAAAGTGGTTGGTTGATCAAATTTGATCTTGCTTGCGATATTAAAACTGTCCGGTAGGACAGTTGTATAAGGGTTGACCATCAAAAACTGCACGAAAAAGCGTAACGTTGAAAAAACACATTATAATCATTCTTTAAAAAGATCTCTCCAGTAGTTACGGTTCCGATTTAACACCTTATCAGGTTATAATGATAGAATAGCTTATTACAAATTTTAAAAAAATCTGTAAAGCAGACGTAACTTTGCTAATAGACAAAAAGGAAAATCTATCCAAAAGGTACAAAAATCTCCTTAACAAAAACTTACAGTTTAAAAAGTTAAGTATAAGGGTTGATTAAACGCCAAAAGGTACACAAATCAGCAAGTACCCAACATTTCATTAATACTTCATTGATATTATTTAAGTAATTTTACTGCATTAATTTTCATTAATATTTTTTAAGAATTTATTAGATGTCACATACCCTTATGCTGGCCATTTTCATCTACAAAATATTTGTTCAAGTAGCACACCATTTAACTTAGATTGACTGTAATATCTATTTATCTATAATAATCAAACTATTAATCACTGGTGAAAAAGAAAACGTTATAAAAAATAAAAAAATATGAGGCTAAAAAATTCATAAACTTTTTTAAAAATTGCTCACACCAACATACATCAATGATTTTATTTATTTTTATTTTTAAATAAAAATCGTCGGTTTAAGTTCATTCTGCGATTAAAGTAATTGTTATTTTATGAAGTAGTCAAACGTTTATAATAATAGGTAATAATTATCTGGCTTTATCGCAAATAATATAGTTTTCTTCAATTACATTCTCAATCTAGGTGTTCTTCCCACAATGTTGTATATATGTAATATAAAATAAATAAGATATGTATATTTTTAGGACAGCTAATTATTCCAGCATTTTACCATAAGTAAAATTAGGGGGACTAAATTAAATTACAATTGAGAAATGAGTAAATATTGTTGAATAATCTACTTGTTATTAATTGTGTATTATTTGTGCTCACGAATATTTCGGTAAGACGAGTTCATGACTGAAATATTGTTTTAAATCCTCCGAGATTCAAATTTAAACAGTAGCCGACTCTAACTTTGTCTTTTTCTATTTTAACAAGCATGTATATGTGACAACTTCAGAATAAAGGGCACATTAAAGAGAAATCAGAAGACTAATTTGGAAAAGAGTTAAAATAAAGTACCTATTTATACGAAGATATAATGTACATTTTATCACAATTAAAACTATTATGAATGAACTGGCCAGCATAAGGGTATGTGACATCTAATAAATTCTTAAAAAATATTAATGAAAATTAATGCAGTAAAATTACTTAAATAATATCAATGAAGTATTAATGAAATGTTGGGTACTTGCTGATTTGTGTACCTTTTGGCGTTTAATCAACCCTTATACTTAACTTTTTAAACTGTAAGTTTTTGTTAAGGATTCCATTTTTGTGTTATATTGTGCACTCACACAATGCATACTTGAAACGTTAAAGATATGATCCTTACACTTTACGTTTGGCAAAAATGCCAAATTGGATGTTATTGTATTATAAATAAAATTACCGTAGTTAACCACTTATCGATAACAGCATTCTTAGGTTCGAATGCATGGGCCCTCTTCGCATATTGGATTGCTTGTTTAAAGTCTTTGAAATAACTGTATGCTTGAGACATGCTGGAAAACAAAAATTTTAAAATTTGTATTAGATAGTCTTGTACGGTCACTTACGAGAAGTGCAAGAATAAATAAAAGTAACTTATGTGTATTTACCATACATTATATGATTTGTTATCTAGAATATCAGGAATCTGAGACTCAAATTTCTTGGCAAATCTCAACAGTCGCCGAGGTCTGAAGTAAGAATCCTGACTAACAATGGCTATTCTAACAATTAACAGATGTTTTTTATGAAGCTGAGAATCAATCCTTTCTTTATCAGTTTGCCAAACAGCGTACTTTAGTATACGTTCAGCGATACGGCAACTGAAATCATATTTGAATCCAAAATAAACTAAATGTTATGTATATTGTGCAAGCTGTGCTGTTTACTAAATAATTCAAATATATAAACGTTACGGAAATTGTGTCAGAAAGAGTATAAAAAAGTATTTCTCTTAAATTTAATTCTTGTTAAACTTGGTCTTTTACAAAAGTAAATCTAAATGCGACTTCAGACTACTCAAAGAGCTATAAATATATAAATCAGGAGCACATTTATGAGAGAGCAAACGGGAGTGACAGATATTATAAAAAAAGGTGAAGCAGGCAATGTGGAAATGGGTAGGAAAGCTGATGAGAGTGAAAAATGGTAGTCGGACTAATCGACTTACTAACTGGTCTCTGGAATTCAGGAAAAGGAAGTTCGGCAGACAAAAAAAGAGATGAGCGGATGACATTTTACAACATGCTGGACCATCATGGACTAGAAAAGCAAATGATAAAGAATTGTAGTGTTTAACGGGAGAAGCTTAGGCCTGATTTCAATAATAAATAAATAAATTTGTTTACATATGATTAATATTCTTTAATTTCATTCAATATTTAATATTTTTTTGGGGGGAATTCTAATTTTATTTCTTTTATTATAAAATGTATTATTTTGAAACCAAATAAAAGGCTTTATTATTATTATTAATTTACTGAACTAATGTTGTCATATTAAAATAAAAAAAAAAGAAGAACCTACTTAATTATTACAGTTTATCCTAATATTACATCATTTAAAATTCAACACCAACTTAGACGTTTTCAAGAAAAATGGCTTTAAAAACAACAATAATTTAAACACGAATTTTGTGGTTCCTCAAAAATTACCGAGATATTATTCCTCAATAATATCCTTTTACACTTGTTCATCCTTCTTCAGTCCTGGAACCATCTGAGAACCGTACAACGTTTGAAAAATTGTTTATATATAAATATAGTTATCAAAAAAAGTGTTGCCTAAATTATTACATATGAGTTGTGTCACTGAATGAAACTCACACAATACAATCAATTGCAACTATAGATTTTACAAAACCCAATGATGGTTCACTTCTAATTAAAGATTACCAGAAGTAGTGGAAGCAAAATAATGTAATAACAACAGGCCTAAACATATTCTAAGCTGAGAATTCCTAATTCAGTTGTACTTACTTTGTCTGAGCTGACTTGTACCAAGCCCTTTTATAACAATGCAGGCCTAGTGTAGAAAATTTTTTTACGAATTTGATTGTAGTATCGTAAGGAATATGATGTTCAACTTCTGGGACATAAACTAGATTGCCATACTGGAACGCATCATGAGTCTGTATGAGTATCATCATATCTGTTTCTGAAATTTAAGATTAAAAATGTTTATTTTTTTCATTTCATTTAAATTTTTTAAGTTATGTGTTAACTCAGAAACATTATCAATAGGCAGTACGATTTGCAGAGAGAGGGTAACTGTAAAGCCAAATCTTCTAATTAAACAACCTTATCGCAAGTTATAGTTTAGTAAGTTAGTTCTACAATTCAGCTGCTATACAATTATTACTGTCCAATGTATTAACGCTCCTCATGCTGACTGATTCTCTTGGCTAACTTTTTCGATTCCGTTTTTTGTCTACTGGATAGATCGCAAAAAGAGAGCATCCCCAAAATAGCCCCAATGATTTATACATGATCATTCGCACAATATCTGACAAAAAAAATGCATGAACTTACCTGGTAGCACATGAGATCCAACCTTAAATTGGCCGAATGCATATTTATAATGTATATAAAATTGGGCCAATTCATTTTCGTGCATCGCTTGTAAGCAGATGCACATTCTGTAAAAGAAGATTTAAATTAATAAGTGCAAAATACTGAATACCTAATTTGCTAACCTTACATGAATTTCTCACAAGAGAAATCAGAACAGATCTCTTGAATAATTTAAAGGCCAAGCGTAAAAGAGTGCAAGATATAAATATAGATCAATGAAAATTCAGATACCATTTGACTGCACAAAAATGTTGCAAAAAAAAGCGACATTTTATACCTGTATAATAAGCAAGTGATAAACTCTTTAAAAAAAAAATGTGGCAAAGCATACATCTTTAGGTTTGGAGACTTTCATGTAACCAGTAGATTCTGATTAAGGTGACCCGCTGTCATCTACATACAGTCATCTACCTACATCTACTGTATATTGTTCATTTTCGTGATAGACATAAAAAGCATACATCCACAGATCTTTTTGGGAAGACTGGACGAGTAAAGAAATATTTACAAATGTGCATATTTGCATTGGAAACTGTTTGAAGAAGGTTTAGAACTGTACTTATTGTTGTCAGTTGAGTAAACCTGGTACTTCCCCACGTGTAGATAGTTTGATACATTGTTTTGTAGTGACACCTTGAGGCAGTGCTTCCCAACTTTTTTCTGGTCATGACACATTAGTCAGATACCAAACAGTAAACGGCAAACTGGAACTGAAATGCTCCTATTTCATTTTAAAATGACATATTATGCTCAACAAGTGTTGTAATAACAACAATATTACAATCCTACAAAAATACAAGTTTTCGTGGCAGGCTGTAACATTAATAACAAAGCCAAACATTCACCCGTCTAATACCGTTCTCTGTCAATACAATTAACTACATGTATACAGGGTGTATACAGAGTGGTCGAAACTTCGGGAGGTGATTCAGCAGCTCAAATGCAACAAAAAATATTCTATTCACTTTGGCCCGATTCTCAATAGTGTCCAAGATATTTGCATTTTTAACTTTTCCGTCGATATTCGCGTTTTTCGCTTTTCTATCCTTTATCCTACAACAAATCTGCTGATTCCATACGAAAGAGCATTAAATTTCCTATAAATCTGTTTGGTACAGAGCCTCAAAACGATTCTTATAGCAATGAAATTTTTACTTGAATGTCTAAAAATTTCGTTCTCGATGATTTTTGTTAAAATTTTCTACTGCATTTTCTCTATGGTTAATGAATCAAGGAATCACATAATTTAAGAAAGAGTTGCGCATTTATTGAGCTTCAAGATCATATGGATTATGGATAAAACCCTACCCCGAACAGAGAGGTGTAAATGCAGAAAACTGGGATTTTGCGAACTGACTTTTCATCACTAATTTACTCAAATGTCAATTATTGGAGAAGGAACAAAAAGAAAAGTACCCATTTTAGTTCTTCACAATTATTATTTAATAAAACGGAAGTAAAAAATAAAGTAGCAATAAAACGCAGTAGTTGACTACAATTGTTGGTGCAACTTATTTGAATGACATAATGGAGGTTTTTTTTCATCAAAATTAATTAATAATAATTCAAAAATAAAATGGTTATATTCTTTTTGTTCCTTCTCCAAAAATTGATTAGTTTTGAATTATTATTAATTAACTTTGATGAAAAAAACCTCCATTATGTCGTTAAAATATGTTGCACAAACAATTTAGTCAAGAAACTAAAAATTTGCCACAATTCTTTCCCACTTCCTTGTTTGAATAGTTCGAACGATTTTTGTAGCAATTTTAACTAGGCACCTGCCTATTGTACTTTTTCACTTCTGTGTTTTATTGCTACATTATTTTTTACTTCCGTTTTATAAAATAATATTTGTGAAAAACTAAAATGGTTACAAAAATGGTAAAAATTGACATTTGAGTAAATTAGTAATGGAAAGTCAGATCGCAAAATCCCAGTTTTCTGCATTTACACCTCTCTGTTCGGGGTAGGGTTTTATCCATAATCCATATGATCTTGAAGCTCAATAAATGAGCAACTTTTTCTGAAATTATATGATTCCTTGATTCATTAACCATTGAGAAAATGCAGTTGAAAATTTTAACAAAAATCATCGAGAACGAAATTTTTAGACATTCAAGTAAAAATTTCATTGTTTACAAGAAACGTTTTGAGGCTCTGGGTTAAGCATATTTATAGGAAATTTAATGCTCTTTCGTTTGGAATAAGCAGATTTGTTGTAGGTTTACGGACAGAAAAGTTACTGCCGTTTTTATGGTGGAACACGCGAATATCGACGGAAAAGTTAAAAATTCCAATATCTTGAACACTATTGAGAATCGGGCCAAAGTGAAGAGAATATTATTTGTTGCATTAGAGCTGCTGAATCACCTCCCGAAGTTTCGACCACTCCTCCGTATACACCCTGTACAGTAGCAATGAATCTTATGACAAAGAAATTCTTTATTTTAATGCCCATTATTGATGCCAAGAAGTGCCTGTAATTCATTTAAAATTGTAAATCCCTAACTAAAAGTAAGTGAATAAAAACCCCTCTAAATGAGATTAAAGTTACAAAAACTAAACAGTCAATAAAGAAGAACGAAAGCTATGACATATTTTACTAATTTAGTCAACAGTTACTAGTCAAGTGACCAAACAGTGGGTTTAATGCGACGGCTGGCTTTGCAAGGACCGTAAAAGTGTTTGTTTCAATTTGAGCGTTAGGTTTGTTTCGTTTAGAAACTAATGGTATTTCCGCATCATTTTATGTTTTATTTTCATAATAGGAATATGAGGTTATACTGTTTTAACTTATATAACTTTAGCGCATAGGTTGGGAAGCATTGTCTTAAGAGATGCTCAATTTACAGATTCTGGAGATTTCCATTACCCCCAAAAATAAAATTTTCTTAGTCAAATGTTTGAAATTTAAAAGAACCTTCAAGTAATACTAAGCCGGACGTGGGTAGATCAGTACATGATTAAACTATTGCCACGAATTGTTTCACTCACCCAGGGAAAGAAGACTCATGACCAGCAAAATGTAGTACTGGTTCGCTGGTATGAAAAATGGCGCTTCTCCTGTTTTCAATATAAGCTGCCACTTCGACAAAGACTTGGTCCTCGCAATTGATTATCCTGCCTGTACCTTCTTGAATAGTCTGTTAACAAAGAACAATGCATTCATTAAATACAAATATAAACATCTTTGCCATAAACACGCGTAAAAACGTTTAATCCAGAAGATATTCAAGGAAGAATCCGTCCTGGATTTCTCCAAACTATATGGTGTCCTGCTTGGTTGTTGATTCAAAGATCATGTACAATTCTCCGTTATTGTTATATGCGAACAAGCAAAACCAAAGTAGTGCTGTTAGCCAATGAATTGAATATACGTACACTTGAACCAAGTTCGAATAGTAGATCTCTCATAGTTAGAACCATCTTTGCAAAGTCTGATTGCTCACTAAACTCTGTAATAATCGCGAATAAGTCGACATAATCTTTCAGCAAATTAAAATCGGATTTAAAGGGGCCCCCGCCGCGCTTTAAAGCACTTTTCTGGTGGTAAATACTCATTGCAAACTTAGGATTGAAGATTGGCGAGGAATCGGTCAAATAAAACAACTCGTTTTTTGCCAACGTTTCGACAAATATATTGTCTTCTTCAGGGCCTGGATATTACTCTTTTGTTGTAATTAGTATATTGTATCTGTCCCATTGTAATTACCAAAATTCCCGTGTAAGTCCCGCTATATATACCTGCTTCTCCAGTTCTGGCTCTTAGTTTCTGTAACTCAACCAACCCACATAGCCACGTAAGTTTCACTAATTATAAGGAATTCATTGTATTTTACTATTTATTTTTGTATTACTGATTTTTACTGATTTTCTATGTTACTGACTCTGTAAAGTGTTTTGTATTTGTAATATCAGGCCCTGAAGAAGACAATATATTTGTCGAAACGTTGGCAAAAAGACGAGTTGTTTTACTTGACCGATTCCTCGCCAATTTACGGTCACGAAACCTATATATTCACTCATTGCAAAGTTTAGCAAACTATTGTAAAAACAGTATTTTTGTATATGTGTGTAAGCAAAGCTTTAAATTTACTTTGAAAAAAACGTAAAGATAAGGAAAACCATATTGAAATCTTACAAAAAGTCAATATCGTTTCCTAAGATATACATATTTTGTATTTTATGATTGTTTTAAGCGCAGTTATTCAGATTAAATATAAGCACAGATTATAATATCTTTTCAAAATTAAAATAATCTAAATCCAGACGTTTTAAGGGTTATTTAATTTTTCTTCAAGAAATGATTGATAGATAATATTTGTGGGAACTAAAATGTACCGGGTTAATTCATGATTTGACATGTCGATAAATCTAGAAGCAGAGCTGCTGACTTTATGAGAGAATGATAACCAATTCTATTAGTATCATTTTGTCCAGATCTAACTTCCTAAGAAGTTAGTTTCAAGCTAGAGAAGTCCTGTTTCTAGTTCAGCCATGGTTGCACGAAAGTCTGCTGGTAATGGGTTTGGTGGTGACAGTTGCTTATTAAAGTTTCATTTTTTTTTTTTTTTATCAGCCTTCCAAAATGGACTAATTGTTACAATCACAACAATCGTGGGTGTACTTTTTATTCTAAAAGCTGAAAATCTATCTTACAGAGGTTTATTAGTTTTAAGAAGAAGAAAATAATTTTTTTATCCTGGGACTATTGTCCCCTAAGAATAAATACATGTGCAGTTGGAGGCCCTATTAGTTTCGCCTAACTTTTAAATATTTATAAACAAAAATAAGTATTTACAAAAATGAAAAATTAAAATAATAAAACTAAAGAATACAATTATAGTTTCGGAGAAAGCTGGGTAGAAATGAGATAATTGAACAGAAGGGATTTAAAGATGGAAAGGGTAGGAGCATGGCGGACAGATGAAGGTAAGGAGTTCCAGAGAGAGGTAGCGCGTATTAGGAAGGATTTATGAAAGGATGAAGTACGGTGTGAGGGAATATAGAGATCAGAGGAACGAGATCTAGTATTGCAGGAATGGATCGAGTATTTGAACTTGAAGAGTTGGAAAATATAAGATGGCCTTTGAGATTGGATGACTTGGAAGAAGGAATGAAGCCCAAAAAATACTGGCAGCTGTAGACAGGAAAAAGCCACTTCAACTCATCGTAGCAGTGCGAAATGCGAGAGTCTCTGGGGAATGCTGAAAATAAATCTTATGAAGCAGTTCATGAGAGGCGCTTGAGCTTAGCTACAATATCCACCAGAAAGACCGGGGCCATACCCTAAGCAACCATAGTCGAAATAGGGGGAAAATAAGAGAGGAAACTCAGGAGTTGCCGGGTCCTTAATTGGTGACGGGAACTATTAAACTGCTTCAGGATGTGGATGGAGCGGCGAGAGATTTGGGAAACATGGTTTTTCCAGAGCAGAGGTTTTGGTCAAAAGTGATACCGAGGTTCTTCACAGAGGAACTATATTTTATTGGAATAGTTTTACTGTTATTACCACTTCTTTTCTCAATTATTTACTATATATGTATTTTGTTCCTTACATCTTTTTCTTACTTAATTACGTCCCATTTTGAAACGTTCCCTACTGAACTAGAAACTGTCTCCCCCTGGTGTATAGTGTGATAAATTAAATATATTTTATAACAGTTCTAATATTATACTTGAAAAGAATACTTACACTTTTTTTAATTAAACCGTCATCAGTAATGGGTCTCATTATTGTCTTGATTTCTTTAAAACTATTTTGCCATGGGTTTAACTTATTAAATAAAAACTTCGTAAATTGAGTGCAATTACCAACCATTTCTGAAATTGTACGATTAAATTCTGATTAGTAAAGCAGACAAACTTATTAATCTACAATTTATCATTAAAATTATAATAATTTAGTACCTCGAAAGGTACACAACACTATGTCACATTTTTAGTTTTTACAGGAGAGCAAATGAAAGATTTTTTTTTCCGCGGTTTTTTCTTACTTATAAAGCCCACAGGAGTTGCTCCTGTCTTTGAATCCTGAGTGTGCTCAAATCTTTGGTGGATAATGAGTAACATAGATGCACGTTAACAGATAGTTGTGTAATAAAAGAAATAATTTTTTATTAGAAACATTAAAAAAAGAAATTTTGAAAAAAAAAATGGACGTAGTGTTGTATAGCTCCGAGGTACTGAATTAGAAGATAATTAAAAGGGTTACGGGTGCAAAACAAGTTTCTGTATTTTACTCTTAATTCTCAACTAGCCTCTTCATTTTATCCTGTTTAAATAACACTCTTTTCTATTTCAAAATATTGTTCTTTCTTTTCAATTACTACTCTTGATTTGCAATTGCTGGTATATTGAATGAATTGTATATATTTACGAAAGATTGTCTGATTGGAGAGAGGGCTCTAGAGAATTATGTTTTACTATATCAAATGCTTTTTTAGTAATCTACCAATGCTATGTAAATAGATTTTTGTGAACTCGCAACTTTTTTTTCAATAAATATGGCTTAAAACATGTATATGATCAAAACTCATGGAGAAAGATGGCCAGATTTCGGCTGTTTGAAAAACACACAATTATGTATGTCGATATTGAGCCGAAAGAGAATGTTGTTTGAATGGAAGCAATTTATTTACCTTTTCTCTTCTCCCAGTTCATCAACAAACAAAATGAAGTTTGAAAAAAGTGAAAAATCTAGTCAGTAAAGAAGTGACTTAGTTAAGGAGGCATTTCCTTCGCATTTTAAGCTATTTCTCAAGACACGGGATAAAACATGATACAGAATTTGTACTGTAGAAGAAACACTAAACCCATCCCCTCCTCAAAATTGCCCTTGATTCGAATTTGCCTGAAATAAATCACAAACATAAACCTTGTTGAAGAAGCCGGATTTCGGCCATCTTTCTCCATGAGTAAGATCATACGTATACATGTTTAAAGTCAGATTTATTGAAAGAAGTTGCGAGTTCACATAAAATCTATTTACCTATGTAAATATTGGTAGATTACCAAAAAGTATTTGAAATGGTAAAACACAATTCTCAATAGAGTTCTCTCCAATCAGACAATCTTTAGTAAACATATACATTTCATTCAGGCAAACTGCAGCAATCGCAAGTCAAGATTAGTGATTTGAAAAGAAAGAACAATATTTTGAAATAGAGAAGGGTGTACAGGAGAGATCCTCATTCTCCTTTATCCATCAGTACTTAATTAAGTGTTTTAAGCTACCGGACTAAGTTTGGCACAAAATAAATCGTGGATAAAAATCTAACACCTTTTGTTTCGCAGAGAATTTAATAATCTTTGAAAACTCAGCAAATATGATGCAAATAATACTACAAGAACTCTCTGATGCATGTATTGAAGCTGGAGTACAAATAAATGATGGAACGAGAGAGAAAACAGAACTGTTGTTGGCCAATGATGTAAAAAAATGACAGCAAACAACAAGAACCTGAAGTATGTAGAAGATTTGCAGTTTAACTGGGCCAATTATTAAGCTTTAATAAATGTTCAGAAAAGGAGATTGATGGAAGAATAGCAAAATATGAAGGAGAAAATTGAAAGAGATTTTTTAAAATAGATATGTAGTGGAGAGGGGGACACATTTGAACAGTTCTAATTTCTCGCCAAATATTTAAAACATTTATGATTGATAATTTTCACCATATTTTGTGGTAGACCTGTTGTATAATTGGCACGAGTTTCCCTTCGTTTTCATTGTTTGGTAAAGTCCAGAATTGAGGAATGTTATATTTTGTAAGGTGGAAGTAAAATTTTTTGTTGCATCTTTGGAAGTGTATTGTAGAAGATTGTAGTGGACAAGGTGTAAGTATTGTTAGTCCATATTAATATTTGGAATTCGTATTCTTAAAACTAGTATTTACAAAAGTCTATTTGCTTGCAAAAATGTGTTGGATATTATATTTTCTTTTATGGAAGGAGAGGAGGCACATTTCAACATCTCAGTTAAAATGTGCCGCCCTATCGCCCTGTAAGTTTGTGACTTTTTTCTGTACTTTAAGAAGCGCAACAAACCGAATATTTTTGTTCAAACTTCCTAAACCCATCACACTTCGGGTACAACATCCCGAACTAGATTTCAGTGGTTTAAAAGAGAAAGTAATGTAGTAGTCGAGAGAAATAACTGATAGAAGGTAGATTCAGAGTAAAGTAATATAATTTCTTTCTATTTTATATTCTGTTCAAAGGTGCCCCACCAGTGGGGAAGATATTAACATTTGACACAACATTTTTAAATTTAAAAAAAAAATACAGATATGTATGTAAAGTACCAACTGTTTATTGATATAGATCTGTTCAGGATACTTAAAAGTTGTAGAAAACAAAATAAAAAGGTTCAATAATACGATTCTGGTGCACTCTGTGAACAGAAAATGTAAATTTTGTTCAAATGTGCCCCCTCTCACCTAAATATTTCAAAAAAAAAAAAGAGGCAAAGTTGTTTTCATTCTCCCAACAGGTATGGTGTGGCTGTTAAATTTGGACAATTTTGGAGGAGATCCTGTCAACGTCTTAGCAGTAAACTCAAAAAGTTATGAAGAAGAGAGCTGGTTAGTACTTTTTATAAAATTGTAACTGGAAGACCAAGAAAGAGGGTTGAAAATAAAATATTATTAAATGAAAGAATTTGCAGATATCAATCTTAGTACTGTCTCTCGTTGATTACAGAAACTTTTGACTACTTAGACGCATTGGTGCTAAAAAAAATAAACAATGATTAGTGGAAAGTTTAAGAAGATTTTGCTATTTGGATATAGAGTCTAACCTGTTACATTATCGTACATAAAACCCTCACTTTCTGATTCAGTTTTTATAGTTACTTCATCTAAAGAAAGACAAAAAAGAGAAGCAATTAACAAAAATAATTAATATTAGTAAAATAATATTAATAATTAATAATCAGAATATTTAAAATACTCGACAATTTTGAGAACATAAGATATCACGGTTCGCCTAGAACGATTTTAATTGAAAAGTTCACCAACATGAAAAAATTTTTCTTTCTCCTTATTATTTGGCTCAAAACTAACCAAAATCCACTGAAAACCAAGTGGGTTTACATTGCGGATTTTTTTTTTTAAATTTTTTCAGGTCAAAAAACGGGAAAAACGGCTTTTTTGCATTGTTAAGCCTAATAAATGGAAAAACAATACAGTTTTTTGCAAAACTAATGCATGCATTTTGAAGCTGAGGGAATTTCCTGATGTATTTTATAAATGATAAAAATGAAATTTCGACATTCAAAATCAATAAAAAAGACATTTTTGAGCAAAATAAGGCAAAAACAAGGGTTTCTCGCATTTCAAAGCTTACTTAACAAATAAATCATCGTTTTTTTGTGGAAGGGAATGGGATTTTTCAAAAATGAGAAAAATTCCTGCAAAATACAATTATTTATACACTGGAAAAAGTGAAATTTTCCAATTCAAATTTATTTAATGAAACTTTTTGGATTAAAAGAGCCCGAATCATTTTTCTGTCAAAAATTTCCCTCAGCTTCAAAAATGCATGCATTGGTTTTGCAAACATTTGTATTGTTTTTCCATTTATTAGGCTTAACAATGCAAAAAAAAAGCCGTTTTTCCCGTTTTTTGACCTGAAAAATTAAAAAAAAAAAAATCCGCAACGTAAACCGATTTGGTTTTCAGTGGATTTTGGTTAGTTTTGACCCAAATAATGAGGAGAAAGAAAAATTTGTCATGTTGGTGAACTTTTCAATTAAAATCGTTCTAGACGAACCGTGATATATTTAAAGATACTAATTTCTTCGATATAAAATACAACCTGGACTGCTAGCTGCGACACTGGATGTGGACGATTGTGGTGGTTCTAAAAAAAGCAAAAACAAAAACCGCAATTGATAAAAATTGAATGTTACTAAAATCTAATCTCCTGATATTTATTAATATTTTCTTTTTTTGCCTAAGTAAATTATTTTCTGTAGGATAGATGTACCATATTTTTGTGTAACAATTTGTGTGATTTTGTTTCAAACTGAAAGTAACGCTTCCAACGTAACAACTTTTGAAAAGACTATAAAGCGGCTATTACTAAAAAAGTCCAAATTTTGTAATAATAATTTGTAGTTAATCTTAAATTAGACACAACATATTTTACTGAATTAAGACAGAACTACTCAACTCTCAGTGAACTTTATAAATTCTAATCTGAAACAGCAAAATTATTGTAAATGAATAAAAATTAAATGATTTAAAGGTATTTGTAGTTACTCTAAATGTTGTATGCTTCTAAAGTATAAAGGTTTTGATATACTATCATGAGATATCAAAAGCATGAGATTTTCTTAAAAACCAAAAAAAACTATGAATTTATAATTAGGTCTTCGAAGAATTCTGTAAAAAAATGTTCGCAGCTTAATTTACGTCGCAGTAAAACTTTTACCGCGGGTTCAACCATCAAATCTCGAACTCGACCCACGTGGTTTTCTGTTAATTATATATTACAGAGTCTGGCCTCATGATATTTATTCATTATTTTTTTTTAGTCCTAGTAAATATTTGTACATGAAATTATTAAAAATTATTGATAATTTATAAAATATAAGATATATTTAAATGAATTATTTAGATACAAATTCTAACCTGAAAAGCTGGATCTGTCGCTCGAATTATCATCGGCCATTTTTTTTTAATTAAACGTTAGAATTAAAACTAAAGTAGTAGAGAAATGTATTATAAAGATTTTAATACAGTTTGCTAATGTTGGAACTAGATAAAAGCGGCTTTTTTCACTGAGTGCAAAAATTCTGTACTTTACTATACTTACTAAGACGCGGTAGTGATTGAGTGAATTAACAGTACTGCCACTCTCAATTCTTTAGTTTCCACGTGTACAGAAACTATGTTTCACAAGCAATATCTGTTTTTAGTTTTTTTGTAATAAAAAATCAGAAATAAAAGTAAAATAGAATGAAGTATTACGTTTATATGATGAAAAATATATTATACTAAAATGTTAATCTTAATTGCTTTAAAAAAGAAACCTATCTGGGAGAGAACCCCCAAAAACATTTTTTCAGATCGGGAAAAATGAAAGGTACTTGCATCTACTCATTTCATTCAGTTTTCTTTTTATTAATGTTAATTATAAAGATTTTCTTTTGGTATTAAATTAATCCGTACTTATAAGATATAAAGTTGTAACTTTTATTTTCAAATAAACAATTATCCTTCTATTCTTCTACACCTAAAATAATTAATGGACGTAAATGTTCGTTCATACGAGGTGTGGCTATTAAATAACCAGACTGATGCTGCTGCAGTAGAACTATGCATGCCTTCTCTTTCGATTGCAGCGTCTCACGTGTTTGTAGAGAAATCTGTCTGACTGGAACCGTCGTTTGTGTAAGAGGTGTTAGTTTTGTTTTGCCGTAAACATGATACTACACATGTAGTAGAGCAACGAATTGCCGTGAAATTTCACATGAAACTGGGTAAAACCGCTACTGAAACTTATCTTTTATTAAAAGAAGTTTATGGCGATGAATGTTTATCACTTGCGCGAGTTTTTGAGTAGTTTCCAAGCGTTTCCAGGATGGCCGAGAAGACGTCGGAGATTATGACCGCCCAGGTCGCCCTTCCACGTCCAAAACGGATGAAAATATCGATTATAATTAATCAACATTACTAAACGTGAGGTGCTCCGTGAAAGAGTAAGGATAAAAACGACCCGATTTGTGGAAGAAGCGCGCACTGCATTCTCTGTCAAGACGTTTCTAGCCAAGTACGACATCCCAGTTTTAGGCCATCCACCCTCATTCGCCTGACCTGGCCGCCCCATGTGACTTTTATCTGTTCCCCCAAAGTCAAATCTGCATTAAAAGGAACACGATTTTAGTCCGTTGAAGCTGTGAAAGAAAAAGCGGCACGCGTCATGCAGGAGCTGACAGAAAAAGACTTCCAGCACTGTTTCGAACAATGGTAAATTCGCATGGAGCGTTGTAGGGATAGGGGAGGGGTGTATATTGAAGGTGATTATAACTAAATATGTTTAAATTTAAAATAAAATGTTTTACAGCAATAGTCTCCGTTCGCATTTTGGGTGACCCGCATCGACAGAGACAAAAAATTATACCATAATTTTAAATAATATTCGAGCGATTTGTGGAGTACTTCGAAGAAATTATGGTATTTATTGAGAATAAAGATCTTGCAAACTTTCCACAGATCAATGATCATAAAATGGGCCTTTAATAAATATTTATTTCTTCTACTATGATTGTAAATATCAAAAAATTATGAATATTTCTGTATGTGATACGGCAGCAGTGTTATATTAGGGTTTTTCCAAATTTTGACACACCGGTAATCAGTGTCGTATAATTCGTATTAATGAATGAACTATGCGTACGTTTTCTAAAGAGTTTTGTTTATCTATTTGATAACAGTGACTGATGAGTTCTAAATACAGTCCAATAAAAAAGAGAAATTTGTCGTGATGTTTAAATTATTACACAATTCTGCTGAACATCTATTATTTGATTTGCAAAAGTGAAAAATAAAGTATTGTAATGGCTATACTTCCAAACTACGGATTTAGATGTAGTTGACAAGGGATCTCATACTTCAGCTATTAACATTATTTACAACAAATCAGTTATGAATTACACGAGAATCGAACTGGAAATCTCTCCACTTGCTGTCTATTCAACATAATAGGAGCATATAATGTTCGCAATAAATATATCTTAAATAGACGAATTCAGATTAACACAGTCTATTCTAATTATTGAATCATTTCTTACCTAATTCCATTACTATTTTATTTACTGGGTTCTTGACCTGTTCGTACTTAATTATCTCGAAATAAGAAACAATATTTTTGTAAATTTCGTTTTGATTGTGAAAAACTAGTTTATTGCATGCACAGCCTAACAAATTTTAAGCTCCCCCACCCCCTAAATATGCCAAAATAAAAGTTTTTCGATAAAATTTTGCAAAAAAGTGTGTGTAACGTATAAATTTCCTACCTCAAAGACAAGATATAAATGGCTTAACTTTTCTATACGTATAGAAACATGAATGTTGCTTTTTAAACATGTCTACATTCTTATTTTAGCACTAATTACTATTTGTGATTTACGTAGGATCAAATGGCGGGAAATGGAAGAACTGCAGCTATATTCTGGTGAATTACTGGTTTGTGCATTATTAATTTCTATTGGCTAGATTCAGTGAACGAAAAAATGGAACGAGTCCGGTTTCAAAAGGATTTAAATCACTCCGGATTCGACTCCACCAACTCCAGTGGATTTAACCAATGAAAATGCTAGAGCTGGGCCGGAGTCGTTTAACGGTTCCGTTGTCATGGTAACTACGACTGACTCCACCTGCACACTAGATCATTCTGTGTTTGTATATTATATTTTATTTGAAATTCTTCGTATTTTATAAGAGTAATGGACAAAAACAAATTTTAAAAATTCAAATCATCTTAAGAAAGCGTTATAATGTTTTTTGTATTCAAATAAAACGAATATTTAACTAAAAAATATTTTTAATCGATGAATGTTTGTGAAATAGGTGATAGAGTGGGAGGGATACTACACTAAGTAAACCAGTTAGGTAATAAATTTTGGCCCAGTTTTACTTTGACCGTCTAGCTGACATGTACACGTTCAAACTTACGCCAATGAAGATGAGAGTAAGTGTCCAGCGCTAAGTTTAAGATTAAGCACACAGCTTTTTCTTTTTGTAAAACAATAAGATAATATTTTAAAAGCTTGATATTCAATTCTTAGTAAATAAATATTATGAGTAATTATAATTTTGAAGAGTTAGAATTTTTATGGAATAATTTCCTACCCATTTCCGTTTCTCTACCTTGAATACTCTTGAAGTAAGTTAACTCCAGTCTTCTAGTGGTCAAGCTAGATAATGACAAAACTGCATTGCTTTAATTTATATTTGACTAGCCTATTTTTGTGTTAATATTTGTATTACGTTGTTAATTTTATATTTATCAGAGCAATTGGAAATTAGGGATAGTACTCAATGTGTGTTAAAGAAATATAGTTTTGTTATTAACTGGGAAAGCTAACATTTAATGATATAATAATATAATAAATTGCGTGACATTTGTTCTTATGTTTAATCGTTCCAAACCTTCTGCTGCCTCATTTTCATTTTTATTTGCCTAAATTTTTTGGGGCGGGGCGGAATCACTTTTTTAAAAATAGGGATTTGAATCAACTCGTTCCACCATCGGACTCGTTCCAATGGAACGAGTCCGCTCAAATAGCCCATCACTAAAGCTAATATGTATTGTGGTACTGGGTTCCATTCCCCGGTCCTAGGCCTTGTATTTTATTTAATGGTTAATAAAAGAAATTTACAGCAAAGTATGTTTGCTAGTCGCCTCCGTCCATGACACCTAATTAGTAGTTGGACGTTAAGCCTGCCTGAAAAAATAGACGATTACTTACTACTTAAAACTTGTCAAAGTTGGGAGTTTTTTAACGTTACGCTTTTTCGTGCAGTTTTTGACGATCAACCCTTATACAACTGTCCTACCGGACAGTTTTAATACTTTAAATACACATCTTTTATGACAGTAACCTTGGCCGTGTTTAATTAATAAAAAGTACAGTAAAGTAATGCCTATATTTTCAGGCGGGCTTCACGTCCAACACGTATCGTGGACGGAGGCGACTAGCAAACAAACTTAACTGTAAATTTCTTTTATTAACCATTAAATGAAATCCAAGGCCTCTAGACCAGGGAATCGAACCCATTACCACAATACATATTTAACTTTACAGGTCTCGCCTCTAACCGCTCGGCTACCGTGGCGCCTGTGTTTAATTAATATGTATAAAAAAACAAAAATCAACACATCCCTTGATATTTTCAAAATAGATAAGTAAAAGTAAGGTAGTCGTCTAATTTTTCAAGCGGGGCTTAAAGCCCAATTACCAATTAGGTGTCGTGAACAGGGGCAGAAGCTCATACTTTACTATAAACAATTTTTTTGTAACAAATCAAAAGTAGTCATACGCGGGATTCGAACCAGTGATCTCCCACACACAAAGCCACGCGAATAAAGAATTTTAAATGCCAAATTATACTAAAAAATCAGTAAGAAAATAAATTCAAACAAAAACATTCATAGCTTTGACATTTTTGCTGCATTTATTTTGTACTCATCTGCCCATTCCAAGTAATGATGTTAAATTCTCGCATAATCGTTTACAAAAGAGCACCCAGTCGCACCCATTCAAAGCATTGAGCTTACCATACAAAGTGCCCAAAATATTTAAGTCTGGTTTTACTCAATCTGGGACAGAAAACAATAAAAATGGTTAATTCTGTCCAAAATTAATTTATTACACACGAGTGGGCAGATCTTTTCGACAGATTGGGACAAAGAGTTTTACTTCTCAGCTTAATAACCATGTCCCTTCATTATCCACCATTTATTCTTCATTTATGATCATAATTTTGTCTGTGAGCCGATCAGCGCGCCATCGCCGTCCAAACAGTGAAACGAGGAGTGGCCTTGCTTCACTCCTAAACTAACATCGAACTTCGAAGAAGTATGCTTCTTCCATCTTTACACCAAAATCCATCCTACAGTATCAATCAACAGACCACTGACTGTAATAGACATCTTTGAAGATAGGCCTAGATTATTTACCTTATAAAGTAAAAAAATTACGGTTAACACTGTTATAAGGCTAAAGTAAGATCCACAAAGAACGCATAAAAATATTTTGTGTTTTCAATACTTAATACTTTTAATACTGCAATGTTTACTTTCATTGTTTCTCTTCTTGATCCTCTGTTTTATTTGATGTTTCTTTTTATTCATATTTAGAAATTATGTTTCATCAATTAGACACAGAACTTATTAATAGAAAACTTTAAATTTAAAACACAATTATTTTATACACTCAACAATATCACTTTAATAAGATGTACAACTTTTCCATTTATATAATAATCGCTTGTCTGAAGCTCGAGGACTAATTTTCACAATATGAAAAAAAAATAAACAAACAATTTAAAGTCCATATTTACATGCAGTTGTCTTGCTACTCAATAGTAATACTACTTTGGTAGTAGTGGCCCAAGGCCTTTATATTTATCAGTCTTTTGAATAATTATTTTTTCTCTGAAGATAGATGAAGAGATAGTTATGATAAACTATTTACATCATTTTCGTGCTCTCTTAAAATATTATTATTATCATTATTTATTTACAAACTTATACGTAAATACTTTTAGCTGGGAGTTGTAACAACATTGCACAAAAAAGTAGAATAACATTACATTAATACAGTATTAAAATAAAGGAAATGAAACTATTCTTTACGAAATAAAAAAGTGGAAAACTAAAACATAACTCGTTGACATACATAAGTGAAAAAATAACTTAATTAGTTAGACATAATTTACTCAACAGTTACCACTCTAAGAGCAAAGAACTTATAAGCTTCAGAGCTTGGTACATAAAATTGTAAATTTCATTAATTTGGTTCACACTATTTATATCTAACAATTTGAGAAACTTATCATTTAAAGAATCATTTGAAGACTGATACGAGTTAAGAAAATGACTTCTAATAGGTAACAGTGAGGTAAATTCAAAAAGGAAATGAACAACTGAATCAGGAGAAAAAGAATTACAAATGAGGCAAAGATTGTTTACATCAAATTCATAATAGGTGTCAATAATATAGAACCTTGCCTTGGACAAATTGCACAGCCTTAATTGCACTGCTACTCTCACTTCTTTAATATTGACTTTCCAATCCAGTTATGGCTCTGGTAATCCGAGTGTAGCTAAAAGATCTATATAAACAGTTGTATCTGGAGTTGAGAATGAGATCAATATCCTCACTGGCACAATTATTTTTATATTTGTTAATAAGATTGTGAAATACTTTTCTCAGTACAGCAGCACTTTGACAGTGAAAGAGATCCAACGAACCCACAGAGAGAAATATATTTTTCAAATTGGAGACCCAGTTGTTATCCTTACTAGAAAAAGAATTATCTAAGTTAAAGAGAGCGATATAAGAGATTCTGAACAAACGAAAGTGAGGCATATCTAAAATTTTAATAAGTAATGAAAGCATAGACTGAAGTGCAATTTCTTTAACCGGGAGAAGATTGAATTCTGAACGTAAATACGTGTTAGGAGTGTTTCTATTAAGTAAATATATTTGTTTAAACAATCGAAGTTGAACAGTTTCTAGCTGGTTAGTATAATTATAGGCCCATATCCCACCGGCATATAATAAGATGGTTTTAACTAATTTATCACTTCTCGGCCTTTTGGCTCTCTTAAAAATAAAATTTCTTTCAGAAGTGTAACGGGGGGCGCTACTACCTTGGCTTCCTCAAGTGTGAACCAATTTTTCGGAACCAACTTGCTGAAAAGATGTGGCCTAGATCCATAATCCTGACTACAAGAGGCTACATGGCAATGAACACCATATTCCGTTAGATTTAATCTAAGGGCATTTTCATAACAAAAAATAAAATTTGCTTCACCACAGTTGCCGTCCCTAGGAAACTGAATAAACTAAAAATGTTTTTATTTGGTTTTTAATAAATGTATAAATCAGGCTTTAGGTATTCAGTTAGTAAACAAAAGATTTAGAGTACTACAGAGTACTGTGTACTCAATTCTTGCCTTTAAATTAATAACAATGGAGTTTTTTTTTTTTTTTTAATATTGCTGAATAAAATAGAACGCTGACTTTTACAGAAATACATTTGTTCAATATTTAGTCTGAAGGAAAATTTGCCACTTAAACTAAAAGAACTGCATCGAGGGAAGGTGCTTATTTCACACTGGATACATTGGACTTTTGTTTTAAAATGTTCAGAGAAAATTCTATGAAATATTTTAAGAAAATAGAATGAAAGTGAAAAAAAAAACTATTATTGTTAAACAGAAGTAGTTAAATTAGATTGCCCATAGATATCACTAGCGTCGCAGCAGACAACTTTATGAATAGGAATCGATCTACTCAGAGAGATCCCCCGTCTCTAACACCTTACCGTTCACTAGCCAAAGTTACACATTGATCACATTTTTAAAATTTAATATGTTGAATAGAAAAAAATGATTGTTTTAAATTTACGCTGATATATTATTAATAGTTTCTTTACAACTGTAATAAGCTTAAGTTCAATAAATACAATGTTAAAGGATTTTTTTTTTTTTAGTTTAAGCAAAAATGAAACATGTCTATGAAAAGTAAATTATAAATAATTGAAGATAGGATAGAGTCATTAAAATATTGAAATATTGGGTTGCTTAATTAAGAAAAAAAAAATCAAATGGAAAATATAAATGTTGCTTCGAGTGGATATGCTCTGCGCCGGTCTGTTGTCTAGCTTACTTGGTTGACTTAGGGCCGATTTCCTTTGCTTGCCAGTTGATTTCAATCTGTGTTGGTGTGGCATACGGTTGGTTACATTGTAAATGTACTATGCTTCACAAGGTAAGCATAAATATGATATATGATTGAGTATAACATTAGAGCAAAACTATCAGAAAGGAATAAGGCATTCTAATAAACAAATCAATGAAATTAATTTTTCACTCTGGTTTGCATACTTATATTGACAAATATGACGATTTAAATTATTAAATCTGGTGTTAATAAGTTATGTACAAAGAATTTCATCCAGAATGTTTATACAGTTAAATTCTGTTCAATCTATGAATGGAATTATAAGGATCAGTTAAGTAGGCGTGGACTTGCAATAACTATATTGCTTGCAATTAACAGCTAACAAAAAAATGGTTGTTATGTTATCCCAATATTTATCTCCCACTTCTTTAGGCTGGAATACAAATGTACAAGGCGGGAACTAACAGCATCTCAAGAAATAACAGTTATGTTTCCAGTAAATTTCTCTTCTTTAAGATTGAAGAACAATAACAGCAAGTCACAGGTACTACACAGTTGTTTTTACATTTACAGAATATTTATCTTTTATGTATTTTTTAATGTGCAGGTGAAGAATTATGCAAATATTGGTTCCAGTGGAGGAATACCAAATCAAGTGTGACGCGGGTTAGTATTTAAAAGTGATCTTACCTTTTATTAAAATAATTATTTATGAAGTTCTGATACAGAACCTACACATAGATGGTACCTGTACAAATTTTTTTAAAATTATATCCACCTTGATTTTTTTAACATAGAAATTATTTATTTATATATCTTGCTAACTAAATTAACGATTTATCAAACGCCGGTAGTGTTAAGTGTCTTTTTTTTTTTATTAACGAGCTGAGCCCATACATTTTACAAATATGTATTAGCAGAGTAAATAAATGTTAGTAAAGAAAACACCCCTCAATACACACATAATTTGGCCTTCCTAAGAATATTTCCTAAAAATCTCATCTAGCACAGGCTTTAGCCAACTCATATTCACCATGTGTATTTCTGAGGCCTGGCAAATTCAACGAAATTATATTTTTCGCTTTATTTTATTTCTTTAAATGTAGTACATTGTTTTAATTGTATTTATTTAGGTGTGAGCTATCACAGCTATATGACATTACATTGTAAACTTTATAATGTACACGCAATATACACTAATTATTAAAAAAAGAAAAACACCAATTAAATTATTATAAACAAATCAATAACAAAATTGGAAGTTCACGGTATAATCTATTGAAAATCTACTTAGACTTAAACTTAACTCAAAATTTCTACATAATTTTAAATTCTTGTAATTTTACTTTCAGAACAACACAAAACTATCTATGTTTTTCGATTCTCAGTTGCATTTGTTGAATTCTATTTCAATTGTTATCCAGATTATTGAACCATTTTTCTATCAATAACCCAACCTTATACCATATATGTTCGAAATTTTCCTCTTATTCACACAGCATGAACAAACTCTAAAGACATACCTTATTCTATTGTTTTTACTTCATGAATAATAAACACTAACGAAACAAAAACAACCTGGGTTTGAGATTCTTCGTTAAACTCCTGAGGAATGTACGATACTATTGTCTTACTATCTAAAGGGATTTTTTGGTACGCGAAGACCGTGTTAAAAGCAATTAATTACAGTGTATTTATTCTGTACATTGGTAGAAGAGAATGTTTAAGAAACTGAAGAAGTATCTTCTATCAAGGATATTCTTCTGTCTTGGTGCTAGGTCACGTAGAGATTTCAGGAAATGAGAAATTGTTAAGTAAGCCAAATTTTGCGTCTATGTCACTAATTCTCTGCAATCCACTTTTGGAGACTGGACATAACTTGGTCTTTCACGCATCTAGACGAATGATATTTTAATTATATCCTTTCACAACCAAACATTGCTTGCAAATATATATCTGTGTATAAACAGCCAAAATAATGCATTGTTCGGTAATATCATTTGGGTTTGCTAAGTTTCGTATAATTAGATTAAAATGCAGTGTTATTCACATAAGTTTATAGCCTGACATGATGAAACAGATCCAAACGAAGACTAAGTTTTGTTTTTTTGTATTACTTTTACTTAATCTGGTGTAAGAGTTTTTTTTTCCTGATTCACAAACCTTAGCATGGATATGTGCCCCCCCCCCATCTTTGGCTTTGATATGATAACGGAGCACAAAAGTGTACTATGTACGAGTATGCAGGATTTTGATTATGTGTAACTAACTATACATTTGTTTATGAAAAAACATTGAAGACCTTTAAACAAACAAAGCTGTTTTCAAAATATAAAAGGAGAAGAAGAAAAGATCAAGAAAGGAACATATTATACAAAGTTTTCTGTTTTCTGTCCAATACTAAATCATACATAAACTTTACACTGAAGTGTTAATAAAAAGTCAGAGCATACATATATCTTTCTCTGAATCCTCAACTTTCTACTTTTTAAATTCTATTTACCCGATAGGTTTTTGTTAGGTTTCCATTTAACTTTATGTCCAAGTTTATGTATCAATCAGCTTAGGAAAAAGATCTGTGTAATTAAAAAAAATGGACGAGTTTGAATAGAGAAATTTGATCTATTTTGCATCATACTTTTTTGATAGGTTTATAAAGCTATTATACGGGGCATCTTTATAGCGAAGTGGTTAGAGGCGAGGTCTGCATGATGTATTGTGGTACTTGGCACGATTTTCGGTCTAGGCCTTGGATTTTATTTAAAGATTTATATGAGAAATTAATAGTAAAGAATTGTACAACTTATCATGCAGGCCAGATCTGAATAGCTGTACCTTAACTACAGGCCTTTTAGTACGGAGTCTAGGCAAGAGTGTACCCTGTGTAATTTATCTGAGATTGAAGACATTTTCCACTTTATTGGGATACGCCCCATCCTGGCTCCTTATAGATTGCAATATCTGGGAGGGAAAAAGTTAGCACAGGAGGATGTCGTTCTTTTTCTTAATGGGAAAAATTGGGACAACTTAAGTAAATATTTAAAGGCAACGCTATTGTATAGAAGGCTGATTATGGAGAAATTTCAGTGAATTGTTAATTTATTTTTTGGTTAGTTTTTTTAAATTATTTCTGATTATTTTGCTGTAACATGATGTATTATTTTGTTGTGTTTTTGATGTAGCAACTCGGCAGACGGATTTTTATCCATGCTGAAAAGTGTTTTTTCTTTTTTCACTTTTATTTTATCTTTGTATTATTGATATAAATAAAACACCATTATTATTATTGGTAGTAGTAGTAAAGAATTGTTATCCGACACGACAACTAATGATCTAGTTGAACTTGAGGCTTGCCTGAAAATAAATAAATAAATAAAAATAGGCTTTACTATACTTTTTACTCAATGTGTATTATAAACGCTACTTCAAAAATTATTGAAGCAGAACAGTAAGTCTCAGTCCATTGTCTGTTTGGTTTAACAAATGTAGAAAGTTAAAAAAAATGAGATAGACAACCAAGCTTGGTTCTGAACGTCCTCAGTTCGTAAGAAGTTTGCATTCTTCGCGATTTTCTCAAAAATAAGTGCGATTGATTGTCTTTAAAACTTGGTGTATTCAGAACATACTTAAAGCACGTTTGTCTGAAATATTTTTCATTGAAAATAGGTTAGTTAGGGTTTTTCATGAGTTATGCAACTATTAGCGCAACAATTTAATATAAAGTGCCTTGTCAGATCATGAGGCTACTGATATCAATGTAAATTTGAAGTACATTAATTCTGTCCGTCCATTAGCAGATATAATTTCAAATTTTCATTATATTATCCAGCACGGCAAACACCCATATTTTTTTTATATTTGAATATGTTGATAGAATATGGTTCATCCAGTATTGCTTTTCTTTTTCGTTTTTGTTTAAGATGACGTCGGAGTTATGGAGATAAGAAGAGGCAGTACTGTATCTGTTGAAGCAAAACTGCAACCTTACGTCCTGTTTGATTTTTTTTGGCAAGAATTCGATAAAAAATTACACACTGGGGTTTTGGATCCAACAACTTACCAGTAAAAGTAATTTTGCTATTTTAATTGTGATTTTATTGGTTTATTGTAACATTTTATCAGGCCCAATAAGGGGTGTTTATGCAAGCAGTATTTACTGTGCACATCTATGTGCGAAATGCTGATATTCGCTAGCAATGGGGCCCAGATTTTATTCTTTTAGTTGCATTTTTCTAGCAAATGTTTTCTTATGAGTCTTTTCCTGATAGCCTCATAAGACAGTTTCAGATTTAGAATTGCCTCTGAAAGATTAAAGGACCGGCTGGTGGCTTTAAGACCTATTCCTTTACAAATATATTGGCCTATTGGTGGTCTTGTAAAAGTATGTCTCTGTGACCAGACATTCATCCAAGTCATAGGATGTTGTGGTTCGCCAGGATTCCCAATTCTTGTACGGAATAAATATATTATTAAACAATAAAACCTAATTCCGCAAAACCATCGATACATACATAGACCGACAAGACATATTTGCACATTGTGCGGATAATTGTTTTACTTCCGTTGGCTGCACATCTCCTTTTCTTTTTGCCTTCCGTTTGCGCTGCAAAATACCCCATTTGGTCATACCTAACTGAATGTCGAAAATCTAATTCAGCAGGAGCTAGTAACTGATACCTAGGTAAATGGGTAATATCCCCTCCTCTTCCTCCTAACCTGATTCTTCGTCTGTCAAAACAGAAGGCACACGAGGTTCAACAAAAATTTAGTCGGGGAACAACTCATCGTCGTAACTTCTGCAGAAAAACCTGGCCTAAAATAAAAGAAGTGGATGTAGCACAAAGGATCTTTGTTCCCAAATGGCAACAGCTAACTTTAACTTGTAAATCCAATGTAAACATTGCAAAATTCTTCTTTTTTTTTCTAGTGGTACCATGGCCGGATTTAGATGAAAAGAGGCCCTAGGCTATTCCACTTATGAGGCCCTGATACAAACGAACAGACCCAATGAGCCGAACGCGTCGATCTTAACCAATACATTTTAATGTTTGTTTATTAGTAATATGCGTAGAATTTCTCCTTATTAAAACTGTCCGGTAGGACAGTTGTATAAGGGTTGATCGTCAAAAACTGCACGAAAAAGCGTAACGTTGATTTTCGGTTCAGTGTTTTAGTGTTCACTGTTTTTAGAATAGTGTAATTTTAATTTTGCTAACAATTTGAATGTAGGCCCCTCTTGATCTCGAGGCCCTAGGCTGTAGCCTAGTTAGCCTATAGGAAAATCCGGCCCTGAGTGGTACACATACATCCACTAAACGAAAAACATTGAGAAATTTCACTTAAAATTAAACAGTAAACAAATAATAATTAACTAACTCTAGAAGCTGCTGAAGGTATTGGAGATCAGCAATTATTTTATCATTTCTCGCACTTAGTTACTCGTCAAAAACAAAAACCAAGCCACTAATTGCAAAGAAAAAGGTTTCTTCTAAATACCAATAACTGATATTTATCGATAAACCTAATACAAGATGCAATGGGTTTCATAAAATGATAAAAATCCGCAACTGTTCATTTTTTTTTTTTTTTTGAGCTCCGAAAAGGTAGGCAGTAATGAAGAGAAGGAAAAAACTAAACGCAAAAATGAAAATTATTTCAATATAAATTACTAAGCGGTTATATCTCCGTGTTTTTTGAGTAATCACCTGAAGGTGCCCATGAAAAGTGTGATACTGATCTTAACGTAATCTATTTATAATAAAGCTAAGCTTGAAAACTCTTTTTCATACATTGGCTAGCTTTAATGAAGTATCAAGACAATAAAGTTTAAAATTATTTAGATTTAAAATCGGTTAAGAGGGAAAAGGTACACGGAAATGCTGGTTGCTAGTGGCATTTTACCAAGTGCATCATCCCCTTAAAAATTTTGCTAATAAATATTCATTATTATGTGTACTACATTATGTTAATGATCTATATTAGGAAGGATGCTGGCAGGGGAGGTGAGAAGCTACCAGTTCCCCGTAGGAACCACACCATCTTATTGTCAGCAAAATCCGCCACACGCTGCTTCCAAATATTGCTCAAACAGGTAATTATTTTCATTTTTCAGAAATGAGAAACAATAAAAAACTAAACACTTTTTAATTAATGTTCATTATTTTTGACACTCAGTCCATGAGCAGAAAAGACAGAAGATACACCAACCTTTAATGATATAAAATATCCCTTCATTGCATGGTGTAGCCAATCAGCTACATACCTTTTGTACATACTTGAATTTTTCTAAACTACTGCATCCTATCGGTTACTTGATGCATTTATCCTTTAGAATAGACGTTTTTGTTTATGTAGGCCAAAGGTTGTCCCACAGAATGCACTGGTAGAGAAACAGTAGTGTTTTTTCTGTCGGTCCTCCCATTTGATTTTTTTTCGCCACATGCTGCTTCAGAAAGGGGTTGGTGAAAATGATATTTCATTTAAGAATTTGGATAAATTACTAGCGTAACTTTATACATCTAGCTAAGAAAGATGTACTCAGTTAAAAAAGAAATTAATTTATTTTCTTTAAATTTAAGTCTTTAGCCGATTGGGTACGAGCAAAAAAAACTAAATAAAATCAATTTGAGATGTTCTGAATTTTTTTTAACTATTTTTCCCCCGAAATAGAGGGTTTGAAGGATAAACTGTAATTTTTTGAACGAAAAATAAAAATTCATGCAGTGAAGGGATATTACATTATCAATTAGCCCTGAAGGTGACCTAGACCCTAGGTCAAAAGCTAGGCATAATAATAAAAAAATTCAAAATATAACTGTAAATTGGCAGTATTTTTTTTATTCTATTTAAACACTTTCAAGTAATTCGTTATCATTAATTTATTTGTCAATATTCCGTGCAAACTTGCAGTTGTTGTCGTTCGGTATCTTCACTGTTATCCAGTCTGGGGATATGTCTGCTGGTAGTAGGATACGCACTTCTTGGAGCAGTCACCTTTATGACTCTAGAAGGGCGAACTAACAACCAATCTGGCCTCTCTGTTACTTACCAAGGTCCTGAGGCCAGTAGAGAGGAGCAGGAACATGATCGACTTCGTTCGCAGACTGTCGAGAAGCTGTGGTCAATTACTGAGGATCTAAACATTCTTTATAAGGTAAGAACCTAATTTTTTTTTTTTCCGTAATCTCAAATGTAGTTTTTTTTCTCTCTTTGTGTTGTGCCGTTAAGTGTGGTGGAGCTGCTTCAGTCAGCTGCTTTGGGTCTAGATCACCGTCTTGGGTTTTTCAAATTAAGTAATTTTAATACACAGATATGGAGTTTCCAAACAATTATTTCTTATTCCTTACTTTATTCACTTATTATAAGCTAAATAAGGAATAAGCTAGTTTGTAAATATATTTAAAAACTAAATTACTTATGTAATCTTTTTTAAAGAGTAGGCTGGGGCAAATACCCCGTTTTCTGAGCTTAGGGAAGCCCTATCGGGCCATAAGCTTTTGCAACCTACTCTTCCTACAGCTTGAAATCTTCAGTACACTCAATAAAACGTTTAAATAATGTACGAGAGATTACAATAAAAAAAAACAATAAACAAAGAGAAATAGGACAGGTTATGTCAATAGGCGAGCAAGTTGATGAAAGATAATTTTTTCATTAAATCTAAAAAGATTATTGAAAGCTGCAAGCGGTGGATGCTCTACTCTTACATTAAAGTAAAGAAATGCATGAAAAGAAATGCAGGCGATTAACTTCATCTCCCAATTAGCAAACATACTGAATATAATATAAATTCTCATATTAAACATTGATAGCCCTGGCATCCCTTTTAACTGGACCGCTGATTTGCGAAAGCAATTTGAGATTATTGGTTCCGATGATGTCTGGAAAAAAACAGCACATACCCGAATGGTAAACTGACTGATATGGCAAGATTTAACAATAATCTTGTTAGTAAGGATGTTGAATCTCTGTTAAACGCCAGATTTAACACTTTTACTTAGAAATATTAGCAGTTTTGGTTTAGGTGAACATTACGTTCACTTTAAATGTCACATTGATATGATCAGAGTTGCCAGTCAACTAAGATTAATGTCTGAGAAGAAGCCTCAACTCTATATCCTCGGTAGGGTTTATAAATTTAATACTGATTCTCCCTGTCCGTTATGTGGGAACAATAAAGATGACCTAATTCATTTCCTAATTATCAGCCCGATATTAGATGTCTTAAGATCCAAGTATCTACATATGTAAAACATTAATTTTTCTTCCTGTATTCACCCTAAAATTGTGTTTGAGAACCTGTTATGTTTCGACTCGGTGAACAAAGTAAAATATGTCTACTTTTTTATAATTAACTCTATAAAATTTAGAAATTTGTTTTCGTTAATTTAATAGCTTTATTATTATTATTATTATTTTATTTGCAAAAGTGAATTTATTTTGGTTCTCTTTCTTTTTCTTTTTTCACGTGTTTTATCTTTTGTATTTTATCCGTGTAAAGGCACGGGCCAACCCCTTGCTACAATTGTACATTATAAGCAAGTTACAACAAATATATAATATTAACCATTAAGTAAAATTCAAGGTCTAGGCCGAGATTCGAACCCAGTACTACAATACATTTTAAATTTGCGGGCCCCGCCTCTAACCACTCGGCTATCGTGGCGCTCAAGTCCTACAATAAAAACATATTAGCTTCAATACGCTCTTTAAACTTGAAGTCCAGTTTAGCACAACTAAAACAATATACATGCAAGCTTTGTATTTCTTTTATAATGAAAGTACTAATCGGCAAATTGATTTGTACAGGATAATTGGACCAGGCTAGCTGAACAAGAAGTCCTCAAGTTTCAGAACATGCTTGTCAAGAAACACAAACATGTGGGGCATGGACCTCGCTCGTACAATTGGACTTTTCCTTCCGCATTTCTGTATTCGCTAACTCTTATCACGACAATAGGTGAGGTTTCTCTTCTATTCTATTCTATGATTTTGCTAACCTGTTCTCTCTAAATCCTTGAAATGTCTCTTGTGTTTATATATATTAAAACTGTCCGGTAGGAAAAACACCTAACTTTGACAATTTTTTTCTTTTCTTCTGTTAAAGATAAAATTACCAAACTTTCTTTAAAATATAGTCCAAATCCTCCTTTATAACTGCAATTTTGTATTAAAGAAATGCATATTTTTATGACAGCCAATAAGTTACTAAAGTATTTTACTACAAGTACTCAATTAAAGGGACTACAGAAAATTACGATAAAGAAATCAATAATTATTGTTGAATAATTTACTTGTAAGTAACTGTATGTAAGTATCAGTTATAGAGCTAACTTTTCTCTACAATCTGGTATAGAAATCAATAAAATCGAAACAATAAGAAAAGAGATATAGCGGTTTGAAATTTGAACCATTTACAAAACCTCCAAAATTTAACCTTCTATATCTCAATAGCGATTATTACTAAAACATTCGTATTAATATCAGTTATATAGCTAACTTTTCTCTACAATCTGGTAAAGAATTCAATAAAATCGAAACAATAAGAAAAGAGATATAGCGGTTTGAAATTTGAACCATTTACAAAACCTCCAAAATTTAACCTTCTATATCTCAATAGCGATTATTACTAAAACATTCGTATTAATATCAGTTATATAGCTAACTTTTCTCTACAATCTGGTAAAGAATTCAATAAAATCGAAACAATAAGAAAAGAGATATAGCGGTTTGAAATTTGAACCATTTGCAAAACCTCCAAAATTTAACCTTCTATATCTCAATAGCAATTATTACTAAAACATTCGTATTAATATCAGTTATATAGGTAACTTTTTAGATTGCAAAGAGGGTGGTTTTAGCCGAGGCCTAAAAGCTCTATTTTGAGTACATAAAATGCAATGTTGATGCATAGATCGTTTTTGACAGTAATGTGCCTTTGGGTTCGGTAAATTCAAATATGTACATATCATATTCTTTAGCTCGTTTATGTGTGCTATGAAAGTGATCTGAGAGTACAATGTAAGTGTTCGTACTTGTTGTTTGGGCTAAAAGAACTGCAGGGTCACCAATGGGAACCAATTTTTCCCAACTGAGAAATGAATGGGTAGCACTCATCAGCTTGCCCGAGCTAATTAGTCAGAAGTAGAATTGTTTCAAAAACTAAGAAGCTTATTTTGCACACTTTTTGGAGTACTGTTCTTTGCCTGCCTTTCCATATTAATGAAAACAAAACATAATGTTGGGCATTTCTGAGCTTTTCTGAGGTACCAAGTATAACTAAGTATCTGTAATGTTTAACCAGAATTACGCAAATTTATTGAACTATCTATGTAATATATTTATAGCAGTTTTCCCTTTTTGAATTTTTCAATTGATGTAATATGTTTCTAGGCTATGGGAATGTTACACCGCGCACAGCCTGGGGAAGGGTGATTACTATTGCATATGCATTAATAGGCATACCATTGATGTTGGTGTACCTATCTATGGTTGGTGATAGTTTAGCCGGTCAGTTTAGGCGTACCTATTCAAAATTGTGGACCACGAAGACTAGATCTACCAAGGTATATTTAAAAGTCTTTTTAACTTTAAGTACAATGTAGAACAATCTGTGATAACTACCTGTATAATATTAAGGACATAAAAAGTGTTAGTACGTTGTCAAGTTCTAAAATTATGTGGTTTGAACTCACATTACTTTCTCACAGCAAAGTTTTTGCGAAAATGTTTCTTTGTATAAATTCAAGTTTTTACAAATTTTAGTTGCCTCTTTAAGTTAAAGTTATCAAGTTCATAAAATTCAAACAGATCCGAGAACTAAATTTTCTTTTAAAATCATTATAAACTTGGCACAGATACATCTCAGTTATATTCTGAGGGAGAAAGCCGTGTTAATCATCCACATGTGATTTTTATTTATCTATTTGTAATACATAGTTCTAAAGAGTTGCTTTTTGCAGGGTAAAAGTATGGACATAGCTTCGGGCGCAGTTTCCAAAGGACCAGTGCCTAACCATGTAATGCAAGATAAGGCTGGCGAACCCCCAATAGCGGCTCCTATGCCTCAGAGAGTCAGAGTACCCATAGTTCTCACCATTCTGGTAGTACTTGGATACATTGCCGGAGGAGCGATTCTTTTCAATAGGTTGTTACACTTATTTTTTTTTTATTGATTTAAATGATTTTCATTTAACAAAAGATACATTTAATGAATTTAGTGAATGATGACAATACCGATGAGAGATTGTAGCGCCAGGTGCTCGTCTATTTTTGAGAGGGTGTGAAATTGGTTTGGATTTCAGACATTTTTTTTTTTTTGCCTCTGTCCAGTGAATTATCATGTATTAGTGAGTGGTGTAAGTAGTGTTTTGAACGTTGTAATGGATATGTGATTTTTTGGTGAGGTCATTTGGTTAAGCAGTCGCCTGTGTAACGGGTATTTGTGTGCTGTTGGGCAATGGCCTTTTTTCTGTAATCAGTTGTATGCAGAGAGGTAAGTTGTAGTGTTGAAGCCGAAGCACTGTTTCTAGTAGCAATGATACTGTACCAGATGATGAACATTGTCATCAAATTGTTCAGCTGTTTTGTATGGTACTTTCAAGCCTAGTCTTTGTTCAAGTAGTTCTCTGAAAAAGCCCCAGGTAGTAATGAGAGTAGGTGTAGAAGGAATGATTTAGGAGTGGTCGTCGAGAGGGCAAGAATTACAGGACAGTGGTTAGAGGATAAGTAAAGAATGAACGGTCTTGAGGATTGGCCACCCAACGTTTCGTTAATGAATTAATGCAATTTACTGAATTGAATTATTAGAAATATTGTTTAGGATTTTTAAAATTTCGTTAATATTATTATCTTTACTTAAAAGTACCACTGGTATCATCTAAAGATAGAAGTAGTTAGTTTCATAAAGTCATTCTTTCTACATGTTCTGTAATTCAATAGTATTCGATGGAACAGTACGGAGTAAATTTATTCTCAAAGCTAATAAGATTATGCAAGACGAAATTCAGAGCTTGAGCTTAGCTAGTCGTAGCAGCCAGCTCTAATATGTTTACAAGGTTCCCTTTAATATGTCAAAGCATTCTAAAGCAAAGTAAAATTACATTAATGTCTTATTATTAAAGGTGGGCTTTAGGTCCAATTACCAAATTTAGTTTTCATGGTCGTAGGCGACTAGCAAATTTATATTTTTTTTCCATTTCTTTGCTCAACCATTAGATGAAGAATTTCAAGGTCTAGGCCGGGAATTGAACCCAATACATTTTCGCTTTACTTGTCTCGCCTCTAAGGACTCAGCTGTCATGGTGCTTTTTAGAACAATACATTTTTCTAGAAAAATTTATTGAAGCTACCTTTTTAGGGTGAAGAGGGGTTTAGTAAGCTCTTCTTTAGAGCACCTTAGGGTGTCGTTTTAGTATATTGTAGGTTCAAATACTAGCAAGGGAGTTGAAAAATATCAGTATACTGGCAGTGCGAATGTCGTTTTGGCTGTTATAAGTTTTCGGTAATCGCCTATGGAATCGCTAAGGGTTTCATTAAAGGGTCATAACCTATGTTAGGTCCACTATTTTTTGTTTTTTAATTTGTCTGAGAACAATGACTGTAGTTGTTCTGGAGAAGAATGTTGTTGTTCTTCCTATAGAATCTTTTATAATTTTTTAATTTTCAGATTAGAAAACTGGACGTTGATTGAAGGATCGTATTTCTGTTTTACGAGTCTGGGAACCATAGGCTTTGGCGAATTAACGCCTGGCTCCACTGAGCTGTCCGTCCTCGTCTCTTCGGCCTTCATCCTAATTGGCATGGCCATAGTTGCCATGTGCTTTAACCTCATTCAAGATGAGACAGTACTTATGCTTAGAAAGGTATGTGTTTAACTATGAATAATGGTTTTTACTGTACATTCTTTATGAAAAATGTGATGGCCAAATCTTTAAACCAAAGAATTTTTCGTTTATTATTTCCATGGTTCATTTCATAATTAACAGGTGATTATCTACTTCCAAAAACTTGTTGATATATTTCAAATATATTGTACCTTTCTCTAATTAGAGGAAATAGGAGGTTTTTTGGCAAATTGTAGCCTCTGCATTCTGTTTAGTTTTGCCTATTTCTGGATAATCAAAATTTCACAACCTTACATAAGAACAGTTCTTGCAAAAACTGAGACAAATGCCAATTTTTGGCAGGATACAAAATCATTAAACCAGCCGAAACATTGCGCCTTCATGTCTTTAACAGACGACTATATTATCATGTCAGTAATCGTACTGTTTATTTATATAATTTTTTGGGGGGAATATTTTTACAATAATGTGAGTTATGTTCTATTACAAACTATCTGGTAAAGTTTTGAAATCAATGATGGGAGAGGATATCTCCCCCTTCAAATTTCTAATTATCATTTTCACGGTTTTTCGATTACTCACTTGAACTTTAATGGGCTACTACAGGCTGAGGAAGTACATCCATCGCAAAGTCTGGAAGTAAATAGCCTTAATAGGTTTATCAGACTAGACTTCGATAGCCAAGGAAGTGTAAGTTTCAATAGCGGTACATATTTGGCTCATTGATAGTGCCAGAGTAGTCTGACAGGACCAAAGATGCTATTGAGAAATTACATTAATCTAAGACACATTAGTGATTTCACGAATTTTATTATTTCCAGGTATCCTTATGGTGGTCAAAGCCAGATAAAATAGAAGAGGAAGAGCTTTCAGTGTCAGTGAAAAGCTCTTGACAGACAGATGTAACAACTGGTGAAGGCTCAACTAAAAGTAACAGTGGTGTTAGCGTGGTAAAACATTATTCCTTAGCGAGACGCCGGGAGGGTAGATACCTGGGCACGGCGGGCGGGGAAGGCCAGTCCATGGTGGCCAGACAGGATGAACATCAGACTAAGGAATATTTTGTACCAAGAAGTGTGTCTGAGTTCAATCTATCCCTCTTACAGGATCCCATACCTCCCTTACCTCCCTCGGCATTGAGAACTTCCTCGCAACATGGCAGGTCAGTGTTTGATATTTTATGGTAACACTTTTCATATATTTATAACAAGTTTGTAAACTTTCCAAAGAAAAATATAAAATTGCAAAGCAAGCAGAACAAAGTTTAGGCCATGTTGCCTCTTGCTGATTCAAAAATAAATTATATATTGTAAAAATGTTTGTCAATACAGTTTATTTACATGAATCTGCATAGATTTTTCTTAAAGAATTATCAAGACATTTAGAGCATGATCTATCTAGATTAGTTATTAAGACAAAATTAAATTAAATAATATGCTCAGGCACCATATTATTTTATTCTACCAAGGTGATTAAAAAAATAATAAAAAACAAATCTGCAACTTTTGTTATATTTATTTTTGCAAGTTTTAAGACCACACTTATGTAGAAACTTTCATTTGAACTCAACTCGTTTGCGGTATAGCAAAATATCTTGTGAGTATAACCCTAACAAACTGTGCATTGATGAATGGAGCAAGAATAGGGAATGATAATCGCAGGCAAAAACATTTCACTGTAGACTACATTTACTACAGAATTTTTTTTTTAAATATGGCCACTCGGATTATTGTAGGTCTTTTATCTGCTCCTTTGTAAAGACTGGGGTCGCGGCTACGCACCTGGTAGCCTATGTAGTTTTTGTCAAGAAGTTAAAACAGTGTATGTTAATATTTGTTTGAAAGAGAGTACGGTACTTCAGAGAAAAACAACTGTGCTCAGAAGCCTCTCTTCAGATTAATTCTTAGTCATTTCAATTGGAGTTGATGCTCTTAATTGTAGATCCTAACCAAACGCTAAAGGTTTGAGTGGTCAACTCTCACGGAATCTATATCTCTTTAGCTTCATACATTCAATGATAGTTCCTATGAAGCGGTTTCTGTTTGTTCTTGCTTGCTTAGTTTCAATTCTCTTCTATTGCATTTTCACTTTTCTGAATCTCCCTACCGTCCATTTCAGAGAATAAGAGACGTTTCCTTTATTTATTTCTTATTTTATTTATTTATTATTATTATTTTTTGTGAGAGAAAAATATGAATTATCTAGCTTCAATTTTACAGGGAATGGATTTGGCAATTTTATTTCAATTACATCTTTATACGGGTTCGATATAACAAATACATATTTCCTCTTTAGTAAAAGCACTTGTTATACCAACAAGATGGTTGAAATTTGTTTTATATTTATAAACTTATTCATATTAATTTTTTTTTTTATAAACTCATCAAAATAAGATTTAATAAATTTAAATATTGATTTTAATTTAAAATCATTTAGAAAACGTGAACCTATATGTGCATACTTTAGATAGTTATGCTTTAAAAAATGAGGGTGTGATAGTTTTTGACTCATTTTTCCTTCGAACCACCAAATCTAGTAAACCAATGACCTCTCCCCTGGTAGCCCGCATATAATAGATTAATTAAAAACATGACCTAACTTTTCGCTCCAAGTTACAACTCTATTTCCATATGAGCAAAAAAAAATAAAAAATCTCTCTTTCTAGTTTATTTTAAATCCCAAATTGCAAATAAACTCTACTGGCCAATACTATCTACCCTTCTTTGTTTACCCTTCTTTCAGAAAAATTAGAAAGATCTTTGACTCACCTTTGGTAGACTGAAATATATTTTTTTAAAATTAAATTATTTATGTGATTGGTAGAGAAGCTGTACATTTCTTCTGGTATAGCTATATATATGTGTGTGTATGTAGAATATGTTTTGTGATTACAAAAGTGTTAGTCTAAAAATAAAGATGGTATTAAAAAAGATATTTCCAAAAACATGTTGCATTTGTGGTCTCCATTTTTTCCTATACTAAAAATGATTTTTTTTTTTTTTTTGAAAGAATCTGGATGTGAATTTGCCCAGTACAAGAAAAGAATATGTGCTTCTTTTGCAGCACGAGGCTGTTGATAAACTGTATTTACTTTCTCTTACTAGGGTAAGAGTAAGTTCATTATGATCGTGTCATAATTTCAGAAATTCATCGGGAATACACTTTTTAAATTTAAGACGAAATATTGATTGCATTTGTGTTGTTATTCCATTTTGAGTTTCCGCACAAAATAAATGTTTTGAGGTCCCTTGACCTCAAAAAAAGTGATGTTTAGAATTAGTCACTCTCCTTATCTGTCTGCCTTTGTGTGTATGTGTGATCAACGGAACATTGTTGAAAGATAAATTTTATTCTTTTTTTGTAAAAGTTGTTTATAGGTGTTCTGTGAGAAGGGTGAGTGTAAGCTTTGTTAATTTTGTTCATACTAAATTTTTATACCAATTTAATTTCTGCGTTATTAATTCGGTGTTTTGAAAAAAATGTGTAAGCCAGACGTATTAAGAATTGTAGTAAGAGAGTAACTTAAGAGTGTTTTAGATCAGATTTTGTTTGGGAAACTCTCTTGAAAATGCCTCTATCACTAAATTTTATTAAATCCGAAATGACGTTTTGTATGGATTTTTGCAAGCAAATTTTCAAAAAGAATCAGATTTCAGATGTTCTGAATCAGAATATGATTCAGATGTTCTGAAACAAAAATAGAGTGATTTTATTATAAAATAGAATACCAAATAAAAACATGTCTTAGAGAAATCAGTTAGAGAAATAATTATTGAATGAAGTATGTAAAAAGAAACATAAATAATTAAAAATGTAACTGTAGCAGATCAAGGGAGAAGATGGTGACATTTGAAGATGATCAAGCTGTAAACGCCAATGAGACAAAGAAAGCATTCACACTTGAAGATGTGTTCATGTGACGCATGCGTGGAGAATAAAGGAAATTAATTGTATGTGTTTAATATTTTTATTAAATACTTTGTTAAAAAAAAAAAAAAATTAAAAAAACAAATTGACCATATTCTGATGAAAGTTTGAAGCCTATAGTTGGTCATTGCAACTAAATTTAAAATAATACAACGAAAATCTTCCAGGAAGCAATCTTCCTATTAAGTAAATACAGAAATAATTGGTAATCAATTCTTCATTCCACTTTAAACAAAACTTGCATTTAATTTTTTTTATGAAAAAAATATTTGTAACGTAGAAATTAAGAAAATAATAAATTCTAGAAGTATCTTCCATTTTTGTTTTTCATAGTACGATATTTGTTTATTTAAATTGTTTATCATAAACTGAAACATGAATTAAAATTTGTTTTGTGAGGATGGGTCGTAAAAGTAACAAGAATTAGTTTTTCAATCCTTCGTTTTGACAGTTTCCTGTCTTCCTCAAAGCTTATTCAAAATTAGGATTAAACAAAAATAAATTAATAAAAATAACGGGTAGATGGAATATAAATACACTCCTGCTCAAAATTAATGCACCACAATATTTTTCAAACAATAATTTTGTTATAAAAAAAATTGGAAAATATCTTCCAACTTTTATTAACTTGAAGAAATTAGGGAATGTTACTATATCTAGAACTCAGAGCTTTTTGCGTTAAAAAAAAAACCATTGTCTCTTTCAGATGAGGTCACGGAGCGCACCTTCCAGTCCTCCTTGAGTGTTAGTAACATAAACTGTTTCCCTCCGTAGCTCTAGGTCAAATGGGCCCAGGCTTCCTCTAGCGAGCTAGTCACCAGATTTCTCTATCAACTGCCTCCTTTATTTACTAATCAATCTATTTCCAGAGGGTACTCTTCGTTCGCCACTCCCTCTGGATTTCGTTCTATGCAAAAAGCCCGACGGCCAGTATAATCTTCCCACTTTATAGTCTAGGTCCGATTAAGTTAAATAATAATCTATTTTTGTGAATTCTGCAGACTTTTCTATTCTTTTCTCGGCCCATAACTGGTTCCTGAGGAATAATTATGGGAATCATTGAAAACAAATTTTTTGGTTTTAACAATGTCAGTAAGAACTGGACTGAGATCAAAATAAGTATCAAGAATTAGTTACTCTAACACTTCCACCATTGACAAAATTGATTGAATATTAACAAAATAACAATTGAATGATTGATGTACATCAGTTTGGGATTAAAAAAAAAAAAAAATCTGTTTGAATAATAAAGTGAGCACTAATTTTGGAGCGTGACTGTATATGTAACGATATCCTAACATCATTTGGTGTAGCGCCTTTTGAGTTTACAGCATAATTATTTCTGAAGTGATTCTTTTAGCTTCAATTTTAACTTTATTTAGAAAAAAAAGAAGATATACTTTGCTGCTAAAGTCGTCTAACTTATTATGAATGATAGGTACAAAGTGTAATAACTAGTTTTAGTGTAATTTTTAATTACGATTAAATAAAAAAAAAATTGTTCTTTCCTTCGTAACTTATTCCTTTATCTTCCTACTTTGCATATTTAACAATACTAAATGTATGTTAAAATCTCATCTGCAGGTGATAAGATGTGTTACCAGGGCAGAAGCTAAGAGCGATTGGCCATCACATGAAATGTTCGAGTTTTTTGGCTGTAATAAAAACCGAATTTTTCACCTTGCACTTCAAGAATGGTTTGTTTACTTACCTATTAAGCTTAAATTTCGTCAAATAGATCATCATTTTCTATTATATGAACCCATTATGAGAGCTAATAATTCTGTGATTTTCCCATAGCATGACCCAGCTTCATACGTCCAGTATCTCTACTCCTCCTCCAGTTTCTACATAAAAAGTGGGCCATGGAGCGGGATAGGTGGTTATCAGAGTGTTAGGTCTGGGCTGTAAACTGGGTAAGGGAAAAGCTTAAAACTCAAAACTTTGAGGAATTTGACGCGTTGAAGTTTTTTGTTTGAAAGGGCACACTTTTTCGATTAATCAATGAGGGAAATTTTTAAAGAAAAGTCAAAACGGAGCGTTTCTGCTGAGTAGAGTACAGATAGACAGTAGCCCTGTTTTGCCCGAATTGAATGACCCTTCTGGCCTCTAAAGTACGGTCGACAAAAATCTTGTACTTCCTTTGATGCACTAATATGCATCAACTATCTTTTCTGGGAACACCAGTTCATTTAAAAAAAATAAAAAAATAAAATAAAGGAACTACGAGTTTAAATAGGTTGAGAATCACTTACATACTTACATAGTACATTCCCACTTAAGAGGTAAAGACATAAGAATTCAGGCCTTCAAAGCAAGCTGACTATTTTTTTTTAAAGGAAAGTTCCATACCACCAACTCATTCGAAAAATTTGGCCATACTAATTGAGGTGTACTACCATGATCCAAAATCTGAATTAAAACAATCTAGAAATCATTGAATATTTTACTTAAAAATTAAGTAAAAAAAATAAATAAAATTGCAGAGCAGAGTATAAAAAACATGTACATATATTTTTTGATTTTATCTTACATAGGTAACACATTTAGTGTTAATTTTTAACGTCAAAGAATTAAATAGCTCTAGTAATTTAAGGCATTCATTTATCCAATCTAAACAATTATGCGATCTGGTCGGCTCGTACTAACGAAAAATGAAATTTTTCAAATAAACGAATTATCAATTAATTAGGAGCAATCAATGTGAGGAAAAAACAGAATTAAGAATACACGTTTAAAACCGTAAGTTCACTATAAGTTCTACCAAAAAATCTTTTTCTTTGTTTTTGATTTCTGTAGTCCAATAGTTTTAGTTGGGTATAGAGTTGGAAAACAAAGACAGAGAGAGGTGAGAACCTGGTCATCAAGAGGATTCAAGAAGTTTTTTCCTTCTTGAGGTTGACAAAACCGATATTACAGGAAATGTTTATACCATCGCTCCGAAATTAAGTCGTCAGTGAAGGAATCAGTCTTCATGTCCTGGGTTCGCAGCAAAAACCTGGTGGCGTCATACCATTGGGCACAGAGAAGCAAAGGAATTCATTCAAAAAACCCTTGCAAAAATTTACGGCAGACCTTGATCAGGACCAGGTAGCCATAAGGTTTATGACAGGCTTTAGGCTTGCTTGTGACCATTGGGATTGCGTATATGCTAAAAGCAATTGGTTAAGTTTGGTTTACCGGGGCAATGTTACAATATGCCCATTTTGGCTGCAGTGAATGTGGGCGGTTTGGCTCGCTCTCTCTTCATGTATTTTTTTCTGTTTTTGGTTTTCAAAAACAGATTTAAAAGAAATACCTCTCAAGATGACGAACGCTCGAAACCCTTGCCGAAAAAAAAAATCTCTTAACGTTTTGTTTTCCACCGCTAGAAACCCAACCAACAATAAATAAATAATGCTCTCTAGATTGTACAAGTAACACATAATTCTAAATAGTGAACTTACAATGTATATTTCTAAGCTTCAGTAGATTCTCTCACATTGCTTACTTTTGTAAATGATCATTGAAATTATTAAATATTTTCTTCAGTTCTTATAAAAGGAAAGTCTTATATAAATAAGGCTATTTAAGCATCACAATTTCTATTAAACATGTTGAAAAAAAGTAAATTTGAGAAAAAGAAAAAAGTTATTAAAATTACTGCAAAAAATAAAATAAAAATACATTTACACAAAGCAAAATCGCAATTAAAATAAAATCACATTACATTTATAAATATATACATCTTTACAAAATTATGGCTCAATTAAATATTACAAACTAAAAGGAGCGTATAGAGAGAGAAAATATTCTAACTTAAGAGATGATGAGAAATTTGAAGGTTTATTTCACAGGAGGGATTGACGCTTAAATCTCCCGCCCGCAGATTATTTTTGTTTTTTTGTTTAAGAGAAGAAAAAATAATGCCAGTCCTAATTTTTAATAAATTAAAAAATAAAATAAAATGTTTCCACAGCCCTAAAGTTGACCTAGCTCCTAGGTCGAAAGGTTGGCAAATTAATAAAAGTATTGACACTAAAACTGGCGTTATTTTTTTTTCAATGAAGAATGATTCAGTCACCAACAAAAAATGGATAATTCTCATCATTAAAAATATTATTTATTTTATTTTGTTTATGTATAACGTTCTTTTCTTTTAGGAATTCCTTTAACAACTCTATTAGCACAAGATTTTATCATTTTAAAGACAATCAATCATGAATAATTGGATATACATCTTAAAAAAAAGAAATAACTCTACAAAAACAAAAATCAGCCCCTATTATTTTTTTATTATTTTTGAATTATTTTTATAGATCCGATGCCTGTAACGTCTATATATGTATATATATAATATAATTGCAATAGCACGTTTCATAACTAATCTCAAAGGTCCTAGCACCTTTCGGCTAAATTAGGTATACTAGTTAACATTGAATAAAAGAAATAGGCACCTATAGATTCTTGAAAAGAATATAGAATAATAAGCCTCATAGGGTGAGAAATATAGGAAACAAACAGGAAAGCAGTAAACCAGCGTAATTCGGGAAGAGAAGATGGAGCAGTTGTTGACTTTTTGATTCCACGGAAATACCTCTAAGTGAAGTTATCTTTAAAGAAGCTTAAAAAAAATCATGAATTAAAAACTAATGTACAAATATCGTAAAACGTCTACACTTATTCTTATGAATTATTACTAATAACAATAATTTAAAAAAATTATCACACTTATCTGATGTTCAATTGACGACCATCAAAATTTGAGATCGTTAAACAAACAAAGCATTGCACAAAATTACTGTTATAACTTAGAATACTGAAATGCTACTTTTATATATATATATTTTTTTTGTAGTTATAATTATTATTATTATTATTTTTTTTTGTGGTATCACAATATTAAAATCCTATTAAAAGTAATATGTATATATGTTAATTAATGAGAAAATAAAAATTATTTACACTTGAAATTTCTACTTTTAGTAAACAGCATAGGATATTTTCAGTGAAACTCAATCACAAAATATGAAAGTGGTAATCGACTGTAACTTAGTAGTAGTGAAAATGTAGTATTATGAAAGAGTGAAGGCTCATCAATTGTACTTATACTTTACTAGTAATGAGATTTTGGCACTTTGCACGTTTTAAAATCAATGAGCAGGGCAAATTTGACAGTTTTAAAGACAGTTATAAATTCTGATATTTTGGCACTTATTACCAATTTTACAATTTTATGATTGAATATCTTAATAGTAATAATTGGAACAAAATCATTTTTAAAAAATTCAGAATCTGGAAATACTTTGAAAAATGATCCTTTTATAAATATTTTTATTTTGTAATAAAAAAGGTAACTTAATTGAATTCTTATACCAATTTTTAAGCTCGAAATTATATGCTACTAATTTCCAAAAATAATAATAAATAAAGCATATAAAATTAGCACTACACTAAAACATAATTATTTCTGTTTAATCCCTTTTTAGGGGTGAGGAATGCCCAATGTAAGTGTCTATGCCTCTAAGAAAAAAAGAAAAATTGTTTAACACATCACTTTAATAACTTTTACTTAATTTCGTAGTTTTTCTTCACCATTATTCCGACCAATCTTTAAAGATTGGAAAGTGAAATGAAATGAAACTGATGTTAGATCATTCTTATCTCTTCGGTGATGTACGTAGATTTCAGATAAGTAGAAGGACCGTGAAACAAAGACTAATCTTTGTTCTAAAACAAAGCTGGTTTAAGCTTACGGAAGCACGCATGGTGCTTAATCCTCATATAGCATGTCTTAACAAAGTTTGCTCATTTGGATAGGGCGACAATAGAGATATGTTTTTTTCTTTGGTGAATTCCGATCCTGTCATTCAAACTCTAATTTAGAGACGGATTCGGAGATCTAGAGAGTCATGCCCCCTACATGTTTACCTTTTGAGTCTCTTTTCAAATCGGGTTGAAATTTCCTAATAAGAAAATCCTAAATAAGTAGTATTTATTTGCTTCCGACAAGTATTTTTTGCAAACCAATTGGCCAAGTTTTTTTTTATTTTAATTTTTTTAACCTATACATCCTTTTTTATTTTTAATCATAATAATGCATGATTTTACTACTCACACTTCCAGTTAATGAATATAAAATAGGTCGTAGAAGGTAAAAATTAACTGTTATTACTTTAATATCGATTTTCTTTACTTTTTTTATTTTTATTTTATTTTCGGAAACGATTTCTTTTTAAAACATTACTCGATAAAAATACAGATGTAGATCTGCCACTTTTCTTTGAAACATTTTCCACGGCAAATTCATTTTAGAGGAATGGGTGGATTTTAGGCTTTCCTCTTAAGTGTCATTTCAGTATTTTGCCTAAACCTGCTCACTATGACATAGTGTTGCCACAGTCTGTTAAAATACACAAATACAACACGAAAACAATACCCAGATCATTTCCCTCTCTTTCTGAAAATGCTTTCGGTCATCAAAATGAAAAAACAAGTGTATTTTTCTTGAACACTGAATGCATCACTTGAACTTGGTTTGTCGAACGTCCTTTTAACTGGCAGTACAAGACTTACATTCACAGTTTTAGACTGTTGGCTAGTATTTGACAATAGTGTTGCTGCAGTCTGTTAAAATACAACACGAAAACAATACCCAGATTTTTTCCTCTCTGTAATTGCTTTCGGTCATCAAAATGAAAAAACAAGTATATTATACATGAACACTTAATGTATCACTTGAATTTGGTTTGTCTAACGTCCTTTGAACTGGCAGTACAAGACTTACATTTACAGTTTTAGACTGTTGGCTAGTATTTGACAATAGTGTTGCCACAGTCTGTTAAAATACACAAATACAACACGAAAACAATACCCAGATTATTTTCCTCTCTTTCTGTAAATGCTTTCGGTCATCAAAATGAAAAAACAAGTGTATTTTTCTTGAACACTGAATGCATCACTTGAACTTGGTTTGTCGAACGTCCTTTTAACTGGCAGTACAAGACTTACATTCACAGTTTTAGACTGTTGGCTAGTATTTGACAATAGTGTTGCTGCAGTCTGTTAAAATACAACACGAAAACAATACCCAGATTTTTTTCCTCTCTGTAATTGCTTTCGGTCATCAAAATGAAAAAACAAGTATATTATACATGAACACTTAATGTATCACTTGAACTTGGTTTGTCGAACGTCCTTTGAACTGGCGGTACAAGACTTACATTCACAGTTTTAGACTGTTGGCTAGTATTTGACAAGCCATTATTCAGCAGCTGGTCAGATGGTCTTTCACTTCCTAAACAGCTACTCCTTAATTCTTTTCCCTCACAGGACATTTCTAGCAGTTCCTGAGGTCTGCAAGAAGTGGATAGTGGTCTTACAATGGACACTCTGGTACCGCCACCTCCAGCGATGGTGTCTGCACTAGAGCTACCTGCCGTGGTTCCACTAGGCCCGGCCACATCTTCCTTAAGAGGATTCGCATATCTGAAACAGATAGCAAAATATTTTCTATTTCTTTTAAATTTGTTAACAAATGTAACGTTCTGTAATGAGTTTCAAATAAAAACTTTTGTTTGTAAAACCTATTTGCAGAGGCAAGTTTCGAAAAATATGAGTCTTGAGGTAATTAGACTTTTTTATTGGGTTTTGGACTGGGGACCCTCTAGTTGAGCAAGTTCTGTGCCAAAGTTGCAACTTAAGTTCCTCTTTTTACCCAACAGAGTTGATCATTCATATTTTGTCATCTGGGATAATGCATAACGAAAATAATTTCCTCGTGGTTGCCAATTACAAGTCAACGCACAAAATCACTGCATCAGAGGACACCCTCTAAGCATTTCTCCAGCAAGAAATTCAAGGAGCTGTCCTTTCAATCATTTCGGAAAGTTGCGATCGATAATTATCACGGAATTAAGCGATAATGTGCTAACTAACCTCCGTAAATTCTCTTCATTTTGAAGATTATTCGACTTCTCTTCATCGTAGTTTGATATAGGTGGGATGGTTGGACTGACAGAATGTCTACCCCGTTTCCAGATGAACGCCCCAACAACACTACCACCAGCAAGGGCCAGCAGACAGAGGCAGAGTGTCACCCAAACTTCACTGCCCCCTCCTGAAATAAAATCAAAAGTTGAATTTAATTTATGAATACAAATCACGGCGGATACTCCAAATGTTGAGTGCCATCTTATAACCACATAGTATACTGAGGTGCATAAGATGGGCAAATATGATCACGTTATACCTTGTCTCTGTTGAGATGCTATGGATGTATCTACTTTAACGTCTGTCACACAGTTAAGTACAGAATCTCTATTATTTTGCCGATGATGTGTCACTAATTCTGCCAGAACACGGGCTGCTTCCTGTATCCCATCGCCTTCTTTTTCACTGGACCACTGAAATGACGAATCAACCAGTTGTTTTGTTAAAAATGTCAAAAAGCCTTTTCAGGAACATTTATTGATTACTTTATTATTTTTTATATTTAATGCGCGTAAACATTTTAGATTATTGGTGCCCGGAGCTTTTTTTCAGTGTACTGCCGGCCTATGGTCAGTGTTTTATCGTTATGGACAACACTGTCCATCACCGGGCACTGAGCTCCTAGGTCCAGCTGCTGGATTCGAACCCGGGATCACCGCGTTGGAATCCAGTGTACGCTAACCACTCAGCTAATCCCCTCACTGAGTTATATCAATTATTAATTACATTTTGATTAAGAACAAATCAACATACCAAAGATACTTTGACGGTGCCATTGCGCGTGGACACAATATCACAAAGTATAATCACATGATGATGTCGAGCGTGAGTTGTGGCCAACAGAGCACGCAATTCTCGGCAAACTGTTTCTGTAGAAACTGCTGGCTTAAGATTAGCCATAGCTATTGAAAGTGTAAGCACTGCACAGGAATCAGACAGCACTGGATTATTTGGCCAGCAAGTCTGAGGTGCCGGTAACAGAGCTGGACCTACTATATTATCTTGTACGAGCGTACGACAAGTACCCCAGCCTTCACATCCTCGAGAAAGACAGCGTTCTCGAACCCATGGAACGCATACCTAAAAACATTAGAATTTATCAACCTTAGCAAACATAAAAAGATCTTGGATTAAAATGTTAAAAACATTATACAATAAAGATAAAATTGTAATATTCTCGAAAACCTGAAGTCTCAAAATATACATTTGCCTTTTTCCAAGGGGTTAATAACTGGGAGTCATAGGAACGTATATTAAAAAGATAATTGAGTATAAAAATGCCTAGTTTGTTTGGCGATCAATATATCAAGAAAAATAAATAAATAAATAGTAAACTATGAATTCTCCTAGAATCAAATTTAATATTGCGAACGCTTCTGCTGGGCAGTGTAGATGTCTCTCAAATTACGAATGGTTTCATAGAATGTTTTATAAACTCCTCATTTAATGCCCACTATCATCTTTCTCACAATCTGTATTATTAATGTCATAGCAACATAAAGAATAATCTCCGAGCTAACGTAATATATTTCCTACTTTTTAAAAAGTAAAATTATAGTTTTTAGCCTAATTGACAGTGTACTTTGTGACTAGAGGACTAAGTGTATTCGTCAGTATTAATCACTTAGACTGCAACTTTAAAAAATGAAAAAACTAAGTTTAATCGCTTTTTTGATAAATTGAGTTTGAAAAATAAAAAATTACACATTTGTCAAAAGAGAAAATTTCTTAAACATTACTCAAAAATCTCAACACCAAATATCACACAGCAAACATTTAAGTTGTTCTAATCTTACATTTACTTTCACTAGCTGCTCATCTTATTTTTTTGACCGAGTTGACATCGGAGTCATTATTGTTGTTATATGTCATAACTTCATAACAGAATTGCATCTTATACTTAATTTGCTGTTAAAGAACAAGCATATAAAAAATAATAATAAAGACTAGTAAAACATAAAATAAATATTTGCAAACCTGATTATGTTCACAAGGATTTGCTTGTAAAAGACAATTTGAAAGACCGCACCAAACTTTTGTGCATGTTGCAATACTGTTAAGACACTGGCATTGGTTGCAATCGTCCAACCACATGGTGTTGTTACTCATGTACTGCCCTCTCCACTCGCAAACTCCACTCGTCAAAACTACTTCTTCAACTACAACAAATAAATTACGCATTTTAGCTTTTTTTTAAGGTGGTGGAATATAGACCATTAAGCGGCGACACATTTGTCAAACACCTGAAGCTCATGCGTTAAACTGAATTATCTTCTGTAGAATTTTTCTCACAATCAATCAATTTCATACTTGTTTTCAAGCAAACCCGACTCTGGGAGGTGCAAGACTAAATGGTATCCTGGTATTTTATAGTAATTTCTTGCCCCGTCTACATATTTGTCGTATAACAGGTTTAGCCAGAAAATAATCGCTACAGTAAAAAATGTTTATAAACATACTCATGAAGCGAATATAATTGGATATCCCAAAATTATTCGTTAAAGTAATTTTGAGCAAGCATAATTATTATTAAAATAAAATATTAACTAAAATTCAAGCTCTCTTATGTAAGGAGATATATTGTAATTTCAATAAATTATACACTTTATTTTTTTAAATTAAAATTTTGAGCAAAAAACTTACATTTCCCTTCAAAGAAAAAGATTTGTAAATGTTTTATTAAAAGATATAAGTGACTTACAATACCCTGCTTCAAAAGCTAAGACTGAAACCTTTATATATGGCCATAATTTAATTGGCGAAAACCCATCTCTCACTTTAAATGAAATAAAACAGAAAAATACACATGACTTCAGGAATATTTTGCTGATTACTTCATACAATTCATAAAATTTCACTGTATTATGATTTTATAGTAATAACCACTTGCTTAGATTAAATTGTTATTGGAACAGGTTTTAAATTGGAAGAGAAAAGTATTATTTGGATTAAAGAAAGTATGATTTTTATAGAAATGCTTTAGGTTTAAATAAATTAATAAAAAATCACCTAATTTAGTTTTCATTTCACGAGCTTGGGAAATTCTTGTAAGTACCCCAATTGTTTTATGGTAGTGTTATATATGATTTGCATTAATTACCTTGAGTGCAATTAGGTCCAGATCTTCCAGGTGGACATAAGCAGGTGTAGGAAGCGATCTGGTCCACACATGTTGCGCCAGCTCCACAAGGAGCACTGGCGCATTCGTTGATATTTATACGACAATCTGGACCAGCGAAACCATCAGCACAATCGCACAAGAACCAATTAACGCCATCTGTGCATTTACCGCCGTTGTAACATGGAGACGATAAACAGTCGTTTATATCACGTTCACATCTGAAAAAAAATCTTGTGTGAAACGATTGAACAATTTTTTTTAGCAATTATTAAAATTATAATTTACTTATTTAACTACGTCAGTTAAGACTTGAGTAACGAAAATGCAGTCTGGGGATATTGGCGACTGCTATACCTGCGAGTATGTAGTAATATTCAGGACATTTTTTAGATTGCGGTCACACTCTCTCATATTTAATAGATATTTTGTATTTCATTACTACAACAGCGCCATGTAGGGCAGGTCACAGTAATTCAAACATGCTTTAATCTTATTTGACTTATAGATATTTAGGGAATCTTATTTAAACCTTACTTAAAGGCACCATAGAGAACAAAATCAATAAAAGAATACATGATACCAAGTTGGTAAAAAGGTTTAGTTTATGAGAAAACTTCTATTAATAAATCAGGAGGAACTATCTAGTTTACACAGTTTAATTTGGATAGCGAAAGATTAATTAGGCTAAAATATTTTACATTGTTTTGAGAATTAGTGGTTTATTAAATAAAGGTAGAAAAATGTCGGGTGGGACCAATAAACAAGTTAAAAGAATATGTTAAACATAATTTTTTGTTAAAAGTGCAGTATACAAAAGTCCACAGGTATACTGATAATAGTGTTTTAGTAATAAATTAAGGAGACAATAACAATCTCAAAGCCCAGACTGATTTAAAATTTATGTAGGCAATTACGGAATTAAGAAAGACGTGTTGTTTTTGAACTGCAATGTTGTTTAAGAAAAATCAACTTTGCACATTGTGTAATAGCTCTGAGGTTGATGACACATACCAGGTGGTATGTACAATTGTTACAGCGGATAGAATTAGCTGTTAGTCCTACAGATCTATGTTAACCAGTTCTGAATTAATAGGCTACCTGAACGAGCAGAACAGGCAAGCTTTGTATATTTACTATTTAGGAAACATTAAATACATTTTGTTTTTTTAAACTAAGCAATCAAATATTAGAAATATTCATCTTATGTTCTTACTTTTTAATTGATTTTTTAATCATGTAAATAATTGTATTAAATTCATTTGAGAGTTAAACTCTACAGATGAACGATATGTTATTGCAAACAGTATTCTTTCGTTTTTATGGAAATTATTTTAATTTTTTGAAACCTTTGTATCTTTTATTTTGAAACAAATTATTTGATTAAATACCTTCCTCCCTCATATCCTTCCCGACATACACAACGATAGGTTGTTCCAGTATTTACACAAGTTCCTCCATTTTCACAAGGATTTTCCGCACAGGCATTTATCTTGGCTATAAAAAAGAGAGAAAATAATTCGAATTTACCTTCAAGTGCAATTTAAAAATAAATAGATAAATCTACTTATATTAGAAAAAAATAATAGCAGGTACTTTACCAAGATGGCAGACAGAGCCTTGCCATAGAGGTGGACATGTGCATACAAATGTATGTCCTAAATCTTGGCATGTGCCACCATTCTGACATGTAGAATAATCACAATGTCCATGTTTCAGTGAACATTTTTTTCCTTTCCAACCATCTTTACATGAACAAGCAAAATCAGCCACTAAATCCGTACATGTACCGTTGTGTTCACAAGGATTTGAACCGCAATCATTTATATCTAAAAAAATGAACAGTTCTATTATTTTGTAAGATGTTAATAATAATTTAATCAGTAAATTTAAGAGATCAGAATATCTTTTAGACTGCAATCACTCCCTCTTTTATCTTACAACAAAGTTAGAATAATAGAATTTCTTGCAGATCATTTCCTAATATGTAAATAACTCCACTTTTTTGTTTTGTAACTAGAACAAAACAAATGCAACAACATAAGTTCTGAATTTATTTATTTTGAATTTTTAACCAATGTGATTATTTAATTTTTATTTTTTATACTTATCAGTATAATATATGTAGTTGGCTTCTATAGAAAGTTGTTTCATGGTATTAAAAATTTTAAATATAATGGTAAGTAAACAGCATGTAAGCTTTATATATTAAGGAAAATAGAAGACAAAATAAGAAATAGGAAAAAGATTAGTTTGTGATTAGAGCACAGGAATCCAACACAGAGTTCCTGGGCTCGAATCCAGCTGCTGGCCCTTAGATTTTCTCCTTCTATGAGCCTCTTACAACTCACTGTCCGGTCATGTACAGAAAAGTAAAGAAAATGAGATTTATCTTAAACATAACTACTGTAACTTCTGTCATAATTAAAATGTGTTACAATGCTAAACAATGATCCGCGTAAAAATCAAAATGTTACTCCGAAAATTGTCAAAAGGAAACATTTTAGGTGAATTTAAGAAATTAATAAGGTTATTAAAGATTGTCTAATAGTTCTAATTATGGAAACTATATTTAAAAAAAATCCCTACTAACATCATTCACTATAAAATAAAATTTACTCACTTATTTCGCATAAATCACCTTCCCATCCTTCCTGACATATGCACTGGTAGGAATTAACTTTGTCCACACAAGTTCCACCGTTAACACAAGGATTGTGCTTACAATCGTTTATATCTACAAATCAAACAAGAAAAAGCATAATTGTAAAAACTTGATTAAAGAACAGATTACAATTTTGAGAAACCAGACAGAGTATTTGTACACGTAACCATTGTTATCATGGTGTATAGAAATAACCTTGAAGGAAACTCTCATTATTTCAGTGAATACTATATTAAAATCATAATAAAGTTTACAATTATTCAGAAAATACTAAATCATAAATATGTGCCACCTCCCAGCTCGGGTGGTCACAGCTAGAAAAGGAAGGAAGAAGCAAGAAGTCTGTAATGACAACCATAGCCAATCGTCCAAAATAAAAAATATAACTAATTCTCTACTTATATTACTACTTATGTACATTTAATTCAACCCTATCTCTTAATAATCTTCGCACTTCGAGTTTTCTTTAAATTTGAACTTTTGGCAACACATTGCACACTCATTAATATTAGAAGATAAGATTAATCGTACATTACACTTATATAACATAACATTTTAGATGCAGGTCTATCCTCACCTTCCTTCAAAATTTCCATAAACCGGCAAGTGTTACAAATAAAATTATTGATCAAAATGCAATAAATGTACGGAGTTTAAAGAAAAAGAAAGATAGCCATTTTCGAGACAAGCTCAAAAAAAATTCATTCAGCAAAAGGGTAATTTTGGTTGTGAAACATTTTATTTTCGATTTTTCTGAAAGCGCACAAACCAAATATACAATTTAGACTGTTGATAACAGCCTTTATATATATATATATATATATATATAAAACTTTTTGTATTTCACTATCTGGTTAAAACTCAAAATGTCTTTGCAAAAATAACACTGAACATTTTCTGGAAATAGATTTTGTTTTAATTAATTTTTAAAGTCAAAATGCACTTTCTCCGTAAAAAAAAAATGTTACAATAAACGTGGTATGCAGATCTTATAAGTGTGGAATGTGCCTGCTAAGCTTATCGAAATTTTTTGAAATATTCCCTCTTACCAGCAGAAAGAGAAAAACTAATAACCTCATTTTTGGAAAAGTAAAAGGAGTATATATACACAAGAAGAGAGGATTGCAAATTCTTTCAACTTTTTGATAGCATAGTTTTATGTGATGAGTGGTTTATGAACACTGAAAGGCCGTTTAAAATTTAGTTGTACCACTGAATCTAACTTACTTTCTTGGCAGAACTTTCCAGTATAGCCCGGATGGCATGCACATCTAAAACTGCCTCCAGCTAGGCTCACACAGTGCCCGTGTTCGCCACAGACACCTGCTTCAATAGGTTTGCCGGCCACTACTTCCGTACAACTGTCCACACTCACTGTAAATAAAATACCAAATTGACTCAAATAAATTGATACAAATTACTAATTATAAAAAAACATTTTGCACAGATCAATTATGATATATACCTTGACACGGTGGATTTGGACAATTTAACCTAGGTATTGAGCAATTTTTGCCCTTCCAATTTGGCGGACAATGACAGTAATAATCAGATTGAGTCTTGAAACATGATGCACCATTTTCACATGGACTCGGTGTACAATGATCATGGTCAATCTAAAAATATAAACAAAGATCATGTTCTAAAGTCAAATTTTTATCTTATCAAGGCTATTTCCATCATCTTATAAAACCGCCTTTTGGTTTCAAATGAGTGTTTGTTACCTTTTAATGCCATTTAAAAAATAAAAATTAAATAAAATAATAAGAAAGACATGTAAAAAGAGGTTACCAAAATTGAATAATTTTGGTCTTAAACCAGAAAATAAAAAATAACATAAAATACATAATTTTATTTACATTTTTCAGATTTCAGATTTTTGACTTAAAAAAGAAGAATGTTAAGAGGTAGAGAAGAAGTACAGAAAGTGAATGGTATAGTTTGATACAGATAATCATCTGAGTTCTGTTGTGGTTTCTTGGGCATCGAGCTATAAATATGAATCCATATTTGAGAACAATTTCCACAAATATACGCGAAACTTACCAGAAAAATATTGTAACGAAGTAGAAGTCGCACTAACTATTGAGAAATTAGGTACCACATGTTCTTCAATTTATCACTAAGGAGCGCTAGCGGCGGACTCTTTTAGGTGCCCTGAGGCTGACCTAAATTAATTTAGGATATGCTAATAAATATACAAAGTGGGTTAACCGAGCCTAGCGGAAAACATTCTAGGGAATGGATCAATCAAGGAGGTTATTCTGTAGGTCAATGACAGTCAGAAGAGATCTAAGAGTAAAGACATTGATATGATAATAAAAACTTTACCTCACAAAGCTGCCCAGTAAAATCGACTGGACAGATACAACGAAAGGCATTGATGAGATCAACACATTCTCCACCGTTCAAGCAGGGATTACCTTTGCAGTCATCTATATCTGTCCCGCAATCTCGACCTGGAAGGTTAAATACATTTAGTACTAGATAACCTGTAAATAGGGCCTTACTACACAAAAATAATTAATATCACTTATTTTGGTTATCATGGAGCACCAAAAATAATATTTATTCAAATACAAATATTTTGAAAAAAGATGCTTCTGCACCGGAATGTGACAGACAGTCACCGAATGTGAGACCCTCTTTTCCTCAACAGGCAAAGAAATCCACCCTGAGGCTGCTTATCGCATTTCTTCGGGGTGGTGACTTGTAAGCCCTTGGAGGCTCTTTCTTCTTTCATTCTATTGTGATATGAGCAGAAGACCACCTATTTATTTGATAATGCAGAGGGAAACACTTGAGACTGCAAATGCGAGGTGAAAATGGGAAAGTATGTAGATCTTTTAAAAGGTAATCAGAGTTTTTCTCACTTTAGAATCTGCAAAGTGTATTTTTCATTCCGATATTACTTTTTCTAGCGGCTTTATATCTAAGATTCTCTGGCTAAAAGCCATGGAGAAGACTATCATATTCACACTTCCAGATAAATTGGACCAGTAAAGTAAAAGATTAGAATTTAGAAGCACTCGAACTTATTTATGCTCAAAGGGGGTATGATATTGATATTGATAATAATAATAATAATAATAATAATAATAATAATAATAATAATAATAATAATAATAATAAGAGAGAGTCCCCCTCGATGATGATTCAAGAAATGAATGGAAACATTGTGGAACCTGAAGCTCCACCCAACCTTGCTAGTTAAGGTTCTGCGTTTGATGCGCATGGGTTACTAGAACATCTGCCATTCCAATTAGAGAGGAAAGAAGTTCAAAAAGAAACGGACCTTATAGAGGCGCTAAATCCATGCTGTAGTTGCCCCAAAAAATAAATTGATCAAAATAAAATAAGGGAGGAGATTAGTTAGGTTGTTAGCTGTTGGTCACCTTCGGTTTTCTCTTCCTAGGAGCTTCTTAAGGCTCATGTCTGGAGATAAAGGTGTAACTTGAGAACATTACCAGAAGACCGGCAGTGCACTAAAAAAGGCTACGCGCCAATGACCTTAAAAACTGAAAACAAATAATACAAAATAATATAATAACAAGGGGCGGAAAGTTCCCTATCGCAAGTGCAGGAGGGAGCCCCTACTTAAAAATGGCCAAGCTAAGCAAGTGATAAGTGACACCAAGAACTGGGTAGTCGAAGCCCAATTCCCAGATATAATTTGGCTGGACCTTGCAATACTGGAATTTACCTAGGACAGAACCGAACTTGAAACCGTACAATCCTCTGAAGTACACTTTTTTTAAAACTATCTAGTGTTCAAAACTATGAATGAACAAGTGCTCTCATCTTGAAAATGGTAAAGTTTGCGATATATAGTGCTGAACTACAATGGCAAGTTAAAAATGGTTCAAAGATTCTACGATCATTTTGTTCTACGAGCATTACTGCCATTTTCTGTCGATTCGTTGACTATAAATTTTAATTATGAATAGAGCAGGGGTTCTCAACCTTATGCCCGCGAGCGCATACAGTACCGCTATTTGCATGCGCCCACACCAGTCTTTAAATATTATAAACAAATATAAAAATAAAATTAAAGAAAATAAAAAGTTACGCTTAATTGCATAAATGATCACTTTGTTATGATATCATGATTAGGATAACATCGGCGGCTCGATTTTATTAATGATTCGAGTTTAAAAAAAAAATCGATTTGAAAGAAATCAATTAGCAATGTGAGACACTTGCACAATCTGTTAAAATTGATTGTTTACGATTGGGATTACCATCTAAAACACCCGTCATCTAACACAAGAAATGAGCGTCAAAGATCGCATTAATCCGACTTTTATAATAAATTCTATCATTTTATAGTAAAAATACGTTACAAAATTTATGTAATATAATTGGACAAGATACTTTTTTTTTCATATATTTTTCCTTCAAATCCGTTTACACCGCCACAATGTTATCTCAAATACGCCATTGATACAAAAAAAGGTTGAGAACCCCTGGAATAGAGGATGTTCTTGGCAAATGTCCGTCCTTCTCACTATTACTGAAAAGTAATAGTAATAATAAAAATAAAAATTCAACTTTTAATTAGAAAATCAAAGATAATTAAAAGGAATTACCTGTAAAGCCAGCTGGGCAAGCGCAATGGTAATTATTAACTAGATCTATACAAGTAGCGCCGTTCTTACATTGTCCCACACAGTCATCGATATTAGCTGTACAATTCTTACCAGACCATCCATTGTGGCATTTACATCTGTAATCGCCGGCCAGATTCTGACACGAGTCCGCGTTTATACAGACATCCCACAAACATTCGTCCACATCTAGAATTTAATAAAACATTTTTTCTTTTATTAATTAAACGTGGAACCTATACGCAATGGCTTAAAAAGCAGGAGTTTAATAGAAGTTGGGAGCTTCTCATGAGTCTTTTTGGAATCAAATCTACCATGATAGTAATTCACATACTACAAAACTCGACTCAGAACTATACGGACGAACGGAATGTAAAATTGAATCAATCAAACCTCCAATATAAGGCCCATAAAAATCCTTAGCCGATTAGTCAATGCACCCCTATAATGTTTCCAACCGCACACTTTATCACGACCTCAATGTTCAAACTGTCGCTCAATTAATCCATTCCTGTTTCCAAAATTGCAATATTAATCTACCAGGATCATCCTAACCCTCTAGCCCAGGGGTTGGCAAGCGCGGCTCTTTTATCCAAATTGTGTGGCTCTTAGCTTGTCCAAAATCCAATGTATATTTTAATTTTATTGAAACAAATGAAAATTTCATTTATTAAAGTAAAGATATTTTTTAAAAAAGAATTTTAAATGTGATAGGTTAGAAATTGAATAGAATTATATTAAAATAAAGTATGTAATTTTACAGGGTGTTCATTTTAAGACGGCTCATGCATTTCATGCTTAAACAGTTGGTCTGAGCAAAAAATGGTAGAGGAAAAATTTGTGGTCCGTCACCTCTAGTTTCAGAATATGTGACTTGATTTTAGATTCCTGCCCGCATACGCGGCTGACGCGCGACCAAAAGTGAGGGTTCGCAGTTGACCCCCATTTTCATATACAGTTTTAAAGAGTATAAAAAGTTATGAAAGAAACCGGAAACCGCAATTCGATATCTTCAAAATTAAAGGTGCTAGACCATTTCAAAATCTGGTATTTATTAATCATATTTCAATTTTTTAACTTGTTATCAAAGAGAAAGAAGAGCACGCGATAGGTCATTTTTATGTATTTTTTCATCCCCTTTCTACTGAAAATATTGCCAAGGCAGCAAAGCTGGTATTTTTCTTAATATCGGGAAATAAGTCGTTTTCCAAGTAATTTTTCTAAGAAAATTCAAATGTTAAGAGCTTTAGATATTCTCAAGCATACACAAAATGGCTAAAAATTAATTTTACATCTGTTACGAACAAGAAGGTTTAATAATTATTTGGTAATTTTGGGAGCGTTGCGTTTAATTACCAAAAAAATTGGAAACCTCCTGCCACATATTTAAGTGATCAATTTCTTTCATGTAAAGGATCAAACTTATTCCTCAATTGATCAAATAATGCACTTTACTCAACTTGTGAAGCGTGTACTGTGCCTTCAAAGGTGCCTCCTCTAACTTGCAAGCAGGAATCTAAAACACGTCACATATTCTGAAACTAGAGATGACAGGCAACAAATTTTTCCTCTACCATTTTTTGCTCAGATTAACTGTTTAAGCATAAAATGCATTTGAGCCGTCTTAAAATGAACACCCTCTATAAGACTGCCGCCTTTTCATTCAAACTGAATGATATTGAATATCATCAAATAATAATTTGTGAATACAAATGATCTACAGAGTTATTTACACTATCATCCTTGCGGCTCTTGGTAAGATTTATTAAAATTATTTAAGGAGAAATGGCTCTCTACTTAAAATAGGTTGCGGACCCCTGCTCTAGCCTAATCTCTCGGTACACCAATCTACCCCGAGAGTCCACCATTACGCGATCTCTGAACATCCACTTCTAGGGAAATATTGTACATAGTTTTTACAGATGCAAAATATCTAAACAGTGTAAATTTTAACTTAAAATAAACAATGCGACAAGAAGTAAAATGCGGTTGATTGCATTTTATTATATGTATGACGTTTATATCGATAGAATGAAAACTTTAACATTTAAATAAATCAAAAATAACTCTCGGACATCTAAAATATTTTTAAATTTTCTGGTAAAATCCATGGATTACTTTTAGGGGAAATGAGGTTTCAAGAATTTGGATAGAAGAATTAAAACACTATATAATTGTATTTATAAAACGAAAATTATTCTTTTTTACCTCGAAACTTGGCCAGCGATTTCCTCGTACAAGTTTTGCTATATCTGGATTCAAAGTCTGAGATCGTACTTCTTTTTGTCTTTTAAAACCATTCTGAAATTCCACTTAGAGTGGCAGACATATCGCTTCTAAACGTCGCCGAAATTGAGTCAACGCGTTTTATACATGTCCGCAGGCCTTCAGGTAAGGCACTGGGGCCACGTGTATACTTGTCTTCAGTTATCGAGGGAGGTACGGTAGTGCCTCGATTTCCCCTAAGCGCTATTTTCTTCATAACAATTTTTGCTTTTGTATTTTATTTTAGAATAAAGTGGGCCACAAAAAATTACCTCGAGGGCCGCCAGAGTTTGACACCAATCCTCGATAGGTCTAAATTCAGTTATAAAAATTGAATAACCTACCATATTGACAAACAGCACCTTCCCATCCAGGTGGACATTCACATCTGAATCCATTGACTAAGTCGATGCAGGTGGCACTATTCTGACAGGGAGCAGAACTGCATTCGTCTACATCTGGAACAAATGTAATCCATCCACTCAGTTGCAAGTATTAATTAAAACAATAGAATAACGAGCATTATCCTAATTCATGAAGCATACTTACATTAACAGTAACATTAACAATATCCATACCTCTTCTCTATAAAAACTCCGCAAATCTATCTATTGTACATATATACATATCTATCGCTAGCCTTTGTTTTATCAATTTCATTTCCCTTTTCACACTGTGTACTTACATATCCATTGGTAATCAAAACAACATCCATACATAATCTTAAAACATATCATCTCACCATCCTCACTCATTTATGTTTACTACATTTATGTTTTAAAAGAAATAAAAAAAATTGTAGATTAATAGCACTCATGACAATTGAAGTTAAAAAAAAAGACACCAAAAATAACGCACAGTACGCTGGCGTGAACAATCATAGTTTAGAAAGGAAGCAGTCACCATATTGTACTATACTGCGCATGCGTGCTAAAAATAAATGACGAATTACAAAACAAAAATACCAAAAAAAAAAAAAGGCACAGCACATTGGCGGGAACTAGATTAAAAAAGGAAACAGTAACTGTACTGTATTGAGCAAACAATCCAAATAAATAGGCCATAGCTCCGGCCGCTATTCTGCGGATTAATCTTCTATTTTATTTATTTTTGTTTAAAGAATTTCGATCAAGTCAAGCAATTTTCTTGAAACTCAGAATTTTAATAATAACAATAGTAATAATAATAATAGTAATAATAATAATAACAATAATAACAATAATAATAATAATAATAGTCCTTACTTAAACTTTCATACAAAACAAAACAAAGATAAATTCTTAATTTTTTTCAGACATATCTTCTCATTGGTATGACTAATACATTTAGCCATGACAGTCTGAGAGTTGTCTTATTGCATTATTGCTGTATATTTACACATTTTTTTTTTCAAAAATCGATAATTATTATTTACGATTCATTAATTATAATTAAACTTCTGCACCAGAAAATTATCTATAATTCCATGCTGACTTAGTATACTTCAACAGACTGTCCCAGTTCTTTGCATTCTGATTCACTGTAAGTTAAAGAAGTTTTATATACTACGTATTTCAACCAAAATTCTTTTAAAATAAGGCATGAGGCAATAATATTGGAATACACCTTCTTCTTTGTTGCACAGTGAACATAATACGACCTGATTTGTAAAACTATATTTATTAAGATACAACAACTTGCCTCTTATTTTAGATAGCCATCTAAATCTAAATTATAGATAAAAGAGTTGCCCTCTTTCTAATTCTTTATACACTTTGTACTGTTTACTGATTTTAACCTGTAACTATCCACAATATTTTGTTTCAATGTATTGTACGAGATGTTTTAAATTTTTTACTGATTACATTTACTACAAATATCCTGCACTTCCTTGTTCCAAATTACTTGTACGATTTTTATTTATGAGTACAGCCAGGCCAGAATACAGTTTGCAATACAAGATAAATATTGAATAAGTTGTAAATAAGTACGACACACAGTAATGTCCAAAATGTCCTGCTCTAGTTTAGTGGTCTGACTTTCTTTATATTTTTTTTTTGCAAAGAAGCTATAAGTAGACATTTTGGAGCGAGATAACGGAAATGGTACAAAATCTTGTATTGTTGGTTTATGAAAGGTGACCAGAGTTATTATATGCTCCACCCACTTTTTTTTTTTCTTAAGCGGCGGGAAATTTCGAAAAAATAAAAAATACGTATTTAATCATTTTTAGTCTTGTTTATTTTTAGTGATTGACCCATTTTTTTAAACTCCAATATCTCGAGATACAGCATCCAACTTTTTTTTTTTCAAATGAAACATTATATTTTTTTTGCATATTTTTATAGTACTTGAGCTCCTAAAAAAAACAATTTTTTTTTTTGTAATCGGTTAGGTTTTTCAAAAGTTATGGTAATTTAAAATATGAAAAACAAATTTCAGTTTAATGTCAAAATTACCTTATTTTTTTTTTAAAGAAGCTGTTCAAACTGGGCACTATCCACGGATAGGCAAGCCAAAGCTCTGGACTCCCACGCTCTGTTTGTAGCAGCACTTATGGTGGCGAAGTCAAGACCTAGGCAGGCTAAAGTTATTCGACGTTCAGGTTGTTTTTTTCTATAAACGTTTGGTGTGGAGTTTTAGGAAATCGAACTAATCGGCCCATACTTCTACAGAGAGAACTTAACTGGTGAAAGGTATCTAACTTTTTTTTAAAAGACATTTTGCCACTTCTGCTTGTAGATGTTCCTCTACAACGTCGGCTAGATATGTATTTTCAACAAGATGGGCTGCCCGGCACATAATGCGAGAGTTGTTCGATGTTACCTGGACAGAAATTTCCATGAAAAGTGCTTAGGAACTCATTGTCAGATCCAATGGTCACCTTGATCTCCGGACTTAACCCCAATAGACTATTTTTCATTTGGAAAAAAGTTGGATGCTGTATCTCGGGATATCGGGGTTTAAAAAAAAATGGGTTAATCACTGAAAATAAACTAGACTAAAAATGATTAAATACGTGTTTTCTATTTTTTTTCGAAATTTCCCGCCGTTTAAAAAAAAAGAAAGTGATTGGAGCATATAACTCTGGTATAATAAACCAGGGCGCATAATGCCTGAATACAATTTATCTTCAAGTCAGCAGTTTCTACCAAACCTGATAGGTGTTGATTAATATTGGCCAAATCGTATAATAAAACCTTCCGCATTCAATTTTGGACTTTCTGTTTAAGAATAAGTACAGCTGTTTCAACCGAGATGCCAACTTGCTGTCAACATGTTGAAGACAGGAGTGTTGTCAGTCTAAAAGCATCTTAAGATATCTCGACTTTCGCTTTTCTTGGCACATTCGAGGAACTGATCTCTGTTGAAGTTCTTTTTTTAGCGTAAAGAGCTTTGCCTCACATTCACTTCAGGATTTCACCAACACATGTAATTCACACTAATATTATATAGGTGGTAATACTGTTTAATTCAGTGAAATGAATACACATCAAACCAAATCTCTGTTACGGTGCGTCGTTCGACGTGTATACTCGTTGTGAAAAATATAAAATTGTCATTAACTATAAAAAACTCTAAATTTTAATAAAATACAATAAGAATATTATTATGGTGGGATGTTTCCTTTATCTTACCAATAGAACTGCTAAGTATTTTATACGGAGTGGTTGGTGGGAGTCAACCAAATGATAAGTGGTTGGTACATGTTTGGTCTCCGCATTAGAGATTGGGGAATTACCTCACACAAATAGAAGCTCTCAACCCTTGTGCAATGCCGTTTTTACCTTAGATAGAGAGATTCAGATCTCAGTACGAGCATGATTTCATTTTGCACAGAATTCAAAGCTCTTTTCTTCCTTGTAAAAGCTCTTGTGTCCCTCTAGTTAACTAGAGCAATGCATAAGTGAAGCGGTGCAAGATTTTGAAAGAGCACAGAATGCTCTGGTAATCTCAAGCCTCCAGAAATGGCAGAAAAAAAAGTTGCTTGCAGTGACTATTATGACTATTGTAAACTTTTGGTTGTTTTGCCCTGCGTTCGACGTGTATAAACACGTCATTGTCTGATTTTAATGCCGCACACTGTGGGGAGTTTTTTTTTTTTTAAAAAAAAAACTAAATTCTACGCTTAACTGGTTTTAAGTTCAGCTAATGTAGTTAAATTTTTAAGACTGAAAAACTCTACCATTTTAAGCCACATATCTTTACTTCACTGATTGTTCGGCTTATCTTCTTTGCTCGGTTAAAAAAAATGGTAGCAAACACGATTAACATGTGTGCTTAAGTTTTGCTAGAACTGAACAATTTTTTTTTTTTTTTTTTTTTTGGCGCTTCAACAGCTGAGGTTATTAGCGCCCGGAGCTTTTTCCAGTGCACTGCCGGCCTCCGGACAGTGTTCTCTCGTTACAGACAACACTGTCCATCACCGGACAGTGAGCTGTAAGAAGCTCCTAGGAAGAGAAAATCTAAGGGTCAGCTGCTGGATTCGAACCCGGGAACTCCGCGTGGGAGTCCAGTATGCTAACCTCACAGCTAATCCCTTCCCTTGAACAAATTATTAACCATTAAGCCGGAATTCATGGAAAGCTATTGTATATAGCAGCGTTTTCCAAAGTGTGGGTCGCAGAAAAATTTAGCTGGGTCGTGGCAAAAATTGTAAAAACAAAAAATTCTATAAAATTTTGCTCTAAATTTAATATTTTTCGAAACTTTTTCAAGTACTGTAGGTGGCAAACGATTCGTACATGCGCCATAAACTCACGTGTATCAAAACATCAAATTAACATCATTAAGTCCTAATTTGAAATTACTATGTGATGAAAAACAACATCATTCTTCGCACTAAAGTCAAAATATGTAAAACAAAATTTACTTTATTTACTTTAAGTTTTAAATGAAGGTAATAGATTGTCTTTAATTACTTATGTTTTTGTTATATAATTATTTTGCAATTTTTGTGTATGAAATAAACAAACAAATAACTTGAATTTTGATTTTTATTAAAAAATAAAATTTGTTTTGTAAATAAATGTTTTTTTTATAAGGTGGGGCGCGAAAAAACTTAAAATCTCGTACCGGGCCGCGGTCAAAAAAGTTTGGGAAACGCTGGTATATAGCAAAAGCTAAGGGATTTGCAGTAACTGATCTTAGAATGAAGACTTAGGTACAAATGTTTTGGAATGATAGCATTAAAAGGAAAAAAGTTTTACAGTATTTATTTATTTATTCGAGTAAGCAACATAGTTTACCTGTGAGTGCAATCCGACATTTTTGTTTTTTTGTTTTTTAAATGCGACAACCAGTTTTACGTATGTGTGGAATTTCCGAATCAAAATTAATTAGGAATTTTCGATGAAATTGGACTATCCATTTTAAACAACTTCCTTTATTAAATAACTTTTTTTGTTTTTTTACGCGGTGATCCCAGGTTTTTCTTGTCAGTAAGTTTCAGATAATTGGCTTGGTAATAACATTGGTAATTAAGTGGATCGTTGCGTCTTATACCTGCTTCTAAACCCTCTAAAGAGCAAGTGTTGCAATCTATCGAAACATTTTCTTACTACATACTTAATTCGTACCAATATTATGCATGTTTTTTTTTTTTAACCGTACACGACACTGAAATGACACCATAGGGGAAAGCCAATCCCCTATCACATTGCTCAAGAATTGCCCTTAAACCAATTTTAGTTACAAATTAAAAAAAAAAAAAATTATTAAAGTTAGTTACATACGAGGGTCGTTTGAAAAGTCCGTGCAAAGTCAGAGAGATAGCACTACTGGCGCGTATCGAGGTTATGTTTAGTTAGTAGCATCTCTTGGAAGAACACACACCAAGTTTCAGCCAGATCGGTCTATTTCTTTGTGTTTGGCATTCGTTTGAATCGAGGAAGTCAAGTGATTTTCAAAAAATGGACGAAAAAGAATTTCGTGTGTTGATTAAACACTACTTTATGAAAGGCAAAACGTCTCAGGAGACTAAAGAGAAGCTTGATAAACATTATGGTGACTCTGCACCTTCGATTAGAACAGTTTATAAGTGGTTTCAAAATTTTCGGAGTGGCCATATGGGCACAAGTGACGCTGAACGTTCTGGACGCCCTGTTGAGGTTACTACTCCAGAAATCATTGATAAAATCCATGATATGGTGATGGATGACAGAAGAGTGAAGGTGCGTGAGATTGCTAGTGCTGTGGGAATCTCGAATGAACGGGTACATAATATTTTGCATCAACATTTGGACATGACAAAGCTATCCGCAAGATGGGTGCCGCGATTGCTCACGCTTAACCAAAAATGAAATCGTGTGAAGTGTTGCAAGGACGGTTTGCAGCTGTTCCAGAAGAATCCGCAGGACTTTAAGCGTCGTTTCGTCACTGTGGATGAAACATGGATACATCACTACACTCCTGAGACCAAAGAACAATCTAAACAATGGGTTACCAAGGGGGAATCTGCGCCAAAAAAGGCGAAGACCGTTCCTTCGGCCGGAAAGATTATGGCGACTGTCTTTTGGGATCCGCAAGGAATAATCCTCATCGACTATCTGGAAAAGGGTAAAACTATTACAGGTGCATATTATTCATCGTTATTGGACCGTTTGAAAACCGAGCTGCAAGAAAAACGCCCACGATTGGCCCACAAAAAAGTCCTTTTCCATCACAACAACGCACCAGCTCACACCTCAGCAGTTGTGGTCGCAAAATTAATGGAAATAGGGTTCCAACTCGTTTCACATCCCCCCCTATTCTCCAGACTTGGCTCCCTCGGACTACTATTTCTTCCCCAATATGAAGAAATGGCTGGCGGGAAAAAGATTTTATTCAAACGAGGAGGTGATTGCAGAAACGAATGGCTATTTTTCAGACTTGGACAAATCCTATTATTCGGAAGGGATCAACAAACTAGAGCAGCGTTGGACGAAGTGTATAAGTCTAAAAGGAGACTATGTTGAAAAATTAAAAAGGTTTACCCCAAAAAATTAAGTAGTTTTTATTTTTGCACGGACTTTTCAAACGACCCTCGTATTTATGTAAGTGTAATGATTTTTGCTCAACACACCCTATACAAGAGGTAGGAGCGTACGTTACACAAAAATACAACATTAGAGAGAGATTCTTCACTTTCTTCCCAATTAATTTCAATTTCAGGGAAATTTCTTGAAAATTTTGTACTAAATAAAAGTGGTGATAGCTCGATCCCGCAACAATATCTCCTTACACACGTTTATTTACTCAACTTAGGACAATTAATAAATATACATTTTCATTAAAATTAAAAAATAGCACTTACAGAATAGATTTAAACAGTAATTGCCTTTTATATGGCAATGTTCTAAAAGAATATTTGTACCATATATTCATGGTTTTTTCTGCATATTTTAGCATCCGTGAAAAGTATAAGCACAGGGCTTATATTGGAAGATGCAGCGTCGGCATGGTGGATGGAATATTTCACCGGAACGCCTGTACACCTCCACTATCGTCTTAGCTTTTGGAACACGCCTATCAGGAAAACATCTAGCTTACTCTCGCCTAGATTTATAATATCGCGGTATTCAATATTCGAATATGTTGGCATGGCGATAGTAAAACGACAACTAAATATCTATCGAAAATGTAGACTGTCTTTTCTTCTTGTTGTACTCATTCATTTATAAACCGTATTAGGATAAAACAAGTCAGTTTTTAATTTGGGGATTAGAGTGATTAATAAGTTATCGGCTTATTCATTAGCTCTTCACAACCTGTTGATTCAAAAAGTTTATTGTGTAGTTCAAGAAAATCTGTGTTTTATTCAAATATTTAGCATATTTTTTTAATTAACTAAAGAATAGCACACAGATCTAAACTCGTTAAACGAAAATCCTTTCTTTCGAAATTGGTACCTAACACTCATTTAACCTCATACACCATTTTCATCTTTTTATTTTATATCATTATATAAATTTAATTTTTTTGAATATAGTTCTTAAATTAATTAATTATTAAATTACACGTTTGAAAAAAATGGTTCTGTATTTGTTTCTGATCAATTCCTTTCATAATAACGACGCTGTTTTGACGCCAATTTTTTTTGCAATTAATAAGAAATCTCTGCATCAATTTTTTAAAAATAACCCACTATTCATGGTATACTTTACGAAAGGTGTTTGTATATAAATATTTTTTCATGAGTAGTGCACGTTTTAAACTTATATAATATTTTTGAGAAAAATAAAGTCAAAGTTTTGGGAAAAAACTTGTTATTTCTTATGTTTGGGCCACAAAGTGAAATACTTGATATTATTATTTTGAAATATAAATTAGATTATTTAAAAGGAAATTTAACCTTCTTTCTAATGAGCTGATTGAAATTGCTGCAGCTATAATAGTTTGAGAAATATAGGCAACTGTTTGCTAAAAAGTAGTAGTACCTTGAAAAAACATAAAATTAAAAATATCTATAAAATGCCCCGAATCGCCTCCCGAAGTAACGGTAGTCTTATGCTGAACACCCTGTATGTAATTTTTTGTCCTGTTACTCAATGAGAAATACCCAAGTAGAACAAATAGAAAACCTATTCTATCCTAAATGAATACATGTATAAGGTATCTTTATTTAGATGGGAACTGTAATAAACAGGAAAGAACTAGTAAAGAGTGTTTGGTTGGAGGTAGTTTGACTGCTAGCGTGATGCACAGCTCCAACTGGATATTGCTGGCCTAGAGGAGTTTTTTACAGGTTGAAAAATGCCGCAGGCTAAGATATTGTACGCCTTAAGGTGGAATAAAAAAAAAAAAAAAGAAGACGAAGAAATTAGAAAAAGAAGAAAAGTAAGAGAGAAGACAAGGCTGGGTGCGGTGGTGTGGAGGGGGTAGAGTTAGAGGAGTGTCTCGTCACGACGTGCACGGAGATGATAGCACAGCGGGACTCGCAGTGCCGGTTATTTTACCGTGCTTCAAATTAATTGGATTCCTGAAGCCGGGTCAGGGCGCGCTACCTGGCCTCACACCGGCTCTATCATCATCTTATTTACTAACCAAAACTTTCATGTATACACAACACACACATACACACCACTACCACACACAAACAATCCCTTAAACTTACAAAAAAAAAATCCTTCATTAAATTTATGCGTGATTAATCATACTAACAGAAAAACTAAATCTGGCATGAATACTTACATGACTTTCACATAATTAAATTGACTGGAAATTTAGAATTTGACTAAAACGTTTATAACTCCTAAAATGTTTGTTATACTTCGTAATAAGTTGAAAGATAAAACAAAAACTGGTACGTATACTCATATCACTTGGTTGGTCTAGTGGTCAAGAGCTTGGATTTGTGAGTAGAAGATCACCAGATCGAATCCCGCGTATGACAACTTTTTATTTGTTAGAAAAAAATTGTTTATTGTAAAGTATGAGCTTCCATTCCCCGGACCACGACACCTAATTGGTGTTTCATATTTCGTATTGAATAGTACTTTCTTCTTACCAATACCATAGAGCTTGTAATTAGACAGCTAATTCAAATATAACTTTACAGAGAAAGCTACACCCAACTCCTAACCTATTACCCTTCCGGAAAACTGCTCTAAAACGAATTTTTCTAGAAAAAATGGTGAAAATAAAAACTTCTAAATCTATTTATAATTTATAAGTAATGTTTATAGAAAATTCTAGAAGTTATTTACGTAAAAATACCCAAAATATTGAAAAATCTATTCCTTAAGTGGCTCATTAAGGTTAACCGATTTATTTTAATATTTTGAAGTTAACGTTCGATTTTTATTATTTTTTTATGTTATAAATCTGCGTATATATAAAATTAGTAAGGCGCCACGGTAGCCGAGCGGTTAGAGGCGAGACCTGCGAAGCTAATATGTATTGTGGTACTGGGTTCGATTTTCGGTCTTTAGGCCTTGGATTTTATTTAATTGTTAATAAAAGAATAAGTTTGCTAGTCACCTCCGTCCACGACACCTAATTGGTAGTTGGGCGTTAAGCCTGCCTGATAAAATAGGCGATTACTTTACTTTACTTTTTTTTATATAAAATTAGTAAAAGTTTAAGGAAAATCTTTGAAGCCATTTTATAGAAATTAAATCAAAATAACTGTAAAAACGGTTTAATACTTTAGTAAAGTGGTACTTTGAGTAGGGTGCGCGCACAATATAATACGTAATAGGTTTCACTTTTAAGGAACCCTGGTAATATAAAGAAATTATTTTACATAAATAATGTTAACAATTAGAGAATAAAAGCAATTGGAAATGATTAGATAACTGTGAACGTAATACTGAGCACACACTAGCTAGATGAACTGAATTACAGATGGGTTTATTTAATAAAACAAGGGTACAGAGTATCACTGTTTGTTGTTTAGATTTTTGTTGAGCAATTATAAACAAAGCACTCATTTTAAGTTGTTTAATAAATTCACTTATCACCTAACGAATATTCCTTTCTAGTTCTCTGATGCTTTACCAGTAAATACCTGAGGAATTTTATATGTACTGTTCTTCGTTAACATTGGGCGCATTCAGCAGACAAGAGCGCTACGCAACTATCCGCTGAATAGCGCACTTTTAGCATGGCTCTCACAACATGTTGTGGCAGCGGACGCCATCTTATGGAGCGGAAATTTTCTATGCTACTTCGACGGAGCGGTGGTGATCGCTACTAGCAAAGTACGTGTATTTAAAAAAACAATTTTGAAATTTTTCCAATTTTTTTGGTAATTAAACGCAACTCTCCCAAAATTACCAAATAATTATTAAACCTTCTTGTTTGTAACAGATGTAAAATTATTTTTTAGTCATTCCGTGTATGCTTGAGAACATCTAAAGCTCTTAACATTTGATTTTTTTTAGAAAAATCACTCGGAAAACGACTTATTTCCCGATATTAAGAAAAATACTAGCTTTACTGCCTTGGCAATATTTTCAGTAGAAAGGGGATGAAAAAATACATAAAAATGACCTATCGCGTGCTCTTCTTTCTCTTTGATAACAAGTTAAAAAATTGAAATTTGATTAATAAATACCAGATTTTGAAATGGCCTAGCACCTTTAATTTTGAAGATATCGAATTGCGGTTTCCGGTTTCTTTCATAACTCTTTATACTCTTTAAAACTGTGAACATGAAAATGGGGGTCAACTGCGAACCCTCACTTTTAGTCGCGCGTCAGGAATCTAAAATCAAGTCACATATTCTGAAACTAGAATGTAACGGACAACAAATTTTCCTCTACCATTTTTTGCTCAGACCAACCATTTAAGAATGAAATGCATTTGAGCCGTCTTAAAATGAACAACCTGTATAATTACGTACTTTATTTTAATATAATTCTATTCAATTTCTAACCTATCACATTTAAAATTCTTTATTCTTAATTTAAAAGACGAGTTGTTTTTTATTTGACCGATTCCCCGCCAATATTAATTCGAAAAAAGGTTATGTTTAGGTTATATTAGTAGCAGAGCGTTCAGAGAAATAAAGCGCTCCCTTTGGGAGCTATCTGGTAGCGCTCTTGTCTGCTGAATGCGCCCATTATATCACAAATATAAGCTGATACTAATTGCTTCCCGCCTAAATTGTCCTAAGAATGGCGAAGTGCCTATAATGGTACTTGTCACCATCAAAAGTGTTCTGTTACCACTCTCGAGTACTCCATTATTGCGAGGCTTATAGAAAACTGTGAAACCTTACTTAATTGACTCCATTTTTGGATAAATTTTCTGTCTTATTTCCCAACAGTTATACCAAAGATTTACTGCAAACGATGTGCTAGCATACGAGGCATTACTAAATAGTCCACTAAAATTGGGCATGAACTCTTTCTAATAGATTGTTAGCAGGCTCTAAATCAAATTTAAAGCAATAAATATTTTCTTGGCCATCTTTCGTCGTACGCAAATAAATTTTACTCCATTCTGGTTTTTAACTGGAAAAACTACCCCATTCTTTTCATTCAAATTTCTCAATAATTATGATTAGTTTTTGAAGATTTGAAGACTGATTTAAATATAAGTCTTTAAACTAAAATGTATTCGAAGTTACCTCTGCAACATGAATGCAGTTATTACCTCTTGTAAGGGATGCGAGAAAGAAAATAGTTAGTGCCAACGTCACTAGTAGTGTCTGCTAGAAGCAGAGCAGTATTTATTTAGGTTGTTGCGGGGGAACCCGGAGGTTCCCCATTCAAAAAAATTGTGGGGCTGGCTAGTTAAAAGAAGGTTACAAATTCATTCATGGAATTTGCGTCGTAGTTAATAAAATAGTGTTTTTTTTTTAAAATAATAAATAAAAGGGGTGATTCAAAGAAGAGCAAGAAGCGATACTAGTACAGATCCGCGTACCTGGAGCTGACGGGTACCAAGCACCTTATCTCTGCTTGTATTAATACTAACTTAATGTTGCACGGACCTGATACATGGAGCCCAACTTCCAAACAAAATACAAATATTTACCGCCCTTATTTTTATGATATGAATCAGGTAGTATGCAGTAGTAACACAACTGAATTATTCAATTTAAATATTCAGATTTCAAGGTAGTTAGCCATTTTAGCTGACAGGTTGCGCTAGTGCAGCAGTTCTGCACTTGTATTCATAGTGTTGTCTAATACCGCTTCATTTTCTATTACTTAATTTCCACTTCTCACTATCTTATTTGCTTTTATTTACCATAAATGTTATCTATGTAGCTCTCACAAAACTAATTAATAAACTAGTAACTTTTACTGTTATATAAATAATGGAATTAGCTCTGCGCAGAACCGGCGTCAGCGCCCGGCTTACCCGGGAAAGTGCCGAGGCCCTTATCATTTCTAGGGGCCCCAAGCAATTGGCCCCCCCCCTCAACGGAATACCCAGAAGGCGTGATTAAAACGAATCGAGAAGTTGAATCAACAAAGCACAAGGTACATGTTTTTAAACAAAATCACTGCCAAAGAAGACGACGGCTAATCTTTAGAATAACGACGGGGGGGGGCGTGGCCAATTAGATTGTTTTATTTACTGTATAATTTTTAATCTAGTTGGCTGTCGCCACATGATTTCCTCCATTTAGGGTCCCGCTGACACTCTGTGGCCCAAGATCTCACAAAAACCTGGAGCCAGCTTTGGCTCTGTGCCAAACTTCAACAAAAAAAAAGTACTTTTATACAGCTAGTTGAATCATCAAATTCAAACGGCTATGTATTAGTTATTCATTGACTTCTCACTTTGTAAACCTCATAATATCGGTTTTGTGATTTTCTTAGTGTTTGTTTTCTACCCCGTTTTATAGTCGACATTTGGAATGGACTTTATAATGAATACGAATTTATTGGTTGCTTAGTTAAAATTTTATTTCACATATGCATAATTATAAGACAGTTTAAAAGAAAATGAATTGAAAAGATTGATGGTTTTCTTGAGAGTAGTAACTAAGGTAGTAAAACAAATATATGTAGCACTACACTATTTACCTAATATTTGAATTTAGTCCCCAAAAAATTATTTATTTCAAAATTGCATCAACAATAGCGATTCGCCAAATAGTTGAAATCATAAAAATACTTAAGAAAGGAAGAGATTAGCTATGCAGGTAGCATATTGGATTCCCACGCCGGGATTCCGGGTGCGAATCCAGCTGCTGGCCCTTAGATTTTCTCTTCCTAGGTGCTTCTTACAGCTCACTATCCGATGATGGACAGTGTCAGAAAGAACTGTGTCCGGAGGCCGGCTGTGCACTGGAAAAAAGTTCCAGGCGCCAATAACCTCAGATGTTGACGCGCCTTAAATCATTAAAAAAATAAATAAAACAATAATCACCACAAACGTTTATTCTTAAACAAGCCCGCTCATATAAGACCATCCTCTGAAGGAAGGGAAAGGTGTCAGTGGATACGGATAACCGCTTTCTGGTGCCCAAAACCCATCTTGTTCGATCGCTTCTAGTGATAGATATTTTCTCGTACCGTAATGACGAATTACTGATAGAAAACTCTGAACTCCAATCAAATTCTTGAGCAAGTTAAACATTATATAAAAAGGGACTGCGAGTCTTTCTACAACAATGTCTCCTGTTCCTCGGTAATGCCAATTAACTTCTTAGTCTTTGGCAATTTACGAGTATGTACTTTTCCCCCCAGATTCCTCTGCAGTTCTTCATTACTGCCAGTTGCTGTAATCCTGATATAGAGCAAGCATAATCGAACTCCTAGAAAGTGTTTTTTCTCAGATTTTCTTTCGCTTTTACGGATCTAACATTTCGATAGAATTAAAATTTGATTATATTATGAGAATGATTCCATTGAATGGAGTAACATGTAAACGGAATGTTTCTTGGTCGGTAGTAGATTTAAAAACTAAGAGAAGGAGAGGAAAGCGAGATAGAAAGAAGAGAGAGGAAATGATGTTTTGAGGCTTTCGGCAGCACAAGTAATAATTATTGGGCAGTTGATTGTTGCAGCGATCGGTGGTTAGTGTAGGAAGAGGCGGCGAGTCTGGGTACGCTACGGTACCGCACCGCCCCTACCTTAATAACACCCACCAAGCGGCCTTATTATCCCAACCGTGGCTTTATCATTACCCTTACCTTTGCTAGCTGGGCCAGCTCTTCTCTAAAACCGGATTTCTATAGCAAACATTACTAGTAACATCACACAACTACCACATACCGTTCTGGACAATCTATCTATGCACTCACACCCAGTAAGCAGCAATCTTAAATGTCCTAATATTTACTTCAGTTGTATCCAACACGATTTAGGCCTATCACTTTAGGGGGGAAAAAAACTTTTCAAATAAAAGTGATCATTACAATTTGCATAACTGAAAAAGATAATTTAAACATTATATTCGGTTGGAAGGCAAATTATTGCGAGCTATGAAATGAGTACTTTTTTCAAAATATTTGTATAAATAAAATATTTATTTAAACCACCGCCGGCCGCAGGGAAAGCAAAAAGCTAACTTTCAAAATTTAAAGGTTCTAAAGAAAATAATAACAATTTTCCTAACTTTATACGTATCGAATTGCCGTAAAGACGGATTTAGAATTCTCAACCTCCTGATGAGAATTTTGGCTGATAATGATTTAGATTCAGAGCTATCTATACATGGCGCAACAGTCCTAAAGAACCCAGGCCTCGTCCACAAGTTTCTGCCAAACACCCTTGTCTCCAACGCCTAACACCAATTGAGGTGAGGTCATCCTGGAGATCATCCAGCCAGCGCAAGCGAGATCCTATCTCTTCGGCGAGCTCCACCGGGTCGACCATAGAGGAGCCTTTTTTAGGCAGTCTTTCCTCCTTCATTCTCTCTACATGACCTAACCAGCGGAGGCGACTTCTCTTTATAAAAGTCACGATATCTTCTTCCTTGTACATTTGGTACAATTCTTCATTTTTCCTAATCTTCCAAAGCATGGGCCAAATATTTTTCTCAGGACCTTTCTCTTCCACACTCTCAAGCAACCTTTCTCTCTCTTTAGAACAGTACCCACGTCTCACTAGCATACGTTACAGTTGGCAAATTGTAACCAGTTGGTCTTATTATGGTTCTAAATATTTTCTACCTTGGCGTCACGTGACAAACCTCTAAAGCGGACAGCCTTCGCCAATGCAAATAAGCATCTGTTGCCCAGCAGCTTGTTCGTGCTTTAATTTCTGCTTCCATTGAATTTTTGTTCGTCACAACCGCTCCCAGGTACTTAAAACTATCTCCTGTTGCGATTCAGAACTATCTGCAGAAATATTCTCTGATTCAAAAGTAGAAAACAAGATGCGTGGTAACTTTCGAAAAAATAAAGAATTTTGCGTTGCCATTTGGCAACAAAAAGGTCCTTAATGGATTAAAATGTTTACTTTAATAAATTTGTAGCTATTTATTCATTTATTCGCTTATCTTTAACTAATTTGTTTTCAAAAGGAGTTTATTATTAATTAATTTATATTATTAATAATTTAATTATTAATTAAATTAATTTTATTATTATTAATTTAATTAATTAATTATTAATTAATTTAATTAATAATTAATAATTTATATTATATATCTCCTTAACAAAAACTTACAGTTTAAAAAGTTAAGTATAAGGGTTGATTAAACGCCAAAAGGTACACAAATCAGCAAGTACCCAACATTTCATTCAAGCTTAGTTGATATAATTTAAGTAATTTTGCTGCATTAACTTTTCCTTCACATTTTTTAGAATTTATTAGATGTCACAGACCCTTATGCTGGCCAGTTCGTTTATAATATTATTTGGTTATAATTATGATAAAATGTATATTATATCTTCGTTTTTAAATAGGTACTTTATTTTAACTCTATTCCAAATTATTCTTCGGATTTATCTTTAATATGCCCTTTATTCTGAAGTTGCCACATCTTATACATGCATGTTAAAGTAGAAAAAGACAAAGTTAGAGTCGGCTACTGTTTAAATTTGAATCACGGAGGATTTAAAACAATATTTCAGTCTTGAATTCGTCTTACCGAAATATTCGTGAGCACAAATAACACACAGTTAATAACAAGTAGATTATTCAACAACAATTATTCATTTCTCAATTGTAATTTAATTTAGTCCCCCTAATTTTACTTATAGTAAAATACTGGAATAATTAGCTGTCCTAAAAATATGCATATCTTATTCATTTTACATTACATGTATACAACATTGTGGGATGAATACCTAGATTGAGAATGTAATTGAAGAAAACTATATTATTTGCGATAAAGCCAGATAATTATTACCTATTATTATAAACGTTTGACTACTACATAAAATGACAATTACTTTAATCGAAGAATAAACTTAAACAGACGATTTTTATTAAAAATAAAATAATCGAAATCATTGATGTATGTTGGTGTAGGCATTTTTTTAAAAAAGTTTTTAAATTTTGTAGCCTCGTAATTTTTTTAATTTTTTATACCGTTTTCTTTTTAACATGTAATTGATTATTATAGATTAATAGATATTAAAGTCAATCTACAGTGCTACTTGAACAAATATTTTGTAGATGAAAATGGCCAGCATAAGGGTCTGTGACATCTAATAAATTCTAAAAAATGTGAAGGAAAAGTTAATGCAGCAAAATTACTTAAATTATATCAACTAAGCTTGAATGAAATGTTGGGTACTTGCTGATTTGTGTACCTTTTGGCGTTTAATCAACCCTTATACTTAACTTTTTAAACTGTAAGTTTTTGTTAAGGAGATTTTTGTACCTTTTGGATAGATTTTCCTTTTTGTCTATTTGGAATGTTACATATCTGCTTTACAGATTTTTTTAAAATTTGGAATAAGCAATTCTATCATTATAACCTGATAAGGTGTAAAGTAGGAACCGTAACTACCACTGGAGAGATCTTTTTAAAGAATGATTATAGTTGCGGTCCCCAAACCATCCTCAATAACAATTTTTTTGAGAAAGCCTTTTTATATAAAATAGGAAGGTATTTGTACGTAAAAAGCAAATTTAAACTGCGGTTTTTAGGCCTTCCTTTTAAGAGGAGTAAGAAAAATAAACGGGCGATTACAGTACTTCTCCCTAAAAGGCAAAGATTTTGAATCGAACAACAATTCATTAATGTAAATAGGTTCACCCATTGATAATTTTAACGATTGCAGTACTTCCTCTTAGTAGGTGTAAGAGCATGATGGCACTTCACAGCCATGTAGAGGAGCTTTAATCACTTCTTCGTGCTAAATTTTATCAAAATCGGACAAAGCGTTATAGAAATATTGGTAATAATAGTTTTAGAAACGGCCTTACTTGGGTGGGGCAAACTCCCCTCCATATGAGGCATAGCGACGAGACTTTTAAAGTGCAAATCTGTACAAAATTTCGATTCGAATGACACTTCATTCATGAAAATCAGTTCACGTGTCGATAATTTGAAACGATTGCTATACTTCCCCTTAACTAGTGTAAGAGCAGATCGTCGCTTTAATGTTACGTAGGGGAGCCCTAACCCTATCATCCTACCAAATTTTATCAAAATCGGGCTAAGATTTACAGAGTAATTAGTAATAATAATTTTGGAGGGGGCCTTACATTAAGGGGGCTAACTCCTCTCTTGTTTAATGTACAGCGTCGAGACCCCCAAAAGGCACATCTACATAAAATTCCGAATCGAATGACACCTCATTCATGAAAATCGGTTCGCGCGTTTAGGCGCTACGCAGTTTACAAAAAAGGTAACAACAACAACAACAACAACAACAACAACAACAACAACAACAACAAGAACAACAACAATTTCTGAAAAAGCCGTTTTTGCTCATTTTCAGCAACTTTTTTCTCGAAACCTATTAGATCTGGGTTGTTGCAAAAAAATTACAGTCATAAAGGAGGGTTTGCCCTTTATTTTAAAGAAAATTTGGGAATTTTATCTTTAGTAGAAAAAGAGAAAAAAATTGTCAAAGTTGGGTGTTTTTTAACGTTACGCTTTTTCGTGCAGTTTTTGACGATCAACCCTTATACAACTGTCCTACCGGACAGTTTTAATTATTAATTTATTTTCATAGGAGTTATTTCTTTTATTTATAATGGAAATGTATTGGATGCAAAACAAAAAATGTACGAAGGTGACTCCCTATAATATATAATATGTAAAATTGCATAAATACAGTATTATTATTAGTAAATTACAACAACAGTAAATTACATCACAGTTTTTGATACTTTAAAGGAATATTTTAATTATTACTGTTAACTTTGTCATTGTAAACAAATAGCTAGAAAATCATGAAATTCACTTTTGCAACAAATGGAAATTACTTGAAAAAACAGCATAGGGTATATTGAAGACAGCTTCTTAATAGTCTTAGGTTTAATGGTGGGAGGAATCGAAAAGTAATAAAAGTACGTATTTTTGCTTAAATTAATGCACAAATTACAATGAGAGTCGTGTGAATCGTTCGTAATGATTAAAAAAAAAAATTTAAGTGAATTTTAATTAATTTCAAATTTAATGAATTTGTTTCAAATTCACTATAGAGCAGGTCTCAATGTAAAAAAAGTACTCCTGCCTATTTGTAAACCTCAAATGTATCTCAAATAACCTCAATCATGTACCATTACCTCAGCATTATTTTATTGGTACACAAATTTTTGAAGTTCATTTAGCAAATAAAGGTGTTGATAAATTCTTCACCTTAGTTTAAAAACATTATTGACTTTAAAATTCATTCAAAAAAGATCTGGCGAATATAACACAGGACTTTTTTTAATCGCAATTATTATTATTTTTTGATACATTATTTTTGAAACGTAGGCAATACGAATAAATGATATCACAATCAAGTTTAAATGATTTTAAGAGAAAAATCGAAACAACCATTATTATTATTATTTTTAAAAAGTTTCCAAAATTTCAAAACCTATACCGTTAGGTTATACTTTCAGTTAACGGTGTATCCTTAGGTTTGTGATTATGGCAAATGTTATTTAAGTCACTTGTAGTAATGATAACGTAGATTGCTGAAATAGCGTTACAAAGGAGATGAGTTTAAAATACAAGAGCGTCGGAAATTGCAGTACTCATAGATTATTCCAAAGAACAGAGTCTATAGTTTGATCTTAGATCAAAAGGGCCAAAAAGTGACCGCTCGCTACCTCCTAAAAATATCCCGATACGAACGTGAAATAGGGGACATCAAGAATCTTAAAATAATCTCTTAGGGAAGCTTTAACCGCTTCTTCGTGCTAAATTTTAGCGAAATCTGACTAAGCGCTGTAAAAATATTAGTAATAAATTTTTGGAGAGGGCCTGGCCTGCGTGGGGCAAACTCCTCTACTAAAGACACGCAGCAATGAGATCTATAACAAAAATGTAAATCTACATCACTTTTTAAACCAAATAACAATTCATTCAAGAAAATTGGTACACGAAACGAAAATTTTTGCAAATGATTGCAAAACTTCCCCTTAATAGGTGTAAGAGTAGAACGTCGCTTTAACTTCGGTATGTAGGGGAGCCCTAACTCTTTCATCCTGCCAAATTTTATGAAAATCGGGCCAAGATTTACAGAGTTATTAGTAATAATAATTTTGAAGGGGGGGGCCTCACATATATGGGGCTAACTCCTCTCCTAATTAATTTACAGCGCCGTGACCCCCCAAAAAGGCAGATCTACATAAAATTACGAATCGAATGACACCTCATTCATGAAAATCGGTTCACGCGTTTAGGCGCTACGTTGTTTACAAAAAAAGGTAACAAGAAGAAGAACAAGAACATTTTTTGAAAATGCCCTTTTTACTCATTTTCGGCAACTTTTTTCTCAAAATCTATTAGATCTGGGTTGTTGCAACAAAATTACAGTTACAAAGGAGGGTTTTCCCTATATTTTAAAGAAAACTTGAGAATTTTATCTTACATAGAAAAAGAGAAAAAAATTGTCAAAGTTGGGTGTTTTTCAACGTTACGCTTTTTTGTGCAGTTTTTGACGATCGACCAACCCCTTATACCATACAGTTAGAATTGATAGAGGAATATTTGTCGAATATGTTTATTAATTGTAAGCTAAATTGTAAGAAAAAGTAGGCAGATCAGACTGGCTGAGAAAAAGGGTAGCAGATTGTTTTCTAGAGTGAGAAAACATTTGTTTAATCTGAAAAAGTTCTGAGTTCATTGTGAGAAAAGAAAGATTTATAAGTTATTTACACAAAATCTGCCACAAATGACTAATTTTTATTAATTATTAACACAAAAATATAAAATAAAGAAAAAATGAGAAATTAACACATTTTTTTTTAAACTTTATTCTTCATTTTTATCAGGTTTTCTGACAAGGGATGTTCTTCTAATAGCGGGTATTTCTCCCTCGTCTACGGCGAAGGGCCCTAATCCTGTCAGGCATAGAAATTAAATTTTGGACGTACTCCACCGGCAGAGCATCCCATTCTTCACGAAGAGCAATTTGGAGCTGATTTAAGTCACTAGGAGGAGGATGACGATGTCTAACACGCCTTCCTAAATTATCCCATAAATGTTCTATGGGATTCATATCGGGAGTTCGTGCAGGCCAGTCCAGAACTGTGATTCCCACTTGCTCCAAGTATTCGGTAACAATTCTGGCGGTATGTGGGCGAGCATTATCCTGCATCAAAATGAATTGGTCACTTCCTCAATGTACCTCCGAGCAGTCAGAGCCCCCATTAACAATGAAAATCAGTTCAGTACGGGCGTGGAAATTGATTCCACCCCAAACCATAACTGATCTCCTTTCGAAAGGTCGTGACTCGCAAAGAGTACATTGAGCAAATCGCTCCCTTGATCGTCTCCACACTCTGTCTCGATCGTCTGAGTGGTATAGACCAATGCGAGACTCATCTGTGAATAAAACTGTTCCCCATTGCTCTACAGTCCAATGAAAATGCTGGTCAGCAAATAATCGCCTTTCTCCACCATGCCTTTCCTGGTGTTGGGGCCCTGCCGCGGGGCGCCTTGCTTCAAGTCCACGCTCCCTCAGTCTCCGCCGTACTGTGTCCGAGCTAACATGCGTATTTCGCGCCACTAACAGCCTGTCCCGAATCTCAGGAGCAGTTAAATGGCGGTCTCTCAATACTGAGAGCGTGATAAATCGATCGTCAACTTCAGTTGTGGCCCTTGGTCGGCCACTGCCAGCCCTCCGTTCATAACTGCCAGTCTCCCGGAAACGCCGGAGTGCATCATTAATGGCGGACTTCGCTACTCCAAGGGTTTCTGCGATAGATCGGACGCGCTGGCCTTCTCTTGCCAAGGCATCAGCTCGGGCTACGTCTACATTCGAAAGAACCATTATTCTGGACCAAAATAAAAAAAAATCACGTTTATTAATGACAGAAAGGCGCGGTTAATAAATTAAAGATCTCTAAAGGTGCGAAAACCTACTTACAGTTTAGAAGAGTTCCGTCAGGTAAAGCAGCCCCAAGACAAATAAGCCAAATCTGAGTCTTATCTCGTGCCCTACTGATCTTGAAGGGATTAGTTCAATGGACTAAGACCCTACATTCTCTGTAATAACCAGATTACCCACAAAAACAAACACATTACTGATAATCAGCTTTTAATATAAAAAAATATTAAGTGTCCGGTTTTTTTGGCTGTTGAGTGTATTTTGCGTAATAGTACACAATTTAACTATTTGTGATTTGATTTCAGTGTTAAACCAAACTGAATTTTTTTGAAGACTGTAATCACGAACATATTGATTAGGGTGTTTCAAAAAATGATGACTTTTAGATTTTAAAGAGCGCCGAGCGGAAAATCAAAGTTCATTTAAAAACAAAAAGTTTCGTTCGAAATAGAGCAAAATCGATTAATATTTAGAGGCCGCTACCATCGATCAAAAAAGTTTTGTTTTGCTTTTTTTTTATATATATAAAAAATCCTTATTAAATGTTTTGTATCTTTTCAAATTATTAGCAAAACATGTAATTGTACAAAGTAAATTGTAATTTACTACCAATCAATCAATTTCAAATTATAACAATAAATGCAAAATATTCCCTAATTTAGACGTTTCAGTAACCAAAATTATTTGTTTTATTAAATTCTGTATGAATTTAAAAATTGAGAAAAAAGTTGCCGAAAATGAGCAAAAACGGCTTTTTCAAAAAATGTTCTTGTTCTTGTTCTTGTTGTTGTTCTTGTTGTTGTTGTTACCTTTTTTGTAAACAACGTAGCGCCTAAACGCGTGAACCGATTTTCATGAATGAGGTGTCATTCGATTCGTAATTTTATGTAGATCTGCCTTTTTGTGAGGTCACGGCGCTGTAAATTGATTAAGAGAGGAGTTAGCCCCATATATGTGAGGCCCCCCCTTCAAAATTATTATTACTAATAACTCTGTAAATCTTGGCCCGATTTTCATAAAATTTGGCAGGATGAAAGAGTTAGAGCTCCCCTACATACCGAAGTTAAAGCGACGTTCTACTCTTACACCTATTAAGGGGAAGTTTTGCAATCATTTGCAAAAATTTTCGTTTCGTGTACCAATTTTCTTGAATGAATTGTTATTTGGTTTAAAAAGTGATGTAGATTTACAATAGTGATTTTAACGTTAATTAATAGAAATTTTTCAAAAATGTATATTTTTCTTAATATTTTTTTTTTTTTAAATACAGCTTCTTTAATTATTTATAACTTTGAAAATAAAATGGCCATTAAAATGATTCCAAGTGCATTGTCTTTATAGCAAATTATATTTTAATAAACTTTGTACAATTACATGTTTTGCTAATAATTTGAAAAGATACAAAACATTTAATTTTTATAAAAAAAAAAAAAGCAAAACAAAAATTTTTTGATCAATGATATCGACCTCTAAATATTAATCGATTTTGCTCTATTTCGAACGAAACTTTTTGTTTTTAAATGTACTTTGATTTTCCGCTCGGCGCTCTTTAAAATTTAAGTCATTATTTTTTTCAAACACCTTAATATTGATACAAAACTCTACTTAAGGCAATGGAAGAACAATAATACCTATCTACTACTTTATTCTGTTTAACGAATTTAAAAAGTACAAGACAACGACTGCATTTTGATTGTAACCAATATGTACTGGTTTTTAAGGTTAAGCACTTGTGTCAATTTTTACTGAGAGAACTGAAGTGTAAATGATCAGTTGTTTTGGAACGATTTACCATATTTATTTTGTAATTTACCTTACTATTTAGTGAGATTACGGTTAAACCTAAGCCACATTTAAAAAAACTGTTTATCTTAAACCAAAGTTTGCTGAGATACGAATCATTAATTCCAAAATACGTCTTCTTGGAGACGTTACCTTAAGATTTCTTAAGCAGGATATTCCCCACTAATCCATAGCGTACTATTTAATCCATACAAACACATGCCAGCAGTATCCACCAGCCAGTTTGCTGTTTCTAACATTAGCCGTGCCGTAAATTGAACTTGCGGTAAAATGTATGAAATAAAAGTGAGAAATCCACGTGATTTTAGTCATAGAACTAATTTTAATAAAAATTGACTATTTTCGACAAAATAAAAATGTAAAAATAAAAAAAAAAAATTGGAACTGGACAACGAAACGAATAACTACTTACTCTGACTGCAGGTTGGTCCAGTCCATCCAGGTAGGCAAACACAATGGAAATGTCCATTAGTCTGTAAACAACGGCCACCATTACTGCACGGCTGGGTGACGCAAGGATTATCAACCACTTGGCAATTTAATCCAGAAAAGCCTTCCGCACAACTGCAAAGATACTGGTCTGGTGCAGTGTTCTCGCAAGTTCCACCATTTTGACATGGTTCGTGGGTTCCACAATAGTTTAGATCTGCAAATCAAAAGAGAAGAAGTAGTTTATTATTATTATTATTATTTTTTTTTTACATCTATATAGTACACGTTGGTAGATGATAGGGCGTTGTTAGAATTATAGCCTACTTGCATTCAACAATTAAAAATATACAGGGTGATCCACTTAAAACGCCCGTCTTAACATACGCCTCAGAGTGCTGGGTCACCACCAAAAATGACGAGCTTGTTCTCCTTAGGTTCGAAAGAAAAATTCTTCGCCGGATCTATGGAGCCATTTTGGATGGCGAAACATGGAGACGGAGAAGTAATGCAGAACTAAGGAGTTTGTACAGGGACATCGACGTGGTGAGTGTGGTGAAGCTTGGACGGCTTCGTTGGGCAGGGCACGTAGCCAGAATGAATCCCGAGGAAATACCACAAAAGATAATAAAAGAAAATATATATGGCACTCGACGAGTGGGCAGACCGAGGTCGCGATGGACTGATGGTTTTTCGAAGGATTCAAGAACACTCCTTGGTGTCCGAAACTGGATGGTGGCAGCATTGGACCGGGACAATTGGCAAACTTTGATAGAGGAGGCCAAGATTCGCGCAAGCGAGTTGTAGTGCCAGTTAAGAATTAAAAATATACAGGGTGATCCACTTAAAACGCACCAATCGCTAATAACTTTTTAGGAAAGCGAAAATCCGGAAAAACCCATTAAATAAACTATATGTATTTTGTGGTCTAGTTTTCAAATTTTCCACCCCCAATGCTGTATCCTCATTTTTAGCGGAGTTACGGCTAAAAAACTGATCAAAGTTTCATAAGGACCACTAGTTTTGACAATGATTATGAAAACTACATAAAAAATTGTGAAAAATGACGTTGACCCCATTTCGATATCCCTAATATTTGTCGAGATATCTTAGATCAAAGTTACAATTTTATCTTATTCGTGATCGGTTTTCAATATTAATTTTCCACCAGAAATACACCGTTTTGGGGAGGTCCTCTGACTGCAAAAAAAATGTTATTTGTGACACAAAGAACAAAAAATAATCATAATTGAAGATTTAAAAAAATGTAGAGTAATGTAATGGTTGTGGGTGAATCAGGATAAATTTGTTTTATCATCAAATAAAAGCAACCATCACATCATTTTAATGCACCCCGTATGCAAGACTTCTTGACCTATGATTACGGTAAGAATACGATTATTTTCTTATATTTCCGCTTTCTTAAAAAGTTATTAGAAATTAGTGCGTTTTAAATGGATCACCCTGTATAATATATTAAAGTCATAAAGATGGAAATAATTAAATATTAATTTTGCTATATTAACAGAAAAAACAGAAACAAATAAAATTTAAAAAAAAAAAAAAATGTTTATAGTAAAGTATGAGCTTCCGCTTCTGTCCACGACGCCTAATTGGACGTTAAGCCCCGCCTGAAAAAATAGGCTATTTACTTACTTTTCTCTAGAAACTTGCAGTTAGCTTAAAAATACAGTCGAACCTCTCAATAACGGACACTGGCGGGGGAAAGCAAAGTGGCCGCTATTTGGAGGTGGCCGTTAGAAGGAGGTAGGCAAGTTTCATAATGAAAAAATATGTTGTTTTTTTTCCAAACATCTATTTAAAAATTGTTTATTATTAATAGATCTAAAAACGTACCTAATTGCATAATTATTGCAGCTACATGATATGCACCAAATTTTTCTTAATTATCCAAAAAAATGATCAAAAAACTACATATTATTAACTTATTTAATAATTTTTATAATAATCATCACATTTACTCATAACAATAATAATTTATGGTAAAATTATCATCATACTATCATCTATTATTAGAAAAATAGAACAAACCTTTCGGCAAGTTGACGATGGCTCGATTTGGTTTTTGCAAAATCTTCCAACACATTTATCTTCTCTTCTAGAGTTAACTCGCTTTCGTTTGAGAGACATATCGGAAAAAATAATATTGTTCGTCCAAAGTAATATTGAAAAATGATTAAAATGGTACAAGATGTATGGAGCTTACATAGGAAACTTTAGGAAAAACCAGAAAAAACAAAAACTTGAGAGGGGATAATTATTTTTATCACCGCGTCAATCGAACTTTTAATAATAAGGTGGTCGTTGGTGGGAGGTGAAACATTTAATCCGTTCCCTAAAATCAATGTCCGCCGGTCGTTATGTAGAGTGTCCGTTAGACGGAGGTTCTTTAATATAGAAAGTGTATAGGGGTAAAACGGGGAAATCCAAAAACTGTCCGTAAATGGAGGTGGTAGCTAGTGAGAGTGTCCTTTATAGGAGGTTCGACTGTATACTTCTGAAATCAGAACGGACAAAAGTACCACAAATAAATATTAAGTTATAGCTTTCTAGCAAATTTTAGGTTCGTAGAATGTTCTTTGGTAGATTATACACATAATTACATATTTAATTCGGACTCGCGATATAACTGGGCAGCACAGTTAAGAGATCTCCTGCAACCAATTAACCGTTCTGGTAGAGTATACAGGGTGAACCAGTAAGTATTGTCCATAGGCCTGCTATGTGTAGTACATCTAAAGTGGAGTTCAATGACGTATTGGCCAACTTCATATTTTCCTCTGTTCTTGAGTGACGTCACTTTAAAGTTTTTTTCTAAAATCATTACTTTTTTCCAATAAAAATGTTATTACTCAAAAAGTTTTAGTCCGAATTCGATTCTGATGACACGGTTAGAAAGACAGATAAATTTTCTAAAAATTGAAACCATTTCGAAGCATAAGTTATTCTCCAAACAGCCTCAATCTTCCTCCGATTGCTGGAAAAATAAAAGTTATTGAAATTTTTAAGAAAACTCATTAGGCCCTTATGTGATCATTATCAAACCTAGGTGCTGGCCACTTTTTATAAAAGTTTCCTTGTCTAATGGGCTTTCTAACGGTATATCATTTTCCAGGATTCCTTTTTATCTTCGTATGAGAAATTACATTTGTTTTGCAAGAAAACGTGTTCACGAGCACTCAACAGTGTTATGGTACAATAGAAAATTTTGAAACCAAGTCTAACAGATAAGGGAAGTTTATTTGTAAGGCACCTAGTTGTACTGGTTAATACCTAATTCAGATACAACGATTATCTGTTAGAGGGTTCAAAGGGTGGTTAAGACTTATTTACATTTTTTTCTTTTTCAACAGTGTATTGTGTGTGAAATTGTAATTTGGAGTAAATACAAACTATATGATTTTTTTTTTATATAAAAATAGTACTTGTTTAAAATATTTCCTAACATTTTCTCAATTTGTAACCTTTGACTTCCTTATTTGAAGACAGCCTACTTTAAAATTGACTATTGGTCCATCTAAAAGAGTCTTCAATGAATTAAACAGCTTGATAACTAACACTCTTGAGTGCTCGTGAACACGTTTTCTTGTAAAACAAACGTAATTTCTCATACGAAGATAAAAGGAATCCTGGAAAATGATATACCGTTTGAAAGCCCATTAAACAAGGAAACTTTTATAAAAAGTGCCAGCACCTAGGGTCTGATAATGATCACATAAAGGTCTAATGAGTTTTCTTAAAAATTTCAATAACTTTTATTTTTCCAGCAATCGGAGGAAGATTGAGGCTGTTTGGAGAATGACTTATGCTTCGAAATGGTTTCAATTTTTAGAAAATGTATCTGTCTTTCTAACCGTGTCATCAGAATCGAATTCGAACTAAAACTTTCTTAAGTAATAACATTTTTATTGGAAAAAAGTAATGATTTTAGAAAAAATAAAATAAAGTGACGTCACTCAAGAACAGTGGAAAATATGAAGTTGGCCAATACGTCATTGAACTCCACTTTAGATGTACTACACACAGTAGGCCTGTGGACAATACTTACTGGTTCACCCTGTATATATTGAAGATGCCTTTAATTTAAAAAATAAAATTCCAGAAATTTTGAAATTGTACCGAGAGTATTTAACTAATTTGGATAATACAAGTATTCAACAGTCTAGATATAACAGCCACTATGTAAATGTTTTTAACCCCTCAATTGAAACACAGTCGTATCTAACATACAAAATGTCGTTTAATTATAGCAAATTATTATTCCAACTTAGGACAAGTGGAAAATACTCGATAAAGTTAACCCACGATCGATTAATAAGCAAAATAGATCCTCAGTTGGATTGTGGGTAATGTCGGTTACAAAAGATAGAGGACCTGGTACTATATTCTTGTTGAATGCCCATTCTATAAACCTATTAGAGAGTATTACCATTCTGATAATGTAGGGAAACATATTGAAAAACCCAGACACTGTCAATTCAGCTCATGTTTTGTATAAATACGAGTAACATCCATTTTGAAATTAAGACATTTTCTTTCAATAAAGGTATGAATGGTTTTGTAAAAACTTATATACGAGGGTCGTTAGAAAAGTCCGTGCAAAAATAAAAACTACTTAATTTTTTGGGGTAAACCTTTTTTATTTTTCAACATAGTCTCCTTTTAGGCTTATACACTTCGTCCAACGCTGCTCTAGTTTGTTGATCCCTTCCGAATAATAGGATTTGTCCAAGTCTGAAAAATAGCCATTCGTTTCTGCAATCACCTCCTCGTTTGAATAAAATCTTTTTCCCGCCAGCCATTTCTTCATATTGGGGAAGAAATAGTAGTCCGAGGGAGCCAAGTCTGGAGAATAGGGGGGATGTGAAACGAGTTGGAACCCTATTTCCATTAATTTTGCGACCACAACTGCTGAGGTGTGAGCTGGTGCGTTGTCGTGATGGAAAAGGACTTTTTTGTGGGCCAATCGTGGGCGTTTTTCTTGCAGTTCGGTTTTCAAACGGTCCAATTACGATGAATAATATGCACCTGTAAGTTTTACCCTTTTCCAGATAGTCGATGAGGATTATTCCTTGCGAATCCCAAAAGACAGTCGCCATAATCTTTCCGGCCGAAGGAACGGTCTTCGCCTTTTTTGGCGCAGATTCCCCCTTGGTAACCCATTGTTTAGATTGTTCTTTGGTCTCAGGAGTGTAGTGATGTATCCATGTTTCATCCACAGTGACGAAACGACGCTTAAAGTCCTGCGGATTCTTCTAGAACAGCTGCAAACTGTCCTTGCAACACTTCACACGATTTCGTTTTTGGTCAAGCGTGAGCAATCGCGGCACCCATCTTGCGGATAGCTTTGTCATGTCCAAATGTTGATGCAAAATATTTTGTACCCGTTCATTGGAGATGCCCACAGCACTAGCAATCTCACGCACCTTCACTCTTCTGTCATCCATCACCATATCATGGATTTTATCAATGATTTCTGGAGTAGTAACCTCAACAGGGCGTCCAGAACGTTCAGCGTCACTTGTGCCCATATGGCCACTCCGAAAATTTTGAAACCACTTATAAACTGTTCTAATCGAAGGTGCAGAGTCACCATAATGTTTATCAAGCTTCTCTTTAGTCTCCTGAGGCGTTTTGCCTTTCATAAAGTAGTGTTTAATCAACACACGAAATTCTTTTTCGTCCATTTTTTGAAAATCACTCGACTTCCTCGATTCAAACGAATGCCAAACACAAAGAAATAGACCGATCTGGCTGAAACTTGGTGTGTGTTCTTCCAAGAGATGCTACTAACTAAACATAACCTCGATACGCGCCAGTAGTGCTATCTCTCTGACTTTGCACGGACTTTTGGTCTGCATAAGATAATTCATTTATTAATTCTGTATTTGTGATTATTCATCTTTGGTTTCTTTATAATTCTATGTTATTGATCTGTACACCATCACCACCATGCTCCTTTGTAGGGGGACTACCCCCCCCCCCTATAACAAATAAATTGATTGATTGATTGATAATACACATACACTCAATGACAAAAAAAAGGGGACTGACTTGCGTTAAAAGGTTTTGTCTTTGTATTTAGTAGACCTTTTACCAGATGCAAGAGAAATTAAACAATTTTAAGATAGAATGGAAACTAAAGTAGTATGCACAGAAATGCATAACGTAGACTTACAAAGCCAGACGGCGGAGAATTGAAGGCAAGTTATTGGCCTGTTAATTGGCTCGATGAATCAGTCGTTACGTACATATAATTAACGAGGGCTCGGCCAATGTTTTCTCACAGTACCAAGTTACTAATTTGTTATTTTTACCTTTTATTTAATTATTTTTATTTGTCTGTTAAACCAAGTTCTTATAATTCTCAAATAAAAATATCTAAACACCGGTTAATCGCTGTAAATGTTTAACAGATAGTCGAGGAGTAATTGAAGGTCTACTAAGATTAGTTATTCAAATTGTGTAGTAGAGTGCATAGAATCTGTTCGCTATTATTATTTAAAGTTTACAGTCTGGGGAATTGTAGTCGCTTCAAATATAAAAATTCTCCCGACATACTTTTTTTCTTTTTTTGAAATACTTTTTCAGTTTTACTCGAGGAAAATTCCACCAGCGCGCGCATATTATTATCAAGTCATTAGGCCAGCTTTGTACTCAATCTACCAAACCTACAATTTAAGGAATAAAAAGTGCTTGTTGAAGGCAATCTATTTTAAGTTTAATCCTTAGCAAAAATAAAAATTGACTCGGATTATCCAAACAAAAAAACTAAAGGTAAGCGTGGCGAAAGAAGGCCAAAAAGGGCAGATTCTTGAACAAAATGCTAGGAAGTAGGTGCCCAAATAAGGATATAGGAAGAAAAATGAGAGAGAACCCCCTACTAGAGTTCATCAGACAAGGATCTTGCAGGTCCCCCAAGATCGCGATAAAAGAAATACCTTACTATCTGCCAAAGCCATCGCGGACATTGTAACCTTAAGATGAGTCCAAAGCTTCTAATAATAATATATTAATTTCTTCAAAAAGCATTGATTGTCCCTTATAAAGTATTAGGTCGAACAATTTTGCAAACTGCACAGTAGAAATAAGAAAAGAATTATACACAATTTAAAAACATGAAGATATCAATTACAAACGAGACATAACAATTTGGTACTAAATTTGGATTGGCCAAAGAAATAAATATAACTAAACAACTTAGGATGGAAGATGGAGAAGCAGGACTTACACGGGAATTTTGGTACTGACAATGGGACAGATACAATAGACTAATTCTGGTAACTCAACCAACCCGCATAGCCACGTAAGTTTCAATAATTATAAAGTATTTTACTGTTTATTCTTGTATTACTGATTTTTACTGTTTTTTCTATGTTACTGACTCTGTAAATTGTTTTGTATTTGTAATATCCAGGCCCTGAAGAGGACAATATATTTGTCGAAACGTTGGCAAAAAGACGAATTGTTTTATTTGACCGATTCCTCGCAAATCTTCCATCCTAAGTTTAACAATTTGCGGTCACGAAAACTATATATTCATATAACTAAACAACGTTTAGAAGTAGAGCTACTAATTTCAAAAACAAAATAAGAAAGAAAATAAATAAATAATCTAAATCAGTGGTTCCCAATCTTTTTTCATTAGTGTACCCTTACCTGATTGTTTCCTTAGTCTGTACCCCTAACATATATATATATATAACATATGTTATATATAATATAATATATAAATAAAAAAATAAATAATCGTATTCTTGATTTTACGTATTGTAATTTTAAATTAACAGCAAAACAATCTGAATGTAATGTGTCTTGTAAAGAACATATAGATATGATATGTTCCTATTAAAAAAAATCATTTATGAATAGGTGAACATTTCAAACCAATAATTATTGTAGGGGTCGTAAATTGAAACAGCAAAGCGTTAATAAAGGAGAAGTAAATTATATGCGGGCCATGTGTAATATTAGTCAAAACTAAGGCAACATTTTTTCGAATTTTTACATTTTCAAGAAATCATTTAATAATTTTTGATATACAAATATATTTACTTTTAAAAAAATACTGCAGTATCGAATGAGTACTTAATTCTAGTCAATTTATATGTTATTCAGTTTTATTATAATAATTTTGTAATTAAGTTGTAGGAATCATTTATTATATAATTTTTTTCTCATTAATAATATATCTGTATAATTTTTTTCTCATTAATAATATATCTGTATAATTTTTTTCTCATTAATAATATATCTGTATAATTTTTTTCTCATTAATAATATATCTGTATAATTTTTTTCTCATTAATAATATATCTGTATAATTTTTTTCTCATTAATAATATATCTGTATAATTTTTTTCTCATTAATAATATATCTGTATAATTTTTTTCTCATTAATAATATATCTGTATAATTTTTTTCTCATTAATAATATATCTGTATAATTTTTTTCTCATTAATAATATATCTGTATAATTTTTTTCTCATTAATAATATATCTGGTTAATTTTTATATCTTCCGCCATAATAACTTTTTTTTTGCGTACCCCTAAACAATCTTTCGCGTACCCCAGGTTGGGAACCGATGCTCTAAATCAAAACTTTAAATTACTCATTTAACAAAAATGATCTTAACTTAAACATTTCAGAAAAAATAATAATATAAATTGCCTATTTCTTTACCAATTAACAATTGCAACATAATACGATAATTAAAATGATTATAATTTGCATCAATTATCAACTTCAAATAGTGATTCCTCAGTAGCGTGTACAAATAGGGCAGACCAGCAGCTAGAATAGATCTAGTTCATGTTTAATGCAAAGAGAATACATTTCTGTGGGAAGTAAGTTTGCAGTGCAGCCAATAGATATTCTTGATATTATGAATTATGTCTTAATTGCGTCAAAAAATTTCAAAATTCAAAGGAAGTATCGTTTACAAAGATAAATTTGAGAATGTTCATCCCCCCCAAAAATAGATTTTTTTTTTTTGGTTCTTTCCATTATTAATCAATTCGCGACTGCGTTATAAATTGACGCAACAAGCAAATATACAGTGACTCCCATTAATATTGGGACAGTACATACAGAAGTTAAAAATTGACGAAAATTAAAAGTGGCACCCATTTATTCAAATTTTTATAAATTCATTTCATTTTATAATTACTATTAATTAAATAAAAACTATTTAAATAAGTACATAAAAATGTTTTGGTAGATTAAAAAAAAATAAATATAATAATAAGAGCAAATTCTACCTCTCATAAATATTGGGACACTATTATAATTTATAGTTTGTCCAAGGTTTTGCCCGAATATTTATACAATTTGTAAATATATACCTTAAGCATATATTCAATATGAAATTAATAATTAAATTAGTTTATATAAATCAAGCCACGTATAACATGTCGCGCAAAAATACAAATACAACGATTGAACAAAGAAAAATTGTAATTTCTTTGCACAAAGACAATAAAAAGTGTTAGAGAGACAGAAAAACTGATCGGACCTAAAACTTCTACTGCGTGGAACATCATTCAGCGTTACCAAAAAGAAAAAAGAATTGTTTCAACCCCACAAAAAGGCCGTCCTCAACTGCTCTCTGAGAGAGAGCAGAGTTATATATTAAAAGAATTAAAAAAGATCACCGACTTAGTGCTCCAAAACTTCTATGTGAAATTTTTGACATGTTCAGAGAGCAAAAAAGGAGCAGAAACAGTTCGGAGAGTGTTAAGAAAACTCGACTATCATGGTAGAATAGCCTGGAAGAATCATTTTGTCAGTAAGATAAATAGTGTTAAGAGAGTGAAATTTGCCGAAAAATATTTCAATGTAAATAGTGACTTTTGGAATGATATACTCTAGCGATGAATCAAAATTTAATGTTTTCCAGTCAGATGGAAGGGTTATGGTCTGGAGGAAAGCGAATGCTGAACTCGAAAAGAAGAATTTACAGCCAACTTTAAAGGGTTTTAAAGCTGAACCTCCGGGTGGAGGTGGGTCAGTTCTGGTTTGGGGCTGGATGTCCGCATCAGGATTTGGAGAATTAGTGTTTATTGATGGAATGATGCACAAAATGGTTTATAGTAATATATTAAAATATAATTTGAAAAAAGTGCCCAAACATTTGGTATTTTAGGGTCTTCTAAATTCTACCAAGATAACGACCCCAAACCTACGGCTTGGGTGATACGTCAGTGACTGTTATACAATTGCCCAAAAGTATTCCAAACCTCTCCGCAGTCACCAGATCTTAATCCCATTGAACATTTATGGCAATATTTAGCTAGTGCTTTAAGAAAAACGAATAATATCTAACAAAAATGAATTAAAACGATGTTTCCTGGAAGAATGGGAAAAAAACACCACCTGAATTAACCAAAAACTTGTTTCACCTATGCCTGATCGTTTGAGGGCTGTTTTAAGTCAAAAAGCAATTATTAAATTATTACCAACCAAATATTAAATAGTAGGAGATTTTAAATATTGAACATTTAAACTCTAGCACTTCTGGTGTCCCAATATTTTTGAGAGCCTTATTTTACACTTTTTCAAAAAGTGCTACCTAACAGTTTGGAATTTCATCGATTTACACTTATATATAATTTCCACAGATGTTGCTAATGTTATTAAAAAAAAAAAAAATTCCAAACTTTTGTATGTTGTTTTCATTTTCCTTTTAAATCATTTTGTAATAGGTGTCCCAATATTAATGGGAGTCACTGTAAGTATGAATAAGTACAGCAAAAATGTGAAATAGAAGACAAAATAAAATAGTAATAAGTAAATAAAATAAATCACTGGAAAGGCTTGAATGAAGGCGATCCAACGATGACCATCATAAGTCGGTTAAAGTAAAATTCCGAATGGATTGAATACGAAGGATGCCCAGTTTATGGTTCGACCAGGTGGTCGCAAGGCCATCATTGCTATATCTACAAGAAGGTTTTGACGGTTGGGAAGTGCGGGACAAGTTGCTGATTAAGGCATTAAATTGATATTGATAAATTAAATTAAAATTTGATCAATTTTTACCATTGAATATTTTGTTTATACGAGTATATTTCTTTTTAATATATTATTTATTTTTGAATGAAATTCTTTGCTAACCGCATTAAAATGTAATGTCTTCAATAATGTTGAAAATGAAGAGTAGAAAATGAGAAGCTGATTTAACCAGTTAATTGTGGTTAAACACGTCGAACGCAGGGCAAAACAACCAAAAGTTTACAATAGTCATAATAGTCACTGCAAGCGACTTTTTTTCTGCAATTTCTGGGGCTTGAGATTAACAGAGCATTCTGTGCTGTTTCAAAATCGTATGCATTGCTCCAGTTAACTAGAGACGCAAGAGCTTTTACAAGGAAGAAAAAGAGCTTTTTGAATTCTGTGCAAAATGAAATCAAGCTCGTACTGAGGTCTGAACCTCTTTCTAAGGTAAAAACGGCATTGCACAAAGGGTTGAGAGCTTCTATTTGTGTGAGGTAATTCCCGAATCTCTAATGCGGAGACCAAACATGTACCAACCACTTATCATTTGGCTGACTCCCACCGCAGTTCTATTGGTAGGATAAAGGAGACATCCCACCAAATTTTTATAGTTAATGGCAATTTTATATTTTTCACAACGAGTATACCACGTCGAACGCACCGTAACAGAGATTTGGTTTGACGTGTATAAAAATTCAAACACGCTTAACTGGTTAAACAGTTAACACATCATCTACAATGTTCGGAACATTTTTTTGTTTTACTTCAAAATCATGCAAATAAGACGAAAATTTAATTGAAAATAAAAAAAAAAAAGATTCACCTCATAGGAATTGTAAGAATTACAGAGACACATAATTATTTTCTAGGAACTTCAGATTTTTTAACTCACAGATATATATAACCTGCCGATAAAAATCTAGAGATAATGGAGACTTCGTTAGTTTTTTGCCGTCTTAGGAGCTTTGGCTGGACGGAGCAATGTGACTATGGCGGCCATTTACCGCCACCGAATCAAGCCTGCAAATGATTGAGTGTATTTGAATGTATTATGACAGAGTATATGGCTAGAGATTTATATATATATTTGTAGCGAAGGCTGGGACCTGGCCGATCGTGACGGACACACCCATTTCGAGAGCACCACAGAGATTCTAATCGCTCTCCAACCAAACTACATTAACTCCATCAATCAATCTAGTGAACAGAAGAGAGTGGGCAATCCCTAATCAATCCTTACGTAGTTCACTTCATTTCGGCTGTCGTCCTGCTTAATGTGGACCAACCAATCTTCCCACTTGCTGAGGATTTCTAACTTTTGTTTTTTTTTTACTTTTCAAACTCTCTTCTACCTCGAATATTATTGTTTCCGGATAATTAGTCGATTTTAGAAAAAAAAAAACACACGTACAGTACCTACGTGTTCTTAATGAGACCTAACCTTGTAATTTTAACTAACTCAACTTTCTTCGAACGATTAATTCTGACAGAAAAACAAAACCAGTGCTAAATTATTAGAATAAAACCCTTCGTCAACAGGTTAGGCAATAATGTTTATTAGAAGGAAATGACTGAGTGACAGATAACTAAAATAACCACTAAGCAAATCAATTAAAACCAAAAATTAAGTAATTTTAAAGATAAAACTTTTTCATTAATGTTAAGTGGCCACAGCGATTTTGATTACTAGCCTGGATGCAGGGCCGGATTTAGATAAAAAGAGGCCCTAGGCTATTCCACTTATGAGGCCCTTTCATCTCCCATTTTTAAGTTTGTAAATTACATGAGAGATAATAAAATACATCTACTGTGATATCAATATGTTAAGGGGTTATAGGCAGTCAGAAATTTGAAAAAAATCTATTTTTTTATATTAAAGTATAATATCTCAGGAACGTTATCCTAAAATTTCAAGTCGATCCGAGCAAAATTGTAAGAGTGAAAATGGACGAGAATCAAATTACCATCGCTGAGCACAGAGCACAACTTGCTACGCGGGAGGTAAGAATCCTACGCATACAGCAGAAATCGGAAAACTTGGACATTTTGGAAGACATGGAGGACTTATTTTATGGGCCTGGAATCGATGACACTGTGTAAGTTGAAAAAAAAAAAAATTATCCAGGTTTTATTCGCAAACCTTTAACCGCTGATAACTTTTTCTCAAAACTACGTTTTCAAAGACGGTGGACACGATATCTCAAAATCTACTGCACCGATCTTTTTGAAATTTTACGTATTTCTTTTACACATATTAAAATCGTACTTGGACGAAGGATTTTTTTTTTTTCAATGAATAGAACTTGTTTTACAAACATAAAATGGTCAATTTTTTTAGTGAAAATCGTGACTCAAACATTAAAGTTGTCCCAAAAATTAAAAATTCATTTTTTTTTCTAAATCCTTCGTTCAAGTACGAGATAAAGTCATTTACTAACGAAATCTTTTCGAAATTTTGATTTCAGATGATCCAGTCTCAAGGTATCATGTCCACGAGAGGGTTGCATTTTTTTGACGTGTTGCATTAAAATATTCGCCATTAGTACAATTATTATTAATTTGTAACGAAAAAATTACAATAAGTTCTTTAAACATGGACTGATATGACGCAAAAGTTCCCGAATAAAAAAGTAAACACGTTTTTCCCCCCAAAAATTTGAAAAAATGACTTTTTTTGCGCCTCAGACTGCCTATAACCCCTTAAATGAAACATGTTGTTTAATGTTTCATGATGAAACATTGTACCAAAGCTTAGTAGCATAAGGCACGTCAATATTTGCCATAGCAATCAGTAAACGTATGAACCATACTTTGGTGCAATTTAGCATATACAGACCCAATGAGCCGAACGCGTTGATCTTAACCAATAAGTTTTTATGTTTGTTTATTAGTCATTTGCGTAGAATTTCTCCTTATTTTCGGTTCAGTGTTTTAGTGTTCACTGTTTTTAGAATAGTGTAATTTTAATTTTGCTAACAATTTGAATGTAGGCCCCTCTTGATCTTGAGGCCCTAGGCTGAAGCCTAGTTAGCCTATAGGAAAATCCGTCCCTGCCTGGATGTCAAAAAGAATGGATGTTCAAAACTTAAATTTGACCAAAATCGGTAAAACAAGAGCCTGTAGGTAATTACTTCCCCCACTCTTATTAAATTTATAACAACAATAGATTTAGATTTAGACGGGCGGGACGGGACCTATACCCCACGGCACCGCAGCCACAAGAGGCTTATTGTGCCTTCCCTCTAAATCTAGTAGGTGAAACCTCTTCTTCTATGAAGGTTGAGGGCTTTCCCTACCAGTTCCTTCTGCGCTATAATCTCCTTTGGTTTCAAAGTCCCAAAGATGTCGTAGCGCAGTCTCTCGATTGCAACGCAATCGAATAACAGGTGAGAGGCCGTTTCCTCCTCTTCCTGGCACAATCTGCACAACGGTTCCGAGCTAATAAGCCCTAATTTGTGCAGGTGCTTTCTGAACCTACCGTGCCCTGTGAATAGGCCCGTAATCAGAGTGATCTGTTTCCTGTCCAAGCCCAAAGTCTCTTTGGTTCTATGTTTGCACAGCAAGGGCATAACACTCTTGCTGTGTTTGACCCCAGGAAGTATCATCCAGTTCTTTTCGTGTTCTCTCCAGATCCAATCTCTGAGAGCCTCACGAACTGCACCCGTGGTGATCCCCAGGACAGGCTTCGGGCCAATGAAAGGAGTGTTGGCTCCATTCCTGGCCAGTAGATCAGCTGTCTCATTCCCCTTAATCCCCACATGACCCGGCACCCATTCTAACCGAAGTTTATTGTGCCGAGCCAGTAGTTCTAGGGCCTTTCTGCATTCCCAGACCAGGGAAGAGGTAGTTCTGAAGGAGTCAATGGCCTTCAGCGCGGCCTGGCTGTCCGAAAAGATGCGAACCTCCCTATCCCTAAGATTCATTCGCAGATTTTCCTCAGCACAGGTTTTTATAGCAAAGACTTCGGCCTGAAAGACGGTGGCATATCTCCCAAGAGCACTCTATTCAGTTATTCAGTTTGTTATAACAACAATAAGTAAAACAAATCATAGGGCTCTTCATTCTGGCTATAGTCGCTTGTGATAGTGATATCAGTTTATTGGGTCTAAATGAGGATTATATATTTATTATACTTGCGCTTTAGACAAATTCAGAGTGGTCAGCCACAATTCGTGTATCGAGAGTTGCAAGGCATTGAGAATCAGATCTAGAGATGGTATTACCACATAGACACCAACTAAATCTGCACAATGTGCAATTTAAATAGAAATGAAACCCTGGAGAACTTTCTCTTTGTCTGTCCGCTGTATTCACCACTGAGAAGACTCTACCTCGGAGAGTTTCTTCAAAAAAGAGTCCCAACTAATAGATATTCTAAAAGTAAACACATATGATCGCCTAAATAAGATCTACCATTATGTTATAGAATCTTTAAAGCTAAGATTCATTTGTAAAAAATGAATAAAGAGATTGAATTTATTGGAGCTAAAATGTTTAATTTACTTCAGTATGATTATTATTATTATTTGGTTTATACAGAAGTGTTTAATTTATTTTATTATATTTAATGTTTATATTTACAATATAGTATTTCTCTTAAATCACAGTAAGAGAAATTCTACATTTTTTTTATCAGGCAAATTGCCTCAACAAGAGCTCTGGGTGGGAATTCCGCGCTTATGCAAGTTTAAATATATTTTTTCTTTAATTACCCTATGAGTAATTTCCAAAATGCTGCAATCAAAAATAACTTTAAAGAAAAAGAAAACATTTAAAATTACTTCAGCATGCCGGGGGATAATTGAATGCTGGGCTGGACCAATAGTAACGATCTCTATTATATTTAACGATAGGTGCACAGCACTTATCTCTATCGAAACATAGCTCTAAGATTGTAAGTGAAGTCACGAGAGTTGTTCGGTAAGACTAAATCAAACTATAACCGTGCTGTCCAGTCGCGGTTACTTTCAGTTTTTATTATTTATCATTTCTATGTTTTGTAATTACTAGATTTAATTGTGGGTACCAAGCGGGTTTGGTTTCTTGTGCAAAAGTCAAAGTTCTTTGACATAACCGGGTTTTAACCTAAATTCTAAATTTTACTGAACGTTTTTAACAAGAAAGATTATTGCCAATTTCAGTGATCATTTTTTAGTTAATTTTTTTTGGCCTAGACTATTTTTTTTCAGGCGAAGTACACTCTCAACTTACGTATTATAGATATCTTAAAGATCTAGACCTCCGAATAGTAAAAGGTCGTTGCAGCTTGTAGTTGAACCAATTTTAATTTAAAAACTTTGCAAATATCTAATTTTGGATTTAAATATTTTTTTCAGCATTGGCAAGTGCACTTAGTTTTCCATTTTTTAACTGTTTCGTTATTACTAACCGTTTGAACAGACTGTGATAACTAGGGAACGGATTCGTATGTATTTACATATTTTTTTCTAGGCAATTTACAGACGTTTTTCAACTAGAAGTATTCATACTGACACTTTTTAAGCCGTTTGAGTCTACTTTTATTTCACATATTTCCACATATTTGGATGTTATCGCATATTTATACATATTTGATTAAAATAAATAAATATTTCTACATATTTAATCAAAATATGTACATATTTTTTCATATTTTTCATTTTGGGCATATTTTCATAATTGGGAGATGGTTGACAGGAACTGTGAACCGCAGACTGTAGGGCTGTGAATCACAGTGGGTACAATGGTTATTGTAATTTACACAGAATGCTGCTAAACAGTGACGGGCACTTGTTAGTTCTTTGAAGTTGTCTGTTCTTTCAGCTCGTTCGTTGAAGTGTCCAATTCGTTTCGTTCGGTCACTTAGTGTATTCTTTTTTTGGGTGAAATGCCACGAACATCGGCCTCAAACAAACAACTGGTTGCTAAATATCTTCGCGAGTTTCCAGCAGAACCTTTTCGAAGTGATGGAGACATTTTGTACTGCACAGCTTGTGACAAGCGCGTTTCTTGCTCTCAACGTTCCCAAGTCACCCAACATATTGCCACCGGATCGTACATAGAGAATAAAAACAGAAAGAAAGAGAGGACGTCCTATCAAGCCTTCCTTACATCTCCATCATCAAGTAAGTCTACTCTGAGTACAGATCTGTGTCGGGCTTTGGTTAGAGCAGATATCCCTTTCCACAAACTTATTTATAATTGTAAAAATGTTCTTTTCTTGTATAAATAATTATAACTTGCCCCCCCCCAAAAAATCCATTTTCATAAAAAAAATGTCCATTTTACTCAAATATTCCAGAAAATATTTTAAGAAAATCACATATTTTCCACATAATTGACGAAAATAAATGCATATTTTAATTAAATATTTGGCATTTTTAAATACATAAAAATCCGTTCCTTAGTGATAACCAAGCAAATAAAGTGTTGTTAACATAATCAATCCTACGGTAACGAATTTCGAAACCTTTCCTAATTTTAGTACGGCAAATTACTAAAATTTACAATAAGACTTGATACAACAATGTTAACTTTCATCTCATCCATACTTCGACCGTAATTTCATAAAATAACCATTTCTAGTAAAATGTGAAAATCAAATACATAACTGTAATTATGAGAGCTGTTATTATTGCGATAATCGGAAGGATCCTTTCCCAGTTAATAATAATAATAATATAAGGGAAGGGATTAGCTATGCGGTTAGCGTATTGGATTTCCACGCGGAGATCCCAGGTTCGATTCCAGCTGCTGGCCCTTAGATTTTCTCTTCCTAGCGAGCTTCTTACAGCTCACTGTCCGGTGATTGACAGTGTTGTCTGTAAGGAGAGAACACTGTCCGGAGGCCGGCAGGGCACTGAAAAAAGCTCCGGGCGCCATTAACCTTAGATGTTGACGCGCCTTAAATCGTTAAATAATAATAATAATAATAAAAGAAATATTTCTGTAATTTAGAATAGAATATTATTCCAGCTCTACTAGTGTACGTATATTCCAAATGGAGTTTAGTTCAGTTCATAGATCTTGATACAGTCTTGGTTTCAGTCTTCTTGAGGCTGTAGGCTCGCTAAGGTGTTCGTAGATGGCCGTGTATGGAAGGATGAGGAAGAAGTTGTCTATTAGTTTGCTCACGTAAGTAAATATGTATATACACACATATACAGGGTGATCCATTTAAAACGCACCATTCGCTAATAACCTTTTAGGAAAGCGGAATTTCGAAAAAACCCACTATGTAAACTATATGTTTTTTTGGTCTAGTTTTCAAATTTTCCACCCCCGACGCCGTATCTTCATTTTTAGCGGAGTTACGGCTAAAAACCTTATTGGAGTTTCATAAAGACCACTGGTTTTGACAATGATTATGAAAACTACATAAAAAACTGTGAAAAGTGACGTTAATTCCGTTTTGATATCCCTAATATTAGTTGAGATATTTAAGATCAAATTTACAATTTTATCTAATCGTGAACGGTTTTCAGTATTAATTTTCCACCAGAAATACACCGTTTTGGGGAGGTCCTCTGACTGCAAAAAATGTTATTGGTGATGCAAAGTGAAAAAATAATAATAATTTAAGATATTCTTGCCGTAATCATAGGTCAAGAAGTCTTGCATACGGGGTGCATTAAAATGATATGATGATTGCTTTTATTTGATGATAAAACTAGACCAAAAAAACATATAGTTTACTTCGTGGGTTTTTTCGAAATTCCGCTTTCCTAAAAAGTTATTAGCGACTGGTGCGTCCAAAATGCTAACGTTGAGTGTTTTTCATTTTACTTAAACCTTATACAACTGTCATGAAGGACAGAATTTTTTTAATGGTTACAGTATAGAACTTTACCCAATTTCTAATGATAAGTATGTTAACTTAAATTAAAACAACTTTACCTGCGATGAAAAATTACATTTTGTAAGGATAGTGGAGGAGTAGATGTCATGTGGAGGGTGTTCTTAGAAGAAGTGTGGGAAGAAGGCCAAGATGTCACTGGATGGATCAGGTTGATGGGGATGCTCGGACTGTTGGCGCATCGGATTAGGATCTTTGTATTCTGGGATATCCGGAACATGTTGGAATGGAAAGAGTGCTGTAGAGACTCGCCTGGCACCAATGAATGGTCACAATAGTTTTTGAAAGGTTGCCGTGCACTGTTATACCCCTTAACTTTACAAAATTACATTTATTTGAAAAAATATTCAGAGAAAAAAAACTTTTATACGGGTATAGGTAACTTGAGTAATTACTTGTACACATATAGTGAGATCAAGTAAAAATAAACAAAAAATTTAAGAGATAAATGTAAGAGCATTTATAGCTACTAAAGAAATGGGTTGAAGCTTGCATAATTCTGTTTGGTTATATATGACTGGTTTTGGGTGATGTTGAAGTAGAAAAAAATAACAGATTTCTAGTTGTATGATGCAAATAGTAAAACAAGGTTAATTAGTGCAGGTCACGAGGTGTGTTCAGAAGAGGGAAGATAGCGCTTGGTAAAGGTCGACGCCATGACAGGCTCGCCTCCACTACAGCGTATAATGTCTACTGAAAAGAAGAAGAAGTAAAAAAAAAAAAAATACAACAATCTAGAGTTGAGATCGATATTATGTTATGAAAGGATCGAAATTCTTTTTAAATAATGATTGAAAATATGCACGCATGGAGTGATCAGATACTACGATAACGCCCCGCTCTTGGAATTAGCGTGACATTTAGCGCTAAAAGTTTTGGTTTTGTACAGCAACATCCGCTTAGCGTCCATCTTGGAATATTTGAAAAAACACAATTGATCATTTTTTGATTTGTTTTGTTACGTTTTGTAGCTCTATCTTGGTCTCCAGCAAATCGCTTTTTTTATCTCCTTAACCCTTAAGCCGTCACGTCGGGTCATATTGACCCAGCTCATACTTTCAAGTCTTCTATTTTAATATCTATAAGGGCTGGGCTCGCAAAATTTTTATTTATCTCTTTTTGACGTATTTTGATTGAGATGGCGTAGGATTTTTTTCCCGCTGCCTGCTGTACGGGCGCGAACCAGCCATATTGACCCGAGGTGACAGTTTGTGTGGTTCATTTCTTAGTGTTTTGACCCGAGGTGACAGTGTGTGTCGTTCATTTCTTAGTGTTTTGACCCGAGGTGACAGTGTGTGTCGTTCATTTCTTAGTGTTCATTTCTTAGTCTTAGTTCATTTCTCAACCCTTGTTGAAACTCTTAGGAAAAATAAGCCAGAAACCCCCACTGCATTTCTGCCACACAAGTCAAGGGAAGCGAACAGCTACCTTTTTAGGTTCACAAAGAAAGTTTCTATGGTGTCTTATGTACCCAAAAAAATCAAGAGCAGTAATTTTGTTATCTACAATGTGTAGCGATAAATCCATTGACAGCGGAACAGGGAACAAAAATAAACCCGAAATTATAACTTTTTCCAATGCTACCAAAGGAGAGGTAGATACTAATGACCAACTTTGTGCAAATTATTCTGGAAGTAGGAAGAAAAACAACTAGATGGCCCTTGGCCATTTTTTACCACTTACTTAATATGTCAGGCATTAATGCGTATATCACATGCAAAAATAATGCTCAACGTAGAAATATAAATTTCAAAATGGACCGACCGCACCTTTCTCAAAAGTTTGGGGCATCAATTATTGCGAAACGTCATTATCAGTCGCTGAGCACCGTGATCCCACGGAATTTGAAGGTGAGTACCAATATGTATCTGCAAGAAGAAGGCGCAACAATTCTTCCGATTACAACAAATGGAGAAGACACTAACCCTAAAAAACTAAGAAGATGCCACATATGCCCTAGTACAAGGGACAATAAATATCCTACTTTTTGCAGTAACTGTAAAAATTACATATGTAAGATACACTCAGTAACTATTTGCACTAACTGTAGAAATAATTGTAATTAATTAACTGTTTTAATTTTAATTGTAAACTGTAAATATTTTCTCTGTTTTTCATTACATGCTAAGCAGCATCTCATTTAGAAATTACATCTTTATGTTATTTTTTTTTAATTTGTACTTCTGTTTTATTAAAGTATAAATAAATGTTTTGTCTTCGATTTCTATTCCCTGTAACCTGATATTAGTTAGTTTTTCCTTTTTATTTAATAGTTTTTAATGCTGGGTCAATATGACCCGAGGTGACGGCTTATAGCACTTTACGAAAGGTGACGGCTCAACGGTTAAGTTAAGTTGTTACACATTCATTAGCAAAAACAATCAAGATGCAATTTGTAATCAATTTTTGAACATTCCGGTGTCCGGGCAGTGCACCAACAAAAAAGCTCCGGGCGCCAATGTCCTCCGAAGATGCTGACGCACCTTAAATTAAAAATAAAAATGAGAAAACCCTACTTTAGATAAACGTTTCGAATGAACCCATTAGTTCATCATCAAATAAAGGTTACATAACTGTCACCAAAAGCAGCTTGATATATTCAAGAGGATCTATCCTAAACTTATGAATTTCCGGTTACCAATGATGTACACCATTTTGAGAATTTGAGTCGTTCGAGATTAAAATAGTTGAATCAAAACCATATGTTTATAAAGCTGATGTGTTGTAACCAAAATTTCAAAGCAAAATAATTGACAGATTTCCGCCTGCCTCATTATTAGCTCACTGATTTTTCCCCTATGTAAGGACAGGTAAACTAGCTGGTACTGAGAAAACATTTCCACCATAACTGGCGATAACTGGCCATTCAAGTTAATAAATTGTACGTTAGATAGGTTAACGAAGTCATTAATGCGGTTATTAATCTGTCAAGATTGCAACCTTTCATTGTATGAAGTGGTAAAATAATACACTGCAGAACTTGGAACGACTACGCTAAAGAATGCAACTGGTTGGCAGTATGACTTAGGATGCGCAAACAAGTCGGTACTAGATAGAGGTATACATTTTACAGAATCCATCCAATTAGTAGCGTGAAAGGAATGTTTTGGTTAAGATACCTGTGGATGTAGCTTCTAATGATCGATATCTAGGCTATACCACTGGACGGACATCGTCTCACCATGACGCTGTGAAACAATTGAAACGATTCTAATGTGAAACACAAGACTGCTTAAGCAATTTTAAAAGTCTACCCGGTAAATTTTCTAAAATTTAACTTTTTAAATGGGGATTGAAAAGTTAAAATAAGTAACGTATGCCTATTTTTTTTTTCAGGCTAGCTTTACGTACAACTATTCACTGATCAGCTGTCGAAAACGGGCAGGAAAACATACTTTACATAATTGTTATTCAGCACTTCAGATATAGTCCAAGACCGAAACCAGGAATTGAACCCGTGTGCCAAATACGTACATCTTACTTTTGTGAGCGCCTAAGTGGTGAGATTATAATTGTAAGTTTTTCTCGAACATGAGATTACTGTTGAAATATTCTAATAATACGTATTTCTAAGGACCAAATTTTAATAATGATATGTGTAATCGTAAACAAATAGAAATTATTTTAAACAGCGTTATGTCCAAGTCTTATCATCGTATACGGAGGTGTGGCTATTAAATAACGAGACTGATGCTACTACAAAAGAACTATGCATGCGCCAAATCCTAACGACCGACAGCTGTGTAGCGTAAAGCCTTCTCTTTCGATTGCAGCATCTCACGTGTAGAGAAATCTGTCTGACCGGAACCTTCGTTTATGTAAAGAGGTGTTAGTTTCGTTTTGCCGAAAACATGATACTACACATGTAGTAGAGCAAGGAATTGTCGTGAAATTTCACATGAAACTGGGTAAAACCGCTACTGAAACTTATCTTTTATTAAAAGAAGTTTATGGTGATGAATGTTAATCACGTGCGCGAGTTTTTGAGTGGTTCAAGCGTTTCCAAGATGGCCGAGAAGAGGTCGGAGATGATGTCCGCCCGGATCGCTCTTCCATGTCCAAAACGGATGAAAATATCGATTATAATTAATCAACATTACTACCCTGAGGTGCTTGCTCAACTCCGTGAAAGAGTAAGGAAAAAAACGACCCGATTTGTGGAAGAACAAGTCACGGGTTCTCCCATCAAGACAACAGAGCCGGCTCACACTGCATTGTCTGTCCAAGACGTTTCTAGCCAAGTACAAACATCCCAGTTTTAGGCCATCCACCCTTATTCGCCTGACCTGGCCCCATTTGACTTTTATCTGTTCCCCCAAAGTCAAATCTGCATTAAAAGGAACACGATTTCCAGTCCGTTGAAGCTGTGAAAGAAAAAGCGGCACGCGTCATGTAGGAGCTCACAGAAAAAGACTTCCAGCACTGTTACAGAACAATGGTAAATTCGCATGGAGCGTTGTAGGGATAGGGGAGGGGTGTATATTGAAGGTTATAATAACTAAATATGTATAAATTTAAAATAAAATGTTTTATAGCAATAGTCTCGTTATTTAATAGCCACACCTCGTGGTAAAAGCCAGGAAAATTGTGCCAAAGTAGCCCTTTCGGTTGAGGGTACCTACGTATTTTCAATGAAAAGCTAATTGAAGTTAGATTAAGGTTTTAATTTATGAAATCAGACTAACAGTAATGAATCCGTTTTAATTATAAAATAAATAAAATTAGAAAAATAAACATTTGCCGTTATGAAATGTTTATACTAAAAGTGGAATGTGTTGAAAGTACATTTCAGATGCAGTTAATGAAATAAAATTAAAACGCGTTGTAATTAATAAACATATATTCCCAGAGAACCGGTTTACACTTAGCAAAACATCATTGGCCACAAAAATTACAAACATGTCGTACATTTTTTTTTAAAAAAAAAAATTTAACGATCAACCACAATGCGAGCTTCATTTTTCCAACCATAGCTAATCTACTAAAACAATGTGCATTTTAACTGCAGTTAGCCAGAGAATGTATGTAGATTCTGCTGTGAAATACTCTTTAGACCTTTATCTTATTACATTAATTTACAATATCAATAACTAACAAAAAGCAAGCCAAAACTCTGGACTCCCACGCATTGCTTGTAGCAGCACACATTGGCGAAGTCATGATCTAGGCAGGCTAGAGTTATTCGACGTTCCAGATCATCGACTGAAGCCACGGGATTAAGGTTACTGTACACTTCATTTTTTAGATATCCCCACAAAAAAAATTATTAGTCTATTGAGGTTAAGTCCAGAGATCGAGGTGGCCACTGGATGGGATAATGAGTCCCTAAGCACTTTTCATGGAAATTTCTGACCAGGTAACCTCGAACAACTCTCGCATTATGTGCCGGGCAACCATCTTGTTGAAAATACATATCTAGCCGGCGTTGTAGAGGAACTTCTTCAAGCATAACTGGCAAAATGTCTCTTAAAAAAAGTTAGATACCTTGCACCAGTTAACTTCTCTCTATAGAAATATGGGCCTATTAGTTCGATTTCCTAAAACTCCACACCAAACGTTTGTAGAAAAAAACAACCTGAACGTCGAATAACTCTAGCCTGCCTAGATCTTGACTTCGCCACGATAAGTGCTGCTACAAGCAAAGCCTGGGAGTCCATAGTTTTGGCTTGCCTATCCGTTGATTGTGCCCAGTTTGATTCTTTTTAAAAAAATAACGTAATTTTGACAATAAACTGAAATTTGTTTTTCATATTTTGAATTACCATAACTTTTGAAAAACCTAACCGATTTCAAAATTTTTTTATGTTTTTTTAGGAGCTCAAATACTATAAAAATAGGCAAAAAAAATATAACGGTTCATTTGAAAAAACAAAGTTGGATGCTGTATCTCGAGATACAGGGGTTTAAAAAATGGGTCAATCCTGAAAATAAAATAGACTAAAAATGATTAAATGTTTGTTATTTTTTCGAAATTTCCCGCCTTTTTTAAAAAAAAGTGGGTGGAGCGTGTAACCATGGTTACCCTGTATATTAAGTAGTTAGAACTTTGAATATTATTGTATGAAAATGTCATTTACCATCATTCGGCAAGGACACTAGTACTGCTACTGTAATTTTGTTCATTATACATAAAAGTACTAATCTTAACCTTTTTAATAATCTAACCTAACCTTTTTTTGGCTCGCCTACCACTTGGTAGAACATCATGCTAAATTGTACCACTTCGTAAAAATGATTGTATTTCGTGAAATTTGTTATTCCGAGTGTGTTATTTTGCTATTATAATCTTTATTTGTGCAGAGATACAATGTATCTGTTACAAAGGAGTTCAAGTTCATGTTCACTTTATAAACTTCGAAAAGTGTAAGATCTTATTTTCTGAAACTTTTAAATAATTAAAAATTGCTAACATATTTTTCTCTACAAAATTATTAATTAATTCACAAAGTTCTTCTTTAGGATTATTATATTTGTGCCCAAATCTTCTAAATTAATTCCTTTTAAGCATTCAACTTCCTGTAAGTACCAATTAAATTTAATGTTGCTTGGATAGAGCTTACTCATTACAATCCAGTCTCTTTAAGCAGATCTTTACATAGTTATCATTTAAGTTCTGTCACATGATAATTCTATTAAATTTTCTTTATCTTTTATCGATAATCATGTAGCTTTTCCTAAATTTTCTTTATAGAAGGGGGGTTTGAAATCCAATTATCATTTGTGTTTTCAGGGTTTTGGGAAAATACTCCATGAAAGACAATTTTATGTGCTATTACATTTCTCGTATATGTTGAGACAGACTAACCTTATTACAGTACATATTAACAACTTTACTGTATAATATTATTAATGCTAGAAACTCCTCTTCTGGAAGACTGTACAAGGAATTGAGAGCTATGATTTAGGAGAAAATAAGTGTATGGACAATGAGTACTCTCTAGATCAGATCTCCTGGATTATGAAAGCGAGAGGCGAACTTATGTATCTTAATTATAGAGGTTTTTTTTTAGAGATGATGAAGGTTCCCGCTGTTCTTTGTGCGATATGTCCTTGTCAGAGAATACTTTTCATTTTCTCGCTGAGTGTTCCGACACTTAAAGAGTTTCGCAATCCCTTTTTTGAAAAGGAGAGTCTTACAAAAGAGCAGATAATAACATATCTAAATGGTTATCTTAAATGGAAACCAATTATAAATTTTTGTAAATATGCTTGGAATTTTCATCACAATTATCTAATTCAATCAAATTCTAATAAATAATGGTATAATACAATATATTCTGCAATATTCTTGTGATTTTTAAATTATAATTAAAGTTTAAAGAGATTTTTGCGATGTTTTAAGTATATTATTGTCGGCAACAATTCCATGGATGGTCTTTTGGACTCAGAGTATGTCTTTTATTATGTTCAAGAATGAAATTACTTTTGTATTCATTGCTTTTTTTTTCTAAAAATAAAAGGCTTTACTATTATTATTATTTTTTTTAAATTATTTAAGGCGCGTCAATATCTAAGGTTATTGGCGCCCGGAGCTTTTTACAGTGCACTGCCGGCCTCCGGACAGTGTTCTCTCGTTACAGACAACACTGTCCATCACCGGACATTGAGCTGTAAGAAGCTCCTAGGAAGGAATCTAAGGGTCAGCCGCTGGATTCGAACCCGGGACCTCCGCGTGGGAGACCAGTATGCTAGCCACATAGCTAATCCCTTCCCTGACTTTATTATTATTATTATTATTAAAATAATTTTTATGTATCGCTGAAAAAAAAAAACGATTCTATGATATTTTTATGATATGAATTTTTGATGTCCGCCACTGATTATTTTTCGTGTACCACCAACCACAGGTTGGGAAATGCTCATTAGAGGAATGTTTAAGCTTTTGCAATTTCCTCTTATTTCTATTATTATAATGTAGTTTTCATTTTCCCCTCCTTAAAATCGTACAAGAATCGAGAAAGTTAAAACAAATGTTTAGCTAATAATGATAATTCCCTTAAATTGGGCAAAACTAATAAAGAATCATTGTAAAAGAAGTGCAAGTTACAGTATAAAATATAGTTTCGTAGATAAATTTGTGGCTTGTTAATCCAGTAAGATGTTTGGCAGTCCCAGTATAAGATTTAATATCATATCTACAAGGAAGAATTAAGGTGGAATGCATTAATGAAAAAAAAAATATATATATATATAATGGAGTTAGGGCAAGTTGGGGCTTAAACAGAGTTATTGGAGTGCTTTCATGTATATATATATGTATATATCGTTCCTAATTAGTTGGCGTGCTCAAGCGGGACCTTTTTAATGAGCTACAGTCTCACGGATGGGTAAAAAATAAATAAAAAAATATTGCCGATAGCCAGAACCCTGGTAAGTTTGTCTGTCCAGCTCTATCTTGCTGGAATCATTTCTCGCTCGGCATTCTTCAGCCTGGCTCCCACTCCTTGCTCAAATTAGACAAATAAAAAAAATAAATAAAAATCTAACGAAACTAAATAAATAAAATGGTCTTGCCCATTGCCAGTTCGGTTTTTATAGTCTTAGTGTTGGAATGAAGCAGGAGAGTGTATTGGGAAGAAACGCATTCCCCTCTTAGCTCTACTAAATACGAGATCACCGAGCGAGCCAGGCATTGCTCTTTCAAATTAAAAAGTAAAAGAAATAAATAGATTTCCTATCTCCATTTTATTTTTTTTTTTTTTTTAATTACTTTCAACTTTGTCACTAGCTAGCCTTGTTTTGTATGCATCCCACATTATCCAACAAACAAAGCAAAGTTAATTTATACAAGTATTCTATTCGTCTTTTACTATTTTCTATTAAGAAAGTTATTGTAATCGTGCGGATTTAGAATTTTCACTTTAGAAGGTATCTAATCGCAGAAATAATCTCGAATAAAATTTTGGGGCAAAAATCGATATTGTAAATCGATATGTTAGGCTTTAGACCAGTTAAGCGCGAACCAAATCTCTGTTACGGTTGCGTTTGACGTGTATACTCGTTGTGCAAAAATATAAAATTGCCATTAACTATAAAAAAACTCGAAATTTTAATAAAATACAATAAGAATATTATTTGGTGGGATGTTTCCTTTATCTTTACCTATAGAACTGTGTTGGGAGTCAGCCAAAATGATAAGTGGTTGGTACATTCGCATTAGTGATTGGGGAATTACGCACACCAAATAGAAGCTCTCAACCCTTGTGCAATGCCCGTTTTTACCTTAGACAGTGTTACCATAATAAATAGAATGCGAGCAAACCATGGTATTTGTAAGTTATATTTGTTTAGAATAGGTAAATTGGTCACTCCTCTTTGTAGGAGATGTAATGAGACGGAGGATTTTGAACACATAGTTATGGTTTGCCCTAATTACAAAAAAAAGAAAGGGAAAAGTTTTTTAATGAGATCACAAGATATTGCCCTGTTCCCCTCTATTTTAAGGAGATCATATTTTCAAATAATATCTACGTGCATTCTTCTTTGGTAGAATTTATTAAAAATTACAGTATTTAAAAGCCTACCAGCCAGTTATTGCTAAAAACAAATACAAGTGGTTGATTGGTTAATAGTGTGAACACTGATACCACTAAAATAAAAATAAATACCTTAGATAGAGAGATTCAGACCTCAGTACGAGCATGATTTCATTTTGCACATAATTCCAAAGCACTTTTTCTTCCTTGTAAAAACTCTTGCGTCCCTCTAGTTAAAACTAGAGCAATGCATACGTGAAGACGGTGCAAGATTTTTGAATGAGCACAGAATGCTTTGGTAATTTCAAGCCCCAGGCGCCACGGTAGCCGAGCGGGTTAGAGGCGAGACCTGCGACGCTAATATGTATTGTGGTACTGGGTTCGATTCCCGGTCTAGAGGCCTTGGATTTTATTTGATGGTTAATAAAAGGAATTTACAGTAAAGTATGTTTGCTAGTCGCCTCCGTCCACACCTAATTGGTAGTTGGACGTTAAACCCGCCTGAAAAAATAGGCGATTACTTTACTTTACGAGGGTCGTTTGAAAAGTCCGTGCGAAAATAAAAACTACTTAATTTTTTGGGGTAAACCTTTTTTATTTTTCAACATAGTCTCCTTTTAGGCTTATACACTTCGTCCAACGCTGCTCTAGTTTGTTGATCCCTTCCGAATAATAGGATTTGTCCAAGTCTGAAAAATAGGCATTCGTTTCTGCAATCACCTACTCGTTTGAATAAAATCTTTTTCCCGCTAGCCATTTCTTCATATTGGGGAACAAATAGTAGTCCGAGGGAGCCAAGTCTGGAGAATAGGGGGGATGTGAAATGAGTTGGAACCCTATTTCCATTAATTTTGCGACCACAACTGCTGAGGTGCGAGCTGGTGCGTTGTCGTGATGGAAAAGGACTTTTTTGTGGGCCAATCGTGGGCGTTTTTCTTGCAGCTCGGTTTTCAAACGGTCCAATAACGATGAATAATATGCACCTGTAATAGTTTTACCCTTTTCCAGATAGTCGATGAGGATTATTCCTTGCGAATCCCAAAAGACAGTCGCCATAATCTTTCCGGCCGAAGAAACGGTTTTCGCCTTTTTTGGCGCAGATTCCCCCTTGGTAACCCATTGTTTAAATTGTTTTTTGGTCTCAGGAGTGTAGTGATGTATCCATGTTTCATCCACAGTGACGAAACGACGCTTAAAGTCCTGCGGATTCTTCTGGAACAGCTGTAAACCGTCCTTGCAACACTTCACACGATTTCGTTTTTGGTCAAGCGTGAGCAATCGCGGCACCCATCTTGCGGATAGCTTTGTCATGTCCAAATGTTGATGCAAAATATTATGTACCCGTTCATTTGAGATGCCCACAGCACTAGCAATCTCACGCACCTTCACTCTTCTGTCATCCATCACCATATCATGGATTTTATCAATGATTTCTGGAGTAGTAACCTCAACAGGGCGTCCAGAACGTTCAGCGTCACTTGTGCCCATAAGGCCACTCCGAAAATTTTGAAACCACTTATAAACTGTTCTAATCGAAGGTGCAGAGTCACCATAATATTTATCAAGCTTCTCTTTAGTCTCCTGAGGCGTTTTGCCTTTCGTAAAGTAGTGTTTAATCAACACACGAAATTCTTTTTCGTCCATTTTTTGAAAGTCACTCGACTTCCTCGATTCAAACGAATGCCAAACACAAAGAAATAGACCGATCTGGCTGAAACTTGGTGTGTGTTCTTCCAAGAGATGCTACTAACTAAACATAACCTCGATACGCGCCAGTGGTGCTATCTCTCTGACTCGACCCTCGTACTTTAATCTCAAGCCCTCAGAGATTGCAGAAAAAGTCGCTTGCAGTTGACTATTACGACTATTGTAAACTTTTGGTTGTTTTGCCCTGCGTTCGACGTGTATACACGTCATTGTCTGATTTTAATTCCTCACACTGTGGGGTGGTTTTTTTAAAAACTAAATTCCACGCTTAACTGGTTATGGATCAGTCTACCTTTTTAACCATAATTTTTCTAGCCACCATCTCAGTCATATCTCAGCCAATCCAAATTGTTCATGTTCTTCTGACACTATCATCGATCCAACTTGATCTTAGAATGTAACAGTCACCAGATTGATATAGACAAATTATGACATACTATCATCAACTACCTGCCAAGCTGCATACAATTCTCTCAAAACCAACATTCGAATCATATTCGGCCATTTTCAACTTTATAACAAAAAATAAAATCAATATTTTAAAGTAAAAGTTAAATAATTATTGTAACATAATCAAAATACACCATAGTATCCATAATTCCCAATAATGAGTAAACATTAATTACATCTCTTGCTAATCTGCAAAGACAGGCAAAATCACTATACACAGTTATAAAATAGAATCGAAGGAACCGTTTGGGAGAAAGTTTTGACTAAAACTTTATTGTGATATTAATTCTTAGTGTTGGCTCCTAATATAAACATTAAATTTTTTTAAAAAAGTAAGTAAAGTAATAATAATACCTATTTTTTTCATGCGGGCTTTACGTCTAATTACCAATTAGGTGTCGAGGACGGAGGCGACTAGCAAACATACTTTACTGTAAATTTCTACTATTAACCATTAAATAAAATCCAACGCCTAGAGCAGGGATGTCAAGCTGGTGACCTCCGAGGTAATTTCTTGGAGGCCCACGATGTACTGAGATAAAATGAAAATAGAGATAGTTTTTTATGAAGGGAAATAGCGCTTAGGATAGATCCAGGCAATATCGAACGCAAAATTCCCAGTTTCCGTTAACTACTGAAGACGAGTATAAACGTGACCCCAGGGTCTTTCCTGGGGGAGCCTGTGGGCTTGTATAAACGCGCTGACTTCGTTCCAGCGACGTTTGGAAGACACTATGTCCTGCCACTCTCAGTGGAATGATTATTTTTTAAAAAAAAAAAAATGACGAAGTAGGAATTCCCAAAATATGTTCTTATTTAGGTGAGAAATATCCAAAAATGCTGTACAAATTTTATGTTATTTTTGGAGTGCGCCCTTGTGTTAGCAACTATTTGCGTCCATGAAATTAAATAAAACGGCGTACAGATCAAGATTGACTGGATAAACATCTATCTACCTTAATGAAGACTGTCTGTTCTCAGTCTCTGAATCCAAGATATTGGGAAACTAGAAAAAATTTGTAAATATGTCGTAGCCCGCGTGAATCTTACCTGTTATACCAAATGGCCCGTGGTTCAATTGAGTTTGTCACCCCTTGTTCTAGAGCAGTGATGGGCAAAGTACGGCCCGCGGGCCAACTCCGGCCCGCGAAAGTATTTAATCCGGCCCGCCGAGGGTCCATCGACATTGATAGTATATGGCCCGCTATAATTACGTTTTGACGGTCGAGAAGTATAAAGTAGATTCTACTTAGTAGAATAATAGATGCATAACCTATAGGTGAAGCTAAACTAGCCGCGTAGTTACACAAGTGTGTAATGCTGTAATGTTTCTATAATATTATAATTAAAAGCTTTAACACAAAATGCATTTTTTCTATAATTCTGGCCCTCCTCTAGAATTTCTTAAACTTTGTGGCCCCCCATTAAAAAAGTTTGCCCACCACTGTTCTAGAGAGACACCGGGAGTCGAACCCAGTACTACAAATACATATTTAGCTTTACAGCTCTCGCCTCTAACCGCTCGGCTACCGTGGCGTCTAAACACTTAATGCATTTTTGGTTTTCTTCTTAGTTACGGTGGATACAAACACGCACTAACCCGGACAAATTCGTTCTATACTTAGCGTATACTGACTACTGTCAGTGTAAACAATATGGCTGTTCGTACAGTAAAGTAAAGTAATTGCCTATTTTTTCAGGCGAGCTTTACGTCCAATTACCAATTAGGTGTCGTTGACGGAGGCGACTAGCAAACATACTTTACTGTAAATTTCTTTTTATTAACCATTAAATAAAATCCAAGGCCTAAGACCGGGGAATCGAACCCAGTACCACAAATACATATTTAGCTTTACAGGTCTCGCCTCTAACCCGCTCGGCTACCGTGGCGCCTTCTAGGAAGATACAGAATGCAGCGTAATTGGCCTGCCAACTGTGCAGAACCTTGGATCATCCTGACTAGCACCACTTCATCTAGCAAGTGACCATCTTGATCAACCCCATTTTGCGCCCGATCATCCAGGCTCACTGGCATTACCAATGAAATGTGATAATTAGTAGCAGAAAACTATTACTGTAATGATACAAGACCCACTTTTGCAAGAAGTTATCGCTCTGCACTTTATATTTCATTTAAAAAAAAAATGAACCCATTTATAATTGCATCAACTGCAGAAAAAAAAAAAATACAGGAAATGTTCATCTGCATACCAAATTACCAGTTGGACAAATCTAGAAGGTATAAAAAGTCGCGTGCGTTATATGAGACGGTTCAACTAACAAGTAGCGAAGTTAGTATAAGATGATAGGGGGCTCCATGATTATAATTTAGGGTTGCAGGTGCGTGTGGCCCCCCCAGGCTATAGTTTGTTTACTATGTCGGCGTGCGGCTCGTTGGGCACGTGGCGCCTCAGGCACTGCACATTACACTACATAATACTCCATTGACTGGGCTTCCGTAACAACACCCACCCATATCTCACACCAGAATACCGCAGGCATACTGATTTCCTTTTGCAAAGATAGGAGAAAAAAATAACTGTTTCAAATTACTCTAAAGTTACTCTGAAAAACTGACAATATTCACTTTTAGTTTTACAGCTAGGTTCGTGCTCACCAGACCAGTCTAAAATCAATGTTTTACTTTCTTTACTGGCTATCGTGTCGAATTTATCACTTTGACTGTTAATCAGAAATACATTTTTAAAAGTATCATGAAAAAAATAAGTCATTTTAATGACTAGAGTGGGGATTGACACTTTCCTTGTGACTCTAACCAGAACGTTTCCCAACCTTTTTTGGCTTGCGTACCACTTGGTAGTACATCATGCTAAATTGTACCACTTCGTAAAAATGATTGTATTTCGTAAAATTTGTTATTCCGAGTGTGTTATTTTATTATTTGTATTTATTATAGAGATACAATGTATCTGTTCCAAGTTCAAGTTCACTTTATAAAGTATACGATCTTAGTTATAAAACTTTTTTTAACCAATTAAAAATTGCGTACTTATTTTTCTCTTCATAATTAATAATTAATTTACAAAGTTCTTCTTTAGGATTATTATATTTGTGCCCAAATCTTCTAAATTAATTTCTTTTAAGCATTCAACTACCTCTGTAAGTACCAATCAAATTTAATGTTGCTTGGATAGAGCTTACTCATTATCATTACAATCAAGTCTCTTTAAGCAGATTTTTACATAGTTATCATTTACGATAAGTCACATGATAATACTATTAAATTTTCTTTATCTTTTATTGATAATGATGTAGGTTTTCCTAAATTTTCTTTATAGGAGAGATTTGAAATCTAATTAGCATTTGTTTTTTCGGGTTTTGGAAAATACTCCCTGAAGGACAATTTTAGTCCCCTTAAATGTGCTATTATATTTTCTCGTTACTTTATTCTTATACATATTAACAACTTAACTGTATAATACATATTATTAATTAAAATAATTTTTCGTGAATTATAGAGAAAAACGTTTCTATGATATTTTTATTATTTAATTTTTTTATTTATGTCCGCCATTATTGATTATTTTTCGCGTACCACCGACCAGCCCACAGGTTGGGAAACGCTGCTCTAGAATATTGCGACACGAGCTAAAGACTCGATTTGTGAAGGGTAAGAAAACAATTATTAGCTTAAATATTTTTCCTATTCTAAAAAAAAAAGGGCAAAATAAATAAATTTACCTATTTAAAATATAAACATAACTAAAGTTAAGTAAATTCTTCTCTCTCGTAATTGCGTGACACTTGAAAAAGATATTTTTGGGTATAGAAAAAGTTAAAAGGCTCAAAAAACTCTAACTTGGATTCGGTTTTGATGCTTAAGTCGTTCCTTAAATACTGAGGAGTTACCGGAAGTGAGATTTCAGTTACAAGATTATTCTCTTAAAAAACAAAAAAAACTCGGTTCGCGCGTTTAAGCGCTAAGTTGTTTACAAAAAGAAAAGGTAACAAGAACAAGAACATTTTCTGAACATACCTTTTTATAAATAAATAAAAATAAGTTAGGAGACGCTACGCCCCTCAAGTCTCCAAAATAGAGAGACAGAAAGATGGAAGTCTCCACTCATATATGTAGTACACAGTGAGTAAATATTTGTGCTGTGGCAGCACTCGACTTGGACTTTGTATAACCTACAACACGCGAAACACTTTTTTTTTTATAACCTCCACCACTGCCACTCCAAACTGTATACAAACAATAACACACTAATAGTCTGTCTTCAATTAATTTACATATGTATGGAGTGTATTGTCAGCACCAGACAGGTGCTATCTTATTTTATTTTTACTTTGAGAGCATCTAGTTGAAGTTAAGGTCAAATCCTACGTCCTACAAGTTTCCGGTGTACTGTCCAATTTAAACATTTGTAAATATTAAAAACAAAACTGGTATGAACAAATAATTATTATTCAAAAAAATAATTAAATATCATTCGAAATAATAATTATTCAAAAATAATTTTAAATGTGATAGGTTAGAAATTGTATAAAATTATATTCAAATAAAGTACGTAATTATATAAGGCTGCCGCCTTTTCATTCTAACACTGGCTTAGTTATTATTTATTTGTTTATTTACTTTGCAATATTTGAAAATAAATATATAAAACATTTAAATGTTATTGAATATCATAAAATAATAATTTGTGAATACAAATGATCTTCAGAGTTGTTTATACTATTATCCTTGCGGCTCATTATTATTTTTGCATCAACCCAGATCTAATAGATTTCGAGAAAAAAGTGGCCAAAAATGAGAAAAAACGGCATTTTCAGAAAATGTTCCTGTTCTTGTTCTTCTACTTGTTACCTTTTTTTGTAAATTCGATGAAGATTTAAGAACCTGGGTCTACCACAGTTTGGAGAAGGAACTTTACAGGTGAGAAATCCTGCCAGAACCTTAACATTCCTTAATGGAACTGGCTTGGACAGGATGCTATAAGAATGGGCAGATTGTATTCTGCCACCAAGACAGGGTTATGCCAAGGTAGGAGCTTTTTCAATCGCAGAGCAAAAAAGGTTGTGTATTCAAAAAAAAAACCTACTTTATATTTATTTAGATACAAATCGTGACGTAGGATTCAAACTCATTATTAGATCACGACCTCTAGCTAGGAAACAAATTGTAATTTGCATATACTCGTAGGCGTATATTGTAGAATACCGTCCGATCTCATTCATTCTATTTGGTACACATAAAACGCAATCAGAATATTTACATTAAACAGATTGTTGTATTCATTCGTACGCTTTTTATTTTTCAACTCATTTGAAATTTTACAACTTTTGGTTCCGCAACCAGTAAATCAGCAACAAGTAAATTTCTAGACGTAATAACAGGGAAATTTATTTTTTCTGGAATGAGTGGCGAGAAAAGTAGATGAACTAGAGCAGCGTTTCCCAACCTTTTTTTGGCTCGCGTACCACTTGGTAGTACATCATGCTAAATTGTACCACTTCGTAAAAATGATTGTATTTCGTGAAATTTGTTATTCCGAGTGTGTAATTTTATTATTATTTGTGATAGAGTTGCAGTGCATCTGTTACAAAGCAGTTCAAGTTCATGTTCACTTTATAAACTTTGTAAAGTGTAAGATCTTAGTTTTAAAACTTTTTTTAAATAATTAAAAATTGCGTACATATTTTTCTCTTCAAAATTATTAATTAATTTACAAAGTTCTTCTTTAGGATTATTATATTTGTGCCCAAATCTTCTAAATTAATTTCTTTTAAGCATTCAACTACCTCTGTAAGTACCAATCAAATTTAATGTTGCTTGGATAGAGCTTACTCATTACAATCCAGTCTCTTTAAGCAGATCTTTACATAGTTATCATTTAAGTTCTGTCACATGATAATTCTATTAAATTTTCTTTATCTTTTATCGATAATGATGTAGCTTTTCCTAAATTTTTCTTTATAGAAGGGGTTTAAAATCAAATTATCATTTGTATTTTCGGGTTTTGGGAAAATACTCCATGAAAGACAATTTTAATCCTTGATAAATGTGCTATTATATTTTCTCGTATATCTTGAGGCAGACCAATCTTATTACTGTACATATTAACAGGTTTACTGTATAATATTATTTTGTGTGTACCACCAACCAGCAACTAGCGTACCACAGGTTGGGAAACGCTGCATTAGAGGATTGTGACGCAAGAGAAGGAACTTGGGTATTCCGGAAACTGTGAACAATTTACGTCACTAGTAAATGGAATTCGGAAATCGGAATAGTAAGTGAAGAAAACGAAAAAAGTTCTTGTTAAAGAAACAGAATATTTGGATTGAAGGGTATGAAGGCAGCAGATATTAAAACCATTAGTTGTTCCTAAGCCCCTTCGGTTCCATTGCAAACAAAAGTAAAAATTGATTTTAAAAGTAATTTTAGGAAAGAAATTAGCTGAGTGGTTAGCGTATTGTATTCCTACAGAGATATACTCGGTAATGGACGGTCTGTAGCGAGAGAGCCCTGCCCGGAGGCCGGCAATGCACTGATAAAAAGCTCCGGGCGCCCAATAACTTCAGATGTTGACGCGTCTTAAATTAAAAAAAATAATAAAATTGTAGAAAAACACCAATTTAAATGAAGCAATTTGAAAACACCCTTACCTTGATCGCAGAGAATTCCGCCCCAGTTTGTATCACATATGCACTGCCAAGAAGAACCATTGCAATATCCATGCTTGCAGCCAGGATATGGAGTACATTGTTCACACAGTTCACCACGCCATCCAGGACGACATCTGTAATAAAATGTAAAATATATACATTAAAACCTCCGACAATCAGGAGCAATATAAAACGAAGAGGTAGGACAAGGAATAGCACCAATTAGTTAGTCGCCAAATCAACCACCAAAATGAAAAGTAATGTTTTCTCTCTCCTTAACTTTACAAGGACAGGGGACTTAACCCTGATCAGTACTTCTTATGTAGCTCCAAATTCACCTTCTCATGCACATGGTTGCAGCAAGAGATCGCCAGACCCCATACTGCCGTTTCAAATGTCTAATGTCTGATCACCAAAACAAACAAACATCCCTAACATTTTGAGAATCGAAAAAATATTTAAGTTAAAAAAAGATTGAAAAACACATTAGTACAGTCGAGCCTCCCATAAAGGACACTCTCACTAGCGTCCACCTCCGTTTACGGTCAGTTTTTGGATTTCCCCGTTTTTACCCCTATACACTTTCTATATAAAAGAACCTCCGTCTAACGGGTAACTCTACATAACGACCGCGGATATTGATTTTAGGGAACGGATTAAATGTTTCACCTCCCACCAACGACCACCTTATTCTTAAAAGTTCCTTTGACGCGGTGATCAAAAGAATTATCCCCTCTCAAGTTTTTGTTTTTTTTCCTGGTTTTCCCTAAAGTTTCCTATATAAGCTCCATACATCTTGGACCATTTTAATCATTTTTCAATATTACTTTGGACGAACAATATTATTTTTTCCGATATGTCTCTCAAACGAAAGTGACTTAACTCTAGAAGAGAATATAAATGTGTTGGAAGATTTTGCAAAAACCAAATCGAGTCATCGTCAACTTGCCGAAAGGTTTGTTCTATTTTTCTAATAATAGATGATAGTATGATGATAATTTTACCATAAATTATTATTGTTATGAATAAATGTGATGATTATTATAAAAATTATTAAATAAGTTAATAATATGTAGTTTTTTGATCATTTTTTTGAATAATTAAGAAAAATTTGGTGCATATCATGTAGCTGCAATAATTATGCAATTAGGTACGTTTTTAGATCTATTAATAATAAACAATTTTTAAATAGATGTTTGGAAAAAAACCCATATTTTTTCATTATGAAACTTGCCTACCTCCTTCTAACGGCCACCTCCAAACAGCGGCCACTTTGCTTTTCCCCGCCAGTGTCCGTTATTGAGAAGTTCGACTGTATATGTTATTGCTTCAAAATTTAAATTTACTGCAACCACGAATAAGGAATTCTTTGCTTTTTGGAACAAAACTGACAAAAGCGGTTTTTGGTTGTCCAGTAACAAGAAAAAAGTGAACACACTTGGTAGTTTGGTAGTTCAGCGCCATCGCGTGAGGGTGAGCGAAAACGAGCCTTGGTTGAACGGCGACAATGCGATAAAATATAAATACTTAACATACCAAATGAACAAAATCGAAATCTATTATTAATTTCTTTAATGAGAACGAATCGTTCGCAAAAGCAATTTAGGCTTTTGGCTCCTTGTTACGAATATAACTTAGCTGATAATGAATACAACCAGTGATGGCATCCTAATTGTTTAGGAACCGGTTCCATAATGTCGAATCTAGGAACCTATTCTTAATTTTTATAAAAGTGAAAACAAATCACTTAACTAGCCTCACTTTGCATTAAAATTACCACTTTTTTTCCACTATTGTGTACACTATTGCGACACAGATTACGGCGCGGTTGCAATTTTGTACGGCTCCAGACTGAAGCGGTCAACAGTTGCAACACTGCAGGGCATGGCGCACGATTCAAAACTGAAGTCAGAGTCAATTCATCAATTTTTAATAACCAGTTCCCAAAGGTTTCATAATTTAAAAAAAAAAAAAAACAGTTCGCGCGAACCGGTAGGATGCCATCACTGAATACAGCGTGATCATCTTTTTTAAACAATTTAGGCACGCTAGCTAATTGTTAATTTTGTTTTAAATGTATGATTTTTATGTCAAAAAGAAGTCAAATATTAAAGAGATGTTGAAACCGTACATTAAACGGCACTTCAGATTAAAGCTCAACTTTCATTCCTGCTTTAGATTCCAGCTTAAGCTCAGTTTAAACTGAGTTTACTGGGAAAACATTCGTGCATGTTGAATAACTACAGTTTAAAGAATTCAATAAATGATATTTTTTTAAAAACACAGGTCTTTTAAAAGATAGAAAGAAAATAAATTTATTATCCTGGGACTATTGTCCCCTTAGAATAAATACATGTACAATTGGAGGCCCTATTGGTTTGGCCTGTATTTCAGGTATTTATAAACCAAAAAATAGGCCAATATTTACAAAAATAAGAATTAAAATTAACGAAATAAATGCATTCAGTTATGGAAGAAGCTGGATAGAGAGGAGATAACTGAACAGAAGGGACTTAAAGATGGAAAGGGTAGCAGCATGGCGGACAGATGATGGCAAGGAGTTCCAGAGAGAGGTAGCGCGTATTAGGAAGGATTTGTCAAAGGATGAAGTACGATGTGAGAGAATATAGAGATCAGAGATCTAGTATTACGAGAATGGATCGAAGATTTGAACTTGAAGAGTTGGAAAATATAAGATGGCCTTTGAGATTGGATGACTTGGAAGAAGGAATGAAGCCCTAAAAAATATTGGCGGCTATAGACAGGAAAAAGCCACTTCAACTCATCGTAGTAGCGCGAAATGCGGGAGTCTCTGGGTAATGCTGAAAATAAATCTTATGAAGCAGTTCATGAGAGGCGCTTGAGCTTAGCTTCAATATCCACCAGAAAGACCGGGCCATACACTAAGCAACCATGGGAGAAAACAAGAGAGGAAACCAAGAGTTGCCGGGTCTTAATTGGTGACAGGAACTATTAAACTGCTTCAGGATCTGGATGGAGTGGCGAGAGTCTTTTTGTGTGAATCAAGAAGTATAAAGAAGTGAAAAGTAAACCAAACTAACTACAAACTGGTCCCTGCAATGGGGAGAAGCCAAAATAGTATCATCCTCGGACATTAAAATGAGTAGTTATAGGAAAAAAAGTAGTAACCAAGTGGCCCCAAGAGGTTTTGGACGAATATCAGGTAACTGTGGAGGGTACAGTCTACTCAATATTATATCGATAGTAAGAGCGTTCATTACACTGAAATGGCACATTAGAGACAAGCCTGCTAGCACCTGGATTCGAACCCGGGACCTCCGTTAATCCCTTCCCTTCCAAGGTCTCATTTTTTTATTTATACTGAATAATTTATGCAAAAGTATAAGTCTTAAGTTTCATATTTGTATCAAAAACGATTTTTTGTTTTAATACAAAAAATTAAATAGGTCACACATATTATGTCATGTTACCTCAATTAATATGGTTACCAAAAATATTTATAAAGTCATCAGTATAGGAGATTTAATTAAATTAAAACTGTCCGGTAGGACAGTTGTATAAGGATTGATCGTCAAAAAGTGCACGAAAAAGCGTAACGTTAAAAAACACCCAACTTTGACAATTTTTTTCTCTTTTTCTATAAAAGATAAAATTCCCAAATTTTCTTTAAAATATAGGGCAAACCCTCCTTTATAACTGTAATTTTTTTGCAACCCCCCAGACCTAATAGATTTCGAGAAAAAAGTCGCCGAAAATGAGCAAAAACGGCATTTTCAGAAATTGTTGTTGTTCTTGTTCTTCTTCTTCTTCTTCTTGTTGTTGTTACCTTTTTTGTAAACTACGTAGCGCCTAAACGCAAGAACCGATTTTCATGAATGAGGTGACATTCGATTCGGAATTTTATGTAGATGTGCCTTTTGGGGGTCTCGACGCTGTACACCGAATTAGAGAGGAGTTAGCCCCCTGTATGTAAGGCCCCCTTCAAAATTATTATTACTAATTACTCTGTAAATCTTAGCCCGATTTTGATAAAATTTGGTAGGATGATAGAGTTAGGGCTCCCCTACGTAACATTAAAGTGGCGATCTGCTCTTACACTAGTTAAGGGGAAGTATAGCAATCGTTTCAAATTATCGACAAGTGAACTGATTTTCATGAATGAAGTGTCATTCGAATCGAAATTTTGTACAGATTTGCACTTTAAAAGTCTCGTCGCTACGCCTTATATGGAGGGGAGTTTGCCCCACCCAAGTAAGGCCGTTTCTAAAACTATTATTACCAATATTTCTATAACGCTTTGTCCGATTTTGATAAAATTTAGCACGAAGAAGTGATTAAAGCTCCTCTACATGGCTGTGAAGTGCCATCATGCTCTTACACCTACTAAGAGGAAGTACTGAAATCGTTAAAATTATCAATGGGTGAAACTATTTACATTAATGAATTGTCGTTCGATTCAAAATCTTTGCCTCTTTGCCTTTTAGGGAGAAGTACTGTAATCGCCCGTTTATTTTTCTTACTCCTCTTAAAAGGAAGGTCTGAAATCGCAGTTTAAATTTGCTTTTTACGTACAAATACCTTCCTATTTTATATAAAAAGGCTTTCTCAAAAAAATTGTTATTGAGGATGGTTTGAGGACCGCAACTATAATCATTCTTTAAAAAGATCTCTCCAGTGGTAGTTACGGTTCCTACTTAACACCTTATCAGGTTATAATGATAGAATTGCTTATTCCAAATTTAAAAAAAACAGTAAAGCAGATATGTAACTTAGCAAAAAAGACAAAAATGAAAATCTTTCCAAAAGGTACAAAAATCTCCTTAACAAAAACTTACAGTTTAAAATGTTAAGTATAAGGGTTGATTAAACGCCAAAAGGTACACAAATCAGCAAGTACCAAACATTTCATTCAAGCTTAGTTGATATAATTTAAGTAATTTTGCTGCATTAACTTTTCCTTCACATTTTTTAGAATTTATTAGATGTCACAGACCCTTATGCTGGCCATTTTCATCTACAAAAAATTTGTTCAAGTAGCACTGTAGATTGACTGTAATATCTATTAATCTATAATAATCAAACTATTAATTACAGGTTAAAAAGAAAACGTTATAAAAAATAAAAAAAAATACGAGGCTACAAAATTTAAAAACTTTTTTAAAAAAATGCTTACACCAACATACATCAATGATTTCGATTATTTTATTTTTAATAAAAATCGTCTGTTTAAGTTTATTCTTCGATTAAAGTAATTGTTATTTTATGTAGTAGTCAAACGTTTATAATAATAGGTAATAATTATCTGGCTTTATCGCAAATAATATAGTTTTCTTCAATCACACTCTCAATGTAGCTGTTCTTCTCACAATGTTATATATAGGTTATGTAATATAAAATAAATAAGTATTGCATACTTTTAGGACAGCTAATTATTCCAGTATTTTACTGTAAGTAAAATTAAATTACAATTGAGAAATGAATAATTGTTGTTGAATAATCTACTTGTTATTAACTGTGTGTTATTTGTGCTCACGAATATTTCGGTAAGACGAATTCAAGTCTGAAATATTGTTTTAAATCCTCCGTGATTCAAATTTAAACAGTAGCCGACTCTAACTTTGTCTTTTTCTACTTTAACATGCATGTATAAGATGTGACAACTTCAGAATAAAGGGCATATTAAAGATAAATCAGAAGAATAATTTGGAATAGAGTTAAAATAAAGTACCTATTTAAAAACGAAGATATAATATACATTTTATCATAATTATAACCAAATAATATTATGAACGAACTGGCCAGCATAAGGGTCTGTGACATCTAATAAATTCTAAAAAATGTGAAGGAAAAGTTAATGCAGCAAAATTACTTAAATTATATCAACTAAGCTTGAATGAAATGTTTGGTACTTGCTGATTTGTGTACCTTTTGGCGTTTAATCAACCCTTATACTTAACATTTTAAACTGTAAGTTTTTGTTAAGGAGTACAGAAAGGAAATGACGTCATTCCAAAGTTATTTTCTTTAAGGAATGAAGATTTTTTTTTTAAGCATATCCGCTTAGAAATTAAGTCGTTGTTCAATAAAATTATAGTAAATTTCTATGAACATCTCATTTCCGTTATGAGCTGTTAGCAATTTATATAAATAAGTTTCCAATTAGAATGGTACAAAAGGAATGTTTACTGCAAAGTCATCTAAAAATTCTGATGAATCATTTCTTGCCCAAAAATAATTCTAAACTCCTGATGTAACGGTAAATTGAAATTTGGAAAATATTAATAAATATGTAGCTGTAGTCTGTCTACTTTGTTTCTTTGGTGATCAGTAGGGAACGGATTCGTATGTATTTACATATTTTTTTCTAGGCAATTTACAGACGTTTTTCAACTAGAAGTATTCATACTGACACTTTTTAAGCCGTTTGAGTCTACTTTTATTTCACATATTTCCACATATTTGGATGTTATCGCATATTTATACATATTTGATTAAAATAAATAAATATTTCTACATATTTAATCAAAATATGTACATATTTTTTCATATTTTTCATTTTGGGCATATTTTCATAAGTGGGAGATGGTTGACAGGAACTGTGAACCGCAGACTGTAAGGCTGTGAATCACAGTGGGTACAATGGTTATTGTAATTTACACAGAATGCTGCTAAACAGTGACGGGCACTTGTTAGTTCTTTGAAGTTGTCTGTTCTTTCAGCTCGTTCGTTGAAGTGTCCAATTCGTTTCGTTCGGTCACTTAGTGTATTCTTTTTTTGGGTGAAATGCCACGAACATCGGCCTCAAACAAACAACTGGTTGCTAAATATCTTCGCGAGTTTCCAGCAGAACTTTTTCGAAGTGATGGAGACATTTTGTACTGCACAGCTTGTGACAAGCGCGTTTCTTGCTCTCAACGTTCCCAAGTCACCCAACATATTGCCACCGGATCGTACATAGAGAATAAAAACAGAAAGAAAGAGAGGACGTCCTATCAAGCCTTCCTTACATCTCCATCATCAAGTAAGTCTACTCTGAGTACAGATCTGTGTCGGGCTTTGGTTAGAGCAGATATCCCTTTCCACAAACTTAAAAATCCTCATTTCAAAGGATTCTTAGAGACCTATATTGGGAAAAAAATGCCTGACGAGAGCACTCTGCGGAAAAACTACCTGGAAGATATCTATAAAGATACACTAACCAAAATTCGAGAACATATCAAAGATGGACCGATTTGGGTGTCAATTGATGAAACCACTGACGTTGAGGGCAGGTATATTGCCAATGCAGTTATTGGAAAACTTGATGCTGATGCTGATGTGGATTCAAAGCCATTCCTTTTGAACTGTGAGGTTCTCGAAAAATGCAATCATTCCACCATTTCACGATTCTTCGATGCCTTAATGCATATCCTATGGCCCTGTGGAGTTTTGAACGAAAAAGTTCTTTTGTTTCTCTCTGATGCTGCCCCAACATGGTCAAGGCTGGGCAATCTATTCAGGTATTTTATCCTAAGATAATTCATGTGACGTGTATTGCTCATGCCTTGCGTCGAGTAGCAGAAACTGCCCGATCTTTGTTCAGTGACGTAGATTCCTTAATCTCCTCGGTTAAAAAAGTGTTCTTAAAAGCACCAAGTCGCATTAAAATGCTAAAAGATCTCTATCCAGACTTGTGCCTTCCACCAGAACCAATATTGACAAGATGGGGTACTTGGCTGGAAGCAGCTATGAAAACTACAATAAAATCAAGAATGTCCTTTCACATCTCGAAGACGAAGCAGTAGCGATAAATACAGCCAATCGCGTATTCATTTATTCGAGAAACCTAATTTAAGGAACGACCTTGCATTCATTTCTGACAATTGCGTATTTCTTGCACAAGCCATTACCCAACTTGAGTCCCAAAATGTTCGACTGACAGAAAACGTGTCCAACGTTAAAAAAGTCATCGAAAAGGTGGAAGGAATACCTGGGAGTAAGGGAGATCTGATCAGATCAAAACTGGTAGAAGTACTGAGCAAGAACAAAGGGTGGGAGACCATCTGCCAGATTTCTGATATTATCAGTGGAACAGAAGTCACCTCAGAACATCGTGTACCCTTTACAACCAACGAGATAACTTCTTTCAGCAAGGCACCTATAACATCTGTAGATGTTGAACGATCTTTTAGTCGTTACAAGTCCATCTTACGCCCAGATCGTCGTCACTTTACGTTCCAACATTTGAAATTTCATGTGGTTGCAAACAATTTCGAAGAGTGAAGTTTTCAAAATTGAAAATTTAACACATCTTTTTATAAATAGTAAAAATGTTCTTTGTTGTATAAATCATTATAACTTGTAAAAACAAATCATTTTGTTCCTAATAAATTATTATAAATTGTAAAAATGTTCTTTTCTTGTATAAATAATTATAACTTGCCCCCCCCAACAAAAAATCCATTTTCATAAAAAAAAATGTCCATTTTACTTAAATATTCCAGAAAATATTTTAAGAAAATCACATATTTTCCACATAATTGACGAAAATAAATGCATATTTTAGTTAAATATTTGGCATTTTTAAATACATAAAAATCCGTTCCTTAGTGATCAGTAACCAATGTCGTAGGACAAGATAGACATAATTCCATTGTACTGGTAAAGAAATCATTTAAAAGAAAAAAATTAATAATAATGAAAAAAATAGATCAGGGAAGGGATTAGCTATGAGGTTAGCGTATTGGATTCCCACGCGGAAGTCCTGGTTTTGAATCCAGCTGCTGGCTCTCAGATTTTCTTTTTCTAAGAGCTTCCTTACAGCTCACTGATGGACAGTGTTGTCTGTAACGAGAGTACACTGTCCTAAGGCCGGCCGTGCACTCAAAAAAAAGCTAGCGATTGTGTATTTTTTTTTTTTTTAAGATGTGGTAAAGTTAAAAATTTTGGGGGGGCGCTAGAAAATAATTGATTCTCAAATCTGGGCTGTAGACGAAATAAATTTGAGAACTCTTCTCTAACGGTTTTGAACAAAATTCTTATGTACGTTACATAAACATAGATTTAGAACGCTTAAAAACATTGTGAGATTACAATTTTATTTTATTTTGTGAGAACAGTTTTACAAATTGTATAACTTGGGTTAGCACTTAAATATTTCACAAGTTTTTTGTAGTTTAAAGAAAGGTTTTGAGTTAGAACCTTGATAATAGTAATTAGAGAGAGTGTTTACGCCATACTTTTTTGAATTATGCTGAAAACAAAATGCGGATCCCCTGGTATACACTTGAAAACAATTTTTTAAAACGTAAGTTTTTAAAACGTGTATTTCCGCTAATAAAGAAAATACTTAAATTAGAAAATCTACTCCATTTTAATGCTAGGGAATACAGAAAGAATTTAAAAAAAAAGAAAATGCTAAAGATTTCCTATAAAATTGTAATTCATTTGAAAAGAGATAAGGCTGATTAGAAAAAAAAAGAACCAGAAATTAAAAATAAATGTGCTGTGAACTTTAAAACTAGCCCAACGAGTTCCACTGCATACGAAGGAATGTCAACCTGCGACCGACACACCAGCCAACACTGTGTGCTGCTAGTCGCGAGGCCTTCTTGCTTTCCTGTCACTGTCCCAGGGTCCTTTGATTCCTTATTCTCATCCTTTCTCCTGATGCTAGCTATTAGTGAATCTCGTTAACGTGTCAATTTCTTTTATTTTTCTTATTCACTCTTAACCCGCACTTTGAGGAAATTTTGTTTTCAACAGCGGCTCGAACAGAATGCAATAATAGTGATAATGAATTTCTAGATTTTAGACAGAAGTGAGCGGTATAAAAAACTTTGTTGGTCATTTGATAAAGATAAATAAATCTTTATTATAAATATGTATAATAAATACAGACAATGTAGTGCGAATGTACAATACATTATAACCTTCATAACAATGGTATGTGAAAAGCTTAAGATGTGAAGGATACAGAATGCAGGAAAAAAGGATGGAAAAACCTGCAGCTAGTGTAGAAAGTTAGAGAAGGATGTGTTTTTAGTCTTTTGTAGCGAATAGAAGGATCTGTAGGAGGCTAAGTCGCGGCAGAGTGGATCAGGATGACAGTCTAAGATGGAAAGGAGGTTCAGCAGACTGATTTTGGATATAGGAGTGTACCGGGGGATAATGGATGCAATCTCGTAGACTGTCGCAAGTCTAAGAACATTGTTCTGTGTTGTCCTGGAGTTTCTTGATGTTATTCTACTACAAGTCAGGCTCCAGGCGGAGCTGGCGTAGAGCATTATCGCCCTAATGACCACCTTTGTAAAGAAGGAGTTTGTTGGTTCACAGTCTTTTTGGAGTCACGTGAGAGTAGAGAGGAAATAATAGTCTTACTAGTCCAGTTTGCCTGCGTTTACTTTGTCCTGAACGTGTGTAGTGAAAGTCAGTTTGTTAGTCCAAAGTTAGGCCTAGGTAGTTAATGTTGGTAGACCAAGGGATCAGAGAATTATTGTGTCTGATTTGGTGATTAAATGAGAGTATAGCGTTAGTCTTGTCGTGGTTTATTTTAATTCTCCACTTAGTGCAGTAATTGGTTAGTCTATCGGTAGCAAGAGTAAGTCAGTTGGTGATTGTGTCCATTCTCCAAGATGACGTGTATCAAGCCATGTCATCAGCGTACAAGGCAAGGTTGACATGAGGAGGTTTGGGGCGAGGATTTATGTAGGTGATGAACAGGATGGGACCTAGGATGGAACCTTCGTGAACGCCAGCTGCGATTGGATAAGGGTATGAGGAGGCAGAGTTTAGGTGGATGACCGACTTTCTATTGGAGAGATATGAGTGTAGGCGTTTTGTGAGGTATACAGGAAATTACTTCATGGTCAGATATGCCAACTTAACAGCACCAAGATGATAAATAGTATACAAGATGGATAATCCTTAGGATTATGGATAATCCTGTGTATGGAAACGGAAAGATTTACCCATGCGATTCAAATCCCAGATGTTTGTCCGGCAAACGAGAACGAGGAATAACGGCCAATTACAGAAATAACTCAATTGCAGGAAAAGTTGTGCATTTATTGAGCTTCAAGACCATTTGGATTTTTTTGTTTTACTACCCCGAACAGAGGGGTGTAAATGCAGAAAACTGGGATGTTACGAAACCGACTCTTCTGTAATTGGATGACTCCTTGATTCAATAATCATCCAAAAAATATAGTTGAAACTTTTAACAGAAATCATCGAGAACGAATTTTTTAGACATTAAAGTAAACATTTCATTGTTAATAAGAAACGTTTTGAGGCTCTGGGTTAAGCAGATTTATAGGAAATTTAATGCACTTTCGTTTGGAATAAGCAGATTTGTTGTAGGATAAAGGATAGAAAAGTTACGGCCGTTTTTATGGTGAAAAACGCGTAATATCGACGGAAAAGTTAAAAATGCAAATATCTTGGGACACTATTGAGAATCGGGCCAAAGTGAATAGAATATTTTTTGTTGCATTTGAGCTGCAGAATCACCTCCCGAAGTTTCGACCACTCCTCTCTGTACATCCTGTATAATGCATTATTTAAGCATAATTGTGTAAGTTGTAGCAGCCCAATTGATTGTCTTCATTGATTCAAAAATTAATTTTTTTTGTTTTTCAAATAAAGGACTTTAATAATAATAATAATAATAATTATTATTATTATTATTAAATGGTCTTCTATGATTAGTAATGAATGAAACAAACTTACTCGCAGTCTCCTGGACGGTCGCACTTTCCATGCACCGGGTGACATCCTTGCTTGCATACAGCTGTAACAAATATGGTCAGCATGAAATAACAAGATAGTACTTCAACTCAAATATTTAAGATTTAAACCATGGTTTTCACAATAATGAGGGTATTTGCGAGATATGTTAATAGTGGGCCAGTGGTCAGTACTTCGCCGGCTTCTATGGTCTTGAATCCTACTTAGGTCGCTGTCTTATTTGTAGATTACTATAGAAAAATACCGTTAAAAGAAAGAGAAAATTTATAAAAGAGAGAAATTTTTTTAAAGAGACAGGTGTACTTATGCTTAAATATGAACAGATATCAGCTGGGACAATTTATACCCTGCTTAAACTCAAAGAGAATATTACTCGATGTCTCAATCAAACCAAGGAAAAGTAATAGAAGTATATTTAATAATATGCAATATTACAAACTGGCTAATTATACTAGGTAGACACTTGGATCAGTGCATATCGATGTGTTGAATGTGGATTTTCTGCTACCTAGAAGGTAGATAGGTAGCAGGGATTGGCTCTGCTAAGGACAAAATACAAAACCTACCCTTAAAGGAACGTGGACAACCAACAGAGGTGAAGATAACACGACGTTCTGGAAACAGTAACTCCAGACAAGTCTACGCGTGCAATAATTTGCACAGGGTGGGTAACTAGATGCTATTATTATAATATTATTTTTATATCTGAGTTCATTGGCTCACAAAGCTTTTTTCAGAGCATTGTCAGCCTTCGAACTGACAAGTGTCTCTCATTAAAGACAACATTGTCCATCACCGAATTGTAAAGGAACTTCTAACAAGAGAAAAAATCTAAGGGCCAGCGTTAATCGAAGCCCTTATTAAAAATATTCTAATATTGGACTATCATTTGCAGAATAAGGAAAGTAAGAATAAGCAAATTGTATTATTCCAGAACATTTCGAATCTCACGATCGCTGAGGATTGCGTATTTCGCCTTTGTGTAGGCCATTACTCCATAGGGCGTGGCTCCATAGGGAGTTGCTATTGGTACTACTCTAACACGGTTCATGAAGACTCAACCAAATATAAAAACTTACGAAACTCAACCGCTTTATAGACGTCAGAACTTACTTGACATTAAATTTTTATACGTAAGATCGGCCACTATTAAACTAGCGAAGAAAAAAAGGCAAGAAATCTAAGAAATGCATTCTGGCTACAACACAATTTTAATAGAAAATTCTACCTAATTGGTAGCTGGACATAAAGGCCGCCTGCAAAATACAGGCATCACATTACTTCACTTTAATGCAAAATAATTACTTACAACCTTCAGACTAGACGAACTGGAACCCAATTCAGTATTTTGCCGATATATTTTACTTTTCGATCTCAAAATGAAGGCAACCCTTTATGTATTTATTAGCTTCTGCCTTAAAACAGGATAACAAAGACAAAACAAGTAGAAATCTAGACGAACTGGAACCCAATTCAGTATTTTGCCGATATATTTTACTTTTCGATCTCAAAATGAAGGCAACCCTTTATGTATTTATTAGCTTCTGCCTTAAAACAAGATAAAAAAGACAAAACAAGTAGAAATCTAGACGAACTGGAACCCAATTCAGTATTTTGCCGATATATTTTACTTTTCGATCTCAAAATGAAGGCAACCCTTTATGTATTTATTAGCTTCTGCCTTAAAACAAGATAAAAAAGACAAAACAAGTAGAAATCTAGACGAACTGGAACCCAATTCAGTATTTTGCCGATATATTTTACTTTTCGATCTCAAAATGAAGGCAACCCTTTATGTATTTATTAGCTTCTGCCTTAAAACAGGATAAAAAAGACAAAACAAGTAGAAATCTAGACGAACTGGAACCCAATTCAGTATTTTGCCGATATATTTTACTTTTCGATCTCAAAATGAAGGCAACCCTTTATGTATTTATTAGCTTCTGCCTTAAAACAGGATAAAAAAGACAAAACAAGTAGAAATCTAGACGAACTGGAACCCAATTCAGTATTTTGCTGATATATTTTACTTTTCGATCTCAAAATGAAGGCAACCCTTTATGTATTTATTAGCTTCTGCCTTAAAACAAGATAAAAAAGACAAAACAAGTAGAAATCTAGACGAACTGGAACCCAATTCAGTATTTTGCCGATATATTTTACTTTTCGATCTCAAAATGAAGGCAACCCTTTATGTATTTATTAGCTTCTGCCTTAAAACAGGATAAAAAAGACAAAACAAGTAGAAATCTAGACGAACAGGAACCCAATTCAGTATTTTGCCGATATATTTTACTTTTCGATCTCAAAATGAAGGCAACCCTTTATGTATTTATTAGCTTCTGCCTTAAAACAAGATAAAAAAGACAAAACAAGTAGAAATCTAGACGAACTGGAACCCAATTCAGTATTTTGCCGATATATTTTACTTTTCGATCTCAAAATGAAGGCAACCCTTTATGTATTTATTAGCTTCTGCCTTAAAACAGGATAAAAAAGACAAAACAAGTAGAAATCTAGACGAACTGGAACCCAATTCAGTATTTTGCCGATATATTTTACTTTTCGATCTCAAAATGAAGGCAACCCTTTATGTATTTATTACCTTCTGCCTTAAAACAAGATAAAAAAGACAAAACAAGTAGAAATCTAGACGAACTGGACCCCAATTCAGTATTTTGCCGATATATTTTACTTTTCGATCTCAAAATGAAGGCAACCCTTTATGTATTTATTAGCTTCTGCCTTAAAACAAGATAAAAAAGACAAAACAAGTAGAAATCTAGACGAACTGGAACCCAATTCAGTATTTTGCCGATATATTTTACTTTTCGATCTCAAAATGAAGGCAACCCTTTATGTATTTATTAGCTTCTGCCTTAAAACAAGATAAAAAAAGACAAAACAAGTAGAAATCTAGACGAACTGAAACCCAATTCAGTATTTTGCCGATATATTTTACTTTTCGATCTCAAAATGAAGGCAACCCTTTATATATTTATTAGCTTCTGCCTTAAAACAAGATAAAAAAGACAAAACCAGTAGAAATCTAGACGAACTGGAACCCAATTCAGTATTTTGCCGATATATTTTACTTTTCGATCTCAAAATGAAGGCAACCCTTTATGTATTTATTAGCTTCTGCCTTAAAACAGGATAAAAAAGACAAAACAAGTAGAAATCTAGACGAACTGGAACCCAATTCAGTATTTTGCTGATATATTTTACTTTTCGATCTCAAAATGAAGGCAACCCTTTATGTATTTATTAGCTTCTGCCTTAAAACAGGATAAAAAAGACAAAACAAGTAGAAATCTAGACGAACTGGAACCCAATTCAGTATTTTGCCGATATATTTTACTTTTCGATCTCAAAATGAAGGCAACCCTTTATGTATTTATTAGCTTCTGCCTTAAAACAAGATAAAAAAGACAAAACAAGTAGAAATCTAGACGAACTGGAACCCAATTCAGTATTTTTCCGATATATTTTACTTTTCGATCTCAAAATGAAGGCAACCCTTTATGTATTTATTAGCTTCTGCCTTAAAACAGGATAAAAAAGACAAAACAAGTAGAAATCTAGACGAACTGGAACCCAATTCAGTATTTTTCCGATATATTTTTCTTTTCGATCTCAAAATGAAGGCAACCCTTTATGTATTTATTAGCTTCTGCCTTAAAACAGGATAAAAAAGACAAAACAAGTAGAAATCTAGACGAACTGGAACCCAATTCAGTATTTTGCCGATATATTTTACTTTTCGATCTCAAAATGAAGGCAACCCTTTATGTATTTATTAGCTTCTGCCTTAAAACAGGATAAAAAAGACAAAACAAGTAGAAATCTAGACGAACTGGAACCCAATTCAGTATTTTGCCGATATATTTTACTTTTCGATCTCAAAATTAAGGCAACCCTTTATGTATTTATTAGCTTCTGCCTTAAAACAGGATAACAAAGACAAAACAAGTAGAAATCTAGACGAACTGTAACCCAATTCAGTATTTTGCCGATATATTTTACTTTTCGATCTCAAAATGAAGGCAACCCTTTATGTATTTATTAGCTTCTGCCTTAAAACAGGATAAAAAAGACAAAACAAGTAGAAATCTAGACGAACTGGAACCCAATTCAGTATTTTGCCGATATATTTTACTTTTCGATCTCAAAATGAAGGCAACCCTTTATGTATTTATTAGCTTCTGCCTTAAAACAGGATAAAAAAGACAAAACAAGTAGAAATCTAGACGAACTGGAACCCAATTCAGTATTTTGCCGATATATTTTACTTTTCGATCTCAAAATGAAGGCAACCCTTTATGTATTTATTAGCTTCTGCCTTAAAACAGGATAAAAAAGACAAAACAAGTAGAAATCTAGACGAACTGGAACCCAATTCAGTATTTTGCCGATATATTTTACTTTTCGATCTCAAAATGAAGGCAACCCTTTATGTATTTATTAGCTTCTGCCTTAAAACAGGATAAAAAAGACAAAACAAGTAGAAATCTAGACGAACTGGAACCCAATTCAGTATTTTGCCGATATATTTTACTTTTCGATCTCAAAATGAAGGCAACCCTTTATGTATTTATTAGCTTCTGCCTTAAAACAGGATAAAAAAGACAAAACAAGTAGAAATCTAGACGAACTGGAACCCAATTCAGTATTTTGCCGATATATTTTACTTTTCGATCTCAAAATGAAGGCAACCCTTTATGTATTTATTAGCTTCTGCCTGAAAACAGGATAACAAAGACAAAACAAGTAGAAATCTAGACGAACTGGAACCCAATTCAGTATTTTGCCGATATATTTTACTTTTCGATCTCAAAATGAAGGCAACCCTTTATGTATTTATTAGCTTCTGCCTTAAAACAGGATAAAAAAGACAAAACAAGTAGAAATCTAGACGAACTGGAACCCAATTCAGTATTTTGCCGATATATTTTACTTTTCGATCTCAAAATGAAGGCAACCCTTTATGTATTTATTAGCTTCTGCCTGAAAACAGGATAACAAAGACAAAACAAGTAGAAATCTAGACGAACTGGAACCCAATTCAGTATTTTGCCGATATATTTTACTTTTCGATCTCAAAATGAAGGCAACCCTTTATGTATTTATTAGCTTCTGCCTTAAAACAGGATAAAAAAGACAAAACAAGTAGAAATCTAGACGAACTGGAACCCAATTCAGTATTTTGCCGATATATTTTTCTTTTCGATCTCAAAATGAAGGCAACCCTTTATGTATTTATTAGCTTCTGCCTTAAAACAGGATAACAAAGACAAAACAAGTAGAAATCTAGACGAACTGGAACCTAATTCAGTATTTTGCCGATATATTTTACTTTTCGATCTCAAAATGAAGGCAACCCTTTATGTATTTATTAGCTTCTGCCTTAAAACAGGATAAAAAAGACAAATCAAGTAGAAATCTAGACGAACTGGAACCCAATTCAGTATTTTGCCGATATATTTTACTTTTCGATCTCAAAATGAAGGCAACCCTTTATGTATTTATTAGCTTCTGCCTTAAAACAGGATAAAAAAGACAAAACAAGTAGAAATCTAGACGAACTGGAACCCAATTCAGTATTTTGCCGATATATTTTACTTTTCGATCTCAAAATGAAGGCAACCCTTTATGTATTTATTAGCTTCTGCCTTAAAACAGGATAAAAAAGACAAAACAAGTAGAAATCTAGACGAACTGGAACCCAATTCAGTATTTTGCCGATATATTTTACTTTTCGATCTCAAAATGAAGGCAACCCTTTATGTATTTATTAGCTTCTGCCTTAAAACAGGATAACAAAGACAAAACAAGTAGAAATCTAGACGAACTGGAACCCAATTCAGTATTTTGCCGATATATTTTACTTTTCGATCTCAAAATGAAGGCAACCCTTTATGTATTTATTAGCTTCTGCCTTAAAACAGGATAACAAAGACAAAACAAGTAGAAATCTAGACGAACTGGAACCCAATTCAGTATTTTGCCGATATATTTTACTTTTCGATCTCAAAATGAAGGCAACCCTTTATGTATTTATTAGCTTCTGCCTTAAAACAGGATAAAAAAGACAAAACAAGTAGAAATCTAGACGAACTGGAACCCAATTCAGTATTTTGCCGATATATTTTACTTTTCGATCTCAAAATGAAGGCAACCCTTTATGTATTTATTAGCTTCTGCCTTAAAACAGGATAAAAAAGACAAAACAAGTAGAAATCTAGACGAACTGGAACCCAATTCAGTATTTTGCCGATATATTTTACTTTTCGATCTCAAAATGAAGGCAACCCTTTATGTATTTATTAGCTTCTGCCTTAAAACAGGATAAAAAAGACAAAACAAGTAGAAATCTAGACGAACTGGAACCCAATTCAGTATTTTGCCGATATATTTTACTTTTCGATCTCAAAATGAAGGCAACCCTTTATGTATTTATTAGCTTCTGCCTTAAAACAGGATAAAAAAGACAAAACAAGTAGAAATCTAGACGAACTGGAACCCAATTCAGTATTTTGCCGATATATTTTACTTTTCGATCTCAAAATGAAGGCAACCCTTTATGTATTTATTAGCTTCTGCCTTTAAACAGGATAACAAAGACAAAACAAGTAGAAATCTAGACGAACTGGAACCCAATTCAGTATTTTGCCGATATATTTTACTTTTCGATCTCAAAATGAAGGCAACCCTTTATGTATTTATTAGCTTCTGCCTTAAAACAGGATAACAAAGACAAAACAAGTAGAAATCTAGACGAACTGGAACCCAATTCAGTATTTTGCCGATATATTTTACTTTTCGATCTCAAAATGAAGGCAACCCTTTATGTATTTATTAGCTTCTGCCTTAAAACAAGATAAAAAAGACAAAACAAGTAGAAATCTAGACGAACTGGAACCCAATTCAGTATTTTTCCGATATATTTTTCTTTTCGATCTCAAAATGAAGGCAACCCTTTATGTATTTATTAGCTTCTGCCTTAAAACAGGATAACAAAGACAAAACAAGTAGAAATCTAGACGAACTGGAACCCAATTCAGTATTTTGCCGATATATTTTTCTTTTCGATCTCAAAATGAAGGCAACCCTTTATGTATTTATTAGCTTCTGCCTTAAAACAGGATAACAAAGACAAAACAAGTAGAAATCTAGACGAACTGGAACCCAATTCAGTATTTTGCCGATATATTTTTCTTTTCGATCTCAAAATGAAGGCAACCCTTTATGTATTTATTAGCTTCTGCCTTAAAACAGGATAACAAAGACAAAACAAGTAGAAATCTAGACGAACTGGAACCCAATTCAGTATTTTTCCGATGTATTTTACTATTCGATTTCAAAATGAAGGCAACCCTTTATGTATTTATTAGCTTCTGCCTTAAAACAGGATAACAAAGACAAAATATGAAGAAATCTGGCGATATAAAAGCCGTTTCGCTATTTTTCCTTTTTTGTTTACCTTAGTTTCCAACAGGAGGCTACACTTTGTGGATATTTTAGCTTTGGTCATAAAACTGGATAACAGAGACCAAAGAAGTAGAAAGTTTGACGAACTTGAAGCCTATTGAAGCCTTAATTTTTTTTTCGAACTGATTTCTAAATCTTTTTGATTTATGAATATAAACTACTCAAAAGTTGCTAAGGAATTTATAAATAACATCAAATATAATTAACTTGCACAATGTTTTGATGTTTATCTCGTTATTTTGGCATTCAATATTTGTTTATATTAAGGAATTAATGCACTTGTTAGTCGTACAAAAGTTAATTCATTTTGATAAACCACAAAAACAAACATTGCTAATTTTGTCCTTTAAAATGATTCAGTATTCTAATGCATTTGAAAGTGAGCGAACTTTTTTTTCTTCTCAATTCTAATTTTTCATCATGGAAAGAAGACCTCTAAGTGATGAAAGGGCAAATTTAATTGTCCAGTTTCATTTACAGGGCCTTTCTCAGCTTGAAATTGCTAATGCTTTGAACATTGCGCCAAGTGTTGTTTGCCGAGCATTGCAAAGATACCGCGAGTTTGGAACTGCACAAAGACGCCATGGCGGTGGGAATTTTCGAAGAACCACTGAAAGAGAAGACCGCCTAGTGAGGATGAATGCCCGCAGAAACCCTTTTTTGACCGCCCGACAGTTACAAAATCGTCTTTTTGAATCCTCTGGGACTCAAGTATCTGATCAAACGATTAGAAATCGATTGAGAGAGGTTGGTTTGCGTTCGTATCGCCCAGTTAGAAGGCCCTCTTTGGATACTCAGCACAGAAGAGCAAGATTGGAATGGGTAAACTCTAGGTTGAGGGAGAACCAAAACTGGGAATTTGTATTGTTTAGTGACGAGTCAAGATTCTGTTTATGGAGTGATAGCAGACGTTTGCGAGTGTGGAGAAGGCCAAACACTCGTTTTGAGCCACAATTCATCCAACCGGAACAGCACACCGCGGTGGCGGTGTCATGGTGTGGGGTGGAATTACTCTCAACAATCGTACTGAACTCCACATCATTCAGGGCTCTTTAAATGGGATCAGATACAGAGATGACATTATTCGGGGGTTTGTCTCAGACTTCCGAGACAATATTGGGCCACAATTTGTTTTTCTCGACGACAATGCCCGCCCTCACCGCGCCAGATGTGTTCTTGAAGAAATTCGTCGTCTCGGCATTACCCACTTACCACTGCCAGCACTATCACCAGACCTAAACCTAATAGAGCACATTTAGGAAAATTTACAGAGACGACTAAATAACCATCAGCCCCAACCCAGGAACACCGGAGTGCTTGCTAACGTTTTAACGTTACTATGGGAAGAAATTCCGCAAGAAGAAATAGCTGCCGTTATTTTGAGTATGGCAAACCGTTGTTCAGCTGTTCAGAGAGTAAGAGGAGGCTACACCAGGTACTGAAAAACCATTAATTGGATTAACAAAATAAAAATTGTGGAAAAACCAGTGGAGATGTTTTCCACAATTTGTTAGGCGACACTCACGGCTTTTGTTAAATCCTGTTTTATCTTTGTTTTTAAAAATTTTATTTGTTAAAGATAATGTGATATTAAAAGACAAATGAAGCAACTTTTATTTAAAAGAAAATATAACTCTTTCTGTCTTTTTTTGATCTTTTTATTGCAATTCCTTAGCAACTTTTGAGTAGTATATATTGGTTTTAGTGACCGTAAAAATATTATATTAAGGATTCAAATTGGTTTACCTTTTTGACTTATTAAAGCTATAAGTAATAAGTCAAAATATCTAATCAAGTTCATCACCTCATTAAAACTGTCCGGTAGAACAGTTGTATAAGGTTTGATCGTCAAAAACTATTACTTTACAAGAAGAAGTAGCTACTAACCATAAGTCAATCAAGTCAATTACTGCTAACCAAGTTACCAAATTACATCAGTTTCTTTCAGGTGTAATGGTTGTATTAATACAAGTATATTGTAAAGATACTGTGTATTTATTTAGTACAACACGAAATCCATTGCATGAATTTGTTTTTTGGTGACCAAAGGAACGTTCAGCGAATTATTTTTTTGTAATATCTTTAGTTGTTTGGTCAGTCGTTCATTAGCTGAATTTACAAGATATTCTGATGAATGCTGCTTTCCAATCTATTCCAATGTGTAACTCTACCACCACTTATTCAGAGCTACCCCCTGTAATTTCGCTCCTAATCAAAGTAAAAAACTTAGTCAAAAAAGCTTACTCAAGGCACCGTCTCCTCTGGATGAAAAGAGTTTTTAATAAATCAGCTAGCTTGGTGTCTAAACTTTTACAGTTGCATAGAAATTCCTCGTGGAGCAATCTGCTTTCCAAACTATCCCCACACGACAATAAGTTGTTTAGAATTGTCAAAGGCATACGTCATAACTCTGTGAATGTTCCTCCTCTCTCCTTGAATAGTCATCCACCAAACAACAGACAGTTGAGTAGTCTAAATAATTATGCTTACAGTCCCCAACACAAAGCTGCCACATTGGCGGACTACTTCGCTAAAGTTCATTCCATGAATACTGACTTAGGTGTCCCTTCGTTCACGCGGCACGTAATTTCCGCTGTCAGAAAATTTATTACCCCTTGTATCAAGCATGAGGATTGTAAACTTACTTCACCAATGGAGCTCAAGAGAATAATTTTTCATCAAAAAAATCGCAAGTCCCCAGGTTTGGACGGTATTAACTCTCGTATAATGAAAAACTTATCCAGGAAAAGCTTAATACACATAACTAAATTAATAAATTATATGTTGATGTTTGGCTGTTTTCCACAAACCTGGAAAACCGCCAAAATTATTGTAGTTCCCAAAGTGGGTAAAGATGCTACTCTTCCCAGTAGCTATCGTCCTATCTCTCTGCTCCCTTGTCTCAGTAAAGTTGCTGAGCGTGTTGTTTTGAAAAGACTTAGTTCATTTATTGAGAATAATAATATTCTGTCCCCTGATCAGTTCGGTTTTAGGGCGGGACACTCTACAACTGCACAACTTGCCAGAGTTATTGACGAAATTGAGCACAATTTTAATCTAAATAAGCACACCGGGATGGCTCTGATCGATGTGGAAAAGGCTTTTGACTGCGTATGGCATAATGGTCTAATTTATAAGTTAATACAGTACAACTTTCCGAAGTACTTAGTCCACTTTGTTAACAGTTACTTAACACACCGTCAATTTTGTGTTACAGTTGGTAACGCTACTTCTGGCTTTAGAAAAATTGCGGCTGGTGTACCCCAAGGCTCAGTCCTTGGTCCCACACTTTTTAACATTTTCATAAATGACATAACAAAACTTAAATTCAGACCAAAATGCTCGTTATACGCTGACGACACTGCACTTTTTCTGTCGTCTTTTAGAGTGGATACAATAGCCAGGCATCTTTCTATTGCACTTGGAAAAAGTTTTAAATATTTTAATAAGTGGAGAATAAAACCCAATGAAGCGAAAACTGAAATAATTTTGTTTACACGTAGGAGGCCCCAAGTCATAAATTTTGTAAAAGTTAATGGTGTTGATCTCCCTTGGAAAAGAGAGGTCAGGTACCTTGGTGTTGTGTTGGACTCAAAGCTGACGTTTACAAAACACATCAATTCAATTTGCAACAAATCGCTCGGTATTTTGTGTAGCTTATTTCCTCTGTTCAATAAAACTTCAAACTTGAATTTTGTAAATAAAAAGTTAATTTACTACCTGTATATTCGGTCTGTATTGCTATATGCGGCCCCAGTCTGGTCTAATACTTGCCCCACAAACTATAAAAAATTACAACGCGTGCAGAATAAATGTTTGAGATTTAATTGGGTCCTACCCTCGCTGGACACCAATCGACTACATGCATGCCATACTTGATGTGGCCAGTGTCTCTACGCAAGTGTACCTTCTTTCAGAAAAATTTGTCAGCTTGTGTGAAGCCAGCACACACTTGTATGTATCCAATATAGTTAATTACGATCTAACATCTCTTGCATACAAAAAATACAAACATAAGAGACTAAAACATATTTTGTTTTAGTACTGTTTATTTGTAGTTGAGGTTTTTTTTTTTTCTTCTTTTTTCCTTAGTATTTAATATTAATTTTTCTTACTTTGTGTTATTTTAAGCTCTGTTGAGTGTATATAGGCACTATCGCCTGAAACCTCTTTATTCCTGTAAATATGTACATTTTATAATTTGATTTGAAGCCAATAAATATATAAATTGAAATTGAATCATTAGCTGTTATTAATATTTGTCAGGTATGTCAAGAATAGGTTTTAGTAGTGTCTTGTAGTGTATTGTTAGTGTTATTATGTTAATAAGCGGCTATAACTGTCTCAGTTGGGTTGTGATTGTTGCAGCTTTGAATTGATGTGTCGATGTCCGGAGTTACATCGCACACTCTTTCTGATTCTAAGAGATTTCAAGAAAGATTTTTGCTTTCGTTTTCCACAGGTTCAATTCAATTCAATGTTTTTAAGTCGGTGATGGTTTTGTTAATATCTGTGTTGTCGTTTTTTGTCAATGCCAATGTGTCGTAAGTAGCTAACATCTTTATTCTAAGTATAGCTCTATTCATAGAGTAGAAATTGAAGAGTATAGGACTTATTGCTCCCTTAGACAGGCTCGCGAGCATTGTTGTCCAGTAAATGTTACTGAATCTTACCCAGAAAGTTAGGTCTTGCAAAAAGGATCGTATGATTTGAATAATGTATTTAACAACGGAAGTCTACCTAATTTTGTAAAGCAGTTCAATGTGTCAAATTTGTCAAAAAAACATCCGTTAAATCAAAAAAATATAGCTGCTGTGTACTTTCTGTTTTCTACTTTATTCACGATATGTTCAGTTACTCGCTTAACTTGGATGTTATCGATAAATGCTTTGACCTGAACCCAAATTGGTGGGATGGTATTCAGTGTGAGTCAGTCAAGTTATGTTATAGTTGTTAGCAAATAAAATTGTCCCGACTATTATTATTTAAATGAATACATAAATATCCAATGTTAGAGTTACAAGTGATTGTCAACAGAAGCACTTTGTGTCGTTTACATTACACCAACGTTTTTAAGTTTTTTAACTTTGTCTCACCCTTCCAATGTGGAAGTATTACAATCGACAGATTTTCGATATGCCGGAAATAAATAATATCCGTTCCTTGAACATGACGGAAGTAGTTGGTACAAATCCTTCTATGTGAACGTCTTTTTCTTTGTACAAATGCTGGAATAAAATTAAAGAATCCCTAGAAGGTATTTAAGGGATAAGCATGTTTTGTGCTTAGGTAATGTCTTAGAACTGTAAAATGGAAGTTGTGAAGAACGTAAGCAGGAAAACCTGAATCATACCTAGTTCATTTGTATTGGGAAATAATTGTTGTTAAATTAAATATCGATGAATATGTGATTCTAATCGTTTAACAAATTAATAAAATCTTAAATAGAATACTTTTAACAGGAGAGAACTTGCTGCACGCTCGTTATATTCATGTTTTTTGCTTCTTTTTTTTTGTGAGGTTGGCTCACCTGTGTATGGGTTTTTGGTAGGGAATGACTTTAAAGAGTGTATCAGAGTGACAGGTTATTTTGTCTTTCATAATGTTTTGGTGAATTTGATTTCTGTTTGTTTATTTTTTATGTATCTCTAAAAAAGCCAAAAAGCCTTGTCAACATAAAATTTCTAATTAAATGTCAATAAATTCGTGAAAATCTGTTTACACGTCGAGAATTTGAACGATTGCAGTACTTTCACTTAATAGGTGTAAGAGCAGGATGGCACTTTAATGTCACTTAGGTAAGCTTTCACCACTTCTTCCTGCCAAATATTTTGAATATCTGTTTAATATTTACAGAGTTATTAGTATGTATAAATGTTTAAGAGGGAGGGGCCATACATAAATGTGGGATAACTCTTCTTCCATTCGATAAACAGCTTTGAAATTTCCAAACAGTCAGAGGACCTCCGCAAAACGTTGTATTTCTGTTGGAAAATTAATATTGAAAACCGATCCCGAATAAGATAAAATTGTAACTTTGATCTTAAATATCTCAACAAATATTAGGGATATCGAAATGGGATCAACGCCATTTTTCACAATTTTTTATGCAGTTTTCATAATCATTGTCAAAACTAGTGGTCCTTATAAAATTCCAAATCGAATGACACCTCATTGATGAAAATCGGTCCACGCGTTTAGGCGCTACGTTGTTACAAAAAACGGTAACAAGAAGAACTAGAACAATTTTTGAAAATGCCATTTTTGCTCATTTTTCAGCATTTTTCTCGAAATCTATTAGATCTTGGTTGTTGCAAAAAAATTACAGTTATAAAGGAAGATTTGCCCTATATTATAAAGAAAATTTGGGAATTTTATCTTTTATAGGAAAAGAGAAAAAAATTGTCAAAGTTGGGTGTTTTTCAACGTTACGCTTTTTCGTGCAGTTTTTGACGATCAACCCTTATACAACTGTCCTACCGGACAGTTTTAGTAAGAGGTTGGAAATTACATGGATTTGATGTACAACTTAACAAAAAACTAGTCATCTTAATAGGAATGCATTTCTTGAGTAAAAAATGATAATAATAATTCAGGATAAGCCATTTGAGGGGCCTTGGTTGCATGCACAAATCAATTGTAACCAAATCAACACTTACCTATCTCACAGTTAGTCCCTTTCCAGCCGTCTAAACACACTTTATCACCTTCATTGTCGCACAAATAATGTCCGAATTTATCGTCTCTCGGCCTACAAAACTTTGTACACGTAGAATTAAAATAATGCCTATCGCACTGCACGCGAACACGATAGGTGATACGAGCCGTTTGACCTTTGTGGTTGAGAGTATGCCATTCGGCGCTGGGCAATATGATGCCTGAGTATGATGCTTCTTCTAGCAATCCTTCTACAGCTGAAACAATCAGAAAATTGAAAATTACATTTTGTTTTGGTAGGGAATGACTTTAAAGAGTGTAACAGAGTTAAAGGTTATTATCGTATACAGGGTGAACCAGTAAGTAATGTCCATAGGCCTACTGTGTGTAGTACATCTAAAGTGGAATTCAATGACGTATTGGCCAACTTCATATTTTCCACTGTTCTTGAGTGAAGTCACTTTTAGGTTTTTTTCTAAAATCATTAATTTTTTCCAATAAAAATGTTATTACTCAAAAAGTTTTGGTCCGAATTCGATTCTGATGACACGGTTAGAAAGACAGATAAATTTGCTAAAAATTGATACCATTTTGAAGCATAAGTTATTCTCCAAGCAGCCTCAATCTTCCTCCGATTGCTGGAAAAATAAAAGTAATCGAAATTTTTAAGAAAACTCATTAGGCCCTTATGTGATCATTATCAGACCTAGGTGCTGGCACTTTTTAACCTTTGACTTCCTTATTTTAAGACAGCCTACTTTAAAATTAGACTATTGGTCCATCTAAAAGAGTTTTCAATGAATTAAAAAACTTGATAAACTAACACTGTTGAGTGCTCTTGAACACGTTTTATGGTAAAACAAACGTAATTACTCATCCGAAGATAAAAGGAATCCTGGAAAATGATATACCGTTTGAAAGCCCATTAAACAAGGAAACTTTTTATAAAAAGTGGTCAGCACCTAGGTCTGATAATGATCACATAAGGGGCCTAATGGGGTTTTCTTCAAAAATTTCGATTACTTTTATTTTTCCAGTATCCAAGAGGAAGATTGAGGCTGCTTGGAGAATAACTTATGCATCGAAATGGTGTCAATTTTTAGAAAATTTATCTGTCTTTCTAACCGTGTCATCAGAATCGAATTCGGACTAAAACTTTCTGAGTAATAACATTTTTATTGGAAAAAAGTAATGATTTTAGAAAAAAAAATTAAAGTGACGTCACTCAAGAACAGTGGAAAATATGAAGTTGGCTAATACGTCATTGAACTCCACTTTAGATGTACTACACACAGTAGGCCTATGGACAATACTTACTGGTTCACCCTGTATAAGTACTTTATAAGTATACATTAAAGTAAAGTTTTACTCTCGGTTTTTTCCTATTTTTCGAGAAAGTATTTCGAGTTCATAGCGAATTAAATTAAACTGACTTTATCAAAGGAAACACAAGTTTTGTGACTCCCTGATTGAACTCTCAAAGAATATGCTTCTACTGTTAAAGAAGGGTGATCCAATTAAAACGCACCAATCGCTAATAACTTTTGAGGAAAGCGAAAATCCGGAAAAAAGTATGACTACTTTTTATTTAAATAAAAGTATTATGATTGACTGGATACGCGGGATTCGAACTGGGGGATCTGCCACTTACAAAACCACGTTCTTGACCACTAGACCAACATCCCGGCAAGATATTCTTACCGTAATCATAGGTCAAGAAGTCTTGCATACAGGGGAACATTAAAATGATGTGATGATTGCTTTTATTTGATGATAAAACAAATTTATCCTGATTCACCCACAACCATTACATTACCACTACATTCTTTAAAATCTTCAATTATTATTATTTTTTGTTCTTTGCGTCACAAATAACATTTTTTTTTGCAGTCAGAGGACCTCCGCAAAACGTTGTATTTCTGGTGGAAAATTAATATTGAAAACCGATCACGAATAGATAAAATTGTAACTTTGATCTTAAATATCTCAACAAATATTAGGGATATCGAAATGGGATCAACGCCATTTTTCACAATTTTTTATGCAGTTTTCATAATCATTGTCAAAACCAGTGGTCCTTATAAAACCTTGGTCAGTTTTTTGGCCGTAACTCCGCCAAAAATAAAGATACAGCATCGGGGAAGGAAAATTTGAAAACTAGACTAAAAAAAACATATAGTTTACTTGGTGGGTTTTTTCAAAATTCCGCTTTCCTAAAAAGTTATTAACGATTGGTGCGTTTTAAATGGATCACCCTGTATAATATTTATTTTTTCTCAACTAACGAACAAAGAACAAAATATCTCAGTTTAGAGATCTTAAAACATATATCCCCTTATAATTACTCAGAATTCAAAAAACTTTCATGATAGCAGAATAAAAAATTTTGGGTGGGGCGGAATGAATTTTGAAATAATTTTTTGTGAACCATTGAATCAATTCAATATTTATGTTGATCAATAATGTGGCTAGAATAATATAAAATAATGTTATAGATAACTACAAATATTAGACGCAGAAACGAATTAGCTAGTAACTAACAATCGAGAGAATATATGAATTATCTGTATTGACAACTCAAGCTGTGTCTAATGTACTGCTGGAACTAATACCATCGCACGTGAAGTTATTCCCATACACTAACACATACCCAATTATACTTTCAACATAAAACTATTTTATTATTATTATTGTTGTTATTTTTATCATTTTTATTAAATCAAATGACAGCATCTTTTGCCTTCAATATTATGTACAGTGACTCCCATTAATATTGGGACAGTACATACAGAAGTTAAAAATTGACGAAAATTAAAAGTGGCACCCATTTATTCAAATTTTTATAAATTCATTTCATTTTATAATTACTATTAATTAAATAAAAACTATTTAAATAAGTACATAAAAATGTTTTGGTAGATTAAAAAAATATATATAATAATAAGAGCAAATTCTACCTCTCATAAATATTGGGACACTATTATAATTTATAGTTTGTCCAAGGTTTTGCCCGAATATTTATACAATTTGTAAATATATACCTTAAGCATATATTCAATATGAAATTAATAATTAAATTAGTTTATATAAATCAAGCCAGGTGTAACATGTCGCGCAAAAATACAAATACAACGATTGAACAAAGAAAAATTGTAATTTCTTTGCACAAAGACAATAGAAAGTGTTAGAGAGACAGAAAAACTGATCGGACCTAAAACATCTACTGCGTGGAACATCATTCAGCGTTACCAAAAAGAAAAAAAGAATTGTTTCAACCCCACAAAAAGGCCGTCCTCAACTGCTCTCTGAGAGAGAGCAGCGTTATATATTAAAAGAATTAAAAAAGATCACCGACTTAGTGCTCCAAAACTTCAATGTGAAATTTTTGACATGTTTAGAAAGCAAAAAAGGGGCAGAAACAGTTCGGAGAGTGCTAAGAACACTCGACTATCATGGTAGAATAGCCTGGAAGAATCCTTTTGTCAGTAAGATAAATCGTGCCTCCTCTGGCTCTCAAGCCAGGTTAGCCTGGAGGTTATCAACTGCTCTCCGTATCTGAGGAGGCACCTTTGAAGGCACAGTACATGCTTCACAAGTTTAGTAAAGTGCATTATTCGATAAATTAAGGAATAAGTTTGATCCTTTAAATGAAAGATATTGGATCACTTAAATATGAGGCAGGTGGTTTCCAATTTTTTTGGCAATTAAACGCAACTCTCCCAAAATTATCAAATAATTATTAAACCTTCTTGTTTGGGGATGAAAAAAATACATAAAAATGGCCTATCGACTGCTCTTCTTTCTCTTCGATAACAAGTTAAAAAATTGAAATATGATTAATAATTACCAGATTTTGAATTGGCCTAGCACCTTTAATCTTGAAGATATCGAATTGCGGTTTCCGGTTTCTTTCAAAACTTTTTATACTCTTTACAACTGAGTATATGAAAATGGGGGTCAACTGCGAACCCTCACTTTTGGACGCGCGTCTGCCGCGTATGCAGGCAGGAATCTAAAATCAAGTCACATATTCTGAAACTAGAGGTGACGGGCAACAAATTTTTCCTGTACCATTTTTTGCCCAGAACAACCGTTCAAGCATGAAATGTATTTGAGCCGTCTTAAAATGAACACCCTGTATAGTAAATGACAGTCTCTGAATCTCCACCATACTGCAACCACTTCTTTGTTTTTTCTCGGGTTTTTGACCTTCGAGAATTGTTAAGGGGACTCAGCCATGTCCAATCATTGTTCAGAACGTTGTTTTCTATTATAGCAAAAATATTCACATTTCATTATAAGTCGCGATTCAATTTAAACAAAAATAGAGTTATGAAGAATAAAACTCTAAAATGTGACCATTTTTGCCGATTTTTGTTCAAATCATTGGCATCCATTTTTTTTTTTTTTTTAATGTTTTTTAACCTGTTCAATGCACTTTTTTACCCTTCTCACAACAACAGTACCTCTAGACCGCAAGGTAGATGAGGTGATGACTAAGTAAGTACAACAATGTGGCTAAAATTTCGGTAACTAACGTTGCATAGTGCCTTCAATATTGATGCCTCAAAAAGCATTACTTTTTCAAAACTGTATCAGAAGAGATTTGCCCTTGTTTGAAATCGCTTCATCAACATGTTACAGTGGTACTGGTAAAAATGGGAAAACGCTATAAAATAGAGTAGCTAGTTAAGTGTATATGTCAAAACCCGCAAAAATGTCTTTCATTTTTAGATTAACGGATCGTAATTCAAAGATTCCACCCAAATTATGCCAAATTTTGATTGTAAATGAAGTCTTTACGTACGTTTGTAAAATGCAATTGCATACCTGGTGTTGTGAAGTTGTTGTAATCCAGTGCCTGTAGTATCAGCGTAAATGATCTCTAAAAAAAAAAGGAGAAATTACCAATATTAGAATAATGCTATTGAAATAAACAATATGCAATTACTTCTTAAAAATAAATGTAAAAGTAATCGAAGAGTGGGGTGTTCACTTGAGTTTAACGAAAAGAATAGTAACTAATGTTAGGCCTGAGTATTATTGCGAGACTATTAAATGAAACTAGAAGGATCTAGGGAACAAGAAGTAACCCAAAGATGGCATTGGAAATTTCTAAGATACGAGGTGTGGCTATCAAATAACGAGACTGATGCTGCTACAGAAGAACTATGCATGCGCCAAATCCTAACGACCAACAGCTGTGCAGCATAAAGCCTTCTCTTTCGATTGCAGCAGCGTCTCACGTGTTTGTAGAGAAATCTGTCTGACCTGGAACCGTCGTTTTGTGTACTAGAGGTGTTAGTTTCGTTTTGCCGAACACATGATACTATACATGTACGTAGTACAGCAACGAATTGTCGTGAAATTTCACATCAAAACTTGGTGAAACCGCTACTGAAACTTATCTTTTATTAAAAGAAGTTTATGACGATGAATGTTAATCACGTGCGCAAGTTTTTGAGTGGTTCAAGCGATTCCAAGATGGCCGAGAAGACGACGGAGATGATAACAGCCCGGGTCGCCCTTCCACGTCCAAAACGGATGAAAATATCGGATTATAATTAATCAACATTACTACCGGTGAGGTGCTTGCTCAACTCCGTGAAAGAGTAAGGAAATAACGACCCGATTTTTGGAAGAACAAGTCACGGGGTTCTCCATCAAGACAACGCGCCGGCTCACACTGTCAAGACTGTCAAAACGACGTTTCTAGCTAAGTACAACATCCCAGTTTTAGGCCATCCGCCTTATTCGCCTGTCTGTTCGCTAAAGTCAAATCTGCATCAATATGTAACTTATTATGGCAATATTAGTTGTCGATTTTTCAAAGTTTCTAGTGAAAAATAGTAAATATCATTTATTTCCTCTTTAGAACTGTTAATATATTACGCAAATTTGTCAGATTAGTGACATTTTTATCAATATTTTTGCGTAGATATCTGCTCTAAGGCTCGTTATAAATGCAGTAAATTTTTGGGGCTACATGAGTTACAAATCGGGCATTTTTCCGAACTATTTAACTTAAAATCTTCATTATTAAGGTAAAAAGAAGGCGAATCATAATTAGATAGACGAATTTGACAAACTACACTATGCTTTTTAATGGAACATTTAAATTCAAAGTACTCTTCACCACCCTTTAGAGAGCTAAAATGTCTAAATTCCTTATTATAATTTGAATGGATGACTCTATCGATATCAAAGGACAACAAATGGTTATAGAATCGCTCGTCAATATTGTTTATTTCAATACTAGAAAGGCTGGAGTTTAATTCTAAAATATGTACAGAACCAGTAGGCAATAATTTGTTCTTAAATTGGGTATACCAGTTATAATTTACATTATTATGATTGCAACTATCGATTACTTTTAAAGCATTAAATACTATTTTGGGTAGCCGCTGGTCAGGCGAATTTTTTATTTTAATGTACCAAGAGTCCATTCTTTTCATTACTTCAGACTCTGGATGAGGGAGACCAGTTTCCAATCTAATGAAATGACTGGGAGTTAGACGAGGTAAATGATAAATATATTTAACAAAATTGTTTAGGACTTTATCAAGATCGCGACTGTACTGCTTCGGCGGTACATATACTAAAATTGGTATCCATGCAGTATACGAGGGTCGTTTGAAAAGTCCGTGCAAAAATAAAAACTACTTAATTTTTTGGAGTAAACCCTTTTTATTTTTCAACATAGTCTCCTTTTAGAATACACTTCGTCCAACGCTGCTCTAGTTTGTTGATCCCCTCCGAATAATAGGATTTGTCCAAGTCTGAAAAATAGCCATTCGTTTCTGCAATCACCTCCTCGTTCGAATAAAATCTTTTTCCCACCAGCCATTTCTTCATATTGGGGAACAAATAGTAGTCCGAGGGAGCCAAGTCTGGAGAATAGGGGGGATGTGAAACGAGTTGGAACCCTATTTCCATTAATTTTGCGACCACAACTGCTGAGGTGTGAGCTGGTGCGTTGTCGTGATGGAAAAGGACTTTTTTGTGGGCCAATCGTGGGCGTTTTTCTTGCAGCTCGGTTTTCAAACGGTCCAATAACGATGAATAATATGCACCTGTAATAGTTTTACCCTTTTCCAGATAGTCGATGAGGATTATTCCTTGCGAATCCCAAAAGACAGTCGCCATAATCTTTCCGGCCGAAGGAACGGTCTTCGCCTTTTTTGGCGCAGATTCCCCATTGGTAACCCATTATTTAGATTGTTCTTTGGTCTCAGGAGTGTAGTGATGTATCCGTGTTTCATCCACAGTGACGAAACGACGCTTTAAGTCCTGCGGATTCTTCTGGAACAGCTGCAAACCGTCCTTGCAACACTTCACACGATTTCGTTTTTGGTCAAGCGTGAGCAATCGCGGCACCCATCTTGCGGATAGCTTTGTCATGTCCAAATGTTGATGCAAAATATTTTTTGCCCGTTCATTCGAGATGCCCACAGCACTAGCAATCTCACGCACCTTCACTTTTCTGTCATCCATCACCATATCATGGATTTTATCAATGATTTCTGGAGTAGTAACCTCAACAGGGCGTCCAGAACGTTCAGCGTCACTTGTGCCCATATGGCCACTCCGAAAATTTTGAAACCACTTATAAACTGTTCTAATCGAAGGTGCAGAGTCACCATAATGTTTATCAAGCTTCTCTTTAGTCTCCTGAGACGTTTTGCCTTTCATAAAGTAGTGTTTAATCAGCACACGAAATTCTTTTTCGTCCATTTTTTGAAAATCACTCGACTTCCTCGATTCAAACGAATGCCAAACACAAAGAAATAGACCGATCTGGCTGAAACTTGGTGTGTGTTCTTCCAAGAGATGCTACTAACTAAACATAATCTCGATACGCGCCAGTGGTGCTATCTCTCTGACTTTGCACGGACTTTTCAAACGACCCTCGTATATCGGTAAACAAATGCAACCCCAATTAATACATGTATAAATCAAACTGACGAACCGGTTTGTATAAATAACGTTGCCTATATATTTATATAACATTACTATCGCTAGATCGTATAACTGAATGGCACATATACCAAACAAGATATGTACTATCAACTATAGAGGAGGACATGAACTTCCGCTAAATTCATTCAGTGATAGTTGGCCTCTAAAGTAGAAAGAACCAATGTTAACTTTGAATGTACACAGTTGTACATTATCTTGAACGGCCATTCTGTCATTGCATATTCTACATGAATGAAAACCAACGTTGAAATCTTAATTGTATTTTACTAATTTTGCTAGTATAAATATACAGGGTGTTCAGCTTAAGACTACCCTAACTTCGGGAGGCGATTCTGGGCATCATTTGCAACAAAAAATTCCATATAAACTATGGCTCGATTCGGCTCCATTTTGTAGATATTTTTAATTTTATGTTTTTTCAAGGTATTACTACTTTTTAGCAAACAGTTGTCTATATTTTTCAAACTATTATAGCTGCAGCAATTTCAATTAGCTCATTAGAAAGAAGGTCGACGCTGTTTTGAGGCCTACTTTTTTGCAATTAATCACAGATTTCTGCATCAATTTTTAAAATAACCCCTATGCATTGTATACCTTTCGAATGGTGATTGTATGTAGATGTTTTTCCTGAACAGTGCACGGTTTTTTCATATAAAATGTTTTTGAGAAAAATAAAGTCAAAGTTTTTGGAAAAAATTAGAAACTTGCTATTCCTTATGTTTGGGCCACAATTTGAAATACTTAATATTATTATTTTGGAATACAAATTAACTTATTTAAAAGGAAATTTAACCTTCTTTCTAATGAGCTAATTGAAATTGCTGCAGCTATAATAGTTTGAGAAATATAGACAACTTTTTGCTAAAAAGTAGTAACACCTTGAAAAAACATAAAATTAAAATTATCTACAAAACGGAGCCGAATCGAGCTATAGTTTATATGTAATTTTTTGTTGCAAATGATGCCCAGAATCGCCTCCCGAAGTTACCGTAGTCTTATGCTGAACACCCTGTATAATTATGGTTTGTTATGGGACATCTTTCACAATTTGAAAGTAACAGCCAATAAAATTGTAGACAAATTTAATGTGAACAGTAAGTTCTTAGAAAATATTACAAGACCTTCCGCTCACGTTAGTTTAGGCTAGAGGTCGCCAAAGTGGTCTATATAGAAGTAGGGGTCGATCTGAGCCAGGGGGTCGAAGGAAAAACAATTTCGAACCCAATATAGCGGAACCTTGCAAAGAAACACCAGGCACACCCATCTCATTAATTAAGAAGCAATACTGTAGTTACTTTACTTATTTATAAATAACTAATTATTTAATAAATATTAAGGTATTTAATTTCAACATTAAGATATTTTTCATAAAACTATTGTTACCCAACGTAAAATTACTTTAATAAATGTTTAAAATCATAAAATAAATGTACAAAAACACAGTAACTAATAGATGGTTTTATTTTAATTAACTGAAAATTACTTTTATGATGGGGGTCGATGGGGTTTTCGAAAAATTATTTAGGGATCCATGATCAAAAAAGTTTGGCACCCCTGGTTTAGGCAACCTTATAAGGGATATATATATATGTCGACCAAGGTCCTGTTTTTAAGAATGAATAAGGACCAAATTATCTCAAGATATAGGTTCGAATGCCCTTTAAAAGTGTTCTATCTGCTGTCTGGAGTCCTGCCCATCAGGGATTTAAAAAAAAATAAATCTATCTGATTTACAAATAGTTCGCAGATAGCTTGTGCCCAAATCTTAGAGTTATAGCCAGAGATATTCATTGAAGGTTTTCTTATAATTTTTGTTTTCCTTAGAAGAACTTTAGAAATGGCTTTGTAGGTAATGAAAGACTCCTTTTTTCGAACAGCCAGACTGTGCATAAAGCGCTAGCAGCTTGTAAAAACTACCTCATCTCTTGTTTTAGAGTTCCTGAGGTGGCACGACACTGTAAGATAGTCCTTGTATGGGTGCCAGGACAGGCTGGTGTCAGCTATCATTCCAAGTATTGGAAGTTACTGTTGAACTGGCAAGAAATAGAGCTTCAATTCCATTCGTAAGTCCAGTACATGTCCTCTGCATGAAGAAGGGCACCTTATAAATGGCTAATGCCTTTGGAGAGATTCTTGGAATCAATACGGTAGAAGACACAGTGTTCGCACTGTGTAAAATCAGAACCGAGGAGAACTTGTAGTTTAGAGTTTAGATAGGAACCATATAATTCTGGTGAATGGCCTTCTTACAGGGCACAGTTTTGAAAGTTCTGCCCCAGGTTAGGGTTTTTTTTTAACCACGGAACCTCTGATTAACCTCTGGCCAGAAGCAGAAGAAAACAGCTTCTCCTATCCGGTTTGATTGCCTTACTATCGTAAGGTTGCTATATGAGATTATTAGCACTCCGTGGCCAACAGAGACTGGACCTTGAAAGAAAAGGGGAAGATTCACCAACTAGACACTCTAGGGGTTGGCACAATAAACGTCTCTGGTTGCGGCCTTTTGAGGAACAGAATCCACAATAATAATATATTTCAATAATAATGAGGGCTATAAGACTGTTCAGTGACATCAACAACGTGAGGGCGACCCATTCTTAATCATAACTCTAATTTTCCATGCAATTGATGCAGAAGTCTTTCTTGTACGTAACACCATGAATATGAAGGGCATGATTATTTGAGAAGGAACTATAATTTAATAATAAGGGATTTTTTTGAAAATCAATTTAAAGTCAAATTATTACCACTTGGAATTTTTCTAAAACATTTTTTGAAGCAAAAGTTCTAAATTTAAGTCCATTTGACAATTTTAAATTCTTTTAGTAAAATGATACTTTTAGCTAGAAGAATTTCCATCCAACTCGAAATTTTAGCAACACATTCAATCTTTCTTAATAGGGTAAAGCCGTACTCTATCCCGCAATGGCACATTAAAGAGAAATGACACCCGATCTGATCTCTCATAGAACAATAAATTCAAATGAACATTTGCAATAAGTACATTAAGTTTGAAGTAAAACGTAGAAGCTGTTTCTGTGAAATTCTCAAAAAAAGAAACTGCCCAAAATTCCTTCAGTTAAAGTGTATTGTCGAGCAATTTTGATCGTTGACTTTTTGAGTAAAAGTTGTGCTTTTATTTATTCGTAGAGGAATCCAGGTAACGAAAAGACTCAACGAGTTGCTGAAGATTTGTTCTCCACTCTTCGAACGCCCAACACCCGTGTTGCTGTGTTGAGCAGCATCTAGAAATGATGCCTAAACGAAGAGATTCATACCAAACTTTAAGCTTAAAGTTTCCATTGAGATTATAACTCCTCCACTCTTACCTCTCCCACAGAAAGTCTGTCATCCACCTGACTCCTGGCATGAACTCTGCCTCCTCATACCCCTATCCAATCGCAGCAGGCGTTCCCCAAGATTCCATCCTAGGTCCTATCCTGTTTATCACCTACATAAATCCTCTCCCCAAACCTCCTCATGTCAATCTTGCCTTGTACGCTGATGACTTGGCCTTTTACACGGTCATCTTGGAGAATGGACACCATCACCAACATACTTACTCTTGCTACGGACAGACTAACAAAATTCTGCACTAAGTGATAAGACTAACGCTATACTCTTCACCAAACGCAAGACCCTCCTTTAATCGCCAAATCAGACTCAATAATTCTCCGATCCCGTGGTCTACTCACGTTAAGTACCTAGAGCCTAACTTTGGACTAACAAACTGACTTTCACTACACACGTTCAGGACAAAGTAAACTAAGGCAAACTGGACTATAAGACTATTATTTCCTCTCTACTCTCACGTGACTCTAAAATGACTGTGGACCAACAAACTCCTCCTCTACAAAGTGGGTCATTAAGCCGATGTTGCTCTACGCCTGCTCCGCCTGGAGCCTGGACTTGTAGTAGCAACATCAAGAAACTCCAGGACAACACAGAACAAATTTGAGATTCGCAACAGACTCTCCACGACGCACTAGAATTGACTCACTCCACGGAGACTGCGTCCATTATCCCCCCGTACATTCCTTTATCCAAAATCAGTCTGCTGAAACTCCTTTCCATCCTAGACTGCCATCCCAATCCACTCTGCCGCGGACATAGCCTCCTACAGATCCTTCTACAACATATATCCTACATAACACATATCCTACTCTAACTTTCTACACTAGCTGCAGGTTTTTCCTCTCCTTTTTTCCCTGCATTCCAATCCTCCTCACCTAACTTTTCTCTTACTTCCCTTAGTTAAGAAGGTTGAAATATATTATACATTTATCCTTCTATATTTATTTTATGTATATATTTATTATAATAAATATTTATACTTCTTCTTCTTCCATTGAGATTACAAAATGGAACTAGAAGGATCTAAGAAACCTAGTGACGCTGAAAAACGTGAACATGCACCTCAGTAACTCCCCCCTAGTTCAAGTAGATCTACCACTTTTGTAGAAAAAGTATTTGTTTTCAGTGAACACTGATTTAAGTTGGGTTTGGCTAGGTTAGATATTGATTGTAGTAAGTTACAGTTTGATCAAAATCACAGATTGAGGGATCAAACACCAATTTATCTGTCTGCTATTGTTTCATATTATTTCTGTGCGTATAGATATTGTTGTCTGGTACAAATCACCGCATTATTTCAGAAATAATAGTGATTACTGAGCATTGTAACTGAGGACCCCAAAAAGAAGTGTCTAATGATTCCAAACTATGCATTGAACGAGGCTAGAATTACTTTATAATTCAGATAAGAAATTGTGACTGTGACCACAGATTTTAGAAGGAACTGTATCAATTTGTGGTCAGCTTGCTACTCCAATTACCTAAACTAGTAATACTTGATTACAATACTTGTAAATAAATGTTAGTACATTAGAGATACATTAAATGTTCGACGCTTTTTACGTGAAACCTGCTGGGTAAAAAACAAAATAAAGTGTCCACAATCGTGAGTTGAGTCAGAATAAATCGATTATGGAAGTGAGAGAAAACGTAAGAGGACACAAGATATTCGTTACTCAAGCTAGCTGTGTCTGTCATGTCACAAGAGGAGGAGTTACAACCTTCTCCCCACCATTGTCAGCACAAAGAAGACTGAAAGCTCCAGTCAGTCTACGTCAGCCACTACGGGTTCGTTATATGAGGTGGTATCATTTCAACAGTCAACTATATAACTCATCGTACTTGCATACGGCGACCGTATAAACGGTATATGTACCGTCTTATTAAAAAATATCTTGCTTACTACATGAAGCACTTAGAAGTGAAGGAAGAGTTAATCATTTAATATACGTACAAGACTATAAACAACCCAAATATCAACAAAGCTAGACGTTCGACCAGAACAGATTGAAATCAAATTCATTTTTGGTTTTTAAATAATCTTTAAATTGTAGACAATTCACTACAGTTTGTAAGTAAAGTAAAGTAATGCCTATTTTTCACCAATTCGAACACCAATTAGTTGCCTTAGACGGAGGCGATTACAAAGTTCAAAGTTTTCATATTAAACATTAAATAAAATCCAAAAACCAGGACCTGGGAATCGAACCAGTACCACACAATACATATTAGCTTTGCGGGGATCTAGTCTCTTAACCACTCGGCTACTGTGGCGCCTCATTACAGTCAGTAAATAAAGTGATTTCACCGTTTCAATCTGCAATCGTGTTCTTTTGGTTGTCCAAATGTTATACAAAAAATTGCCTATTAAAGGTTTAAATAAATTTCAGTATTCTTTTATATGACTAGAACAAGAGTTAACCTAGCTAGCCTTACTGTGTCTGGTTCTTCAACATTTTCAACTTCTGAAATTTAAATTTAGCCCAATTTTCATTACATTTATAATAATGGTTCAGTTATAAAACTATGCAAGTAGCCAATTATTTGTCCTACAGTAGTTCGGTAGCCACTTATTCATACCTGTACAGTAGATGCAAATAGCCAATTATTCGTACCTAAAGTGTGTAAATAGCCAATTATTCGTACCTAAAGTGTGTAAATAGCCAATTATTCGTACCTACAGTGTGTAAATAGCCAATTATTCGTACCTACAGTGTGTAAATAGCCAATTATTCGTACCTACAGTGTTTCTTTTATTAACCATTAAATAAAATCCAAGGCCTATAGACCGGGGAATCGAACCCAGTACCACAATATATATTAGCTTTACAGGTCTTGCCTCTAACCGCTCGGCTACCGGGTCGCCTCCTTCAAAATTATTATTATTTTTAATTTTTTTTCGTTTTTTTACAGGGTACAAATTCTTACTATAATTAGAATTAACGATTTATCTACCAAATAAGTTTCCAATCAACAGACAAAGTTTACAGTTGGAGAAGATGGTCGACGGATCTACCGGGGATAGATGGCCGTAACAGAGCGGACGAGTTAAAGTGGCGTCCTCAATCCTTACTATGGTGCTCAACCTAGAGGTAGGCGGAATTAAAGCACTAGAAGGGCGTGGTAAAGGGTTTTTATCAAAAGGCTTGGAGAAACGATATATCGTCCTCTAGGAGTAGGATGCAATTAGGAGCTTTTGTAGGCGTCCTTGCTGCACAAAAAATAGGATGCAATAAACAAAAGTGAAATTAAGTACCTATTTTTTCAGGCGAGCGTTAAGTCAAACGTAATACGTTTCGTAGAGGAACCATTAAATAAAAATCCAAGGCCTAGAGACCAGGAATCGAACCCAGTAACCACAATACGTATTAGCTTTGCGGGCCTCGCCTCTAACTGCTCGGCTACAATGGGCGCCTAATAGAATGCAGTAAAATACTTTATATTGCATTAAGATCATCACAGATTACACTAAAAGAGTAAATAATTCATTAGAAGAGGACTCATGATGCGAAGTAGATAGTGGACTGGCTGTCAATTTCTGGCCGTTTTACAGACCAAAATAATGCCACAACTATGTGGGCCTCTGCAGCTTCCCGGGCAAACAGAGATAAATATGGAACATGATAGCCAGAGCGGATGTATACATCAAATCAATCCAGTCTTACTCAAGAATGTTTTGTTCCGTTAGTTTTCCTTGCCTATTTTAAACTCTATTTGTTAATTTCGCTGAATGATGTTTGATTTAGCGTTGAGAAGTATCTATTCTTCTGAAGTTCAATTTAGCGTATTCTAATTCTCCTCAGAAGACGAGTATCAATTTTTGTTTAATTCAGAATAAATTTTTAAATACCAATCTTAGAGCAATTAACCAGTTAAGCGTGTTTGTCGTGTTTACACTCTCTATCTCTCTAGCGTTCGACGTGTATACTCGTAAAGAATATAAAATAGCCATTAACTATAAAAACTCGAAATTTTAATAAAATACAATAAGAATATTATTTGGTGGAATGTTTCCTTTATCTTACCAATAGAACTGCGGTAGGAGTCAGCCACATGATAAGTGATTGGTACATGTTTGGTCTCCGCATTAGAGACTGGGAATTACGCACCCAAAAAATAGAAGCTTTGAGAAGAATAGATTGGAAAAAATAAATGCACCCTTGTGCAATGCCGTTTTTACCTTTTAGCTAGAGATTCAGACCTCAGTACGAGCATGATTTCATTTTGCACAGAATTCCAAAGCTCTTTTTCTTCCTTGTAAAAGCTCTTGCTTCCCTCTAGTTAACTAGGAGCAATGCATACGTGAAGCGGTGCAAGATTTTTGAATGAGCACAGAATGCTCTAGTAATCTCAAGCCCCCCAAAGATTGCAGAAAAAGTCGCTTGCAGTGACTATTTTACGACTATTGTAAACTTTTTGGTTGTTTTGCCCCCCTGCGTTCGACGTGTATACACGCCATTGTCTGATTTTAATTCCGCACACTGTGGGAAGAAACAATTATCGCACCTTGCTTAAAGGGAAACTGCACAGCGTTCCCGAAAATTTAAAAAATATGGCGTGTACAATAGAACGGTTAACTCTTACTACTAATTCTCAAGGTCATAACCTACCCAATTTCCCAACTCACTATAATGAGTAACGTAAAAAAAAATAAATAAATTATAATGTACACTAATTAAAAAGGAAATGGATATTAACTAATTTAAATTTTTGTGTTATTATGGCGTGAGCGAGAAATCTAAAAATAGTCTTTTTTAAAAATAAACAAATTCCTAGCGATATTACAATGAAATTACTTCCTGTATGAAACTATGACAGGAAGTCAGAGAATAAGTCTAGTAAGTAAATTAGTATGAACACTATAGCAACCTTCCTCAGGTTAACCTTACCCAGCCGTATACAGCTGGCAGCTGTTGCAGCCATTAACGCCTTCTACAAAAACCAGTAATTAAACGACACTTTAATGTTTCCAACTTAAAATACTAAGTGCACATTAATTTTGTTAATGAACGTTTTTAAAAAAGTTGTTGCTTTTAATAATATAAACTACCGACGGCTGGGCAAAATTAATGTTGCTACAAAAAGTTTTGTCTAGGAGATTATTCTGATTATCTTGTCAATTTGGTTAACTTTTAGGGGCATCTTTTTTTTGGGAGGGGGGAAATATTAATGGTCCAAATTGTAGTTTTTCTCAATGTGGGTAACTTAGCTCTTCAGATTTTGGAGGGGAAACAAATCCCGCCCGCCATTCGCAGGCACTTTGATACCTTCTCTTTCAACGTCTTGCCGTCCCTGGATACAGTTGATACAGAAAATGCCATTAAAGTGCAACAAACACAGCTTCTACTTTCAGGATCTGTCAGGCTTTTGGTCAAAAATCATCCATCCAGAACTAGAAAAATTAATGTTTACTCGGGTCAAGATAAGTACAGAAAAACTCTGGTCACATTAATTTAGACACTGCTATTCTTAAAGGTGTTCTAACTCGCGAATTTTCTCTAAATTCGAACAATTAAGATGAGATTTAAACTTACAGGAAAGCTTATCCCAGATAATGGCCCTAAAATTCTTATATTTAAAAAAAAAAATCTAGAAAAATAATAAATAAAAAGTTGTATATTTGAAGTGTAAATAATGTATATATCTAAAAATTTACAGTAAAGCCAAGAAACCATTTTCGAAAACGTGAATCCATGGAATGAAGACTACTTCCGATTGAGGAATTTTCTTAAAACTCAGTGGTAGTCTACCTATCGTCTTTCCCAGGACTATCATTAGTTAGAAATTTTATAGGATTTATAGATCTGCATTCTATATTATCTACACAATTAGTATACCAAGTGCCAAGATAGTACAATATACACGGTGTTCATTTTAAGACGGCTCAAATGCATTTCATGCTTAAACGGTTAATCTGAGCGAAAAATGGTAGAGGAAACAATTTGTTGCCCGTCACCTCTAGTTTCAGAATAAGGTGCCTCCTCTGGCTCCTCTGGCTCGCAAGCCAGGTTAGCCAGGAGGTTATCAACTGCTCTCTGTATCTGAGAAGGCACAGTTGAGTAAAGTGCATTATTTGATAAATATGTGGCAGGAGATTTCCAATGTTTTTGGTAATTAAACGCAACTCTCCCAAAATTACCTAATAATTATTAAACCTTCTTGTTTGTAACAGATGTAAAATTAATTTTTAGCCATTTTGTGTATGCTTGGAGAACATCTAAAGCTCTTAACATTTGATTTTTCTTAGAAAAATCACTCGGAAAATGACTTATTTCCCGATATTAAGAAAAATACTAGCTTTACTGCCTTGGCAATATTTTTAGTAGAAAGGAGATGAAAAAATACATAAAAATAACCTATCGCGTGCTCTTCTTTCTCTTTGATAACAAGTTAAAAAATTGAAATATGATTAATAAATATCCAGATTTTGAAATGGCCTAGCACCTTTAATTTTGAAGATATCGAATTGCGGTTTCCGGTTTCTTTCATAACTTTTTATACTCTTTAAAACAGTGTATATGAAAATGGGGGTCAACTGCGAACCCTCACTTTTGGTCGCGCGTCAGCCGCGTATGCGGGCAGGAATCTAAATCAGGAATCACATATTCTGAAACTAGAGGTGACGGGCAACAAATTTTTCCTCTACCATTTTTTTGCTCAGATCAACCGTTTAAGCATGAAATGCATTTGAGCCGTCTTAAAATGGCCTCCGTCCACCTAATTGGTAATTGGGCGTAAAGCCCGCCTGAAAAAATAGGCATTACTTTACTTTACTTTTAATAATTTTGAAGCGTATTTAGATGCCTAATTTAGGTTTTATTTCATGATTTTAGTACTCGTACTTCAATTTTCAAAGATAAAATAGAAATTAATGCGTTCAAGGTCTCCTTTTCTTTGTTCTAGATGTTATCATCTACCTATCTTTATCGATAGTACGCCTTGACATTAACGAACTCTAGAATAGCGTGAATGGCATCAACAAGTTTAGCTAAGTAATGTCAAAGTTAGATTTAACGAGATCTCTAAAGTGCGAGGATTGTGGAAATCGAAAATAGCTGTACTTTATTTGAAATATTCGTACTTATGTAAGTACAAAAAATTAAAGTAAATAATATTTCAACAGAACTATGCGTTTAACTGCCTAGAATATGGTTACAAAGTTCGGTGTTGCAGATAGAAGTGTATGCTACCAGACATTCGTGACTTAGTTTTCTCATTTAACAGATTAAAATAAAATCCCAAGGTCAAGACTTGGTATCGTACCCAATAATACAACTTTGCTTTGTAGAAACGCCTTACTCTAAGGTACCTTTCGAGTAAAACGTGACAATATCAAAATAAAAACTAGACAGTAAACTTTTCGACAAAAATCAGCGTATCTTTAAATTCATTACGTTCAAATTGCACTCATTTAGTGTTAAATGAATTTGGTTAAAACCATTTCCCAAAAAAAGACTTGTTCGGGATTCATTTTAGAACAATGTTCAGTCTTTCTGGGATCATTTTGTTAATCTGAGCAAAAAATGGTAGAGGAAAAATCTGTTGCCCGTCACCTCTAGTTTCAGAATATATGACTTGATTTTTAGATTCCTGCCCACATACGCGGCAGACGCGCGTCCAAAAGTAAGGGTTCCCAGTTGACCCCCATTTTCAATAAATTTGGTATTTATTAATCATATTTCAATTTTTTAACTTGTTATCAAAGAGAAAGAAGAGCACGCGATAGGTCATTTTTATGTATTTTTTCATCCCCTTTCTACTAAAAATATTGCCAATACAGTAAAGCTAGTATTTTTCTTAATATCGGGAAATAAGTAGTTTTCCGAGTGAATTTTTCTAAGAAAAATCAAATGTTAAGAGCTATAGATGTTCTCAAACATACACAAAATGGCTAAAAATTAATTATACATCTGTTACAAACAAGAAGGTTTATAAATTATTTGGTAATTTTGGGAGAGTTGCGTTTAATTACCAAACAAATTGGAAACCTCCTGCCACATATTTAAGTGATCAATATCTTTCATGTAAAGGATCAAACTTATTCCTTAATTTATCAAATAATGCACTTTACTCAAACTTGTGAAGTATGTACTGTGCCTTCAAAGGTGCCTCCTTTTGAGGCTTGCGAGCCAGAGGAGGCACCTTATTCTGAAACTAGAGGTGACGGGCAACAAATTGTTTCCTCTACCATTTTTTGCTCAGATTAAACGTTTAAGCATGAAATGCATTTCTTAAAATGAACACCCTGTATATTGTACTGTCCTTGGCACTTAGTATACTAATTGTGTAGATAATACAGAATGCAAATCCATAAATCCTATAAAATTTCTAACTAAGGATAATCCTGGGAAAGACGATAGGTAGACTACCACTGAGTTTTAAGAAAATTCCTCAATCGGAAGTAGTCTTCATTCCATGGATTCACGTTTTCGAAAATGGTTTCTTGGCTTTACTGTAAATTTTTAGATATATACATTATTTACACTTCAAATATATGTACAACTTTTTGTTTATTATTTTTCTAGATTTTTTTTAAAAATATAATAATTTTAGGGCCATTATCTGGGATAAGCTTTCCTGTAAGTTTAAATCTCATCTTAATTGCTTGAATTTGGAGAAAATCCGTGAGTTAGAACACCTTTAAGAATAGCAGTGTCTAAATTAATGTGATCAGATTTTTTTTTTGAACTTATCTTGACCCGAGTAAACATTAATTTTTCTAGTTCTGGATGGATGATTTTTGACTAAAAGAATCAGATCCTGGCAGTAGAAGCTGTAAGAGACTGTAGAGTATTGGCCGCAAGTTGAGGAGAGTTCGTTTAATTTAGCAGTGGTTTGTTGCAGTCCGCGGAGGTCAGGTGCACGGGACTCGCACATGTAGACCTGCAGCCATTCACCTCGGCCCACTTGAGCACTCTTCTATTCAAATTGTTACATTAGCTTCCGTCTTTCAATACATTTACTTTTTACTATAACTCACCCCCTGCTCGTAACTAGATTCCATTCATAAATATTTTATAGTTTGAATTTTCCCTGGGATAACACGTTTTACGATATTCATTACTGCAAAATAATAATAATAACAATAATATTAATAAAAATAATTAAACTAAAAAAATAAAAGCATTGATTTTATGTCAAATTTTCAATTTCCCCTTATCACAGGAATTTTTTTGTTTTGTTTTGTTATTTTGAGTTCTCCTGAATCAGAAAAAGTGATTTTTAGAAAGTCAAATTTAAAATGAATTGTATAAAATGGCCTCTCAGACAGCGGCCAACTTGAGGAACAGGGTCCTCCTCTGGTCCCAATAATAATATTAAAAATCACTTTTAAATATAACCTGAACGAAAGTAATGCCTGCCTGTAAAAATACGCATTATTTTACTTTAAATAAACACTTTTATGCCCTTTTTCATTAGTTCCAAGAATAGAATAGAATATAATAAATCTTTATTTCAGTAAAAATAAATAAATGAAGTGTAATGTACAAAACATTGTAACCTTCATGTCAGGGTTAGTAGAAAGGTTAAGATGAGCAGGATAAGAATGCAGGGAAAAAGGAAGGAAAAACCTGCAGCTAGTGTGGAAAGTTAGATGTGTTTTAGTCTTTTGTGTCTTTAGGATATAGAAGGATCTGTGGGAGACTATGGCCGCGGCAGAGTGGATTAGGATGGCAGTCTAGGATGGAAAGGAGTTTCAGCAGACTGATTTTGGATATAGGAGTGTACTGGGGATAATGGATGCAGTCTCGTGAAGTGAGGTAGTTTTAGTGCGTCGAGGAGAGTCTGAGAAATTTGTTCTTGAGTTGTCCTGGAGTTTCTTGATGTTGCTACTACAAGCCCAGGCTCCAGGCGGAGCAGGCTTAGAGCAACATCGGCCTGATGACCCACTTTGTAGAGGAGGAGTTTGTTGGTCCACAGTCATTTCGGAGTCACGTGAGAGTAGAGGAAATAATAGTCGTGTAGTCCAGTTTGCCTGAGTTTACTCGTACTTTGTCCTGAACGTGTGTAGTGAAAGTCAGTTTGTTAGTCCAAAGTTAGGTCTAGGTAGTTAATGTGGGTACACCACGGGATCAGAGAATTATTGTGTATAATTTGGCAATTAAAGGAGGATCTACCGTTTGGGTGAAGAGTATAGCGTTAGTCTTATCACTTAGTGCAGAATTTGGTTAGTCTGTCGGTAGCAAGAGTAAGTATGTTGGTGATGGTGTCCATTCTCTAAGATGACGTGTAAAAGGCCAAGTCATCAGCGTACAAGGCAAGGTTGACATGAGGAGGTTTGGGGAACGCCTGCTGCGATTGGATAAGGGTATGAGGAGGCGGAGTTTAGGTGGCGGACCGACTTTCTATTGGAGAGATATGGAGTGTAGGCTTTTTATGAGGTATACAGGAAAGTGGTATTCAATTAGGCGGAAGAGAAGTCCAGTATGCCAGATGGTGTCAAAGGTATTAGTTCCACGTTAGAGTAATGTCCGATGGTAATAATAATGGATATAGGAAACCAGCTTCTCTTGGAGGCTTCTAAGCCATTCTACCGGTGTGCATATAGTAATCATATAGTATACATGCAAATTGTGCTTACCGTCCATCTGAAAGTGAATGGCAGGACAAGTGTTGCTTTGGCCGGCTCCAACAGTGTGAACGAATTATGGCCTAGGACGGCGCTGGATGTATTGCCGAAGGAACAATGACTGGCTGGTGTTACACTTGATTGATATTCTTTCAAACATAAACGGAAGAAAACTGAACACTCGAGTGGACAGAGTCCCGAAGGACCTGCGGGTACACCTCCACAGCAACCTCCACCAGCTGTACGTCCGAGGTAGTCAGTGAACTCGAGTATTTGAACTTGCAGGTAGCCAGAACTATGGCACTCCTGTAATAAAAAAAATAAATAAAGTTATAATTACAAATAGCTGCTAAATCATTCATTGCACGTCTGAATTTACAGTCACCAACGTTATTATAAGAATTGCAATAAAACATGTTTTTATCAAATGGTCTGTATGAGCGAACATAACTACAATGAAAGGTTCTAGGGCTACCCTGAAACGCCAGTTTTTGGCGTTTTATACAAACAGCTCTAAAAATTTGTTTTAACCGGTTGTCTTGAAATGCAATTTTACTTAGCTTACTACTTGAATCAATTTGTTGCCGTTTAATTTAAACCAAAACTATCCAAGGCATTTTATGAGAAGTTATTCAGCGATGCTTGAAACAACAATGAAGTTTTAACCACGCGTTCAGTAATGCATTTATTTAATTTAGGCGCTTAATTACAAAATTTCTCTTTTTAAATCGATGTAATTAAAAGTACGAGGGTTGGCTGAAAAGTAATGCACACATGCTTGCCGAGCGCGAACGAAGAGCTTCAAAAAGCGCGCGAGGTGGCATTTGGAAGACACATTTCCCCTTATTACGTATGTGCAGTTTGAATTTGCTGCGTTCAGCCAGTGTATTTTTAGACGCCGAAGTATGGACACGTGAACTGGTGCTATGTCACTACGAGATAAACAGCGTGCTGTTATCGACTTTCTTTTTGAATATTGTGACAGGGGACGAATCATGGGTCCATCGTTACGTCCCAGAAGAGAAAAGGCAGAACACTGAATATCGACATGCGTCTTCACCTCGGCCGAAAAAGTTCAAAACACACAACCGTCCGCAAAAAAAAAAAAAAAATCTTCTGTCTGTGTTTTGGGATGCTCACCAAGTTTATGTGACCGATTTTCCTGGATCCAGGAGCAACGCGATTAATTCTTCTCGGTACGTACAGACTTTAAGAAACCTCCGACCTTCGAGTTTGTCGTGTTAGAGGCAGCTTGGCACCAATAATCTTGCAACATGACATCGCTCGTCCTCACACTAAAGTTTGAACCAATTCCACACCCTCCTTATTCCCCGGATCTTGCCCTCTGCGATTTTTATTTGTTTCTTCTACTCAAGAGAGACCTCAAGGGTAATCACTACTCCTCAGACGATGAGGTGAAGGCAGCTGTCAAGTCCTGGATTCAAGAAAAGTCAAAAGAATTCTTCAGTGACGGAATGACAAAAACTTGTTTCACGTTGGGAGAAATGTATTAGCGTTAATGGTGACTACATCGAAAAGTAATACATAATTGTAAAGCTTAAGAATTGTACTTTAATATACTTTCTGTCCGAACTTGATAACTCTTATCTTTCCCCCTCTCCTATCATGTGTGCATTACTTTTCAGCCAACCCTCGTACATTAAGAACAATTATCTGCTAAGTCCAAGTATTTAACTTCATTGATTGATTATATGAAAACTTTATTTGCAAATATAAGCATACACTTACACAATACATAAAAAAAGGGGATTCAATACCTGAAACGTTACAACCTTCTTACATTGTAAGGATATTTATAATCAATATCTTAAGTAAATACTCGTATCTTTAGAGACATTTAGGATAATGCAATGAGGTTATACGAGGGTCGTTTGAAAAGTCCGTGCAAAAATAAAAACTACTTAATTTTTTGGGGTAAACCTTTTTTATTTTTCAACATAGTCTCCTTTTAGGCTTATACACTTCGTCCAACGCTGCTCTAGTTTGTTGATCCCTTCCGAAAAATAGGATTTGTCCAAGTCTGAAAAATAGCCATTCGTTTCTGCAATCACCTCCTCGTTTGAATAATATCTTTTTCCCGCCAGCCATTTCTTCATATTGGGGAACAAATAGTAGTCCGAGGGAGCCAAGTCTGGAGAATAGGGGGGATGTGAAACGAGTTGGAACCCTATTTCCATTATTTTTGCGACCACAACTGCTGAGGTGTGAGCTGGTGCGTTGTCGTGATGGAAAAGGACTTTTTTGTGGGCCAATCGTGGGCGTTTTTCATGCAGCTCGGTTTTCAAACGGTCCAATAACGATGAATAATATGCACCTGTAATAGTTTTACCCTTTTCCAGATAGTCGATGAGGATTATTCCTTGCGAATCCCAAAAGACAGTCGCCATAATCTTTCCGGCCGAAGGAACGGTCTTCGCCTTTTCTTGGCGCAGATTCCCCCTTGGTAACCCATTGTTTAGATTGTTCTTTGGGTCTCAGGAGTGTAGTGATGTATCCATGTTTCATCCACAGTGACGAAACGACGCTTAAAGTCCTGCGGATTCTTCTGGAACAGCTGCAAACCGTCCTTGCAACACTTCACACGATTTCGTTTTTGGTCAAGCGTGAGCAATCGCGGCACCCATCTTGCGGATAGCTTTGTCAAGTCCAAATGTTGATGCAAAATATTATGTACCCGTTCATTCGAGATGCCCACAGCACTAGCAATCTCACGCACCTTCACTCTTCTGTCATCCATCACCATATCATGGATTTTATCAATGATTTCTGGAGTAGTAACCTCAAAGGGCGTCCAGAACGTTCAGCGTCACTTGTGCCCATATAGCCACTCCGAAAATTTTGAAACCACTTATAAATTGTTCTAATCGAAGGTGCAGAGTCACCATAATGTTTATCAAGCTTCTCTTTAGTCTCCTGAGGCGTTTTGCCTTTCATAAAGTAGTGTTTAATCAACACACGAAATTCTCCCATTTTCGCCCATTTTTTGAAAATCACTCGACTTCCTCGATTCAAACGAATGCCAAACACAAAGAAATAGACCGATCTGGCTGAAACTTAGTGTGTGTTCTTCCAAGAGATGCTACTAACTAAACATAACCTCGATAAGCGCCATTAGTGCTATCTCTCTGACTTTGCACGGACTTTTCAAACGACCCTCGTATGCACGGAAAAAGTGGTAAAAATCGGCAGCTAGTGGTGAATGTTAGAGATGGTCATGTTTAATTCTTTGGAATCCGTATAGAAGGATCTAATATCGCGGCAGAATGGTTTGGGATGATAATCTTGAATGGAGAGCAGTTTCAGCAAATGGTTTTGGATGAAGCAGTTTACAGGAGTTAGTCGATTTCAGCACGTCTGAGGAGAGTCTATAGCTAGTCTCAGAAATTTTGTGTTATCCTGGAGTTTCTTGATGTTACTACTAAAGGTCCAGGCTCCAGGCAGAACAGGCGTAGAGTTATATCGGCTTTACAGCCATTTTTGTAGTGGAGGAGTATGTTCTGTATAGTCATCTTCGATTGTAGTGAGAGTAGAGGAAATAATAGTCTTGTAGTCCAGTTCACCTGAATTTACTTTGTCCTGAACGTGTGTAGAGAAGGTCACTTTGTAGTCCAAAGTTAAGCCGAGATATTTGACGTGGTTAGACGAGATCAGAGTATTGTTGTGTCTAATTTGTCCGTTGAAAAAGGAGATGCGTTTAGTAAAGAGTACGGCGTTAGTCTTCTCATAGTCTATTTCGATTTTTCCATTTAGTGCAGTATTTAGCTAGTTTTTCTATCGCTAAAGTAAGCCAGTTAGTGATAGTGTACATTTTCCATGATGTTGTGCGTCCAAGGCAAGGTTATATTATTTAACTACGAATCTCAAAAGTAGTTTTAGTTAAATTAATATGTTTAATCAAAGGGTTGAATAAACATCGAATTTAAATGATCGTTCAACTCTGCTAGTATATAAATCCCCATACAATTGTAGATTTGTTAATTGTTGATTTTGGGAGTATTGAGGTGCTGTCAATCAATAAATCCAAACACAAATTTTTGTTTCATCTCACCAACGTTTCAGTAAATCTATTACCATCTTCAGGGTAATGTAAAATTTGTGGTGTTTAAGCTACATCATCATAACTGTTAAAACAATAGTTGAAAACCATAACTATCATTTGTTAATTGTAATTCTTGTTGAAACCATTATGTTCAAGAATTAGACCAAAGGTTGGCGCATTTACTCTGTTCTCCGTTTCATTGTAGTGTTAACCGTTTAAGTACCTTGAAGGACTGAATGCTTATCTCCAGGAAATATGAAGCGCTTATCGAATTTAGTCCTAATGTCATTTTTAATTGAAAACCTTTATTAAAATCTCCTTAACAAAAACTTACAGTTTTAAAAAGTTAAGTATAAGGGTTGATTAAATGCCAAAAGGTACACAAATCAGCAAGTACCCAACATTTCATTCATACTTCTAGAATCATAATTTTTAGAATGTATTAGATGTCACAGACCCTTGTGCTGGGCCTTTTATCACCCATAAATATTTTTCTGTTAGAATAATAAAAGATGTATCTCATCACAATAGCATCAAAAAAGCATATCATTTTAACTCTATTCCACATTATTCTTGTGATTTATCTTTATTCTGAATAATCATCAGATTCACTCGCACATTAAGGAAGAAATAGGGAATGTTGGAGTTGGTCTTTTACTGTTGTAATTTGAATTACGGAGTTAAAACGAAATTTCAGTCTTGAATTCGTCTAAAGTGAGCACAAATTACATAGTTAATAACAAATAACTGATACTTGTAATTATAATTCATTCATTTTCAAACTTTAATTTAATGTAGCCCTTTAATTGAGTTCTTGTTGTAAAGAAGTTTTATAACTAACTAAAAATATGCATATCTATTTTATATTATAGTCCTAATGTCATTTTTTAATTGAAAACCTTTATTAAATATTCCAACAGAAAATTTTGCGATTCTTTATGTGTGAGGTTCAAATTTTAGAGTACCTTGAAGACTATAAAGCAGTAATCACAACTGAAGTGCAGCAGGAGGCTGCGAAAAACGTCAAAATGGAAAATAAAACTTAGCTTTTACTGAATTATTATACTATTTAAAGCAGAAAAACTATAGCTTTAGTCAAAATTCGTAATCTCACTTTAAGTATGCTTAATGGGTTAAGAATGAGTCATTTCCTAAATCATTGTTGCTTATATTTCAGTACGGAAAATTGGAAAAAATGTATTTAGATTTCTCCGCTAGATTAAAATTTTACAGCGAAGCATCTCCTCATGTTTTCGTAATCTGTATTTTATAAAGAATTTATAAATGAGTTCGATATTCGGAGAAGTTGGTTAGAAGAGATTTTATTGAAGAGTAGCCCTGATTATAGACTACCCAGAGAAAATAACCACGCTGCGCTACTGACAATTACCTAGATTTTAAAGAAAAATTTATTTTCCTACAAGATTTTGCACTATTTTCAGTGAAATTTTCTAAGTATACTGAGAATTTCAGTAAAAGTATATCAAATGTTCCATATCTTGATTTCTCAGTCTCACAGAAATTCAAAGTGAAAACTTTGTAACTCGATGCATTTTACTTTCTTTTAGTAGCTTAAGATTTAAGAAAGTGAATAAATACAGATATATACAGACAGATTGGGAGTTGAGATTGATTCAGCGTGTCCATTATGTAGATGTGTCGCTTCGGGCAACTTAACACATCCTAATGCATGTAAATTACATGATTGTGTTGTTAAGTTTAAATCAACAACAGCTTTATGATTTTACACTCTTTTAAGTCACGATTTCTACAATCAACAAGTAGTTTTTGTATTTTAATATCTTGTGTTTAAGAGAGCTGTAATTTTAAATAATGATAATTATATGTTTTCAAAACGAGGTGACTAGATTATTAAAATTTGAAACGTTAGGTCATTTATTGAGGAAGATTCATTGACACATGCGATCTTACTTTTATTTGGTAGGGAGTCTGCTTTAGCTGTTGCCAGATTCTTAGTATTAGGTTACTGCAGAGAGTGTTGAATGTAGCTAGTACTAAACTGAAATTTTACTAGCATTAATTGCAATCTGTTAAACTGTGGCGTAACTACCAAGAAAACTATTAATGAATATCTCTTGGAGGTGTGACTATTAAATAACGAGACTGATGCTGCTACCACAAAAATATGCATGCGCCAAATCCTAACTACCGACAGCTGTGCAGCGTAAAGCCTTCTCTTTCGATTGCAGCGTCTCACGTGTTTTTGTAGAGAAATCTGTCTGACCGGAACCGTCGTTTGTGTAAGAGGTGTTAGTTTCGTTTAGCTGAAAACAAGATACTACACATGTAGTAGAGCAACGAATTGTCGTGAAACTGGGTAAAACCGCTACTGAAACTTATCTTTTATTAAAAGAAGTTTATGGCGATGAATTTTAATCACATGCGCGAGTTTTTTGAGTGGTTCAAGCGTTTCCAAGATGGCCGAGAAGACGTCGGAGACGATGACCGCCCGGGACGCCCTTCCACGTCCAAAACGGATGAAAATATCAATTATAATTAATCAACATTACTACCATGAGGTGCTTGCTCAACTCCGTGAAAGAGTAAGGAAAAAAACGACCCGATTTGTGGAAGAAGCTCGCACTGCAATGTCTGTCAAGACGTTTCTAGCCAAGTACAAACATCCCAGTTTTAGGCCATCCGCCTTATTCGCCTGACCTGACCCCATGTGACTTTTGTCTGTTCTCCAAAGTCAAATCTGCATTAAAAGGAACACGATTTCAGTCCGTTGAAGCTGTGAAAGAAAAAAACGGCACGCGTCATGCAGGAGCTCACAGAAAAAGACTTCCAGCACTGTTTCGAACAATGGTAAATTCGCATGGAGCGTTGTAGGGATAGGGGAGGGGTGTATATTGAAGGTGATAATAACTAAATATGTATACATTTAAAATAAAATGTTTTATAGCAACAGTCTCGTTATTTAATAGCCATACCTCGTATCTTGTCACAAGTGATTACTTTGACTTTAACGACTAGGTCATCTTCAGTGCTTATGCCAATAATTATAATATTTTTTTTACATAGTTAACATCAAAGTTTGGTACGTCTTATGTCCTGACAGTTTAAGTACTCTACAAGGACTATGACTGGAAATTGGCAATATTCTTACTTCCTTTTAGAAGAATCTGTTGGCTACGTCAAATTCGTTTGCGTCATAGATCAATAAATAAAAATGTAAATGTTCGTTTGTCCAAAATCTTAAATCTCTGAAAGTTCTTCCACCGATTGCTTTGAAATTTGGACACAACGTTGCATTCGAATACGGGCGTGTTTTTATATAGCTATTGCATAGATGACAAACTTGTGACAGGTAAAAACAGCGCCATCTGTTGGACGTAAAAACATCACACGCTATACTAAATAGTTATTGAATGTTAAATTGAATTTACTTATATTTCAATGTGAGACAAATAGCCCTGAATTCACCGGCTACAAAGTTAACTGCTTTCTTCACGTTGCGTTTACGAAAACACTGCTGTATTTGGAAGTGCCTACGTATTACACATGGAATGCGAGTAGAAAATCGTTTGAACCACGCAAACGAGGAGAGCGAGTCGATGGACAAACTGGTATATTCAAAGAAACTACGATAGACAGACTGTACACCTTGCACATCCCAATCAAGATGAATGCTTCTTTCTTCGCAAGCTGTGGTTGGTAAAGGTGCCCGGCAGTGCATGTCAAGGCTCTGAATTTATTGGAGAACGACCGACACTGGGGATGAATGCATTAATGACGCGTGCAACCATATTTTTTGCAATCATATTGACCGCCTGCTCTCCTTCATCTCCAACAAAGTTATGGGTCATGAGTTATATAAATCGCACATGGCTGAAGATATTTTCCGTCGAATACGCCAGGATAATTCCAATATGAGAATGGATTTCACAGCAGAAATCTACAAGGAAACGTTAATTGATAATTTGTGTTTAGAAATCGCGAACAATCAATCGGGAATGCAATCGCCGAATCGATCTGCTGCTGAGCCACAACAACGCGTTACAGCTAGTCGCGAATAAAATTGTTGCATCTATTCGATGTTTTTGCTGTTTTAATACCTTCTATTTAAATTTAAATCCATTTAAAAAAGCCATTTCAGCCAAAATTCCTATTATTATTAATTGTTATTTTATTTTAAATAGATTAATTTCGTTACTGCAATGAGTTGATTGTCTTTAGTTATGATTTATCCTTCTATATCTTTCCTTAACTTTGTTCTTACTTATGTTCATAAGATTATGCCCTTTGGTTAATTAAATGATACCTAATACTTTTTTTTACTTAATTTTACTAATATATTCTAATTAATTATTGTTGTAATAAAACTACAATAACTTTTGTATCTATAAATTAGTAAGGTCAACCCTTGCTATGAGATCTGTAATCTCTATAAGCAACAAAGATTTCATTTCATTTCAAATTTAAATAAAATGATAAATCTTTACTCTTAAAAATTACAAGTTTAGTTTTTTTTGGGGTCCACAAATGGGTTAGAATAGCTTTAAATAGAAATACGCTATATTTATTACTTCTCCATCAATTTAATAAAAAATAACAATGTGAGGTGTGTTCCTAGTTATTTGTAAATACCATAGAAGGAGGTATTTGGTTAATTTTGTTGATGTAAATGTTAAGTGAGTGGTTAGGGGGTCAAAGAGGCGGAGCCTCTCTGAATAGTTGGAAACTAAATAGTGGTGATTGGTTGAGGTAGGGGATAGTTTAATATAAAATTAGGAAACCATTGAAGGATCTTGTTTTGCGAAGGTCTTGATTTCAAAGAAAATTTAGTAATTATGATCTAATAAATGACCTTAATGTTCAATGACTTTCCATTCAAGCATGATACGAGTATTAGCTAGTTCAACTCAGCATGAAAAGCTCTAAGAAGATCCAAACTAAAAATCAACGACGACTTTCATAAAAAGACTTTCAAAAAAATAAAAAGAAGTAAAGTAATGCTTATTCTTTTTTTAGACGGCCTTTACGTCAAACTTCCGTTTTACTATGGGAGTTGGATATCTCAAAATTTGTACTTCCGGTAAAACTATGCGATCTCAATACTTCCTTTAATATGAGGACTGAATTTACTCATGAGAGATGCATTTAAGATTTTTAATAACCAGAGAATCTTCCGCTCCCATCAAAAATTCGCCAAAAAAAAAATTGTTAGGCCTTCGTGCAGATAGTTTTATAGCAAACGAAAATCGATTCTACCCAATTTTGTCAACAAATCATGTAAACTGAAAGATAGATTTAGTAAAAACGCATCTTCCGTTATAGATTATCGTAAAAACTTGTGCTAATGCGGAACTCCAAGAATGAGTTTACTGTAAAATTTCTGTTTTCAAGATGCTCTGATTCAGTAACAAACACATACAAAATGTTTCTTTCTTATTACGAATATCTTATAGCATTATTTCTAGCCAATTTTGAAAATTTGTAACAAACTCGAAATACTTTCTTTAAGAAGTAAGAGAAAGTTTAAAAAAAAAATACAATATTCATACAAGAGTGTTGGAGAGGAGATGCTAAGAGAGGTTGGTGAGCCTGAGTTAATCAACCCGACAATTAATACCAATTACTCATTTCAATTAACTCACCCGAGTTATACACGGTCCTACTGACATCCGTAACTTTGTCTGAAACACATAAATACTACCTTCTCTAGGCGTTCGACATTGTGGCCATAGTTTTCTATATCCTCTTTGAAGAGAAATTGATTAGATAGCTTTAAGTTTTTAAACAAAGGTGTTTTAATCAAAATTATTTTGTTGTGGAATACCAGTGCATTAACTTACAGGTGGTACAGATTGTATCGAATGTGGCATCATCCATCTTAAAAACACCTTCTCCAAATTAAGGTGTGAAATCTCAGATTCTGCTAGGGTTCTTAGAGATAGTATGCTATTCCAACATCTTTTATCGATTCAGGTTTTCGTACCTTATTATTTGGCATAGCCTTTTTTAAGAAAAAGATTTAGTAGAGACTCTTCCATCTCCCTACAGAATATGGAGTTACAATGCACATTCTACGTCTTGTTTTTTCCAGGAACATGCCCTTCCCCTCATTGACAAAATGCTGAGGGGGAGAAAAACGCTAGAAAATTACTACAGTTCATTCAGCACTGAAAAATCTGCACAAATAATCCTTTATTGATCGATTCGCAACTATGTAATACATTGATGCAACAAGCAGATGTGACGAACGTAAAATACAGCATTAGTATTTAATAAGTAATTAAGTAAATAAAATAAAATCACTGGAAGGGCTTGGATGAAGACCATCCAACCAGGACCGGATTTTCCTATAGGCTAACTAGGCTAAAGCCTAGGGCCTCAAGATCAAGAGGGGCCTATATTCAAATTGTTTGTAAAATTAAAATTACACTATTCTAAAAACAGTGAACACAAAATACTGTTTTAGTGATGTTTCAATGTAGTGATGTATTTTATTATCTATCATGTAATTTACAAATGGGAGGTGAAAGGGCCTCATAAGTGGAATAGCCCAGGGCCTCTTTTCATCTAAATCCGGCCCTGCATCCAACGATGAGCATCTTAAGTCGATTAAAGTAAAATACCGAATGGATTGAATACGAAGGATGCCTTGTTTATCTCACGATCGGGCGAGGCCATCGGCGCCTCAGTCTGCGAGGAGGATTTGACGGGAGGTTAGTGCAGGACATGTTGCTGATTAAGGGATTATTGTGTAGGTAAAGTTAGGAGGTGGAATTTGATTATAGAGGGATTGGGCAAGGTCAAAAACCAATGAGTATGGTTGCTCACGAAGAAGGGTACGTCAGTGATGGTTCGAAGGATTTTGGACTGAATCTGATAGTAAAACCAATTTTTCTTTTCCTGCAGGTGTTACTAAGTAAGTAAAGTGAAATAATGCCTATTTTTAATGGCGTGCTTTATGTCCAACTACCAAAATAGGTGTTGTGGACGGAGGCGACTAGCAAACATACTTTTACTGTTAATTTCTTTTATTAACCAATAAAATCCAAGGCCTGTAGACAGGGAATCGAACCCAGTACCACAATACAAATTAGCTTTACAGGCCTCTCCTCTAACCGCTCGGCTACCGTGGCGCCTAGGTGAACTAAGTATAGTTCGAAATGTTGGCGTAAAGATTTTTTTTATTTCTAAACCGACCAAAACTTGAAGATTCCTCAAAAATAGGATCTCAAGGATGTAGCAAGGATTGCTGCTATCATAAATGAACTTCTTTCAAAACACAAAATGCTACATATACAACTTGCCAGACTCCTAGACAACAGCTTCCAACTCAGTTTACTGAATGTAAGACAACTTTATACTTCACTAACTGCATCCACAAAGGAATATGTAATGCTTAGAACTCTAAAAAATCGTAAATAGTACTAAACCTAAACAGAATATAAACCGTAAGATCTAAAATCTTCGGAATTTATAGTAAATGCTCCTTTGCAAGTATCTAATCCTACAATTCATACAGAACTAAAAGATTCCTTCTGTCCATGATTCTGGCCAAATTCCAAAATAATAGATTCCACACTCTTTCATCAAATTTACTCCATGAAAATCTAGCAAGATATCCTGCTATCGTTAACCTTGCGATCATTTTAGGTAACTAATTGAACTAGCCACGCCAATATTTGTGTCCCCTCTACATATTTACTTGTTACATATTTGTAAGTGTAGTTTTAAGAAAAGGATGGAATTGAAAGAAAAAGATTTTACAAATTGCATTGAACTAAAACTACGCGAAACACGTAAAAAAAACTAAATCCAATTCTTGAAATAAAAGGGGCTTGAAGTAGGGATTTGAATGTGGCAGATCCTCAGTTCGAATCCCGCATGTATTTCTCTTTAGCCCTCCAAAAAAAATGGCGATTACTTCACTTTTACTCAGTCCGGATTCCGGAGTTTCCATTCCACTGTCCATCAATGCCACTGCGTTGAAGATGCCATAGCATCCTCTCACTAACGAAAACTTGTCCATCATCCATTCCAGATGGATGGATCCATTCCTCTGGAAGACTGAGGCAACAGTGACATCATCTCTCATAAGGTGTCTACAGTAAAATAGTTTAATGTCTGGCTAGGTTCACTGAAGTAGTTTGGACTGCCTCTAAGTTGATTTCTCCTTCGATGTTAATTTTTTTGGGGGGCATTGGCCTTCGCCATACAGCCAGCATCGTCTAGGTTCTTATTACTAGAATATCACTCACTCTCCATTCTTACTTATAAATACATTCGCTTCACATATTCATCCCTCTGCTATATCCAACTATTTACATACAAACTTACAACTAATGGATGGATCAGTACTCTATATTCCTGCCATCATTATAGCTTAACCGAAATTAAAATCACGTAATCCTTCTCTAATCATTTTCTTCCATTCATTCTAATCGGCTATAACTTTTAACTTCATTCATATTTCATTGCTAGCTCTGCTATAGATTTAAGCACATAGATGTTGGTGGAGAATATTATGTCTTCGTAGCGAAATGGTGCATCTAAATACCTGTATAAGTCGTCAAACATTCGTTTCCTTTCTACTACATAACGTGGACATATCCATTATTATATGTTTGAAATCCTCCTCATTGCAATCTACGCAAAGAGGAGAGGAGGACCTTTTGTTGATCCTGTGAAGGATACAGATCCACACACCGCGTGGTTCGCTCTCAGCCTGCTTATTGTCGTAACAACCCATTTATTTAGTGACAGTTCCCTTAAACCGATGGTTGTCTAGGTAACTGATCTGCCATAGTTTTTATAGAATCTCCCTTCATTACCATTACTGTAATTTCTATGTTAATTTGCTTGTTTCTGGTTCCGCTAATGAAGTAGCTGTTGTAAATTTTAAAATAAGTAATTAAATTTTCCTTCAACTAAAAATCACGTTCTTCAACTTTTCACTTGTATGATAACAAATCTAAATAATTTAGCGAAAAAAGATTTGTGTTAGAAGCTTAAATGAAATCTAAGTACAGGAAGTCGTGTTTCAAACTAGGTGATTTGCTCAGCAAACTTACTGTGCAAATAAGCTAATCAACTTGCAAAGTTGTTATGTGTGTCTGTGTATATATACGAGGGTGTTGTGAGTTAGTAGTAGTAAGATCTGAGAATGGACGCTCTCGTGGGAATCCTGAACAGCTTCGCGCCTCCGCTAGTTGCACATTCACAGTGGACCCAGCCGCCACATTAGCATATGTCCCCAGGTCGGTCTTGTCAACTTGCCACAGCACTCACACTTTGACGCTAGTCAAATAACTCCACATCGCCTTATTATTCTTGTATTTTATTCCAATCTATTGACATTTAACTGTTTATCTTTTTTTTTTTTTATTTCCTCACAAACGGAAGTAATTGCATTTTTAGCATATTTTTAAAATAATGTCACTCACCGGGATTCAACGTTTTACAATCCCCTGAATAAGAATACAAAATCAGGTGTAAACTGAATCAAAATTTAATCAAATCTAAGCATTTTAAAGAAAATAGGTTTAGGTGTATAAATGAAAATAGGCATATGCACTACCTGGGAGCCATTTCCTTATTTTTATGGCAGATCTAAGCGATGTTAGATGAAAGACAAATGATAAGAAATTTGTCTGGAGTTCAATACTTAGTTGCCAATAGCATAGTAGGAAGGGATTCAAATAGTTAAGTGGTTAGTGTGGCCTAAATTCTCACGCCGAAATCACGGGTTTCGAATCCACCAGTCTGCTTTTAAATTTGCTCCTCCTAGGACAGGGATGGCGAACCTTTTGAGACATGGGTACTAGCTGTTGGGTCACTAATGCGCATTTGCACAAGAGTTAAGTTTACAAATTTTAAACTAAATATTTTCAAACTAAACATCTTTAAAATTCAGTTGGCTTAACCGGGTAAAACGGGACGAAACAAGTGCTATGGAAGTCACAAACATAACTGAACAAAGCCTTACAAAAGTGTGTTTTATCTGAAGAAAAATTTAAATATGGTTATTTGCTTTGGGTTGTCGATTTTTTTAACAAACAAAATATGAGTAAAATTATACATTTTATTTGATATTTTGTCAACACTTTTGCCTTATTTCAAATACTACAAAAGCATTCGTCGTCATTTGCGTTTTAGAACTGTAATGATCAAACTAAAGGTTATAGATAGCATTTAAATTGCTTTTGTGTCAATGCGTGATTGAAAAAAAAATACAGATAGAATATAAATTATCCACACAATTAGAAAATCTAAATCAAACCGCGTAAACAAACAAATGGTTGCCTAGCAATTGTGGGTCTGTAAAAAAGCTTGGGCGGGTCAGTGTCTCACCCACGGGTCATAGGTTCGCCATCACTGTCCTAGGAGCTTTTGACGCCTCTCTGTCCTGTAATAGTGTTTACAGCAAAAACAGAACACTGAAAAAGCTTCGGGCGCCAATGAACTCAAATGGTGATGCGCCTAAAATAATTTTTTTTAAAAAAAGTAGAGTAGAGGGGCACACCTTTGAACAGTTTTAATTTCTCGCCAAATATTTAAAACATTTATGGTTCGTAATTTTCTCCATATTTTGTGTTAGACCTGTTGTATAATTGACTGAGTTTCCCTTCGTTTCCATTGTTTTTATAAATTCCAGAATTAAGGAATGTTATATTTTGTAAGGTAGTAGTAAAATTTTTGTTGCATCTTAGGAAGTGTATTGTGAATATTGTAGTGGACATCAACTTCACAGTTAAAATGTGTCTCACAGACCTGCAAGTTTGTGACTTTTTTTTTTTGTTTAATCGCAGAGAAGGGGAAAGTGGTCCGAAGCTACGTACATTAAGAAGCGCAACAAACCGAATATTTTGTTCAAACTTCCTAAACCCATCACACTTCGGGTACAACATTCCGAACTAGATTTCAGTGGTTTAAAAGAGAAAGTAATGTAGTAGTGAGAGAAATAACTGATAGAAGGTAGATTCAGAGTAAAGTAATATCATTTCTTTCTATTTTATATTGTGTTCAAAGCTACCCCACCAGTGGGGCAGATATTAACATTTGACACACAATTTTTAAATTAAAAAAATACAGATATGTATGTAAAGAACCGACTGTTTATTGATACAGATCTGTTAAGAAGACTTGAAAGTTGTAGAAAACAAAATAAAAAGGTTCAATAATACGATTCTGGGCACTCTGTAACAGAAAATGTAAATTCTGTTCAAATGTGTCCCCCTATCCCCTACATTAATAATTGCAGTAAGAAAAATCATGCCAGTAGTTTTCGATTTCTGTGTCCTGGATTCAACAAAATAAATTTTTTAAAAAAAGACGCATCTACCAACTGCAGTGCGAGTAAAATAACACTTACATAAACAAATACGTATTAATGGCGTACAGATAGTGAACGTATGGTAGAATGTGTTGAAGGCCATCAACATTCAACTAGCTCTTGAAGACGGTCTGCATATAATACACTGAAACGTTGACTTCGAAATAACATTTCTATATTTAATTCCATTCTAGTTCACCTTCGATTTCACATATATATATTGTGGTGTAAATCTGTAAACAGCAGACAACGGTAAAACTTGTAATTCTTCACCTATACCAGGACATACGACCCACTGTTGACTGTATGATAATTTATTGGTAAACGGATTTACATTTTTGAAACAGAATTTACACCAAAAAACCCATGGGCTTCTCCCAGTAAGAGAAGGTTTACGAAGGTACTATATTTTCAAAATTGATAACTCATCGGAAATCATAAGTGGATTTAAGTCAAATAAATTACTAGATTTTCAATAAATTAATAGATACATTTTGGTTAATATACCTTTATTTGAAAGGCGCCATGGTAGCCGAGCGGTTAGAGGCGAGACCTGTAAAGCTAAATATGTATAGTGGTACTGGGTTCGATTCCCGGTCTTAGGCCTTGGATTTTATTTAATGGTTAATTTAAGAATTTAATAGTTTAGAAAATAATTATAGGTGGAATTTTTGAAAAAAGAAAATCATAAAATTGAATCTATAAATTTAGCTGCTCAGTTTTTATTCTTCATTTATAATGAAGAAACCCGAACATTTTAATAAAATGATAGTTTAAATGGAAGCATCCCTGGTCTGGGAATGCAGAAAGGCCCTGGAACTACTGGCTCCGCCCATTAAAGTTCGGTTAGAATGGGTGCCAGGTCATGTGGGGATTAAGGGGAATGAAATAGCCGATCAACTGGCCCAGGAATGGAGCTAGTACTCCTCCACTGACCTGGGGATCACCAAGGGTGCAGTTCATGTGGCTCTCCAGAGATTGGATCTGGAGAAAACATGAAAAGAACTGGGTGACGCTTCCTGGGGTTAAACACAGCAAGAGTTCCATGCCCTTGCTGTGTAAACAAAGAACCAAAGAGACTCTGGGCTTGGGCAGAAATCAGATTACTCTGGTTACAGGCCTATTCACAGGGCACGGCAGGTTCAGAAAGCATCTGCACAAGATAGGGCTTATTAGCACGGAACCGTCGTGCAGATTGTGCCAGGAAGAGGAAAGGCCTCTCATGAGAGACTGCGCTACGACATCTTTGGCACGTACTTTGAGACCAAAAGAGATTATTGCGCAGAAGGAACTGGTAGGGAAAGCCCTCAACCTTCTTAGAAGGGGAGGTTTCACCTACTAGACTTAGAAGGGAAGGCACAATAAGCCTCTTGTGGCTGTGGTGCCGTGGGGCGTGGGTCCCGTCCTGCCTTTCAAAATCTAAAAAATCGTAAATGGAAGCGTATATTATAAATGAAATATGAGCCAGCTCACTAAGAGCTTTTCACTTAGAGATACATTTTCCAAATGGAGTTCAGTTCTTCATAGATTTTGGTACAGTCTTGGTTTCAGTCTTCTTGAAGATGTAGACTCGCCAAGGTGGTTGTAGATGGCAGAGTGTGAAGGGTGAGGAAGAAGTTGTCTGTTAGTTTGGTCATGTGAGTGTGAATGGCTTGAATGTCCAGTTCTCTATGTATCACAATTACATAAAAAACTGTGTTGAGAAACAAATCTTTTTTATTGAGTTTTCAGGATAAATGTCGATATACATCATTTTCCAAATTTAAGCGCAATATAATTTACAATTTAACTTATTTTATTCTCTCTTTCCATATTTTCAAAAAAAATTCATTACCTTATCTATTGTGTTCTAAGTTTTCTAGAATTTTTTCTAATTTCTAAGTTTAATTAACTTATTAAATTACATATATCTCCTTAAAAAAAAAATCAGATAGAAAGCTGGAATTGTGCAAAATTGTAGTGGTAAAGAGTGCTACAATTGTACGTATTTTCGCAGAGATTTTGCCAATAGGACAGGAGATACAGCAATTCGAAATATGAAGGAAATGTAAAGCTCCCAAACATTATCACCTTATATCTCCTTTATAAAAAGATAGAAAGCTGGAATTGTGCGCAATTGTAGAGGTAGACAAGTACTATAACTGCCCATGTTTTCGTAGAGTTTACACCAATAGGATAGGAGATACCACAATTCGAAATATGGAGGAAATGTAAAGCTCCCAAACTTTATCACCTTATATCTCCTTTATAAATACAGATAGAAAGCTGGAATTGTGCGCAATTGTAGAGGTAGACAAGTACTATAACTGCCCATGTTTTCGTAGAGTTTACACCAATAGGACAAGAGATACAGCAATTCGAAATATGGAGGAAATGTAAAACTCCCAAACTTTATCACCTTATATCTCCTTTATAAATACAGATAGAAAGCTGGAATTGTGCGCAATTGTAGAGGTAGGCAAGTACTATAACTGCCCATGTTTTCGTAGAGATTACACCAATAGGATAGGAGATACAGCAATTAGAAATATGAAGGAAATGTAAAACTCCCAAACTTTATCACCTTTTATCTCCTTTATAAATACAGATAGAAAGCTGGAATTGTGTACAATTGTAGAGGTAAACAAGTACTATAACTGCCCATGTTTTCGTAGAGATTACACCAATAGGACAGGAGATACAGCAATTAGAAATATGAAGGAAATGTAAAACTCCCAAACTTTATCACCTTATATCTCCTTTATAAATACAGATAGAAAGCTGGAATTGTGCGCAATTGTAGAGGTAGATGAGTACTATAACTGCCCATGTTTTCGTAGAGATTACACCAATAGGATAGGAGATACAGCAATTCGAAATATGGATGAAATGTAAAACTCCCAAACTTTATCACCTTATATCTCCTTTATAAATACAGCTAAAAAGCTGGAATTGTGCGCAATTGTAGAGGTAGACATGTACTATAACTGCCCATGTTTTCGTAGAGATTACACCAATAGGACAAAAGATACAGCAATTAGAAATATGGAGGAAATGTAAAACTCCCAAACTTTATCACCTTATATCTCCTTTATAAATACAGATAGAAAGCGGGAATTGTGCACAATTGTAGAGGTAGACAAGTACTATAACTGCCCATGTTTTCGTAGAGATTACACCAATAGGACAAAAGATACAGCAATTAGAAATATGGAGGAAATGTAAAACTCTCAAACTTTATCATCTTATATCTCTTTTATAAATACAGATAGAAAGCGGGAATTGTGCACAATTGTAGAGGTAGACAAGTACTATAACTGCCCATGTTTTCGTAGAGATTACACCAATAGGACAAAAGATACAGCAATTAGAAATATGGAGGAAATGTAAAACTCTCAAACTTTATCATCTTATATCTCCTTTATAAATACAGATAGAAAGCTGGAATTGTGCGCAATTGTAGAGGTAGGCAAGTACTATAACTGCCCATGTTTTTGTAGAGATTACACCAATGGGATTGGAGATACAGCAATTCGAAATATGGAGGAAATGTAAAACTCCCAAACTTTATCACCTTATATCTCCTTTATAAATACAGCTAAAAAGCTGGAATTGTGCGCAATTGTAGAGGTAGACAAGTACTATAACTGCCCATGTTTTTGTAGATATTACACCAATAGGATTGGAGATACAGCAATTAGAAATATGGAGGAAATGTAAAACTCCCAAACTTTATCACCTTATATCTCCTTTATAAATACAGATAGAAAGCTGGAATTGTGCGCAATTGTAGAGGTAGACAAGTACTATAACTGCCCATGTTTTCGTAGAGATTACAATGTTTACGTAAAATGCCTTTTGCGGGTATAAATCATGTAGAAATGCTTGTTGGGCGTATAAATCGTGTAAAAATGCTTGTTGCGAGCATAAATCGTGTAGAAATGCTTGTTGCGAGAATAAATCTCGTTTAAAGATGCTTGTTGCAAGTATCCATTCATCCATTCGAGAGGGCCACTAAACTGAATCAGTTTATGCAGGTATTTTTAAAGCTTTTGCTCAGAAACCGTTTCAGATTCTATTTAAAAAATTTTATGCTTATTGTGCATAAGTAGTTCTCTATGCTTCAATTCTTTGTTTATTAGTTTTAATGCAATTGCCTTATATACAGAGTTTGGAGATTGCATTAAGTTTTACATAAATAAATTTAAATTTCATAGACTTGAGAATTAATTATTTGTTATCACTTACAAGAAAGCATTTTGAGTTATATGAAGTAAAAGAAATAAAGTAAAAATACAACTGTTTGTGTATACCTTCTGTACAAAAAATCAATTTATACATTAAAATTAAGAATTTAATAACAAAATGTCGAACTATAAAAAAGAAAGAAAAAAGTTATCCTTCTACAAATAAATAAAAAAATTAATCAAAACTGAAAGAAATAAACAAAGCATCAAATTGTTATCTTCCACATAACCAATAGCTTTTTTTAATTTTAATGTTTTGACAATAAAATTATATAAATTTCTAATTTTAGTTACAGAGTCAGAATTCAGAATTTTTTGTGCATCTTTTCCTGTTCACCATCGCTTTCATTATCAAGAAGGCCACCCAAATATTTAATTCTATAAAGAATAATGGAGCTATAGTGTCCGAAAAGTAGAGGTTACGTATCTTAGAGCTAACAGTTGGAAAAAAATGCATATTTAATCTGGTTAAGGATAATTCCTATTGGTCAATCGGATCTGGGAAATTAGTTTCAATAAGTTAAAAGCAATATTTAATTTAAGATATTTATGATTTAAATCATTGTATGATAAATTTAATGTTCCCAAAGAGGGGGGCACCTTTGAACAGTGTTAATTTCTCGCCAATTATTTAAAACATTTATGATTGGTAATTTTCTCCATATATTGCGGTAGACCTATTGTATAATTGATAGAGTTTCCCTTCGTTTTCATTGTTTGATAAAGTCAGAATTGAGGAATGTTATATTTTGTAAGGTAGAAGTAAAATGTTTTGTTGCAGCTTTGGAAGTGCCTTGTGAAGATTGTAGTGGATAAGGTGTAAGTATTGTTAGTCCATATTAATATTTGGAATTCGTATTCTTAAATCTAGTATTTACAAAAGTCTATTTGCTTGCAAAAAGTGTTGGATACTATATTTTCTTTTATGGAAGGAGAGGGGACATATTTCAACATCACAGTTAAAATGTGCCGCCCTACCGACCTGCAAGTTTGTGACTTTTTTCTGTACTTTAAGAAGCGCAACAAACCGAATATTTTTGTTCAAACTTCCTAAACCCATCACACTTCGTGTACAACATCCCGAACTAGATTTCAGTGGTTTAAAAGAGAAAGTAATGTAGAGAAATAACTGATAGAAGGTAGATTCAGAGTAAAGTAATATCATTTCTTTCTATTTTATATTGTGTTCAAAGCTACCCCACCAGTGGGGCAAATATTAACATTTGCTACAACATTTTTAAATTAAAAAAACATAGATATGTATGTAAAGTACCAACTGTTTATTGATATAGGATTTGTTAAGAAGACTTGAAAGTTGTAGAAAACAAAATAAAAAGGTTCATTAATACGATTCTGGTGCACTCTGTGAACAGAAAATGTAAATTCTGTTCAAAATTCAAGTGTTATATCGGCTATTATTCAGGCTGATAAAAACCTGCTTTGATTAAATCATTTTTTCATATCGTCCATTATCTTAAATCTTATTTTCTTTAATTCGGAAATGATCCGGTGAGCGCCACAAGTATCCTGCATTTATTTTTTTTTTAAATTGTTACAAAGCTGTGGTGCCCTTGCATAAGTAGTGCTGCAACTTTTTAATTTAAGACTTTATTAATTTAATTCCATTAAGGGGCAATTTTCAGGCTTTGAGTGTGATCTTGCTAACCTTTAATGTTCTATTTCAGTGAAATATACAAAACTTACGACGTATTAAATACTTAAAAAAATACAATGGCGGTGCTTCTTTAAGACGTGTATAAGATTGTAACAGGTGACGAATCATGGATATATGCGTGTGAGCCGGAAACTAAACAGCAGTCTTCTGTATGGGTGTTTCAAGATGATCCAAATACAACAAAAGTTGTTCGCGCTCCAAGCACTTCGAAACAAATGGTCGCCTGTTTTTTTCGGAAAAACTGGTCATGTGGCAACAGTGGTGCCTTTAGAGGAACGTAGAAGGTCAATTCTGAATGGTACACAACCATTTGTTTGCCGGAAGTCTTCGATGAAATAAGGAAAACAAACAAGCGCCGTCGGATCATTCTTCATCAAGACAATGCCAGCTGTCACACATCTCGTCTAACAATCGACTATTTGAGCACTCAAAAAATCGAATTAATGGGTCATCCGCCGTACAGTCCTGATTTGGTACCAAATTTGACTTCTTTTTGTTTCCGAACGTCAAGAATAAATAACGTGGACAACGATTTTCGTCGGCTGAAGAAGCCGTTGATGCATTCAAAAACCATGTTTTGGAGATGTCTCAAGCGGAATGGAAAAAATGCTTTGACAAGTGGTTCGAACGCATGCAGAAGTATATAGATCATAAAGGAGAATATTTTGAAAAACAATAAAGTCATTTTCAATGACAAATTACTGTTTTTTTATTATTAGGCTCAAAATATAAATAGTGCCCCTCGTACATTGTATCCAGCCGTAAACTTTTAGGCGAAAATCAACCAACCAAAAATGGCACTTGTTCAGTTTTTTTCAAAATTTTTCAGTCTTTTGCAATTTTTGTTTTTGGAAATGCTACCTGCGAATTATTACCCATATTTTTATTTATACAACTTGTTTTAGCATGAATTTAAAGTTTCAAAAAACTAATCATGTGGAGTTCTTAAAAAGAAACAAAATCACAAAACGCAGGTATTTCATAGGTACATACGAGGGTCGTTCGAAAAGTCCGTGCAAAAATAAAAACTACTTAATTTTTTGGGGTAAACCTTTCTTATTTTTCAACATAGTCTCCTTTTAGGCTTATACACTTCGTCCAACGCTGCTCTAGTTTGTTGATCCCTTCCGAATAATAGGATTTGTCCAAGTCTGAAAAATAGCCATTCGTTTCTGCAATCACCTCCTCGTTTGAATAAAATCTTTTTCACGCCAGCCATTTCTTCATATTGGGGAACAAATAGTAGTCCGAGGGAGCCAAGTCTGGAGAACAGGGGGGATGTGAAACGAGTTGGAACCCTATTTCCATTAATTTTGCGACCACAACTGCTGAGGTGTGAGCTGGTGCGTTGTCGTGATGGAAAAGGACTTTTTTGTGGGCCAATCGTGGGCGTTTTTCTTGCAGCTCGGTTTTCAAACGGTCCAATAACGATGAATAATATGCACCTGTAATAGTTTTACCCTTTTCCAGATAGTCGATGAGGATTATTCCTTGCGAATCCCAAAAGACAGTCGCCATAATCTTTCCGGCCGAAGGAACGGTCTTCGCCTTTTTTGGCGCAGATTCCCCCTTGGTAACCCATTGTTTAGATTGTTCTTTGGTCTCAGGAGTGTAGTGATGTATCCATGTTTCATCCACAGTGACGAAACGACGCTTAAAGTCCTGCTGATTCTTCTGGAACAGCTGCAAACCGTCCTTGCAACACTTCACACGATTTGAAAATCACTCGACTTCCTCGATTCAAACGAATGCCAAACACAAAGAAATAGACCGATCTGGCTGAAACTTGGTGTGTGTTCTTCCCAGAGATGCTACTAACTAAACATAACCTCGATACGCGCCAGTAGTGCTATCTCTCTGACTTTGCACGGACTTTTCAAACGACCCTCGTACTTCAGCAAAGAGTTCTTAAAAAACAATTATTTTTATTACTCATTAAATATTATTAACAAATAGGAAAGGGATTAGCTATGCCAGCGTTTCCCAACCTGTGGTACGCGAGTTGCTGGTTGGCGGTACGAGAAAAATAATCAATAATGGCGGACATAAAACATTTTAAAAAAAACGTTTTTTGCCTATAATTCATAAACATTATTTTAATTAATAATATTATACAGTAAAGTTGTTAATATATACAGAAATAAGGTTAGTCTGCCTCAAGTTAGACGAGAAAATATAATAGCACATTTAACAGGATTAAAATTGTCTTTCATGGAGTATTTTCCAAAACCCGAAAACACAAATGGTAATTGGATTTCAAATCCCCTTCTATAAAGAAAATTTAATAGAATTATCATGTGACAGAACTTAAATGATAACTATGCAAAGATCTGCTTAAAGAGACTGATTGTAATGAGTAAGCTCTATCCAAGCAACATTAAATTTGATTGGTACTTACAGAGGTAGTTGAATGCTTAAAAGAAATGAATTTAGAAGATTTGGGCACAAATATAATAATCCTAAAGAAGAACTTTGTAAATTAATCAATAATTTTGAAGAGAAAAATATGTACGCAAGTTTTAATTATTAAAAAAAGTTTTAAAACTAAGATCTTACACTTTACAAAGTTTATAAAGTAAACATGATCACCTTTGTACGAGTCATTTTTTACGAAGTGGTAGAAATTAGCATGATGTACCCACCAAGTGGTATGCGAGCCAAAAAAAGGTTGGGAAATGCTGATCTATACGGGTTAGCATATTTGGATTCCCACGCGGAGGTCCTGGGTTCGAATCCAGCTGCTGGCCCCTTAGATTTTCTCTTCCCTAGGGAGTTTCTTACAGCTCACACTGTCCGGTGATGGACAGTGTTGTCTGTAACGAGAGAACATTGTCCGGAGGCCGGGCCGTGCACTGAAAAAAAGCTCGGGGCGCCAATAACCTCAGATGTTGTTATCGTGCCTTAAATATATACAGGGTGCCCCAAGCTATATGGATAACGACTTTTTCTCGGAAACTAAGATAGCTAGAAAAAAACTAAAAAATACGTGTTCCCTTAGTTTTTTGTTAGGAATCCAAATTTACTTTGCAAATTTTGTTCGGTGCTTCCAGAAGCGAGGTACAGGCACCAACTTCATTTTTTCAAATGGAGAGGTGTGGTTTTTATTTCAGAAATAGATTCCTCTATTTTTTTGAAGAAAAATTTACTTGAAAGGTTTTTTTCTGTGAGCGATATTTTAGAAGTTAGGAATGAAAACATGATTCTTATAAGAAATGTCAAAATGATAATATTATAACGGTTTTTTGATTGAATAAGAAGAAAAGTACTATTTTATCATAAATTTTACTCCTCATTAATATTACAGATCATGCTCGAAATGGCCTCCACCATTAGAGATGCATAGACATGCACTTTCCTGCCCCTTACTGCCAAAGAAATAGATTCAGCTTTAACTGACTTACAGGCATCTATTATTCTCTGCTTTAGTTTATCTACAGATGCAATCCCAGCTTGATTCTGATACACCTAGATTTAGAAATGCTTTTAGATAAGCAGAAATAAGGAAAGAAAGAAAAAAGTTATGAATAATCACCTTGTTTTTCAGGTATCCCCAAAGGAAATAGTCCATAGGTGTCAAATCCGGTGAACGAGATGGCCACTGAATAGCCCCCGTGTCGATATAACATGCCCATCAAATTGCCTATCGAGATATCTCTTTACATGCCTCATGGTATTATATCGACATGGGGGACGATTCAGTGGCCATCTCGTTCACCGGATTTGACACCTATGGACTATTTCCTTTGGGGATACCTGAAAAACAAGGTGATTATTCATAACTTTTTTCTTTCTTTCCTTATTTCTGCTTATCTAAAAGCATTTCTAAATCTAGGTATCAGAATCAAGCAGGGATTGCATCTGTAGATGAACTAAAGCAGAGAATAATAGATGCCTGTAACTCGGTTAAAGCCGAATGTACTTCTTTGGCAGTAAGGGGCAATTGGCAGGAAAGTGCATGTCTATGCATCTCTAATTGTGGAGGCCATTTCGAGCATGATCTGCAATATTAATGAGGAGTAAAATTTATAATAAAATAGTACTTTTCTTCTTATTCAATCAAAAAACCGTTATAATATTATCATTTTAAAATTTCTTATAAGAATCATGTTTTCATTCATAACTTCTAAAATATCGCTCACAGAAAAAAACCGTTCCAGTAAATTTTTCTTTAAAAAAATAGAGGAATCTATTTCTTAAATAAAAACCGCACCTTCCCATTTGAAAAAATGAAGTTGGTGCCTGTACCTCGTTTCTGGAAGCACCGAAAAAAATTTACGAAGTAAATTTGGATTCCTAACAAAAAACTAAGGGAACACGTATTTTTTAGTTTTTTTCTAGCTATCTTAGTTTCCGAGAAAAAGTCGTTATCCATATAGCTTGGGACACCCTGTATATATATTTTTAAAAAACACTAATCTTATATAGTGTTGAAATTTAAAGTTCACTTTTACATATTTATTTTTTTGAACTCAGAATTCTGTCAAAACAATTTTGGGCTTGGAAATCACTAGTAGATTCTATTCTAAACCATGCGCCCGTTAAGATATCTTTTGATGTCCGGAAAGGTCGTGTAAAGAATTGGCCGGGATAGAGCTCATTCATGTTGTACACCACCCATTCATATCAACTTGCCAATGTACTACTTTTTTTTAATAAAATCCCAATAAGTTAAGCTTTCCAACAGAATCTATTTGGAAATGGTTTTATCTATCTAGAAGCTTTTGGTTTTTTATCTCGGACCAGTATTTAGAGATCTATCCAACTGATTTGAGTTGTGATTTTTAATATCTAATGTTTTTACTGTCTACTACTGAATACTAAGTATTCTATACATAAAAACTACCATTTTCTAAGAGCATTCTTTGGCAATTGTAGCTTTATTGCACTTTTTAAAATATTAATGAACAAATAAACACAAATTGTATTTAAGCTTACCTTTAAAACTGAAATAAATATCAGGATGGGAAGGATATGCCATAGTCTAAACCTCATATTTCATTGATATTTTTTGTTTTTACAAAATTGCACTTTTCTCTTAGTTCACATCACTTTTTTTTTCATAAGTCACATTTAAAATAAAATAAAATTAAATTAAAAACCTAGAAAAATACAAATTAAATTCAAGAGAGAAAAGCAAAACACTTTGTAAACAAAAAACAAAATTGAAGACTACGTTAGCGATCACTACGTTTTGTTGCACACTTTCGGCGCGAGCTTGGAACTGAAAAAAATTAGAAAAAAATGGGTACACAGAGTTGTGGAAAGATAGCCGGAGTTCCCCCCCGGTGGTAGTAGATCTAACGTGCCCCACTCTCGGCCAGGCAACATCTCCCACCAATCCTCTCTTCAAGTCTTTTAACAGCAGCCAACAACAACTTGATGGCAACTTCTTCACGGGCTCTTACTGTGTGTACCATCCGGCTACGACCATTTCATTCCTTCGTACTTCTTTTATTTCTTTCTAAACTTCATTTTATTTCATTCTATCTCACTTCCTCCCTCAGCATCATCTTCTTCTTCTTCTTCTTCTACGCTACCTACATCTTCTCTAAAGAAACAAAAAAAAAGGACACAACATACTTCTCCAATACCTAGCAAGATATTTTGCCTTCAAAGTTCTTTAATGAGCGAGTCTGAATCTGTATTATAACATTGAATTAACATTAAATAAATCAGTTGATAATTAGAACATGGCTTTCTCATACTCCAGTAAGTTCAAAAGATAATTCTTTTTTTCATTTTTTTCCTTCAAGATAAATATGGATTGAAAGTGTACAGTTCCCGTTCAAGTAAGTAAAGTAATTGCCTATTTTTTTCAGGCAGGCTTTACGTCCAACTACCAATTAGGTGTCAGTGGACGGAGGCGATTAGCAAACATACTTTACTGTAAAATTCCTTTTATTTACCATTAAATAAAATTCAAGCCCTAAGACCGGGGAATCGAACCCAGCACCAACAATACATATTAGCTTTACAGGTCTCGCTTCTAACCGCTCGGCTATCGTGGCGCCTATTTTTTTCAGGTGGGCTTTACGTCCAACTACCAATTAGGTGTCAGTGGACGGAGGCGACTAGCAAACATACTTTACTGTAAAATTCCTATTATTTACCATTAAAGAAAATCCAAGGTCCTAAGACCGGGGAATCGAACCCAGTACCACAATGCATATTAGCTTTACAGGGTCTCGCCTCTAACCGCTCGGCTATCGTGGCGCCTATTTTTTTCAGGCGGGCTTTACGTCCAACTACCTAATTAGGAGTCATGGACGGAGGTGACTAGCAAACATACTTTACAGTAAAATTCCTTTTATTAACCATTAAATAAAATCCAAGGCCTAGACACCGAGAATCGAACCCACTAAACCAACAATACATCTTAGCTTTACAGGCCTCGCCTCTAACCGGGCTCGGCTACCGGGGCGCCTCCTTCAAAATTATTATTATTTTTAATTTTTTTTTTCGTTTTTTTACGGGGTACTAATTCTTACTATAATTAGACTTAACAATTTATCTACCAAATAAGTTCCCAATCAACAAACCAAGTTTACAGTTGGAGAAAATGGTAGACGGATCTACCGGAATAGATGGCCGTGGCATAGCGGACGAGTTAAAGTGGCTTTCTTAATTCCTTCTATGCTATCCTCCATCCTAGAGGTAAGCGGAATTAAAGCACTAGAAGGTCGTGGAAGGTTGCCTCCAGGTAAAGGGTTTTTATAAAAAGGCTTGAAGAAACGATATATCGTCCTCTAGGAGTAGGATGCAGTTGGGAACTATTTTTTCAGGCGGGCTTTACGTCCGTCGTGGACGGTGGCGACTTGCAAACATACTTTACTGTAAATTTCTTTTATTAACCATTAAATAAAATCCAAGGCCTCTAGACCGGGAATCGAACCCAGTACCACAAATAAATATTAGCTTTACAGGTCTCACCTAACCGTTCTATCTCTCTAACCGCTCGGATATCGTGGCGCCCTCTTGTTCATGTTTAAATAAAGGATTTAGATTCGATATTCTAGCCTACATCCTTCAGATCACTTAAAATTGTCAATTCTCAACATCATAGCTTCTTCATTGGCCAAAATTATCTAAAACCACTTCTGAAAATTGTTTAACTAAAAATTTCGCCACTTAATAGAAAAATCAAACAATACCTCTAATCATAGGGAAGGCAGTCACCGTATTGGCCGGCAGTGCACTCGAAAAAAAGCTCTGGGCGCCAATAACCTCAGATGTTGACGCGCCTTAAATCCTAAAAACTAATCATGTACTAGTCCAGCGATTTCCCATTTAATAATCATTATTTTATTTGTAAAGGCGCGTCAACATCTAAGATCATTAGCGGCCCAGAGCATTTACCAATGCACTGCTGACCTTCGGACAGTGTTCTCCAGTTACAGACTACGCCTTCAATCACTGGTCAGTGAGCTGTAAGAAACTTCTAGGAATTAAAAAAAAAAAGAAGCGAATCCATTCCTTTTTGAGTATTATTATTTACCTTTTGCGCTGGGACCAAGCTCTACGCTTTTCAAAGTCTCTCTGGGTCGATAAAGCTACGCGAAAGAATAGAACATGAACCTTACGGTTCCAAAAGTAAGGCATTTATTTCAAGCATAAATACCCACGTCAGAGGATATTTTATTATTATGTTTTAATCTTGGCTTATCCTCTTTTTGATGGAAAAGAGATTTTTATAAAACCATAAGCTGAATTCAGGTTAAAAAAGTAAATCGCACAAAACACTCATCCAGCTATATGATAATTTTAAATTTTCTACTTCTAAAAGTACACGGAAATCACAAGTGAATGAATGAATAAATATTTATTACTATAAATATATATATGAAATAAATACAGAAGTGTAAATGTATTATACATTTCAACCTTCTAAACTAAGTGAAGTAAGAGAAAAGTCAGGTGAGGAGGATTGGAATGCAGGGAAAAAAGGAGAGGAAAATCCTGCAGCTAGTGTAGAGAGTTAGAGTAGGATATGCTTTAGTCTTCTGTGTCTGTATGTTGTGGAAGGATCTGTAGGACGCTATGTCCGCGGCAGAGTGGATTGGGATGGCAGGCTAGGATGGAAAGGAGTTTGAGCAGACGATTTTGGATGTAGGAGTGTACCGGGGGATAATGGAAGCAGTCTCGTGGAGTGAGTCAATTCTAGTGCGTCGTGGAGAGTCTGTTGCGAATCTCAAATTTGTTCTGTGTTGCCCTGGAGTTTCTTGATGTTGCAGTAGCAATAATAGAGTAGAAGAAATAATAGTCTTTCTACTCCAGTTTGCCTGAGTTTACTTTGTCCTGAACGTGTGTAGTGAAAATCAGTTTGTTGTCCAAAGTTAGGACTAGGTACTTAACCTGGGTAGACCACGGAATGAGAGAGTTATTACATCTGATTTGTCGGTTAAAAGTGGGTCTGCGTTTGGTGAAGAGTACAGCGTTAGTCTTGTCGTGGTTAATTTTAATTTTCCATTTGCTGCAGAATTTTTTTAAGTCTGTCTATTGCATGAATAAGTCTGTTGGTGATGGTGTCCATTCTCCAAGATGGCCGTGTAAAAGGCCACGTCATCAGCGTACAAGGCAAGGTTGACATGAGGAGAAACCACACAAGTAGATTCTGTTCTCTTATCTAGGACGTCACACTTAATGAATAAAGTGCCAACCTCATTAAGAACTATTACGTAAGACTTGAAAGTGTCAGAACGAACTGCAATTAGAGTATCTAACGTCTAACGGAGGAAGGATCAGGTCATAATGGAATCAGATTGTGGATTCAAGGTAATAATGTGGAAATCAGACAACCGCTGGGCGTCTAAAAATTGTTTTTCGAAAAGAAGTAATGGCGCTCTTAGAGTACAGCTCGCTGGAAGTAACTGGAGAACAGCAGATTAGTGTTGTAAGAATTTTTTCGAATACTTCGGCTGCTCAGAAAGTCCTGAAAAAAAATTAATAAATAAAGTGTTTAACAAAGCTGGTAAAGAATATTGACTAATTTAAAGAATGATTTAGGCCTACAGAAAGCAGAGATTTCCTTAGGAGTCCCCAATAGTATGGGTCGCCAATCACTGGAATGATAATGATCTGATAAATGTGAAGCGACATATTGAGACTTAAATTTTGGAGTATGTTTTGAATCGTGAAAAGATTAGGTGCTATTTTCTCCTAAAGTAAATAATTGTTAAAATTAATCTTTTACTCATAAATAGTGGCAGACATAATCTATACGTGTTTCAAGATTTCATTATAATCTGATGAATGTGGAGCGAGATATTGAAAGTAAAATTTAGAAGTTGTTTTGAACTATGATAGTTTACCTACAATTAACACCAAAAAAAATAATAACTCGTAACATATATGCAGACATATAAAGGGTGTTCATTTTAAGACGGCTCAAATGCATTTCATGCTAAAACGGTTGTTCTGAGTAAAAAATGGTAGAGGAAACAACTTGTTGCCCGTCACCTCTAGATTCAGAATAAGGTGTCTCCTCTGGCTCGCAAGCCAGGTTAGACAGGAGGTTATCAACTGCTCTCTATATCTGAGGAGACACCTTTGAAGGCACAGAACATGCTTCATAAGTTGAGTAAAGTGTATTATTTGATAAATTAAGGAATAAGATTGATCCTTTACAAGAAAGATATTGATCAGTTAAATATATGGCAGGAGGTCTCCAATTTTTTTGGTAATTAAACGCAACTCTCCCAAAATTACCAAATAATTATTAAACCTTCTTGTTTGTAACAGATGTAAAATTAATTTTTAGCCATTTTGTGTAAGCTTGAGAATATCTAAAGCTCTTAACATTTGAATTTTCTTAAAAAAATCACTCGGAAAACTACTTATTTCCTGATATTAAGAAAATACTAGCTTTACTGCGTTGGCAATATTTTCAGTAGAAAGGGGATGAAAAAATACATAAAAATGACCTATCGCGTGCTCTTCTTTCTCTTTGATAACAAGTTAAAAAATTGAAATATGATTAATAAATACCAGATTTTGAATTAGCCTAGCACCTTTAATTTGGAAGATATCGAATTGCGGTTTCCGATTTCTTTCACAACTTTTTATACTCTTTAAAACTGTGTATATGAAGATGGGGATCAACAGCGAACCCACACTTTTGGACGCGCGTCTGCCGCACATGCGGGCAGCAATCTAAAATCAAGTCACATATTCTGAATCTAGAGACTGAAATTTAGGACATTTTTTTGAACCAAAAAACAGTCATTATCACCTAACCTAATACACCCCTTGAACTTATCTTTGACTGAGAAGCAGTTATGTTATGTACGTGTTCAAAAGGTTTCATTATGATCAAAAGAATGAGGAGCGAAATATTGAGATGTAAATTTAGGCAGATTTTGAATTAAGAAAAAAGTTGAACAGTTATTAACTCTTTAACTAATTTCTTAAAATGCTATTTTTACCCATTTTCAGCAACTTTTTTTTCTCGAAATCTATTAGATCTTGGTTGTTGCAAAAGAAATTACAGTTATAAAGGAGGATTTGCCCTATACCAGGGTCGTTTGAAAAGTCCGTGCAAAGTCAGAGAGATAGCACCACTGGCGCGTATCGAGGTTATGTTTAGTTAGTAGCATCTCTTGGAAGAACACACACCAAGTTTCAGCCAGATCGGTCTATTTCTTTGTGTTTGGCATTCGTTTGAATCGAGGAAGTCGAGTGATTTTCAAAAAAATGGAGCGAAAAAGAATTTTGTGTGTTGATTAAACACTACTTTATGAAAGGCAAAACGCCTCAGGAGACTAAAGAGAAGCTTGATAAACATTATGGTGACTCTGCACCTTCGATTAGAACAGTTTATAAGTGGTTTCAAAATTTTCGGAGTGGCCATATGGGCACAAGTGACGCTGAACGTTCTGGACGCCCTGTTGAGGTTACTACTCCAGAAATCATTGATAAAATCCATGATATGGTGATGGATGACAGAAGAGTGAAGGTGCGTGAGATTGCTAGTGCTGTGGGCATCTCGAATGAACGGGTACATAATATTTTGCATCAACATTTGGACATGACAAAGCTATCCGCAAGATGGGTGCCGCGATTGCTCACGCTTGACCAAAAACGAAATCGTGTGAAGTGTTGTAAGGACGGTTTGCAGCTGTTACAGAAGAATCCGCAGGACTTTAAGCGTCGTTTCGTCACTGTGCATGAAACATGGATACATCACTACACTCCTGAGACCAAAGAACAATCTAAACAATGGGTTACCAAGGGGGAATCTGCGCCAAAAAAGGCGAAGACCGTTCCTTCGGCCGGAAAGATTATGGCGACTGTCTTTTGGGATTCGCAAGGAATAATCCTCATCGACTATCTGGAAAAGGGTAAAACTATTACAGGTGCATATTATTCATCGTTATTGGACCGTTTGAAAACCGAGCTGCCAGAAAAACGCCCACGATTGGCCCACAAAAAAGTCCTTTTCCATCACAACGCACCAGCTCACACCTCAGCAGTTGTGGTCGCAAAATTAATGGAAATAGGGTTCCAACTCGTTTCACATCCCCCCTATTCTCCAGACTTGGCTCCCTCGGACTACTATTTGTTCCCCAATATGAAGAAATGGCTAGCGGGAAAAAGATTTTATTCAAACGAGGAGGTGATTGCAGAAACGAATGGCTATTTTTCAGACTTGGACAAATCCTATTATTCGGAAGGGATCAACAAACTAGAGCAGCGTTGGACGAAGTGTATAAGCCTAAAAGGAGACTATGTTGAAAAATAAAAAAGGTTTACCCTAAAAAATTAAGTAGTTTTTATTTTTGCACGGACTTTTCAAACGACCCTCGTATTTTAAAGAAATTTTGGGAATTTTACCTTTTATAAGAAAAAAATTGTGACAGTTGGGGCGTTTTTCAACGTTACGCTTTTTCGTGCAGTTTTTTGACGATCAACCAGTTTTAATACATTTTTAGAGTTTACACTTTACTCATACTGTGTCTTTTACCCTAGAACCTCTTCTTCAGATCACTTTTTGATCTTCCATTACACATTACCATTAACCTCCTCCATCAAATTTATCAAAGAAGATCCTCTGCCATTTACCTCACTATCGCAACAGGCTCTGAGATCAGACAAGAAAGAACCCTCAGTAACAGTATTATTAAAAAAAAAAGAACCTATTCGAGCATTAAAATCACCTTCTACGATGATATTATTATACCTAAATTTTGAGATAAAATTTCAGACCGATCAAAAAAGAGAAAATTCTGTAACGTACACCTTTCTGAACCAGGGGCTTAGGTACACAGAACCTAAAATAAAAAAAAATTATTTTTAATTTTAAGAAACAAGAAGATTCAATTCGTTTTTCGTTCTTGAACAACTTTGTTCTTTATGAAAATAATAATTCCACCATTTGCAAGGCCCTTACTATGAACCTTAATTGCACTAGATTGAATAGTGATCGTACTGAATTTCAAAAACTGTGGACAGTGAAAAATATCTCCGTGAAACCAGCTTTCCGACAACTATAAGACGTCCTTCTGTAATAAACTTGCCTCTTCTCGAATTGAAAGATGATCTAAGTTACTAAAAACCAAAAGATATTCCAAAAACCGATTGTAAAGAGTGATCTATTTAGATTCCGAACTTGAATTCGGCCTGGAAGATTACGTATTATCTCACGAACCAACCGGCTCATCTCTTAACTTCTTGAACACAGTTTTACGCTTACCTCCACAAACTCCTAGTGCCTATATCATCAGAATAGAAACGGGTCAAAGGCATACTAAGTTGAAAGTGATCTCAACAAAATATGCTAGATGACAGATTACCCAAGAAATGTTTAAAGAGATTAACTGAAATTGAAAAATATTTCGTTCTTCCTTTTAAATGGTTATCTCACTTTAAATCTCAACTTTCTGTCATTGGTTATGATCATTTATTGTTAAACAGTAATTTAGCTCATTTTTTTTAATTATTTAAATGATGTAATTCGAGCTTTTGATAATCATATATTCAGCAAGGATATTTATTTTGTATCTGATTCTTCTTTTGGTCTGTTTTATAGAAGTTCTTTCAGTTCAATAGCTCAAATGCGTTTAATGGATCGAAACTTTTGTAGAATTATTATTAAAAATGAAAAAACATCAATTTAACCCGGATGATATTTGTTCATTGTGCTCTCTAAATTTAAATGACGATCTTTACCATTTTATCTTCCAATGTTCAAAATTTTAATTGTACAGAGATGAATAATATTTAATTCAATACATTTGTAAATTCAATGTCAACAGTGACTGTTTATTTAACCTTTTAAATATTGAAAATGAATCCCAACTGAACAATATATTTTTATAAATCATCAAGTGTTTAAATAAAAGAAAATCATTTTTTAAGTTGTCACTAGGCTTATGAAAGGACAAGCTCCCATTACCGTCAGGCATGGAGTAGCTTATCAAGAGTTATACGAGGAGCTGGAGGCCGACCCAATTCTGGGCCTGCCTTCGGATTTTATGACTCCCAAATATAACTTCGACAAGCCTTTCAAAGTCTGTATTGGAGGCCGGGAGGCTTGGAGACGTGGACCCCCAGTTGTGGGAGACTCGTTGTGGTACACGGATGGCTCCAAGATGGAGGAGAGCGTAGGAGTGGGAGTGTACGGGGCGAAGCCGAAATGTAGTTTTTCGGTTAGCCTAGGAAAACTAGCTACAGTTTTTCAGGCTGAGCTAGCTGCAATTAGGTTCTGCGCTACCGAGATTAAAGGGCGAGGAATTATTAATTCCAAGGTCGTAATTTTCTCGGATAGTCAGGCTGCTCTACGGGCTATTAGTTCCTACCAGATCAATTCAAGACAGGTTTCGGACTGTCTGGGTGCTCTGAAGGAAATTAGTGACCAAAATAAGGTCTTTCTGGTTTGGGTGCCTGGTCATTCAGGACATAAGGGAAACGAAGCGGCAGATTTATTGGCCCGGGAAGGCTATGCGGGACACTTCGTTGGCCCGGAGCCCTGTTTTGGTGTTTCGAAGTGTGTTAAGACTGCGGCCATTAATTTGTGGGTGCAGAGTAGGTCTCAGGAGTGGTGGCTCGCCACCACTGGACAGAGACAGGCGAAGGAATTCATCAGAGGCTATTCGCCGAGGCTGACTGCAGAATTAATCCGTCAAGGCCGTGGGGCTATAAGGATAATTGTAGGCTTATTAACTGGCCACTGCAGGCTCAGAAAACACATGCATCGCATGGGCCTGGCAGAGGACATCCTTTGTAGGTTCTGCCAGGAAGAAGAGGAAACTGCACTGCACGTGTTGTGTCAGTGTGAGGGGCTTGTCTGGCTAAGGATGTTACTTCTCGGGGAGGAAAAACCAAGGCCTGAGAGCTTTACCCACGAGTCACTCTCCAGAATTAAGAGTCTGATTAAACGGACGGGTCTGGAGGGTGAGCTCTAAAGTCGGGGAGCCACAATAGATCCAAAGGGGTCGCAGTGGCGTAGGCCTTGAGAGGGCGGCCTAATTTCATCTAATCTAACTCTAAGTTAATGTTATCATTATTGCAAAGAAGCTCCTATAAACGAGTAATTATATAATATAGAGTAATTATAATTAATCAACATTACTACCGAGAGGTGCTTGCTCAACTCCGTGAAAGAGTAAGGAAAAAAACGACCCGATTTGTGGAAGAACAAGTCATGGGGTTCTCCATCAAGACAACGCGCCGGCTCACACTGCATTGTCTGTCAAGACGTTTCTAGCACAAGTACAAACATCCCAGTTTTAGGCCATCCGCCTTATTCGCCTAACCTGACCACATGTGACTTTTTGATCTGTTCCTCCAAAGTCAAATCTGCATTAAAAGGAACACGATTTTGAGTCCGTTGAAGCTGTGAAAGAAAAAGCGGCACGCGTCATGCAGGAGCTGACAGAAAAAGACTTCCAGCACGGTTTCGAACAATGGTAAATTCGCGTGGAGCGTTGTAGGGATAGGGGAGGGGTGTATATTGAAGATGATAATAACTAAATATGTATAGATTTAAAATGAAATGTTTTATAGCAATAGTCTCGTTATTTAATAGCCACACCTCGTAGTTTATCTTCCAAAATGTTATTGTCTTGTTTACTCGTAAAAGGGAATATAATAGCCAATAATTGTTCAAGTTTTCATAATAATCTGTTGAATGTGAAGCAAAATATTGAATCATAAATTAAGGGCGTGTTTTGAACCAAAACGAAGTTTAGTAAGCACTTTCTCCTTAACTAGTATTACATCAATAGAATTTATATAGTATTGATGCGTTCCAACTTTCAAAATAATATGAAAAATTTGGTACGAGATATTGTGACTTCAATTTTGAACGTGTTTTGAACCAAAACAAAATAAGTTTAGCAGTAATTATCTTTTAAAGAAATTCATCGTTTGATTGTATCTTTTACTCGTAATATAGAGACAGTTATTTTTATTTAAGTGTAATTAGATTCCATAATGATTTGATAAATGTGGAGCGAGATATTTTTGACTTAAATTTAAATAGTGTTTTGAACCATGCAACGTTTAGCTATTTTAATCTCCTGAACTAAAAGACATCGTTAAAATGGTGTAAGTTTGAAGGATTAATGATTTTAGGAGTATTGAGGTGCGGTCAATTAATCAAATTCAAACACAAAATTTTGTTTAATTTCACCAACGTTTCGGTAAATCTATTACCATCTTCAGGGTAGTGTAAAATTTGTGGAGTTTTAACTTTAAGATACATCAACATAACTGTTGATCAACTGTTGGTCTATTCAGTACCTATTCCTATGATTTGTGACCCAAAGAAAGTCAGGATCTACAAATCAATTACGAATATGGTAGCAAAGATTTTGGTAATTCTTTATCTGAACTATTTTTTTTCTGATTAAGTTCAACAGTTTGTTAGGAATGTAACATAAATACAACTTCTAGAAATTCTAAAAGTAATTGAAACAAAAAAACAATTAAAATGTCATTAAAAAATTCAAAAGAAGTAAAGTAGTATTATACTCTGCGCTGCTATCTCATAAAATAAAGATGTCAATTTAAACAGAGTTAAAGACAAATACTATTGTTATAAGACTAGTTAAGACAGTTTGCTGTAACTTGTGCATAATGGACGCTGATCTTTGTACGCGACTGAGCGACGAGAATTGAAACAGTATTCAGTAGGCTCTGAGTCATAACAAGGAGATGAATAAGACAATGAACATTTTTGGTAATTCTCTCTGGAACGGCTGTCCGGATAGAGTTCTGTGATTTATCATAGCCAATACTACATTGATTCGTCAGTGTGGAGTATTCTCGAGGAAATTCCTGAAGCATATAAAGGATTTAAAAGAGTTGAAGACAATTTAAAAGAGAAACGTCTCGCAGTAAATCTCGAAAAAGCTATAAAGCAAAATAAACGTTTTACGTATCGTTTGATTGTAAAAAAAAAGCCTTAAATTTTACAGGAAGTTAGCGGCAATTTTTCAAGTTCATCATCCGCTTTTCAGTGAAATTTTGAGTTAATGGGAACAAGGAGAAAAAAAACTTTCGAGAACTGAAAAATTGATTTAATTTTAATTAAAAGTTTTCCTAGATTAATTTTCTTTTTTTTCAATCAAAAGCGTTTAAGCTTCATTTAGTATTTTTGTCATTTTTAATTTTCCATTTCAATGAAACATACAGGGTGTTCATTTTAAGACGGCTCAAATGCATTTCATGCTTAAACGGTTGTTCTGAGCGAAAAATGGTACAGGAAAAATTTGTTACCTGTCACCTCTAGTTTCAGATTATGTGACTTCATTTTAGATTCCTGCCAGCATACGCGGCTGACGCGCGACCAAAAGTGAGGGTTCGCAGTTGACACCCCATTTTCATATACACTGTTTTAAAGAGTATAAAAAGTAATGAAAGAAACCGGAAACCGCAATTCGATATCTTCAAAATTAAAGGTGCTAGGCCATTTCAAAATCTGGTATTTTTAATCATATTTCAATTTTTTTAACTTGTTATCAAAGAGAAAGAAGAGCACGCGATAGGTCATTTTTATGTATTTTTTCATCCCCTTTCTACTAAAAATATTTCCAAGGCAGTAAAGATAGTATTTTTCTTAATATCGGGAAATAAGTCGTTTTCCGAGTGATTTTTCTAAGAAAAATCAAATGTTAAGAGTTTTAGATGTTCTCAAGCATACACAAAATGGGTAAAAATTAATTTTACATCTGTTCCAAACAAGAAGGTTTAATAATTTTTGGGTAATTTTGGGAGAGTTGCGTTTAATTACTAAAAAAATTGGAAACCTCCTGCCACATATTTAAGTGATCCAATATCTTTCATGTAAAGGATCAAACTTATTCCTTAATTTATCAAATAATGCACTTTACTCAACTTGTGAAGCATTTACTGTGCCTTCAAAGGTGCCTCCTCAGTTACAGAGAGCAGTTGATAACCTCCAGGCTAACCTGGCTTGTGAGTCAGAGGAGGCACCTTTGAAGGCACAGTACGACTTATTTCCCGATATTAAGAAAAATACTAGCTTTACTGCGTTGGCAATATTTTTAGTAGAAAGGGGATGAAAAAATACATAAAAATGACCTATCGCGTGCTCTTCTTTCTCTTTGATAACAAGTTAAAAAAACTGAAATATGATTAAAAATACCAGATTTTGAAATGGCCTAGCAACTTTAATTTTAAAGATATCGAATTGCGGTTTCCGGTTTCTTTCATTACTTTTTATACTCTTTAAAACTGTGTATATGAAAATGGGGGTCAACTACGAACCCTCACTTTTGGTCGCGCGTCAGCCGCGTATGCGGGCAGGAATCTAAAATGAAGTCGCATATTCTGAAACTAGAGGTGACAGGCAACAAATTTTTCCTCTACCATTTTTCGCCCAGAACAACCGTTTAAGCATGAAATGCATTTGAGCCGTCTTAAAATGAACTTAATATTCACTAAATCACTATTTTCTTAGCAAAAATAATAAATTAAGGCTATTTTTTATTGTTTCTTCAATTAATAAAGAGCCCTCTCACAATTAAGCGGTTTATGTTTTGTAAATACGTACGTTCAAATACGAGGGTCGTATGAAAAGTCCGTGCAAAAATAAAAACTACTTAATTTTTTGGGGTAAACCTTTTTTATTTTTCAACATAGTCTCCTTTTAGGCTTATACACTTCGTCCAACGCTGCTCTAGTTTGTTGATCCCTTCCGAATAATAGGATTTGTCCAAGTCTGAAAAATAGCCATTCGTTTCTGCAATCACCTCCTCGTTTGAATAAAATCTTTTTCCCGCCAGCCATTTCTTCATATTGTGGAACAAACAGTAGTCCGAGGGAGCCAAGTCTGGAGAATAGGGGGGATGTGAAACGAGTTGGAACCCTATTTCCATTAATTTTGCGACCACAACTGCTGAGGTGTGAGCTGGTGCGTTGTGATGGAAAAGGACTTTTTTGTGGGCCAATCGTGGGCGTTTTTCTGGCAGCTCGGTTTTCAAACGGTCCAATAACGATGAATAATATGCACCTGTAATAGTTTTACCCTTTTCCAGATAGTCGATGAGGATTATTCCTTGCGAATCCCAAAAGACAGTCGCCATAATCTTTCCGGCCGAAGGAACGGTCTTCGCCTTTTTTGCCGCAGATTCCCCATTGTTTAGATTGTTCTTTGGCCTCAGGAGTGTAGTGATGTATCCATGTTTCATCCACAGTGACGAAACGACTCTTAAAGTCCTGCGGATTCTTCTGGAACAGCTGCAAACCGTCCTTGCAACACTTCACACGATTTCGTTTTTGGTCAAGCGTGAGCAATCGCGGCACCCATCTTGCGGATAGCTTTGTCATGGTCCAAATGTTGATGCAAAATATTATGGACCCGTTCATTCGAGATGCCCACAGCCTAGCAATCTCACGCACCTTCACTCTTCTGTCATCCATCACCATATCATGGATTTTATCAATGATTTCTGGAGTAGTAACCTCAACAGGGCGTCCAGAACGTTCAGCGTCACTTGTGCCCATATGGCCACTCCGAAAATTTTGAAACCACTTATAAACTGTTCTAATCGAAGGTGCAGAGTCACCATAATGTTTATCAAGCTTCTCTTTAGTCTCCTGAGGCGTTTTGCCTTTCATAAAGTAGTGTTTAATCAACACACGAAATTCTTTTTCGTCCATTTTTTGAAAATCACTCGACTTCCTCGATTCAAACGAACGCCAAACACAAAGAAATAGACCGATCTGGCTGAAACTTGGTGTGTGTTCTTCCAAGAGATGCTACTAACTAAACATAACCTCGATACGCGCCAGTAGTGCTATCTCTCTGACTTTGCACGGACTTTTCAAACGACCCTCGTACTATAGTTAATTTTGTTCTGGGAAAATTATTTTTTCTGTTACCTTTTTTAACTTTATTATTACTTTTTTTAATGACGTTTAGGAGAATAAATTTAATTTTTTGTAACAGGCGTATTTATTATTATATCCAGTCATAGATAGCAGCACACTTAGATAATTTCCTAACTTAATTTTATTTATTCTTTCAGCCTATAGGTTTCGCTGTTGCCTGTTAAATGGCGTGGCGTCCATATTTTTAATTTAAATTTATTTAAACACTGAACTTTATTTTCTTCCAGTGACAAGCAGCCTTCATTCATACTTCTTCATTAAGATCAGTGGATTTACTTTGTACCAGTGGAAGGAACACAATAGATTAATTTTGTAGCGCTGTAGAATAACATAAAATAGTACGAAATACTAAATAATCTGTTCAGTTTTTAACTCTATTTTCTCGTAAACAAACAACTTTTCAGCGATTCTGTTGGTCTTTGAATATACAATATTGATTGATTTCAGCGCATTTTTATGGACATCATTTCAGTCTAATGTGCGCACAAAGTGATGAAGAGACAACCAAGATTTTTGTAAAAATTTACAAAGAATTCTTATTTTCAAAATTACAGTCGGAGAATAGTGGTGTTAGTGTTCCATACCGGATTTTCTGTTTTTAATATTTAGTATCACCTGAATAGACTTGAAGTAATATGAGTTTACTTCAATTATCCTTTAAGAAAAAAAAAAAATTTATACTATTCATTAAAAAATTCGTTATATTCAATATTATTAGTTGGGTATGTTAGGAGTAAAGAGGCAGGAAAAGAAAAGTATTGTGGAAGTACGAAGGAAATTCGGAAAAATGCAGGATTTAGAATTGGAGGCCCATCGATTAAAGTGGAAATGGGCAGGTCATGTGGCTCGAATGGTGGATAAAAGATGGGCAAAGAGGAGTTCTGAGTGGACGCCAAAGAGGTCGACAGGTAGTGAGTTGGAGAGATGAGATGACAGTTGGAATAGGTTGCGAGTGGTGGACCACAGCAAGCAGAGTTGTATGGGCGAAAGTTATGAAAAATTATTTTGAGTTGTACAAGTTAAAATTTATTAATGCATAAGAAAGAATTTTTTAGTTATTTTTTGTTGTAAATTATGTAGCCTATTTTGTTTTCAGTGTACTTTATTCTAACTTTTGCTTACTTAACCGTTCATTTAATTTATTTTAATTGCTTGTGTTTATTATTATTATTATTCAGCAAATAATGTGCCTCAGTACACTGATCCATTGATGGCGGTTAGAGTTCCCAACCGTAGTTTTGGTTACAAAAATTATTAAAATATAATAGTATATTCATTAGTACAGTAGCTTGGGTAAAAACTAAGGTATAAATTAAAACTGTCCGGTAGGAACTTTTATAAGAATTAATATAATATAGTATAGTTTTTACAAATAAATCCAATATAAGGAATAATATAATTTATTAAACATAACCGTTTATTAAATGCTTCGTTATTTACTGTTGACATTTTCAACTGTTTAAGTAATTCTAAGTTATTTAGTGGCAAAAATTTGAACTAACATGTATATTTCTTAGATACTAGTGCGACCTAGTGGCTACGTTCTGTATCAATATTGTATATAGCTTGACAATTTTTTAATTTTATTTGGTTCAGCAAGATTCATTTGGCAATTCCTTCGCAATAAATAAATAAGTAAACAAATAATTAAATCAGTAAATAAATAAATAATAAACTGGAGCAAATACTCTCATGACTTTCTCTTATTCCAATTTAAATAATTAACTTTTCTTGTAATAAGGTAAGCTGACTTTAATTTTGTGCATGCTTTATTGTAATAAATAGTAAATTTGTAAGAAGCTTGAGTTATCAGCAGCACCCAGAAGTAGCTCACTGAACTAAATGTTTCCTTAAAAAAATAAATAAATAAATCCAATGTGATGATGGCTTAACCTACATTATATCTAGGGTTACCATATATTTTTTACGCCAAACCGGGACAGTCAGGTAAAAATAAATGAATAGCTTAATTTGTTAGATTTTTTTTTATTGTTAATAAAGTATAACTTACACTTTTATGAATATTTTGCTATTACAAGTTATTAATATTATTGAGTGTCACAAAACTAAACGATTATCGTAAAAAAATCACAAAAAAATGTAGGTATTAAATATAAAAATACAATAAAATGCACTTACACATATTAATAGTAGTAATATATGTATATTATTTACTTGTACAAGAGTATTTCTCAGAAGATTGTACTTTTTTTTAGAAAGTTTTCGTCATTTCTAATTAAATCATAAAATTTACTACATTTCAAATTTAGATTAGTTTTACAAAATAATAAGGCACCAACGTTACACTCGAGCAAACGATTTCTTTATATTTAACAAATATTAAATCTTTTTTTTTAACCTTTAAAAACCGGGACACATTTAACAACCTGCTGGGACGCTGGGACAAGTGCTTAAAATCGGGACAGTCCCGGCCAAACCGAGACGTATGGTAACCCTAATTATATCCAAAGTGTAAATGAATCTCTTTCGAGTTACTCTAGCCATATTGACCTTCCGACCGATTAGTTAAGAAGATTTTTTTATGTTCAAGAAATTTTTCAAAAGAAAGGTCAGCTGTAAAAAAAAAAAAGAAGATGAATTTAAAACATATAAAACGTACGTTCTTGGCGTATCAAGAAAACTTTTTAGAAAGAATTTTTATTTTTCTCTTGTGAGACCTACATTGATGTACAGATCAGTAATTTGGTCTCAAATAGTCCAACCCTTCTGTTAACCCTTAACTGTACAGTGTGGCCCTTTTGACATTATTTCTCCTTGCTACTTTGTATCTGGATAACCAGTTTTTCTTACTTTTTGCATTTGCCCTTTCATCAGGGAGCGGTGCCTCGTGATCATTTCCTCCCACGCAGATTTTAATTTGCTTGTAATTCTATTACAATTTAATATTCGTCTTCGAAATTTTGTCTAGCTGAACTTGAGACTTGAGACAGTGCAAAGTCAGGATGAGGTATGTTTGTTAATGCTCGGGACAGCTGCAGTCCCTGACTTGATTAGTAACCACTAAAAACCACTTGATTCTATTCAGTGACGACCGATTCTCTCGCAGTGACCCTAAATTTTTTGTTTTTTTAATGATGTTTTCCTTACTGTGGACCCTCTTTGTATTTCGATTTGCTCTAAATAAGATCTGAATTTATTGGAGAACAACCGACACTGGGATGTATGCATTAATGACGGCATGTCACATCAAAATCAAATTCGTGCATTGTGTGCAATCATATTGTGATTTCATTTCCAACTAAATGGTTGAAGATATTTTCCTTTGATTACGCAAGAAAAATTCAAATATGAACAACGCCATATTGAATCTATGAACATTCAATTTAACAAGGCGATCGGAAATATTGAAAGGGAATCTAGAAATATTTAGTTATAGCGTGTGATGTTTTAGCCGGTGGGTTCAGGGCTATTTGTTGCACATTGAAATCTATGAACATTCAATTTAACAAGGCGATCAGTTAGTAAACTCAGGAAAGATAAAAAAAAAAAAAAAGATACGAGTATCTTTTTGGAATTTGAAAGGGCAAATAATGGTAGTTACTTGTTTGGCTTTCTGATAAACCAAAAAAAAAACAAAAACGTGTTGTAACAATCAATATGCCCTTATGAAAACAAACTCCGAAATTGGAATGCCTGAAATATTAACCTTCTGCAATTCAATTATGTTCAGGGTAGACGTAGTATTTTATTTTTTAATGTGTGAATAATATTAAATTTTGAAATGTAACAATATGCATTTAAACTGAAATAAATTTTGTTAAATATAGTGTTAAAATTTAGGATAATAATACTAAACTATAACTTACTATGAATTATTACGTTATCACTGAAAATAAAAATTAAAAAATATCAGTACCTTAGGAAAATACTTACAGCAGGGGTCGCCAAACCTTTTTTGATCATGGACCCCTTATATAATTTTTGGAAATCTCCATCGACCCCGATAAAAGTAATTTTCGTTAATTAAAATGAAACTATCTATTAGGTACTGTGTTTGTACATTTATTTTATGATTTTAAACATTTATTAAAGTAATTTTACATTGTGTAACAATAGTTTTATGAAAAATATCTTAATGTTGAAATTTATATACCTTAATATTTATTTATTAAATAATAAGTAAAATTATAAATAAGTACAGTAACTACAGTATTGCTTCTTAATTAATGAGATGGGTGTGCCTGGTGTTTCTTTGCGATGGTTCGCTATATTGGGTTCGAAATTGTTTTTCCTTCGACCCCAGTCTCAGATCGACCCCTACTTTTGCTATATAGACCCCTGGGGGTCTATATAGACCACTTTGGCGACCTCTGACATATAAGGACACTAGATAAGGTACAAAAATACCTTGGGACTTTTTTCTGTTGTCTTAGTTGAAAGGAAAACCAACAGAGAGCATTGTAAGCACGGCTACTCTCATTTTTATAATACAATAGATTTTTGTAAGCTCTTTGTGGAATTAAAATTGAGATAAAGCATTTCCAAAAATTAATAATTTCACTTTGATATTCCATCAACATTTTTTATAGAAAATATTTTTCGTCTAGGGAATGGAGAAATTTATTATCACTGAATTTATATTTGTAGCCAAATGGGTACAATGCACATTTTGTCTGATATATGATTCAAATGGTATGTTTTTCTTTATTTCGAAAATTTTCTAAGTATTTTTAAATTTATTAACAACTGGCTGTACCCGGCAACGCTTCGTTGTAGATTTCTGCTGTGAAATCCGTTGTTCATATTTGAATTTTTCTTGCGTAATCAAAGGAAAATATCTTCAACCATTTAGTTGGAGATGAAATCACAATATGATTGCACACAATGCACGAATTTGATTTTGATGTGACATGCCGTCATTAATGCATACATCCCAGTGTCGGTCGTTCTCCAATAAATTCAGAGCTTGACATGCATTGTGGAAAGTGGTATGTCGTAAAGCCGTTGTCCAAATTCTCAGTTGCTGGAAGACGTTGGACCGGGGCACCTTTACCAACCACAGCTTGCGAAGAAAGAAGCATTCATCTTGATTGGGATGTGCACGGTGTACAGTCTGCCTATCGTAGTTTCTTTAAATATGCGCCAGGTTGTCCGTCGACTTGCTCTCCTCGTTTGTGTCGTTCAAATAATTTTCTACTCGCATTCCATGTGTAGCACGTAGGCACTTCCAAATACAGCAGTGTTTTCGGCAAACGCAACGTGAAGAAAGCAGTTAACATTGTAGCCGGTGGGTTCAGGGCTATTTGTTGCACATTGAAATCTATGAACATTCAATTTAACAAGGCGATCAGAAATATTGAAAGGGAATCTAGACATATTTAGTTATAGCGTGTGATGTTTTTACGTCTAACAGATGGGGGTATGTTATTTTTTTGTTTTAAACATGTTATTACCTGTCACTGGTGTGACATCTATGTAATGGGTATATAAAAACACGCCCTTATTCGAATGCTACGATGTGTCAAAATATCAAAGCAATCGGTGAAGAACTTCCAAAGATTTAAGGTTTTGAACATACGAACCTTTACATTTTTATTTATATTGATTGATTGCTAGCTTTCCTTTCTGTATGTTTATATAATAACTTATCCAAGGTTAGGATTATCACCGCATTAAAAGGAAATCTTAGAAATGGGATAGCAACCGCTTTTTAAACCTTTAAAATTGGATAAATGCTTTACCAGCAAGAGGAAGCCAAAAAAGATAATGGACTAATTACGGTCAAAGCAATAATTATTCACCAACTAAACTAGGCAAAAAAAAAAAAAAAAAAATGAAAAATGAAAAACCACTTACAACCCTATTCCATACAACAAAAGATCTTGCCTTGTACGCTGATGACGTGGCCTTTTACACGTCATCTTGGAGAATGGACACCATCACCAACAGACTTACTCTTGCAATAGACAGACTTAGAAAATTCTGCAGTAAATGGAAGATTAAAATTAACCAAGACAAGACTAACGCTATACTCTTTACCAAACGTAGACCCTCTTTTAATCGACAAATTAGACTCAATAATTCTCTGATCCCGTGGTCTACCCACGTTAAGTACCTAGGCCTAACTTTGGACTAACAAACTGACTTTCACTACGCACGTTCAGGACAAAGTAAACTCAGGCAAACTGGACTACAAGACTATTATTTCCTCTAATCTCACGTGGCTCCAAAATGACTGAGACCTACAAACTCCTTCTTTACAAAGTGGTCATCAGGCCGATGTTGCTCTACGCCAGCTCCACCTGGAGCCTGACTTGTAAGTAGTAACATCAAGAAACTTCAGGACAACACAGAACGATGCTCTTAGACTCTCCTCACCGTACTAAAATCGACTCACTCCACGAGACTGCATCCATTATCCCCCGTACACTCCTATATCCAAAATCTTCTGCTGAAACTTCAGGACAACGCAGAACAAATTTCTCAGACTTAGCGACAGACTCTCCTCGGCGCACTAAGAATTGACTCTATTAAGTCACTTTTTATTTTATTTTTACTTAATTATATAAAAATAAAAAGCACCTAACTTCCGGCTGACGGATTACCAAACCGGATACGCTTTTGTTTTCCATTTTAAAAAAAATTATACAGGGTGATCCATTTAAAACGCACCAATCGCTAATAACTTTTTAGAAAAGCGGAATTTCAAAAAAAAAAAAACACTAAGTAAACTATATGTTTTTTTTAGTCTACTTTTCAAATTTTCCACCCCCGATGCTGTACTAGTTAGCCCTGTAACTCCCGATGCGGAGTTTCATAAGGACCACGGATTTTGACAATGTTTATGAAAACTACATAAAAAATTGTGAAAAATGCCGTTAACCGCGTTTCGATATCCCTAATATCATTTGAGATAATTAAGATCAAAGTTACAATTTTATCTATTCGTGATCGGTTTTCAATATTAATTTTCCACCAGAAATACACGTTTTGGGGAGGTCCTCTGGCTGCAAAAAATGTTATTTGTGAAGCAAAGAACAAAAAAAAATGATAATTGAAGATTTTAATGAATGTTATGTAATGATAGTGGGAGAATCAGGATAAATTTGTTTTATCATCAAATAAAAGCAACCATCACATCATGTTAATGTACCTCGTATGCAAGACTTCTTGACCTATGGTTACGGTAAGAATATCTTGCCAGGGTGTTAATCTAGTGGTCAAGAGCGTGGCTTTTGTAAGTGGGAGATCCCCAGTTCGAATCCCTCGTATGACTACATTTTATTAAACAAAGTATAATGATGTATTAAGTATTATGAATAACTGCATACGCGGGATTCGAACCGGTGATCTCTCACTTACAAAACCACGCTCTTGATCATTAGACCAACACCCTGGCAAGATATTCTTACCGCAATCATAGGTCATGAAGTCAGGGTACATTAAAATGATGTGATGGTTGCTTTTATTTGATGATAAAACAAATTTATCCTGATTCTCCCACAACCATTACATTACACTAAATTTTTTAAAATCTTCAATTATTATTATTTTTGTTTTTTGCGTCACAAATAACCTTTCTTTTTTGTAGTCAGAGGACCTCCCCAAAACGGTGTAGTTGTGGTGGAAAATTAATACTGAAAACCGTTCACGAATAAGATAAAATTGTAACTTTGATCTTAAATATCTGGACAAATATTAGGGATATCGAAACGCGGATAACGCCATTTTTCGCAATTTTTTATGCGGTTTTCATAATCATTGTCAAAATCAGTGGTCCTTATGAAACCCCGATCAGGTTTTTGGCCGTAACTCCGCCAAAAATAAAGATGCAGCATCGGGGGTGGAAAATTTGAAAACTAGACCGAAAAAAACATATAGTTTACTTCGTGGGTTTTTTCAAAATTCCGCTTTCCTAAAAAGTTATTAGCGATTGGTGCGTTTTTAAATAGATTTCCCTGTATATCTTTCTGTTCCTTTATCCTTAACTCCATATCTTCTAGAAATTATAAAGCTATCGTTTTTAGAACCTAAACCATTCGCAACTATCCTACACTAGTTCTTGGGAATTCCAAGTATTTTCCTTTTTAAGTAGGCATTGCAATATCTATGACTTTTATTTCATAGAATATGGATGCGTGATGTAATAATTGCTGGATAACAATGACCTCACAATAAAGCCACTAGTCTAGTCTCTCCACGACCATATAGAGAGTATCTACCATCCATATTAATTTGAGGTGAACGTTTAAAAAATAATTTGTAACAATTGTATTGATAAAAGAAATTACAAACAAAATTTTTAAAAACAGTAAAAACAAAATTACCATTTTCCTAACTGCTGGTAACTAATAGAATGAGGCTAATTGTTTATAGAATCAAAAATTTATTTGCGGTTTGAGAATATATTACATTAAAATTATCTATTACAATATTAAATTACAAAGAGAGCACCCAACATGGGAGAATTCTTACGAAAGTGCTGTGTAGTGGCCATGGTTTAATGGCTGGATAAATAACTCTAGTTTAACACAAAAAATCTGTTCCCAGAAACCAGCCATTCCATTTTAATGCCGAGAATACAATGATTTATAGCTATCTGTACAAGTCTCAAATGATGAACGTTTTTTTGGAGTCCAGATTTGGACGCCTTACGTGAGATAAGAAATCTTTTACAAGGAAGTACACACCTTTTAGGAAGTGTATATCACTTACAAAGACCTGTACATCATTTACAAAGAAGTGTACATCATTTACAAAGAGTGTACATCATTTACAAAGAGTGTACATAATTTACAAAGAAGTGTACATCATTTACAAAGAAGTGTACATCATTTACAAAGAAGTGTACATCATTTACAAAGAGGGTACATCATTTACAAGGAATTCATACATCTTTTATTGACAAGAAAGTATATATCAACAGCTTTTAATCTCAGAGTTACTAATTTTAATTTTCCATAGGTAAGAAGCAATGTTTTTTTTTGTTGACTAATAGTTAGATCCAAAATTTATGTATCGATAAATTAAGCTAATCACCATCCGGAATCTAAAAGTGCCTTTAAATAAATTTTTCGATAGAAAATGTATCAAATAAAAGTTATATATCGATACTTATACGATGAGTTTACCTGGAGCTGTTCCAGGAAACCTCAAAATAATAAAAATAATATGGGCGCAAATGGTCACGAAGTCAAAAAAATAATAAATCTAGTTAAAAAGCATTGTCGGTTAGCTGTTTCTGTTTAAAAGTTTATTGCCAGGCCCAATCTATCCACCTAAACCAGGGGACAGCAACCTATTTTAAGTAGATCGCCATTTCTCCTTAAATAATTTTAATAAATCTTACCAAGAGCCGCAAGGATGATAGTGTAAACAAACTCTGAAGATCATTTGTATCAACAATTTATTATTTTATGATATTCAATAACATTTAAATGTTTTAAAACTGTCCGGTAGGACAGTGGTAAAAAGGTTAATCGTCAAAAACTGTACGAAAAAGCGTATCGTTGAAAAACACCCAACTTTGACAATTTTATATATTAATTTTCACATATTGCAAAGTAAATAAACGAATAAATAATAACTAAACCTGTATTTGAATGAAAATGGCGGCAGTCTTTTATAATTACGTACTGTATTTTAAAATAATTCTATTCAATTTCAGAAAATATCTTTACTTTAATAAATGAAATTTTCATTTATTTCAATAAAATTGAAATATACAATTGATTTTGGACAGGCTGAAGAGCCACAAAAATTTGGATAAAAGAGGCGCATGCGGCTCGCGAGCCGCGGGTTGCCGACCCCTGACCTAAACCAAATTTACAATATGAACTCCTTTCAGTAATTTAGCAGAGAAAGAAAAAGAGTCTTTTAAAAGAAACCAACTAGCCACGAGGATGTAAAAATAACTGCCAATTTCAGTCATATTTTGTATTTTTTTGTTTTATTATTATGCTGAGCTTTCGACCTATGGGACTAGGTCATCTTCAGCACTGTGGGACATATTTACAGTATGGTAACAATACAGATATTAAAATGAATATGTATAATGTAACGTAATTTACAAAATTATTTACCTAATTAACAATGTAATATTTTACAACTTAAAATCAGAAACCAACACAAAAAAGGAAAGTGCTAGAAATGATATACATATCAAAGACAGAAAACAGTCTAAATTTCAAAACTGACACCAACAATTTAAACAACATATACGCCAACTTATTTACAAAAAAAAAACTTGACAATTGGCAACATTGATCTCCTCACAACCAAACACATAAAAACCGATCACACTCAGACCATGAGCAGACAAGACAGAAGACACGCCAACCTTTAATGATGTAAAATATTATTGTACGTACTTACTAACCTAAGAACTGTAAAGATTAATCAAACCATTGATGCTACATGTACATAATAATGATGTCAAAAAAATAACGAAAAAATTTTTGAAGTTTTTGGTTCCAACAATTTTTCATTCCTGATATATTAATTCACACATACAGACAATTTCTAAAAACCCAGGAATCTCAAAACACGTGAAAACTCCATATTTAAAATTTGTCAAAATTGCATTACTTCCACTTATTAGTAGTAAGAGAGATTGAAAGAATCGAAAATAATTATTGTTTAGATGGAGGCTTTTTGGATTAGAATTATATTATTTATAAAACAAGTAATATTGTATTATTGATTGAGGTGAAGTAATGTCAACAAATAACGTAGGACACATATTTAATTGTTTTGTCACTATTTGTTGACAATTTTATTTCCTTATAAAGCGGTTTGCTAATCGCTTTGCCACTATTGTTAGGAAGGCAGGTGTTGAAATAGTCACGCAGATATTGCCTTTCTTGAAAACATTTCTTCTATTCAAAAATGTCAATACTAAATATTAAATTTTCCATTTTGAAAGAGTTTTCAAAATAATAAAAATTACTGCGTAGCGATAGTCAATAATTTTTGAGAAGAGCCCCAAAAAAAAGATTGTGCATTACGGGTTTTTCTCTGAGTTAAAATTAGCAACAAATTTATTTCATTGCCTTACCTTACTAATCACCAAATGCTGCCGTAGAGTCGAGTTATTGTCTAAGAACCAATAAATATGTAAGTCACTTGCGCACCACGCAAAACAATTGTTTTTAGTTTGTACAGGATAGGCTCTCAACCTTAAAAATTAACTTGAAATAACTCAAAAAAAATATTTTATAATAAGCTAATTTCTTTATTATTTCTTAATACCTTCAAAATTAACCTCATTTAGTAGAAAGACTGCTCTTCATTGCTCATTTCAAAAAGTTACTACTTTTTAATTATAGTAGGTTTCCCTGTAGGTTACATTTCAGTGTAATGAAGACTGTATAAATTTTGGTAATAAATGTAGCTCAAATGTTCGAATTGGAAGGTAATTTGTAGGTTTATAACCTTGTGAATAGTTTAAAAAAGAGAATGTGTGTTCGAACATGATTTTTCATAGTTTTTCGTTACATAACAAAAATAATATGAGTCTTCATGTACTACTATGGCTTATTTCCCCAAAAAAGCTTGCAATCGCCCTGCAAAAATCTTGTAATAATTTGAGAATTTTCACAATCGCCCACTTGCTAGTGGAAATCTAGAACCCCTAAAAAATGAAATATGAAAAACAAAATTCAAATAAACGTTAGAAAATAATGTAAAGGTATTAACGATTCCCATGAATTAGGTTAGGGTAAGTCTTAGTAATTTTATCAGATAGTGAATGTTGTCCATATTTATAATGCAGGTTTTTTATTTTAGGTGTAAAATCACTGGCAAGGTAGCAAGCCTTTTGATGTTATACTGGAACAGTTATACGGGCTAAGGTTTTTCAATTTTTGTTGTACTTCGGATAATAACGTATAGAACTCATTCTTCAAGGAGGTTATTCACCAGCTCAGATAGTCAAGGATATAAAAAAGTAAATAGTTGGTGTTTTATTAGTTTTTATTTAATTATTAATAGTTTTATTAATTTAATGAACAAAGTTCTTAATACATCGCTCAATATGCTTATATATATGTATACAGGGCCGGATTTAGATGAAAAGAGGCCCTAGGCTATTCCACTTATGAGGCCCTTTCACCTCCAATTTTTAAGTTTGTAAAGTACATAATAGGTAACAAATTACATCACTACTGTGATATGTTAAAATATTATATGTTATGCTTTTAGAATAGTATAATTTTAATTTTGCTAACAATTTGAATGTAGGCCCTAGGCTGAAGCCCAGTTAGCCTATAAGAAAATCCGGCCCTGTATGTATATAATCAGTCGCCTACATCTGTCATAACTAGTGACAGAGCAGAATTTGTTTAGGTTGTTGCGGGGGAACCCGGAGGTTCCCCATTCAAAAAATTGTGGGGCTGGCTAGTTATAAGAAGGTTACGAATTCATTCATGGAATTTGCGTCGTAGTAAATAAAGTAGTGTTTTTTTAAAATAACAAATAAAAGGGGTGATTCAATGAAGAGCAAGAAGCGATACTAGTACAGATCCGCGTACCTGGAGCTGACGGGTACCAAGCACCTCATCTCTGCTTGTATTAATACTAACTTAATGTTGCACGGACCTGATACATGAACTTCAACTTTCAAACAAAATAAATATATTTACCCTCCTTATTTATATGAATCAGGTAGTATGTAGTAGTAAGAAAACTGAATTGTTCAATTTAAATGTTCAGATTTTAAAGCAGTTGGTCACTTTAGCTGACAGGTAGCGCTAGTGCAGCAGTTCTGCACTTGTATTCATTGTCTTTTTTAATACCGCTTCATTTTCTATTACTTAATTTCATCTTTCTCACAAGTTATAAAGGAGGATTTCCCCTATATTATAAAGAAAATTTGGGAATTTTATCTTTTATAGAAAAAAATTGTCAAAGTTGGGTGTTTTTCAACGTTACGCTTTTTCGTGCACTTTTTGGCGATCAACCTTTATACAACTATCTTACCGGACAGTTTTAATAGACTATTCAGGTATCTCGTTTGCCTTCATTTACTTTTTTTTTTTTTTTTTTTTTTGCCGGCGCATCGACGTCTATGGCCATTAGCGCCCCCTTCATTTACTATAAATTTTTACCTTATGTAGCGCTTATAAAACCAAGCGACAGGTGAATTCATCTAAAGCGATTTTGAACTGAAGATAACAAGCTTCTCACCGACAAAATATTTGAATGAAAATGTGATTTAATCCGCAAATGATGGACAGGTTCGTGCGGTAAAGATGATCGTATCGGGAGGAAAATTTAGATTTCAATTATCCCATCCTAGAAGTCTACCACTAAAAACTTATTACTTGTTCCGAGCACACCACCACAGTAACATCTTTGTGTTACGAGGGGTCCCGGGCATAGAAAGGGTAACTACTTTTCACCTTAAAAAGATTTAAATTAGTGGCTAAAATTTTATGTTAAAACTATATTATGGTAATCCTATTTTTAAAAATCTACAAATACTTTATAAAAAATCAACGTTTGAAGAAAATCTAAAAAGTGTATTCATTAGAATCTTGATAAAGTATTTAATTAAGCTGCTCAGAAGTTCTAGCAAATCAAAAGAGCGTTTTCAAAGTTGAATTTAAGTGAAAGTAAAAAATGTAGTAGATCATCATTTAATGATGAAACAAAAAAAAAAAAAAATGACTCTGCATCAAATGTCAGGTGAAAAATGTGTATTGAAGAAAAGTTAAGGCTTGCCTCACAGGCTAAATGTGTACCACCTTCGGTGCAGCTTGTTTACACTTGATATTGCACTCCCTCCGAACACTATCGCTTTTATATTAACACAACTCACATTAAGTTAGACCAAAGAGCACACATGACGCGAACTGAGTGCAATTTCTATTACAGTTTTTATCTTTTGTTAAATTCTCAAATGACATTTACTGCTTAGTTTTTTTTTTTGTTTTTTTTTTGTATAATTCCTCCATCTTTACTATTTCATTTCAATTTGAATTAATTTAAAAAAATATTCCATTACAATATAGTTTATTTTGTTTTTTAGAACAATTTCGTTGATAATTTTATCTCTTATTTTTAATTCCTGTTCTACCGATTAAAAAAAAAAAGAAGTAAAATAGCATTGTTTTTTGATTAAATTCAAATACCTAATTTGAACCTTGGCAACATAGTATTTGTAGGAAATTGTACTAGCAGTTTCATTCTCCCCACTTGACCGCTAATATTTGTAATTTAACACTGTTACAACATTTCTTTCTATTTGAGTCTCAAACTCTTTTTAAATCAGTTCATTTATAGTAATAAAAATTATTGTTTATTATATTTTTTTTGTGTGTGAATAGCTAGTTTATTTTTCAAACTTTAAATATATTACGGAAACGCAGTAAGTAAATTATTTTATTTATTTAATTTTAATTGTAGTTATTATTTTATTTCTTCAGCCGTTGGTATATGTGGTTCCTTATTTAGAGCGCCTATTGTTTATTATATATATTTTTTTTTTCACTATTATTGGCTGCCTCTCGCTGCTCCGAAGATTGTGATTATGATTGTATCCAAAATTTGTCAACTGTATTTAATTTTATATTAACTCCAGAATCTTTAAAAGAGTTGCATCTCGAGGTTCTTGAAGATTTGTAAAATATTTAGCTTTCTTTTAAAGTATTCTTTATTACAAATTTCTAAAACCGGTTTAGAGTTAATATATAATTAAATTAGCACTTAAATTACAGTTGTTTAAAAGCATATTACCGGCAAGGTGCGATTTTTTTTTACTTCAGGTAAAATATTAATTTTATGCACATTTTCTATTTTGAGTTTTATCCAGGACTGCACATTTAGATTCACTTATAGTACGAAAAAGGAGATTTTACAAATTGTTCTTTAAGGAACCCTAGAGGGAAACTAATAATTTGGAACGCCTACTGGGTTCTTTTAACATTATCTCTTAAAATAATCACATCTAAAACTAACACATTACACAACTCTTACATACTCGATTGGTTTGACTAAGTGAGAGGTACGGCTCCCATTGAGCCAGGCTGGAGAAAATTGAACCGGTCGGTGTGCCCTTTTTTTCTGTTAATTTACCCTACTCTACTGGAGAAACAAGTTTTTTAAAGTTTTTTTTTTTTTTTTTTTAGTACAAAAAACAAACCAAAAAAATCTTGTTTAAACATTTTATGTGAAATTCATATCACAAAAATGAAAAAAAAATCTTTAAATCTTTATTTACCGCTTAAAGAATTAATTTGTCTTTTTTTTTTACCTCCCAAACTACATTGTGCAAGGTGCTGCGGTAGCCGAGCGGTTAAAGGCAAGGCCCGCAAAGCTAACTAACATGTATTGTGGTATTGGGTTCGATTCTCGGTTTCTAGGACTTGGATTTTTATTTAATGCTTTTAATATGGCAACTTTGTAATAAAGAGTGTTTGCTAATCGCCTCTGTCCACGACATTTAATTGGTAGTTGGATGTAAGCCCGCCTGAAAATGATATTGTGCACTTGTAATTTGAAAGTTTTTTAAAGGTAATTCGACAAAAGTTATTTCTTGAAGAGCGGGATAGTTAAGTTCACTACTAAAGTGTAATTTAGTGGTACGTTATGGTCCTGTTATCTGTACAAGTTTTGATGAAGCTTAAATGAGTTACTAACATTTCGAATTTAAAGAAAAAGGAGTAACCGAAAGTTTTAATATAACCCTCAAAACTATTTTGTTAAGAATCTATTAGTTTCTTGTTACTTGTTTCATTAGTTTTAGGAGGGTTGCAACTCTCATATTTGTGCATTTTGCGAGTTTACTTTATCATTAACCTGCATGAATAATCTTTTTAAAACAAAAAGAAAATGTTGGTTGTGCAGAGATTTTATCGCTCTTTGTAATTTGATATAACCTCTCAGTTTCACTCCCCTTCCAACGGCCCTGGTCGGTAACAGTTCCTACAATGAATTGCATGAAAAAGTCCTGGATATAACGTGACAAAAACAGATGAGATACGACAGTATGAATGGGCTGATATCAAAAGAAGAATAAATTCTCGCTCTCAAGTGCAATTGCAGTGAAATATATGGCTTCATTTTTTTTTTTTACATAATACTAACAAGAATTAAATGAGTTTTTAAAATTGAGATTTAGAATGGAAGAAGGATAATTGCGGATTTCCCAAAGGTTTTTTTATGGTTTCGACAGATTTGTAAGATCGCTTTAACAAAAACTTACAGTTTTAAAAATTAAGTATAAGGGTTGATTGAACGACAAAAGGTGTTATCCCAAAGTATGGTGAAAGACTTCTTCGTTCTATTGTTGTTTACAATTGTAATCATTTGTCTTTTAATCCAAAAAGTTTCATTAAATGAATTTGACTTGGAAAATTTCACTTTTCCCGGTGTATAAATATTGAATTTTGCAGGAATTTTTCTCATTTTTGAAAAGTCCCATTCCCTTCCCCCAAAAAAACGATGATTTATTTGTTAAGTAAGCTTTGAAATGCGAGAAACCCTTGTTTTTGCCTTATTTTGCTCAAAAATATCTTTTTTATTGATTTTGAATGTCGAAATTTCATTTTTATCATTTATAAAATCCATCAATCTGTCGGAAATTCCCTCAGCTTCAAAATGCATGCATTGGTTTTGCAAAAAACTGTATTGTTTTTCCATTTATTAGGCTTAACAATGCAAAAAAAAAGCCGTTTTTCCCGTTTTTTGACCTGAAAAATTTAAAAAAAAAAATCCGCAACGTAAACCGATTTGGTTTTCAGTGGATTTTGGTTAGTTTTGACCCAAATAATAAGAAGTATGAAAAATTTTTCATGTTGGTGAACTTTTCAATTAAAATCGTACTAGGCGAACCGTGATATAAGTTGTTAATGAATTGCTTTAAAAAATTAAAAATATATCTTGTTAAACTATTAGTTTTTTATTTATTTATTTTTTATTTTTTGTACTTATTATTAAGCAGTTCTAATGATTTCGTTGTCTAAATACTTTATATTTTAAGTACTTAATTAGATAGACTATCTTTAATAACAATTTACACGTGAATTATTATTACAAGCAGTTATTTATTAGTTGTTCACTGTGTGCACTCGTATTGTACTATAAGAAGAATTCAAGATTAAAATTTTGTATCAAGTTCATGATTCAAAGAACGTTACGACCAACTCTAACTTTCTCTTTTTGCCTGTTTAACGTGTGTTTGTATGCGTAGATTATTCAGAATAAAGAGCATTCACATACGAAAAGAACAAAGTCTTAGCATAAAACAACTTTGATTAGAAAAATATATGAATGCTCTACGAATAAACGAAGTCTGAACGAACAAGAATTTGTACCAAAAACCGGCGCTTTTAGCAGCCTCTTGCACTAGCGTAGTTGTAATTACTGATATTAATAATATTCATATTTGCAAATTAAAAATCGGTCTTACTTAGAGCTTTAAACATAGCGATACATATTCCAAATGGTGTTCAGTTCTTCATAAATCTTGATACAGTTTTAGTTTCAGTCTTCTTGAAGCTGTAAGCTTACCAAGGTGGTAAAAGCGGTGTGGATGGCTGCTTAATAATAAAGAGAATATGAAATATAGACAATCGGCTACCTTCGGGAGTTGTCAAAGAGATGAGGCGATAATTAGTTGTCAGTTTAAACTGGAAAACTATTAAATTCTCTGTTACAGTTCAGTGCCCAGTTCGTTCGTCACATATTAATGAACGCTTTTTTAGTTTCTTAGGGGATAATTCGTTTTTTACCTGTGCTAAATGATTTGGTGTTAAATGATAAAATTAGTTCTTATTGAATTATTACATTGCTTGTGTACTCCAAATTTGATGGCTTCAATAGATAACGAATATTAAAGTATTCATCAATAAATTCTCCGCTCTTCCTCATCCAATAAAAATAAAAAATTAGTAATAAAAGATCTACTCGTAATCTCTCTTTAAGCATGCTTGATGAGAAATTAAAACGTTAATTCCAAATTCATTTACGAAATACCAAAAATTTCCTGTATTTCTGTCAAAAAAATTAAAAATGATATTAATATTTTTCGACTACATTTTTCGGTCATAGTGAAACATCTTCCAACGTGTTCTCCAAACAAGTTTTTTTTTTATGGCCACCTTAAAGTTTATAAAAATTCAATGATAAATGGAATTTAATCAATAAAATTGTAATAAACAAATTGTAGTAAGTGAAAGTCGTGATGTGTACACATAAACCAGAATTTAACAATTATTTTCCTGTCCAAAAAAACGGACCTGCTGCCTCAGTACCCAGACTAACTTTAGATATTTTATCATACAGCCAATCTAATCTGAAATTCAAGATTCTTTCAATATCTTGACCTATAATATTTGTTCTTTAATTTATTATTATTAATTATATTCTAAAATTCTTTCTCCAAATCCTCAGTGCTCAGGAAATGGAAAACCTGTAATAGATTAGTAGCATTAAATATATTTTTAAAATTGGAGACCTAATTAATATCATTCTTAGCGCTTTTTTTTTTTTTTAATAGATTTCAATTAGCTTGCAGCAGATTCTAGTCAAACGGGAAACTGGTTTATTTAACATTTTAATTAAAACGGAGAGAATATTTCAAAAATTGTATCGATTGGGAGGAGAGTGAATTTAAGACTTGCGTAATATGTGTCTAGTTTATGATTTAACATTCAGGTAATATAATTTTTTAAGTGTCTATAATTCAACATTGTAACTGAATGAAGTACAATAATTAAAGCTAGATACCATTTGTATAATATAATCGAATGGTTCTGATTCCAACTTAACTATGATTACAGCTGTTTTTTTTCTTTACAAATTAATTAACACCGATGGAATTTCTTGGAAAAATCAAAAAGAAATCCAAAATAAATCAATAAAATTACAGTTATCAGTGTTGATTTTTTCGGGTGATATTTTTTTGAGAAATTTAACTATCAACATTGATAATATAACAGTTTTACTATACACTAGTTTATATTCTGCGATCACTACTGAATTTGCTAAAATGGTCTCTGCAAAAAACCCCTTTTTTTTGAAAAATTTACAATAAAAATAATTGCGAAACTAAAAAAAAATTATTGTTTAATCTTCTTTTCAAATAACAAAACAAAACAAAAAATGAAAAATTGTATCAGTAAAAGTCAGAACACCAAGTTGGACATAATTTTATTTTTTTCTTTTTTTAAGTGATATGTCTGCTCTCTCTCAAACATACGGAATAAACTTGAAACATGAACGCAATATTTACTGCTTTGCAAAGGTATGAATCGTGCAAAAAAAGTCGTTTAAAAGTCAATGCAGAACAATAGTTCGACTATTTCTAGCTCATTAGTATACATAGCTGTATTTTCAGTAAATTAGTGATCCAAGTTACTTGCATTTTTTTTTTTTAACCTAGTTTGATGTCTATGATTATTTGAAGACGGAATACTTTCACTTCTGCACTACGACCTCTAGATTGTGCGTAGGAGAACCTCTCTCTAAAGCATTGCCATTCAAGTAGTTAACTTGATAAATAAATATCTGATTCACATATCACGAATGCTAGGCAATTTTTTTACCCTGCAGTACAGTGTGACAAATTTTCTTTAACTGAATTTATATTGAATATTTGATAAAAACTTTATTAGAGTTGCCTATATTTAGGCAAGGAACAAATTTCAGTTTATGCTTTCATCAGTTTTTGAAAAAATCTATACGATTTTAAACAAGTTTAAATCTAGTAATTTGGGTGATTTTGCGTTATTAATTTAAAAAAAAAAAAAAAAAAGAAAAAGAAACTTAATCGCCGCAAATGCCTCTTTAGAAATTAATGAAGTAAGGGGTAAAAGGGTGTTTTTCTAGATGATCTGCTGATGGACTGATTCAAGAAATTTAGCGAAAATATATGAACCTGAAGAGTTACCTGTGTCCAGAGTTTCCTCTATCCTTAATTCTGTACTTCAGCAGAGTCTAATGATCTTCGCTAAGATTTGGCAATGCCTGTTCAGCGGACAGATCAATCAGAACTTCTAATCAATCACAAACAATTGAAGATCAAGGCTTGCACAACAATCCTCACCCACTATCTCTCTATCAACTGCCTAGGTCCTGGGGCATGACGTTAAACTGCATCCTGTGTAGACAGGACCTCATAGCCATAATAAGCTATGCTTGAATACATCTGGAGGCAGACTATAGTATAAGAGAGGGAAACTCCAAAATCTAACCAAGGGCTGGCCAGGTACTGAAAGATGTAGTGAAGCCAGCCAAGCCGATCCTAGGTGAGGAAAACTTCAAAATCATATGATATGGTCCTCCAGGATGAGAATTGAGCCTGGGGCTGGCGACCCTGCTGCCTTGTTTACAAAATTATTGTTACGAAAGCCCAAACAAGGAAAAACCATACGAATATCAAAATCAATTAATCAATCGACGAGAACATGGCTTAACTCGACTTTCTTTTAATTGTAAATAATCCATTGAATTGCGTATGATTTTTTTTTTAACTCCAGATATTTGGATTTTTTTTTGGTGTGAACATTTCTAATTGCTGTAGTAAAGAAACAATTTATTTTTGTAATCATTCACATTTCTTTTAGTTATTTAATTTTCTAATCTCCTCTAGTTAATTAAAAATCATTTATTTATTTTATTAAAACTTAAGACAACATCTATTTTACTTTATCGCAAGTGATTTCATAATTTTATACTATTCTTAAGAAGTACCATTCACTTGTAGATCTTTTGAAACTCACCCGTAAGTCCCTTTGGTTGTAACAGTAGTAAAATATATAAGTCAAGAAAACTTATTGTATTTGATGTATTTGGGATACTTAGGCGCAGGAGAGGATCTCAGATGGTTGATTGAAATTCGCCTCATTGACATTGTCCAAGCAACGTTAAACGTCAAGGGCCAATAATTAGAATGAAAATCTCAATTTAAAAAAGCTGCACTTGAAATAAACTATCTAAATTTCTAACTTTAATTTTATACAAGAATGTATTTATAAAAGTAATCACCTATTTTTTCAGGCGGAGCTTAACGTCCAACTACCAATTAGGTGTCGGTGGGCGGGGGGCGAAAGCTTTTTCTTTACTCATACTCGGGATTCGAACTGGGGCTTTCTTACTTACAAAGCCACGCTCTTGACCAATAGACCAACACTCGTTCCGAATATATACGAGGGTCGTTTGAAAAGTCCGTGCAAAAATAAAAACTACTTAATTTATTGGGGTAAACCTTTTTTATTTTTCAACATAGTCTCCTTTTAGGCTTATACACTTCGTCCAACGCTGCTCTAGTTTGTTGATCCCTTCCGAATAATAGGATTTGCCCAAGTCTGAAAAATAGCCATTCGTTTCTGCAATCACCTCCTCGTTCGAATAAAATCTTTTTCCCGCCATCCATTTCTTCATATTGGGGAACAAATAGTAGTCCGAGGGAGCCAAGTCTGGAGAATAAGGGGGATGTGAAACAAGTTGGAACCCTATTTCCATTAATTTTGCGACCACAACTGCTGAGGTGTGAGCTGGTACGTTGTCGTGATGGAAAAGGACTTTTTTGTGGGCCAATCGTGGGCGTTTTTCTTGCAGCTCGGTTTTCAAACGGTCCAATAACGATGAATAATATGCACCTGTAATAGTTTTACCCTTTTCCAGATAGTCGATGAGGATTATTCCTTGCGAATCCCTAAAGACAGTCGCCTTAATCTTTCCGGCCGAAGGAACGGTCTTCGCCTTTTTTGGCGCAGATTCCCCCTTGGTAACCCATTGTTTAGATTGTTCATTGGTCTCAGGAGTGTAGTCATGTATCCATATTTCATCCACAGTGACGAAACGACGCTTAAAGTCCTGCGGATTCTTCTGGAACAGCTGCAAACCGTCCTTGCAACACTTCACACGATTTCGTTTTTGTTCAAGCGTGAGCAATCGCGGCACCCATCTTGCGGATAGCTTTATCATGTCCAAATGTTGATCAAAATATCATGTACCCGTTCATTCGAGATGCCCACAGCACTAGCAATCTCACGCACGTTCACTCTTCTGTCATCCATCACCATATCATGGATTTTATCAATGATTTCTGGAGTAGTAACCTCAACAGGGCGTCCAGAACGTTCAGCGTCACTTGTGCCCATATGGCCACTCCGAAAATTTTGAAACCACTTATAAACTGTTCTAATCGAAGGTGCAGAGTCACCATAATGTTTATCAAGCTTCTCTTTAGTCTCCTGAGGCGTTTTGCCTTCCATAAAGTAGTGTTTAATCAACACACGAAATTCTTTTACGTCCATTTTTTCAAAATCACTCGACTTCCTCGATTCAAACGAATGCCAAACACAAAGAAATAGACCGATCTGGCTGAAACTTGGTGTTTGTTCTTCCAAGAGATGCTACTAACTAAACATAACCTCGATACGCGCCAGTAGTGCTATCTCTCTGACTTTACACGGACTTTTCAAACGACCCGTACGTAGGTAGAAAATTGAGAGAAACAAAAAATAAAACTGACTTAATCCAGGCCTGGTTATACTTATATTTTATTTACATAGATAAATGAATTGGTACTTTTTTTTTGCAAAATAAGAGTGTTCCTGCGCCGTCTTCTCTCTTCAGGACCTACAAATTTAGTTTTCTGTTTCCAAATTTTTCCCAAATATTGTACTCCGAAGCTCTAGCGTAGAGCTGCTTTCTTCTCTCTATTTCTTATTAATTTCCATAAGAGTTTAAATCCTTTCACTAGAAAATATTACAACAAACTACACTATGTTAATAAAAATATCTATTAAGAATTTTCCAAATTTTCACAATGAAAAGGAAATTGAACACTAAATCTAGCACAGACTACAGAAAAATTTTAGAAACTAGGGCACCTTTGTGAAAGCAACAATGGTGGCTAATAAAGCTGGTGAAGCTGTTTGGGTGACAAAAATACACCGTGTTTAATTCTATTGTTCAAATTTATTATTCATTTATCCTAAGAACAATTTGCCGGTTTATTCTATTTAATTTATAAATTATTTAAAATTAATAGTTTAGATTATTTTATGTTACCGATAAAAATCGGGGTAAAAATCAGTCCTATTCCAGCAGCTGAGCATTAGCAGTACTTTGGAATGTTCTTAGGCAAGAGACTTACTTTGCAATTTAAGACTTAAACGAACTGAATTTAAACTACAAGAGATACTAGCCCCTTAAGTATAGCGATTTTCTTTGAACTTCGATTTTAACTTCATATTTATAACCATTATTATTATAGTTTTATCTTAGCCGAAAAGCTGTATTCGGAATAGGCATCCTCTGAAGGGAATGCTTGACAGATTTGAAGCTCAGTGATGTCTAACTTATTTGTAGACAGATCAATATTTATGCAACTTATAAAACTGAAAGTGAAGTGGATCTCAGTTTAATAAAGCCATTGCCATGTTTATTGACGCAACTTTACGTATGTTGCAGAGTCCAATGATCTTTGCTAAGATTTGGCAATGCCTGTTCATTGCTAACATCATCTGTGAGGTTATCTCCAAAGAACAAGCCCTCAACTTGCTGCCGCCAGTTAACATAAACAGGTATTCTATTTTGTTTATTGTTTTCCATTTCTGATTTAAGAGTTGCCTTCTCAATAAACTCATGGTAAGAGCTCCCACAAATTCGAATCTCCGAAAAGGGCCCTATCTAGAATCCGAACTCCTAATAATTCCAATTCTGTGAAGTCATACTTGTTGATAATTAATCTATTTGTTTTAAACATTTGTATATATAAAAACACTTCGCTCATAAAGTAAATAAAAAAAAAAATGCTGACTTAATTCTTTCATTTTTAAAAAAGCGACATTGGGGATAAAAAACGAACTCAGCGGTTTCTTTCTTATGCAATCGCTTTTAATTCTTTCTGGTACACTAGGCCAGCATAGAGTCAAAACGATATGCTTTTACAAATCAATGAGAACTTGTTTTTCATCCCAAAATTTCCATTGAGAGCTCTGTATTAAGGTGATTCTGCTTTTGCAGTTGTATATTTTAAAGAATAAAAAAATATGCCAAACATTTAGAAACTAAAATTTAATAAAATTACACTATTATAATGAGTTAAAAAACTATTATAATTTAAATCACTCAACTTAATAATCTGAGTAAATCGGAGGAATTTTGGAGAGCTATTTAACAAGTTAAGAGGTAACAAATTATACTCAGATGAGTCTACGATTAGTATTTTTATATATATAATATGTATTTATCGGAATAATATAATTTACAATTAACATTTTTTTGAAATTTTCATCGAGTTTTGGACCAAGATAAGTCAGAACGTTAAATAAGCTTATACAAGAGAAAGTAAGTAATTCTTTTTAACATGATCTCTGACCGAATCAGGCTTTTAAAACGTTTGCCCTCCTTGGGAACATTGCCTTCTTCATCTGTTTAATAAAATATGGTATTTCGAATACATATGTTACTTGGTATGGTGCTCTGTTAGAATGTTTATGATAACACTAAATCAAAGCAATGCTCAGAATGGTCGCGGCAACGCACTCATTAATCATGTGCTTAATTTGTTTACTCAAATTTTTTTTAAAAAAAACGTCAAAGTACTTCGTGTGTGAATACTCTCTTCTAATTCCAGACGAACAATAGGATTTTAGGCTTGACAGGGGATATGGTGATGTAGTAGCATCTTTGCCCTAGTGAGCGTCAATTAATCTTAGTTAAATAACAGACGTAGTTCGGTAATCTTTGTAGATATTACACGAGCATTTAATTTGGTCCCACCCTGCCCATTTTTAGAAAAAAAATTCTATAATTAAGGGATCAGTGATAAGATTGAACAACTAGTTGAAATTATGTACGAGCTTTCCCTTATTAATGCTCTCCGAATACCATGCACAAGGCGTTTTGCACGGAGGAATGTTGAGTCCTCTTCTTTTTAATTTATAGACATTGGACATCGTTCAGTACTTGGGAAAAAAGGTGCTGAAATAGTAAGCGTCCTCATGTTAAATACTGGTGATTAGGTCTAATTGCTTACTCTTCTCACGATAAGCAAGGTACTTCAGGCTCAAGATATTTCATACATTCTGCAAGTATAATCTCTTAGGAAATAATACAGCTAAAACTGTTGTCATGCCATTTTAAAAAAGGCCAGTTAATAAAAATTATGTCTACATTCCGTTATGATGGTGCAAGTAAGGTTAATGCATTTTCATACTTAGATGTTTCTTTTGCTACTTCAGATAAATTTTTAAAAGTGTCTAAGCACTTCAGATCAAAAGGTTCTCTTGCCATTAGTTTTGCCCGTTCTCTTCTAACAAAAATTGAAATCTTACTATTGGGCAATAAGAAATTTATTCTTCTACTCTTTTTATTAGCAGAAAGAATTCCGGTTAAATTTTATACAATTATCATGAATCTATTAAGAAATTTCTACAGACTCATTTGTCAAGCTAGATGTAGGTGATGTTGATTTAGTTTCCAAAATCTGTAAGCGTACCTTGCCTCTCTGGTTTAAAGTATTGGATATGCCTCAATTATTTATTCATATGAAATTGTATAGATTTAACCCAGATAGTAGCTGAGATATTTTTTAAGCAATGTAGGATAAGATTATATTTTTCTACTTTACTGACCTATTTTCTATCTTTTTATAGTTAAGTATGTATTGAATAACTATCCTAACAAATCTTATTTCCTAAAGTTAAGAATTGTCTATTAATTGATAATCTTTCTAGACTAAAAGTTATTAATTCTTTAAATATGAACAAAAAAAATCGTTTTATTCGAATAACTTAACTATGTTATTAATGCTTTTAATAATAACTGAATGTATTAAATATTGAGTTATCCTTGTACATATGTATGCTATTACAGTTTATATTTTCTCTTATTGTCCCTTTCATTATAACTATTCTTCCATATCACGAAAAGTTATTTATAACAGAATCCATAATATCTTTATTAAGAGATGTTATTTTGATCCTAAAGTTGTGGTTTATTTTGTTTTTTTATTTATTTATATTTTTAGATTACTTCTAGTCTTGTCGCTTAGAAAATCTCTATTTATTTCATTCATTTTACACGTATTTTTTTATTTCAGTTTAATTATAAAGATAAATTTGTTTTGCTTTTGCTTTACGCTGTTTATTTTATTATTATTTTAATTATTATTTGTATTCACTGTAATTTCTGATTTAATTTTGTTTCGTATTGTAATAAGATCATCCCCGTGCTATTAATGAATTTCATAAGCACATAACAAATTAAAAAATAATTAAAATGAAACTTATTTTCGAATTATCTCTGGCCTTGTTAGGTTGTCAGTGACTGTTGCGTAAGTAGTCAAGATACGTCAGAATGGAATTCGAACTTGAACCAATTAACTGGAGATTCCTATGTGTTAAAGTTCCATCAGATGTACCAAAGCAGTCGGCTGTAATCTACCAAGGTGAACAGGAAGTCACCTTCCCAGGGAATGAAAGGCCAACTATGACCTTCAAGTGCAGAAGTGATAACTGATAGGGTGTTACATATCGTATTTTAGGCATTATGAAATAATAACGACTGGTTTACTATTTCCTAGGTCAAAACAGTTTACGGGTAATGCACTTTCCTGTAAAAATACACAATAATAAATGAGTTGCCAGAAATTTGATTCTTTTCTGTGTCCATTCTAAGAGATTAGCCAATCGCCTATCTAGAATCAGCGTTTTCTAGAAACGTTTGTGTGTTTAATGTAGTAAATTCTATCACATCAATTGGTAACTATCAGAAAATAACAGAACTAAAATACATTTTCGGGAACCAATTTCCTTCATATTTTCCTACCTTTGGCCTTAAGTTTGCCTTTTACTTCCACTTTTATTAATCCTTAATAGACATTGTTTACGGTAATAATACAAAAAATAGACTTACCATTATCTTCTCCAACCGGGACAAGATTCTTCAAAGCAAAAAGTAATGCCATTTACGCTAGATTCCTATAAATGAAAAGACAAATAGAGGATCAGTTACCAAAAAGTACATAATAATTTTTCAGTAATAATTTTTAGTTAGTCTTAAACTTGATACAAGACTAGGTGACCTTCACACTGAAATTAAGACAGGGTGACCATACTCACAGATTAACCTAATTAATCATCGGACATCTTTGATATCTCATTGCTCTAGACTCTTGTAAACATCTATACTTGGACAATTTTTAGTGACTTATATTTGCTCCGTTATAAATTAGTAAGTACTTAACTAGTACTAGTTAAGACTGTAATGAACACAAAAGCAGCGAGGTTCATACTGAATGAACAAATCCAAAGGGAGTTAGAAGTAAAAACAATTTAATACTTTATGGACAGGACCATACTTATAATACTAGAGAACCTGCAAAAGCTGGACATCACCGACTCGAAGAGAAAGCAGATCTTAAGTCGGCAAAAGCCAGGAAGAACTTCCAAACTTAAAAAAATTGATAATTTTTTATGTACACTTTGTCTTTATATTGCATTGTATTTCCTAAGACAGAAACAAACCTTCTGAAAAATTAAGGTTATTTTTTTCTTCTGAAAAAACTGACTTTTGTATGTCAAAAAGGACGTGTGATAAGCATGATCCAACATTATCTGATAAAAATCTTCTTTTACATTATTCTGAAGATTTATACAGATATTTTGTTATAAACTGATTTCTCTACCTGTTCCTGATTCTACGAGAACGTACCTGGGCGTAGCCTTCTTAACTCCTTCTTACAACCTTGTCCCAAGTTTTTCCTTTTTCCTTCAATCTCCCAGACAAAAATTGCCTTGGGTATTCAATATTCATCCATCCTGGGTAGATATCCAAACCTACTTCGTTTATGTATATACTTATATATTCACATGTAAAAATCAATCAAGAAATACTGCAGGCTGGATGTATTCTCTGACATCACATGTGTACGCTATGTACTACAGGCCTTCCTTGCGGTGATAAGTTAAAAAGAGAGTTGCTTCGCTATATTCTTCACTCTTCTCTCCATAACCTGCGGTCTCTGTCACTCCATCAATGGACGCTCTCTACAGCCGACAATTTTTTTATCCACCTCTTAAACTGGCTACATATAAACCATTTTTGCGTTATGAACATCTATCTACCAACACTACTTTTTGCCACAAATCTTGGCTATTCCTACTTCTACTTCAAGAACAACACTGCATTCCGAAAGACTCTTATCTTTTTTTTTCGATCCTGTCTTTTAATGCTCAATTACTAGCTGCAATATACACTAATCTCATTTCCAGGGCTTGTGTTAGGGACCATGTTTGGCCACCGTAGTCAAGAACAGGAATATGCAGTTTTCAAACTCTTATTATCAATTACACGTTTTTAGAAGAAATATTATCATCTTTTAAAAATGTCTCAAAAATCTTCATCTTTTAAAATTAAATTTCCACTGGAAATACAAGTTTTGATATGAAAAATTATTGCATGGTATGCACATCAGTGTATGTGTGACGGAATAGCTTTAAAACAGAAAATAGCAGAATTTCAAACTGAACTTTTATATTTTACCACTACATCTGACACTGCTAGAGAAAATCAGCAAATCTTTCAAAAGATATAGACAAGTGATGAAGTTGTGGTGGTTTGCAGCAGATAATGAGTCAGAAATCATTCATGTGTTCATTTGTCATGTCACCTGTATTTTATAAAGAACATGCCATGTCCAGAACTGTGGAAGTTTCTTGGAATAGAAACTGGCCTTTGTTTTTTTTTATCCTCTTAAAATCAAAAATAATTAGTACCTAAAACATAAATTGTTTTTATATTTGTGATTTCATAGGATAAATTTCCAAATTTTTTAGATTTTATCTGCAAAAATCCTTAACCTCTGACCACAACATAGTAATGTATGAGAAAATAAGGCGGGGAAAGAATGTGAGCATTGAGGGAGAAATGAAATAAAATTTTCTTGTCAATATAAATCAAATCAAAATTCTTATGTGTTAAATCAAAATTATGGCTTGATTTCTACTTTACTAGTGCTTAATAAAAATGCTTGAATTTCTAACTTAGTAAGCTTACTGCTTGGTAGAAGTATAAGCCATAATTTTCTGCAGCTTGAACTCATCTATGAGCCAATAACGATTCCATCACTTCTGGTATATTCACCGTGAAACGGTAAAATGCATTATGCAGTTGCAACTGCCTGGAGGAATAATCATCTTTTTTTTTTACATCCAATTAACATCTTATTGGGGTCCAACTTGGATCTACATATAATTATACTTTTGTCATATTATACACCAAGTGCCATCTGACGTATATTTTTGATGGCAGCTTACAAAAACATCTCATAGAAATAAAAATTATTTCTAAGAATATTTATTAAAATTTTAACAATTTTAGTAAGCAAAATTGTGTTTTTATGTTTTAGTTGGAGCAATACTGGAACCCAAGAAGGGTGTACGGATACAATCTGTCCAAAAGGAGTTAAACGTTGTTTACAACAAAAAATGAGAGAAAAGTCAGCTCATCAAAGAAATTTACCTACGCTTAAAGAATGGCCACTTTCATTAAAGTTACAAATGCCAAAAATGTACCAAAAACCAGTAATGATGAATAGGAGACATTTGGAGAGTACACTTGATAAACCGAACGTCGCAGCTTATACACCAAACGAAGAAGCAGTAATACCTATAGTATCAAATTCTGAAAATAACGTGCCAAATAGTGAAGAAATGCAGACAGAAGAAAACGATGAGAGTTCCACTGAAAACTTTAGTCTAAAGGAGATTTTACATAATAGCTATTTAAAATATATCAATGCCAGTTATTATGATACTAATAATATCATAATGTATTTAAATGGTAATAAAGAAAATGAAGCTAGGAATTCTGCACCTTCTAATATTCCGCCAATGGAAATAAACAATCAGTTTAACACATTTACACCAAACGTAAACAATTACGAAAACTACAGTCCACTTACTGATGTAGGTGTTACTGACAGTAGTAATCATATGCTAGATAATAACGCTAATTTGCAAACAGCAGATGAAATTCCTAACAGTAATAGCAATCCTAGTGCGAATTCAATTAAGCAGAAGAAAATACCACAGTATAGTTTTGTTGATGGACAATACGTCAGAGAAGATGTAACCAACTTAGAAAAACCACAAGAGAGAGCAAACGAAGTTCGTAAAGAAACTCAGTATACTTTTGTAGACGGACAATATACTCCAGAAGAAGTAAATTTACAAAATCGATTCTCAAGTAATACTGAAAATCAAACACCAACAATCCCACCAAATGTTGAAAAACAAATGGACAATTTTAATAATCAAACACCAACAATCCCACCAAATGTTGAAAAACAAATGGACAATTTTAATAATCAAGAACACAATATGGTTAAACCAATATTTGTAACTTGTTACCATCCAATATTTGCCATTTTTATTGAAAATATTTTTCCACATTATCAAGTAAATCTTTTGCCACCAAATTACCAACAATATCAGGATACTATTTTCCGTGTATGGGTTCCTCAATGGTAGTATTTTTTTTTTAGAACTGTCTGAAGTTAAATTGTTTTCTTTTTGGTCCTATTTTTTTACTATTATGGATCAGTTTAATTTGTTGTAAAATAAACGGTTATTTGGCTTCACGTTCTAATAAAATCTGAGTGTAACACAGAAAAATTATTTCTGAAATGTGAATTAACAGAAATTCATTATTCGAGGTTTTTGTTTCTATCTTTTACTGAGGCAAAATACGGCATATGTTCAATTGTTTTTTCAAATTGAGGTTTCACTGGTAATAAAGTTATGACGTCTCCTGAATCTGTAAAAATGTTTGGAGATATTGGTCAGACTTAGTGACCCTCTGCGTATATCAAGTTCCCTTGGAGGGGTAATGGTTAGGCACTACTTCAAAATCTTGGCGTCCTGATTTTTTTTTTGTGAGATATTTACTGCAATCAAGAACACAAAATTTGTGCTAACATCCCCAAAATTCCTGCAATAAACATTAAAACCTGCAGAGATTGTTAATGTGTGCAATCATACAACAGGTAAATGTTTGGATTTAGCGAACTGAAAAGCAAGCTTTATTATTAATGTTATCATTTATCTATTTCATCTTTCAATAGGCCTTCCCTACAGTTTTTTTTCTCCCTATTCTTGCAAAAGGAGTGCTTTGTTCTTTTCTCAATTATTTATCTAGATTTTCTTCCAATAGGCCCTGCCCGCAGTTTTTTTTCTTTTTCTTGGAAATAAGATGTGTCTCACTATATTGACACCAGTTTATTTCGAGGATCTGCGAAATTCATTAAATAATGTTAGAGACACTTATTGACATCAATTGTATCCCTCTTCCAATCTGGCATCAATACCCCGATTTATCGGTGTCACTCATTCTTTCTTTGACGCTCCGTTTTCTTCTGATGAAATTTACAACGTTGTAAAAATAATAAAATGCCGGGCCCCGACGGTGTACCAAACGAATTTTATAAAAATCTTTCAGTTCAGGGTGTCAATTTTATTTTAAATTTATTTAATAGAATTTTGGAACATGAATGTATTCCCAAACTTTGGGGTAACTCAGAAATGTTTGTTATTTAAAAAAAGTGACCCTTCGGAACCTGGAAATTACAGAGGTATTTCTCTCATGAATACTATTGCCAGATTGTTTCTCTCAAGCTCTCAGTAATCGATTGGCTGAATGGATTGAATATGGTAATTCTTTAAGCGAAAACCAAAACGGCTTCTGAAAGTCTAGAGCCTGTATTGACAGTATTTTTTCTCTAACTGCTTTAGTTCAAAGTCAGACTGTGAGAGACAAAAGGAAAGTATATGCTTGTTTTGTACTGTCGATCACAGTTTGCTTTGGTATAAGTTGTATAATTTTGGCATTAGTTGTAAGTGGATTAGAATTTTAGCAAACCTGTATAGCATTACTAATACCAAGATAAAAATGGGACAGGTAAATACTGACGAGGATCGGGTATCGAAAGGTGTTTTGCAGGGAGATAGTATCTCACCTTTACTCTTTGCCATTTTCATCAATGATATTGATAGCTTTATGCAGATTAACCATTGTAGCGCTGTTCAAATTGACCACTCTAACGGTTTACTTTCCCTTTTATACGCTGATGATGTGGTATTATTATCTAATTCGCCAGTAGAACTTAGAAGAAAATTATCAGTCTTAGAAAGATACTGTGCTGAGAATAAATTGAAAGTAAATACAAGTAAATCAAAAGTTATTACTTTCAAGAAAGGCCGCGATAAAGCTACTAGGGAAACTTTTTACTTTTCTGGTGAAAACATTGAGGCTGTTAAAGGATACCTTTAAATACCTGGGTATTTTGTTTCCAAAGTCGGGATGCTTCAATTTAACTTGTAAAGATATGGTCTCAAGAGCGACAGGAGCAATATCGGCTGCTAAAAGTATTTTCTTGGGATCTAAATTAGTCTCTTGGGCTTGAAAACAAAAGGTTTTTGATACCTGCATTTGTTCTGTACTGCTCTATGGTAGTGAAATCTGGGCGCTTATTGAGGTGGTACAGACAAAGCTCATCAAATCATTATTTTTTTGGCAGCGTAATACTCCAGGTTACATAGTCAGAATAGATACCGAAAGAGTATTTGGTTTTTAAACGCGCGCTGAACTGGTTAATCAAGCTGTTTGGTATGCGTAGAGACAGGCTACCGAAACTCTGTTATAATAAATTATTACAATTGGACAGTTCAAATGCTAACATTGTGAAATATAACTGGGTATCCCAGATCAAGAATTATTTTTTTAACCTCGGTTATGAATGATTGTGGTATGAACAGGATGCCAGTTTAATAGACAAACTTAAAGGAAAAATACTGTGCGACCTGAAACAACATTTAATTACTGACGATTTGAGTTCTGTTTACAGTTTGATAGCTGATCAAAATTTTAATTCATGTTTGAGGCTCAACGTTTCATTTGAAATTACCAGGGTGATCAGTCAAGTAAGAATGGCTTCAGATAATTTATGTATTATCTATGCTAAAGGTAACCGTTATGAGATAAACAGTCTTGAACTTTGTCCGCTATGTAATTACGAAAAAGAGAACTTGGCCCATATTTTTATCAGTTGTCCGGGTTAAAGTGTAATGAGGCAAAAGTACTTTTCCAAATATTGTCCATTAACAGCTGAAAGTGTACTAATTATTAAAAATAAGTCTCATTGTATGGATATCCATAAATTAGTTATTGGTTGCCGAGACTTTAGGAAATCTTTGTCAGTAGTTTTATTTTATTTTTATTTTTTAAAAAGAATAGTTTTGTTTTAGTATGTTTTCTTATTTTGCAGTATTTTTTTATTTTTTATTTTCTGCACTTTACAGTTATGTTTTGATTTTTTCTGTTCCGTTCTGATAATTCAAATACTAAATTTGTAAATATTAATGTTAATACTATTGAATTATAGTTTAAGCAGAAATGTAAATCACATTACCACTCACCATCTATATTGTACAAATGTGTATTTTTATAGATGTAAAATAAAATAATAATATATTGACACCAATAATACGTTGTTTTTTCATCAATTGCTCTATCTGCAGTTTTTATTATGATTTTTTTTTGCAAAAAATATATATATATATATATATATATATATATATATCAATCTTGGCTACTCTTACACCTAAGCAGGCAGAGAAGCCGCCAATTTATAACACAATGAACAAATGTCTAGTGTTAAATAGTGATTTTGATCTGAAAACTTGCTGAGGCGTAACCAGGCGAATAAAAATACTGAACTTTATAGCATAAGCTGTTCTCGATAGAAGATGAAAAAAAAAAAAAATTGATGACTGTTTGATGACTAACACAAGTACATAAATTTTAGTTCTTTAATAATTAATTGACCAAAGCCTCATTGAAGACCATTATAGAGATACAACTCCCAACTTTAAGAAAAAAAAAGGTGAAAATAGCTCTTATCACCAGGTAAGAGTTGAAACTTCTAAACAAAAGGATATCTCCTAGAATTCAAGACCATCTCATAGTAGTATTCTCACAAAATTTAATGGTAAACTTCTTTGCTAGGTCAGGTGTACTAGTCTCTTTAATTGCACAAAAACCTTGAGTTTTTGATAGATTTGCCTCCCAATAACATGTGAAAAAACACATTACGGGTAAAAGCCAGCCACCAACTAGTAATTTTGGAGTAGAGTTATTTTATAGTATAATTATAACTATAGAATAATAATAATTATTATAATTCTGGATGTAGAGTAATTATTAGATTACAGCTGAATATAAGAATAAGGTTGGTAGTAAAAAATACAAATCAATAATAATTACTATATATTGGTTTTGAGTGTAGTTGAGTATTCAAAAATATTCTTTCTTCTGCTCCAAACAAACATCAAAATTCAATTATGCAAAAAATCTCAGCCACATTCCCTAGATTTCCTTTTAATCAAACTTTGCAGCCAAGGTTCCAGTCTAGACTGGCCTCTTATCAGGCACCATTAGACTAGCAAACAACCAACATTTACCTCTTCCACTAACTCATTGGGGGATAGCTTTCCACAAAAAAACTAACGCTAACTTCCTTTTTTTAACGTCACAACGGCTTGAAGAAAAGAAATTATTGAACATTTTAACTTAGCCTCAATCTTTGGAGTAAGCTTCATAAAACATTTGAAACTTTCTATTTTGTAATAATATAAAAATGAGAAGGTGCGTCATCCATGTATAGTTCCAAAAATAAGGTACGTAATAAAAATTACAAATATATCATTAAAAAAATATAATATAAAAACTAGAAATATTTAACAATTCCAAAACTGGTAATATAAGTAATAATCCATAATTTATTGTAAAATATATAATCTAGACCTCATAAATGAAATAAACCATATATCACCCACAACAATCACCAATAATATCACTTACAAACCTGCATTTTCTTTCATTTTAATCTCAAATAACTTATAAGAATCAATATTTAGAAAATGACATAAGACCTCTCAATTTCTGAATTAACATAATATTTCCCTTTATCTTTAGTTTTCCTTGCTGGAAGGCAAGTTGAGGATTTAACTTACCTAAAGCCTGTGAACAAAAAAATAAACCGTTATAGAATAGACATAAATTTACATTCTGTGCCTTCAAAAAAAAAAAAATCTTTGTGATACACACAAGCACACGACTTGCTCTTATTACAATTTTTACATTTATAACTGACAAATTTTCTTATAATAACTTAAAAAAATATTTGGGCTTGTAGTTATGTTCGATACACATTGTCAGGTAGCAAGCCATTTCTATCTTACCTTAACTTCTATAAACTTTGAAACGCCAAAGATTCAGGAACCAAACTCAAACGAAATTTTCAGCCCTAAAATATTTTTTCGATAAAAGTTGAAAAATAAAGATAACAGGTCTATATCTGCGCAACTTCTGCTACTGAATAAGGAAAAGTGACAAAACCGTTTCCGAAAAATTACCAATAATTTGAATGTTATTTTTTAAAACCTATTTTCGGAACGGATTTTTTTAAAATTAGTGTATTCGTACAACCAATGCTTATTAACAGTTTTCAGAGTCTTATTTTCGTTCAAATTTAGCAGAAGTTCAAAGTTAGCAGCAATTTAGTAAGCAAGCCTGTTGCCAACGACATCAATGGCATAACGTCCACACTTTAAATTCACTTGAAAATTCATTTATTTCCCATGACAACTGCTTTACATTCAATTACTATTTTTGACCGCCTTTCATCAGGTGAACTCAAGGGATTTTTCCTAACCACTTGAACCATTATTCATTATACATTTTATTTAATTTAAAGACCACTCCACCCATCGCCAATGTTGCATAGTAGGACGTATCTTATCACTAGCCTTCACCTGCAGATACTATTCAAATGAATGTCACTACCCCTTTCTGGTTGAAACCCTTTTCAAAATGACAACTCTACGATGATGATTTTTTTTTTTTTTTTTAATATAAAATGTGAGGAATAATTTACCAATTCTATAAACTCATTATTCCCTAAAGTGATAGTTGTATCCACTTTCACTCCAACTTTAGGATTCCCTTCATAAACTTCAGCTCTTTTTAGATCACAGGCTGAAACAGAAATTTATGAATAATAAAAATACTCGTACGCCCAAAAATTTGATTTAAAAAAAGGGAAAAACTTACTCCAAGTTTTAACCACGGTGCCATTTTCGGTTATATTAAATGCAAATATACCATTTATTTTTTTAACCAGTTCAGGTGTATTTTTAATTTTGTCTGACATTGTTTGAAAAACAACATCACTAGAAAGTGTTTCTACTTTTACAGAATTAATTGGACGAAGGTAACATTTTTGTAGGTCCACGTATGCACCTAAAAATACAAAATATTTAGGGTGAAACATTCACATAATTTTTACTTCTTACATTTCACTAAACCTAATTACCCGCCATTTTTCAATTTACTTAAATAGCAATTTAAAATCAAGTCAAAGATGTGCATTCTAAAATCATTTTTCCCAAATAATTATTTTTCAAATTACTTGAATGATTTTCAATTATTTAACATAAAATAATAAAACATTACGCTCTGTTTATTACCATCTTTGCACACTCTTACAATAACCCGTGTCTGGGTTGAACGATTCTCGTATTTCTATCCCTATTTTTCTATTTATTTTAAATGATACCCCATATTTCTATTGACTACTGCAATAAACAAAAATTATGTAAAAATGAAACACAAAGGGATTTTATATAGCAGCAGATTTCACTTCTTTTCTTTTAGGATGAATAAAGTTAGTCACAAACATCTGGGTAAAATATATTTAAAAAATGTCAAATAGGGGCTAATGTAAGCGAATGGGTAAGTATAATTTTTTTTTATTTCTCAACATTTGAAGTCATTAGCGCCCAGAGCCTTGACGGCCTCCGGATAGTGTTCTCTTGTTACAGGAACACTGAAAATTACCAAACAGTGTGCTGAAGGTGAAAGAGAAAATCTGAAAAGCAAGGCAGCTAGATTCCAGCCCTGACACCTCCGCGTGGGAAGCTAGCGCATAAACCACTGCGATAATACCTGATTATCCCTGACCAAAGTTTGTTTTGGTGTCAAACAAGAAATCTAAGCTTTGTACGTTAGACTTTTTAATTAACGACTTTCACAGCTTTACAGCTTCTCATAGCTTTACCGTTGCCTCTACTAAAATGGTGCGCTAATTTTGAGGAGTAGTATAATCTCAATTTACTAATTTTCTTAAAACTAAACTATAAAAACGGGCAACGCGTGAATTTGGGTAAATTATGGTTTATGTATATCGGTATCGGCTGAAACTTCAGACGAAAAGACGATGTATTCAAAATAAATACTCAAGATTGAGCTTTCAGAGTTGCTATTTTGAGATATTTTGATCTTAGGCACTTGCGTAAAAACTTTGTGCTAAGAATATTTTTTCATACATGGATGTTAAATGCTACATTTCTAACGAAAACTCAATTTCAAAAATTTGTCTCGATCGCAATGTTTCGCATAAAGTAAAAATAAATAAAAATAATGATACCTGAAATGATTATATTCCCTGACTCTACAGCAACAGTCCTAAAATGTATACGACTCAAATTTTCACTGACCCACATGTCAGTCCTTAAACTCTCTCCAGGAATTACTGGTTTTGAAAATCTACACTAGACTCACAAAGAATGCATGCACAATTAATTAGTTAAGGTTTAACTGATACATTGGCAAAGACAGAAAATAAAGATACCTTAATAGCTTTAAAATTTGTAGGATCATTATTTCCAAATCTTTTTAAAACATGTCTCGCCGAAAATCCTAATGAGCACAGACCATGAAGGATTGGCGTCTTGAATCCTCCCAGTGAAGCAAAATTTGCATCAATATGAAGTGGATTTAAATCACCAGAAAGTCGATATAAAGCAGCCTTTAATTTAAGAAAGAAAAAACAAAACTTTATTTTGAGCAACTATTTAACCTTTATTTATTTTTTTTTTTATATCATTATACTAAAAATTACTTTCATCAAAATGTGAATAGTAATTAAATAACTTCTTACACCATAAATAAGTAAAAATAGTTAACTTGATAGCATTAGGCTTTTTAAAAAAGTGTGGTAAAATGACAGAGCTTTCCTGTCCAGAAGCCTATTTGTTAATTAATTAGCGCTTATATGAGAGAAACTAAAAAATAGTAAGTTCTATTAAAACACATGAAACTTAGTAAGCAAGAGAAATATGTGACAGAAACTTGAAGTCAAATTCTCTGCTGAATGATTAAGCTAGAAAACAACTCTCGATGAGTGACATTAAAATTTTTTGTTTTCGTTACAACAAAGACCTGGGCTTCCTAGAAGTAAAAGTGAGGTGACTAATCGAAGAGGATTAGTAGATCAGAGAAAATCTCCTACTCATCATTGTAATTAATCAAAATTAAAATATATATATATATCAGTAGCGTGAGATATCTGCATTTATCTATCTCAAGAGAGTTCTCCCAAATAAGTGTAATTTAAAAACGACAAAAGCAAAATTAAAACAGCCTATTTTTCCTAATAATAATAAATACATAAGGAAGGAATTTACTAGTGGTTAGTGAATCGTTGGATTCCAGCGTGGAGAATCACGGGTTCGAATCCAGCTGCTGGCCCTTAAATTTTTTTTTCCTAGGAGCTTCTAACAGCTCATTGTCCGGAGACCGGCTGTGCACTGAAAAAAGCTCCGGGCACCTCATAAGTTAACGCGCCTTAAATCAATAAAATAATAATAATAACAATAATAAAAATATTCCACATCTTATTTAGGTAAAATTTGATTTAGAGCTTTTCTGGTAGAGAGGGGCTATTTTTGAATAAAGTACCATTTTAATATCATGTACGAATGCATGAATCCCAGTGGAGTGCCTTCCTAAAGTTTTGCATTATTGTATGAGATGGTCTCTAGGCAACTAGAGTAGCTGGTTTTTGCAAAAATATTCAATTAACTTGCATTTTCGGTCATCCTATTTTCTTTGAATTTTTACTTACGAATTTTATTCTTAATATTATAGAGTGATTAGATCCAGACAAGTTAAATACTGTACTGAGACATTAGCTAGGAGTATCCGTCATTTTCTAGAAACTAAAAACAAAACTACTATATCTTTTCAGTAAATGGCACTACCGATTGATGATTTTTCCAACACCACACTATCGCATTTCCTGCTGGAACCTGATCGAAATATAGGTTTAACTTTTACATACTAACCATTTAGGGATGAAAAAAATAAATAATAAGATTCGTAATAAACTGCCTTACAAAAAATTCAGTCTTTTTATTCATGCACATATTTTTGTTCCATTTATTTATTTCCAAACTTTGTTTACTTACCTGATCATGAGAAGTTGTTTGATATTCCGAAGCATCTGGTTTTCTATTAGGAGGATCAACTATATCTATATTTTTATCTGTATCTCTTTTGCCACCGAATCCTCCAGCGCCTACCGCAACGATCGACATCTGTCCATAACATATTCGAGAACCATTCACGTCAAAAGTATCAACTGAAATAACAAAACAATCCTTAGCCCGATGTAAAAAAGTCTTATTGGAAAACAATGCATTTAAAAAAATAATCACGTTCTTTTTTTATTATTGTACCTCCAACTAAAATGATGGCGTTACTTCCCTTGTCCAACACGTCTACGATTCTGCACACATTATCCAGACGTCCGTCTGAGGGCATGGGTTGAAATATCTCTAAATACTGTTCACCGTGTAGTATCTTAAAAGAAAAGAAAAACGTTTACTCACATGAACGCAAATTGCAAATTATTTTCTAAGGTTAGACCAAAGTTTACAACAAAATTGATGAACCTGATTACAAATACTTCTCGTACTGAGATAAGGTTCAGTATTTTTTTGCGAGGGGGAAAAATGCCAAAGGCATCTTCCGACGACCTGCTGGGTGTGTGGGACTCAACCACTAAAAAAACGGATGTAACAAAATAAAGTCTCTAGAAAACAACTCTCGGTGAGTGACATTAAAATTTTTTGTTTTGGTTACAATAAAGACTTAAGCTTCCTAGAAGTAAAAGTGAGGTAACTAATCGAAGTGGATTAGTAGATCAGAGAAAATTTCCTACTCATCATTGTAATTAATCAAAATTAAAAGATATACACCAGTTTTTAGGTAAAATAATTTTTGTTAGGAAAAAAAATGCGCTAATTTTGAGCGAGATTGTAGGTATATTATCATTGCGCTCGGAGAACGTTTTGCGAAAATTTCATATATTTTTTTCTTTTGCTAGATTTTATATAATCAAGCATTCTTGCGAGTACTCTAGCCTTAACAACGAAACCAATAAACAATGAGACCACAATGATAATTATGGATTATATTGAAACAGGAATAATACTTTCTAATAAATCGTATTAATAAAGAAAAAAATATGTGTGAGTTATAAGAACTATAGTTTTTGCTGGATATTGAAACATAAGTTGACTAATAAGATAATTTAATCTGTTACACTATTATTTTCTTTGTATGAAAAGAGAGTGAAGTGATACACAAAATTAATTAATTGATTAATTAAGAAAAAACTTACTTGAGTAAGATCAACGGATTTTCCAGGAATTAAATTTTCCAGTATTGAAGAACTGGCAATTGCCATTTGTCCAGGTATTATAGCCATTGTAGGGAATGCAGAGAATTGTTCATGATTTTCATAAAGATACTTGATATCTGATGGATCCTGTGCCCTCGCTCCAACTATTTAAATCAAACTTATTACTTAACAATGGTGAGAGCGCATATTCATGAAACAAAATAAAATAATTCCCACAATGTACAACAACAGTCATGCATAAATAAATGCTTAGATAGATAACAACTTACTCCCTAAAGCGTACAAAATGCAATCCTTAAACGTCACTATATGAGTAAAAACCTACAACATTAGACTGAAATTAGATTATAATTTATATCGAATCAGAACTTTAAACGACTTATCGTTTTTGAACAATTCTAATCAACTAGAGTACTCAATTTTCTTGAAAATTACCTCCTTTGCCTCCCCTGAAGTAACCTGTCTCATTTTATCTAAGTGCTCCATCAGAGAGGCCGTTGCTTCCTGGAATAAAACAAAGGTTTAATCAAACAATTTTTCACACAAAAAAATTCATGAAAGGCTCAAAACACTTTCTCAACTTTAATTCTAAAAGCGCGAACTTATACCGTTCTCTTCATACTTAGCATTTCAATTCAATCGCATTTAACTTCGCTACGTTCATCAATACAACTGTGTTTTTGAGGAAAAGTAACTTTCAGACATTCTTAAATGTTTTTCTGAAAAAGCGGAAACCTAACATCACCCATCCTCCTAAAAGTATTTTTTAACATTTTTTCGAATTAAGGATTATACCGCATTTATTAAGTAAAAAAAGTAAACGTATATATACATTAATGTAAATAAATTTAAAACAAACCTGTATCGAAGACATTCTGACAGTTATTTCCATATCTGTCACTTCTTTCCACTTCTGGCATACATCTTCTGGTGTAACAGTATCAGTAAGCTTGTGTCTCAAAGTTGTTCCTAGGCTACGTACCAAACCATCTTGAACAAAATTACAATATATTTAAAGCCTTGTAATCTGAAACTAATCGTTAAGCAACAAAATGGTATTTTAATTTGTATACTAAGCCTTGTTAGATGTTAGCATCTTGTTAACCCATAGGAAGAAGTGGAGTTACCACTTCTTAAGAGACCTTGGCGTTCGTGCGAGTACCTCTTTTTTTTTTTTTTTTTTTGGCGCATCAACAGCTGAGGTCATTAGCGCCCGGAGCTTTTTCCAGTGCACTGCCGGCCTCCGGACAGTGTTCTCTCGTTACAGACAACACTGTCCATCACCGGACAGTGAGCTGTAAGAAGCTCCTAGGAAGAGAAAATCTAAGGGTCAGCTGCTGGATTCGAACCCGGGACCTCCGCGTGGGAGTCCAGTATGCTAACCTCATAGCTAATCCCGCGAGTACCTCTGCCTATCAATCTAACCACACTTACACTGACAGCTCCAACATTTACAACACTCATAAGAGCAAGCAGAGGCAGCTGTTTGCTATTTTTTCGAAAAAGAAAACCCTCTGACAAATTCAGATAATCACTACATGCTTAACTAAATTTGTATATGTATATTATTTGTATATTTATATTATGTGAATTTGTTCATTTTATTACTCCTACATTCTTTGAACAACTATTGCCACTTAAGGAAGCTATAACAGATAGATCCTTAAGTCACAATGATTTTATATTTCAGCCTATTCTTATACAAATCTAATCCAATGCAAAAAAAAAAAAAAAAAAAAAAAAAAAAAAAAATGCTTACATTTAGCTGCCCATCCTGCAGCGCTTTCTATAACAACTCCACTTTCTTCACATTTCTCATGGCACAACCATACGACTACAGGAGCTATAAGTTCTGGTTTCAATTCATTGAGCAATTCTGAAGAGAATAAACAAAATATCAAACGTTGCAAAATAAAAGAAAGTACGAGAAAATACTCGTAACTCAACAAATGCCATCAAATTACATAACTGAACCTACTAACCTCTTTAAACGTTAACAAAAAATTGATTTTTTTTTTAAATTTTGGAATTTTAGCATTGTACACTCGTGAATAAAATTTAGCGCACTGATAATTTAGTGATTATGAAGTGTTCACAAGATTTATTAATAATTATCTTTAGAAAAAGATGATACATTTTTGAAGCAGTAAGCTCTAAGACCGAGACAAATAACGAGAACAGAAATGAGAAATCTAAATTTCAGCAAATGTAAAGTAGCCATCTCATCTTAAATAGAAATCTTATTGCCGAAACTAACTTTTATTCCTAAATACTACACTCAAAAGTCGAATCCAAGAATACCATATTACCCGCATTCCCAAAGAAAGCAAACTTCAACATAATAAAATTTACCTGGAGGTAAAATATCTTCTGTAAGTCTTGATGCAGCAGTTGGTACAATTACATTACATGAAATGTTACTATTCCGTCCCTCAATGGCGATTGTATTGCATAAACCTACCAATCCCATTTTTGCAGCGCTAAAAAACCAAGATAAGAATCACAAACATTTCTTTATAGGGGATTCTAATCATATAGCTTATTTTATGTTTCTTTTCCATTAGACAACTTGACAGATTTTAACAGTCGTCAAAGTCATAACTTTGATTTATACGTATTTTAGGCCGATAGGACAAAAGAAAATGATATTGAAGTATAAAAATTACAGTCTAAAATTTAGGCTCTAAATATATGAATAAGTTTGATTAAACTAACAAGATTTATACTTTGCCAATTGGTGAGATTTTAACTAATTTTTTGTTTGTTGTTTTTTCGGCCGGTGTAACGGTTGGTAAAATAGAAAGAAATTTTGGAAATTAAGGCAACCTTTAACTATATAGGAAGAGTAAATGTGGCATAACACAACTAATTGGGGAGCTTCAAAGCGACTTAGAAACTAAACCTAAAAGAGTTAGTTAAACATTTTAAAATAGGAGGATGGAAGTTATAACTTTGATTTAGAAAAAGAATGAATTTAGCACTAACTTTTGTGTAAGTTTTCGTATTCAGTTTTCAAACATGAACTGACAGACTTCCAAGATTGAATTTTACAGCAATTTAGAAACGCTATTCAAGCAATAAAGGCATTCATATTTGAGGTAAATGTTAAGATATCTCTTAGGAAAGGTTTAATTTATTGTATGACAATTCTTACAAAACAATTTTACTAATTAAAATTAAGGAAAATTCTTTTAATGTACAATAGAAAATGAAAAGTAAGATCGAATTTACCTGTAATTTGCTTGGCCAAAGTTACCATACAAACCAGAATTTGATGAGGTAAGTATAATTTTACCATACTTCTGTTCCCGAAAAATTGGCCAAGCTGCTTGGCTAGTGATGAAACTTCCCTTGAGATGAACATTATGTATCTGATCTGTGATAAATTTTTAAAGTAATGTTTTAATACTAAGAATAAAGAGATACAAAAGACACAAATTGTCGACTTCCCAATTCTTCTAGAATATTACTACTCTGAAATCAAATTTAGATAGAAACCTCGATCACATTTCCCACAATAGCTTATTAAAATTAAATGTCTCAGTAAAATGTTGCGAATAAAAATAGTAGCCACGCATATCTTTAGCAACTAGGTAAACTTTAAAATTGGAGTTGTTTACAAGAAATCGCGAAAATCTGAGAAAAATCTACGCATTAATGTGACGCTTCTGGTTGGCTGACTTTAAGCAATATTTTTAAGTTATATACCTTGTCACCCCTATGCAAAATATCAGATTTGAATTTTCTATGATTTTCCGTTTTCTCAATAGAACAGGCCACAAAAAAAAAAAAGAAAGAAAAGAAAAAAAAGGAAATGACAGGCCAAACCCAGCTTAGGATTAAGTAGTATTTAATGTCTCACCCCAATCGTCATTGCTTATCCTAGCGAAGGATTTGTCTCTTAGTATGCCAGCGTTGTTGACCAGTACGTCGACTCTTCCGTATGCATCTAAAGCTGTTTTGATTATTTTATGACCTTCAAGGACAGAGTTATAATCTGCAGTTGCTTTCCCACCTAAAAATTAAATCACTATCTTTAATCAACAAGTATAATCGTTCAGGTGATTTAGTAACTAAGAATACAATTTAAAGTATTTCATCACGAATTATGTCCTTCACATTTCTTCATTATGGTCTTCAGCCGCAGATGGCTAGTGTCGGATTAAAGAACAGTAAGTTAATAAATGGGCAAGAATTCTGGCCAGTGATCGACCAACATAACTAGAAATGCAAGAAAAATATCAAATTAAACTAGCAATAAATGAAACTAAATATATAATTTTTAAATAAACCACATCAGCATAGGACAGTATAGGTGTCGATGTCAAGGGAGAGAAAATTCAAACCAGACCAAGGACCTCACCTCTGGTTTGCGAATCTACTGCGCTTCCACCAGTTAATTCATTTGAATGCAATACTTCATTTCAAATGAATACTGCCATAACTAAGCAAGCATTCACTCAGTACCCCGCATGGGATATTAATTACTCCTACCAAAAAAAGATTGCTCATGAATGTTCTCAACGGTCAAGGAACTATGCCATTTTTTTTGTGGTTTAATCGTGAACGTTAAATAAGCGGCCACACCTATGGTGTTTATTAGATATTAAAGCTGAAAAGCTCAGATCGAAATAATTTATTCCTCAAAGTACAGCTTTAAAATATTGAGTTGATCTAGTATTAACAGTGAAGCCTTAAAAAATTATACAACTGACCTGACTGTACTATTTCATTTACAACTGCATCAGCTGCTTTGGTGCACTGTCCAACTCCACTCCTGTTAACGCCTAAATCATTGACCACAACTGATGCTCCGCGAGAACCAAAGAGTAGTGCATATGCTCTTCCAAGCCCTAAAAATAAATTAATGTATAACACATTAAAATGCTTCAATTCGGCAATTGAACAATAACTGAGAATGAAAACAATGATTTATGTTAACCCTCATAATTCTTATGTAATAACTAGTTCATGATCTTTAAAACTATTCTCTCGGAAAACAGTTTCAAGTTTGAATGACCACAGCTTCTGTGCGGAGGTAAGTGCTTCAGTAAATTAATAATCATTTGCAGGCAACAATACACTGAGAATGTCGTTGAGAATCCCTTGTTTTGTCCAAGATGAATTCTTTAAGGCCGCAGTGGATTTTATTTTACAGGCAAATCCTTCACAAATCTTAATGTCACCAACAATAACATTAAGTATTTTTTCTCTCTCTTCTCCTAACTCTCTGTAAACTAATACTGGGTGTTGTGCTAACATAACAAAAAACTAACAGTAACCAATTTTTTTTCCTCACTTTTTTTTTTATTTAAAAATTTAAACTTTATCCAATACTACAAATAAATATTCAGTCACTCAGCAACTCACATGCGAGATTATAGTGCCTATCATAAAGAGAAATTAACTTGGTAGCTTAGAAACATCAAAGTTTAAAAGGATATTAAAAATATACCTGCTCCTGCTCCTGTAACCACTACAACTCGCCCATCAAAGCGTAGTTCATTTCCACTTGAAGCCATACTCAACAATATTTAGTTGTAAAGCTTAGTTAACTGCAACTGTATTAAATAATTATATATAAAAAAAAAGGTTAACTTATAGGAACGCAAAAATGTTAGTTGTTTAATATATTCGTAAATATATGATTAGAGAAATATTAAACGAAACTATTCACTGTATTTGTCAACAGAACAAAGCTAAAACTGCATATCATCAGTAAAGTAATGCCTATTGTTTACAAATTAACTGACTCAATTAACAAATCTGAATTAACGATTTACTGAATAAGTTGAATAAGCAGGAAATTAAATAATTTTACTAACTTAGGAGCCAGTGGCAATTAGTTGTTAAACAAGTAACGATGACTTGCTTATATCACTATCACTATCCTTAGTTAAATTATTTAAAAGTGGATAATTCAAATGTCTCTTTTTTGCCTTTATGGAAGGGATTGATCGAGTATTATCGATAATACGAACAGGTATATGTGAAAGAAGCTAGAAATCGATACTATATGTAAATTATAGCGGATATTTTTCTGGGTTATTAGGTGCGGGGCCGTACCATGAAGATTTCTTAAACTTGCTACTCATATTTTTATGATACCTAATTGGCAGTCGGACATTAAGCCCACCTGAAAAAAAAATTCTTTACTTTAATAATTACATCTGGAATTTGGTAGTTGTACTATCTGTAAATGCTTGTAAAACTGCCACAGCCATCTTTGCAGTCGATAAGAGAATTAAGAAATGTAACGACGATAACTTTCAGCTTAAAAAAAGCTAACCTAAAGGCAAATTAATCATAAAAATAAATTTTAAATGAACAGTTTACGAAAAAAATTAAAATTGGCGCGACAACTTAAAATCTGTTTTGATATTGAAGATAGTAAAAGCTCTGAATTGCTGGAATTAATGTTTAACTTCATACCTGCGATTGTACTCATACAGTATACCCGTCTTTTGCGATGAAGCTAAAGAAAGCGTGAAAAGACTACAACTGCTTAGAAAAAGTAAATGTTTAGGTATGAAACTTTCCCAATTAGACTGTGCCTCTTTTGCCAATAAACATATGTACCTCTTAATCTTAGACTCCCTTCAGTACTGGCACAATCCTTAGAGCCATAAAGGCTGCATCGTGACAAACCAGAGTTTAGTTGACTCTTTTCTCTCTCTATACGCGAAGCAATACAATCATAACTGGTTTAGAGAATTGTCAGACCTTGAAAGGATTTTGTCATCAATGGCCTGACTTTTTTGGACACAAATTTCTTCTTTGATTCTTTACCTGCATTTTGCAAACCATTGGTTTTCCCTTCATCAGGAGTTTCTGATGACAAGACATGAAATTTTGGGAATCGCCAGAACAAACGAATGGTAAAAAGACATTTTTAAAAATCTTAATAAATAAAAAGTAGTTTTAATTCATTACAATAAAAAAAAGTAAGAGGTTCGTAAGGAATTATTATTTCTTTTGTTCTTGTTCCAGATAAAGTCTTTAGTTTTGGATTTAAGACTAAAGAAAAAGGACTCAAGTAATTGTTTTGAAAAAAAAGAATCAGCTAGTTCACTGGTACATATTTCTTAGTCAAGGAGAAACTTCTGATGCATCAATGAAATGGTTAATCTCGAATACTGATGGACCTGATATAATCGTTGTTTGCGATTACTAAATACAGGTATTTAGATGCACCATTTCGCTACGAAGACATTATATTCTCCACCAACATATATGTGCTTAAGTCTATAGCAGAGCTAGCAATGAAATATGAGTATATTTAGAAGTTGTAAAATGAATGCAAGAAAATGATTACAGAAGGATTACGTGATTTCAATTTCGGTTAAGCTATAAGGATGGCAGGAGCACAGAGTACTGCTCTATCCATTAGCTGTAGTTTATGTACTCGTAAATAGCGGTATATAGTAGAAGGATGAATGTGTGAAGCGAATGTATTTATAAGTAAGAATGGAGAGCGAGTGATATTCTAGTGATAAGCACCTAGACGATGCTGGCTGTATGGCGAAAGCCAATGCCAAAAAAAAAGGAAAAAAATATATATATATATAATCGTTGATATAACTCCTTTCTTAGTGTTACCGTAGACCTACAATAATAATGTGATCGAAACCACTTTAATGATTAACAAAAATATGCATTAAGAATGCGCGCATATTTGCAGTTTTTACTCGTGGAAAATTTTGTTACACTAATGGTTGAGATGTCGCTAAAAATGAATCCAACTTATACATTTTATGTCTTGGCTCATAATATTTGACTCTTCTAAATGATACAAAACTGCTGACCATGATCCTCATGGTGTTCTCACTCGGCATAATCCAACAGAGGGCAAACTAGAGGTATGAATAGGGATTTAAATATTAGATCTAAAGAATATAAAGAAAAGAAACTTCAGAGGCTTTTTCTCTAAAAACTACTTCTACGTTTCAATCTATGTGTTAGCTGAAGGTAAGTTTAGTTTCGAAGTGAATTCCAAAAACAACAATTATTATTTAGCAGAATGTTTATTCTAGCAACAAATTTCTTAGAAAATAGGTTTTAAGCAAATAGTATTTTATTGGCATGGAAACTTCACATTCATAGTATCACTCGTTTAAAGTAATAGCTAAAAAACTGTAAAAGGCAGACAGCAGATAATGGGTATAAATTATGTATAGGCTAAGTATTAAATAAAAATGATAAAATTTATCCTACGGTTTAAGCGCTACACTTTAATATAATTTCTATGGTAATTATAACGACACAATTATTTTTGTTTTCGTTATGTGTATGCCATGAAGTTCAATTTATAACATCTAATCGAAAGTAATACTTTAAAAAAGTAATTTGCTTAGTGTTCATAATTTAAGGTTCCAAAAATAGACAGTATCTCTTACAAAAATCTAAACTTTCATATTTTCGTTTCTTTCTTTGTAAATAAATTCAACTCAAATAAATTTAAGCATTTAAAAAGAGAATTTTCTAAGTAATTATAGCAATAATTATACAAAATTGATACAAAAATTCTCTGATGAAATCAAGTTTGATCTAATCTTACTTATTTTCAAATAAAAGTTTTTATCACTCGACGATCTGAGTTTAGCATCTACTCTTTGATTTATCCACATTAAAATTTTGAATGAAGGTAATTTTCTTCAGTAGTAATCAAATGCTCTTATATTATTATTAAATACATACAAAAATCTTAAATGAAGAACTAAAACCCACATACATGTGCAGTCTGTGCTTTTCGCATAAAATTAGGCCAATTTTATGCTTTTACAACTCAGCTATTTTTTTTTTATTGCGATAAGATCTTTAAAATCTATGACTGCAACCAGTGAAACATAATTTTCGAATCTAAATTATATAGTAAAACAAAATTCATTTTAACTCCATTAAACATATAAAACTCAATAGGAATCTTTATTTTGTTATTTCTTTTTTAATTTAGTTACATCGTTTATACAGTGGTACATGACAGGGGAATTGATTCGAATTTTCTAAGTATTTCACATCAAAAGATGTGAAATAATAAGTCAAGTTAATATCTCTAACATCTCTAGCATCTCTCTAACATCTAATATCTCTCTAACATCTAATACCTCTAGTATTGAAATGAATAGAAAACAAAGTTCCAGCAGTGATCATTTCAAAACAAAATTAAGTATAATTAATTACAGACCTTCAATTTCATTTTTATAAATTATTTGTCAACAAAACTGCCCTCAACTTCACAAAGATCCAAAGCCATTTTTCTGGAAATCCTTTTTAAATAACTGATTTTTTTTTTTTACATTTTTTTGATTCTACTGTTTATTTTTATATAACATATATATTAGCTGAGTTCTATAAACTTTCCTAATTTGCTGTTGATATTAATTAGTAAATATTTTACAGTAGAACTTCTTCGGGGATGTAATGTAAAATAAGACGGTAGGAGATACTATTAGATTTTTTTTTTAAGAAAAACAACAATTTTCAATTGCGTGTATGGTAAAAATACCTGTTTTTAAAATAGTGCAGATCCTTAATACAGAATGGGAAAAAAAAAAAAACCAATAACCAGTTCAGTAATTAATTTATAGTATCTTCAGTAATACGTACATTGCAGACATTTAAACGATCTTCCAGCCAAAATGTTTTAGTCAAACCTGTAAATGAATATTTTTTGATAATTGGTATGTATATTTCATGATGCTTACCAATCATATTTTTAAAAGATGACATTTAGAATTAAACGAAGAAATTGTTTTTGGTATTGCACAATACTTGGATACTAGTATTTGGATAAATATTTAGAGAATTAATAATTTTGCATCATAATTGAGATTTCCTATCATCAGCTCGGTTGAAAAATAAATTTTGGCACCTGGCCAGCCCAATATTTAAATTTACGCACAAAAAATACTTTGAAACTTTGTAGTTATTAATATATCCTTGGAAGGGTTTTGGTTTATATTCTTTTAAATGCCCCAGATTACCACTTTAAATTTTAAGATCTTAAAAAATTCGACTTAGGTAATCTTTCTCTTGACGTACCTGAAATTCCAATTTGGACTATTCAAAATCCTGTGAATAAATTTTATTTTCAATTCTCTAATACCCAACGTTCATTCTTTACCTTGTATTTAGGCTTAGGATAAATTAAAAAGTGCCAATTAACTAACAGTTCAAGACAAAAATGAAGCACGTATTTCTGAAAAATCGTATGAGGTATGGGCCACCTGTGAAAGGCAGTAAACCAGGGGTTGCTATTTCCAAAATATTCCAAAAGAAAACAACTATCTATGATAAAAAAATTCTTTCGGGCGCAGAAACCAATGTGGTGATATTGAATGTAAATTACGCGCTTTTTAGAGTATTTCCCGGGAGTGCCTGTATGTCTTCAATAAATGTAGGACCCCTCTGTTGAAGTGAGACAGAGAGGTGCCAGAAACACCAGCTCATGTGCTTAATTCGCTCCTTAAAATATCCTCTTTATCAATATCTGCTATCATAGGGTAAATCTGCAATGCCGATCTACTGAAGAATAAATATTATCGAGAGTTTCGAGAAGATGTAAAGGGAGGGATAATCGATGTACGTTGACATTACTGCCTTTAAAGACTACTCTTTATAGACAAAGAGGCATCAATCCCAAAGAGCAACAAATGAATCTACTTCTATAAAAAAAAAATTAAAATTAAGAGTGTATACTTCTTTACGAAGAGAAGTTTAGAAACCACTTGAGATCAGACAGTATGAGATACAAGGCCTGTGGTTCGATACGAAAGGAACCCTACCCCAATTAACATAGGACTCCATCGAATGACTGGAAATCGACCTTAATAGCCAGAATCAATTGGAGATGATTCACTGGGAACGAATAAACATCATATATCGATAAAATGATGATCTTTAATCACTTTTCCTAATTACGATAGGCGATGGCTCTCACCTGCATATGGATGCTTAAACTTTATACATGTCTTTCAGATTGATGAGAAAGCTGTGTTGCTAGCCACTCAACATAGTTCAGAAACCACGTTGAGTATCTTAAGTGCTACTTTTTGTGTTTGTTAAATTTCGTGCGAAATTAACCACAAAGATTAGTTATATTAATATAATTAAAGTTTATATTTGATTTGCTTTTCAATTTTTATTTATTATCAATGCTTTTCTTCAACTGTATTTATCATGATCTGCGCATTAATTCGTCGATTATATCGAAATGAATAAAACGTTAATTCATTCAATTATCTGGTAGACATAAATCCTAATCTAAGACATATGCTTAAAAAAAAAAAATCCCATAACAAATAAAAAATACCTTTGCAATTTTTTAAATCTGTTTGACGGGTTACATCTACTTTAAAATTATCTGAAGTAACGAAATCATGTGGTAATAATTTCTGTACGGCTTCAGTTATGTGAATTTTCATTGGCTGACTAGTAGATTCCATTAAGGAAGCAATACTAGCTGTTTCACCAAACAGGCAGTACCGTGGCATTTTCATACCGACAATTCCAGCAACCACTGGTCCACTATGTATTCCAATGCGTATTTTTAGATGTGAACCTGAAAAGAAGAAGTATTTAATTAGTAATAATAAATACTAATTTTACTTCAGTACTGGGTAAGAGGAAATATTGCATCAATCACCAAATTTACGAAAATTATTGTTTTACTAAAACATGAACATCACTGAACCAGGAAAAAGAGTTTCGACAAATAATCAATTCAAGTCCGAGTGATCACATAAATGATTTCTTTACTTTTCTTTTCTTTTCTTTTCTTATGAGTTGTCTATTTGTAAGTGAATATTTCAAAAATGAAAAGTTGCAGGATGTTTAAAGTTGATAATTCCGTTTAGGAACTGTTCATTTTTCCCTTCAAACCACCTTATAATTATATTATTGAGTGCTCTTTCAATAAATTCACATAATAATTATTGGTAATATAAATATATATTAAAACTGACGTTATAAGTCCACAATCTCAAGGCATTAATAAAAACATGTTTTATCATCCCATTCCCGGCGTAAATAAGCCTAATTATTCTAGATATTTTAAAATTTATTAATCATTAGATATATATTTTAAAAAACAATCATTTCATGCAAAAAAAAATCACTAAATATTCATCTTCGATATGCATAAATTATTGAATTAGTATATTTATTTTGTTCCTTATTGACAAGATGAACGAAAAAGTTCGTGATAAATTATTAAAACATACTACAGAAAACTTACCTGTACTCGGATCGTGCATTGTTTTAATAGCTTTTACCATATTAAGCGCTAAATTTGCTATTCGTGCAGCGTGATCGAATGCATGATCTGGGGCTCCAGATACCACAGTATAAGCATCGCCTATAGTCTCCACCTATAGAAAAAATTAAGAAAATTATTAGAAAAAATAAGAAAATTCCAAATCTTGAATTAAATTAAATTATAAACTGCAATTATAATTACAGCAGAAGGATACAATTTTGAAGTTTAGCAGATTTTTCGACTATCTCTTCTTCTGATGAAGACTTTCGAATTTGAATTTTAAAAGGAAACAAATATTTTCAGGACCTCGTACGAAAAAGATGAAGTGGTTTTTGTAAATGAGTACATATATCAACATGACTCAAAAACTGATAGATCAAAAGTTCAAACTTATTTCTTAGTTTTTATTTTTAGCAGTTTAAATCAATAATTTTTTTGTTGTTGTTCTGATTGGCTAACTGGTAATGAATTTATTTTAACTGAATAGATTTTTAAGTTTTCCTGACTTTTCCCTACACAATTTTTCTTTATGTAATTTGTAGATACACGAGATAATGGTGTAACTAACCATAAATTTTACCGAGAACTTTTTTCCAGGATAATTACGAAATCTAAGAAGGATGAAAGAATGTTTAGACCCCACTCTAAAGTACCGCTTCAAAAATTTTAACATCTGTATAATATTGTATTAAAATCAAATTTCAATTGGTTGTCAAAATTTGAATTTGAAGAAAAAAAAGTTCATTTGAATAAATACAAATAAGTTACCATCAGATAGAAGCCTTCAAAACCCGATTTACTAAGAATCGAAACATAAGAAGTATTATTTAGAGAGATCAATTTAAAATTCAGGTCAATATTGCCAAACAGAAAACTGTTAGGACACTGTCCATTAGATATTTAAATTATGTTTATTTCTATTTTTTTTTCTAAGGCGAAATTTACAGTTTGACATAGCAAAAAGTTTTATTTTATATAACCTCCGTCTGTCAGATAATATTCATTTTTTCTGAGGAGTTCTCTAGATTTCAGAAAACACTGTCAATCACGGACTGTGAGCTGAAGAGGCTATTAATTAGCAAGAGAAAGTGGAAAGGAAGCATTTACTGGAACGAAAGGCAGCACACTTCCCTTGAATTTTATTTTAAATTGCAGATTTACCTTAAAAACCTTAAGCTGTTCAGTTAACGAATCAAATATAGAGTACATTCCATTCAACATGGATACAACCTCCATTGCTGTAATTTTTGAACATATTTCTGTAAACTTCACAACGTCGGAATATAGTATTGATACATTATTAAATTTCTGTAACAAAAGAAACTATTCATATTTTAATATAATTTATTTGAACAATTAATAATTATAAAATTTTTCTCGACAAACCTTACAAGTTTTCATTGGTGATAAACCCTTTCTTAGCGTATCTGCAATAGATTCAGGTATCATCTGATAGAGAAGTTGGTCTGTCCGCCTTCTTTCTTCACTTAATCTTGCTAGTGAATCTTCCAACTTCATAGTTTTCTCTTGTTCTTGTTCCAAAGCAAGACGCAAAGTCGCTGACTGCTGTGTACCGGCCAACATGAGATCTCTGATAAAGAAAAATTTAAATAATAAATTTTATAAGAGATTATTATTTTTGAAAAATGGTTACCTGATATAAATACGATTCGATGTTTGTTTATATAATTATTAATTGTAGAAATGAGATGTATTAGTTTTATATTACATACATGCATTAGGTTTTAATTTCAATATCAAAAAGTACATTTATAGTTTTATTTCTTTTATTAAATAATAAATATTGAGAATTTTGTTAATTGAGACCGCTATGAGCTATTCCGGTGTCGGAATTAATTTTTAAAAAAAATAAAAGAAATTTTTGGTTGAGAGAAACCTCAGGAACTACTAAAATAATAATAATAATAATACTTATTATTATTATGCGATAAGCCGTTCTTGCTCCACACACACATTGTAAACTTCTAAGACTGAACTCTAAGAAACCTAACTTCACAAGGAAACATACTAGAAGTTTTAGTTGTAGAGCATTTGGCTTTACAGCCATTACCAGTACATAACTAAGCACCAAATCTGGCAATCTCTGTTCAGCGAGAAATGCAGGCAATGTGTTCGGTAAACGAAATAAGATTGAAAATTGTCTATACAACACTTGTTCTCACATCTATTATATATATTTGGTTAATGGACCAGGATTTTAATAATTTTATTGAATTAATTTTGTGGGTACCGAACGCTTCTTTCTTCACTAGGAAATAACTTCATATAATAAAAAATAAATAACCATACAAAAAGAGAAAGTAATAAGTTATTAAGCAAATTAAAAAAAAAAGTACGGAAAAGGATAAGTTCACCTGCTAAAATCATGCATAGATAAGTCGTTCATGTACAAGCCAATGTCACTAACATACTCCAGATCTGGCATTACTGGTGTGCCAAGAAATAGCATCATATCCCACTCTTCTACAAACACCATCTGGCCTGGGAAAAATAAAAAGTCAGAGGACCTCCCAAAACGTTTATTTCTGGTGGAAAATTAATATTGAAAACCGATAATGAATAGATAAAATTGTAACTTTGATCTTAAATATCTCGACAAATATTTGGGATAATGAAACGGTGTTGCCATCATTTTTCACAGTTTTTTATGTAGGTTTTATAAAACATTGTCAAAACCAGTGGTCCTTATAAAACCCCGATCAGTTTTCTGGCCGTTACTCCGTCAAAAATGAAATTACAGCATCGGTGTTGGAAAATTTGAAAACTAGATCAAAACAAACATATTGTTTATGTTTAATAGGTTTTTCCGGATTTCCGCTTTCCTAAAAAGTTATTAACGATTGGTGTGTTTTAAATGGATCACCCTATACTATATAAATATATATGAAAACTCATATATAAGTTTTAAAAATATATATTTTTTTTTACCTTTTAAAGTGACTTTATGTTGGATGATGTGAGTAATATCTTGCAAGGAAGTCATCTGTCTGTATGATTTTACTGGATTTATTGTTTCTAATTCAAACGTACTGCTGACTCTACTCTGTATCTGAGCATTAATACGTACATAGTTCATTTAAGCATGAAATATGTTTGCAAATTGTTTATGTCCTAAAAAGGCTGCAATCTCAAAAGAGTTAGGTTTCTCCTTATCTAACACTCACTAATAAGTCATTACATAGTAATGCTTTTTTTTATTCCCCCAATTTTTAGAATGGGATAACTATCATACAATAATGAGGAAATTAAATCATATGAAGCCCAACTGTGCAAAAATAAATTAAAAATTAATTCGTTGGAGTAATATTGGAGACAGTTCATAGGAAAACACTGAGGTTGAAATCTGGATCAAAAGAGAAATGCCTAGAGATTTTATGGATTTTCTCTAATTACGATTTTTTTCTAAATGTTTTCTGTGATTGATGCTTCGATCATGCGCAAATCATTCTCAAACACTAACATATATTTGGTATATTTATTTCTGAGGGTAGCCAATACGTAGTTTCGTTATTGTTGCTGATTATATCCGTCGTACCAAACATGTTAATTTTATCGCTGACCCGGTTTCGGACTTTCATACAATATCAGAGATTAATCACTTTGGTGTAGAACATTCTACTTCTGTCAGTCACACACTACACTGGCTGAATAGTCATAGTTCGGTAACAATATACTGGAATATTTTATGAAATTTCATTTAAGAAAAAATGAGAAGGTATAATAAAAATCACTTAATTTTCACAAATATAAGTTAAAAGTTTGTTATTGTGTTTAAAAGTAATAAGCACATAATCAAAACTCGTTACTTTTTGAACAAAAGCAACAAAGTAAAATGGATGTGATTAAATAAAATTCACAGACTATCTAGTAGGTTTTATTTAAGGAAAACACCTATCATAAGAACTTATTTGTGAATAGCAATATCAGCAAAAGCTTAGTACAGTCTTAAGCAACACTTAAAGAAAATAATAATGCAACACTTACATTTCTAAAATGAAAAGGCATGCTAGGCCTTATAATTTTAAAATACTTCGACATTTTATTACCAATAGCATAAGCTAGTAGTGAGAAAAGAGAGGTTCCAAAGTGTTTGATAATGAGGTCTTTTCTGAAAAAAAAAAAATCTAATAAATAAATAATTATATTTGTAATAACAAAAGCATATCTCAATTTTGTTATGTTTCTCTTAATTCTATATATATAACCAGAGGTAAAATAATTATACTATACAAAATTATTTTTTACTAATAACATTAATGCTTTAAATAAATTAAAAGTCTGAAATAACGTAGCTCTTTTTCATGGTCTCGAAAAAAAAATAGACTAAGTAGTAAATGAAAATAAAACTGTTTACATTAATTCCTTTCGAAATGTTCTACAGAATAACTTCTGAATCCAGTTAAACGATTCATTATTTACAAATTGTAACAATTTAAATATCTGGGGTCACAAGTAACCGAGTGAAGGGAAATTTAAGCCAGGATGAGATCCTGTGATCTTTTTTTGACGGCGAAATGTCTTACAGTTCAAGAATATATCTTAGGCTAAAATTACGATTACAGGACAGTTACAAGACCGGTGTTAACTTACAGATGTGAATGTAAGTTCCAAATAAAAGACGAAAAGATACTTAAAGTCTGGGAGAGAAAGAAATAATCTGTAAGATGTATGGACCGATGAATGGGTCTTGCAAGGTGCTGAACATCGAGAATTATATAACCAGCTGGCATTTATAAAACAAGCTCGCCTAAGATAGGTAGGACATGTAAAAAAAATGCCAAGTTCTTGGGCCTTCAGTAGGTTGTTGTATGGGGTGCCGAAAGATAGCAGAAGAAAGCATATACCACGTCTGTGATGGCTGGAAGACGTAGAAGACGATTTATAAACCGTGCAAATAAAGAGATAAAGCACTTTGCTCATGACAGAAATAAGTGGGTAAAAGAGGTTAAGGATGCTCCGTAAAGACCATTTAATAAATTAAATTACAGTTACATAATTCGTAAAATTACCAAACAACACACAATTACATAATATCACAAAAAAGATTTAAAAAAAAGTAAAAAAATAAATTGATTTTCAAAAAATACCACGTTAACAGACGATAGAGGCCAATAATGTTCAAAAGTTATCGTTTCTGTTAGAGTGACCCATCCGGCCACTGCAGGCTCAGAAAACCATGCATCGCATGGGCCTGGCGAATGATAGCCTTTGTAGGTCCTGTCAGGAAGAGGAGGAAACGGCACTGCACGTGTTGTGTGACGGGCTTGTCTGGCTAAGGATGTTACTTCTCGGGGAGGAAAAACAAAGGCCTATGAGCTTTACCCAAGAGACGCTCTCCATCATTAAGAGTCTGATTAAAAGGACAGGTCTGGAGGGTGAGCTTTAGAGTGAGGGGAGCCACAATAGATCCTAAGGGGTCGCAGTGGCATAGGCCTTGGGCCGCCCTACTAGACTCTTATCTTAGAGTGACCCATGTAAACAGCTAACCATACACCACATATCGACTACTAGGGTTATGCTTAATCGGGCACATGCTGCAAAATATCCAGAATATCATGTAGTACACTTGATGGAGTTATATTAAAACTTAGCAAGTTCAAAAAATCCTTCCCGACAATGATACAACGTAATCAATAAAAATTACTGTATCGCCATCTAGCGGGAAGTAAGTTAATTGAACATTAAATTGAAATATTTTACAATGTACATTTTTTAAAAGCTATGAATATTTTTAGTGTTTGAAAAAGTGAAAATGTTGTATTGTATTCTTTTGATTTTTTTACAACTAGGGCACCTGCAACATCACATAACAAAATTGAAAATAAAAACATATAATCAGAACTATACCTGAACAATATGCCAAATGGAAATATCTGTAGTATCAAATGCGGCGATATTGGTAAAGAATTATATCTTCTGAATATGAATGGGTATGAAGCAATGTAGAATTCTTCATTGTCAAATATTAAATTATAAGTTATGCGCACCAAATCTGTCAGATATTCTTCAAATTCCACTTGGATTAATAGTTCCTAACAAATTACGTTAACATTTTTAATAAATTTACTCAGACGTGATGAATGCAAGGATTTCGATTTATGTAGATAACAAAATTTTATTATTTCCTTATTAAATTGCGAATATTCAGAAGTAACTTAATTAATAACTTGCCTACATACTTTCTAGGGCTTATTTTTATTTTTTGAAAGGTATTATTCAAATTAAAAATTGTTACCTTGTAAATTTTTTGAAAATTATAATCTTCATAGTAGAAAAAAAATGTATAACTTAAAGAAGACGGCTTAAGCCGCTTTCAATACCTGTAGTTATATTTTATCTTTATTTCATTGTTTAAATTATTCATTATATATTCAAGACAACTGTTCTGATGTCATTTTTGGCCAGTGATTAAAAGAAGAGATGATATTTTTGTGGAAGTTATAAATCAGTTTAAATTATAAATTTATAAACAATATATAAAAATAATACAAATTATAAGTTATAATTAAAACATGCATACCTTGTTGTAATACTCCCTCGCGATCTGTTTAATTATGCCTACGGTATAATATGCTAAAAATATTTTACTACATTGGTAATTTAATCGCAACCCTGTAGCACTTTCGTTTTCACAAACAAATGACAGAGATTTGATCTCAGGTAGTAAGAAATTCAAGTAATCGTACAAATTATCTAGACCTGTCTCAACAAATTTAATAAAATGATTAAGCGATATTTAATAAAAATAATGACAAATTTATATGTCCCTATTTATTTTTATTTGGGATTCAGCATTTTAAATAATCAATTATACACATAACTCCTTAACAAAAACTTACAGTTAAAAATGTTAAGTATAAGGGTTGATTAAACGCGAAAGGGTACACAAACACTGCTTTTATTGGCCCGGGAGTGGCTAACTTCATGACGACGTCGTCAGTTAGCAATGCCAAGAGACCACTCTAATCCGCCAATGAAACTAGCCCATTTTTTTTGCTAAATATTTCTAGTAAAAATATGACTTTGATTTTATTTATTAATTTTCCCCCCATAGGTATTTGATAAATTATCTGATTATGCAATAAAAAGTTTACGTCTTAAATTCACCAGCAACAAAGATTATTCCTACATCATTTTTCCTCAACGGTACTTCTAATGTAATCTAAAATCAATAATTTTCATAATAATAAGAGATTTTAAAATACCTTCAAATTTCAAACCTCTATATCTCTCTTTCTATTTATCAGAAATCAATGATTTCTGTACCCAAGTGTAGAGAAACATTAGCTCTATAGCCTAATATAAATCGCAATGTTTTAATCATAATAGGTAATGAGAATAGAATGTTAAATTTTGGAGGTTTTCAATTACCTTCAAATTTCAAACCTCTATATTTCTCTTTCTTTTCATCAGAAATCAATGATGTCTTTACCCAATTGTAGAGAAATGTTAGCTCTATAGAATATACAAATCGCAATGTTTTATAGCAATGAGATATGGAAGGTTAAATTTTGGAGGTTTTCAACAGCCTTCTAATTTCAAACCTCTACATCTCTCTTTCTATTCATCAGAAATCAATTATATCTTTACCCAATTGTGGAGTAATGTTAGCTTATATGTCACACATTCTAAATTCTTCTTCTTGCCTAATTTGATCAAAGACGGACGAAGGTTTACAGAGTTACTATTAATAACCGTTTAAAAGGGGGCTTTATTTAAGTGGGGAAAACTCCCCTCCTAAGTATATACCCCAAAAAGCCGAATCTACTATATCTAAAATTTTAAATTGAAAGACAACAAAATCAGATCGTACGTTGATAATTTGAACGATTGCAGAACCTACTCTTAGTAGGTGTAAGAGCATGATGGCACTTAAGAGTCACGTAGGGAAGCTTTAATCGCTTCTTCGTGCTAAATTTTAGCGTTGTAGAAAGATTAGTAAAAATAGTTTTAGAGGGGGCCTGACCTGCGTCTACTAAAGATACACAGCGTCGAGACCTCTAAAAATGCAAATCCACATAGCTTTTTAACCAAATAACCCTTCATTCAAAAAAATAGGTTCACGAAACGATAATTTTAAATGATTGCATAACTTCCCCTTAGTAAGTGTAAGAGCAGAACATCGCTTTAATCGTACGTAGGGGAGCACCAACCCTTTCATCCTGTCAAATTTTATCAAAATAGGACTAAGATTTACAGAGTTATTAGTATTAGTCATATACATGGGGCTAACTCCTCTCCCATTCAATGTACAGCGTCGTGATCCCCAAAAGGCACATCTACATAAAATTCCGAATCGAATGACACCTCATTCATGAAAATCGATTCACGCGTTTATGCGCTACGTTGTTTACAAAAAAAGTAACAAGAACAAGAAGAACAAGAACATTTTCTGAAAATACCGTTTTTGCCCATTTTCAGCAACGTATTTCTCGAAATCTATTTAATCTATGCTGTTGAAATAAAATTACAGATATAAAGGAGGATTTGGCTATTTTTTTAAGAAAATTTGGGAATTTTATCTTTTATAGAAAAAGAGAAAAAAAATTGTCAAAGTTGGGTGTTTTTAACGGTACGCTTTTTCGTTGCAGTTTTTGACGATCAACCCTTATACAACTGTACTACCGGACAGTTTTAATACAAATTAAATAATAATTTACCGTTGATGAAATCTCTGAAATGTTTTCCTAACACCAACAGAACCTGATTACAATTATTTTCTTTCAGGAATATTATCAAATGTTTCCCTATGTTTTCAAAAAACTCTTCTTCACTAATTTTTAGCATCTGTAAAAAAAAAAGTTGTGTTAATTGTTTAATTAGATAATAAAATTATAATATATATATGTTCTTTAAATGATGTTGAAAAAAATGGCTGCTTCTAAAACTTCTTTAGAGCAAATATTTTCAACTCTTGAATTTAGAATATCCTTCAAGTGAAGATAATCATTCTAGGGTGCAATCAAAATTTTGTTTCTTGTTCCATGAATAAAAATACGTTATCTTCTGGTCGAAGTGACAACTTATTCTGCCACTTAAGATTCTAACATTTGGCCACCAAATATTAAACCTGTAACGTTCTGGTAACGAGTCGAATAACTTGGAACACATTCCAGCTTAAAATTCACTTTTATGTTAAGCAAAAAAAGAATTTTACTTAACAAAATGTCAAGACGACGACAGTCTACCACGCACAATACAAGTAATTGTCCATTCGACATCTTTTAACTGTTACAATTTGGCGGCAGGAACTTTTGTAAGCGCATGCGCGCTCTTACTAAGTTACATTTAAAGGGAGCGAAATATTTTAAAAATTCAATTTTATGCTACTATTTGCTCTAGTGAAATTTTTCACTAATAATACTAATTTATGTAGCTCTTTTTGACCTTGAAAATGTGGTGATGCCCTCGGATGAATTACAATACATCAGAGAAATGAGAAATATAACATAATTTTTCAAATATTTCGAATTGGGTCATATTCCTTTGAACACCCTTGCATCTGCCCATGGTACTGGGTTTCAATCGGTCATACAACCTTGGTAAAAGTAATGAATTAAAATATTGCTTAAATAATTTAGTACTGAATACCTTGATGGATTCATCAGATATGATATGGAAGTATTCGTCTGGATATCTATAGTAGAATGTAAAATTATCGTGATTAACACCAATAGAACTATTTATAGTTTTCCACATTATCAAACCACAGTTCTTCACCACATATTCCTTTATGTTCATCAAAAACAGTCCATACATCCTGGAAACAAACATTTTAAATTCTTGTACCGTTGAACTTAGCCATCAAAAATGGTATGTAATACAGTTAACTTCTAAAGAGTATTTATTATTTATCTTAAAAACTTTTAAAGAAACCATTACCTTAATTTCAGCTCAAATGGAATTCTTATTAACTGATTTATTCGTTTTGAAGAGAGGCTACTGAAAATAGTACTTCAAAAAATTCAATTAACCATTCTTGCATCAGCTTTTAGTAAATATTTATGGGTATTTTATTTCCTAAATGTAAGTACTCTAATTACTACTTCTATGCCAACTTCAAAGTGAGCTTCTTTATGGAAATTCTCCACATTATTTTATAGTTAGTAAGTGCTTTGTTTTTTAATGTGTTAAATCCATTTGCATGTCAGAAGTTGGTTGGGGGCGCTATTGTGATCAAAAATCACGCACCAACAAGAAATTTCCTAGAAGAGTATTTCTGACAAAAGTAATAGGTTTTTTACTAACTTATACTTTACAGCGCACTGAAAATCGTTGCGAGCAAATTTCGCGTTAACTGTGTAAAATAAAACAAAAAACTGATAAGATAATATACCCCTAGTTCGTCAAGTTGGAGCTCCCTGCAATTTTACTTGTTTGAGATGAGATATTACTCATTCATTCTTATTACCCACCAACATTTGAACACAATTCACTAATTTTTTGGTCAGGAGATCAAAACATATATTTCAGTGAAAGGTTTATTTTGTAAATTTACCTCGATCGCAATACTTTTTCAGTCACTAGTTATAAGTAAAGATCTGTAGGTTTTTAAACCTTTCTAATGTGCGACGTTACTGGCACAATTCCGACAGTACTGTTTTAATTTTTTATATATGTATTTTAAAAAATTATACTTATTTTAATAAGCAACTTACCTTTAATAAAGTACTACAGAGTAAAACACAGGTGCGTATGTAAATTATGGTAAGAGATGTTTCGTGCTTCACTAGCATTAAAATGAGAGCAGAATGGGTTTCGTTTTAGTTTAATTAATACTGAACAATTTTTTATTTTTATTGTCTATAAAATAGGAATGCTAAACGCGAAAATCAAACTTTTAAATTTAGTAAAAATGTCAGTATACATCTTTCCAACAATTAATGTTTTTAACAACATATAATAAAAAATTATTCCAAAATATAGTATCGCAAATCAGTATTATAACCGTGCTATTTAATTTGTTTGCACCAAAAACATTTAATTAACACTAATTAAAACAAAATTTATCTATAAAAGAAACTTTTTCTAAAAGCTTGGTGCTTTCTCTAAAGCTTAATTAAGGATTGTTCAAAAGTTCATCTTTTAACTTTATCCCCTTAGGTAACCTTTTGCAAAATCATCTTGACCTAAGACAAGACATTTTTAAATATTATTCGTGACTAAGGGCTGTGCAAAAAAAGTGGTGTAAGAAATGCCTAGGGAACCACATTTTGAGGGCGCTAAAATCAGTTCGTATGAAAAAGATTTTTTTTTTTTTTAGTAAAAAGTATTTTTCTAGAAAGACAACTGAATTGTTTAAATGTTCAGAAATCAAGTTATTTGCCAGTTTGACTGACAGGTTGCGCTAATACAACAGTCCTCACTAGTATTTCTAGCGCTTTAGTTACCGCTTCATATTCTCCTTGCTCAATGGATTATTCAGACATTGCCTGATTTGCCTTTATTAAACATAAATGTTGCCTAATGTTAGAATCATAAAACCAAGCGAAAAGTGTAATCCTGAAGTAATTACCCAATTACTTCTCTTAATAGTACCCACTAAAGATACTAAGTTACTACTCCCAGATTTGTTTCTAGAAGCAACATTTTAAAGGGAACTAATTTGCTCGAAAGCACATTTTTTAAAATATTTAACAGGTAGTAATCTCGCAAAGTTCAAATGTGAACCCCAGGTTCCATGGTAATGGGTAAACAGAATATAAAGTTTTAATCTACTGTGATTTATCATTTTTTAGCTAGTGTTCACGTTCAGACAAAAAGTTCTTTAAAAAAACACTTTTTGGGATTCAAGGAAACTGAAAAGGTGTATTTCCAGTAAAAATCCAATAACTTAATTGCACAATCGCAACATTTCCTTTTCTTCGAAGTAAGAGTGTAAATCTTGGCCTGATATTGATAAAATCTGGCAGGAGGAAGTATGGCAATCGTTTCAACTTATCGACGAGTTTACCGATTTTCATGAATGAAGTGTCATTCGAACTGAAATTTTGTTTAGATTTGAATTTTAGAAGTCTTGTCACTGTACCTCTTAAGGTTAGGAGTTTGCCCCACGCAAGTAACTATTATTACTACTATTTCTGTAACGCTTAGTCCGGTTTTGATAGAATTTAGCACGGAGTAGTTAAAGCTTCCCTACATGACTCTTAAGTGTCATAATACTCTTACACCTACTAAAAGGAAGTATTGCACTCCTGCGTATTTAAAGTTTAATTTCTCTTTGCCTTTTAGGGAGAAGTACAGTGATCGAAGTTTAATTTTTCTTACTTCTCTTAAAAGGAAGTACTGTATTCGCAGTTTAATTTTTCTATTTACGTCCAAATACCTTCCTATTTTATACAAAACGTTTCCCAAGAAAATAGTTTTTGAAGATTCTTTGTGGACCGCAACTATAAGCATTCTTTTAAAAGATCTCTCCAGTTAAGGGTAAAAGTGTCAATCAACAACTATACTTAACTTTTTAAATAGTAAGTTTTAGTTAAGGAGATAGTTAATGAGACATAAAAGGGTAAATTTTGGAGGTTTTAAAATTCGTTCAAATTTCAAACGTATTTCAATTTTTCAATTGATTCAATTTTCAATTCAAATTTCCATCTTTTTTCGTATTGTTTAGATTTCAATGAATTCTATGTAGAGAAAACATAGCTCTACAACTGGTATAAATTGCAATATTTCAAAGATAATAGTTATTGAGATATCGAAGGGTAAATTTTGGAGGTTTTAAATTCGTTCAGATTTCAAACCTTTATATCTCCTTTCGTATTCATCAGATTTCAATAAATTCTGTACCGAATAGTAGAAAAAACTTTGCTCTATAACTGATACAAATTGCAATGTTTTAGTGATAATAGTTAACGAGCTATAGAAGGTTAAATTTTGGAGGTTTATTTTAATATAGGCGCGTTGACATCTAAGGTTATTGGCGCCGAAGCTTTTTTCAGTGCACTCAGTACACCTTCGGACAGTGTTCTTTCGTAATAGACAACACTGTCCCGACAATGAGCTGTAAAAAACTCTTAGAAAGAGAAAGATCTAAGGCCAGCAGCTGAGTTCGAATCCGGGATCTCCAAGTGGAAATCCAGTACGCTAACCAATGAGCTATTTCACTACCTCACAATGTGTTTTAAATGATATTTAAAATGCACATTTTAGAGGTAAGCTCAGCTGTTTTCTGTGAACGTCTCAAATAATCAAATTTTGTTGGAAAAGTTTTCAAAGTTTATGTAGACAATCACATTTTTAGTAGTCATATGGTAATCTTGGCTTGTAACTTTTAGATTAGACGGGATTCCCAACAGAATTTACGCACATTAGAAAGCGGCAGAAAAGAAACCAACAAGAATTAGCCCAGCACTGAATCCTAAAAGCTTTGCTTTTAGGAAAATGTGGCGTTTGGGAAGGAAGGAAACCACGGTCCCGAGAGGGTGCCAAGCCTGTTGTTGGCAAATGTCTAATTTGGGTGGGCCTCTCCTTAAGAGTCGGGTTGCAGCCCAAAGTGGGTGGCACAGTTCCAAATATCTCGTAAAAGTTCTCCAAATGAATGGTTTGATGGAATATGTACACGAGAGAGGGAAAAGTAATGAAAAAAAAGTTAGATCTGCCGATCAACTCAGTTCACTAACTCAACAAAAAAAGTCTAACTTAGCCCTTCCTTATCGTTACCCCTCTAAAAAGGATTTTAAGAGACATGAAAGAAAATTGTTTTTTAAACATGGAAGAAAATGGCTCTTTCTGCATATTTATTTATTATTTTCTTTTCCACTTGGCATTGTACATCCAATGACTAGAAACTTGAAAAAAGTTCTTACAATTATTCATTTGTAACTTAAATATAGAATAAGCATGTAATGATAAAACAAAAAATAGGGTTACTCACACAATTTCATTTTTTTAATGTTTTTAAAATAATTCCTGAAAGGAGTAAAATTTTAGTATATATCGATTCCAATTACAATAAATTTTATTTCTTAATTTTACATTATTTTCCCTGCAATGCATAACAATACAGTAGCGTACGTTGTAGCGTTTTCCATAAATGTTTACAATAAAATGTACAAATAAAGTTTAATTTTAAAAAATTGAGGCATTTTGCACAATAAATAAAAAAGTAACTTACATAAGGTGAATTCATAATATAAAACAAGAATAAATGATAGGTGCATTTTTCAAAAAAAGGTTGCGTATAAAAATGTCAAGATTTTCTTCTTATTTTTCTCTTAGTAATGCATAAATAATTATTTATATGTATAAACATTAAGTAATTAATTAAAAAAAAAAATCATCTATCTACTAGCTAGATTGTTACAAAAGTTATTGCGTATAAAAATTGCTGGAAGTTGGAAATCTAGAAACCTGTTTGATGAATTCGCTTATGGGAATTACATCAATCGGTCTGCATATTTGGTAAAAAGAGCACTGTGGATTACGCAAAAACAGCCGGCTGCTTTGTTGACCTTTGTACGAATTAAATAGTTGGAGGGATATAAAGTTAAATCACAATTAAATGTTCTGGATTTCCTATTTCTTGTTAATGAATTGATGAGGTTAAATAAACGTCACGGCTTTGTATTGCTGCATCCTTCTTTTAAATTTGTTTCACAAAAACTTTTATAATAACCTAGATTACTTAAAAATATATAACCATAAATTATTGATCATTTGGAAAGAAATTAATAATATTATTGACAAAATTATTATGAAACAAAATGTTTCATAATAATAATAATTTCATAATTTTTCAATGGCTAAATAAAAAAAAAGAAAATATCAAAAGAAGAACGTCAACAAACTATTAACATTTAATAATATTAATGCATAAAAATAAATAAAGTGAAAAACAAAACACCGCACTTAATGCCTTTTTAATTTAAATTCTAAGCTTTAACCACCAAATTTTCCTCATATTTTTGCAACATTAAATTTCATTTTAATATATTTTTTGTTTTTTCAATAAATTAAAACTTAAAACAAGTACCAAAATAATTAACAATGTGATAAGCGTATATTGGTTACGTGTATAATTAATTTCTAGCTTTATTTCTAATTTTCCCTTTAGGGGATAGTTGCTAGAAAATTGTGCAATGCAACTTGACCCAGGAAATATTACAATATAAATTTTAAATTTGTAGGAAAATGCTGTGTTATAACAGCACAGTGGATATATATATGTATATAAATACATATATATAAAATGTCTATTGCTCAATTCTTCACAAGGAAGCGCACAATAATAATTGAATTATGGCTAATATGAATACGTTAAAGTGGCCTGCCTACACAGAACTACATAAGGAAAGTGTATCATATATATCATATAAAATTATTAATGAAAGGTGCTTTGGCAATCAAGGAAGTAATAATAAAGGGAAATTGACAGTCCTGTTGTGGCAGTCATGACTGAACCAAAATAAATAAATAAATAAATACAATAAAATAAAAACTGTATATATTTAAAAACCTTTTTTACCAAAAACCACCAGATGACTGGCCACCTGGTGGATTGAAAACTCGGATACATGATCTTCGTTCCGTGTCATCCAATTCACCTGTGAAACAAAACCATTATGGTGTAAAACTCAATTAATTTTTTAGAAACAGACAACTTTGTATTAAGAACGTTTTGCCACAAATTCCTTTATCTTTTGTTAAAATTGTACTTTTTGTTCTAAAATAACGTTTATGACCCAACAATTTTTTAAAAAAAGTTTTATTTTGACTAAATAGGAAGTAATTTTTAAAACACACTGAGAGATTGAGAAAATGTGAGAGAGAGTAAGAGAGAGGGAATTAAATAAATAACATACATCAGGATTTTTGCAAATTCGGAATTCTCAAAAATAATACAACACAAATGGTACTAGCGAATACTTAAATGGCTCTTTAAAAAGTTGCACTAAAATTTCCTGGGAAAAAGTTTTAAACAATTATCAGAGTATTTAATATACTAAGTTAACGATATCAGCTGAAAAAGCTTAAGAGAAAATCACGGAAAAGTAAGAAACCCTTCTTGACTTCCAGCCGGGTTTCTTCAACTTCGGGATTTTAGCAATTAATTTAATCTTCATTATTTTACAAGGACAAGCCCATTTTTTACGTCAAAAGAAACTCAAGAGCTTCCTAGCCACCCATCCTCTATACTGCCCAAAACTACATTTTTCAGAAAAAAAAAAAATTCAAATAAAAATTGAAGATCGACAATGTAGTGCAATATATATGCACACAACCACAGCCAGTATAATTCATAGAAAAAATCTAGAATGAATAAAACCTATGACAATACATAATCTGCGAACCCAAAAATAAAACTTACAACTTATGGAAAATGTTGAGTCCTGCAAATTCCGCTGTCCTTCTTGGCGTTGGCCTTTCCCAGCGATCCTTTTTGTCGCCTGTTCACCCCAAACAGCTGGACCGTCTACACCGTCTCTAAAATCTTTATCCTCTGATTTTTCAGCGGACACACTATCTGTTTCAGTCCTTGGGCTGCCGTTTTCTACACTCGCTTCTTGTTCTTCTACCTATTTGAAAATAAAAAGCCCTTAGCGTTGGAATTTGAAAATTAATTCATTTTAAATACTGAAAGAAAAATTACGTTTTGTTCACTTGGATAGATATATGCTGGAAAAACTGGATTCGGTACAAAATGTCCAAATCCTTCGACTGCCTTCACCTCACCTTCTTCAAAACAAACCCTACCGTTAACTATAACATATTCAGGTACTCCGTGCACTGTCATTCCCTAAAACCAAGAGAAATACTGAATACATTTTATTATATTATGTTTAAGTAAAAATACCATTTGACTCAGTTATTCATTTTCAAAAATATGATTATCGAGGAGGATAAACTAAATTGTAAAAGTAGAAAACAAGAGACGAAAGATTGAATTATATTTTATGTCCATATACTTTGGGTTTAAAAGCGTCTTGGGTTAATTTTTATTAAAATTTAATAATTAATGTATTTTTAAAAAAAGATATTGTCATTGGGTGTCATATAGCCGAGAGATATATAAATAACCATAATTGACTAAATGTACCAAAAACAATTTACAGAAAACAAATTGTTTGAAAGGTTCAAAACATTACATTTTCATAGTGAAATATATTTTGCTTAAACAAATCGTGCTGCAGGTTAAGGTGTATAAATGAATTTTGATTTCAATTATTTACCACATTCTTTCATAAAATCTGAATATAAAATACCTCAAATACGTTGAGATCGGTTGCGTGATGATGTTTTTGGGCAGTGATGGTGCGAGTTTTAGTGTGATTCCAAATTACTATATCTGCATCAGAGCCAACTGCGATGCAACCCTTGAGAATAATTTAATTAGTTAATATATGATCTTAAAAATTTATCTCTAAAACTTTATCACAAGATTACTCTCTATAATCAATAGGTCCAGTTCTTATATTTAGTTCATAAGTTTAATGCCCATAACTTTTGTTACATCAATAGGAACGAAAAGTATCTAATAAATCAATAATTTAAGTTATCAACATAGAAAAAGTTTAAAAATTATTTTTTTTTTTTTTAATTTTTACATTACTTTGAATGTTAATATAATTTGATTGATCTGATTCTAGTCAAGTGAGGTGGCAACATGACAGTAGCTTAGTAAGTTCTATTTCTCTATACCATAAGAGGAAACATGCGTGCTTTGAAGGATGAAAATCCAGCCACATGCTGAACAGTTTTATTACAAACTGAATGAAATACTATAGTCCCCAAAAGTCCCCTCCTCTTAAGGGGCTAGGGGAATCTTTAGTCAGAAATATTGTTTCTACAAAATTATGTACTACAGTACTAAATGTTAAGTTAGAAAATACATTTAGGAACTTGGGAAATGACGATGTTTGCAAAATTGGTCGCCTTTCTCCCCTTTAGTGTCTCGAAGCTGCGATGTCGGCATGTCTTTGAGCACATAATTGACTAGCTTCCAGGAATGGGCAGCCGTTTCAACGTTCGGGATGGGTGAGATCGTGAGGCAATCTAAAATGCTGTTTAAGAGTTCGAGATAGGGCTGATGCTGAAATTTTTCAGTCTCTTTCTTAGAGTTCGGGTAGAAATTACAAATTCATCACGATAGACAACTCTTTAGGTGAATAAGTACAGTGTAGGAGCTTAGGCTGTTTTCCCATTTTGCCCAACTTGTCCGAACTGCTGGGAATTTTAAGTGGTTGTAAAAACAACCACAAAAGTGCGTCCATCTTGCATGGTTTCTGATTAGGTAGATATTGGGGCTCACAGAGGTTTTCGATAAGGGACAGCCCCACCCCACAGACAGTCAAAATGAAAGTGTGCGATAGAAACTTCGTAAGCAGAGATCAAATTTTCAAAACGAAGTGGAAAGTAGAAATCACTGAGAAGACGATGAAAGTCCGAAAGCAATCAGGTTCAAAAACACATAAGCACGCTATATCAGAGAAGATGCAAAGGCTGAAGAAAACAGATATTGTAATCACCTTCTTTGGAAAGATATTGAAAATTTTGGCAGCGTTAGCAGAAGTGATTGCAACGAACTGCGACAGGTTCATTGCACCAGATTCAACTCCTTTTTCCCAAACAACTGACATCCGATCTTCAACTCCATTTACACCATGAGGAATCTTAGTGAAATCTTGCTTACCAGCGTTTTTTTGTTCAGACGTAAAAGTGCAATGACTGCTACCTGTCACCTGAAGAAGTCCTCTGCGAAAGAATTGGTACAGAATTACAATTACAAAAAATAATTACAATTTTACTGCATCAAGAAAAATTAATCACTTGTAACAGACACTTTCAAGTCTACGTTTAACAGATATCAAAAATAAATAATAAACATTACTCTGCTCTAATTTTTAAAACACACTTTGACAAAATAACTAAAAATTTCAGTCAAGACTCTGAAGAATTTGGTCATAGCCAACTGGATGCTGCATTGTCAGAAGTGCCCTCCTTTTGCATTTAAAAAGAAATTAGGTATAACTTTGTATTTATTTATTTGTTTAATTAAATTTTTCTTTTTCTTTTACTTTTTTAGTAACTTTAGTATATGCCAAACTATTATTCATTTAATTAATTTCTTGTTGTTTTAACTTAGTGTTTATCGAAATCGTTCAACATAGGCATGAATTGGTCTGCACCAGGTCTTAACATAGTGTTTGTTCTCTTAGTGGATTAAATACAGGACAATGTATAGAAAAATGCTCCACGTTAATATTTCAATTTAAACAGAACTGACAACAGGTATACCCCGGTCGAGAACACTAGATCCCCTGGAACTCTCGAAAAATAATTTTTTCATGAATACGTTTCAAATAAACACAATATGTTTTTGAAAGAAAGAAAATAAATTTATTATCCTGGGACTATTGTCCCCTAAGAATAAAAACATGTACGATTGGAGGCCCTATTGGTTTGGCCTGTATTTTAGATATTTATACATAAAAAATAAGTAAATATTTACAAAAAATTGAATTAAAATTAAGGAAATAAATGAATTCATTTCGGAGGAAGCTGGGTAGAAAGGAGATAATTAAACAAGAGGGCTTTAAAGATGGAAAGGGTAGAAGCATGGCGGACAGATGAAGGTAAGGAGTTCCAGAAAGGAGTAGCGCGTATTAGTCAAAGGAGTAGGATTTGTCAAAGGATGAAGTGGGGTGTGAGGGAATATAGAGATCAGAGGAACGAGATCTAGTATAACGAGAATGAATCAAGGATTTGAACTTGAAGAGTTAGAAGATATAAAATGACTTTTGAGATTGGATAATTTGGAAAAGGAATGAAGCCAAAAATACTGGCGACGGTAGACAGGAAAAAGCCACTTAAACTTATCGTAGTAGTGCGAAATGCGAGAGTTTCTGGGAATACTGACAATAAATCTTATGAAGCAGTTCATGAGGCGCTTGAGCTTAGCTTCAATATCACCAGAGAGACAAAGCAACCATAGTCGAAATGGGGGAAAATAAGAGAGGAAACTAGGAGTTGCCGGGTCTTAATTGGAAAAAGATGACGGGAACTATTAAACTGCTATAGGATGTGGATGGAGCAGCGAGAGATTTGGGAAACATGGTTTTTCTAGGAGAGGTTTTGGTCAAAAGTGATACCGAGGTATATCACAGAGGAATATTAAGGAGTGAATTGGAGCCAATAACAATTGCTTTGGTCTTCTCTGCATTTAGAGTAAGCTTATTTTCCGTGACACATGATGTGATATTATTGATGTCTTCTTGAAGTTTAAAAACAGCTTCAAACAGATCCGACAGGGAAAAGGATAGGTAAATCTGAAAATCATCAGCAAAGGTCATTGATTGAAATGGAGAAGAAGGTGGGAGATAGAGAAGAACCATGAGGTACACCACGTGACAAAGGAAGGGGTGAAGAAGGATTACTATTAGGATGTTTTGGTTTATACTGAGCAGTTAGTATCTCAATTCACGAGAAAAAGCAGTGAAACCGTTTTCAGGAAGCACAGTTCTAAAACGCTGCCTAAGCATAACAGCAAAACTGCCACCCATTGGTATCAGATAACAAAAACAAAAACAAAACAAAAATCTGTTTTAACACAAACGCACACACTATATAAAAATTGAAGAAAAAATCCAAATGTGAATTGAATATAAAAAATTATTATATATATAATGAATTCTTACTCAGCGAGAAGCTGTATAAGATGTAGGGATGAATGAGGCCTAATTGGAGGACAGGTAGTGGTAGAGACGGAAGGTGTAACTAGGTCAATACCTAAGGAAGAAGCCATCACTGCACCTATAACCTTATTTTCTCCTCCTTTATGGCTAGCCACTATGTCTGCCGCTGTTCTACTAGTAAGGCCGTCAATGTAGACTGAGCTACTAACCTTTAAATGAATTTAAGTAATTAATACAAATAAAGATAATAGTACGTACTTAAAACCAAAATACTTAAATCTGGCATCTTGCGAACATATTTTACATTATTATCAGAAGACACTAATAAAGCGAATGTGTAATAAATAATGAATATAGAGAGTGATTCATAATAAAATTCAGAGCTCCGGAGGGGGGCTTAGCGGGACGAGACCTATGACCCACGCCACCGCAGCTAGTAGAGGAAGCCTATTGTGCCTTGACTTTACAGAGTAAAACAAATTCCGGTTTTTATCATCACGCAACTTTCTCCGACTGCAATTCTCAAGTTAACAACACATCTTTCAAGAACTGCTCTCAAGTGGTTTCACCCGAACAAAGGCTTCTAATAAATGTGATAGATCTACCTGTACTTGACTACAAGAAAATCATTTGAGACCGTTTCCAAAAAATAACAATAATTATAGAAAAATTTAATAAAGTCACACTTCCAGTCATCCAAATCTCTTCAAATTTGGGAAGTTGAAAACTAATTTGATACTTCAGACTTTAAAATTGCAAAGTATACCGAAACGACGCAATACTGAAATGTTTGGAACATAACCTATTCCTCCGAAGCTCCTGAACAATGTTTCAAGAGAAAATTTTTCTAATAAAAATGAACCACGAATATTGCAGGAAATAAACGGAAGATAAAAGAAAATTTAGGTGTCCCCATTTTCATATATGAGTAAGGCTTACTTGTATAATTGGGACGTTCTCAGTTCGAGAGCAATGTAGTAGTCTGCGGATATCCCAGCCTAACAACCTTAATACTGCTCTCATACAGAACATATTCACTTATTTTGCAGAGTGACTTTGATGTGTGGGTTTGGCACATTGAGACTATACACTTCACACACTTCCTTATACCATATGTACCACAACTAGCATTAACTATAAATCCTTAAGGTTACAGATGATTTTATTTATAAACACAATATACGATAAGTCGATCAACTTGAGTAGATCAATAAAGAACTTCTGACTACATTAAACATAGAATATGTAAGCATGAGGCTAGAAGCCAGTTAATTACACCCAATATTTTTCAATAATTATAGGTAGGCTAGCTAAATAAATTGCAATTCAAAGAAATTCAGAAAGCTATTAACATACTATATCATTTATCTTACTATAACATTTATGATAGAATGTTATCCATTAATAATATCTATTGTACAATGTAGCATCATTAATAATGAGAGGCATAGAAAAATGACAGTTTTTTTTAAATAAAAAATTAATTGTAATAACGTTATTAACTTGTTATTAATTTTAATATCATTAATTTTAAAATATAGCCCTTTCGTGACTGTTATAAACTCTCCTTCAGTTAGGCCGTTATTGAATCCTTTGCTAGCACAATTGTTCGATTTGGGAGAAGAAAAACTCAATCCAATTTCAACTTTCCGAGCATTGATGATCCAATCATTGATACTTTGCCTTAATTAAACCAAAAACCTAACTTCTTTTCATACCACACTATTTTTTTGTTTTTAAGAAGCGCCTGTTGAAATGTGTACAATGCCACATCTTTTTACCGTTGCATCATATGGTGGTAGCAACTATTGCAAATGCATGAGAAGTTGCTATTATATTTGTCTAAAATTTCCATAAAAACTTACAACGTTTCAATGATGTGGTTGCCCTGAACCTGTCTCTCTTTTCAGTCGTATAACCTGTGTTCAATTTTGGTACTGCACGCCAGACAGATGGCCTCAACTTCCTTTCGTTGGCGTATTTGTTATGAAGAGGGGATTTGTAGGCGGGAGATCCCCAGTCCGAGTCCCGCGTTGGTTACTTTTTATTGGTTAGAAAAAATAATTAATAGTAAAGTCTTGCCCCTCCCTCGTCAACGACCCCTAATTGGTAGTTGGATAGTAAGCCCCGCCGGAAACATACGAAATTAATTTATAATTATTTACTTAACAACTTCCTCTTCCATTTCACATAGAAAAAGAGTTTTAAAGACTTTATCGGTTGTCTCAAATTTCTAATTTATCAAAATATATAAGAGACATGGTTATCCAAAAGCTCTTAATTAAAGCTCATTAAAAAGGGATGAAGAAACACTCGTTAAGTATCTATACATAAATGTAATATCCTGGATAAATTAACCGCATTTAAATCATTTTTTCAAATTTATTAGCAAAAAACTGTCATATATATATATATATATATATATATATATATATATATATATATTAGATGCCAACTTAATGTTATACAAATTAAATATTCACAAATGGTACAAAAATTTTGTTGCTAAGTTTACAAGACTAGATTTAAAATAAATATATGCACCTAAGCTGTAAGTTGTAAATGTTAGAGATTTGTGGAGATAGGTGAGTTTATAATAAAAATAAATAAAATTTATTCCTTCATATTTTGTGCACAATTAAAACTAAAACGACAGACATAAGGAGTGTGTAATAAATAAAATGAAGGAAATAGAAAGTGTTTTTAATTACGTACGATGACTATTTTTTTATTTAACTTTCTCTCTATTTACGGTACATGTTGTTTTATATACACATATATACATCTGCATCGGCCGACCTATCTCTACATCTCTCTTTCATCAACATCGAAGCTTCGGAGGTCAAAGAAAAAAAGAAGCGCAGGAATGTAAGTTGTCATTTTTTTTTTTTTTTTTTACAATTTTGCTGTTAGAAAGCTGATGCTTGTACGAAAACACCATTGAAAAATGCTTAAGATTTAAAATAATCCTTAATGATTTTGCGACCTTAATGGAAAAATAATTGAACCATCACTGCATAATAGCTTTTTAATTAAACAAAAAAATCATATTACTGTCTCATTAAAATACCTTTAACAGTTGTAGAAGCTTTAATTCAGAACCCAACGAGTCGTTTATCATGTTTGTAGCCTCATTTTCTTCCTAGAAAAAAAAAATTCACGGAATGATTATGAGTGTAGTATATTTATAAAACACTCTGGACATGTTACTCTGTAGAAAGTTTACTATAGAGATAGTTTTAAAATATTTTCGGCACATAAGGAAGATGATACTAGGCTACTTACAAGGATTATATTCTTAGACATGGATGTTTGAAGGGCAATTAGCTGGTCACACTTACTAACGTACACCTGGAACTCTCGAGTGTCTTACAGAGTATTGGACTATCAATAAACATAACAAATTTAATAGGCTTAGAGGCTAGAAGCATAAAAATGCTCGTTGAGTTCCTTAATTCTGCTCTTTTAAAAGTACTTTATTGCAGAAGTAACATATTGTTATTAATCATATTATATCTTGATTTTATTCGTAATTGCACGGAAGTTTTTCCTATTTTCGACAGGTTTCTGATTTTCATTCCTCATGAGAGGTTGATTCATCAGGAGAGAGAGATTGACGACTTTCTCTTACAACGCTCTTAGGGTTAGATAGTTAGGAAAATGAAACACAGAAAAAGAGTTACAAAGTGCAGTGTGTATATCAGATCTTAATACGTGGAAGCCAAATTCTCAACACCAATCTGATGAATTAACCTCTGATGATGAATGGAAAAGCCAAGCGGTCATAAATAAGAAAAACATGCGTGGTATGACAGATAAAATTAACTATATTACCCAGCACTGAGGACCCAACCACATTTTTAAATTATATATGAAACAAATAAAAACCTACCAGTCATGAAACACAATACAAGAGCCACTAATACGTCAACATTTAAAAGAAAGTAAATGTGCTAATCTGTTTACACAAAATTCCAATTAACAAAGTAAATGTTAAATGACCAAACGAATACAGCATTACTTCTTGGTATCTGAACAACAAGTTAATTTTTTAATTTCCTTTTACAACTTTCAAGTATTCTGATCGTGTGAAATGTCTTAACTTGACTTTTCATCTGATACCTTTCAACTCCTATTAACACTAAATAAGTTTTTAATATGACATTTGCATAAGTATTAACAGAATTTCTCAATGCAGAAAAGCTGTCCAAAGCTTAACTTAGAATTCCACTCAGATGTTATTTCGTTTAATACCTACTTTATTTAGAGGTATTTTCAGTTTTTCTCGAATATCTTTCAGCCACTTACTTAAAGGTCTATCATCTTTATTAAAAGCAATTTCCCAGAAAAATTTATTTTGGGGTGGTTCTCGAGAAACCGGCCAAGTTATGTGGTATTCAGAGTCGCCCCCCCCCCCCAAAAAAAAGGTCTTTTCACGAGAAATATCTTTTTTACAAGCCATGTGGATAAAACATACCACAAAATTGTAATACATCTCAATAGGCATTAAATAATCAAGGGAACTTTGGGAGTTAAGGTTAAAACAAGGAATATTCTGAGAAATTCGCATTCCTGAACTATAACAAATGAGGAATTCTTTTTACTTAATCTTACTAATAAGGAAAATATTTAAAAAAATAATTTTTCACTGGTAACATTTATTCTGAGGTCCGCTTTGATAGAAAAAGAGGTTATGACCAATAGTGTGGATGTGTTTACATAATTTTTCAAAAACTAAAATCCGCAAGTAGGTTCAACTTTATATTTTCATAGGGTACGGTCAAATTGTAACTTAGCAATCGCTCAAACGGAAGCACTACTTTACCAAATGGATCTTTCAATTTTTGAAATTTTTCCAAAAATGACTCCAACGATTTTCTCTAAACTAAAAATATTAATTGAACACTTGCATATACATAAATATAATTTAAAACTTTTTCCCGAAACTTTGATGAAGAACACGAAATGTGTAGGTTTACCTCTTAAGTGCTGCTTCAGCAGAATGTTCGGTTTTATTAATTTAATTAGTTTCTAAATCGCTAGAAGAAAAAGATAAATGGAGTGTATCACGCTGGTTCAGGGAAATAATAGCTGTTTTCATAGGTTTTCCAGCATTAAATCAGTTTGAGATATATATACCAATGACAAGAAACTAAAAGAATAATGGAATGACTGAACAGTTAGCCTGAAAGCAAAGCATTATTATAGGCTTCAATCTCAAAAAAATTAATTTTTAAAGACATGTTAGCAGCTAAAAATATTGATTTTAAAACTGTTCGTTTTCATTTTAAAATTAGATTTTATTGTATTATTCTTTTGTAAAGCTATTTAAAAAGAAATATATCTTGTAGTTTTCAGCTAGTCCTAAATAGTTAGTAGGTGGGAAGCTATCAGCATGTTTTTTTCAATCCTTGCCGTGAATGTTAAAATCATTAATTAACGTTCATTAGTAATAAAAATTGATTGCTTTTTTTCTTTTTTTTTTTTTTTTGTTAATCCATACCAAAAATTACCCCTAGAAGAGATATATTACCTCAAAAATTCAGTACTCCGTGGTATCAAAGTTGTCTTCCATGTAGAAAAGATTAACTTAAGTAAGTTTCAGTCCAACCCTCATAAATATTAATTCATTAATTTATTAACGTATTTGTAATTCGATTAAAAATAATCTGAAGCAAAAGTAATAATTTAATTCCCTAATCATAAAACTAATTTCCTTTGTTTTTAAGAGAACATTACAATTTATTTTAACAAATTTTATATGCCTAACATATTTTAGATGAAATTCAAAATTGTCTAGACAAAGTTTCCTAATAAAGAAATTTATATATTTTTATAAAATTTTCAAGCACATGTAATTTTGTAAATGAGAAACGGTACACAATTGTTTTCGAATTTGAACAAGAAGGATACTTCGCTTCAAAATTATTTTTTTAGCAGACCTAGTAGGCAGTAATTTTGAAGCTATGTTCTAGGACAAGGAATAATTAATATCACTATCTTTATTAACTTTATCAAATTTGTCCTTTTCAGCTTGGACTGCACTATCATTAGGTTCCTATGGCATATTCAAGACGTCCGAAAATCTTAACGTCAATTGGTAGCCACGAAAATTGGTAGTATTCATGGTGCAAATTCAAAGCAGAAACAGAGACCACAAATCGCGCATGTTCCTCTTTACAACTAAACTGTAGCAGAGCATGTACCCTTCCTTATAGATGCAGATATCAAAGTATTGGTGCAGTCAGTTGAAGAAGTGGTTAGAGGGACTCAGAAACGCCTCCATAAAGGCAGGTGTAGATTGAGAAAACATGTGCACCGCAAGGGCCCATAGGCGTCATAATGGTAGCCTATGCAGATTCTGTCAAGAAGAGAAAGAAACAGACGTGCACGAATTAAACCCACATGAAGTTCTCTTATGTCTGAGAATTCGGCTCTTCGGAGATGAAGAACATAATTCAAAATTTACACAAGAGTCTTTCTTCACACTTTGATTAAAGAAAAAGGATTAGTGTCGATGCTTTATTGCGAAAGCAACAATAGATTCAATGGATCACGGGGGTGCTGGTTTAATAATTTGTACCCAAGGAATCTAATCTACTATGGAGTAATTTCATGTTTTTATTTTCTTTTATGGCCAATCTCGTGATAATTCTTCTCATATCATAGTTCATAGAAAAAATAGTTAATTATGTCAAACACAAAAACACAGATGTAAAATAAAAAAACACACACTGCAGACACAAAAACACGATATAAATGTAAAATTGTGTAGAATTATATATATATATATATTACAATTAGTATAAATACCTGATTAGCTATAACACAAGCTCTATTAACAGCTTCTGCTTCGACTTCTTCAGGTCTGGCCAGACTATGTCCTTCTGGCCCCACTACACCTTTCTCTATTAGAGCTTTTTCGTTCTAAAAAACATAAACAAATTAATTTCTGTAATAATAAATCAATATTTTCATTTATATTTATTCATTTGATTTTTTCTACAATTCTAAAATTACAGGACTAAAGTGGTTCCTTAGATGAATACAGAAAAGATAACCCTGATAACTCCAAAAATGTATGGGCGATGGAGCGGGACCGAAAGTGTGTTTGGCTCTTAACCCTCCATCTCCAATCTGAATCAAAATTGGACCCTAATAACCCTCCCCAAGAAGCAAGCCGTCAATCCGCAATATCGTAAGAAATCCCTGCGATCCAAATCCCTAGATAATGAAACTGTTTCCCAAACTCCCTTATCACAATGATGACGACATTTAGGTTAACAGGCCTGCTATTTTTTTGTAAATCACTGTCTAATTAGCGAGCCTAATCAGCTTGTCTACCGTGACTCTTAATTGCAAGCCACTGTGAAAAGATGATCAATTTCTTCCTACTTAACGTGATGGACAGAATAGGCTGTAACAAAGAATACTGTCTGCAGGCTATCAGTGCATGAGGAAGCTATGGGCCTCCATAATCAGGAGTTAGTACTAACACCTATATGTATGTAACTAATTTCTGGATTGGCCTTGCGGTACTGCAGTAAGAGAATAACGCCTCATATGAGGCATCTTACATTAGATTTTTCTTATATTTACATACCTCTCTAATAACATCGCCATTTTCAGCATGAACCATTGGAACGGCTCCTAGTTCTTTGCACTTAGCAAAAGCACAATAGAGTTCATTATCGTGTAGCATATATTCGTCCTTGAAGGCCATAAACATCTTGAATGAATTAATACCATGTTCGCTACATAATACTTCCATTTCTTGCTTAATCTTTTTTTAAAAAAAGTTTAAATTAAATACATATTTTAATAAAGTTTTTTTAATATTATTTTGTTATCAAAGTCACAAAACTCACTGTATCATCCCATCGCGTTACACAAACATGAAGCGAATAATCGCAACATACTTTTCCATCGGCAGTACTGCGCACTCTTTCATACGCTTCCAAAAGAGATTCTCCTTCATAGGGCACTACGAAATCCACTAAAACATACAAGAAATAAGTATCAACAAATATTCAACCATTAAATCTGTTTGTTTAAAAAAAAAAGAAAAAAAAAGGATTCTTTAATGGTAAGCTCAGGCGGCAAGACGCCCCTGAGTGTAGGGACTCTCTTACCCAAAAATACGAACGTTTTCTTAGAGCAAGAGTAATAAGGGATCCACCATCCTAGGGCTGCTTACGCACTTACATTTAATAAGAAATATTATTTTTTATTTTAATTTGGCTATTAGAATAGGGACCACCAATTCGAAAAAATGTGTGACGTGAGAGTTCTAGAATCCCCAGAATCTCTATTATTTGAATATCAAATATAAAAACATAGTTTCTAAATTTAAATAAACAAAAGTAAAAAAATAAATTATGAGGGTGGACGGACATTTTCACAAGATCATCCGATATCCTCGTAATGCTGTAAGCTTTCGTTCGAATATTGTTTTGAATACTTACTAATTGTAGTAGTTCCACCAGCAATTGCTGCTTTTGTGCCGTCATAAAAGTCATCAACAACTTCAGTACCCATCATTTTAACCTCAAAATGAGTTTGTGGATCGATTCCACCTGAAAAATATATTTTTTTTAACATGCAGTTCGATGCATACTTGAAGATGGATGTGTTTTTGAAATGTTACTATTTAACAGGATACAAAAAACAATCAGTACATTCTACTTATTTGAGATGTTGCTTTAAGCACCCACTTTCTGTAAAGTGTAGTGGAGAAAGTGCAGGAACCAAATCTTTGTCCTGTCCTTCTCCAAACACCAAGCTTTCACTACTGTAAACCTCCTTGAAAATTTTAGAAAATGCTCGCGATATCCAAAGAAACAATAAATAAAAAAATAAAATAAGGTTTACAAGACTAATGTAAACAGTTTTGCCCAAGGGCGAATTAATCTTTTTAAATAAAAGTTAATTGTTTTCATTATTCTCTCTAATTTCCATCACTAAACACAAAAAATGCATTTAAAAAACAAGAAAGGTAGAAAAAATTATTTAAACTTATACCTCAAATAACTAAAGTTTTTTTGTTGTTTTTTTTTTCATCCTAGTAAAGATTATATTAATCACCAACTAACCTGGCATTACGTATAATCCTCTTACATCTAGAATTCTGGTGCCACCTGGAATAATTAAATTCTTTCCTAATTCTCTGAAAAATAAATATGAACGTTAAAAATATGCATAGTAAAGGAAAAAAAAAAAAAGAAACAAAAGAAGCTAAGATAATCTTATGTGTAAGGTCTCAGAAAGGTGGGGATATTCTTTTAGTGGTAGAGCAAGAGACCTAACGTTTTGAGCGCAATTGCCTAACGGATAAGTTTAATACTCATTAGGGAATACCAAAGTTGAATTGTTTTAAAATATTTATTTCTTCACTTTATTCTAAAATCAAATAAATATTTTTGGCTTAAAAAACAAGGCAACAAAACACATGAAACATGCTAACTTAATGTAACTTAATATCCTTCAAGTGCTTCAGTAACGAGTTAAAAAGAGATTTTAACAATTTGGAAACATCGAGCAAATGGTTATATTTTTACAAATGCTTTTGGTAAGGAAATATAAAAGTATAGCTGCATAAATTCAGAGTTTTCCGAAGTAAAGTTATAATCTTCTTGAGTATAAGTGATGGTTCTCTTCAAGGTCCCAGAAAGGTGGGTGCTAGAAATTAGGGATCTTCTATCTCATGGTAACAAAAAACTCCGATCACATAACCGTCTGTGGGATCATCGGGAAATTGCTCATCGAATGCTCTCTCCTGAAGAAGCATTGCAGCTTTGATTGAGGGTCTGGAAAATACTAGTAAAAAATTGGTTCTTGATTACTGAGTTTACCATTAGCGAAAAATGGGTCTGGACAAGGAAATACTTATTAGAAAATATGGATGGGAATGTAAAAATCTCATTTCAACTCCTCCTAAAAAGTATGGTTATCTCAATTTGGCTCCAAAATCTGAAGGTTGATTATGAGTACGTCTCTTGGGTTTCTACATGATACAAACCCGTCCGGATAACTCCCCTTTCGTTGATAGGGCAAAGCTTTACTGGGCTTTACAGAAATACCGATGTCAACGTAGGCTGATGCTAGTTGCGTTTAAGAGAGCGCGATAGCACCATCTGTGAGCTAAGTACAATTCTTTTTCAAGGAAAGCCTCCGTTTCTAAATTTTATACGAACTTTTCTGTGTACTTCAAAAATTAGCATTGCTTAGTAGCAAATGGGAAATAAATTTAGACTACAAACTATTTTGTGCATAGATCTGTAATGATGGAATTCATACATGATTTATGTATACAGTAAGTAAGTAATGTGAATCACATTTTGGAATTATCTGCAATTCCAAAATATTATACTAATAATCTAAAAGGCGCTAATAACCTAATAATAATAATAATAATAAATAGTAATTAGAATAAATAATTCATCATACTTAATAATTCCATCTTCTATGTAAACATCAGTATCAACAATTCCATCTGCATTAACTACCTTGCCATGTTTTAAAAGAAGGCGATTTTGTGAACTCTACAACAAAGAAAAATAATTAATTTCTTAAAAATGTATCATTAGAATTATATTATTTCATTATATCAGATAAGTTTCCAACAATGTGCCTACTATCCAACTATGGCAGCCGGCGCCATCGCTGACCGATTTGTGTTTTCCGACAATATTCGATCGCGACACGGCAGTTTCCATTAAAATGTTATTATAGAGTGTTTCAAAATATTTATTTCTGTACACTCTTCTATTATTAAATACACATTTTTTGCCAAAAAAATTGGCAAGACAACAAATGAAACATGCTAAATTTGCTACTTAATATCCTTCAAGAACTTCAGTATCAAGCTGAAAAGAGATTTTAAGAATTTGGTAGCATCGAGCCAATGGTTACGTTTTTACAAATGCTTTTGGTTGGTAAGTAAATATAACAGCATAGCTGCATAAATTGCAGAGCTTTCCGAAGTAAGAGTATAGAGGATCTATTCATAGGATGAGGTGGTTTAGCTGCTTCTTCGCTGATCTTGGCGTCCCTACAGTATCCTAGCCTGACAAAACTAATAACCTACTCTGACATGTGTGCAATTACTTGGGTTTAGCGAACCCACAGGAAAACTAGTACACAAATTCTTGCCCTTCATGTTTTATCTTTTGAAGTTAATTATCTTTTACCTACTGTAATAGATGGCTCATATTTAATTTATAAATATAGTATAAAGTGATTTTGAATCCAGTGGGCGGTAAAAAAATGTGAGTATTTAAAAAAAAAAGTACATATACATACTTATACGAGGTGTGTTCAAAAAGTAACGGGAATTTTCGTTTTTTGAAAAAAATATTTATTTATTCATCTACATTAATATTGTCGCCTTCAAAGTAGTCCCCTTCGCATACAATACACTTGTGCCAGCGCTTTTTCCAATCCTCGAAACACTTCTGAAACTCGATCTTTGTGATAGCTTTCAGCTCTTTCAGCGATTCACTTTTAATGTCATCTATGCTTGTAAAACGACGGCCTTTTAATGTTCTCTTTATGTTTGGAAATAGAAAAAGTCACATGGAGCCATGTCTGGCGAATATGGAGGCTGGGGCATCGTTAAAGATTTGTTTTTGGCCAAAAATTCACGAACAAGCAATGAAGTGTGAGCAGGTGCATTATCGTGGTGCAAAATCCATGAATTGTTTTGCCACAAATCCGGGCGTTTTTTTCGGATTGCTTCACGCAAACGGCGTTGAACTTGTAGGTAGTACTCCTTATTGATTGTTTGACCTTGTGGCAAGAATTCATGATGCACTATGCCATTAAAATCGAAGAACACAGTGAGCATAACCTTCACATTCGACCGCACTTGTCGAGCCTTTTTCGGTCTTGGCGATCCAGAATGCCTCCACTGGGACGATTGAGCCTTAGTTTCGACATCATATCCGTAAACCCATGTTTCGTTACCTGTTATAACACGTTTCAGTAGATCCGCATCGTTGTCGACTTCATTGAGTGACTCTTGAGCAACTTCCATTCTCCGCTGTTTTTGTTCGAAATTCAACAATTTGGGAACAAATTTTGCTGCCACACGTTTCATACCCAAAACATCCGAAAAAATTTCATGGCATGAGCCAATTGATATGGCAACATCATCAGCGACTTCTCTGATTGTGATTCGGCGATCGTTCATAACCATTTCTTTCACTTTTTTCACGTTTTCATCGGTTGTTGATGTGCTTGGACGTCCAGGTCGTTCGTCATCTTCAACGTTTTCGCGGCCATCTTGGAAACGCTTATACCACTCGTAAATCCTTGTTTTACTCATAGCAGACTCACCATATGCCTTTATTAACATTTCACACACTTTATTACACTTTATTTCATTTTTTACGCAAAATTTAATACAAATTCTTTGATCCATTTTTTTTAACAAACAAAAATCGCCAAGCTCGAAAAACACGTCTAACCTTAACGGGCTGCCACTTAAGAAGTAAACAATGAATATTACTGAAAATTTTATCGTACTTCAGGGGCATGTGTACCAACATAATAAAAAAAAAAATTTTACAATCAGACTCTCCAAACCCGCGAAATTTAAAAATTCCCGTTACTTTTTGAACACACCTCGTATTTTCCCGGATCAAAGAAACTTTTTAAAATTCTATTTTAATAACTGCAGTAAGAGAGGCTCACATTCCAGGTTTTTTTTTTTTTTATAAAGCATTGTTTAAGAGGGGTCTAGGGAAAGGAAAGCTGGGACTTCACCCTTACCACATTCCACTATTATAGTGAAGGCATGTTAATGTTATTTTGATTTTACTGGCTAAATGATCAGCTGAACGTGACTTACACAGCTACTCTAGTAGTATGTGGATTGGAATAAAACACATGTTACACATGTTTAATATGAGAACTAAAAAAAAAGTGTAATCATAAACTTATGCTAACATTTGTCATTGCTGATATTAAAAATAATGTTTTATTTCCAGCGTTAAATTACACAGAGTACAAAATAACATGTGTTATTTATTATTTTTCACTCACTTACTGGAAGGAATTTATATTTGTTTTACTGGAAGTGCTGCGATCATTTCAGATTATTTTAATCATTGGAACAGCGGATTTTTTAGGTTTTTGAGTTTACCAAGAAAATAACAGCTGCTACGAATGTTGCTTCGTCTTGAACTTAGTAAGGGATACCTCTTATAATTACTGACAATTTGTTGCCCTTAGGATTTACGAAAGTATAGTACTTTGTAGTATTGTCTTCATAGAGTTTAGTTAATTTTCAGTAGTCTTCTGAGTTTTTGAAAATTATATTTAATTTATTTCTGCATAGCTGGGTTATTAAATGATGCGCCGATTGTTTTTTTCGATTTCCTCTATTAATGTCTGATAGTTATTCCGCACCCATTCTAAAAATTGGGAATGGATTTTCATTGTTTATTTGCAGTTCGTCTGGTTCAAAAGTTAAATAGAAATTCTCATTTATTATAGGTTGGTAGGTTATGAACATGATTTTTTTTTATTGTTTTTCTTTGGTTAATCTACATATCTTCTGTTCTACTTTTAGTTAGCCGTCGAAAATTGGTTTGAAAATTCAAGTCCAAAATGTTTTTGTTTTATTCTTTGTCATTTATTAGGGTGGAAAGCTCGCACCCTCCTCAGCTACGTTTTCCTGATATTCGTCCAAAACTTCTTGGGCCAACTGGGTTACTGCTTTTTTTCCTATTACTACTCATTTTAATGTACGTGAGTGATGCTTGTTTACTTATCCCCACCACAGGGACCGTTCGTTGTTGCAGTAGTTTATTTTTTTTACTTCTTAATGTGTCTTGATTCACGCAAAGTAAATATTTTTTTTTTTAGAGAGAAATCATTATTATTTTATAATATCATTTTGTTTTATAACCTTAGAACTCTAGTCAATATTTAAATTTCATTTACATTTACATACATATTTACATTGCATAAATTGAGTGAGACAAATTGAGTGCAACGATTCAAAAAGTTTGGAAAATATTACCGTACATTTTGAGCTCCGACAAATATTTGTGTGAAAATTCCATTTCGAAAATATGATACGATCGTAATCCTTCCGTGACAGAAAAATGTAAAAAATACAGCAAGTCATTACAGGGCAAATGACGGGAAGAATAGTTTTTCAAATGTGACAAGAGAGAACAAAAAATTTGTTGATCTACACTTCAGATACCATAATTTAAGACCTGACTAATTTAGAAAGCAATATTTAATACTTTCGTTACCAAAAATAAATTTTAACCAAAATCTCATTGTGGCATCTTATAATGGTGCCTTTGCTAAATACAAAATACCAACTTCCATCGATTTGTGTTTTTTAGTTAAGGTGGGTAAGACACAGACACTAATTAATTAGTGTTTATTAATTAAAAGTCCAAAAACCACTTTTTGGACTCAGGGGACCTAAAAACAGATATTTCCTTGAAAAGTTGAAAACACAAATCACAATATTAGGAGATTCTCTCAGGAGTAGTATTCTCTTAGGAGTGTAATAAGAGAAGGTAAAAATTTTAATTACCATAACTTTATAACAAACGTTAATAATATTGAGAATGGAGAAATTAAATGATTAAAGTACAATAAAAACAAGTTAATTGTACTATAAAATAAAACAACTGCTAAAAACTGAAACAGTTTGATGTTATGTGATAATAATATGTAAAGGCAAATGAACTGCGCGCCTGGCACACTAACTGTAGTAGTACCTAACTTAACAACTTCAATAACAGGAAACCTACTTTAATTATTGTTTTGTTTTTACACAACCTGGTGCAATTTCACAGGTTCCTAAATAACAAATTTTCTTCAACCAAAGACTTATTACTTTCTCCACAACAAATAAACACGACAGTTCATAAATTGATTAATCAATCAACCTCCTCATTATGAAGAAAATCCCTAAAACAGGTATGAAAATTGAATGCGTGCTTATAAGACGCATCAAATCGACGACCAGAACTGAAAACCTAACCACATTTTCGATGAAATATAATTCAGATACTGACCAGTGAAGCAAGTAATTAAAAGTGATAAATATTAAGTTCAATACCAAGGCCGTTTTTATATAAACAGTTCATTCAACTAAACGAAAGAAATCAATAAAACGATTTTTTTTTTTTTTTACACTTGATTTCTTGAAGTTTTCTTTAATCTTACTTGAAGCTTAAAAATTTGATACGATCGCACTAGTCCAAGAAAATTAAAGCAAGATAAAGAAAATTAAAGAAAGATAAACCAAATTAAAGAAAGATAAACAAAATTAAAGATAGAAAAAGAAAATTAAAGAAAGATAAAGAAAATTAAAGAAAGTTACAAACCGTTATCTCAAATAACCAAGTTCTTTCTTTACTTGAACAACTTAATGTTTACCAATAATTATTGAATTTTCTCTATTATAAGCATATTTTTTGTTTTGTTTGTAATTTATATTTTCTTCAAAGAATTTCACTTTGAATAATCATATTTATTAAAGCATCCCTTTAATAAAAGTTGGAAATTCATTAATATTCCGAGGTGAGCTCTATATTGAGCGGAGCTAAGGTGGCTCCACGCTATATATGGTAGCCTTTATCATTACATCCTGTCGTGACTTGATTGCTAAAAGCGAAATCACCTGTTAGTAAATGATATATATTCTCTGAACATGCACTAATCAATAATTTGTATTCTCTCTTTCTTTTAATTTATTCCGGTACACGATATCTTACCTTCCACCTTCAATCACTGTATCAGGGTAAATTTAAATTAATAAATTTTCTTTTTTGGAAAAACATAAAAAAAATTGAACCATTCTAAAACGTTGGCTCCTAATGCCTGCAATTACAAAAAAGGAAAAATGATTTCAAATTGTTAAATTGTACATAAGACATTGATCATAGTTTTTATTATCTTCAGTTTTCGAATTTGAGTAAACGGAATTAGATGCTTAAAGGTCCCAAGAATACCATAATACACTGGTCGTGTTGGTTTATGAAGTTTTTATATTATGAGAAGTTAGATTACGTTGCTTCATAATAAAATTTGAAAAATCACTTTGAAAAAAAAAATTATAATGAATAGAAAAAAGAAATTTTTAAATAAGGCGTTATCTAAGCGGTTATTACCCACAACTTGTAATTAGAAATGTAGGCTCTAATCCTAATACACCTGCTCATACATATAGGTTTCAGTTATGCCCCCTCTACGTCTTTTAGTATCACCTGTCATAGGCTCGTTAACGCTCTCTCCGCTAAAGTGATACCCCATATAGCGAATTAAAATATGTAATCTACAACAAAATAGGAACAAAAAGTACACGCATTAATTTTTCTAATCTAAATCTAATAAGAGAAGAAAATGAAGAGAGACTGAAATTAGCAGTTGCATTAACCACAAGTACTACAAAATTTGGAAAGTTTTTTAACTATATAAAAGTAGATTATTTTTACATTAAAAAAAAAAAAGTTTTCTAATTAAGATGAATCACAAGATAGAAAAATGCTAATAAGTGAAAGTAGAAATATAAAAAATTAAAGAAAGTTATGATTTTACAACTAATTAATTTCTTTAAAGAAAGTATTAACAAGTCTTAAATATAATTAATGTGCTTCATTTTATTTAATTTTATTATATGTGTGTTTTGCCAATTACAACACATTTAAAGCTAAAAACAAAAACAATGAAGTTCATTGTTCGAAAAATAAACGAAATAATATTATTTCGTCTTCAATTACCATATTTCCTTCTACTTATCACTTTTATGTTCCTTTATTAAAGTAAACAAAATGCTTAATACTGTATTACAATAAACATTTCACCTTTATTAACGTTTATTAAATTTCATTACTTTTTTTTACCACTCTTAAGAAAAAATATTGCAGATTTTTCTGAATTTTCACCAGAATCACACATTTTTTAAATTCTTAAGGTTGAAAAAAAATACACTCAAGTCTTATTCAGATGACTTCCTTGTACTCCGAATTTTTAATTATTATTGGCAAATTTTGGGAAGACTCAAAACAAAAGTCAGCAAAGGTTAATGGAGCATTAGAATGATTTATTATACTGTACACTTCAATAGACAGCCACACCCATATACTCCTAAGTCCCTTTTTCTCTTTTGAGTCCCTTTTTGATAGACATGTTTGAACAATGGTAATTTTCAATTTAAAATAAAATCAGGAAAACCTTATCCAAGAAATCCCCTCCTCCTCCAAAAACTCAAAATTTTTGTCTATAAAATCGCACTCCAGTTTAACTAATGATTTCCTTTAAATGGGAAATACTACGGCAGAATTACTATGCGTAATGTTGCCCCTGGTTACTTCGCTTTCCCAAAACAAAATTCAAGAGAGTTCATTATCAAATCCAAATTTTTGGTAATTTTAGGTAGATAAGCAGCATTAGGTTAGATTCTACGACGGTTTTAATCTACGCTACCGCGACCCTGGGGTCTATTGTTGCATCTATCAGATTTTTTGTTTTGATTTCCTCGGGCCAGTAATCCTGACCAGAGGCCGTACAATTATACATATTTAACTCGTACACTGCACATTACTTGAAGTTTTAAATATAATTATTCAGATATAATTTAATAACAATAACTTAATAATTAAATAAATAACTGAAATTATAGCAATTCAATTATATTTATCATCTGATAAATTATTTTAACAAATCAAGACACACACACACACACACAAAAATAACAGTATTAAATAAATAACTGAAATTATAGCAAGCCAATTATATTTATCTGATAAATTATTTTAACAAATCAAGACACACACACACACACACACAAAAATAACAGTATTAAATAAATAACTGAAATTATAGCAATCCAATTATATTTATCATCTGATAAATTATTTTACCAAATCAAGACACACACACACAAAATAACAGTGTTAAATAAATAATTGATTCTGACTGGTTTTAGGATTGGTAAAATCCTAGATATTTCCCACGCTGTTAGTAAAATAGCTTCTTTAATGTAAACTGTTGTTAATGTCACAAAAAATGTCTTCAAAAATTTCTGTGATTATTTCACTGATAATTCCGTCATAAAACGGTACGTTCTTAAGCACCTTAGTATAAACATGTTGGATAAAATCTATATCATCCTGAGTTAATTTTTTTTCCGGATTCCCGTATTTTTTTCTTTTGAATAGTATGATTATCCGTGAATTCTAGGATCTTACGGGCCAAATTTATTTCAACAGAACCGATAGTTTTTCTTCCATTATTACTAGCGAATGTTTTAGCTTCTTTCTGTAGGGTGGTGAACATTATTTCGTTTGCATGTTGTTTTTTTTTTCTGCTGGTTCTTATAAATATGATTCCATGTTGTCTCTCATCCAGCTCTTTATATTCTTCTATTTAGTTTAACAAATAATCTAAGCAATTCGATATTTTTTGTTCCTCCCTGAATTATTTAGATTTAAACACTATAATTTTTAAACTTCTTGTCTTTCTATATTATTAATATTTTTAACTTCTAATATTCAGTTACAGGTTTCTATGATTTCTTTTATTGTTTGTTTCTATTCTGTTAATTATTAATTATTATTTTCACTTATAGCATGTCTGCATACTTCTGATAACTCCATATCATAGTTATAGTTAATTCTGAATGAATCAGTTTCCCCTAAGTTATATATAAATTTAAATTCCTCTCTGTTCTTTTCACTTATAAGTATTGTAAAGTGTATAAAATTTGGGTTCGATACACTTTCTGAATTATCGATTTTCCAATCACTTTACCATTCATAGAGTTAAGTCTATGCTGGCTTCCCTGTTACATGTTGGGTGTTTAATGGAAAGTGACATTCTTCGTTGAATTGTTTTATACTTAAAAATTCTACTAAACCTTCGGCTCGAATATATGTACAAATCACAATTTTGATCTATACCAATTATCATTTTCATACTTATTTTCGTTTTTTTAAAAATATTTTAAAATTTTCTGGACTACTGCTATTGAGATTATAACAATGAATGGAGGAGAATAATGTTACTCGTATTTATGAATGTTAGGCAAGGATTAGGGCCGGATATTCATCAGTGGATAACATCTTTAATTTACTTTCACTTGTTAAATTACAAAAACGTAAGAAACGTCAAAAACTTACTTTCTTTTTTTTAAGATTTAAAAGCAGCATTCGACCTACTGGAAAAAACTCGATTCTTTTATAAACTGTTTACCTTAGCTTTATCACATAAATTTTTTAATTCCCTTCAGTTTCTATACAATTCCACAGAATCATCAGTCTGAACTAATTAAGGTATTTTGGAAAAGATTGTAACGTCTATAGGGATCAGGCAGAATTGTTTGCTCTCCCATACTTTTATTACGTAATAAAAACCATAATAGAAACTACATAAAGCTGAGTTAACAATAAATGTTTCTTACAGTAAGTTTTGTATATAAAGGTGAAAAAGACATTTCGAAGAGTTTAATACTACAGTTCACGCGATTATTTGTTACCCGCCGCAGTATGGGGCCATCAGAGATTTGAAGAGGTGGAAAAGTTTATTTTTTTTATTAAAAAAGTTGTTTTCACTGTCCTCGACATACAGCCTATCTTGAATCTGGTTTGCTTCCAATCCACTTTTATACACTGAAGTTACATTTTAACTATAAATAAATAACAAAGTGATATTACCTCATACTAGATTAACAGGTGTACTTGTCGAAGAAACAATTCAAAATAATTTATATTGGCATAAAGATAACAAGTACGATATCAATAAAGTAGATAGTGTAAATTTAGATAGCGTATTATCTCATATGCAAGCGGATTTAGCAATGGTCCTAACGGAGCACAGGATTAGTTGGTTTGGAAAGAAGGAATTTTCCCCAAGCAGAGGTGATCTTCATGATGAACGGTGGAGGCTAGGAACGCTTGTTCTATCACCGCTTACAAGTATAGAGCATTTTTTGTTATCAGAATTTAATTTTTATTTAATGTCCTCTAAATACATAATGGTGGAGGGGGTGAAGTTGATGGCCTGCTCGTGGTACCACCTGCGTAATCTAAACGGTCAACAGTGCACCAATAGGTTAGGTTATCAGACCGTCTCAGGAAGTAGAGGTTTAACCGCGTGCTCAGGGCAAGTGTAAAGGCCTAAAGGAGGCCATCCAGCCATTACACTATGGGATTATGAGCTAGACCCCCACATCTCCGAAATCAAACTGATTAGAAGAAACAACCACTAAACCGTAAGGTATATGAGGTGGGAACTAAATAAGTAAAGTAAATAAATAATGCAGTTAGGAAACACGAATTTTATTGACAACAATAGCAGTTTTTAAGCAACTCTAGACTAATGGTAAATACCAAGTTGAAAGTGTTCCCCAAAAATATTTTTACCCAACTATATATTTTAAATAGAAGTGGACCATTATCATATCATGTTTAGCGAACATCAGTGCAGCCTTTATATACATATATATTTTAAAATCATATAAATCTATTCTGTTAAAACAGATTTTATTAAAAATTGTAATTCTAGCAACATATTTATGTTTATTGATATTAATTGATGACCAAACAGTAAATGATTCAACAGGTGCACTTTATGTGAATGCTAATCTCAGCGATTCTCTAAGAACTTCCCAGTAAAATCTTTTAAATAAAATTTATTAGCATTTTAAAAGTTAATTAGTACACGATCTTTTATTTTTAATCGGTTTTAGTAATTTTGGTGAAAATCACGAACATCTGAGAAATCCCTTCAATCGAGTAGCACATTCAGCCAAAACTTTGGTAACAAAATCGGCAAGACCAAAACGAAATATTGAGATATAGCGAATGTCAATATACAAAAAATATATCTCTCCATAAAAAATAAAAATATTGATTTGAAGCACATTATTTTTCGAATAGGTTAATCAGGTTGATCATTAATTTTGAAGATTATTGCATAAATAGAAACAGAAACTAGACTGAGTCACTTTAAATTAGATAAATTACGAATCTGTTCATTATTAAGCTGTAAATGATATTTAGTTTCAACTATTGGGGAAATAAGTACAATCATGTCAAGTTTCTTTTCATCAATACAGTAATATTCTTTTTTTTTTGCTCTAACTCTAATAAGTAAGGGTATTTTATGGCAACACATTAAAAAGTTATGCAATGTACACTTTGGAATCGACCATGGGTTATGAACCTTTTTTTGCCGCAAATGAGGCAAAGAAACAGCTCCTAAAGTGCTGATAGTTCTACCTGGGTCCCCCTTAAAGAGCAATCTCTTTTTGTTTGATACTTGGGGGATGTTCTAAGCGCTTTTCTCAAGCTGTGTTAGATCGTTAGTTATTATTTATACGTTATCCAGCCCCAGCCCACTTATTATTTAAGATCCTAAGTTAGAGGAAATTAAAATTAGAAGCCTATATTATTTAAAACAGAAATATTTTAATACGTCTAATGTATTTTATAATTTGCAACCAAACTCTACAATTGCACTGATAAGTTCTCTACATACAATTTGTCGTATTTAGATGACGAATTTGTAATAAAATTGTCATTTTTAGCACCTCCTACTTCAAATTGTATACAGCTGAGTTTTATTTTACAAGTTGCGCATCTCTATTTATAAACTACTAATTCTATTAAAGTTCATCAAACAGCCTAGTTATTGAGATAAAGGAAATCTTAATTAACATGAAAAAAACTCACTTGTAAATGAATTGGTACTTTCTTCACTGGGGCACTCATTCCACTAAAAAATAATATAGAAAAAAAATATTGTAGTCACTTCGTATAATGTAAAACTATACAAAATATAATATAAAGGCCAGAATATGGTGTTTTGAACTAATTTTATCAATAGTAATTTTTAAAAAAAGTGCACTAACCAACCTTTTTTGATTGAATCCTTTATAACAAAGTTAAGTATGTTTTTCTTTCAGAAAACAGCGAAACTAACAAATAACAAAATTTTAAATTTATAAATGAACATAAAACTAAAAGAAAAAACCAGATAAATAACAAAATATTAGTTTCACAACTCTTTTGACTTCAACAGAAGCAGCCGATCAATGATACACTAACTCGAGGAACGCAAAGCGTGGTAGACTGCACCCTGATAATGTTTCACGAAACTGTACGGATCTAACCGAATTCTATCGAATTTTTAATTAATTTCAGCAGCACTATGGATGAAGGTTAATGCCTTTTCTTGTATTGCCAATGTCGTAATTTCCCAGCAATATTGTATGATTTATTATTATTTTTTAAATTTATCATTATACAATAACCATACTATAGAAACAACTACATTTTAGTGAAAAACCAGTAGTGTATACAGGTATAAATGAAGGCGCCCCTCTCAGCATTAATATTAAACTTCCAAGCATATGAAAGAAAATACATCAATCCCCCAATTTATACTGAACTGTAAGAAGGAAAACTCGCTTCAATAGAATACGGTGAATATCAAAAACATAGTTTTCTGAAAGGCAAAAACATGCCAATCGAAAATGCATTTTTTAAACATTTATCCGAAAACAAAAGATATTTTTCTCTTTATGAATTACTTTCTGTGTTTTGTAACGTATACATAATCGTAGTGTTTTGCTTGTTTTGCCCTATATCCATGAAGCAGGTGTCACATTAACCAAGCAGTCAAAGGCGAGGCCCACTCGTTGTATTGTGTTACTGGGTTCGATTCCCGGTCTAGGCCTTTGATTTTATTTCATGGTTAACAAAAGAAATTTATAGTAAAGTATGTTAGCTAGTCGCCTCCGTCTGTGTTTCATAAGGAGGGGACATAATGCCCTCCTGAAAAAATAGGCATTACTTTACTTTTGTCCATTCTACCATTCATCTCAATCTTCGGTAGCCCTCTTAAGACCTCGTTGGTACCTTCACGTGGCTTTGCGGTTAGAGAAAACACGTTCACAAAATATGGATGTGTCTGATGTCAATTTCAGAGTTTTGGAGACAGAGAAAAAAACACACACATCGGATTATTAGGGGTGTAGGTTGGTTGGGTTGTAGATCTTTGTTCCATACAGGTTGAGGTAAGAATGATTAGCTGTTTACTATTTAGATAGTTTTCGATTCGTTCGCACCTCTTAGTTGGGTTGTATGTAGGACTGAACTTTTGACTGTACAGTTTGTTTTAAAGCTGTTGTTTTCTTTGAGTAGAAGAGGCTTTGAATGGCGTAGTCTTGTAACGATTCCTTCGTATCTCATGAGGTCCTAGTGGCCTATAACCACTTCTATTTTGATAAGCTTAACTGAATCCTGATCCGTGTCTGCATTTAGATACCTGCTATCTCTTTAGGTTTTTATCTTCCCTTTTCGAATTGAACAAAAATTAGAGCACCAATTTATTGGATCTTTACATCGATTATATCAACCACTTGGCCATCCTTGATAATACTTTTAAGCATAGAACTTTTAAGATACTAGTTTTCGGCAGAAATCACTCAAGGGAATACCAATTTTAAGTTATCTGCAATACTGCTCTCACATCCATCATATCGTACATACTATCATCCGCTAAACACACTTTTTCCTCAAAACGACATCAAAACATGACATCTGGGCAAAACTTAATTGTTTAGCTGTTACTATGTCAACCGCCACATTTAATTATACAAATGTAATTTACTGGCGCTGTTTACAATGTATATTTCAATATGGCGGATCCAATTACCACAGCTATTCATAATTAGTTGAACATTGATCATTTTATTTCATTTGGGGGCTTCGCCCTCAAACCCCCTTTAAGAAACTTGCAACTTTTAATTTTATTGCAAGCCTCGGAGGTTTGAGTATCGAGAAACTTGAGTAGAAGCACATATTTCATTACAGTTATTCTAACAAAGAAAACCAAAAATTACTTATCTTATTCACAGCAATCCCTACAACACGGTTTTGTTTATTTAAATTCATTTCTTCATCCCACCTCGAAAATATATACCTAGCACTAATCAAACCGACATCCAAGCAAAATCTCACAAAATTCATCTGTCCTTCCAAATTCATTTCACATTCAACACAAATAAAAACTGTAAATTGATGACAGTCATCACAAATGAAGTTACATAAAAAAAGACAGCAAAACTAAGGCAAACTGGTGGTAGCTAAACGCAGCACAATACCATAATTCCAATTACCGTACCTACACATATGGTACTTAGAAAACGAACTACACTAGAAACAAATGACTATCTCCTAATTCAATATCATATATAGTTTACTAGATTAAACAAACATATAATTCTAAACTTAAGTTGACTTGGTAAAAATAACACTTAGTCAATTCAAGATTAAGCCACACCGTTAGGTAACTTAACTTTACATCAAGCTTACTCAACTAGAAGTAAGAAAAATTAAAAAATATTTGATGAAACAATCTTACGATTTTCCTGTACTACAATTCTCAAACATCTCTAGCTTATACATCTTTTTCTAATTCTGTCATTTAAAATTTATTGTTTTAGTAATTACAGTAAAAAATGTATTTTTTACTAGTTTTTCTATGTAAAACCCTTTTTAAATAACCCAAATAAGCTTTAAAATATTCACATTATTCTATAATTTAGACGAGCGTTTTAATCTAAAGATTTAAATAAGAATTTATGCCTGGTTTGCCTAGCGTTAAAACACTCTTGTGGCAGGTGTCAGTTCACAGTAACTAATAGTACAGGAAGTGGTATAAGTGGATTGTAATGTATTCTGTTTGAATACAACAAACACACGGAACAAGGCAAAATAAAGATTTTGTTGATAGCCAAATTTTGTTTGGTTGAGGCGCCGTACTTCATGAATGCAAGGCATTCTTTTTTATATTTTATACATTTTTGGACAAAATTATTTAGTATTAATATGAGATATTTTCTCTTCAAGCCATATTAAAATATGTTTTCTCAATGAGCAATATTAATTCATTCATCCTTAGACTTTCTTTTTTGTTTGTGCTTTTATGCATTTATTGTTGTTTTTAGAACACCGGTACTGGTTTATGCTTTCTTTTATTACGAACAACAGTCTGATATACTATAGTATATTGTATTTCAAAAAATAAAAAGTTTTTACTTTCGTATACTAATAAAGAAACTGTTGCGATAGTGTAAAATTTTCTAAATTAAGTTTTTGCCGTAAATAAATACATCTCTGAACTCTAAAAAATGATTTAGCAATTGTCTGAGTGTACGTTAGTCAAATTTTAAAAGCAAGGAGGGCCACAAGAGGCTAATTCACAGTAGGAGGATGAAGCAGTAACTCTCCTGAGCCATGATTAAGCATGCTTGCCAGACCTTGGACGAGAGGCATAGGAATGAGTTAAAGACACTTCTCGTAAGCTCTTCATACTGTAAGTTGGCGAAAAATTAGTTGAGAAATTATGGGGGTAACGTTGAGCCAGTAGTCCTTCGGGTGGCCAGTCAGGCGGATGCAAAACCAGGCAGACCTTTTAGCCAAAGCAGCAGAGTGTTGCCGAAGCGGGATCCTTTCTGGAGTCCTTTCCAGAAAGCCACTTAGCGTAGAGAGGAAAGTGTGATACAGCCCGCCGGGATAAGATAAGCAATTACCTGATCCAGCCCTTCAAATCACCAGGACTGGGATAGTGTGTATCCTTTCTACTAATAGAAAGCAGAGAAGGGCTTATACCGCACCTATGTAAAATTTCTAGAGAAGAATTTTTGCCTTGCTTGGAGATTCGTCAGAGCGCTTACTGCCGTTCAAGGACCAAACTCCCTTTGCTCCAGATATATCAAGGCTTTGGAGGTTCTTCTGAACCACCGCCATCCTACATCTATATCTAAAGCAATGCGGATTCTGAAGCGACATGCTTCCATTTGTTCCAGGCAAAGTAACGACCATATTTAGGATTCAAGATTGGCGAGGAATCCTAAGTTTAACAATTTACGGTCACGAAAACTATATATTCATAACGTCCATATCTTTTTATCTTTTGTTCGAAGTACACTTGTCACTTCTTCAAAAATCGTTGACAGAATATTAAGTAGTGCAAAAGCTTCATCTATGTCTGATTTTGGAACTGCAGACCCTAACAAACGAATTTTAGAAGTACCCAGATTTTCCTTTGAAGTCGAAACCTATGAAAACGTCTGTATGAAATTTCTTTAAACTAGGAATAAATGATAAACATACACACTTTTAATTAAAAAAAAATTTCCACAAGAAGTATTTTAAGTTTTTATTGATAATTTGTCATTATTGTATTAACTGTAGTGAAACTGTTTCCCTGATTTACTTTTCATGCGCCCCCCCTTCATATAATTTAAACTCTAACAGAAATTAAGAATTGATTCAATACAGTAGAGTAATAATATAATTTTCTATCAATAGTTTTGGAATATAGTTTATTAAGTTATAAGAAATTAATCTAATCTCATAAATCATAGAAGATCGTTTGAAACAAAGAAAATCGTGAATACATTTGTAAAAAGAATACTCTTGAAAAATATTACAACATTCGCTTTATAATTTTTACTAAATTAGATAAACATAAAAAGATTTTAATAGGTGTAAATTAAAATGATTAATTTCTTTGAGTCATTATTCGATAATATAAAACACACCTTAAGGATTTGCAACAGCTGAAATCTTACAAGGATTATTAGGTTGGAATTTGAAAATGTGAACTGAAGAGTAGTGATTTGCATTGCAACTCATGGGAGATTTTTTTTTCCATACTGCAGTATCCCAACGAACTTTTAACAAAAACGTATTAATTACAAAATAAATACAATTTGATGGAATAAAAATGTTATTGAATTATTTCGGTTTTAAATCAAAACTAATTGGAATAATCTTGCTTAATTGTGTAAAATAACGGTAATTGTTGTAGTTACTTAACTCCTAATGTTGCTGATAAACTAAAATGCTTGGCCAATTGGTATAGTCGTTTAAATTAATTCCCTATCTCTGAATAAGTGAAACCCCACTCATTACCTACTTCACAAACCAGGACATTCAGTAAATCTAGATATCTCGTGCAGAGTAGTGCTTTTGAAAAAGACATTTTTGAGAAATGTTAGTATAGTGTACTAGAACGTATTAATTTATGATTAAGTAAATTTAATTTATTTTTTTGTATTAGTTCAAGCTTTTATTTAAAACGTCTTAGCATTTGATTTCATCTTTAAAATAGTGAGTTTTAGAATATATCACCCAATCGTCTTGTGTGCTCGTTATTTGCTTTACAATTTATTACTGCTTTATATAAAATGATAATAAAATTGGATTTTGGTCTGTTTCAATATTAGGTTACCAATACAGGTTAACATTCAGATTCATTCAGCTACTGTTCTCTTCCTGAATCCTGTTTGTTTTATGATTTTTCTAGTCTGTTTTTTGTTTATCTCGGAATTCCTAATGTAATTACGTAAAATGAATTATATTCATTAATTCTATTTACCAAAAGCAGGTTAAAACAGAAGTAACTAAGCGTAATTAGGTCGTCCTAAAAACACATCATTCGTTTTTGATAAGAGAAACTAGAACGAATTGACCAAACTTCTGTTGTTGGCTTCTATAATATATGCCTTAGCCATTATAAAAGATGGAGGTGTATAAAACAGTAGTTTATTATAACTAAATTTGTAAAGAAAAACATTATCCCAACAAACATTACTGTATCTGGTTTCAAAACGAAAAGCCCTTCTTTTTAAATGAATCTTGGTAAATCAACCGGGCAAAATCAATGATTCTACTTCATTCTTCAAGGAAATTTAATTTCATCAAGAGAAGTTATTTCCTCCCCTACCAAATTTAAGATGGCTTTCTCGGTTAGTTAAATATCCTATCTAACTCGCGTTAACGAGGAAAGGCTACTTATTACGAGAGGCGCCTAGTGCCTTGGAGATTTCGTTACCCTTGTGCCATGCTTCAGCACGGTTCACACGACGCTTTGTGTTTAGCTAGAGGGAAGTGTTGGGTTTAAAGGAGGAGAAGCAGCCTGAAAATTGTTTGCTCTCAAAAAGTGACACCCTTCGCTTATTCCCAAGCAACGTAGAGGGCTGTGAGATTTAGGATTTCCTCAAATCCCGAAGAGTGGACAAAGCCATTGCTTCTGTCCTATTTCTAAAAGCAGTTATCCAGGGGGGCCTCACTAAGAGGTACAGATCTGTAATTTCGTATGTACCAAAGTAATACTAAATCTTATTTGTTCCACATATTTCGGTTTTAATGTCAACAATAACATTGTAGTAGGGAAGGGATTAGCTGAGTGGTTTGCGTATACTGGATTCGAACGCGGAGATCACGGGTTCGAATCCAGCTGTTGGCCCTTAAGTTTTCTCTTCCTAGCATTTTTTTACAGCACACTGCCCAGTGATGGACAATGTTGTTTGTAATGAGAGAACGCTGTTCAGAGGCCTCAGATGTTGAAGCGCCTTAAATACAAAAAATAAATAAAGGCACAATGAAATATAAGTATTGTATGCATTATATGCAGATTTATAAAATAATCTACAACTGGTATTTGAAGGCTTCTTATAAAAAGTTTTTTATATATTTTGCCATGTGGATAAAGCATTCTATGTAAATGACAAGAATTTAAATTCAATTTGATCATTTTGGTACAATCTATTGAAATAGATTAACTTTTTTTAAAAACAAGTATCTGAGAAATTTTTTTGTATACTTTGCAATTATTACACGTGTACATTTCTTGTGTGCATGAATAGCTAGGAGACCAGATTAAGTAATACATTTGAAGTAGTGATGGGCAGAACGAGTCCGCGTTTGGAGTCGTTGGATTTGAATCAGTTCCAGGGTTGGAATCGATTCCAACAACTCGTTCACTGATTCCAGTCTGTACTTACCCTATGCATTAGTACAAATGTCACGCATTGTAATTAAATAAATAATTAAAAGTTAGCTTTTCCAGTTAATAACAAAACTATATTTCTTTAACACACATTAAGTAGTTCCCTAATTCCCAATTGATCTGATAAATATAAAATTAACAACGTAACCAAATATTAACAAAAATAGGCTAGTCAAATATAAAAATTAAAGCAACTGCAGTTTTGTCGTTATCTAGCTTGACCACCGGAGTTAACTTGATTCAAGAAGAAAAACGCAAATGGGTAGGAAATTATTCCCATAAAAAAAAATTATAACCCTTCAAACAAAATGATAATTACTCATAAAGAAAGAAATATTTATTTACTATGAATTAATATCAAGCTTTTAAAATATCTTATTATTTTACAAAAAGAAAAAGCTGTGTGCCAAATCTTTAACTTAGCGGCTGGACGCTCTTTCTCTTATCTTCATTGGCGAAAGTTAAATCGTGTACATGTCATGACGACGATCAAAGTAATACTGAGCTAAAAAATAGTATTACCTAACTGCTTTACTTACTGCTGTATCCCTCCCACTCTATCACCTATTTCACAAACATTCGTCGATTGGAAGTAGGTTTTAGTTAAATATTTGTTTCATTTGAAAACAAAAAACATTATAACGCTTTCTCAAGATGTTTTTAAGTTTTAAAAATTTGTTTTTGTCCATTACTCTTGTAAAATACGAAGAATTTTAAATAAAATATAATATACAAACACAAATGATCTAGAATGCAGGTGGAGTCAGTCGGCGTTGTCATGGTGATGGAACCGTTTAACGACTCCGGTTCCAGCTCCAGCATTTTCTATTGGCTAGATTCAGTGAACGAAAAAATGGAACGAGTCCGGTTTCAAAAGGATTTAAATCACTCCGGATTTGACTCCACCAATTCCAGTGGATTTAACCAATGAAATTGCTGGTGTTGGGCCGGAGTCGTTAAACGGTTCCATCACCATGACAACGCCGACTGACTCCACCTGCACTCTAGATCATTCTGTGTTTGTATATTATATTTTATTCGAAATTCTTCGTATATTATAAGAGTAATGGACAAAAACAAATTTTTAAAAATTAAAAACATCTTGAGAAAGCGTTATAATGTTTTTTGTTTTCAAATGAAACGAATATTAAACTACAACCCATTTCCAATCGACGAATGTTTGTGAAGTAGGTGATAGAGTGGGAGGGATACAGCAGTAAGTAAACCAGTTAGGTAATACTATTTTTTAGCTCAGTATTACTTTGATCGTCGTAATAACATGTACACGATTTAACTTTCGCCAATGAAGATAAGAGAAAGAGCGTCCAGCCGCTAAGTTAAAGATTAAGCACACAGCATTTTCTATATGTAAAATAAAATATTAAATAATAAGTAAAGTAACTACAGCATTGCTTTTTAATTAATGAGATGGGTGTGCCTGGTGTTTCTTTGCAAGGTTCGCTATATTGGGTACGAAATTATTTTTCCTTCGACTCCCTGTCTTAGATCGACCCCTACTTTTGTTTAGAAATTAACAAAATAATAAAATGAATATTATTTTAGAATCGATATTCTAAAAAAACCTTGGAACTTATTTTATTCTTCAAGCATCAGTATTTAAGCTCGCCAGATTTTGTATTTTGGTGTGGATTCCTCTTACAAGTTGGAATGTGTCAGTGAACTTCTACATAGTAGCCTTAAGTGAGTTTTATTTTAGTGTAAACGACTACAGTATTAATTATTTTCATTTTAATTTGCCTCAATTTTTTGGGGCGGGGCGGAATCACTTTTTTTTAAAATAGGGATTTGAATCAACTCGTTCCACCATCGGACTCGTTCCAGTGGAACGAGTCCGCTCTAATAGCCCATCACTAATTTGAAGAGCGCATTTCAGATTGTTATGAAAGGATATGTTTGAGAAAGTTGTTGATCTACTGTTAATAACCTAATATTCTCTCTTCCTTTTGGATAAATGAATTAGTTCCGAAAAACTATAACAATTCTCTAATATATATTATTAGGATATCCCAAAAGTTTACATATCGCTACTAAACTTTGTAGCTAAAAATTAGTTTCTATCTTTCTTAAAAATAATATTTAATTACCACTAGTACATAAATATAAATGTTAATAGTTAGATGAGTAGCTTGTCACAAATAATAATATTATGGTCTCAAAAAAAAAAAGAAAAAAAAACAATTTTAGACTATACATTGGCATAACGATGGTCAGATCAACTATTTATCATTCCATATTATCAGTTATTGACTTATGAGGCGGCTCATTTGTTTCAATATTATCAGTTCATAAGGATTTATTTTTTTATTTATTCATCATATTTGAGGTTTAATGCTAAGCATTTAATTTTGTTTTGTTACGGAGGTTATAAAGAAGAGAGAATTGAACAATAATTTAATTAAAGAATTTAATTCACTCAGTAAAAAACTGTTTATAATTAATCACGTAAAATATTCAAACTTGATGAATCTAAAATGCGGAGTATGACTTAGAGATATCATTGGAAGAACATAATTTACCGATTAATGCAATTGTGCCACAATTCAGTAGAATTTGAGAATAGTGCGATCCTCTAGACTCTAGAGGAATAGAGTTATAGAGATGACTCGGACTAATCAAGTGAAGAAGAAACGAGTTAATTTAATGCTACTAAAAAATTTATTTATAAATGATAAATAAAAGGCAGAGATCCCGGATTCGAATCCAGCTGCTGGCCCTCAGATTTTCTCTTCCTACAAGCCACTTATAGCTAATGTCATTAACGGTGATGAACTGGGCTGTTTCTAACGACATGACACTAAAAAAGACTTTGGGCGCCAAAAACCTTAAATGTTGTCGCTCTTTAAATTACCTCCAAAAAATAAATAATGAGGGTTGTAGTTATTAGCATTCATTATATTCTTCGGATCTAAAATTACTTTAACTTCAGGCGTGCAACTTGTTACATAATTTATACAAAAATTACAATGAATGGATGTTCCATGAAAATATGCGTCAGATCATTGACCTCATAATCGCAAAAATAAACATATGTAGTTCGTCAGGGTTCCATTGATAAGCAGTTTTATTAAAATGATTCTAATTTGTTTAGAAAGCGAAACTCATTACTGGCTTACTTTTTGTTTCTTAAAAGTATTTATTAAACGTTATGTAAATCTGAACGTTATTTTTACATAAATAAGTGTTATATGTTGTTGCCTCAACTCTGATGACGTCCGTATGATACAGTAAATCCCATAATGTATCAATTAATTTTCTCTTGACTGCTAGAGAGGGATCATATTCCGTCTAGAGCCAGTCATAGCCAGTTTTAACAATAGATTTCTTAATTGATTGGTCCAATTATATTTTATGTTAGAAGTTGCGTTATGACGCATCTCTAACAAGTACTTAAAACTAATTTTTGGAAGTCTTGGAGATCCCTGGTTCGAATCCAGCTACTGGCCCTTACATTTTCTCTTCCTAGGAACTTCATTGCTGAAATTACTGACCGGTAATGGGCAGTATTATTTGTAACGAGAGAACGCTGACCCGAGGGTGGCAGTACACTGAAAAAAGGTCCGGGCGCCAATAACGTTAGATGTTGATGCGCCTTAAATAAAAAAAATTGTATATATTTAAAACCCCAATAAGGTCTCTTTATAGATCGGATGTTTCAAGGAATCTAAGGAGATCATAACCTGAAATGCAAGTTAAAACCTTCTCGATTTGGAGATATTAATGCTCAAATATCGACATAGCTTGTAATTTCAAAGTCCGTCCTCTTGAAAGAGATCCAGGTCCTACAGTAGAATAAAATTAATTACAATTTTAATATATATATAAAATAGAAATATGGGATGGCACCCCCTATATAAATAAATATTTGGATAGGTGCACCCATCGATTTGACAGTGATGTCGATAAAGTGACGGTCGATCGGGTAGCGTTGTGTAGTGGTATAGTAGTTAAGAGTTGAGAGTAATGGCGGAAAGGACAAATTTGACTTTAATTTTTTCTAAAGGTGTTTACAGTTGTTTTTATTGTCATTAGTTAAAAGGTGATGTTGTAAGAAAATATATTATTGTCATTAAAAAAGTTTTTCTTTGGTTAGTGCCCACAAACTTGACTTAGAAGAGGAATTCATCTTGTTTTTCTTTCTTTTTTTTTTGTTTTTTTTTTATACTGTCATACTTGGAACATGATCTATATATATCATATAAATTGTTCGGCAGCGGATAACCTGTTTAGATCTGAAAAATTCATTCCTTCATACTTTGCCCTGGAGCTTTTGCCCTACTATTTAACAGATGGTCTTGAAGAGGTGCTCTAACTGGTTTTAGCAATAGAACGTCTAAGTGGCGGTCGCATGTGCATTCTGGCAAATCCCTCCAGAATCTAACCTAACCGTATAATACTAGACTGTCTTAACGTAGATCCTCTTAACGATGTCTCTTGAGTCTTGATACTACAATAAACTGTTTTCTCCTGATTTATCTCGAGAACTCGCCCTTCTGTTGCTTGTCAAAAATTTTGCAAGGCCTTCTTCTAACGCTATCATTAACAAATGACTGAACTATCTATCGCATTCGCAGAAAAAAAAGGAAAATAAAGTATTTTACTTTTTATTTACTTATGTTTTACAAGAAAAAAATATCCCAAGTCTGGTTTTAAGTGCAATAAAATTAGAATCAATTTATTAACAAAACTAACCAAAACTAAAAACATCTTTAATAAGATAATGATACTATATAAGTATATAAAAATACTATGTAATACTGGAATGCTATAATATTATATGTATAAAGAAGCATTTCATTACAGGAGATCCTAGTATGTTTCTGTTTTTAGAATTTAAATACAAAGAAAAAGTATGGGTTTTATTGAGTGAACGTATAATTTACTTTATTTAATCTATAACTAAGCATGATAATGGTACTTGCTATTTTTCCAAATATCATTAAGAATGCCTCTTTCTTTTTCTGTTAAAATCTTACTAGTACCAAAACTGGCCAGGTTGTGTTACATTCAAGATGATTTTTAGAGATTAGATATGTGTATTTTATTTTATTTTTTATTGCAACATTGTTTCTTAAATTTCACTTTTCAGTTTTTTCGAACCATTGTCATGTATGTTAAAAGAAGTATTTTGTATCTGCAATATTTACATACCCGTGTTTAAAATTAAACATTTTAAACTTGTGTTGAAGTTTGTTTTGAAGAGCAATATAAGTTCTGTTAAAAGTATAAAGCGATTATAATGCCTTATACTTGTTGGACCAGTAATCTATTTTTAGTATGGATTTTGAGAAAAGTTTTTTGAAGTTCATAGAGATGATACTTGCCTATAGCCTCTAAAGTTGTATGTATTGTACTTTAGGATGTTTAAATTAAAATAAGTATTTTTGACGGAAAAGTCAACAAGAATGTCTTTTATTATTATTATTTTAGTTATTTCCAGTTTGATATTTCCAGATGCGGTTACTTATTTTAGAAACAGCGGACAGAGTGGCAGAATGGTCTGCACAATATGTTATGAAAAAAATAAATGATTTTAAACCATCCCCTGAAAGATATTTTGTGTTAGGACTACCCACTGGTAAGTTGTAAAACTAATAATAATTTTAAATATTTTTTAAGGCAATAATAAACTGAAAAAAAAAAAACACAGTGATGCTACAAAACCCAGTGTTTTAGGTCTAGCCTCCTTAACAAGCTTGCATAGTTCTTTATCTTTATGGGTGCCTTCTAATTGTATGTACACATTAATTCGCGATTTCTTGGGTTTCTCTGTTCTTTCATCTGAGCTTCTTGGGTTCATCATAATGGATGGTAAATGTTAAAAATTAGATTTCTTTTCTCAGTTTCATTGAAAGAACTTCAAAGCTCAAATTTCTCCATTAATTATGATTTTGATGGGTTCTCTCTATCATATTTTGAAGCTGTCCAAAATTCAGAGGAAATAGTTACATTTCCTAATTTTTGAATAATATTATCTATAAAAGTTTTTTAATACTATTATTAATTGCTTATAGGGAGATTTGTTAAAACATATTGTTTATTGTTCGAGGTAAATGTGACCCATAATGGACAGACTCAAATTTGAGTTAAAATATTTATTTTTCTTTATAGGTGGAACACCACTTGGCATGTATAGAAAATTGGTTGAATACCATAAATCAAATAAATTATCTTTTAAATACGTTAAAACATTTAATATGGATGAATATGTCGGTATGATAATAGTACATATTTTTACTATAAGTTTCTTACAGTGCATAATAGGCAAATAGATTGTACCATATTGTATAATATTTTTTTAAAATAAAATAATTATATTTTGCAGATCTACCGGAAAGTCACCCAGAAAGTTATCATCATTATATGTTTGTAAACTTTTTTAAGCATATTGACATAAATCCAAACAATGTACACATACTTAACGGAAACGCCAAAGATCTTGAAGCGGAATGTGAAAAATATGAAAAAGAAATACTTGCAGCTGGTGGAATTAATCTCTTTGTTGGAGGTACTTTTGTATCATCTTTGTTTTAAAAAATATAGCGAATTTTGATCTTTAAGGAAATATTACAGTAAGATGATAGAAAAATTTAAATTTATAGACAGGCCTAATTAAGACTACAGAAACTTGTTTTCCTGCCTTAGGAGATAATTCGGGTTTTTAAATGTTCTTGGAGGCCAAAGAATAATTTTTATTTGCATTTATGATGCGCTTCTTGAATTCAGCCAATAAATAATTATCTGGATTCACTATTATATCGAAATAAACAAATTCCTTATTAAAAAAAAAATTTAAGGAGCTTTTTCGCATAGATGACAATCGCATATCTGCTTGGGTTTTTATTCAGTTCACATTAATTTCATCTGTGGGTTCGCTAATTTCTAGCTACAGCATCCAAGGCGTGCATTTCATAAGGCAGCAGCTGACCTGAAAATAATCTGATTAGAATTAACATATGTTTAATTTTTTATCTGGAATCGTGAGACTCTAGACATTTTTTCTTGAACTATATTAAATAAAAATCATTCAAAAAAAACAACAGAGTATATCACTTGATTGGAACAGTGAGCTGAAAGAAGCTCCTAGGAAGAGAAAATCTAAGGGCCAGCAGCTGGATTCGTACCCGTGATTTCCACGTTGGAGTCCAGTTCTAGCTAAACACTCAGCTAATCCCTTCCCTTCGTAGGTCTATAAATATTGGTTTAAAGAACGTTGATCTTGAGAGGATTCTAGGGATGTTGGGAGAACGTACTTCTTCGACAGTGACATTTTAATATACGGAAAATATTTTAGGCAAATAAACGTTTCTGTAAAAAATTGTAAGCTGCAGCATTTATATTTACAGTAAGAGAACATGTTCACTATCAGTTTTTATTACCTGCTGATGAGGACAAGTAAGTTTCGAAACTTCTAATGCCCTATTCTTTGATCTTGAATTAATTAAAAATGTTCATTACAGGTATCGGTCCGGATGGTCACATAGCATTCAATGAGCCGGGTTCTTCCTTAGTCTCTAGGACCAGAGTGAAAACATTAGCTCAAGAAACTTTGGAAGCAAATGCTAGGTTCTTTGGAAATGATATAAACCAAGTACCAAAAAGAGCGCTTACAGTTGGAGTTGGTACGGTAATGGAAGCCAAAGAGGTGATTTTCCAATTTTTTTGCATTTTTTTTGTTCAAATTTGCTCAAAAAGGGACTTCTGTGAACTGAAAATTTAGGTATTTTTATCTATTTAAGACAATTTTCGGGCCGTTTTCAAAAAAACAAAGAAAATCTCAAAAAACTGAAAAATCAGTTCAGTAAAATGGCACTTCCATGGCTTTGATCCTATTTGATTTTTTTTTTTTGTTCATATGATTTAAGGCGCGTCAACATTTGAGGTAATTAACGCGCGGAGCTTTTTTCAGTGCACTGCCGTCCTCGGAACAGTGTTCTGTCATTACAGACAACACTGTTCATCATCGGACATTGAGCTGTAAGAAGCTTCTAGGAAGTAAAAATCTAAGGTACAGCAGCTGGATTCGAATTCGGGACCTCCGCGTGAGAATCCAATACGTTAACCGCATAACTAATCTTTTCCCTCACAACTTTATAGTTTATCTTTTTGGGATTATAAGTTGCGCTTACCATACATAGACTCATTCACATACTATCTATTTATGAACTCAATGTAACGTGTATTCTTGATGAAAACTCATAATCCAAAAACTTCACAATCACAATCATACCTTTTAAATTTTTTTCCCCGTTTCTTTTAATAGGTATTAATTCTTATAACTGGTTCGCATAAAGCTTTTGCACTTCATAAAGCTATCGAAGAAGGTATAAATCACATGTGGACTGTATCTGCACTGCAACAACATTTGCATGCAATTATTGTTTGTGATGAAGATGCAACGCTTGAATTAAAAGTAAAAACAGTAAAATATTTTAAAGTAAGTATCGAATTTGTAACTGAATTACAAATAATTTATTATAAAAAACATTAAACTATTTATTGATATCTAAGTAAAAAAAGAATAAGTTCCTTTAGAGATATTGTAACATATGAAGTAGTTATAAATGCATGTATTTTCTACAATTTTTTTTTCTTGCTCTTTTAAGAAGGTGGCAGTTTCATTAATAATAAAATACTTTCTTAATTCAAAAAGAAAGAAAATGCAAACAGAAAACAGAAAGCAAATCAATTCTACATTGATGACTTCTCGTAATTGACAGAAAGTTATTTTATAAAAAAAATAGTTTATTTCATTAGGTTTTCCCTATATTCCATACTTGCATGCCACCAAGTAAAATAAAGTAATCGCCTATTTTTTCAGGCGGGGCTTAACGTCCAACTACCATTTATTAGGTGTCGTGGACGGAGGCGACTAGCAAACTTAATTTACTATTTCTCATTTAACCACCAAATAAAATCTAAGGCCAAGACCGGGAATCGAACCCAGTACCACAATGCATATTAGCTTTGCAGGTCTCGACATGCCGCCAAGTAATTGCTGCCTTGGCTGCAAACCTTTTTTTTGGTTTCTAAAACATGGACCAACCTGAAATTAACCATTGCTTTAAGGACTTTACTCAGACAGGTCGATAGCTAGAGGGTTGGCTAGGATTTTTTTTCTTTAGAGATCGGTATTACAATTGATTCACGCCTACTGTCAGGCTACTGGTCGTTCTCCAGTTATTATATTGTATTATACAAAAATTATACTTTATTGTTTTAAAAGGTAATCAGGGCCTGTTAACATTCTCAAGCGGGTCACTCCATTCTAATGAATCAAATTGCTGTCATTTGATCTGCTGGCAATTAATTCGGACCAGCCTTTTCCTTCAACCAATCCTGTCCCTGTTATCTTTGTCATTTCTGCTAGCCTCAATTTAATTTATATTTTTTCACTCGAGTAAATTATTTTTTTCCGAGTTTTTATCTACTGAGTTGAGCTTAATTTTCACCTCTTTTGCTAACTCTTCGGCTTGCTATTCTTTCAACAACATGATGCTCCACATGGTAGTGCCCATCAAAATTACCTTTTTTTGTATACATTTTTTAACATCTTCAGAGCCATCCATCGCTCATAAAATTTACGCCAGGTGTTATAGCTGTTTGGCCACCAACAACAACTATCACTGTCAACAGTTTGATATTTTTCTGAGACTGGGTTTCCAGGCCTCAAGAATCGTCATAACCTTTTATTTATTTTTGTCAACATGAGAGGCAACTCCACGCCCTATTCTCCTTGCATCGTGGATGAACCGTTTCTGTATAAAATAGTTTCCATTTTGGAAAAGTGTTGCCATTCTTCAGTGTTGGCATTCATAAAGTTCAGAATTCAGAGTATCAGTTCTCTTGTTTGGAGTAGATGTAAGCGTTTGGAATGTGTTGTAACAAAGAAAGCTCTCTGAAGTGGGAAGATCCAAACATTTCAGCGTCTATATTTGTAAATATATTCCCATAAATTGTGATTCAATATAAGCAGAGGTTACTGAGCTCACCTTGTACGTATAAGTTACTCTTATTAAAATCAATTTAAATATTTTTGTATTTATGTATACAAATATTTGATGATTTCTTTCTTTACTTAAACCAGGCATTGTTTGACGTCCACCAAAAACTAGTAGAAGAGTAACGATGCCAGTATTGGTATATACATATACATTATTTCTATATCTGTGTTGTGTGTTTGTCATTAATATATTGTTTGTCTTATTAAATCATAGCTATGTTAAGTAAAACAATAGTCGAAATAGCATTACTTAAAATATTTTATTCACTTTTCACTATGTAGCTTTCATTTGGGAAAATTCATCGTAATTTTTGGCAAAAACCGAGTTTAAATGATTTTCACGAATATTCAACATTTAATGGTCCTTTTCTTCAAACATGGAAATTTTTAATAAATGTTCGATGGCCACAAGATTCAATGTAACATACAATACTGAGAAAACTTTCAAATAAAGTACTTTGGCAATCGATTTACTGATATACTTAGTAGAAAAAAAAAAATAATAAAAAAAAGTCATAGTTTATTTTGGGCATTAAACGGTATTTCTGAACACCAAGATTTAGCGACAGTCAACTTTCTTTCATTCTGTAGAAAACTTTTATCTAACTGCATGTAGAGACACTGTCGCAAACTGATAAAAAGTCACTCGTATTTTTTAGAAAAAAGCTAAATAAATAACAGTAATACATTGAATTAAGAATAAAATCTTGCTAGAGCCTAGGTTTTGCGGGCAAAGCGAAAGCGATTTATCACCTTAGTAGAAGGCCCTATTCTATTAAATATTTGAATGTATATATATGTGTAATTTGCTTTTTATAGTTTATATTTGCATAGTAGCGAAGCTTTACTAGAATGCGGAATGCTTTACAATGATTTAAATTGATTTTTGTTTCCTTAAATATTTAATGTTCTCCAAAAAAATTGTTTTTTCTTTAAGCTTGAATTTTAAACATTCTTGATCTAAACCGTCTGTGAAAATGCTTGTTAATTTAGTTAATGTTCTCATTGATTTATCAGTAGCTTAAACAGCTAAACAAGATTCTTACAATTCCATTTTTTAAAAAAATACTTTCTCTCATTAAACGTAATACAATAATTTTGTACTTTTTGTTTTCAGAATTTATGGGGCGTCCACAAACAGTTAACTAAAGAATGAAGGAGTCGGCAGGAATTCAAAATTGGTACTAAATTTATATACGAATGTTTATATACTTTCAAAATATATATATATATATATTGGTTTTCTAGACTTTTTGTTGTTCTTCATTTAGAAAAATCTGCAGACCTAATTCCTCCAATGAAAGTGTATCAAACAGTTGTTATGAATTTTATTTATTAAAAACGTATTCCCTACTGTAATTTTCTTGCCTAATCGTAAAAAATAAATAAAATCAAATCATATTGTTGAATAATGTGCCAGAAACAAAATTAATTAAATATCAATTCAAAATAAAATAAGTCAGGTGTTTAAAAAAATAAAATAAACCCAATTTTTAAAACAAAAATGAAATATTAAATCAATATGATTACTGTTAAAAATGATTAACAAAAATAAAATAAAAATAAAAATACTGATCGTATTTATTAACTATTTACATTAATGGGAATCAATGAAAGATTTTAATTTAAACATATTTACATTGAACAAAAATAATTTATCTCTCTCTCGCTTTGGATAGCAAGCAGTCTACCTGCTTCTGATACGTAGAGAGATAGTGTGCTCTTAAAGGTTCATATGTAGAACAAGCAATCAGTATATGATGGAGGGTCTCGAATTCTTGCTATTGCAAATTGTGCATAATTTATAATATTGGAACTATTACGAAAATGGCATGTAATTTTATGCTTGAACGAATGTCTCAATTGGCAAATAATTCTCAATTAGACAATGCTGGTTCTGAACCGAAGATAATCTTCTCCCAAGCCCAAGTACAGAGTTAATTACATTGTTCACATCAATTCTTAAACAGTGATTACTAAATTTTTCGATTATGTCAGGCATCGGATGTACAGTTCAGCGGTAAAAAATGTTCAGCACCAACTGTAACAAGCAGAGATCTTAACAGAGAAACCCAGTTTAGCCCTACAGGAGTTTTACCATTGCTATCCAAATCCACCAATTGGCAGAAGTAAGCCTTAGGAATATAACCTTCGGACATCTCACACAGCTTAATCCACAAATTCAACATTCTCTACAGAACACGCACCTTAGTTTGCTGAATCCCTGACTCCGGTTTTATAAAGCTTTGCAGGTAATATAAATTTTTAACAAACCGAGTTTGCACACACTCGAGTTACTCCATGTACATCGGAGACCAGAGCTCAGAACTATACAGTAAAGTAGCATCCACAATGGCATGAAATAGTCTGAGCATTGCAGTCCCAAATGTCAGCTATAGAGCGCCACAAGATATTCTGAACTCTACCTTTAGCCATATATTCGTTGACAGAGTGCTCAGCAGCCTTCGCAAATATACCAGAAGGAGCCAATGGAACTCTAGGATAGCTATAAGTGCTGAGTTTTTCTACCATTCTGCCAGTTAGTGGAACTGGATTTATCTTTCTCAATCTTCCTCCTTTATGGAAAGCACAACTTTTATCAATACTTTTTTTCAATATTTACAAGAAGTCCGTTTGTGGCGCAGTATTTACTTAATAATTTTAATTTGAATTGCACAACAAACGAGTCTGCCAAGATGACCTGCAAAGAACAGCATTAAAAGGTCATTCAACTGACTAATTCTCAATCCTGCTTCTGAAATATTCAATAAAAAGTGAAAACAAAAGAGGAGAGAGAGAAAGAATCTCTCTGTAGAACCTCCTTGTGTTACTCCCACAGAGCTGTAGAGAAGTTTTATCTGAATTGTATAATCAGACTAGCTCGAACTTGTATACTTTTTAAAATTCGTATGAATTTGGAACTGACGCCAAGATTGAACAGTTTGGTCATCAACAAACTGTGATTTATTGAGTTGGAAGTCGATGAATATGTCATAAACCATCTTTCTACTCCCAAAGTACATATTAATAACAGAAGTTAATGGAAACAGGTTGTCTATACAACTTCGGCCTGCTGGAAATCCTGACTGATCCTATGTGGAGTAATATTTATAAATATAAGGAAGGCGCCACGATAGCCGAGTGGTTACAGGCGAAGCCCGCAAAACTAAGATGTATTGTACTGGGTTCTATTCCCGGCCAAGGCATTAGATTTTATTTAACGGTAAATAAAATAATTCATTGTAAATTACGTTTGCTAGTCGCCTCCGTCCACACCTAATTTGGTTGTTGAATGTATGTAAAAAGCTTGCCTGGAAAAGTAACAATTAATTTACTTTATTTACAAATATAAGGATGGGAATTTCACTAAAACGAAAATAGCGCTTAAGAGAAAAATATGACAAAATGTCACTCACACATCATCCTCAAAATCAACTCAACTCCCTTTATGATAGCCCTTATCTCCTTTCTTTTATAATTTGAGTATTTTAGTTACAATATTAGGATTTTTTTTTTCCATAACTGTATCTAATAGTCATCAAAAGAGGCGTAGCTTCCTATCAGGCTTTAAGAAAGGCTAAGCCTACCCAAAACGTTTTTCGAAAAAGAAGAGAACACAGCTTTTGCTAGTTCTGTGAAAATATTTTTCAGTACACTATTGAAGCCTGATGGACAATTTTGAATAGTGGCCTCTACAAATAGACCTAGTCAGAATATTTGCGGTCTCTATCAAAAGCTAGGTGCTAACTCAGCCTCAAGCACAAGCGCAGTTGTCCACTTTGTAAAGAATACAATATGCGTTTACAAAGGATAGCCTTCGGAATTCGCCTGTAGGAAGCATCTGGCGATTATTTGGAATGGAATACTTACTAGGTCCTCGGTTAATTTCCCACTGAGAAAGTTCGTTCACCAATTCTAAAAATGCATATCGTTCCTTTTTTTAGTTTATTGTTTTTTTTTTTAATATATATATTTTTTCAAGGTTACGTTACATGTAGGTGACTGAGGTTCATTTTGGCAAAGTCAACTTTAAAAAAAAATAACCACACTGTGTTACTGTTCACAACCTTATCAATAGAATGATGAGCTTAATTAGGATCTTGACTTTTTCAGTTAAGGTTTAGCGATTTCTTAATGAGAAATAAAAAGTAGGCTATTTATTAGTACTGGTTTTTTTTTTCAAATTTAGAAAGTATTTTTTTGTTTGCTCTACTTATTCTAATAATTTACTTCGGTGTAAATATATTAAATTAATGTTTAACATGGGCATGAATTATGAATTTATCTAAGAAAGTACGACGTTTCGGACATCTCTGGTGAACTTTACTAGAGAAGAGAGTGGGTCATTAATAATGGTATTGTGACTGGATTATAGATTATCATACCTAGTCCTTAGTTGCACTAAATCCTTGTTTTAATCCTATCATAAAGGCTCCTTATTGCAATCAGAAATTTCTTGGTAAGACCCAAGATAATGTATAATAAGGTACTGCAATGGTACAATCAAGTGCTTTTATAAATTAAAAATCAAAACACTTAGCTCATTTAATTCAAATCATTTTAATCATACGTCATCGTACAAAATAAAAAAGTTTACAGAACACTATTCAACGTTTACTGGCTAATTCATTTAAAATCCTTAAGGGCCACTGTCAAACTCTGGTGCCTTTTTTATTTTATGTAATATAAAGTAAATAAAAAGGTTTTAAAACAATAATTAAAGCTAAAGTAGAGTATTGAAGCAAATCGTAGAAAATTAAAAATAAAAGTAATGAGAACATTTGCACTTTCTACTTTCATCATTTTTAAAACTCAGAATTTTAGTGATATGTTTATCTAATTTAAAGAGGATAGGAAGTGCATTATACTAATTACACTTTAGAGAGAAGCGTGCACCCAACGCTAGAAAGCTTGTGGCCATAAAATGAACTTAACTAATAAATTATTACAAATAATGGATTTAGTTCTACTCTAATAAGTATAAATCAAGTTTATCAAAAATCCTTGAGCAATTAAAAATCAAAAAAATAATCAGTAAGTAAATCATAAAATTAACTAGATAAAAACTGAATTCGACTATTCTTATATGTATGGCACCTTGCAGATCAAGAAACCCAACGTCATCTTGGGTGCAAGTTGATTCATAAAAACGAAAAAATTTCAACTAATTCAATAATTTACCCATTGTTATTTCCCTAATCATACGTTGACGAATTTCTGGGATATCTTTTTGGCTGAAGGTGAATGCCGCATTTCTCGCCAGATAGTCCGCATATGTGCAACAGAATACCCCGCAATCTACCCTGTTGTATTGTTTTGGGATGTCCTTAACACTACATTTTATCCAGCCTTCCATTGACATTTCCAGCTTGTGTTTAGTGTTGTATTCTTCTACTAAATATTGTTGTATCCTGTGCAAGCAAAAGAAATTAGTACCGCCTAAACTATCATAATAAGAAATTAATTTCTTTTTGAAATCTACGATGACTAAACACCAATGGTTCGGCATGTGTATTGGTATCATTAACATGTCAAAGAGGAAAATGTTGGTGTACTCTGTCCAACTTTTTACTGCCTCATAGCCATAGCGAATCAGAATCTGGTAGAAAAAACAACTGAATGAGAAGACTTTTGGTAGGTGATCCTCAGTTTTTGAGCGCTCAGAAATCATTTTAAGATAAAAATCTATTATTTCGTCATTTAAAAGGTTATGCCCCTGTAGAGTGTCTAGGTCAAACTGCCTTATATTGAAACCGTATAGATTAATAATTATTTCACCAGCCAGTTCGGTGAGAGACTGACTTGATGGTTGATCATCATCAATACTCCTTAATTCTGGTGCGCTCCTAGTCTTCCTTACTTTCATATTCTTTGGCAAGTTAATTTCACTCACGGCCTTCCGTTTTCTAGCTGGCCTATTTTGATTCACACATCGTACATGTTTTTTTTTGCTTTTTGTTCTTTTAATTCTTCTAGCTATGCCACCATGCCTGTTTTCTTGCCACTTTTGTGAATATTGTAACTTTTTCAAAGGCCAAGTTATACTACTCCATAAGTTTACTAAAATGTTATAAAAAAAATTCGCTATCTCTAACATGTTTAAACGTAGGATAAAAAAGCGAAATAATTTTTTTTGTATAAAGTCCTTATAAGTTTATAACCACACTTTTTCAATGTTCTGCAAAATTTAACCCTGGCCACCGCTTATTTTACCCACTGCCACCATCATTTCTGGTATTTTGACAATTTATTTTTTCTAATAGAATATTACAGAATATGTTACATATTGATTGTTTTTATTTGCAGGTTCACGAATAAATTAGTAATTAATTTAGAGATGATACTGCATAAGTTTATTATTTTACATTATTTGTATTTGTATTTTTTTTTTTTTTTTGTGGTAACAGGCTACAGCATTTATTGTAAATAGGATGAATATTATACATGCAATAAAATATCTATTAAATATATTGAATAGGTTTGATACGGATGAATAGTGTGATTGTCATCTTTTGGTCATCATAAGATTTTCTCAGTTCAGCACCATCACATTTCCATGAGGTATGTAATCATTCTTTATTTAATTGTAACTTACAATGCAGTAACGTTTCTGGTATGTTTGGATAAAAATCTTGAAAATGTATTAAATATGTTTAATAGGGACGTATATGTTGGTGGGATTATAATTTGTTTGTTCCTATAAGATTTTGGCGGAATTACCCCTGCAGCACACCATTACTCTTCAATTACATAGGTAAAAATTATTTACTATTTACTTTTAATTTACAATGCAGTGAAGTTTCTAGTATGTTCGAATAAAATATTTTTAAAATGTATTAAATATGTATAATAGGGACGTATATGTTGGTGGGATTATAATTTGTTTGATCATATAAGATTTTGGCGGAATAACCCCTACAGCACACCATTACTCTTCAATTACATAGGTAAAAATTATTTACTATTTACTTTTAATTTACAATGCAGTGACGTTTCTAGTATGTTCGAATAAAATATCTTTAATATGTATTAAATATGTTTAATAGGGACGTATATGTTGGTGGAATTATAATTTGTTTGTTCCTATAAGATTTTTGTGGAATAACCCTTACAGCGCACCATTACTCTTCAATTAGGTAAAAATTATTTACTATATACTATTCATTAACAATGTAGTGACATTTCTCGACTTTTGTAAATTAATGAAATGAAACTTTGGTAAAAAAAGTAAATCTTGGTTATTTGGTAACGGCTCATCTAAATTTCATTTTTTACTCGTTTATCACCGCTGCGGTGTAATACCATTGTTTTGACTCGTTTAATTGTTACTCTGTGAAGTAAACATGCAAAACATGATTAGACCCTTTATTTCATTGTTTTTTGTTTTGTTTAGGGAAGACATAATACCGAAATTGATTTTCTAAACTTTACAATGGATTATTATCCCGAACGTTATGTGTAAGCGGTATTGTTGGAGAATCGCAAGTAACACTAAACATCGTACATTTGTAAAAATGCAGTCCTCTAAGTAAATTTTGTGCAATACTACAGAAAGTCAAAAGGTCTTTATGGTTTTGCAGCTGAAGATGCTTCTTTAAAAATTGTCCTCTGTAAAAGCATCCCAATTTCTTTGCGAGTTCAGGTTAAAAAATTACCGTATAAAGTTGGTGGAAAGAAGTTTGTTAGAGATAGTCGAAACTTACCGGGGATGCTGTTATTAACCTAAGCGTAATACATACAAACTCTGTGTACATTTTTTTTTTACTTAATATTATCTAATTATTTTTGGGACAAAGACAGGCCAGAATCTGTATCACCATTCTTTCGAGAGTGTACCCCTTTGTCTTTACTTGGGCAAATTACTGAGCGACCTCTTAATGTGCAAATTAGACCAATGTCTAACTCTTAGAAAACCTATGGATAAAATATTTTAGCCTTTTTTCTTTCAGATCAATTTTTCAGGGCAAGAATGTTTATTATTTTATAACATAGCTTCGTACCACTCAAACAGTTTTTATTTTAAAAAAATCAGTGTTTTTTTCATCATTGACATTTTATCATATAAACGTAGTTAATAAATACCCTTGCGTCACAGAGCTAATAGAGCCGAACACATTTACCCTCGAATCCAACCTACCACGTTCATGACAATAAATACATACGCATCGTAAAGCTAAAGAACCTAACGCGATTCTTTTATACCTTGTTAAACTATCGTGTCAACATTGGTACTGTTGAAGTGGAGCACTCGATATTCCTTGCATCCCTCTATACCCAACCCAAAACATAAACCCAAGATGCAACCACACTATGAACAGTGAATATAAACAGAGAGTACATGCAAGAAGGGTTGGCGAACCTAACACTCCAACCAACCCGAAGAACCTAGGTCTATCTCATTCTGAGTTGGAGAACCTGCTATTCCAGCTTATTCAGTAACTGAGTTGTTTATACCTTAGTGTTATTGAATTGCCATGTTTGGAATATGAACTGTCATTGCCAAGTTCTACAGAATTCTTTCTTTTATAGTAAAACTAAAATTGAACCAAGATAAGGACGAACTTTTCTATAGTACTTATGCATGAAATCAAAAGCATGGATTGTTCTGTAAATTGTAGAACCAGTTACGCGTGCATTGACTACTTTTTCAGGGATCTTGGCACCGAAATAGTATCTCACGTAATATGAAAAAACCCAAATAGCTCTAAATATTTCACATAGTACACGTTGAGTGTGCATAGTTTGCAACTCAGATAGGATATGCAACTACACACTCATCCAATCAAAATTACACTGTAACTGTTTTACGAAAAAAGATTTACCTGGTATCTATATGTTTATTTACATCATTAACGGTTATAAAACCTTTTTATGAACTAAACGATGTATACATTAGAGACACCTATTAAAATATATAATACACAGCCAGTATATATACAAAACCATAAATATACAGGGTGAACCAGTAAGTATTGTCCATAGGCCTACTGTGTGTAGTACATCTAAAGTGGAGTTCAATGACGTATTGGCCAACTTCATATTTTCCACTGTTCTTGAGTGACGTCACCTTAATTTTTTTTTTTCTAAAATCCTTACTTTTTCCCAATAAAAATGTTATTTCTCAGAAAGTTTTAGTCTGAATTCGATTCTGATGAGACGGTTAGAAAGACAGATAAATTTTCTAAAAATTGATATCATTTCAAAGCATAAGTCATTCTCCAAACAGCCTCAATCTCCCTCCGAATGCTGGAAAAATAAAAGTAATCGAAATCTTTAAGAAAACTCATTAGGCCCTTATGTGATCACTATCAGACCTAGGTGCTGGCACTTTTTATAAAAAGTTTCCTTGTCTAATGTGGGCTTTCAAACGGTATATCATTTTCCAGGATTCCTTTCATCTTCGTATGAGAAATTACGTTTGTTTTTGCAAGAAAACGTGTTCACGAGCACACAACAGTGTTAGTTTATCAAGTTGTTTAATTCATTGAAAACTCTTTTAGATGGACCAATAGTCAATTTTAAAGTAGGCTGTCTTAAAATAAGGAAGTCAAAGGTTATAATTGCACTCAAAAAAAAATAATTCTAAACTCTCTGAAATATTTTAGAAAATATTGAAACCAATCTAACAGATAAGTTTTCAACAGAACAAATTTTCTATTGTACCATATTTGAAACTAAGCAAATTAACCTTCGATAATAAAAATAAAAGTACGTGTTTAAAATATTTGCTAAGATTTTCTCAAATATTTCAGAGAGTTTAGAATTATTTTTTTTTTTTAGTGCAATTGTAACCCTTGACTTCCTTATTTTAAGACAGCCTACTTTAAAATTGACTATTGGTCCATCTAAAAGAGTTTTCAATGAATTAAACAACTTGATAAACTAACACTGTTGTGTGCTCGTGAACACGTTTTCTTGCAAAAACAAACGTAATTTCTCATACGAAGATGAAAGGAATCCTGGAAAATGATATACCGTTTGAAAGCCCACATTAGACAAGGAAACTTTTTATGAAAAGTGCCAGCACCTAGGTCTGATAGTGATCACATAAGGGCCTAATGAGTTTTCTTAAAGATTTCGATTACTTTTATTTTTCCAGCATTCGGAGGGAGATTGAGGCTGTTTGGAGAATGACTTATGCTTTGAAATGATATCAATTTTTAGAAAATTTATCTGTCTTTCTAACCGTCTCATCAGAATCGAATTCGGACTAAAACTTTCTGAGAAATAACATTTTTATTGGGAAAAAGTAAGGATTTTAGAAAAAAAAAATTAAGGTGACGTCACTCAAGAACAGTGGAAAATATGAAGTTGGCCAATACGTCATTGAACTCCACTTTAGATGTACTACACATAGTAGGCCTATGGACAATACTTACTGGTTCACCCTGTATATTATAAAACTATAATCATAGTACAAATATAGAGATTTACACATAATTAAAGGATTGTCCAATTGAATTTTAATTATTCTGATAGTTGATTAAAAGAAGTGAGTTTTGATAGCATTAGCTTATATGAGAATATTCTTAGAGACCTGTTTCTTCATTTTTCTTTCCTTTTTTGATATTTATGAGTCATTGTAATTGTTATTTACATTTCACTTTTTGTAATTTAATGCCGATTTTTTTTTTTTTTATTTACTTAGTGCCGCTTTTTATCTCCTATTTTCTTCTTATGTATTGTAACATCGACTTCCTGCTATCGATATATTCAATACTCGAAATACTTTTCTTAATATCTGTTTCCAGGAGTATTAATTTATGGAATAAAGCAATGTTACTATTATCAGAATGTTTGAAGGGTCTGAGGGATTAAGTTAAACTTAGATATATTCTATATTCTGTCGATCGTGCTATTGAAGTACATTGTGCGCTCCTAGAATCAGAGTGTAATCCACAATTTGACAGGGAGCACGCAGTAAAACCAAATATGATCCAAACCCTGAATTTTTATTTATCATAACCCAAACTAACTCGTTTAATAATAATACTTTAACTTAAATATTTTAAAATACTTTAACACTCGCCCCTTATTACCCCTTTAACACTTGCCTTTGGTACTATAATTATTTGAGAAATATTTAATCAATAGTCGCCTGTCGGCAATTGAACGTATTATAAATCCGGGGTAGCTTGGTTTACCGTATACTTCAAATTTCAAAAACTGACGTGTTTGTGTTGTAATCACTTATGCTTGAATGTAACTGATGTTTTTATCATTGTAAAGTATGGAGGAAAAAAGAAGAATAATAGTACAACAATTTCAACATTTGGAGCGAAGGATACAACAAAATTGGGAAGAAAATAAAGTATTTGAACTGGATGCTCCAAAAATCAAAGAACCAACTGAAAATAAATTATTTGTGACCTTTCCGTTTCCTTATATGAATGGTAGACTTCATCTTGGTCATTCATTTTCGTTATCAAAATGTGAGGTATGTCCTCTAGAGTATTTGTTTGTTATGAAATGTGTAAAAAGTTTACAATATTCTGACAGTTTCTTGTTTTCAGTTTGCTGTAAGGTATAATAGACTCAAGGGGAAACGTTGTCTGTTTCCTTTTGCTTTTCATTGTTCCGGCATACCAATCAAAGCATGCGCTGATAAGCTAAAGAAAGAACTAAAAGAATATGGATTTCCACCACAATTTCCTACAGACATCCCATTGCAGGCAGATGGGTATACTGATGAGGGTGAAATCACCAAAGATAAATCTAAAGGGAAAAAGGTATTGAATTGTTATATATATTTAATTAAGATCTTTAAGACAAGGCGTTGTGGGAGATATACAGGCCAAAGAGGATCTTAAAGATAACTGGCCGCTTTCATAATAAAGACTGACTCTACCTGAATGCAGAGGTTATTGGATGTTGATAAGATGGACTTAATTCTAAAAATGTCCAGCATCTGAGATCACAGCGTATTATTTTATGGGGTAGGTGGTCGTGGTCGAGGTTTACCTGTACCATATTCAATTTACTGAGTTCATTTTTGTTTCACGGAAAATCACACTTCATCCCGCTTTTCTTTCATTCCATTTGGTGCTTTCAACGCTGCAGTGCTTTGAAAACTCTCCGAGCATGGATTCCAAAAATATGTTTTGTTCTTATGTGTTCTGTGACTGCCCGATCTTCATGATTAGCGATCTCATCAAGCCGAATTAATTGAGAATATTCCGTCCAAACATGAAACCCACTGATGCCAGTCCACTGTTTTTTTTTTTTAAGCTAAGTGATCAACAAGTTGATTGACTTCTACTGACGTTTACAAATTCTGCTTGGCTATTCGAAGTTGCATGGTAAGTTGCAGTAGTCTTTCAGAGAAAACTGTACTTTCTTGGTTTCAGTTTATTTTGAGGAAGAATTGTTACTTGCAGTATCAAAAACACTATAATGGCATTGTTAAGTAGGCCTATCAAGTACAGTATGTGCGCTGGTTAATCCTGATATACAGGGTGTTCTATTTAAAACGCACCAATCGCTAATAACTTTTTAGGAAAGCGGAATTTCGAAAAACCCACGTAGTAAACTATATGTTTTTTTTAGTCTAGTTTTCAAATGTTCCATCCCCGATGCTATATCTTCATTTTTGGCGGAGTTACGGCCAAAAACCCAATTGGGATTTCATAAGGACCACTGGTTTTGACAAAAATGACGTTGACCCCGTTTCGATACCCCTAATATTTGTCGAGATATTTAAGATCAAAATAAGTATTTTATCAACTCGTGAACGGCTTTCAATATTAATTTTGCACCTCAAACACAAGTTTTGGGAGGTCCTCTGAATGAAAAAAATGTTATTTGTGACGCAAAGAACAAAAATAATAATAATTGAAGATTTTAAAATATGAAATGTAATGTAATGGTTATGGGTGAATGAGGATATATTAGTTTTATCATCAAATAAAAGCAACCATCACATCATGTTAATGTACTCCGTATGCAAGACTTCTTGACCTATGATTACGGTAAGAATATCTTGCCAGGTTGTTGGTCTAGTGGTCAAGAGCGTGGTTTTGTAAGTGGGAGATCCCCAGTTTGAATCCCGCGTATGCAGTTATTCATAATACTTAATACATCACAATACTTTTTTTAAATAAAATGTAGTCATACGAGGGATTCGAACTGGGGATCTCCCACTTACAAAGCCACGCTCTTGACCACTAGACCAACACCTGCCCATCCCTGGCAAGATATTCTTACCGTAATCATAGGTCAAGAAGTCTTGCATACGGGGTACATTAAAATGATGTGATGGTTACTTTTATTTGGTGATAAAACAAATTTATCCTGATTCTCCCACAACCATCACATTACCACTACATCCTTTACAATCTTCAATTATTATTATTATTGTTCTTTGCGTCACGAATAACATTTTTTGCAGTCAGAGGACCTCCCAAAACGTGTATTTCTGGTGGAAAATTAATATTGAAAACCGTTCACGAGTTGATAAAATAGTTACTTTGATCTTAAATATCTCGACAAATATTAGGGGTATCGAAACGGGGACAAAGTCATTTTTCACAATTTTTTATGTAGTTTTCACAACCATTGTCAAAACCAGTGGTTCTTATGAAACCCCAATTGGGTTTTTGGCCGTAACTCCGCCAAAAATGAAGATACAGCATCGGAGTTGGAAAATTTGAAAACTAGACCAAAAAAAAAAAAACAAATAGTTTACTTCGTGAGTTTTTTCGAAATTCCGCTTTCCTAAAAAGTTATTAGCGATTGGTGCGTTTTAAATGGATCACCCTGTATATGCAGGGTTATTTCTATTTCTGACGAGCCCATTTTATACGTTTTGAGTGGAACATTTTTGGAACATTGGGACAGAGGATGAAGAGGTAACGTTGAACTGAAGAATATGTTGTAAGCTGCATTAGATTTGGCACTGCGTTGGGCCGGATAAAATTATGTGAGCTTTTGTACAATGTACGTAGAGTTAGAATATTATGTGAGTGGTATTCTGAGGTATATCTGGTACCTATATCTTCCGTGGAAATCTAAGGTTTACTTATTTAAAATATTACACAGGCAATAATTTATATGTAAATGAACAATTATTATTGTCTAAAACCTGTATTGATTTATGTGTTTTAGAGCAAAGCTGCTTCCAAATTTGTGGATGTCAAATATCAATGGCAAATTATGCGCACCCTTGGTCTGCCAGATGAAGAAATTACAAATTTTTGCGATTCAGATTTTTGGTTACGCTATTTTCCACCCTGGGCAGTCCATGATTTAAAAACATTTGGTGTTCATGTAAGTAAATGCAGATAGATAATGTAGATCAAGCTCATATTCCTTACTTTTTGTTATTAAATCGGTTTGATGGCCAATGAAGCAGAAACAAATGATTTTTTTAGAAAGCACTATGCTTAAAAATTAGAATCGCAGAAAGGTTGAATAATATTTGGTGATAAAGAACTTTGATCACGTTCAATCTTTCGGAAATTTCTCAAAGCCAAATCCACTGCCACCTAAGTTCTATCGTGGTAACATTTGTAAACAATATTAAGAATCACTAGCACCAGCTTTTTGTTTTACTTTGGCTTTCAGGTGGATTGGAGAAGAACGTTTATAACAACAGATGTGAATCCTTATTTTAGTAGTTTTGTACAGTGGCAGTTTATAAGATTACGTGATGCACAAAAAGTTAAATATGGTACGAGATATACAATATTCTGTGAAAGAGACGGCCAACCTTGTATGGATCATGACCGGGCCTCTGGAGAAGGCGTAGGACCTCAAGAATATACCGTTATCTTGCTGAAACTTTTGGGACCGTATCCATCAAAACTCAGGTAATTTAAATGAATGTCACCCACTTTTTATTATGTCTTTTGTTTGCCTGTTCGTCTGTTTATAGTTCAATTTTAAAACAATCAACAGAATAATTTTTTTAGTTTTTTCTCTATTTTAAGAAAATATCGTAAACATTTTTATATTCTTCAAATTCTATAATTTTTTCGCTAGAACATTAATTTTGGGAGCTTCTCAGGGACTGGTTGTTTCCCAAGTATTGTCTGAACATTTTAGGGCAGACCTTTACAACCTTACTTTACTGAAAGAGTTCTTGATTTTTTTGAAATTTTGTCTGGCCGCCAGTACTCCGCAACCATTTCTTCTTTCTACGAAAAATATTTTACTCTCTGAAAGATATTTTTAGAAAGTGTAAGTTATTTCGTCTGGATATTTTTCCGAGACAAATCTACATATATTTCGTCACTGAGTCATCCTTACTGACTCTTCATTCCAGGAAAATATTTGGATTCAATCGATGCACGATTTACTATTGATTATATATATATATATATATATATATATATATATAAACAGAGTTTACTAACTGTGATGTTCCAAATATTTTTTGTTTATAGACTTATTCTGTAGGGTTATTCCAATACTCTCTATATAGGAGTGGTCACAACTTCGGGGAGGTGATTCAGCAGCTCAAATGCAACAAAAAATATTCTCTTCACTTTGGCCCAATAGTGTCCAAGATATTTGCATTTTTAACTTTTCCGTCGATATTCGTGTTTTTCATCATAAAAATAGTCGTAACTTTTCTATCCTTTATCCTACATCAAATCTGCTTATTCCAAACGAAAGAGCATTAAATTTCCTGTAAATCTGCTTAACCCAGAGCCTCAAAACATTTTTTATAACAATGAAATGTTTACTTTAATGTCTAAAATATTCGTTCTCGATGATTTCTGTTAAAAGTTTCAACTGCATTTTTTCAATTATTAATGAATCAAGGAATCACATAATTTCAGAAAAAGTAGCGCATTTATTGAGCTTCAAGATCATATGGATTTTTTTGGTTTTTAATAAAACCCTACCCCGAACAGAGGGGTGTAAATGCAGAAAACTGGGATTTTGCGAGCTGACTTTTCATTACTAATTTACTCAAATATCAATTTTTACCATTTTTGTAACCATTTTAGTTTAGAACAATTATTATTTTATAAAACGGAAGTAAAAAATAAAGTAGCAATAAAACACAGAAGTGAAAAAGTACAATAGGCAGGTGCCTAGTTAAAATTTCTACAAAAATCGTTCGAACTATTCAAACAAGGAAGTGGGGAAGAATTTTAGCAAATTTTTAGTTTCTTGACTACAATTGTTTGCGCAACATATTTTAAAGACATAATGGAGGTTTTTTTTCATCAAAGTTAATTAATAATAATTCAAAACTAATCAATCTTTGGAGAAGGAACAAAAAGAATATAACCATTTTATTTTTGAATTATTATTAATTAACTTTGATAAAAAAAAACTCCATTATGTCATTCAAATAAGTTGCATCAACAATTGTAGTCAACTACTGCGTTTTATCGCTACTTTATTTTTTACTTCCGTTTTATTAAATAATAATTGTTTAAAACTAAAATGGTTACTTTTCTTTTTGTTCCTTCTCCAAAAATTGACATTTGAGTAAATTAGTAATGAAAAGTCAGTTCGCAAAATCCCAGTTTTCTGCATTTACACCCCCTCTGTTCGGGGGAAGGTTTCATTAAAAACCAAAAAAATCCATATGATCTTGAAGCTCAATAAATGCGCAACTTTTTCTGAAATTATGTGATTCCTTGATTCATTAACCATTGAGAAAATGCAGTTGAAAATTTTAACAAAAATTATCGAGAACGAAATTTTTAAACATTCAAGTAAAAATGTAATTGTTATAAGAATGGTTTTGAGGCTCTGTACCAAGCAAATTTATAGGAAATTTAATGCTCTTTCGTTTGGAATAAGCAGATTTGTTGTAGGGTAAAGGATAGAAAAGTTACGACCCGTTTTTATGGTGGAAAACGCGAATATCGACGGAAAAGTTAAAAATGCAAATATCTTGGACACTACTGAGAATCGGGCCAAAGTGAAGAGAATATTTTTTGTTGCATTTGAGCTGCTGAATCACCTCCCGAAGTTTCGACCACTCCTCCGAATACACCCTGTATATGTATAATAGTACCATCATCGTTATTCCTCTTCCCACACATGGTGTAGTATACTTTATAGTTTAATAGTTAGATGCTTCAGGAGTTCTATCGTGATTTTGTATTTGCTTTGTGATAATAGTTCTGATGTCTAATACATCAGGGGTGTGAAGCTGTTATCTTCGGAATGAATCCACGTAAAAATTGTAACACCGTGGACATACCTTAAATTCCAATTTCTTCCTTCTACTTACAGCAGCAGTTACTGGCTCTTTACAGAAAGCTGTAACTTTCCCTTCAACTTTCGAGAATTCTCAACATTCCTTGTTTTTTTAGAAGCAGAATTACTGATTTTCGCTTTTGCTGTTATTATCCTCCTTTTTTAACCGCTTTCGGGTCTTTCTCAGGTTTGTACTTGTACGAGCAACAAGCGATTACGACCTTTACATGGATATTGTTTTGGTTTTTATAATTTTTTTTTTAGAACAAGATACTTATCTCTGTTATGTAGTGGTCCTCTTCCATGAGACCTCTGCTATTGTCTGCTACCAGCTGTTGTTTAAGTTTACGTGAACAAGTTTTTCATTATAGTGTAGTTTTAGGACCCATTAAACTAAAATCATGATGTTCATCTAAAATCTCAGAAAGTTATATTCTAGTTAAAAAATATTTTTGTTTTCCGGTCTCGAATGACAAGGAAGAATGTCAAGGTGGAATAAATGAGTTGTTAAATTTCCAAAATCAAAAAAAATTCCTCAAATTGAAGAAAACTTTTGATTGCATAATAGGGGCCCACTCGTTATATAGTTCCTAAAGCCTTGGAGCACCCGTCTAGAATAATAATAATACCATTGGAATGGATTTTTGCTGATTTAGGATGTTTTCAAAAATGGCTTTAATTATACATTACTTCACATATATTTATAGTTTTATTGTGATAATGTTTCATGTACCATTTGTTTATGGTAATGCGGGAGAAGAGTGGGGCTAGACATTAGATGAAAGACTTTACGCGCTGTTAATTGTTTATGAAGAAATAAATATTTTTCGAAAATTCGGAATATTGACTCCGAAAATTGACTTATGTAATAGATTGTTCTTGGAGTTATCACACCAATTTTTTTTAATTTTATTTTTTAGTGAACTCCGTGGCAGACCAATTTATCTTGCGGCGACCAGTCACCGGCTAGAAACCTTGTACGGGCAAACGAACTGTTGGATACACCCAAACTTGAGCTATATTTGTTTTGAGTCAAAATTCGGTATGTGTATTTGTACTAAGAGAGCTGCCCGTAATATGGCTTTCCAAGGACTGGCAATGGAGTATGGAAAAATTGGACATTATATTGAACTGAAGGGCGAGGTAATTTCGGTTATATAATACATCTTGTGCTGTCATAGTCTGGCAAATGGTCAAACAAGGATTACTCTGGTTTAGTTTAATATTTTCTTATTTAGATAGCTTTACTTTGCATTTGCGTTTGAAACTTTAAAAGCTAGCAAGAATTCTTTTATTTATTTATTTTTTTTGCATCAACATGGATTACAATGAATGATTATCGTATTGCTCTTCACCAGCTTCTCAGATTTTTGAAATTCTTTATCGTCTGGGCGTAGCCATCTGTTTGTTACAATACAAGTACAACTACAGCGAGATGCTCTCTTTCATTGAATGTTTTGGTTATGAGTGAACAGTTTAATCACCACTCATAAGATAGAAAGCCATTTTGGGAATGAAGAAAACGGCGAAATGGCTACACCACCTGGCGAATGAGAGCTTATTAGTAAATCACAGAGCTGGGCTCTTAAATCTGCCCTAAAGTAAAGCAGTTTAGAGCAAAGCTGAAGTTTCCCACGCTTTGATCGCCAGCAAATTGATGAAGACAATGCACGCATAATATCAATACTCTAGAGATGCAAGACTGTGATTGGTGGTAGAGTTGAAAAAGGAACATCATCTGATTTCCGTTTGGTTTGATGCCAAGAGGGTCGTCAGAGAATTAGATAAATCCATGTTTGAAAACAGAGTACTTGTCTGAAAGTATCCAGTAAATTTTTCTGACATTAACTTATAAACTATTTAAGCCACAATATTTTCTAATGTTTTAAATTTTGACTGGGCGCTAGTATGCCAAAATATCGTCTGCATGTAACGTTGTATCAGATTTCTGTTATTGTAAGTACTCGTATTTCGTTCACACAACTTTATCAAATTTTTAAATTTACATTTTTATAACAAATATTGCTCCAAAACAACATTCCTATAATTGTTTTTAATGAGATTGTTATGCAGTTTACATAAAAGTAGTTCAACTCCGCCGTAGACAAACTGAATATAGTTCCACAGCCAATCATATTCCAAACTCCAATTTTGAGAAAATTTGATATTACATGAGATACGAGGGTCGTTTGAAAAGTCCGTGCAAAAATAAAAACTACTTAATTTTTTGGGGTAAACCTTTTTTATTTTTCAACATAGTCTCCTTTTAGGCTTATACACTTCGTCCAACGCTGCTCTAGTTTGTTGATCCCTTCCGAATAATAGGATTTGTCCAAGTCTGAAAAATAGCCATTCGTTTCTGCAATCACCTCCTCGTTTGAATAAAATCTTTTTCCCGCCAGCCATTTCTTCATATTGAGGAACAAATAGTAGTCCGAGGGAGCCAAGTCTGGAGAATAGGGGGGATGTGAAACGAGTTGGAACCCTATTTCCATTAATTTTGCGACCACAACTGCTGAGGTGTGAGCTGGTGCGTTGTCTTGATGGAAAAGGACTTTTTTGTGGGCCAATCGTGGGCGTTTTTCTTGCAGCTCGGTTTTCAAACGGTCCAATAACGATGAATAATATGCACCTGTAATAGTTTTACCCTTTTCCAGATAGTCGATGAGCTTATTCCTTGCGAATCCCAAAAGACAGTGGCCATAATCTTTCCGGCCGAAGGAACGGTCTTCGCCTTTTTTGGCGCAGATTCCCCCTTGGTAACCCATTGTTTAGATTGTTCTTTGGTCTCAGGAGTGTAGTGATGTATCCATGTTTCATGCACAGTGACGAAACGACGCTTAAAGTTCTGCGGATTCTTCTGGAACAGCTGCAAACCGTCCTTGCAACACTTCACACGATTTCGTTTTTGGTCAATCGTGAGCAATCGCGGCCCTCATCTTGCGGATAGCTTTGTCATGTCCAAATGTTGATGCAAAATATTATGTACCCGTTCATTCGAGATGCCCACAGCACTAGCAATCTCACGCACCTTCACTCTTCTGTCATCCATCACCATATCATGGATTTTATCAATGATTTCTGGAGTAGTAACCTCAACAGGGCGTCCAGAACGTTCAGCGTCACTTGTGCCCATATGGCCACTCCGAAAATTTTGAAACCACTTATAAACTGTCCTAATCGAAGGTGCAGAGTCACCATAATGTTTATCAAGCTTCTCTTTAGTCTCCTGAGGCGTTTTGTCTTTCATAAAGTAGTGTTTAATCAACACACGAAATTCTTTTTCGTCCATTTTTTGAAAATCACTCGACTTCCTCGATTCAAACGAATGCCAAACACAGAGAAATAGACCGATCTGGCTGAAACTTGGTGTGTGTTCTTCCAAGAGATGCTACTAACTAAACATAACCTCGATACGCGCCAGTGGTGCTATCTCTCTGACTTTGCACGGACTTTTCAAACGACCCTCGTATTTAATTTCTGAAAGTGTTTTGTCCTGAGACTTCCAGTTTTAATTTGCCGTTCTTTTTTTGCTGTAACTTTTGGCAGATATATCGGAATCAGTTGATGTGATATCCGAGTCACCTTCAATAGAGGAAATTACACTACCACCTTCGTCTCTATTGAGCCTTTCTCTAACATAAATAGATTTTTTTGAGTTCTTATTATGGCAGCCGGGTCACCTTGAGTTTTCCACGTACGCACAATGCCATTTCTGTACCAAATGAAATTAATAACACCAGATTTCAAATAATCTTTGCCTTGCAAATAGGGACTAAGTACTCTTTACTCATGTACTCTGAGATGTAAATACAATCAAGAATTTCTTTCCTAATTACGAAGTCCTGTGCATTAACAATAACACTTATTTTAAGATATATATCCTCATTATTTTCTAATGGAACATTAGAGATCCTAATTTTATTGGAAATTATGCTGGTCACTGGTACGAAGTTTAATCGAGTATTGCTATTCTGGGCTCCTTTTTATCAGCCGTTATTGTATTCACTTTAAGTTACAAACTATAACTTACGTTTAAAGAATACTTGGAAACCACATGTAACAGCACAAAAAAAGAGGCAAATTTTAAGGAGCACAAATAAACGTGACTACACTCCAACAAATCATAATCCAAACTCCTGATGTTAAGTAAATAACTAACTAAATAAATGCTAAGATAGTAACATAATATAAAGTGATACAGGGAAATCGGAAGACCATTTAAAAGTTTAGGACATTTAATAAGAAAGGCCACCGAACGTTAGACTCATAGAGACCAGGTGTTACGGCTGCCATTATCAAAGAGAGAGACTTGGGTGATACAAGACATTAAGGCATTTAAGACATGTGCTTCAACTTCGATGAGAAAAAACTAAATCCTGTAGACTACACTCAATGGAATGGTCAACCTAAGTACACTCTACTCATTTGGAGTGAATGGTATTGTGTCAAGTCATTACTTTTCTGTTAAAGTAATTCCTCTCGGACACCCTCAGAACCTCGGGAATCACAACAAAGCCAGTAAAATTTACAAACGCGTACGATTTAAGGATGTTACTGTAGGTTGCCTAAAAAATGTTTAATTATTCTAATGAATTTTTTATAATTGCAACAGAATTTATAGAAACCGTATATCTACGGCATATCTATCTCTCTTCATAAATGTATTTATTTTAAGGAGATCATTGGAAAGTCAATAGATGGGGAAATAAACGATTATAGAGTTATTTATAGCCTCCCCATGTTAACGATTAAGGAAGATAAAGGTACTGGAATCGTAACAAGTGTACCTTCAGACTCACCTGACGATTATGCAGCGCTCTTGGAGTTAAAGAGAAATAGAACGATTAGAACAAAGTATCACATTGAAGATTATATGATCATGCCTTATGATCCGGTATGTTTATTAGGGTGATTTAAATTAAAACACAGTAAACCTTAGAAATAAACAATAAAAGCAAAACACTAACTTGGAATTTGACAAATTTAATATTAATACATTACGAAATTGTAGATACCTGTAATATTTGTACCACAACTCGGAAACTTAAGCGCAGTGACTGCCTGCAAGCGATTTGGTGTGAAGAGTGTAAACGATAAGGAGAAGTTACAGCAAGCTAAAGACTTATTACGTGTAAAAGGATTTTATGATGGGGTAAGCTAAAATTCGTGATTTCGTCTAGAATTCCTTTTTCCTTTTTTTAATTTTTGCTGGAAATGGTTAAATGTTCTTTAAATGCCGTTTTGAGAGGAAATTGGGCAATCAAGATTGCCATCATAAAGGCCAGAATATTGTACTTAAGGTGATATTATTGATTAGTATTTATCGAAAGAAACATTGTTTGGTAGTCAGAATTATGTTTCAAAATGAGGATTTGTTTGAATGTATAAAAGACAAACTATTTGCTGATTTTATTTGAAGGTAATGCTTGTTGGAGATTATGCTGGCAAGAAAGTACTGGAAGTTAAGGAATTAGTGAAGAATCAATTAACCGAAAGGTCTCTCGTAGTAGTTTATTACGAACCGGAAAAGCAAATCATTTCAAGGTAAATTATCGCTCCTCTTAAACACAGTAAAATAAATGTTAGATCCACTTACCGTTATGGATGAATCTGTATGAAGTACGAGGGGGTACCCAAAAAAAACCGGAATTATTTTTTAAAAGCTATTTATTTACAAATTTTTTACAGAACAACCTTATCCCCTTCAAAATACTCTCCATTACAACTAATACATTTGTCCCACCGGTGCTTCCACTGTTCGAAACATTTTTTGTAGTCATCTTTAGAAATGGCTGACAGCTCCTTCTTCGTTTTTTTCTTGACCTCTTCAATGTTGTCAAATCGGTGACCTTTCATGCCCTTTTTCATTGCGTGGAAATAAGAAAAAGTCGCACGGAGCCAGGTCAGGCGAGTAAGGTGCGTGGGGCAGCGGAACCATGCCATTTTTAGCCAAAAACTGTGTAACAGAGATGGCTGTGTGTGCAGGTGCATTGTCGTGGTGGAAGAACCAGTCTCCTGTTTGCCACAAATCGGGTCTTTTTTGGCGAACACTATTGCGCAATCTTTTCAAAACTTCCAAATACAAGGTTTGATTGACGGTCTGACCTGGGGGGGACAAACTCTGAATGGACTACGCCTTTGGCATCAAAAATGCAAATCTGCATTGTTTTGATGTTTGACTTGACTTGACGACATTTTTTTGGTCGGGGTGAAGATGACGTCTTCCATTGGCTCGACTGTTGCTTTGTTTCTGGGTCATAACCATAGCACCATGACTCATCACCAGTAATGACCTTTGACAGAAAGTCTGGATCAGTTTCAGGCTGTTGTTTCAAAGCACGACATGTTTCAACTCGATGTTCTTTTTGATTGTCAGTCAGAACTCGAGGAACAAACTTGGCAGCAACCCTTTTCATCCCCAAATCTTCCGTTAAAATTCGCTGAACCGAGCTCCAAGATAACCCACTACTCTCTGACAGTTGATTAATTGTCTGTCGACGGTCTGTGAACACCAGCTCTCGAATTTTTTCAAGATTTTCGTCGATTCGGGCAGTTGATGGACGTCCAGAACGAGGTTTGTCATCAATCGACATGTCGCCATTTTTAAACCGAGTAAACCACTCGTATACTTGAGTTTTTCCCATAGCGTCATCTTTGTAAGCTGTTTTCAACATTAAAACACTTTCAGCAGCATTTTTGCCGAGTAGAAAACAAAATTTCAGAGCTGCACGTTGTTCACTTAAACTTGCCATCATAAAAAACGAAAAAAGAACAAAACAGCGCTGGTAAAAACAATCACTGCAGATGTACGGAACAAGCCAGGCAGACAACACAGGCAGGACTGAATTGGCAAGGAATTGCGCTATACACGTCTAGCGGCAGAAATGCGTACTACATAAGCTCCATGCGCGGCAACGCAATTCCGGTTATTTTTGGGTACCCCCTCGTATTAAGTGACCTTTCCAGAGACTTCCAGGGAACAACATCTTCTAATGGTGACGGTGACTTGTTGGGTACTGCTAACGGAGAAGGGAATTTTAAGCACTGCAGGCGTTATTTATCCTATTTGATACCCAATCTAAACCTGGCCTTTTTAATAAAGGAAATCAAAATTACCTGAATAACTCCCAGACATTCCAAATAATATAAGAGGAGTTTAAAAAGGTTTCACCTTCTAAGCTCGACCAGCACTATTCTTCAAAATCTGGCTTCTTTGGAAACATTATTGAATTTGTGTTCAGGATCCTGAATTATTTACTCATCTATTGCGTTCGCTTTTTCCCAATACAGAGCCCTGATTAGGTGATAATCTCTTCATATAATTGATCCTGCTGAAGTTTGAGACTACTTCAAACTTACTAGGGGTAGAATAATCAAACACAATACCTAATTTACAGGGCATGCAAGGGGAATACCTTTTTTTAGTATTTGAATCGTGTATTGGCAGGTAGATAGAACCACTAACGAATCTTATCCATACTTGTAAACCGTGGAAATGCGTCACCACAATGTCACTAGCTGAAGAAGTATGAGTAGCGAGAGTTTTGCTATTTGTTAGTAAAAATGAAACCAACAGGTTTTCTTGAGAAGTGGGAACTAATTACACATATTTAGATCTATCAGGGCGAGGAAATAGAAACGTAAAATTGTATTTTATTGCAAAGAACCAGCACATGTAATACCCGAATTTTTCATTACAGATCGGGAGATGAATGTGTTGTGGCCTTATGTGACCAATGGTTTCTTGATTACGGAGAACCAGAATGGAAGTCCTTAGCTGAAAAATCGTTGGATTATATTGAAACGTATCACGAAGAAGTAAGACGAAACATTAAAACGACTCTTGATGGGTTACATGGGCATGCTTGCGCCCGAACATATGGATTAGGTGAGTTATCTTTCTTCTTCATAGTCTGTACGTCGTATATCGCATAGCGGTGTGGTGTAAGCTATAAAGCTGAGTTAAGAGTTTTACTTATGTAATGTCTATTGTAATAATAGTTAAGTTATGTTTAAGGTACCAAACTTCCTTGGGATGATACATTGCTTATAGAGTCGCTCTCCGATTCCACGATTTACATGGCTTATTGCACGATCGCACATTATTTACAAGGTGGAACATTCAATGGTATGAGCGGAAATCAGTACAATATTAAGTGAGTTATATTTTATTTTCTCTTACTGCTTATTATATATATTTCAATCGTTGAGATTTGCGATTGTGAGGAATGCACTGATTAAGAAAAATCCAAGTTTATATTTAGTTAGGTGCCTCAAGAATTATTAGCCAACTAGAAGTACTACTTTATTGAGTCGAGTTTTCAACTTTTTTTGACATTTTCGATAATTAGCTGCTTTAATTTTTTTAAAATCTTCGTATATCATTTATAAAGTTTTCCCAAAAACTTTAGAGCGGCGAAAATGTTCTCTTATTAGTTATTTCAGAGCAGGTTTGTACCGCTGTAAAATATTCTGGTAATAATAATAACAAAAAACGCTTTATTTAAATTAAATTATTCTTTATACAATATTTAAACACATAAATAATTAAAGCAATACAGCAGTGGCTATTAGCCGTCTGCCAGGAGTTTGTTGTTACATCAATTCAAAAATTTGGATTCTCAATATTAATTGTATCGCATCAGGAGTAAAACAAAATAACCAAACAGATAAATGCAACATACACTACAAATATAAAAGCAAAAATACAAAATCTGAAACTATTATTAAATATTTTATCTTTCTTTTTGAATTAAAGTTAATTCAAAAAAAAAGAAACTGCTTTAATAATATGAAATGATTGCAAAACTTCCTCTTAATAGGTGTAACAGTAGACCGTCGCTTTACTGTTACTTAGGGGAGCCCTAACACTATATCCTACCAAATTTTTATCAAATTCGGACCAAGATTTACTGAGTAATGTTTTTCAACGTTACGCTTTTTCGTACAGTTTTTGACGATCAACCCTTTTATTATCAAATTCGGACCAAGATTTACTGAGTAATTAGCGATAATAATTTTGGAGGAAGCCTTACATAAAGGGGGCTAACTCCTCTCCCATTCGATGCACAGCGTCGAGACACCCAAAAGGCACATCTTCATAAAATTCCGAATCGAATGACAGCTCATTCAAGAAAATCGGTTGGCACGTCTAGGCGCTACGTTGTTTACAAAAAAATGTAACAACAAGAAGAACAAGAATCATTTTTGAAAATGTCGTTTTTGCACATTTTTGGCATCGTTTTTCTCGAAAACTAATTAATCTATGTTAATACGAAAAAATTACAGTTATAAATGAGGATTTGCCCTACATTATAAAGAAAATTTGGGAATTTTATCTTCTATAGAAAAAGAGAAAAAAAATTGTCCAAGTTGAGTGTTTTTCAACATTACGCTTTTTCGTGCACTTTTTGACAATCAACCCTTTGTACAACTACTACCGGACAGTTTTAATTTTGGTACATTCAAAGCATTTTCAGAATAACAAGTTTTATGAAACAATTAAACGGAATTATGATTTTACAGAAAATATTTCTAGTATTTTTTGGATTATGGGCGGTTGTGTAGGGCAGAATGAATTCACTACTTTTATCTAAAACTCATGTAACAACTGTTCATATAAAGAGGTCTGTCACTTTTCATTTCATACATTTTTGGGGAATTTGAAACGAGAATTCATGTTAAGTTTGATTGCCGGGAGTGAAAGAAGGTACTTGGCGATATAGACCTACACATACGAGTATACTACCTTAATATTAGCACATCGTATATTACCTAGAAACTTGAAACTATTTTACAATTCCTACCACTTTGTTTACTTGTGAAAAACATTACTATATTTTTGAGATAATTTCATTAACCATATTGCAATGGAACAAGAAGCTGGATTTTTTACACCGAATTTATTCAATATATATTTTTTATTATTTTCTAGACCAGAAGATATGACAATAGAAGTTTGGGATTATATCTTCAATCTTAGTCCATTTCCTGAACATACAAAGCTTAATAAAACGCTATTGGATGAGATGAAAAATGAATTTCTGTTTTGGTATCCTGTGGATTTGAGATGTACAGGCAAAGATCTTATTCAAAATCATCTTACATATTTTATCTATGCTCATACGGCAATATGGTCAGAAGATATTAAAATGTGGCCACAGGGTATCCGAGCTAATGGACATCTGCTATTAAACTCAGAAAAAGTACTTTGATTTTTTTCATAAAACACTTTTGAGGTGTGAGAATTGTTTTTCTTTTGTTTGAAACGATGGTATCATATTTCAGATGTCAAAATCTGAGGGAAATTTTCTAACTTTAGAAGAAGCCTTGAACAAATATAGTGCAGATGGCACTCGTTTGGCATTAGCAGATGCCGGTGATTCTATTGAAGATGCTAATTTCGTTGAAGCTGTTGCTGATGCAGGTAGTAGTTTATTAATGTACTGCGAGGATCCTTTTAGGGATGTTTCTCCTCGGCTACCATGTGGGTATATTTTGGGATACACGTGTCGAGATTGCCTCTTGAATAGATTAGAAGTTCTCTGGCGTACTCGTCCTTCACGTATAGTGTAATATAGCGTACACCAGAGGTCGTCAAAGTGGTCTATGTAGACCCCCAGGGGTCAATTTAACAAAAGTAGTTAGTTATAGAGCCAGGGGGTCGATTGAAAAACAATTTCGAACCCACTATAGCGAACCTTGCAATGAAACACCAGGCACACCCATCCCATTAATTATGAAGCAATACTGTAGTTACTTTACTTATTATTTTTTCTTATTTATAATTACTTATTATTTAATAAATATTAATGTATTTAAATTTCAACATTAAGATATTTTTCATAAAACTATTGTTACACAATGTAAAATTACTTTAATAAATGTTTAAAATCATAAAATAAATGGACAAGCACAGTACCTAATCGATAGTTTTATTTTAATTAACTGAAAATTACTTATATCGGGGTCGATAGAGATTTCAAAAAATTATATAGGGATCCACAATCAAAAACGTTTGCCGACCCCTGGTGTACACAATGGGTCAGAATAGTCACTACTCGTCAGAATATCTAAGTCAAATTTAGGTCCATGGACTCAATCGAATTAACTTCCTAGAAACTAATAGCTCGTAGACTAGCGCGATAGCGATTGAAAATTGCGACTTGGAATCTAACCGCATCTTCATTTACCAGAGCCAAGACGATTATTGCAACTAGCTCTACCTAGAAGACTGTGTGGCTAACCTGCCTAGACTTGTCGGGTTTTCATAAATTAGCCTAATCCTATATTATTTGCCGTCTTGAAGCTAGATTTGCATCACCAGACATTGGTCTCTTCTATAGATCTTTATAGGTCTCCCTGTCTGTTATTAAAACTTTGTAGAATCGTCAAAGCAGTATTTAGGAGCCGTTCAGTCGTTTTGAGTCTTGTTCGAAGTCTATTACAAGTAATTTGCTCAATATCTTAATTATTTATTCAATTAAATTAAAATTTCTAGGATTGCTCAGACTTCACAAATTCTTAGAATGGGTAAAAAAAATTATCTCCTCCAAACATCTGCTCAGAACAGGTTCTAAAGACACCTTTCACGACAGAGTTTTTATGAGGTAATGTTCTTATATTTGAATTTGAATTATTTTAAGTTCAGATCATAAACAAAAACTAAAATAGTATTTCTAAATTTTTAGTGAAATTAATCAAAAAATCATAGAAACGGATGAATTTTATGAGAAAATGTTATTCAAAGAAGCTTTGCGTACTGGATTTTTTGAAATGCAAAGCGCTAGAGACAAATACCGTGAAATGACGTCAAATATACAAATGCATGAGGAACTTGTAATGGCGTTTATACGTATACAAGCCCTTCTAATGTCACCAATTTGCCCACACGTGGCGGAACATGTCTTTTCACTAATTAGAGAAGTAAGTTTTTTCTTTGTGAAAATAAAATTGTAATATTAGGTTGAACCTGCACCGAAGTGAAGTGCTAGAAAGTTTGGCAGTGGCAAGGTAATCCAATGTTTGTTGTATATTTACATTTGAAAAATGAGATTCTGTAAATTAGAATTATAATAATAGAGATGAGGAAAAGTTGATTGTGTCTCACATCATGTCTTCCATATTTTGCAGGAAACAAATATTCTGGATTCCAAGTGGCCAGTAGCTGGAGAAGTTGACACATACCTTATTAAATCTTCGGCTTATCTGATGGATACTGCTCATAGATTCAGAATTCAAGTAGATTTTTGTTACATCTACGTTTAATATAAAAACTTAAAGCAAACAGTTATATAAATATTATTATGCAGGTTAAAGCTCTGAGACAGAACAAAGGAAAGGATTCCAAAGTGAAATTAGGAAATGGCCCGTTTAAAGCGACTATCTACATTGCTAAAAGTTATCCACTTTGGCAGGGCTTAATACTGAATAAACTCAAAGAAATGTATGAGGTGAGTAGAATTTCTATCTTACAGAGTTCCAAATTCTGCAGGAATATGGGTACAATGTGGGAATATGTTTACCGAGAATGTTGCCTTGAGTTATCTGTTACTTCTCGTATGAAAAAATATATTAGAAGAGATTGAACTTTTTTTGAAAAAATATATTAAAAGAGATTTTGAATTTGTGTTTTCATCGGAATTATACGTTTTAAGGCTCTCTGAGAAAGAAAAAAATGATTTTATTTTATTTTTTTGCCTGTAATTTTGTTTTAAATCAGCTCCCAACTTTAAATCTTGTATGTACGTAGAAATTTCTGTTTCAATCAGTTTTACGAGAAATGTCATTTAAGAAAGCATTAATAGTATTTACCAAAGTACTCAAAAGTAAATATCGAAATTTGTATGTCAGTTAAATTTTTCCGGGGCATGTAATTTTAGAGAGGTGGAATCATGTTGTGCTTTCATTTTTAAGAGTTAATGATTTTATGAAAAGATCCTGGGCATCATCGTTCCTGAAAAGAGAACCATCATATTAATATACAGGACTTCGTGAAATACAGTAAAAGAGATCTTCTTGTTAATGTTTCTCATCAATTTTTTTTTCGCTTTCAACTGATATTTGTTTCTAGATGTATGATGAGGCACTTCCCGAAAATAAACTAATCGCTGCCGAGCTTGACAAAATAGAAGAGGTGAATAAGCACGCCGAACGTGCAATGCCTTTTGTAAAGTATATCAGTGATAAAGTTAATGACGTAGGAATTTCAGCATTGAATTTAACTTCAGATATTGATGAAATGGAAGTATTAAATGAAAATAAATCCTACCTTCTTCAGACAATAAAAGTAAACCTGTGATTAAATTAGAAAAAGTAATTCCAAATATCTGATTTTTTTTTAAACTACATTCTGATTTGGTTTTCATTATTTAGGTCAAAGAAGTGAAGTTGTTGTACACTGATGATGCCAGTACCCCTGATAATATCAAACAAAAAACATCGCCTTACTTTCCTTATTTGAAATTAGAGCCAGCGTTTCCAGATCATAATTAAATCAATTAATTCGCAACCAAATTAGTATTTCTGATTTGAAAACTCATCTAAATATCAGTAAGTACTCTTAGCATTTAAGAGATTTTTTAGTGATTTACCTATCCAAGACCAGATCGTTAATTTGGGGCACATAAGAAACTAATCTTGTGTCAAAGATTTTGATGACAAATATCATGTCTGTAAACTCTCGAGGCAATTCCATATCACCGCTCGTTTATGCCGCAAAGTGGTTATATTCAGAGGTACGAATGTTGTACATAGGGCGCTTGCCAAAAGATATGGGCATACAAAAGTAATGGTGCCTTATTATTATTGCAAGGCTGGGCAAATGCTTCGAAACGACCGAACAAAATTCTGTAAGATTCTACCGTAATCACTATAATGGACCACTTAAAATAGATATACTTTTTTATTTACAGAAAACAGAAGTACGATTACATTTTGGAGATGGGAAGATCCTCTGTTAGGTTCAAGAGTGGTACCTAATTTGAACACTGTAACGGCTGGGAAAGTTAAACTGGAAAACAGCTCCCTATTCAGAGTAAACATTGACAATAAAGTAATACAAGTACAAGAAAAATAAAAAATATCCAATATTGGTGACAGTATTTCCTACATTGTAGAGCCCTGATTGATCGATCACTTCTCTCTTTTTTTATATTTGAACCATTTAGCTATATTATTTAAATTAAAAAATTCAATCCAGTGATTTTGTATTAATTAATTTATTTAAAATTTTCTTTTAAAAAAGTTTTTATTGTAACTTTGTTTTATACAGAATTATTTTCTTGTAAATAAATATGTGTTTTTTAATTAATGTTTATAAGCATCTTTAAAAAAAATGGCGCCTTGTGCACTGCCGGCTTTCGACAGTGCTCTTCTCACATCGCTGAAAAATTAACTTTAAGAATCTTTAGAACGAAAAAACTAAGAGAAACCAACTGAATTTATTTAGGATCTCTGCTACTGCACTAGTACAGGGCCTTGCAACCTGTTTTAAACCTATCTAGTAAATTTTCTGAAATGTTGGCGGGCCGGTCAGTGGATGAATCAAATACCAGGAACTAAAAATTACTTCGCAACTTCCCCTTCTCCAAAGAATATCTAATTTGCCTGAAATATGTTTACAGGAATTTCCTTGGAAGGATTTTTTAAACAAATGAAAATTTGTTCACCATCATTCCAAAGCTTCATCCTTCAACCTCTTTGCGGCATGTTGAATGTTTGGATTCAACAGATGTTTCACTTGGTTTTGTATTATATATATATATAAAACTGGTATTTTGTATATTAACTGAGGCAATAAACTGGTGAACAAGAAAAATAAAAATTTATGATATAACATTTCTCTCAATTGTATAAAAAAATTATTTTTTACTGAAAAATGCAATTAGCAAAAAGTAAACATATTTAATTCAAATTCTAATTTGAAAATTAGATTCCTCTCCATGCCCAAGTTCCTCTCATATTTCAAAAATTGTATGGAGTCACAAAAGCCTACATTCCATGAACTACTGATCCTTAAAAAAGTCACTATTATCTTTTGTGTAATCTCCATTTTTACAAATCCACCATTCTCATGGACAATGCAACAAAAATAAAAAAAGTTCCAACTAATTCAATAATTTACCCATTGTTATTTCCCTAATCATACGTTGACGAATGTCTGGGATATCTTTTTGGCTGAAGGTGAATGCCGCATTTCTCGCCAGATAGTCCGCATATGTGCAACAGAATACCCCGCAATCTACCCTGTTGTATTGTTTTGGGATGTCCTTAACACTACATTTTATCCAGCCTTCCATTGACATTTCCAGCTTGTGTTTAGTGTTGTATTCTTCTACTAAATATTGTTGTATCCTGTGCAAGCAAAAGAAATTAGTACCGCCTAAACTATCATAATAAGAAATTAATTTCTTATTGAAATCTACGATGACTAAACACCAATGGTTCGGCATGTGTATTGGTATCATCAACAGGTCAAAGAAGAAAATGTTGGTGTACTCTGTCCAACTTTTTACTGCCTCATAGCCATAGCGAATCAGAATCTGGTAGAAAAAACAACTGAATGAGAAGACTTTTGGTAGGTGATCCTCAGTTTTTGAGCGCTCAGAAATCATTTTAAGATAAAAATCTATTATTTCGTCATTTAGAAGGTTATGTCCTTGTAGGGTGTCTAGGTCAAACTGCCTTATATTGAAACCGTATAGATTAATAATTATTTCACCAGCCAGTTCGGTTAGAGACTGACTTGATGGTTGATCATCATCAATACTCCTTAATTCTGGTGCGCTCCTAGTCTTCCTTACTTTCATATTCTTTGGCAAGTTAATTTCACTCACGGCCTTCCGTTTTCTAGCTGGCCTATTTTGATTCACACATCGTACATGTTTTTTTTTGCTTTTTGTTCTTTTAATTCTTCTAGCTATGCCACCATGCCTGTTTTCTTGCCACTTTTGTGAATATTGTAACTTTTTCAAAGGCCAAGTTATACTACTCCATAAGTTTACCAAAATGTTATAAAAAAAATTCGCTATCTCTGACATGTTTAAACGTAGGAAAAAAAAGCGATTTTTTTTTTTTTGTATAAAGTCCTTATAAGTTTATAACCACACTTTTTCAATGTTCTGCAGAATTTAACCCTGGCCACCGCTTATTTTACCCACTGCCACCATCATTTCTGGTATTCACATTTTTTTTTAAACAGAATTTTTACATATTGATGGTTTTTATTTGCAGGTTCAGGAATAAATTAGTAATTAATTTAGAGATGATACTGCATAAATTTATTATTTTACATTATTTGTATTTATTTATTTATTTTTTGTGGTAACACGCTACGGCATTTATTGTAAATTAGTTGAATATTATACATGAAATAAAATATCTATTAATTATATTGAATAGGTTTAATACGGATGAATAGTGTGATTGCCATCTTTTGGTCATCATAAGATTTTTTTCAGTTCAGCACCATCACATTTCCATGAGGTATGTAAACATTCTTTATTTAATTGTAACTTACAATGCTGTGACGTTTCTAGTCTATTCGGATAAAATATCTTTAAAATGTATTAAATATGTTTAATAGGTATGTATATGTTGGTGGGGTTATAATTTGTTTGTTCCTATAAGATTTTTGCGGAATAACCCCTGCAACACACCATCACTCTTCAATTACTAGGTAAAAATTACTTACTATTTACATTTAATTTACAATGCAGTGACGTTTCTAGACTTTTGTAAATTAATGAAAAATCTAAGAAAATGAAATGAAACTTTGGTAAAAAAAGTAAATCTTGGTTATTTGGTAACGGCTTATCTAAATTTCATTTTTTACTCGTTTATCACCACTGCGGTGTTAGACCATTGTTTTGACTCGTTTAATTGTTAATACTCCTTGAATTAAACACGCAAAACATGATTAAGCCTTTTATTTCATTGTTTTTTGTTTTTTTTAAGGGAAGATATAATAACGAAACTGATTTTCTAAACGTTACAACGGGTTTAATACCGCGAAAGTTGTGTGCAAGCGGTATAGGAAGAACGTACGCATAAGCGTGTAAGCGTATTTATGAGGTTTTACGTCGTCTTACTGTTGATCGTGCGCATGCACATCTGGGCGTACGTATGAGCGGTCGCACGTGTGTGAATCCTAAAATTGAGTTTCAGATACAGTCTTGAACAGCATGAAATTTAGCCCAATTCTACAAGATCTACATCTTGTCTATTTCTGTAGTTAAGTATATGAACTATTCAGTGCTATAGAATAGGAGATATGTCTAGTTGAAGTTTTCTCATGTTAGTTCTTTCACAAGTTCCAAAACTTTGGATCCTAATATTGGGCTTACTACAGTCTCGAACTGCATAAAATTTTGCACAATCGTAGACACCATCTATGTATCTCTATATTTGAGAATAATATGAACAATTATTTCTTTGCCGCTTCTCAGACTCCTGCTTGTATCCTCTTTAGTTGTACGTTCATTACCGTACTCGAATTTTTTATATTATCAATACAATTTTTTTTCAACTGTAAATTTCCTTGTAAACCACTGTTTTGATCAGCTACGTAATTTTTACCGCACTGCCTTTTTCCTCAACATATTTCTATCAGCTATCCTGATATTGCAAAATATGCGGTTAGCATGATGGAGGGATTAGCTATGAGGTTAGCGTATTGGACTCCCACGCGGAGGTCCTGGGTTCGAATCCAGTTGCTGACCCTTAGATTTTCTCTTCCTAGGATCTTCTTACAGCTCCTATCCGGTGATGGACAGTGCTGTCTGTAACAAGAGAACACTGTCCGGAGGCCTCAGTGCACTAAAAAAGCTCTAGGCGTCAATAACCTCAGATATTGACGCGCCTTGAATCATTTAAAAAAAAAAAATTACTGCCCCATCCGCATCATTATTTTTTATTAAAAAAAATCCATATCTTTATTTTCAGCCTTACTTTCAACTTAATGAACAAACAAATTTAATTGTTCTTGAAAATTACTAACTTTCAAATCCAAACTCTGTATTTGCTAATTCATGATATTTTCGTGTCCTCTAACTTATACATATATCATTAAAAGTTTCTGCTTTTCACTCTTTCTTCTTTTTTTTAAAGAAAATAATAAAAAAAATAGATTAAATAAACAAAAGAAAAAAAAGATACAAGTTATTAGATCGTGGCTAAATAAATTTAATCTAGAATTTAGAATTAAATTTTGTAACAAACCAATTAACTCTTCAAATATTTTTGTAATGTGTGAAAATGTATCGCAACAAAACTTTTTTAAGAAGGGGCGCTGATTTTTCTTTTATCTACAGAAATAAAAAAGATAATAAATTATTAATTTATTAAGAAATACTTCTTTATTATTATTATTATTAATTCCTTTATTAATAATGTTCATTGGTGCATAAAGTGTATGAAAAATATTTAATCGATAGTTGCTAGTCGGCAAGCGAACGTGTTACGAGCAAGGAGTAGGTTATTTTACCGTATGCTTCAAATTTCAAGAACTGTCGTACTTGTTTCTGTCATTGTGAAGTATGGAGAAGAAAGCACGATTTAAAGTTCAGTATTTACAACAACTGGAGAAAGATATCCAACACAATTGGGAAGAAAATAAAGTATTTGAACTGGATGCTCCAAAATTTAAAGAACCAACTGAAAATAAATTCTTTGTGACGTTTCCGTTTCCTTATATGAATGGTAGACTTCATCTTGGTCATTCATTTTCGTTATCAAAATGTGAGGTATGTCCTCTAGAGTATTTGTTTGTTATGAAATTTGTTATAATTTTATAAGATTATTACAGAGCACTTTCTTGTTTTTAGTTTGCTATAAGGTATAATAGACTTAAAGGAAAGAAATGTTTGTTTCCTTTTGGATTTCACTGCACTGGAATGCCAATCAAAGCATGCTCTGATAAACTAAAGAGAGAACTAAAAGAATATGGATTTCCACCACAATTTCCTGCTGACATCCCAACCCAGACAGTTACTCAGACAGAAGAAGATGAAATCACCAAAGATAAATCCAAAGGGAAAAAGGTATTGAATTGTTATAGCATGTTAAATTAATACCTTTCCGGCATGGGTCGCGGGAGATATGCAGGCAAAAGTGAAACTCACAGGTTGGTTTCTTTCATAATATGACTGTCTATCTGAAAGAACAGGCCATTGGATGTTAATAAGTATAAAAATGTCCAGCACCTGAGATCACAGCGTATTATTTTATGGGGTAGGTGGTCGTGGTCGAGGTTTACCTGTACGATATTCAATTTACTGAGTTCATTTTTGTTACTCGGAAAATCGCTATAAAATGCACCGTACTTCATCCCCCTTTTGTTTCGTTCCATTTGGTGTTTTCAATGCTGCAGGGCTTGGAAAACTCTTCTGTGACTGCCCGATCTTCATGATTAGCGATCTCATTAAGCCAAATAAGTTGAGATAATTCTGTCCAAACATGAAACCTACTGAAGCCAGTCCTCTGTTTTTTTTTAAAGTTGAGTAATCAACAAGTTCATGTGAGTCTACACTTTCTGCTTGGTTATTCGAAGTTGCAAAGGTTCAAAAGAGAAAATGTGTTCTGGGGCCACAAAATTGTTCCGAAGTTCTCGGTTCAAGTTTATTTTGTTTTCTAACAAGTGTTACTTTTGATTTCAAAGGTAACGGTTCTACAGACCAGTACATTCAGTATTTATAAAAAAAACTCTGATTTACATTGTTATGTATGCTGGGTAATTTCCATTTTGGTCGCGTCTTTTTTCATTCGTAGTGAGGGTAACGTTTTGAAACCTCTATTCAGGTACAAAATGAAGAAACAATGTTGAACTGAAGAATAAGTAGATGATGTAAGCTTTTTTAGTTTGGGCAATTCGTAGGAGCCGAATTAAATATTACATAATCTTTTGTACAGTGTATGTAATAGAATTAGAATCCGAGATGAAATAGTCAGATGGCGGAGCTGAGGACTCAAGGACTCGTTTATATTCGCTTTTGCGAGCATTAGCTATAATTAGAGAATACTTGGACATGTTTGGACGAGACCACCACTCACGCAATCATTTTTTGTAAATCTGGGATGTACTTATTCGAAATATAATACAAGCAATAATTTATATGTAAATGAACAATTATTATTGTCTAAAACCTGTATTGATTTATGTGTTTTAGAGCAAAGCTGCTTCCAAATCTGTGGGCGCTAAATATCAATGGCAAATTATGCGCAGCCTTGGTCTGGCTGATGAAGAAATTAAAAATTTTTGCGATTCAGATTATTGGTTAGATTATTTCCCACCATTGGCTGTCAAAGATTTAAAGTCATTTGGTGTTCATGTAAGTTATCAGCAAGCATGATTAAGTTTTCCTGCGAAAATTAAAAAAAATACCAAAACAACCAAACAAATACAGTTTAAGCTCATCTTCTTTTTTTCTGGTACTTAAGCCTACCTTCCTTCGTTTTTATTATTAATCGTGGCCCTTTAATAAAAAACAAGTGATCTTTTGAAATTAGATGCTCGTAGCGAAACCTGTCATAAAAAAATAATTAAAATCTAAAAAATAATTGTAGGTGATAAATTTTAAGCACATTTTCACTTTACAGAAAAATTGATCACTTTTTTACACAATAATTCGGTTGTTTGAATCACTCTGGATCTGTACAAGTGTAATTAAACCCATGGTGTCTCAGGGGCAGTGGCTTAGTAGGCGAAAACCTTGCAGGTAGGTGGAGTCCGGACCCTCAGTGGCATTCAAAGGCTAGCCTGCCTGAGTAATACGAGTGCTATGAGGACATCCCATTCTGCGGCCTTGGAGGTTTTACTAAATTTGCCCCATTGCACCTATATGAACAAGGCGTTGCGAGGGCCGTTGTCTCTAGGCTTATGAGGGGACAAGCTCCTATCAGTATTAGGCATGTAGTATCAGGAGCTATATGAGAAGCTAGAGCTGGACTCTATTTTGGGTCAGCCGTCAGATGTTATGGCTCCCAAATACTCGTAGTTTCGTCAAGCCTTTTAAAGTCAGTATTTAGGACCGGGAGGCTTGGAAGTATGGACCCCAAGTTGTGGGGGGAACTCAATGTGGTACACGGATGGCTCCAAGGCAGAGGAGGGTGTAGAAGCGGGGGGAACTCGACTGAGAAAATAGAACAAAAAAAATCGTATGAGAATTCACACTTGCTTTTTGTTTTACGTTGGCTTTCAGGTGGATTGGAGAAGAACGTTTATAACAACAGATGTGAATCCTTATTTTAGTAGCTTTGTACAGTGGCAGTTTATAAGATTACGTGATAAACAAAAAGTTAAATATGGTACGAGATATACAATATTCTGTGAAAGAGACGGCCAACCTTGTATGGATCATGACCGGGCCTCTGGAGAAGGCGTAGGACCTCAAGAATATACCATAATCTTGCTGAAACTTATCGAACCGTATCCGTCAAAACTCAGGTAATTTAAATGAATGTCACCCACTTTTTATTATGTCTTTTGTTTGCCTGTTCGTCTGTTTATAGTTCAATTTTAAAACAATCAACAGAATAATTTTTTTTAGTTTTTTCTCTATTTTAAGAAAATATCGTTAACATTTTTATATTCTTCAAATTCTATAATTTTGGGAGCTTCTCACGGACTGGTTGTTTTCCGAGTATTGTCTGAACATTTTAGGGCAGACCTTTACAACCTTACTTTACTGAATGAGCCCTTGATTTTTTTGAAATTTTGTCTGGCCGCCAGTACTCCGCAACCATTTCTTCTTTCTGCGAAAAATATTTTATTCTCTGGAAGATATTTTTAGAAAGAGTAAGTTATTTTGTATGGATATTTTTCCGGGACAAATCTACATATATTTCGTCACTGAGTCATCCTTACTGTCTCTTCATTCCAGAAAAATATTTGGATTAAATATATTTACTGCACGATTTTCTGGTGATTATAAAAAAACATGGTGTTTACTAATTGTATTCTAGTTAAAAAAATGTTTTTGCATACCGGTCTCGGATGACAAGAACGAGTCAAGGTGGAATAAATGAGTTGTTAAAATTCCGAAATCAAAGAAAATTCCTCAACTTGAAGAATTTTTTGACTGCAGGATAAGGGCCCACACTTAGGTCCTATGCCTTAGAGCACCCGTCTAGAATAATAATAATAATACTGGATAGAATAGATTTTTGCTTGTTTAAAATTTTTCCAGTAATGGCTTATATTATTTTATGCGAACATTGTATATTTATACATTCTACCGGGGGAATTGGCTATTCAGCCTACGCCACCGCGACACCCCAAGGATCTATTGTGGTAATATTTATACATTACTTAACATATACTTACAGTTTAACTTTTAATTAGTGTTCAAGGAAATTTAATTTATTGTAATTCGTGAGAAAACGAGGGGCTAGACATTAGATTTAAGGTATTACACACTGTTCAGTATTTATGAAAAAATAAATGTGTTTCAAAAATTTGGATTATAAATCTTGAATATTGGATTATCTAATTTAATGACCTGTGAGTTTTTGCACCAAATTTTTTTTTAGTGAACTTAAAGGCAAACCAATATATCTTGCGGCGGCCACTCTCCGACCAGAAACTATGTACGGGCAAACGAACTGTTGGATACAGCCAAATTTGAGCTATATTTGTTTTGAGTCCAAATTCGGTATGTGTATTTGTACTAAGAGAGCTGCCCGTAATATGGCTTTCCAAGGACTGACAATGGAGAATGGAAAAATTGGACGTTATATTGAACTGATGGGCGAGGTAATTTCGGTTATATAATACATCTTGTGCTGTCATAGTCTGGCAAATGGTCAAACAAGGATTACTCTGGTTTAGTTTAATATTTTCTTATCTAGATAGCTTTACTTTGCATTTGCGTTTGAAACTTTAAAAGATAGCAAGAATTCTTTTATTTATTTATTTTTTTTGCATCATCATGGATTACAATGAATGGTTATCGTATTGCTTTTCACCAGCTTCTCAGATTTTTGAAATTCTTTATTGTCTGGGCGTAGCCATCTGTTTGTTGTAGTACGAGTACAACTACAACGAGATGCTCTCTTTCATTGAATGTTTTGGTTATGAGTGAACAGTTTAATCACCACTCATAAGATAGAAAGCCATTTTGGGAATGAAGAAAACGGCGAAATGGCTACACCACCTGGCGAATGAGAGCTTATCGTATTAGTAAATCACAGAGCTGGGCTCTTAAATCTGCCCTAAAGTAAAGCAGTTTAGAGTAAAGCGTTTCAGAGATGTGACTCTTACAAAATGGACAAAAAGTTACATTTCATGTTGCTGGCATAGCACATGTGTATTCTAACCTACTATAATCCATTTTCTTGCCCTGTTTGGGAGAGAGGTGGAACTTCCTCTCTATATTATAAGTAGAGAAGCAGGAATGAAAAAATACTAGCTTGCACCATTAGTTCTGAAGTTAAGGCTTCGGTTAGCGAATACTAATTTGGTAACATATGACATATGATGCAGGAAATTCTAGAAATCAAGCAAAACTTAAGGACATGCAATAATGAAGGCTACCTAAGGCTATGCCCGTTATTCCCATGGAGTCCAGTTATGACTATTATGGCTGCTAACTTCAAGGAAAGGAAGGAGTGCAAATGTTTAAAATATGAGTGAAGGCATTAAGGCAGTTTAAGACATGTGCTTTAACTTCGATGAGAACAAACAGTCCGCTCTTCTTACACGATCAATTCCCGAAGACTACAATCAATTCAATGAAATGGTCAACCTTCAGTTTACTCATTTGGAGTGAATGGTTTTGTGCCGTCACCACTTTTCTGTAAATTCCTCTCGGCCATCCTCAGGACCTCGGGAATCACACAAAAAGCCAGTAAAATTCTCCGACGCATCCAATTTTATACCTAGTCTCTACACCTTATTTGTGTATTTCTGTGAGATTTCCTCTCCCAAACATTTAGGCTTGAAGTTGCAATAAGGCTAGAATTGAAAATTTTTTATTTTAATTGACTTTGAAAATGTTACTATACGTAGGTTGCCAAATAAATTTTTACATTTTTCTTGTGAGTTATACTTCCTATTCTGACTGTAACAGAATTTATGGCAGCGCTAGATAGATAAAGCTAAGAAATTTTTATTTTAATTTCATGTACTCTTCATATATGCATTTATTTGTTTTAAGGAGATCATTGGAAAGCCAATCGATGCTCCAATAAGCGAATATAGAATGATTTATAGCCTCCCCATGTTAACGATTAAGGCAGATAAAGGTACTGGAATCGTAACAAGTGTACCTTCAGACTCACCTGACGATTTTGCAGCGCTCTTGGAGTTAAAGAAAAGTGTAGCGTTTAGAACAAAGTATCACATTGAAGATTATATGATCATGCCTTATGATCCGGTATGTTTATTAGGTTGATTTAAAACACAGTAAACGGTAGAAATTAAAATTAAAAAAATAATAAACACTGACTTAGAATGTGACAAATTTTATTTTAATTAATTTCGAAATTGTAGATTCCTATAATATCTGTACCAGGACTTGGAAATTTAAGTGCGGTTACTGCCTACAGGCGATTTGGTGTAAAAAGTGTAAACGATAAGGAGAAGTTACAGCAAGCTAAAGACTTAGTGTATCTAAAGGGATTTTATGATGGGGTAAGCAAAAATTCATTATTTCGCCTAGAATTATTTTTTATTTCTTTTGCCATTGTTAGAGAAACCATTGCGATATCAATTTTTTCTGGAAATGGCTAAGTGTTCTTGAAATTCTAGTTTGGGAGGAAATCGGGCAACTAAGATTGCCATCATTATAGCAAGGAAACTGTAGTTAATTTGGATGTTTTAGTATTGATAATTCGATATAAACATTGATAGTTGCATTTATTTTTCAATGACAAAATTTTTTTGCAAGTATAAAAGAGAAACTAGTTGTTGATTTTATTTGAAGGTAATGCTTGTTGGAGATTATACTGGCAAGAAAGTGCAGGAAGTTAAGAAATTAGTGAAGAATCTATTAATGGAAATGTCTCTCGCAGTAGTTTATTACGAACCGGAAAAACAAATCATTTCAAGGTAAATTATCGCTCCTGTTAATTTCATTAAAATTAACGTTTAATTCAATTATCCGTTGTGGATGAATCAACGTGAAGTATTAAGTGACCTTTCCAGAGACTTCTAGGGAACATCTTACAGCAGCCAATGCTTCTAATGGCGACGGTGACTTGTTGGAGGGGGAATTTTAAGAACTAAAGGCGCTATTTGTCTTATATGATTCCCAATCTAAATCCGGCCTTCTTTTTTATAAAGGAAAACAAAATAGTCAATTAGTCTGAATAATTCCAGACATTCTAAAATAATTTCTTTGGACACATTACTGAATTTGAATTCCGCTTCCTGAATTATTTACTCATTCATAGCATACACTTTTTTTCACATTTTGTACAGAGTCGTGATATGTGTAAAAATCTTTTGTATTTAATTGACCCTACTTATAAATGAGACTACTCCAAACTCACCAGGGTAGAATAATCAAACACAATATTTTAGCTAATGTGAAGTGGAATACCTTTTTTTGGTATTTGAATCGTGTATTACATTGGCAGGTAGATAGAACTACTTATGAATCTTATCCATACTTATAAACCGAGGAAATGCGTCACCACAATGTCATTACCCAAAGTAGTATGAGTAGCGAGAGTTTGACTATTTGTAATTTTTATTATAGATCGGGAGATGAATGTGTTGTGGCTTTATGTGACCAATGGTTTCTTGATTATGGAGAACCAAAATGGAAGTCCTTAGCTGAAAAATCGCTGGATTATATTGAAACGTATCACGAAGAAGTAAGGCGAAACTTTAAAGCTACTCTTGATTGGTTACATGAACATGCTTGCGCCCGAACATATGGATTGGGTGAGTTATTTCATTAATTTTTTTTCTTAGTAGTCTGTACGTCGTATATTGCATAGCAGTGTGGTGTAAGCATGTCCATTGTAATAATAGTCAAGTTATATTTAAGGAACCAAACTTCCTTGGGATGACACATGGCTTATTGAGTCGCTCTCCGATTCCACTATTTACATGGCTTATTATACGATCGCACATTATTTACAAGGTGGTACCTTCAGAGGTGAAAACGGAAATCAGGACAATATTAAGTGAGTTATATTTTATTTTCTTTTACTGTTTGTTATGTATTTCAATCGTTAAGATTTGCGATTGTGAGCTTTTTGGAACACACGGTTTACGAAAAATCTAAGTTTATATTTAGTTAGGTGCCACAAGAATTATTAGCCAACTAGAAGTACTATTTATTGTGTCGAGTTTTTAAGTATTTTTGACAATTAGCTCCGTTAATTTTTTTTTAAATTTCGTATATATTTGTAAAGTTTTTCTTTAAACACTTAATTAGTGACAATAGGCGCCTTTTCTTAAGGTTATTTGAGAATAGGGTTGTAAAATATTTTGGTACATTTAAAGCATTTTCAAAATACTAAGTTTTATGAAGCAATTAAAAATCTTATAGTGTATGCGCGCATAGGCGTCTACACCCAGCTGCAGGGAATAGGGAATTTTAGAAAAGGTTAGTCTCTAGTGTCCTTAGTTCGCAGCCCCACCACCTCGTCAAGGTTAGACCCAAGTGGGGTAAAGGATGGAAAGGCCAGGGCCGTAAAGAGGGAAAAAAAAGAACATCTTAGAGACAAAACCCAACACTGATTCAGAGAAAACACTGTTGAAGACGATTTAAAGCATCCAGGAAAAGCGGTTGTTGTTCCTTCTTCTCACCAATGCAAACGACTGAACCATACAGAGTATGTTTTTAGTGTTTTTTTGGATTTTTTGGGGAGTGGTAAAGGTGAAAATGACTTTTCTCTAAAATTCATGTAGCAACTGTTCAAATAGAAGTCTGTCACTTTCATTTTAAACATTTTGGGAAGTATTGGAAAATTTGGAACGAGAAGTTTGATTGCCGTACAATTCAAGGGGCGACGGAAGGCACTTGACAATTAGGCCTACACATATATTACTTAGAAACTATTATTCAATTTCCACCATTTTGGTAAACACATTACTACAATTGTGAGACAATTTAACAATCATATTGTAATGGAGCAAGAAGTTTGATTTTTCGCACCGACTTGAGTTAATTTTTTTTTTTTTTTTTATCCCCTAGACCAGAAGATATGACTTTAGAAGTTTGGGATTATATCTTCAATCTTGGACCATTTCCTGAAAATACAAATCTAAATAAAACGCTGTTGGATGAGATGAAAAATGAATTTCTGTTTTGGTATCCTGTGGATTTGAGATGTTCAGGCAAAGATCTTATTCAAAATCATCTTACATATTTTATCTATGTTCATACGGCAATATGGTCAGAAGATATTAAAATGTGGCCACAGGGTATCCGAGCTAATGGACATCTGCTATTAAACTCAGAAAAAGTACTTTGATTTTTCAAAAAACACTTTTGAGGTGTGAGAATTGTTTTTCTTTTTTTGAAACGATGGTGTCATATTTCAGATGTCAAAATCTGAGGGAAATTTTCTAACTTTAGAAGAAGCCGTGAACAAATACAGCGCAGATGGCACTCGATTGGCATTAGCAGATGCCGGTGATTCTATTGAAGATGCTAATTTTGTTGAAGCTGTTGCTGATGCAGGTTGTAGTGTATTAATGTACTGCAATGTTAGATAGATTAGATTCCTTTGGGGATGTTTCTTCTCGCCGACATGTGGGTATATTTTGAGATACACGTGTGGAGATTCAGATTCAGTCTTGCCTGTTAACTAGATTAGAAGTCTTGAGAGAGGCTCCTGAGTGTAAAGCTTTAAGCTGTAGGTTTTTCTTCTTCAAAGAAGTGAATGCTCTGATATCCAAGTCGCCCTATACAAATTTCGAATCAACTTCTTAGAAACTAATAGCTCGTAGCCTAGCGTGATAGCGATTGAAAATTATGACTTGTAGTCAACCCGCGTTTCCAGAGCCAAGACGATAATTGCAACTAGCTCTACCTAAAAGACTGGCTAGCTTGTCTATTCTTGTCAGAATTTCAAATTTTAATTAGCCTACGCCCTCACCCTTTCTCTTGGAACTGTATTTAACAGTAGCATCGCCTGACATTGGTCTCTTGCATCTTATAGGTCTCCCTATCTGTTATTAAAACTTTGTAGAATTGTCTAAGCAGTATTTAGGAGCCTTTCATTCCTTATGATTCTTGTTCCTGGTGTGCCACAAATAATTTGCTCAATATCTAAACTATTTATTTAAATAATTTAAAAATTCCAGGAGTGCTGAGGCTTTATACTTTCATCGAATGGGTAAAAGAGATTATCTCCTCTAAACATCTGCTCAGAACAGGTTCCAAAGACACCTTTCATGACCGAGTTTTTATTAAGTAATGTTCTAGTATTATAATTTGAATTATTTTGACTTCGTTATCATAAAAAAAAAAATTAAATAGTATTTATGAATTTTTAGTGAAATGAATCAGAAAATCATTGAAACGGATGAATTTTATAAGAAAATGTTATTCAAAGAAGCTTTACGTACTGGATTCTTTGAAATGCAAAGCGCTAGAGACAAATACCGTGATATGACGTCAAATATACAAATGCATGAGGAACTTGTAATGGCGTTTATACGTATTCAAGCCCTTCTAATGTCACCAATTTGTCCACACGTAGCGGAACATATCTTTTCACTAATTGGAGAAGTAGGTTTATTATGTGTATGCATATTGTAAATAACATTTTAATATTAGGTTGAACGTGCACCGAAGTGAAGTGCTAGAAGTTTGGCAGTGGCAAGGTAATCCAATGTTTGTTGTATAGTATGTACTTAAAGTGATTTTATAGTAGTTGATCTGAATTTTCATTGTGTACCGTGCGAGTTCTGATGAATGAGAATTCTGTTTTAACATTGATAGCCTTACATTTCAAGGGATAGAAAGAGTCAGAGCTTACCTTGGCGATGTCAGTAATAAATCCTAGCCAGAAAACTTGAAAATTCACCCCCACCTTTTAAACTTATGTGGCATTCACTGCTACTTCTACTTTTAAGAGATTCCGTAAATTAGAATTATAATAATGGAGATGAGGGAGAGTCGACTGAGTGTCTCACATCTTGTCTTCATTTTTTGCAGGAAACAACTATTCTGGAGTCCAAGTGGCCAGTAGCTGAAGAAGTTGACACATACCTTATTAAATCCTCGGCTTATCTGATGGATACTGCTCATACATTCAGAATTCAAGTAGATTTTTGTTACATCTGCGTTTAATATAAAAATTTAAAGCAAACAGTCATATAGATATTATTATGCAGGTCAAAGCTCTAAGACAGAACAAAGGAAAGGATTCCAAAGTGAAATTAGGAAATGGCCCGTTTAAAGCGACTATCTACATTGCTAAAAGTTATCCACTTTGGCAGGGCTTAATACTGAATAAACTCAAAGAAATGTATGAGGTGAGTAGAATTTCTGAAAATTTGTTACTAATATCTTACAGAGTTCCAAATTCTGCAGGAATATGTGTACAATGTGGGAATGTGTTTACCGAGAATGTTGCCTTGAGTTATCTGTTACTTCTCGTATGAAAAAATATATTAGAAGAGATTTGAACTTTTTTTGAAAAAATATATTAAAAGAGATTTTGAATTTGTGTTTTCATCGGAATTATTCGTTTTGAGGCTCCCTGAGAAAGAAAATGGTTTTACTTTATTTTTTGTGTCTGAATTTTTGTTTTAAATCAGCTCCCAACTTTAAATCTTGTATTACGTAGAAATTTCTGTTTCAATCAGTTTTGCGGCACCATGACATGATGGGGTCATGTTATGTTTTAATTTTTTAGAGAACATGATTTAACAAGGATCCGGGACGTCATCGTTCCTGAAAAGAGAACCTATATAATATTTAGGACCTAGTGAAAAACAGTAAAACAGAAATTCCTATTATTGTTTCACATCAGATTTTTCCGCTTTCAATTGGTGTTTGTTTCTAGGTGTTTGGTAACTCATTTCCTGAAAATAAACTAATCGCTGCTGAACTTGCCCAATTAGAAGAGTTGCGTAAATACGCCAAACGAGCGATGCCTTTTGTACAGTATATCAAAGATAAAGTTAATGAAGTAGGAATTTCAGCATTGAATTTAACTTCAGATATTGATGAAATGGCAGTATTAAATGAAAATAAATCGTATCTTCTTCAGACATTAAATGTAAGCTTATGAATAAGTCAGTAAAAAAGATACCTAACATTTGGATTTTTCTTTGAAGACTACATATCTGATTTGTTTTTCATTGTTTAGGTAGAAGAATTGAAGTTGTTGTATACTGATGATGCCAGTGCCCCTGAAAATATCAAACAAGAAACATCGCCTTATTTTCCTTATTTGAAATTGGAGCCTGCGTCTCCAGGTCTAATTGTAAAATTAATTAATCCACAGCCAAATTGTCCATATTTCAAAAAAGATGTAATTATAAAGGAAGGATTCTGTGTTTCTGATTTAAAAAATCATCTAAATATACGTAAGTATTAATAATATTGAAGACCTTTTTTAACGATTTCCCCACGCACACTCTAACATTCTCACCTGAGAGTAGGCTTAACCTTAGGTACAGCTTTATTAGAGGGAAAGGTGTAACTCTACCTTCAAATCGTTATACAAACTCACTCACGGCAGCTCTATAAACCACCCAGATGCTTTCCTTAAAATGATAAGTAATAATTATAATAGATATATTTTTATTTACAGAAAACAGAAGTACGGTTACATTTTGGAGATGGGAAGATCCTCTGTTAGGTTCAAGAGTGGTACCTAATTTGAACACTGTAACGGCTGGGAAAGTTAAACTGGAAAACAGCTCCCTATTCAGAGTAAACATTGACAATAAAGTAATACAAGTAGAAGAAAACGGAAAAATATACAATATTGGTGACAGTATTTCCTACATTGTAGAGCCCTGATTGATCGATCACTTCTCTCTTTTTTTATATTTGAACCATTTAGCTATATTATTTAAATTAAAAAATTCAATCCAGTGATTTTGTGTTAATTTATTTATTTAAAATTTTCTTTAAAAAGTTTTAATTGTAACTTTGTTTTATAAAGAATTTTTTTCTTGTAAATAAAAATGTATGTGTTTTTTAATTAAGGTTTATAAGCATCTTTAAAAAAATTAGCCCCTAGTGCACTGCCGGCTTTCGGACAGTATGCTTTTCTCACATCGCTGAACAATTAAGTGTGTAAGAGACTTATGAAGAAAAAAGTATGGGTTGAATCAAATAAGAGGAAGTAAAAATAACTCCGCAACTTCCTATAAATGAAAAAAATGCTTTAATTTCACCGAAAAGTTGTTGAACATTGAGCCATTCTTACCTTGGCTTCAGCCTGAAAAAAAAAATGTTTGGATTCAACTGATGTTTCATTTGGTTTTCATCATTTCATAAAAAGTAACTTGTTTTTTGTTTATGAGGATTTTTTTTTGTTTTGTTTCACAATCATGTTACAACACCCTATATGCAATACCACTAAGTACGAATATTCTTTGGAATACGTCATAGTCGATACTTTCTTACGATTTTCTTAGACAATGTAGCCTCTTGCAAACTATTTATTCTTTCTCTGAGTAAGTTAAAGATCTATACATTGATACATTTCAGATTTCTAGGAAAATACATAAATTATTGATCAATTATTAATTGATAATTATTATTAAATATATACACGATTAGTCTGAGTTGAATATGAAATGGCCCCTGTCTCCAACCACCACATTAAAAGAGTTGTCCGTCAGTAGGAATTAGTTTTTCATTCTTTTGATATCATTTTCTCTGATGATGGAGGGAAGGGATTAGCTATGAGGTTAGCATACTGGACTACCACGCGGAGGTCCTGGGTTCGAATCCAGCTGCTGACCCTTGGATTTTCTCTTCCTAGGAGCTTCTTACAGCTCACTGTCCGGTGATGGACAGTGTTGTCTGTAACGAGAGAACACTGTCCGGAGGCCGGCAGTGCACTGAAAAAAGCTCCGGGCGCCAATAACCTTAGATGTTGACGCGCCTTAAATAATAAAAAAAAAAAAAAAAATTCTCTGATGTCAAGGTGCTACTATTGACGTACCGAGTTTCGTAACTTCAGGTAACGCTAAAGGGAAGGCTGAACTAAAGTTATAAAAGTACATTGCACTGTATGGTTGTGTCAAGCGATGACACCTGCAGTGCTCGTAGGCCACTTCATCGGGTATGAGAAATTGCACTGAGTTTTATCGAGTGTATTATTATGACGTGAATGAATAAGAAATTTCTCTTAGTTTAATACTGATCCGAATGAACGATAGATATAAGAAAAATTTATGCGCCACGGTAACCGAGAGTTTGGAGGCGAAACCTACAAAGCTAATATCTGCGTTCAATTCTCGGCCTAGGCCTTGGATTTTATTTAATGGTTAATATGAGAACTTAGCAGTAAAGTATGTTTGCTAATCGACTTCTTCCACGTCCCTAATTGGTAGTTGAATTTAGAGCCCGCCTGAAAAAATAGGCACTACTTTACTCTTGTAAGAAAAAGTTTTAGTGAAAAGTGCATTGCGTACTTACTTCTACTAAAGAAATTATTATACGAGAAAAAAAATCAACTTGGTTCAATAAGTTTTTAATTTAATTGTGTGCCGTGAATCTTAAATATTTATTTGTGATATGTCGGTGAGCCTTGCTAAACTGGCTTTATGCAAGCAATTTTATAGCAAGTTGTTTTCAAATTTTGCTGAAGATCACAAGAGGAGCATAATCAATTCCAGAGTAGTAATTTTCTCAGATATCAAGGCGGCTCTAATAGCTATCAAATCCTAGGAAAATAATAGAAAAAGGTGAGACTGCCTGGGTGGAAATTCTAATGAGTATTTGTTCGTATTGACTGGTTGTTCTGGCATTGAGGAAAAAGCGTATTGAGATGGCCCAGGTACCCTCAAACGACGATAGCTATTTACGGCGAAGAAAAATGCCGATTAGCATTACCGACTAAGTAATGCAGCAGTAGCCAGTGGCAAAAAATTTCATTATTAGTTTTATATGTAATTTCTCTGACAAGTAGGCATTTATTCGGACATTAGCCTCTTAAGGAATGCGGAGGAGTGAGTGAACGCATGAGCGTGTCAACCTTTTTAGTGTTCTAAAAACTCGTGCCTTCAAGCTTTGCCCGATGAGTGCTTCTTTTAATTATATAATTGGGGGGGGGGGGGGGTTAGAGCCTTAAACCCCCTTTAATTTGGTGTGGGACAGGTCTTTTTATTTTAATTATGATGAGAATATGTTATAAGCCATTATGTTCTTGTTATTATTTAAGTTGCTTCAATTTTTCCTCTTTTTTAGAAGTTCAAAGACTTTGTTTTGTTGTAGTTCCAATAGGGGCCCCATTTTTTATTATTTCTAAAGATTACATTTGTAATATAAGTTAATTAACATTTACTTAGTACATCGTATCAGTTTTTTTTCTTAGTTGAAAGTAGTTGGTCAATTATTCTTTGGATTTTATTTGAATTTTGAAATTAAAAAGCTCTTTTTAGGCTACAGAGACAATGTTATCAACTAATTGAAATGCCCACAACTTAACTAGTCTCTATTCATTCAAGGACTTTAACAAAATCAGTAAATCAACATTGGAATTTATGTACATAACATTGGAATAGTATACATAAATCCTTTACTTTCTTTTTTTATAGGAACCTTAACTACCTGATATTACAAAGAACTAAGTTATGTCAATTACTAATCAATACCCTTTCAAATCCATAAAAGAGAGGATGCACGTAGGGTAAACAGATACTCGTGGGTGGATGGAAATGTGATCTCGAAATGACTAGTCATTTCAGGGTACCTCAGTCAGATTATGAATTGAGAGGAAGTGGCTAAATAACTAATCAATTGTGTCCTTTCTGCGAGTCATTCAATTCTATCGAGAGTCTCACAAGTTACAGTGTTCATATAGTGTAGGTGACTGTAAAACAGTATCAATGAAAGTGTGTGCGCGTGATATGAGCCAGAGATTGTCTATTTGCACGTTATTGTAAAAATAAATGCAATAGTGTTACTAACAAATGTATTAGTAGAACACATTTATCATCCTCTTGTTTTTTTTGGGGGGGGGGCGTAGTTACTTTAATTCAAAGATAACATTTGCAGAAATCAAATTATAATGTTATAGAAGTGACAAAGTTTTCAATTCTTTGCAATTAAATTTTTCTAATAAATTATTATTTATTTCGTTTGTATACTCAGATTTTATGGGTACTAAGCACTTTAAAGAGACTTTTTTTTTTACTATTGGTTACAGTGTTCTACTTTGTTGCGGAATCGTTAGTCAGTTCTTACAGTTTCAATTAACCACGTGGTGTGAGTGTTAAAACAAAAATCAGTGAATATGGCTGATCAGGTAATAAAAGTTAGATTAATATTTTTTCAGAGTTTTTTTTTTTAATTCGTAGGGACTATTTTACTATTCGGAAGATAATTTTGTTTATTAGAATATAAAATGCCTGTTTTTATCAGGCGGGCTTAACGTCCAACTATCAATTAGTTGTGGATGGAGGCGACTAGCAAACACCCTTTACTGTATATTTATTTTATTAACCATTAAATGAAATCCAAGGCCTAGATCGGGAATCGAACCCAGTACCATAATACATGTTAGCTTTACAGGTCTCGCCTCTAACCGCTCGGCTAGTGTGACGCCTTGTTCATTAGATTAAAATTCTAAATTAGAGCTTTAATACTAAGAGTCTTCAAATTGTTACGGTTCCTTGTATGTAGCTATTTTTTAAACAATACAGTTCCATTTATAAAACGAATTCTTTTTATTGCTTTGTTTTAGTCCGAATTAGATTTTTGTGCTTTATAAATCGTATTTCAAAGAGGGAAACTTACTTAGTGCCAAGCATTTAATTAAGAGCTGTTATGGTTGAGTGAAATTATTAATCATATCTGAATTAATACATAACCGAATAAGTCCGTGATTAGTCTGTAATTAAGCATTTTTTGGGGTGTTTCGGTCTAAGGAATGAGTTGTTTGCTATTTCCTTCCAAAAAAATTGTAAATTAAAGTAATTTTTAATATTTACCTGATCGTAGATAAACGTAAACGTAGGCTCTAATTTTACTATTATCGTTGTTCATAATTTGAGAGGTGCATCAAAGAGCCCTTGCGACTACGTTGTATTAGACGTTTATGACTAGTAATGGGAGTGAAGAAGTTTTGTAAATACGAAACTGTAATTATTTATGTACATATGTAACTTTTATTTCATACTGGGTAATAACGTTTAATTAATTTTTTTTACAAGTCTAAAGTTTTTTTTTTTACATTTAGCTGATTCGTACTTAAATATTCGAAAAACTTATCTTTTTAGTGGTCGTACTGTGTAACGTGCTGAACCCTTACAGCTTATTGCTCTTTCAGAACATTGGCACTGATTAAACAAACTTGTAGCTTAAAGCAGTATCAGTTTTATCCCATTTTTCTTAAAATGCAGTTTTCAAATTTATTTTGTTTTGTTTGGAATTAATTTTTCTCGCAAATGGAAATGAAGGCAAATATATTTAATGGATACAGATTGATATTGCTTCAGTCAGTTTTGGACAATTATTCTAAAACAGATGCAAAAATTTTCTCCGTTCATAGGTACCTGAATGGAAACCTATGCCTATTAAAACTCAACAACCAGGAAACTCCTTGGAAACAAAAAGATCAAGGAGAACGCTACCCAGGTGTAATCCTTGATAAACAACTTACCTGAAGACTGCAGTTCAACACAAAACGAAACTCGACTGAAACAGTTATAACTCACTAATTAACAGAAACACACCGATTTAACACTATTCACTGTGCTTTACAAGATGCTCCTTAGACCTCTTTTAACATCCAGTCTCCCCAGGCTAGACTACAGCTAGCAACGCACTGACGATAAGACCTGCAGACTGCACATCAACACAAAACTGCAACAAGCATACACTCGACTGAAACAGTTATACCCACTAATTAACAGAAACACACCGCTCTACACACTGCTGCTCTGTACTGCTCTACAAGACGCTCCTTAGACCTCTTTTAACATCCAGTCTCCCCAGTTTGGATTACAGCTAGCAAAACGCTGACAAAGATAAGACTGTTCTAATAAAGTACTACGAATTGCATTGAACCCCATGGTTTACTAGGAACACACAAATTCACAGAGAACTCGACATTCAAGACATTAACATGCACATGACCAAACTAATAGACAACTTATTCCTTACCCTTTGTATGATAAGTCTCTTGTGGCTGCAGTGCCGTGGGGCATAGGTCCTGCCCCTTTTCTAATCTACCCTTCGCACACTGCCATCCGTATCTCATTACCACCTTGGCGAGCCTACAACTTCAAGAAGACTGAAACCTAGACTGTATCAAGACCTTTGAAGAACTTAGAGATTTCTAATATGTGTATAGCTCTTAGTGAGCTGGCCCATAATTAATTTGTAAATATAATAGAATTTTCTTCATCTTTTATTAGAAAAGCTATGCTTCTGATAGTTATCTGATCGCCTTCTACTCACACCATTTGTGGCGTACCCCTCGAATTACGTCTATTTAGAATGAGCACAGGTCTAAGTCCCTCACTTCTCAATTAACTTCTTTTTTTTTCTTCTTCTTTTTTTGAAAAGAAAAACTTGGGACTATCAAGTTTGGAAATTTCTCCATGTTTTCTGCGGTGCGAATATAAATCCTAATCATGTTTTACATCACGATTTTAAGTATAAATATGTACTTGATAAAGCGATCTTGAAATTAGAAGAAAAAACGATTTGAAGAGCACTAATTAATGAATTTATGAGGATGAGATGATTTTTTTTTCAAGATTTAATGTTGCTTCAATTAATGTAATTAAATTTGCTTCAGGTATTCTGATTCTAAGAGAAACATGAGCAATTATAAAATGTGCAATATCTGATGTGATAAAAGGTTGTTAATCTGCCCAGCGTATCAATTGGATCAATCACCTTTGTTCATTAAAATTCTGTGAAATTTTTGTATATTTACTTCAATTTTTAGTTTTGTTCTTAATCTGTTTTAATTTCAGACTGAACGCTCATTTCAAAAACAACCCACTATATTTTTAAACCGTAAAAAAGGGTTAGGTGTTAAAAAGAAGGCAAATGCATTGCGATACATAAGAAATGTTGGCCTGGGTTTTAAAACTCCAAGAGAGGTGAGAAAGTTTTAATTTGTCAAAAAGTACTAACATGAGTGATTTTATTTATGCGTACAGACTGAGAAGGCATTTCAAAAGCAGCCACATGTGTTCCTCGCCAGTAAGGTGTCTACAAAAAGGCCTTTAAGGAGGTACAAGAGCGTAGGCCTAGGGTTTAAAACTCCCAGAGAGGTTGGTCTTGATGTTATTTACAAGCTGGGTGTGGTGGTGGCAGCCAGTGCAGAAATGGTCTTAATGGAACAAAATTTAATCAGCATGATTTGGTGTTTACCTACTAATTAATGTATTTATAGGGTAATGGTATAATAATGGGTATTTAGGGTGTTAATATTTTGTGCTCTAACTTTATGAATTGATATTACAAAATCCATTAAAAATGAGTTGCTTAAAAGGGTGTAGCAGTTCTGCTAGACTGATATAGGCGCGCGTAACTATATCCTTGCATTTATTAATTTCAGAAATTAGTACTTATATTTATTAATTTATTTATATTACAATTAATTACGTAGTAATAAATTTGTCATTGGTGTTAGTGAACAGTTACAATTTTCCTAATATTTCTATTGTTTATATGGTCTCATACTAACACTTGAATAGTGGCCATTAAATTCTTGAGAGAATAAATAAACCAGTCCAGAATAAAGATGAAAGAAAATTGTTAACAAACTAGAGTTAAAGAAATATAAGTCAGAAAACCTGTTTTTAAAAACTGCTTCTGGGGTTCCCCCCCCCCTGAAACATGTCTTTCGAATGTATGGATTCGCATCGCGATTCTTCGTAAATATATTCATCCCATTTTTCTCCTACTCTTATTACCATAAGCGGTGGTATGAATTGAGCGTGTCATCGTAGAACCATTTTACGAATGTTATGCTATGAATGTTGCCTACTATATTTATTTGCATTAGCTATAAAGCTATACTGCTATAATCTAAATTAAAATTAACTTACGTGCAGTCATTTTCTTTTTAATTTGGAAATTTTGTCTAAATTTTATTAACAGCGGGACACAGATGAAAGATAATTAATAGTAGTGACATATTAGAGAATGTTAAGACATTCCTGAGTTATGGTGGATACAGAGAGATTTTCAAATTCAGATTTTCGGATTCAAGGGACCTCCAAATGGTTATTTCCATTGAAAACTGTAAATAGAAAGTCTACGTGATTTAAGTACCTTCTGTTGAGTAGGAAATTAATAGAGTAAGAAAAACTAAAAATGTCAGGTTATTGTTAAAAATAAGTGATACGAGACAGAAATTATTTCAGATATTGAACATTATTATTGTACTTCTTTTTATTTATTTTAAGTTCTAAAATGATACCATTCCTTGCAGTAATTGGCAAAACAACATTATTAACTAATGAAGAATTTAATGTTCTTTTGATTAAAGGAATTTTATTTATTTTAGCTGTAGCTTTCTAGGAATGGAGGTAAATATTATGGGGGTAGAAAGAATTAAAAAAGTTTTATAAAAGACCGTTTTTCGCGAAAACTGTTCCGAATTGTACAATGTTATTTGATTTTTGTCGCGAATGAGATGTAAAAAATCTCCGTCGGACCAATTCAGCTTATTTTCACCTGTGCGGTTTATTTAAAAGTATATGCTTAAAATTTGGCTTGCTTATCAAAGACTATTGCTTTAATTAACTTGTAAAAGATAGATAAAGTAATTTCTATTTAATTTATACTTCATTTTCCTTAAATATTAAGCACAACAGTACTTTTATAAATCAGTGATTATATCACATAATAAAATAAATAATGTATATTTAAAGTTCATTCTGGTTCAACTTGATTTTAATCATAATTTTCGTGTGAAAATTACTGTAGGTTGTGTAACTTCTAAATTAAGCCCTTTAGAACTTCTTCATATAATGGAAAATTTGTATGATTTTCTAATTTATTTCTACTTTTATCTAATTTCTTATCCTTTTATTCTGCACTAAGATTTATTGTTAGCAATATTTTTGTTCAATTTTTCTCTTTAGCCCTAAAGTTAAGAACTTTGGTGCTGCGTGTTTTTTCCCCCAAATATTTTTTCAACTTACCTTATTAGGGCTTTAGTTAGCCCTTTTAACAAATTATCATAATAACAATTGTGTCATAATCAAGATTTTTTCCCAAGCAAATTTTCCCAGTCAACTTGTTTTTAAAGGCTTACATAGTAGATTGTAATATCACAGGTAATTGTTCATAACTATCTTCAGTAACATGTGAAGCAGTCACAATCTTAATATAATTTGCTACAGTATTGACTAAGTCAGAGAAAACCGTCGTAAAAAAAAGTTTGTTTACATTTTCCCGAGAGGCTTCATTTTTGTTAATCTTTTCTTTCATTATATCATGTTTAACATATTTCATATTAGTATTGTTCATGTTTTTGGTGACTTGAGTCATTATTCCTTCTTCCTTCTGATATTTCATTTTCTTTATAATGTTGAATAACCTTCATAAGTACTCTTTATTTGTAACTCTGTTATCTGAATTTACTTTTGACAGAAATATTTGCGGTTGATTTCGAGACCTATTTCCCTGAGCGTTCTAAGTAATGTATCAACTTTTCTAACGTAACATGCTGTAAGCATGACAACCTTTTAAATGTGCTTGAATTGTGAATTTGGAGAAAATGTAGAGAGCGAAAAAATCGCAGGAAATCCGTGTATATTTGATTGGAGGAGACCTGACTGAATGTTGGTGATAGATAAACTCACATTTTCGCACAAATTTTGTTTTTTTTCACTATTTGGAGCGTTTTTGAAAGGAACGCCTAAGATTTTCCCAAAAAATTATGCAAGATAAATACGCGTAATCTTATTGTTTATCTGCAATGTTTCCTTGAAAATCACTTCTGACGGAGAAATAGGGAAATAGGCTAGTAGTGTCATATTAGTGTACAAATCTTAAAATTATTACACCTAAATTTAAAATAAATTAAGTAAAGTTCAAAATGTTCTTTCAAGCTTTGGTAATATTATATTTTCCTAAAAGTTGGTATGCTTGGGAACTTTGGGCAATTTTTTTGGGCTGTGGTTTTTCTTAACATATTTTCTTATTCTCTTAACTTGTGTTTTGTTAATCCCCGTAATTTTTTAAATCTAATATTAGACTTCTATTTCATTTTTTAGGCCATTGAAGGTACCTACATTGACAAAAAGTGTCCCTTCACTGGAAACGTTTCAATCAGGGGAAGAATTCTAACAGGAGTAGTACAGAAAATGAAGATGCAACGGACTATAGTTATCAGGAGGGACTACCTTCATTATGTGAGAAAATACAATCGTTTTGAAAAACGTCATAAGAACATGTCGGTGCATCTGTCACCTTGCTTTAGGTTTTTATAATTTCCTTAATTTTCATAAATTGCTGTAAAAAGTTGCACTTTGTTTTATTAATGTATAAACTGTTTTGTTTCCTGTTCCAGAGACGTAGAAATTGGAGATGTTGTCACGGTAGGCGAATGTAGACCTTTAAGTAAAACTGTGCGATTCAATGTGCTAAAGGTTACGAAAGGAACTGGCGCTAAAAAAGCATTCAAAAAATTTTAAATGTATACAATTTTATAAAGAGTTTCTTAAATAAATTATAATTCTTTGAATGTTATTGACTCATTTTTTTTAATTATTATTATTGTCTTTTCTCGGTAGACTTCAAAATTCTAAACTATGACTTACTTTTAAATATGACTATCGCTTTTATTGGGATCATTACTTGCCAGTAAATTGATGTTTTGGTGGTCTCCGGGAGGAACGAAAATATGCTTCTTTCTTACGTTCAACACCGCAACTATATGTGTAGTTCTATCATCCAAAAAAAACTTCACAATTAAAACATAGTTAAAATACAGTTTCAAGAAAAATTTATGTAAACTGAAGAATTATTTATTAGTTAGTTGTTTGTGATTTCTGGAAAAAATTATTTAATTTATAGTCTGAACATTTAATAATATATGTCTGCATGGTTCGTTTCATTTTCTAGAAAAATTAGTTTTAAAGAAAGAAAGAGAGGGCATGCCTAACCACAGTTTTAGAAGATGGTTATGCTTGAAACTGTGTTTGTTTCAAGCGGGGATGATGGTCCAAAGTGAAGGCATTGATCTGTGAACATTGGTCCCCTCTAAGGTAGAAGACAGCTAAATTTGGGGGTGCAACAGAATAATTTTGAGATTTAGAGGGCTATAAGCTCAATGAAGAGAACCACAAAGCTTCCACCCAATTGCCTTTATATTTGTAGCTGCAAATATTCAGAACACAGTATGTTTTCAGAAAAAATGTTTCAAAAGCATAACTGATTTTAATACAAGTTTTGTCCACATACAACAAATTAATCTATTCTTTTTTTGCAGCTGCTTTGAAAATTAAATTCGACATAGCCATAAATAGAACATGTTCTTAATAAAATATACAATTTTTAAAACTGTACATTTTTTAATCTAAAATGAGTGCTACGGGTAAGTGAAGCTTCACCCCTCCCCGAAACACCTCAAAATAAGTAGCCCGGAAAAATGTTTCTAATGAATAATATAGATTACATTACGCCAAAATTAAAGGAAATCGTAGGAGCTGTATTGTACAAAAAGAAGTAAAATCTATCCAGTAAAATAAATAACCCTTTCGGTTTGCTACTTTATTCAAAAGCGTCGGGTCTAATAGTGTAACCTTAATAGTAGCTGGCCTAGTTTCTAAGAATGAGCAGCGAAAGGATCGTAAAAGAAGCTGAGAGAGAAGAGATACAGCACGAAATACTAAGAAGAAGCGGGAAGGAGAGGGAGAAGTTGGTAAGAGCCAATATCAAAAGCTGGGCCAATCTCGATAAGATGGAACCCTTGTACCTCCAGACTTATACATAAAAGCATACTTAAAAAATATATATTCATAAAATTGGAAAATAAATAGTTCTCAAAAAGTAAAAACAATTTGCTTCAAAATATCTATGAATCCCGTTTATTAAAACCCAAACATAACATTAACACCTCTATTTTTTCTTTATATTTACAAAATACTGCAATTAATAATAATTAATTGCTTTGTGTGCTTCTTTTGAGTGCACATTATTTAGCCAACAATACTAACTAAAAATTGATTGAAAGTACGTACGTTTTTGCAAAGAGAATTTTATTATATTTTTTTTTCTCTTATCGTTAACATTTATAAATTGTTCAAAAACTTTCCATTTTTATTTATTTAAAACGATTGACAACTACAATTTATTTGTTTTTAACAAGTATATTGGACACTATCAGCTATCTACACATTGTAATCTCTAATGGTTTCACAAGTTGTTCAAATTTATATAATCACTTTAAATAACTATTATCCTAGTTAATTTTGATGAAAGAAATTAATTTGAAAATTACATTTAAATTACTAAATAACTGTTTACATTTTAATCAATTTAATAACATAAAAATTCGACCATATTGATTATTTGAATATTACTAAATCAAAAATAAAGAGAAATACAACTAAATATTCAAATGCATAATCGACGCATTTTGAGATCATACATACTATACTGCACTTACATTCATCTTCTCAAAAAAAAAAAATCTTCCTTATTCCTCACACATTTTGGATGCTATTTAAGACATTTTTTAGATGAATTAAACCTTTTTTCAACCAGCATAATGCTTTTTCAATACAATTAAACCATTGTTACTTTCTCTCAGGAATGGCAAAAATACATATTAATTAGATAAATTTTCCAATTAGGTTTCACAGAAAATATTTTTTTACCGGTTCCTAGAATAAGAAACTAACACTTATTCAAACTCGCTGTATTATGATATAAAGTTATCCGCGAAAATCCTCGTGATTTTTTTGACTTATGTATAGAACCATCTTGTTGAGCTTTTAAGCTGTGACAGAGAATGTACGGCTCTGTCAGTTATAAATATTAAGGACAATTTATGGCGCTAAATACTAAATTTTTAGAAAATTGGATAACCGGATTTACAATTTTGTGAAATAGATTGTGATTAAATCTAAAAGGCTCGGTTTAAGTTCGTTGCCGTTCAAGTTCAAAATAGGGGCAGAACACAGAGGTCAGCTACCTGATAATGAAGACAATATATAAATCTCTGCCATAAACTTGCGACTTCGCTATTGTCTAAACTAAAAAAATGGAGTGTAGGAGTGTTTTTTTTATCCAAAGGTTTTCTTTGATCGTGTTATACAAAGGCTTGATGTCACTTTTACTTAAAGTAATTTTAAATTTATTTTGTTGAAATACTCAAGAAACTATTGCCTTAAAAATCCCTTCATTACAATGTAGCACATCTACTAATTTTACATTTAAGGAATACCAAACATACTCCTAAAATTCAAGTGTGATACAAAAATGGGCAGCACATTTAGCTCTTAAATGGAAATTACTTTTCGAGTTCTCTGTTATTTAATTTTAAAAGTTTCATGTAAAATCCAATTTTACATGAAAATTTGTCAATTAGCATTGTAAAAACTGCATTAAGAGAAAGTCGTGTGAATGTTTTACATAATGAATTGTTTCCTCTTGGTCTATTTGATTTTTACAAAAGTACATAATTTGACAAAATCTTTGTGTTTATATTTTGCGTAGCAGAAATCACTGAAAAACAAGATTTAATAAAATTTAAAACATATTTCTAACATTAAGTTATATACAATTATTACTTATGTTATATTAAAAATAAAGAGACAAATTTCTTTAGAAATAACTCATATTATGTAGGAATCTTGCTACACGTTTTATTTGGCAAGTGTACTAATGTTTTTTCCAAATTTACAAAGCTTTCGACTGGTATAACGTAAGACCTTCTTTCTCAAACATTACCCTTCAATCGAAAGTTCTCTTCGAAATGGTTTTAACAGTCTTCTTCATCTAAGGCACCACCTTCTTGTGAGTATTCTTGGGCTGAATATAAAAACAAGTTTAATTCTTTTTTGTTAAGGAACTAAGTCCAAGAGCATAAACTAGTTTTTTTTTTTCTTGGTGGTGGCTCAGATTTCTGTTATGTAAATTAACATTTCTTCTATTGTGGAATTACTTTTTCTGAAATCTGAAGGAACATGAAGAAAACGCACAATTTATATATATATATATAAATCTCCTTCCTATTCATTATTTAATTTAAGAAAGTGTTAGTGAGTAACATAGCTTTGAAACGCTGCCTAGTAAAACTGTTTTTTTTTCGCACAAGTGTTCCTTTTTCTCAATGATCATAAAAATATTAAAACTATATTTAAAAAAAATTGGTTTGCTATAGAATACGAAAATAAAAAATGTCTAGTAAATATTTCATTTGAAAAAGATCAAAATTAAAAATTACAAATCGAGGATAATAATGAAAACTTAGAAAACAAGTAGAAACAATAGTGTTTTAAAAATGTTTCCTAAAGCAAATTAAGAATGGATGTTATTTTTCGAATATAGTTAAAACAAAATGACATTTAAATCAATTTAAGATATTTAATTAAAAATACTTTATATGCCACTCTATCATCGGACAAATACTACTAGACCAAAAATTTAGTTTACAAGATATTAAAACCCTTAGCATTCTTCGAGATTACCAACAGAGTTAATCAAATAAATAAACAAAAATTTTCTTGTTATTTTACGCCACTTTACAGGAACCTGATTTTAATCTGATTAAAGATTTGTAAGGGAAAAACTACAATGATTTTAAAAGATGTTATAGCTCTTCAAAATTATCACAGGTTCAGAATTTTTTCGAGATGAATGGTCCAAAGATTGCACTTGTTTTTACATAAATAGAATTGCACCAATATTTTTGAAAGCTGCAACGCCGAATCAGGAAGGATACACAAAATATTAAGTACATATTTATTTCAATGTCAGATTAGTGAAATAAATTTACTACTTGAAATATTAGTAATTAAACTGCTAAATAAAACTGTACTTTAAAATTCAAATCATTGTATTGCAGCAAAATAATTTCAATTTTTTTTTTTTTTAATTTCAAAATTTAAAAAAGTATCCAATGATTTTGTTCACATAGTTGAACTTTAAATACACACCCACCTTGTCAAAACCAAATCCAAATGAGTTAAAAAAATTCTTAACAATAACGAGATTGTATTCTCATTAAAAGTGACAGATCTATCAATAAATTATTTTTTTCTAATTAAATATTGGGTTACAATTATGTGTATACTTGTTTATAATCCTCCTTTGTTCTATTCTAATAGGACAGTTCTATATATTTTCTGCTTTCATGCATTTTTACAATGTAAAAAGTTGATATTGTCGCCAAATTTTGTATTTACACGCAATTTTATTCAAATAATAATCTCTAAAAATAAATAAATAGGGTATTAATAATTACAAAAAATTATAAAAATTAAAATTGAGTCTTTTTTTATATAAAGAAATATTCAAATCGGCTTCCACTTTTAATATTCAAAATATCCACTTATGTATAAATATCCACATTACGTTTTATGTAATGTTACGGTCTCAGTTACCAATTCACTGCTTGTGTAACTCCATTTAAAAAAGCAATATCACACATTCTTGTGCTTATAAGAAAAAAACAATCTTTCCGATATAAAAACCTCTCTATAGTCTCCAACCTCCAAAAAAAATTTACTCTGCTTTTCTTTTCACTCAAATGATCCTGCTTTAGGATTATTTGAATGAAAAGTCAAATAAGCTTTTTCTGATTTACCTATCCGAGCATTCACTTTAAACTTAATTCAAAAATTTGTAATTTTACAAAAGTTTATGCAGTACAACAGCATAGGTTTGTTAACTTATGTTAATTTAAAATACTATCTGGCTACTTAAATAAACATAACATGAAATGATTCGTTATCGCATTAATGGTGACTGAAAGAAATCTCTAATCTCCGAGAAATTTTTCAAAAAGCAAGCTTAAAGTCAAGGCAACCCGTAAACCTACCTCCTGATAATTATTGCACCGGAAAAAAATCCATTGGAGCTATTCAAACAAACCGCAGTTAAGTCGCCATCTGAAGAATAAATGAAAATGTCTTGGTATCAGCCAGGGTCAACTCTTAAAAAGTGTTTCAAGAGTTTAATAAGGATTATCCACTACTTATGAAGATCCAGAATAACTATGTGAAGAAGTGTTTAACCTGCCCAACGTGTTGAACTTCGTTCCAATATCAGGACTTGAGATGGTTTATTTGGGCTCAGCAACAAAGAAAAGTGTCTTTTTTTTTGCTAGATGAGTTCGTTCTTGCCTTCAGATATCAGAAAAACGCAAAAAAGATTGCAGAAGCCATAAAAAAAATTTTACCTCAGCACTTTTACCCCTAGAATCTCTTATTACCAAGGCTGATATAGGCCAATGACAATGATTAGTATTTCATTTTTGTTGTATTTGAATATATTTTTGAGAAAAGCGGAACCTCAGTTAGAAGGGTTATTTTTGAGGAAAAATGGTTTTTAAAAAAGGAGGTCAAAATATAGTCAGGAAAATTCACGCTGCAGTACCGAAAATAATATGCAGGACATTTGTAAAAGGAGACTATAGACAATGGCTTTTATTTCCTGAAAAAGCACATATTGACTGAAAGTAGTAATTTTCCAGCAAGAAAAAATTTAAATATAAAAAATTCTCAGCCATATTTCAGCAAGGGTTGAATGATAAACTTCATTGAGCTGTTTTCATAATAATAAAATCTTCACACTTGAAAAAGTGCTCCCTTATTTTCTAAATGGAAACTAATAATGTTAATACTAACATAAATAATTTGTATATTACCCCAGGACGGACTCATACATAATCCACACGGTAATAATCCAGTCATTACACATGAAACTGTTTTGAGCAGAAATTTAAATGAAACTCTACAATTTTAAGAACTTACATATGTACGCCAAGTAATGAGGATGATTCAGGCACTTTTAAGGTCTCTTTCTTGAAAAGGAACAATTGAGAACGAAATCAAGAATTGCTCCATTTATTACAGTTAACATTAACTGATATGTAAATGAACTGAGATCACTTGTTATTACAACCTGAAAAAGTTATTTCTGTCTACTGTACTTGACATTTGCAAATATTACTGAAATTAATTCTTTTACTAAAATTCTCTTACTGCTGAATATTTTGAGTCCCCACCGCCCGGAAAAGTGGTTTTTAAAAATTGATTTGACAATGACCGGTATGTAGTCGTATACGATAACGGTTCACTCAAAAACAAAAAACTACAACTAACAATTTTCTTTAAAGTTAAAATGGTTATTACAAATATATATAGTCTGTCACTTGTAACATTTATCTAAGGAAATTGCTCGTAGAGCTTCTGGAGGAAAGATGACACCTAAGTCTTGACTATAAATTGCCATTTAAGTGTACCTACTATAATCAGTGTATTGTCTCACAACTTACACTAATGTTGGCTTAAATGTTTGAAATATTTTCATTTAAGGACGGACCTGTGAAAGAGATGTAACGTTAAGATTTCCAAAAAGAACCTAAATAATCTTGAGACAAAAGAGGTTGTAACTGAGGACTGGACACCCTGCCATCTACCTCAAGATTGCGAACAAAATTAGAAAGACCCTTCAGAGGGATACGACTTTCCTGAATAGTAGTTCCAACTATTTCTAATACATTTTTTTACTGTGCACTCACAAATATTTATATTTTTTTTTTTTGAAAAATTTCTTTAAAAATTAACATTTAGAGATTTTGATAAAATTGCAACCACAAACATTTTTCTAAAATCCAATTACTTGTTTTAAAGAAACTGGCATCATGATTTTCAAAAGTTAAATACTAACTCTATAGTACAAAGACTTGATACCACTTAGCCAATATAACTCTACGCTCGGCAAGATTAAATATTAGGAAAAATATTTACCAATTAAAACATAATATGTAGTTGCAGCAAGCAACAGTCGGGGGAGTATCTCACTAGAGACTTAAATACATTTGTCAATTTTTTTATTTTTTTACTTTTTTTTTTACTAGCAGTTTTTCAATAGACTAGAAATTACTTAATTCCTTCACAACTATGAACTGATTTGAAAAAATATATTGAGGATTTTTTTTTTTTTAATTTACTTCTAGAAATACATTTCAGCAATGTACTGTAAATATTTTAGGCTTCATCTCGAATGAAACAATGGGAATGTGGAATAAAAACTATTAATTTGTCTTCTATCTCGGACTTAGTCATGCTACTACAATTTGTTTTTTTTGTTTAATAATAATGGTAGTAGTAATAATAATAATAATAATAATAATAATAATAATCATCATCAGGGAAGGGATTAGCTATGAGGTTAGCATGCTGGACTCCCACGCGGAGGTCCCGGGTTCGAATCCAGCAGCTGACCCTTAGATTTTCTCTTCCTAGGAGCTTCTTACAGCTCACTGTCCGGTGATGGACAGTGTTGTCTGTAACGAGAGAACACTGTCCGGAGGCCGGCAGTGCACTGGAAAAAGCTCCGGGCGCTAATAACCTCAGCTGTTGATGCGCCAAAAAAAAAAAAAAAAAAAAAAAAAAATAATCATCATCATCATCATCATCATCATCATCATGACAGTTTGAAAATGTGATTAACAATCTACGACTCAAACAGTTTTATTCAAGGAAGCTCATTTTTATTCGGTGGGACGGTTAACTTTTTAAACCGAAACAAAACAAATAATTGAGTGGAAGATGGCTGGATCTTTTCTTTACAATCTTAAGAAGAATGTGTATCTGGCACTCACTGAGACAGCTTTAATACGCCCACAACATAGTGAGTACCAGAGTATGTGACCATTCAGAGTTTGGACGAACTGGCTTAGATAATTGTTGTGGGCCCGGAACCCTTCCCGACGTGCCACCTAGAACTACGACGAAATGGATGGAGTAGGGCATGCTTAGCCACACCACAACCATGGTTACATTTTGTTTTTACTATAAATTTTGAAACTAAATTACTTGATCTGTCAGAATGTACCCAAAAACTAACTATATGGTGGTATACTTGACGGCTATGCTACGACTACGGTAACAATTGGAGCTGAAATTTCTGGTCATATGCTAATAACTCAAATCTGGGAGGGCCTACGTCTTTCAGGTAGAAGTTGAAGCCAGGGCTATACTAAAACAGATATTAATGACATTCAATTTAGAGTTGGTAAGAGTTTTATACAATCCCTCACCGAAATAGGCAGCTAATAAATACGTTCTCTAACAGCTACTAAACGACCTGGCTGTGAAAAGGATCAAATAAACTTATGTAAAACCTTGGGACCCTTCTGCAAGGACGCAATCACCCGTTTTTCCTTCCTGGACTTCGCAGCGAATGAGACCTGGTGACACATCACTGGCTATAGACAGGCATAGTTTATCATGGGCTCCTCACATAAGCTATAAGTTATAATGGTCTTGCTTACCGGACTTTAGGCTACAAATACTAAAAACCTAACCTATTTCATCGGGTTTTGAGTCAGTACAGAGCTTGGGTTGATTCATGTCCTCGTCCGTAGGGAAGATCGAGATTCCCTCCAATCTTGGGCCTGCTTGTGAGCTGCTTGCGTTAGTATTCTAAGCTATTGGTAAATGCTCGCTAAGCCGGTGATACCGCTCCTTGTAAAAACAAAAAACTAAATATGTTCTGGTGGGTCACGATAACTTTGGGCTGACCTAAAATAAAAAATACAACAAAAAATTATATTATCTCGACATATTTAAAAAAAAATAATTCCAACAAAGAATATAAACAAATTGACTTTTTAAACAGAATATTAACATGAAAATTTAAATTTACTATATTTGTATGTTAAATATTTGTAGAGAGTTTTGTAAGTACAATTGGGTTGGGATGTCTTAGCGCAGCACCTCATTCACTGGACAGAACGCTTCGGTTTTTTCCTATCCGTTTCCGATCATAGAAAAAAATATTTTTTCCCCCTTTTTAGACAACGGATGGTCTGAAAACACTATAATTTTACAGAAAGGTTTTACATTTTAGTGAAAAATTCTTAAGAATTTTTTTAAAAAATTATTTCTCATTTTTTTTTAATTTTCATCATTAAAACTAACAATTAAAATTTTGGAGTGTTCAGATTTAGAAAACAACCATTAATTTAGATTTTAAATTACAAACAACAAAACAAACTAAAAAGTAAAAAATAAAAAAAAATACCGTGAAATTAAACAAAAAAGGCAAAGAAATTAATTCATTTTCCAAGCATTCTAAATTATAGGTTTTTTTTTTAACTGCTACTAGAGTCAACGTGCAGCAAGTCAGACAGAAACTTATTTTAAATTTGAAGTGTTTTACTATCATCTTGTAGTAAAAAAAAAGTGAATATTTACTATTTCTAGGTAATTTAGAACACTGTAATTATTTTAGTATTATTATAATTTACTTTCTGTAAAAATAATTAAATTAACTGCCCAAATCGCGAGTAGTCCGTAATTATTATCATTATGGCGGCCTGAATCTATTTTACAATTCAAAGTGGTAACATAAAATTTGGATAGAATGAAGTTTTCATTTATACTTTTATTTCTTTTTTCGCCATTTTCTATGCGTGAGACCGCGTTTAAGGCGGGGACTTAACATACAAACTTAACGTACTTTTTACTTTTTATTTCTGAACGTAAGAAGAAATAATAACAGGATATTGAGTAAAAAACATAGATTCATGTCCTCGTCCGTAGGGAAGATCGAGATTCCCTCCAATCATGGGCCTGCTTGTGAGCTGCTTGCGTTTGTATTCTAAGCTATTGGTAAATGCTCGCTAAGCCGGTGTATGTCAACTTTTTTTGGAAATGGGATTTTCATGTTTTATAAATCCTAAAATTTAAATAAGGTATGTATTTAGATAACAGCTTTATATAAAATCGCAGGTAGCCTCAAAATTTATACCTTTTTATAATGCTTTTTAATTACTGTAGAATAATTATTTATAGTATGCATAGAGGGCATGTGGGCGCTACTTCTTAAGAGATCTCAACATTCCTGTGGGAATTTTAGCCTGATAACACAAACAATATGATTGTAGAGAATGTGCACTCACTAAATTCAGCAAAAGACGTAGTTGTATACTTCTGTGTAACAAACCAATATTCAGAACTCTAGCTCACCAACACACTTCATACAATGATGGGTACTAAAACAGCCCAGAGGTGCTTTGAATAGAGTAGAGCTTAACCCACTTCCAATAGACCATTTAAAAAAAGAATAAATTAGGAACTATAAACAACCCCTCAATCTTAAACTTAGTCTCCAAAAACTTCTACAAAGAAGAGACAAGAAACTGTGTACATCACTACCTAGCTTAATGTTTCAGTTATGCCAGTATTAGGATTACAGATTTCAAGAGATGCCAAATATCGAGGAAATGGCCGGATTATTTGGAACTCAGGACTTCTTACATTATTGCAGACCGCAAAATAATAATTACGTAATAATAAATATAATATTATTTTAGGTAATATGTAGTTTTTGCTTCAATAGAAGTACAAATGAATACCACAATTTCAGTTTCCGTACTTTAGGACATTTATATAAGGGTGTACGTGAATATATCGGACCCTCTTTATTTTAGGCAATAAATGTGTGCCTTTCTACTAATATGAGCCTCAACCTGTCCTTGAGAATAACAGATTCCAATTGTACTACGGCCGAACATTCTCTCTGACAGAACAGTCCACATAATAGACCAGACATTCTGCTGCATGATAAGAATCGGGGGCGGTAAAGATCGTCGTCTTTGTAAACGTAATGTTGAAATATTTACATACAACAAAAAATGGTGATTTGGAAAGCATGTCCGCAAATTCATTGGTGACTAACTATAATGTGTTTCGCTAGTAACCCATACATTGTTATTTTTCATACTGGATATCTAAGATTGGAAAAGAAATATTAATAATGGATATAGATGGAGTCACTCAGATGTAACGCGCCTTAATTAAAGGGTAAATAAACACAATAAATTCCACTCATTATAATTATGTGTATTACACACATGTACCTCGCAGGAATGAGTCAGGATTGTATTTAAGTAGTTGGTATGGGAAAACAGTCCTGATGCACACGTCACACAAAGAATAGATAAACCATTTTTTTTTTCTCAGATCCTTTTTAAGAAAACAGCAGAATTTTTTTTTTTCGAAGAAAAGCGCTTCTGAAATTAAAAACGAAAACAAAAACAAAAAACATAAGTTATTGCTGATTACAAAATAATAACAATTCGAAATGAAAAAACTTAGTTTAACTTAAAAAAAGCAAAATATATCACAAAAAAATAAAATAAAATAAATCAATAAAAAAAAGAGAAAATAAATTCAGTTCTTTTTAATTATTTCGGAAGAAAAAAATGCATATTAGAATAAATATTCCAATACCTTTTTTGTTGAACAACTAGATTCTAAGCGAACTAAAACAAGAGAAATATATAATAAAAATTTAAAAGAAAGTAAAAATATAAGTATCTTTCTTTTAAAATTAACTAAGATAATTTGTAATTTTTTTTTTTATCATTTTTTAACTTTTTTTTTTAATTATTATTATTAGGACAGATTATTTAAAAGGAATTTTATTTTTTTAAAAATTCCTTTTACATAAAAAATTAACTAAAAATATATTCTGGCACATTTTCATTTATTTTAATTAGAATGGTAAAAATATATTAACTTTCATCTCTCGAGGATGACACTGAAAGAAATACATGATAGGAAATAAACTTTTTATTAAGTAATAAAAAAATGCATTCCGAGTTTGACTAGCTCAGAGTACATTACAAACATTCCTTGGAAACTGCTTATACATTCATCAGATGTACCAGTATAAAAAAAAATTAATAAAAAAAAATTATATATATTGTGTTTCAAAGGAATGAAAGAAGGGTAGCAAAATATTTAAAATGCCTATCAAAATTATGTTCAATAACATCGGAAAATGGAGGAAATTGATTCAGTTCTTTTAAATCACTGCAAGAAAAGAAATAATTAAATTTTCAAATACTTTTTTTTAGAACGATTCTAAGCGAACAAAAACGAAAGCAAAATTACTTATTAAAAAATAAATTTATTTTACCATTTAAATAACTGATATTTACGCGGTACATATCTAAAGGCAATCCTGGACGAAAGAGAAACTCAAAACAGTTTGTTCTTCTTTTTCTGGCATATCGCCTATATTTCTCAACATTTAAACCATTGAGGTTTACATATAACTTTTGATAAAATGTAATTTCATAGTGTTCTTACCCTCGTTATCATGAATATGACTATTTAGATTGCTTTCTTTTAATACAATAGTTTTCAATGTACGGTTAAACGTCATGATACTTTTCTTTTTATTCTGTTTGTTCTACAATTAAAAACGTTTTTATGAATTAATAAAAGTAAAAAACTCTCTTAGCAATTTCGAAAAATTTTCAAGTTGTAATGAAAAGATAATTGAATCGTATTGTACAAAAGATGATCAACCTATATACAACTATCCTACCAGACAGTTTCATAAAAGTAACGAAAAATTAAAAAAAAAAACTTTTTTGGTAAAAAAAAAATGCTTTGGCCAGTGAATTAATGGATTAATATTCCTTTAACAATTGATTCGCCTTAAAATAGATTAAGGCCCCCAGTAAATTGTACTGCTTTTATATGCATTCCTTACATCTCGGCAAACACTTCATCATCAGGGTTATCATTAAACCTCGAACAAGAAATTAAAGATATGTATACATGATGTTAGCCAATGTAATGACTAACTACTGAACATTAACCATGTAACAAGGAGACTGGAAAGTAGTGCTGTTTCTACGCATAACAACATTTGATTGACACTTTTAAGCTCATAGTGTACTTCAAAATCGTGCCAAAGACATTTTGAGGTTAGAGATTTGTTTACTTATAAATAAATACAGAAGTGTATTTTGATAGCTTGATCACTAGTGATAAAAAATGGGTCCCATACGATAATCCAAAACACAAAAGGCAGTGGGCCTCTCCGAATGAAACCCCACGAAGTACTTCTAAGCCAAGATTTACGTCCTAAAAAAGGCGTTCTTGTGTGTTGGGTGGAGTATTCGCGGCATCGTTGATTTTGAAGCGCTGAAATCTGGACAAACTGTGGTCGCAGACCTTTACATAGAACAATTGGGTCGGGTAAATCGATCTTTAATTGAAAAGTGTTCAGGAATTATCAACATAAAAGGGTTATTCTGCAACACGGTAATGCAAGAGCGCGCTGCGCAAGTTGAAACCTGCAAAAAATTAATGAATTGGGGTGGGCGGTACTGCTTCACCCACCATACTCGCCCGATATTGTACCATTGGATTTCCATTCATTCCGATCGCCACAACACTTTCTAAGTCTTAAGTTTTGTTCTAAGACAAAAAATTTGAAAATTTGGATGTCACCTAAAATGCCATTTCCAGATATTTTGCATTAAAAAACAATTGATTTTTATTGATCCGGCATTGAACATTTGCACACAAGATGGCAAACAGTTGTTGATAACGAGGGTGATTACATCACTGATTAAATATACAAACTTCAGGATTTTTTTTTTTTTTTGAATTTAATGTAATAAAACGTAACTACTTTCTTGTCATGTATATCATATAAACAGTTTTTACGTTTCCTTGGCATTTTAAATATATCCCCTGAAGATGTTGGCAAAACTATTTTTAAAAACGCAAAAAAGGTACATAGATCTTTCCTTTGCGTTTTTACTCACTTGCAAGGCCGAGAGTGAACATTTCTTACACAAGTACTACTTTGGTGGTATCATAAACTGATATTTCACTTTTGAGCAAGTTAGCTAAATATTTGTTAAAATCAAGAACTGTCTTTATTAAAAGGAAAATTATCACAAAACCACTCGGCCAAAGATACAAGATTTTTTTTTTATAAATTTTTATTGAAAGAGAAATTTTGAAATACACTACGCAACGTGAATTTGGTAAAAATGTAACAATAAAATCTTTAAAAATAAGAAAAATCCTACATATCACTAGGATAGTTTGATAGTTTAATGAAAATTGTATTAAATGGAAGTCGCTCAAAGGAAAAAGCAGAACTTCTTCAGGAATCTTGGAGCCCCGAGGATACACCTAATCTAACAATTCGAAAAAACTTGAAATTGCCATAGAAAATATTAACTTTTAAGCAGATTAACAAGATGAATTTTACTAACATTTACAAGCGCTATTATTTTAGAAGCACTACTTATCAGAATTGTATAGTTACAATACTTCAATAACTTAAGTACATTTTTGAATGGGATTTCAGATGCGAATTTTAAGCCATCTCTATAGCAAACAGCATTGGCCCACAAAGCGTTCAGGCGTAGTGGTAGTGTGCAAATATATTTGGGTTTAGTATAACCTACATGCAGACTCTAGCTCATCATAACACAAACAGATACATTTTCATACTGCAGTAGTTTAATAGGCCCTTTGAGACTTAAGGTAACATTAGGGTTTCTCCCTAATGATGATTTCTAATAACTGAAATGGAAGGGATTGCTGAGTGGCAGCGCGCTAGTTTGAGTCCATCTGAATGCTCTTAAATTTTATCTTCATAGCAGCCTATACACCTCTATCAACTATTGCGGCTTACAAACTATCAATTCTCAATGTCCTGCATTCTATGAGCAAGCACTCCGTTCCCTAATGAGAGTCTCAACAGGAAATTTCTGCTGTCTATGCATGATTCATCGCCGTTTTGAAGTTGGTACGGAGGCTCACACATTTTGATAGACGTGCTGGGCTTACTGAGTTTAGGGTAGCCAAATAATTAATATTTTATTCATTAAGTCGTATATGGTCGGTAAAGGAAGATAATGATGCAATAGGTTGGTATTTTAAAAATGAAAAGATTGCTTCACATCTCTTTCCTGTTCCGTTTAGTTCAAACAAAGTTCCTACTAGCAAAATAATTTTAACAAAGGATAATGATTTCAGCACAGTGAACAGTTACCTATTTACTTTTGATTCAGTTTTTACTATACGAATTGTAGCAGATGTTCCTTCGTATTTTTTTATTTATTTTTAACGACAGTTCTTCTACATACTTATAGTAATTTTGAAGGGAATATTAAAAATATACTTTTTTTTTTCTTAGAAGAGGTGGCCGATTTTATTTACTAATTTTTTTAAATTTAGGATATGGCACCCTTTGAGAATCAATACCTGAGAAATATAATTACCCATCTTCTCTCAAATACATGTACAAAAATATAGTCTCTGCTATTTTTTTCATTTATTTTATATATAGTATATACATATATGTATACACATATACATATATATACTATTCAAGGCATCTAAAGAATTCACTACCCTTCTATATTCTAAATATCCCAAAATACTTACACATTTCCAAAAAAAAAAAAAGTATACATATCTACATAATTTACAATAACAATTTTATGACGAACACAAAATTTAAAATAAAATAATTTTTAAAAGCATATAATTATTGAAATGTAAATATATCACAATTTTTAATATTATTGATTTTATATTTTTTTAAATGTCAATTAATACTTTCCAGAATTGGAAAAGCGGTTGTAACTCTGTAAGTGGCAGTAAACAACACTACATCCTCCTTTAAATTATTATTTTATTTTCCTACTGAAGGCAAGAAAAAGAACTTTTGGAAAAATTCCAAAAATTTGGAATTGTTTAAGAAAAAGGCAAGGATTTTTTGTGGATATCTTAATAATTATTTATTTTTGATAATACTTTATTGTTTAGAACTGGAAAATATTACCTTCTCTAAGCTTACTATAAATAAAATAATTTTCTTTTGCATTGTTTAAAAGTGAAAAGTTAAGAGACACTATCTAAAATTGTTTTTAAGTAATTATATTGTATATCTTCAGCAGCTATCAACTTGAGAAGCAAAATTAGAAACAATATTTTGTTTTCAATTTCTTTCAAAAATTTAAAGTACTTATGACTTGAAAGAATTGTTCCCCTTGAAATAAAATTAAAAATAAAAATAAAATATAATAAAAAATAAATTAAAAAAAAAATGGAGAAAAGGTGCTTATTTACGATCTCCAGTAAAATACTTTTGTGATAATTTTCACTTTATGAACAGACAATTTAGATCTTATTTCAAAGTAACATACTCTGTCGGCGATTTTTTGAATTTTTCGGAATGCATGGATCTGCTGTCAGCTGTATAGTTGGTATGCTGAAGATGGAAGTTGCTGTTAACAAAAAATAAAATATAAATATACATTTATTTGCAGACAAGAAAGAAGATATGGAAAGTTCCAAAATTATTATTACGGATGCCTCAAGCAAAATCACTGAAGTTAATAAAGGAGGGAGAAGTAAATGAAAAATATTAAGGTAAAACAATCTGCGCGATTAGTCTCTAAATTCTCACTGTACTTTACACTATTTATCATGTTTTGTTTTGTTTGCTTTTATTTTTTCATTTTAACTAACATCTCTTTTTACTTTCAGCTTAAGCCTATAAGCTTGTGAAAAGTTGTGATATAAAAAAATGGCCTAGGTTGAACGTAGTATTTCGTGCGATTTAGCACCATAATTTCAAGAGGCTACACGCCCCAAATACCATTTTTAAGGCTTCTAGATTAGAGGCAGAATGCTTTGTTTATTCAAGTACTGCTCAAAAAAAAAGAAAAAAAGGAACATGAGCCTGGGAGGTTATGGTACATTGAGGGCGACCTCAATTCTTATCCAGCATTACTTACGGCAGGTGTGAAGCATTCAGGTTCAACCATAATCCGCATCCAGCATAGACCTGACATTCCTACTTTAAATGTTTATAATAAAAATTATAATTATGGAGAATATTGTTTTTTTTTTTGATGATTGATTCATTAATCTAAAAGAAGAAAGAATATTGCCAATTTAGTAATGTTTTATTTTTTGGCAAACTTTCGGCTAGGTCATCAACAGGGAACATATTTTTCAGTAACAGAATTATATTGTACATTAATTTGATATAAAAAATAGTTCGGGTGGTACCTTAGTAACCATAATAAGTGATATTAAAAAAAATAATTTGTCTCTTTTTTAAAAAAAGTTGTTTTTGTGAATCAAGAATGTACAGAAGTGAAAAGTAAACTACTGTTGCAATGGACGCTCCCTCATACTCCTCCCTGTAGTAAGGAGAAGCAAAAATATCACTTTCACACGTCAAAATGAACAGTTAACAGGGAAAAAGCAATAACCCAACGGGCCGCCCAAGAGGTTTTGGACGAAAATCAGGAAACGTAGCTGAGGAGGATGAGCACAGTCCACCTATAGCTAATAGTAAAAAACTCAGAATTAAACACACAAACACACTTTGGACTCTCAAACAGAGTAACACTTAAAGTCAAACCCCAAACCAATTTTAGGCGTGGAAACTGTTTTTTAAAAACGACAGGATTCCTAGACTTTTTTACATATCGCTTAGTTCCGAATGCTGACCAGCCGTGTAAATTGCTGAAGCACCTATATTACATGATTGATATTCCTTCGTTATCCAGTATATATTTGAGACATGATAGAACAACATTTGTACACCTTACTGACTCGACCATGCAAGTTCAAATTTTGAAATTAACTTACATTTCTAATGACCTAGTAGAAGAAGATTAAAAAAGAAAAAGGGCACACTTTTCTAATATTGTTCTTTTGAATATGATCAGTACTGTAAAAATATACTCACTGTCGCTAAGTTCATGTACTTCGGGTCCCAAACACTTAAAATACGCATGTTTCATAGCTTCTGAAGCAGATATTCTCTCTCTAGCTTCGTACTGTAACAAAATATTTTACATACTACATTGTACATAAATATAATACATTTCATTTTTAAATTTAGGTTAAAAATTAAATGCTACAAAATATTAAACTTTACAATAATGTTTTAGGCGATAAGGACTCTTAAAAACACAAAAAACGTTTCCGAAAAGAAAGTGGAATATGGGCCGAAACATTTGGTAATCTGCAAACGCATCACATTCTTCAATTTCTAAACAAAATGTTACAGTTAAAAAGTAAATAAGAGTTGGTTAAACGCCAAAAGGTACACAAATCAGCTAGTACCCAACATTTCATTCATGCTGAATGCGTGGCCAGTTACCGGCAGCAATTTTTAACTTGTTACAAGTGTCCCTTTATTAACGTGACTTATTAAGTGAATATTATTATTATTTTTTTAAAAGCGCGTTAACATCTATGGTCATTAGTGCCCGGAGTCTACTCATTAGAATATCCGTTACTAAATAGTCTATACCGCATAGTGGGCTTAGAAGTCACCTAGGAAGAGAACATCTAAGGGCGCCACACATAGAATTGAAATCAGAACAACCATATGCAACCAACTGAGCTAATCTCTTCCCAAAGTGAATATTAGTGATTGTTAAAGTGGAGTTATATGTTAAAAACTGTGTTTAAGTTTTATTTAGTGAGTGATACAGATTTTGTACAATTAGTGTTGTGAAATATTTTAACAAGTGACAAGTCCTGTCAGACTACTGATCTAGTAAGATGCTTATGAACTTTTAAAATCTTTAAACACATTTTAATGTTACATAATGGAAATCCAAACAAAAAAAACTTTATTTATACAAGTTTAAAAGAGCGCCAAATTTAAAAGAGCAGCTAGAGAGAATGATTAATGGGTATACATCATTATTAAGGTGCAATTCGATTGATCGAGCTGAAGCTGGGACGCATCATGGCTTTTATTATTTACTTAGAAAGGATATGAATTGCTTTAAGGATGAATACAATTTAATAAAAATCAGTACCATAATTAAATGTAGAGGGGAACTGTTAAACCTTAATTCCAGACCATACAGTAAGGAGAGTTCTGATTTATGTTCCTTGTGCAATTTGAGTCAAAAAGAAGATGGTAAACATTTCCTTGCAGTCTGTCCTGTATTGAGTGAATTTAGAACCAGGTATCTGGGGAAAAAAGAGCTCACACAGGCAGAACTGATAGATGCGTTAAATGGCAAAGACTGGGACAGCCTATGTAAATATGTTAATGTAGCCAGTAGGTATAGAAATTTTTTGGTTTCTGAGTTCAATTACTAAGAAGTTAAAATAATTTTGTTCAATTAGGGTTTTATTATTGTTTTTATTTTTAATAATGTTCTTATTTTTCTTTATTTATTGTATTACTTTCTCTTAATTAATTTTTGTTTAAGTTTCATATTTATGCAGTTTTTCCTCATTTTTTATAGTTTTTATTTGAGTTATTGAGTTTAGTTCAATATAACAACTCCTGGCAGACGGTTTTTTTATACCATGCCTAGAGCAAGCTTTTGTTTAAATTTTATAAGTTATTTTGTATGTTTTATATTTTGTATGTAAATAAAGCTATCTACTACTACTACTACTACTACTACAAGTTTAAAAACAGACTTTTCACTCCGATTCAGCTAAGAAATAATCAAAATCAGAACAATACGAAGATATAAGGTTTAAAATTTGAACAATTTGCAACCACTTAAAAATTACCCCTTCTATATCTCAATAACGTTTATCACTAAAACATTGTGTCTGATACCAGTTACAGAGTAGACTTTTCTCTTCAATTCGGAAAAGAAATCAATAAAATCGGAACAATACGAAGAGAGATATAGAGGTTTAAAATTTGAACGATTTGTAACAACTCCAAAATTTAACCTCCTGTATCTCAATAACGATTATCACGCAAACATCGCGACTTATAACAGTTATAGACAAGACTTTTCTCTACAATTAGGTAAAGAATTCATTAAAATCGGAACAATACAAAAAGAGATATAGAGGTTTAAATATTTGTACTATTTGCAACACCTCTAAAATTTAACCTTCTATATCTTAAATGTCACAGACCCTTATGCTGGCCAGTTTATTCATAATAATGTTTTGTTAAAATTATGATAAAATGTATATTACAACCCCATAAGTAAATAGAAACTTTATTTTGATTCTATACCAAATTATTTTTATGATTTATTTTTATTATGCCCTTAATTCTGAGTAATAGATTTTATAGACAATCTAAGTTAAACGGTGAGCTACTTGAACAAATCTTTTGTACAGAAAATGGCCAGCATAAGGGTCTGTGACATCTAATAAAATCCTAAAAAATATTAATGAAAAGTTAATGCAGTAAATTTACTTGAATAATATCAATTGTTATAATAATTCCATTAAGCACATGCTGTTTCGAAAATTTCTCTATGGCTGAAATTAAGAGCGGAAGAATGAATGAAATGTTGGGTACTAGCTGATTTGTGTACCTTTTGGAATTTAATCAACCTTTATACTTAATTTTTAAGCTGTAAGTTTTGTTAAAGAGTTTATACCAGTTATAAAGTAGACTATTCTCTACAATTCGTTAAAGAAATCAAAACGTCAAATAGCACGATTACAATACTTCTCTTTAATAGCTGTAAGAGTAGGATGTCACGTTAATGTCGTACAGGAAAGCTCGAACAACTTATTCCTGGCAAATTTTATCAAAATTGGTCGTAGTTATTGATTATTCAGAAGGGCCTTACTTAAATGGTGCAAACCCCGTTTCTAACTTTGAAGACGTCAAATTTCATCACGGGCTAAGATTTACAGAACTACTAGTAATAATAATTTTGATAGTAGTAATAATAGTAGGGAAGGGATTATCTATGCGGTTAGCGTACTGGACTCCCACGCGGAGGTCCCGGGTTCGAATCCAGCTGCTGACCCTTAGATTTTCTCTTCCTAGGAGCTTCTTACAGCTCACTGTCCGATGATGGACAGTGTTGTCTGTAACAAGAGAACACTGTCCGGAGGCCGGCAGTGCACTGAAAAAAGCTCCGGGCGCCAATAACCTAAGATGTCATTAAATCATTAAAAACAAAAATAATAATAATTTTGGAGGGGCCTTACATTCATGGGGTTAACTCTTCTCCCAATCGCTTTACCGAACGTCGAAACCCTGCATGAAATTGCGAATCAAATGACACCTCATTTATGAAAATCAGTTCACGCGTTTAGACGCTACATTGTTCACAAGGTACAAAAAGGAGAACAAGAACATTTTCTGAAAAAGCCGGTTTTTCCAATTTTCATCAACTTTTTTTTCGAAATCTACTACATCTTGGTTGTTGCAAGAAAGTTACAGTTATAAAGAAGTATTTGCCCTATATTATAAAGAAAATTTGGAAATTTTATGTTTTAGAAAAAGAGACAAAAATTGTCAAATTTTCTAACGTTACGCTTTTTCGTACAGTTTTTGTCGGTCAACCCTTGCACAACTGTCTTATCGGACAATTTTAATATTTTTTTACGAAGCTTCATGGATGGATGCGCATACTATATAAAACCTCATCAACGTCATGTAATCCCCTCAACTTTCGTTTTTTTTAAAGATTCGTCGGAGTTTTGAAGTAAAATTTCTTCTATTTTTACAGACTTCTAACTACCAATCCAATATCGTGGATGGAGGCCATTTTAATAAATAAAATAAAGTCAAACACCAAGACCGAAAATCTAACTCAAAATCACAATACATTTAAGCGATGCTAAGGGTACATTGTTTTCTTTCCGGTAAAGATGAAAAATTACTAATATTCATACGACATAAACGGGGTTTTCTGAAATTAAAATATATGTATATATATTCATATTTATATAAGACCTAGTCTGTAGATCAGTGGTTCTTAACCGGTGTTCCGCGGAACACTGGTGTTCCGCGAATATGGTCCAAGTGTTCCGCGAAATTTCAATTGTAAATTTATTGAAATTTAGAAACTTAGGAAAGACACGAAAACAAAAAATTGTTCCTTTTTTTTAATTTGAATTTAATTTTAAGTTCTTGCTAAATACCGAATTTCAAATTATTTAATGTTAGTGTTCCGCGAAAAAAATATATACATATAATTGTACTCCGCGTCTATGAAAAGATTATGAACCACTGATATAAAGGATTGAAAATTTTTTGGGTCATGAAATTCTATAAAATTATGGCCGTTCTATATCTCCCACTATGAACCACGTATTGGTATGGAATTTTTTTCTCTTATACACTTTGTTTTTCTCAATTATAAACTATAGTTATTTTGTGCACAGATCTAAAAAGGTAAAAGATATAAAGGGTTGAAAATTTTTTGGGTCATAAAATTCTGAAAAATTATGGCCGTTCTATGTCTCCCACTGTAAACCACGTATTGGTATGGAATTTTGTTCTCTTATACACTTTGTTTTTCTCAATTATAAACTATAGTTATTTTGTGCACAGACCTAAAAAGGTAGAAGATATAAAGGGTTGAAAATTTTTTGGGTCATGAAATTCTGTAAAATTATGGCCGTTCTATATCTCCCACTGAGAACCACGTATTGGTATGGAATTTTGTTCTTTTGTCCACTTTGTTTTTCTCAATTATAAACTATAGTTATTTTGTGCACAGACCTAAAAAGGTAGAAGATATAAAGGGTTGAAAATTTTTTGGGTCATGAAAGTCTGTAAAATTATGGCCGTTCTATATCTCCCACTATGAACCACGTATTGGTATGGAATTTTGTTCTCTTATACATTTTGCTTTTCTCAATTATAAACTATTGTTATTTTGTGCAAAGATCTAAAAAGGTAAAAGATATAAAGGGTTGAAAATTTTTTGGGTCATGAAAGTCTGTAAAATTATGGCCGTTCTATGTCTCCCACTATGAACCACGTATTGGTATGGAATTTTGTTCTCTTATACACTTTGTTTTTGTCAATTATAAACTATAGTTATTTTATGCACAGACCTAAAAAGGTAGAAGATATAAAGGGTTGAAAATTTTTTGGGTCATGAAAGTCTGTAAAATTATGGCCGTTCTATATCTCCCACTATGAACCACGTACTGGTATGGAATTTGTTCTCTTATACACTTTGTTTTTCTCAATTATAAACTATAGTTATTTTGTGCACAGACCTAAAAAGGTAGAAGATATAAAGGGTTGAAAATTTTTTGGGTCATGAAATTCTGTAAAATTATGGCTGTTTTATATCTCCCACTGTGAACCACGTATTGGTATGGAATTTTGTTCTCTTATACACTTTGTTTTTCCCAATTACAAAATATAGTTATTTTGTGCACAGACCTAATAAGGTAGAAGATATAAAGGGTTGAAAATTTTTTGGGTCATGAAAGTCTGTAAAATTATGGCCGTTCTATATCTCCCACTATGAACCACGTATTGGTATGGAATTTTGTTCTTTTGTCCACTATGTTTTTCTCAATTATAAACTATAGTTATTTTGTGCACAGACCTAAAAAGGTAGAAGATATAAAGGGTTGAAAATTTTTTGGGTCATGAAAGTCTGTAAAATTATGGCCGTTCTATGTCTCCCACTATGAACCACGTATTGGTATGGAATTTTGTTCTCTTATACACTTTGTTTTTCTCAATTATAAACTATTGTTATTTTGTGCAAAGATCTAAAAAGGTAAAAGATATAAAGGGTTGAAAATTTTTTGGGTCATGAAAGTCTGTAAAATTATGGCCGTTCTATGTCTCCCACTGTAAACCACGTATTGGTATGGAATTTTGTTCTCTTATACACTTTGTTTTTCTCAATTATAAACTATAGTTATTTTGTGCACAGACCTAAAAAGGTAGAAGATATAAAGGGTTGAAAATTTTTTGGGTCATGAAATTCTGTAAAATTATGGCCGTTCTATATCTCCCACTGAGAACCACGTATTGGTATGGAATTTTGTTCTCTTATACACTTTGTTTTTCTCAATTATAAACTATTGTTATTTTGTGCAAAGATCTAAAAAGGTAAAAGATATAAAGGGTTGAAAATTTTTTGGGTCATGAAAGTCTGTAAAATTATGGCCGTTCTATGTCTCCCACTATGAACCACGTATTGGTATGGAATTTTGTTCTCTTATACACTTTGTTTTTGTCAATTATAAACTATAGTTATTTTATGCACAGACCTAAAAAGGTAGAAGATATAAAGGGTTGAAAATTTTTTGGGTCATGAAAGTCTGTAAAATTATGGCCGTTCTATATCTCCCACTATGAACCACGTACTGGTATGGAATTTGTTCTCTTATACACTTTGTTTTTCTCAATTATAAACTATAGTTATTTTGTGCACAGACCTAAAAAGGTAGAAGATATAAAGGGTTGAAAATTTTTTGGGTCATGAAATTCTGTAAAATTATGGCTGTTTTATATCTCCCACTGTGAACCACGTATTGGTATGGAATTTTGTTCTCTTATACACTTTGTTTTTCCCAATTACAAAATATAGTTATTTTGTGCACAGACCTAATAAGGTAGAAGTTATAAAGGGTTGAAAATTTTTTGGGTCATGAAAGTCTGTAAAATTATGGCCGTTCTATATCTCCCACTATGAACCACGTATTGGTATGGAATTTTGTTCTTTTGTCCACTATGTTTTTCTCAATTATAAACTATAGTTATTTTGTGCACAGACCTAAAAAGGTAGAAGATATAAAGGGTTGAAAATTTTTTGGGTCATGAAAGTCTGTAAAATTATGGCCGTTCTATGTCTCCCACTATGAACCACGTATTGGTATGGAATTTTGTTCTCTTATACACTTTGTTTTTCTCAATTATAAACTATTGTTATTTTGTGCAAAGATCTAAAAAGGTAAAAGATATAAAGGGTTGAAAATTTTTTGGGTCATGAAAGTCTGTAAAATTATGGCCGTTCTATGTCTCCCACTATGAACCACGTATTGGTATGGAATTTTGTTCTCTTATACACTTTGTTTTTGTCAATTATAAACTATAGTTATTTTATGCACAGACCTAAAAAGGTAGAAGATATAAAGGGTTGAAAATTTTTTGGGTCATGAAAGTCTGTAAAATTATGGCCGTTCTATATCTCCCACTATGAACCACGTACTGGTATGGAATTTGTTCTCTTATACACTTTGTTTTTCTCAATTATAAACTATAGTTATTTTGTGCACAGACCTAAAAAGGTAGAAGATATAAAGGGTTGAAAATTTTTTGGGTCATGCAAGTCTGTAAAATTATGGCCGTTCTATATCTCCCACTATGAACCACGTATTGGTATGGAATTTTTTTCTCTTATACACTTTGTTTTTCTCAATTATAAACTATAGTTATTTTGTGCACAGACCTAAAAAGGTAGAAGATATAAAGGGTTGAAAATTTTTTGGGTCATGAAATTCTGTAAAATTATGGCTGTTTTATATCTCCCACTGTGAACCACGTATTGGTATGGAATTTTGTTCTCTTATACACTTTGTTTTTCTCAATTATAAACTATTGTTATTTTGTGCAAAGATCTAAAAAGGTAGAAGATATATAGGGTTGAAAATTTTTTGGGTCATGAAAGTCTGTAAAATTATGGCCGTTCTATATCTCCCACTATGAACCACGTATTGGTATGGAATTTTGTTATTTTGTCCACTTTGTTTTTCTCAATTATAAACTATAGTTATTTTGTGCACAGACCTAAAAAGGTAGAAGATATAAAGGGTTGAAAATTTTTTGGGTCATGAAAGTCTGTAAAATTATGGCCGTTCTATATCTCCCACTATGAACCACGTATTGGTATGGAATTTTGCTCTCTTATACACTTTGTTTTTCTCAATTATAAACTATAGTTATTTTGTGCACAGACCTAAAAAGGTAGAAGATATAAAGGGTTGAAAATTTTTTGGGTCATGAAATTCTGTAAAATTATGGCTGTTTTATATCTCCCACTGTAAACCACGTATTGGTATGGAATTTTGTTCTCTTATACACATTGTTTTTCTCAATTATAAACTATTGTTATTTTGTGCAAAGATCTAAAAAGGTAGAAGATATAAAGGGTTGAAAATTTTTTGGGTCATGAAATTCTGTAATATTATGGCCGTTTTATATCTCCCACTATGAACCACCTATTGGTATGGAATTTTTTTCTCTTATAAACTTTGTTTTTCTCAATTATAAACTATAGTTATTTTGTGCACAGACCTAAAAAGGTAGAAGATATAAAGGGTTGAAAATTTTTTGGGTCATGAAAGTCTGTAAAATTATGGCCGTTCTATATCTCCCACTATGAACCACGTATTGGTATGGAATTTTGTTATTTTGTCCACTTTGTTTTTCTCAATTATAAACTATAGTTATTTTGTGCACAGACCTAAAAAGGTAGAAGATATAAAGGGTTGAAAATTTTTTGGGTCATGAAAGTCTGTAAAATTATGGCCGTTCTATATCTCCCACTATGAACCACGTATTGGTATGGAATTTTTTTCTCTTATACACTTTGTTTTTCTCAATTATAAACTATAGTTATTTTGTGCGCAGACCTAAAAAGGTAGAAGATATAAAGGGTTGAAAATTTTTTGGGTCATGAAAGTCTGTAAAATTATGGCCGTTTTATATCTCCCACTATGAACCACGTATTGGTATGGAATTTTGTTCTTTTGTCCACTTTGTTTTTCTCAATTATAAACTATAGTTATTTTGTGCACAGATCTAAAAAGGTAGAAGATATAAAGGGTTGAAAATTTTTTGGGTCATGAAAGTCTGTAAAATTATGGCCGTTCTATATCTCCCACTATGAACCACGTATTGGTATGGAATTTTGTTATTTTGTCCACTTTGTTTTTCTCAATTATAAACTATAGTTATTTTGTGCACAGACCTAAAAAGGTAGAAGATATAAAGGGTTGAAAATTTTTTGGGTCATGAAAGTCTGTAAAATTATGGCCGTTCTATATCTCCCACTATGAACCACGTATTGGTATGGAATTTTGTTCTCTTATACACTTTGTTTTTCTCAATTATAAACTATAGTTATTTTGTGCACAGACCTAAAAAGGTAGAAGATATAAAGGGTTGAAAATTTTTTGGGTCATGAAAGTCTGTAAAATTATGGCCGTTCTATATCTCCCACTATGAACCACGTATTGGTATGGAATTTTGTTCTTTTGTCCACTTTGTTTTTCTCAATTATAAACTATAGTTATTTTGTGCACAGACCTAAAAAGGTAGAAGATATAAAGGGTTGAAAATTTTTTGGGTCATGAAAGTCTGTAAAATTATGGCCGTTCTATATCTCCCACTATGAACCACGTATTGGTATGGAATTTTGTTCTCTTATACACTTTGTTTTTCTCAATTATAAACTATTGTTATTTTGTGCAAAGATCTAAAAAGGTAGAAGATATAAAGGGTTGAAAATTTTTTGGGTCATGAATGTCTGTAAAATTATGGCCGTTCTATGTCTCCCACTATGAACCACGTATTGGTATGAAATTTTGTTCTCTTATACACTTTGTTTTTGTCAATTATAAACTATAGTTATTTTGTGCACAGACCTAAAAAGGTAGAAGATATAAAGGGTTGAAAATTTTTTGGGTCATGAAATTCTGTAAAATTATGGCTGTTTTATATCTCCCACTGTGAACCACGTATTGGTATGGAATTTTGTTCTCTTATACACTTTGTTTTTCTCAATTATAAACTATTGTTATTTTGTGCAAAGATCTAAAAAGGTAGAAGATATAAAGGGTTGAAAATTTTTTGGGTCATGAAATTCTGTAATATTATGGCCGTTTTATATCTCCCACTATGAACCACGTATTGGTATGGAATTTTTTTCTCTTATACACTTTGTTTTTCTCAATTATAAACTATAGTTATTTTGTGCACAGATCTAAAAATGTAGAAGATATAAAGGGTTGAAAATTTTTTGGGTCATGAAATTCTGTAAAATTATGGCCGTTCTATATCTCCCACTGTGATCCACATATTGATATGGAATTTTGTTCTCTTATACACTTTGTTTTTCTCAATTATAAACTATAGTTATTTTGTGTACAGACCTAAAAAGGTAGAAGATATAAAGGGTTGAAAATTTTTTGGGTCATGAAATTCTGTAATATTATGGCCGTTTTATATCTCCCACTATGAACCACGTATTGGTATGGAAGTTTTTTCTCTTATACACTTTGTTTTTCTCAATTATAAACTATAGTTATTTTGTGCACAGACCTAAAAAGGTAGAAGATATAAAGGGTTGAAAATTTTTTGGGTCATGAAAGTCTGTAAAATTATGGCCGTTCTATATCTCCCACTATGAACCACGTATTGGTATGGAATTTTGTTATTTTGTCCACTTTGTTTTTCTCAATTATAAACTATAGTTATTTTGTGCACAGACCTAAAAAGGTAGAAGATATAAAGGGTTGAAAATTTTTTGGGTCATGCAAGTCTGTAAAATTATGGCCGTTCTATATCTCCCACTATGAACCACGTATTGGTATGGAATTTTTTTCTCTTATACACTTTGTTTTTCTCAATTATAAACTATAGTTATTTTGTGCACAGACCTAAAAAGGTAGAAGATATAAAGGGTTGAAAATTTTTTGGGTCATGAAAGTCTGTAAAATTATGGCCGTTTTATATCTCCCACTATGAACCACGTATTGGTATGGAATTTTGTTCTTTTGTCCACTTTGTTTTTCTCAATTATAAACTATAGTTATTTTGTGCACAGACCTAAAAAGGTAGAAGATATAAAGGGTTGAAAATTTTTTGGGTCATGAAAGTCTGTAAAATTATGGCCGTTCTATATCTCCCACTATGAACCACGTATTGGTATGGAATTTTGTTCTCTTATACACTTTGTTTTTCTCAATTATAAACTATTGTTATTTTGTGCAAAGATCTAAAAAGGTAAAAGATATAAAGGGTAGAAAATTTTTTGGGTCATGAAACTCTGTAAAATTATGGCCGTTCTATGTCTCCCACTATGAACCACGTATTGGTATGGAATTTTGTTCTCTTATACACTTTGTTTTTCTCAATTATAAACTATAGTTATTTTATGCACAGACCTAAAAAGGTAGAAGATATAAAGGGTTGAAAAATTTTTGGGTCATGAAAGTCTGTAAAATTATGGCCTTCTATATCTCCCACTATGAACCACGTATTGGTATGGAATTTTGTTCTCTTATACACTTTGTTTTTCTCAATTATAAACTATAGTTATTTTGTGCACAGACCTAAAAAGGTAGAAGATATAAAGGGTTGAAAATTTTTTGGGTCATGAAATTCTGTAAAATTATGGCTGTTTTATATCTCCCACTGTGAACCACGTATTGGTATGGAATTTTGTTCTCTTATACACTTTGTTTTTCTCAATTATAAACTATTGTTATTTTGTGCAAAGATCTAAAAAGGTAGAAGATATAAAGGGTTGAAAATTTTTTGGGTCATGAAATTCTGTAATATTATGGCCGTTTTATATCTCCCACTATGAACCACGTATTGGTATGGAATTTTTTTCTCTTATACACTTTGTTTTTCTCAATTATAAACTATAGTTATTTTGTGCACAGACCTAAAAAGGTAGAAGTTGTAAAGGATTGAAAATTTTTTGGGTCATGAAATTCTGTAAAATTATGGCTGTTTTATATCTCCCACTGTGAACCACGTATTGGTATGGAATTTTGTTCTCTTATACACTTTGTTTTTCTCAATTATAAACTATTGTTATTTTGTGCAAAGATCTAAAAAGGTAGAAGATATAAAGGGTTGAAAATTTTTTGGGTCATGAAATTCTGTAATATTATGGCCGTTTTATATCTCCCACTATGAACCACGTATTGGTATGGAATTTTGTTCTCTTATTCACTTTGTTTTTCTCAATTATAAACTATTGTTTTTTGTGCAAAGATCTAAAAAGGTAAAAGATATAAAGGGATGAAAATTTTTTGGGTCATGAAAGTCTGTAAAATTATGGCCGTTCTATATCTCCCACTATGAACCACGTACTGGTATGGAATTTTGTTCTCTTATACACTTTGTTTTTCTCAATTATAAACTATTGTTATTTTGTGCAAAGATCTAAAAAGGTAAAAGATATAAAGGGTTGAAAATTTTTTGGGTCATGAAATTCTGTAAAATTATGGCCGTTTTATATCTCCCACTATGAACCACGTATTGGTATGGAATTTTTTTTTCTTATACACTTTGTTTTTCTCAATTATAAACTATAGTTATTTTGTGCACAGACCTAAAAAGGTAGAAGATATAAAGGGTTGAAAATTTTTTGGGTCATGAAATTCTGTAAAATTGTGGCCGTTCTATATCTCCCACTGTGAACCACGTATTGGTATGGAATTTTGTTCTCTTATACACTTTGTTTTTCTCAATTATAAAATATAGTTATTTTGTGCTCAGATCTAAAAAGGTAGAAGATATAAAGGGTTGAAAATTTTTTTCGTCATGAAATTCTGTAAAATTATGGCCGTTCTATATCTCCCACTGTGAACCACGTATTGGTATGGAATTTTTTTCTCTTATACACTTTGTTTTTCTCAATTATAAAATATAGTTATTTTGTGCACAGACCTAAAAAGGTAAAAGATATAAAGGGTTGAAAATTTTTTGGGTCATGAAAGTCTGTAAAATTATGGCCGTTCTATATCTCCCACTATGAACCACGTACTGGTATGGAATTTTGTTCTCTTATACACTTTGTTTTTCTCAATTATAAACTATAGTTATTTTGTGCACAGACCTAAAAAGGTAGAAGACATAAAGGGTTGAAAATTTTTTGGGTCATGAAATTCTGTAAAATTATGGCCGTTTTATATCTCCCACTGTGAACCACGAATTGGTATGGAATTTTGTTCTCGTATACACTTTGTTTTTCTCAATTATAAACTATTGTTATTTTGTGCAAAGATCTAAAAAGGTAAAAGATATAAAGGGTTGAAAATTTTTTGGGTCATGAAAGTCTGTAAAATTATGGCCGTTCTATATCTCCCACTATGAACCACGTATTGGTATGGAATTTTGTTCTCTTATACACTTTGTTTTTGTCAATTATAAACTATAGGTATTTTGTGCACAGACCTAAAAAGGTAGAAGATGTAAGGGGTTGAAAATTTTTTGGGTCATGAAAGTCTGTAAAATTATGGCCGTTCTATATCTCCCACTATGAACCACGTATTGGTATGGAATTTTGTTCTCTTATTCACTTTGTTTTTCTCAATTATAAACTATTGTTATTTGTGCAAAGATCTAAAAAGGTAAAAGATATAAAGGGATGAAAATTTTTTGGGTCATGAAAGTCTGTAAAATTATGGCCGTTCTATATCTCCCACTATAAACCACGTACTGTTATGGAATTTTGTTCTCTTATACACTTTGTTTTTCTCAATTATAAACTATAGTTATTTTGTGCACAGACCTAAAAAGGTAGAAGATATAAAGGGTTGAAAATTTTTTGGGTCATGAAATTCTGTAAAATTGTGGCCGTTCTATATCTCCCACTGTGAACCACGTATTGGTATGGAATTTTGTTCTCTTATACACTTTGTTTTTCTCAATTATAAAATATAGTTATTTTGTGCACAGATCTAAAAAGGTAGAAGATATAAAGGGTTGAAAATTTTTTGGGTCATGAAATTCTGTAAAATTATGGCCGTTCTATATCTCCCACTGTGAACCACGTATTGGTATGGATTTTTTTTCTCTTATACACTTTGTTTTTCTCAATTATAAACTATAGTTATTTTGTGCACAGATCTAAAAAGGTAGAAGATTTAAAGGGTTGAAAATTTTTTGGGTCATGATATTCTGTAAAATTATGGCCGTTCTATATTTCCCACTGTGAACCACGTATTGGTATGGAATTTTTTTCTCTTTTACACTTTGTTTTTCTCAATTATAAACTGTAGTTATTTTGTGCACAGATCTAAAAAGGTAAAAGATATAAAGGGTTGAAAATTTTTTGGGTCATGAAATTCTGTAAAATTGTGGCCGTTCTATATCTCCCACTGTGAACCACGTATTGGTATGGAATTTTGTTCTCTTATACACTTTGTTTTTCTCAATTATAAAATATAGTTATTTTGTGCACAGATCTAAAAAGGTAGAAGATATAAAGAGTTGAAAATTTTTTGGGTCATGAAATTCTGTAAAATTATGGCCGTTCTATATTTCCCACTGTGAACCACGTATTGGTATGGAATTTTGTTCTCTTGTACTCTTTGTTTTTCTCAATTATAAACTATAGTTATTTTGTGCACAGACCTAAAATGGTAGAAGATATAAAGGGTTGATAATTTTTTGGGTCATGAAATTCTGTAAAATTATGGCCGTTCTATATCTCCCACTGTGAACCACGTATTCGTATGAAATTTTGTTCTCTTGTACACTTTGTTTTTCTCAATTATAAACTATAGTTATTTTGTGCACAGATCTACAATTTTAGAAGATATAAAGCAGTGGTTCTTAACCGTTGTTCCGCGAATATGGTCCTTGTGTTCCGCGAAATTTCAATTTTAAATGTATTGAAATTTAGAAACTTAGAAAAGATACGAAAACAAAAAATTGTTCCTTTTTTTTAATTTGAATTTAATTTTAAGTTCTTGCTAAATACCGAATTTCAAATTATTTAATGTTAGTGTTCCGCGAGAAAAAATGTATACATATAATTGTGTTCCGCGTCTATGAAAAGGTTAAGAACCACTCTGTAGATAATACTGTGCTTGTCGATCCTTAAAACAAGTGTAGTTTAAATAGCTATTTTTTAATTTTTTTTTATATTCGGCCCATCATTATTACATAAACTTGACGAATAAATAATTAAATTCATGCAAAAATACTCGTGAAACCTTTATATATATATAAATATATAGATCTTCCACAATCAGAGATAAGATCAAGAAATTATCTCACCGGTAAAAACGAAGCTAGCAATGTAACTCCATCGTGGTGAAGTCGCGGCGCCCTAGTCAGAAGAGCCTCTATTACGGCAAGCTTGAAATTACTTTTTCTTTCGTCACCGCCACCTTGATCCGCTTGCCCTTCTAGTGGTCCTAGAAGTCGAGTTATCAAGGACAGCTCCTCTTCAACAGTAGAACCAGGAAAAAGTGGACGTCCGCTGGCCATTTCAAAAAATATACATCCTACACCCCTAATAAAAAATAAATATTAAATCGTTTGTTTACTAACAAAGACTAAAAAACCCTAGCGTGAAATACTCACACGTCTTTTTAAAAGTTCTAATTTGAAGAATAAAAGTCTTGTAAAAGAATGCTTATATATATTAATGAAAACTTTATAATTAGAAGAATTTATTAGAATAGAAGATTTTCTTAAAAACTGTTGCCCCCAAAGCAAATATAACCATTGATAACACAATAACTAAAATTTTACACGAACGCAATACTTCTTATCAATAGAAGAAAGTGTGAATGGCCAATAAATAATAAATCAAATTAAACAGGAAAGTTAAATTCATAAAAAAAAATACCACATATCAATTTGAGTGGAGTACTCAGTGGACCCCATTAACACATCTGGAGGTCTGTACCACAGGGTTACAACTTCGTTCGAATAAGTCTTGGTTGGTACCGACTTAGCACGAGCTAAGCCGAAATCCGCAAGCTAGAAAGAAAAAAAACAAGTCTTTAAATAAATTGACATAATTTGAAATTGTATATTTTTAAACAAAAAAACAGCACTACCTTTAGTTCACCTCTTTCATTAATCAATAGATTTTGAGGTTTTAAGTCTCTATGCAATATTCTTCGCCTGTGACAGTAGGACAAACCACGCAGTAATTGAAATAGAAAAAGCTGAAATAAAAAAAAAAAAAAAATAAGAACTTAATAAGTACATTTCATAAAACAGGCTTAGCATCGAAACAAGTAAAAATTATTTAAAATATCGATTTCGCAACAATTTACTACAAAAAACTTACTTAAAAAATCTGGCAAGACACTAATACGACTTTCTCTTACTCACGAAATTGTTGAGGGAAACATATTCCCCCTTTTGGGAGCGCTCCGACTTATTACCTAAACACTTTTAAATTTTTAACATTGTTAACAATATTGTCTTGATTTCAACTTTCGATAAATTCTAACCACCCCGAACAGCAACGGATTGAACTGATGGGATAGTATTAGAATTGCAAATGAGCCCTTGGTTAATGCCGAGTTCTGAAAGGCATAGAAAACCAGCGGCTGCAAACACCAGTAACTCACTACTTTACTTGTGCTGGTTGCGAAAGAATGGAGCGTTGTAAAAGTAAATAAATAAATTGTAACTCACTGCAATATTTTTACAGTAATCCAAAAAACAATTATTGGCATAGGAAAAAAGAAAAGAAAAGAAAATAGATTAAATCTAGAAGTAAACATACTTAACAATATAAGCACTAAATTTCTGAGTTTACTCCATTTTTATTGTAAATGTAGTAGTTAAGTTGGATTAAAAATCAGTCTCTAAAGCTGATTTATTTCATTTTTTTTAACGTTTCGGATTTCCGTTCCTCTTAATAATACGTTTACATGATAAAACGTTAGACATTAAATTTGGCTCCTTTTTTGTTTTTACCCCTCCTTACAATATCACAGAAGGAACACTCTATATGGAAACATGTTAACAAATAATCTTTTCTGATCGAAATATCAAATAAAAGTGGTGGACTTCTTGGCTACAGGAAAAGGAAAGCAACAATAATAATAGAAATTCCATTAAACTAATGCATTAAAAATTCTTCGGTGAAGATTCAAAAAAGTGCTTGAAGATTAGAAAAAAATCAGAGAAGCCGTTCACATAAAAACTCAGAAAAGTGAAAAAAACAATTAATAATATATATACTGTTGAGTAGGACAAAAATTGCACGACAAATATGTTCTCTTTTAATTTATACTAATATTATCTGATGAGTGTATATAGACTGTAAGAGGCTCTTAGGAAGAGAAAATCTAAGAGCCAGCAGCTGGATCGAAACCGTGATCTCAGCGTTGAAATCCAGTATTCGCTAACCACACAGTTAATGCCTTCCTTTCTTCTTAAACAATTATTACTAATAAGGATGAAGGGGTTAGGGGTAACATTAATGTGCCGTCCTGCTGTCTTATTTTATGTAAAATATGATTATTAGGGGTCTCGACACTTGCTCTATAGGAAAAGAGTTCCCACGTAAGTAAAGCTTCCTCTTAAATAATTATTAACTCTGTTACTTAACGTCCAACTACCAAATAGGTATCGTGGTCGGAGGCGACTAACAAACATATTGATTATAAAAATCTCATATTAACTATTAAATAAAATCCAAGGCCTCTACCAGGAATCAAACCCAGTACTACAGTAAATATAAGCTTTGCGAACTTCACCGCTAACCGCCCGGCTACCATGGCGCCTTTTTGCGTACTTTATGATTAGATTCCTCGCCTAGATTTATGTTTATACACCTTTTTTTTTTTTTTTCTTAAAAAAAAACTTTTATTCAGAGTACCTCTAAACGCGTATTTCCAAAGAAAACCTAAATTCCAACATCTGTACGAATTCAATACTTTCTTTTAAAATAACAATAAATTATAAAGAATGTTCTGTAACTGATTTATGTAAGATGACACTTACCTTAACATTATTCATGCTGAGCATATTCCCGTGGTCGTCCATGTACTGTTTAAGATCTTTTTCGAGATACTCAAATACAAGCGTCAACGACTTCTCTGTATGCACAATATCATGAAGGGTAACTAAAAAAAATGCATACATAAGCAAAAGTAATAAAAAGTACCGATCAGGTTTCGAAGAAGGGGTAATTGACTAAGTCAATATATTTTCTCATATTACCACGAAATTCAAGGCCAGGCCGCAATTCGAACCTAGTACCATAATACAACTAAGCTCGGAGATCCGCGCCCATTCAGTTATAGTAGCAGTATATACGATTATACAATAAGTAGAGTAATTATGTATAATTATTATTATTTAAGTTGGTTCGTTTGCTTTAAGGGATTTAAAGATTAAATTTAATTTGTAATTATTTGAAAGTAGCAGTGGTCCCCACTCCGGCGACGCTTGCAAGCAGTTGTGTCTTCTGATTTTTTTAGTTATTAAGATAATTTGTTTTAGTTTACATTGTATATTGTATGAAGACTTGAAATAAAAAATAAATAAGTAGAGTAATCGCCAATTTTTTCAAGCGGGGCTTATATATATATATTGTATATATGGTGGTGCATGTGTTACCGGCAGAATGTGCAAGCGTGACATTTTATCTAATGCTTAATTACTTCACAAAAGTCTTGTCGATTCAGGTAGTTTATTCAATATGTACAATTCGATTTATTGTTTAAAGAATTTTACTATTACAAGTTGCAATATTAAGCAACATAATAATTATTGAGAAGAAAACATAAAAAGCTCCGGCCACCAATGACTACAGATGCTAACGAGCCTTAAATTAAAACAAAATATTGAGATACAGTGCGTCGCCGCACAAGAACATATAGTGGCTTGGACTGGAGACCAAAGAAGCTTCATTGAAGATTGTTAGGTGCGCCACTTTCTTCAGAACCAATCGGCCAAAAGAATGAGTTCTACAGAACCACTACGAAAGCCAGCCTCTACACAAAACAAAGGTTTTCTGTTCGCCATCCAGGACCAAGTAATCAATGCATGTGCCGAAAGCGCCACATCTTGGGTCAAGACACTGATAACAGTTATTGTACCAATAGTATAGCAAACAAACAGCTGAATCCATATATTCATTCAGTTGTGGATGCTTGTCATTGAGGCAGAGCTACAATATATTAAGAAACATACTAACGCGCGATAATTGTTTAATAGGCGCTAGCAAAAAAAAAAAAGTAAGGGCTTATAAAAGAAGATATGACTTGTTACAAATGCAAGTGCTTCGAAACGAACGATCTAAAATTGATGAATAGGCAGACGAGAACAATCACTGACAAAGCAGGAACCATACAGACCAAGCATAGAGATCTTTGAATAAGAAAAGCGCTAGGCAATGATAAAACATTGCAGTCCCTTACAGATTGGTTGATCCAAACGATGGTTGAGAAATGCGAAAATATCGGCCTCACGCCATTGAACGTCAGGACATTTATCAGCTCCATCAATTTGAGGTGGTGCTTCCTTTGTAAGCAGTAAAGTGTAATTGTACAAAGTTTATTGTAAAATACTTTTTAGCAGCATTGTCACATTCTGGGAACTTATTACATTCTATTTCAAAGAAAAGTTCAAAGACTTACCAATATTTGCGTGTCTCAGTTCTTTAAGTAAAGAAACTTCCCTAATGGCTGTACATGGTGCACCTTCTTCATGTTCCAGGCGAATTTCCTTCAGAGCAACAAGGTTGTCTGTTAAGCGACTTTTTCCTTTAAAAACTGTTGCGTAAGTACCCTAAAATAAAATATAAGTGCTTAATTTTCTGTCTGTGTAATTCTTGACTAACAGTACAAAAATTCTGTCCTGGAATATTCACTTAACTTTCTCTAACTACAATTACTACTCTTCTAAATGTCCAACTTTCTTGAAAATAAAAAAAAAGAGGTTTATCTGACATAGAGAACTATTATCTCTGGACATATAAACACTTTGTGTGATTAAGCGGTGGTACTACGAGGGGGTACCCAAAAATAACCGGAATTGCGTTGCCGCGCATGGAGCTTATGTAGTACACATTTCTGCCGCTAGACGTGTATAGCGCAATTCCTTGCCAGTTCAGTCCTGCCTGTGTTGTCTGCCTGGCTTGTTCTGTTCATCTGCAGTGATTGTTTTTACCAGCGCTGTTTTGTTCTTTTTTCGTTTTTTATGATGGCAAGTTTTAGTGAACAACGTGCAGCTCTGAAATTTTGTTTTCTACTCGGCAAAAATGCTGCTGAAAGTGTTTTAATGTTGAAAACAGCTTACAAAGATGACGCTATGGGAAAAACTCAAGTATACGAGTGGTTTACTCGGTTTAAAAATGGCGACATGTCGATTGATGACAAACCTCGTTCTGGACGTCCATCAACTGCCCGAATCGACGAAAATGTTGAAAAAATTCGAGAGCTGGTGTTCACAGACCGTCGACAGACAATTGATCAACTGTCAGAGAGTAGTGGGTTATCTTGGAGCTCGGTTCAGCGAATTTTAACGGAAGATTTGGGGATGAAAAGGGTTGCTGCCAAGTTTGTTCCTCGAGTTCTGACTGACAATCCAAAAGAACATCGAGTTGAAACATGTTGTGCTTTGAAACAACAGCTTGAAACTGATCCAGACTTTCTGTCAAAGGTCATTACTGGTGATGAGTCATGGTGCTATGGTTATGACCCAGAAACAAAGCAACAGTCGAGCCAATGGAAGACGTCATCTTCACCCCGACCAAAAAAATGTCGTCAAGTCAAGTCAAACATCAAAACAATGCTGATTTGCTTTTTTGATGCCAAAGGCGTAGTCCATTCAGAGTTCGTCCCCTCAGGTCAGACCGTCAATCAAACCTTGTATTTGGAAGTTTTGAAAAGATTGCGCAATAGTGTTCGCCAAAAAAGACCCGATTTGTGGCAAACAGGAGACTGGTTCTTCCACCACGACAATGCACCTGCACACACAGCCATCTCTGTTACACAGTTTTTGGCTAAAAATGGCATGGTTCCGCTGCCCCACGCACCTTACTCGCCTGACCTGGCTCCGTGCGACTTTTTCTTATTTCCACGCATGAAAAAGGGCATGAAAGGTCACCGATTTGACAACATTGAAGAGGTCAAGAAAAAAACGAAGAAGGAGCTGTCAGCCATTTCTAAAGATGATTACAAAAAATGTTTCGAACAGTGGAAGCACCGGTGGGACAAATGTATTAGTTGTAATGGAGAGTATTTTGAAGGGGATAAGGTTGTTCTGTAAAAAATGTGTAAATAAATAGCTTTTAAAAAATAATTCCGGTTTTTTTTGGGTACCCCCTCGTATTTATTAGATCTCTACACCGCAAGGTAGATAAAAACGGGGACTAAGTAAGTACTATTTATTGGAAGAAGGGAGAACTTGTATATTACGCTTTTGTAAACGGTTCTAAGGATAATGCAAAGGAACCTTCAGAAATACTGGAAGTAACAGCAAAGTGCCCGGATAAGGCGCAGAAAAACCATGACGAAGAAGTTCAAGGAAGTTTCATGGTGGTAGGGACGATTCGAGAGAGTTTTGGAGCAGTAGTAAGCTCTGTTGAGCTCATTGAAGACCTGGCAATTAGACTAACCAACATCGAACAGTACATCTTGAGTTTGGTCAGTGGAATAGAGATAACATGAAAGAAGTGCACTTTTTCTCAGATGAGTACTGATCCAGCCTTTATGTACGAGATAAAAGCGAAACATTTGCATGCCAGGAGAGCGATTTTCCCTAGCATTATTCTCTTAAAGTCTCTTTCCGGGGCAGGTCATAAATGCAGATGTTTCAAATAAGAGTGTTCCGCTTTTCTACGTTTTTTTTTGTATCCGAGTGTATTTTGAGGTATCGCACTAATTCCTGTTAAGCAGTTCATATTACTTACTTGTCCTAATTTATCGAGTTTAGTGTAAGTTTCCATTCGGCCAAATCCTATTTCCGACATTGACTGTCTTCTTGATGCACGGGTCAGTGGTTTTTGTTCTTCACTAAACTTGACGTAGCCTTGTGGAAGGTGAAGATCGGCAGGCAAAGATCTTCTCTTACTCATATCATGCTAGGGAGGAAAACAAAACATCAGTGACAATGCGAGAAATAAAGAATAAAAATATCTTGTTTTGTCATAAATTTAGTTTCCAATTAAAAATAATAAGAAATGAAACATCACTAGTTGAAAAGGAAATTAAATTTTTTGTCAACTAGCAGAAATAATCCGTAGAGAATAATTATTCAAATAAAAGTATATTAACATGTTCTATCTAGTCTTAATGCACGCTTGGTCTTCTTAGCAAATCTTCAATCTTTTTACGGCGGAATTTCAACTGCAAGCTTCTCGCACTATTTTTTTAGGCTGCTCAGTCTAAAATGTTGTTGATAAGCACTTCTCTCGACATCTGACCATCTACTACAGTACTGAAAATTGAAGCCCAGTTTCCTGTGGGCTATCCTACATGTCTAATACTTTCAACAACAATCAGTCTTAACGACACATAAAGGGATCTTGCCTTGTTAACGGCGATATCTCATTGATGCTTCTTGCTGAAACACTCAATGAGTGTTTTAGCGATTGATTGTGTTTCCGTTGTGGCAATTAAAGTTATTGGAATATTGTCCAAATCTAAATAATCCAGTTGGGTAACGAAAGATAAATTATCTGAGAATTTAATACGATCTGTTCTCGAATTGTGGTCACTCCGTTATTTAGGGCAATTAGAAATCGTACTCACCAAATATTTTAAATATGTATTTCATTGCCCAGCTAGTACCCAGATTTTTTTTAAATATTCACTTCAAATGAAACTTGAAATTGGACCTCTCAATTGAAAAGAAAAGTGGTTTGTGTTTGCTGATCACGAATGGTTATGATCGAACCGGGATCCCAATACAGTATGTTAAACATGTTTGAATATAATTTAAGTATTGAAGACTGGGAGAGAACAAAAAATTCACCGAATTACCATTTTTTAAGTGAATATACATATTTTTGCTTGAAAACAGTGCCGGGCATAGAATGTTCCAATCAACAAGATACGTCTCATTAACAAAATTAAATTAATGAACTTTAAATATAAACCTTTTTTTTTAATATACGAAGATAAGTTTAAATGGAACGCAAAAGACATTTGCCATTGATGTAATCTAAATTTACCGGACGACCTTTTTTATTTTTTTTTTATTTGAATCAATCAATTTTACTACAAAAGCCCTACAAAGAAACCTGTTAATAGCTGATGCACTTAAATTTAGGTCTGTTCCATAGAATATTCTATAAAATTTAAAAACTTATTTATTTATTTCATTTATTTGCATCAGTTGGTGTACTTTTTTCTCGACTTCTAGTTTCTAAACAACGTTCGCGTAGGCGTAATATTTAATATCACTAAATATCACTGCAATAGTTACGTATGGTTTGGTGGATATACAAATTTGTACAGCTTGTCAAAATAACAATGAATTATATAACTTGTTCAGTTATAAATCTTCAGCATGAAATTTTGTTGATGAAAATTAATGTCAAATTTGTTTTTTTTAGTAAAAAGAGCAGAATCTGTAACCTAAAATATAAGATTTATCTTTTGTAAGTTTATTATACATTTCCATTTATGCATGCAGTGGACTCTTTTGTAATGGTTTATAAACTTATATACAGAATAAAATAAATAATGGCGAATATAATTTTGGTAGTGCGTGACGCTGTTTTGGAGCAGATGGGACTGATTAGTGATTTAATAAGAGATCCATAAATTGCTTTTATCAAGAAGTCTAGAGAGAAATTAGTGTGAACTGTTGAAAATATTTTTGCATTCTGAGATTCCATCACGCGATACATCTTTTTTTTCTATCTTTTGATCCAGAATCCCACCAGAGTCGATGAAAAAAATGATGTTATGATAGTTAATTGAGCAAATACGGCAGTAGGCAACCAAATGCGGCATTTAAATATGAAACCTCAACTAGATAACCACACCATATAACAAAAGTAATCCTTGATTAAACCTTTTTAGCTGTATCTATGGCATTCTCAAGGAAGAATTCTAGAAAATTCATAATATAATCATTATAAAATTGAGAGTAGTTAAAAGCACTCACTTGTAGCAAAGAACTTTCTTTCCTTCCACGCGGTCTTTGTCTTAGTTGGACTACCGGTAGTGACTCCTCCCCATGGTCTTCTACCTCGCCTTCAGTCTCAATCCTGGGGTTTTCAGGTACTGAACCTTAAAAGCAAATAGTCTTTAAAAAAATTCATCTGTACTCCAAATATTATCAATTAATTATGAGCTGTCCAGGGTTAAGATGTTATTTGTCGGTAAGATCCCACTACTCTTTTTCCCTTCTTACTTTTTCTTCATTAACATTAAATTAAGTATTCATTAACTCTAAATTAAGTATTCATTAACTCTAAATTAAGTCTTCATTAACTCTAAATTAAGTCTTCATTAACTCTAAATTAAGTCTTCATTAACATTAATATTTGTTTCTAGTAAGAGGACAGAAAGAAGCGATAACAGCTATCTTGAGCCCTAATGCAAAAAAAGACTGAGTCATATAGCCCATGGACATCGTGACCCATAAGGCTGTATTGCTACTGTCTCATTGCACCTGGCTCTCGGAAGGTACTCCAAGCGGGTCTTCAAAGAGACCAGCCTTTGTGCAGGTCATCACCACAGATAAGTTGGAGGAATATCGCTCTTGCTGAACCTTCAGGTAGGTAGGTAGCATAAGTCACGCCAGTTATCTAATAAAGCGAAGTTAGATCAGTGCTGCTACGGAGTTATTTCTTGGTAAAGTCAGAGCTTCATATTTTTAATTTTGCATCGCTAAACGCAGCTTTGTACAAGACCTATATTCAATCATATTCACCCCAAATATTGGTGAGAATTATATTCAGGACAATGCTCGACTACTGAGATGAGCGATACCTTCCAGCAACTGTTTTCATGTTTTATAGATGCCAGCTCGCAGCCCGAATACCTTTGGGTTAGAATTTGACATACGTTTCAGGTGATGGATTGATTCTACCTAAACTATAGAATGTTCTAGTGGAAACAGGAGGCGCAAAAAATTTGCTAAACATTCCTAAATTGTCTTCTTCATTTCTGTGATTGTAGTGGTGTCACGGAGAGCTACCCAGAGACTAGATGAGCTTCTTTCTAGTCTGGGCTACCTGCTACCGATGTTTGGGCCAAAGTGGGTAACTTCTTCGGTGGTCTTCGAACCCTCTCACTCTGATCAATAGTGAGATTAAAAATTAGAGAACAGAGAAACGAAACCTAATGCCTCTAGAGGATGATCCGCTGGACTTTTATAAAGGCTTGTAATCATAAAAATGAATGCCACAATACTGATAAAGGCTGGAGTACAGAGCAGTAAATACCATGATCAGATTGGATAGAGAATGCTGAATCTTGTGCAAAGAAAGGATTTCTCTGATTAGACCTAGAAAGGGGCAGAATAATAAGCCTCTTTTGGTTGCATTGCCTATGTAGGTTACTGGATCCACCCAACGTTCAAACCTACATCTACACTCCGTTCTCAATTGATCTACAGGAGTTACCTTTTTTTAAAAATATAATTTGAACAGTTATTTTTTGTTTTTTGTTAGGACTAGATCGCTGCGTCTAGTTATATATGAGTAGATCTAGGTCTAGATCTGCTAGTTATATATAAATGTTAGGTCTTATTTTTTAGTGGTTAGTTTCTTTTGTACTTCTACCTTTCCCTTGTTTTCTTAGAGGTGAATCCCAAGGTGTGTTACACTTCAGTGAAAATGTTGGGTCGTTCGGCTTTAAACACAAAGAAGTGAACAGTCGTTTATGAAACCATACGAATCTGGCCTCGCTGAGGGTTAGCCCAATAGACTTACAAATGACACTCACAACTCAAATAACTACTAGGGTCTGCTGAGGAAATGTGTGCAGCTGCAACGTTTAGGCGAACCCACTGGCAAACTATCTCACCATTACACGCCCACTCACAAAAGAGAGAGATAACGAGGAGAGAAAGTTAAAGTTCGCTTTACAGACGTCTACTATCTGTTATAAACTCTTAGCGCATTCAGAATAGATCTTTTAGGTCGTAGTGGATTTGGCTTAGCACTTAATCCCTTTAAAAATGTACAATCAACCTATATATTTGGCTATTATCACAACTTAGAAGTTTTCAAGGCGAGTACAAAGAATTGTGCATCACTCTAGCGAACTAGGTAGTAGCAAAAGGCCGCAGAGCATACTCGCCAACACAATAAACATTTCAAGATTACGTATTCATCCCAAAATTCAAGCAAAATAATGTGAAGGTTTCTTTTTTTATGTATATAATATGCAGTTTTGTCGGCTGAAAGTTGAACGATACTGTGGTTTGAGCTTGTAAAGACAGGCCAATATGTTGGCTGATCTTTGTATTTAGCATCGAAGTGCACGATATGAGTAGCTAATTTAGGCAGAGCAACAATGGAAAGTTGCTACCGTCCGACATTACAGAACGTAAGAGTTCGCAAAATATTAGAAAACATGGACCCCCCTACACGCTCATTTCCAAAAACCTCTTTTCAAGGTGGGTTGATGATAGAATAGCTCAAATTCATAGAGTATCACGCTTTTTGGCGTAAATAAGAATACCTTAGAATTAAAAACACCATAAAGATCAAAACTTAACTTCCACACTTTCTTTTTGGGTCATTTACATACCTAATGTTATACTCTTCGATGATTTAAGTGATGCTTTCTTGGTTCTTACGTTTAAAAATGCGAACCAAGCACCGATTTTATGTGTTCCACCAGTTGTGAAGCTGTTAAATGTTGAACTTTTGTGAAGAGTCTTCATATCCATTGCAACGGACAAAAAATAACACTTCAGGAAACAAAAAATAAGTTGAAGATAAGTTATATCAACAAATCTAACAGAAGTCACATTCTGTCCATTATGAAAATTATTGGTCGTATAAAATTTTCACACACCACTTCATAACCAATGTAGGTGAATTAGATCTGATCGTAAATGCATTATTTTAATTAATTACTCCGGGGGAATTTTAAATAATGTAAAAAAAAAAATGTAAAAAAAGAAAGAATGCACTTCAAAAAAAAAATAGATAACCTACAGTCAACGTAAAAACTAGTGAGGGGAAGCAACATCTATGACAGCTGACTCTCTAACAAGGCAAACAACCATTCAGACACACCATTTCGAAACTCAAAATATGTTTCTTAGTCAGGGTAAATGTACTCTTAAAATTATTGTAATTCAATCAAAATATTTCCTTAAAAAATAATTAAATGAAATGATAGGGTCCATTTGACGAAAAATTCACAGACTATTTAAAGGAAACATCTAAAAGCCATATCTTTAAATTGAGGGGGCTCCATAAAACAAACAATTTAGTTATTAAAACTGTCCAGTAGGGCAGTTATATAAGGGTTGTTGGGGATATTAGTTTTACTCTAATTGACTTGTTTTTTTTTTCATATATTTTTTTTTCCTGAGGTATAGCTATTACTAATTTGTTCTTTAATTTTGTGTTTCTAGAGGCCCTTCAAAACCAATTTAAAAACTATTGTAAAAGATCACCCCAAATCCTTCGCGAGGTTTCTCGGAGTTAGTTTAGCGGCGAGTTTTCACCAAAAATATTATTTTGATGTTCCTTGAAATTTGAAAATTGGTTTTAAGAAAACGTACTAATTCAACAGTTTGGATTTTTCTTCTAATTAATTTAGCCCATAATGCCTCCACTACTCTTCTTACCCCATGAACGTAGCAATATCGTTTTTAAAACTTATCGTGAATATAAAAATGCATTTTTTAAAAATATTTGTCTTTCCAGCTTGCTACACCATTCCCTGCACAGTATATTCGATCCGAACATCTTAAACTTAGGGCTACTCTGCCCTTTTCTAATCCTAAATAGAACGTAATTGCAATTACTTATTTTTTTTTTTTGGATCGGGAATATTCTAGAGGTGACAACATCCTAGCTATAATTTCTCACCTTCTTCTTAGTTGTATCTATAAGCCAGATAGCCTATTCTTTCTACCCTTTTCTTATTAGAAATTAGTCTTAGCTTCATAAACATAGGAAACAAGGAGATCTCGGTGCAAAGTAGAGTTAGAAACAAAGTAAAGAACATTAGCGATTCGATGAAGCGTTTGCAGTGCCCCCACAGGCAATATCGTCCGAGTGATCAGTTTTGTGGATAGTGTAGTCGATTATGTAAAGAATAGATCTACTAGTAAAATGAGTCTCAATGATAAGTGCGATGTCTATTCTAGCTAGTAACGTGAATTTCACTCTTTTACACCAATGTATTATTATTTTGAATCAAATATGTCGCTGAAATTCCTAGCTGGCTTAAAATATGCAGTAAATTGCCATTAAGGCCATGAGAATCCGATTCGGAAAAATTAGTGAATGTTTCAAATTTTAAATTTTTTTAAATCATGCAGCTCTCTAGTATTTCAAGAAGAATCCAGAAAAGAAGTTAGGTAAACATTTCAGAGAATGGAAGAAAGGTTCTGCGTCTTTCTTTAAAAAATTAATAGGGACTATTTTCTATGAATAATTAATAGGGAGATAATTCATTTAAGTTAGGCCTGCAAAGCTAATACAGCATGTATTGTGGTACTGGGTTTATTTCCGGTCTAGGCCTTGGATTTTACCGCATGTAGTAAAGTAATCACCAATTTTTTCAGGCGGGGCTTAACGTCCAACTACCACTTAGGTATCGTGGACGGAGGCGACTAGCAAACATACTTTACTGTAAATTTCTTTTATTAACCATTAAATAAAATTCAAGGCCTCAGACCAGGAATCGAACCCAGTACCACAATACATATTAGCTTCGCAGGTCTCGCCTTTAACCGCTCGGCTACCTTGGCGCCCTTATCTCATGTTTAAAGTATGTTTGCTAGTCGCCTCCGATCATGACACCTAATTTGGTAGTTGGACGTAAAGCTCGCCTGAAAAATAGGCATAACTATAATTCATTTAAATTAAATTCCAAACAGAAGAAAATCGGTTTAGCAAAAATACCACTTTATTGGATAAAATGATGTAGTGACGGTTTGTTTTTGGCGATTTTTTTTTGCTAATTCTGAGAATAACTTTTATTTTTGTTATCGTGGTAAGAAAAATTCGTGAGTGTTTTTTACTTCATCATTTCTTACATGGCCGAAATTTTAATTTTTTTCTGTGATTTTATTACCGACGATCGAATGGTTAGAGCAATTGACTCCATTGTGGAGATTCCGGGTTTAAGCTAACTGGTTAATTTTATTTAATTTTAATTTTGTATTTTACTTTAGTATATTTAATTTTTTGGCGCATCGACAGCTGAGGTCATTAGTGCCTCTAATGTATTGTCTTTTACTTTTAGGAGCCTCTAACAGCTCACTTGATCTCAGATGGTTACGCCCTTAAATTAAAAGAATAAAAAACAAAGTAAACGGCTTAAGAAAACGAAACTTTACCGGACAATTTATTCAATTACGAATTTTTCCATTCACTTATAAATAACTTTTATAACCGTTGCCCTTGTAAACGTTTTTTTGACAAGAAAAAAAGATGTATTTATTAAATCAAAATAATATATTTGTGTTAGATAATTATTTAATTTAAAGGTTTTATTTCTTTTGGCTCTCTTGTATTTCTACCATGAAATTCCAAAATTTATTTTTGGAAAATCCGCCAAGTCTTAGAGGTGCTGGTCAAATAAATTTTACCATTTGAGCAACCACGCCTTTCAGCTCGCTCAGATAAAGTAACTAGGCTTATGCTATCATGCAAAATAGTAAAAAAAAAAATTGACAATTAATATTAACTGTAAATAAATTTAATACTCACAATTAATCTTTTTATCTTCTGTACAAACTCTACCAACATTTGGTAATTGTTTTGTTAACGCACACAAATTTTCCTGAGAAGTTACACGAAACGTATGGGAGAGTCGCCTTTGAATCTTCTTTAAACTCATTTTACACTGGGTCCTAGAATTGAATTTTATTTATAAAGTTACTCATATCATTTTGCAACCACTCATACGTATATTTGATAAAACAAAAGAAAAGAAATAGAAGAGAAAAAATATACCTTTTTTTATCTGTCATACATTCTATTATCTCTTAATTTAAACAAGGCATTATAAAATCTTAATTATTGAATTAATACTCATTAATACAAGGTAATGACTTTAACTAGCAAGTGAGATACGAGCAATTTTCGCATATAACGGACTTTAATAGAATTTATAAATAACGTTTTCTACTACAAAATTTTCTTGGACATTTAACTCCATCCACATATTCTGATGTTTGCCTTAGACCCTGAAGTCTCTCTATAATACAGTCTCCTATAAATAGTCAGTTAAATTTTAAGCTTTTCTAGTAAAACATTATTATGGGTCGTGGAAAAATTAGTAACTTTATGTTACTACAGGAATAAAAAGTGTATACGTGCTTTACGTGAACTCGAAAGAAAAGATGTCCTTGATGAGTGTTCTTCCGATATTAATTTTAAAAATCTTTCTCATAAAAAAATATGAGGTTAAAGATGACCATCATATGACGTCTATAAGGCTTCATAGAAAATGTTTTTGAATCAAATCCATCCCACAAGCATTCGTGCAGTTGCTGACAAATCAGTAGTATCTAACCTTTATCTCTTCTTTTATTTTATGAGAATTTTCTTACTTCCTTCTATTGCTGGTAAGAGAAACTGTTTCTATAGTATCAAATTTGCAATATTGAGTTTTAATCTGAAGTAACAGTTACATAAGTCCCAAAAAAGTGATTTATTTGAGTATATGTGACGAAATTTATAAAATACATCAAATCGTAGAAAGCTCAAACTTATATTATGTTTAAGTACTATCAGGCGGTCCTGACTGATACTTAATTAAATTCTTTTAACTGGAATTACTACCTTACAAAATGCATTTTCAAGTTTTTTGAGATCTTCCCATAAGTAGCTTCTATAATTTTCTTTGCGCTTGTTCTGATTGACACATGTAGAAGAACTACAACTATCAGTTTTTCAGAAAAATGCATTTTAGGGTAGTTTTGGAAGTAGGGTGTGGCAAGGTTTCCTTTTTATGCGCTATTTCAATGCAAAGCACATTAATATGAAGTTGTACGATATCATTGAAGGATATATTCAGCTATTATTCCATGTTCGAAAGTAATTCCTGACCGAAAGTATTTATTTGATTGAATATTTCGCTTTCTTGAGATTTACTCAAAAATGGCTCCTGTGATTTTATTTTTACTTAGTTGATAAATTTTATTCACGTAGATGTTTAACTTTCATTTGTAACATTTTCAAGGCAAATACGGCACAAAGCACATCTGGGAATGATAGGGGGTTCGTTTCCTCTTGAGTGCACTGTCCAAATCTATTACTGTACAGTTTTAATGGGAGTTAAATATGTTGCAAACATAAGAAGTTTGAAAAAAATATGATAATTGTGGTAAAAAAAAAAAAATATCTTGTGAGTGTTTAAACATTTTCACTGAAATAAAGGCAGTACCAGGCTCAGGTCCCGTGCTCGTGTAACAGCCAAAAATTATTATTCACTAATTTAGTAATAACCAAAAAAATTTACCTGCAAATTTAAAATTCTTACAGATATCACCAGTAATTTAATTTAAAATTTTCTTTTATAGCACTGATATAAGTAATTTAAAAACACGTAAAAAGAATAGCAAAATTTAAGCTTAAAAGTTGTACACATACTTCACTGTTCATACTTTCACAACAATAAAAAACTGAACTGAAATTAATTGCTATTAAAAATACAAATAGTTAATAACAAACGTAATAAAAATGAATAATAAAACAATAATAATAATTCGAACACTTTAGTAAAGGTGTATGAGCTAATCACATTTTCAGTAAAATTGATAATAATTTTGCTATCTAATATCCCACACACCTTATCGCTGGTTTCCGAAACACAATCTACCTACTGATTGATTCTTTAAAGAATACGCAAGTTGTCAGGAAAAAAAATATAAACCTTGAATACTGTAAAAAAAATGAAACTTAAATGATTATGCGAAAAAATGTCTTGGAAAATAAAAGCAGATAATGAGGTGGAAGGATGGGTACTTGCATATTTTAACAAAAACAGCGTAACAAATTCATTATGTATTCTATTCATGGTTAGATTTCAAATAAGAAATTTCAACTGGTTCCTTAGATAATAATTATGATTACTTATTGCCCATGGGATCAATTAGAAGTTTCATTTTTTTCTACGTAGAATGGATAACTTAGAATTTCAATGAACTAATTCTTCTTGTTTATTCATTACTACTACAAATAAATAGAATGGCAAAAAAAAAAAAAAATATACACTACATGGCGCAGTCTGCATGGATTCGAACCTATGTTCCTACAGTGAATTTGATTTCTAATCAGATTTGTTTCATTTTCACAAATTTAAAAAGAATTATTTTACCATAATATTCGCAACTCGAAAATTTCATGATTAAATTTATGATAGGGCTGTCACGGTTAATACCGATCATAAAACTTACTATTTGTTCAAAAATATTTTCTGGCAGTAATATTAAAACACTCAAAAGACTTTTACTGATGTTATTTCAATTTTAATTATTAATGAGGTGTACAAAAAAAACAACCTCGTCGCTTCTATTCAGTGTAAATGGCCCAGCCAGCGAAATCTTCCCTCATTAGATTCGGTTCTTCAAATAATTGTTTTAACTCATTATATTTACGGATCTTCTAATTTATCTATTTCTAGTTTCTAGAAATCTACTTTTTATTACATGTAGTAGATTATTACAAGAGAATTCTCCATGAATAAGACCAAGGTCTTATCTTTACTATCCTATATCTCTTTTCAATTTTTTTACATAATATGGATTTGACGGCGCTAATGTCCAAGGCAGTCGTTGCGCCGAAAAAAATGGATTTGACGACCATTTGTTTAGTTAGTGCTAGTTCTGCAGAAAGTAATATCAACATTAAAGATGTTTGTCTAACAACGCTTACAAACAACGCATTACCACTTACTCAATTCAGTAAGGTGTACTGAAGTAGTTGTTTGAGCAACTGCTCAGACCTAACTAACTTACATGAAAACTTGAGCTATTTAATACATACACATTTAACACGACATTATGTACAAACACTAGTACTTTAGCGAGACACTATAGATCTTGCCATGCATCTTATAGCCAATATAAACTAACCCAATTTAATTTACAAACGTAAAAACTAAACCGAGTCTAAAAAATTGAATATAAATGATATAAAATTTAATTTGTAAACATTCAAATTCAACCAAAGGATGTGTTCGGTCCCCGAAGAGAGGTTTGAATTTGAAGTTGTTCGCGCCACCTTGCCTGCAGGTCATCTCCGCCTAAACAGTTGGCAGAACAGTATTTGAAGGAGAGAGTCAACCCGAGGGTCGTTTGCGTGGGTAAGTCCGCCATTACCGCAGAGTCCAGCAAGTGACCATCTTGTCGTCCCGTCCACGCCGGTGTAGGTTCTCGTGTCCTGTATCCTGTATAATAAAGTTTTAATGGCCATTCTCCCCTAGTGTCGTCGCGAAGTTAGTTAGACCTAATGCGTCAATGAGTGTTTAATTGTAAAAAGAAGGAACAGTATCAGTCTAAGGCTAAGTCCAAAGCCTTTTTGTAGTCGTCTTATGTCTGAAAAAAGTTTGAATATTGTCAGTCCAGGGCTAAGCTCAAAGCTGTCAAAGTATGAATCTGCGCAAGAGAACATAAATTGTAACGTAAATGCGAGCACGTGCTAATTGTAACTATATGTCTAACTATGAAGGGACAAAATTGTAAGTCGTTTAATTATTCTTTCCTGGTCTAGACCTCATTATTGTGTGTTTTTGTACAACTGAATTAAATGTGAATATAAGAATATTTTATTGTCTAATCTTTATGGTATTCTGAGTGCTGATGGCGTCCCCCCTTTAGATTCTCGTTTTTTATTAGAATTATTAGTTCAAATATTGTTTTCAGTCTGCTATCCTAATTTTATTATTTCAGAATTAGAAGAGGCAGTATTACTTCCACCTCTGCTCTCCCAATTTATTTTATTACTTACTGCCTTCTTAAGCTATTCCAAGATTTTTCAGAATGCATGCTGTAAACCTGTCTATTCCTTTGAGCTAAGCAGACATCTAGAAAGATGCAAATAGGTAAAACAAATTGAAGGAGAGTAATTTGGGCAACGTAATGTTCATTTCCTGATTATCCCAGTCTAGTCTATGGCCTGTCCAGGGAGTGTGAAGTAAAACTGGCGCTCGGAGCAAACCAATGATTTAGCGACACTACCAGATTCAATTACCATTATCAAGAAAATTATTTCTTGAAATAATGTCCAACTACCGATTAGATGTCGCGGAGAGAGGAGAATAGCAAACATACTTTACTGTAAATTTATTTTACTAACTATTAAATAAAATCCAAGGCCTAGACCGGGAATCGAACCTAGTAGCACAATACATATTAGCTTTGCGGGCCTCGTCCAGAACTAGATAGCTTACACCACCTTTTTTTTTGTACTTTGTTTTACTCCATAGTAAGAGGGACATTTGTGATCATGATAAGTTTCCGATGTTTAAATGATGTTTGGATTTCCAACAGAAGCCTATAGATAATTGGACTAATAAGAAGTTGGGGACAAAGATCCTTCCTTACTTATATCCTACCGTCCCATAGCTCTATCCTCTAGCATAGACAAAACTTGAACGACTTATCAAAGCCAGATTAGAGTGGTGGGCAAAGGGCTAACTTCAAAATCTCAATTTCATAACGACTTCAGGAAGAAGCGTAGCACTCTTGATGAGCTCTCTAGCTTTGTGTCTGATATACATTTATGCTTCTCAGACAACAAATACAGGTTGGTAGTAAATGTTAACTTAAAAGATGACTACGACCAAGTCAATGTTACTTTACTTATTAGTAAAACGTTGAAGATTTGTCTGGACAAATTTTCTTCCACATTTCCGCCCGTTCTATGTATTAAAATCCGATGTAAAGGCAGAACATGCGGTCCGCGAGAAAAACACATGGGATTGCCACATGGTGTGGCACTCACTCCTTTGTTACGTATTAAAAATTCATTCTGCCGATCTTAGGGTTGACATAGATATGGATGTTCCAGTATCTTAGTATGTATCTTATTTATCCAAGAGCCAAATTTAGATGAAGCCTTAGGTAAACTAAGTTTAACAATGTTGTCATTCCACAAGTGGAGTAAAGACATGGGTTTCACGCTATCCGAGAGCAAAATTAGCGTGACAATGTTCACCACTCAGAAAATACTCCACTCTCGATACCACCCTCGCTAACACTGGGTGGATATATCAACTGCGAGTAGAGCGTATTATGGGGATGCTCGGAATGGCGATTGTCAAGAAATTACTAAGGAGGAAACAAATTGAAAAACTGGCAAAAGAATGTGAACAGTTTTGACTGAGATACACCTGAACTATGGTGCAGTTATCAAAACGTCGATAATGCTCTCAAGTAACAACCAAAATTAGTAACTTAGTTGCTCGAGTTTTTTACAGAAAAGTATTTAATCAAAAGGAATTCGATTTGAAGTGTTCTGCAACCTGTCGCGCTTCTCGACCTCACTTTATTAGAAGTTTCAGATTGATAGGGCCCCGCTCCACTAAATTTTTGTGTATTATTCATATGACTGTTTAGTTACAATATTAAAAATTTTCAACTTAATTTTAAATACTTTGAAAATCGTTATTTACAAAAAACAACAAATTTCGTTGTTCTAAAAGATGACAGTTTAATAAGTATTTTATCTATCAATGTAAGAGGCTATGGATTGTAAGGAGCTTTGCTTTACTAGTGCTGCCAAAACTCATCAGTTTCATCTCGGCCTTAATGTATGTATTTTATATGTTAACAAGATTTGCTTGTATAGTAAATTTTGTTATTTTATTTCTTTCAATTTATACTATATCTCCAGTTTAATATAGTGTTTCTTAATTTTTTAAAATTAGAATACTATAACTCTTGTGTAATAAGTGAGGTTATAATAAAACAAGTAATTCATAGAAATCTCGTTCGGTAGTTTATAGATTGTTGATTTCTGTGCATCTGTTTTCTCATTTTTATAAAATGTGATTTTTATCTCATGTTTTCGAATTGTTCTGTGCGTAGGACGCTTGGGAATAGGCAAAGATATATTGCCTTTACCTATAGTTGTCAGTATTTTTAATATTAGTGGTGTTTTTTTTAAATGCTTGTATCACAATTCTCAAAAAGTGTATAGTTGTTTTCGGTTAATTTCTACGTTGAAGTTGATTAACCAAAATTGTATTTTTATTTTTCCAATGGAACAATAGTTACAGAAGTTTACCAAATGCAAATATTTAAAGGTAATTCTTTAATAATTTTTTTTTTCTGTGAGTTTATTTCATATGATCTGAATGCAAAAGTCTTTGTCCTTCTTTACACTTATCTTTAAAATTTTGTTTTTTACAAACGAATTATTATTTACATTATTTTCTTGTATGATCAGAGGTATTTTTCACTGAAATTGAAATTGAAATCATTGCAACTGTGTTAAAGAAATGAAAGCCCCTTTTCAGTTTAAATAATTATAAGGATTCTTGCATTTTTCTCTGTTTCAACTCTTTAAAACCCCCCTGATTACTAACAAAATCCTTTTCTTATATTACTGTATGAAATTCGTGTGTAAAACCTTAAAGATCGAAAAATAATTTATTTCAACATAAAATACATATAATAAAAAATTCCATTTAACTTCATTTATGAATTCAACTAGAAATAAAGAAATATACTAAATTGTCCAAAAGCCATCATAAAGTGTTCAAACCTTTTCTACTCGAGTAATTGGAGGGGTTCCTCTCTCTCTTGTAAAATGCGAGAGTATTTGAAGCATTTGTGGCTGGATACTGTCGAATAAGTGACAATTTCAAATCGGACAAACTTGGTAATGAAATTCGTAATTGATATGGTCTTTGGATTTTAGTTAGATCTTTATAGAATTCCTGATCTTGAATTAAACGTTGATTAATATCACAGCTGGAATTGCAGAACAGTTAAATAATAGGGTCATTATGTAGAAAATTATTAATTTTAGGTTTTCGCTCACTCTAGGTGTAGTCTTCTTAATTATCATTGATAAGTTGTAACATAAACCATATTAACTAAATCAGTCCCAGTTAGTTTTTTATTCGCCCAGCCTACAATACCTGCCAGTTAGAGAGTCCTGAAAACATATTCACCACCACAGTTTGCAGCAACTCAACAAACAGATAAAATTTTAAAAGTGATTTTATTTCATAAATTCATGGGACTAGTGGCGTTAAGTTTATTGCAGAGATCCTAATGTCTGAAAAAATGTACATTCACAACTCTCCATCCCTTTACTAGAGATGCTTCTGAAGCATCAATGGTTGATTGCCCTCTGAAACTTACAAGAACAAAGATCTTTTCAAACGACATTCTCTGGCTATTGTCGAGATAAAGAGTTTTTTTCTCATAATGGTCTCATCTATCTTCTCTAATATTGAACTCCTCATTTGCGCTGATAGCAAAGACCAAAAGATCTTAAGTTGCAGCTATCCTCTTCAGTGAAATTTAACTAAATCCAATAATTAGATTGTTTTCAGATCTGTTTTTCTAGTTTTACTTTTTAGACTCCTTTTGTTAACAATTTAACTTGGAATCAAAGAAACCATAGTTTACAAAGTTAAGTATTTTGGCGTTATTTATTATTCCAATCTACATTTCTCATCCTTCACCGAGTTGATTTCGGGAAGGGCACTCAAAATGCTTGGAATCATTGCTAGAAATAGCAAAGACTTCGCTAAACATTGACCATATAAAAATCTTTGATTTTACATTTTTTCAAAGGTTATGGGAATACCCCCTAAAATTATCTTTTAAGCCTGGAAGTCATTATTAAAATTTCGGGTATCTAGAAGATTTTTAATCTATTTAAATTGTCAGTTAGAAGGAAACAATTTGAAGCCATTTTCTTGAACAACTTCATTCACTATGTATTCAAACTGTCCTGAGTTATTCCAAAATTTTAGAATTTCATTTCATTTCGCTCGCATTTTTAATAATCGATAATATGCAGTTTTTGTTTGCAGATATTTAAATGCATTTGCTGTTGAGTACTTGTTGTAAGAAAAAACTGTCGTAGTTTGATATTTAATAAGTTAATGCTGCTTCTCTACTTGCCACTGGCCAAGTCGATTGTCATGCATTTTTCAGCCCTTTTGTAGATGGACTCATTAAAACTATTGTTACTAAAATGTAAAAAACAAAAAAGTAAAGTAATTGCCTATTTATTTTTAGTCGTGCAACTACCAATTTAGGTATAATGGACGGGGGCGGAAGATCATACTTTATTATGAACATTTTTTTTTATCTAACAAATTAAAATTTAGCTGCACGCGGGATGCCAAGTAGGGATATACCATTTACAATTTACACCACTTCACCGACAATCAACTAAACTTAAAGATCATGTCAGGAATAGTACCAATTCGTTTTATTTCTAATTATAAAACCAATAAATATTTATACTTTCCTAATGCTTGAAACGTTGTAGCACTAGAAGACCGGTCAGCGACTACATTTCATTTTCGTCAGGCATTTTATTGTGAATTCGTCTGATTATTCTTATTAATCTACCTTGCTAGCAAATTTGAAAGTACAGACAGTTTAGGCAACGAAAATATCGTACATTTGCTTGATTTGTTGCAGATAGTTATAGTTTGTACTGTACACTGTAGATTGTAGTTGAGATATGATATAATTATCACTCGTCTCACATATGTTAATTAGGTTGAATAGTTTGTGTGGCTACTAAATAATTTTATTTTTAAAGAATAGTTCTTAAAACAAAGCCGGTTGTTGAAAATGTTATTGGGCTAAATATTATGTACCCGTTCATTCGAGATGCCCACAGCACTAGCAATCTCACGCACCTTCACTCTTCTGTCATCCATCACCATATCATGGATTTTATCAATGATTTCTGGAGTAGTAACCTCAACAGGGCGTCCAGAACGTTCAGCGTCACTTGTGCCCATATGGCCACTCCGAAAATTTTGAAACCACTTATAAACTGTTCTAATCGAAGGTGCAGAGTCACCATAATGTTTATCAAGCTTCTCTTTAGTCTCCTGAGGCGTTTTGCCTTTCATAAAGTAGTGTTTAATCAACACACGAAATTATTTTTCGTCCATTTTTTGAAAATCACTCGACTTCCTCGATTCAAACGAATGCCAAACACAAAGAAATAGACCGATCTGGCTGAAACTTGGTGTGTGTTCTTCCAAGAGATGCTACTAACTAAACATAACCTCGATACGCGCCAGTGGTGCTATCTCTCTGACTTTGCACGGACTTTTCAAACGACCCTCGTACAGCCAATGACATTCAGTTCTGTGGCCTTTTATGATTCATCTTTTAGGTTCTGTAAGCAGCTAAAGTACTTGAATTTGTATAAATTTAACCTTTATAATTTAGAAAAATGTCCTGTTTAACAATCACACAATTAACTTATGTTTTGTTTTTTCAATTTAAGGCTTACCATGCAAGGTCATTAGCGAAAAAATGGTTTTTATGAAAAACCAACTCCTGATCCTTAATGAAATTTATAGGGACTACAAATGAGCCACAAGTACAGTGTTTTTTCCCCCAAAATTAGCCCCTATAAGGCTAGAACTAAATTTAAAACAAGCTGAGATAAGATTCTATCCGGGCGGCCTTGAAGGCCTACACCACTGCGACCCCTTTGGATCTATTGTGGCTCCCCAACACTCTAGAGCTCACCCTCCAGATCCGTCCCTTTAATCAGACTCATAATTCTGGAGAGCGACTCTTGGGTAAAGCTCTCACAGGCCTTGGGTTTTTCCTCCCCGAGAAGTAACATCCTTAGCCCAGACAAGCCCCTCACACAGACACAACACTTGCAGTGCCGTTTCCTCCTCCTCATCCTGACAGAACCTACATAGGCTATCATCTGCCAGGCCCATGCGCTGCATGTGTTTTCTGAGCCTGCAGTGGCCCGGTTAATAGGCCTACAATTATCCTTATGGCCCCACACGGCCTTGACAGATTGATTCTGCAGTCATCATAAAAAACAAGCTAAGTTCAAGTTGGTTTTTTCTATGTTTTTGTACAAAGTGACTTCTCTAAAGTGACATTGTACGAAGGGATATTGCACGAAATATTGTATTTATTTACAATTTTAAGTTATTCGTACTGCTGTTAACGTCAATCAGTCTGGTAAAAGTAACCCTACGGTTTCGATATGCTAATCAAATCTTCATAATTTATTACAAACTAATTCTTATTTATGGGAAACATAATCATGGTGCTACCACGATCATAGAGGAACTTTAAGCACAACGTCATTGCGTCACCAACACCATCAGCGGTAAATGCGGTAAACATTGTTGCGACCGCCGAATTCATAGTAAATCAACCTAGTGTACCGAAAACGTAATGGCACCAGACTGATTGACATGCTGTCGATGTGGTGCATTCTACTCACCGCACCAAAATATATATCCTAACAGTTTAGGGAATAATGCTCATCCTCTGATGAACTTCTGCTTTAAATGGTTGTGCCGCGCTGTCTGTCCCTAAAACCCAATGGAAAGTATATAAGTAATGGCTCGAAAACGTCTGAAAACAAAGTAAAACCAACTTGACAGCCTAATGTTTGTTTTTTTATTCTGGCTTTTCAGGGGCTAATCTCGAAAAATCCCCAGTCATGTATCCCATATTTATTCATAATGAAACAACCCCTAAAAATTTCAGTAACTAGGTTTCTGGGATGTAGCCGTTTTGTGGAAGCCATTATGATACGTCATTTTTTTTTGGCATAATCAAATTACTTTCGGTTCCCTGAAGCTCATTCAGACGAATGACTGAATAAATGTCGACTTATTTTCGATCTAAAGTAACTAGTAAAAATTTGGACAAAATTGATTGGTGATTTACCGCGTCCTCCTCTTGTAACGGGCAAACGGCAGGACTTGATACAATGCCTTCTGCTTGGCATTTTCAACATCTAGTCTTGTAGTCGTTAGCCATCAGAGCTACAAGGAATGACGTTAAGGATTTAGGGTCATTTCAGGGCCATTGTCGCCTGACTTCAAGGAAGGTTTGATGGGAGTGTGCTGGAAGAAGGGGAGCGGATTTGTGGATTTATGTGGCCAAATAATGTACCATGGAATTTAGTGTTGCGGCGTTAAGCCAGGTTGGATACGAACGGAATGATTAGGTCGGTGTGGATTGCTTAGTTGGAGGCATAAAATGGAGCATTTACTTTACTTCTTAGAAGTTTGGATTGGAGAGTTGGAATCCGAAAGAGATTAGATCGTTTAGCTGTCCCGTACAGTTTGAGTCTGCATATCCATATGGCTTCTAGTCAGGCATAGTATAATTTGCGTTTACTCGTTCCTGTTAACTTAGGACTTCTGAGGAGTAGTCGTTTTATTTTGTATCTGAAGCTAAAGACTCCGTTTTATTAGTCAAGCGTGAAGGTTCCATGTAAGTCGTTTGTCAAGATAAAGACGTAGATATTTCACTGGATTTGCCACTGGAATGGAGATGTTGATAAGGAGAAAAGGTGGGAGAGTTTTGCGATTTAGGGTGGGCACTATGTATTAGGATTTTTGTTGGTTTAATCTTGATGAACCATTGGCGGAGCCATGGTTCAAGGAGTTAAAGGTGTTTTTGGATGATGAAAGTATATGATGGCTGTGTCAGGATCAATGCTTAGGTACAAAATGCCAGTGTCGCCGGCATAGATGCAGGTAACTGGGAAGATAAACATTTAATACTAAGTTCGAAGCGGAAGAAATTTTCTGAGTGTAGACGCCAGAATGGTCGTTCTTTTAATTCGCTAATTGCTTTGAAAATTTATGCAATAGAAAAGGAAGGCTCATTTTGCACGTGCTGTTCAGATCTCGTAGAGCTGGGGATTTGTGCATGTAAGCTACTAAACTAAGCCCATGTTGTCCCTGTACCCCGTAGATTCAGCACTTTGAAAGGAGCTGTTGAGGCTGATCTTTGCTACCGGCAAGTTCTCAGAATTCCATCTATTCTGCAAAAAAATTGGATTGGTTTTCGTTTCATCAGACAAATATATTACTTGTGATTAAAGATTTGGTTTTTTTTTCTTCAATAATCCAAACAAATCGAAATATTGGATTAGATTAAGCTTACTAGCTAGTCCTTGAAGAGAAATATTTGACAAAATGGTGATGCTGGGCTTCTGTTTGAAACGGCGAGAGCCACGTATTGAGCTGGCTTCCAAGGAAAATATACGATAACAGATTTTATTTTAATCAGGTAACAACTACCCTCCATTTTTTTTGCGTGAGTCTTTTTTTTTTTGGTTAACAAAAAAAAAAAAGTGATTATAATCTTTAACAAGAGTTGTTATCTGCATTATATTGACATGTATAAACATGCGTCTAATGTTCAATGTCTGAAGAAAATGGTGTCAAAGCAATAGAAAGTTGCTATTTTTTTTTCTTTTTGATTTCCCAGTTTTTCTTTAAACTATACCAGTTGATGTCTTGAATCTTACTAAAGATTTGGTCCCGAAAGTTGGTGGAAAAGTGAAAGACGCTACCCAGTGACTACCACCTGTTTCTGCATTTGAAGATGCATCGGGGTGGTGGACGACGACGTTGATGAGACCAACTGATCACATTAGTACTTTATCAATTGTACGTGAAAATATTTTCACTTGGAAATTAATTTACAAGGATTCTGGGGACTAGGGGCATTTTCTTAAAATGAAATTTCTATATATTGTAAGATTTTACCGTGTATTTTGTAACGATAATGTTAAATATGGGTTAAAAATTCATAGTATTCATAAAGTTTTTTAGATAACTTTGAAAATTTTTAGCAATAGGTAGTTTTGTACTTTATGATATTCATGTTGTAACAGGTTTTGTCTTGTCTATATTGTCAGACACAATATCTCTCATGTTCACCGCTAGATAGCTCTTGGCAAGCAACAATCAAGCACATGGTGGGTGTCTTGTTATTTTAGTCCACAGATTCATTGTCTAGCTAATTTCTCAAGATTTCTTAGCCAGTTTGTGGAATGTTCAGCCTCTTAATATGCCAACATTTCTGATGTTAGAAATTCCGAAATCCACGTTTTGATGTCCAGTTTGTACATTAATAAAATCAGGTGTAGAAATAAACGACTTTCTCCTAATTACAATTCTCTTGTTTGTAATCTACAAATATTCTTAATTTTTTTTTAAGCAAAATAAACGAAAAAAAACGTAAAATACTCAGAAATGACTGTTTAGAGGGATGCTCAAAAAGCAGAACTGATGGGTACTGAACTTAAATAACTTAAAAGTAATCAAATGTTTTGAAGTTAATAGTTGTACTGATTTACCGAATACTCCTAAGAACTTCAGCATCCTTATTAAAGCCTCAAAAAAGCTTTCCAATGTTTAGTTTCTAAGTATTCCACTTCCTCTTTTTCGGATATTACTGCTTCATGAAAGTATTTCCATTTATAGGATGATAAGACTGGACATGACGCTGTGTAAAATAATTTCTATTCCTTTATGATTACACCTAGAGAGCAGTGCAGGTAATATAGTTTCTACAGTTTAAATACGATCCCAGCTGTCCCGTGCAATTCATTATTAGAATTTTGTCCTCGAACTTGAAATCATCGTTGAAATACTCATTTTTCATTTAACTATACGAGGCGTGTTTTCCTAAATAAGTACCGTTTTAAAATTCAGCCGCTGGAGTGCTGCAGTCGGCAGTTGGCGCATGCGCCCTGAGTACCTATATCTGTTAGGTAGAAACCAGACGCTATTATGGAAACATTCGAGCGTGTCTAGCTCTTTTTTTTTTTTTTGAAAAGATGGCCGCACGAATGTACATGATGTGAAACGAATTTTAGCGGGCCTTCAGTCCATTACTGAAGATTTGGTGCCGAAAGTTGGTGGAAAAGTGAAAGAGAACAGACGCTACCCAGTGACTACCACCTGTTTCTGCATTTGAAGATGCCTCTGGGGGGGGGGGGGGACGACGACGATGATAAGGTCAAAACGACCGTGTTGCTGTGGCTGTCAAATCAGTCGGCAGACTTCTATGAGGATGGCATTCAAAAGCTAAATTGTACGATGCGATAAGTGTTTTAAATATTAGTGGCAATCATGTCGAAAAGTAGATTTAGGTACCAGGCTTTCATATCAAAATAAAATTGTCAAGAAAAGTATACTTGTTTTTCTTTTATTTCCAAACGGTACTTACTCAAAAAACACGCCTCGTATAAGCCAAGATGTACGAGGGTCGTTTGAAAAGTCCGTGCAAAAATAAAAACTACTTAATTTTTTGGGGTAAACCTTTTTTATTTTTCAACATAGTCTCCTTTTAGGCTTATACACTTCGTCCAACGCTGCTCTAGTTTGTTGATCCCTTCCGAATAATAGGATTTGTCCAAGTCTGAAAAATAGCCATTCGTTTCTGCAATCACCTCCTCGTTTGAATAAAATCTTTTTCCTGCCAGCCATTTCTTCATATTGGGGAACAAATAGTAGTCCGAGGGAGCCAAGTCTGGAGAATAGGGGGGATGTGAAACGAGTTGGAACCCTATTTCCATTAATTTTGCGACCATAACTGCTGAGGTGTGAGCTGGTGCGTCGTCGTGATGGAAAATGACTTTTTTGTGGGCCAATCGTGGGCGTTTTTCTTGCAGCTCGGTTTTCAAACGGTCCAATAACGATGAATAATATGCACCTGTAATAGTTTTACCCTTTTCCAGATAGTCGATGAGGATTATTCCTTGCGGATCCCAAAAGACAGTCGCCATAATCTTTCCGGCCGAAGGAACGGTCTTCGTCTTTTTTGGCGCAGATTCCCCCTTGGTAACCCATTGTTTAGATTGTTGTTTGGTCTCAGGAGTGTAGTGATGTATCCATGTTTCATCCACAGTGACGAAACGACGCTTAAAGTCCTGCGGATTCTTCTGGAACAGCTGCAAACCGTCCTTGCAACACTTCACGATTTCGTTTTTGGTCAAGCGTGAGCAATCGCGGCACCCATCTTGCGGATAGCTTTGTCATGTCCAAATGTTGATGCAAAATATTATGTACCCGTTCATTCGAGATGCCCACAGCACTAGCAATCTCACGCACCTTCACTCTTCTGTCATCCATCACCATATCATGGATTTTATCAATGATTTCTGGAGTAGTAACCTCAACAGGGGCGTCCAGAACGTTCAGCGTCACTTGTGCCCATATGGCCACTCCGAAAATTTTGAAACCACTTATAAACTGTTCTAATCGAAGGTGCAGAGTCACCATAATGTTTATCAAGCTTCTCTTTAGTTTCCTGAGGCGTTTTGCCTTTCATAAAGTAGTGTTTAATCAACACACGAAATTCTTTTTCGTCCATTTTTTGAAAATCACTCGACTTCCTCGATTCAAACGAATGCCAAACACAAAGAAATAGACCGATCTGGCTGATACTTGGTGTTTGTTCTTCCAAGAGATGCTACTAACTAAACATAACCTCGATACGCGCCAGTAGTGCTATCTCTCTGACTTTGCCCGGACTTTTCAAACGACCCTCGTATACCTCTTAAAGCTTTCTCTTCACAAAATTTTAAACACCTCTTCTTGTTTTTCACAAGTAGACGCTCAAGTTTACTTTTCAAGTTTTTACATTATTTTTTTCTAGATTTAAAGGGAAGTTTGATTTAGTGGCCATTGTTCTCCAACTTCTGCCCTAACTTTAGATTTTTCTAATTGACTCCAACGCCATTATTTTTACCTGCCTACCCTCTTCACCCTCCAAAACTTTATAGCTAATGTGAAGTTAAAAATTAGTATAGTTACAAATTTGGCTTGAGGTTTTGAGGTAGTTTTAATAATCTTTTGAGAAAAGAACCAATGAATTTACCCTGTTTCATCATAGCGTCAAAAAAAAACAACTTGGCAACCATAGCATTTGGATACTTCTCCATTACTGCTTCATCAGTTCTAAACTTACTTTCAAAGTTTATTTGTTTTTAAATTTTGGAGAAATTTTTATTAATGACTTGTGGATTAACTTTCTTGATGAAGTGATAGTTTTGGTATTCGACTGTTGTTAATTGATGTATTTGGGGAATATTGGTGTGCGGTCAATAAATTCAAAAAACAAATTTTGTCTCTTCATACCAACGTTTCGGTATATATATTACCTTCTTCAGGGTCTGTAGATAAGGAATATTATACTAAATATAGATAAAAACTGAGTAAAATTTATAATATACGATAATAAGGGGACCGAAAGTAATGTCGCTTTCTTACATTAAATTGAAACGAATAAATTTTTAATAAGTCCTTATTTTTAATTAATAATAAGTAAAAGTAAAGTAATCGCCTATTTTTTCAGGCAGGCTTTACGTCCAACTACCAATTAGGTGTCAGTGGACGGAGGCGACTAGCAAACATACTTTACTGTAAATTTCTCATATTAAACATTAAATAAATTCCAAGGCCTAAGACCGGGAATCGAACCTAGTACCACAATACGTATTAGCTTCACAGGTCTCGCCTCTAACCGCTCGGCTACCGTGGTGCCTCTAATTAATAATATAATCACTCTCGTTATCAACGACCTTTTGCCATCTAGTATGCAAATTTTCAATCCCGGACCGGTAAAAATCAATTGGTTTTTGAGTAAAATATCTCGAGATGGCATTTTGGACATCTTCCAAATTTTCAAATTGTTTGCCACTAAGAAAATGTTGTAGGGATCGCAATAAATGGATATCCGAGGGTGCGACATCGGGCGAGTGTATGGTGGGTGAGGCACAGGAGGAACCACAATTCATTAATTTTTCCCAGAGTTGCACAGTGCGGTCTTGCATTGTCGTGTTAAAGATTGGTTCACTCCATCCAATTGTTCACAATAAAGGTTCTGCATTAACAGTTTTGTCTAGGTTGCAGCACTTCAAAGTGAACAATACTGCGAATACTCCACCAAACACACAGAAGCGCCTTTTTTGAGGATGTAAACCCGGCTTCGCAGTACTTCGTGGTGGTTCCATTTGGAGAGGGAGCCACTGCCTTTTGCGTTTTGGATTATCATATAGGACCCATTTTTCGTCTCCAGTGATCAAACGATCAAAAAAAAAAAAAAAAAAACGGTTCTGTATGGTGCCGTTGGAGCATGTGATGGATCGGCTGGCTTTGTTCACTTCGGGCAGATTTTGGGGGGGACCCAAACACAAAGACTTGAAATGTTCCTGGACGGTGGACTAAGGTTGGTTAAGGGTGTTTGACAGTTCCTCGATGGTTTGACATAGATTTGCTTCCACTTCTGCCTTTAGCATGTTGTTGTCTAATGTTGTTGGTCTTCCTGATTGATAGGAGTCAGAGAGATCAAAATTACTGGATCTGAACTTGGAAAACCATCTTTGGCATTTACGAACGTCAAATGCACTTAGATAAACATCGCAAATGTTTTTGGTCGCAATTGTTGCGTTACTATCCTAGCGAAACTCAAAAAGCATACAATGCCGCATATGCTGTTCTGGTATTTGGTTGGCCATTTCACCCCAAACTGCAAAAAAAAAGGTTTAATATTGAATTATGTAGAAGTGAACAAGTCACAATATCCTTAAATTGACTTTAGCGCTCCTTCGAGGTACACAATGAGCTGACAAATGACAACCAAATATCGACATGCGCTGAAACGACATTACTTTCTGGTCCTCCCATTATTTTAATATATATTAAAAATATATAATATATATTTCTTGATGAAGGTTAAAATGCACTTTCATTTAGTTAAGTTTATAATCAGTCGTCCGAACTGATCAATATCTCCAAATATTTGACTTTCATTTTATCTTCAATTACATTTCGTTCTGTTTGTTCTCCTCACTAACCTGGTTTTACTGTTTTCAAAATACTCTTGCATATTTTTCTTTTTTGAGTTCTGTAACCCAAAGTTTACGTTTTGTTGCAGCTATACCATGGAATCTTTTATGAAAACAAGGTCGTCTGCCTATATGAAGTAAGAAAATTTTTACATATTTGTAATGAATACACGAAATTTATTTAAATCTCTCAATTGGTTTACCAGATAATCTAGAAACACAACAATGTCAATTTTTTTTCCCTCGTATCAGATCCTAAAAACGTTTTTCTTGTGGAAATTCCCGATGGAAAATTTGCATTTTCGCAATTTTTGTTATTTTTGAAAGAAGTGGAAAGAAACGAAACAAAATTAATTAAATACAAATTTAAATTTAATTGAAATATTGTTTATAAAAAATTCAATCCAATGCTGAAAGAAGTGGGAGTATTATAATGTTTTCAAGAAAATGAGGTGTTTGTTAAATTAATTATTAGAAGATTGTTTTTGTTAGGCTGTTTACTTTAGCCATACTATCGACTTTCAATCGATAACCAATTTGATCATGTAATGAGAAAACGTTAATAACATTTTACGTGCAAAACGTTCACATTCTTAATAAGGCCATTATTTTATGGTAGGCGGTGGAGTGTTGTTAAGAACTTGAACCTAAAGCCGACAGAACCCCGGTAGAAGGATGTAGCGATTTGTGGTTTACTAGCCGACCAACAAAGGATAATCGCTTCACAGCTAGGTCTCACCGCATCAAGTGCGGTACTTTACTAGGGTAAATTTGTGATTATAATAGCTTTGGCAAGGGAAGGGGGGAGGCTAGTATTTAGGTAGAATGGACCCGTCTTTGTTCTAAGTACTTTAGAGTTAACTTGTAGGGGAGATTTGTAGATGTAAGAGGTCTATCTACTTCGTCGAATAACTTCCTGACCCTTAAATTAAATGTTTACTTCCTCTTAAACGTGGAATTCCAATGATGCGTTTAATGTCCTTAAAATAAGCTACTTGCTAAACAAAATGGTACCGCTAACAAGAAGTAAAGTTACAGGTTGAAGCTTAAACAGTTTAGTTTTATAAACAATACCTAAGTTATTAATGATTTTATTTAGGGACGGGGAATAGCAAATTAGCAACAGTTTTATGGTCAAAATATGGTTCAGAATGCTGGACACTCAAAAAAAGTGGACGAGCAAAAAAAAATTGTCATTTTTTGAATGGAGAAGGAGACATAATCAAGAGCTCTACGATAAATTTGAAGATACTATGACGCAGTGCAAGTAATCCGCATTAATAGGCTCCCGGTGCGTGGGACATCTTCTGAGGATGGAAGACGGCAGAATGCCGAAGAAAGTTTTGAATTACCGTGTCATATCGGTACCAGGAAGTTTGGACGCCCGAAGGCTCGATGGATGGACCAAGTTGGAAGGAATGCAACCAGGCGGTCTAAGGCTTTGGATAGGAATGATTGGGGTCAATTTCTTTTGAAGGTCAAGGCCCGACCCGGGCCGTAGCACCAGGGAAGTAAGTTTATGGTCAAAAATAAAAAATAGTAAGACAAATTTGGGAACTGAAACAGTAAATCTTTGTTACAAGAGGTTAACCGACTTTCTAAAAGGGGAAGACTTGCAGTTTGGTTAGAAATAGGTTCCCGAGAAATCGCACTTCGTTGGGCCGAAACACTTATTTTTGAATTCAAGTATGGTATTTCTGGTTTGATGGAAAACAAGCAGCTCTGTACTTCTTGGAAGTAGATGTTTCGGAGTAAGTCCAAAAAAGATAGACCGCTTCCAATAAATGTGTTCAGGCAATGGAGGTATTTAGTCTTTCAACTGTAATTAGAGTGGTTTAGATAAACGATTTAAGACAGAGTGCCCTTGCGAACAATTAACGTAGCATAGCTACTTTTGGGTTCTATAACTCCTGCAGCCAACTCGAAGGCTGCCATTGACACGACTTCATGAAGTAGTTAAACTCTAATGGTATCCTGTACAGGCTATCAGTATTCCAACAAATGAGACCAAATTATCTTAAGCGAAGTATCTGGGTTTTTCATTTTCGGCAAAGTGGACCAATGAATTTGAATTCCCTGCTCGAGGTGATAATTTTGGGTTATACCAAGCAATTTTCATGTTTCAATATTTCAGGTTGATTTATTTCGTAAAAAACCCAATTCTTTAGCAATAATTTTTCTGAGTTATTTTTCTAGAGTTTAACAGTAGTTATCTGTTCCGAATAATTGGCATTTCGATTTACTTCAGTTCAAAAATGTTAAGTAACCTGTTTATTCTCTCCCGTTCTTTTCATTCAACTAAAAAAACAAGTTGAAATAATGGCCACTCTTGCTGGAAAGCTATATTTGTTCAAATTATACCCCGTGATCATGAAGATGAAGTCAGATAGATGGCCGATACTCCACGAAGACCCTCTGTAGTTTTTGCTTTTGACGGCTGAATAACCTAACAATTTTGCTACATTTGGGACTATTTATTTAGTTATTTATTTTTTAATTATTTAAGGCGCGTCAACATCTAAGGTTATTGGCGCCCGGAGCTTTTTTCAGTGCACTGTTCGGCCTAGAGAAAATTTAAGGGCCAGCAGAGCTGGATTTGAACCCGGGATCTCCGCGTGCGAATCAAATCAACGCTAATCGCATAGCGAATCCCTTCCCTTGGACAAGAGGCAAATTTATGGAATACCATTGTTCAATGGAACGCATTTTAGAGAACCAGGGCTGTAGGGTGTGCAAATCAATTCCAGTAAAGCGGAGTCAAATTTTCGACCAAAATCTTTAAATCAAATTTGAAATTTCTACCATTTTACTGAACGCAACGTCAATGTCTAGTGATAACACTAAGGTTCAAATAACATTAAGTTTGAAGGATTCTATGTACGTATATATGGTTAAATAAAATTTGAAGTATAAAATAAGACAGTTAATATATTGTGGTTCCAAGATAAAATTCAATCTTACAAGTGTAACGAGATAAGTGATAACAGTTCTGATAACTTCCTGTAAGGCTAGATGTTAACGTACTCTCTGTTCCTCTCCATATACCATCACATATATGTCGTTTGATAACTAAATACATACAGCTTCACGAAACTGATGTTTTGGTCAGAATTCCTAAACTCTAAAGTGTGTCATTACTAGGAAGATGTTATGCGATTTTGCTCAAAAATTAAGAAAATTTTCTTTGAAAGTCTTTCAAATTATATTTGATTCATTTTCTGAGGAAAATTCCATTTTTTTAAAATTTATTCTTATGGAAGAGTTAACCCTTAGATTTGGTATACACACGTGCGATTTTTGCCAGTGCTTACACGGTGCAGCGCAGTAATTACGGTTTTCAAGTTACACTAGTTCAGATAGGGACGATGCACACTTATTTCCGTTGGCCTCGCGCCGGACCTACTTCCCAACATGCTGCTGTTTTTGCTAGTAATTCCCTACTGCACCGCAGTGACTCTAGACTAGCACTTTCTCCAGTCTCCATTGAGTGGCGAAGTTAAAGGATGTTTCTAAAGGACGTTGGAAATCAAACGAGTTCAAGCCTTCCTATTTTTCGCGTAAATTACTGGTGAAAATATCGTATTGTACAATAATTTGGAAATACACATGTTTAAACTTGTCTTATTCTATTAATGATAAGAATAGTTATTAATTTGGCCGGTGCTTACACGGTGCAGCGCAGTAATTACGGTTTTCAAGTTACACTAATTCAGATAGGGACGATGCACACTTATTTCCGTTGGCCTCGCGCCGGACCTACTTCCCAACATGCTGCTGTTTTTGCTAGTAATTCCCTACAGCACCGCAGTGACTCTAGACTAGCACTTTCTCCAGTCTCCATTGAGTGGCGAAGTTAAAGGATGTTTCTAAAGGACGTTGGAAATCAAACGAGTTCAAGCCTTCCTATTTTTCGCGTAAATTACTGGTGAAAATATCGTATTGTACAATAATTTGGAAATACACATGTTTTAACTTGTCTTATTCTATTAATGATAAGAATAGTTATTAATTTGGCCGGTGCTTACACGGTGTGGCGCAGAAATTACGGTTTTCAAGTTACACTAAGTTCAGATAGGAGGATGCACACTTATTTCCGTCCCATCATGCTGCTGTTTTTGCTAGTAATATCCTACAGCACTGCAGTGACTCTAGACAAGCACTTTCTTCAGTCTCTCAGTACATTGTACTCTATTGAGTGGCGAAGTTAAAGGATGTTTCTAAAGGACGTTGGAAATCAAACGAGTTCAAGCCTTCCTATTTTTCGCGTAAATTACTGGTGAAAACATCGTATTGTACAATAATTTGGAAATACACATGTTTTAACTTGTCTTATTCTATTAATGATAAGAATAGTTATTAATTTGGCCGGTGCTTACACGGTGTGGCGCAGAAATTACGGTTTTCAAGTTACACTAAGTTCAGATAGGAGGATGCACACTTATTTCCGTCCCATCATGCTGCTGTTTTTGCTAGTAATACCCTACAGCACTGCAGTGACTCTAGACAAGCACTTTCTTCAGTCTCTCAGTACATTGTACTCTATTGAGTGGCGAAGTTAAAGGATGTTTCTAAAGGACGTTGGAAATCAAACGAGTTCAAGCCTTCCTATTTTTCGCGTAAATTACTGGTGAAAACACCGTATTGTACAATAATTGGGAAATACACATGTTTTAGCTTGTCTTATTCTATTAATGTTAAGAATAGTTATTGTAATCGTGCAGATTTTCTATTTTCACCAGAAATATCCATTTTGAGATTCCTTGAGATCCAAAAAAAAATAATTTTCACAAATTGATCTCTCTCAGGAGACAGTAACGAGAAGTTGCTATATTGTTTAAGTAATAAACAATAATATTTATGAAAAATGTATCCTAACCAATTTATTTTTGCGTTTTTGGAAGACTATAGATATAATTTTTAAAGAAGGTACTATCAAATTTAACGGTGGCACAGCTAGGTGGTGGCCTAGTTTAAACATGCTTATAATTTGTGATTGACTCAACCAGTACAAAAATAAACTTTATCAAGTCCTTATTAGTCTAAAATTGTTCTATTAGAAGAAAATAAGATTGGAATCTTAATAATTAGAGTAAGAGATAAGTTCTTGTTGACGCAAGATTTTTTTCAACTCAGACATGTTCCGGAGAAGGGATATTTCAGACTTCCTTTAAAAGTGCCATTTCATTGCTTAAAGTTAATACTGATGTTAGTTATTATTAATGTTATTCAATCACTTACACACCTTCATTGTGAGAATTAGTAAAAATTTGGTGTTGTGTCATTTGAGAAGAAGTCATTTGTTCGGAAGAGTGAATCTTATAACGTTTTAAGTTTTCATGTGCCTCTACTCAAAGATCTTTTTTTTTTGAAGTTCTTTTTTTGTTTTATTTTTTAATGAAACAGATTTTGAAAGGAGTATTGGGTAGCTTGGACGTCGTACTTCCCTTGGAAGGCTACTGGAGGCATTTAATATTAAAACAAAAAGTCTGGTATAAACTCTCTTTTACCGTAGTTTACATACAATAATTTATTTTGCAACTCACCAGTTCTAAGTCTATTAGCTTTAAAATTGTCAATTTGTCCCAAAGCAGTAAACGCTAAAGGTAAGCTCAAATGCCCCATTAACCCATAACAGCATTTATTAGAATTTTCCTATGTAAATGTTTCAAATAAAATTTTGTAGAACTTTTAACCGCAGTGAATCTCAGTAGTTAAAAGGAAATCTTAAAAAACTGAAAAATTAGCCCAGTAAAGTATCAGTTCTGGTTAGCTGATAATGTCCGAAACATTTATTATTTGGACCTATGATAACATCTGAACCAGATACTGAAATTTTTAATTCCTACAGTTTTGGTTCAGTGAAGAGGCACTTCTGGTTAGCTGATAATGTCCGAAACATTTATTATTTGGACCTATGATAACATCTGAAGCAGATACTGAAATTTCTAATTCCTACAGTTTTGGTTCAGTGAAGAGGCACTTCTGGTTAGCTGATAATGTCCGAAACATTTATTGTTTAGTCCTATGATAACATCTGAAGCAGATACTGAAATTTCTAATTCCTACAGTTTTGGTTCAGTGAAGAGGCACTTCTGGTTAGCTGATAATGTCCGAAACATTTATTGTTTAGCCCTATGATAACATCTGAAGCAGATACTGAAATTTTTAATTCCTACAGTTTTGGTTCAGTGAAGAGGCACTTCTGGTTAGCTGATAATGTCCGAAACATTTATTATTTGGACCTATGATAACATCTGAAGCAGATACTGAAATTTCTAATTCCTACAGTTTTGGTTCAGTGAAGAGGCACTTCTGGTTAGCTGATAATGTCCGAAACATTTATTGTTTAGCCCTATGATAACATCTGAAGCAGATACTGAAATTTCTAATTCCTACAGTTTTGGTTCAATGAAGAGGCACTTCTGGTTAGCTGATAATGTCCGAAACATTTATTGTTTGGTTTAGTAAAATGGCACTTCAGCTTGATCACAAAACTCCTTTTTACGGGGGTTAAGAAAAATAATAAACTAAAGAGTAATTGCGAGTTCCCCTTATAAAAATGTTTGTTTTTTTTTTTCACTTTATGATTGCTCAAGTGGGCACAATTGCTAAATAATAATATCACCTGTAGTTTGTCATAGTTTCTTCCTGCGAATAATTGTACAAATAAAAAAAAAACAAATAAACAGAGCAGTGTTTGTTATAAAGATAAGAAAGGTATGTGTGTGTGTTGCTGATTCATGCCACTTATCTCCCAAGATATTTTTATACAAAGAATGTTAAACGGTCTCAGCTTTAGTTAGTGCTTAGATAAGTTTATGTAACACAGCAAACAGTGTGACGAGTGGCAATCACATCAGCTTGGTAGAATTAAGTCTCGTATGTAATTACGATAATTTTACGACTTTTTCTCATATTTATGGTGGTAACACTGTAGTGGTAATCGTAGTAATTAATCACTTTATTGTTGAATAAAAGTATTCATCAAAAAATACAGAAAACAAAAAAAAAAATGGAGGACTGCTTGGAATTCTGCTTGGAACGATGATAATAATGAGACTAAATGTAAATTTAAAGCGAAGAAGCTTTCTCCTTAAGAAAACAAAGTAAAAACAAAAATTAAACCAATTAAAAAGAAACTTTCTGATAAGATAGGAAAACAAAATATTATTCAAAAGTTGAACATGATCCAATTAATTGAAAAGCGTTCAGTAATTAATGAACAAAAGAAAACTAATTCAATAAACTCTAAATTATAAACAAAAGTGTAAACAAAAAAAATTGACAATTATTGTGCATGACTTAGAAACTTTGTAAACAATAAATATTCGATTGCATGCTTTCGCTTTAAATTTTACATAAGCAACTGTTATTCAATTATTTATTTATTTTCATAAATCTCTTGTTCATTAAGTAAAAATTTTTCGTCCCATAAAATAAATTCTTGTAGCAATATGAATATTTTTGTTACTGTCCGGCTAAAAACACACCGCCTTTCTTATTCGCGTGCGCACTAACAGAGTACAAACTTATTCTCACCTTAGGGAAGTGAGGTTACACATACTTTGCTTTATATTCACATGAAGTTAATTGTTTACGTCGGTTTAGTTATTTATTTTTTTTTGTTAATGAATTTTATTGAGGTAATTTTTCTCTAATGTATTTTTGAGTCTTATGTTTATTTGTTTTGACTTTGTCTTTATTTTTATCTACTATGAAAAGTTTTAGGTATAAATAAGCGAAAATAAATTATCTCTAATCAATTTAAATTAATTACTCTAAAGCTATTCTAATTCAATTATTATTCTAGGTCAACTGTTAATATCTGTTTCGTCTTTAATTAATTTAGATTTTTAGTCTTCGTGTGATTATTTATTAATTTTTTTGTTAATGAATTTTATTGAGGTAATTTTTCTCTAATGTATTTTTGAGTCTTATGTTTATTTGTTTTGACTTTGTCTTTATTTTTATCTACTATGAAAAGTTTTAGGTATAAATAAGCGAAAATAAATTATCTCTAATCAATTTAAATTAATTACTCTAAAGCTATTCTAATTCAATTATTCTAGGTCAACTGTTAATATCTGTTTCGTCTTTAATTAATTTAGATTTTAGTCTTCGTGTGATTATTTATTTATTTATTTTTTAACACTGAGATAAAATTATTATTTAAATATTGAAGTGTTTGAATAAATTTTGTGGGTGTTGTTTTAATTTATTCAGGTCTGCTGGAAGGTTAAGTTCTTAATGAAACTGTTGATTCCGCACAAACCATATTGCCTTTATTAAAATGCATAGTCCTTATCATAAGACATAAGACCTAATTGTTTAGACCTCGCTAACCTCCACTCACACCCAATCAAGAGTTTTATCAGCTTATTAACTGTGGCGTACGTATGTTATAAAAGCTGCCGAAAAGTGATTTTTAATTTATTTATTTTTTCATTTTTAAAAGGATACAGTTGGTTCTAGGTTTGGATTCATTGTTGATAGTATTATAGTGGGTTCTAAGTAAGACATCTGTCTTAAATGTAGTCCTAGATATTTACTGATTCACTCGGGGTGCTTTATATGGTTTTTCATGGCTGTAAAGACGAATGAATCTTCACGAATGAATTACTGTGACGAATGTGTCTGCACGAATGGCCGCCCTCTTGATCTGTGCCTTTTACTTGCCTGTAAATATTCCATCCATATGTTCGCCTATATAGCTGGAGAAAGAGAGCCGCGCCTCCTACTCCTAGGGCTTTTGAATTCTAAACATTGTTTTTCTTATTTTCATAATTACTTCCTTTAAAAAATTATCTGTGGATATTTTATGTACTACCAAAATTACTTATCGGTTTCTCATACTGAGAAATACGAGGTGTGGCTTTTTAAATAACGAGACCATTGCTGTAAAACATTTTATTTTAAATTTATACATATTTAGTTATTATCACCTTCAATATACACCCCTCCCCTATCCCTACAACGCTCCATGCGAATTTACCATTGTTCGAAACAGTGCTGGAAGTCTTTTTCTGTCAGCTCCTGCATGACGCATGCCGCTTTTTCTTTCACAGCAACGGACTGAAATCCGTGTTCCTATTAATGCAGATTTGACTTTGGGGAACAGACAAAAGTCACAACGGGGTCAGGTGAGGCGAATAAGGGTGGATGGCCTAAAACTGGGATGTTTGTACTTGGCTAGCAAATGCCTTGACAGACAATGCAGTGTGAGCTGGCGCGTTGTCTTGATAGGAGAACCCCGTGACTTGTTCTTCCACAAATCGGGTCGTTTTTTTCCTTACTCTTTCACGGAGTTCAGGAAGCACCTCACGGTAGTAATGTTGATTTAATTATAATCGATATTTTCATCCGTTTTGGACGTGGAAGGGAGACCTGGGCGGTCATCATCTCCAACGTCTTCTCGGCCATCTTGGGAACGCTTGAACCAATCAAAAACTCGCCAAGTTTCATGTGGGATTTCACGACAGTTCGTTGCTCTACTACATGTATAGTATCATGTGTTCGGCAAAACGAAACTAACACCTCTTACAAAAACGACGGTTCCGGTCAAACGAGATTTCTCTACAAACATGTGAGACGCTTGCAATCAAAAGAGAAGGCTTTACGCTGCACAGCTGTCAGTTGTTAGGATTTGGCTCATGCATAGTTCTTCTGTAGCAGCATCAGTCTCGTTATTTAATAGCCACACCTCGTACATTTAAATCTAAACTTGCACCTTGTCCTTGTCAATGGTCGTTTACATAATTGAACTCTACTCGGACGTAAACGCTTCTTTTCGTCGTCTTAAACAAGCTACGCCATCAACTTTAGGTCCATTTTATCATCTTAACTTAAAACAGGAAAAAAAGTCACAATAATAAGTTGCGGAGATCGAGGTAGAATTAAATAATATTACAAAATAGCGCAAATTGGAACGATAATAATTTAGACTAACAGTAAAGGCTAGGTTAACTGAAGTTTATTGGCTTATATCGATCATATAAATTAATTAAAATCTGGTTTTCATTTGTATCTAAGTAGCAAAGTAATAAACCAAATAAAACTAAACAGATAAATGTAAAATATCACTTGGTTTGTCTATTATTAGCCATATCAATAAAAATTATATCGTATGTTATCCGGTTGTTATCAGTTAGTTCTTGTCGCAAAGAAAGGCTTAAAAAACACTCGTAACTATGTGATTAACGTCAAAACAGTTTTTGTGCGATCTTTTTTATGTAGTGTATGAATATATATCGAGATTCTACAATTGCATTCGCCAGTTTCATTAGGCTATGCTCAATGTATAAACCACTCGGTTGCAGTAATTGTTCAAATGAATCAGCACACTTGTAAATTCATGCTGGAAAGACTGATTGTGTTAATATGAATGTAATCGAAAACTCGTTCTCGACATCATCAGAAATCGTGGCGTAAGCAGCGCATAACATCTGCGGGAGATGTTTTTTTTTTACATTATCAGAGAAAATGGATCTTATCGAAATGATTAAACTCGTAACGATAGTGAAATTATCGATATAACTTATCAATTAGATTATGAAGGCGGGGCAAGAAGAATTCTATGTCAGCTAGACGTATTTGTACGTTTTGAATTATAAAGTGTTGGATTTCATAAAAAAAACCGAAAGGTTCAGCTAGAATAGAATACTTTAATGTAACTAAAATATACAAAGATACGAGGGTCGTTTGAAAAGTCCGTGCAAAGTCAGAGAGATAGCACCACTGGCGCGTATCGAGGTTATGTTTAGTTAGTAGCATCTCTTGGAAGAACACACACCAAGTTTCAGCCAGATCGGTCTATTTCTTTGTGTTTGGCATTCGTTTGAATCGAGGAAGTCGAGTGATTTTCAAAAAATGGACGAAAAATAATTTCGTGTGTTGATTAAACACTACTTTATGAAAGGCAAAACGCCTCAGGAGACTAAAGAGAAGCTTGATAAACATTATGATGACTCTGCACCTTCGATTAGAACAGTTTATAAGTGGTTTCAAAATTTTCGGAGTGGCCATATGGGCACAAGTGACGCTGAACGTTCTGGACGCCCTGTTGAGGTTACTACTCCAGAAATCATTGATAAAATCCATGATATGGTGATGGATGACAGAAGAGTGAAGGTGCGTGAGATTGCTAGTGCTGTGGGCATCTCGAATGAACGGGTACATAATATTTTGCATCAACATTTGGACATGTCAAAGCTATCCGCAAGATGGGTGCCGCGATTGCTCACGCTTGACCAAAAAAGAAATCGTGTGAAGTGTTGCAAGGACGGTTTGCAGCTGTTCCAGAAGAATCCACAGGACTTTAAGCGTCGTTTCGTCACTGTGGATGAAACATGGATACATCAGTACACTCCTGAGACCAAAGAACAATGGGTTACCAAGGGGGAATCTGCGCCAAAAAAGGCGAAGACCGTTCCTTCGGCCGGAAAGATTATGGGGACTGTCTTTTGGGATTCGCAAGGAATAATCCTCATCGACTATCTGGAAAAGGGTAAAACTATTACAGGTGCATATTATTCATCGTTATTGGACCGTTTGAAAACCGAGCTGCAAGAAAAACGCCCACGATTGGCCCACAAAAAAGTCCTTTACCATCACGACAACGCACCAGCTCACACCTCAGCAGTTGTGGTCGCAAAATTAATGGAAATAGGGTTCCAACTCGTTTCACATCCCCCCTATTCTCCAGACTTGGCTCCCTCGGACTACTATTTGTTCCCCAATATGAAGAAATGGCTGGCGGGAAAAAGATTTTATTCAAACGAGGAGGTGATTGCAGAAACGAATGGCTATTTTTCAGACTTGGACAAATCCTATTATTCGGAAGGGATCAACAAACTAGAGCAGCGTAGGACGAAGTGTATAAGCCTAAAAGGAGACTATGTTGAAAAATAAAAAAGGTTTACCCCCCAAAATTAAGTAGTTTTTATTTTTGCACGGACTTTTCAAACGACATTCGTATTAACACCACATATGTAAAAAGAAAAAAACACATGGTGCAAATGCATACCGATCATACAAATTCAAATTAATTCTAATACGCCCCCTTAATTTGAACCCCCCCCTTTAAAGTCCAATTTAAAAGGTTGATGAAAGAGCGCCCTTAGAAATTAGTCCCAAACTCTCCCTTATGCTCTCCTCATGGTCTTGATAGTCCTTTCGTAAAGATATCTGCAATCTGGTATTCACTAGGTACATATTGCACCTGTAGGCCACCCTTCTGGTACTTTTCTCTGACGAACTTGTATCGTACATCAATATGTTTAGTGCGACTATGGAACTCCGGGTTCTTAATCAGTCGAATAGCACTCTGATTATCAATCAAAGAGGCATACAAACGGGACAGCCATATAGCTTCCTTCGCTCCTTGACTGGCAGCAATAAATTCGGCTTCTGTGGTGGAAAGTGCTATACACTTCTGCTTGCTACTCCTCCAGCTAACAGCCCCCTCCACAATAGCGGAAAAATAATCCTGATCTTCTATCACCTGAATCACCTGCGTAGTCAGCATCGGTATATACTTCCAATTTCCGTTTTGAGTCCTGCTGATAGTGTATTCCAAAATCTTGCGTCCCCTTAATGTAGCGCAGCAAACGTTTAGCCATATTCCAATGTTTGAGTTTGGGTTTGTCCAATACCTGTGACAGCACACCTACAACATACGAAATATCGGGTCTGGTGACAATGGATAAATATATTAAGCTACCTACCAGCTCGCGGTAAGTATAGGACTTATCTAGATTCTCAGTGCAAACTTCGAATTGTTCTTCTATTCTAAATGTCCTGGGCCCATAACCTGTTGGATTTCATAAAAAAAAAGAAAGGTTCAGCCGGTCAAATGACCGGTCGTGGTAGGTTTAGTGTTAAGGTTTTCTTTTTTCTGTACAAGCAGATTAGCCATTATTACTGGGACGTAGATTTAAATTAAGCTGTTGATTACTAATTATTTGTATGAGGATTTGGATGTGTTTGAATATTGCATCGAGTGTTTCTGGATTAGCTTTTGCCAATATCAGCTGTAAATTTGTAGATAGTTTCAAATTCTTTTCTATTATGGCTTTGCAAAGTATGTCCTGGCCTTTACCCCTTTCGAGGCATGCTGAAATTAGGTGGTTTGAATCCGCTTCTGATTCCTCTCCACATGATTATTGTTTATAACCTTATGGTTATTCCTTATTGAGGTTATACCCAAGAGTAAAGTCTTTTAATCTTTACATTACACTAGTTAGCTCTCAATTCTTTTGATTTTATCAAATTTGAGAAATTGAGTATTTAACAAATAACCTACATGTTTTGTGAGATTCTCTGAATAGGTTAAACAGAAATGAAATTTTATTGAATACATTTTAAATTCTTCCGGAAAACTGCTGTATGGATTTTACAGTTACATTTAATACTACCTTCCCGTACTAGTAACGTAAGTTGGTTCTGGATTTTGAGTAATCTACGTTATCTATCTATATTGCTCCTCATAACACTTGAATTCAAAATAACTTGTGTTTTTTGTTTTTTTATAGTTAATATTTTTATACTTATGTTTATCCCGGTGCCACTAAGTGGTATGTGATTTGATAAACTATATTTTGATTTTAATAAATTTTTGACTTTGGTTTTTGTTGCAGATGATCTAGTGAGGTGACTCCAGGCGCATACAGATGGAAGGACATTTCGGAACAATGGCAGTAAGCTGGGTCTTGCTGACAATGCTGGCCCTGCCTGCGACTGCCAACATTGTCAATACATTTTCAGACGATACTGGCGCGCCGGATTTTAAATTTAACCATCTAGTAGTCGATAAGAACACAGGACGAGTGTTTATCGGTGCGGTTAATAGATTGTACCAACTATCACCGGATCTAGAGCTAGTTGTCGCTGAAACTACCGGTCCGCAAGAAGATTCTACTGATTGTTCTGTAATCGATTGTCCAATGTTGGCAGTTAAAAAATTAACAGATAACGTAAACAAAGCGCTAGTAATAGATTATACAACAACTAGGTTAATAGTTTGCGGCAGTTTATTCCAAGGTATTTGTTCAGTGCGTAATCTAAACAACATATCAGATGTCACCCAAGTAGTTAAAGAAGCTGTTGTAGCTAATAACGCTACAGCGTCAACTGTAGCATTTATAGCGCCCGGGCCGCCAAATCCACCCGTGTCGCAGGTTATGTATGTGGGTGTGACGTACACCAATAATTCGCCATATCGTAGTGAAGTCCCGACAGTGTCTTCAAGATCCTTGGACAAGGATAAGATGTTTATGATAGCACATACGGCTGTTACCACTGGTACTAGGATGTTTGTGAATTCATTAGCTAGAGAAAGATATCCTGTAAATTATGTTTACGGATTTGCCTCAGAAGGATTTTCCTATTTTCTAACTACTCAGATGAAACATTCCAATCCTTCGCCGTTTATTTCTAAACTAGTGAGAGTGTGCCACGACGATGAGAACTACTATTCTTACACGGAAATCCCAATAGAATGTATCGACTCCGAAGGAAAGAGGTAACTAAATATTTTATAAATTACATATTCAATTACACAGGGTGTTCATTTTAAGACGGCTCAAATGCATTTCATGCTTAAACGGTTAATCTGAGCAAAAAATGGTAGAGGAAAGATTTGTTGCCCGTCACCTCTAGTTTCAGAATAAGGTAGGAGGTGCCTCCTCTGGCTCGCAAGCCAGGTTAGCCAGGAGGTTACCAACTGCTCTCTGTATCTGAGGAGGCACCTTTGAAGGCACAGTACATGCTGCACAAGCTGCGTAAAGTGCATTATTTGATAAATTAAGGAATAAGTTTGATCCTTTACATGAAAGATATTGATCACTTAAATATGTGGCAGGAGGTTTCCAATTTTTTTTCTGGTAATTAAACGCAACTCTCCCAAAAGTTACTAAATAATTATTAAACCTTCTTGTTTGTAACAGATGTAAAATTAATTTTTAGCCATTTTGTGTATGCTTGTGAACATCTAAAGCTCTTAACATTTGATTTTTCTTAGAAAAATCACTCGGAAAACGACTTATTTCCCGATATTAAGAAAAACACTAGCTTTACTGCCTTGGCAATATTTTTAGTAGAAATGACCTATCGCGTGCTCTCCTTTCTCTTTGATAACAAGTTAAAAAATTGAAATAAGATTAATAAATACCAGATTTTGAAATGGCCTAGCACCTTTAATTTTGAAGATATCGAATTGCGGTTTCCGGTTGCTTTCATAACTTTGTATACTGTTTAAAACTGTGTTTATGAAAATGGGGGTCCTCAATTTTGGTCGCGCGTCAGCCGCGTATGCGGGCAGCAATCTAAAATCAAGTCACATATTCTGAAACTAGAGGTGACGGGCAACAAATTGTTTCCTCTACCATTTTTTTGCTCAGATCAACCGTTTAAGCATGAAATACATTTGAGCCGTCTTAAAATGGAACCCTTTATATACTTCATCATGTCCACATCATTTCTTTCGTTTACCACTATTAAAGGAATTCTTTACCAACTCTGAAATTAGTACAGAAAATTATACGCATGTGAAAAATAGGTTATTTTTGGATACTTTATTGAAGAGATCAAAAAATTTTAGAAAAGAAGTAAAGATTTAGTTACTACGAGGGTCGTTTGAAAAGTCCGTGCAAAAATAAAAACTACTTAATTTTTTGGGGTAAACCTTTTTTATTTTTCAACATGGTCTCCTTTTAGGCTTATACACTTCGTCCTACGCTGCTCTAGTTTGTTGATCCCTTCCGAATAATAGGATTTGTCCAAGTCTGAAAAATAGCCATTCGTTTCTGCAATCACCTCCTCGTTTGAATAAAATCTTTTTCCCGCCAGCCATTTCTTCATATTGGGGAACAAATAGTAGTCCGAGGGAACCAAGTCTGGAGAATAGGGGGGATGTGAAACGAGTTGGAACCCTATTTCCATTAATTTTGCAACCACAACTGCTGAGGTGTGAGCTGGTGCGTTGTCGTGATGGAAAAGGAATTTTTTGTGGGCCAATCGTGGGCGTTTTTCTTGCAGCTCGGTTTTCAAGCGGTCCAATAACGATGAATAATATGCACCTGTAATAGTTTTACCCTTTTCCAGATAGTCGATGAGGATTATTCCTTGCGAATCCCAAAAGACAGTCGCCATAATCTTTCCGGCCGAAGGAACGGTCTTCGCCTTTTTTGGCGCAGATTCCCCCTTGGTAACCCATTGTTTAGATTGTTCTTTGGTCTCAGGAGTATCCTGTTTAATCCACAGTGACGAAACGACGCTTAAAGACCTGCGGATTCTTCTGGAACAGCTGCAAACCGTCCTTGCAACACTTCACACGATTTCGTTTTTGGTCAAGCGTGAGCAATCGCGGCACCCATCTTGCGGATAGCTTTGTCATGGTCCAAATGTTGATGCAAAATATTATGTACCCGTTCATTGGAGATGCCCACAGCACTAGCAATCTCACGCACCTTCACTCTTCTGTCATCTATCACCATATCATGGATTTTATCAATGATTTCTGGAGTAGTAACCTCAACAGGGCGTCCAGAACGTTCAGCGTCACTTGTGCCCATGTGGCCACTCCGAAAATTTTGAAACCACTTATAAACTGTTCTAATCGAAGGTGCAGAGTCACCATAATGTTTATCAAGCTTCTCTTTAGTCTCCTGAGGCGTTTTGCCTTTCATAAAGTAGTGTTTAATCAACACACGAAATTCTTTTTCGTCCATTTTTTGAAAATCACTCGACTTCCTCGATTCAAACGAATGCCAAACACAAAGAAATAGACCGATCTGGCTGAAACTTGGTGTGTGTTCTTCCAAGAGATGCTACTAACTAAACATAACCTCGATACGCGCCAGTGGTGCTCTCTCCGACTTTGCACGGACTTTTCAAACGGCCCTCGTATGTCAGGCTCACCGAACAGTTCAACGACTTCTCAATTCATCCTGATTTTATAGCCATCCTGCTTAATACTTTTCGTTCCCATCTGCACAATGCTTCGTTCGTCCGCTTTGGTTAATACCCGTGCTTCCGAATCGTAGGTAAAGATTGGACGCAGGGTAGTCTGGTAAAAATTTAACAAAATTTTGTAAATATGTGGTGGCCCGCGTGAATCTTGCCTGTAGCACCCCAATGGGTCCGTGTTTTAATTAAGTTTGATACCCATGGTCTAAAAAGATTATTTCATTACTTTGTGGTTTTAACAAAACTATTGCTTTTGAACGGTTTGTTTATTTTTATTTTTATTTTTCTCAACAAACGAGCCGTTTGTCTTAAAGCTTATGCCGACTCTTCCATTTTATGATCTACATTACCTTGAATCTTTTTTTTGCTCCCATGAAAATTGATTTTAAAGGGGGCTCTAGCGAGGGCTAGTTCGTCACGCTATCTTCTAAATATCTATTAGGTTAGAAGGATAGTTTTGTGGGTTTTGAGATCAAAGAGTTTTCTTGCATGAAATATTTTCTTATGCCGTGCCTGTTTGATAGACTGTCCTTACAGTAATTTTTCGGCTACTTAAGAGAGTACCATTGTTTTTTTATATTTTTTATTTAACTTAACCTTCATTGTTTCCATATTTTTTTGAAAAAGTCAAGGAAGCAATTTTGGACGATTTCCTTTTATGAATATACGAGGTGTGTTCAAAAAGTAACGGGAATTTTTAAATTTCGCGGGTTTGGAGAGTCTGATTGTAAAATTTTTTTTTTTATTATGTTGGTACACATGCCCCTGAAGTACGATAAAATTTTCAGTAATATTCATTGTTTACTTCTTAAGTGGCAGCCGTTAAGGTTAGACGTGTTTTTCGAGCTTGGCGATTTTTGTTTGTTAAAAAAAATGGATCAAAGAATTTGTATTAAATTTTGCGTAAAAAATGAAATAAAGTGTAATAAAGTGTGTGAAATGTTAATAAAGGCATATGGTGAGTCTGCTATGAGTAAAACAAGGATTTACGAGTGGTATAAGCGTTTCCAAGATGGCCGCGAAAACGTTGAAGATGACGAACGACCTGGACGTCCAAGCACATCAACAACCGATGAAAACGTGAAAAAAGTGAAAGAAATGGTTATGAACGATCGCCGAATCACAATCAGAGAAGTCGCTGATGATGTTGCCATATCAATTGGCTCATGCCATGAAATTTTTTCGGATGTTTTGGGTATGAAACGTGTGGCAGCAAAATTTGTTCCAAAATTGTTGAATTTCGAACAAAAACAGCGGAGAATGGAAGTTGCTCAAGAGTCACTCAATGAAGTCGACAACGATGCGGATCTACTGAAACGTGTTATAACAGGTGACGAAACATGGGTTTACGGATATGATGTCGAAACTAAGGCTCAATCGTCCCAGTGGAGGCATTCTGGATCGCCAAGACCGAAAAAGGCTCGACAAGTGCGGTCGAATGTGAAGGTTATGCTCACTGTGTTCTTCGATTTTAATGGCATAGTGCATCATGAATTCTTGCCACAAGGTCAAACAATCAATAAGGAGTACTACCTACAAGTTCAACGCCGTTTGCGTGAAGCATTCCGAAAAAAACGCCCGGATTTGTGGCAAAACAATTCATGGATTTTGCACCACGATAATGCACCTGCTCACACTTCATTGCTTGTTCGTGAATTTTTGGCCAAAAACAAAACTTTAACGATGCCCCAGCCTCCATATTCGCCAGACATGGCTCCATGTGACTTTTTTCTATTTCCAAACATAAAGAGAACATTAAAAGGCCGTCGTTTTACAAGCATAGATGACATTAAAAGCGAATCGCTGAAAGAGCTGAAAGTTATCACAAAGATCGAGTTTCAGAAGTGTTTCGAGGATTGGAAAAAGCGCTGGCACAAGTGTATTGTATGCGAAGGGGACTACTTTGAAGGCGACAATATTAATGTAGATGAATAAATAAATATTTTTTTCAAAAAACGAAAATTTTCGTTACTTTTTGAACACACCTCGTATAAAATAGGGAAAAATCTCTGCTGGGACAACTTGAATAAAAAAGAAAATATTGCTGTTCGGGGTCTTTAATATGGTGAAGAAGGCATGTGCTGCAACCTTTTTTGTCTTGGAAATTTCAGTCGGGAGATTTTGACACTTAGAAAATATAGTAAATGGTTTAGGGGATCGCGGAGCAACTTGGTGAAGTGAACAAAAAATAATAATGATTTTTTTTATTTATTTATTTGCAACTGTACAAAATATACATCTAGCAAAAGTGTATTTACAGATAAACAATTGGTTGTGCCACAGAACTGGCTCAGTGCCACAACCAGGATGACGGGATGGGAGAAACTAGCCAGCGCTGGAACTCTCTAGGAACTTATTGAGGTTTAGGAGGCAATGAGGTCACGTGGCCAACGCCGTTTTAAGCGACGTGGGAGGATTGTCTGGATGGGACGATGTGGATGAGTGATTGAGCCAGAGGATTTGGGGGTGATCACAGAGAGTTTGCTGTGGAAATTTCAGGAATCGGGTGTGGATTAAAAGAGGATCATTTACATACGGAATATGTCATGATGGAGGGTGCGGTTGGAGGACATAGAATGGGCGTGTTAACGATTCGACGGAGGACTTTAGACTGGATAAGATTGGATAGGTTGGATGTTGGATGGTTTGGCAGAGCCTCACAATTCTGCTCAATATGTCCATTGGTCGTTAATAGTGTTTTGTAAAGTGTAAGTTTGTTTTGTACGTTCATGCGAGGATTTCGGTCCAAAGAGTCTGTCCGTAACGTCTGTTCAGTTCTTGTCTTTTAAGTCTGGTGTGAGGGTTCCAGGTTATGGTCTAGGTAGAGCCCTAGATAACGAACCTGTGTGGAAGTCGGTAGGTCAGTATTGTTTAATAGCTAGTGGAAGGCAGGTCTGTCTTCGTAATGTGAGTGTCACCTGAGTACATTTGGTAGTGTTAATCCTCCATGTTCTGCACCAAGCTTCTATGAGCTCAAGGTGTTCTTGGAGAATGTTAGAGACTTGAAGAGGATCAGGGTAGGAAGATAGTATGGCGGTGTCATCAGGGTTTGGGGATGGGTAGGTATAGATGGTGTATAGGATCGGTCCAAGTATGCTGCCCTGTGGCACGCCGACCGTGTACTGCATGAAGATCAGAGACCTCTCCACCGCATCTCACTCTGAAACAGCGATCGGTAAGGTCGTGTCCTCAAAAGGAGTGGGGAGTAATTTTTAAAGTTTAAATAGTAGTCCTGGGTGCCAAACTCTGTCTAAAGCCTGGGCCACGTCGAGGAAGACATCCAGGCAGTACTTCTTGTGTTCCAGAGCCGAGTAAATAAATAATAAAAATAAAATCGTAAAGTTAGTTCCTCATTATTTGTGAAGGTTCGACAGAAATGATCATGTTTTGGAGGTTTATATACTTCACTGCATTTTGCGCAACCAAAAAAACGACTCTTTTTTTAGCCAAATCGTGACTTTAAATAAAAAAATAGATTTAAGTGCTAAGGAAACATTCCTGGGGTAATGATTTGGGAAAAAAAGCTGTCCTTTTAACATTTTTCCCGTTGGAAGTTGGGATCCTATTTCATATCAACTCAACGCCCATGTGTGTTTCGCTAATTGCTGCCTCAAAATTTAATGAGTTTGAGATCTAAGTACCAAGTACTATCTCACCCAGACCTTTACACTCTCAAGTCGCCAACGAATTATCCAATTTTCTGTTCCTTAAATCATAAGGTAATAAATTTTACACTTATCAGATAAAACGACTTGTTTTTAGTTGGCAAAGATTTTTTCAATGCTAATGGTTCTTACTTCGATTAAATTGATTGGTTTATACAAATTTGGTTTCCACACTAAAACCGTCAAAACTATTCTCCCAAAATTTTGTATCGTATTCCTTTAATAATGCTGAAGTAGAAAGCGTATGTAAAGTAATTCGTTTTATCCTGGGCGGACTTTTGCGACTCCAATCACCGATCAAGGTTCTGTAGACAGTGATAAATATCTTTTTATACCAGTTTTTCTAAAAATGGGCGATAATGCCCTCCTTGAAGGGCGCCGGAGACTTACAGGGATGGTGGTAGTGGTAAAGGGCTCAGAGAAAATTTTGGGGGGTGTTGAAGCGGTTTGTGGGGGTGGCTATGGCTGATTTGTGTTTTTCTAATATTTTAAACGAAAATCAAGACCTATCTACTACACTCCCATCGATTATTTCGTTTTTTTTTTTAGATAATTTTAGGCTACAAAAGCCAATCCCTGCAATTGTGCATCCCTGGGTTGAGCTCGATTTGTTCAACCGATTTTATATAGCCATTCCCATCATTGTATTTGTGTGAAAGTGGATTTAGTGCTGAGGCAACACTGCTAACTAGAAAGAGAAATGGGTTTGCATGTTACCAAACGCGGGTGACTTACGGCTGTTTTTGTGAGTAAATTCCAGCCTGATATTAACCAAACAGGTTAAAAATCATCAGATTCATCCCACCACATTGAATTAGTTTTAAAATTTAAATTGAAATGTTTGTTTTTATAAATATTATTTATAAAGTTGCGCTTTATTGCTCTCATTAGAACAGTCTCATTTAAAATGTAAGTTCGAACTCAGAAACAGGATAAGACTCATATAGCACGCTATAATTAAATTAAAGTAATGATAGCGATTGTGATTTTTAAGATGTGGTAAAGTTACAATATTTTTGGGGGCGCTAGAAAATAATTCGATAGACGAAATAAGTTTGAGAAACTCTACTCTACAGGGTGTCCCAAGCTACGAGGGTCGTTTGAAAAGTCCGTGCAAAAATAAAAACTACTTAATTTTTTGGGGTAAACCTTTTTTATTTTTCAACATAGTTTCCTTTTAGGCTTATACACTTCGTCCAACGCTGCTCTAGTTTGTTGATCCCTTCCGAATAATAGGATTTGTCCAAGTCTGAAAAATAGCCATTCGTTTCAGAAATAGATTCCTCTATTTTTTTAAAGAAAAATTTACTCGAACGATTTTTTTCTGTGAGCGATATTTTACAAGTTATGAATGAAAACATGATTCTTATAATAAACGTCAAAATGATAATATTTTAACGGTTTTTTGATTAAATAAGAAGAAAAGTACTATTTTATTATAAATTTCACTCCTCATTAATATTACAGATCATGCCCGAAATGGCGTCCACCATTAGAGATGCATAGACATGCACTTTCCTGCCAATTGTCCCTTACTGCCAAAGAAATAGATTCGGCTTTAACCGAGTTACAGGTATCTATTATTCTCTGCTTTAGTTCATCTACAGATGCAATCTCGGCTTGATTCTGATGCACCTAGATTTAGAAATGCTTTTTGATAGCCCATCAAATTTCCTATCGAGATTTCTCTTTACATGCCTGATGGTGTTATATCCATTACGGAGGCTATTCAGTGGCCACCTCTCTCACCGGATTTGACACCTATGGACTATTTCCTTTGGGGATACCTGAAAAACAAGTTGATTATTCATAACGTTTTTCTTTCTTTCCTTATTTCTGCTTATCGAAAAGCATTTCTAAATCTAGGTGCATCAGAATCAAGCCGAGATTGCATCTGTAGATGAACTAAAGCAGAGAATAATAGATACCTGTAACTCGGTTAAAGCCGAAACTATTTCTTTGGCAGTAAGGGGCAATTGGCAGGAAAGAGCATGTCTATGCATCTCTAATGGTGGACGCCATTTCGGGCATGATCTGTAATATTAATGAGGAGTGAAATTTATAATAAAATAGTACTTTTCTTCTTATTTAATCAAAAAACCGTTAAAATATTATCATTTTGACGTTTATAATAAGAATCATGTTTTCATTCATAACTTCTAAAATATCGCTCACAGAAAAAAACAGTTCAAGTAAATTTTTCTTTAAAAAAATAGAGGAATCTATTTCTGAAATAAAATCCACACCTTCCCATTTGAAAAAATGAAGTTGGTGCCTGTATCTCGCTTCTGGAAGCACCGAAAAAAATTTACAAATTAAATTTGGATTCCTAACAAAAAACTAAGGGAACACGTATTTTTTAGTTTTTTTCTAGCTATCTTAGTTTCCGAGAAAAAGTCGTTATCCATATAGCTTGGGACACCCTGTATATACCATTAAATATAATCCCAAGCTTTAGACTGGGAATCGAACCTGTACCACAAAATACATTTCCCCAGCTTTGCGGTGCGCTTTTCTAACCACTCGGCTATTGTGGCGCCTGATATAACAGCAGTATTTAATATTAAAATGCCATTTACTAAAAATAATGGAAGCAATGGGTACAATTAGAAATAAAATAAGTTTACAATTAAATTATTTTAATGTTAAAAAAATAATGCAGAGAATTGTTGGATTCCAGATCGTTCTTTAGATTTAGAAGCCAAAAATTGATGAGCTCTTGCTTTAATTTGTACATTTTTCTATAAAAAGTCGATGAAGGCATTTCTGAAAAGATGCATGAAAAGGTTTAGGTTTTTCTCTAAAGGGTCATATGCAATTACTTACTCGCTTCTACAAGGTGTGTCTATTAAATAACGAGACTGATGCTGCTACAAAAGAACTATGCATGTGCCAAATCCTAACGACCGGACAGCTGTGCAGCGTAAAGCCTTCTCTTTCGATTGCAGCGTCTCACGTGTTTGTAGAGAAATCTGTCTGACCGGAACCGTCGTTTGTGTAAGAGGTGTTAGTTTCGTTTTGCCGAAAACATGATACTACACATGTAGTAGAGCAACGAATTGTCGTGAAATTTCACATCAAAACTTGGGTAAAACCGCTACTGAAACTTATCTTTTATTAAAAGAAGATTATGGTGATGAATGTTTATCACGTGCGCAAGTTTTTTTGAGTGGTTCAAGCGTTCCCAAGATGGCCGAGAAGACGTCGGAGATGATGACCACCCGGGTCGCCCTTCCACGTCCAAAACGGATGGAAATATCGGATTATAATTAATCAACATTATTACCGCGAGGTGCTTGCTCAACTCCGTGAAAGAGTAAGGAAAAAAACGACCCGATTTGTGGAAGAACAAGTCACGGGGTTCTCCATCACAGACAACGCGCCGGCTCACACTGCCTTGTCTGTCCAAGACGTTTCTAGCCAAGTACAAACATCCCAGTTTTAGGCCATCCACCCTTATTCGCCTGACCTGACCCCGTTGTGACTTTTATCTGTTACCCCCAAAGTCAAATCTGCATTAAAAGGAACATGGATTTCAGTCCGTTGAAGCTGTGAAAGAAAAAGCGGTATGCGTCATGCAGGAGCTCACAGAAAAAGACTTCCAGCACTGTTTCGAACAATGGTAAATTCGCATGGAGCGTTGTAGGGATAGGGGAGGGGTGTATATTGAAGGTGATAAAAACTAAATATGTATAAATTTAAAATAAAATGTTTTTACAGCAATAGTCTCGTTATTTGATAGCCACACCTCGTAGTTGCCAGAAAATTCTATAACTCCTAGGAATACCGCAAATACTCGTAAACGTTTTGGCGTATGGCTAGGCTTTTGTAATTGAGACGGAAATTGAAATTGATGTAAAATGTTACTACACCAAGTGGTGGCGTGTCTAAGTTTGTTTACTTGATCATATTATCTTTTACATTTATACATTTCTGGTATCAATATCTTTTAGATGCTCTTTATGGAGAACATTAACGGTACCTGAAACGTGAAGCACCATTAAAAAAAAAGGTTTTGTATTGACGGTTTTCTATAGCCATTGACGAACGAACATCCTTTCTCTTGTAATTTAAGACCTGGCAGACGCAGATCAATAGAATTATGTTATTGGCTCTATTAATATTGAACCATAAAGTTCTCTTTTTTTACCTGAAGAAAGATTTTTATCAGAATGGAACTACGAAATGATCAGTGGTATCACTCATATAATGTTACTATTAATTTAAAAGTTGATTAAAGTTTGTCACTTTCAACTTAAGGAACTAAACTAGGAGAAATTCTAGTACGAATGTTATCTTTTATAAAGTAACATTAAAAAATTAAAGTAATGCAAAAATGGCCCGGATTCCCAGATTTAGCATCATCATCTTGACTTCTAGGATCCATTACTGGATCCTGATCGCCTCAAGAATTGCTCTCCACTCATCTCCATCCCGGGCGAGTCGCACCATCTTCACTAACTCTGTCATCCTCTTTAATATAGGCGCCACGGTAGCCGAGCGGTTAAAGGCGAGACCTGTAAAGCTAATATTTTATGTATTGTGGTACTGGGTTCGATCCCCGGTCTAGAGGTCTTGGATTTTTATTTACTGGTTAATAAAAGAAATTTACAGTAAAGTATGTTTGTTAGTCGCCTCCGTCCACGACACCTAGTTGTAGTAGTTAGACGTAAAGCCCAGCCTGAAAAAAAAAAAAAATATAATTTAATATTTGCCTCAAAGAAAAACAGTGGTTCATGGTGGACCTACCCTTCATGAAGCCACCCTGGTACCGTCTCATCGCTCTATTGAACGAAGCTTGGTGTATCATTATGTACGTTAAGAAAAGATTTTGTACGCCGTTGGGAGTAAAAAAGGATAACGCTATAGTTATTGCAACTCTAGAGCATCATTCCTTGTTAAGTATGGTGCATATTATTCTTCTGGTATAGCTTCCTCCTATAGACGCCTTCATTATAATGTCATGCAATAGCTGCACAGTTTCTGGTCCACCGTGTCTTAGGAGTTCGGCCTGCATGTCCATCAACCCCTGGGAGCTTTATTATTTTTTTTTGGTTGCATGATGGAGTCAAGTACATCTTGATCGTCTGGTGGCTCTGTATCTTTCATGCTCCGTGTGGGATCGGGTGAGAATAGCCCACGGTATCCCCTGCCTGTCGTAAGAGGCGACCAATAGGGGAAAACGTGTACGGAAGACCGTCTCACCTGGAATGGTGTAGTAAGCCCAAGCCTGACACAAGAAGGGTGTAGAGAAAGCGTAAGTCATGAGCTGGGCATGGCTGGGTCAGTGACCATTCCTAGGCCTTAAAGCAGGAGACTCTATGAAATGGTAGCACGGGATCGTGAATCAGCCCGCTGGAGTTATGTCTCCAGGTTCACGAGCTGGGGAAAGGTTTCGTGGTGGTTGTGGTAAAGCAGGGACGATGGTAGAGATCCCCTTGGTCTACTGTGTGGGAGGAGGATGGTCGTTTAGCCTTCGGGAATAGTTACGCCACCTTCTCATTCACCGCAAGAACATGTATCTTTCATGATCCTCATGGAGATTTATAGTAATAATAACCTTCTTGCATTCTTTGTCATACCAATTAGATCCCCGTGTTTTTTCCTCCTGGTCTTAGATCCTCTTCAGCTACAGTTGTTATATCTTTTTCTCTACAAGCTTCCCACATTTGATTAGTGTGGTTCTCCATGTGGCATATTGGTCTTCGTATGCGATTATTAATCTAGGCATGGGGATCATTAAGTTTGGCTGTATTGTACTTAATTACCCTTTTCTTTCGTGTCTTTTCGTACGTTCGATATACTCGTGTCAGAGGGTACTTGACGCACTTTCCAATCCAGCATAGAAGCCATCTTTTTCGTCATCTAATGTGACTTCGGTTGGTGCTTAGCTGCTAAAAATGCTGTAATTTCTTCTTCCTACTCTCTTAGCCGAATATAGCATATTCTGGGGTCACAGGGCGAGATCGCCAGTTCGAATCCTGTGTATGACTACTTTTTATTTGTTAAAAAAATTGTTTATAGTGAAGTATGAGCTTCGATTCCCGTCTACGACACCTAATTGGTATTTGGACGTTAAGCTCCACCTGAAAAAAAATAGCCTATTATTTTATTTTTACTCGTGCTAGGAGCGTAAGCAAGTAATGGTCCGAGTCTACGTACATTCGCACCCGTAAAGGTACTTTCGTTAAGTAAGTTCCCTTTATGTTTGGAGCTTATCAACACATGATCGATGTGGTTTGCTAGTCCTCCCGTCAGGGGAAATCCATTTTTTGCTTTCTGGATTTGCTTTGATCTAAAAAATTTGTGCTACTTACAGACAGCCCCAAGGATGCTGCAAAATTTGACCATCCTTAATCCATAATCATTGGTTTCATCGTGCAAGCTATGAGCGCCTATCATTGGGTAAAGTAATCACGCTTTTCCAATCTGCGCATTGAAATCTCCAAGAAAGAGTTTTATATCGTGTCAGGAGGCACTTGACGCTTTTTTTCCAGCTCATCATAGAAGTCATATTATCATCGTATCTTTAGCGACTTCGGTTGGTGCGTAGACGCTAAAAATGATATAATTAAAAAACTTTACTCCTGGCCGAATATAGCATATACTGGGGCTTATAGGGTTTAAAGTGCATTTTACCTGTTGATTTAGCCGCTTACTTAGCACGATACCAGTTCCTAAAGCGTCCTGTTTCTCTCATGGCTACTGTAATAGATAGTTTTCTTCTTCTATTATGCCTGCTCCTAACCATCTCACTTCCTGAAGAGCTATAATGTCAGTCCGATAAATTCTAATTTGCTGTAGGAAAAAAAAAGAAGACATTACGTTAATACATCTAACCATAAACTACATACAGCATTGGTAATGAACCGTCTGCCGGAAGTTGACTGTTATCGGCGAGAAAATAAATAAAAGTAAAAAATAAAAAGTCTTCTAAAAGATACAGAGCTAAATTAAAAGAAAAATGATCTGATAATAAAAGAAAATATATAATTACAATATTAAAAATAAATGACCACGCGGACATTATGAGCACATATACAAAAAAAATCACCTACAAAGTAATAATATTGTATAATTAGTAATAAAAATTAATTTTTTTTTTTTTTTTTTTTTGGCGCATCAACAGCTGAGGTCATTAGCGCCCGGAGCTTTTTCCAGTGCACTGCCGGCCTCCGGACAGTGTTCTCTCGTTACAGACAACACTGTCCATCACCGGACAGTGAGCTGTAAGAAGCTCCTAGGAAGAGAAAATCTAAGGGTCAGCTGCTGGATTCGAACCCGGAATTAATTAATAATATAATTAGCAAGAACACAAACGATTACCTTGGCAATAAAAAATGAAAAAGTATCAGTAATGAATGACAACAGTAAAATATATGTAGTTTCAATAAAATGATGGTGTACATCTTCAAATTTTTGGAGTAAAAAAGAAAACATTTACAAGTGATTACAAGATAATTTGTTTGTTACACAGGTATAACCTTGTCCAAGCTGGATACGTTGGTCGGCCGGGTTCTGATCTGGCCGCGAATCTAGGTATTACAGCCCAGGATGACGTGCTGTTCGCCGTCTTCTCCGAAAGTGAACAACCAGAAGGCGAAGGATCGGCCAAACCCAGCCAGTTCTCTGCCCTATGTGTATACAGTCTGAAGGCTATACGGCGCAAGTTCATGCAGAATATAAAAACTTGTTTCAACGGTAGCGGCAATAGGGGACTGGATTTCATCTCACCAAGCCATTCTTGCATCCTTACCGTAAGTAAAATTTTTGTACCCAATTCTTTGCTGTGTAGAGCGTACGTCTAGGGTGGCTAAAAGCACTGTTACAGATTAAAACTGTCCGGTAGGACAGTTGTATGAGGGTTGATCGTCAAAAACTGCACGAAAAAGCGTAACGTTGAAAAATACCCAACTTTGATAATTTTTTTCTCTTTTTCTGTAAAAGATAAAATTCCCAAATTTTCTTCATAATATAGGGCAAATCCTCCTTTATAACTGTAATTTTGTCACAACAACCCAGATCTTATTAATTTCGGGAAAAAAGTTGCCAAAAATGAGCAAAAACGGTATTTTCAAAAATTGGTCTTCTTACCTTTTTATTTGTAAACTGCGTAGCGCCTAAACGCGTGAACCAATTTTCATGAATGAAGTGTCATTCGATTCGGAATTTTATGTAGAAGTGCCTTTTAGGGGGGTCACGACACTGTACATTCACAACGATTTCAATATCCCATTCGTGCAAACGACTCGCCAAGACGAAATATCAAAAGTTCCATACTGCTCTCTCTACTTGCTCTAATTCTCTCGTACTGTCTTTCGCCTCCTCTGACATTCCTACCAATTCTATTCGCCGACTGAATCAATCGCCAGTGGCCTCGCGACTCGACTAAACTAACTCTTCACAATGACCTCAACATCCCATTCGTACAAACAACTCGCCAAGACGAAATATTGCAAGTTCCAGACTGCTCTCTCCACTTGCTCTAATCCTCTCGTACTGTCTCTCGCCTCCTCTGACATTCCTAAGAATATTCTTCGCCAGACTGAATCGCCAGTGGCCTCGCGACTTCCTACTTGAACTAACCTCACTCTTCACAACGACCTCAACATCCCATTCGTACAAGCAACTCGCCAAGACGAAATATTGCAAATTCCAGACTGCTCTCTCCACTTGCTCTAATCCTCTCGTACTGTCTCTCGCCTCCTCTGACATTCCTAAGAATATTCTTCGCCAGACTGAATCGCCAGTGGCCTCGCGACTTCCTACTTGAACTAACCTCACTCTTCACAACGACCTCAACATCCCATTCGTACAAACAACTCGCCAAGACGAAATATTGCAAGTTCCAGACTGCTCTCTGTACTTGCTCTAAACGTCTCGTACTGTCTCTCGCCTCCTCTGACAACCCTAAAAATACTCCTCGCCAGACTGAATCGCCAGTGGCCTCGCTCCTTTCTGCACGACTAACTCTTCACAACGACCTCAACATCCCATTCATACAAACAACTCGCCAAGACGAAATATTGCAAATTCCAGACTGCTCTCTCTACTTGCTCTAATCGTCTCGTACTGTCTCTCGCCTCCTCTGACATTCCTACCAATACTCCTCGCCAGACTGAATCGCCAGTGGCCCCACTCCTTTCTCCGTGACTAACCTCACTCTTCACAACGACCTCATCATTCCCTTCATTCAACAACTTACTTTGTTACAGACAACATTGCCCCATCCCCGGGACAGTGAGCTGTAAGAAGCTCCTAGGAAGAGAGAAAAAAATCTGAGGGCCAGCAGCTGGATTCGAACCCGGGGCTTCCGCGTGGGAATCGAATATGCTAACCGCATAGCTATTCCGTTACCTAAATTTCTTTATAATTTTTTATTATATTTATGTATTTCTTTAATTGGTTGATTTGAGTTAGTTTTTCTTCTTTTTTTTTTAGAGTATTTCTAATCATATTTTTCCGAAATATTGGTGACCCCTTAAGTATCTAACGAATATTTAGATTCGATGTCTAACGGTAAGAGATAATAAAAATGAATGGAATTTTCTTGAACCATCCATCGAGATACACAGCTGTCATGATTTAGAATATTGCTTGGAAGTAGTGTATTGAGCACTATAACACGAGAGAGGAAAGAATTTTCAAGTCAAATAACAAAATAAAAAAATATAGAAAAAAAGAGGAGATTGGCATATTTGAAAAGGTTAGACGTGATGGTGTAATGAGAACGAGTCTACTAGCCGGGAGAGATAGCTCTCATAGAACGGCCGTTCAGACACAGCCTTGCCTTCGGCGAGGTCGCCTACACAAGCACCTTAGTCTTCCAAACTGTATATGACGCTCTTACTTACCAAGCTACCAGTATCTTATGTAGGCCCCACGGCCTGCATTATCACCACTTCCGGGATAATTAACCTCAAATTTCGTTGATTTTAATACAACACTGTGGGGTCTCAACCATATTTTCAAACACAGATTTTGTTTATTTTATTTTATTTTTTTACACATAAACTTACTGATTGAATTTTTTTTTTTAAATTTCGTTTTAACTGGAAAATTTCAAGGTTTTCCCGATTATGAAAAACAAATCTGATGTGAACATACTTTTATCTTTTTAAATTTGTAAGTGTAGGTGCTGCTATCCATAAATTTTTTCAATTTTGAGTTTTACGCGGGGCACTATTTTTTTTTTGAGCTTAATAATACAAAAAAAAACAGTAATTTGTCATTGAAAATGACTTTATTGTTTTTCAAAATATTCTCCTTTATGATCTAAACACTTCTGCATGCGTTCGAACCACTTGTCAAAGCATTTTTTCCATTCCGCTTGAGACACCTCCAAAACATGGTTTTTAAATGCATCAACGGCTTCTTCTGCCGACGAAAATCGTTGTCCACGTAATTTATTCTTGACGTTCGGAAACAAAATCAGGTGCCAAATCAGGACTGTACGGCAGATGTCCCATTAATTCGATTTTTTGAGTGCTCAAATAGTCGGTTGTTAGACGAGATGTGTGACAGCTGGCATTGTCTTGATGAAGAATGATCCGACGGCGCTTGTTTGTTTTCCTCATTTTATCAAAGTCTTCCGGCAAACTAATGGTTGTGTACCATTCAGAATTGACCGTTCTACGTTCCTCTAAAGGCACTGTTGCAATATGACCAGTTTTTCCGAAAAAACGGGCGACCATTTGTTTCGAAGTGTTTCGTGCGAACAACTTTTGTTGGATTTGGTTCATCTTGAATCACCCATGCAGTCGACTGCTATTTAGTTTCCGGCTCATACGCATATATCCATGATTCGTCACCTGTTCCAATCTTATACACGTCTTTTGAAGCACCGCCATTGTATTTCTTAAGCATTTGTTTACACCAATCGACACGAGCATCTTTTTGAGATTTTGTCAGATTATGTGGGATCCAACGAGAACAAACCTTTTTCACGGCTAAGTGATCATGCAATATTTTATATATGCTGGTGGAACTAATGCATAAGGTTGCCTCAATCTCACAGTATGTCACATGAAAATTTTGCATTATTAGTTTTTGCACAGCATCAATGTTTTCTGACACAACAACTGATTTTGGACGACCTTGCACGACTTTCGTCGGTGAGCGAACGACGACCACGATTGAATTCGTTATACCAGCGTTTCACAGTGGCAAAGGATGGGGCTTTATCGCCAAAAGTGGAAGTAAGTTGATCGATGCACTCCTGTCTTGATAATCCACGTCGAAAGTCGTAATAAATCATTGCACGAAAATTTTCACGAGTTTATTCCATTTTTTCGCTGAGACACAATTTTCAAGTGACTGTAAACAACACAAATCGCGCTCAAATAACAAAACGTTCTGAAGAAGGTTATGGTCAGAAAATGTCAAACTTTCAAGTGGAAACGTCAGATAGAACCAGACAACACTGTGTTGCCAAGGCTCAAAATATACGTAAGTAGTGCCCCTCGTAATAGATTTGCTTTTGTGTGGGATTTTTGAAGGAGTATTATTATTTGCAGTGAATTTTTATTATTATTATTATTATTTTTTAATTTATTTACGAATTCCGAAACTGCATACAATGATGCAACAAGCAAAAATACGAATTAAGTGAAAATAAACATGCATAAGCACGCATTGGCATAGTAACATGAAGGGGGGCGACCAACCTGTGATTACTCCAGTCGATCTCAGCCAATCTAGGAAGATCGACGTTAATATAGTTGAAGTGGTCACAGGGGCATCGGTCGAAAAAGTTCTGGATGAAAGATAGAGAGGATTGTAATGGAAAGCTAATTTGGCCGTAGGAGTTTTAAGTAGCAGGATTGGGCTAAGTCTGCGACAGAGGGAATATTTAGGTCTTTGGTTCTGAGGATTAGGGATTAGGCGTTTACTGTGGCCCTGATGATTCCGGATTGGAGGGTTTGCATTCAACTGAGGTTAGTTCTATATAATTCGAGTCCATGTGTCCATATACAAGGTGTGGCTATTAAATAACGAGACTATTGCTATAAAACATTTTATTTTAAATTTATACATATTTAGTTATTATCACCTTCAATATACACCCCTTCTCTATCCCTACAACGCTCCTTGCGAATTTACCATTGTTCCCAAACAGTGCTGGAAGTCTTTTTCTGTGAGCTCCTGCATGACGCGTGCCGCTTTTTCTTTCACAGCTTCGACGGACTTAGAAATCGTATTCTTTTTAATGCAGATTTGACTTTGGGGGGAACAGATAAAAGTCACATGGGGTCAGGTCAGGCGAATAAGACGGATGGCCTAAAACTGGGATGTTGTACTTGGCTAGAAACGTCTTGGACAGACAAGGCAGTGTGAGCCGGCGCGTTGTCTGTGATGGAGAACCCCCGTGACTTGTTCTTCCACAAATCGGGTCGTTTTTTTCCTTACTCTTTCACGGAGTTAAGCAAGCACCTCACCGGTAGTAATTTTGATTAATTATAATCCGATATTTTCATCTGTTTTGAACGTGGAAGGGCGATCCGGGCGGTCATCATCTCCGACATCTTCTCGGCCATCTTGGAAACGCTTGAACCACTCAAAAAACTCGCGCACGTGATTAACATTCATCGCCATAAACTTCTTTTAATAAAATATAAGTTTCAGTAGCGGTTTTACCAAGTTTTCTCTACAAACACGAAAGAGAAGGCTTTACGCTGCACAGCGTGTGCATAGTTCTTCTGTAGTTGCATCAGTCTCGTTATTTTAATAGCCACACCTTGTAGAAGCGAGTAAGTAATTGCATATTTTTCTTTTGTTCGTTGAGAGCGAATTTAGAGAGATTTTCAAGCAGTCTTTTCGGCATTTTATAATGGCGAAAATTAAATTACAAAAATTGAACACGAACCCAACACTTGCTGTGATAAGATGTAAGATAAAATAATGAGAAAGAGTATTTGTGTAGTAAATGGAGGAAAAAAAGTAAATTAGTAAAAGAGATTTGTAATTGGAGGTTAGAGAATTGGATCAGCGGAATGTTCAAAATAGCTTGGGACAGACATGTAGAGGCTAAGGATTAGACGAGGGCTAATCGCTTGTGAAGTAAAAGGGCTATTTTGTGTAAAGGGAGTAGGTTCAAATCAAGCGCGAATGGAAATAGTTAATAGGTATAAGCCATTTAACTTCTAGATTGAATAAAGTGTATAATTTCAATTTATTCCTTTCTTACAGCCATTCTGTCTGGAACTGTTACTTTTGTAGCGCGCCATTACTAAATTTATTTTTCAGTCGTTTTGTGTTTTTTTTCTCTAATTTTCGCTATCACTTTTATTAAAAATTTTATGGAAAAATTAAGTTTAAGTGTGTTCTATTGGAGGAATTTTTTTGTAATAGTGTTGTTGTAGTAGTGAAAAATCTGGTGTAAATACACATGATTTACTCCTGCTGCAGTTTACGTCATTCAATTTTCTCTGCACTCACAATTTGTACTCGTTTTGGATGACAGTTATTGAAATAATGGAGCAAGGAGTGTCAAAACTCAATTAAAACACGGGCCAATTGGATGCAACAGGCAGGATTCACGCTGGCCACATCGTATTTACAAATTTTGTTTTCGTTAAATTTATATTCTGAAGTGAGGTTTCAGGAATAATGGATAGGATAATTCAAACACCGAACAATTGCTTTTATTTAAACATTTATTTAATACATACAGGGTGCCCCAAGCTATATGGATACAGGGTGTCCCAAGCTATATGGATAACGACTTTTTCTCGGAAACTAAGATAGCTAGAAAAAAACTAAAAAATACGTGTTCCCTTAGTTTTTTGTTAGGAATCCAAATTTACTTTGTAATTTTTTTCGGTGCTTCCAGAAGCGAGATACAGGCACCAACTTCATTTTTTCAAATAGGAAGGTGCGGTTTTTATTTCAGAAATAGATTCCTCTATTTTTTTTAAAGAAAAATTTACTGGAACGGTTTTTTTCTGTGAGCGATATTTTAGAAGTTATGAATGAAAACATGATTCTTATAAGAAATTTCAAAATGATAATATTATAACGGTTTTTTGATTGAATAAGAAGAAAAGTACTATTTTATCATAAATTTTACTCCTCATTAATATTGCAGATCATGCTCGAAATGGCCTCCACAATTAGAGATGCATAGACATGCACTTTCCTGCCAATTGCCCCTTACTGCCAAAGAAGTACATTCGGCTTTAACCGAGTTACAGGCATCTATTATTCTCTGCTTTAGTTCATCTACAGATGCAATCCCTGTTTGATTCTGATACCTAGATTTAGAAATGCTTTTAGATAAGCAGAAATAAGGAAAGAAAGAAAAAAGTTATGAATAATCACCTTGTTTTTTAGGTATCCCCAAAGGAAATAGTCCATAGGTGTCAAATCCGGTGAACGAGATGGCCACTGAATCGTCCCCCATGTCGATAAAATACCATGAGGCATGTAAAGAGATATCTCGATAGGCAATTTGATGGGCATGTTATATCGACACGGGGGCTATTCAGTAGCCACCTCTCTCACAGGACTTGACACCTATGGACTATTTCCTTTGGGGATACCTGAAAAACAAGGTGATTATTCATAACTTTTCTCTTTCTTTCCTTATTTCTGCTTATCTAAAAGCATTTCTAAATCTAGGTGTATCAGAATCAAGCCGGAATTGCATCTGTAGATGAACTAAAGCAGAGAATAATAGATGCCTGTAAGTCGGTTAAAGCTGAATCTATTTCTTTGGCAGTAAGGGGCAGGAAAGTGCATGTCTATGCATCTCTAATAGTGGAGGCCATTTCGAGCATGATCTGTAATATTAATGAGGAGTAAAATTTATGATAAAATAGTACTTTTCTTCTTATTCAATCAAAAAACCGTTATAATATTATCATTTTGACATTTCTTATAAGAATCATGTTTTCATTCATAACTTCTAAAATATCGCTCACAGAAAAAAAGCTTTCGAGTAAAAGTTTCTTTAAAAAAATAGAGGAATCAATTTCTGAAATAAAAACCCCACCTCCCCATTTGAAAAAATGAAGTTGGTGCCTGTATCTCGCTTCTGGCAGCACCAAAAAAAAATTACAAAGTAAATTTGGATTCCTAACAAAAAACTAAGGGAACACCTATTTTTTAGTTTTTTTCTAGCTATCTTAGTTTCCGAGAAAAAGTCGTTATCCATATAGCTTGGGACACCCTGTATATTTTTAATTATTTAAGGCGCGTCAACGTCCTAAGGTTATTGGCGCCCGGAGCTTTTTTCAATGCACTGCCGGCCTCCGCACAGTTTTCTCTCGTCACAGAACAACACTGGCCATCACCGGACAGTGACTTCTCAGCCCATTATTCCTGTATTCTATTTTGAAGGAACATCGGAAACGATGGTGATCCCGAGCTGACTGCCGTCAGGCTAAAGAAATTCTTGGCCAGTCAAAAACGGCTATAGTTGGTTTTAGCAGGTCCCGGATCCGCCAGTTGGTTGAGTAGACATGCGAATTTAGCGTACCATCTTTTCAAATGCGGCCTTATCCAGTCACCAATTCGCGCCGGCTGTGGTGAGTCCAATGAGACTGTGCGGCTCTTTGTAGAGGTGTGTCCCGTTTATTCTCTAAAACTAGGACTCCTCATCTTCGGGAGGTTAAATGTCTCCCTACCGGAGATTGTGGCTGCTGGTAATCTTTACCAGAACTTTCTAGGTTTATTCAGTGCAATGGGCGATTGAGTCGCCATGCTCCCTAGTGTCCTGTTGCTACTTTATTAGTTTATTATATTAGCATCTGGCAACTTTTAGCCGGATTTGTTTTTAAATCTTGGTATCTCTTATGAGATGATGGGTGGGCGTGGAACAATGAGCATTTTGGATCGCCTGCGCTCCTTCCCCTTTTTGGTGGAACCGCCCTTTTAATACTATCTACAATCACCGGTCAGTGAGCTGTAAGAAGCTCCTAGGAAGAGAAAAATCTAAGAGGGCCAGCAGCTGGATTTGAACCCAGGATCTCCGCGTGGGAATCCAATACGCTAACCGCATAGCTATTTTAAAGAAATAAAATTATTCTTTTTTACCCCGAAACTAGCCAGCGCTTTCCTCGTACTCATTAAGGTAGATAGATAGTTGTTTACCAGTCAATCTTGATCAGTATGGCGTTTTATTTAATTTCATAGACGGAAATAGTTGCTCACACAAGGGCGTACTCCAAAAATAACAGAAAATTTGTGCAGCATACTTTTTAATTGTCTACGTGTACCCTCTTCTTCTTAGGGGCTAAAGAGGGAATTGTGGGTAAGGTATTGCCTGGATCTACCCCCAAAGCGCTATTTTCTTTCTTAACAGCTTTATCTATTTCCATTTTATTTCACAACATTGAGGGCCTTGAAAAATTACCATTGAGGGGGAAAGGATTAGCTAAGTGGTTAGCAAATAATTGGATTCCAACGTGGAGATCCCAGGTTCGAATCCAGCTGCTGGGTCCTTAGATTTTTCTTTTTGTAGGAGCTTCTTACAGCACACTGTCCGGTGGTAGAGAGTGTTCTTTTGTTAGAGAAAACAACAAAAAAAATCTCCAGGCTCCTATAATCTCATGTTTACTCCTTATATTGCATTAAAAAAAACCTTATTGTGTTAAAAATTATATTAAAATATATTTTATCAGTTTGAATTTTTTCTTAATTTTTTCACTTTTAAATTTCAAGTTAAACCAATACTTTAAATTCTAAATTAGATAACCTTCAGTGGGTAGCCTATTTCGTTTAAATTTGCAGTTTATCTTATGAATTATTAAAACGATTGCAGAAAAATTTAGTTATTTATTATACAAGCGTGGGAAGTTAGTTTTCATTCTCCGAGTCCACTCGCGATGCTCGAGTGGGCAACTAGACGAGGGAGTGTGAACTCTTCTTTCAAGTGTGCAATATTAAATTTTTTTATTGAAAATTGACAATATAAAATTATAAGAATGATAACTCAACTTTTATAAAAGCGTAGTATTATTAAATAATGCATAATAATATTAGGTAATTATAATATCAATAAAGCAACACTTATGAATGATTTTATCAATTGATTTTCAACGCTATAAACAAAACATTTCTGAGAAAAAGAGGAAGTAGCTTAGGAGACAAAAACTCGCCGTTCATCACTCAGATTTTATCCATTGTAGCGTAGATTTTCAGCGCTGTAAACAAAACATTTCTTATAAAAAGAGGAAGTAGCTTAGGAGGAAAAAACTCGCCGTTCATCATTCGAATTTTATCCATTGTAGCTAGATTTTTCAACGCTATAAACAAAACATTTCTGAGAAAAAGGGGAAGTGGCTTAGGAGACAAAAACTCGCCGTTCATCATTAGGATTTTATCCATTGTAGCGTAGATTTTTCAACGCTATAAACAAAACATTTCTGAGAAAAAGAGGAAGTAGCTTAGGAGGAAAAAACTCGCCGTTCATCATTCGAATTTTATCCATTGTAGCTAGATTTTTCAACGCTATAAACAAAACATTTCTGAGAAAAAGGGGAAGTGGCTTAGGAGACAAAAACTCGCCGTTCATCATTAGGATTTTATCCATTGTAGCGTAGATTTTTCAACGCTATAAACAAAACATTTCTGAGAAAAAGAGGAAGTAGCTTAGGAGACAAAAACTCGCCGTTCATCACTCAGATTTTATCCATTGTAGCGTAGATTTTCAGCGCTGTAAACAAAACATTTCTTATAAAAAGAGGAAGTAGCTTAGGAGGAAAAAACTCGCCGTTCATCATTCGAATTTTATCCATTGTAGCTAGATTTTTCAACGCTATAAACAAAACATTTCTGAGAAAAAGGGGAAGTGGCTTAGGAGACAAAAACTCGCCGTTCATCATTAGGATTTTATCCATTGTAGCGTAGATTTTTCAACGCTATAAACAAAACATTTCTTAGAAAAAGAGGAAGTAGCTTAGGAGACAAAAACTCGCCGTTCATCATTAGGATTTTATCCATTGTAGCGTAGATTTTTCAACGCTATTAACAAAACATTTCTTAGAAAAAGAGGAAGTAGCTTAGGAGGCAAAAACTCGCCGTTCATCACTCGAATTTCGTCCCCCATTTTCATATAATGTAGACGCGAACTATGGACTCTTAAACAATCTTATAACATTCGCCTCCAGACTAAGAAAATGAGAGACCAGACATGACTAAACCGAGAATATGGGCCCGCTCTTCTTTAAAACATCAGCTTCCATGATGTAGGTTTTATCCGGCTGCTTACAACAAAAAAGCCATGGTGATGAGAGTTGCCCTAGCAACTCCTAAAACTACGTCTAAGATTGGAGGGTAACCACTAAAGTATTCTTGTAGAAGAAGCGGATCATAAGGCCTTACGCCGAAAGAATAGTCAGCGACAGAGACAAATGGTGCTCCTTTTCGACTGGGTAAATGTTTCAAATAAGAGTTGTTGGTCCAAATGTGTGTAAGTAGGTGAACAAAGTTAAAAGGAAACTGTTGAAGTCGTTTCCGAAAAAAACAACAGAAAAAACGGAATATTTAATTGGTAGAATATCATTTCCGGTGTCTGATTTGGAACAAATTCTTATAACCAGTTTCCTTGGTAAGTGAAATGTCAAGTACGAACTTTATGTGTCTTTTTGTTGGTAAGCATGTTAACTATACCTGGCTAAGTGTGTATTATTTGTGGTGAAAGTTGGCAAGATTGACTTGTTTGGCTCTCCCAACTGTAAGAGAAAGTAGAAAGTAGAAGTGGAAAGTGTTTAAGGTTTGTAAGAGGAAGTGTGTGTGTGTGTGTGTGTGTTGTTGCGAGTGTAGGTGATTGTGCTGGAGTGGGGGTAATGTTTATTGATCAGGCCGTGTGGAGGCTGGGTGCTGAGCCCGTGCTCCGCCTGACCTTGACACCCGTCAATATGCTCCTTCCTACCTTTTTGCCTGTCACCAGAGGTAATTATCCAGCCGTTCTGTGTCCGTGTGCTGATAGATGTGTGTAAATACAGTGCAACAAGCTACATTACATAAACCGCCCAGCCACCATGCACAACCACAGCCTTTTGAATATCAAATTAAACCTTTGTCCTGTAAAAATAAACATTGTGATTTTTTTTGTTTTTTTTTTTAACTGGTTTACATTTAGTGCCATATCATTTGTATACGTTAAAGGAGCATCATTACTCCGAAAAACCACAGCTATCTCAAATTTTTGATATTTCGTTCTGTTACCAAAAGACGTTAAAAAATAAGTTAACTGCAAGTACCATTTAACTGAATAAATTTTTGGATTAATTCAGTGAGATTTCTTTGAAAAAGGCTCCAAAGAATTTCATGACTTAAAAAAAGGCCTATTACTTTTATCGGAGGGGTAAAACGTGCAAAGCATTGTGCCTTCTTGCTGGTGCCTCGCTAGTCTTTAAAACACCTCCTTCTGACCCACCCAGTCGAAGAAGCGCTAGGATCTGTGAAGATTCTATATAGAATGTGTCCTCCTCTTCCTCCTCCAGGTACTACTCTCCAAGATGGCTCAGTTTTCCTTGAATAGTGGACTTCATAGTCCACCAAAACCGTCGATTAGTGACCGAGGTGCGCCTCTGATCCGTTACTTACAGATACCTAGCCAGATCTTTAACTAGGAAGGCTTGTCCAGTGCGTACTTCAGCTTACCTCTACTTTTAATTTACGTATTACTTATATTTTAATTTTGCGAATCTATTTCTTCTTTTTTTCTGTGACACAGTCTCTGCAGAGCTTTTAGTCAAATCCATTCCCAAAACAGTGAAAAGAAAAGTCTTATTGTGATGATCCCATCTAGTAGGAAATATGTCGCCATTTTCAAGGACCAAGGGGTTCACAGCAATAGTTTTTGTAGGCCGTCTACTTTGATCTCCAATAGCCAGAGGCCTCATGATCTAGCGATTGCGGTTTAATCAGACTCGAATATTTGAGAAACGTTTCCTTTCTTCCAGTTATGGTACCCACAGAGGTGGACCCACCTACAGCGGATCACACGTGAAGATGCTTTACAACCTATTGTGCTTAATTTAATAAGAAGGCGTTATGCCAGACTACATGGCCAATCGACTTATTCTGGGCTAATTGTCGCTACTAGTTAATGGAGGAATACCGCTATCTCTTCATTACTGTTTTATAATCGAGAAAAATGATAGAACTAGAAAATGCGTCCTAGCCACTACCTCCTTAGTACATAGGGATTAGCCATTTACTTTTGTAAATATTTATACATATATAAAATATACTTTTTTCTAAAAAAAATAATTGGGACGCAAATTTTGAGTTCCCAAGCATATTAATGTTATTGGTTAGTCTCCTTGCTTTGCTCCTATGGTTTATAGTCTGACTAAATACAGGGGTGTACACGGAGGAGAGGTCGAAACTTTGGGAGGTGATTCAGCAGCCCAAATGAAACAGAAAATATTCTATTCACTTTGGCCCGATTCTCAATAGTGTCCATGATATTTGCATTTTAAACTTTTCCGTCGATGTTCGCGTTTTTCCGCCATAAAAACGGCCGTAACTTTTCTATCCTTTATCCTACAACAAATCTGCTTACTCCAATCGAAAGAGCATTAAATTTCCTATAAATTTGCTCAATACCGAGCCTCAAAACGTTTCTTATTACAATGAAAATCTTACTTTAATGTCTAAAAAATTCGTTCTCGATGATTTCTGTTAAAATTTTCAAATGTATTTTTGCAATGATTAATGATCCAAGGAGTCATCCAATTGCAGGAAAAGTTTTGCATTTATTAAGCTTCAAGACTATATGGATGTTTTTGTTTTTAATAAAACCCTACCCCGAACAGAGGGGTGTAAATGCAGAAAACTGGGATGTAGCATAACCGACATTAAAGTAAAAATTTCATTGTTTATAAGAAACATTTTAAGGCACTGGGTTAAGCAGATTTATAGGAAATTTAATGCTCTTTCATTTGGAATAAGCAGATTTGTTGTAGGATAAAGGATAGAAAAGTTAAGGCCGTTTTTATGGTGAAAAATGCGAATATCGACGGAAAAGTTAAAAAATGCAAATATCTTGGACACTATTGAGAATCGGGCCAGAGTGAATAGAATATTTTCTGTTGTATTTGAGCTGCTGAATCACCTCCCAAAGTTTCGACCTCTTCTCCGTGTACACCCCTGTATAACAGAGCAATTATGTGTCTCTCTTAATCAGCTGATTCAGAAAACGGGCAAAGATGCCTGTGACAAACAACAAACTTAATAAAATTAAAGTTTTGAAAATTTGACTATTGTATTTGGTTTTTTCTTTAGAGTAGTGCGTGGGTGGATAAGAAGATTGTCTAGTGGTTTTTGTGGTGCTGTAAGTAATATGTATAAATAGGTTCCTTTAAGTCCTGTTTGTCTTGAGTCGAGTTATAGTTGACAGCTAGCTACATTGATAATTATGAGGTTTTATCTGTCCCGGAGTTTAGTCTTTGTCACGCAGCTCTTATCAGACTCTTTCTACATTATCACACTTCACTCTTCGTACAAGTTAAAATATTTAAATAACATTCCTTCCCATATTACAGTTTTGTTAATTTTTTTTTATCAAAAGCAATAACGTACTTGTACGAATTCTAGGGAAGATAAGACGACAGAACTGCTCATGAGAAAAATCGTGTGTGCTTTACAAAATATTTTTGTTTATAGCGCGGCTTTCTAAATGTGTTGTGTTTTACATCGATTCATATTACAGTAATTTTAAAGTTATTACTGATAAATGGGATTAAAATTACATATTCGTGTCAGAACTGGGCTATTTATTGACGCCAAGCTATGATTTTTAATTCTATTCGCTGAACGACTTCATTGTCCGGAATTAATCATTAATTGATATAAGGTCATCACAATCGTCCACAATACTTTCTTACGTATGTAAGTAATGAGAAATACTACAAAACAAAATGAAATGTATATATATATATTTTTGGTCTTATTCCAACGCTGGATTGTCTTTGTACAGTTTTCTTAATATGTCCAGTAAATGATTACAAACAGGGGTGGCCAACCTATATGATATTGTGGGCCACTGTGTGTAGCGGTAGATGGGACCTATATTTGCGCATAGTTTACGCCAATAGGATAGGAGATACAGCAATTCGAAATATGGAGGAAACCTAAAACTCCCAAAACTTTATCACCTGATATCTCCGTCAAAAATACAGATAGAAAGCTGGAATGGTGCACAATTGTAGAGGTAGATGAGTGCTATAACTGCCTATGTTTGCGTGCAGTTTACAGCAATAGGGTAGGAGATACAGCAATTCGAAATATGAAGGAAATGTATAACTCTCAAACTTTTTCCTCTTATATCTCCTTTAATAATATAGATAGAAAGCTGGAATTGTGCACAATTGTAGAGGTAGACTAACACTGTAAATGCCTATATTTGCGCATAGTTTACACCAATAGGATAGGACAGGGGTCGGCAACCCGCGGCTCGCGAGCCACATTCGGCTCTTTTATCCAAATTGTGTGGCTCTTCAGCCTGTCCAAAATATATTTTATTTTTTAATTTTATTGAAACGAATGAAAATACCATTTCTTAAAGGTATTTTTTAAAAAATAATTTTAAATGTGATAGGTTCGAAATTGAATGGAATTATATTAAAATAAAGTACGTAATTATATGAAACTGCCGACTTTTCATTTAAACACAGGTTTAGTTATTTATTTGTTAATTTACTTTGCAATATGTGAAAATAAATATATAAAACATTTAAATGTTATTGAATATCATAAAATAATAATTTGTGAATACAAATGATTTACAGAGGTTTTTACACTATCATCCTTGCGGCTCTTGGTAAGATTTATTAAAATTATTTAAGGAGAAATGGCTCTTTACTTGAAATAGGTTGCCGACCCCTGGGATAGGAGATACAGCAATTCGAAATATGGAGGAAATGTAAAACTCCCACAACTTCATCACCTGATATCTCATTTATAAATACAGATAGAAAGCGGGAATTGTGCACAATGGTAGAGGTAGATGTGTACTATAATTGCCCATATTTGCGCATAGTTTACGCCAATAGGATAGGAGATACAGCAATTCGAAATATGGAGGAAACCTAAAACTCCCAAAACTTTATCACCTGATATCTCCGTCAAAAATACAGATAGAAAGCTGGAATGGTGCACAATTGTAGAGGTAGACAAGTACTATAACTGCCCATGTTTTCGTAGAGATTACACCAATAGGATAGGAGATACAGCAATTCGAAATATGAAGGAAATGTATAACTCTCAAACTTTTTCCCCTTATATCTCCTTTAATAATATAGATAGAAAGCTGGAATTGTGCACAATTGTAGAGGTAGACTAACACTGTAAATGCCGATATTTGCGCATAGTTTACACCGATAAGACAGGAGATACAGCAGTTCGAAATATGAAGGAAACGTAAAACTCCCAAAACTTTATCACCTGATATCTCATTTATAAATACAGATAGAAAGCGGGAATTGTGCACAATTGTAGAGGTAGACTAGTACTATAATTACCCATATTTGCGCATAGTTCACACCAATAGAACAGGAGATACAGCAGTTCGAAATATGAAGGAAACGTAAAACTCCCAAAACTTTATCACCTGATATCTCTTTTATAAATACAGATAGAAAGCGGGAATTGTGCACAATTGTAGAGGTAGACTAGTACTATAATTGCCCATATTTGCGCATAGTTCACACCAATAGAACAGGAGATACAGCAGTTCGAAATATGAAGGAAACGTAAAACTCCCAAAACTTTATCACCTGATATCTCATTTATAAATACAGATAGAAAGCTGGAATGGTGCACAATTGTAGAGGTAGATAAGTACCGTAATTGCCCTTATTTGGACATAGTTTACACCAATAGGAAAGGAGAAACAGCAATTCGAAATATGGAGGAAACCTAAAACTCCCAAAACTTTTCACCTGATATCTCGTTTATAAATATAGATAGAAAGCTGGAATTGTGCACAATTGTAGAGGTTGACTAGTATTGTAAATGCCCATATTTGCGCATATTTTACACCAATAAGACAGGAGATACAGCAATTCGAAATATGGAGGAAACCTAAAACTCCCAAAACTTTATCACCTGATATCTCTTTTATAAATACAGATAGAAAGCGGGAATTGTGCACAATTGTAGAGGTAGATAAGTACCGTAATTGCCCTTATTTGGACATAGTTTACACCAATAGGAAAGGAGAAACAGCAGTTCGAAATATGAAAGAAACGTAAAACTCCTAAAACTTTATCACCTGATATCTCTTTTATAAATACAGATAGAAAGCGGGAATTGTGCACAATTGTAGAGGTAGACTAGTACTGTAAATGCCCATATTTGCACATAGTTTACACCAATAGGATAGGAGATACAGCAATTCGAAATATGGAGGAAATGTAAAACTCCCAAACTTTATCCACCTTATTGCTGCTTCTAAAATTGAGCTACAAAGCTGCAGTTGTGTACAAGAATTGAAGTGGTAGATGGAGTAGATGTTGCACGGCCACGTATGATGAGATGTGGGTGAGATTGGATGTTCCAATCTGGCCTATTCTTCGAATCCAATTTCTCGTGAACTTAGTGTAATACTTGGATAGTGGAGAGCTAGGTTTAAAATGCAGATAACAAATTCTTTTACACAGATTTTTAGGAGAGTTATACCATTTAAACTAAGTTTTATTGCGAAAATGATTTTAATGAATGTTACAATGGCATTGTTAAGAAGAAATTATTCAAAACTCACCCCTCTATGTGTAACTGTTTGTGCCGAAATTTTGATTTCTACTACTCACAGGATTTTTTGACCCCTTAGTATTAGGAGTGAGTAAAAGGGGGCAGCTCCTGAAAATAGTTTCAAATAAGGATTTGTTTTTCTATCTCCTTTTTTTTGTGCCATAGCTAAAAAGTCTTTTTTTTTCAATTCTGTAGATCTCGAAAGATGTATTTCCTGTGTAAACCCTATTTGGTGGAGCTGACGCGATGGTTGGAACTTCCGCTCGTGGTAGCAAAAAGTAGAAAGAAAAAAAAGAAGAAAGAAATGGAAAAAAGAAGCGCAGGAAAACGATTTCCTCTGCTTGACTGAAGTGTCAGAAGAAATAGCGGTCTCCCGGAACGGAACCGGTGGGTGAGGGAAACCCTTATCGATTGGTTAGAGCGCGAGTTACTCGGCTCTCTGCAAGCCTCGATCCCCGACTTGGCCCACTCACTTCTTCGGCGAGCGAGCTGCTGTTAGACCCATCCTAAAACCTTCTCTAATAAACTTATTGTTGTACAGTCCACTATTAGTATGCTGTCCAACACTTCCTCACTGTATATAGAGTGCCTCAAAAACTCTTGTTATCTCACTTTCTATTCAACTAAATGTTTAAAAAATCTCGCGTGAATAAAAAAATCCAACTCTCGTTTTAAATCGTAATTAATAGTTTTTTTTTTTAAAATTAAATTCTCCAGACTCTAACTTGTCACTTTTTATTAATTTTTTTCTTTATTCTATTTTAAATTTCAATTTTTTTGTCTTTCTTGAACTGGGAGATAATAAATGGTACTGATATCTTTGATTTTTTATTTATTTATTTGAAACAATTTTGTGAAAAACATGCTTTTTGAAGAATTCAAGAGATTCTGAAAGGTTTGGTTTAACTTTAATTGCCACTGTAATAGATAAAGGAAGTTCTAAAAAGTTTTTAAATTACAAAAGTTATGATAATTATGGCAGTTATCTAATATCAATTTTAGCAGTTATCTGTTATCAATTTTAGCAGTTATCAGTTATCAATTTTAGCGGTCATCAGTGCAGCAAATGAACTCTTTATGGGACCGCCAGCGCACTGATAAACAGTCTCCCGAATGCAAATGACCTTTTGATGTTGACGCGTCTTTAAAATAAAAAATAAAAATTATCGCAAGCGATTTTTGCTTTTTTCCTCCCCACTTGTAAGCGTTCATACCATATTTGGTAAATGACTAATCTTGTCTTTGACTTTTGAAATTTGTGACTGTCTCGCTGAATGGAATCTGTTTTTTTTTTTTTATCAAAAGGCCTTTTTAGTGTTTATAAAAATTCTTTTAGAACTCTTCTAAACAATTGGTTGCTACTAAAATTAGAAGTGATTATTTCAAGCAAACCAGTTCTAAACACGTGCTGGGTGGATTTTTTTAAAAAAAAAATCTTTCTGATCAATTAGTAAAAAAAGAGGAACTATTAGAATATGACAGGTTTTTTGAAATTTGAGTTTTCAATTGAAAAATACCTGTTTTGTGTCTCTTGAGTAGGGACGTTTTTCCGTAATTGGAAATCCTAATTTTCTTTGTTGCTTTCTAAACTTTTCCATCATACTTTAGGAAAGTATGTCTAAAGTTAATTCTAAATTTTCGAAAGCTAATTTTCGAGAATTAGGTTTCCCTGGAAATATCCGTATTTAGGCAATTTGTCACAGAAAAATTAGTTTTTAGAAATTGTCCATGTATGGATTGTGGATTTTGCAAAATATCTTGAGAACTAATAAAATTGCTATCAGCTGAAACTTAGGATTTGGTCTCTCTATAGAATCAGATTTGACTATGGGTTCTGTCAAAGGATTTGGTCTTACTATGTATTCTGTCTTGATTGATTATCCACAACATTAAGTACGTCTTTGTTAAAATTGATTGTTCACAGTCTTGAAAGTGGCTTCTAGGGCTTTCTAAAGTGCTTCTTTCTATGAGGGTGAATCAAATATGAACCGGACTTTTGCTTTAGAACATTTATTGGTACAGTAAATAAAATTTTGCATACACCTCATTTTTCTATTCTTCTAATTACACATTCTTCCCATCGAATCGGACGATTTTTTAATTCAGTCATCAAAGAATGAATCTGGTCGTGTCAGTAGCCAATTGCGCGCGAATGTTTCTACACCATCGTCGTCGACAAAAGTGATGACCTCCCAGGGGTGTAATGCTGCACCCACGTCTCATCACAGGTGACAATGTGCCTCAAGAAAGCATCCCCCTCTGTTCGATATCGGGTCAAAAAAGTCTTTCACAGACGGGCAAGACGGTTTGCTTTCTGCTCCTTCGTCAAGAGACGAGGAACCCACCTTACCGACATTTTTCGGTAACCGAAATCATCGGAAATGATTGATTGGGCAATCCCGTACGAGATTACAACGTGTGCAGCAATTTCCCATATTGTAAGGCCGGCGGTCTCCTTCAATCATCTCACGGAACGCAAGAATATTCGCGTCACTGGACTTCAAACTGAGGAGGTCATTGGCGCCTGGAACTTTTTTTTCAGTGCCGGTCTCCGAATAGTGTCTCTCGAGTTACAGAAAATCCTAAGTGTCCATCTCCGAAAAGTTGAACAGTAAAGAAACTCCCAGGAAGAGCAAATCTAAGGGGCCAACAGTTGGATTCGTACCCCGATATCTCTGTGGTATTTTACCACAGAACTAATCTTTACTCCCTTATATTTCACTAATTATTATTTTTTTAATATTACCGAAAATAGCTGAAACATTTTTCTGGAAAAATTCGTTGTACAGTTCTTCTAGGCGAGAGGGATAATCAGATATCCATCTAACAGTGCCATTTTAGTTTAAAGTGCGGTCCTAACATTGAAATAATGTTATGGTAAGATGAATACGAGCTGCTTACATTCTGTGATTGAAGAAAATATAGACTCCAATAGTGCGATTTAGTCGTTTATATTTTAAAAAAATTTGTTTTCTTTTTGTTTGCTTTTTGTGAAAATTGATTTTAGTTTAGTACCAGGGTATGGGGCGTTTGGGTTTCCCTCTAACGTGCTGTTGTTCTATGTACCTACGATTTTATCATGTACATTAATGTTAATGCGTATTATTTTTCGCTATTAATTTTATCATCTTTCTATAAAAATTAATTTTAGGTCATTTTTAAAAGGGAGGGATTTGGTTAGGCTTTCTTGTAAGGTAACATTTCTGTATACTGTACCGGTTTCAAACTCTGTAATGTTGGTAATAATTAAATATGGCTGAAATCTTTGGGAGTTTTAATTTTCTTGTTGGGTAATAATTTCTAAAATCGATTAATCAAATTTAATATCAGTAAATTTTCGATATGATATCTTTTTGCCAATTATTAAATGAGTTGGTTTCTCTTTAGAGCTTAAACAAAATGTAATAGTTTTCTATGTTTGAAGGAACTACATGTCAAAGATTTATGTTTATGAGAACGGAGACAGTTCAACCAGTTCAGCTGGGAGAACCTGTTCAATCTTGAGGCTTTCGGTAATAAAAATCGACTAATGTGAAGGTCGATTTACTGAATTAATTTTTCAGTTTCTGTTTGCTTTTCTATCGAAAACAGCTTGCGACGATTATATCTAAAACATCTTAATAATGTTGATCTATTATTATTATTATTTTAATGATTTAAGGCGCATCAACATCTAAGGCTATTGGCGCCCAGAGTTTTTTTCAGTGCACTGCCGGCCTCCGGACAGTGTTCTCTCATTACAGACAACGCTGTCCATATCCGGACAGTGAGCTGTAAGAAGCTCCTAGGAAGAGAAAAAAATCTAAGGGCCAGCAGCTGGATTCGGACCCGGGACCTCCGCGTGGGAATCCAATACGCAAACCGCATAGCTAATCCCTTCCCTTATTACTATTATTTCGATCATTGGTTAGGAGTAGCTGCAGTCTCTCAAGATCCTTCTCCCTTCATGTCCTGACTTTATTTTGTTATGAAAAAAAATTAGCGGGGGACTGGAATTTAGAGGAGATAGATTTCTTCTAGCCTAAATACTGCGTGCTTTTAATTTTAGGGCTGATGTGGAATGTTTCTAGGGAGGTGGTGAGTGCCCAATGCATTGGGCGAGAACAATAGTCGGTTCAGCAGTAAAAAGAATCACAGTTTTTTCTTGCTGCCTTCTGGTGCTTTTTAGCGGAAAAGGTGCCAAATTACGTCACCCAAGTTCACTCGCTAAGACAAACGGCCAAGGCGAACGGCGCACCTCCAAAATGGTCGCAAATCTTACCTGGCCGAGTATCCATGCTGACTAAATTATGCGGCAGGTACGATAAATTGGAAAACATCTTCACAAGGTGTTGTTCTACCGTGCGAGGGATCCAGTCTTTTGTGTATACTCGTACTGTGACAAGAGGAGAATAAGTAAAAAAAACTATCGGTAGGAAGCAATAAATTTCTTTTCCTCACTGGATAGGGTTTGATTAACCTTGTTCCTCAATGTAGACTGTATCAGACACAGGAGAATGGCCTCCCTGTTAGCCGGCGTTGCAATTGCTAAGTTTGTTGAGTCATCAGAAGAGTTTATGTAGGTTTCTAAAGTTAAAGATTTCTCTTTGGTTGCAGTACCTTTGGGACAAGACAGACCGGTTCATGTTCAAATTAATGATAGGTGTATTTTTAAAAACATCTAGGGAAAATTAAGGTTATAGTAATTTAAGGGTTGACCTTAGAGGGGCTTTCATCTCTGTATAATATTAATCAAAATGAAATTTCTCGCCTAAACCCCCGAATTTGAAAACACAATCTTGTTCTTTTTTTTTGTAAAGTGGAAAGGCAATAAATATACAGTGGTCAAAAAAAGTATTCATACACTCAGTCTGAATGTTATAATTAACGCAAAACTAAAGACCTAATATTTTGTAAGCAATCCCTTTGCATTTGTTATTGCCTGAAGCCTCCTTGGCATAGATTCCAAGGTTTAGTGTCTTTTGAGATGTGATTTCTGCTCATGATTTCTTTAAATTGGTTATGAGCTCTTTTCTGGAAGAACATTTCAACTGCATTGAAAATTTATGGAGCGGAAAATTCGAAAATTGAAATAACGTTAATTATAAGTAGGGAACGGATTCGTAAGTATTTACATATTTTTTTCTAGGCAATTTACAGACGTTTTTCAACTAGAAGTATTCATACTGACACTCTTTAAGCCGTTTGAGCCTACTTTTATTTCACATATTTCCACATATTTGGATGTTATCGCATATTTATACATATTTGATTAAAATAAATAAATATTTCTACATATTTAATCAAAATATGTACATATTTTTCATTTTGGGCATATTTTCATAATTGGGAGGTGGTTGACAGGAACTGTGAACCACAGACTGTAGGGCTGTGAATCACAGTGGTTAAAAAAGTGTTCTTAAAAGCACCAAGTCGCATTAAAATGCTAAAAGATCTCAATCCAGACTTGTGCCTTCCACCAGAACCAATATTGACAAGATGGGGTACTTGGCTGGAAGCAGCTCAGTATTACTATGAAAACTACAATAAAATCAAGAATGTCCTTTCACATCTCGAAGACGAAGCAGTAGCGATAATTACAGCCAAGTCTTTATTCGAGAAACCTAATTTAAGGAACGACCTTGCATTCATTTCTGACAATTGCGTATTTCTTGCACAAGCCATTACCCAACTTGAGTCCCAAAATGTTCGACTGACAGAAAACGTGTCCAACGTTAAAAAAGTCATCGAAAAGGTGGAAGGAATACCTGGGAGTAAGGGAGATCTGATTAGATCAAAACTGGTGGAAGTACTGAGCAAGAACAAAGGGTGGGAGACCATCTGCCAGATTTCTGATATTATCAGTGGAACAGAAGTCACCTCAGAACATCGTGTACCCTTTACAACCAACGAGATAACTTCTTTCAGCAAGGCACCTATAACATCTGTAGATGTTGAACGATCTTTTAGTCGTTACAAGTCCATCTTACGCCCAGATCGTCGTCACTTTACGTTCCAACATTTGAAATTTCATGTGGTTGCAAACAATTTCGAAGAGTGAAGTTTTCAAAATTGAAAATTTAACACATCTTTTTATAAATAGTAAAAATGTTCTTTGTTGTATAAATCATTATAACTTGTAAAAACAAATTATTTTGTTCCTAATAAATTATTATAAATTGTAAAAATATTCTTTTCTTGTATAAATAATTATAACTTGCCCCCCCCCAAAAAATCCATTTTCATAAAAAAAAATGTCCATTTTACTTAAATATTCCAGAAAATATTTTAAGAAAATCACATATTTTCCAAATAATTGATGAAAATAAATGCATATTTTAATTAAATATTTGGCATTTTTAAATACATAAAAATCCGTTCCTTAATTATAACATTCAGACTGAGTGTATGAATACTTATTTTGCATCCAATAAATTATTTTTCTGCTTTTTAACCAATTCTTTATGTTTATAAAAGAAAATGAGAGCATTAAATTCATTGTTACTATCTTCGATTTCAGTGCTGAAGAAATAGTCATCCTAGAAACATAAGTTCAGTAGATAAAGTAAAATAAACTTAGTGTATGAATACTTTTTTTGACTACTGTAGTTTACAGCACAATGTACTTAAAAATTTGAAGTCTGAAGAAAAAGGATTGAATTGATACTTTTTGAATTGCAAAAGAGAAAAATCATCCAAACGTTCATACCTGTGTGTTGTGTTTTGAGTTTAAGAATGTCAACCTTCCTGGGGAGAAGCCTTAATAGTGCTAATTATTTGTACAAACCGGTCCCTAGAGATATATATCTTATATAAGTATCTCAAAATAGAACTGGGAGTGTATCGCTATCGATAACCCGCTCCAAATTGGCGGCTATTGTTTTGACTGGTTTAAAAACTACATTTTTCTGGATATATTCGCGAATACTACCATAAAATTTATATAGAAAATAAATTTATATTTTTTTGGGAAGTAGAAATACGAACAGTGGCTGATTTAGCTGCAGTAATACTTTCGGTAGACCAAAACCTTATTGCGGCATCCTGTGTTAGCATTTGAGCGAAATTTCAATGTTCAACCTTCTGCAGTTTTTCTGTTTTTGAGTTATGGAGGATATGAATCCGCACACACCAAAAAAACGGATATTTCCGTGCAAAAAACTCAAAATTTTGCACGACTACATTACTTTCTCTCACTACCGTAGAGTAAGGGAAAGTAATGGGGTGGCAACTAAGTCATTGCGGATTTTGTCAATAGATGGTTTTAGCACATTCTTTTGTTTTGTTTACGTGATCAAAGCATCTAAGCTAGATTGTTTTCTTGTTGTTAGGACTTTCGCCTTTAATTTAGTAAAAAAAAATTTATCGATAAGTCATTTAGTTTCCTTTTTATCCAATTTAAAAATGGAACTAGACGCGCATTTCAGACAAATTTTATTATATTATTTCCGAAAAGGCCAGAACGCATCGCAAGCACATAAGACGTAATGTGCCGTATATCGGCATGAAGCCTTGAAAGAAAGGCAGTGTCAAAATTGGTTTGCCTAATTTCTTTCTGGTGATTTTTCACTGAAAAATGCGCAACGATCTGGCTGTCCAGTTGAAGTTGATGAGTCCCATATCAAGACTATTTTTGATTCAGATCGTCATAGCACAACTCGTGAGATTGCAGAGAAGCTCAATGTATCGCGTACATGCATTAAAAAAAAAATTAAAACCACTTGGCTACGTCAAGAAACACGATTTACGGATCCCTCATCAGCTTAAGGAAATTCATTTGACGCAACGCATTAGCGTCTGCGATTCGCTTCTGAAACACAACGAAATTGATCTATTTCCGAAACGACTGATTACTAGCGACGAAAAGAGATTAGTTTATAATAAGGTTAATCCGAAAAGGTCGTGCATGATGCAAAATGAACCAGCCCAGACGTCACCAAAAGCTGAGATTCAACTAAAAAAGATTATACTGTCACTTTGAACTTTTACCAAGAAACAAAACGATTAATTCAAGCGTCTACGTTGAACAACTCGCCAAACTGAGCGATGAAGTTCAAGAAAAGCGGCCAGAATTAGCAAACCGTAAGGGTGTTGTTTTCTAGCATGAAAGCCCCACACATCTTTGGTCACCCACCAAAGATTATTGGAACTAGATTGGGATGTGTTGTCACATCCACCATATAGCCCAGACCTTGCGCCTTCAGATTACCATTTATTTCGTTCCATGCAGATCTTCTTAAATCGTAAAATTTTTAATGATGCTGATGATGTAAAATCACAATTAATTCGTTTTTTGCTGGCAAAAATCAGAAGTTTTCTGAACATGGAATTATGACACTGCCTGAAATATGGCAAAAGGTCATCGACAAAAACGAAAAATGCTTAATTGAATAAAGTTATATTTTTAAGCAAAAATTTTGAATTTTCCTTCTTATTTAAAATCCGCAATCACTTAGTTGCCAACCCAATAATTAAGAAACTTTATCGAAATAGTGGGACTATATCTCCCCTTAATAAATGAAAAACAAGAAATTTAGTGAGAGAAACCTAAAAAAAAAAAGATGATTAAAGACCAGTTTTCGCTGCCGAGAAAGCGTATTTATATTAAACGCATGTGTTACGATAAAATAAATTGTAAACAATACAAACTGCTTACTGTGGTTAATTTAAGCCATGGACGGAAGCAAACAACTTATAATAAAAAGTAAAAATAAAAATAATTGAAGTAGCCGTCCCAGACATGCTCACCAGACTTGGCCCGTTGATTCAATATTGTTCAACATCGACATATTAATAATTGTTGCTCAGTGCACGAATCATATACAGTGGAATTAGCAGTTGGGGGGCCGCCTTATCTACTCTATTAATCTGTTTAGCAACTTATAAGCACATGCAAACTCTTACTGGGGGATTTTTGTTATTGCTACGTCACAAAATATATATTTCACACTAGTGAGTAAAGTGTTAGTATTGGCGTAAGAAAAAAGAACCTAGTATGAAACATTCCGACTTTTACACTGCATTTCTGCACGTTTTAACTTGACATTTTTTCCAACTCTTTATCTCATTAACTAAATATTAAAACTGCACCGAAGTGATTCTTTTAGTTTTCCAACACTGACATATCTCATTAACTAAGTATTAAAACTGCACCGAAGTGATTCTTTTAGTTTTCCAACACTTTGACATATCTCATTAACTAAGTATTAAAACTGCACGGAAGTGATACTTTTTAGTTTTCCAACTCTTTATCTCATTAACTAAATATTAAAACCGCACCGAAGTGATACTTTTTAGTTTTCCAACTCTTTATCTCATTAACTAAATATTAAAACTGCACCGAAGTGATACTTTTTAGTTTTCCAACTCTTTATCTCATTAACTAAATATTAAAACTGCACCGAAGTGATACTTTTTAGTTTTCCAACTCTTTATCTCATTAACTAAATATTAAAACTGCACCGAAGTGATACTTTTTAGTTTTCCAACTCTTTATCTCATTAACTAAATATTAAAACCGCACCGAAGTGATACTTTTTAGTTTTCCAACTCTTTATCTCATTAGCTAAATATTAAAACTGCACCGAAGTGATACTTTTTAGTTTTCCAACTCTTTATCTCATTAACTAAATATTAAAACTGCACCGAAGTGATACTTTTTAGTTTTCCAACTCTTTATCTCATTAACTAAATATTAAAACCGCACCGAAGTGATACTTTTTAGTTTTCCAACTCTTTATCTCATTAGCTAAATATTAAAACTGCACCGAAGTGATTCTTTTAGTTTTCCAACTCTTTATCTCATTAACTAAATATTAAAACTGCACCGAAGTGATATTTTTGGGCTACCTCAGAATGGCCTTAATAGTAGTTTCTCAGTAAAACACTTCGTTCAAAAATTATATCTGCAAGTGACGTATGTTACCAGAAAAAGATATGAAATCCTTCTGTTGTCTACTGTCAGTTGAAAATTAAACATAAAACCGGTTAATATTGAGCCTTTACATGAAATGTCTAGTCGTCTTATTAAAGGCCAGGAAAGAGAATAATAGTCAAATTATGTGAACCATTTTCGCATACAGTAATTATATTTTCTGTAACTCCGAGAAATTTAATTTCACTAGTAGAGAAATTAAATTAACAAAAAACTGGTGCGTATGTGGGATGTTTGGCCGTTGTTACAATAGAAGCATCAATTGAGCTGTTCACTGCACAACTCGATTAACTTTATAAAACAGAAAAAAAGTAGAGAAATGCGATGAAATAATGTACATTGTTGATTAAAATTCCCTTTATAATATACATTAAAATAAATTTATCGTTATTATTCAGCGCCTGCTACTGAATTTGAGTTAAATTATTGCAACGATTCACATTATCGCGCGGAATTAATCAAAATGGCTTCTGAAATAAATTATTAATAATTGAATGGCCAAAAAAATTTTAGTCGTTTAATGGTGCTAATCTTTATTATAAATATAAAAACCCCCAAAAAAATAAAGAACCTCACAATAAAGTGGAACTTCTCCTATTTCGCAATATTCTTCAAACTCGAAACCGGCAAATCACCTATACACCAGTTCCATGATACTGGTCGTAAGCCAGCGAAGGATCTAAAGCGCGCTACAGTTCTTGTCAGGTTTGGTCATGGAGGACAGCCCCAATATTTGTCCTTGCAGGTGCCTTCTCACTTTCTCAGTAAAACTTCTTTGGCCTAGCGACGACGATGACAATTACTTTAACGCTTTTTAGTAATATATAGGCGATTCGGGTTGGGCAGCTTCAATTTGCGTGTCAAGCGTATCTCTTAGTGTGATGGGAACCTACTACAAGCCACGTCCTGTACCATCTTTCAACGATATTGCTTCTGGTAGCATCTAAACACTCAGCGATAGTTAAAAAAGTAAAGTGCAGTTTAAAACACTAACTCGCTGTTTTTGAGTGGGATAATACGAGTTGAGAGAAAATGTGGGGTCATTTTCAATTGAATCCAAAAAGTCAAGGCACCTTTCGAAAACATTCAAACGGTTGTAACCGACCAGCTGAAGGCTATTCCAGTATCGGAGTTCGAGCACTGCTATGAGGAGTGGAAGAAACGTCTCCAGCGCCGTGTGGCTTCAGAAGGAAGTTATTTTGAAGGTGACAATATAGAATTGTAATTCTTTTTGAATAAAAAAATTTAAAAAAATCAGTCTCATTACTTAATTTACAGACCTCGTATTGCTACAGTATTTGCTAGAGTACTATTATAAAATTAAACTGTTATAAAATTGTAGAGAGAGGTGCAACAATTAATATACACACAAGAAATTGGACCGACTTACCGAAAATTTGGAAAAGATTGCACTAAGTGCATTTAGCCTTATCACTTTTATCTGGAGGTAGGGAGATACAGTGCTCTTGAGCAGCATTTATTACAGCTAAATTTTATAAATATTGATGCCAATAAACATTCAGTTTATAGTAACAAGTTTGCTGTAAATTATTTATTCAAAAATAGCTCTGTAAGGAAGGTCATGCGAGAGAGTTCACGTTAATTTTATTTCCATCTCTGGGTCCTTCTATGCGATTAAACATACAAACACAGTGTTGTTACGAGATGAATGTTTTAGATATTTACCAGGAATAGAAACCCTAAATAAATGTTACAACATTTGTAGCATTGAAATCCACGCCCGTAAATCTTTAAAAGACTTGAAAATAAAAAACCATGACAGCTATAAATCTAAATCTCAGAACATTATAATAACCTTTTGGTTCATTACCCAGTTTTTAGGTGTATAAAAAGGTAAGGTTACGCTATTACCGAAGTAGGTTAATAGGTTAGCAATTGGCATATTTAGTATAATTATGATATTATCTATATTACGTAATTTGGCAGGGAAATTGTTAGTAGAAAGTTGGTTTCATTAACGAAATAGACCGTTGGAAATATTTTAATTATTATTATTATTTTTCTTCGTTTGCCTAAAGTTTATTATTTCCTTAGGTTTTGCATTTTTTTTTTATTATTTCACATTGTTCTTGGTATGGAGTATGCGATCTTGTTGCTTCTTATTGATCTTGAGTGGTCCGTGGCCTTTGGATTGAATAATTCATTCATTTATTCTACATTTCTCGTAGTTTGTTTAGCTGTGTCTCAATTTTCCGCAACCTCGGAATTGGTTGCCTTGATAAAATATGTGAAGAAAAATAATAAAATTCGCCAAATTGTTAGAGAAACTCAAATAGCTTCTAAGGGGCTCGCTTTAAAGACATGAATGAAGTTTAAAGCTAAATTCAGAGGGAGGGGGGGGTCTTATAATTCGCGCTCAAAAGTAAGGATTTCGCAGTAATCGAAGTACACAAGACTGTTGCATAATTCACAATGAGCTGCAACTAACTTTTGGTTTCATAGTAAAATTGAAAGTTTGTTTCATACAGCTTTGAACAAGCTCCTATTACTGTCAGGCACGAAGGAGCATATCAAGAGTTATATGAGGAGCTGGAGGCCGATCCTATTTTGGGCCTGCCTTCGGATTCTATGACTCCCAAATATAACTTCGCCTAGCCTTTCAAAGTCTGTTTTGGAGACCGGGAGGCTTGGAGACGTGGACCCCCAGTGGTGGGAGATTCAATGTGGTACACAGATGGCTCCAAGACAGAGGAGGGTGTGCGAGCGGGAGTGTACGGGGTAAAGCCGAAATGTGGGTTTTCGGTTAGCCTAGGCAAACTAGCTAAAGTTTTTCAGGCTGAGCTAGCTGCAATTAGGTTCTGTGCTGCCGAGATTAATGGGCGAGGAATTATTAATTCTGTGGTCGTGATTTTCTCGGATAGTCAGGCTGCTCTACGAGCTATTAGTTCCTACCAGATCAACTCAAGACTGGTTTGGGACTGTCTGGGTGCACTGAAGGAAATTAGTGACCAAAATAAGGTCTTTCTGGTTTGGGTACCTGGTCATTCAGGACATAAGGGAAACGAAGCAGCAGATTTACACGGGACACTTCGTTGGCTTGGAGCCCTGTTTTGGGATTCCGAAGTGTGTGAAGACTGCGGTCATTAACTTATGGGTGCAGAGTAGGTCTCAGGAGTGGTGGCTCGCCACCACTGGGCAGTGACAGGCGAAGGAGTTCATTAAAGGCTATTCGCCGAGGCTGACTGCAGAATTAATCCGTCAAGGCCGCGTGGGGCTATAAGGATGATTGTAGGCCTATTAACTGGCCACTGCAGGCTCAAAAAACACATGCATCGCATGGGCCTGGCTGATGATAGCCTTTGCAGGTTCTGTCAGGAAGAGGAGGAAACGGCTCTGCACGTATTGTGTCAGTGCGAGGGGCTCGTATGGCTAAGGATGTTACTTCTCGGGGAGGGAAAACCAAGGCCTGTGAGCATTACCCAAGAGCCACTCTCCAGCATCAAGAGTCTGTTTAAAAGGACAGGTCTGGAGGGTGAGCTTTAGAGTGAGGGGAGCCACAATAGATCCAAAGGGGTCGCAGTGGCGTAGGCCTTGAGGCCGCCCTAGTTTAATCTAACTATACAGCTTTGAAAGATGTTATGATTCGTAAAAACACTTTCCTCCAGAATTTGAAACTTCGATTGAAATTCCTCTGGGTATTAGTTGAAGCCTTCTCCTGTTTTTCTAAGTTCTAGATAGATTTTTCCCCCTCTGAAATATAGAAGCAACTTTTTTGAATACTAGGGCCAAATTTTTTTACCTGAATTTTTACATTGAAATCGGTTGGCAGAATAAACTTTGTGAGTTTGTCACCATATTCGTTGTCACAGTAGAGTTCAAAATGTCGGTTAATGAGGGAGTCGTTGGGACATGTACTGGCCCATGTCAATCAATCTCATGTACACTCGCAAGTTGTTTGCTATGCACTGGCTTTGTGAACTGTTTATATTTTCATGTAACACCTAATTTAAATAACAAATTTTATGAGCGAAAAAAAAACAAATTTAGTGAATTACGAGCTGTGTTAATTTATTCTGTTTTAGGTTTTTTTGTCAATCGTATGATTTTTTGGTGTTTGTATCCAGCATTTTATGCCTTTTTACTGTAAACTTTCCGTAAGCATGGTTGATAGATAGATAAAGATGTAGTTTCAAACATATATACATAGATAGATGTGCGCATCTACATCCTTCCGATAGTAATTAAAATTGATATAAACATTTATTTGACATGAATATAAATATATATGATTTAAAGCGCGTCAACACGTGAGGTTTCTGGCGCCCGTAACTTTTTTCAGAGCTCTGCCGGCCTCCGGACAGTGTTCTCTTGTTACAGACAACGCTGTCCATCACGAGGACAGTGACATGAATATTGATTTAATTTATGTTCAAGGGAAAGGTTAGGTTTTAGGAAATAATCTCTTTTTTAATTCGTCGATTTTCTTTAATGTTTTTTTCATTGTTAAGGTATTCTACGCTGCTTTCTTTAATTTGGCCCATGATGGCCTAATTGAAATTAAAAAAACTCTCCTAGGCATCCTGAGGAAGTTGCGGAGGAGTCGTCATAGTCGGCTGTTAGGGATAACTACATCCTGGAGCCACTCTTCTCCCTCTAAAACATCCAGAATAAAGCTCCCCAAGAGGATTCTAGACAATGTATGGGCCTAGTAACTAGCTAGGCTCTACACTTTGCACGCCCCTGATGCTTTCCTTAGATGTTCTAAGGATGGCTTGCCAGGATCAAAGGGTACCATCTCTCCAGTAAAGTAATAGAAATAGAGGAGAGCCGGTAGTCAGGTATTATATTCCCTATTCCCCGTGCAACCCCGCAAGCAAAGCCCCTTCATTTTTATTTAAAAATTGAACCCAAATTAAAAAGTTAAGGAGATTTCTAAGAAGAGTGTACATCTCTTTCAAATCCTGCTAAATGCCTAAACTCTGTTAGGAAATCTTCCTAGCAGAAGATCTGGAACCCCAGATCCACCCAGTGAGGACATAACTGTGACATCACAGTTAAAATGTGCCCTACCGACCTGCAAGTTTGTGACTTTTTTTTTTCTGCAGAGAAGGGGAAAGTGGCCTGAACCTACATTAAGAAGCGCAACAAACCGAATATTTTTGTTCAAACTTCCTAAACCCATCACTTCGGGTACAACATCTCCGAACTAGATTTCAGTGGTTTAAAAAGAGAAAGAAATGTAATAGTGAAAGAAATATCTGATAGAAGGTAAGATTCAGGAACAAAGCTGTCCCACCAGTGGGGCAGATATTAACATTTGACACACAATTATAAATTAAAAAAATAGAGACATGTATGTAAAGTACCAACTGTTTATTGATATAGATCTGTTCAGGATACTTAAAAGTTGTAGAAAACAAAATAAAAAGGTTCAATAATACAGATTCTGGTGCACTCTGTGAACAGAAAATGTAAATTCTGTTCAAATGTGCCCACCTCTCAACCCCTATATAAGAAGTAAGAGACATCGTAGCAGCAGCTATTTTCGAGAAAAACAAAAAAAGGGTCCCAATTATTTCAGTCATTAGCATGATAAAATTTTTATTTTCGTTTTTTAGAATTCACTGCTCATACACCTAACTCACACACATAGACGGAAATTAATAAAAACCATTTCTTCGGACTTAGAGGACTTCAAGACGGATATTTCAATTGAAAAATTAGCATGTTCGGTAGAGTTAGACAAAATAAAAAAAATATTTAAGGTTTCTATCTGATTCAGCAAAATACTGGCATAGTATTGGGCGTTAAAATTTCTCTCTTCAAATTAGTTTAGTAATTATATTTCCGAACAAGCTTGTGTCTAAACTTGCTGACAAGTCCATCAAACCAGCCCAGCCAGAATCACCTCAGGCAACTTCTCAAACATAAGCAAAACTACTCATCTAACATGTTACAACTCTTAAGTCCGTTGAGATGTCGGCTGATTTGTACTTTTTAGTTGAAATTTTCTTTTCTTTTTCTCATCCATCAGAAAAAACAGTAAGTTGAAATTTGATTCCTTCAGTTACCGACAGTATGGTTTTGGTCTGATCTGTACACGCTTAAAGTCCCATATTACGAATAGATTTTTGTTTAAAGGTTTTTTCGAAATGACTCCATAACAAGTATTAATTCACTTCCTTATTGGCGGTGTGCATTGCCACGTAGAGAAGAGCATAGAATTAAATGCTTTCCATGTCGCAAGGCAAGCATTCAGAAATCTGCAACTTCAATAAGAAATAGGTATGGTTGAGTGTACGGCTCTTCAGAAATGAAGATTCATCTTCCAAATTTTACCCTAGAGTCTTTCCCCTGACTTCTACAAATGCAGTAAACAGGTCTCTGCCTCTGAACTAGGGGGATGCCACATTAGACCCCTTGGGATTATGGTTGTGTAGGCTGACTAACCGTCTCTCTCATAGTATCTAATATAATCAATCTTTACTGGAAACATTCTCTGGGAAAGTTGATATCCAATGGATTTGTTGCTAATCGACATCAATGTTTTAAAATTAAATATTACTAGCTTTTACGTTACTCAAATGAAATAATTTTTATATGAGTAATTAATGCGAGGTTATAAGCACTTGTACGTGAGTAATATGAAGGAATAGAAGTGGTTATTTTTAGTCACCTTTTTCTTTTACAACTTACTTTCTTATCAATGTCATAATATTGTTATTACTCACTTCAATTCAAGGCTAACCTCTCCACCTTGAATATAGTAATCCAAACCTCTAGCAATTGTTAAACCGCAGCAGGGGTCTTAAGTTGAGAATCTTCAGGCTTGAATAAAAAACAAAAGTCTGCCAAATATTATTAGAACTAACTACTTCTTCAGGAAACATGGCAACCGGGAGGATAAACCAAGCCTTATCAACCAAGATAGGTTATCAACTTAAGAGTACTAGTTTGTACTTTACAGAGGGATGATTTGAAGGCAATTGTTTTAATCAATTGTAGCATACTTTAAATCTAAGTATGAAATTCTACTGTCAAAAACGTTGAAGTTCAAGGTTGCCATAGTGCAGGCAATGACATAGTTGAGTGCATGGTATGATGCAACTTGCTAGGAGGAAGTTATCAATAGAAAGGATTAGACAATTCTGGACAGTATAATAACTAAATAAATAGATCCATGTGTAATATTAACTCAGTGTATTTGTATGTGTCCTATCTAGTGATAGCTACCCTAGAATAGACTTACATTGTGAGAATGGACGATGGCTTTGTTGCATTATACAATGGAATCACCATTTTAAATCAATTCTTCCTCTACATTACTTAATCTACGACTAGTTCTTCTCTACTTCTGTTTAAATGTAGATTATCTCAGTGGGGCATCCTCCATGCCTTTATGTCACTATCATTTATTAGAAGTTTTATTTAAAATTTAACCTTATTTTAAATTTCTCAAAAACGCTGAATAATTGCAAACTTCTTGTTCCTGGTTACGTTATTATAATCATAAAAATATTTCTGTACTAATGAAACAGTTCAAAGGCTCTAAAAAATTTCACTATTTCTTTACAAAAATACCTTATTCAGTTGATATAAGAGTTTAATAACTTTCTATAATTTTTTTTTTTCAATTATGTACATTTTTTAAATTTTAATTTTAAAAAAAAGTGCTATTGGAATTGTAATGTTGATGTTGTGACCTCCAAAAACAGTGAAACACTGAAACTAGTCTATTTTTTCAAACAATATTTGTCAGGGAATAATTATTTCTTAGTCCCCACCTTATCTACCTTGCCGTATAATGGTTGTTTCTTCTGATCCGTTTGATTTCGAAGATGTGGAAGATTGGCTCACTGTCCTATAGTGTAATGGAGGGATGGCCTCCTTTAGGCCTCTGCACTTACCCGGGAGCACCTTCAGAGTTTTAAACTCCTACTTCCTTGAGACGGTCTGATGGTCCAGACCCATTCAGGTTGGTGCATTGTTGATCGTTTAGATTACGCAGGGGGCACCACGAACAGGCGATCAACTTCACCCCCCATTTTTTAAAACTCTCCTCCCACCACCAAAAAAAAAAAATTCTTAAATTCTTAAATCTTCTAGAATTATTTTCTTTTCCTAACACTGTGAGATACAGTACGATTATTTCGATTAATTTATTTGGGTACATCACTGGATAAGGAGTATTAATGGTAGTAGTTGTGTAAAATTTATTGTCGCAGAATGGAACAATAAAATTAAATAATTTGCATTACAGTGCTTATTCAAGCACATAGCTAACTTTGTGTCAATGAGCAACTTTTTTTCTGAAGAATAAGAGACGTACCGTTTTTTTAATTGTTTATCTAAGTTTAAGGTACGGAGGAATCAAAATGATTTTGTTTTAGAAAATAGTGGAATTAGAAACAAAGTTACTACATTTATAAATTTTGATTCAAAAATAAAACTCTAATTTATTATCCGATTTTTATTTTTTTTAATAGCTGCATTATGTTTTCTTTTATTGTTTCTTTCTATTTTTATTCCAATTTTTTTGAGATTTATTTATTTATTTAAATTTCACAAATTAATACTTAAAAATAAAAAAATATACAAATTTTAAATTTATTTCATTGAGGATTTTAGAGAGTAATGCAACAAAAGCCCTGTATCATCTTTCTATGAAGCACTTTATATTAGATATGCAAAACATGTTTTAGCCTTTATCTCGTTGTTTTTTTTGGAGGAAAAAGAAAAATTGCATCAATATGGTACAATTGATGCAATTTTTCAAAGAAAATTTATTTTTACGGTGTGGTTCTCAGGGAATCTTAATCATCCCTCTAAAGAACCAATTCAGTCACTTGTACAGTTCCATTGCTTTTCGTAGTATCTAAAGAGCGAAAGAAGTAATGTTCTAGAACTCTAAATTTGAATAATTTGTTATCCGCAAGTTTGAAATAGCATAAATTATAATAGTAGGTTCAAGTATTTTCATAGTGTCTTAAAAGTGAATCCATACTTTTCTATCAATTTAAGATATAACTAGTGAGATATACCAAACATTCTTATTTAAAATATGTTTACAAAAAAAAAAAAAAAAGAAAAAAGATTATTGTAGTAAGAGAAAGTCACAAATATAAGGTCGTGGTATAGACGCATGGCTCCAGTTCCAGTTTGGGGCATGTGTCTACATGAAGGGTTCGGCGTCATGTTCCCAAGCTGAAATCTTTGCCATTTCAGGTTGTGTCCAACATCTTAATGTTAATGGCACCATTAAAAGATTACTGCCCTAGTTACAGGGGTCTGTCTCCTTAAGCAGCATCTACATAGGAAGGAAGTAGCTGTGGGACAGCTGTTTTAGTTTGGTTAGGAGGACGAAACTTCGTCCCATTTCCTTGCAATGTGCGCATTACACTCGCAAAACAATTCCTAATGTTTGGTGCCTGTAATCCTGGGCTCTATACTATGAGTGGAAGTCTCTACCCTGGCGTTCTTTAATATAACTGGTCTAATGTGAGCTGTTATTAACGGGGAGCACAAAGAGCCGCGGGTGGACTAAGTACTAAGTGCACTCTTCACGTACTTATGGAGGACCTGAGTCCATATAAGATTAAATTAGTAGAGAAAGTCATGTTATTTACATCAATTTTTTTGTTTTCTGTTACAGAAACTGCAGACAATAGGAGAGGATTTTTGCGGTTTGGATGTGAATACTCCGCTTGGTGGAGAGACACCAATGACTGCTGTTCCAGTACTACTAGTCAATCAACATTTGACCGCAGTGGCTGCGACTTCCACCGGCGATTACACTGTTGTCTTCCTTGGTACGAGTAATGGACGTCTCAAAAAGGTGATTATTGATGCGCCTTAACTAAAATAAAAACTAGTCGTTTTTAATTTTATGTATATTCGGTTTAGGTCTTGTGAGTAAACGAACGTTTTGTAGTAGCGTATGTATTGTCACGGGTATGTGTTTTCTCCTAATTTGCTGCCTTTCTCTCCGACAGAAGTATGAATTAATTATCACTAATTATATTATTATTATTATTATTATTATTATTTTTTTTTTTTTTTATGATTTAAGGCGCGTCAACATCTATGGTTATTGGCGCCCGGAGCTTTTTCCAGTGCACTGCCGGCCTCCGGACAGTGTTCTCTCTTTACAGACAACACTGTCCATCACCGGACAGTGAGCTGTAAGAAGCTCCTAGGAAGAAAAAATCTAAGGGTCAGCAGCTGGATTCGAACCCGGGACCTCCGCGTGGGAGTCCAGTATGCTAACCACATAGCTAATCCCTTCCCTTATTATTATATTATATTATTATATATTATTATTATTATTATTATTATTATTATTATTATTATTATTACCATCATTGTTGGTATTGTTGAATTTTATTAGTTTATTTATTTTTATTCAGCCGATTTAACTTTTCGACCACAAATGTGGTACTTCAATATTTCATGCTTTCTTCTCAAGTAAATTCCGCTTTGTTTCGAAGATTTATTTCATGGACTGCTGGCTATTTTTTCCTAAGTATACAGTATTAGAAGTGTCAAAAACTTGTGAAAAAAAACCCTTAGGTCAGTGATGTGAAAGCAACGCCCTTGTGAAAAATCTTAACTTGAAGAGCACCTCTCCTTTCTGCTCATCGCAAGTTTTTTTTATAAAATTTAATTTTTGTTTTATTTACGATCAATGCCTGGGCGTAATATCATTCAAATTTTAGCCGTACATTTCTAGAAATGGTTGCCAACACTGGATTGAATATTTTTTTTTACTTGAAACTGATAACAGCAAATTATGAATGATTAAGGTCATACCCATTCGAGTATATATACATATTTTAAGGAATGACGTCTGAATTTACTTAATTATAATGCCTAATTTGCTCTTTTAAATATATGTAACCAACCTCATGAAGAAAAAGAAATTGCATAGAAAACTGGCAAATCAGACAGGGCCAGTTTTAATAAATGATGCTGGAGATCATTTGACATAGTTCTCTCAGACATTCAGGTTTACTGGCTATCAAATCCTAAAATGGTAACTTCAGAAGAAAGACTTCTTGGGTTGATATTCTGTTGAGTGTTGGTACATATTGCCTGGGTGTAAAGAGTCGTTGAGGACAAAAGCGTAATCAGACGGCAATTTGCCTGGCCCCATGGTATTCACAAAGGAGCTGAGCCTTCACGGCGATGGAAAATTCTGCATATTGCGGACAAAAAAGCTATGGCAAAAGACAGATTGCCATAGCAATGGTGAAAATCTCCGGCCAGAAACGAAAAAGTAGCCACTCGTGTAAGTTTACTGCGTCGTTGACAAGGCCAGAAAGCCCATTCGTAGGCCTCTTGAAAGAAGATGGAGCAATGAGCAAATACATGCGTCGCTTGTGCCTGACTATAACAGATTTTGTAGGTTTAACCTCACGCATTGAGAATTTCCGGTCATTGTTAAGGGTTCATATGGCTGAGGGTTCTGCACTTAAAATTCGTCCCTTCAAGCTTTTTTCAGGAGTCCTTCTTTAGATTTGTACTTCTTATCAAACAATCAGGCCGGGAAAGTGCTGCATCTTGTAGGTGCCACCACAAACTCTGGGTCGCAGTGGAATAGTTTGACAAGCTAACCTTCACGGAATCTAATCTTAATTTAATCTTACGTCCAATTTTTAGGTTAGAGAATTCTCTAATTATGTTTGGATTACAGACAACTGATGGATTCTTGTTTTCTATTCATATGTTGGAGAGTTAATGAATATTTTGTCATAAAGCAAGTATTTTCTAAATAATATATACGTATAGTCTACGTTTGGTTAGGTTCACGGTGCTGAATAATATTAGTGATTTCAGCAATACTGATAAATTAAACTCTGATAATGATGAAATTCCGAAACCGGTCGAGTATACAAAAAACATGATCAAATCTCTGCCTTTTTAATAAAAAATGTCTCTAATAAAATTAAATTACAAACAAGTCGAATAATCCTAGTATATTTAATAGGTCGTTGTTGAAAGTTCAACTTCTGCAATTGAGTATGGAAACGATCTTGTGAAGGAGAACTCTCCAGTGAATGCAGATCTCCATTTTGATTCACAAGTTATGCACCTTTATGTGATGACTGAAAAACAGGTACAATATTATAGTTCTTTAAATTTTCTAGACAATTTTATTTTTATTTTTAGTGTACTTCTGTACTGTAATGTACTTTCTGGAACTGGTTTCTTGGAGACGTTACGTGTTATGCAATGTCGTCTTTGAAAAAAACATATAAATATGTTCTTAATTTCAGGTAGCGAAAGTAAAGGTGCAAGACTGTAGCGTGTACAAGACTTGTCTGGACTGTCTAGGTGCTAAGGATCCCTACTGTGGCTGGTGTTCTTTGGAAAACAAGTAATTTTTTTTTATTAAAAACTTTGTCAAATTTTAAGTAAAGTAATGCTTTTTATTTGGTCTTTAACTTAGTAAGAGGAATCATTTTAATACAGATTTCTGAATTTGATTTTTCATCGGAAACGCACGTTTTAGTTATTTATAACTTATTTTTAGAAATCCTCTTTGTGCATTCAGATTGCTCAAAGACAGAAAATAGTAGAAAATTCAACTTTGACATTTAGTTATGGTGCTACCAGGTGAAATCCGGGAATAAGGTTTTAGTCAAACTCGATTGAGCGGATGTAAAGGGAAAACTCATTTATAGGTTCTAGGAATTTCTCTAGACTAAGTAAAATGATAGTAAATTTAACTAATAATGAAGCCAACAAATTATATTTCATAGAAATGTTTAGTGGCGCATCCTGACGTACAATTTAAAATAGCGTACTTTCGTGACTTACGCTTTAGAAATTGGTCTTAACAGTTTTTGATAAGCTTAACACCTGATAGGATTTAATCAGAAGTGCATTCCACACACTTTTAAATGCCTCGTTCTTTCATGGCTTAAAATACAGTGTAGGTGTTCTAAATTTCACAAACTCACATGCAACTTAATTATGTCTGAATTCAATGCATAACGATGTTGAAAATCATTTTTAATACTCTAATAAGTTGGCGATCTTCATACAATGATGTTACCGCCGAATGAGTTTTCGACTTCAGTTTAAAGTAAAGCTTCCAAACCGAAGAATGTCATTTTTATCAATAAATTCATTACATAATAATTTCGCCGAAGTTGAAATAATAAATTACAATTAGGTTGCATCTTGGGAATTGAGAAATACTGAACAATTTGAATCCGAATTTGGAGAATTGCTGAAAGTCATGTGATTGTTCACCTCCACATTTTTGTCTGTTAGAGCTGTCAATACGTGTGTATTCAAACCGTACATTAATTACAAGAATACTTAGTCGATAATAAAGTTACGAATGTCCTTTTGAAATGTTCCCAGCGAAATTCTAGTAATTTTTTTTAATTTTCAAACGGATAGTTCTGAAATTTAAGCATTATATATTTGTTCAAGATGTAGCCTGAAAAGTGATTGTCAAGATGCGGGACGGGATGTACTTTATTGGATATCTTACAAGAGTGGGAAGTGCACTACCATCACATCTGTTTCTCCTAATCAGTTGCAGAGAACTACTGCTAGAACGGTAGGCTATAATCGAGTTCGTATTCATTTGATTTTAAGGTTAACATTAAAACTTAATTTTTCTTTTTGTGTGTTTAGCTGGACCTTGTCATCGAGAATCTTCCTTCGTTGAACGGCCAGTTTCTTTGCGCATTTACTGCTCTGGATAAAACTCTTACAACTAAGGCAACGAGAAAGCCAAACGGTGCCTCTGGCGTGAATTGCACCACACCTAGGACCGATTTACTACCCTCGATACCTCCCGGGCAGCGTAAGTACTGCGCTAAACATTATGCAAAAAGCGCTAATGATTGTGAAAATAATCTTAATGAAATTATTTATGGCTGACTTAAGACAAAAGTTGTGCTTTTACAGATCATTTCACCGCAAAACTCTCAGTAAGAATGAATTCTGGCCCGGATTTCGTCGAGACTAATTTTACATTTTTTGATTGTAACACTTACGTATCGTGTACACAATGTGTATCATCAGCGTTTCCATGTGATTGGTGTGTGGATGGACATCGTTGCACCCACGATACAGCTGAAAATTGTCGCAATGATATTCTTGTCACAGGAGTTAGTGTAAGTGTGCTTTTATATATGTATAATAACTGATACATTTTCTTTAGGTAAGAAAAATAAGAATAAAAATATCAGAATAATTGCCAAACATGGGTAAAAACCCATTTTTGGGTCGAAAAAGCAAAACAAACTCTTTACAATAATTTAACTAACCAAAAATAAAACTCTACTTACTTAAAAATAAGAGTAATATTTGACTTAGTATAATTAATATTAAAATATTTCTATTTTATTTATTTTAATTCACAATGTGCCAACTATTCATTTGTAATGAAGAGTCTAATTTGGGTATATTGATGTCAAAAAATCCAAAAGTTCCCTGTCAAATATGGACTACAAACAAGTTAATACGCCTGCTAAACGTGCTTTTAAAATGTTTTTCCAGAAGAACGTCACAACTTTGAACCGAATGTAATAAGTAAATGTTGTAAGGATGTGGTTTTTTATCAGCTAACTACTGTTTCCAAGGCGGTCTATATTAGATTTCATAGTCATAATAATTGATTCAAGATATATTTTGCAGAGAATCGGTCCCAGCTATCGCAGTGGGCCAGGCTTCTGTCCTACAATCAATGCTACAACTGGTGGCTCAACGGAAATTCTGGTTGCTTCAGGAGTCAAGAAAAGTCTTCGCGTCAAAGTGCACATTATCGGGGTATTCTGATTTCTGTTTGGCGTTTTTCATTTTAATTACTTTGAACAATTTAAATAAATGTTTGAAATGCTTTTGTTTTAGCAATTTATTGTGCAAACAAGATTCGTATGCCAGTTTAATATTGAGGGTCGTGTTACTAGTGTTAATGCTAACATACTTGGCGACATTATTTACTGCGAACCCATGGAATTTTCATATACATCAAGAGCTCCCAATATTACGGCAACTTTCGCTGTAATTTGGGGAGGTTCTAAACCTCTTGACAATCCTGATAATATCCACGGTAAGTGAAATGAAAGATTGAATGTATTGGGCGAAAACTATCATTATTGTTAAATTAAGGTCGAAGTAAATTATAATTGTAAAAATTTATTTCAGTTGTTATTTACCGATGTCGAGATATGGCAGATAATTGTGGAATGTGCCTTGCACTGGGCGAAAAGTTTGGCTGTGGATGGTGTCAGTCGTCAGACCGCTGTGAAGTTCAAGAACAGTGCGATCGCAATGGCGGTGCAGTTTGGCTAAACAGAAACACGACTTGCCCCAATCCAGAGGTGACTTCATTTTCACCCCAGTTGGGGCCTTGGGAAGGCGGCACCAATATTACTATCACTGGCATTAATCTTGGCAAGACTTTCAAAGTAGGTTTTTGTTTTATCTTTCACTTTATTCAATTTCATTATTTCTTTAACTGGCTTACGATTATTTCAGTTCTGCTTACGACTCGTTATAATTCCCAATTTTTGCAAAAATGATGAAAGTTATGCATCTTATAAATAAATTCATCAGGAATATAATTTACTTAATCTTTATTTTTAAGGACATATACGGTGGAGTGAGTGTTGCTGGCATTCCCTGTGAACCGTACGAAGATCTTTATCAAAAGACCACACAGATTGTGTGTAAAGTTGACGGCCCGGGCACGCCAGAAGAAAGAAACGGACTCGTGGTAGTAAAAGTTGAAGACTTCAGAGGTAATTCAAAACAGAGTTATGAATTTGTAGATCCATCTATAGAAGACATAGGGCCACGCTTTGGCCCGAAATCCGGTGGAACTTTATTAAAAATCATGGGACGATATATGAACGCTGGGTCATCTATACAGGCCTTTATTGATGAATTACCATGCCGTATTGTGAGGTAAATTGAATGGTGTATAGATATTGAAGTCTGATTATTTTTCTTTCTTTTTCTCAAACTTCTCTAAATTTGCTTTGATTTTGGGATGATTGTTGCAGAACTGAATCATCAACAGCATATTGTATAACTAGCGCCTCGGAAAAGCAACGCACTGGTTACTTGAGAATGAAATTCGATAAAGGTGATAGAACGTATGACAAAGAGGTTTTTGAATATGTTGATGATCCGACGATAGAATCTGTAGAATCTGGTGTCACTACTGGACAGGTAAATGTGATTCTGGAGTCAAGTTTACTTAACTCCATTTGCGTATTTATTTTTTGGCATTGCAGCCTCTAGCTGGTATTGGCCTCAGGTGTCTCTCTTATAAAATTTGACTGTAAAGTTGGAGTGTCGCCATGCATACAACCCACCCGGATAAAATAACCATGCTGCTCCTAATTTTAATACTTTACTAATGATGTGACTTATTGTGCAGATTAAGATTGCTAAAGGCATACCGGCTGGTGGTATTAGGATATCAGTGACCGGACAGAACTTAAACTGTGTTCAGCATCCAGAAATGTACGTTTACTATCAGAACAAAATGTATTCGAAGGTATGTTTTATTTATTTTTTAATTAATTGTTTGTTTTTAATTGTATATAATAAACAATACCAAAATACATGGTGTAATTTTAAACTATTTCCCCCTAGAATTGTTCTGTTCTGGCAAACACGAGTATGCTGTGCTGGTCCCCAAAAATTGACATTGGTCCTGATGTTGAAATTGACGCTGAACATCCAATACAACTAGAGTTTGGTTTTAACATGGACAATGTAACCGGAGTGAGAAATCTATCAGCTCAACATGGCGCATTCCTTTTGTATCCTAATCCAGTATACGAACGTTTTGATGAGGAGATAAAGTATTATAAATCTGATTATCTTACAATTAATGTGAGTAATTCATAAGAGAATAAATTTTCTTCAAATTGTAAGAGGCTAATTAGTTGTGCATATTTAAGAAATTCCAAGGGTAATACTTATACATACAGGTTTAATGCGCTTCAGTCGAATGAAGTATTTTCGAGTCAGAAGTATAACAAATAGGAGATCTTAGTAATGAATGATTTGAAGAGTAGTTTCTTAGTAGAATTAAGGCAAAGCTAAAATGAGAAGAAATAAAAGACTCGGACCTACAGCCTCCAGATTTATTACAAGATACATAGAATTACTTTCAACTATTAAATCACAAAACCGCAACTTTTAAAATTTTTTTAGCTGCTTAAAATGTATTTTAGATTTGGAGAGGTTGGTCACATCAATAATTTACTATTTAATGTCAACGAATTCAGGAAAGCTTCAAAAATAATTCAATAGTAGTTGGGCATAAAGCCTGCCAGATAAATGAGACATTTCTTGACTTTTTTACCGAAATATTTCGTAAGCTATCCGACAGAGTAACTCTGTAGCGCCGAAACAAAATTTGCTAAATTGAGAAAAAAACTGTGTTGAACAAAATTAAAATGTATGGCCCGATTTGTGAGATGGCGTTTCTGTACTCTCCCCAAGTACTGAATTTTTTCTAGAAAAAATCCTGGTATTATCACTAAAATCTCGACAATACCAAGCTTTAGCGATGAAGTTGTTTCTGATATGTTTGTACATTGAAATAAATAAATAAAAATAAGAAATAAGCAAACAGGGGGGGACTTGCTGCTCACTGCTCAGTGGAAATTCACTTTTTTCCTTTGAAAATGCAAAAGCAGTCTTAAAATGACCATTTAGTAGAGCATTTATTGAGGTTACTTTTCTTTTTGTTCCTTCTCCAAAAATTGACATACGAGTAAATTAATAATTTGATATCAGTGAAAAGTCGGTTACGCAAAATCCCAGTTTTCTGCATGTACACCCCTCTGTTCGGGGTAGGGTTTTATTAAAAACAAAAACAATCCATATAGTCTTGAAGCTCAATAAATGCACAACTTTTTCTGTAATTGGGTGACTCCTTGATTCATTAATCATTGAAAAAATACTGTTAAAAATTTTAACGAAAGTCATCAAGAACGAATTTTCTAGACATTAAAGTAAAAATTTCATTGGTTATAAGAAACGTTTTGAGGCTCTGGGTTAAGCAAATTTATAGGATATTTAATGCTCTTTTGTTTGGGGTAAGCAGATTTGTTGTAGGATAAAGGATAGAAAAGTTAAGACAGTTTATATGTGGAAAACGCGAACATCGACGGAAAAGTTACAAATGCAAATATCATGGACACTGTTGAGAATCGGACCAAAGTGAAGAGAATATTTTTTGTTGCATTTGAACTGCTGAATCACCTTTCCATTTCTCCTCCGTGTTCCCTCTGCATAGAGAATATAGAAAATATAAACCAATTGTAAATTTTAAATACTAATATGTATTATTAAAAAAAAAATGAGTTAATAAAGAACTAATAACTAATAAAGAACTTACAGTACAGAATTGCTTTAATACTTATAGGGCCAACATCTTGATCGAGCATGTCAAGAACTGGACGTTGAAGTTAAGATCGGGACGAGCTACTGTAATGTGACTTCTCTATCCAGACAGCAGCTCACCTGTAGACCTCCAGTTGAGCAACCTCCAGTAGATGATCAGCGGGGATATTCCGATGATAATTCACTTCCTGAAGTTGTCGTGAGTAACTATTAAATAGTTTGATTTAAAAAATTAATAATTTATTATTAGTACATATTCAATAGTAATTATAATGTTACGTTAAGTTTACACAATTTCAGTTACTGAAAAGAAAGAAATAATTTTAATAAAAACCAACTAAACAACATGTACCGTATTATTTAATAAATAAATAAATAAATGGTAGACATTAAAAATACATTCAATGATTCTGCCAGTTCTTAAAGTTTTGATTAAAATAATTAAGAAAAAATTCTTCAAAAGACCACCTTTTTCTTTCATTTACCTCTCTTAAGAGAAGACATTTCCATCTGAAAATTCTCGGCATTGGGTTTTCACAAGACATAAACTTTATGAGGACCCCCGAATAAAAAAAGTGGAGTTTGCAACCGTAATATGTTTACAGTATTTTTAGTTGGGTTTCTTATATTTCAATAGATTTACGATTATCTACATTTTGCTAATAATACTAAAATAATAATTATTTTGCAGGTAACCGTAGGTGGCAATCTTACTTTCACGATTGGTAAACTGAGCTATGCATCACCGGCCGAACTGACAGGACCTCTGACTAAACCCGCGCTGTTTGGAGTCATCATTGGTGTAGTACTTCTACTGTTGGTGTTTGTTGCATTTTTAATAGCTTACCGAAGGAAATCTACAGAATCAAATAGGGTGCTTAAAAACATGCAGGAACAGATGGATATTCTGGAACTTAGAGTCGCTGCTGAATGCAAAGAAGGTATACATATATTTTATAATTATTATAAAAAAAAAAAAAAATAGTAATAATAGAACTCATTATAAAGAAAGTAGTAATTAATAATAAAATTTAAATAATAACAATATTAGTTATCAAAATTAGTAGTATTTGCAGTTTTTTTAAGTTTTAATGTATTACCTAATTATTATTATTTTTTTTTAAAAAAAACAGTTGACTAGAAGTGGGTATTAGTTATTTGTTATTTATTAATGTTTTAATTTAATTATATTTTTTTAATTTAATATTTATTTCATCGGGGTTGAGGTAGTAGGCGATGTTATAAGTTTAGAAGTACAGCAAGAAAATAACGTGTGAATGATTGCACAAGAATTATTTCAAATAAATACATTTGTGATACTATTTATTTATTTATTTTAATTTTTTTAGCATTTGCTGAACTGCAAACAGAAATGACTGATTTAACAGCCGATCTTACGGCTGGAGGAATACCTTTCTTGGATTATAGAACGTATGCAATGAAGATACTGTTTCCAAATACTGAGGATCATGCTGTACTTCAATCGGAACGTCCAGAACTGATGAGAAAAGAAAAAGGTCTTAGACTGTTTGGCCAGCTTATTCTCAACAAGACATTTCTTCTGCTTTTCATAAGAACACTTGAAAGCAATCGATATTTTTCGATGAGGGACAGGTAAGTGTAAATTACTACGTTGGTATACCAAATAATTTGCCCCAGGTAATGCAGCTAACTAAAAGTACGCATGGTTGCAAAAAATATTACTTATACCAGTAATAAACTTTCGATAAAAGGGCTGAAAACAGCTCTGGAACACATTCTTCATTATTGCAGTGTCCAAATAAGTATTTTTGCGCACAACTGAATATTATATCATCCTAATTAAAACGTTTTTTTAACTTTATTTACAAATTAGTTTTTCTTTCAATCGAGTTAAGCTTCTTTTCCTAGTTTGTGGGTTCATTGTAAACCTCGCAAAGATTAGGATGCTTCAGAGCTCTTCTCTTTGAAACCGAATCAATCATCAATATGGTTGCACCCTTGCAGTATGTAGTATGGGAAGGTTTATATTTTGGGGGATATAATTTCCAAGCTTCATTTTCATGCATGAAAACTTTTGTGACAATCCACAATTTTAAGATAGACCATATTATTATTATTTTTTTTTATTATTATTATTATTTATTATTTATTTTTTTTTATCATTACCTAAGCATAATAGAAGAATAATTTCTAGGGTTAATGTTGCTTCCCTGATAATGGTCACGTTGCAAAGTAAGATGGATTATTGCACGGACATTTTGAAAACTTTGCTAGCCGAGTTGATTGAGAAATGTATGGAAGGTAAAAGTCATCCAAAACTACTTTTACGCAGGTATGTATTTTAAAATTTCCTCCTGAAAACGTGGAATATTAGTTGGCTTTCAAGGAAGGAAGTGATAAAAAAGACATCTACTCGGTTTGGTTTGAAATGTGAGACTGTGGATTTTTTTTTTAAGTGATGGTTCTCAATACTATCAAATTTGCTATAATTACGACTGCTGCTGCGTGCTTATTTAAGATTCTTAATTCTTTTTTACGCAAGCGTAGGCTATGGTACCCAAAATACGCAATACAAAAGACCTGCGACCAGTAGGGGACACTAAATGTCCTATTTATTATGTTTAATTAAATTTCTCAATGCATTATACATATTTCGATTTGAATGCATTAATCTTCCGCTCGCTCATTATCTCACTTTCTCTGTAACATATTTTTTTTCTGGTCACTAAATAATAGGCCTATTGTTATTATTATTATTATTACTATTATTAATTTAGTGAAAGAAGTACTAAGTTTCTTTTTAAGTGCTGAAATTAAACAATCATTTCTAAGATTTAAGAAAATTTGGCTGTATAAATAAATTGCATTTAGAGAAAGTCTTATGAATGTTTCAAAGAGATTTTTGTAATCAATCCATGTAAGCCGGCTGATATTTACATTAATAACGTTTAGTTCGGCATTCTTTGTCTTATTTTATAATTGTTATTTTTCCTCTAGAACTGAAAGCGTGGCTGAAAAAATGCTATCTGCTTGGTTCACATTTCTTCTGTACAAATTTTTGCGAGAATGTGCCGGTGAACCTTTATATATGTTATTCCGAGCTATGAAGCATCAAGTTGACAAAGGTCCTGTAGATTCTATCACATCAGAAGCAAGATATTCTTTAAGTGAAGAAAAATTAATTCGCCAATCAATAGACTTTAAGCCGATGGTAAGAATTTGACGATTAAGATTATTTATTTATGTAATGGATATTTTTAAATGACAGAACTTAAATATTTTCAACTTTTCTTGGTGGCAATAGTATTGTGTATGAAATTTGTGTTAGTCGACATGTGGATTTAGTCTATGCTATAAATAAAACTTATCTGTTTGTAGAGGGGGGCCTTATATTTGACTATTTATTTTTAATATTTTGAACTCCTTAATGATAGTTTTTTGAAGATTAAATACAGGTATTTTTATTTTGTGGCTTTAATCTTATGTACTAAATTGGTCTGTTTGTTGTAGGTGTGTGGATGGCCTTGTAATTTATTTCAGTGTATATTGTCTAAAAGCCGCAAGATGTAGTTTTTAAAGAAAATGAAAAGATCGTTATAAGAGTGTTAATTAAGCAGTAATAACTTTCTACGAATTATTTGATACACCTTTTATAATTTTTGTACTGCCGGGTTGGGATTATGATGTGTTGCTTGTCGCTCACTGATAGCACTTGACAACTTTTCTCTCTTGAGATATTAATTTTAAAGAGACCAGGGGTTAGCCGTTTTTCATTAGGATTTTTCTTTTGCTTATTTTACTGCTTCATCTTATCATAATTTCTTCATAGATTAATTTTTTGTTGCTTATTGAATGAGATATGGTTTTGAACTGTGATGATTTTTTTAGAACAAATAATTATTGAGAGCCGCGTTCGTAGCAAACTCTCAACCTTTCATCAGCAACAGCTTGACTTTTATGTTTTTTTTTTTTTATTTACAGACAGTTTTAGTATCGATTTCTCAGCAGACAGTATTTGTGGCTGGACTTGATCCGAACACTGAGAATGTGCCAGTAAAAGTATTAGATTGCGACACGATATCCCAGGTGAAGGAGAAAGCTTTAGATACGATTTATAGAGCAACTCCTTACAGCCAGCGTCCCCGAAAAGATGATCTTGATGTTGGTAAGTTAATTTCCAAATTTGGTTTGTTTCAAAAGTGTTAGTGTATTACGAACTATATTCAGGGCGACTTAACCGTACGGTATTCTTGTTCAATAGAGTGGAGAACTGGCACTTCTGGCAGGCTGATCTTGTATGACGAAGATAGTACCACTAAAACTGAAGGTGAATGGAAGAAGAGAAATACTCTTAATCACTACCGTGTAAGTTTATTTATGCTTCTAATTCTTTTTTTTCAATAAAAATTATGTATACTTTCCGTAATTCCTAACTATCCCAATTATTTAACATGGAGAACGTGTAGTTCCCGTATTATGCATTCAGATTTATAGTTACAGATTGTGTTGCAGGTACCTGATGGAGGTTCGCTTAACCTTGTCTCAAAACAAAATTCCATTTATAATCTATCAATTTTGTCCGAAAAAACTGATAAAGCACATAAGTATGAAACGCTTAACTTATCGAAATTTAGTTCAGCTAGCCCGCCACTTAGTCGAGCCACTTCGCCGCTCAACAATGACCACGATGGTGGTCTTAAGGTACGCTTGATGCGTCATGTAAATACATAAGATAAATTTTTGCTTTTTCCATTTTTTCTTTCGGATCTAATTTTTTTTCTTTTCTTTTTTTAAATTTAAGGTTTGGCATTTGGTCAAACACCATGATTCGGATGCTCAGAAAGAAGGAGAAAGAGGAAACAAAATGGTTTCGGAAATCTACCTCACCAGACTTCTAGCTACAAAGGTAACGAATTTTTAATTTTCAAATAAAAAAATATTTTTGAAGTGCCTTTTGTCCGAAACAATGGTTTTTAGAATTTGGCATGGGTGTACGGAATAGCTGAAAGTTTAGAGAACCAAAAAACAAGTTTTTCGGTTAAAAATCAGTCAGCTGGATTTACCGTTTTACTTAATTTTTTTTTTTTGCATTTTTCTCGAAAAACTGTTCTGTACCAATTTTCTTTGAATTTTATTAACGCCTTTCATTTAACAAATCATTTTGTGAGAAAGGAATGTTTCGGCCCTCTTCTAAAGTACGGTTTTAATACATTAGTTTAAAACACTTGTATAATTTTAACGATTGTTTTTATTTATTTATTTCTCTTAATTAATTTTTATTTATATAATTTTTTTATCGGTACTTCTATTAATTACGGTCGTTTTATATTTTCGACCTCTATTTTTTACCGGAAATATCAGTTTTGAGGCCCCTAAAGTTCGAAAAAGTAGGTTTTAGGCAATGACGTGTGTGTACAAATTCATTTCAACACCGCATAGAAATTTTTATCATTGAACAGTAGATTCTTTCTGTAGTAATAAATTAAAATGTTAATTATTATTTTTTGTGATTCTTATGTTTAAAAGTATTTTCTGTTTTTTTAATATAATTCTTTTTTGTTTTGGGAAAGGCATATCAAAAATACAATAATGTTTCTGCAACCGTGTCCTGATAAAATTAAGTTGAGCAACCTTGACTCCATATGGTGACTATTTTTATTTTTTTTGTTCAGGGAACGTTACAAAAATTTGTCGATGATTTGTTTGAGACAATCTTCAGTACTGCCCATCGTGGTTCAGCCCTGCCTCTTGCCATTAAGTATATGTTCGATTTTCTAGACGACCAAGCTATTCAGCATGGCATTACTGACCCAGAAGTGGTACATACTTGGAAAAGTAATAGGTAGAGAAATGTTCACACTATTTATGTATTTTATTTTATTTTTTTAAAACTGTTTTAGAAGATATTAGAAGATTAATTCTTTTACTTATCTTTTTCAGCCTGCCATTGAGATTCTGGGTTAATTTAATTAAAAATCCTAATTTTGTATTCGATATTCACAAATCTAACATTGTAGATTCGTGTTTATCAGTTGTCGCACAGACCTTCATGGACTCCTGTTCAACCTCTGATCATAGGCTTGGTATGTTTATTTTCCTCTTCTTCTACTAAAGGAAATTTGTCAAATTGCAATACCTTCACAATCATAAGTCATGTGCTTCCAGTTTACTATCTAGCCTTTTTTCGTCACTGCCTTCTACCAACTTTGTACTTATAAACTTCCATCAAAAAGTTTCCTTTTAGAATAAAAAAATGTTGGTGAAGGTGTAATTTTCTTATTTTGTAAGAATTTTCAAAAACAGGGTTGTTTTTGGACAATTTTGTCAAAATCGAATTTCTTTAAAAAAATCTTTAAAACGTGTGTTTTTCTCTCTTTTAAATGTTATAATTTTGTCTTTCATCATACATTTTTTTAAATAAAATTAATTTTTTAAAAATTTATTTACGAGTTTTTCAAAAGCATACAATAATGCAAAGAGCAAAAATGCTAATTTTGAAATTTAAAATAGTAAATAGTCAAAAGTATTAAATAAATACCTTCAGTTGTTAAAAGATTTTAAATATTAATTTTATTGAGCCATCCACAAAATCACCAAAAATTAGAAAGTTACAGAAGTGGAAATCTTAATTGAGAAATCACTCTTCATTTTTACAGAGAACTTATTCTCTTTAATTTTACAGGAAAAGATTCACCGAGTTCCAAACTTTTGTACGCTAAGGATATTCCTGTGTATAAAGAATGGGTGGAGCGTTACTATGCTGATATTAAAGTAATGCCAGCAATATCTGACCAGGATATGAGTGCAATGCTCTCAGAAGAATCAAGGGTAAGTTTTGGCTTCTCAATTATAAAGCAACCTAAATAAATTATTAAATTAATTGCTTTGAGGTCCTCGGACTGCATAAAGATATTTTTACTTTCTATTACTTCTTTTAAGAGGGGCGTAGTTTTTTGTCAAATTTTCGACACAGGAATGTGTGTATTGTGGGTGTATGTGTTTTTGGGTGTTTTTTTTTTGTTTTTTTTTTACTCTTTATTCTACATGCTCACATAATCACAAATTTAATTTTACATAACTACAACACTAGCAGATACAGAAAATAAACATTTAAATTAGAACTACTTCAATCTAACACAACTGTCTATGTGTGAGTGTGAGTGAGTGAGGGAGGAGGAGAGTGAGGGAGAATGAAATATTTCAAAACTTTGCATTTTGTATTGATTCTGTTGTTTCTGATATTTTTAAAATTTTGGCTAAAATCAGTCGAAAGAAATGCAAGTTTACTCTAAAGAGTTTACTTCTTCGGGTTCCAACATTTGTTGTAAAGCAATATATCGAAGTTATTTACTTTGTTTAAAACGTAATACATGAAAGCTGATTTTGGGAGGATTCACAGGGATGTTAAATTAACCTTAAACATCCTTTCTACGTGCCTTAGTACGCCATTGTACAGTTCTGTCACTTACATATAATATACAATAAATTTATTTGCTTTTTTTAAAAATACAATTTTTATAAAAGCTGGAGTCCAGCCTAGGTTTAATAGTCAATAATCATACAAGATACAAAGAAGCCAAAAATAAACAAATTAATTCTAATATACAAAACAAAAAAGTATTCTTTTAATTAATTATCAATTATCTATATATTACACTATATACAGAAATGTCGAGCAGAATTATAGCCAACGTTGGAGTTCTTCTTTTATTATTATACATTTTTTTGTGAACACAGCAACAGATTTTAATTGTTTTTCACTTACACAATTTAAGAGGCGATCTAACTGGTCTAATAGACAATAATTATAAGGCAAAATATACTGGCCAATGTACTTTGTTCTGAAACTACTGAAGAATTTACATTCAATCAGAAAATGGGCGATTGTGTCTCGCAAATTTTCTGAGCAAAGCTTGCAGTTAATTTCAGGATTGAATTTGTAAATTTTATTTTTTAAAATAATCCGTGGAAATATTTCATTGGCTGAAAGAATTTTAGCAAACCCAAACTCTGCATTTATCCTTAAATACGATTCATCATTATGAAAACTACTGATAAATCTGATGTAGCTGTTATATCTACAATTATAGATTTTATTAATGTCAATACTAATCAAGTGCAACTTATAGGCATTAATTAAATTCTTTTTACTCTTTTTCACCTGATTAAAGTTGTTAGACATCCATAAATATGTTGCTCCAATTTTTTCAAGTGAACACAAAAGAGAACTACACCAGTTAAAGGGTTCTGTCACTTACATAAAATTAAGCTAATAGCATAGTCATACATGTAAAAAAAACAAACTAAGAATTCCAAATGAGATGAAAATTGGTTGAATGGAAGTACAACTTTATAGAATTCGTTTCCAGAAAGTATAGTTCTTATTTATTAGAGATCAGATATTGACTCACGAGCGCGAGACCTTAAAAATTATTTAAGTGTTAAGTAGATTAGTGTTCTTTCCTTTAGATTTTATTCAGTTATAAAAAGTAGATAATAAAAAAAAAGTTCAAAGATTACCTTGGTCAATTAGAGTAATAATTGAAATAAGAAAGTCATCTGAGTGTTAAGAGATGTTTTTTGTTCTAGTTACATTCCTCTGAGTTCAACACGAACTGTGCCCTCCATGAACTTTACACATACGCGATGAAGTACAACGAACAGCTGACGGTTACATTAGAAGAGGATGAATTTTCACAGAAACAAAGACTTGCCTATAAATTGGAGCAGGTGCACAACATCATGATTGCGGAGTCTCATCCCTGAGCCTCGCAATACTTCCCTCAGTACCGCTCCTATACTCTACGGCAGCATTGCTCAACCTTTCGAGATATGAAGGGACAAGGGAATATTTCCAGAAGTGCCTCGGTAGTCGATACCAGCTGAAAACGTTAAAATTAAAAAAACAGTGTCCGCGTTTTTTTTATTTGCATGTGTATACATGTTTATAAATATATATAAATATATATATGTGTGTGTGTGTGTGTGTTTTAAATGTAAGTAAGCATGCATAATTACGTGCGTGTACTGCCGCGTGGTTCTATCTGTGTATATGTCTTGTATGTATGTGTACAGTGGATGTGGCGCCGCTCTCGCTCCGAGATTCGTCAGGCTCGGAATTTGTAAAGCAAGGAAATATAAACATAAATAAGTCTGAGAATTTAACCTCTTTGTGTAATTATTCATTTTTTTTAAAGTTTTTCTGTTTTTACTGGTCACATATCTCAAAGGAAAATAGGACGTTAGTGAGGTATCTTAATGGGTGTAAATTCTCAGTTTAATAAAAAAAAGTAACACTGAGTTCGATTTTATATAAATAAATGTTATTGCTGAAAAAATTAAAAGACACTCCAAAGCAAAAAATTAACCTTCCCTTAAATAAATAAATAAACCCCTTGGTTGTGACAATTCATCCCCTAATTCACACCCTAATTACTGTATTTTATATATTAAATGTACTTAACTGTTGCCGTTTTTTGTATTTTCCTGTTGTAAAATTTGATGTTGTTTATAATGTGCTTTAAACAACCCCATATCGAATAAAAAAAAATAAATAAAAAATAAAATACAAGAAAAATAATTGTAAAGACAAATTTGGTTAAGTGTGCAGTTGTTGTACATTCTGCCTAATCCGTTTTCATTTAATTTATTTTTTTTTGTTTTTTTAATTCTAGAGGTTTTTAACCCATTTAAAGAGACACTGTAAATAAATTAGTATTTTAGATACTGGTGGGGACATAAATAAAATTGTATTTACTTCTTGGGCTTGAACGTTTAAAAATGTGAATATCCTCTAATTGTTATAATAGAAACTAAACTGGCGCTAATAACCCCAGTAGTTGATGCGCCAAAAAAATAAAAAAAATAAGACAAAAAACTATAAAAACTAAAACCCAATTCATTGCCACGAGAGTTGTACCAGAGGTGGGTAAAATTGTTTAAAACAATTGTTTTCTATTATTTTTTATTTACAAAATTGAATAGACAATAGTAATGGGTTAAGCTCAGTGGTTTTGCACTGGACTCAAACTGCGAAGGTCCTTGATTTGGTTTAAGTTTACTCCCTTTACTCAGAATGTTGCACCTCAAATCAGTGATAATACTATAACGTTAAATCGATGTATCAATTTTTATTTACTTCCTATTTTTAGATTCGCACCAACACGGCACAAAAAAAAAACAAAAAAAAAACTACGGACGAATAGTATCTCTTTTCAAACGTGGACCCACACTCCTATAGTTTAGCAATGAAATCAAACGGGAACTCTAGATCGGTTTTTTCTTTTTACAAATTTTCGGATCTCTGTGACTGTTGTCAGATTAGCGTTGATCTTAGTTATCTTGCTTTTTAAGGTAGGAAGCATTGATACTCATTCTGCTCTTTTTCTCTAAGTAGCTCAGCATTATTAATATTTTTAGCTTTAAATGTTGTTCGTCAATAAATCCCTAGTCATTAAGTGATAAAAAGAAAGACGAAGCTCACCTCTGGTTAAAGATGGCTCTAAAAATAAACAACCAAACGCCACTGAAGAATGTCCTTGGCTGCCCGTATATAAAATTTCATGGGCCTAAAACTTGTTCATGAAGTTCCCAAACCCCGTCTTCTAGTTCTGAGTTCGTAGTAATGAGGTTTGGTGTCACGAATCCCTACTGGCTGAAAACAGCCAAAATCTAACGACTCCCGCAAAATCTAACGGCGAGCTTGCCGAGGGGTTAACTTGAGATCTTAGGTGATATCTTGTCGTCATATAAGATTAAATCTTATCTCTGTCACCAATGAGATTATTTTATGGAACGCTTTTTTCCTTAATCAATCAGTGAATTTGCTATCCTAAGTAAGTGTTCTACGGTAAACAAAATTTAATTTTCAGAACCTGATTTCACAATTCCATAAATATTAAGGGAGAGTATAAGGGGTAATTTTGTTAAAAAACAGAAGAGGATTACCTTTTTAAAATACAAATCTTATGATATAATATTGAAAAGTTTGATTTAGATTCGTGTAGTCAACCTGTTTAAAAATTTCATCGGCCGCCCCTAGTATATATCTTTTAAATATTCATGTCACCCACCATATTTAAACAAAAAATATTAATTACATAATTTTGTTAAAAAAAACTCAGAATATTTATTGGATGGCTGTTTTATGCAACATAATTAAGAAAACAATGAACAAATGTTTTATAACGTGTGTGCCATATAAATAATGTAGGATGTAAATAAAAGAACAAAAACTCCCGTTCGTATTTTGTATTATTATATGTAAATAATTCTTGATATGCCTTCATCTAAACAGAAATTATTTAATAATTAGGGGTGCTGATATTTTGTTTTAATCGTGTATATTTACAAGAGATGAAATATTGTAAATACTACTATCAATTTTTTTGTTGTTTCCAAAAAACGCAACAAATTGTAATTTTCTCTGCTGCCATTTTTAATAAATAAAATTCTTTTTTTTTCTTAAAACGAAGGCGAATTCAAAGTGATTTATTTTATTTTATTTTTTAGCTCAATTACTGCCCTCTACTATCAATTTTTTTGATCAGGCAGATTGTACAACTTAAAAATATTTTACTCAAAGGAGAGAGTTGAATTTTAAAATTTTCCTATTTGAATGAACAAAAAATTATCATTTTTTTATGTTAAACGTCAATTGACTGAATACTAAGATAATAATTGGGAATTGATCTTTGAAAAAAAAAGTAAAAATTAAAAAATAATCTAATTGTATGTTTTATTGTTGTGTAATTGTTGTATTCCCCCCAAAAATGCCACATAACCCCTGAAAAAATAAAAAATATTAAAAAAATAAACACTAAGTCTATCAAAAATCCAAGTTGCGTGTTTTCTACGATTTTGCAACACCACATTCTTTTTTAAAAGATTATTTTGTATTAATTTCATATGTGTAATTTAATAATATTAATAAAAAAAAAAGTTATATGACAATTATTGATTGAAGTGAAATTATTCTATTTTAAGTATACGCTTAAAAATTTTCAAAGAGGGAATTAAAGCTTTATACGAAAATAGTCTTAGAATACAAAGTGATAGTCCTACTAGTGAATTTTTAGTATGTACTAAGTTCAGAAAAAATCACTCGCTGGTTCCTTTTTTGGTTTTCTTCAATTTCAGAATTTTGACCAATTGAATTATCGGTAGTGTAAATGATTGTTTTATCTTTATTGGTATAAATGCTAGTGATTCTCCCATTTTTGCTGCAGAAAAACGTCTGTGGATACATCTGAATTGTGAAACGTCCAGCCAGAGTTTTTCTGCTCCCAGAAAGAATTACAATAGATATTGTTTTTGATATTAAGTAAGTATATATTTTCCGTTCATGGCATTTAAACAAATATTAGGTGTAGATCATTTGGTATTCATTCTTTGATCTCTTAACTTAAATGACGGAGACCTAATTAAATTTCTGTTCAAACGGTTTTTAAGTCACAAACTACCATGCACTAACAATACAGTTATATAATAAAAACTACCTAATTTTCATACCCCAACTGGCTACAACTCTTACACCTAAACCACACAACTTATTATTGACGGACACTTGAAGTAAATGAAACTATTTTTTTGTCTGAAAAGACGCTTAAAGCAAATATTTTCTCTTTTCGATAAATATTTTGGGTATACTGGCAGCTTGATAGCAAGCAACGTCTCTGAATTTATTATTAATATTGAAACGATAGATTTAAATAAGTATGGTATATTACACGTCACTTGACTGTACAGAACCCTCGGTAAAAGTGACATAAAAACTTAATACTCGATACAGTTAAGTGCCATTTTTGGTTGGTATTTTTGACCTAAAGCTTTTTATCATCAATTTTATTGATTCATGAAACCTCAAAACATATATTTTGGGTGAAAACTCAGATTCGAAATTCTACAGCTTGACTTTCTTTATAGCTAAAATTTCTTACCGCAGCTTACATAGTAAAATTTACTTTAAGTTCAGACTTAATTCTAAAGTTTTTATTGATTTAATTCTGCATAAGTCACCTATATTAAACATTTGTTTGGACGGAATCCTACGTCTCAGCTCCCTTTTAAATCCGATTAAAATCATTGTTCTTAGAAAAAAGTTTTTAAAAAAAGTATTATACTATACTAAAAGAAAGAAAATTTCTAAAAGAAAAAAAAAGGAAAATATTCTGTAATCCAAATTTTTGGGGCAATTTACTTTATCACGAAGTTTCGAGAATACATTCGATTGTTAACAGCAAGGTCAAAAGCTGCATGTAGCCGCCTTAAATGGTCATGAAACAACAAGCTGAACATAAAAAAATAATAAAAGCATTTGAAAAAAATTGGGAGCAATCAGAGATAGGATCATACTAGGTTGCTATGCCAGTGTTACTGACCCTTTCATTTCTGCGAGACAAGAATTTATACTTACTGGATCGATATTTCGTAGAAGGAACATGTTGGAAGAAAATTTATCAATTGTAATTGTAATAATTAAAGTAAGAAAAAGACTTTTAAAAAAATATAATTTCACTTCAGTCAATTAATCTAGAAAAATTAAAGTATATTGGTGACTATATAATAAATAAAACCCCGCTCTTTTTGTGATAATTGTTTTTCTATTTTTCTCTCGCCTGATAAAAGTAAAATTTAAGATAAGTGCGCTAAAAATTAATATTTCCATTCACAACGCTGTGTAAATTATTATAAAAAAAATTATGCAATTTAACTGTAATATAGCAATAACGAAAATAAATAAAGTTTTGCATATTTGAGCAATTACTCTCCGAACTCTTTTAAAAATGTTCGTCCTTTTTGCTCATATTCGGTCCATTCCAATTAAAAAAATAAATAAATAAAGTAATGTGTTTCGACAATATTATCCATAGTTTTAATTGATGTACATTATATTATTATTATTATTATTATTATTATTATTATTATTATTATTATTATACTCTTTTTTCAAGAAATGATAATAATAATTTAAACTATATTAACAAATTATAAAATTATATGTTGTATTAATTTTTTTTTCTAATTACAATCTATGTTTAAACAAATGTGAAGAAATATGCCCATTGGACATAAGCCAAAAATTATGCTTACAAAACATGTGGGCAATACTAAAAGAAGTGGTTTCACTGTTAGTGGTAGTGATTTTTAACAAAAGATTATTTAAATAACATAATGACCTGCATTTTTACTATATAAATATTTTATTGTAATGGTGTGTTCGTTTAAAAGAGTTTTTAATATTTATTTTTTTCTACACTCTATTAATAACAAAACACAATGTCTAACGAGACACTCGCAAATCTTACTTTTACTGCAGGTCCTAAAGTTCTAACTTACACATTTTCTTTTAACGTTTAAGTTTTATTAAACATAATATTTTCAGTTTGATAAAAGATTCACTACACTAAAACGGTAGTTAATTAAGAGAGAAGCGTTAAGTGCCAGTTCCTCTACATTCCTCTTTTCCTGAATATGTTTTAAATAAGTGTCATGCCAGCAAGTATTTAGTGTGTCTGCAAACTTTAAAGACAGCTGTATCGAATTGTCCATCAGTTTGTTTGAAACAGTTTTCTTAGAAAGTTTAGATGGGTTCTTAGTGAAGTTGATATATTGTTTAAGGCTTTTCTCTAAAGTGCCACTATAGAACAATATTGTTTTTTACTTCCTACATGTTTGTATCATTAAATGCATTGCTGACCTTCTTAAACAAGGTAGCATAGATATTCTTTAAAAATTTGTTGGGTCCGCAATGCTGGATTAATCATTTATTTTATCCGACATAGCTCGCTTGATCCTTCAATTCTTGCAGATTTTGGATTTTCATCCATCAGCAGCGGCTATTTTTTAGTTTGGTTCCAGAAAACGTGACTTTCTCTTCTTTCGCGTAACTATGTGGATTTTTCTATTTTTGCGACTTTTTTTTTTTTTTTTCATTGCAGTAACATATACTTTCTTTATCTGCCAGTCTCATCTGTATTTAGGAAAACGTTTGAAGTCCTTATGCAGTCAGCAAGTGTAGTGTGTGGCAGAAGCTATACTGACAGTGAAATTTTCAATTCTGAAAAAAATCTCTAATGATGGATGACGATCATCAGAAACTAGTCATCTAGAAAAAAAAGGTGCTGAGACGGATAAACTCAACCATTTTCTTTTGAAATTCGGGACCACAATTACAAACTCACACATATTTTATTTTTTGAAAAAATTATGTAAAAAATAAAAGAATATCTTAGATGGGCTGGATTCTGATGAATTTATCGCTTAGATTTCAAGTGTTAGGAGGTGAGATAGGCTTTAAAACAATAGTGCCATAACATTTTGCTATACCGGCGAGAGTCTCCCAACTATCTAATATTGAATTAAAGTTTAAAAAACAGTTACAATGGTTCTGGCTAGAAAAAGTCTTGTGAGTGTTTCAATCAGATTTTCAATTTACCTCCAATTGAGCAGTCATGCCCAGCTCCGAATTGGCTAACTTTAGTGCATATAAGTGTATGTTACTGCAATGAAAATGAAAAAAAAGCAAAATTAGAAAAATCCACGCTATTTAAACTTAAATGGAAATAATGCAAGTTTTGCCAAATTATCATCAGCAACCTGCTAGATAGCTACAACGATAAGGACATTTTCCTCCAATAATAGTTGTTTTACAATAAAAGAGCAAATTAAAAAAAAAAAACAAAAAAAAACGCGCAATTTTTTGGACTCATTATGATAATAAGGTATTATATGTTTTCATTCATAATGAAATGCACAGTTTGACATATATTTGCAGGCAAAGGATATAACAAGAAGATAGCCTTAATCCTCGTTTTTTAATTATTTAAATCAGCTTTTTGTCTATTGCCAGTTACTGGCCATCAAACATAAATGAAATTGAATTCTAACTAAAAATCACTTTTTGTACTTTTTGAGAGTTACGTTTAAATCTTTTATCAGACCGGTGATTTCCGATAAATTAGTTACCTATCTTCTTTTAGTTTGTAAACAGTCTTCACATAGATTACATAGTTAGAAATGTCCATCTCACGATGATGACAAAAGCTTTAATGACGTTTTCTAAAATACGTACTAATAATTTCATATCTTATGTCGGCTGCACTTGTTTCCTGCTGAAGATTTCTTGAGGCTTTCCTTGCTTGTATGGTTCACTGTTTCACTTTCCTTTCGCTTTCTATCTTTATTTTCCACATCATTGAGGAGAAATTCAATTTCTCCAATCTCTTCATTCATCTATTAAGTAGCAAAATGTTATCATTAAAATATTTTAAATATGAAATCTGTTATGTTGCGTGCAGGTTTTGTGAAGCAGTTTCAATTCGGAGTGCAAATGGTGTTTTCTGCCGTTTTTTGGAACCTTTAATTATATATAAAAAAGAAAAATGATATAAAAAATATTTCCCAATACCTGCAATAAAAGGTCAACTACTAACTCACATACATTACAATATTATTTTTTTGTTTAAAGCCTTCTAACAAGCATTTATGATGGCTTGCCTAATCTTGCAACACCTTTCTAATGCTGCAGGAGTGGAGGAATATAGGCTGTTGCATCTATACTACTGGGCTTATCCTTAACTTTAGCATTCTTACCCTATCACCTAAGAAGCAAGGCTGTAGACCTATTTATTGCTAAACATCACTTCCATGCCGGATGCTCGCCGGTCAGCGGCCCTTATTTCGGCATCTCGATTACCAAATATACGGGTGAATGCAGGATTAAATTTACTCGGTTGTTCTCCTTAACTTCCATACTAAATGCGGCCGTATGGCCAGTACCCCGCAACGGAAGCAATGGCTTTTATACATTAACTCCGATTCTTTCCGTTTCAAAGTACATTCTTGGGAATCACGCTAGGCGATTATATCAGTAAGGTTTCTAGCTGTACTCGCGGAGAGGACTATTCTTTTCACCTCTGCCCTGGGATGCTTATTCTCCGAAAATGAGGGTAGTTAGTAAGAGTGTTATTATTATTAAAAGGCCCTGCATGATAAATTTGCAGCGGGATCTTCTTTTATCTTGCCAGTCCTATCCATAATAACATTCATAGTCCATTATTTCAACAGCTTCTTACAGCTCACTGCCCGGCGTTGCGACAGTGTTGTCTGTAACTAGAGGACACTGTCCAGAGGCTGGCGGTGCGCTGAAAAAAAAACTCCAGGCGCCTATAACCTCAGATTTTGACGCGCCTTAAATACAAAAAATAATAAAGAACGTAGTCCATTCTTGTAGTGCATTTAATCTTAACAAATCCACAGTACGCTATGTGTCACCTACACTGATCACGATGTCAATATCACAGATAATTTAAATATTTTCTTTCTTCGAAGAAATAAAAATAAACAAAAAAATGGCTTCATGAAAAATCTTTGGGCACATTTCTTAACAGGGCATTTTGTATGGATGGCTCAATATACCTTGATGTTACAAATTATTTTTTTCCTCAAGTGGAGAGCATGCTTGTTATTTATTACATAATATTTTGATTTTTTTTTTTTTTTTAAATTTAAAGAAACAAATTTAGTAAAAATAATTCCTCTGGGGAGGGGGGCGAATCTGCTTTACATAAATATAACCGCAAACATTAATTTGTTTTTTGTTTTGTTTTTGTTTATTTTTTTTGCAAGCAGATTTGATAGATTTAATTTATTTCATTTTATTGTGGAAGCCTTGTGTTTTTATGACACTAATGAACATGGCTGACTGCTTGTTACCAGTTGCATTTTATTTTAATACAATATGAATGTTCCATGAGCATATATATATATTTTATGATATATTTATATATATCATGCGTAATGAACTGTAATGGAGGCTAACTTAAGATATTTTCTGATGGAAATAAATCTGGGCAAAAGTAGTTTTTGGAAGTTTTACCATAACGTTGTACAATTTTAAATGAAGTTTCATTTTTTTATTTTTTTTTTACTCAAGAGGCTGAGTACCAGTTAAGTGAGTGGAATAATGAATCTTTCAACGCGAGTGGGAAGAACGAAACCAGGGTAACGGATGGATCGGAGACCATCAACCGGGCTGGGCATTAATAAATTTAAATTATTTTAATGTTATTAATTAATATTCATAACTAATTATAAGAATCCATTTTTACGAGAAAGACAAGACAAATTTTTCTTTACATTCCTTTGCCAGCCTTTCGTCGCCTCTTACAGTTGAAGTTTAGCTTGCATTTTATTTTTCGAGTTTTTTTTTTAAGCAGGAGAAAACTATACATGTTTAATCTTATATCTTCAGAGTAAGGATAGTCAGTATTACTGGCATCGCAGTCAGAATTGCTTGCCACGAGAAAATGAATGAAGTGCTACTACAGACTCAAAGCTCCAGTTTGGGGATTGATGGTAGTAGATCTTGGCTCCAATTGGTGAGGGCAAACTTATATCTCTCTTCTTCTTTGGGAAGCAGTGCAACAAATTTATTTGGCTCATGACAATGAAAATGTTAAATTAGGTTTTAAATTCAAGCGATTCCCTTTCCTTTTTTTTTTTTACTTTCATACACATAAATGCAAAAAATTGGAACACCCAATTTATTTGAAACACTGTACTAAGACGCGCATCGCCTTAATTGCTCTATTCTGATTTAAAAAACTTAAGTTGAATCTGTGCTCACGTCCAATGTGGATCAAGATGCTCATTACCATCGGAAAGTTCTTCCATTGAGCAAAGAAACCAACCTTCTTATACAAATTTTATTTGTTCACCTGAACGCCCATGGTTCTTAAGAAGGGAGTTTGCGATATCATACAGCAGTTAGAAAGGAACGATGAAGCGACGCCCAGATCCATTGACCTTTGCCTGCTTCTACATCCTTTTGCCCACTCTTCGCAAGTTAAATCATATTGTAACGTCTTGAAAGAAGGGGCGGGTGTTGGTCTAGTGGTCATGAGCGTGGCTTTGTAAGTGGGAGGTGTCCAGTTCGAATCCCGCGTTTGGCTACTTTTTATTTATTGGAAATAATTGTTTATAGTAAAGTATGAAATTCAGCCCTCCATCCACGACACCTAATTGGTAGTTGGGCGTTAAGCCCCGCCTGAAAAAATAAGCGATTACTTTATGTCTTGAAAGATACTGTCTTCACCAGAAAAATATGTTGGTAACATGTCTAATGTAAACAGTTTTCTTCAAGAGATGAATTAAATGTTTAATAAAGGGTTTAGTGGTCTCGTTTCTTTTTTTAATTTTAACAAAAACAAAATTAATAGTTTGTAGAAATATTGTTACTAGACTTCGACAGTCATTAATTTATAAAACACGAAATTTAGATGAAGCTGTTACACAGATATCTCAAATAAGCAAAAGGTGTTCCGCCATTAATTTCTCTCATTTTTATTTATTTAGTAATTTGTTTTGCACGCGAGTGTTTTCAATTCCGTCCACCTTAACCATAAATAACTTCGACTGCTGTCTATTTTACATCAATAACTTATGATTGTTAGCCTCCATTTTTTTTTTTAAATAATAATTTATTTTGTATATTTTATGAATTATAATTAATTTGTGTTACTCCTACAATGCCATAAATTTTTGATGCATGCGTGTATATGTTTATATATTCTAGTTCCTTCAAGCTTTTATTATTTTTTTATATTAATATATATTTTATTAATTTTTTGTTTGTGTAAATATTTTGTACTTAAAGCCATAATACGTCAGACACATAACTATGTCCAGAATAGCCTGACCTCAGTCCTTTTATTCTAATTAAGTTTTGTTCTCTCCAATTTCAGAGGCAAAAAATGTACAAAAAATGAATGAGACACTTTTTAAAATGCAAAACATAAAAAAAAAATCTTATTATTGCATTCTTTCAGAAATCAGAAATAAACAAAATTCTTATTAAATTGGTGTTTTTCTTTCTTTGTGTTTGTTTATTTATTTTTTGTTTGATCATATCTAGATTTGCTATTATTTTTAGTTGTAAAAGGAATGATTACGATTGTAAAATCTTCGAAAATGTGTTTTCTGCGTTATAAATATTTTCAAAACACTTGAATGCGAATTATGTAACAGATTATCTCAGAAGAGGAATGCTCAAATTTAGTATTCTATTTTTATGTTAATGTCATTGCGATTCTGAGGTTTTTATGCAATTATCATCCGGTTGGGCATTTTATTTTGTTCAAGATTTGTTCCAAAATCCTTTAAACATTCTTTTTTTAATTTGGTACAATATTGTCACTTTCTATCAATAGACCTATCAATAGATAGATAGGTAGGCACTTTCTATCAATTTTATTGAAAGCGTTTCCCCCTGAAAAATAGATTTTTTGTTTTTCTAGGTTTCCCAGGGAGCTGTAAATGAGGTACCTTATAAGGTGCAACTTCAGTATATTGTACGGTTTTACTACCTGTATAAAAGATATTAATAGCGTTGCTAGAATTCCAAACTTAAACAAAATCTGTTAACCGAAACTGTGGCTATGCCTATTCTAATTTTCCACTATTATTTTATTTTTATTTTTTTAAACAGCTTCAATAATTTTTATTAATTACGGCATACAAACTGCATAGTAAACATTTAATTTTAATGCACAAAATAATTTAGGCAAAATATGTAGAAGGACTTAGGAGTTCACATTAAGAATAAAATTGCTCACTAACACAACTTTGGAGTGGCACATCTCACATATTGTCTCTGACTTATAGAATGCTTGAATAATATGATGAATAAGCTCTTATTACATCATCTGCAACCTACTTGAGAGAGATCAGCATTTTAAAATGGAGACTGGTATACCCAAAAAGAGTTGGAACGGTCCTTAAACAAAACAAAAAAAATCATCGGAGCACCGGAATTGTTGAAAGTAAGTAGAAAAAAGAGTTTTCTTACTGCGTGTTGTACGAATCAGTGCTTTACTTGTAAAGCAGGGGTTTCAACCTTTTTTTTCACTTTTAGGAACCCTTGGAGCTCATGGTTTTTCTTGAAGGAACCTCATGTTTAAGTAGCAGATAAAATAGTTTATCAAAACTTTTTTCCACTCAAATTAGCGAAATTATTCTTGTATCTTTATTTAATTTTAATTCAAACATCTTAAAAAGGCAAAAGCTAGCGAATCAGGTTTTATTTACTTTATAGAATATTCATTTCATTGATTCATTTTATGAATAATAAACTATTCAATTTTGTAACAATGCGTCTAGATTGGTGTATTTGAAGCCCGGGCCTTTTACCGAATTTCAAGATTTTATTTGATCAATAAACTATTTATTTATTTCTTACAATCAACTGCCTTTTTATACCAAATCTATATTAATATTGTAATTTATTCTTAAATATTGTATTAATTAAATATTTTAATAAGACAGTCCACTACCCCGTTCCTACATGAAAAATTCCTTGTATAGATGATTTCCATTTTAAGTGCGTTTTAACTAAGCAAATAGTGATCACTTGCGAAACCCCTTTCAACGCTCCAGGGCTCCGCGGAACCCAGGTTGAAGACCCCCTGCTGTATAGTATTTTTTTTTTAGTGATTTAAGGCGCGTCAACATCTGAGGTTATTGTCGCCCGGAGCTTTTTTCAGTGCGCTGCCGGCCTCCATTAAAAACAACGCTGTCAATCACCAGATAATGAGCTGTAAGAAGCTCCTACTAAGAGAAAATCTAAGGGAAAATCTAATTAAATGAGTAGTTTAAGAAAAACAAAGTAGATGTATAATAGGAAAATGAAGATGAAAAAAGGTAAACCTAGTAAAAATAAATAAATAAAAATTACACGTAGTAAAATAACTATATAATTGAGGCTAATATGCATTGTGGTACTGGGTTCGATTCCCGGTCTTGGCCTTGGATTTTATTTAATGGTTAAATGAGAAATTGTAAAGTACGTTTGCTAGTTGCCTCCGTCCACGACACGTAGTAAATGATAGTTGGACGTTAAGCCCCGCCTGAAAAAATAGGCGATTACTTTACTTTACTTATAACTATATAATCATTTTAAAAACACGACACAAAATGAAAGATTAAAGATAGCACCAAGAATGAAACTTTTCATATATAGGTGAACATTAAAAAGAGAGATTGGAAATTTGTTTCTCCAATGAAATAGTAGAAAAATGAAGTAATAGAAAAAATGAAATAGTTTTATTCAGAGTTTGTATACCATCTTTTTAAGTAAAAAAAAACCTTATTATTTTGGTTTGAAGGTATTTTTTTATTCTGAAAATTGAATTTAAGAAGAGTTTGGAAACATGACGGGATTCCTAAAAGGGCCTTTTATTACATTGAACTAAATTGTAGTCAAGTAATATTTAGTCAGAGTTCAAAGTTCAAAGAAAACGAGAGTTATAGTTAGAATAATTCGTGTTCAATACCAGATTTTTTTCTCCCTAACCACATAGTGCTAGGATCAGTAGACCAAACCGTTCACTCTAAATGGTATATTTTGAGGAAGGGGCGCAAGAAAAGATAAGCTGAAGGATAAAAATATGCCCTTAAAGAAGGAAGTGTTTCGAGAGTTGCATTATTCTCAGACTGATCGTCGAATGTTAGGCTTAGCCGAATTATAATAGTACATTGGGCAAATTAGAAGCAACTCAAAGAGCTACAAAATAAATGAAGGAAGTTTTACGGTTGGAACCACAGTTATCAGGGACTGTGTTCTGAGATTTTCGAAGGACAAGCAAACATAGGAGAATTGTGATTATTCTCTATGGAATTATAATTGGCCTATCTGCTTTAAGAAGCTCCTAGGAAGAGTAAAATCTATGAGATACCAGCTGGATTCAAACCCGGGATCTCCATGTTGGAATCCAGTATACGCAAACCACTGGTCACTTTTGGTTTTTATTTTATTATTTATTTTTTTAGATACAATTTCTATTTATCTTTGGTATTAAATTAGTTATTTGCTAATGGCCCAATTATATTACGACAGAGTTTTAAGTTCACTTAAAACATTTTTAAGTTCACTTAAAACATTTTTAAGTCCACTTACTTTGGCGCTGTGATGTCTAATTTAATAAGTATGTAATAAGTAGCTACAAGTTTCTGCAGCAGAGAATCTATGGGGAAAAAATGTAACATAAAGTGATGTTTAATGAACAGTTCAATAATATGCAACTAAATATAATTGCACACAGGTACAAACTATGTATGTCTAATTAACCATAGATATTTACAAAAAAAATCTGAAATAATATTGATAATTAATTCAAAGAATAAAATATTAGAATATGACAATTTTATAAAGTAAAATCAAAGTTAAAAGATATCAAAGTATCAAAACCCAAACCTAAAGATCAGAGATGATTTGACAGAATTTTACTTGCAAAACACTGGAACTTGATTGTGGCGGAGTGACGGGTGTCTGACACTTTGGTTACGGCATGTCGTAAATTTCATACCCTTTTTTCTGTCCAAGTGACGCGATAATTGGCTGCCTAGTTGGAAGCTGCCACCTTTGGACTTCTCGCTAACTTATAAAATTTGCTTTTTTTTTCTTTTACCTTTCTTACATTTGATCTGTCATCAAATGCCCTTTTTTCTGAATTTATAAAAAAATAAATTTTGACTCATTAAGTTGCTATCCTCACACTAGACTGTAAAGAATGAACACCAACAGACGATTTCGCTAGCAATCAAGATCAGCTTGTAAAACGATCTTAACTTACGTTAAAAAACAAATTTAATTTACAAAAAAATTTGTTTGCGACATATATGAAATTATGAATTATTCCGCTAAGCATTCCAACCTTTAACCCAATCCTTACAATCCAAAATCTGGGCAGGCTGGATGTTGAAAGAGGTCTAAGGAGCGTCTTGGTAGAGCAGTACAGTGCTAGCAGTGTTTAGAGCAGTGTTAATTAGTGGGTATAACTGTTTTAGTCGAGTGTAATGCTTGTTGCAGTTTTGTGTTGATGTGCAGTCTGCAGGTCTTTTCGTCAGTGTGTTGCTAGCTGTAATCTCCAGACTGAGTAGGCTGGATGTTTAAAAGAGGTCTAAGGAGCGTCTTGTAGAGCAGTACAGTACCAGCAGTGTTTAGAGCGGTGTGTTTCTGTTAATTAGTGGGTATAACTGTTTCAGTCGAGTGTAATGCTTGTTGCAGTTTTGTGTTGATGTACAGTCTGCAGGTCTTTTCGTCAGTGTGTTGCTAGCTGTAATCTCCAGACTGGGTAGGCTGGATGTTTAAAAGAGGTCTAAGGAGCGTCTTGTAGAGCAGTACAGTGCCAGCAGTGTTTAGAATAGAATAGAATAGAAAAGAAATTTATTATTCTGGGACAATTGTCCCCTAAGAATAAATACAGGTACAAATAGAGGCCTTAATAGTTTGGCCTGTGATTATACAGAAATTAAATAAATAAATAAATATTTACAAAAGTGAAAATGAAAGTAAAAATAAAATAATAAAACAGCAGAAATTAAGGAAATGAATTAAAACAATTAGAATTTCGGAGGAAGCTGAATAGAAAGGAGATAACTGAATAGACGGGATTTAAAGATGGATAGGGTAGGAGCATGGCGGACAGATGAAGGCAAGGAGTTCCATAGAGAGGTAGCACGTATGAGGAAGGACTTGTCAAAGGATGAGGTACGGTGAGAGGGAATATAAAGATCAGATGAGCGAGATCTAGTGTTACGGGAATGGATGGAGGATTTAAACTTAAGGAGTTGAAAAATATAGGAAGGCCTTTGAGACTGGATGACTTGAAAAAGGAAAGAAGCCAAAAAATATTGGCGGCGATAGACAGGAAAAAGCCACTTCAACTCATCGTAGCAGTGCGAAATGCGAGAGTCTCTGGAAATGCTGAAAATAAATCTTATGAAGCAGTTCATGAGGCGCTTAAGCTTAGCTTCAATATCACCAGATAGACCGCCATACACTAAACAACCATAGTCGAAATGGGGGAATATAAGAGAGGAAACTAGGAGTTGCCGGGTCTTAATTGGAAAAAGGTGACGGGAACTATTAAACTGCTTAAGGATATGGATGGAACGGCGAGAGATTTGGGAAACATGGTTTTTCCAGGATAGGTTTTGATCGAAAGTGATACCAAGGTTTTTCACAGAGGAACAATATTTTATTGGGGTATTGTAAAGGAAAAGATTAGGAAGAGGAGCCAATGATTTAAGGAGTGGGTTGGAGCCAATAACTATAGCTTTGGTCTTTTCTACATTCAGGGTAAGCTTATTGTTCGTGGCCCATGCTGAGATGTTATTGAGGTCTTCTTGAAGTTTAAATACAGCTTCAAACAAATCCGACGGGGAAAAGGATATGTAAATCTGAAAATCATCAGCATAGAGGTGATACTGGGAATGAGAGATGGAAAGAGGAAGGTCATTGATGTAAATTGAGAAGAGGGTGGGAGATAGGGAAGAACCTTGAGGTACACCGCGTGACAAAGGAAGAAGTGAAGAAGGATTACTATCGGGAGTGACAACGAATTGGGAACGATTAGACAGGAAGGATTGGAACCAACGGAGGGTGCTATTGGAAAAAGAGAGGGATTGTAGTTTAGATAGCAGGATATGATGGTCAACGGTATCAAAGGCTTTGGAGAAGTCTAGGAGTATAAGGATGGTAAGTTTTTGGTCGTCAATAGCCGTCTGCAAGTCATGGGTAATTTTCAAGAGTGCAGAATGAGTGGAATAAGAAGGACGAAAGCCAGATTGGAGTGGATTAAGGAGATTGTTTTGTTCGAGGTAATTAGAAAGCTGGGATTGCACTAAACGTTCAAAGGGTTTGGAGAAATTTGATAAAATAGAGATGGGACGAAAATCAATAGGAGAGGTGGGATTTGAGATTTTATTTAGAGGACGGACTAGGGCTGTTTTCCAGCAGGATGGGAAAATAGAATTCTGAAGGGAGAAATTATAAATATGGTAAAGGACTGGCAATATCGCTGGGAGGCAGGCTTTAATTAATTTAACAGGAATGTTGTCAGGGCCATAGTCATTTGTACGGGATTTCAGAACTGAGGTTAGGAGATCTTCAGGAGTAATATGATGGAAAAAAAAATTGTTAGGATCAAAGGAGGGTAAAATGAGAGCAGGAACATTACAAGAGGCATTGGTTAAGAAGGAAGTGAAGTGGACGTTCAGGTCATCAGGAGATATTGAAATGGGGCAGGAGCGATTAGATCTACAGAGGGAAAGCTTACGAAGGATAGCCCATTTCGATTTGGAATCAGGAGCATTGGAGAGAGATAAGTGAATATGAAGGGATTTGGCTCGGCGGACAGAGGCCAGAGTAAGGTTACGCAGGAGCTTATACAGAGAGTAGTCATGAGGAGAACGCGTGCGTCTAAACCTCCTCCTGGCTGCCTCTCTTCTCCTCATCATGTCCTTGAGCTCCGGTGTAAGCCAGGGTGCAGGAGGACGTCGAACATGACAGGTTTTAATGGGAGCATGGGAGTCTAAGATGTTAAGGAGGTGATGTGTTAGGATTTCAACCTTGGTATCAATAGAGTCGGTATAAAATAAAGTTTCGAAAGGAAGGGTTTCAAGGTCAGTTTTTAATGGTTCAAAACAGAGGGAATCAAGATGGCGAAAGGAAAAGGTCCTAGGAACAAAAGGTGGGGTATGTAAATTATAAGTTATTTGAATGAGATCGTGAGCGGATAGGAAAGATACAGGGAGCTGCGACGAGGACAGAAGTTTATCTTGGGAGTCTATAATGAAAAGGTCAAGCCAGGTATCGGAAGAATATGTGTGATGAGTAGGAGAGTAAGGAACTACATAAAGATTCAAGGAATAGAAAAGATTTGTAAGGTATAACATTTCAGTGGACTCGACAAGCAGATTGGAATTGAAATCGCCAGCAAGGATTATATGAGAGTAAGCAGGGACAAGCTCAAAGAGGAGAGATTCAAAGGATAGGTCAAAAGGAACTCGGGGGGGACGGTAAACAACAACAAAAAGGAGGGGAGAAGAAGAAAGAGGAGAAGATATTTCGACAAACATATATTCAGGTTGGTGGGATTCGGAGGAAGGGGAATGAGCAAGGAGTCTAGCCTTCAGGCTATCATGAACAAAGAGACCCACACCTCCACCGGTACGGTCTTCTCTGTCACAACGCAAGAAGGTGAAATTAGGAATGGAAACTTGCGAGGAAGGAATGTAGGGTTTAAGCCAGGTTTCGGAAACTGCTATAATGTGATAGAAATTATCAAGGAAATACTGTAGGAATTCATCATAATGTGCAAGGAGGGATTGAGCGTTGACGTGGCAGGAGGTCAGGGCATTAGTCATTTAAGGAGCAGGAAGGATATAAATCAAGAGGGAAAACTGCTGCTGTACAAAAAAGAAGTGTATCTTCCACTTGTTTGAAAAATGAAAAATTGAAAATGATAAAAAGAACATAATAATGACACCATTGTAAATAGAAAGGTTCAAAGAAAAAAATTGCACATATAATATAAGAATAAGAACAAAAAAACCAAATAAAAACTACTTTATCAAAGGAATAAAAGAAAATTAGGTCTGTAAATGAGATTAAATCTACTTGTTTGAAAATTGAAAAATTGAAAATGATAAAGAACAAAATGATTAAAACATCTTTGCTATATAAAAAATTAAAAAGAAAAGATTTACATAAATAATGTGAAAATAGGTGCATAAAACCAAACAAAAAAACCACTTTATAGAACAAAATAAATGAAAATAAGGTCTGTAAATGAGACTGAATCCACTTATTTGAAAATTGAAAAATTAAGAAAGATAAAAAGAACAAAATAATTAAAACATCTTTGCTATATAAAAAGTTAAAAAGAAAAGATTTACATAAATAATGTGAAAATAGGTGCATAAAACCAAACAGAAAAACCACTTTATAGAACAAAATAAATGAAAATAAGGTCTTTAGAGCGGTGTGTTTCTGTTAATTAGTGGGTATAACTGTTTTTATGTTGATGTGCTATCTCAAGGTGAGGATCCAGGATTACTGCCAAGGTAGTGCACTCCTTGTAAAAAGCAATTCGTAGAATACTATATTAATTCGTCTTTCGATATGTAGATGGACAATGGTGAACTCATCTTGAGAGAACGTCTGGATTAAATAATTGATTGGAAGGTGCAGATCTGTTACATTTGACAGTTGCCAAAGGAGATCACTTAAACGTGGACAAAACGTGTGTTAGGCCGATCTATCAATCAGTTTGAAACTGCTCAGAGAATATAGATTGGTTTTGGGAGACCTATGGTTTCTTTGGGGCTATGACACCTTTCTTGCTATAATAAATTTTACTACAGCGAACATGTATAATAATTAAGTCAACCATTCTTTATTTTTATTTTTTAAACTAATTTCAAGTTATAAGAAAAAATTTAATCATGTAAATCGTGTTAAGATACTGTTTTATCCTCATCAGATTTCTATTCTAGCCAGATTAAATGCAATGCGAAGCTTAACGGAAGCGCTAGTGTGAAGACAGTCTAGCGCGTGCCGTACACGGCGACTTTTATAATAATAAACTAGGGAAGTCTTAGAGAGGGGATTGAAACGGGCCCAGTGCAAAGCCGGGCCTCTCTGTTCACTGTGATTAACGCAGAAAATATTGTGTTAAATTTAACAAAAGTTATTATTATTTTAGTTTATTTTAAAAATAATTATGTTAAGTGTTAAAAACGTAAAAAATAAAAATAGAATTTTAAACAAATGAACACAAAATATTCCTGTTAAATTTGTTCGCGATTATTATTATTTTTATTTTTTTAAAAATATCTTTAATTTTTGTGGAATAGTGCTTTTTATCTTGCAATTTAATTTTAAAAAATTGGAAAAAAAGTTAATGATTATCAAAGAAGAGGAACCCCCCCCCCCCAAAATCATCAATTTCTTGAAGGACTAGCCAAGTTATTAAAGTAGTATCTAGTGTGGTGAACTGCAAGACCTAAATCCGAATTCACCCTTAATTCAAGACTTATGTTCTGGTCTAGATTTTCCCACAGATGTGTAAGTAAATAAATAATTATTTTAAACTTTTTTTTTTCCTAAAATAAATCAAATAGAATAGAATAGAAGATTTGACTACAATTTGATAGTACAGAGTTAGATTTAGAATAATATAAGCAGGAAAAAATTGTTCATCTAACTAATGGCGCAATTAAAGATATGAATTAAATGTTTTTAAAAATCAATATTTTAAGAACATGATTCGATTTTCTTGGTCCAAAAATTTTTGGCGAACACAAATAATTAGAGTATAACTGAATAATATGTTAAACTTATTCACCTATTCACCCCTTTTTTTTTCTTTGTAAAATAATTTATTGTTAAAATTAAATTTGTAACATGGTTTTAACTTAATACTTTTGCTTGTATCAATCATTCATTAGAAAAGTTATGGTATAAAGTATCAGTAAATAACCACATTATAATCGGCTACAGATGTTAAGTGAAGTTCATCTTTTGAAGCAACCATACATTGCAATATACAGTAAGCATTTTGTTAGATTACCTTCTTTATTGCAGAGAACTATTCAGTTGTGTTTTTTATTTTCATTTTTTATTTTATGATTTATTTTTTCTATATCTTGTTCTGATTTTATTTTGTTTTATTTTTTACTTATGCTCAAAAAATTATTCTCCTCAGTTAATTTAAATAATACTTGATATCTTATTTCTTTACTAATATTTAATTAATTATTGTAATAAAGTATTATAATTTTTGTATTTATAAATTTGTAAGGTCAACCCTTGCTATGAGATCTGTATCTCTTTAAGCAATAAAGATTCATTCATTCATTCATTCATTCATTCAGTAAGCATTTTGTAACTTCAGTTTAGACTAGAATGGGCGATTCCTGTAATATCAAAATAAGATTATTGCAAGACAAAGCAGAAATATAATATATATTTTTAAGTCCTGTCAACATCACATTCTTCGAAGATTATCAGGAAATGATTGGAATCTTTTTTCTTGCTTATTTCCGGCCGTTTTGACAGTGTTCTTTTTATGACGGACAGCACTAAAATTATCGATATTTTTTAAATATAACAGGGTATTCATTTTAAGACGGCTCAAATGCATTTCATGCTTAAACGGTTAATCTGAGCGAAAAATGGTAGAGGTAAACTTTGTTGCCCGTCACCTCTATAGTTTCAGAATAAGGTGCCTCCTCTGGCTCGCAAGCCAGGTTAGCTAGGAGGTTATCAACTGCTCTCTGTATCTGAGGAGGCACCTTTGAAGGCACAGTACTTGCTTCACAAGCTGAGAAAGTGCATTATTTGATAAATTAAGGAATAAGTTTGATCCTTTACATGAAATATATTGATCACTTAAATATGTGGCAGGAGGTTTCCAATTTTTTTTAGTAAACGCAACTCTCCCAAAATTACCGAATAATTGTTAAACCTTCTTGTTTGTAACAGGTGTAAAATTATTTTGTAGCCATTTTGTGTATGCTTGAGAACATCTAAAGCTCCTAACATTTGATTTTTCTTAGAAAAATCACTCGGAAAACTACTTATTTCCCGATATTAAGAAAAACACTAGCTTTACAGCCTAGGCAATATTTTCAGTAGAAAGGGGATGAAAAAATACATAAAAATGACCGCGTGCTCTTCTTTCTCTTTGATAACAAGTAAAAAATTGAAATATGATTAATAAATATCAGATTTTGAAATGGTCTAGCACCTTTAATTTTGAAGATATCGAATTGCGGTTTCCGGTTTCTTTCATAACTTTTTATACTCTTTAAAACTGTGTATATGAAAATGGGGTCAACTGCGAACCCTTACTTTTGGACGCGCGTCTGCCGCGTATGCGGGCAGGAATCTAAAATCAAGGCACCTTATCTGAAACTAGAGATGACGGGCAACAAATTGTTTCCTCTACGATTTTTTGCTCAGATCAACCGTTTAAGCATGAAATGCATTTGAGCCGTTTGAAAAAAAAATCTTCTATCCATAAGTAAAATGAAAAAGCTTTTTACTTTGAAGCAGTTCATTAACTAAAAGAACAGAAGTGGTGGATGGTAAGGTATTTTGCCAGCTAATTACTCGTATTAGATTTGCGGATTATTCGCTATTAGACATTCTACTGAGGCCCAGTCTTTTATAAGCGACATACGAATGAAAATAAGACAAATTCTAAAAACTTCTCAAGAAATGAATTTCATGTCAAAAACCACGTAAATAAACAAATTAATGACTTAGTCCCCACCTCATGTACCTTGCGATGTAGAGGTACCTCTCATGTTCCAAGTTCCATTTCCTCGCCAAGTCGTTGCCATAAAAGAGAGTCTGGTTTTCCTTTTCTTGATTCTTCTAATCGGTTTGATTTTGGAGATGTGAGGGTATTTGCTCACAGAACAGTGTAATGGACGGGATTGCCTCTTTTAGGCCTTTACACTTGCCCTGAGCTCCTTCAGAGTTTAAACGCGGTCAACTCCTACTTCTTGAGGCAGTCTGATGGCTTATCCCATTCAGGTTGGTGCTCTGATGACCGTTTAGATTACGCAGGGGGCACAACAAGCAGGCAATCAACTTCACCCCTCTTTACAAAAACAAAAAAAAACCATACATACATAAGTTTGAATACTAAAGTATATTAGGATAAAAGTATCGATTATACAATACCAGATATTGCAAGAGAAGTATCGATGTTGGTATTGTATACGAGAAACTTATCGATTCAGTAGGACTATATGCCTCTTCGCAATCTGGTTTCGCGCCTGGCAGAAAGCTAGTGGGACACGTGTCTGTTATTTTACTGTTTTGTAGTAATTGTGCTTGCTTCGTTTTTGTTTCAGATTATGTCCTCCCAAAAGTAGTAAAATTTATTATTCCATTGTAAATTGAGCAAACAAAATATAGAAACAAATCTGAGCAAATAGAAATGAATTTCATGTCAAAAACCACGTAAATAAACAAATAAGTTTAAGAAATTTTTTTCTATAATAGAATTACTTATGATTTGAAGGCATATCTAAATGTGCAGTTCTCAAGTATTAAACTAGGTCTACTCTTCTTTTCATTCTATTATATAGTCCTGGAATTTTTAAGTATAAAGATGTTTAGCATTGTGGAATTGATGGAAGTTTAAAAGTGATTCTTAAAGAAATGTAAGTGACTTTTTAAGAAAAGAAAGTGTGTAAGTGATTTAAAGAACTGGAAGTGATTCTTAAAGATCTGGAAGTGATTTTTAAAGAGCTGGAAGTGACTCTTTAAGAAAAGAAAATTTGGAAGTGATTCTTAAAGATCTGGAAGTGATTCTTAAAGAGCTGGAAGTGACTTTTTAAGAAAAGAAAATTTGGAAGTGATTCTTAAAGAACTGGAAGTGATTCTTAAAGTACTGGAAGTGTTTCTTAAAGATCTGGAAGTGATACTTAAAGAGCTGGAAGTGACTTTTTAAGAAAAGAAAATTTGGAAGTGATTCTTAAAGATCTGGAAGTGATTATTAAAGAACTGGAAGTGACTTTTTAAGAAAAGAAAGTTTGGAAGTGAATGTAAAGGAAGTAGGGAAGTGTATCTTAAAGTGATTAAAAAAGAATGGATTCTTTGCATCCTGCTGACTTTTCCAAAATAAAGTACTACGGAATAGCCACTCGTTCAGTGGTTACTGGACCCACCCATGGTTTACTGGGAACCCACAAATACTGGGAGAACTGGACATTCAAGCCATTCACACTCAAATGACCAAACTAACAGACTACTTCTTCCTCACCCTTCACATTCTGCCATCTCATTATCACCTTGGCGAGCCTACAGCTTCAAGAAGACTGAAACCAAGACTGTATCAAGAATTTCATTTGGAATGTGTATCACAAATGTGTAAAGCTCTTAGTGAGCTGGCTCATATTTTATTTATAAATATAAATAATCTGATAAATTATGGAGTATTTCCATCTAGTGTTAATATTGATTTAGGTTGGGCAAAAATTTGACTTTCAAAAATAATACTTGTACATATGGCTTTGTTTTACCTTAAGTTAATAAAAATATATTAATTATTTGTCAGGCTTGGACTATGCATCAAATTTGGATTGCAAATTGTCATTTTTGCTGGATTTAAAGTATTCACTTTCAAAAGAAAGGCTTTGACAATGCTTTCTTTAGAAAGAGATTTCATCTTGAAGAAGAAAGACGAATGGATTTTCTTTTAAAGTAGGCTTTCACAATGCTTTCTTTAGAAAGAGACTTCATCTTGAAGAAGTTAGATGATTTCTTAAAGCTTAACCTTTAATTCTGCCTCGATGTTAGAAATATCAGCGAAAAACTGAATTCTGCTTTGTAGGCTTGCCTCCTACACATTTTATTGTCACCTATCGCCATTGTTTTAACGTTTTTCAGTTCAATAAGTTAATTGCTGATGTAATAGATACTGCAGCCCATTCTTCCGAGCCTTCTGTATAATATATTATTAAATAAATATTCAAAATTACTGAGATACATTCATAAAGAAATTTATGAAACTGATTCAAAATTTTAGTCTGCTTGTACCACTGTACTTTTCTCTACTAAAATATAATTTTGAGGTCCATGAACAAGGTGACTTAAGTTTATTATTATATAGGCAGCTGCAGCTAATTGCTGACGTGTGCAAATGGCGGATGTTTATGAAAAAAAGGCGTGTAAAACTGATACAAGCCAAAATATTTACATCGCGCGTTATGATTTTTTTTGATCAAGGTTTTTGTTCCGCCATTTGTATTAATGGATGGCTGTGTATTGGTGATGATATTCTCTTAATTGTGGATGATACTACTCATGATTTTCTGTTAAAGAAGGCTTTGACAATGCTTTCTTTAGAAAGAGATTTCATCTTGAAGAAGGAAGACGAATGGATTTTCTTTTAAAGTATGCTTTAACAATGCTTTCTTTAGAAAGTGACTTCATCTTGAAGAAAAAAGACAAATGGATTTTCTGTCAAAGTAGGCTTTGAAAAAGTTCGATAGTTCCTTAAAGCTTCTCCTTTAATTCTGCTTCGATGTTACATCATTCTTCATGATCTCGTATGTTCGTGTTTTTGAGGTAGAAAAATGAACAATTTAAGTCACTATGAACCCAAATATCAATTCTTCCACCACTAGAGTAATGCTACAACCAGCTGTCCATCTAGAATAAGAGTTAAGGTAGGGGATATCACTTACAGAACATCCTCACCTTTAAAAGGAAGAGATTTACTTCGATCTTTAAGGAGAAATAATTTTTCTTATTCTTACACGAGTAGCAGGCCGAACCATTAAATGTAAATGTGACTGAATTTTCAATCGTAATTCATGAAATCTGCCAGGGCAAGCCGATCACTGAACAGTGAGCTGTAAGCAGCTCCTAGGACGAGTAAATCTAAGGCTAGCCTATTATTATTTTACTTATTTATTTACTTATGATTTAAGGCGCATCAACATTTGAGGTTATTGGCGCCTAGAGCTTTTTTTCAGTACACTGCCGGCCTGACTGGGTTCTCTCGTTACAAACAATACTGTCCGGTGATGGGCAATGAGCTGTAAAGAAGCTCCTAGGAATAGAAAATCTAAGTGTCAGCAGCTGGGATTCGATCCCAGGACCTCCGCGTGGGAATCCAATACGCTAATCGCATAGCTAATCCTTACCCTATCGTCTGTTGTTTATTTTTTACTTGTTACAAGTTTAAATATTTAATTTTTTGATTTTTGCCGTTTAATTTACATTTATTTTATTCAGAATTATAATTAGAATGTCACTTAATTTCTTTGATTTATATTACTATTGAAATCAGGATTCTTAAAACTGTTAAACAACTCTGAACAATTCATTATTTTATAAGCTTTTTGTTTTCACAATAGACATTTATAAAATGTGTAGAATTATACACATTGCAAAAAACTGTCTAAATACGTATTTTTTCAAGTAACTACGTATTAGATAAAATGCAACGCTTAGCACATTCACGAAAAGTAGTAGAAATTTACAAATACACTCTCAAGTTAAGGGGGCGTGGTATGCATAATGTGACGCGTAGAATTTTGTATTTATTTAGCTTTACAGTGATAATTATTATTTTTTTTTAAAAAAAAGTATGCCAACTTAAGTTTGAATTGAGAGCCGGAAGTCATGAGTTTGTTACGCGCAGAACATAGTAACGGAAGTGATGGGTATCTGTGCGCAGACATAGTGACGAAATAATTTTTTTTTTTTTTGTCAACATATTCATAGTGTGTATACCAGTTGGCGGACCTGACATGGGTAGCACACAGGTACAAAAAGTAGATAGGCAAACCATATTTACACGATGCCCGGCCGAACTTCTCGAACTGTCAGCGTGCTGAATGTTATCAGTAAGTATTGTGCGTACAACCTGTACCACATGCTTCACACGTGTACCAACCCACTTTTCACTACCAACTTTTAACTGTATTTTGTCTCATTTTTATTTTATTTCCGTTATTAAAATGTAAAATAGGAAATAACACGATTGCGAGAAAAAAATAAATAATAAAACAAAGTAACTGCGATGTGCCATATATGTCACAATCAGCAACACTTTTATCATGGAATAATCAAGTTAGCGACATTTTTAAACGAAATTTCAAAAAAGTTGTACCAACTTAAATATAATAATAATAAAAAACATTCTGCCCATTTCACTACGAAAACAGCAGGTCGCAAATTTAGTATTTCCTTACCTTGATTACTGTTCGTTGGTGAAACATCTCTGAATTCCTTTGTTTGGTTTTATTTTGAATCTAAGAAGGGATGAACATATTACCTTCATATTTCATACTTCTTGGTTAGCTGAATGTAAAGTACAGAAATATTTCCTTGGTAACAATTTGTACAAGCTCTTCAGGAATCAACACCCTCAATATTTATTTGATATGTTCAGCAATAAGGGCCAAGTTAGATCTTAGAAACACTAGAAAAGTGTTGACTTTTCTACAAAGTGTTGACTCAGTTGTATATTTCTCAATTCAGAACAATCCTCTTCATTCTGGAACTCTTTACCGCCATTTTTAATCAATAAAACTATAATAACAACATTTAAAACTGAATTGTATATTTAATGCAGCTCCACAAAGATGAAGTCAACTGTTGTTTAATAATATTTATAATTATTTGATTTAATAGTTAATTATAGCCCAATAATTACTAAAAAGGTAAAGTAATTGCCTATTTTTTCAGGCGGGACTTTACGTCCAACTACCAATTAGGTGTCGTGGACGAAGGTGACTAGTAAACATACTTTACTGTAAATTTCTTTTATTAATTATTAAATAAAATCCAAGGCCTAAGACTGGGAATCGAACCCAGTACCACAATACATAGCTTTACTGGTATCGCCTCTTAACCCGCTCGGCTACCGCGGCGCCTCCAATAATCACTATTGTTAAATATTTAGTAAAAAATGTGTAAAAAGTTGACCGGTTTAGCACACAGAGCTTACGTTTAAATTCTTATATTTAATATATTTCTGTGGCTTGGTGCAAGAAGTGCCAATGTAAAAAAAAAAATGGATTACGAGTGTACGTCCTCTTTGGTTTACCTGGGGGGGGGGGGGGATATTGATGCTAAATTTTGACATTGGCACTAGTAAGTTTTAGTAACTCAGTTACTACTTTGAAATCGACTTCGGCACTCCTTGCAAGAAAAATTCTGATGGTTAATATATCAAAACAGATTTTTTTTTTACTCATTTTTACCAAAATCTGACATTGGCACTTCTTGCACCAAGCCACAGATTTATTTCATTGTCCTTGAGAGATACTACCACAGAACAAAAAGACAAGTTTGTTTCATTTTCTCTGGGTTTGTATCTATCCACCAAAACTCAGAAGCAAAAAACATCGGAGATATGTACGATGTATCGTATGTAGTTCTAATTTGCTGTACTATCAAAAGAGGCTACGATAAGAATTTGGTAAAAATTGGTTATCTGGAAGCAGTATATCGATTTTTTCATTAGATCTATAATTTTCAATCGAAACATTTTTTCAATCCCGATTAAGGGCAATTTTGGGAGAGGAGATGGTGAGGCTTCATCAGTAAATTTTAATGGGCAAACTACAGCCGGCGGGCCAACTCCCGCTAAAAGTATTTATGACTTAAAGGCAGTTGGTGGAGATTGCACTTAGAAGTATTCTACGAGTATTATATTTTAGGAATGGATCTATCAGGTAGCAAGCTAGTAAGGTTATCTTCCTTCTTTAAACTCACCACCCTGGCACATACTCTGGCGAAGGTGACCACCTAGATGACACCAGAAGCGTTCTTATTTTGTAATGTATGAACTGTGTTCCCAAAAAATTTCGAGTTGAAGTTGTAAGATCTAGACAGCCGCCAACAGTTGTATTTGAACTTAGGACTTGAGATGTACAACTTTTTTTTAAAAAAGAGAACAATGGTTTTTCAGTAATGAGGCTCAAAAGAAGCTGTATTGTACATGCTCTTCAAGAATATTGCAGTAAACATGTAAAACATTGAAGTCATTATGGTATAAATTCTAAGTTTCAATATATTTTTGTATAGTGTAAACTACGCCAAGAAAAAGTCGTATTTTTTTTTTCTACACCAAGTTGCATGCATTTAAAAGAATATTATATTAACAGATTCAATTAAGTGATTGACAAAGCAAACTGTAGCTTTGTATATAAATAAACCGAGCTGCTTCTATATTTAACGCGGTGCCAATGCTCGCACCAGCAGCTTCATCCAATGGGAAATTACTAGTAAGCAATGCTATCATCATACAAAGTTGCTTTAATAAACAGACTAAATTATTTAGGTAAGATGTTTCAAAACTCGGGTTTTTACTAATTAATTTTATATTTTTGTAGACAATGTAGGAATTCATGCAAGCTTGGCAATGTTGGAATTCATGCAAGCGTGGCAATGTAAGAATTCATGCAAGCATGGCAATGTAGGAATTCATACAAGCATGGCAATGTTGGAATTCATGCAAGCGTGGCAATGTAAGAATTCATGCAAGCATGGCAATGTAGGAATTCATGCAAGCATGGCAATGTTGGAATTCATGCAAGCATGGCAATGTAGGACTTCATGCAAGCATGGCAATGTTGGAATTCATGCAAGCATGGCAATGTAGGAATTCATACAAGCATGGCAATGTTGGAATTCATGCAAGCTTGGCAATGTTGGAATTCATGCAAGCGTGGCAATGTAGGAATTCATGCAAGCTTGGCAATGTTGGAATTCATGCAAGCGTGGCAATGTAAGAATTCATGCAAGCATGGCAATGTAGGAATTCATACAAGCATGGCAATGTTGGAATTCATGCAAGCGTGGCAATGTAAGAATTCATGCAAGCATGGCAATGTAGGAATTCATGCAAGCATGGCAATGTTGGAATTCATGCAAGCATGGCAATGTAGGACTTCATGCAAGCTTGGCAATGTTGGAATTCATGCAAGCGTGGCAATGTACGAATTCATGCAAGCATGGCAATGTTGGAATTCATGCAAGCGTGGCAATGTAAGAATTCATGCAAGCATGGCAATGTAGGAATTCATGCAAGCATGGCAATGTTGGAATTCATGCAAGCATGGCAATGTAAGAATTCATGCAAGCATGGCTATGTAGGAATTCATACAAGCATGGCAATGTTGGAATTCAAGCAAGCGTGGCAATGTAAGAATTCATGCAAGCATGGCAATGTAGGAATTCATGCAAGCATGGCAATGTTGGAATTCATGCAAGCATGGCAATGTAGGAATTCCTGCAAACATGGCAATGTTATGTTATAATCTAATAAATAAGTAGTAAATAAATTTCGATTTCAAACTTCTCAATCTGCTGGGAAAGTGAACTATCCCGCTTCTTCAAGGCGTCTTGTCATCCCTGAGGTTATCCCAATCTAACAACACGAACAAATACTCACCAAAGACACCCCTAACATTCATACAGTATGTGCAGAGGCAGTTTGCTTGGTCTTAGCAAAACTAGTGGCAAATTTACAAACATGGAGTCCATGAACAGACAAGACAGAAGACACACCAACACTGTAATGTAAACTATTACTTTGTAAACTAGGTAAATAATGTTTGTAAATTTCTTTACATTATACATATTCATTTTAATAGAATTATTGTTAACAATCTGTAAATATGTTCCACAGTCCTGAAGATGACCCTTGTCCCTAGGTCGAAAGCTCGGCAGAATAAATGTATCACGACTGAAATGGCAATTATTTTTTCATCCTATTAAAATTATTTAGATTGATTTGTTATCATTTATAGGTTAGTTAGTTGAACTTGTAAATATTATTTACAGGTTAGTTAGTTGAACTTGTAAATATTATTTACAGGTTAGTTAGTTGTTTGTACTTGCCAATATTATTTACCTGTTACAATTATTAAGTATTCTCTTAAAGGTTATTTTGTTTTGTCTAACTTTGTTTTGTAATAATTGAATGTAATTTAAAGTGACATTTAATTTCCCCTACTCCTTTTACATTCTATTAATTTACCCTATTTTAATTAATTCACCTATTATTTTGATTGATAGACTCACTTTTTCGCAATAGATAATCAATAAAAGGCGTAGAATGTACAAATTACGTTAACTACATAAAGAGAACATTTTACAAAGAAACGAAGTACTAGATAATATGTAATGCTTGCACATTCTGCAGGTAACAATGTACACTCAACAGCAAAAAAATCCGGACACTTAATATTTTTTATATACACAGTGATGTGTTTGTTTTTGTGGGTAATCTGGTTATTACAGAGAAGGAAGGGTCTAAGTCCATTGAAATAATCCCTTCAGGATCAGTAGGACATGAGATAAGACTCAGATGTGGCTTATTTGTCTTGAGGGCTGCTTTACCTGACGGAACCCTTCTAAACTGTAAGTAGGTTTTCGCACCTTTAAAGATCTTTAATTTATTAACCACGCCTTTCTGTCATTAATAGACGTGATTTTTTTTATTTATTTTGGTCCAGAATAATGGTTCTTTCCAATGTAGACGTAGCCCGAGCTGATGCCTTGGCAAGAGAAGGTCGGAGCGTCTTCCGATCTATTGCAGAAACGCTTGGAGTAGCGAAGTCCACCATTAATGATGCACTCCAGCGTTTCCGGGAGACTGAGACTGGCAGTGGCCGACCAAGGGCCACAACTGAAGTTGACGATCGATTTATCACGCTCTCAGTATTGAGAGACCGCCATATAACTGCTCCTGAGGTTCGGGACAGGCTTCAAGTGGCGCGAAATACGCATGTTAGCTCGGAGACTGAGGGAGCGTGGACTTGAAGCAAGGCGCCCCGCGACAGGGCCCCAACTCCTGGAAAGGCATGTTAGAGAAAGGCGATTATTTGCCGACCAGCATTTTCATTGGACTGTAGAGCAATGGTGAACAGCTTTATTCACAGATGAGTCTCGCTTTGGTCTATACCACTCAGACGATCAAGACAAGAGTGTGGAGACGATCAGGGGAGCTCAATGTACTCTTCGCGAGTCACGACCTTTTGAAAGGAGATCAGTTATGGTTTGGGGTGGAATCAATTTCCACGCCCGTACTGATCTGATTTTCATTGATAATGGGGGCTCTGTCTGCTCGGAGGTATACCTACATTGAGGAAGTGCTCCTAGAGGCTGTGATCCCGTTTGCTCCATTTATTGGGTGACCAATTCACTTTGATGCAGGATAATGTTCGCCCACATGCAGCCAGAATTGTTACCAAATACTTGGAGCAAGTGAGAATCACAGTTCTGGACTGGCCTGCACGAACTCCCGACATGAATCCCATAGAAAATTTGTGGGATAATTTAGGAAGGCGTGTTAGACATCGGTCATTCTCCTCCTAGTGACTTAAATCAGCTCTAAATTGCTCTTCGTGAAGAATGGAATGCTCTGCAGGTGGAGTACGTCCAAAATTTTATTTTTTTTCTATGCCTGACAGGATTAGGGCCCTTCGCCATAGAGGAGAGAGAAATACCCGCTATTAGAAGAACATCCTTTGTCAGAAAACCTGATAAAAATGAAGAATAAAGTTTAAAAAAAATGTGTTAATTTCTTATTTTTCTTTATTTTATAATTTTGTGTTAATAATTAATAAAACTTATTCATTTGTGGCAGATTTTGTGTAAATAACTTATAAATAAACCAATTCTTACCATAAATTAAAAAGATTAACGTATTTAACAAAATTATGAGACCAAATCCGAGTGTCCGGTTTTTTTGTTGCTGTTGAGTGTATATTTAAGCCATCTAAAAACTATTTAGCAAAAAATTCCAAGTCTGAAAAATGCTTATACTATATATCTTCATTATTATTATTATGAATATTTTTAGATGCTAAATAAATGTTCAATTTCACTTGACAGTATTTATAACGGCGCTTGGTGAAATAATTGGAGTGGCGCATGCGCTTCGCTTCGTAGTATTGTTTTATTTAATTAGTTGTTATTGTTTAGGCCAGAGAGAAGTGGGATGCGCCCTCAGATTGTCCAAACTACTAGCTCGTTCGTTCCCATTTATTTTTATATTAAGGTAAGCCGGAGTGGTTGGAACGTTCTGTCTGTAAATAGCTGCAGTGAGTCAGTTTACAGCCGCTAGCTAACACACGCTCTTAGAATTAATACCGCCGAAGTTATTTGGGCAACAATATTCCGGAAGTGTTTTAACAAAAGTTTCTAGTCATTTTTCTTATTCAAGCAATAGAAAATAGACTATTTTTCTTCAGTAAAATTCGACTCACAAAAAAGTATAGTTGTAATATGTTAGATTTCTTAATATCTCATATTCTATTTAGGTCTTGTAATACTAAAGATTTCATTTTTGATTTTGTGATTTCACTTGGAAAGTCCGTTTGTCTTCTGAGGAAGAGATAAAGTGTTTAAAGATACAAAATCTCTCTCACTGTCTGCAATCTATCGTGCGTAAATTTCTCTTTGCACAACGTACGAGGTCTGTAAATTAAGTAATGAGACTGATTTTTTTTAAATTTTTGTATTCAAAAAGAATTACAATTCTATGTATATTGTCACCTTCAAAATAACTTCCTTCTGAAGCCACAAAGCGCTGGAGAACTGTTTCTTCCACTCCTCATAGCAGTGCTCGAACTCCGATACTGGAATAGCCTTCAGCTGGTCGGTTACAGCCGTTTGAATGTTTTCGAAAGGTGCCTTGACTTTTTGGATTCAATTGAAAATGACCCCACATTTTCTGGAACGCGTCATTACTGGTGACGAGTATTGGGTGTTTCTGAGTACGACCCAGAAACCAAGCGCCAGAGCATGGAGTGGTACACTTCAACCTCTCCAAGGCCCAAAAAAGCAAGGATGGTGGCGAAGTCGAAGATCAAATGCATGCTGATTTGTTTTTTCGATATCCACGGAATCGTCCACAAAGTGTTTCTACCTCAAGGTCAAAACGGTCAATCAACACTTTTACCGAGAGGTCCTTGAAAAAACTGCAAAAAAGGGTCATTCGTGTGAGACCAAACATCAAGAACAAGTGGGTGTTGCATCACAGATAATGCTCCTTGTCACACAGCAATTTCAATAAACGGTGTTTTTGGCCAGTAAAAACATTCCTGTGGCTCCTCAGCCTCCTTATTCGCCTGACTTGAGCCCTTGTGACTTTCTTTCTCTTCCCGAAGTTGAAAAATCACCTCAAGGGAACTCATTTTGGGACAGTCGAAAACATTCAAACGGCTGTAACCGACCAGCTGAAGGCCATTCCAGTATCGGAGTTCGAGTACTGCAATGAGGAGTGGAAGAAACGTCTCCAGCGCTGTATGGCTTCAGAAGGAAGTTATTTTGAAGGTGACAATATAGAATTGTATTTCTTTTTGAATAAAAATTTTTTAAAAAATCAGTCTCATTACTTAATTTACAGACCTCGTATAAGAGAAATATGCTAACTGCGTCTATACAATTTTTTTTCTTTTTTCCTGCAGACGTTCTAATTTGTCTGTATAGATATGTGTCCAAGATTAAGTTTTTTTTAGCATAAAAAACATTCCGTTCACACTTAGTCCGTCCTTGTCTACTAAGACGGCCGAACCAAAATACCCTAGACTAAGGTTAATTGGGTCTATCAAGGCTAAAGAATTGTTCTAATATTTTGAATAACTCAGCTTATATGTTGGCTTAGTCTGCGGACAATCGATTTCTATGCGCATTGCTGCATTTAATATTTTTGAAAATTATATAAATATATTAATTCCAAAATCTGAAATGTATGAATGTGATTCATGTCTTTTTTGTCTAATTTATTGGTTACAGACTACAGTTCCAATTGCAGTTTTACAGTAGGAGTAATGTTGGGAGACACACTTTATTTACATTAAAACAAATTCATGAGTGATGCTGCTATAAGTTAATATTGACACAGAATACTGATCTATCCTTGAATAACAGCTATAAATATCCCATAACTGGTATCCCAAAAATCTTAACCTCAACTGGTATCGGGTCATCTTTGACCCGAAACTTTAAATGCACATTACTTTTAAAAGGCCATCGATATAATTAAAGTCGATTCAGTAGTTGTTAGAAAAATTTATTTAGCAAACGAAAATGATTGTTTTATAAGATTAGGCGTTTTCCACCATAAAAATGGCCGTAACTTTTCTATCCTTTATCCTACAACAAATCTGTTTATTCCAAACGAAAGAGCATTAAATTTCCTATAAATATGCTCAACCCAGAGCCTCAAAACATTTCTTATCAACAATGAAATTTTTACTTTAATGTCTAAAAAAATTCGTTCTCAATGATTTCTGTTAAAATTTTTAACTATATTTTTTCAATGATTAATGAATCAAGGAGTCACATAATTTCAGAAAAAGTTGCTCATTTATTGAGCTTCAAGATCATATGGATTTTGTTTTATTTTTAATAAAACCCTACCCCGAACAGAGGGGTGTAAATGCAGAAAACTGGGATTTTGCGTAACCGACTTTTCTCTGATATCAAATTATTAATTCACTCGTCCGTCAATTTTTAGAGAAAGAACAAAATGAGAAGTAACCATTTTAGTTTGGAACAATTATTATTGAATAAAACGGAAGTAAAAAATACGGTAGCAATAAAATACAGTAGTAAAAAAAGTACAATAGGCAGGTGCCTAGTTAAAATTGCTACAAAAATCGTTCGAACTATTCAAACAAGGAAGTGGGAAAGAATTGTGGCAAATTTTTAGTTTCTTGACAACCATCGCTCGTGTAAAGTGATCATTAATGACCTAATGGAGGTTTTTTTTTCCATCAAAGTTAATTAATAATTAAAAAATAAAATAAAATCGGAAAAACCTCCATTATATCATTTAGTTTAAGATAAGATTCTCAACAATATTAGACGTGTACATTGGGCAATTCGAATAATTTTTGTAGCGATTTTAGGTAGGCACCTACCCATTGTACTTTTTTTACTACTGTATTTTATTGCTACTGTAATTTTTACTTCCGTTTTATTAAATAATAATTGTTAAAAACTAAAATGGTTACTTTTCTTTTTGTTCCTTCTCCAAAAATTGACATACGAGTAAATTAATAATTTGATATCAGCGAAAAAGTCGGTTACGCAAAATCCCAGTTTTCTGCATTTACACCCCTCTGTTCGGGGTAGGGTTTTATTAAAAACCAAAAAACATCCATATGGTCTTGAAGCTCAATAAATGCACAAGTTTTCCTGTAATTGGTTGACTCCTTGGTTCATTAATCATTGAAAAAATACAGTTGAAAATTTTAACAGAAATCATCGAGAACGAATTTTGTAGACATTAAAGTAAAAATTTCATTGTTTATAAGAAACGTTTTGAGGTTCTGGGTTAAGCAGATTTATAGGAAATTTAATGCTCTTTCGTTTGGAATAAGCAGATTTGTTGTGGTATAAAGGATAGAAAAGTTACGGCCATTTTTATGGTGAAAAACGCGAATATCGACGGAAAAGTTAAAAAAAAATGCTAATCTCTTGGACACTATTGAGAATCGGCCTATAGTGAATAGAATATTTTTTGTTCCATTTGAGCAGCTGAATCACCTCCCAAAGTTTCCACCTTAAAAGGCGTTGTACATCTGCTTTCGTGATTGTCCAGGTTTCAGAGGCATACACCAGGACAGGGCGTACAAGAGTTTTAATATAAATTCTTAGCTTGGTTGCCCTGTCCAACAACCTACTTCTCATGTGCCTATAAAGGCCGAAGTAGCACTTATTCGCGGATATGATCCTTCTGCTGATCTCGCTCGAGACGTCACTACTAGCAGTTACTAGAGATCCCAGGTACACAAAGCTGTCGACCTTCTCCTTCTTTGAAGTGGGCCTTCAAACCTTCGTTAGTTAAAAATTTGGTTTTATTAATCACACTATCCACACTGACCTAAAAATCCCTTTGGTCCTTGACCTAGCCAAATCCCCCGTTACACCAAATTTCATTCCTAAACTTTCCCAACACTTCAACCAGCTCATAGACAACCTGCTCCAGACTACCCTTCCTTCGAATCCTCCCCGAAGACTGCAGAGCGTGGATGGATTCGCTATCACCTAATCTTATGATAGAATAGGGTATCCTTCGAATTTACTTCTTCGGTATCCTGAGTTAGCTGATGGTTACCATTAGGATGGCCCTCATTCAATTCATTTTGTATATTATACGGAATCATATTTACTTGTTGCCAATTAGACAGTTGTCAATTAATTAAAGAGAGTTAAAATGAAACAAAAGTTCTTAATTTCGAAGTCTTCAGTGCATCAGTTTGTCTCAGATAATTCTTTTATGCTATAAAAATTACAGAACATTATTAAAGTATTTTCTTTTTCTTAGAAGACTAAAAAAAGTCATTAGTGTGACAGAAGAAAATGAAAATTTACAACTTTAACTGAAAAAGATACTGAATAAAAGTCCAATACAGTTGATTAGAGATCATTTGTAGAGGTTGTTATCATTTTTTTTAATAAAAATAATGAATATTCAAAGGTCTGGTTTTCATTTACACTCTTTCCGGGAAATAGAATATTTTCTTTTTTCTGTCTCTAGTTATTATTTCAATTTTTACTTTTTAAATTTATTTTTTAAAACTTTTTCCTTAATACATCTTTTCCTCAACTGACAGGAAATTTTACAAAATTAAACTATAAGTTTCCACTGCTTACTAGTTACCAGTTCACTCGAGAAAGTGAGACAGTTATTGCCAAAATAAATTTGATTAGATTTCCTGTAATGTGGACAGAAAAAGCATCTTTTTATTTTTTGTGATCCATTTAAAACGCACCAATCGCTAATAACTTTTTAGGAAAGCGGAATTTCGAAAAAAACCCACGAAATAAACTATATGTTTTTTTTTAGTCTAGTTTACAAATTTTCCACCCCCCGATGCAGTATCTTCATTTTTGGTGTAGTTACGGCCAAAAAACCTGATCTGAGTTTCATAAGAACCACTGGTTTTGACAATGATTATCTAAACTACATACAAAATTGTGAAAAATTGCGTTGATTCCACTTTGGATATCCCTAATATTTATCGAGATATTTAAGATCAAAGTTACAATTTTATCTTATTCGTGAACGGTTTTCAATATTAATTTTCCACCAGAAATACACGTTTTGGAGGTCCTTTGACTGCAAAAAAATGTTATTTTGTGACGCAAAGAACAAAAATAATAATAATTGATGATTTAAAAAAAATGCAGAGTAATGTAATGGTTGTGGGAGAATCAGGATAAATTTGTTTTATCATCAACTAAAAGCAACCATCACATCATGTTAATGTACCCCCGTATGCAAGACTTCTTGAGCTATGATTACGGTAAGAATATCTTGCCAGGGTGTTGGTCTAGTGGTCAAGAGCGTGGCTTTGAAAGTGGGAGCTCCCCAGTTCGAATCCTGCGTTTGCTGTCATTCTTAATACTTAATAAATCATAATACTTTTTTTAATAAAATGTAGCCATTCAAAAGACATTAGGTCAATACGAGGGTCGTTTGAAAAGTCCGTGCAAAGTCAGAGAGATAGCACCACTGGCGCGTATCGAGGTTATGTTTAGTTAGTAGCATCTCTTGGAAGAACACACACCAAGTTTCAGCCAGATCGGTCTATTTCTTTGTGTTTGGCATTCGTTTGAATCGAGGAAGTCGAGTGATTTTCAAAAAATGGACGAAAAAGAATTTCGTGTGTTGATTAAACACTACTTTATGAAAGGCAAAACGCCTCAGGAGACTAAAGAGAAGCTTGATAAACATTATGGTGACTCTACACCTTCGATTAGAACAGTTTATAAGTGGTTTCAAAATTTTCGGAGTGGCCATATGGGCACAAGTGACGCTGAACGTTCTGGACGCCCTGTTGAGGTTACTACTCCAGAAATCATTGATAAAATCCATGATATGGTGATGGATGACAGAAGAGTGAAGGTGCGTGAGATTGCTAGTGCTGTGGGCATCTCGAATGAACGGGTACATAATATTTTGCATCAACATTTGGACATGACAAAGCTATCCGCAAGATGGGTGCCGCGATTGCTCACGCTTGACCAAAAACGAAATCGTGTGAAGTGTTGCAAGGACGGTTTGCAGCTGTTCCTGAAGAATCCGCAGGACTTTAAGCATTGTTTCGTCAGTGTGGATGAAACATGGATACATCACTACACTCCTGAGACCAAAGAACAATCTAAACAATGGGTTACCAAGGGGGAATCTGCGCCAAAAAAGGCGAAGACCGTTCCTTCGGCCGGAAAGATTATGGCGACTGTCTTTTGGGATTCGCAAGGAATAATCCTCATCGACTATCTGGAAAAGGGTAAAACTATTACAGGCGCATATTATTCATCGTTATTGGACCGTTTGAAAACCGAGCTGCAAGAAAAACGCCCACGATTGGCCCACAAAAAAGTCCTTTTCCATCACGACAACGCACCAGCTCACACCTCAGCAGTTGTGGTCGCAAAATTAATGGAAATAGGGTTCCAACTCGTTTCACATCCCCCCTATTCTCCAGACTTGGCCCCCTCGGACTACTATTTGTCCCCCAATATGAAGAAATGGCTGGCGGGAAAAAGATTATATTCAAACGAGGAGGTGATTGCAGAAACGAATAGCTATTTTTCAGACTTGGACAAATCCTATTATTCGGAAGGGATCAACAAACTAGAGCAGCGTTGGACGAAGTGTATAAGCCTAAAAGGAGACTATGTTGAAAAATAAAAAAGGTTTACCCCAAAAAATTAAGTAGTTTTAATTTTTGCACGGACTTTTCAAATGACCCTTAAATTCTTCGTCAATATAGGAAGTGAAGTATAAAATGTTGCTAATAGAGCCAAAAGTACACAATTGTGCAACAGTAGCCACCCTACACAAGCAATTAGTAACTATATACAAATTTAAGTGGACAGATGTTTGTATAGAATTCCGTGGGAGACCCCATGATTACAGATTCAGTAGAATCTCCAAATCCATGCATTTCATTCCCAATCTCGTCTGGAAATCGGAGGAGAGCTTGGAGATCACATCTTAGTATCAAAAACAAAGACTAATTGTTGATCCCTTAAAATCATTTGCTAATTGTGTCTATTGATTCAGAGGCGCCAAATTTAAATGAGCAGTTAGAGAAGAATGCTTAATAGGTATAAAACATTATTTAGGTGCAAATCGATTTATCGAGCTGAAGCTGTGACGCTTCATGGCTTTTATTATCTACTTAGAAGGAATTTGAGTTGCTTTAAGGTTGAATATAATTTAAAAAAAAGACAGTACCATAATAAAATGGAGAAGGGAACTGTTAAACCTTAATTCTAGACCATACAGTAAGGAGAGTTCCGAGTTATGTTCCTTGTGCAATTTGAATCAAAAAGAAAATGGTGAACATTTCCTTGCAGTCTGTCCTGTTCTGAAAGAAGTTAGAATCAGGTACTTGGGGAAAAGAGAGCTCACAGAGGTGGAAACTGATAGATGCGTTAAATGGTAAAGACTGGGACAGCCTATGTAAATATGTTAATGTAGCCAGTAGGTATAGAATTTTTTTAGTTTTTGAGCTTAATTATTAAGAAGTCAATGTTCATTTTTATGCAGCTTTTCTTTTCTATTATAGTTTTTTGTTTTGAGTTATTGAATTTAGTTTAATATAACAACTAATTGTTTAATATAACAACAAATAACAACTTGGCAGACCGTTTATTATACCATGTCTGTAAGCTGTAAGTTTAAATTTTGTAAGTTTTATGTATATATTTTGTATGTAAATAAAGCTGTCTACTCAATTATTTGCTATTAAATTGTTGGAATAATTCTGTTCTGTTTTAAAACATTCTAGAAAATAATTTTATACTCGCCGATAGTGAAACCGCAATTAAAGTTATTTGCTAAATATTGGCAGTATTGCAAAATTATATTCCTTTGTTTGTGTTTGTTTTAGATTAAAATTAGAATTAGAAAAGGGATGGGACTTATATCCCACAGCACCGCAGCCACTAGAGACTTAATAATATAATAGTATTGTTTTATTAAAAAATAATACAAATAAAAAAGAAAATAGCTAAATAACAACACTTAGACTTGGACACAAGGTACCGTCTGCCAAGTTGATTTTACAGTAAACAAAAGAGTTGCTCCACAAAATATATATTGAAAATATTTATAGGAAATTTAATGCTCTTTCGTTTGGAATAAGCAGATTTGTTGTGGGATAAAGGATAGAAAAGTTACGACCGTTTTTATGGTGAAAAACGCGTAATATCGACGGAAAAGTAGAAAAATGCAAATATCTTGGGCACTATTGAGAATTGGATCAAAATGAATAGAATATTTTTTTGTTGCATTTGAGCTGCTGAATCATCTCCCGAAGTTTCGACTACTCCTCCTTAATTTTTTTGCTATTGTAAAATCGAGTTTGTAGAAAATTCCTCTTTGCGGATCTTTATTCAATCGATTGTTCAAAGTTTCCAAAATTGCTCCTACGCTTTCCGTAAACTTTGTACATAAATTCCATCCATATACAACATGAACCAGTAAGTAATGTCTACTGTGTGTAGTACAATTAAAGTGGAGCTCAATGACGTATTGGCCAACTTCATATTTTCCACTGTTCTTGAGTGACGTCACTTTAATTTTTTTTTTCTAAAATCATTACTTTTTTCCAATAAAAATGTTATTACTCAGAAAGTTTTAGTCCGAATTCGATTCTGAAGACACGGTTAGAAAGACAGATAAATTTTCTAAAAATTGATACCATTTCGAATAGTGCTGCACGAGAAACGAGACAAATCTCGGTCTCGGTCTCGGTACCGAGACCGAGACCGAGACGAGACTTGAGCAACCGAGACCGAGACATGATATATATCTCGTCGAGAAATCTCGGTCTCGTCTCGGTTTTTCAAATATTAATTTTTAGCTACAAAATTATAAAATTGTGTACTTTATTAATAAATAATCATTACAGGTATTGAATTAATTATTAAAAGATACGATTTTATTATATATGTTCAATATTACTACATCTATTTGACTTCGAATTACATAAGTAAAGTAAGCAAAGTAAAGTAATCGCCTATTTTTTCAGGCGGGGCTTTACGTCCAACTACCAATTAGGTGTCGTGGTTGGAGGCGACTAGCAAACATACTTTACTGTAAATTGCTCATATTAACCATTAAATAAAATCCAAGGCCTAAGACCGGGAATCAAACCCAGTACCACAATACATATTAGCTTCGCAGGTCTCGCACCGCTCGGCTACCGTGGCGTCCCCCTTCGAATTACATAATTTTTACATAAATTCACTAAATTTCACTAAATTTCAGTATTCATATCATTCATTCATTCATTTCATAAATTTCACTATTAATAATCTAATACTTTGAACTTAGATATTATTTGAATTATATTTTAGAATTTTGGAATTAGTGAATTTGAAAAAAAAGACTTTCACCTAAAAAATATTGCCACAAATTTTCGTTTTTAAGATACACTTTGCCCAAGCATTGATACATAAAAGAGCTTTTACTGAGTCAGAAGTTAGAGCTTCTATTGGTCATTATCATCTTTCCGATGGCACTGAAGTTGCACAGATACTAAAAATATCTTTCGCCATTCTAGACAAATTTTTGAAGGAATTCTCATGTGTTTTCCACCATTCTAAAATGTCAACGTCTACTGGTGCTTGGTCTAATTTGGTGTAATTAATTATTTCTGTCTTCCATACTTCGGTGATATTTGCTGATTTTTGAGCAAATGGTGCAAAAATATTGATGCAGTCGTCGTCGTCGTCAAAAGGTGAATCATCAGATTCTTTATCTTCACCAACAGCCATAACTAATGGAGCGGGAAGTTTGTTGGGAGGTGTATTTTTTATTTCACGAATCGACTTGTTATAGGAGGCAGATATGTTATTTGGATCTTTCATTTGGCGCGTTTTTAACATCTTTTTGAAATTATATAAAGATATATAACAGTAATAGTAATATATGATGCATTGAAGTGTAAGTAGTTGTCTTCTTTTACACACATTTTCATTACCAATATATAAATTAAAATAATTATTAGAAAATAATAACATTTTTTGAAAAGATTATTAATAGCAAACCGCTTTTAATACTTAAACAAAAATTCAAAAAACCGAGACCGAGACCGAGATATCTCGACGAGACCGAGACCGAGACTTGAGCGACCGAGACCGAGACCGAGATCGAGACTGCATAAAGTCTCGCCTCGTCTCGGTCTCGTGCAGCACTAATTTCGAAGCATAAGTTATTCTCCAAACAGCCTCAATTTTCCTCCGGACGATTACTTTTATTTTTCCAGTATCCAGGATATAATTCGTTTCCGTATATAACACATAATGAGAGGTGTTCATGGGCAATCTAAACAAATTTTTTGTTAAGGAAAAAACGTATTCAATTTTTCTACCTCGTGAACCCACAGAAAACCTTCAATCTTGAGCACAGTAGGAAATTATAGGACCCGCATTACTGAATTGAAAATATTAAATTTTGCAGAGGGATATCGCTGTTATTGATTAAATCACTATAGGTTATCATCACAGCGGATTTTGATAACCTTATCGTTTCCTCGAAATGCTATAAAAGACTTATTGTGCCTCATTGTTGCAGATTCAATAAATGTGCTTGAATAAGTTAAATCTTTATAGGAACAAAACGATCATGTGTAAATTGAAATTGTAAAGGGTACCGCCTTAAAATTTATGTTTCAATAATTTTTTTTTTTTTTTGTAGTTTGTAGATTTGATTTCAATTGACCCGGCGAGAATGAAAGTGGCGTAAGTCCATTTTGAGCAGTTTTGTGATAAAATGAGTTTTGTGTTTTGCTCTATAAAAAAATGCAGATAATAAAAATAGCTTTATTACTTTTGTTTTTATTATTATTACATAGAATCAAATGTTTTGTTGCATACTAGAAAGTAATGGGATTTTAAATTATTTTAGAAAATGCAAAAATGTGACTTACTTCATTGTCATCCTCAACATATCTGGCGCAAGGTTAAACAAAGCGGCATTTCAAACCAATTTTAAGGGTTTTATTCCATAAACCAATGCTTCAAGATGCTGAAGACTCATCACTAGGGAACGGATTCGTATGTATTTACATATTTTTTTCTAGGCAATTTACAGACGTTTTTCAACTAGAAGTATACATACTGACACCTTTTAAGCCGTTTGAGTCTACTTTTATTTCACATATTTCCACATATTTGGATGTTATCGCATATTTATACGTATTTGATTAAAATAAATAAATATTTCTACATATTTAATCAAAATATGTACATATTTTTTCATATTTTTCATTTTGGGCATATTTTCATAATTGGGAGGTGGTTGACAGGAACTGTGAACCACAGACTGTAGGGCTGTGAATCACAGTGGGTACAATGGTTATTGTAATTTACACAGAATGCTGCTAAACAGTGACGGGCACTTGTTACTTCTTTGAAGTAGTCTGACGTTGTCTGTTCTTTCAGCTCGTTCGTTGAAGTGTCCAATTCATTTCGTTCGGTCACTTAGTGTATTCTTTTTTGGGTGAAATGCCACGAACATCGGCCTCAAACAAACAACTGGTTGCTAAATATCTTCGCGAGTTTCCAGCAGAACTTTTTCGAAGTGATGGAGACATTTTGTACTGCACAGCTTGTGACAAGCGCGTTTCTTGCTCTCAACGTTCCCAAGTCACCCAACATATTGCCACCAGATCGCACATAGAGAATAAAAACAGAAATAAAGAGAGGACGTCCTATCAAGCCTTCCTTACATCTCCATCATCAAGTAAGTCTACTCTGAGTACAGATCTGTGTCGGGCTTTGGTTAGAGCAGATATCTCTTTCCACAAACTTAAAAATCCTCATTTCAAAGGATTCTTAGAGACCTATATTGGGAAAAAAATGCCTGACGAGAGCACTCTGCGGAAAAACTACCTGGAATATATCTATAAAGATACACTAACCAAAATTCGAGAACATATCAAAGATGGACCGATTTGGGTGTCAATTGATGAAACCTCTGACGTTGAGGGCAGGTATATTGCCAATGCAGTTATTGGAAAACTTGACAGTGATGCTGATGTTCTTTGTTGTATAAATCATTATAACTTGTAAAAACAAATTATTTTGTTCCTAATAAATTATTATAAATTGTAAAAATGTTCTTTTCTTGTATAAATAATTATAACTTGCCAAAAAAAAAAAAATTCCATTTTCATAAAAAAAAATGTCCATTTTACTTAAATATTCCAGAAAATATTTTAAGAAAATCACATATTACTCATCAGCTCATCACAGAGACTCATTTTACTAGCAGATCTTATTTCAACAGAACTGATCACCCTGATGATACTGCCCATAGGAGGCACTGCAATTCTAATAGAAAACTGTCTTCAATACAATCTGATCCCAACTAATCCTACCAATTCTCTTCAATCAACAGTCATCTCTCTCCCAATAAACTGAACAGACGATTCAAACTTCTCTCTCTAGACTTCTCGACAAGCGATCTAAACTCACTACAGAATAAATGACTTATCTACACTATGATACTAAAACCTGCCTGGACTTCCTGGAATGGAACTTTGGGGCTCAGCCAAAGCTTCCAATATCTATAGAATCCAATCCTTCCAATCAAAAACACTCCGTCGAATCCGCTAATGCTCCTTACTATGTCCCTGAACTCTACCTCGCACCGAGATTTCCTTGTTCCTTATGTTTCAAAAGCTGTAAGATCTCGTTATATTAAATTCTACACATCAATCACCTCGCATCCTAATCCACTAGTATCCAAAACTTACTGCATTGCCTGGAAATCACTCCAAGACGGCTGAAGCGCAGGTGGCCACGCGATTTTCTAAATGAAGTAAGTGCCAGTGCACAATAGTGAACTCCTCTTTGGGAGTTTTCTTTGGGATTGGGTGAATTCTCCCCTCATGCTATTCATGTACTTATCTATTATCATGTTGTATGCATCAACTTCACTTATTGCAGAAATATATTGCAGTTGTGAAAGTAAATAAAGTAAAAAAAAAAAAAAATCTAAATTATAATTTGACTAATACCAACACCAACACTAAGGCTTATTTTCAGTTAACTAAAACCATATAACAATTTCACCAAGAAAACAAACAATCTGGTGGACTTACGCCACTGTCATTCTCAACAGGTCAATTGTTTCTTTAGTCTGTAACTACAAATGCTCCTCCTCATTTACTCGTAGCTCGTATATTATTTGCTGCACGTTAATAGTGTTTTTAAACAACAATTATGTTTAAATCAGTTACCCTTTTTCGTAACCGGAGTATCGCTCAACAAAGATTTTCGGTATAATGTTTAAAAAAAATTGAAATCTGCACGAACAACTATTACGCGAGAGATTAGAGGAATTGAAAAATGTATAGCTCAGCAATAAATCCACACTACCTTTTGTCGTTCAAATCGATAAAGATAAGTAAAGATGTGTTGATGGAAACGTGGTGGAGAGTGAGGCAAAACCGGGTGCTCCATCGTTACCTTGCTGAGCAAAGTATTGTTTGTGGAAGCCATTAATACAGGTTACCACATGCTATCTCAACTCGAGTGGATAGGCAAAAAAAAAAAAAAATTATTAAGGCGCTAATGATCATATCAGCCAATTAGCCCCTCTCCACCCCAAAACACAAACAACCTATTTTGTGGGTGACCTATTTTTTTTTTTTTAACAATACACAAGCAAATTTTCGAAAAAAAGGTAACAGATCTAACAGTTAAATCTAACGTAGGTCTGCAGTTAGGTTAAAAAAAATAGACCTGCGAATGGAATTTGATTTATTGTTCAATTCTTGTCTTTTTTAAAATAGAGTATGTAATTAATAAGTTATTTCAGAAGAAAAAGGTTTAAATTTGTATAAGACCGCAGAGTAATATGCTTTTTCCTTTTCTTTACACAATTAGTAAGAGTAAACTATATACAGGGTGAACCAGTAAGTATTGTCCATAGGTCTTCCGTGAGTAGTACATCTAAAGTGGAGTTCAATGACGTTAAAATGAGTTACTCAGAAAGTTTTAGTCCGAATTCGATTCTGATGAGACGGTTAGAAAGACAGATAAATTTTCAAAAAATTGATACCATTTCGAAGCATAAATTATTCTCCAAGCAGCCTCAATCTTCCTCCTGGATACTGGAAAAATCAAAATAATCGAAATTTTTAAGAAAACTCATTAGGCCCCTTATGTGATCATTATCAGACCTAGTTGCTGGCACTTTTTATAAAAAGTTTCCTTGTCTAATGTGGGCTTTCAAACGGTATATCATTTTCCAGGATTCCTTTTTATCTTCGTATGAGAAATTACGTTTGTTTTGCAAGAAAATGTGTTCACGAGTTTTGTTTATCAAGTTGTTTAATTCATTGAAAACTCTTTTAGATGGACCAGTAGTCAATTTTTAAAGTAGGCTGTCTTATAATAAGGAAGTCAAAGGTTACAAATTGCACTTTAAACATTTACTTCTCTCTGAAATATTTGAGAAAATCTTAGGAAATATTTTAAACACGTACTATCTTGGAAAAACCATGTTTCCCAAATCTCTCGCCGCTCCATCCATATCCTAAAACAGTTTAATAGTTCCCGTCACCTTTTTCCAATTAAGGACCCGGCAACTCCTAGTTTCCTCTCTTATTTTCCCCCTATTTCGACTATGGTTGCTTAGTGTATGGCCCGGTCTTTCTGGTGGATATTGAAGCTAAGCTCAAGGCGCCTCTCATGAACTGCATCATAAGATTTATTTTCAGCATTTCCAGAGACTCTCGCATTTCGCTACGTTGAGTTGAAGTGGCTTTTTCCTGTCTATCGCCGCCAATATCTTTTGGCTTCTTTCCTTTTTCAAGTCATCCAGTCTCAAAGGCCTTCCTATATTTTTCAACTCCTTAAGTTTAAATCCTCCATCCATTCCCGTGACACCAGATCTCGCTCATCTGATCTCTATATTCCCTCTCACCGTACCTCATCCTTTGACAAATCCTTCCTTATACATGCTACCTCTCTCTGGAACTCCTTAACTGCATCTGTCCGCCATGCTCCTACCCTATCTGTCTTTAAATCCCGTCTATTCAGTTACCTCCTTTCTATTCAGCTTCCTCCGATATTTTAATTGTTTAATTTATTTCCTTAATTTCTGCTGTTATTTTTATTTTCACTTTTTGTAAATACTTATTTATTTATTTATTTTCTGTTTAATCACAGGCCAAACTGTTAAGGCCTCTATTTGTACCTGTGTTTATTCTTAGGGGACAATTGTCCCAGAATAATAAATTTCTTTTCTATTCTATTCTACTATTTTTATATTCGAAGGTTAATTTGCTTAGTTTCAAATAGGGTACAATAGAAAATTTTGAAACCAAGTCTAACAGATAAGGGAAATTTATTTGTAAGACACCTAGTTGTATTGGTTAATACCTAATTCAGATATAAGGATTATCTGTTGGTGGGTTCAAAGGGTTGTTAAGGCTTATTCACATTCTTATCTTTTTCAACAGTGTAGAAACATTTTTTAAAATCTTCAATTATTATTATTTTTGTTCTTTGCCGCACAAATAACATTTTTTGCAGTCAGAGGACCTTCCAAAACGTGTATTTCTGGTGGTAAATTAATATTGAAAAACCGATCACGAATAAGATGAAATTGTAACTTTGATCTTAAATATCTCGATAATATTAGGGATATCCAAAGTGGAATCAACGCAATTTTTCACAATTTTGTATGTAGTTTAGATAATCATTGTCAAAACCAGTGGTTCTTATGAAACTCAGATCAGGTTTTTTAGCCGTAACTACACCAAAAATGAAGATACAGCATCGGGGGGGGTGGAAAATTTGTAAACTAGACTAAAAAAACATATAGTTTACTTCGTGGGTTTTTTCGAAATTCCGCTTTCCTAAAAAGTTATTAGCGATTGGTGCGTTTTAAATGGATCCCCCTGTAAATTGCAGTGATTTTGAGATCGTCTAGCATCATTACTGGTTTCTCATGGCTTGAATACCCGTTCTGACATGAAATTTCTACGAGAAATTCAATTTTAAAGCGTTTACTAATGGGGGACACTCATCTAAAACCCAGCTAGTTTCTATTTAGACGATGTGGCTAAGCTAGCTGAAAAGGCCATCAGAGTAGCTAACTTGCATAGCGCTACCCTAATTTCACCATATAACCAAATTAAACCGACTACACCTGAGGCAAGTCCTACATTAATACGATCTGCAAGAGTAGAATTAGATAGAAAATCAGCTAGAGTGAACTCCAGCGTTACAATAATTGGTCAAATGGTCGGCAAGGCCACAGGTAAATTAGTTAGTTATTTTTATTTACTCTGTATCCACAATTATAACAGAAGTTACGACATTCTTAGTGCAATAAGTGACCAGATGAGGAATAAGGATTGGTAAATAATAATTCGCCAGGGATGGTCCTTTTCAGAAGCGATGTTGAGTATTATGTGAACACTGGAGATTGGTATGCCGTAATTAACTATTATAGAATGGCAATAAATCCGAAGAATGAATATATTAAATCAATTTTTGCTTTAAATGAAGACAATTCATTTGTTGTAATTGATCTTTAAATAAAGTTTTGTCTATCATAAATATAAGGCAAAGTTGTTGTCTTATATTGTGTATTTCATAGACTATTTTATCATTAGAGTTTATATTTTAGCCCGTAATTAGGAACTGATGTAGTCTATAATTGTTAAATTTTTCATAATTATCTAAAAAATGTGAAGCAAAATATTAAGACTTAAATTTAGAACGTGCTTTAAACTACATATGCAAAGTTTAGCTACCATTATCTCCTAAACTAATACATTGTATGTGTTTACATTTTACTCATATATAGAGACTGTTATGGTCTATAATTGTTCAACATTTTATAATGATCTGATGAATGGGGAGCGAGATATTGAATGTTGAATTTTAGTTGCTTTGAACCTAGAGAAGTTTAGCTGCCATTATCTCCTAAACTAATACATTGCATGTGTTTACATTTTACTCATATATAGAGACTGTTATGGTCTATAATTGTTTAACATTTTATAATGATCTGATGAATGGGGAGCGAGATATTGAATGTTGAATTTTGGTTGCTTTGAACCTAGAGAAGTTTAGCTACCATTATCTCCTAAATTAATACATTGTATGTGTTTACATTTTACTCATATATAGAGACTGTTATGGTCTATAATTGTTCAACATTTTATAATGATCTGATGAATGGGGAGCGAGATATTGAATGTTGAATTTTAGTTGCTTTGAACCTGAAGAAGTTTAGCTGCCATTATCTCCTAAACTAATACATTGTATGTGTTTACATTTTACTCATATATAGAGACTGTTATGGTCTATAATTGTTTAACATTTTATAATGATCTGATGAATGGGGAGCGAGATATTGAATGTTGAATTTTAGTTGCTTTGAACCTAGAGAAGTTTAGCTACCATTATCTCCTAAACTAATACATTGTATGTGTTTACATTTTACTCATATATAGAGACTGTTATGGTCTATAATTGTTCAACATTTTATAATGATCTGATGAATGGGGAGCGAGATATTGAATGTTGAATTTTAGTTGCTTTGAACCTGGAGAAGTTTAGCTACCATTATCTCCTAAACTAATACATTGTATGTGTTTACATTTTACTCATATATAGAGACTGTTATGGTCTATAATTGTTCAACATTTTATAATGATCTGATGAATGGGGAGCGAGATATTGAATGTTGAATTTTAGTTGCTTTGAACCTAGAGAAGTTTAGCTACCATTATCTCCTAAACTAATACATTGTATGTGTTTACATTTTACTCATATATAGAGACTGTTATGGTCTATAATTGTTCAACATTTTATAATGATCTGATGAATGGGGAGCGAGATATTGAATGTTGAATTTTAGTTGCTTTGAACCTAGAGAAGTTTAGCTGCCATTATCTCCTAAACTAATACATTGCATGTGTTTACATTTTACTCATATATAGAGACTGTTATGGTCTATAATTGTTTAACATTTTATAATGATCTGATGAATGGGGAGCGAGATATTGAATGTTGAATTTTGGTTGCTTTGAACCTAGAGAAGTTTAGCTACCATTATCTCCTAAATTAATACATTGTATGTGTTTACATTTTACTCATATATAGAGACTGTTATGGTCTATAATTGTTCAACATTTTATAATGATCTGATGAATGGGGAGCGAGATATTGAATGTTGAATTTTAGTTGCTTTGAACCTGAAGAAGTTTAGCTGCCATTATCTCCTAAACTAATACATTGTATGTGTTTACATTTTACTCATATATAGAGACTGTTATGGTCTATAATTGTTTAACATTTTATAATGATCTGATGAATGGGGAGCGAGATATTGAATGTTGAATTTTAGTTGCTTTGAACCTAGAGAAGTTTAGCTACCATTATCTCCTAAACTAATACATTGTATGTGTTTACATTTTACTCATATATAGAGACTGTTATGGTCTATAATTGTTCAACATTTTATAATGATCTGATGAATGGGGAGCGAGATATTGAATGTTGAATTTTAGTTGCTTTGAACCTAGAGAAGTTTAGCTGCCATTATCTCCTAAACTAATACATTGCATGTGTTTACATTTTACTCATATATAGAGACTGTTATGGTCTATAATTGTTTAACATTTTATAATGATCTGATGAATGGGGAGCGAGATATTGAATGTTGAATTTTGGTTGCTTTGAACCTAGAGAAGTTTAGCTACCATTATCTCCTAAATTAATACATTGTATGTGTTTACATTTTACTCATATATAGAGACTGTTATGGTCTATAATTGTTCAACATTTTATAATGATCTGATGAATGGGGAGCGAGATATTGAATGTTGAATTTTAGTTGCTTTGAACCTGAAGAAGTTTAGCTGCCATTATCTCCTAAACTAATACATTGTATGTGTTTACATTTTACTCATATATAGAGACTGTTATGGTCTATAATTGTTTAACATTTTATAATGATCTGATGAATGGGGAGCGAGATATTGAATGTTGAATTTTAGTTGCTTTGAACCTGGAGAAGTTTAGCTACCATTATCTCCTAAACTAATACATTGTATGTGTTTACATTTTACTCATATATAGAGACTGTTATGGTCTATAATTGTTCAACATTTTATAATGATCTGATGAATGGGGAGCGAGATATTGAATGTTGAATTTTAGTTGCTTTGAACCTGGAGAAGTTTAGCTACCATTATCTCCTAAACTAATACATTGTATGAGTTTACATTTTACTCATATATAGAGACTGTTATAGTCTATAATTGTTCAATATTTTAAAATGATCTGATGAATGGAGAGCGAGATATTGAATGTTGAATTTTGGTTGTGCTTTAAACTATGCGAAGGTTAGCTGTCATAGTCTCCTGAACTAATACATCATCTTATTTTTTTGTACTCGTTTATAGAGACTTCTGTATAATGCAAAAGGAATTTAAAGCTGAAAATTCTTTGTAATTCCGTGATTCAAATCTTACATGGTCTACGCTAGTAGATCAACTCTAACTTTCTCTATTTTTATTTTAATTTGCTTGCGTGTGATGATTATTCAGAATGAAGAACATAATAAAGATAAATCAGAAGAATAATTTGGAATAGAGTTAAAATAAAGCCTGTTTATTACTACACGACCATTTATTAATTCTTACAAATTAAGTCTTTTTTATTGATTGACTTGATTCTGAATTCTTTCAAGAATGTGTACACGGCTACGAAGTAGAAAATATCTTTCACATTATCTGGCAGATTGCAAACATTATTCTTAGTTGTTTTGAATGAATATTTATGAAAATATAACAATTCATCACGAGATTTTATCAAGCAATTTTCGCGCCTATTTTAAGGTACAAACTGACTAAATGCTGCACAAAATGAAAAAACAAAATAAACTATGAAAAGACTAACGCTATACTCTTCACCAAACGCAGACCCTCTTTTAAAGGACAAATCAGACACAATAATTCTCTGATCCCGTGGTCTACCCACGTTAAGTACCTAGGCCTAACTTTGGACTAACAAACTGACAAAGTAAACTCAGGCAAACTGGACTACACGACTATTAGTTCCTCTCTACTCTCACGTGACTCCAAAATGACTGTGGACCAACAAACTACTCCTCTACAAAGTAGTCATCAGACCGATGTTGCTCTACGCCTGCTCCGCCTGGAGCCTGACCTCTATTTTAAAAGAACCTGAGTCTTATCATACATTTTGGCCATCCCCCAAAACCTGAGCCCTATTAAAAATGATCGCTTTTGAGACATCGCTGTATATCTGAATTTTAGACTAGATAGGTCTACTAATTTTGGCTCTAATACTCTGCATTAACTTTAGTGAACATGTGTGAAAGTGAACTAGAACCATAAAAAAAATTATAGCTACTAATAAAATGTCTTGAATTGTACTATACTTTTTAATAAAACATGCGAGTGAGAAACGGCGACTCGCGAAGAAAATCGAGATGATGGTGAACTTGAGTTGGCTGGCTGCCCAAATCTGATGACGCCAGTCAGTAGTAGATCTAGATAGTAGGGGAGCCGACTTATTTCCTACAGTGTCGACCATATCCACTAACCAGAGTAACCCCAATGGGTTGCCTAACCGGGCGACTTTTAATAAAAGGTTTTTTTCTTTTAATTTTTCTCACTCGACATTCGTCCACATCAGATTTTTCTTAATTTGTATTGATATAATTAAATATTATCTGATATTTTAAAGTCGACTTTAAAATAAATTGATAAAATGAAGTCCCTAATCAATTCACTAATTGATACTTTTTTCTTTTTTTTTACGGCGCATCGATTACTGGGGTGATTAGCGCCTGCACTAATTGATATTATCGTGATTAAATTTGAGTAAAAAATTGCTTTTTCGGTTGTTTCTAACTGGCTGAAATTACGAGCTCAAATACGATTGAAATGATGGGTACTTGCTGATTGTTGTACCTTTTGTCGTTTAAATCAACCCTTATTCTCAACTTTTTGAACTCTTAAGTTTTTTTTGTTAAGGAGATTAGCAATAAATATTTAATAAATGAGGTTAACTCCGCTTCCATTGCATGTACAGCTTTGAAACTTCAGAAAAGGCACATCTACTTGAAATTCCAATTTAAAGATAACTCATTCATGAAAATTTAAAATGCTGTTTTTGCTCATTTTTGGCTACTTTTTTTTCTCAAAATCTATTAAATCTGTGAAGTTCCAAAAAAAATTATAGTTATAAAGAAGGATTTGCCCTTTATTTTAAAGCAAATTTGGGAATTTTATGTTTTATAGAAAAATAGAAAAAAAAATTAGGGTTTTAAAGTAATATACATGATCTCGCGGCAAAAAAGGTTTCGAAACGCTGCTTTAGGGTACGTTCACAACGGAGCTGTGAGCGTAGATGATAGCAGAGATGATAGGAGTGATGCATCAGCGCTTAAAGAAAAACGTGTGAGCGTGCACAACGAAGTGACTCATACGCGCTACTATAAACGAGCATAGATGATAGAATTAAATTTTTCATTTTTCTGCTAGCTGAACTCCAGTATCGGAGCTTCAAAATGGACGTAGAAAAATTAATTAGTGCTGTCTTTACTCATTATTTTATTATTTACTTTTAAACAATATTTTGATTTCTAAATCGTGCTTACATTTATTTTCATGTGTATTTATTTGTTTTTTCTCAATAAAACCATTACTTACCTAAGAGTAATCAGTAGTTTTTCTTCTATTGTTATAGGATTTCCATGACAATTTTTCCGTTTTCTTAATGTTGACTTATTTATTCTAAAATATAGTCGAATGTGGGTGGACCCATCCTCACATATTCAAAAAAAAACGATCCGGATAATTTATAAGTTCCTTATATAAATGGTGAAATTCACCCAAAGTACTTCGTTTTTTATTTATGGGTTGTACATGATATTTTCTAAAGCGTTTTTTCTTTAAAATATACCATTTCGTTGCTGCTGAACATAAAAACTCTTCTTCACTACTCGGACATGTTGCATGTATCACAGCTCCGTTGTGCCCACTAATCAGCGATTATATTTTACTCAATCAGTTATCATCTCTGCTATCATCTATACTCACAGTTCCGTTGTGAACGTACCCTTAGGCTGGAAACATAGTGGAGCGGCGAGCAAAGCGGCCGATGATAGCTGCTTCAAATGAAAGAGACCGGCGAGCAATGAGTCGCATGCACATAGTGACCGAGTTTAGTCGTGTTTCTCCTTTCGACGAGACATGATGGAGGAATTATTTCTATACAAAAATTCTTCCTTGCAAAATTTGGTATTTACAGCAGCTGAGAAGCAGGAGCTGCAGTGTTCATGATATAAACAGGACTAGACCTGAACAGAGGTGAATTCCATCACTTGTTCCAACAACTTCGGGAGCATCCTGGCAAGTTTCATTCGTATTTTCGAATGTCTATTTCAACATTTAATCACACTCCTTAACAAAAACTTACAGTTTTAAAAGTTAAGTATAAGGGTTGATTAAACGCCAAAAGGTACACAAATCAGCAGTTTCCAACATTTCATTAATACTTCATTGATATAATTTAAGTAATTTTACTGCATTAACTTTTCCTTCACATTTTTTAGAATTTATTAGATGTCACAGACCCTTATGCTGGCCATTTCCGTCTACAAAATATTTACTCAAGTAGCACACCATTTAACTTAGATTGACTGTAATATCTATTTATCTATAATAATCAAACTATTAATCACAGGTGAAAAAGAAAACGTTATAAAAAATATAAAAAAAATAAGAGGCTAAAAAATTCATAAACTTTTTTTACATCAATGATTTTATGCATTTATTTTTATTTTTAAATAAAAATCATTGGTTTAAGTTCATTCTTCGATTAAAGTAATTGTTATTTTATGTTGTAGTCAAACGTTTGTAATAATAAGTAATAAATAATCTGGCTTTATCGCAAATAATATAGTTTTCTTCAATTACATTCTCAATCTAGGTGTTCTTCCCACAATGTTATATATATGTAATATAAAATAAAGAAAATAAAGATATGCATATTTTTAGGACAGCTAATTATTCCAGTATTTTACCATAAGTAAAATTAGGAGGACTAAATTAAATTACAATTGAGAAATGAGTAAATATTGTTGAATAATCTACTTGTTATTAAATGTATGTTATTTGTGCTCACGAATATTTCGGTAAGACGAATTTAAGACTGAAATATTGTTTTGAATCCTCCGTGATTGAAATTTAAAAAGTGGCCGACTCTAACTTTGTTTTTTTCTACTTTAACATGCATGTATATGTGACTACTCAGAATAATTCATCACTCATTTTATCATAATTATAATAAAAAAATATTATGAATGAACTGGCCAGCATAAGGGTCTGTGACATCTAATAAATTCTAAAAAATGTGAAGGAAAAGTTAATGCAGTAAAATTACTTAAATTATATCAATGAAGTATTAATGAAATGTTGGAAACTGCTGATTTGTGTACCTTTTGGCGTTTAATCAACCCTTATACTTAACTTTTAAAACTGTAAGTTTTTGTTAAGGAGATTTTTGTACCTTTTGGATAGATTTTCCTTTTTGTCTATTTGCAAAGTTACGTCTGCTTTACAGATTTTTTAAAATTTGGAATAAGCTATTCTATCATTATAACCTGATAAGGTGTTAAATCGGAACCGTAACTACCACTGGAGAGATCTTTTTAAAGATTGATTATAGTTGCGGTCCCCAAACCATCCTCAATAACCATTTTTTTGAGAAAGCGTTTTGAATAAAATAGGAAGGTATTTGTACGTAAATAGCAAAATTAAACTGCGATTTCAGTACTTCCTTTTAAGAGGAGCAAGAAAAATAAACTGCGATTACAGTACTTCTCCTTAAAAGGCAAAGATTTTGAATCGAACGACAATTCATTGATGTAAATCGGTTCACTCATTGATAATTTTAACGATTGCAGTACTTCCTCTTAGTAGGTGTAAGAGCATGATGGCACTTCACAGCCACGTAGAGGAGCTTTAACCACTTATTTGAGTTAAATTTTATCAAAATCGGACTAAGCTTTGTAGAAATATTGGTAATAATAGTTTTAGAAAGGGCCTTATTTGGGTGGGGCGAACTCCCCTCCTTATGAGGCATAGCGTCGAGACTTTTAAAGTACAAATCTGTACAAAATTTTGATTCGAATGACACTTCATTCATGAAAATCGGTTCACGTGTCGATAATTTGAAACGACTGCTATACTTCCCCTTAACAAGTGTAAGAGCAGATCGTCGCTTTATTGTTACGTAGGGGAGCCCTAACCCTATCATCCTACCAAATTTTATCAAAATCGGGCCAAGATTTACAGAGTAATTAGTAATAATAATTTTGGAGGGGGCCTTACATAAAGGGGGCTAACTCCTCTCCCATTAGATGTACAGCGTGGAGACCCCCAAAAGGCACATCTACATAAAATTCCGAATCGAATGACACCTCATTCATGAAAATCGGTTCACGCGTTTAGGCGCTACGTTGTTTACAAAAAAGGTAACAAGAAGAACAAGAAGAAGAACAACAACAACAAGAAGAACAAGAACAAGAACATTTTTTGAAAAAGCCGTTTTTGCTCATTTTCGGCAACTTTTTTCTCGAAACCTATTAGATCTGGGTGGTTGCAAAAAAATTACAGTTATAAAGGAGGATTTGCCCTATATTATAAAGAAAATTTGGGAATTTTATCTTTTATAGAAAAATAGAAAAAAATTGTCAAAGTTGGGTGTTTTTCAACGTTACACTTTTTCGTGCAGTTTTTGATGGTCAACCCTTATACAACTGTCCTACCGGACAGTTTTAATACTAACCAGTATTGAAGGCATGTTAATCAAGAAAAGGACGAATTTCAATGTTAACCCCATTAATCCTGTCCCATTTCTTATCCAACACAAATCGGTTGTGATGTAGAAGATCCTTTTGGCCTTACAGAGGTTTCTTTAAAGAAAAACTACTCCAATAAATGCAGCAATATCCATTTTAACCTTTGAAAATTGAGCGCGATGAGAGCGAAGAAATCAAACATGTCACAACGCGTTGCTCTACTCTCTCTCTTGGTAGCGTTGCTCTATCTTCGCTTTGCTCCCCCACTATGTGCGGTCCCTTGTTTTCACCGCTTTGCTCTTCGCTATTATCGCCGCTCCACTATGTTTCCAGCCTTAGAGAAAATGCTACCCAACTCCTCTTTAGAAGGACCTCTAATGGAATTTCCCTGGTAAATATGGACAATAATAATTGTAGAAAAACCTCATTAAAACATATATACTAGTTTTAAAGAAATTCTCTGGGGCACTTCCGAGAAAATCTCAAAAAATTTAGAAATTCAGTCTCTATAGGGGCTGAAAGATTTTTTCATCGTTAAGTTATAGTCAGATTCTCTCATTAGAGAAAAATATTTAATTTTTTTGTTTTGTTTTAATTATCCAATGTATACTATACTTACTTACGTAAGTATACTATACTTACGGTAACACATTAATTTCAGAAAATGAGAAAAGAGACAGCAAATACTTGAGCTGTCACAGCGGTAAGTGGTAGTAAATATCGACTATAAATTTAAAAACAAAAAAAAAATGTTAAGTAGTTTGCAAGGCAGGTTAATCTCGCACTATGGTGATACATGGAGCAGATACTAGCAGGTTACTTGGCACATTATATAACCTTCCTATCATGGTTAAATATATTCCATCAGGTAACGTTCTATCTACTTGATATAAGCCTGTCGGAAAGAGCACGCTGCAAGTTCCATTAGATATTCTAACGTTCCCAAATATCATTACCATATTATAATCTGTTATATAAAATAAAAACTATGTATGAAGAACCTTATTTAACTATTAAATCATACGAAAATTCTTGACGTAAATAGAACAGCACCTTTCTAAAGAAGAAGGGTCATGGGCTCTTTTTTTTTTGCATTCAGTAACTTATTTTGCTTTTGAGAGTAAGTAATGATGATTGTGTAAAAGTTTGAAATTTAGTAAAACAATTGGCAACTGGGGCAAACTATTAATATGGTGCCCATAATAGTTCTTTAAAAGTCTTTCTTTGACTTTACAAGGAACAGGAAAAGTAAAAAAAATGCCTGAATTATCATAAAAGATTTGTTTTTCTTATTCTTTTAACTTAGAATTCCTTCTCCCCAAAATGATGCAACCACTCGATTTGACAAAGAATCTATAGAATAAACAATTTTTAGAAGGAAGATTACTTTTGAAGAAACGTACTGGGCGTGTCCAGGAATGTTACTATTATTTTCATAACTATTGTAGAAAACTGCAGAGAACATGACTAGAGACAGGCACAGTTTTACCACTGACGTGTTAGCTAGAGCTGGAAATGTGAACAAATGGGACATAGGCTAGAGTGGTTAGCGTTGGTCTGTCACTGACTAGTGCAGAGCCGTCATTTTAATGAATCATCTAGCTCTTCTCCCCTGACCCTGTGTATCCATGGCAACTTGAAGGATGCACTTACTCCTATATTAACACAGTAAAATGTCATATATTCCAGATGGATGCAACGAAATTGTTTCAAATATGCAATATTGTCAAAATGATGTATCCGTCAGTTCATATTTATTTACTGCATTCGCATGGTCGTACATTATTTCAATATTTTTATTAATTCTATAAAGAGCAGCAATACGAGATGTGGGCTTTAAATAACGAGACCATTGCTGTAAAACATTTTATTTGTAAATTTATACATATTTAGTTATTATCACCTTCAATATACACCCCTCCCCAATCCCTACAACGCTCCATGCGAATTTACCATTGTTCGAAACAGTGCTGGCAGTCTTTTTCTGTGAACTCCTGCATGACGCGTGCCGCTTTTTCTTTCACAGCTTCAACGGACTGAAATCCGTGTTCCTTTTAATGCAGATTTGACTTTGGGGGAACAGATAAAAGTCACATGGGGGCCAGATCAGGCGAATAAGGCGGATGGCCTAAAACTGGGATGTTTGTACTTGGCTAGAAAGGTCTTGGACAGACAATGCAGTGTGAGCTGGCGCGTTGTCTTGATGGAGAACCCCGTGACTTATTCTTCCACAAATCGGGTCGTTTTTTTCCTTACTCTTTCACGGAGTTGAGCAAGCACCTCACCGGTAGTAATGTTGATTAATTATAATCGATATTTTCATCCGTTTTGGACGTGGAAGGGCGACCTGGGCGGTCATCATCTCCGACGTCTTCTCGGCCATCTTGGAAACGCTTGAACCACTCAAAAAAACTCGCGCAAGTGATAAACATTTATCGCCATAAACTTCTTTTAATAAAAGATAAGTTTCAGTAGCAGTTTTACCAAGTTTTGATGTGAAATTTCACGACAATTCGTTGCTCTACTACATGTGTAGTATCATGTTTTCGGCAAAACGAAACTAACACCTCTTACACAAACGGACGATTCCGGTCGGACAGATTTCTCTACAAAACACGTGAGACGCTGCAATCGAAAGAGAAGGCTTTACGCCGCACAGCTGTCGGTCGTTAGGATTTGGCGCATGCATAGTTCTTCTGTAGCAGCATCAGTCTCGTTATTTAATAGCCACATCTCGTATAACAGAGAGAATAGAATTTGGTCCTGTGAACTAGGATGGCAATAAATGCTTCAGGGCATTGCAGGAAGTTTCGCTCCTTAAAGAGTTAAGCAGAGAAGCCTAGTGAAGAATTTTTATAAAAAGTGTCTTAAGAAATGTTTGATCAGATTTGGTAACCTGTGCGCTCTCTAAAGGTAACTAACTTACTTTTCTAGGCCTCTTAAACAAATTAAATTCTTATAAAATTTTGAAATTTGAAGTCTAAAATTAATGGAAACTTGAAATATTATTCTCCCCCATGAAAACTTTAAAGTTTCGAAAACATGGCACTATCGCATCACTACACCCTAACACTAGAAATAAGACCTTTTAAAAAATTGGTAATTAACAGTTTTACGCATTGCATGCTTCACACTCGATGAAGTGATTCTGGCTGGGGATTGCCAGTGCAATCAAAATGGAATTCCAAGTTTGTTGGTCTAGTAATCACCTTTATGTAAATTTTGGGCTAACCGCACAATATCCGAGGTCCTTCCAAATCCTCGGACTCCTTACCCTATTACTAGGTATATACTAGGTAACTCAGAATATTGAGATTACGCCAAATTTTAGATAGAGTTTTAGCCAGAAAGATCCGTTTTGTTTAGATATGTTTTGTAATTATACTCTTTCGAATTGATCGGCGTAGGGTGTGTCTGTGTTAAGTGTGGTCAAATTTCAAATTTTTGATTTTATTTTAGGTACCCCCAATCGGACATGACAATAAGCTTTTGTAACAAATTAGCTGACAAAAACTAAATTAGTGAATTGCTTTTTCAGTTTATTGCAATTGGCAAAACAGCAAACTTCGAGATTTTATTTATACTTGGTAATACTTATTGCGCTTAATCTTTATTTGTAGCATTCCGGCGAAAATTTGACTTCCTCTTGAGGGGGACTTCCTCTTGAGGGGGATTTCCTCTTGAAGGAGACTTCCTCTAGAGGGGGATATCCTCTTGAAGGAAACTTTCTTTAGAGGGGGACTTCCTGTTGAAGGGGACTTCCTCTTGAGGGGGACTTACTCTTAAGGGGGACTTACTCTTGAGGGGGACTTCCTCTTGAGGGGGACTTCCTCTTGAGGGGGATTTCCTCTTGAAGGGGACTTCCTCTAGAGGGGGATTTCCTCTTGAAGGGGACTTCCTCTAGAGGGGAAATCCTCTTGAAGGAGACTTCCTCTAGAGGGGGATTTCCTCTTGAAGGAAACTTCCTCTAGTGGGGGACTTCCTCTAGAGGGAGACTTCCTCTTGAGGGAGACTTCCTCTTGAGGGAGACTTCCTCTTGAGGGGGACTTCCTCTTGAGGGGGATTTCCTCTTGAAGGAGACTTCCTCTAGAGGGGGATATCCTCTTGAAGGAGACTTCCTCTAGAGGGGGATTTCCTCTTGAAGGAAACTTTCTTTAGAGGGGGACTTCCTGTTGAAGGGGACTTCCTCTTGAGGGGGACTTCCTCTTGAGGGGGACTTCCTCTTGAGGGGGATTCCCTCTTGAGGGGGACTTCCTCTAGAGGGGGATTTCCTCTTGAAGGGGACTTCCTCTAGAGGGGGACTTCCTCTTGAGGGAGACTTCCTCTTGAGGGGGACTTCCTCTTGAGGGGGACTTCCTCTTGGTGAGATGGTTAGTTAAACTTTCCTATTAAATGTCGGTAAAGAATAAACGTGCAATTAACGTTAGTACTTGTACGAAAATTGTGACTTGTTTGTTGTTGAAGTCATCCATCTTTTTACTTCAAATTCTAAATTTTATTTAAATTTAATATTTAATAATTTTCCATATACTGCTAAAAACGAAGGAAATGTGAACTAGTTAGGCTAGGTAAAGGGTGTTTGAGAACACCCTTGATAATGAGAACAACGATACAGGCCAGCACTAGATGTTACAACTAAGATGGATTTATTTCAATTCATTCATTGTGAAAAACGATAGAAAAGTATTTTCCGTTAAGCTGCGGTTAGAGAATTTCGTGCTAATGGTTATTCCAAATTTGTGTTGATTTATTTTTTATATTCAGAACTGTTAAACTTCTTTCTTTCACTAATCTTTATTTTGTTTTGTTTCCAGATCCTGAATTCTGTTAAAACTACATTGAGGTAAGAATGATTATCTTTAACCTTCTTAAATTACTTAATTTCTAACACAGCAAATTTTGTTGCATTAACAAACAAAAAATTCAACACCAGTCTATGCAAGCAATTATTTAATTACTGCACTTTACAGTTACCAAGAAATAAGAATGCATCCAGTGGAGAAAGATTGCACTGAGCTCGGCGTGTTGTGTTTTGTTCAATTAGCGATATCTGACTCTAAATTATTATTAGCGCTTCTAATATTATTCATAGAATATAGCTTTGCGTGCAATGCAAACTGTCGAAACAAATTAGAATCCATCCACTATCTTTATCTTTTTGTTCTTTTAATTATCAACATTCAATATGCCATCAGAATCAATCAGCTAAAAATATGAAATGAAAAATTTGGTGTCACACTCACACGACTGTCTCTGGTTATAATTCTTAAAATTCTAACTTAAAAATTTTCGTCATATTTCGAACATTTAAATAATAATTTATAAATCTATTTATACCTAATCACTGTGCGAAGTTTAAAAAAAATCGTATGATCCATTTTTGGGAATGTTTCAAAATAGTGGAAAACCTAATTATTAAGTAGCACTATCGGTCAGCCATGGGACAGGAGCTGGAGTGTATGGGGTTAAACCTGAGATACTCACTGAGAGAGCAGAGTGATCTAGTAGGGCCACCGTCTTTCAGGCCGAGCTCTTTGCCATTAAAACTTGCGCTGGGGAAAATCTGTGAATGAATCTTAGAAATAGTGAGATTTGCATCTTTTCGGGACAGCTAAGCGGCCCTGAAAGATGTCCTTACTTCCTTCAGAACGACCTCTTCCTTGGTTTGGTAATGTTAAAAAGGCCCTAGAACTACTGGCTCGGCTCAATACAGTTCGGCTGGAATGGGTGCCGGGCCATGTGGGGATTAAGGGGGAATGAAATAGCTGAACTACTGGCCAGGAACGGAGCTAACACTCCTTTCATTGGCCCCGGAACCTGTCCTGGGGATCACCAAGGGTGCAGTTCGTTCTTGTGTAAGTGGTGTTAGTTTCGTTTTGCCGAAAACATGATACTACACATGCAGGGTCAGCTGCAGCTAATTGTCCCTGCTTTGGTTAATAACGAGTAAACCATGAGAATCTACCCAGGGCTAACCTAACCTAACCTAACCTGGCCTAATCGAACCTAACTTAATTTCTCTCACGGCGACACTCTCTGTCTTTTCATTTACTGCAAATGAGAACAAATATAGTTGGTATTCTGTGATAAGACTACTTTTTTCGTATACTTAATACTAAAGTGCCAGTCTTTGTCACAATTCTTGAATGTTTAGAATTCGTCTTTTCTTTAAGTACGAGGTGTGGCTATTAAATAACGAGATTGATGCTGCTACAGAAGAACTATGCATGCGCCTATCGACCGACAGCTGTGCAGCGTAAAGCCTTCTCTTTCGATTGCAGCGTCTCACGTGTTTGTAAAGAAATCTGTTTGACCGAAACCGTCGTTTGTGTAAGGGGGTGTTAGTTTCGTTTTGCCGAAAACATGATACTACACATGTAGTAGAGCAACGAATTGTCGTGAAATTTCACATGATACTTGGTAAAACAGCTACTGAAACTTATCTTTTACTAAAAGAAGTTTATTGCGATGAATGTTTTATAATGTGCGCAAGTTATTGAGTGGTTCAAGCGTTTCCAAGATGGCCGAGAAGAAGTCGGAGATGATGACCGCCCGGGCGCGCCCTTCCACGTCCAAAACGGATGAAAAATATCGATTATAATTAATCAAAATTACTACCGGTGAGGTGCTTGCTCAGCTCCGTGAAAGAGTAAGGAAAAAAACGACCCGATTTGTGGAAGAATAAGTCACGGGGTTCTCCATCACAGAAAACGCGCCGACTCACACTGCATTGTCTGTCCAGACTTTTATTAGCCAAGTACAAACATCCCAGTTTTAGGCCATCCGCCTTATTCGCCTAACCTGGCCCCCCCAAGTGACTTTTATCTGTTCCCCCCAAAGTCAAATCTGCATTAAAAGGAACACGGATTTCAGTCCGTTGAAGCTGTTGAAAGAAAAAGCGGCACGCGTCATGCAGGAGCTCACAGAAAAAGACTTCCAGCGCTGTTTCGAACAATGGTAAATTCGCATGGAGCGTTGTAGGGATAGGGGAGGGGTGTATATTGAAGGTGATATTAACTAAATATGTATAAATTTAAAATAAAATGTTTTACAGCAATAGTCTCGTTATTTAATAGCCACACCTCATATGCAGTACTTAACCTGTAGTATAATAATGTAATGATAATAATAATAATGTGTTTATTTTATCAAAGCTACACAATATTTGCAAAATAATAAAACCATTCTAGACGATACGAGTATACTTACGTCCGTTTGCCCAGTTAGCTTTTCGACTTCTAATTAAGCGATATTAAGCAAAAATTATTAACTTATATTAATCAAGCAACATAAAAAGGTAATAATGGAAACTATTCGAAACAGAAATAATTAAAATAATCATGGTTCTTTAATATTTAGGATTGAATTAGAGAGGATTCGATCAAAACCGACCTCGCTAGATCTTTTTTTAAAATTAATTTTAGGTAAAGTGACCGATTCCTTGCTATTTTAATTCTAGATATTAATAGTTGCGGTCACTAAAAGATAATACAAATTATGTTACTCCTAATAACCGCTCAAATTTTTATTCTACAAGAATAAATTTTCTTTTTCATTTTCTAAAATATTTACATTATGATACATACATACTCGTATATCCCAGCCACATTCACCAATTATTCATGCTATTATTCATACCATTGTACTGGGCAACAAGAAAAGCTCTGTGGATGCAAGCCTTAGCATACAAACAAAGCCAGTACCCCAATCCTTTCCGTTTAAATATTCTATTATTTCTTCTTTAGAGAAGTTGAATCTTACCCAAAATACCTCACTTGATTCTTCGCAAGAATTATGTTGGTACACAGCAAGAAAATGGTAAATTTAGTTTAAATAAGTTTTGAAAGTTTCTTCAAACTTTCCGTTAGCGTACGAGGGTCGTTTGAAAAGTCCGTGCAAAAATAAAAACTACTTGATTTTTTGGGGTAAACCTTTTTTATTTTTCAACATAGTCTCCTTTTAGGCTTATACACTTCGTCCAACGCTGCTCTAGTTTGTTGATCCCTTACGAATAATAGGATTTGTCCAAGTCTGAAAAATAGCTATTCGTTTCTGCAATCACCTCCTCGTTTGAATAAAATCTTTTTCCCGCCAGCCATTTCTTCATATTGGGGAACAAATAGTAGTCCGAGGGAGCCAAGTCTGGAGAATAGGGGGGATGTGAAACGAGTTGGAACCCTATTTCCATTAATTTTGCGACCACAACTGCTGAGGTGTGAGCTGGTGCGTTGTCGTGATAGAAAAGGACTTTTTTCTGGGCCAATCGTGGGCGTTTTTCTTGCAGCTCGGTTTTCAAACGGTCCAATAACGATGAATAATATGCACCTGTAATAGTTTTACCCTTTTCCAGATAGTCGATGAGGATTATTCCTTGCGAATCCCAAAAGACAGTCGCCATAATCTTTCCGGCCGAAGGAACGGTCTTCGCCTTTTTTGGCGCAGATTCCCCCTTGGTAACCCATTGTTTAGATTGTTCTTTGGTCTCAAGAGTGTAGTGATGTATCCATGTTTCATCCACAGTGACGAAACGATGCTTAAAGTCCTGCGTATTCTTCTGGAACAGCTGCAAACCGTCCTTGCAACACTTCACACGATTTCGTTTTTGGTCAAGCGTGAGCAATCGCGGCACCCATCTTGCGGATAGCTTTGTCATGTCCAAATGATGATGCAAAATATTATGTACCCGTTCATTCGAGATGCCCACAGCACTAGCAATCTCACGCACCTTCACTCTTCTGTCATCCATCACCATATCATGGATTTTATCAATGATTTCTGGAGTAGTAACCTCAACAGGGCGTCCAGAACGTTCAGCGTCACTTGTGTCCATATGGCCACTCCGAAAATTTTGAAACCACTTATAAACTGTTCTAATCGAAGGTGCAGAGTCACCATAATGTTTATCAAGCTTCTCTTTAGTCTCCTGAGGCGTTTTGCCTTTCATAAAGTAGTGTTTAATCAACACACGAAATTATTTTTCGTCCATTTTTTGAAAATCACTCGACTTCCTCGATTCAAACGAATGCCAAACACAAAGAAATAGACCGATCTGGCTGAAACTTGGTGTGTGTTCTTCCAAGAGATGCTACTAACTAAACATAACCTCGATACGCGCCAGTGGTGCTATCTCTCTGACTTTGCACGGACTTTTCAAACGATCCTCGTATATCAGTTTAGAACTGTAGACTACAAATTATTTAGGTACAAAATTTTTAAAAGAGTGTTGAGCTATTATTGAAAATTTGCTCAGATAAAATTGATTGTCTTACTGGAAATTATATCAGTTTTGCAAAAATGGCAACAATAATTCCAATTTTTGTCCCCCCCCCCCAATTTTGAGAACAACTTGGAGTACTATTTTTCTGAACTATTAAGTACATCTTTTTATTTAATTATCTACTACGAATTTAATCTTGGTCTGTAGTATTTCTTAGTTTCAATGTATTAATAAGAAATTTATATAAAGCATTAATTTGAATAAAATTTACCATTAGCTCTTCAGGTGACGCGCCATGTTTTAAGAAATTAACTAAATATTTATAACTTTGTGAAGAAAATGCATGACATTTAAACAGAAAAATGAGGAGAGTCATCTAAATGATTTTCACTGCAATACGAACAAAATTTGGGGGGGGGGGTAAAAATAATATTTTTTGCGCCTAAAAATGAATTCTACAAAATTTAGTATCTGAAAAACGAATTTGAGCTATAGCTCTAAGCTTTTCTATGTTGTAATTAAGAGTTAGATATGTTTCAAAGGCACCCAACTAGCTTTTATGTCTACAGGGTGAACCAGCAAGTATTGTCCATAAGCCTACTGCGTGTAGTACATCTAAAGTGGAGTTCAATGACGTATTGGCCAACTTCATATTTTCCACTGTTCTTGAGTGACGTCACTTTAATTTTTTTTTCTAAAAACATTACTTTTTTCCAATAAAAATGTTATTACTCAGAAAGTTTTAGTCCGAATTCGATTCTGATGACAGGGTTAGAGAGACAGATAAATTTTCTAAAAATTGATACCATTTCGAAGCATAATTTATTCTCCAAACAGCCTCAATCTTCCTCCTGGATACTGGAAAAATAAAAGTAATCGAAATTTTTGAAGAAAACTCATTAGGCCCTTATGTGATCATTATCAGACCCTAGGTGCTGGCACTTTTTATAAAAGTTTCCTTGTTTAATGGGCTTTCAAACGGTATATCACTTTTCCAGGATTCCTTTTATCTTTGTATGAGAAATTACGTTTGTTTTTGCAAGAAAACGTGTTCACGGGCACTCAACAGTGTTAGTTTATCAAGTTGTTTAATTCATTGAAAACTCTTTTAGATGGACCAATAGTCAACTTTAAAGTAGGCTGTTTTAAAATAAGGAAGTCAAAGGTTACAAAATACACTTTAAAAAAAAAATTACTTCTGACCTCTCTGAAATATTTGAGAAAATGTTAGGAAATATTTTAAACAAGTACTATTAAACAAGGAGATACTCATAGCCAATGGTTGTTAAGTAATGTTTTAATTTGTGTATACCAGTTGAAAGGCAAATTATTAGGTTCAAAATCTAACAATCTGGAGTAACAAAGTTTAGGGAGCCTCTCCTCTTCCATGGCTTGAATATTTGAAACCACCATCCTACCATAAGTTTGCAAATTTTAAGTTTACAAGGAATTCTTCCAGTCTCCAGTCGAATATACGCATTTGTGGGGTTGAGAGGGGCAATCTCAATAGAGTTTTGAAAAAAAATGAATTGCCCACGCTCCACTTCATTAGCATATTGACAGCCCCATACTTCAGACAGGTATAACAATGCACTTTCAGCGAGTGACTCAAACAGTGTAACCCTAGAACCCCCAGGAATCTGATTGTGTTTTTTTGAAATTGTTCATAACGGTTGAGTTAGTACACATAAATTTTCTCAGAAAGTGCTTTGTTGCAATTCTAAACACCGCTGAGGAAGAGAATGGAACTCCTAAATAAATGACTGAACTATTAATTACATGAATAGATATTTTTTCCCTATCAGAATACAAAACCTTAAATAATTTTTTATTATTATACATGGTTTAAGAAGACTGAGTATTATTACCTTTAAAGAATTACATAATTTTTTATTTCGCTGCAGTAATAAAGTATTTTATTAAAATAATAAACACAAGTTAGAGAAATGACAGAAAGAAAAAATATAATAATAATAATAATAATTTACGTCATGATTTATATTTAATTTCAGTTCTGTGGTTGGTTGGAACTAACTCCTTTTAGCCAATGAAGATATTTTATTTATTTGCATGTGATTTGTCTCAGAATTATTTTACATTATTTAGATTTAATATTCGGTCGGGAAGTAACAAAAAACAAAAAAAAATTCAATTGTGTATGGGAGCCAATCCAGTGAACTTGACGTAACATTTCGAATCAATATACATTAGTTACCATTTCAGACATGGATTTGGACAATCGTGATGAACGTGGCCTTCATGGATGGTTGCCAGTGTCGTGGCGGATATCTACATGGAGGATTTCTCTCGAAAGTACTCCCGTCAGTAAAAGACCGCTAACTGTTTTTAGACCTTTTTAGGCCGCCCTAAAACCTTTGTCTACTGGAAGATCGCAAACAAATGCCACAGAAATCTGTAAGGACTGGCGTGCTATAATAGTGTAAGATTGGTGGTTTTCCGGGGCCAATTCCAGGTATAGAAAGCCGATAGGATAGACTAAGAACCTTGTCGATGCTCTCTGAACTCTGAACCTTCTTTGGTGGGTGGCATTTTTTTTTTTATAAATTTGTCAGGAAATCATTTGGAAAATGGGTAACACAAAGGCCTTTCTTTGTACTGGAAACAGGGGGATGAAGTATTCCAAAGATCTTACTTGGTAGAACGAAAGTGGTGCTGAGAAAGGCTACCACGATAGCCACAGAACGTTACTCTACTTAAGGAAGATTCTTCTACACAAGTTGAGACAAGGCTGATTTCAGCAATGCCTATGAGGTGCACAATATATCCGCAGAGTGGTCTACATGAATGTTTTCGACTGTCCCAAAATGAGTTCCCTTGAGGTGATTTTTCAATTTCGGGAAGAGAAAAAAAGTCACAAAGACTCAAGTCAGGCGAATAAGGAGGCTGAAGGAGCCACAGGAATGTTTTTACTGGCCAAAAACTCTGGTTTATTGAAATTACAGTGTGACAAGTAGCATTATCGTGATGCGACACCCACTTGTTCTTGATGTTTGGTCTCACACGAATGACCCTTTTTCGAAGTTTTTTTTTCAAGAACCTCTCGGTAAAAGTGTTTGATTAACCGTTTGATCTTGAGGTAGAAATCGTCTTTGTGGACAATTCCGTGGATATCGAAAAAACAAATCGGCATCCTCCTTGTCACAAGGCAATTTCAATAAACGTGTCTTTGGCCAGTAAAAACATTCCTGTGGCTCCTGACTTGAGTCCTTGTGACTTTTTTTCTCTTCCCGAAGTTGAAAAATCACCTCAAGGGAACTCATTTTGGACAGTCGAAAACATTCAATTGGCTGTAACCGACCAGCTCAAGGCTATTCCAGTATCGGAGTTCGAGCACTGCTATGAGGAGTGGAAGAAACGTCTCCAGCGCCAGAAGGAAGTTATTTTGAAGGTGACAATATAGAATTGTAATTCTTTTTGAATAAAAATTTTTTTAAAAAAAAGCAGTCTCATTACTTAATTTACAGACCTCGTATTCTTACTAATTTATGGAGGCCCCCAATTCCAGATTGGATTATTTTATTCCATCTTTTATCCTTACTAAGTTGTACTATAATTCTAACTCCTGCGACAAGTTTTATTACGTACCACTCATAATTAATCATAATTCTCATTCCGTAAAATATGTGCAAAGGCGCTAAACTAATCCGTACACTTTGGACCACTCATACTTTGCCTAAAAGAAATTTTTACAAAGATAAAAAGAACCAAGTGAGAAAAAGTTTTACCTGACTTGAGTTAGTAGGTCTTAGAAATGGAGGAATGGAATATAGCTGAAATGACGTAGCTGCCTCGCTGCATATTTTATTCACCTGTCTAAACATGCAAACAGCTCTAAGTGCATTTCGGTTTAATAACATAACCGCTCCTTTTCTTCAATACTCACCTAACAGCGATCTACAGAATTCTGCTAGACAAACCTATTAACTTTTATATACACAAATTTGGTTTACTTATTTTTGACTTTATTACATTTACTGCTGCCTATTGGTTACAAGCAAATAGGATGATGTAATACTTGGATATTAGATTAATAAAAATCTGAACTACGATTTGTAGTTAACTTTATTTAGTAAAAAGGCAGCTAACTCTCTCAATAGCACTTGGAGCTTCATAGAGAAAGGATAGTTGGAAGATATTTACATTTACCATGGTTCACATTGATTATCCATCTTGAGGATTGTTGCCGGATGGAATGATAGATCTAAGGTATAAAGGAGAGTAGCAACAAAACTTCTTAGAGGAACTCCAGCGATGAATCGGTGTTATAGCGGAGCTGGAAGAAGCTAATTGGTTGTTCGAGTGAAAGCGCTTGTTCAAAAAATGATTTGAAGATTTGGCGATAAGAGTTAGTGATGGAATACGTTAGGCCAACTGTGTCCTGTGGTACGTTTCAGCTCCGTTAATTCAGATCTTGCGTTCCGCATAGAAAAATTAAAATAATATCCATAAATATTCCCAAATTTAGTAAAATTGTAATGTTATTCAGTGGTCAGAGGGTTTTCGTGGAGTATCGGTCATCTATCTGACTTCATCTTCATGATCACGGGATATAATTTGAACAAATATCGCTTTTCAGCAAGAGTGCACATTTTTTCTACTTGTTTTTTTAGTTGAATCAAAAGGTCAGGAGAAAATAAGCAGGTTACTTAGCATTTTTGAACTAAAGTAAGTAAAGTAAAGTAAAGTAATTGCCTATTTTTTCAGGCGAGCTTTACGTCCAACTACCAATTAACCATTAAATAAAATCCAAGGCCTAGGACCGGGGGAATCGAACCCAGTAACCACACTCATACATATTAGCATTACAGGTCTCGCCTCTAACCGCTTGGCTATCGTGGCGCCTCATTTATTAACTACGTATAAAGGAATTGCATAATTAGCAGTTTATCTACAAAATGAAAGAAGTATTAAAAACGCATCCTTCAGGTAGAAATGGTTTCAGCAATTATTATACATAGATAATGAAACTTCTTATCAAACTGAAAAATTGTTTAAAGAACTGGAGTTTTTGGACTATTTAAATGGCAAATGTTGGTGAACTATTGTAAAGCGGCATGGGCATATAGATACGAACTGGTGAAGGAATTTAATTATTACACTCATTTATCTATTATTAGTTGTATCTGTATCACCTTATGTGTCTATATCTCTATATACCGTAAGTAAATTAAATATTAAGTTGCCTTAAATATGATTTATTATTATAATTATGTTCATTATAGTTAAGAATATTTTGTTTTATTTATTTCATTTTTCTGCTTTTGTCTGTAATGAGTAGGGAACGGATTCGTATGTATTTACATATTTTTTTCTGGGCAATTTACAGACGTTTTTCAACTAGAAGTATTCATACTGACATTTTTTAAGCCGTTTGAGTCTACTTTTATTTCACATATTTCCACATATTTGGATGTTATCGCATATTTATACATATTTGATTAAAATAAATAAATATTTCTACATATTTAATCAAAATATGTACATATTTTTTCATATTTTTCATTTTGGGCATATTTTCATAATTGGGAGGTGGTTGACAGGAACAGAATCATTCCACCATTTCACGATTCTTCGATGCCTCAATGCATATCCTATGGCCCAGTGGAGTTTTGAACGAAAAAGTTCTTTTGTTTCTCTCTGATGCTGCCCCCAACATGATCAAGGCTGGGCAATCTATTCAGGTATTTTATCCTAAGATAATTCATGTGACGTAAGGGAAGGGATTAGCTATGAGGTTAGCATACTGGACTCCCACGCGGAGGTCCCGGGTTCGAATCCAGCAGCTGACCCTTAGATTTTCTCTTCCTAGGAGCTTCTTACAGCTCACTGTCCGGTGATGGACAGTGTTGTCTGTAACGAGAGAACACTGTCCGGAGGCCGGCAGTGCACTGGAAAAAGCTCCGGGCGCTAATGACCTCAGCTGTTGATGCGCCAAAAAAAAAAAAAAAAAAAAAAAAAAAATTCATGTGACGTGTATTGCTCATGCCTTGCATCGAGTAGCAGAAACTGTCCGATCTTTGTTCAGTGACGTAGATTCCTTAATCTCCTCGGTTAAAAAAGTGTTCTTAAAAGCACCAAGTCGCATTAAAATGCTAAAAGATCTCTATCCAGACTTGTGCCTTCCACCAGAACCAATATTGACAAGATGGGGTACTTGGCTGGAAGCAGCTCAGTATTACTATGAAAACTACAATAAAATCAAGAATGTCCTTTCACATCTCGAAGACGAAGCAGTAGCGATAAATACAGCCAAGTCTTTATTCGAGAAACCTAATTTAAGGAACGACCTTGCATTCATTTCTGACAATTGCGTATTTCTTGCACAAGCCATTACCCAACTTGAATCCCAAAATGTTCGACTGACAGAAAACGTGTCCAACGTTAAAAAAGTCATCGAAAAGGTGGAAGGAATACCTGGGAGTAAGGGAGATCTGATCAGATCAAAACTGGTGGAAGTACTGAGCAAGAACAAAGGGTGGGAGACCATCTGCCAGATTTCTGATATTATCAGTGGAACAGAAGTCACCTCAGAACATCGTGTACCCTTTACAACCAACGAGATAACTTCTTTCAGCAAGGCACCTATAACATCTGTAGATGTTGAACGATCTTTTAGTCGTTACAAGTCCATCTTACGCCCAGATCGTCGTCACTTTACGTTCCAACATTTGAAATTTCATGTGGTTGCAAACAATTTCGAAGAGTGAAGTTTCCAAAATTGAAAATTTAACCCATCTTTTTATAAATAGTAAAAATGTTCTTTTTTTTTTTTTTTTTTTTTTTTTTTTTGGGGGCGCATCGATTGCTGAGGTCATTAGCGCCCCTCATCATTTTAACCTTCTCTCTTCTTTTAACCACTCGAGCTGGGTCGGCACGCGATTCCTTCGGGCTTCCACATACTGCACCTTGCCCAGCAAGGTAGGGTGGAGCCCAGGTATGTTGGAGTATGTATCCCACTCCAAATGTTCTTTGTTGTATAAATCATTATAACTTGTAAAAACAAATTATTTTGTTCCTAATAAATTATTATAAATTGTAAAAATGTTCTTTTCTTGTATAAATAATTATAACTTGCCCCCCCCCCCCAAAAAATCCATTTTCATAAAAAAAATGTCCATTTTACTTAAATATTCCAGAAAATATTTTAAGAAAATCACATATTTTCCACATAATTGACGAAAATAAATGCATATTTTAATTAAATATTTGGCATTTTTAAATACATAAAAATCCGTTCCTTAGTAATGAGACTTTCTTTGTTTCTTTTGTAGCTTATTAAAATTTATTTGTTCTTTGTAATCTTCGATCATATAATAAGGGTGGAGATAAGTAGAGACCCAACAAAGAACCAAAGTGACTCTAGGTTTGGGCAGGAATCAGATCACTCTGATTACAGGCCTATTCACAGGGCACCGAAGGTTCAGGAAACACCTGCACAGGGTAGGGCTTATTAGCTCGGAACCGATGTGCAGATTGTGCCAGAAAGAGGAAGAAACGGCCTCTCATCTGCTATTCGATTGCGTTGCACTCGAGAGACTGCGCTACGAAATCTTTGATACCTTGAGACCAGGGGAGATTGTAGCGCAGAAGGAACTGGTAGGGAATGCCCTCTACCTTCTCAGAAGGGGAGGTTTCACCTACTAGACTCAAGGGAAGGCACAACAAGCCTCTTGGTGGCTGCAGTGCCGTGGGGCGTGGGTCCCGTCCCGCCGAGTAAAATCTAAGTAGAGACAACCCTCAGACGGTTCTTGGACCATGAGCATTTTTCTGTCACAATATAATTAAATAAACACATGTGTTGAAATTTTGCTATCATTATGCCAACGTATTCGAATATCGCGATATGTTATACATAGATTGGAATAGTGGAGAAGCTAGGCGGGAGTATTCTAGATGATTTCCAGATAGGCGTGTTCCGAACGCTAAGACAATTGTGGAGGTGTACAGGCAGTGAAGTATTCCATCCACCATTATTTAATTTGAGGATTAGAGCGAGTAATAATTTTTTGGCTTATTCATTAGCTCTCCACAACCTCCTGTTCTCGGCTTATTCATTAGCTCTCCACAACCTCCTGTTCTCGGCTTATTCATTAGCTCTTCTCAACCTCCTAGTTCCAAAAGTTTATTGTGCAGTTCAAGAAAATCTGAGTTTTATTCACATATTTAGCATATTTTTCTAATTAACAAAAGAAAGATTTAAACTCGTTAAACGAAACTCCTTTCTTTCGAAATTGGTACCTAACGCTCATTTAAACTCATATACCATTTTCTTTTTTTTTATTTTATTCTATTATTTTTAATGTAAATTTTATATTTTTGAATATAGTTCTTAAATAAATTAATTATTAAATTACACGTTAGCAAAAAATCGTACTGGATTTGATGATTCCGATTAATTATATTCTTATGGTAGGTGAATTCCTTTCATAATGCCGACGATGTTTTGAGGCCTACTTTTTTGCAATTAATCACAGATTTCTGCATCAATTTTTAACATAACCCCAATGCATTGTATACCTTTCGAAAGTTGATTGTGAAAAGTGCCAGCACCTAGGTCTGATAATGATCACATAAGGGCCTAATGAGTTTTCTTAAAAATTTCGATTTCTTTTATTTTCCCAGTATTCGGAGAAAGATTGAAGCTGTTTGGAGAATAACTTATGCTTCGAAATGGTATCAGTTTTTAGAAAATTTATCTTGTCTTTCTAACCGTGTCATTAGAATCGAATTTGGACTAAAAATTTCTGAGTAATAACATTTTTATGGCAAAAAAGTAATGATTTTAGAAAAACAAATTTAAAGTGAGGTCACTCAAGAACAGTGGAAAATATGAAGTTGGCCAATACGTCTTTGAAGTCTACTTTAGATGTACTACACATAGTAGGCCTTTGGACATTACTTACTGGTTCACCCTGTTTAGAGCCTAGGTAGAGCACTAGATCTGGACAAGGAAAAGGATAGTTGTTGAAGTGGACAGGTGCCAGTCCAATGTTAATTCCAAAAATTGCCTACATCGAGGCGAGACAGATAACTTAATTTTTGTATTTTGGTTTGACAGATTATTGAAATTCATAGCAGATACTTAACTAAGATTACAGCATCAGTTCAATATTTTGTTTTACCGGTAAAATAACCTCTCCCCCCTCTCTCCACAAAAAAAAAATTGATAGAAACTTTAGAAGAGCTAATGTAAGAGGGTAAAAAAAAAAAAAAAAAAATAGGGAGGTAAAGGCTTTTTTGAAGTGGTGATGAAGAGACTGTGAGTTATAGCTGGGCCAGAAGAGAGACGAGTTTGAACAGGACAGGTCCTGTGGCCGGAAGGGGGGGGGAGCTATGGCTGGAGTGAATCGTGGGGCGCCCACTTTGCGGACGCTGCGGGGGCGAACACACTGTTTTAGGGCGCACTATCGGGAAGGGAGCACCTTACCCCCTATTGACATATCCAAGGGGGTAGGTAGTAGGCGCTCCACTATAGGGGGACCTGCGCTCTATTTGTCTGGCCAAGCTCCAGTCATGTCGCGGACACAGGGCGTGTCGCAACTCGCCAGACAAGCTTCAGCCAGCACTCTGACACCGGTATGAACCGATGGATACTGCTCCGCCAGGTAGGAGATCTAATTCAACGTCTATCTTCAAATTGAATTTTCAATTTAAAGCAGTCATTCAAGCCAAAAAAAGGCCACTTACAGCCAGCTCAGGCCAATCCAAAAGATCGCAATAAATAAGCAAAAATAATAATAATAATAATAAAAAATGAAATCGGTATGTTCACACTTTAAGCTTAACGTTAACTTCTCCACTTATAAAATAAGACTCGAATAGAATTGTATTACATGAAATTAAATCAAAATAAATGAACCCTAAATAAATTGTATAGTTTTTTTTTAAGCCATTAAAAGAATCAAAAAAATTCTGGATCTGGTAAACTTGTATCTCGCACTTTCCCTTCACTATTTTACACTTCAATAAAGTATTATTTTGCAGTCTCCGTAGTGCGTAGGCAGAAGTGTAAACAAGCAGCTACGGGGGCCCATCTATGTCAACAAATCTCGCTTCCACTGTAACCTATAATCTTTTTATTTTATTTTATTAGGTAACCAATTTTACTATCTTTTACACTGATTAAGATAGCACTGATTATTTTGCAGCAATTGTATTTTTTTTTCCCCAAAATTGAGAAACGGAAAATCGCAGAGAATGTGTTTAAATTTGTCCATTTCGTATAGGTGCCACTAGGGTAGGTACTTAGGTATAAAGGTTTAGGTCGAAATAAGTAATCGGGTAGTGCCAACTTTATTATGGTCGATTTTTCGGGTTTTTTATTTATTTAATTTTTTTTTTCGAGATTTTCTAAAAAAAAAAAAAATTGTTTAACTGATTTTTCTGTAAAGTTTATACTACAATGTAGTAGGTTTTATATTTATTCCAAATTTTTCTAATTTTAAATTCAATTTAAGTAGCTAAAATTTATGCTATTTCTGTAAATTAAATATTCTACTCTGTGTGTATTAATAATAAAACTTAACTTCTGAAAAAAAAATATTATTATTTGAATAAAATCGGAGCCCCGGATGTAGTGATTTTAATAATATTTGATAAAAATTCAAGGTTCGAAAAACTTTTAAAAGTAAGAGCTTTTAGAATTATAGTAAGAAAAAGTTAAATTCTGTAATTTTTCTTCTTAATAATTTCTCTTTCAGTTCTTTAGAGAACAAAAATACCTCAATCTGATAACTTTAGTTTTAAAATAGAAAATGAATGACCTCTAAATAAATTTTTTATTCCACACTCAACTAATTCGAAGTGCCAATTTAATTGACCAATTATATTGCAGTTTAACTATTTATTTATTTTAAATTTGAGGCACCTCAATATTTGAGGTCATTGTCGCCCGGGGGCCTTTTACAGTGCGCTATCGGCCTCCCGACCGGGAACATTACTGTAATTATTTTACTTTTATTTTTTTTTACAATCATGATAAAGATCCATAATTTTGTTTTTTCCGTTTTGTGGATCCCCCTGAGTTTGAGAGTTAGTTTGTGGCTAGCATAATTCTATAAAGGAAAAAAAAAAAATAGTAGCCACTTCTAATAGTTTTGGTTTCCACTAACGGATCTGGCAGTAAGCCTTTGGTTAAAATCGACAATCTGAAAGTTACACAATTTTTCAGTCTTTTGAGAATTTCTCGGAAAAGGCTCCTACAATTTTCTCTACAATTTGGCATATTCATTGCTCTACGTACAGATTTAAAATTTAAACACCACTTAAATTTAAGATACTTACATTCATTTGAAAGTATTTATCCAGAATATTTTGTTTTATGAGCCTTGATATTTGGCTCCCTTAAAAAAAAAAAAAAAAAAAAAAATGGTATTTTAGATATTGTACGATTCTACTAAAATCTGCATAATATTTATTATGAAATGTCTAGCCAATGTCCCGCGAGTAAGAGCAATATCAGGAAAAGCGGAAACGGGACTTTACAGGAAGTCTTATGAACATATGAATAAGTTTTGGAAATCAACTTAATCCAATTCTTCTCATTGACGACTTTAATTTTAAAAAATGGTTATCACTTTTATCTAAAACATTTTACAAGGTTGTACTGGCTATCTTGAGGTTCAACATCTCATTTGTGAATATACAAGTTACTACAAAGTTGTTTGCGTGGTCACATATTTTCGTGAATTTCCGTATTTTATAATTATTTTATATTAAATTACTATTTGAATTAATATTTGGGAGGGAATTAGAGCTTATTGTAAATTTAATTTATATTGTACTAATAGAAGTAAAAACATTAAAATTTTCTAGACTATAGCCGAGCAATCAAATGCTTCACCCTCAAAGCTGTGGTATATTGCTTTAATGGAACCTCAGTAGTCTAGTTATACCCTCAAAGCTGTGCTATAATGGAACCTCAGTAGCCTAGTTAGACCAGCAAAGTTGTGGTGTATTGCTATACTGGACCCTCAGTAGCCTAGCTAGACCCGCAAAGCTGTGTTGTATTTCTATACTGGAACCTCAGTAGCCTAGCTAGTCCCACAAAGCTGTGGTATATTGCTGTACTGGGCCCTCAGTAGCCTAGCTAGACCCGCAAAGTTGTGGTGTATTGCTATACTGGACCCTCAGTAGCCTAGCTAGTCCCACAAAGCTGTGGTATATTGCTATACTGGACCCTCAGTAGCCTAGCTAGACCCGCAAAGCTGTGTTGTATTTCTATACTGGAACCTCAGTAGCCTAGCTAGTCCCACAAAGCTGTGGTATATTTCTGTACTGGGCCCTCAGTAGCCTAGTTAGACCAGCAAAGTTGTGGTGTATTGCTATACTAGACCCTCAGTAGCCTAGCTAGACCCTCAAAGCTGTGGCGTATTGCTGTACTGGATCCTCAGTAGCCTTGCTAGACCCGCAAAGCTGTCTTGTATTTCTATACTGGAACCTCAGTAGCCTAGCTAGACCCGCAAAGTTGTGGTGTATTGTGCTGTACTGAAGCCTCATTCTGTTCCTTCTTAAGCGATAAGCTATCAACATTCTTAAAATATTCTTCATTCAAATCCACTTTGTTTTTCTATTTCAAGTATTGGCAGTACAAAATACACCTTTTTTATCGGAAACTTGTGGCAACATGAAGTCAAAAAGGTGAAATTTGAAGAAGTGATAAGTGATAATATACAAATATTTAAAAAATTATAAAATAAAATAAAATCTGGTATTAAATAGCTTTAGACTATATAAGGTTATTTAAAATACTGACTCCATTCATGGGTACATGACTAGTAGTACGAAGATAGACTTTAGTGGGTCAAGCAATAGGACTAAATTATCTTTAGCTACGTTCCTCTCAATCGGCAAACAATTTAATTGCACTTCAGTAAGCCTGAGATACCTTTAGAGGACAACAAATACTACCTAATTCGAGTCATGACGTTTTAGAGAATGTTAACCGCGATAACGTAGCTCGTTGTTAAAACATCTTTAATAGTTTCATCTTTCCCAAATTTAGATAATTAATTTTTAACTCTTTTTTTTTTAGCTGGTGCAATTTTCTTTTTGGCGCACAGTTAATTTTTAAACCCTTTGAACATTTTTTTTTTAAAATATGCAAATGAGCAATCTCTCCTCTAACTGTGAGCTCTCCTAAGCTTCCGTGTAGACGCTTTTGGAAATAAATGAGTATTTTTTTTACTACAATATAAAATTTAAAAAAAGATTTGAAGTACTTCAATTGAAGGATTTCTTAATAAATTTCACAGGTTACTGCAATTAAAAGAATAGAGAGTGATAAATTCAAATTTTAATACACAAAATTTAATACACTTTTAAAGTGAAAAACAAAAATAGCTGTTCAATTTAATAATCGCTTGATTCAATTAAATTTGCTCAATTTCGAACTCCAATAAAGTTTTTATTATTTGTTTTTGTAGAAGATTGTAATAGTAAACTTTACAAATATTTTTGTAATATTTGGTTAGCTAACTTAAGAAATAGTAATGCAAAAATTTTATCCGAAATAAACTATTATTTTATTAAAATAATAATATAAATTATTAATTATTAGAAAAGACACGCACTTGTGCATGTACCAAACCTATTTTAATTACCGAAATAACTAATTGGTTTAAAAAAAACAAAACAAATTATTAAATGTTAATAATTATAATTTAATTTCCATCAAAAGTTTTTAATAAATTTTTGGCTAGCTTACAAATTATTTATATAAGTTAATGTTTTTAAGCTAGTTAAGTGTAATCGCCTATTTTTCAGGCGTCCAATTACTAATTAGGTATCGTAGACAGGGATGGAAACATGTACTTTACTATTAACATTTTTTTCTCCAAAAAAAAAAAAAAAAAAAAATTGCTACTTGCTGGAATCGAACTGCGGTGATCTCTCACTTACTAATCAATCCTCACTTCATTAAACGAAAGCCCACTTCACTTAAAACATTAATAAAATTCTTAATAAGAAATTAGTGCGTAATTACTAAATTCACTTATAAATTAACCGGACTATATTTTTACAGTTACTAATAACTTAAAAAATGACAAATCGCAGGATGTTCACTGTTAATATTTCGTTGAAATGGTACTATGATGACCTAAGAGGAACCTATCCGTCAAAGTGATTCGATTAACTTGACAGCTTTGACTCTTCCTAAACACGTTACTCGCATATAAAACCCTGTGGACTTATTATAAGAATATTTTTCTTCGGAGAAAGTAAATTTTCGGCGGGGTTTCTAGGAGAGGCGATGAAACTTCAAACGCCATTTTCGGCTGACATGAACATGTTATTTCCTGAATTACAAAATTACCCCCACTTCTATTAGTCGATTACTTTATAAATTACTTTCGTAAAAGCTAATTCGTGGAATTTGATCAACTTTCACCCCCACATACGCATCATTTCTTCACATTTCCCAGCTTGTTTGTAAAATTTTCTAATAAAATTGTTAAATTCTTAAAGAAAATTGGTGGTGTGTATATTTCACACTATATTTACACAAACACGGAACTAGGCTATGATGAGTTTGTCTTATGATTGTAAAGCCACACACAACGCTGCATGCATTTGCACATATAATGAGAATCAGCTGACTAGAATTTGCAATAATTGTACATGTAAACAAATCGTTACGCGAGATACGGAAGTTTAAGTTTATGTTTATTGAGTTTTGGCGCACAAAATTATTAAAACCCACACTTTTTGGGTTTTTTTTTTGGTTAACTTTTTCTTATACCTTACCGAGGAAGTATTGCAATCAAATTTGTGTATCTGAGTTATGGCTGGAAGAATTTGAGGTCTCCTGAAGACGAATATGTTTCTTTTTTTCAAGTATAAGGGCTATACAGGGTGACCAGAGTTACATGCTCCACCCACTTTTTTTTTAACGGCGGAAAATTTCGAAAAAATAAAAAACACGTATTTAATCATTTTTAGTCTAGTTTATTTACAGTGATTGACCCATTTTTTTAAACCCCTGTATCTCGAGATACAGCATCTAACTTTGTTTTTTCAAATGGAATGTTATATTTTTTTGTGCATATTTTTATAGTATTTGAGCTCCTAAAAAAAATTTTGAAATCGGTTAGGTTTTTCAAAAGTTATGGTAATTTAAAATATGAAAACAAAAAATTCAGTTTATTATCAAAATTACGTTATTTTTTTAAAGAATCTGTTCAAACTGGGCACAATCAACGGATAGGCAAGCCTAAACTCTGGACTCCCACGCTCTGTTTTGTAGCAGCACTTATGGTGGCGAAGTCAAGATCTAGGCAGGCTAGAGTTATTCGACGTTCCAGATCATCGACTGAAGCCACGGGATTAAGGTTACTGTACACTTTATTTTTTAGACATCCCCACAAAAAAATAGTCCATTGGGGTTAAGTCCGGAGATTGAGGTGGCCATTGGATGCGACAATGAGTCCCTAAGCACTTTTCATGGAAATTTCTGTCCAGGTAACTCTCGCATTATGTGCCGGGTAACCATCTTGTTGTCAATATAAATCTAGCCGACGTTGTAGATGAACATCTTCAAGCAGAACTGGCAAAATGTCTCTTAAAAAAGATACCTTGCACCAGTTAAGTTCTCTCTGTAGAAGTATGGGCCGATTAGTTCGATTTCCTAAAACTCCACACCAAACGTTTGTAGAAAAAAACAACCTGAACGTCGAATAGCTCTAGCCTGCCTAGATCTTGACTTCGCCACCATAAGTGCTGCTACAAAACAGAGCGTGGGAGTCCAGAGTTTAGGCTTGCCTATCCGTTGATAGCGTAATTTTGACAATAAACTGAAATTTGTTTTTCATATTTTAAATTACCATAACTTTTGAAAAACCTAACCGATTTCAAAAAATTTTTTTTGTTTTTTTTAGGAGCTCAAATACTGTAAAAATATGCAACAAAAAATATAACGTTCCATTAGAAAAACAAAAGTTGGATGCTGTATCTCGAGATGCAGGGGTTAAAAAAAATGGGTCAGTCACTGAAAATAAACTAGACTAAAAATGATTAAATACGTGTTTTCTATTTTTTCGAAATTTCCCGCTGTTTACAAAAAAAAGGGGTGGAGCATATAAATCTGGTCACCCTGTACATTTTTCTTGCTTTTCAGTTGCATCATATTATTTCTTTTGATTTATAGCATTTGTGCCAAATAACAAAACTCTCTTTTTTTTGTAACAGGTGTATAAAACTTTGAACCAAAAATGAATAAATAATATTTGAAAACCTTCAAATAAATAATATAAAAAATAATTGCTGATAAAAAACGCGAATTTTAAGATTATCAACCTTAAGTTCAAAACGCCGATTTTAGATCTCCCTTGAAGGCGACCTACTTATGTACTGACAGCATTGTGCTATTGTATAATTTGAAGACAGCGGCCAACTTTAATGTTGGCAAATTACTATGACTAAATTACTTTTCCATGAATAATGAGTACTCGATGTTAAATATATAATATAAAACTACGTATACTTTTATTATTCAGATAAATAATATTATAAGGCACAATTAAAAGTATTCATAAGAATACTTTGCATTAAATAAAAGCTATTCATACTGATCAGAAACTTAATTATTTCAACAAAGTTGTAATCCATCAATGCCGAATCTAGACATAATTCCATCCTTGGCTTTAGGGCATTTTAGCGTTATTATTGTAATTATATAAATTATATATGACGTATAATATGATATGATATACAGGGTGATCCATTTAAAACGCACCAATCGCTAATAACTTTTTAGGAAAGCGGAATTTCGAAAAAACCCACTATATGTTTTTTTGGTCTAGTTTTCAAATTTTCTACCCACGATGCTGTATCTTTATTTTTGGCGGAGTTACGGCTAAAAACCTAATTAAGGTTTCATAAAGACCACTGGTTTTGACAATGATTATAAAAACTACATAGAAAACTGTGAAAAATGACGTTAACCCTGTTTCGATATCCCTAATATTGGTCGAGTTATTTAAGATCAAAGTTACAATTTTATCTTATTCGTGAACGGTTTTCGATATTAATTTTCCATCAGAAATACACGTTTTGGGGAGGACCTCTGACTGCAAAAAAATGTTATTTTTGACGCAAAGAACAAAAATAATACTAATTGAAGATTTTAAAGAATGTAGTGTAATGTAATGGTTGTGGGAGAATAAATTTGTTTTATCATCAAATAAAAGCAACCATCGCATCAAGTTAATGTACTCCTGTATGCAAGACTTCTTGACCTATGATAACGTTAACAATATCTTTGACCAACGTTTGACTACATTTTATTTAAAAAAGTGTTATGATACGTTAAGTATTGTGAATGACTGCACCCGCGGGATTCGAACTTGGGATCTCCCACTTACAAAGCCACGCTCTTGATCACTAGACTAACACCCTCGCAAGATATTCTTACCGTAATCATAGCTCAAGAAGTCTTGCATACAGGGGTGCATTAAAATGATGTGATGATTGCTTTTATTTGATGATAAAACAAATTTATCCTGATTCACTCACAACCATTACATTACACTACATTTTTTAAAATCTTCAATTATTATTATTTTTGTTCTTTGCGTCGCAAATAACATTTTTTTGCAGTCAGAGGACCTCCCAAAACATATATTTGTGGTGGAAAATTAATATCGAAAACCGATCACGAATAGATAAAAATGTAACTTTGATCATAAATATCTCTACTAATATTAGGGATATCGAAACGGGGTTAACGTCACTTTTCAGTTTTTTACGGTTTTTAGCCGTAACTCCGCAAAAAATGAAGATAGTGAAAAAACTAGACAAAAAAAACATATAGTTCACTTCGTGGGTTTTTTCGGGATTCCGCTTTCCTAAAACGTTATAGCGATTGGTGCGTTTTAAATGGATCACGCATTATAATAAACCAAAACTATGACTAAAATAAGGTTGAATACAATAAATTTGATAGCAGAAAATTTACCAAAAGATATTGATTGAAATATTTTTAAAAAACGCACAAGTTCGTTAAATAATTAATGCAAAATAATATGCACGTACTTCTACCTTTATTTTGCCTCTTTGCAACGATAAATAGTCAATTATTTGTTTGTAATCAGTTTGATTAGTTTAAGTCTTTCTCGATTGATATATTGATTATACATTTTTTTTTTTCTTGGGCGAGTGATTATGATCTTAGGTACGTATTTATAAGCTTAAGTTAATTAAAACTTCTTTCTCCTGAGATAACGGTTTGTGTTAGACACTTTTTATTACGTCCATTTCCAGGGGTTATCATTGGAAAAAGTTAAATTCTAGGCTATTCGACGTAGAAAAATATTCGACATTTTCTGTTTGACATTGGTTTCAAGAATTCAAAGCTAATATTTAATAAAAGTATAATGAGACAAGTTATTAATTTTAAGATTACTTGTCAAAGAAGATGAATATAAAAAAGCAAATAAAACGTATTGCCAATTAATGATTCTGAATGTAAGAGATTTGCTAACACTGCATTAATATTCCTAGACGAGGGTAAACGTATCTACTCGTCAGAGCAACGAACTGTGTGGCGTGCCCGTTGTTTTAATAATGTAGTCAGTACGGCAGTAAATAATGGTGAAGATTTCTTTTTAACCTTTCATTCTATAACAGATTTTATCTTCTGTTTATGTGTAAGAAAGAGGGGCAGAGTCCCCAAATCGTGCCCAATTTTCGAAAAGGGTGATCCAGTGAAAATGACCACATTTATTTCTTTAATAACAACAAAAGTATTATAGATATAAAAGTAACAAAAACATCTTTGAAAAGTAGAAACATGGGAGATTATTTGTGGAATATTACATCCTTCAAATGATGACCGTTCTGGGCTCGTACATTCTTCCAATCGTTTAACGAAGTTTTTGAATACTTTCTTCAGCATGGAAGCCGAAATTTTTGCGAATTCGGCTCTAATCCTCGATTTTAAATCCTCTAGATCACGGGGCTTGGTTTCATAAACACGACTTTTCAAATACCCCCACAGAAAAAAATCTGGAACCGTCAAATCTGGCGAGCGAGGCGGCCAAGCGAAATCTGAAGAACGTGACAATAAACGAATTCCAAACGTTTCTTTCAACAACGCAAGTGTAAGAGCGGCGGTGTGACAAGTTGCCCCGTCTTGCTGGAACCAGGTTCGATTCAAACGACGTTTGCGGCGGAGTTGGGGGATGAGGAACAAGTTTAACATCTCCCTGTACCTCTCTCCATTGACGGTTCCGTCGAAAAAATACGGTCCGATAATTCCCCACGACGCTACACCGGCCCATACTGTAACTCGTTGGCTATGTAACGGTTTTTCTGGAATGAATTGGGGATTACCACTTGCCCAGTACCGAAAGTTTTGTTTATTTACCGATCCAGAGAGTTCGAAATGAGCTTCATCGCTCATTAAAAGATTATTTAAATCAATCTCACCATCGTCCGATTTCTTTAACATGTTTTAGGCGAAAAGTAATCTCTGTCGGTAATCAGTTTCTTTCAACTCTTGAGTGATCATCAACTTATATGGATGGTGGTTCAAGTCTGTGGTTAGAATTCGACGCACAGATTCCCTTGATAACTTTAAAGAAGCTGCGTGACGGCGAGCGGAACGAGTTGGACTAATTTTTATTGCTTGGCAAACTTTTCCGATGTTTTCCGGTGTACGAACTGTTCTTTTGGCACCTGGATGAATCTTATCAGTCGTCTTGCCACTTTCACGGAAGTTTTCAACCCACCTGAGGATCGATTTTCGCGTAGGAACAGATTCATTACTTTTAACTTTGAACTGTTTACGAAACGCTCTATGAACTTTCACAACCGATTTATCTCGAAAATACGCTTCTACACAAAATGCTCGTTCTTTTGGAGTGTAACGTTCCATGATTACTAAAATGTTGATAACAGGAATCTCCCAGGTCTCTACTAACCATAGAGCACGCGTTCGTCCCTGTAGCAGTGTTACCACCACAGTTATTCAAAAAAGAAATGTGGTCATTTTCACTGGGTCATCCGTATATAAAAATTTGGCTTGGACACACTCATAAGACTTTCTCCTACTGCTATTCTCAAGGTTATAACACACAAATTCCCTTCAAACTCCGAATATTTGACCCAAATTTAATTCTAACCAACCATACAGTTGTAATACAGTTTGTAATCGTACATTACACTGAAAATTTAACCTTCTAGAGAAGTCTATCCCAATCCCAATCCGAAAACTGCCCAAAAATAAATTTATCTACAAAAAAAAAAAGAAGAAGTTATGCGAGGTGTGGCTATTAAATAACGCGACTGATGCTGCTACAGAAGAACTAGGCATGCGCCAAATCCTAACGACCGACAGCTGTGCAGCGTAAAGCCTTCTCTTTCGATTGCAGCGTCTCACGTGTTTGTAGAGAAATCTGTCTGACCGGAACCGTCGTTTGTGTAAGGAGAAGTTTCGTTTTGCCGAAAACATGCTACTACACATGCAGTAGAGCAACGAATTGTCGTGAAATTTCACATCAAAACTTGGTGAAACCGCTTCTGAAACTTATCTTTTATTAAAAGAAGTTTATGGCGATGAATGTTTATCGCGTGCGCGAGTTTTTTTGAGTGGTTCAAGCGTTTCCAAGATGGCCGAGAAGACGTCGGAAATGATGACCGCCCGGGTCGCCCTTCCACATCCAAAACGGATAAAAAATATCGATTATAATTAATCAACATTACTACCGGTGAGGTGCTTGCTCAACTCCGTGAAAGACTAAGGAAAAAAACGACCCGATTTGTGGAAGAACAAGTCACGAGTTCTCTATCAAGACAACATCCCAGTTTTAGGCCATCCGCCTTATTCCCCTGACCTGGCCCCATGTGACTTCTATCTGTTCCCCCAAAGTTAAGACGGCTCAAGTGCATTTCATGCTTAAACGGTTAATCTGAGCAAAAAATCGTAGAGGAAAGATTTGTTGCCCGTCACCTCTATGTTAGTTTCAGAATAAGGTGCCTCCTCTGGCTCGCAAGCCAGGTTAGCCAGGAGGTTATCAACTGCTCTCTGTATCTGAGGAGGCACCTGTGAAGGCACAGTACATGCTTCAGAAGTTGAGTAAAGTGCATTATTTGATAAATTAAGGAATAAGTTTGATCCTTTACATGAAAGATATTGATCACTTAAAAATGTGGCAGGAGGTTTCCAATTTTTTTGGTAATTAAACGCAACTCTCCCAAAATTACCAAATAATTATTAAACCTTCTTGTTTGTAACAGATGTAAAATTAATTTTTACCCATTTTGTGTTTGCTCGAGAACATCTAAAGCTCTTAACATTTGATTATTGCTTAGAAAATCACTCGAAAAACTACTTATTTCCCGATATTAAGAAAAATACTAGCTTTACTGCCTTGGCAATACTTTCAGTAGAAAGGGGATAAAAAAATACATAAAAATGACCTATCGCGTGCTCTTCTTTCTCTTTGATAACAAGTCACAAATGATTAATAAATATCTGATTTTGAAATTGCCTAGCACCTTTAATTTTGAAGGTGTCAAATTGCGGTTTCCGGTTTCTTTCACAACTTTTTATACTCTTTAAAACTGTGTATATGAAAATGGGGGTCAACAGCAAACTTTTATTTTTGGACGCGCGTCAGCCGCGTATGCGGGCAGGAATCTAAAATCAAGTCACATATTCTGAAACTAGAGGTGACGGGCAACAAATGTTTTCTCTACCATTTTTCGCTCAGATCAACCGTTCAAGCATGAAATGCATTTGAGCCGTCTTTAAATGAACACCCTGTATACAGGGTGAACCAGTAAGTATTGTCCATAGGCCTACTGCGTGTAGTACATCTAAAGTGGAGTTCAATGACGTATTGGTCAACTTCATATTTTCCTCTGTTCTTGAGTGACGTCACTTTTAAATTTGTTTTCTAAAATCATTACTTTTTCCAATAAAAATGTTATTACTCAGAAAAATTTAGTCCGAATTCGATTCTGATGACACGGTTAGAAAGATAGATAAATTTTCTAAAAATTGATTCCATATTGAAGCATTAGTTTTTCTTTAATCAGCCTCACTCTCCCTCCGAATGCTGGAAAAATAAAAGTAATCGACATTTTTAAGAAAACTCATTAGGCTCTTATGTGATCATTATCAGACCCAGGTGCTGGCACTTTTTATAAAAGTTTCCTTGTTTAATGGGATTTCAAACGGTATATCATTTTCCAATTCAACTAGGTGTCTTACAAATAAACTTCCCTTATCTGTTAGACTTGGTTTCAAAATTTTCTATTGTACCATAACACTGTTGAGTGCTCGTGAACACGTTTTTTTTATAAAACAAACGTAATTTCTCATACGAAGATAAAAGGAATCTTGGAAAATGATATACCGTTTGAAAGCCCACTAAACAAGGAAACTTTTTTGAAAAGTGCCAGCACCTGAGTCTGATAATGATTACATAAGAGCCGAATGAGTTTTCTTAAAAATTTCGATAACTTTTATTTTCCCAGCATTCGGAGGAAGATTGAGGCTGTTTGGAGAATAACTTATGCTTCGAAATGGTGTCAATTTTTAGAAAATTTATCTGTCTTTCTAACCGTGTCATCAGAATCGAATTCGGACTAAAACTTTCTGAATAATAATATTTTTATTGGAAAAAAGTAATGATTTTAGAAAAACAAATTTAAAGTGAGGTCACTCAAGAACAGTGGAAAATATGAAGTTGGCCAATACGTCTTTGAACTCCACTTTAGATGTACTACACATAGTAGGCCTATGGACATTACTTACTGGTTCACCCTGTATACCAGTTCATTAATGGTCTAATTTTTCTTTGTTTTGATCTAAATGAATTTTAGTTTTGTTCAAGTCATTATAGGAATTCAGGAAATGTAAGCAATATTTATATATCACAGATCAGAGGGGTTAGGATTAGCTATAAGGTTAGCGTATTGGATTCCCACGCTGAGGTCCCGGGTTCGAATCCAGCTGCTGACTCTTAGATTTGTTTCTCTTCCTAGGAGCTTCTTAATAGCTCCATTGTGATGCAAGAAAGAACATTGACCGGAAGCTGTAAGTGCACTGAAAAAAGCTCCGGGCGCCAATAACCTCAGATGTTGAGGCGCCTTAAATCATTAAAAAAGAAAAAGAAAAAACACAAAAAACAGGTTAGATCATTATCAAAACAGATTGGTTAAGTAAGGTTCAAAAGAAACTGTCTAGTTCAGTGACCAATCTGTTTTGATAATGATGTAACCTGGGTTGGGTTATTATTATTATTCTTATTTTTGGGTGATAATTTCATCAAAGTTGATGGAATGTTTAGAAAAACCTGCTATAACTTATATACCTCGTACTTTTAATTTAAATGTGAATCTACATTATACTGAAAGAAACTAAAATTTAGTAAGAATGCGAAGTTTGAAGTAAATACGAGTATTTTGAGTTAGAAATTTTGAGGATTGAGGACAGTCTGTTATTATTTCTAAGCAATTATTTCACGAATTATCGGGAGAGTTTTGATGAACTAAAGACACATTAAGGAGGCGAGGAATATCTCAGGATATTGTGTAAGGTCTCGGTGAAAATCGCGCTAGTTCGGTGTCAGCCGGAACAACTACGTAGTCTTTATAATATAAATTAGGGCTTGCAGAAATTTCTCAATTTAAAATGTATATGATACTTTGACCTTAATGTGTCATTATTAAAACTCTAAATTTGACCCTTTCACCATTAATTTATTTGTTCAAGAGTTTAACTTCTGAAGTAACTCTTAAGAGGAGTTGTTTCATAGACTCAACTGTTCCGAGTCTTTCTATAATGAGACGTTGTAATATTAGGTTGGCAACTAAGTAATTTCGGTTTTCACTCACAGGGAGCGGGACCTTCATTTTTTTAATTAGTCGTGTTGGTGGCGTACTTTGCCTTATTATATTTAGTAAAGGTAATATTGAGGTTACTTTAGAGGCAAGTTGTGCGTGCTTTTTCCAAAACCCTTACTTGTTTGTCCATTTCAAATGGAGTGCAGAAACGAACATTTTCGGCATATTCCACTTTTTTATCTCCACAAAGGGGAAAAAAAAGCTGCTAAAGCTCACAAAGAGATATGCGAAGTTTATGGCATTGACTGCTTAACAGAGCGCACTTGTCCAGAATTGGTTTAAAACATTTCATTCTGGAGATTTTTTCCCTCAAAAGATGAGCAACGCTCCGGTCGACCTACAGAACTTGATGATGACCAAATCAAAGTCCATAATTGAAGAGGATCGTAATATTATTCACAGAGGATTACAGGCCTATTCACAAGGCACGGAAGGTTCAGGAAACACCTGCACAAGGTAGGGCTTATTAGCTCGGAACCTATGTGCAGATTGTGCCAGGAAGAGGAAGAAACGGCCTCTCATCTGCTGTTCGATTGCGTTGCACTCGAGAGACTGCGCTACGAAATCTTTGGTACCTTGAGACCAGGGGAGATTGTAGCGCAGAAGGAACTGGTAGGGAAAGCCCTCTACCTTCTCAGAAGGGGAGGTTTCACCTACTAGACTCAAGGGAAGGCACAATTGAAGAAGATAAAGTTTGAGAGTTTTACATTTCCTCCATATTTCGTATTGCTGTATCCCCTATCCTATTGGTGTAATCTCTACGAAAATATAGGCAATTATAGTACACAAAATCTAATCTAAATCTACCTGTTCGAGGGATTGCAGAGAAGTTAAATGTATCCCATACAATAATTGAAAATCACTTAAAGTGTCTTGGACTCGTTAAGAAGTCGCATGAACTGAAAGAGATTCACTTAACACAACGAATCAACATTTGCGGATATGCAACTTAAGCGCAATGAAACCGACCCTTTCTTGAAAAGAATCATAACTGGTGATAAAAAATGGGTCCTTTACAGTAACATATTGCGAAAACGATCATGGTGCAAGCAAGATGAATCAGCACTAACCACATCGAAAGCAGAATTGCACCAAAAAAAAAAGGATCATGCTGTCTATTTGGTGGGTGTTGTGTATTTTGAATTGCTTCCAAAGAAATCAGACGATCACTTCAGAAGTTTACTGTCAACAACTTATGAAACTTGAAGAAGCAATCAAAGAAAAACGGCTCTGAATTGGCTAAACGAAAAAGGAATTGTGTTCCTTCATGATAATGCAAGGCCGCACCACATCTTTGGCAACTCGTGGGAAATTATTGGAGCTTGGTTTGGGAAGTGATGGCACATCCTCCTGATACAGCCCTGATCTGGCTCCATCTGATTATCACTTATTTCGGAGTTTACAGAATTATTTGAACGGAAAAACTTTTACAGATGAAAATGTCCTTAAATAGCACTTGGAAAAGTACTTTGCTGATAAGGACCAAAAGTTCTATGAGCGCGGAATCATGAAGCTGCAAGAAAGATGGCAAAATGTCATTGAACAAAATGGAAAATATGTCATTGATTAAAAATTATTTTTTGTAATAAAAAGAATGAGTTTTATATCATAATTCAAAACCGAAATTACTTAGTTGCCAACCTATTAGTTTACAAATTACATTTATTTTGAACACAAAGTAAAAAATCTTAATTAAATACTTAGCATAATTAAATGATAGAGTTATCATACAAACAAAAATAGCACAGATCATATCATTATTACCAAAACAGATTGGTTAAGTAAGGTTCAAAAGAAAACTACCACTTAATGGAAATAGAATAAGCTGTGTGACTGTGGATGTTGAGGAATTGGTGGCCTCTATTCGCCATGCAGAAAGGCCAGGTTACGGTGTACAAAAACACTCTTTGTTAAGGGATAAAAAAAAACTTGCATGAATACCAGTTGCCAATGAGAATTCCTGCAGGCTTTTAGCACTTGATTCCTCTCAAGAGAGGCCATCATTCTGCTATGAACGAACGCTGTTTGTTGTGTACTATTAAAGGGAGGTTCTAAAAAATTCTCAAGTTGCTTTTTGTAGAAAATTTTTTTGACCACAAGTATCTCTTTACTCTATAAATAAATTCATTTACCTCAACATTTCTACAAACTTCGTATTTACATTGGCCTACATATAAATTTAGAACTTTTTCTACGATTATTCTTCTAGAAAAATTCATTTTTTTGGGAAAGAAATGGGTATAGGCTTTGCCGTAAGGTTATATTTCAGTATAATTTACAGTTAATAACTGTGTAATGTTGGTTACTAACCGAGATTAGCGGGCGAGGAATTATTAATTCTAAGGTCGTAATTTTTCTCGGATAGCCAGGCTGCTCTACGAGCTATAAGTACCTATCAGGTCAACTTAAGGCTGGTTTGGGACAGTCTGGGTGCCATGAAGGAAATTAGTGACCAAAATAAGGTCTTCCTGGTATGGGTACCTGGTCATTCAGGACATAAGGCGGAACGAAGTGGCAGATTTATTGGCCAGGGAAGGCTCTGCCAGGACACATCGTTGGCCCAGAGCCCTGTTTTGGGGTTCCGAGGTGTGTTAAGACTGCGACCTATGGGTGCAGAATAGGTCTCAGGAGTGGTAGCTTGCCACCACTGGGCAAGAGACAGGCGAAGGAGTTTATTAAAGGCTATTCGCCAAGGCTGACTGCAGAATTAATCCGTCAAAGCCGTGTGGGGCTATAAGGATAATTGTAGGCCAATGAACTGGCCACTGCAGGCTCAGAAAACACATGCATCGCACAAAGGCAGATGATAGCCTCTTTAGGTTCTGTCAGGAAGCACTTGTTATGTCAGTGTGAGGGGCTCGTGTGGCTAAGGATGTTACTTCTTGGGGAGGAAAACCCCAAGGCCTGGTGAGCTTTACCCAAGAGTCGCTCTCCAGCATTAAGAGTCTGATTAAAAGGACAGGTCTGGAGGATGAGCTTTAGAGTGAGGGGAGCCACAATAGATCCAAAGGGGTCGCAGTGGCGTAGGCCTTGAGGCCGCCTTAGTCTAATCTAATCTAATCTAATGTTGGTAACAATTAAATATAAATTAAACGATCGGAGTTTCGAGTAAATTTGTTAGGCAGCACTTTGAGTATAGTAGCCAGAACAAGTGACAGTAAGTATATTTTTATAAGTGCATCAACTACAAGCTTATTTTGGCCACGTTATGAGGGTTTAAAGCAAGTATCTCTAAAGTGCAACTTATGTATAATGTATGGTTAAACTAGATTTATTGTATATTGTAAAACCGACATAGATAAATACAACCTTTATATTATTGTTTATTCTTCATTATTATTTTTGGTGAATGATTCATTAATAAATATAGGATGAAAAAATAATGCCTATTTCAGTCATGATTTCATGTAAATTTCATTTCATGATTCATGCAAAATCATGACTGAAATTGCCATTGTTTTTTCTTCATCCTTTAATCTTTTAAATAATGAGGTTGCAGTGTAAGAACATTATAACCTGCCAAGTATTGTTTATTGATTTAGGTGACTGATTCATTAATCAAGTTGAAGAAAAAGAATAATGCCAATTCCAGTCATGGTATTGAAATTGGTATTATTCATTTATTTCTACTAAATTTAATACTACTACGTTTAGATAGGATAAGATTATATGTAGGGGAAAAGGATGGAAAAACCTGCACCAAGAGAAGAAAGATTAAAGAAGGACATGTTTAATTCTTTTGCGACTGTAGGAAATGAAACGATAGCGGCAAAGTGGGTTAGGATGACAATCTAGTGGGGAGAGGAGTTTCAGCAGCAGGATTTTGGATGAAATAATGCGCGGGAATGTTAGTTGACTTCAGTACGTTTAAAAGAGTCTGTCGCAAAACTGAGGAATTGGTTACGCGATATCTTTGTAAAAGAAGAGTTTGTTCTGTACAGGATAGGTGATACAGCAATTCGAAATATGAAGGAAATGTAAAACTCCCAAATTTTATCACTTTATATCTCCTTTATAAATGCAGATAGAAAGCTGGAATTGGGCACAATTATAGAGGTAGGCAAGTACTATAACTGCCCATGTTTTCGTAGAGATTACACCAATAGGATAGGAGATACAGCAATTAGAAATATGGAGGAAATGTAAAACTCCCAAACTTTAACACCTTATATCTCCTTCATAAATACAGATAGAAAACAAGAATTGTGCACAATTGTAGAGGTTGGCAAGTACTATAACTGCCCATGTTTTCGTAGAGTTTACACCAATAGGATAGGGGACACAGCAATTCGAAATATGGAGGAAATTTAAAACTCCCGAACTTTAACACCTTATATCTCCTTCATAAATATAGATAGAAAGCTGGAATTGTGCACAATTGTAGAGGTAGACAAGTACTATAACTGCCCATGTTTTCGTAGAGATTACACCAATTGGATAGAAGATACAGCAATTAGAAATATGGAGGAAATGTAAAACTCCCAAATTTTAACACCTTATATCTCCTTTATAAATACAGATAGAAAGCGGGAATTGTGCTCAATTGTAGAGGTAGATGAGTACTACAATTGAACATATTTTCATAGAGATTACAGCAATAGGATAGAAGATAAAGTAATTCGAAATATGAAGGAAATGTAGAGCTCCCAAATTTTAACACCTTATATCTCCTTTATAAATACAGATAGAAAGCGGAAATTGTTCATAATTGTAGAGGTAGATGTGTACTACAATTGAACATATTTTCATAGAGATTACAGCAATAGGATAGAAGATAAAGTAATTCGAAATATGAAAGAAATGTAGAGCTCCCAAATTTTAACACCTTATATCTCCTTTATAAATACAGATAGAAAGCGGGAATTGTGCTCAATTGTAGAGGTAGATGAGTACTACAATTGAACATATTTTCATAGAGATTACAGCAATAGGATAGAAGATAAAGTAATTCGAAATATGAAGGAAATGTAGAGCTCCCAAATTTTAACACCTTATATCTCCTTTATAAATACAGATAGAAAGCGGGAATTGTGCTCAATTGTAGAGGTAGATGAGTACTACAATTGAACATATTTTCATAGAGATTACAGCAATAGGATAGAAGATAAAGTAATTCGAAATATGAAGGAAATGTAGAGCTCCCAAATTTTAACACCTTATATCTCCTTTATAAATACAGATAGAAAGCGGAAATTGTTCATAATTGTAGAGGTAGATGTGTACTACAATTGAACATATTTTCATAGAGATTACAGCAATAGGATAGAAGATAAAGTAATTCGAAATATGAAGGAAATGTAGAGCTCCCAAATTTTAACACCTTATATCTCCTTTATAAATACAGATAGAAAGCGGAAATTGTGCTCAATTGTAGAGGTAGATGAGTACTACAATTGAACATATTTTCATAGAGATTACAGCAATAGGATAGAAGATAAAGTAATTCGAAATATGAAGGAAATGTAGAGCTCCCAAATTTTAACACCTTATATCTCCTTTATAAATACAGATAGAAAGCGGGAATTGTGCTCAATTGTAGAGGTAGATGAGTACTACAATTGAACATATTTTCATAGAGATTACAGCAATAGGATAGAAGATAAAGTAATTCGAAATATGAAGGAAATGTAGAGCTCCCAAATTTTAACACCTTATATCTCCTTTATAAATACAGATAGAAAGCGGGAATTGTGCTCAATTGTAGAGGTAGATGAGTACTACAATTGAACATATTTTCATAGAGATTACAGCAATAGGATAGAAGATAAAGTAATTCGAAATATGAAGGAAATGTAGAGCTCCCAAATTTTAACACCTTATATCTCCTTTATAAATACAGATAGAAAGCGGGAATTGTGCTCAATTGTAGAGGTAGATGAGTACTACAATTGAACATATTTTCATAGAGATTACAGCAATAGGATAGAAGATAAAGTAATTCGAAATATGAAGGAAATGTAGAGCTCCCAAATTTTAACACCTTATATCTCCTTTATAAATACAGATAGAAAGCGGGAATTGTGCTCAATTGTAGAGGTAGATGAGTACTACAATTGAACATATTTTCATAGAGATTACAGCAATAGGATAGAAGATAAAGTAATTCGAAATATGAAGGAAATGTAGAGCTCCCAAATTTTAACACCTTATATCTCCTTTATAAATACAGATAGAAAGCGGGAATTGTGCTCAATTGTAGAGGTAGATGAGTACTACAATTGAACATATTTTCATAGAGATTACAGCAATAGGATAGAAGATAAAGTAATTCGAAATATGAAGGAAATGTAGAGCTCCCAAATTTTAACACCTTATATCTCCTTTATAAATACAGATAGAAAGCGGGAATTGTGCTCAATTGTAGAGGTAGATGAGTACTACAATTGAACATATTTTCATAGAGATTACAGCAATAGGATAGAAGATAAAGTAATTCGAAATATGAAGGAAATGTAGAGCTCCCAAATTTTAACACCTTATATCTCCTTTATAAATACAGATAGAAAGCGGGAATTGTGCTCAATTGTAGAGGTAGATGAGTACTACAATTGAACATATTTTCATAGAGATTACAGCAATAGGATAGAAGATAAAGTAATTCGAAATATGAAGGAAATGTAGAGCTCCCAAATTTTAACACCTTATATCTCCTTTATAAATACAGATAGAAAGCGGGAATTGTGCTCAATTGTAGAGGTAGATGAGTACTACAATTGAACATATTTTCATAGAGATTACAGCAATAGGATAGAAGATAAAGTAATTCGAAATATGAAGGAAATGTAGAGCTCCCAAATTTTAACACCTTATATCTCCTTTATAAATACAGATAGAAAGCGGGAATTGTGCTCAATTGTAGAGGTAGATGAGTACTACAATTGAACATATTTTCATAGAGATTACAGCAATAGGATAGAAGATAAAGTAATTCGAAATATGAAGGAAATGTAGAGCTCCCAAATTTTAACACCTTATATCTCCTTTATAAATACAGATAGAAAGCGGGAATTGTGCTCAATTGTAGAGGTAGATGAGTACTACAATTGAACATATTTTCATAGAGATTACAGCAATAGGATAGAAGATAAAGTAATTCGAAATATGAAGGAAATGTAGAGCTCCCAAATTTTAACACCTTATATCTCCTTTATAAATACAGATAGAAAGCGGGAATTGTGCTCAATTGTAGAGGTAGATGAGTACTACAATTGAACATATTTTCATAGAGATTACAGCAATAGGATAGAAGATAAAGTAATTCGAAATATGAAGGAAATGTAGAGCTCCCAAATTTTAACACCTTATATCTCCTTTATAAATACAGATAGAAAGCGGAAATTGTTCATAATTGTAGAGGTAGATGAGTACTACAATTGAACATATTTTCATAGAGATTACAGCAATAGGATAGAAGATAAAGTAATTCGAAATATGAAGGAAATGTAGAGCTCCCAAATTTTAACACCTTATATCTCCTTTATAAATACAGATAGAAAGCGGGAATTGTGCATAATTGTAGAGGTAAATGAGTACTATAATTGCCTATATTTGCGCGTAGTTGACACCAATAGGATAGAAGATAAAGTAATTCGAAATATGAAGGAAATGAAAAATTCCCAAACATTATCACCTTATATCTCCTTTATAAATACAGATAGAAAGCGGAAATTGTTCATAATTGTAGAGGTAGATGTGTACTATAATTGAACATATTTTCATAGAGATTACAGCAATAGGATAGAAGATAAAGTAATTCGAAATATGAAGGAAATGTAGAGCTCCCAAATTTTAACACCTTATATCTCCTTTATAAATACAGATAGAAAGCGGAAATTGTTCATAATTGTAGAGGTAGATGAGTACTACAATTGAACATATTTTCATAGAGATTACAGCAATAGGATAGAAGATAAAGTAATTCGAAATATGAAGGAAATGTAGAGCTCCCAAATTTTAACACCTTATATCTCCTTTATAAATACAGATAGAAAGCGGGAATTGTGCATAATTGTAGAGGTAAATGAGTACTATAATTGCCTATATTTGCGCGTAGTTGACACCAATAGGATAGAAGATAAAGTAATTCGAAATATGAAGGAAATGAAAAATTCCCAAACATTATCACCTTATATCTCCTTTATAAATACAGATAGAAAGCGGAAATTGTTCATAATTGTAGAGGTAGATGTGTACTATAATTGAACATATTTTCATAGAGATTACAGCAATAGGATAGAAGATAAAGTAATTCGAAATATGAAGGAAATGTAGAACTCCCAAATATTAACACCTTATATCTCCATTATAAATAAAGATAGAAAGAGGGAATTGTGCACAATTGTAGAAGTAAATGAGTACTATAATTGCCTATATTTGCGCATAGTTGACACCAATAGGATAGGAGATAGAGCAATTCGAAATATGAAGGAAATGTAAAACTCCCAAATTTCTTACTTTATATCTCCTTTATAAATGCAGATAGATAGCTGGAATTGGGCACAATTGTAGTGGTATACTAGTACTATAATTGCCTATATTTGCGCATAGTTGACTTCAATAGGATAGGAGATACAGCAATTCGAAATTTGGAGGAAATGTAGAACTCCCAAAATTTAACACCTTATATCTCTTTTATAATTACAGATAGAAAGCGGGAATTGTACACAATTGTAGAGGTAGATGAGTACTATAATTGCCTATATTTGCGCATAGTTGACTCCAATAGGATAGGAGATACAGCAATTCAAAATATGGAGGAAATGTAGAGCTCCCAAATTTTAACACCTTATATCTCCTTTATAAATACAGATAGAAAGCGGGAATTGTGCTCAATTGTAGAGGTAGATGAGTACTACAATTGAACATATTTTCATAGAGATTACAGCAATAGGATAGAAGATAAAGTAATTCGAAATATGAAGGAAATGTAGAGCTCCCAAATTTTAACACCTTATATCTCCTTTATAAATACAGATAGAAAGCGGAAATTGTTCATAATTGTAGAGGTAGATGTGTACTACAATTGAACATATTTTCATAGAGATTACAGCAATAGGATAGAAGATAAAGTAATTCGAAATATGAAGGAAATGTAGAGCTCCCAAATTTTAACACCTTATATCTCCTTTATAAATACAGATAGAAAGCGGAAATTGTGCTCAATTGTAGAGGTAGATGAGTACTACAATTGAACATATTTTCATAGAGATTACAGCAATAGGATAGAAGATAAAGTAATTCGAAATATGAAGGAAATGTAGAGCTCCCAAATTTTAACACCTTATATCTCCTTTATAAATACAGATAGAAAGCGGGAATTGTGCTCAATTGTAGAGGTAGATGAGTACTACAATTGAACATATTTTCATAGAGATTACAGCAATAGGATAGAAGATAAAGTAATTCGAAATATGAAGGAAATGTAGAGCTCCCAAATTTTAACACCTTATATCTCCTTTATAAATACAGATAGAAGGCGGGAATTGTGCTCAATTGTAGAGGTAGATGAGTACTACAATTGAACATATTTTCATAGAGATTACAGCAATAGGATAGAAGATAAAGTAATTCGAAATATGAAGGAAATGTAGAGCTCCCAAATTTTAACACCTTATATCTCCTTTATAAATACAGATAGAAAGCGGGAATTGTGCTCAATTGTAGAGGTAGATGAGTACTACAATTGAACATATTTTCATAGAGATTACAGCAATAGGATAGAAGATAAAGTAATTCGAAATATGAAGGAAATGTAGAGCTCCCAAATTTTAACACCTTATATCTCCTTTATAAATACAGATAGAAAGCGGAAATTGTTCATAATTGTAGAGGTAGATGTGTACTACAATTGAACATATTTTCATAGAGATTACAGCAATAGGATAGAAGATAAAGTAATTCGAAATATGAAGGAAATGTAGAGCTCCCAAATTTTAACACCTTATATCTCCTTTATAAATACAGATAGAAAGCGGGAATTGTGCTCAATTGTAGAGGTAGATGAGTACTACAATTGAACATATTTTCATAGAGATTACAGCAATAGGATAGAAGATAAAGTAATTCGAAATATGAAGGAAATGTAGAGCTCCCAAATTTTAACACCTTATATCTCCTTTATAAATACAGATAGAAAGCGGGAATTGTGCTCAATTGTAGAGGTAGATGAGTACTACAATTGAACATATTTTCATAGAGATTACAGCAATAGGATAGAAGATAAAGTAATTCGAAATATGAAGGAAATGTAGAGCTCCCAAATTTTAACACCTTATATCTCCTTTATAAATACAGATAGAAAGCGGAAATTGTTCATAATTGTAGAGGTAGATGTGTACTACAATTGAACATATTTTCATAGAGATTACAGCAATAGGATAGAAGATAAAGTAATTCGAAATATGAAGGAAATGTAGAGCTCCCAAATTTTAACACCTTATATCTCCTTTATAAATACAGATAGAAAGCGGGAATTGTGCATAATTGTAGAGGTAAATGAGTACTATAATTGCCTATATTTGCGCGTTGTTGACACCAATAGGATAGAAGATAAAGTAATTCGAAATATGAAGGAAATGAAAAATTCCCAAACATTATCACCTTATATCTCCTTTATAAATACAGATAGAAAGCGGAAATTGTTCATAATTGTAGAGGTAGATGTGTACTATAATTGAACATATTTTCATAGAGATTACAGCAATAGGATAGAAGATAAAGTAATTCGAAATATGAAGGAAATGTAGAACTCCCAAATATTAACACCTTATATCTCCATTATAAATAAAGATAGAAAGAGGGAATTGTGCACAATTGTAGAAGTAAATGAGTACTATAATTGCCTATATTTGCGCATAGTTGACACCAATAGGATAGGAGATAGAGCAATTCGAAATATGAAGGAAATGTAAAACTCCCAAATTTCTTACTTTATATCTCCTTTATAAATGCAGATAGATAGCTGGAATTGGGCACAATTGTAGTGGTATACTAGTACTATAATTGCCTATATTTGCGCATAGTTGACTTCAATAGGATAGGAGATACAGCAATTCGAAATTTGGAGGAAATGTAGAACTCCCAAAATTTAACACCTTATATCTCTTTTATAATTACAGATAGAAAGCGGGAATTGTACACAATTGTAGAGGTAGATGAGTACTATAATTGCCTATATTTGCGCATAGTTGACTCCAATAGGACAGGAGATACAGCAATTCAAAATATGGAGGAAATGTAGAACTCCCAAATTTTAACACCTTATATCTCCTTTATAATTACAGATAGAAAGTGGGAATTGTGCACAATTGTAGAGGTTGATGAGTACTATAATTTCCTATATTTGCGCATAGTTGACTCCAATAGGATAGGAGATACAGCAATTCGAAATTTGGAGGATATGTAGAACTCCCAAACTTTAACACCTTATATCTCCTTTATAAATACAGATAGAAAGCGGGAATTGTGCTCAATTGTAGAGGTAGATGAGTACTACAATTGAACATATTTTCATAGAGATTACAGCAATAGGATAGAAGATAAAGTAATTCGAAATATGAAGGAAATGTAGAGCTCCCAAATTTTAACACCTTATATCTCCTTTATAAATACAGATAGAAAGCGGGAATTGTGCTCAATTGTAGAGGTAGATGAGTACTACAATTGAACATATTTTCATAGAGATTACAGCAATAGGATAGAAGATAAAGTAATTCGAAATATGAAGGAAATGTAGAGCTCCCAAATTTTAACACCTTATATCTCCTTTATAAATACAGATAGAAAGCGGGAATTGTGCTCAATTGTAGAGGTAGATGAGTACTACAATTGAACATATTTTCATAGAGATTACAGCAATAGGATAGAAGATAAAGTAATTCGAAATATGAAGGAAATGTAGAGCTCCCAAATTTTAACACCTTATATCTCCTTTATAAATAAAGATAGAAAGCGGGAATTGTGCTCAATTGTAGAGGTAGATGAGTACTACAATTGAACATATTTTCATAGAGATTACAGCAATAGGATAGAAGATAAAGTAATTCGAAATATGAAGGAAATGTAGAGCTCCCAAATTTTAACACCTTATATCTCCTTTATAAATACAGATAGAAAGCGGGAATTGTGCTCAATTGTAGAGGTAGATGAGTACTACAATTGAACATATTTTCATAGAGATTACAGCAATAGGATAGAAGATAAAGTAATTCGAAATATGAAGGAAATGTAGAGCTCCCAAATTTTAACACCTTATATCTCCTTTATAAATACAGATAGAAAGCGGGAATTGTGCTCAATTGTAGAGGTAGATGTGTACTACAATTGAACATATTTTCATAGAGATTACAGCAATAGGATAGAAGATAAAGTAATTCGAAATATGAAGGAAATGTAGAGCTCCCAAATTTTAACACCTTATATCTCCTATATAAATACAGATAGAAAGCGGAAATTGTTCATAATTGTAGAGGTAGATGTGTACTACAATTGAACATATTTTCATAGAGATTACAGCAATAGGATAGAAGATAAAGTAATTCGAAATATGAAGGAAATGTAGAGCTCCCAAATTTTAACACCTTATATCTCCTTTATAAATACAGATAGAAAGCGGGAATTGTGCTCAATTGTAGAGGTAGATGAGTACTACAATTGAACATATTTTCATAGAGATTACAGCAATAGGATAGAAGATAAAGTAATTCGAAATATGAAGGAAATGTAGAGCTCCCAAATTTTAACACCTTATATCTCCTTTATAAATACAGATAGAAAGCGGGAATTGTGCTCAATTGTAGAGGTAGATGAGTACTACAATTGAACATATTTTCATAGAGATTACAGCAATAGGATAGAAGATAAAGTAATTCGAAATATGAAGGAAATGTAGAGCTCCCAAATTTTAACACCTTATATCTCCTTTATAAATACAGATAGAAAGCGGAAATTGTTCATAATTGTAGAGGTAGATGTGTACTACAATTGAACATATTTTCATAGAGATTACAGCAATAGGATAGAAGATAAAGTAATTCGAAATATGAAGGAAATGTAGAGCTCCCAAATTTTAACACCTTATATCTCCTTTATAAATACAGATAGAAAGCGGGAATTGTGCATAATTGTAGAGGTAAATGAGTACTATAATTGCCTATATTTGCGCGTAGTTGACACCAATAGGATAGAAGATAAAGTAATTCGAAATATGAAGGAAATGAAAAATTCCCAAACATTATCACCTTATATCTCCTTTATAAATACAGATAGAAAGCGGAAATTGTTCATAATTGTAGAGGTAGATGTGTACTATAATTGAACATATTTTCATAGAGATTACAGCAATAGGATAGAAGATAAAGTAATTCGAAATATGAAGGAAATGTAGAACTCCCAAATATTAACACCTTATATCTCCATTATAAATAAAGATAGAAAGAGGGAATTGTGCACAATTGTAGAAGTAAATGAGTACTATAATTGCCTATATTTGCGCATAGTTGACACCAATAGGATAGGAGATAGAGCAATTCGAAATATGAAGGAAATGTAAAACTCCCAAATTTCTTACTTTATATCTCCTTTATAAATGCAGATAGATAGCTGGAATTGGGCACAATTGTAGTGGTATACTAGTACTATAATTGCCTATATTTGCGCATAGTTGACTTCAATAGGATAGGAGATACAGCAATTCGAAATTTGGAGGAAATGTAGAACTCCCAAAATTTAACACCTTATATCTCTTTTATAATTACAGATAGAAAGCGGGAATTGTACACAATTGTAGAGGTAGATGAGTACTATAATTGCCTATATTTGCGCATAGTTGACTCCAATAGGATAGGAGATACAGCAATTCAAAATATGGAGGAAATGTAGAGCTCCCAAATTTTAACACCTTATATCTCCTTTATAAATACAGATAGAAAGCGGGAATTGTGCTCAATTGTAGAGGTAGATGAGTACTACAATTGAACATATTTTCATAGAGATTACAGCAATAGGATAGAAGATAAAGTAATTCGAAATATGAAGGAAATGTAGAGCTCCCAAATTTTAACACCTTATATCTCCTTTATAAATACAGATAGAAAGCGGAAATTGTTCATAATTGTAGAGGTAGATGTGTACTACAATTGAACATATTTTCATAGAGATTACAGCAATAGGATAGAAGATAAAGTAATTCGAAATATGAAGGAAATGTAGAGCTCCCAAATTTTAACACCTTATATCTCCTTTATAAATACAGATAGAAAGCGGAAATTGTGCTCAATTGTAGAGGTAGATGAGTACTACAATTGAACATATTTTCATAGAGATTACAGCAATAGGATAGAAGATAAAGTAATTCGAAATATGAAGGAAATGTAGAGCTCCCAAATTTTAACACCTTATATCTCCTTTATAAATACAGATAGAAAGCGGGAATTGTGCTCAATTGTAGAGGTAGATGAGTACTACAATTGAACATATTTTCATAGAGATTACAGCAATAGGATAGAAGATAAAGTAATTCGAAATATGAAGGAAATGTAGAGCTCCCAAATTTTAACACCTTATATCTCCTTTATAAATACAGATAGAAGGCGGGAATTGTGCTCAATTGTAGAGGTAGATGAGTACTACAATTGAACATATTTTCATAGAGATTACAGCAATAGGATAGAAGATAAAGTAATTCGAAATATGAAGGAAATGTAGAGCTCCCAAATTTTAACACCTTATATCTCCTTTATAAATACAGATAGAAAGCGGGAATTGTGCTCAATTGTAGAGGTAGATGTGTACTACAATTGAACATATTTTCATAGAGATTACAGCAATAGGATAGAAGATAAAGTAATTCGAAATATGAAGGAAATGTAGAGCTCCCAAATTTTAACACCTTATATCTCCTTTATAAATACAGATAGAAAGCGGAAATTGTTCATAATTGTAGAGGTAGATGTGTACTACAATTGAACATATTTTCATAGAGATTACAGCAATAGGATAGAAGATAAAGTAATTCGAAATATGAAGGAAATGTAGAGCTCCCAAATTTTAACACCTTATATCTCCTTTATAAATACAGATAGAAAGCGGGAATTGTGCTCAATTGTAGAGGTAGATGAGTACTACAATTGAACATATTTTCATAGAGATTACAGCAATAGGATAGAAGATAAAGTAATTCGAAATATGAAGGAAATGTAGAGCTCCCAAATTTTAACACCTTATATCTCCTTTATAAATACAGATAGAAAGCGGGAATTGTGCTCAATTGTAGAGGTAGATGAGTACTACAATTGAACATATTTTCATAGAGATTACAGCAATAGGATAGAAGATAAAGTAATTCGAAATATGAAGGAAATGTAGAGCTCCCAAATTTTAACACCTTATATCTCCTTTATAAATACAGATAGAAAGCGGAAATTGTTCATAATTGTAGAGGTAGATGTGTACTACAATTGAACATATTTTCATAGAGATTACAGCAATAGGATAGAAGATAAAGTAATTCGAAATATGAAGGAAATGTAGAGCTCCCAAATTTTAACACCTTATATCTCCTTTATAAATACAGATAGAAAGCGGGAATTGTGCATAATTGTAGAGGTAAATGAGTACTATAATTGCCTATATTTGCGCGTTGTTGACACCAATAGGATAGAAGATAAAGTAATTCGAAATATGAAGGAAATGAAAAATTCCCAAACATTATCACCTTATATCTCCTTTATAAATACAGATAGAAAGCGGAAATTGTTCATAATTGTAGAGGTAGATGTGTACTATAATTGAACATATTTTCATAGAGATTACAGCAATAGGATAGAAGATAAAGTAATTCGAAATATGAAGGAAATGTAGAACTCCCAAATATTAACACCTTATATCTCCATTATAAATAAAGATAGAAAGAGGGAATTGTGCACAATTGTAGAAGTAAATGAGTACTATAATTGCCTATATTTGCGCATAGTTGACACCAATAGGATAGGAGATAGAGCAATTCGAAATATGAAGGAAATGTAAAACTCCCAAATTTCTTACTTTATATCTCCTTTATAAATGCAGATAGATAGCTGGAATTGGGCACAATTGTAGTGGTATACTAGTACTATAATTGCCTATATTTGCGCATAGTTGACTTCAATAGGATAGGAGATACAGCAATTCGAAATTTGGAGGAAATGTAGAACTCCCAAAATTTAACACCTTATATCTCTTTTATAATTACAGATAGAAAGCGGGAATTGTACACAATTGTAGAGGTAGATGAGTACTATAATTGCCTATATTTGCGCATAGTTGACTCCAATAGGATAGGAGATACAGCAATTCAAAATATGGAGGAAATGTAGAACTCCCAAATTTTAACACCTTATATCTCCTTTATAATTACAGATAGAAAGTGGGAATTGTGCACAATTGTAGAGGTTGATGAGTACTATAATTTCCTATATTTGCGCATAGTTGACTCCAATAGGATAGGAGATACAGCAATTCGAAATTTGGAGGATATGTAGAACTCCCAAACTTTAACACCTTATATCTCCTTTATAAATACAGATAGAAAGCGGGAATTGTGCACAATTGTAGAGGTAAATGAGTACTATAATTGCTTATATTTGGGCATAGTAGACACCAATAGGATAGGAGATACAGCAATTCAAAATATGGAGGAAATGTAGAACTCCCAAAATTTAACATCTTATATCTCCTTTATAATTACAGATAGAAAGCAGGAATTGTGCACAATTGTAGAAGTAAATGAGTACTATAATTGCCTATATTTGCGCATAGTTGACTCCAATAGGATAGGAGATACAGCAATTCGAAACATGGAGGAAATATAAAACTCCCAAATATTAACACCTTATATCTCCTTTACAAATACAGATAGATAGCGGGAATTGGGTACAATTGTAGAGGTAGATGATTACTATAATTGAACATATTTTCGTATGGATTACACCAATAGGATAGGGGATAATGCAATTCGAAATATGAAGGAAATGGAAAATTCCAAAATTTTATCACCTTATATCTCCTTTATAAATACAGATAGAAAGCGGGAATTGTGCACAATTGTAGAGGTAAATGTGTACTATAATTGCCTACATTTGCGCATAGTTGACACCAATAGGATAGGAGATACAGCAATTCGAAATAGGGAGGAAATGTTAAACTCCCAAACTTTAACACCTTATATCTACTTTATAAATACAGATAGAAAGCGGGAATTGTGCACAATTGTAGAGGTTGATGAGTACTATAATTGCCTATATTTGGGCATAGTTGACACCAATAGAATAGGAGATACAGCAATTCAAAATATGGAGGAAATGTAGAACTCCCAAACTTTAACACCTTATATCTCCTTTATAATTACCGATAGAAGGCGGGAATTGTGCACAATTGTAGAGGTAGATGAGTACTATAAATGACTATATTTGCGCATAGTTGACTGCAATAGGATAGGTGATACAGCCATCCGAATTATGGAGGACGTGTAAAACTTTCAAATTTTATCACCTTGTATCTCCTTCTAAAATGCAGATAGAAAGCTGGAATTGTGCACAATTGTAGTGGTATACTAGTACCATAATTGCCTATATTTGCGCATTGTTTACACCAATAAGATAGGAGATACAACAATTCGAATTATGAAGGAAATGTAGAACTCCCAAACTTTAACACCTTATATCGCCTTCAAAAATACAGATAGAAAGCGGGAATTGTGCACAATTGTAGAGGTAGATGTGTACTATAGTTATCAGTTTTTTCAAACATGCTGTGTGATTGGTAAATTTAATTGTCGTAATAAACGATTCACAGGAGAAAGTAGATCCAAATGCGTTCACAGCTTTTAATGCCAGATTCCTCAAATTTGTCCATTTTTCTTTTGTGACATACTATGTGTTATAAGAAACTATTATTGATTCTGATGTTTTTGAAAAATGTCTTTTAATTCATTATTATATTGTATGTCTGTCAGTTCCATTTGGAGATAATGATTAAGTTTTGTAAAATTGGGATGATTCCATGCGGGGCCGGCGATCCGCTGGAGGGTCACCGCTGCTTGGAATTAATGTGAAATTGTATAAGTTAAGGATATGATTGTAAGATTCTTTGCTATGTGATAACGTCTGAAGCAGGTAGTTTAGGTTTTAATAATTTTTTTTTTTTTGTGACTTATTATAATTTATTAATCCTACTTTGTTGATTAATTGAGTTAAAATGTGCTAGAAGATAATCAGAATCGCTAGTGCCAGTGCAGTGATGAGTTGGCAAAAAATCTTTAAGTGGAGGTATCGGGGCCAAGTGCTTCTTTACAAGATTGTCAGAACTCTTACTTCTTGGACTGGGATGTTTTGTACTTAACATTGGTTTTACTCATTCTGACTTTAACATTTCGCCTTTATGACGTTCACATATATTGCTGATAATTCTTTGATATTGACTGATATTTCTTGCAGATTTTTCCAGTATTAAAGTTTTCTCATTCTTTGAAGAACCTTTAGGGTTATACTTATCTGCTAACTGCAATGTTAATACTCTATCTTAGTAATTAATTAAGCTACAAACCGTGTCTCTCAAGTCTTCCACCATCTTTAGCTTCTCTCATCTGTAGTGAGTGTTCTTTTATTAAGTCAAAAAAATTGGTACATTCTGATAGCTTGCTCTATCTGCATAATCTCTACATTAAGTAGTAATAAGATAGTCCCCAGTGTCTGGCGCAATTATTTTATCAGTTTGTATAGTCCAGGCTGGGACGCTTCACCGATACTATGGGTGGAACCATCAGTAGTAGATCCTAGTCTTGACTGTACTTTTAAGGAGGAAGAACTTTCATTGGTACTGAGTCAGGCTAAAGATAATAAAGCACCTGGAACAGATAGAGTGCCAAGCGAATTTTTGAAAAATTCACCCAAAATATTCCAAGATTACCTGTTATATGCATTTAATGAATTCTATAATCGTGGTATAGTCCCAACGAGTTTTGTTGAGTCCATTGTTTTCCCAATTTTTAAAAAAGGAGATTTGGGGTCTCCTAGCAACTACAGAGGGATTAGTTTCTTAAATTCGGTCTGTAAGATTTATACTGCTCTCTTGCTTTTAAGGTTAAATGCATGGGTTGAAAGTAGAAATTTGTGGAAGGGAATTAATCAAGCCGGTTTTAGAAAAGGCCATTCTGCTATCGATCATGTTTTCTCGCTTGTTAATATTATTCACCTAAAATGGAAACAGCGAAAGAAAAAGGTATATGCTCTGTTTGTCGACTTTAAGGCGGCTTTCGACAGTGTGGACCGCAATGCCCTTTTATATAAATTGTACACTCTGGGTCTTTCTAGCAAGTTTGTTAATGCCATAAAAAGCTTATATTGCAAAACGGAGGCATCTGTATGGTGTAACGGAGGTCTCTCCCCAAGTTTTGTTACAGAGATGGGAGTTAGACAGGGTTGCTTGTTAAGCCCACTACTTTTCGCTTTATACATACTTGATTTGCCCGAATATGTTGGTGGAGGACTTATGGTTGGCCAGACTAAAGTAAATATCTTAATGTATGCTGATGATATCGTTCTGCTGGCAGAAGACGCTAAAGTTCTTCAAGTGATGATTCAGCGATTGGGTAAATATGCTGATTATTGGAATCTCCGTATTAATCTTGAAAAGACCAAGATTGTCATTTTTAGGAAATGTGGTCAGAGGAACTGTGCGGGTGAAAAGTGGTCATATAAAGGAGAGCCAATTGAGGTTGTAAGAAGTTACAATTATTTGGGTATTAACTTGAACTCGACATTAAATTTTAAACTGCATATAAAAGAGAAATTAATCGTGGGAAGACGCTGTGTTGGAAGTGTATGGTATAATTTTATTAAAAATAATCGGATCAGTTTACCCGCCAAGTATAAGATTTTCGATGCTGTAATTCGATCTGTCTGTTGTTATGGATGTCAAGTTTGGGGTTATGAACTATTCGAAGATGCGGAAAAACTGCAAAGATTTTTTATAAAAAGATTATTTAATCTACCGAGAAACTGTCCAACATATTTCTTGCATTTGGAAACGGGAAGGGGTACTCTCTTCGGTTTTGCCTTGAAGCTGCATTTCTCATATGTTTTAAACGTTTTGCTTAATCATTCGAAGGATCGATTAACGTACCTAGTTGCAATGCAAGTAGTAAAGAATAAGGTTTCTTGGTTTCAAAGTTGGTTGCAGTTGGCAGAGAGGTTTAATATATTATTGGATAGCTACCCTAGCGATATATGGAAACAACAAACAAACAATTTATTGTCTGCAGTTATGCAAAACGAGAAAGAGGAATTTCTGTTTCTTGCCAAACATGCACAGTATCATGAACAGTTTAAATTTCTGCAGTTTAATATTTCTTACATGAGTGAAAAATTAAGCTTGGAATATAAAATATTGTTATTTAAAATACGGGGAGAAATGCTTAATCTAAATTATAAGCCTTGGCTTACTGGAACTAATTTTACATGCTCATTGTGTAATTTAAATAAAATTGAAAGTACATTCCATTTTATTGCCGAATGCCCAATTTTCAATGATTATAGATTCCGTTATTTCAATAAAAGTTCCTTATCCGAACAAGAGTTTGTCTCCTTAATAAATGGGAGTAATTGGTTGAATTTAGCATTGTACACAAAATATGCATTAATGTATAGAAGCATGCTTGTGGCTGAATTCAATTACTAAGTTTAATTATAATACTAATAATAAAGAATCAAGTTGTGTAATATTTTAAGATAGCACTTTATTTTATTGTTATAATAATATACTTATTTTTATTTATTTATCAGGTTTATAGGTTAATTTTGAATACATATAAAGTGTAGACTCTGACAGACGGTTTAAGACCATGTCATATAGATGTCTGAAATATAATTTTGTATAGTTGTATTTATTTTGTAATAAAGCATCGTTCATTCATTCATTCATTCATTCATTCATTCATCTTAGTAATTAATTAAGCTACAAACCGTGTCTCTCAAGTCTTCCACCATCTTTAGCTTCTCTCATCTGTAGTGAGTGTTCTTTTATTAAGTCAAAAAAATTGGTACATTCTGATAGCTTGCTCTATCTGCATAATCTCTACATTAAGTAGTTTATCTTTAAGATTCGTGTATTCCCATTACTATTCTGTCACTCAAGATGTGTTTCATACTTATATGCATTTATATAGTGGAACAAATTGCAGAACAGAATATTTCTTTGTTGTATTAAAGAACAACACAGTGGTATGTTTTGGTCTTCAGCCTGCATCATCACAGTTACTTGATTGCTTACGGTTCGCAAATGAATACCATAAAGTTCATGAATACCACAATTTTCTGCAATCTTGAGAAAAAAAAAAACTGCCTTTGACTACGTTAACCACAAAGCATTAATATTTATAACTTGGGTGTACCATTAAATTAAAAAACAATAAAAAACACTCGTCTAGTTTAGATTGGAGAGTTATGATTTATGAGTTGTTTAAATTGAATTGGTTTTAGGCAAGACTGTATTTTAAGTCCGATCTTGGTGGTATGCATTAAACTTCACGACTTTTCCTAAAATATGAATACAATTGTTTTTTTAATATTCACTTCTTTTCCTAATATTTGATTTTTGAGAAAAATTTGTAGTCCGTCTTAACTACCGCGACAGGTCATTTGACCGGCTGAATATTTTCATTTTATTTACTTGTTTTAATATTTTATTTTATTTATCTATTTATTTGTAACAGAATTCTCTCGAAAACTCAATTTGATAATGCATTTATCGGTTTATTGTTGCATATGAGGCCAAAAATGTACGATATTGCCCTTTTCTATGGAACAAAAAATAGGGACGAGCATTCTTCTCAAACACTGTGAGCAGAAATGTATAGACGGAAGTTTTCGAGGTTTATTCGAGTGGATCAAAGAAATAATCGCTTACAAACCGATAAATTGGCTTTAATTTATAAATATTGGAACAAATTCTAGAGAAGAGTCAAAACTGTTCTAACCAAGAGCATATACATATCTCTTCGATGGACAATTGTTCTCTAAAATGTCAAGATGTGGATTTACTTAGTACACGCCAAATAAATCGGACAAATTTGGTATCAAATTTTGGCTAGCGTTCGATGTAATAAAAGGCTTTCCATAATTGGGAAACCTTGAAAATTATTATCTTAAATTCCAGGTATACATTACATACACTTAGATTAAAGTTTTTAGATCACCTTCCCGAAATTGGCTCCTAGGTTTATCTTAAATTTCTGGTATACCTCACATAAGATCACGTTCTCGAAATTGGCTTCTTGGTTTATCTTAAATTCCAGGTATTAAAACTGTCCGGTAGGACAGTTGTATAAGGGTTGACCATCAAAAACTGCACGAAAAAGTGTAACGTTGAAAAACACCCAACTTTGACAATTTTTTTCTATTTTTCTATAAAAGATAAAATTCCCAAATTTTCTTTATAATATAGGGCAAATCCTCCTTTATAACTGTAATTTTTTTGCAACCACCCAGATCTAATAGGTTTCGAGAAAAAAGTTGCCGAAAATGAGCAAAAACGGCTTTTTCAAAAAATGTTCTTGTTCTTGTTCTTCTTCTTCTTCTTCTTCTTGTTCTTGTTACCTTTTTGTAAACAACGTAGCGGCTAAACGCGTGAACCGATTTTCATGAATGAGGTGTCATTCGATTCGGAATTTTATGTAGATGTGCCTTTTGGGGGTCTCGGCCCTGTACATCGAATGGGAGAGGAGTTAGCCCCCTTTATGTAAGGCCCCCTCCAAAATTATTATTACTAATTACTCTGTAAATCTTGGCCCGATTTTGATAAAATTTGGTAGGATGATAGGGTTAGGGCTCCCCTACCTAACAATAAAGCGACGATCTGCTCTTACACTTGTTAAGGGGAAGTATAGCAATCGTTTCAAATTATCGACACGTGAACCGATTTTCATGAATGAAGTGTCATTCGAATCGAAATTTTGTACAGATTTGTACTTTAAAAGTCTCGACGCTATGCCTCATAAGGAGGGGAGTTCGCCCCACCCAAATAAGGCCCTTTCTAAAACTATTATTACCAATATTTCTACAAAGCTTAGTCCGATTTTGATAAAATTTAGCTCAAATAAAGTGGTTAAAGCTCCTCTACGTGGCTGTGAAGTGCCATCATGCTCTTACACCTACTAAGAGGAAGTACTGCAATCGTTAAAATTATCAATGAGTGAACCGATTTACATCAATGAATTGTCGTTCGATTCAAAATCTTTGCCTTTTAGGGAGAAGTACTGTAATCGCAGTTTATTTTTCTTGCTCCTCTTAAAAGGAAGTACTGAAATCGCAGTTTAATTTTGCTATTTACGTACAAATACCTTCCTATTTTATTCAAAACGCTTTCTCAAAAAAATGGTTATTGAGGATGGTTTGGGGACCGCAACTATAATCATTCTTTAAAAAGATCTCTCCAGTGGTAGTTACGGTTCCGATTTAACACCTTATCAGGTTATAATGATAGAATAGCTTATTCCAAATTTTAAAAAATCTGTAAAGCAGACGTAACTTTGCAAATAGACAAAAAGGAAAATTATCCAAAAGGTACAAAAATCTCCTTAACAAAAACTTACAGTTTTAAAAGTTAAGTATAAGGGTTGATTAAACGCCAAAAGGTACACAAATCAGCAGTTCCCAACATTTCATTAATACTTCATTGATATAATTTAAGTAATTTTACTGCATTAACTTTTCCTTCACATTTTTTAGAATTTATTAGATGTCACAGACCCTTATGCTGGCCAGTTCATTCATAATATTTTTTTATTATAATTATGATAAAATGAGTGATGAATTATTCTGAGTAGTCACATATACATGCATGTTAAAGTAGAAAAAAACAAAGTTAGAGTCGGCCACTTTTTAAATTTCAATCACGGAGGATTCAAAACAATATTTCAGTCTTAAATTCGTCTTACCGAAATATTCGTGAGCACAAATAACATACATTTAATAACAAGTAGATTATTCAACAATATTTACTCATTTCTCAATTGTAATTTAATTTAGTCCCCCTAATTTTACTTATGGTAAAATACTGGAATAATTAGCTGTCCTAAAAATATGCATATCTTTATTTTCTTTATTTTATATTACATATATACAACATTGTGGGAAGAACACCTAGATTGAGAATGTAATTGAAGAAAACTATATTATTTGCGATAAAGCCAGATTATTTATTACTTATTATTACAAACGTTTGACTACAACATAAAATAACAATTACTTTAATCGAAGAATGAACTTAAACCAATGATTTTTATTTAAAAATAACAATAAATGCATAAAATCATTGATGTAAAAAAAGTTTATGAATTTTTTAGCCTCTTATTTTTTTTATATTTTTTATAACGTTTTCTTTTTCACCTGTGATTAATAGTTTGATTATTATAGATAAATTCTTCTCTTTGATATAGAAACTAAATACCCTAATTGCTGTTATAAGATAATTGGTGGGGACTTCAATTCTAGAATCGGCAATTTAAACTCCTTTGACGAGGAATTATTTGAAGGCCTTGCCTTATGTGGTGAAAGATGTGCCTCAGATGGGAAAGTTAACGCTCGAGGTAAATTGCTTGTTGAAATGATGGAATCATATGGAATGTTTGTAACGAACGGCAGGAGCCCATCTGATTCTCCTGGAAACTTTACATACATCAGCCGAAGTGGTTGTAGTATAATTGATCTTGTCTGGACAAATTTGCACACTCTAAGTTCTATTATTGATTTCTCTGTGGTAAACTCATCTCTACATTCAAATCATTTATTGTGTTTAGTGTCAATAAACCTTAATAATACTTTAAACCAGTTTAAACAATATAAAGTAAATAAATACAATGAAATTATCAAATGGGATAGTAGCAAATTATATTTGTTTCAGAATGGTTTATGCTGTAATAATCTTTATTTTAATAGTCAGAATGTTGAAGATTTAAATGATAATTTATTGGTAGCAATTTATAAAGCTGCACTGGACAGTGGTATGTTAATAAAGAGGCGCTTTAATGACAGGCAGATTCAGTACTCTAACAAGCCTTGGTTCGGTGGAGAACTTAATGATCTAAAGAAAATTGTAAAAAATAAATATAAATTGTTCAAACGTGATCCAAGCAACTCCGACTTATTGGAGGGTTACCTGTTATCTAGGAAATCATATAAAAATTTAATATTTAAAAAGAAGAAAAGTTATATTGAAAACATGATATCTAAATTTTCTAATGTTAAAAATAGCTCGGATTTTTGGAAAACTGTCAAATATTTTAGTGTGAAGTCATTAAAAACAAACTGTATCAGTATAGCCGCATGGAATGGTTTTTTAAAAGCTAGCTACCCCCATAGAATTAGTACATGTAATGAATTTTATTCTGTTAGTGACCCTTTCTTAGATCGGAATATTGATTTAGCTGAACTGCAAGTAGCATTAAAATTTTGTAAAAATAGTAAATCTCCAGGTATAGATAAAGTTCCAAATGAAATCTTTAAACATTTACCTCCAGAGTGGGAACATTATTTATTAAATATGTTCAACACTATATTAGAGAGCGAACAAGTTCCCAAATTATGGTCAAAAATTAAAATGACTATGTTATATAAAAAAGGAGATATTCAGGAGCCAGAAAATTATAGAGGGATAGCTCTAATTAATACGGTTTGTAAATTATTTACTGGTATTGTGTCTAGAAGGATATATGACTGGGCAGAAGCAAACCATTTGCTACCTGAAGAACAAGCTGGATTTAGAAGAGGTAGGAGTTGTTTGGATCACTTATATACACTCTACTCAATGATAAACATACATACAAGACTTAAAAAAAGTTATTTTTTAGCAATATTTATCGATTTTAAAAAAGCGTTCGATAGTGTGAATCAGGAAAAATTATGGCTAAAGCTGTTTAATTTTGGGTTGAGTGGTAAATTAATAAGAATTATAAAAAATATGTACGATAGCGCTTGTCTTTTCTTGGAGGAGAACTGTGAGAGCACTGATTATATAGAAATTAGTCAGGGTGTTTTACAGGGCGATTGTTTAAGTCCACTCCTTTTTATACTCTATATCAGTGATGTTGTAGATTTCTTTGTAAAACATGACCATATCGGATTAAATATCAACAATAAGAAAGAATTAATGATGCTGCTTTTTGCTGACGATCTACTGATATTTGGAGAATCTTGGGTTGATGCAATCAAAAAAATCAGTACATTAAAAAAATACTGTGCAGACAATTCTATCACACTTAATACAGAAAAGACTAAAATAATACCTTTTTCTAAATCAAATAAATTAAAAAACTTGAAAAAAATTACGTGGAATGATAAGCCTCTCGATGCTGTTAAAAAATATACATATCTAGGTGTTCCATTTACTTTCAATTCTAAATTTAAACTCGCGGCAAACCACTTTGTTAGCAAGTCGACGCCACAGGTGGGCAAAGTATTAAGCATCTTAGCTAAGGGTAAATCTAATTCTTGGGAGTCCAAAGTAAAATTACTGGATGCCATAGTTTCATCTACCCTTCTTTATGGATCAGAAGTTTGGGCATTTAGATATTTATACGTAGTGGAAAGAACGCAAGTCAAATTTTTTAAGCAACTGATGGGTTGGGCCAAAAATACCCCAGATTATTTAGTGCGTTTGGAATCCGGTAGACCTCCCTTGAGTGTGCATGTGTTTAAGAGAACTCTGAACTATTGGTTGAGGTTATTAAAAATGAGTGAAGATAGGCTGCCAAAAATTTGTTTCCTCAGGTTGAGAGAACTACATAATTCAGGGTATAATAAAGTTGAATGGAACTGGTTCACACAGTTTTCTGAGTGGCTAAGTAACATTGGGGAGTTGGATATTATTCACTCTGATAGTGTGGAGTATATTACAAAGAATATCCCCGATTTAATTGAGAAGTGGACTAACCATGCGATCTCATTGGATGTGGAGAGAGCTATTCATTCCGGTTATAGTTACATTTACAGAGAAATAAGTTTGTTAGGAATTCCAGAGGAATATATTCACTATACATGTGCTATAGACAAACTCAGGGTGCTTAGTCAATTAAGAGTTTCTAGTGACAGATTTTTAAGAATAAGAAATAGAAATGGATACCATTCCATCGAGACAAGCTCTACCTGTACCCTCTGTAATTTGAACTGTAAAGAGAGTCTGGAACACATCCTCTTGGTCTGTCCAATATATTCATCTCTTAGACAGCATCATTTATCTGAATATATGTTTAGCGTAGATAATTACACAAATTTAACTGCTATTCTCTCAATCTGCTCAATCCGACAGCTGAACAGTGTGTACCAATATACTATAGAAGTACTCAAGTTAAGATCTTTTATAATAAACGAATAATAGTACAATAATAATGTTAATAATTGAAAATTTTGATTGAGCCTCAATTACTATCGTTTAAATCTAATTCAAAAGATAAATTAATTTTGTTAATCCTCTCCAACGTATACAGTCCGAATATGAAGGTAATATTTTAAGTTTGGTCAGAATTAATTAATTCATTTTTATTTTATTTACTTTGTCATGTCAAGTCGTGCGTTTAGTTAAGTATTTTATTGTTATTTTTCTTAATTATTTAATTAATTATTATTTACATTTTTTTTCTGTCACTAGATATTTTTATTTATGTATAATTTATTTTTGTAACGGAGTAATTAATTTTATTTGTTTACTAAACACTACCTGATTGTTAATGGAATTTAACACACAAACAGAATCCCCTGTAATATGTAAATACATAAAATACAGTATTTTATCTATCTATCTATCTAGATAAATAGATATTACAGTCAATCTAAGTTAAATGGTGTGCTACTTGAGTAAATATTTTGTAGACGAAAATGGCCAGCATAAGGGTCTGTGACATCTAATAAATTCTAAAAAATGTGAAGGAAAAGTTAATGCAGTAAAATTACTTAAATTATATCAATGAAGTATTAATGAAATGTTGGGAACTGCTGATTTGTGTACCTTTTGGCGTTTAATCAACCCTTATACTTAACTTTTAAAACTGTAAGTTTTTGTTAAGGTACATTACATACACTTAGATTAAAGTTCACGTTCTCGAAATTGGCTTCTAGGTTTATCTTATATTCCTGGTATAGTACATTACATACACTTAGATTTAAGTTCTATAAAGTAATTGCCTATTTTTTTTCAGGCGGACTTTACGTCCAACTACCAATTAGGTGTCGTGGACAGTGGCGACTAGCAAACATACTTTACTGTAAATTTCTTTTATTAACCATTAAATAAAATCCAAGGCCTAGAGACCGGGAATCGAACCCAGTAAACCAACAATACATCTTAGCTTTGCGGGTCTAGCCTATAACCACTAAAATTGGTTTTAGGGCAGTTCTCAGGATGTAGTTAGGTTAGGCTTCTCCCTAAAGTTTACATTTCAGTGAAATGCACAAAAAAAAAAAAAATGTATAATGTGGAATAAAAGATGATTTTAAAATTTAGATTTAAGATACATTTTTAATTTTGTTTTAATTAATGAAAAAACAAAAACAAACAAATTGTGGTACAAAATGATGTTCATGCGTGACCACAGTTTACAGCTGTGTTTGAGAACACCGTGTATATGACAATAATCCCCTGGCCACTCCTGCGTTTCTGTGTTTGTCACTGCCCGCTCCTTTGCTATAATTGAACTTGTCTGTAGCAGATAACCTGCCTGTATTATTAAGTTATAAATGCGTTTTAATTATGTCTTCTTTTTCTTTACGATATTCCATAACGTAATGGCTATTAATGATACTAAGTTTTAATAACGAATGTTTTTGCAATTTAATTAACCAATTTTTTGTTTAAATGAGCGTTTTCCAACCTGTGGTAAGCTAGTTGCTGGTTGGTGGTTCGCGAAAAATATTAAATAATGGCGGACATATTAAAAAAGTAAATCATAAAAATATAGAAACGTTTTTTTCCTATAATACAAAAAAAAATTATTTTAATTAATAATATTATACAGTAAAGTTGTTAATATGTACAGTAATAAGGTTGGTCTGTCTCAAGATATACGAGAAAATGTAATAGCACATTTATCAAGTATTAAAATTGTCTTTCACGGAGTATTTTCCCAAAACCCGAAAACACAATTGGATTTCAAACCATTTATATTAAGAAAATTTGAGAAAAAGCTACATGATAAAGATAAAGAAAATTTAATAGACTTATCATGTGATAGAACTTAAATGATAACTATGCAAAGATCTGCTTAAAGAGACTGGATTGTAATGAGTAAGCTCTATCCAAGCAACATTAAATTTAATTGGTACTTACAGGTAGTTGAATGCTTAAAAGAAATTTATTTAGAAGATTTGGGCACAAATATAATAATCCTAAAGAAGAACTTTGTAAATTAATTGATAATTTTGAAGAGAAAAATATGTACGCAATTTTTAATTATTTAAAAAAAGGTTTTAAAACTAAGATCTTACAATTACTGTTCATTATTTTAGGATAAAAAAATAACTGCCAGTTTCAGTCATGATAAACTTTATTATGCCGAGGTTTCGACCTAGGGACTAGGTACAGTCCATGAACAGACAAGACAGAAGACACACCAAACCTCTAATGATGTAAAAACAGTATATTGTAAATTAGCCCTGAAGATGACCTAGTCCCTAGGTCGCAAGCTGGGCATAATAAAGTTTATCATGACTGAAACTGGCATTAATTTTTCATCCTATTAAGTTCTTACACTTTACAAAGTTTATAAAGTGAACATGAACTTGAACTCTTTGTAACAGATACATTGTATCTCTATACAAATAAAGATAATAATAATAAAATAGCACTCTCGGAATAACAAAGTTCACGAAATACAATAATTTTTACGAAGTGGTACAATTTAGCATGATGTACTACCAAGTGGTTTCGCGAGCCAAAAATAGGTGTTGGGAAATGCTGGTTTAAATCAATATGATTTCTAATATCTCTGGACCTCTTGTGAAAAGAAATATTGCAATGGAGTAGATGTTTTTCCATTTTGAGATTGCATTCAATGAGTACGAAAGAGTGGTTTTCACAATTTGGTGAGCACAACTCAGGAAAAGTACAAAATTGGCGAGAATGAGTCTCGACAACACGCTTTTCGGCTCAATCAACTTACGGGAGGTGCCATTTTGCTGTATTGAGTTTCAGTGTTATGCCTTTTGTTTTTTCATAAAAAACTGCTCGTAGGATTTTCTTTGAACTTAGTATACAGGGTTTGTCCCAAAAGTAATGAGCCTCATTTTTTTGCCATGCAACTGTACAGCACACACTTGTGCGACCGGCTGGAAGTGATGGAAGGGACTCTAAGCTTGCCAGCGACTCCTGGTTCAGTTGCGTACGAGCTCTTGGAGCGGTGGGACGTCATTTTTAGTAAACCTCTGCGCAGAGCCTCGTCGTGGTTAGGATGGAGAGAACTTTGGAGCAACGCTATGCGATAAAATTTTGCGTCAAACTCCAAAAGACGGCGAAGGAAACGTTTGATTTGCTCACTCAGGCCTTCAAGGATGATTGCTTGTCGTACTCAAAGGTCAAAAAGTGGCACAAGTCGTTCAAGGAAGGCCGGGAAGAAGTGGCCGATGAGGCCCGTTCTGGGCGTCCATCAACATCGCGTACGGACGATAATGTCACTCGTGTGCGAGATTTGTTGAACAAAGACCGCCGAATGAGTGTTCGTTTGATGTCAGAACAATTAAATTTGCCGAAAACAGATGTTCATCGAATTGTTTCAGAAGACTTGGCCATGCTGTAATTGTTCTGACATCAAACGAACACTCATTCGGCGGTCTTTGTTCAACAAATCTCGCACACGAGTGACATTATCGTCCGTACGCGATGTTGATGGACGCCCAGAACGGGCCTCATCGACCACTTCTTCCCGGCCTTCCTTGAACGACTTGTGCCACTTTTTGACCTGTGAGTACGACAAGCAATCATCCTTGAAGGCCTGAGTGAGCAAATCAAAGGTTTCCTTCGCCGTCTTTTGGAGTTTGACGCAAAATTTTATCGCATAGCGTTGCTCCAAAGTTCTCTCCATCCTAACCACGACGAGGCACTGCGCAGAGGTTTACTAAAAATGACGTCCCACCGCTCCGAGAGCTCGTACGCAACTGAACCAGGGGTCGCTGGCAAGCCTAGAGTCCCTTCCACCACTTCCAGCCGGTCGCACATGTGTGCGCTGTACAGTTGCATGGCAAAAAAATGAGGCTCATTACTTTTGGGACAAACCCTGTACTAATAGCAGTGTTTTCTCGTTACAGACAATCCTGTCCATCACTGGACGGGCGAGCTGTAAGTAGCTCCTGGGTAGAGATACATTCTGTTACTTATGTTAGTTCTAGATTATCTTTATGCTTATGTTAGATTACGTTACTTCATAATTTCATTAGGTTACCTTTTTGGCCACTTTAATATAGACAATGTATTTTTCTTTTTTAAGTGATGGAAATCGCGAAACCAATCATACAGTTTTGATTCTACAAAACTGTAGAAATACAAACTTTTTGTAGCAGTTTAATAAAGAGGCAATTAGATAGAACTCATACAGTCTGGAGGAAGATAAATCGGTTACTCCACTTCCCCGCCATCTTTAGTTGGAAGAGGATCAGTGTATGAACGAGTGGGCGGATGTCAGAAGAGAAAATGAAGGGCTGATAATCCGAGCTCAACTGAATGCTAACCTTTAACTTAGATACCTGCGCACTGTATTTGCCCAAACTGAATCGTGGCTGTAATTGACATTTCGGGAATGCATGTCGTCATAGAGAAAATAAATTCTTAAATAAAGTCATAAATAAATTATCATGAAAATAATTTCAATTTTCAAATTTAAATTAAGTAAGTTACAATTTGGTAAGCACAACTCAGAATAAGTACAAAAAGAGTTCCAAAGATGGAAGCTAAAGCTGAATCCTTCTTCGTGGAAATGTAGACCTAAGTCTATTAATAATCAACACAAAACTGCAACAAGCATTACACTCGACTGAAACAGTTATACCCACTGATTAACAGAAACATACCGCTCTAAACACTACTGGCACTGTACTGCTCTACAAGACGCTCCTTAGACCTCTATTAACATCCAGCCTGCCCAGTCTGGAGATTACAGCTAGCAACACACTGACCGAAAAGACCTGCAGACTTTTCCGAAAATAAAGTACTACGAGTATCCACTGAACGCCCCTTATGGTTTACTGGGAACCCACAAATACACAGTGAACTGGACATCCAAGCCATTCACGCTCACATGACCAAACTAACGGACAACTTCTTCCTGCTCCAATCTACAACCACCTTGGCTATGTTTACAGCTTCCAGAAGACTGAAGCGAAGACTGTATCAAGATCTATGAAGAACTGAATTCCATTTGGAATCTGTATAACTACGTTTAAAGATCATAGCGAGCTGGCCCTTATTTAATTTGTAAATACGTATAAATAAATAATAATTACTGCGTTCAGGTCCTGGAGTGACGACTGTCAACTGAAACGAATTATGAAATTATGGTAGTTTTTATTTCTTGCCGAGTTTTTGTGAATTAAGCAAGTGAAACTCCAGGAATTCTGGCGTATCTTGTCTTTAAAATATCTTTCTCTTGTCTCATAGATTTTATAATTAATAATTATATGTGATCTTGAAGTGACATTTATTAACTAGCTGCCAGGACTTGGTTAGATTATCGTTGAAATGTTATCAGATTGATGTAGATTAGCTAGACCTTGGAGATTCCAGCCAACAATGGTTGGCAAGACGATAGAATTAATGAGCTTTTGATCTGTTATTATTAAATTATCCAAGTCTGTCCCGATTGTTCCAACTCTCTTACTCTGCTAAATTTAGCATTCTTCTTACAGCTAGCATAATCTTATTACAATTTTAATTCCTACTGATTTACTCTTTGAATTAGTTATTAACCATCTTTTATCTGAAAGATAGCGATGAATTTTCTGAGGCCTTTTGCCAGTTAAAAAGAGAAACCAACCATCTGGTGCAGTATGATTACTTACGAGTATTTTAGGACATCAACATGGGCACAAGCGGATAATTTATTTAAATGAATTATTCAAACTTATTCAGTTATTTATTAGTTTTATTTGTAGATAAATTTATTTAAATTGGAATAATACAAGCAATTTGCGAATATAAACTATACAACGTAATAATTACGTAGGTGTGGCTATTAAATTACGAGACTGATACTGCTACAGAAGAACTATGCATGCGCCAAATCTTAACGACCGACAGCTGCGCAGCGTAAAGCCTTCTCTTTCGATTACGGCGTCTCACGTGTTTGTAGAGAAATCTGTCTGACCGGAACCGTCGTTTGTGTAAAGAGATGTTAGTTTCGTTTTGCCGAAAACATGATACTAAATATGTAGTAGAGCAACGAATTATCGTGAAATTTCACATCAAAACTTGGTAAAACCGCTACTGAAACTTATCTTTTATTAAAAGAAGTTTATGGCGATGAATGTTAATAAATTGCGCGAGTTTTTGAGTGATTAAAGCATTTCCAAGATGGCCGAGAAGACGTCTGAGATGATGACCGCCCGGGTCGCTCTTCCACGTCCAATCCGGATGAAAATATCGATTATTATCGGAGCTTGTTCAATTTCGTCAAAGAGTAAGGGGGAAAAAAAAACGACCCGATTTGTGGAAGAACAAGTCACGGGGTTCTCCATCGAGGCAATGCGCTGGCTCACACTGCATTGCCTGGTAAGACGTTTCTAGCCAAGTACAACATCCAAGAAGAACTATGCATGCGCCAAATCTTAACGACCGACAGCTGCGCAGCGTAAAGCCTTCTCTTTCGATTGTAGCGTCTCCCGAAAACATGATACTACACATGTAGTAGAGCAACGAATTGTCGTGAAATTTCACATCAAAACTGGGTAAAAACGCTACTGAAACTTATCTTTTATTAAAAGAAGTTTATGGCGATGAATGTTTATCACGTGCGCAAGTTTTTTGAGTGGCTCAAGCGTTTCCAAGATGGCCGAGAACAAGACGTCGGAGATGATGACCGCCCGGGTCGCCCTTCCACGTCCAAAACGGATGAAAATATCCGATTATAATTAATGAACATTACTACCGGTGAGGTGCTTGCTCAACTCCGTGAAAGAGTAAGGGAAAAAAACGACCCGATTTGTGGAAGAACAAGTCACGGGGTTCTCCATCAAGACAGCGCGCCGGCTCACACAGCATTGTCTGTCAAGACATTTCTAGCCAAGTACAACATCCCAGTTTTAGGCCATCCGCCTTATTCGCCTGACTTTTATCTGTTCCCCCAAAGTCAAATCTGCATTAAAAGTAACACGATTTCAGTCCGTTGAAGCTGTGCAAGAAAAAGCGGCACGCGTCATGCAGGAGCTCACAGAAAAAGACTTCCAGCACTGTTACAGAACAATGGTAAATTCGCATGGAGCGTTGTAGGGATAGGGGAGTGGTGTATATTGAAGGTGATAATAACTAAATATGTATAAATTTACAAATAAAATGTTTTATAGCAATAGTCTCGTTATTTAATAGCCACACCTCTTATATTTGGTTTTTGAGTTATGTAGGATTCCGTCAGATAGACTCAAAATAAAAATCAAGTGCATGATTATAATAGCTTTTTTTACTACGAAAGTAAGTGGAAGCTAAAAGCTGTGGTACTTGATATTTTGACGATTTAAAATGCTAAAATTTACACCTGAGTCCCATTTAACTTTAAATGTTAATTTTTAAATTTTTGTTATGACCCTTTAGGGCTTGTTATTCTACAGCTTGAAATATTGTAATTAACTTGATTAAATATTTCTAAATGAAAAACTCTTCAACATAAATGAAATTATTTTAAATAAATAATACTAGAAATGTAATTGGAGGGTTAGGCTAAAATTAATTGTATTGTTTTACAGTTGAATTGGCGTGCCCACGCGAGCAAACAGTCTGGAGTATCTGGTAGCTCCAGGTGCGGACTAATGCTTGTGAAATTCGAGTATTCGGTTGTGACTAACATCTAGTTAAGGCGCATCCAGCAGTCGTTTTTAGAGAATTAACGTTTTCCTAGGAATGCAAATAATGCTTTAAAAAAATGCTACAAAACATTTAAATGCAACGTATACGAGATGTGGCTATTAAATAACGAGACTGATGCTGATACAGAAGAACTATGCATGCGCCAAATCTTAACGACCGACAGCTGTGCAGCGTAAAGCCTTCTCTTTCGATTGCAGCGTCTCACGTGTTTGTAGAGAAATCTGTCTGACCGGAACCGTCGTTTATGTAATAGGTGTTAGTTTAGTTTTGCCCGAAAACATGATACTACACATGTAGTAGTATAGCAACGAATTGTCGTGAAATTTCACATGAAACTGGGTAAAACCGCTACTGAAACTTCTCTTTTATTAAAAGAAGTTTATGGCGATGAATGTTTATCACGTGCTCACACTGCATTGTCTGTCAAGACGTTTCTAGCCAAGTACAAACATCCCAGTTTTGGGCCATCCGCCTTATTCGCCTGGCTTTTATCTGTTCCCCAAAGTCAAATCTGCATTAAAAGGAACACGGATTTCAGTCCCGTTGAAGCTGTGAAAGAAAAAGCGGTACGCGTCATGCAGGAGCTGACAGAATAAAATACTTCCAGCACTGTTTCGAACAATGGTGTTCAAGCTCATTCCTACTCCTTTTTGTCCTCCAATGTATGCTAACCGCATCGCACGCATAGACCTCGGCAGTTGTCGTGCTTACGACAGTTCTCGGCTGCTCTTCGCTCTGTGCAGTCACCTCTCAGTATGTGTATGAGTATGTGAGTGAGTCTCTCTTCGTCGTTTACCGCAGTCAGTTCGTAACGTTGGTTCTCTGGCGCTCGTACGGAAGTGTTTTTCGTTTTCCGCTATTCTCGTTACACCGCACGTTCACCGCAACTGTACGAGTGCTCAGTTTACTACTCTTCCTGTTACACCGCAATTTCATGTGTTATCCCGTGTTCACTTTCATTCGTTACACCGCATGTTCACGGGTACGCAGTTTTCCGCTATTCTCGCTACACCGCATGTTCACCGCTATAAAAGAATATTACGCCTATTTGGCCTTCAATCAGCTCGCCTTTAGTCAAGAGGACATAATCTACGCTCATAAAGGTATCTGGGGCCAGGGGGTGGGGGAGTCGACTCTCTTTTCCCTTTGGGGTTTCCATTTCCTTAGAGCTGTGTCACGCCAGTGTCCACATCTTGCAAGGTAAGCCTTATTATTTCATTCTATTTGTATAATTTCATTTGATTGCCCGCTTAACGAACTACACCCTATTCTATACAGTCCACTTACCGCGTTTGTTTGCAAAGATCAAACAAATGGTAAATTCGCATGGAGCGTTGTAGGGATAGGGGAGGGGTGTATATTGAAGGTGATAATAACTAAATATGTATAAATTTAAAATAAAATGTTTTACAGCAATAGTCTCGTCATTTAATAGCCACACTTCGTAGAATACATCTTATGTGTGCAATCTAACCATAATTTTCCAATCCATTAGATTGCTTGGAAGTCTGCCTATTCTATCGCGACCGAAGGATATGTTGTGACATCTTTAACATGTAGAGGATTTCCCTGGATAAAGATTGAAAGCACAAGTTTTTAGTGCCAAACTCAGGCCTTCACAGCGACAGGAAATAATAAGCGTAATATTGTTTCACACACTTCTTTGTCTAACCTGACAACTTTATCCATGCGATGATCTCCTGGATCGTGATATGGAATTACATACCGGCCTTGTTGGTAGTCATGCTTCATTAAACCTAGGCTATTCACGTGCATTGGCAATCAGGTTTTCATCAACGACTATTTCTTTTAATACAAAACTTTGTTGTCTGTACTACTGTGGTATTTTCTTGCCCAGTAAATGGCTGAAATCCATTGAGGCTACCGTGCGAATGGTCTCCGGGCCAGCCATACCATCTTCTCATTAGACTATTGATCCTTGAAGTAACACTCGCACACTTCTTTAGTTATCTTTGTAAGATTTTGATACTCAGTAGAGCTCATATGTCTTGTTCGCGAACATATTAAAGTTTTTTACACTCTTATTTTTGCCTTTTTTTTCCAAGCCGAAATATCCTTCTCTAAAAGTTATGCCTTAGATCGAAAGTATCTTGCTAACATAGAAGTTGAATTACTTCTTTGACTTTACTCTAACAATCCTCGATTTTTGCGAACATTTTTTTTCAACGACCACATTTATTTTTTTTATTCTAACCTTTTGACATTATTCTTTTTAGCGATATGCACAACATTTTTTTTAGCAGTACTTCATTTTTAATCAAATAATAAAGCATTTCCATTGTTAAATTTCAAGTCATAAAGAAAGCTCCAAATTTTCCAAAAACTAAATTACCCTGCCCTTTTATAAAGTAATTATTAAAAAAAGTATTTATTTAATTTTATACAGGGTGTACAGGCAGAAGGAACACTTCTGTGTTTTATTGCTACTTTATTTTTTACTTCCGTTTTATTTAATAATAATAGTGAAAAACTAAAATGATTACTTTTCTTTTTGTTCCTTCTCCAAAAATTGACATTTGAGTAAATTAGTAATCAAAAGTCAGTTCGCAAAATCCCAGTTTTCTGCATTTACACCCCTCTGTTCAGGGTAGGGTTTTATTAAAACCAAAAAAATCCATATGATCTTGAAGCTCAATAAATGCGCAACTTTTTCTGAAATTATGTGATTCCTTGATTAATTAACCATTGAGAAAATGCAGTTGAAAATTTTAACAAAAATCATCGAGAACGAAATTTTTAGGCATTCAAGTAAAAATTTCATTGTTATTAGAAACGTTTTGAGGCTCTGAATTGAGCAAATTTATAGGAAATTTAATGCTATTTCGTTTGGAATAAGCAGATTTGTTGTAGGATAAAGGATAGAAAAGTTACGGCCGTTTTTATGGTGGAAAACGCGAATATCGACGGAAAAGTTAAAAATGCAAATATCTTGGACACTATTGAGAATCGGGCCAAAGTGAATAGAATATTTTTTGTTGCATTTGAGCTGCTGAATCACCTCCCGAAGTTTCGACCACTCCTGCGTCTACATCTTGTATAAATTATAATATAAGGAAATATTTTAAATTATTGTTTTTAAATTTTTTTCAGTGAAACGATACGAATTTCTGAAGGTTGGACAGAATAAGGGGGTAGCGAATAATGGTACTGAAGTCCTTTACCTAGGTAGAGTTATTGTTATTGAAAATGTAAAGGAGTCGAAAGATGGTTTGGTTTTCGACCGTTGTATTTAGATTATCCTTACAAATTTTGAGGAGCGGTCAACAAAAGGTATACAATTTTTGTTTTTTGTTTTTACTCCGACGTTTACAATTAATTATTATTATTAATATTTTTTAATTAAGGCGCGTCAACATCTAAGGTTATTGGCGCCCGAAGCTTTTTTCAGTGCACTGCCGGCCTCCGGACAGTGTTCTCTCGTTACAGACAACACTGTCCATCACCGGACAGTGAGCTGTAAGAAGCTCCTAGGAAGAGAAAATCTGAGGGTCAACAGCTGGATTCGAACCCGAGACCTCCGCGTGGGAGTCCAGTACGCTAACCGCATAGCTAATCCCTTCCCTTCGATTAATTAATTTATTTTTTTTTTTTTCGGCGCATCGACTTCTTGGTCATTAGCGCCCACTTTCTTAGTTCTTCTTATTTCCTTATACTGCTGGAGCTGGGATGACACATTTGCAGACCCATAGCATCCAATCACAACACCTTGCTTAACAAGGTAGGGTGGAGCCTGGGTCTGCAAAATTGTTTCCACACATCCCCTCTTATTTCATCGACCTTGTCGACGAGGGGGAGTGTGGACCTTCGATTAATTATTATTATTATTTTTGCTCAGTTTGTATTTACACTAATGTTGAATTATTCCTTTGTACAGATCCTGAAGAACGTAATAAATTTGCCGTTATGTCGGTATACAAAAAGGAAATTTGTCTACAAAATTTTGTTGACCGCTCCTCAAAATTTCCAAGGATAAAGGAATAGATTTTTTTTTTTAAAAAAAAAAAAGGACGAGACAAAGGATATACTGTAGAGATCATTCTGTTGTGCAAAAGGATCAATTGTAAATGGGCTCAAATCTTAAATTCCTTACATTCACAGGACACTCATATTTTGTCTCTGACAATGCGAGCATATTTATCCTCTTCTTTAAAATAAATTATCTAAAATGGCGCTAATGACCGTAACAGTTGATGCGCCCTTTGATATTTTTTAATTGAATAAACTTTTCACGAAATATGTTCTTTTGAGATGATTGACGCACACTAACTGCAACACTTACAGATCTCAAATTTTCCTCAAATTTGATATTTAAGTGCAAATAAATATGAAAAAGACTTGAATTGAGTTAGAGGGGGCATGCGAGAGTAGGATTATAAGGTTTGTTCTGGGTCAGTGTTCCCCCTCTCTAAGACAAAGCCGTCTGAAATTCAGCGTCCATGATAGCCTACCAGTAACACTTTTTTTCATCGCACAGCCCTAGTTTCTAGCTTAATACATTTTCATGTATTTGAGATTCTTATAAGTCGATTTGTGTCAATAATAACTGGAACTCGATTAAGGAAAGAAAAAAAGCACCTCTTTATACCTCACTTTTCAGGAAATAATTATTTTTTGTGGATGCACTTTTTATGAATGTCTATTTGAAGCAAGTTCGTCTTAGATCAATGAATATGAATATTAGATGGCTAGCAAGAGCAGATCAGAAATGAGATGACAACGTACTGTTGTGCTAGAGACGGCTCTAACAGCTCAATCAAATATTTATGAATTTTTTTAAAAAAGAGAAAGTAACGAGCAAAAAATAAGAAAATAAACAAGATGGCCCTGCTCATGAATAGTATATTGGGAGCGTTGTTTATGCATATCTGCGAGATTGCAGTGGCACTGCTTGGTGGGTACCACGAACCAGATGACTGTGTCCTCACAAGGGTCGCAGACCGGATGTACGTAATCCTCCGGTAGTCGGCAAAATTATACTATTTTTAAATCCCGTGACCATTCACGCACTATTACACTGTAACTATTGCAGATCTAAAATTTTGGACATTTAAGTGCAAATAAATATAAAAGACTCGAATAGAGTTAGAGACGGGTATGCGAGAGTAGGATCATTAGGTTTGTTCTGGGTCAATGTTCCCCCACTCCAGGACAAAGTATGCCTCTAGGGAGAGCTAGTAGCTCCCTATCATGTTTCCTCATCTCCTCGTTCTTCACTTCCCAGAAGAAGTGTGGTCTTCCTTTCACCATGTTCCCCATCCCTTTTCTTTGTTATTCTTTCTCCTGGTACACTTTCCCCTTCTCCAAGTAGCTCTTCCTATTGTCTGCTTCCCCACGTTCCCCATCCCTTTTCTTTGTTCTTCTTTCTCCTGGTACACTTTCATATGTTCCTTTTCTCCGCCGTCTGCTTTCTCATGTTCCCCTTCTCCAAGTAGCTCTTCCTATTGTCTGCTTCCCCACGTTCCCCACGTTCCCCATCCCTTTTCTTTGTTCTTCTTTCTCCTGGTACACTTTCATATGTTCCTTTTCTCCGTCGTCTGCTTCCTCATGTTCCCCTTCTCCAAGTAGCCCTTTTCCTATTGTCTGCTTCCCCACGTTCCCCTTCCCTTTGTTCCTCTTCTACGCGTTCCATTCCTCGTATTCCTCTTCCAATTTTTTTCTTTTTTTTTTACTGTTGTTTCCAATTTCGTTTTTCCATGTTTTTCTGTGTGTGTGTTCCCTTGTATAGGGGCAAACTTCCTTTGTAGATTTTTTTATTTTACTCAAATTGTCTATATAATTAAAATATATATTTTTTAGACAATACGTTTCTTTAAAGAGATAATAAGTTATTAAACAGTAAATTCTGTACACTTATTTACTGAATACTTGTATTTATACATTATTAGTGAAAGGTTTTCTTTATAAATTTTCCATGTTAACGCACTCATTAATTAGTATTACATGTATATTAACATTTAATTAACCATTTATTACTTTCTGGCATAAATGAACTAAATAGAAAAAGAGAAAAAAAGAAAGATATAATCCCATACACCAAACTGTTGGTGATGCATAAATTCTGAAACCGATCAGAAATGGAAAATTACTTGAATACTATGAGAGGTAAAGTTAAAGAAATTCAATAAAATTTGATTAAGCGCGTTCGTGGGCTAGAGCAATGGTTGAGCTTACTTTAAACATCTCATTTCAGCGAATGTCTGAACTTAAAAGAGGGATTTCACCTTGGGCATTAGATAAATATTTTTTAAATTGAATCTACAAGGTGTGGCTATTAAATAACGAGACTATTGCTGTAAAACATTTTATTTTAAATTTATACATATTTAGGTATTATCACATTCAATATACACCCATCCCCTATCCCTACAACGCTCCATGCGAATTTACCATTGTTCGAAACCGTGCTGGAAGTCTTTTTCTGTCAGCTCCAGCATGACGCGTGCCGCTTTTTCTTTCACAGCTTCAACGGACTGAAATCGTGTTTCTTTTTATGCAGATTTGACTTTGGGGGAACAGATAAAAGTCACATGGGGCCAGGTCAGGTGAATAAGGCGCGGATGGCCTAAAACCGGGACGTTGCACTTGGCTAGAAACGTCTTACCAAGCAATGCAGTGTGAGCCAGCGCATTGTCTCGATGGAGAACCCCGTGACTTGTTCTTCCACAAATCGGGTCGTTTTTTTCCCTTACTCTTTGACGGAATTGAACAAGCTCCGATAATAATCGATATTTTTTATCCGGATTGGACGTGGAAGAGCGACCCGGGCGGTCATCATCTCCGACGTCTTCTCGGCCATCTTGGAAATGCTTTAATTACTCAAAAACTCGCGCAATTTATTAACATTCATCGCCATAAACTTCTTTTAATAAAAGATAAGTTTCAGTAGCGGTTTTACCAAGTTTTGATGTGAAATTTCACGATAATTCGTTGCTCTACTACATGTTTAGTATCATGTTTTCGGCAAAATGAACCTAACACCTCTTACACAAACGACGGTTCCCAGGTCAGACAGATTTCTCTACAAAACACGTGAGACGCTGCAATCGAAAGAGAAGGCTTTACGCTGCACAGCTGTCGGTCGTTAGGATTTGGCGCTTGCATAGTTCTTTTGTAGCAGCATCAGTCTCGTTATTTAATAGCCACACCTCGTATTTGTAATCTTCTTAAAATTTTCGATGAAAAAAGAAAAATAAAGAAAATAATCTTGTTTTCAAGAGGGAAATCGTCAATATTGTGCAGCACTAAGAACCTGAAACCCTTTTTCAATTAAAATACAAATAAATATTATATACATTAAGTCGTTTCATGTTCGCCTCTTAACTTGCGAGACCTTTTTGTTGTAGTTATTAATATATTAATTAAAATCTGTTTTATATAAATTTCAATTACACATACAATTGTTAAACAAGATTAATACGGGTAAAGCTGGAGTACTACGAAGCTACGCATCGAGTTAATGAAGTACCGCGACGACAATGTCTCAGTGAAACGCTTTGAATTCGTGTCTACATCCAGACATTCCGTAATATGTCACAGTTAAAACACAGTACTGTGTTCCTTTGTGGGTGAACTAAGGCAAGTCGCAAGTACAAAACATAACTTATGTAAGTTGGATAGAGTTCATTCGTAATAGGGATAATTCTAAACCGTTACTATTATATTAATGTATCCAGCACAAATAAAATACATTTCTTAGAATAAGTGTAGTTTTATTTTCTTCAAAAAGTCATTAATAATAAGTTTTTCAATTTTAATGAACTTTTCATGAATTTTAGGGTTCTTTAAAGACCCGTTTTGAGAAAGCAATCGTGCTAATATTTGATTTTGAGTTTCAATATAAATAACACGTTTGGAAGTCCACCAATTCATGTCTTAATATTGCTCTGTGGTGTTTTGTAAGCCATAAAGCAAAAACGGTAAAAGGCCAAAATGGTAAAACTGTAATTGTCACTTTACTGCGTCAATTGTTTTTTTTAGTATTTTGCTGCAATAAGGGCAAAAACAAAGTTGGCCCTTGGGTTCTGATTAATTGTACATTAACAATGCATAAAGAATCTAGATATACTCAGACGCCGGAAGTTAGATCTGAGATCAATAAAAGATTTTTAAGTTCGGAAAGCTCTAGGAGTGGAAGGAAGGATGATAAAGAAACTACCATCCGGTCATCAGAAAGAAAAAGAAAGGAAGATAAGCCGGAAGAACTAAAGGAAGATGAAGGAGAAGAAGATCAAGACTCCTGGGAGGAGGTATGCAGAGCTTGCAAGAAAAGGAAAGGCGGACGAAGAAAAGGTAGAGATGCCTATGTAAATGAGAAGCGAGAAAAAGGACAGACAAAGGAAACCTGCAATGAAGAGTCAGGCGCTAAAAAAGTGACGGTTAAAGAAAGAAGGAAACATAGAAAGAAAAAGCGTCCCATCAGAACCGAGGCAGTGGTGATAAAGCCCAGTGAAGGTAAAACGTATGCGGAGATGCTTAGTGAGATTAGAAGAGGGGTAAACCCGGAAGAGTTAGGCATAGAAGTCAAAGCAATTAGACAAACGAGAGCCGGTGAAATACTTTTTGAGCTGGATAAAAATGCCACAGGAAAGAATGAGCTGAAGAAAGTACTTAGAGAAACTTTAGGTGAAGATACCAAAATAAGATATCTTGAACCCACAGTGACGCTAGAGATCTTGGACTTGGATAGTTATACTAGTGAAGATGAAGTTCGAGAAGCTCTCAGAAGAACAATAGATGTTAAAGCAGAAGAAGTTAAAGTGTTTGTAAGCAGAACAAATTATAGAGAACAAAGAATGGCAATTGTTACACTTAACGAGCACAAAGCAAATGAGCTGTTAGAGTTGGGACATATCAAGATTGGATGGATAAACGGCAGAGTTCGTTGTAGAACTGAGGTAACCCGCTGTTATGCATGCTTTGGTTACGGGCACCGGCAAGTGGAATGTAAAGGCCCCAATAGAAGACAAGAAGGCATATGTATAAAATGCGGGGAGAAAGGACATTTCAAAAAAGACTGCTCGGCAGACCCAAGGTGTTTCTTATGCTCGGAAAATGGGCTGGAAGAACCGCTAATCGGACATATAGCAGGCACTGGAAGGTGTACTATCTTCCGGCAAGCGTTACAGAAAGCCCGAAAATGAGGATTTTACAAGGAAATATGCACAGAAGTAGAGTGGCGGACGCCCTACTTACACAGATAACAACAGAATGGAAAGTAGACATAGTTATGATAAGTGAACAATATAGAAATAAAGATAGCCAACATTGGTACACGGATGCGCTGAATACGGCGGCCATATGGATTCCTGATGCCCGTAAAGTACGGGTTGATGCATTTGGAGCGGGAAGAGGTTTCGTGTGGATATTGAGTAATGAAGTCCGATATATCAGCTGCTACTACACTCCGAACGAGAGAATAGCAGAGTTCCAAGAAAAGCTAGAGGAACTGGAAGATGCTCTAATAGAATGGGAAGAAAAATGTGTGATTGCAGGAGATTTTAACGCTAAAGCACCAGAGTGGGGAATGGCTACGGAAGATAATAGAGGAAGACTCATTCTAGAAATGGCTGCTAGACGTCATCTTAGCGTGGCTAACATAGGAAACACACCTACTTTTCAACGCGTGGGACAAAGAGGTACGATACCTGACATTACTTTGGTCTCAGAGAACCTCGTGCAACGCATAAATCACTGGCGAGTGTTGGAGGACTACACCGGCAGCGATCATCAATACATTGTATTTCAGCTAGGTGGTGGTAGCTCTGGTCGGACTAACAAAAATTCAAAACGGTGGAAATGGAATTTGAATAAACTAAATGAAGATGCTTTTTCACTGATGCTAGATTTTGGCAAAAAGAACTTAAATAGCCTGAAAGAACCGTCAGTATTGACGGAAGCGACTATGAATGTAGTGCAGCAGGCGTGTGCGGCGTCGATGCCAAGGAATAAGGTTATGCGAGGAAATAGAACTCCTGTCTACTGGTGGACGGACGAGATCAGTGTTTTACGAAGTGGTTGTCTACGCCTACGACGAAGATGTACCAGAATGAGAAGAAGAAGCGACCCTGGAGTGGAGGAGGCTCTGGCAGAATTCAAAGGCGCTAGGAAAGCACTGAAAGTAGCGATCATACAGAGCAAGAAGCGTAAATGGGAAGAACTGCGCCAGGACATTGATCGAGACCCATGGGGACTGGGGTATAAAGTAGTTACGCAAAAAATAGGTATGTATAAACCAGTACCCACATTAGAAGCTGTGGTTATGCAGGACATCGTTTCCAAATTATTTCCTGAGTGCCCAAGAAGAAAGCAGAAGAAGTGGGACTCCCTTACGGTACCAGTACCGTTTTTCACGAAAGAAGAGCTGGAGGAGGCCGTAAAGCAAATAAAGAATAAGAAAGCCCCAGGACCAGATGGCATACCAGCGGAAATAATGAAAATAACGGCAAAACTGCACCCTCAGATGTTATTAAATATGTTCAATAAATGCTTAGAAACAGGCGTCTTCCCTAAGAGATGGAAAATACAGAGACTAGTGCTTATCAGTAAAGGGAAAGGCGATCCAAAGTCGGCATCAGCGTATAGACCATTATGCATGTTAGATTCTGCGGGCAAACTTTTAGAGCGGCTTATAAAACACAGGCTGTCGGCAGCGGTGGATCGGGCAGGAGGATTATCAGAAAGACAATATGGATTCCGACAAGGACGTTCCACTATAGATGCAATCTATGATGTTATGAAGGGTATAGAAGGTGTTTTACAAGGGTACCGAAGCCAAAAACAGCTGGCAATTCTGGTCATGCTGGATGTGAGAAATGCCTTCAATTCCGTAAGATGGAAGGACATCATGAAGTCCCTGGAACAAGAGTTTGAACTGCCAGATTATCTCTTACGGATTATTGATAATTATCTGCAAGACAGAGTGCTTACCTATGACACCGTAGAAGGTAACAAAAACAAAAAGATTTTTGGAGGAGCGGCGCAAGGCTCCATTTTGGGTCCTGACTTGTGGAACATAGTCTATGATGGTTTCCTTCGTATGAGTATGCCACCGGATACCTATTTGGTGGGTTACGCTGATGATGTTGCGGCTGTTATACTGGCTAGAGACTTGGATGACGCACAGATCCGATTTGGGCAAGTGATGAGGCGAGCATGCCTATGGTTGGAAGAACATGGACTGAGACTAGCAGTAGAAAAAACGGAAGTACTGACTATCACAAAAAAAGAAATAGTCTATGCAGACAAATGCCTTTTAGAGATGATGTAATTAGGGTCAAAAGAAAGGTGAAGTACCTGGGAATTATTGTAGATGGTAAAGTAAAGTTCGGTGAGCACTTGAAGCACTCAGCAATTAAAGCAGCCAAGATAACTGCTAATTTAAGTCGACTGATGTCGAATATCGGAGGCCCGGCTCCATGTAAGCGCCGTATGCTGATCTCGGTAACAGAAGCTGTGGTACTGTATGGAGGTGAGATCTGGGCAGATGCACTCAGAAAAGATAAATATAGAAGGATATTAGCTGCAGTGCAGAGAAAAGGCGCCCTTAGAGTAATCAGTGCATATCGGACAGTATCGGAGCCAGCTGCCTTAGTTCTGGCAGGTATGACCCCAATAGATCTAATGGCCTCCGCAAGGAAGAAAGCTTATCTATTGAGAAAGGAAGAAGGCGTGGATGCAGGGACTGCTAAAGAATTAGCCAAAGCTCATGTAGAACAGGAGTGGACTGCCCGATGGGCCAACGAGAGCCGGGGAAGATGGACGGCCAGATTGATTGCAGATCCATTACTATGGGCCACAAGGAAGTTCGGTCAGGTCGACTTTTACATGACCCAAATCCTTACAGGACATGGCTACTTCATGGTATACTTAGCCCGCATGGGAAAACGCCCTGATGGTGCTTGTATATACTGTGACTCACCCAGGGACGACGCTGAGCACACACTCTTTGACTGCGTGCGGTGGAAGGTAGAAAGGAAAAACATTATGGACATTACAGGAGTTATTGTCCCGGAAACGCTGATGATGGCAATGCTAGGACGCAAAGAAAATTGGCATGTCATCGCCTTAAATATTAGGAGGATTTTAAGGGTAAAGAGGAAGGATCTGGAGAGGATCGAAAGATAGGAACTATCTGTTTGTAAAAGGTGACGAATAATATACGAGGTGCCTCCCCGAAGAAATACCTTATGGTGGTGCCGTGGAGGAAACTCACCTGGAAAAGAGGGGGTTTTTAGTGGGTGAAGCCCCACACACCCGCCTCGGCGGACGGTGCCTGTTGGCATTTTGCCCCTCTAAAAAAAAAAAAAAAAAAAAAAAAAAAAAAAAAAAAAAAAAAAAAAAAAAAAAAAAAAAAAAAAAAAAAAAAAAAAAAAATACAAGGCATAGACACTGGCTCGTTCATATTAGCATAAACACAGAGATTGTGTTCAAAAAAAAGTATAGGGAAATAATTGCTCCTTCCAAATGTTGTAAAAGAACACAATTTAGGTTGGTGGTGCTATCTATCAGCAGAAAAACAAACTACCGTCATCACAAGACAGATTACGACTTACTGCATTTAATCATACAAATCTTGTGTGAAAAATACTATAACTTCCGCTTACTTCTTGTTAAGAGGAAGTATCGCAATCGTGCCAATTTTTCCGTAATTCAGTTTCCGTAGGAAAATTAGTTTTAACAGCAGGATCCTCATATATTTGGTACAACCAGAGTATGAAATCCTGCCGTTTTACCTAATGTCCTGGTTATTCCATAAAATTTGTAAAAACCTATTACCTATTGTTTAGGTTCATTAGGAGATCTAGAAATGTTTAGAAAAAAATAAATAAAATAAATGAAAATTGCACAAGTAGGGAAATATTCAGGTATTTTTATTTTAGCTGAGTTGAGGTAGTTTAGTTTGAGTAAGCTAAAGTTCGCTCCAAACAACAGAGGCACGCACTGTGTGTGCGCGTGTGTAAATCGCTCCGCTTTTCTCTCTTCTCAATTTCTTTTTTTGTTTCACTTCATTAACTCTGTGCCTAGCTTCATAGTACTTCAGCTTTACCGTATTAATCTTGTTTTATAATTGAATGTGTAATTGAAATTTATTACAACAGATTTCAATACATTACTAACTCCTTAAAAAAAATGCTTCGTATAATTTTAAGGGGCAAACAATTAACAACTTGTAACAATTATGTATACGAGTATATTTTTTGAAAAAGTGTTCAGATTCGTAGTACAGTATAATATCGCTTATTTTCTTCATTTCTCTTTTTCATCCATTATCGGAGATTCTATCGATTAAAGTAAAGTAATGCCTACTTTTTTATACAGGTTTTACGACAAACTACCGAATTAGGTGTCACGGACAGAGACGATTAGCAAGCTTACTTTACTAGACAGTTGGTATATTAACCATTAATTTAAAAGTCCAAAACATAGATTAGGAATCGAACCCAGTACCCCAATACACTTTTAGTAATGGATTCAACTAAAAAAATTTTATTTCAATATGAGAAATTCATCAGCTCTTAACGTTGAACTTCCGCTTGAGAAATAATCAGCGAAGACACACAACTTTCTCTTACTGCAGTTTACGTAAAAATGTATTCTTGAAAGTTAGAATTTTCACTGAAAAATAGATGCTTTCAATGTTACAAGTTTTCACTTTAAAGTTATCATTTCAAAAAAAAATACTAAAAACAAAAGAAAAACAATCTATTGGAAGAGCAATTCCTGCACCGATTTTCTTCAAATTTAGAATTATTTTGGAACTATTAATTTAGAATTATTAATTTAGAATTATTAATTTAGAATTATTAATTTAGAATTATTAATTTAGAATTATTAATTTAGAATTATTAATTTAGAATTATTAATTTAGAATTATTAATTTAGAATTATTAATTTAGAATTATTAATTTAGAATTATTAATTTAGAATTATTAATTTAGAATTATTAATTTAGAATTATTAATTTAGAATTATTAATTTAGAATTATTAATTTAGAATTATTAATTTAGAATTATTAATTTAGAATTATTAATTTAGAATTATTAATTTAGAATTATTAATTTAGAATTATTAATTTAGAATTATTAATTTAGAATTATTAATTTAGAATTATTAATTTAGAATTATTAATTTGAAATTATTAATTTAGAGTTATTAATTTAGAATTATTAATTTACAATCATTAATTTAGAATTATTAATTTGAAATTATTAATTTAGAATTATTATCATTAATTATTAACTAAAATATTTCATCCTTATTAACACCAAAGTTATAAGTCAATTCAAGAGATAACTCCAGAAATTTGCTGAAATTTGACTTTAGAAGTAGGCCTAACTACTTACTCAAACCTAGCCCAAAAAGTGCGCTTAATCAAATTTTCCTGGCGGGAAATGTTATAAACCACAATTTTAGACTCAGGGGACCTCAAAACGAATTTTCTTGTGGAAAATGAAAATTTACCTAGTATTAGAGAAATTAGAAAGGAAAGTTTAAATTTATTTACCCATTCATTAAAATGGTCTGTGGGAAAATTAGCTAGACGGCGCCTTTATTAATATCATTAAAATTTTGGTACCAGTGACTTCTTCCATATTGCTTCTGAAGCCACTAATTTCGGGTATATATAGTTTTGCATTTTAAAACCGTAGTAAAATTTTGATGCTATTTTATGGTAAGTTTATTAAAATGAAAGGAATGTTCTTTACCAAAGTAATAATGCAATTAGGGATACATCCCGTTAACCTATATGAACGTTAAGAGTAATTAGAGCTCCAAAATAGATATTTCATCTACTTTTTCATAAGGGAGACCGGTGACCTAAGTTTCTTGATTTTTTCTATGTAAGTGAGAATAACTGTAGTATTTTTTTTAGTTTATTTATGGGTACCACTTTTGACGTGTGCTAAATTTTGTCAGACTGGTTATTTTCAAAAAAAAAAAAAAAGAGCGCTGCTTTTCAATTTTTGAAAAATAGTAAATCAGATTAATTAATTTACCTTGTAAATGAAAAGTAAAGTAAAGTAATTGCCTATTTTTTAAGCAGGCTTTACGTCCAACTACCAATTAGGTGTCGTGGACGGAACGCGACTAGCAAACATACTTTAACTGTAAATTTCTTTTATTAAACATTAAATAAAATCCAAGGCCTAAGACCGGGAATCGAACCCAGTACCACAATGCATATTAGCTTTACAGGTCTCGCCTCTAACCGCTCGGCTACCGTGACGCCTAATTTATCTTGTATTTTGTTCCGCTTTTATTTTTATTTATAAAAGTATGTTTCATCAAACTCAAACTCAACTTATAGTTAAAAAAACGTGTAAACTTTAACTAAAAAATAACAATAAATTATGGTTTATGTTGGTGAAGAGGTTATGAAACTTAGATTAGTAAATTCTATAAACTTCTTTTCATTAATTTGTTACAAATAGCATAGTATACGCTTCTGCTTCTGGAAAAATAAAAATACAGAGTTCAAAGAGACAAATAAGAGATAATATCCAAAATTGTAATTCAAAATAATTATAAACAAACTATAATACGTGTGGCTATTAAATAACGAGACTGATGCTGCTCTGTAGTCCAAGGCCTAAGACCGGGAATCGAACCCAGTACCACAATGCATATTAGCTTTACAGGTCTCGCCTCTAACCGCTCGGCTACCGTGACGCCTAATTTATCTTGTATTTTGTTCCGCTTTTATTTTTATTTATAAAAGTATGTTTCATCAAACTCAAACTCAACTTATAGTTAAAAAAACTTGTTCGTCTGTACGAACTATGCATGAACCAAATCTTAACGACCGACAGCTATGCAGCGTAAAGCCTTCTCTTTCGATTGCAGCGTCTCACGCTGTTTGTAGAGAAATCTGTCTGACCGGAACAGTCGTTTGTGTAAAGAGGTGTTAGTTTCGTTTTGCCGAAAACATGATATACTACACATTTAGTAGAGCAACGAATTGTCGTGAAATTTCACATCAAAACTTGGTAAAACCGCTACTGAAACTTATCTTTTATTAAAAGAAGTTTATGGCGATGAATGTTTATCACGTGCTCACACTGCATTGCCTGGTAAGACGTTTCTAGCCAAGTACAACATCCCAGTTTTAGGGCCAACCGCCTTATTCGCCTGACCTAGCCCCATGTGACTTTAGATCTGTTCCCCTAAAGTCAAATCTGCATTAAAAGGAACACGATTTCAGTCTGTTGAAGCTGTGAAAGAACTAAAGCGGCACGCGTCATGCAGGAGCTTACAGAAAAAGACTTCCAGCACTGTTTCGAACAATGGTAAATTCGCATGGAGCGTTGTAGGGTTAGGGGAGTGGTGTATATTGAAGGTGATAATACCTAAATATGTATAAATTTAAAATAAAATGTTTTACAGCTATAGTCTCGTTATTTAATAGCCACACCTCGTATTCTACGTATGTTTAATCTGCAATAATTATTATATTTTGTTCAACACGTAACATATTAGTGCCAACTCCACTGCAACATACAATTTGTATACAACAGATGAAATAAAACAAATAATTAAAAAATTTAGAAATAATTTAAATAAATCAATTAGAATAATTTATTTTGTTAGTTTTAATAAAATTTTGGGCTACAGGACGCAGAAAAATTACACGCGGTCCAAAAATTACACGATTCAGGGAATAAAATAATATGCTCTTGAAAGTAGAAAATAAAAAACGTACTCTACGGATTTGAGAATTAAATTTTCTTTACAAAACCAATTGAGAATATAATTTAAAAGGAAGCCGATGATGTGGGCTGTGGAATCTCCACCCCCCCTATCACACACCCTAATGGAGGGTATTCTGAGATTATGGTTCAAATAAATCTGTTTTCCTGTGTTACCACTCTACAGCACATGACTTCATCCTCCAACAGTTGGCAGGTTTTCCATTTATACAAATTGGATCATTTATTTTTCCATTTTTGTGAAATAGAATTTTTACATTTATCCTCTAATTGGTTTAATTAATAGTCCCAGTAATGGTCCACGTTTCACAACCTTTCTTTAGGTTAGGTAATTTTGATGTTATTCTTATAACTTATCTATTTTTTTAGCTTTAAGGCGGGTCAACAACTACGGGCACTGGCGCCCGGAGCTTTTTTCAGTGCACACTGCCAAGGTATATGGATAACGACTTTTTCTCGGAAACTAAGATAGCTAGAAAAAAACTAAAAAATACGTGTTCCCTTAGTTTTTTGTTAGAAATACAAATTTAATTTGTAAATTTTTTTCTGTGCTTTTATTTAAGAAATAGATTCCTCTATTTTTTTTAAGAAAAATTTACTTGAAGGGTGTTTTTCTTTGATCGATATTTTACATGTTTTGAATGAAAACATGATTCTTATAAGAAATTTCAAAATGATAATATTTTAACGGTTTTCTGATTGAATAAGTACTATTTTATTATAAATTTTACTCCTAATTAATATTACAGATCATGCTCGAACTGGCCTTCACCATTACAGATGCATAGACATGCTCTTTCCTGCCAATTGTCCCTTACTGCCAAAGAAATTGATTCGGCTTTAACCGAGTTACAGGCATCTATTATTCTCTGCTTTAGTTCATCTACAGTTGCAATCCCGGCTTGATTCTGATACACCTAGATTTAGAAATGCTTTTAGGTAAGCAGAAATAAGAAAAGAAAGAAAAAAGTTATGAATAATCACCTTGTTTTTCGGGTATCCCCAAAGGAAATAGTCCATAGGTGTCAAATCCGGTGAGAGAGGTGGCCACTGAATTCCTCCGTATTGATATAACACCATCAGGCATGTAAAGAGATATCTTGACAGGCAATTTGATGGGAATGTTATGAAGTTGGTGCCTGTATCTCGCTTCTGGAAGCACCGAAAAAAATTTACAAATTAAATCTGGATTTCTAACAAAAAACTAAGGGAACACGTATTTTTTAGTTTTTTTCTAGCTATCTTAGTTTCCGAGAAAAAGTCGTTATCCATACGTAGCTTGGGACACCCTGTATACAATCTTCTGCTCGAGACTGAACACATACCAAAAAAGACTACACGGAAAATTAAGCTATAAAACCACAGGCTAAGGCAACTTGGCATAGTACCTAATCCATTTACCAAAGAACGTGCATCCGACTTAGTAAACAGCTTAAATCTCTGCCTCAGCACAATTGAAACTAGACAGATTTGATGAATATACAGCTTCTCTTACAAAGGAAAATCAATATTGACGGACAACGTCTTCTGACCTTTAAAAGCACACCGTCAAACCACACCTTCAAAATAATGGATTGTGGGTAATATCTGAAACTTATGCCCAATACCTAACCTCCAGTTTTTGATCACAATCCTCTTGGATCACGATCTCTTCCAATAAATACATCTGAGGTAGACTTCTGTGAAGATTCATCACACCCTTTCTAAGGCATTTACTTCTTCTGGAGTTTCTTTTGTTATAAATCACTTACCCACCAAAAAAAAAAACAGGTTTTGACCAGCAACATCCAGTATTCTGTCCAATCTCCCAAAGAAAGCAATAGAACTCCTACTATTCAGAGTCTACAAATTCAGTTTTCCGAACAACCTACTTTCCTTTGGAAATGGACATTCTCCCAAATAAAAATGGTACCTAAACTCAATAAACTACACTCCTCAAGATAAATTCTTACAAAAAGAACATTGAACTTCCAAATCATCAGTATTGGATTTCGGATTTCACATTCCACTGTCCACCAACGTCATGGACGTTGTAGACGTCTCGCAACTTCTCTTGTGTGATAACAGTTTTGTTCCGGGGTCTTCTTAGATTTGCTTAATCATTTGATCGTGTATGGCAGGGGGTGTCAAACTCAATTAAACCACAGGCCATTTGGTGGAACAGGCAAGATTCACGCGGGCCACAACATATCTACAAATTTTTCCTAGTTTTCCAATATCTTGGATTCAGAGACTGAGAACAGACAATCTTCATTAAGGTAGATAGATGTTTATCCAGACAATTTTGATCTGTACGCCGTATTATTTAATCTCATAGGCGGAAATAGTTGCTCACACAAGGGCGTACTTCCAAAAATTACACTAAATTTGTACAGCAAACATTTTTGGATAATCCTCACCAAAATTCTTATATATTTTGGGAATTCCTACTTTGTCTTTTTTAAAACCGAATCATTTCTGGAATTCCACTGAGAGTGGCAGGACATATGGCTTCCAAATGTCGCTGGAACTATATCAGCGCGTTTATACATGTCCACAGGCCCCCAGGAAAGGCCCTGGGCCACGTGTGGTATACTCGTCTTCAGTAGTTAACGAAAACTGGGAATTGTGTGTACGATATTGCTTCGATCCTCCCCTAAGCGCTATTTCCTTCGTAAAAACTTTTTCTATTTTCATTTTATTTCAGTACATCGAGGGCCTCAAGAAATTACCTCGGGGACCGCATCCGAGATTGCTGTGGAAGCTTAAGAAGTCTTTCCCCTCACCTATTTACCTTATCCTTAAGTACAAACTTCAAAAAAAGAAAATACTCCGCTGTGTAACTAACATATCCCGCATAAAATCTATTCCGTCCTTCAGACTCCAAATCTGAACGCATCAATCGCGGATTCCACTCCCTTCTTGCACTTCATAGCAAATCTTTAATCCAGTAACTTTCCTAGTCATACATTCCAGTTAATCCTCTTCAACGACTGAGACGAGAATGGTCTCGCGATCTCTTATTTAGTGTCTACAGTGAAGTAGCGTAGTGTTCAGCAAAATTGAGTGGATTTTCTCCGTCTTTAGCATGTTTTATTGTATCTCCAACTGGTGTCAGACTTCCTTCCATTATCAGAGGTAGATTAAGCACTTGTTTCCGTCTCGCACTACTTTCTGAGTCAGCAAGACGGAAAAATAAATAAAGCCGGAAACTAAATAAATCTTACAATAATAGACGTTCGTAAATAGAATTTTTACTGTTATATAACTGAATATCCCTTCTGGCTACAGTCTACCCAGATAAATTAATCCACGCTACACTATTATACCTTAAAACTCTTATTAGACGTAACAAAAATAATTTTTGTGGATATTAATGTTCGTATTGTTATTTGAAGCTTCTGCCAGAACGGTTTCTTCTATTTGAGAAGTATCTGATGTAGATGTAACTCTACTTTGGGAGATATGGGGTTGAACAGTGTTAACAGTTGAGTGATTGGGCCATACGGTCGCTTCCTTGTCATCGCCTCATTACCTTTTCTAGCGAACTAATCGCTTGCCGCGCCTGCTGCGAAATGTTCAAAATCACCTTGTTTCTATTCATCTTATTAAAGAAAAAAACATTTATTATTGTTTGTTTAACCTACACTTTAACTTATTTTTAAAATCATCCAAATCGGGCTAAGATTTACAGAGTTATAGTATTATAATTGTTCTATGGGGGCCTTACTCGCGTGGGGCAAAATCCTCTCTTAAAGATGCGCAGCGTCGAGACCTCTAAAATGCAAATGTACATAAAATTTTGAACCAAATGACACTTCATTTTCGAAAATACATAGGAGCACCGGACGGTAATTTTAAATGATGGTAAAACTTCCCCTTAGTAGGTGTAAAAGCAGAAGGTCACTTTAACGCTACCTAGGGGAGCCCTAACCCTTTCATCCTGCCGAATTTCAAATCAAAATCGGGATAAGATTTACTGAGTTATTAGAAAATAATAATTTTGGAGGGGGCCTCACATACATGGGGCTAACTCCTCTCCTATTTATTGTACTGCGTTGAGACCCCCAATAGGCACATCTAAATGAAATTCCGAATCGAATGACACCTCAATCATGAAAATAGGTTCGCGCTTTTAGGCGCTACGTTGTTTACAAAGAAGGTAACAACAAGAAGAAGAACAAGAACAAGAACATTTTCTGAAAATTCTATTTTTGCTCATTTTCAGCAACTTTTGTTTCGAAATCTATTAGATCTGGGTTGTTGCGAAAAAAATTACGATTATAAACGAGGATTTACCCTATATTATTTACCCGTTATGCTTTTTCGTGCACTTTTTGACGATTACCCCTTACCGGACATTTTTAATTTCTAATATAAAAAGTTTTTCTCCGAAATTAAAAATTTTATTTAAATTTTGGTCAGGCTTATTAAAATATTCCGGTAGGGCAGTTGTACCAATTAAAATAAGGAGTACATCCTCGGTTTATAACCACACTTTTTTTGCAAGAACAACGATGAAATAGATTATCTAAAGTAACACAGTTGGTTGCAATGAGTTTCTAAAATCCTCTCTTGAAAAGTAATGTTACATAATTTTGTCTTTTTTTAATTTTTACTTTTTAGAAATTCACTTCAAATTTAGGTATTTATTTTTTAATAAATTTTGTGGTTTCCGTGTTTTAGAAAAAAAGATATTTCTCTCTGTCTTCTACAAACACACATCCAGAAACTTTACTTGAAACTAATATAACTTATACACACAGTTTAAAAAAAGCAAGAGTAGTGTTTATAAAGCATCTATAGTGCAACCTTTTCGCACCTTTTTTGGCGACATTAATCTTAGAAATACATTTTATACCACTTGCAAAATTGTTGTGAACGCTATTATACTATAGTACACAACAATTCGAGACGATTTCATCCGGTATCTGTTAGTTTGAATAGATTTATATTTTCTTCAATAATAGCAACATGGAAGCGGCATTGTTAGGGCTGTCAACCATCAGCTGCCATGATAGGGCCAAACAATGTGACGCCATGCAGATAGGAATGTAACAGAGTGGGTCAAAACCGTATCATTGCGACTTAACAATACGGAGGTGGAGTAAATACCTGATTCAGGCCCTTAGCCTTTATATATGTTGGCTATAATCAGAGTAGTCAAATTAATGGTAGTATGAATTCATTTGTTCGACTTGTCTTAAATTAAAAAATTAATAAATAAAACAATAATAATAAAAAAAGCTTTTTAACATTGTTAAAATTGCTATTGAACTCAATGGATCTTATCCTATAATCCTATTGGTTCCACAAACCGCCTACATTTTACATCTTCAATTCTGTAACATGATTGGTCAGTTTTTTATTGCCAATTATTTCTCACTGAAATACATCTTCAAATTTTTTAAACAATTTTCCTCCTATAGGTACTTGATAAATTACCAGAATACGCAATAAAAAATAAACAAAAAAATCATCAAAAATACTCAAAAAAAATTCTTTTAGAGATGTTTCTTACGTTAATTTTTCTGTTTTCTATTTCTTAAACAAGTGGAAATGGGAAAGTTTGGGTATATTGATTATTTTATTGAAAAATAAAGTAGAATAAAGTGCAGGTTGTTTGCTTAAAAATGCGCCATTATCTAACATGATTTGCATATGGCTGTCATTAAAAAAACAGAACTGATTTTGGTACCAGTGAATGTTTTTTTATTTCCCCCAAAATGCAATTCATTCCCTGGCAGACATGTTTAAGGAAAACAGTAGCGAGACCATTTAAGGTACAGTAACTCACAAATTTCACTTCATACACCCGAACATTTGAGACATATTTAGTTCTTTTACAATCTAGACAACTTCAGAAACTAAACTAGAATGCTTGTCACAAATTCAGTTCTCAGTTTAAGTCAAGAATGTACAATCTATGTCTATGTAATGTTGAAGGAAGTAAGCCCAACTTGAGTGGGGAAGATAGCAAGTCGCCGGCTTTTATCTGCAGACTCTGAACACATACAGATCTATGCACTATGAATATAAATCGGATATACTCGTATTCCTTAACCTGTGCAGTATCCTACATATGATTTTATTTCTTACTTTTACAAGCGCACGAATTGGATTCCATAGACCTTATTTACAAAACAAATATTCTGTTGATATTTCAGCCAAAGAGTTTAGAAGGATAGCTTTACAATTTATTCAAAGCCATTTCTGTAATGTACGTATTTTATTATCTATCGGATGTTATTTAGAATTATGTTACTAAAATTTATAATTTATAATTTAAAATCAGCGTAAAGAAGTGCCACTTTATCAAAAAGCAGTTGGAATTTTAGAAATTTAGTCTCAAATAACATAATTCTTACTTATATTATGCACGTGGCAAGACTAGAAAACATTTCGATCTTTTGTTGTCATTTTTTTGAAATCTGGTTGATGCTGAATCACAATATCACTCTCATATAGATTAGATTATCGGGGCGGGACCTGTGTCCCAAGGCACCGCAGCCGAAAGAGGCTTATGTGCCCTTCCCTTTGGATCTCGTAGACGAAACTTCCCCTACTAAAGAGGTTGAGGTCCCTACTAGTTCTTTTTGCGCTAATATCTCCTTTGGTCTCAAAGAGTCAAAGGTTTCATAACGGAACCACTCGATTGTAACGCAGCAATCGAGAACAACAAGTGAGAGGCCGTTTCCTCCTCTTGCTGACACAATCTGCACAACGGTTCCGACCTAATAAGCCCCCCTGCCATGCCTAGTGAATAGGCCTGTGATCAGAGTAATCTGATTTCTACCGTAAGACAAGAGTCTCTTCGGTTCTTTGTTTACACAGCCTAGACATGGTCTTGCTGTGTTTAACCCTAGGACACTTCACCAAGTTCTTTTCATGCTCTCTCCAGATCCAGTTTCTGAGAGCCGCTTATCAACAGACAAGCCAATCTCTGCACCCTGGTCGAGTTATCAAGGCTTCGTATGATGCCCGTATGTTGTTTAGTCTTCCTCCACCACACTACCTCACCGTAGGGCGATAATAGGAATGACTGTTCATGAATAGAGCTAGTGGGTCATTTTGGGGCGAAAACCCCAAGTACTCCCAGAGATTCTAGTAATACCACAAAGAGTCTTTTTTTGCCTTTAGTGCTACTTTGTCTAGATGATAAAGAAATGATTCTGGAGTCTAGGACCAACGCTTAGATACTTAACATCAGCCGACAAATCCAGAGTTTTGCCAAAAATTCGAAGATTTTTGTAACTCTCTATGTCACTTCTTCCAAGAAAGGGAACCAGAGAAGTCTTAGAAAGGTTCTCAGTAAGATCTACCCTTCTACAACAATTTTCCAGGATCTTGAGTGCTTCCTGCATGAGCTAAGCAATGATTATCTCGTGGCTGCCCCTGACCAACACAAGAAATATCATCTACGTAGCCAAAGACCGAGAGCCCACGGAGATCTAGCATCCTCTACGACCATGCACCACAGGAGCAAAGATAGGACCCCTCTGAGGTCATTCCTTGGCAGTCATTATTTCCAACATGAGGTGAGAGATCAACGGTCACCTGTGGCAGATCCCCACTACCACAGGAAGGGTACATTACAATGGGGTTTCGCCCGGTGACCCAAAGTGATCGGTACCACTCATTTAATTTTTCTACCCTGTACGCATTCCGCCTAGACACGAGTCCCCATCTCAGCTTGGGAATCCAGGGGGTCAAGAAAGGGATAGACAGGTTTAAAATGGGATAGAAGCAAGGATTAGCTGTTATATCACCACTAAGCCCTGTGTGTACTGTGTAAATGTACTGGGGGTGTTACAGTGTACGTTGCTCATGTTCATATTCTTAGACTGGAATACCCGCAGGTACGCCAAGCACCCTGAAAAAGTGGCTAATCCACATCCCACTACAGGGGTGCACTCCTCATATAAGAGTAATTACTTTCGTTGTTTTGGCAAAAGTATTGAGAAGTTTTGAAAGAGTGCTGGAAGGTGATTTAGTTTGGTAACCGTTCTGAATGGAGAGAGAAATTGTTTGCTATAAAAGAGACAGGAAATCAATGTGCGAAGCCAGCTAAAGTGAAATCATCCACGACATGTGTAACAAAGCCACTGGACTCCCAGTGTTGTGGGAAAAAATAAATAAATAATACAAAACTACGTGAGTATTACAGGTGAATAGAAGCTGATTATTTTTAAAGCACTATACCGCATTATGCAGACTTGTTCTTTTCACATTAAACTCTGGCAAACATTGTCTATAAATATGAAATTCTTAACATCCAATATGTATTACTTAGTAAAAATCACCTAATCATAGAATTTATTGCAATCAAGTCAAATTATCGATTTTGATTTACCACGGAAACAAAAAATGCAAGTTTTAAGACCCCTTGAATATAAAAAAGTGGGTTTTAGAGTAAGGAACTCTAAATTTTGATTGAGTCCCAATCAAGGGACTTGATTATAAGTTGGCGAAAGGAATTCTTCACCCAGAAGTGCCTATTTAAAAATTGAAATTTTCTTTTTTTTTCTAATCTTTTATAATTGTAATTCGTCCAAGAGTATACGAGTACACAGTTTTAAAGAGTATAAAAAGTAATGAAAGAAACCGGCAATTCGATATCTTTAAAATTAAAGGTGCTAGGCCATTTCAAAATCTGGATATTTATTAATCATATTTCAATTTTTTAACTTGTTATCAAAGAGAAAGAAGAGCACGCGATAGGTCATTTTTATGTATTTTTTTATCCCCTTTATATTGAAAATATTGCCAAAGCAGTAAAGCTAGTATTTTTCTTAATATCGGGAAATAAGTAGTTTTCCGAGTGATTTTTCTAAGCAATAATCAAATGTTAAGAGCTTTAGATGTTCTCAAGCATACACAAAATGGGTAAAAATTAATTTTACATCTGTTACAAACAAGAAGGTTTAATAATTATTTGGTAATTTTGGGAGAGTTGCGTTTAATTACCAAAAAAAAATTGGAAACCTCCTGCCACATATTTAAGTGATCAATATCTTTCATGTAAAGGATCAAACTTATTCCTTAATTTATCAAATAATGCACTTTACTCAACTTATGAAGCATGTACTGTGCCTTCAAAGGTCCTTCCTCTGGCTCGCAAGCCAGGTTAGCCTGGAGGTTGTCAACTGCTCTCTGTATCTGAGGATGGGGCTCAACTGCAAACCCTCACTTTTGGTCGCGCGTCAGCCGCGTATGCGGGCAGGAATCTAAAATCAAGTCTCACATATTCTGAAACTATAGGTGACGGGCAACAAATTTTTCCTCTACCATTTTTTGGTAAGATTAACCATTTAAGCATGAAATGCATTTGAAACGTTTCTGTAACTCAACCAACCCGCATAGCCACGCCCTGAAGAGGACAATATATTTGTCGAAACGTTGGCAAGAAGACGAGTTTGTTTTTTATTTTTACCAATTCCTCGCCAATCTTGAATCCTAAGTTAAAAAAAAAACTGTGTATCAATCAATATGTTAAATGTAATATAAGATGTTATGTTTTTAGAATAGCCTAATTTTAATTTTGCTAATAATTTGAATGTAGGCCTGTCTTGATCCTGAGGCCCTAGGCTGAAGCCTAGTTAGCCTATAGGTAAATCCGGCCCTGCCTACTGGCTAACCTAGCTTGCAAGCATGAAATGCATTTGAGCCGTCTTAAAATGAACACCCTGTATACAACAAAAATCACATTTACGAACTTGGGTGTAATTCTGGAGGTAGGATAGTAATAGTTACTGCTATCAGGAGTCTAGAAAGCAATGTTAGTATTTCATATGTTAGCTGTTTGGTAGAGTAAGGATATCAGGTCCAGCTAGAGCAGCTACGAGGGTCGTTTGAAAAGTCCGTGCAAAGTCAGAGAGATAGCACTACTGGCGCGTATCGAGGTTATGTTTAGTTAGTAGCATCTCTTGGAAGAACACACACCAAGTTTCAGCCAGATCGGTCTATTTCTTTGTGTTTGGCATTCGTTTAAATCGAGGAAGTCGAGTGATTTTCAAAAATGGGACGAAAAAGAATTTCGTGTGTTGATTAAACACTACTTTATGAAAGGCAAAACGCCTCAGGAGACTAAAGAGAAGCTTGATAAACATTATGGTGACTCTGCACCTTCGATTAGAACAGTTTATAAGTGGTTTCAAAATTTTCGGAGTGGCCATATGGACACAAGTGACGCTGAACGTTCTGGACGCCCTGTTGAGGTTACTACTCCAGAAATCATTGATAAAATCCATGATATGGTGATGGATGACAGAGATGGTGGTGAGATTGCTAGTGCTGTGGGCATCTCGAATGAACGGGTACATAATATTTTGCATCAACATTTGGACTTGACAAAGCTATCCGCAAGATGGGTGCCGCGATTGCTCACGCTTGACCAAAAACGAAATCGTGTGAAGTGTTGCAAGGACGGTTTGCAGCTGTTCCAGAAGAATCCGCAGGACTTTAAGCGTCGTTTCGTCACTGTGGATGAAACATGGATACATCACTACACTCCTGAGACCAAAGAACAATCTAAACAATGGGTTACAAAAAAGGCAAAGACCGTTCCTTCGGCCGGAAAGATTATGGCGACTGTCTTTTGGGATTCGCAAGGAATAATCCTCATCGACTATCTGGAAAAGGGTAAAACTATTACAGGTGCATATTATTCATCGTTATTGGACCGTTTGAAAACCGAGCTGCAAGGAAAACGCCCACGATTGGCCCACAAAAAAGTCCTTTTCCATCACGACAACACACCAGCTCACACCTCAGCAGTTGTGGTCGCAAAATTAATGGAAATAGGGTTCCAACTCGTTTCACATCCCCCCTATTCTCCAGACTTGGCTCCCTCGGACTACTATTTGTTCCCCAATATGAAGAAATGGCTGGCGGGAAAAAGATTTTATTCAAACGAGGAGGTGATTGCAGAAACGAATGGCTATTTTTCAGACTTGGACAAATCCTATTATTCGGAAGGGATCAACAAACTAGAGCAGCGTTGGACGAAGTGTATAAGCCTAAAAGGAGACTATGTTGAAAAATAAAAAAGGTTTACCCCAAAAAATTAAGTATTTTTTATTTTTGCACGGACTTTTCAAACGACCCTCGTATGTTGTAGATAAGTAAGCCGACCGAGCTATGAAGAGTTACCTGCTCGGACCACCTATTTCATATTCAATTAAAAGCCCTCGCCAGCACCATCGGTGATTGATTAAAAAAAAATACTAGAAAAAACCTAATCCGCTAGAGAGATTTAATAATTAGCTGTGAGAAAAAAAGTAATAAATTTTTCATGCACGCTCGAAGAGATTGCTCGTTAAGGCGCCGCCAGTGCGGGTACGTATGTAACTAACCCTTGACTCGGCCGGCTAGTTGTTGGCGAAATGCTAACGTGGCCCTTACAAGGGCTGTTCAATATATGCCCTTTGTTATCCTCACTAGCTGAAGTGAAAGGCTCTGGTGAAATTTACTCTTTCTCAATGCTCCTGTACATTTTGCTCATAATAATGTAAATAATTTTACTTTCAGTTTGTGATTACAATTCTACAACTATTAAATTCAACAATAATTATTACCTGGGAGATTAGCTATGCGGTTAGCATATCGGATTCCCACGCAGAGATCCCAGGTTTAAATCCAGCTGCTGGCCCTTAGATTTTCCCTCTTCCTAGGAGCTTCTTACAGCTCACTGTCCGATTTTTTTTTTGTTTTAACCTACGCTTTCACGGTCAATGGCTACTTCGGCCATGCGACGTCTGGCAGCCCAGTATAAAATATTATTTTTTTTGTGTGGGTCCGTGGGCATATTCTCCCGGACATCCTGCAGTTGAGAGCATGCTAGCAGTTGCGGACCGTTCATAACATCTCCTCCACAAAGCACACAGATACTACTGTCCTTAATGCCAATTCGGTGGAGATGCTTCTAAAGGTAATCATGCCCCGTCAATAATTGCTTCTTACAGCTGCACTGTCCAGCGATGGACAGTGTTGTCTGTAACGAGAGGACACTGTACGGAGGCTGGCAGTGGGCTGAAAAAAGCTCTAGAATAGCATAACCTCAGATATCAGACACGCCTTAACCAGTTAACCGTGTTTGACGTGTAATATTCGTTGTGAAAAATATAAAATTGCCATTAACTACAAAAAACTCGAAATTTTAATAAAATACAATAAGAATATTATTTGGTGGGATGTTTCCTTTATCTTACCAATAGAACTGCCAAGTATTTTATACGGAGGGAGAGGTGGTAGCCAGCCAAATGATAAGTGGTTGGTACATGTTTGGTCTCCGCATTAGAGATTGGGGAATTACGCACACAAATAAGAAGCTCTCCTTGTGCAAAGCCCGTTTTTACCTTAGATAGAGGTTCAGAGCATGATTTCATTTTGCAAAAAATTTCAAAGCTCTTTTCTTCCTTGTAAAAACTCTTGTGCGTCCCTCTAGTTAACTAGGCAATGCAACTATGGTGAAGCGGTGCCAAGATTTTTGAATGAGCACAGAATGCTGTGGTAATCTCAAGACCCCAGAAATTGCAGGAAAAAAGTCTCTTGCAGTGACTATTATAAACTTTTGTTTTTTTTGCCCTGCGTCACTGTCTGATTTTAATTCCGCACACTGTGGGGTATTTTCTTTAAAAGTAAATTCCAAATCTAAAACTAAATCGTTAAAAAAAATTAAATAAATATTATTTCCTAGTTGCTGTTCATTATTTTTAGTGACTGATTCATAGTTTCAATAGGATGAAAAAATAATTGCCATTTCAGTCGTGATACATTTATTCTGCCGAGCTTTCGACCTAGGGACTAGGTCATCTTCAGGCTGTGGAACATATTTACAGATTGTTAACAATGATTCTATTAAAATTATTATTATTATTTATTATTATTTTATTGAGAAATCATGTATATACATAGCCAAAGTAGATTTAAAAAATAAATAAAGCAATGGCAAAGCCGTCTGCTTGAGAGCACTGCTTACATATAAATTAAAAAATACGAAATATTCTATAAAATAAATAAAGTAAATTAATATAAAATGTAAATAAAATAAAGTAAATTAATATAAAATTTAAATAAAATAAAGTAAATTAATATAAAATTTAAATAAAATGAACTAAATTAATAATTTCTTTCCATTCCACTGAGATATAAAGAACAATTTTATATTAAATCAAATTCAATCAAACGCAAAATAAAGAGTGGGAAAAAACAAAATGAACAGAATTACATATCGGAAATCCAGGAGTACCTTGCCTTCCAAGCATGGCGAGCGTAACGGATAATTGGACGAGGATCTGATTGGCCAGTTAAAGAAGAAATAATATCCTCTCTGGAGAGTGTACTCTTACGGAAATAAACAAGGCGAAATTCTCTTAACAAAGGACACTCTCCAAGAAAGTGATACACCTCCTCTCGCGTACCACAGTTACACAGAGAACACTTTTCTAAAACAGGCTCTTTGTCTATCCAGGGCCTATAATTTAAGTAGAGAAGTTCTCCCCTTACCTTAAGAAACCAGCGCAATTCCAGGAATGTTAAACTTTCAGAAAACTCTGCCGTGGTGCTATGTCTGTATTCTGCGATTAAGTATCTGTACAGAACAAAACGCTCCGATTGAACCGCACGGTTCACACATTCCTCTAGATGAGACTCCTTAATACTTCTGGACAACAAATTAAAATGAATATGTATAATATAACGAAATTTACAAAAATTATTTACCTAGTTTACAAAGTAATATTTTTACATTTCAGGGTTGGTGGGTTTTCTGTCTTATCTGTTCATGGACTGAGTGTGATCGGTCCTGTGTGTGATATGTGTTAGGTTGTGTGGAAGTCAGTGTTGCCAATTGTAAAATATTTTGTAGCAAGTCCGCGTATAATGTTGTTTAAATTGTTCGTGTCTGTTTTGAAAATTTTTAACTGTTATCTAGACAGAAGGCACACCAACCCTTTAATGTAAAATATTACTTTGTAAACTAGCCCTAAAGATGACCTAGTCCCCAGGTCGAAAACTGGCATTTCCTAGACAATTCAATGTAGCCTATTCAATTTAGCGCAACCCACTCTTGTAAAATTGTATTCCCATAAGCTGAAATTTGTCGAAAAACTGATAGCTGAGATCAATACAAACATGGACTATGTGAAAGTTAACGATAAATAGCGATACAATTAATATTCTGAGAATAATCTCTCTTAAATTAATTTATTTCCTGAAAACGATCTAATTTATTGTATTTCAAGGAAAATCAAAAAAATGGTTACATGAATATAAATATTCAATATTTGAAGAATGGTAACAGGAAAAAAATTAATTATAATTTTGCAATATTGTGTACTTGTACCTAGTCAATACGTTGTGAGTTATGAATAAAATACCTACGCTGAATTTCTATCAAAATGCAGATAGATACCAAAGAGTTGGAACAAAATGAAAGCTTTTATTAAAACATAGAGATTTTTTTAAGCAAAAGCAAATAAGTAAAAAAGTGGAAAATATATACGTATTTAATACAAAATAAAATCGCGATAGTCGCTTCTGATGAACTATTATTTATTAAGGTAATTTAGTTTGCTTCTACTACCAACCCAGCCTATTACAAAAAATTTGCATTTTTTCTTTTTTTAAATCTTTTATTGAAATGTGCGACTGCAACGATTGTTGCAACAAGCAAACGTGATGTTATATAATGTCGGAATGAAGATTGGAGAAGACACTCTAGTGGCGTCACTCCATTAACATGAACCAGATGCACTATACTGCTCTTATGAGGAGAGTAGAGTTCGCGGGGCCATCTTCTCTTCAATCTCCTTGGAGGATCACTTGGTAATGTGGAAGAAGTTAAGTGTTCAATTAAAGGATTAGGATGAGCTGCTGTAAAGAAATAAAAAAATTTAAGAAATGAGTTTTAGTAAGGTCCGGTAATGAAAGAGATTTTGAGGTAATTATGAATGGTGAGGTTAGAAATATAGAATGGAGCGTTAAGTTTGCGAAGTATATTTTTTTGATTGTAAAGTCTGGATGTCGATCCCCATACTTCGATGCCGTATGACTAAATAGGTCGCAGTAACAACAGAGTCTTTCGTTTTGTAGGTTGAGTTTAGATCGTTTGTCAAGTAGTCTGGCGAGAAGGTTTTGTAGCGTTGGTTAGTTTCTTGTCTTTTCAGTCTAGTATGGGGGATTCCATGTCAACCGTTTGGTCTAGGTACAGTCCAAGGTAGCGTACTTTGTCCTTTGATTTACTTATTTTAAGACAATCTACTTTAAAAATTGACTACCATCTAAAAGAGTTTTCAATGAATTAATCAACTTGATAAACTAACACTTTTGAGTGCTCGTGAACACGTTTTCTTGTAAAACAAACGTAATTTCTCGTACGAAGATAAAAGGAATCCTGGAAAATGATATACCGTTTGAAAGCCCATTAAACAAGGAAACTTATATAAAAAGTGCCAGCACCTAGGTTGGATAATGATCACTTAAGGGCCTAATGAGTTTTCTTAAAAATTTAGATTACTTTTATTTGGAAGATTGAGGCTGTCTGGAGAATAACTTATGCTTCAAAATGGTATCAATTTTTAGAAAATTTATCTGTCTTTCTAACCGGGTCAACAGAATCGAATTCGGACTAAAACTTTCTGAGTAATAACATTTTTATTGGAAAAAGTAATGATTTTAGAAAAAAAATTTTAAAGCGACGTCACTCAAGAACAGTGGACAATATGAAGTTCGCCAATACGTCATTGAACTCCACTTTAGATGTACTTCTCACAGTAGGCCTATGGACATTATTTACTGGTTCACCCTGTATATTTTGATTGCGTAACGTTAGTTTTGATTCGCCATTTGATAAGCCAAGTCCTGTAAGTGGTTGTTGATGTGTGCTTGAAGAGCCTGTGTAGCGATAAGAGGATCGGTATGAGGAGATAAGATTGCAGTATCGTCAGCAAAGGTGGACAGAATAGTATTTGTATGTTGCGGTATGTCTGCTGTATATAAAGAGTAAAAAAGAGGACCTAGGACACCGCCCTGAGGAACACCAGTTCTGGCTAGATGGATATCGAGAGTCTGCTGCTCCACAGTTAACTCTGAAATATCGATCTTGTAGGTAGGATTCGAGGATAAAGTTATAGAATAGAATAGAAAAGAAATTTATTATTCTGGGACAATTGTCCCCTAAGAATAAAAACAGGTACAATTAGAGGCCTTAATAGTTTGGCCTGTGATTAAACTGAAAATATACTTAAGTATTTACAAAAAGTGAAAATAAAAATAACAGCAGAAATTAAGGAAATAAATTAAAACAATTAGAATTCCGGAGGAAGCTGGATAGAAAGGAGATAACTGAATAGACGGGATTTAAAGATAGAAAGGGTAGGAGCATGGCGGACAGATGAAGGTAAGGAGTTCCAGAGAGAGGTAGCATGTATAAGGAAGGATTTGTCAAAGGATGAGGTACGGTGTAAGGGAATATAGAGATCAGATGAGCGAGATCTAGTATTATGGGAATGGATCGAGGATTTAAACTTAGGGAGTTGAAAAATATAGGAAGGCCTTTGAGACTGGATGACTTGAAAGGAATGAAGCCCAAAAAATATTGGCGGCTGTAGACAGGAAAAAGCCACTTCAACTCATCGTAGAAGTACGAAATGCGAGTGTCTCTGCTGAAAATAAATCTTATGATGCAGTTCATGAGAGGCGCCTTGAGCTTAGCTTTAATATCCACCAGAAAGACCGCGCTATACACTAAGCAACCATAGTCGAAATGGGGGGAAATAAGAGAGGAAACTCAGGAGTTGCCGGGTCCTTAATTGGTGACGGGAACTATTAAACTGCTTCAGGTTGTGGATGGAACGACGAGAGATTTGGGAAACATGGTTTTTCCAGGAGAGGTTTTGGGTCAAAAGTGATACCGAGGTTCTTCACAGAGGAACAATATTTTATTGGGGTATTGTAAAGGAAAAGATTAGGAAGAGGAGCCAATGATTTAAGGAGTGGGTTGGAGCCAATAACAATAGCTTTGGTCTTTTCTTCATTCAAGGTTTTATGTATGAGGAAGAATATCGCTCAGCTTAAACAGTAGACCCTCGTGCCACATCCTGTCGAACGCCTGAGCGACGTCAAGGGAAACACTCGGGCAATACTGCTTTCGCTCCTGGGAATTAGCAAGTCAAAAAAATTCTTTTAAACTTATTTTATTTTCGCTTAAGTTTCCAAAAATATGAATCGATTACATTACTTCCTTTCACCTCAGTCAGAGAAAGTAATAAATGTAGAATTGCAGAAGAATAAAAAAAAAAAAATCCTTTTATACTGATCTTAACGAATCATATTATTACGGCTGTAAAATTGAGCTAATTTTAGAAACGGAAGTGCATAAAAATGTGAAATCCAGCTAATACGGCCCAAGTCCATAAACACGTTGTTTATCGGGGCACAAAGTTCCGCTATAAACTCTTGGCTCTGTGTATTTATGGGGCTCCAGAAAGAACAGAAAAAGTTTAAGTGAGAAGATATAGAGTGGGTGGTAACACTGGACTGTGTCGGCCTCCACCAACATGAGCATTGATCCGCGCCTCTCTAGCTCCCCTGCCTCTGCCGACCTATACTTATCGCCACCACAATCTCGGCCTTTAATATTATCTTCTATATTTTAAATATCCATGTTTTAACTATTTCTCTCAATGTAAAAAAAACAAACAAAATCATGCAATTAACAATCATGTATCACTACGAACAAAATTTAGTGCATTAATAAAGAGAATTAGCACCACCTAGTGTATTAATTAAAGAGATTTATGCATTGACATATTGTAATGCAACGTTCACTTCTTGACCTAGAAATTCTATGCTAATTCTTTTATCATTTTTACAGCAATAATTTTTTTTTTTTAAATTAATGCTGTAATTAGGATTAAAACTAGCGAGGATTCAGTCAAATGAAAAATATCAACTCCGTCTTTACGCCAACATTTCGACAAATTTATTGCCTTTCTCAGGGCCTGGATATTACAAGTAAAAAGTAAAGTAAAGTAATTGCCTATTTTTTTCAGCCAGGCTTTACCTCCAACTACCAATTAAGTGTCATGAACCGAGGCGACTAGCAAACATACTTTTAACTGTAAATTTCTTTTATTAACCATTAAATAATAATCCAAGCCTACAGACTGAAAAACGAACCCAGTACCACGATACATATTAGCTTTACAGGGTCTCACCTCTACCGTTAAGCAGTGGCAATATCGTAACCAATGAAGGTCTCCTGAGGTACGATTATTGGCTAGTTGAAAACTTTTACACGTTGTTAAGATAAGTCTACACGGTACACTAAAAAGTTGCTAGGCTATTTCTGTTTGCTAGAGCTGTGTCTCAGTTTTGTCCAGACGTGAGAGTTAAAAAGAGCTAGACTAAGTTGCTAGAGCGTTCTAGATGAGTGGCCTTCAGTCAAGTTGCGAGAGTAGTGTCAGATCTGTCTACATGGACATGATCTCTCTCCGCCCTGTACTGCTCTAGTGCAATTTAGTTGTTCGCCTCTTTAATATGGAAACAGACCTCGTGTAAATTGCTCGTGCGGCTATTGCCATAGCTGTACTTATTAAAAGAAAATGGCTACAGAGAAAGAAAACGCGAGTGTGGGTTACACGATGACAACGATTGGTCTTAATATCAGGCACCAACACAAAGACTGAAGAACCAAAAGACTTTCTTAACTAATGTCAAAGAAGTAATGGAGCGCCTGCGGACCCGACGAGCGCCTGAGTGGAAGAGAGGATATGTCCTCCGAACACCTTGACGTGTGTCCTTCCATCGAAGACAAGAAATTCTGTTAAATCGGACGATGTCTTCAGACGAGAATCATTTGTGTACGACGTCGGATGGCAGAACTACCGTGACTTACAGGTGGCGTAGATAAAAAAAAAAAAAAAAATGGCGGATTCCGACAACAGATCAGCTGAAAATTTTCTTCGGATGTCAACCTCTAATTTTCAAGAACTTCTGCAAAAAAAGTGGCACCACTGATCCAAAAAGAGTGTTCCATATCACGTGATGAGGTGTTCCATATCATTTGGGGAAAGATTTGGTCAGCGCCATTTCCGCTCTTCCTCTTCTTTCTAATTTTCCTCAATTCGTTGTCGAATTGAGTCCGAAAATTGTGTAATTTCCTCGTCACTTCCTTGTGATCTGTAGCTCTAGAGAAAAGCCCACACTTCCCGCAACTGGTGTGGGGATGCAACTCGGTCTAGGATGCTGCTCTAGGATCCGTCCACATTGCGACACCTGCTCTAGCTAGACGCTCTAGCTACTCTAAGTGTCTCCGTGTAGACCTACCTTTATGTGAGTTGGTTGTTAGTTACGAATTGTAATTGATATCATTTCTAATAATTTTTTTAATAAATGTTATGTACATTTATTCCTATGTGTTTCAATAGTCTAATTGCTGCGTTATGTATTTGTAATATCCAGGCCCTGAGCAAGACAGTAAATCTGAACTGTGTATTTTATTTTGACCGAATCCTCGGTAGTTTTAACCCTAACTATTAATAGTTTATGTCACTAAAATGATAATACAAATTAATTGTTGATATATTTATTTTCTTTTAATATACCATCACAGTACCACTATCGGATCAGAGAACACACTTTTGGAAAAAAAATGAGGTAATCAAAACATTTTTTTTTGGAGATTTTTTTGAAAAACCTCCGCTACGATTTTCTGTAAACAAGATATACTTAATGCACATATTTTATTAATTTTAGAGGGGAGCCCTAAGGCATAGGTCCTAGGGCCACAATGGGCCCCAAATCTAACTCTCGTATTGCGTTTAACATTCAATTTTTCTCACTAATTACTCTTAAACCCGCCATACTCGTTACATATCTTTCTATTCAGAGACATTTTCATGCATTTATCTCCTCTGAATTATTTACTACTCACTCCTAGATAACCACCTAGATAAAGGGCATTTCTCCCAGATAGTGGTACCACCGACCATGATGGACCAATCTTCCAATTCCACACTGTGGACATTGTGTCCCGCTAAATTACCGTCATGTTGAACTAGTGTGGCAAGCCACTGATGCATGGCCACTAATCAGTGATACAATGTTCTCCTAGATCTTTCTTGCGCAAATTTGATGATGTCCAAATTATACTCAAGCCAAACATTTGTTATAAATCTCTTCGAATGGGGCACAAGATTTAATGCGTTCAAAAATAAATACTAATGTAAGAAATATAAAAAAATAATACTAAAAAAATAGAAATGTAATTAGCAAAAATACAGAAGGAGCTGGTACTTTAACAAAATAATTGGACAATGTTGGCAATTAGGAATTGCACTCGTTATATTTAATTACTCCGCATTAATTAAGCTAATTCTTAAAGCTCATGCACTTATTTCCATCTTTCATGCAAAAGCTGCACTTTTTCATATGCTATTCCATATTATTTCAATATTTACCCTGAGATCTTTATAGTTAAGAGTTGTTAGTTATAAAATCTGTTATATGTTTAGTTTCGTGTACAAAATCTGGGACACTCTTAAAATGAATTATTAATAAATCTTTTATAGTAATTAAACATGTTGACTGCGTTAAATATTGTCTAGGACAATGCGAGACGATTTTTCATGAAATATTGCTTCTGTGTCCGAAATTTATTTTCGAAAGGAGGGATTTTTTTTTGCATTTTGTTCATATAAATGAATATATTATTTACTAATTGTTTTTCTGTGCATGAACGGCTAGAAAAAGTCCAAAATATTGCGCTTAGAAAAATTACAGGAGGTCCAAAGTGTACTCCTATAGCGGCTATGCAATTGCAATCAGAAATATAACCGCTAAGAGTTCGGCGAGAAATTGCAGCTCTAAACATGAAGGAGAGATTAGCAAGATTGAGGATTGATTACTGGAAAAAAGATAGACCACCTGAAGTCGCAAGGCTAAAAACTCAGGTGAAATTTTCAACCCAAGTAGATGCTATATTCTCCAAAAGTATAATTTATCCCTTGGCAGGAGGAGAGCCTCTGTACCATGAGTCGTACTGGAAAATGAGGAGAACACCTTTAGTACGTCCCCATCTCATGGGGCCTATAAAAAAAAAGGGCGTCAACAGTGAGACCAAGTTGAGAGCTCTAGCCCTTGAAATGCTTGGAGAATGATATCCATCTCCTCCTAGGACCCACATCTATACCGACGGTTCAGCAGAAGGTGCCACTAAAGCTGCGAGTGCTGGAGTGTATGGTACCAACTTCCAGTTCTCAGAAATTGTTAGAACGTGGGCATCAAATTTCGATGGAGAGATCCGGGCTATCCTGATAGGTCTAAAATATGTGGTTGAAAGGAAACTGGACCAAGTAGTGTTCCTCAGTGACTGGCAAGCCGTAACGGGAGCTCAGAGTGGAGTTTCCGCTGATGTAAGAGCGTGCCAGGAAATGGTTGACAAGATACTTAAAAGAAGGGAAGCCACCTGGCTTTCCAGTGGATTCCGGCACATTGTGGATTACCAGCCGATAACCTTGCGAAACAGGGAAGTCAATGTGATCAGCCCGACCACGCAATGTGTTACGCATCGGCTAAAAGATTTATAGGTAGCCACATAAAGGGTGGAAATTACACGCGGAACTCAGGAGCATGGCCGCTGAAAAGCAGTGAGCAACACTGCTAGAAGACAAGATGCCTGCCGGCCTCCCCAAGAAAAGAGTCTGTCGTGCACGACAAGACTAACGCTATACTCTTCACCAAACGCATGCACACTTTTAACCGACAGACCAGACATAATAACACTCTCATTCCGTGGTCTACCCACGTTAAGTACCTAGGCCTAACTTTGGAATAACAAACTGACTTTCACAACGCACGTACAAAACAAAGTAAAAGTAAGTGACCAACAAAATCCTTCTCTACAAAGTGGGTCATCAGGCCAATGTTGCTCTACGCCAGCTCCGCCTGGAGCCTGGACTTGTAGTAAAAACATCAAGAAACTCCAGGACAACCCAGAACAAATTTCTCAGACTCGAAACAGTCTCTCCACGAAGCACTAGAATTGACTTACTCCACGAGACTGCGTCCATTATCCCCCGGTACACTTCTATATCCAAAAATCGTCTGCTCAAACTCCTTTCCATCCTAGACTGCCATCCTAATCCACTCTGCAGCGGACATAGCCTCCTACAGATCCTTCTACAACATACAGACACAGAAGACTAAAACAGATATTCCTCTAACTCTTTACACTAGCTGCAGGTTTTTCCTCTCCTTTTTTTCCCTGCATTCCAATCCTCCTCACCTAACTTTTCTCTTTCTTCACTTAGTTAAGAAGGTTGAAATGTATAATACATTTACACTTCTGTATATATTTTATGTATATATTTATTGTAATAAATATTTATTCTATTCTAGTCTGTCGTGCTCTTCCGAGGAATTACAGGGCACGACTATCTATCTACAAGCACACCTCCACAAAATAGGTATTAGGGACTCACCGATTTACCCATTGTGTAATGACGGCGTAATGATATTTAAGCATTTGAACGAGTGCCCGTCACTACAGGGCATGACTACTATGTATAAGAGATGTCAGACAGAAAATGGCTTAACGCCTTAACTAATTTTTTGAAATTCGTGTGCGTGTTCAAAACAGATTTTCGTTTGTTTCCTTTAAATCGCGATATACCTTTTAATTTGCAAGATTTTTCTTTGTAAAAAAGATTTAGTTCAAAATTGTTAAGTTTCGCTTTTTGTTAATAAAAGTTTTTTTTTAAAAAAGATTTTGAGTAATAAAACAAGTTCACCCTTCATATAAGTTTTGCTTGGTTGCCTTCTTGATCAAGTTACTCCAGTTGTTTTAAGATACAGTTTATCCTTAGCGATTCTTCTAAATGCTCTATTTAATTAGACCTAAAACTCTGAAATTTCTTCTTTTCCAATAAAAGGAAGTTCATCTAATTAAATCTTTATTCAAGTCTCCTGATGCTCTCTTCTGATTTTAGTAAATTACACAATTATCAGTTCGCCATCAATTATTCGGAAATTGATGAGGACTTCAGTTAATTGATAAATAAAATCCTCAATTTCTTAATAATAACACCTGGTCGATCCATTTCTACCCAGTCTAATAACTAAAGCCAAGTAAATCCATAGATATTTTTAATTAAACCTCTGCAGTTTTCGTGAAATCTGGATCACAGTTTATTTGAGAAATAAAAATAGCAATGAAAAAAAATGAACAACTCAGTTCTTACCTCGTTAAAGCTGTATTTGTTGCTCTGGATTCACATCTGCGTCCACTTCTATTTTCATTCTACATTAATGATGTAAAAACTATCTTCTCTAATAGAATAGAATAGAAAAGAAATTTATTATTCTGGGACAATTGTCCCCTAAGAATAAACACAGGTACAAATAGAGGCCTTAACAGTTTGGCCTGTGATTAAACAGAAAATAAATAAATAAATAAGTATTTACAAAAACTGAAAATAAAAATAACAGCAGAAATTAAGGAAATAAATTAAAACAATTAGAATTTCGGAGGAAGCTGAATAGAAAGGAGATAACTGAAAGATCGAAACGGAAGGAGCATGGTGGACAGATGATGGCAAGGAGTTCCAGAGAGAGGTAGCACGTATCAGAAAGGATTTGTCAAAGGATGAGATACGATGTGAGGGAATATAGAGATCAGAGGAACGAGATCTAGTATTACGGGAATGGATCGAGGATTTGAACTTGAAGATTTGGAAAATATAGGATGGCCTTTGAGATTGGGTGACTTGGAAAAGGAATGAAGCCCAAAAAATACTGGCGGCTGTAGACCCAGGACAGGCTCTGGGCCGATGAAAGGAGTATTAGATCCATTCCAGGCACAGATAATCAGCAATCTCATTCCCTTCAATTCCCACATGACCCGGCACTAGGGGGACATTACATAGCCTACCTTTTCCAATTGCTAGTAATAGTGGCTCCCAGACAGCACATCAGTCTTAATTCATCTCTTTCTCAGTGTCAATTACTTGGCCAAACTTTACTCTTACCCTTACACAGTTAAAGCAAAATTTTGGATTGCAGTCACATCATAAAATTTTCTGATCACTTTGTTGTTAACTGCTGAAAGGCATTTTGTACTCGCGAACACTTTACTAAAAAAAGTAAAGTAATTGCCTATTTTTTCAGGCGGGCGTTACGTCCAACTACCAATTAGGTGTCGTGGACGGAGGCGACTAGCAAACATACTTTACTATAAATTTCTTAACCTTTAAATAAAATCCATGGCCTCTAGACCGGGAAACGAACCCAATACTACAATACATAGCTCTGCAGGTCTCGCCTCTAACTGCTCGGCTACCGTGGCGCCTCGAACACTTCACGAAAACATTGTGTTTATGATATTCTTTATTTCACCTAACATAGCACAACTTCCTAACCATAGAATTTATCAAAAATAAGTTTTAATATCTCTGATTTAAAATTTTAAGACCATTTATAAAAAATCATTACTGAAGTCCTACTCTACCCAGATTATTAGCTAAAATTGTTGCCTTTTTATCAATTTCATTTACAAATTTGAATTTACAAATCCGTTCATAATAAATTAAACTTCCCTGAGTCAGTATAATTTCTAAATTTGAATGTCCCATCTTATTTCACCCTAATGCTTACTCTTAAATTTTTAAATACAATTATTTTAAAAAAGCTGGCAGCTCTACTTTGATAGGCAACAAAGTCATTGGTTCTTGATATTTTTAACAGCAAATTAATGGATACTAAAAACCAAACTCTTTCAACCGTTGGTATAAAGTCATTGTTGAACGGAGTCGTAAAATGTATTTTATATGAATTTAAAAATACATTTTATGTTTTTATGTTTTATTTTATAGGAACCTTCTTTAACTTAAGACATAAGCTATGGCAGATTGCTAATAAATGCCGTTTATTTTGTTTTTTAGACTTGTAATTCTGTTTATGTTGTCTAATAAACTCCTAACATTTATTTGATCCGAGTATTCCAGTATCTATCGATACTGTAACGAAGTTGACCTGGGCGGAGAAGAAAGGCCTAGATTGTTCTAGAGGTTGAACGACCAAAGTCAGTAACAAGCCGCCACTGCATAAACAAAAGGGGCGGTATCTACCTATGGCAGAGAAGAAAGGCCTAGATTGTTCTAGGGGTTAAGCGACCAAAGTCGGTATCAGGCCACCACTGTGTAGACAAAAGGGCCGGTCTCTACCTGAACTAGAAAGGAAAGGGCTAGATTGTTCAAGGAGTTAGTGACCTGTGTAAAAGCCAGCTAAGAGAAAGGCCTCAGTTGGGGTGGTGGCATATGTGTTTTCCCAGCCAGTGATTGACAGGTAGGAGCGAGGCAGAGAGTAGGAGGAGGGCGGCCCCAGCTGAGGTGGTGGCAGTATGTTTTCTCCAGCCAATGAACGTCAGGAGGACGTGGAAACTTATGCTCTGAGAGTTGGAGGAGGGCAGTCCCAGTTGGAGGGAGGCACGCAGTTAAAAGGAGGCAGACACAGCTGGAGAAGTCAGTTTTAAGAGTTTTAAGGAGTTCTTAACGAGTTATTAGAGTTTTACAGTTGTTAATCAGTTTTAATCAGTTAGTTTTGAGTGAGTCTTGGAGAGACGTTAGTTTGGAGAGACACTTTGGAAGTGACAGTTTTTGAGAGAGTCAGTGTTGCGGAGTGCTTCAGAGATAGCTAGTCAGGCGGTTAGTCAGTTAGTGAGTAGAGCTTTGTTTGTGTAGCAGAGACTAGTGCAATTCAGTGCAGTGCGGACCAGTGGTCAGTCGGGAAACAGTTTGGTGGCGTTACGTAGTGAGTAAGTAACAGTAAACTGTTGTGACTGTTGTAAATGGTGACTGTAATGAATAGCGTTAGTTGCTGGTAAATGTTAATGTGAGTAAAGGTAATGTGTTAATAAATCAGGTTATTACTTACAAATTTAGCGAGTTTTATTATTTAATCAAACCCACATATTTAATATAACTAGTGGCAGGCACTAGTTGTGTAAGTAAAGTTCTTTCTTAGTAAAAGGACAAGAAAAACTTTACAATACATTACAGTCACTGTCGCCAAATTAAAAATGCACTATATTTCTAATTATTAGTATTTAGATTAGTAATTTACAACAGTACAGTTGAAATTGTGAATTCTATTATTTATTTAGGTGTCCTTTTTTGCTCATCTGGCAAATTTTACCAAACTTGTCACTACTTTATTTCTAAAGGAAAAGCCGCGGCATCTAAAGTTAAAAATATTTTAATTAACATGGGCTGAAAAGTCCCGGGCCTAACAAAGAAAACACGTTTTTTTTTTGTTCAAAATTAGCTTTATTCATCAACGTAATTTCCATCAAGAACAACGCAATCATTCCAGCGCCGCTCTAACATTTCTCAATACCACTTTTGTAGAACGATTTATCTTTTGCCTCAAAATACGCCTCAGTTTCAGCGATAACCTCTTCTTTTTAGGTCTGCGAACAGCCAGTAATCGCTGGGAGCCAAATCTGGCGAATACGGTGGATGTAGGAGAAATTCGAAGTTCAATTCATGTAGTTTAGCCATTGTTTTGATTGACTTGTGACACGGTGCGTTGTCTTGATGAAACAAAATTTTTTACTTTGCCATATGCGGTCGTTTTTTTTTGCAATTTCGGCCTTAAAACGCTCCAATAACGCTATATAATATTCACTGTTAATGGTATTTCCTTTCTCAAGTTAGTCGATGAATATTACACCACACACATCCCAAAATACCGAGGCCATAACCTTTCCAGCCGATTGTTGTGCTTTCAGCCGCTTTGGACGAGGTTCACTCAGTTGCTGTCCACTCAGATGACCATAGTTTTGATTCCGGAGTGAAGTGATGGATCCATGTTTCTACCATTGTCACATATCGACGCAAAAATTCCGGTTTGTTACGTTTAAACATGGCCGAACACTGCTCAGAATCATCAAAACGTTCTTGTTCTTTGGTCAACAGTGGGCAAACTCGGCACCCGCTTTGAACAGAGCTTCCTCTGTAGTCAAATGCTCATGCAATATAAAACCAACACGTTCTTTTGATATCTTTACGATGTCAGCTAACTCACGCAACTTCACTTTTCGATCATTCAAAACGATTTAGTGGATTTTTTTTTTATATTTTCTGGTGTTATCGCCTCATTTGGACGTCCACTGCGTTCTGCATCATCGGTATCTCTACGACCACGTTTGAAGTCAGCAAACCAACGTTTTATTGTTGTTTCTGATGGAGCAGAGTCCCCATAACACTTATCAAGCCATTGCTTCGCTTGAACGGTATTTTACCCATCAAGAAGCAGTGTAAAATTAAAACACGAAATTGTTTTTGATCCATTGTTTTGAAAATAACAAAAGTAGCGTCACTCTTGGCACAATAACTCACAAACTAATGAATAGAATATCACGAAATTTTAACAGCTGTCTTTTGAAGGTTAGTACTAACTGAAAAAGAGGTGAATGCAATAAAACTAGCGCCATCTATGTGTTAACGGGACTTTTCAGCCCATATTAATTCTGGAGCTAATTCGAACCAAGTTAGAATCAAACTTACAGATAGCTTAGTTAAAACCACCTTATTATATGCCTGTGGGATCTGGGCCTATAATTATACTAACCAGCTAGAAACTGTTGAACTTCAATCGTTTAAACAAATTTATCTACTTAATAGAAGCACTCCTACCACGTACGAGGGTCGTTTGAAAAGTCCGTGCAAAGTCAGAGAGATAGCACTACTGGCGCGTATCGAGGTTATGTTTAGTTAGTAGCATCTCTTGGAAGAACACACACCAAGTTTCAGCCAGATCGGTCTATTTCATTGTGTTTGGCATTCGTTTGAATCGAGGAAGTCGAGTGATTTTCAAAAAATGGACGAAAAAGAATTTCGTGTGTCGATTAAACACTACTTTATGAAAGGCAAAACGCCTCAGGAGACTAAAGAGAAGCTTGATAAACATTATGGTGACTCTGCTTCTTCGATTAGAACAGTTTATAAGTGGTTTCAAAATTTTCGGAGTGGCCATATGGGCACAAGTGACGCTGAACGTTCTGGACGCCCTGTTGAGGTTACTACTCCAGAAATCATTGATAAAATCCATGATATGGTGATGGATGACAGAAGAGTGAAGGTGCGTGAGATTGCTAGTGCTGTGGACATCTCGAATGAACGGGTACATAATATTTTGCATCAACATTTGGATATGACAAAGCTATCCGCAAGATGGGTGCCGCGATTGCTCACGCTTGACCAAAAACGAAATCGTGTTAAGTGTTGCAAGGACGGTTTGCAGCTGTTCCAGAAGAATCCGCAGGACTTTAAGCGTCGTTTCGTCACTGTGGATGAAACATGGATACATCACTACACTCCTGAGACCAAAGAACAATCTAAACAATGGGTTACCAAGGGGGAATCTGCGCCAAAAAAGGCGAAGACCTTTCCTTCGGCCGGAAAGATTATGGCAACTGTCTTTTGGGATTCGCAAGGAATAATCCTCATCGACTATCTGGAAAAGGGTAAAACTATTACAGGTGCATATTATTCATCGTTATTGGACCGTTTGAAAACCGAGCTGCAAGAAAAACGCCCACGATTGGCCCACAAAAAAGTCCTTTTCCATCACGACAACGCACCAGCTCACACCTCAGCAGTTGTGGTCGCAAAATTAATGGAAATAGGGTTCCAACTCGTTTCACATCCCCCGCTATTCTCCAGACTTGGCTCCCTCGGACTACTATTTGTTCCCCAATATGAAGAAATGGCTGGCGGGAAATATTCAAACGAGGAGGTGATTGCAGAAACGAATGGCTATTTTTCAGACTTGGACAAATCCTATTATTCGGAAGGGATCAACAAACTAGAGCAGCGTTGGACGAAGTGTATAAGCCTAAAAGGAGACTATGTTGAAAAATAAAAAAGGTTTACCCCAAAAAATTAAGTAGTTTTTATTTTTGCACGGACTTTTCAAACGACCCTCGTATGTACGTTCAGAATTCAATCTTCTCCCAGTTAAAGTAATTGTATTTCAGTCTATGCTTTCATTACTTATTAAAATTTTAGATATGCCTGACTTTCGTTTGTTCAGAATCTCTTATATCGCTCTCTTTAACTTAGATAATTCTTTTTCTAGTAAGGATAACAACTGGGTCTCCAATTTGAAAAATATCTTTCTCTCTGTGGGTTCGTTGGATCTCTTTCACTGTCAAGGTGCTGCTGTACTGAGAAAGGAATTTCACAACCTCATTAACAAATATAAAAATAATTGTGTCAGTGAGGATATTGATCTCATTCTCAACTCCAGATACAACTGTTTATATAGATCTTTAGCTACACTCGGATTGCCAGAGCCATAACTGGATTGGAAAGTCAATATTAAAAAAATGAGAGTAGTAGTGCAATTAAGACTATGCAATTTATCCAAGGCAAGGTTCTATATTAATGAAACCTATTATGAATTTGATGAAAACAAATCTTTGCCTCATTTGTAATTCATTTTCTTTTTGAATGTACCTCATTTTTACCTATTAGAAGTCATTTTCTTAACTCGTATCAGTCTTCAAATGATTCTTTAAAAGATAAGTTTCACAAATTGTTAGATATAAATAGTGTGAATCAGATTAATGAAATTTACAGTTTTATGTTCCAAGCTCTGAAGCTCAGAAGTTCTTTGCTCTTAGAGTGATAACTATTGAGTAATTTATGTCTAACTAATTAAGTTATGTTTCACTTACGTATGTCAATGAGTTATGTTTTAGTTTTCCACTTTATCATTTCGTAAAGAATAGTTTCATTTCCTTTATTTTAATACTGTATTAATTTTACTGTTTGTGCATTGTTGTTACAACTCCCAGTTAAAAGTATTTACCTATAAGCTAGTAAATAAATGAATAATTATTAGTATTTCTAGGCCACTTGTTAGTAAAAGTAATGTTAGCTAGTTTTAGAAGTAAAATTTCAGATAAAATGTTTAAAATAGGAAATTACTAAGCTCTAGGCCTTTGAACCATAGTTCTTTGATGGTATTAGTAACCATCTTTTTTATAAAATTTCTCTTTCAAATCAGATTCATATTCTGCTGCCCAGATTTTTAAGTACCTGGTTTGTAATCTTCTTAAAAAAAAAAATCTTACGAATTTTAAAAGTAAAGAATAAGGGTTTATTGAATGATAAAATATAAACAAATCATCAAATACCCAACATTTCATTCAAACTTCAGCTCGTAATTTCAGCTATTTAGAAACGTTCGGTAATGTTCTTATGTTTTACTCAAATTTATTTCTAATTTTCCTCTCATTTCCTTAAACAGATTTCCTTTACTCCAACTGAGGTTTTCTACTTTAAAATACGCCTGCGAACAATGTTTTCTGTAAATATTTACAGAAGATATTACAAACACATAAAAATCCATCGTAATTTTGGAATTTTTGTTACTATTGAGATAAATTTAAGTAATTTTTACCCTTTAAATTTTCATTACCTTTTTTTTAGGATTTATTAGATGTCACAGCCACTTATGTTTCATAAATAGTATTCTACTAGCCACATTTCAAAATTCAGAGGGCGCTACCTTTATATAAACAGCCACACCTATTTTCGACGCTATTTTTAGTTAATACGTTCACAATTTCCTGTCTTTAATGAAACGTCATCAGTCTTTCTTCATAGATAAATTAAAAATTGAAAACATATGTAATATTCAAGTTAACCAACTTTTTAGTAAAAACTGTTACGATACATATGGCAGTTGAATGACGTAAATTACCTAAAGAGGTTGTTATAGAAAGGGATGACCCCATAATAAGTATGTACTGTAGCGGCCTACATATCGCCTGCTTGCTTATTCGTCCATATTGTCCAATTTTATGAATGTGACTAAGTATATGTCGTATTACGTAAGCTTCTTATTTTCGTATCTCTAGTTATTCGAGATATTTTTGTAACTTGTAAGAGCAAATTTCTACTTAAAACTTTACTTATTATATATTTCCAATAAGTCACAAAAATGATTGAGCTCTCTTGATTCAGAAAAAGTGTTCAAAAAAATTTTTTGTGCCGTTATTTAAAGACGAAAAATTTGCGCTTACTTCAAATTTAATAATCAGGTTCATTCGGCAAATCGTCAACGCTCCTTATTATATATCCAATTTAACCCTCCATACAGTATCTCAATATCCCTTTTGTCAATGACTTGGCTTCCTTAATTTCCATAATAGCCTAACCATACATCCTAATCCCACAGCACAAGCTTTATCTGCAACAACCCATCCCGACAGTCCTCCACGACGTTGGCCCCGCGACCTTTTACCTATTTCCTAAACTTCCTTCCAACCTCTAGAGAGTTCCAGCATTGGCTAGCTCCTCTCAACATGCCTCCTCGATTGTAGCACTAGAATACGAGGTGTGCCTCATTAAATAACGACACTATTGCTATAAAACATTTTATTTTAAATTTATACATATTTAGTTATTATCACCTTCAATATACACCCCTCCCCTATCCCTACAACGCTCCATGCGAATTTACCATTGTTCGAAACAGTGCTGGAAGTCTTTTTCTGTGAGCTCCTGCATGACTAGCCGTTTTTTCTTTCACGGCTTCAAAGGGACTGAAATCGTGTTCCTTTTAATGCAGATTTGACTTTGGGGAACAGATAAAAGTCACATGGCGGCCAGGTCAGGCGAATAAGGCGGATGGCCTAAAACTGGGATGTTGTACTTGGATAGAAATGTCTTGACAGACAATGCAATGTGAGACGGCGCGTTGCCTTGATGGAGAACCCCGTGACTGGTTTTTCCACTAATCGGGTCGTTTTTTTTCCTTACTCTTTCACGGAGTTGAGCAAGCACCTCACCGGTAGTAATGTTGATTAATTATAATCGATATTTTCATTCGCTTTGGACGTGGAAGGGCGACCCGGGCGGTCCTCATCCCCGACGTTTTCTCGGCCATCTTGGAAACGCTTGAACCACTCAAAAACTCGCGCACGTGATTAAAATTCATCGCCATAAACTTCTTTTAATAAAAGATAAGTTTCAGTAGCGGTTTTTACCAAGTTTCATCTGAAATTTCACGACAATTCGTTGTTCTACTACATGTGTAGTATCATGTTTTCGGCAAACTTCCCACTCCTTATTACCAAATCCTTCTATCCTATTTGACAGATCGCTACTTCAAGGTTAGATGTGGCATTGAATTCTCTGATGCTACGTCCCGCAAGGAAGCATCCTTGACCCAGTCCTATATCTAGTGTACACTGCTGACATCCCCACGCGCCCACATACCTTAATAATTACCTATGCAGACGATACAGCAATATTATCCTCAAATTCAAACCCTTCTGAAGTCTCCTCATATGTCCAAGAACACCTTGACCTCATTTCCTCTTGGTGCAAAAAAATGGAGAATTAGACTAAACGAAGACAAATGCCAATAGATAACATTCACCTTACGTAGACAAACTGGCCCCCCTACTACTCATACACAACAGAGAAATATCGACCTCCACACAAGTATGCTACCTAGGACTCTATTTAGACAATCGACTGACATGGAACCCACACACTAGACTGAAAAGACAAGAACTCAATAGACGATACGGACAACTACGAAGACTGCTTAGGTCGGGGATCAGCCATGAACGTACAGAACAAACTGATTCTATACAGGACACTACTAATACCCATCTGGACCTACGGAGCTGAGCTGTGGGACTCTGCGAAACCTTCCAACATCCAAAAAATCCAATCCTTCCAATCTAAAGTTCTTCGGCAAATCGTCAACACTCCTTATTATGTATCCAAACTAAACAAGCAAAAAAGAGTGACTGTGGGGGCAGGTGAATCCCAATGCCGAATCCCGTGTATAACTACTTTTTATTGGTTAGAAAAAATTGTTTATAGTAAAGTATGAGCTTCCATCCCCGCCCACGAAACCTAATTGGTAGTTGGATGTTAAGCCCCGCCTTAAAAAAAAGGGGCGGTTACTTTACTTTACTTTTTCTTCTTAAAAACGTGTGAACGACGTCTACGTTTTTGTAAGTCGCCTTAAGTGGTCGCTTTTTGAGCTACTTCTGCAAAATATCTATTAAGATTTTGGAATTCTAATTATTTCAAAGCATTCTCTGCACAACTTGGTATTCCGTTGATGCTTTAAATTTAGCGTTATTCGGTATGGTACACCAACTATGTGTACCATAAGTTGAAATATTATATTCATTTTTAATAACAAGCAATATTAATAATAAAATTGAAGTACAATGTAAATTTTTTTTTTTTTACTTTTTTCATTTACAAAAATAAGATCAGGGCGGTGGCAGCAATAAGGACTAATTGTAGAGAAAATGTTTTTATAAATGTTCCCTTAAAATCTCAAAATAAATTATTTTGGGGGTTAAGTGTTTTTTAAAAAACTTTTCTAAAATAAGAATCGTTAAAGCCGTTAAAAAAAAAAAATCACAAAAAATTAAAGCAAAAGCTTGTTCTGTAAAGTGTAACTTAGATTAAGAGGTTTACTTTAAAATTGGAGTTATGGTAATGCTTTAAATATTACTTCATATGTGTAGGCAGTGGAACTATACAACTTGCTCTCGTGGGATATCCTTTTTTTTCAGATAGAGCCTAAGAGTTACTGCCCCCCTGAGGACCCTCCAAAAAAGGAAACACAGGGAAAACGTTTCAGATAAAAGTAATAAAACAGAATACAAATTTGCAAGAAAATTGTTACATTCATTTTTGATAAAATCGTAAAACACACACACACACACACACAAAATCTCTTTTTATTAAAGTGCCACAGCTATTTGGAGAATTCTGTTAAAAATGAATAAGTTAGGCAGGCAAATAGAATCAAAATAGATTAGTACGTTTAAGATTTCTGCAATTGTAGGATTTTGACTTAATCTGGCTGATCGCATAAAAGAAAAAAATGCTTTTATGTTATTAAAAATAACTTTTTCAACTTTTGGTACAAATAGTTGGTGTACCATACCGAAGTACGGTTGAAGATTAAAACAAAACGAAAACAACACTTTGGTTATAATTTAGCATTAACAGAATGCCAAGTTTTGCGGAGAATGCTTTGAAATAATTAGAATTCCAAAATCTTAATAGATATTTTGCAGAAGTAGCTCAAAAAGCGACCACTTAAGGGGCGACTTGCAAAAATATAGACGTCGTTCACACGTTTTATAGTTAAAAAAAAAAAGTAAGTAAAGTAATCGCCTATTTTTTTGCAGGCGGGGCCTGCAACGTCCAACTACCAATCAGGAGTCGTGGGCGGGGACGGAATCTCCATACTTTATTATAAACAATTTTTTTCTAACCAATAAAAAGTAGCTATACGCGGGATTTGAACTGGGATTCACCTGCCTCCACAGTCACACATTTTTGCGTGTTTATTTTAATTATAGTGTTGCATGTATTATAATCATAGTATTGCAACAACTTGTGGTAGTTTATTAAAGTAAAAAATGGATCTTAATTTGAAGCATAAGAACCACCTTTAAATGGAATTGAATGAATATAAAGCTGGAGTTACATTGGCTCAAAATAAATTAAATCATAATTGTAAAAAAGTAGCTCAAAATGCGACCACTTAAGGGGCGACTTGCAAAAACATAGACGTCGTTCACACGTTTTACAGTAAAAAAAAGTAAAGTAAAGTAACCGCCCATTTTTTTTTTAAGGCGGGGCTTAACATCCAACTACCAATTAGGTTCTGTGGGCGGGGACGGAAGCTCAAACTTTACTATAAACAATTTTTTCTAACCAATAAAAAGTAGCTATAACCGGGATTCGAACTGGGGACCTCCCATGTACAAAGCCTCATTCGTGACCACTAGACCAACGCGCGACCCACATTTACACCTTTTATTTTATTTTTTTCATTAGAAAGGGGGAATAAATATTTTTAGTGCAATGTGATAAAACGGAATGTACTATTTAGAATGTTTAATACGACGTTACCAGCTAGTTTCAACGGATTTATGTCGATCTATTTTTAGAAAAGAAAACTTTTTATATTTAAGTTACTAATAGTCAGGTTTATATAAAAGTATGCGTCAGCAATTCAATGATACACTCGTTAACTATTTCTACAAATTTAGTTATAGCTATTGTCGGAGGCAGCCCGATTTGCCGTCACATCCCCTTCTCACAAACTTTTAGAAGACCAACGCATCCAAAATTATGTTTTTGAGAATTTATAGAAGAAATACTTGAAAAAAAATCTAAAGGGTGAACACGAAGGTGATTCAGCAGCTCAAATGCAACAAAAAATATTCTATTCACTTTGGCCCGATTCTCATTAGTGTCCAAGATATTTGCATTTTTAACTTTTCCGTCCGATATTCGCGTTTTCCACCAAAAAAACGGTCGTAACTTTTCTATCCTATATCCTACAACAAATCTGCTTATTCCAAACGAAAGAGCATTAAATTTCCTATAAATATGCTTAACCCAGACCCTCAAAACCTTTCTTATAAACAATGAAATTTTGACTTTAATGTCTAAAAAATTCGTTCTCGATGATTTCTGTTAAAATTTTCAACTGTTGTTTTTTCAATGATTAATGAATCAAGGAGTCACCCAATTACAGGAAAACTTGTGCATTTATTGAGCTTCAAGACCATATGGATTTTTTTTTGGTTTTTAATAAAACCCTACCCCGAACAGAGGGGTGTAAATGCAGAAAACTGGGATGTTGCGTAACCGACTTTTTTGCTGATATCAAATTATTAATTCACTCGTTTGTCAATTTTGTGGAGAAGGAACAAAAAGAAATGAAGCCATTTTAGTTTTTAACAATTATTATTTAATAAAACGGAAGTAAAAAATATAGTAGCAATAAAACAGAGTAGTAATAAAATACAATAGGTAGGTAAGTGTCTACCTAAAATCGCTTCAAAAATTTTTTATATAGTTAATTTGGAGTTTGTAGACCCCAAACAAATATGTCTTTGATTAGTATAAGCGAATAAGTGCTTGAATGTGAGTATTTTAGACTTTTTAACTATAATATAAAATTTTTATATAAATAATTTGAGAAGCGGGCTTGGTTTTGTGGTTATGTGGACTGTTATAAGCCTTCTATTAGGCTATAAGGCTAAGCTTAGCCGAAATATTTTTAAAATCCAGTAGGCATTGTTTGTATTAGTCTTTTTTTAAAAAAATGAAAGTTAAATTCAGTCAATTTAGCATTTCCCGATTGGCTAATTTTGTTTATTTTCGTGTTTGTGGTTGGTACTTAAACCAAATAACAAAAGTTTAAACCATGAGATCACACCTCGAGATACAAAACAGATTTATATTCCCAATTTTGTTACCAAAGTAGATGTCGTGTTAAATTTGGAATTTCGCAATGGTTCTTCTATCTACCAAGACTTAAACCAATTAGTTATTGGTTTAACTAATCAAACAAAGTACCACTTTTAATGAAAATATTTTGCATTTAGCTGCTTAAGTATTTTCGAAAATGGAGCCTAAGATATTGTTTTCTTACTCGATGACTGGGGCGTCGATAGCCTCACGATGAACCTGGATATCCTTCGAATTCATTTCTTTCGGTATTTTGCATTAACCCACTTATGATGGTCATCCAATGATGACCCTTAGTTCTTCAAGAGATATTGTTTTATTATGATTTATGCTTTACCATTTGGTTTAAGCGTGGTTTATTCGATTTTTATGCTGTACTTATGTAATTTTTTTTTATTATTTATTTATTGCTACATAGCTAATTGCTTAAGCAATTAAGATGACCTATAATTTAATTTTTAATAATTACATATACATATTTTCTTTTATACGATCTCGTAAACATAAAGAATTGAGTAATAATTTATTGTATGCAAAAAAAGTATTCATACACTCAGTCTGAATGTTATAATTAACGCAAAACTAAAGACCTAATGTTTTGCAAGCAATCCCTTTGCAGTTGTTATTGCCTGAAGCCTCCTTGGCTTAGATTCCATCAGGTTTTCTTTCTTTCAACAGGATAACGATCCCAAACATTCAGCCAAAAACACTAAGGAATGGCTGCTTTATAATGCCCGGAAACAACTTGTCACCCCTCCACAGTCTCCGTATATAAACTCTATTGAAAATTTATGATCTTATTTGGAGAGGAAAATTCGAAAATTGAAATGTTCTTCCAGAAAAGAGCTCATAACCAATTTAAAGAAATCATGGACAGAAATCACATCTCAAGAGACACTAAACCTGATGGAATCTAAGCCAAGGAGGCTTCAGGCAATAATAAAGGCAAAGGGATTGCTTACAAAATATTAGGTCTTCAGTTTTGCGTTAATTATAACATTCAGACTGAGTGTATGAATACTTATTTTGCATACAATAAATTATTTTTCTGCTTTTTAATCAATTCTTTATGTTTATAAAAGAAAATGAGAGCATTAAATTCATTGTTACTATCTTCGATTTCAGTGCTGAAGAAATAGTCATCCTAGAAACAAAAGTTCAGTAGATAAAGTAAGAAAACTTAGTGCACGAATACTTCGGTAGTCGCGAAGTGTCCATTTCAAGTAATTTAACCAAAAGATTATCAGTACTTACGTAAATTCATCTTATTTACTTGTTACGTAAGTGAAATAAGCAGTTGCAAATTTCAAAGGTATTCTTTTTTATAATTACTTAAGGCGCGTCAACTTCTGAGGTTTTTGGCGCATGGAGTGCACTGTCGGCTTCCGGACAGCGTCCGTTACCGGACAGTGAGCTGTAAGAAGCTCCTAAGAAGAAAAAAACTAAGGGCCAGCAGCTGGATTCGAACTCGGGACCTCCGCGTGGGAATCCAATACGCTAACCGTATAGCTAATCCCTTCCTTTAAAAAAATATATATTGCTTAAACTTTTTGTACAAATTAAATGAGAGCATTGCTATAACTTTCATTTGAAATTTCAGGATGTTTCTAAAATATTGGTATATTATTTACACAATCCGTTTTCTACCTGAGTGGGTTACCGTCCGGTCACTTCCTGTCTCCAACGTTCTCTAACCCACCAATCTTCCGCTTTCAACGACCCACCATCTAGCCGCACAATATCCTTCTCTCATTTAAGCCGCTGGTATTCCTCTCCAGCTACATTTTACTTCTGCCCTGGCCATCATCCTTGAAGGCCAATTTCCTCTATTGCTCGTACTGGAGCTATTCCTTCTTCTTTAATCTGTCTTCCATGGTTTCTTTTACAATATTTACTTGTTTTCAAACTTCAGTTTGTCTTTTGGTTTGTTTGTTTGTTAAGGTTGAATACTCGATAAGTCGAAAATAATGATTTGTAAGAAAAAAGGTGGAAGGTGTGGGGGAAGCTGGGACTTTGATGGTAAAAAGATAGAAATTGTAAACAATTACAAGTACTTGGGGGTTCATCTTACTCCTACTTTATCTCTTAACTATCACTTGAAAGAAAAGCTCTCTTCGGCGAAACTCGGGATTAACTGTACTTGGCAGAATGTGTTTTGTAACAGTAAGGTACCTCTTTCCTCCAAGGTGAAGGTATTCAATGCAGTATCCAGGACTGTCATGTGTTATGCTGCTCAAGTTTGGGGGTATAATAGGTACGAACAAGTGGAAAAACTACAAAGATTCTTTTTTAAAAAATTATTTGCGCTTCCAAGCAATGCGCCAAATTACATTTTAAATTTGAAATTGAAGATTTCCAGTATGTACTTGTATACTTTGAAACTTCATTTAAATTATGTAGCAAAGGTCTTAAAATTGCCTAATTGCAGACTGCCACGAATTGTTGCGACAGAAGTAATTAAAAGAAATTTATACTGGTGTCAAATTTGGAAAAATTTGTGTAATCAATATAATATTAATACAGAGGCAGATGGTGACACTATAGGACAGTTTGGGAATCCAGTATAGGTGAACTAATTGGTAACATAAACCGGGAAGAAAGAGCTAATGCGGAGGTAAATGCAAGGCAAGGTGTTTCGCATGGATTATACCGCTTGTTAGATTATAATCGTTCTAGTTATATAGGTTGTTGGCCATTAAATGAGGTTAAGCTAATATTGAAGGCTCGGTGTGAGCTGTTAAATTTAAATTATAGACCATTTAGGCCAGAAGAATGTCAGCTTTGTTCTCTCTGTAACTGCAGGGAAATAGAAAATGTAAAGCACTTGATCGCTATTTGTCCCATATTGAAGCCATATAGATATAGATATTTTAATAAATATTCCTTATCAGAAAATGAGCTGCTAAACCTTCTGAACGGCCAAAACTGGACTGCCTTAGTCGGATTTTTGAAAGAGGCATTATATTATAGATCTCTATTAGTTAGAGAATTTAATTATAATTAATATTCATCAAAAAACAGAGTTTTTTTTTCCTTTAATAAGTGTTTTTTCTTGTTTTTTATTATTATTTTTAATTATTATATTTATATTTTTTTTTTATTTTTTTATTTTTTATTAGAATTTTACAACTGCACAAATATATATGCAACAAGTAAATGTGCTAAATAAGTATAGACATGGCGTGATTGTCGTGAATGACAGTCACCCAGTGGTGACCATCGTTAGCTCCTCAGGTGATCTCGGGGCCAGCGACGCCTGAGCCGTCGTACGGGGTTTCCGGGAAGTGATTGGGATGAAAGGAGTTGTGCGAGTGGGTTGGGATGGGATCTGAGGAGTTTATGGAATTTAGTGTAGCGGGATTTAGCGAGGTTGGTTACAAATGGAATATTGAGGTCGGTATGAAGGGTGAGGTTTGACACATAGAAAGGAGCGTTCGTAATACGGCGGAGGATTTTAGACTGAAGGATTTGTATGCGGTTAAGGTTGGATTTTTTGGCAGCGCCATAGAGTTCCAGTCCGTAAGTCCATATTGGCATGAGGAGAGAGATGTATAGTCTTCTTTTGTTTCGTAAAGTAATTTTCGATCGTTTGTCAAGTAGTCTGGCGAGAAGTCGATATCTGGTGTTGAGGTCTTTTCTTTTTAGTCGAGTATGAGGATTCCAAGTAACTCTTTTGTCGAGGAATAGTCCGAGGTATCTCACGTGATCTGCAGGTGGTATAGGGGTGTTATACATATAAACAGGAGGAGGGATTTTGCGGTTAAGTGTGAAGACTATGTTTTTGGATTTAGAGGGATTTATTTTAATTCTCCAGTCGGTTAACCATGTTTCTATGGAATTGAGATGGGTTTGAAGTGTACGGGTAGTGAAGACAGGATCAGTACCAGAGGATAGAATTGCCGTATCATCGGCAAAGGTGTACAAGGAAGTAGAAGGATGAGTTGGTAGGTCATTTATATTGATTCTTAAAATGTAACTTCGCATTTGCAACTCTGCTGACGGATAATATCCAAAGCAATAATAATGTTAAATTATTGTATATATACACCTATGTAAAAATATTCCTGTTAATAAACATTAATAAATAAAAATAAAAAAATTAAGGTTGAATAATGTTGTTAGAAAATATATGTTTTTGGCAAATTTGCATTACGGAAAATGTTAGTTAGCCGGATGTGGGTCTTAACTTGACGTGAAAGTAGTTTTTACAAATAGCAGTTATACAGGATGTCCCAAGCTATATGGATAACGACTTTTTCTTTGAAACTAAGATAGCTAGATAACTAAGATAACTAAAAAATACGTGTTCCCTTAGTTTTTTGTTAGAAATCCAAATTTAATTTGTAAATTTTTTTCGGTGCTTCCAGAAGCGAGATACAGGCACCAACTTCATTTTTTCAAATTGGGAGGTGTGGTTTTTATTTCAGAAATAGATTCCTCTATTTTTTTTAAGAAAAATTTACTCGAACGGTTTTTTTCTGTGAGCGATATTTTACAAGTTATGAATGAAAACATGATTCTTATAAGAAATTTCAAAATGATAATATTATAACGGTATTTTGATTGAATAAGAAGAAAAGTACTATTTTATTATAAATTTTACTCCTCATTAATATTACAGATCATGCTGGAAATGGCCTCCACCATTAGAGATGCATAGACATGCTCTTTCCTGCCAATTGTCCCTCACTGCCAAAGAAATAGATTCGGCTTTAACCGAGTTACAGGCATCTATTATTCTCTGCATTAGTTCATCTATAGATGCAATCCCGGCTTGATTCTGATACACCTAGATTTAGAAATGCTTTTAGGTAAGCAGAAATAAGGAAAGAAAGAAAAAAGTTATGAATAATCACCTTGTTTTTCGGGTATCCCCAAAGGAAATAGTCCATAGGTGCCAAGCCCGGTGAGAGAGGTGGCCACTGAATCGTCTCCCGTGTCAATATAACACCATCAGGCATGTAAAGAGATGTCTCGATAGGCAATTTGATGGGCTTTATGGACGATTCAGTGGCCATCTCGATGGATTTCTAACAAAAAAACTAAGGGAACACGTATTTTTTAGTTTTCTTTCTAGCTATCTTAGTTTCCGAGAAAAAGTCGTTATCCATGTACCTTGGGACACCCTGTATGTGTTTTTATCCACCGTAACTCAGTAACCCAAAACATAATATATCCCCAAAAGAAATCATTCTTTTCTGTTTTGAGGCGTCTACAATTTGAAATATCACCATTCTATTTATTTATCATTCCTAAATTTGGAGCGAGTCCAATGTTTACTTAAGATGTATGGAATGAAGGCGCTTTACTTGTGCGGTCAGAAAGTTCAGTCAGTGTTACTACCGCGACCTGTGTATACAACACACAGTTCGTGTATATTTCTAACAAAAATGTCTAGTGTAGAAATCCGAACAGTTTTCTTGACACAGTTTAAAATTTATATTCTTGAGTATAATACAGGTGTTGTGGTGGTGCTGGTATCAGAGCAAATCTAATTAGGAATTATAACAGGGTAAGAGCTCATTTATTTTTTTTATTAGTTTTCACTCCTGGTAAGAGGTAGTATCGTGTTTGTGTTGAATTTTAATCAGGAATTCATGTTTTGTTGTACTCTACGTACATGGAAAAAGGTTTAACGCTTAGTAAAATAGTCGCAGGAAGCACAAGCTTAATATTAATAAAAAGTAAGCTTTATTCAGACAAGATAAACTTTAAAAAATCCATTTAAAACAAAATAAAAGAAGTACCTTCATACAAAATTGAATAGATTTTTCAGGATTTTGAGATTTACTAGAAAACAATTCTTATTCTTTAAACTGGATGTTACTAAATCCATATTTGTAGACCTATAACTTTTATATAAATTAGATTCGAGTCCAAATAGCTGCTGTTCTACGGGCAGTATTCACTAAAGTTATAGACAAAAGTATCTTAACAGTTGTAAGAAGGTCTAAAGTAAAGACCTTCTTAATCTTAGATTAGGACCTGGGATTTCTGTGTGGGATTAAAATTTGCTAATCACTTGGTTAATCCCTTTCTTTATTATTTTTTATAGAGTATTGTTCATTTTTGGTTATTATTTTTTTGTAACTAGTTCATTAATCCAAAATAAATGAAGATTATTGCCAATTTCAGTCACATTTTTGTTTGCTTTTTTATGACCTAGTTCTTTAGATCGGGTAATCATTATTCTTCCTCATTATTTTTTTAGAGATTTAAGAGATTATTATAAGGATTAATAACTTTAATATCATTAAAGTTAATGATATTAATTAAAGATAATGATTAATATCATTTAATAATTAATAACATTAATTTATCACGAAGTGATAAATAATTTCGTGTTATAAAACTAATGACAAAAAAAGGGTCTCTCTTTTTCAAATCATCCACAAGTAATATAATCAACTCTTACAAAATTTAAAATTAAATTCTGCTGACAGTTTTAGAGTCTCGAAATTTTTAATATATTTCGCTTTCTAGATTTCACTGTGGCGCATTGTATGATTTCTCCCACGAAGGATTTTTTAAACTCAGATAATCGAGTAAAATGCTGTTTTAAATTTTAGGCTAGACAATATGTTATTAAATGAAACCACCAAACATTAATTTGACCTTTATATAGGTGGGAGACGGGGCCACATTTGAACAGAATTTACATTTTCTGTTCACAGAGTGCACCAGAATCGTATTATTGAACCTTTTTATTTTGTTTACTACAACTTTCAAGTATCCTGAACAGATTTATATCAATAAACAGTTGGTACTTTACATACATATCTATATTTTTTTTAATTTAAAATGTTGTGTCAAATGTTAATATCTGCCCCACTGGTGGGGTAGCTTTGAACACAATACAAAATAGAAAGAAATGATATTACTTTACTCTGAATCTACCTTCTATCAGTTATTTCTCTCGACTACTACATTACTTTCTCTTTTAAACCACTGAAATCTAGTTCGGGATGTTGTACCCGAAGTGATGGGTTTAGGAAGTTTGAACAAAATATTCGGTTTGTTGCGCTTCTTAAAGCACAGAAAAAAGTCACAAACTTGCAGGTCTTTAGGGGCACATTTTGACTGGTGATGTTGAAATGTGCCCCCTCTCCTTCCATAAAAGAAAATTTAGTATCCAACACTTTTTGCAAGCAAATAGACTTTTTGTAAATACTAGATTTAAAAATACGAATTCCAAATGTTAATTTGGACTAACAATACTTACACCTTGTCCACTACAATCTTCTACAATACACTTCCAAAGATGCTGCAAACAATTTTACTTCCACCTCACAAAATATAACATTCCTCAGTTCTGACTTTACCAAACAATGGAAACGAAGGGAAACTCTGTCACAATTATACAACAGGTCTACCACAACATATTGGAGAAAATTACCAACCATAAATGTTTTAAATATTTGGCAAGAAATTAAAACTGTTTAAAGGTTACAATAATTACAACTAATAATTCAAACTTGAAAGTCTGAGCGTATAAATTTACAACTTCTCGAAGATGGATACTTTTTAAGCACGTAGCTTATTAATTTGGCACTTCCATATTTACGTGTAATTTAAGAATAATAATTCTTAAGAATATTAAACGGGAGGAAAAAAAAATTATGTAATTAGAACTACGTAATTCGAGAAAAGTAGAGTACCATTCATGAGATCTCTTTCTGCGCCAGTTGAATAATACCGGTATTATTGTACTGAAACAAACTTTTACTTTTAATCTCTTGTGATTAAAAAAGTTTCACCGCTAGAGATTACAGGGTACTCTGTATGCTTTGCCCTTCTTTTCAATTTTATCAATTCTGAGCAAATTTTTAATTACTTTTATAAATTAAATGTTGGTTTTATTAATTTTTACAATCTCTTAAAATTTTTGGTAATTCATACTAGCCTTTAAGACTAATTTCATACATATTACTTGAATTTAATGTAACATCAATGCACATTTACAAACTTCGGAAGGTGATTCAGCAGCTCAAATGCAACTAAAAAATATTCTATTCACTTTGGCCCAAGATACTTGCATTTTTAACTTTTTCCGTCGATATTCCCGCTTTTTCCACCATAAAAACGGCCGTAACTTTTCTATCCTTTATCCTACAACAAATCTGCTTATTCCTAAACAAAAGAGCATTAAATTTTCCTATAAATCTGCTTAATCCACAGCCTCAAAATGTTTCTTATAAACAACGAAATTTTTTACTTTAACCACGTCCCAATTTTCTGCATTTACACCCTCTCTATTCGGGGTAGGGTTTTATTAAAACCCCCCCAAAAAAATCCACATGGTATTGAAGCTCAATAAATGCGCAACTTTTTCCTGTAATTGGGTGACTCCTTGATTCATTAATCATTGAAAAAATACAGTTGAAAATTTTAATAGAAATGATCGAGAACGAATTTTTTAGACATTAAAGTAAAAATTTCATTGTTTTTAAGAAACGTTTTGATTAATAAGCAAAATAGAGCCTCAGTTGGATTGTGGGTAATGTCGGTTACAAAAGATAGAGGACCTGGTACATATTCTTGTTGAATGCCCATTCTACAAGCCTATTAGAGAGTATTACCATTCTGATAATGTAGGGAAACATATTGAAAAACCCAGACACTGTCAATTCAGCTCATGTTTTGTATAAATACGAGTAACATCCATTTTGAAATTAAGACATTTTCTTTCAATAAAGGTATGAATGGTTTTGTAAAAACTTATCTATAACTCTGGTCTGCATAAGATAATTCATTTATTAATTCTGTATTTGTAATTATTAATCTTTGGTTTCTTTATAATTGTATGTTATTGATCTGTACACCATCACCTTTATATGGGGACTACCCCTATAACAAATAAATTAATTGAATTGAAGAAACGCTTTGAGGCTCTGGTTTAAGCAGATTTATAGGAAATTTATTGCTCTATCATTTGGTCAAAAGTGATACCATGGTTCTTCACAGAGGAGAAATTTATTGGGATATTATTATTATTTTAATAGGGCGCCACGGTTAGAGACCTGCAAAGCTAATACGAGGGTCGTTTGAAAAGTCCGTGCAAAAATAAAAACTACTTAATTTTTTGGGGTAAACCTTTTTTATTTTTCAACATAGTCTCCTTTTAGGCTTATACACTTCGTCCAACGCTGCTCTAGTTTGTTGATCCCTTCCGAATAATAGGATTTGTCCAAGTCTGAAAAATAGCCATTCGTTTCTGCAATCACCTCCTCGTTTGAATAAAATCTTTTTCCCGCCAGCCATTTCTTCATATTGGGGAACAAATAGTAGTCCGAGGGAGCCAAGTCTGGAGAATAGGGGGGATGTGAAACGAGTTGGAACCCTGTTTCCATTAATTTTGTGACCACAACTGCTGAGGTGTGAGCTGGTGCGTTGTCGTGATGGAAAAGGACTTTTTTGTGGGCCAATCGTGGGCGTTTTTCTTGCAGCTCGGTTTTCAAACGGTCCTATAACGATGAATAATATGCACCTGTAATAGTTTTACCCTTTTCCAGATAGTCGATGAGGATTATTCCTTGCGAATCCCAAAAGACAGTCGCCATAATCTTTACGGCCGAAGGAACGGTCTTCGCCATTTTTGGCGCAGATTCCCCCTTGGTAACCCATTGTTTAGATTGTTCTTTGGTCTCAGGAGTGTAGTGATGTATCCATGTTTCATCCACAGTGACGAAACGACGCTTAAAGTACTGCGGATTCTTCTGGAACAGCTGCAAACCGTCCTTGCAACACTTCACACGATTTCATTTTTGGTCAAGCGTGAGCAATCGCGGCACCCATCTTGCGGATAGCTTTGTCATGTCCAAATGTTGATGCAAAATATTATGTACCCGTTCATTCGAGATGCCCACAGCACTAGCAATCTCACGCACCTTCACTCTTCTGTCATCCATCACCATATCATGGATTTTATCAATGATTTCTGGAGTAGTAACCTCAACAGGGCGTCCAGAACGTTCAGCGTCACTTGTGCCCATATGGCCACTCCGAAAATTTTGAAACCACTTATAAACTGTTCTAATCGAAGGTGCAGAGTCACCATAATGTTTATCAAGCTTCTCTTTAGTCTCCTCAGGCGTTTTGCCTTTCATAAAGTAGTGTTTAATCAACACACGAAATTCTTTTTCGTCCATTTTTTGAAAATCACTCGACTTCCTCGATTCAAACGAATGCCAAACACAAAGAAATAGACCGATCTGGCTGAAACTTGGTGTGTGTTCTTCCAAGAGATGCTACTAACTAAACATAACCTCGATATGCGCCAGTAGTGCTATCTCTCTGACTTTGCACGGACTTTTCAAACGACCCTCGTATGTATTGTGGTACTGGGTTCAATTCCCCGGTCTCTAGGCCTTGGATTTTATTTAATGGTTAATAAAAGAAATTTACAGTAAAGTATGTTTGCTAGTCGCCTCCGTCCACGACACCTAATTGGTAGTTGGACGTTAAGCCCCGCCTGAAATTATTATTTTAATGTTATTTATTCCCTACTCTATTTTTTATACAGTTCTATGTTAGACTTGAGGAAACTTCGTAAAACCTAAGGTCGCATTTAAGGCCGTAAAGATGACGTGTGATTTGTGAATTTTAGGAGCGCTAGTATGTTATAGTGTTTGTGTACTTAGTGGTCCAACATCCTTGAAAAAAATGGCTAGTCTACTTCTTCCTACAGGTATCCTTTTATCTGCGTCTCTGTATTCTTTGTTTGGACTAATTTTTTTTTTGTAGGAGAATTAGTTTGAGGTAGTTTTGGGAAAAGATAGAAGTAGTGAAGTCGCCCACATCCAGATGCGAGGGGTGCTAGTTTTTTTTAGAGAGGGTTAGTCTCCTAGTGTTCTTAGTGCGTAAGCACCACCACTTCGTCAAGGTTGGACACCAAGTGGGGTCACGGCCGGAAGGGGCCAGGGCCGTAGAGAGGACGAAAAAAGAAGAACACCGGACTTACCCTAAAGCAGATATGCAGAAGAAAAGAAAAATACTATTGAAGATGAATGGAAGAGTAAAGGATACAGAACGACGGTTGTTGCTTTCATTCTTCTAGCCGATGAACGCTGGTGCACTGTCTGGTAGCCTGGAAAGAACAGAAATGAAGACATAGCAAAGGTTATAGAATGCGAGGTTACAGAACCAGAAGCAAGAGAAGGCTGTGAACGACTGAACACTGTAGTTTTCTCCTTTGAGTGCCATTCTGTTCTTATACCTGTATTCCATCTCTTTTTATCTTGCCTCAATTAATTCATTTTTTAATTGTTAAAAACTGAATATTTATTAAAGAAACAAAACTTTTTTAAATCAAATAGAGCAGGAAACACTTGCACGAGCTTCTTCTATCTCTATTATTATTGCTAGAAGTGCAATTTACTTCAGTTCCTTCCAAATACTCGTAATTGCAAGAAATAAAGGGATTACAGAGGTAATAGAACAGAATAACATTGAACAGAACAGCATTTTCATCAGAACAGAATAAGGTTACAGAGGTTAGGAAGGGTAACTCAACACCCCAAGTAATCTTTCATAAAGGAAAGGATGTTGAGGAGTTATCCTAAGAAGTGTTAGTACATTAGTGGTTAGTCAATACGTCCCAGCTCTCTACACTTCCTTGGGCATTACTCAGTAATATGAACATCTAGGTTTTTAATAGGATGAAAAAATAATTACCATTTCAGTCGAGTAAAATTTATTTTGCCGGAGCTTTCGACCTAGGGACTAGGTCATCTTCAGGGCTATGGAACATATTTACAGATTGTTAACAATGATTCTATTAAAATGAATATGTATAATGTAACGAAATTTACAAAAATTATTTACCTAGTTTACAAAGAAATACTTTTTCATTACACGGTTGGTGTGTCTTCTGTCTTGTCTGTCCATGGACTGGGTGTGATCGGTCTGTGTGTGATATGTGTTAGGTTGTGTGGAAGTCAGTGTTGCCAATTGTCAAGCATTTTGTAGTAAGTTTTTTTTTTTAAAGGCGCGTCAACATCTAAGGTTATAGGCGCCCGGAGCTTTTTCCAGTGCACTCCCGGCCTCCGGACAGTGTTCTCTCGTTACAGACAACACTGTCCATCACCGGACAGTGAGCTGTAAGAAGCTCCTAGGAAGAGAAAATCTAAGGGTCAGCTGCTGGATTCGAACCCGGGACCTCCGCGTGGGAGTCCAGTATGCTATCCTCATAGCTAATCCCTTCCCTTGTTGTAAGTTTGTTGTATATGTTAAATTGTTCGTGTCTGTTTTGAAATTTAAACTGTTTTCTGTCTTAGATATGTAAGTATATCATTTCTAGCACTTTCCTTTTTTGTGTGTTGATTTCTGATTTAAGTATCTTTGTGTTTGGAAAATCGAAAGTGTGATGATTTTCTGTGCTGTGTAGTCCCCTAGGTCGAAAGCTCGGTAAAATTTATTTTACTCGACTGAAATGGCAATTATTTTTTCATCCTATTGAAACTATGAATCAGTCACTAAAAAGAATGAACATCAAGGTTTTTGTTATCTGTATAATGGAAGTAAGAGTTAAAAATATTTTATAAAAAGGCGAACGTTAGAAATATGGTTATTGCAGTAAGATAGATTGAGTTCTGGGAGTTTACATGCCAGAGTTATTTGACATGTTCATTTCTGGAATCTACTCAAAATTATTGTGTGCCAGTTAACCACCATTTTGCGGCTTACTAAAGTTAATTAATCTAATTGTTTAATGGAACTCTCGGTATTAGAAGATTACTAATCAATGGATATGACGTAATTAATAATTATTAATGATATTAAAAATTCAGACGTGCTAATTGCCTTTCATTAGGCGATGGCATGTTGCGTCCTCAGACTTACCTAATAATGCCCAACCTTGCTCTGACAGATCATCCTTGCCATACGATTGGTAAGACTGAGGGTTTTAAAGTGTAATATCCAATGAATACGTTGGATCAAGTTTCTCGTAGAAAATCTATGATGAAACTTCACTATGAAACTCTCATAACGCGCCAACTGTTGTTTTTGTTTTTCTGCTTTCTGTAACTGAATAATTCGTAATTTAATATTTGCCTAACACTTAAAATATGATTTACTCGACATAACAAGCTTCTCCTAAAACTATTTAAATCGATTTTACTCATATGCTGCGCAGTTTAAAGAGGGCTTTGTTGTGAACATTGAGATGATGAAAAAGTTTTTCTTTGTGTTGGTATTTCTCTAATCGTTCATTAATGCCAACTTATTAGAGAAGGGATTAACTAATAGGTAGCGTAATGGATTTCCATGCAGATTCATGGATTCCATTCATTTTTAGAACAATTTAGGCTAGAATCTGACCTTATCCAGTGTTTATTAAATATACAGGGTGCGTTCCAAAAGTTATGCAATAATTTTTTTAAAAAGTAATTTAGTGAACAGATTTGAACAAACACTTAAAATTCTTCAAAGTACTATCCTTGAGCCTCTACACATTTTTTCCAACGACTCTGCCATGACCGATACGCGCCCTGGAAGGCGTCTTCGGAGACCTATCGCAAGGTCTTCGTCACGGCTGATTGGATCTCTTCCTTTCAGGGCTGCCTTAATCCGAGGGAACAAAAAGAAGTCTGCTGGGGCGACGTCAGGGCTATAGGGGTGATGGGGGCAGCGTTGGCACCTGGAATTATTGGCCAGGAACTCGCGGACTCGTAGCGCGTTGTCGTGATGGAGTTGCCAGGTAGCGGAGATGTCTTTTCTCGTCCTGATGACCCTTTTTCAGCGGAGTCTTTCCAGCACATCCACTGTAGTAGGCAGCGTTAACTGTCTGTCCTTGAGGAACAAACTCTTTATGCACCACTCCTTTACTGTCTAAAAAGACAATGAGCATTGTTTTCACTTTTTGATTTAAATCATTCTTGCCTTTTTTGGGGGCTTGGGGGACTGGTCGGTGTGGCTACTCAGAGCTTTGGCGTTTTGTTTCTGGGTCTTATTCAAAAACCTAGGTTTCATCACTAGTGATGACGTTGTCCAAATAATCAGGTTCAATTTCAGTACGTTGCAAATTTCCGCTCGGTTAATTTTTCGTGACACGGTTGGCTCGCAGAGGTTTACAATAACTGACGTCCTGCCGCTTCCACAGCTTGGAGAGCACTGAGACCGGTTTCGAGGCAAAGCTTAGCGTCCTGCCGACCTACTCCAAGTGCTTCGGTCCCACTCCAACCGATAGGAGCGGCGCGGGAAGTTCAATTGCATTACTTTTCGAACGCATCCTGTATAGTATGTTGGAGAAGACGTTTACTTCATACGAGAAACCAAAGTAAATAACGGTCACCCACAACAGAGCCTGGATACCATGCGAAGGCTACGATACAACTGGAGGTCGCCTGGTGTCCGGAGGGTACCGTTAGTAACGGCCAGCATTCGCGCCGCCAACTAACTCCTCAGCACGGTGGCTCACACCTTGATTTACGTCATTAACAGTGTACCACAATTGTGCATCTCTTCGTATGTCACTGTGAAAATATTCATGTTCAGTGTTCATCGTGCAAGGCTGCGCTTCTTAGGGAGCCGACCACCCTAAGAACAGCGAGTTACTTCCTCCTATAACCTATTAGTCGCCTCTTACGACATCCTGGATAAAGGAGCAGGCCTATTCTAGCCCCGGACCTGCAGGGGCAAATATACTATGTAACAATAACGACCAAGTCGGCAATACGCAGCCCAGTTTTGGTGATCAGTTTTTTAATAAATTGATTTTGAAGATATACTATGAAATTAGGACGACCCAGTATGTTAAATTCAGCCCTGTTCCAGTAATTGCTTATCTAAGATTAAAATCACTCTTTTTAGGACAATATAGGCGGGGAATCCGACTTTTTCTACTGTTTATTAAATATTTGCTTTGAAATAAGGACAACCCGTTCTGCTAAATTCAGGCCTGTTCCAGTAATTGCTTATCTAAGATTAAAATCACTCTTTTTAGGACAATATAGGCGGGGAATCCGACTTTTTCTACTGTTTATTAAATATTTGCTTTGAAATAAGGACAACCCGTTCTGCTAAATTCAGGCCTGTTCCAGTAATTGCTTATCTAAGATTAAAATCACTCTTTTTAGGACAATATAGGCGGGGAATCCGACTTTTTCTACTGTTTATTAAATATTTGCTTTGAAATAAGGACAACCCGTTCTGCTAAATTCAGGCCTGTTCCAGTAATTGCTTATCTAAGATTAAAATCACTCTTTTTAGGACAATATAGGCGGGGAATCCGACTTTTTCTACTGTTTATTAAATATTTGCTTTGAAATAAGGACAACCCGTTCTGCTAAATTCAGGCCTGTTCCAGTAATTGCTTATCTAAGATTAAAATCACTCTTTTTAGGACAATATAGGCGGGGAATCCGACTTTTTCTACTGTTTATTAAATATTTGCTTTGAAATAAGGACAACCTGGTCTGCTAAATTCAGGCCTGTTCCAGTAATTGCTTATCTAAGATTAAAATCACTCTTTTTAGGACAATCTAGGCCGGGAATCCGACTTTTTCTACTGTTTATTAAATATTTGCTTTGAAATAAGGACAACCCGGTCTGCTAAATTCAGCCCTGTTCCAGTAATTGCTTATCTAAGATTAAAATCACTCTTTTTAGGACAATATAGGCGGGGAATCCGACTTTTTCTACTGTTTATTAAATATTTGCTTTGAAATAAGGACAAACCGTTCTGCTAAATTCAGGCCTGTTCCAGTCATTGCTTATCTAAGATTAAAATCACTCTTTTTAGGACAATCTAGGCCGGGAATCCGACTTTTTCTACTGTTTATTAAATATTTGCTTTGAAATAAGGACAACCCGGTCTGCTAAATTCAGGCCTGTTCCAGTAATTGCTTATCTAAGATTAAAATCACTCTTTTTAGGAGAATCTAGGCCGGGAATCCAACTTTATCCATTGTTTTTTGTGCATATACTATGAAATTAGGACGTCTAAGCCAGTAAAATTCAGCTCTTTTCCAATAATTAGTCAGATTCTAGCCTAGACGATTCTAAAAAGAATGATTTCAATCTTTGATAACTAATTACTTGATCAGGGCCGAATATTACCTACTGGGTTAGCATTATTTTATGGTATATGCACAAAAAACAATGGAAAAAGTCGGAATCCCGGCCTAGATTGCTGCAATGAAAGATTTTAAATTTAAATAACAATAAACGCTTATTCTTAAAAAAAAAAGTATTCTTTTTACTAAATTTAAACACATAAGTAACTAAAGCAATACAGCAGTGGTTATTAGCCGTCTGCCAGGAGTCATATTACATCAATTCAAAAATTTGGTCACTGAATCTTAATTGTAACAGAACAGAGGCAAAACAAAATAGAAGATCCGATAAATACAACCCGAATTACAAATATAAATGCAGAAATACTGAATCTGAAACTATTATTAAATATTTTACTTACATAAATTAAATTACAAAGAAGCTATACTTCTACATTATATAATGTAGAATGTATATAATGTATATAATATACGGGGGTCGTTTGAAAAGTCCGTGCAAAGTCAGAGAGATAGTTATGTTTAGTTAGTAGCATCTCTTGGAAGAACACACACCAAGTTTCAGCCAGATCGGTCTATTTCTTTGTGTTTGGCATTCGTTTGAATCGAGGAAGTCGAGTGATTTTCAAAAAATGGACGAAAAAGAATTTCGTGTGTTGATTAAACACTACTTTATGAAAGGCAAAACGCCTGAGGAGACTAAAGAGAAGCTTGATAAACATTAAGGTGACTCTGCACCTTCGATTAGAACAGTTTATAAGTGGTTTCAAAATTTTCGGAGTGGCCATATGGGCACAAGTGACGCTGAACGTTCTGGACGCCCTGTTGAGGTTACTACTCCAGAAATCATTGATAAAATCCATGATATGGTGATGGATGACAGAAGATTGAAGGTGCGTGAGATTGCTAGTGCTGTGGGCATCTCGAATGAACGGGTACATAATATTTTGCATCAACATTTGGACATGACAAAGCTATCCGCAAGATGGGTGCCGCGATTGCTCACGCTTGACCAAAACCGAAATCGTGTGAAGTGTTGCAAGGACGGTTTGCAGCTGTTCCAGAAGAATCCGCAGGACTTTAAGCGTCGTTTCGTCACTGTGCATGAAACATGGATACATCACTACACTCCTGAGACCAAAGAACAATCTAAACAATGGGTTACCAAGGGGGAATCTGCGCCAAAAAAGGCGAAGACCGTTCCTTCGGCCGTAAAGATTATGGCGACTGTCTTTTGGGATTCGCAAGGAATAATCCTCATCGACTATCTGGAAAAGTGTAAAACTATTACAGGTGCATATTATTCATCGTTATTGGACCGTTTGAAAACCGAGCTGCAGGAAAAACGCCCACGATTGGCCCGCAAAAAAGTCCTTTTCCATCACGACAACGCACCAGCTCACACCTCAGCAGTTGTGGTCACAAAATTAATGGAAATAGGGTTCCAACTCGTTTCACATCCCTCCTATTCTCCAGACTTGGCTCCCTCGGTCTACTATTTGTTCCCCAATATGAAGAAATGGCTGGCGGGAAAAAGATTTTATTCAAACGAGGAGGTGATTGCAGAAACGAATGGCTATTTTTCAGACTTGGACAAATCCTATTATTCGGAAGGGATCAACAAACTAGAGCAGCGTTGGACGAAGTGTATAAGCCTAAATGGAGACTATGTTGAAAAATAAAAAATGTTTACCCCAAAAAAATTAAGTAGTTTTTATTTTTGCACGGACTTTTCAAACGACCCTCGTATAATGAGTTAAGGATAATAATTAAATTGTTCAATGAAAAAGGCTCGGTAATATCAAGCTTCTCGATTGTATTTATAAATATTCTGCCATCCATACTGACCATCAGGTGGTTAATAACCTTCCTCCGACCGATAGAGACTTTTTCTAGAAAGACCACCTCCTTTCAAGACAGGACAACATCTTCAATGTCTCTCGTGTTGCAGAGCGCACAAACCATACCCTCTCCCAGATCTACTGACATTATAGTTCGCAGATTATGTTTAGCAAGTTACTATTGCTAACACAATCACTTGCAACTAGATCTACTTTTAGTTTTTTATGGTTAGCTTAAGTATTTTCTCCTGTTTCTATCTAGCGAGACGCCCCAGGGTGTTCTGACCACCGCATAATCAGTATTCTGTCCCAACCTTCAAAAATTCCAATTTTACTTACATTCACTTAAAAAAACATAATACAAAATATTTAACTGTGTTACATAATTTATAAAACGAAATGGTGATTTTAAATAAATGATTTAAAACAAGATACACATTACGCCTCATACTGTTAAGTGGTTGTCTAATGAGTCTGTAGTTGCCACGTGGGTGGAAACCATTGCACTGTCTGTGCGAAGACTCAGGTGCATTTAGCTATTTCTTCTCTATTATCGTTACTTGTAGTTACTCTAGCCACTTTAATAGTTTTAGAGTGACATGGCATTTTCCAACTCACAAACTTTAGTATTATTAGTTCTAGACAGAACTTGTTCACACTAACTTATCAGCTGCGTCCGTTCATATATGGCTTTAGCATGTCACCTGATCGTAAAAAATCTTCACTATGACCTTTAGGTTATTTTTGGTTTTTAGAAGGAATACTCTTTAAACGGGACTACTGTCGAAGGAATCAGAAACGCTAGCGGTCGTTTGTTTCATTCCAAGGGAAACACCCCTCTATTGTAAAGTAGAACAGGCAACAGTTTGCACGTGCATGAAATAATGCAATCAAGAAAAACTGTTATGTTCAACAAACTAGGTATTCCCATCAGTACAACATTGTTGCTTATAACAAATGTTTCTGAGTTAAAATCCATCAAATGGCAAATTGTAAAATTTTTACATTTATAGGGCAATTTTTTGAAAGAAATTTTGGAAAATGCAATCCTCAGGCTAGCACTTTAAAGCTGCTTCTCTATCAGTGCAGAATATGTACTAAAATACGAGTAAATTAATAATTTGATATCTGCGAGAAGTCCTCAGTTTTCTGCATTTACACCCCTCTATTCGGGCAGGGTCTTATTAAAAACCAAAAAAATCCATATGGTCTTGAAGCTCAATAAATGCCCAACTTTTCCTGTAATTGGGTGACTCCTTGATTCATTAATCATTGAAAAAATGCAGTTAACAATTTTAACAGAAATCATCGAAAACAAATTTTTTAGACATTAAAGTAAGCATTTCATTGTTATAAGAAACGTTTTGAGGCTCTGGGTAAAGCAGATTTATAGGAAATTTAATGCTCTTTCGTTTGGAATGAACAGATTTGTTGTAGAATAAAGGATAGAAAAGTTACGGCCATTTTTTTGGTGGAAAACGCGAATATCGACGGAAAAGTTAAGAAATACAAATATCTTGGACACTATTGAGAATCGAGCCAAAGTGAATAGAATATTTTTTGTTGCATTTGAGCTGCTGAATCACCTCCCGAAGTTTCGACTTCTCCTCCGTGTACCCCCTGTACTATTGTTAAAGGGAAATCTATTCCTAAATCTATCATTAAACTATGTAAACTGCAAATAATTTTAAAGTATTTTCAAGTATAATTTGAGGAATTACGCCATCGTAGTGACGGGAGCAAATAAAGTTTAATGCGAGTCTTATCCCCCATCAATAATATAAATCCTTCTAAGGCTGTCCCATGAGCTCCAAATCCTCTAGATATTCCCTTGAGAATGCCTCTCCAGGACCAAATAACCCTTTAGAATATTATCCGAACGGTCAACTAACTCCCTTAATGATGTAACCAACTCCTTCATCATAATTTCTATTACCTCCACATTATCGTCTCAGAAGATCTATTTTCTTCCCCGCTACAACCTCTCTTTCTAAAACTCATCGGTTTTGATTTATTCAAGTTCACTTTAAGCTCTAGGTCTGAGAATACTGAACTAGTTCATCCGTTATGCGCTGCAAAAAGTTTTGGGTTGTCGGTTGACAGGTAGGTTTATAAAGAGAATGCTATCTGCTTGTAATAGAATTTTCAAATTGTAATATTTAATGCTTATACGCAGACGATATTTATGGCCGTTTGTAAAAACTGTAACGAATAAAGGGCTCAAATTACATCCCAAATTGATGAGAACCACCTCAAATACCACATAATGACAATTAAAATTTTGTAACTAATACCTAACTTTTACACGCATCATTTTAAGGAAGAAACTAAAAACTAAATTTTATTTGTAAACGCAAAATTTAGGGATACGTGACAGGGATATGTAGCGTCCTCAGGATCATTAAAATATTTCATTGTCATCAAGAAACCACCATTACGTTTGCGAGAAGTCGTTCCTGGTTCCTTAATTTCCATTACCAGAAGAATGGAGATCTTAAATATTCTACAACCGTTTCATTTTATTAAAATTAGCATTTATTTTTTCTTCTAACCAATCTAGACATCTTACAAATTGTAATAGCTCTCTAATATTCACACTGATTTTCAGCATAATTAAAGGTATCATGCAAATTTATATGTATAAATATCTTTCTTAAGTTTCCCCTATTCGTAGTGACACGAACTATAGTAATCGTGACAAATTTTCGGTGTTGCGATTAATTACTAACATTGTATAAGTAGTTGTGAGTCAGGAAAATGGCAAATAAAGTTTATACTTGGACTCAGTGAGCGCTTAAGTTGAAGGTATAATCGTGCACTATGGTACAACTTCAACCAGACGGCTAGTGTTTGATCAACGGGTGAACATCTAAGGTTATTGGCTCCCTTGAGCTTTTTTTCAGTGCACTGCCGGCCTCCGGACAGTGTCCTCTCGTTGCAGACAACTGAATTATTGCAACAATTTACATTAGAGCGCAGAAATATTCAAAATTATTTCTGAAATAAATTATTTATGGACAAAAAGTTTTAATCGTTTAATGGTATTAACCTTAATTATTTAGGAAATTTTTCGCAGTGAACGGCTCATATTGTAATACGAGGTGTGGCTATTAAATAAAGAGACTGATGCTGCTACAGAAGAACTATGCATGCGCCAAATCCTAACAACCGACAGTTGTGCAGCGTAAAGCCTTCTCTTTCGATTACAGCGTCTCACGTGTTTTGTAGAGTAATCAGTCTGACCGGAACCGTCGTTTGTGTTGTAAGAGGTGTTAGTTTCGTTTTGCCGCAAAACATGATACTACACATGTAGTAGTAGAGCAACGAATTGTCGTGAAATTTCACATCAAAACTTGGTGAAACCGCTACTGAAACTTATCTTTTATTAAAAGAAGTTCATGGTGATGAATGTTAATCACGTGCGCAAGTTTTTTGAGTGGTTCAAGCGTTTCCAATATGGCCGAGAAGACGTCGGAGATGATGACCGCCTGGGTCGCCCTTTTACGACCAAAACGTGGATGAAAATATCAATTATAATTAATCAACATTACTACCGTGAGGTGCTTGCTCAACTCCGTGAAAGAGTAAGGAAAAAAACGACCCGATTTGTGGAAGAACAAGTCACGGGGTTCTCCATCAAGACAACGCTCACAATGCATTGTCTGTCAAGACGTTTCTAGCCAAGTACAACATCCCAGTTTTAGGCCATCCGCCTTATTCGCCTGACATGGCCCTATGTGACTTTTATCTGTTCCCCCAAAGTCAAATCTGCATTAAAAGGAACACGATTTCAGTCCGTTGAAGCTGTGAAAGACATAGCGGCACGCGTCATGCAGGAGCTGACAGAAAAAGACTTCCAGCACGGTTTCGAACAATGGTAAATTCGCATGGAGCGTTGTAGGGATAGGGGAGGGGTGTATATTGAAGGTGATAATAACTAAATATGTATAAATTTACAAATGAAATGTTTTAGAGCGATAGTCTCGTTATTTAATAGCCACACCTTATGAGTACATTTCCTCTATCAAAAATAGTTAAAACAGAATGATCTATATTTTATTATTATTTAAGGCGCGTCAACATCTGAGGTTATTGGCGCCCGGAGATTTTTCCAGTGCACTGCCGGCCTCCGGACAGTGTTCTCTCGTTACAGACAACACTGTCCTTCCCTGGACAGTGAGCTGTAAGAAGCCCTTAGGAAGAAGAAAATCTAAGGGCCAGCAGCTGGATTCGAACCTGGGACCTCCGCGTGGGAATCCAATACGCTAACCACATAGCTTCCCTTTGATTAGTTACAACTATTTATAACTATAAACTGTTTCTACGTTTATATAAAATTTGTTTATTTATTTATTCACATGGTAACTAAACCTTAAAGGTTAATTCTATTTAATTTTGTTAGGACTGTTGCATATCGTACTGTTAGTTCGATTTTCGTTCCTACAATAGTCATTTTTTGTTTTCTATCGAATTTCGATTGTAATGCCTGCGCTATATAATATAAATCGCAATTAGACTTTGCTGGCCTTTTATTTTATTTATTTATTTTTTAATTTTTGGATTAAAATTGCAAAGGAACCAACATTAAGATGAGGGAAGGGATTAGCTATGAGGTTAGCATACTGGACTCCCACGCAGAGGTCCCGGGTTCGAATCCAGCTGCTAGACCCTTAGATTTTCTCTTCCTAGGAGCTTCTTACAGCTCACTGTCCGGTGATGGACAGTGTTGTCTGTAACGAAAGAACACTGTCCGGAGGCCGGCAGTGCGCTGAAAAAAGCTTCGGGCGCCAATAACCTTAGATGTTGACGCGCCTTAATAAAAAAAAATAATAATAATTTAAAAAAATAACATTAACCCTCAAACCACAAGATGAATTTTCTTGACACGAACACTAAGGTAGGGTCGGATCCGACCCGATACTATATTTTCTTGCTTACAGTGAAAAACTCAAATATAACTCAAAATAACACATTTATTTCTTTATAAAATGTATAAATTTTTTAATAAATTGTATAATTTTATGGCATTAGTCTATTTAGAATGGCCTAATAAGTGAAGAAATGAACTTGAAAAAGGAACTTTGTTTCAATAAAAACAAAACAGTTTACAAAAAGGTTGAATGAAAATTAAAGTAAAATAGTGGTGCGGTAACAAAATTATCACATTGTTAAGGAAAAAATCATTTGATTGTTCGCCATTATCAGTGGGAACAAGTAGGACATATTTTCCAATCGTAAGGAGTAAATCCTTTGGAAAACGCTCGTTTTTCAGTCTTTTTTCTTCTAGAGGAAGCGTCAAGGCAAACGCAAGATTCTTGAGAAACGTCGAACGTGCATCTCCAGAGTAACTTTCTTCATTTTTGTTCCACTTGTGCAGGACAAAACGTATAACGTTAATACCAAGGTCGGGTCGGATCCGACCCAGAATCTGACTTACTGAAAGAAATACAAACCTAGAGAGCGGATAGACCCTTACCGAATCGGCGGAAACAGTGTGGCCTCTTCCTAAGGACTCACAGAAAGGGTATACCGAGTCTAATCGCTAAGAGTTAATTGTGGGGGGAAAAATGGAAATTTGTTTTCGCCTCGGGTCGGATCCGACCCGCATCTTGTGGTTTGAGGGTTAAGATACAGTCTCATTACTGAAGATGTGTAAACACTTAGTGAAACTGCTAAGGTGTTAGAACAGTGGATTCTGATTCGAAAAATCAGAGTTCGATCCCAGCTATATAGTAAAGTAAAATAAAGTAATTGCCTAATTTTTCAGGCGGACTTTACGTCCAACTACCAAATTAGGTGTCGTGGATGGAAGCGACTAGCAAACATACTTTACTGTAAATTTCTTTTATTAACCATTAAATAAAATCCAAGGCCTGAGACCGGGAATCGAACCCAGTACCACAGTACATATTAGCTTTACAGGTCTCGCCTCTAACCGCTCGGCTATTGTGGTGCCTGATCCCAGCTGTATATTTTTTGAATTATTTTATATTTCATTTACTTTTATTATTAATTCTTTTATTTTCTAATTTGGTTTCCGCTTTGTCTTATTGCCTATCGTTCCTCATTTATTTTCTTTTCCTTGAATTCTAGGCTTTCGTCGTAAGTAGAGAAAAAAACCGACCTGACGCTCAACTTCTTAGTAAAAATTTTCTGTTCTTTCTTTAATCTATTCCTCTTCTCTAAACGCTGACAGGCACTGCCTATTTCTTGAATTGTAGAGGGCGTAGTACATTAAACAAAGAAAGCGAAGATGATATTGAAAGTGTGGTTAGGTCCAGAAGCAGTGTTCGATAATTTTATCCATTGTAACACGCATATTTATTTGTACCAGAGTTTCATCCATTATCAGAGGTAGAGGTAGAGATCCATTAATCAGTTTGGTAAAGAGATTTTAACTTCACTTATGTTATTAACTTGCCCTACACTAGCTGGACTTAATTAACATGCGTTCTTCGATGTATAAAATTAAATTTAAGCAGAGTGATAACGCTTGTATGGAATTTATTAAAGAATTTTCTGACGTGCCACTGAACAGTTGACAGATTACAAAATTTATTAAAATTTCCCAATTCATAATGACAACCTGATTAAAGCCGCGACTCATTTTACCCAACTCACTTCTCCTAGAGTTGGCGGAGGTAAAGAAAACGTATGATGCTAAGTAGTTGGTTAGATAAGATCAGAATGGCTGATTTAGTTTAATATAACATGTGTTTCGTTTGCGAATACGTAGCGTAGGATGGCGTTTAAATGGAGGGAAGGCCTTTCAAATAAAATACAAAATATACTGCTCCACAAAAAAAGTGGCGCACTTTAAAAATGCGTTATTTTTTTTTCTCTGTAACTTTTTTATTCTACATTTCATTTTAGTTAGCAAATAAAAGAAGTATAAAGTTACGGGAAGGCTAAAATAACATAAAAAAATGATCTAAAAGAAATGAAAACCTTTAATTTAACAAAAAAGTACTTCTCAGCAAAAAATGAATTTGAAAAAAAAAGTATTTCTTCCGATTAAAAAAGGAGAAAAAGAATTTTAGTGACGTGTATTGCTCGGCTTACTGCATCCAACATCCTCGGCATACTCCTTATTAAATTTCTCACGAAATCTTGTGTTAATTCCTGCCATATCTCCACCAGAGCTCCTCGCAACTCTTCTAAGCTCCTGGGAGGATTATTTCTCCATCTTAATCGCCTACCCAGCTCATCCCAAAGATGTTCAATTGGATTTAAATCCGGGCTGCGTGCTGGCCACCTCAAAACACGAATGCTAGTATCCTGTAGATATTGAACAACACAGGCGGCAGTGTGTGGTCGGGCATTATCTTGCAAAAAATAAAATTTTCCCCAATAAATGGTGCATAGGGTATCACATATTGCTGCAAAATTTCCCTCACATACAAATCTGCACTCAAGATTGCCCTGTTGAACACGTGGAGCTCAGTCTAAGCCCCCATAGAAATCCCAGCCCACACCATCACTGAACCACCTCCGAATGGTAGTCTACCAGAAATATTGCACGGAGCGAAGCGCTCCCCAGGCCTTCTCGTCGCCTCCCATCAGGTGCGTAGAGAGAAAAACGGGACTCGTCTGAGAAGAGAACGTTTTTCCAATCTTTCTCAGACCAGTTGCGGTGTTCCCTAGCGACTCTAGACGGGCTCTCCGATGGTCTACGGTGAGCAATGGTCCTGTGGCTTGCTTCCTAGAGCGTAAATTCATTTCAGCGAGCCTTCTTCGTACATTTTCGGCACTGACTGTAACTCCACGAACAGTAAGCAGTGTTTGAGCTGTTTCAGAAGCAGTTGATGTACGATTTCTCAGAGTGTGAATTCTAATAAATCGGTCATCAAGTGCTTCTGTGGCCCTCCGAGCTGTCGAACCTTGTCTGCGAGTGCAGAGGCCTGTCTCCCGGTAACGATGGATGGCTCTACGGACGGTGGTCTCAGGCAACCCTAACGTTCGTGCTGCGTACCGCTGACTCCGTCCATCCTCAACTAATGCAATAATACGGGCCACTTGCTCTGCAGTAATCACCATTTTCTGAGAATTTGCAATGCTTTCAGCTTGAAAAAAGTCGAAACGCAACTGTAGAGGTCAATAAATTTATTTACTGTTGTGGTAAAGTTCATGTTGTTGTTTACACAAAAAGACCGAAGGGGATTGATTAAACGAGGAATTGCTTCTCTATTTACAAGAAACTTTGGGCCTTGATTCGATTAATTGTTCCCTGACAGTTTATGAAAATAATTAAAACTAATAATCTTTCTCCAAAATGTGATAAAACAAAAATTAACGCTTTTTTCAAAGTGCGCCACTTTTTTTGTGGAGCAGTTTATATTGTGAATTTATGAGCGAGCTCACTGCACAAATCGATCAACTCCAATTTTTGAAACAACTTAAATTTAAGTGTCAAAGAACATGGTTCAGTCACAGCTTTTTTTTTACATTTATAATAAATTTCACCAAATAATAATGGTTAACACCATTAAACGACAAAACGTTTTTAGCTATTGAATAGTAAATAATTTATTTCAGAAGCCATATTGATTCATTCTGTGCTCCTATTGTGAATCGTTGCAATAATTCAACTCAAATACAGTAGAGGTAAATTTATTTGAATTTATATTATAAACGGAATTATAATAGACAATGTACATTATTTCATCGGATTTCTCCACTTTTTTGTTTTGTTTTATGCAGTTAATCGAGTTGTGCAGTGAACAGCTCAATTGATGCTACAAATTTTGAAACCTATTTTAGAGAGTTAAAGCATCGTACTAGGGGCACTACTTATATTTTGAGCCTTGGCAACATTGAGTGTTGTCAGGTACTATCTGACGTTTCCACTTGAAAGTTTAACATTTTTGACCATAACCTTCTTCAGAACGTTTTGTTATTTGAGCGCGATTTGTGTTGTCAACAGTCACTTGAAAATTGTGTCTCAGGGAAAAAAGTGGAATTAACTCGTGAAAATTTTCGTGCAATGATTTATTACGACTTTCGACGTGGATTATCAAGAAAGGAGTGCATCGATCAACTTAATTCCACTTTTGGCCATAAAGCCCCATCCTTTGCCATTGTGAAACGCTGGAGTATAATAAATTCAATCGTGATCGTCGTTCGCTCACCGACGAAAGTCGTGCAAGGTCGTCTAAAATCAGTTGTTGTGTCAGAAAACTAATAATGCAAGATCGTCATGTGACATACTGTGAGATTGAGGCAACCTTAGGCATTAGTACCACCAGCATATATAAAATATTGCTTGATCATTTAGCCGTGAAAAAAGGTTTGTTCTCGTTGGATCCCATATAATCTGACAAAATCTCAAAAAGATGCTCGTGTCAGGTGACGAAACATGGATATATGCGTATGAGCAGGAAACGTAAACAGCAGACGACTGTATGGGTGTTTCAAGATGAACCAAATCCAACAAAAGTTGTTCGCGCTCCAAGCACTTCGAAACAAATGGTCGCCTGTTTTTTCGGAAAAACTGGTCTTATTGCAACAGTTCCTTTAGAGGAACGTAGAACGGTCAATTCTGAATGGTACACAACCATTTGTTTGCCGGAAGTCTTCGATGAAATAAGGAAAACAAACAAGCGCCGTCGGATCATTCTTCATCAAGACAATGCCAGCTGTCACACATCTCGTCTAACAACCGACTATTTGAGCACTCAAAAAAATCGAATTAATGGGTCCATCCGCCGTACAGTTCTGATTTGGCACCAAATGACTTCTTTTTGTTTCGTGGACAACGATTTTCGTCGGCAGAAGAAGCCGTTGATGCATTCAAAAACCATGTTTTGGAGATGTCTCAAGTGGAATGGAAAAATTGCTTTGACAAGTGGTTCGAACGCATGTAGAAGTGTATAGATCATAAAGGAGAATAGTTTGAAAAAACAATAAAGTCATTTCCAATGACAAATTACTTTTATTTTATTATTAAGCTCAAAATATAAATAGTGCCCTCGTATTATAACCGTGTTGAATTAAGTCTAAAGGTAGACCTCAAAAAACCTTTAAGAAAAAATTTCTAAACTCAGTAAAAATTCGAAATAAAAAATCTAATAATAACTATAAAAAAAAAAAATAAAAAACATTATTTCAGCAGAAATAATGGATTGATAAGAAATGCCTAATCATTTTTCTGGCATGAACCTTAGTAAATATCCAGAAATAGCGACTGCCTCACCTAATATTTGGAAGGATGCCCAAAACTAGCAATTCTGTAAAAAAAAAAAAACCTATCAGTTTATGTGAAAATGAACATTTTAAGGTCAATCAAACATGCAAGTTATGTTAGAAAAGTTAGCCCTATAACTGGTAAAAATAGGAATGTTTTAGTGATACTAGTAATTAAGATATAACATAGAATGTTAAATTTTTCAGATTTTGTAAATCGTTAAAATTTGAAAACCTCTATATCTCTCTTTGTATTGTTCCGATTTTAATGAATTCTTTACCGAGTTGTAGAGAAAAGTTAGCTCTATAACTGGTAAAAATAGGAATGTTTTAGTGATACTAGTCATTGAGATATAAAAGGTTAAATTTGGGAGGATTTGCAAATCGTTCAAATTTTAAAACCTCTATATCTCTCCTTTGTATTGTTCCGATTTTAATGCACACTTTACCGAATTGTAGAGAATAGTCTGCTCTATAACTGGTACAACTAGGAATGTTCTAGTGATACTAGTTATTGAGATATAGAAGGTTAAATTTGGGAGGATTTGCAAATCTTTAAAATTTCAAACCTTTATTTCTCTTTTCATATTTATTAGATTCCAATTAATTCTATACCAAATTGTAGAGAAAACTCTGCTCTATAATTGGTATAAAAAGCAACATTTAATTGACGCTAATTATTGAGATATAGAAGGTTAAATTGTAAAGGTTTTGCAAATCGTTAAAATTTCAAACCTTGATATCTCTCTTTGTATTATTATTTTTTCATATTTGCTTATTTGTTTTTATCTATGCATTTTTAAATTATTTAATCTCTTTCATTGAAATGTAACCCAGTCCTCACGTGAAGAAGCATTTAGTGATGCGAAGTATTACTGATAGGACATTAATTATTTGAAAATTATTAGGCCCCATAATATTACATTACATAATAGAATTCCTTGTCTTGATGCGCCTGTGTAAAGTTGAATTTGATTGGTAAGGTGGTAAGTTTGTTCTGAGCAAGTCACTTAATTGCCTTTGATTCGCACCATTTTCTCAAGATACATTTATTTAATCTGCTAACTTTGAATAGCATGAAAAGTAATCTATCTCCGTATAATTTCCAGTTCTTGCATTAAGGAACGTTAAAACATTACTTGGACTTTCAATTTGAAGAAAAATCGTTGCAGTTATTTTAAAGAATTTTAGGAAAAACTAAAAACAAATACATCAGTAAAGTTTTACTTTTGATTGGAAGATTCCCATTGATATCTTGGAATCGGAAGCGACCATATACAGCATAATAATGGTGATCCTACAATAATTTCCGTTTGTTAAATATTCTCTTCACGTATGTACCCACAAACTGGCGACCGCTATTTGAACATGAAAAGAAAAGGATGCGAAATCGTAGCGACCATAAAACATTTATTTTCTGTGTGAACTCAATTAGGCAAATTTAAAAAAGAGCGCATAGCTTACTCTTATCGGAGTAGGTGGCTTGCCACCACTGGGCAGACAGAGACAGGCGAAGGAGTTCATTAGAGGCTATTCGCCAAGGCTGACCGCAGAATTAATCCGTCAAGGCCGTGGGGCTATAAGGATAATTGTAGGCCTAAAAAATTAACTGGCCACTGCAGGCTCAGGAAACACATGCATCGCATGGGCTGGCAGATGATAGCCTTTGTAGGTTCTGTCAGGAAGAAGAGGAAACGTCACTGCACGTGTTGTGTCAGTGTGAGGGGCTGATCTGGCTAAGTTAAGAGTCTTGGTTAAACGGACGGGTCTGGAGGGGCGAGCTCTAAAGTCGGGAAGCCTCAATAGATCCAAAGGGGTCGCAGTAGCGTAGACCTTGAGGCCGCCCTAATTTAATCTATTTCTATTTCTATTATCGGAGTAAAATAAAATTAAAAATTTCCGGTAGGACAGTTGTGTAAAGGGTTGATCATCAAAAAGTGCACGAAAAAGCGTAACGTTGAAAAACCCCCAACTTTGACAATTTTTTTCTCTTTTTCTATAAAAGATAAAATTCCCAAATTTTCTTTAAATTATAGGGAAAATCCTCCTTTATAACTGTAATTTTCTTGAAACAACCCAGAACTCATAGATTTTCAGAAATATGTTGCTGAAAATGAGCAAAAACGGCGTTTTCAGAAAATGGTCTTGTTGTTGTTGTGTTATGTTCTTATGATGAATGAGGTGTTATTCGATTTGGAATTGCTTGTAAAAGAGAACTAAAGAGGCAAAACGTTATTGATGCTCTCTTTATAGCAACTGAGGGACTTATCAAATATTAACTTTAGAGTTGGTTTGAAAGCCAAAGGCACCGAGATTAAAAGACACTTTTAGTATACTAGTTGCATTACTTATTTCTGTCCTGTCTATAAAAAAAGACTAGGAGACAGTAAAACGGTTGCTGAGTAAAGTTCGAAGGCACAAGTTTTTCGCTGAACTCAGAGCCGTACAAGCCCTTAGCACAATGCAAGTAAAGATGTTTCTTCTTCTTCATTCTAGATATGTAGCTAAGTACGACTATAGTGGCCTTAACGAAGTGTACCGCCATTACGAGGTGTGGCTATTAAATAACGAGACTATTGCTGTAAAACATTTTATTTTAAATTTATACATATTTAGTTATTATCACCTTCAATATATACCCCTACCCTATCCCTACAACGCTCCATGCGAATTTACCATTGTTCGAAACAGTCCTGGAAGTCTTTTTCTGTGAGCTCCTGCATGACTAGCCGCTTTTTCTTTCACACAGCTTCAACGGACTGAAATCTTGCTCTTTTAATGCAGATTTGACTTTGGGGGAACAGATAAAAGTAACATGGGGCGGCCAGGTCAGGCGAATAAGGCGGTTGGCCTAAAACTGGGATGTTGTACTTGGCTAGAAACGTCTTGGACAGACAATGCAGTGTGAGCTGGCGCCGGTTGTCTTGATGGAGAACCCCGTTACTTGTTCTTTCACAAATCGGGTCGTTTTTTCCTTACTCTTTCACGGAGTTGAGCAAGCACCTCACGGTAGTAATGTTGATTGATTATAATCGATATTTTTATCCGTTTTGGATGTGGAAGGGCGACCCGGGCGGTCATCATCTCCGACGTCTTCTCGGCCATTTTGGAAACGCTTGAACCACTCAAAAAACTTGCGCACGTGATTAACATTCATCACCATGAACTTCTTTTAATAAAAGATAAGTTTCAGTAGCGGTTTCACCAAGTTTCATGTGAAATTTCACGACAATTCGTTGCTCTACTACTACATGTGTAGTATCATGTTTTGCGGCAAAACGAAACTAACACCTCTTACAACACAAACGACGGTTCCGGTCAGACTGATTTCTCTACAAAACACGTGAGACGCTGTAATCGAAAGAGAAGGCTTTACGCTGCACAACTGTCGGTCGTTAGGATTTGGCGCATGCATAGTTCTTCTGTAGTAGCATCAGTCTCTTTATTTGATAGCCAAACCTCGTAGAATGGCCGCTTATTGGAATAAATCTGTAGTCCATTTTGACAGTTAGCTAATATTAATCTCTTTCGCCTGCCTCTAGGATCTGAGTAGGGTAACCACCCTTCAACTTGCTGTAGACCCATTCATAGATTGGCTGCACTCAGGAGGGTCTACATCCTGGCCAATCGATCTGCCGCCTTATTGTCCCTATATCCTTGAATGAGCACCCACTTAATAAAGAGAAATACTGCACAGTTTGTCGAAAAATTTCTTTATAAAAGTCACCAAGTTGTCCCATAATAACTTGTTTTTTTGGGTCAAACTCCCACAATATCCCTTCAGTTAGAGGTATCTGAGAAAAATCAGTAACTACGAGAGTTCAACAACACAGTTTTGGGGAATCCAGTCCTTTGGTTATTTGAGAATAGAGCTTGTTTGAGTTGGTAAATGGATAACTCAGTTCTAATCCCCGTTGAAACTGGGTATTTGAGGATTCACATCCGCGACAATTTTTATTTCTATTTTTCATTAATGATATTGTAACCTCCTTCTCTAAATGTTGAATTTTAAATGTAGGGCACAGCGGCTTCCCGGATCTCTTACTGGTTCCAGTTAACACCCTCCAAGTTAAGATATCTGAGAAGTGCAAGTATCTGAGAGAGTTCTGGTATTGGTTATGTTCTCCACCAGCATTTGGGAACTTCTCAGGAGTTTTGAACATTTCTATTGGATGTTAGCGTTGCAGTTACACAGAAGATTTTTTAGATTTCCATCCATCTTCCCATTGAATGTGCAGGTTTCATCATACTCCAAGAATTTTAAAAGATTCATACGGCATGAAATCACAGAATGAAAATCAGTAGGAGAAAGTAACAATTATATTCTTAGATTTCAAATTAAAATGCAATATATTATAATTCTACTTTTACTATTCAACATTTAATGCTAGAATAGTATCAATAGAAGGTATTAAATATAAAAAATATAAGCTGAAACGTGGAATATTTCTGATATATGCATAGTAGAATGTCCTAGAACGATTGACCTACATACAGAATTCTTTGTGTATGGAAAAAGCTATCATTACATTCAGAGCGCGAGATAAGATAAGCCCAAGTCTATCAGAGAATGGCTTCATCGGTGTATGACAGAGAAAAAAAATAAAGATCCACAGTTTAATAACTCCGAAGCACTGGCAACTTGCCAACTCTACTCTTTTACTATATTTAAAGCTTTTATTTTGTGAAATATAATTCTAAAAAAAAATCGTATAACAAATTCTAGAAGGCAGTGCTATGTCTGTTGTTCGCATAAAATGATTAAAATTTTAATTAAACCTTCCGGTTGTATCGTCAAATTCGGGAAAAATTAGTTTCAATTTTCGAATTGACCTTTCAACGGAAGTACAAATGTAGAATGTATATATTTACACCATGTATATATTTGTTTAAATGTTTTTTCATTTTCCTTTACCTGTACGAACGATATTAAATTTATTACAGAATATCGACCGAAGTTATAACTTGATAGACTAATACGAGGGTCGATTGAAAAGTCCGTGCAAAGTCAGAGAGATAGCACCACTGGCACGTATCGAGGTTATGTTTAGTTAGTAGCATCTCTTGGAAGAACACACACCAAGTTTCAGCCAGATCGGTCTATTTCTTTGTGTTTGGCATTCGTTTGAATCGAGGAAGTCGAGTGATTTTCAAAAAATGGACGAAAAAGAATTTCGTGTGTTGATTAAACACTACTTTATGAAAGGCAAAACGCCTGAGGAGACTAAAGAGAAGCTTGATAAACATTATGGTGACTCTGCACCTTCGATTAGAACAGTTTATAAGTGGTTTCAAAATTTTCGGAGTGGCCATATGGGCACAAGTGACGCTGAGCGTTCTGGACGCCCTGTTGAGGTTACTACTCCAGAAATCATTGATAAAATCCATGATATGGTGATGGATGACAGAAGAGTGAAGGTGCGTGAGATTGCTAGTACTGTGGGCATCTCGAATGAACGGGTACATAATATTTTGCATCAACATTTGGACATGACAAAGCTATCCGCAAGATGGGTGCCGCGATTGCTCACGCTTGACCAAAAACGAAATCGTGTGAAGTGTTGCAAGGACGGTTTGCAGCTGTTCCAGAAGAATCCGCAGGACTTTAAGCGTCGTTTCGTCACTGTGGATGAAACATGGATACATCACTACACTCCTGAGACCAAAGAACAATCTAAACAATGGGTTACCAAGGGGGAATCTGCGCCAAAAAAGGCGAAGACCGTTCCTTCGGCCGGAAAGATTATGGCGACTGTCTTTTGGGATTCACAAGGAATAATCCTCATCGACTATCTGGAAAAGGGTAAAACTATTACAGGTGTTTATTATTCATCGTTATTGGACCGTTTGAAAACCGAGCTGCAAGAAAAACGCCCACGATTGGCCCACAAAAAAGTCCTTTTCCATTACGACAACGCACCAGCTCACACCTCAGCAGTTGTGGTCGCAAAATTAATGGAAATAGGGTTCCAACTCGTTTCACATCCCCCCTATTCTCCAGACTTGGCTCCCTCGGACTACTATTTGTTCCCCAATATGAAGAAATGGCTGGCGGGAAAAAGATTTTATTCAAACGAGGAGGTGATTGCAGAAACGAATGGCTATTTTTCAGACTTGGACAAATCCTATTATTCGGAAGGGATCAACAAACTAGAGCAGCGTTGGACGAAGTGTATAAGCCTAAAAGGAGACTATGTTGAAAAATAAAAAAGGTTTACCCCCAAAAAATAAGTAGTTTTTATTTTTGCACGGACTTTTCAAACGACCCTCGTAGATGTAGATCTATCTATAAGTTGAATTTTGAATATTTTCCCACAGAAAGCTTTAATGGGCACTCATGGAAGGCTACGCTTTTCTCTAAAGTGCTATTTTGTGTAATGTACAACCTCATCACTGATATCAATATTTTTTTCATTCACGTTTTATATATTTTTTTTTTTTTTTAATGATTTAAGGCGCGTCAACAACTGAGGTTATTGGTGCCCGGAGATTTTTTCAGTGCACTGCCGGACTCCGGACAGTTGTTCTCTCGTTACAGACAACACTGGTCCATCACCGGACAGTGAGCTGTAAAAAGCTCCTAGGAAGAGAAATCCTAGGAAAAAATCTAAGGGCCAGCAGCTGGATTCGAACCAGGGACCTCCGCGTTGGAATTAAACTACACGCTAACAGCATAGCTAATTCCTTCCCTAAATACAATATTAATTTAAAAATTAAATATATAATTATCTTTTTTGCCGGCGCATCATCTGCCACTATCATTAGCGCCTTTAACGATTAATAAAATTACAAATTCAAAAAAGTTGATGAAGAGAATTTTTTTTTTTTTTTCTTCAAATATGGTTTTAATGAATTGTTATTTTTGAAACAAAATCTAGTTGTAATACCCGGGTGAAACATGGCGAAGTCCGTTGTTAGCGGTTTAATCTGGCGTAGATGGTTACTTTCTTAACAATGGGTACCCAGCTACTGGCGGAATTAAGAGGAATGAGATGGCTGACAGGGCAGCCAAAAGAGGGTAGCAATCTGTCACAGCTGGAGGAATTTCTTTTATTTCTAAAAAAAAAAAAATAATAATAATAATAATTTCGGACACTATTTAGGATTCATCTTTAGAATATTGATTAGCCACTTCCAGGGTAAATTTAAGAATTTAGTAAAGGACATGCACAAGATAAGCGTTTTAATCTCGATATAATGTTAGGGATACATTTTGCAAACAGTAGATGGGTCTAATAAAAAACAAAAAAAAAAAAAAATGAAAGTAAAAGAAGCCTGTTCTATTCATCGGCTTATCTTCAAGTTCCTCCAAACTTGAGTAATTATTATAATTGCCTAAAGACTCTAAAATTGGGATAGGTTAGATTAGGCGGGCAGGAATTATAGAACATTTCTAATCAAAGAATTTAACTTTGACCCATAACAATTTTGTAATCATAATTTCTTTTTGTGCATTACTGTGTATGTTTTGTCCCTTTTATTTATAATAAAAAGTTAATTAATGAGTTAATTTCTTTTTCATTATCTAATAGAAAAGTATGAAAAGCATTTTAGTTCTAATAGTCTTCTCACATGCGATTTCAAAAAAAAAAAGAAAAAAGTCGTTGTGGAAATACATTTCGTATAATACATTTGTTTTTTATATTCCAAAATTAATAATCTCATGATTTCAAAACTTCCCCTTAGTAGGTGTAAGAGCAGAACGTCGCTTTAATGGCACGTATGGGGAGACCTAACCCTTCCATCCTACAAAATTTTATTAAAATCGGGCCAAGATTTACAGAGTTATTAGTAATAATAATTTTGGAGGGGGGCCTTACATAAAGGGGGCTAACTCCTCTCCTATTCGAAGTACAGCGTCGTGACTCCCAAAAGGTACATCTACATAAAATTCCCAATCGAATGACACCTCATTCATGAAAATTGGTTCACGTTTTTGGGCGCTACGCAGTTTACAAAAAAAGGTAACAAGAACAAGAACATTTTTTGAAAAAGCCGTTTTTGCCCATTCTCAGCAACGTATTTCTCGAAATTTGTTTAATCTATGTTGTTGCAAAAAAATTACAGTTATAAAGGAGGATTTACCCTATATTATAAAGAAAATTTGGGAATTTTATCTTTTATAGAAAAAGAGAAAAAAAATTGTGAAAGTTGGGTGTTTTTCACGTTACGCTTTTTCGTGCAGATGATCAACCCTTATACAACTGTCCTACCGTACAGTTTTAACCTTACAAACATGGGGCTAACTCCACTCTCATTCTATATACAGCGACGAGGCCCCCAAAAGGCACAACTACATGAAATTCCAAACTGAATGATGCCTCATTCATGAAAATCGGTTCGCGGGTTCAGGCGCTACGTAGTTTACAAAAAAAGGTAACAACAAGAATAATTTTTGAAACTGCAGTTTTTGCCCATTTTTGGAATCGTTTTCCTCGAAAACTGATTAATCTATGCTATTACGAAAAAAATTATAGTTATAAAGCAGGGTTTGCCCTACATTTTAAAGAAAATTTGGGAATTTTATCTTTTATAGAAAACGAGAAAAAATTGTCAAAGTTGGGTGTTTTTCAACGTTACGCTTTTTCGTGCACTTTTTGAAGATCAACCCTTATACAAACTGTCCTGTCGGACAGTTTTAGTAAAGACATAATTATTATTATTATTCTTAAGCTAAAGTAAGTGAATCATTACTTGTTTCAGCCGAAGCTTAGCGTCCAAACTACAAAATTAGTATCATGATAGGGAAACTGAAATTCAAATTATTTATACTCGTATTTATGAAGTGTCCAAATTCAAGTTCTGAATTGGAAGAATATAAATACACCCACAAAGGCTTTTTGCATTTGAAGGTATTCTTTTGAACTTAAACATATCGTATGTTAACATGTATCTTTTACTTCATTTTTTCTTAAATGAAAATTGATTTTAGTAAATTCGGAGGAGTTGTAATGTCATACACCCTTCAACTGCATTATTTTATTACTAGGGATTCTCTACAAATATTGAAGTTTAAAAAAATCTGTATTTTAAGAAAATGTAATTGCTGTGTTGGGAAAAATTGTATCTTAAAATTTTTTGGTTTAAGAAAAATACTAGCTTTACTGCGTTGGCAATATTTTCAGTAGAAAGGGGATGAAAAAATACATAAAAATGACCTATCGCGTGCTCTTCTTTCTCTTTAATAACAAGTTAAAAAAGTTTGAAATATGATTAATAAATACCAGATTTTGAAATGGCCTAGCACCTTTAATTTTGAAGATATCGAATTGCGGTTTCCAGTTTCTTTCACAACTTTTTATTATACTCTTTAAAATTGTGTATTAAAACTGTCCGGTAGGACAGTTGTATAAGGGTTGACCATCAAAAACTGCACGAAAAAGCGTAACGTTGAAAAACACCCAACTTTGACAATTTTTTTCTCTTTTTCTACTAAAGATAAAATTCCCAAATTTTCTTTAAATCTTACTCCAAACCCTCCTTCATAACTGTAATTTTTTTGCAACAACCCAGATCTAATAGGTTTCGAGAAAAAAGTTGCCGAAAATGAGCAAAAACGGCTTTTTCAAAAAATGTTCTTGTTCTTGTTCTTCTTCTTGTTGTTCTTGTTACCTTTTTTGTAAACAACGTAGCGCCTAAACGCGCGAACCGATTTTCATGAATGAGGTGTCATTCGATTCGGAATTTTATGTAGATGTGCCTTTTGGGGGTCTCGACCCTGTTCATAGAATGGGAGAGGAGTTAGCCCCCTTTATGTAAGGCCCCCTCCAAAATTATTATTACTAATTACTCTGTAAATCTTGGCCCGATTTTGATAAAATTTGGTAGGATGATAGGGTTAGGGCTCCCCTACCTAACAATAAAGCGACGATCTGCTCTTACACTTGTTAAGGGGAAGTATAGCAATCGTTTCAAATTATCGACACGTGAACCGATTTTCATGAATGAAGTGTCATTCGAATCGAAATTTTGTACAGATTTGTACTTTAAAAGTCTCGACGCTATGCCTCATAAGGAGGGGAGTTCGCCCCACCCAAATAAGTCCCTTTCTAAAACTATTATTACCAATATTTCTACAAAGCTTAGTCCGATTTTGATAAAATTTAGCACGAAGAAGTGATTAAAGCTCCTCTACGTGGCTGTGAAGTGCCATCATGCTCTTACACCTACTAAGAGGAAGTACTGCAATCGTTAAAATTATCAATGAGTGAACCGATTTACATCAATGAATTGTCGTTCGATTCAAAATCTTTGCCTTTTAGGGAGAAGTACTGTAATCGCAGTTTATTTTTCTTGCTCCTCTTAAAAGGAAGTACTGAAATCGCAGTTTAATTTTGCTATTTACGTACAAATACCTTCCTATTTTATTCAAAACGCTTTCTCCAAAAAATGGTTATTGAGGATGGTTTGGGGACCGCAACTATAACCATTCTTTAAAAAGATCTCTCTAGTGGTAATTACGGTTCCGATTTAACACCTTATCAGGTTATAATGATAGAATAGCTTATTCCAAATTTTAAAAAAATCTGTAAAGCAGGCGTAACTTTGCTAATAGACAAAAAGGAAAATCTATCCAAAAGGTACAAAAATCTCCTTAACAAAAACTTACAGTTTAAAAAGTTAAGTATAAGGGTTGATTAAACGCCAAAAGGTACACAAATCAGCAAGTACCCAACATTTCATTAATACTTCATTGATATTATTTAAGTAATTTTACCGCATTAATTTTCATTAATATTTTTTAAGAATTTATTAGATGTCACATACCCTTATGCTGGCCAGTTCATTCATAATAGTTATAATTGTGATAAAATGTATATTATATCTTCGTATAAATAGGTACTTTATTTTAACTCTATTCCAAATTATTCTTCTGATTTCTCTTTAATGTGCCCTTTATTCTGAAGTTGTCACATATACATGCATGTTAAATTAGAAAAAGACAAATTTAGAGTCGGCTACTGTTTAAATTTGAATCACGGAGGATTTAAAACAATATTTCAGTCTTGAATTCGTCTTACCGAAATATTCGTGAGCACAATGACACACAGTTAATAACAAGTAGATTATTCAAAATTATATATTCATTTCTCAATTGTAATTTAATTTAGTTCCCCTAATTTTACTTATAGTAAAATACTGGAATAATTAGCTGTCCTAAAAATATGCATATCTTATTTACTTTATATTACATATACACAACATTGTGGGAAGAACACCTAGATGGAGAATGTAATTGAAGACAACTATATTATTTACGATAAAGCCAGATTGACTACTACATAAAATAACAATTACTTTAATCGAAGAATGAACTTAAACCGACGATTTTTATTTAAAAATAAAAATAAATAAACAAAATCACTGATGTATGTTGGTGTAAGCATTTTTTAAAAATTTTTTTGAATTTTTAAGCCTCATATTTTTTTATTTTTATAACGTTTTCTTTTTCACCTGTAATTAATAGTTTGATTATTATAGATAAATAGATATTACAGTCAATCTAAGTTAAATGGTGTGCTACTTGAACAAATATTTTGTAGATGAAAATGGCCAGCATAAGGGTATGTGACATCTAATAAATTCTTAAAAAATATTAATGAAAATTAATGCGGTAAAATTACTTAAATAATATCAATGAAGTATTAATGAAATGTTGGGTACTTGCTGATTTGTGTACCTTTTGGCGTTTAATCAACCCTTATACTTAACTTTTTAAACTGTAAGTTTTTGTTAAGGATATGAAAATGGGGGTCAACCGCGAACCCTCACTTTTGATCGCGCGTCCGCAGCGTATGCGGGCAGGAATCTAAAATCAAGTCACATATTCTGAAACTAGAGGTGACGGGCAACAAATTTTTCCTCTACCATTTTTTGCTCAGAATAACTATTTAAGCAAGAAATGCATTTGAGCCGTCTTAAAATGAACACCCTGTAGATAGATCGGACTACCATATAAGAAACAGCAGTTTATTCCTCTATGTGCAAGAGTGTATGCCACTGGGCGGCAACGTTTCTCACAAGTGGGTCATTTTTCAATTTTTTTCACAAAAAGTTTTGCTGTTGGGTCACATAATTTCTATTTTAGATTACATATTTTCTCACAGTACTGAAAATAAAAAAAAAAAATACAGATGGGATAATCTAATATATCTTAAATAGATAATTAACAAATTTATTATCATCAAATCCTTAATTAAGAACTCGAAAAATACATGTTGAAACGTGCACTCGCAGCGTAATATATGAATTTCATCACATTTTGCGACACACCTCATTGCAAGCACACTTTCAATTTTTTGGCAAGAATCCCTACCGATCGTCGTAATCAGTAATTGTTTACAGGGTCACTCGCGGATCTACACTTCTATTAATTTTTAAAAATAAGGCGTTTTCGATTTCCGAGGATTCATCTTACAGTCTTCATTTAAAACCTAGGAAATTGGTTACTTGAAATCCATTTTTTTTTAATCCAAAAGATTTTTTTTTTCAAGTGGTTTATTATACAGGGTGTTCAGCATAAGACTACGGTAACTTCGGGAGGCGATTCTGGGCATCATTTGCAACAAAAAATTCCATATAAACTATGGCTCGATTCGGCTCCGTTTTATAGATATTTTTAATTTTATGTTTTTTCAAGGTGTTACTACTTTTTAGCAAATAGTGGTCTATATTTCTCAAACTATTAAAGCTACAGTTATTTTAATAAACTCATTAGAAAGAAGGTTAAATTTCCTTTTAAATAAGCTAATTTATATTCCAAAAAAATAATATCAAGTATTTTACTTTGTGGCCCAAACATAAGAAATAGCAAGTTTCTAATTTTTTCCAAAAACTTTGAATTCATTTTTCTCAAAAATTTTTTATATGAAAAAACCGTACACTATTCAGGAAAAACATCTACATACGATCATCTTTCGAACGGTATACAATAATTGGGGTTATGTTAAAAATTGATGCAGAAATCTCTGATTAATTGCAAAAAAGTAGGCCTCAACAGAGAACAGAACTATATTGAACAGAATCATCAAATCCAGTACGATTTTTTGCAAACGTGTAATTTAATAATTAATTTATTTAAGTACTATATTCAAAAATATAAAACTTACATTAAAAGTAATAAAATAAAATAAGAAGAATAAAAATGAATATGATGTTAAATGAGCGTTAGGTACCAATTTCAAAAGAAAGGATTTTCGTTTAACGAGTTTAGATCTGTGTGCTATTCTTTAGTTAATTAAAGAAATATTCCAAATAATGTGAACAAATCATCATTTTGAACTACTCAATAAACTTTTGGAATTAACAGGTACTGAAGAGCTAATGAATAAGCAGAGAACTTACTTATCGCTCTGATCTCCAAGTTAAAAACTGACATGTTTTATCCTAATACGGCTTATAAAAACAAATAAATACACAAGAAGAAAAGATAGTTTAAAGTCTACATTTTCATTAGATATTTAGTTGTCATTTTGCTATCATTATGCCAACGAATTCGAATATTGAATATCGCGATATGTTATACATCTACGGTTTCGTAGATGGGAATAGTGGAGAAGCTAGGCGGGAGTATTCTAGATGTTTTCCTGACAGTGTTCCATCCACTATTATTTAACTTGGAGATCAGAGCGAGTAATAAGTTATCGGCTTATTCATTAGCTCTTCACAACCTGTTAATTCCAAAAGTTTATTGAGTAGTTCAAAATGATGATTTATTCACATTATTTGGAATATTTCTTTAATTAACTAAAGAATAACACACAGATCTAAACTCGGTTAACGAAAATCCTTTCTTTCGAAATTGGTACCTAACACTCATTTAACATCATTTTCATTTTTATTCTTCTTATTTTATTTTATTATTTTTAATGTAAGTTTTATAATTTTGAATATAGTTCTTAAATTAATTAATTATTAAATTACACGTTTGCAAAAAATCGTACTGGATTTGTTGATTCTGATCAGTTATATTCTTATGGTAGGTGAATTCCTTTCATAATGCCGACGCTGTTTTGAGGCCTACTTTTGTGCAATTAATCACAGATTTCTGCAACAATTTTTAACATAACCCCAATGCATTGTATACCGTTCGAAAGGTGATCGTATGTAGATGTTTTTCATGAATAGTGCACGGTTTTTTCATATAAAAAGTTTTTGAGAAAAATGAAGTCAAAGTTTTTGGAAAAAATTAGAAACTTGCTATTTCTTATGTTTGGGCCACAAAGTAAAATACTTAATATTATTTTTTTTGGAATACAAATTAGCTTATTTAAAAGGAAATTTAACCTTCTTTCTAATGAGCTTATTAAAATAACTGTAGCTTTAATAGTTTGAGAAATATAGACAACTATTTGCTAAAAAGTAGTAACACCTTGAAAAAACATAAAATTAAAAATATCTATAAAACGGAGCCGAATCGAGCCATAGTTTATATGGAATTTTTTGTTGCAAATGATGCCCAGAATCGCCTCTCGGAGTAACCGTAGTCTTATGCTGAACACCCTGTAGATAGTAGTTGACCATCTAGTTACTCTGGTCTCTCAGTTAAAACTAAATCTCTGTTAATAGATTTACTCCCTAGCCTATTGGCGTCGCCGACTTCTTAGCTACCGCGAGGCAGTTTAATTTTTAGTAAAGCTTACAGCAGAGGTTCGCAAACTTTTTTCATCTACCGCCCACTTTTGAGAATCAAATTATTTTCTATCACCCTCTAAAATTTATATCTTTACCACATCGGAGATGATGACCGCCTGGGTCGCCCTTACCGTCCAAAACGGATGAAAATATCGGATTATAATTAATCAACATTACTACCATGAGGTGCTTGCTCAACTCCGTGAAAGAGTAAGGAAAAAACGACCCGATTTATGGAAGAAGCCCACACTGCATTGTCTGTCCAAGACGTTTCTAGCCAAGTACAACATCCCAGTTTTAGGCCAACCGCCTTATTCGCCTGACCTGGCCGCCCCATGTTACTTTTATCTGTTCCCCCAAAGTCAAATCTGCATTAAAAGGAACACGATTTCAGTCCGTTGAAGCTGTGAAAGAAAAAGCGGCACGCCTCATGCTGGAGCTCACAGAAAAAGACTTCCAGCACTGTTTCGAACAACGGTAAATGCGCATGGAGCGTTGTAGGGATAGGGGAGGGGTGTATATTGAAGGTGATAATAACTAAATATGTATAAATTTACAAATAAAATGTTTTACAGCAATAGTCTAATTATTTAATAGTCACACCTCGTATTGTTGAAACAGTAAAGTAAGTAGTTCCTAGTTTATGGCATGTTATTAACCATTGTTCGAAATAATTGTTATCGCCAAAACTGCAAGTTGACTCGATGTTTACTTAATGGTAACAGACTTCTGCTTCGTACTAACCTCTGCCATCATCTTTCTCACACTAAAGGGTACTCCACTTCACTGGTAATGCTTAGCTGGGCAATCTTATCAGCAAAACCAGTTTCTTCCCCAATTTTATCGCCTTTCAAATTTAGCAAACGACAGTGCCTTCTAATTCTTCATTACTAATTTTTTTTCTGCTCCTATGTTAGGTATTAAAGCTCCAACTCTGCTTCTAGCCCTCAAAAAATGTTAAAAGCTTCACAATTTAGCTACATCTTTTAGGCTATTTGTCTGTGGTGAGATTGGACTTCTTTTTGGGAAGGTGGGCAATTATTTAGAATAAAAAAGAAGAGGCTAGTATAATCGCAAATGTGCACTTAATCAATTATTACAAGTACATCAACATTGCCTTCAATAAGGAAAACAATTTTAATCTTTCATGCCAGTAGTATACAGGGTGAACCAGTAACCATTGACTTCCTTATTTTAAGACAATCTACTTCGAAATTGACTACTGGTCCATCTAAAAGAGTTTTCAATGAATTAAACAACTTGATAAACTAACACTGTTGAGTGCTCGTGAACACGTTTTCTTGTAAAACGAACGTAATTTCTCATATGAAGATAAAAGGAATCCTGGAAAATGATATACCGTTTGAAAGCCCATTAAACAAGGAAACTTCAATACAAAGTGCCAGCACCTAGGTCTGATAATGATCACATAAGGGCCTAATGAGTTTTCTTAAAAATTTCGATTACTTTTATTTTACCAGTATTCGGAGGAAGTATTGAGGCTGTTTGGAGAATAACTTATGCTTCAAAATGGTGTCAATTTTTAGAAAATTTATCTGTCTTTCTAACCGTGTCATCAGAATCGAATTTGGACTAAAACTTTCTGAGTAATAACATTTTTATTGGAAAAAAGTAATGATTTTAGAAAAAAAAAATTTAAGTGACGTCACTCAAGAACAGTGGAAAATATGAAGTTGACCAATACGTCTACTTCAGATGTACTAGACACAGTAGGTCTATGGACAGTACTTACTGGTTCACCCTGTATAGTTATTATTTTTTGTGTTTGTTGCAAGCTATCCAATTCTTTTCTTATTTCATCTTTTCATGATTAATTTTTCTACAGCTCTAACAGAGGGGCCCCAGACAATGCTCAAGCACCAACACAGCATTTTTATCTTCAACAAGTACCTATTTTTCCCTTTGTTTTCTAAGTGCCTCTTAGTTTAGTCAATTCTATTAATTTGTCACTGATAGCTTAATTATTATTATTTATTTTTGTTGATTACCTTACTCGTTCTGCATTTTTAAGATAGAGAAGGTATGCAATCGTGCAGAATTGGGATTATAAGTAATTTAATATAAAAAAGAAAAAAATTAATTTTGCTACCAATTTTCTGAATCTATTTTTAATTTTTTTTTCTAAGATTTTCTCAAAAACCTAGCGTATTAATTTGCAGATTTGTAGATCTAAAGAAATAAATGCTTTCACCTATTAAGAATTGAATAAGAAGCTTTTAAAATATTATCTCATAATTTTGCAAAAAAGAAATAAGCTTTAGGCTTAATCTTTTACTCACTGGCTACAGCATCCTTTATCTTCTTATTTTAAATGAGAAAACGTTATGGTCAAAGTAAAACTTAAAACTAAGCCAAAAGAAATATTAATATTAACTAACTCGTTAAGTTACTATAGTATCTCTTCCAATCTTAGTATTACCTTATTCGCAAACATTCCTAGGTTGGAAATAATTTTTAGTAAAATACGAATAATAGGATTTGTCCAAGTCTGAAAAATAGCCATTCGTTTCTGCAATCACCTCCTCGTTTGAATAAAATCTTTTGCCCGCCAGCTATTTCTTCATATTGGGGAACAAATAGTAGTCCGAGGGAGCCAAGTCTGGAGAATAGGGGGGATGTGAAACGAGTTGGAACCCTATTTCCATTAATTTTGCGACCACAACTGCTGAGGTGTGAGCTGGTGCGTTGTCGTGATGGAAAAGGACTTTTTTGTGGGCCAATCGTGGGCGTTTTTCTTGCAGCTCGGTTTTCAAACGGTCCAATAACGATGAATAATATGCACCTGTAATAGTTTTACCCTTTTCCAGATAGTCGATGAGGATTATTCCTTGCGAATCCCAAAAGACAGTCGCCATAATCTTTCCGGCCGAAGGAACGGTCTTCGCCTTTTTTGGCGCAGATTCCCCCTTGGTAACCCATTGTTTAGATTGTTCTTTGGTCTCAGGAGTGTAGGGATGTATCCATGTTTCATCCACAATGACGAAACGACGCTTAAAGTCCTGCGGATTCTTCTGGAACAGCTGCAAACCGTCCTTGCAACACTTCACACGATTTCGTTTTTGGTCAAGCGTGAGCAATCGCGGCACCCATCTTGCGGATAGCTTTGTCATATCCAAATGTTGATGCAAAATATTATGTACCCGTTCATTCGAGATGCCCACAGCACTAGCAATCTCACGCACCTTCACTCTTTTGTCATCCATCACCATATCATGGATTTTATCAATGATTTCTGGAGTAGTAACCTCAACAGGGCGTCCAGAACGTTCAGCGTCACTTGTGCCCATATGGCCACTCCGAAAATTTTGAAACCACTTATAAACTGTTCTAATCGAAGGTGCAGAGTCACCATAATGTTTATCAAGCTTCTCTTTAGTCTCCTGAGGCGTTTTGCCTTTCATAAAGTAGTGTTTAATCAACACACGAAATTCTTTTTCGTCCATTTTTTGAAAATCACTCGACTTCCTCGATTCAAACGAATGCCAAACACAAAGAAATAGACCGATCTGGCTAAAACTTGGTGGGTGTTCTTCCAAGAGATGCTACTAACTAAACATAACCTCGATACGCGCCAGTGGTGCTATCTCTCTGACTTTGCACGGACTTTTCAAACGACCCTCGTATTCGTTTTATTAGAATATAATAAAAACATTATAACACTTTCTCAATATGATTTTAATGTTTAACATTTATTTTTGCCCATAACTATCACAAAAAAATGATGAAAAATATTTAAAAAATGTATATAAAAAGTTACTGTGTAAGACTGAAATTGGAGAATGTCTAAGATTCACTTGGTGAATGTTAAGATTCACCAAATTAATCGGTGAAAGGCCAAATATTTGGTTTAATTTGTTGCAATAAATAAGATTGATTAATGTCAATCACATAATTGAGTTTATTATTGGTACTTTTATTTTTTTAAAAAATGATTTAAGGCGCTTCTTCATCTAAGGTTATTGGCGCCCAGAGCTTTTTTTCAGTGCACTGCTGGCCTCCGTTACAACCAACACTGTCCATCACCGGGAAGTGAGCTGTAAGAAGCACCTAGGAAGAGAAAATCTAAGGGACCAGCAGGTGGATTCGAACCCGGGATCTACGCGTGGGAATACAATATGCTAACCGCATAGCTAATGCGTTCCCTTATTATTAGTATTATTTATTTTCTCATTTACAATATACTGTTCGTTTTAAGTTCAACAATTTATTTAAATGTGCTGTTACTTAAGCTTTCTCCTAGTTTTTTTGACATATATCATATGTTTTATTAATAAAGTATGATTTAAAAACCCAACCAAATTAATTCTATTCAGTACAAGGTGAATAAAGCAGAAATAAGGATATTTAGCAAATATTTTTGATATACACTAAGCGACTACTTGAATCTCAACATTCACCGATTTCGATCTTTAATGGTAACATAATGTAAGTAAAAATACTGAGCGATCCGACGGGTTAAGCAAATTTATAGGAAATTTAATGGAATAAGCAGATTTGTTGTGGGATAAAGGATAGAAAAGTTACGGCCGTTTTTATGGTGGAAAACGCGAATATCGACGAAAAAGTTAAAAATGCAAATATCTTGGACACTATTGAGAATCGGGCCAAAGTGAATAGAATATTCTTTGCTGCATTTGAGCTGCTGAATCACCTCCAGAAGTTTCGAACTCTCCTACACTTTGAACGTACACTCTGTGTAGGCATAATGTTTATTAATAAGGTTTATTGAAAGAACTACTTAGAACTACCAAGAATTATTGAAAATCCGTGTTGTCCGGAATGAAAACTAACTAAAGGTGGTTTATTTTGAGTTCTAAAAAAAATTGTGGAGCACCACTTTTAGTGTAAAACAAAGGGTAAAAACTATTTCAAAGATATTACAATTCGGTTATTTCGCTGTTTGTAATGAAATAGTTTTGATATAAATATTTACTTTAGCCGGTAGTTAGTATGTATTCGAAGTAGTTAGATTTACAAATAGTTTGTCTCAGTAGATAAACAAACACTGCACTTTAGTACTTCTTTACTAGCGGGTCAGTGTAAACAAGCTAAAAATGCGCTTTTTTTTCGATAAATTTTGATGTTTGTTATTTACATAAACAGCATAATTTAAGCAATTTTTTTATATTTATTTTAAAAGTTTATCTTTTAACTCAATCAATCGGTTTAATTATAAAAACGTGCCTCTCCAACTAAGGTGATTCATGGCATGAGATCTCTTAGCTCTCCGTATACTTTAGGGGAACAGTTTTTTAATTATAACTACCCTAAAAAATGTATCTTTGTGTTCTAGTTGGAAATAAGTTGTCGCTACTTTTCGTAGAAGGATTTTCGTCAGTGGTTGTTGCTTCAGGTGGTAATCCCACAGTGTGGGATTAAGCGCCTAAAATTTTTGATAGGGTTTTAATATCTCATTGACTCGTAATTTGAATCGATAAAGAGAGCTGTATGGTACCACTTCCTATGGATGCAGACTAGGTCTCAGGAGTGGTGGCTTGCCACCACAGGGCAGAGACAGGCGAAGGAGTTCTTTAAGGGCTATTCGCCAAAGCTGACTGCAGATTTAATCCGTCAAGGCCGTAGGGCGATAAGGATAATTGTAGGCCTATTGACCGGGCCACTGCAGGCTCAGAAAACACATACATCGCATGGGCCTGGCAGATGATAGCCTCTGTAGGTTCTGTCAGGAGGAGGAGGAAACGGCACTGCATGTATTGTGTCAGTGTGAGGGGCTTGTCCTGGCTAAGAATGTTTTACTTCTCGGGGGAGGAGAAACCAAGGCCTGGTGAGCTTTATCCAGGAGCCTAGAATTAAGAGTCTGATTAAACGGACGAGCTCTAGAGTAATGGGAGCCACAATAGATCTAAAGGGGTCGCAGTGGCGTAGGCCTCAAAGGCTGCCCTATTAGAATCTTATGGTACCACTTAATGGAGAGACTCTTCGTCAATATTGTAGAAGACGAATCACACGCATTTCGTCGTTTGATTTAATATTTAGAGGTTTTAGTTTTCTAATAAGGCAAGATACTTTTAACCAGTTAAGCGTGGAATTTAGTTTTTTTTAAATTAAAATCAGACAATGACGTGTATACACGTCGAACGCAGCAGGGCAAAACAACCAAAAGTTTACAGTAGTCTTAACAGTCAACTGCAAGCGACTTTTTCTGCAATGTCTGGGGGTTTGAGATTACCAGAGCATTCTGTGCTCATTCAAAAATCTTGCACCGCTTCAAGTATGCATTACCTCTAGTTAACTAGAGGGACGCAAGAGCTTTTACAAGGGAGAAAAAGAGCTTTGAATTCTGCGCAAAATGAAATCATGTCTGAACCTCTATCTAAGGTAAAAACGGGCATTGCACAAGGGTTGAGAGCTTCTTATTTGTGTGCGGTAATTCCCCAATCTCTAATGCGGAGACCAAACATGTACCAACCACTTATCATTTGGCTGACTCCCACCGCAGTTCTATTGGTGAGATAAAGGAAACATCCCACCAAATAATATTCTTAGTGTATTTTATTAAAATTTCGAGTTTTTTGTAGTTAATGGCAAGTTTATATTTCTCACAACGAGTATACACGTCGAACGCACCGTAACAGAGATTTGCTTTGACGTGTATACTCATCAAAAGCGCTTAACTGGTTAATATACAATAAAAATAATGTTCTATTTACGATTAATAACTAGCAAAACTAACTTTATTCGAATATATATAATGTCAAAATAGTTAGATGCAATAAACATGACGAATAAAGTGATATTGCATGAATAATGTTGACTTGGGTAGCGGAGCCCGGGTTCTTATGTAGTGAGTAGAGACAGAGATGGATTTTTTTAAATTTTATAAACCCTTTGCAATTAATTTTTATTTTCCTGATACCACAGTGCTAGCTCGTTGTAAGGTAGTATCATCCTCTTTAGCCGCTCATTATCTCTTATTCTGTAGTGGCTGTGGGCCCATGAGTGGAATAATTATCCATCTCTTCTCAATGGCGCCGCCCAAAAAACCAAAACAAAAACAAAAAACTCTCTGTTTGTACCACTCACTGACTCCTCGTGACCGCAGAAATCGATAGTGTTTTTCCTTTCTCTTTCAAGACGCGTCAGCACGCTAAGTTTCTTTTTTTTTCCAATACACTTCCGGCATCTGGACTGTGTTCTCGTGTTAAAACCACAACTGTCCATCACAGAATAGTGTGCTGTAAGAAGCTCCTAGAAAGAAGTAATCTAAGGGGCCTGAGCATCTTTTACACTAAACCACTAATGTAGCGATCAGTATGGCCATTGATTCAAATGTGTTTTAATAAGCACATACGAGGACTGTAAATTAAGTAATGAGACTGATTTTTTAAATTTTTTTTATTCAAAAAGAATTACAATTCTATATTGTCACCTTCAAAATAACTTCCTTCTGAAGCCACACAGCGCTGGAGACGTTTCTTCCACTCCTCATAGCAGTGCTCGAACTCCGATACTGGAATAGCCTTCAGCTGGTCGGTTAAAGCCGTTTGAATGACTGTCCCAAAATGAGTTCCCTTGAGGTGATTTTTCAACTTCAGGAAGAGAAAAAAGTCCTATACTTTAGTGCTAATATTGTACAATTGTATAATGCCTGCCAGTCGTTACCATTGAGGCACAATAGAAACTGAGCCCTGTCTATTACATCCATCCCATAGCATTGACGGATTAATTCTGCGGTCAGCCTCGGCGAATAGCCTCTGATGAACTCCTTCGCCTGTGGCAAGCCACCACTCCTGAGACCTACACTGCACCCATAAGTTAATGGCCACAGACTTAACAAACTTCGGAACCCCAAAACAGGGTTCCGGGCCAACGAAGTGTCCCGCAGAGCCTTCCCGGGCCAATAAATCTGCCACTTCGTTTCCCTTGTGTCCTGAATGACCAGGTACCCAAACTAGAAAGACCTTATTTTGGTCACTAATTTCCTTCAGGGCACCCAGACAGTCCCAAACCAGCCTAGAGTTGACAAGATAGGAACTAATAGCTCGTAGAGCAGCCTGACTGTCCGAGAAGATTACGACGTTAGAATTAATAATTCCTCGCCTGGTTACAGAGTTGCTTTTGGGGAAATCGCCAAAAACCCCCACCGCAAAAAAAAAAAACAGAAAACACTGCAGTAAAGTTTGTACCTTCAGTTGACTTATTTTTCAAAAAAAATTTTTTTATGGGTACCGTTAAAAAAGAATGCAAAGGAATATCAAGCAATGAAATATAGTTTCAAATCGAAACCTTTCTACAGGCTCAGGAGAACAGATCGAAACCTAAAACAAAAACCATCTGGACTGGCAAACAACTGGGCATCCAACATAACAGCCACCTCACCATCTCTCCAATTGTCACAGTCCAAAATCCTTGGCACATTGTCAACTATATCCTCCACAGTTGCTCGTATGTCCAAACAATCTACACTGACCTAGAAATACTCTGCTACGCCACCTTATCAAATATCGATATGATAGATAACGCAGAGGGGACCGTGGTGTCGTCTATCTCAAATCCTCTTTTATACAATTCCGTGCTCCGTCGCACCTTCACTGTTAAGTCTTCTTTCCCAATACTCTACCAACAATTTACCGGAAAGAGGATAAAAACAGGAAATAATTATTTTGAGAGCTTACGAATATTGGGGGTTTATCTTTTCCTAAACTATTTTCATGTGGGCACAAGTACCATATTTGTAATGGTCTCAAATTTTGAAAATCGAGTTAATGGTTTTAGAGCTGTCAATATTTGTGACCACAATCGTATGTAACAACCAAATGCGTGATTTTAGTAAATAGTTAATTTTTTAAAGAATCTGTTCAAACTGAGCACAACCAACGGATAGGAAAGCCAAAACTCTGGACTCCCACGCTTTGCTTGTAGCAGCACTTATGGTAGCGAAGTCAAGATCTAGGCAGGCTAGAGTAATTCAGACGTTTCAGATCATCAACAGAAACCACGGGATTAAGGATACTTTACACTTTATTTTTTTAGGTATCCCCACAAAATATAGTCCATTTGGGTCAAGTCCGAAGATCGAGGTGGCCATTGGATGGGACAATGAGTCCTTACGCACTTTTAATGGAAATTTCTGCCCAGCTAACCTCGAACCACTCTCGCCGGGCAACCATCTTGTTGAAAATACATATCTAGCCGACGTTGTAGAGGAACTTCTTCAAGCAGAACTGGCAAAATGTCTCTTAAAAAAAAAAGTTAGATACCTTGCACCAGATAAGTTCTCTCTGTAGAAGTATGGGCCGATTAGTTCGATTTTCCAAAAACTCCACACCAAACGTTTGTAGAAAAAACAACCTGAACGTCGAATAACTCTAGCCTGCCTAGATCTTGACTTCGCCACCATAAGTGCTGCTACAAGCAAAGCGTGGGAGTCCAGAGTTTTGGCTTGCCTATTTTGTTGATTGTACCCAGTTTGAACAGATTCTTTAAAAAAAATAACGTAATTTTGACAATAAACTGAAATTTGTTTTTCATATTTTAAATTACCATAACTTTTGAAAAACCTAACCGATTTCAAAAAATTTTTTTTTGTTGTTTTTAGGAGCTCAAATACTACAAAAATATGCAACAAAAAATATAACGTTCCATTTGAAAAACAAAAGTTGGATGCTGTATCTCGAGATACAGAGGTTTAAAAAAATGGGTCAATCATTAAAAATAAACTAGACTAAAAATGATTAAATACGTGTTTTCTATTTTTTCGAAATTTCCCGCCGTTAAAAAAAAAAGTGGGCGGAGCATATAACTCTGGTCACCCTGTATATTCATATTAAAAATTAGGTTTAATTATCTTGTTTTCTTCTTTTTATTTACTTTTTTTTTCCCTGCAATATAATATAACGTCCAAACTTACTTCACTTCATTAAAGTAGAAGAGATAATGGGGCCACAGATACATGCCGAAACCGTTTGGCATTTCGACGGAACCTAACAACCATGTGTTCTAATTATGAAAGGTTAAATGACTAATATCAATGCTCTTATAAATAATTCCTAGTTAGAGTTAGACCAATTACTACTCAAAAAACTTTTCTTTTTTTAAATTCTTACTATTAGTAAAAAAAACTATAAATTATAAAAGTTGAAAAATTCGTAAAGCAGTGGTAACAATTTTAGGTGCAAATTTTATAAACCATATATATATGTATATACAGGGTGTCCCAAGCTATATGGATAACGACTTTTTCTCGGAAACTAAGATAGCTAGAAAAAAACTAAAAAATACGTGTTCCCTTAGTTTTTTATTAGGAATCCAAATTTACTTTGTAAATTTTTTTTGGTGCTGCCAGAAGCGAGATACAGGCACCAACTTAATTTTTTCAAATGGGAAGGTGCGGTTTTTATTTCAGAAATAGATTCCTCTATTTTTTTAAAGAAAAATTTACATGAACGATTTTTTTCTGTGAGCGATATCTTACAAGTTATGAATGAAAACATGATTCTTATAAGAAATTTCAAAATGATAATTTTGAACGATTTTTTGATTGAATAAGAAGAAAAGTACTATTTTATTACAATTTTTACTCCTAGATTTAGAAATGCTTTTAGATAAGCAGAAATAAGAAATGAATGAAAAAAGTTATGAATAATCACCTTGTTTTTCAGGTATCCCCAAAGGAAATAGTCCATAGGTGTCAAGTCCTGTGAGAGAGGTGGCTACTGAATAGCCCCCGTGTCGATATAACATGCCCATCAAATTGCCTATCGAGATATCTCTTTACATGCCTCATGGTATTATATCGACATGGGGGACGATTCAGTGGCCATCTCGTTCACCGGATTTGACACCTATGGACTATTTCCTTTGGGGATACCTGAAAAACAAGTTGATTATTCATAACGTTTTTCTTTCTTTCCTTATTTCTGCTTATCGAAAAGCATTTCTAAATCTAGGTGCATCAGAATCAAGCCGGAATTGCATCTGTAGATGAACTAAAGCAGAGAATAATAGATACCTGTAACTCGGTTAAAGCCGAAACTATTTCTTTGGCAGTAAGGGACAATTGGCAGGAAAGTGCATGTCTATGCATCTCTAATGGTGGACGCCATTTCGAGCATGATCTGTAATATTAATGAGGAGTAAAATTTATAATAAAATAGTACTTTTCTTCTTATTTAATCAAAAAACCGTTATAATATTATCATTTTGACATTTCTTATAAGAATCATGTTTTCATTCATAACTTCTAAAATATCGCTCACAGAAAAAAACCGTTCGAGTAAATTTTTCTTTAAAAAAATAGAGAAATCTATTTCTGAAATAAAAACCGCACCTTCCCATTTGAAAAAATTAAGTTGGTGCCTGTATCTCGCTTCTGGAAGCACCGAAAAAAATTACAAAGTAAATTTGGATTCCTAACAAAAAACTAAGGGAACACGTATTTTTTAGTTTTTTTCTAGCTATCTTAGTTTCCGAGAAAAAGTCGTTATCCATATAGCTTGGGACACCCTGTATATATATATATATTTTTTTTTTTAACTATTTTACAGGAGAAATGATATGTTGAGGGTTAGAATAACTGGTTACAGACTACATGTATGATAAAATATAAAGTTCTTGGCGTGGCAACTTTTTAAATAAATCAAAAAAATATTTTATTGTAAGTTTTAGGATTTTTTTAAATAAAAAAAACAAACATGTTTTTTAGCTGTGTGACGAAAAGAGAGATGAAGCAGATAAAAATGGTGGAAATTTGTAGAATAAACGTGAGGACTACATACTGGCTTCCGTCCAGAGTCTTTCAACCTCGTAGCTATTGATTTTACGGTGTTTTAATCAGATTATCAGAGTAGTCTATCTTTTTTTTTTTCTTTTTTTTTTAATTTATTTTATCTTCTAGTGGGCTATATCTTCTAAAACGGCTTTATTTTCTATTAGGCTATTGGCTAAATTGAAATATTAGTAATTGTTTTATGTTTTAGCAATTTGAAAACATTTTTTAGTGTTGCTTTCTGTATAAATAAAACAAATAATTAAAATGAAGATCTTTCACTTACGTGTGTTTTGATTTTTATGCAAATAAATTTGACCGTTTATGAATTCTCAAATAAATTGGTTGTCCACCACGAATTTGTAAAGAACGAATTCTTTATTTATTTTTACTTCGAATAAAATGCGACCAAAAATGTTAAAACGTTCACTTGACAAACGCTCCAAGTCTTGGCTAACTCGTAACAAGAAGATGCTATTCATTTCCGGATAGCCCTCAATGCTGACATAGGAAACTGCTAAACTATCCAATCTCAATCGACACCAAACCCTACAATCCAAAATCCTGAGAACTCTTTGCCCAGAACCACACACTCTGACCTAAATATTTCATTCGCTCCCCGAATCTAACTCAATTTCGTTATAAAAGAAACCAAAAACTACAGAAAAGTATCCATTAATTGCAACCCGTACGCTACTATCTAGTGTTAAACGTAGACTGCAGCAAAGGTGGCTAAGTGAGGCGGGCCTCCTAGGACGGCTGTTGATGTCAATACAGTTGATATCTGATGTTTCCTCGAGCGGTAACAGAGGACGCTACAGAGAATGCTAGGGTTTTTAGTTAAAATCAGTCTATCGGAAATTCAACAGTTTTAATTTTTATAGATTTTCTCAAAAAAAAAAAGCTGCAACGATTTCTTTTAAACTTTATGCAATATGTAGATTTATAAAAGTAACAAAAAGTAATCACCAATTTTGTTAGGCGGGGCTTAACGACCAACTACCAATTAGGTGCCTTGGGCGGGGCCGTAAGCTCAAACTATACTATAAACAATTTTTTTCTAAAAAATAAAAACTATTCATACGCGGGATTCGAAGACCTTTTTCTTTTCATTCATTGCAAAAAACGATAGAAAACCTAGGAACTATCAGCTAGTTTGGACAGATAAAGCGTGTTTTGGGATAGTGCAATGGCTATTTAGGCCAACACTAAATGTTACAACTAGGGTAGACCTTATTCTTTTCATTCATTGCAAAAAACGATAGAAAACCTAGGAACTATCAGCTAGTTTGGGCAGATAAAGCGTGTTTTGGGATAGTGCAATGGCTATTTAGGCCAACACTAAATGTTACAACTAGGGTAGACCTTATTCTTTTCATTCATTGCAAAAAACGATAGAAAACCTAGGAACTATCAGCTAGTTTGGGCAGATAAAGCGTGTTTTGGGATAGTGCAATGGCTATTTAGGCCAACACTAAATGTTACAACTAGGGTAGACCTTATTCTTTTCATTCATTGCAAAAAACGATAGAAAACCTAGGAACTATCAGCTAGTTTGGGCAGATAAAGCGTGTTTTGGGATAGTGCAATGGCTATTTAGGCCAACACTAAATGTTACAACTAAGGTAGACCTTATTCTTTTCATTCATTGCAAAAAACGATAGAAAACCTAGGAACTATCAGCTAGTTTGGACAGATAAAGCGTGTTTTGGGATAGTGCAATGGCTATTTAGGGCAGCACTAAATGTTACAACTAGGGTAGACCTTTTTCTTTTCATTCATTGCAAAAAACGATAGAAAACCTAGGAACTATCAGCTAGTTTGGGCAGATAAAGCGTGTTTTGGGATAGTGCAATGGCTATTTAGGCCAACACTAAATGTTACAACTAGGGTAGACCTTATTCTTTTCATTCATTGCAAAAAACGATAGAAAACCTAGGAACTATCAGCTAGTTTGGACAGATAAAGCGTGTTTTGGGATAGTGCAATGGCTATTTAGGGCAGCACTAAATGTTACAACTAGGGTAGACCTTATTCTTTTCATTCATTGCAAAAAACGATAGAAAACCTAGGAACTATCAGCTAGTTTGGACAGATAAAGCGTGTTTTGGGATAGTGCAATGGCTATTTAGGGCAGCACTAAATGTTACAACTAGGGTAGACATTATTCTTTTCATTCATTGCAAAAAACGATAGAAAACCTAGGAACTATCAGCTAGTTTGGGCAGATAAAGCGTGTTTTGGGATAGTGCAATGGCTATTTAGGGCAGCACTAAATGTTACAACTAGGGTAGACCTTATTCTTTTCATTCATTGCAAAAAACGATAGAAAACCTAGGAACTATCAGCTAGTTTGGACAGATAAAGCGTGTTTTGGGATAGTGCAATGGCTATTTAGGGCAGCACTAAATGTTACAACTAGGGTAGACCTTATTCTTTTCATTCATTGCAAAAAACGATAGAAAACCTAGGAACTATCAGCTAGTTTGGACAGATAAAGCGTGTTTTGGGATAGTGCAATGGCTATTTAGGGCAGCACTAAATGTTACAACTAGGGTAGACCTTATTCTTTTCATTCATTGCAAAAAACGATAGAAAACCTAGGAACTATCAGCTAGTTTGGACAGATAAAGCGTGTTTTGGGATAGTGCAATGGCTATTTAGGGCAGCACTAAATGTTACAACTAGGGTAGACCTTATTCTTTTCATTCATTGCAAAAAACGATAGAAAACCTAGGAACTATCAGCTAGTTTGGACAGATAAAGCGTGTTTTGGGATAGTGCAATGGCTATTTAGGGCAGCACTAAATGTTACAACTAGGGTAGACCTTTTTCTTTTCATTCATTGCAAAAAACGATAGAAAACCTAGGAACTATCAGCTAGTTTGGGCAGATAAAGCGTGTTTTGGGATAGTGCAATGGCTATTTAGGCCAACACTAAATGTTACAACTAGGGTAGACCTTATTCTTTTCATTCATTGCAAAAAACGATAGAAAACCTAGGAACTATCAGCTAGTTTGGACAGATAAAGCGTGTTTTGGGATAGTGCAATGGCTATTTAGGGCAGCACTAAATGTTACAACTAGGGTAGACCTTATTCTTTTCATTCATTGCAAAAAACGATAGAAAACCTAGGAACTATCAGCTAGTTTGGACAGATAAAGCGTGTTTTGGGATAGTGCAATGGCTATTTAGGGCAGCACTAAATGTTACAACTAGGGTAGACCTTATTCTTTTCATTCATTGCAAAAAACGATAGAAAACCTAGGAACTATCAGCTAGTTTGGGCAGATAAAGCGTGTTTTGGGATAGTGCAATGGCTATTTAGGGCAGCACTAAATGTTACAACTAGGGTAGACCTTATTCTTTTCATTCATTGCAAAAAACGATAGAAAACCTAGGAACTATCAGCTAGTTTGGACAGATAAAGCGTGTTTTGGGATAGTGCAATGGCTATTTAGGGCAGCACTAAATGTTACAACTAGGGTAGACCTTATTCTTTTCATTCATTGCAAAAAACGATAGAAAACCTAGGAACTATCAGCTAGTTTGGACAGATAAAGCGTGTTTTGGGATAGTGCAATGGCTATTTAGGGCAGCACTAAATGTTACAACTAGGGTAGACCTTATTCTTTTCATTCATTGCAAAAAACGATAGAAATACTAGGACCTATCAACTAATTTGGATAGATAATGCGTGTTTCGGGATAGTGCAATGGATATTTAGGCCAGTGTTAAACATACGTTTGCTCCCAATTAGGCCGATATTTGAAACTAACCAATCTCTTCTTCAATCCTCTGAATTTTTGCTTGTTTTTTTCTTCTCCATCTACTCTGAGGTCCGACAGCTTGTGACCTCTTCTCAACTTGTTCTATACAGTATATGAGAAATACAGTAAGGATTTATCTAATAACTAGAGGTAAAAATGTAAAATACGTAAAACTATAATTGTAAGTGATGGTTCAGTTTTCGACTGTTGTTGATAGATTTTCCTTGGGATTATTGAGGAGCTGTCAATACAATTTTTTGTAGACAAATTTTTTTTTTCTATCAACTTTAGGACAGACACGAACTATCTTTCAAATTTCTTTAACAACATTCTTCAAGCCGTGACTTAACTGTTACTCATCACATATCTAAGGTTTTCTCAGCCCTATTTTTTACACCCATCCATTAACTATAATATTAACTATAATTGTAAAATTATAGGCGAACAATAGGCACAAGAACTTGGAATCAGTTAGTTTTTACACAAATATACACAGGAAAATCCAAGCCCAGCATATACAGAGTTCAATTACCCATGGAAATCACGTCTCTGGTTATAGCTCAAAGATCAATATCGTCAAGGAAGAGCACAAACACATCCAAACAGAACTTCTAAGAAACCAGTTTGTTGTTTTCCAAGAGGCCATTTTGTTCGCACAAGTTTATAGCTGGCTCTTTATCTATCCTTTACAAATGTTTTGTATATATAATTGAATAAAATGAGGTCTCCCAATTTCTTGAATTTTTTGTATTTTCAAATCAGTTACATATCGAGAATTATGGGAAGATCCAAGACAAATGAGGTACGACCATTTTTTTCTCATTACGTCTTAGAGCGTGTTTAAAGCATGGGATCTATCGATCATAAATAAGTTGTAGTCCGCCAATCACGAACAAAGCCCTTTGTTATCTGATTCAATTTCTCTTTGTATACTTCATTAAGTTTCTGTTCTGTTTTCTTTTACGTCACATTTTTCTTGATTGCTCAGTTTTTCTGTGGCATACTGTCTGAAGATTTACCTCAGAGAACTGCAAGTGCAACTCGTAGCTCATTGTTTCTAATATTTCACATTGAGAATTACCGTCACAGGTGCTCCCTCTAGCCTTAGATCCTTCTTTTCTTCAGTGCATTTTGCAATGCAATCTTTAATTAAATCTTATGTGCCCACTAGTACCAGGTGAGACCCTACAGCACCTCCAGTAATAAAACAATGCACCCAGATATTGTATGGATGTTCGTGGAAACAGGTAGCAAAGGTAACTTACTCTCTGGATAGGACTTACGTCTCCCCGTAAAGTCCAGCTTAAGAAAGTTCCCCCCTAGTGGATCTGTGTAGGGTAATTCCCATCTAATGTCTAGTACTTATGCACATTCCTAAAAGCGTGGATGTACTGCGACCACACCTGGTCTCCAGTGCTCCTCAGATATCCTAAAGATATCTTTTCAGCTTTCCCAGATCAAAAGAAAAACCAAAGTTCCGCAAGCAAGTTTAAGAAACGGGAGAGAAAGAAAGAATGTAATCCAGGTATAATCTTCCTGGTGAACCATGCGGCCATCCTCGCAAAGCCTTCTGCAGATTTCCAAAATTAGCTCTAAATTAAATGTATGGAGTTTTCTAAGATAGGTGTACACCCTTCTTACCCTGGCAACTCCCTAAGGCTGGAAACATAGTGGAGCGGCGAGCAAAGTGGCGAAAACAAACACAAGTTAACATATGGACCACGCATAGTGGGAAGCAAAGCAAAGATAGAGCAACGCTACCAAGAGAGAGAGTACAGCAACGTGTTGTGACATGTTTGATTTCTTCGCTCTCATCGCGCTCAATTTTCGAAGGTTAAAATGGATATTGCTCCATTTATTGGTGTAGGTTTTTTTTTAAAGAAACCTCTTTGGGACCAAAAGGATCCTCTACATCACAACCGATTTGTGTTGGATAAGAAATGGGACAGGATTAATGGGGCTAACATTAAAATTCGTCCTTTTCTTGATTAACATGCCTTCAACACTGGTTAGTATGTAATCAAATGTTGAAATAGACATTCGAAAATACGCGTGAAACTTGCCAGGATGCTCCCGAAGTTGTTGGTACTAGTGATGGAATTCACCATGTTTATGTCTATTCTTGTTTACATCTTGAACACTGCAGCTCCTGCTTCTAAGCTGCTGTAAATACACAAATTTTTCAAGGAAGAATTTTAGTATAGAAATAATTCCTCCATCACGTCTCGTCGAAAGGAGAAACGCGACTAAACTCGTCCACTATGTGCATGCGACTTTTTGCTCGCTGCTCGCCGGTCTCTTTGATTTGAAGCAGCTATCATCGGTCGCTTTGCTCGCCGCTCCACTATGTTTCCAGTCTAAGGTTTTCTATGGGAATCGTACAGTTCTGGGAGCCAGTAGATATGGATAAACATGATCTGGCGTCAGTCTCTATCCCCCCTCAATTCGCAAGGAAGGACATAAAACGCCTCGACACCTGTACACCTCCAAGGGTCTCTGGAGAACACCTAGAAGATAAGATTCTAATAGGGCGGCCTTTAAGGCCTACGCCACTGCGACCCCTTTGGATCTATTGTGGCTCCCCTTCTCTAGAGATCGCCCTCCAGACCCGTCCGTTTAATCAGACTCTTAATTCTGGAGAGCGACTCTTGCGTAAAGCTTACAGGCCTTGGTTTTTCCTCCCTGAGAAGTAACATCCTTAGCCAGGACAAGCCCCTCACACTGACTCAGCACGTGCAGAGTGCCCGTTTCCACCTCCTCCTCCTGACAGAACCTACAAAGGCTATCATCTGCCAGACCCATGCGATGCATGTGTTTTCTGAGCCTGCAGTGGACCGGTTAATAGGCCTACAATTTTATCCTTATAGCTCCACACGGCCTTGACAGATTAATTCTGCAGTCAGCCTCGGCGAATAGCCTCTAATGAACTCCTTCGCCTGTCTCTGCCCTGTGATGGCAAGCCACCACTCCTGAGACCTAGTCTGCACTCATAGTTTAATGGCCGCAGTCTAAAGAAACTTGGAGGCCCCAAAATAGGGCCAACGAAGAGACCCGCAGAGCCTTCCCGGGCCAATAAATCTGCCACTTCGTTTCCTTTATGTCCTTAATGACCAGGTACCCAAACCAGAAAGACCTTATTGTGATCACTGATTTTCTTCAGGGCACCCAGACAGTCCCAAACTAGCCTTGAATTGACCTGGTAGGAACTAATAGCTCGTAGAGCAGCCTGTCTGTCCGAGAAAATCACGACCTTAGAATTAATAATTCCTCGTCTCGGCAGTACAGAACCTTATTGCAACTAGTTCAGTCTGAAAAACTGTAGCTAGTTTTAGAACACCTAGAAAAAGAGGGTGGTTAGTCGACAGATTGAGATGACCACTCCCTAAAGAACCTTAATTTGGATACGTTCCTCCTCCTTCACTACCAGAGGTTTTCTGAGGTTTTTTGGGGGGAAGTCAAAGAAAGGCACCCTGAAGGTGAGCCTGGTACCTTTTTTTTCCAGAATGTTTTGAGGATGACCTTCTTTGCCTAACTTTTCAGTAAGATGGAGAGAACTGAGATTGAGAATTACCTCTGTACCGGCTACAGGACAAGAGCTTTTTATAAAAAAGTTTTATTGAGGAATCCCTTTAAGCTCAGAATTGAAACCATTGGAACAGTAAAAAACTTGTAAAGAGGAGGATCTATTTAATATTTATTTAATATTGCTTACATTAGTTACATTACTAATACCTTCTTTTTTTTTGTAATATTGAAATGCCTCAAAAAGTTTTTTGACGAATTCCAAGTTCGAAGAAAAGTTATTAGCCTGAACACGAGAAGAAGTTTTGCAGACAAAAGTGAGTCAGGTGAGTGCCATACCAGATTCTTTCATCCACAGTATTGGTGTTTACTAGAGGCTAATAGAAAGCAACAAGTCTTGCATCAATAAAGGCTAGAATATGGATTGGTGACTTCATTTACTGAGTGCACTCCATTATGGAGATTTATTGCTAGGGTTGGCCACGAAGTGAGTTTACCTTTAGTCACCCAGTAAGTACCAGAGTGAACATTTCTGGATGAATAGCGCGAAGAAGAATGTTCACTCGATTCTTGGGTGGCAAGTAATAATGATTTTGAAGTGACATGGAATTTTATATAGCTAGATTGAATGTGAACGCAATATTTGGATCGGTTTGAATTGCAGGGTTAGAGACGTTAAATGGAGTGTTTACTATTGTTTTTAAGATTCTGGATTGGGGAGTTCGAATTTGAAGGAGATTGGATCTTTAAGCTGTGTGGCGTACAGTTCGAGTCCGCATGTCCATATTGAAGCTAATAAGGCATTTGTCCAGCTTTCTTTTACTCCTGCAAATGCTGAGTAGTCGATTAAACATTTTGTATCTGGAGCTAAGTCTCACCTCTTATGTATAGGAATTCCAGATAAGTGGTATATCCAGATAAAGTCCAAGAAATTTCACTTGATTCGCAACTGAATGGGAATATTAACATATTAGGGTAAAGATGACTGAGAGAGTTTTTCGATATAAGATGGACACTATGTATTTCTAAATTTGTTCATCATTTCAAGGAATTGATTTTGAATATTTCGGACTACATCTTGACAAACGACTAACATGGAACCCTCACACGAAACTCAAATGAATTGACCTCAATCTGAGGTATAAAAAGGTTGAAAAGACTACTCGACAAACGTTCAAAAACTGACCCTGACGAATAAACGAACACTATATACCGCTCTACTTGCCCCAATATGGACTCTACGGAAGCGTCAAAAAATCGGACATCAACCGACTTCAAACTTTACAGTCTAAAATTCTAAGAACAATAGTTAACGCACCCTTTTACGTCTCCAATCATACTATACACTCTGATCTCAATATTCCTCTCGTCTCTGGAAATAGCCCCAATCTCGTTACCCAAAACTCCACTCAAATCTACACAGTCACTTACAACCCTCTGATCCCACAACATGTCTACTACAACACTTCCTTCAAAATCCACTTCGCAGACTATAGCGACGGTGGCCTGTGCGATCATCTCAACAAATATAACGCCGGATCTCCTAGGATGGTTGCTGTGTAAGCTTGCCAATCTCTGGCTAACTAACGGCTTCCATCACTGGATGGTCATCGTTCACACCAATCACGCCTCTTGGCGCACATGCATGTGTGCGTATATGTATGGAGATATACAGGGTGAACCAGTAAGTAATGTCCATAGGCCTACTGTGTGTAGTACATCTAAAGTGGAGTTCTATGACGTATTGGCCATCATCGTACTTTCCATTGTTCTTTAGTGACGTCACTTAAATTTTTTTCTCTAAAAACGTTACTTTTTTGCAATAAAAATGTTATTACTCAGAAAGTTTTAGTCCGAATTCGATTCTGATGACACGGTTAGAAAGACAGATAAATTTTCTAAAAATTGAGAACCATTTCGAAGCATAAGTCATTCTCCAAACAGCCTCAATCTTCCTCCTGGATACTGGAAAAAATAAAAGTAATCGAAATTTTTAAGAAAACTCATTAGGCCCTTATAGGGATCATTATCAGACCTAGGTGCTGGCACTTTTTATTTTCCTTGTTTAATCTCGTCGTTTTAATCGTTTCCTTGTCTAATGGGCTTTCTAACGGTATATCATTTTCCAGGATTCCTTTTTATCTTCGTATGAGAAATTACGTTTGTTTTACAAGAAAACGTGTTCACGAGGACTCAACAGTGTTAGTTTATCAAGTTGTTTAACTCATTGAAAACTCTTTTAGATGGACCAATAGTCAATTTTTAAAGTAGATTGTCTTAAAATAAGGAAGTCAAAGGTTACTTTAAACATTTACTTCTGATCTCACTGAAATATTTGAGAAAATGTTAGGAAATATTTTAAACAAGTGCTATTTTTATAATCGAAGGTTAATTTTCTTAGTTTCAAATAGGGTATAATAGAAAATATTTCCTTTCTCACTATAGCGAAGACAGAATTAACAGGGATTCAGAATAACAGATTAGGGAAGGGATTAGGTATGCGGTTAGCGTATTGGATTTCCACGGTCCTGGGTTCGAATCCAGCTGTTGTTCCCTAATATTTTCTCTTCCTAGGAGCTTCTTACAGCTCCACTGTCCGGAGGCTGGCAATGCACTGAAAAAAGCTCCGGGCGCCAATAACCTTAGATGTTGACGCGCCTTAAATCATTAAAAAAAAAAAAAAAATAGAAGAGGTTGTTCAATATTTTCTATATTTTCCAAAAAAATTGTAAACCAAACCAGATCAGACAGTGGTAATGCGAGGATTCACTTCTTCAACTGCTATCTGAAGTGATCAATTTAAGAATTAAAGAGAAAATTTTCCACCCAGGCCAACCCCCAAAAATGCTTAATAATAAAACATGAAAACAGTGATACGTCACTCTGTAATTAAACGAGTTTTCAGACTAGATCCTAGACAAGAATTTAGTAACGTATCTCGCTTAAAAATTTGGGATTAAAATACGCCTCTTTTCACCACTAACTGCCGAACGTAACCGAATAGTTAGCAATCGGATTCAATACTATCAAGTCGTAATCTCTATTGAAGTGGATATCAACAGGCTAGTTTATTTATAAGGGCGCAAACTTCAAAATGATTTTCTTTTCAAGTTGCATTTTTATGCTAAAAATATGGGTAAGTAATAAACGCCTAAAAAGAAGTTATGCCTCTTAAAAAGGCTCCAATTTACTCTTACTGCAAATTCTAAAAGTCCTAATTGTTAATCATATCCACCATTTACGTTAGCAGTGCCTGAGGACAGCAAATGGGAGTTTTTATTATATTTTTAGTTAGTTTTAAGTTTTAAGCACTTCAATTTTTTTTGAGATTATTGGCGCCCCGGAGCTTTATCGGCTCCCGGACAGTGTTCTCTCGTTACAGACAAGCATATCCACTCAGCACGCTAACCATTGAGCTAATCCCCCACCCCTTGAGTGTCACATTTGATGTACTAGTTATAGTTTTATCTGGTTGAACCGTACAATTAACTTGAAGACAACTAAACATTTTAGTAAAAAAAAAAAATATTGTTCATGCCTTAAGAAAAGCTATCAATTATTTATAGTAAGTAAAAGTAGTGTTCTTGTCACATCAGATTCTATGTAAGAAGTAAAATGGCTGTGTCACTTTTAAAACACTTTTAATTATAAAGTGACATGGAGTGATATGAAATTTAAATAAGTTATATTTAATAACTCTTCTTGATATAATAGAACACGATAGCCAAGAAGAAGAAGTTATATCTATTTATTTTATCATAATTGCTCTTGATAGTTAATAGTTTTGTTGTTATAGATAAAATATTGATGAAACATCACAGTAAAACTATCAGAATGAAAAATACTAGCATAATTTTTTTTAGTATCAGAAATATTGTAGATTTAATACTTTGATTCTAGACTTGTAGAAAGTGATATCTATGTTAAATATTGTGTTTGAAATTGTTAAAAGTAATTGACACATCTTCGTTTAAGACTGAATTTACTAAACGTTTAGTTGTTCTTCTACCTAGGTTTTCCACTAGGTTTTTTGTGCAACTAGTTGAAGCAATGTGGAAATATTGTCGCAAGCACCCGAGTAAGAAAGCGCTTCCATTATATCGTATAAAAAGAGGTAGTTACAGGCAAGGCTGTACGCTGGTAACCTGCTAGTACAACCCTTCACAACTGGTTTATTTTACTTTTAAGTGCGTTGCGACTAAAATAGATCCATTGTGCTCCTCCTCTACCATGTCAGGTGAGAAAAACCTCACTCAAACAGCAAGTGACACAGGTTATCCGCCAGAAAGTTGTAGGAAAAAGCAGGGTTAGCCGCCCTTATGTCACACATCCTCTACTCTACAAAGTCTTGCTCAGAATTCTGAAGAATAAATCCACCAAATGGAAGGATTTTGGTTAGAGAGCGTATTCTCCATTAACATCTGGGGGTAACTTCTTGTATACAACAACAACAAAAGATTCATGAAGTTAGGGGAACCTCCAATACGTGTCTTCAGATATTCTGAAGAACATTCCTTAATGTAAAAAAAAGGAGATGGACGCTAATTATGGTATAGTCGCTTCTAACACCTGGTAACTCCCCAGACACAAGAAGGAATGTGGGAAGTAACCGGTAAGTTAGGAATAGCCACTGCTCGAGTTAAAACAAACTGGGTGGATTATTCAAGAACTACAGCCCTAAAAAAAAAAAAGCACAGGCCTCCTTTGTGACTTGATTCGCTACACAAGACTCCTGCTAGGCCTCCATCTCCTCATACAGATCCTTCTTAAACCTTTCTCCTACCTCATCCACCTTCTTCTCAACCTGACTTTTTCTTCCACTTTTGCATTTATTCCTGAACACTTTTTGCTCAAACTAGAATTCGTACCCACTAAGTTTTACATTTTTCAAGCTAGGTTAGGCTTTTTCTTTTTGTCGAGTTTTGCATTTAAACCTGATTATTCCTTAAATTCCAAATTTGAATTGGGAGCTTTGAATACTGTTTGCTTGGTCCCCTAGTCACTCCGGGATTCCGGGTAATGAACTTGCTGATGAAACAGCAAAGGAAGGAGCTGTGATGATAACAATGTCTCCTCAGCCCAATTATCCCTAGAATCCTATCGACGTTGTAGAACAGAGGTGGAGCAGTGGATTTTGAAGGAACATCTGAAAACGGTGGAGATCCCGAGCTGAAACAGCCGCCAGGCTAAAGAAATTCTTGGCCTGACAAAAACGGCTATAGTTGATTTTAGCAAGTCTCGGATCCGCCAGTTGGTTCAGGTGTTGAGTGGACATGCTAATTTAGCGTACCATCTTTTCAAATGCGGGCCTTACCCAGTCTCGCCAATTTGCGCTGGCTGTGATGAGTCCAATGAGACTGTGCGGCACTTTGTAGAGGAGTTTATTCTAAAACTAGGAGTCCTCGTCTTCGGGAGGTTAAATGTTTCCCTTCCAGGAGATTGTGGCATCCGATAATCTTTACCAGAACTCTCTAGGTTTATTCAGTGCACTGGGCGATTGAGTCGCCATGCTCCCTAGTGTCCTGTTGCTACTTTATTAGTTTATAGTATTAGCATCTGGCAACTTTTAGCCGGATTTGTTGTTTTAAAGCCCCGGTATCTTTCATGAGATGAGGGGTGGTCGGGGAACAATGGGCAGTTTGGAGTGCGTGCGTTCCTTCCCTTTTTTTGGTGGAACCGCCATTTTAATACAATCTACAATCTAAATTCCAAATCTGGATATTCCATTTAGGTACAAACATTCACTATGGTTTTCGGGTCAGATTCTTGGTCCTCATCACCCGCTTCATGGTGAAAGAACATTGGGAATCTGCAACTAAACATTATTTCACTATTTATCTCTTTCTCTGCTTGGTAAATACAGATCCTAGGTATTCTAAGGTGTTCAAATTTAGTTCCTTCTTAAGCCGAGAAGATCGCAGGTAGAGTATATTCTTCCCCAACACTTGGCTGCTATCCAAGGTGCAAGGAACCCAGAAAAAAGAAAAAAAAACACCCAACAGTTATAGATACCAAACTTTCTACCAGTTCCTGGACCTACATAATCGAAATTTATTCATTTTGTTGCTTCCTACATCATTTTCCTTCTTCGCTCAGGTCAATTCAAGGCTGGTTTGGGACTGTCTGGGTGCCCTGAAGGAAATTAGTGACCCGAATAAGGTCTTTCTGGTATGGATACCTGGTCATTCAGGACACAAGGGAAACGAAGTGACAGATTTATTCCCCCGGGAAGGCTCTGCGGGACACTTCGTCGGCCCGGAGCCCTATTTTGGGGTTTCGAAGTGTGTTAAGTCTGCGGCCATTAACTTATAGTTGCAGAGTAGGGCTCAGGAGTGGTGGCTCAACACCACTGGACAGAGACAGGCGAAGGAGTTTATCAGAGGCTACTTGCCGAGACTGACTGCAGAATTAATCCGTCAAGGCCGTGGGGCTACAAGGATAATTGTAGGCCTATTGGCTGGCCACTGCAGGCTCAGAAAATACATGCATCGCATGGGCCTGGCAGATGATAGCCTTTGCAGGTTCTGTCAGGAAGAGGAGGAAACGGCACTGCACGTGTTGTGTCAGTGCGAGGGGCTTGTCTGGCTAAGGATGTTACTTCTCGGGGAGGAAAAACCAAGGCCTGGTGAGCTTTACACCAAGGGTCGCTCTCCAGCATTATGAGTCTGATTAAAAGGACAGGTCTGGAGGGGTGAGCTTTAGAATGAGGGGAGCCACAATAGATCCTAAGGGGTCGCAGTGGCATAGGCCTTGGGGCCGCCCTAGACTAATCTATTCTATTCTATTCCTTCTTCGCTAGTTTCCATGCGGCTAGACGGTATGTCACTCGGTCCACTACGTTTTAGTACCTTTAATTGTGCGATTTCCAAAAGTAGTGAGACAAATCTTTATAATTCACTTATTTACTGAGTACTTAAAATAAAAATACGAAGATTTCTTGGTGTACATTCAGCAACAGTGAATTAATGACTAAGTCCTGTTTGTTTTTTACTTTTTAGAAGTAGTTTTACTTTAAAAGAAAAAAGATTTTTTTCAAAATTAGCCCCAGAAAGGCCAGAATAAACCACAGAAAATTAGTCTAAAGTCAAATAGGTTTTTCGTTCAAATTAAGACAAAGTGTGAATCAGTTTAGTAACAGTGTCTTTACAATACCGATAGGGCAGTCAAATCCTCAATGTAATCAACTGATTATTGCTAATTAACTCTGATTTTACAGAGGAAACATTACCAAGGAGGGGGCCTAATTATATACCACTTTCTCGGAGGAAGGGAAATTGCATTGCGTCACCAATGGTTCCACTTTTACCACTACCAGAGAACATATTTTATTTTATTTCTTAATTTAAGGCGCGTAAACATTGTTCTTAGACATTGACTTTTTAAAGTGCACTGATGGCCTCCGGACAGTGTTCTGTAGCCACAGGCAACACTGCCAATCTCCGTAAATTGTGCTCCAAGGGGCTAGTCCCTACTCATTTTTATAAGCGGATTATAAACTTATTAGGGAAGATATTAGCTATAAAGGTTAGCATATTGGATTCCCACGCAGAGATCTCAGGTTCAAATCCAGCTGCTGGCCCTTAGATTTTTTTCTTCCTCGGAGCTCCTAACAGCTCACTGTCTGGTGGTGGACAGTGTTGTCTGTAACGGGAGAACACTGCACTGGAAGCCGCCGTTACACTGAAAAATGCTCCCGGGTGCCAATAATCTCAGACGTTGACGCGCCTTAATTAATAAAAATAAACAATTTACAATATATTTTTACAATTTTAAAATTTTATATTATATATTTACAATATCCTATTCAATAAAACGAATCTAGCGTATCGGGACCGCTTTACCACACAAAACAACGATCTATCGAAGTTTTGTGTTTTTACTCTCACAAATACATAATCGCAAACTAAAATAAAATCTGGAATTACATAGTGCTCGCATCTGTTTATATTTAATCTGTATTGTGTTAGCTGTCCCAAACGCACTATCGATTTGTAAAAAAAATAAGATGGATATTATAAATATTTAGATGAAAAATTGTAAATACATGGTATATATAAAGCAGTAAAAATAGTATACTATATAAATAAAAATGTAAATGTTCGTTTGTTCAAAAATCTTAAATCTTCGAAAGTTCTTCAATGATCGCTTTGAAAATTTGACCCAACGTTGTATTGGAATATGCGCGTGTTTTTATATACCTTCGATGATGTAATATCCGCTGAATTACCCGAGGATTTGCAAGAAGTTTTTACGAAAAATATGATACAATGGATCTTGTGGTACACTGAATTCAAATTCACCATGCATGATAAATGGAAAATGCTCTAAGCGATATGCTGGAGCATTAGTGTCCAACATAGTTACAGGAAACAATTGGATATCCTTTATACAGAAGAAGATCAGCAAAAGATGGCGATAAATTTAGCAAACCATGCTAAATGCGAAACGGTGATGACATCGTTGAAGATGGTTCATCGTTGAATGGATTCATGGTTCACCAAAAGCTGACCGTCTTTTAATCGACAAATCAGAGTCAATAATTCTTTGATCCCGTGGTCTACCCACGTTAAGTACCTAGGCCTAACTTTGGACTAACAAACTGACACTTTCACTATACACGTTCAGGACAAAGTAAACTCAGGCAAACTGGACTACACGACTATTATTTCCTCTCTACTCTCACGTGACTCCAAAATGATTGTGGACCAACAAACTCCTCCTCTATAAAGTGGTCATCAGGCCGATATTGCTCTACGCCAGCTCCGCCTGGAGCCTGGACTTATTGTAGAACAACGTCAAGAAACTCCAGGACAACACAAGAACCAATTTCTCAGACTTAGCAACAGACTCTCCACGACGCACAAAAAATTGACTTAATCCACGAGACTCTGCCTTCTATATCCACAAATCGTCTGCTGAAACTCTTTTTCCCATCCTAGACTGTCATCCTAATCCAGTCTGCCGCGGACATAGCCACCTACAGATCCTTCTATACCCTACAAAAGACTAAAACACATCCTTCTCTAACTTACTACACTAGCTGCAGGTTTTTCCTTCCTTTTCCCCTGCATTCTGTATCCTTCACCTTAACCTTTCTTGTTATCCTCACTTGTAATGAAGGTTAAAATGTTTTTGTACATTGATACTTCGAATATTTATTTATTTTTGTACATATTTAGTGTAATAATGATTTATTCCATTTATTCTGAACAATATGATATAACCGGTAGGTTGTAACAAAAACATTGTAACTCCATTAAATCGAGATATATGAATAAAGGCGGCTACATAGCAGTTTTTGGCGTGCAATCAGAAAGAAGTGATAGGAATGCAGTCATATATACTGAACCAGTAACTAATGTCCATAGGCCTACTGTGTGTAGTACATCTAAAGTGGAGTTCTATGACGTTTTGGACAAATTCATATTTTCCACTGTTCTTGAGTGACGTCACTTTTAATTTTTTTTTCTAAAATCATTACTTTTTTCCAGTAAAAATGTTATTACTCAGAACGTTTTAGTCCAAATTCGATTCTGATGACACGGTTAGAAAGACAGATACATTTTCTAAAAATTGACATCATTTCGAAGTATAAGTTATTCTCCAAACAGCCTCAATCTTCCTCAAGGATACTGGAAAAATAAAAGTAATCGAAATTTTTAAGAAAACTCATTAGGCCCTTATGAGATCATCATCAGACCAAGGTGGTGGCACTTTTTATAAAATGTATTTATAAAAGTTTCCTTGTCTAATGGGCTTTCTAACGGTATATCATTTTCCAGGATTCCTTTTATCTTCGTATGAGAAATTACGTTTGTTTTGCTAGAAAACGTGTTCACGAGCACTCAGCAGTGTTAGTTTATCAAGTTGTTTAATTCATTGAAAACTCTTTTAGATGGACCAGTAGTCAATTTTTAAAGTAGGCTGCCTTAGAATAAGGAAGTCAAAGGTTACAAATTGCACTTTAAACATTTACTTCTGATCTTACTGAAATATTTGAGAAAATGTTAGGAAATATTTTAAACAAGTGATATTTTTATAATCTAAGGTTAATTTGCTTAGTTTCAAATAGGGTACAATATTTTTTTTATTATTTATTTATTAATTTACTTCTGTTAAGGGCAACAAGACATACAGAGGGGGTTGGCCTATTAAAAATAGGGTACAATAGAAAATTTTGAAAAACCAAGTCTAACAGATCAGGGAAATTTATTTATAAGATACCTAGTTGTATTGGTGTCAAAATAGTGTCAATTTTTAGAAAATTTATCTGTCTTTCTAACCGTGTCATCAGAATCGAATTTGGACTAAAACTTTTTGAGTAATAACATTTTTATTGGAAAAAAGTAATGATTTTAGAAAAAAACTTAAAAGAGACGTCACTCAAGAACAGTGGAAAATATGTAGTTGGCCAATACATCATTGAACTCCACTTCAGATGTACTACACACAGTAGGCCTATGGACATTACTTACCCTTGTTCACCCCGTATAGATGAGATCGCACACAGTATCAGGCTACAAAATATGTAAGCAGCAATGAAGCTGTATGGCTCATATTTCTCACCAATGAACGAAGTCCTGCTGCTGTTCATGTTAGCAGTACAATCCAGAAAAGTGATTGTATGTACCACAAGCATTGTGAAGTTAAATATATTAGCATCGTGCGCTTTATATTTTGTTTTCCATTTAACCAGACTCAACCACAACAACGTGTGGTTGGGTACAGTTAGTTAATATTAACAATCAACACATTTTTAGTGCTATAGCTTTAAAGCAAGAGTCATTTTCGAGAATAACCCTGTTTGAACTAAGTTTTTCGCGTAGAAAAGTGGAAAAAAACATCTTGACGCTAGCCAGATATTCGATATTCTATTGTGGCTTTCTAAGTGTTAACCCCTTATAAAATACCCCTCAAAATTTCAATAATATGAGTTCTGAGGTGAAGAAAACAACAGCTGCTTTAATGAAATCCATTATTTGACCTGATTTTAATTAATTTATTAATTTCTTCAGGCTTCTTAAGCCCATTCAAACGAATAGCCGATACAGATCGACTAAATTTGCTAGTACAAAGAAATATCTTAAGAGTGAATCGAAATTAGTACAAAACTAGTCAGAGAGTAAGAATTTATCGGTAAAAAATTGTTCGCTTTACAATGGATTCGTTGGAGCAAATTATCATGTTGTGACAGATATGTCGTGGGTATTGTCTAAAAATGACATTTCACCCTCCAAACATTCATCAGAAACAAAAAAAAAAAATTCCACCATTGCTAAGTGAAACTTTTACCGAATCCATTTTTTCCCACTTCCTGACCCAATTCACAACTCACTTCAAGCAAGAGATTTACTGAAAACAATTTCTGGTGTAAAATAGTATTTTTTCTTTTTATACTAACTCTGGTAGATTTCTGGGGGACAGTATGGACGAATTCACTTATGTAAGTAATAAAGGCTGCTCTGTTAATGACATCTGCTCTGTTTCTTTAGGCTGTTTTGTTACGGGTCGAAAAGAAAATAATAAGCAGGTCGGTCACTCTGGTGGAGGAGATGGAGGCAGTAAGAGTTTGAACAAGCAAAACAAAACAAAATAATAAAAAAATTAATAACTAATTTTAGTAACCATGAGATTTATATATTTTTCGTTGAGGGGGCGTCAGTCATTTTTTTAGGCACCTCCTAACAAAGTGAATGTAATTTTGTTTATTTAAAAAAATTAGGCTTAGCAGTAGTAGGGAAAATAAAAGAATTAGAAGACAAAGAAAAATAACTAAACAAAAGAAGAGAGAAGATCAAGGATTGCAGCAGGCAGTGGAAGCTGGGAAATAAAATAAGAAAAAAAAAGGCTAATACAGAAGAGTTGGTTCTGACGCTTGGAACGACACATGTATTGAAGGAACAAATAATTTTGAATCGGGAATAGCTTGCTTTAACCACGCAGGATTAAGCCGGCAAGATTTCTTGCATCATACTACAACAAAAAGAAGAAAACACACGGAGTGAGAACCTGGTCTGTCAAATTCGAAGTTGATTTGAAGGAGAGCGGTACGTGTGGCAGTGACCCCAGCGCTGGTGGAAAGCTAGGTAAAAAGAAATTGGACAATTTGAGAAGTGAGCCAGTTTGGTTTTTGAACATTAGTTTTTTTTATTATTAATATTATTTATAATTGTTAGGAAACATATTGCATATTTTTGGCCAGCTGGGTTTTTGAATGTAATTATCAGTTTTTTTGGGGGGGTTAATATATTATTTCATAATCTATCTAGAATTTTATTTTATTCTTCCTTTTTGGCTATCAGTTGTATGAGGTCTTTTGCTGGTGCAACATAATTTGACTGATTGCCCCGTTAATTTGAACTAGATAGAATAAAATAATTATACTGCTTCTCCTTTTTCCTTGTCTTCTTAGTGACTGTCTGCCTATAATTGAGACATAGTTTTTCCCTTTTCAGCAAGACTATTAACGACTATTATACAACAGTGTACTTAAACCGATCTGGACTTACGGACTTGAGCTGTGGGGCTCAACCAAACATTCCAATTCACAAAGAATACAGTCCTTCCAATCAAAAATTCTCCGACATATTACGAATTCTCCATTTTATGTGTCTAACTCTACCCTCCATAACGATCTCAAAATCCCATACATAACTGACGAATCTAAATCTAAGTATAGAAAATTCTTTGACTCTCTTCCATTCTGTACCAATCCTCTTGTTCTAAATCTCGCCTCCACAACGATTCCAGATCGTCCTCCACGACGATTGAAACGCTGTTGGCCTCGTAACAATCTCCAGTAATGTAAGAAACTCCAGCGAGAGTGTTGCCGGTGGGCAGCTTCTCTCCTCAAGTTGATCCAGTCATGAAGACTTCTTTTATTGTATTCACTTATTACTAAGGAACGGATTTCTATGTATTTAAAAATGCCAAATATTTAACTAAAATATGCATTTATTTTCGTCAATTATGTGGAAAATATGTGATTTTCTTAAAATATTTTCTGGAATATTTAAGTAAAATGGACATTTTTTTTATGAAAATGGATTTTTTTTGGGGGGGGGGGCAAGTTATAATTATTTATACAAGAAAAGAACATTTTTACAATTTATAATAATTTATTAGGAACAATGTAATTTGTTTTTACAAGTTATAATGATTTATACAACAAAGAACATCAGCATTGGCAATATACCTGCCCTCAACGTCAGTGGTTTCATCAATTGACACCCAAATCGGTCCATCTTTGATATGTTCTCGAATTTTGGTTAGTGTATCTTTATAGATATCTTTCAGGTAGTTTTTCCGCAAAGTGCTCTCGTCAGGCATTTTTTTCCCAATATAGGTCTCTAAGAATCCTTTGAAATGAGGATTTTTAAGTTTGTGGAAAGGGATATCTGCTCTAACCAAAGCCCGACACAGATCTGTACTCAGAGTAGACTTACTTGATGATGGAGATGTAAGGAAGGCTTGATAGGACGTCCTCTCTTTATTTCTGTTTTTATTCTCTATGTGCGATCTGGTGGCAATATGTTGGGTGACTTGGGAACGTTGAGAGCAAGAAACGCGCTTGTCACAAGCTGCGCAGTACAAAATGTCTCCATCACTTCGAAAAAGTTCTGCTGGAAACTCGCGAAGATATTTAGCAACCAGTTGTTTGTTTGAGGCCGATGTTCGTGGCATTTCACCCAAAAAAAGAATACACTAAGTGACCGAACGAAACGAATTGGACACTTCAACGAACGAGCTGAAAGAACAGACAACTTCAAAGAACTAACAAGTGCCCGTCACTGTTTAGCAGCATTCTGTGTAAATTACAATAACCATTGTACCCACTGTGATTCACAGCCCTACAGTCTGCGGTTCACAGTTCCTGTCAACCATCTCCCAATTATGAAAATATGCCCAAAATGAAAAATATGAAAAAATATGTACATATTTTGATTAAATATGTAGAAATATTTATTTATTTTAATCAAATATGTATAAATATGCGATAACATCCAAATATGTGGAAATACGTGAAATAAAAGTAGGCTCAAACGGCTTAAAGAGTGTCAGTATGAATACTTCTAGTTGAAAAACGTCTGTAAATTGCCTAGAAAAAAATATGTAAATACATACGAATCCGTTCCCTAATTATTACGAATTTTATTCTTTGTAGATTGTGAATAGCAAATAAATTAAAAAAAAAAACTGTTAATTATTCTGATCACCTGCCTCTCTGTATCACATTAAGGTTCGCTCCCTTCTCAGATGTCTTAGTTTTGCCTTTAATGCCACAGTTATTTTGGTCTGAGGATATGGTAGATAAATATAAATCAAATTTGGATTCTCTTCTAAGTAGTGTTTGTACTTTTCCTACTGAGGTTCAAGATGGGCTAGACACTCTAACAAATGCTATTAAAAGTTCTTGTCCCACTTCTGAAACTTCCAATTTCGTTAGAAAAATTAAAAAGAAACCCTGTTGATGGGGCCTGCCTTCAAGCTAGAAATAAATCTTTTAAATTATTAAAACTTTTTCGTGCTACTAATTCATTTGTTAGAAATGCTTACCTAGTGTCTAATATGGATTATAAATCAGTTTGTTTGGACAAAAAGAAAGTGTATTACAATTCCCTTGTAGATTCTTGTAGATCAGTGCGGGATTCTACGGAACTGTGGCAAATTTTTTACCAATTTTAAAAAAAAAAAAATGTATGTGGAAATAATATCTTAATGTCCGACTGGATCTCTCACTTTGATAAACTTCTTAATCGTGTTTCAGATTTACTGGTTCATTATGCTGAGCCTTTTATCACTAATTCTTTTATTGATTCTCCTTTCACATTGGGCGAATTAAAGACAGTGGTAGCGTATTTAAGAAACAGAAAAGCTCCTGGTTTTGATCGAATCGCCCTCGGAATGATATAAAAATGCCCCTGATGTATTGTTTGAGAGATTATTGTCTTTTTATTAATTATATTTATGAAACTGGTATAACCCCGTCTTCATTTAGTAGATCTATTGTGTTTCCTTTATTTAAACGCGGTGAAATTAATGATGTGTCTAATTATAGAGGCATTTCCTGTATAGACTCTTTAACAAAAACTTACAGTTTAAAATGTTAAGTATAAGGGTTGATTAAACGCCAAAAGGTACACAAATCAGCGAGTACCCAACATTTCATTAATATTTAAGTAATTCTACTGCATTAATTTTCATTAATAAGTTATTTTTTAGAATTTATTAGATGTCACAGACCCTTATGCTGGCCATTTTCGTCTACAAAATATATGTTCAAGTAGCACTGTAGATTGACTGTAATATCTAGTTATTTATAATAATCAAACTACTAATTACAGGTTTAAAAGAAAAATGTTATTAAAAATATAAAAAAAAATATGAGGCTAAAAAATTCAAAACCTTTTTTAAAAAATGCTTACACCAACATACATCAATGATTTTGTTTATTTTATTTATTTATTTTTATTTTTAAATAAAAATCGTCGGTTTAAGTTCATTCTTCGATTAAAGTAATTGTTATTTTATGAAGTAGTCAAACGTTTATAATAATAGGTAAACAAACGTTTACAATAATTGTTGTTTAATAATCTACTTGTTATAACTGTGTGTTATTTGTGCTCACGAATATTTCGGTAAGACGAATTCAAGACAGTAGCCTACTCTAACTTTGTCTTTTTCTACTTTAACATGCATGTACGTATATGTGATTTATCATAATTATAACAAAAAAATATTATGAATGAAGTGGCCAGCATAAGGGTCTGTGACATCTAATAAATTCTAAAAAATAACTTATTAATGAAAATTAATGCAGTAGAATTACTTGACTATTAATGAAGTATTAATGAAATGTTGGGTACTCGCTGATTTGTGTTCCTTTTGGCGTTTAATCAACCCTTATACTTAACATTTTAAACTGTAAGTTTTTGTTAAAGAGATTTTTGTACCTTTTGGATAGATTTTCCTTTTTGTCTATTTTACAAAGTTACATATCTGCTTTACAGATTTTTTTAAATTTGGAATAAGCAATTCTATCATTATAACCTGATAAGATGGTAAGTCGGAACCGTAAGTACCACTAGAGAGATCTTTTTAAAGAATGATTATCGTTAAGGTCCCCCAAACCATCCTCAGTAACAACTTTTTTTGAAAAAGCGTTTTGAATAACATAGGAAGGTATTTGTGCGTAAATAGCAAAATTTAACTGCGATTTCATTACTTCCTTTTAAGAGGAGTAAGAAAAATAAACTACGATTGCAGTACTTCTAGGCAAAGAGGCAAAGATTTTTTAATCGAACGACAATTCATTGATTTAAATCGGTTCACTCATTGATAATTTAAACGATTGCAGTACTTCCTCTTAGTAGGTGCAAGAGCATCAGCAATGTAGAGGAGCTTTAACCACTTATTCGAGCTGAATTTTATCAAAATCGGACTAAGCGTTATAGAAATATTGGTAATAATAGTTTTAGAAAGGGCCTTATTTGGGTGAGGCAAACTCCCCTCCTTATGAGGCACGGCGTCGAGACTTTTAAAGTGCAAATCTGTTCAAAATTTCGATTCGAATGACACTTCATTCATGAAAATCGGTTCACGAGTCGATAATTTGAAACGATTGCTATACTTCCCCTTAACAAGTGTAAGAGCTGATCGCCGCTTTAATGTTACGTAGGGGAGCCCTAACCCTATCATCCTACCAAATTTTATCAAAATCGGGCCAAGATTTACAGAGTAATTAGTAATAATAATTTTGGAGGGGGCCTTACATAAAGGGGGCTAACTCCTCTCCCATTCTATGAACAGGGTCGAGACCCCCAAAAGGCACATCTACATAAAATTCCGAATCGAATGACACCTCATTCATGAAAATCGGTTCGCGCGTTTAGGCGCTACGTTGTTTACAAAAAAGGTAACAAGAACAACAAGAAGAAGAACAAGAACAAGAACATTTTTTGAAAAAGCCGTTTTTGCTCATTTTCGGCAACTTTTTTCTCGAAACCTATTAGATCTGGGTTGTTGCAAAAAAATTACAGCTATAAAGGAGGGTTTGCCCTATATTTTAAAGAAAATTTGGGAATTTTATCTTTAGTAGAAAAAGAGAAAAAAATTGTCAAAGTTGGGTGTTTTTCAACGTTACGCTTTTTCGTGCACTTTTTGACGATCAACCCTTATACAACTGTCTTACCGGACAGTTTTAATGTGGTTGCTAACATTTTTACTGGTTTACTTTTTTAGATAGTTTTATTGTTGATACTGATCTTTTGAGGGAATATCAGACGGGCTTTCGGCGTGGTTACTCCACTCTTGACAATTTGTTTGTTCTTACTAGTATTGTCAAATTAAAATTTTTAAAAGGTGTATAGCTTTTTTGTTGACTTTTCGGCTGCTTTTAAACGTGTTAATCGTAGGGCATTATTTTTGAAGTTATATAATTTAGGCGTGTCCTCAAAAATGCTTACTATTCTGAAATCCTTGTACGCTGTAACGGTGTCTGCTGTAAGGGGGAATAATGGGGTCTCTGAGTTTTTTTCGGGTATGTCAGATGCATTTTCTTTAAATGCTTAATTTCAAAAAGAAGTCTACACCTACAAAAAGTGATCACTTTATGTTTTTAAAGTTTTGAAATATTTTATTTACATTACTTGAATTACAAGAAAAATTATTTCAATTTGCAAGCAGGCCAGACGCCGGACAACGTTCTTTCGTTACAGACAATACTGTCCATCACCGGAAAATGAGCTGTAAGAAGCTTCTAGGTTCAGAAAATCTAAGAGACAGCAGAAGGATTCGTACACTGGCTCTCCGTGTTGGAATCCAGCATTCGCTAACAGTTGAGCTAGCTAATTTCCGCCCTGTTGGCCTTTATTTCAGTACATTCTACGGCAATTCTTCATAAAACACAAAAGGCTCTGAAGGGTAAACTAATGGAATTGTATTCTTTTTCCATTCCATCTTCGGAATCAACTAGAGATGCCCTGGCTCTACCCTGAATTCCGCACGCCAATACTCCCTTTTGGCTTTACTAAGGACTCGTCTCGTCACAGGGCATTCGCTCTTAAGCAATTTTTCGTTCATCTCTGCCCGGATGTTATTGAATGATACACTCGGATGATGTGAGTTGTTTTCCACGGAAGGTACATTGAGCCCACTGGTTGCATAAGTGCATACTTTACTTCTGAATGAAATTACTGATTCAAGATTAATGCCATTTCAATCCATTTCTGTTGCACAGTTCTGGAAATTTCAATTTAGTAAAATTGCTACAATATAGGTGTATACGAGGTGTGGATATGCATAGGAAGAACTATGCATGCACCAAATCCTGACGACTGACAGCTGTGCAGAGTCACACGTGTTTTGTAGAGAAATCTGTCTGACCAGAACCGTCGTTTGTGTAAGAGGTGTTAGTTTCGTTTTGCCGAAAACATGATACCTACACATGTAGTAGAGCAACGAATTGTCGTGAAATTTCACATCAAAACTTGGTAAAACCGCTACTGAAACTTATCTTTTATTAAAAGAAGTTTATGGCGATGAATGTTGAATCACCTGCGCAAGTTTTTGAGTGGTTCAAGCGTTTCCAAGATGGCCGAGAAGACGTCGGAGATGATGTCCCGCCCGGGTCGCCCTTCCACGTCCCACGTTCCACGATGATAAAATCGATTATGATTAATCAACATTACTACCGTGAGGTGCTTGCTCAACTCCGTGAAAGAGCAAGGAAAAAAAACGACCCAATTTATGGAAGAAAAGTCATGATGGGTTCTCCATCAACACAACGCGCCGGCTCACACCTGACCTGACGGCCCCATGTGACTTTTATCTGTTCCCCCAAAGTCAAATCTGCATTAAAAGGAACACGATTTCAGTCCGTTGAAGCTGTGAAAGAAAAAGCGGTACGCGTCATGTACGAGCTCACAGAAAAAGACTTCCAGCACTGTTTGGAACAATGGTAAATTCGCATGGAGCGTTGTAGGGATAGGGGAGGGGTGTATATTGAAGGTGATAATAACTAAATATGTTTAAATTTAAAATAGAATGTTTAATAGCAATAGTCTCGTTATTTAATAGCCGTAATTCGTAATTTGGTAGAGATATGAACATTACATAGTAGCATACAGAGAGTCAAAATTTTGGTATCTGAATGCTAAATGCAACGACAGACAGTGTTAACTTGAACACCTTTAACCTACAGCGCTTGCATGGCTAAATATAGTTTCTCAACGAACAAAAATTTTATGCAGCTCTGAACTTTACGGAGCTATTGAAAATATTGAGAAATATATTTATAGTAATGAGTAGGCGGGTTAGTTTCTTTTAATTTTACTCCCACACTTTAGCATAGATATTTGGCTCAAACCTGGTGTTTATTATTATTATAAACCATTTATCTATAACAAACTGCTTTGACTTTTTTTTTGAGACCTAGTTATTCCGATTTAGACGTATGTAGCTCGACTCTCTATCTTTGAACGCTTAGAGAGCTGGTTGACTCCGTTGCAATGTTGCTTCATACGGTGCTCAGCCCATTAGAACTGCTTTCTTTTTTTAAGCCCATCACATGTTTAGTATTATTCTTCAAAAATCTTGATCCTTAATCTATGCTTTATTTTCTGATTAGTATACTTCACTACAGATTCTTTGCTGCAACTGTATTTTCTTCTGATAAGTTTGAATTTTAGAACAAATTTGACAGCCATATGAATGTAGCTATCAAACGCACAATGTTTCTACCTTATATCTCTATAATATTTTTCATAATTTCCCTCATCGTCTAAAACTTCTTCCAAGATATAGTGGTTCTGAAATTTAATTTCGCAAAAGAGATAATCTCTTTTAAAACAGCTTTCAAAGTGCTATTTACCATGTATTAATTTCTTCTTTGTAAGAATCACTGTGAATCGAACCTACTAAACCAACAATACATATTAGCATTGCGGGTCTAGCCTATCGTAAAAACCACCTAACATACTTTACTGTAAATCTCTCATATTAAACATTAAATAAACTCCAAAACCTAGACTGGGGGAATCGAACCTACTAAACCAACAATACATCTTAGCATTGCGGGTCTAGCCTATAACCGCTCCGGCTACCGTGGCCCCTTCCTTTCAGTACAGTAGTTCTGTCAGTCTGCCGATTTTCTTTTTCCAAAATTTAGAAATTTATTTGCAAAATTTGATTCTTCGAGATTATTTATGCAACTAGCAAGACAGTACAATATGTAGTGTACTTACACAGAAATCCAATTGATTGGAATCCAACTGCTGACCATTAGATTTTATTCTATCTAAGGAGCTTCTTCTTTGATAGAGACTTGTCACAAACAAGAGAACACGGCCGGAAGTAGGTTGTGCACTGAAAAGTAGCTCCAGGCGCCAGTGACCTCAGAGGTTGACGCGCCTAAAAATTTAAACAAAAAAAAAAGCAGTAATGACCTAGAAAAAACTAGATACCCTCTCTTGCAGAAGTGCCCTGAATCAAAATAAGTCAATTAACATTTTATGATTAAAGAAAATATAAGGAACTAACTAAGAGAAAATACTTTTAAAAAGTTGGAAAAATCTGTCATAAAATAATATTTCAAGTTGATTGACACTGACCCAAATCCTATTGTGGCTTTCTCAATTAGTATTTAAACGAGAAATCAAATTGCAACGGCTTGCCAATTTTTGTGGTTTTTAAAAATTAATACTGACAGGAATAGAGACACAAATATACGAGTTTCGTTTGAAAAGTCCGTGCAAAGTCAGAGAGATAGCACCACTGGCGCGTATCGAGGTTATGTTTAGTTAGTAGCATCTCTTGGAAGAACACACACCAAGTTTCAGCCAGATCGGTCTATTTCTTTGTGTTTGGCATTCGTTTGAATCGAGGAAGTCGAGTGATTTTCAAAAAATGGACGAAAAAGAATTTCGTGTGTTGATTAAACACTACTTTATGAAAGGCAAAACGCCTTAGGAGACTAAAGAGAAGCTTGATAAACATTATGGTGACTTTGCACTTTCGATTAGAACAGTTTATAAGTGGTTTCAAAATTTTCGGAGTGGCCATATGGGCACAAGTGACGCTGAACGTTCTGGACGCCCTGTTGAGGTTACTACTCCAGAAATCATTGATAAAATCCATGATATGGTGATGGATGACAGAAGAGTGAAGGTGCGTGAGATTGCTAGTGCTGTGGGCATCTCGAATGAACGGGTAAATAATATTTTGCATCAACATTTGGACATGACAAAGCTATCCGCAAGATGGGTGCCGCGATTGCTCACGCTTGACCAAAAACGAAATCGTGTGAAGTGTTGCAAGGACGGTTTGCAGCTGTTCCAGAAGAATCCGCAGGACTTTAAGCGTCGTTTCGTCACTGTGGATGAAACATGGATACATCACTACACTCCTGAGACCAAAGAACAATCTAAACAATGGGTTACCAAGGGAGAATCTGCGCCAAAAAAGGCGAAGACCGTTCCTTCGGCCGGAAAGATTATGGCGACTGTCTTTTGGGATTCGCAAGAAATAATCCTCATCGACTATCTGGAAAAGGGTAAAACTATTACAGGTGCATAGTAATAACGGAGAACATACGTTATTGGACCGTTTGAAAACCGAGCTGCAAGAAAAAGCGCCCACGATTGGCCCACAAAAAAGTCCTTTTCCATCACGACAACGCACCAGCTCACACCTCAGCAGTTGTGGCCACAAAATTAATGGAAATAGGGTTCCAACTCGTTTCACATCCCCCCTATTCTCCAGACTTGGCTCCCTCGGACTACTATTTGTTCCCCAATATGAAGAAATGGCTGGCTGGAAAAAGATTTTATTCAAACGAGGAGGTGATTGCAGAAACGAATGGCTATTTTTCAGACTTGGACAAATCCTATTATTCGGAAGGGATCAACAAACTAGAGCAGCGTTGGACGAAGTGTATAAGCCTAAAAGGAGACTATGTTGAAAAATAAAAAAGGTTTACCCCCAAAAATTAAGTAGTTTTTATCTTTGCACGGACTTTTCAAACGACCCTCGTATGTTACACACACCATTTCTGCAAAAACCTCTTTTTTTGGTTTTTAGGAGACCTCAAAACCGATTTTCGGGATAAAAAATCAAAATCGAACATCATTACGATTACAATACAGTGAGAGAGATTAGAAAATAATTAATAGAAAGTGGATTAAAACGTGCTTATTGAAAGAGGTCGTCGAAGGAAAATAGAATTTCTTTTACAGTACAGATTACAAAAGAGCGATCAGTGAGCGAAAGATATTTACTGAGTAAATCAATATCTGATATTTGTTAAACGCGTCACGTTGGTGGGGATAGTTTAATGACTGTAAATATCATTAAAGTTGAAAATTTTACTATGAGAATATATTTCCTGGCCTAGGTCAGGGTCGCTTACAAGTACCTCTTAATATTTCCGAACTATAATCTCCAGCTAGATCCAAAACAAACGGGTTGGATATGAGACGTAAATACGCTCGCTTAAACTAACGGCACTTCTCTCGATACAAATTTGAATATTAAAGTAAATCAAAGTTTACAAGTTACACCTAAATCAATTAGAAAAAGTTCGCAAGTAGGCTTCTTTAAACGTTTATTGTGTTTGCCTAAAGATAGTCCCAATCATTTGAAACAACCTCATTTGAAATATAAAGTATTGAAGCACGCATTAAGATGGTTGCATAAAATACTTTGTGTAAGCGATGATAACTATTTAAAGATCTGCTTGAAGAGTCTGATTGTAATGAGTAAGCTCTATCCAAGCAACATTAAATTTAATTGGTACTTACAGGTAGTTGAATGCTTAAAAGAAATTAATTTGAAGATTTGGGCTCATTAGAATGCTTGCATTACAAACCTAATATTTCTATAATTTTAGAAAAGGTACAGGGAACATTTGCGCTTAACTGATTTAAATAAAGTAAGTAACATTATGTTTAATATATTTTGGAATTCTCAAAATACAGGGTGTTCATTTTAAGACGGCTCAAATGCATCTCATGCCTCCTCTGGCTCGCAAACCAGATTAGCCAGGTGGTTATCAACTGCTCCCTGTATCTGAGGAGGCACCTTTGAAAGCACAGTACATGCTTCACAAGTTGAGTAAAGTGCATTATTTGATAAATTAAGGGATAAGTTTGATCCTTTACATGAAAGATATTGATATGTGACAAGGAGAACATCTAAAGCTCTTAACTTTTGATTTTTCTTAAAAAAAATCACTCGGAAAACGACTTATTTCCCGATATTCAGAAAAATACTGGCTTTACTGCCTTGGCAATATTTTTAGTAGAAAGGGGATGAAAAAATACATAAAAATGACCTATCGCGTGCTCTTCTTTCTCTTTGATAACAAGTTAAAAAATTGAAATATGATTAATAAATACCAGATTTTGAAATGGCCTAGCACCTTTAATTTTAAAGATATCGAATTGCGGTTTCCGGTTTCTTTCATAACCATTTATACTCTTTAAAACTGTGTATATGAAAATGGGGGCCAACTGCAAACCCTTACTTTTGGTCGCGCGTCAGCCGCGTATGCGGGCAGGAATCTAAAATCAAGTCACATATTCTGAAACTAGAGGTGATGGGCAACAAATTTTTCCTCTACCATTTTTTGCTCAGATCAACCGTTTAAGCATGAAATACATTTGAGCCGTCTTCAAGTGAACACCCAGTATAAACAGTTCTAAAGAGAGAATAGGGTGAAGGGACCAGTAATTGACTGCTTAAGAAAAAATTCAAGTTTAAGATAGAATATCTTCCGTTATTTTGGCTCCAGGTGTAGGTTGTAAATTTGTACCGCACCAGTAGGATGTATTGTATTTTATTAATATTTTAAAAGCAGTAAATTCGATCTTTATGTCAACCAAAAATGATTTTTTTTGGAAGTATGTCAATGACCCAGTAATTGACATACCGAATTTTCGGTGGAACCAGTGTTTGACATGGGGTGGGACCAGTAATTGACATACAAATATATTCATGAAACGACATAAGGTATGCATTCAAAATCACTTTTAAATCTAAATAAATCACTTAAATCACCCAAATCACCTTTTCAATTGGATTTATAACAAAAATCGGTCTTATTCATAATTAATTACAATAGTTTTTAAATAGGCAAACCTAAATAATCTAATATTTTTTTCAACGTTACCCTTTTTTATGCAGATTTTGACGATCAACCCTTACACAACTGTCCTACCGGACAGTTTTAATTAAGTCCAATCCAAGACAGGTAATTTGAAGGACAGCCCTTACTTTCATTAGTACCAAGGAGATATTAGCTAACATACTAGTTAGATCGTACACAATGTCTTTCGGCTCGCTTTTATCTCTTTCTCTCAACTCTTCCGCTCTCTTATCCTTTCAAGTTTCCGCTAAATATTTTGTTACTTAAACCTTTTTTTGGGAACGTTTTTGGTTCTCACTTTACCAAACTAACCTCTCTACTTCCGATTAGACTATGTGGTCACATCCTTGTTTTATCCATTCCGCCTATAACGCTGCTACCGATGGCATCTACGCGTTTTTGTGTTCGAGTTGTTGGTGCTTTCTAGTGAACCAAATTTCTCCTACGCTTTCCTTCTTTTGGAGAGCTTCGCTAATATTTTCCACAATCTGTGCTGCCAGTGTCATTTGCTTCGAAACCAAACTATCTGAATGTAATTCATTCTTACTTTCTGCATCTATTCAGTATTTTATTGTTTATTATTACTGAGTTACCTCTTGGGCACATGTATATATACATTGTGTGCACGTTCATCGCGTCCCGCCACAGGTTGTAAGCATTCGCACTTATAACAGTAATAAATAAATGAAACGACAATGAAAAAAAAAAACTAGATTAAAAAATATATATCTGTTATTGACTCTTTAACGTGGAAAAAATAGGTATTAAAATACACATACCAACAAATAAACCACTGATATTCACATAACTAGGTAACCAATTGACAAAAATATGTGTTATTAAAATAGGCACACCATAAAAGAAAAAATGAATGAAAAAACAAAATATTCTTTCGGAATCCATAGGAAATGAACATCATAATATATCTTATGTAATTGATAATTAGCCACTTGAAATCACAAGCCATTTGAAAACCTCACACATCAACGGTTTTATTAAATTGGTAACGTTCTCCATAAAGTAGTACAGGGCGATCCAACCTTCATGTGTTTAGGAATTAAAAATGGTTTTCAAACCGATTTCATTTTTTTTAAATACAGTTTAGCCTATTTAGCCTATGGGATGCTATATATTCGTCTTCGGTCAACATGTTTGTCAATTGGTAAATACAATAGAACTTACAATCTTTTTTATGTTATTAATGTGTAACATCACAAAGTCACCAACTTCTCCACGTATATTTGATTTCGCACCTCGTACTTCTCTTGAGGGAGCTTCATTTTTCCTCTGGTCATTTTCTTTGATGGAATTCTATGGTTTAGCCATTTCCTCCCTTTCTTCTTTGTCTTGTGGCTAGGACCCAAAACTGAGGGAGAATGATAGATTTTCCAACTCCGATAAGTGGGCGTCGTTTTTATCAATCACGTAGGCCTCGTGAAGCTGTTCGGCGATCACGATTATTCCAGTTTGTTGTTCATACATTGTTGTTCTCTTCAGAATAATCATTCTGCATGCCCTCTTGAAATAAGGCGTACATTTGCTAATTCATTAATTTAAACATATTTTATATTGCCGATTTTTATCAATGATTTTATTTTACAATGATTGAATTTTTAATTATAATAAAATTTATCAACCTATCTTACCATTTTCCCAGGAAGTCAATCACTGGTTTCAAAAAAAAAGCTGTAGGACTAGTAATTGACATACATGTCAATTACTGGGCAAATTGCCGTTTCAAGGACCAGTGATTGACAGCCCCATTTTAATCCTCAATGCTTCTTATAATTAAAAAAAAAACTACATAAATGAACTCTACAAGTAATACTAATTATAACAGAACATTGATAATCACACGAATATATGAACAAATAAACGAAAAATAAGAAAAAAGGAAAATTATTTTCTTATCAATCCTCCTTAGCAACGGCTTGTTTTTTCCTTGATTTTGAACTTTTAACACAAATAACCTTCCACTGATACCAAGGAACCTTCCAATAATTAATATTTTTCTGGAACTGCTGCCCAAAGGCTTCTCAATAACGAAATTGAAAGAATCACCACTAAAAACGGCTCATATCCCTTATAATGCCAGTTTATTTCTGGTATGTCAATTACTGGTGCCCAGTCAATTACTGGTCCCTTCACCCTAAATGATATTTATTATTTTGCACTAGAAGCTTTGAAAATTTTTTAATATTGCCATAATAAGTTACGTATTAATAAATTTGTGTGTTTCTACTATTAATGTCATTATTATTATTCTTTTATCAATAATACAGTTATTTCCGTTCTCTGACCTCTGAAACATATACAATAAAAAATGTAAAATTGAATATCTTATAATAGTTTTGGTTTTTCGACCGTTGTTAATTGATGATTATGGACGAATGGCTGCTGGAAATAGTTGCTTATGGGCTCTTCAAACGGTGTTTAGAAGTAAAAAATGTGTCAAAAGCAGCAAAAATAAGGCTTTTTAAGACAGTGCTTAGGCCGATTGTCACCTATGGCTCAGAAACGTGGGTTTTGACACGAGCAGATGAGAAACTCTGGTGGGAAAGGAAAATATTAAGGAGAATTTATTTAAGGACCTGCGTGGACAGAGGAAGGCTTTAGAATCAGGATGAACTGTTTGGTGAGCCTGATATTGTGTGTTGCATAAATGGCAGGAATACTGCGATGGTTTTGGGACACATACACCGAGTGGAGGATATAAAGGGCTCCAAAGAGAGCATTGTATGGGCATCCTGGGCGGGAGAAGGCCCCCCCCCCCAAGGCAGACCAAGGCTGAGATGGCTGAGAGGGACATGGAGGATGATGTGGTCGGCCCTGCACGGTTGGAGAACGGCTACGAGGGACCGTGAACGGTGGAAAGCTGTTACGGCTGAGGTCCCAGGCCCTTCTTGGGCTGTGATGATGATGATATTGAGGTGCAGTCAATAAATTCAAAAACTAATTTTGTCTCTTCATACCAACGTTTCGGTAAATACAGGGTGATCCATTTAAAACGCACCAATCGCTAATAACATTTTAGGAAAGCGGAATTTTGAAAAAACTCACGAAGTAAACTATATGTTTTTTTTTGTTTAGCTTTCAAATTTTCCACCCCTGATGCTGTATCTATATTTTTGGCGGAGTTACGGCCAAAAACCCGATTGAAGTTTCATAAGGACCACTGGTTTTCACTAGAATTATGAAAACTACATAAAAAACTGTGAAAAATGATGTTGACCCCGTTTCGATATCCCTAATATTTGTCGAGATATTTAAGATCAAAGTTACAATTTTGTCCTCTCGTGATCGGTTTTCGATATTAATTTTCCACCAGAAATACACCAGTTTTGGGAGGTCCTCTGACTGCAAAAAAATGTTATTTGTGACGCAAAGAACAAAAATAATAAGAATTGAAGATTTTAAAACATGTAGTGTAATGTAATGGTTGTGGATGAGTCAGGATAAATTTGTTTTATCATCAAATAATAGCAATCATCACATCATTTTAATGCACCCAGTATACAAGACTTCTTGAGCTATGATTACGGTAAGAATATCTTAGCAAATTGTTGGCCTAGTGGTCAAGAGCGTGTTTTTGTAAGTGGGAGATCCCCAGTTCGAATCCCGGTGTCTAGTTCTTATTACTTAAAAAATCATAATACTTTATTTAATAAAGTGTAGTAATACGCGAAGGGATGAAATGATGTGATGATTGCTTTTATTTGATGATAAAACAAGTTTAACCTGATTCTCCCACAACCATTACATTCTTTACAATCTTCTATTACTATTATTTTTGTTCTTAGCGACACAAATAACAATTTTTTGCAGTCAGAGGACCTCCAAAAACGTGTATTTTTGGAGGAAAATTAATATCGAAAACCGTTCACGAATAGATAAAATTGTAAGTTTGATCTTAAATATCTCGACAAATATTAGGGATATCGAAACGGGGTCAACATCATTTTTCACAGCTTTTTATGTAGTTTTCATAATCATTGTCAAAACCAGTGGTCCTTATGTAACCCCAATCGGGTTTTTGACCGTAACTCCGCCAAAATTAAAGATACAGCATCGGGGGTGGACAATTTGAAAACTAAACCAAAAAAAACATATAGTTTACTTCGTGGGTTTTTTCGAAATTCCGCTTTCCTAAAAAGTTATTAGCGATTGGTGCGTTTTAAATGGATCACCCTGTATATTACCTTCTTCTGGGTATTGTAAAATTTTTGGAGTTAAGCTACATCATCATAACTGTTGATGATGATGTAGGAATACCATTTTCTTTAATATTTATTGTATTTTTTAATTTTTCTCTCTTTTTCCTTGTTTTATTTCTTTATCAGTTTTTCCCAATTTCCAGTTTTGTATAATTTCTTTTATAATTATTGCAGAAATTACTTTTATAACCAGTTTCGTGTGTAAAAATTTAAACCAGACCAATTTGTAAAGAGTATAGCTTTAAAAACAATTAAAATAATTCTAATTCTATTTTGATTGCAGCTACTTTGGCAGACATAAATTACAAACTCTGTGTGATTAGTAAGGGAATATATGAAAATATAGCCTCTTGTCTGTGATCAATTCAAAATGGAGGCACAAAAAAAATTGCATTAAATTATATTTAACCCTTACGAGGTTTGAAAAGATGTAATAAATATTAATATACATATTTCTTGTTTGTATAAAGAAGACATTCATCTAGCGTGATTAAGTTAGCAATGTTATCTGTGAGAGGGGACTAAGTTTTGACTTCATTTCTAAACTTTGAATTATGGCGGCGTCACGAAGTAGAGTAATCCAGGTGTTGAAAATGATAACTCCCACCCAGGGGATGCAGGTAAAGATATCTGGTTCAACTTGAACAAGAGGGCAGATTCGATTCCCAGGGTACGCTAACTCTTAGTGTATTTTTTCAAAAAAAAAAAACGTGTCTCGACTTTTTGGGGTCAGAATATTTCCTATAGAAAAATAAAATTGGTGTGAACAATTACAAGAAAACATTTCTCTTTTTAAAGTATTAACTCATAAAAATTTGTCTGCGATAAAACTAATGTTAGAAATTAAATATGGGCCAGCTCCACTAAGAGCTTTACACTTAGAGATACATATTCCAAACGGAGTTCAGTTCTTCATAGATCTTGATTCAGTCTTGGTTTCAGTTGAATATATAGTTTTCGTGACCGCAAATTGTTAAACTTAGGATGGAAGATTTGCGAGGAATCGGTCAAATAAAACAACTCGTCTTTTTGCCAACGTTAAATATATCAGTATGATTGTAAGACAAAAAAAGACGACAATTCCACGGCGCTACTTAGACACCACATTGACAACAAACACAATTTTGACTTTCAGAATGTGACAGTACTCGATAGGGGAAAAAACCAGTATGCCACATAGTAAAACAGAACAACACAGTTAACTTTAGAACAGACACGTCGAATTTAGCCAACTGTTACAATTTTATCATTAAAAAATAAATAGATATCCAAATTTTGTACATAATTATTGCTGGGTTTTTTAAAATTTACTTCAAATCTTTTGGTTATTTGTTATTTAGTGCATAAGGGTTATTTGGTTTCTCCTGTGTTCTGTGTTTAACGGTTTTTGGTGTTTAAAGAAATTTCCCAATATTTATTGTATTTACTCTTTTGTTTATTTACTCGATTCCTGTTTGTATAATAAGTGTAATACAATTCACTGAGAGGGAAGAGATTAGCTATGCGGTTAGCATACTGGACTCCCACGCGGAGGTCCCGGGTTCGAATCCAGCTGCTGACCCTTAGATTTTCTCTTCCTAGGAGCTTCTTACAGCTCACTGTCCGGTGATGGACAGTGTTGTCTGTAATGAGAGAACACTGTACGGAGGTCAGCAGTGTACTGAAAAAAGTTCCGGGAGCGAATAACCTTAGATGTTGACGCGCCTTAAATCATCATCCTTAATCATCATCATCAACCTTAAAGGTTGATCGTCAAAAAATGCACGAAAAAGCGTAACGTTTAAAAACAGCCAACTTTGACAATTTTTTTCTCTTTTTCTATAAAAGATAAAATTCCCAAATTTCCTTTAAAATATAGGGCAAACCCTCCTTTATAACAGTAATTTTTGTGCAACAACATAGTTTAAATAGATTTCGAGAAATACGTTGCTGAAAATGGGCAAAAACGGCATTTTCAAAAAATCTTCTTCTTCTTGTTACCTCTTTTTGTAAAGAACGTAGATCGAATGGGAGAGGAGTTATATACAATTTGTACAGAAGTTCACAAAAAAACAAAAACTAGCAACAGCAGGATTCAGGAAAATGTCAAATAACTAAAAACAGATTTTGTTATACGTATGGTTTTACCGGTCGACCAAAACCTTATTGTCGACTTTTGGATGGTATAATGTTAAACCTTTAGCAATTATTGGATTTTCGAGTTATAGTGGCTTCATTACACACTAATTTGCACTCAGGAGACCTGTTAAAAAAATATTTCAACTGCTCAAGCTTAAACTTAGGGATATTTGTTGGCACATACAACAAAAGATCTCCAGTGTTGCAATTTTGTACACAACACAATTCTACATCGAACAAATCTGCAGCAGATCGATTCGGTGATGGCATTCCCGATTGATTGAGAACTTAGATGACGATTTCTAAGCACAAATCTTCAATCATTATCAACGCTTCTTTGTAATTTCTACTACTCCATGTTCATATTTGACTTCTCCTTGCGTATTCGACCATGTGCGATTTAAATTTCTCTCATCACACTCTGTTGGAGATGAAGAAGAGCAGGCGGACAATATGATTGCAAACAATACACGAATTTGATTTGGATGTATTGCACGCGTCATTAATGCATCGTCGGTCGTTCTCCAATTAATTCAGAGCTTGACATGCACTGCGGAAAGTGACATCTGGTAACGCCGTTGTTCAAATTCTCAATTGCTGGAAGACGTTGGACCTTGGCACCTTTACCAGCCACAGCATGCGAAGAAAGAAGCATTCATCTTGATTGGGATGTGCACGGTGTACAGTCTGCTTATCGTAGTTTCTTTAAATATGCGCCAGGTTGTCCGTCGACTCGCTCTCCTCGTTTATGGTCGTTCAAATGATTTTCTGTTCACAATCCATGTGTAGGCACTTCCGAATACAGCAGTGTTTTCGTAAACAAAACGTGAAGAACGCAGTTAACGTTGTAGCCGGTGGATTCAGGGCTATTTGTTGCACATTGAAATCTATGAACATTCAATCAGAAACATCGAAAAGAACTCGTAATATATTTAGTATAGTGTTTGTTGCTTTTACGTCCAACAGATGGCGCTGTTTACCCTCCAAAAAAGCATGTTTTTACCTGTCACAGGTGAAACATCTACAGGGTGTCCCAAGCTATATGGATAACGACTTTTTCTCGGAAACTAAGATAGCTAGAAAAAAACTAAAAAATACGTGTTCCCTTAGTTTTTTGTTAGAAATCCAAATTTAATTTGTAAATTTTTTTCGGTGCTTCCAGAAGCGAGATACAGGCACCAACTTCATTTTTTCAAATGGAGAGGTGTGGTTTTTATTCAAGAAATAGATTCCTCTATTTTTTTTAAGAAAAATTTACTCGAACGGTTTTTCTCTGTGAGCGATATTTTAGAAGTTATGAATGAAAACATGATTCTTATAAGAAATTTCAAAATGATAATTTTGAACGATTTTTTGATTGAATAAGAAGAAAAGTACTATTTTATTACAATTTTTACTCCTCATTAATATTACAGATCATGCTCGAAATGGCCTCCACCATTAGAGATGCATAGACATACTCTTTCCTGCCAATTGTCCCTTACTGCCAAAGAAATTGATTCAGCTTTAACCGAGTTACAGGCAACTATTATTCTCTGCTTTAGTTCATCTACAGATGCAATCCCGGCTTCATTCTGATACACCTAGATTTAGAAATGCTTTTAGATAAGCAGAAATAAGAAATGAAAGAAAAAAGTTATGAATAATCACCTTGTTTTTCGGGTATCCCCAAAGGAAATAGTCCATAGGTGTCAAATCCGGTGAGAGAGGTGGCCATTAAATCGCCCCCCGTGTCGATATAACACCATCAGACATATCGAGTAAAGTCAAGTAAATTTTTCTTTAAAAAAATAGAGGAATCTATTTCTGAAATAAAAACCACATCTCCCCATTTGAAAAAATGAAGTTGGTGCCTGTACCTCGCTTCTGGAAGCACCGAAAAAAATTTACAAATTAAATTTGGATTCCTAACAAAAAACTAAGGGAACACGTATTTTTTAGTTTTTTTCTAGCTATCTTAGTTTCCGAGAAAAAGTCGTTATCCATATAGCTTGGGGACACCCTGTATATGTATAGTAGGTACACAAAAATATGCGCGTATTTTGTTATACTCATTACTACTTAAAGTGTACTTAGTTTAAAATATTGTTTCCATCTCCCAACACTCCTAAAAACAGTTATTTTGTGTTATAGGGAAATAAAATACCCAAAACCAAAGTGAAAATCACTTATTTTGTCTCAAGAAGACAGAAAACGTATATCCTAGTAAAAGTTTGAATATAAGCGCGATTGCTGGTAAGAATATAAATAAAATAAAACGTGTTTATAATAAAATGTATAACAAACTATTTTATAGAATTTTTTTAAATTTTATTTAAGCCTTATTCTTTTCTCTTTACCCAGCAAATCTGGTTGAGTTATCCCACTTTGTGAAAAAAAGGTTCAAGTAAGTAATGATAGTGCTTGTAAAATCTTTTTAATGTAAACACAAAGCTTCTTTTGTTAGAGGAGATTGTATCGCTGTACAAATACATTCCTTGTTCTGTCTGTTTACTTTGGCAAGAATTAGTGTAAAAAGCAGACCGCTATAACCCGGCCATATTCGCTTACCGTATTACCTTATAATTTTAGGCTGTACTTTTTTATTTATTTATTTATTTATATAATTTGTAAAATTCATGCATATTATTATTATGATTACCTCTTTTTCCTTATTTACCCCCAACTTTCCATAGAATTGCTTTAAATTATTAATTTTCCTTAAAGAAAACTATACAGGGTGACCAGAGTTATATGCTCCACCCAATTTTCTTTTTAACGGCGAGAAATTTCGAAAAAATAAAAAACACGTATTTAACCATTTTTAGTCTAGTTTATTTTCAGTGACTGACCCATTTTTTTAAACCCCTGTATCTCGAGATTCAGTATCCAACTTTTTTTTTCGAAATTTTCAATTTTCACCAGAATTATTAAATAATTTACAAAATACTTCTTTAGGATTATTATATTTGTTTATAAGGAGTGAGATTCTAAAACTTTCATAGACTGGGCAGCTGATTAACAATTAATGTTTCCGGCTCGTTCTTATTACATGATCTTTGGGGTTTGATTGTATAAATTACATTATTGATTTTCAAATTTAGTAACATAATGGCCACCCAATCTTATTTCGGAAAGAATTCTTATAACTTGAAAAGAAATTAATTCATCTACATATTGTTGACCAACATTTTGTTATATTGTATATTACGCAAATTTGTCAGATTAGTGACATTTTTACCAATATGTTTGTGTAGATATCTGCTCCAAGGTTCGTTATACATAGCACATTCCATTTAAAAAAATGCAGTAAACTTTCGGGTCTACATGAGTTACAAATCGGGCATATTTCCGAACTATTCAACTTAAAGTGTTCTTTATTAAACTTAGGATGGAAGATTTGCGAGGAATCGGTCAAATAAAACAACTCGTCTTTTTGCCAACGTTTCGACAAATATATTGTCCTCTTCAGGGCCTGGATATTACAAATACAAAACAATTTACAGAGTCAGTAACATAGAAAAAACAGTAAAAATCAGTAATACAAAAATAAACAGTAAAATACACTAAATTCTTTATAATTATTGAAAACTTACGTGGCTCTGCGGGTTTGTTGAGTTACAGAAATTAAGAGCCAGAAATGGAGAAGCAGGTATCTATATACAGATATAGCGGGACTTACACGGGAATTTTGGTAATTACAATTGGACAGATACAATAGACTAATTACAACAAAAGAGTAAATACAATAAATATTGGGAAATTTCTTTTAATACAAAAACACGTTAAACACAAAACACAGGAGAAACCAAATAACCCTGGTGAAGGGACCAGTAATTGACTGCTTAAGAAAAAATTCGAGTTTAAGATAGAATAACTTCCGTTATTTTGGCTCCAGGTGTAGGTTGTAAAATTGTACCGCTCTAGTAGGATGTACTTTATTTTATTAATATTTTAAAAGCAGTAAATTCGATCTTTTGGTCAACCAAAAATGATTTTTTTTGGAAGTATGTCAATGACCCAGTAATTGACATACCGAATTTTCGGTGGAACCAGTGTTTGACATGGAGTGGGACCAGTAATTGACATACAAATATATTCATGAAACGACATAAGGTATGCATTCAAAATCACTTTTAAATCTAAATAAATCACTTAAATCAGCTAAATCACTTTTTCAACTGGATTTATAACAAAAATCAGTCTTATTCATAATTAATTACAACTAGTTTTTAAATAGGCAAACCTAAATAATCTAATATTTTTTCAACGTTACTCTTTTTTATGCAGTTTTTGACGATCAACCCTTACACAACTGTCCTACCGGACAGTTTTAATTAAGTCCAAACCAAGACAGGTAATTTGAAGAACAGCCCTTACTTTCAATAGTGCCAAGGAGATATTAGCTAACATACTTGTTAGATCGTACACAATGTCTGTCGGCTCGCTTTTATCTCTTTCTCTCAACTCTTCCGCTCTCTTATCCTTTCAAGTTTCCGCTAAATATTTTGTTACTTAAACCTTTTTTTTGGGAACTTTTTTGGTTCTCACTTTACCAAACTACCCTCTCTACTTCCGATTAGACTATGTGGTCACATCCTTTTTCATTCATTCCGCCTATAACGCTGCTACCGATCGCAACTACGCGACTTTGTGTTCGAGTTGTTGGTGCTTTCTAGTGAACCAAATTTCTCCTACGCTTCCCTTCTTTTGGAGCGCTTCGCTAATATTTTCCACAATCTGTGCTGCCAGTGTCATTTGCTTCGAAACCAAACTATCTGAATGTAATTCATTCTTACTTTCTGCATCTATTCAGTATTTTATTGTTTATTATTACTGAGTTACCTCTTGGGCACATGTATATATACATTGTGTGCACGTTCATCGCGTCCCGCCACAGGTTGTAAAAGCATTCGCACTTATAACAGTAATAAATAAATGAAACGTCAATGACAAAAAAACTAGATTAAAAAATATATATCTGTTATTTGACTCTTTAACTTGGAAAGGATAGGTATTAAAATACACATACCTACAAATAAACCACTGATATTCACATAACTAGGTAACCAATTGACAAAAATATGTTATTAAAATAGGCACACCATAAAAGAAAAAATGAATGAAAAACAAAATATTCTTTCGGAATACATAGGAAATGAACATCATAATATATCTTATGTAATTGATAATTAGCCACTTGAAATCACAAGCCATTTGAAAACCTCACAAATCAACGGTTTTATTAAATTGGTATCGTTCTCCATAAAGTAGTACAGGGCGATCCAACCTTCATGTGTTTAGGAATTAAAAATGGTTTTCAAACCGATTTCATTTTTTTTTAATACAGATTAGCCTATTTAGCCTATGGGATGCTATATATTCGTCTTCGGACAACATCTCTGTCAATTGGTAAATACAATAGATCTTACCATCTTTTTTATGTTATTAATGTGTAACATCACAAAGTCACCAACTTCTCCACGTATGTTTGATTTCGCACCTCGTACTTCTCTTGAGGGAGCTTCACTTTTCCTCTGGCCGTTTCCTTTGATGGAATTCTTCTTTCTTCTTTGTCATGTGGCAAGGACCCAAAACTGAGGGAGAATGAGAGATTTTCCAACTCCGATAAGTGGGCGTCGTTTTTATCAATCACGTAGGCCTCGGAAGCTGTTCGGCGATCACGATTATTCCAGTTTGTCGTTCATACATTGTTGTTCTGTACAGAATAATCATTCTGCATGCCCTCTTGAAATAAGGCGTACATTTGCTAATTCTTTAATTTAAACATATTTTGTTGGATGTTTTACTATTTATTTTGCCGATTTTTATCAATGATTTTATTTTACAATGTATTGAATTTTTAATTATAATAAAATTTATCAACCTATCTTATCATTTTCCCAGGAAGTCAATCACTGGTCTCAAACAAAAAAGCTGTAGGACTAGTAATTGACATACATGTCAATTACTGGGCAGATTGCCGTTTCAAGGACCAGTGATTGACAGCCCCATTTTAATCCTCAATGCTTCTTATAATTAAAACAAAAACTACATAAATGAAATCTACAAGTAATACTAATTATAACAGAACATTGATAACCACACTAATGTATGAACAAATAAACGAAAAATAAGAAAAAAGAAAAATTATTTTCTTATCAATCCTCCTTAGCAACGGCTTGATTTTTCCTTGATTTTGAACTTTTAACACCAATAACCTTCCACTGATACCAAGGAACCTTCCAATAATTAATATTTTTCTGGAACTGCTGCCCAAAGGCTTCTCAATAACGAAATTGAAAGAATCACCACTAAAAACGGCTCATATCCCTTATAATACCAGTTTATTTCTGGTATGTCAATTACTGGTGCCCAGTCAATTACTGGTCCCTTCACCCTATGCACTAAATAACAAATAACCAAAAGATTTGAAGTAAATTTAAAAAACCCCGGCAATAATTATGTACAAAATTTGGATATCTATTTATATTTTAATGATAAAATTGTAGCAGTCGGCCAAATTCGACGTGTCTGTCCTAAAGTTAACTGTGTTGTTCTGTTTTACTGTGTGGCACATTTCAAGAAAATTTCGCTTATACTGGCTTTTTCCCCTATCGAGTACTGTCACATTCTGAAAGTCAAAATTGTGTTTTGTTGTCAATGTGGTGTCTAAGTAGCGCCGTGGAATTGTCGTCTTTTTTTTGTCTTACAATCATACTGATATATTTAACGTTGGCAAAAAGACGAGTTGTTTTATTTGACCGATTCCTCGCAAATCTTCCATCCTAAGTTTAACAATTTGCGGTCACGAAAACTATATGTTCTTTATTAAGGTAAAAAGAAGGCAAACAATTAAGTTGTAAATGCGTATTGTTTAAAACTGAAATTTATCTATTTACAAATATAAATAAATGCAGCACCAAAAGTTATTTGAAGGCCACTGTACTATAAATACTATTGTTTAAGTATACTTAACTTTTTTATTATACTAGAAAGAGAATATTTATTTAGTCTGCAGTCTGTTTTACAAACAACCCGCACGTACAACTGCAACAGATTATAAATACATTTATTTGTGTTCAGCTCTTAATGTCCCTTTATGCGACATAACAGGACATCAAAAACATAACTGCTACAATAAGTGCGGCAAGGCAGCACAGGTGTATGAAGACGTGCTTTGGGTAACAACAATCCTTTGCAAGCTTAAACGTTCCTAGATGGCCTGCAGTAGCCAGCTACTGTCACTCATAATACAAATGGTTGGCTTATAATAGCTCTAGTTGTAAAATTGATCGGCATTAAGTTCAAACTATTTCAGCTTATAACCTGGGTAGTATTTCCATCGCTTCAAAATTATCTGAGATTTATGGATTTGTTCCAAAATATCTTCCCATAGCTTCCATTTTTTTTAAAAAGTATATCAATAGTAGAATGTACTGCTGTACGTATAACCTAAATGCTTCTAGTACCACTTTAGCATACAGATGAGCAAAAATCTCATAAGAAATAGGATCGATGTAGCACAAAATGGTACTGTATAAACCCGACGAATAACAGAGTATACTAGTTACATGAAAAATGGAGTATCGCACCACTAACCAGGATATTGTATCTCAATTCGTTTTGTATTATTGGTGCCGAAAAAATTGTGACCTTAGGCCATAATATTGCATTTTCGGAGATTCTGTTGCATCTATTTTACATTTTAAACGATATTTACCATTAAATTTCATTTAAAGTAGATCTATTTTCAATTTATATTCAACCTCAATAAAATGTTTGATGTTGAATTATGTAGATTATCTGTATTTATTTGATATTAATTAATCAGATAATTTATCTGGGGCAGTTGATCTCTTTTAAAAATAGAACTTCTTCTAAAAGGGTTGATTAAACTCCAAAAGGTTACATAAATCAGCAAATACCCAACATTTCATTCATACTTCTAGTATCATAATTTTTAGAATGTATTAGATGCCACAGACCCTTGTGCTGGGCCTTTTATCACCCATAAATATTTTTCTGTTAGAATAATAAAAGATGTATCTCATCATCACAGTTAGTATTAAAAAGGCACTTCATTTTAATCTATTCCAAATTATTCTTGTGATTTATCTTCATACTGAATAATCATCACATTCACTCGCATATTAAGGAAGAAAATGGGAAAGTTGGAGTTGGTCTTTTACTGTTGTAATTTGAATTACGGAGTTAAAACGAAATTTCAGTCTTGAATTCGTCTTACGTGAGCAAAAATTACATAGTTAATAACAAATAAATAATACTTGTAATTGTTAATTCATTCATTTGAAACTTTAATTTAATGTAGTCCTTTGAGTTCTTGTAAAGAAGTTTTATAAACAACTAAAAATATGCATATCTATTTTATATTACACATATTAAAACTGTCCGGTAGGACAGTTGTATAAGGGTTGATCATCAAAAACTGCACGAAAAAGCGTAACGTTGAAAAACACCCAACTTTGACAATTTTTTTCTCTTTTTCTATAAAAGATAAAATTCCCAAATTTTCTTTAAATCTTACTCCAAACCCTCCTTTATAACTGTAATTTTTTTGCAACAGCCTAGATTTGATAGATATTGAGAAAAAAGATGCTGAAAATGAGCAAAAACGGCATTTTCAAAAATTGTTCTTGTTCTTGTTGTTCTTCTTCTTCTTCTTCTTCTTCTTCTTCTTCTTCTTCTTCTTCTTCTTCTTCTTCTTCTTCTTCTTCTTCTTCTTGTTGTTGTTGTTGTTACCTTTTTTGTAAACAACGTAGCGCCTAAACGCGTGAACCGATTTTCATGAATGAGGTGTCATTCGAGTCGGAATGTTATGTAGATGTGCCTTTTGGGGGTCTCGATGCTGCACATCGAATGGGGGAGGAGTTAGCCCCCTTTATGTAAGGCCCCCTCCAAAATTATTATCATTAATTACTCTGTAAATCTTAGCCCGATTTTGATAAAATTTGGTAGGATGACAGGGTTAGGGCTCCCCTACGTAACATTAAAGCGACGATCTGCTCTTACACTTGTTAAGGGGAAGTATAGCAATCGTTTCAAATTATCGAAACGTGAACCGATTTTCATGAATAAAGTGTCATTCGAATCGAAATTTTGTACAGATTTGCACTTTAAAAGTCTCGACGCTGTGCCTCATAAGGAGGGGAGTTTGCCCCACCCAAGTAAAGCCCTTTCTAAAACTATTATTACCAATATTTCTATAACGGTTAGTCCGATTTTGATAAAATTTAGTAAGAAGAAGTGGTTAAAGCTCCTCTACGTGGCTGTGAAGTGCCATCATGCTCTTACACCTACTAAGAGGAAGTATTGCAATCGTTAAAATTTTCAATGAGTGAACCGATTTTCATCAATGAATTGTAGTTCGATTCAAAATCTTTGCCTCTTTGCCTTTTAGGGAGAAGTACTGTAATCGCAGTTTATTTTTCTTACTCCTCTTAAAGGGAAGTACTGAAATCGCAGTTTAATTTTGCTATTTACGTACAAATTACCTTCCTATTTCATTCAAAACGCTTTCTCAAAAAAATTGTTATTGAGGATGGCTTGGGGACCGCAACTATAATCATTTTTTAAAAAGATCTGTCCAGTGGTAGTAACTCCGACTTAACACCTTTTCAGGTTATAATGATAAAATTAAATTTATTATTCCCAATTTTAATAAAATCTGTAAAGCAGATATGTAACTTTGCAAAACATACAAAAAAGAAAATCTGTCCAAAAGGTACAAAAATCTCTTTAACAAAAACTTACAGTTTAAAATGTTAAGTATAAGGGTTGATTAAACGCCAAAAGGTACACAAATCAGCTAGTACCCAACATTTCATTAATACTTCATTGATATTATTTTAAGTAATTTTACTACATAAATTTTCATTAATATTTTTTTGAATTTATTAGATGTTTCACAGACCCTTATTCTGGCCAGTTCATTCATTTTCTTTTTCTTTTTTTTATGATTTAAGTCGCTTCAACAACTTCAACAATCTGCGGTTATTGGCGCTCGCAGCTTTTTTCAGTGCACTGCCGGCCTCCGGACAGTGTTCTCTCGTTACAGACAACTCTGTCCATCACCCGGACAGTGAGCTGTAAGAAGCTCTTAGAAAGAGAAAATCTAAGGGTCTGCAGCTGGATTCGAACCCGGAACCTCCACGTGGGAATCCAATATGCTAACCGCATAGCTAATCCCTTCCCTTTGTTCATTCATAATATTTTATTTTTTGGTTATAATTATGATAGAATGTATATTATATTTTCGTAATGAAATAGGTACTTTATTTTAGCTTTATTCCAAATTATTCTTCTGATTTATCTTTATTATGCTCTTTATTCTGAATAGTCACATATATCGTATGTATGTACATGCACGTTAAAGTAAAAAAAGACAAAGGCAGAGTCGGCTACTATTTAAATTTGAATCACGGATTTAAAACAATATTTCAGTCTAGAATTCGTCTTTCCGAAGTATTTGTGAGCACAAATAACGCGTAGGTAATATCAAGTAAATTATTCAGCAATAATTATTCATTTCTCAATTGTAATTTAATTTAGTCCCTCTAATTTTACTTATAGTAAAATACTGGAATAATACTGTCATAAAAATATGCATATCTTATTTATCTTATTACAGTCAATCTAAGTTAAATGGTGTTCTACTTGAACAAATATTTTGTAGATTAAAATGGCCAGCATAAGGGTCTGTGAAACATCTAATAAATTCAAAAAAATATTAATGAAAATTAATGTAGTAAAATTACTTAAAATAATATCAATGAAGTATTAATGAAATGTTGGGTACTAGCTGATTTGTGTACCTTTTGGCGTTTAATCAACCCTTATACTTAACATTTTAAACTGTAAGTTTTTGTTAAAGAGTATTACATTGTGGGGAGAACACCTATATTAACAATGTACGAGGGTCGTTTGAAAAGTCCGTGCAAAAATAAAAACTACTTAATTTTATGGGGTAAACCTTTTTTATTTTTCAACATAGTCTCCTTTTAGGCTTATACACTTCGTCCAACGCTGCTCTAGTTTGTTGATCCCTTCCGAATAATAGGGTTTGTCCAAGTCTGAAAAATAGCCATTCGTTTCTGCAATCACCTCCTCGTTTGAATAAAATCTTTTTCCCGCCAGCCATTTCTTCATATTGGGGAACAAATAGTAGTCCGAGGGAGCCAAGTCTGGAGAATAGGGGGGGATGTGAAACGAGTTGGAACCCTATTTCCATTAATTTTGCGACCACAACTGCTGAGGTGTGAGCTGGTGCGTTGTCGTGATGGAAAAGGACTTTTTTGTGGGCCAATCGTGGGCGTTTTTCTTGCAGCTCGGTTTTCAAACGGTCCAATAACGATGAATAACATGCACCTGTAATAGTTTCACCCTTTTCCAGATAGTCGATGAGGATTATTCCTTGTGAATCCCAAAAGACAGTCGCCATAATCTTTCCGGCCGAAGGAAAGGTCTTCGCCTTTTTTGGCGCAGATTCCTCCTTGGTAACCCATTGTTTAGATTGTTCTTTGATCTCAGGAGTGTAGTGATGTATCCATGTTTCATCCACAGTGACGAAACGACGCTTAAAGTCCTGCGGATTCTTATGGAACAGCTGCAAACCGTCCTTGCAACACTTCACACGATTTCGTTTTTGGACTAGCGTGATTAATCGCGACACCCATCTTGCGGATAGCTTTGTCATGTTTAAATGTTGATGCAAAATATTATGTACCCGTTCATTCGAGATGCCCACAGCACTAGCAATCTCACGCACCTTCACTCTTCTGTCATCCATCACCATATCATGGATTTTATCAATGATTTCTGGAGTAGTAACCTCAACAGGGCGTCCAGAACGTTCAGCGTCACTTGTGCCCATATGGCCACTCCGAAAATTTTGAAACCACTTATAAACTGTTCTAATCGAAAGTGCAGAGTCACCATAATGTTTATCAAGCTTCTCTTTAGTCTCCTGAGGCGTTTTGCCTTTCATAAAGTAGTGTTTAATCAACACACGAAATTCTTTTTCGTCCATTTTTTGAAAATCACTCGACTTCCTCGATTCAAACGAATGCCAAACACAAAGAAATAGACCGATCTGGCTGAAACTTGGTGTTTGTTCTTCCAAGAGATGCTACTAACTAAACATAACCTCGATACGCGCCAGTGGTGCTATCTCTTTGACTTTGCACGGACTTTTCAAACGACCCTCGTAATTGAAGAAAACTACATTAACATTTAATATTATGGAACTTCTAAAGAAATTAGTGGAATAATTTCGTTATTTTGGAGTAAGTACTGTTCAATTGAAAACATTTTCAAGTCTTTTAAATGTATAGTTTTAAATATTACCATAAATAAGAAAATTTTCATTACTTTATTGATTTCTTGTCTAACCGCAAACGTGGTCCATGACCACAAAGAATCTACAAAGATTGAAAGTAGTACAGTAGGATCGCACTGTGCTTAATATAAAATGGTAAGATGAAGTAAAAGTTGAGGAGACAACGCTAGTTTTGTTCTATCAGCGAAAAATCTTCAAATGGAACTCGGCAGGATATGTGTGCCGCTTTGAAGTTACATGGATCACGCTGGTGACCGAATGGTATCCGGTAGGAAGAAGTAGAAGAAGAGGTTGGAAGTGCTTCTAGATGGACGACGAACTTTTAAGGCTTGGATCAAATGAGGACAAGGGAGGCGAAGATAAAGAGAATGTAAGAACAGTGGAGAGGTCTTTGCCCAAATTTAGGCTTAATTCCACTAGAAGTAAAACATTAATTTTATGTGTTTTTATTTCATCAGCGTTTTCATGTTATAATAACTGCTGAAGTAATAATTTATTTTGATCCTGTAGAGATGGGGATTTAGAATACATCTTCAGTACTCCCTGCTCGTCGTAAGAGGCGACTAAAAGGGTACGCCTACACCTGTACACATTTACAGATCACACTTACATAAATAACGAGACTGATACTGCTACAGAAGAACCAAATCCTAACGACCGACAGCTGTGCAGCGTAAAGCCGTCTCTTTCGATTGCAGCGTCTCACATGTTAGTAGAGAAATCTGTCTGACCGGTACCGTCTTTTGTGTAAGTGGTGTTAGTTTCGTTTTGCCGAAAACATGATACTACACATGTAGTAGAGCAACGAATAGTCGTGAAATGTCACATGATACTTGGTAAAACCGCTACTGAAACTTATCTTTTATTAAAAGAAGTTTATGGTGATGAATGTTAATCACGTGCGCGAGTTTTTGAGTGGTTCAAGCGTTTCCAAGATGGCCGAGAAGACGTCGGAAATGATGACCGCCCGGGTCCCCCTTCCACGACCAAAACGGATGAAAATATCGATTATAATTAATCAACATTACTATCGCGACGTGCTTGCTCAAATCCGTGAAAGAGTAAGGAAAAAAACGACCCGATTTGTGGAAGAACCAGTCATGGGTTCCCCATCAAGACAACGCGCCGGCTCACACTGCATTGTCTGTCAAGACGACGTTTTTAGCCAAGTACAACATCCCAGTTTTAGGCCATCCGCCTTATTTGCCTGAACTGGCCCCATGTGACTTTTTGATCTGTTCCCCCAAAGTCAAATCTACATTAAAAGGAAGGATTTCAGTTCGTTGATGCTGTGAAAGAAAAAGCGGCACGCGTCATGCAGGAGCTCAGAAAAAGACTTCCAGCACTGTTTCGAACGATGGTAAATTCGCATGGAGCGTTGTAGGGATAGGGGTGTGGTCTATATTGAAGGTGATAATAACTAAATGTGTATAAATTTAAAATAAAATATTTTACAGCAATAGTCTCGTTATTTAATAGCCACACCTCGTATTATTAGTAATTGGTAATCTTTAGTTTATAATATTAAAAAGGTTATGTACTAAAACAGCGTTTCCCAACCTGTGGTGGTACGCGAGTTGCTGGTTAGTGGTACGAGAAAAATAATCAATAATGGCGGACAGGGAAGGGATTAGCTAAGAGGTTAGCATACTGGACTCCCACGCGGTGGTCCCGGGTTCGAATCCAGCAGCTGACCCTTAGATTTTCTCTTCCTAGGAGCTTCTTACAGCTCACTGTCCGGTGATGGACAGTGTTGTCTGTAACGAGAGAACACTGTCCGGAGGCCGGCAGTGCACTGGAAAAAGCTCCGGGCGCTAATAACCTCAGCTGTTGATGCGCCAAAAAAAAAAAAAAAAAAATAATGGCGGACATAAAACATTTAAAAAACAACGTTTTTTTCCTATAATACATAAAAATTATTTTAATTCATAATATTATACAGTAAAGTGGTTAATATGTACTGTAATAAGGTTAGTCCGTCTCAAGATATACGAGAAAATATAATAGCACATTTAACAGGAGTGAAATTGTCTTTCATGGAGTATTTTCCCAAACCTGAAAACACAATTAGATTTCAAACCCCGTTCTATAAAGAAAAATTTAGAAAAAGCTACATCATTATCGATAAATGATAAAGAAAATTTAATAGAATTATCATGTGACAGAACTAAAATGATAACTATGTAAAGATCTGCTTAAAGAGACTGGATTGTAATGAGTAAGCTCTATCCAAGTAACATTAAATTTAATTGGTACTTACAGGTAGTTGAATGCTTAAAAGAAATTTATTTAGAAGATTTGGGCACAAATATAATAATCCTAAAGAAGAACTTTGTAAATTAATTAATAATTTTGAAGAAAAAAATATGTGCGCAATCTTTAATTATTTAAAAATAGTTTTAAAACTAAGATCTTACACTTTACAAAGTTTATTGAACTCCTTTGTAACAGATACATTGCAACTCTATCACAAATAATAATAAAATAACACACTCGGAATAACAAATTTCACGAAATACAATCATTTTTACGAAGTGGTACAATTTAGCATGATGTACTACCAAGTGGTACGCAAGCCAAAAAAAGGTTGGAAAACGCTGTATTGAAACGTCACTCAAATATTCTATTTTTGAAGAATATTAATGAGTCAGTGGGAATAGCTTTAGCTCAGTCGTTAGCCTACTGGATTCCATCGCAGAGATCGCAGGTTCGAATCCAGCTACTGGCCCATTGGCTCACTACACGGCCATGGGCATTGTTGTCTCTAACGAGTGGAAACGGCCCGCCGGGGACCAGCAGTGAACTGAAAAAAAATCCTCCGGACGCCGGTGACTTCAGATGTTGGCACACCATAAATTAAAATAATAATAATTTTTTTTAAAATAGTTGCCCATAAATTTTTATTTGAACTATCATTTGTTAATAAACATTTGTAATTGGTCATTATGTCATAAGTTCCGGAAACTTTTGTAAATTGTACTGACATGTTTAAATTAGGAGAGGCTAGTAGAATGTTAAACTAAACCATTTTGCATAGGTTTGCCCAAAGTTTATTCATTCAGAAATCAGGTTGAGTCTAAAGTCAACAAATCAGAACATAGTATTCACGTTCTTAAGGACTCCGGTTCAACACACTCAAAACTTCGGGGAGGATTTACTTTGTTAGTCCACTTATCAATTGAAATGTTTAATTTCTCGGCTATTTAATTAATAAAATTAAGTTCGCACGAAACATTTGATGAGGCAAAAATTGATTGATATGTTCAATCAACTTGATCAAATAGATGAGACGGAAATAACCGTCACCTGAGTGCCCAAAAAAGTGGGTTTGAAAACATTTTTCAAATTTGATATCCAGGTTTAGATGCAAGCATCGGATAAGCTTTGGATGACAACGAGTTGGAAATGCAACATTTCTAAGTAATTAAAAGTAAAAGTACGAGGGTCGTTTGAAAAGTCCGTGCAAAAATAAAAACTACTTAATTTTTTGGGGTAAACCTTTTTTATTTTTCAACATAGTCTCCTTTTAGGCTTATACACTTCGTCCAACGCTGCTCTAGTTTGTTGATCTCTTCCGAATAATAGGATTTGTCCAAGTCTGAAAAATAGCCATTCGTTTCTGCAATCACCTCCTCGTTTGAATAAAATCTTTTTCCCGCCAGCCATTTCTTCATATTGGGGAACAAATAGTAGTCCGAGGGAGCCAAGTCTGGAGAATAGGGGGGATGTGAAACGAATTGGAACCCTATTTCCATTAATTTTGCGACCACAACTGCTGAGGTGTGAGCTGGTGCGTTTTCGTGATGGAAAAGGACTTTTTTGTGGGCCAATCGTGGGCGTTTTTCTTGCAGCTCGGTTTTCAAACGGTCCAATAACGATGAATAATATGCACCTGTAATAGTTTTACCCTTTTCCAGATAGTCGATGAGGATTATTCCTTGCGAATCCCAAAAGACAGTCGCCATAATCTTTCAGGCCGAAGGAACGGTCTTCGTCTTTTTTGGCGCAGATTCCCCCTTGGTAACCCATTGTTTAGATTGTTCTTTGGTCTCAGGAGTGTAGTGATGTATCCATGTTTCATCCACAGTGACGAAACGACGCTTAAAGTCCTGCGGATTCTTATGGAACAGCTGCAAACCGTCCTTGCAACCCTTCACACGATTTCGTTTTTGGTCAATCGTGAGCAATCGCGGCACCCATCTTGCGGATAGCTTTGTCATGTTTAAATGTTGATGCAAAATATTATGTACCCGTTCATTCGAGATGCCCACAGCACTAGCAATCTCACGCACTTTCACTCTTCTGTCATCCATCACCATATCATGGATTTTATCAATGATTTCTGCAGTAGTAACCTCAACAGGGCGTCCAGAACGTTCAGCGTCACTTGTGCCCATATGGCCACTCCGAAAATTTTGAAACCACTTATAAACTGTTCTAATCGAAGGTGCAGAGTCACCATAATGTTTATCAAGCTTCTCTTTAGTCTCCTCAGGCGTTTTGCCTTTCATAAAGTAGTGTTTAATCAACACACGAAATTCTTTTTCGTCCATTTTTTGAAAATCACTCGACTTCCTCGATTCAAACGAATGCCAAACACAAAGAAATAGACCGATCTGGCTGAAACTTGGTGTGTGTTCTTCCAAGAGATGCTACTAACTAAACATAACCTCGATACGCGCCAGTAGTGCTATTTCTCTGACTTTGCACGGACTTTTCAAACGACCCTCGTATTTTCCAAGAGTTCAAATCCTCGATCCATTCTCGTAATACTAGATCTCTGATCTCTATATTCCCGCACACCGTACCTCATCCTTCGACAAATCCTTCCTAATACGTGCTACCTCTTTCTGAAACTCCTTACCTTCATCTGTCCGCCATGCTCCTACCCTGTCCATCTTTAAATCCCTTCTGTTCAATTATCTCCTTTCTACCCAGCTTCCTCCGAAATGAATTCATTTAGTGGAGTCTCGGTTATCCGTCATGACCGGGACCGGACACGTGATAATGGATAATGGAAAAAAAACAGGAAAATTTCCAGATTCTTTTGTTTAACGTGTATAAAACTTTGTATTAACTGGTATACATATTTTATACGTTTATACGCTTAAGCCTTAAAGGTCAGGTAGCTTTCATTATTTAATTCATTCTATTGTGTATTAAAATTAATGAATACAATGTCTGCGACATCTAATCGGTTTTGTGAGCGGTTTTGTTTGTGGTTGATCTTTTTTGGGAAAAAACCCACAAACTGTCGAATGATGGAACAGGTACCTATTATGATAGGATTTGACTTGCGTCCCGGTCATATAAACTCTTATAAATACTTATGCGTCTAGTCTTTGTTCCTATTGTTTCTATTTGTATATGTATTTGCTTTTATGTACCTTATCAAATGGGGTAAACCCCAGACTTTTTTTTTTTTAAGACAAAAGGACTCTTTTTTTTAAAGCTAAAGGACTCTTTAAAATTTCTGTACACTTAAAATAAATTTTTAAAAAGTTTTCTTTTTAAAATAATTTTTTGGGTTTTTTTTTTAAATTTTTAAATACTGAGAACAGTGATAATAGACGGATAAAAAGGTGACGGATAACCGAGACTCCACTGTACTGGCCTATTTTTTGTTAATAAATACCTGAAATACAGGCCAAACCAACAGGGCCTCCAACTGCACATGTTCTTATTCTAAGAGGACAATAGTCCAAGGATAATAAATTTATTTTCTATTCTATTCTAATTATTATTATTTTTAAATTATTTAAGGCGCGTCAACATCAAAGGTTATTGGCGCCCGGAGCTTTTTTCAGTGCAATGCCGGCCTCCGGACAGTGTTCTCTCGTTACAGACAACACTATCCATCACCGGACAGTGGAGCTGTAAGAAGCTCCTAGGAAGAGAAAATCTAAGGGTCAGCAGCTGGATTCGAACTAGGGACCTCCGCGTGGGAGTCCAGTACGCTAACCTCTTAGCTAATCCCTCCTCTATATATATATTTTTTTTTTTTTTTTTTTTTTTTTTTTTTTTTTTTTTTTTTTTTTTATGCCGGCGCATCGACGTCTATGGCCATTAGCGCCCACCACACATGATCTCTTTTCTTATTCAATGGCCACTAGAGCTGGGATGGTACCTATTGGCCTATCGGGTTACCACATACATATCTTGCATAGCAAGGCAAGGTGGAGCCTAGGCTATCGGATATCGGACCGCGCTCCCCTCTTACATCATCGAACTGGTCGACGAGGGGGAATGCGGTTTCGCCGGTGGTACCATCCCTTAATTCTTAAACTCACATTTGGTCAAGAATCAATCAATTAAAGTAAATTATTTGGGTTTAGCTTCAACTAAACATATATACTATATAATCACGATGCCTTATCCGCTTCAAGTATATAGTCTATCGTAAGGAGGCTATTTCCGTAGAATCTAACTTAAGTGTGCAGTACTTTTAACAAATGTTCCTGCACACTCTAAAAGTGACCTAATCCTAAATGAATTTAAACCTAAGGGGGGTTGAAATACTTTTATAAATTTCTTTCAACCCCGGATTAAAAGCCTAAATCTAACAGTCATACCAACATTCTCGCAATAAATACACTTATACTGATAAAATCATTCACACCAATAAATACATTCATGCCAATAAATACACTCACGCTAATAAATACATTCATGCCAATAAATACATTCATGCCAATAAATACACTCACGCTAATAAATACATTCATGCCAATAAATACATTCACGCCAATAAATACACTCACGCTATTAAACACAACATACTACTCAGTCATACAAGGGGAAAGTACTCGATATTCCTTTCCCCTTTAAAATTTCTAAACTAAACTAACCTAATCTATACCTAAATTTTATTATAATAATTTATGTTTTTCAAGAAATCAAATAGCCTCCTTACATAAGGAGAACCCTCTCGAAGAATTGCGCGTTTGTCATGTGGCAGGCCTGCTGATTCCCTCTGAATTCGCAGTGCCTGACACCCTTCCAACACGTGCGACACTGTCAGCCTTTCTCGGCATCGCGGGCACCTCGGCCTTCTTTCGGCAATGCCCTCCTCTATATTATTATTATTATTATTATTATTATTATTATTATTATTAATATAATTATTTTGTTTTGAAAAGGAAGAAATATTTCCTATTTCAGCAATAATTTGTTTATTTATATTTTGCTAAGCTTTGGATCTAGGACTTCTGCTCTGACTGTATAGATGCTGTATTTAAACCCTATACCTATAGCCCTGAAGATGACCTAGTTCCTAGGTCGAAGCCTAGGCAAAAAATAACTAAAAAATTAGAACTGAAATTTGCAATAATCTTTCTTCATTTTAGATTAATGAATCACTCACCAAAAACGACGAACTATACTTTATTATATCGATCGCTAAAGAAATAGCGCCAAATTATTATTATTATTATTGTTTGCCAATTTCATTTCCTATTTTTTAATTATTAGTATTATTTTCGACCAGTTGTTCCAAAATATATAGAACATTTTGCTAGGAAATTCACCTCAGATTCTGGGCTGAGATTTTCAGTGAAGATGCTGGTACATGTTGTGGATTAAAAGAGCAAATCGCTTTGACATTTAGAGGAAACATTAAGAATGTATTATACTTTCGACCAAAGCCGGATAGAAATACATGCTGTTTCTATAGTTTTACGTTAGACTGACAAACTTCATTTACAGAATGCATTCAAGACAGTTTGACAGTTTGGTATTCCCTTAAGTAATTGCAACTTTTTGAATTTTCATTGTTATAATATTGCATTTACGTATCTATTTTTACAATAAATGAATTATTTATTTACAATTTACAACATTTCGTATGTCTATTCGTTTCCTTGGCGAATGTTAAATTATGTTTTACTTTTTATAGCCTTTAGAAAATGGAAATATTGAATTCATGCAACAAACATTTCCGTAATATTTTGGTACACCTCTAAATACGATGGTTCTATATTTTTCTCCTTAAACATAAGTGTTAGCACTGATGTTGACTTTTATCGAAAACTTAAGAGAGCTAACTATAAAAATAAGGCGCCACGGTAGCCGAGCGGGTTAGAAGCGAGACCAGTAAAGCTAACATAAGTAGTATTGTGGTACTGGGTTCTATTCCCGGTCTGTAGGCCTTGGATTTTATTTAGTGGTTAATAAAAGAAATTCACAGTAAAGTATGTTTGCTAGTTGCCTCCGTCCTCGACCAATAATTGGTAGTTGGACGTTAAGCCCCGCCTGTAAAAAGTATCACACGAGTACTCTGGTTATTTTAAAAATCCAAATTTAATTAGTATTTTTTATATTTACAGTACAACCTCGATTAACCGGGATTCGGATTAACCGGGATCATGTTGAGTCATCATAAGAACATCTGGATCGGCGCCAAATGTTTTGTCTTCCGATGTAACATAATTGAAGAGCTTGGTGCAAAAAGGAGTTATCTATAGTTTTTTAAAATTTTTAGTAGGGACTAAAGACTAAATATGCTTTAAGATGTATTCCTTATGTTGTGTCTGCTGTAAGGATTAGTTAATATATTGTGATGGGGTCATTTGGGGCTCAATTTGAACTTTCTAGAGCATTTTTTAAGCTTGCTATAAGCAAAAGTTATTTTGCAGCTAACTCTTTTTTGCACCAAAATCATAATTTTCAGTAAAACTTGAGTAGATATTAAGTACTTTAGTCAACAAGATTTCTTGTTTTTGAGCTTTTAAGTGGCATCTTGTGTCTTGTCGAAGCGAATGTTAGATATATTATTACGCCTGTCAAATAGAAAAATAATAATATCTACCTAATATAAACATTAAATAGACCTAATATAAAAATTGATTGTGTCATCTTTTCTGTTTGGAGCAAAAGAAAGTTATCTGCTGTAGAAAGCTCATTTTTGCTCCAAATCTGGCCTAGGTTAGAGAATAAGTAATAATAAACGAGTCTGCATAAAGACTCAATTATGCACCAAAAGATGTAGAATTGAACATATAATAGGGGGCGTCACTAAACACATTTTCTGAAAAAAATGTAGATAACTCCTTTTTGCACCAAGCTCTTCAATTGTAGGCGTGGCAGCAACTCTATTATAGCTGATTTTCTAGAAATTGTATATACTTGATTTTTCATTATTATGAAGACGAACCGGAAGAAGGAAATGAAATCGACGAAGAAGAGAATGATTACCCAGGAATATCCCTGGATGCTGCCATCGAATTCAGTTGCTGAATTGATTGAATTTTTTCACGATAAGGACATTCCAACCAGTGGTAAAGTTGTGCTTTTTAAATTGCGTACACTCATCAGAGAGTGGTCGTTTGAGCAAAAAGAAAAGCAAACAACACTTGAAAAGTATTTTTCAAAAAGTTGAACGGCTAAAAAATGAAAAATATTGGAGAAAAGAGAAAAAATTGAATAATTTTATTTTTACCATAAACGAGATACAGGCGTTTACCTACTTTTTATGGAATTGGAAATTATAGTTTTTACATTAGAAACAGATTCAAATCGGGGAAGAAATAATTATGTAAAAAGCGAATTAATTGCCAAAGTTTGAGACTCCTATAAAAGTTCATGGCGATAAAGAGGTTTAAATTGACAAAGCGGATAAATTTCTAACAATTACATCATGAGACGCTACGTGAGATCCATAGCCTGGATTTGTTGCAATTACAAGCGACGGAATTCAGAAATTCTATCAACAGTGTGCAACACTAACCAAGACAAAATCAATATGCTGAGATCTAGTTTACACACGTTCGCACACATGAATACATAAACAACATCTACATAAAAAAAGAAAAGAAAAAGTAGTTCTATTAACTCGACCACTTGTCCCAAATAAACTGCTCCACAAAAAAAGTGGCGCACTTTGAAAAAAGCGTTTATTTTTTGTTTTATCACAGTTCGGGGAAAGATTATTAGTTTTAATTATTTTCATAAACTGTCTGGGAACAATTAATCGAATCAAGGCCCAAAGTTTCTTGTAAATAGAGACGCAATTCCTCGTTTAATCCCCTTCGGTCTTTTTGTGTAAACAACAACGTGAACTTCACGTCAACAGTAAATAAATTTATTGACCTCTACAGTTGCGTTTCGACTTTTTTCAAGCTGAAAGCATTGCGAACTTTCAATTACAGCAGAGCAAGTGGCCCGTATTATTGCATTAGTTGAGGATGGACGGAGTCAGCGGTACGCAGCACGAACGTTAGGGTTGCCTGAGACCACCGACCGTAGAGCCATCCATCGTTACCGGGAGACAGGCCTCTGCACTTGCAGACAAGGTTCGGGTCGACCAAGAGCCACAGAAGCACTAGATGACCGATTCATTAGAATTCACACTCTAAGAAATCGTACATCAACTGCTTCTGAAACAGCTCAAACACTGCTTACTGTTCGTGGAGTTTCAGTCAGTGCCGAAACCGTACGAAGAAGGTTCGCTGAAACGAATTTATGCTCTAGGAAGCAAGCCAGAGGACCATTGCTCACCGTAGATCATCGGAGAGCCGGTCTAGAGTTCGCTAGGGAACACCGCAAATGGTCTGAGAACGATTGGAGAAACGTTCTCTCTTCAGACGAGTCCCGTTTTGCTCTCTATGCACCTGATGGGAGGCAACGAGTTTACCGAAGGCCTGGGAGCGCTACGCTCCGTGCAATATTTCTGGTAGACTACCATTCTGAGGTGGTTCAGTGCTGGTGTGGGCTGAGATTTCTATGGAGGCTAAGACTGAGCTTTGTTTGTGAGGGAAATTTTGCAGCAATATGTGATACCCTATGCACCATTTATTGGGGAGCATTTTATTTTTATGCAAGATAATGCACGACCACACACTGCCGCCTGTGTTGTTCAATATCTCCACGATACTGGCTTTCGTGTTCTGAGATGACCAGCACGCAGCCCGGATTTAAACCCTATTGAACATCTTTGGGATGAGCTGGGTAGGCGATTAAGATGGAGAAATAATCCTCCCAGGAGCTTAGAAGAGTTGCGAGGTGCTCTGGTGGAGATATGGGAGGAATTAACACAAGATTTCGTGAGAAATTTAATAAGGAGTATCCCGAGGAGATTGGATGCAGTAATGCGAGCAATACACCTTACTAAAATTCTTTTTCTCTTTTTTTAATCAGAAGAAATACATTTTTTTTCCAAACTCATATTTTGCCGAGAAGTACTTTTTTGTTAAATTAAAGGTTTTCATTTCTTTTAGATCATTTTTTATTTTATTTTAGCCTTCCCGTAACTTTATACTTCTTATATTTGCTAACTAAAATAAAATGTAGAATAAAAAAGTTACAGAGAAAAAAAATAACGCATTTTTAAAGTGCGCCACTTTTTTTGTGGAGCAGTGTATATTATGTACCTTAAGTTCGGAAGAGTTGGGCTGCATATAAGTCTTTTTTGTAAAGGCAAATATTATGAATTTATAACAGTAATAGTGTAATTTGATTGCTATTGTAACTGCGCACAGTTTTATTAAAATATAGCCAATCTAATTACGATGAAATGCACCAGTATTTACCCACCAATGCAGCGTGGAATTATAACTATTGTTTTCTTACTACAGAATTCCCCGAGAAGGGAAATATTTGAATAGTTGAGTGAGTTTTACAATGTCAGTTTTTATTGAAATTGTATTTTTTTATACAGGGTGATCCATTTAAAACACACCAATCGCTAATAACTTTTTAGGTAAGCGATCAAACTTATTCCTTAATTTATCAAATAATGCACTTTACTCAACTTGTGAAGCATGTACTGTGCCTTCAAAAGTGCCTCCTCAGATACAGCGAGCAATTGATAACCTCCTGGCTAGCCTGGCTTGCGAGCCTTAAATGAACACCCTGTACGATATGAACGACCCTCGTATATGGCCGAAAAAATCTAAAATCGTTTACCTGAAATTTTTACTACACTTAGACACTTCCATTGATGAATTGAATAATTAAGGAAAATTGACAGAATTCTGTACCACTGCTTCTCTAAGAATAAAGCGAAAAATAAATTATATAAATAGAAGTAAAGTAATTGCCTATTTTTTCAGGCAGGCTTTACGTCCAACTACCAAATTAGGTGTCGTGGACAGAGGCGACTAGCAAACATACTTTACTGTAAATTTTTTTTATTAACCATTAAATAAAATCCAAGGCCTATAGACCGGGAATCGAACCCAGTACCACAATACATATTAGCTTCGCAGGTCTCGCCTCTAACCGCTCGGCTACCGTGGCGCCTTATTAAATAAATAAAAATATACAAATCTTACAATCCTCGGGCTCCGAGGATATTTACAGAGAAAAATTCAAAACCAATATTCTTCCCAATTAAATACTTTATTTCTTACAAAGAGTAAAGAAAAACTAAGGATTCAAGATTGGCGAGGAATCGGCCAAATAAAAACAACAACTCGTCTTTTTGCCAACGTTTCGACAAATATATTGCCTTCTTCAGGGCCTGGTTATTACAAATACAACAATACAAAACAATTTAGAGATTCAGTAACTGGCAATATTTTTAGTAGAAAGGGGATGAAAAAATACATAAAAATGACCTATCGCGTGCTCTTCTTTCTCTTTGATAACAAGTTAAAAAATTGAAATATGATTAATAAATACCAGATTTTGAAACGGCCTAGCACCATTAATTTTAAAGATATCGAATTGCGGTTTCCGGTTTCTTTCATAACTTTTTATACTCTTTAAAACTGTGTACGTGAAAATGGGGATCAACTGCAAACCCTCAGTTTTGGACGCGCGTCAGCCGCGTATGCGGGCAGCAATCTAAAATCAAGTCACATATTCTGTAACTAGAGGTGACGGGCAACAAATTGTTTCCTCTACCATTTTTTGCTCAGATTAACCGTTTAAGCATGAAATGTATTCGAGCCGTCTTAAAATGAACACCCTGTCTAAAAAGCTTTTTACAAATGTTAGTGTACAATGAGTACAAACATTCGATTCAGATTTTTGTATCGTGAACTTACCTTTTACCTTTAAACAAATGAGGATTTTCATTTACAAATACAGCACATTGATAGATACAATAGCAGGGTAATGTAAACTAGCCTAATTTCGGAAAAAAAGTACGAGACAGCTTGTAACTTTTTTTTCTTTTTTATCCTGTATATTATTCTAATTACTATCTTTTGTAGTCCTAAAAACGTGCATGGCCAGAAGTGCACTTTTCCAGAAGATGACTGGGTGGAACAGTGCATAATAAGCCGTCTTGAGTGCATCGATTGTCAGTAGGTCGGTTAGTAGCCTCATCAAATAAATAACACAGTCTACTCTTAACTTCTCATATTTTTCTTCAATTAATGCACTGTAATTAAATTTATCATCTCCATTATCGGTAATCACCATGTGCAATGTAGATTTTGTATATGTATTCACTATAACTGAAAAACAAAAACATTGTAAAAACTATTATTACGCAGCAAAGGGCGTGTGTGGTCTAGTGGTCAAGAGATTAGCTTCATATGTAGAAGTTCCTCAGTTCGAATCCCGCGTATGACTACTTTTTATTTGTTAGAAAAAAATTGTTTATAGTAAAGTATGAGCTTCCGACCCCGTCCACGATCCCTAATTGGTAGTTGGACGTTAAGCCACGCCTGAAAAAATAGGCGTTTTATTGTGCAACACGCTGAAATAAAGGCTTCCTCGCCAGGGTTACTTTAGGCGTAAAATACTAAATAAATAACAGAAATTAAGCAAGTCTTAGCAATAATTTGAATTATATATGATGATCACGCTAATTTTTGAGTAAATTGTATCCAAAAATCAATAAAAACTATTTTACTTTATTCTTTTACCCACAATGCATTAACTTATTAAGTTGATTGCAAGAAATTTATTGAGTTTTATCGCCAGCCATGAGCCACACATTACCAGCTTCCAACACATGAAGCGACACAAGAGCACCCTAGCACTTAGATCTTAAACTACTACTTTGATTAAGGACTTGGTTGAACTACAGAATGCAGCACATAACAAACGCTCAAACCTCTCACAACGTTCTGGTTCTATTATTTCTCCATGTTATGTTTTTGTATTACTCATCCTGCCAACTTATTCAACTGAAATCTTTAAGATTCTTTGAGTCTAAAAAAAAAAGAGAAGTGGTTTTTAAGAGAAAATGTTCTTGGTGTGGGTCTGTGTGTGAACAAAATATTTCAAAAATGAAAAAATAGCAGGAATTTGAAACTTTAGATTTCTTGTCGATGTCACCAAGTGGCCCCCCACAAATTTACATTAGAAATTAAAATCTCTCCACTATAAGTACCATTTTAAAGAATAGATTAATTAATTTTTTTTAAATTATTTATTTAATTCTCTTTAAATTATGTTTAGTTTAAGGTAACTGTTTTCTCTAAATTACCATTTCAGTTTAATTCATGGTTCTCAGTCTTTGTATTATAAAGGAGGCTTAAATGTATGGTTTTTGAAGGAAATTTCACTTTTAGAAGTTACCACTTCGCTGAATACATTATTCTTTTTTTCTTTTTTTTTAGACTTTTTGGGAAAACGACTCCCATAAATCTCTTTAAACTTTTCCATCGCTCTAAATGTAAACCAATTACCCGTATTTGAACAATTTTCCTAGAAATATTTGTTTTAGGGTATTCTAAGAATGGGTACAGGTTCTCTCTGGGTTTCTTAACCTTTGTGGTCCCCTCAGACTTCTTTGACAATAAGGTAAAGGAGCCATGGACCCCTTTTACAGAGTGGACTCCCTTCTAAGAATAATTAATTCTTGTGCACAAAGCATAAACTAAATTTAATTTATACTATTAATAGAATTTAGTGAGGAATGTATGCATTCTTTATTAATGCAAGTAAAACTCTAAAATTAAAAGATAAATTTTTATCGAAATTATCGCAAGTAAATTAGGGATAGGTTATAGTTTGGAAGCTGTACTTTGTTGTCTATAATTAACAAAGAATGCATTATTAAAATTAATAATATTTTACTCAATTTAGGCTAAGGTTACATACAAATTGCTGCGCTTGTATAAATCTATTATTATAGATTGCTTAAATATTAAATAAATAATTATGAAACATCTATTTTGAGGCTCATTCTTTACACGCAAAATTATAATATTCAAAAATATTAATTATATTTATCACCTTAATATCTCTACAGGTTTGTACCACTTAATTTTTTTTTTCTCTTTTTCTATAAAAGATAAAATTCCCAAATTTTATTTATAATACTGGGTAAATCCTCCTTTATGAGTGTAAGTTTTTTCGCAACAACCCAGATCTAATAGATTTCGAGAAAAAAGTTGCTGAAAAGGTTCTTGTTCTTCTTCTTGTTACCTTTTTTTTTTGAATACAACGTAGCGTCTAAATGGAAGAACCGATTTTCATGAATGAGGTGTCAATCGATTCAGAATTTCATGTAGCGTATGCCTTTTGGGGGGTCTCGACACTGTATATCGAATGGGAGAGAAGTTAGCCCCATGTATGTAAGGCCCCCTCGCTAATTATGATTACTGATAACTCTGTAAATCTTGACCCGATTTTGATAAAATTTGGCAGGACTTAGGCAGGTTTAGGGCTCCCCTACGTAACATTTAAGCGATGGTTCTTCTCTTACACCTATTAAGGAGAAGTTTTGCAAATTTATTTCAAATTATCATCGCGTGAACCTTTTTTTTTGTTTGTGAATGAAGTGTCATTCGAATCGAAAATTTTTATAGATTTGCCTTTTTAGAAGTCTCGACGCTGTGCCTACTTAAGCAGGGAGTTTGCCCCACGCAGGTAAGGCCCTCACTAAATCTAATATCTATTTTAGAAGGGTTTTCAAAAAGATTCTTTCACAAATTAGTACAAAACAACTATCGATGGAAAACTAATATGTCTTTACACGATACATAAGGAAAATGATGCGTGTTGAAAATGCCATTTTCCTCAACTATCTCAATCAATTTTTACTCTATTTTCTCTCTACTAGTAAGAGAAGGTAATCCTGTAATCGTACCGTTTTGCTATTTAAAGTTTTGACTGAAAATAACCGTTTTAATGTTCTTTTAATGCGAAAAACTGGTTCTAGCGAATTGGTTTCTGCTTTTGCGAGTCAATGAGTTTGTATCCACCTTAACTTAAAAATTGAAAAAAAAAATAAATAATAATAATAAAAAATAAAAACATACTAAGTTTTAATTTGATATAAAACTCAGGCGCTAACTGGAGGACGTATAAATCTAGATTTTAGCCCAATCAGGTCAACCGAAATTTCCTCATCATCGTTTTTCTTTTTTTTAAGTTTTTCAATGATTTCTAGATAACAGTTCCATATAAATGTATTACCCTTAATGTATTTACTTCTATAACGGGTTTATATTTATATCTATAACTTTTATTTGAAACATTTTCGCATAAAATTTGATTAAGGATAGAGAAAATGGGCGAGTAGAGAAGAGGAGCAGATTTCTTCTTAAAAGGTCATTTTCTGTAATGTCTGGTCCTCCTTCTATCCTTCCTATCCTTCTATCCTGGCCCCCCTATCTCTTGTGTACTTTTAAGGAAAAGTTGAAGTATTGCTAAAATCGAATTTTAAGAAATATTCTTAACTAGAAATAACCACTTCACTTAATGGATCATTCAATTTCTCGCAAATGGCTTCCAGGTTTATCTTATAAACTATTTGAAACAATAACTTTCAACCACTCAAACCAAAAATACGTAAGTATACGTATAGCATGAATATATAGGCTTTGTGACCGTAAATTATTAAACTAAGGATTCAAAATTGGCGAGGAATCGGTCAAATAAAAACAACAACTCGTCTTTTTGCCAACGTTTCGACAAATATATTGTTTTCTTCAGGGCCTGGATATTACAAATACAAAAATACAAACAATTTAGAGAATCAGTAACACTGAAAATCAGTAAAAATCAAACAGTAAAGAACCAATACAAACGAAATTTTCTAGAAATGTGCCACATAGTAAAACAGAACAACACAGTTAACTTTAGGACAGACACGTCGAATTTGGCCAACTGTTACAATTTTATCATTAAAAAATAAATAGATATCCAAATTTTGTACATAATTAGTGCTGGGTTTTTTAAATTTTCTTCAAATCTTTTGGTTATTTGTTATTTAGTGCATAAGGGTTATTTGGTTTCTCCTGTGTTCTGTGTTTAACGGTTTTTTGTATTAAAAGAAATTTCCCAATATTTATTGTATTTACTCTTTTGTTGTAATTAGTCTATTGTATCTGTCCAATTGTAATTACCAAAATTCCCGTGCGAGTCCCGCTATATCTGTGTATATTTACCTGTTCTCCAATTTTGGCTCTTAGTTTCTGTAACTCAACCAACGCGCATAGCCCTGCGTAGTAAGTTTTCAATAATTTTAAAGAATTTATTGAATTTTTACAGATTTTCTATGTTACTGATTCTCTAAATTGTTTGTATTTTGTATTTGTAATATCCAGGCCCTGGAGAAGACAATATATTTGTCGAAAGGTTGGCAAAAAGACGAGTTGTTTTTTATTTGTCCTCGCCAATCTTGAATCCTTAGTTTTATATGTATAACTTGAGTGCCAATATTTTTATTTAAGTAAACAAACTGACCACATCTATTAATCAGGAAGATACCTAGATAGTGGCGGGATACCTAGATAATTGACTGTACTGCTCTACATGATGCTCCTTAGACCTCTTTTAACATCCAGCCTGCCCAGTCTGGAGATTACAGCTAGCAATACACTGACCGAAAGACCTGCAGACTGCACATCAATACAAAATTGCAACTAGCATACACTCGACCGTAACAGCTATACCCATTAATTAACAGAAACACACCGCTCTAAACACTGCTGGCACTGTACTGCTCTACAAGACGCTCCTTAGACCTCTTTTAACATCCAGCCTGCCCAGTCTGGAGATTACAGCTAGCAACGCACTGACGAAAAGACCTGCAGACTGTACATCAACACAAAACTGCAACAAGCATTACACTCGACTGAAACAGTTATACGCACTAATTAACAGAAACACGCCGCTCTAAACACTGCTGGCACTGTACTACTGCTCTACAAGACGCTCCTTAGACCTCTTTTAAACATCCAGCCTACCCAGTCTGGAGATTACAGCTAGCAACACACTGCACGAAAAGACCTGCAGACTGCACATCAACACAAAACTGCAACAAGCATACACTTGACTGAAACAGTTATACGCACTAATTAACAGAAACACACCGCTCTAAACACTGCTGGCACTGTACTGCTCTACAAGACGCTACTTAGACCTCTTTTATAATACAGCCTGCCCAGTCTGGAGATTACAGCTAGCAACACATTGACCGAAAAGACCTGCAGACTTTTCCAAAATAAAGTACTACGGAATAGCCACTGAACGCCCCCATGGTTTACTGGGAACCCACAAATACGCAGAGAACTGGACATTCAAGCCATTTACACTCACTTGACCAAACTATCAGACAACTTCTTCCTCACCCTTCACCACCTTGGCGAGCCTACAGCTTCAAGAAGACTGATACCAAGACTGTATCAAAATCTATGAAGAACTGAACTCCATTTAGAATATGTAGCATCACGTGTAAAGCTCTAAATGGAGCTGGCCCGCATCTATTTCGTAAAGATAATAAATAGGGGTAAAACCAATCAACTTTTAAGATTAAGGTAATCATGCATATTTTGGGGAGCTTCAGAAGTTTGCGTGCGTGAGGAGAGGATAGCGGTACTATCCACTTAAGAGTTGATCATAATCTTAGAATAGGGAGAGCTGCTGTATAAATAGAATACAGGATAGGATCTAGACTATACATTGTGAGATGCAAGCTTTCACTGTTTGCAAGTCGCTGCCAGAGAACTTGGACTTTTGGAAAAAAACATATATTTGCTGGAAGGTAATTATTTTTTACCAAAATCGGAGTACTTGGGGGCCTCAACTTAACTAAGACTTGTGCCACATCAAAACTCTAAACAGATTCGCTCTTTCTAGAAGCTGGTGCCCATGTATTCAGACATGTTACAACTCTTTTATTAAAAAATAAAATTGCTTTCATTTAGAAAGAAACTAGAGATGGTATTTATTACACGGAATTTAATAGATTAAATGAATTTGAATGCCAAATTGATAGGAGGGATAGTAATTTTATCACCTTACTTACAAAAAATTGATGCATTTTACCGGTTTTAGAAAAATACTGTACAAAACTTGCACTTTCCAGAGAAAGTGAAATGCAGTTAGCTGATAATAGTTTATAATGAGAAGTGAGGTAGAAGTTTCTTTACGGTTGACCTAGTCGCACAAATAGTTAGTTATCAATAAACTACTAGCTCTAACAGAGTAGTTGAAATAGAGCTATCTATGGTACGTAAATCTGGACGTAGCGCTATGCGACAATAGTGCCCTTAGTTGTCACTCCAGATCGAACTTGTGACGGCTCTATCTATACGGCTGCTACTAAAACTAATATTAATTATCTGGAAACAGAGTCGCCCATAGACGACCACCACCACATCTAAGCCTTATCGATACAAACTATATTCTCTACAACTTGCTATTTAGTTGGCAGGGAATTAGTGAAATGGAGAGCCCTAGTAAATCCGCAATATTTCACTTAACTTCCGTTTACTCTAATGTAGTAACAGAAGATATTGTATTCCGGTGAATTAGGTTTCTTTCAAAAAATCGTTTCTGTAAGCATTTATCTATTTATTTATTTAGGGTTTTATTTAAACAGGGCATAGTGGTTAATAACAAATAAATTTCAAAATTTTATATGGAACATTATTGTTAACGGTAAATTTTATTAGAAGGGGTAACTTCTAATAAATGATCGCCGTAACATAAACTTCACACATGAATATGAGATCGACAGAACTGTTAACATCCTGGACATCACACTTACGAGGTGTGGCTATTAAATAACGAGACTATTGCTGTAAAACATTTTATTTTAAATTTATACATATTTAGTTATTATCACCTTCAATATACACCCCTCCCCTATCCCTACAACGCTCCATGCGAATTTACCATTGTTCGAAACAGTGCTGGAAGTCTTTTTCTGTGAGCTCCTGCATGACTCGTGCCGCTTTTTCTTTCACAGCATCAACGAACTGAAATCCGTGTTCCTTTTAATGTAGATTTGACTTTGGGGGAACAGATCAAAAAGTCACATGGGGCCAGGTCAGGCAAATAAGGCGGATGGCCTAAAACTGGGATGTTGTACTTGGCTAAAAACGTCGTCTTGACAGACAATGCAGTGTGAGCCGGCGCGTTGTCTTGATGGGGAACCCATGACTGGTTCTTCCACAAATCGGGTCGTTTTTTTCCTTACTCTTTCACGGAGTTGAGCAAGCACGTCGCGACAGTAATGTTGATTAATTATAATCGATATTTTCATCCGTTTTGGTCGTGGAAGGGGGACCCGGGCGGTCATCATCTCCGACGTCTTCTCGGCCATCTTGGAAACGCTTGAACCACCCAAAAAACTCGCGCACGTGATTAACATTCATCACCATAAACTTCTTTTAATAAAAGATAAGTTTCAGCAGCGGTTTTACCAAGTTTCATGTGAAATTTCACGACAATTCCTTGCTCTACTACATGTGTAGTATCATGTTTTCGGCAAAACGAAACTAACACCTCTTTACATAAACGAAGGTTCCGGTCAGACAGATTTCTCTACACGTGAGATGCTGCAATCGAAAGAGAAGGCTTTACGCTGCACAGCTGTCGGTCGTTAGGATTTGGCGCATGCACAGTTCTTCTGTAGCAGCATCAGTCTCGTTATTTAATAGCCACACCTCGTACTGTGAGAGACAACAACTTAGAATTCGGATTATTCAGAAAGCCCACGTCCACTGACACTATTATACACAACAGTACCTACCATCCTATATAACATAAACTAATCGCTCTTAGATTAACCTGGCACAAATTGAAAAGTAAACCTCTTGTACTGACCAACCATGAGTGAGAACTCAACGCCATTCGCACAATAGCCTCAAATAACAGTTATACCAACATTATTAATAAATCACTAAGTACAAATATTGCCCAAACCGAAGCCTAAACAATAACCCACCCAATATATTCGCCACTTTTACTTAAATCGGAAACGAGACCTACAAACTATGTAACCTTTCCAAGAAACTAGGTCTCCAAACCGCGCTTAGGATCAACAACAAACAGTGCAAAAATCGAAAATAACATTGGATATTTATGTATTCATTGAAATAATGTCGAGTTCGACAAGTTTATGTGCTAATAGTCAAGTTGTTAGCACTTAGACAAAATACCATCTAATTTAGGTTCAGGTCAGAGCATTTATCAATAACATCAAGTTAAGCGAGTAACTGAACATATCGCGCCTAAAGTAGAAAACAGAAAGTACACCAAAACAATGCGATTTATACCAGATATAGAGGTAACTTTTCTCTACAATTCGGTAAAGAATTCATTGAATTCTCAACTGTATGAAGAGAGATATAAAGGTTAGAAGTTAGAACGTATTAGCTCACCTTTAAAATTTAACCTTCCATATGTCATTAACTATTTACACTAAAACATTGCGATACATACAAGTTATAGAGCTAATTTTTCTCTACATTTCGGTAATGAAATCATTGTATTCTCATTGGTACGAAAGGAGATATAAAGGATTGAAATTTGAAGGTATTTGAAAACCTACAAAAAATTACCTTGTCGTAAATCGTTAACTAGTATATCAAGAACACTGCTATTTGTGCCCGTTGTACAGCTATCTATTCTCTACAATTCAGTAAAGAAATCATTAAAATCTGATAACTACGAAAAGAGATATAAACGTTTGAATTTTGTGCGCATTCGATTCAGATTTGAAAACTTGTAAAAATTCAACCTTGAATATCTCACAAACTATTATTACTAAAACATTGTCATTTATACTACATATAAAGCTTATCATTCTCTACATATCGGTAAAGAAATCATGGAAATCTGATAAATAGGAAAAGAGATATAAAGATTCGAATTTTGAACGTATTTGAAAACATACAAAATTTAACTTCTCGTAACTCGTTAACTAGTATATCAAGAACATTACTATTTGTGCCCGATATACAGCAATCTTTTCTCTACAATTCGGTAAAGAAATCATTCAAATCTGATAACTACGAAAAGAGATATAAACGTTTGAAATTTGAGCGCATTCGAATCAGATTCGAAAACATGTAAAAATTCAACCTTGAATATCTCCCAAACAATTGTCACTAAAACATTGCTATGTTTGCCAGCTATAAAGCGTACTTTTCTCTACATTTCGGTAATGAAATCATGGAAATCTAATAAATAGGAAATGAGATATAAAGATTCGAAATTTGAACGTATTTGAAAACATACAAAATTTAAATGCTCGTAACTCGTTAACTGGTAAAGCAACAACAATGTTATTTGTGCCCGTTATACAGCTATCTTTTCTCTATAATAAATACTTCTTTGCTCCATGGTGTTTATCTATTTTATTTTTTGTAATTTTTCTCGTGAATGGAATGCCATTCGGTTTTAACTAACTTTTTCTATACGAGAATTCGTTCAATAATTAAATAGACAAATAGTTGTACATGAAAAATGGTTTATTAAATCAATACAAATTTGGCTGATCTTTTTTCGAAAACCCTATGAAGTTCAATGCACTAGTCGCAACTTCTGAGGCCTCTTATACCGTTAGCAAAGAATGTTTAATCTCAAACTCGATGTCAGTTTTTTTTTTGTACTTTTTTCTTCATCTCTTTGTTGCCGTTGAACTTGATGCCACGCAAAGCTTCTTTAATGGTACCAAACGGAACTATTAAGTCCAAATTTTGGTTGTGAAGTGACTGTGGATTGTTATCCTAAGATAGTTCTGAAATAGCAGTTGATAGGATGTAATTTGTACAGATTGGTGGGCATAATAAATACACATATTTATTGCTCCTCCTCGGCAAAATTCAATTCTCTCATTTTCTAAGAAAATACATTTTATTTTAACAATATTCTTTTTTTGTGTGAAGATTTTGAAGAGTTTGAGAACCGCAATGAGAATAAGATCGTGTGTATGTTCACTCAGCATCATATTTTAAAGAATACTCCATATTTACTCTAATTAGGAAGATGTAAAGTTTGAACTGGTCGGTAGAAAAGTTATAATTGAGTTATTTTCTAATAATAGAGGTACTTGGCTAGTTCGTTAGCCGGCAGTAAGTACAAGCAGGTAGCACATGACGTCATTATCCTAAATGAATACAATACCTGCAGCAAAACTGAGTACTAGCAGGTAGTTAGTTACAAAGTTGCCAGGAGGATCCTACTTGAAAGTTTATCTTGCAACGAATTGTTAATGAACGATGTGTGGTAGACGCAGACAAGTCTTATGTAAGAAAATTTGCCAAGGAAGCCTGAATTAAAAAAGAAAAAAGGCAATTCTTGTAGCGGTAATTGGCCAACTATAGAGGCGACATGACTGCAGCTCATCCTACATTAAATAAGAATCTTCCAAGATCACTGACACGACAATTCTCTTATTACTGTACTCGTAGTTGGTTTGTTTTTATATTAAGAAGATTACAAATACGAGGTGAGGCTATTAAATAACGAGACTGATGCTGCTACAGAAGAACTATGCATTCGCCAAATCTTAACAACCGACAGCTGTGCAGCGAAAAGCCTTCTCTTTTGATTGCAGCGTCTCACGTGTTTTGTAGAGAAATCTGTCTGACCGGAACCGTCCGTTTGTGTAAGGAGGTGTTAGTTTCGTTTTGCCGTAAATATGATACTACACATGTAGTAGAGCAACGAATTGTCGTGAAATTTCACATGAAACTGGGTAAAACCGCTACTGAAACTTATCTTTTATTAAAAGAAGTGCGCAAGTTTTTGTGTGGTTCAAGCGTTTCCAAGATGGCCGAGAAAACGTCCGAGATGAAGACCGCCCGGGTCGCCCTTCCACATCCAAAACGGATGAAAATATCGATTATAATTAATCAACATTACTACCGTGAGGTGCTTGCTTAACTCCGTGAAAGAGTAAGGTATAAAAAGACCCGATTTGTGGAAGAACCAGTCATGGGTTCTCCATCAAGACAACGCGCCGGCTCACACTGCATTGTCTGTCAAGACATTTCTAGCCGAGTACAACATCCCAGTTTTAGGTCATCCGCCTTATTCGCCTAACCTAACCCCATATGACTTTTGTCTGTTCCCTAAAAGTCAAATCTGCATTAAAAGTAACACGATTTCATTCCTGTGAAACTGTGAAAGAAAAAGCGGCACGCGTCATGCAGGAGTTCACAGAAAAAGACTCTAATAACTAAATATGTTTAAATTTAAAATAAAATGTTTTACAGCAATAGTCTCGTTATTTAATAGCCATACCTCGTCTACTACATGAAAGAAGCTGTACCTAAACAGTTCTAACTTCAAAATTATTATAATTATTAATAAGCATAAGCCCTGAAGATGACCTAGTTCCTAGAACCTAGAAGCCTAGGCAAAAAATAACTAAAAAATTAGAACTGAAATTGGCAATAATCTTTCTTCATTTTAGATCAGAGGTCGCCAAAGTGGTCTATATAGACCCCAGGGGTCTATTTAACAAAAGTAGGGGGGTCGATCTGAGCCAGGGGGTCGAAGGAAAAACAATTTCGAACCCAATATAGCGGAACCTTGCAAAGAAACACCAGGCACACCCATCTCATTAATTAAGAAGCAATACTGTAGTTACTTTACTTACTTATAATTACTTATTATTTAATTTACAAAAAAGGTAATAACAACAACAAGAGCTAGGGGAGGGATTAGCTATGTGGTTAGCGTACTCGATTCCCACGCGGAGGTCCCGGGTTCGAATCCAGCTGCTGACCCTTAGATTTTCTCTTCCTAGGAGCTTCTTACAGCTCACTGTCCGGTGATGGACAGTGTTGTCTGTAACGAGAGAACACTGTCCGGAGGCCGGCAGTGCACTGAAAAAAGCTCCGAGCGCTAATAACCTCAGCTGTTGATGCGCTTGAAAAAAAAAAAAAAAAAAAAAAAAAAAAAAAACAACAACAAGAACAAGAACAATTTCTGAAAATGCCGTTTTGGCTTATTTTCAGCAACGTATTTCTCGAAATCTATTAGATCTGAGTTATTGCGAAAAAATTACAGTAATAAAGGAGAATTCGCTGTATATTTGCAAGAAAATTTGGGAATTTTATCTTTTATAGAAAAAGAGAAAAAAATTGTCAAAGTTGGGTGTTTTTCAACGTTACGCTCTTTTGTGCAGTTTTTGACGGTCAACCCTTATACAACTGTCCTACCGGACAGTTTTAATAAATATTAAGGTATTTAAATTTCAATAATAAAATATTTTTCATAAAACTATTGTACACAATGTAAAATTACTTTAATAAATGTTTAAAATCATAAAATAAATATACAAACACAGCATCTAATAGATAGAATAGAATAGAATATTAGATGGGACGGGACCTACGCCCCACGGCACCGCAGCCACAAAAGACTTATTGTGCCAGCCCCTTCTTAGTTCTAGTAGGCGAACCCTCCCCTCCTAAAGAGGTTGAGGACTTTCCCTACTAGTTCTTTTTGCGCTACTATCTCCTTTGGTCTCAAAGAGTCAAAGGTTTCATAGCGCAACCACTCGATTGCTACCTAATATAGATAGTTTTATTTTAATTAACTGAAAATTACTTTTATGGGGGTCGATGGAGATTTCGAAAAATTATATAAGGAGTCCATGATCAAAAAAGTTTGGTCTGATATCTAGATGGTCTCGTGGTCAACGTCGCTTCAGAAAAGTCTTGGTAGGCTAGTGGGGGTAGTTGTGAGGGCTTGGATGAGTCGATTGGAACAAGTAACTATAGTTTAAAATGGAATTTCAGGTAAAGAGAATTTGGCTAAATCTGTTTGGAAGGGAATGCTCAGGTCGACGTGAATGGTAAAGATTAGATACGTGAAAAAGGGAGTTTTGACTTTCGTGCGTAGGATTTTGGATTGTAGGGATTGAATGCGATATACGTTTGTCCGATTGGCAATCACGTTTAGTTCGAGTTCGCACGTCCATATGGGGGCTAGGTATGAAATATACCAGTGGACGGCAAATCTATGACCCACGGGTCACCTAGTGACCCAGAAACTATTCTTCTGGCTAGGAACGGAGCTAACACTTCTTTCCTCACCCTTACCTTGTACGCTGATGACGTGGCCTTTTACACGTCATCTTGCAGAATGGACACCATCACCAACAGACTTACTCTTGCAATAGACAGACTAACCAAATTCTGCACACAAAATGGAAAATTAAAATTAACCACGACAAGACTAACGCTATACTCTTCACCAAACGCAGACCCACTTTTAACCGACAAATCAGACATAATTATACTCTCAATCCCGTGGTCTACCCACGTTAAGTACTTAGGGCTAACTTTGGACTAACAAACTGACTTTCACTACACACGTTCAGGACAAAGTGAACTCAGGCAAACACGACTATTATTTCCTCTACTCTAACGTGACTCCAAAATGACTGTGACCAACAAACCCCTCCTCTACAAAGTTGTAATTAGGCCGATGTTGCTCTACGCCTGCTCCGCCTGGAGCCTAGACTTGTAGTAGCAACATCAAGAAACTCCAGGGCAACGCAAAACACATTTCTGAGACTCGCAACAGACTCTCCACGACGCACTAGAATTGACTCACTTCACAGAGACTACATCCATTATCCCCAGTACACTCCTATATCCACAAACCGTCTGCTGAAACTCCTTTTCATCCTAGACTGCCATCCTAATCCACTCTGCCGCGGACATAGCCTCCTACAGATCCTTCTACAACATACAGACACAGAAGACTAACACATATCCTACTCTAACTCTCTACACCAGCTGCAGGTTTTTCCTCTCCTTTTTTCCCTGCATTCCTATCCTGCTCACCTGACTTTTCTCTTACTTCACTTAGTTAAGAAGGTTGAAATGTATAATACATTTACACTTCTGTATTCATTTTATGTATATATTTATTGTAATAAATATTTATTCTTCTTCTTCACACTTCTTTTATTGGCCCGGGACCTGTCCTGTAGATCACCAAGGGTGCTGTTGGTGCGGCTCTCAGAGATTGGATCTGGAGAGAACATGAAAAGAACTGGGTGACGCTTCCTGGGGTTAAACACGGCAAGAGTATTATGCTCTTGCTGTGTAATGTATTATTTGTTCTTAGCTCTAATTGGTGATTGCATTTCTTTACAGTTATGATTTTTTTTAAAGAAAATTCAAGTGAGTGTTATATTTGAATAATGATATCCCTAAAAGAAGAATCATCTAGATTAATGTAGGATTTCAATTGTTTTAATTAATAATAAAAGCGTTACATCAGGCGATATTTGTTGGCCATATTGGATGAGCGACAATTTGATGGGAAGGTAATATGCAATTTAATGAGGCTACCCAGTCAGTTTGTAAATCTCGTTGGGCAAATAATAAAGGTGATTTACTGGCACACAAGGTATTTGTGTGACAATGTATTTAGGCCTTCGGTTTTACATCCGTAGCCGCACGGCTTTGATTTCCTGATCAACAAGTGTTTCATTACCATGGCGATTGTTTGTACTAGAGTTTCTGTACCATTTCGAAACTATTAACAGTTGTACATACAGTAATTTAGAAAACAAATGTACGTAAATAAATGTAATTTAATAAACTGGTGGTCGAGCTGGGTTTGAATTCAGATTTTTTTCTCTTCCTTGGAACTTCTGAACAGCGGTTATGGACAGTGTTGTCTGTATAGAGAGAACACTGTCTCTAGATAGTGCACTGGGGGGGGGGGAAAGAGTCTCCGATGCTGCAGTAATCTCAAATGTTGACGCCCCTTAATTTAAAAACCAACTACTCCGTCTTTACGCCAACGTTATGACAAATTTACTGCCTTTCTTCGAGGCCTGGATATTATAAATGCAATCAATCACTTTATTAGCACAAAAGAATTACATCTTTATGGCAAGGAGTTAAGGTCACTATACTAACAAAAAAAAATAAAACAGAAATAAATAACTATAAAATAAGAACACAAAACATAAAACCAATAAAAGGGTTTGAAATTAAAATAACTACACAAATAAATATGTAAAAAATTTAACTTACTACTTTCTACAACGAAAAATTTAAAAACCAAGAAATTGAAATGATACATTCATCTTATACGTAATTAGGCCGAATAGTTTAAACGTAATTTTCTTTCTTTTAGACATAAGAGACCATACAAAATATTATTAAGTTTAACTAAGTAATCAATTTTTAAACAAATTTTCGAAACAGTCATTTGGGGCATTAAACTATTCGCTTCGGCGGTACATATACCAAAATTGGATATTGTAAATACATAACAGAACAATAACACTACTGAAACACTGAAATAAAAATACAACATCTTATTAAAATAAAACTGTAAGAAATCATAACAGTTACAATCTTTAGAACTTACGTGGTTATGTGATGGATCTCCTCTTTGGATGATGGATTTCCTCTTTGAATGATGGATCTCCTCTTTGGAAGATGGATTTTCTCTTTGGATGATGGATCTCCTTTTTGGATGATGGATCTCCTCTTTGGATAATGGATTTCCTCTTTGGATAATGGATCTCCTCTTTGGATGACGGATCTCCTCTTTGGATAATGGATCTCCTCTTTGGAAGATGGATTTTCTCTTTGGATGATGGATCTCCTTTTTGGATGATGGATCTCCTCTTTGGATAATGGATCTCCTCTTTGGATAATGAATCTCCTCTTTGGATAATGGATCTCCTCTTTGGATGATGGATTTCCTCTTTAAGTAAAGAGTGTGTTGAACTAATTTTGATTGAAGTCTTAATGCCTAACTCTGTTTTATTGGTTGCAACTAAGCGCCACTGCTTTCTAACTTCGTAACTCCTGGACAAATTTACAAAATTATTTAAAGCTTCATCTATTCCTACTAATACTTAATTCACTTTTTTATTTTAGAGCTTTAGTACTAAATTTAGTACTGATAAGACTTAAATAACTATAACTAGTTATTTATTCCTGCTAGAGTAGCGAGTGTTGATTTAGTAGTCATGAGCGTGGCTTTTTTAAGAGGGAGATCCCCAGTTCGAATCCAGGGTATGGCTACAATTTATTTGCTAGCAAATATTGATACAGTAAAGCAGGGGGGTCTTCAACCTGGGTTTTGCGGAACCCTAGGGTTCCCTGGAACGTTGGACAGGGGTTCCGCAAGTGATCACTATATTTACTCAGCCAAAACGCACTTAAAATGGAAATCATCTATACAAGGAATTTTTCATGTAGGAACGAGGTAGTGGACTGTCTTATTAAAATATTAGATTAATACAATATTTAAGAATAAATTACAATATTAATATAGATTTGATATAAAAAGGCAGTTGATTGTAAAAAATAAATATAAATAAATATTTTATGGATCAAATAAAATCTTGAAATTCGATAAAAGTCACGGGCTTCAAATACACCAATCAAGACGCATTAATAATTATAAACTCTAAAAGTTAATTATTCATAAAATGTATTCTAGAAAATAAAATACCTCACTATACAATTGTCTTATTAAGATGTTTGTATTAAGATTAAGATACAAGAATAATTTTGCGAATTTGAGTGGAAAAAAAGCTTTGATAAACTATTTTATCTGCTACCTAAACATGAGGTTCCTTCAAGAAAGACCTTGAGCTCCAAAAGGGTTCCTAAAAGTGTAAAAGGTTGATGACCCCTGCAGTAAAGTATGTACTTCCACACCCTAATTAGGTAGCTGGACGTTAAGACTCGCCTGAAAAAATAGGCGATTACTTTACTATTACTTTTCACTTAATTCACTTTCAAATATTTTGTACGATTCAAGAGTTAATTAAAAGGAACAAACACTAAATTTATGGATATCTTAAAATATTTAACATGATTTGTGCAGCCCCATATTACCGGCCATATTTTGTGCTAGGCAAACACAATCTAGATAAGTGCACATATAAATAAAAATACAACCACAAACAAAACATGATCACAGAAAAATGAAGAATATTCCTCTTCCTTGGTTGATGTACTCGCTAAGAAGCTTTATTAGACGAAAGTCAGGGACTTGGTCTATAAGACATTTATGCTTTTTACCATATTTTACTTCTTAAGTAAAAACTGTGCTTTTCTAGTCATAGTCATTGTCCTAGTGTGCTAGCATGAATCAGCAGATCGTTGGAACATTTTGTTCTAACAAAAAATTTAAAATAAAATTTTCTGTTATCTATACGCTTTGAAACAGTGTCAACTTCAATTTAATTAAATTCTACGAATTTTCAAAACAGAATTATACGAGGTGTGTAAATTAAGTAATGAGACTGATTTTTTTAAATTTTTTTATTCAAAAAGAATTACAATTCTATATTGTCACCTTCAAAATAACTTCCTTCTGAAGCCACACAGCGCTGTAGACGTTTCTTCCACTCCTCATAGCAGTGCTCGAACTCCGATACTGGAATAGCCTTCAGCTGGTCGGTTACAGCCGTTTGAATGTTTTCCGACTGTCCCAAAATGAGTTCCTCTTGAGGTGATTTTTCAACTTAAGGAAGAGAAAAAAAGTCACAAGGACTCAAGTCAGGCGAATAAGGAGGCTGAGGAGCCAAAGGAATGTTTTTACTGGCCAAAAACTCTGGTTTATTGAAATTGCTGTGTGACAAGGAGCATTATCTGTGATGCAACACCCACTTGTTCTTGATGTTTAGTCTCACACGAATGACCCCTTTTTCGTAGTTCTTCAAGAACCTCTCGGTAAAAGTGTTGATTGACCGTTTGACCTTGAGATAGAAACACTTTGTGGACGATTCCGTGGATATCGAAAAAAGCAAATCAGCATGCATTACGATCTTCCACTTCGCCATCCTTGCAATTTCAATAAACGAGTTTTTGTAGTAGTATGTAGTAGAATGTTTGACGACTTTTACAGGTATTTAGATGCACCCATTCGCTACGAAGACATAATATTCTCCACCAACATCTATGTGCTTAAATCTGTAGCAGAGCTGGCTAAAAAATATGAATGTATTTAAAAAGTTATAACCGATTAGAATGAATGGAAGAAAATGATTAGAGAAGGATTACCTGATTTTAATTTTGGTTAAGCTATAAGGATGGCAGGAATATAGAGTACTGATCCATCCATTAGTTGTAGGAATAAGTACCTAGACGATGCTGGCTGTATGGCGAAAGCCAATGCCAAAAAAAAAAAAAGAAAAAATAATATAAGTTGTTAGTTAGTGTGATACATGTAGTCAATGAAACGCATTTCATTTTTGGTATGCCATTTAGGTACTAGCTTGCGATTCGGCAATAAGCTCTTTAGAACAGCCGTCAGTAGTTGTTTAATTAATTCATTTTTTCAAGGTTCTCTTTATTTAAGATTATTCTAAACTCATTTCGTACTTGTAGATATGTAACCCTTATTAGTGATTAATTGTGATTGGAATCTGAAGGAGTATTAGATAGATTTCCTGGGATTTGATCGGAAGGAGTACACCATTGCAGGCACCTCAGACTAAGATCCGAAAGACTATGATGGTTACTTCACCGAAGATACAAACCCTGAGCCATAGCACGTACAATGTGTTTTTACCCAGTCAACAATGGGCCACTTCTATCTATTCGAATGGGTCGGCCGGCCATATTACAATAATACTGTAGCTATGTTGCACGTTCCTAAGTAATAAACTCCTTCGCCTGCCTGTATCCTTCCACCATTCCAAAGACTTCACTTGGTTGGTGTCATTTTAATAAAGCAAACATTCTATGATAAATGAAAACAACTATATTTTAATATAAAATGAAAATTTGACTGCATAAATTTTAGTCGAAGGTTTACACGTTTTCATATTGCCTTATTCATCAAAATGCTCCTTGCTATATTAGTTTTAATATTTACGTCTTTTAGGCGCCAAGGTACGGTTAAGAGGCGAGACCTGTAAAGCTAATATGTATTATGATTGAGGGTTCGATTCCCCCGGTCCTAGGCCTTGGATTTTATTTAATAGTTAATGAAAGAAATTTATAGTAAAGTATGTTTGCTAGTCGCCTCCGTCCACTGACACCTAATTGGTAGTTGGACGTTAAGCCCCGCCTGAAAAAATAGGCGATTACTTTACTTTTTTAATTATGTATTATATCATTGAGAAGTTTTGTTATAACGAAGTAATATTTTATGAAACTTCTGCCCTTAGCGTCTGCACTGAATTCTCTAGATAGATATATGTATTGTTGGCTGTCATAGAGCTAGATCGATCAGTTGTTGCACATGCATTTACAATACATGCAATTGCAATCTATAATAACTAGAAGCTATCATCTATAACAAAGATGTCAACAATTTCATCCAACTGGGTTGATTCTAGCAAGATGCAGAATATTTGCAGTAAATAATGTTCTTTTGGGTGCACTAGTAATTTCATAACAGGGCTAGATGGTTTTTCTAAACTTAAATTTTAAATCCAAATTAAAAGACGAATTATTGTTTACGTGATTTTAGTATTGTGAACGATTATCATTGTTATGCACTATGTGCAATCAAAGAGATTGGCACGGCTTTCGACAGTTGTTTTCTTTGGGCCAACAAGGACAGCTTGCCTTTGCAATGCCATCTCATTTCCTCAAAGAATCTCCTTTGCCACCGGCGTTGTCAATCCTTTTAGCGCTTGTTATTGATAAAAGTAATCCTTACTGGGTGATTGGGCAGCTCAGATTTGTGTCAAGCAGTTCCACTGTTCGTTACTGTGGGATTTATGGTGTGTACAAGAACGTGCGACGGTACAGAAAGTTTGGAAACCATTATTTAAAGTCTTAAAGTTTGGAAACCATTATTTAAAGTCTAAAAGTTTGGAAACCATTATTTAAAGTCTAAAAGTTTGGAAACCATTATTTAAAGTCTAAAAGTTTGGAAACCATTATTTAAAGTCTAGACTATATAAAGCAACCGAATGTAGCAACTATATTACCAACATCAGTTACATTTTCTAGACCAGAAACTAAACGATAAACTAAGTACGAGCTTTTTTTCAAAAGTTGATTTCCAAAAATTACGTACGATTGCGTAATTACTTCCTCCTTTTGTCAGTGAGAGAAACTAATAAAACCAAAAAATTTTTATGAAAATCAAAAAAACTTTTGTTTGTACCAATATAGTTCTACCAGAGCATGCGTGGAATATATAGTATTCCAACCTCTAAAATTAAATTCCAATACCATAGTAGCTACGTATATAAACTATATATATGTGTATATATAAACTCCCATCCAAGATGGCAATATGTTACATTACGGCCAAAGTGACCCAATTCTTACCATTCAGTTACTCTAAAACATCATATTACATTTCTTAAACATCTTATATTTATTGTGAGCCTTCATAGACAAAGATACGATGTAATTTTTTTTTTTTCCGATAGTGTCGCTAGTCTCGCAAAACTACTTCAGTTATTATTGCTTGATTGTTCTTGTAGATGTTGAATGGCCACGGTACTTACGAGGGTCGTTTGAAAAGTCCGTGCAAAAATAAAAACTACTTAATTTTTTGGGGTAAACCTTTTTTATTTTTCAACATAGTCTCCTTTTAGGCTTATACTCTTCGTCCAACGCTGCTCTAGTTTGTTGATCCCTTCCGAATAATAGGATTTGTCCAAGTCTGAAAAATAGCCATTCGTTTCTGCAATCACCTCCTCGTTTGAATAAAATCTTTTTCCCGCCAGCCATTTCTTCATATTGGGGAACAAATAGTAGTCCGAGGGAGCCAAGTCTGGAGAATAGGGGGGATGTGAAACGAGTTGGAACCCTATTTCCATTAATTTTGCGATCACAACTGCTGAGGTGTGTGCTGGTGCGTTGTCGTGATGAAAAAGGACTTTTTTGTGGGCCAATCGTGGGCATTTTTCTTGTAGCTCGGTTTTCAAACGGTCCAATAACGATGAATAATATGCACCTGTAATAGTTTTACCTTTTTCTAGATAGTCGATGAGAATTATTCCTTGCGAATCCCAAAAGACAGTCGCCATAATCTTTCCGGCCGAAGGAACGGTCTTCGCCTTTTTTGGCGCAGATTCCCCCTTGGTAACCCATTGTTTAGATTGTTCTTTGGTCTCAGAAGTGTAGTGATGTATCCATGTTTCATCCACAGTGACGAAACGACGCTTAAAGTCCTGGATTTTTCTGGAACAGCTGCAAACCGTCCTTGCAACACTTCACACGATTTCGTTTTTGGTCAAGCGTGAGCATTCGCGGCACCCATCTTGCGGAGAGCTTTGTCATGTCCAAATGTTGATGCAAAATATTATGTACCCGTTCATTCGAGATGCCCACAGCACTAGCAATCTCACGCACCTTCACTCTTCTGTCATCCATCACCATATCATGGATTTCATCAATGATTTCTGGAGTAGTAACCTCAACAGGGCGTCCAGAAAGTTCAGCGTCACTTGTGCCCATATGGCCACTCCGAAAATTTTGAAACCACTTATAAACTGTTCTAATCGAAGATGCAGAGTCACCATAATGTTTATCAAGCTTCTCTTTAGTCTCCTGAGGCGTTTTGCCTTTCATAAAGTAGTGTTTAATCAACACACGAAATTCTTTTTCGTCCATTTTTTGAAAATCACTCGACTTCCTCGATTCAAACGAATGCCAAACACAAAGAAATAGACCGATCTGGCTGAAACTTGGTGTGTGTTCTTCCAAGAGATGCTACTAACTAAACATAACCTCGATACGCGCCAGTGGTGCTATCTCTCTGACTTTGCACGGACTTTTCAAACGACCGTCGTATACTTTTTAGAGTCACGCGTAATTATGATGAATAAATAGGTATTGTTTAAGTACCGAGCGAGTATTTTTATCTTAATAAGAAATTGAAGAAGGGGTTAATTAGAAATAATGATAGGAGTGCCTTTAAAACTTTTAATAATTAACTTTTAAGTAGACTACAACTACTAACTTACGATTTATACTAAAAAAAAAACTACGAACAAATAAATAAATAAATAAAGCCTTTATTCCCAAAAATTACAAAAAAATAAATTATAATAATATCATTTTTCCTTCCTTTTGTGTTTTTACCTTATTTTTCATTTTTATTTCTTTTATAAATCCTTATATATACTGAAATTAAATTAAATTCTGATTACATAGAAAAAAAAAATAATAAAAATAAAATAAAATAAATAAATAAAAATAAATAGAGAACAAAAATAGAACCAAATAACAAAAAAAAAAAAAAATAAATAAATTTCTGTTTTCGGAATTAGGCCCATTTTTGGGCAAAGGCCTCTCCCAATTCTCTCCATACCTCTTTGTCTCTAGCCCTGGAACTCCAGTTAGATCCCACGAATTTCTGGATCTCGTCTCTCCATCTTAAGAACTGCCTACCTCTATTCCAATTCTTATCCATTGGACACCATTCAGTTACCCTGTTTGTCCAGGTGTTTCTAGCACGAGATACGTGCCCTGCCCACCTCCACTTGAATTTTTTTGCTGTTTGCACTGCTTGTAAAAAGCCAGCTCTGCTCTGAATCTCGGTGTTCCTTACTTTATCACGAACAAATAACTTGGCAGTAAATAAATATTAGAAATGGCTTCAATGGAAGTAAAAATGAATACTAATTTCCAGATTCTGTTCTTTAGGATGGGGAGGATGGGTAGCCGAGCGGTTATAGGTAAGACCTGCAAAGCTGAGATGTATTGTTGGTTTAGTGGGTTCGATTCCCGGTCTAAAGCTTAGATTTTATTTTTAATGATTAATAAAAGAAATTTAGAGTAAAGTATGTTTACTATTCACCTAATTTGGACATGAAAGCTAGTCTGAAAAAATTAGGCAATTACTTTACTTTACTGCTAGAAATGGCTAGAAGATCGAACATTGAGATTTACTAAGAGTACTGATGCATAATAACTGTTCTTGTTATGATATCAGAGCGGATGTAACGCGTGTCCCTTGTATGATGACAAGTGAGAGGATTATCAGATAGGGGAGGTCTTTTCAGCTGTATTTGTCCTTACACAAGGCTGGTAATTTCAAATTTCATCCAATTCCATCTTATTTCCTGACATTACAAAAAAAAATAAAAAGACTGTTTTTTTGTGTAGAATCGGGGGTGTCAAATATTAATTCTTCTAACAGCCTGCTGAGGAGTAGAAAACACGACACTATCGTTTGCTTTGTAGTTGATATCCTGTTGTGGATTAGATCGTTTCTCGTATTGCCTAATTATTAATAAGATAGCCTCGCCGAATCTGTCTTTTTTCTTTTCTTTTTTACCGAGGTCATATCCCCATGATAAACGTTTTGTATGTAAATAAAGCTGAAGCAGTACATGCTGAACAAAGGCAACTTTCCCTTCGATTTCATAGAATCGATAGATCGAAAAGATTCAGCTGCTGCTCACCGCTTTGTCCAATAGTATCTCAGTGTTACTTTGCCTTATTTATAAAAATTAATCATAATACGTATAATTATTGAATACATTTTCATCTTTTCTTAAGGACTACAACACATAGTATGTTTTAATTATACAGTTGTAAAATTTTAATATCTTCATAATAATTAAACAGATTACGCGTCATATCTTATTAATGATCACTAGTTTTACTTTAATTAAGCGATTAGGTATTTGAAAGTGTCTAGTCTAGACACAGCCACGTTAATCTTAGAGAAAAAAACAAAGAGATTGCTTTAAGAAGGATTTTATGTTAGTGCTATCTAAGTGCGACAGAAGGCTATATGAATCGAATTTCACATTGCGCTATTCTACACATTAATCCAGACCATTGAAATGGATGACTTCAAGTAGGGAGCCCCGTCACGAAGAAGTCATACTTGCAAGATTAAGAATAGGCCATACGATGCTAACCCATGGCTATATCTTTAGAGGTGAGCGGCAACCCATTTGTGGGACCTGCAATATAGTACTGAACCGTCCATCATATATTCATGGAATGTACCTAGGCGGAATTTAATCATGGGTAACAGTGTGAAAGAGATACTGGACGATAATGAAGACAATACAAAGAAAGCTTTGCGATACCCTTAAGATTTAAATTTATATAATCTTAATATGAAACTAGGCTGGTCTTGTTTCTGAGCCGTCTTTGTAAATAGTTATGGTTTGTTTAGTGATTAGGTAGCAGACAGGATGAGTGATTGTGATGTTAATGAAGTGGGGGTGTCAATCCCGGAGCAGAGGTTGGCGTACTTCCGGTATCCTGCCGGCCACTGTATCCTGGAGGATGTATCGGGGTTGGCATCCCGACATAAGGGTGAATGGTTGTATGAATGTGGTGTAAATAATTATGGAAGTTTGAAATAAGTATTTATCCTAGATTAGGTTATTAATGTGATGCAAGCAATATCAAGTATTCCATCACAAATCGCGATTAGTACACGAGATAGAAGCTTGGTGCAGAACATGGAGGATTAAACTTAACACTACTAAATATATACAGGTGACATTCACATTACGAAGACAGACCTGCGCTCCACTAACTATTAACAATACTGACTTACCGACTTCCACACAGGTTCGTTATCTAGGGCTCTACCTAGACAGCCGTCTAACCTGGGAACCCTCACACAAGACTTAAAAGACAAGAACTGAACAGACGTTACGGACTACTAAGGATACTCCTTAGACCAAAATCCTCCATGAACGTACAAAACAAACTTACACTTTACAAAACACTATTACGACCAATATGGACATATGGAGCAGAATTGTGAGGCTCCGCCAAACCATCCAACATCCAACCTATCCAATCTTTCCAGTCTAAAGTCCTCCGCCGAATCGTTAACGCACCATTCTATGTCCTCCAACCGCACCCTCCATCATGATCTCAATATTCCGTATGTAAATGAAGTTAATCCACACCCGATTCCTGAAATTTCCACAGCAAACTCTCTCTGATCACCCAAATCACTATCCACATCGTCCCTTCCTGACAATCCTCCACGTCGTCTAAAGCGGCGTTGGCCACGTGACCCCACATTGCCTCCTAAACCCCAATAAGTTCCTAGAGAGTTCCAGTGCTGGCTGGTTTCTCTTATCCCGTCATCCTGGTTGTGGCACTGAGCCAGCTCTGTGGCACAATCAATTGTTTATCTGTAAATACACATTTGCTAGATGTATATTTTGTACGGTTGCAAATAAATAAATAAAAAGTACACGAGAAAATGTATTTTAGCTACATTTAATGTGTGTGATTGTATTTATTTGGATGAATGTAGTTATATGCATGAGTGTTTTTTAGTAGAGTGATTGCTTTAGTTTGGAATGAACTAGTGTAGTGTCATTCAGCAACATTGTCAGGTGCGAAGGACCTTAGATGTTGAGCACCTTTAAAAAGAACACAAACATATACATTAATAAATGCGTCAAATAATCTTTTCGTATCTTAATGTGGTAATTTCATAATTGCGAAAGAATGGCTCTGGCCATTACAAAAAAAAGAGTTTTTAGAAAAACAATGTAATTAATAAGATGTCTTGTGGTTTTACAGATCACGGAAAATAGATTACTGTTACACCAGTACAAGTATTTGGGGGTAACATTTACTTCACAATTATCGCTACAACCCCACTTCCAGAATAAAGTAGCCTCTTCTAAACTGGCTTTGAACGTTGTGTGGAAAAGATTGATCAGTGACTCTCTAGTAAATTTAAGCTCAAAGCTACAGGTTTTTTAATGCTGTCTCGCGATCCATTCTTTGTTATGGCGCACAGGTATGGGGTACAGACGAATTTGAGAGCGTTGAAAGGGTTCTTTGGTTCTTTGTTAGGTAGTTGTTCCAGCTTCCTAATTATACTCCTTTCGTAGATTTTACACTTGGAGACGGGACTAAATCCTCTTTTTGTACATACCTTTGAACTTCATGCCCGGTACATAGGAAAAGTTTTGAGTATGGATCTTCATAGATATCCTCGGATAGTTGCTGAGGAAATTATAAAAGAAGGTATCTCCTGGGTTGGTAGATGCGAGGGATTTGGCTGGTAAATATGGGGTGTCTATCAATTTTAGCACAACTGATGGCGCCACCCTCTGTTCTCAGATTGGAAGCTTGGCAGACCAAGTGAGGGTGAACGCAAAAAATAAATTTAAAGAAAGAGCAAGGTCTACTCATAGGTATACAATTTATAAATTGTTAGATCATGACGTGGAGATGTGCTAATTTACTCAGTGAGGGGTTAGACACTCTCAATGGTTTATCTTTTGTTCGTGGGCTCTAAAACTGAGAGGATAACTGATGAAACTTAATTATAAGCCTTATGACCTTCAACAGCCTGGAGTTGAATGCCCTCTATGTAATCTTGAGGAGAAGGAGGATACTTTCCACTTTGTTGCTCTACCTGCCCCTGCCGTGTCGCCTATTCGATTGGCAGTTCTCTCTAGAAAGATTATCGTGATGAATGGTATAAATTGGCCTCAAGTTCATCCATTACGCAACTCATTCATGGAAGTTTAGAGGAAAATTCCTCAATGAACCTGTTTCTTGATTTTGTAGTCATCTGAGAGAAGCTTCTGTACGTTCATGAAAGTGAATGAACTTTTGAAAATTCATGTATTTTCTCTCTTTTCCTGTTTTTCTTAGTCAAATCTGCATTTAAAATGTTTCTACTTACGTAAAATTATTAATTTCAACTTTTTTTTCTTAATTGTGTTAATATATGTTTCAAACTCCGGCAGACGGTAGAAACCATGCCGTTTAAAGTTTTTATTTGTCCTGTTTCAAAAATATTGTACCTTGTATTTTGTTTTTTTCATTTAAATAAACTTTATTACTACTAATAAGATGTCTTTATTGTTTCAGTGTCATACTGTGATGAGTTGAGAGGGGGTCCGGAAAGTGGATGGGACACAGCTCTAAACTCGAGGATGAGCGCCCCCAACATCAACAACATCAACAACAATAACAACAACAATAACAATGTGAACAAGCAGACTCCGAAGAGGCCGGTCAGACGTGGTGGCAAGCCACCACCTGATCGGCCACAGCGGGCACTCTTCTGTCTCACCCTCAAGAATCCTCTTCGTAAACTCTGCATCGACATAGTCGAGTGGAAGTATCCTTTAACCAAGCAAAGAACATACAGTTGGTTGTTATATAGCCAAAATGAACGCAAATTCTATATGATCTATTTTAAGAATTTAGCAGGAGTATGCAAATCCGATTCACTCTCTACAGGTGCTAGCTGAATGTTGAAGGTGTGTTAGGCTGGTATAACGAGGGCGCCAAGAGTTCTTAAGAAGTGGCAGAAGTTTGGCAATGCTTTAAATAAAATAAAGTAATGCCTATTTTTTCAGGCAGGCTATACGCCCAACTACCAAATTAGGTGTCGTAAACGGAGGCGACTAGCAAACATACTTTACTGTAAATTTCTTTTATTAACCATTAAATAAAATCCAAGGCCTGTGACCAGGAATCGAACCCAGTACCACAATACATATTAGCTTTACAGGTCTCGCCTCTAAAACCGCTCGGCTACCGTGGCGCCTAATGCTTTTTACACTGCATTGCTAATTGCTCGAACTTTCAATTTTATTGCTTTCTTCGTTGCGCTCATTGATTTGCAGCAATTCTAAACTCTGGGATTATTGACAATACCACTTTTTTTAACAACTGAATAGCTAGCTAGAAATTTCTAAGTTAGAGAGATAATAGAAGAGATGTATGTGAATAAGATGATTAATATTAATAAACCGTTTTGAAGGCATCAATATTAAGCCATAATGGAATCAGAAATTAGAACTAACCACTAAATTGCTGGATTTATAGCGAGTAGGAGGCGGATTGCTTAAATCCCGGAAAATAATAGGATTATAATAATAAAGCCCTTTATTTTTAGAAAAAGCAATAACCACAAAATAAATTTCATTCTTAAAACATGACAAATAAAAGACAAATACACTGCATCCAAAAGACCATCCGCGAGATTGAAGCCGACAATAATATAGTTAATTATCTCCAAAATTGCTTTTAACTTTGATTATAATTTAAAATCACAAAAATATTATAGAATATATTGTATTGTACCATTATTTATTAGAATTTGATTGAATTAGATAATTATGACAGAAGTTCCAAGCGTATTTACAAAAATTTATAATTGGCTTCCATTTAAGATAACCATTTAGATATGTTATTAGCTGCTCTTTTGTGAGACTCTCCTTTTTCGAAAAAGCGAATGCGAAACTCTTTAAAACTCTGCATTGTCAATGCTCGAACTTAGTCAGTTATTGCCAATATGGAGTCATATTGATTCCATAATTTATTTTTATCTTTTTTTTTTACATTGATTTCAATTTTAATAATAAAATTTGCAACAAAGGATGAGAAAGAATAGGAATTAAGGACGAAAAAAACAAATTTTGTCCACAAATCGGCTTTAAAACATTTCACGCAGAAGGAATTAACTTCAACTTAGGATCGCAGTAATTTCAGTATTTTCTAGAACCCTGACTAGACTGCCTTCTGATCAGGGACTTTTTCATTTTTTTTAATTACATTTACTATTTTTTCAATTACTGTGCGCTGTTCGACACAGATCGAAAATTACCCAATTCGCTGCAAGTTTTTGCTGCAATTCGGACAGAAAATCAATTCTAGAAAGAGGCTTTTTTTTTGGTGCCTTGATACTTTCTATGAAAATTGTGTAAATTTAGGCAATAATCTGGGTGTCAAGATAATAACAGAAAATCTACTTGTATTACCAATCAGGAGTCGAAATGACTCCGATATATTTACGTGTAATGCCAATCTGGAGTCTAAAATGACTCTTATGATTCAAGTAAACTAATCTGCAAAAAGAAACGTAAGAATTCCACGGTCTTCAGTCTTCAGCTCGTGACTATCGAATGGTGAGAGAGTGGGGATAACATATCTAAGAGCATTTTGGGATAGCTATGAGATGTGGGGGAAACAGAGACCATTCCTATTTTTTTTTGGAGTCAAATTGACTCCGGATTGGCAATGCTATGAGTAATGTTTCTTGATGATATAAGGTGGTACATCCGTGTATATACGATACTTTAGAGAGATGTTTTAAGTCACAATTCCCTATAATAACGGTTACTCGGTTAATTTCAAATAAAATCCAATCAAACGTAGTAAAATGACGCTTAATGACGCATTCACTTAATTATGTAAAAAAAGGGAAAAACTACAATTGAACGTGCCAATTCAGTTCCTCAAAGCCAGTAGTTTTATCGCGCATTGATTTAGATGGTACTTGCGTACAAAAGGTTTATTTTGCGATTTCATTTGAGGTCAGGGAACTGTACCTCTCCAGAAGGCGACTATACTTTTGTAAAAGCTAATTTTTAAATGGTTTCTCGGGCACTTTTGCACGAAACGCTGTATAAAGGTTTGGAGCCTAAGGTTAACCGCCAGGTCGCCTCGTTGTATCTATGAGATACAACTCTTTGTATCCCAACGTCCAGCCTTGTATCTATCATCTGACCCAAGATATGTACCTTTTGCTGCTCATGTTATTTCTATCATCGCCTTTCTGACATGCTGGTGAATCACGATGGGTACATTCTTTTTTGGTGAGGTCCACAGTCTTAGAATAGAACCAAGTGTGTCCATCAAGAATTGCATAATCTTGCGGAGCTTCAGTTGCACATTCACGGGCAGCTAATAATTATAATAATACATTTACTGTAAAAAAAACAACGCCACATTGTTTACTGCAGTTTATTCCTTATCAACAATTGTCAAGACCTTTTGAGTACCTGATTCTCCTAACAATATTTGCCAATTGCGTGGCGCTAGCCGTGTACACCCCTTACCCCAATGCGGATTCCAACAGTACCAACGCTTATTTGGTAAGTATATTTACATTATATTCCTCTATTTTGAGATATCAATTACCAAAGTAAAAGAATTTTGTCCGCCGAATGTACAGGTCGCTTACTTAGCGAATATCTAAAATTTCACTTAACCCTTGAGCCGTCACCTTATGTGAAGCGCCATAAGCCGTCACCTCGAGTCATATTGACCCAGCATTAAAAACTATTAAATAAAAAGGAAAACTAACTAATATCCTGTTATAGGGAATAGAAATCGAAGACAAAACATTTATTTATACTTTAATAAAACAGAAATACAAATTTAAAAAAAAAATCAATAACATAAAGATGTAATTTCTAAATGAGGTGCTGCTTAGCATGTAATGAAAAACAGAGAAAATATTTACAGTTCACAATTAAAATTAAAACAGTTAATTAATTACAATTATTTCTACAGTTAGTGCAAATAGTTACTGAGTGTATCTTACATATGTAATTTTTACAGTTACTGCAAAAAGTAGGATATTTATTGTCTCTTGTACTAGGGCATATGTGGCATCTTCTTCGTTTTTTAGGGTTAGGAATGTCTTCTCCATTTGTTGCAATCGGAAGAATTGTTGCGCCTTCTTCTTGCAGATACATATTGGTACTCACCTTCAAATTCCGTGGGATCACGGTGCTCAGCGACCTTCTGATAATGATGTTTCGCAATAATTGATGCCCCAAACTTTTGACGAAGGAGCGTCGGCCCATTTTGAAATTTATATTTTTACGTTGAGCATTATTTTTATATGTGATATACGCATTAAATCCTACCCCCACTCCCACTGGGGTCGCTCCCTTAGCTTTTACACAGTGGTGGACCGCGATAGACTTCGGTCACTAAACTCCCAGAACAATCTCCACGGACAATAGCTACATCCCCCTCGGCGGCAAGGCCACTTTGAACTCGAACCTTACTTCTCCGGCTCAGGTAAATCTGGCCTTTTGTTTATACAGTGGTGGACCGCGATAGTCTTCGATCCCTAAACTCCCAGAACAATCTCCACGGACAATAGCTACATCCCCCTCGGCGGCAAGGCCACTTTGAACTCGAACCTTACTTCTCCGGCTCAGGTAAATCTGGCCTTTTGTTTATACAGTGGTGGTCCGCGATGGACTTCGGTCGCTCAACTCCCAGAACAATCTCCACGGACAATAGCTACATCCCCCTCGGCGGCAAGGCCACTTTGAACTCGAACCTTACTTCTCCGGCTCAGGTAAATCTGGCCTTTTGTTTACACAGTGGTGGAACGCGATAGACTTTTGGTCACTCAACTCCCAGAACAATCTCCACGGACAATAGCTACATCCCCCTCGGCGGCCACTTTGAACTAGAACCTTACTTCTCCGGCTCAGGTGAATCTGGCCTTTTGTTTATACAGTGGTGGACCGCGATGGACTTCGGTCGCTCAACTCCCAGAACAATCTCCACGGACAATAGCTACATCCCCCTCGGCGAAGGCCACTTTGATACTCGTACAATATTATTATTAGCAATAACAATAAAAAAAATCCTTTTATTGAATAAAATTAAAGAATTACTTGCTTCGGAAACAGTTTTATTGGAGGAGAAAAATGTTACTCAAGGAATCACCTTGGGTCAAAACACTAAGAAATGAATGACACGAACCGTCACCTCGGGTCAAAATTGCTGGTTCGCGCCTGTACAGCAGGCGGCGGGAAAAATTCCTATGCCATCTCAATCAAAGTACGTCAAAAAGGGATAAATAAAAAAATTTCGCGAGCCCAGCCCTTATAGATTTTAAAATAGAAGACTTGAAAGTATGAGCTGGGTCAATATGACCCGACGTGACGGCTGAAGGGTTAAATGTTCTGGCTGCATTTAAATTCATCGAATATTGAGAAAATTCAATAACAAGATTTAATAGGCCGAGGTAACTGGTTGAAATGGACGCAAGAATTTTGAAAGAATGTAAAGACGGATGTCAACATTGCCGTTTCTTTTATCTCAACTACGTATAAGCGCTTCTCTGACATCTTTCTTTGACGTCTTCTCAAGATTTGACTGTATTTGGTGCGTCAATATTGATTGTATAGACGTGGCACTGGATTCATATCAGCACACAGAATGTCTGTGTCTATAAGTGACGACAGTATGATCGATAAAGAGACAATATCCTATCCCAATATATCCGGTAAAGGTAGTCTTTTTTTTTCATCGTCTGGGTCATTCATAAATTAGGGCTCAATGTCCATGTCAGTTCTCTCAGAACTATCCTCTACCGATTACACTGTCTCCGAAGCAGGGTAAGCCAGAGTCCTACATCTGGTATCTGCTTTTCCCCTTCATTAAAACCTAGTCCTCTTCCAGAGTTCCTGAAAGAGAATATTTGCAACAGCAATAACTCGGCTAATAATTTCGACAGAATACTAAATTTTCGTATGCAATACTGATAACATGGTACGCGTATGGTTGAACATTCAGGTGCATTGAGCTTGGACTTTCGCTTGCAAAGTGCCTTGCACTGGGTTCCAAATAGTCTGAGCAGATAAACAATACAGCTTTAATGACACTTTCATCAATCAAGATCGTTTAAAAAGTCCGTGCAAATATAAAAACTACTTAATTTTTTGGGGTAAACCTTTTTTATTTTTCAACATAGTCTCCTTTTAGGCTTATACACTTCGTCCAACGCTGCTCTAGTTTGTAATTGGTAAAGCGCAATCGGGTGTCTTGTAAGAATGGGTTGAAACGAGCAAGCCCTGTGAGAGGAGCGATGTGCCACTTTGCCTTGAGGTGGCTAGACGAGGTATAAAAGTATTTGAAGAACCTGGTTGAAAGATTCTTGAGTATTTTCCAAAAACCGAAAACACAAATGACAATTGGATTTCAAACCCCTTCTAAAAAGAAAATTTAGAAAAAGCTACATCATTATCAATAAAAGATGAAGTAAATTTAATAGAATTATCATGTGACAGAACTTAAATGATAACTATGTAAAGATCTGCTTAAAGAGACTGATTGTAATGAGTAAGCTCTATCCAAGCAACATTAAATTTAATTGGTACTTACAGAGGTAGTTGAATGCTTAAAAGAAATCAATTTAGAAGATTTGGGCACAAATATAGTAATCCTAAAGAAGAACTTTGTAAATTAATTAATAATCTTGATGAGAAAAACATGTACGCCATTTTTAATTATTAAAAAGAAGTTTTAAAACTAAGATCTTACACTTTACAATGAACATGAACTTGAACTCCTTTGTAACATATACATTGTATCTCTATACAAATAAAGATAATAAGTAAAATAACACACTCGGAATAAGAAATTTCACGAAATACAATCATTTTTACGAAGTGGTACAAATCAGCATAATTTACTACCAAGTGGTACGCGAGTCGAAAAACATTGGGAAACGCTGCCTTACATAGTTCGTAGTGATAGTTAAAAAAGAAGAAGGCTTTTTAATTGATTTAAAGTGGTTAGCCTCTGCGGTCTTATCAGTGCAATACCGGAACAGCGTTTTCTTGGTAAAGATAACACTGTCTAACCAGTAACGGCACATGGCAGTGATTTGAAGAGGCTATTTGTAGAAGAAAAATTCAGAATATTAAAGCTGAACTCAATCCAGAGATCTTTCATATCTTAAATTCAATACACTACCACTAAACTACGAGGGTCGTTTGAAAAGTCCGTGCAAATTCTGAGAGATAGCACCACTGGCGCGTATCGAGGTCATGTTTAGTTAGTAGCATCTCTTGGAAGAACACACACCAATTTTCAGCCAGATCGGTCTATTTCTTTGTGTTTGGCATTCGTTTGAATCGAGGAAGTCGAGTGATTTTCAAAAAAAGGACGAAAAAGAATTTCGTGTGTTGATTAAACACTAATTTATGAAAGGCAAAACGCCTCAGGAGACTAAAGAGAAGCTTGATAAACATTATGGTGACTCTGCACCTTCGATTAGAACAGTTTATAAGAGGTTTCAAAATTTTCGGAGTGGCCATATGGGCACAAGTGACGCTGAACGTTCTGGACGCCCTGTTGAGGTTACTACTCCAGAAATCATTGATAAAATCCATGATATGGTGATGGATGACAGAAGAGTGAAGGTGCGTGAGATTGCTAGTGCTGGGGGCATCCCGAATGAACGGGTACATGATATTTTGCATCAACATTTGGACATGACAAAGCTATCCGCAAGATGGGTGCCGCGATTGCTCACGCTTGACCAAAAACGAAATCGTGTGAAGTGTTGCAAGGACGGTTTGCAGCTGTTCCAGAAGAATCCGTAGGACTTTAAGCGTCGTTTCCTCACTGTGGATGAAACATGGATACATCACTACACTCCTGAGACCAAAGAACAATCTAAACAATGGGTTACCAAGGGGGAATCTGCGCCAAAAAAGGCGAAGACCGTTCCTTCGGCCGGAAAAATTATGGCGACTGTCTTTTGGGATTCGCAAGGAATAATCCTCATCGACTATCTGGAAAAGGGTAAAACTATTACAGGTGCATATTATTCATCGTTATTGGACCGTTTGAAAACCGAGCTGCAAGAAAAACGCCCACGATTGGCCCACAAAAAAGTCCTTTTCCATCACGACAACGCACCAGCTCACACCTCAGCAGTTGTGGTCGCAAAATTAATGAAAATAGGGTTCCAACTCGTTTCACATCCCCCCTATTCTCCAGACTTGGCTCCCTCGGACTACTATTTGTTCCCCAATATGAAGAAATGGCTGGCGGGAAAAAGATTTTATTCAAACGAGGAGCTGATTGCAGAAACGAATGGCTATTTTTCAGACTTGGACAAATCCTATTATTCGGAAGGGATCAACAAACTAGAGCAGCGTTGGACGAAGTGTATAAGCCTAAAAGGAGACTATGTTGAAAAATAAAAAAGGTTTACCCCAAAAAATTAAGTAGTTTTTATATTTGCACGGACTTTTTAAACGATCTTGATTGATGAAAGTGTCATTAAAGCTGTATTGTTTATCTGCTCAGACTATTTGGAACCCAGTGCAAGGCACTTTGCAAGCGAAAGTCCAAGCTCAATGCACCTGAATGTTCAACCATACGCGTACCATGTTATCAGTATTGCATACGAAAATTTAGTATTCTGTCGAAATTATTAGCCGAGTTATTGCTGTTGCAAATATTCTCTTTCAGGAACTCTGGAAGAGGACTAGGTTTTAATGAAGGGGAAAAGCAGATACCAGATGTAGGACTCTGGCTTACCCTGCTTCGGAGACAGTGTAATCGGTAGAGGATAGTTCTGAGAGAACTGACATGGACATTGAGCCCTAATTTATGAATGACCCAGACGATGAAAAAAAAAGACTACCTTTACCGGATATATTGGGATAGGATATTGTCTCTTTATCGATCATACTGTCGTCACTTATAGACACAGACATTCTGTGTGCTGATATGAATCCAGTGCCACGTCTATACAATCAATATTGACGCACCAAATACAGTCAAATCTTGAGAAGACGTCAAAGAAAGATGTCAGAGAAGCGCTTATACGTAGTTGAGATAAAAGAAACGGCAATGTTGACATCCGTCTTTACATTCTTTCAAAATTCTTGCGTCCATTTCAACCAGTTACCTCGGCCTATTAAATCTTGTTATTGAATTTTCTCAATATTCGATGAATTTAAATGCAGCCAGAACATTCACCTCCTGAAGTTTCCGAGCTCCCATAATGCTTTGCAAAAGAAATTGAAAAGCTATTTTTTGTTTGTCTTTTTTTTTGAGACTTTGAGAATCAGAACTCGAATCTCTAAATTGCAATTTATATTAATAACTTCAAAATTTATTATTAATTAATTTAAACTTTTTTTTATGTTTTCAGGAAAAAATAGAATACATATTTTTAGTGATTTTTACGGTCGAATGTGTGATGAAAATCATAGCGTATGGTTTCGTGGCACACCCAGGAGCTTATCTGAGAAACGGATGGAACCTTCTAGATTTTACTATCGTAGTTATAGGGTAAGTATCTATTATTGTATTTGGTATATCTGCGCATGCGTGTAGTTAAATTTGAAAGTCTTAAGTTTTAAGCTTAAAATCATCAATAACTTTAAGTGATACCATATAATTGATATTAAGTTTGTGGTTCTGTAAAAGGTTTTTCATTCTATTAATAATTTTAAATTTTTGGAAAAGTTGATATTATTCGGTTTAAGTGGAAAAAGCGTAAGGATATTGTCCAAAATTTTTAGCTCTGCAGAGCACGCATCACTAAGTGCGCCGAAATGTCCAAAGAAAATAAATTTATTATCCTGGGACTACTGTCCCCTAAGAATAAAAACATGTATAATTGGAGGCCCTATTGGTTTGGCTTGTATTTCAGATATTTATATACAAAAAATAAGTAAGTATTTACAAAAATAAGAATTAAAATTAAGGAAATCAATGAAATTCAATTATTATTTCGGAGGAAGCTGAGTAGAAAGGAGATAATTGAACAGAAGGGATTTAAAGATGGATGGGGTAGGAGCATGGCGGACAGATGATGGCAAGGAGTTCCAGAGAGAGGTAGCACGTATTAGGAAGGATCTATCAAAGGATGAAGTACGGTGTGAGGGAATATAGAGATCGGAGGAACGAGATCTAGTATTACGGGAATGGATCGACGATTTAAACTTGAAGAGTTGGAAAATATAAGATGGCCTTTGAGATTGGATAAACTTGGAAGAAGGAATGAAGCCCAAAAAAATACTGGCGGCGGTAGACAGGAAAAAGCCACTTCACCTCATCGCAGTAGTTGCGAAATGCAAGGGTCTCTGCGGAATGCTGAAAATAAATCTTATGATGCAGTTCATGAGAGGCGCCTTGAGCTTAGCATTCAATATCCACCAGAAAGACCGGGCCATACACTAAGCAACCATAGTCGAAATAGAGGTAAAATAAGAGAGGAAACTCAGGAGTAGTTGTCACGGATTCCGAGGATAACCGATATTTCTCGGATTTAAACAATGAAACAATTGTATTTCAGAGCATGTGCATTAGTTTTGTTTTATACCTGATACAAACTCCCTTACTGTTTGTACATAAGATTCTATCTTTAGACATTTTATTCAATTCGTAAACTTCAACTAAATGAATTATATAGAAAACATACACCGCCGGAGAAGGCTCAGAGGCTAAAGTGGAGAAGGACAGACATTTGGACAGACGGCAGAAAAGTAAAGAAAGGATAATACGAAATCGGTTGAATGAATGTCTAAACTTAAACTTAGCGCTACCTAAGTAAATAGGGTAGTCTCTTTCCACGCTATACCCCAGAAATGGCTGACCAGAAATTTCACTTTCGGGTCTTCAGCTGAAGAATTTCCGCTTTTTCTTGCCGGTAGTTGCTCTCCATTGAAGCTTTTCCGGCAATACCGATAAAAAAGGAAAAAAAAACAGAAAAAATACTTGAATATTTCCCTCCTTGTGCAATTTTCATTTATTTTTTTTTAATTTAATTTTTTCTAAACATTTCTAGATAGATTAGATGAACCTAATCTATAATAAGATTTACAAATTTTATAAAAAAAAAAACAAAAAAAACTAGGCATTTTATCAACTAGATAAAATGGCAGGATTTCATACTTTGGTGGTACCAAATATATGAGGATCCTGCTGTTAAAACTAATTTTCCTGCGGAAACTGAATTACGGAAAAATTGGCACGATTGCAATACTTCCTCTTAACAAGAAGTAAGCGGAAGTTATAGTATGTTTCACACAAGATTTTTATGGTTAAATGCAATACTTTTGCAGTAAATCGTATTCTGTCTTGTGATGACGGTAGTTTGTATTTTTGCTGATAGATAGCACCAGCAACCTAAATTGTGTTTCTTTTACAACATTTGGAAGGAGCAATTATTTCCCTATACTTTTTTTTGAACACAATCTCTGTGTTTATGCTAATATAAACGAGCCAGTGTCTACGCCTTGTATTAAGCACTGATTTATATGTATACTAAGTGAAGATTAATGCAAATGAAATGCACTGCTTCCCGAACGGCGACAGAATCAACTGTGTAACAAGAGGCAGTGGAAAGCTCTTTATGAAAGTTTGCACAGCTTACAGCACACACTTGCCCATGTGGTAGTAAATTTGACCGTCTTCGTACGGTCTTTTACCACAACACAAGCTGATGGTTCTCATCAGAACACCTTAGCCAATTTCCTGACAATTTTTTTGTCAAGACTTAGGTGTTTGTGTATATGTCGGTGTGCATCTTTTTTTTTTGCACATTGACGGGTTTGACCTAATAATAGGTCCAGCAAGTTGTCCTGTGCAAAAAATACTGAACAATATAAAGTAGGGACAGAGAAGGAGATTAGCTATGCGGTTAGCATATTGGATTCCCACGGGGAGGTTCCGTGTTCGAATCCAGCTGCTTGCTCTTAGATTTTCTCTTCCTAGGAGCTTCTTACAGTTCACTGTCTATCACCAGACAGTAAAATAAAATTAAAATTAAAAATTAAATAAAATTGAATGTATATAAATAAAATAAACAGGAATAAATTAAAAAAAAAAATCAAAATATATGTACATATCAATGAAATAGTTGTGATGCCACTTCCAACAAAGGTAACGCCACTTTTGAGGGGCAACTTAGCTTTTAGGCGTGCCCCCTCCAAAAAAAAAAACCCTAAAATGAAACATTGAAAAACGAAAGAAGAGTGGTATTACGATATTAAGTACTGCTATTTCTGTTGAAAGTATGGTTATGAACGCGGTTTTGGAAAGTATCGCAGCTTTTATCGGCCATAGCACGCTTTATGTTCCTGATCGGTTTCGAACTTTCATCCATCATTAGAGGTAGATTAGTCAGTATGGTTTAGAAAACTGACTTCAAACTGTGTACCCATCTCACACTGCACTTACTGACAACCAGTCAGGTGTACAAAAACCAAAAATTGCGTGTTATGACCAATAAAAGAAGCGATATTACTGTTTCTCTTCTACTAAATCATCTTCAGTAGGTTTCCAAATAAAACAAGTCTTCCAATAATATTGCCAATTAAGAAGTGTTACTAACTGCAATAATAAATGTTTCGCAAAATTTAATTATACATCGTTGTTTTGTTTGTTTTTTATTTTTTAGAATGATAAGTACGGTGCTCTCGAATTTAATGAAAGAAGGATTCGACGTAAAAGCTCTACGAGCTTTCAGAGTGCTGCGGCCGCTCAGACTTGTATCCGGAGTTCCGAGTAGGTACATTTCTCTACCAACTTTTTGCTAGATAAATCAAATTTTTTACAATTATTTTATTAATTTTAATTAATTAAATTAATTTTTTTTTTTTTACAGGTTTACAAGTCGTTCTCAACTCAATTCTACGTGCAATGGTGCCTTTGTTACATATTGCTCTTTTAGTGCTGTTTGTAATTATAATTTATGCAATTATTGGATTAGAGTTATTTTCGGGAACTTTGCATAAAACATGTTATGATAACATAACTCGTAAGTTAGATTTATGCATTGTGCGTATGTTTGACAGAGTGAGGGTATGTGCGTGTGTGTGTGTGTGACAGAAGCGTTTGTGTTTTCGGCGCATCAACTGTGGGATTTTTTTTTTTGCGATTTTTGTATTTCTCTTGGGATCGAAATTTTTTGTTTTTTTTTTTGGAACGACAGCCCTGTTAAACAGTCTTTTATTAAACAGTTGCTTACTCAATTTTTTGTTTTCTTTCTATTTCATAAAATCTCGTAAATTATTCGCCGCTCTGTGCAAACGTTTCGTTTATGTATACTAACAGAAAAGTTATAGATATTTTTTAGTAGGTACTTCACTAGAATAACCTGCAATATTTCGGTTATAGAGCATTGTTCATTGTTTTTGGTGACTAATTCATTAATTTAAAACAGGGGTCGCCAAACTTTTTCTGATCATAGACCCCCTATATAATTTTTCGAAATCTCCATCGACCCTCCCATGAAAGTTTTCAGTTAATTAAAATAAAACTATCTATTAGGTACTGTGTTTGTACATTTATTTTATGAGTTTTAAACATTTATTAAAGTATTTATATTGTGTAACAATAGTTTTATGAAAAATATCTTAATGTTGAAATTTAAATACATTAATAATTAAATACATGTCCGGTAGGACAGTTGTATAAGGGTTGATCGTCAAAAACTGCACGAAAGAGCGTAACGTTCAAAAACACCCAACTTTGTCAATTTTATTTCTCTTTTTCTATAAAAGATAAAATTCCCAAATTTTCTTTATAATATAGGGCAAATTCTCCTTTATGACTGTAATTTTTTTGCAACAACCTAGATTTGATAGATTTCTAGGAATATTTATTAAATAATAAGTAATTATAAATAAGTAAAGTAACTACAGAATTGCTTCTTAATTAATGAGAAGGGTGTGCAATGGTGTTTCTTTGCAAGGTTCCGCTATATTGGGTTCGAAATTGTTTTTCCTTCGACCCCCTGGCTCTATAACTAACTACTTTTGTTAAATAGACCCCTGGGGGTCTACATAGACCACTTTGGCGACCTCTGATCTAAAATGAAGAAAGATTATTGCCAATTTCAGTTCTAATTTTTAGTTATTTTTTGCCTAGGCTTCTAGGTTCTAGGAACTAGGTCATCTTCAGGGCTTATGCATAACAATTATAATAATTTTGAAGTTTGAACTGTTTAGGTACACCATCTATACAGTCAGAGCGGAAGTCCTAGGTCGAAAGCTTAGCAAAACATAAATAAACAAATTATTTTTAATGTAGACAATGATCCTTCTTCTTTTTAAATAGAGAATAATTAGTCCTTGGAGGAAATGCCAAATCCTTGCCTTCCCACTGATGCAGGCTACAGCTTTAGCTAGTACCTACTAACAATTTCCCCAAGAGCTTGAAGGAATTTATTATTTGATTATAATATATAAGCACGAAAAAGAATCGTTTTTTTGCATTAACTAAGAGGTTTTAGTTAGGAAGGTATCAATTTTGTTTCTTAAAAACCTTATGCTTTCACCTGGCCCTTTCTAGGAACATGCTCGACCATAAAAATTTGATCGGCATCTTCAGAGACTTTCATTTATAATTACCATCCGCAAACAAATTAAAAACGTGACAGAGACTGTAAACCTATTCTAAACCATAGATAGTTTACCATCAAAGGGCTTTCAATTCCTTTGAAAATAATAACTGGCTGCATCAACTCCAATAGGTGGAGTTTATTTCTGGAACCACTGCTGTCAACAAATAGTAATTATGTAGTAACAAACATCTCTGTTACTCAAAATGGGACACATGCTTATAATATTCAGCGAGAAGGTATCTTTTGGCAAATCAATTTTTTTTTTTTGTATTTATTCATTTTAGGAATAAAATCCATGGACACTTCTAGTAAGCCCAACTACAGTATGGTTCATATGGAACCAATCTCAAACATCGGGAACGGGTGGAGATCCCGAGCTGACTGCCGTCAGGCTAAAGAAATTCTTGGCCTGTCAAAAAACGGCTATAGTTGGTTTTAGCAGGTCCCGGATCCGCCAGTTGGTTCAGGTGGTTGAGTGGACATGCGAATTTAGCGTACCATCTTTTCAAATGCGGCCTCACCCAGTCGCCAATTTGCGCTGGCTGTGGTGAGTCCAATGAGACGGTGCGGCACTTTGTAGAAGTGTGCCCCGTTTATTCTAAAACTAGATTTTTCTTCTTCGGAAGGTCAAATGTCTCCCTACCGGAGATTGTGGCTGCTAGTAATCTTTACCAGGACTCTCTAGGTTTATTCAGTGCACTTAGGCGATTTGAGTCGCCATGCTCCCTAGTGTCCCGTTACTACTTTATTAGTTTATTGTAATGGCATCTGGCAACCTTTAGCCGGATTTGTTGTTTTAAAGCCCCGGTATAACAATGGGCATTTTGGATTGCCTGCGTTTCTTCCCCTTTTTGTGGAACCGCCCTTTTAATACAATCCACAATCTACAATCAATCTCAGGTAACAACAATAAAATAGAAGGCTTTTGCATCCATTACCTAAGCAGCCATTTTTGGTTAGCATTTTCTTTCAATTCCCTTCACAGATTAGGTGCTCTAGACCTGCCTGTAAACAACAGCCTTAGTTGTTCTAATTGCAATTGCATTGCAGCAGAAAGTCCCTCTGAGTAGCTTTCTTAATAAACCGAGCGGATAATTTATAAGAATACATTTTTTAGAAAGGGCTAGCCAAAACCAAATAGTTTAATATTAGGTTAAATCGCTAAAATTAACTGTACTAAACTGAGGTAACTAATTAATGAATCTTAAACGTAAAAGCCTAATTAGAAAAATAGCCAGAAATAATTACAAATACTAAAGTTTGATTGAGAAGGTATTTCCTATGTGGTTAGCGCTTCTTCGCTCAGCAACTGCCCCTTAGAATTTTTTTCTTAGAAGCTTCTAACAGCTCGTACGGTGATGGACAGCTGTTGTTGACCAAAGAACGCCAATGCGTTGTAAAAAGCTGTATACACCAGTGAGCTTAGAAGTTGACTTAAATAAATAAATAAATAAAAAAGTCAAAATACATCTACAGGAAACTTAATTAGATTCTATACATTCCATTTAAGGGTATTGGATATTTCTTTCTGTTGAACAATGTTAGTTCTACGTTTTGCTATAATGTTTGCAGTTTACTTGATTTTCAAAAACCCATTTTTAGCGGCTATCTATAGTTAAATTGGAACTTTGAGAGCCGAATAATAAGTTTTAGTTAGTCTTGTGGTTTTAAGGATTTCGTGATGTGTGAACGATTTTTTTCCCTATTTTATAATAATCGAAACTTATATACCAATATTTAAACAATATGATATCTGTTTTTAATAAATGATAATATGTTTAGGTGAGGTAATGGACGAACCCCATCCTTGCAGTGATATTGAAGGCTCAGGCTTCCAGTGTACATTTTATGGAAAGGATATGGTATGCGAAGACGGCTGGGATGGTCCTAATTTTGGAATAACAAATTTTGATAATTTTGGACTAGCTATGTTAACAGTTTTTCAATGTATCACCCTCGAAGGGTGGACCGATGTTTTATATAATGTGAGAAAACATTATTTTTTTTTTTTAAACCATTTTTTTGGTTTTGGTTTTTGATTTGTTTCTTAACTAATATTTCTATTTGTTTTTATTTCAGATAGAAGATTCATTAGGAAATACATGGCAGTGGATGTATTTTATATCAATGGTGATACTAGGCGCGTTTTTCGTCATGAATCTAATTCTCGGTGTACTTAGCGGGTAAATGTCCACATTTCTTTTAGTTTGTTGAATTAAAGTTTACAAAAAGAATCAACAAATGAGCTGTTATTTTTGAAAGTGGTATAAGTCCAATTTTTAAAAAAATGAGTTAATGGTAATTTCAGTAAGATATAGACACATTATTTCCATATTTATAATAATACGTTCAATGGAGTACGATTTTTTTTATAAAGTCAACAAAAGAATTTTGACTATAAAATGTTATCACAAAAATATTTTTTTTGAAAGTGGAATAAGTCCATTTCTAATAATTATAATTAAAACAACTTTCTTATTGCAATTATTTTTGATTATTGCTACTTCAGTGTACGCTGCTCGTTAGCAGATATTATGTACGAGGGTCGTTTGAAAAGTCCGTGCAAAAATAAAAACTACTAAATTTTTTGGGGTAAACCTTTTTTATTTTTCAACATAGTCTCCTTTTAGGCTTATACACTTCGTCCAACGCTGCTCTAGTTTGTTGATCCCTTCCGAATAATAGGATTTGTCCAAGTCTGAAAAATAGCCATTCGTTTCTGCAATCACCTCCTCGTTTGAATAAAATCTTTTTCCCGCCAGCCATTTCTTCATATTGGGGAACAAATAGTAGTCCGAGGGAGCCAAGTCTGGAGAATGGGGGGGATGTGAAACGAGTTGGAACCCTATTTCCATTAATTTTGCGATCACAACTGCTGAGGTGTGAGCTGGTGCGTTGTCGTGATGGAAAAGGACTTTTTTGTGGGCCAATCGTGGGCGTTTTTCCTGCAGCTCGGTTTTCAAACGGTCCAATAACGATGAATAATATGCACCTGTAATAGTTTTACCCTTTTCCAGATAGTCGATGAGGATTATTCCTTGCGAATCCCAAAAGACAGTCGCCATAATCTTTCCGGCCGAAGGAACGGTCTTCGCCTTTTTTGGCGCAGATTCCTCCTTGGTAACCCATTGTTTAGATTGTTCTTTGGTCTCAGGAGTTTAGTGATGTATCCATGTTTCATGCACAGTGACGAAACGACGCTTAAAGTCCTGCGGATTCTTCTGGAACAGCTGCAAACCGTCCTTGCATTTCACACGATTTCGTTTTTGGTCAAGCGTGAGCAATCGCGGCACCCATCTTGCGGATAGCTTTGTCATGTCCAAATGTTGATGCAAATTATTATGTACCCGTTCATTCGAGATGCCCACAGCACTAGCAATCTCACACACCTTCACTCTTCTGTCATCCATCACCATATCATGGATTTTATCAATGATTTTTGGAGTAGTAACCTCAACAGGGCGTCCAGAACGTTCAGCGTCACTTGTGCCCATATGGCCACTCCGAAAATTTTGAAACCTCTTATAAACTGTTCTAATCGAAGGTGCAGAGTCACCATAATGTTTATCAAGCTTCTCTTTAGTCTCCTGAGGCGTTTTGCCTTTCATAAAGTAGTGTTTAATCAACACACGAAATTCTTTTTCGTCCATTTTTTGAAAATCACTCGACTTCCTCGATTCAAACGAATGCCAAACACAAAGAAATAGACCGATCTGGCTGAAACTTGGTGTGTGTTCTTCCAAGAGATGCTACTAACTAAACATAACCTCGATACGCGCCAGTAGTGCTTTCTCTCTGACTTTGCACGGACTTTTCAAACGACCCTCGTATAACTGTAAAAGAAAAATAAATTTAAAATATCTTTTTTTTGCTTTAAAGATTTTAACGAAGTTATTTTCATTTTTATATTTTTAATATAACTGAAATTAAAAAAAAAATAAACTTGGTTATTCGTGTAGTTAAATGTCTTCATTTTAATTATTACTTTTTACATCTTAGAGTTAAATAAATTGCAAATTCACAGCTTTTTTAACTACACGGTACTTTGCATCATGTGCTATTAAAAAGATAACCAAACTGTGTACTTATTTATTATCCATTGGATCTTAAACTAATTTGGCAATTGGCTATTTGATGAGCGTCACTTACTTTGGAGGTTGTAAGCTTGAATTTTGTTACTGGCAGCAGAAATCGTCTCACTATTACCACTTTTTTTTGCCTTTTTTATTTTTTTGCATAATTTGGGACACAGAAGTTCCACGCACGGTTACCCCTTACATTTCACACATGCGATACTGTCATTGCTGCATAAATTGGAGCTATAATTTAATTTGAAACAAATTCTCCTCTTCTTGACCAAATCTGAAAAATCAAAGAAAATGTTTACTTTCTTAATTTTAATAATAATTTCCCACTTATTATTAGATGATCGCCGGAAAAAATATTCTTTCTAGTTCCATTTCTATAAATTAATTTGTTCCAGAGAGTTTTCTAAAGAAAGAGAAAAGGCAAAAGCTAGAGGTGATTTTCATAAGTTAAGAGAAAAGCAACAGCTCGAAGAAGATTTAAGAGGATACCTGGACTGGATCACACAAGCTGAGGATATTGAGCCAGAAGGGGAAGACCGACCACATAATCTTGATTCTAAAAGTAAGTTTTCTTTAATGAGACTCAAAATTGGCACTGGGTTATCCAATAAGTCAAGACAAAGATAAGACTACCATGGATGTTTATCTTTAATAATAATTTCCATATAATTAAACACCCACTCCTTAAATCATTGGCTCCTCTTCCTAATCTTTTCCTCTATAATATCCTAATAAAATATTGTTCCTCAGTGAAAAATTTTGGTATAACTTTTGATCAAAACTTCTGCTCCGGAAAAACCATGTTTCCCAAATCTCTCGTCGTCCCATCCACATCCTGAAGCAGTTTAATAGTTCCAGTTACCTTTTTCCAATTAAGACCCGTCAACTCCTAGTTTCCTCTCTTATTTTCCCTCTATTTCGGACTATGGTTGTTTAGTGTATGGCGGTCTTTCAGATGATATTGAAGCTAAGCTCAAGCGCCTCATGAACTGCTTCATAAGATTTATTTTCAGCATTTCCAGAGACTATCGCATTTCGCACTGCTACGATGAGTTGAAGTGGCTTTTTCCTGTCTATCGCCGCCAATATTTTTTGGCTTCATTCCTTTTACAAGTTATCCAGTAGCAAAGACCATCTTATATTTTCCAACTCTTCAAGTTCAAATTCTCAATCCATTCTCGTAATACCAGATCTCTGATCTCTATATTCCCTCACACCGTACTTCATCCTTTGACAAATCCTTCCTAATACGCGCTACCTCTCTCTGGAACTCCTTGCCATCATCTGTCCGCCATGCTCCTACCCTATCTATCTTTAAATCCCGTCTATTCAGTTATCTCCTTTCTATCCAGCTTCCTCCGAAATTTTTATTGTTTTAATTTATTTCCTTAATTTTTATTGTTATTTTGATTTTCACTTTTTGTAAATACTTACTTATTTATTTTCTTTCAATCACAGACCAAACTATTTGTACCTGTGTTTATTCTTAGGGGACAATTGTCCCAGAATAATAAATTTCTATTCTATTCTATTATATTGTATTTGATAAGTTTTTTACTTTAATACATCATTATACGTTAAAGCATACTTCATACTTGAATACTTAGGAAATTGATAGAAATTCATGCACTTTCAAAAATGTATTATTAATAAAGTTGATTTTCTTGTACTAGTTTGCTACAGCTACGTATACAACTGAATTCTTCGACCACTGGTGGAAAGAACAACACTTTAAAGTATTTATTAAGAAGTAATTACTGTGGCTGAAGTTCACATCACAGCTAATTTTTAATTGTTTTATTTATCACCTGAACATATAATGATGTACAAAAGGCACGTCAAAATATTTTAATTCTATACTCACACTAAAATAATAATAATAATGCTAACACATTTTTAAAATACTAGGATATAATTTACACATTGAACGTTGATTATTGGGGCCCGGAGATTTTTGCAGTGCACTGCCGGCCTCCAGACGGTGTTCTTTTGTTACTGACAACACTGTCCATCACCTGACAGTGAGCTGTTAGAAGCTAATCACTTCTCTTAATGTTAATGTAGGCTAAATAAACTGTTTTATTTAATTCTAAACATTATATTAAAATAAAGTTTTATTTTATGTTTGCCAGATAAGAATGCAGAGACTGAATCTACAGATAGACTGGAAGGTGAAGACAATGAAAAGCAGGATTCTTGGTTCGTAAAAAAAAAGAAGGATTTTGACAGGTTGGAACATGTTTGTTGATGAAATCGCTGTGAAGGTTTTTTTTTCATTAAAGAATTCATGGTAACAAAACTTTCTGTTGCAGAGTGAACAGGCGAATGAGAAGAGCTTGTCGTAAAGCTGTCAAATCGCAAGCTTTTTATTGGCTAATTATTATATTGGTATTTTTAAATACTGGAGTGTTAGCCACAGAACATTATCATCAACCTTCGTGGTTAGACCAATTTCAGGGTAAAATATTTTTAGTGATTGTTTAAATAATCAATGAAACAAATAACTATTGTGCAACATTGAGCTGTTCAGTGTTAAAACATTAAACGAAATTATCAAATTAAAACAATCAAAGTTCTCATATTATACATTAAATAAAATCTAAGTCCTCTAGACTGGGAATTGAACCCAGTTCTACAATGCATATTAAGCTTTGCAGGCCAACGCCTCTAACCGCTCGGCCACCGTGAAGCCTTGAAAGTATATTTTAGTTACATGCGTTAGTTTCATAGCCTAGTGTTGGGGGTCAATAAAATCCATGTCTCCTGACCACCGTTCTTAATGGCAATAATTCCCTTGACGATTCCTCTGCGTCCATTATGTACTTTTCTACCGAAACATAACCTTTTCATCTTAAGAAGATCTGTGGTTACATGTTTTTTACCCCATAATTGCGGCAACTGTTCAAAAGCATGTTGCTAGGACAAAAACCAATGAGCTGAGGTGTTTCTGGCTCTCTGCTGCATCTCAGAATGATAAAACTCCCCTATTACCTGCCATTTTCAGCTGGCCCATTCTTCTAATGATCTTTCACCGAGTCCCTACCTCAATTTTTAATGGCGTATTCATTTTTTCGTCTTATTTTTCAGAAATAACCAACATGTTCTTCGTTGCCTTATTTACAATGGAAATGTTAATAAAAATGTACAGCCTGGGATTTCAGGTAAGTTATTCTTATTATTATTATTATTTTTACTGTAATAATACAGTAAAAATATTTTATATAAATAAAATATACATAATTCATCCCATGCTGAAATGATGATCTCTACCAGTCTATTTCTTTCAGTCCTGTACAGTGCACTATATCAATGTATAATTGTATTTTCTTTGTTACAGGGTTATTTTGTGTCTTTGTTCAACCGTTTTGATTGTTTTGTTGTAATCGGTAGTATCGGCGAGATGGTGCTCACAAGGACAGATGTAATGCCTCCATTAGGCGTCTCTGTCTTACGTTGCGTTAGGCTGTTGAGGGTGTTTAAAGTAACAAAGTAAATTTTCTTTTTTAAACTAAACATTTTCAGTTTATATATGTACCTAGTGTTGCTACAAATACTGTCAAAAGTTTAATCAAGAATGGCTAAAGTTTCAGTACATACGATTAATTGCAAATCTTTAAATGAACTTATGTACTGTTTCTTTTTTGTTAATCTTGTTTTATTAGGATGCAGTCAGCATACAAATTCAAAGCGGAATTGCTTTTTTTTAACCCATTAACTGCCAAATTTTTTAAATGTATTTTTCTTGCTCTATCATGTTTAGTTTGAGTCAAAATTGTCATTCATAAGTGAAATTTATAAAATAATGCATTATATAAAAAAATAAAAGGTTTTTTTAAAAAAGTCCCATTTGGGGATCGTGGCAGATTGGATGTTCAAAACTGAGTACTAGTTGTTACGTCTTATTGAAACATCTATTTATTAGCTCTGTGGATTTAACGGGTTTTCTTATTTGTCAGTAATAGAAAATTTTAAAAATAAGTAATAGAAAATAGATTTGAAGGATTATCAATGATTGAAATATTTTTCAATATGACGGAAGCACCCTAATTTTCAACTTGAAACGCACCGTTTTGTTTGCCTTCGTATTATTCAGCACGAAAACAGTAACCGGTTGCACATGACCCCTTGCTTGAAGCCAAATCGTATTGGTTTCCCTCTTATAAACTGATTCAAAAAGTGATGACCGTAATATCGCACCATCTGTACATCCTTGATCTGATTTGGTGGGATATAACTGACAGTGTCTGGTTTCATAAAAGAGGACGCTACAGAAAAATTACTGGAATGAAGCTCTAATATCTCCGGGACATCCTTTGGCTGGCAATGAACTAATTCATTTTCATCAATTTCTTCAACATCAGAAACAATATCTAGTAAGTCCGGAGGCTGTTCAACAATATCTATTGTTGAATCAGTATCAGACTCAAAGTCAAACTGCTCTAAAAAGTGAAGGCCCTTTACTCCTTCTTCTAGTTCACTGAATGTATAAAATTATTTGGTTCCCATTTCTATAAATAAATACTAAAAGTATTCTATAACTCGGAAATTTGTTCACCCTATATGCCACGATCCCCATTTGGGGATCACTGTTCAAACTCCATTTTCTCTAATTCTCTAAAATATTTATGGAAGATAATATTGTTTCCTACAACTAGAACCTTTGAATTAACTGTGCTAAATCGCTTAGTTTAATTATTACAAAAATAATTGATAAAAAACAAACTTGAAAAGTAACATGGCTGCTATGAACGACTAACCTGGAAATTTTCACTTTGTTTTCTTATTGTCCAAAAACTAGACAAGAAAATGTAAATATTTACCATCAATACAGTTTACTACTTACTGCTCTAAATTAATTTGTTATTTGTCGCCAAAAAAACAGTTCTACAAATTTTTAAAAAAATATATAAAAAAATATCCCCAATTGGGGATCGTGGCAGTTAATGGGTTAAAGGCCAAATCAGATTCTCAGATTTTTATATGAACTTTTTGCCCATATGAGTTTTGGTTGATAACCCAAATCAGGATCCATTACCAACGATACTCTTACTTCAGAACAAAGTTCTGCAATCTAAATGGCGTTCGTACAGAAAACGTCATTCAATGACTGTGGATGGTTGGCCTAAAGCTCATAAGATGGATACATCTAAAGTTCTGTTGCAGCTTAATGCACATCTTATAAACAAAATTAAACCAACCAAAATCAGATATTTTCAACCTAATTGAATTTTATCAACAGTTAATTTTTTTGTAATGTATTTGTGGCAGCACTTTGTAGAATCCAAATAGTGCTACAATTCTACTTATTTTTGTATATACTATCTTTTTTTTTTAAAAAAAAACAATTTTTCTAATCTTGATCAATTTATTTAGGTATTGGCGATCATTGTCCAATTTGGTGGCTTCACTGCTCAATTCAATCCAGTCGATTGCATCGCTTTTACTTCTTCTCTTTCTATTTATCGTCATATTCGCGCTGCTCGGGATGCAAGTGTTCGGCGGACGTTTTAATTTTGACCAGAATAAAGACAAACCAAGGAGTAACTTCGACAGCTTTTGGCAAAGTCTGCTTACTGTATTTCAGGTATTATAACTATTATATACAATAGTTTTATTCTATTAATGCCTTCACATTAAATTTCATCTAAAGCTCCCTTTTCTGTTGTTCTCATTAATATTGTTTTGTGGCTTAAATAAACTGTTAATATTATTATGAACATTGATTTGGTGGAAAAATTACATCTCACTAATAAGGTTTAATGTTTGCAGATCCTGACGGGTGAGGATTGGAATGCAGTGATGTATGATGGAATACAAGCCTATGGTGGAGTATCGTCTCCTGGCATTTTAGCCTGTATATATTTTATTATTTTATTTATCTGCGGTAACTGTATCCTTTAATTTGTTTCGAGGAAATATTTTTGGTTTCTAATGGCATACCTTCCAAATACTTTGCGAATTATCTTCTTACAGTTTTATTTCTTGACCGTAAGAAAACTCGGTTTATTTTTTGGGTAGGATAAATAATTTTTACTGTTCCATTATTTTTGGTGACTGAATCATAGTTTCAATAGGATGAAAAAAATAACTGCCAGTTTCAGTCATTATAAACTTTATTATGCCGAGCTTTTGATCTAGGGACTAGGTCATCTTCAGGGCTAATTTACAATATACAGTTTGACATCCTTAGAGGGATGGTGTGTCTTTTGTCTTGTCTTCAGTCCATGAACAAACAAGACAGAAGAGACACCAACCCTCTAATGATGTAAACCTGTATATTGTAAATTAGCCCTGAAGATGACCTAGTCCCTAGGTCGAAAGCTCGGCATTATAAAGTTTATCATGACTGAAATTGGCATTAATTTTTCATCCTATTCAATAATTTTTCTTAAATCTAAAACGGTACTGCGGAGGAAAGCTAAGATATTTGTCTTTAAGTCGGCATTCCTTCCTATACTCCTCTATTCTTCGCCATCCAGCATGATTAAAAAGTCCAAATCATCTACTGCTAGCAAATCATCTACTGGAGCAAAAATAGTGTGGTAATGCTAAAGGAATTCCTCGTAAATTGCGGTGAATTCGGAGAGTACTTGCAGAAGCTAGTCCTATTGCGAATAATGAGTTTTGATAATTATGGGAAACTGCAATACCATGATTTAGAGAAGATTTAAAACCCTGTCTTTCTTTCAGATATAGTAGGAATAACTATCCTGTTTAGAACCTAGGTAAATTCAGATTTTTTTGGGGGGGAAGAGTCATTTAGTAAGAGAACTCATCTTGATACCAGGGTATAGACCCAGTTAGATATTTTTAGATGTAGGGACATTGTACTATTAAGAACAAATCTTCATTGCTAAAAATGTTACTATTCCTTAATATGTTGTATAAAACTAGATATATTGCTCAATGTGTTCTTGGCTATTGCCGTGGATAATCTGGCAGATGCTGAATCTTTGACTGCAATCGAGAAAGAGGAAGATGAAGAGGTGAGAAAAGCTCTGAAAAATAACAAACGTTTTATATTAGAGGTGATCTTCGAAGTCGCTAATTCAGTTAATATTCGATTAATTAATAGAACAGTTATAAGTTAAGAATGGGTATATCCGCGACGAAATTTTTTTGCAATTTGTGTAAAAAAATAAACAAATCAAGGCATATACATATTTGCTAAATTTATTGACCGATTTCTTTTTATTATAGGCTGAAAAACAAGCAAAATCTCACAGTGGTTCGCCGGTGGGTGACTGGGAAAGAGAAGAGCGCGGCGAAGAAATGGACGGAGTCGACGAGGAAGGAAATCTGGATGAGGATCAAGACCAAGGGTAAAGGTTTTTAGGAAATACTTTTATTTTATGTATTTACTGAATAAATTTGAAAAATTTGTGGCTGCCGTTAAGGTGAAATGGATTAGCCCAGATTTTGTTTTGCAGGGATCTTGTCAGATGGAATAGAAAAATGACAGATAATTTAAGATGGTTTGCTATCCCTACCTTATTAGGATCAAATATATTCTGTTTTTCCGCTTTTCCGTCATTTTGTACCACTTGTTGCTGAATCCATTTCCAATTTAATTCCGAACAAAAGTAAATTTTAAACTTTTAAAGAATTAATGCCTTACAATCTCCTATATCAGCGGTTCCCAATCTTTTTTCATTAGTGTACCCCTTTACCTGATTGTTTCCTTAGTGTGTACCCCTAACATATATATATATATATATATATATATATATATATATGTTATATATAATATAATATATAAATAAAAAAATAAATAATTGTATTCTTGATTTTACGTATTGTAATTTTAAATTAACAGCAAAACAATCTGAATATCATGTGTCTGGTAAAGAACATGTATATATGATGTGTTCCTATTAAAAAAATCATTTATGAATAAGTAAACATTTCAAACCAATAACTATTGCAGGGGACGTAAATTGAAACAGCAAAGCGTTAATAAAGGAGAAGTAAATTATATGCGGGCCATGTTTAATATTAGTCAAAACTAAGGCAACATTTTTTCGAATTTTTACATTTTCAAGAAATCATTTAATAATTTTTGATATACAAATATATTTACTTTTAAAAAAAAAAAATACTGCAGTATCGAATGAGTGTACTTAATTCTTGTCAATTTATATGTTATTCAGTTTTATTATAATAATTTTGTAATTAAGTTGTAGGAATCATTTATTATATAATTTTTTTCTCATTAATAATATATCTTCCGCCATAATAACTTTTTTTTTGCGTACCCCTAAACAATCTTTCGCGTACCCCAGGTTGGGAACCGCTGTCCTACATGAATTAAAACTGTCCGGTAGGACAGTTGTATAAGGGTTGATCGTCAAAAACTGCACGAAAAAGCGTAACGTTGGAAAACACCCAACTTTGACAATTTTTTTCTCTTTTTCTATAAAAGATAAAATTCCCAAATTTTCTTAAAATTATAGGGCAAACCCTCCTTTATAACTGTATTTGTTTTGTAACAATCCAGATCTAATAGGTTTCGAGAATAAAGTTGCCGAAAATGAGCAAAAACGGCTTTTTCAAAAAATGTTCTTGTTCTTGTTCTTCTTGTTGTTGTTCTTCTTGTTGTTCTTCTTGTTGTTACCTTTTTTGTAAACAACGTAGCGCCTAAACGCGAGAACCGATTTTCATGAATGAGGTGTCATTCGATTCGGAATTTTATGTAGATGTGCCTTTTGGGGGTCTCGGCGCTGTACATCGAATGGGAGAGGAGTTAGCCCCCTTTATGTAAGGCCCCCTCCAAAATTATTATTACTAATTACTCTGTAAATCTTGTCCCGATTTTGATAAAATTTGGTAGGATGATAGGATTAGGGCTCCCCTACGTAACAATAAAGCGACGATCTGCTCTTACACTTGTTAAAGGGAAGTATAGCAATCATTTCAAATTATCGACATGTGAACCGATTTTCATGAATGGTCATTCGAATCGAAATTTTGTACAGATTTGCACTTAAAAGCTTTGCCTCATAAGGAGGGGAGTTTGCCCCACCCAAATAAGGCCCTTTCTAAAACTATTATTACCAATATTTCTACAAAGCTTAGTCCGATTTTGATAAAATTTAGCACGAAGAAGTGATTAAAGTTCCTCTACGTGGCTGTGAAGTGCCATCATGCTGTTACACCTACTAAGAGGAAGTACTACAATCGTTAAAATTAACAATGAGTGAACCGATTTACATCAATGAATTGTCGTTCGATTCAAAATCTTTGCGTTTTAGGGAGAAGTACTGTTTTTCTTGCTCCTCTTAAAAGGAAGTACTGAAATCGCAGTTTTATTTTGTTACTTAAGTACAAATACCTTCCTATTTTATTCAAAACGCTTTCTCAAAAAAAATTGTTATTGAGGATGGTTTGGGGACCGCAACTATAATCATTATTTAAAGAGATCTCTCCAGTGGTAGTTAGGTTCCGATTTAACACCTTATCAGGTTATAATGATAGAATTGCTTATCCCAAATTTTAAAAAAATCTGTAAAGCAGATATATAACTTTGCAAAATAGACAAAAAGAAAAATCTATCCAAAAGTTACAAAAATCTCCTTAACAAAAACTTACAGTTTAAAATGTTAAGTATAAGGGTTGATTAAACGCCAAAAGGTACACAAATCAGCAAGTACCCAACATTTCATTAATACTTCATTGATATTATTTTAGTAATTTTACTGCATTAACTTTTCCTTCACATTTTTTAGAATTTATTAGATGTCACAGACCCTTATGCTGGCCAGTTCATTCATAATATTTTTTGTTATAATTGTTATAAAATGTATATTATATCTTCGTTATTAAACAGGTACTTTATTTTAACTCTATTCCAAATTATTCTTCTTATTTCTCTTTAATGTGCCTTTAATTCTGAAGATGTCACATATACATGCACGTTAAATTAGAAAAACACTAAGTTAGAGTCTGCTACTATTTAAATTTGAATCACGGAGGATTTAAAACAATATTTCAGGCTTGAATTCGTCTTACCGAAATATTCGTGAGCACATTAAAGAATGAACTTAAACCGACGATTTTTATTTAAAAATAAAAATAAATAAATAGTTGAAAATGGCCAGCATAAGGGTCTGTGACATCTAATAAATTCTAAAAAATAACTTATTAATGAAAATTAATGCAGTAGAATTACTTAACTATTAATGAAGTATTAATGAAATGTTGGGTACTCGCTGATTTGTGTACCTTTTGGCGTTTAATCAACCCTTATACTTAACATTTTAAACTGTAAGTTTTTGTTAAGGAGTACAGCTTAGATCTACCGTAGTTCTATGTGGGCTATCCAGAGCAAGCTTGCTTTCTTGGTTTTCTATTTCTTCAATTCCTCAATGAGCTCTTTGCCCGACAATTACTCGTTAGTCTCATTCCTTTTTTTCTCCTTCACAACTCTGTGCCCCATTTTTTTTTTGCAAACATTGGACATTTAAGATCGATCCTACCTCCGTCCTGGAAGGGTGCAACAGAACAATCCTCTTTGGGTTTCCTATATCTCACTGATATTATTAAGATGAGCCACGACTTTGTCCATCCACTAACCACATCATTTTGCCCAAATCTGGTCCAAGGCAATGCTCTCTTGTTTTTCTACACCTTTCTCCGGAAATACTTGGTTAAAACTGGTATATCCTACGTCTCGTAAAGGGCGTTGCAGCTGTATATCCGGCCATCTTCTTTTATCTTCAATACTGCATTTCTTCTGGCTCCTAAAATACCATTTCTTTATTATATTTATTGACTAAAACATTGTACCTGCAATGAATTCGTTAATGACATACTTTTTTCCTAATAGATCATTAAAGGACGATGGCTCGTGTACCAAAGTACGGTTAGATGAAGAAGAGGAGGAAGACTATAGGTACGACGAAAACATTGAGCCTCAAGGTATGTAATGGATAAATTTTTTCAAGACTACTCACAAAAGAAAAAACAAATAATAGTAATAAGTTATGTCAAACTATCTGCCTTTTAATATATGCATGTAGCAGGAACTCCAACTATAGCAATAAATCTAAATCTGTGCCTCTGTTAATCGATGTTAAGATCATTTTTAATGGATTAATCTCTTGATGGTCCAAGGAATTCTTAAAATTTGGAGTTATTATGTGGTTCTTATGATGATTCCAAAAGATCAGTTAGTGGGATTCAAAATAAAGGCTCTTGTGGACTTTTCTATTATGGCAGGATTTTGAACAGTTCTAGCTTATTTTTCTAAAATCAATATGAAAAATATCAAATATGAACATCAAAGCTAAAATTCGCTACAGAATATCTCGCCAAACTTAATGTTAAGGCGAAAATAGTGTCAGATTATTGCTAAATCTATACATAGCATTCTGCAGCAATAAATTTTGTTGGGCATCACATAGTCCCATGATATTTTCTTACATCTATCGTTAAAGTTCTAAATAATAACTTTATTAATTGAAATGTTTAATAAATTCTGTTGGTTGCCACATCATGTGCGACCGCTACAATTAAAATGACTAATGTAATATCACATCCACACTTGACCACCGTTTTTCTCTGAAAACAAAAAAAAATCCAAACCGAAGTGATAGAGGGGTCACACTTCTTTCTAGTTTGTATACCTTGTAAACGTGAAAATTGCTATAAGTAAAGAAAAGTCTAGTGAGGAATTGTCCTTGATTTTTCTTTTCTCGGAGCATCTTATAGCTCACTGGGGATGATAACTAAATTAGTGTCAATATCACTTGATTATCTTCATTATCATTATTTCTGCATTTATGTAGCCCTTGGGATTGTGCACTTCTCCCTTACTAACTTTTAAACCATTTTTAAATAGCCCATCTGTGTTTTGCCTAATTTTTGCTTTCAGCTATCTGTTTATGAAAATAACACACAAAATTCCGAAGTATTGATTAAAGTTCATCTCTGTTAAGGAAACCGTTTTTGAATCGTTTATTAGAACGACCAGCTCTGTTTAGTTGACATAAATTGAATGAGTAATTTACCGTCACTATTTCACTAGGCCTAATGAACTTTTAATACCATCTCTTCTAGCCAAATTCTCTAAGTAAAATCCTAGGTTCCAGCAAGATTGTAAAGTAAATATTACATTCTCCAACACCTAGTAATTCTTCCTATACCTTATTCAAAGGCCTTCTTCCCTAAGCCCGATGAAACCCACTAGCATGCTCATCCATTTTGGTTTAAACTGATGCAAGCCCTAAATAAGTCTTAAATCTACTTCATTGCTAAGCTTTTCTAACTTGAATTAACTAAACTACTAGCCAATGAAGTCAATGACACTAAATTAAAACTTATCAAAAGTAATTATATACTATATTAAAAAAAAATGCCCTAGTAGGCTCTTGCTTGTCCCAGAAGATGGAGCTGTCTTGTTTGTGGGGCTCTTTCTCCGTTCTTTTTCAGTGCCATCTTTACCTGCAGGCACAAAAACGTTGGCAGTAATCTATCCGAGGGTGCTCCTATACCTCTCGCTTAGAAAAGTTATATTTTATTTTCACTTTATTTTGTTAAGACTTTGAGTGGTAACTGGGTAACGAACTTAAAACACATATTGAAATATACAAAATATTTATTCGACTAGGTTTTTATCATATAAAATAACAACAGCTAGACGCAAGAAGTAATTGAACTAAGTACAAACAATAAAATAACATTTACCAATGAAGGTTGCAACCTTTAAGTATTACGCACATTGTAAAAACTCCGCTGGGTTATCTCCTGTTTACCACAAAAAGGGAGGTGGTCAACATCGATAGCCATTAACTATCGATGTGCCCTAGTCACTATTCACGGATTCCTCTGGGGAGCTAGACGGCATCATTGTTAGCGCTCTCTACAATATGTATATTTGCTTTTAACATTGTGAAGGGTTGATGAAAGTAATCTACCGGTCTTTACTACCCACATACTCCAAAAACGGAACGCTATTGGCCATATTTATATTAACTTAGCCCGTTTTATCTTCAGAGCACAAATATACTGATTCTTAAACTAGTAACCCTAACTGTAAATATGTATAATATATTAGTTTTATTGAGTCCAAGTTAGAATAATCTATCCATATTAAAAAGAGTTTTAAAAGAATAATGGCATCAGTTTTACTCGATTTGTCATTCTACTAGCATGGTAGCATGATGTAAGCCATATATTTTTTTACTGTTCTTATTTTACTTTTTTTGACATGGAATTTTTTCGAGTAGTTGCACGATTGCTACCAAACAAATAAATAAATAAACAAAATAAAAATAAAGCAGTTAAATAAAAAAGGTAATATATTTCAAGCCTTGCTCTATGATTAAATTAACGATTTGAGTTTTAAACCACCCAGAACAATTAATTCCATTAATTTTTGACTGTTAGCAACTTTAATCCATATTAAGTTGCATTCCAACATTTACACACTACGTTTTCCTTCAAGGCTCTGAAAGGTCCACACTGAAACCTCCTGTACCATCTGTAGTCCTTGCTTCTTCTTAGTTCCACGCTTCTTAAGTTGGTCTTCAAATCAGAGTGGCGATTTTGCTTTTCTTTTTCTAGCCACTCTAGGATGAAGTGGCATCTTCTTGGGTCTTAAAACATTCTACGTATTCTTTCTAAGTACCCCTAATCATTTAATCATATGGCTCATTATCCAACCCATTGTATGTAATCCTAGTTCACTGCCAATCAATTCTTTCACCTGAATCCGCTACTCTCTTTTACCTTTTTAGTGAACTTCCTTTTACAAGCATTTAACACTTGCCTCTTTTGTAGTCACCCACATCTTGCTGGAATACTTAACTAAGGATCTTGAGATGGACTTCAACTTTGCCAGTTTCGCTCCCTCTAGGGTGCGTTCCACTAAGCGCTCACAACGATCAAAATGTACCTTTAGCCGTTCCACTAGACGACCGCGGTCGTTGTGGTCGTGGCGAAAACGTCACTAATGACGTCATTATTTTCGCTCCACAAAGCTCACAACGCCCCACCTTAAGAGCTGGGTCGAAGTGGGCGTTCAGAAATTTGGTGCAATTTCTAAAAGCAAAGATGGCGACCGAAAACATTATCTCATGTAAATGAAAGTATTATCTCATGTAAATAATTGAATGTGTTTCTCGAAAGTCTAAAAAAAATAGTAAAATGAAAAATTACTTATCCCTTAACATACTAAATCACTGAATAACGACCAATTACACTTTGTTAGTTAATAATACGTGGCTTAAGTTTTCGCTTTTCACCACTGCGATTTTGTAAAATTGCATTCCACTTTTCATCGGAACTAGATGAAGAACTATCTAAAGCATTATTACGTTGCATTAATAAATATCCTTCTGTTGCCACAAAAGACATTTTAATTTTATTTAAACGTAAATTTTATAAATACTCCACTAAAATGTAATATAAAAATTGAATTATATATGTATATATAATTAATATAAGTGAACTTTACCAATAATTAATAAAGTTTATTATAACTGCTTATAAACGGGGTTAATATTAAAAAACAACCTCTTCAAACGTCTGACTTATTTTCGAGGTCGCCATTTGTAATGTTTACATGAACGGTTTAAACGCCCGATAGTCCATTCCACTTGGGTTTTCGATTGTAACACTCGCAAGCAAGTAGAACGGGCAAAACCGCGGTCATGAGCGTGATCGTTGTGAACGCTTAGTGGAACGCACCCCTAGTGAATTTTAACACCTTCTAAATTGCCCTCCAAAAAAGCACCTGTTCATTTAATTTCAAACGCCGAACTCATTTTTGCTAGGCTAAATACATATATTTGAAGTGCCTAAACTCACTGACTCACTGACTGGGGAAACATACACTGCCCCCATCCCAACTGGGGGCGCTCCCTTGGCTTTTACACCGTGGTGGCCGTTATAGGCTTCGGTCACTAAACTCCCAGAACAATCTAGGCCTTTCTTCTCTCCTCAGGTCAACTTCGTTGCAATATATATCTATAGAATTCTAACAATACTATTATCATTCCCTAAGTTTATGAAGTTGGTAGGTTTGTATTTAGAACTGATAGGTTATTTTAGAGGGATTTGTTGACTTTTTATCTCCGCTAGTGATTGAATTTCCAGGCTACATGCATAATATTATTAAGGTGGACACAGGAATGCTAGGCATGGTGCCTGAATTAATTGAAGTTACAAATAAATCTATTATGATTTTGGCTAGGAGGAATACAAATTTAATAAAATTAGAGCACCATGCCCGCTTTCCTAACTGTACAGCCTTGTATTGAGACATTGCGTGCGTACATTTAAAAAGACAAAAAAAAAAAACGATCCCACATGTGATTAGTTGAATGTACCTCCTCAATTTACAAGCTGTCAGGAAGCATCGGCCTTCTGTTGTCCCTCGAAGGATGTCGGACTCGAGTGATAAGATCCAAGCAAAACCTCTCCCAAGGCAGTCGGCTTTCTTTGTCTTTTCGAGAAACAACAGGTGGGTATCCAAGAGAGGAACAAAACTTGTCTAGCTACCCTGTATCATTTCAAAACAAAGGTGTAGCTTAGACAACTACTTTACTGTTTCCTTCTGTTATTCTCCAAATTTTGTCTGTGTTTATGCAATTTTTTTTACATAATGTAGAAGCATACTATTTTATTTATTTATCTTTCCGTAGACATAAGTGTAATGTAGTTTATATCTAAATTATGCTAGTGTTTTTTGTAGTTATTGTTTTTAATCTTGCTTACAAACACTTATCTTTAAACATAAACGAAATTATAACTTTTAAATGTATTCTTGTTCGTTTTTTAATTATATATTTTATTTTTCTAAGGTTTGTAATAGATTTACTCAGAAAATTTTGTGATTCACTCAGCTATTGCAGTTATTAGGGGTTATACGATTACAACTTATTGCGTTCAAAGTGGAGGTTTTAGTATCACAATGTCTGGCAATTTTATATTGTAATTTATTTCCAATACTCTTAAATAAATCAGCTTTTTACAATTTAATTTAAAATTACGAAAAACCATTTCTGCAAAATATGGTGAGATAAGATACATAAATAGTTTGGCACTTAAATTTAGACGTAAAGCTTCAGATATAAATTCAGAGAAAAACTATCTCCGCATTAGGGACAAAGAACATTTTTCGGTAAGGATTTTTTTATTTTTTTAAAAAAAAGTGAGCTTTTAGAATAATGAAGTGATGAACATAAAAATGTCTGTTATCGCAGACGGTTGGGAATGAGATAACGTTGCGTTTCTATAAATGAACGTACCAGTTCAGGAGTTCCATATAATGTTCTACTTCTATCGTCAGGCAAGGTTTTAGACGAGGAAGGTGGCGTATTCCGTCCATTCATCGCAAGAATTTATTTAAAAAAATGCATAGCCTGATTTTCCTTCTGATAGAATAGAAAAAGCTTATAGTTTTGACCACTCTTACAGGTTAAAAAATGGCCTTCTATTAGTTAACGATTTTAACGATGTTAACCTGATTTTCCTTCTGATAGAATAGCAAAAGCTTGGACCATTCTTACAGGTTAAAAATTGCCTTCTATTAGTTAAAGATGGATTCATTTGATTTGTAATCTGAAAATTATTTTAGATGTTTCACGGATGGTTCCAAAGGTCTGGAGTCCTTATATCTGCAATAGGGGGTATCACATAGTGCTTCTAGGAGAGAGAGCCATATGAGGTTTAGGGCTTGTCAGGCTGCATTCTAGGATTTCATCTCTAGGCTGCAGTTGAGATTTTCTACGAGACTCGAAGTGTTTTTATTAAAGATATTCTTATAGTCTGGGTGCCGGGTTATATGAGGATTTAAGTAACATCTAGGAGGTGATTAGGCTGGCTAATTCAAGAGCCTCTTTTTCACTCATCCTGTCCCGAACCAGCTGTTAGATATGAGCCCATAGTGTCTTTGGATAGCGAGGTTTCCTCTCTACTTTGAAGAACTATTAAACTATGTAAACTACACCGAGTATATGCATGCCAGTCAGTATAGCAGATTTCCAAAAGTTAAAGCAGAGGATAAGAAATTAGCTATATAAGAGCCGAGTGATTAAAGGCGCTAAAATTAAATATAATGTAAAACTGTTGTTTGACTCCACTGTCTTTGCCTGAACGTTATTTAAGGTTAATATGAGTAATTTACACTCAAAGAAACAATTACTATCCGATAGAAATTAAGGTCTTTTTTTTTTGGATGTGTAGCACTTAGGAAGGGGGAAGGTAAGAAGCACATTAGGCGAAAATCCCATAACGGTCTGACCTTTCATTAAAATTGACTTATTGATTTATTTTGGGCATGTTGATATTAAAAACGTTTGATGCAAACATTCTGGAAAAGGAAGAATAAATTACGAATGTTGACGGGTTTTTGCCCAATGGTATTGAAGACTCGGGAAGCATCTAAAAGTAATTGGAGAAGGAACTAGAATGTAAGGAGGCTAGAGTAAGATGTAGTCATTTTGCATTTATTTTTCGAGGCAGATTTTATATATATATATATATATATATAAATAATAACATGTTAGGTATAACATAAAAAATTAGTATCAGAAGGAAACAGTCTTAGTGCATGTAAGGAATGGATTCAAGGAAAGGAAGAATACAAACATTTAAAAATACATTTATTTATTTATTTATTTTAAAGAAAGAGCTTTCTGTAGCTAGTTTTGGATATACAGAATGGACTATATTGTAGATTTGGCCGTACTTAAATGTTTCTTGCATGGTAGATGAAGAAGAGTTAGAAGAAGGCGTGACCGCTAGGCCTAGAAGGATGTCCGAATTCAATATGGCAACCAAACAACAGCCCATACCGCCCGCATCGTCCTTCTTCATATTTTCCAGCACCAACAGGTGATTGTTTGCCGACATCATCAAGTACATAAGTTTTTTTTTTAAGAGAAAAGAAAAACATTAAAAAAGAAAAAAACAAGTGTGACTCACACGATTCTTTCTTACAGCAATTCTCGGATTTGTAAGTGACAAATTTGCTTCATTCTGAATTTTTGGATAAATATTAATTGCGTTCGGTATTTTGTAAAGGGAATAAGTACTTTAGATCATAACGTAACTATTGTAAAACGAAATAAGCGCATAAAATCATAACGTAACTATAGTAAAAGGAAATAAGCGCCTTAGACCATAGCGTAACTATTGTAAAATGAAATAAGCGCCTTAGACTATAGCGTAATTATTGTAAAACGAAATAAGCGCATAAAATCATAACGTAACTATTGTAAAAGGAAATAAGCGCCTTAGACCATAGCGTAAATATTGTAAAATGAAATAAGCGCCTTAGACCATAGCGTAACTATTGTAAAACAAAATAAGCGTCTTAGATCATAACGTAACTATTGTAAAACGAAATAAGCGTCTTAAATCATAGTGTAACTTTATATTTTTTAATAAGCGATTAACTTAAGATGATAGTATAACTCAGTACCTCTTCCAAAAAAACGCTTGGAATCAATTTAAACGCGTAAAGTTTTAAACCAAAAAACCAAAGGACTGTACATAAAATTAGTGAGTTACTAAATTTAAAGATACCACTGATTTGGTTTTCAAGAAACTCTGAAAAAAAAAAAAAACCTAGGCCACGTATACAAGAGGCTCATCATTCTGAAATAGCACTTAAGAGGCGTAACTCCTCTCCTATCCAAGAACTTCTCTTAAAATTAATTTTTACTAGGAAAAAAAAAAAATGCAAATGCATTTGAAACATTTTCAACATGTTATACATCTATATGCATATAATATTGTTAAAGAAATTTTTAGAAGTTTAGATCCAATCAAAATCTTTGAAATTCCAATAATTTTTTAAGGTTTTTAAGCAGGGAAACAACAGAAATTAGTAAAAACTATCTGAGCAAATTACAATTTAGTGCAAAAAAAAGGGAACACTTATTTTTTGAAATATTGCAAATAACATCGACCTGTCTTGGAAAAGGACTCTACAGGAAAAATTACAGGGTCCTGCCAATGTCATAATCTTTTCTTGTTCAGCGTATGATGAACACTCCAAAATATCCTTTTTGAATCTTTTTAATTAAATACATAATGAACTATAATGACTTTACATTCACCTTCAAGCGAGCTTCATTCATTTTTACTCTTTACAAAATTATTTATATTTACAAATTAAGTATAGACCAGTTCCCTGAGAGCTTTACACTCATTGATATACATTCAAAATGGTGTTCAGTTCTTTATAGATCTTGATACAGTCTTGTTTTCAGTCTTCTTGAAGATGTAGGCTCGCCAAGGTGGTTGTAGAGGTGGCCAGAGTGTGAAGAGTGAGGAAGAAGTTGTCCGTTAGTTTAGTGAATGTCTTGAATGTTCAGTTCTCTGGGTATTTGTGGGTTACCAGTAAACCATAATACGGTCAGTGGCTATTCGTAGTACTTTATTTTGGAAAAGTCTGTAATCTTTTTCAACACTTCAATTATTTTTTAATTCGAATTTTCTGCATTACTTTCATCTTTTCAATGCTATCCTCTCTTTGATGGTAATTTAAACATTAAATATCCCACCATTCTGCTTGAGGTACGATTATTGCAGTTAGTAAAAATTAGCACTCCAACCAAGGCCTTTCTATAAGCTCCAGAAGCGAAACGAAGTTGTACGAAATACTTTCACTGGCCACTGCTGATAATCTTTTCTTTGGCAGTATATTCACTTCTTCGCGCTGTTATTAGTTTATAATCAATCCACTCTTCTGCTTACAAAGATTAGTTTCAACAATTCAATTTTAAGAAATGTGCCCAGGGACGTAGCTCTCACTAGTTCCAAGTCTCGGCCTACCGAAATATTTTTTTGGAAAAGAACACGAAATTGCTTTTATTATTCTTTATATTGTATTTTTTTAATTTCAGTTAACACATGCTTCTTGTATTGTATTTGAATTACTTGCTCTACAAAGTCAAACATTCAAAAACAACAAACAAGTTCCCAAGTTATTTTTTTCCAGTCTCTTACGCTAAGTCTCTATTCCTGTGAAACAATTTGGGAATCATGAGCTTACGAAGACTTAGTCTTTCTTTAGAAATCGCTAGAAAGACGAGACGCGCTTTGAGCTGTCATTTTGAATTGAAAAACTTCACTAACTTTTACTTTACTGGACATCTTTTCAGTCAGACAATTTGTTCGATTTGTGACTTGGGTAACATTGCCTTTTTTTGCTGCATTAATGTGTATCTTTATTTTATATTTTTTAATCTTTTTTGACTGCGTGTTTAAATTTAAAATTACACTCAGATGGAAAATGAAAATTACTTTCTATTGAATTAATTGTGTAGGAACGTAACTTTAATTGAAGTCAAACACTATATCACTTTAAGTTAGAAGGAAATATTTGCGGCGAAACAGAAGTACAATTTCTTTAAGACAGATTTCTTTAATAAAATCTTCAACGGAAATTTACATGCCATTTTCCAAAATAGTTTTCCACGAATTTCTGCCTGGAAATATTTAAAAAAAAGTTATTTTGATTTGTCCACAAAATTTAAATTTTACTGAGATTCCTTGAACTATGAGGCAACTTCCATACTCTCAAGTCCTTTATTTTGGCATCGAAACATATTGTACTCCTTAAAGTGTAAATAAATAAATAAATCAAATATAAAAATAGTAATAATTACAATAATAATAAATACTAATAAAATATTACTTAATTTATAAATAAAATTGTTAGAAATTTTAACTACATGAGTTGGAAATATCAAAATCGAGCCAAGATTTACAGAGTAATTAGTAATAATAATTTTGGAGGGGGCCTTACATAAAGGGGGCTAACTCCTCTCCCATTCGATATACAGCGTCGAGACCCCCAAAAGGCACATCTACATGAAATTCCGAATCGAATGACACCTCATTAAAACTGTCCGGTAGGACAGTTGTATAAGGGTTGACCATCAAAAACTGCACGAAAAAGCGTAACGTTGAAAAACACCCAACTTTGACAATTTTTTTCTCTTTTTCTATAAAAGATAAAATTCCCAAATTTTCTTTAAATCTTACTCCAAACCCTCCTTCATAACTGTAATTTTTTTGCAACCACCCAGATCTAATAGGTTTCGAGAAAAAAGTTGCCGAAAATGAGCAAAAACCGCTTTTTCAAAAAATGTTCTTGTTCTTGTTTTTCTTCTTCTTGTTCTTGTTGTTCTTGTTGTTACCTTTTTTGTAAACAACGTAGCGCCTAAACGCGTGAACCGATTTTCATGAATGAGGTGTCATTCGATTCGGAATTTTATGTAGATGTGCCTTTTGGGGGTCTCGGCCCTGTACATCGAATGGGAGAGGAGTTAGCCCCCTTTATGTAAGGCCCCCTCCAAAATTATTATTACTAATTACTCTGTAAATCTTGGCCCGATTTTGATAAAATTTGGTAGGATGATAGGGTTAGGGCTCCCCTACCTAACAATAAAGCGACGATCTGCTCTTACACTTGTTAAGGGGAAGTATAGCAATCGTTTCAAATTATCGACACGTGAACCGATTTTCATGAATGAAGTGTCATTCGAATCGAAATTTTGTACAGATTTGTACTTTAAAAGTCTCTACGCTATGCCTCATAAGGAGGGGAGTTCGCCCCACCCAAATAAGGCCCTTTCTAAAACTATTATTACCAATATTTCTACAAAGCTTAGTCCGATTTTGATAAAATTTAGCTCAAATAAGTGGTTAAAGCTCCTCTACGTGGCTGCGAAGTGCCATCATGCTCTTACACCTACTAAGAGGAAGTACTGCAATCGTTAAAATTATCAATGAGTGAACCGATTTACATCAATGAATTGTCGTTCGATTCAAAATCTTTGCCTTTTAGGGAGAAGTACTGTAATCGCAGTTTATTTTTCTTGCTCCTCTTAAAAGGAAGTACTGAAATCGCAGTTTAATTTTGTTATTTACGTACAAATACCTTCCTATTTTATTCAAAACGCTTTCTCAAAAAAATGGTTATTGAGGATGGTTTGGGGACCGCAACTATAACCATTCTTTAAAAAGATCTCTCCAGTGGTAGTTACGGTTCCGATTTAACACCTTATCAGGTTATAATGATAGAATAGCTTATTCCAAATTTTAAAAAAATCTGTAAAGCAGACGTAACTTTGCTAATAGACAAAAAGGAAAATCTATCCAAAAGGTACAAAAATCTCCTTAACAAAAACTTACAGTTTAAAAAGTTAAGTATAAGGGTTGATTAAACGCCAAAAGGTACACAAATCAGCAAGTACCCAACATTTCATTAATACTTCATTGATATTATTTTAGTAATTTTACTGCATTAACTTTTCCTTCACATTTTTTAGAATTTATTAGATGTCACAGACCCTTATGCTGGCCAGTTCATTCATAATATTTTTTTATTATAATTATGATAAAATGAGTGATGAATTATTCTGAGTAGTCACATATACATGCATGTTAAAGTAGAAAAAAACAAAGTTAGAGTCGGCCACTTTTTAAATTTCAATCACGGAGGATTCAAAACAATATTTCAGTCTTAAATTCGTCTTACCGAAATATTCGTGAGCACAAATAACATACATTTAATAACAAGTAGATTATTCAACAATATTTACTCATTTCTCAATTGTAATTTAATTTAGTCCCCCTAATTTTACTTATGGTAAAATACTGGAATAATTAGCTGTCCTAAAAATATGCATATCTTTATTTTCTTTATTTTATATTACATATATATAACATTGTGGGAAGAACACCTAGATTGAGAATGTAATTGAAGAAAACTATATTATTTGCGATAAAGCCAGATTATTTATTACTTATTATTACAAACGTTTGACTACAACATAAAATAACAATTACTTTAATCGAAGAATGAACTTAAACCAATGATTTTTATTTAAAAATAAAAATAAATGCATAAAATCATTGATGTAAAAAAAGTTTATGAATTTTTTAGCCTCTTATTTTTTTTATATTTTTTATAACGTTTTCTTTTTCACCTGTGATTAATAGTTTGATTATTATAGATAAATAGATATTACAGTCAATCTAAGTTAAATGGTGTGTTACTTGAGTAAATATTTTGTAGACGAAAATGGCCAGCATAAGGGTCTGTGACATCTAATAAATTCTAAAAAATGTGAAGGAAAAGTTAATGCAGTAAAATTACTAAAATAATATCAATGAAGTATTAATGAAATGTTGGGTACTTGCTGATTTGTGTACCTTTTGGCGTTTAATCAACCCTTATACTTAACTTTTTAAACTGTAAGTTTTTGTTAAGGTTCATGAAAATCGGTTCGCGCGTTTAGGCGCTACGTTGTTTACAAAAAAGGTAACAAGAGGAAGAAGAAGAAGAAGAAGAAGGAGAAGAAGAAGAAGAAGAAGAAGAACAACAACAACAACAAGAACATTTTTTGAAAAAGTCGTTTTTGCTCATTTTCGGCAACTTTTTTCTCGAAGCCTATTAGATCTGGGTTGTTGCAAAAAAAAAAAAAAAAAAAAAATTACAGTTATAAAGGAGGGTTTGCCCTATATTATAAAGAAAATTTGGGAATTTTATCTTTTATAGAAAAAGAGAAAAAAATTGTCAAAGTTGGGTGTTTTTCAACGTTACGCTTTTTCGTGCATTTTTTGACGATCACCCCTTTTACAACTGTCCTACCGAACAGTTTTAATACACTACTGGCCACACACTATCCAGTTAAAATAACCACGCTACGCCACGATACAATCTGCCTCGGCAAAAATATATTTCGTTAAAAAAATAAAATAAAAAGTTTAACTAAAGACATTTAAGTATTTTGTGAAATATTTAGAGTTGCACTGGCTGTACAACAAATTTGAGCGTCTGGCTTATTGAGTTTGGTCACCAATTGGAATATTTTCACATGTTTTATTTAAACAATAAATTCTGTGAAATTTTAATTTAAAATTGAGTAAGTATAATTTTTGCGCGTATGTCATAAATTTGTTTAATTTTATATTTTTAATTTTTTTTATTTTATTTTATCAGATTTGTATATTTTTTTTACTAAAAAAAAGTAAAGAATAGAATAAAAAAGAAATGAAATTTAATATTGAATGTGGAATGTAGTAATAGATGCTTTAATTTATTTAAATTTGCTAATTTTAAGCGTGAAAAGTAGTAAGTTATCAAAAATTTATGACAACGATATGCCGAGTGCTGCATTTTATCTGTTGAATCGTAGAGTAGTAATAATTTTCTTTAAATATTTTATTTAATATTTGTTCTTTTTTAATTAATTGGGAATATATATTTCTAAATTGATTCCATACTTAGTTAGATATCCCTTGATACGAATTTAGAAAATCCAATGAAAATCTTTAATGCAGAGGTTTCTTTGATCAGAATGGCGATATCTTTTATTTGTTGAAAAATAAAATAAACGTAACTTTACAAATAATTATTGTAGAACATTGAGCTGTTCTATTTTAAAACATTAAACGAAATTCTCAAATTAAACAATCAAGGTTTTCATATTAAACATTAAATAAAAACGTAAGGAGTAAACCGGGAATCGAACCTATTATCAACAATTCATATTAGCTTTACAAGTCACGTCTTTAACCGCTCGGCTATCGTGGCGCCTTTAAATTACACATATTCATTCTAAATAATAAATTAATTTCCTATCAAAACCAATTTTTTAGTAACTAAAATAGACTATCTAAAATTTTGATCACAATTACAACATTTCTGTTTCTAAATTTCTGAATTTATTTGATAATTAATCGTGATTTTCGAGGGAAATCTATCTATGTTTCAATAATGAATGCCCTGTATGTTTATTTGTTACTAGTATATGTTGTATGTTTTTCTAAAATACTTCAAATTAAATTTTATAATCTACGTAATTTTTCTTTAAAAAATAATATATTTAGAAAATACGATTTTAAAAGATCAAATAATTTTGAAAAAAGTCTTCCAGGAAAGCCTTCTTTTTCATCAATTTAATGGGCCATCGTGGCCGGTTTTAGGCATTGGTCTTCATAATGGATATAGTTGAACCAATGTGTCTGATTATTGACTAGGCAACTTTAATAAATTGCTTTTTTTGTATGCCTAAATCTTATGATATTACACTGTTTATACAAGGCATCGTTTATTTTATCAAAACAAATGCCTAAAATGCTTGGGAACTAGTCGATAAAAGCAATATATGAAAGCAGGCTATCTCGGCAAGGTTAATTATAAAGCTTATTTGAAATGTTACTTATCACAAAGAAGAATTTTATTAATCTATTTCCTTCTGATAAGGTAGCATAACTTTTGAATGCAAACATGAGTTTAATTTTTTTTTTTAGTTTAATTTATGTTCTCTTTTTTGTTTTCTGTAGGATTCGCGTATTCTGTCATTGGTTATGCAACCACAGCCATTTTAGCAATGTGATCTTAGTGTGTATTATGGTGTCCTCAGCTCTGTTGGCTGCTGAAGATCCACTCAAGGCTGAATCACCAAGAAATAAGGTATTAATGGTATAATTTTTAGTATAAAGATAGTTGGGAATCCGCTACGTTATAAAATACGTTATCTTCAGTTTCTTCAAGACATTCTTAAAAATATTTGTTACTTCCTCACGTCCCAAGACCCAAGTCTTCTACTGCTTCTCTCTGTCTTCACATAGCCATGTACAATCCTTATTGTAGTGGGACAAACGCAAAAGTTATCACCAACTTTTGTCAATTTTCCAACATTTCAGTGAACAGCACTTTGATATATGTATAAAATATATATTCGTTGATTGCTATAAAGAATTTTAGGGATTCTTAATAATTGATGGATTCCTATATAAATGTAAGAAGAAGATTTTTAGACAATAGAGTAGTACAAAAGTTGGCTGAAGACATCTACACAGAGAAAGCATCATAATTCGCCCTGGCTTTTCAATTTAGCAGTTAGTCATGGGGTCACCTACGCTCCAGTGAGGGTTAGTAGGGACAGTTATGGTAAAGAAGGCTTGGATTAATGGAATTGAATGAAAGGTTAGTCGGGTAGGCTTGGCTTTGTATGTCAGAGACCACGGTAATTTTAAGACCATTGAGAATAGTCTAATTGAAAATGTAGAAGAGAGCGAATTGACTAGGGTAAGTTGGATTTTGGATTGGATGGATTTTATTATAAAGGTACGAATCTGTGGCTGTTCCATGAAATTCACATTCTTACGCCTATAATTGGACCAAAAAAAAGAGTAACAATATTTGTCATCTGACCCATTATGTCGGTTTAGAGTTTAATAATTTGTTTCTACTGTTTCCGTCTGGCGGATTTAATCTGTGCAATGAAGAGAGAATTTTACTTTTAGTCATAAGTTTGGTACCTTTTTGAATGGGGCATAGTTTACAGTAACGGGCCCTTACATCCCTTCTAAGCGATGGGCCTGTCACTTCTTAATGAAAAGAATTATTAACTGCAATAAATAAAATGGCCTCCAAATTAGATTTTTTGTGGCCCCTAAAAACCTTATAAAAAATAATTTTGTAAATTATTGAACATTAACTTCATAAACTCAATCACCAATCACATTGCATCACTTTTATGATTTTGGCCAATCACGGGCGTGTAACAAGGCAAATGACCTGGCACCATGCTGTATTACCAAAAAATCAGATGGTACTAAAGATATATTTTAGGTTGTAGTACAATCTTAACTGGTGCAACTTATAATGACAGTATATTTAATTCATTTAATTTTAATTATGTAGTAAAATTTAGCAAAATGCTTTTAAAACAATAACTATTTGAAAAGTATCGATTTGTTAAACATTACTAAATTATTAAATAATTATCTTACAACAGGGATTAGCTGTGCAGTTAGTATATTGGATTCCCACGCGGTAATCCCGGGTTCGAATCCAGCTGCTGGCCCTTAGATTTTCTCTTTCTAGGAGCCTCTTGTAGCTCACTGTCCGGTTATGGACAGTGCTGTCTGTAACGAGAGAATACTGTCCGGAGGCCGGCAGTGCACTGAAAAAAGCTCCGGGCACCAATTACCTCGGATGTTGACGCGCTTTAAATTAAATATATATATTCATGCGATAACTTTTCTTCGGTAATATTAAATAAATTATTAACTCACATATTATTATAAGCGCAGATTCCCCCTTGGTAACCCATTGTTTAGATTGTTCTTTGGTCTCAGGAGTGTAGTGATGTATCCATGTTTCATCCACAGTGACGAAACGACGCTTAAAGTCCTGCGGATTCTTCTGGAACAGCTGCAAACCGTCCTTGCAACACTTCGCACGATTTCGTTTTTAGTCAAGGGTGAGCAATCGCGGCACCCATCTTGCGGATAGCTTTGTCATGTCCAAATGTTGATGCAAAATATTATGTACCCGTTCATTCGAGATGCCCACAGCACTAGCAATCTCACGCACTTTCACTCTTCTGTCATCCATCACCATATCATGGATTTTATCAATGATTTCTGGAGTAGTAACCTCAACAGGGCGTCCAGAACGTTCAGCGTCACCCATATGGCCACTCCGAAAATTTTGAAACCACTTATAAACTGTTCTAATCGAAGGTGCAGAGTCACCATAATGTTTATCAAGCTTCTCTTTAGTCTACTGAGGCGTTTTGCCTTTCATAAAGTAGTGTTTAATCAACACACGAAATTCTTTTTCGTCCATTTTTTGAAAATCACTCGACTTCCTCGATTCAAACGAATGCCAAACACAAAGAAATAAACCGATCTGGCTGAAACTTGGTGTGTGTTCTTCCAAGAATGCTACTAACTAAACATAACCTCGATACGCGCCAGTAGTGCTATCTCTCTGACTTTGCACGGACTTATCAAACGACCCTCGTATCTAAGATTATTTTAATATTTTTCCAGGTTCTTATATATTTTGACTACTTCTTTACGTCTGTCTTCACTGTGGAAATATGCCTCAAGATGATATCCTATGGTTTCGTGTTGCACGATGGAGCATTCTGCAGATCGGCCTTCAATTTATTGGATCTGCTGGTTGTCTGCGTATCTCTGGTATCAGTTTTCTTTAGGTAAATGTTTCAAGTTATATTATATTCAATCAATAAACCTTTATTTATAATTAAATGAAAAAATAAACAAAAAAAGGAAATGCATGGCTTATAGCCATCTACAGTTATATTATATTTTAACTAAAGTATTTTATGTTAAATTTGGACTATTAGCGTTAGCACGATTATTCAAAATTTTCAATTTCAATTTTTTTTTTTAAATTGTATTTTCACCAAAAGTGAAAATAAAGACATAAAATATTTGTGGTTACAACCTTTAATGAGAAGAAACATAACCATTTTCCTTTGTCACTCGGTCAACTACGACCTGAAAACGCCGATGAATTGGAGTGAATGGATTCGCACTAAGTCTTCAGTTTCCTGCAGAGTAATTCTACACTGCCGCACTCACTTCTAACTACCTTGGGACTTACATTATAAAGCCAATGGAATTCCCAGACTTGAGGTATCGAATTCATGCTGGTGACAAATTGATCTTCACCGTTTTAAGTTAGAAGAAAATTAGTGAATTTTAATAACTCCGACATAACCAGAATTTTGTTAAAAAACTTTTCTGGATTTAAGGACAATAACTGGAGGCTTTCCTTTACTAAGGAAGTCATCTTTTCGTTTAAAGCGCCGCATTAAAGGACTTTTTTTTTTGGTTTTAAAGGCGTCATTGTCATTCTATTACTCGGCGGTTTTCATTCATTACGGCTTCACGAAACTCGAAATACCTTCACTGAAGTCACCACATCACTGAAATTATAATCATTAGTGAATTTCAATATTGATTGATTGGTGACTGATATTTATTTGTTGTGCCAAGCTTTCTACCTAAGAACTAGGTCATGTTCAGGGCTGTGGAACATAGTTTACAATGTGATTACAATAATTGTATTAAACTGAATCTGTGTACCATAATGTAGTTTAAAAAATGATTTACCTTTTTTGTAAATAAAATAAAATAAAAATTTTTGTAAACTACATTAGACCAACACTCGCCCCTCAACCAGAAATTAGTAACTAGTGATGGTAGTAAGTAGTAGTAATTGCCTGTTTTTTTAAGGCAGGCTTTAACGACCAACTACCAATTAGGTGACGTGGACGGAGGCGACTAGCAAACATACTTTACTATAAATTTCTTTTATTAACCTTTAAATAAAATCCAAGGCCTCTAAGACCGGGAATCGAACCCAGTACCACAACACATATTAGCTTCACAGGTCTCGCCTTTAACCGCTCGGCTACCGTGGCGCCTTAGGGTGCGTTCCACTAAGCGACCACAACGACCACGCTCACGACCGCGGTTTTGGCCGTTCCACTTGCTGGCGAGCGTTGCGATCGAAAACCCAAGTGGAATGGACTGTGGGCGTTTTAACCGTTCATGTAAACATTACAAATAGCGGCCTCGAAAATAAGTTAGAAGCTTGAAGAGGTTGTTTTTTAATTTTAACCCCGTTTATAAGCAGTTATAATAAACTTTATTAATTATTGGTAAAGTTGACTTATATTTAAAATATATATGTATATAATTCAATTTTTATATTACATTTTCGTGGAGAATTTATAAAATTTACGTTTAAATAAAATTAAAACGTCTTTTGTGGCAACAGTTGGATATTTATTAATAATGCTTTAGAAAGTTCTTTATCTAGTTCCGATGAAGAGTGGAATGCAATTTTACAAAATCGCAATGATAAAAAGCGAAAACTTAGGCCACGTGTTATTAGCTATCAGAGTAATTGATCTTTATTCAGATGAAGAATTTAAAAGTTATTTCAGGTAAATGATTTTGTGTTATTCAGTGATTTAGTATGTAAAGAGATAAGTAATTTTTCATTTTATAGTTTTTTGTAGACTTTCGAGAAACACATTCAATTATTTACATGAAATAATACTTTCATTTACATGAGATAATTTTTTCGGCCGCCATATTTTGTTTTAAAAATTGCGCCATATTTCTGAACGCCCACTTCGACCCAGCTCTATAGATGGGGTGTTGTGGGCTTCGCGTGAGCCACGACCACAACGACCGCGGTCGCCAAGTGGAACGCCTAAAGGTATGTTTTGATCGTTGTGGTCGCTTAGTGGAACGCACCCTTAGTGATAGTTAAATATGAGATAAAGTCTTACCATTGTTCAAACTACATTTGTTTTTTGTTTACAGCTCTGGAGCTATATCTGTAGTAAAAATTCTAAGAGTGCTAAGAGTTTTAAGGCCACTCAGAGCTATCAACCGAGCTAAAGGACTGAAGGTGAGTCAAATATTTTACTCTTATTTCTTTTTTTTTAAATAAAAATATTAATGATTATTTATTTATAAACTTTGCATTATTACTTTTATTATTTGGATGTGAAGAGAACTTCATTCAATGTTTTATATACTTTTGACATTCAGGATTTCGCAGATATTTTTATTTTACGTTTTTTACTATTAAAAATAATGACCACACTAGTGTTGAATTTCAAAAAATATATATATATCACTTACACGGTATCAATACAGGCTCTCTAAAAAATCACTGCATTAAATAATTCATTAGCCAATTTAATGTTCTTTTTTTATTTATTATTATTATTTTCATGGCGTAAAAGTAACTTATTTACAATTAATATATTCACTTATTAAATATTCCTCTTTTTTTCCTGCAACCAAATTAATTTTATTCACTTAAAAAAATCGAGAAAACAGACTCGCGACTTACACTTACTACAATTTTTTGAAGTTCCAACTTTCAAATTTATTTATAAATTTGAATTTTTTTGTACTAAATCGTAGTTGGCTTCATTTTTATCTTGGTTTTCTTTATTTATGGTATTTTCTAAGGAAAGGTGACGTCTCAAAAAAATAATGTTCTCCAAATTGTGGAAAGTTGCCAAAATTGTGTCCTTGGTTTTTTTGCCCCAGTGAGTTAATTCAAATGGTGTGAATAATTTGCTATTCGCGATACAAAATTTTGTCAGCCTTCTTATCTCTGTCTGCAATTTAAAACGTTAATTTAATTTTTAATTAAATCGATTACTTTTCTGTTTCCAATCAGTTATTTTCCGTGATATCAGATTTTATCAATACATCAGCTACTTACTTAATTTCGGTTTGTTCCCTTTTTTTTTTTTAATAACAAAGAAATTCCAGTTATTTTTGCTTAAAGCGATTTAAATCAGTCTTCTTTAACTTTTTAGTGAAAAATAAATAAATCTTTTTAACTGATTTCCTCAATTTTGTCAAAAATCAACCATTTCATTGCTCAATTGGCTGATAAGGAGCAAAATTAACATTATAGTCAACACATTTAGAATTGTTAGCTCATTTGAAGGAAATCCCGTAGAACTACTTTTGAGAAAATTCTCAAAAATAGAAAATTATATTCAGTAATCTACTTGAAGTTGATCAATTTGGATTACACGAATTTTGGTATGCCTTTCATGTGATTATTATTATTTGAATTCATTACTTGAACGTTTAGTTCAAACACTGAGATGAGAGATCCACCCCTATTTGTGCTTGTTTTTTTTTTTTTTTTTAAACCTCAAATTCGAAAAACCAGCACAAAATGCAAACCGGGTGGGAGTAAGTAAAAATTTGGATTTACACATGTGCGACATTCTCCTTCTTCAAATTTTTAATTTAGCGTGAGACAGATGCTGGTCCCAATGAGCCCTCTCTAGCTCATTGGGACCAGAATCTGTCTCAGTTTTTTTTTTGGGGCATGATCAGGGTTTTCACAACGGCCGATTTGCGCACCTTCTTTAGTCTCCAATTTTTCATGTTAAAACCAACCCAGAGAAATTTGTTAAAAATGATTTTTTCCCCATTTTAGTAAAAGTGAGGAAAAAAGGAGGCATCTTTTGTTTTGCACAAATTTATTGTCCGATTCCCTGATGTTACCTTTTGAAGCCTGCTAGATGCCATTTAGATGGTTTATATTCCCCGCTTCAAGCGATTTTCCAGCTATGCTACTCATTTAAGCACACATTTACGAGGGTCGTTTGAAAAGTCCGTGCAAAAATAAAAACTACTTAATTTTTTGGGGCAAACCTTTTTTATTTTTCAACATAGTCTCCTTTTAGGCTTATAATCTTCGTACAACGCTGCTCTAGTTTGTTGTTCCCTTCCGAATAATAGGATTTGTCCATGTCTGAAAAATAGCCATTCGTTTCTGCAATCACCTCCTCGTTTGAATAAAATCTTTTTCCCGCCAGCCATTTCTTCATATTGGGGAACAAATAGTAGTCCGAGGGAGCCAAGTCTGGAGAATAGGGGGGATGTGAAACGAGTTGGAACCCTATTTTCATTAATTTTGCGACCACAACTGCTGAGGTGTGAGCTGGTGCGTTGTCGTGATGGAAAAGGACTTTTTTTGTGGGCCAATCGTGGGCGTTTTTCTTGCAGCTCGGTTTTCAAACGGTCCAATAACGATGAATAATATGCACCTGTAATAGTTTTACCCTTTTCCAGATAGTCGATGAGGATTATTCCTTGCGAATCCCAAAAGACAGTCGCCATAATAATTCCGGCCGAAGGAACGGTCTACGCCTTTTTTGGCGCAGATTCCCCCTTGGTAACCGATTGTTTAGATTGTTCTTTGGTCTCAGGAGTGTAGTGATGTATCCATGTTTCATCCACAGTGACGAAACGACGCTTAAAGTCCTGCGGATTCTTCTGGAACAGCTGTAAACCGTCCTTGCAACACTTCACACGATTTCGTTTTTGGTCAAGCGTGAGCAATCGCGGCACCCATCTTGCGGGTAGCTTTGTCATGTCCAAATGTTGATGCAAAATATTTTTGTACCCGTTCATTCGAGATGCCCACAGCACTAGCAATCTCACGCACCTTCACTCTTCTGTCATCCATCACCATATCATGGATTTTATCAATGATTTCTGGAGTAGTAACCTCAACAGGGCGTCCAGAACGTTCAGCGTCACCCATATGGCCACTCCGAAAATTTTGAAACCACTTATAAACTGTTCTAATCGAAGGTGCAGAGTCACCATAATGTTTATCAAGCTTTTCTTTAGTCTCCTGAGGCGTTTTGCCTTTCATAAAGTAGTGTTTACACACGAAATTCTTTTTCGTCCATTTTTTGAAAATCACTCGACTTCCTCGATTCAAACGAATGCCAAACACAAAGAAATAGACCGATCTGGCTGAAACTTGGTGTGTGTTCTTCCAAGAGATGCTACTAACTAAACATAACCTCGATACGCGCCAGTAGTGCTATCTCTCTGACTTTGCACGGACTTTTCAAACGACCCTCGTAAACGCCCGAAAATGATCTAAAAATCACTTTTTTTCTGACTCAGAGGCTGTCAGCGGGACTTACCATTGACAAACTCTATTTCAAAATCTTAAACTTTTTTTTTTTAGTTGAATAATAATGTCACATTTTGTGTAGTGAAACTTGATACATAATTTTTTAATCAATAATTCCTTTATCAAACGGTTGCAGGAAAGAAAACAAATTTTATTATTTCACTGCATTTATGCTTCAAAAATTTTAATTATTTTTTGTTTTCTAATTTTCATTATCTATTTTTATTCTCGTAGCTTTATTATTAAACATCGCAGCAAATATATACTCATTATTACTAAACATTTTTTTTTTAAATTTCATCGTTCTGACATTTTCCACTTAGAAAATATATTGTAGTCAGCACAAGCTTATTTAGAAAACAAAAAAAATACAGCATAATTAAAAGATTTAATTTTTAAAATTGAAATCTATTAAAATAAATCTGCGACACCCTGGAAATTTAAATAAATTTAAAATTGAAGTTAAATTTAATTGTTGAGATTTCGGTTAACTGTTTAAAATATTTTTAGTAGACAAAATAAAGAATATTATATTTCAAATTTAAAGCATTTGTATTTCTCAAAATATTTACTAAGAAGTTTTGACAGTGAAATTCGTTTTATAGTTTTTGTTAAAAAAATAAAATAAATAGGGAGTGAAAAAAAATGCAAGTTGCATATTCTGAGAATGTAATAATTTTTTTTCTGCGGTTTTTGTTACAAATTTTGAATGTTCCTAAATAAAACTACGCAACAGCAATAATGGTTTATTTCCAATCAGGATAATTTAAAAATTAAAATGAATAATAAAATCAATTAAAAGGTTAACAAAATTATAAATAGCAATAATTATTTTTTATCAATCAGCGTAATTTTAAATGGGCATAAAAAATTAAATTAAAAAGAATTAACTATTAGGTTGCAGGGTTGATCTATGCGTTTGTTTTTTTTACCTTCAACTCTACTTTGGTTTTGTTTACCATGTTTACTGAAGCATAATATTAGGTACTCATTTTATTATGCTTATCAGCTTATGAAAATATTTTTACGATTTAAAACCGAGCTGAATCTAAAAATTTAAAGATGTTACTCTACTTTGTTTGGGTTCCACTCCTAAGAAAATGCTCAGGTTCAAGGGACAGGTACATTGTGCTCAGTATTAAACTCAAATCAACCTTTTATATCGATTAAAATCATAAAAAGAAAACAAAAAACTGAGGTGATCAAAGTTCTGATCCAGAATTTTGCCCAATTTTAAAATCAGAAATTGGTCTTCGAGTGGGCTTTTTATACACTACTAAAAGATATAACGGCGTTTTATAATACTGAACCTATATTTCCAATTTTTTGGGTTTAAAATTTTTAAGTATGCCATTTTATTACTTTATCTTTTAATTTAATTTGTGTGAATTTAGATATATTATATATTTTAAAAAATCGTATTAATAATTAATTAGAAAATATCAAATTATCAAGGATATAATTGATGTTAGTCAAACTGGTGAATAGTTATTATTTTTTCCAATTTTTTATTATTTTTATTGCGTATTTATTTTGTTTTGTTTTTTGCTTTTTTATATTTTTCATTTGCTTATGTTTTTGAGAAGAGAGTACTTTTTAGTGACTATCCAATCAGAAAGTTGACATAAGTAAAGTAATCGTCTATTTTTTCAGGGGCTTAATGACAAACTACCAATTAGGTGTCGTGGACGAAGGCGGAAGCTCATACTTGACTGCAAACAATTTTTTTATAACAAATAAAAAGTAGCTATACGCGGGATTTGAACTAGTGATCTTCTACACATAAGGCGACGCTCTTGACCACTAGACCAACACTCGCCTCTAGTTGATATAAGTACAAGAGAAGAGATCTTTTGTGCCTGACTTTTTCTGCTAGTGAGAGTCACTTCTGATTGATATTTGGTTGACTAACAAGATTTATACTTTTTGGGGGGTAAGAAGTTGAAAAACATTTTTTTAAAGTACGAGTATTTACGAGATGGTTTAAAACAATCTGGCACATATCTAATCGTTACGATTATTGAGGAAAATCTGAGGTTAATTAGTGAATAAAATGTTATAGGTTTTGATTGGCACTTGAAGGTCCAAACTCGAGTGCTTAAATTTTGATCTTTCTAGAATCCTCTGAATTAATTTTCTAAAGAACGTCTTGAAAGAATGGTTCTTTTTCTTCCTTTGACTTTAAAGCCCTTGCAGGCCATTGACCTCTTTAAGCAGATCCTCCAATCAACTTTGTCTTTTCACTGTCCAGCACCAAAGATTTCCAGCAAATCCTTCTCAAACTCCTGCACCCTCACTAGAAGGCTTCTACCACTTGCAGGTCCAGCAGTATTTCAGAACTTTCAAAGGACACGTTCTTCGCACATTTTGTGTAGGTGACGCAACCAGCCTAATCTTCCAAGTTTAAGGCAGCCACAAGTGTCTCTTTCTTAATTGAACTGACGTCATTCAGTAGTTTTTCTAAGTCGGTTAATGTCGGTACTAAACTTCTGGGGAATAAATTCTTAAAAATGCTTAACTCAGCTATTCAAACTTAGATAATCTGTTACAGTGAACATGCAAGTCTCCTAGCCATGTAGTACCGCAGAACTGAGAATTTTCTCGTGTGTATTGGTAACTTTTCCCTGTTTTGGAGACATGCTTATTATGGAGCCTACCACTTTCAGCTGTCAATCATTTGTTATAGAGTTTACAGGGAACTGCTATCAAGGCAAACTCACTGTAACCTAAAAGACCTTAACTGCTACAAAGACAAATTCGCCTTAATTGTTTTAAACACAAATTCACTGTAACCTAAAAGACCTTAACTGTTATAAAGACAAATTCACTGTAACCTAAAAGACCTTAACTGCTATAAAAACAAATTCACTGTAACCTAAGAGACCTTAACTGCTATAAAGATAAATTTACTGTAACCTAAGAGACCTTAACGGCTATAAAGACAAATTCACTGTAACCTGAAAGACCTTAACTGCTATAAAGACAAATTCACTGCAACCTAAAAGACCTTACATATCTAACTTAGTGCTTGGATTGCCAGAATAAATATTGTTAGGATGCGAAAATCACTGAAGAATTGGCTACATCCACTTCTCACAACGGGGTTAGACATCTGATGGCTTGACAGTTCACAATAGTCCGGTCCCGTTCATTCATATCCAACTTAAGAAGTGATTTTGTTGATTGTCAGTTTTGAATTTGTGATCATACTGGATTTTAGTCGTAAAAACCGCTTCCGTTGACTGTATCTTCTGTTCAGTTCTTGTCTTTTCAATCATATGTATGAATTTCCAAGTCGTATGGTGGCATGTCAAGGCAGTTTTGTCGTCTCTGAGTAAATGTTATTTATGTGCATTAATTAACTTTTAATTTTTCAACTATAAAGAATCTTTTTTTATTATTATTAGAAAGAGGTGGTTTTGCATATTTTGAATGACTATAGGAGGGGTCACGAAGTATTGAGGTATCATCAGCGTAAGTGGATAGTGGATTGTACCGGGATGTCCAGGATAAGAGCTAGAGATGCTACCGTGCAGGACATTCAGCTAGGATAGATTTTATTTCTAGAAATCCATGGGAAATAATAATATATGAGCTTTCTGATTGGATTTTTAAAAATGCTTCTTCTTCTCGAATTCATACTAAGTTCTTCAATCAACCTATCATATTCTGAAAATATATCTCAAAATCTTTTAGTTTAAACTAATATTTAAAAAACAAAATTACGTTTTTTATTTAAGAAAAAAAAAATAAATCAAGCATATTGTATAGATTCAGGGATGCTGATATAAATTCGATACGATCTCCATACTTCCTCTTACTGCTAGTAAGAGGTAGTAAAAAATAAATAAATTTATAATGAACATATCATTTTATTGGAGACTATTCTGCAATTGTTGGAATCATTTCTAGCACGTAGTGCAGTGTGTAATAGTAGCAGTGAAGACAATTGGCAACATAGTACTCGTCACCTGTCTTCTACAGTTCATGTTTGCAGTCATAGGAGTACAATTATTCAAGGTAACACGGCTACAAATGCCCTGCAGGTGTTGGTCTAGGACCCAATAATAAAAAATAAATAAACGAAAGAAAAACCAGCAAATATCCCGTTTAAAAAAAATGTAAACTGGATAAAAATGCATTGACTTTTACCTAATTCCCTGTATTTGTTCCTAATAAGCGAAGTGCTCGTTGCATTCTGTTGTTGAAATAAATTTAAACAAAAAAACAAAAAAAATCTAATATCCATGTATGATGCACAAACGACTACAAAATATCGTGTACTAACAAGTCTGAAATTACAATCATTTTACCTGTTTCTTCTATAATTTGAACCAAGAGCTTTAATTATTTCACCTATTTCAGAGTTAAACTAGACAATTTAATCAGCAAGTCCGCATTCAGTAAGTTTAGTGCAAGACGCTAAATAAGTCGAAAACTCTACACGAAATGTTCCTCAGTCCGAAACCGGTCAGGGATACGTATGATGGATAAAATGAAAGAATAAGTCCATCACTGCGGACTTATCCACATTTATAACAAATCTATCCATCATAGAATGATTGTCAGTTTAATTTTCTGTCCGATTTCGGTACTATTTCATCAACTTTCTCAAAGATTTGTTCATCAGGTTCGTTTATAGAATTTTGTTTTCAACTTTTACATTTTCCTTAAACGTGATTGATGATAAATTTAAAACTGATCAAACGCCAGTCTACTCTGTTGGTTTAGCATTATCACTGTCTGACTGTGGATTTTAGAAGACTTCTTGAATGCAAGAAGTTTTTCTATATCGAAGAGATGGTATTCACATTGTCACACAGTACGTGCAGTGCTATTTTTTTTTTTTTTTTTGCTTTTACCACCCAAAAAATTCTTTCCTTGATGCAATGCATTGTGCATTCCTAAATGTGCAATGGTTATCTGAGTGCTCTCTTATTGTGCATCCTTTTATGGCTGCACTTATGAGAAGTTTCGCTATATCGTAAAAGTGTACCACAACGGTAATGGTAACCTGCCGCCACATTACTCCCAAGTCCTGAAGGATTTAGAACAGTGAAAAATGGATGAAAATAAGTATTCAAGCAGAATTTTTAGGGCCTCATGCATACAGAAACAATTATTAAATATAATCCCAGCATTGGGCAAAGCCTCTCAAAATACCTCAGGTTCTTAGTGAGCTGAAAACCTGGCCAGAAATCACCATGGTCCATCTAGAGCTATTCTGTAATCTTCGGGTCTACCAGCATTATCCCACACTGGCTTAGGGTACGTACGCAAATACAGTGCTCTCAATCTGGCTTCAATGTCACCTGGGAGGCGTCTTTGTTACAATTCATCGTCGTGGGGCGATGCAATGTCCAGTTGGAGACATTGTGATTCTTGCCGTATTCCTGGCCATGGATCTTACCTCTTCCTCAGTTCTGCTATCGGTAGACCAAGTAAACTCGCGTTTCTGCACTCATATTTGGAGTAATCTCAACATTTTGCAAAAATCTCTTATTAAAGTGTTCATTCTAACATTCCAAATGTATAAATTAGTAATTCCCAATTTTCCAGACCTACTTTCCTAGTTATGTTTCATTACAAATTAGATTCTTCCCTTCTCCAAAGAGGTGTATTGTGAATGCGAATGATTTATTTCTTTTATGGCATAATCCCTCTAAAATAAGATACAAAATCTACAAAATAAGTACAAAAACTTTCCAGCGAGAATTGCATTCTGCTGTGGCCAAACTTATAACTAACGGTTTGCCTGTTGTTACCTTACTTTCTTAAAAAATAAAAATAAATAAAATCAATGGTCGTATTAAATTCTGTGTTTATGCAATTTTCGTTAACATATAATGAAAAACACTATTGGAGGAAGACCGTTCTTTTTCAGCCCCACTGAACTACATTATAATTAATGACTGTCTGAAAAGTAGGCTTAAAAGAAAAATGATAAGTTTTACTGCACGTTTAGGTAGTTTAGAAGACATCCCATGCCGCTTTTACCTGAAATAAATTAATAAAATCAGATTTGCCATCAACAACCATAACTCGATTCAAAGTATTTGAATGATATGCAAACAAGTTCTAACCTTATAATGTACAGACATGGGACATCGAAGGTTAATTATTCTTATCAAATATTTCATCCATCAGAATATGCTTGCTTCTGAACTTCTAGACCGGTTTCAGACAAATTTACTTCATTCACACATTTTATACTTTACAAACGTCTACCTACATCCTAGGACAGATCCGGGATTCTTTGGGGAGCCATAATAGATCTTTTAGACCGCCGAGGATACGGCTACCAGCCACTCGCTTTAAAATCTACTGACTAATAAAGTCTCTACTACACTTCTTTCTTAGAGAAACTAGGTAAAGAGTGAGGTAGTGAGTGACGTGTCACAGGAACTCAGAAAATGGGACTCAAAAGTTTTCCTCCGAAAATAAGATCTTATCTCTGAAGAATCCGAATGAATATCTCTGAAGCATCTCCGAAGATTTCTACTATTATGTAAAAATTCTTTGATAATGTGCAGCATGGTAGATCGTACCATATTTTTATTAAACAATCGTGAGATTGCTCCCATAGTGGCGCAGACCTCGCACGAGATATAGCAGAAAGGTTCAGGACTCTAGCGAATCCACCAAGTCTCCTCCTTTTGCTCTAACATCTGCCTGTTTTCTATCTAGTATTGTGCATTTGTGTCCTGGCATCCAGATTAGCTTCAGGCTATTTCAGTTTGCCATAGAATTCCCAGTTGCTTGCGACATAGCCTTCCATCTAACGTAGTAAGCTTCCAAAAACCTTTTGATGTCAGAAAACATCAAGTCTGAATCAAAATGTCAAAAAAAAATTCTTCTGCTTGCAGTGCCCTAATCATCTCTACATACTGGGTAGAGCTTAAAAAATGACGAAAGATTCCTTGCCCTGCAAGACTGATGAAATGATTCCGAAGCCGGCCGGCTCAAACGTCCTGGAAAAGGCTTCAATTTCATTTCTGCTCGTGTGTAATAAATTTTAAAGCAAATCACTTCAAATTATTAGAAATCTGTTCAATAAAAACCACATTTTCCAGTTGACTAATTGACCAAAATCTTCTTTGATGGGCACCCTGAAAGTATTTTAAAGATTTAGCAAATTTGATCTTTCTAGATCAATTTGTAAAAACCAAATTTCTGATTCAGTGGACTCCCAGATATGTTAAAAATCCAGAAAAATGCAAGAAATGTAAAATTTAATTATCTGAACCAAATTAACGTGGCACTTTTCTCCCAAAACACTACTCTCCTAAAAAAAAAACCCACAAGATACCTTCCCTAGAAACACCAATCAGTTTACGTACAATATTGAAAGACACCCCAGGGACTCCGCCGAACCTCACAAGTATATCTTGAAAGTTTACCATTCCAGAAAGTCAATAAACCTGGTTTACCAACTTCTTTAGACCATCCTTTCTTATTTTGTTCAAATAACAAAACCAAACGCTTGCATTCTTTGCACCTGTCAAAACTTGCAAAAAAAAAAAAAATGCATCCTACTAAGAAGAGCTAGGCGACATATTTATATAGCCTTGGAACACACTATCATGGCCCTCCAGCGATTTTCTTATCCCCTGATACTTCAATTTTTTAATGCCTCAGTCATGGATACTGCTTTGTGGCAGTTACCGCTGTATCTTTAAGTATAAAATATTTAAGTGTAAAATATCTTTAAGTATAAAATTGCATAAACATAAGGATATATTTATTCATACTTCACAATAAAAGATCTGAACGAATTTGAAAAGCAATATATATTCCAGTTATTTTCTGGATTCCAGATTTATGAGTGGTTTTGTGAATGCATGACAATCGCATTTTATTTTTTTGCCATTTTTCTTTTTATTTATTTTATCACTTATTTTATTTTTGAGTTTATTTTATTTGAGTTTATTTTTTGTTTAATTGTGTTTTGTGATACGTTCTCCTTATATTACATTTGTTTTTTTTTTTCAGTCAAAATTAAAAATGTTTAAGGGTAAATTTTAAGACAGAAAGATAAAATGGCATGATTCCTTTTTTTTATTTTATTTTGCAACTCAAGTTTCCCAATAGAAACTAAAAAATCGTCACCTTTAGTGTTTCTATTATGTGTATTTTCGAGCAGGCAATTTTGTTTGAAAGTGGTGCTAGAAAACCTGTGTCTAATATAGAAACATTTAGGTAAAACTATACAAAGTAATGATAATAATAATAAAAATAAAATAATGATAAGTTTATAATGATTGATAAAATTTTGTAATTTATTTACCAAAAATCATTGCGACTAGTTTTCTTTATAGCGATTTGCAATGTTATGTCTGTAGTTAGTTCAACCCGTAAATAAATATGAGTTAAATAAATTTAAGAACTCTGTAATATTAGGTTAAGTTGGGTTAGGTTATGTTATGTTAGGTTAGGTTATGTTAGATTAGGTTATGTTAGGTTAGGTTATGTTAGGTTGTGTTATGTTATGTTAGGTTAGGTTATGTACACTAGCAAATATATTGCGTTTTTTTTCGTAAATTTGTGTCGTGTTAGTGTTAAAAACATGTGGGGAAAGATAAGGCTAGAAAATTTTGTCCGCTACAAATGAATTCTCTATAAAAACGTATCTTCTATGAAGATAATTCATAATTTCTGGATAGCTACTACAGATTCTGCTGCGTAAACTGTTGTCTCTAAACGAACAGATCAATCAATTAATAAAAATAAGTTTGTCGAGCGATTAACGCTGCTGTTGCGATGAAGAGACAAGAACGAGGCGCAGCATTTTGGGCTAAGTGCTGTGGGAATCCCCTCATAAACCTTCAACTAGCCTTTTGCTTTTCACTAGACTTAAAAGCTTATGTTTGACCATGCTTTTACAAATTTGCAAGGCTGCTCTAGCTAGAGATGTATGTCAGTTTAGAAGGCAAAGTGTTTGTTAGGAAGGAGGGCCTCAGATACTTTTAGGGCTTACACTTTGTGGCTTCTAAGATGGGCTCACTAAAATATCGTGAACTGTAAGGTTCCATTGTGCAGTTTATTTTGGTGTGGTGTGTGGAAGATGGCGTCTACCTGTTTCATAGAAATTTAGTATGTGTGTCTTTCTTTTGCATTTATTGACCTTCTGATCATCAGTCTCTTTAGATGCGTTCCCAAAAAGTAGCATTTTGGCCGTTCTGAGCTAGGAGTTGAAGAAGATTTGGTAGGGTCACCTGTATTTTCTGTGAAAAGCTGGGCTGTAGAATTAGTGATACCCAATCTTATGATCTTATCAACACGAATGATTGTTACCGTTAACTCTGTCTGGGAAAGACTATGGTTGTCCTAGAGTCTAGGACACCCACCAATTCTTCTGTCATTGAGATTCAATGACAAAATAGTATCACCTGATACTGGGCAGTCCAAGCTAACAAATAACCTGTCTTTTCAAAGAACTTGTAAACAAAATTATCAAATCTGCAGGGTGTTCATTTTAAGACAGCTCAAATGCATTTCATGCTTAAACGGTAAAGCTGAGCAAAAAATGGTAGAGGAAAAATTTGCGGCCCGTCACCTCTAGTTTCAGAATATGAGACTTGATTTTAGATTCCTGCCCGCATACGCGGCTGACGCGCGACCAAAAGTAAGGGTTCGCAGTTGACCCCCATTTTCATATACACAGTTTTAAAGAGTACAAAATGTTATGAAAGAAACCGGAAACCGCAATTCGATATTTTCAAAATTAAAGGTGCTAGGCCATTTCAAAATCTGGTATTTTTATTAATCATATTTCAATGTATTTTAACTTGTTATCAAAGAGAAAGAAGAGCACGTGATAGGTCATTTTTATGTATTTTTTCATCCCCTTTCTACTGAAAATATTGCCAAGGCAGTAAAGCTAGTATTTTTCCTAATTTCGGGAAATAAGTAGTTTTCCGTGTGATTTTCTAAGCAATAATCAAATGTTAAGAGCTTTAGATGTTCTCAAGCATACACAAAATGGCTAAAAAATAATTTTACTTCTGTTACGGTTTAATACTTTTTTAAAGGTTCAAACAGACTGGCAACAAATTTTTCCTCTACCATTTTACGCTCAGATCATCCATTTAAGAATGAAATACATTTGAGCCTTCTCAAAGTGAACAACCTGTATATTTTGAAGCTGTCAATTCAGGTAAACTAATACTTGAGTCTGCCTCCACATAGCTTCTTAAACTGGTAGTGTCACTCAAGCAGTATTGCTCAAAATTAAGTGAGTGAGCAGACGTAAGGAAGCTGAACTGTGCAAAAAAAAAATAAAATAGGCAATGCTTTACTTTAAGCAATTAGCCTAAAGCCTAATCCACACATACTTTTTTTGCAATACTAACCTACAATATTATTTCTTAAAGATGGCCCTATCTCTTATCTACATCTAGTTAATTGTTGCAATTGTGTAGCAAGTTCCATGGCATTTAGGTTTTTGAAAAAAAAAGGTATTTGGTGGTATTTTTAGGAAGTGATAGATATTTACATTATTTCTTCATTTATTTCAATTTTTGAAAAAGTGTGTAAAAAATCAAAATTATATTTTGTTTTTTTCTAATTTAATAAATGTCAAAGTACGGATTTTCATTTTGGAATATCATAGAAGCACTCTTCCTTACATAGTGTAATACTAAATTATTTACAGGGCCAGGTAAGAATCATTATAATTATTATTTTAAATATTAGATAAGAAAATTAAAACATTTTATTGAAGAGGTTCTTAAAATGTATTCATCTCTGGATAAAATAATCTAGAAAAAAAGACACACTCGCCCAAATAAAGGTTCGTCGTTCATCTGCATTCAGTTTTCGGTTCTTGAAATGTTACTGACTAGCTCATCAATTTTAAGTGCACCACTGCGCCTGTGAATAACGGAACATAGAACAAATTTTTCCATCCAGAGCACAGTGAGACTATTAACATCTTTTTTAATGAGAATTTATCTCATTTAATTAGTAATTTTCTTCTTTTAAATCAGAAAAGCTTTTTTTTATTGAGGAAAAACAAGAAGAAAGGAAATTTAGTTAGTTTTCCTTTTGCTTTTGATTAGATTTTTAAAAAAACCTTACGTAATCAATTATATAACGCGAAATAAAAGGAAGGAAAAATCTCTTTGGACATTCTTTCAAAAGAATCGATCTCTTTTAAGCTTTCAATTTTGATTTTTAATCCCAAATAGTTCCAGAAATCGTTTAAGAAATGTGACAATTATCGATTTAATTAGAAGCTTATTGTAATTTTTTTAGATTATAAGGGTAGTGGCTGTAAGCCCCAAATCTATGACGACCCAGCTATTGGCAGCATTCGTGATATGAATTGGCCTAATGATTTTTACTTATGTGCCTGTCTGCTTCTATTTTCTTGAATAAAGCGGGTTGTCAGCAAATAGTGTCCTTTCTACTTATCCTCTCTCTAAACTGTGTATACTTGTCTCTCATAGCCGTAATTATTTCCCTACAATAATAAGAGTTTTGTTTTCTACCATTAAATATTATTTTACTTATTTATTTATTTGTAAATATCAAACAAGCTCATCGCAAACAATAGAAATTATGAAATAAACGGCCCTATTCTATTAAAATTATAAATATTTTTTACAAAAAAATGAGCAGTTTTTCACAATTCCATTTGAAGAATCTTTTGATTTCAGTTATATGAAGTCCTAGTTGTGCATAAACCATCTATAAGCTCAATTAATTCAATGCAGTATTTGTTAATAACCTAAATTTAAATTTATTAATTAATTATACAGGGTGTAGACGGAGGAGAGGTCGAAACTTTTGGAGGTGATTCAGCAGCTTAAATGCAGCAAAGAATATTCTATTCACTCTGGCCCGATTCTCAATAGTGTCCAAGATATTTGCATTTTTAACTTTTCCGTCGATATTCCCGTTTTTTTTACCATAAAAACGGCCGTAACTTTTCTATCCTTTATCCTATTAACTGTATCTTTTACTTCCGTTTTATTAAATAATAATTGTTAAAAACTAAAATGGCTACTTTTCTTTTTGTTCCTTCTCCACAAAATTGACATACGAGTGAATTAATAATTTGATATCAGCGAAAAAGTCGGTTACGCAACATCCCAGTTTTCTGCATTTACACCCCTCTGTTCGGGATAGGGTTTTATTAAAAACCAAAACATCCATATGGTCTTGAAGCTCAATAAATGCACTAGTTTTCCTGTAATTGGGTGACTCCTTGATTCATTAATCATTGAAAAAATGGCAGTTGAAAATTTTAACAAAACTATCGAGAACAAATTTTTTAGACATGAAAGTAAGAATTTCATTGTTTATAAGAAACTTTTTGAGGCTCTGGGTTAACTATATTTATAGGAAATTTAATGCTCTTTCGTTTGGAATAAGTAGATTTGTTGTAGGATAAAGGATAGAAAAGTTACGGCCGTTTTTATGGGGAAAAACGCGAATATCGACGTAAAAGTTTAAAATGCAAATATCTTGGACACTATTGAGAATCAGGCCAAAGTGAATAGAATATTTTTTGTTGCATTTGAGCTGCTGAATCACCTTCCTGAAGTTTCGGCCCTCTCCTCCGTATACAAGTGACTCCTATTTCCTTGATCGTAAATACTTTTCTTACCTAAAAATAGAAAGTACAAAAAAATTTGCTCCTCAGGTGAACTTGAAAACGAGAATTTCTGGTGCAAACTCAAAATTTAGAATGCACTTTATGATCACTTAGAACGGCTAAAAGGGGAGATAAATTGACAAACATGCACTTTAAGTTTGGCCCAAATAATTTAGATAAAAGCTAATATTATTATTGGGTTACAATGGAAAGGTGGCCATTGTTTTGTAATACAATTTTGAACTAATTACGATGGACCAGTCAGTTAGTTTGAACTTAGTTCTTCTTTAAGTTAGAGTTATGCCAATTACCAAAAAGCAAATGTAATCAACCTTTTTAAATAAGTTATTGAGTAAGGGGAACTAATCACAGATACTTGATCTTGATTGAGTTTGATTAAACTGATCTTGTTTAACCAAAACTGGAATATGAGAAAAATGGAAATGAATAGACGAATACAATGAGTGTATGAAAATAACAACCAAAAACATTTTACTGTTGTATCATTGAAACAAAATACGTAAACCTCTCATTTGGAATCCCTTGACCCCAAAATCCTCGCTTTACAATTTTGTTGCCAATTAAAACTTAAGCAAGTTGATTTTTATTTATTTATTTGTTTTCAACCACAATTTTGTTTATATTTTTATTTTGTTTCTTTAGTTTTCTTTATCTTGTTTCTTGAACTAACACTTGGCTGCTTGGATAAGGCACAGGAAGAAGACGCCAAAACAAAGAAATGAAAGTGTAATCGGCTTATTATATTTTATTAATCGGCTAACTGTATTTTAAGGTCATTGAAGTGAAATAATTTTTCACGTTTTAATCCATAAATCTATATTCATTTATCTGACCAGATGTGCCAAAAAAACAATAATGGAATTCTGTTGGCGTAAGATGATTGGAAATAATTGGTTTTAAGCCTTATATAATTGTGGAACATATCTTAATATTACCTTATTCCTTGCTTCCAAAAAAAATGATAAAAATTTATGTGGAATAACTTCTGTAACTTGGAACACAAAAGGGGCGGATTGAACAGGCGTCTATTTCAAAAACTATTTCATATTAACTTTAGAACGGAGTCATTGATGTTTTCTTGGAATATAGAATTCACTTGTTCCGCAGTTTTTCACTTTATCTGGTTGTTACGTCAATGCTGAACATTCACAATTTGACGCAGGTGAGAAACCCGATTTAGATCCTGAACTCTTTTACTGTTTAGCAAAATGCCCTTATACCATAGTCTAAATGATATAAACTATGTCTTGATTCGGCTCCGTTTTATAGATATTTTTAATATAATGTTTTTTTTCCAAGTATTACTACTTTTTAGCAAACAGTTGTCTATATTTCTCAAACTATTAAAGCTACAGCAATTTCAATAAGCTCATTAGAAAGAAGGTTAAATTTCCTTTTAAGTAAGCTAATTTATATTCCAAAATAATAATATCAAGTATTTCACTTTGTGGCTCAAACATAAGAAATAGCAAGTTTCTAATTTTTTCCAAAAACTTTGACTTCATTTTTCTCAAAAACATTTTATATGAAAAAACCGTGCACTATTCAGGAAAAACATCTACATACGATCACCTTTCGAACGGTATACAATGCATTGGGGTTATTTTAAAAATTGATGCAGAAATCTGTGATTAATTGCAAAAAAGTAGGCCTCAAAACAGCGTCTGCATTATGAAAGGAATTCACCTACCATAAGAATATAACTGATCAGAAACATGAAATCCAGTACCATTTTTTGCAATCGTGGAATTTAATAATTAATTAATTTAAGAACTATATTCAATTAAATGGTTAAATGTGGGTTAGGTACCAATTTCGAAAGAACGGATTTTCGATTAACGAGTTTAGAACTGTGTGCTATTTTTTAGTTAATTAAAAAACGCACGTTTTAAACTTATATAATATTTTTGAGAAAAATGAAGTCAAAGTTTTTGGGAAAAAATTAGAAACTTACTATTTCTTATGTTTGGGCCACAAAGTGAAACACTTGATATTATTATTTTGGAATATAAATTAGCTTATTTAAAAGGAAATTTAACCTTCTTTCTAATGAGCTCATTGAAATTGCTGCAGCTATAATAGTTTGAGAAATATAGACAACTGTTTGCGAAAATGTAGTAATACTTTGAAAAAAACATAAAATTAAAAATATCTATAAAACGGAGCAGAATTGAGCCATAGTTTATATGGATTTTTGTTGTTGCAAATGATGCCCAGAATCGCCTCTCGAAGTAACGGATAGTCTTATGCTGAACACCCTGTAGAAGACAAAGAGTCAGTAGTGGAAGGCGGCAACTTTTGCTCATGGGAGGTGATGATGCAGTCTGACTGTAATCCTTGATGATTTCAATTTACTGAAGTAATCCTTTATTAAACTTCTTCAGTATTTATGGTAAAATAGGAATCCTAGAACTAGATAAGAATTCTAGGTTATTCTTGGAACAATCTGAGACCTTGTTTTTTTCTGATTTCATAAAATATTAAATTATACAACAAATAACCGCTCAATCCGCCCCTGGATGGAAAGAATTTGTCTTGTAATCCGAAATCCACATGCATGTTAGAAATCCACATGAAAAAAGAAAAAAATGTACTCAATCAAAAAACTATTCCCAACATGAACATTATTATTTTTTTTTATTTCCTACAACATTATGGTATTTAATAGAGTCTTGTCCGGATGTTCTGTTTGTTTCCTTTATAGTACGTAGTGAAATGCGTGATTGTTGCGATAAAGACAATTGGGAATATCATGCTGGTAACATATCTTCTACAATTCATGTTTGCGGTCATAGGAGTCCAACTTTTCAAGGTAACTTTATCAAGAAAAAGTAAAAAAAAGAATGAACAAATAAATAATTAAAATCAGATAGAGAAAAAAATGAAAAAAAATTTACTAATTATTATTATAATTTTTATTATATTTCTCCCATAAATTTTTAGTAAATGATGGAATGTTGGGCCCCCCCATCAATGATCTAAGATTGAGGTTAACATACCTGTAAACGTTTAAAAATAGGAGCTAAACATAATATGGACACTATTTCATCTTTGCAGTGTCTCAGAAGTGGTTGAGCTCCATTATTTCTATCTGCAATCCTGGTATCTAGTTATTTTCCCCACCTTTGTCATTCCGCCATTCTAATATAGGAATAATTATTGCAACTCAAGTTTCCCAATAGAAACTAAAAAATCGTCACCTTTAGTGTTTCTATTATGTGTATTTTCGAGCAGGCAATTTTGTTTGAAAGTGGTGCTAGAAAACCTGTGTCTAATATAGAAACATTTAGGTAAAACTATACAAAGTAATGATAATAATAATAAAAATAAAATAATGATAAGTTTATAATGATTGATAAAATTTTGTAATTTATTTACCAAAAATCATTGCGACTAGTTTTCTTTATAGCGATTTGCAATGTTATGTCTGTAGTTAGTTCAACCCGTAAATAAATATGAGTTAAATAAATTTAAGAACTCTGTAATATTAGGTTAAGTTGGGTTAGGTTATGTTATGTTAGGTTAGGTTATGTTAGATTAGGTTATGTTAGGTTAGGTTATGTTAGGTTGTGTTATGTTATGTTAGGTTAGGTTATGTACACTAGCAAATATATTGCGTTTTTTTTCGTAAATTTGTGTCGTGTTAGTGTTAAAAACATGTGGGGAAAGATAAGGCTAGAAAATTTTGTCCGCTACAAATGAATTCTCTATAAAAACGTATCTTCTATGAAGATAATTCATAATTTCTGGATAGCTACTACAGATTCTGCTGCGTAAACTGTTGTCTCTAAACGAACAGATCAATCAATTAATAAAAATAAGTTTGTCGAGCGATTAACGCTGCTGTTGCGATGAAGAGACAAGAACGAGGCGCAGCATTTTGGGCTAAGTGCTGTGGGAATCCCCTCATAAACCTTCAACTAGCCTTTTGCTTTTCACTAGACTTAAAAGCTTATGTTTGACCATGCTTTTACAAATTTGCAAGGCTGCTCTAGCTAGAGATGTATGTCAGTTTAGAAGGCAAAGTGTTTGTTAGGAAGGAGGGCCTCAGATACTTTTAGGGCTTACACTTTGTGGCTTCTAAGATGGGCTCACTAAAATATCGTGAACTGTAAGGTTCCATTGTGCAGTTTATTTTGGTGTGGTGTGTGGAAGATGGCGTCTACCTGTTTCATAGAAATTTAGTATGTGTGTCTTTCTTTTGCATTTATTGACCTTCTGATCATCAGTCTCTTTAGATGCGTTCCCAAAAAGTAGCATTTTGGCCGTTCTGAGCTAGGAGTTGAAGAAGATTTGGTAGGGTCACCTGTATTTTCTGTGAAAAGCTGGGCTGTAGAATTAGTGATACCCAATCTTATGATCTTATCAACACGAATGATTGTTACCGTTAACTCTGTCTGGGAAAGACTATGGTTGTCCTAGAGTCTAGGACACCCACCAATTCTTCTGTCATTGAGATTCAATGACAAAATAGTATCACCTGATACTGGGCAGTCCAAGCTAACAAATAACCTGTCTTTTCAAAGAACTTGTAAACAAAATTATCAAATCTGCAGGGTGTTCATTTTAAGACAGCTCAAATGCATTTCATGCTTAAACGGTAAAGCTGAGCAAAAAATGGTAGAGGAAAAATTTGCGGCCCGTCACCTCTAGTTTCAGAATATGAGACTTGATTTTAGATTCCTGCCCGCATACGCGGCTGACGCGCGACCAAAAGTAAGGGTTCGCAGTTGACCCCCATTTTCATATACACAGTTTTAAAGAGTACAAAATGTTATGAAAGAAACCGGAAACCGCAATTCGATATTTTCAAAATTAAAGGTGCTAGGCCATTTCAAAATCTGGTATTTTTATTAATCATATTTCAATGTATTTTAACTTGTTATCAAAGAGAAAGAAGAGCACGTGATAGGTCATTTTTATGTATTTTTTCATCCCCTTTCTACTGAAAATATTGCCAAGGCAGTAAAGCTAGTATTTTTCCTAATTTCGGGAAATAAGTAGTTTTCCGTGTGATTTTCTAAGCAATAATCAAATGTTAAGAGCTTTAGATGTTCTCAAGCATACACAAAATGGCTAAAAAATAATTTTACTTCTGTTACGGTTTAATACTTTTTTAAAGGTTCAAACAGACTGGCAACAAATTTTTCCTCTACCATTTTACGCTCAGATCATCCATTTAAGAATGAAATACATTTGAGCCTTCTCAAAGTGAACAACCTGTATATTTTGAAGCTGTCAATTCAGGTAAACTAATACTTGAGTCTGCCTCCACATAGCTTCTTAAACTGGTAGTGTCACTCAAGCAGTATTGCTCAAAATTAAGTGAGTGAGCAGACGTAAGGAAGCTGAACTGTGCAAAAAAAAAATAAAATAGGCAATGCTTTACTTTAAGCAATTAGCCTAAAGCCTAATCCACACATACTTTTTTTGCAATACTAACCTACAATATTATTTCTTAAAGATGGCCCTATCTCTTATCTACATCTAGTTAATTGTTGCAATTGTGTAGCAAGTTCCATGGCATTTAGGTTTTTGAAAAAAAAAGGTATTTGGTGGTATTTTTAGGAAGTGATAGATATTTACATTATTTCTTCATTTATTTCAATTTTTGAAAAAGTGTGTAAAAAATCAAAATTATATTTTGTTTTTTTCTAATTTAATAAATGTCAAAGTACGGATTTTCATTTTGGAATATCATAGAAGCACTCTTCCTTACATAGTGTAATACTAAATTATTTACAGGGCCAGGTAAGAATCATTATAATTATTATTTTAAATATTAGATAAGAAAATTAAAACATTTTATTGAAGAGGTTCTTAAAATGTATTCATCTCTGGATAAAATAATCTAGAAAAAAAGACACACTCGCCCAAATAAAGGTTCGTCGTTCATCTGCATTCAGTTTTCGGTTCTTGAAATGTTACTGACTAGCTCATCAATTTTAAGTGCACCACTGCGCCTGTGAATAACGGAACATAGAACAAATTTTTCCATCCAGAGCACAGTGAGACTATTAACATCTTTTTTAATGAGAATTTATCTCATTTAATTAGTAATTTTCTTCTTTTAAATCAGAAAAGCTTTTTTTTATTGAGGAAAAACAAGAAGAAAGGAAATTTAGTTAGTTTTCCTTTTGCTTTTGATTAGATTTTTAAAAAAACCTTACGTAATCAATTATATAACGCGAAATAAAAGGAAGGAAAAATCTCTTTGGACATTCTTTCAAAAGAATCGATCTCTTTTAAGCTTTCAATTTTGATTTTTAATCCCAAATAGTTCCAGAAATCGTTTAAGAAATGTGACAATTATCGATTTAATTAGAAGCTTATTGTAATTTTTTTAGATTATAAGGGTAGTGGCTGTAAGCCCCAAATCTATGACGACCCAGCTATTGGCAGCATTCGTGATATGAATTGGCCTAATGATTTTTACTTATGTGCCTGTCTGCTTCTATTTTCTTGAATAAAGCGGGTTGTCAGCAAATAGTGTCCTTTCTACTTATCCTCTCTCTAAACTGTGTATACTTGTCTCTCATAGCCGTAATTATTTCCCTACAATAATAAGAGTTTTGTTTTCTACCATTAAATATTATTTTACTTATTTATTTATTTGTAAATATCAAACAAGCTCATCGCAAACAATAGAAATTATGAAATAAACGGCCCTATTCTATTAAAATTATAAATATTTTTTACAAAAAAATGAGCAGTTTTTCACAATTCCATTTGAAGAATCTTTTGATTTCAGTTATATGAAGTCCTAGTTGTGCATAAACCATCTATAAGCTCAATTAATTCAATGCAGTATTTGTTAATAACCTAAATTTAAATTTATTAATTAATTATACAGGGTGTAGACGGAGGAGAGGTCGAAACTTTTGGAGGTGATTCAGCAGCTTAAATGCAGCAAAGAATATTCTATTCACTCTGGCCCGATTCTCAATAGTGTCCAAGATATTTGCATTTTTAACTTTTCCGTCGATATTCCCGTTTTTTTTACCATAAAAACGGCCGTAACTTTTCTATCCTTTATCCTATTAACTGTATCTTTTACTTCCGTTTTATTAAATAATAATTGTTAAAAACTAAAATGGCTACTTTTCTTTTTGTTCCTTCTCCACAAAATTGACATACGAGTGAATTAATAATTTGATATCAGCGAAAAAGTCGGTTACGCAACATCCCAGTTTTCTGCATTTACACCCCTCTGTTCGGGATAGGGTTTTATTAAAAACCAAAACATCCATATGGTCTTGAAGCTCAATAAATGCACTAGTTTTCCTGTAATTGGGTGACTCCTTGATTCATTAATCATTGAAAAAATGGCAGTTGAAAATTTTAACAAAACTATCGAGAACAAATTTTTTAGACATGAAAGTAAGAATTTCATTGTTTATAAGAAACTTTTTGAGGCTCTGGGTTAACTATATTTATAGGAAATTTAATGCTCTTTCGTTTGGAATAAGTAGATTTGTTGTAGGATAAAGGATAGAAAAGTTACGGCCGTTTTTATGGGGAAAAACGCGAATATCGACGTAAAAGTTTAAAATGCAAATATCTTGGACACTATTGAGAATCAGGCCAAAGTGAATAGAATATTTTTTGTTGCATTTGAGCTGCTGAATCACCTTCCTGAAGTTTCGGCCCTCTCCTCCGTATACAAGTGACTCCTATTTCCTTGATCGTAAATACTTTTCTTACCTAAAAATAGAAAGTACAAAAAAATTTGCTCCTCAGGTGAACTTGAAAACGAGAATTTCTGGTGCAAACTCAAAATTTAGAATGCACTTTATGATCACTTAGAACGGCTAAAAGGGGAGATAAATTGACAAACATGCACTTTAAGTTTGGCCCAAATAATTTAGATAAAAGCTAATATTATTATTGGGTTACAATGGAAAGGTGGCCATTGTTTTGTAATACAATTTTGAACTAATTACGATGGACCAGTCAGTTAGTTTGAACTTAGTTCTTCTTTAAGTTAGAGTTATGCCAATTACCAAAAAGCAAATGTAATCAACCTTTTTAAATAAGTTATTGAGTAAGGGGAACTAATCACAGATACTTGATCTTGATTGAGTTTGATTAAACTGATCTTGTTTAACCAAAACTGGAATATGAGAAAAATGGAAATGAATAGACGAATACAATGAGTGTATGAAAATAACAACCAAAAACATTTTACTGTTGTATCATTGAAACAAAATACGTAAACCTCTCATTTGGAATCCCTTGACCCCAAAATCCTCGCTTTACAATTTTGTTGCCAATTAAAACTTAAGCAAGTTGATTTTTATTTATTTATTTGTTTTCAACCACAATTTTGTTTATATTTTTATTTTGTTTCTTTAGTTTTCTTTATCTTGTTTCTTGAACTAACACTTGGCTGCTTGGATAAGGCACAGGAAGAAGACGCCAAAACAAAGAAATGAAAGTGTAATCGGCTTATTATATTTTATTAATCGGCTAACTGTATTTTAAGGTCATTGAAGTGAAATAATTTTTCACGTTTTAATCCATAAATCTATATTCATTTATCTGACCAGATGTGCCAAAAAAACAATAATGGAATTCTGTTGGCGTAAGATGATTGGAAATAATTGGTTTTAAGCCTTATATAATTGTGGAACATATCTTAATATTACCTTATTCCTTGCTTCCAAAAAAAATGATAAAAATTTATGTGGAATAACTTCTGTAACTTGGAACACAAAAGGGGCGGATTGAACAGGCGTCTATTTCAAAAACTATTTCATATTAACTTTAGAACGGAGTCATTGATGTTTTCTTGGAATATAGAATTCACTTGTTCCGCAGTTTTTCACTTTATCTGGTTGTTACGTCAATGCTGAACATTCACAATTTGACGCAGGTGAGAAACCCGATTTAGATCCTGAACTCTTTTACTGTTTAGCAAAATGCCCTTATACCATAGTCTAAATGATATAAACTATGTCTTGATTCGGCTCCGTTTTATAGATATTTTTAATATAATGTTTTTTTTCCAAGTATTACTACTTTTTAGCAAACAGTTGTCTATATTTCTCAAACTATTAAAGCTACAGCAATTTCAATAAGCTCATTAGAAAGAAGGTTAAATTTCCTTTTAAGTAAGCTAATTTATATTCCAAAATAATAATATCAAGTATTTCACTTTGTGGCTCAAACATAAGAAATAGCAAGTTTCTAATTTTTTCCAAAAACTTTGACTTCATTTTTCTCAAAAACATTTTATATGAAAAAACCGTGCACTATTCAGGAAAAACATCTACATACGATCACCTTTCGAACGGTATACAATGCATTGGGGTTATTTTAAAAATTGATGCAGAAATCTGTGATTAATTGCAAAAAAGTAGGCCTCAAAACAGCGTCTGCATTATGAAAGGAATTCACCTACCATAAGAATATAACTGATCAGAAACATGAAATCCAGTACCATTTTTTGCAATCGTGGAATTTAATAATTAATTAATTTAAGAACTATATTCAATTAAATGGTTAAATGTGGGTTAGGTACCAATTTCGAAAGAACGGATTTTCGATTAACGAGTTTAGAACTGTGTGCTATTTTTTAGTTAATTAAAAAACGCACGTTTTAAACTTATATAATATTTTTGAGAAAAATGAAGTCAAAGTTTTTGGGAAAAAATTAGAAACTTACTATTTCTTATGTTTGGGCCACAAAGTGAAACACTTGATATTATTATTTTGGAATATAAATTAGCTTATTTAAAAGGAAATTTAACCTTCTTTCTAATGAGCTCATTGAAATTGCTGCAGCTATAATAGTTTGAGAAATATAGACAACTGTTTGCGAAAATGTAGTAATACTTTGAAAAAAACATAAAATTAAAAATATCTATAAAACGGAGCAGAATTGAGCCATAGTTTATATGGATTTTTGTTGTTGCAAATGATGCCCAGAATCGCCTCTCGAAGTAACGGATAGTCTTATGCTGAACACCCTGTAGAAGACAAAGAGTCAGTAGTGGAAGGCGGCAACTTTTGCTCATGGGAGGTGATGATGCAGTCTGACTGTAATCCTTGATGATTTCAATTTACTGAAGTAATCCTTTATTAAACTTCTTCAGTATTTATGGTAAAATAGGAATCCTAGAACTAGATAAGAATTCTAGGTTATTCTTGGAACAATCTGAGACCTTGTTTTTTTCTGATTTCATAAAATATTAAATTATACAACAAATAACCGCTCAATCCGCCCCTGGATGGAAAGAATTTGTCTTGTAATCCGAAATCCACATGCATGTTAGAAATCCACATGAAAAAAGAAAAAAATGTACTCAATCAAAAAACTATTCCCAACATGAACATTATTATTTTTTTTTATTTCCTACAACATTATGGTATTTAATAGAGTCTTGTCCGGATGTTCTGTTTGTTTCCTTTATAGTACGTAGTGAAATGCGTGATTGTTGCGATAAAGACAATTGGGAATATCATGCTGGTAACATATCTTCTACAATTCATGTTTGCGGTCATAGGAGTCCAACTTTTCAAGGTAACTTTATCAAGAAAAAGTAAAAAAAAGAATGAACAAATAAATAATTAAAATCAGATAGAGAAAAAAATGAAAAAAAATTTACTAATTATTATTATAATTTTTATTATATTTCTCCCATAAATTTTTAGTAAATGATGGAATGTTGGGCCCCCCCATCAATGATCTAAGATTGAGGTTAACATACCTGTAAACGTTTAAAAATAGGAGCTAAACATAATATGGACACTATTTCATCTTTGCAGTGTCTCAGAAGTGGTTGAGCTCCATTATTTCTATCTGCAATCCTGGTATCTAGTTATTTTCCCCACCTTTGTCATTCCGCCATTCTAATATAGGAATAATTATTGCTATCTACATCCTCCCAATCCTTTTAGTTAATAGAATGAAGTGTTGCCGACTAATTCTGTTACCATAAATTATTGTTTAAAAACATGGTGGCTTTAGTGGCTAATAAGTATTTAAAAAAACTTATTGGTATTTCTTTATAGTTATTGTATTGAGGTTAGGTTATTGATGGAAATTAAAGAATTGAGTCCGTAATTAAAAAAAACCAAGCACTTCTTCTTTTCAAGGGGTAAGATAAGCTACTTCTCATCCAAGTTATCATAACTTGAGACTTCTCAAGTCTAATTCCCGATATCTAGTCCCAAAATATAATAGGACTTTTTAGTGACAGGTGAATCTGTACCTATAAAAATCTAGTAACAGGATAAACTTGGCAAGTTAATGTACCCTTTCAAGTTGGTCCCTTAGGAGCTAGCTCTGAGCAGAAAGGTGTTGTTACTCACTTTTGGGTTCAACTAAATCCCAAATGACTTGCCCAAACCTATTTTTATCATTATTATTATTATTATTTAAATTAAACAATAAAATATTTAAATTAAATCAGGCCGAATTTAGTATTCTTGCACGAGCTTCAAAAACGTTAGCAACTCATATTAAATTTAGTGTACTAGCAGCTATGAATAGAATAAAAAACTATATAATTCTTTAAATATTTTTTAATTGTAATCTTATACCTTTATATTATATATATATATATTAATTTATTGTGAGGGGAGATTGTTGTCTTTTTATTCACATTTAATATGAGTTGTATTCTGTCATTTATTATTATTTTTTTATTTTTTTTCCTTGTACAAATTCTTAAACAAAAATTCTGCTTGAACTCATTGCCACAGTGATTTCGCATCGAACTTGAAGCATGCCATGGCGATGCAGTGTGTAGAAAGATAATTTTGAAAACAAAAATACAATTTAAGAAAAATCGGGTTAAAAAGAAAGAAAAAAAAAATAACCGAAACAATTTAAGTTCTACAAATTATAAATCATAATATACATATTTTTGTTTATATAAAATACAAAAACTTTTGCACAAATATCATTCTTACAAATTCGTAAGTTTTATTTAGATATTAAAAGGAAATCTTGGACGAGTGTTGGACTAACCTTTGCAAGGTGAGAGATCACCGGATCGAATCCCGCGTATGACTACTTTTTATTTGTTAGAAAAAAATTGTTTATAGTAAAGTATGAGCTTCCGCCCCCCCCCTGTCCACGACATCTAATTGGTAGTTAGACGTTAAGCCCCGCCTTAAATGGGCGATTACTTCATTTTATTTATTCAGAAGAAAACTAGAGGCGCGTTTTAATTAATTGAAATTAGGTCATTTCAGTTTTTAAGCTTAAACTTGTGTTCGAATTGAAAGTCAATAATTGAGCTCTAATACAAAGAAATAAACAAATTTTGTTTAAAGAATGTATTTGATAAATGACTGATTCTTTAAGAATGCTTATTATTGGTTCAAGTAATTTTTAGTAAATATTTTAGCGATGAATATGATTGGTTAATTACGAATTTTTAGTAAACCCGCTTCGCCCTAAAGATGTGGCCATCGGTAAAAGAGTTTGTCCTACCGTTTACTAGAAAGTCTTTTGTTTCAGTATCCATTTGACATCCCCCTAACCCCCTCATCCATTTGGATCACAAAATTTGGGCGAGGGGTATGTCTTGTTACGTCATTATGATGCCATGTGACGTCACTTCCTGCTGCACAAAACTTCGACCCAGAATCGGCGAAATCATACTACTTCTACCTTTTTAATTTTTTTCCCCATTCTTACTACAAATAATTGAGACGTTTCTGTCGTTCCATGAGTATTCCGCGCATTCTAAAAGCATACAATTGTACCAAGAGTTCTGTACTCCTGTTAATAATTGGATATTTACGAGTAGTAAATTGATTGCAGCTCTAACAAATGCTTGAGAAAGATTTGAAAAAAGATCTAAGAACTAACTGTAAAGCTTTAAAATCCACAAAAAGGCTTTAGATCGGTAAAAAAAAAAAAATGGAGTCACTGCAGGGAATTCACGGAAATGAAGATGATAGTATTTTCGGCTCTGGAAGCTTTAATAGATGCACTAATTAGTCCTGTCCCCAGGAAGAAATGCTAGATGAGCGAGGACTCATTAGTGGGAGATCCCCAAATTTTTAACTCTGCCTGAAAAAAATTATTAAAAACAAAAAAAAACAGGCGATTCTTTTACATTTTCAATGGCAGTTCTACCTAGTTCAGTACACATTGCCTCTTTCAGGCTGTACTCTTTCAGCCATATTCTGACTGACATTGCCTCAAATTAGGATTAAAAACAAAAATGTCTGCCTTATATTGGGCTGCCAGAGAGAAAGGAAAAATCGGCATTGGTATCCAAATTGAACACTAAATTTAAACTTAATCATTAAGATAAATCTCCCGTGAGTACTTAATCCAAATAATTTATACAATCTTCCACTAAGCCATGTATTCACTAACTTAAAAGAAAATAAATTAATGCAAATTTGTAAGAATGATTTCAAAATCAAAATAATGGCAACTAATAAGCAAAATAAAACAATTTAAATACTAAGTAGCGCGACAAAATTTAATATATCAAGATTTTTTGCGCATTTTAAATTAATTTCTAATGATTTTGTTTGTTTTGAATATTTCACAACTTTTGAAAGATATTTTATCTCTCTAAAAAACATAAATAATACACTCTATTTTTAATACAGAAAAGGAACACCTTGGTTATTAAAGATTTTATTTTATTTATTTAGATATTTTCTAAAGTTAAGTTACTATTATTGGGGGACTGTTCAAAGTACTGTTAACGTTAGGCTTATACCAAAACATATTCTTATGATCTTATACTTCACAGTTTTTCACTGGGTGAAAAATATTAATACAGTAAATTTCTCTAAACTTTACAATGTATTTAATATTTTACAAGTATAGCCAAAGTTTTGGTCGTAGTTGTGTAAAGACAAGAGTTCTACATTAATTTGACGAAGGTTTGTGATTTTAGTATCCCAGATTTGGTACTATATGGACTGGTAAAATGCTATTGGCTGTCAGATACGGCTGTGAATTTCTCAGTTAGTTTTTTTTGTTTTAATATTAATTTGGTGACTTTTTTTTTGGAAGAGAGGGTTGATAAAAATACCTGCAGGACAAGATGCTTCAGTGAGCTTGCGTTCAGCATCCCCTGCAGCTAAACAGGATGTAACCCAGGTCCCTACTAGAATCACTTATAGAAATTTAAGCAAATTTCTTTTACTCCCAAAAGTGCCAATCTTGTTTTCAGTCATCATCGACGGCAATTGTCCAGAAATGAGACGAGGAGACTGATTTCCCTTTTCTACACCATAAAAAGTCACTTTCCAAAGTGTTTTGGAAAACTTCCAAAGATAATCAGGGTGTTCCTTTTTCTTAAATTAATAAAAAAATATAATAAAAACCACCACAAGAATACCCCTTAAGGCGTTCACAATAAAAGAATGCCTATTACTTTTAGTTTCAATAGATTTATTCCATGCCCCATACCAAATTCAAACATAGCAACTAAGCAAACAAAGAAGTACGTTTTTTTTTTAGAGTTATTATACTCTAAAGTTACCCTCACAGATCATATAATAAAATTATAATACCCAAAATATTTTTTAATTTATGCCTATAAATATAATTATTTAGAAATTAATTTTTATGCTTGCGAAAAAATCTGTTAATTACATGATAATTTCAAAGCATGATGTGCATGGTAGAGAGCATGGAACAATTAAATTTAGAATAATGTATTAATTTTTAGTTAAAATATTATATAGTTAATTCAAATATTGCTATATTTATTTTTAAATCTGCCTTTTTGAAAATATTATATAATATAATACCCGGTGTGAATCAATCACACTATTTTCTATTACTGTAATTTATTACGCAATTCTAAATTTACAATTTTTCTTCTAAAACTAAGTTTAAGTTTTTTTTTTCCTAAATAAAAGGAATCAAATACAAAAAATATAAGTGATGAGGTTTGTTGTTGCATAAATTGTTACATGTTTGAACATGATTGAAAGACATGTTTAAACATGATTGAAAGACATGTTTGAACATGATTGAAAGACATGTTTGAACATGATTGAAAGACATGTTTGAACATGATTGAAATTTTATTCAGAAAGATTTTCATAAAACAAAGATTTCATTTATTTTAACTGATTTTTTTTTTTTTTTTTTTTTTTAAACAGTTTATTTCATACTTTATAGAGTCGGTTTACAAATGATTCAACAGTTTCTTTAAAGTCAAGAAAACCCACTGTACATGCCACTTACACCAATAATCGTAGTATAATTGTTATAATAAGAAAAACAATAACATTTTTTCTAATATCGGCAAAGTTAACCAAAGATCTCTTTTAATTTTGATTAATGTTTTATTTATGCAATGACTCTTATTAAATATTCCAATTTTATTGTTCATCCAAGCCATACTTTTATAGCTAAACAAAATCGCCAACAATCGTCATTTATTTGGTTACCATTTCAATTTATTTTTCATAATTTGTTGGAGATTTTTGTCTTGCCTCTTCTATATTTTGTATCATTTATGTAGAACCAGAAGAATGTCAAGAATTTTAAAGAGAAGTCCATAAAACAAGAATTTTTCATTTTCTGATAACTACTCAATACCTTAATTCTAAATTATGACGTGTAATTTTCATCGTGTTTTCATTCAGGAGAAGTTGCGTCGCCTTTCGATTGTTAGTAAAGATATGATGGATATCGGTTGAAGTTAAAATTCCAAATGGGAAAAGAATATACAGTTAAATCCATGGTTATATGAAAAATCTATTATTACTTCCATAAGTGACCGATTGTTCTTGCAATGTTTTGGCGTCTATAAGTGTGTACGCGAAATAATGATCTTACGGGTAGGATAAACCCAAACTAATTGTACACATTTATCTCTGTAGGCTTATTATTGTAATTACACGAGCTTGAAGTTATGTTAGGCTAACATTTTTGCAGAGACCCCTTTGATAATAATCCCTGAATAAGTAAGGCTACAGGTATTACTTGAGGGATTGAGAATTTAAGAACAAAAGATAAATGGTGAATCTCTTACAATACTTTGTCCATACTTCAATTTATCATTGATTAACAATAAATAAAAAGATTTTGGCGATTCTTTGGTTATTCTGTGTGTTCGTGGTATCCACTGTACGCGTTTTTAGGCTAGGAAACCCTAGCCAGAGACTAGAATATTCTGTAGAGAGGCGAGCGTTTAAGAACAATATGTTAGACGAGCGTTCTTAAACCCTTTACTTTCATCTGCGGCTATAAGAAGGTTTTTAAAAAAGACACACAAGAAATGTGCGTGCAAAAAATCTTTACCCACAAATGCAGTTATTTTTTAACTGTTGCCTGACTAATTTCCATTTATTTAAGCAAAGCACTTGCTTCGAGAATCATTTCATCAACTTTTTTGCAAGTTGAATTGCACTAGAACCAAAATAGCTCTATCCGACCCATTCGTTGTGTAAGTCCGCTAGGTTGTTCAAGTAAAGTTTTTTAGCAAAAGCGGTGAGAGCTGGTCATACACCACAACTCGCTGTGCCATCAAACCTTTTTGCCCACTAAGTTATTCTGAAGAAGGCCAGGCACAAAATCAAAAGAATCTAGGAGTATGTTAGATACTCTCCAATACCTGAGAACTACGTAGACCCACCGAAGGGTGTGCAGGCTGGCAATTAGGGGAAAAAACCCTAAAATACGAGGTCTGTAAATTAAGTAATGAGACTGATTTTTTAAAAAAAATTTATTCAAAAAGAATTACAATTCTATATTGTCACCACCAAAATAACTTCCTTCTGAAGCCACACAGCGCTGCAAACGTTCCCTTGAGGTGATTTCAACTTCGTGTCATTGCGTGTCATTACTGGTGGACGAGTCTTGGGTGTTTGAGTACGCCAGAGCATGGCACACTTCAACCTCTCCAAGGCCTAAAAAAAAAAAAGCAAGGATGGCGAAGTCGAAGATCAAATGCATGCTGATTTGTTTTTTCGATATCCACGGAATCGTCCACAAAGAGTTTCTACCTCAAGGTGAAACGGTCAATCAACACTTTTACCGAGAGGTTCTTCGAAAAACTTCGAAAAAAAGGGTCATTCGTGTGAGACCAAACACCAAGAACAAGTGGTTCGTTGCATCACGATAAAGCCCCTTGTCACAAAGCAATTTCAATGAACCAGAGTTTTGGGCCAGTAAAAACATTCCTGTGGGTCCTCAGCCTCTTTATTCGCCTGACTTGAGTCCTTGTGACTTTTTTTCTCTTCCCGAAGTTGAAAAATCACCTCCATGGGAACTTATTTTGGGACAGTCGAAAACATTCAAACGGCTGTAACCGTTATTCCAGTATCGGAGTTCGAGCACTGCTATGAGGAGTGGAAGAAACGTCTCCAGCGCTGTGTGGCTTCAGAAGGAAGTTATTTTGAAGGTGAGAATATAGAATTGTAATTCTTTTTGAATAAATTTTTTTAAAAAAATCTATCTCATTTCTTAATTTACAGACCTCGTATACTCATGATGCATTCTCCTTTACTAATATTCATGAACTCAAGAGTCCTGCCACTCAAAGCTAGACCGATTCCCCGCATTTAATTGGATTCAATTTAAAATTAAAACTTATTTTTGCTCAATAGTCAGGCTACGCTACTTCTTGTTTGCTTACCTGAAAATTTGGAGCCAGAATACTAGGAGGGCTATTTTTTTAAAAATAAAGATGTCCTTTTGGAGCAGGCTTTATAAAATGGATTTAGGGAATTAGATGGTTGAAAGGTTCGCCAACAAAGGCGCCTCAATCCCCTATTATTGGTTTCAAAATGGAAAATTAAATAAAGAAAGTTGTATAGATTCGAAACTCTAGAAAATGTTTTTCAGACAAGAATCAGACTCAAAGACCCTAATGATCACTTTGCGAATCTAAAACACTTAGGGAAATAAGCAAACCGTCAAAAAAGAGGAGCCATCGAAAGAATGGAGAAAGTCGAGGCACGAAGGAATGATCTTTCTCTGAATTGTCCTCAAACATTAATTGCAACTGGCAGTTGAATGCAATTAACTGTGTATATTATATAATATCATATGTAGTTGAACGAAGTCAAGATGATAGCAGGCGTTGATAATGTGGGTCGGTATCCAACACTTTTATTTACACCGGGCATAGCGGACATAACTGATTGGGGAGTTGACGCCTGAATGTAATCCTATGTCCTAATAGATTTCAAAATTGACTGTGGTAATTTTCTGTAGAAGTTTGATAGTGTTGTTATTTTTTTGGTCTATAATTGGACGCTCTAGTTTTCATCTAGTTTTACATGTTGCACAAGCCTAAACTTGATTGCAAGCAAGGTACGCTCCCGTCAGCGTTTCAACAGGATGGTTTCCATCAGTGAGTTGTAGACATTTGGAAAATGAAAATGAGTACGTATTTGAAAAGCATTGTGTATGAAAGAGATTATAGCTTTAATTGAAAATACGAAGCCTGTCTAAAAAGTATCCGAACTTTATTTTTCCCTCGCAAAATAAAGACGATAGCGCGGCGCCACTGTACTCAGTAAAGGAAGACACCTTCATGCGCATGTGTGAATTTTGTCACCGCCTTCCAGCGCGTCAGTCGCTGCCTGTGGGTCGCTGAGTGAGGTGCTACACAACGTGTTCGTCGGATTACCGATTCTCTCAAGATGACTGAACGAAACTGAGACTGTGCGAAATTTGGTGATGGCAGATCGTCGCTTGACCGTGCGGAAGATTGCTCAAGAGGTTGGAGTTAGTAAAAAAGATTCCGCACATGCAATTTTGCGTCTTGATTTGAACATGGGCAGAGTGGCTGCGAAATTTATTGACCAAGTTGTTGTCGCCGGAACAAGAAGGACCTCCGTTTTGAAGTTTGCTCTAACTCCATCCTCTTGGGCAATCTCCTGCACGTTCTAGCGACGATCTGCCATCACCAAATTTCGTACAGTCTCAACAACGGCTGCACTCCGAGCAGTGTCTGGGGCCTGCCAGAACGCTGGTCACTCTCCGCTGATGTGCGGCCATTTTTGAAAATGGTTGAACCACACCTTAATTTGTGTTACACCCATCGCAAACAAAAAAAAATACAAAATTTGCCTTTGCTCAACACGTTCAGTCATGTTGAGAGAATCGGTAATCTAACGAACACGTTGTGTAGCACCTCACTCAGCGACCCACAGGCAGCGACTGACGCGCTGGAAGGCGGTGACAAAATTCACACATGCGCATGAAGGTGTCTTCCTGTACTGAGTACAGTGGCGCCGCGCTATCGTCTTTATTTTGCGAGGCAAAAATAAAGTTCGGATACTTTTTAGACAGGCCTCGTACTATTTAAAATTTACTATTATAGAATGATCAATTTTCTTCACTGATTTACCTTAAGAGGAATAGTAAAAAATCAGAAACGAAATTTTTTTTTTTTTTTTTCTAATAAATCTGGATGATAAATTTACTCGTTATTTCCAAAAACGGTTTTCCATGCTTTTCTGCAAGAAAATTTAGACTACTCCGCCTTTTTATTGGTGTCCATCAGTTAGGAGAGATTTTATTACCACAAAAACTGAAGTGTCATCAGGGGGACAATGTCTACTCAGATAAAATAGCGCGCGAAGCTACTGATTTCATCATCTTATTTTCTCATATTTTGTATATTACTATAATAATATTTATATATCATAATATATTCTTAAATCTTGTTCATCCCTTATTGTATTTAGTCTCTGAATGCGATGGGTACTTTATGTTTAAATATAATTTTTTTCATTTTAAAAAATTTAAATTTATCTATAATAATTCCTGTGCCTTCTCTTCAAAGCATTTTTTTGGTTTATTTCTATTGTTTTGTTTCATTGATTTGAATCAAACTGCACGCTTTCTAAAATTAAAGAAAAAGAAAAAAAAAATGCATGTTATGCATGTTACAAAAATAAAAATTCGTGTGTGTGTGTGTAATGTGTGTTTTCGTAAAAATTTTATTTTTAAAAATTGTCTTGTTTTTTTGTTCTTTTTTGGTTTTTAATTGATTTTGCTTTAAGGTAGTATATTATTATTATTTCTTTTACTGGTTTCATTTTATTTAATTTAAATTGCTCAAAAGAATTTTAAAATATACAAAAAAAAAACAAAAACAGAAATTATAATCTTCATTTATTATTATTTCAGGGTAAATTTTTTAGATGCAATGATGGTTCAAAAATGACTGAAGATGAGTGTAGGTAAGCAGATCTGATTTTAAGAATAATTTTGGATTAATTTGGTCAATTAAAAAAAATAAATAAACTGTAAAATGGTGTATATCATTTTGAACTCTGTTTTGTTACTTTGGGGCTTCTAATATCGTCATTTATGTATAATATAAAAAATGAAGTTTCGCTAAAGAATGATTGCTTACTTCAGAGACTGTTATGATTATGATGGTATGTCAAAAAGTACCATATCAAAAGTGGCCAAAAATTACCAAAATAAACGGAAGAACAATGAATAATCTTTCTGCTATAGTGTAGATGAAGTGATGGTAATATGGAACCCTTCTTTGTTTTAGGCTTACCAATGCTAGACTTGCCAAAAAATTTGCATTGCTTTCTCTGGTAATTATTAGCTTTATATATTAGTCTTGCACTATTGTCCTCAAATTTACTCTCCTCCAAACACCAGATGGAGCAGTGGTGCCTCTGTCTTGAGGTGCAGGTAATATGGAACAACTTATTGCAAGTCGCCGGAGAGTTGGTTTTAGGTACAATGAATATTTTTGCAGCTCATTTTAGCCCCATTTTAGATTTTTCTTCTGTTTTTTTTTCCCCCAGAAATATAAATGATTTGCTTGTAATGCTTGCAATATGAAATTTTTCTACTGCGAGTGTATGTAGTGTGGAACAGGGTTCCATATTACCAGCATCCCTACCTTGAATTTGATATGTCACCACAAATGGGAGACACATAAACTAATCATTCACAAATGAAAATCGCTGCAATACATCCCTTTGAACCAATATACAGGGTGTATACGGAGGAATGGTTGAAACTTGGGGAGATGATTCAGCAGCTCAAATGAAACAAAAAATATTCTATTCACTTTGGCCCGATTCTCAATAGTGTCCAAGATATTTGCATTTTTAACTTTTCCGTCGATATTCGCGGTTTTCGCCATAAAAACGGCCGTAACTTTTCTAGCCTTTATCCTACAACAAATCTGCTTATTCCAAATGAAAGAGCATTAAATTTCCTATAAATTTGCTTGGTATAGAGCCTCAAAACGATTCTTATAACTTTTTACTTTAATGTCTAAAAAATTCGTTCTCGATGATTTTTGTTAAAATTTTCAACTGCATTTTCTCAATGGTTAATGAATCAAGGAATCACATAATTTCAGAAAAAGTTGCGCATTTATTGAGCTTCAAGATCATATGGATTTTTTTGGTTTTTAATAAAACCCTACCCCGAACAGAGGGGTGTAAATGCAGAAAAGTGGGATTTTGCTTAACCTACTTTTCACTACTAATTTATTCAAATGTCAATTTTTGGAGAAGGAACAAAAACTAAAGTAACCATTTTAGTTTTTAACAATTATTATTTAATAAAACGGAAGTAAAAAGTAAAGTAGCAATAAAACGCAGTAGTTGACTACAATTGTTGGTGCAATTTATTTTAATGACATAATGGAGGTTTTTTTAATCAAAGTTAATTAATAATAATTCAAAAATAAAATGGTTATATTCTTTTTGTTCCTTCTCCAAAAATTGATTAGTTTTGAATTATTATTAATTAACTTTGATGAAAAAAAACCTCCATTTTGTTGTTAAAATATGTTGCACAAACAATTGTAGTCTAGAAACTAAAAATTTGCCACAATTCTTTCCCACTTCCTTGTTTGAATAGTTCGAACGATTTTTGTAGCAATTTTAACTAGGCAACTGCCTATTGTACTTTTTCACTTCTGTGTTTTATTGCTACTTGATTTTTTACTTCCGTTTTATAAACTAATAATTGTTCTAAACTAAAATGGTTACTAAAATGGTAAAAATTGATATTTCAGTAAATTAGTAATGAAAAGTCAGTACGCAAAATCCCACTTTTCTGCATTTACACCCCTCTGTTCGGGGTAGGGTTTTGTTAAAAACCAAAAAAATCCATATGATCTTGAAGCTCAATAAATGCGCAACTTTTTCTGAAATTATGTGATTCCTTGATTCATTAACCATTGAGAAAATGCAGTTGAAAATTTTAACAAAAATCACCGAGAACGAAATTTTTAGACATTAAAGTAAAAATTTCATTGTTTACAAGAAACGTTTTGAGGCTCTGGGTTAAGCATATTTATAGGAAATTTAATGCTCTTTCGTTTGGAATAAGCAGATTTGTTGTAGGCTAAAGGATAGAAAAGTTACGGCCGTTTTTATGGGGAAAAACGCGAATATCGACGTAAAAGTTTAAAATGCAAATATCTTGGACACTATTGAGAATCAGGCCAAAGTGAATAGAATATTTTTTGTTGCATTTGAGCTGCTGAATCACCTTCCTGAAGTTTCGGCCCTCTCCTCCGTATACACCCTGTATAGTGCAGATAACTACCACTATTTTGATAACAAAACAAAAAGTAAACAGTTTGAACTTGCCTTCTTAAAGTTTTCAAGAATCGATAAAAACAAAATTGGAAATTTCAAGATGAACATACAGTAGCAACTGAACCAACCCACCTGCTTTGCACACTACCGCTATCAAGCTACAGTTTGAGCCAGATACTGTTAACACAAGATCACTTGCTGCCAAAAATATTATAGTGTTCCATAATACCAGCAGGGTTCCACATTACCACCATTTCCTCTACAATTTGACTCTTCGTCTCTGAAAGCTTATTTTATTCGCGCAGAAAATACATTAAAAAAAACAAAAAAAAAACGTCTTTTTCACAAATCACGAGCTCTTAAAAACAAGAAACGATTGCAAAAATCTATCAGGAGAAATTGAAATAAATAAATACAATTAAAATGGCCGTCACAGCGCGATCATTTAAATAAAATCTCTACAGAACATAAGATTAATCTTTTCAGACATAAATCATCATATTATAAAAGTTATGGCAATAATTATATAAATATATTTATAATTAAATAATTTTGCAAGAAATATAACCAATAATGGCGCAGAGTTCAAAATGAACAAAGAGAAACTAGTAATAGTCAATAAGATATTAAAATTTTAATTGTTTAATTAAATAATTAATTCAGAAACAAAAAAGAAAAGAGCTTAATTAAAATTAAATTAAATTAAAATTTGCGTTAATTTTTAGTGGGTCATTTATAGTATTTGAACAAGGTGATTTCAACAAGCCAAAAGTGGAAGAGAGAGTCTGGATTAAGAACAGATTTCATTTTGACAATGTGGCCGAGGCGATGCTCACTCTATTCACAGTGTCCACCTTTGAAGGATGGCCAGGGTAAGCTTTAAATAGTAAACTATCAAATCATATTTCAACACAGAAACTCTAGAAGACACTTAGTGAATGGTCCCGTGATCAGTTAATATATACACTCAGCAGCAAAAGAAACCGTACACTTAATATTTTTTTATATTAAAAGCTGATTATCAGTGATGTGTTCGTTTTTGTGGGTAATCTGGTTATTACAGAGAAGGAAGGGTCTAAGTCCATTGAACTAATCCCTTCAGGATTAGTAGGGCATGAGATAAGACTCAGATGTGGCTTATTTGTCTTGAGGCTGCTTTACCTGACGGAACTCTTCTAAACTGTAAGTAGGTTTTCGCACCTTTAGAGATCTTTAATTTATTAACCGCGCCTTTCAGTCATTAATAGACGTGATTTTTTTTTATTTTGGTCCAGAATAATGGTTCTTTCGAATGTAGACGTAGCCTGAGCTGATGCCTTGGCAAGAGAAGACCGGAGCGTCCGATCTATCGCAGAAACACTTGGAGTAGCGAAGTCCGCCATTAATGATGCATTCGGCGTTTCCGGGAGACTGGCAGTTATGAACGGAGGGCTGGCAGTGGCCGACCAAGGGCCACAATTGAAGTTGACGATCGATTTATCACGCTCTCAGTATTGAGAGACCGCCATTTAACTGCTCCTGAGGTTCGGGACAGGCTTCAAGTGGCGCGAAATACGCGTGTTAGCTCGGACACAGTATGGCGGAGACTGAGGGAGCGTGGACTTGAAGCAAGGAGCTCCGCGACAGGGCTCCAACTCCTGGAAAGGCATTGTAGAGAAAGGCGATTATTTGCCAACCAGCATTTTCATTGGACTGTAGTGCAATGGGGACCAGTTTTATTCACAGATGAGTCTCGCTTTGGTCTATACCACTCAGACGATCGAGACAGAGTGTGGAGACGATCATGGGAGCGATTTGTTCAATGTACTCTTCGCGAGTCACGACCTTTCGAAAGGAGATCAGTTATGGTTTAGGGTGAAATCAATTTCCACGCCCGTACTGAACTGATTTTCATTGATAATGGGGGCTCTGACTGCTCGGAGGTACATTGAGGAAGTGCTCCTACAGGCTGTGATCCCGTTGGCTCCATTTATTGGTGACCAATTCATTTTGATGCAGGATAATGCTCGCCCACAAACCGCCAGAATTGTTACCGAATACTTGGAGCAAGTGGGAATCACAGTTCTGGACTGGCTTACACGAACTCCCGATATGAATCCCACAGACCATTTATGGGATAATTTAGGAAGGCATGTTAGACATCGTCATCCTCCTCCTAGTGACTTAAATCAGCTCCAAATTGCTCTTCGTGAAGAATGGGATGCTCTGCCGGTGGAGTACGTCCAAAATTTAATTTCTTCTCTACCTGACAGGATTAGGGCCCTTCGCCATAGAGGAGAGAGAAATACCCGCTATTAGAAGAACATCCTTTGTCAGAAAACCTGATAAAAATGAAGAATAAAGTTTAAAAAAAAATGTGTTAATTTCTTATTTTTTCTTTATTTTATAATTTTGTGTCAATAATTAATAAAAATTCGTCATCTGTGGCAGATTTTGTGTAAATAACTTATAAATAAACCAATTCTTACCATAAATTAAAAAGATTAACGTATTTAACAAAATTATGAGACCAAATCTGAGTGTCCGGTTTTTTTTTGCTGTTGAGTGTATTATAAAAAGGTCACGTAGGAAAGCATTAATCGCTTCTTCATGCTAAATTTTAGCAAAATCGGACTAAGCGTTGTAGAAATATTAGTAATAATAGTTTTAGAGGGGGGCCTTTCTTGCGTGGGGGCGAACTCCTCTCCTAAAGATACACAGCGTCGAAACCTATAAAAATGCATATCTACATCATTTTTTGAACCAAAATAACACTCTTCATTCAAGAAAATAGTTTCACGAAACGATAATTTTAAATGATTGCAATAATTCCCCTTAGTAGGTGCAAGAGCAGAACGTCGCTTTAATAGTACGTAGAGGAGCCCTAACCCTTTAATTCTGCCAAATTTGATCAATATCGGGCTAAGATTTACAGAGTAATTAGTAATAATAATTTTGGAGGGGGCCTTACATAAACGGGGCTAACTCCTCTCCCATTTGAGGTACAGCATTGTGAACCCTAAAAGGCACATCTACATGAAATTCCGAATCGAATGACACCTCATTCATGAAAATCGGTTCGCGCGTTTAGGCGCTACGTTGTTTACAAAAAAGGTAACAAGAAGATGAAGAAGAAGAGTTTTTGAAAATGCCGTTTTTGCGCATTTTTCGGCAACTTTTTTCTCGAAATCTATTAGAGCTTGGTTGTTCAAAAAAAAAATTACAGTTATAAAGGAGGGTTTGCCCTATATTGTAAAGAAAATTTGGGAATTTTATCTTTTATAGAAAAAGAGAAAAAAATTGTCCAAGTTAGTGTTTTTGAACGTTACTCTTTTTCGTGCAGTTTTTGACGATCAACCCTTAGACAACTCTCCTACCGGGCAGTTTTAATAACAATTCCACACTTAAATTGCTGGCTGTGTATCATAGATCTCAGTGGTAGAGTGCCCTCTGGAGTGTGAAATCCAGTTGATTGATGATTGCAAAGATAGACACCGAATAGGAAAGAATTGCCGGCAAATGCTGCCAATTGATCCCCCTGTTCATCACTCACCACTGAAGATGGGACCCGGATCGTGTAATAGAAGAAATCCAGAGGGAGTTGGATTTCGAAGTACCACATTTCTAGTAAAAGTGAGAGACATAGTGAGTTCAGTCTTCTAATGCTTTAAATGAACCTTTGAGTTTACTTTATTTTCCAGTTTCGACTATCTTAGAAACGGAATCCTTCACCTCTCCAAAAGATGAAGAATATGATTCAAGCATAAACGCATCATCCATCTACAAAGTGGCGCTTAGTTTCATTAGACTCACCATAGGAAACGCAATTGAATAGTGATGTCCACTCATAGACTTTCTGGCGAATCCAAGACCTGTTAAATTAGCCATCCTATACAGACCAAATTAAAAAAGTAGATAACATAAGATCAAGATGAAATCGTAGACGTTCATTAGTGTTTGGACGACAATCCATTAAAGAATATTTTTCTTCGTGCAACATCTTTCTCAATTCCTTGGACGTCTTCCCTTTTCCTGGTTTGATAACTTCTTATTAGATCCCCTAAAGCGATCATTAAATTAGTATTTTTGCGTCGATTTTTTTGTTTGAAAAATCCAAATTTAAACAATGCGGCTAAAATGTTCTGTAGATACGTTTAAGCCAACCTAATGACTTTAATTAATAAATAGTAATGAGAGACAAATGAAATAAACAAAATGCCAAAATATAATTAAATACGATAAACCAACGTAATTTTTAAAAGTGCTTTGGGAAAAATTAGGTTAATCGTTTTGCAGAACATTGGAATAGTATGTTAACTTTTAGGCGTATCCGTGTTTATTTCATAAAATATTAAGAAAAGTAATGCCTATTTTTTGAGGCAGGCTTTATTATCAATTTGGTGTCGCGGATGGAGGCGACTAGCAAACACATACTTTACTGTAAATTTCTTTTTATTAACCATTAAATAAAATCCAAGGCCTATAGACCGGGGAATCGAACCCAGTACCACAATACATATTAGCTTTACAGGTCACGCCTCTTAACCGCTCGGCTACCGTGGCGCCTTATAAAGAATTAATTTTTTTTTTTTTTTATATTTATAAAATCTAAAATCCTACAGTTTTTGTGTATTATTTTTGCTCCCAATTGGATACCATCTAACAAGCAATTGTAACCACTTTTTGCTGTAATGTATTTGCTTATAAGCAGATATAACAACTTTACTCGAACTCTAGATTGTTTTTTGCACTTCTATAAAAGATTAACTTCCCTGCTCCATTTTAAAGACCAAAAGTTATAATATTTTTTATTCCTTCTAGTTAATAGATATTAATTGCTTATTAAGTAACAATTCTTATAATTGTACACTAAATTAAAAATAACATTTTGTTTTCAGACTGTTGTACGTATCTATCGATTCCAATGAAGAAGACATGGGACCAATTCATAACTTTAGACCGATCGTTGCAGCGTATTATATTATCTATATAATTATCATAGCCTTCTTCATGGTAAACATATTCGTAGGTTTTGTTATTGTTACATTTCAAAATGAGGGCGAACAAGAGTATAAAAACTGCGAGCTGGATAAAAATCAGGTAAGTCCTGGAAGAATTAATCGATATAACTCAACGAAAAAAAAAATTCTTCCAATTTAATCGATACAATCGCTATTAGCTATTAGCACAAAATCGAATCATCAGTAATCTTTCCAAAATAGTCAATCTCCGGGCACTTAATCCATGATTCACCTCACACTCCGCATTTGTGAATACAGTCTTTCTAGGAGATAAATAATGCCCATACATTAGAAATTTCAGGAAGATCCTGACCCACTAAGGGTGCGTTCCACTAAGCGCTCACAACGATCAAAATGTACCTTCAGCCGTTCCACATGACCGCGGTCGTTTTGGTCTTGGCGAAAACGTCACTAATGACGTCATTATTTTCGCTCACTCGAAGCTCACAACGCCCCACCTTAAGAGCTGGGTCAAAGTGGGCGTTCAGAAATTTGGCGCAATTTCTAAAAGCAAAGATGGCGACCGAAAAAATTATATCAGGTAAATTAATGTATTAATCTCATGTAAATAATTGAATGTGTTTCTCGAAAGTCTGCAAAAAAATAATAAAATGGAAAATAACTTATCCCTTTACATACTAAATCACTGAATAACGATCAATTACACTTTGATAGTTAATAATACGTGGCCTAAGTTTTCGCTTTTCACTATTGCGATTTTGTAAAATTGCATTCCACTTTTCATCGGAACTAGATGAAGAACTATCTAAAGCATTATTACGCTGCATTAATAAATATCCTTCTGTTGCCACAAAAGACATTTTAATTTTATTTAAACGTAAATTTTATAAATACTCCACTAAAATGTAATATAAAAATTGAATTATATATGCATATATATTTAATATAAGTCAACTTTACCAATAATTAATAAAGTTTATTATAACTGCTTATAAACGGGGTTAAAATTAAAAAACAACCTCTTCAAGCTTCTAACTTATTTTCGAGGCCGCCATTTGTAATGTTTACATGAACGGTTAAAACGCCCACAGTCCATTCCACTTGGGTTTTCGATCGCAACGCTCGCAAGCAAGTGGAACGGGCAAAATCGCGGTGGTGAGCGTGGTCGTTGTGATCGCTTAGTGGAACGCACCCTAGGAGTTAAATAATGCCCATACATTAGAAATTTCAGGAAGATCCTGTCACACTAAATCACGCGGAAACGAAACCGTTTTAACGCATAGTTTTCAATTAGAATTAGAATGGGCCTACGCCCCACGGCACCGCAACCCCCAGAGTCTTTTCCAAAGCTTATTATAATTATTATTATTGGTTATGGTCTTGGAAAAAGAATTTAGTGAACTCAGTTTTGTCCAACCAAAGTCCAGAACATTTTTGATTGTTGTATGGAATCCGATGTTCATAAAAAGTTAGGATTCAGTCCAAATATGGATTATTTTTGTTATTTAATTGTCGCGATAACAACTTTCTAGTACAGTCATAGTAGTCGTAGTACAGTAGTGCACTGAAGAAACTCAAGAAACCCAGCCAAAGTGTTAGTACAGGAAGGTATGATATTATTCAAGCAGAATACGAAGCAGGAGAACAGAGAGATTTCTCGTTTTAATGAACAAACACACATCTATCTACTCTGAAAAAACTCATTTTTTTGGACTGTAGAATTTGTTTTTTTCAGTTAAATACTTATAACTGCATCAAACTTCCTAAATTTAGAAGAAAGTACTTTATTTAAAGCAAAATAATACTAAATAATTTACAGAGAAATTGCATCGAGTTTGCGTTGAAGGCGAAGCCGGTTAGGAGGTACATACCTAAGCATCGTTTCCAGTACAAAGTCTGGTGGTTTGTGACATCACAGCCGTTCGAGTATACCATCTTCACGTTAATCATGATCAACACGATTACACTGGCCATGAAGTTCTATAATCAGCCGGATTTTTACACTAAAATTCTGGACGTGCTCAATATCGTCTTCAGCGTGGTCTTTGCGCTTGAATTCGTCTTTAAACTAGCAGCATTCAGGTTCAAGGTGAGTTTTTTAAAATTTTGTTTTGTGTTGCTCTTATTAAGTATCAAGAACCAAGCTAAGAGCGATGCTACTGTAATTTCATAGATCCTTTAAAAATCTGTCCTAATGACCCATGACCACACGATGAACCAAAAAAGACCTAGTGACGCCTTCCTATAAGCCTCACTTCGGATCATTCAACGTCTTGCTAGAGTAATCCCGCATTATTTGCTGTCTCAAAATGATAAAGAGACCAAGGTGCCACATCCCTTATGAATCGAACTACTGTGGCCACTACTAGAACTCATATCTGCAACGAACCCAGCCCGTCTAAGGTTCATCTCTAGGACACTTTTCTCTTGAAAAAGAAAAAATTCCTGTGATACAGAGGATTCTTTGAATTTTCAATAACCATATTTTAATATTTTATTCACACAGAATTAAAATAATTTAATCTTCCTGTTCTGTTTTAATTATTTTGAATTTTAATTGTTTTTAGCCGTTATTCATTAAACGCTAATTCTTATGTATTTTCTTCTAGAATTACTTTGGCGATGCTTGGAACGTTTTCGATTTTATCATCGTTTTAGGAAGCTTCATCGATATTATATATTCTGAACTAAATGTGAGTACAAATTACTTATAATTAATTAATTATAATTTTATCTAGATGTATAGTTTGTACGTTTGAATTCTACAACGTTTAGCAGGAAAGAATGCCATGTTTTATTTTATTTATTTGCCGCATCGACGCCATGATGTATAAACATTCATTTTCTGCTTTCGATCTGAGAGAATCACTAACATTGAAAAAAAAAAGTGATTAAGAAGTCAACCTTGGCACCACGATAGCCGATAGGGGCTTGAACCTCAAGCTAAGATGTATTATGATATTAAGTTCGATTCATGATTTTATGCTGTAGAAAAATATTATTGTTAAGTATGTTAGCTATTCGTCCACGATACCTGATCGATAGTTGGACGTAAAGCCCGCCTGAACACACTATATTTACAGTCAAACCAACTGTTACTTTAACACTCCTTAACAAAAACTTACAGTTTAAAATGTTAAGTATAAGGGTTGATTAAATTTTGGCGTTTAATCAACCCTTATACTTAACATTTTAAACTGTAAGTTTTTGTTAAGGAGATTTTTGTACCTTTTGGATAGATTTTCCTTTTTGTCTATTTTACATAGTTACATATCTTCTTTACAGATTTTTTTAAAATTTGGAATAAACAATTCTATCATTATAATCTGATAAGGTGTTAAGTCGGAACCGTAACTACCACTGGAGAGATCTTTTTAAAGAATGATTATAGTTGCGGTCCCCCAAACCATCCTCAATAACAATTTTTTTGAAAAAGCGTTTTGAATAACATAGGAAGGTATTTGTACGTAAATAGCAAAATTAAACTGCGATTTCAGTACTTCCTTTTAAGAGTAGTAAGAAAAATAAACTACGATTACAGTACTTCTCCCTAAAAGGCAAAGAGGCAAAGATTTTTAATCGAACGACAATTCATTGATTTAAATCGGTTCACTCTTTGATAATTTAAACGATTGCTATACTTCCCCTTACCAAGTGTGAGAGCTGATCGCCGCTTTAATGTTACGTAGGGGAGCCCTAACCCTATCATCCTACCAAATTTTATCAAAATCGGACCAAGATTTACAGAGTAATTAGTAATAATAATTTTGGAGGGGGCCTTACATAAAGGGGGCTAACTCCTCTCCCATTCGATATACAGCGTCGAGACCCCCAAAAGGCACATCTACATAAAATTCCGAATCGAATGACACCTCATTCATGAAAATCGGTTCACGCGTTTAGGCGCTACGTTGTTTACAAAAAAGGTAACAACAAGAACAACAAGAACAAGAAGAAGAAGAACAAGAACAAGAACATTTTTTGAAAAAGCGGTTTTTGCTCATTTTCGGCAACTTTTTTCTCGAAACCTATTAGATCTGGGTTATTGCGAAAAAATTACAGTTATAAAGGAGGGTTTGCCCTTTATTTTAAAGAAAATTTGGGAATTTTATCTTTTATAGAAAAAGAGAAAAAAATTGTCAAAGTTGGGTGTTTTTCAACGTTACGCTTTTTCTTGCAGTTTTTGACGATCAACCCTTATACAACTGTCCTACCGGACAGTTTTAATTAAGTTATTGCGTCGAAATTGACGACAGTGTTTGATTATAGAATATTAGTCATCTGTAAAAAAAGGTACAATGAATGGTAATGATAATGAGCTATAGTTTGGCTGTGGATTCGCAAAAACTTATTGTAAACATCAGATCACCTTCGCACTGTATGTATTAATAAAGGTAGAGTTGTCAAGATCCCAAAGATGTGGCTAAATCCATCATTCACGACAGAGATTTTGAGACAAATTCTTTGATTCAGACGGAAGACGGGATCTATGACATCGAATACCAATGAAACTGAGAATCTACGGAATTGGATTGGACAGACCACTTCTTATTACAGGAATAAAATTATACACAAATTATAGACACATCAGCCACTAATCAATAACGTGGCACTTGATGTGAGTTTTAGGTCGCAGTTACCTAGAAGAACGATACGATTATTCAGTTAATTAAAATGAAATCTTGCAATCAATCTTCAAGAATAGGAGTGGTTGATTGTACACTAAAATCCACTGCAACCTGTGAATCCTGTATTGTGTCGACCTTATTCACACGTCAAACCAAATCTCTATTACGGTGCGTTCGACGTGTATACTCGTGAGAAATATAAAATTGCCATTAACTACAAAAATCTCGAAATTTTAATAAAATACAATAAGAATATTATTTGGTGGGATGTTTCCTTTATCTTACCAATAGAACTGCGGTGGGAGTCAGCCAAATGATAAGTGGTTGGTACATGTTTGGTCTCCGCATTAGAGATTGGGGAATTAAGCACACAAATAGAAGCTCTCAGCCCTTGTGCAATGCCGTTTTTACCTTAGATAGGAGGTTCAGACCTCAGTATGAGCATGATTTCATTTTACACAGAATCCAAAGCTCTTTTCTTTCTTGTAAAAACTCTTGCGTCCCTAGTTAACTAGAGCAATGCATACGTGAAGCGGTACAAGATTTTGAAAGAGCACAGAATGCTCTGGTAATCTCAAGCCCCCAGAGATTGCAGAAAAAGTCGCTTGCAGTTGACTATTGTAAACTTTTTGGTTGTTTTGCCTCCTGCGTTCGACGTGTATACACGTCATTGTCTGATTTTAATTCCGCACACTGTGGGGAATTTTTTTAAAACTAAATTCCACGCTTAACTGGTTAATTTGGAAAACTTGCGGATCGCTTGGAAGAAGTAATTAACTCATTTTCATCCACAGGATTGCTATACTTCTAATCTTGATGTTCATGTTCTCTTCAATAACTTGCTTGTGGAAATATTTTCACCTTTTTTACTATAAATGCAATAGTGCAATAAGAACTAATTTATTTTAATTTTCCAGCCAGGATCTAGTCTGATATCAATCAATTTCTTCCGGTTATTTCGTGTGATGAGGTTGGTCAAACTGCTAAGCAGAGGAGAAGGTATCAGGACTTTGTTGTGGACCTTTATAAAGTCATTCCAAGCGCTTCCATATGTCGCACTTCTCATTGTCATGTTGTTCTTTATTTACGCCGTTATTGGAATGCAGGTAATTCATGTTATTACACATAGATCATGGTATAATATATATATATATTGCCGACAATCAACCATGCTTAAGCATTGGGATAAATACTGTTTGGGAGCTAGACTAGGGATAAGAGACATGCCAGCAGTAGGTTTAGGGCCGTGAATTGGATATCATACATCATAATTATTTATCATTTTCCAATATAATCTTTTTCGCATTCAGGTTTTTGGTAAGATAGCACTCGATTCTGAAACAGCTATTCACAGAAATAACAACTTCCAAACATTCCCACAAGCGGTGTTGGTGCTGTTTCGTTCAGCCACAGGTAATATTTTACACTTTGAGGTTTTTTTTCTTACTTAAAGACAAGTTTTTACTTAAAGGTTTAATAATTTATAATTAACTATTTCTCAGGTGAAGCTTGGCAAGACATCATGTTGGATTCGTCAGCTAGACCGGGAGAAGTGCTATGTGATCCGCAATCTGATGACGCTCAATCTCAGGCCGGCTGTGGTTCTGACATTGCCTTTCCGTATTTTATTTCGTTCTACGTACTTTGTTCATTTTTGGTAATTTCTTTCAAATATGCTAATGATATTCCAATCAACGGTCACCAGATCTACTGAAGTAGCTCATCTAACCATGGATACGATACAATAAATAGGGAAAAGATTAAATCCAAATTTTGAACACCTTACATTTTGTAATCTAGAACTCCACCTCTTCCCGATAGTATCGCGATCTGAGTAGAAAACACTTATCACTCCACTGTCTGAAGAATCAGGGCCCCAACCCAGATTAAATACCCATAAATCAATATTTAGTCGATTTTTAGTATCGGAAAGTTTGCTATAAAATCTATTGGAATTCTTTTCTTTCCCGTAGTTTAGATTAGATTATCGGGGCGGGAGCTATGCCCCACGGCACCGCAGCCAAAAGAGGCTTATTGAGATGAAACCTCTCCTTCTAAAAAGGTTGAGGACTTTCCCTACTAGTTCCTTTTGCGCTACTATCTCCTTTGGCCTCAAAGATCCAAAGGTTTCAAAGCGCAACCACTCGATTGCAACACAGTCGAATTGCACGTGAGAAGCCGTTTCCTCCTCATCCTGACACAGTCCGCACAACGGTTCCAAGCTGATAAGCCCTTGTACAGTTGACTATGCCCTATGTGTACTGTGTGAATGTATTGAGGGTGTAACGGTATCTGTTGCTAATGCTCATATTATTAGGCTGGGATACCCGCAGGGACGCCAAGTACCCTGAAGAAGTGGCTAATCCACTTCCCTCTACGGAGTTCTTTCACGTAAGTGAATCTATGAAAAAAAACAAAATTGTTGAAAATGGATATTAATAAACTATCGGTCTCTTTTAACGAGTGAAATTTCTATTACGACTTATAATTTACTTGTTACCTATATTTAGAAATTCAATAGGGCCTTTACACTTAAGAGCTATATAAATGGTGATACATATTCTAAAAGGGGCGGGTGTTGGTCTAGTGATCAAGAGAATGACTTTGTGTGTGGGAGATCACTAGTTCGAATCCCGCGTATGACTACTTTTTATTTGTAAGAAAAAATTATTTATAGTAAACTGTGAGCTTCAGCTCCCGTCCACGACACCTAATTGGTAGTTGGACGTTAAGCCCTGCCTAAAAAAATAGGTGATTTCTTTGCTTGTAAAAGGAGTTCAGTTCTTCAAAGATCTTGATACAATCTTGGTTTCAGTCTTCTTGAAGCTGAAGGCATCGCCAAGGTGGTAGTGAGATGGCAGTGTGTGAAGGGTGAGAAAGAAGTTGTCCGTTAGTTTGGTCATGTGAGTGTGAATGGCTTGAATGTCCAGTTCTCCTGTGTATTTGTGTGTTCTCAGTAAACCATAGGGGCGTTCAGTGGCTATTTGTAGTACTTTATTTTGCACTGGTTACTTAAAATCAATTTTGTCTTACAAGATGAATAAGTGGAAAGGTAGCGATTGCAAGATAGCCTTAGATAACCTCCGTCAAAGTATTTGGCGAGATAATAAACAAAATTCACCAAGCGCTTGGCTTGACGCTTAACGTTTTTTATTTGGCCCACTTATAAAGGAGGGCTATATTAAGTTACTTGAATAATCCCTACCTCCTTCATCTTATAATAACGTTAATTTAAATGTGTTAATTCTGTTCTTCTTTTTAATTAAAAAACTTATCTTCCCATCACATTCACTAATCCTTCTTTTACTATTTTTAATAGATTATCAACTTGTTCGTGGCGGTTATCATGGATAATTTTGATTATCTGACAAGAGATTGGTCAATATTGGGTCCTCATCATTTAGACGAATTTATCCGGCTATGGAGTGAATATGATCCTGACGCTAAAGGACGGATTAAACATCTTGATGTTGTCACTCTACTAAGGAAGATCTCTCCACCACTTGGCTTTGGCAAACTGTGTCCTCATCGAGTCGCCTGCAAGGTCTTTTTTTTTAACTTTAGTATCTAAAATGTTTGCAATTCATTTAATTGGGATATATAATGTGTATACATAATACAAAAGACTAATATAGTGAGTGACTGCAGAACGATATCGTCTGCGATATGAAAGATCTATCTTGGATCCCTCATATGCTACCACTTTGGTTTAGATATACAGGGTGAACCAGTAAGTATTGTCCATAGCAAAAAAAAAATAAATAAATAAAAGTTAAGGTTTATTCACATTCTTTTCTTTTTCAAAGTGTAGTTGTGTGTGAATTTGTAATTTGGAGTAAGTACATATGAATTTTTGTTTATAAAAATAGTACTTGTTTAAAATATTTCCTAACATTTTCTTAAATATTTCAGAGAGATAGACCAGATTTTTTTTTTTTTTTTAGTGCTATTTGTGACCTTTGACTTTCTTATTTTAAGACAATCTACTGTAAAAATTGATTACTGACCCATCTAAAAGAGTTTTCAATGAATTAAACAACTTGATAAACTAACACTGTTGAGGCTCGTGAGCACGTTTTCTTGTAAAACAAACGTAATTTCTCATACGAAGATAAAAAGGAATCCTGGAAAATGGCATACCGTTTGAAAGCCCATTAGACAAGGAAACTTTTTATAAAAAGTGGTCAGCACCTAGGTCTGATAATGATCACATAAGGGCCTAATGAGTTTTCTTAAAAATTTCTATTACTTTTATTTTTCCAGTATTCGGAGGAAGATTGAGGCTGTTTGGAGAATAACTTATGCTTCAAAATGGTATCAATTTTTAGATAATTTATCTGTCTGTCTAACCGTGTTATCAGAATTAAATTCGGACTAAAACTTTCTGAGTAATAACATTTTTATTGCAAAAAAAAGTAATGTAATTTAAAAGTGACGTCATTCAAGAACGGTGGAAAATATGAAGTTGGCCAATACGTCATTGAACTCCACTTTAGGTGTACTACACACAGTAGGCCTATGGACAATACTTACTGGTTCACCCTGTATAGACTTCAGTAATTGTAGGTTTGCTACAGGCTTGTCAGCTTTTTTCCATTAGTACAGACATGAGTGAAGGTTGATACGGAGCAAAAAACCTTTTGAATTACCTTTTAATGTTCCCTTACTTGGTTTATTGTAAGGTATTAAGTTAAGGCCATTTTTTGAACTGCTGAATCACATTTTAATCAAGTTCTTCTTATAAATAAGAAAATTAACAAACGAAATATATCAGAACAAAGAAGTAGGCCAAGATTCAAAATGTCAAAATTAGATTTCTGTCAATATTTTTCTTGGCAAAGTCATGTATCAAGTAAAGATTTCCACAAAATTTTCTTTGTATAAAAAGCAACGTTAAATTAAAATTTCTTAAATGTATCATAGATGAAGTTTTCATCAAATCTATGTTTGATTAGCAAGGTCTTTACGAAGTCATAAAAATTGTTGGTAAAATTCTCTGACAACACTAACATTTACAATGGAAAAATTAGTTTAGCAATTATATACTTTTAAATATAGTTTATTATTCATGTCCATTTTTCCACTAATTTTAGTACTAGATCAAAATCCACATTAAAAAAAATTACAGAGGGGGGCACATTTGAATAAAATTCACATTATCTGATACAGAGTGCATAGAATCGTATTAATGAACCTTTTTATTTTGTTTTCCACAACTTTTAAGTCTTTTTAAGAGATCTATATCAATAAACACATGGTACTTTACATACATATCTATATTTTTTTAATTTAAAAATGTTATGTAAAATGTTAATATCTGCCCCACTGGTGAGGTAGGTACCTTTGAATACAATATAAAATAGACATTTCACATTTCAACTGTCTGTGTGAGAGTTGTGGTGTCATTAGTTAGTTTCTGTTATTAGGCTACTATACCTCTGTCTTCGTCAAGATCCTGGTAAAATTGGATAGCCAAGTTTCACAGACAGTTCAGCGTAGATACAGATACCTATTTATTGTTATATTAATATTGTTAATTATCTTAAAAGATTCTAATTTAAGCCGAAATGTCTACTACAAAACATTTGTTAACACTATAAGGCAATGTTAAAAGGAGGTGCAAGTTGATAATAAATTTACAAAAATATCCTATGCATTTCAGAGGCTTGTCTCAATGAACATGCCGCTAAACAGTGATGGAACAGTACTGTTCAATGCAACGCTATTTGCTGTAGTTAGAACCTCGTTAAGGATTAAAACTGAAGGCAACATAGATGATTGTAATGCAGAACTTCGAGCTGTCATCAAGAAAATATGGAAACGTACCAGTCCAAAGTTATTGGATCAAGTAGTACCTCCGCCGGGTGGTGAGTTGTAATACGTTCTTGTCATTTAATTAATTCCATTACTTCCAAGTGGATGTCCGCTAAGTGATGTACTCATGTCCCAAAACTCCTTCACTGGTAGAGAGACCTGCAAGCATTATCTAGAGATGCTTGATCAATAATTTTTGGTGTATAGATCGAAATTCAGAAGAGCAATAATTCCTCGCAAATAAGGTGGAATTTAAAAGCTATTAGTTTCCATCAAGACATTTGGATGCTAATTTGATATATCGAGTTCATTTGGGGTCTAATTTGGACCTTCGATGGCATGATACTTTGCGCTTGCTACTAGCACCATCCACTTATAAAGTTTAACTTACTTAAAAAATATAGTGAGTACAAGTCAAAAATAGCAGTTAGTGAATCTCTTGGGTCCTTACGAGTTTGGCTTTGCGATGAGAAATACTGATTCAATTAATCTTTACCCACCCGAAAGCCTTTCTTCTGACCCCTTAAGTCAATACAAAAAGGCCTAGCCTTAAATGAATAACGTGAATGGGGCTGCTAAAATATGTTTGTTTATATTTCAGTTGATGACGAAGTAACTGTAGGAAAATTCTACGCTACATTTCTTATTCAAGATTATTTTAGAAGATTTAAAAAACGAAAAGAACAGGAGCTTAAAGATGGCGATAAAGAATCCCATAACACTGTCACTCTGCAGGTCAGCTTTAAGTGCTCTACTTTTTTTGTTTTTGTTTTTATTCTGTTATATAAATAATTTATATGATTTATGACTTCTTATTTTTGATAGGCTGGTCTTCGAACACTGCACGACGCAGGTCCCGAATTGAAGAGAGCCATTTCAGGTAATCTGGAAGAACTGTTAGACGATAATCCAGAACCTATGCACAGAGTAAGTGTACATTGTTACAGAAAATCTTAATATTAAATAAATTGACGCTGATTTGATAATGTGATCCACAATCTGCTGCTGCAAAAATGCTAGCTGGATGACCGTTGACGTTGAATTGATGCTGCGTGCTTTATACTTTCGTAGCCTATTTGGTCCCTATTTTCTGAGGACAGAAACAAATCACTCTTTATCTCTGGAAGTTAGGGTACAACTATTTCAGAAAGAATAAGGGGTCATTTCTTCTTCAGTGATGCAATAATCTATTTCGAAATCAAACTCTTGCATTAACAAGAATGCACTGTGGTGGCCATTAGCGCCTCACAACTGTTTTTCTTTCTCATACTGAAGCCACCTAATGTTAATTAACATATGTTAATCATATTTGACTTCCAGTTTATAGTGCTCTGCTGAACAAGACATTTTGTTGTTTTTCCTAACAATTTAACAAAAGCATTTTGTATCCAGTGTAATTGTTATCTTTGTCGTAAATTGGTTTATAACAGTGGCAATTTTAGATGCCTTTTTAATGCGTTGATCCACAATCTTAGGAGAAAGGAAATATTCAGCAAAACAAATCTCCATAATCAGTTGTAATCATTAGATGCTATTGTATACTTAGATTTACAGAGTTATTGAGTAACATTTTAGCTGATGGTAAGGAATCTGTGTCTAAAAGTTCTCTATACAATTTTGCTTATTTCCAGCGCAACCATTCACTGTTCGGTAGTGTTTGGTCGTCAATGCGTCGCGGACATGGCAGTTTCAACAGGGCACGCTCACTTAAAGTCACTCCTTCCAATGTTAAGGTAAGTTTATTCTCATAGCATGTATAAATTTATTTAAGGGCTGTGAATACATATATCATACTTAAAAATGATTGACAATTTAGTATGTCTACGTTAGATTTCAATAATTAGATAAGAATGTGAACATGAAAGAACTTGTTTGTCTCCCACTCCTACTAAAATAAAATGGCCACTATTTTCTTTGTACTAATTCGGTTTTTGTTCTTCTTTTTTTTACCAAAATTGTATTTTTAGTGCCGGTACCAAACATTAAGCATTTGGTAGTGAAGATTAGGACATTTAAAAGTTATTTAAATTAAGGATGAGACATCCTTTTGAACCATTATTTGTACTACAAAATAATACTCTCTTCCAACATATCTAAGAAATATCCTAGACATCTAGGAAGATCATCTAGAAGAATATTTCTTTTTCCACACCTAGTTGCAGTCCATCAATACGAGTATTACAGTTTTCTTCACTGAATCTCCTAGACTATCTAAGCTTATCGCCTCAGATAGTTTTTCTTTTTTTGGTCATAGCTGCCCGAGACATGGCTTAGCCAGCCTTAGTGATCTTTGAATTCTTCAGAGCTCAACTCATAGGCTGTTCACTTATCCTACAATTAGGTACTGGTCTCTTAAATAGGGTTATTGATCCCTCTTTTCCTCATGATGTAAACCATCAAATAAATCATTTTTTCTCCAAAAATTTTATGGCCTCCAAAATAGGGATACATATTCTTGCCTAAAACATTGAACTTGCCGCTAGGCGCTGCTTTTTCTTTAGAAAAAACTAGTAAATATCCTGCATCTGAATATCATAATCCAATTGGTAACAGGCCTATTGCCTAAATAAGTAGTAAGCCTGTTTGCGGATGATGGGGCAACCCACTCGTCCATCTTGGGCTCTGCCTCCTGCCATTAATCACAGCCCCAAATCTTGTTACCCGGATCTTTTTGCTACAATGCTTAGATATTGCTATTTTGACCTAGAATAATAGTAATAATAATCACTGTTTATCACTGATTTGAATTAGATTTCCACGAGAAGAAATCAATCGTACCCCAAATCACCTTTATAAAATTTTTCGTGGTACCTACCCAATCTGTCTTAGATATAACGCACATTTTTTTTTTTTAGAATGTTCCATTTTTGTCATATATAAATGATTTTTCTCCTTTTAGTACTCAATATCATTAATACCTCAGCTGAGTCATCTGGATGTACCTGCAAGAAATCTTAGAAAGGTAGCTCAAATTTACTGCAGTAGGCCACAGAAAGTTTATTGCATACCTTTTATTCTTTATTTTAGTTGATTGTGGTATGCTACATTCAAATTAAAAACTGAAAAAAAATATACAGGGTGTACACGGAGGAGTGGTCGAAACTTCGGGAGGTGATTCAGCAGCTCAAATGCAACAAAAAATATTCTATTCACTTTGGCCCAATTCTCAATAGTGTCCAAGATATTTGCATTTTTAACTTTTCCGTCGATATTACGCGTTTTTCGCCATAAAAATGGCCGTAACTTTTCTACCCTTTATCCTACAACAAATCTGCTTATTCCAAACGAAAGAGCATTAAATTTCCTATAAATCTGCTCAATATAGAGCCTCAAAACGATTCTTATAACAATGAAATTTTTACTTGAATGTCTAAAAATTTCGTTCTCGATGATTTTTGTTAAAATTTTCAATTGCATTTTCTTAATGGTTAATGAATCAAGGAATCACATAATTTCAGAAAAAGTTCTGCATTTATTGAGCTTCAAGATCATATGGATTTTTTGGTTTTTAATAAAACCCTACCCCGAACAGAGGGGTGTAAATGCAGAAAACTGGGATTTTGCGAACTGACTTTTCACTACTAATTTACTCAAATGTCAAGTTTTGGAGAAGGAACAAAAAGAAAAGTAACCATTTTAGTTTTTCACAATTATTATTTAATAAAACGGAAGTAAAAAATAAAGTAGCAATAAAACGCAGTAGTTGACTGCAACTGTTGGTGCAACTTATTTGAATGACATAATGGAGTTTTTTTGATCAAAGTTAATTAATTAACAATAATTCAAAAATAAAATAGTTATATTTTTTTTGTTCCTTCTCCAAAAATTGATTGGTTTTGAATTATAAATTATCAACTTTGATGAAAAAAAACCTCCATTTTGTCGTTAAAATATGTTGCACAAACAATTGTAGTCAAGAAACTAAAAATTTGCCACAATTCTTTCCCACTTCCTTGTTTGAATAGTTCGAACGATTTTTGTAGCAATTTTAACTAGGCACCTGCCTATTGTACTTTTTCACTTCTGTGTTTTATTGCTACTTTATTTTTTACTTCCGTTTTATAAAATAATAATTGTGAAAAACTAAAATGGTTACTAAAATGGTAAAAATGGACATTTGAATAAATTAATAATGAAAAGTCAGTTTGCAAAATCCCAGTTTTCTGCATTTACACCACTCTGTTCGGGGTAGGGTTTTATTAAAATCCAAAAAAATCCATATGGTCTTGAAGCTCAATTAATGTGCAACTTTTTCTGAAATTATGTGACTCCTTGATTCATTAATCATTGAAAAAATGCAGTTGAAAATTTTAACAAAAATCATAGAGAACGAATTTTTTAGACATTAAAGTAAAAATTTCATTGTTACAAGAAACGTTTTGAGGCTCTGTATTGAGCAAATTTAATGCTCTTTCGTTTGGAATAAGCAGATTTGTTGTAGGATAAAGGATAGAAAAGTTACGACCGTTTTTATGGTGGAAAACGCGAATATCGACGGAAAAGTTAAAAATGCAAATATCTTGGACACTATTGAGAATCGGGCCAAAGTGAATAGAATATTTTTTGTGGCATTTGAGCTGCTGAATCACCTCCCCAAGTTTCCACCACTCCTCCGTATACACCCTGTATACTACTATGAAAGCCCGAAAATAGGTAAATCCTGGATTTTACCATTAGATTCTGAAGATGTGGCAACTTTACATAGAGTGCAAGCAAGCATTATACTGTTTCGACGACAATATATTGTCCTCTTATCAATCCATAATGGATCGACGTCATTACAAACTAACCTCAAGAGGCTATCCAAAGATGGTTATCTGAATTAAAAGCGCCACTCCTGGTCAAAATACTTAAGCTTCGTCGTTCTTACGTTAAAATTCTCAGCAAAATCTTAGTTTAGAAAAGGGATGACCTCAAGAAGAGAAATTGAGGAGAGCAACGATCTACATTTAGGACTGCAGAGTAGTCAGGAGAAACTGCAATGTCAATGAGAGGAAGTTCTGTGCGTCCTAAGGGCGGGCATGGTCACGCTTTTTGATGCTGATATCATTTGGGACAATGCTTTAAGCAAGCTTCATTGGTTGAATGCAAAAGAAGACTCTTCTGCTCAGAAGAGTTACACACCTTGGACATAATATTTGTGGGACCCGGAACGGATCTTATTTCCAAAGGCCAATTAGCCAGAGAGGCTTATTGTACCATCCTCTTAAAAGGTCTAGCACAGTGGTCGGCAACGTTTCTTACTAGTGGGTCAATCTTCAATTTTTTTCAAAAAATGTTTTACTGGTGGGTCACATCACTTCTATTTTAGATTTCATATTATCAGAGTACATACAGAAAATACAAAACATTTCCAGATGGGATAATCCAATATACCTTAAATAGATAATTACAAATTTATTATCATCAAATCCTTAATTGAGCTGTTATTTTTGAAAGTGGTATAAGTCCAATTTTTAAAAAAAATAAGTAAATGGTAATTTCAGTAAGATATAGACACATTCTTTCCATATTTATAATCATACGAGGGTCGTTTGAAAAGTCCGTGCAAAAATAAAAACTACTTAATTTTTTGGGGTAAACCTGTTTTATTTTTCAACATGGTCTCCTTTTAGGCTTATACACTTCGTCCAACGCTGCTCTAGTTTGTTGATCCCTTCCGAATAATAGGATTTGCCCAAGTCTGAAAAATAGCCATTCGTTTCTGCAATCACCTCCTCGTTTGAATATAATCTTTTTCCCGCCAGCCATTTCTTCATATTGGGGAACAAATAGTAGTCCGAGGGTGATCCACAGTGACGAAACGACGCTTAAAGTCCTGCGGATTCTTCTGGAACAGCTGCAAACCGTCCTTGCAACACTTCACACGATTTCGTTTTTGGTCAAGCGTGAGCAATCGCGGCACCCATCTTGCGGATAGCTTTGTCATGTCCAAATGTTGATGCAAAATATTATGTACCCGTTCATTCGAGATGCCCACAGCACTAGCAATCTCACGCACCTTCACTCTTCTGTCATCCATCACCTTATCATGGATTTTATCAATGATTTCTGAAGTAGTAACCTCAACAGGGCGTCCAGAACGTTCAGCGTCACTTGTGCCCATATGGCCACCCCGAAAATTTTGAAACCACTTATAAACTGTTCTAATCGAAGGTGCAGAGTCACCATAATGTTTATCAAGCTTCTCTTTAGTCTCCTGAGGCGTTTTGCCTTTCATAAAGTAGTGTTTAATCAACACACGAAATTCTTTTTCGTCCATTTTTTGAAAATCACTCGACTTCCTCGATTCAAACGAATGCCAAACACAAAGAAATAGACCGATCTGGCTGAAACTTGGTGTGTGTTCTTCCAAGAGATGCTACTAACTAAACATAACCTCGATACGCGCCAGTAGTGCTATCTCTCTGACTTTGCACGGACTTTTCAAACGACCCTCGTACATTCAATGGAGTACGATTTTTTTTTGTAAAGTCAACAAAAGAATTTGGACTATAAAATGTTATCACAAAAATATTTTTTTTGAAAGTGGAATAAGTCCATTTCTAATAATTATAATTAAAACAACTTTCTTATTGAAATTATTTTTGATTATTGCTACTTCAGTGTACGCTGCTCGTTAGCAGATATTATGCTAACTGTAAAAGAAAATAAGTTTAAAATATCTTTTTTTGCTTTAAAGATCTTAACGAAGTAATTTTCATTTTTATATTATTAATATAACTGAAATTAAAAAAAAAAATAAACTTGGTTATTCGTGAAGTTAAATGTCTTCATTTTAATTATTACTTTTTACATAAAAACCCATTTCAGTAAAGCTATAATGTCTATAAAAATATGGACTTAAATTTACTCCTGTTTTCATTTCTTGTAATATGTTATTTTTGAAAGTGGTATAAGTCCATTTGGAGCTAAAAAAATCGTTTATTTTTTTAAGAATTGTAATAATTATTATTTAATAATAAAATTAAAAAGGTGTATAGTGTTAATAACATCACTTGAATAGATTAAGGTTTACGAATATTTTTAAATTAATTCAAATGCAAAACCTTAAATATCTCGATACATGGAAAAATGGACTTATACCACTTTCAAAAATAGCAGCTCAATTATAACTTGAAAGAAATCATAAAATGATAGCAGAAAAGTACATGTTGAAACATGTACTCGCAGCACAATAATAGAATTTCATCACATTTTGCCACACATCTCCGAAACAAGCACACTTTAATTCGATGGCAAGAATACCTACCGATCGTCGTAATCAAGAATTGTTTACTGGATCGCTAAAATTTTCCCAGTGAGTCACTAGGTGATAATAATAATAATAAATAATTCCAAGGATTTACCAATTTTCTGATGGTTACAGCTATACTTTTTTTTTTTGGAAATGAGCTTCCAATATTTTTCCTTCAAGCACCGAGTTAGTTTGATTTATTTCTTGATTATGCTTTCTACGTAATAAAACAATCTTTAATTTAATTTATTTATTTTTTAATTTGTTTATAAAAAGTAGTTAAGCGTCATGCTGAGTGATTTTTCCGTAGAAAGAATTTTTTGGTTTATAAAGTGCGCCTAAATTTTGGGCAAATTCAAAATATATTATTTTTTATTAAATGCTTCAAAAAATAAAAATGTTAAGGCGCTAGGCATAATTGATATATATAATGATTACATTTTTTTTATTAGAGTTTGTCTTTTTATTATTTTTTTTTTTTGTTAAAATTAGTTCAATAATTTAGCTCTAGAGATTCTGCATGTAGATTAAATTTCTTCAAATGAACATCTCAATTTTTATTTTTAATTTTTCTTCTTAAAATGTTAAAGAGTAGTTAAGTATAATTTTTAGATGCGAATTGATTTTTTTTTTTTTTTTTTTTTAAACTGAGATGACATCTAGTGTTTTCTAATGACTTCTAAAATACTGTAATGACTTCTAGAGGACTCTAATTACCACTAGTGTTATTTAATGACCTATAAAATACTGTAATGAGTTCTAGAGGACTCTAATAACCACTCTAATTACCTCTAGTGTTATTTAATGACCTATAAAATACTGTAATGAGTTCTAGAGGACTCTAATAACCACTAGTATTATTTAATGACCTCTAAGGTACTGTAATGACCTCTAGAAGACTCTAATTACCACTAGTGTTATTTAATGACCTATAAAATACTGTAATGAGTTCTAGAGGACTCTAATAACCACTAGTATTATTTAATGACCTCTAAGGTACTGTAATGACCTCTAGAAGACTCTAATTACCACTAGTGTTATTTAATGACCTCTAAGGTACTGTAATGACCTCTAGAAGACTCTAATGACCACTAGTGTTCTCTAATGACCTCTAAAATACTGTCATGACCTCTAGAAGACTCTAATTACCACTAGTGTTATTTAATGACCTCTAAAATACTGTAATAACTTCTAGATGACTCTAATAACCACTAGTATTATTTAATGATCTCTAAAATACTGATATGACATCCAGAGGACTCTAATGACCCAAGTGTTCTCTAATGAAAATCTGCTCCACTATTTAACTGGATAGCCTTCATTTCGATGAGTATCATTTTTTAACTTTTACAATTACTCTAACGACTGCTTTATACTGATATGATAGCGAAAATATAGCGTTATGCTCAAAGAGCAATTATATTTTTTAATGTGTACATCTATATTCGTAGGAATTAATAACTTAACATGTTTTAAATTTCAATATTAAAAAATATTTTAAATTATGCCTTTGAATTTAGTTTCGAAATCTCGGCCACGTTAGATTTATGACTTTTACTTAAAATAATGGCATTCCCGATTGATTGTTTGCGATTTCTAACCACAAATCATCAATCAGATTCCTTGTAGATTTCTGCTATGAAATCCATGCTCATATTGAGATTTCCCTTACATATTCGACAGAAAATATCTTTAGCCATATGCGATTTATATTTCTTCCATAACTCTGTTGGAGATGAAGGAGAGCAGGTGGTCACTATGATTGCAAACAATGCACGAATTTGATTTGGATGTGGATTTTTCCCTATTTTCTGAACTACTGGATCCAAATATAGCCGACCCAATGTGTACAATATACGGTTGGCATTAAAGTACAATGTTAGAAACAGATATTATGGAAATTCCAGTAAAACTAATGAAGATTTTGGATTTTTCCCTATTTTCTGAACTACTGGATCCAAAACCAGTCGACCTAATGTGTATAATATACGGTTGGCATTAAAGTACAATGTTCGAAACAGAAATTATGGAAATTCCAGCAAAACTAATGAAGATTTTGGGTTTTTCCCTGTTTTCTGAACTACTAGATCCAAAACCAGCCGACCTAATGTGTATAATATACGGTTGGCATTAAAGTACAATGTTAGAAACAGAAATTATGGAAATTCCAGCAAAACTAATGAAGATTTTGTATTTTTCCCTATTTTCTGAACTACTAGATCCAAAACCAGCCGACCTAATGTGTATAATATACGGTTGGCATTAAAGTACAATGTTAGAAACAGAAATTATGGAAATTTCAGCAAAACTAATGAAGATTTTGTATTTTTCCCTGATTTCTGAACTACTAGATCCAAAACCAGCCGACCTAATGTGTATAATATACGGTTGGCATTAAAGTACAATGTTAGAAACAGAAATTATGGAAATTCCAGCAAAACTAATGAAGATTTTGTATTTTTCCCTATTTTCTGAACTACTAGATCCAAAACCAGCCGACCTAATGTGTATAATATACGGTTGGCATTAAAGTACAATGTTAGAATCAGAAATTATGGAAATTCCAGCAAAACTAATGAAGATTTTGTATTTTTCCCTATTTTCTGAACTACTAGATCCAAAACCAGCCGACCTAATGTGTATAATATACGGTTGGCATTAAAGTACAATGTTAGAATCAGAAATTATGGAAATTCCAGCAAAACTAATGAAGATTTTGTATTTTTCCCTATTTTCTGAACTACTAGATCCAAAACCAGCCGACCTAATGTGTATAATATACGGTTGGCATTAAAGTACAATGTTAGAAACAGAAATTATGGAAATTCCAGCAAAACTAATGAAGATTTTGTATTTTTCCCTATTTTCTGAACTACTAGATCCAAAACCAGCCGACCTAATGTGTATAATATACGGTTGGCATTAAAGTACAATGTTAGAATCAGAAATTATGGAAATTCCAGCAAAACTAATGAAGATTTTGTATTTTTCCCTGTTTTCTGAACTACTAGATCCAAAACCAGCCGACCTAATGTGTATAATATACGGTTGGCATTAAAGTACAATGTTCGAAACAGAAATTATGGAAATTCCAGCAAAACTAATGAAGATTTTGTATTTTTCCCTATTTTCTAAACCTGTACTTGCGAGACTAGCCGGCCTATTGTGTATACATTGGCCTAGTGGCTGTTCCTAACATTGTATTATTTTATTATAATACACGCTTTTCCAATATCTCAATTGCTGGAAGACGTTATGCTTATTTATGAAAGAAGCATTCATCTTGATTGGGATGCACGTTGTACAGTCTGCCTTTCGTAGTTTCTTTAAATATGTCAGCTTGTCCGTCGACTCGCTCTCCTCGTTTGCGTTGTTCATTCAAATGATTTTCTACTCGCATTCCATGTGTAATATGTAGGCACTTCCGAATACAGCAGTGTATTCGGCAAACGCAACGTGAAGAAAGCAGTTAACATTGTAGCCGGTGGATTCAGGGCAATTTGTTGCATGTTGAAATCTAATGAACATACAATTTAACAATGCAATCGGAAACATTGAAATGGAATCGTAAAATAATTAGCATAGCGTGTGATGTTTTTTCGTCCAACAGATAGCACTGTTTTTTACCTGTCACTGGTGTGTCATCTACATAATAGGATCATTACACGCCCTTATTTGAGTGAAACATTGTGTCAAAATTTCAAAGCAACCGGTACAGAACTTTCAGAGATTTAAGATTTTGAACAAATGAACGTTTACATTTTTATTTATATAGATTGAAGGTGTGTCAATAATATATACAATGTATAGTAAAATTGTTATTGTGATAATAATAAATCACATAAATAAATATATGCAACAGTATCTAAATGTAAAAAATTAATTATTTTTCTCGTAGTTCGATAAACAATTATCTACACTTAAATTTGAAAGTGAATTGTTTGAAACTTGGTCTTTAAACTGAATATAAAGAAGTTCTTGATTTACTTAATGCTCAAATTATATAAATAATGTGTGTGTGTATATACGTACGAGGGTCGTTTGAAAAGTCCGTGCAAAGTCAGAGAGATAGCACTACTGGCGCGTATCGAAGTTATGTTTAGTTAGTAGCATCTCTTGGAAGAACACACACCAAGTTTCAGCCAGATCGGTCTATTTCTTTGTGTTTGGCATTCGTTTGAATCGAGGAAGTCGAGTGATTTTCAAAAAATGGACGAAAAAGAATTTCGTGTGTTGATTAAACACTACTTTATGAAAGGCAAAACGCCTCAGGAGACTAAAGAGAAGCTTGATAAACATTATGGTGACTCTGCACCTTCGATTAGAACAGTTTATAAGTGGTTTCAAAATTTTCGGAGTGGCCATATGGGCACAAGTGACGCTGAACGTTCTGGACGCCCTGTTGAGGTTACTACTTCAGAAATCATTGATAAAATCCATGATATGGTGATGGATGACAGAAGAGTGAAGGTGCGTGAGATTGCTAGTGCTGTGGGCATCTCGAATGAACGGGTACATAATATTTTGCATCAACATTTGGACATGACAAAGCTATCCGCAAGATGGGTGCCGCGATTGCTCACGCTTGACCAAAAACGAAATCGTGTGAAGTGTTGCAAGGACGGTTTGCAGCTGTTCCAGAAGAATCCGCTGGAATTTAAGCGTCGTTTCGTCAATGTGGATGAAACATGGATACATCACTACACTCCTGAGACCAAAGAACAATCTAAACAATGGATTACCAAGGGGGAATCTGCGCCAAAAAAGGCAAAGACCGTTCCTTCGGCCGGAAAGATTATGGCGACTGTCTTTTGGGATTCGCAAGGAATAATCCTCATCGACTATCTGGAAAAGGGTAAAACTATTACAGGTGCATATTATTCATCGTTATTGGACCGTTTGAAAACCGAGCTGCAAGAAAAACGCCCACGATTGGCCCACAAAAAAGTCCTTTTCCATCACGACAACGCACCAGCTCACACCTCAGCAGTTGTGGTCGCAAAATTAATGGAAATAGAGTTCCAACTCGTTTCACATCCCCCCTATTCTCCAGACTTGGCTCCCTCGGACTACTATTTGTTCCCCAATATGAAGAAATGGCTGGCGGGAAAAAGATATTATTCAAACGAGGAGGTGATTGCAGAAACGAATGGCTATTTTTCAGACTTGGACAAATCCTATTATTCGGAAGGGATCAACAAACTAGAGCAGCGTTGGACGAAGTGTATAAGCCTAAAAGGAGACTATGTTGAAAAATAAAAAAGGTTTACCCCAAAAAATTCATGCCAAAACAAAAAAAAACAATCCTTTTCTTTTCAAGTTTGGTTAACAGGATAAAAAAAATGTCTGCAGAAATTATTCTCCGCCTCTCTGACGGGAATGTATGCTCCATGCAGGGGCAAAAAATAACGTAGCTAAAACTAATTCTCTTAATTTTGACACTGCAAGGGTGACACGCACTAGATAAGTCCACAAATTTCTCTTTCTCTATCTGCTTTTACTTAAATGTGTTTAAATCTAGCAAAATTTACTATCCTTGCTGGCGAGCTCTGAAATCTTTAATTAACTAGCCAAGGCCTTTTCTTGTGGATCTCATAGTGCTGTAAAAGTACTCTGTTGAACGTCCGAGTGGCATCGCTTCAGTCTGTATGAGAGGAATTTTGGCTACATATCTATGCAGCCGGGATATTCAACTTTTATATAGGTGATCCATTTAAAACGCATCAATCGCTAATAACATTTTAGGTAAGCGGAAATCCGGAATACCCCATTAAATGTTTTTTTATCTAGTTTTCAAATTTTCCAGCCCCCCGATGCTGTATCTTCATTTTTGGCGGAGTTACGGCCAAAAAACTGATTGGGATTTCATAAGGACCACTGGTTTTCGTCAGCGTCATTTTTCACAATTTTTTTATGTAGTTTTCATCATTGCCAAAACCAGTGGTTCTTATGAAACCCCGATCAGAAGTAAAGTAATTGCCTATTTTTTCAGGCAGGCTTTACGTCCAACTACCAATTAGGTGTTGTGGACGGAGATGACTAGCAAACATACTTTACTGTAAATTTCTTTTATTAAACATTAAATAAAATCCAAGGCCTACGACCGGGAATAAAATCACAATACATATTAGCTTTACAGGTCTCGCCTTTAACCGCTCGGCTACCTTATACAGCAAGTTTTAAGTCATACTTTTGCTTAGTACTTTTATAAAGTAATAAGATTATTTCTAGATCATTTTAACATAGAAAAATGCTAGATGAAGAGAATAATGACACCTAAACCTTATAATTATAGTTAGAGACGATCTCAACTCACATAATAATGCAAGAATCTATTTCTGATAATTAATATTTAATCTAAAACATCCTTATATTTTAAAAAAGATGGACAAAAAAAAAGAAAAGAAAATTAAAGGGTTTTGAAAAAATCAAAACGTTCCTTTTTGAGTTTTGTGTTTAAAATTTTTCATTTTGATTTTCTGTGCACATAAATATATTTTTACTGAATATTGGGCTAAAAGCATTTAATTTTTTTTTTGTAAATTTTATTCAAGCCTGGAAACCTGTATTGAGGTGTTAATTTCAAAAATGAATGTATAGGTTTTGTGACCGTAAATTATTAACTTAAGGATTCAAAATTGGCGAGGAATCGGTCAAATAAAAAACAAACTTGGTCTTTTCGCCAACTTTTCGACAAATATATTGTCTTCTTCAGGATTTGGATATTACAAATACAAAAAATTTAGAGAATCAGTAATATATAAAATCAGTAATATAAAAATAAAATACAATAATTATAAAAAATTTATTGTATTTTATTTTATTTATTTTTATTATTATACTGATTTTTATATTACTGATTCTCTAAATTGTTTGTATTTTTTGTATTTGTAATATCCAAATCCTGAAGAAGACAATATATTTGTCGCAACGTTGGCAAAAAGACGAGTTGTTGTTTTCATTTGGACCGATTCCTCGCCAATTTGAATCCTTAAATTAATTTCAAAAATTTTAGATATAAGAGAAGTGGGAGAAGAAAAAGTTTTGGCAAATGATCTGTATATTAGTATTAATTTAGAATCTTAGGAGTATGAAATGTTAACTTAAGTAGAAATGACTGTTGTTTTTTTTTTGTAAATCACGTAAAACGATTTGATTGCAGGTGTCTCCGACCAATTCCACTGATTACTTGCCGTTTTCTTTACAGAAAACCGTTACAGAGGGCATGAATCATATAACGAATTTGACAAGAAACACCTTACTTCCACAATTTACTAGGTTTGTTTGCATTTTTCTTTTAAATTAAAAGAGTTTTTCATTCTTTTTGGTGACTGATTCATAGTTTCAATGGGATTGAAAAAATAACTGCCATTTCAGACTAGAAAAATTTATTTTGCCGAGCTTTCGACCTAGGGACTAGGTCATCTTCAGGGCTGTGGAACATATTTACAGTTTGTTAACAATGATTCTATTAAAATGAATATGTATAATATAACGAAATTTACAAAAATTATTTACCTAGTTTATAAAGTAATTTCAGGGTTGGTGTGTCTTCTGGTCTTGTCTGTTCATGGACTGAGTGTGATCGGTCTGTGTGTGATATGTGTTAGGTTGTGTGGAAGTCAGTGTTGCTAATTGTCAAGTATGTTGTAGTAAGTTTGCGTATATGTTGTTTAAATTGTTCGTGTCTGTTTTGAAATTTAAACTGTTTTCTGTCTTAGATATGTATATCATTTCTAGCACTCACTTTCCTTTTTTGTGTGTTGGTTTGCTTAGAAATGATATATGTACATATCTAAGACGGAAAATAGTTTAAATTTCTAAACAGACACGAACAATTTAAACAACATATACGCCAACTTACTACAACATACTTGACAATTGGCAACACTGACTTCCACACAACCTAACACATATCACACACAGACCGATCACACTCACTCCATGAACAGACAAGACAGAAGACACACCAACCCTATAATGTAAAAATATCACTTTGTAAACTAGGTAAATAATTTTTGTAAATTTCGTTATATTATACATATTCATTTTAATAGAATCATTGTTAACAATCTGTAAATATGTTCCACAGCCCTAGGTCGAAAGCTCGGCAAAATAAATTTTTCTAGTCTGAAATGGCAGTTATTTTTTCAATCCCATTAAAAGAGTTTGATGACTTCTTTTAAAAATATTATTGTATTGAATTTGGTCATAATTGATCTGCTGCAGAAACAAATTTTTAAAAAATACAGGTAATTTCATAATATGCTTTTAAGATTTTTGGACAGACTTTCCGGACCCATTCTGAGTTTATCTAAAAATGGCGACAACATTGACTAAAAAAGAGGTTTTCCTGTTAAAAGGGTTGTATAAAATACCTTATTAACGGCTTCTCTCTCTTCCTAGATCTTTACTGAACAGCTAAGTTCCTTTTGATTTGTAGGAGCTATCCTTAGAAAATTTGGAGAGCGTTGGGAAGTTCCTGGTTAAGCGGCTGGGGTTGTCACTAGTTATAACAAGCTGGACAGGTTACTTAAGAAGCTGTGTGTATGTGGAACGTGTGTCGCCTGTAGGCAGTTGGAAGGAACTCCGAATACACCTTTCAACTGTTTGCTACGCCACCACCATCATCCAACGAAGAATAAGTACAATTGGGAAGTTACCAGGGGCTGGAGAAAGATATAATACTCTTCCTAGAGTTCTTACAATTTCTTGGTATCTTGGACTAGAAGCGAAGATGTACGGTTTGGCATACCACCATTCCTTCTTAGGGTACGGTTAATAAAATGTATTAAGATATTTTTAACCATTGCAATGCCCAGCGGTGCATCTTCTACCGCTTATCTTTGGACATCCAAGTAGATATTCATCGCTTTGGGGGAGAATAACGTCGATAATTTAGAAAAAATTTGAACATTAAATCAAAATATAGAACAAACATTACAATGATATTCTTAAATCTGCTTAGTGCGCCGCCCATACAGGAGCAGACAAACCCGAACGGGGACACTAGCATACCTTTACGCACAATAGGCAATGGAGATGCTGAACGTCCTTACCATCATTATCAATTAGTAGAGTAAGTCAGCAATCATACTATCATTCAATCATGCTAAAATTTGTAACATTTTAATTCAGCTTTTACTGTGCATTATTTTAATTATTATGTTCAGATTTATTTTTAGAACTATAAACGTTTTTTACTAGATGCAAATAATTTAGGCATCGTAAACAAATTATAAGACGGATATTATCTTTCGTTCTCTTAACGCCTGGATTGTTAGTGGATTTGTGGATTGATTATCTGGGACCGTTTGTTGGTGTAATCTAAACTTTGCTAGGCTGTTTTTTTTTTAGGATAGCAATCTGGATTTATCTGGATTACGAAAAGTTTTATCCTTCAAAACATGAAACAGCCAAAGAGTCATTGACTGTTTTCGGATAAGGGTGTGATTTCTTAAACAGTAACAGTAATAGATCCACCAATATGGATTAAATGAAACAGAATTGCATACTTTACAGGAAAATATTTTTAAAAAGAAATAAATTCTTTAACACTAAACCTACCACGACCGGTCAATTGACTTTTTTTTAAATTTGATTTAAATTTTCTAATTACAGCGTCATCATACCGCCATTAAACTTCACGACTTTTCCTAAAATATGTATACAATTGTTTTTTTAATATTCACTTCTTTTCCTAATATTTGATTTTTGAGAAAAATTTGTAGTCCCTCTTAACTACCACGACCGGTCATTTGACCGGCTGAATATTTTCATTTTATTTACTTATGATTTAATATTTTATTTTATTTATATATTTATTTTTGTAACAGAATTCTCTCGAAAACTCAATTTGATAATGCATTTATCGGATTATTGTTTGCATGTGGTGCATATGAGGCGAAAAATTGCCCTTTTCACTGGAACAAAAATAGGGACGAGCATTCTTCTCAAACACAGTGAGCAGAAATATATAGACGGAAATTTTCGAGGTTTATTCGATTGGATCAAAGAAATCATCGTTTACAAACCGATAAATTTGCTTTGATTTCTAAATTTTGGAACAAATTCGTAGAGAACAGTCAAAACTGTTCTAACCAAGAGCATATATCTCTTCCAAGGACATTTGTTCCCAACAAAGTCAAGATGCAGATTTACTCGGTACATGCCAAATAAACCGGACAAATTTGGTATCAAATTTTGGCTAGCGTTTGATGGGCTTTCCATATTTGGGAAAATGTGAAAGCAGAGAACCTTCAGTTCCGCTTAGGGAGTTTGTCGCTCTGAAATTAGCAGAAATGTATACAGCTCGTGGAAGAAATATAACCGTGGAAAATCTCGGAGATGACCTCAACAAATAGTTTTCAATATCCTAGACTTAGTCCCGGGATAAATGCATGGATTTTGTATCAAAAACTACCGGAAGTGAAATTTCAAGGCAAAATTTGTGTTACCATTGCAAAAGCATGACAAATACTAGTACAAGAACAAATGGTCGGAAAATAGCCAAATAAGATACTGCAAAGGCAATAAGACTAAAAAATGCTGTCTAAACTGTAAAAAATACGTATGCGGGAAATATGCAATTGAGAAGCCTGTAATTATAAAAAATGGTGCAATAAAGAGTAAAATCTACGAGATTTATTTTTAAACAAAAGAAACTATGCTTTTTCGTAGTTAAATAATTATTATCTTCATTCTAAAATAAGAAATTTAAGTGATTTTAAAGTGCGGTCATTTGACCGGTCATGGTAGGAATAGTTATGCATAAATGTCGGTAGATTTAGTGTTAATATCAAAGTTTGTTCTTGTATAATGCAGCACATTTGTGAGATTTCTTCCACAAAGTACCGCAACTCCCAGTGCAGCGATTTTTTTCAAAATAATTTATCGATTGGACGCTGTAAATATTTTCACTTGGCGTGATTTTCATTTCTTATCTCGTTTTGATTTGTGTACTAAATCAAATTAAAGACGTTTATCTTGACAACTACTTAGTTATGTTGGCTGATTTTCCCCTACAGCCAACAGGGTGTCTCCTCGCCTTTTCTGGGGCTTTCATAGACAAGAAACTGGATTTGAATTTGTATGCAGGAAAGTCTTTTTCAGAATACTTTGCAAGGATTTGTGAAGGAGATTGGTTTTCTTTTCTTACCTTGAGATATTTGGCGTCCCTTCTTCCTTAGTGAGATTAGTTTCCTTCAACTCCTGAAGCCATCCTCAAAATTTCTGGAGCGCGTTAGAAGTTGGCATCAGAGACTCATTGTTAACAACTACTACCATCTCCTTGCCATTCCTGGGACTTCCTTGCAAAGCCCTAGGCAGCTATCAGGCGGTAATACATCTTATCCTAGTTTCTTTCAATTTGGAGGAATCTTTTTCCCCCAAAGTTGATGTTTATTTATTTTTTTCTTCCTTTGCCGAATCTCACAAATTATTTTAAAGTTATTACATGCAAAATTAACGTAATTTAAGATGACGTACAATAAAGTTTAAAAATTATTTTTTACATATCAACTTAAATTATGTTAAACATAGATATAATCTTTTCTTATAAATGTATTTTAAAGTTCGTAAAAATGGCCAAGTCCCTAGGTCAAACAAAGCAAAAAACGAAATCAAACAAAATAAAACTAAGACTGAAATTATCCAAAATTTCTCTTACTACTTACATTAACCAATAAAGATAACCAATACTTGGTAATACTTATTGAACATTGGTAAATATAACTTGGGACAGTAGAAGTACTTACGTATGTGTTAAACAAAAGCATAAAGGTTATACCCTGGTATGTACTCCTGTGTCGCAGAAACGCCACCATCAACTGCTTCTGCTTTCTTAAGGTTGTGCATTATCTAATGCTTTACAAATATTACAAAGATGATTAAGAGCCTAATTTATTTGTATTATACGATAATCTCAAATTATAATTTTTTTTTAAAAAAAGTCAGTGTATTATCCAGTCATGGGAAAAAAAGTAAATATAATTTTCAACCCTCGTATAATCACTTTGTGACAATGTAAGGAATATTGTTGCTTATTTAGTGTAGATAGTCGAACTTTGAAAGATTGACTAGAAAAAATTCTCTCTTTTTTTAAAAAAAATCAAAAATCATTTATTAATATCTTCCAAAAATTAATTTCAATATTAAAATACCTTTTCAGAAAACGACCAATGAATTACCTCCAACTCCCTGATGGTTACGGTAAGATAGGCCAGAACAAATTATCATTTGGCTTTGAATAGTGTTTGAAGTGTGGTTTTTCTTTGGATATATAAGTAAATTTGATAAATTTTCTGAATTTCGTGCATTTGAATTTCATTTTATTTTTGTTTTACTAACGATAGATTTTTTTTTTATTTTATTTTGATTTTTCTGTTTTTGTTATGAAATGTTATTTTAATTTGAAGACTATTGTTGCTCAGGCGTAAGACCCACTGCAGCTAAACACAAAAAGTATAACGTAAAATTATCACCTTGACAAAAAACATATGATTTAAAATGTTAAGTGTATAAGGGTTGATTAAACGACAAGAGGTACACAAATCATCTAGTACCCAACATTTCATTCATAGATCAGCTTGTAACTTCAGCCATTTAGAAACCTACCGAAAAGCTTGTTTTATATGAGTCATTTTAGTAATTTGACTGCATTAAATTTGCATCAGAATTTAATCCATTCTATTTTAGTGTAGCACCCATTTAATTAGATTAATTGTAATAGGAGGTATTAAACTATTCACACACTTCTTATTCTTTCGCTATCTCCTTTGTGCCATGAGGCCCATCCTTCTAATCCCCGCAAGAGATTCTCCTCTAGCTCGGCCGAGACTTTCAATGTCCATAGTAAGAGGTCTGCCTCTTGCACTCTTGCCAATGGGTCTGAGCATCCAGCATTTGCTTGGCCTTCTGTCCATCCTCCATTCTCAAAACATGGCCAAACCATATCCCAACTGTCGGGCCTCAAAAATTTACCGCGCTGGCTGTACTTGTAGGTCTTCTCTAATATGCGCATTCCTGATGCAGTCTATCCTAGTTTTACCCAGGATGTGCTCCCAGGAATCGCATTTCAGCAGGTTACAGCTTACTGGCTTGCCTATTCCAGCATCGTCCAGCTTTCAGTACCGTTGAGGAGTTTGATTATAACACCGATTTAGCATCAAGACTCAACTCCTGCTTTCCAATCAGTGTGGAACTTATTAGGTAGAATACGCCGTTAGCTTTCTTTATCATTATTAATACCTCCTGATCAATTGTGCCATCCCGACTGAACCAGTGGTCAGTGATCAGATATTCAAAATCATTGACTATCTGCAGAACTTTTCCATTGCATGTAAATCGGAATGAATTCCTCATGCACATTACCTTACTTTTGGAGGTATTAATGATCAAACCTTTACGACGCAGTTCTTCTCCCCATTCTGTTACTGCTGTCTGGAGTTGCTCTTGTGTATTGGCTATTAGTACTATATCATCGGCTTAAATCAGAGCCTGTGTGCTTGTACCGACGTCGTATTTCGGTATCCGATTAAGGTTATAGGAGTCATATTTTCCAAATCTCGTGCTAACTTTTTCTACAATTTGGGACCGTTGGGAGTCCCCAACACTTGGACCACGTAACGTGTAATTATCCTCATCGCCGAATTAAAAACTTTAAATTTAGCATTCATCGCGACATTTTTTTTTTTTTATTATTATTATTATAAAATGCTTAAAAGTTGTCAGAATTGCAGTTTTTGAAGCGCATAGCTTTTCCTTAAAGTGTACGCTTCCTAAATAATTAAATGAAAAAAAAAGTTCTAATCAAGATCAGTTTTAAAGCGGTGCTTCAGAGTTGCAAGAATCTGCGAAATTTCCTGCTTCCCTGTGTCATCCTGTGTACATGATTGGTTTTTACATATGCAGTTAGCACTCCACCTTTATTGAAGATTGCATTTTGCGCTGGTTATATACATACGAGGGTCGTTTGAAAAGTCCGTGCAAAGTCAGAGAGATAGCACCACTGGCGTGTATCGAGGTTATGTTTAGTTAGTAGCATCTCTTGGAAGAACACACACCAAGTTTCAGTCAGATCGGTCTATTTCTTTGTGTTTGGCATTCGTTTGAATCGAGGAAGTCGAGTGATTTTCAAAAAATGGACGAAAAAGAATTTCGTGTGTTGATTAAACACTACTTTATGAAAGGAAAAACGCCTCAGGAGACTAAAGAGAAGCTTGATAAACATTAGGGTGACTCTGCACCTTCGATTAGAACAGTTTATAAGTGGTTTCAAAATTTTCGGAGTGGCCATATGGGCACAAGTGACGCTGAACGTTCTGGACGCCCTGTTGAGGTTACTACTCCAGAAATCATTGATAAAATCCATGATATGGTGATGGATGACAGAAGAGTGAAGGTGCGTGAGATTGCTAGTGCTGTGGGCATCTCGAATGAACGGGTACATAATATTTTGCATCAACATTTGGACATGACAAAGCTATCCGCAAGATGGGTGCCGCGATTGCTCACGCTTGACCAAAAACGACATCGTGTGAAGTGTTGCAAGGATGGTTTGCAGCTGTTCCAGAAGAATCCGCAGGACTTTAAGCGTCGTTTCGTCACTGTGGATGAAACATGGATACATCACTACACTCCTGAGACCAAAGAACAATCTAAACAATGGGTTACCAAGGGGGAATCTGCGCCAAAAAATGCGAAGACCGTTCCTTCGGCCGGAAAGATTATGGCGACTGTCTTTTGGGATTCGCAAGGAATAATCCTCATCGACTATCTGGAAAAGGGTAAAACTATTACAGGTGCATATTATTCATCGTTATTGGACCGTTTGAAAACCGAGCTGCAAGAAAAACGCCCACGATTGGCCCACAAAAAAGTCCTTTTCCATCACGACAACGCACCAGCTCACACCTCAGCAGTTGTGGTCGCAAAATTAATGGAAATAGGGTTCCAACTCGTTTCACATCCCCCCTATTCACCAGACTTGGCTCCCTCGGACTACTATTTGTTCCCCAATATGAAGAAATGGCTGGCGGGAAAAAGATTTTATTCAAACGAGGAGGTGATTGTAGAAACGAATGGCTATTTTTCAGACTTGGACAAATCCTATTATTCGGAAGGGATCAACAAACTAGAGCAGCGTTGGACGAAGTGTATAAGCCTAAAAGGAGACTATGTTGAAAAATAAAAAAGGTTTACCCCAAAAAATTAAGTAGTTTTTATTTTTGCACGGACTTTTCAAACGACCCTCGTATATCATCTTTAATGACACTAAGAAATTCACCATCGACTTTTTAATTCTGAATCCCAAAATCGCATCTTCATGTTAAGGCCAGATTTAAGTTTGTCGGCTCCATTCATGAAATCATATCTTTAAATTGTAAAAATTATCGCACAAAACAAGCTTAATTTTTAATCGAAGCAATAGTTTTTCCATGACTGGTTTTCTTTAAAAATTCTATATATAATAACTTACACTAATGAAGAGCATGGTGTTTTGTTCAAATTTCACAAATAAATCACGCATGATGAGTTTTATCAGGACGCTTATTATTGAGAATTGTATACAAGAAAACTAATTAATTTACGTTATAGTTAATATACAGGGTGTTCAGCATAAGACTACGGTAACTAAAGAATAACACACAGATCTAAACTCGTTAAACGAAAATCCTTTCTTTTGAAATTGGTACCTAACACTCATTTAACATCATATTCATTTTTCTTCTTTTTATTTTATTTTATTATTTATAATGTAAATTTTATATTTTTGAATATAGTTCTTAAATTAATTAATTATTAAATTACACGTTTGCAAAAAATCGTACTGGATTTGATGATTCTGATCAGTTATATTCTTATGGTAGGTGAATTCCTTTCATAATGCCGACGCTGTTTTGAGGCCTACTTTTTTGCAATTAATCACAGATTTCTGCATCAATGTTTAACATAACCCCAATGCATTGTATACCGTTCGAAAGGTGATCGTATGTAGATGTTTTTCCTGAATAGTGCACGGTTTTTTCATATAAAATGTTTTTGAGAAAAATGAAGTCAAAGTTTTTGGAAAAATTAGAAACTTGCTATTTCTTATGTTTGGGCCACAATTTGAAATACTTAATTTTATTATTTTGGAATACAAATTAGCTTATTTAAAAGGAAATTTAACCTTCTTTCTAATGAGCTTATTAAAATAACTGTAGCTTTAATAGTTTGAGAAATATAGACCACTTTTTGCTAAAAAGTAGTAACACCTTAAAAAAACATAAAATTAAAAATATCTATAAAACGGAGCCGAATCGAGCCATAGTTTATATGGAATTTTTTGTTGCAAATGATGCCCAGAATCGCCTCCCGAAGTTACCGTAGTCTTATGCTGAACACCCTCGTATGTCGGTACCTTGTTGCCTTTATTTAAAAATAATAATAATAATAATAATAATAAATGTATTTTGAAGGTTTTTTTGCTTTGTGTAAATCCTGAAAAAGTGTATTTATGGTAATGCCAAAGGTTTGATTAGCTCTGTTGGGGTACAAAGGCGTAATCCACTATAATTGCGTGAGGCAGTGTCAGTACTGACATTGCTGCGGCCATCTGATTATATTTTTTGATAGGAGTTGAATATTTGATTTCAGTTATTTGCTTCTTTTCTCTTATTAATTTATTTAAAAGGTAGTTTTGGTTTTCGACCGTTGTTGATTGATGATATATTGAAATGCGGTCAATCAATAAATTCAAACACAAATTTTGTTTCATCTCACCAACGTTTCGGTAAACTTACAGTGCAAAATTTGTGGAGTTTAACTTTAAACTTGTCTTTAAATAGTAACTTTAACTATTACTCACCCACATACCTAAGGCTTTCCTTAGCCCTATTGTTTGCACCCATCTCTGACTTCTATACAGGGTGAACCAGTAAGTATTGTCCATAGGCCTACTGTGTGAAGTACATCTAATAAGGAGTTCAATGACGTATTGGCCAACCTCATATTTTCCACTGTTCTTGAGTGACGTCACTTTAAAGTTTTTTTTCTAAAATCATTACTTTTTCTGCAATAAAAATGTTATTACTCAGAAAGTTTTAGTCCGAATTCGATTCTGATGTCACGGTTAGAAAGACAGATAAATTTCCTAATTTTGAAGCATAAGTTATTCTCCAAACAGCCTCAATCTTCCTCCGAATGCTGGAAAAATAAAAGTAATCGAAATTTTGAAGAAAACTCATTAGACCCTTATGTGATCATTATCAGACCTAGGTGCTGGCACTTTTTATAAAAAGTTTCCTTGTTTAATGGGCTTTCAAACGGTATATCATTTTCCAGGATTCCTTTTATCTTCGTATGAGTAATTACGTTTGTTTTGCAAGAAAACGTGTTCACGAGCTCACAACAGTGTTAGTTTATCTAGTTGTTTAATTCATTGAAATCTCTTTTAGATGGACCAGTAGTCAATTTTTTAAAGTAGGCTGTCTTAAAATAAGGAAGTGAAAGGTTACAAATTGCACTTAAAAAAAAAAAATTTTAAACTCTGAAATATTTGAGAAAAATTTGGGAAATATTTTAACTATTTTTATAATGGAAGGTTCACCCTGTTAAATGTTAATATAATAAAATATGTTATGTTTTTAGAATAGTGTAATTTTAATTTTGCTAATAATTAGAATGTAGGCCCCTCTTGATCTTGAGGCCCTAGGCTGAAGCCTAGTTAGCCTATAGGAAAATCCGGCCCTGGTTGCTGATATTAAAGAATCGTTAGATTCTGCGTGGCATGTAGTATGACTAAGGCTCTGTTTTACGTTTTGTAATTATGTACATATATGTATTATTATTCTATTTGCTCACTCTTTAATTTTCACAAATGTTGCAAAGACTGTTCTGTGCAGTAATTTCGATATAGTGTATTTCATCGCGTATTGTATCAAGTAAATATAGTTTCTAAAAGTTTTGTTAGCTGCTTTCGATAGGTTTTTTTATTAAGAGAACACGGTCAGGATGGCTGCATCAATGTGCCAGCAGTGACCTGATTATTAGCAGAACACAGCAAAGCACACCAATTGGCAATTATATAAATAACAATTTAATAGACACACCAAGATAATAAAGTTCAAAATTATTATTAACGCCTTCGGTTTTGTGATTGTCTGTATTCGTTAACATACGTATTAAACATGAACTTGATGTAAAAGAGTGTTCAACTTGACTCAAACAAGAGGTTACTTTTATTTTATTTTATTGTCTCTACAAAATGTTTTTTTGAATTTGTCTTGCAACTAACCTTTGCTGGCATTTTGTTGTTTTTTTTTTCCTGCTTGCACTTGTACATTCGGCCAGGCCGAATGAGAAGAAATCGGGCACACGTTTAGTCTGCATCCCTGGCGGAGACGTTGAAGACGGTGAGGATTCACCTACTTCGGCACATTTGCCGAGAATAGCCGGAGGTCTAAAAGTTGCACAAACACAAGCAATGGCGGTTGCTGTAGCTGGATTTTTGCCACAGCCGAAAAGGTCGCCGTTATTGCATCGAGCGTCCTTCCATGGTCGTGGTAGGTACACTACACTGCACCTTGCACCGGGAGTCAGTCAGCATTATAGCACAGGATTTACTAATTATACCATAATTGAATTTGCATTAAACTATGTTGTTTTGTCCTAAAAATCTGATTAATAATTTTAAATATTCAATTATTACAAATATCTAAGTTTGAGAGTAAAGAAAAATTGTTTTTTTCAAGAATCTGTTTAATTTTTCAAAATCTTATGAAAACTTTTTCAATATTTATTTTACATAAATATTGAAAAAAAGAAACTACTTTTAAACAAGAAAGTAAACATGTTTGTATCACAAGATTTTGTTACACTGAATGATATTATATTTTTCAAGAATGCTCTGCAAAAGATATAAGTGAAATATGTTATAGAAAACAAATCGTATCTCAAAATTTCACTAAATAAAAAAGTGGCAAAGAGAGACATTTGAATTTTAGGTAAGATAAGATAAGATAATAGATGGGACGGGACCTACGCCCCACGGCACCGCAGCCGCAAGAGACTTACTGTGCCAGCCCCTTCTTAGTTCTAGTAAGCGAACCCTCCCCTCCTAAAGAGGTTGAGGACTTTCCCTACTAGTTCTTTTTGCGCTACTATCTCCTTCGGCCTCAGCGTTCCAAAGGTTTCATAGCGCAAACGCTCGATTGCAATCGAACAACAAGTGAGAGGCTGTTCCTCCTCTTCCTGACACAATCTGCACAACGGTTCCGAGCTGATAAGTCACCACCTTGCGCAGATGCTTCCTGAACCTACCGTGCGCCCCGTGAATAAGCCTGCAATCAGAGTAATCTGATTTCTACCCAAGCACAGGATCTCTTTGGTTCTTTGTTTACACAGCCAAGGCATCATAGTCTTGCTGTGTTTAACCCCAGGACACATCACCCAGTTCTTTTCGTGCTCCCTCCAGATCCACTGAGAGCCGCACGAACCAAAAACCCGTGATGATCCCCAGGACAGGCTCCGGACCGATGAAAGGAGTGTTAGCTCCGTTCCTGGGCCAGTTGATCGGCTGTTTCATTCCTCCTTGATCCCCACATGACCCGGCACCCACTCCAGTCGGACTTTATTGTGCCGAGCCAGTAGTTCTAGGGCCTTCCTGCATTCCAAAGCCAGGGAAGAGGTCATTCTGAAGGATACAAGAGCCTTCAGTGCAGCTTGGCTGTCGGAAAAGATACGAATCTTCCTATTTCTAGGTTCCATCCGCAGGTTTTCCTTAGCACATATTTTAATAGCGAAAAACCTCGGCCTGGAAGACTGTGGCGTATCTCCCAAGAGATCTCTCAATGAGTACTTCGGGTACTCCATACTATACACTCCAGACCCAGTCCCACAGTCCATCTTGAAGCCATCGGTAAACCAAATGCCTCCCTTCCGGTATTGGTCCGTCCAGTTCACCCTCCATTCAGTCCTCGGTTTAATACACACCTGAAATGGAGTCTCGAAACTGTATTTAGGACAGATACTGACCCCTGCCATGTCAATAACCGGCCCAGGGTCGACCTTAGCTGAAATACCCATATGGCCAATGCAGGAGCTGATACACCCCATTGCCCATTGAATTTTAGGTATATTTTGGGCCTACACGAAGTTCTTTCTTCTTATATTTATGATTTTCAATTTAAATCAATAATTATTAATATTCAATATTTTCCTTTTCAGGCAACAAGACTGGGGAGTCGAACGGTAGTCTGGCGACAGAGCGATTGTCTCATTCCCTTCCAGGCAGCCCTGCTGATAGGAGGCCAAATTTTGCGGAAGTAGTCGGTTCCGCTGAAAGCCTTGTTGGCAGGGTAATTACAACAAAATAATAAATATTTAATAATTAAAAATGCATACACCAACATACATCAATGATTTTGTTTATTTTATTTATTTATTTTTATTTTTAAATAAAAATCGTCGGTTTAAGTTCATTCTTCGATTAAAGTGATTGGTACTTTATGTAGTAGTCCAGCGTTTATAATAATAGGTAATAATTAATCTGGGTTAATATTAAATAATGTACTTTTCTTCATCTACATTCCTAATCTTAGATGGGTAATATAAAGTAGATAAATATATGCATATTTTTAGGACAGCCAATAAATTATTAAAGTATTTTACTACAAGTACTCAATTAAAAGGACTACAGTAAATTACAATAAAGAAATCAATAATTATTGTCAAATAATTTACTTGTTATTAACTATGTGTGATTTGTGGTCTCGAATACTTCTGTAAGAAGAATTCGAGACTGAAATATTGTTTTAAATCCTAGATTCAAATTTAAACAGTTACCAACTCTAACTTCGTCTTTTCCTATTTTAATGTGCATGTAGATGTGATTACACTGAATAAAGGGCAAAATACAATCAGAAGAATAATTTGGAATAGAGTTAAAATAAAGTGCCTATTTATTTATGAAGATGTAATGTACATCTGATCATTATTATAGCAAAAAATTATTATGAATGAAATGGCTAGCATAAGGCTCTGTGACATCTAATAAATTCTAAAAAATGTGAAGGAAAAGTTAATGCAGCAAAATTACTTAAATTATATCAATGAAATGATGGGTACAGGAGATATTTTTACCTTTTGGATAGATTTTCCTTTTTGTCTATTCGGCAAAGTTACATATCTGCTTCACAGATTTTATTAACATTTGGAAAAGGCAATACTTTCATTATAACCTAATATGGTGTTAAGTCGGAACAGTAACTACCACTGGAGAGATCTTTTAAATGATGGTAAGAGATGAGGTCCCCAAAATATCAACAAACAAATTTTTTCTTAAGAAAATGTTTCGAATAAAATTGGAAGGTATTTGCACGTAAATAGTAAAATTGAAATGCATCCTTCCTTTTAAGAGGAGAAAGAAAAATTAAGATGCGTTTACAGTACTTCTTCCTAAAAGAGAAAAAGAAATTAAACTTCAAATACGCACAATTGCAATACTTCCCTTTAGTAGCAATAGGATGGCACTTTAATGAATGGATAGATTTGAAAAAACTTCCTCCTGCCAAATTTTTATCAAGATCGGTCGAAGATTACTAAGAGGGGCCTTACTTAAGTGGGGCAAACTGTTTCTAATGTTTTAGACGTCGAGACCCACAAAAACTAGTATCCACATAAAATTTCAGTGGCCACTGGTTAATGTTTTTTCCTTGTTTTCTTCTTCATATGTGAACTCCAATTAGAGGCTTCCATATTAATTAATTTTAAAATGGTCTATCATTTTTAGAAACCGTAAGCCACGCCTTACCATAGGTAGAGAAGGTTTGAGGACATTTTTAGTCGTTTTACGAGCCCTGGTGATGAGTACTTAATATCCAGATAGATTTTGCTACCTGCCTTGTCTCTGGGCAAGACTATATTAATTAAGTACCTGGTACTAGTACAACCTTCTATTGGATAGCCTTGTTCAGACACTGTTTTTTTTAATGCCTAATGTTGTTCAGCATTTAGGGTGAAGGGACCAGTAATTGACTGCTTAAGAAAAAATTCGAGTTTAAGATAGAATAACTTCCGTTATTTTGGTTCCAGGTGTAGGTTGTAAAATTGTACCGCTCCAGTAGGATGTATTTTATTTTATTAATATTTTAAAAGCAGTAAATTCGATCTTTATGTCAACCAAAAATGGTTTTTTTTGGAAGTATGTCAATGACCCAGTAATTGACATACCGAATTTTCGGTGGAACCAGTGTTTGACATGGAGTGGGACCAGTAATTGACATACAAATATATTCATGAAACGACATAAGGTATGCATTCAAAATCACTTTTAAATCTAAATAAATCACCTAAATCACTTTTTCAATTGGATTTATAAAAAAAAATTATTCTTATTTATGATTAATTACAATCAGTTTTTAAATAGGCAAACCTAAATAATCTAATATTTTTTCAACTTTACCCTTTTTTATGCAGTTTTTGACGATCAACCAAACCAAGACAGGTAATTTGAAGAACAGCCCTTACTTTCAATAGTACCAAGGAGATATTAGCTAACATGCATGTTAGATCGTTCACAATGACTGTCGGCTCGCTTTTATCTCTTTCTCTCAACTCTTCTGCTCTCTTATCCTTTCAAGTTTCCACTAAATATTTTGTTACTTAAACCTTTTTTTGGGAACTTTTTTTGGTTCCCACTTTACCAAAATACCCTCTCTACTTCCGATTAGACTATGTGGTCACATCCTTGTTTCATTCATTCCGCCTATAACGCAGCTACCGATGGCATCTACGCGTCTTTGGGTTCGAGTTGTTGGTGCTTTCTAGTGAACCAAATTTCTCCTACGCTTCCCTTCTTTTGGAGAGCTTCGCTAATATTTTCCACAATCTGTGCTGCCAGTGTCATTTGCTTCGAAACCAAACTATCTGAATGTAATTCATTCTTACTTTCTGCATCTATTCAGTATTTTATTGTTTATTATTACTGAGTTACCTCTTGGGCACATGTATATATACATTGTGTGCACGTTCATCGCGTCCCGCCACAGGTTGTAAGCATTCGCACTTATAACAGTAATAAATAAATGAAACGTCAATGAAAAAACAACTAGATTAAAAAATATATATCTGTTATTTGACTCTTTAACTTGGATAGTATAGGTATTAATATACACATACCTACAAATAAACCACTGATATTCACATAACTAGGCAACCAATTGACAAAAATATGTGTTATTAAAATAGGCACACCATAAAAGAAAAAATGAATGAAAAAACAAAAAAATTCTTTCGGAATACATAGGAAATGAACATCATAATATACCTTATGTATAATTAGCCGCTTGAAATCACAAGCCATTTGAAAACCTCACACATCAACGGTTTTATTAAATTGGTAACGTTCTCCATAAAGTAGTACAGGGCGATCCAACCTTCACGTGTTTAAAAATTAAAAATGGTTTTCATACCGATTTCATTTTTTTTAATACAGTTTAGCCTATTTAGCCTATGGGATGCTATATATTCGTCTTCGGTCAACATGTCTGTCAATTGGTAAATACAATAGATCTTACAGTCTTTTTTATGTTATTAATGTGTAACATCACAAAGTCACCAACTCTCCACGTATGTTTGATTTCGCACCTGGTACTTCTCTTGAGGGAGCTTCATTTTTCCCCTGGCCGTTTTATTTGATGGAATTCTATGGTTTAGCCATTTCCTCCCTTTCTTCTTTGTCATGTGGCTAGGACCCAAAACTGAGGAAGAATGAGAGATTTTTCAACTCCGATAAGTGGGCGTCGTTTTTATCAATCACGTAGGCCTGGGAAGCTATTCGGCGATCACGACTATTCCAGTTTGTTGTTCTCTACAGAATAATCATTCTGCATGCCCTCTTGAAATAAGGCGTACATTTGCTAATTCATTAATTTAAACATATTTTGTTGGAAGTTTTACCATTTATTTTATGTTGCCGATTTTTATCAATGATTTTATTTTACAATGTATTGAATTCTTAATTATAGTAAAATTTATCAACCTATCTAATCATTTTCCCAGGATGTCAATCACTGGTTCCGAAAAAAAAGCTGTAGGACTAGTAATTGACATACCTGTCAATTACTGGGCAGATTGCCGTTTCAAGGATCAGTGATTGACAGCCCCATTTTAATCCTCAATGCTTCTTATAATTAAAAAAAAAACTACATAAATGAAATCTACAAGTAATACTAATTATAACAGAACATTGATAACCACACGAATATATGAACAAATAAACGAAAAATAAGAAAAAAGGAAAATTATTTTCTTATCAATCCTCCTTAGCAACGGCTTGTTTTTTCCTTGATTTTGAACTTTTAACACAAATAACCTTCCACTGATACCAAGGAACCTTCCAATAATTAATATTTTTCTGGAACTGCTGCCCAAAGGCTTCTCAATAACGAAATTGAAAGAATCACCACTAAAAACGGCTCATATCCCTTATAATTCCAGTTTATTTCTGGTATGTCAATTACTGGTGCCCAGTCAATTACTGGTCCCTTCACCCTAATTGTTGTTATTTATTTATTTTTTTTAATAGTTGAAAATAAATTTATATATCTTTATTTTGTTACAGGTATTAGTTGAACAAGGATTAGGTAAGTATTGTGATGCGGAATTTGTACGATACACTTCTAGAGAGATGCAAGAAGCGTTGGATATGACACAAGAAGAAATGGATCGTGCAGCACATAGGATATTATTACAAGAAAGACATGGCCCGCCAATTACTTTCCGCAGTGACCCGTCCGAATCGGCGGCGCCTAACAACAGAAACTATTCAAACAATCCGCAATTATAGCGACTCCCCAATCCAAAAAGAAAAAAGTGCCTAAACTATTTCTTCCTGGTCCAAATTATAACTGACTTTAGGATCTATTGTTGTTACTTCTATATATAATAAATTAAATTTAAAAAAAAAAAAACATAGTTTTTTAAAAGCACTGAAAAAAGAAAAAATTTAAAAAAAAAAATGGAAAAAATAATTAAAAAAAAAAAATAATAGATTTTAACTTGGTGGATTGTTACTTTATGACGTATAAACCTGAAAAAAAATTATATATGTATAAAAAAAATTAATTTTCTCGTAAAGATCCTTGTCTATATGCCTTTTAGTATTACGCTGGGATTTGGGTGAGGTATCAGCTCTGATTGTACAGAAGCCAAATATATGATTATATTTTAATTTGCTAAGTGATATGCATTTTATACTAAAATATACTTTAAAAATACTTCTAACTGGCTCAAAAAAACAAAATATAATTACCAAAATTAAAAAAATCAAATCAAATAAAGATGCCAAGTTATTCTATAAAATAAAGGCAAAAGTGGTGCATATATGGAAAATAAATAAATAAATAATAAAAATTGTATGAGTGTTAAAGAATGAAATTGAAAATGATAAATTATTTCATTTACTACACTTATTGTGGTGAGCACAGTGATTTATTAAATATTGTAAAGGGAAGGAAACATTTTAATTGGAGGTAACTTTTAGTTAGCCAGCTATCGAGTTAATTAGTAATATCTTGTTTTATTTTATCTCTTTAAATTGAGAGAGTATCAACATCTTAGGTTATTGCCCCTAATATTTTTCAGTTCGCGACCAGTCTCCGAAAAGTATTCTCTAGTTATTTTTTTAAAAAAAGCCCATTCCCGGAGTGAGCTAAAAGAGGCTCCTAGATAGTGGAAATACAAGGGAGTGAGAGTGAAAACTTCGAAAAAATAAAATATTATTGACGATAAAAATAATAAACATCAATTGGTGCTAATGGCCATAGCAAATGATCAGCTATATACAGGGTGTCCCAAGCTATATGGATAACGACTTTTTCTCGGAAACTAAGATAGCTAGAAAAAAACTAAAAAATACGTGTTCCCTTAGTTTTTTGTTAGGAATCCAAATTTAATTTGTAAATTTTTTTCGGTGCTTCCAGAAGCGAGATACAGGCACCAACTTCATTTTTTCAAATGGGGAGGTGCGGTTTTTATTTCAGAAATAGATTCCTCTATTTTTTTTAAAGAAAAATTTACTCGAACGGTTTTTTTCTGTGAGCGATATTTTAGAAGTTATGAATGAAAACATGATTCTTATTATAAACGTCAAAATGATAATATTTTAACGGTTTTTTGATTAAATAAGAAGAAAAGTACTATTTTATTATAAATTTTACTCCTCATTAATATTACAGATCATGCTCGAAATGGCCTCCACCATTAGAGATGCATAGACATGCCAATTGTCCCTTACTGCCAAAGAAATAGATTCGGCTTTAACCGAGTTACAGGTATCTATTATTCTCTGCTTTAGTTCATCTACAGATGCAATTCCGGCTTGATTCTGATGCACCTAGATTTAGAAATGCTTTTCGATAAGCAGAAATAAGGAAAGAAAGAAAAACGTTATGAATAATCAACTTGTTTTTCAGGTATCCCCAAAGGAAATAGTCCATAGGTGTCAAATCCGGTGAGAGAGGTGGCCACTGAATAGCCTCCGTGATGGATATAACACCATCAGGCATGTAAAGAGATATCTCGATAGGAAATTTGATGGGCTATCAAAAAGCATTTCTAAATCTAGGTGCATCAGAATCAAGCCGGGATTGCATCTGTAGATGAACTAAAGCAGAGAATAATAGATACCTGTAACTCGGTTAAAGCCGAATCTATTTCTTTGGCAGTAAGGGACAATTGGCAGGAAAGTGCATGTCTATGCATCTCTAATGGTGGACGCCATTTCGGGCATGATCTGTAATATTAATGAGGAGTGAAATTTATAATAAAATAGTACTTTTCTTCTTATTTAATCAAAAAACCGTTAAAATATTATCATTTTGACGTTTATTATAAGAATCATGTTTTCATTCATAACTTCTAAAATATCGCTCACAGAAAAAAACCGTTCGAGTAAATTTTTCTTTAAAAAAATAGAGGAATCTATTTCTGAAATAAAAACCGCACCTTCTAATTTGGAAAAATGAAGTTGGTGCCTGTATCTCGCTTCTGGAAGCACCAAAAAAAATTTACAAAGTAAATTTGGATTCCTAACAAAAAACTAAGGGAACACGTATTTTTTAGTTTTTTTTTCTAGCTATCTTAGTTTCCGAGAAAAAGTCGTTATCCATATAGCTTGGGACACCCTGTATAGGGTGAGCCAGTAAGTATTGTCCATAGGCCTACTGTGTGTAGCACATCTAAAGTGTGGAGTTCAATGACGTATTGGCCAACTTCATATTTTCCTCTGTTCTAGAGTGACCTCACTTTAAATTTTTTTTTCTAAAATCATTACTTTTACTGCAATAAAAATGTTATTACTCAGAAAGTTTTAGTCCGAATTCGATTCCGACGACACGGTTAGACAGACAGATAAATTTTCTAAAAATTGATACCATTTTGAAGCATAAATTATTCTCCAAACAGCCTCAATCTTCCTCCTGGATACTGGACGAAAATAAAAGTAATCGAAATTTTTGAAGAAAACCCCATTAGGCCCCTTATGTGATCATTATCAGTCCTAGGTGCTGACCACTTTTTATAAAAAGTTTCCTTGTTTAATGGGCTTTCAAACGGTATATCATTTTCCAGGATTCCTTTTATCTTCGTATGAGAAATTACGTTTGTTTTTTACAAGAAAACGTGTTCACGAGCACTCAACAGTGTTAGTTTATCAAGTTGTTTAATTCATTGAAAACTCTTTTAGATGGACCAATAATAGTCAATTTTAAAGTAGGCTGTCTTAATATAAGGAAGTCAAAGGTTACAAATATTTTAGTTTTTTTTTTTTTTTAAGTGTATTTTGTAACCTTTGACTTCCTTATATTAAGACAGCCTACTTTAAGAGTCTAAAGAGTTTTCAATGAATTAAACCACTTGATTAAACTAACACTGTTGAGTGCTTGTGAAAACACGTTATCTTGTAAAAACAAACGTAATTTCTCATACGAAGATAAAAGGAATCCAGGAAAATGATATATGGTTGGAAAGCCCATTAAACAAGGAAACTTTTTATAAAAAGTGGCCAGCACCTAGGGTCTGATGATCACATAAGGGCCTAAAGGGGTTTTCTTAAAAATTTCGATTACTTTTATTTTTCTCCAGTATCCAGGAGGAAGATTGAGGCTGTTTGGAGAATGACTTATGCTTCGAAATGGTTCTCAATTTTTAGAAAATGTATCTGTCTTTCTAACCGTGTCATTAGAATCGAATTTGGACTAAAACTTTCTGAGTAATAACATTTTTATTGGAAAAAAGTAATGATTTTAGAAAAACAAATTTAAATTGACGTCACTCAAGAACAGTGGAAAATATGAAGTTGGCCAATACGTCATTGAACTCCACTTTAGATGTACTACACACAGTACGCCTATGGACAATACTTACTGGTTCACCCTGTATATATATAAAAAAAAAATAATCAAATTCGGTAAGCGCAGAACCCCACTCATCTAGCTGTCCATAGAATTTCTGTTCCTAGTAGCATCAACGTAACCCCAGTTTATTGTGAAAGCTATGGACACCTTAAATGTTCATGCGCCTTAAATAATTATATAAAAAAAAAAAATAGGTAGTAGCCTCCAGTGATTAGTGAATTTAGACTCTCACGCAGAGGATAGCAGCTTGTAATGAGAGAATACAGTTCGGAAAACCAGGCGGCAGTTGTACTGAAAAAGGATAAGGGAGCCTAATCACCAAATAAATGTTGACGCAACAGTAACGCAAGGGGTCTTATAATGTGATTTTTCTCCACCAGACAGAAAACTCGAATGACTAATTGTTTTTTTTTGAAACAATGGCAATAGTTTCTTTTTACCATCAGTTCTAAGGCAAGAAAAAGGAAAACTGATCCTGCAAACAAAAAAAAAGTAGCTAAAACTCTTGCATAACACTCTGAAAAATTAGTTAGTCATTTGATTCAGTAGCTTTTTTATCCAAGAGTGGATACACAACTAAAATCAATTATCTCCGTCTAGTTAATATGGGATTACTCGAGAGCTCCACCAGCATTGTTAACAATTCGCTCACACAGTTTGGCAAAAAAACATTTTTATTTTGTGAAGTAAAATTACAAAATTTTAATTTGCTAACAAATATTGGAAGTACCTCGTTTTAAAGAAGAAAAGTAAAAATTGATTTAATTAGGAGGACTAATTTTACCTCTTTAAAAGCTGGCATATAATGTACATAAACCCTCTACCATAAGAAATAAACTTTAAAGTAAACATTAAATAAACATTTTAAACATAAAAGTATTAAATATATTGCCCACGTTAAATATAATAAATGGACTTTAAAATTTAATTTGAATTTTTTGAAAATTGTTAATAAAAATAATATAAGGAAATAAATGAACTATTTTTAAAAATGCTGTTTTGTGGCATGATGAAATTTTATATTTGTACATGTTCTGGTGTATATGTATTGTAATATAAGATGTGTCAAATAAAATTTTAATATTAGAGTTATATCGAATACATTTTCATATTGTTGACTTTGCAAAAAAAGGTATGCGAGTGGAATCAGATTGATAGTGATCTCGTATAAATTTTTCTCCCAAAGGGATATCATAGTTGAAAATGGATGAAAGCTTACTGAGATTCATTCAGAGTACACATGCATAACTAGTTAATGTTCATAAGCAAACCTCGCAAAACCACCTAGTAGACCGCGTCTATAAAGACCGTCGCCCTAGATCTATGACTAAAGGAGAAATATCGCTGTTGCCCACATCTCGCAAAGAAGACTTGGGGAGGTAGTGTCTCTTTATCAAGTCAAACAAAATCTGCATGTCGCCTTTTGTTTTTAGCTTTTAGGTAAGCTCTAATATACTATATCATCTATTTGGACATTAAAACTACCACTAAAACTTTAGATCCAATGGAATCCAGATCTTTGTTTAAAAAACTATTTCCTCACAGCAAAAAAGGTCTTTCACATTTGGTTATATCACCCCCTTTGAACCGATCATCTCTTACAAGACAAGCTCATGTAGGTCTCTAAAGTAAATAAATCTGAAAGACTGTATAGCTCAAGAAGGAATTTCTAGCCACACCCTCGCTATAGATCCTTGAGGGCATAGTTTTTTTTTTGACCTTCCTTGTTCTTTAGATGCTATGCTCAAGTCGAGCGTTGGGTTTAATCATCACTGTAACAAGAACCTATTAAGGGTTTTCCTGAACAATAATGAGGTGCTCTTTCTGAACTATTGCAGCAGATTTTTTAACCACCAAGTTCTTTGGTTTTCTAGCACTTTTGTCAATTTTTTCTTGCAATATGTTCTATAGCAGGAAGTATTTGTCCTTTCTCATAAACTGTACGAACTAATGCAGTTACCTCTTGTTGACTGTGCATACAATTCCTTGTCAATTCTTTCTTATCATTGGCGACCTTTCCCATCGATGAGAGCTTCCAAGTCATTCGGAAAGTCCGCATTTCAATGGTGCCGAGCTAGATCAATTTAAGCACCTACATCCAACAAATTATCTTCTTCATTTTCCACAGTAGCCTAGGTACTATCACTGGAAGCACTTGATGTGTTCTCTTCCTCATTCAGGAATCTCTTCTATGGGCCATCTTTTTTGGTTTTCTTCAGCTTCAATGTTAGACCCGATTCGTTGTCTTTACTACAATAGCTTTTACCACCTTGGATCTTATAAGTTCGAAACGAATAAATACCTGTATCGCCAGGTAATATATAATAATCATTACCACGCAGTTTAATGACAGTTCTCAGTCAAACCGTTCAGAGCACCCTGGAAAAATGGCATCAGATTCAAAGTGAAGAGCAATGGCGACAGGATACTTCCACCTCAAGATGCTACCTTTTAAGACAGCAGTGTCAAACAACCATTCGCCTTCTTTTCTTTTTTTTAATGAGACATTCTTTGACGGGCTATTATTCAATCAAAGCAGTATCTGCAACAACTTTTTATCCATCAGATACAAATCCAGATATCAGTCCCACTCTCCTAGAAGCTCGCGTTCTGAGAAAATCTTTCTAAACTTTAGCGAGAGTCCCATAAATGAGGTTCACCAATAGTTGTGTTAATGAATCAGCGTCAATGCAAATGAGTGTTATCTTATTTGCTGGTAAATAGGTTTTCATCCATTTTTAACAATTCCAAGAAAAAGACATGAATGAAGATCTTTTTCCTGAATGGCCAATCCATTGCCATAAATATGTCAACTAATTAGTAGGTATTTTGAAGTTTCTTAAGGTAATTATCAAATTATTTTTTTCTTTTCTTTGATATTATTATTTTTTTTTTTTAACCTCGAGTTTTTTATTTTTAGAGGGCAGTGGATTTTGTATGATGCTGCGAACTGTTTATGTTTTATGAATTAATAGTATTGTTCAATTCTTCCTGCATCCTTTGGACAATAAGTGAGAGAGAATTGTATTTAAAAGAAATAATTATGGTTGTCAAAAACATTTTGGAGAGAGACAATTATTGTATTTTTTTCCCTTTAATATTCTTTTTTCTTTGGCAAAATGATTAACAATTTTCAAACTTTATACTTAATTGAAGAATGTAAATATTTGTATTTTTGTTTTAATTAAAAAAAAAAAAGCTGTGAAAATCACTCGGAAAACTTTGTTTTACTGTAATTTTCTTTGTGAACGTGACAAATTTTCTTTTGGTTGAAATTTTCCCCCAGTACTAAAAATTAAATTTACACCTTAAAATAACAATGATAGTTTTTGTTTTCGGCCGTTGTTAATTGATGATTTTAGGGAATATTTGAAGTGCGATCAATAAATTAACAAATTTTTGTAAAATTTATAGAGTTTAATGTTAAGCTACATTATCATAACTTGACAGTTATTTTTTAACAGTTATGATGATGATTAAACTCCACAAATTTTACAATGCCTTGAAGAAGATAATATTTTTTTCCGAAACGTTGGTATGAAGAAAGAAATTTGTAAGTTAATGTATTGATCGCACTTCAATATTCCCCAAAATCTTAAATGACAATCTGAAAATACTAACTTCTTACGCCGAAATCTCCTTATTCCCGTAAAAATTTTAAGTAACTACTTAAAAAAAAAATAAATAAACAGTTAAATCCAACTTCTGGACAAACTCAGTTTTCCTGAAACTCGTATTTTCAGCGACCTGTTTACTTCTTTTTAGAATTAATTATTACAGGGGTAAGAAACGTACACTGCGACTGAAACAGTACATTCAAATAAATCCCTTACAATCTCCTTTAAAAATGAATTTCGCTTGAAAAAGTGTTACAAAAATCATTTGTTCATCTATGTGTAAATAATACAAATAGAAAAGATAAGAGAAGCGGTTAGGCCAAACGATCTGTAGTCACCGCACACTCTAAAATCTATTGTAACAAATTCCTTACATTGTCTAACCGATTGTACCAAGCACATTGCAAGACCAATGCTCTCACAAGCAAATCTCAAAGCTGCCTGAGAGAGGCGGCGCCTCCATACAGTTCTAGAAGGATATTCAAGGGAACTCACATTTATTATACCCCTGCAACAGAAGAGACATAGACAGAAGAAAATCTCAGTCAAAGCAATACCTAAGATTATGAAATAATATGAACTATTACGTTTCCTAAAAAAGACTATCGGTGCATTACGGTAGTTTAAAAGCAATGAAAATCTCCTCCCCTCCGGAAAAGCACCTATTTTATAAAATGAAATAAAAACTTTTGGTTGAAGGATTTTCATCCAAATTTCCGGCAGGATCCGGTGGTGAATCCAACACGTCAAAATTTCCTGTTATTTTTCATTTTTGAGCTACATATTATTTTTCCTGACTCAGGAGGAATCAAAATGCTAAATGGTGAAAACATCATTTGGAAAATTTGTCACGATCGTGTTTTCTATATTTAAGTGAAATAAAAATTTATGTGGGATCATATTTTTTTTATGTACAAAGTAAACTTAAATTACAGTTATTTTAAATTGTTCAACTCAGAACATTATAAAATAAATTATGATGTAAATTACAGCAATATTGCCGAATTATAGGAAATAAATAATATTTATTGGTATTTTTAAAAAATTAAGTGAATATCTGCCTCTAAACATTTCAAAATACACAATTCATATGGGTGACGAGGGTTGGTCTAGTGGTCAAGAGCATGGCTTAGTGTGTAGGAGATCAGTAGTTCGAATCCCGCGGATGACTACTTTTTATTTGTATAAAAAAAAAAGTTTATAATAAAGTATGAGCTTCCACCCCCCGTCCACGCCTCTTAATTGGTAGTTGGATGTTAAGCCCCGCCCGAAACAATTAGCAATTACTTTACTTTTCTTTACAAAAATCATTGAACCCTTGAAAATTAAATTAGTTGATTTCTATAAAAGTATTTACTGAACTATAACATCCCAACTGTTTTGGAGATATGTCAAAGATGTAACAAACAACTTTCTCTTACTGCAATTATAATAAATTATAATTTACAAAATTAAAATTTTTTAATAGGACATTTAACGTTCATGAAATTCCCACCGAAAAATCTTGTTCTTTGAAAAATGGAAAGTGTAATGGTAGAATGAAGAGGAAAATTAAGAAGCTAAGATTTTTGAAACCATATTAGCGGTGAAAGCCGTTGCGAGAAGTGTTCCAATTCCAGCTGAATGTAAATAATGGTTAACCGCATTTACATAGTTAACAGTGAACGGATCACTCAGATTCATGAACCGACATCTCTTTGACCAGTCCAAAAATGGAAATACCGCTGGATTTGTGGACACAAAGAGGTTGATCTACGAATTGAAAAATACAAGACATTGAAATGTTCTTTAGAGGATCTATAGATATAGTGCAATTAGGAGAAACTGGCCAACGAAGATCCAGAAATGGCGTAGGGTTGTCTTTGCCGATCGATTGGGCTAAACAGAATAGTGCGTTTTTGTTTCTGAAATCTGTAAGAACACTATAAATAAGGCAAAAAACAAAAAAAAAACGTTGGTATGCCTTAAGAGAGTCAACTGATCGAATACTTAAGTTATTTTGTTGGCCACTTCAAAATCTTCCACTTCTTCGATGAGCAACTACATCAAATAGGTGTTGAATGTAGGAACAAACGAAAATCTTTAGTTTCGAAAGCAACAATAGTATCAAACACCACAAAAAGTTTGTGCTTCATGTGACTTCATACATTTTTAAGTTACTTATTTACACGCCATTCACTAATATATACAGTATATTTTCAGGAGACATACTGGGGAACTCAATTTAAACATTTTCACATGATCGTGATAACATTTTGCGAGCAGTAAGTGAAAGTTCAACAAAAATTGTGTTAAATACTTAAATATGCCCCCCAAAAAAATCCACATTTCTTGATAATATGTTAAGTTTTAACCGCCCAGTAGAGTGCTTTTTCTCAAGAATCTTGTACGCTTTTGGGATTCATTGTTCGAATCTGATTATGAAGAGTCTATGAAAAAAAAGGTCTTGATAAATAAAAGCTACGGTTAAAGTTGTCGATCCTAAAAAAAAAAACAAAAACAAAAAAAAATTGTTAAAATAAAAATATTGAATGTGAGTGTACTGCTGACCGTTTTTGGAGTTACATTTAATTTCGAAAAATTGAATAATTTTTGTAGTAAGTGAAATTTGACAGCTATTAATAAAGTATTCCAGAAAGAACACATCCACTTATTGAATTTAACAGATGAAAGTCCAAAATCGGTCCAAATTACGAAGAAACAAACATTTTCATAACGGATGAAATTACTGGAAGGAAAATAAATAAACAATTATTCAACAAGCCATGAGCAAAGAGACCACATCTTTATAATTCAAGTACTGAGTGTGTGAAAAATAAAAATATTTTTTTTTTTAATTAAATATTGATGTATTCCATTTTTGTATCCACATTAAATCGGTTCTTAACTTAATATAAACCACATAACAAAAAACTTGCAAACACTGAGAACTACGTTTTCCTTTAACCTTGTGATTTATATGGCAATTAAAATGAAAAGTAAAGGCTGAAGTTATGTACTGAATCACAAGTGATTAATAGTAGAGTCCATTCCATGTCAAATCAACACGGGGGTCTGAACCTCACCATCTCGGATTTTCTTGAAATTTGGCACATGTCTACTATTGGTATAGACTTTGAAAAATATGAAATTTTACTGTGATATGTCAACTGGTTTACGAGTTACAGGGCTGTAAAGTTGCCAAAAATGGGCTGAAAAACAGGGAACCACGTGTTTTTGAATTACTGTAGAAGCTTTCCTAATTGAGCCACAGACTTGGGATTGGTGTCATTTTATAGCATATATAATGCCATTTCCTGTGATATGCGACACCATATGGGTTAGGATTAATAAAGTTTGTTAAATTTAAATTTAAATTTTAAATTTTTTAAAAAGTACATATTTTAAAATTTTAAAATTAATTCCATGAATAGCTAGTAGTGTTATGAATCACTGGGCAAAATATTAATTTGGGACGACAATGGCTTCATTGTTAAAAAAATTTAAGACTAAAGCTCCAATCCGATTAATTCAACTCTGAATTCATGTTAATACAATAATGCTAATAATAATTCCACTAATAAGTCCAAAGTGAAACATACTGTTAAGTAATAGGATCTCTTTATTATTTTAAGCTTGAAAAGGCTTCATTTGTTTGACATGCATCACTTTCTAGTAGGACATATGTAAGTTCTTCCAGTCAGAGTCACAGGATCAATTTTTTCAAAACATCCACTACTGAGACCCAAAGAATATCGGCATTTCTTGGATGCGAGATGATTTAGAGGGTCCAGCTGGATGAAGAAAAGTTACTTTTACTTCATCAAGTTCTTCATTTTTCTCTAAAATATATCCAAGCCACCAGTTTCTTTATAGACTACACTGATATAACCTGATATGTCGGCTAATTTTAGTTTATCAGGGAATTTTGAAACTTCCATTTCGCAAGCTTCTGAGTTCATAGAAAAGTTTTTAACCAATATTTTGGATTTACTTCTGGGAATGGAAGCATGGTATTGCTGTGTTCCTTTAATAGCCAATGCTTGAGCAAACCGATTTTTTAAAAAACGCTCAGATTCAACATAGTCTTCCTGGGTTGAATATGCAAAGTCTATGTTGGTGATGTTTTCTACTGCCCACTCAAGAAGTTGTAGTGAAGTTTGGATTTGATTTTCATAGGGTCGTTGCAAACTGGCACGAGCTGCCTGTCTCTTTACCGAACCCCCTACGCCATCACAAGGCCCTTTGCCGACTTAAACCAACTTAAAGAGGCTGTTATCTCAGCCAAAGAAGACTGTTCTTAAACAAACATATTAAATTGAATTATTTTTGTATTATTATTTGTATTATTATTATTTTCTACAGTAATTCAAAAACACGGGATTCCCTGTTTTTCAGCTCATTTTTGGCAACTTTACAGCCCTGTAGCTCATAAACCAGTTGACATATCACAGTAAAATTTCATATTTTTCCAAGTCTATACCAATAGTACACATGTGCCAAATTTTAAGAAAATCCGAGATGTTGAGGTCAAAATGGTCTTTTTATGTGTTGATTTGACATGGAATGACCCAGTAGTGTCAGACACATTGAATAACATTATTCATTCAGCTCTAACTAGACCGACATCTAATTAAGACATCTAAGTTTTCTGAATTATTTATTTATAAAAACTGAAGAAACATTTGCCGCATAAAAGGTATTTCATTGATTAAATCAGCATTTCCCAACCTTTTTATTTTTTGGCTCGCGTACCACTTGGGGTGTGTTCCACTAAGCGCTCACAACGACCACGCTCACGACCGCGGTTTTGCCCGTTCCACTTGCTTGCGAGCGTTGCGATCGAAAACCCAAGTGGAATGGGCTGTGGGCGTTTTAACCGTTCATGTAAACATTACATATGGCGGCCTCGAAAATAAGTTAGAAGCTTGAAGAGGTTATTTTTTAATTTTAACCCCGTTTATAAGCAGTTATAATAAACTTTATTAATTATTGGTAAAGATGACTTATATTAAATATATATATGTATATAATTCAATTTTTATATTACATTTTCGTGGAGAATTTATAAAATTTACGTTTAATTAAAATTAAAATGTCTTTTGTGGCAACAGTTGGATATTTATTAATAATGCTTTAGAAAGTTCTTCATCTAGTTCCGATGAAGAGTGGAATGCAATTTTACAAAATCGCAATGTTGAAAAGCGAAAACTTAGGCCACGTATTATTAGCTATCAGAGTAATTGATCTTTATTCAGATGAAGAATTTAAAAGTTATTTCAGGTAAATGATTTTGTGTTATTCAGTGATTTAGTATGTAAAGGGATAAGTAATTATTTATTTATTTTTTTGTAGACTTTCGAGAACACATTCTATTATTTACATGAGATAATTTTTTCGGTCGCCATATTTTGTTTTAAAAATTGCGCTATATTTCTGAACGCCCACTTCGACCCAGCTCTATAGATGGGGCGTTATGGGCTTCGCGTGAGCGAAAATAGTGACGTCATTAGTGACGTTTTCGCCACGACCACAACGACCGCGGTCGCCAAGTGGAACGCCTGAAGGTATGTTTTGATCGTTGTGATCGCTTAGTGGAACGCACCCTTGGTAGTACATCATGCTAAATTGTACTACTTCGTAAAAATGATGGTATTTCGTGAAATTTGTTATTCCAAGTGAGTTATTTTACAATTATTACCTTTATTTGTGTATAGAGATACAATGTATCTGTTACAAAGGAGTTCAAGTTCATGTTCACTTTATAAACTTTGTAAAGTGTAAGATCTTAGTTTTAAAACATTTTTTAAATAATTAAAAATTGCCTACATATTTTTCTCTTCAAAATTATTAATTAATTTACAAAGTTCTTCTTTTGGATTACTATATGTGTGCCCAAATCTTCTAAATTAATTTCTTTTAAGCAACTCGCTTACCACCAGTGTTCCCTCTAATTTTTTGTGACCTGTGTGCGCACTTTTTTCCAAAATAAATAAATTTTGGGCGGCAATTTAAAAAAGCGCAAAAAAGACAATACAAGAACAGTATTAATATTCAGCCAAATTTTGTACCTACTTGCTACTTATACGCATTGACTCGATCTACAGCATACCACACATTACAACGGAACACAATGAAAAATCTACCCTAAAATCAAGTCAAATCATTAGATCGTGGAGACAGAATTTAGCTGATTACTGTGGCTTCCCTTTTACATTCAAATCAAAAATAAGAAAATTTAAATACTTACAATGTAATAACGTTGTCTGCTTCTAATTTTTTAAATTAACACATTCGTCAAAACAAACAAACAAGAGGATTACATTTTTTATGAATGGCATTTATTTTATAACTTCTCTCTCCAGCCTTTTGGTTTTAACCATTCTGCATAAATTTAACTTAAATTTACATTGTTTCCGTCATTCATATATCGTATGATTTTACTCTCATCAGCATATCCATATGTTCCTGCAATCGATTTCTTTGTTTCGTTTTAATCAAAACATTTTTGTGCGCGCAAATATTTTTCATGTACGCTATGTTTAAATTTATGTGCGCGTGTGAGCTTAGAGGGAACACTGCTTACCACAGGTTGGGAAACGCTGGAGTAACTGGTTAAGTAAGTTTCTTATTCAGTTGTCCCTGTTTTTGATTCAAACTTATCCTAATAATAAATGAAATTCATTTTGTTTTATACTTCTACAATCTAACAAAGAACCAATTTAATGCTGCTACAGGGGGGAAAAAATTACATTTAGCGCTTGAGAATAGTATGTAAAGGATTGATTGCTCACTTGGCAAATAAATTGAATGGACATAACCAATAAACACTTTATTGATTAGCATCTTTTACAATCTTTAAGAATAAACTGATCTCTTTAGAATAATCTCTATTCCGTTGTGAAGAAGACTTGGAAGTTTTAAGCGTTGTTTTCTTTAACACATTCCCGCTATTTGTTCGGCTAGTATAACCAAACACTATAGTTACTTTCTGTAACGAGAGGAGAAATAATAGCTGCAATCTATTTAAGCTTTAAATTTTACTTGTGATTAAAAGACGCTGAAAGTGTAACTACTATAAACTGTTAATTTAATAATTGTAACATTATTACCCGATTGCTGGAATACATATATATATTTCAATTAAATTTAAAGCGTGCTGGAATCTCCTAAATTTGAATACATTTAGAAATATCGACTCAATTTAGAAAAAAATCAATTAAAATTTTGATTAGTATGGACATTATTTCTATATGTCCTGCTTTATATTAATATCATTAAGGAAATAAAATAAAAATAGGATTAAGCCCCCAAAAAAATTAGTAATTCAAAGTAGTAAAATATTGGAGTTAGTTTGCGTTGAAAAGAACTATTTTTATACAAATATGGAAATGTTTCTATTGACCAAACTTTGCTGAAAAAGGACAAAAAAAAAATTGTATTTGTGTCTGTTCTTTGACGACTTTTCATTTTTTATGTTTATTTTGAATTTTGTATTGTTGGTTGTTGGTCTTTGATAAATAAGATTTTTCTAGTAGAAAATCTAGAAAAAATGAAAACACCATCTCTCTATATTTCTGAAAGTTTTAAGACATTTTCTCGCAATATAATAATTTTTATCATTTTTCTTGCTTTTACAAGTTTGTCTTGTAATTTAGTTCAGTAATACTGTACAAAAAGTTTTATTATGCTGAAATAAATATTGTAAAGTTTTTCTATCTTTTTACTAAAAACTTTACTTACACAACTAATGCCTGCCACTAGTATTTTAATATGTGGGTTTGATTAAATAATAAAACTCGCTAAAGTTGTAAGTAATAACCTGATTTATTAACACATTAACATTTACTAACAACTAACGCTATTCATTATACAGTTACCAACAGTCCCAACAGTTTACTGTTACTTACTCACTTCGTAACGCCACAAAACTGTTCCACGACTGACCGCTGGTCCACACTGCACCGAATTGCACTAGTCTCAGCTGCACTAACAAAGCTCTACTCACTAACTGACTAACTGCCCAACTGGCTAACACTGAAGCACTCCGTAACACTGACTCTCTCGAACTGTTACTTCCAAAGTGTCTCTCCAAACTAACTCAAAGACTAACTACTCAAAACTAACTCAGAACTTGACTAAAACTGACTAAAAACTCTAATAACAGACTTGAAAAACTAACTTCTCCAGCTGTGTCTGCTTCCTTTTAACTACGTCTGCCCCACTCCGTCTGTGTTACGCCCACCGGCTGGTCATTGGCTGGAAAACACGTACTGCCACCACCCCAACTAGGGCCGCCTCCTCCAATTCTCTGTCTCTCTCCAACTCCGTCTGTCTCACTCTCACCTGTCAATCACTGGCTGGGAAAACACATATGCCACCACCCCAACTGAGGCCTTTCTCTTAGCTGGCTTTTACACAGCGGTGGACCGTTACAGGCTACGGTCACTAAACTCCTACAACAATCTAGCCCTTTCTCCTTTGGCTCAGGTAGAGACCGGCCTTTTGTTTACACAGTGCCGGCCTGTTGCCGACTTTGGTCGCTTAACCCCTAGAACAATCTAGGCCTTTCTTTTTCTGCCAAGGTCAACTTCGTTACAATATATTTCAATTTTTAAAAGAGGAAGAGAGTTGTGAAAATTTGGGATATTTTAAGGAAAGAAGAGTTTGTAGCAGTAATCTTGAAAGACACATTCTTTTGAAGACCTTTGTCTTCATATTCTTTTTTTTCCTCAATCTTTTTTAGCGCCGTTCAGTAAAAGCTACGTTAACGATGGATCCAATTACCTCAATCTGGTCATCTATCTTCTAACCAGTCCAAATCCTTCTTGCTAAATTCTTTTTATTTATTTCAATTTTTGTATTCGTGAAGGCTTTGTAATTTTTTGTATGTGTTGTCTTTGTCTTTGTAAACGTTTCCATACTATCTACAACAAATCACTGTAGTAACTGATACTAATAACATGTGAGAAATTACCATCTTATAGTAAGTGGCTCTCCAATTAATCATTTGAATAAAAGGCACTTGTAAAACCGTTAGAGATTTGGTATAAAGCAATTGTTATAAGAGGGAGCAGAATTTTCAATTTACCGTTCAGAATGTTTGATTGAACTTCACAATTCGTGTCTAGAACCCCAAATTGTTCTCAGCAACGCTCTGCAAAATAGCTGCTTTGTTGTTTAGCGTCAATTCATCTGTCAAGGAGCCCTGTCAGTTTTTGAATTCGATTTTAGAATAACGAAAACATTCTATTTTGAGATGATCTCAATACTTTGTTACAGAAACCAAAAAAGGGTTGACAATAAGGTCGAAATTTTGAAATATCACTCTCTATTCACGACCAAGAACACCATTAAATAAATTTTTCTAAATACAATTAATCGTTTATGATGAAGAAAATTTCAACACAATTGAAAAGCCCAAAAATTAAGTAGTTTTTCTGGATGGTAGATTTTGAGCTATATGTGATTATTACATTCTTTGGTAGCGATTTAAGAAAAGATAATTTTTTTAATGCTTTTTTTTAGCGAATTTACATCTAAGAACCCATCCAGCTGCACTATTAGACAGATAACAGATTAGTACAAATAACCTATTTGTACTTGAATGTATTTCCAAAGACTAGTTCAATCTTAGAACGACACGATTGCAGTAGTCTCACTTGAGAGGATAAGAGAAAGTAAAACAGAATATTTTTCCTACTCAAAACCTAAAAACAAAAAAAAAAGAAACCAATAAAACAAAATTCAAAAAAAAAAAAAATGAGAAACTCTCCTATTTTGAAATTATTGTGTTAACTTACTCCATTTTGCAATCAAGAATTAGATTTGAATGTGATATAATATTAGTTATTAATCTAGCAGTAACAGAGTATTGTGTGCCAATGTGTAACAATAAAAAGAGAAAAAAGATGTTAAAAAAAAAAAAAAATGGCTTCAGAGTCAATTCTGCACCAGAGCTCATTTCTCACCCAAGCTGTAGTGGTCTGTAAAAAATATATACATACATATATAAATATAAATATACTTTTAAAACTAAATTGTTGAAAATAAGTAAAAAATTAAAATAAGTAAAAAAAAAAATCTAGCCATTGGCTGTCTTTTATACCTTGTGTAAATGTTTGTGTAATATTTAAATTAAATTGAAAGAAGAACTGTTCTTATTCTGGCGTCAAAATGTGATAAAAATCTTTGGAGATATGTTTATAGTAGAACCAAAAACTCCCGATTTCAAATTTATTCCGTTTTATACAGGATGTTCAGCATGAGACTACGGTAACTTCGGGAGCCGATTCTGGGCATCATTTGCAACAAAAATTTCCATATAAACTATGGCTCGATTCGGCTCCGTTTTGTAGATATTTTTAATTTTATGTTTTTTTAAGATGTCACTACCTTTTTAGCAAAAAGTGGTCTATATTTCTCAAACTATTAAAGCTACAGTTATTTTAATAAGCTCATTAGAAAGAAGGTTAAATTTCCTTTTAAATAAGCTAACTTGTATTCCAAAATAATAATATTAAGTATTTTACTTTGCGGCCCAAACATAAGATAATAGCAAGTTTCTAATTTTTTTCCAAAAAACTTTGACTTCATTTTTCTCAAAAACATTTCATATGAAAAAACCGTGCACTATTCAGGAAAAACATCTACATACGATCATCTTTCGAACGGTATACAATGCATTGGGGTTATTTTAAAAATTGATGCAGAAATCTGTGATTAATTGCAAAAAAGTAGGCCTCAAAACAGCGTCGGCATTATGAAAGGAATTCACCTACCATAAGAATATAACTGATCAGAATCATCAAATCCAGTACGATTTTTTGCAAACGTGTAATTTAATAATTAATTTATTTAAGAACTATATTCAAAAATATAAAATTTACATTAAAAATAATAAAATAAAATAAAAAGAAGAAAAATGAATATGATGTTAAATGAGAGTTAGGTACCAATTTCGAAAGACGTTTGCAAAAAATCGTACTGGATTTGATAATTCTGATCAGTTATATTCTTAAGGTAGGTGAATTCCTTTCATAATGCCGACGTTGTTTTGAGGCCTACTTTTTTGCAATTAATCAGAGATTTCTGCATCAATTTTTAACATAACCCCAATTATTGTATACCGTTCGAAAGGTGATCGTATGTAGATGTTTTTTCTGAATAGTGCACGGTTTTTTCATATAAAATGTTTTCGAGAAAAATGAAGTCAAAGTTTTTGGAAAAAATTAGAAACTTGCTATTTCTTATGTTTGGGCCACAAAGTAAAATACTTAATATTATTATTTTGGAATACAAATTAACTTATTTAAAAGGAAATTTAACCTTCTTTCTAATGAGCTCATTGAAATTGGTGTAGCTTTAATAGTTTGAGAAATATAGACCACTTTTTGCTAAAGAGTAGTAACACCTTGAAAAAACATAAAATTAAAAATATCTATAAAACGGAGCCGAATCGAGCCATAGTTTATATGGAATTTTTTGTTGCAAATGATGCCCAGAATCGCCTCCCGAAGTTACCGTAGTCTTATGCTGAACACCCTGTATAAATATATTATATAAACAAAATTTATTTATTTTGTCTTATAACTGCGAAACGCATATAATATTATTAAACATATTAGGTATTCCAGCTTAAAAATCTCACAAAACTTATAATATGAAAATGCTCTGAAACAATCACACGTTTTTCTCATTTTCAGTAGAATAACGTGGTTATTTTAACTGGGTAGCTTGTAGCCAGGCATAAATAACTCTTGTAAAAAAACTTCTCTAAAATGGCTAAATTAACTTTTTATTTTCTGGAAAATGTTTTAGAATAGAAATTATAGTTTTAAAGTACCTGTAAAATTTTCATTTTCTATTTCGTACAAAAATAATATAAATAATTCATTAATAACTAATTTTAATTTCCTGAATGACTGCATCTATTGCATCTGAACCTAAAAGAAAGATAAGAAAAAAATTAATTAACAAATTAAAAAAGATAAGAATATTTAGTTTGTCAATTCAAAATGACCGTGTAATAAATTCAATAAATTACCGAAGTTTTCCGGAGATAGCCGAAGGCTAGTCTTCGTACTTCAAGAATCTTGTGTAGTCATTTAATTGGTGTGTAGGATGCTGAAAAATTGGCTGCTTTTATTTGTGCTCATAGCCTTGCTTATTTTTAATACTCACAATTGAAAATAAATTAACTGATTAAAAACTGCTGAAAATAGGCGAACAAAAAATAAAATTAATAATAACTGTTTCCTTTTTTGGAAAAATAATTTGGATGGAATTAATCTTGGTTCACTGAAAAAGCTCATTTGCAAAACAAAGTGCAGATTAATCAAAAATATCTTTAATCATTGATGAATTATTATTTCTTGCTTTAAATTTACTTAAAAAGAAAAATTGGGACTCATATAGTTTTACGTCACTGAGAAACATGCAAAAAATACGAATTTGGTACATTTTCAAATAAATAGACCTTAATGAGGATCTGAAACGAAAAAATTACTTTAGGAAGGTTTCCTTTATCGGATGTCGAAGTTCATTCTTAAAAAAATAAGAAACTTTATATCAAAACTGATTATGAAATTTGAGCTTTTTCAATGGTTCAGAATTTGGGATATTCAAAGCTCTTATTCTTACTGCATTTTTTAATATCGTTAAACATCAATAAGAGGTCTCTACTTCCTTGCAGCATTCGTTGACGATCTACGAACTGAAGTAGTACGCTTTTAAATCACTTAGGTTTAGAACTTTTTGACAAAAATTCATGTCAAATGTATTTACTAACATTAGCTTTATGAATAATTCAATTGACGGTAATCTCAATAACTCGCAGTTCATAGGTTTGGCTTCAATAAGCAAATCCTGAGGCGTCACGATAGCCGAGCGGTTAGAGGTTGAGACCTGGTTAAGCTAATATGTATTTGTGGTACTGGGTTCGATTCCCCGGTCCTAGGCCTTGTATTTTTATTTAATTGGTTAATATGAGAACTTTGTAGTAAAGTATGTTTGTTAATCGCCTCCGTCCATGACACCTAATTTGGTAGTTGGACGTAAAGCCGGCCTGAATAAAATAGGCAATTACTTTACCTTAACTTTTATAAGTAAATATTTACGTAAAACAATCGATTAGGTGGCAAATATAATCTGCGATAAATTCCTTTTATTAACCATTCAATAAAATCCAAGGCCTTAACCGCGAATCGAAGGCTTAACTTCCAAATCTTTAGCTTTGCGGGCTTCGCCTCTAACACGGCAATCGTTTAACTTCGTCTTTTTTTTGTGTACAGTGTTACTAAACTGAAACTTTTCATGCAGAATATCTCAAATTTTAAGTGATGGAAACAATGTGAATGTCTTACTTGACATAAATAGACGTAGATTTTCGGAGTAAAACTGAAATTTTTAACATACACAATAACAAATAATACACACTCATATGATAATGTAGAAACAGTTATACTGCTACTGCCAACCAAGTGCAAAAACAGTTTATACTTCTTTATTATATCTTCCTTGCTTTCTACAACTAAACGCCGAATTACTTAGTTTGTTCCTAAAAATATTTTATTAACAGTTGTGTGATTTTTGAGCTGGATTAAGTCTACAAAATTGATCCATTTATTTCCTAAAAAAAATTATTTATTTATTTATTTGCTGTCTGTACGTGTACAAAACTTTTATAGAAAACGGATTGAATGCATTTTACTTTATTATTTTTTAAATAATTATAAGTAAAAATATATATATATATAATAAATAAAAAATATAACTATCTATGCTTTGATGTTTTGTATGTGTGTTCAGTCTTTGTTAAATATTTTATTTTACAAGAAGAGATGCCTAGAGGAATTGTACATTTTTATAAATGTCCGTTTTCAAAAATGAAAAAAAAATAAGTTATTTATAAAGGTGCAAAGTTTTTTATTCGGAAATATTCCCTCATGTTTTATATTTTTTGTAAAAAAAAAAAAAAAATATATAATAAACTATAGCCTATTTTTTTTTAAGGCTGGGCTTTACGTCCAACTACCTAATTAGGTGTTCGTGGACGAAGGCAATTAACAACCTTATTTTACTTGTAAATTTCTCATGTTAACTATAAATACGTATGAATATACAGGGTGACCAGAGTTATATGCTCCACCCACTTTTTCTTTAAACGGCGGGAAATTTCGAAAAAATAAAAAACACGTATTTAATCATTTTTAGTGAATGGCCCATTTTTTTGAACCCTTGTATCTCGAGATACAGCATCCAACTTTGTTTTTTCAAATGGAACGTTATATTTTTTTTTGCATATTTTTATAATATTTGATCTTCTAAAAAAAACAAAAAAATTTTTTTGAAATCAGTTAGGTTTTTCAATTTAAAATGTGAAAAACAAATTTCAGTTTATTGTCAAAATTACGTGATTTTTTTTAAAAGAATCAAACCGGGCACAACCAACGGATAGGCAAGCCAAAACTCTGGACTCCCACGCTTTGCTTGTAGCAGCACTTATGGTGGCGAAGTCAAGATCTAGGCAGGCTAGAGTTATTCGACGTTCCAGATCTTCGACTGAAGTCATGGGATTAAGGTTACTGTATACTTTATTTTTTAGATATCCCTACAAAAAATAGTCCATTGGGGTTAAGTCCAGAGATCGAGGTGACCATTGGATGGGACAATGAGTCCCTAAACACTTTTCATGGAAATTTCGGTCCAGGTAACCTCGAACAACTCTCGCAGTATCTTGTTGAAAATACATATCTAGCCGATGTTGTAGAGGAAGATCTTCAAGCAGAACTGGCAAAATGACTCTTAAAAAAAAAGTTAGATACCTTGCACCAGTTAAGTTCTCTCTGTAGAAGTATGGGCCGATTAGTTCGATTTCCTAAAACTCCACACCAAACGTTTGTAGAAAAAACAACCTGAACGTCGAATAACTCTAGCCTGCCTAGATCTTGACTTCGCCACCATAAGTGCTGCTACAAGCAAAGCGTGGGAGTCCAGAGTTTTGGCTTGCCTATCCGTTGATTGTGTCCAGTCTGAATAGAATCTTTAAAAAAAATAACGTAATTTTGACAGTAAACTGAAATTTGTTTTTCACATTTTAAATTACCATAACTTTTGAAAAACCTAACCGATTTCAAAAAATTTTTTTTTGTTTTTTGCAGGAGCTCAAATACTATTAAAATATGCAAAAAAAAAATATAACGTTCCATTTGAAAAAACAAAGTTGGATGCTGTATCTCGAGATACAGGGGTTTAAAAAAATTGGTCAATCACTGAAAATAAACTAGACTAAAAATGATTAAATACGTGTTTTTTAATTTTTTCGAAATTTCCCGCCGTTTAAAAAAAAAGTGGGTGGAGCATATAACTCTGGTCACCCTGTATATTGGTTTAGTGACCGTAAAATATTAAATTAAGGATTCAAAATTGGCGAGGAATCGGTCCAAATAAACGTCCAACGTCTCGACAAATATCTTGCCTTCTTCAGGACGTGGATATTACAACTAAATCAATACAAACAATTTAGAGAATTGAAACGCAGTGATACAAAAAATAAATAAATAATATGTGTCTGTTCTAAAGTTTACTGTGTTGTTTTGTTTGACTATGTGGCACATTTCTAGAAAATTTCGTTAGTACTGTTTTTTTTCCCTATCGAGTACTGTCACATTCTGGAAGTCAAAATTGTGTTTGTTGTCAATGTGGTGTCTAAGTAGTGCGGTGGAATTGTCTTCTTTTTGCGTCTTACAATCATATTGATGCTGGTACAACCTGGGCTTGAGATACTGACTTGTCTGGACATAACAATTGTGTCACAGTCCTGGCAATTTATTTTGTAAATTATATTGGATAGTTTGTCTGTTTGAATTTTGCTCTTTGTTTTGGTGAAAAATTGTTCAATGGTGTTCCCCGATTTCCATGCGGGGATTATGTTATAGCTGTGAAGTAGTTTGTTAATTTTTTTCCGACAAGGTGTTAATGTAAGGGAAAGCAATGTAATGTTTCGTAGGAGGTTTTTGACAGTCGGAGGGAAGCGTTTTTAGTAAGTTAGTGTTCGGTCTTCCATTTATTAAATTAGGGAGACTATAGATAAGGCTTTTGGGATAACCATTGCTGGTTAAGGTAGTTGTGATTATCTTTTTATTCCTTTCTTTGAATTTATCATCGCTGATTGTCATAACTTTTTTATAGTAGGAGATAACAAAGTTCAGTTTTTGGGAAAAGGTTTTTTTGGAATGGTAATGTAAGTATCTGTCAGATCTGCAAGGTTTGGTGTACCAGTCAATGACGATAGTGTCATTGTCAGTTCGCGTTAGTAACAGATCTAAGAAAGGGATTTGACTATTTTGTTCTATTTCAACTGCAAAGTTCCAAATTTTCTATTTTGTGCAACGACTACAGCCCACAGCCTATTTGACTTTTAGATCCCTCAGTATACAGCACCTGTAAAAATTGTCCTCTACTTAATATTTCTTGTAAATATTGTATATATTCTACTTCGGACGTTGTGCTTGTTAGATATCTCCGGTAAGACAATTGTATAAGGGTTGATCGTTAAAAAGTGCACGAAAATGCGTAACGTTGTAAAACACCCAACTTTGACAATTTTTTTTCTAAATTCCCAATAAAATTCCCAAATTTTTTTTATAATATACAGCAAATCCTCCTTTATAACTGTATTTTTTTTTTGTAACAACCTAGATCTAATAGATTTCGAGAAAATAGTTGCCGCAAATTAAAAAACAGCATTTTTCGTCTAAATGCGTGAACCAATTTTCATGAATGAGGTGTCATTCGATTTGTAATTAATAATAGTGTAATTGAACAAAGTGCTGCAACTTTGTGGCTGGTGTCTAAAACCTCCATTTGGAGGTTATGGAATAAATACTCATTTACAGAGATTTTACTTCTTATTCCATAAGATTTGGTTGTTGTTGCAACCCTTTCATACTTCTGTTCTAAATGTCATTATGCTAATTTAAGAATCAAGACTTAAGTAAAACCACAAAATTGAATATATTATTGAATATAAATAATTTAATCAATAAATATTTAATCAAGAAACTAGTTCTTGTCATCATTTGATGTGCCGTTTTTATCGTAATATATACTCAGTCACTGGAAATTAGGCACATGATAATTTAAATAAAACATATACCGCAATCATTCATAAAACGTAGTTGCTGGTGTGACGTAAAATAAATCTACAAAATAAGTAATTTTTGTTTTGCATAATTTTATTCTTTATTAAATACCTATGCAGGAAAAAATAGTGAAAAAATTCTACAGTACGTTTTTGATACAAATAATTATGCTAAAAAGTCTTAATGGTGGAACTTAGGTATGTGGGCGTGTAATTGGACGTGGTTTACCATCTACCTAACTACGATTCTATTGGCCAGTATACACGCCCACTGGGCCACGTTCCGCCCACGCCCACGTTCCGCCATTAAGATTTTTAACGTTTATTATTTCTATTAAAACAATAGTTATAATTTTTTTAAATATTTTTTCCTCCGTAGGTATTTAATAAAGCATCAACTTATGCAATAGAAATTTTTAATACAAAAATTAATGTAATTTTTAATTTAACTGTTTTATTGTGACAAAATTTGACAAAAAGTTTAAACGTCTTTAATTCGTTATCAAGGTATGAATAATAATTCATACTTTAGACCAGTGATGGCCAACTCCGGCCCGCGAAAGTATTTAATCCGGCCCGCCGAGGGTCCATCAACATGGATAGTCAATGGCCCGCTATAATTACGTTTTGACGGTCGAGAAGTATAAAGTACATTCTACTTAGTAGAATAATAGATGCATAACCTATAGGTGAAGCTAAACTAGCCGCGTAGTTACACAAGTGTGTAATGCTGTAATGTTTCTATAATATTATGATTAAAAGCTTTAACACAAAATGCATTTTTTCTATAATTCTGGCCCTCCTCTAGAATTTCTTAAACTTTGTGGCCCCCCATTAAAAAAGTTTGCCCACCACTGCTTTAGACACTTTATGTTTTGCATCATGCTGAAATAAACGCTTTCTGTTTAGAGTTACTTCGATAAGGTAGAGAAGTAAGTGAAAGTCATATGTATGTTCACACAAATATATGTATATAAATTAATTTACAGAGTTGGAAAACGTGAACGAGATAAACGGTTCTACGTCGGTTGCTTTGTTAGTAATCGCAATCAATTTATCATTTGAGGTAAACAAAGAGTATTTGTTTACAGAATGAAAAGAGTTTTTAAAAGAGAACAGAAGAGGAATACTATAGAGGGTGTAAAATATAGTAAATTAGTTGGGTTCGCCATTTGGGTTCACTTATGCCCGTAACATGTGTAAACTACAAATGTTTGGACAAATTCATCATAGAATTTACAATTTATAGCAAAATTATAATTGAGTAGAAGCCAATAAATGGTCAGCTAAATATTATTGAGCTACCAAAATCTTTGAACATTACGTCCAAAACAGTTAGACCCTAATTTATCTACATGATAAATTGATTTTTTTTCCTCCCAAGACTTATCACTTATCATTTTAAGAGAGTTATGCCTGCATATATTTTAAAATATCTCCATGATACAGCATTTAAAAAATAATAAATTAATTACCTTCATTAATTTAATAAATAAATACTACCTTCAATGTTTTAAAATTGTCTAAAAAAAATATTACAATTTTATATTGAAAAATTTGTGAAACACATAGATATTGAAAAGTGATAGTTTTATAAGAAAACTACATATTCTAATGGGTGGGCGTGGTTCATAATAAAAAAAAAGATCACGCCCATATTAATATTGCAAGATACAAAATATATTAGCTGCAACTTTCTGAACAGATGCAAGAGAGGAGCGAAAAACACTAATTTAGCAACGTGTGGGTGCACAACTATAAAACCATTGTAGACATAATTCACTACAATTATCAAGAATAACTAAAAGAAAACCTTAAGATGGATCAGCTAGCTCAATCTGGAAAAAACTAATTCATTTAAGTTATCAAGAAAAACGAAAAAAAGTTTTTAAATGTAACAGCTGGATAGAAGCGGAGTGTTTAGTGCCATATAAAATAGCCATTTAGACTAATTCACAATTCAACTGGAATGGAAATTAATTATTTCTTACTTTGCGGAAAATGGAAATAGTGATCTGTGCATAAGAAAATAGTAATTGGGAGGTTATAGATTAAGGCAACACCTATATAAACCAGAAAATTATTTTACAACGGATCTAGACCTAATTCATTTCACTAACAACGAAAACTAAGAAAATTACAGGACAGCCCTAATAGGTCCCTAGTAGGTGTGACATAGTTCAGTACACATATCGTAGAAAATGAAGGAATTAAGGGATCTTAACCTTGTTTAGACACTACGAGAGTGTTATGTGATAAGGACAAAAGCAACACAAACCAATACTGGATTTTACAATTGATGTACACCTAATGCATTTCACTGTCTATGAGATGCAAGATAATTTTGGGACAGTCCTAATGAAAAGTAGGTTTGACATTATTCAGTAAACATATTGTAGAAAATGAAGGAATTAAGGCACTTTAACCTAGTTTAGACACTACGAGAGTGTTATGTGATAAAGACAAAAGCTACGCAAGCCAATACTGGATTTTACAACTGATGTACACCTAATGCATTTCACTGTCTATGAGAAGCAAGATAATTTTGGGACAGTCCTAATGTAGGTTTGACATTATTCAGTAAACAAATTGTAGAAAATGAAGCAATTATGGGACCTTAACCTAGTTTAGACACTACAAGAGTGTTATGTGATAAAGGCAAAAGCTACGCTACCCAATACTGGATTTTACAACTGGTGTACACCTAATGCATTTCACTGACTATGAGATGCAAGATAATTTTAGGACAGTCCTAATGACAAGTAGGTTTGACATTATTCAATAAACATATTGTAGAAAATGAAGGAATTAAAGGACTTTAACTTTGTTTAGACACTACGAGAGTGTTATGTGATAAAGACAAAAGCTACGCTACCCAATACTGGATTTTACAACTGGTGTACACCTAATGCATTTCACTGACTATGAGAAGCAAGATAATTTTAGGACAGACCTAATGACAAGTAGGTTTGACAATATTCAGTAAACATATTGTAGAAAATGAAGGAATTAAAGGACTTTAACCTTGTTTAAACACTACAAGAGTGTTATGTGATAAAGACAAAAGCTACGCTACCCAATACTGGATTTTACAACTGGTGTACACCTAATGCATTTCACTGACTATGAGAAGCAAGATAATTTTAGGACAGCCCTAATGACAAGTAGGTTTGACATTTTTCAGTACACATGTAGAAAATGAAGGAATTAAAGGACTTTAACCTTGTTTAGTCACTACGAGAGTGTTATGTGATAAAGACAAAAGCAACGCAAACCAATACTGGATTTTACAACTGATGTACACCTAATGCATTTCACTGTCTATGAGATGCAAGATAATTTTGGGACAGTCCTAATGACAAGTAGGTTTGACATTATTCAGTAAACATATTGTAGAAAATGAAGCAATTATGGGATTTTAACCTAGTTTAGACACTACAAGAGTGTTATGTGATAAGGACAAAAGCTACGCAAACCAATACTGGATTTTACAACTGATGTACACCTAATGCATTTCAGTGTCTATGAGATGCAAGATAATTTTAGGGCAGCCCTAATGACAAGTAGGTTTGACATTTTTCAGTACACATGTTGTAGAAAATGAAGGAATTAAGGGACCTTAACCTAGTTTAGACACTACGAGAGTGTTATGTGATAAAGGCAAAAACTACGCTACCCAATACTGGATTTTACAACTGATGTACACCTAATGCATTTCACTGACTATGAGAAGCAAGATAATTTTAGGACAGCCCTAATGACAAGTAGGTTTGACATTATTCAGTACACATATTGTAGAAAATGAAGGAATTAAAGGACTTTAACTTTGTTTAGACACTACGAGAGTGTTATGTGATAAAGACAAAAGCTACGCTACCCAATACTGGATTTTACAACTGGTGTACACCTAATGCATTTCACTGACTATGAGAAGCAAGATAATTTTAGGACAGCCCTAATGACAAGTAGGTTTGACATTTTTCAGTACACATGTAGAAAATGAAGGAATTAAAGGACTTTAACCTTGTTTAGTCACTACGAGAGTGTTATGTGATAAAGACAAAAGCAACGCAAACCAATACTGGATTTTACAACTGATGTACACCTAATGCATTTCACTGTCTATGAGATGCAAGATAATTTTGGGACAGTCCTAATGACAAGTAGGTTTGACATTATTCAGTAAACATATTGTAGAAAATGAAGGAATTAAAGGACTTTAACCTTGTTTAGACACTACGAGAGTGTTATGTGATATAGACAAAAGCAACACAAACCAATACTGGATTTTACAACTGATGTACACCTAATGCATTTCAGTGTCTATGAGATGCAAGATAATTTTAGGGCAGCCCTAATGACAAGTAGGTTTGACATTTTTCAGTACACATGTTGTAGAAAATGAAGGAATTAAGGGACCTTAACCTAGTTTAGACACTACGAGAGTGTTATGTGATAAAGGCAAAAACTACGCTACCCAATACTGGATTTTACAACTGATGTACACCTAATGCATTTCACTGACTATGAGAAGCAAGATAATTTTAGGACAGCCCTAATGACAAGTAGGTTTGACATTATTCAGTACACATATTGTAGAAAATGAAGGAATTAAAGGACTTTAACCTTGTTTAGACACTACGAGAGTGTTATGTGATAAAGACAAAAGCAACGCAAACCAATACTGGATTTTACAACTGATGTACACCTAATGCATTTCACTGTCTATGAGATGCAAGATAATTTTGGGACAGTCCTAATGACAAGTAGGTTTGACATTATTCAGTAAACATATTGTAGAAAATGAAGCAATTATGGGATTTTAACCTAGTTTAGACACTACAAGAGTGTTATGTGATAAGGACAAAAGCTACGCAAACCAATACTGGATTTTACAACTGATGTACACTTAATGCATTTCACTGTCTATGATATGCAAGATAATTTTAGGGCAGCCCTAATGACAAGTAGGTTTGACATTTTTCAGTACACATGTTGTAGAAAATGAAGCAATTATGGGATTTTAACTTAGTTTAGACACTACAAGAGTGTTATGTGATAAGGACAAAAGCTACGCAAACCAATACTGGATTTTACAACTGATGTACACCTAATGCATTTCACTGTCTATGAGAAGCAAGATAATTTTAGGACAGTAGAATAATGGCAAGTAGGTTTGACATTATTCAGTACACATTTTGTAGAAAATGAAGTAATTCATCTAGTTTAAGCATTACGCGAGTGTTATGTGGTAAAAAAATTTAACTAGTTTGAAGAGGAAAAACTTATTTCTTTTATTTATTAAGAGAAACTAAAAAAATATAGAATTTTTTACTATTTTAGACGGAAAAGAGTGTTTTGTGTCGAATAGAAAAGTATATTTTAAAATAGTTGGAGACACTTTAGTTTTGGAAAATGGCAACTGACATATCGGAACCCAAATTAAAGGTTTAAATTACTAATTTGAACCTAAACTTTATATTCTTTAATAATCGATAACTATGGACAGACAGTTTTTTTTTGAAATAGCTATGATAATGTATTCCAAATATTGCTACACGCCAATAATTCTAATTCAACTCTAATTATGAAGAAAACAACCTGTCCCCCTAAAGACTCAATTTAAGCAATAAATGATTAATACAGTTTCGTGTTTCTAACGATGTAGAACTATAGAAAGCTCAGACGATTGACGAATCAATCTACGAATCTAGACGGTGCCTATAGATCACATAAGAGCTTGTAAAATCGCAGAGTCTTAAAGGCGGGTAAAATGCGGAGTGTAAATCAAGCACGTTTTACATATATCTCCTTAACAAAAACTTACAGTTTTAAAAGTTAAGTATAAGGGTTGATTAAACGCCAAAAGGTACACAAATCAGCTAGTACCCAACATTTCATTCATGCTTAGTTCATATAATTTAAGTAATTTTGCTGCATTAACTTTTCCTTCACATTTTTTAGAATTTATTAGATGTCACAGACCCTTATGCTGGCCATTTTCATCTACAAAATATTTGTTCAAGTAGCACTGTAGATTGACTTTAATATCTATTAATCTATAATAATCAAACTATTAATTACAGGTTAAAAAGAAAACGGTATAAAAAATAAAAAAAATTACGAGGCTACAAAATTTAAAAACTTTTTTAAAAAAATGCTTACACCAACATACATCAATGATTTCGATTATTTTATTTTTAATAAAAATCGTCGGTTTAAGTTCATTCTTCGATTAAAGTAATTGTTATTTTATGAAGTAGTCAAACGTTTATAATAATCGGTAATAATTATCTGGCTTTAGCGCAAATAATATAGTTTTCTTCAATTACATCCTCAATCTAGGTATTCTTCCCACAGTGTTATATATTTGGAATATAAGATAAATAAGATATACATATTTTTTAGGACAGCTAATTATTCCAGTATTTTACTATAAGTAAAATTAGGGGGTCTAAATTAAATTACAATTGAGAAATGAATCATTATTGTTGAATAATCTACTTGTTATTAACTGTGTGTTATTTGTGCTCACGAATATTTCAGTAAAACGAATTCAACACTGAAATATTCTTTCAAATCCGTGATTCAAATTTAAACAGTAGCCGACTCTAACTTTGTCTTTTTCTACTTTTGCATATATATATATGTGACATCTCAGAATAAAGGGCAAATTAAAGCTAAATCCGAAGAATAATTCGGAATAGAGTTAAAATAAAGTACCTATTTAAAAACGGATATAATATACATTTTATCATAATTATAACAAAATAATATTATGAATGAACTGGCCAGCATAAGGGTCTGTGACATCTAATAAATTCTAAAAAATGTGAAGGAAAAGTTAATGCAGCAAAATTACTTAAATTATATGAACTAAGCATGAATGAAATGTTGGGTACTAGCTGATTTGTGTACCTTTTGGCGTTTAATCAACCCTTATACTTAACTTTTAAAACTGTAAGTTTTTGTTAAGGAGATTTTTGTACCTTTTGGATAGATTTTCATTTTTGTCTATTTTGCAAAGTTACATATCTGCTTTACAGATTTGTTTAAAATTTGGAATAAGCAATTCTATTATTATAACCTGAAAAGGTGTTAAGTCGGAACTGTAACTACCACTGGAGAGATCTTTATAAAGAATGATTATAGTTGCCATCCTCAATAACAATTTTTTTGAGAAAGCGTTTTGAATAAAATAGGAAGGTATTTGTACGTAACTAGCAAAATTAAACTGCAATTTCAGTACTTCCTTTTAAGAGGAGTAAGAAAAACAAACTGCGAATACAGTACTTCTCCCAAAAAGGCAAAGAGGCAAAGATTTTGAATCGAACGACAATTCATTGATGTAAATCGGTTCACCCATTGATAATTTTAACAGTTGCAAGACTTCCTCTTAGTAGGTGTAAGAGCATGATGGCACTTCACTGCCACGTAGAGGACCTTTAATCACTTCTTCGTGCTAAATTTTATCAAAATCGGACTAAGCGTTATGGAAATATTGGTAATAATAGTTTTAGAAAGGGCTTTACTTGGGTGGGGCAAACTCCCCTCCTTATGAGGCGTAGCGTCGAGACTTTTAAAATGCAAATCTGTACAAAATTTCGATTCGAATGACACTTTTTTCATGAAAATCAGTTCACGTGTCGATAATTTGAAACGATTGCTATACTTCCCCTTAACAAGTGTAAGATTAGATCGTCGCTTTAATGTTATGTAGGGGAGCCCTAACCCTATCATCCTACCAAATTTTATCAAAATCGGGCCAAGATTTACAGAGTAATTAGTAATAATAATTTTGGAGGGGGCCTTACATAAAGGGGGCTAGCTCCTCTCCCATTCGATGTACAGAGTCGAGACCCCCAAAAGGCACATCTACATAAAATTCCGAATCGAATGACACCTCATTCATGAAAATCGGTTCACGCGTTTAGGCGCTACGCAGTTTACAAAAAAGGTAACAACAACAAGAAGAAGAAGAAGAAGAACAAGAACAACAACAATTTTTGAAAATGCCGTTTTTGCACATTTTCGGCAACTTTTTTCTCAAAATCTATCAGATCTAGGTTGTTGCAAAAAAATTACAGTTATAAAGGAGGATTTGCCCTATAAGTTAAAGAAAATTTGGGAATTTTATCTTTTATAGAAAAATAGAAAAAAATTGTCAAAGTTGGGTGTTTTTCAACGTTACGCTTTTTCCTGCAGTTTTTGATGATCAACCCTTATACAACTGTCCTACCGGACAGTTTTAATTTAACACCAGAGCATTTATAATTGAATCATAAATTTTCATTACCGGTAACTTAAGCACATTTCGTTTTAAATTCGCTGAATCTTTAATTTGTTTTCATTCAGACTTTTAGAGTTCTTAACACAGATTGATATTAACACCGATTCGTGTGTGAAAACATTTTTGACGAATTGAAACATTGGTAAAAAACATGTTTGATCTTATGTGCAATAAAAGGAAGATAAGAAAGGCTTTAAAGATGTTTTGGGGCATTTCTAAGGTAGGGTGTACAATCTGGCAACATACAGTCGAATGGCTGACGATGGAGAAAATGGAGCAGGTTAATAAGTTGACGGTATAAACAGTAGTAACTGCTTGGCAAACCTTTTGACTGTTAAGTTTAAAGGCTGCTCAGGCACCTTGAAAAATTTAGTAGATTTAGGAACTGGCTCTGTTAGCCTGCTCATAGGAGCAGTTTCCCGGGGGGCACCACTAGGAGGTAGAGCTCAGATTTTTTGCCCCCCAAAGATTACCATTCTTACCTTTATTAAACCGCAATCCAGCCAGTTTTGACCCCCTATACAGCAGGCTTACTAGCAAATGCCAATAATATTGGCAACCATCACCTGCGAAGGTACGGGGTGAAAACCAGTGATTTTGGAATACGGTTAGACGCGAAAAAAATTGGCATGAATGGTGGAAAATAGATAATTCGCGTTTGGGGGGGAAACAAAAGAAATAGAACAACAAAAACCAACAACAACTGAAAATCAAAAAACGAGAAGAATGGAACAACAAACAAAAACTGAAAAAAAACCAACAATCACAACAACAGCAAACCTAATAAAATATAAAAACCTGAAAATAGATAGTAAAAATACATATACATAATATAAATAAATAACATATATAAAAATAATATAAATATAAATAGATATTTAAAATATTCATAAAAAAACATGCTTAGTAACGTGCAAAATTGTCCACCTGAAAACCCTAACTAAGAAACAAATTTTAAACTTTAATTTTGATATTACTTTAACTATCTAATAAGTTGTATTGGTCCACCTGAAAACCCTAACTAAAAAGCAAAATCTAAACTTTAATTTTGAAATTACTTTAAATATCTAACTAATATATTATCCATTTCCAAAGTGTCTGGTTGATGTGTAGCTGAAAACCCTAACTAAAAAGCAAATTTTAAACTTTAATTTTGAAATTACTTTAAATATCTAACTAATATATTGTATTTGTCCACCTGAAAACCCTAACTAAAAATCAAGTACTAATCTGTAATTTTGAAATGACTTTAAACTATCTAATATGTTGTATTTCTTCAATATCTAAATACATAAAATAAATAGAAAAATAATCATGCTTAGTAACATGCAGAATTGACTTACCCCTCTGCTCTACTTGGACTTGAAGTTCCGAAGAAGGATATTAATAGTGGCCATATAAATGAATAATTATGATTCAATTTATTTATAAAATGACTAGTGTCATTTTGTCGTACACTAAATATATATCATGCACTAAATAGGTGAAGAGTGGCTGGCTGGTTGATGTGTAGCTGAAAACCTTAACTAAAAAGCAAATTCTAAACTTTAATTTTGACATTACTTTAACTATCTAATATGTTGTATTGGTCCACCTGAAAACCCTAACTAAAAAGCAAATTCTAAACTTTAATTTTGAAATTACTTTAACTATCTAATGTGTTGTGTCATCCTTCTTCTTGAAGTTCCTAACATGCCCTAATAAATTGAATCATAATTATAAATAAATCCGAAGTACGTATTTGTCGTTGACGGAAAAGATAGTTCGCCAAATACCTAGTAACAACTAAGTAAAATTTGGCCAACTATAAAAATCTTAAAATTTTTATAAAGAGAGTTTAGAGTGCCTCTCGCTCCAGGCTCGCCTAGAGCGAGAGGCATTCTACTAATCGAGCCCGAACGTCATAAATATAACCACTAAGAATTCCCCAGCCTACCTTTATTGCTGTAGGTTGGGATATGTAACAATATCTTGCAGTTACATATCCATCGATGTTGCTTCTTCTTCTTCTGCACCACATCAGAGTAACGCAAAAATATAACGCAAAACATTGTAGCGCATGACATTGCGGAATTTAGAAAAATAGGAAAAAAATAAATAAATGAAAATAGAATTTAAAATGGAATGAAAAGAAAAAAATTGAAAGTAAATCCCGATAAAAACACTCCCGGAATTTTAACACTCCCGGAACTCTAACACTCCCGAGCTGAAAAAAAGTAGCCTCCCTTTGGAGGAGTCAAGTGGTTTGTGATATGTCTTTAGGTGTAAATTACTTTTGTTATAAATAGTGCATGGTATTTTGAGCTGGGGTAGCCGTGGGGTCGCTACTCCCCAGGTAGCTGCATGCATCAGTTACCCCTTGCGGCATTTTTTGGCAATGTTACCGAAATTAGGGGAAAACTGCAGGAAAGTACCAATAGTCGTAAATGAAGAATGAAGGTTTTTTTTTTCAATCCGCTACTTTACCGAAGAACAAGTAATAATCTTTTTTAACCGGACGATGCAAAAAAAAATGCGAAATTAATATTGAAGAATGTATATTCTACTATTTCCGGTCTGCAAGAGTTGGTTTAAAACAGAATATTGGCGACATGAACTCTGAAAAGCTAATGTGTGACCTTTGTTTATTCACAGCTCTTCTGTTGGCAGTCCAAGTTGAAATTCCAGGACCAGGACTTGAGGCCTTTACCGTGTTATAAAAAAGAAAACCATTTCTTTTACCTATCCGACCAAACCCACCTAATTCAGATCAACTACTTGCTTAATGTTAATCAATTTATGGTCGTACGATTACATCCAACTCTTTGCTTTGAAAAACACAAGATACAAACAATGAAATTCCTAACAAGTTTAGTATCAATATAATAATAATAATAATAATATATATTTTGTTTTATCTTAAAAAGATAATTAGAATTGTTAATATGATTTTCTTATTTTATAATGCCTTCTAAATTATACATTTACTTTTAATTTCAAATTTAGAGTACAGAACGAATAATAATGGGTTTAATTGCTAGATGTTTAATTTTAGTTTGAAATGTAAAAATTCTAAAAGCGTTTTGATACCAAAGCATCAAGGCCCTTAAGAAATGGAATAAAATAGCGCTTAAAAAAGTGTTTCTCAGAAATCTGTCATAGAAAGTGTGGATGAGTTAAAAAGAATTCTGTATCTTTTAGAGAAGAGCTCAAAAGAAGACAAAGAGACTTCAATTCGAAAGGAAATAGCTTTTTTGTACTACGATATGACAAAAGATACTCTGAACAATTATTACCATCTCATCTACTCCAGTACATCTATCCCATCTAATCCAGTTCATCTATCCATCTAATCCAGAACGTCTATCCTATCTATTACAGTACATCTCTCCCATCTAATCCAGTACATCTATCCCATCTAATCCAATTCATCTATCTAGTACATCTATCCCGTTTAATCCAGTTCATTTCTCCCATCTAATCCAGTACATTTATCCCATCTAATCCAGTACATCTATCCCATCGTATCCAGTACATCTATTCCATCTTATCCAGTACATCTATCCCATCTTATCCAGTACATCTCTCCCATCTAATCCAATACATCCATCCCATACAATCCAGCTCATTTATTATATCTACTACAGTACATCTAGTCCATCTAATCCATCTACACCTACCTAACCATTTTATACTTCAATCAAAAATTTATCAGAATTGGCAAATCATTTAAATGAGAAACGATTATATAAAACTACACGCAGTTGAACGTAATATTTAGAATACTAAGATGTTATTCTTCAGTCTTGAATGAATTAAAAAATCTTTGTAAAAAGCAAAGCATGAACTTTAACATTTGAGTCTTTATGAAAATAATAAAGGCAAACATTAATGAACACAAATTCCGAAACAGAACACAATTTCTTAAATTATGTGAACTTCAAAATAATTTAATTATTGTAGTTATTGCATATTTTCGGAGCAGTTAGTCTTTTTTTTTTGAGTTCTTTCTGTCCAATAATGTAAAAATTTATATCTTCTGGATATGTTGGGCAATATTAACATAAATATTTGTCCGTGATCTTCTATTTCATATTTAAACCAAACTTTGCTATTGCTACAATATTGAAACTTGTATTGAATCTTTTAAATAAAAACATCACAGAATTTTTCTTACATGCCTTCTTATTTAGTCGGGTCTAACAGAACAAGAACTATCGCGATGAGTAAGTACGGAAAGGAAGATCGCAGAACGGCGTATAATAGTAGTACGCTACCCGAGTGAAACCGCAGATAAATTACGAGGAAATAAAGCGACTAATACCATGCAACACCATGCAATACCATGCAAATCGACCGCCCCTCTACTCGAGCGACGCGCTTTTCTCCGACGAGCTAAAAACCGACGCGGATTATAATCGTCGTTGTTTTAAAGGTATCGCCGCACGCGGCAAATCACAAAGTACGCGCAGTATCTCGTCCAATGATAGACCCAACTTTAGGTTTACAGAGATTTCTCAATTTCATTAACTTTAAATTCGTTCTCTGAATACAACATTCTCCGAGTTCTATGATTACATACAGAACAGTGAAATCAGATCATATGAGAAGTTTTAAGACTTGGTTTTTCTAAACTTATTATTACTGTTCATGATTTAGTGATGTCCAACCCATCTTTAAGAGAAAACTAGCTGAATAAAACGTTTCTCAATTCAAAACATTTTCAAAATGACACAGCTTTAGAACAAAATGGTTCAAAGCACAACTTTATCTCTCACCGATTTTCCTAGAGCTTGAAAAATTTATCCATACTACTCGCAAAAAGGTGTGAAAAACAGCTCGCGTTAAACGCAAATCTGTTTCTGTAGAAAATTTAACTGATTTCCCGGATAGACAAACTCTTTTGAGCTAACTTGGACTACGATAAACAGTACAAAGATAAAACAAAAACTATACAAATGATAGATTATTTTAGAAAATACGGTTGTTAAATAGATTCACTTAAATATATTTGTATCAACTTTAATAACTTAAACAATACTTCTTTTTTTTTTTAAATTAAACTTGTAAGCGTTTATTACTCGTAATTATATTGCAAACTATACAAGTGTAGACTTCTAATAGCCTCTAAAAGACTAAGTCGAAACGGACAATACTTGTAGACTGGCGTTAAGACTACAATATTGTGATCTTGTATGTATTTAAACTATTCAAATTTAATTAGGTTTAACAACAACAAAAAATAGAAAACTATAAGACAGTGATTAATAGAAACACAATAACATTAAATAAATTTTAATAAAATAAATTGAGCTCATTTCATCGACATAAAACTAAAATACAAAATTAAATCAATAATTGCATTTTATCAAGGCGAGCTTTGTTTGAAGTTAAGTGATTTTAGGTTAATCTTTAATGAGGAATTAAAAGAATGGATATTAGTTAGAAAAAGTGAAAGATGCAAGCATTGAGCGATCTTCTGCTGGTAAAATTAAATGTTTGGCTCTCTGTTGAGTATTATTTTTTTTTTATTAAGTTGAGTAAATTCTACTGAAATTGTCAAGTGACTTGTTCAGTTTTTGTTAAGTATTTTCTATTTTGGTAAAATGTTTACCATTGTTTTATTGCATAGACTTGAGTTCATTCAGAATTGTAAATTTATCGGAAGTAAATTGCGTGCCCAAAAGGATATTTTAAATCTCAAATTTGTGTTTGAGTATTCTAATTTTTAAATATTGTTACATCTCACCAACGTATACTGTGAACAATTATCAGAACATTTTTTTCAACAATCATTCTCAGCTCAACGGTACTGTTTAGATTTCATGTTACTAAAGACAAAGATAATACACATTCCAATCTTCAAACTCCTAGCAACAAACATCATCACAATCAGTCTTTTAGCTAACAATATCCATAATCAACTTTTCTTTTTTTTTTTCTATCAAAACATCTTGAGCACCTCGTATCTGAGATGACTCAGGGCTGGCTGCAGTCCAGCTTCTACAGTTACCTCTGATACAGGTCTGTAGTTTTGTTAGCTGATAAGAAAAGTGATATTTGATATTTGCAGCGTAGACTATAATTGTGACGTTTGTTGTTTTGGTTTAATTGAAATAAAATTAGGTAACATGAAATAAAAAAGTCCAATTGAGTGAAACACTTAAGATTGTATGTCCTGATTGTTCTATCATACGAATGGCCACACATAGTATATATTTAAAAATAGAATATATAGTCACAAAATTTGCTGTTAAAATAAATAAACCTTTTGTAAAAACCACAATTTTACTTTTCCCAAGTAATGAACTCATAACTACACAGAATGTAAAGAGCAATGGTGAACAATAACCAATCAGAAACACTAGACAAACCAAAGACACTTGATCGTCTCAGCAGATTTTGTCTTTAACAATTTCCAATTTAAATAATACAAAACATACAACCACACATTTACATTTATATAATCTCTTCTTGCTTGCACATTCTTTTTTCAAATACCCAAAATATACCATTTTTAATTCTTCTCTTGGAAAGATTAAACCGAAACCTTTAACACAAACTCAGTCCTCCTCTTTAAAATGTAATTTGCAATTTTAGTAATGTATTTAAAGTTTTTACAAAGTAAATAAACTCATCTTTTTTATTATTTTATTCTATTAAAATGTATTTGTATTAAGTGTAATTTAGTTCACTAGTTATAGTTTAGTATAATTTTGATATTTTATTTTATCTCAAAATATTTATATACGTTATCTGAATTTTAGCAGCATATTTTTCTTTCATGCTAAATATATTAATTTATTGAATGTAAACACTTGACATAAATATAAGATCATTCAATTTTTATCTAATGCCAAGTTAGAAGAACTGGCAATCTGTATTTATATAGAAGTCTACAGTTAAGCAGTTATTGCAATTATCTCAAGTAATGAACTTTAAAGTTTAAATAAAGTTGTGTTCAAGTTAATATGGTTGATATAAATTAATTTAATTTCAGAAAAATCTATCATTGCCTCAGCATTCACGGTACTGTTGAATAAAGTAAGTAGTAATATAATGGGAATTACTCTGTACTGATATTAATCAAGGGCACGAGCTAAATTATTCAAGCAAACAATGGGAATCAAATAAAGCTTGAAAAATAATAGTAGATCACTATTAGGTAATTTTACTATTGTTATTAGTATTAGAAACAAGTAATTATAAAAATTAAATTTTCTAAAAACAGATGTTCAGTTTCTCGCGAGCTGTGTTACGTTTAGAAGCGAATAGTTTAAAGCTCTAAATCTACAATGTTGAGAGATGACTCTATTGAGTTGTTTTCAGATTGTTGGACTTCCGGTAGAGCCCAGAAAATGGTTTATGAATTGAGAAAATCGATTATACTCTCTAGTTTCCCTAACACCATGCAGGTAGAAACAACTAAACTAAGAACAGTAATAAATTTAAATCGTAAGACTTGATAAAAAACAAAGTATTAAAATTCACAAATTTATACGATTTGCAGTTCTGCACTTCACATAGATCAATGAACGTTTCTAAGATCAAAAATATAATGAAATTAAGACTTCTTCCTCCAACTTAAGATGACAAATAGAAATTCAGTAATATTTATCATTTACAACTAAAGTTTCAGACTTGAACAGTTTTAAAGTTTGGTTTATTACTGTAAAAGATCACGTACTACATATGCAATAAGGCCTACTCAGAACTTAAAAATTTAAACAAATTCAAAAAGAAATTCCATGCAAAACAAGACTAACTGATTTGGACAGTAGCAACGGAACTACGACTAAGTTAAAGTGATTCTGTGTTTTATAAATTGTTTACGTAGTCAACATGAGTTCACAGTTTGGAATTTTAGTCAATGTAAGTTTAACCTTTTTTATTCCTAAATAGCCATTTTGTCATTCTAGTAAGTTCGTCAAATGTTAATCAACTACGAAGTTTTAGAATAATCGTTTAAAATTTAACTAATTGCCCATACCACGTAAATAGCAAGAAACTTGACTCGAACTTGTTGGTTAGGAGGTCAGAAAATTGAAATGAAACTTACTTATTGCAGAGGACTTGTAGAAAAGTTGGATCTTGCACAGGTTTTGTTTATGAGCTGAGGAAAGTTGAGGAACAGTCATGTGAATCTTGCTTTTTTGATCTCTTCAATAGTGGTAATGATGATTATTGCGTCGAAATTAATACTTCCTAATTGAAGAAGTGGGCTGAGATAAGTTGGATCTTGTTTATGAGTTGAGGCAAGTTGAAGAACAGTCATTTGAATCTTGCTTTCTTGATCTCTTGTAGAGTGGTAGCAAAGATTATTGCGTCGAAATTAATCCTTTCTGATTGAAGAAGTGGGCTTGAGATAAGTTGGATCTTGTACGGATGATGTTGACTTGTGAGTGAGGTGCGGATAATTTTTGCGACTTCATGTATGTATACATAAAACAAGGATTGCCAAAAAAAAAAGAAGCATAGGAAGGCTTTCGAAACGTTGGAAACCTACTACGAAATGATTCGATGAAGCGTTATCGACGAACTAACTGATGTTAAGAAGAAGCAGAAAACCACAGTTGGTGTACAATGTGTGCCTTGTTTGGGTTATTGACAGCAGGAATTGAACTAAAATCGCTGGATCTCTGTAAATAACTAATCCACACCTTCCTCGATTAAAGTGAAGCACTAGTTTAAACTATTATTTTATTGTTACTTTATGTTGGCAAGATTTATTATTATCAAAGTTTTTAGACTAATTTTAAACTAAGAGTAGGCAACGAACACGTAAAAACCTATTTCATTTCGATCTATGCCCTAAATTTGCTAGAATTTAATATAAAATTTAAAAAGCATTAATTATTTAAAAAAAAATACTTTAATAACTTTCATTACTTTTTATTTGTTAAATATTCCATTTTTTAATATAGTGATATTAACTAATGTTACTAATTTCAATGCTTATTATGCGAAAGAATGGTTAGACTGCTCACAAATTTCAAAGAATCCTCTGCACTTCTCAAAAAAGAATTAGCGTTTCTTAGTATTGAAATGCAACATGGTTCTCCCAATAAAAAGATTGAAATGTTTGGATATGAAAGAAACAATTAACAAAAGGATGTGAAGAAGGAATTGAAGTTCGTCCCCGTACTATACTGATGTATATAAAATAAATAATCTTTGATCGTGGACTAGTTCTTCAGGAAACCAAATATTTGTGGATTCGTCTTGCTTAGGCAGGTTAATAATTCATCGAAAAACAACACATCCTATCGAATTACAGATCTGGCACAGATATTTGTTCTCCCACACAATAACAACTGAAAATATTTTGTCTTAATCCAACTATGCAACAATTTAGAAAAAGAAGACTCTTATCACAAAGAAGTTATACAAATCGCAAAAACTAACTTAAACAAAAACAAAATATTTATTCGATAATCTTTGTCCATCGCAGTTTACGCGCTGCCAAGGGACAATACCGAACTTGGCACTTAATATTTCATATAATGCTTGCAACCACCGAAATAGTGAATTTTGTAGAGATCCCGAAAAAAAGAACCTTCACACCTAAGAATCAAATTAAATTTAAAAATGTATTAACTGAAAATTTCCCACAGACAAAGAATTATGAAACCAAAAAATTTAATGACATATCTACTTCTGGATTTCTCAAGACGTTCACTGTTTTTATATAAGATTGAAGTGTTGTTTTGGTTATGTTGTTTTTGTGATTATTGATATGGTGTCAGTGTCTGAATGTTGTTTGTGTAAATCATCAAGAGCCTGAAAGTACCTGAAAACCCTAACTAAAAAATAAAATTTTAAACTTTAATTTTGATATTACTTTAACTATCTAATAAGTTGTATTGATCCACCTGAAAACCCTAACTAAAAAGCAAATTTTAAACTATAATTTTGAAATTACTTTAATATCTAACTAATATATTGTATTTGTCCACCTGGAAACCCTAACTTAAAATCAAGTTCTAAACTGTAATTTTGGAATGAATTTACACTATCTAATATGTTGTATTTCTTCAATATCTAAATACATAAAATAAATAGAAAAATAATCATGCTTAGTAACATGCAGAATTTCCAAAGTAACTGGCTGATGTGTAGCTGAAAACCCTAACTACAAAACAAATTTTAAACTTTAATTTTGATATTACTTTAACTATCTAATAAGTTGTATTGGTCCACCTGAAAACCCTAACTAAAAAGCAAATTCTAAACTTTAATTTTGAAATTACTTTAATTATCTAACTAATATGTTGTTCTCCAAAGTAGTTGGTGGATGTGTAGCTGAAAACCTTAACTAAAAAGCAAATTCTAAACTTTAATTTTGATATTACTTCAACTATCTAATAAGTTGTATTGGACACCTGAAAACCCTAACTAAAAAGCAAATTCTAATCTGTAATTTTGAAATGACTTTAAACTATCTAATATGTTGTATTTCTTCAATATCTAAATACATAAAATAAATAGAAAAATAATCATGCTTAGTAACATGCAGAATTGACTTACCCCTCTGCTCTACTTGGACTTGAAGTTCCGAAGAAGGATATTAATAGTGGCCATATAAATGAATAATTATGATTCAATTTATTTATAAAATGACTAGTGTCATTTTGTCATGCACTAAATATATCATGCACTAAATAGGTGAAGAGTGGCTGGCTGGTTGATGTGTAGCTGAAAACCTTAACTAAAAAGCAAATTCTAAACTTTAATTTTGACATTACTTTAACTATCTAATATGTTGTATTGGTCCACCTGAAAACCCTAACTAAAAAGCAAATTCTAAACTTTAATTTTGAAATTACTTTAACTATCTAATGTGTTGTGTCATCCTTCTTCTTGAAGTTCCTAACATGCCCTAATAAATTGAATCATAATTATAAATAAATCCGAAGTATTTGTCGTTGACGGAAAAGATAGTTCGCCAAATACTTAGTAACAACTAAGTAAAATTTGGCCAACTATAAAAATGTTAAAATTTTGATAAGGAGAGTTTAGAGTGCCGCTCGTTCTAGGCGAGCCTGGAGCGAGTGACACGCTACTAATCGCGCTAGAACGTCATAAATATAACCACTAAGAATTCCCCAGCATACCTTTATTGCTGTAGGTTGGGATATGTAACAATATCTTGCAATTACATATCCATCGATGTAGTCCTCTGCGTCTTCGTCTTGGGATGAGTGGTGGAGCAGTAGGCCTCATCAACTCGTCAATTGGCACTGGACACTTGACACTAGTTAAAAATATTTATATCGCAAACAAATATTTTGAGCGCATTAAATTTGTAGCGGAATTCGGAAGAACCCGAAGCAATTATTTTTTAATACGCACAGGTTAAAATATAAATGGTAGTATTTAATAAAAGGTAAAAAAAAATTCCGAAGCAATCACTCCCGGGGATTTTAACACGAACTCGGTTCCTGTAACAATAGAAAGAAAAAAGATTAGTGAAACATTGTATTTATAAAATAAAATAAATTAGATTATTTAATAACTATTTAATAAACTAAAGATGGTAGTAGTAGTCAAAAAGTCAACATGTATTTTGCTAATGACTATGATCTAAGCAAGAAGACAGCAATTCCTTTAATCACAGAGAGATGCAAAAAATGTTTTGCGAATAGTAAAAACCAAACTAAATAAAAATAAAACAAAATCTACTTTCACCATGCACTCAAGTGAATTAAATAAATTGAATGACTATTTACTCAAAAAGGTAATAAACAAAATCCATCAAAAACACTAAATTATCTTAAAAAGTCAAAAATAGTTATCAACTACTAAAAAGTAAAAAAATCTATTCATAGGAGAAACAATGCATGTCTGTTCTAGCATGACTCTACTGGGTCAATTCTATTTTGTCATTTCTTTAAATAAAATTATGTAAACCCCTAATTCTTTTCGTATACTTCTTTCTTTCTAATACTGTATTAATAATTATAAAAATTTGACGGAATATTATCAATTTAAATGAAGAAAATGTACTTACTGCGCAGAAGTGATGTTACTTCTACCAGAACTCGAGTTAAACTGAGATAACAGCTGCATAAAGGTTATAATGGCTGACTAGCGCCATGTTGAATTCCTACTAATCAGCTGATACTATGATTAGCATATCAGCTGTTCATGGGAGCTCAAGTTTTAATTGTAATTATTTTATGACTCAAAAAATAATTTTAAAAGCGATTGAAACATTTTTTTATTTTAATTATTTTATTTTTGTTGGCTGTTATCAATTTAATAAGTAATTTCAAACTCTAATAATTTGAGTGTTCGTTAAATTATCTAATTAAATACATGCTGTAATTTTTCTTAAGGAATTTACAAATAGTTTTTGGTTGTTTTCATAGGGGGGATCGCAATCATGCAATTTTATCTTGTAAACAAGGCAGTCTATTAATCTAATTAAAATTTCAGCACATCTAGTATTTATCGGTGAAATGCAAAAGAAATATAATTTGATTTAGCGCTCCAAATTTAGAAGTTACAATTAGAAAATATATATGTATGTATATTTTTTGAAGGATGACTTATTTTGATTGAGTATATAATATTAATGTTTTCTTAAAAACTGCTGGAGAATCAGAATTTCCAGCGTTACCCACATAGTACTAAAAGTATTTTTAATCTTATTCTCGTAACATTAAGTCAGTCTTAACTTTAGGACAGTCAGTATTACGTTTGTGATGTTATTAAAAATCCAAATAAATGACTAAAAACCAGTTATACTGATCCTTAAAGTTATAATTAAATAACATTTAAAAGGGAATTTACCTTTTCCTTTGTTTTCTTTACCATTTCCAATAAATATCCAAACACTTTTTATTTATTTTTCTGTTCTAAACTAAAAAGAGCACTTATAATACTTTATCTCTTTCAGTTAGATGAAAAAAAAGTTTTAAAATCAATTTAGTAAAGTTAAATTTCACTAAAACTAGGTAAAGATAGCACTTTAATACAATTAAAATTAATTCTTATTGAACTTAAATTAAACAAATTTTGTGAGCTTAACTTAATACAATAACTTATCTACGCAGACTTATTCGTACAATATGCAAATTAAGAAATTTACCAAGATTAATTTAAAATTTCACTTTGAAACATTAATAAGCAAGCTGTAACAACTTAGCCCACTAACTGCTTTAATTTTAAGCTTCATAATTTGACCACGGTCAGGGAACTTGACTGAAAGCTTAAAGTAAGTATATAACAAATAAATACGTATTTTGATCAAAGTATTTAAATAATTAAAACGCATTCTTCTTTATAAATTCATAAAATACTTTTAGGCATTTGAATCAAATTGTTTCTTCAGCTAAAAGGACCAATATGTCCAAAATTAATTAGAGAAGTTTAAGTTAAACCTTACCAAAATGTTTGTTCTAGTTGACCCAAAATGATATTTATATTTCAGTCATTTCGTAACATCGAAAAAAAGGTCATAGTCTAAATTCCTTCTTACAAATTGGAATAGCAAAAATCATACAAGAATCAACATTATTTAAATTAATTAATGCTAAAAATGTTTTTAAAAAGTAGTTTCAGTAAATACCTAGTACAAATTCATTAAATAAGTAATGTCTTAAAGATCACCTACTCAGTATTTTGTAAAAAAAGATCACTTGAATTACAAATTTGCTCAACTCTATTGAATGTAGTTTTATTCAACAAAATCTACTTTCACCATGCACTTAAGTGAATTAAATAAATTGAATGACTCAAAAAGGTAATAAACAAAATCCATCAAAAACACTAAATTATCTTAAAAAGTCAAAAATAGTTATCAACTACTAAAAAGTAAAAAAATCTATTCATAGGAGAAACAATGCATGTCTGTTCTTACATGACTGTTCTGGGTCAATTCTATTTTGTCATTTCTTTAAATAAAATTATGTAAAACCTTAATTCTTTTCGTATACTTCTTTCTTTCTAATACTGTATTAATAATTATAAAAATCTGACAAAATATTATCAATTTAAATGAAGAAAATGTACTTACTGCGCAGAAGTGATATAACCTCTACCAGAACTCGAGTTAGACTGACATCAGCTGTGGGAAGGTAACAATGGCCGTTACTGACTGCTAGTAGGTACATATGTGAGGTATTTTTATTATTATTATTATTATTATTAAAAATCATTTATTAGATTACTTTTTTTTACTTAAAAAAATATTTTCTAGTCTAGAAATATTTTTTAAATAATTTGAATAATTAATCTATTAGAGAATACTGTATGACGTCATACACAGATGGTGACTTGGTATTTTGAGAATAAAATAGTATTAATTAATCATTAAATGATTTCAGTTTTTTTTTTCTAATACAATTAGAAGCTTATAGAACATAATTAGAAGCTTATAGTCTATATCAATTTTGGGAATTTTTTTTTAAACGTAATTGAGGTTTTGATGACGAAATTAAACAGCTGATTTTCACAACTTTTGTGTGAGTACTGTGAGTAAATACGGATAGCATAACAAATACCTACCTAAACAATCGTTGTTATTGTAAATAACAATTATAATTTTCTTTATTTAGAGTTTTAGTACGCTCGTGTTTCATATAACCGAAGTACATCCAACATCAACCAGCGTATACGTATGAAGTTGTAACTAACTAACCGACAATGCACTTACAAACTCAATAACATTTACTTTACTACTGATTTTCTTTCCTCATTTACATCTAAATTAGAATCATTACATACCATGAGAACAGTACATAATTATAAGGAAGAAACCGAACTTATTAATGTTTCAAATTTTAATGAAGAGCAGTGTCTGCCCCACGTTAAGCGCCAATTAGTGACACTACCTTTTTGGTTGTGTCGGCTAGTACGCAGTTCGGCTGAGGTGGCCACCGATCTCGTTCCTTCACTGGCCCATAAATCATTCTGAGGATCTTCCTCTCCCCAGACATTCAGGGCCCGCTCGTCTTCACTGGTCAATAACCACGTCTCAATTGCCAACCTTTAAATCGGTTATTCCAAATGAAAGTGATTGGGATTTGTATCTAAATTTTGAACACGTTTAAAAGAACCGTGAATAAATGGAAATTTGCTTCAGTAAAGATGCAGTTCAGGTAGATGTGTTTCGGCCAGATCCCTAAATTAGAGAAGCCAACTACTACTAGAATAGAATGCTTACAATGGACCTGGTCTCTATTGTACCTTGCTGCGCGTAGTAAAAGTAAAGTAATTGCCTATTTTGTTCAGGCGAGCTTTACGTCCAACTACCAATTAGGTGTCGCGGACGGAGGCGACTAGCAAACATACTTTACTGTAAATTCCTTTATATTAACCATTAAATAAAATCTAAAGCCTTTAGACCGGGAATCAAACCCAGCATCACAATACATACGAGGTGTGGCTATTAAATAACGAGACTATTGCTATAAAACATTTTATTTTAAATTTATACATATTTTGTTATTATCACCTTCAATATACACCCCTCCCCTATCACTACAACGCTCCATGCGAATTTACCATTGTTCCAAACAGTGCTGGAAGTCTTTTTCTGTGAGCTCCTGCATGACGCGTGCCGGTTTTTCTTTCACAGCTTCAACGGACTGAAATCGTGTTCCTTTTAATGCAGATTTGACTTTGGGGTAACAGATGAAAGTCACATGGGGCCGCCAGCTCAGGCGAATAAGGCGGATGGCCTAAAACTGGGATGTTTGTACTTGGCTAGAAACGTCCTTGACAGACAATGCAGTGTGAGCCGGCGTGTTGTCTGTGATGGAGAACCCCGTGACTTGTTCTTCCACAAATCGGGTCGTTTTTTTTCCTTACTCTTTCACGGAGTTGAGCAAGCACTTCACGGTAGTAATTTTGATTAATTATAATCGATATTTTCATCCGTTTTGGATCTTTTAATAAAAGATTAGTTTCAGTAGCGGTTTTACCAAGTTTTGAGGTGAAATTTCACGACAATTCGTTGCTCTAGTATCATGTGTAGTATCATGTTTTCGGCAAAACGAAACTAACACCTCGTTAACACAAACGACGGTTCCGGTCAGACAGATTTCTGTACAAGCACGTGAGACGCTGCAATCGAAAGAGAAGACTTTACGCTGCACAGCTGTCGCGGTCGTTAGGATTTGGGCACATGCATAGTTCTTCTGTAGCAGCATCAGTCTCGTTATTTAATAGCCACACTTTGTATTAGCTTTGCAGGTCTCGCTTCTAACTGTTTGGCTAACGTGGCGCCTTGCTGCGCATAGTACTGTGAGCAGAAGCCAAAAGTGCACACACATAAAAGTGCAAGATCAAATAGTGTGCTAAGGGACTGGGTTTTCGAAAATTGGACACGATTGCAATACTTCCTTTTACAGGGAAAAAGGGAAGTAAAGAAGATGGCTTCAGGAATAGAGTAAAAAAAAAACTTTTTCATAGCAAAAATCTCTTCCGTTCAACATCTTGTTTGGGGAGAAGGAATGGATGGTTAAAGTTGATTGAAGTAGGAGAGGATGTTGGCAGGCAGCAATGGTTTGGTTGTGATAGTGGTGTTAGGGATGGGGCTACGCACACTCATATTGAGGGTGAAAATGAGGCAACGACACCCACGAGCAGAGAAAGAAAGGATGATGTCTTGGTATGGGAATGTTGATTTAAAGGGTGAAAGAGTTGAAGAAGGGTGAGGCGTATGGAAAGGACAGTAGAAGAGATGTGCCTTTTCTAGTCCTTCAACCAAGAATCATATCACATGAATATTGCATCGTTTTCTATCAGGTATGCCTCCGTTTGTATGTGTGTGAGCTTTATTATGGGATGAGGGCTGAAGAATGAGATAGCTAGTAAGGAGTATAAGAGTGGAATAAGGGTGACACGGAGGTAAGGAGAGTGTATCAAGAGAAAGATGGCGAATAGGTGGGCGGCTAGGGGAGGTCAGATGCTGAAGGTAGCCCCAAAGATCCCTAGGGCGTGAAGGGTTTGCGGAGGGAGTTACTCTGTTGAAGCATCCAGCACATGACTGGAAGCCGTTGGAAAGAGACCACTAGATTAGGAAGGAGTACAGGATGGGCGCGACACTGTCAGAAAGAAAGGCAAGCAGAAGGAAAAGAGACCCGGCACTACCAAGAAGCAAAAAGCAAAGTAAATAATAAAACTACCAACCCAACCAACCCCCCTATTGGAATGGGCTAAGGGGATGGTAACTGTAGTGTTATAAAGCGCATGTCCCAATGTTTACCTCACGCTCCGCTAAAATAGGAAGGTTATCTTCAGACAAGCCAACTGGCCGATTCAGTTCCAAATGAGACGCGCTGGGGTTATGGCCATCCGGATGACTGTCACCACAGCACTCATTGCCTTCATATTCGTCCCTTTGGATACTGGTAAGCCAAACACCAACATTATTTTCTATCAAACAAGCATGCCTTTCTAAAATATTACTTTTAATTACTCATTCTTATTTTAAGGTTCAACAGATATTTTAAATTATTAATAATTACGGTAAATTTGAAATTATCGGCATTTAATAATTTACAATTTATTTAACAAGAATTTTGTACTGCATAATCTAATTCCAATATTTTGTAATAATTATCTGGAATTTACGTATTAATATTAGACTAGTTGCATTCTTGATTCACAGCTATAAATACGTTCACTTTCAAATTATAAGTTCAGAACACTAAAAATTGTGTGTTTGAACACTAAAAAACAAGTTATAACCATCATGCGCACTTTTAGGCGGAACTTTACGTATGATTAGTAACGGAAATGGATGCAATAAAACATCTAGCCACCGCCACTACAATATTTTGGGAAAATAGTTAAAAATTGGTTATTTATTTTTAAAAAGTACAAAAAAATACACTTTTTCTTTTTTTAAAAAAACAATGAATGTTTATTAAATATTAGACTTAAATATTGTGAAGGATTTACGAAATGGTACATTTAGATTGAAGCCTAAGCATTGTCAAAATGATGCTCTTAAAAAAAGAAAAAAAAAAAATCTTATAAATAAAAATGACAAAATTTAATGGACCGAAATTCTAGCTAATGTTTAGAAAAATCTAACTAAAAATTGTTCAGTTAAGTCGTATTTCCACAGTCAGACCGCTTCCTACTTCCAAATTTGTAATCGTAGGAACTAATTTAATTTTTGGTAATCAATCACATTTCGAATGAAGTTGAAATAATAATACCTTAGATAAAAGACTACTAAAAATTATTGTTTATTTTTATTTTATAGTAGAATATTACGAATAAAAGTGTAAAGACCTAAATTAACTTGGTAAATGTACGAACTATCAAAGTATAACATTAGAAACTCCACGATTTTCTTTATCTTAAGGTCTAATCTCACAAATATTCTCCAACTAAAGGCGCCACGATAGCCGAACGGTAAGAAGCGAGGACCTGCAAAAGCTAATATGTACGAGGGTCGTTTGAAAAGTCCGTGCAAAAATTAAAAACTACTTAATTTTTTGGGGTAAACCTTTTTTATTTTTCAACATAGTCTCCTTTTAGGCTTATACACTTCGTCCAACGCTGCTCTAGTTTGTTGATCCCTTCCGAATAATATGATTTGTCCAAGTCTGAAAAATAGCCATTCGTTTCTGCAATCACCTTCTCGTTTGAATAAAATCTTTTTCTCGCCAGCCATTTCTTCATATTGGGGAACAAATAGTAGTCCGAGGGAGCCAAGTCTGGAGAATAGGAGGGATGTGAAACGAGTTGGAACCCTATTTCCATTAATTTTGCGACCACAACTGCTGAGGTGTGAGCTGGTGCGTTGTCGTGATGGAAAAGGACTTTTTTTGTGGGCCAATCGTGGGCGTTTTTCTTGCAGCTCGGTTTTCAAACGGTCCAATAACGATGAATAATATGCACCTGTAATAGTTTTACCCTTTTCCAGATAGTCGATGAGGATTATTCCTTGCGAATCCCAAAAGACAGTCGCCATAATCTTTCCGGCCGAAGGGACGGTCTTCGCCTTTTTTGGCGCAGATTCCCCCTTGATAACCCATTGTTTAGATTGTTCTTTGGTCTCAGGAGTGTAGTGATGTATCCATGTTTCATCCACAGTGACGAAACGACGCTTAAAGTCCTGCGGATTCTTCTGGAACAGCTGCAAACCGTCCTTGCAACACTTCACACGATTTCGTTTTTGGTCAAGCGTGAGCAATCGCGGCACCCATCTTGCGGATAGCTTTGTCATGTCCAAATGTTGATGCAAAATATTATGTACCCGTTCATTCGAGATGCCCACAGCACTAGCAATCTCACGCACCTTCACTCTTCTGTCATCCATCACCATATCATGGATTTTTATCAATGATTTCTGGAGTAGTAACCTCAACAGGGCGTCCAGAACGTTCAGCGTCACTTGTGCCCACATGGCCGTTCCGAAAATTTTGAAACCACTTATAAACTGTTCTAATCGAAGGTGCAGAGTCACCATAATGTTTATCAAGCTTCTCTTTAGTCTCCTGAGGCGTTTTGCCTTTCATAAAGTAGTGTTTAATCAACACACGAAATTCTTTTTCGTCCATTTTTTGAAAATCACTCGACTTCCTCGATTCAAACGAATGCCAAACACAAAGAAATAGACCGATCTGGCTGAAACTTGGTGTGTGTTCTTCCAAGAGATGTTACTAACTAAACATAACCTCGATACGCGCCAGTAGTGCTATCTCTCTGACTTTGCACGGACTTTTCAAACGACCCTCGTACTGTGGTACTGGGTTCGATTCCCCGGTCTATAGGATTTTATTTATTGTTGTTTAATACGAGAAATCTATATTAAAGTATAGTTTGCTAGTCGCCTCCATCCAAGACACCTAATTGTGGTAGTTGGACGTAAAGCTGGCCTGAAAAAAAATAGGCAATTACTTTACTTTTCTTCACCTACTTCAAGCTTTTTGTCTAAATTGGGGACGTCTTCTTAAAGAGTGAACTGAGTTGTTTCATTCGTCAATCTATTTTCGGAAAACAGCTTTTTCTAAGTTTCATTTCTAGAAAAAGCTGCTCTCAAATAGATGAAGATGCAAACAGTGTATAAAATTCTTATCAACCCCAATTTTTCAACTTTGAATTATTATTATAAAATATATGACCTTTCATTGGGCCATAGTTTGCCCATCACTTGTGTACACTGGGTTTCAATCACACATTCAACCTTAAGTACCCAAGGGAGATACCAGAATTATCTTTTAATTTAGTACGAAAACGTAGGTATATAACAATCAAAGAGAGAATTTCAAAATACGGAAGGATCGATTTTTTTTTTTAGGTTAATCAAAATTTTGTTAATCTAAATTTGATTATTATTATTAATTAAATGGTCGACAAGAGAGTGCTATACTAGAAATACAGAAAATATAGAAAAAAAGTTCACTTACTGCGGTTTTTCTTTTGGTATTTGTTTTTCATTTGCCTTAGTTACATACACAGATATACAGAAAATAGACCAATCAGTAAATAACAATCCTGAGGACTGAAGGACACTTCAGTAAAATACAAATTTGAAATGCCAATACAATAAACTAGTATTTCTCGTTTGTTGATTTGGTACCAAAGCTTAGTATCTGGTTAGATACAGGCAGCTGAACAAGAAATACAATTTTTGAAGTTCTGAGTGCTTTTTGTTTTTATGAATCATGCTGACCACATACAGAGTAATTTAGTCACTTTAACAAATAATAATAATAATTAAAAACACAATGAAATATTTGACATAAACGCAATACTCCCAATTTATAGTGAACTTTCTACTATAAAAGAAGGTAAAACTTGCGAAATATGATTTAAAAAGTGGAATTGACTCATTGTAAACAACTTCTTCAGTGAATTTGGTGCTTTTTTTTTGCCTTTTTAAATTTTTCTCTTATCATTACAAAATTTAAAATAGATAAGTCAAAAATTAAGAGGGGATAGCAATATATATAATCCATTTAAATGCTGTATTTTTTTTTCAATATACGAACAAATCAGATTAGAACTTTTAGTGTAAGTAAATCTCTTGAATTCTACTGAGCTATGGGACTAGCTCGAGATACCATCATACATTATCAAAAAATAAGAGTTATCGGCTCGTCTAAAATTTACGTGAAAAAGTGTTCTTAGTGGGTTTGTATGTGTATTTGTTAGCCACAAAGAAGAAAACGTCTTTTAAATGAAAAAAAATTCAAAGAAAAAACGAGCTTGCTTTATTTTTTAATGATTTAAGGCGCGTCAACATCTGATATTATTGGCGCCCGGAGCTTTTTTTTTTTTCAGTGCACTACCAGCCTTCGGACAGTGTTCTCTAGTTACAGACACAACACTGTCCATCACCGGGACAGTGAGCTGTAAGCAGCTTCTAAGGAAGAGAAAAATCTAAGGGGCCAGCAACTGGATTCGAACCCGGGACCACCGAGTGGGAATCCAATACGCTAACCTCATACGCTAATCCATTCCCTGCTAAGAAGTTCTCTGGAAGGGAAAAAATAAAACTTTTTTTTGCTAGTTCTGGTGAGAAGCTCCCATTTTAAACAATTGAAACAGTCGTAATGTTTTCTCTTATTTTTTTTCTCATAACTTTACGGTGAGTAAGAGAAAGTAAGATGGATTTTTTTATTTAAATGAAAATTACTTTTCCAAGATATTTAAAAAGAAATATCAAAAAAGCAAAAAATTTTATTTTCTTTCACTTTATTTATTTATTTTTTTAAAATTAAAACATCACTGAAAACTGTAGCAAAAGTTGTTTTTAAAGGAGATTGGAATATTTTAATAAGACCAGTCTCTAATATTTCCGGAATATCACTCTAACTAATATTTTTTTCGAAAATTGTTTGCCCACTTTAGATTTGCCGCTGAGTATCCGAGAAATTATAACTAAAACATCAGCTCGTATACTCTAATAAATTTACTTCAGTAATTACTTTCTCTTACTTCTTTGTGAAAAAGAAATTATTACGATTGTCTCAAATTTGGAGAAATTAAGTTTTTCACCGTTAATTTACAGGGTGATCCATTTAATACGAACCTAATTGCTAATAACTTTTTAGGAAAGCGGAAATCCGGAAAAACTCATGAAGTAAACTATATGTTTTTTTGGTCTAGTTTTCAAATTTTCTACCCCTGATGCTATATCTTTATTTTTGGCGGAGTAACGGCTAAAAACCTGATCGGGGTTTCATAAGGACCTCTGGTTTTGTCAATGATTATGAAAACTACATAAAAAATTGTGAAAAATGACGTTAACCCGGTTTCGATATCCCTAATATTTGTTGAGATATTTAAGATCAAAGTTACAATTTTATCTTATTCGTGATCGGTTTTCAGTATTAATTTTCCACCAGAAATACAACGTTTTGGGGAGGCCCTCTGACTGCAAAAAAATGTTATTTGTAACGCAAAGAACAAAAAAAAAAAATAATAATAATTGAAGATTTTAAAGAATGTAGTGGTAATGTAATGGTTATGGATGAGTCAGGATAAATTTGTTCTATCATCAAATAAAAGCAACCATCACATCATGTTAATGTACCCCGTATGCAAGACTTCTTGAGCTATGACTACGTTGAGAATATCTTGCCAGGGTGTTGGTCTAGTGATCAAGAGCGTGGCTTTGTAAGTGAGAGATCGCTAGTTCGAATCCCGCGGATGCAGTCATTCACAATATTTGATACATCATGACACTTTTTTTTAAATAAAAAGTAGTCATACGTGGGATTCGAACTGGGGATCTCCCACTTACAAAGCCACGCTCTGGACCACTAGACCAGCACCCTCCTTTATTAAATCCTGATCAGTTTTTTTGGCCGTAACTACGCCAAAAATGAAGATACAGCATCGGGAGTGGAAAATTCGAAAACTAGACAAAAAAAGCATATAGTTTATTTAATGGGGGTTTCCGGATTCCTGAATTCCTAAAAAGTTATTAGCGATTGGTGCGTTTTAAATGGATCACCCTGTATATAAATCTGATGGGAATTAAATGTGGTTATCTCAAGGCAAATCAACATCTGTGGTAATTGGCTCCTATAGCTTTTTATTTTTAAATGCACTGCCAGCTTCCGTACAGTGTTCTCTTGTTACAGGCAACACCATCACCGGGCAGTGAGCTATAAGAAGCTCGTAGGAAGTGAAAGCCTAACCTGAATTCGAACCTAGGATCTCCGAGTTTGAATCCAGTATAAGCTAAAGACTTAAACTAATCCTTTGCTACAGGTTTTCTAAAAATTTTGTCTATTGCCCTAAAACTATGGTTTCCAATCTTTTCGTATTATCGTCCCCTTTTTTGGTTTTTTGCCAACATTTTAATTTTCTAAATACTATTCTTAAATTTCATTTAACAAAATAGTAATATTATCCGCTCAAAGGTGGCATTATTAATTGCAAATTACTAGCGATTGTTTAGACAAAAAGCAGAGTTTTTAGATGCTTCCGGAATGGGACAGGACATAAAAGCTGTTAAGGAAGTAGGTTTGAGGTGGGTCCTATCACATAAAGGGACATAGAGTTACAAAATGGCGGACCGCAGACTGTTATCTAAGAGCACGTTTTCAAGCCAGACTTTTAAGTTCTCAATTATAACAGATTAAGATTAAGATTAGAATAACGGGACGGGACCTATGGCCCACGGCACCGCAGCCGAAAGAGGCTTATTGTGCCCTCCACTTTAGATCTAGTAGACGAAATCTTCCCTACTAAAGAGGTTGAGGACTTTCCCTACTAGTTCTTTTTGTGCTACTATCTCTTTTGGTCTCAAAGATCTAAACGTTTCATGCATAAGTTTGTTGCTGCACAATCGAAAACAATAGGTGAGAGGCCGTTTCCTCCTCTTCCTGACCACAATCTGCACAACGGTTTCGAGCTAATTAAGCCCCAACTTGTGCAGATGCTTCTTCCTGAACCTAGTTTCTGTGGGAGACCACCACGGTAAGAGCTACAACGTTTCTGGGGGAGTCAGCGTTTCCACTTCCACCAGAAATGCTTTCCGGGGTCTCATCACACATCATCCATCTTAAGGCCTGGCACAATACCATTCTTAAGATCAAGACCCAGTCAGCGTACCTTCCTCAGAAACCTGAGGAAAACCACTAGCTAATAATTTTGGATGTTTTATTTTTATACATATTTTTTTTAGTCCCACGTTGGGATGAGAGATCAACGGTTACTTGTGGCAGACCCCCATTACCTCAGGAAGGCAACAATGGGGTTTCGCCCGGTGCCCCAAAGTGATCGTTACCGCTCACACACGAGTCCCCATCTCAGTTTGGGTAGGGATCTAGGAGGGTCAGGAGAGAGATAGACAGGATCAAAGGAGGGATAGAAGCAAGGATTTAGCAGTGGAGGTATACTACCACTATGCCCTATGTGTACTGTGTAAACGTATTGGGGTGTCATAGTGTAATGTTACTCATGTTCATGTTGTTAGACTGGGGATATCCGCAGGGACGCCAAGTACCCTGAAGAAGTGGCTAATCCATTTCCCCCTACGGGGAACTTGACTAATGAATCAGCCACCAATAAGATGAACAGTACTGCTCAATTTATTTCCTAGCCAAAAGAGATCAAGTGGCTAAGTGATTTTTATAAACGAGTTATCACAAACCGTTCAATTACAAGTGATTGTTTTGTTCCTCAAACACCTTGCACGATCCAGAAACAAAGTCTGGCTGTGACGTCTAATAATGTTCATAGTGGCGTAGCAATTTTTACAGCTCCAACGTTAAGCTTACTAGAAAATAATTTCAAAAACAAAAACTGACTTTTATCCTGTTATAACATTCTGTTAGGGCCACAATATAAAGGCGAAGGACCTGACTTTCCACAGGCATTTATTCCTCCATAATCTTTTACGTTCTCTGACCGGTCTCGGTTCTACGATATCCAGAATACAACGTACCTTTAACTGATCGAGATACTTCTTTATTATCTGGCAAACAGCAGACACCCTAAAGCTGAACTAGATAATAATAGTACTTTGCTCCCGCACCTCATCCTCAGAAGGCGTTGGCCTTCCTTCTGATAGTATTCATATGCCCAGCCGTACAAGCATGCCCGTGTCTTTTACTAAAACTTTCCGGTAGGACAGTAGTGTAAAGGGTTGATCGTCAAAAACTGTTTTCGAAAAAAGCGTAACGTTGAAAAACACCCAACTTTGACAATTTTTTTCCCCCCTTTTTCTATAAAAGATAAAATTCCCAAATTTTCTTTATAATAATAAAGAGTATATCCATGATAATAAGTTTAAATTTTCGCAACAACGTAGATTAAACGGATTTTGAGAAAAATTTTGCAATTACTTCATTTATTAAAGTAAAAAAAAAATAAAAAAATTGTGCTAAAATTGAGTTAAATGTGATGTAAAAGATAGTAAAAAATTAAATGCCCACCCTTATTCAAAATGAGTTAAGTTTTACGTTGAAATTAAATTAGTACTTTAAGCTAACAGTACTTTTAACTATTGCAACGGCATTTTCAAAAATCGTTCTAGTTCGTGTTTTTGTTACCTTTTTTTTACAAATAACGTTGCGTCTAAACGAGTGAACCGATTTTCAAAAATGAAGACATAAATTTTTGCAGTGACTTAAGCAGAATCTCCTCTCACTAAATAATAACAATAATAATATAGGGAAGGGATTAGCTATGAGGTTAGCATACTGGACTCCCACGCGGAGGTCCCGGGTTCGAATCCAGCAGCTGACCCTTAGATTTTCTCTTCCTAGGAGCTTCTTACAGCTCACTGTCCGGTGATGTACAGTGTTGTCTGTAACGAGAGAACACTGTCCGGAGGCCGGCAGTGCACTGAAAAAAGCTCCGGGCGCCAATAACCTAAGATGTTGACGCGACCTAAATCATAAAAAAAAAAAATAATAATAATAATAAATAAAACTAAAGTATCTACAAAATATTTTATTTCGAATTGCTTTTAAGAAAATTAACCCTTCATTTCCAAAAACAATTTCACACATTTTTCTGAAAGGAAATTGAAAATAGTATTATTTTAGTCTGCTGTATTAGTTTCCCAAGTGATTCCTCCGTAGAGAGTCAATTTACAACTTATTCTTTGTGGACAGACAAATCAGATTCTTCGTTAGGCGTTCATTAGGACATGCCTAGGCTGCTCGTGTATGTTCTGCAAGTAGTCAACAAAACTGATGACTAGCTCACGTTAAATCTTGAGATCACCCAAAATTATTATAGGGTATGAATTAGTTTGGTCTACCCTTAGATTTTCTTCTTCTAGAACAGAGGTTCTCAAAATTTTTCGCGAACCGCCAATTTTGAGAATCAAATTATTTTCTAGAGCCCCCCAAGATTTATTAACTTTACCAAAACCTTAAAAATTACGAATGCAATAATTACTTTAACTTAATTATAGGAAGGTACGAGACTATTGCTATAAAACATTTTATTTTAAATTGATACATATTTAGTTATTATCACCTTCAATATACACCCCTCCCCTATCCCTACAACGCTCCATGCGAATTTACCATTGTTCGAAACAGTGCTGGAAGTCTTTTTCTGTGAGCACCTGCATGACGCGTGCCGCTTTTTCTTTCACAGCTTCAACGGACTGAAATCCGTGTTCCTTTTAATGCAGATTTGACTTTGGGGGAACAGATAAAAGTCACATGGGGCCGCCAGCTCAGGCGAATAAGGCGGATGGCCTAAAACTGGGATGTTTGTACTTGGCTAGTAACGTCCTTGACAGACAATGCAGTGTGAGCCGGCGCCGTTGTCTTGATGGAGAACCCCGTGACTTGATCTTCCACAAATCGGGTAGTTTTTTTCCTTACTCTTTCACGGAGTTGAGCAAGCACCTCACGGTAGTAATGTTGATTAATTATAATCGTTATTTTCATCCGTTTTGGACGTGAAAGGGCTCCGACGTCTTCTCGGCCATCTTGGAAACGCTAGAACCCCTCAAAAAACTCGCGCACGTGATAAACATTCATCACCATAAACTTCTTTTAATAAAAGATAAGTTTCAGTAGCGGTTTTACCAAGTTTTGACGTGAAATTTCACGACAATTCGTTGCTCTACTACATGTGTAGTAACATGTTTTCGGCAAATATGAGTCTTATCCTGTTTCCGAGTTCAAAACTTACATTTTAAATTGGGTTGTTCTAATGGGAGCAATAAAACGCAACATTATAAATAATATTTAGTAAAACGAACATTCAAATTAAAACAAAACATTTCAATTTAAATTTTAAAACTAATCTAATGTGAAGGATGAATCTGATGAATTTTAACAAGTTTGGTTAATATCAGGCTCGAATTGACTCAAAAAAACAGCCGTAAGTCACCCGCGTTTTGTAACATGCAAACCATTTCTCTTTCTAGTTAGCAGTGTTGCCACAGCACTAAATCCACGTTCACACAAATACGAAGATGGGAATGTTACAAAGAAAATCGTTGACCAATCAACCATAATCCAGAGTACAGTTACAGGATTGGCTTTTGTGGCCAAAATTAACGAAATAATCGATGGTAGTGTAGTTGGCAGGTTTTTGATTTTTAGTTTAAAATATTAGAAAAAAAAACCCAAATCAGCCATCGCCCTTTCCTAAATCAATTCAACAACCACTTTTAGGAAGCTTACAGCTTACTGTCTATTGTTGGATACCGTTGTAACGAGAGAACATTGTCCAGAAGTCAGCGCAGTTTACTGTGTATTCAGATTTCGGACGCCATGAACCATAGGCTATAGCGTTAATATTACTTAACTAACTAACGTTAATATTAATTAACATTACTTTGCGACTTTACTGATATACTCGTAGTTACGTTCTTTTCAAGAATTTCATTGTACTTATTTAATTTTATTTATTTATTTAGTTTTTTAACTATAAACATTTAATGTATTTATTTAAACGTAGAAGATTGCTCACTCGGGACTGGTTTCCACTAAAGTCTATCTGTCTGCTACCTGTCCATTGATCCTCTTAGCAAAGTCATCATATCTTCTCCTAGGTAACTACATTCTCCCAATAATTTGATGCTTCATCTCGGCTTTTTCAAATCCTTTGGTGGTAATCCATATTAAAAAACTGGATACTCCATATTATAGTGTTGCTATAAAATATTAGGACTAAATAAATTTAATAAAAATTGAAAATTAAACCTTTATAACTTCAGTCAAAAGGGTGTCAAAATTAAATATAAAATTTAAATAAATAATCCGCTTTGGCTATTGGTGATCAGAAGTGATTGACGCCTCGGGTATTAGTGATTACTGCGGATTCACGCCCTATTAGCTTCAGGTTGGCTCATAGCGAGATTTACTCCAGCCAATCAGCTTCCCCACAACTCATACACACATTATATTCCGCGATCTGATTGGCTGCTATTATTATTAACAAGTTCTTATATTATTTACACAACTGTAGGTCTCTTGGATTCGTTTTAGATTAGAAATTCAAAATTCATCTGTTTGTATTTTAGCCGTACTGGGCGGGAAAATTGTCGAAATTAAATTTTTATTGTTATCATTATTTGTGAATATACTTATAGTTTTCGTGACCGACCGCAAATTGTTAAACTTAGGATGGAAGATTTGCGAGGAATCGGTCCAATAAAACAACTCGTCTTTTTGCCAACGTTTCGACAAATATACTGTCCTCTTCAGGGCCTGGATATTACAAATACAAAAAATTTACAGAGTCAGTAACATAGAAAATCAGTAAAAACACAGAAATATAAAAATAAACAGTAAAATACACTAAATTCTTTATAATTATTGAAACTTACGTGGCTATGCGGGTTGGTTGAGTTACAGAAACTAAGAGCCAGAAATGGAGAAGCAGGTGTATATATATATATACAGATATAGCGGGACTTACACGGGAATTTTGTTAATTACAATTGGACAGATACAATAGACTAATTACAACAAAAGAGTAAATACAATAAATATTGGGAAATTTCTTTAATTAACAAAAACACGTTAAACACAGAACACAGGAGAAACCAAATAACCCTTATGCACTAAATAACAAATAACCAAAAGATTTGAAGTAAATTTAACAAAACCCAGCAATAATTATGTACAAAATTTGGATATCTATTTATTTTTTAATGATAAAATTGTAGCAGTTGGCTAAATTAGACGTGTCTGTCCTAAAGTTAACTGTGTTGTTCTGTTTTACTATGTGGCATACTGGTTTTTTTCCCCTATCGAGTACTGTCACATTCTGAAAGTCAAAATTGTGTTTTGTTGTCAATGTGGTGTTTAGACACCACACTTAGGTAGCGCGGTGGAATTGTCGTCTTTTTTTGTCTTACAATCATACTGACGCTGGTACAACCTTGCCTTGAGATACTGACTAACGTAAGTTCCAATAATTATAAAGAATTTAGTGTATTTTACTGTTATTACTGATTTTTACTATTTTTTTTCTGTTACTGACTCTGTAAATTGTTTTGTATTTGTAATATCCAGGCCCTGAAGAGGACAATATATTTGTCGAAACGTTGGCAAAAAAGACGAGTTGTTTTATTTGACCGATTCCTCGCCAATCTTCCATCCTAAATTATTATTTGTTTTAATTAGTTGTGGTTTTCACCATAAAGCCAATTAATTTCTGTTATTAACACATTAAAGATAATAGTTATTTATTTAACAAGTGTGGAAAGTAGCACTTTTCCTCACGCGAGGCAGGGTTTGCACGCACGAGCGAGCGAAGCGAGGCGAGTGCAAGTGCAAATTGCCGAGTGTGAGGAAAATACTTGACACTCGAAATAAATATTATATTTTATCTGCAACCATTAGATTTATTAACTAAAAAAATTAAAAATTTCATTTTTACAATCTACAAAAAGTAATTTATTTATTATAAACATTTATTTTATATTACAATTATTTACATTACTTACGTATTTACATTACTTATTACATTTTCTGCTGTTTCTTTTATTGATGGAGGAGTGTTTTCTAAACAGGAATCACTAGAATCCATTTTAAATTTCTATAAGGTAACACTATAACCTTTTTAACTGTTATAATTAAAAATATCTAATTATTTATTAAAGTATTATTTTTATTTCTATATTCCTTTCAATTTTTATTTTATTTTTTAATATTCGTTTTTTAATTATTTAGATAAAATAAATTTAAATAAGCTTATTAAAGTTTTACAGAAAATATTTAATAACAAAACTTCTTATATCAAGGAAGCACAATAAAGTTTTTCCACTCACTAGTGAGGAAAGTGACACTAATAGGAATTTTTCCCCACTAGTATGGGAAGTTGGGCATTACACAGCTGATTTTAATTGAGTAATGAGAACTTCCCTACATGGTTGCAGAAAAACGATTTTTTTTCTTAGATAAACATTGCATTGTGTTACAATTGAGCTACACTGGGTCGCTTAATGCTCAGAATAAATTTTGATACTTTAAAATAAACAAATGCTGATTAATATATTTTATAAAACCGTATGCTAACATTTAATGGCTGGTAATCATTTATTTGGTCTCATATATTATGGGGTAATGTAATATTTTAGGAGGTAGAGGTTGCCCCTTACTGATTAATTAATATAATTCATTTTCTATCATTAATCATTATATTGCTAGAGACTTCTCCAAAAGGGTCTCAGGAGGTCTGCTGTGTTAAACGCTACATTGGACATGAATTAATTAACGAAAATGTATTTAAAAACATACTTACATAATTTAACATAATGATTAATATAAAACAATAATTTTTAGAAAGATGAGTGCTAATTTTAGTAATAAAGGAAAATAATGTGGAACCCTACTGGTATTATGGTACCCAATAATATTTTGGCAGCAAGTGATCTTGTGTTAACAGTATCCGGCTCAAACTGTAGCTTGATAGCGGTAGTGTGCCAAGCAGGTGGGTTGGTTCAGTTGCTACTGTAATGGTCATCTTGAAATTTCCAATTTTGTTTTATCGATTCTTGAAAACTTTAAGAAGGCAAGTTCAAACTGTTTACTTTTTGTTTTGTTATCAAAATAGTGGTAGTTATCCGCACTATACGAGGGTCGTTTGAAAAGTCCGTGCAAAGTCAGAGAGATAGCACTACTGGCGCATATCGAGGTTATGTTTAGTTAGTAGCATTTCTTGGAAGAACACACACCAAGTTTCAGCCAGATCGGTCTATTTCTTTGTGTTTGGCTTTCGTTTGAATCGAGGAAGTCGAGTGATTTTCAAAAAATGGACGAAAAAGAATTTCGTGTGTTGATTAAACACTACTTTATGAAAGGCAAAACGCCTCAGGAGACTAAAGAGAAGCTTGATAAACATTATGGTGACTCTGCACCTTCGATTAGAACAGTTTATAAGTGGTTTCAAAATTTTCGGAGTGGCCATATGGGCACAAGTGACGCTGAACGTTCTGGACGCCCTGTTGAGGTTTTTTTTTTTTTTTTTTTTTTTTTGGCCTTCTGGGCATGCAGATTAGCCACCTGTTGAGGTTACTACTCCAGAAATCATTGATAAAATCCATGATATGGTGATGGATGACAGAAGAGTGAAGGTGCGTGAGATTGCTAGTGCTGTGGGCATCTCGAATGAACGGGTACATAATATTTTGCATGAACATTTGGACATGACAAAGCTATCCGCAAGATGGGTGCCGCGATTGCTCACGCTTGACCAAAAACGAAATCGTGTGAAGTGTTGCAAGGACGGTTTGCAGCTGTTCCAGAAGAATCCGCAGGACTTTAAGCGTCGTTTCGTCACTGTGGATGAAACATGGATACATCACTACCCTCCTGAGACCAAAGAATAATCTAAACAATGGGTTACCAAGGGGGAATCTGCGCCAAAAAAGGCGAAGACCGTTCCTTCGGCCGGAAAGATTATGGCGACTGTCTTTTGGGATTCGCAAGGAATAATCCTCATCGACTATCTGGAAAAGGGTAAAACTATTACAGGTGCATATTATTCATCGTTATTGGACCGTTTGAAAACCGAGCTGCAGGAAAAACGCCCACGATTGGCCCACAAAAAAGTCCTTTTCCATCACGACAACGCACCAGCTCACACCTCAGCAGTTGTGGTCGCAAAATTAATGGAAATAGGGTTCCAACTCGTTTCACATCCCCCCTATTCTCCAGACTTGGCTCCCTCGGACTACTATTTGTTCCCCAATATGAAGAAATGGCTGGCGGGAAAAAGATTTTATTCAAACGAGGAGGTGATTGCAGAAACGAATGGCTATTTTTCAGACTGGGACAAATCCTATTATTCGGAAGGGATCAACAAACTAGAGCAGCGTTGGACGAAGTGTATAAGCCTAAAAGGAGACTATGTTGTAAAATAAAAAAGGCTTACCCCAAAAAATTAAGTAGTTTTAATTTTTGCACGGACTTTTCAAACGACCCTCGTATATTGCTTCAAAGAGGTGTATTGCAGCGATTTTCATTTTATGAATCAGTTCTTATGTCTCCCAATTTTTGTTGTTGACATATCAAATCCAAGATAGCGATTCTTGTAATATGGAACCCTGTTCTACACTCGCAGTAGAAACATTTCATGGGGTTCCATATTGCCAGCATCACTAGCAAATCATTTATATTTCTGGGGGAAAAACAGAAGTACAATCTAAAATGGCGCTAAAAAAAAGCTGCGAAAATATTCATTGTACCTAAAACCACTCTACGGCAATAAGGTGTTCCATATGGCCCGCACCTCAAGACAGAGGCGCCACTGCTCCATCTGGTGTTTGGAGGAGAGTAAATTTGAAGACAATAGTGCAAGACTAATATATAAAGCTAATAATTACCAGAGAAAGCAATGCAAATTTTTTGGAATGTCTTGCATTGGTAAGTCAAAAACCAAGAAGAGTTCCATATTTCCACCACTTCCTCTACTTTTTTTAATTGATATTTTGTTTTTAATTTGCTCAACTTGCCCAAAGATAGAGGATAGATCATCTTCAAGGCTGTGGAACATATTTACAGATACAGATTAAAACTGTCCGGTAGGACAGTTGTATAAGAGTTGATCGTCAAACACTGCACGAAAAAGCGTAACGTTAAAAAACACCCAACTTTGACAATCTTTTTCTCTTTTTCTATAAAAGATAAAATTCCCAAATTTTCTTTAAAATATAGGGCAAATCCTCCTTTATGACTGTAATTTTTTTAGAACAACCCAGATCTAATAGGTTTCGAGAAAAAAGTTGCCGAAAATGAGCAAAAACCGCTTTTTCAAAAAATGTTCTTGTTCTTGTTCTTCTTCTTCTTGTTACCTTTTTTGTAAACAACGTAGCGCCTAAACGCATGAACGGATTTTCATGAATGAGGTGTCATTCGATTCGGAATTTTATGTAGATGTGCCTTTTGGGGGTCTCGACCCAGTACATCGAATGGGAGAGGAGTTAGCCCCCTTAATGTAAGGCCCCTTCCAAAATTATTATTACTAATCAACCCTTATACAACTGTCCTACCGGACAGTTTTAATTAGTCTGTAAATCTTGGCCCGATTTTGATAAAATTTGGTAGGATGATAGAGTTAGGGCTTCCCTACGTAACATTAAAGCGGCGATCTGCTCTTACACTTATTAAGGGGAAGTATAGCAATCGTTTCAAATTATCGACACGTGAAACGATTTTCATGAATGAAGTGTTATTCGAATCGAATTTTTGTACAGATTTGCACTTTGAATGTCTCGACGCTGTGCCTTATAAGGAGGAGAGTTTGCCAAACCCAAATAAGGCCCTTCCTAAAACAATTATTACCAATATTTCTGTAACGCTTAGTCCGATTTTGATAAAATTTAGCACGAAGAAGCGATTAAAGCTCCTCTCGTGGCTGTGAAGTGCCATCATGCTCTTACACCTGCTAAGAGGAAGTACTGCAATCGTTAAAATTATCAATGAGTGAACCGATTTACATCATTGAATTGTCGGTCGAATCAAAATCTTTGTCTCTTTGCCTTTTAGGGAGAAGTACTGTATTCGCAGTTTATTTTTCTTACTCCTCTTAAAAGGAAGTACTGAAATCGCAGTTTAATTTTGCTATTTACGTACAAATATCTTACTATTTTATTCAAAACGCTTTTTCAAAAAAATTGTTATTGAAGATGGTTTTGGGACCGCAACTATAACCATTCTTTATTAAAAAGATCTCTCCAGTGGTAGTTACGGTTCCGACTTAACACCTTATCAGGTTATAATGATAGAATAGCTTATTCCAAATTTTAAAAAAGTCTGTAAAGCAGATATGTAACTTTACAAAAGAGATAAAAAGGAAAATCTATCCAAAAGGTATAAAAATGTCCTTAACAAAAACTTACAGTTTAAAATGTTAAGTATAAGGGTTGATTAAACGCCAAAAGGAACACAAATCAGCAAGTACCCAACATTTCATTAATACTTCATTGATATTATTTAAGTAATTTTACTACATTAATTTTCATTCATATTTTTTTGAATTTATTAGATGTTTCACAGACCCTTATGCTGGCCATTTTCATCTACAAAATATTTGTTCAAGTAGCACACCATTAAATGGTTAAATTTTAACTTGGATTGACTGTAATATCTATTTATCTATATTAATCTCCTTAACAAAAACTTTCAGTTTAAAAAGTTAAGTATAAGGGTTGATTAAACGCCAAAAGGTTGTGTACTTAAGGTTATGTTTAATTAGGTAATTCAATTTATTAAATAACTATTAAGAATTAAAACTGTCTGGTAGGACAGTTGTAACTATAAGGGTTGATCATCAAAAACTGCACGAAAAAGCGTAACGTTGAAAAACACCCAACTTTGACAATTTTTTTCTCTTTTTCTATAAAAGATAAAATTCCCAAATTCTCTTTAAAATATAGGGCAAATCCTCCTTTATAACTATAATTTTTTTGCAACAACCCAGATCTAATAAATATTGAGAAAAAAAAGTAGCTGTAACATTCTAAAAAATATGATACTAGAATTATGAATGAAATATTGGGCATTTGTTGATTTGTGTACCTTTTGTAGTTTAATCATATTGGAGTGGAATTTGATGTAGCGGGGTCTGGGCAAGGTCAGAAACCAACAGGTCTGTAATGGATGGTATGGTTGCTCACGTAGAAGGGTGCGTCAGTGATGGTTCCAAGGATTTTGGACTGGTAGGATTGGATTTGATTTTTAATAAAATTATATAGACGGAAGGACAGCTTAGTATACAAAAAATACCCCTTTCGTGGAAACGCCTGAATACCCTTTTCCCCAAAAAACTCCCTTCATAAATTATTTCTGGAAAAAATGTTTTAAAACCTAAGATCTACATGTGTACCTACTACTAGAATACAAAAATTATCATTGGAGTCTTTTTTAAAGAAAATATGGTATTAAAAATAATAATAATAAAAATAAATATATTCGTTACAGTTGAACTTTAGGGTGGCCCAAATTTTAACTAAAACTTTATTGAGATGTTGCAAAATACTTATATATATTTGCCAATTTTATTTTTTCGAGTTACAATGGATAAGTCACACGGATAAACAGACCCACAAGGGCACATTAATCAATTTTGTAAAAATCCCTTTTTCTGACTCAAGGGATACTAAAAAAATATGGTGAAAAAATTAAAAACTTAAGTTGCACAAAAAAGTCAAATTAAAAAAAAATAAAAAGATATACAGGGTGTTCATTTTATGACAGCTCAAATGCATTAAACTGCTGATCAGAGCAAAAAATGGTAGAGGCTCCTCAGATATACAGAGAGCAGTTGATAACCTCCTGGCTAACCTGGCTTGCGACCCAGAGGACGCACCTTTGAAGGCACCAGTACATGCTGCACAAGCTGCGTAAAGTGCATTATTTGATAAATTAAGGAATAAGTTTGATCCTTTACATGAAAGATATTGATCACTTAAATATGTGGCAGGAGGTTTCCAATGTTTTTTGGTAATTAAACGCAACTCTCCCAAAATTACCTAATAATTATTAAACCTTCTTTTTTGTAACAGATGTAAAATTAATTTTTAGCCATTTTGTGTATGCTTGAGAACATCTAAAGCTCTTAACATTTGATTTTTCTTAGAAAAATCACTCGGAAAACTACGTATTTCCCGGTATCAATAAAAATACTAGCTTTACTGCCTTGGCAATATTTTCAGAAGAAAGGGGATGAAAAAAATACATAAAAATGACCTATCGCGTACTCTTCTTTCTCTTTGATAACAAGTTAAAAAATTGAAATATGATTAATAAATACCAGACCTTGAAATGGCCTAGCACCTTTAATTTTTAAGATATCGAATTGCGGTTTCCGGTTTCTTTCATAACTTTTTATACTCTTTAAAACTGTGTATATGAAAATGGGGGTCATCTGCGAATCCTTACTTTTGGACGCGCGTCAGCCGCGTACGCGATCAGGAATCTAAAATCTAGTCACATATTCTGAAACTAGAAGTGACGGGCAACAAATTTTTCCTCTACTATTTTTCGCTCAGATTAACTGTTTAAGCATGAAATGCATTTGAGCCGTCTTAAAATGAACACCCTGCACGCATAAATATATAAAAAGTAAGTTAGTTATTTTGATTGGCGAAGGATTCACTTAAATGCCTAAATGCAATGTATTGCAGAGTGCCTAGCTTGGGCTACCCACTTTTAACCACACAATTGGGCCACCAATGAACGTGTAAAATAACCTCATCTCATATTTACATCACTCTGAAATTTGAATATTCATTATATTTGTACGGTATCAGTAAGGATTTTGTTTTGAAACAAATCCCTGAGGAATGGTAAAGCAAGGCCTTTAGAAAATTACATTTTCTCAAACTAAACGGCCGCATATCATGTTTTCACGGATGAATCGAAAATTAATAACTAAATGGAGATTACTGTATACCCGTTCCAGATCGCAGTTATGGCATAATAGCTAGATTAGATTACAAAGCATCTAGCTGATCGGCTGAACTAGTTGCAGTGAAATATATGCGTAGATTGTATGTAAACTTAATACATTATTATTATTGATATACATAGAGCAATAAATAATTTTGCTGGCCTTCGTACATGTAATAACAATAACACGTAATGCAATAACTCCTACCAGCAAATATTTCAAATTATGGTCAAAATCGACCAAGTAAAAGTGCACCACTTTATTGGACATCTTTCTACGTTTTTTGTAATTCTCTCTACAACTACATCTTGAATTTTTTTTATTAATTTGAATATAAATTACCCACATGTAGATATGAGCGAGTTGGGTTTGGTTCGCCAAGCTTGTGATGCGTCTATGCCTAGAAGGAAGAGACTACAGAGGTAGCCAACACCAGTATATTGGTGGACGGCGGATATAGCCACGCTTAGAAGAAACTGCCTTCCACTTAGGCATATTACCATCACAACTAGGAGAAGAAACGGCATAAAAACTGAAGAGTAAATTGAAGAATTCAAACAAGCTATAAGAGCCCTTGAAAAGAGCTATAATTCTTAGCAAGCGGCAAAAGTGAGAGGATCCCAGAATCTTAAAAGTGTTTTTTTAATAAACAATGATTTGTTTTGTCTAGCATAAAACTGGATTTTCTAAATTTATATTAGTTATCACCATGGAAACTGACTGTGACGTATAAATGGAAATTGCCTCAACCCAAAGCATCACTTTCCTGAAATTTTTCCGAAAATGTCTCCGTCGATATTTTTTCTAAAATTTTTGATAGATTACACCTTTAGATTAGATTATCAGGGTGAGCCCTATGCCCCACGGCACCTAGCCAAAAGTGGCTTATTGTGCCTTTCCCTTTATGGATCTAGTAGATGAAACCTCCACTACTAAGGAGGTTGAGGACTTTCCCTACTAGTTCTTTTTGCGCTACTATCTCCTTTGGTCTCAAAGTTCCAAAGTGAGAGGCCGTTTCCTCCTCTTCCTTACACAATCTGCACACAACGTTTCCGAGCTAATAAGCCCCACCTTGTACAGGGTGACTATGTATGACTATGGACACAAGGGAAACGAAGCGACAGATTTATTGGCCAGGGAAGGCTCTGCGGGACACTTCGTTGGCCTGGAGCCCTATTTTGGGATCTCCAAGTGTATTAAGACTGCAGCCATTAAACTATGAGTGCAGACTAGGTCTCAGGAGTGGTGGCTTGCCGCCACAGAGCGGAGACAGGCGAAGGAGTTCATAACGGGCTATTCGCCAAGGCTGACTGCAAAATTAATCCGTCAAGGCCGTGTGGAGCTATAAGGATAAAATTGTAGGCCTATTAACCGGGCCACTGCAGGCTCAGAAAACACATGCATCGCATGGGCCTGGCAGATGATAGCCTTTGTAGGTTCTGTCAGGAGGAGGAGGTGGAAATGGGCACTCTGAACGTGCTGTGTCAGTGTGAGAGGCTTGTCTGGCTAAGGATGTTACTTCTTGGGGAGCCTGTGAGCTTTATCCAAAGAGTCGCTCTCCAGAATTAAGAATCTGATTAAACGGACGAGCTCTAGAGTAGTGGGAGCCACAATAGAGCCACCAAAGTGGTCGTAGTGGCGTAGGCCTTAAGGGCAGCCCTATTAGAATCTTATCTTATGTATGACTTTTTACAGATGACTTATGTGTACTGTGTAAATGTATTCGGGTGTAATAGTGTAATGTTGCTCATGTTCATGTTGTTAGGCTGGGATATACCCGCAGGGACGCCAAGTACCCTGAAGAAGTGGCTAATCCACTTCCCCCTACGGGGATTAGATCACACCTTTAACATTTATATAAACAAAAATTTTCTTGTAATATTCGTTTTCGTCATTTTGTGAAGTAATTTAAAACCAATCAGCGTAGCTCCGAGTATTGTAATAACAGAAATTCAACCAAATGTTCGCTTTGTTTTTTCAATTTAATCAAATTTAAGCAGCGTCAACCTCTGAGCGTCTTAGATCGATTCCTTTTTTTGTTCCCGATGAATTGCTGGATTTTTGGGCAGTGTTTTTTATTGGGCAGTTAGCTGTAAGGGCTTCTGTAGAGATAGTGGTAAATCTAAGAAACCTTTGCGTGGAAATCAAGTGCGTTAATCACTTAGCTAATCCCTTTTCAAAATTCTTTATATTGTAGTGAATTGAAATTACAACCAACTAACATTAATACAAAAATTTATGGTTCAAAAACTATAAAACAGAAAAAGTTTACTTGAAAACAATATACAGGGTGAACCAGTAAGTAATGTCCATAGGCCTACTGTGTGTAGTACAACTAAAGTGGAGTCCAATGACGTATTAGCCAACTTCATATTTTCCACTGTTCTTGAGTGACGTCACTTTAAAGTTTTTTTCTAAAATCATTACTTTTTTCCAATAAAAATGTTATTACTCAGAAAGTTTTAGTCCGAATTCGATTCTGATGACACGGTTAGAAAGGCAGATAAATTTTCTAAAAATTGAAACCATTTCGAAGCATAAGTTATTCTCCAAACAGTCTCAATCTTCCTCCGGATGCTGGAAAAATAATAGTAATCGAAATTTTCAAGAAAACTCATTAGGCTCATACGTGATCATTATCAAACCTAGGTGCTGGCACTTTTTATAAAAGTTTCCTTGTCTAATGGGCTTTCTAACGGTATATCATTTTCCAGGATTCCTTTTATCTTCATATGAGAAATTACGTTTGTTTTACAAGAAAACGTGTTCACGAGCACTCAACAGTGTTAGTTTATCTAGTTGTTTAATTCATTGAAAAACTCTTTTAGATGGACCAGTAGTCAATTTTAATGTAGACTGTCCTTAAATTAGGAAGTTAAAGGTTACAAATTGCACAAAAAAAAAAAAATCTAAATTCTGAAATATTTGAGAAAATGTTAGGAAATATTTAAAACAAGTAGGGTGAAGGGACCAGTAATTGACTGCTTAAGAAAAAATTCGAGTTTAAGATAGAATAACTTCCGTTATTTTGGCTCCAGGTGTAGGTTGTAAAATTGTACCGCTCCAGTAGGATGTACTTTATTTTATTAATATTTTAAATGCAGTAAATTCGATCTTTATGTCAACCAAAAATGACTTTATTTGTAAGTATGTCAATGACCCAGTAATTGACATACCGAATTTTCGGTGGAACCAGTGTTTGACATGGGGTGGGACCAGTAATTGACATACAAATATATTCATGAAACGACATAAGGTATGCATTCAAAATCACTTTTAAATCTAAATAAATCACTTAAATCACTTTTTCAATTGGATTTATAACAAAAATCAGTCTATTCATAATTAATTACAATCAGTTCTTAAATAGGCAAACCTAAATAATCTAATATTTTTTCATCGTTACTCTTTTTCATGCAGTTTTTGACGATCAACCCTTACACAACTGTCCTACCGGACAGTTTTAATTAAATCTAAACCAAGACAGGTAATTTGAAGAACAGCCCTTACTTTCAATAGTACCAAGGAGATATTAGCTAACATGCTTGTTAGATCGTACACAATGTCTGTCGGCTCGCTTTTATCTCTTTCTCTCAACCCTTCCGCTCTCTTATCCTTTCAAGTTTCCGCTAAATATTTTGTTACTTAAACCTTTTTTTTGGGGAACTTTTTTTGGTTCTCACTTTACCAAACTCTACTTCCGATTAGACTATGTGGTCACATCCTTGTTTTATTCATTCCGCCTATAACGCTGCTACCGATCGCAACTACGCGACTTTGTGTTCGAGTTGTTGGTGCTTTCTAGTGAACCAAATTTCTCCTACGCTTCCCTTCTTTTGGAGCGCTTCGCTAATATTTTCCACAATCTGTGCTGCCAGTGTCATTTGCTTCGAAACCAAACTATCTGAATGTAATTCATTCTTACTTTCTGCATCTATTCAGTATTTTATTTTTTATTATTACTGAGTTACCTCTTGGGCACATGTATATTATACATTGTGTGCACGTTCATCGCGTCCCGCCACAGGTTGTAAGCATTCGCATTTATAACAGTAATAAATAAATGAAACGTCAATGAAAAAAAAACTAGATTAAAAAATATATATCTGTTATTGACTCTTTAACTTGGAAAGGATAGGTATTAAAATACACATACCTACAAATAAACCACTGATATCCACATAACTAGGTAACCAATTGACAAAAATATGTGTTATTAAAATAGGCACACCATAAAAGAAAAAATGAATGAAAAACAAAATATTCTTTCGGAATAGATAGGAAATGAACATCATAATATATCTTATGTAATTGATAATTAGCACTTGAAATCACAAGCCATTTGAAAACCTCACAAATCAACGGTTTTATTAAATTGGTATCGTTCTCCATAAAGTAGTACAGGGCGATCCAACCTTCACGTGTTTAGGAATTAAAAATGGTTTTCATACCGATTTCATTTTTTTTAATACAGTTTAGCCTATTTAGCCTATGGGATGCTATATATTCGTCTTCGGACAACATGTCTGTCAATTGGTAAATACAATAGATCTTACAATCTTTTTTATGTTATTAATGTGTAACATCACAAAGTCACCAACTTCTCCACGTATGTTTGATTTCGCACCTGGTACTTCTCTTGAGGGAGCTTCACTTTTCCTCTGGCCGTTTCCTTTGATGGAATTCTATGGTTTAGCCATTTCCTCCCTTTCTTCTTTGTCATGTGGCTAGGACCCAAAACTGAGGAAGAATGAGAGATTTTTCAACTCCGATAAGTGGGCGTCGTTTTTATTAGTCACGTAGGCCTCGTGAAGCTGTTCGGCGATCACGATTATTCCAGTTGGTTGTTCTCTACAGAATAATCATTCTGCATGCCCTCTTGAAATAAGGCGTACATTTGCTAATTCATTAATTTAAACATATTTTGTTGGAAGTTTTACTATTTATTTTGCCGATTTTTATCAATGATTTTATTTTAAAATGATTGAATTTTTAATTATAATAAAATTTATCAACCTATCTTATCATTTTCCCAGGAAGTCAATCACTGGTCTCAAACAAAAAAGCTGTAGGACTAGTAATTGACATGCATGTCAATTACTGGGCAGATTGCCGTTTCAAGGACCAGTGATTGATAGCCCCATTTTAATCCTCAATGCTTCTTATAATTAAAAAAAACTACATAAATGAAATCTACAAGTGATACTAATTATAACAGAACATTGATAACCACACGAATATATGAACAAATAAACGAAAAATAAGAAAAAAGGAAAATTATTTTCTTATCAATCCTCCTTAGCAACGGCTTGTTTTTTCCTTGATTTTGAACACAAATAACCTTCCACTGATACCAAGGAACCTTCCAATAATTAATATTTTTCTGGAACTGCTGCCCAAAGGCTTCTCAATAACGAAATTGAAAGAATCACCACTAAAAACGGCTCATATCCCTTATAATACCAGTTTATTTCTGGTATGTCAATTACTGGTGCCCAGTCAATTACTGGTCCCTTCACCCTACTATTTTTATAAAAAAATCATATAGTTTGTATTTACTCCAAATTACAATTTCACACACAATACACTGTTCAAAAAGAAAAAAATGTAAATAAGCCTTAACCACCCTTTGAACCCTCTAACAGATAATCGTTGTATCTGAATTAGGTATTAACCAGTACAACTAGGTGCCTTACAAATAAACTTCACTTATCTGTTACCTTGGTTTCAAAATTTTCTATCGTACCACAACACTGTTGAGTGCTCGTGAACACGTTTTCTTGCAAGACAAACGTAATTTCTCATACGAAGATAAAAGAAATCCTGGGCAAATGATATACCGTTTGAAAGCCCATTAGGCAAGGAAACTTTTATAAAAAGTACCAGCACCTAGGTCTGATAATGTTCACGTAAGGGCCTAATGAGTTTTCTTAAAAATTTCGATTACTTTTATTTTCCCAGTTTCCGGAAGAAGATTGAGGTTGTTTGGAGAATAACTTATGCTTTAAAATGGTGTCAATTTTTAGTAAATTTATCTGTCTTTCTAACCGTGTCATCAGAATCGAATTCGGACTAAAACTTTCTGAGTAATAACATTTTTATTGGAAAAAAGTAATGATTTTAGAAAAAAAAAAAATTAAAGTGACGTCACTCAAGAACAGAGGAAAATATGAAGTTGGCCAATACGTCATTGAACTCCACTTTAGATGTACTACACACAGTAGGCCTATGGACAATACTTACTGGTTCACCCTGTATATTCTCATGAAGATAGAAAGATAATGTAAAAATATGAATAACATTCGCGTTATCCAAATATTATTTAACATTTTTATAGAATACAAAAGCATTTTCACCATCAAATAGTAGGGGAAACAAAAAAATTTAAAAGTATCGGGAAATCCAGGCATTTTTTTGCTCCAAGTAATTCCGTGATCTATAAGAGGATAAAAATAATACAAAAAGCAAAAATAAAAAAATATAAAACAAAAAAAAGATGGGCAAGTATTTCTAGAAATATGTACTATAGAGCTCGAAATAGAATAATACAATACTCTCCTCTAAAGGAAATAAATATGGTATTTTTTTTTTAATAAAACAGATTTGTTGAGATATAAGGACTCTCGATAGAGTGAAGTGAGATTAGACCGTACCAGAGTATAGTCTGTAAATATCAGAACAGTCGGCAGGGTATCTAATATTAAAAAAAAAAAAATGAATTTCATTTCATTTTTTAAAAATTTGAATTACACTAGAGTATTACGAATTACAGTTTTTATGTACCGGTGGTCCGGATGAAAATATCCACTTCATAACTATCTCATTTCATAGAAATTAAAGGTGCATTTTTTCCCTTTTAAATTTAAATCACATTTATTTAAGTTGTTGCAAAAAAATTACAGTTATAAAGGAAGGTTTGACCTTTATTTTAAAGAAAATTTGGGAATTTTATATTTTATAGAAAAATAGAAAAAAATTGTCAAAGTTGGGTGTTTTTCAACGTTTCGCTTTTTCGTGCAGTTTTTGATGGTCAACCCTTATACAACTGTCCTACCGGACAGTTTTAATTTTATTTTACATCTATAACAATACCATTTATGCAATATATATTTTATCAATGATTACGGTAAGAATATCTTGCCAAGGATGGGCGGGTTTTGGTCTAGTGGTCAAGAGCGTGGCTTTGTAAGTGGAAGATTCCCAGTTCGAATCTCGCGTATGCAGTCATTCTTATTACTTAAAAAATCATAATACTTTTTTTTTAATAAAGTGTTGTCATACGAGGGATTCGAACTGAGGATCTCCCACTTACAAAGCCACGCTCTTGACCAGCACTCGCCCCTCCCTATCAAGATATTCTTGCCGTAATCATGGGTCAAGAAGTCTTTCATACGGGGTGCATTAAAATGATGTGATGGTTCCTTTTACTTGATGATAAAACAAATTTATCCTGATTCTCCCACAACCATTACATTCTTTAAAATCTTCAATTATTATTATTTTTGTTCTTTGCGTCACCAATAACATTTTTTGCAGTCAGAGGACCTCCCAAAACGTGTATTTCTGGTGGAAAATTAATATTGAGAACCGTTCACGAATAGATGAAATTGTAACTTTGATCTCAAATATCTCGGCTAATATTAGGGATATCGAAACGGGGTCAACATAGTTTTTCACAATTTTGTCAAAACCAGTGGTCCTTATGGAACCTTAATCGGGTTTTTAGGTGTAACTCCGCCAAAAATGAAGATACAGCATCGGGGGTGAAAAACTTGAAAACTAAACAGAAATAAACATATAGTTTACTTCGTGGGTTTTTTTGGAATTCCGCTTTCCTAAAAAGTTATTAGCGATTGGTGCGTTTTAAATGGACCACCCTATATGTCAGTATAGGTGATATACTTAACACTTTAATACTGAATAACGAAATGCTGTGTTCAAGTTGGAAGATAATAAAATTCGGGTATTTCCCCGTTAGCTCCCGGAATACGAAGTAAACCAAGCCATGAAGTCATGAGATGTCTAAAAAGTCCAAGTCACTAACACATGTGTGGGTATAAACCGACCGACTTCTGGATCACACTGTCAAAATTAGAATTAAAATAAAATTGTTTTTTGGGGGGATGCTAGAACCAAAAATTCGTGTAAAAAAGTGTATTTCTTCTTATTAGTGGACCGTGTTATTTCAAAATCGAGTAAAAAAAAGAAAAAAGAGTTGGGTGTACTTATTGTTCACAGCAGAAAACAAAAAATCAGGCAGAACAATTGCCAAAATGGAACTTATGCTGCCTGCGTCTCAATAGAAAAGCATGAGAATAAAGAAATAGAGAAATTAATTTTTTTGGGGGGTTGTATGAGGCAGGATGTTGGTTATACTAGAAAACTGTAAGGACAGCAAGTCCTGTGCACCCAGATTTCAAGCTATTACAGTATAGTTGGTGTTCTTACAAATCAGACTTTACTCAGGCTGACTAGCTGAATGGTGCAATTACAGTGGAGCTAGTTACTTGGAATGCCTGACTGCCAGTTAGAAGGAGAAACTGCTTGGCTAAGAGAGCTAGTGCTTCCAAGTCTCAGGGGTGCCAACTCCATGCTTTCCTGTACATCACTCAACCTGCTCGCCAGCTAGTTAATTAAATTGTTGTCCACCCACATATCTCATTACTTGCACTACTCACTTTTTAAGTAATTGCATTCAAGCAGATTTTCAAACTATTTTGTACTTTTTAAACACCAATTTAAAATCTTCTTTTAAATAGAGTTCAAATTGAAATCCTGCATCGGAATATGAAAAAGAATAAATATTTATTACTACTATAAATATATACATAAAATATATCACGGTTCGCCTAGAACGATTTTAATTGAAAAGTTCACCAACATGAAAGATTTTCCTTTCTCCTTATTATTTGGGTCAAAACTAACCAAAATCCACTGAAAACCAAATCGGTTTACGTTGCGGATTTTTTTTCTTTTAATTTTTCAGGTCAAAAAACGGCTTTTTTTGCATTGTTAAGCCTAATAAATGGAAAAACAATACAGTTTTATGCAAAACCAATGCATGCATTTTGAAGCTGAAGGAATTTCCGACAGATTGATGTATTTTATAAATGATAAAAATGAAATTTCGACATTCAAAATCAATAAAAAAGACATTTTTAAGTAAAATAAGGCAAAAACAAGGGTTTCTCGCATTTCAAAGCTTACTTAACAAATAAATCATTGTTTTTTTTGTGGATGGGAATGGGACTTTTCAAAAATGAGAAAAATTCCTGCAAAATACAATATTTATACACTGGAAAAAGTGAAATTTTTCAATTCAAATTCATTTAATGAAACTTTTTGGATTAAATTTTCAATTAAAATCGTTCTAGGCGAACCGTGATATACAGAAGTATAAATGTATTATACATTTCAACCTTCTTAACTAAATGAAGAAAGAGAAAAGTTAGGTGAGGAGGATTGGAATGCAGGGAAAAAAGGAGAGGAAAAACCTGCAGCTAGTGTAGAGAGCTAGAGTAGGATATGTTTTAGTCTTTTGTGTCCTGTATGTTGTAGAAGGACCTGTAGGAGGCTATGTCCGCGGCAGAGTGGATTAGGATGACAGTCTAGGATGGAAAGGAGTTTTAGCAGACTGATTTTGGATATAGGAGTGTACCGGGAGATAATGGATGCAGTTTCTGTGGAGTGAGTCAATTCTAGTGTGTCGTGGAGTCTCCAGAAATTTGTTCTGCGTTGTCCTGGAGTTTCTTGATGTTGCTCTACTACAAGTCTAGGCTCCAGGCGGAGCAGGCGTGGAATATAATCCCCAACCATTAGTTTACCATTCTGAGTTGACCATCGATTATTAAACAGGTGCTATCTCTTTCTCGAGCTAAAAAAAAAAGAACTCCTTCCAGACATTTCTTTCCTTACATCCTGTGTCCACAATTCTCTTCGGTCATCCTAAGGAGCAGTTGCAAATGTTTTTCCTTTTTTTTCAGGCCATTTACCATCAATCTTTTTAACGAGATGGCCAAACCACAGAATTCGGCCGCTATAAATATTGTGAAGGGTTTCTTATTTCGAATTTCTTCATTTCGCACTTTACAGTCGGCTAGTCTACCACATCTTCATCAGAAATCTCCCTCCTTAGCTGGATAAAAACCTTTTAAGCTGTAGTCAAAGCAATTCGTCCAGAGGATAGAGCACTCTGAAATGCTAGTTCCTGTAACAAAAGATCTCCTATGAAACTGAGGCAATCTTTTAGCAAAAGTAAACCTAAGAGAAAGCCCTGGTTCTCCAGGTTGGAGATTTGGGATAGAGCTAGCACACACTCCATTTATGAAAGAAATATATATTTTTTTTTGTGTCACCAAAAAACATAAAAATCCTAAATAGGGAAAATAATGTTTTACTACTATCATAAAAAAGTTGGGATATTACCCATTTTTATTTGGTTAGAAGAGGATAATGACTATGGAGAAGTAGAAGACCAGCGGAAGATGTCATTATAAGGTTTTGATTAAAATCGGTGAACCCGAAGTAGTTCTTTTTTCGGTTTTTCAGAATTTTCTTGAACACATTTCCAAAAATTTCTTTTTAAACTTGGTGAAGGAATGATTTTCATTTGTAACAATATGTCAGGAAAATTCTATCATAGGGCACTTCTGAGAGAAGGATTAGTAAGGTTATGCTTCAAAAGAGCCATTTTTTTGAATAATGTTTTCTCTTGTCACCTGTAATTGAAAGCGCGCGAAGGCGCCTACACCCAGATGCAGAGACGCGGGAATTTTAGAAAGGGTTAGTTAATCTCTAGTGTCTTCAGTTCAGAAGCACCTACCACCTCGTCAAGGTTGGACACAAGTGGGAGGTCCAAGGCCGGGAAGGGTCAGGACCATAAAGAGGGCAACAATAAGAACACCAAGAAGACAAACCCTAAAGCTGAAGAAGAAGAAGAAAACACTGTTGCTGAAGAATAGATGAATATTTAAAAGGCACTGTCAGGTTCCCTGGATAGAAATGAGAAGCCGTTAAGAGTTAAGATTCTAATAGGGCGGCCTTTAAGACCTACGCCACTGCGACTCCTTTGGATCTATTGTGGCTCCCCTTCTCTAGAGCTCGCCCTCCAGACCCGTCCGTTTAATCAGACTCTTGATACTGGAGAGCGGCTCTTGGGGTAAAGCTCCTCAGGCCTTGGGTTTTTCCTCCCCGAGAAGTAACATCCTTAGCCATACGAGCTCTTCACACTAACACAACACGTGCAGTGCCGTTTCCTCCTCCTCTTCCTGACAGAACCTACAAAGGCTATCATCTGCCAGGCCCATGCGATGCATGTGTTTTCTGAGCCTGCAGTGGCCGGTTAATAGGCCCACAATTATCCTTAAAGCCCTACGGCCTTGTCGGATTAAATCTGCAGTTAGCTTTGGCGAATAGCCCTTGAAGAAACTCCTTCGCCCGTCTCCTTGCCTGGCAAGTCACCACCCCTGATACCTAGTCTGCATCCATAGTTTAATGGCCGCAGTCTAAGAAACCCCCAAAATAGGGCTCCGGGCCAACGAAGTGTCCCGCAGAGCCTTCCTGGGCCAATAAATCTACCACTTCGTTTCCTTTATGTCCTGAATGGCCAGGTACCCAAACCAGAAAGACCTTATTTTGGTCATTAATTTCCTTCAGGGCACCCAGACAGTACCAAACCAGCTTTGAATTGACCTGGTAGGAACTAATGAGAAGAATCACAGCAAAGGTTATAGATGCGAGGCTACAGAAATTTGGCACAGAAACAGAAGCGTGGGAAAAATAAAGGTTAATGCGCGGGAAGATGGGTAGCGGGAAAGATAAACCGCAAACAGAAAGCTGAGTGTGACTGAACAATAAAAATCAAATCAAGAACTAAATTTCCAATTTTTGAAGAATATCGGGTGGCCAAAATGGCCATATTATCATTAAATTTTTCAGTATTTCGAGATTTTCTTAAAAAAACACTCTTACGTAGCTCACTTTGTGCTTGCGATACTAAGATATACGAGGGTCGTTTGAAAAGTCCGTGCAAAAATAAAAACTACTTAATTTTTTGGGGTAAACCTTTTTTATTTTTCAACATAGTCTCCTTTTAGGCTTATACACTTCGTCCAACGCTGCTCTAGTTTGTTGATCCCTTCCGAATAATAGAAGTTGTCCAAGTCTGAAAAATAGCCATTCGTTTCTGCAATCACCTCCTCGTTTGAATAAAATCTTTTTCCCGCCAGCCATTTCTTCATATTGGGGAACAAATAGTAGTCCGAGGGAGCCAAGTCTGGAAAATAGGGGGGGATGTGAAACGAGTTGGAACCCTATTTCCATTAATTTTGCGACCACAACTGCTGAGGTGTGAGCTGGTGCGTTGTCGTGATGGAAAAGGACTTTTTTGTGGGCCAATCGTGGGCGTTTTTCTTGCAGCTCGGTTTTCAAACGGTCCAATAACGATGAATAATATGCACCTGTAATAGTTTTACCCTTTTCCAGATAGTCGATGAGGATTATTCCTTGCGAATCCCAAAAGACAGTCGCCATAATCTTTCTGGCCGAAGGAACGGTCTTCGCCTTTTTTGGCGCAGATTCCCCCTTGGTAACCCTTGTTTAGATTGTTCTTTGGTCTCAGGAGTGTAGTGATGTATCCATGTTTCATCCACAGTGACGAAACGACGCTTAAAGTCCTGCGGATTCTTCTGGAACAGCTGCAAACCGTCCTTGCAACACTTCACACGATTTCGTTTTTGGTCAAGCGTGAGCAATCGCGGCACCCATCTTGCGGATAGCTTTGTCATGTCCAAATGTTGATGCAAAATATTATGTACCCGTTCATTCAAGATGCCCACAGCACTAGCAATCTCACGCACCTTCACTCTTCTGTCATCCATCACCATATCATGGATTTTATCAATGATTTCTGGAGTAGTAACCTCAACAGGGCGTCCAGAACGTTCAGCGTCACTTGTGCCCATATGGCCACTCCGAAAATTTGAAACCACTTATAAACTGTTCTAATCGAAGGTGCAGAGTCACCATAATGTTTATCAAGCTTCTCTTTAGTCTCCTGAGGCGTTTTGCCTTTCATAAAGTAGTGTTTAATCAGCACACGAAATTCTTTTTCGCCCATTTTTTGAAAATCACTCGACTTCCTCGATTCAAACGAATGCCAAACACAAAGAAATAGACCGATCTGGCTGAAACTTGGTGTGTGTTCTTCCAAGAGATGCTACTAACTAAACATAATCTCGATACGCGCCAGTGGTGCTATCTAACTTTGCACGGACTTTTCAAACGACCCTCGTATGTGTAGGTATACAACTTTTATTTGTAAAATTATTGGCCTGAAAATTTCATTAAAGAACTTAAGTGAAAACATCATCTCCCTTGAGTAATATTAAACGATGCTAAATTTATTTCCTAAATTTGAGTTTAAATTAAACTCAACTGGAAAGAAACTCTTTTTTTTTTTTTTTTTTTTTTTTTTTTTTTTTTTTTTTTTTTTTTTGGCGCATCAACAGCTGAGGTCATTAGCGCCCGGAGCTTTTTCCAGTGCACTGCCGGCCTCCGGACAGTGTTCTCTCGTTACAGACAACACTGTCCATCACCGGACAGTGAGCTGTAAGAAGCTCCTAGGAAGAGAAAATCTAAGGGTCAGCTGCTGGATTCGAACCCGGGACCTCCGCGTGGGAGTCCAGTATGCTAACCTCATAGCTAATCCCTTCCCTGAAAGAAACTCTTTACACAATATATTGTTCACTTTCAAGAAATAGCTTAAAATATTTCCCCTAAACTTCGAATATATAGTTACATAAGATACATAAAAGTTTTAGAACTTCTAATTTGATCATTAAAACGGTCCGGTAGGTATAAGGGTTGATCCGTCAGTAACTGCACGAAAAAGAGTAACGTTGAATAACACCCAACTTTGACAATTTTTTTTTCTCTTTTTCTATAAAAGATAAAATTCCCAAATTTTCTTTATATTATACAGGGTGAACCAGTAACTAATGTCCATAGGCCTACTGTGTGTAGTACATCTAAAGTGGAGTTCAATGACGTATTGGCTAACTTCATATTTTCCACTGTTCTTGAGTGACGTCACTTTAATTTTTTTTTCTAAAATCATTACTTTTTTCCAATAAAAATGTTATTACTCAGAAAGTTTTAGTCCGAATTCGATTCTGATGACACGGTTAGAAAGACAGATAAATTTTATAAAAATTGATACATTTCAAAGCATAAGTTATTCTCCAAACAGCCTCAATCTTCTTCCGAAAACTGGGAAAATAAAAGTAATCGAAATTTTTAAGAAAACCCCATTAGGCCCTTATGTGATCATTATCAGACCTAGGTGCTGGCACATTTTATAAAAGTTTCCTTGTTTAATGGGCTTTCAAACGGTATATCATTTTCCAGGATTCCTTTTATCTTCTTATGAGAAATTACGTTTGTTTTTGCAAGAAAACGTGTCTTCACGAGCACACAACAGTGTTATCAGAATAACAGAATTTTTCATATGAAGATAAAAGGAATCTTGGAAAATGATATACCGTTAGAAAGCCCATTAGGTAAGGAAACTTTTACAAAAAGTGGCCAGCACCTAGGTCTGATAATGATCACATAAGGGCCTAATGAGTTTTCTTCAAAAATTTCGATTACTTTTATTTTTCCAGTATCCAGGAGGAAGATTGAGGCTGTTTGGAGAATAAATTATGCTTCGAAATGGTGTCATTTTTTAGAAAATTTATCTGTCTTTCTAACCGTGTCATCAGAATCGAATTCGGACTAAAACTTTCTGAGTAATAACATTTTTATTGGAAAAAAAGTAATGATTTTAGAAAAAATAAATTTAAAGTGACGTCACTCAAGAATAGTGGAAAATATGAAGTTGGCCAATACGTCATTGAACTCCACTTTAGATGTACTACACACAGTAGGCCTATGGACATTAGTTACCGTGGTTCACCCTGTATATCCTCGTTTATAACTGTAATTTTTTCGTAATAGTATAGATTAATTATTTTTCGAGGTAAACGATTCCAAAAATGGGCCAAAAAAAGCAGTTTCAAAAATTGGTCTTCTTCTTGTTGTTACCTTTTTTTTGTAAACTGCGTAGCGCCTAAACGCGTGAACCGATTTTCATAAATGAGTTCTACAAAAATTCATTTTTTGGGCGGTTCTACGGGAACAGTTGGTATAGACTTTCTTGTAAGGTTATATTTCAGTGTAATATACGATTACAAAGTTTATAATATTACTAATAACTAAATTTGACTCAAATTTTCGGTATTTGAAGAATATTTACGGGTTAGAACTTAGAGAATACTAGTTAGAGGAAGTCATTTGAGTGGTCACAGCAGATATTTTTTAATACATCCATCGTTTGCAATATAATTTCTGAGCAACTCAGTTTAACCGTGGAAGCCGAACCGTATTTTATTTGTAACAATTTTACATAGTAATGCATTATTGACTACACTGACAACTTTACAACAGCGACCAGTATTTGTAGTAAATGTGTGCTTCAAAACAGTTCCCTGTGGACAAACTTTCCGCATGTGACCTCCTACAGATGTGGAGCAGAGAAATATAAATTAGAATTTAGTATGAAAAGTTAAACGTGAATGGATTGAATTTTTCAAAAAAAAAAAAAAACCTGATATAAATTGCATATTTAAAAAGTTTGCTTTCAGGAGAAAAGTAATGTAATATTTGAACAAATTACGGCCCAGTAGTTGCCAAGTTAGAAGTCAATATTTCAGGTGAGTAGTTGTAAGTATGCAAAAAAAATATTTCTATTAAAAAAAACACATACGGCAAACTTTTGCTGCATTTATTTTATTTTTATAATCATCCATCTATTTATTTGCAACTGTAAAATTTATAAAAATTAAATGTGGAACCTAGAATAAAATGACATGAATAGTATTTGAAGAATCGGCTCTGAAATTCCAAGATTCAATGCTAATAAAGATCTAGGATTTATCTTTAGTCTGTTTTGTCCAAGTACATTGATGGTATCTTCCAGTACAGCTTTACAGAATGTGGCGATTTCTTATTAGGAATGCTTAAACTTTCCTGTAACATTAACGGTCTTAGGATACTATACAACAGTCTAAAAGGAACCGAGTAGAAATGCCTTGCCGATCTCGTAGACTATTATTTTGATGCATTTTTAAATTAAGGCATACCTAGTGGCCTAAGAGACTGTGAACTTGTTCTAAATTTCCATATTCCGAATTCTAACTCCGAAAGTAAAGTAATTGCCCATTTTTTCAGGCGGTCTTTACTTCCAACTACCAATTAGGTGTCGAGGACGGAGGCGACTAGCAAACATACTTTACTGTAAATTCTTTTTATTAACCATTAAATAAAATCCAAGGCCCTAAGACCAGGAATCGAACCCAGTACCACAATACATATTAGCTTTACAGGTCCTCGCCTCTTAACCGCTCGGCTACAGTGGCGCCCTACAAGTTATAAGTACACTAACTAATAAGTGTAACATAATTGAAAATAAGTAAATAAAATTAAGTTGAAATTAAAAGTTGAATTGATGGCCTACAACTTCACTTGTTTGATAATCTCATGAATGTGAATGTTGATAGATGCCACAAAAATGGGGCACCCATTTTTTCGATCTGAGGGTGCATCAGCCTGTTGTTCCAACTATAACGGTAGACATCAACAAGCCCCAAAGATGGCCTGTGTTTGTCGTCCTAATTTTGTTACTAAGAATTATCTGGTACCTAGATGCGCCACAACTTATATACACCGAAAAGTCAACTCTATAAGGAATAAAATAGCAGGACCTATGCCCCATGGAATCGCAGTCAAAAGAGGCTTATTGTGCCCTTCCCTTTGGATACAATGGACGAAACCTCCCCTACTAAGAAGGTTGAGGAAGTCTTTCCCTACTAGTTCTTTTTGCGCTACTATCTCCTTTGGTCTCAAAGATCTAAAGGTTCCACAGCGCAACCACTCGATTGCAACACAATCGAATAAGTGAGAGGCCGTTTCCTCCTCTTCCTGACACACTCTGCACAACGGTTCCAAGCTAATAAGCCCCACCTTGCGCAAATTCTTCCTGAACCTACTGATGGCCTGTGAATATGCCTGTGATTCAGAGTAATCTGATTTCTACCCAAGCACAGGGTCACTTTTGAAAGCCAACTCTAGGTATTGAAATGAATAATATTTAAATAATCGAAGCCTACTATTTTATATTTAATATTTTCACTAAAATAAAAGAAAAATCGATTTTAGGAGGTTCAGAGGGTTAGTTAACTTAAGAGTGTCAGATTTAGCTCTTGTTTACACAATTAGTTTTAAAGTTGATAGGATGGTTAAACTTCGTACTAAAAAAACTTTAGCTACAAAGTTTTACAATAATGTGGTTTTGAAAAGCGCCAAGTTTGCGAATTACCTGTTAATATAATTAATAGGAATTTAGGATATAGTTGGTGGCTTTATAGATGGGGTTGGTGGAAGGACAATAGACATTTTGGTAAGATACCTACACAAATCATTTAACTGAAATATAATATAATGCAGTTCAGTGGTGATAATTTAACTGGCTGTAATGTTACACGGTAATCTGATCAGCGCCTCTTAAATATTATTCAGTCTTACTGGTCAACCTTTGTCCACTTTATCATGAAATTAGACTACCAATTAGGTGTCGTGGACGGAGGCAACTAGCAAACATACTTTACTGTAAATTTCTTTTATTAACCATTAAATAAAATCCAAGGCCTAAGACCGGGGAATCGAACCCAGTACCACAATACTTATTAGCTTTAAAGGTCTCGCCTCTAACCGCTCGGCTACCGCTGCGTAGTAAAAAGGTTATACACATTAAATACTTGAATTTTGTTTGAAGAACTATTAAGGTATTTATTTCTGTATAAACTGTAATAGGGCCATTTTAAAAATATGTGTTCGAGAGATTCCTCGCTTGCTCTGCATAATTTACAAGTTTCAGATTATTCTAAGCTGTTCTGCTCTATCTTTTTTGTATAAATAGTACATTTTTCAGCAGCACTAATCCTGAGTTGACTGTACACCTCTGACAAGTTTCAAACAAATATTATAAAATTAAAACTGTTCGGTTGTCCTACCTGTCCAGTTGTGTAAGGGTTGATCGACAAAAAACTGCACGAAAAATCGTAACGTTCAAAAAAACCCAACTTTTCTTCTTTTAATTATAAAAGATAAAATTCCCAAATTTTCTTTAAATTACAGGGAAAATCCTCCTTTATAACTGTTATTAATTTTTTTGCAACAACATACATCTGATAGATTTTGAGAAAGGCGTTGCCGAAAATGATCAAAAACGGCACTTTCAGAAATTGTTCTTGTTCTTGTTGTTGTTCTTCTTCTTGTTCTTGTTTTTCTTGCTACCTTTTTTTTGTAAGCATAAGTAATAGTTCTCATATTTTGCGTGCAGAATTTCCTTATAAAATAAGAGGAAGAATGTGCTCTCTCTGAGTCATTTGAAATAGATTTCTGACTCCAATCAATTAAGAGTTTGTTTATAAATTTTTCATTAAATCTGCCTACAGCCAGTCATACCATAACGCTATGAAATAGCTTTCTATATGAGATACCCAGTTGTATTTAATGATATTACTAGAAGAGCTACATCAATAAAATTTGATCGTTTTTCTAGCAAGAGGTTTGCTTTAGCAAAATCAAACAAACTTCAAGAAAAAAAGAAGCGATAGAAAGGAAAATAAAAAACAGAAATACTGGATATTTTTTCTTTCACAGCTTCAACCGACTGCAATTGTGTTCCTTTTAATGCAGTTTTGACTTTGGGTAACAGATAAAAGTCACATGGGGCCGTCAGGTCAGGCGAATAAGGCGGATGGCCTAAAACTGGGATGTTTGTACTTGGCTAGAAACGTCCTATGACAGACAATGCAGTGTGAGTGACAGACTTGGCTCTTTTTCCTGAACTATTGGATCCAAAAATAGACGACCTAATGTGTACAATATACGGATGGCATTGAACTACAATGTTAGAAACAGAAATTATGGAAATTCCAGCAAAACTAATGAAGATTCTGTATTTTTCCCTGTTTTCTGAACTATTACATTCAAAAATAGTCGACCTAATGTGTATAATATACGGTTGACATTAAAGTACATTGTTAGAAACAAAAATTATGGAAATTCCAGCAAAACTAATGAAGATTTTGTATTTTTCCCTGTTTTCTGAACTATTACATTCAAAAATAGTCGACCTAATGTGTATAATATACGGTTGACATTAAAGTACATTGTTAGAAACAAAAATTATGGAAATTCCAGCAAAACTAATGAAGATTTTAAAATTTTTCCCTGTTTTCTGAACTATTACTTTCAAAAATAGTCGACCTAATGTGTATAATATACGGTTGACATTAAAGTACAATGTTAGAAACAGAAATTATGGAAATTCCAGCAAAACTAATGAAGATTTTAAAATTTTTCCCTGTTTTCTGAACTATTACTTTCAAAAATAGTCGACCTAATGTGTATAATATACGGTTGACATTAAAGTACAATGTTAGAAACAGAAATTATGGAAATTCCAGCAAAACTAATGAAGATTTTAAAATTTTTCCCTGTTTTCTGAACTATTACTTTCAAAAATAGTCGACCTAATGTGTATAATATACGGTTGACATTAAAGTACAATGTTAGAAACAAAAATTATGGAAATTCCAGCAAAACTAATGAAGATTTTAAAATTTTTCCCTGTTTTCTGAACTATTACTTTCAAAAATAGTCGACCTAATGTGTATAATATACGGTTGACATTAAAGTACAATGTTAGAAACAAAAATTATGGAAATTCCAGCAAAACTAATGAAGATTTTAAAATTTTTCCCTGTTTTCTGAACTATTACTTTCAAAAATAGTCGACCTAATGTGTATAATATACGGTTGACATTAAAGTACATTGTTAGAAACAAATATTATGGAAATTCCAGCAAAACTAATGAAGATTTTGTATTTTTCCCTGTTTTCTGAACTATTACATTCAAAAATAGTCGACCTAATGTGTATAATATGCGGTTGACATTAAAGTACATTGTTAGAAACAAAAATTATGGAAATTCCAGCAAAACTAATGAAGATTTTAAAATTTTTCCCTGTTTTCTGAACTATTACTTTCAAAAATAGTCGACCTAATGTGTATAATATACGGTTGACATTAAAGTACAATGTTAGAAACAGAAATTATGGAAATTCCAGCAAAACTAATGAAGATTTTAAAATTTTTCCCTGTTTTCTGAACTATTACTTTCAAAAATAGTCGACCTAATGTGTATAATATACGGTTGACATTAATGTACAATGTTAGAAACAGAAATTATGGAAATTCCAGCAAAACTAATGAAGATTTTAAAATTTTTCCCTGTTTTCTGAACTATTACTTTCAAAAATAGTCGACCTAATGTGTATAATATACGGTTGACATTAAAGTACAATGTTAGAAACAAAAATTATGGAAATTCCAGCAAAACTAATGAAGATTTTAAAAATTTTCCCTGTTTTCTGAACTATTACTTTCAAAAATAGTCGACCTAATGTGTATAATATACGGTTGACATTAAAGTACAATGTTAGAAACAAAAATTATGGAAATTCCAGCAAAACTAATGAAGATTTTAAAATTTTTCCCTGTTTTCTGAACTATTACTTTCAAAAATAGTCGACCTAATGTGTATAATATACGGTTGTCATTACAGCTGTCGCGGTCATTAGTATTTGCCGCATGTATAGTTTTTTCTGTAGCAGCATCAGTCTCGTTATTTATTAGCCACATCTCGTAGGTTTTAGACAAAGTAGCTTAACCAAGAGTATCATTTTAATGGATCAAGTAGCACTATCCTATTAAATAGGTTTTTGAAGTTTTGAACGATTTAAGAAAAACTGGTTTTTCGGTTTGAATTGGAACTTTCATTAAAAATTGAATGACGTAAACAGCACTAAAAGAATGTCGTGTAAATATTTACCAAATTATTATTATTATTATTTTTATAAACCAGTGATCATGTAATATTGATTATTTACCGAGAACAATATTAACTAAAAATAACTATGTGTAAAGGACAATAAAGTTTAGGCAACTAGACGGTAGCTCTTGATAGATGGTTACATAATATTTACTCAATCTTCAAATTAACTAACTTACTACAAGATAAGCGAAACATCTACCGAAATCTCATGGAATTCATTGTCTCAAAAAGGCCACTTTAATTAAACTTACCCGTCAAGTTGACATTAAGGAAATTACTGAATTTTAAGCTTAATTAAGGTTTGCAAGTTCTGGTAAGACTATAGAACTCTTTCTATCGTGGTGTGTTGAAGTTTTAGTGAATACTTAATGGCTACATTGTAGGTATCGAAAGTAAGTTTGTTTTTCGTTCAAGATCTCTACCAAATAGTTTTAGCTCAGTAGGTTCTTTACCACCTGGGCTTCTATGGCTCTCTGGAGGAAATGAGAAGTGGTTAAACAGTTTTTAACATTAAAATGGCACCTTACAGGCAAACTGTCCCCATACTTTTCTCCGCAAAGTGACGTTAATAGAATTTTAAGAAATGCGAGGTGTGGCTATTAAATAACGAGACTGATGCTGCTACACAAGAACTATGCATGCGCCAAATCCTAACGACCGACAGCTGTGCAGCGTAAAGCGTTCTCTTTCGATTGCAGCGTCTCACGTGTTTGTAGAGAAATCTGTCTGACCGGAACCGTCGTTTGTGTAAGAGGTGTTAGTTTCGTTTTGCCCGAAAACATCGATACTACACATGTAGTAGAGCAACGAATTGTCGTGAAATTTCACATCAAAACTTGGTAAAACCGCTTCTGAAACTTATCTTTTATTAAAAGAAGTTTATGGCGATGAATGTTTATCACGTGCGCCAGTTTTTTGAGTGGTTCAAGCGTTTCCAAGATGGCCGAGAAGACGTCGGAGATGATGACCACCCAGGTCGCCCTTCCACGTCCAAAACGAATGAAAATATCGATTATAATTAATCAACATTACTACCGTGAGATGCTTGCTCAACTCCGTGAAAGAGTAAGAAAAACTAGTCTAGCAAGTAGAGGTTTAGGAAAACAGGGAAAATACAAAATCTTCATTAGTTTTGCTGGAATTTCCTTAATTTCTGTTTCTAACATTGTACTTTAATGCCAAGCGTGCATTTTACACATTAGGTCGACTATTTTTGGATCCAGTAGTTCAGGAAAAAGGGTGAAATCCATATCACAGGAAAATTCCAATATGAACGTGGATTTCACAGCAGAAATCTATAAATGATTGATGATTCGTGTTTAGAAATCGCGAACAAAGCCCCTAATCAATCAGGAATGCCATCATTTTAAGTAAAAGTAATTAATCTAAATAGAATTATAACTATAGCGTTCGTTGTAAAGGGGTATTTTCGGCTGAAAAATTTTCTTCAAACAATTTTTGTAAACCCATTTGTTAATCCCTAATATTATTATAATAATGTACTGTAAAAACAAGAGTGTGCTACTCGCGGCCTGAAATTGAATTAAAAACCTGTTAATAATCTGGAGTATATCTAAATAATTTGTTTTAATTAATTACCCTTCCTGCATTATATTACATATTATTATAGTATATATTTTTACAAATTATAAAAATGAATGTGTGATACTGTTATAAAATGGCTGAAATTAGTTAATAGTTATTTATAATGCTTCGAAAAAAAAACACGGTTTCATCAAAGCAGAGTTGTGTAGAATAATTTACTTTTTTTTCATTATTTATTGATTGGTACTTGAATAAACATAAATTACTTCAGTTAAAGTGTGAATAGAGAGTAAACTCCAATTACATGATGCAAAAGCTGCCCGGCATAGCCAATGCATAATGCAACCGTTGGGACACTAGAACAGAGAAATCAGCCAATGTTGACACTTCTGGGAGGACTTTTTATGATTGGAATTTGTGTAAGATGGGAGATAATGAGGCCAGCGTCTTTTTTAGACGTTGTGGTGGCCAAACCAAAAAGAAGTGCCAAAAATGGGACGAGTAAGAATACATACGGGCTAGTGGCCATCACCGACCAAAATGTGTTAAATGCGCCGGACTTTCAGAATTATTTAAAAAAAACCTATCAAATTGCCAGCCACTACGGTGAATTACAAGGGTTGGTCCACTCACCTAGCAGTGCAACAACCAAAAATTAATGAGCACTCAACCCAATGGCCACGTGCAGAAGTAGATGCCTTCACTCTCTTACGTATCAACAATCCAGAGCCCACGCTGCAGAACTACCAACAACACGCAGCCTCAGATACTTGCTCCTACAAAAGGGACAACACTTTAACCAACCTATTCCATGAAATAGTCCAGTATACCGACTCCAACATAGCACTACCTCTGAGGCCACCTAGAGCTCAGTATAGTTACGCCCAGATAGCCGCTTCAGCGCAAACCACTTTACCTCTTCCTACATCTGAACCCTCTTCAGACATCTCATCTCATCTGGAATCCTTCCTAAATGAATTCAAGGACCTGATAAATCTTCTTAAAAACGTCTTAAATTATCTCGATGAACTTTTTGCAATATTCTCTCTCACAGTTCTGTTATGGAACTCAAACGGACTACTGATACACCCATCTTAACTAACCGACAGCGCTTCTACAGGTTACTCAACCTACAGAGCTGACTACATTGAACAAAGAGCCAAAGGTGGCCCTGCAATTCTAGTCCGAAATGCCTTGTCTCAGTTTCTTCATCACCATGAGTCTAATAACTTCTATCAGCTCACTTCTATCACTCTCCTTTGCTCTTCATCCAGTAATCAAGTCAGCAGCATGTACAATTATGTACTATCCCTCCTTATTTAAATCCCTTGGCTCACGATTCATTGCTGGTGGCTATTGAAAAGCAAACTCCCACGGACGCCTTCTTCACCTAATTTTGAATATCTACATATTGGCCTTCTGATCAAAATCATGTCCCACATCTAATAGACTTGTTTGTTACGTCTGGCACAGGCTTCATTTTTACATCAATCCATTGACAAAATTAGTTATCATCTGATCATTCCATCAGTTTTCTTTACACTCAGCATTACTCCGATTCAAAAATCTCCTTATACAGGGTGTACACGAAGGAGAGGTCAAAATTTCGGAAGGAGATTTACTTTGTAAATGCAGAACTGAGAACCGACATTAAAGTAAAAATTTCATTGTCTATAAGAAACGTTTTGAGGCTCTGGATTAAGCACATTTATAGAAAATTTAATGCTCTTTCGTTTGGAATAAGCAGATTTGTTGTAGGATAAAGGATAGAAAAGTTACGGCCCGTTTTTATGGTTAAAACCGCGAATATCGACGGAAATGTTAAAAAATGCAAATATCTTGGGACACTATTAAGAATCGGGCCAAAGTGAATAGAATACTTTTTTGTTGCATTTGAGCTGCTGAATCACCTCCCCGAAGTTTCAAACCTCTCCTCCGTGTACACTCTGTACAAGTGATTAGCAACTATTTCTTAGTCCCCAAACCTGGTTTAACACGAAACCTACGCGATAACAATAATTCAACACCTCGCGAGAAGTAAACTTACTTTAAATAATGTTCTACGCCTAACATTAGGCACAGATATTCGTAACGTAGAAGACATAATATTTGTAAGGAATGTAAGGCTTTATAGTCTACTAAATTTGGTGCACGAGTGAAATTAATGCGAGGTAGGATGTACGTACGTAGAGAGTAGATTTGTTGTGCTTGGTATTTACAAGATTTATACTAGACCAGTGGATGGAGCAATATATTTACATACACAGCTAGAGAGCAATGTTAATGAACTTAGTAGATAACAGCGATCTATATAAATCTTTGTAATATGCGAACGGACAATTATTTCGGACGTTTGCCAACTAAGGAGATTGCTTATAACTGGGCATAGTGAATTCACACTTGTAATCCAAGTAATTTTATGTGCTCATACGCTTGCAACGTGAAGAATTGTAATCTTGTCTAAATTTAAATAACCATAAAAACCCTTTGATTTTTTGTTTTTCTTTCTACGAGCTTCATACAGCTCATTGTCCAGTCCATACGGCACTATTGTTTGTGGCGAGAGAACGTAGTCCGAGGGCCAGCAGCGCACTCAAAAAAGCTCCAAGCGCCAATGACCCCCGAATGTTGTAGCACCTTAATTTAAAAAATAATAATATAAGTTGAACTTTTCAAACAAATTTATGGGAAAAATTTAAATTCTTCGCAGTAGTTGAATTTATATGAATTTCATAAATAAGTTATTAACTGCTTCTAGCTTACTGATCGGTTATACGACGTAAAGCTTGCTTGGAAATAAGCACTTTTCCTGCTTTATAAGCATGCAATGTGGCAGTGCAAAGCAAGTTAGTGTATGCTTAGTGTTTAACATATAGATAGAATATTCAATGTGCTATTTTTATACAACGAAATAAAAACGGTTGCAAAATAAATGCTAAGCTTTTGCAAAACTACCTCGTAAAAAACAAAATTTTGCAGTAAGGTTAAACGCTTCCTCTAATAATTAGATAGTTTTACGTATAGTTTTAAAAAAAGATAGCACATTAGAAATGCAATTATTGCATTAAGAAAAAGTGGTGTCATTGTTAAGGCTTGATTTTATTTGATTTTTTTTTTTTTTATTCTATAATTGCATCTTAGGTAAGACAAAAATTTGCGATTATATCTAATTTTCAAATCCAAGTGAAATTACCATTTTAAGATCCCCTGATTCCAAAAAGTAGTTTTTAAAAAAATTGTCTTCAGTCTTTAAAGTCTGTGGTAAGCATAACATTAACAAGAAAAATAGTCGCAGAAAAAGTATTCTTTATAGACGCTCTTTAGACCTCTTTTAACATCCAGCCTGCCCAGTCTGGAGATTACAGCTAGGAACACACTGACCGAAAAGACCTGCAGACTGTACATCAACAACAAAACTGCAACAAGCATACAGTCAACTGAAACAGTTATACCCACTAATTAACAGAAACACACCGCTCTAAACACTGCTGGCACTGTACTGCTCTACAAGACGCACCTTAGACCTCTTTTAACATCCAGCCTGCCCAATCTAGAGATTACAGCTAGGAACACACTGACCGAAAAGACCTGCAGACTGTACATCAATACAAAACTGCAACAAGCATAGAGTCGACTGAAACAGTTATACCCACTAATTAACAGAAACACATCGCTCTAAACACTGCTGGCACTGTACTGCTCTACAAGACGCACCTTAGACCTCTTTTAACATCCAGCCTGCCCAATCTAGAGATTACAGCTAGGAACACACTGACCGAAAAGACCTGCAGACTGTACATCAACACAAAACTGCAACAAGCATACACTCGACTGAAACAGTTACACCCACTAATTAACAGAAACATACCGCTCTAAACACTGCTGGCACTGTACTGCTCTACAAGACGCACCTTAGACCTCTTTTAACATCCAGCCTGCCCAATCTAGAGATTACAGCTAGCAGCACACTGACCGAAAAGACCTGCAGACTGTACATCAACACAAAACTGCAACAAGCATACACTCGACTGAAACAGTTATACCCACTAATTAACAGAAACATACCGCTCTAAACACTGCTGGCACTGTACTGCTTCACAAGACGCACCTTAGACCTCTTTTAACATCCAGCCTGCCCAATCTCGAGATTACAGCTAGGAACACACTGACCGAAAAGACCTGCAGACTGTACATCAACACAAAACTGCAACAAGCATACAGTCGACTGAAACAGTTATACCCACTAATTAACAGAAACACACCGCTCTAAACACTGCTGGCACTGTACTGCTCTACAAGACGCACCTTAGACCTCTTTTAACATCCAGCCTGCCCAATCTAGAGATTACAGCTAGGAACACACAGACCAAAAAGACCTGCAGACTGTACATCAATACAAAACTGCAACAAGCATACACTCGACTGAAACAGTTATACCCACTAATTAACAGAAACACACCGCTCTAAACACTGCTGGCACTGTACTGCTCTACAAGACGCACCTTAGACCTCTTTTAACATCCAGCCTGCCCAATCTAGAGATTACAGCTAGGAACACACAGACCAAAAAGACCTGCAGACTGTACATCAATACAAAACTGCAACAAGCATACACTCGACTGAAACAGTTATACCCACTAATTAACAGAAACACACCGCTCTAAACACTGCTGGCACTGTACTGCTCTACAAGACGCACCTTAGACCTCTTTTAACATCCAGCCTGCCCAATCTAGAGATTACAGCTAGCAACACACTGCACGAAAAGACCTGCAGACTTTTCCGAAAATAAAGTACTACGAATAGCCACTGAACGCCCCCATGGTTTACTAGGAACCCACAAATACACAGAGAACTGGACATTCAAGCCATTCACACTCACATGACCAAACTAACGGACAACTTGTTCCTCATGCTTCACACTCTGCCACCTCTACAACCAACTTGGCGAGTCTACAGCTTCAAGAAGACTGAAACCAAGACTGTATATAGATCTATGAAGGACTGTACTCCATTTTGGATATGTAGCACTATGTGTAAAGTCCTTAGTGAGCTGGCTCATACTTAATTCGTAAATATAAATAATATTTAAACTGTTGTATGATTTACACACATTTTATTAAATCTTCTTCAATGCATCATGAAATAACTAAATTTGAAGTAAACTCTTTACTATTCAATCTAGAGTCAGAATTTAGTCAAGAATCAATTTTTAAACTTTTCTGTTATTTATGGAATCAAAAAGTAAAAAAAAATTGATGCTTGTTGAGTTCATAGTGGTTTTGGATCAAGGAAATTTAATAAATACTCATTATTATTGATTCTAATGCCAATTTGAATGGAACAGAATTTAATCAGGATTAAATTGTTAAGCCGATTGGTTACTAGAGTAACTGGTGTTAGTATGGACAGTGGCCGGGCGTGTATTTTGTTCGTTTAAAAAACACATCGATTTATTTAAAGCTATATTTATTTTATTTTTCTTAAGAGGAATCATTTGAATAAAGAAGATCTTAGAATCGGAGTTTTTATACCGGAAACTATTCTCAAGGTTACAACATAAGTGACGTAGTCTTTCACTACACTGTAAGCATCTCGTTCTTCTAGTCCCTATGAGGAGGTGTCTATGGGTCGACTCGAGTGTATCCAATCCTCAGCTTTGTAATTATTACCGATTCCCATTTGCTGAACGTTGACCCGCGGTTGGATGTCTTTCAATTTTTCATTTATACAATGCCACTGATTCTGCCGTTTTCTAATTATGTTCTCTCTAATGTGAGCATTTAGATCAGCGGATTGCACATGGATGGCGCTTTGTATTGGATTAGAGGCGACACTTTTTGCCACCTGATCCGCTTTTTCATGCCCAGATAGGCCATTGTGGCCTGGTACCCATGCGAATGTCACCCTCTGTCCATGAGTGCGTATCTGGTGCAACGTATCATTGGATCAGCTGAGAATATATCCCGAAGAACCATCAGCGTACTTAAGGAAACTGACAATAATAATACTTTTTTTGTACTTCTTTTCAATGTTTAATTTCAGGGCCTGGCATATCGCGTACACTTCTGCCGTGAATATTGTAGCATACGGAGGGAGTGTCCACGTAAGGGTGACGCCCTCCGGGTACACGGCACATCTTACAATATTGTCGTACCTTCGACCTATCTTGTAAATACGAGTACAGGTCGGTGATCATAATAATAATTTAGGATCTCAAACAATTTTTGTCGATAGATAACAGGAGATGTTTCATGTTTCTTATATTCAGTCATATCCACAGGACCAAATTCCTGTATACCAGCCGACTCTGCGTAGCCTTTTACGACATCCTGGACAGGAGCAGGCCTATTCTATCCCCGGCCCTGCAGGAGAAACTCTTTGCTGTTATTCCCTAATTTCAAGTAAATAGGCTTGGGAGCAGACAGGCAATTACTGTATTGGTATAAATAACTGTTACCATTGTAAGACATTTATTTCCCCATAGTGGGGATTAGAAGAAGGAAGGCCCTTTGCCTCCTTTGAGGCGTTATACTCAAGAGTAAAAAACAAAAAGTAAAGTAATCGCCTATTTTTTCAGGCGGGACTTAACGTCCAACTACCAATTAGGTCGTAGACGTAGGCGGCTAGCAAACATATTTTTACTGTAAATTTCTTTTATTAACCATTAAATAAAATCCAAGGGCTCTAGACCGGGAATCGAACCCAGTACCACAATACATATTAGCTTCGCAGGTCTCGCCTCTAACCGCTCGGCTACCGTGGCGCCTAGTAATACCACAATGTGATGAATCATAATATTATACACGAAGACAATGGCACAAGGACCGCTTGGACTGACTACTTGCGCAGTGGCAATATCGTAACCAATGAAGGTCTCCTGAGGTACGATTATTGGCTAGTTGAAACTTTTACTCATGAGTTTATTCTTCGCCTTTTGAATTGCAGTTCTATCTACCAGTTCATGGCGCAACAGTCCTAAAGGACTCGGAGCCTCGTCCACAAAGCTTCTGCCAAACACCTTTGTCTTTGGCCTGTCATTCTCCACCGCCTAACACCCATTGATGTGAGGTCATCTTGGAGATCGTCCAGCCAGCGCAAGCGAGGTCCTATCTCTTCGGCGAACTCCATCTAGGGTCGACCATAGAGGAGCCTTTTAGGCAGTCTATCCTCCTCCATTCTCTCCACATGTTTGAATTGCAGTTATTAATTGAAAATATGACTTCTTCATCTCCACTTTTACAGCCAACATCATGTGGATTCAACTCACTCATTTTAACTGAGTTTTATAATTTACCTAAAGGCTATTTGTATCCATCCCCTTTTTTCAAACGCTTTGCCGTCATCCACAACTTCAAGTAAACTAAACTTGCAAGTAGACGGACACATCAATAATAATAGTGCGGTAGCAGTATCTCCAGCATTGACTCGAACAATCAAGCCCCTGTATCTCTTACTTTACCATTATTAGCTTATAATTAATAAACAAATATATATTAAGGATTCAAATTAGCGAGGAATCGATCCAAATAAAAAACAACAACTTCGTCTCTTTGGCCAACGTTTCGACAAATATATTGCCTACTTCAGGGCCTTAATATAACAAATATTGTCTTAAAAATTGTTTTTTATTTTTAATATTCAGGCCCTGAAGAAGGGAATATATTTGTCGAAACGTTGGCCAAAGAGACGAAGTTGTTGTTTTTTATTTGGATCGATTCCTCGCCCAATTTGAATCCTTAATATAATATTTTTACGGTCACTTAAAGCTAATAATAATAATAATAATAATAAAAAAGTCTTTTATTTTTAGAAAAAAAAGCAATAAATACAAAAGTAATTTCATTCTTGAACATAATAAATAAAAGACATACTCTGAGTCCAAAAGACCATCCATGGAATTGTTGCCGACAATAATATACTTAAAACATCGCAAAAATTACTTTTAACTTTAATTATAATTTAAAAATCACAAGAATATTACAGAATATATTGTATTATACCATTATTTATTAGAATTTGATTGAATTAGATAATTATGACGTAGATTCCAAGCGTATTTACAAAAATTTATAATTGGTTTCCATTTAAGATAACCATTTAAATATGTTATCAACTGCTCTTTTGTGAGACTCTAATTTTCAAAAAAGCGAATGCGAAACTCTTTCAGTGCCGGACACTTAGCGAGAAAGTATTCTCTGGCATGGACACACTAAAAGCTAATATAAATTCATTAATGAACAAATTAAGTTAGCTCCGTAGTTTTATTTACGCATTAAAATATTGTGTCGAATTTTTACCATTTTAAGTATTTATTATAGTATATAAGAGAACGACTAGTGAGTGCTTTAAATCAAATTGTTGGTTTGCGGAAACGAGTCCATCTCATCGATTTCCAAAGCCTATCTATGCTTAAATTGAATTAGTTGTTTTTGAGATTGGGTTTGACGGTAGGTTACCAGAGCTAAATCCAAACTGTTGCTCATTACTTCATCTGAGTCTTTTGTGAATTGACTGAGTGTAGATGGTATCCAGTATAAGTGGTACTTTGTGCTGTTAGGGGGTAAAGATACCAAAGGTTTTAACCCTAACTGACTCAAAAAGAAAGATGAAGAATAAAGATCGGTCTATTTCTTTGTGTTTGGCATTCGTTTGAATCGAGGAAGTCGAGTGATTTTCAAAAAATGGACGAAAAAGAATTTCGTGTGTCGATTAAACACTACTTTATGAAAGGCAAAACGCCTCAGGAGACTAAAGAGAAGCTTGATAAACATTATGGTGACTCTGCACTTTCGATTAGAACAGTTTATAAGTGGTTTCAAAATTTTCGGAGAGGCCATATGGGCACAAGTGACGCTGAACGTTCTGGACGCCCTGTTGAGGTTACTACTCCAGAAATCATTGATAAAATCCATGATATGGTGATGGATGACAGAAGAGTGAAGGTGCGTGAGATTGCTAGTGCTGTGGGCATCTCGAATGAACGGGTACATAATATTTCGCATCAACATTTGGACATGACAAAGCTATCCGCAAGATGGGTGCCGCGATTGCTCACGCTTGACCAAAAACGAAATCGTGTGAAGTGTTGCAAGGACGTTTTGCAGCTGTTCCAGAAGAATCTGCAGGAATTTAAGCGTCGTTTCGTCACTGTGGATGAAACATGGATACATCACTACACTCCTGAGACCAAAGAACAATCTAAACAATGGGTTACCAAGGGGGAATCTGCGCCAAAAAAGGCGAAGACCGTTTCTTCGGCCGGAAAGATTATGGCGACTGTCTTTTGGGATTCGCAAGGAATAATCCTCATCGACTATCTGGAAAAGGGTAAAACTATTACAGGTGCATATTATTCATCGTTATTGGACCGTTTGAAAACCGAGCTGCAAGAAAAACGCCCACGATTGGTCCACAAAAAATTCCTTTTCCATCACGACAACGCACCAGCTCACACCTCAGCAGTTGTGATCGTAAAATTAATAGAAATAGGGTTCCAACTCGTTTCACATCCCCCCTATTCTCCAGACTTGGCTCCCTCGGACTACTATTTGTTCCCCAATATGAAGAAATGGCTGGCGGGAAAAAGATTTTATTCAAACAAGGAGGTGATTGCAGAAACGAATGGCTATTTTTCAGACTTGGACAAATCCTATTATTCGGAAGGGATCAACAAACTAGAGCAGCGTTGGACGAAGTGTATAAGCCTGAAAGGAGACTATGTTGAAAAATAAAAAAGGTTTACCCCAAAAAATTAAGTAGTTTTTATTTTTGCACGGACTTTTCAAATGACCCTCGTAAACAAACCAAAAAAAGCCATCATGATTTTTAATAAGAAATTCATTTTCAGTAAATAATTAAGAAAAAATATTTAAAAAAAATTTCTAGCTTGAAATAGCACAAAGTGTTATAGCCATATAGTTGGGTAACTGACGCAAGATTAGTAGCAAGACGAGCGTAGAAGTAATGAGTGTATTTGTGCTGCGCTAAAACTGCTGCAGTAGAGTGCTCCATGCTTTGGGAGCGTTAATCGCTTGGCTTTCAAAAGAATTGTGCTATTTCCCCGCCAAACATCCCACAGACTTACTCGTAAGTCAAGCAGCCACTTGTGTGTTTTTAATGAACCACTTCAGTTTCTTGAGAGTCAAAAAAAAAGAAGTTTCTTTTCTGCAAGACTACCTAGTCTTTTGGCTAATGTCCGTAAATTCGAAATAAATGAAAATTATTATTATTATTATTTTAATAATTCTCTTATTATATGACTAGAAATGGAAGATTGGAATCATGAAGTCTTATTATTTTAAAATATTACAGGAAATACTAAAATATTTTTGGTAAAATACTGAAGAAAAGACCTACAGACTTTTCCAAAATAAAGTACTGCGAATATCATTGAACGCCCCCATAAACCGTTCATAGCGAATAAAAGGTATCTGCACTACGTTCGCTACTTACGAGTACGAAGACATTAACCACTGCATTACTGACTTACAAACATCCTGTAGACGTAGTATCAAACTGGTCCCAAAGATGGAAGCTAAAGCTGAATCCTTCTAAAACAGGAGTAAAAATCTTCTCCCTTCGTAGGTCCCGGAATGAAGACCTACGCCTGTTAAAACTCAACGACCAGGAAACTCCTTGGAAACAAAATGATCTTGGCCGTAATCCTAGATGAACAACTCACCTGGAGACTGTACATCAACAAGCATACACTCCACTAATTAACAGAAACACACTGTACTGCTCTACAAGACACTCCTTAGACCTCCTTTAACATCCAGCCTGCCCGGTCTGGAGATTACAGCTAGCAACACACTGACCAAAAGACCTGCAGACTTTTCCTAAATAAAGTACTACGAATAGTTTTACTGGGAGCCCACAAATACCCAGAGAACTGGACATTCAAGCCATTCACAGTAACATGACTACTTCTTCCTAACCCTTCACACTCTGCCATCTCATTACCATCTTGGCGAGCCTACAGCTTCTAGAAGACTGAAACCAAGACTGTATCAAGAACTATGAAGAACTAAACTCTATTTGGAATATTTATCATTAGATTAGATTAGATTCAGCTAGGGCGTCCAGAATGCCTACGCCACTGCGACCCCTTTGGATCTATTGTGGCTCCTCCCACTCTAAAGTTCGCCCTCCAGACCCGTCCTTTTAATTAGACTCTTAATTCTGGAGAGCGACTCTTTGGTAAAGCTCCTCAGGCCTTGGGTTTTTCCTCCCCGAGAAGTAACAACGCTGACACAACACGTGCAGTACCGTTTCCACCTACTCCTCCTGACAGAACCTACAGAGGCTATCATCTGCCAGGCCATGTGATGCATGTGTTTTCTGGGCCTGCAGTGGCCCGGTTAATAGGCCCTACAATTATCCTTATAGGCCACACGGCCTTGACGGATTAATTTTGCAGTCAGCATCGGCGAATAGCCTCTAATGAACACCTTCGCCTGTCTCTGCCCAGTGGTTGCAAGCCACCACTCCTGAGACCTACTCTGCACCCATAGGTTAATGGCCGCAGACTTAACGCACTTCGAAACCCCAAAACAGGACTCCGGGCCAACGAAGTGTCCTAGCAGAGCCTTCCCGGGCCAATAAATCTGCCGCTTCGTTTCCCTTATGTCCTGAATGACCAGGTACCCAAACCAGTGACTTATTGTGGTCACTAATTTCCTTTAGGGCACCCAGACAGTCCCAAACCAGCCTTGAATTGACCTGGTAGGAACTAATAGCTCGTAGAGCAGCCTGGCTGTCCGAGAAAATCACGACCTTAGAATTAATAATTCCTCGTCCAACAATCTCGGTAGCACAGAACCTAATTGCAACTAAATATTTATCATTAAGTGCGAGGTAGCCCCTATTTAATTTGTAAATATAAAAATAACTCTTTTAACTTCATATAGGTACAATATATTATTATTTACACATGTCCCAATGAAAATGGACTTTTCATTAGTTCATGGTGAAATGTTTCAGGCGGGGCTTAACGTCCAACTACCAATTAGGTGTCGTGGACGGAGGCGACTAGCAAACATACTTTACTGTACATTTCTTTTTATTAACCATTAGATAAAATCCAAGGTCTAACTCCGGGAATCGAACCCATGACCAAAATACATATTAGCTTTACAGGTCTCGCCTCTTAACCGCTCGGCTATCGTAGCGCTATATACCGTTTAAAGTAAATCATTTCCGTTTAACCATCTTCTGTCTAGAACCATATTAACCGCGATGAAACCTACACGATGATATTATTCGACCAGTAAATAAAAATTACAGGATAACCCTTCCAACAAAGGGATACTTCAGAGAACTCTCTACTTATTAAAGCAGAAATGTTATGCATGTGTTTTGGCCCACATTCTATTGTGACAACGGTTTAGCGGTTATTTTGTCTGGAGGCCCCCTTTACAGCCTTGTGAAAGTTTCAGCCCCGTTTGTGAACGCCCGTTGATGAGTTCACTCAACATAGAGGGAAAATTCATTCTTGCAGCTTTTGTGGTCAAAGTTATACTCCAAGCATACATTTCCATATTTTACCATGTAAAGATGAAAAGCTACTTTATTTAGTTTTTCTTTTTTTCTTATTTTTTTATTTTTTGGTCAATCCAAAATCCATTCTCAAAAATCTATTAGATCTGGGTTGTTGCAAAAAAAAAATTACAGTTATAAAAAAGGAGGATTTGCCCTAAATTTTAAAGAAAATTTGGTAATTTTATCTTTTATAGAAAAAGAGAAAAAAAATTGTCAAAGTTGGGTGTTTTTTCAACGTTACGCTTTTTCGTGCAGTTTTTGACGATCAACCCTTATACGAGTATAACTGTCCTACCGGGCAGTTTTAATAAGAGATTGCAATGATTCCTCCTCTTCATAAATATATGCTTTTTCCGACTGTTCTGAGTTAAATGACTTTACACCTGACACCTAGAAACGATATACATATCTAAGACAGAAAACAGTTTAAATTTCAAAACAGACACGAACAATTTAAACAACATATACGGCCAACTTACTACAAAATACTTGACAATTGGCAACACTGACTTCCACCACAACCTAACACATATCACACACAGACCGATCACACTCAGTCCATGAACAGACAAGACAGAAGACACACCAACCCTGTAATGTAAAAATATTACTTTGTAAACTAGGTAAATAATTTTTTTGTAAATTTCGTTACGTTATACATATCCATTTTAATAGAATCATTGTTAACAATCTGTAAACATGTTCCACAGCCCTGAAGATGACCTAGTCCCTAGATCGAAAGCTCGGCAGAATAAATGTATCACGACTGAAATGGCAATTATTTTTTAATCCTATTGAAACTATGAATCGGTCGCCTAAAAAAATGAACAACAAAATGTCACCTGACTTTTATTTTTTGTCAAAATGTTACTTTGTTTGTACTTTTTTTTTAAATTTTTTTTCTTTATTAACACGTTGACAGCCATGAAACATTGCAGGATTCCGGTCTAAGAAGCCAATTTAATTTAATCATATTATATTACCAAAAAAAAACTTTAAACTCTTGCGCTATTTTGGCGTGCAATGTAACGTCTTTGATAATTTTTCTCCTATACTGCTGAAAATAACGTGCATCGCACGTCTACTACACGTTTCTGAGATACTGTACTACTTGCTACATTTTATTATTTTTCATGTTGGTAATACTGTACTTAACTCTTAACTAAACACCGTTAGTCAAGTGTGAAATTAGTGCAATTACACGAGAACTGCCTTTTTTTATTTAGTCGTACGTATTAGATTTATAATGGTATAATAAATTAAAACCTGGTCAGTACAAATAATAGTTTCATTGTTATTTTTAGTAAGTATTATCCTTATTCAGATCCCTAAAATGGATAATGGATAGTGAAGGTAATGATATTATTCGACCACTCTCAAAAATAAAGCGAAAATGAGGAGACTGATAAGTGAATCTAGCGATATTGTTTGTTCATTTCGGAAATACTCTAGAATTTCAGACGCTCGAAGATGGGTACTGTTTTGGTGTGGAAAAAATGAACCAAATAATAATAAAGTGGCATTTCTCGAGAATTACCGGTTACGCTTGAAGTTATGGGACAAAAACGTTACACCGTTACAAGTAGTCCAATGCTATATTGAAAGCTTATTTTGCCTTTTTTCCCTCATTGGGATGGGCACACATTTTTGCAGATTAATTAACAGCGCAAGAGGTTAGTTATAGTACTACGAGATAACTCGTAATTGGTGTCCTAGGCAAGTAAACAACCTGCAAGATATCTTGCAGTTGGCAGTCAACGTGTTAACTTATAAGGCGGAGGCACCATACGTGTCTACCCAGTTCTAGCCAAGGCAGTGATTGCCATTTGGCAGCAAGCAGCCACCATTCAATGTCTTATGAAAGTGTACCCCCCCATTGTAAGCTGTAATATACGAGGTCTGTAAATTAAGTAATGAGACTGATTTTTTTTACATTTTTTTATTCAAAAAGAATTACAATTCTATATTGTCACCTTCAAAATAACTTCCTTCTGGCGCTGGAGACGTTTCTTCCACTCCTCATAGCAGTGTTCGAACTCCGATACTGGAATAGCCTTCAGCTGGTCGGTTACAGCCGTTTGAATGTTTTCCGACTGTCCCAAAATGAGTTCCCTCGAGGTGATTTTTCAACTTCGGGAAGAGAAAGAAGTCACAAGTGTCATTACTGGTGACGAGTCTTGGGTGTTCCTGAGTACGACCCAGAAACCAAGCGACAGAGCATGGAGTGGCACACTTCAACCTCTCCAAGGCCCCAAAAAAAGCAAGGATGGCGAAGTCGAACATCAAATGCATGCTGATTTGTTTTTTCGATATACACGGAATCGTCCACAAAGAGTTTCTACCTCAAGGTTAAACGGTCAATCAAACACTTTTACCGAGAGGTTCTTGAAAAAACTTCGAAAAAGGGTCATTCATGTGAGACCAAACATCAAGAACAAGTGGGTGTTGCATCACAGATAATGCTCCTTGTCACACAGCAATTTCAATAAACAGTGTTTTTGACCATTGAAAACATTCCTGTGGCTCCTCAGCCTCCTTATTCGCCTGACTTCGAGTCATTGTGACTTTTTTCCCCCCCGAAGTTGAAAAATCACCTCAAGAGGAACTCATTTTGGGACAGTCGGAAAACATTCAAACGGCTGTAACCGACCAGCTGAAGGCTATTCCAGTATCGGAGTTCGAGCACTGCTATGAGGAGTGGAAGAAACGTCTCCAGCGCTGTGTGGCTTCAGAAGGAAGTTATTTTGAAGGTGAGAATATAGAATTGTAATTCATTTTGAATAAATTTTTTTTAAAAAATCTATCTCATTTCTTAATTTACAGACCTCGTATAAGGCGGAGGCACCATACGTATCTATCCAGTTCTAGCCAAGACAGTAATTGCCATTTGTCAGCAAGCAGCCCCATTCAATGTCTTATGAAAGTGTAACCCCCCATTGTAAGCTGTAATATAGGTAGTTATTATAGATTCAAAAATGCTTTCTTTTTTCAAAAATTATTTTAAGTAGACTCAGTTTTTTTAGATCCTAAAGGGTAACTACGCCACTGATTTAAGTTGAAAATATAATCTCTAAAGTTTGCCTGGTTCAGCAAATGCTTTCTCTTATTTGTAGAAGCTTTATAAAACTATTTGCAGTTCATGTAAAAAAATTCTTGAATTAAAATAAAAAAAAAAAAATCCTCTTTTAATCACAATTCAGCAGTATTTTCATTAATGCGATGGAATACTCCACCTGGAGCCTGCACACTGACTAACCAAACATTAGTGTTTGCTTTCGGCATGCGGGATCACCCGTTGAATAAATAAAAATAAATAAGGTCTCCACCTACTCGTGCCCATTATAAAAGGGAATTAACATTCTCACCAAATATTAATTTTCTACATAATATATATTTATATTATATATACATATAATACTTGAGGAATGGAATACTTTCAATTAAAACTGAGAACTTCTTTTCTAATCATTTACTGCCGAACAGAAATTGGGTCCATGTCCCAGACTCGCCGGTGTAGAAGCAACAATTCTAGGAGAAACTAGTGCCCAACACTTCCTTGATTTTATCATTTCAGCTGCAGACTTATATGGAAATTTTGATTAACACCTCAAAATATCCAAAACGTATGTTCCCCAAAAACAAAATTAAATAGAATCTTTTGATCTTCATATATCCTAGAAAATCCTAGGAGGCTTTTTCTTATTTTTTATATACAGGGTGTTCCATTTTAAGACGGCTCAAATGCATTTCATGCTTAAACGGTTGATCTGAGCAAAAAAAATGGTAGAGACAAAATTTGTTGCCCGTCACCTCTAGTTTCAGAATATGTGACTTGATTTTAGATTCCGGATACGCAGGAATTATTGCTACTTTATTTTTTACTTCCGTTTTATTAAATAATAATTGTGAAAAACTAAAATGGTTACATTTTTTTTTGTTCCTTCTCTAAAAATTGACATTTGAGTAAATTAGTAGTGAAAAGTCAGTTCCCAAAATCGCAGTTTTCTGCATTTACACCCCTCTGTTCGGGGTAGGGTTTTATTAAAAACCAAAAAAATCCATATGATCTTGAAGCTCAATAAATGCGCAACTTTTTCTGAAGTTATATGATTCCTTGATTCATTAACCATTGAGAAAATGCAGTTGAAAATTTTAACAAAAATCACCGAGAACGAAATTTTTAGACATTAAAGTAAAAATTTCATTGTTTACAAGAAACGTTTTGAGGCTCTGGGTTAAGCATATTTATAGGAAATTTAATGCTCTTTCGTTTGGAATAAGCAGATTTGAGGTAGGATAAAGGATAGAAAAGTTACGGTCGTTTTTATGGTGAAAAACGCGAATATCGCTAGAATAGTTAAAAATGCAAATATCTTGGACACTATTGAGAATCGGGCCAAAGTGAATAGAATATTTTTTGTTACATTTGAGCTGCTGAATCACCTCCCGAAGTTTCGACACAACCTGTATAAATGTTAAAAATCTATTCATAAAGTGGTTTTGGAATTAAAAAAAACAACAAAATAACTCGAACTTTATCGAAATATTTAACGTTCTTTCACCATTTATAAAACTTAGTAGAGTTAAGCACAGAAGCGTGCTACTTACTTAAAAAGTACTTAAGGGAAAATAATAACCGTCCCCTCTACTTATACGAACTTTCCCATAAAAGTTGCTATTGCTAGAGTAATTAGGATACAAAACTTTTAAGAAAAACATTATCTTTGAGAAAATTTAAAAAAAATTAATAATATATTCTGTAAGGTGGTTCTTCCAATTCTGGAATTTTATTTTGAATTCAGAATTTTCGCAGCCAATTTAATCCTCACTTGTAATATGTTGGACACAAAAGCGTATATTATAATCAACAGGTATTTTAGAGCAAAGCGTTCTCCAGTAAAATCTTCCTAGAACTGTCCTTGATTGATTGAATTTCCCTGGAAGAAGGGAAAATGGTTCAAATAAATTTTGTAGAAAAATGAAATGTAAACTGAAAGGAAAAATCTACAATAGTCATAGAAAAGAGAAGTAGCTACAATAGTGTTGTATCTATTAGGAACTAGGAACTATAGTCTAAAATAGAGTGAATTTATTTTATGAAGGGGCACTCAACGCGAATGGTTTCCAAGCAATAACTTTGGTGAGAGCATAGACCGAAGCTTCGAAGGCTGGTCCAGGAATAAAACGTGGTTAAAAAGAGCTCCATGTCCGCACTGTGTAAAATTCACCTGCACTAGGGGTTGATGTACAATAAGCATCGCTGCAGTGTTTTGAGGAACAGTGCCCACACGATGTTTTGGTAGTAATGAGGGCTGTATGTCTCTTTAGTGACGTGACAAAGTGAGGGCGGCCATTCTTAATCATAACGCTAATTATGGTAATTATGTTAAAATTAACTCTAATTTTTTTATTCAATTTTCAAAACTGATATTTTGAAATTAATTTTTTAATTTATCAAAATTTCTATCAAAGATCAGTGTTCCTCAACTTGAGGCCTACGGCCCACAAAGAGGGCAATTCGATTATTAAGGAAGGAAAATCCGGAAATGGTATTTCTGATTTGAAACAAATTGATTTGCCAATTTGGATGATGCAGCCCCAATATTAGTGGATTTGTCTGATATTTTCAAATATGCATTTTTAAGAAAAAAAAGCTTGCAGAAATGCAAAATGATGAGTCATTTAAAACTTCATTTGATATAAAAGCATGGCTTTGTGTGCGGAAACTGAAAACAAATATCGAAATGCATCCAAATGTGCAAGAGAACTTATTGCTACCGTTTCCATCTTCGTATTTAGCTGAACACGAATTTAGTGCCCATAAATGATTTGATGCTAAATAAATAAATTGTAGGTTGTATTAAAAGGGCGGTTCCACCAAAAAGGGGAAGGAACGCAGGCGATCCAAAATGTCCATTGTTCTCCGTCCATCCCTCATGAGAGATACCGGGGCTTCAAGAACAATAAATCCGGCTAAAGATTGCCAGATGCCAATACAATAAACTAACAAAGTAGTAACAGGACACTAGGGAGCATGGCGACTCAATCGCCCAGTGCACTGAATAAACCTAGAGAGTTCTGGTAAAGATTACCGGATGCCACAATCTCCGGTAGGGAGACATTTAACCTCCAGAAGACGAGGAATCCTAGTTTTAGAATAAACGGGACACACCTGTACAAAGTGCCGCACATCTCATTGGACTCACCACAGCCAGCTCAAATTGGCGACTGGGTAAGGCCGCATTTAAGAAGATGGTACGCTAAATGCGTATGTCCACTCTGAACAACTGAACCAACTGGCAGATTCAGGACCTGCTAAAACCAACCATAGCCTTTTTGACGGCAGTCAGCCCGGGATCTCCACCATTTCCAGATGTTCTTTCAAAATCCACTGCTCCACCTCTCTGTTCTAACAACGTCGATAGGATACAGGAGATAATGTGGGCTGAGGAGTCATTGTTATCATCGCAGCTCCTTCCTTTGCTGTTTCATCAGCAAGTTCGTTACCCCGGGAATCCCGGAGTGACCAAGGGACCAAGCCGACCGAAACAGTATTCAAAACTCCCTAACAAATTGAGAGCAGAGGCAGAGCTTTAATTAGAGCCTGGCTATCCCCGTGAACAACTTAATATTAGTATCGACAAATCCCTTCCAGCGGAGTAAGGTAGCTGCCATCTCAATGGCAGCCAACTCCGCCTGAAAAACAGATGCGTCTAAGATCTAGGCAGGTACGTGTTCTCATCTGAGCCCAAACTGGGGTCCCCAGATGTAGGAGGCCAGCACCTGCCCTATCCATCAGTAAAAACTCGACAGCCGAAGCACAAGCCTCCTCCTTTGCTAGTATCTGAACCTGCGGAAATCCAGAGTCGCAGAGAGGAAGTCCCAAATAAATAAATAGGCTGGATATAAAAAATCTCTTTGCAGCAACCATCAAAGCGCAAGGATCACACTAAATTTATTTAATAAATAAAATAATATAGAAAAATCATTCATTAAAATTATTATTTTGCACTTGAATTTCAATTTTTTCTGTTATTTAATTTTGTGGAACCCATTTAAAAGTGTTGAGTAATTAAGAAGTAAATAAAACAAGCAACCCGAATCAATTAATGTTATTTTATTGATATTCTCATGTTTAAAGATTCATTAATAGAGATAATTAACGCTCTCAATAAACAAAAGAATATATTTAATACGAAACAACTGCTTAATATCGTTCAGCAAAAGAACGGCAATGCTATTCGTATTTCTTGCTCTACTCAAGTTTCAGGCGTTTTATTATTTTATATTGACTTAGGGCAAACAAAAAACATTATTACAAAGCAAAATTAATTTTTTGTTCTTTTTTAATCACAGAATACTTCTTTCCGTCAAAAATCCTTCGAAGGCTATTTGTCATTTTTTTTTAATGGTCCACGATCCGGAGGATGCTGTAATAAATTTGTCTTACGATACACAGATAGGACAGCATGTAATGCAATTTTCACAAAGTTCAGAAAAGCTGTGAAACAAGATCTATTCTATTCATTCAATATAAGTGTGATAGACATGTTATTAAAGCATTCTTGCTAGTAAGCGATATTTATTCAAATGATACCCCTGTCATAAACATGAAGTCAGATAAATGACCGATACTTTCCCATAACTCCTCTGTAATTTTTTGCTTTTGACATCTTTGAATAACGAAACAATTTTACTATATTTTTACCCTTTATTGTTATTATTAAATGTTTTTCCCCACGAAACATTAGTGAAGGGGCATTCAGGGAAAGCTAACGTTTTTAGGGATAACAATAATAATTTTACTTAAACTTTTTAGTAAAAGTACAATACATAATAGTTAAGTTCAGCCTGATTTTAGTGAATTAAATTACAAACAAGAAAACTTGGATCAAAGCTAACAGAAAAAGAATCAAAAGTGAACATAATCTAATAACTTTTTGGCCTTAGGTATTCTAAATTTTAGCAAAATAATGTAACTAATCGTAATTTTAGAAAAGTCTTAAATTTAAAGAATTTTGTAAAAAAGAACTGAACTAAATTTACTATTTGATCAATATTACCTGAATTTTTTTAAAAAAAGGACTTTTTGCCTCTGCCTCCTTTGCTTGATCTTGAATACGAGGTGTGGCTATTAAATAACGAGACTGATGCTGCTACAGAAGAACTATGCATGCGCCAAATCCTAACGACCGACAGCTGTGCAGCGTAGAACCTTCTCTTTCGATTGTAGCGTCTTACGTGTTTGTAGAGAAATCTGTCTGATCGGAACCATCGTATGTGTAAGAGGTGTTTTAGTTTCGTTTTGCCCGAAAACATGATGTAGTAGAGCAAAGAATTGTCGTTAAATTTCACATCAAAACTTGATAAAACCGCTACTGAAACTTTTCTTTTATTAAAAGAAGTTTATGGCGATGAATGTTAATCACGTGCGCGAGTTTTTTGGGTGGTTCAAGCGTTTCCAAGATGGCCGAGAAGACGTCGGAGATAATAACCGCTCGGGTCGCCCTTCCACGTCCAAAACGGATGAAAATATCGATTATAATTAATCAACATTACTACCGTGATGTGCTTGCTCAACTCCGTGAAAGAGTAAGGAAAAAACCGACCCGATTTGTGGAAGAACAAGTCACGGGGTTCTCCATCAAGACAACGCGCCAGCTCACACTGCCTTGTCTGTCCAAGACGTTTCTAGCCAAGTACAATATCCCAGTTTTAGGCCATCCACCCTTATTCGCCTGACCTGGCCCCCATGTGACTTTTATCTGTTCCCCAAAGTCAAATCTGCATTAAAAGGAACACGATTTCAGTCCTTTGAAGCTGTGAAAGCGGCACGCGTCATGCAGGAGCTAACAGAAAAAGACTTCCAGCACTGTTTCGAACAATGGTAAATTCGCATGGAGCGTTGTAGGGATAGGGGAGGGGTGTATATTGAAGGTGATAATAACTAAATATGTATAAATTTAAAATAAAATGTTTTACAGCAATAGTCTCGTTATTTAATAGCCACACCTCGTAGTGAAATAAAGTAATCGCCCATTTTTTCAGGCGTGTCAACCAATAAAAAGTAGTCATACGCGGGATTCAAACTGGGAATTTCCTACTCACAAACTCACTAGACCAACACCCGCCCAAATTTAGTAAAAAGACATATCCTTTGCTTGAACGCGAATATTTTTCTCTTTAAATTTAAAAAAAGGCGATTTAGGAAGTTATGAATTAGGGCATCCTTTTTTGGATTCGCAAAGAAGCTTAGAACACTATAACCCTCAATAAACTATTAAGATCCAACTAGTTCCTGGAGCAGGATGCGACATCCGGTTTTATATATCCTTGTTGGTGATTTTTTTGGGCAACTCCTGCTTAAAACAGGACTACAGAGACGTTATTAGGACTTGTCATTCAGTCAGGATTGAGGTAATCTTCATTTCTGCTCTCTTTTTATCCTATGTGTTTGGAGAGATGGACAAAGGATCATCCTTTTGTTTGAAGGAATATTTAAGGACAAGTCTTTCTTACTAGAAAACAATCAAAGTTAGTTACTGTTTAGGCGGTACTATGCTGCCCAAAGTAAGTTTAAAATCCACCTTAATCATTCAATATTAACAGAAGAGAAAAGTTGTGTTCGTGTTCTAAAATTTTGTTTGTTAAATTTTAAATTATTAAACAGTGTTATTCTGTCAGAGTTATTAGTGAATAATTATGAATACTAACTTTGAAATTAAACAATGAACTGAAAGTTTGATGCACAGAACAATGTATCTAAATAAAGCTAGAGAATTAATAAGCAAACAATGGCTTTATCTCATTATCTAAAGCAAGCAAACCAAATTACTATAGTCTCACCGCCGCAGTATACCTTCGATGCGCAATTTTTGCTTAAAAAATCGCGTAAACACTGCGACGGTTTCAAATTTTAGCAGTTGAATTTTCAAAATTAAAAATGTATACATGTTATATGGTCCCCTGAATAAGGAAAATATATTATTATTATTTTTTAATGATTTAAGGCACGTCAACATCTAAGGCTATTAACGCCCGCACCTTTTTTTTCAGTGCACTGCCGGCCTCCAGTGCAGTGTTCTCTCGTTACAGATAACCCTGTCCCATCACCAGGTCAGTGAGCTGTAAGAAGCTCCTAGGAAGAGAAAATCTAAGGGTCAGCAGCTGGATTCGAACCCGGGATCTCCGCGTGGGAATACAATACGTTAACCGCATCCATTCCATTTTATTGGTATTATTATTACTATAATTTTTTTTTTCCGGCGCATCGACAGCTTGGTCATTAGCGCCGTCTCGTAACATAAAAACCTCTCGTGCTCGGATGGCACCTTCTCCTCCCTAGCTACATCCTTTACAACTCCCATCGGAACCGAGTATGGAGCCAAGGGAGCATATCTTCCCTCTTCAACCCTTTGACCATCGACTCTAGTCGACGGAGGGGCGAGATTTACTGACATGTTGGCACCATCCTTTCTGTTCTTGTAATCGCATGCTTTGGGTGGACCATATAATGAATCGCTTGAAGTAAATCAAGTAAATAACCCATCAACCTTATCTATTTGATTCAAAGGGCGGAAGTATTTTGATTAAATTTCCTTCGCCCCAGGTAAAAAAACCTAAACCTAAAAACCTTACTCAAAAACAACTCGCATCCAATAGCTTCACGTACACACAATCACAAACTTACACTCCTTGCATGCATTCTAATGGGGAGGTACTCGATATTCCACTGCCCATTTAAATCAAGTCTAACCTAACATAACCTAAGCAAAAAGCCAATATCATAACCTAAATTTTATGGAATAAGCTAACATTTTTTAAAAAAGCAAATAGCCCTTCAGTATGTACAGAATCCTCTATCAAAATTGTGCGCAAATCAAGTGGTAGACCTACTCGATACCCTTCTGGTTGCAGAGCCTGGCACTCTTCAAGAATGTGGGTCACAGTTAGCGTCCCCTACAAAAAAGGCAAAGACAGGTGGTCTTTTTCCACCAACTAGTAGATAACCATGTGTTAAACGCGGGTGGACCGATCTTGAGCCTCCTCGTTAGTATTACTGAATTTCGCCGCGGGAGGTTCACTCGATTGGCCTAGTTCGTTCGAAAGGGTTCACATCTTTAAATTTATCGTTCCGTGAGGTTCCATAGATTCTGCCATTTGCTTATCATGGTTTCTTTCATTAATATTTTCAAATCATTAGGTCGTACTGGAATGACCATATCTATATTTTCGGAGGCTGCATTTTTGACCGCTCTATCAGCCACCTTGTTGCCGGAAAGCCTATGTGGCCTGGCACCCATACAAAAACCATCTGTAGTCCCAGTGCAGAAAACTTCAGCAGCATTTCAAAAATCTTCATAAGCATTGGGTCAGTCGAGAACTTGTCCCAGGGCCTGCCAGATAGCGTACATTTCTGCTGTGTACACTGCAGCGTAATTCGGAAGTGTCCATGTCTTGGTGATTCCTTCCGTGTAAACAGCAAATCTTACACCGTTGTCAGTTTTTTTGACCCATCCAGTAAAGACGGGGCCGTGATCCATATATAGTGGTTTAATATTTCTAATATTTTCTGCCTGTAGACAAAGGGAGGTATTTCACTCTCTTTCTTGAACTGACAGATCTATGCGTACGCTTATGAGGTTTGGTAGCCAAGGGGGATAAGGGGCGAAGCCCCACGGATCTACCGGGCCTAGTTCTAACCTCTCCGCTTCTAGAAGACTTTTAGCTCTTACCCCAAATAGCCGCGTTCACGTTCTTTGTTCTCGCAATTCTTCAGACAAAGGGCTCTCAAATAATATTGGTTTAAACAACGAATGTGACGGGCTTAGCCCATACTTCGGCGTAGTTAACGTTAACTGCTCTTTTCTAAGTTGAGGTGGCAGTGAACCCGATTCCACGTAGAGGCTCTGCAGGGGGGCTCGTGCGTCCTATTTTAATGCGAATGTGTATGTGATTACACAGAACAAAGATCAATCAGCAAAATAATTTGGAATAGAGTTAAAATAAAGTGCCTATTTATTTATGAAGATGTAATGTACATCTGATCATTATTATAGCAAAAAATTATTATGAATGAAATGGCTAGCATAAGGCTCTCTGACAGCTAATTAATTCTAAACAATTTTAATGAAAATTGAATGCAGTAAAATTTCTTAAATGATATCAATAAGTATTGATACTTGCTGATTAGTGTACTTTTTAACGTTTAATCAACCCTTATATTTCACTTTTTAAACAGTAACTTTTTGTTAAGGAGATATAAAATCAGAACTATTATGACACATTCCGCAGACCAATTTGTAAAATCACTTTTTGGATAGGGGGGCCCTCAAAAACTTGAAAACTCAAGAAAATAGAAAGTATTTTGAGCTTGCACAACCAAGATATTTTCCCGTATAGACTAAATACCAGTAACTAGGTTTGCTTACTAAAGTGTGAATAGAAGGTTATGTTGCCATTTAAGCACTGCTATCTGATTGTAAGGTTACAGCAAGCAGTAGCGACTATTTTACGACAGAGTAGAGATTTTTACCAAATCAGTGTCGTAAACTGAGAAATCGTAAAACTAAGACCTGCTACTTTTTCCCTTTTTTATACGAGATATATAGAAAATGTAATCAATGTTGGTAACATTGAAAAAAACGTGGGATGAAATCATGCTATATATTTTTTTTTGCTCCCCTTATAGCGATGCAAGTTCAGTTAATTTTGAGAAGAAGGTGTTTCAGACAATGGTCAGAGAAAAGAAGAATTGATTTTTTAAAGATCCAATGGTGTTTTAGATCTAGGGTAGCATAACGGTAAAGGATAGCTGTAGTTCCAGTTATCTGACTAAGATTTATGATTGGATCAACGACAAACTAGCGCCCTCTAACTTCTTTCCTTCACACCACTCAATCTCTGAACTTATAAAGTGTAGAGTCAGGAAAAGCTGAGATAAATTTGAAGAGATGTATAAAATGAAAAAGTGATATTTCACCGCTTTTTCTTTCACAGCTTCAACAAACTGAAATCCGTGTTCCTTTTAATGCAGATTTGACTTTGGGGGAACAGATAAATGTCACAAGGGGGCCAGGTCAGGCGAATAAGGGTGGATGGCCTAAAACTGGGATATTGTACTTGGCTAGAAACGTCTTGGACAGACAAGGCAGTGTGAGCTGGCGCGTTGTCTTGATGGAGAACCCCGTGACTTGTTCTTCCACAAATCGGGTCGGTTTTTTCCTTACTCTTTCACGGAGTTGAGCAAGCACATCACGGTAGTAATGTTGATTAATTATAATCGATATTTTCATCCGTTTTGGACGTGGAAGGGCGACCCGAGCGGTTATTATCTCCGACGTCTTTTCGGCCATCTTGGAAACGCTTGAACCACTCAAAAAACTCGCGCACGTGATTAACATTCATCGCCATAAACTTCTTTTAATAAAAGAAAAGTTTCAGTAGCGGTTTTATCAAGTTTTGATGTGAAATTTCACGACAATTCTTTGCTCTACTACATCATGTTTTCGGGCAAAACGAAACTAAAACACCTCTTACACATACGATGGTTCCGGTCAGACAGATTTCTCTACAAACACGTAAGACGCTACAATCGAAAGAGAAGGCTCTACGCTGCACACCTGTCGGTCGTTAAGATTTGGGGCATGCATAGTTCTTCTGTAGCAGCATCAGTCTCGTTATTTAATAGCCACACCTCGTATTCGAGTTCAAGCAAAGGAGGCTAAGGCAAAAGGTCCTTTTTTAAAAAAAAAAAAAATTCAGCTAATATTGATCTAATAGAAAATTTAGTTCAGTTCTTTTTTAATAGAAGAAAAAAATTGTAAAGTAATTAAAGAAAAACACTACTGTCACATTTTAAATTAATTTATCTAAATACTGCAAGATAAGTAATGTCAGAATAATGTGTGCGATGGAAATCTCAAGTCGGAAGTAAGTCAAAGTTACCGGTACTGATAGAACCAGACGTATTCCCAGCTACATTAAATTATTGTGTGTATATCTTGCTATGATTAATGGTTCTGCAAACAGTTTAAAGCGTGTTCACAAATTATTTTACTCTCCCAGAGAGAGTTTCATGTATGAACCAAACGTTCAATCAAACTTACTCGTACTTCGAAATTCTAACTTTAGGTTAGTCTTGACATAGAGAGTAAGCAAGACTACAAATTTTAGGAGTATAAAAAGTCTAGTCATTCAATTAAAACTTTTCTCGAAATATATCAGATCTGGGTTGTTGCAAAAAAAATTACAGTTATAAAGAAGGATTTGCCCTACATTATAAAGAAAATTTGGGAATTTTATCTTTTATAGAAAAAGAGAAAAATATTTTTAAAGTTGGGTGTATTTTCAACGTTACGCTTCTTTGTGCACTTTTTGACTATGAACCCTTATATAAAGATGAACACCATTAAACGACAAAATTTTTTTTTTTTACTATTGACTACAATACGAGGGTCGTTTGAAAAGTCCGTGCAAAGTCAGAGAGATAGCACCACTGGCGCGTATCGAGTTTATGTTTAGTTAGTAGCATCTCTTGGAAGAACACACACCAGATCGGTCTATTTCTTTGTGTTTGGCATTAGTTTGAATCGAGGAAGTCGAGTGATTTTCAAAAAATGGACGAAAAAGAATTTCGTGTGTTGATTAAACACTATTTTATGAAAGGCAAAACGCCTCAGGAGACTAAAGAGAAGCTTGATAAACATTATGGTGACTCTGCACCTTCGATTAAAACAGTTTATAAGTGGTTTCAAAATTTTCGGAGAGGCCATATGGGCACAAGTGACGCTGAACGTTCTGGACGCCTTGTTGAGGTTACTACTCCAGAAATCATTGATAAAATCCATGATATGATGATGGATGACAGAAGAGTGAAGGTGCGTGAGATTGCTAGTGCTGTGGGCATCTCGAATGAACGGGTACATAATATTTTGCATCAACATTTGGACATGACAAACATTTGGTGCCGCGATTGCTCACGCTTGACCAAAAACGAAATCGTGTGAAGTGTTGCAAGGACGGTTTGCAGCTGTTCCAGAAGAATCCGCAGGACTTTAAGCGTCGTTTCGTCACTGTGGATGAAACATGGATACATCACTACACTCCTGAGACCAAAGAACAAACTAAACAATGGGTTTCCAAGGGAGAATCTGCGCCAAAAAAGGCGAAGACCGTTCCTTCGGCCGGAAAGATTATGGCGACTGTCTTTTGGGATTCGCAAGGAATAATCCTCATCGACTATCTGGAAAAGGGTAAAACTATTACAGGTGCATATTATTCATCGTTATTGGACCGTTTGAAAACCGAGCTGCAAGAAAAACGCCCACGATTGGCCCACAAAAAAGTCCTTTTCCATCACGACAACGCACCAGCTCACACCTCAACAGTTGTGGTCGCAAAATTAATGGAAATAGGGTTCCAACTCGTTTCACATCCCCCCTATTCTCCAGACTTGGCTCCCTCGGACTACTATTTGTTCCCCAATATGAAGAAATGGCTGGAGGGAAAAAGATTTTATTCAAACGAGGAGGTGATTGCAGAAACGAATGGCTATTTTTCAGACTTGGACAAATCCTATTATTCGGAAGGGATGAACAAACTAGAGCAGCGTTGGACGAAGTGTATAAGCCAAAAAGGAGACTATGTTGAAAAATAAAAAAGGTTTACCCCCAAAAATTAAGTAGTTTTTATTTTTGCACGGACTTTTCAAACGACCCTTGTAAGTATGAACGTTGACTTAGCTTCAGCTAATTAACTGGCTTGATTTCTTGAACGGCCAGTGATAACAGCCGTAATAGGCTCTTAAGGCGTTAAGGAGTACTGACTCTCTGGTTAGCCGGCGTCAGACATTGAGATGGTTGCGCAGCTAGCGGTGCCCCAAACGTCTTGTGGGAAGATTTGAGGCTGATAGAGCTTGGATAAGTGGAATTGAATGAGGGGATGGTTTGGAATGAAATTTGTGGCAATGGAATTCGGCTTTGGAGGAAACGAAAGGAATTTTCAGGTCGGATGATGGAGGTTTGAAATGTAAAAAAGGGAGCATTGACATACGTAGCATTTTGGATTGTACGAGTAAGAACTGAATGCGATTGAGGTTAGTGCGATTGGCAGTACCATATAGTGTAAGACCATGAGTCCATTCTGCAGTTAGCAGAGTGTTGTATAGTTGTCCTTTGTTTGTTTGGAGCATTTGTCTAGCAGTTTTTATAACATCCTGCATCAGTTCAGTTCTTTTTAGTCTAGTATGAGGGTTCCACGTCCAACGTTTGGCCAGGTGGAGACCCAGATTATAATTGAGGTACGAGGGTCGTTTGAAAAGTCCGTGCAAAGTCAGAGAGATAGCACTACTGGCGCGTATCGAGGTTATGTTTAGTTAGTAGCATCTCTTGGAAGAACACACACCAAGTTTCAGCCAGATCGGTCTATTTCTTTGTGTTTGGCATTCGTTTGAATCGAGGAAGTCGAGTGATTTTCAAAAAATGGACGAAAAAGAATTTCGTGTGTAAACACTACTTTATGAAAGGCAAAACGCCTCAGGAGACTAAAGAGAAGCTTGATAAACATTATGGTGACTCTGCACCTTCGATTAGAACAGTTTATAAGTGGTTTCAAAATTTTCGGAGTGGCCATATGGGCACAAGTGACGCTGAACGTTCTGGACGCCCTGTTGAGGTTACTACTCCAGAAATCATTGATAAAATCCATGATATGGTGATGGATGACAGAAAAGTGAAGGTGCACGAGATTGCTAGTGCTGTGGGCATCTCGAATGAACGGGTACATAATATTTTGCATCAACATTTGGACATGAAAAAGCTATCCGCAAGATGGGTGCCGCGATTGCTTACGCTTGACCAAAAACGAAATCGTGTGAAGTGTTGCAAGGACGGTTTGCAGCTGTTCCAGAAGAATCCTCAGGACTTTAAGCGTCGTTTCGTCACTGTGGATCACCCTCGGACTGCTATTTGTTCCCCAATATGAAGAAATGGCTGGTGGGAAAAAGATTTTATTCAAACGAGGAGGTGATTGCAGAAACGAATGGCTATTTTTCAGACTTGGACAAATCCTATTATTCGGAAGGGATCAAGAAACTAGAGTAGCGTTGGACGAAGTGTGTAAGCCTAAAAGGAGACTATGTTGAAAAATAAAAAAAGTTTACCCCCAAAAATTAAGTAGTTTTTATTTTTGCACGGACTTTTCAAACGACCCTCGTATTTGGCGGGAAGGATAATTCGGTTTAAGGTGTAATCATTGTGCTTGAGCTTTATTCTCCACTTCCGGAACCAGGGTTCCAGGATGTCAAGATGGGATTGGAGACTTTAGAATTAAGTTTATAGATGTCATAAAGTAGAAAATATGTTCATTTCATTTAAATAATTTAATTGCGCATATATTTATATACAGTGGTCAAAAAAAGTATTCATACACTAAGTTTATTTTACTTTATCTACTGAACTTGTGTTTCTAGGATGACTATTTCTTCAGCACTGAACTCGAAGATAGTAACAATGAATTTAATGCTCTCATTTTCTTTTATAAACATAAAGAATTGATTAAAAAGCAGAAAAATAATTTATTGTATGCAAAATAAGTATTCATACACTCAGTCTGAATGTTATAATTAACGCAAAACTAAAGACCTAATATTTTGTAAGCAATCCCTTTGCATTTGTTATTGCCTGAAGCCTTCTTGGCATAGATTTCACCAGGTTTAGTGTCTCTTGAGATGTGATTTCTGTCCATGATTTCTTTAAATTGGTTATGAGCTCTTTTCTGGAAGAACATTTCAATTTTCGAATTTTCCGCTCCAAATAAGACCATAAATTTTCAATAGGGTTTATAAACGAAGGCTGTGGAAGGGTGACAAGTTGTTTCCGGGCAATATAAATCAGCCATTCCTTAGTATGTTATGGCTGTTTGTTTGGGATCGTTATCTTGTTGAAAGAAGTATATGCTTTCGATGAGCACGCCAACTCTCGGAAAGCCTCGCGTCAACTTCAGGGACCCTTGTTACGCCACAGACCATCTGAAAATCGCCTATATGCAACGAGTTACAAAGGTAGAACTGCAAGGAAGAAACCATTTATTAGTGAAATCAATGGGATGAAGAGACTGGATTTCACTCAAAAGTTTGCCAGTAAGCAGCTTTTTAATTCTTCCCAAATTCTTTAACCAATTCTTTATGTTTATAAAAGAAAACGAGAGCATTAAATTCATTGTTACTATCTTCGATTTCAGTGCTGAAGAAATAGTCATCCTGGAAACAAAAGTTTTGCAGTGTCTTGAAAGGTGCCTCCTCAGACTCGCAAGCCAGGTTAGCCAGGAGGTTATTAACTGCTCTCTGTATCTGAAGAGGCACCTTTGAAGGCACAGTACATGCTTCACAAGTTGAGTAAAGTGCATTATTTGATAAATTAAGGAATAAGTTTGATCCTTTACATGAAAGATATTGATCACTTAAATATGTGGCAGGAGGTTTCCAATTTTTTTTTGGTAATTAAACGCAACTCTCCCAAAATTTCCAAATAATTATTAAACCTTCTTGTTTGTAACAGATGTAAAATTATTTTTTAGCCATTTTGAGTATGTTTGAGAACATCTAAAGCTCTTAACATTTGATTTTTCTTAGAAAAATCACTCGGAAAACGACTTATTTCCCGATATTAAGAAAAATACTAGCTTTATTGCCTTGGCAATATTTTTAGTAGAAAGGGGATGAAAAAATACATAAAAATGACCAATCGCGTGATCTTCTTTCTCTTTGATAACATGTTAAAAAATTGAAATATGATTAATAAATACCAAATTTTGAAATGGCCTAGCACCTTTAATTTTGAAAATATCGAATTGCGGTTTCCGGTTTCTTTCATTACTTTTTATACTCTTTAAAACTGTGTATATGAAAATGGGGGTCAAGTGCGAACCCTTACTTTTGGTCGCGCGTCAGCCGCGTATGCGTGCAGGAATCTAAAATCAAGTCTCATATTCTGAAACTAGAGGTGACGGACAACAAATTTTTCCTCTACCATTCTTCGCTCAGAACAACCGTTTAAGCATGAAATGCATTTGAGCCGTCCTAAAATGAACACCCTGTATAATTAGTTTTGTCTCTATCTGATAATAGACTGCCAAAAATTCTAGCTCTAATAGTAATTACAAAAGATATTTCTTGGTTCAGAGAGATTAAACATTATATTGAAACATTTAATTTTATAATTTCATTAAATTTGTCTAATTGTAACAATATTGAATTATGGCGTAGTAGTCTGAATCATATCAGAAAGCGTATTTTAGAAGACTTTAAAGAACTTAGGATTCATGATTGGCGAGGAATCAGTCAAATAAAAAACAAACTCGTCTTCTTGCCAACGTTTCAACAAATATATTGTCCTCTTCAGGGCCTGGATATTACAAATACACAAATACAAACAATTCAGAACTGTTCTAGCTCTTAGTTTCTGTAACTCAACCAAGCCGCATAGCCACGTAAATTATAAAGAATTTATTGTATTTTATTTTTAAATTTAAATTCCTTCAGTAAAATTTGCTTAGAAACAGGTTTTAAATAACTGTAATAGATGTACGTATGTGAGTTACGGTGGATATGCACTCAACACTACAGCGATAAAGAGAATTTATAACACAATAATTACCTTTTTAGGAGAGAAGGGATTAGCTATGCGCTTAGCGTATTGGACTCCCACGCAGAGGTCCCGGGATCGAATCCAGCTGCTGACCCTTAGATTTTTCTCTTCCTAGGAGCTTCTTATTACCCTATTCTCTCTTTTACAGCACAACGTCTGGTGAGGGACGGTGTTTTTTCTGTCCGGGAGCCGGAAGTGCACCGAATAAAGCTCTGGGAGCTAATAACCTCAGATGTTGACGCACCTTAAATCATTTTAAAAAAAATAGTTTTTAGGACTCAGTAGAAAGTTTGAAAAGTCAAAAATCTGCCCGATTTCAATGAATTCTCTTTTTAGTGAAGTAAGAGAAAAGGATAAATCTGCAACGAGTCCATAACTTCCGAAACGCAAATACCAGCATCGTCAGGAAGTAAAATGATTTTTTTTTTTCTTCCCTTGTTTATCGCTCTTGTCCATTGAATAGCAGATAATGCCTCATTCTACAGGAAGTTACAGACAAAAGGTTAAAGGGTGATAGATATAATTTCGTTGCAAACGAAAAGGGCTGTGCCAAATCGTTAACTGACAGTTTGCCCTTTATTTATTTGTAATAAATTCTAGTTCAAAGTCTAGCCTCAGTACTGCTGACCTTCCCTGTCACATATATGTATTTGTTCACAAAATTTCATAAATAATGTTTGTAAAATTTCCAACAGTTTGGTAAACAGTTAAATATATCGCGGCTTCTCTAAACAACTGCAGTTAAAAATAATTATCTTTAATCTAGATTACATTGCTATGTGCTAGTTGACTTCCAGATTTTTTTACATGCAGGTTGGCTGCAATTAAAATGCAACTTTTGAACGATCCACCACAACTCAGCTCTAAAAAAAAATCGATTCTCTGAGGGAAAATATTAAAATTAATATTACAGTATGAACACGACTTCCTCTGCGTTCAGATCTTGAAGTCCTAACATCATTTTTCAAATTTCAAAATTTATAACGTGGAACTCAACTGAACTGTGGCGCTACGGCCCGTGTAGGACCTTGGCTTCCGCCAGTATCTGACCCCAAGCTTCTCTATCCAAAGCCTTCCTTCTCCACTGTCTTACATCTAGCTCCCGGAGATCCTCTTCCACATCACACATCCAACGCAGCCTAGTCTACTGCCTCCAGGGTGACCCTCCAGCGCTCTTCGTGGTGCTCTCATTCAAGTCCCACCCAACGCAACCTTCCCTCTGTTTGACGACGGACACTAAATCCACTTCCCCAAGACAACTCTCTTAACTCCGCGGTTTTTTTCCGGCACCTCCAGACTCCAGACTTAGCACACTGGTCCATAGACCGCCCTTAATACCTTTCTTTGCCAGAAATCCTTTCAATTTCGATTCATCTGCATGCCTCAACTTCCACGATTCCGAGCCGTACGTTACAACGGGTCTGAAGGACACTTGTAGATCGTCAATTTGGACTTTTTTGAAAGAGACCTATTATAGAATGTCCGCCTTAGCGCTTCCAGACACCTATTTCCGGCCACTTAATTCAAACTTAGTGCAAATCTTATTATTAAAATTGAAATCAATGTAAAAAAAAATATATAAAAATAAATAAAAATAAAAATAAAACTGACTAAGTTCGAGCATTGGCAATGCAGTGTTTTAAAGAGTTTCGCATTCGCTTTTTCGAAAAAGTAGAGTCTCACAAAATAGCAGCTAATAACATATCTAAATGGTTATCTTAAATGGAAGCCAATTATAAATTTTTGTAAATACGCTTAGAATTTCTGTCATAATTATGTAATTCAATCAAATTCTCATAAATAATGGTATAATACAATATATTCTATAATATTTTTGTGATTTTAAATTATAATCAAAGTTAAAAGCAATTTTGGAGATAATTAACTATATTATTGTCGGCTTCAATCTCGCGGATGGTCTTTTGGATGCAGTGTATTTGTCTTTTATTTGTCATGTTTTAAGAATGAAATTTATTTTGTGGTTATTGCTTTTTCTAAAAATAAAAGGCTTTATTATTATAATCCTATTATTTTCCGGGATTTAAGCAATCCGCCGCCAAATCGCTTTAAATCCAGCAATTTTGTGGTTAGTTCTAATTTCTGATTCCATTTTGGCTTAATATTGATGCCTTCAAAACGGTTTATTAATATTAATCATCTTATTCACATACTGTGGGCCAAAATAAGTATTCATACACTCAGTCTGAATGTTATAATTAACGCAAAACTAAGGACCTAATATTTTGTAAGCAATCCCTTTGCAGTTGTTATTGCCTGAAGCCTCCTTGGCATAGATTCCAACTGGTTTAGTGTCTCTTGAGATGTGATTTCTGCCCATGATTTCTTTAAATTGGTTATGAGCTCTTTTCTGGAAGAACATTTCAATTTTCGAATTTTCCGCTCCAAATAAGACCATAAATTTTCAATAGGGTTTATACCCGGAGACTGTGGAGGGGTGAGAAGTTGTTTCCCGGCATTATAAAGGAGCAATTCCTTAGTATTTTTGGATGTATGTTTGGGATCGTTATCCTGTTGAAAGAAGTATGCGCTTCCGATGAGCACGCCAACTCTCAGAAAGCCTCGCGTCAACTTTAGGGACCCTTGGTACGCCACAGACCATCAGGAATCTATGCCAAAGAGGCTTCAGGCAAAGAGATTGCTTACAAAATATTAGGTCTTTAGTTTTGCGTTAATTCAGACTGAGTGTTTGAATACTTATTTTGCATCCAATAAATTATTTTTCTGCTTTTTAATCAATTCTTTATGTTTATAAAAGAAAATGAGAGCATTAAATTCATTGTTACTATCTTCGATTTCAGTGCTGAAGAAATAGTCATCCTAGAAACAATAGTTCAGTAGATAAAGTAAGAAAACTTAGTGTATGAATACTTTTTTTGACCACTGTACATCTCGTCTATTATCTCTCTAACTTGGAAATTTAAAGCTAGAAATTTATTCAGTTGTTATACAAAACTGGTATTGTCAATAATCTTAGAGTTTAGAACAGCTGCAAATCAATGAACGCAACGAAGAAAGCAATAAAATTGAAAGACCTTGGAAATGGGCAATGCGAACTACGTTGTTGGCGGCGGCGAAGTAGCGAGTACTAATGTACCAGTGTCTAAATGGAATGAGATCTGGAAGTGAGGTAGAAGTAGCCACAGTTAGCTAGCTAGCTAGCCGCAGTCAGCCAGAACGAGTTCAGTGAGAACGTTACAATGTGCTGCCCACTAAGTATTAGACGCCACATGGTAACGAAAAATAAAAAAAACATTTATTGGGGAACTGTTTATTATATAAAAAAATCTCCAAAAAGTAATTTGCTAACTCTAGGCTATAACACTCTACTCTGATTGCAACTCCAATTAACTATGTAATGTAACGTAGTTGCTTTTTACTCTGTGTTTTTACTGATACATCGGTGCAAGTGCAGGAATTATAATTATTATTACTATTTATAAGGGATGGTCTTGTGGTCAAGAGCGTGGCTTGGTGTGCAGGAGATCACTAGTTCGAATCCCGCGTATGGCTACTTTTTATTTGTTAGAAAAAATTGTTTATAGTAAAGTATGAGCTTCCGCCTCCGTTCACGACACCTAATTGACCAAGTTGGACGTTAAGCCCCGCCTGAAAAAAATAGGCGATTGCTTTACTTTATTATTATTTATATGAAGCCGGGTGCCTTAAGTCATAGGGCCTAGGCTACGAGTGAGTCCTTATCCTGCTTTGAGCTTATAACTTTGAGCTTAAATATCTCAACAAATATTAGGGATATCGAAACGAGGTCAACGTCATTTTTCACAATTTTTTATGTAGTTTTCATAATCATTGTAAAAAACTAGTGGTCCTTATAAAACCACGATTAGTTTTTTGGCCGTAACTCCGCTAAAAATGAAGATACAGCATTGGGGGTGGAAAATTTGAAAACTAGACCAAGAAAAACATATAGTTTATTTAATGGGGTTTTCCGGATTTCCACTTTCCTAAAAAGTTATTAGCGATTTGTGCGTTTTAAATGGATCTTCCTGTATATTTGTACTAATTTAAGATACATGTAGTCTGAATCTATAGTTTCAATTAATTCATTTAACAGTTTTGTTTCTTAGAGAAGCCCATAAAAATCCGTGCTCCTGTTAAAATCAACTAAATCTAGAATGAATAGAATAGATTAAATTAGGGCGGCCTCAAGGCCTACGCCACTGCGACCCCTTTGGATCTATTGTGGCTATCACTACTCTAGGAGCTCGTCCTCCAGACCCGTCCGTTTAATCAGACTCTTAATGCTGGAGATTGGCTCCTGGGTAAAGCTCACAGGCCTTGGTTTGTCCTCCCCGAGAAGTAACATCCTTAGCCAGACAAGCCCCTCACACAGACACAACACATGCAGTGCCGTTTTCTCTTCTTCCTGGCAGAACCTACAAAGGCTATCATCTGCCAGGCCCATGCGATGCATGTGTTTTCTGAGCCTGCAGTAGCCAGTTAATAAGCCTACAATTATCCTTATAGCCCCACGGCCTTGAAAACCTAAGCGAATAGCCTTTAATGAACTCCTTCGCCTGTCTCTGCCAAGTGGTTGCAAGCCACCACTCCTGAGCCCTACTCTGCACCCATAAGTTAATGGCCGCAGACCTAACACACTTCGGAACCCCAAAGCAGGGCTCCGGGCCAACGAAGTGTCCCGCAGAGCCTTCCAGGGGCCAATAAATATGCCACTTCGTTTCCCTTATGTCCTGAATGACCAGGTACCCAAACCATAAAGACCTTATTGTGGTCACTAATTTTCTTCAGGGCACCCAGATAGTCCCAAATCAGCCTTGAATTTACCTGGTAGGAACTAATAGCTCGTAGAGCAGCCTGACTCCGAGAAAATCACAACCTTAGAATTAGTTATTCCTCGCCCGTTAATCTCGGCAGCACAGAACCTAATTGCAACTAGCTCAGCCTGAAAAACTGTAGCTAGTACTAAATCTAGAAATATTTGCCTTTAACTCGGTCAAACTATGACACATCTAAAAAAAATTTACTCTAAAGGCATAATCTCACTAATAATGCAATTACTTTAATGGTTTCTAGTGCCCGGGTTTATTGTTAATTATTTCTATTTTTTAATTGGTGCCCAGTTTTTTTTCCCCTCTCAGTTCACTGCCGGCTCCCAGACATTGTTATCTCGTTACAGAATACACTATCCATCACAGGCAAAAACAAGGGCCTGCAACTAGTAGCTACAATCCAGGGATCTCCGCCAGGAATCTTGGAATATTATTATCATTTGGATTGTTGGCGAGTGTTATAGCTGTCACTTTTAACTGTTGTTTTGTTTAACTAGGCTAAGGATATACGCAGGGATGTAAAAGCTAGTCTTAAGCATTAGGCTTAATTGTTTAATTCTATTGTTCAAAGTTTTGCGGAGGATTATAAACAAACATGGCGACAATGAGAAAGGAGAATTTCTTCTGTCAGGAACGGTTAAGTTAGCTCTGCAATCTAGTGTTTTTTATTCACTAGATTATATCCACTATTTACATAAATTTATGATTTATTTTTAATCAAGAGACTAAAAAAACACTCGGTAAATCCAAAATAAAATAATGAAAAACACAGAAAAAGCAAACTGGACATGGAATTAAAATGTATGTTTGTGCTGCTAAAGGTTTTTTGTTTAAATTATCCTTCAGCTGGATTTCAAACTATTGTGTTGGGTGTTTAAAATCACGATAATGCGATGTTTATCCTAAACAGCATTACCTGCTACAAAAACGAAAATACAAACCATTTTCCCATTGTATAGTAATTTCCAAAAAACTTTGCATTATATTTGATGAAAGGATGCTATAATAAATTTTTTTAAATAAACTTGCATAATTCCCTCATTGGTTAAAAAAATATACAGGGTGAACCAGCAACTAATGTCCATACTCCTTTGTCTGAAGTGGACTTCAAAGACGTATACGTGTTCACGAGCACTCAACAGTGTTAGTTTATCAAGTTGTTTAATTCATTGAAAACTCTTTTAGATGGACCAATTAAAGTCAATTAGATAGTCAATTTTTAAAGTAGATTGTCTTAAAATAAGGAAGTCAAAGGTTACAAACTGCACTTTAAACATTTACTTCTGATCTTCAGAAAAGCACGTTTTCTTGCAAAACAAACATAATTTCTCATACGAAGATAAAAAGGAATCCTAGAAAATGATATACCGTTAGAAAGCCCATTAAGGCAAGGAAACTTTTATAAAAAGTGGCCAGCACCTAGGTCTGATAATGATCACGTAAGGGCCTAATGAGTTTTCTTGAAAATTTCGATTACTTTTATTTTTTCCAGTATCCAGGAGGAAGATTGAGGCTGTTTGGAGAATAACTTATGCTTCGAAATGGTATCAATTTTTAGAAAATTTATCTGACTTTCTAACCGTGTCATCAGAATCGAATTCGGGCTAAAACTTTCTGAGTAATAACATTTTTATTGCCAAAAAAATTAATAATTTTAGAACAAAAATATGAAGTGATGTCACTCAAGAATAGTGGAAAATATGAAGTTGGATCACTAGTAAGTAAAATATATATATATATATTTTAGGACATTCACACAACTTGTAATTTATGCATTAAGTACGATTGCAGCGTCTCACGTGTTTGTAGAGAAATCTGTCTGACCGGAACCGTCGTTTGGGTAAGAGGTGTTAGTTTCGTCTTGCCGAAAACATGATACTACACGTGTGGTAGAGCAACGAATTGTCGTGAAATTTAACATCAAAACTTGGTAAAACCGCTACTGAAACATATCTTTTATTACAAGAAGTTATGGCGATGAATGTTAATCACATGCGCGAGTTTTTTGAGTGATTCAAGCGTTTCCAAGAAGACGTCGGAGATGATGGCCGCCCGGGGCGCCCTTCCACGTCCAAAACGGATGAAAATATCGATTATAATTAATCAACATTACTTCCGTGAGGTGCTTGCTCAACTCCGTTAAAGAGTAAGGAAAAAAAACGACCAAGTCACGGGGTTCTCCATCACAGACAACGCGCCGACTCACACTGCATTGTCTGTCAAGACGTTTCTAACCAAGTACAACATCCCAGTTTTAGGCCATCCGCCTTATTCGCCTGACCTGGCCCCCATGTGACTTTTATCTGTTCCCCCAAATTCAAATCTGCATTAAAAGGAACAAGATTTCAGTCGGTTGAAGCTGTGAAAGAAAAAGCGGCACGCGTCATGCAGGAGCTGACAGAAAAAGACTTCCAACACTATTACAGAACAATGGTAAATTCGCATGGAGCGTTGTAGGGATAGGGGAGGGGTGTATATTAAAGGTGATAACAACTAAATATGTATAAATTTAAAATAAAATGTTTTAGCAATAGTCTCGTTATTTGATAGCCACACATCGTAGAGATAAAGATATATAAGAGAGATTTTTTTTTTGATCGCAATACTACCTGCTTCAAAGAGTAAGAATTAGTAGAAATTTGTCACTTACAACTAGGAGTATTATTTAAGAGATGTCGTTTGAGTATGTCTCTTCACAAATGTGATGATTTATAGAAAAAAAATTAGGCTATGTGATCGCAACGTGCGCTAAAATATTGAATTTAAATATAAAAACTCAAATAAGAAATTTGTGGCACGATTTCAATAAATTATGGTCAGAAGAAGGACCAGCTGTGGGCCGTGGTTTTCCTATTTACAGCAATAAATCAGGAATTCATTATTAATTTTGTGAATTACATAGTAGCAAGTAATAAAGAGCATAATTGATGCGTGTACACGAGCATGTGTATCTCTAATGGTTTAATTGGAATTAGTTTAAAGTTGACTACTGTGAAATTTAGTTTTAAATTTCAACAGCTAGATATAGAATTTGTGATGCAATGAATTAATGAGAAATATACCACGCCAATGGCCGGATTGATGCACTAATTAATTTGTAATGCACTAGTTTATTTGCAGTCAATAGAAGCTAGTAACAGTTTCTCTCGTATTTTGGCGGTAATTGGTGTAAGCCCATTAGTTTTGTTAGCGTTGAAATGGTTATTCCCAAAATTAACGTGAAATTGTTTAATAGAACTCCAAAATTATTGATAAGATTTAATAAGATATAAAATAAAATATTACGAATAAAATGGACCGCATCCTTATGCAGCCAAGTACAACATCCCAGTATTAGGCCATCCGCCTTATTCGACTGACCTGGCCCCCATGTGACTTTTATCTGGTTCTCCAAAGGCCAAATCTGCATTAAAAGGAACACGATTTCAGTCCGTTGAAGCTGTGAAAGAAAAAGCGGCAAGCGTCATGCAGGAGCTGACAGAAAAAGAATTCCAGCATTGTTTCGAACAATGGTAAATTCGCATTACCCTTGTCTGCGGCATCTTTCGAGAGAACATTGCCCAGAGGCTGGCTGTGCACCAAAAAAAAAAAAAAAAAAAAAACTCAGGGCGCCAATAACCTCAGATGTTGACGCGCCTTAAATAAAAAGTAAAATTACTGTAGGTGAGAAGGGGGCACATTTGAACAGAATTTACATTTTCTGTTCACAGAGTGCACCAGAATCGTATTATTGAACCTTTTTATTTTGTTTTCTACAACTTTCAAGTATCCTGAACAGATCTATATCAATAAACAGTTGGTACTTTACATACATATCTATGTTTTTTTAAATTAAAAACGTTGTGTCAAATGTTAATATCTGCCCCACTGGTGGGGTAGCTTTGAACACAATATAAAATAGAAAGAAATGATATTACTTTACTCTGAATCTACCTTCTATCAATTATTTCTCTCGACTACTACATTACTTTCTCTTTTAAACCACTGAAATATAGTTCGAACAAAATATTCAGTTTGTTGCGCTTCTTAAAGTACAGAAAAAAGTCACAAACTTGCAGGTAGTTAGGGGCACATTTTAACTGTGATGTTGAACTGTGCCCCCTCTCCTTCCGTAAAAGAAATTATAAAATATCCAACAGTTTTTGCAAGCAAATAGACTTTCTGTAAATACTAGATTTAAAAATACGAATTCCAAATGCTAACAATACTTACACCTTGTCCACTACAATCTTCACAATACACTTCCAAAGATGCAACAAAAAATTTTACTTCCACTAGTGCTGCACGAGACCGAGACGAGGCGAGATTTTATGCAGTCTCGATCTCGGTCTCGGTCTCGTCGAGATATCTCGGTCTCGGTCTCAGTTTTTTTGAATTTTTGTTTAAGTATTAAAAGTGGTTTGCTATTAATAATCTTTTCAAAAAATGTTATTATTTTCTAATAATTATTTTAATTTATATATTGGTAATGAAAATGTGTGTAAAAGAAGACAACTACTTACACTTCAATGCATCATATGTTACTATTACTGTTATATATCTTTATATAATTTCAAAAAGATGTTAAGGTGGAAGTCTTCCACCTTACAAAATATAACATTCCTCAATTCTGGACTTTACCAAACAATGAAAACGAAGGGAATCTCTGTCAGAACAGGTATACCACAAAATATGGAGAAAATTACCAATCATAAATGTTTTAAATATTTGGCGAGAAATTAAAACTCTGTTCAAATGTGCCCACCTATCCTCTATTTAAATGATATTATTACAAAATTTGAATTAAACACCTAAATTTGTTTTTCTAAAGTTTCTAAATCGCTGAAATTATGAGCGGAACTATGAATTTAATGTTGGGCACTAGCTGATTTGTATATCTTTTGTCGTTTAATCAACCCATATACTTAGCTTTATAAACTGTAGGTTTTGAAACAAGAAGATTAGTAACAGTTAAGTAGGGTGCCTTACATTACATACCTAGAGCTCTTCCATAGAAAGTAGAGCATCGAACCATTCCAAAAAAAGGACATCCATATGAAATTCCGAACCTAATGAGACCACACACATGAAAATCAGTTCACGCGTTTTGGCGCTACGTTGTTTACAAAAAATAGGTAACAAGAAAAAGAATGTTTAAAAATGCAGTTTTTGCCCATTTTTCGGGGCAACTGTTTTCTTAAATTCTGTAAGAATTGTGTTGATCCCAAAAAAATTACAGTTATAAAGGAGGATTTGCCCTAAATTTTAAAGAAATTTTGGGAAATTGATCGCTTATAGGAAAAGAGAAAAAAATTGTCAAAGTTGGGTGTTTTTCAACGTTACACTATTTTCGTGCACTTTTTGACGATCAACCCTTGTACAACTGTCCTACCGGACAGTTTTTAATGATTATCTTTAGAACACAATGTTTTAACACAAAGATATTTCACCACTTCCTATCAAATTGTTCCAAAAAATAAATAATTGTATTAAAAAAAGAGAAGTATTACGGCCAAAACTTGGCTATAAAGATTTACCGATTTCTTAAAGCAATGTGTTGCAGGCGTCATTAATGCATACATCCCAGTGTCGGTCGTTCTCCAAGCTTGACACTGCACTCCGGGAAGTGGCATGTGGTAAGGCCGTTGTCCAAATTCTCAATTGCTGGAAAGACATTGGACCGGGGTACCTTTAACAGCCACAGCATGCGAAGAAAGAAGCATTCATCTTGATTGGGATGTGCACGGTGTAACAGTCTGCCTATCATAGTTTCTTTAAATATGCGCCAGGTTGTCCGTTGACTTGCTCTCCTCGTTTGTGGTCGTTCAAATGATTTTCTACTCGCATTCCACGTGTAATACGTAGGCACTTCCGAATACAGCAGTGTTTTCTCGCAAACGCAACGTAAAGAAAGCAGTTAACATTGTAGCCGATGGATTCAGGGCCCATTAAAATCTATGAACATTCAATTTAACAATGCAAACGGAAACATTGAAATGTGTTGCTTTTACGTCCAACAGATGGCGCTGTTTTTCAAAAAAATGCATTTTTCTATTTAATTATGTATATAATAATATGCGAAGGAGCAATCGTTGAAGAACACTTCGGGTGATTTAAGATTTTTTTTGAACAAAAGAACATTTACATTTTTACTTTTATGAAAAGTTTCTTTATTCATTATTAATTAATTTATTATTTAACCTACGAGGGTCGTTTGAAAAGTCCGTGCAAAGTCAGAGAGATAGCACCACTGGCGCATATCGAGGTTATGTTTAGTTAGTAGCATCTCTTGGAAGAACCACACCAAGTTTCAGCCAGATCGGTCTATTTCTTTGTGTTTGGCATTCGTTTGAATCGAGGAAGTCGAGTGATTTTCAAAAAATGGACGAAAAAAGAATTTCGTGTGTTGATTAAACACTACTTTATGAAAGGCAAAACGCCTCAGGAGACTAAAGAAAAGCTTGATAAACATTATGGTGACTCTGCACCTTCGATTAGAACAGTTTATAAGTGGTTTCAAAATTTTCGGAGTGGCCATATGGGCACAAGTGACGCTGAACGGGTATCCCAGTGGGGCACGGCACTGAAATCTCAATGTTATTTTATGCAGATGATGCGGTGTTGTTTGGCGATTCCTATACTAATATACGTTCAAAACTTACGTGCTTAGAGTCTTTTTGTAAAGAAAACTGTCTTTCTGTCAATACAAACAAGACAAAAATTATTAGATTTGCAAAATCCCATAGGAAACAAAGTAGAACACTGATATTTGATGGTGCCCCATTGGAGTATGTTTCCTCTTACAACTATTTAGGCATCGTATTCTCTAATTCTGGAGTTTTCTTGAAGGCTACTGACCACGCTCTGGCAAAAACAAGAACAGCCATTGGTACTGTGTTAAGTACTTGCGTTAGAGCGAAGATAATTAGCTGGGAGGCTAGAATCAAAATGCATGACGCTGTTATTATGGGTACGCTTCTCTATGCAGCACATATATGGGGCCTCAGGTACTGCGATAGCTTAGAGTCCTGCCATTTGAGCTTCTTTAAAAGTTTGTTTGCACTTCCGCGTAATACCCCCAACTTTGCGGCTCGTTTAGAGTTGGGAGTTGATCATATTAAATTAAAATTATTAAAGTTATGCCTTAATTGGTTGTTCAAACTAAAGACTATGCCATCAAATAGATACCCCTCTCGATGCTTTGCCAGACTCTGTGTTCAGAATAATACTGTAAATGTTCGTTATAATTGGATTTCACAACTGAGCTGTATATTTGACTGTATTGATTTTTCTGAAATGCTGTTAATTCATGATCCTGAATTGGTTAGAGAAAAAATAAGAAACATTTTAAGTTTTTATGCTAATTACCTTAGAGAGAAGGACATTGATTGCGTAAACAAATCAAACTTTAGCTTAATTTATTCAGTATTGTTTTTTCAGGAGCAGCGGCCCCAGTTTTATTTAACACAATGTATTCCTTTTAAGTATTTAAAGTTAATGGCCCAACTAAGATTAAGCTCTAGGTTTGTAATTAAAATTTCAATAGGCATCATCAAATACAGCATAAATCCAACCGAACTTTGTTCTCTTTGCAATCAGCAGCAACCAGAAGATCTATTCCATATTTTATTTTCCTGTCCAATGTACACCTCTTTTAGGAACCATTACTTAAAATCAGTTTTTAATACAAATTTACAATATTTTGATTATCCCCTGGTTTTTCGCTCATTATGTCCCAATGAGATAAAAAAATTATTTTATTTTTTTGCTGAATCACTAAAACTAAGATCATTTATTTTGAACGAATAGTTTAAAAAATAAAGCTGGTGAAGTGTCTTATAAAATTTACTTATGTATAATTTTTCTTTATATGTTTTAGTTTATCTGTGTTTATTTAAAATCAGTATATGCTTATATTTCTCAGTTTACTTTTTTAATGGTGTATTAAGAGAATTCTTTTATTTTAGTTGTTTTCACTATGTAGCCATTACTTTTTTTTTTTTTTTTTTTTTGTGTGTGTTAATTTATGATGTATTCAAAAGTTTAACTGTAATAACCGAACCCTTTGTATAGGGCTTTTTTGCCCTTATAACAAATAAATGAATAAGTGACGCTGAACGTTCTGGACGCCCTGTTGAGGTTACTACTCCAGAAATCATAGATAAAATCCATGATATGGTGATGGATAACAGAAGAATGAAGGTGCGTGAGATTGCTAGTGCTGTGGGCATCTCGAATGAACGGGTACATAATATTTTGCATCAACATTTGGACATGACAAAGCTATCCACAAGATGGGTGCCGCGATTGCTCACGCTTGACCAAAAACGAAATCGTGTGAAGTGTTGCAAGGACGGTTTGCAGCTGTTCCAGAAGAATCCGCTGGACTTTAAGCGTCGTTTCGTCACTGTGGATGAAACATGGATACATCACTACACTCCTGAGACCAAAGAACAATCTAAACAATGCGTTACCAAGGGGGAATCTGCGCCAAAAAAGGCGAAGACCGTTCCTTCGGCCGGAAAGATTATGGCGACTGTCTTTTGGGATTCGCAAGGAATAATCCTCATCGACTATCTGGAAAAGGGTAAAACTATTACAGTTGGATATTATTCATCGTTATTGGACCGTTTGAAAACCGAGCTGCAAGAAAAACGCCCACGATTGGCCCACAAAAAAGTCCTTTTCCATCACGACAACGCACCAGCTCACACCTCAGTACTTGTGGTCGCAAAATTAATGGAAATAGGGTTCCAACTCGTTTCACATCCCCCCTATTCTCCAGACTTGGCTCCCTCGGACTACTATTTGTTCCCCAATATGAAGAAATGGCTGGCGGGAAAAAGATTTTATTCAAACGAGGAGATGATTGCAGAAACGAATGGCTATTTTTCAGACTTGGACAAATCCTATTATTCGGAACGGATCAATAAACTAGAGCAGCGTTGGACGAAGTGTATAAGCCTAAAAGGAGACTATGTTGAAAAATAAAAAAGGTTTACCCCAAAAAATTAAGTAGTTTTTATTTTTGCACGGACTTTTCAAACGACCCTCGTACTTCGGTTGTTTAGTGTTAAGGGTGATTATATGGCATTGGTAAATGTTAGTAATAAATTATTATAATTTACTACAAAATTTCAGGGCTGAATTAATAACGAAGTAGGGCATTCCCTTTTCAAAAGAGCCTCTTGGGGACTGTGTTTACCTAGAAATAAGGGGACAGTAAATCAATACAAAGAAATAAGTAATTATTGATACACTTAAATTTTGTTGAATTCAATCAAATTGAGAATCGAGATTTATTATACATAAATTATAAATTAGTCTATGTAAAATGAAATAATTACTCTAAATAAATTATTAAATAGAAAGAGGGACACTATAAGGTGTTTGTACCCTTACTAGCTTCTGCTTCATTGTTTCTCGAAGAAGTTCTAATTTAATAAAGATTTCTTTGTTTAATAATAGTTTATGAAGGCAGTGGCTTTGGGAAGATAGAAAACCGGATCACCATTTTAATAAAACATTTTATTAGAAAATGTAGTTTGACGGGAAATTTATTCTTCTTTGCTCCTTTGAAGTGTATGGTTCAGTTATTTTAAATGGCTAATGAAATCTGGAATTTCCAAGATGGATATATGGTATGTAAATGGAATTCCAATCTGAATTCATGAGTAGAAGACGACAGCAGATGTAATATAATAATAATACTACAAAAAGAGTCACGGTACAACACGAAAGACAGATGTATTGACAAGAGTAAATATCAAAGACCAAAGCGATCAATGTGTTAACCACCTCTACGATGAATACCTAAGACAAAGAGACGACACACGTAAATCACTTCAAATTCGAGGTTTTCATTTTTAAGCACAACTAAAAAATGGAATATGGCCGAAATATCTTATTAGTTTTTTTTTTTAATTTTGTCAAGCTTTTGGACGTCCCTACTTGAGATTTGTGGAATATCTTGAGAGCACAATGAGAGGAATAGGAATGAGAAGATAGAGAAAATGTAGATAAGATTGGAGCTGATTTGTTGAAGAATGCCAGGTTCTTGTAGTACCGTATCTTCCAGGGGTAGATAGCAGATCAGAAAATGCCGTTTTTGCTCATTTTCAGCAACGTATTTCTCGAAATCTATTTAATCTGTGTTGTTGCAAAAAAATTACAGTTATAAAGGAGGATTTGCCCTATATTTTAAAGAAAATTTGGGAACTTTATCTTTTATAGAAAAAGAGAAAAAGGCCAATAATAATGTCCGAATGCAGTTCAATGTTATGAATTATTGCTTATTTAGTGCACTGTCGTTATCCGGACAATGACCATTAAGTACCTCCAAGGAAGAGAAAATCTACAGGCCCGGTTACTGGATTCGAACCCGGGACCTCTGCGTGAGAATTGCTTGTCATTTTATTTTATTTTTGTCTTGGCTCCTTACAATAAATGAAGTAATTGCTAGGATTACTCTAATCTACGCCTGAAGAACAAGTGTATTCATATAATTTCTGTTGATCTGTGTCTAGAAGTTGTCCAAGGAGGGGCGGCTTTAGGATTAGTTGGGATTTGGATTTCACCCGCTAGACATTTTTTACTCATCCATATAATTCTCTAGAGCAGCGTTTCCCAACATTTTTTTTACTCGCGTACCACTTGGTAGTACATCATGCTAAATTGTACCACTTCGTAAAAATGATTGTATTTCGTGAAATTTGTTATTCCGAGTATGTTATTTCATTTGTAAGCGCGTGAGGCTTACACCCAGATGCGGAGAGGGGAAGATGACGTAAACGTAATTTAAATAGATACGTGCTCGGGGGGGGGGATAAATAAATACAAAGAAAATATTTAGTAATGAAATTGGTCAAGAAAACACTTACCTTTAGCGCACCGAAAGCGAGCGCACACAGCATCCCCCAGGCGGTGAAGGATCTCTAATTAAGCGGTAGAAGGGAATAGGAACTATTAAGGAGCTTAGGTAAACAAGTGTGTAAAGATGTGTGTGTGTGTAATGTGTAGCTGAGCTCCTAGAAGCGTAAGAAATATTGGGGTTCAAGCTCAAAGAGGCGTATTAGAATTGGAAGTGAAGTAAGCGGAAGAGGGAAGGGTAATAGTGCACCAAGTGCACTAGATGCGGATGAGGAAGAGGTAATAGTACAATCAATGCACTAGATGCGGATGAAGCGAAGTGCTAGGTATCAGCGGAAGTGACTCTTAGCAGGTTGAGGTGCAGTAAGAAGTACACCAGCAGGCAGACTCGAGTGACGTAGGGCCGAAAGCAGCCGATGATGAAGCGTTGCGGAAGTACGAAAAGCTGTACTTGAAGCGTTGGTCCAGCGGACGCGTACTATATCAGATGCAGATCAGGGCCAGACGTCGACTCGTTTTGAAGCGGTATGGAATTGAGGAGCACTAACTTATTTGCACAGAGTCAGCGGCGTACTGAACTACAGCAGACGGAAAAACCCCACGGGTAAGAGAGGATAGAGAAGGGGAAGGTTGAAACCATGGGAACTGAGAACTAAATAAAACTACAAAATAGCAGAAAAATAAGATATTGGCGGCGACACCAAAGGAAAAGATTAACGAAAAATAACGCGTACTACAAGAATTGGAATAAGGAGAGAGAGAGAGAGAGAGAGAAATAGAAAAAGGCGAGATGGAGCACTGTCAAACGGTACCGCCGAGAAAGGACCGTACGCGGATTAACATCATTATTATCACCTTTATTTGTATAGAGATATACAATGTATCTGTTACATAGGAGTTCAAGTTCATCTTCACTTTATAAACTTTGTAAAGTGTAAGATCTTAGTTTTAAAACTTTTTTTTTAATTAATTAAAAATTGCCTACATATTTTTCTCTTAAAAATTATTAATTAATTTACAAAGTTCTTCTTTAGCATTATTATATTTGTGACCGAATCTTCTAAATTAATTTCTTTTAAGCATTCAACTACCTCTGTAAGTACCAATTAAATTTAATGTTGCTTGGATAGAGCTTACTCATTACAATCCAGTCTCTTTAAGCAGATCTTTGCATAGTTATCATTTAAGTTCTGTCACATGATAATTCTATTAAATTTTCTTTATCTTTTATTGATGCTGATGTAGCTTTTCCTAAATTTTCTTTATAGAAGGGGTTTGAAATCCAATTATCATTTGTAGTTCGGGTTTTGGAAAATACTCCATGAAAGACAATTTTGATCCTGTTTAATTTGCTATTATATTTTCTCGTATATCTTGAGAAAAACTAACCTAACTAATAAAGTTCTACTTTAGGATTATTATATTTGTTTATATGGAATGGGATTCTAAAACTTTCATAGTCTGGGCAGCTGATAAACAATTAATGTTTCCGGCTCGTTCTTATTACACAATAAACAATGATCTTTGGGGTTTGATTGTACAAAATTACATTATTGATTTTCAAATTTAGTAATATAATGGCCACCCAAAATCTTATTTCAGAAAGAATTCTTATAACTTGAAAAGAAATGAATTTATCAAAAATATTGTTGGTCCCAAAATTTTGTAATACATTTTTGAGAATTCCAAAATATATTAAACATAATGTTATTTACTTTATTTAAATCTGTTAAGTGCGAATGTTCCCTGTTATAATATTAAAACTGTCCGGTAGGACAGTTGTATAAGGGTTGATCATCAAAAACTGCACGAAAAAGCGTAACGTTGAAAAACACCCAACTTTGACAATTTTTTTCTCTTTTTCTTTAAAAGATAAAATTCCCAAATTTTCTTCATAATATAGGGCAAATCCTCCTTTATGACTGTAATTTTTTTGCAACAACCTAGATTTGATAGATTTTGAGAAAAAAGATGCTGAAAATGAGCAAAAACGGCATTTTCAAAAATTGTTCTTGTTCTTGTTCTTGTTCTTCTTGTTGTTGTTGTTACCTTTTTTGTAAACAACGTAGCGCCTAAACGCGTGAACCGATTTTCATGAATGAGGTATCATTCGATTCGGAATTTTATGTAGATGTGCCTTTTGGGGGTCTCGACGCTGTACATGGAATGGGAGAGGAGTTAGCCCCTTTTATGTAAGGCCCCCTCCAAAATTATTATCATTAATTACTCTGTAAATCTTAGCCCGATTTTGATAAAATTTGGTAGGATGACAGGGTTAGGGCTCCCCTACGTAACATTAAAACGACGATCTGCTCTTACACTTGTTAAGGGGAAGTATAGCAATTGTTTCAAATTATCGAAACGTGAACCGATTTTCATGAATGAAGTGTCATTCGAATCGAAATTTTGTACAGATTTGCTCTTTAAAAGTCTCGACGCTGTGCCTCATAAGGAGGGGAGTTTGCCCCACCCAGGTAAGGCCCTTTCTAAAACTATTATTACCAATATTTCTATAACGCTTAGTCCGATTTTGATAAAATTTAGCATGAAGAAGTGATCAAACCTCCTCTACGTGGCTGTGAAGTGCCATCATGCTCTTACACGTACTAAGAGGAAGTACTGCAATCGTTAAAATTATCAATGAGTGAACCGATTTACATGAATGAATTGTCGTTCGATTCAAAATCTTTGCCTCTTTGCCTTTTAGGGAGAAGTACTGTAATCGCAGTTTATTTTTCTTACTTCTCTTAAAGGGAAGAACTGAAATCGCAGTTTAATTTTGCTATTTACGTACAAATACCTTCCTATTTTATTCAAAATGCTTTCTCAAAAAAATTGTTATTGAGGATGGTTTGGGGACCGCAACTATAATCATTCTTTAAAAAGATCTCTCCAGTGGTAGTAACTCCGACTTAACACCTTTTCAGGTTATAATGATACAATTAAAATTTATTATTCCCAATTTTAATAAAATCTGTAAAGCAGATCATACAAAAAGGAAAATCTATCCAAAAGGTACAAAAATCTCTTTAACAAAAACTTACAGTTTAAAATGTTAAGTATAAGGGTTGATTAAACGCCAAAAGGTACACAAATCAGCAAGTACCCAACATTTCATTAATACTTCATTAATATTTAAGTAATTCTACTGCATTAATTTTCATTAATATTTTTTTGAATTTATTAGATGTTTCACTGACCCTTATGCTGGCCACTTCATTCATTTTCTTTTTCTTTTTTTTATGATTTAAATCGCTTCAACATCTAAGGTTATTGGCGCCCGGAGCTTTTTTCAGTGCACTGCCGGCCTCCGGACAGTGTTCTCTCGTTACAGACAACACTGTCCATCACCCGGACAGTGAGCTGTAAGAAGCTCTTAGAAAGAGAAAATCTAAGGGTCTGCAGCTGGATTCGAACCCGGAACCTCCACGTGGGAATCCAATACGCTAACCGCATAGCTAATCCCTTCCCTTTGTTCATTCATAATATTTTATTTTTTTGTTCTAATTATGATAAAATTTATATTATATCTTCATAATTAAATAGGTACTTTATTTTAGCTTTATTCCAAATTATTCTTCTGATTTATCTTTATTATGCTATTTATTCTGAGTAGTCACATGTATGTACGAGTATGTACATGCACGTTAAAGTAGAAAAAGACTAAGTAGAGTCGGCTACTATTTAAATTTGAATCACGGATTTAAAACAATATTTCAGTCTAGAATTCGTCTTTCCGAAGTATTTGTGAGCACAAATAACGCGTAGGTAATATCAAGTAAATTATTCAACAATAATTATTCATTTCTCAATTGTAATTTAATGTAGTCCCTCTAATTTTACTTATAGTAAAATACTGGAATAATTAGCTGTCCTAAAAATATGCATATCTTATTTACTTTATATTGCATATATACAACATTGTGGGATGAATACCTAGATGGAGAATGTAATTGAAGAAAACTATATTATTTGCGATAAAGCCAGATAATTATTACCTATTATTATAAACGTTTGACTACTTCATACAATAACAATTACTTTAATCGAAGAAGGAACTTAAACCGACGATTTTTATTTAAAAATAAAAATAAATAAATGAAATCATTGATGAATGTTGGTGTAAGCATTTTTTTAAAAAAGTTTTTGAATTTTCTAGCCTCATATTTTTTTTTAATAAAGTTTTTCTTTTTAACCTGTGATTAATAGTTTGTTGATTAGATATTAAAGTCAATCTAAGTTAAATGGTGTTCTACTTGAACAAATATTTTGTAGATTAAAATGGCCAGCATAAGGGTCTGTGAAACATCTAATAAATTCAAAAAAATATTAATGAAAATTAATGCAGTAGAATTACTTAAATATTAATGAAGTATTAATGAAATGTTGGGTACTTGCTGATTTGTGTACCTTTTGGCGTTTAATCAACCCTTATACTTAACATTTTAAACTGTAAGTTTTTGTTAAAGAGTAGAAATATTAGGTTTGTGATATAAGCATTCTAATGAGCAATTCTAATACTAGAAGGGACTTTGAAATCCAATTATCATTTGTGTTTTCGGGTTTTGGGAAAATATTCCATTAAAGACAATTTTAATCTTAGGATGGAAGATTTGCGAGGAATCGGTCAAATAAAACAACTCGTCTTTTTGCCAACGTTTCGACAAATATATTGTCCTCTTCAGGGCCTGGATATTACTAATACAAAACAATTTACAGAGTCAGTAACATAGAAAAAACAGTAAAAATCAGTAATACAAAAATAAACAGTAAAATACAATAAATTCTTTATAATTATTGAAACTTAAGTGGCTATCCGGGTTGGTTGAGTTACAGAAAACTAAGAGCCAGAACTGGAGAAGCAGGTTTATATATACAGATATAGCGGGACTTACACGGGAATTTTGGTAATTACAATTGGACAGATACAAAAGCCTAATTCTGGTAACTCAACCAACCCGCAGAGCCACGTAAGTTTTCAATAATTATAAAGAATTTATTGTATTTTACTGTTTATTTTTGTACTACTGATTTTTACTGTTTTTTCTATATTACTGACTCTGTAAATTGTTTTGTATTTGTAATATCCAGGCCCTGAAGAGGACAATATATTTGTCGAAACGATGGCAAAGAGACGAGTTGTTTTATTTGACCGATTCCTCGCAAATCTTCCATCCTAAGTTTAACAATTTGCGGTCACGAAAACTATATAGACAATTTTAATCTTTGATAAATGTGCTATTATATTTTCTCGTATATCTTGAGACGGACTAACCTTATTACTGTATATATTATCAAATCAAATCAAATCAAATTTATTGCTTCTAAAAATGTAAATTTTACAGCAAGGAGTTCAACATATTTAACAAAACTTTCTACTTAAATCTAAACTAAATAATAGTTATTCTCATAGATGCACAAAAAATAAAGAGAATTTTTTTTTTGTCTTTTGATACAAAAACATACCTATATACGATAAATGTAACAAAACATTGGCAAGAGGACATAAAAATATAAAGAATACAGAGACTTTCTAACATTATATAAGAACTTTGACTCTTTGTACAGTTACCGCAACTATTTTTTACGATTTAATTTACTAATTAATATTATTTATTTATTCTGAAAATGGAACATTTCAACTTAAAATTGTTTTTGCTTTTTAATGTCTGTTTAATTTCTAATTTATAACCAGAGTTTCAATTTTTTTCTAATTTCTAAACATTTTATGACAAAGTAACATAAGTTTTTAATATCTAACTCTGAATAGGGATTCAAGATTATATCTAGCGCATCTAACTTTAATCCCGGCAGCTTGTCAAAATACTTAATTCTAAGTGCGCTAAATGTACGGCATTCCAACAGAAGATGCTCAAGCGTATCCAATGAGCCACCTTTACAGAATGAGCAATTTTCAGTAGGGTTGAAATCATGTTTATCATCTTTAACCACTATTCTTGGGTATTTTTTATTTGCCAGTCGGATCTGTGCTATTAGTTTTAGAAAGTGCAACGGAAGTTTTAGGGACAGGTAGAACGGTGCGGAATTATACTGACTCACAAACCTAATGTAGCAGTTGTATCTTGTTTTGAATAAAGATTCTAGATCAATACTAATAAGATGATTTTTGTAAGCATTTAATAAATTATTTTTGTTTTTTCTTATTTCATTGTAGTCCTGAGAGATCCATAAATGAGTGGCTCCTATTTTAGTTAAATAATTGTACAAAAAGGAACACCAGTTAAAAGGAATTTGTGTATTACCAATTAAATTTATGAGGCGATTTAGGCATAATTTTTGAATACGATTATCATTCATTCCAAGCAATGTTATCCTTTTACTGTATATATTAACAACTTTACTGTTTAATATTATTAATTAAAATAATTTCTATGAATTATTAACGTTTCTATGATATTTTTATGCTTTAATTTTTTGTGCCCGCCATTATTGATTATTTTTCGTGTACCACCGACCAGCAACTCGCGTACCACAGGTTAGCAAACGCTGGCCTAGGCACATGATTTGCCTCTTTAAGAACAATCCTGCCACCTCCATCTAAAAACTAAAAGCACCGCTGGAATTCCGAGTTGATGAAAATAAAGTCCACTTACAACCATAATGGCCAAGAACAAGTTTAAGTCGGTGCTTTTACCTGAACATTGTTAATATTTATCTCTTTTTTTTTTATTTTCATTTTAACAAACAAGTTGGTAATTATTAAAGTTGAAGGTGTAATCATGGCGGAATGGTGATAATATTTTGCTATTTATACAGCCAAGAAATATAGACCAACTATATTAAAAACTCATTCTTGCCTCTTCTTTGTTAACTCCCACAGAGGCAAAGTCCTCGGCAAAAAACTTTTGTTCAAAAAACTTTAAGGACCTAATTACTGGTGAAATTGTGTTGTTAGCCTAAGCAACACTTTGTCGTAAGAAGGTATTCATTTTTTGGAAGTATTCCTTCTTGTATTTGGCTTATTTATATTTAATAAACTTTATTCAAAATATTATAATAATATAACGGAATTTTACAAAAACATTTCTGCCATTGTTATTAATAAAGGAGTAAAAAAGTTTTTTATGAGAAAATGTTTTATAGTACCATGTTCTTTATTTGTTTTTAAAAGTTCTTTCGAAATTTTAACTTCATTGAATATTTACAGAATATTCGCCTTAAATTTTTTAGAATGCTCGAATTATGGGAACCTATGAATTATTGTTCCATGTCAAAAATTATAAGATACTTCGTATCTTTAAACTTCCTTGTATTTTAACTTTAATATACGTGTTAACTTAATACATGTACGTAAATGTTATACGAGGGTCGTTTGAAAAGTCCGTGCAAAAATAAAAACTACTTAATTTTTTGGGGTAAACCTTTTTTATTTTTCAACATAGTCTCCTTTTAGGCTTATACACTTCGTCCAACGCTGCTCTAGTTTGTTGATCCCTTCCGAATAATAGGATTCGTCCAAGTCTGAAAAATAGCCATTCGTTTCTGCAATCACCTCTTCGTTTGAATAAAATCTTTTTCCCGCCAGCCATTTCTTCATATTGGGGAACAAATAGTAGTCCGAGGGAGCCAAGTCTGGAGATTAGGGGGGATGCGAAACGAGTTGGAACCCTATTTCCATTAATTTTGCGACCACAACTGCTGAGGTGTGAGCTGGTGCGTTGTCGTGATGGAAAAGGACTTTTTTGTGGGCCAATCGTGGGCGTTTTTCTTGCAGCTCGGTTTTCAAACGGTCCAATAACGATGAATAATATGCACTTGTAATAGTTTTACCCTTTTCCAGATAGTCGATGAGGATTATTCCTTGCGAATCCCAAAAGACAGTCGCCATAATCTTTCCGGCCGAAGGAACGGTCTTCGCCTTTTTTTGGCGCAGATTCCCCCTAGGTAACCCATTGTTTAGATTGTTCTTTGGTCTCAGTGATGTATCCATGTTTCATCCACAGTGACGAAACGACGCTTAAAGTCCTGCGGATTCTTCTGGAACAGCTGCAAACCGTCCTTGCAACACTTCACACGATTTCGTGTTTTTGGTCAAGCGTGAGCAATCGCGGCACCCATCTTGCGGATAGCTTTTTCATGTCCAAATGTTGATGCAAAATATTATGTACCCGTTCATTCGAGATGCCCACAGCACTAGCAATCTCACGCACCTTCACTCTTCTGTCATCCATCACCATATCATGGATTTTATCAATGATTTCTGGAGTAGTAACCTCAACAGGGCGTCCAAAACGTTCAGCGTCGTATGGCCACTCCGAAAATTTAGAAACCACTTATAAACTGTTCTAATCGAAGGTGCAGAGTTACCATAATGTTTATCAAGCTTCTTTTTAGTCTTCTGAGGCGTTTTGCCTTTCATAAAGTAGTGTTTAATCAACACACGAAATTCTTTTTCGTCCATTTTTTGAAAATCACTCGACTTCCTCGATTCAAACGAATGCCAAACACAAAGAAATAGTCCGATCTGGCTGAAAATTGGTGTGTGTTCTTCCAAGAGATGCTACTAACTAAACATAACCTCGATACGCGCCAGTGGTGCTATCTCTCTGACTTTGCACGGACTTTTCAAACGACCCTCGTACATACTGTATGCGCGCACGTTTTAACAGAATATCTCTAAAAATAATAGGCGCAGAAACCTTAAACCTGGTACTCCAAAAAGCTATTGGTAGAATTGTCCCAAATGGTAACCTCGCAAGTCGTACTTCGCAAATTGTAGGATATGCAAATGATATTCTCATATTTAAGCAGATGCCCTAAAAGAGCTACTCCTCGAATTAGACAAGGAAAGTAGAAAAGGTTGGTCTAGAAATTAATGAAACTAAAACTGAATACATGTGGTTGTGTCCCCTTCTGACTCAAGAAGAAGACCATGTAATTTGGTTGTAGGCAACTATTGCTTTGATGCTGTTGGATCGTTTCACGTACCTTGGAGTAGAATTAAACTGCGAAAACAGGGGAAGTGAGGCGCGACGGTAGCCGAGCGGTTAAGAGGCGAGACCTGCAAAGCTAATATGCATTGTGGTACTGGGTTCGATTCCCCGGTCTTAGGTCTTGGATTTTATTTAATGGTTAATAAAAGAAATTTGCAGTAAAGTATGATTGCTAGTCGCCTCCGTCCACGAGCAGTTAGAGGCGAGACCTGCGAAGCTAATATGTATTGTGGTACTGGGTTCGATTTCCCAGTCTTAGGCCTTGGATTTTATTTAATGGTTAATAATTTTGTGTTATGGCATGTATATTCGTCATGCGTTTTCAGTAGTGACTATCGGCAGTTAATTTTACAATTTTTAGTTGAAACTAAAATATATTCGTAAACTGCCATGAAGTTTGGAATACTTTGAGGCTGTGTCGAAATAAAAACAACTAATAGATAGATATAGTATGAATTAGTCTTTGTAAATGCCTTGTCTTTTATTAGTCATCACTGAATCAATAACGAATATTCATATATTGTGTTAGGCTAGACCAGGGGTCCCCCAAACTACGGCCCGCGGGCCACATGCGGCCCCACTGAGGACATTTATCCTGCCTCCGCCGCACTTCCGGAAGAGGCATCTCTTTCATTGGTGGTCAAGTGAGAGGAGCACTGTATGTGCCGGTGCCGTACAGTACTACTTCCGATGACGCGGGATGCACGCGTCACGGCTCGGAAAACAGTATAAAATAACAGCCAGAAGTAGGAAGAAAGGCAAAGCACTATAACTAAACCGGACATTGACCATCTCATTAGCCAAAAGCAGGTCCATAGTTCCCACAGAAATACTGGACAGTTTGTTGATTTAAATTTACTTGTTCTTTATTTGAAATATTCTATTTGTTCCCGTTATTTTTTTACTTTAAAATAGTTTCTTTTATAGTCCGGCCCTCCAACGGACTGAGGGACAGTGAACTGGCCCCCTGTGTAAAAAGTTTGAGGACCCCTGGGCTAGACTATGTAGTAGTAATTAAAAACGGGATGAGGATCCTTTTGTTCCTTATTTACCTGTATTCAAGAGGCGGAGCTATTGGCTCATGTGCGGGCTTCAAGATTTAGCGATCATCCAAATTGCTGAGTCGTGGGCTGCCAAGATATTTCCCTGCATAATTGTTTGTAGTTTATCATCTGGTCAGGGATTCATGTGCATAAATACCAGACCTGTAATGTTGCAACCTACTCGGGATAAGTGCAGCAACCCAATTTCATATTAAACATACTCTGGGTTTGACGAATATATTCATCATCGCTTAATTTGTACGACGCTCGTAGGAGACACATTTTCCAACAAGGTCGAAACAGTTAACTGGTTAAATCTTGCCGTTGGGTCAAAAAGGCAGACCCTATTTCTATAGGCAGCCAGACAACCCCACATTGTAGAGAGGCACAACGTAGTCTAGACAGGAAATCCTTCCATCCTGACTTGTCGCTGTGGTCTCTGATGCATTTATGATCTCCTGAGAACTAAAAGTCTCATACAGTAACCTCTTGACAACAACGCAATCAAGGATTAACCCGCTTAACTTCCATTTCCCTAACAAAGCCTAGACAGAGATTCTGGGTAGAATATCCTTAACGATAAGTGGTATTTTCTGAACCTACCGCGTCCTATAAGTAGTCCAGTAACCAAAGGATAATCTAGTTTCTACCAAACTTTGAGAATTTTCTCATTTCTGATTGGGCAAAAGCCTCGTACTGTGCTTGAGCCTTCCAGGAATCATGATTCTCTCTCCAAAACCATTGCTGTTCGCACGGTAACTTTTGGTAATGCCAAAATCAGATACTAGAACAATGAATGGAGTTGATGCTCTATTATCTGAGACAGCCCATCAACAAATTAATGCCACAGCGTGAACCACGGGCCTTTTAGAACCGAACTAGTGACTAGAAGCTCCAAAATAAAAAATTTAAGAGCCAGCAGCTGGATTCGAACCAATGATCTTCGCATTGGAATCCAGTATTCGCTAACCACTCGGCTAATCCTTTCTCCGTGACTAGGTGTACCACTTATAATTAAATTCTCACTGACGATTAACTTATTTATTGGTAACCAACCACCATAGTTGGTTACCACGTACGAAAAAATAATAATTAATGCTGTTTTCTCATTAAATGTGATTTTTTTTAACCTCAATTCATTTGAATATTTTAGCCATTGATAATAAAACGGAGAAGATTTAAGTAATTCGCACATTTCTTCATTTTCATTCAACAGTTCAAGTGGTTGAACAGCTAGCTGCCAAGAATCTATGCGACCTGTTGCCCGTTTGGCCGACGTCCTAAACAAGCTCAAGCAATTTACCAGACCAGAAACCAAAGCACTTCTCAACCATACTAGCAAAACTTACTTTGGGAAATTACTACAATCAAAATTAAATATTTATGAGTGCATAAAACTAGTTAAAAATTAGATTTCATTTTTAGGCATAATTTTTCAATTAAAACTAATATCTTAGGTTTTATAACTGGTTTTAGAATTTACCATTTTTTTAACATAAAGACATGCACAATCATACTTTTTTATTATACTTTTAAGGCGCGTCAATATCTTAAGTTATTGGCGCCCGGAGCTTTTTTTTTCAGTGCACTGTCGGCCTCCGGAACGTGTTCTCTCGTTAGTCATGATCGGATAGTGAGCTGTAAGAAGCTCCTTAAGAATAAAAAATCTAAGAGCTAGCAAGCTGGATTCGAACCTATGATCTCCGCATTGGAATCCAGTATTCGCTAACCATTCGGCTACTTCCAGCTATCTCTGTTGCCCCAGTGATATTTTCAATTCAAACTTTCTTCGTAGCGTTTCCCAACCTTTTTGACTCGCGTACCTCTTGGTTGTACATCATGCTTCAGTGGTATACCACTTCGTAAAAATGATTGTATTTCATGAAATTTGTTATTCCCGGTGTGTTATTTTATTAATATTATCTTGATTTGTATAGAGATACAATGTATCTGTTACAAAAGAGTTCAAGTTCATCTTCACTTTATAAACTTTTTAAAGTTTAAGATCTTAGTTTTAAACTTTTTTTAAATAATTAAAAATTGCGTAAATGTTTTTCTCTTCAAGATTATTGCACTAAAAATAATTCTATTAAATTTTCTTTATCTTTTATTGATAATGATGTAGTTTTTCCTAAATTTTCTTTATAGAAGGGGTTTTTGAATTCAAATTATCATTTGTATTTTTGGGTTGTGGAAAATACTCCATAAAAGACAATTTTAACCCTGTTGAATGTGCTGCTATATTTTCTCTTATATCTTGAGACAGACCAACCTTATTACTGTAAATATTAACAACTTTACTGTATAATATTATTAATTAAAATGATTTTCATGTATTAGAAGAAAAAACGTTACTATGATATTTTTATGCTTTATTTTTTTTTTTTTTTTATTTTTTATGTCCGCCATTATTGATTATTTTTCGCGTACCACCAACCAGCAACTCGCGTATCAGGTTGGGAAACGCTGGTATAGAGATTCAATGTATCTGTTACAAAGGAGTTCAAGTTCATGTTCACTTTATAAACTTTGTAAAGTGTAAGATCTTAGTTTTAAAACTTTTTTTAAATAATTAAAAATTGCGTACATATTTTTCTCTTCAAAATTCTTAATTAATTTATAAAGTTCTTCTTTAGGATTCTTATATTTGTGCCCAAATCTTCTAAATTAATTTCTTTTAAGCATTCCAACTACCTCTGTAAGTACCAATCAAATTTAATGTTGCTTGGATAGAGCTTACTCATTACAATCAGTCTCTTTAAGCAGATCTTTACACAGTTATCATCATACACACAAAGAATTTTATGCAACCATCTTAATGCGTGCTTCAATACTTCATATTTTAAATGAGGTTGTTTCAAATGATTGTGAGTACCTTTAGGCAAACACAATAAACGTTTAAAGAAGCCTACTTGCGACTTTTTCTAATTGATCTAGGTGCCCTTAATCTCCAAAAACTGACGCGCAATAAAATGAACAATTCTTTACCAGTATTATTTATTTTAAGATTTAAGGCACGTCAACATCTGAGGTTATTGGTGCCCGGAGCTTTTTTCAGTTCACTGCCAGCCTCCGGACAGTGTTCTCTCGTTACAGACAACACAGTGAGCTGTAAGAAGCTCCTAGGAAGAGAAAATCTTTATTTTTTATAAATAAAGTGTAAATATTAAATTTCTATTGTGGGATTCTAACCGCTAAATAACGATTGGGTTCCATATCTGTACCAAGCCTAAACATAAGGACTGATCTTGTTCGGATTTCTATTTTTATGCAGATATTATTTTCTTCTAACTTCTAACTAACACCGGAGACACAATTTAGAAAATTTTACACGGACGCAAATAAAAAAATAAAAGGAGAGATTTTTGAAAAAAAAAATGAAAAGAAAATCATAATACGGAGATTTCCAAAGAAAAATCTGTAGAGGTTATTTCATTTTTTATTTATTTATTTTTTTTTTTGTGTATTTACTGGTGTTACAGTCACAGCCAACCGATAGAATATGTCAGAAAGGGCTTGTATTTAAGGCGAAAATCCCTTTCAAAGCTCCCTTTATGGAAAGGATGATATACTACCGGCTAGGTTCTACCAAACTTTGCCCTAACTCAATTTTAATAAGCTATTCTATTACTTTATCTATTCTTTCTATTTAAATTCTTCAAGTTAAAATCTACAACAAAAATAGTTTTTTAGAATTAATTTAATTGCATAGGTAATATAAAAAAAAAAAAATCCAAGGTCCCTAGACCCTGGAATTGAACCCAGTACCACACAAATATATCTTTACTTTGCGTGCCTAGCTTCGAACCGCTCGGCTACAGTGGCGCCTAGGATTCAGAGGAGATAAAATGAAAAAAATGATTTACATCAACTACGCTAAATTAATTTAAATGTACGAGGTCTGTAAATTAAGTAATGAGACTGATTTTTTTTTAAATTTTTTTATTCAAAAAGAATTACAATTCTATATTGTCACCTTCAAAATAACTTCCTTCTGAAGCCACACAGCGCTGGAGACGTTTCTTCCACTCCTCATAGCAGTGCTCGAACTCCGATACTGGAATAGCCTTCAGCTGGTCGGTTTGAATGTTTTCGACTGTCCCCAAAATGAGTTCCCCTTGAGGTGATTTTTCAACTTTGGGAAGAGAAAAAAGTCACAAGGACTCAAGTCAGGCGTATAAGGAGGCTGAGGAGCCACAGGAATGTGCAACATCCACTTGTTTTTGATGTTTGGTCTCACACGAATGACTCTTTTTCGAAGTTTCGTCCACAAAGAGTTTCTACCTCAAGGTCAAACGGTCAATCAACAGTTTTACCGAGAGGTTCTTGAAAAACTTCCTGTGGCTCCTCAGCCTCCTTATTCGCCTGACTTTAGTCCTTGTGACTTTTTTCACTTTCTGAAAAATCACCTCAAGGGAACTCATTTTGGGAAAGTTGAAAACGGCTGTAACCGACCAGGTGAAGGCTATTCCATTATCGGAGTTTGAGCACTGCTATGAGAAGTTCGAGCAACGTCTCCAGCGCTGTTTGGCTTCAGAAGGAAAGCATTTTGAAGGTGACAATATAGAATTGTAATTCTTTTTGAATAAAACAATTTTAAAAATTCAGTCTCATTACTTAATTTACAGACCTCGTATATTTTGATAATTACAATTTTGTTTTTTTTTAAATTAATTAATTTTTTTAATTGATTTTAGATTTTAATAGCTGTAAAGCAAATCAACTTCTATCTAAAGTATCTATTTCAGTTCCCTTAAGCTTGTTATATTATGTTTAGTTAATGTTAAGTCCATGTTATTGTTGTGCTATTGTTTTGTTTAGTTATTATAGTGTTGCATTAGTTTAAGTTTCCATCATATCATAACTTTTAATTAGTTTATAAGTTGGAATAGTTTCAGATATACGCGTAATATAATATTGTACTTATATTGATAAACCACTGGTGTTATGGTATTCATGTCAGGAAATGGTTTGGAACACTAAACAACTCTCATATATGTGTATTATATTTTGTATCTTAATATAACCATTGTCCCTCACAATATTGAAATAATTGACATTCAACCATTAATTATTAGTTTACTGGAGACTTCTCTAAAGATTGGAAAGTGGTGTAATAATTGAAGAGCAAACTTTAAAACAAATGTAATTAAAATAACAATAAGGATATGTTAAATGTAATTATTTGTATTTAATTGCAGTCTTTTTTGGTCCCCATTTTGTGAAAATCAAGTTTAACCACTTTATAAATCGTTGTTCCACCGAATTTGCCTTGTGCTGTTTCCCTCAAATGTAATTATTTCCATATTTGTTCGGGCATTTTTTTGGCCCAAAATTCGGATGTTAGAACTGGTTTCTATTAAAGCTACATGTGCGTCCATAAGTGCTTTGAATATCTTACGGTTTTTTTCACCACTTTAACAGACAAAATAAGTTAGTTCTAAATAAACAAATCTTAGATCTTCGTCGAGGAGAGGTACACAAATCTAGCTCCACAAATTATGTGAGGTGACTGGGGTAAAGTGGCCATCTTTCTTTATTACTACATAAATTTAGGAGGTTTCCGGGGCGAAGAAGGTGTTTTGGTACCTTCCCTGATGTCATTTCTTAGGATTGGACGGATTCATCAACTTACAAAAAATCAGTGTGAAGGGAAATGGCTAATAGACAAATGTAAATTAATTCGAGACCCCCAAAAGGCACATCTACATAAAATTCCGAATCGAATGACACCTCATTCATGAAAATCGGTTCACGCGTTTAGGCGCTACGTAGTTTACAAAAAAGGTAACAACAACAACAAGAAGAAGAAGAAGAACAACAATTTTTGAAAAAGCCGTTTTTGCTCATTTTCGGCAACTTTTTTCTCGAAATCTATTAGGTCTGGGTGGTTGCAAAAAAATTAAAGTTATAAAGGAGGGTTTGCCCTATATTTTAAATAAAATTTGGGAATTTTATCTTTTATAGAAAAAGAGAAAAAAATTGTCAAAGTTGGGTGTTTTTTAACGTTACGCTTTTTCGTGCACTTTTTGACGATCAACCCTTAACAACTGTCCTACCGGACAGTTTTAATATATACAACTGTCCTACCGGACAGTTTTAATATTAAAATTTACGCCAAATTAATACTAAAAGAATAGTATAAAGCACAATGTAAAACATGTAGTGTAATGTAATGGTTGTGGGTGAATCAGGATAAATTTGTTTTATCATCAAATAATAGCAATCATCACATCATTTTAATGTACCACGTATGCAAGACTTCTTGACCTATGATTACGTTAAGAATATCTTAGCAGAGAGTTGGTCTAGTGGTCAAGAGCGTGGTTTTGTAAGTGGAAGATCCCCAGTTCGAATCCCGCGTATGACTACATTTTATTTAAAAAAGTATTACGGTTTTTTAAGTACGAGTAATAAGAATGACTGGATTCGAACAAGGGATCTCCCACTTACAAAGTCACGCTCTTGACTAGACCAACACCCGCCCATGGCAAGAAATATATAATCCCGATCAGGTTTTTGGCCGTAACTCCGCCAAAAATAAAGATACAGCATCAGGGGTAACCAATTTGAAAACTAGCCCGAAAAAAACATAGTTTACTTTGTGGGATTTTTCGAAATTCCGCTTTCCTAAAAAGTTATTAGCGATTGGTGCGTTATAAATGGATCACCCTGTATATTACTAGCAAAACAAATATTACAGGTATTAATCAACTGTAAAAATACAACAAGTGAACATCATGAAATCAAAACAAACAAAGCAAGATCGACCCAGGGAACGGATATAAGAGGAGGCTGAGGGAGAAAGACAAGGGCTAGTTTTGCCGGAAGCTGGTAGTGCACATCCCTTTACTATCGGCTTGGCCCGGAAATACTATTTCAATCTTCTGGTTAACAGGAAAATCGAAGTTCTGGATAAGAGGTTGGATAAATTGTCTAGTGAGGGGGGATTGTCTCCTAGAAATAAGTAGATTATCTGGAAGACACCGGAAGATACCTGCAATGAGCCCGAAGATAGATGTCAACTGTTCAGTATAGTTTTCTCTAAAACATGTGTGTAAATACTGGAGTTAATCTAATTAGGGTTGTTTGGAGAGACAAGTAATTTCACCAAGATATTGTTTGGACTATTTTTATATCGTACATAATTTTTTATTAAATTTTTTAATTACTTTTTATTGTTTGCAAAGAAAAGAGTACATTTGCTATTGATACCTAAATTATTCTGATTAACATTTAATATAATACATGGTGTTCATTTTAAGACGTCTTAAATGCATTTCATGCTTTAACGGTTAATCTGAGCAAAAAATGGTAGAGGAAAAATTTGTTGCCCGTCACCTCTAGTTTCAGAATATGTAACTTGAATTTAGATTCCTGCCCGCATACGCGGCTGACGCGCGACCAAACGTGAGGATTCGCAGTTGACCCCCATTTTCATATACACAGTTTTAAAGAGTTATAAAAAGACAAAAAAAAAAAAATTATGAAGTTATTCAGAGAGCAGTTGATAACCTCCTGGCTAACCTGGCTTGTGAGCCAGAGGAGGCACCTTTGAAGGCCAGTACATGCTTCACAAGTTGAGTAAAGTGCATTATTTGATAAATTAAGGAATAAGTTTGATCCTTTACATGAAAGATATTGATCACTTAAATATGTGGCAGGAGGTTTCCAATTTTTTTGGTAATTAAACGCAACTCTCCCAAAACTACCAAATAATTATTAAACCTTCTTGTTTGTAACAGATGAAAAATTAATTTTTAGCCATTTTGTGTATGCTTGAGAACATCTAAAGCTCTTAACATTTGATTTTTCTTAGAAAAATCACTCGTAAAACTACTTATTTCCTGATATTAAGAAAAATACTAGCTTTACTGCCTTGGCAATATTTTCAGTAGAAAGGGGATGAAAAAATACATAAAAATGACCTACCGCGAGCTCTTCTTTCTCTTTGATAACATGTTAAAAAATTGAAATATGATTAATAAATACCAGATTTTGAAATGGCCTAGCACCTTTAATTTTGAAGATATTGAACTGCGATTTCCGGTTTCTTTCATAACTTTTTATACTCTTTAAAACTGTTCATATGAAAATGGGGGTCAACTGCGAACCCTCACTTTTTGGTCGCGCTTCAGCCGCGTATGCGGGCAGGAATCTAAAATCAAGTCACATATTATGAAACTAGAGGTGACGGGCAACAAAATTTTTCCTCTCCCATTTTCTGCTCAGATTAACCATTTAAGCATGAAATGCATTTGAGCCGTCTTAAACACCCTGTATACGTATTTCTGGTTGTTTAATGATTCTTTTTTATCTAATTACTTATCCGTAGGTTCGCGGTTACCACGGTAACAAAATAAACAGCATGGCGCCCAAAATATTTCTTATTTAATTTCCTATCCTAAACTATATTGATTTATTTATTTTATCTCACTTTTCGACCCACCCCATTACCACTGTAGCTAGACCGCGGAAGTGGCTTAGTAAATAGGTAACATGTAAACCTTTAATAAAACATAGATGAAAGAATAGAGAACTCATGATTGCTCTTGTGGTACTTATTTACTTGCATCTGTAAAATTTACAACAACCGAATGCGATACTAGAATAGAATGACGTGAATGGCATTTGAAGAAGATACCCAGTGGTATCACTTCATGGCACTGGAATTTGTGAAAATGATCACGAGAAAACTAGGCCTACAGTGGTCTAACTGAAGTATTGGGTAAGATTAGGCTGGAAACCAGTTTTACAAGAAGTATTGTGAAACTTTGACAGCGGAATTTTATCAGAAGGAAATGGATAGATCATTATGTTGGATCTTGGATTGAACGGATTTTGGATTTGGTACATACAGGTAGCCGAAAAAGTTTTGTTGAAAGTTTAGATAGTTTTATCAAAGTAGTCTTCGTAGTATGCAAATTCAGGCAGTTTGACTCCATTCTTTTCAGTCTAGTGTCAGGATTTTTAAGGTAGTGGTTGGTCTATATGTAACCGAAGTTAGCGTAATCTGTTCTGACAGTAGGCAAGAAATGTATTAACGAATTGAACTCTAGAATCAGTAAAAACTGGTTTAAATACTCTTTTGTTATTTCACCTTTATCTTACCATTTCTTTTGCACCACTCTTGTGTTAAGGATAGATGTTCTTGAAGGTGTCGAGAGGAAGAAACAGGTTCGCGATGGTAAGGGAGTATAGCAGTAACCTTATCAATTTTATAACCAAATATCCTTATTACAACTCAATATACATTTTGCATAATTTTGTAAAAGGATGTATGATTTGTTTGTGCATAAATAAATACAACCTTAATGGAATATGCGCAAAGTTTCTAATGATGAGAAGGAAAATTGAATTGGTTTCAGAAATACTCGGTTTGAATTAGTTTTGAACATGTGTCAAATAGAAGCGCTACTGCTTAAACTGAAAACTTAATTTTGAAAATGTTCACTACAGATATTTGTGGTGTCACTTAAAGTAGGAGAAACAAAGTGATGTGCGCTGTACGGCTGGTCGCGCTTCACTTGCGATAGTTAATGATTTGGTAACTGAATTAGTATAAACGGATGTAATCCGCTGCTGATGGGATGATAGATGCATAGTTGGCGCTGGGAGATGGGTAGAAACAGATCCGAGTTCTAGGTAACCTGGCCATCCAACGGTGCGGCAGTAATAACCTTGTTATTGGAATCCCTCGCTTCGAAACCACTTCTGTCTGTCCGTCCTCCGACTTCACTTTTCAAAATGAACCAGCATATTGTAGAAATTAAACTGCACATACCGCAGTATACACCTTCTTCTTTTTCTATCGTTTCCCCCCCCAAAAAAAAGAACTCGTTTTGGAGGTACCTGTACAAAATTGCGTGAAGAAAATATCACAACAGCGTAAATTCCGCAGGTAGTTCAAACATTTTAATATATATAGTTCATGGAACCAAAAGTTATGGATGAATATCTCATAACTCTCCAAAACAATGAACTATTAGTCACTCTCTCTTCACTAGAGAGGAGATCACAAGACCACACTGTCTTTTAGGGCGCCTTGTCTGGTTGCCAGGAGAAGTTCTTGAAGAAAGATTTTGAGCTAGAAAATTTATATGAGATTGCTGGCTGAAGTGGAGTTTCCTGCATCGTATTTTGGCCACTTGTGTGATAAAAAGAATGTTAAAATCTGAATGTATAGTCTGGTTAGACACGTAAAATGGAGCGTTTACTGTGGATCGAAGTATTTTTAGATTGTAGAGATTGAATTCTTTGGAGATTGGAGCATTTGGTTGAAGCCCACAGCTCTATTCCATACGCCAAGATGGGTTTTAATATAGTAGTATAAATTAGTCTTTTGTTGCCTACAAGCAGTTTATATCTATCGCCTAAGAGTCTTTTAAGACGTCTTGCTCGGTTTTGGCCACTTGTGTGATAAAAGGAGCGTTAAGATCTGCATGTACAGTCCGGTTAGAGGCGTAAAATAAAGCGTTTACAATAGTTCGAAGTATTTTTAGATTGCAGTTAGTTTCTCCTACTTTAAATAACACAATTATATGGATACATTATTACTTATTATTTTCTAAAAAAATTCGTTTTAGAGTAGTGCCAGCAGTGTTCAGAGCAGTGTGTTTCTGTTAATTAGTGGGTATAACTGTTTCAGTCGAGTGTATGCTTGTTGCAGTTTTGTGTTGATGTACAGTCTGCAAGTCTTTTCGGTCAGTGTGTTGCTAGCTGTATCTCCAGACTGGGCTGGCTGGATGTTAAAAGAGGTCTAAGGAGCGTCTTGATAGAGCAGTACAGTGCTAGCAGTGTTTAGAGCGGTGTGTTTCTGTTAATTAGTGGGTATAACTGTTTCAGTCGAGTGTATGCTTGTTGCAGTTTTGTGTTGATGTACAGTCTGCAGGTCTTTTCGGTCAGTGTGTTGCTAGCTGTAATCTCCAGACTGGGCAGGCTGGATGTTAAAAGAGGTCTAAGGTGCGTCTTGATAGAGCAGTACAGTGCCAGCAGTGTTTAGAGCGGTGTGTTTCTGTTAATTAGTGGGTATAACTGTTTCAGTCGGGTGTAATGCTTGTTGCAGTTTTGTGTTGATGTACAGTCTGCAGGTCTTTTCGGTCAGTGCGTTGCTAGCTGTAATCTCCAGACTGGGCTGGCTGGATGTTAAAAGAGGTCTAAGGAGCGTCTTGATAGAGCAGTACAGTGCCAGCAGTGTTTAGAGCGGTGTGTTTCTGTTAATTAGTGGGTATAACTGTTTCAGTCCAGAGTATGCTTGTTGAAGTCTCTAGGTGAGTTGTGCATCAAGGATTATGGCAAAGCTAGCGCACTCCTTGACTTTTTAGGGAATTTCCTGAATTAAAGCTAAAGATAACAAGCCAAAGATTGAGTAAAGTAATCGCCTATTTTTTCAAGCGGGCTTCACATCCAACTACCAATTAGGTGTCGTGGACGGAGGCGACCAGCAAACATACTTTACTGTAAATTTCTTTTATTAACCATTAAATAAAATCCAAGGCCTAAGACCGGGGGATCGAACCTAGAACCACTTAGCTTTAAAGGTCTCGCCTCTAACCCGCTCGGCTACCCTGGCGCCTTATTTAGTTTATAATTAAAGAGATTATCCAAGTTGGCATAACTGCACCTTTTATAAAAAAAACAAAAAAAAAACGTCTTTTGCCCACTCAAAACACTGTTTTCGCGTCTGTCGACTATAGCATTAATCCCTGTTTACAAGGAGTCAGAAGAAGCGAAAATTTATAGAGAAGTAAAACAGTTGTTAGTATTTTTTGGGGCACAGATGAGCTCGCTTTATGCTGTATGTAAATAAAAAGGCCTTGCATCCAACCCAATCTTATGCGAACCAAATGCACATTCATCTCGCTGAGATAAAATCAATACAGACATACAAAAGTAGTTTATATCGGGAGGCTTTTACGTTTAATACTGGGTGGCATGGTGTCAGCTAACAACTGACAATACATTATTCACACTCACCGGTCACTTTTTGGCCCTGCTTGAAATAAACATTCCATCCACCATCAAGAAAAAAGCGCTTACTCTTTAACAGTACCACAATTGATTTATTGTATTCGCGGTACATTGATTTTAAAATCTTTTAGCAGATAGTGGCTAGCGCAATTTTTTCCCTTTACATTGTGACGAAAGCTGTAGTTAAAAAACATACAAAAATTGAATTTGATTAAATCAAATCTTTCTACTTACTCATTAAAGAAAAATAGAAAAGTCTTCAGTCAAAAAATACGAGGGTCGTTTGAAAAGTCCGTGCAAAGTCAGAGAGATAGCACCACTGGCGCGTATCGAGGTTATGTTTAGTTAGTAGCATCTCTTGGAAAAACACACACCAAGTTTCAGCCAGATCGGTCTATTTCTTTGTGTTTGGCATTCGTTTGAATCGAGGAAGTCGAGTGATTTTCAAAAAATGGACGAAAAAGAATTTCGTGTGTTGATTAAACACTACTTTATGAAAGGCAAAACGCCTCAGGAGACTAAAGAGAAGCTTGATAAACATTATGGTGACTCTGCACCTTCGATTAGAACAGTTTATAAGCGGTTTCAAAATTTTCGGAGTGGCCATATGGGCACAAGTGACGCTGAACGTTCTGGAAGCCCTGTTGAGGTTACTACTCCAGAAATCATAGATAAAATCCATGATATGGTGATGGATGACAGAAGAGTGAAGGTGCGTGAGATTGCTAGTGCTGTGGACATCTCGAATGAACGGGTACATAATATTTTGCATCAACATTTGGGACATGACAAAGCTATCCGCAAGATGGGTGCCGCGATTGCTCACGCTTGACCAAAAACGAAATCGTGTGAAGTGTTGCAAGGACGGTTTGCAGCTGTTCCAGAAGAATCCGCAGGACTTTAAGCGTCGTTTCGTCACTGTGGATGAAACATGGATACATCACTGAGACCAAAGAACAATCTAAACAATGGGTTACCAAGGGGGAATCTGCGCCAAAAAAGGCGAAGACCGTTCTTTCGGCCGGAAAGATTATGGCGACTGTCTTTTGGGATTCGCAAGGAATAATCCTCATCGACTATCTGGAAAAGGGTAAAACTATGACGGGTGCATATTATTCATCGTTATTGGACCGTTTGAAAACCGAGCTGCAAGAAAAACGCCCACGATTGGCCCACAAAAAAGTCCTTTTCCATCACGACAACGCACCAGCTCACACCTCAGCAGTTGTGATCGTAAAATTAATGGAAATAGGGTTCCAACTCGTTTCACATCCCCCCTATTCTCCAGACTTGGCTCCCTCGGACTACTATTTGTTCCCCAATATGAAGGAAAGGCTGGCGGGAAAAAGATTTTATTCAAACGAGGAGGTGATTGCAGAAACGAATGGCTATTTTTCAGACTTGGACAAATCCTATTATTCGGAAGGGATCAACAAACTAGAGCAGCGTTGGACGAAGTGTATAAGCCTAAAAGGAGACTATGTTGAAAAATAAAAAAGGTTTACCCCAAAAAATTAAGTAGTTTTTATTTTTGCACGGACTTTTCTAACGACCCTCGTAAGTCTTTTTGATGGTCAAATGCCCATCTAAATTTTACAAAGATGATGCAACAACACCACAGTATGCGCCCTACTGAGCTCTAGATAGAAGCGGCGAGAGCCATTGTTCGCCATCAAAACCACCCAACAATTACCAAATGTATAACCACTTTGGTTTTCATGCAGAATATTTTCTTTGAACCAGAACTTAGTCTTTATTTAGAATACAAATAGACTTTTTAACAAATGCTAGCGCAATACCTCCCTCGCCAACCAAATTTAATAGCTTGTTTTTCACATGAACTTTTCCTTTTGTATAAAAAATTGATTTCATATTTTATTAAATTTTATATGGGTTTTACAAATGGAAGTATTATTATTAATAAATAAAATAAACAATTTCGTGGAAGATATAGAACATGCTTTTGTCCTCTTTTTGAACAGATTCAAAGGACTTTTTAAAAATATTGAATAAAAAAAATACAGAAATTTTGAAAATTTATTATATCAGTATAGACACTTATACTTGCCGGTCTCGTTTATAAATTATTTTGTTCCTTGAAAAATCTGTGACAATTTTATTATTATCATCGTTATTGTATACAGATATACTGGAAATGTGGTTAGGTTGGCAGCGCTGGAAAATATCTTGTAATTTAATCCTGTCGTAGCATGCACATTTATTGTATCTCTGACCGGTTTCAGACTTTTATCTATCATTAGAGAGATTGAAAAGATCATTAGAGGAATCATTTTGGTGTAGATCATCATTCCGTTTCACACTACACTTGCAGCAAGTTTATTATAGTTTGAAGCTAATAAAATAAGCGATATTATATTTTGCTGTTAAAAATTAAAAAGAAAATATATAGAACATTGTTTTTGAATCCATTAAGATTTGTAACCTCCTACGCCAGTGAAGGCAATTCTGACTTTGCGGGGCTTAACGTCCAACTACCAATTAGGTGTCGTGGACGGAAGCGACTAGCAAACATACTTTACTGTAAATTTCTTTTATTAACCCACTTAAATAAAATCCAAGGCCTATAGACCGGGAAATCGAACCCAGTACCACAAAATACATATTAGCTTCGCAGGTCTCGCCTCTTAACCGCTCGGCTACCGTGGCGCCTGACTTGAGAATATATAATCACTATACGAGGGTCGTTTGAAAAGTCCGTGCAAAAATAAAAACTACTCAATTTTTTGGGGTAAACCTTTTTTATTTTTCAACATAGTCTCCTTTTCGGCTTATACACTTCGTCCAACGCTGCTCTAGTTTGTTGATCCCTTCCCAATAATAGGATTCGTCCAAGTCTGAAAAATAGCCATTCGTTTCTGCAATCACCTCTTCGTTTGAATAAAATCTTTTTCCCGCCAGCCATTTCTTCATATTGGGGAACAAATAGTAGTCCGAGGGAGCCAAGTCTGGAGAATAGGGGGGATGTGAAACGAGTTGGAACCCTATTTCCATTAATTTTGCAACCACAACTGCTGAGGTGTGAGCTGGTGCGTTGTCGTGATGGAAAAGGACTTTTTGTGGGCCAATCGTGGGCGTTTTTCTTGCAGCTCGGTTTTCAAACGGTCCAATAACGATGAATAATATGCACCTGTAATAGTTTTACCCTTTTCCAGATAGTCGATGAGGATTATTCCTTGCGAATCCCAAAAGACAGTCGCCATAATCTTTCCGGCCGAAGGAACGGTCTTCGCCTTTTTTGGCGCAGATTTCCCCTTGGTAACGCATTGTTTAGATTGTTCTTTGGTCTCAGGAGTGTAGTGATGTATCCATGTTTCATCCCCAGTGACGAAACGACGCTTAAAGTCAAGCGTGAGCAATCGCGGCACCCATCTAGCGGATAGCTTTGTCACGTCCAAATGTTGATGCAAAATATTATGTACCCGTTCATTCGAGATGCCCACAGCACTAGCAATCTTACGCACCTTCACTCTTCTGTCATCCATCACCATATCATGGATTTTATCAATGATTTCTGGAGTAGTAACCTCAACAGGGCGTCCAGAACGTTCAGCGTCACTTGTGCCCATATGGCCACTCTGAAAATTTTGAAACCACTTATAAACTGTTCTAATCGAAGGTGCAGAGTCACCATAATGTTTATCAAGCTTCTCTTTAGTCTCCTGAGGCGTTTTGCCTTTCATAAAGTAGTGTTTAATCAACACACGTAATTCTTTTTCGTCCATTTTTTGAAAATCACTCGACTTCCTCGATTCAAACGAATGCCAAACACAAAGAAATAGACCGATCTGGCTGAAACTTGGTGTGGTTCTTTCAAGAGATGCTACTAACTAAACATAACCTCGATATGCGCCAGTGGTGCTATCTCTCTGACTTTGCACGGACTTTTCAAACGACCCTCGTAGACTAATTATTCTGCATTCATATCCTGCATATTGCACAGCGGCGTTTGAGCAAATCAGCTGCACAAGATATGCTGGAGATAGTCATGGCCTAAGATGCTACCTGAAGTTGGGCTGTAAATATTTACATTCAACTGCAAAAAGCGGTAATCTTGAAAATATATCCGTATCTCGGAGATATACAACACTAAATCCATTTATTTGTTTAATCATTCTAATACAAAATTATTATTTTTATTACACATCTATCTGTTAATGTGCATCTATGTTACTTATTATCCACCAAAGATTTAAGCAAAATAACTTCCGTAGGCTTATAAGTAAGAAAAAACCGCGAGAAAAATTTTTCATTTGCTGTCGTGTAAAAAAATTAAAAATGTGACATAGTGTTGTGTACCTCCGGGGTACTGATATCGTATTTTCCCCAAAATTTCCGGGTGACCAATAATAACGTGTTTGGCTGGGGACCTGTACATTGTTACAACAAACCAGGACATCTGCTATTAGAAAAAGATAAAATATTTAAAGGGAAAATGTTGCAACTAAATTTAAGTGATGAAAAATTTTGAAACGAAAAAGCGTCTTTTTGCTTACCAATTCCAAAAAGTAGGAGAATCATTCCTCAGTCTACTAGATGTAAAAACAAAGGTCACACTATGAGTTAGTATTTACATTCTAGAGTCAGTTCTTGTAGTTCTTAAGACTAGAGTACGGTTCATTGCAAACATGTCAAGCAGATATTTTTGAAATTTTTAATAACTGTCAAAATGAAATTGCTATTAAAAATGCGTACTTCGGGACTCTACTTTGAGCTAGTTTAATGTGTTTTAGTGAGATATAGTCTAAAAGGAAACGAATTCAGTAAATTAGTTAGTACTTCTTGAAATTTTGAGCGATACCGAGATAGAGAGAGCCACACTTGGCGCTAAAAAATTTCAAAACATACCGGGTAATCCATTTAAAACGCACCAATCGCTAATAACTTTTTAGGAAAGCGGAATTTTGAAAAAACCCACGAAATAAACTATATGTTTTTTTGGTCTAGTTTTCAAATTTTCCACCCCCGATGTTGTATCTTTATTTTTGGCGGAGTTACGGCCAAAAACCCGATTGGGGTTTCACAAGGACCACTGGTTTTGACATTGATTATGTAAACTACATAAAAAACTGTGGAAAATGACGTTAGCTCGGTTTCGATATCCCTAATATTAGTCGAGATATTTAAGATCAAACTTACAAGTTTTTCTATTCGTGAACGGTTTTCGATATGAATTTTCCACCATAAATACACGTTTTGGGAGGTCCTTTGACTGTAAAAAATGTTATTTGCGACGCAAAGAACAAAAATAATAATAATTGAAGATTTTAAAGAATGCAGAGTAATGTAATGGTTGTGGGAGAATCAGGATAAATTTGTTTTATCATCAAATAAAAGCAACCATCACATCATTTTAATGTACCCTGACTTCATGACCTATGATTGCGGTAAGAATATCTTGCCAGGGTGTTGGTCTAATGATCAAGAGCGTGGTTTTGTAAGTGAGAGATCACCGGTTCGAATCCCGCGTATGCAGTTATTCATAATACTTAATACATCATTATACTTTGTTTAATAAAATGTAGTCATACGAGGGATTCGAACTGGGGATCTCCCACTTACAAAGCCACGCTCTTGACCATTAGACCAACACCCGCCCCTCCCTGGCAAGATATTCTTGCCGTAATGTTAGTCAAGAAGTCTTGCATAAGGCGTACGTTAAAATGATGCGATGGTTGCTTTTATTTGATGACAAAATAAATTTATTCTGACTCACCCATAACCATTACATTACACTTCATTTTTAAAAATCTTCAATTATTATTATTATTTGTTTTTTGCACCCCAAATAACATTTTTTTTTTGCAACCAGAGGGCCTCCCCAAAACGTGTATTTCTGGTGGAAAATTAATATTGAAAAACCGATCACGAATAAGATAAAATGGTAACTTTGATCTTAAATATCTCGACAAATATTAGGGATATCGAAACGGGGTCAACGTCATTTTTCACAATTTTTTATGTAGTTTTCGCAATCATTGTCAAAACCAGTGGTCCTTATTAAACCTCAATCGGATTTTTGACCGGAACTCCGCCAAAAATGAAGGTTCAGCATCGGGTGTGGAAAACTTGAAAACTAGACCAAAAAAAAACATATAGTTTACTTCGTGGGTTTTTTCGAAATTCCGCTTTCCTAAAAAGTTATTAGCGATTGGTGCGTTTTAAATGGATCACCCTGTATATTCCTGGCGCAAACTCCATTCACTTCATAGTCTGCATAAACTATGATATCCAAGTGTTTAAGGGTAATTCCACGGATCTTCGTCACACTTGAAAACATGAGGGCCGAAAGTGGATGAAAATATGATTTTTGGATTGTGCTTCTGGACTAGAATTTACCTGAATTTTTTCAGATTTTTTTTTCAAGGTCATTTATTGTTTATAACATTTTTTATTTATTAAAAATATGAAAAATCAGAAATTTCAATGAATTTTTACGCCAATTCTGGCCAATAAACAAAAAAACATCCCATATAAAAAGTTTGTGTTTTTGTCCAAATTTTTCAAAAATGATATTAGTTTAACGTTTTATACAATATCTTTATTTCTTATTTGAAAAAACACTTTAAAAATCGCAATTCCCAGAAAACGCCACCTTCTATCAGGCTGAAATTTGGCAATAATATTGGGTGTACATTCCAAAAGACACATACAAATTTTCAGAGTGGACCGCCTAGTAATGCCTGTTCTAACGATGTTGTTACTCCTTCTGTAAGCATCGCTTTGTGATGGGTGAAGCTGCAATTGCATTCAGAAGACTAGAATTGATCACTTCAACTTCATAGGTAGGTTTTGAGGTTATGTTTATGGTACACATAGTTACGCTGTCTGTTACTTTATTGTTATCAACATTTTTGCAGACCGAGAAACTTTTCTGTCCTTGCAAAAACAAAAAGACCAGCAAATGGAGATCCAAGATGAACGACAGCAACAAGAAATTGCGGATGATTATGAGATAGACGAAAACGGCGGTTCATTGCAAACACAGCAATCCGTTGGAAGTGACAAATCTTTTCACGACAGAAACTATGAAGTTGAAGTGATCAATTCTAGTCTTCTGAATGCAATTGCAGTTTCACCCATCACAAAGCGATGCTTACAGAAGGAGTCACAACATCGTTAAAACAGGCATTACTAGGCGGTCCACTCTGAAAATTTGTATGTGTACACCCAATATTATTGCCAAATTTCAGCCTGATAGAAGGTGGCGTTTTCTGGGAATTGCGATTTTTAAAGTGTTTTTTCAAATAAGAAATAAAGATATTGTATAAAACGTTAAACTAATATCATTTTTGAAAAATTTGGACAAAAACACAAACTTTTTATATGGGATGTTTTTTTTGTTTATTGGCCAGAATTGGCGTAAAAATTCATTGAAATTTCTGATTTTTCATATTTTTAATAAATAAAAAATGTTATAAACAATAAATGACCTTGAAAAAAAAAATCTGAAAAAATTCAGGTAAATTCTAATCCAGAAGCACAATCCGAAAATCATATTTTCATCCATTTTTTCGGTCCTCATGTTTTCAAGTGTGACGAAGATCCGTGGAATTACCCATAAGCAATATCATCTATCAGTTGAATGGTAACTACGGCAATTAGACATCTCTCGTAGCCATCTTACTTCAAAAGATACCATCCTTTGAAGAGGAATTGTGAAAGAGACTGGTATAGGATATTGCAATCGACCCTTAGGAAGAGCAGAATTCACTAACTTTAATCTGCTATGAATGCAATCTAAGTTTATTAAAACCTTGATGGAATGCAACTGTAGATCTGGTTGGCAGCTAGCAGATTCGCTAGAATGCACTTTAAGGATATTAAAGACGGGCGGTCAGCTCTGCAGCCTTATCTTCTGCAATTATTGCAATTCTTATTGGCAAAATACCCACCAGCTTGGATTTATACTAATCTTAAGAAAAGATTTAATAAAATGAATATTTCTTTAACAAGTAAAGTGCAACTCCAAACTACCTTCTTCAAAAACGATCGACCTGCTTTTTAGAGGTGTATGCGAAATTATTTTACTTTATCATTCCCGATTTGCCGGAATTCCGCATGACTACAAGATAAAGTAAAGTAAGGCAAGGAAGTGATATTTAAATAAACATTTAGAAGATTACTTGTACTAGGATGAAATACATCCCAAACGTAACAATTATATTAAAAAAAATAAAAAATAAAAAAACTGATATTGTTCTGAATTAGATAAATCTTTTTTACATTTAATATTAGGTGATTGATGCGTTAAGGTCGTAGAGATTCCGTTCGTTTCTAAATAAACGACGGAGCATTTGCTGTGTCACAATTCATCTGTCAGCTCGTACAATTAATCTGCTTTCGCTGCTTTTTAATCGATATTCGACTATTTCCCTCTCGCATCATTTAATTCCTTAATTCCAACAATTCGACCTACATTTTTATGTAGGAACAAATTTTATAAATTTGTGTATTCTTCTTATTAAGCGATTCATTAGAGAACAACTGGTATGAACTTTTCCAATGTTAAATTCTAATACTTTTTACTTGAAGTAATTTTATCGTAGACATTTTTTATTTTGAGTTATCACAAGAAATGTTTGTGTTGATTTTCCCTAGAGTGCGAAAAAAATGGTTTTTACAAAAAAGGTCCATGTGCGTAAGTGGTACGAATAAAACGGAACTATACGAGGATCGTTTGAAAAGTCCGTGCAAAGTCAGAGAGATAGCACCACTGGCGCGTATCGAGGTTATGTTTAGTTAGTAGCATCTCTTGGAAGAACATACACCAAGTTTCAGCCAGATCGGTCTATTTCTTTGTGTTTGGCATTCGTTTGAATCAAGGAAGTCGAGTGATTTTCAAAAAATGGACGAAAAAGAATTTCGTGTGTTGATTAAACACTACTTTATGAAAGGCAAAACGCCTCAGGAGACTAAAGAGAAGCTTGATAAACATTATGGTGACTCTGCACCTTCGAATAGAACAGTTTATAAGTGGTTTCAAAATTTTCGGAGTGGCCATATGGGCACAAGTGACGCTGAACGTTCTGGACGCCCTGTTGAGGTTACTACTCCAGAAATCATAGATAAAATCCATGATATGGTGATGGATGACAGAAGAGTGAAGGTGCGTGAGATTGCTAGTGCTGTGGGCATCTCGAATGAACGGGTACATAATATTTTGCATCAACATTTGGGACATGACAAAGCTATCCGCAAGATGGGTGCCGCGATTGCTCACGCTTGACCAAAAACGAAATCGTGTGAAGTGTTGCAAGGACGGTTTGCAGCTGTTCCAGAAGAATCCGCAGGACTTTAAGCGTCGTTTCGTCACTGTGGATGAAACATGGATACATCACTGAGACCAAAGAACAATCTAAACAATGGGTTACCAAGGGGGAATCTGCGCCAAAAAAGGCGAAGACCGTTCTTTCGGCCGGAAAGATTATGGCGACTGTCTTTTGGGATTCGCAAGAAATAATCCTCATCGACTATCTGGAAAAGGGTAAAACTATTACAGGTGCATATTATTCATCGTTATTGGACCGTTTGAAAACCGAGCTGCAAGAAAAACGCCCACGATTGGCCCACAAAAAAGTCCTTTTCCATCACGACAACGCACCAGCTCACACCTCAGCAGTTGTGGTCGCAAAATTAATGGAAATAGGGTTCCAACTCGTTTCACATCCCCCCTATTCTCCAGACTTGGCACCCTCGGACTACTATTTGTTCCCCAATATGAAGAAATGGCTGGCGGGAAAAAGATTTTATTCAAACGAGGAGGTGATTGCAGAAACGAATAGCTATTTTTCAGACTTGGACAAATCCTATTATTCGGAAGGGATCAACAAACTAGAGCAGCGTTGGACGAAGTGTATAAGCCTAAAAGGAGTCTATGTTGAAAAATAAAAAAGGTTTACCCCAAAAAATTAAGTAGTTTTTATTTTTGCAAGGACTTTTCAAACGCAACTATAAAAACAGAATCGCAGAATGTGATATTTCGCCCAGATACTATTATAAGGATGTTTTCAAAAGCGGAGAAGTATCAAATTATTAGCCCTTTTTTTTTAGATTGATACTTGCGTATATACGTAATTAATCAACATTACTACCGGTGATGTGCTTGCTCAACTACGTGAAAGAGTAAGGAAAAAAACGACCCGATTTTGTAGATGAACAAGTCACGGGGTTCTCCATCACAGACAACGCGCCGGCTCACACTGCATTGTCTGTCAAGGACGTTTCTAGCCAAGTACAACATCCCAGTTTTAGGCCATCCGACCTGGCTCGATGTGACTTTAGATCTGTTCCCCTAAAGTCAAATCTGCATTAAAAGGAACACGATTTCAGTCCGTTGAAGCTGTGAAAGAAAAAGCGGCACGCTTCATGCAGGAGCTGACAAAAAAAGACTTCCAGCATGGTTTCGAACAATGGTAAATTCGCATGGAGCGTTATAGTGATAGGGGAGGGGTGTATATTGAAGGTGATAATAACTAAATATGTATAAATTTAAAATAAAATGTTTTACAGCAATAGTCTCGTTATTTAATAGCCACACCTCGTACATCTAAAACCGGTTCAACCGATTTAAACTATTTTACAATATTTTCTATGTTTGCATGTAGCTGTTTAGTCCTTTTTGAATAGGTTATCCTAAGTAAACAGAGGCCTAAGTGGAGGCAACTTGAAAATTTCAATTTATTCTACCTTGGAAGGATAGGGTACGTAGGTATACAGAATACGATCCTCTAGTAATATCCTTTCTTAAGAAAATAAAGTTGAAAACTTATAACAATACTTTTCTTCGGCTTCTTTTAAATGAATTTTGTAACTTTTGAACATCTCTATCGAGTATCAACTTTTCCCTTGCTATAAGAAGAGTTACTTCAGCGAGCGTCACCAATTTTCGAAATAGAATTACAAGGAATAGATATTTTGAGTTGAAGTTTCTCCCACTGTATCAATTCTCACTAGCTGTAATATCTGTAATCAACTGTAATAATCAAGAATTTTTAATCATATTTTTTACTGATAGATAGAAAGTTATACTTTCGCTTCAAATGTTTCTAATTATTATTTTTTATTTTTATTTATTTATTTATATTTAGCATTGGCTTTTCTCCATACAGCCAACTTCAAAGTTCATTCCTTCCTAGGATATTTGAACTATTTACTTCCTATCCACAAGTATACTTGTTAATCAAATCTTCAACAGGTTTCCGGCATAGACGTTACTAGAAAAGATGATGTCTTCGTATCTAAACGGCGCACTCAAATGTTTGTAAAGCGAGATGAACAGCTCATCTCTTTCTTTCTTATACAGTGGGCATTCAATGACGACATGTTTAAAATCTTCTTCATCCTTACACTTTTCGTACAATGGAGTAGCTGGTTTACCGATTCGATGTACGTAGGTACGACCCGCAGACTGCAATCTGCTAATTGTAGTAACCAATCTTTTTTTTCATGCCTGTACCTTTAAACCAAGGTCTTTTAGGCAATTGGTTCACCATACGTTTGTAGAATTGACCCTTCGTACTATTGCTGTAGTCTGTATTGGTTATTCTTCCTCTTAAATCCGACATAGGAACTTTGTACTCTTCAAATCCTCCATATTCAGTGGCATCTTCAGCGAGTGTATCCCACCTACTTCATTCCCTTCAACACCGCTATGTCCTCTTACCCAAAGAAAGTGAACGTAAACGTTCTCCTCTTTAAGAAGTGCTACACGCTCTACTATTTCCGCAATAATATGATTCATATTACAAAGTCCGTGCGAGTTTGTTAATCTATGCAGTGCACTCAAACTATCACTTAGAATTAGAAACTATTTCTCTGACAAAGAGCAAATATATTTCAGTGACATTAGCATAGCGACTAATTCTGCAGTATAAATAGATGCCTCAACACATAACTTCTTTTGCTTCTTTCATGGCCCTCAATATGCTTCCGCCAATCCGTCCCTATCTTTAGCAACCGCCATCCAGTTACGAACTCGAAGGATGCTTCTTAGCATCTTGAGCCACACCGTCCTGCCATCGTAACCTGGGTCTTCCAATTCTTCGTTTCCTGTCTGGTGTCTCGCGTAGAAGTTTGGAGGGAATTTCGTTTCAGCATCCATTCTCGCTATATGACCAGCCCATCTCAATCTGCTCAACTTGATCCAATTTACTATCCGGGAGCCTCTTCTAATAGTGCCTACGTCGCCAGGTCTTGCCTTCACGTACTGGGCCATAAATCTTATGGAGCAGCTTTCTTTCGAACACCAGCAGACGGTTTTCGTCCGCCTTTGAGATGGTCCATGTTTCCGAGGCGTACACCAAAACGGGCCTAATAAGAGTCTTGTATAGCCTCAGTTTAGTGCCTCTCGTCAATAATTTGCTATTAAAATGCTTACTTAGACCATAATAGCATTTATTGACTGACATCAATCTCCTTTTCACTTCATATGAAACGTCATTCTCCGCTGACACAAGGGATCTGTCGCAAAACTTAGTGGTCATAAAATGGTTGCAACACGGATCGTATACAGCACTCCCGACTTTGATACCAATTTTCGATTCGTCTGTGTATAAACAGTACGCGTTCGGATAATGATTAGAAATGTAATCTGTCAGCACCTGAGCTATGTAAACGATCTCTCTATAGGCCGAAATTCTTATGAAGCTCTCTGTTTAAGGGAGGTGCTTTTTTCTTGGACCAGTGTTTGTGTGTAAGAACTGTATATGTAGTTAAATTGGCATATGTGGTAGTAAATTCTATGTTGGTGCTTAGCATTGAATCGATCAGATACGATTTGTATCCGGTAAAGAAGCGGCAGTTCGCACGCTTCCGTGAACATCACATCGACAGGAGTACTGTTTAAGAAACCCAGACAGCACCCTCATACACCTAATTAATTTATTCTTGTAAATAATCGGAGCCAGCTCTACCAAGCAATGATAGACCTCAGCATTCCAACTAAGTTAGTGCGCCTTGTTGCTATGACTTATGTCTTCTGTCAACTGTGCTGTGCGGGTTCAGTCGGATATCTCCCAAAAACTTCCAACCTTCTAATGGGTTGAAACAGGGTGATGCGTTAGCCTGCTTATTGCTTAACTTAAATTTGGAATGGGTTATTAGAAAATCCGGAATACAAACCACCGGAACTATATTTCATAGTCATTAGAACTCCTCGCCTATGCCGACGATGTCGACATTATAGGAAGATCTGCCGATGCTGTAAGAACTGCTTTTGTGGAGATAGAAAAGGGCTGGTAGAAGTATGGGCCTTCGTGTAAACGAAAGTAAGACCAGATTTTTAATAAATGATCAAAGGTTTGAAGGTCTCCTTAGAGTCGACGGCTACTCATTTGAGAAGGCCAGCTTTGTGTACCTGGGATCTCTAGTCACTGCTAGTAGTGATGTCTTGAGCGCGATCATATCCGCGAATAAGTGCTACTTCGGCCTTTACAGGCACATGAGAAGTAAGTTGTTGGACAGGCCAACCAAGCTAAGAATTTATAAAAACTCTCATTCGCCCTGTCCTGGTGTATGCCTCCGAAACCTGGACAATCACGAAAGCTGATGAACAACGCCTTTTTAGTATTCTAAAGGAAAATACTGGGTAAGATCTTCTGCCCACGTGAGAACACGACTTGGCGTCGCAGGACAAACATAGAGCTGTATGCTCTGATGAAAGAGCCGCGAATATTATAGAGTTAATTAAGCTAAACAGGCTTAGATGGGCTGGATATGTTGCAAGAATGGCCCACGAAGAGAACCCGTACAGGCTTCTACAGGAAAAGTCTATGTCCGCAAAAGGAGAGTAGACCAAAGCTAAGATGGTTCGACAGTGTGACGCAGGATGCCAGGCAGTTATTGGCAATCTGGATGGCGGCTGTAAGAGAGAGAGGGACGATTGGCGGAGTACGATCGAGGAGGCCAGGACCCAACTAATTTGGTTGTAGTGCCATTGTAGTAGTAGTAGTAAATAATCGATTCAGGTCCCCAGATAACCCCAAAAAGTAGTTTTTACGAATTGGTCCGAGTATAAATTCCAAGTAGTCGAATATTGAGTAATCGAAATGTTTTTCATTTGCCACCCATTGCTCCCTTACATTGGGCAACAACTATCGAATTGTAACTTCGTTAACCAAACACTGTCTAATCTAAATCTGTCTTGTCACTGGACTGGTCCAAGGTTGCGGGCGACCCTGATCACTTCTTGTCTGTCTAATGGAAAATAATTAAAAAATAAAATAAATGAAAAATAAACTTTTTTTTCTAAATCCAGCCGAGGAAAAAGAAAAGTATTTATCTGGCGCTACGTGTGTTCCTGTAAAACATGTTTGCAACCGGAAATGAAGTTGCTCTCACGTCAGCAATTAGTCGTTCATGACTCTCTAAATCAATTAAACCAGTTTAAATAGGGGCAAAAATCTTCTTGAATACTTCTAAAAAACACTTTTCTTAATAAATCTACATGAACTTGAATAATCCACTTTAGTTAATTAAGCTACTCCACTAAGTAACAACAAAACTCTGGGGAACAATTAAGCTTCAAGCAAGAACTGTGTGTGGAGAAATGCTAGTCTCAATTTCTCGCGCTGCAATAACTAGTTAAAATTTTAATTAAAACAAATTTTTTTACTTAAAATTTAGTAATTTCACTAAATTTAAATTAATCCCAATATTACCCACTTTAGTTGCCGATAACTAATAATACGAGACTATTGCTGTAAAACATTTGAATTTAAATTTATACATGCGAATTTACCATTGTTCGAAACAGTGCTGGAAGTCTTTTTCTGTGAGCTCCTGCATGACGCATGCCGCTTTTTCTTGCACAGCTTCAACGGACTGAAATCGTATTTCTTTTAATGCAGATTTGACTTTGGGCAACAGATAAAAGTCACATGAGGGCCAGTTCAGGCGAATAAGGCGGATGGCCTAAAACTGGGATGTTTTACTTGGCTAGAAACGTCTTGACAGACAATACAGTGTGAGCCGGCGCTTTGTGTTGGTGGAGAAACCATGACTGGTTCTTCCACAAATCGGGTCGTTTTTTCCTTACTCTTTCACGGAGTTAAGCAAGTACCTCACGGTAGTAATGATATTTGCATCCGTTTTCAACTGACGTCTTGTTCTTGGCCGTCTTGGAAACGCTTGAACCACTCAAAAACATGCGCACGTAATAAACATTCATCGCCATAAACTTTTAATAAAAGATAAGTTTCAGTAGCGGTTTTACCAAGTTTCATGTGAAATTTCACGACAATTCGTTGCTCTACTACATGTGTAGTATTATTGTTTTCGGCAAAACGAAACTAACACCTCTTACAAAAACGGACGGTTCCGGTCAGACAGATTTCTCTACAAACACGTGAGACGCTGCACCTCGAAAGAGACAGCTGTCGGTCGTTAGGATTTGGCGCATGCATAGTTCTTCTGAAGCAGCATGATTCTCGTTATTTAATGCAGATTTGACTTTGGGTGAACAGATAAAAGTCACATGGGGCGAGGTCAGGCGAATAAGGCGGATGGCCTAAAACTGGGATGTTGTACTTGGCTAGAAACGTCTTGACAGAGAATGCAGTGTGAGCCGGCGCGTTGTCTTGATAGAGAACCCACTACTTGTTCTTTCACAAATAGGGTCGTTTATAATAATAATAATAATAATAATAATAATAATAATTATAACATATTAATTATTGGAAGGTTATGATATCTACGTGTATACTTAATGTGCCATTTGAATGTAAAGAGAGAGGTATAGGTTAATCTCCAAATATATCACAAATTTGGGGAAATGTAAGGGTAAATCAAAATCTCTTTTGATAAAGTATTTAAACAGAACCTGCATCTTATCGAACATTGTTGCCTCAACCACCCTAAACACACAAATAACAAAAGATTGCTTTTTAAGACAGCGTTGTAAATCTAAATTTTAGACAGTAGAGGCACTCTTTAATTGTAGATAAATTCATTAAAAGTGTTTAATGTAAATTTTGTCTTTGTATTTCTCTCTTTGAAATGGCGTTTTAGTGACAGACCAGATGTTAAGGTTATTCCCAGATACTTGTATTGGTTTACCACCTCATCCCTTTCATTTCTAATACACCAAATTTCATTGTTGGCTAACTCCGTTTCTAAACAAAACTATTTTCAGACTAAATGAGGTTCAACTGTGAATTCCATGAAGTAGAAGTATCTGTCAAATAATTTTATTATGTTTTGTAAGGATACTCTGACTGAGAATCGCAGAACGAGGTTGTCTGCAATTAAGATGCACAATCTGAGATTGTGTATTATTAAAAACACCTTCGTCAATTTAGTTTAAAGCATCTGCTAGAAAAAAACAGAGAAAAATAGGCAAACCCTGTTTTAATAGCACATTAGTTTCAAAACTGTCAGAAAGAGCGAAGTTCAACACCATTTAGAAGCGGTATTTTCATATTCTCTCTTTAAAGTGTTCGGCACTTTTATTTAAACATTCCAACGAGGAAAGTTTGTAGGCAAAGATGAAACTTTACCACCTTAAATAGATATAAATAGCGAAAACAATTGGCCACATCACTGTTGTGGTTTAATAATCACCAATTGGTGATGAATTTGAGGTTAAAGCTGGTTTATAATCCATGGGATGCATGCATATATGTATATACGAGCAGACTAAGCCGATTTGAGATGGTACAGCACAACAAGCTGTCCGTCCACTTTGTGTGCGGAACTGTATGGCCGTAGACAATGCCGAGCCGTGCAAGATATTAAGATAATGCAGTCAACAGATAATGTTATCCTCAACTAAATCTTCACAATCGAACAACTATCTGAAGCTAGTCTGCTATTCAGTACGAGGAGGAACTATCATTTTTCTAACCTTCCATTTCTATAGCATGATATCTCAATCTTGTGCGCTGTGCAATGTTTCATGCTTATTGTATTGCTCTTACTGCTTTCAACTATTGAAGGCAAGTTGGTAGCAATTATTTTATCATAAACAAATCACATTTTTATACAGAAGCTGTAAATAATTATTTTTTGTTAGCCATCAATCTTCCTTAGGTTTTAGAGATTTAAAATGAGTGGCGAATTACAACCCTTTACTGCGACCACTTTTGATCTATTGTAGCTCCCACCATTCTAGAGCTCGCTCTCCAGACCCGTCCTTTCAATCAGACTCTTAATTCTGGAGAGCGGCTCCTGAGTAAAGCTCAGCAGGCCTTGGTTTTTCCTCCCCTAGGAGTAACATCCTTAGCCACACGAGCCCCTCACACTGACACAACACATGCAGTGCCGTTTCCTTCTCCTCCTCCTGACAGAACCTACAAAAGGCTATCACCTGCCAAGCCCTTGCGATGCATGTGCTATCTGAGCCTGCAGTGGCCCGGTTAATAGGCCTACCATTATCCTGATAGCCCCACACGGCCTTGACGGATTAATTCTGTAGTTAGCCTTCGCGAATAGCCGGTGATGAACTCCTTCGTCTGTGCTCTAGAGGGATAGTGGAGAAGACATAGGATGGTGTTCCATTAGGTAACCTTCACCCTAGGGAAGACTTTGTACATTTCCTGGCCTAGGCGAAATTTGGTTCATAGATTAAACAATCTAAGTTAAATGGCGAATGCTACTCTTCATTGAACAAAATAACACTTTATAGATGAAAATGGCCAGCACAAGGGTCTGTGACTGCTAATAAATTAAAAAAAAAAAAATGTTGAAAAATGAACGCGTAAAAATTACTTAAATTGTCTCAATAACTACAAAATTTAGATTTTCATGTGTTTTTAATGTCAGTTAATCTCCAGGTCGACTGAGTTAAGACTTTACAAGACCTTTTCTGACCCGTCTTAGCATACGCCTCGTGGTGAGTTGGATAAAGCTTGGACGCCTTCGTTGGGCAGGACATGTAAGCAGAATGAATCCCCAAAAAGTTACCATATAAGATAATTAAAGAAAATATACAGGGTGTCCCCAGCTATATGGATAACGACTTTTTCACGGAAACACCTCGTTCACCGGATTTGACACCTATGGACTATTTCCTTTGGGGATACCTGAAAAACAAGGTGATTATTCATAACTTTTTTCTTTCTTTCCTTATTTCTGCTTATCTAAAAGCATTTCTAAATCTAGGTGTATCTAGAATCAAGTCGGGATGGCATCTGTAGATGAACTAAAGCAGAGAATAATAGATTCCTGTAAGTCGGTTAAAGCCGAATCTATTTCTTAGGCAGTAAGGGACAATTGGCAGGAAAGAGTATGTCTATGCATCTCTAATGGTTGAGGCCATTTCGAGCATGATCTGTAATATTACTGAGGAGTAAAATTTATAATAAAATAGTAATTTTCTTCTTATTCAATCAAAAAACCGTTATAATATTATCATTTTGAAATTTCTTATAAGAATCATGTTTTCATTCGTAGCTTGTAAAATATCGCTCACAGAAAAAAACCGTTCGAGTAAATTTTTCTTAAAAAAAAAGTAGAGGAATCTATTTCTGAAATAAAAACCACACCTCTCCATTTGAAAAAATGAAGTTGGTGCCTGTATCTCGCTTCTGGAAGCACCGAACAAAATTTACAAATTAAAGGTTGTAACTTGGACCTGGTACTGTACACATCGTTGACTGTGCTCTAGACTTTAGTGCTGTTTTTAATTGGTTCTAATTGTTTATTAGTGAGTAATTTTTGAATAAATCAACTCAGTTTGATTCAGTGGTTATCAAGGTGACGAAATAAACTGGATTTAGAAACTTTGTTTGGATTATTTATCGAAAATAAATTACTTTTTGAGAAACTGGTAAGTCGTTATAGTTATCATGAATAGTGGTGGGGCTAAAGAATCTATCCAATCAAATTGTGGTGACAGTTTAACTGTCGACTGCAGCGGTATCAGTGCCATAATGTCAAAATTAGATTTGATTACAAAAGATTTAGAACTTAAAACATTTGATATTAAAAAGGAAATTAAAGAAATAAAAGATGACTTTAAGCAGGTTACTACTAATTTAGAGGCTAATTTAGAGAAATTCCGCTCAGAAAATGCTTCTTTAAAGAAAAAAACAAGCCAACTTGAAAAAGATATTATTAATCTTAACGTAATGCTACAAGAAAATTTACAGTATTCACGTTTCAGTGGTGTGAAAATTTCTAATATTCCTTATTCTGCTGATGAAGATTTATATGCCAAACTTAAAATTATTTGCGATGTTATAGAATTTGATTTTAAAACGAATAAATTCGCTAATTGTTTTAGACTGATTTCTAGATTTAATAAAATGAATACAAATTTTCCTCCAACTATTATCTTGAAATTTATCAATGAGAGAGATAGGAGTGAATTTTTAGAGAAGGAGAAATTGAATAGGGAAAAACTAGTTTCTCGTTTATTTACTAGTGGCGACAGTTCAAGGATATATATTAATGAATTACTGTCCCCGTATTTCTACACTCTACTGAAGGAAGCCAAGCAATATCAGCGTATTAATAAACTAAAATACGTGTGGTTCAGAAACAACAGACTTTTAGTACGTATTGATGATAAATCGCCTGCTATCAGAATCAGATGTAAGGATGACTTCTTCAGGTTTTCTGATTCACAAATGGAACTTACTTCCGAATTTGACGAACCGGAAACTGACTCATCTCTTCCATTGTCTCCGAATAAGGCTCAGATTAAAAAGAAGAGGAAGATAAAAACCAGTAAATCATCTGGATCTGGCTCTCTACACCCTTTTTTAAGGAAACAGCAGAAAACCCCGGACCTTCAAGTGTAGCAGTGTGTAAAAATTTAAGTAATTATAAGATCAATAACAGGAAACATATTGCAACAGTTCCTTTACAAAATGTTAACTCTACGTCCAATTGTTTCTCTGAGGTAATTGAGGTAAATATTTCCCCTAATACTGGTTTTGATTCAAATAAATTTACTTTCCCGTCAATTATTTTTCAAAATATTAATGGTTGGAATACTATATATCATCTTGATAACTCTTTGCAATCAATAGTTTCTAACTTTGATATTTTGTGTTTTACTGAAACTTGGATTTATAAGAAAGCATTTAGAGTTCCAAATTTTCTAAAGAATAATTTTGATATAATTTTGAGTGAGGCAGTTAAAGAGAAATCTCTGGGTAGAGCTAGTGGCGGCATAATGGTTTTGTTAAATAGAAGATGTTCTTTTAATTCTAATTTAATTTATAAAGATGATACTATTGTTTTGCTAAAGTTAAGAACAAATTCATTTTCGTTTATTTTGGGAGTGATATACTGGAGGCCAATTAAAATATATGATTTATATATCTCTACATTAGCTGAGCTTCTCCAGGAGATTACTACTAAATATTCTAACTTGCCAGTTCTTATAGGAGGCGATTTCAATTCGCGAATCGGTTCTTTAAATTATCTGGACGAAGATATTTTCAATGGTTCAATTCTAATACCAATTCGTGAAACGTCCGATGTTCATATTAATAAAAGGGGACGATTATTAGTAGAATGTATGGAAGATAATGGGTTCTTTATTATTAACGGCCGTGTTCCTCTTGATTTTCCGGCCCAATTTACATTTGCCTCAAGTATTGGTTCTAGTATAATTGATCATTTATGGATTAATGTAACGGCTATAGACTTCATTACTAATTTTGAAATTCAGAATCTGTTTCTTACACTTCAACATTTTACTTGTGCACTAAATTTTAAGTTATCTAAAAATTTTGTTATAAAACCAATAAATGAAAAATACAGGCTGAAATATTCTTGGAATGAAGAGTTAAGGTCCAGATTTTGTAAACAGTTGTCTAATTCACATGAGCTTTGTTTTTGTTCAGATGATTGTGATATGTTGAACTTTAACATTAACTCTGCAATAACTAACTCTGCTATCTCCTTAGGTTTGGTTAAACATTACAAAGTTAAGACGACAAATAATTATTTTAAAAATAATGTTTGGTTTGATGTTGAGTGTTCTCAAGCTAAACAAACACTAAAATTAACTTATAAGAATTGGAAACATTCTAAAGATAATAATGTTTTGCTGCAAATTTATATTAATTCACGTAATTTTTATAGAAATCTTATTAAATTTAAAAAGAAGGAATTATTTAAAATGACGATTGAGCAAATAGGAAATGTGAAAAATTCCAAAGAATTTTGGTCTGTTGTACGTCGGACTTCTCCCATAAAATATGAAAAATCAATTTCTGACATAAATATTTGGTTCCAGTTTTATCAAGAACAATTCCCACCTAAAATACTTTACGAACCATTTCCGCTGTATTCTAATGAAGTTCTTGATTGTGCTATCTCCATGGATGAAGTTAAATGGGTTTTGAAGAAATGTAAAAATAATAAGTGCCCCGGAAGAGATTCGATCCCCTATGAATTCTATCGTAATCTGCCAGAGGTTTGGGAGCAGTACATTCTAAGTTTATTTAATTTAATAATGGAAAAAGAGAAAGTTCCGGTTAGTTGGTCTCACATTAATATGAAAATGCTCTATAAAAAAGGTGATGTGAGTGATCCACGAAACTACAGAGGCATTGCTCTTTTGAATTCATTGTCAAAAATTTTTACATCAGTCATACTGAATCGTCTTTCAACATGGGTGGAAAATTGCGCACTTTTGCCTGATGAACAAAATGGCTTCAGAGCGAAGAGAGGTTGCAACGATAATTTATTTATCTTATCTTCCTTAATTTCAATAAAGTTATCAAAAAATGTGCCTCTGTTTGCCATCTTTGTCGATTTTCAGAGAGCATTTGACAATGTAGACCATGGGTTATTATGGGAGAAACTTATTAAATTGGGAGTAGGTTCTAAAATTACTAATATCCTGATAAGCCTGTATAATAATGCTAAAATGTCTGTGGTTACTTCTGACGACCAAACCGATGATATTAGCGTTTCCTCAGGGGTTTTGCAAGGGGAACCCCTGTCACCCTTGCTTTTTAGTCTCTACCTCTCAGATCTGGTTGATTTCTTCAAGTCCAGAAATGCCTCTTTAGTGACAATAGATAATAATAATAAGATTTTGTTGCTGTGTTTTGCTGATGATGTGGTGATTTTTGCTAATTCAATTATTGATGTGCAAGAGAAACTTTCTGTCTTAGAAGAATACTGCAAAATTAACTCGCTAACTGTAAATGTAAGCAAAACTAAGGTGGTTCATTTTTCAAAAAGTACTCGTGCTAAGAGATTTAGAAGATTGGTAATTAACAACAGAACAGTTGAAATTGTGAATTCTATTATTTATTTAGGTGTTCTTTTTTGCTCATCTGGCAAATTTTACCAAACTTGTCACTACTTTATTTCTAAAGGGAAAGCCGCGGCATCTAAAGTCAAAAATATTTTAATTAATTCTGGAGCAAATTCGAACCAAGTTAGAATCAAACTTACGGATAGCTTAGTTAAAACCACCTTATTATATGCCGGTGGGATATGGGCCTATAATTACACTAATCAGCTAGAAACTGTTCAACTTCAATTATTTAAACAAATTTATTTACTTAATAGAAACACTCCTAACACGTATGTACGTTCTGAATTCAATCTTCTCCCAGTTAAAGTAATTGTATTTCAGTCTATGCTTTCATTACTTATTAAAATTTTAGATATGCCTCACTTTCGTTTGCTCAGAACCTCTTATAACGCTCTCTTTAATTTAGGTAATTCTTTTTCTAGTAAGGATAACAACTGGGTCTCCAATTTGAAAAATATATTTATCTCTGTGGGTTCGTTGGATCTCTTTCACTGTCAAAGTGCTGCTGTACTGAGGAAAGAATTTCACAATCTCATTAACAAATTTAAAAATAAATGTGTCAGTGAGGATATTGATTGCATACTCAGCTCCAGATACAACTGTTTATATAGATCCTTAGCTACACTCGGATTACCAGAGCCATATCTGGATTGGAAAGTAAATATTAAAAAAGTGAGAGTGGTAGTGCAATTAAGGCTGTGCAATTTATCCAAGGCAAGATTCTATATTAATGACACCTATTATGAATTTGACGAAAACAATCTTTGTCTCATCTGTAACTCTTTTTCTCCAGATTCAGTTCTTCATTTCCTCTTTGAATGTACCTCACTATTACCCATCAGAAGTCATTTTCTCAACTCATACTATTCTTTAAATGCATCTAAAAATGATAACCTTCTCAAATTGTTAAATATAAATAGTGTACACCAAATTAATGACATTTATAGTTTTATGCACCAAGCTCTGAAGCTCAGAAGTTCTTTGCTCTTAGAGTGATAACTGTTGAGTAATCTATGCCTAAATAATTAAGATATTTTTCACTTATGTACATATGTCAATGATTATGTTTTAGTTTTTCCACTTTTTTACCTCACAAGCAATAGTTTTCTTTATTTTATTACTATATTATTGAAATGTTATTTGATTTATCTATTTTACTTTATTTTATTTTATTATTGTATTTTGTATTTTTCATTTATTTACTTTTATTTTTTACTATTTGTATATTACTGTTACAACTCCCTGCTAAAGGTATTTACCTATAAGCTTGGAAATAAATAAATAAATAAAATAATAAAAATTTACAAATTAAATTTGGATTCCTAACAAAAAACTAAGGGAACACGTATTTTTTAGTTTTTTTCTAGCTATCTTAGTTTCCGAGAAAAAGTCGTTATCCATATAGCTTGGGACACCCTGTATATGGGTGGCTTCGAGTGGGTTGACCGAGATCGCTATGGAGTGATGGTGTCTCTCCTGGTTGTGAGAACTCCTCCTTGGTGTCCTTGGCGGGCATTGGACCGGGACAACTGGCGTTCCTTGATAGAGGAGGCCAAGATTCGCGCTAGCGAGTTGTAGCGCCAATTGGGAGGATGTTTTTTTTAATAAATTCTATAAGAATTCAGGAAAACATTGTTCAGAAGCGATTCTAAAGTACTTAGTCATTAAAGTCAATCGAGGGGCGAGTGAGAGATTACCAGTTCGAATCCCGCGTATGACTACTTTTTATTTGTTAGAAAAAAATTGTTTATAGTAAAGTATGAGCTTAGGTCCCCGTCCACGATACCTAATTGGTAGTTGGACGTTAGTTAAGCTCCGCCATTACTTTACTCTACTTCTTTTTTAAAAGTCAAGCGAATGCTCGCTTAATAAATGGCTAAAAGTGAATAAGCGATTACCATTCAAGAACCAAACAACATAAAATTAGATCGACAAAACTAGCCACCTGTGGCGCTCTTCAAAGTTACAGTTGACCCCTTTCAGTGGCTTCAAGCCGTCTTGATGGATTAGTAAGAGGCGCTTGAGAGTTCTTATAATAGTATCTGATGACGGTTCATAGATTAATTAGATTGTAAGGGGTTAGCTAGTCAGTCTCTCGCCCGAGGGACACACACATTTAGGGCATCTTCTCTCCAGTATGGCAAATAGGGTTTAAAAATAATGTCATAAGATCAGGGGATGTCACAATGGTGGCTCCAAGTTAATTTTTGTATGCCCCTGGGTAGATCCAGGCAATACCGTACACACAATTCCCTCGTTAATTCTTTTAACCATTGAAGATGAGTATACAAGTGGCCCCAATTCATTTCCTGCGCGCTGATTCAGTTCCAGCGACTTTTAGAAACGACATGTCTGCCACACTCTCAGCAGATTTCATCCAGAATGATGCAGTTTTAAAATGACAAATTATCAAAAAGTAGAAATGCCCAAAATACGAGGCATGTCCAGAAAGTAAGTGTACTGAGGCTCTCACGGCCGGAGGGATTTTTTTTTCGACATGTTGGCTACACTGCCTGATTCCTCCCCTCTGCAACGAGACCGGTTTGAGGTCAGTACGTTGAGAACTGTCGACGCGACAATAGGTTTCGTGAAAAATGTCAATCCAATCTCCCGCCAAGTGGAGGCCGGGCAAGAGTTTTTGAGACGCTACAAACTCCATGGAGATGAATTTCTCCGCTCCTTTGTTACTGGAGATGAACCTTGGGTTGCACACTACACACCTGAAACCAAAAGGCAGTCTCAAAAGTGGCGTCACACCTCTTCACCCTCCGCCAAAAGGTTCAAAACCAAAATTTCAGCCAAGAAAATCATGGCGTCCGTATTTTGGGGACTGTCAAGGCATAATTTTAATTGAATATATGCCTCAAGGGGAGGACCATCAACTCTTTTATTCTTATTTAGGTAAGAAATACCCAAAAATGAAAGAAGTCTGATGCACAAAGATGTTACTTTTGGGAGCACGTACTTTGGTGAGCAACTATGAAATTAAATAATAATACGTCATACAGATCAATATTGACTGGATAAACATCTATCTGCCTTAATGAAGATTGTCTGTTCTCAGTCTCTGAAACCAAGATATTGGAAAATTAGTACGAGGAAAGCGCTGGCTATTTTCGAGGGTAAAAAAGGAATAATTTTCGTTTTATAAAAATACAATTACGATGTATAGTGTTTTAATTATCCTATCCATATTCTTGAATCCACACTTCAGAATATACATTTAACAAGATTTGTAAACATGATGTGGCCCGCGTAAATCTTGCCTGTAGCTCTAATTGGCCCGTGTTTCAATTGAGTTCGAAACCCCTTCATTAGGACAATGTAGGATGCGCAATAGTACAATCATCAAGTCATCAAAGATAAATAAGATTTTTAAATTCTTTAGGTTTACTTTGCTGTTAGATTACAAGATGTCTGATTATATTCTAGCTTCAATTTATCTTAAGATAGGATGTACTTAAAAACTTAATGAGAATTACGCGAACAGACAGTGGTTGGCCGTCGCTGAGAGGAACACTTTCCTAACCCACTGGTTAGTTCCTGATTAATTATTAGTTAGTTGTACAGTTACTAATTATTGTGAAGGAATGCTTTGTGAAGAAGCAACTTTGTCGCATAGAAGGGGCTTATTGGAGGGTCTAACGAGCCTATCAAGCAAGCTTATAGACGGAGACAACTTAGTCTTTCTCATATAGTCCAAGTTTACTTTGACTACTGTGATCAAGTATGCCTAGCAACGGTATCACTGTTCTTTTTCCTTGTCGACTTCATGCAGCATTGCTCATGAGTAATGTAAGATGTAATTCCAGGTTCTAGTCACTGAGTAAACTGATGTTCTTCAAATTTGTTTCTCCAGCAAAGTTTTTTACTATTCTGTAATTTGTTACCCACAATGTATAAAAACAGGTATTGCCTAAGACAGGTTATAGCTGAAGTACTGTTTATTCGAAATATTTTAATGCTAAAATATTCAGATGTAACTATGGAAAAATCAGTTCAACCTGAGAATAAAAAAAAAAAAAAACCGGACTGGCAGCTGGATTCGAACCCGGTATTTCCACGTTAGGAATCCAGTATACCGCTAACTGTTGAGATAATCCCTTCCCTAAGATAATACATATGCTATTATCAAGAGTTACATTAATGATAAGTAAAGAGCATTTTGAGCGGTTAGAGACGAGACCTTGCAAAGCTAATATGTATTGTAGTGCTGGGTTCGATTCCCCCAATCTATAGGCCTTGGATTTTATTTAACGGTTAATAAAAGATATTTACAATAAAGTATGTTTGCTAGTCGCCTCCGTCTACGACACCTAATTGGTAGTTATCTAAAAGAGTTTTCAATGAATTAAACAACTTGATAAACTAACACTGTTGAGTGCTCGTGAACACGTTTTCTTGTAAAACAAACGTAATTTCTCGTACGAAGATAAAAAGGAATCCTAGAAAATGATATACCGTTAGAAAGCCCATTAAACAAGGAAACTTTTATAAAAAGTGCCAGCACCTAGTTCTAATAATGATCACATAAGGGCCTAATGAGTTTTCTTAAAAATTGCGATTACTTTTATTTTCGTCCAGTATCCAGGAGGAAGATTGCGGCTGGTTGGAGAATAACTAATGCTTCAAAATGGTATCAATTTTTAGAAAATTTATCTGCCTTTCTAACCCTGTCATCAGAATCGAATTCGGACTAAAACTTTCTGAGTAATAACATTTTTATTGGAAAAAAAGTAATGTTTTTAGAAAAAAAAATTAAAGTGACGTCACTCAAGAACAGTGGAAAATATGAAGTTGGCCAATACGTCATTGAACTCCACTTTAGGTGTACTACACACAGTAGGCCTATGACATTACTTACTGGTTCACCCTGTATATATTTTACCGCCATTTTATTTGACTTAACCTTAATATTTTGAAATGAATAACCACTAAATTATGTTCTTTAAAAAGTGCCGGATGCAAGGTTTTTCTATTCATCAAATTCCTTTATAACAAAAGAAGTAAAGTTATTGCCTATTTTTTCAGGCGAGCTTTACGTCCAACTACCAATTAGGTGTCGTGGACGGAGACGACTAGCAAACATACTTTACTGTAAATGTCTGTTGCTAACCATTAAATGAAATCCAAGGGCTAGGACCGGGGAATCGAACCCAGTACCACAATATATATTAGCTTTACAGGTCTCGCCTCTAACCCGCACGGCTACCGTGGCGCCCTCAAATTTCTTTATAATTTTACGTAATTTAACTGAAATATTTTTCATAAGTTTACATTATTGTGGTAGCACTGAAAAAGAAGCTCCTTCTGCGGAAGACGCAATACTAAACTGAATATGAGTATAATAAACGAGTCAGTCACAAACTCTGCTAACAAAAGACACCGGTATTCAAGAAGGAGATTGCCGCGAGAGGAGGCTGTAGTAGCCAAAGTTGGGTTCTGAATTTTATGTGGGTAAAACAGCTATCTCTAGCCACCATACAGTGGTACCACTACCACTATTTAGGGCTATATCTAGGAGCAATATTATTCTGGCCACATAGGATGGGAGGGCTGAATGGAATTAGCGAGAATGGCATTGCTCCTTCGTTAGGCAACTATTTAAATTACCTAATTTCTCCGCCGATATCACGTACTAGAAAGCACAATTAACACTATAATAACTTGTATTCCTACTTTAATTCAGAGTTAGGCAATAATTATTTGCACAATAAAAAGTTCTCCGATAATTAAGAACGCTAATATTTTTTTTAAATAATTTACTGGGTATAATTTTAAAATTTTTGAATTATTGCATAAATTTTGTAGCATAAAACACATATCTTGGAGAAAGCTTATCCACTTTATACGGTCAAATTTTATTAGAATCGAACTTAGTTTTTTCAAAGTTCATTATTATTACTATTATTATTAGGCGCCACAGTAACCGAGCGGTTAGAGGCGAGACCTGTAAAGCTAATATACATTGTGGTACTGGGTTAGAAACTGCATAATACTTTCCTCTCTACTGCATCTTAACAACATTTATGGCGATATTTTTCAAAAAAATAAACCTGAATTTATTTTATTGAGTATTTAGTAAAAATTACTTACTGCAGGGTGAATTCTTTGTTATGTAGAATAATATCAGAAAGAATAAATATTGATTGTAAAAGCTGAGTTTTCTATTATGGCTCCCAGATACTGCTTACACAAGCGTTAGTATCGGCAACTTGTAGAGGGACTTACAAAACATTACTCTCAAGTGTGGGATATTAAAATTTTTTCCCGCTATCTTTTGAATAATTTAGAAGATAAACTCTTAACCTAGACGAATAGACTATCCGCTGTTGGTTAGATCGATCATTGAATTCAGAATAATTTGATAAATTTGAGCTTTAGAAGTGTAAAAACTAAGAACCAACATATTAAAATTACTAATAAAAAAAAAGTAAAGTAGTAAAAAGTAATTGCCTATTTTTTGAGGCGGACTTTACGTCCAACTACCAATTAGGTGTCGTGGACGGAGGCGACTAGCAAACATACTTTAACTGTAAATTTCTTTTATTAACCATTAAATTTTCTTTTATTTAACATTCTGCAATAGAAAAACTATGCATGCGCCAAATCGTAACGACCGACAGCTGTGCAGCGTAAAGCCTTCTCTTTCGATTGTACAGCGTCTCACGTGTTTGTAGAGAAATCAGTTTGACCGGAACCGTCGTTTGTGTAAGGAGGTGTTAGTTTCGTCTTGCCGAAAACAATAATACTACATATGTAGTAGAGCAAGGAATTGTCGTGAAATTTCACACGAAATTTGGTAAAAAAAAAGAAGTTTATGGCGATGAATGTTTATCACGTGCGCGAGTTTTTGAGTGGTTCAAGCGTTTCTAAGATGGCCAAGAACAAGACGTCGGAGTTGATGACCGCCCGGGTCGCCCTTCCACGTCAAAAACGTATAAAAATATCGATTATAATTAATCAACATTACTCCCGGTGAGGTGCTTGCTCAATTCCGTGAAAGAGTAAGGAAAAAAACGACCCGATTTATGGAAGAACAAGTCACGGGGTTCTCCATCAAGACAACGCGGCGGCTCACACTGCATTCTCTGTCAAGACGTTTCTAGCCAAATACAACATCCCAGTTTTAGGCCATCCGCCCTTATTCGCCTGACCTGGCCCCCATGTGACTTTTTGATCTGTTCCCCAAAGTCAAATCTGTATTAAAAGGGGCACGATTTTAGTCCGTTGAAGCTGTGAAAGAAAAAGCGGCACGCGTCATGCAGGAGCTCACAGAAAAAGACTTCCAGCACTGTTTCGAACAATGGTAAATTCGCATGGAGCGTTGTAGGGCTAGGGGATATTGAAGGTGATAATAACTAAATATGTATAAATTTAAAATAAAATGTGTTACAGCAATAGTCTCGTTATTTAATAGCCACACCTCGTCAGAAACGGCGATAGTACCTAAATGGGTTGCCAAATTTGAGATTGCTGGGATTCTATTCACATACAAATTTCTGCATGAGTTTGCCATTTCTACCGGTTACACGCTTTTCTAGGGTCATTAGAGTTATGAAACTAAATTTTGCCTCTATCTGTTTATCTGCTTTTCATACAAAAACCACTGATAAGTTTTGATGGGACTTAGCGGTTAAACTTATAAGTACACCACTTAAAAACTTCCCTAACTTTCATTTTGAGAACGTGATGACTTTTTCTACGTATTCAGTAAAATCTAAGTTATTTTCTTGCTACTATTGGTTTATTAATGAATAAATTAATTTGTAACGTTTGTAAGATAGAATGATATTTTCATTTTTATATAAGCTTTATTGCCTGTATTAAAACTGTCCGGTAGGACAGTTGTATAAGGGTTGATCATCAAAAACTGCACGAAAAAGCGTAACGTTGAAAAACACCCAACTTTGACAATTTTTTTCTCTTTTTCTATAAAAGATAAAATTCCCAAATTTTATTTAAAATATAGGGCAAACCCTCCTTTATAACTTTAATTTTTTTGCAACAACCCAGATCTAATAGGTTTCGAGAAAAAAGTTGCCGAAAATGTGCAAAAACGGCATTTTCAAAAATTGTTCTTGTTCTTGTTCTTCTTCTTCTTGTTCTTCTTGTTGTTACCTTTTTTGTAAACAACGTAGCGCCCAAACGCGTGAACCGATTTTCATGAATGAGGTATCATTCGAGTCGAAATGTTATGTAGATGTGCCTTTTGGGGGTCTCGACGCTGTACATGGAAAGGGAGAGGAGTTAGCCCCCTTTATGTAAGGCCCCCTCCAAAATTATTATCATTAATTACTCTGTAAATCTTAGCCCGATTTTGATAAAATTTGGTAGGATGACAGGGTTAGGGCTCCCCTACGTAACATTAAAGCGACGATCTGCTCTTACACTTGTTAAGGGGAAGTATAGCAATCGTTTCAAATTATCGAAACGTGAACCGATTTTCATGAATGAAGTGTCATTCGAATCGAAATTTTGTACAGATTTGCACTTTTAAAGTCTCGACGCTGTGTCTCATATGGAGGGGAGTTTGCCCCACCCAAGTAAGGCCCTTTCTAAAACTATTATTACCAATATTTCTATAACGCTTAGTCCGATTGTGATATAAAATTCAGCTCGAATAAGTGGTTAAAGCTCCTCTACGTGGCTGTGAAGTGCCATCATGCTCTTACACCTACTAAGAGAAAGTACTGCAATCGTTAAAATTATCAAAAAAATTGTTATTGAGGATGGTTTGGGGGACCGCAACTATAATCATTCTTTAAAAAGATCTCTCCAGTGGTAGTAACTCCGACTTAACACCTTTTCAGGTTATAATGATAAAATTAAAATTTATTATTCCCAATTTTAAAAAAATCCGTAAAGCAGATATGTAACTTTGCAAAACATACAAAAAGGAAAATCTATCCAAAAGGTACAAAAATCTCTTTAACAAAAACTTACAGTTTAAAAAGTTAAGTATAAGGGTTGATTAAACGCCATAAGGTACACAAATCAGCAAGTACCCAACATTTCATTAATACTTCATTGATATTATTTTAAGTAATTTTACTACATTAATTTTCATTAATATTTTTTTGAATTTATTAGATGTTTCACAGACCCTTATGCTGGCCACTTCATTCATTTTCTTTTTCTTTTCTTTTATGATTTAAGTGGCGTCAACATCTAAGGTTATTGGCGCCCGGAGCTTTTTTCAGTGCACTGCCGGCCTCCGGACAGTGTTCTCTCGTTACAGACAACCCTGTCCATCACCCGGACAGTGAGCTGTAAGAAGCTCTTAGAAAGAGAAAATCTAAGGGTCTGCAGCTGGATTCGAACCCGGAACCTCCACGTGGGAATCCAATACGCTAACCGCATAGCTAATCCCTTCCCTTTGTTCATTCATAATATTTTATTTTTTGGTTATAATTATGATAAAATGTATATTATATCTTCATAATTAAATAGGTACTTTATTTTAGCTTTATTCCAAATTATTCTTCTGATTTATCTTTATTATGCTCTTTGTTCTGAGTAGTCACATGTATGTACGAGTATGTACATGCACGTTAAAGTAGAAAAAGACTAAGGTAGAGTCGGCTACTATTTAAATTTGAATCCCGGATTTAAAACAATATTTCAGTCTAGAATTCGTCTTTCCGATGTATTTGTGAGCACAAATAACGCGTAGGTAATATCAAGTAAATTATTCAACAATAATTATTCATTTCTCAATTGTAATTTAATGTAGTCCCTCTAATTTTACTTATAGTAAAATACTGGAATAATTATGTTAGCTGTCATAAAAATATGCATATCTTATTTATCTTATATTCCAAATATATAATACTGTGGGAAGAATACCTAGATTGAGAATGTAATTGAAGAAAACTATATTATTTGCGATAAAGCCAGATAATTATTACCTATTATTATAAACTTTTGACTACTACATAAAATAACAATTGCTTTAATCGAAGAATGAACTTAAACCGACGATTTTTATTTAAAAATAAAAATAAATAAATGAAATCATTGATGAATGTTGGTGTAAGCATTTTTTAAAAAAAGTTTTTGAATTTTCTAGCCTCATATTTTTTTTTAATAAAGTTTTTCTTTTTAACCTGTGATTAATAGTTTGTTGATTAGATATTACAGTCAATCTAAGTTAAATGGTGTTCTACTTGAACAAATATTTTATAGATTAAAATGGCCAGCATAACGGTCTGTGAAACATCTAATAAATTCAAAAAAATATTAATGAAAATTAATGTAGTAAAATTACTTAAAATAATATCAATGAAGTATTAATGAAATGTTGGGTACTTGCTGATTTGTGTACCTTTTGGCGTTTAAACAACCCTTATACTTAACTTTTTAAACTGTAAGTTTTTGTTAAAGAGATTTATGTACAAGGATTGTATTTATTATATTCAAGGATTGTCTGCATTTATCGGAATGAATAATAACAATGTAATTCTATTATAGCAAGTTTCAATAAGCACCTCCTTTGTAAAGAAGTGGCTATTGCTTTTAATTCTATTTTTGGATGAACAAAATACGAGTAATATACAGGGTGATCCACATAAAACGCACCGATCGCTAATAACTTTTTAGGAAAGCGGAATTCCGAAAAAAACCCACCAAGTAAACTATATTTTTTTTTGGGTCTAGCTTTTCAAATTTTTCATCCCCGATGCTGTATCATCATTTTTGGCGGAGTTATAGCTAAAAAACTAATTGAAGTTTCATAAGAACCACTGGTTTTGGCAGTGATTATGAAAATTACATAAAAAAATTGTGAAAAATGACGTAGACCTCTTTTTGATATTTCTAATATTTGTCGAGATATTTAAGATCAAAGTTACAATTTTATCTTATTCGTGATCGGTTTTCAATATTAATTTTCCACCAGAAATACACGTTTTGGGAAGTTCTCTGATTGCAAAAAAAAAATGTTATTTAGTGAGGCAAAGAACAAAAATATAATAATAATAATTGGAAGGGAAGGGATTATGAGGTTAGCATACTGGACTCCCACGCGGAGGTCCCGGGTTCGAATCCAGCAGCTAGCCCTTAGATTTTTTCTTCCTAGGAGCTTCTTACAGCTCACTGTCCGGTGATGGACAGTGTTGTCTGTAACGAGAGAACACTGTCCGGAGGCCGGCAGTGCACTGGAAAAAGCTCCGGGCGCTAATAATCTCAGCTGTTGATGCGCCAAAAAAAAAAAAAATAAATAAATAAAAATAATAATAATTGAAGACTTTAAAAAATGCAGTGTAATGTAATGGTTGTGGGTGAATCAGGATAAATTTACTTTTAAAAAAAGAAGTTAGAAAATAAAGTCTCTCAGATTGAACAATGAAGAGACTATTTGATTACCTAATTTCTAAGAATAAAAAGTGAAGAAAAATACACAATAATGCACCCAAAATCAGAAATAGTTGTTTCGAAATAATAGGAAAATAATGTGCTAAATTCCCAAAACTAAGGCAGTGATGAAGTCTAAAAATTAGGGCACTATAATACGAAATTATGGATGAAAAAATAACAGAAAAATTATCTCGCATTGACAAATAAAATGAAATTTCTGTCCCATAATTCCGAAAAAACGAAAACCTAATAAAATATACGATACAAACGGTGCATACAAATATATTAAGACAATTTATTAAAAATTGAAAATAAAGAAAAAGATGAAAGGGTAATTTCATTTCTAAAATTGACTCGATTAAAAAGAAGTTATTAAATAAAACATCGCAAATTGAATACAAAATCATTCCAAAAATTAACAATTGAAGGAAACCATGAATACTGATTTGAACATATAATCGATTAAATACAAATGTTTAGAGAATACTTAAAAAAGGTTTAAAAATCAATTCCAAACACCACATAAGGAACCATAAATGCTAATTTTCTATTTATAGTCGATTAAAGAGAAAATATTAAATATGATATTAAAAACATTTAGAAAACCATTTCAAAAACCACATAAACCGAAACCAAGAATGCGAAATAAGAACATATAGCCGATAACTTCAAATATCTCGTAAACCACTCGATAGCTTTTGTTCATATTTTACCTGTATATAAAGACAACTTTAGTATATAATTGTATAAAATTTCGTAAAAATCTATCGAGCAGAAAACGAGATACAGTGACTCCCATTAATATTGGGACAGTACATACAGAAGTTAAAAATTGACGAAAATTAAAAGTGGCACCCATTTATTCAAATTTTTATAAATTCATTTCATTTTATAATTACTATTAATTAAATAAAAACTATTTAAATAATTACATAAAAATGTTTTGGTAGATTAAAAAATATATATATTATAATAAGTGCAAATTCTACCTCTCATAAATATTGGGACACTATTACAATTTATAGTTTGTCCAAGGTTTTTCCCGAATATTTATACAATTTGTAAATATTTACCTTAAGCATATATTCAATATGAAATTAATAATTAAATTAGTTTATATAAATCAAGCCAGCTGTAACATGTCGCGCAAAAATACAAATACAACGATTGAACAAAGAAAAATTGTAATTTCTATGCACAAAGACAAAAAAAAAGTGTTAGAGGGAAAGAAAAACTGATCGGACCTAAAACATCTACTGCGTGGAACATCATTCAGCGTTACCAAAAAGAAAAAAGAATTGTTTCAACCCCACAAAAAGGCCATCCTCAACTGCTCTCTGAGAGAGAGCAGCGTTATATATTAAAAGAATTAAAAAAGATCACCGACTTAGTGCTCCAAAACTTCTATGTGAAATTTTTGACATGTTCAGAGAGCAAAAAAGGGGCAGAAACTGTTCGGAGAGTGTTAAGAAAACTCGACTATCATGGTAGAGTAGCCTGGAAGAATCCTTTTGTCAGTAAGATAAATCGTGTTAAGAGAGTGAAATTTGCCGAAAAATGTTTTAATGGAAATAGTGACTTTTGGAATGATATACTCTAGAGATGAATCAAAATTTAATGTTTTTCAGTCAGATGGAAGGGTTATGGGCTGGAGGAAAGCGAATGCTGAGCTCGAAAAGAAGAATTTACAGCCAACATTAAAGGGTTTTAAAGCTCCACCTCCGGGTGGAGGTGGGTCAGTTATGGTTTGAGGCTGGATGTCCGCATCAGGATTTGGAGAATTAGTGTTTATTGATGGAATGTTGGACAAAATAGTTTATAGTAATATATTAAAAAATAATTTGGAAAAAGTGCCGAAAAATTGGGTATTTTAGGATCTTTTAAATTCTACCAAGATAACGACCCCAAACCTACGGCTTGGGTGATACGTCAGTGACTGTTATATAACTGCCCAAAAGTTTTCCAAACCTCTCCGCAGTCACCAGATCCTAATCCTATTGAATATTTATGGCAATATTTAGCTAGTGCTTTAAGCAAACGAGTAATATCTAACAAAAATGAATTAAAACGATGTTTCCTGGAAGAATGGGAAAAAAACACCACCTGAATTAACCAAAAACTTGTTTCATCCATGCCTGATCGTTTGAGGGCTGTTTTAAGTCAAAAAGCAATTATTAAATTATTACCAACCAAATATTAAATAGTATGAGATTTTAATATTGAACGTTTAAACACTAGCACTTCTGGTGTCACAATATTTTTGAGAGCTTTATTTTACACTTTTTCAAAAAGTGCTACCTAACAGTTTGGAATTTCATTGATTTATACTTATATATAATTTCCACAGATGTTGCTAATGTAATTTAAAAAAAAAAAAAAAAATCCCAAACTTTTGTATGTTGTTTTCATTTTCCTTTTAAATCATTTTGTAAAAGGTGTCCCAATATTAATAGGAGTCACTGTATATGGGGTTAAAGTATGCTTTCGTTTTACAGAGTGAAAACTTTAAATTCAAATATCTCGTAAACTACTCGATAGATTTTGTTCATATTTTACCTGTATATGAAGTATTGTAGTAATTAAAATTAAAGAACTGACAAATACTGAACCTAGATAACATGCAATTTTCATGCAAAAATTATTGAAAACTTAACTGAAATTTGAAATAAGTAATGGATAATAAAGTCTTACCTTGTTTAAGGAATATCCATCAGCATCTCAGTAGATCACCAGTCCAATAGCACTTGACACTATTTAAAATAATTCACAACACTATTTACACTAAAACTGTACATCACGCACTAAGTATAACTTAAACACAATTTATATAAACCCGAACATTACTTTAACACTCACTAATATTCACTTAAAAAATCACGTTAATAAAGAGATACACGTAAGAGTAAATGATGGCCGCCGGTAACTGGCCATGCAGATCAGCTGTTTAAGGAAGGTTATCAAAGCAGTGTGACCAACTGTTTTTTTTTCTCTCTCTCTTAAAATAGTCTTCAAAAATAATATGTAATTAAATAGTTTTTGATGCAGTGTTTCAGGCAGAAACAAAATTTAAAACACATGTTTGGTGACACCAAATTTTTCTTTATTTACATAGCGATCTTGAAGACATCAAGCAAGGGCTGGCTTCAGAAGGAATGTCTAGTTGATACCGCTTCCCTAGTGCTTACATTTAATAAACCAAAGCCATCATCAACAATTGAAGCAGCATTCTATAAATTAAGGGTACGCCCCCGTATATACCATCGCCTATGCGCTGCTATACGAGGTGTGTAAATTAAGTTATGAGACTGATTTTTTTAAATTTTTTTATTCAAAAAGAATTACAATTCTATATTGTCACCTTCAAAATAACTTCCTTCTGAAGCCACACAGCGCTGGAGACGTTTCTTCCACTCCTCATAGCAGTGCTCAAACTCCGATACCGGAATAGCCTTCAGCTGGTCGGTTACAGCCGTTTGAATGTTTTCGACTGTCCCAAAATGTGTTCCCTTAAGGTGATTTTTCAACTTCGGGAGGAGAAAAAAGTCACAAGGACTCAAGTCAGGCGAATAAGGAGGCTGAGGAGCCACAGAAATGTTTTTACTCGCCAAAAACTCTGGTTTATTGAAATTGCTGTGTGACAAGGAGCATTATCTGTGATGCAACACCCACTTGTTCTTGATGTTTGGCCTCACACGAATGACCCTTTTTCGAAGTTTTTCAAGAACCTCTCGGTAAAAGTGTTGATTGACCGTTTGACCTTGACGTAGAAACATCCTAGTTTTTGGCCAACCGCCTTATTCGCCTGACCTGGCCCCATGTGACTTTTATCTGTTCCCCTAAAGTTAAATCTGCATTAAAAGGAACACGATTTCAGTCCGTTGAAGCTGTGAAAGAAAAAGCGGCACGCGTTATGCAGGAGCTCACTGAAAAAGACTTCCAGCACTGTTTCGAACAATGGTAAATTCGCATGGAGCGTTGTAGGAATAGGGGAGGGGTGTATATTGAAGGTGATAATAACTAAATATGTATAAATTTACAAATAAAATGTTTCATAGCAATAGTCTCGTTATTTAATAGCCACACATAGTATTGTCTGTTCAAGATTTGTACACCAAATTATGCATTTGTTAAAAATAAAGGTGAACCTTGCACTTCTACCTCTACATTCACACCCTAAATTTGCAGTTTTATTTATCTCATTAAAATAGAGCAATTAGCTTGTTCATAGATTTTTGAAAATTCTATTTCTTTTGTATCATCGAACAGCGAGATGTAACATTTTAATGTACGATTTAATTTAACTGCAGGAATTGATAATTAATGGTAATGAAATAAAAGACACTGCTTAAAAGAAGCGTGACTAGAAGTAATTAATGTTCTTTTAATTAGGTATCAAAAAATTCAACAAGTTCAAATAGAACAAGGGATTGTTCATAATAATAGCGAACATATTATAATATGTACATTATATGTATTTTGTAATACATATAATAATGAACATAAGAAAGTAGGATATTCGGCTAGTTGTTGTTATTCTTCCATTTCATAATTTCGGCACAATAATTAGAGAAGGCTGTCTCGAGGCATAGAACCTAGGCTAAGAATAGGCTGATACAAAACCCTATCTCTCCACACTGGTCGCTCCTAAACCTACCAGCCTATTTACTGTTCCTTCTAAAATCCGTCAGAGACCGAAACTTGCCCCTCTGAAATTACCACCTTTCCAAAATACCCTGTACAAAAGCTCAAGCATTCCTCAAGGTACCTGCATCATCGACTCCTGCACACATACTGCTAAAACTGGGCGAGCAGTATCTCTTTCATAGTTAACAACTGGCTAGTGCACTGGTACCTGTCCAGAAATCAGCGCCATAATGTTTATTAAATTTATCCTTAGCTTCACTTTGTGAACTCGAAAGAATTCTTAAGCTTAACATTCTTTAGATAATCTGAACGATTAGGCGGTAGAGTTAAGTTGGTTCCATCACACTTCCAAATCTTCTACTTTCCACCCTTAATGCACATATATAGCCCTTTAAATCAGGGGTCGCCAAACTTTTTTGATCATGGACCCCTATATAATTTTTCGAAATCTCCATCGACCCCCATAAAAGTAATTTTCAGTTGATTAAAATAAAACTATCTATTAGGTACTGTGTTTGTACATTTATTTTATGATTTTAAACATTTATTAAAGTAATTTTACATTGTGTAACAAATAGTTTTATGAAAAATATCTTAATGTTGAAATTTAAATACCTTAATATTTATTAAATAATAAGTAAATTATAAATAAGTAAAGTAACTACAGAATTGCTTCTTAATTAATGAGATGGTGTGTGCAATGGTGTTTCTTTGCAAGGTTCCGCTATATTGGGTTCGAAATTGTTTTTCCTTCGACTCCCTGGCTCAGATCGACCCCCCTACTTTTGTTAAATAGACCCCTAGAGGTCTATATGTACCACTTTGGCGACTTCTACTTTAAATGGTCGCGTAGAGGCAGTATGATGCCCAGGACATCATTTTTACTATATTGCATTAAGTAAACAGTATTTCGCAGACTACTTCAAATTGCCTCTAAATTTCTAATTTAGGTCAAAATCTTGGTCTAGTCCTTGTACTGCTGATATAGTGTTTAATCCACAAAAGGGAATTCATTGATTCATTATTTTACTTCTTTTAATTTGAGTCTATTGTGATCGCATCTTTTGTAGTACATAATTTTGCAATATATGTGGAATCGTAACGTAAAAGTTCACCTCGCAACTTGATCATTGATTAACACATGACTACATAAGGTTTAGGTTGGATGAATGTAAAATCTCTAGACATCCTAAAGAAGAAAATTACATCTCAGAGAAGTATCACTGGCTCCTACAGTGAAAAAAAAATAATTATTTAAAAACCGGCCTCTCGATTACAAAGTAAAGTATAGTAATTGCCTATTTTTTCAGGCGGGCTTCACGTCCAACTACCAATTAGGTGACGTGGACGGAGGCGACTAGCAAACATACTTTACTGTAAATTTCGTTTATTAACCATTAAATAAAATCTAAGGCCTAAGACCGGGGAATCGAACCCAGCAACCACAATATATATTAGCTTTACAGGTCTCTCCTCTAACCGCTCGTGGACGGAGGCGACTAATAAACATACTTTACTGTAAATTTCTTTTATTAACCCATTAAATAAAACCTAAGACATCGGACCGGGGAATCGAACCCAGTACCACAATACGAGTACATATTAGCTTTACAGGTCTCGCCTCTTAACCCGCTCGGCTACCGAACCGCGTAATACGAATATAATACTTTCTCACAGGAAAAAAGAATTCGTGTTTGATGTAAAAAACAAAATCATTATCTTTGACGGCGCTAATGTTCTTGGCAGACGATGCGCCAAAAACAAAAAGTTTTGAGACAAATTTTTTAATTAAAAATAATCAGCATTATCTTAGGTGCACTTAGCATATGACTTCTGCATTAAACTCTGGGAGACATTTTCAAAAAAAAGAGGAAATACAAAAATAAAATGCAAAGCCACAATTTACAAGATCAGACCTCCTCTATTAATAACAATTTCTTCTAAATTGTAGTTCCATCAATGCATATAATGTCGCATAACATTATATTAAGTGGAAGTAGATCTATTGTGTATCGATTCAGCCTCCTAAAGTAGCACTTCAGAGAAGTGCTTAACGTTGCAGTTTACGAAGAACCCTCCAACTCCCCTAATCTTCCAAAATCAATTCACTTGGGATAATATTTTAGTTGAAACTGATAACCTTTTGTGTTCTAGTTAGTGACAATGTTTTAAAGATAATCAAATCAAGGTATTTCAAAATACAGGATTCTTGTTTTTTTTTTTACTTAACAATATTTTTTGGTTTTTAGTACATTTTACGCAATTACCAAAACACATTTACACACATTACTTTGTGCCTAAAAGATGTATACAGGGTGTATACGGAGGAGTGGTCGAAACTTCGGGAGGTGATTCAACAGCTTAAATGCAACAAAAAATATTCTATTCACTATGGCCCGATTCTCAATAGTGTCCAAGATATTTGCATTTTTAACTTTTCCGTCGATATTCGTGTTTTTCGACATAAAAACGGTCGTAACAATTCTATCCTTTATCCTGCAACAAACCTGCTCATTCCAAACGAAAGAGCATTAAATTTTATATAAATTTGCTCTATACAGAGCCTCAAAACGTTTCTTGTAATTAATGAAATTTTTGACTTTAATGTCTAAAAAATTCGTTCTCGATGATTTCTGTAAAAATCTTATTGCCATTTTATTAAATAATAATTGTTAAAAACTAAAATGATTACTTTTCTTTTTGTTCCTTCTCCAAAAATTGACATTTGAGTAAATTAGTAGTGAAAAGTCGGTTACGCAAAATCCCAGTTTTCTGCATTTACACCCCTCTGTTCGGGGTAGGGTTTTATTAAAAACCAAAAAAATCCATATGGTCTTGAAGCTCAATAAATGCGCAACATTTTCTGAAATTATGTGATTCCTTGATTGATTAATCATTGAAAAAATGCAGTTGAAATTTTTACAGAAATCATCGAGAATGAATTTTTTAGACATTAAAGTAAAAATTTCATTATTATAAGAAACGTTTTGAGGCTCTGTATTGAGCAAATTTATAGGAAATTTAATGCTCTTTCGTTTGAAATAAGCAGATTCGTTGTAGGATATAGGATAGAAATGTTACGACCGTTTTTATGTCGAAAAACAAGAATATCGACGGAAAAGTTTAAAATGCAAATATCATAGACACTAATGAGAATCGGGCCAGAGTGAATAGAATATTTTTCGTTGCATTTGAGCTGCTGAATCACCTCCCAAAGTTTCGACCACTCCTCCGTGTACACCCTGTATAATACATTTACGACTGCTATCGCCTCTTTATCTTACTTTATGTTTGCTACGAAAAAGTATTATTATGTTTGCGAATTTTTCTTTTCACATCTATGTGATTCATCTTTTGGTTTTTGTAAATAAAGACTTATTCTTTTTCTATTAATATTATTATTATAGGCAGATGTTGCTCTACGCCGGCTCGGCCTGGAGCCTAACTTGTAGTAGACGCAACTCAATGTGGTACACGGACGGCTCCTGAAAAGTGGAAGGGGTAGGAGCGGGAGTGAATGTAGTGTGGAAGGGGCGAAGTCGAAATGTAGATTTTTGGTTAGCCTAGGAAAACTAGCTACGGTTTTTCAGGCTGAGCTAGCCGCAATTAGGTTCTGCGCTGCCGAGATTGTTGGACAAGGAAAAACTAATTCTAAGGTTGTGATTTTCTCGGACAGCCAGGCGGCTCTGCGAGCTATCGGTTCTTACCAGGTCAATTCAAGGCTGGTTTGGGACTGTCTGGGTGCCCTGAAGGAAATTGGTGACCAAAATAAGGTCTTTCTAGTTCAGGTACCTGGTCATTCAGGACATAAGAGAAACGAAGTGGCAGATTTATTGACGAGGGAAGGCTCGGCGGGACACTTTGTTGGCTATTTTGGGGTTCCGAATTGTGTGAAGACTGCGGCCATTAACTTATGGGTGCAAACTAGGTCTCAGAAGTGGTGGCTTGCCACCACAGGGCAGAGACAGGCGAAGCAGTTCATAAGGGGCTATTCTCCAAGGCTGACTGTAGAATTAATCCGTCAAAGCCGTGTGGGGCTATAAGGATAATTGTAGGCCTATTAACCCGGCCACTGCAGGCTCAGAAAACACATGCATCGCATAGGCCTGGCGGATGATAGCCTCTGTAGGCTCTGTTAGGAAGAGGAGGAAACTGCACTGCACGTGTTGTGTCAGTGTGAGGGGCTTGTTCTGGCTAAGGATGTTACTTCTCGGGGAGGAAAAACCAAGGCCTGGTGAGCTTTACCCAAGAGTAGCTCTCCATAATTAGAGTCTGATTAAACGGACGGGTCTGGAGGGCGAGCTCTAAAGTTGAGGAGCCACAATAGATCCAAAAGGGTCGCCCTATTAGAATCTTAATCTTAAGACTAGCAACAGACTCTCCACGAAGCACTAGAATTGACTCACTCCACGAAATTGCGTCCATTATCCTCCGGTACACTCCTTATATCCAAAATCAGTCTGCTGAAACTCCTTTTTCGATCCTAGACTCATCCTAATCCACTCTGCCGCGACATAGCCTCCTACAAATCCTTCTATTCCCTACAAACACAAAAGAATTAAACGCATCCTTCTCTAACTCTCTACACTAGCTGCAGGTTTTTCCTCTCCTTTTTTCCTTGTATTCCTATCCTGCGCACTTAACCTTCCTCGTTCCTCACTTGTAATGAAGGTTATAATGTATTGTACATTACACTTCATTATTTATTTTATGTATATATTTATTGGAATAAATATTTATTCGTTAAAAAAAAATATATATATATATTATTAATAATTGTTGTTTTTGTAAATTGTATAGTTGGATTATTGATCCTTCGTTTATTTAATATAAAAATAAAATAAACTTAAAAATAAAATTCATTGATAGCAACACCATGTTGTGAACGGCCGGTTTATTATTACAAATAATTTAAAGTTATAATTGCGATTTTCAAGAAAATAAATGAAACAGAAGTGCGATGAACAATTTATTTAATTTTCATTCATCTGGGAAAACGTCTTTTTATTTGGGAGGAAGATTTGAAGTGTTATGCTTACAAAATGGTAACATATGCGACGGAAAAGAAATAAGAGCGATGCCAAGGAATTGGGGAGAGGTTTGAAAGTTTGGTGTAAAGTTAGTCCGGAATAGAATGGGGTGCGAAAGGCTTTCTAAGTAAACATCATACAGTTAGAATGCAGAAGGCAGAGTGGAAGCTGATGTAGTGATTGTGCATCTCCCATGGGAACAGACATCATGCAACAGCCCTTTACACTCTCTGATGATGCTCTTTACTTGTGATTCACAAACTTTCAATTTCTCTAGCGTTTGTTGCATTTCAACTATATGTAAATACACTTCAATCATTATACACACATCAGGCCATATCTAGTTATACAAAAATCCTAAAAAGCTATCTGTATACATTATTTTTATTTTGAATCCAAAGTAGTTCTTTAAAAGAAATCCGTTCCAAACTTGGGCTACCTCACGCTCTCTATTTACAACTGGTAAAAAGTACAACACTAAATCTAAGAGCAGCACAGAAAGATCTGTACGCAACCACTCCCAAAATCAACTCAACAACGGAATGATCATGAGAAATAGAATCTCTTCAACAACTTTTTCCATATACCAAGAAGGATAGAAGCAGTGATGGCATCCTACCGGTTCGCGCGAACCTTTTTTTTTTTTTTATAAAAAAATTAAGAAACCTTAGGGAACCGGTTATTACAAATAAATGAATTGACTCTGACTTCAGTTTTGAATCGTGCGCCATGCACTGCAGTGTTGCTGCACTGTAGAACTGCCTAAGTGGGTGGTAGCCGTAGAAAATTGCAAACGCGCCGTAATCTGTGTCGAAATAGTGTAGACTGCAGAAGTTAGGGTGAAAGTTCCACTGGTCGAAAAAAATAAAATAAATATCTCTAAGTTACAGGACATATTTAGTAAATACAATATAATACATAAATAATCTTGATGTAAAACTGTAATATATTATGTATCATGTTAACCTTGCAATATTAATGCTTGCATACCTACGATAAATACATAAAATTTTGTAAAAATCATCAGTCAATCATCTCTTGTCAAAAAAAAAAATTTGAACTACAAATGTCAGTGGTTCTAAAACGTTATTTTTGTAATGCGATTTTATATTTTAATGATTTGTTGTGTGAAAAAAGTGGTATTTTTAAGGCAAAATGAGACTAGGTAAGTGATTTGTTTTCACTCTTTAAAAAAATGAAGAATAGGTTCTCTTAGATATCACTTCGACTTTATGGAACCGGTTCCTAAACATTTAGGGCGCCATTACTGCATAGAAGTAATCTTAATGCGCCTTCACCACTATATGTATTAGGAAACACGCGATGGTTTTTGGTAGTACACGGATGGATTGTGAACAACGGCGGGAAGAACTAGATGCTCGGAACCCAAAAGGTAGTTTCCTAGCAACTCTTCCTGAAGGATATACTCGCAATTGGAGGATGAGTTCGGTTTAACATCGACAGTGGCTGTGAAGTTCGGTAGATTGTCATACTCTTCAGTCAGTTTAGTATAAAAGTATACACATTGGTACCATAATAGTAAAAAACTTTTAAAAACTCACTTTTTCAGATTTAGAAAACCTGAAAACGGAATACTTCCGAAAAAATTCTAAAATCTTACACGATTACACAACACCCTCTTCTTCTTTGGAGAATGGGAGAAGGTTAAAATAACTTTAAGGAGCATGCGCCTGGAGCTCGAAACTATAAAACGGCGACTAGGGTGTTGTCAGGCCTGTTATATACGAATATTGTGTAAAACAAAAATTAACTCGAATTTCGAAACTTAAAAATAGCTGTGTTATTTGCAAACACAAAGTGTTAAGTTATATTTAGTTGAAAAACATGTTATTTGTAGTGATTTATTACTATTTTTGCATATTTAATAAATGAATGAAAAAGTTTTTTAATTTCAGCGCATATTAAATGGAACTGTATTAAAGAGGAATGCTATTTAAAGTTATCAGGTTGATGGCAATCTTCTACCCGCTATGGGACTTGGTGCTTCAACTTTTTTTTTGTATAAATACGTATAAAGAAAAAGGATCTTTTAGTAGAATTGGTAGTGAAGCCCATCTGGGCTTACATAGGAACACAATCTTGAATTAAGAGCTCTATATACAGCTGTTATCCGACATATCTCACTAAGAATTCTACTAAACTATATTTTTTCTACAATCGCTATTATAATGGCCCCAATAATCTAATATTTTTTTATTTTTCATTATTATTATTATTATACGAGGGTCGTTTGAAAAGTCCGTGCAAAGTCAGAGAGATAGCACTACTGGCGCGTATCGAGGTTATGTTTAGTTAGTAGCATCTCTTGGAAGAACACACACCAAGTTTCAGCCAGATCGGTCTATTTCTTTGTGTATGGCATTCGTTTGAATCGAGGAAGTCGAGTGATTTTCAAAAAATGGACGAAAAAGAATTTCGTGTGTTGATTAAACACTACTTTATGAAAGGCAAAACGCCTCAGGAGACTAAAGAGAAGCTTGATAAACATTATGGTGACTCTGCACCTTCGATTAGAACAGTTTATAAGTGGTTTCAAAATTTTCGGAGTGGCCATATGGGCACAAGTGACGCTGAACGTTCTGGACGCCCTGTTGAGGTTACTACTCCAGAAATCATTGATAAAATCCATGATATGGTGATGGATGACAGAAGAGTGAAGGTGCGTGAGATTGCTAGTGCTGTGGGCATCTCGAATGAACGGGTACATAATATTTTGCATCAACATTTGGACATGACAAAGCTATCCGCAAGATGGGTGCCGCGATTGCTCACGCTTGACCAAAAACGAAATCGTGTGAAGTGTTGCAAGGACGGTTTGCAGCTGTTCCAGAAGAATCCGCAGGACTTTAAGCGTCGTTTCGTCACTGTAGATGAAACATGGATACATCACTACACTCCTGAGACCAAAGAACAATCTAAACAATGGGTTACCAAGGGGGAATCTGCGCCAAAAAAGGCGAATACCGTTCCTTCGGCCGGAAAGATTATGGCGACTGTCTTTTGGGATTCGCAAGGAATAATCCTCATCTACTATCTGGAAAAGGGTAAAACTATTACAGGTGCATATTATTCATCGTTATTGGACCGTTTGAAAACCGAGCTGCAAGAAAAACGCCCACAAAAAAGTCCTTTTCCATCACGACAACGCACCAGCTCACACCTCAGCAGTTGTGGTCGCAAAATTAATGGAAATAGGGTTCCAACTCGTTTCACATCCCCCCTATTCTCCAGACTTGGCTCCCTCGGACTACTATTTGTTCCCCAATATGAAGAAATGGCTGGCGGGAAAAAGATTTTATTCAAACGAGGAGGTGATTGCAGAAACGAATGGCTATTTTTCAGACTTGGACAAATCCTATTATTCGGAAGGGATCAACAAACTAGAGCAGCGTTGGACGAAGTGTATAAGCCTAAAAGGAGACTATGTTGAAAAATAAAAAAGGTTTACCCCAAAAAATTAAGTAGTTTTTATTTTTGCACGGACTTTTCAAACGACCCTCGTAATTACCTTAACAAAAACTTACAGTTTTAAAAAGTTAAGTGTAAGGGTTGATTAAACGCCAAAAGGTACACAAATCAGCACTTGCTGTTGGGTACTTACCCAACATTTAATTAATACTTCTAGTGTCATATTTTTAGAATGTATTAGATGTCACAGACCCATAAATATTTTTCTGCTAGAATAATAAAAGATATATCTCACCATCTAGGTAACTGATCTGCCATAGTTTTATAGAATCTCCCTTTATTACCATTACTGTAATCTGTGCTGCCATTTTTGTAGTGCTGCTTTTGCAATTATACACTTGATATTACCACACACACCGATATCAAGTGCATAATTGCCAAAAGAGCACTACAAAAATGGCAGACAGATTACAGTAATGGTAATAAAGGGAGATTCTATAAAACTATGGCAGATCAGTTACCTAGACAACCATGGTTTAAGGGGAACTGTCACTAATAAATGGGTTGTTACGACAATAAGCAGGCTGAGAGCGAACAACGCGGTGTGTGGATCGGATCTACGCAGAATCAACAAAAGGTCCTCCTCTCCTCTTTGCGTAGATTGCAATGAGGAGGAGGATTTCAAACATGTAATAATGATATGTCCACGTTATGTAGTAGAAAGGAAACGAATGTTTGACGACTTATACAGGTATTTAGATGAACCATTTCGCTATGACGAAGACATAATATTCTCCAGTAGCAGCTATGTGTTTAAATCTGTAGTAGAACTAGCCAAGATATACGAATGTATGTAAAAAGTTATATCCTTTTAGAATGAATGGAATAAAATGATAAGGTTTACGTGAATTTAACTTAGGTTAAGCTATAAGGTTGGCAGGAATATAGAGTACTGATCCAACCATTAGTTGTAAGTTTGTATGTAAATAGTTGTAAATAGTAGAGGGATGAATGTGTGAAGCGAATGTATTTATAAGTAAGAATGGAGAGTGAGTGATATTCTAGTGATAAGCATCTAGACGATGCTGGCTGTATGGCGCAGGCCAATGCCAAAAAAAAAGGCAAAAAAAAAATCTCACTATCATAGTTAGTATTAAAAAGGCACTTCATTTTAACTTTATACCAAAATTATTCTTGTGAGTTATCTTTATTCTGGAATAATCATCGCATTCACTCGCATATTATGGAAGAAATAGGGAAAGATGGAGTTGGTCTATTACTGCCGTGATGTGAATCGCAGAGTTAAAGCGAAATTTTAGTATTGAATTCATCTTATAGCAGAATACGAGTTCACTAATTTCAACTTGTAGTTAGAATTCATTCATTTTCAAATTTTAATTTAATTTAGTCCCTTTAATTAAATACTTGTAAAGAAGTTTGTTAACCAACTAAAAATATAAAAAATATACATATCTTTATCTATTTTATATTACACATATCTTCGTATAACATTAAGGAGAACATCTTGCTTAACATTGCATTGCCAATCCGGAGTCAATTTGACTCCAAAAAAAGGTAGGAATGGTCTCTGTTTCCCCACATCTCATAGCTATCCCGAATTGCTCTTAGATATGCTATCCCCAATCTCTCACCATTCGATAGTCACGAGCTGAAAAACCGTGGAATTCTTACGTTTCTTTTTGCAGATTAGTTTACTTGTAATAGTCATTTTTACTCCAGATTGGCATTACACGTAAATATATCGGAGTCATTTCGACTCCTGATTGGTAATATAAGTAGATTTTCGGTTATTATCTTGACTCCAGATTACCAATTTGGTCTGCCCTTAAAGGGAAATTTTCTTCTACTTCAAATCCTTCTGCAGTCTTCCTCGCGAAGAATTCTGAGATTTTTCCTCTTGATATTTTTGAGTTTTGATAGCAAGATTCATTCATGTTTATTTTTTATTGAGCTAAATGTTACAGCGGTATCGTACAAAGGGAAGCTCAATAAACTCGGTTGCTACACTCATCTTTACATCATGATTCAGTGAATCGAAATTTGTGTGCTAATCGTAAAACTTGAAGGTAGTCATTGTGTTTCTTTTCTAATATGATCAACATTTATTGCCTAAATGTTTATTTGATAAATTTACATAATTTTCATAGAAAGTAACAAGGCACAAAAAAAAGCCTCTTTTTAGAATTGATTTTCTGTCCGAATTGCAGGGCAAAAACTTGTAGCGAATTGGGAAATTTACGATCCATGTCAACAGTGCACAGTGATTGAAAAAAATGAAAAAGTCCCTGATCAGAAGGCAGTCCAGTCAGGGTTCTAGAAAATACTGCAATTACTGCGATCCTAAGTTGAAGTTAATTCCTTCTGCGTGAAATGTTAAAACCGATTTGTGGACAAAATTTATTTTTTCGTTCTTAATTCCTATTCTTTCTCATCTTTAATTACAAATTTTATTATTAAAATTGAAATCAATGCAAAAAAAAAGATAAAAATAAATTATGGAGTCAATATGACTCCACATTGGCAATAACTGACTAAGTTCGAACATTGGCAATGCAGTATTAAGAATGTAATTGAAGTAAACTACATTAACATTTAACATTAATAAAGTAGATTAATTATTAATTACATATTAATGCTTAACTACGAGGGTCGTTTGAAAAGTCCGTGCAAAAATAAAAACTACTTAATTTTTTGGGGTAAACCTTTTTTATTTTTCAACATAGTCTCCTTTTAGGCTTATACACTTCGTCCAACGCTGCTCTAGTTTGTTGATCCCTTCCGAATAATAGGATTTGTCCAAGTCTGAAAAATAGCCATTCGTTTCTGCAATCACCTCCTCGTTTGAATAAAATCTTTTTCCCGCCAGCCATTTCTTCATATTGGGGAACAAATAGTAGTGCGAGGGAGCCAAATCTGGAGAATAGGGGGGATGTGAAACGAGTTGGAACCCTATTTCCATTAATTTTGCGACCGCAACTGCTGAGGTGTGAGCTGGTGCGTTGTCGTGATGGAAAAGGACTTTTTTGTGGGCCAATCGTGGGCGTTTTTCTTGCATCTCGGTTTTCAAACGGTCCAATAACGATGAATAATATGCACCTGTAATAGTTTTACCCTTTTCCAGATAGTCGATGAGGATTATTCCTTGCGAATCCCAAAAGACAGTCGCCATAATCTTTCCGGCCGAAGGAACAGTCTTCGCCTTTTTTGGCGCAGATTCCCCCTTGGTAACCCATTGTTTAGATTGTTCTTTGGTCTCAGGAGTGTAGTGATGTATCCATGTTTCATCCACAGTGACGAAACGACGCTTAAAGTCCTGCGGATTCTTCTGGAACAGCTGCACACCGTCCTTGCAACACTTCACACGATTTCGTTTTTGGTCAAGCGTGAGCAATCGCTGCACCCATCTTGCGGATAGCTTTGTCATGTCCAAATGTTGATGCAAAATATTATGTACCCGTTCATTCGAGATGCCCACAGCACTAGCAATCTCACGCACCTTCACTCTTCTGTCATCCATCACCATATCATGGATTTTATCAATGATTTCTGGAGTAGTAACCTCAACAGGGCGTCCAGAACGTTCAGCGTCACTTGTGCCCGTATGGCCACTTCGAAAATTTTGAAACCACTTATAAACTGTTCTAATCGAAGGTGCAGAGTCACCATAATGTTTATCAAGCTTCTCTTTAGTTTCCTGAGGCGTTTTGCCTTTCATAAAGTAGTGTTTAATCAACACACGAAATTCTTTTTCGTTCATTTTTTGAAAATCACTCGACTTCCTCGATTCAAACGAATGACAAACACAAAGAAATAGACCGATCTGGCTGAAACTTGGTGTGTGTTCTTCCAAGAGATGCTACTAACTAAACATAACCTCGATACGCGCCAGTAGTGCTATCTCTCTGACTTTGCACGGACTTTTCATACGACCCTCGTACTGCATAAAGTAAAGTACCAGTTTCATTGAACAATGAACTTAAACCGACGATTTTTACTTCCATCTGCTGCGCTATATTTGCACTTAAATCAGATGTCAAAAAATAAAATGAAATCTGTATGTACGTTGGCACATTGATGCACATTGTTGTCTGTAACGAGTGAACACTGTCTCCAGAGACAGGCGTTACCCTAGAAAAAATGCCGGGCGCTAATAACCTCAGATGTTGACGCGCCATAATTTAATAAAAGATACATTGAATGATTTAACATCAAATATCTGATCTAGGCGATTACTGCAATGCGCTTCCCCATGTTGTTAATGTTCTTGGCTGCATTTCCTGTACGATAGGTGGTTTTATTTCGGCTATTTCCGGAAATACTTAAATTGAAAGAAGGTCGTACGTCTAAAACGCTGGCTAGTTTTCTATCAACTGTATTCTTACTTTTATATATATATATACGTAGCTTTTATGGGTCTCGATTAGGTAAAGGCCATAGCAACCACCTTGGCTACTTTATTTTGGACAACTGGCCAAGCTGGGTCACGTACCACTGATCCTTCACACGTAGCGGCTCCGTAAAGGTAGAATCATATTACTGACTACCTGAGCAGTAGCTCTTTCTCATTCACTATATACTTATGGTACTATATTTCTATTTAAGGATATATATTTCTTCCTTCAATATCACCATTTTTCTTTTTTTCACTGGTCTAAGTAACTATGTGGTCAATAGAACTCAAAAATGAGAAAAACAAAGTCATTTTATTATAGATACAGGGTGGGGCAAAAGTTATGAACCGGTTTTACAGGGATGTAAAACAAAAAACAATTCAACTTACAGAAATTATGTTTATATTGTTTAATTCAGTACAGAATCTAGTTTTTTACATTTTGAAAGATGATATCACGTAGGTGGTTCTTTGGGGGTACATAAAGGAAAAAGTTTTTAAACATCGTCCACATACCCAGGAAGAAGTTAAGGACAGAATCAGAGAGGAAGTTACGGCAATACCCCTTCAAAATGCGCAGAAGAGTGGTTGAAAACTTCAGAATTCGCCTTCAAGAGTGCATCGCGGCTGACGGCCGCCACCTACGTGATATCATCTTTCAAACTTAATGTAATAAACTAGGATTCTGTACTGAATTAAACAGTATAAACATAATTTCTGTAAGTTGAATTGTTTTTGTTTTACATCCCTTTAAAACCGGTTCATGAACCTTTTGCCGCACCCTGTATTACGTTTAGCAGTCACCGAAGACTTTTGGAACCCAAAAATTGGGTCAAAATTGGCCAACCCAAAATAGCTACTTCGATTATGGCGAATAAGGTGCCACAGTAGCCTAGCGGGTTCGAGGCGAAGCCCCGCAAAGCTATGAAGTACAGTTGGTACTGGGTTCGATTCCCCCGGTGTAGGCCTTAGATTTTATTTAATGTTAAATATGTGAGAAATTTGTCGCAAAATATGTTCGTCTCCGTCCACGACACTTAATTTAGAAGTTGGACGTAAAGCTAGCAGGGTAAAATAGGCATTACTTTATTATTATTATTTATTTTTTACTCTTGTTGAATATAATAAGGATACATTTATTTAATTTACCGGGATTACTGGTTTTTGGGTCCTAAAAATTCACCCAATCCCACTTCCTTCTCATAACTGTTAATCCATAAAATTTTTTAATAAAATAAATCCATTTTCTCTTAAATTTTATTAAATTAATTATACATCTCTACAGGGTGACCAGAGTTATATGCTCCACCCACTTTTTTTTTAACGGCGGGAAATTTCGAAAAAATAGAAAACACGTATTTAATCATTTTTAGTCTAGTTTATTTTCAGTGGTTGACCCATTTTTTTAAACCCCTGTATCTCGAGATACAGCATCCAACTTTTGTTTTTCGAATGGAAAGTTATATTTTTTGTTGCATATTTTTGTAGTATTTGAGCTCCTAAAAACAACGAAAATTTTTTTTTTGAAATCGGTTAGGTTTTTTCAAAAGTTATGGTAATTTAAAATATGAAAAACAAATTTCAGTTTATTGTCAAAATTACGTTATTTTTTCAAAGAATCTGTTCAAACTGGACACCATCAACGGATAGGCAAGCCAAGACTCTGGACTCCCACGCTTTGCTTGTAGCAGCACTTATGGTGGCAAAGTCAAGATCTAGGCAGGCTAGAGTTATTCGACGTTCCAGATTCCACCTCGATCTCCCCACAGGATTAAGGTTACTGTACACTTTATTTTTTCAGATATCCCCACAAAAAACACTTGGGGTTAAGTCCGGAGATCGAGGTGGCCATTGGATCGGACAATGAGTCCCTAAGCACTTTACATGGAAATTTCTGTCCTGGTAACGTCATTATGTGCCGAGCAACCATCTTGTTGAAAATACATATCTAGCCGATTTGTAGATGAACATCTTCAAGCAGAACTGGCAAAATGTCTCTTAAAAAAAAGTTACGATACCTTGCACCAGATAAGTTCTCTCTGTAGAAGTATGGGCCGATTAGATCGATTTCCCAAAAACTCCACACCAAACGTTTGTTTGAAAAAAAACAACCTGAACGTCGAATAACTCTAGGCCTGCCTAGATCTTGGACTTTGCCACCATAAGTGCTGCTACAAACAGAGCGTGGGTGTCCAGAGATTGAACAGCTTCTTTAAAAAAAAATAAGGTAATTTTGATATTAAACTGAAAATTTGTTTTTCATATTTTAAATTACTATAACTTTTGAAAATCCTAACCGATTTCAAAAAAAAAAAATTTTCGTTTTTTTTAGGAGCTCAAATACTCCAAAAATATGCAACAAAAAAAATAATGTTCCATTTGAAAAAAAAAGTTGGATGCTGTATCTCGGGATTTTGGGGTTTAAAAATATGGGTCAATCACTGAAAATAAACTAGACTAAAAATGATTAAATACGTGTTTTCTATTTTTTCGAAATTCCCCGCCGTTTTTAAAAAAAAAGTGGGTGGAGCATGTAACTCTGGTCACCCTGTATAAAAGTCCAATATTTAATATAAGTTCTAAGTTTTTTTTTTTTTTTTTTAATTAAATGTTCTTTGTTTTGTGTTTACACGAAATAATGATTACGTATGTAAGCAACGAAAGATAATTAATTTGGCGTACACCGCAGTCATTAAAACCAATTGGAAATGAACTCTAGAGTAAATTTACTTAAAGCAAACAATCAGAGATTATTTAGACCAGACTCTCCATGCGGTAGAACCAAAGAAAAGTAAATCCGCGAAGCATACACATAAGCAAAATTAAAGTAGACATAACGAGTTAATTAACACAGAGTAAATCGGCAAAAAAAGTAGTTCAAGATATGATATTTCTGAGAGTCAAAACAAATCAGTTAAATTAGAATTTAGCTAATTAATAAAATTTACTTCTTCATTCGCTGGACGCAAAATATCTCGAGCATCGATATCTACCCGAAAATATTGTTTTTTAAGTTAAAGCAAAAAACAACACTCCATTCATTGGCCCAGAACCTGCCCTGGCCATCACCAAGGGTGCAGTTAGCGGGGCTCTCAGAGACTAGATCTGGAGAGAACATAAAAAGAACTGGGTGATGTCTCCTTTGGTATGAAACACAACAAGACTATGATGCTTTGGCTCGGGTAAACAAAGAACTGAAGAGAGTCTGTGCTTGGGCAGAAACCACAGGCCTATTCACAGGGGCATGGTAGGTTTAGGAAGCATCTGCGCAAGGTCGGGGGCTTATTAGCTCGAAACCATTGTGCAGATTGTGGCCAGGAAGAGGAGGAAACAGCCTCTCACCTGCTGTTCGAGTGGTTGCGCTATGAAACCTTCGGCTCTTTGAGACCAAAGGAGATAGTAGCGCAAAAAGTAAGTAAAAGTAAAGTAATTGCCTATTTTGTTCAGGCGGGCTTTACGTCCAACTACCAAATTAGGTGTCGTGCACGGAGGCGACTAGCAAACATAGAATTGAATAGAACAATAGATGGGACGGGACCTACGCCCCACGGCACCGCAGCCACAAATGACTGGTGTTTGGAAAATCTTTATAATAATGTATAAATATAAATTTAAATAACCAGAAAAATTAAATAAAATTTAATAATAATATACAGTAAATAATAATAAATATAACTAAACAATTATTGGCGCCATCTTTGGATTGTTGCTTTAGTAAATAATAATACATTCCGTTATTAATGTCGCTATTGTTGGTTTATTGATTAAAGTTGAGGATAAAAAGTTCCAGAATATAGAGGATTGAATTAAGAATGAATTTTGGCAAGTGACTGTTCTGAATTAAGAAATACAGAATTGAGTATTGGACTGCACTGGTGTTTCTAAGATCTAATCAAATAAATATTGAGGGTGTTGACTCCTGAGGACCATGCGCAAGAAGTTGACAAGGATATCTGTCCTTCACATTCAGCTAACCAAGAAGTATGAAGTGAGGAGTAATTGCCTACTTTTTTCAGGCCGGCTTTACGTCCAACTACCAATTAGGTGTCCTGGGACGGAGGCGACTAGCATGCATACTTTACTGTAAATTTCTTTTATTAACCAATTAAATAAAATCCAAGGCCTATAGACTGGGGAATCGAACCCAGTATCACAATACATATTAGCTGTACAGGTATCGCCTCAAACCGCTCGTGGACGGAGGCGACTAGCAAACATACTTTACTGTAAATTTCTTTTATTAACCCATTAAATAAAATCCAAGGCCTCTAGACCGGGGAATCGAACCCAGTACCACAATACATATTAGCTGTACAGGTATCGCCTCTAACCGCTCGTGGACGGAGGCGACTAGCAAACATACTTTACTGTAAATTTCTTTTATTAACCCATTAAATAAAATCCAAGGCCTAAGACCGGGATAAAAACCCAGTACCACAATACATATTAGCTGTTCAGGTATCGCCTCAAACCGCTCGTGGACGGAGGCGACTAGCAAACATACTTTACTTTAAATTTCTTTTATTAACCCATTAAATAAAATCCAAGGCCTCTAGACCGGGGAATCGAACCCAGTACCACAATACATATTAGCTTTACAGGTCTCGCCTCTTAACCGCTCGGCGCCTACAACCTCTTTAACAGGGGAGGTTTCGTCTACCAGATCCAAAGGGGAAACGCACATTTAGCCTCTTGTGGCTGAGGTGCCGTGGGGCACAGGTCCAACCCTCTATCTTTAATCTAATATAGAAAAGTAGGCTTTCGTGTAAAAAATAAAATTGTTACGAAAAATGAACTTTTAGTATCTTTTATTTAAAAAAAAAAACAATATTTACTTTAAAAAAACACGCCTCTTATTAAAAATTGTTTGTGCTTTTAGGGAAAACGAAGTGATTTCCTTAGGATTCAGGAGGCTTTAGAACGTGAAAATCTGTAAAAAATTTCTCTAAAGAAAAGTGATATATCAAAATGGAAAATTATTAATGTAAGTGCAAAGCAATTTTCTTTTTTAATATATACTTTTTTGGGGAAGCAAAATTTTCTCATAATTTGCGCTTACTAATTAAGGAACTCATTAAAAATCGAGTTATTTGACTGAAATTACAGTCAAAGAGAGAGAGACACTTAAGAAAATTAATATATGAAGACAATTAGTCGAGAGCATATTAAATTTTAGGATGAGCTGTGTAATGAATTTGTGTGTGTATGTATGTGTTTTTGTGGTAAAAGTGTGCGTATAGTTTAATATGAAATATGAAGGTGAACGCACTGGCAAGGAAACCCCCTGGTAACCAAACCACAAGCTATAATAGTTGTATTAGACGTCTAAGGGATGGGTTCACCATCTCCACTAACCCTAATAGCTAGCTTTGATGTAGAAGCGGCATTAAACACTTCATATCTTTGAATAATGTTGCAGTTCAGCAGTCGCGTCATAATTTGCACCCCTCTTAGCTAGAGGTCACGCGGTAATTGTCACACCATATCGCATCTTCTCATTCTACCAACACTTCAGTCAGTTTCTCTAATTTAAATGCTTCTCCTATTTCTACATTTTGATGAACTATTTATGCACAATAGATATATCTATTGGGTTGTCCGCAAAATAATGCAGGATTTTATGTTTTCTTTAAAGTACCCCTCCAAATCAGTAAACTGTTTATGTTTTTTGGACTTTTGACTTTTATAAATGTAAACACTTATTAATCCTCTTTCAAACAAAAATGTTTGTTCACCTCTGTAACATTTTGCAACTTGGAAATAATTCAGTCTTTACTAAGATGTCAAAGCGTGATTTTTCGCATAATTTTGTTTTACGAGTTCAAACTCGGCCGGAACGGGGCCCAAACGGCCCAGAAATATCAACGATATCTGGGGCAAAGGCAGTATAAGTGAGTGCACTATGTTCAACGGTGGATCCAGAGACTTGAGCCTTTGAAGACAAAGAAGGCCTTTGATGACTGTTGTTCTCCGAGCTTTGGTGGCAGAAAATCCCAGAACCACTGTTTGAGAACTGTCAGGGAAACTCGAAGTCAACAAATCAACCGTCGATGACCATCTCAAGGCGATTGGGGAAGGTGAAAAAGCTTGAAAGTTGGGTTTCCACACACATTAAACGACCGCCAAAAAAGATTAGCGGTATGAAATGTGTGCTGCACTTCTTTGCCCGAAACAGCAGCGATCCTTTTCAAGTCCCAGAATTGTGACTTGCGATGAAAAGTGGCATCCTCTACGACAACAGCAAACGCTCTGGACAGTGGCCTTGACAAAGGTGAAGCAGCACGTCATTTTCAAAAGCCCCCCAAATCATCTAAAAAAAATGTGATGCTTACCGTTTTTGATGGCCTTCATTTGGTCTGATTCATTACAGCTTCTTGAATCCTGGCGAAACCATCAATGCCGAATCGTATTGTAACCAAATTTGACGTAATGCTTCAGAAATTGGCAATAATGAAGCCATCGTGTTGCAAAACAACGCTCGGCGAACACATTTCTCACGTTTTACTTCCCGAAAATTGTTGGAGCTTGGCTATGAGACTCTGCCATACCCGCCCTACTCACTGGACCTCGAGCCTACTGATTACCATTTTTTTCAGACACCTGGACCTGGCTATTTACAAAATACAAAATTTATTGATCAAAGAACATTAGAAAATGCGTTTTCTGAATTTATAAACTCGTAAGGATTCCAAATTCGATAGAGATGGTATGGAAAAGTTACCCACACGTTGGCAGAAATACAGGGTGTCCCAAGCTATATGGATAACGACTTTTTCTCGGAAACTAAGATAGCTAGAAAAAAACTAAAAAATACGTGTTCCCTTAGTTTTTTGTTAGGAATCCAAATTTACTTTGTAAATTTTTTTCGGTGCTTCCAGAAGCGAGATACAGGCACCAACTTCATTTTTTCAAATAGGAAGGTGTGGATTTTATTTCAGAAATAGATTCCACTATTTTTTTAAAGAAAAATTTACTTGAACGGTTTTTTTCTGTGAGCGATATTTTAGAAGTTATGAATGAAAACATGATTCTTATAAGAAATGTCAAAAATATAATATTATAACGGTTTTTTTGATAGAATAAGAAGAAAAGTACTATTTTATTATAAATTTTACTCCTCATTAATATTGCAGATCATGCTCGAAATGGCCTCCACAATTAGAGATGCATAGACATGCACTTTCCTGCCAATTGCCCCTTACTGCCAAAGAAGTACATTCGGCTTTAACCGAGTTACAGGCATCTATTATTCTCTGCTTTAGTTCATCTCCAGATGCAATTCCTGCTTGATTCTGATACCTAGATTTAGAAATGCTTTTAGCTAAGCAGAAATAAGGAAAGAAAGAAAAAAGTTATGAATAATCACCTTGTTTTTCAGGTATCCCCAAAGGAAATAGTCCATAGGTGTCAAGTCCTGTGAGAGAGGTGGCTACTGAATCGTCCACCTTGTCGATATAACACCATCAGGCATGTAAAGAGATATCTCGATAGGCAATTTGATGGGCGTGTTATATCGACACGGGGGGCGATTTAATGGCCACCTCTCTCACCGGATTTGACACCTATGGACTATTTCCTTTGGGGATACCCGAAAAACAAGGTGATTATTCATAACTTTTTTCTTTCTTTCCTTATTTCTGCTTACCTAAAAGCATTTCTAAATCTAGGTGTATCAGAATCAAGCCGGGATGGCATCTGTAAATGAACTAAAGCAGAGAATAATAGATGACTGTAACTCGGTTAAAACCGAATCTATTTCTTTGGCAGTAAGGGGCAATTGGCAGGAAAGAGCATGTCTATGCATCTCTAATGGTGGAGGCCATTTCGAGCATGATCTATAATATTGATGAGGAGTAAAATTTATAATAAAATAGTACTTTTCTTCTTATTCAATCAAAAAACCGTTATAATATTATCATTTTGACATTTCTTATAAGAATCATGTTTTCATTCATAACTTCTAAAATATCGCTCACAGAAAAAAAACCGTTCAAGTAAATTTTTCTTTAAAAAAATAGAGGAATCCATTTCTGAAATGAAAACCGCACCTTCCCGTTTGAAAAAATGAAGTTGGTGCCTATATCTCGCTTCTGGAAGCACCGAAAAAAATTTACAAAGTAAATTTGGATTCCTAACAAAAAACTAAGGGAACACGTATTTTTTAGTTTTTTTCTAGCTATCTTAGTTTCCGAGAAAAAGTCGTTATCCATATAGCTTGGGACACCCTGTAGAAAGTAATGGAGACTATTTTGATTAATAAAAACAATTATAAATCATTAATTTTTATCTTTTTTCTATTAAACCCGAAATCTTGCATTATTTTCCGGAAAACCCAATTGTTAATTGAAAATTTTAGGAGCCATCCTAAAAGCTAATGGTTGGATTCATCGGTGGCCTCAAAATAAAAATTTTATTCGATCGCATTACTTCCTCAAACTTAGTAAGAAAACGTTTTAAGGTATTTATATTTTAAATGGCCAGTTTTGACTATTAATCCTATACGGATAAAGATTAGTAACATTAACCGTTGTAAGTATTGTATATTGTATATGAATTGCAGGTTAATACGGCCAAAACGAAAGTTTTGAAGTTCGGTACAGGGAAACTTAAAAGTTGTGAAAATTTTTACTTTGGTTCTTCCAGGCTGGAGATGGTTTCCTATTTTAATTATTTGGGCATTACATTTTCTAGATCTTCACTTTTTAAAGAGGCTAAAGATGAAGCGGTTAGGAAGGCCAACTCTGCAATGGGCTCATTGTTTAATATTTTTTACAAAAATAATTTAAAATCTTGGGAATCAAAAATGTATCTTTTTAATTCAATAATTAGAAATACTCTGCTGTATGGTGCTCCCGTGTGGAGCCTTAGATATCTGGATGATTTGGATGCTGTACAATGTAGATTTATTAAAAGAACCTTAAACGTTAACCAATGTACTCCTCATTTTCTAATAAGATTAGAAACTGGTGTTGTCCATTTAAGCCTGTTTGTTCTGAAATTGACGTTAAATTGGTTGTTAAAAATAGAAAAAATGGACAGATCCAGGTATCCGAAAATCTGTTTTTCAACATTGGTGAACCTTCACAGTGAAAGGATGAATCATAATTTCAACTGGTACTCACAATTGCGAACTTTAATTAATAAATTCATTCCATCCTTTGTGTGGCCAAATAATTTTAGTAAATCTGATCTAGACTCTATCGTTGATAGATATAGGGCTTATTTATTTAATGAAGATCTTGCCAGAGCAAGAAATTCTAATTATAGTAAACATTTGCATGCAATAATTCCTAAAGAAATATTGTGCCAACCTTATCTCCTGTTGGATATTCCTCTAAAATATAAACGCCTATATGCTCAGCTAAGATTAAATGGCAAACATTTTTCAAAATTTACTATAGACAATGTAAGTTTTAAAATTAGTGGTCAAAATGTTTGTAAGCTGTGCAACAAAGAGGTGGAAGATGGCACCCATATGGTGGCCGTTTGCCCTGTGTTTTCAGAAGCAAGAGGATATTTTTATAGGGAAGCTTTTGATGGCCAGTTTAGCATGGAGAGAGTAGTTACGAATCAGAACAAAGAAAGCCTTTTCCTGTTGTACAAATACATGAATTTTTCCCTAAAATTAAGAGAATTTCTATTATTATTTTCTATTTCTTAACCTTATATTTTTGTTTATTTTATTTATATTTTAGTAGTGTATTCATTATTAGTAGTTGTGCGTTTTTTTTTATTATTAAAAATATAATTTAAAAGATAAATAAATAAATAAATTTGGTTATTGCAAAATGTATTACTTCTATTTTATTTTTTTGTTTTGTTTTTTATATTAAGTATTTTATTTCTTAAAGAACGATTTTTAGTTATTCTTTATATGTTTAAGTTAAAAGTGTACTTTTATTTTATGTTTTTGTTTGTAAACATAATTCCATTGTAACGACTTAATGTCTAATACAATAAATAAATAAACAATTAAAAAAAAAAAAAGTATTGTATATAAACATTTATTTAGGTAATAAAATTCAATAATTCATTTTTAAATTCTGTGTAAAAACTGTGCATAGAATTTTGTATTTCCATGATTACTCACGACGCACTAGTGTAGGCTACGATTTGGGAAATTGAGAGCAGATTTAAAGCGACATTATGGAAAGAAGCATGCTTGGTAATAAAAGAATAGATAACTTCGAAGAAAATGAGGATATAAGGAAGAAAAACCCAAGTGGGTTGGCGAATACGGTGTAGAATTTAAAATGGAAATGGGTGCCGGTCATGTAGGCAGGATGAATGGAGATGGATGGGCACGAAGAGCGTATGAGAGTGCTGTGGATGTAGAGGAACGAAGAGGTATAGCCTGGGGTTCCTGTGATGAGGTGAGGAAGAAATGATGTCAGAGAGATTCTATAGGGCAGTATGGGTAAGCAGCGCGCAAGACTAAAACGATTGGTTCAATTCAGGAGTGGTTTTTCGGCCAACTATGGAGCCCACTTACCAAAACCACAATCAATTGGCTTTACTTTTATTTCTCTCAAATGATTGTATTACTTACCACGAGCTCCTCAAAGTACTTACTGGACTCGTACTTATTGTTTTTAATATTCTCAGCTATCGGCGGTACTTCCAGCAAATTGAAAAAGTACAAAGATGTTTCATAAAGACACTCTTCCATTTACCACAGAACACCTTCAAATTACTTCATATATTTGGAAACGGGACGTCACCTCTTACACTGTTATACCAAGCAGTTAAACTTCAATTATATCAAAAAAAGATATTGAAATTCGGTGATGATATCTTAGTTTCGTCAAAACAATAGCTGATATTTATTTTCACAACTACAGTACACAGGGTGTCCCTAGGTTTTCTCGGAAACTAAGATAGCTAGAAAAAAAACTAAAAAATACGTGTTCCCTTAGTTTTTTTGTTAGAAATCCAAATTTAATTTGTAAAATTTTGTTCGGTGCTTCCAGAAGCGTGATACAGGCACCAACTTCATTTTTTTTCAAATGGGGAGGTGCGGTTTTTATTTAAGAAATAAGTTACAGGCATCTATTATTCTTTGCTTTAGTTCATCTACAGATGCAATCCCGGCTTGATTCTGATACACCTAGATTTAGAAATGCTTTTAGATAAGCAGAAATAAGGAAAGAAAGAAAAAAGTTATGAATAATCACCTTGTTTTTCAGGTATCCCCAATGGAAATAGGTCCATAGGTAAGCCCGGTGAGAGAGGTGGCCATTGAATCGTCCCCCGTGTCGATATAACACGCCCATCAAATTGCCTATTTCCTACATCTCTTTATATGTCTGATGGTATACTCTGCTTATCTAAAAGCATTTCTAAATCTAGGTGTATTAGAATCAAGCAGGGATTGCATCTGTAGATGAACTAAAGCAGAGAATAATAGATGCCTGTAACTCGGTTAAAGCCGAATCAATTTCTTTGGCAGTAAGGGACAATTGGCAGGAAAGAGCATGTCTATGCATCTCTAATGGTGAAGGCCAGTTCGAGCATGATCTGTAATATTAATTAGGAGTAAAATTTGTAATAAAATAGTACTTATTCAATCAGAAAACCGTTAAAATATTATCATTTTGAAATTTCTTATAAGAATCATGTTTTCATTCATAACTTGTAAAATATCGCTCACAGAAAAAAACCGTTCGAGTAAATTTTTCTTAAAAAAAATAGAGGAATCTATTTCTGAAATAAAAACCGCACCTTCCTATTTGAAAAAATGAAGTTGGTGCCTGTATCTCACTTCTGGAAGCACCGAACAAAATTTACAAATTAAATTTGGATTTCTAACAAAAAAACTAAGGGAACACGTATTTTTTAGTTTTTTTTCTAGCTATCTTAGTTTCCGAGAAAAAGTCATTATCCATATAGCTTGGGACACCCTGTATACGTTGCATCTGCTCACAGCAATGCAACGAGCAAAATGGTAACCTGAAAAAAAATGCATTCATTAAATTACATTCATTGTAATATTATAAACTCTGTTCTATAAGAGTTGATGGTCAAAAACTGCACAAGAAAGCGTAACGTTGAAAAACACCCAACTTTGACAATTTTTTTCTCTTTTTCTATAAAAGATGTAATTCCCAAATTTTGTTTTAAAATATAGGGCAAATTCTCTTTTATAACTGTAATTTCTTTTGCAACAATCCACATCTGATAGATTTTGATAAAAAAGTTGCTGAAAACGAGTAAAAACGGCTTTTTCAAAATTGTTCTTGTTCTTGTTGTTACCTTTTTTGTAAACAACGTAGCGCCTAAACGCGCGGACCGATTTTCATAAATGAGGTGTCATTCTTTTTGGAATTTTATTTAGATATGCAATTTGGTACTGTTCGCGTGCATGCGTACATCTACCTTCAGGGATAGCGTAGCAAAGTTGCCGGCATTTAAAAGTACTAGTGTGAATTTAATCGTTTTGCAAATGTGGATGTGATGACAGGCGCTTTGCCCAGAAATGACGATTCTTAAACGGTTTTTCTTTGTAATCTAAGTTCTGCACAAATTTTCTCAAATTGAGACGATCCTTATTTTATTTTTTTAATTATGTTTATGGGAATTTTTGATTATTTTAATTTTCTATCACATGTGAATAATATGGATTTGAATACTGGCCATATTACACCTGTTTTTGCAATAATGGAAGGAATCACTTACATAATAAATAATTCATAAGGTTAAGAAGGATGTTTTGTATTGATTGTGGCGATAGATTGCCAACGTGGTTTGGGTTCTAAAAACGATTGGTTGCCCCACATTCATTGAGAATGTCTCTTTTAAACTTGACTGGCTTTCCGTTTAATGCAACTACCCAAACTAGTCGAGCTCAAACTAATATTGACCCAGCAAACGGCTCTTAGCTGTCTTTTGTGCCAAATTAGAATATTAATGATACTGAATCAGCTAGCGTATCAATTCATTTCCAATAGTCGATACTCTATCTCTAATTAAAGAACTGCAGCAAATTTAATTATAAATTTTAACAAACTTAAAGCAAATGAATAAAGCGCCTAAGGCATTGTATTTTAATTGAACGAGTGTAAACTTTCAATTTTACAAAAAGTTACAATTTAATTGCAGTTTCTCGTACTATGCGTTCGTCGTCGCCAGCCCACCGATACTTTGCGATATCCACTTGCCAATACAATACCACGTACAGTGACTCCCATTAATATTGGGACAGTACATACAGAAGTTAAAAATTGACGAAAATTAAAAGTGGCACCCATTTATTCAAATTTTTATAAATTCATTTCATTTTATAATTACTATTAATTAAATAAAAACTATTTAAATAAGTACATAAAAATGTTTTGGTAGATTAAAAAAAATATATATAATAATAAGAGCAAATTCTACCTCTCATAAATATTGGGACACTATTATAATTTATAGTTTGTCCAAGGTTTTGCCCAAATATCTATACAATTTGTAAATATATACCTTAAGCATATATTCAATATGAAATTAATAATTAAATTAGTTTATATAAATCAAGCCACGTATAACATGTCGCGCAAAAATACAAATACAACGATTGAACAAAGAAAAATTGTAATTTCTTTGCCCAAAGACAATAAAAAGTGTTAGAGAGACAGAAAAACTGATCGGACCTAAAACATCTACTGCGTGGAACATCATTCAGCGTTACCAAAAAGAAAAAGAATTGTTTCAACCCCACAAAAAGGCCGTCCTCAACTGCTCTCTGAGAGAGAGCAGCAGAGAGTAGCGTTATATATTAAAAGAATTAAAAAAGATCACCGACTTAGTGCTCCAAAACTTCTATGTGAAATTTTTGACATGTTCAGAGAGCAAAAAAGGGGCAGAAACTGTTCGGAGAGTGCTAAGAAAACTCGACTATCATGGTAGAGTAGCCTGGAAGAATCCTTTTGTCAGTAAGATAAATCGTGCTAAGAGAGTGAAATTTGCCGAAAAATATTTTAATGAAAATAGTGACTTTTGGAATGATATACTCTAGCGATGAATCAAAATTTAATATTTTCCAGTCAGATGGAAGGGATATGGTCTGGAGGAAAGCGAATGCTGAACTCGAAAAGAAGAATTTACAGCCAACTTTAAAGGGTTTTAAAGCTGCACCACCGGGAATTAGTGTTTATTGATGGAATGATGCACAAAATGGTTTATAGTAATATATTAAAATATAATTTGAAAAAAGTGCCCAAACATTTGGTATTTTAGGGTCTTCTAAATTCTACCAAGATAACGACCCCAAACCTACGGCTTAGTTGATACGTCAGTCACTGTTATATAATTACCGAAAAGTTTTCCAAACCTCTCCGCAGTCACCAGATCCTAATCCCATTGAACAATTATGGCGATATTTAGCTAGTGCTTTAAGAAAAACGAGTAATATCTAACAAAAATGAATTAAAACGATGTTTCCTGGAAGAATGGGAAAAAAACACCACCTGAATTAACCAAAAACTTGTTTCATCCATGCCTGATCGTTTGAGGGCTATTGTAAGTCAAAAAGCAATTATTAAATTATTACCAACCAAATATTAAATAGTAGGAGATTTTAATATTGAACGTTTAAACACTAGCACTTCTGGTGTCCCAATATTTTTGAGAGCCTTATTTTACACTTTTTCAAAAAGTGCTACCTAACAGTTTGGAATTTCATCGATTTACACTTATATATAATTTCCACAGATGTTGCTAATGTAATTTAAAAAAAAAAATTCCAAACTTTTGTATGTTGTTTTCATTTTCCTTTTAAATCATTTTGTAATAGGTGTCCCAATATTAATGGGAGTCACTGTAATTATTTTTAATAATATTAACTGTGCTTTCTCTAAATTATTTACAAAAATAACCAAAAAAACCTTTAATTTTATAAATTTTACGATATCGAAAAAACAGTGACATTGCTACACCGTTGGTAGAGGGCAGCCATACAATAAAGAGATTTAAAAAGGAAATAAAATGAGAGAGCTGAACTGAAAAAAATACAAATTTGGGAGGGCAGAATGAAAATAAGGATTAGATTAACAATTAACCCTTAACTGGTATCCTCAAAATCTCAACTTCAACTGGTAATTGTCGACTCAGCTTTGAACCGAAACTTTAAATGCACATTACTTTTTAAAAGATAATCGATATAATTAAAGTCGATTTAGTTTTTCTTTGAAAATGATGAATATTTTTGTTAATTTTGTTTCATAAAGATTAAGAAAAACAAAATAAAGTTAAAAAATACATAAGTTGCATAATTCTGCAAGTACTGAATTATCATGATGCGAGTATAACGTACTTGTTTTGTTTCTGGTTCAAAAAACCACCGTTTTGTTGCCAGTAAAAACAAACAATGAAGTTCCGAATTTGGAATTATATAAGAGGGGTTTTCTTTTTTATTTTTTTTCGTAATGTCTCGGAGTAAGACAAATTTAGCTTTCCTCGTACATGGACCAACTTGACTGAACAGAACCAGTCATCAGCAATAATATTCAATATTATAGAACAATATTAAAAAAATAGAACAGAAAATAAACTCCAAAACATAAAAATAAAAAATATTAAGAAGTTATAACGTAAATGGTATTGTCGGTTTCAAATTTGACCCAAAACCTATATTTTATTTACTTGCACTCCTCAAGAACGACTGATTTGTCTGGTCGATTGTTGGTGAGGATGAAAGAGGAGAATTCAGAGAAGGGGAGATGTTTATAGTTAATTCCTACAAAATGCCACACAAAAGAAAAACGCGCGGGTCAAATTTGACTCCAGTTGATGGTTATTATTAAAAGTGGGAATCAAAAGGGTTTGTGGACGCCATAAACACTCAAGAGATGCCAAAAAATTAGACAGTAAAATATTATTTAATTCACATTTAATTCAGTTGTACAAAAACACCCAATAATGAGATCTGGACCAGAAAAACAAAATTAAAACGACTTACAATTTCGTCCCTTCAAAATTGAGTCATAAGTACAATTAGCACAAGCTAGGCTTTGCATTAATATATTTTGTTCCCTACCGATTATGACAATGATTCTACCTTGACCCAATAGATATACGGGGTATTAAATAACGAGACTATTGCTGTAAAACATTTTATTTTAAATTTATACATATTTAGTTATTATTACGCACCGCTTTTTCTTACACAGCTTCAACGGACTGAAATCCGTGTTCCTTTTAATGCAGATTTGACTTTGGGGGGAACAGATAAAAGTCACATGGGGTCAGGTCAGGCGAATAAAGGCGGATGGCCTAAAACTGGGATGTTTGTACTTGGCTAGAAACGTCTTGACACGACAATGCAGTGTGAGTTTCTTCCACAAATCGGGTCGATTTTTTTCCTTACCCTTTCACGGAGTTGAGCAAGCACCTCACCGGTAGTAATGTTGATTAATTATAATCGATATTTTCATCCGTTTTGGACGTGGAAGGGCATCATCTCCGACGTCTTCTCAGCCATCTTGGAAACGCTTGAACCACTCAAAAACTTGCGTACGTGATTCAACATTCATCGCCATAAACTTCTTTTAATAAAAGATAAGTTTCAGTAGCGGTTTTACCCAGTTTTATGTGAAATTTCACGACCAATTCATTGCTCTACTACATGTGTAGTATCATGTTTTCGGCAAAACGAAACTATCACCTCTTACACAAACGACGATTCCGGTCAGACAGATTTCTCTACAAACACACGTGAGACTCTGCAATCGAAAGAGAAGGCTTTACGCCGCACAGCTGTCGGTCGTTAGGATTTGGCGCATGCATAGTTCTTCTGTAGCAGCATCAGTCTCGTTATTTAATAGCCACACCTCGTAGACTTAGCGACTACACAAGGGAAGAATGGCCATTAAATAATTATATTAAAGTTTTATACGCGACACAGGACTGGGTGATCTACACCGGTGTAGACGAGGACGAATTGATGATCAAGGCAGCAATCACCGTCTGATCCACGCAAAAGACGCTTAGGTTCAGCTCTCTCCTTCTTTTATACAGTTCTGCCTACCGTTTAAGCTGAGATGAACTGCAGGCAAGGTGTTGCGAACAAATACAAATTTAAATCTCTCTTCGGGGAGCGAACAGGTATGATAAAACATTCTGCCGAAATCGATAAGGTGAGAGATTGATAAGTTACAGAAAAGATACCCTTCCAAGATTCGAAAAAATAATAATTATACAAAATCTTTTTTTTAGGAGGAACAAAATTAAAAACAAATACAAATCCAAAAAATGAAAATAAATTACAGAAAGCAAATTATTGAAATGTGAATAAGCGAAAAACATAATTAGAAGTTGCTTTTCAGCAAAATGTACAAAGTAAAATAGTTGAATGGAACATAATTAAATTCATTCATTAAAATTTGACGGTAAAGCACAGCTTGCTATGAACATTTATCTAGCTTTTAAGAATTTTGCTCTTTGAAGAAATAACCTTGCTTTTAATAAAGTTTTACTATCTAAGTTAAGCGTGGAATTTAGTTTAAAAAAAAAAAAAACCCACAGTGTGCGGAATTAGAATCAGACAATGACGTGTATATGTTACCGTGAATGACCGAAATTGGAGAATGTCGACTTTCACCGGTGAATGTCAACAGATACCAAATACTTCGGTGAAAGATCGAATATTTCATTACATTGTTGAACATTCGGACCCTCTCCGGTGTGTGTCGACAATCACAGATATGCTCTGGTGGAGGTCCAAAACAGAAGAGTCAAAAAACACATGACTGGCTCTCTCCCGCCAAATCCTTTGTTCTGCTCGGAGTCAATCAGCTTTGTCAGTCTTATGCAAGCTTTGATAACGCCAGCAACGTTTTCTTAATTTTTTTCCCGATACCCTAATTTATACTAAATGGATACTGCAGTAAATCGTGATCTTTTTCTTGAAAAGTTAAATGCATTAATTGCGGGTAAACGAGAAGACAATTGTTATTATTTTTCTCAAAAAAAGTATTCTGGAATACTTTCTGAAGTGGTTTCTGCTAAAATTAAATGCAACACACCTTTGGATTACAGACGATTAAAACGTTTTGATGTTTTAAAAATTAATGATGAAGAGAAGTTAATTGTACCATTAAAACCAGGGGAAACGAACATACAGTATTATGTTACCAATGAAGAATTGTACAGTATACTATATGAAACACAACAGAATAGGCCACGGAGGAAGAACACGTATGCTTAAAGAGTTGCAAGTTAAATACAAAAATATTTCATATGAAGTTGTAACGTTGTATTTAAATTTATGCAAAAAGTGTCAAATGAAACACAGTGCAGCTAAGAAAGGTATTGTTGTGAAGCCAATGGTTAGTTCTGAATTAAACTCAAGATGTCAAGTTGATCTGATAGATCTGCAGTCAAACAGAAATGGCGAATATAAGTTCATAATGGTGTATCAAGATCATTTAACTAAGTTTGTCCAGCTACGACCTTTGAAAAGTAAAAGAGCTGAAGAAGTAGCGCATCACGTTCTTTCAATATTTTTAACATTTGGTGCACCAGCAATATTGCAATCAGATAATGGTATAAATGCAGTTGTAAAAGCAAGGGACTCTTGTGCAATTCAAAGTGTCATAATAGTTTAAGTTGTTGCAATAAATAAGATTTGAATCACATAAGTAAGTAATTTTATTACTATTATTTTCTCATGTAGAATGTACCGTGTATTTTAAATTCTTGGTCATTCCTTTCAGAAAGAGAGGCGAAAAAGTTACGTCACCCTTGTGGCGTTTTATAGCTACTGAATTACGGAGAAGAAAATATAAATCTCCAACATGTTCAACTTTCACCATTAGTGCATGGTGAATGTAAACATTTACCGGTGTACGAGGGTCGTTTGAAAAGTCCGTGCAAAAATAAAAACTACTTACTTTTTTGGGGTAAACCTTTTTTATTTTTCAACATAGTCTCCTTTTAGGCTTATACACTTCGTCCAACGCTGCTCTAGTTTGTTGATCCCTTCCGAATAATAGGATTTGTCCAAGTCTGAAAAATAGCCATTCGTTTCTGCAATCACCTCCTCGTTTGAATAAAATCTTTTTCCCGCCAGCCATTTCTTCATATTGGGGAACAAATAGTAGTCAGAGGGAGCCAAGTCTGGAGAATAGGGGGGATGTGAAACGAGTTGGAACCCTATTTCCATTAATTTTGCGACCACAACTGCTGAGGTGTGAGCTGGTGCGTTGTCGTGATGGAAAAGGACTTTTTTGTGGGCCAATCGTGGGCGTTTTTCTTGCAGCTCGGTTTTCAAACGGTCCAATAACGATGAATAATATGCACCTGTAATAGTTTTACCCTTTTCCAGATAGTCGATGAGGATTATTCCTTGCGAATCCCAAAAGACAGTCGCCATAATCTTTCCGGCCGAAGGAACGGTCTTCGCCTTTTTTGGCGCTGATTCCCCCTTGGTAACCCATTGTTTAGATTGTTCTTTGGTCTCAGGAGTGTGGTGATGTATCCATGTTTCATCCACAATGACGAAACGACGCTTAAAGCCCTGCGGATTCTTCTGGAACAGCTGCAAACCGTCCTTACACGATTTCGTTTTTGGTCAAGCGTGAGCAATCGCGGCACCCATCTTGCGGATAGCTTTGTCATGTCCAAATGTTGATGCAAAATATTATGTACCCGTTCATTCGAGTTGCCCACAGCACTAGCAATCTCACGCACCTTCACTCTTCTGTCATCCATCACCATATCATGGATTTTATCAATGATTTCTGGAGTAGTAACCTCAACAGGGCGTCCAGAACGTTCAGCGTCACTTGTGCCCATATGGCCACTCCGAAAATTTTGAAACCACTTATAAACTGTTCTAATCGAAGGTGCAGAGTCACCATAATGTTTATCAAGCTTCTCTTTAGTCTCCTGAGGCGTTTTGCCTTTCATAAAGTAGTGTTTAATCAACACACGAAATTCTTTTTCGTCCATTTTTTGAAAATCACTCGACTTTCTCGATTCAAACGAATGCCAAACACAAAGACATAGACCGATCTGGCTGACACTTGGTGTGTGTTACTCCAAGAGATGCTACTAACTAAACATAACCTCGATACGCGCCAGTGGTGCTATCTCTCTGACTTTGCACGGACTTTTCAAACGACCCTCGTAAGTCAGAAATAAGGGTATTTAGCAAATATTTTGGAAATACACCAAGCGACTATGTGAATGTTGACATTCACCGGTGAAAGTCGACATTCTCCAGATTTCGGTGTTTCACTGTAACATATACACGTCGAACGCAGGAGGGCAAAACAACCAAAAGTTTACAAATAGTCGTAATAGTCAACTGCAAGCGACTTTTTCTGCAATCTCTCTGGGGGCTTAAGATTACCAGAGCATTCTGTGCTCATTCAAAAATCTTGCACAGCTTCACGTATGCATTGCTCTAGTTAACTAGAGGGACGCAAGAGTTTTTACAAGGAAGAAAAGAGCTTTGAATTGAGTGCAAAATGAAATCATGCTCATACTGAGGTCCTGAACCTCTATCTAAGGCAAAAAACGGGCATTGCACAAGGGTTGAGAGCTTCTATTTGTGTGAGTTAATTCCCCAATCTCTAATGAGGAGACCAAACATGTTCTCCCAGCACAGTTCTATTGGCAAGATAAAGGAAACATCTCACCAAATAATATTCTTACTTTATTTTATTAAAATTTCGAGTTTTTATAGTTAATGGCGATTTTATATTTTTCACAACGAGTATACACGTCGAAAGCACCGAAATACAGATTTGATTTGGTTTTTGGTATACACGTGTATATACGTCAAACACGCTTAACTGGTTAAAGATTGAAATTTAAATTCAATAATTTGCATTGTAATTAAAACATAACAAAATTTTAAATCATTCAAAATTTTTCCCTCGAATCTTCTCCGAAGAATGAAGCGTCGATGGCCTCGCGATCACCTTTTCGCATGATAGAAAAGGACATCCTTCGAATTCACTTCAACGGCACCTTGTGTTAGTGGACTCATGATGGTCATCATTGGATAGCCCTCATTTAAATCTTTCAATTAATGTAGCTTCTGCATTATACGTAAACAAATACCAACAGGCAGTTGTGAATTAAATAGATAAAACAAATAATCCTTTAATAGTTGGTAGGATCTTCTATCCAAATTTGAAAAGCAATGAAGCTTTCTAGCTTATTAATAACTAGCATTATCTAGTTGCGAAAAAATTTTTCTCTCGCCCATTTCTGGGCAAATCATTCCGATAACAAGCATTGCGTATCCCCTGGGGACTTGTAACGCAATTTGTTTCTAAAATTACAATTTTGATCAAAAAAAATTTCTTAACCAAAAATACCACTTTACTAAGTGGTATTTTTCACCTTTTTTTGCGGCAGGGTGTTGGTCCTGTGGTTATGAACGTGGCTTTGTATGTGGAAGATCCTCAGTTCGAAGACTAAATAGTTTATAGCAAAGTATGAGCTTCCGCCTCCGTCCACGACACCTAATTGGTAGTTGGACGTTAAGCTCCGCCTGAAAAAATAGGTGATTACTTTAATTTTGGTACACATAGATCTGTCTCCTCAATTTAAATATACAGGGTATCCCAAGCTATATGGATAACGACTTTTTCCCGGAAAGTGAGATAGCTAGAAAAAAAAACTAAAAAATACGTGTTCCCTTAGTTTTTTTGTTAGAAATCCAAATTTAATTTGTAAATTCTTTTCGGTGCTGCCAGAAGCGAGATACAGGCACCAACTTCATTTTTTCAAATGGGGAGGTGTGGTTTTTATTTCAGAAATAGATTCCTCTATTTTTTTTAAAGAAAAATTTACTCGAACGTTTTTTTCTGTGAGCGATATTTTACAAGTTACGAATGAAAACATGATTCTTATAAGAAATTTCAAAATGATAATATTATAACGGTTTTTTGATTGAATAAGAAGAAAAGTACTATTTTATTATAAATTTTACTCCTCATTATCATTACAGATCATGCTCGAAATGGCCTCCACCATTAGAGATGCATAGACATACTCTTTCCTGCCAATTGTCCCTTACTGCCAAAGAAATAGATTCGGCTTTAACCGAGTTACAGGCATCTATTATTCTCTGCTTTAGTTCATCTACAGATGCAATCCCGGCTTGATTCTGATACACCTAGATTTAGAAATGCTTTTAGATAAGCAGAAATAAGGAAAGAAAGAAAAAAGTTATGAATAATCACCTTGTTTTTCGGGTATCCCCCGAGGAAATAGTCCATAGGTGCCAAGTCCGGTGTGAGAGGTGGCCACTGAATCGTCTCCCGTGACGATATAACACCATCAGGCATGTAAAGAGATATCTCGATAGGAAATTTGATTGGCGAGTTATTTCTAAGTTTAGAAACCTTTTATAATTCGAAATTTAAGTAAAGGGATCTTTTAACACTAATTTATTTATTATTATACCCAGAGGAATTGCGATTATGATCAATGCAATACTTCTTTAGGCCTGCTAGAAGTAGTAAAAAAAATGAAGATATCAAATTTGTATGGCGTGTATACAGCGAGGTTCTGGATAGCGCAGGGGATATTCTGAATATACATTAACGTATGCAGATCAGGTGGAATATATTCAATCTAGGAATTCAAAGGGTTTGTGGTATATGCATAGAAATATCTGTAATATTATTGAAATGGTCTTACAGTACCTAGATAAAATGATTACTCTATGTCGTTTGATTAGGATAGGGGTAGTAACCAATTGTCTATTGTAGGGTTCATTTTTAGGATGCACATATGCGCATGAACGTCATAGCAGATTACTCTAAAATTATTGATAAAATCGTACTAAATTTACTCAAAACGTTTAAAATTTCAAGAAATAGGTACATGTTACACGAATGTCATATAATTTGTTCATTAATTTCATTTAAAAACACCAGGTGGATGAGAAGTACATTGTTAAGCAATGTTTAGGAAAGAACAAGTAATTCTGCAAAATTTTCTCATCCTGTTCGTAATATAAGAAATTAAGCTTATATTCAAGCTTATTGAACAATATTAATTTAACTATGATTCCAGTATAATTTTTTAAGAATATTTCGGAGAAATTCAATTTTTTTGGATCAACATAAGGAATTTTTATGTTGGGTTTTTGTTTAAGATTAAACAATAATTAGCAAAGAACATTCTTTTTCTCAACCGGGGCCTGACGGAGCACTGCGGCTTTAAGGCGCATCTACATCTGAAATCAATGGCGCCCGAGGCATTTTTTTTTCCAGTGCACTGCCGGCCTCCAGACAGTTTTCTCTCGTTATAGGTGACACTGCCCATCACCGGCTAGTGAGCTGTAAGAAGAGAAAATTTAAGGGCTGATAGCTGGATTCGAACCCGGGTTCTCCACGACGGGAAACCAGCACGCTGTTTTATATTTCTATTTCTCTCTTTCTTGCTAGTACCACGCGAGTTTCTACAGCAACCTCTGCAGCACGAGATGTTGGGGAGGAACCCAAGAAGGTACTAAGGAGGCTATGTTCTCCGCTAGTAACTGGCAGCTAAGTGACTGAATCTTCCTTGAATAATGGCTTCGCAGACTTAGTCATAGTTACGTCCAAGTTCCTATTTCTTCGGCTGCTTTTTTGAGCCTGACAGTGGCCAAAAAAGATTGATACCAGCCAGTCTAAAGGAGTTCAACTTTATTCAGTTGGTGGCACGCCTCAGATTTGTTACAGTTAAACTGATATACGCCTGTCTCAGACCAGAAAAACTAGTCCAGGTTGTAACTCTGTAGATTGTTATCTTTCATTTCACTTTACAAAAAGGTCTAGGGCCTTTTAATCAATGCTTTAATGCCAGGACGTCGGCCAATTCATTACGTTCCAAGCCGACATACCCCAGCTAGAGTAACTGTGTTTCTTTTTCGGCGCATCGACTCCTAAGGTCATTAGCGCCCCTTATCATTTTATGCTTCTCTCTTCAAGTGGTCACTCGAGCTGCATCGGAACGCGGAACCTTCTAGCTTTCACACACAACATCTTGCTGAGCAGCCAGTTGAAGTATCTCCACTCATTCGCTCTTATCTCATCTAAGTAACTGTGTTATCTATTCTATTGCAATAAAACATTTTGACCCAAAATCGCATTTACAATTAAAATACCTTGGAGTAAGAAAAAATAAAAAATATTAATTTGCAACTGTACAAAATATACATCTAGCAAATGTGTATTTACAGATATACGTTTGGTTGTGTCACAGAGCTGGCTCAGTGCCACAACCAGGATGACGGGATGAGAGAAACCAGCCAGCGCTGGAACTCTCTAGGAACTTATTGGGGTTTAGGAAGCAATGAGGTCACGTGGTCAACGCCGTTTTAAGCGACGTGGAGGATTGTCAGGATGGGACGATGTGGATAGTGATTGAGCCAGAGGATTTGGGTGATCACAGAGAGTTTGCTGTGGAAATTTAGGAATCGGGTGATGATTAACATCATTTACATCCGGAATATTGAGATCATGATGGAGGGTGCGATTGGAGACATAGAATGGTGCGTTAACGATTCGGCGGAGGACTTTAGACTGGAAAGATTGGATAGGTTGGATGTTGGATGGTTTGGCGGAGCCCCACAATTTTGCTCCATATGTCCATATTGGTCGTAATAGTGTTTTGTAAAGTGTAAGTTTGTTTTGTACGTTCACGCGAGGATTTTGGTCCAAGGAGTCTCCTTAGTAGTCCGTAACGTCTGTTCAGTTCTTTTCTTTTAAGTCTTGTGTTAGGGTTCCGGGTTATGGTCTTGGTAGAGCCCTAGATAACGAACCTGTATGGAAGTCGGTAGGTCAGTATTGTTAATAGTTAGTGGAGAGCAGGTCTGTCTTCGTAAAAAATGTAATTTAAACTCTGGTTATCACAAAACGTAGTTACAGAGAAAACCCAACTAAAATACTACCTCAATGGAAATACTAACTTTTGTAAGAGAAAGTACTAACAATTTCCACGAATGTGTTGATCGATATTCGCCCAGATACCCCATGACAATACAGTTTTGTATGCGCTAAAGAACACATTGTAAAGAAATTTCCATTTCACTGCAAACATTTGTAGATATTTCTGTAATTCCTTTGAGGAGTAACATATACGTATGCATATGTAACTGACACACAGTGTGAACCTGTCAGAACCTGTCTGTCCCAAATGTGCCACTAATATCTTTTACCTAGGCTAGTGTATTAAATATTGCTTAAAAATGTTTATCCTCATAAAGGTGACAATCATCAATTCTTCATGCTTATTTATTGAATTTTTTTGTTCGTCGTGCAATAAATTTAAGAAATAAATATCTAGTAAGGATACACACACGATTTACAATTTAAAATTGGCGAGGCTGTAATTTTTATTGTTATTACTAATATTCTTTATTTTTGGCGCATCGACAACTGTGGCCCTTAGCGGCTATCTGTTCTCTCGTTACACTGTCCAGTAAGTAAACTGTCAGAAGCTCCTAGAAAGACGAAAATATAAAGGGCCAGCCCAGGATCTCCGCCAAGAAAATTCCCTGGAGATAAAAGGATTAAGAAGCACGATATCATGCCCATAATCCCTTGATACACAACTCACCTAAGAGACTGCACATCAACACCAAACTGCTGTACTGCTCTACAAGACGCTCCTTAGACCTCTTTTAACATCCAGCCTGCCTAGTCTGGAGATTACAGCTAGCAACACATTGACGAAAAGATCTGCAGGCTGCACATCAACACAAAACTGCAACAAGCATACACTCGAATGAAACAGTTATACCCACTAATTAACAGAAACACACCGCTCTAAACACTGCTAGCACTGTACTGCTCTACAAGACACTCTTTAGACCTCTTTTAACATCCAGCCTGCCTAGTCTGGAGATTACAGCTAGCAACACACTGACGAAAAGATCTGCAGGCTGCACATCAACACAAAACTGCAACAAGCATACACTCGAATGAAACAGTTATACCCACTAATTAACAGAAACACACCGCTCTAAACACTGCTAGCACTGTACTGCTCTACAAGACACTCTTTAGACCTCTTTTAGCATCCAGCCTGCCCAGTCTGGAGATTACAGCTAGCAACACACTGATCGAAAAGACCTGCAGACTGCACATCAACACAAAACTGCAACAAGCATTACACTCGACTGAAACAGTTATACCCACTAATTAACAGAAACACACCGCTCTAAACACTGCTGGCACTGTACTGCTCTACCAAGACGCTCCTTAGACCTCTTTTAACATGGAGTCTGCCCAGTGGTGAATATGGCTCCTAGGCTCTTTGTAAACTTTACCCACTAATTCCATTCATATGGATCAATAATTTGTATAATTATCATGATTGGAATAGAGAGTGTGGGTAAATATGGTTGTACCAATAGATGTTTTCGTACGATTCTTTACGGAAGTACCTACCTGTTTTTGAGCGCATAATACACAGATGACTTTGTATTCCTGATAAGGAAATAAGGAGATGAATTCCAGAAATGGAGGGTATGTATAAATTGGGAAAAAACAAACAGAATATTTAGTATCGGAAGGAATCTACACAAAGAGTTGGGATTTGGCGATCAAAAGCTACGACATGTAAACGCGTTTAACTGCTAAAAGTCGTTTACGACAAGAAGGGTGGAAGACGCAAACCAAGGCAGAACAGACAAAGAAGACAGTGATGAAACTGCATTATGTCCTTTGAAGGATACACTGTTTTGAAGGAATAAAAAAAATCAGGAATATTCCATACAATTATAGATGTCATTCTTCACCCGGCTAAACCTTGGACAATGAAAAAGAGACTGTTAAAAAAAAAAAGGTATATGTGGAGATGGATCTCTTGAGAGGATGCTTAAAAAGACGAGGATGGACAGGATGAGAAATGAGGATGTGAGGAGAGCACAAGAAAGAAGATAATAAGAGGGAAATTGACATGGTATGGACATGGCAGGAGTGTTAGAGCATGGGTTCTGAGAAGATATAGTCCTCGGATCCTTTCATTTCTTCCTGTCTCTCCAGTCATCGTCCTGCTGGCCGCTTCCGGCCATCTCCTCCGCAATACCATGCTTCCGCTTCACTTTCTTCAACTTTTTGTACCAGTTGCTCATATATGGATCTACAAACTTTTATTTGTAACTTTTTTTCTCAGGAAGAATTTCAATTAAGGACGCTTCTTGGAGGAAGGTGATTAGGTTTCCCTCTAAGTTAATTTTACTGTAAAATACTAATTAGAATCAAACGTATCCTGTGGCATATCCTTCACTCTTAAAAGAAAAACATTCCCTCCAGTGGTCGTTAGACAGATCCCTGTACCTGTAGCGGATACCGTTCGTTAGCTTGGAATGTACCTTGAAAAGCGACTCAAGTGGGCTACAAACACCAGACTCTAACGACTTAAACTCAACCAGAGATACTGAATTCAGGGCCGGATTTTCCTATAGGCTAACTAGGCTTCAGCCTAGGGCCTCAAGATCAAGAGGGGCCTACATTCATATTGTTAGTAAAACTTAGGATTCAAGATTGGCGATTGACACAAAATATTTGTGTATTTGTAATATCCATGCCCTGAAGAAGACAATATATTTGTTGAAACGTTGGCAAGAAGACGAGTTTGTTTTTTATTTGACCGATTCCTCGCCAATCTTGAATATTAAGTTTAACAATTTACAGTCACGAAACCTACATATTCATTGTTAGCAAAATTAAAATTACACTATTCTAAAAACAGTGAACACTAAAACACTGTTTTAGTGATGTACCACAGTAGTGTGGTATTTTATTATCTCTCATGTAGTTTACAAACTTAAAAATGGGAGGTGAAAGGGCCTCATAAGTGGAATAGCCTAGGGCTTCTTTTCATCTAAATCCGGCCCTGAGTGAATTGCTCAAGAAACAACTTGCAACAAGAAACAAGAAACGATCAAAACTGGCTCTTACAACCAAGAAACGACTGTAATCAGCCCTACTCGCACCCATCTGGACTTACGGACTTGAACTGTACGGAACAGCTAAGCTTTCGAACCTAAACAGCATCCAAACCCTCCAGTCAACAATCTTTAGAACCATATCATCCACACAGACCTGCGAATCCCATTGGTCTCTGACCTTGCCCAGTCACGCTATAATCAAATTTCACTCCACACTTTACCTACTCCATAATCCCTTAATCCGCAGCTTGTCCTGCACCAACCTCCCGTCAAATCCTCCTCGCAGACTGAGGCGCCAATGGCTTCGCGATCACCTGGTCGAGAGATAAACAAGACATCTTTCGTACTCAATCCATTCGGTATTTTACTTTAACCGACTTATGATGCTCATCGTTGGATCGCCTTCATTCAAGCCCTACACGTGATTTACTTATCCATTTTTCATGATTATTTATTTTGTTTCGGCCGTGTTTTTTGTCATGTGATTTTTATACTGTATCGTCATATTTGCTTGAGCGTCAGTGTAATACGCAATTGATTAATAATAAAAAAAATTAATAAATAAAAAGTCAAACTATACTTGACGTACCCTACTCTTTGAAACATTAAATTAAAATACTAGTGTTGCAAAATTTTATTCATTTTTCAATTCTTTTCAAGCATTGGAAATAATTTTTATAATTTGGAGATTTTATACAAAAAATAAAATAATGAAAAACAATTTTGTCTGTAAATTCAATTAAGGGTAATTCTGAGAGATGGAACGGTTAAATTACAACAAAATCATAGGAATTGATTTGGACTCTAACGTAAGGCGTTTAAATAGAATTTATGATTTAAAAACTTTGAGAAAATTAATAAGAAAAACTATGAGGCACCACGTTAGCCGAGCGGTTAGAGGCGAGACCTGTAAAGCTAATATGTATTGTGGTACTGGGTTCGATTCCACGGTCTTAGGCCTTGGATTTTATTTAATGGTTAATAAATGAAATTTACAGTAAAGTATGTTTGCTAGTCGCCTCCGTCCACGACACCTAATTGGTAGTTGGACATTAAGGCCCCGCCCGAAAAAATAGGCGATTACTTTACTTAACTTTACTTTAAAGAAAATATGAATATGGAGCTTAAGAAAATAAGAAACAGAACAAAAAAGGTAGAAGCCATAAATGGTTACCATACGTCAGATTTGATCTGATATATAAATCTGATATATTCCTGGTACATTAATAGATACCGGCATCTCGGCAAACGTATCATTTTGTCCTTGTTATAAAATATAAAACTGATAGATATTTACGGTAAACGGTATACAGGGTGTCCCAAGCTATATGGATAACGACTTTTCTCGGAAACTAAGATAGCTAGAAAAAAACTAAAAAATACGTGTTCCCTTAGTTTTTTGTTAGGAATCCAAATTTAATTTGTAAATTTTTTTCGGTGCTTCCAGAAGCGAGATACAGGCACCAACTTCATTTTTTCAAATAAGAAGGTGCGGTTTTTATTTCAGAAATAGATTCCTCTATTTTTTTAAAGAAAAATTTACTTGAACGGTTTTTTTCTGTGAGCGATATTTTACAAGTTATGAATGAAAACATGATTCTTATAAGAAATGCCAAAAATATAATATTATAACGGTTTTTTTGATAGAATAAGAAGAAAAGTACTATTTTATTATAAATTTTACTCCTCATTAATATTACAGATCATGCTCGAAATGGCCTCCACCATTACAGATGCATAGACATGCTCTTTCCTGCCAATTGCCCCTTACTGCCAAAGAAATAGATTCGGCTTTAACCGAGTTACGGGCATCTATTATTCTTCGCTTTAGCTCATCTACAGATGCCAACCCAGCTTGATTCTGATGCACCTACATTTAGAAATGCTTCTAGGTAAGCAGAAATAAGGAAAGAAAAAAAAAAGTTATGAATAATCACCTTGTTTTTCAGGTATCCCTAAAGGAAATAGTCCATAGGTGTCAAATCCGGTGAACGAGGTGGCCACTGAATCTCCCCCCGAGTTGATATAACACGCCAATCAAATAGCCTGTCGAGATATCTCTTTACATGCCTGATGGTGTTATATCGACACGGGGGATATTCAGTGGCCACCTCGTTCACCGGATTTGACACCTATGGACTATTTCCTTTGAGGATACCTGAAAAACAAGGTGATTATTCATAACTTTTTTCTTTCTTTCCTTATTTCTGCTTACCTAGAAGCATTTCTAAATCTAGGTGCATCAGAATCAAGCCGGGTTGGCATCTGTAGATGAACTAAAGCAGAGAATAATAGATGCCCGTAACTCGGTTAAAGCCGAATCTATTTCTTTGGCAGTAAGGGAAAATTGGCAGGAAAGAGCATGTCTATGCATCTCTAATGGTGGAGGCCAGTTCGAGCATGATCTATAATATTAATGAGGAGTAAAATTTATAATAAAATAGTACTTTTCTTCTTATTCTATCAAAAAACCGTTATAATATTATCATTTTGACATTTCTTATAAGAATCATGTTTTCATTCATAACTTCTGAAATATCGCTCACAGAAAAAAACCGTCCAAGTAAATTTTTCTTTAAAAAAATAGAGGAATCTATTTCTGAAATAAAAACCGCACCTTCTTATTTCAAAAAATGAAGTTGGTGCCTGTATCTCGCTTCTGGAAGCACCGAAAGAAATTTACAAATTAAATTTGGATTTCTTACAAAAAACTAAGGGATCACGTATTTTTTAGTTTTTTTCTAGCTATCTTAGTTTCCGAGAAAAAGTCGTTATCCATATAGCTTGGGACACCCTGTATACACAAAACTGGTAACTTATAGAATACATTTTCAATATGGCAGGCCCATCTGCACCTGTTAAAAGGTAATTTATTTATTTATTCATTAATACATTCTCAATAATGAATAACCTGGTCTAAAGAAAGTGGTAGATTCGTTGAATTAACCATAGTTTTATTGAGCTGCAAACTCAACTGTGAACTAAAATATTTCTAAATTTTTAGGACGCATTTAAATAACAAAGAATTTTTAAAGAATATTTTATGCTAGGGATATACAGGGTGTTCCATTTTAAGACAGCTCAAATGCATTTCATGCTGAAACAGTTGATCTGAGCCAAAAATGGTAGAGGAAGAATTTGTTGCCCGTTCAGAATATGTGGCTCGATTTTAGATTCCTGCCCGCATACGCGGCTGACGCGCGTTTTAAAGTGAGGTTTTGTTGTTGACCCCCATTTTCATAAACAAACTTTTAAAGAGTATAAAAAGTTATGAAAGAAACCAGAAACCGCTACTTGATATCTTTAAAATTAAAGGTGCTAGGCCATTTCAAAATCTGGTATTTATTAATCATATTTCAATTTTTTAACTTGTTATCAAAGAGAAAGAAGAGCACGCGATAGGTCATTTTTATGTATTTTTTCATCCTCTTTCTACTGAAAATATTGCCAAGGCAGTAAAGCTAGTATTTTTCTTAATATCGGGAAATAAGTCGTATACCGAGTGATTTTTTTAAGCAATAATCAAATGTTAAGAGCTTTAGATGTTCTCAAGCATGTACAAAATGGCTAAAAATTAATTTACATCTGTTACAAACAAGAATGTTTAATAATTATTTGGTAATTTTGGGAGAGTTGCGTTTAATTACCAAAAAAATTGGAAACCTCCTGCCACATATTTAAGTGATCAATATCTTTCATTTAAAGGATGAAACTTATTCCTTAATTTATCAAATAATGCACTTTACACAGCTTGGGCAGAATGTACTGTGCCTTCAAAGGCGCCTCCTTAGATACAGATAGCAGTTGATAACCTCCTGGCTAACCTGGCATGCGAGCCAAAATTACCAAATAATTATTAAACCTTCTTGTTTGTAACAGATGTAAAATTATTTTTTAACCACTTTGTGTACGAGTATGCTTGAGAACATTTAAAGCTCTTAACATTTGATTTTTCTTAGAAAAATCACTCGAAAAACGACTTATTTCCCGATATTAAGAAAAATACTAGCTTTACTGCCTTGGCAATATTTTCAGTAGAAAGGGGATGAAAAAATACATAAAAATGACCCATCGTGTGCTCTTATTTCTCTTTGATAACAAGTTAAAAAATTGAAATATGATTAATAAATATCCAGATTTTGAAATGGCCTAGCACCTTTAATTTTGAAGATATCGGATTGTGGTTTCCGGTTTCTTTCATAACTTTTTATACTCTTTAAAACTGTGTATGTGAAAATGGGGTCATCTGCGAACCCTCACTTTTGGTCGCGATCAGGAATCTAAAATCAACCGTATAAGCATGAAATGCATTTGAGCCGTCTTAAAATGAACACCCTGTATATCAAAAACATTTTGGTATATATTTCAAATGGAGATCTGTCCTTGATAGAACTTAAACCATTTTTAATAACAGCTTAAGTCCAGTTGTTATTGTTGGAGAAGGCTAACATGGTATCGTCTGCTTACTTTGCTAAGGTCGTGGTGAAAGATTCTGGAATTACTGAGCAATGTATAGTTTAAAGAGTAAAAATTTTTCACTTTTATTGCCATCAGAAATTGATCAAAACTTGGTAAAAAGTTTTGTAAGTAGTCTCAGCTATTTCATACTACTTCGTGTGTACACACATTGCTTTATATTATTGCTTAAGCAGGCACACCTGACGTAACAATCATCAGCCGATTATTAAACTAAATTTCGTCCGACTGTTTTAACATGGAGGACTATGTAATGTTTTTCTTCTCTTAATACCGTTCTAAATTAATAAAACTTAATATTATTATTAATTAATACATTATTTTACAGCAAAAAAGAGGTTAATTAATTTAAAATACGGAATTAACTTAAGGAGGCGCTTCCTGTAGAAGCCTTTTTCTAGGAAATAAAGAGAACAAGACTGAAAATCGCAATTTCAGTTGGAAAATTTCGAACATTAACATCAGTTTTACAATTGAATTAAAAACGGATTATTTACTAAATTTGAGCTTTCTGAGATGTATCTTCTTTGAAAAATTTCGAACATCACCTTGGCATCAGTTTTACAATGGAATCAAAACCGATTATTTACTAAATTTGAGCCTTCTGAGATATTGCTTCTTTGTCAAATTTCGAACAATTCCTTGGCATCAGTTTCACAATGGAATCAAAACGGATTATTCACCAAATTTGAGCCTTCTGAGATATTTCTTCTTTGTCAAATTTCGAACAATTCCTTGGCATCAGTTTCACAATGGAATCAAAACGGATTATTCACCAAATTTGAGCCTTCTGAGATATTTCTTCTTTGAAAAAATTTGAACTATAACTTGGCATTAGTTTTTAGAATGGAATTAAAATTTTCTCAGAGTTCTTTGTAATTCTGTTCACTTAAATACATCGTGCGTATTCACAAGCTCACACGCCTACAAACACACACTTACACAGAATTTTGTGTTCACACAAATAACACGCTTTAAAAGCAATAGGAGAAAGAATTTAAAATGTTAATATTGTGCCATTCAATTTGATATTACAACTGTCATGAAGTATGCTAACCCGTTTGCTCTGGGAGTTGGCTACTGAGATATTACTCTACGGCACAGAAATTCCAATACCCTTGTAGCACTGTTGCATATTTAACTCAACTATCTGACACATTGACAAATTCATAGTATAATTTCTAGCGACTGAATAGTAAATCCTTATCACATTGTATACCGGTTATTTGCTTGCCTAGAGTCTACCTATCCCTTAATCTACATCCATCAAATACATTGATCCTACCTTATCTAATATCAATTTTTATAGAATTCTGATCTAGTTTTATCACGAAATCCATACAATTTGATTTTAGCTTCTTTACTTTTTGAAAGAAAATAGAATAGAAAATAAATTTATTACCCTGGGACTATTGTCCCCTAAGAATAAAAACATGTACAGTTGGAGGCCCTAATGGTTTGGCTTGTATTTATATATAAAAAATAAGCAAGTATTTACAAAAATAAGAATCAAAATTAAGGAAATAAATGAATTCATGTCGGAGGAAGCTGGGTAGAAAGGAGATAATTGAACAGAAGGGATTTAAAGATGGACAGGGTAGGAGCATGGCGGACAGATGGAGGTAAGGAGTTCCAGAGAGAGGTAGCGCGAACTAGGAAGGATTTGTCAAAGGATGAAGAACGGTGCGAGGGAATATAGAGACCAGAGATCTAGTATTACGAGAATGAATCGAGGATTTGAACTTGAAGGGTTGGAAAATATTCTTATATATTTGGTCTCTTTGAGATTGGATAACTTGGAAAAGGAATGAAGCCCAAAAAATACTGGCGGCTGTAGACAGGAAAAAGCCACTTCAACTCATCGTAGTAGTGCGAAATGCGAGATTTTCTGTGGAATGCTGAAAATAAATCGTATGAAGCAGTTCATGAGAGGCACTTAAGCTTAGCTCCAGTATCCACCAGAAAGACCGGGCCATTCGAGGTGTGGCTATTAAATAACGAGACTATTGCTGTAAAACATTTTATTTTAAATTTATACATATTTAGTTATTATCACCTTCAATATACACCCCTCCCCTATCCCTACAACGCTCCATGCGAATTTACCATTGTTCGAAACAGTGCTGGAAGTCTTTTTCTGTGAGCTCCTGCATGACACGTGCCGCTTTTACTTTCACAGCTTCATCGGACTGAAATCGTGCTCCTTATAATGCAGAGTTGACTTTGGGGGAACAGATAAAAGTCACATGGGGCCAGGTCAGGCGAATAAGGCGGATGGCCTAAAACTGGGATGTTTGTACTTGGCTAGAAACGTCTTGACAGACAATGCAGTGTGAGCCAGTGCATTGTCTTGATGGAGAACCCCGTAACTTGTTCTTCCACAAATCGGGTCGTTTTTTCATTACTCTTTCACGGAGTTGAGCAAGCACCTCACGGTAGTAATGTTGATTAATTATAAACGATATTTTCATCCGTTTTGGATGTTGAAGGGCGACCTGGGCGATTTGGCCATCTTGGAAACGCTTGAACCACTCAAAAACTCGCGCACGTGATAAACATTCATCGCCATAAACTTCTTTTTAATAAAAGATAAGTTTCAGTAGCGGTTTTACCCAGTTTCATGTGAAATTACACGAATATTTGTTGCTCTACTACATGTGTAGTATCATGTTTTCGGCAAAACGAAACTAACACCTCTTTACACAAACGACGGTTCCAGTCAGACAGATTTCTCTACAAACACGTGAGACGCTGCAATGGAAAGAGAAAGCTTTACGCTGTACAGGTGTCCGTCGTTAAGATTTGGCTCATGCATAGTTCTTCTGTAGCAGCATCAGTCTCGTTATTTAATAGCCACACCTCGTACACTAAGCAACCATAGTCGAGATAGAGGGAAAATAAGAGAGGATACTAGGAGTTGCCGGGCCTTAATTGGTGACGGGAACTATTAAACTGCCTCAGGATGTGGATGGAGCGTCGAGAGATTTGGGAAACATGGTTTTTCCAGAGCAGAGGTTTTGGTCCAAAAGTGATACCGAGGTTCTTCACAGAGGATGAATATTTTATTGGGATATCATAGAGGAAAAGATTAGGAAGAGGAGCCAATGATTTAAGGAGAGAGTTGGAGCTAATAATAATTGCTTTGGTTCTTTGGTTCTGTATATGGACCAAGTTTTTTGAATTAATTTGCTTTGGTTATTAAACTATAAAACATTAGTCTCTTTTTTTTGTTATTGTTTTATTAATCAAAGTAATTATCAAGATATCTCCAATCCAAGCGATCTTCATCTTTGGGTGAAACGCTATTTTTGTCTGCAATGCGGACCAAACGTTTCTTTATAAAGCATACACTTCTAAAACCAAATCACTGCAGAAAATTTGTGCACTATACAAGGTAACCAGTAACTAATGTCCATACTGTGTGTAGTACACCTAAAGTGGAGTTCAATGACGTATTGGCAAACTTCATATTTTCCACTGTTCTTGAGTGACGTCACTTTAATTTTTTTTTCTAAAATCATTACTTTTTTTTCCAATAAAAATGTTATTACTCAGAAAGTTTTAGTCCGAATTCGATTCTGATGACAGGGTTAGAAAGGCAGATACATTTTCTAGAAATTGATACAATTTTGAAGCATACGTTATTCTCCAAACAGCCTCAATCTTTCTCCTGGATACTGGAAAAATAAAAGTAAATCGAAATTTTTAAGAAAACTCATTAAGCCCTTATGTAATGATTATCAGACCTAAGTGCTGGCACTTTTTATTAAAAGTTTCCTTGTCTAATGGGCTTTCTAAAGGTATATCATTTTCCAGGATTCCTTTTATCTTCGTATGAGAAATTACGTTTGTTTTACAAGAAAACGTGCTCATGAGCACTCAAGAGTGTTAGTTTATCAAGTTGTTTAATTCATTGAAAACTCTTTTAGATGGACCAATAGCCAATTTTTATTTATTTTTAAGATTGAGGCTGTTTTGGGAATAACTTATGCTTTGAAATGGTATCAATTTTTAGAAAATTAATGTTTTTAGAAGAAAAGAAATTTAAAGTGACGTCATTCAAGAACAATGGAAAATATGAAGTTGGCCAATACGTCATTGAACTCCACTTTAGATGTACTACACACAGTAGGCCTATGGACAATACTTACTGGTTCACCCTGTATATCAGTGTTGTAGTTGAATTTTTCATTGAAAACGAAAAGACTTTTCCATCTGAAGAATGTGCGCAAAAAAGAGGAGAATATTAGGATGTTTAGCTGATTTTCTCGCAAACGAAGAACTTCAACAGTTAAACAGTAACATTACACGCCATCTTTCTGAGTGCAACCTGCAATGAATGGTAGGCAGGTATGACGGATGCAATAAACGAGTTCCCTCGTTTTGTTTAAAGAGAGAGAGTCCTGATTGGCCACTTTATCCGGAAGTGAGTTTAAAATAGAAGGATACTTGTGCCCATCTCAAAATGAAATACACTTCAAATCAAATACTAAACTGCAGAAAATTTTATCAAATAGTTCAGTGTAACATTTCTCTTCAAAGGCTAAAATTTAATCAGTTGGTTATTAGAGATTCAAGCTTTGAAGACCAACACTAATAAACCTTCATTTTTATTTGGGCTTTATTTAGAATTGTTTTTCAACTACTTCAAAAACAGATTTAAGTATTTAATTTTACACCACAGTTTAAAGGCTTCGACAAAAACAAAATTATGTAAGAAGTGACAACAGTATCAAAAATGGAATTTTAAGTTGGAACATAATTGAGATTTTTACATTTTGAGATATATACTGGGTGAACCAGTTAGTATTGTCCATAGGCCTACTGTGTGTAGTACATCTAAAGTAGAGTTCAATGACGTATTGGCCAACTTCATATTTTCTACTGTTCTTGAGTGACGTCACTTAATTATTTTCCCCCTATTTCAGAGAGATCAGAAGTAAATGTTTAAAGTGCAATTTGTAACCTTTGACTTCCTTATTATAAGATAGCCTACTTTAAAATTGACTACTGGTCCATTTAAAAGAGTTTTCAATGAATTAAACAACTTGATAAACTAACACTGTTGAGTGCACCTTTTTATTGCAAAAAAAGACGTAATTTCTCATACGAAGATAGAAAGGAATCCTGGAAAATGATATACCGTGAGCCCATTAGACAAGGAAACTTTTTATAAAAAGTGGTCAGCACATAAGGGCCTAATGAGTTTTCTTAAAAATTTCTGTTACTTTTATTTTTCCAGTATCCAGAAGGAAGATTGAGGCTGTTTGGAGTATAACTTATGCTTCGAAATGGTATCAATTTTTAGAAAATTCATCTGTCTTTCTAACCGTATCATCAGAATCGAATTCGGACTAAAACTTTCTGAGTAATAACATTTTTATTGGAAAAAAAAGTAATGATTTTAGAAAAAAACCTAAAAGTGACGTCACTCAAGAACAGAGAAAAATATGAAGTTTGCCAATACGTCATTGAACTCCACTTTAGATGTACTATACACAGTAGGCCTATGGACAATACTTACTGGTTCACCCTGTATATTTTTTTTTATAATGACTTAAGGCGCATCAACATCTGTGGTTATTAGCGCCCGGGAGCATTTTTCTCTCTTGTTACAGATAACACTGTCCATCACCGGACAGTGAGCTGTACGAAGTTCGTAGGAGGAGCTATTCTTTATTTTTCCTTATTTTGGAGTTCTTAAAACGTATTTCTTGTAAAATAAAATGTTCAGAGAAAGAAAGGAGTTGTTATTGAAATCTTTTATTTTACAATATCCATCATACTAAGTGTAGAGAAAATCAAAAATTACTGTGAGCAAAATAGAGTTCTTTTTAAATTTTTCATCTGACAGAAAATGTAAGATAAATGGAAATATGATAGTATACAAGGTATTTGACAATGCTATGTTTATTTTGAAGTGGCTCTGTTTATTTTCTAACACAGCGTAAAGGGTACCTACTCGATCAGAGCTTGCAAAATAGCCAATATGGCTATCTGATAATAGCCTAATTTGTTTATTTAACTGTCCACTGTAAATGTATGCTGTTTACTCAAATCATTTTATTCTGTGCTACTGTTTACACGCCCTCACTTAACCCAACATTATTTATCACTTCAATGCTGCTGATTCAATTATATTCGCTATAGAGCAGAAAATAGTTTGTAGCTTTTAAATAAAAAGCAAGTGTGCTATTAAATCTCACTAACTAATAAAAACTGAACTGCTCTAAAGAAAATCTGATGTAAAAGTTAAATATCTACGAGTTGTGGCTATTAAATAATGAGAATGATGCTGCTACAGAAAAAACTATGCATGCGCCAAATCCTAACAACTGACAACTGTGCAGCGTAAAGCCTTCTCTTTCGATTGCAGCGTCTCACACGCGTTTGTAGAGAAATCTGCCTGACCGGAACCGTCGTTTGTGTAAGAGGTGTTAGTTTCGTTTTGCCGAAAACATGATACTACACATGTAGTAGAGCAACGAATTGTCGTGAAATTTCCCATGAAACTGGGTAAAACCGCTACTGAAACTTATCTTTTATTAAAAGAAGTTTATGGCGATGAATGTTAATTACGTGCGCAAGTTTTATTAGTGGTTCAAGCGTTTCCAAGATGGCCAAGTCGCCCAGGTCGCCCTTCAACATCCAAAACGGATGAAAATCCGTTTCTAGCCAAGTACAAACATTCCAGTTTTAGGCCATCCGCCTTATTCGCCTGGCCTGGCCCCATGTCACTTTTATCTGTTTCCCAAAGCCAAATCTTGCATTAAAAAGGAACACGATTTAAAGTCCGTTGAAGCTGTGAAAGAATAAGCGGCACGCGACATGCAGGAGTTCACAGAAAAATACTTCCAGCACTGTTTCGAACAATGGTAAATTCGCATGGAGCGTTTTAGGGATAGAGGAGGGGTGTATATTGAAGGTGATAATAACTAAATATGTATAAATTTAAAATAAAATGTTTTACAGCAATAGTCTCGTTGTTTAATAGCCACACCTTGTATGTTGATCTAATGCACATCACGGTCAAACCCATATACAACAATTTTAGCACGAACTTTTCGGAAAAACTAAAAAGTCATTCATGAAAATCTTAAGTCAAAAATCCATTGAGATTTTCCAAGTTAAGACAATCTCTTCAAACTCAGAATTTAACTAAACTTAAACACACAAGAAGTAGGTCTGTACATAAGCCAAAATGGCACATTAGAGAGATTTTATTCAACCACTCACCAAGATATACTAGCTCTAACAGAATTCTTGGGGTGTAAAGTTCGTAGGAGCAGTTTGCCGGATTTCATAGCCTTCAAATTTTTCAGTGAAGCTACGCTATCACTTGAAGCTCGGACTTGAAGCTGGGATTTTTGCCTGCAAGTCCAGTGCACTAGCTACTTTGACTAATCTTTAACCCCTCCGCACTCCTGAGGGTTACGTTTTGCGACAAACCTATTTAACATAAATCTGTTATGTTTTAAACATTTTGTTAACAGAATACCAAATTTTTGAGAAAATATGTCAAAACTTTGTTTATTGCAATAATTGAAAAAAAAAAATCTAAATTTTCATTTTTTAGATGGCCGCAAAATTGAGAGTGTATGGACAGTTCTGGCGCATTGTACTTAAATGAGCTATCCATGTACTTGGTCCAACTGTCCATTAGCCTTGCGGGCGAGGATCGCCTCAATCACCGCAATCCATACGCTCTCGCTTTGCAATGAATAATTCCACGTCATTGATTGCCAGCATAAATTTTGCAAATTAATATTTATTGGACATTATACAACTGTTCAACTAGACAGTTCTATTAAGCGAGTAAAATAGTTAATTATTAATATAATAGTTAAAAAGATTAATAATGACAAATTTTAGATAAAGCTAATAGTCAAAAAAATTTTGAATTTAAAAAAAATGGTTTTAGTTTATTTTAATAAATAATCTTTGCTTCAAAATTCATTAAATTTTTAAATACTAAGTCACTTAAGCAGTAACGATGGTATAACCCAGTACCACAAATCGCATAGGCCCGTAGGCTTATTGACACACCATTTTATATACATTCGAACTAAGAATAACAAATTAGGGAAGGGATTAGCTATGAGGTTAGCATACTGGACTCCCACGCGGAGGTCCCGGGTTCGAATCCAGCAGCTGACCCTTAGATTTTCTCTTCCTAGGAGCTTCTTACAGCTCACTGTCCGGTGATGGACAGTGTTGTCTGTAACGAGAGAACACTGTCCGGAGGCCGGCAGTGCACTGGAAAAAGCTCCGGGCGCTAATGACCTCAGCTGTTGATGCGCCAAAAAAAAAAACTGGCAAACTGGTAAGAATAACAAAGAAATTCTTACTGATATTAAATCTATAAATACCTTTATTTGCTTAAAAAGGTATTTCATTTATTTCTTTGCAATTGTTAAATTATATGCCAATTTTTTACACCAAAGTATAGTCAAGTAAGTCCAAATTTCATTCACTAGTGACTAAAAATATTTTTAAACACAGTTTTGTGCATTATTGCTAAGTTTGCTTAATTAATGATTTCTCATTTTTACATTAATGCAATTAATTTTTTCCACGAAAAGTAATTAATTATTTAAACATCATGCACTAATTGTCATACTTTCATTTGAAACATTTCTTCTACAAAAAGTAATTAATTATTTAAACATCATGCATTAATTGTAATACTTTAATTTGAAACATTTTTTCCACGAAAAGTAATTAATTATTTAAACATCAAGCACTAATTGTAATACTTTCATTTGAAACATTTTTTCCACGAAAAGTAATTAATTATTTAAACATCATGCACTAATTTTAATACTTTCATTTGAAACATTTTTTCCATGAAGAGTAATTAATTATGTAAACATCATGCGTTAATTGTAATACTTTCGTTTGAAACATTTCTTCCACGAAGAGTAATTAATTATTTAAATATCATGCACTAATTGTATTACTTTCATTTGAAACATTTTTTCAATGAAAAGTAATTAATTATTTAAACACCGTACGCTAATTGTATTTAAGTAATTATTTAAACATCATACTCTGTATTCGTGTAGCTCTATTACTTTTATTTGAAACATTTTTCCAGATAAATTAGGCTAGAGCACTTCTTGTAGAAGAGGTAATTGAAAGTTATGATGAGGTCTCTTGTGAAGTTATTGGTATTCAGTAGTACAAATGGTAAAATAACTTAACACTAAGTCTTTTTCTGGTTAGGCCAATTTGGCAGTTTATTGCAACCTGATTGGCTATTTTTATATGCAGTGATTATTTTGTTTAAATTTGTAGAAGTTCATTTACAAAGGTGAACCTGGGTGGTATCTGCAGTTAATTGGTTTCACAGGGGAGACGGACTAATTAAGTTCTACGGTGAGCGCAACTAGTGAGACCGCACGACTTGCATTGCACTATCAAAGGAATAAATTGAATAGTTAATTAAAGCTAAAATTGCAAAAAAAAAAAAAAAAAATATGACGTGAACTACTCTTACCGCTATATTCACTTTAAATCGCTTGAGGCTGGAGAATTCGGGTAGGCTTTGACCTAACTTGAGCAATCAGAATAATAACGCTTTATTTTTAAAATTTTCATTTCAAATTTCAAATAAATTACATTTTACAGCAACTTGATGGGAAAATGATGATAAACAGTGATCAGACAGTCAAAAACTTAAAAGACGACATTAAATAATAATAATATTTGGAGGAAACGGATTAGCACAATGTTTATCGTATTGGATTCCCACGCGGAAGTCCCAGGTTCGAATCCAGCTGCTGGTCCTTAGATTTTTCTCTTCCTAGGAGCTTTTTACAGCTCACTGTCCGGTGATGAACAGTGTTGACTGTTACATCATTGATATAAATTATAATTCCTGATATAAGCTTTTTTATTACAATAAATCTTTTTAGTTTAAGTTAGTAAATTTATTTGGTATTTAAAAAGGTTTGACAAAATGATGGAATTGATTGGTAGTTATCGAATTCCTTGTTCTATCGTTAAACTAAAGTTCTATTGCTTGAAAGAATATATTAAGGCCTTTCTAAGGTTAAACGTATACAGTGTGAGCACTATACAAGGAGCTATGTTCCAAAATTGATCAAATAAGTATTGTAGCTTTTATGTGAGTTAAATGCTGTAGAGCTGGGAAATGTTACTTCTCAAACCGACGAAAAGGCCAGGCTTCAGGTACAAATTTAGTGTCGTTATAAGAAATAAGTTCTCCTATTGTAATGATAGTAATGAGGGGCTGGTGTTGGTCTAGTGGTCAAGAGCTTCGCTTTGTGTGAGGGAGATCGCCAGTTCGAATCCCACGTCTGACTACTTTTTATTTGTCAGAAAAAATTGTTTATAGTAAGGTATGAGCTTCCGCCCTCGTCCACGACATCTAATTGGTAGTTGGACGTTAAATCCCGCCTGGAAAAAATGAGCGATTACTTTAATTTTACTTAGATGATGAAATTGATTATATATTTATATTGGTGCCTAAATATATATATTTTTTTTAATTACTACACCTCTCTTTAATGAAGTAAAACACAGACCTCATGGAGATAGTCCAGTAATTCATTATTTAAATTCATTATTTCATTACTGTAGTGCCTCCCAAAAATATTACATCACAGGCTGTTAACTCCAGACTTTTTTAAGCACCAATCGCTACTTATTGAATCCTATATTTTAGACAAACCGACTTAACAGTATCAATTGAATAGATTGATTGAAGAAATTCCATTTTGAAGTGTACTTTAGGAACAGATCAATCGTGTGTAGAGCGTAGGAACGCAATGGGTTTCAAAGTAGCGGAGTTGGCTCTGTTGATATAAGATTATGGGACCAGGTCCTATCTTGATTTAAAAAAAAAAAATCTAACTCTACCAGCTCCATTGTGTTATTGATAGCTTCTGTACTGCCGCAATTCTTATTTAAATGGGATTTTACTATTTTTGCCTTGGTCGCTCAGACTATAGCATTGTTGAGGGGGAGTTACCTCAGCCAGTGCCCTTCCAGATAGTGCGCTGAGCTACGTGTAGGTAACACACTCAATGTGACCCTCGCATGTCTAACACTGTGCCAGAAATATATGTATGTTTGGCGGTACCAAGAATGTACAAGAATAATTATTATAGAATAGAAGAAATCTTTATTCCAATAAAAATATATAAATGAAGTGTAATGTACAATACAATATAACCTTCATAACAGTAGTATGCGGAAAGCATAAGATGTGAAGGATACAGAATGCAGGGAAAAAGGATGGAAAAACCTGCAGCTAGTGTGGAAAGTTAGAGAAGGATGTGTTTTAGTCTTTTGTGTCCTGTAGGGAATAGAAGGATCTGTAGGAGGCTATGTCGCGGCAGAGTGGATTAGGATGACAGTCTAGGATGGAAAGGAGTTTGAGCAGACGATTTTGGATATAGGAGTGTACGGGGGATAATGGACACAGTCTCGTGGAGTGAGTCAATTCTAGTGCATCGTGGAGAGTCTAAGAACATTGTTCCGTGTTATCCTGGAGTTTCTTGATGTTACCAGTTACAAGTCAGGCTCCAGGCGGAGCTGGCGTAGAGTAACATCGGCCTGATGACCCATAGAGGAGGAGATTGTTGGTCACAGTCATTTTGGAGTCACGTGAGAGTAGAGGAAATAATAGTCGTGTAGTCCAGTTTGCCTTAGTTTACTTTGTCCTGAACGTGTGTAGTGAAAGTCAGTTTGTTAGTCCAAAGTTAGGACTAGGTACTTAACGTGGGTAGACCACGGGATCAGAGAATTGTTGTCTAATTTGTCGGTTAAAGGAGGGTCTACGTTTGGTGAAGAGTCTTATCGTGGTCTACTTTAATTCTCCACTTAGTGCAGAATTCCACCCTATGCTGAAGGCACTGCTATCCTCTCTATCCACTCTGAACCATCCGAAACCTCCAAGAACATCTCCAACTAATAGAAAGCTGGTACACAAGTTGGAGCATAAGAATTAATGAAAACTGAAGTGTCCACCTAACTATCAGACATCAAACGTACCTAAATGGGTTCATGCTTAACAATCCCATCCCTACCTCGAACACTACCTGGGTTTCTACTTTGACTGTAGACTCACATGGAACCCACACACGAGACTCAAAAGACTACAACTAAACAAAAAGGTATGGACAACTAAGACGTACGATCGTACCTAAATCTAAACTAACCCTGTACCAGACTTTTCTTAAACCCATCTGGACATACAGAGCTGTGGGTTTCAACTAAACCCTCCAATATCTCCCGCATCCAATCATAAGTGTTCCCTATTATGTCACTAACCTCATCCTTCATAAAGATCTAAATATCCTCTTTGTCACCGAATCAATCCATTCACGATTCCTTAATTTCCACAGAAGCCTATCCTGCCATCCCTCTATTCAACACCTCGGAACTCCTTCCTCCTCTATAATCCATTCTGATAATCCATCACAACGTCTAAAACAACTTTAATCTCGTGATCTTCTATCCTAAAATCACAATCACTAAAATTCCCGAGAATGCCTTGACTGAAGTCAGTAGTTTCAGAACATTGTTCTCACCTTTTTCAAGCTAGTTACCTCGCGAATGAATATTTGAAAACGACGTTAGACAGATGGTTGCCAGTTTCAGGTTTATTTTGAGTTTAGAAATCGGCCTTTTTTCTTCAAATTGGTGCCCTTGTCTTGAATTTTTCATCAGTAATGTCACAAAATGATTAAAAATATTTTATTCCCCTGCCATACTGAAGAAATAAAATGCCATAAAAGAAATAAAAATTAAAAACAAGACTCGAAAATTGCGATTTCATCAAAATAAAATTTTATCAAAGGTAAATTTTAAGTCAATATTTACAGGAAAGTTCTAGTAAGTCAACAGAGGGCAACAAATGTAATCAGATTTCATTTTTGATGTACCCTATCAATTTAAATTGATGTTTTAATTTTAAAAATGGTAATGTAATATTTAAATTATAATTTTCTACTGATGTAAGGCGAGTGGATATAATAGAGAGAAGCCTGTATACTGGTTGCCCAGAGCTCCTGCTGAAATCAATATCTTAAAGGAATATTTCAGAGAAACTGAAAGATATTGTTTGTAGAAAATGTTTGCTCTTTCAGTAAGTTTTTAACTCAGGCCACCATTGTCTAGTTCAAGTGGTAATGGCGTTCGAGTAACGTGGAAGAATCTTTAAATTTCTATCAACGTTTTTAAACATTTTGTAAAAGAATTTTAGGTACCTGGTCGCAGTAGGTTTTTGGTTGCAAAACTTTTTGAGTGTGTTTACATCTTTCATCTTTAACACTACACCTACCACGACCGGTCAATTGACCGTTTTTTAAATTTGGTTTAAATTTTCTAATTATAGCGTCATCAGACCGCCATTAAACTTCACGACTTTTCCTAAAATGTGTATACAATTGTTTTTTTAATATTCACTTCTTTTCCTAATATTTGATTTTTGAGAAAAATTTGTAGTCCGTCTTAACTACCGCGACCAGTCATTTGACAGGCTGAATATTTTCATTTTATTTACTTATTATTTAATATTTTATTTTATTTATCTATTTATTTTTGTAACAGAATTCTCTCGAAAACTCAATTTGATAATGCATTTATCGGTTTATTGTTTGCATGTGGTGCATATGAGGCGAAAAATGTACGATATTGCCCTTTTCTATGGAACAAAAAATAGGGACGAGCATTCTTCTTAAACACAGTGAGCAGAAATGTATATAACGGAAATTGTGAGGTTTATTCGAGTGGATCAAAGAAATAATCGTTTACAAACTGATAAATTTGCTTTGACTTCAAAATTTTGGGACAAATTCGTAGAGAACAGTCAAAACGGTTATAACCAAGAGCTTATATCTTTTCCAAAGGACAATTGTTCCTAACAAAGTCAAGATGCAATGCCAAATAAACCGGACAAATTTGGTATCAAATCTTGGCTAGCGTTCGATGCAATAAAAGGCTTTCCATTTTTGGGAAAACGTGAAAGCAGAGAAGCTTCAGTTCCGCTTTGGGAGTTTGTCACTCTGAAATTAGCAGAAATGTATACAGCTCGTGGAGGAAATATAACCGTGGAAAATCTCGGAGATGGTCTCAACAAATAGTTTTCAATATCCTAGACTTAGCCCCGGGGTAAATGCATGGATTTTGTATTAAAAAAACTACCGGAAATGAAATTTCAAGGCAAAATTTGTGTTACCATTGCAAAAGCATGACAAATATTAGTATAAGTGGTCGGAAAATAGCCAAATAAGATACTGCAAAGGCAATAAGTTTAAAAAATGCTTTCTAAAATGTAAAAATACGTATGCGGTAAATTTGCAATTGAGTTGCCTATAATTATAAAAAATGATGCAATAAAGAGTAAAATCTACGAGATTTATTTTTAAACAAAAGAAACAAATAATTATTATCTTCATTCTATAATAAGAAATTTAAGTAATTTTAAAGTCCGGTCATTTGACCGTTCACGGTAGGACTAGTTATGCGTAAATGTCGGTAGGTTTTTAGTGTTTAGTGTTAAAGGAGAATGTAGTTTTTACACGCTGTGTGTATGTAAAGGAGAGATTAAAAAAAGGAAGAAACTTTAATTTCGTCCTGGGACAGTATCTTTTAAGGATAACGAAAGAAGATAATTTACATTTGAGAATGCGTACAGAATAATCTCCCGGTCCAAAACTGGTAAAACTCCGTGAATATAAAAACAAATGTTTTAAATTTGACTTTAAAAATTCAAATAATGACAAATATAAAATGTAAATAATTATTAAATATTAAATAATAATAATAATAAATATAAATAAAAGTAAGCTCATTATTTTAGAGAGAGAGAGAATTAAAACCCATCTGGGTCTATGTACAGCCCGTCTTTAGTCGGAGAAACCCTAGCTAGAACAGAAAGGGTCAGTAATCCGAAGTAAATAGAAGGGTATTGTCCACTCATTGGTTATTTTCGTAGCGTCCCAGGAAATCTTTGGTAGTCAGCACAAGACTCAGAAGACAGCATAATTAGATCAGAACTTTTCCAAAATTATAAGGTACAGTCGGCTGACAAACTTAAGAAAATAATAATAATAAAAAACAAGTTTCCAAGTACCCAAGTTTCGCACAGGCGTTTTGAAATATTATGTAAGTATATGAAACTAAGCGTAGATATTTCATGCAGGAGTTACTAAAAGAATATACAGTTTGCCTTGCTCAAGGCTACGCCTGACTAAAATTCTCTTTCTTATTGTTTTTTCTTGACGGGCAGTCCTACATTTTCACCTAACTAACTTGAATAACTTACAACTTCTGCCTGTGGCTCCCTTCAACAGAAATGCAGAAATCCCCTTATCATTTACGTACGAGGGTCGTTTGAAAAGTGCGTGCAAAGTCAGAGAGATAGCACCACTGGCGCGTATCGAGGTTATGTTTAGTTAGTAGCATCTCTTGGAAGAACACACACCAAGTTTCAGCCAGATCGGTCTATTTCTTTGTGTTTGGCATTCGTTTGAATCGAGGAAGTCGAGTGATTTTCAAAAAATGGACGAAAAAGAATTTCGTGTGTTGATTAAACACTACTTTATGAAAGGCAAAACGCCTGAGGAGACTAAAGAGAAGCTTGATAAACATTATGGTGACTCTGCACCTTCGATTAGAACAGTTTATAAGTGGTTTCAAAATTTTCGGAGTGGCCATATGGGCACAAGTGACGCTGAACGTTCTGGACGCCCTGTTGAGGTTACTACTCCAGAAATCATTGATAAAATCCATGATATGGTGATGGATGACAGAAGAGTGAAGGTGCGTGAGATTGCTAGTGCTGTGGGCATCTCGAATAAATGGGTACATAATATTTTGCATCAACATTTGGACATGACAAAGCTATCCGCAAGATGGGTGCCGCGATTGCTCACGCTTGACCAAAAACGAAATCGTGTGAAGTGTTGCAAGGACGGTTTGCAGCTGTTCCAGAAGAATCCGCAGGACATTAAGCGTCGTTTCGTCACTGTGGATGAAACATGGATACATCCCTACACTCCTGAGACCAAAGAACAATCTAAACAATGGGTTACCAAGGGGGAATCTGCGCCAAAAAAGGCGAAGACCGTTCCTTCGGCCGGAAAGATTATGGCGACTGTCTTTTGGGATTCGCAAGGAATAATCCTCATCGACTATCTGGAAAAGGGTAAAACTATTACAGGTGCATATTATTCATCGTTATTGGACCGTTTGAAAACCGAGCTGCAAGAAAAACGCCCACGATTGGCCCACAAAAAAGTCCTTTTCCATCACGACAACGCACCAGCTCACACCTCAGCAGTTGCGGTCGCAAAATTAATGGAAATAGGGTTCCAACTCGTTTCACATCCCCCCTATTCTCCAGATTTGGCTCCCTCGCACTACTATTTGTTCCCCAATATGAAGAAATGGCTGGCGGGAAAAAGATTTTATTCAAACGAGGAGGTGATTGCAGAAACGAATGGCTATTTTTCAGACTTGGACAAATCCTATTATTCGGAAGGGATCAACAAAACTAGAGCATCGTTGGACGAAGTGTATAAGCCTAAAAGGAGACTATGTTGAAAAATAAAAAAGGTTTACCCCAAAAAATTAAGTAGTTTTTATTTTTGCACGGACTTTTCAAACGACCCTCGTATATGTAGTTCTTACCCCATTGGACGTCAACTCAAAGCCACCCGTATTCAATATTTTTCTTTTTCAAACTCCAAATTTTGTGCTAAAATTTGGTTACCAAAAAATGTAATTTTTACTACAGATCGATTTTCATGAAAAGACACTAACGGATATTCTTTAATCGTTGTTTGTTGACTGAATAAATTGTAACTTATTGCAGTTTTAGACATACAGGGTGTATACGGAGGAGTGGTCGAAACTTCGGGAGGTGATTCAGCAGCTCAAATGCAACAAAAAATATTCTATTCACTTTGGCCCGATTCTCAATAGTGTCCAAGATATTTGCATTTTTAACTTTTCCGTCGATATTCCGCGTTTTTTACCATAAAAACGGCCGTAACTTTTCTATCCTTTATCCTACAACAAATCTGCTTATTTTTATTAAAACCCAAAAAAATCCATATGATCTTGAAGCTCAATAAATGCGCAACTTTTTCTGAAATTATGTGACTCCTTGATTCATTAATCATTGAAAAAATGCAGTTGAAAATTTTAACAAAAATCATCGAGAAGGAATTATTTAGACATTAAAGTGAAAATTTCATTGTTATAAAAAACGTTTTGAGGCTCGATATTAAGCAGACTTATAGGAAATTTAATGCTCTTTCGTTTGGAATAAGCAGATTTGTTGTAGGATAAAGGATAGAAAAGTTACGGCCGTTTTTATGGTGGAAAACGCGTAATATCGACGGAAAAGTTAAAAATGCAAATATCTTGGGCACTATTGAGAATCAGGCCAAAGTGAATAGAATATTTTTTGTTGCATTTGAGGTGCTGAATCACCTCCCGAATTTTCGACCTCTTCTCCGATTACACCCTGTATAGAAAATAAAGGACGCCACGATAGACGAGCGGTTAGAGGCGAGACCTGCGAAGCTAATATGTATTGTGGTACTGGGTTCGATTCTCGGTCTAGGCCTTGGATTTTATTTAATTTTTAATGTGAGAACTTTGTAGTAAAGTATGTTTTGCTAGTCGCCTCTATCCGCGACACCTAATTTGGTAGTTGGATGTAAAGCCCGGCTTGCAAAAAAATTAGGCATTACTTTACTGAATTTGTCCATTGCTGAATTGTGAACGCACCTTACTAAGTCTCCATCATGATCTTATAGTCCACTATGTCATTGAAGTAATGCACACCCGGATTCCTCAATTTCCACCTCATTCTAGATGATCACACGAAACCCTCTCCCGTCCAATCTTTGCCCAAGCACGCCCATTCTAATAATTATACAGGACTTTGGCCCCGCCATCTCCAAACTTTCAAAACTTTTTTCTTAAACCTAGAAAATGCTAGCGCTGGCTGGTTTCTCTCATCAAGTCCATCCGGTTATGACGCAGAGCTAGCTCGACTACATCACCTGTTATGTATAATATACTGTTGGCTTATGTTTGAATGTGAACAGTTTCAAGTAAAAAAAAACATGGCTTCAAAACCTCGGAAGTTTAAAAGAATTTGCGAGTTAGAATCTAAAGAATATTAGTGAATGTAACACGTTTAAAAGTCACTTGAATCAGCGGAAATGGTTTACAAGAACTGACTTTAATAATCGGCAAAGAAACTTTTCAAATTAATCTGTTTCCTTCTTCAGTATCTTATTTTTATTTTTTTCCCATCATAATTCTACTTCCTTTTGCGTTAGACAGTTCGATTTACTTTTACTAGCACCTTCCTTAGCAAACTCATTAAATAACTTCCTTCTTCCAAAGCTAAACCCGGATAGCAACAGGAAAATTTCATTAGATTTATTTTTAACCAAGTAGATATATTAAAACTATCATCAACCAGGTAGGAAGTATTTCGTCTAATTGAGGAAATTAGGATTTTACGCTAGTGTTCCACAACCATATAAATATAAATATGCCATTTATTCAAAATAAATATATTTCATATTTAATTTTTAAAAAAATTAGATTCAAACCAAAAAAACAGTAAAACCTTTTTACAACTTACTCTTACAGCAATTTATGTATCCAAGTTTCTCTATAAACCTGGAAATATTTAGTAGCGTTCGATATTACTGTGGTAAAAGGCTGGTTGAAAATTATTCAATCAGACTTTACGTCAAACTACCAAGTTAGGTGTCGTGGACGGAGACGACTAGCAAACATACTTTACTGTAAATTTCTTTTATTAACCATTAAATAAAATCCAAGGCCTAGGAGACCGGGGAATCGAACCCAGTACCGCAATACATCTTAGCGTTGAGTTGGAAAAATGGATTTTTAATATCAAATAACCATTTACTAGAGCACGGCTGAATTTTACCAACTGGGTCGTCCTTATTTCGAAATGTAAGCTCAAAAACAATGGAAAAAATCGGAATTCCGGGCTAGGTTCACGGAAGAAAGTGATTTTTAATCATAAATAACCATTTACTAGAGCACGGCTGAATTTTACAAACTGGGTCGTCCTTATTTCGAAATGTAAGCTCAAAAACAGTGGAAAAAATCGGAATTCCGGGCTAGGTTCACAGAAGAAAGTGATTTTTAATCATAAATAACCATTTACTAGAGCACGGCTGAATTTTACAAACTGGGTCGTCCTTATTTCGAAATGTAAGCTCAAAAACAATGGAAAAAATCGGAATTCCGGGCTAGGTTCACGGAAGAAAGTGATTTTTAATCATAAATAACCATTTACTAGAGCACGGCTGAATTTTACAAACTGGGTCGTCCTTATTTCGAAATGTAAGCTCAAAAACAGTGGAAAAAATCGGAATTCCGGGCTAGGTTCACGGAAGAAAGTGATTTTTAATCATAAATAACCATTTACTAGAGCACGGCTGAATTTTACAAACTGGGTCGTCCTTATTTCGAAATGTAAGCTCAAAAACAGTGCAAAAAATCGGAATTCCGGGCTAGGTTCACGGAAGAAAGTGATTTTTAATCATAAATAACCATTTACTAGAGCACGGCTGAATTTTACAAACTGGGTCGTCCTTATTTCGAAATGTAAGCTCAAAAACAGTGGAAAAAATCGGAATTCCGGGCTAGGTTCACGGAAGAAAGTGATTTTTAATCATAAATAACCATTTACTAGAGCACGGCTGAATTTTACAAACTGGGTCGTCCTTATTTCGAAATGTAAGCTCAAAAACAGTGGAAAAAATCGGAATTCCGGGCTAGGTTCACGGAAGAAAGTGATTTTTAATCATAAATAACCATTTACTAGAGCACGGCTGAATTTTACAAACTGGGTCGTCCTTATTTCGAAATGTAAGCTCAAAAACAGTGGAAAAAATCGGAATTCCGGGCTAGGTTCACGGAAGAAAGTGATTTTTAATCATAAATAACCATTTACTAGAGCACGGCTGAATTTTATAAACTGGATCGTCCTTATTTCGAAATGTAAGCTCAAAAACAGTGGAAAAAATCGGAATACCGGGCTAGGTTCACGGAAGAAAGTGATTTTTAATCATAAATAACCATTTACTAAAGCACGGCTGAATTTTACAAACTGGGTCGTCCTTATTTCGAAATGTAAGCTCAAAAACAGTGGAAAAAATCGGAATTCCGGGCTAGGTTCACGGAAGAAAGTGATTTTTAATCATAAATAACCATTTACTAGAGCACGGCTGAATTTTACAAACTGGGTCGTCCTTATTTCGAAATGTAAGCTCAAAAACAGTGGAAAAAATCGGAATTCCGGGCTAGGTTCACGGAAGAAAGTGATTTTTAATCATAAATAACCATTTACTAGAGCACGGCTGAATTTTACAAACTGGGTCGTCCTTATTTCGAAATGTAAGCTCAAAAACAGTGGAAAAAATCGGAATTCCGGGCTAGGTTCACGGAAGAAAGTGATTTTTAATCATAAATAACCATTTACTAGAGCACGGCTGAATTTTATAAACTGGATCGTCCTTATTTCGAAATGTAAGCTCAAAAACAGTGGAAAAAATCGGAATACCGGGCTAGGTTCACGGAAGAAAGTGATTTTTAATCATAAATAACCATTTACTAAAGCACGGCTGAATTTTACAAACTGGGTCGTCCTTATTTCGAAATGTAAGCTCAAAAACAGTGGAAAAAATCGGAATTCCGGGCTAGGTTCACGGAAGAAAGTGATTTTTAATCATAAATAACCATTTACTAGAGCACGGCTGAATTTTACAAACTGGGTCGTCCTTATTTCGAAATGTAAGCTCAAAAACAGTGGAAAAAATCGGAATTCCGGGCTAGGTTCACGGAAGAAAGTGATTTTTAATCATAAATAACCATTTACTAGAGCACGGCTGAATTTTACAAACTGGGTCGTCCTTATTTCGAAATGTAAGCTCAAAAACAGTGGAAAAAATCGGAATTCCGGGCTAGGTTCACGGAAGAAAGTGATTTTTAATCATAAATAACCATTTACTAGAGCACGGCTGAATTTTACAAACTGGGTCGTCCTTATTTCGAAATGTAAGCTCAAAAACAATGGAAAAAATCGGAATTCCGGGCTAGGTTCACGGAAGAAAGAGATTTTTAATCATAAATAACCATTTACTAGAGCACGGCTGAATTTTACAAACTGGGTCGTCCTTATTTCGAAATGTAAGCTCAAAAACAATGGAAAAAATCGGAATTCCGGGCTAGGTTCACGGAAGAAAGTGATTTTTAATCATAAATAACCATTTACTAGAGCACGGCTGAATTTTACAAACTGGGTCGTCCTTATTTCGAAATGTAAGCTCAAAAACAGTGGAAAAAATCGGAATTCCGGGCTAGGTTCACGGAAGAAGGTGATTTTTAATCATAAATAACCATTTACTAGAGCACGGCTGAATTTTACAAACTGGGTCGTCCTTATTTCGAAATGTAAGCTCAAAAACAGTGGAAAAAATCGGAATTCCGGGCTAGGTTCACGGAAGAAAGTGATTTTTAATCATAAATAACCATTTACTAGAGCACGGCTGAATTTTACAAACTGGGTCGTCCTTATTTCGAAATGTAAGCTCAAAAACAGTGGAAAAAATCGGAATTCCGGGCTAGGTTCACAGAAGAAAGTGATTTTTAATCATAAATAACCATTTACTAGAGCACGGCTGAATTTTACAAACTGGGTCGTCCTTATTTCGAAATGTAAGCTCAAAAACAATGGAAAAAATCGGAATTCCGGGCTAGGTTCACGGAAGAAAGAGATTTTTAATCATAAATAACCATTTACTAGAGCACGGCTGAATTTTACAAACTGGGTCGTCCTTATTTCGAAATGTAAGCTCAAAAACAATGGAAAAAATCGGAATTCCGGGCTAGGTTCACGGAAGAAAGTGATTTTTAATCATAAATAACCATTTACTAGAGCACGGCTGAATTTTACAAACTGTGTCGTCCTTATTTCGAAATGTAAGCTGAAAAACAATGGAAAAAATCGGAATTCCGGGCTAGGTTCACGGAAGAAAGTGATTTTTAATCATAAATAACCATTTACTAGAGCACGGCTGAATTTTACAAACTGGGTCGTCCTTATTTCGAAATGTAAGCTCAAAAACAGTGGAAAAAATCGGAATTCCGGGCTAGGTTCACGGAAGAAAGTGATTTTTAATCATAAATAACCATTTACTAGAGCACGGCTGAATTTTACAAACTGGGTCGTCCTTATTTCATAATATAAGCATAATAACAGTGGAAAAAGTCAGAATTCCGGGCTAGGTTTCACGAGCAGGGCTGGATGTTACAAACAGGTTATAGTTATTTTATAAAAGCAATCACACGCATTAGATACTCGTAGTTTGATAAAATATCGAGCCAAAGTATTTACTTAATATGAATTGATAATTAGAAAACGGCTAAGTAGAAATAAGAGAAATTAAATATTAAAATATTTATTAATTTAAATATTTTTAAATACTGAACTCCGGCAACTATTTAAAATAATAATTATTAGCAGTGGCTAAAAGGTAAGCGAACTAGGGGACGAGTAGAGTGACTGTTGATTGACAGCATAACAGTGGTCGAATAGAATTGAAAACTAGAATGATGCTCTAACTGGGATGCTGTGTGTAGCATAGTACCAGATTTATTTATAACCCCTAAAAGTATTGTTAGATCAACAGTGCTGCTTGATATCGCTGATTTACGGCGTGCTTGAACTTTATAAGTTTTTTAGTTTAATTATGACTGGTTTCGCAATTTCATCTGTCATTAGAAGTTGATTATTAAATAAGTTTGGAGTTGTTGATTTGACTTAATCTATGTTTCTTTTGTAAACTTCTTTCTTTTGGAGGAGAAAGAATATTTTAGTTAGTACCTTGAGTCGAGTGAGTGTTCACAGCAGAAATCAAAGATTCTCAATTTTAACTTAACAAAGCTAAAGTACGAGTATAACAAAAAATAAATATGTTCCCCAAATATTGGGTTTTCCGGAAAAGAATGCAGGATTTTATGTTTTCTTTAAAGTACCCCTCCAAATAGTAAACTGTTTATGTTTGTTGGACTTTCGACTTTTATAAATGTAAACACTTATTAATCCTCTTTCAAACAAAAATGTTTGTTCACCTCTGTAACATTTTGCTACTTGGAAATAATTCAGTCTTTACTGAGATGTCAAAGCGTGATTTTCTTCGCATAATTTTGTTTTACGAGTTCAAACTCGGCTAAAATGGGGCCCAAACGGCCAGAAATACCAACGATGTCTGGGGCGAAGGCAGTATAAGTGAGTGCCACTGTTCAACAGTGGTTCCAAAGATTTTGAGAGCCTTGAAGACAAAGAAGGCCGTGGAAGCAGTTCTGCCCTTGATGACTGTTATTCTCCGAGCTTTAGTGGCAGAAAATCCCAGAACAACTGTTCGAAAACTGGCAGGAAAACTGGCCAGCAAATCAACCGTCTCGATGACCATTTCAAGGCGATTGGGGAAGGTGAAAAAGCTTGAAAGTTGGGTTTCCTCACACATTAAACGACCGCCAAAATGATCAGCGGTATGAAATTTGTGTTGCCCTTCTTTGCCGAAACAACAGCGATCCGTTTTCTGTCCCAAAATTGTGACTTGCGATGAAAAGTGGATCCTCTACGACAACAGCAGACGCTCTGGACAGTGGCCTTGACAAAGGAGAAGCAGCACGACATTTCCCAAAGCCCCCCCAAATCATCAAAAAAAGGTTTCGGCGGGCTTCATTACAGCTTCTTGAATCCTAGCAGAAACCATCAATGCCGAATCTTATTGTAACCAAATTTGACGTAATGCATCAAGAAATTGGCAATAATGAAGCCATCTTTAGCCAATCGAAAGGGGGCCCATTCTGTTTACATGACAACGCTCGGCCACCACATATCTCACCTGTGACTTCCCCAAAAATTGTTGGAGCTTGGCTATGAGACTCTGCCACACCCGCCGAACTCACCGGACCTCTCGCCTACTGATTACCATTTTTTTTTAGACACCTGGACCGCTATTTACAAAATAAAAACATTATTGACCAAAGAACAGTAGAAAATGCGTTTTCTGAATTTTGTAAATTCTTAGGATTCCAAATTCTATACAGAGGGTATGGAGAAGTTACCCACACGTTGGCAGAAATGTACAGAAAGTAATGGAGACTATTTTGATTAATAAAAACTGTTATAAATCATTAATTTTTATTTTCTTTTAACCCTTTCCAGCTCGATGATGCCATATGGCATCACTAGTTTAAAATGTATTATTTCTTGCTTAATTTTGACCAAATAATACAATTGGCATCATTTTAGTTTTCTTTCATGCCTGTTGGGGCAGCACAAGTCGTAATTTTTACATAATTCTTGCCCGCGAAAATATAATATGTTTTTATTTCATTGTTGTCAACCACCAGAAAATCGTCTTCATTACAGTTGTATTTGTGAATTTTTTTTTGCAATTTTTAAAGCTTTTTTGTTTCTTAATTATTTGTTTTTGTAGAAACTAAGTGTTATTTATCTTGAATTAGGTATGTTTCAATTTATTTAACTTATATTATTTCTATAATCGAAATTTTAAAAATGAGTCCATATGGACTCTTTGAGCAAAAATTGACTATTAACCATTCTATTTTTTTTATTACATAGGGTATATTCTGACCTGTTTTTTTTAACATGGAGCGCATGTATACACCTGAAGAAGCTATAAAGATTATATTAGACGGTAATTGGTCAGATGTTGACTTAAAATCTTCAGATTCTGAAGATGAACAAATTGGGGAAGTTGATGCCAACGCGAATTTACCCCCAAAAACAGACTCTAATTATACCACTTTACCAAATGAAGATGAGTTTTTTACTGAGGATGAAAGATCAGCTAGTTCGGAAAATATTTCAGGAAACCCTTCCAATAATTTGCAGGATCCTGTTTTACCAACCCCTGAAGCAAAAAGGAAACCTCCAAAATTATTACGCGGGAACAACATTAGTTGGGTACCAGTTAGGGATGATTTTCACTTGAATTGTACTAATTTTTCTTTCAATAAAAAACACAATATCACTTATGGATGTGACAAGCCCATAAATTATTTTCAACTCTTTTGTTCGAATGAAATTTTAAAAAAATTTGTGGAGTAGTCTAATTTATATTCTGCTCAAAAGACTGCCCAATCTATTGGCACCACAATTAATGAAATAAAAAAATTTTTGGGTATAAACATCATGAGCGGAATTGTAAAAATGCCAAGCTATAGAATGTATTGGGCCAGAGATACCAGGTATCCTTGCGGATGCAATGAGCAGAAATCGTTTTGACAAACTTCGCACATTTTTCCATGTGAATGACAATACAAACTTGATCTCTGATCCAAATCACCCTAATTACAATAAATTGTACAAAATTCAACCATTCCTAGATGGAATAAATAAAGTTTTAATTATTTTCATTCTTGCTAACTGGTGCCCAATGATGCCATATGGAATCATTTTCCAAAAAATGTTCAAAACATTCAAAATGGAAAAAAATATTTGATTTGTTCATTTTAAGCATTATTTATTGCAGTGAAAAAAGTTTTTTTTCTCTCTCTCTCTGTATAATAATTCGGTCCGGAAAGGGTTAAAACCCTAATCCTGCATTATTTTCCGGACAACCTAATAGATAAAAATACAATCTAACGATAACGGATTTACGTGGATCTGTATAGAATTTTTTTCATAGGAACTTTTTCATAAGAAAAAGTGGTACATACGTACTATTGGAATTATATACACAGATGTTTTAATTATAACTGCAAATTGCTGTAAGCGAATATGGGTTTAACTTTAGAATATTTCTTTTTCTATACTGTTTACTGAGGCACAGTTTAAAATAATTGATTGCTAGCGATGAAGAAACGCTACAAGAAAGGATGAACCTTTATAATTATTGAAGAAAATGTTAATTGCGAGCAAACTTGAGCTAGTGGCAAGAGTTACGATGTAAACGAGCCGCCTCTAGTAAACTGTACCTCAGCCTGGCCTTCTCCACTACAGTTCGTCAGATTTATTCAATTAATTATTCAGCCATGGATATCCTAGTCTCTTTTCACGTCCTTTTCTAATTGTTATTTGGTTATCGACTGCATTCTTTCTTCCTGATCTTTCCACTTCACTAATTACACTCTTCTTGCAATTGAGATGAGTTGAATATATAAATAAATACATAAAATATCAATTTACCTTTAACCTCTCGTTGAAAGAGACCTTCAACAAACAATAATCATTTCCTCCCAAAAATTCCTTTTCGTATTCTTGCACCCTTCCAAAAAAATAAAAGCAAATTTCCTTTTAACAATTTATAACGTAGTTCTTACAATGGCTTATTTCCCACTTCTGGAAAATTATTTTTCATCCGACATATTTCGAAACAAATAAGAAAACTCCATTATATTCCTACATCTTACCTAGCCATTTTGTTGAACTTCTAGGAAATCTTCTTCTTAAAAAACGCCATTCCCATTCTTAAAGCCACCAAAAATCATGGCGGATAACTAGTTTGGGATCAGATATCACTATTCTATAATAATATATTGTCATCGCGCAGTGGGACACCCTTATTATCCTTCCTAGAAAAAAAGAAATGTTTATGTCATTCTTCTTTCTCATGATGCGGAATGCCTTCGAACAAATGTGGTATCCCGGCCGGCTCCGTAAACTTAATGGGATTCTTCTTTCACTTATTATCCTAAACTAAAAAAAAAATCGCTTTTCCGATCCGAAATTCCTGCGTGCAAGATATCCTTTCTCTCCTACATCTATACTTCCCAAGCAATGTCTTGCAGAACCCTTGTCCCCATCATATTTACAGTATACTTCTTCTTCTTCTTCTTGCTTGGCACTACAGTCCATGAAGGACCTTGGGCCGCTCTTCTCCATCTTTTTACGCCCAATTTTCTTAGATCCTGCTCAACAATGTCCATCCATCTCACCCGGGGCCTCCCTCTCCTTCTAGCCCCTCCTGGATGTCCAAGAAATAGTTTTTTTTTGGCAATTCTTTCCCCCCTCCCATTCGTTCCAAGTGACCCAACCATCTAATTGGTCCTTGTTTGATAAGGCCAACTAGGCCCTGATCAGCATAAAGATCTATGACTTCCTTGTTGGTCCTTATCCTCCATCTGCCCCCTTCCAGAATGGGGCCATATATTCTTCTTAAAATCTTCCGCTCTCAGACATTAAGAAGGCGCTCATTCTCCTTGGTAAGAGCCCACGTTTCGCTCCCGTACATCGTAATAGGTCGCAAAATCCTTTTTATAAGCACGCAATTTGGTTTCTCTCGATAGAGTTCTAAAACGCAACACCTTCTGCAAGGACTAGAAGCACCTATTACCTGCCATAATTCTCGCTTTACAGTATACACAGCGGATATTTCTCACCTATGCAGGCCAAACTAGAATTCTTCCTCGTTAGAGAGACATGGTGGCACAATCAAAACCTCCAGAGCCGTAGAAAAATAATTTAGACATTTAAAAAACCACCTGAATGAAATCCATCAATTTCACTTTTTGTCGCATCACTTCCACCCCCCCCAATTTACTACAATTTAACCCCTATTCCATCCACCGCCAACGTCGTCCGCTATCTTGGGCTGTTCATTGACAAAAGACTTAATTGGAACCCTCACACACGACTAAAAAGAATTGAACTCAACTGACGTTATTGACTTATGCAATGACTACCATTCTGGGACTTACCGGATTGAAATGTGGATTTTAACCAAACTTTCCAGCATCCAAACACTAGAATCCCTTCAATTCTAAGTTCTCCGTACAATGGTTAATGCTTCCTTCTACATAGCCAATTTAATCATCCTTAGTACGCCTTCCAGTTGACTTCGGCAACTTTGTAGCCGGATCTCTAAATAAGAAAAATTCCATTATTTCCTGCAATTCCAGTCCTTTCACCTACACCATCCCCAGACAACCCTCCGCTCTCTATCACACCCAACCATGGCGTTACAACCCTTTAGTGAGGAGCCTCGTAGTCTCCTCAATAAGTCTTCTTCAAACGTCTTTGTTTTGTGCAGCTACTTTCCAGTTGTGGACATCTAATAGGTTCTCTAGCATCACTGGAGACACCATCCCAGCCATCTTAATTTCAACCTACCGACCTTTCTTGAAGGTACTGGAAGGAAGCATGCAAGGATCCAGGAGGGTTGGCAGGCCAAAGCAGCGCTGGGAGGATAGTGTGGCAAAGGGTGCTGCATGTGTGTTTGGACTTCGAAATTGGAGGGCGGCTGCGCAGGAAAGAGACGCCTGGACGGGCACTTCTTGAGGAGGGCCCAAGACTTTACATGAGTTGTAGCGCCAAGTAAGAAGAAGTAAAATCTTTCTTGAGCCACCTATTGATCCTTCAAATAACTTTCTTGGTTACCTCTCCTTCAACTCATTCTGACAACGTGGCCTACCCAAAACCTTAGTCTATTTAATCACCCGCACGATTAGCCCTCAGTGCCCCGAGTCTGGTGGAAGGACTTCCTTCTTGGAACCTCTAGACTTGCCCCCCCATCTGGGGCCATTTCCTAGAGAAGGTAAATGTAATGTAAGTGTGATCTGTAAATGAGTATAGGTATAAGTGTACCCTTTTAGTCGCCTCTTACGATAAGCAGGGAGTACTGAAGATGTATTCTAAATCCCCCATCTACAGGGACACAGAGAACCTTCCAAGGCTATTAAAACTCCCAGTAGCCTCGTAGTTTTCTTTACTCCAGTGGCTAGCGCAGATAGCCTCAGCCTGCGGATTGTGAGTATTAGGGTTGGGGGTAGCTACCCCACTTAGAGTGTACTTGTACCCCAAGAGCGTGCGTGATTAAATGATTGAAGCATTATCGATTTTTTAGCGAATACAATGCAGGTGTAGTAATAAAAAATACAAAAAAAAAAAATGTATAAAATATACTTGTTTCTTATCTGCTATGAACCTGAACATCATGGCTGGGTTTTGTGCTTTTTGTTTAATCGAACAACAAACCCAAAGGTTATTTGCTGAGTTGTATTTCACGCTGTGGCTGCTGATAAAAGGTAGGATAGTTTTCGTTTTTGCTTTTTATAATTTTAGTTTACGTCGAAAAAAATGTTTGCAGGTCCAAATTTTGGGCTCCGAAATTTCTTTAAAAAAGGTCCCAATTATTTTTATGACCCCGTTTGAAATTCCATTGACAAGATGCCCTTCATACTCTGCTCAGACGACAGGAATTGATAAAAATATTACAAAACTTTTAACTAGACAAACCATCAAAAACTGTCCTTCTCAAATAAAAGAATAATATACAACTCAATATTGTAACCTACAGGTTATCGGGAAGGTTGCAGCACACAGAGTGTATTGCTGAAAGTTACTGATGATATTCGACTTTTCTTCTACAAAAACTAAAATCTTAGGAAATCTCTGTCCCAACTCTGGAGGGGTTTAAATCATATTTATCCAATAGAAAACAATCAGTTATCTCTCGAAAAGATGACCGTTCTTCAAGGGAATCAGTTCTACCAGGGGTTGTTCTGGGATAAGTTTTGGGACCTCTTTTATATAACAAACATTTCTTCCTTTATTTAAGCATTGTAAATATAAACGATTTAACTGCAGAACTGAATTTAAAATTGTAAAGGTCACTGAATCCCTTTGTTCATTATTATTTTGAATGTAGTAAGGGATGAACATATTACTTCACCTTCATAGGCGCCACAGTAGCCGAGCGGTTAGAGGTGAGAACTGAAAAGCTAATATGTATTGTTGGTACTGGGTTCGATTCCCGATCTCTTAGGCCTTGGATTTTATTTAATGGTTAATAAAAAGAAATTTACAGTAAAGTATGTTTGCTAGTCGCCTCCGTCCACTGACACCTAATTGGTAGTTGGCCGTAAAGCCTGCCTGAAAAAATAGGCAATTACACCTCACTTCATACTTCTTGGTTGGCTGAATGTAAAGTACAGAAGTATTTCCTTGTCAACTTCTTGGCACATGGTCTTCAGGAATCAAAACCCTCAATATTTATTTGATTAGATCTTAGAAACACCAGAGCAGTCAAATACTCAATTCTGTATTTTCTCAATTCAGAACAGTGACTTGCCAAAATTCATTCTTAACTCAATCCTCTATATTCTGGAACTTTTTGTCTCCATCTTTAATCAATAAACCAACGATAGCGACATTTAAAACCGAATGTATAATTATTTAAAGCCACACAAGTACACTACCTAGGACTGTATTTAGACAGTCGACTTACATGGAACCCACACACTAGACTGAAAAGACAAGAACTCAATAGACGATACGGACAACTACGAAGACTGCTAGGGCGGAGATCAGCAATGAAAGTACACAACAAACTGATTCTATACAAGACACTACTAAGACCCATCTGGAGCTACAAAGCTGATCTTTGGGACTCTGCGAAACCTTCCAACATCCAAAGCATCCAATCCTCTCAATCTAAAGTCTTTCGGCATATCATCAAACGCACCTTATTATGTATCCAATTTCAGCCCTTCACACTACAAGACCTCAATATCCCTTTTGTCAATGACCTAATACATTCTCGGCTTTCTTAATTTCCATAATAGCCTAACCATACATTTTAATCCCACAGCACAAGCCTTATCCACAACAACCCTTCCCGACAGTCCTCCACGACGTTGGCCCCGCAACCTTTTACCAATTTCCTAAACTTCCTTCCAACCTCTAGAGAGTTCCAGCATTGGCTGGGCCCCTCTCAGCATGCCTTCCCGATTGTGGCGCTGGATCTACTAGGGTTCAGCCTACAATCTGTGCCTTACCTTGAGAACACATATTTACTTGATGTATATGTATATGTGCAGGTTGTAAATAAAATAAAAATAATTAAAGCAATATCTAAAGATGGCGCCAATTATTGTTTAATTATTTATATTATTATTAAATTTAATTTAATTTTTCTGGTTGGCTTCTGAATAATGTAACATTTGGTTTTAACCATATATTTATCAATATTGTCAAGATTTTCTAAACAGTACGAAACTCCTTAATTTAGAAGAATAATTTTGTCTTTCCTTTATTTGCAATTGTGTTGAATGATGACTCCAATCGATTGAAGTTATATTATTTGTTTGAAATTCATTATTTATTTTTTTACTAAAATGCATATCAATAAAGACAGTAATTATAATACGAGGGTCGTTTGAAAAGTCCGTGCAAAGTCAGAGAGATAGCACCACTGGCGCGTATCGAGGTTATGTTTAGTTAGTAGCATCTCTTGGAAGAACACACACCAAGTTTCAGCCAGATCGGTCTATTTCTTTGTGTTTGGCATTCGTTTGAATCGAGGAAGTCGAGTGATTTTCAAAAAATGGACGAAAAAGAATTTCGTGTGTTGATTAAACACTACTTTATGAAAGGCAAAACGCCTCAGGAGACTAAAGAGAAGCTTGATAAACATTATGGTGACTCTGCACCTTCGATTAGAACAGTTTATAAGTGGTTTCAAAATTTTCGGAGTGGCCATATGGGCACAAGTGACGCTGAACGTTCTGGACGCCCTGTTGAGGTTACTACACCAGAAAGCATTGATAAAATCCATAATATGGTGATGGATGAAAGAAGAGTGAAGGTGCGTGAGATTGCTAGTGCTATGGGCATCTCGAATGAACGGGTACATAATATTTTGCATCAACATTTGGACATGACAAAGCTATCCGCAAGATGGGTGCCGCGATTGCTCACGCTTGACAAAAAACGAAATCGTGTGAAGTGTTGCAAGGACGGTTTGCAGCTGTTCCAGAAGAATCCGCAGGACTTTAAGCGTCGTTTCGTCACTGTGGATGAAACATGGATACATCACTACACTCCTGAGACCAAAGAACAATCTAAACAATGGGTTACCAAGGGGGAATCTGCGCCAAAAAAGGCGAAGACCGTTCCTTCGGCCGGAAAGATTATGGCGACTGTCTTTTGGGATTCGCAAGGAATAATACTCATCGACTATCTGGAAAAGGGTAAAACTATTACAGGTGCATATTATTCATCGTTATTGGACCGTTTGAAAACCGAGCTGCAAGAAAAACGCCCACGATTGGCCCACAAAAAAGTCCTTTTCCATCACGACAACGCACCAGCTCACACCTCAGCAGTTGTGGTCGCAAAATTAATGGAAATAGGGTTCCAACTCGTTTCACATCCCCCCTATTCTCCAGACTTGGCTCCCTCGGACTACTATTTGTTCCCCAATATGAAGAAATGGCTGGCGGGAAAAAGATTTTATTCAAACGAGGAGGTGATTGCAGAAACGAATGGCTATTTTTCAGACTTGGACAAATCCTATTATTCGGAAGGGATCAACAAACTAGAGCAGCGTTGGACGAAGTGTATAAGCCTAAAAGGAGACTATGTTGAAAAATAAAAAAGGTTTACCCCAAAAAATTAAGTAGTTTTTATTTTTGCACGGACTTTTCAAACGACACTCGTATACTCATAGGAGATTCTGATTAGAACTTAGTGATTCTTTTTGTTAGGTGAGTTCGCTTTGGTTTCCATAATTATTATTATTTTTAAAGCCACGAAATTTTGTGGTGATCAGAGCTGTAACGTCACGATTCCTTAAGCAGTATAATTTTTGAACGTCAACGTGTTTACTATAATTAATCCATAATATTTGAAGTCAAAATCTAGGTATTCATGAAAATTTAAATAGTATGAAAACAAAAAATCAAATTTTGTTTGTAATATTTTTTATCTCTAAACAAGTTTTTGAGAAGAAAAAAAAAAAACAAAATGGTGCCGCTATAAAGAATGATGGTGTATATGAAAGTTGCTGGTACTGAATAAGATGGGAGTCATCTTCCACTCTTTTAGTGGTACCCGTACAGCAATATCAGCCTTGCTGCGGCCATGAATTATAAAACAGCTGAAATCTCAGATGGTACATATTTCAGTGTCTGTTGTTACTTGCCTCAGTGACCGAACATGATACGTGGCCTTTTTATTAGGCTCTGTATAAAATGTAATATTAACTGGCCCAAGTCCACTTCTCGCCAAAATACTATACTTCTTTGTAAAAGATAATTGTCCTCCGGAGTTTTGAATAAAAAATAAAAATGAATTTATCTGATATGAACCATTCGCATAACTTTTACTCACGATTAGTTTCAAGGTTGTTGCTTCACGAAGAAAAACCTTACATTATACTGAAATGTAACCTTACAGTTCAGGAGGTCTAAAGAGTTGTATTTCAGGAATACACTAAAAATAATAAATTGACACGATTGCAAAAGTTCATTTTACGTGTAAAAGAGTATAAATCTAATTCGAACATTTACACTATCTAATAATTACAACGTAATCGACAAATTTGTTCTACTAACATTTAATTATATACTAAACGATCGGTTCTCCTTAACTATTAATGACTTAGGTCTGCCATAAATTACAAGAACATGTAATTTATGTGAATTGAGGACAATTAACTCAACTCCAATTCCGTCCATTTAGGATATATTATCCCTAAACAATATTATACGCAAGGTTCATATATGGTGTATGTGAACAATCCTTAATATACATAATGTTCAATAAAAACAACCTGGAGTTTTAGAAATTGCATATTTATATGGCCGTGGTGGCATGTGGTGTTAGCGTCACGTTCAAAATTAATTTTTTTGTTCCCTGTTTTTTTATTTTTTGAAGTTTTAGGGTTTGAAGGCAGAACGCCCCAGCTACGTGTTTAGGCTAGAAGCTGGGCTTATTCTACGGTTACAGATATTATACTTTTATGGGTAAAGAATCATCAAATGAGTTCGTATAGTGTATTCCAAACTATTAATTGGTTCATGCGTTTAGGCGCTACGTTGTTTACAAAAATAAAAGGTAACAATAAGAAGAACAAGAACAAGAACAATTTTTGAAAAAGCCGTTTTTGCTCATTTTACAGCAATTTTTTTTTTTTCAAAATCTATTAGATCTGGGTTGTTACCAAAAAAATTACAGTTATAAAGGAGGATTTGCCCCATATTTTAAGGAAAATTTGGGAATTTTATCTTTTATAGAAAAAGAGGAAAAAATTATCAAAGTTGGGTGTTTTTAATCGTGCAGTTTTTGACGATCAACCCTTATACAACAGTTTTAATTACAATTGAAATACTGAATTTTAAATTACAGCATGTTCACTTTGACGGCAAGATTATTTTCTTGAGAAACGCGTAAACAATGTGACCGCAATCACTTTTGCAACTTCTTGAATGAAAGTACTGATAATGAAACTCTATCCTGGGATGCTGGTAGCGAAAATCAGAACTAATATTTTTTTCTTTTGTTTTTTTAATCTAAAAATTACAGTTTGTGGGACTTTGCTAGAAGAGATTGCAAGGTTAGGAGGTCAATATTTTGGTCTATTAGAAACGAAAGATGTTCTAAGTTGTCTACTCACGTTCTTTTAATATTTATCCCATTTTATTTGATTATCCCATTTTATAAATTTTAGTTAAAGAATGAAATTTTGAAGGCTGAACAGTACAACTAATTCTATTGTCAAATATTGTTGGTCAAATTCTATGCCACTTGTTCAATGATGGCTTACGTATGGTTGTGAAAGTTGGGTACTTACAAAAGCTATCGAAAAACTTCTCAATATATGGGAAAGATAAGTACTTCGACGAATATTTGGGCCTGTCTGCGCAAAATGGTCGCTGGAGAAGTAGACAAAATAAAGAACTTCGGCAGAGTTTCGGGGGAACCAGCTCTGGTATCTTTTGTGAGGAAGAGAACCAGTTAAGGTGGCTTGGACATGTCGAAAGAATGTGCCACAAAATAGGATTCCAAGGAAAATTATGGAGTGAAAGCCAGGAGGAAGCCGAAGCAGAGGGAGGCCTCGTATGAGATGGTTAGATGGTGTGGAGGAAGCCTGGAGAGGCATGGGTGTTAGGAGATGGCGGAAGTACGCCTATGACAAAGCCGAATGGCTAAAAATAGTGAAGCAGGCCCAGGTCCTTGTAGGGCCGTAGCGCCATGGGGTAGGTTGTTCAATGATGGCATCCTAAATGTTTAGGAACCGTTTCCATAAAGTCGAAGTGGTATCTAAGAACCCTATTCTTCATTTTTTTAAAAGTGAAAACAAATCACTTATCTAGCCCCACTTTGCATTAAAAATACCACTTTTTTCACGCAACAAATCATTAAAATATAAAATCTTATTACAAAAATAACGTTTTAGAACCACTGACATTTGTAGTTCAAATTCTATTGACAAGAGATGATTGACAGAGGTCTCTAATTTCCGAGGTTAGCCAAAATTGTGAATAAAACTATAGGTGGGGAAACATGACTTCAAACCGAAACTAAATAAAAAAAAAAGTTATTCATTCAAAACCAAATCTCAGGAGCAAGAGCGAAAGATGTCGAGAACAAAACTAAGGGATATTTTTTTTTTTTCGATCCGTTGAACTTTCGCCCTAACCTCTGCAGTTCTGCAGTCTACACTATTGCGACACAGATTATGGCGTGGTTGCAATTTTGTACGACTCCTGACTAAGGCAGTGTACAGCTGCAGCACTGCAGGGCATGGTGCACGATACAAAACTGAAGTCAAATTCATCAATTTTTAATAACCAGTTCCCTAAGGTTTCTTAATTTAAAAAAAAAAACGGTTCGCGCGAACCGGTAGGATACCATCACTGCCTCTATCCCATTATTTGGTATATATATCCATTGTTCAATTTACAACGACAATTACATAAAATTAATTAATATTAGGCAAATGAATTAATTAGGTTAATGTAAATTGTAATCAGTTACTGTAAAATATATGTTCCACATCTCTGAAGATAGCTTAGACCTCAGATCGAAAGCTTGGCAATAATACAAATGAAAAGATTTTAACTGAAATGGGTAATAATATTTCTTCACCTTGAATTATTCATTTTTCAAACTGAAATACTGGCAACACGGTTTTTAGAAACGACATACAATTTTTTTTTGATCTTTTTACAAGTGTGCTTACGAGTGGATCCTTTAGTTTTATTTTACATTTCATAAAATTGTTAAACGTTTAGGCTTCATTTCCTCGTAGTGCACGTAATCCTAAATAATTTTTTTATTGTATATACAGGATGTTCATTTTAAGACGGCTCAAATGCATTTCATGCTTAAACGGTTAATCTGAGCGAAAAATGGTAGAGGAAAAATTTGTTGCCCGTTACCTCTAGTTTCAGAATATATGACTTGAATTTAGAGTACTGCCCGCGTACGCAGCTGACGCGCGTCCAAAAGTAAGGGTCAGCTGTTCACCGTTATTTTCATATACACAGTTTTAAAGAGTATAAAATGTTATGAAAGAAACCGGAAACCGCAATTCGATATCTTCAAAATTAAAGGTGCTAGGCCATTTCAAGATCTGGTATTTATTAATCATATTTCAATTTTTTAACTTGTTATCAAAGAGAAAGAAGAGCACGCGATAGGTCATTTTTATGTATTTTTTCATCCCCTTTCTACTGAAAAATATTGCCAAGGCAGTAAAGCTAGTATTTTTCTTAATATCGGAAAATAAGTCGTTTTCCGAATGATTATTCTAATAAAAATCAAATGTTAAGAGCTTTAGATGTTCTCAAACATACTCAAAACGGCTGAAAAATAATTTTACATCTGTTACAAACAAGAAGGTTTAATAATTATTAGGTAATTTTGGGAGAGTTGCTTTTAATTACCAAAAAAATTGGAAACCTCCTGCCACATATTTAAGTTAACATTATCTTTCATGTAAAGGATAAAACTTATTCCTTAATTTATCAAATAATGCACTTTACGCAACTTGTGCCTTCAAAGGTGGCTCGCAAGCCAGGTTAGCCAGGAGGTTATCAACTGCTCTCTGTATCTGAGGAGGCACCTTTGAAGGCACATTTTTAGCCATTTTGTGTATGCTTGAGAACATCTAAAGCTCTTAACATTTTATTTTTCTTAGAAAATCGCTCGGAAAACTACTTATTTCCCGATATTAAGAAAAATACTAGCTTTACTGCCTTGGCGATATTTTCAGTAGAAAGGGGATGAAAAAAAAAATACATAAAAATGACCAATCACGTGCTCTTCTTTCTCTTTGATAACAAGTTAAAAAATTGAAATATGATTAATAAATATCCAGATTTTGAAATAGCCTAGCACCTTTAATTTTAAAGATATCGAATTGCGGTTTCCGGTTTCTTTCATAACTTTTTATACTCTATAAAACCGTGTATATTAAAATGGGGGCCAACTGCTAACCCTCACTTTTGGTCGCGTGTCAGCCGCGTACGCGGGCAGGAATCTAAAATCAAGTCACATATTCTGAAACTAGAGGTGACGGGCAACAAATTGTTCCCTCTACCATTTTTTTGCTCAGATTAACCGTTTAAGCATGAAATGCATTTGTGCCGTAATAAAATGGAACACCCTGTACATTATTATTAAAGCTGCATTTTTATGCCGAAATTTAGGCTATTAAAACTTTCTTAATATTTAATATACGCCACTAATCGGTAACAATCAAGGCACCACGGTAGCCGAGCGGTTAAAGGCTAACCCCTCAAAGCTAAGAAGTATTTTTGTGGTACTGGGTTCCATTCCCCGGTCCTAGGCCCTGGATTTTATTTAATTCTAAATATGAGAATTTCAGCATTACTTTACTTTACCAAAACGTAACAATCAGCTACTCACAGGAGGTAATGAAGTACGAGGGGGTACCCAAAAAAAACGGAATTATTTTTTAAAAGCTATTTATTTACAAATTTTTTACAGAACAACCTTATCCCCTTCAAAATACTCTCCATTACAACTAATACATTTGTCCCACCGGTGCTTCCACTGTTCGAAACATTTTTTGTAGTCATCTTTAGAAATGGCTAACAGCTCCTTCTTCGTTTTTTTCTTGACCTCTTCAATGTTGTCAAATCGGTGACCTTTCATGCCCTTTTTCATGCGTGGAAATAAGAAAAAGTCGCACGGAGCCAGGTCAGGCGAGTAAGGTGCGTGGGGCAGCGGAACCATGCCATTTTTAGCCAAAAACTGTGTAACAGAGATGGCTGTGTGTGCAGGTGCATTGTCGTGGTGGAAGAATCAGTCTCCTGTTTGCCACAAATCGGGTCTTTTTTGGCGAACACTATTGCGCAATCTTTTCAAAACTTCCAAATACAAGGTTTGATTGACAGTCTGACCTGGGGGGGACAAACTCTGAATGGACTACGCCTTTGGCATCAAAAAAGCAAATCAGCATTGTTTTGATGTTTGACTTGACTTGACGACATTTTTTTGGTCGGGGTGAAGATGACGTCTTCCATTGGCTCGACTGTTGCTTTGTTTCTGGGTCATAACCATAGCACCATGACTCATCACCAGTAATGACCTTTGACAGAAAGCCTGGATCAGTTTCAAGCTGTTGTTTCAAAGCACGACATGTTTCAACTCGATGTTCTTTTTGATTGTCAGTCAGAACTCGAGGAACAAACTTGGCAGCAACCCTTTTCATCCCCAAATCTTCCGTTAAAATTCGCTGAACCGAGCTCCAAGATAACCCACTACTCTGTGACAGTTGATCAATTGTCTGTCGACGGTCTGTGAACACCAGCTCTCGAATTTTTTCAATATTTTCGTCGATTCGGGCAGTTGATGGACGTCCAGAACGAGGTTTGTCATCAATCGACATGTCGCCATTTTTAAACCGAGTAAACCACTCGTATACTTGAGTTTTTCCCATAGCGTCATCTTTGTAAGCTGTTTTCAACATTAAAACACTTTCAGCAGCATTTTTGTCGAGTAGAAAACAAAATTTCAGAGCTGCACGTTGTTCACTTAAACTTGCCATCATAAAAAACGAAAAAAGAACAAAACAGCGCTGGTAAAAACAATCACTGCAGATGAACAGAACAAGCCAGGCAGACAACACAGGCAGGACTGAACTGGCAAGGAATTGCGCTATACACGTCTAGCGGCAGAAATGCGTACTACATAAGCTCCATGCGCGGCAACGCAATTCCGGTTATTTTTTGGGTACCCCCTCGTAAGAAAACTTCTCATTGCTCACTGTCCGGTGCCATTCAGTGTTGTCTATAACGAGAGAACACTGATCACAAACAGATAAATACAAAATGAAACAATCGAAAACCAGCTCAACCAGTAAGGTTGAATTATATTGTTTATTTTTCAACTAAATAAATTGCAAATACTTGGAAAAAAGAAAGAAAGGCAAGGATAATTACAAATTTCCAAACAAAATCAACTTTATAAAAGTAAAAATGCCAAGTATTTCAATTAAAACAGCGTGGCCAAACAGTGTGGTATGCAAACAGCGGAGCAACAGCACTAGCTGCATTAAACCTACACAGGCAAACTGACAGTACGTTGGAGTACAATACCTAAATTTCTGAAATATTTTACAACCAGTATACTAAATAAGATTATTAAAATAACTCTTGCATCAATTAACCGCCCTAACCGATATATTCCATTCAATTAACAACTAGTGAAATTACGTATTGCGCTAATGAGGAGAAGTGCAATATTTAAATTTTCATTTTCCCTTACAAAGTAAGGGGAAAAAACATTCTACTCCATTCAAAAAATTTACAAATCGTGTGCCCTCAGATATAGAAAGGGATTTACTAAAATTACTTATTGTATATAATTATGTGTTTACTTTGAAGACAAAGTACAAGCTGCATAAAGTGCATTATTTGATAAATTAAGGAACAAGTTTGATCCTTTACATGATAGATATTGGATCACTTAAATATGTGGCAGCAGGTTTCCAATTTTTTCGGTAATTAAACGCAACTCTCCCAAAATTACCAAATAATTATTAAACCTTCTTGTTTGTAACAGATGTAAAATTAATTTTTACCCATTTTGTGAATGCTTGAGAACATCTAAAGCTCTTAACATTTGATTATTGCTTAGAAAATCACTCGGAAAACTACTTATTTCCCGAAATTAGGAAAAATACTAGCTTTACTGCCTTGGCAATATTTTCAGTAGAAAGGGGATGAAAAAATACATAAAAATGACCTATCGCGTGCTCTTCTTTCTCTTTGATAACAAGTTAAAAAATTGAAATATGATTAATAAATATCCAGATTTTGAAATGGCTTAGCACCTTTAATTTTAAAGATATCGAATTGCGGTTTCCGGTTGCTTTCATAACTTTTTATACTCAAAACTGAGTATATAAAAATGGAGGTCAACTGCGAACCCTTATTTTTGGACGCACGTCTGCCGCGAACGCGATCAGGTATCTAAAATCAAGTCACATATTCTGAAACTAGTGGTGACGGGTAACAAATTTTTCCTCTACCATTTTTTTTTGCTCAGATCAACCGTTTAAGCATGAAATGCATTTGAGCCGTCTTATAAATAAATATATTGTTATAGGTGGACTTGTTCCAAGACAAAAACATTTACCTAGTTCACAGTAGATGTAGACAGAATTCTTTGTCATTCCGAAGAGTGATATTTCATGTTCTGTGAAACGTCATGACAGTATTTCACTTAGAAGCATTACTAGTTCAAAATGACTAAATTTTATTTAATTTTGTACAGCATACCTCCATTTGCTCTAAATAAACTTTATCTGTATTTGGGCAGTAAAACTTCTCTCTAGGCCATTCAAACTTTATCTGACTTCCATAGAAATTTCATCCCTTTACATATTCTTTTGAACAATGGTGCTCTACCAAAAGGGAGCTAAAGAATTTGACCACCATTTAATAATTCCATTATTCTAACCAACCTTCAAATACTCCAATACTTTTACTGACCTAAATTTAAAATTTATAATTTTAAAATGCTTTTAGATATTATAATTTTTTTTTTTCTTATCTACGTCGCCCGTAAGTCACGGCAGTTCTGCCATTCGACGTCGGACATAATAATTTATAAAATTAAATAATTAAATAAATTTGTACCATTACCACCTGAGTAGTGAAAGGAGAATTCATCCAAGGATGATACTCGCAAAGAAGAAGAAGAAGATAATAAATTTATTATCCTGGGACTATTGTCCCCTAAGAATAAATATCATGTACAGTTGGAGGCCCTATCAGTTTGGCATAACTTTTAAATATTTATAAATAAAAATAAGTATTTACAAAAATGAAAAATTAAAATTAGTAAATTAACGGGATACAATTATAGTTTCTGAGAAAGCTGATTAAAAAGGAGGTAGTTGAACACAAGGGATTTAAAGATGGAAATGGTAGGTGCATGGCGGACAGATGAAGGTAAGGAGTTCCAGAAAGAGGTAGCGCATATTAGGAAGGATCTGTCAAAGGATGAAGAACGGTGTGAGGGAATTTAGAGATCGGAGGAACAGTATTACGAGAATGGATCGAGGATTTGAACTTGAAGATTTGGAAAATATAAGGTGGCCTTTGAGATTGGATAACTTCGAAGAAGGAATGAATCCCCCAAAAAATACTGGCGGCTATAGACAGGAAAAAGCCACTTCAACTCATCGTAGTAGCGCGAAATGCGAGTGTCTCTGGGGAATTCTGGAAAAAAATCTTATAAAGCAGTTCATGAGAGGCGCTTGAGCTTAGCTTCAATATCCACCAGAAAGACCGGGCCATACACTAAGTAACCATAGTCCGAATGAGGGAATATAGAGAGGAAACTAGGAGTTGCTGGGTCCTTAATTGGTGACGGGAACTATTAAACTGCTTCAGGTTGTGGATGGAACGACGAGAGATTTGGGAAACATGGTTTTTCCAGAGCAGAGGTTTTGGTCCAAAAGTGATACCGAGGTTCTTCACAGAGGAAGAATATTTTATTGGGATATCATAGAGGAAAATATTAGGAAGAGAAGCCAATGATTTAAGGAGTGATACATTCTACAAAACCATTATAGTGCACTGGCACTTATCTCAAAAGATCACGCTGCTATAGAAAAATATGGAGCGTTTTTGATTGGTAGGATTAGATTCAGTAGATATTTTAAAACTTAGGCTGATCCCTAAATGTTCAAAATCATCGATACATGTAGATAAGTGATTGTTTAGATCGTTTGTTCAAGAAGTCTAGAGAGAAGTTTGTACGTATCGTCTGTTTAGTTCTTTCCGTTTAAGTCTGAGTATGTGGATTTTCTAGGTTAGGCGTTGGTCCATGAAGAGTCTTGGGCACCACAATCTGTTGTAAGGAAGAGGAGTAAGGTTTAGGGTAAACGGGTGGAAGAATAGTTCGCCTTAGGGAGAATGTAATGTAATTGCATTTGTTTCCATTTATTTTAATTGTCAATTTCTTCAAGGGATTCTTTAGAGGATTGAACGAAGTTAGAGGCAAGGTAACTGGGTCATTATGAGGTGTAAGGATTGCTGGGTCATCAGCGTAAGTGGAAAGAACAGGGCCAAGATGGGAGAGATATCCGCTGTGTTTATACTGAGGAGTGCAGGCCAATTCTCTTTGGAATACCTATATTTTTTGAATAAAATAAAATTATAATAATGAAATCTTAAAAAAAGAACAAAAAATTTACCTTATTTTGGTTATAAGGGAAGAGTTAAGGTTATTTTGTAATAATGAACAGTCGTATGAGTTTTACACAACAATGTTTGGGCTTCTCACACATTTAGGCATCATCAGTTTGAATTGATTGTACAAATACAGTCGAGCCTCCCATAAAGGACACTCTCACTAGCGACCACCTCCATTTACGGACAGTTTTTGGATTTCCCCGTGTACCCTTATACACTTTCTATATAAAAGAACCTCCGTCTAACGGCCACTCTACATAGCGACCGCGGGACATTGATTTTGGGGAACGGATTATTATGTTTCACCTCCCACCAACGACCACCTTATTATTAAAAGTTCCTTTATCGCGGTGATCAAAAGAATTATCCCCTCTCAAGTTTTTCTTTTTTTCTGGTTTTTCCTAAAGTTTCCTATGTAAGCTCCATACATCTTATACCATTTTAATCATTTTTCAATATAACTTTGGACGAACAATATCATTTTTTCCGATATGTCTCTCAAACGAAAGTGACTTAACTCTAGAAGAGAAGATAATTGTGTTGGAAGATTTTGCAAAAATCAAATCGAGCCACCGTTAACTTGCCGAAAGGTTTGTTCTATTTTTCTAATAATAGATGATAGTATGATGATAATTTTACCATAAATTATTATTGTTATGAATAAATGTGATGATTATTATAAAAATTATTTATTAAGTCAATAATATTGAGCTGTTATTTTTGAAAGTGGTATAAGTCCAATTTTTAAAAAAATGAGTTAATGGTAATTTCAATAAGATATAGACACAGTCTTTCCATATTTATAATCATACGTTCAATGGAGTACGATTTCTTTTATGAAGTCAACAAAAGAATTTTGACTATAAAATGTTATCGCAAAAATATTTTTTTTTGAAATTGGACTGAGTCCATTTCTAATAATTATAATTAAAACAACTTTCTTATTGCAATTATTTTTGATTATTGCTACTTCAGTGTACGCTGCTCGTTAGCAGATATTATGCTAACTTTAAAAGAAAAATAAGTTTAAAATATCTTTTTTTGCTTTAAAGATCTTAACGAAGTAATTTCATTTTTATATTATTAATATAACTGAAATTTAAAAAAATAAACTTGGTTATTCGTGTAGTTAAATGTCTTCATTTTAATTATTACTTTTGACATAAAAGCCCATTTCAGTAAAGCTATAATGTCTATAAAAATATGGACTTAAATTTACTCCTGTTTTCATTTCTTGTAATATGTTATTTTTGAAAGTGGTCTAAGTCCATTTGGAGCTAAAAAAAAATCGTTTATTTTTTTAAGAATTGTAATAATTATTATTTCATAATAAAATTAAAAAGGTGAATAGTGTTAATAACATCACTTGAATAGATTAAGGTTTACGAATATTTTTAAATTAATTCAAATGCAAAACCTTAAATATCTCGATACATGGAAAAATGGACTTCTACCACTTTCAAAAATAGCAGCTCAATATGTAGTTTTTTGATAATTTTTTTGGGGATAATTAAGAAAAAATTGATGCATATGTGCGTTTTTAAATCTATTAATAATAAACAATTTTTAAATAGTTGGAAAAAAAACCCATATTTTTTCATTATGAAACTTGCCTACCTCCTTCTAACGACCACCTCCAAACAGCGGCCACTTTGCTTTCCCCCGTCCAGTGTCCGTTATTGAGAGGTTCGACTGTATATTGTTTACAATACAGGGAACAAAATAAATATTAGGATCTTGTAGAGGGGTGGGCGAATAAGTTATAATATAAATTAGGAAGGTGGCTGTTGGCGGGTAAGAATGAGGACGCGCGGATATCTGTGTAGAGGGAACTCAAGCCATATTGATCGCGCTAGGAGCTTCCTCGCCTGGCTCTTAACTACGGCTCGCAGCCACTCCAAGCCTCTACCCAAGGCCCTCTTTCTTCGCCCTTTCAATTACGAACGCCAGCAGCACGCCCATCCTCCACATTGTCCCTTCGCTTACCTCAGTAATTATGTCTCTCCGGCTCCCATTGCCCCTTTCTTTGCTATGCCGCGCGCGTTTCTTCTACAATCCACAATCTAGCGCAGTTTCCTTCTTACAGCCATACGCACCACCACTTAATAAACAAACCGGAACTGTAACAGGCGAAGCCTTATTTGTCCAACTTCTCATTACTTCATTTGTAAAGAAATTTAACTATGATTCCCTATTATAAATATAAGAAAAATGTAAAAAAAAAGTCTTGTGCAAACACGACTACACCTAATAATATTCTCAAGTTTCTACTATAATAATTTTTATTATTATAAATTTCAGTATGTTCAAAGTGAATTTATACTTAAGAAGCACTACTTATATTTTGAGCCTTGACAACACTGAGTGTTGTCAGGTGCTATCTGACGTTTCCACTTGAAAGTTTGACATTTTTGACCATAACCTTCTTCAGAACGTTTTGTTATTTGAGCGCGCTTTGTGTTGTTTACAGTCACTTGAAAATTGTGCCTCAGCGAAAAAATGGAATTAACTCGTGAAAATTTTCGTGCAATGATTTATTAATAGAAATAGAAATAGAAAAAAAAATTATTATTTTGGGACGATTGTCCCCTAAGAATAAATACAGGAACAAATAGAGGCCTTAACAGTTTGGCCTGTGATTAAACAGAAATAAAATAAATAAATAAGTATTTACAAAAAGTGAAAATAAAAATAACAGCAGAAATTAAGGAAATAAATTAAAACAATTAGAATTTCGGAGGAAGCTGAACAGAAAGGAGATAACTGAATAGACGGGATTTAAAGATAGGGTAGGAGCATGGCGGACAGATGGTGGCAAGGAGTTCCAGAGAGAGGTAGCACGTATTAGGAAGGACTTGTCAAAGGATGAGGTACGGTGAGAGGGAATATAGAGATCAGATGAGCGAGATCTAGTGTTACGGGAATGGATGCAGGATTTAAACTTAAGGAGTTGAAAAATATAGGAAGGCCTTTGAGACTGGATTACTTGAAAAAGGAAAGAAGCCAAAAAATATTGGCGGCGATAGAGAGGAAAAAGCCACTTAAACTCATCGTAGCAGTGCGAAATGCGAGAGTCTCTAGAAATGCTGAAAATAAATCTTATGAAGCAGTTCATGAGGCGCTTGAGTCGCTATTACGACTTTCGACGTGGATAATCAAGACAGGAGTGCATAGATCACTTTTTGCGATAAAGCCCCATCCTTTGCCACTGTGAAACGCTGGTGTAACGAATTCAATCGTGGTCGTCGTTCGCTCACCGACGAAAGTCGTGAAGGTCGTCCAAAATCAGTTGTTATGTCAGAAAACATGGATGCTGTGCAAAAACTAATAGTGCAAGATCGTCATGTGACATACTGTGAGATTGAGGCAACCTAGTTCCACCAGCATAAATATATAAAATATTGCATGATCATTTAGCCGTGAAAAAGGTTTGTTCTCGTTGGATCCCACATAATCTGACAAAATCTCAAAAAGATGCTCGTGTCGATTGGTGCAAACAAATGCTTAAGAAATACAATGGCGGTGCTTCAAAAGAAATGTATAAAATTGTAACAGGTGACGAATCATGGATATATGCGTATGAGCCGGAAACTAAACAGCAGTCGACTGTATGGGTGTTTCAAGGTGAACCAAATCCAACAAAAGTTGTTCGCGTTCGAAGCACTTCGAAACAAATGGCCGCTTATTTTTTCGGAAAAACTGGTCATGTGGCAACAGTGCCTTTAGAGGAACGTAGAACGGTCGATTCTGAATGGTACACAACCATTTGTTTGCCGGAAGTCTTCGATGAAATAAGTAAAACAAACAAGCGCCGTCGGATCATTCTTCATCAAGACATTGCCAGCTGTCACACATCTCGTCTAACAACCGACTATTTGAGCACTCAAAAAAATCGAATTAATGGGTCATCCGCCGTACAGTCCTGATTTAGCACCAAATTTGACTTCTTTTTGTTTCCGAACGTCAAGAATAAATTACGTGGACAACGATTTTTCGTCGGCAGAAGAAGCCACTGATGTATTCAAAAACCATGCTTTGCAGGTGTTTGAAACGGAATGGAAAAAATGCTTTGACAAGTGGTTCGAACGCATGCAGAAGTGTATAGATCATAAAGGAGAATATTTTGAAAAACAATAAAGTCATTTTCAATGACAAATTACTGTTTTTTTATAATTAGGCTCAAAATATAAATAGTGCCCTCGTATTTGTATGTTTCAGTTAGAAACTGCCAATCAACAGCATCAATTAAATGAATATTATTCATCACTTTTTCAAATTAAAATAATTAGTGTAAAAATAAACCAGACTATCTGTACCAGTTTTTCTAAAAGTGGGCGATAAGTCCCCCTTGTGGGGCGCTGAAAATTGCCCTACAGGGGGACGGTAAAAGGGTCCAAAGAAAATTTGGGGGTTTTAAAGCGGTTTAGGAGAGGGCCATGACTGATTTCATTCGTACAGATTTTCAATTTTGAAATTTCATCAAAAATTATTAACTTTTGAGGTCCTCCTTTCCTGTATACAAGAGTTTGGAGCGGAGGAATCGTTGTGTGTTGGTCCCTAGGCCAATGAGTCCCCTTGAATAATAAATAAAGCAGGGATACTCAACTTGGGTTTTTTATTTAAGTCCCATTTCGTACCTTTATAGGTAGCTAGAAATTTTCTTACCGCTCACCGATTCCGTTGTAATTAATTTCCAAAAATATATCCACATTATGGTTTCCTGAGTCTAGAAAAGTGAGTGCTGGAGGCTTACAAGGGGGCCTCCAGATAAAATTTGGGGGTATTGAAGCGGTTAAGGGGGGGCAATGTCTGATTTTTGTTTTTATTCTAATATTTTAAACTAAAATCAAAAATCTGCTTACTACACCATCATCTATAATTTCGTTGATTCGTTAATTTTGGGCTACAAAAACCAATCCCGCAATTGTACCCTGGATTGTGGTTAACGATTTTTTGATAGCCATTCCCATAGTTTTATTTGTGTGAACGTGGATTTAGTGCTGTGGCAACACTGTTAACTAGAAAGAGAAATCGTTTACACGTTACCGAACGCGGGTGACTTACGGCTGTTTTTGGGGTAAATTCGAGCCTGATATTAACCAAACTTGTTAAAAATCATCAGATTCATCCTTCACATTAGAATAGAATAGAATAGTAGATGGGATGGGACCTACGCCCCACGGCACCGCAGCCAGAAAAGACTTACTGTGCCAGCAGCCCCTTCTTAGTTCTAGTAAGCGAACCCTCCCCTCCTAAAGAGGTTGAGGACTTACCCTACTAGTTCTTTTTGCGCTATCATCTCCTTCGGCCTCAGCGTTCCAAAGGTTTCATAGCGCAAACGCTCGATTGTAACGCAATCGAATAACAGGTGAGAGGCCGTTTCCTCCACTTCCTGACATAATCTGCACAACGGTTCCAATCTGATAAGCCCTCACCTTGCGCAGATGCTTCCTGAACCTACCGAATAGGCCTTTAATCAGAGTAATCTGATTTCTACCCAAGCACAGGATCTCTTTGGTTCTTTGCTTACACAGCCAAGGCATCATATTCTTACTGTGTTTAATCCCAGGACACATCACCCAGTTCTTTTCGTGCTCCCTCCAGATCCAATCTCTGAGAGCCGCACGAACCCTTCACATTAGATTAGTTTTAAACTTTAAATTGAAATGTTTGTTTTAATTTGATTAAAAGTTTTTATAAATATTATTTATAAATTTGCATTTTATTGCTCTCATTAGAACAGTCTCATTTAAAATGTAAGAAACAGGATAAGACTCATATGGCACGCTATAATTAAATTAAAGTAATGATTGCGATTGTGATTTTTAAGATGTGGTAAAGTTAAAAAATTTGGGGGCGCTATGAAATAATTGATTCTCAAAGTTGGTGGTTGGTGAAAAAGTTTGAGAATCTCTGATCTATAAACTTTCTCATTATTAACGAAATAATTTTTTTTCATTTACTGGGAGAATATTGGCCTATAATGTCTATCTAAAGATTAAATTGTGTACATAAAAAGTATATAAATTAAACGTTTTGCAAAAAAATAAAGCATAAAAAAAGTATTAAATTACAAATTAAATTAAAAAACACAGAAGAAGTCAGAGTTGACGACGATGAAGGATGAGGTGGGTTTAAAAAAAAAAACAGCTCTTTGTAAAGGATAGTGAGGATTGCTTACCCTAAGGAGTTCTAAAAGGAAGTGACAAGCTTGAGGAAGGATTTATTGCATGCTGGTATCCTTTGGGAAGGAATATAAAGATTAGAAGAATTGAGAGCGTGTAGAAGGGAAGCAAAAACCCGGGGCAGGAACTGTGCTGGAGGAGTAAAAAAAAAAGGATCTTTGGGATTTCTTAGTATGGGCCAAGAAGACTCCAAGGAAATGGTCCTATAGGGTAAGCGGTAGTAACAGGAGAAGCAAGTTCAAATTTTCTAAATGAATTCCCCAAACATCGCCCTAAATACGTGTACTAAATGCAAGTGATTATGCGTAGATGGTTAACAATATTTCATATTAACCCAGCTCACACTTTCAAGTCTTCTAATTTATTATCTATAAGGGCTGGGCTCGCGAAATTTTTATTTATCTCTTTTTGACGTATTTTGATTGAGATGGCATAGGATTTTTTCCCTCCGCCTGCTGTACGGGCTCGAACCAGCAATTATGACCCGAGATGGACAGTTTGTGCCGTTCATTTCTTAGTCTTAGTTCATTTCTCAACCTTTGTTGGGACTCTTAGGGAAAAATAAGCCAGAAATCCCCCCTGCATTTATGCCACATAAGTCAAGGGAAGCGAACAGCTACCTTTTTTGGGGTTCACAAAGAAAATGTCTATGGCCTCTTATGTACCCAAAAAATCAAGAGCAGTAATTACACCTAGTTACCATATAAGATAATTAAAGAAAATATACAGGGTGTCCCCAGCTATATGGATAACGACTTTTTTACGGAAACACCTCGTTCACCGGATTTGACACCTATGGACTATTTCCTTTGGGGATACCCGAAAAACAAGGTGATTATTCATAACTTTTTTCTTTCTTTCCTTATTTCTGCTTATCTAAAAGCATTTCTAAATCTAGGGGTATCAGAATGAAGCCGGGATTGCATCTGTGGATGAACTAAAGCAGAGAATAATAGAAGCCTCTAACTCGGTTAAAGCCGAATCTATTTCTTTAGCAGTAAGGGACAATTGGTAGGAAAGAGCATGTCTATGCATCTCTAATGGTGGAGGCTATTTCGAGCATGATCTGTACTATTAATGAGTAAAAATTGTAATAAAATAGTACTTTTCTTCTTATTCAATCAAAAAATCTTTATAATATCATTTTGAAATTTCTTATAAGAATCATGTTTTCATTCATAATTTCTAAAATATCGCTCACAGAAAAAAACCGTTCGAGTAAATTTTTCTTAAAAAAAATAGAGGAATCTATTTCTGAAATAAAAACCCCACCTCCCCATTTGAAAAAATGAAGTTGGTGCCTGTCTCTCGCTTCTGGAAGCACCGAAAAAATTTTACAAATTAAATTTGGATTTCTAACAAAAAACTAAGGGAACATGTATTTTATAGTTTTTTTCTAGCTATCTTAGTTTCCGAGAAAAAGTCGTTATCCATATAGCTTGGGACACCCTGTATCCATATAGCTTGGGACACCCTGTATGTATAATGCACATTATAAGACATATTAATTCCATTTATTGATTCACGCTTGCAGAGCAGCGAAGTGTCTAGGCGTAAAATGTCGTTATAAAGTACGCTCACAACAGCAGTCATGTCAAATTAAATTCCACGCCCATGAAATGCTAGCGTGTCTAACCCACTTGTGGCGTCTATTAAATACATTTTCTGACAGTTTCCCTTAATTTTAAGTTTGGTTTTTCTAAAAGCGGAAAGGAGTATTGCTTTAGTGATTACATTTTCCGAAAAAATGATTTTTTGTTGTAAGTAGATATTAAGCATTCCACGTTTTTTTTTTCTTTAATAATTTTTTAAATAACCTTATCGTACAAAAAAGTTCAAAGTTTAACTTTTACCCGAAAACCGAAACTAGTAGTTCTTGCTGTGAGGGGAGGTTGTGATTCTTTCTGCGAGAAGAGGCTGTAATTCCACAATATAAGCAAAAAGGGCTACAATTCTTTCTGCGAGAAGGGGCTGTAATTCTTTCTGCGAAAAAAGGCTGTAATTTTTTTATGTAAAAAGGGCTGTAATTCTATTTGCGAGAAGAGGCTGCTATTCTTTCTGCGAGAAAAGACTGTAATTTTACAATATATGCAAAAAGGGCTGCAATCCTTTCTGCAACATGAGGCTGTAAGTTTTTCTGCAAGAAAAGGCTGTTAAAAACTGACTTCCGGTTACTCTACAGTAAAACAAAATTCAATCTAAAAGGAAACAGCCATTAAAATTACAATTGTAAATGTGGGGTGAAAATGATGATTTATATATTTAACTGATAATACGTACAACTGGGATGAGACAGGTTTCATTTATAGAATTCCTCACCTCGGTTGACCTCGCGACCCTGAGTTGCCCAATTGTAGTCCAGTTCCGCTCAATGCAGGTTACACACAAATTTGTCTATAGTACTTGCGTGACAGATGCCGAACATTTTTAAAATTAAACTTAATTCGGATATTTGGACTCATTTAATTGTCAAAAACTCTCACTCGTTTACAAAGCACGTGTAAAAAAAAAAAAAAAAATCAGAAAGAAAATAATACAATTCATAAAATAATCTGGTTTATTATTCTTACACGACTCCATATTTAATTATTGTCAACACTAGACTTAATTACCTAAGCAACGCTACAGCCTAAAGGCGTGCCTTGCCTCACAATCCGCCTCCTTAAATCCCCTATCGCTCACTTTTAATTTCCAACCTCGGAACCTTTAGGCACCCTTCAGATCATCCTCAACCGTCTTTTTCTAGATCGAACTCGTTTTCTTGCATCAGTCAATTCTCTCTACATGTTCTTGTCCATCAATACATCTTGCTTTAATGAAGTTAACTATATTTTGGTTTTTATACAACTCATCAATATCCTTATAAATGTAAGTAACGGTCCATTCGTTTTTTTCTGGTGCTGGACCATCTATTTTCCTTTAAAATAGACGAAGAGCATTTATCGATTTTACCCTGAATATTCATTATTCCAATGCAAAGGTCATCATGTGGTCTCACACCAGTGTCTGATAGAGTTGTTCTTTGGTTTCCTTGGAATTGTCTTGTTTTACACTGACCTCTTCTCGCAGAAAGAATTACAGCCACTCCGCTGAAAAAGAATTACAGCCTCTTCTATCAGAAAGAATTATAGCCTTTTATGCATATAGAATTACAGCCTCTCCTCTGAAAAAGAATTACAGCCTCTTCTAGCAGAAAGAATTACAGCCTCTACTCGCAGAAATAATTACAGCCTTTTATACATATAGAATTACAGCCTCTCCTCTGAAAAAGAATTACAGCCTCTTCTAGCAGAAAGAATTACAGCCTCTACTCGCAGAAATAATTACAGCCTTTAATGCAAATAGAATTACAGCCTCTTCACGGAGAAAGAATTACAGCTCCTTCTCGCATAAAGAATAACAGCTTCTTCTCGCAGAAAGTGTTACAGCCCATCCTCACAGAAAGAATTACAGCCTTTTATGCATATAGTATTACAGCTCCTACTCGCAGAAAGAATTACAGCTCCTTCTCGCATAAAGAATAACAGCTTCTTATAGCAGAAAGAATTACATCCCCTACACGCACAAAGAATTACTGCTCCTTCTCGCATAAAGAATAACAGCTTCTTCTCGCAGAAAGTGTTACAGCCCATCCTCACAGAAAGAATTACAGCCTTTTATGCATATAGTATTACAGCTCCTACTCGCAGAAAGAATTACAGCTCCTTCTCGCATAAAGAATAACAGCTTCTTATAGCAGAAAGAATTACATCCCCTACACGCATAAAGAATTACTGCTCCTTCTCGCATAAAGAATAACAGCTTCTTCTCGCAGAAAGTGTTACAGCCCATCCTCACAGAAAGAATTACAGCCTTTTATGCATATAGAATTACTGCCTCTTCACAGAGAAAGAATTACAGCCCCTTCTCACAAAAAAAATTACAGCCCTTTATTGCGCAAATAATCACAGCCCTTCCTCGCAGAAATAATGAGACAGCGCTCGGATATTATCATGATGGATATTTCTACAATAAATAATACTTTTATAATTAAAGCCTTAATAGAAAAATATTCTATGACAATAATGTTGACCTCCTTCAACTATAAGTTGATTTTAAAGTGCCTATTTCACGTAATAGGCTAACTGAACTCATGTAAGCCTAATCATCACGCTTCCTCCAACTATACTCTGGCTCACTATCTCACATGTTGCTTGCAATAAATCGATTATTCAATAGCAGGTATTGCAAGAGGAATATCATTACTGGTATTGTTTTGAACGTATTGGAACAATCCTAATCATTATTATCGCCAAAAACATCATTAGAACCATCACATTCAGGTAACTCCTTGTTTTTATCTTTATAACCCATTTTTTTTAAAAAAAATGGTGCTTCACATCTGTTAAATCCAAATCGTTTTAACATGAATGAAACGATGTGGTGGTGGGGATATTTATTTACGTGAAATTGTTTAAGAAAAAATGAAAAAATATTTTTAAAAGAGAAGTAGCGAAGGATTTTTTGAGATTCTCAACTGGCGCTGCCAGCGGCGACATTTTTAAAAACTTTGCAAGCGCCTTTTTGGGGTAGAAAAGATGATACAGGCCATTTCCCTTTTGTCTTAAACAAAATAAGAAAATTAAAAATTTGTAATATTTTCCATCGCACAGACTAATCTATAAAAGCCACACTCAGGCAATCCTAAAATAATTTTATCAGTTAGAATACACAAAACTAGTAAAATTTTCAGAGAAACAACGCGGATATTGTGCTTCTGATGCAATATTACTTTTTCCATCTCTCTTGCTCCAGTGGAACACCATTTCTGAGGCTGGTTCATTAAATATTCACATAATATGAGCATTGGAAAATATCATTAATAATGTGAATACTTAATGGATTTAGCGAGAGAATCTGTGTATTGAATTGATTTTGTGTCAGTTCCGCACGTGTAAGTTAACCTGAACAGTTTTTAAAACGAGTTGGTTGGAAAATAAGAGTTAAACTAACAAAACTCAAGGCGTTGAATTTTCTAAATGCGTTTGAAGTAAAAATATTCGTGGACATAGTGTATTAGAGAACATACCATATGGAAATTACAGCAAAACTAATGAAGATTTTGTGTTTTTCCCTATTTTCTGAACTACTGGATCCAAAACCAGCCGACCTAATGTGTATAATATACGCTTGGCATTAAAGTACAATGTTAAAAAAAGAAATAATGGAAATTCCAGCAAAACTAATGAAGATTTTGTATTTTTCTCTGTTTTCTGAACTACTGGATCGAAAACCAGTCGACCTAATGTGTATAATATACGATTGGCATTAAAGTACAATGTTAGAAACAGAAATTATGGAAATGCCAGCAAAACTAATGAAGATTTTGTATTTTCCTATTTTTCTAAGCCTCTACTTGCGAGACTGGCCGTCCTATTGTGTATACATTGTTCTAGCGCCTGACTCTAACATTGTATTATTTTATAATAATACACGCTTGTCCAAATTCTCAATTGCTGGAAGACTTTGTGCTTAGTTAAGAAAGAAGCATTCATCTTGATTGGGATGTGCACGATGTACAGTCTGGCTATCGTAGTTTCTTTAAATATGCGCCAGGTTGTCCGTCGACTCGCTCACCTCGTTTCCGTCGTTCAAATGATCGCATTCCATGTGTAATACGCAGGCACTTCCGAGTACAGCAGTGGAAGAAAAGAAAGTCCTCCTTTTGAGGCACCCTAAGAAACAGATAAAGGACTCGAACCTGGGTCCTTCGCGTGGGAATCCAATACGCTATCCGCATAGCTAATCCGTTCCTTTGAAGTCAATTATTACTATTATTTTTTTGTTTAACAAATTCAAGAAAATTTATTTAAATACAGGTATTCGTACTACTTTCTATTCAAATGCAACAATTTTAGATGTGATTACATTCGGTATAATTTAACCTTGCAACTTGTTAACTCTGTTCTCATCACAAGCAGTTAATTACAAAGGGAAAATGCACACACTTTCCTTTTAATTAAAATTTTCATCGCTTTCCCACTTAAATGTACATTATTTGATGCGAGCAGTGTGTACAATATACTGGTTCCAACGACTCAATTACTTACAGCTCCTATTGCTAGAGTAATTACTTCCTGTAAGTGAAATGACTAGAATTACTGCAGCTGCTTCAAATTAAAATTTCTCACTCAAAACAGAAGTTCCTAACGTTTCCTGAGTTAGTAAAAAAATAGATTTTAGAAAATGGCCAGCGTATGTATAAAATATCACAAAAAAGCAAGAAAATAATGTCCTCTGAAGGCTGACACATTGGAAAGAAAGATGTCCTTTTGGGGCCCGCCTAAGAAACAGATAAAGGACAGCCAAAAGGAAACAAAAAGGTCATTGTAAGATGGAGAATAGGGTAGAGTTAATCGGAGCTAATCCTTTCCATCAGTCTGTCGTTAATCTTTTACATTAAGTTAGTCCAGTTAGTTGTATCGGATCTTTTCTTTCGATTCTCATGAGAATCTAATGATACAGCAGGCAGTAAATTGATTTCTAAATCTTCCATCTAATGAATCCTTTTATGTTGAAGTATAGATGTTCATTGTCTGATCTGGTATTGAATTGTCATTTTTGGCATTACCATGTTCTTATTTGTTAGTTACAATTGTGTCTTTTACTTTCGGCTTTCAAGTCTTTTGAGTCTATTTTTTTTAAAAAAAATAGATTTCTACACACAATTGTGAATGCGGAGTATGGGTTACAGGATAACTCAAAAAATGAAAATCGCTGACACATATGATTGGACAAAAACATTACATATTAAGGCAGCTTTTTCCAACCTTTTTTGTGGCTCGCGTACCACTTGGTAGTAAATCTTGCTAAATTTTACCACTTCGTAAAAATGATTGTATTTCGTGAAAATTTGTTATTCCGAGTGTGTAATTTTATTATTATTTGTGATAGAGTTGCAGTGCATCTGTTACAAAGCAGTTCAAGTTCATGTTCACTTTATAAACTTTGTAAAGTGTAAGATCTTAGTTTTAAAACTTTTTTTAAATAATTAAAAATTGCGTACATATTTTTCTCATCAAGATTATTAATTAATTTACAAAGTTCTTCTTTAGGATTATTATATTTGTGCCCAAATCTTCTAAATTAATTTCTTTGAAGCATTCAACTACCTGTAAGTACCAATTAAATTTAATGTTGCTTGAATAGAGCTTACTCATTACAATCCAGTCTCTTTAAGCAGATTTTTTACATAGTCATCATTTAAGTTCTGTCACGTGATAATTGTATTAAATTTTCTTTATCTTTTATTGATAATGATGTAGCTTTTCCAAAAATTTTCTTTATAGAAGGGGGTTTGAAATCCAATTATCATTTGTGTTTTACGGGTTTTGGAAAATACTCCATGAAAGGCAATTTTAATCCTGTTAAATGTGCTATTATATTATTATTAATTTTTTCGTGAACGACCAACCAGCAACTCGCGTACCACAGATTGGGAAACGCTGCATTCCTAATATTACATAACCCTAAATAATAATTTTAACTGATTACTCTAGCATAATTGCCTTTTAAAAGAATTTAAAAACTTGACTTGAACTCAGTATTACCTTGGTGAAGTAGGAAAGATACAAAAGCAGTATAGGCTAGCCACTTCCAAGAGCAGGAAGTGATTAGCAAAGAAGTAGGAGCTGAGGACCGCAAGAATGCTCGTCAAGATCATCTTCGTCTGCAAAAGCCGTAACCTCACCTTCTTGTTATCTCCCCATTCGAGTTGATAGGAAATCCTATTACAACAGAAAACGATTTATCAGAACCAATTTTTTATTCACGAAGATGAGTTTTTATTAAATCATCAACCACACTGTTCTCAGCTTCCATTTGTGAATCAAAATAGCATAATGTTATTGGAATTTAAATTGCTCCCGCTTTTTCTTAAAAAGGTAAAATATTTGACTAATAGATCAATTCACAACAGCAAGGTAAATTTAGTAAATTAACTGCGTTTTTTTAAACTTATTAATAAGACAAATTTTTTGTAGAGGGAAAATGGCGATTCTGGCGCACCTAAATTGTGCTCTTACACACTCGGTTTTACTGAGTAGTATGCTATAGTTTTCTTGAGTACAGATCCATTAGTTGAGAAGATATTGAGAGTTGAAATTTTTTTGGGTCATGGTTTTGCTGTGAAATGGGGCGCTTATAACTCCCACAGTAAACAACAGATTATTCGTATGAAATTTTGTGCTCTTACACACTCGGTTTTACTGAGTAGTATGCTATAGTTTTCTGGAGTACAGATCCATTAGTTGAGAAGATATTGAGAGTTGAAATTTTTTTGGGTCATGGTTTTGCTGTAAAATAAGGCCCTTGTAACTCCCACAGTAAACAACAGATTATTCTTATGAAATTTTGTGCTCTTACACACTCGGTTTTACTGAGTAGTATGCTATAGTTTTCTTGAGTACAGATCCATTAGTTGAGAAGATATTGAGAGTTGAAATTTTTTTGGGTCATGGTTTTGCTGTGAAATGGGGCGCTTATAACTCCCACAGTAAACAACAGATTATTCGTATGAAATTTTGTGCTCTTACACACTCGGTTTTACTGAGTAGTATGCTATAGTTTTCTTGAGTACAGATCCATTAGTTGAGAAGATATTGAGAGTTGAAATTTTTTTGGGTCATGGTTTTGCTGTGAAATGGGGCGCTTATAACTCCCACAGTAAACAACAGATTATTCGTATGAAATTTTGTGCTCTTACACACTCGGTTTTACTGAGTAGTATGCTATAGTTTTCTTGAGTACAGATCCATTAGTTGAGAAGATATTGAGAGTTGAAATTTTTTTGGGTCATGGTTTTGCTGTGAAATGGGGCGCTTATAACTCCCACAGTAAACAACAGATTATTCGTATGAAATTTTGTGCTCTTACACACTCGGTTTTACTGAGTAGTATGCTATAGTTTTCTTGAGTACAGATCCATTAGTTGAGAAGATATTGAGAGTTGAAATTTTTTTGGGTCATGGTTTTGCTGTGAAATGGGGCGCTTATAACTCCCACAGTAAACAACAGATTATTCGTATGAAATTTTGTGCTCTTACACACTCGGTTTTACTGAGTAGTATGCTATAGTTTTCTTGAGTACAGATCCATTAGTTGAGAAGATATTGAGAGTTGAAATTTTTTTGGGTCATGGTTTTGCTGTGAAATGGGGCGCTTATAACTCCCACAGTAAACAACAGATTATTCGTATGAAATTTTGTGCTCTTACACACTCGGTTTTAATGAGTAGTATGCTATAGTTTTCTTGAGTACAGATCCATTAGTTGAGAAGATATTGAGAGTTGAAATTTTTTTGGGTCATGGTTTTGCTGTAAAATAAGGCCCTTGTAACTCCCACAGTAAACAACAGATTATTCTTATGAAATTTTGTGCTCTTACACACTCGGTTTTACTGAGTAGTATGCTATAGTTTTCTTGAGTACAGATCCATTAGTTGAGAAGATATTGAGAGTTGAAATTTTTTTGGGTCATGGTTTTGCTGTGAAATGGGGCGCTTATAACTCCCACAGTAAACAACAGATTATTCGTATGAAATTTTGTGCTCTTACACACTCGGTTTTACTGAGTAGTATGCTATAGTTTTCTGGAGTACAGATCCATTAGTTGAGAAGATATTGAGAGTTGAAATTTTTTTGGGTCATGGTTTTGCTGTAAAATAAGGCCCTTGTAACTCCCACAGTAAACAACAGATTATTCTTATGAAATTTTGTGCTCTTACACACTCGGTTTTACTGAGTAGTATGCTATAGTTTTCTTGAGTACAGATACATTAGTTGAGAAGATATTGAGAGTTGAAATTTTTTTGGGTCATGGTTTTGCTGTAAAATAAGGCCCTTGTAACTCCCACAGTAAACAACAGATTATTCTTATGAAATTTTGTGCTCTTACACACTCGGTTTTACTGAGTAGTATGCTATAGTTTTCTTGAGTACAGATCCATTAGTTGAGAAGATATTGAGAGTTGAAATTTTTTTGGGTCATGGTTTTGCTGTGAAATGGGGCGCTTATAACTCCCACAGTAAACAACAGATTATTCGTATGAAATTTTGTGCTCTTACACACTCGGTTTTACTGAGTAGTATGCTATAGTTTTCTTGAGTACAGATCCATTAGTTGAGAAGATATTGAGAGTTGAAATTTTTTTGGGTCATGGTTTTGCTGTGAAATGGGGCGCTTATAACTCCCACAGTAAACAACAGATTATTCGTATGAAATTTTGTGCTCTTACACACTCGGTTTTACTGAGTAGTATGCTATAGTTTTCTTGAGTACAGATCCATTAGTTGAGAAGATATTGAGAGTTGAAATTTTTTTGGGTCATGGTTTTGCTGTGAAATGGGGCGCTTATAACTCCCACAGTAAACAACAGATTATTCGTATGAAATTTTGTGCTCTTACACACTCGGTTTTACTGAGTAGTATGCTATAGTTTTCTTGAGTACAGATCCATTAGTTGAGAAGATATTGAGAGTTGAAATTTTTTTGGGTCATGGTTTTGCTGTGAAATGGGGCGCTTATAACTCCCACAGTAAACAACAGATTATTCGTATGAAATTTTGTGCTCTTACACACTCGGTTTTACTGAGTAGTATGCTATAGTTTTCTTGAGTACAGATCCATTAGTTGAGAAGATATTGAGAGTTGAAATTTTTTTGGGTCATGGTTTTGCTGTGAAATGGGGCGCTTATAACTCCCACAGTAAACAACAGATTATTCGTATGAAATTTTGTGCTCTTACACACTCGGTTTTACTGAGTAGTATGCTATAGTTTTCTTGAGTACAGATCCATTAGTTGAGAAGATATTGAGAGTTGAAATTTTTTTGGGTCATGGTTTTGCTGTGAAATGGGGCGCTTATAACTCCCACAGTAAACAACAGATTATTCGTATGAAATTTTGTGCTCTTACACACTCGGTTTTAATGAGTAGTATGCTATAGTTTTCTTGAGTACAGATCCATTAGTTGAGAAGATATTGAGAGTTGAAATTTTTTTGGGTCATGGTTTTGCTGTAAAATAAGGCCCTTGTAACTCCCACAGTAAACAACAGATTATTCTTATGAAATTTTGTGCTCTTACACACTCGGTTTTACTGAGTAGTATGCTATAGTTTTCTTGAGTACAGATCCATTAGTTGAGAAGATATTGAGAGTTGAAATTTTTTTGGGTCATGGTTTTGCTGTGAAATGGGGCGCTTATAACTCCCACAGTAAACAACAGATTATTCGTATGAAATTTTGTGCTCTTACACACTCGGTTTTACTGAGTAGTATGCTATAGTTTTCTGGAGTACAGATCCATTAGTTGAGAAGATATTGAGAGTTGAAATTTTTTTGGGTCATGGTTTTGCTGTAAAATAAGGCCCTTGTAACTCCCACAGTAAACAACAGATTATTCTTATGAAATTTTGTGCTCTTACACACTCGGTTTTACTGAGTAGTATGCTATAGTTTTCTTGAGTACAGATACATTAGTTGAGAAGATATTGAGAGTTGAAATTTTTTTGGGTCATGGTTTTGCTGTAAAATAAGGCCCTTGTAACTCCCACAGTAAACAACAGATTATTCTTATGAAATTTTGTGCTCTTACACACTCGGTTTTACTGAGTAGTATGCTATAGTTTTCTTGAGTACAGATCCATTAGTTGAGAAGATATTGAGAGTTGAAATTTTTTTGGGTCATGGTTTTGCTGTGAAATGGGGCGCTTATAACTCCCACAGTAAACAACAGATTATTCGTATGAAATTTTGTGCTCTTACACACTCGGTTTTACTGAGTAGTATGCTATAGTTTTCTTGAGTACAGATCCATTAGTTGAGAAGATATTGAGAGTTGAAATTTTTTTGGGTCATGGTTTTGCTGTGAAATGGGGCGCTTATAACTCCCACAGTAAACAACAGATTATTCGTATGAAATTTTGTGCTCTTACACACTCGGTTTTACTGAGTAGTATGCTATAGTTTTCTTGAGTACAGATCCATTAGTTGAGAAGATATTGAGAGTTGAAATTTTTTTGGGTCATGGTTTTGCTGTGAAATGGGGCGCTTATAACTCCCACAGTAAACAACAGATTATTCGTATGAAATTTTGTGCTCTTACACACTCGGTTTTACTGAGTAGTATGCTATAGTTTTCTTGAGTACAGATCCATTAGTTGAGAAGATATTGAGAGTTGAAATTTTTTTGGGTCATGGTTTTGCTGTGAAATGGGGCGCTTATAACTCCCACAGTAAACAACAGATTATTCGTATGAAATTTTGTGCTCTTACACACTCGGTTTTACTGAGTAGTATGCTATAGTTTTCTTGAGTACAGATCCATTAGTTGAGAAGATATTGAGAGTTGAAATTTTTTTGGGTCATGGTTTTGCTGTGAAATGGGGCGCTTATAACTCCCACAGTAAACAACAGATTATTCGTATGAAATTTTGTGCTCTTACACACTCGGTTTTACTGAGTAGTATGCTATAGTTTTCTTGAGTACAGATCCATTAGTTGAGAAGATATTGAGAGTTGAAATTTTTTTGGGTCATGGTTTTGCTGTGAAATGGGGCGCTTATAACTCCCACAGTAAACAACAGATTATTCGTATGAAATTTTGTGCTCTTACACACTCGGTTTTACTGAGTAGTATGCTATAGTTTTCTGGAGTACAGATCCATTAGTTGAGAAGATATTGAGAGTTGAAATTTTTTTGGGTCATGGTTTTGCTGTAAAATAAGGCCCTTGTAACTCCCACAGTAAACAACAGATTATTCTTATGAAATTTTGTGCTCTTACACACTCGGTTTTACTGAGTAGTATGCTATAGTTTTCTTGAGTACAGATACATTAGTTGAGAAGATATTGAGAGTTGAAATTTTTTTGGGTCATGGTTTTGCTGTAAAATAAGGCCCTTGTAACTCCCACAGTAAACAACAGATTATTCTTGTGAAATTTTGTGCTCTTACACACTCGGTTTTACTGAGTAGTATGCTATAGTTTTCTTGAGTACAGATCCATTAGTTGAGAAGATATTGAGAGTTGAAATTTTTTTGGGTCATGGTTTTGCTGTGAAATGGGGCGCTTATAACTCCCACAGTAAACAACAGATTATTCGTATGAAATTTTGTGCTCTTACACACTCGGTTTTACTGAGTAGTATGCTATAGTTTTCTTGAGTACAGATACATTAGTTGAGAAGATATTGAGAGTTGAAATTTTTTTGGGTCATGGTTTTGCTGTAAAATAAGGCCCTTGTAACTCCCACAGTAAACAACAGATTATTCGTATGAAATTCTGTGCTCTTACACACTCTGTTTAACACTGCGTCTAGTATGGATTTGTATTATTTTTTAGCGACCTTAAACTATTAATATTTAGGTTTAAACTAGCTAGTATTCTATCAAAATAATACTAAAAAAAATACCCATCAACTTGAGCCTTCTCGCCAACGAACTCTCATAATAACGCCCTGAGCTAGGCAATAAATCTGTCGTAAAAACGGAGTTGCTAAATTCCATTTTGACCGAATTCTCGCTAGTTTTAATCCTAAATTCTGCATCTAGTCATTTAAGTTTTTTTCTTATTTATACTATAATAAATATTTCGCTCGACTTTTTATTAGTTTATGCCCAATTTGTTATTATTTAAATTTGTTGCAAGGTCTATATTCAAGGAAGAAAAGAATTATAAAACTATTTAACGCTAATTTTTCTACGATTGAAAATGAACTAAATTTTGTTTTTCGGAATTTAAATCTGGATTAAGGTTCTGTAATCTGGATTTTTCTGACGATAACGTGGAATGAGTTCTCTCCACACTGATCGCAATCCCAATTCGGAACAGAGAGGAGTTAATTTCTTTTTAAACATCATTTTAAGTAACCATTTTTAAAGGATATGTTATTTTTCAAACCTGAAACAGTATACTTGTTTAATAACCTATTTATACGTTTACAAAATAATAATTATAATTATACATTCATTAGCTACAGTTATTTTTAAGCAAATATTTTGTGTGAAACTTTCACTAAAGTGATTATTTCAATGCTTTTACGGTCGTGTAACTCCCAATAAGGATCCGCTTAAGTAAAAGTTCATTATAATAATAAAATTTAAGGGTTTGTGTAGCATAAAATGAATAGAATAACCTTCTTGTAAACTCTTTAATAAATACCCTTCTAAACTACGTACTTTATCCACATCTTTACATTATCCACAGTAGATTTACTCCAAAAGTAGCGATATATTATATTTTACAATTTTAATAACAAATTAAATGTTTTTGCTTCATAATAAAAAGGTTGTTTGTCAAAAAATTTCACGAAAAAGCATTACGTTGAAAAACACCTAAATTCAATTTTTTTTCTCTCTTTATCTGTGAAAGATAAAATTCCCAATTTTTTTTTTTAAATATAAAGAATATCCTCGTTTACAAGAGTAATTTTTTTGCAACAACCCTGATCTAATAAATTTTTGGGGAAAACGTTGCAAAAAAAAAACAACGGCATTTTCTTGTTCTTTTTGTTGTTACCTTTTTTTTTGTGAACAACGTAGCGCCTAACAGCGTGAACTGATGTTCATGAATGTAGTGTTCATTCGATTCACAATTTAATGTAAGATGTACCTTTTAGTATGTTTTGATGTAATGCCGGCTGTAAAGCATTATATTAATAATAATTCTGTAAAATTTTAGCACGATTTTGATAAAAATTTAGCAGGATAATTGTGGATTCAAATTTCCTAACTCTCTTTAAATCTATTCAGAAAAAAATACTACTACTATCATTGCCAAAATTCGCAGTTGAATGAGAAATTACAAAGAGAAAGAGAATTACGTGGAAGTCTTGTAATTGCAGTTTAATTTCTCTTACACCTCTTAAGAGGAAGTTAATAATTTATCAGTTAATAATTTAGGCAGTTTTTCCTACCTGGGTGTTTAAGCTTTCATCCTGATCTGATGAATGTTAAGATATTAACCCTTAAGCCGTCACGTCGGGTCATATTGACCCAGTTCATACTTTCAAGTCTTCTATTTTAATTTTCTCGAAACCTATTAGATCTGGGTTGTTGCAAAAAAATTACAGCTATAAAGGAGGGTTTGCCCTTTATTTTAAAGAAAATTTGGGAATTTTATCTTTAGTAGAAAAAGAGAAAAAAATTGTCAAAGTTGGGTGTTTTTCAACGTTACGCTTTTTCGTGCAGTTTTTGACGATCAACCCTTATACAACTGTCCTACCGGACAGTTTTAATATCTATAAGGGCTGGGCTCGCGAAATTTTTATTTATCTCTTTTTGACGTATTTTGATTGAGATGGCATAGGATTTTTTCCCGCCGCCTGCTGTACAGCCATTTTGACCCGAGGTGACGGTTTGTGTCAATCATTTCTTAGTGTTTTGACCCGAGGTGATTCCTTGAGTAACATTTTTCTCCTCCAATAAAACTGTTTCCGAAGCAACTAATTCTTTAATTTTATTCAATAAAAGGAATGTTTTTTATTGTTACTGCTAATAATAATATTGTACGAGTATCAAAGTTGCCTTGCCGCCGAGAGGGATGTAACTATTGTCCGAGGAGATTGTTCTGGGAGTTGAGTGACCGAAGTCTATCGCGGTCCACCACTGTATAAACAAAAGGCCAGATTTACCTGAGCCGGAGAAGTAAGGTTCGAGTTCAAAGTGGCCTTGCCGCCGAGGGGGATGTAGCTATTGTCCGTGGAGATTGTTCTGGGAGTTTAGTGACCAAAAGTCTATCGCGGTCCACCACTGTGTAAAAGCCCCCAGTGTGGGTGGGGGTAGGATTTATTACATATATCACATATAAAAATTATGCTCAACGCAAAAATAGAAATTTCAAAATGGGCCGACGCACCTTCCTCAAAAGTTTGGGGCATCAATTATTGCGAAACATCATTATCAGAAGGTCGCTGAGCACCGTGATCCCACGGAATTTGAAGGTGAGTACCAATATGTATCTGCAAGAAGAAGGCGCAACAATTCTTCCGATTACAACAAATGGAGAAGACATTCCTAACCCTAAAAAACGAAGAAGATGCCACATATGCCCTAGTACAAGGGACAATAAATATCCTACTTTTTGCAGTAACTGTAAAAATTACCTATGTAAGATACACTCAGTAACTATTTGCACTAACTGTAGAAATAATTGTAATTAATTAACTGTTTTAATTTTAATTGTAAACTGTAAATATTTTTTCTGTTTTTCATTACATGCTAAGCAGCACCTCATTTAGAAATTACATCTTTATGTTACTGATTTTTTTAAAAATTTGTATTTCTGTTTTATTAAAGTATAAATAAATGTTTTGTCTTCGATTTCTATTCCCTGTAACATGATATTAGTTAGTTTTTCCTTTTTATTTAATAGTTTTTAATGCTAGGTCAATATGACCCGAGGTGACGGCTTATGGCACTTCACATAAGGTGACGGCTCAAGGGTTAAGAGCATGCTTTCATCTATGAAAAGTTTAGCCGCCATTTTCTACTAGTCTAAACAATCATTCACTCGTAATAAAGAGATTTGATATAGCCTGTGAAAACATAAGATTTCATAATAATCTGATCAATATGGCGATATGTTTTGAACCAAGAGAAGTTTAGCCTAGTATGCTTTAAATATATTTCCTAACAGGACATAATTTTTATTTATGATTTTTAAAGTTAAAACAAAGAAGAAACGAGAATATAAATAATTTTATTTGTTCCTATCTTAATAACAGTTATGTTCAGAATGTCTTTGAGACATCTACCTGTGACTGACGGATGTTCCCGAGCCTTAGATACTTCACATTTCTTTAATTTCTGTACATTTGCATATTTTATTTTTGTTTATTTTTTATTTTTTAATAAAGTATTAGTATATTATTATATTTGATAAATTCTAGTCAAAATTTATTCAATATTTAAATCATGTTCTTCATTATTTTAATTAACAAATCTACGATTATAATACGAGCTTTTGAAACCAGCCAATCTGGACTATAAATAGGTTAACAGAATGATGTTTAGGCTACCCAAACAGTAGTCCATTAATGCTACATGGCCTTAGATTTTGTTAGAAGTCGATAAAAATTTCGGGCAACACTTTTCTATAAATATTAGATAAAGGAATGGAAATTAAACCACAAAATCCACAATAAACATTGCTTACTTCCGTTTCTATTTCACCTTTACCCTTACCATTTTGTATGAATATTGAATGGAGCAACAGCTACTACATTCATCGTGCCAGATACCCAAGGAAAACTGCAGCGAACTGAAGTCGCAACAACCCTTCTCCTTAGGTACTATACTCGCAAATCCTAAATTACAAAGTTTCTTTGCAATTTGGAATTTTTACCTACAGTTAGATTCTATATTACATTACAAAAGTTTGAGATAGAAAATATTTTACTTCAAGAACGCCTTAACATCAATTTTCTTATAAAAAAAGACGCTCAAAATCTGGTTTGAACGCTTAACATGATATTCTCTTATCACAATTCATGTGATAAATGTTCATGTATCTTAGCATTTGTTTGGAGATAAACAAATAAATAAGAATAATCCACTTCAATATTACATAAGTTCATTGCAATAAAATCTTACTGCTTTGGTAATTACCGTTGAATAACTATGAAAGTATAGGATGAAAAAATAATTGCCATTTCAGTAGAGTAAAATTTATTTTGCCGAGCTTTCGACCTAAGGACTAGGTCATCTACAGGGCTGTGGAACATGTTTACAGATTGTTAACAATGATTGCACAGCACTGATTGCACAATGATTAACAATGATGGTTGCACAGCACAGAAAATCATCACACTTTCGATTTCCCAAACACAAAGATACTTAAATCAGAAACCAACACAACAAAAAAGGAAAGTGCTAGAAATGATGTATATAAGAGGGTCGTTTGAAAAGTCCGTGCAAAGTCAGAGAGATAGCACTACTGGCGCGTATCGAGGTTATGTTTAGTTAGTAGCATCTCTTGGAAGAACACACACCAAGTTTCAGCCAGATCGGTCTATTTCTCTGTGTTTGGCATTCGTTTGAATCGAGGAAGTCGAGTGATTTTCAAAAAATGGACGAAAAAGAATTTCGTGTGTTGATTAAACACTACTTTATGAAAGGCAAAACGTCTCAGGAGGCTAAAGAGAAGCTTGATAAACATTATGGTGACTCTGCACCTTCGATTAGAACAGTTTATAAGTGGTTTCAAAATTTTCGGAGTGGCCACATGGGCAAAGTGACGTTGGACGCCCTGTTGAGGTTACTACTCCAGAAATCATTGATAAAATCCATGATATGGTTGATGGATGACAGAAGAGTGAAGGTGCGTGAGATTGCAAGTGCTGTGGGCATCTCGAATGAACGGGTACATAATATTTTGCATCAACATTTGGACATGACAAAGCTATCCGCAAGATGGGTGCCGCGATTGCTCACGCTTGACCAAAAACGAAATCGTGTGAAGTGTTGCAAGGACGGTTTGCAGCTGTTCCAGAAGAATCCGCAGGACTTTAAGCGTCGTTTCGTCACTGTGGATGAAACATGGATACATCACTACACTACTGAGACCAAAGAACAATCTAAACAATGGGTTACCAAGGGGGAATCTGCGCCAAAAAAGGCGAAGACCGTTCCTTCGGCCGGAAACATTATGGCGACTGTCTTTTGGGATTCGCAAGGAATAATCCTCAACGACTATCTGGAAAAGGGTAAAACTATTACAGGTGCATATTATTCATCGTTATTGGACCGTTTGAAAAACCGAGCTGCAAGAAAAACGCCCACGATTGGCCCACAAAAAAGTCCTTTTCCATCACGACAACGCACCAGCTCACACCTCAGCAGTTGTGGTCGCAAAATTAATGAAAATAGGGTTCCAACTCGTTTCACATCCCCCCTATTCTCCAGACTTGGCTCCCTCGGACTACTATTTGTTCCCCAATATGAAGAAATGGCTGGCGGGAAAAAGATTTTATTCAAACGAGGAGGTGATTGCAGAAACGAATGGCTATTTTTCAGGCTTGGACAAATCCTATTATTCGGAAGGGATCAACAAACTAGAGCAGCGTTGGACGAAGTTTATAAGCCTAAAAGGAGACTATGTTGAAAAATAAAAAAGGTTTACCCCAAAAAATTAAGTAGTTTTTATTTTTGCACGGACTTTTCAAAAGACCCTCGTATCTAAGACAGAAAACAGTTTAAATTTAAAAACAGACACGAACAATTTAAACAACATATACGCAAACTTACTACAAAATACTTGGACAATTGGCAACACTGACTTCCACACAAGCTAACACATATCACACACAGACCGATCACACTCAGTCCATGAACAGACAAGACAGAAGACACACCAACTCTGTAATGTAAAAATATTACTTTGTAAACTAGGTAAATAATGTTTGTAAATTTCGTTACATTATACATATTCATTTTAATAGAATCATTGTTAACAATCTGTAAACATGTTCCACAGCCCTGAAGATGACCTAGTCCCTAGGTCGACAGCAGAATAAATCTATTAAGACTGAAATGGCAATTATTTTTCAAACTATGAATCAGCTATCAAAAAGAATGAACAACAATATGAAAGTATTTTTCTTTTTATGTGGCGTTTAGGATCAGCTGATTTACTTTAAATTTTGAAAATTAATTCCTTAATTAATTATTATCAACATTAAAGAGGTGGCAAGATAGTACAATTAACAATGATAGAGCACTTTAAAAAAAATGTCTGAGCACTTCACCCTCTCTCAAAAAATGCCCTTAATCTAAGATTTTTTTAAAATAAAAATTATAGATCTATACAGGTTGTACACGAAGGAGAGGTTTGAAACTTCGGGGAGGTGTTTCAGCAGCTCAAATGCAACAAAAAATATTCTAATTCACTTTGACCCGATTCTCATTAGTGTCCCAAGATATTTGCATTTTTTTACTTTTCCGTCCGATATTCGCGTTTTCCACCATAAAAACGAGTCGTAACTTTTCTATCCTTTACCCTACAACAAATCTGCTTATTCCAAACGAAAGAGAATTAAATTTCCTATAAATCTGCTTAATCCAGAGCCTAAAAACGTTTCTTATAAACAATGAAATCTTTACTTTAATGTCTAAAAAAATTGTTAAAAATGTTTGTAGCGCTTTTAGGTAGCCACATACTTAAATATTGTATTTTATTACTACTGCGTTTTATTACTACTGTATTTTTTTATTTTTCTTTTATAAACTATAGATATAGTTATAAAATAAACATAGACAAAAATTGACATACGAGTCAATATTCAATAATTTGATATCAGCAAAAAAGTCGGTTACGCAAAATCCCAGTTTTCTGCATTTACACCCCTCTGTTCGGGGTAGGGTTTTATTAAAAACAAAAACATCTATATGATCTTGAAGCTCAATAAATGCACAAGTTTTCCTGTAATTGGGTGACTCCTTGATTCATTAATCATTGAAAAAATACAGTTGAAAATTTTAAACAGAAATCATCGAGAACGAATTTTTTTAGACATTAAAGTAAGAATTTCATTGATTATTAGAAACATTTACAGCCTCTGTATTGAGCAAATTTATAGGAAATTTAATGCTCTTTCGTTTGGAATAAGCAGATTTGTTATAGGGCAAAGGATAGAAAAGTTACGGCCGTTTTTATGGTGAAAAACGCGAATATCGACGGAAAAGTTAAAAATGCAAATAACTTGGACACTATTGAGAATCGGGCCAAAGTGAATAGAATATTTTTTGTTGCATTTGAGCTGCTGAATCACCTCCCCGAAGTTTCGACTTCTCCTCCGTGTACACCCTGTATATGCAACTAGTACAACGAGTTTTTAAACTAAAAAATTAGTTCAAAATAAATATTTAAAAAAAGGCGTTCTTAGTCTTTCGAGTTACGAAGGATTAATAGGCATGCACACAGAAAAATTGGTAAAAACCACTTTTTTCGGACTCCGGAGAACACGAAAACGGATATTTGCGGTACTAACTCAAAACCAAAAATCTGTATTATTACAATAAGAGAAAATAAAAAAATTAAATTAGTAATTCTTGAATAATGGATTGATTTGGAGCTGTGTTTTGAATACACTGGTGACAGTACATTCCTTTTCATTTTAAAAAATAAAATTTAAAAAAGTAGTATTATTGAACAGAAATTCGACTGGCCCAGGTGAAAGAAGACAATGTCTCTCATGTGTATACAAACTAAGTGATCCGTAGAGAATGCAAAATGTACATTGAGGATGTAATTTACTTACTGAGAACATGTAACCTCTACACGGTAGAGGCGGCGGAGGCGGTTTAAAAGCTTCCGTTTTTATTACTGCTGGTAGCGAGAACATGTCGCTAACACCAGGGATAGCTTAAATTCCTGCCCGCTCTGGCTGGTTGTGTTATTTATATATTTCTTCCTTATTCGTCGCCTTCACTGTATCCGACAGACAGTTCACTTGAAAAAAGGGCAGCATTATTCCGTCTGTGTGACACACAAAACTAGGGTACAAAACCGTGACAGGCCATGTCGCTCAGAGCTACATTACTTAGATTGGTCTAACACCACTTTAAAGCATCACTGGGATTCATCAGCGTTTTCTAGAAAGTTTGATTAAATTGAAATTAATGCTATTGGAAATCGCTAAATTCAATTTAAGTAAGCTTCTAGTAATAATATGATTTTGTTTTTCTTAATTTCTCCTAATTTACGAAGTAAGAAAAGAAGAATTGTAATTTGGAAGTATCCATTTTGAAAGCCTCCGGAGTCCTTCAACAGTAACCCTGAACAAAATAACCTCAACACATACTTTGTTCACAATCTACAAAAAGAATAAAATGTAATTAGTGAATATGATAAAAGAAAACTTCATGACTGGATCAGCTTGAGGAGAGAAGCTACCCTCCGGCAGCACTCTCACTAGAGTTTCTCACATTTACTGGAGCTGGTCACGAGGCCAACAGCGTTTCAATCGTCGTGGAGGACGATCTGGAATCGTTTTAGAGGCAAGATTTTGAACAAGAGGATTTGTACAAGGTGTGGCTACTAAATAACGAGACTGATGCTGCTACAGAAGAACTATGCATGCGCCAAATCTTAACGACCCACTGCTGTGCAGCATAAAGCCTTCTCTTTCGATTGCAGCGTCTCACGTGTTTGTAGAGAAATCTGTCTGCCCCGGAACCGTCCTTTGTGTAAGAGGTGTTAGTTTCGTTTTGCGCGAAAACATGATACTACACATGTAGTAAAGCAACGAATTGTAGTGAAATTTCACATCAAAACTTGGTAAAACCGCTACTGAAACTTATCTTTTATTAAAAGAAGTTTATGGCGATGAATGTTAATTACGTGCGCAAATTTTATTACTGGTTCAAGCGTTTCCAAGATGGCCGAGAAGACGTCAGAGATGATGACCGCCCGGGTCACCCTTCCACGTCCAAAACGGATGAAAATATCGATTATAATTAATCAGCATTACTACCGGTGAGGTGCTTGCTTAACTCCGTGAAAGAGTAAGGAAAAAAACGACCCGATTTGTGGAAGAAGCTCACACTGCATTGCCGTGTCAAGACGTTTCTAGCCAAGTACTAACATCCCAGTTTTAGGCCATCCGCCTTATTCGCCTGACCTGGCCCCATGTGACTTTTTGATCTGTTCCCCCAAAGTCAAATCTGCATTAAAAAGAACACGATTTTAGTCCGTTGAAGCTGTGAAAGAAAAAGCGGCATGCGTCATGCAGGAGCTCACAGAAAATGACTTCCAGCACTGTTTCGAACAATGGTAAATTCGCATGGAGCGTTGTAGGGATAGGGGAGGGGTGTATATTGAAGGTGATAATAACTAAATATGTATAAATTTAAAATAAAATGTTTTACAGCAATAGTCTCGTTATATAATAGCCACATCTCGTACAGAATGGAAGAGAGTCAAAAAATTTTCTTTATTTAGATTTGGATTCGTCTGTTACCTATGAGATTTTGAGGTCGTTATGGAGGATGGAGTTGGAGACATAAAATGGTGAATTCGTAGTCTGACGGAGAATTTTTGATTGAAAGGACTGTATTTTTTGTGAATTGGAAAGTTTGGCTGAACCCCACAGTTCAAGTCCGTATGTCCAGATCCGGTTTGAGTACGCTGTTGAATTATATTTGTCGTTTATGTTCCAGTGGTAGCTACGATTGTCTGCCAATTAGTCGCATCAGTGACTTGTTTCTTCGGTTGAATTCAAGTCTCTTCTAGTTTAGTGTGCGGGTTCTATCTTAAGTCTTTTGTCGATGTACATCCCAAGGTAGCGAACTAAATTAGTAGAAGGAAGAGGAATTGAGTTAAAGCTTATAGGAGGACAAGAATTACGACGCAGAGTAAAAGTTATCTGTTCGCACTTTTGAGTATTGAATTTGACTCTCCACTTTTTGGCCCAGGGTTCTAGTTTGTGTAAATGAGAATGTAGATGAGAGGATGCTGTAGTGGCGTCTGAGTTAGAAGAGAGAATAGCAGTATCGTCAGTGTAAGTGCAGAGCAGTGTGTTTGAGTCAGTTGGTAGGACAGATGTGTACACAGTATAGAGAAGCGGTTCATGAATACTACCTTGAGGTACACCAGCCCGTGACAGAGAGGCAAAATTTTAGATTAAAAAAAAAGAAAAAACACTTTTCTTTCAGGTAGCCAATCATCAAGTAAGTTGTTGCATCTCGTTTCTTATTGGTTGTGTCCCATAGTGGGCAGTGGCCAATTAGATGGCCCCAAGAATACAAGGTCGTATTGTCGCAAATGCTGTAAAAGATTGTCTATCATCTGGAAATAAAAAATTGTAAGTAATGTCACCTTCTCCCATATTCTGTCAAAAATCTGGGTCTGTCTGTAGACTATCTGTAAGTCTTGGTGTTTCCGGACCTGAGTTTTCTCTTCCTTTTGTGGCTAGTACTCCAATTTTTTTTTCGTTTTCTCAACCTTTTTTCAATTTCCCAGTGGATAGTGTCTTATATGTTCTGTCAGTGGCCCAGTGGATATCTTTGTTTTTTTAGACTATCCGTTTTTATAATTGAAGAGCTTGGTGCAAAAAGGAGTTATCCTACAGTTTTTAAAAATTTTTACTAGGGACAAAAAACTAAATATGCTTTAAGATGTATTCCTTTTGTTGTGTCTGCTGTAAGGATTAGTTAATATATTGTGATGGGGTCATTTTAGGGCTCAATTTGAACTTTCTAGGGCATTTTTTAAGCTTGCTATAAGCAAAAGTTATTTTGCAGCTAAAACTCTTTTTTGCACCAAAATCATAATTTTCAGTAAAACTTGAGTAGATATTAAGTACTTTAGTCAACAGATTTCTTGTTTTTTGAGCTTTTAAGTGGCATTTTGTGTCTTGTCGAAGCGAATGTTAGATATATTATTATGTCTGTCAAAAAGAAAAATAATAATATCTACCTAATATAAACATTAAATACGAGGGTCGTTTGAAAAGTCCGTGCAAAAGTAAAAACTACTTAATTTTTTGGGGTAAACCTTTTTTATTTTTCAACATTGTCTCCTTTTAGGCTTATACACTTCGTCCAACGCTGCTCTAGTTTGTTGATCCCTTCCGAATAATAGGATTTGTCCAAGTCTGAAAAATAGCCATTCGTTTCTGCAATCACCTCCTCGTTTGAATAAAATCTTTTTCCCGCCAGCCATTTCTTCATATTGGGGAACAAATAGTAGTCCGAGAGAGCCAAGTCTGGAGAATAGGGGGCATGTGAAACGAGTTGGAACCCTATTTCCATTAATTTTGCGACCACAACTGCTGAGGTGTGAGCTGGTGCGTTGTCGTGATGGAAAAGGACTTTTTTGTGGGCCAATCGTGGGCGTTTTTCTTGCAGCTCGGGTTTCAAACGGTCCAATAACGATGAATAATATGCACCTGTAATAGTTTTACCCTTTTCCAGATAGTCGATGAGTATTATTCCTTGCGAATCCCAAAAGACAGTCGCCATAATCCTTCCGGCCGAAAGAACGGTCTTCGCCTTTTTTGGCGCAGATTCCCCCTTGGTAACCCATTGTTTAGATTGTTCTTTGGTCTCAGGAGTGTAGTGATGTATCCACGTTTCATGCACAGTGACGAAACGACGCTTAAAGTCCTGCGGATTCTTCTGGAACAGCTGCAAACCGTCCTTGCAACACTTCACACGATTTCGTTTTTGGTCAAGCGTGAGCAATCGCGGCACCCATCTTGCGGATAGCTATGTCATGTCCAAATGTTGATGCAAAATATTATGTACCCGTTCATTCGAGTTGCCCACAGAACTAGCAATCTCACGCACCTTCACTCTTCTGTCATCCATCACCATATCATGGATTTTATCAATGATTTCTGGAGTAGTAACCTCAACAGGGCGTCCAGAACGTTCAGCGTCACTTGTGCCCATATGGCCACTCCGAAAATTTTGAAACCACTTATAAACTGTTCTAATCGAAGGTGCAGTGTCACAATAATGTTTATCAAGCTTCTCTTTAGTCTCCTGAGGCGTTTTGCCTTTCATAAAGTAGTGTTTAATCAACACACGAAATTCTTTTTCGTCCATTTTTTGAAAATCACTCGACTTTCTCGATTCAAACGAATGCCAAACACAAAGAAATAGACCGATCTGGCTGAAACTTGGTGTGTGTTCTTCCAAGAGATGCTACTAACTAAACATAACCTCGATACGCGCCAGTGGTGCTATCTCTCTGACTTTGCACGGACTTTTCAAACGACCCTCGTAAACCTAATAAAAAATTTTTTGTTTGATTGATAGCGTCATCTTTTCTGTTTGGAGCAAAAGAAAGTTATCTGCAGTAGAAAGCTCTTTTTGCTCCAAATCTAACCTAGGTTAGAGAATAAGTAATAATAAACGAGTCTGCAGAATGACTCGTTTATGCACCAAAAGATGTAGAATTGAACATACAATAGGGGGCGCCACTAAACACATTTTCTAAATAAAAATGTAGATAACTCCTTTTTGCACCAAGCTCTTCAATTACAGAATTGCCTTTTTCTTTCAAGCCATGAGGCATTCCATACTTATTGAATTCCATGGCGCTTTTGAAAAAGAGAAAATCCGTTAAGAATTATGGCAGCTTTTTCAAAAACATTTCAGATTCTAATCAGGTATTTTAAAAATGGGATCACTTTCTATAGAAAACTCTATTTTTTTTTAATAATAATAATTATTATTTTGAGTTAATAAAATCGAATTTCTGTTTGCTTAAATCCCATACATATGTTCGGATCTCTTAAAATGTGCTGAATGGCAATAGTGGGCCCCAACTTAGAAGTCTAATAGAACAGTTACTTTATTATTTCCGTGAGTCGTATTATACTGAGCATTATTCTCTAGTCCAACCCAAGCCAACATCCAATATAAAATATATAAAATAATTCTTTACAGAAAATAAACGTTCATAAACAATAGGAATACGATTGGTAATCAAAATTTGGTAACCAGCCCCAAGCTATGTTAAAAAATATGAGCAAATATATTAATTATTAACTGAACATTGTTTTATAAATTTGTTGCTTTGTTTTGTTTTAGACAGTAGCTATTATTAAAAAAATAACTGTTTATTCGATGAATTTATTTATTGAAAACGAATGTGCAACAGTTAATCAATCAGTCAATAATTAAGCACAGAAGATGGCTCTCCATGTTCAAAAAGAAATTTGACATCTTTTACATACCGTGCTTTATGTTAGTTATTTTTTTTCTCAAAAAAAACTACCAAAAATCTATTCAGAAGAATGGATTTTCAGATTTACTTATCCTTTTCCCCGTCGGATTTGTTTGAAGCTGTATTTAAACTTCAAGAAGACCTCAATAATATCTCAGCATGGGCCACGAACAATAAGCTTACCCTGAATGTAGAAAAGACCAAAGCTATAGTTATTGGCTCCAACCCACTCCTTAAATCATTGGCTTCTCTTCCTAATCTTTTCCTCTATGATATCCCAATAGAATATTGTTCCTCTGTGAAGAACCTCGGTATCACTTTTGACCCCAAAACCTTTGCTCTGGAAAAAAACATGTTTCCCAAATCTCTCGCCGCTCCACCCACATCCTGAAGCAGTTTAATGGTTCCCCGTCACCAATTAAGGGCCCAGCAACTCCTGAGTTTCCTCTCTTGTTTTCTCCCCCCATTTCGGACTATTAGTGTATGGCACGGTCTTTCTGGTGGATATTGAAGCTAAGATTCAAAGCGCCTCATGAACTGCTTCATAAGATTTATTTTCAGCATTTCCAGAGACTCCCGCATTTCGGGAGTTGAAGTGGCTTTTTCCTGTCTATAGCCGCCAGTATTTTTTGGGCTTCATTTCTTTTCCAAGTCATCCAGTCTCAAAGGCCATCCTATATTTTTCAACTCCTTAAGTTTAAATCCTCGATCCATTCCCATAATACTAGATCTCGCTCATCTGATCTCTATATTCCCTCACTCCGTACTTCATCCTTTGACAAATCCTTCCTAATACGTGCTACCTCTCTCTGGAACTCCTTGCCATCATCTGTCCGCCATGCTCCTAACCCTATCCATCTTTAAATCCCTTCTATTCAGTTATCTCCTTTCTATCCAGCTTCCTCCGGAATTTTAATTGTTTTAATTTATTTCCTTAATTTCTGCTGTTATTTTTATTTTCACTTTTTGTAAATACTTATGTATATTTTCTGTTTAATCACAGGCCAAACTATTAAGGCCTCTATTTGTACCTGTTTTTATTTTAGGGGACAATTGTCCCAGAATAATAAATTTCTTTTCTATTCTATTCTATTCTAAAAGAATGGTAACCAGCTAACCAATTTTTCACAACAAAGCAGATTAAATAATTTAAACGAAAAATGTAATTTTGGAAAATCGATGTTGTTTTTATAAGATTTTATTATTTTTTGTAGCAACAATGTAGCGCCTAGATGCATGAATTGTTTTTCAAGAATGAAGACGTCATTCGATTTCATGTAGATTTACCTTTTGGACGACTTAAGGATGTGCATTTAATGGAAGAGGATTTGCCCCAAGCATGTAAAACCACTACTAAAACTGTTTCTCATTAATATATTTTAAAGAAAATTTGGGAATTTTATCTTTTATAGTAAAAGAGAAAAAAATTGTCAAAGTTGGGTGTTTTTCAACGTCACGCTTTTTCGTGCAGTTTTTGACGATCAACCCTTATACGAGGGTCGTTTGAAAAGTCCGTGCAAAAATAAAAACTACTTAATTTTTTGGGGTAAACCTTTTTTATTTTTCAACATAGTCTCCTTTTAGACTTATACACTTCGTCCAACGCTGCTCTAGTTTGTTGATCCCTTCCGAATAATAGGATTTGTCCAAGTCTGAAAAATAGCCATTCGTTTCTGCAATCACCTCCTCGTTTGAATAAAATCTTTTTCCCGCCAGCCATTTCTTCATATTGGGGAACAAATAGTAGTCCGAGGGAGCCAAGTCTGGAGAATAGAGGGATGTGAAACGAGTTGGAACCCTATTTCCATTAATTTTGCGACCACAACTGCTGAGGTGTGATCTGGTGCGTTGTCGTGATGGAAAAGGACTTTATTAAGGGCCAATCGTGGGCGTTTTTCTTGCAGCTCGGTTTTCAAACGGTCCAATAACGATGAATAATATGCACCTGTAATAGTTTTACCCTTTTCCAGATAGTCGATGAGGATTATTCCTTGCGATTCCCAAAAGACAGTCGCCATAATCTTTCCGGCCGAAAGAACGGTCTTCGCCTTTTTTGGCGCAGATTCCCCCTTGGTAACCCATTGTTTAGATTGTTCTTTGGTCTCAGGAGTGTAGTGATGTATCCATGTTTCATCCACAGTGACGAAACGACGCTTAAAGTCCTGCGGATTCTTCTGGAACAGCTACAAACCGTCCTTGCAACACTTCACACGATTTCGTTTTTGGTCAAGCGTGAGCAATCGCGGCACCCATCTTGCGGATAGCTTTGTCATGTCCAAATGTGGATGCAAAATATTATGTACCCGTTCATTCGAGATGCCCACAGCACTAGCAATCTCACGCAATCCATCACCATATCATGGATTTTATCAATGATTTCTGGTGTAGTAACCTCAACAGGGCGTCCAGAACGTTCAGCATCACTTGTGCCCATATGGCCACTCCGAAAATTTTGAAACCACTTATAAACTGTTCTAATCGAAGGTGCAGAGTCACCATAATGTTTATCAAGCTTCTCTTTAGTCTCCTGAGGCGTTTTGCCTTTCATAAAGTAGTGTTTAATCAACACACGAAATTCTTTTTCGTCCATTTTTTGAAAATCACTCGACTTCCTCGATTCAAACGAATGCCAAACACAAAGAAATAGACCGATCTGGCTGAAACTTGGTGTGTGTTCTTCCAAGAGATGCTACTAACTAAATATAACCTCGATACGCGCCAGTGGTGCTATCTCTCTGACTTTGCACGGACTTTTCAAACGACCCTCGTACAACTGTCCTACCAGAGAGTTTTAATTACTCTGTAAATCTCAGCCCGATTTTTGATAGAATTTGGCTGGAAGAAGTGGCTAGAGGTTCCCAAAGTGACGGTAATGTGCCATCCTGCCCAAATATTTTTAGTGTTCTTTTTTAAGAGAAATAAGAATTTCATTTGTTAATTTTTTTTAAAATTGATTTAAGGCGCGTCAACAACTGACATTGGCGCCCGGAGCTTTTTTCAGTGGGCAGTATTCTCTCGTTACAGACAACACTATCCCATCACCAGGACAGTGAGCTGTAAGTAGCACCTAGAAAGAGAAAATCTAAGGGCCAGCTGCTGGATTCGAACTAGGGACCTCCGCGTGGGAATCCAATACGCTAACCGCATAGCTAATCCCTTCCCTTTCAAGTGTTAGTGTTATTAATGGACAATATTTATTGTAATTTGAATATTAGATGAATCATTATTTTAAAGTTATGATTATTTATTGATTTCTTTTAATTACCTCACCTGTCTCTAATGAACTTCAATAGTGACTAACACGAAAACTATTTGAAGGTCTTCAGTAATCGGAGATCCATAGTTAATGAATTATTTTATTAATGTTGTGGAACCCGCAAATATATACAATATATTTATTTATTTATTGTGCATTTATAAAAGTTATTTGAAGTAGAAACCATTATCGGACACGGAAATGAATAGCGAGTCTTTGTGAAAATAGAGTTGTCAACTGAACAAAACTCCGATCTATAATAGGTGATTGATCAAAGCATCTGTCGGTTGTCATTTGCAGTAAAAGTTGAGTGCCACATTAGATGCTTGAATAAATATGGCCTTTTTTTAGAAAGATGAAAATAAAAAAATGGTGAAATACAATTTAAATACATTGATTTATTTTCCATCACAAATGGAAGTATTACGAATGTATAGATTTATTATTTTGTGAATTAGGCGCCACGGTAGCCGAGCGGTTAGAGGCGAGACCTGCAAAGCTAATATGCATTGTGGTACTGGGTTCGATTCCCGGTCTTAGGCCTTGGATTTTATTTAATGGTTAATAAAAGAAATTTACAGTAAAGTATGTTTGCTAGTCGCCTCCGTCCACTACACCTAATTTGGTAGTTGGACGTTAAGCCCCGCCTGAAAAAATAGGCGATTACTTTACTTTATTTTACTTTTATTTTATGAATTAAAGAATCATTTCTTCAGAACAGAACATTCCATGTAAGACTTAACAATAAGTACAGTATTAAAGGATAGATTCTCGTGGGACTTCCACAAGGAGCAATCATGAGTCCCTTCTCTTTAGTCAATACTGCTCAGACATTCCAGACCCTTTGTCCAAGACTTTAAGCAGGCGATACTGTAATAGCCTCCAACAAAGGCTATACTACTTACAAACATCCTGTACACTTAGTATCGAACTGGTTCCAAAGATGGAAGCTAAAGCTGAATCCTTCTAAAACAGGAGAAAAAATCTCCTGCCTTTGTAGGTCCCGGAATGAAGACTTAGCTTTAAAAACGCAACGACCAGGAGTATCTCTGGAAACAAAATGATCTTGGCCGTAATCCTAGATGAACAACTCACGTGGAGACTGTACATCAACAAGCATACACTCGACTGTAATAGTTATACCCACTAATTAACAGAAACACACCGCTCTAAACACTGCTGGCACTGTACTGCTCTACAAGACGCTCCTTAGACCTCTTTTAACATCCAGCCTGCCCAGTTTGGAGATACAGCTAGCAACACACTGACCGAAAAGACTTGCAGACTGTACATCAACACAAAACTGCAACAAGCATTACACTCGACTGAAATAGTTATACCCACTAATTAACAGAAACAGGGTTTTTCCGGAATTCCGCTTTCCTAAAAAGTTATTAGCGATTAGTTAATAGTTAGTTTTAAATTAGTTTTACGAGTAATTAGTTTTAAATGGATCACCCTGTATAATATAATAAATTTTTAAAGCATCCTTAGTCCTTCCTAATTTATGAAATAAAAACCCCTTAAATTTGTCCCATTTTAATTTTAATCTTCCACCCGAGATCGATTTTGAAAGAATAAAATCATCAGCCAATAAAAGCAATGAGATTTCTGTAGGAATATTTATTGGTAACCCTATTTCACCATTATTTCTGAAGTGAGGATGATTGATGATGGCAGAAACGGACGGTAGAAACAGAGAGATAATGCTCATTGTTCCCCGTCCACCGATTGCCTTAAAAGGGATTTCTAGAACATTAGGTAGGGGTAGCTGGAGGATTATAAAGTACCGCACATTAGTGAATCTAGAGGCGGGCAAGAAAAAAAAAACGAAGTTATGGCTTTGAATCTCCCACTGCTTTGAGTGAACTTAGAGAGGGTTCGTTAAACTTAAGAGGGAGCAAATGATTCAGGAAGTAAAGCCATTACCTCCCCAAGAAGGAAGGACTAGGACATCCAAAGCAACAAAGAGGCGCGCAGTTTCATTAGACTCAGCTCAGGCAGCAAAGGTTTGTGATTGGATAGAGCCTTAATTAAATAGGTGATTCGCCAAAATAGGGTATCCCACCTGGACTATCTGGGCGATTACAGGCCGGAGAGTTGTCCTAAACAAACCAAGCGCATGACAATCGGCGTGGGATCTCCGACTCTTCCCTGTGCTCTTTTAAAAATTCACGAATCCACCACCGATCTACAGCATCGATAACAGCTTGGGAAGACATTATAACCAACAAAGCTCCATGTCATTTCCTGGAGCAAGCCACAACATCGGATATGAATAAGTTGAACGGCGCTGGAGGAAGAGTTTTGCCCTGAAGCAGAGCACCGGTAACTCCTATCCCGCCAATGACTTGTTCTCAAAGCTACTGTACTCTTAAAGTCAACATATACTTAGTGTCATGTACTTAGTCACCTTCTTGAGGCATGTCCGAGTACAGTTCTTGCCCTAATATCTTGCTAAACTTAAGTACCTCTTTTTTGCAATGTAAGACGCGTCAACAATTTTAGGTTACTGGCGCCCGGAGCTTTTTTACAGTGCACTGCCGACTTTCGTACAGTTTTTACTCTAGTTACAGACCATAATGACCATCACCTAACAGAACTATCTTTCTTCAGGATTAATTTAGAGAGAGTGAGACCAATTGAAGTTGAAGTGGCTTTTTCCTGTCTCTCGCTGCCAGTATTCCTTTACCAAGTTATCCAATCTCGAAGACCATCTTATATTTTCCAACTCTTCAAGTTCAAATCCTCGATCCATTCTGGTAATACTAGATCTCTTCCTCTGATCTCTATATTCCCTCACACCGTACTTCATCCTTCGACAAATCCTTCCTAATAAGCGCTACCTCTTTCTGGAACTCCTTACCTCCATCTGTCCGCCATGCTCCTGCCCTTTCTATCTTTAAATCCCTTCTGTCCAATTATCTCCTTTCTACCCAGCTTCCTCCGACATGAATTCATTTATTTCCTTAATTTTAATTGTTATTTTTGTAAATACTTACTTATTTTTTGTATATAAATATCCAAAATACAGGCCAAACCATTAGGGCCTCCATTTGTACATGTTTTTATTCTAAGGGGACCAATAGTCCCAGGATAATAAATTTATTTTCTATTCCATTTTGTTAAGTTCGCTACATTCGGTATACAATCATTTATACTCATAAGAACCTCCATAGATCTTTAAGGTTGCTGTGGTTTTAGCTTTGTAGCCACTCTTTACAAATACAAAAAAATCTAAATCAAAATGCGATAGATTTGAAAATGCAGCAAAAATCTGTCCAACCTGAAGAGCATTCATACAAGAGAATGCGGAAAAAACATTGTAACTGAAGCCAAAATACTTACTAACTGCAACAATATTATTTAATTTAAAGTGAAATTTGACCCTTTTTTGTCAAAATCGTATTAATTATGGAATAATACAAAATACAATTTATAATATAGTGCGGAGATTTGGCATTCATTATGTTGCGTTCGTTATCCAAGGCACGACTTCATTACAGTAGCCTCATTATATTCAAGATATACAGCTCTCTAAATATTGTAACAAGCTAACATTTCATTTTGTTTCTCCAACTAGTTTTTTTTGTAAGAATTGTATCGCCTTATTATTTAACATTTTTTATGTTTATAAGACAAAAAATAGTGTGAACACACACGAATTTATTTTACTACAATTCTCAAATTATTAAAAACTTATTTACTTTGTCTAAAAAAAAAAATATTAAGATTCTAAAACTGTACATTACACTGAAATAGCTGTTTAGGGAGAAACTAACCATAGCCACCTCAAAATGCTGTAAAAATGATTTTGGGCAAGTAAAATTATTCAAATTCAAAACTTTTATTGATCAACATGACCCTTAAGATTTTGTCTTCCAAGGAGCTGCTAACAGCTCACTGTCCTGGAGATGGGACAGTGTTGTTCTGTAACGAGAGAACACTGCACCGGAGGCCGGTAGTGATCTGAAAAAAGCTCCGGGCGCCAATAACCACAGATGTTGACGCGCCTTAAATCATTAAAAAAATAAATAGAGAAGTAAGATATAATAGAGGCATGTGTGCATTATTTATTATTTTCGTTGAGCTACAAGTACATCTTGGCAGGTTGAAACTTGTTCTTAATATATTTATAATGGGTAACACTATTTTTTATGTATGCTATCTTGCTGCCATTATTATTTCCAATACTTTTTCTCGCCATAAATTATTAATGAAAAAAGAGGACGAAAGAAAAGCGACAAAACTCAATAACTCACACAGATGGTGTCTTATCTCGCAGAGTCGCTGGTAAACTTTAGATCACGCTGTTCCACAAACTCTGTCTTCTTTTCAATGTATTATATATCCGCTAGTAATCATTGCAATTTTTCCATTCAAAACTAACTCATTCATTTCATATATAAATAAATTACTTCCGTTACTATGAAGTTGTATGAGGACATAGCTCCTTATAGCTCTACGTTTGATTACTTTATCAAAAAAAAAAAAAAATTGTAAACAGTTTTCTTTCTAATTTGAGAAGAATTTCCTCAACAAATTCTGTGTCTATACGTTCTGTCCACCTGTCTCCATTGTGTACAGAGTCTTGGACTACACATTGTAAGACACCCTGTCGAATTATTTGTCTAGCATTCCTTAATTGAATTAAGGAATCCGAAAATTAGGCGAGAAATCTGTCCAAATAAAAGACAACAACTCCGTCTTTTTGCCAACGTTTCGACAAATATATTGTCTTCTTCAGGGCCTCCTAAGAGAGCAGTTGATAACCTACTGGCTAACCTGGCTTGCTAGCCAGAGGAGGCACCTTTCAAGGCATAGTACATGCTTCACAAGTTGGAGTAAAGTGCATTATTTGATAAATTAAGGAATAAGTTTGATCCTTTAAATGAAAGATATTGGATCACTTAAATATGTGGCAGGAGGTTTCCAATTTTTTTGGTAATTATACGCAACTCTCCAAAAATTACTAAATAATTATTAAACCTTCTTGTTTGGAACAGATGTAAAATTAATTTTTAGCCATTTTGTGTATGCTTGAGAACATCTAAAGCTCTTAACATTTGATTATTGCTTAGAAAAATCACTCGGAAAACTACTTATTTCCCGATATTAAGAAAAATACTAGCTTTACTGCCTTGGCGATATTTTCAGTAGAAAGGGGATGAAAAATACATAAAAACGACCTATCGCGTGCTCTTCTTTCTCTTTGATAACAAGTTAAAAAATTGAAATATGATTATTAAATACCAGATTTTGGAATGGCCTAGCACCTTTAATTTTGAAGATACTCTTTAAAACTATGTATATGAAAATAGGGATCAACTGCGGACACTCACTTTTGGTCGCGCGTCAGCCGCGTACGCGGGCAGTAATATAAAATCAAGTCACATATTCTGAAACTAGAGTTGACGGGCAACAAATTTTTCCTCTACCATTTTTTGCTCAGATCAACCGTTGGGGCATGAAATGCATTAGAGCCGTCTTAAAATGGAACACCCTGTATATTCAAATTCCTTATTTAAGCTAGGCGCCATGGTAGCCGAGCGGTTAGAGGTGTGGCTCATAAAGCTAAGATGTATTGCGTGGTACTGGGTTCGATTCCCGGTCTACACCTTAGATTTTATTAAATGGGTAATATAAGAATTTAACATTAAAGTATGTTTGCTAGTCGCCTCCGTTCATGATATCTATTTAGGTAGCTGGACGTAAAGTCAGCCTGGAAAAAAATAAGCATAAGTGCAATAATTAGAAAGCAGATGTAGCTCATCTGTTTAGAACTCCGGATTCCCTCACGGGATTGGATTCGAATCTAGCTGTCGAGATTTTCAGTCAAGAGGAGCTTCTTTCAGCTCACTGTCCGGTAATAATAAGTGCAGTCTACAAAGAAAGAACATCGTCCAATAGCCAGTACTGCCATTCGGGCGCTAATGTACTCAGATCTTCACGCGCCTTAAATTATCTTTAATCTCGGAGATAAAACACTTATATGACTTTCAAAAGTTATTTAGTATAGAGGGATGTCCGCTCAATCGGTTTTCTGTTAATTTGGAATGTTACCCATATTATTTTGAAATGAAGGAAAAGTAGCCTAACTTTTCTTTTTCAGGACCGCCCAAGCATTTTCCTTACCAAATCTACCGAATTCACGATTACTATTACAAAAGTGGGACCTCAGCCAAAAGAGGCTTATTGTGCCTTCCCCTTTTTGGATCTAGTAGACGAAACCTCCCCTACTAAAGAGGTTGAGGACTTTCCCTACTAGTTCTTTTTGCGCTACTATCTCCATTGGTCTCAACGTGCCAAAGGTTTCATAGCGCAATCACTCGCTTGCACCCAGTTATTTTCATGTTCTCTCCAGATCCAATCGAACTACAACCTTGGTGATCCCCAGGACAGGTCTCGGGCCAATTGAAGAAGTGTTAGCTCCATTCCTGGGCCAGTTGATCGGCTGTTTCATTCCCCTTAATCCCCACATGACTTGGCACCCATTCCAGCCAAACTTTATTGGGCTGAGCCTGTAGTTCCAGGGCCTTTTTAACATTCCCAGACCAGGGAAGAGGTAGTTCTGAAGGAAGTAAGGACCTTCAGTGCAGCTTGGCTGTCCGAAAAGATGCAAACCGAATCTAAAAGTGGCAGATCGACAAGTTTGAATGTGCATGAAAAGCTTCAATTAAATCCTTAGAACCTACCGAGTCCTGAACCTTCCTGAACCTACCGAGTCCCGTGAATAGGCCTGCAATCAGAGTAATCTGATTTCTACCCAAGCACAGGGGTCTCTTCGGTTCTTTCTTTACACAGCCAAGGCATCACATTCTTACTGTGTTTAACCCCAGGACACAGTACCCAGTTATTTTCGTGCTCCCTCCAGATCCAATCGATCCAGATCGAATTGGTGATCCCCAGGACAGGTTCCGGGCCAATGAAAGGAGTGTTGACTCCATTCCTGGGCCAGCTGATCGGCTATTTCATTCCCCTTAATCCCCACATGACCTGGCACCCACTTCAGTCGAACTTTATTGGGCTGAGCCAGTAGTTCCATCGCCTTTTTAACATACCCAAACCAGGGAAGAGCTAGTACTGAAGGAAGTGTACGAGGGCCGCTTGAAAAGTCCGTGCAAAAATAAAAACTACTTAATTTTTTGGGATAAACCTTTTTTATTTTTCAACATAGTCTCCTTTTAGGCTTATACACTTCGTCCAACGCTGCTCTAGTTTTTTGATCCCTTCCGAATAATAGGATTTGTCCAAGTCTGAAAAATAGCCATTCGTTTCTGCAATCACCTCCTCGTTTGAATAAAATCTTTTTCCGCCAGCCATTTCTTCATATTGGGGAACAAATAGTAGTCCGAGAGGGCCAAGTCTGGAGAATAGGGGGGATATGAAACGAGTTGGAACCCTATTTCCATGAATTTTGCGACCACAACTGCTGAGGTGTGAGCTGGTGCGTTGTCGTGATGGAAAAGGACTTTTTTGTGGGCCAATCGTGGGCGTTTTTCTTGCAGCTCGGTTTTCAAACGGTCCAATAACGATGAATAATATGCACCTGTAATAGTTTTACCCTTTTCCAGCTAGTCGATGAGGATTATTCTTTGCGAATACCAAAAGACAGTCGCCATAATCTTTCCGGCCGAAGGAACGGTCTTCGCCTTTTTTGGCGCAGATTCCCCCTTGGTAACCCATTGTTTAGATTGTTCTTTGGTCTCAGGAGTGTAGTGATGTATCCATGTTTCATCCACAGTGACGAAACGACGCTTAAAGTCCTGCGGATTCTTCTGGAACAGCTGCGAACCGTCCTTGCAACAATTCACACGATTTCGTTTTTGGTCAAGCGTGAGCAATCGCGGCACCCATCTTGCGGATAGCTTTGTCATGTCCAAATGTTGATGCAAAATATTATGTACCCGTTCATTCGAGATGCCCACAGCACTAGCAATCTCACGCACCTTCACTCTTCTGTCATCCATCACCATCCGTCCAGAACGTTCAGCGTCACTTGTGCCCATATGGCCACTCCGAAAATTTTGAAACCACTTATAAACTGTTCTAATCGAAGGTGCAGAGTCACCATAATGTTTTTCAAGCTTCTCTTTAGTCTCCTGAGGCGTTTCGCCTTTCATAAAGTAGTGTTTAATCAACACACGAAATTCTTTTTCGTCCATTTTTTGAAAATCACTCGACTTCCTCGATTCAAACGAATGCCAAACACAAAGAAATAGACCGATCTGGCTGAAACTTGGCGTGTGTTCTTCCAAGAGATGCTACTAACTAAACATAACCTCGATACGCGCCAGTAGTGCTATCTCTCTGACTTTGCACGGACTTTTCAAACGACCCTCGTAGCTTGAGTGCAGCTTGGCTGTCCCGAAAAGATGAAAACCGAATCTAAATGTTGCAGATCTACAAGTGTGTATGTGCATGAAAAGCTTAAATTAAATCCTTAGAACCGTTTAAGAGGAAATTCCCCTTTTCCGTCACACAGGAAATAAATGAAAAAATTGATTGGAAAAATGTGACATTTCCAATGGGATGATTTCCCACTAAATCTTTTTTATCAGAGATAAATCAAGACTTAAAACGATAGCAAAGGTTATAAAATAAAACATACGATTTTGGGTGACTAGTTTTTGTTTCCAAAATTAGAAAATAAAAATACATTTTATCCACAGATGGATTATTTTTTTTTATTTTTCCGTTTTGTTACTAATTCTGGTTAGAGAGAAAAAAAAAACAACTTCGAAATGGAGCATTCTTAGTTGTCTGGATCTAAAAATTTTTGCAATGAATGATTTGGTTTTCCCTTTTAGAAGTCAGAGGAGCGGAAAGGTTGAGAACCACGCCTATGGCCGGTTAATTAATAACGCTAGAATGGAGTTGCTCTAAGGTATTCAACTGGTGAAAAATTAATAAAGCAACCATGCTTTGAATATATTAAGCACATTTTAACTGTTCTAACACAGCCCAATTAATCAACATAGTTATGAATCTTATTGTAAAACCCGCAAAACTCTTTTGCCAACTATATACCAAAAACTCATTTACTTCTTGCAAACTTGATGAGAGATTTTTGGTATAAAACACAACTATTACTTCTTTGTTTTATACAACCAACTTTTCTTTAACTCTTCTAAAAGAGAGTATTCTTTTATTTGGAGTTTCAACAGTTTTACTCTTTCTTTCATATTATTCAAACCATTTCTATTGTTACAAAAGTTAGTTACCTCGGACTTCATCACGGCAAACGATTAACCTGGAATATCTCATGCTCGACTAAAACGAACTGAGTTAAATAAAAGAATTTATATTGGTTTTAGTGACCGTAAAAATATTATATTAAGGATTCAAATTAACGAGGAATTGCTTCCAAATAAAAAACAACAACTCCGTCTTTTTTGCCAACGTTTCGACAAATACAGGGTGTCCCAAGCTATATGGATAACGACTTTTTCTCGGAAACTAAGATAGCTAGAAAAAAAACTAAAAAATACGTGTTCCCTTAGTTTTTTGTTAGGAATCCAAATTTACTTTGTAAATTTTTTTCGGTGCTTCCAGAAGCGAGATACAGGCACCAACTTCATTTTTTCAAATGGAGAGGTGTGGTTTTTATTTCAGAAATAGAGTTACAGGCATCTATTATTCTCTGCTTTAGTTCATCTACAGATACAATCCCGGCTTGATTCTTATACACCTAGATTTAGAAATGCTTTTAGATAAGCAGAGTATACCATCAGGCATGTAAAGAAATGTCTCGATAGGCAATTTGATGGGCGTGTTATATCGACACGGCGGGGGCGATTCAGTGGCCACCTCTCTCACCGGATTTGACACCTACGGACTATTTCCTTTGAGGATACCTGAAAAACAAGGTGATTATTCATAACTTTTTTCTTTCTTTCCTTATTTCTGCTTATCTAAAAGCATTTCTAAATCTAGGTGCATCTAGAATCAAGCCGGAATTGCATCTGTAGATGAACTAAAGCAGAGAATAATAGATGCCTGTAACTCGGTTAAAGCCGAATCTATTTCTTTGGCAGTAAGGGACAATTGGCATGTCTATGCATCTCTAATGGTGGAGGCCATTTCGAGCATGATCTGCAATATTAATGAGGGGTAAAATTTATAATAATATAGTACTTTTCTTCTTATTCAATCAAAAAACCGTTATAATATTATCATTTTGAAATTTCTTATAAGAATCATGTTTTCATTCATAACTTCTAAAATATCGCTCACAGAAAAAAACCGTTCAAGTAAATTTTTCTTAAAAAAAAATAGAGGAATCTATTTCTTGAATAAAAACCCCACCTCCCCATTTGAAAAAATGAAGTTGGTGCCTGTATCTCGCTTCTGGAAGCACCGAAAAAAATTTACAAATTAAATTTGGATTTCTAACAAAAAACTAAGGGAACACGTATTTTTTAGTTTTTTTTCTAGCTATCTTAGTTTCCGAGAAAAAGTCGTTATCCATATAGCTTGGGGACACCCTGTATATTGCCTTCTTCAGGGCCTGGATATTACTCGTACAAATAAAACACAGTAATACAAAATATAATAAGTAAATAAATTTGTATAATTATTGAACCGCATAACATTTTTATAATAAGTTTTAATATATTTAAAAATAAATAAGAATACATTTTGGTAATTCCTACTTCGTCTTTTTAAAACCGAATGATTATGGAATTCCACTGAGTGTGGCAGAACATATGGCTTCCAAACGTCGCTGGAACTAAGTCAGCGCGTTTAAGACAAGCCCTCAGGCCCTCCCAGGAAAGGCTCTGGGGCCACGTGTGGTATACTCGTCTTCAGTAGTTAACGGAAACTGGGAATTGTGTGTACGATATTGCTTCGATCCTCCCCTTAGCGCTATTTCCTTCATAAAAAGTTTTCTATTTTCATTTTATTTTCAGTACATCGTGGGCCACCAAGAAATTACCTCAGGGGGCCGCCAGTTTGACACCCCTGCTTTAGGATGATGCGTCGGCCACCCATTTAGGCGATTAAATTTTGAAGGATCACATTCCTGGGCAGTGAATGGTGAGTGCAGGTTCTGGTCAGGAAGAAACGTAGCTGCAAGTATTGTGTCGGCAAGAAGGATTCGGCTCAGTGAAGAAGGGAAAATCCAAGACTTCATACTTCGTCCAGGAGAGTTTTATGTTAATATTTCTGGTCTAAATTAATCAGGAGAAGAAGAGATGGTGTAACTGGTAGAAGCTACATAGAGGATCCTTTCAGGCGAACCCACAAAGACCATAGTTTTATCGAGCTATAATGGCGGACGGGAATAATAGATTTAAAACTTAAATTTTTCTACGTCTGTTGAAGGGGTGAGATATTGACCGCGTCAAAGTGATAATTGCGCCAAGCTTGACAACATAATGGAGTTATCAGACTTCTCTCTGATATGACCACTTCCCCATATGAGTGCCTTTATTACTTATACACACCGACATGTCCAAGCACTCTCCACGACAAAGTTGTACAGGGCATTGCATGTATTTATCAGCACGCCACTTTAAATAAATAATAAAAAAAATAAATAAATAAAGTTGTTGACGTTGAAGTTTTGGAAATGATGCATGAATAGAAAATAAAAGTTAGGGATATTTTAAACTTTAAATTCAACCATATGGTGCTATGTATGACACGAACTGTACTGCAAGAACACGTTTAAAAACCATTTCACTCGCACAATACGTTCAAACGTGTTCCATTTCAGGATGTTTGCCATAACAGCGAAGTTAAATTACACATAACTTTCAAATAATGTTATAAACAAGGTAATCGTTCATTGCCTTTCCTTCAGAACCCTTTTTACCATCAAATTCCCAATACTTTGATTTCCTTTTATTATCTATCGCAAGAGTAATTATTGCACGCTTATTCCACTAAAAAGAGAGGTTATTGCTATCCGATTTGGGGTTTCTACAAGAAATATAAAGGTAAAGTAACGCCTATTATTTTTCAGGCAGGCTTCAAGTCCAACTATCAAATTAGGGTGTCGTGGACGGAGGCGACTAGCAAACATACTTTTCAATAAATTCTTGAATTAACAATTAAATAAAATTCAAGGCCTAAGACCTGGGTATCGAACCCATTACCACAATGCATATTAGCTTTTACAGGTCTCGCCTCTAACCCGCTCGGCTATCGTGGCGCCTATGAAGCGAGAAGTAATATGTTCATCCCTTGTTGCATTCAAAATAATAATGAACACAGGGATTCAGTGAGCTTTGCAATTTTTAAATTCAGCTCAGCAGTTAAATCGTTTATATTTACAATGCTTAAATAAAGGAAGAAATGTTTGTTATAAATGGAGAATAAAAGAGCTCCCAAAACTTATCCCAGAAGAACAACCCCTGGAAGAACTGATGTTCTTGATGAACAGACATCTTTTCGAGAGGTAACTGACTGTTTTCTATTAGATAAATATGATTTAAACCCCTTTAGAGTTAGGTCAGAGATTTCCTAAGATTTTAGTTTTTGTAGAAGAAAAGTCGAATATCATCAGTAACTTTCAGCAATACACTCTGTGTGCTGCAACCTTCCCGATAACCTGTAGGTTACAATATTAAGTTGTATATTAGTCTTTTATTTGAGAAGGACAGTATTTGATGGTTTGTCTTATTTAAAAGTTTTGTAATATTTTTATCAATTCCTGGCATCTTAGCGGACCACATACACATTAGTTTTAAAGGTCTTGCCTCTAACCCGCTCGGCAACCGTGGCGCTTTGATAGTTGTGACTATGTAGACATCATAGGCGTACTGCAGGCTCTGTATAAGCCCTGGAAGAAACTATTTTTACTGCCAGGACTGAATTCGAACAGGCAGTCAAAGGTGAGGGAGTGTCTACTTTACAGCATTTTTAAGCAGGTTAAAATCACTGAGTACAGATTGTAAATATGGACCTAGATTAGACGAGAGGTTACTAGATAGATTTCTAGAGGAAGCGAGGATAAGGAAGCCAGAGAAAGAAGCTCACTTGTGATGGCCAGATGGACAGGGCTCTTCAGAAGAACCAGTGAATTAGAGCAGATATACCAGTTGCCTAGAGCTATGGAAAGAATAATGGAGGAATTAATACAGAAAGAAAAATACAGGGTGATCCATTTAAAACGCACCAATCGCTAATAACTTTTTAGGAAAACGGAATTCCGAAAAAACCCACGAAGTAAACTATATGTTTTTTTTTGGTCTAGTTTCCAAATGTTTTACCCCTGATGCTGTATCTTCATTTTTGGCGGAGTTACGGCCAAAAACTCGATAAGAGTTACATAATGACCACTGGTTTTGACAATGATTATGAAAACTACATAAAAAACTGTGAAAAGTGACGTTAATCCCGTTACGATATCCCTAATATTAGTTGAGATATTTAAGATCAAAGTTAGATTTTTTCTATTCGTGAACGGTTTTCAATATTAATTTTCCACCAGAAATACACGTTTAGGGAGATCTTTTGACTGCCAAAAAATGTTATTGGTGACGCAAAGTGAAAAAATAATAATAATTGAAGATTTTAAAGAATGTAGTGTAATGTAATGGTTGTGGGTGAATCAGGATAAATTTGTTTTATCATCAAATTAAAGCAACCATCACATCATGTTAATTTACCCCGTATGCAAGACTTCTTGACCTATGATTACGGTAAGAATATCTTGCCAGGGATCGGCGGGTGTTCGTCTAGTGTTCATGAGCGTGGCTTTGTAAGTGGAAGATTCCCAGTTCGAATCCCTCGTATGCAGTCATTCTTATTACTTAAAAAACCATAATACTTTTTTTTAATAAAGTGTAGTCATACACTCATCTCAAATATCTCATCTAATATTAGGGATATCGAAACGGAATTAACGTCACTTTTCACAGTTTTTTATGCAGTTTTCATAATCATTGTCAAAACCAGTGGTCCTTATGTAACCCCAATCGGGTTTTTAGCCGTAACTCCGCCAAAAATGAAGATACAGCATCAGGGGTGAAAAATTAGGAAACTAGACCGACAAAAACATATAGTTTACTTCGTGGGTTTTTTCTAAATTCCGCTTTCCTAAAAAGTTATTAGCGATTGGTGCGTTTTAAATGGATCACCCTGTATAAGGTTGGACGATCGAATAAATTTAAATCTAAACAGCAAAATTTGAGGACAACTTGAGGAAAGAAAAGGAAATGCGTGATTAAAATGAGGGTAAAGTAATCCTTAGAGTTACTAAGGTCCTCAAAGCGGAACTTTCCTCTGAAAACTCCATGCCCCCCCCCAAAAAAAAACCCAAAATAAAATCGGGAAATTTTCAAATAATATTTGACAAAATGGGCACCAATAACGAGCGACTGCCAGTAAAATACTGGTTTACTAAAAAAAAGTTTTTCTTTTTTGTTTTTCTCTACAGATTTTCTTTTAATATGACTCGCTCGTTATTTATCAAAATTTTCTATTTGATACATTTTTCCTCGAAAATTCTACACCTTTTTCTTCCTATATTTTTTAACGCAATTTGCTGAGTTCGTTTATTTGTTCTGTGATGGAAAAAGCCAGTCTTCAGCAAATTGGCCCAATCTGTTAGAAATGTAACGATAGAATTTCGTTTTTTACCTTCAAATTTCGCTGCTGTACGGATTATAGTTTTATAGAGTTAGCTATCAATGTAATTAGGTTGCTTGAAGGAATCTTTAGCTTGGAGCTACTAATAGACATTTAAGGACTAATAGCAGAGCGATGAAAGGCCGACGAGTTCCAACATTGCAGCCAACTAGATGCTATGTAAAGTGCAAATCCTAGCGCTAAGTAATTAAGTTGATTACTGTATACCCGATTAGTTGACCCTATTATTGACAGTGACACATTCATTTACAAATATATGCAACTAGTATCATTATAGTTAGAACATCAATAATTTTATGCACTAATAACAGCTTTAAACGCTCTTTGCATGTGTCGTTAAGAACAAAGACTGGAACCATTCACAGACTAAAAGGAATCCATATAGTTCACAGATGATTCCAAAATGGCTATGAAGATCTTTGGGATGATGCTACAGAACTTCATTAAACGATCTGTTGGTAATTACTCCCCAGTTTTCCAGGATGAAATTCATGCCACTGTAACCTGGGCTAAAGAAATCCTGTGAAGAGTCCTTAAAGATAAGGAGATGCTCCTTTTCTCGAACAGCCACTCTTAAAGCGCTAGCAGCTTATCTCCCTGAGACGGCCTGACACAACTAAGGTCCTTTTCCGAATGTCAGGCCATGAAGTTGCTGATCGGCCGACCAGAAATGGAACGTCAACTCATTTCATAAGTCCAGAACCATTCCTTGGTATTACCAAAAGCAGCACGCGTACTTCTTTATTTTTTTGTAAATTACGTACATATTTTCAAATAAATTTTTCTCTCGAGCTCTATACATACGAGTGTATACATGTATCAATAGGATGAAAAAATAACTGCTAGTTTCAGTCATGATATATTTTTATTATGCCGAGCTTTCGACCTAGGGGACTAGGTCATCTTTAAGCCTAATTGACAATGTAATATTTTACATCATTACAGTGTTGGCGTGTCTTCGGTCTTGTCTGTTCATGGACTGAGTGTGATCGGTCTAGAAATGATATACATTATCAAAGACAGAAAACATATCACATACAGACCGATCACACTCAGTCTATGAACAGACAAGACAGAAGACCCTCTAACGATGTAAAATAGTACATTGTAAACTAGGTAAATATTTTTGTAAATTTCGTCACATTAAACATAATCATAGTAATACGAGTGAGGGACTCTGCTATCCAAGCTAGTGGTACGCTACTAAATAAGACTGTCCAGCATACGCTGACGATATCGATATTATAGCAAGATCGATGAATGCCATGAAAGAAGCTTTCCTGGCGCTAGATATGGCAGCCAGAAGGTTAGGCTTGGTAGTTCATGAAGGAAAGACCAAATATATGCGCACGGGATATAGCTCTACCAACCAGGATCAGCAGCTGACGATTACACACTACAAATTCGAGAGGGTTAACCAGTTTGGCTATCTAGGGTCCCTAGTTAGTAGTGAAAATCAAGAGAGCCTGGAAGTTAAAAGAAGAATTATGGCCGCAAATAGGTGTTATTTTGGCCTAGTAAAGTACATCAAAAGCAAGTTAATCTCCCGCAGCCGAAAATTCAAATGTATGAGACGTTGATCCGGCCAGTGCTTATGTACGGCTCCGAAGCATGGACCATGTCAAAAATAGATGAGAGGTCCTTGGCGGTATTCGAGCGGAAGGTTCTCCGTAGAATTTATGGTCCAGTACGTGATGGACAGAACTGGAGAATCAGGAAAAACCGGGAGGTATATGCTTTGTTCAAGGAACAGGATATCGTCAAAATTTTAAAACTCGGAAGACTGCGATGGGAGCTGGGCACGTGGCAAGGATAAGGGATGAAGAAATACCCAAAAAAATTATGGATGGTAGCGAACAAGGTCCCAGGAGGGTAGGCAGACCAAGAACGCGATGGCAGGATTGTGTGGCAAGGGATGCTTTGGCATTGCTTGGATTCCGCGACTGGAGGGCGACTGCGCAGGAAAGAGACGCCTGGCGGGCACGTCTTGAGGAGGCCAAGACTCTTCATGAGTTGTAGCGCCAGTTAAGAAGAAGAAGATAGTAATACGAGTATAATTATTGTTAACACACTGTAAATATCTCCTTAACAAAAACTTACAGTTTTAAAAGTTAAGTATAAGGGCTGATTAAACGCCAAAAGGTACACAAATCAGCAGTTTCCAACATTTCATTAATACTTCATTGATATAATTTAAGTAATTTTACTGCATTAACTTTTCCTTCACATTTTTTAGAATTTATTAGATGTCACAGACCCTTATGCTGGCCATTTTCGTCTACAAAATATTTACTCAAGTAGCACACCATTTAACTTAGATTGACTGTAATATCTATTTATCTATAATAATCAAACTATTAATCACAGGTGAAAAAGAAAACGTTATAAAAAATATAAAAAAAATAAGAGGCTAAAAAATTCATAAACTTTTTTTACATCAATGATTTTATGCATTTATTTTTATTTTTAAATAAAAATCATTGGTTTTAGTTCATTCTTCGATTAAAGTAATTGTTATTTTATGTTGTAGTCAAACGTTTGTAATAATAAGTAATAAATAATCTGGCTTTATCGCAAATAATATAGTTTTCTTCAATTACATTCTCAATCTAGGTGTTCTTCCCACAATGTTATATATATGTAATATAAAATAAAGAAAATAAAGATATGCATATTTTTAGGACAGCTAATTATTCCAGTATTTTACCATAAGTAAAATTAGGGGGACTAAATTAAATTACAATTGAGAAATGAGTAAATATTGTTGAATAATCTACTTGTTATTAAATGTATGTTATTTGTGCTCACGAATATTTCGGTAAGACGAATTTAAGACTGAAATATTGTTTTGAATCCTCCGTGATTGAAATTTAAAAAGTGGCCGACTCTAACTTTGTTTTTTTCTACTTTAACATGCATGTATATGTGACTACTCAGAATAATTCATCACTCATTTTATCATAATTATAATAAAAAAATATTATGAATGAACTGGCCAGCATAAGGGTCTGTGACATCTAATAAATTCTAAAAAATGTGAAGGAAAAGTTAATGCAGTAAAATTACTTAAATTATATCAATGAAGTATTAATGAAATGTTGGAAACTGCTGATTTGTGTACCTTTTGGCGTTTAATCAGCCCTTATACTTAACTTTTAAAACTGTAAGTTTTTGTTAAGGAGATTTTTGTACCTTTTGGATAGATTTTCCTTTTTGTCTATTTGCAAAGTTACGTCTGCTTTACAGATTTTTTAAAATTTGGAATAAGCTATTCTATCATTATAACCTGATAAGGTGTTAAATCGGAACCGTAACTACCACTGGAGAGATCTTTTTAAAGAATGATTATAGTTGCGGTCCCCAAACCATCCTCAATAACCATTTTTTTGAGAAAGCGTTTTGAATAAAATAGGAAGGTATTTGTACGTAAATAGCAAAATTAAACTGCGATTTCAGTACTTCCTTTTAAGAGGAGCAAGAAAAATAAACTGCGATTACAGTACTTCTCCTTAAAAGGCAAAGATTTTGAATCGAACGACAATTCATTGATGTAAATCGGTTCACTCATTGATAATTTTAACGATTGCAGTACTTCCTCTTTAAGGTGTAAGAGCATGATGGCACTTCACAGCCACGTAGAGGAGCTTTAACCACTTATTTGAGCTAAATTTTATCAAAATCGGACTAAGCTTTGTAGAAATATTGGTAATAATAGTTTTAGAAAGGGCCTTATTTGGGTGGGGCGAACTCCCCTCCTTATGAGGCATAGCGTCGAGACTTTTAAAGTACAAATCTGTACAAAATTTCGATTCGAATGACACTTCATTCATGAAAATCGGTTCACGTGTCGATAATTTGAAACGACTGCTATACTTCCCCTTAACAAGTGTAAGAGCAGATCGTCGCTTTATTGTTACGTAGGGGAGCCCTAACCCTATCATCCTACCAAATTTTATCAAAATCGGGCCAAGATTTACAGAGTAATTAGTAATAATAATTTTGGAGGGGGCCTTACATAAAGGGGGCTAACTCCTCTCCCATTCGATGTGCAGGGCCGAGACCCCCAAAAGGCACATCTACATAAAATTCCGAATCGAATGACACCTCATTCATGAAAATCGGTTCACGCGTTTAGGCGCTACGTTGTTTACAAAAAAGGTAACAAGAAGAACAAGAAGAACAACAACAACAAGAAGAACAAGAACAAGAACATTTTTTGAAAAAGCCGTTTTTGCTCATTTTCGGCAACTTTTTTCTCGAAACCTATTAGATCTGGGTGGTTGCAAAAAAATTACAGTTATAAAGGAGGATTTGCCCTATATTATAAAGAAAATTTGGGAATTTTATCTTTTATAGAAAAATAGAAAAAAATTGTCAAAGTTGGGTGTTTTTCAACGTTACACTTTTTCGTGCAGTTTTTGATGGTCAACCCTTATACAACTGTCCTACCGGACAGTTTTAATGTATGTTCCATAGCCCTGAAGATGACCAAGTCCCTTGGTCGAAAGCTCGGCATAATAAAGTTTATCATGACTGAAACTGGCAGTTATTTTTTCATCCTATTGAAACTATGAATCAGTCGCCAAAAATAATGAACATTATATACATGTATATTACTTAACCATGTTCTGACATTTTAAAAGACTTTCCAAAAATATTTTTTTGATAAGTTTATATAAGAGCACAACTCTTGTGGCTGTAGAAAGACTAATTCTGTAGGATGAACAGGCAAACATGGCCAGGGGATAATGCCTACAACTGTGTAAAATGGTTAGCCTGCCGACTGGACTCTTTATCAGGATAACACGGTTCAGAAAAGCATCTCAAAACAGCCAGGATCAACCAACCCCACAGGCCTCTGTACAGATTATGTAAGTTGAAGTTGGAGACAACCTCTAATATTATGTCAAGGGTAAAAATCTATGGGCCAATAGTAAGCAAGGATGAGTATTTCTTCCCTTCTACTAGATCCACAAGGGATTGACACAATAAGCCGTGGTTTGGTTACGTTGCCAAGGAAACTATGTGTCCACCTTGTGTTCAATTCTAGTCTAAGTACACCTCAAGCGGGTTACTAAGAAACCAAAAGTAGTGGGATAACTAGCTCGACTAGACACTAGTAGGTACTTAGGATACTATTAACACAAAGATGAAGTACCGGCGGTGTTTAGTAATGTAAAGCATTAATTTAACTGAAGTATATATTAGTAATTTTAGGCGCCTCGATAGCCGAGCGGTTAGAGGCGAGACCTGTAAAGCTAATATACTGGGTGACCAAAGTTATATGCTCCACCCACTTTTTTTTTTAACGGCGGGAAATTTCGAAAAAATAAAAAACACGTATTTAATCATTTTTAGTCTAGTTTATTTTCAGTGATTGACCCATTTTTGTAAACCCCTGTATCTCGAGATACAGCATCCAACTTTTGTTTTTCAAAAGGAACGTTATATTTTTTTGCATATTTTTATAGTATTTGAGCTCCTAAAAAAAAACCAAAAAAATTTTTTTGAAATCGGTTAGGTTTTTCAAAAGTTATGGGTATTTAAAATATGAAAAACAAATTTCATTTTAATGTCAAAATTACATTATTTTTTTTAAAGAAACTGTACAAACTGGGCACCATCAACGGATAGGCAAGCCAAAACTTTGAACAAGCACGCTCTGTTTATAGCAGCACTTATGGTGGTGAAGTCAAGATCTAGAAAGGCTAGAGTTATTCGACGTTTCAGATCATCGACAGAAGCCACGGGATTAAGGATACTTTACACTTTATTTTTTAGATAACCCCGCAAAAAATAGTCCATTTGGGCTAAGTCCGGAGATCGAGGTGGCCATTGGATGGGACAATGAGTCCCTAAGCACTTTTCATGGAAATTTCTGTCCAGGTAACCTCGAAGCACTCTCGCATTATGTGCTGGGCAACCATCTTGTTGAAAATACATATCTAGGCGACGTTATAGAGGAACATCTTCAAGCAGAACTGGCGAAATGTCTCTTAAAAAAAGTTAGATACCTTGCACCAGTTAAGTTCTCTCTGTAGAAGTATGGGCCGATTAGTTGATTAAAGTAAAATTCCACACCAAACGTTTGTAGAAAAAACAACCTGAACGTCGAATAACTCTAGCCAGCCTAGATCTTGACTTAGCCACCATAAGTGCTGCTACAAGCAAAGCGAGGGAGTCCAGAGTTTTGGCTTGCCTATCCGTTGGTTGTGCCCAGTTTGAATAGATTCTTTTAAATAAATAACGTAATTTTGACAGTAAACTGAAATTTGTTTTTCATATTTTAAATTACCATAACTTTTGAAAAACCTAACCGATTTCAAAATTTTTTTTTTGTTTTTTTTTTTAGGAGCTCAAATACTATAAAAATATGCAAAAAAAATATAACGTTCCTTTTGAAAAACAAAAGTTGGATGCTGTATCTCGAGATACAAGGGTTTACAAAAATGGGTCAATCACTGAAAATAAACTAGACTAAAAATGATTAAATACGTGTTTTTTATTTTTTCGAAATTTCCCGCCGTTAAAAAAAAAAGTGGGTGGAGCATATAACTTTGGTCACCCTGTATATTGTTGGTGCTGGGTTCGATTCCCCGGTCTTAGGGCTTGAATTTTATTTAATGGTTAATAAAAGAAATTTACAGTAAAGTATGTTTGCTAGTCGCCTCCGTCCACGACACCTAATTGGTAGTTGGACGTAAAGTCCGCCTCAAAAAATAGGCAATTACTTTTTACTACTTTACTTTTTTTTTATTAGTAATTTTAATATGTTGGTTCTTAGTTTTTACACTTCTAAAGCTCAAATTTATCAAATTATTCTGAATTCAATGATCGATCTAACCAACAGCGGATAGTCTATTCGTCTAGGTCAAGAGTTTATCTTCTAAATTATTCAAAAGATAGCGGAAAAAAATTTTAATATCCCACACTTGAGAGTAGTGTTTTGTAAGTCCCTCTACAAGTTGCCGATACTAACGCTTGTGTAAGCAGTATCTGGGAGCCATAATAGAAAACTCAGCTTTTACAATCAATATTTATTCTTTCTGATATTATTCTACATAACCAAGAATTCACCCTGCAGTAAGGAGTTACTAAATACTCAATAAATATCGCCATAAATCTTGTGAAAACACAGGAGAAAGGAAAGTGTTATGCAGTTTCGTTTTACAGAGTGCGTTCCAAAAGTAATGCAACATTTTTTTTTAAAAAGTAATTTAGTGAACAGATTTGTAGAAACACTTAAAATTCTTCAAAGTACTGTCCTTGAGCCTCTACACATTTTTTGGCAGCGACTCTGCCATGACCGGTACGCGCCCTGGAAGGCGTCTTTGCGGGAACCTCTCGCAAGGACTTCGTCACTGATTTGATCTCTTCAATGGACGAACTCGCGGACTCGTAGCGCGTTGTCGTGATGGTGTTGCCAGATAGCGGAGATGTCATTTCTCGTCCTGATGACCCTTTTTTTCGGAGTCTTTCCCAGCACATCCACTGTAGTAGGCAGCGTTAACTGTATGTCCTTGAGGAACAAACTCCTTAATGCACCACTCCTTTACTGTCGAAAAAGACAATGAGCATTGTTTTCACTTTTTTATTTAAATCATTCTTGCCTTTTTTGGGCTTGAGTGACTGGTCGGTGTGGCCACTCAGAGCTTTGGCGTTTTGTTTCTGGGTCGTATTCCGAAAAACCCAGATTTCATCACCAGTGGATAACGTTGTCCAAATAATCAGGTTCAATTTCAGTACGTTGCAAATTTCCGTTCGGTTGATTTTTCCGTGACACGGTCGGCGCGCAGAGGTTTACAATAACTGACGTCCTGCCGCTTCCACAGCTTGGAGAACATTGAGACCGGTTTTGCGGCAAAGCTTAGCGTCCTGCCGACCTACTCCAAGTGCTTCGGTCCCACTCCGACCGATAGGAACGGCGCGGGAAATTCAATTGCATTACTTTTGGAACGCATCCTGTACTTACCAAGTAAACATTTGACAAAAAGGGTAATTTCTCGTTCATTTTCAGCTAATCTAAACTAGCTACCTACTTTTACTAAGTTCTTTTTATTATTAAAAATATGGGCAGCGAAAATGGTCGAGTTACTTTGCCGCCCTCAAAACTAATTAGCCCCATTTACCGGCTCGCCATCAACATTCTTTGGCTAAATGTTTATTAGGCTCAACCTATTTCGTGCCAGATACCAGCAAATTTTTATTTAACCATTTTCTCCTCTTTCATTATATTATCGCACTAATTGCCACCGTACATGTCTGAACAGACTTACCATGGCTTCCGTTAATTAACCATGTTTTCTAATTACTTTTGAAGATAGCTGAAAACAGAGCAAAAAAATTTGTACTAAAAGCACTGCCAACAAAATCTGGCATGAAATACACCATTTCTTCTCACTGCAAGTACCGTTTTATGCAATTTCCTATAATTCATTCTACTAGTTAGACCGCAAACAGAAATATCCTGATGGGTGAATGAGGACTTCCTTCCCGGCAATAGACCTGCAAAACTTATCTATTTTTTTGTTGTGAAATTTTAAATATCTGGATTGAAAACCCATACGACTTTTTGTTAGAGTGTCATTCCATTCAGAGCTACCGTTTGCTAAAATAAATATGTCGTTGGTGGAGTATTAACCTTTATTTGCTAGTAAAAATAAAGGACCATGAAGTACCACCAGAACCTTTTTGCTTAACATTTGAAGTTATAGATTCTGAACCACCAAGATACTTAAACCTAAAAAATGCTTAACTACATAGACCCTTCAAATCATAGGTTTCCAACGAAATAGTACCTTCAACTCAAAGATTTCCAACTAATATAGAACCTTCAAATCATTAATTCCAAACTACATAGAACCTTCAACTCAAAGATTCCGAAGTATATAGGGATTTCAAATAATAAGTTCCGAATTTCGTAGGACATTCCACTTGAAGATTCTTCAATTAAATAAATCCTTCAAATCGTAGATTCCCATTAACATAGAACCTTCAAATCAAAGATTTCCATTAACACAGAAGCTTCAAAGCATAAATTCCCATTAACATAGAACCTTCAAATCAAAGATTCCCATTAACATAGAACCTTCAAATCATAGATTCCCATTGACATAGAACCTTCAGATCAAAGATTCCCATTAACATAGTACCTTCAAATCGTAGATTCCCATTAACATAGAACCTTCAAATCATAGATTCCAATTGACATAGAACCTTCAGATCAAAGATTCCCATTAACATAGTACCTTCAAATCGTAGATTCCCATTAACATAGAACCTTCAAATCATAGATTCCCATTGACAGGTAACTTTCAAATCGTAGATTCCCATTAACATAGAACCTTCAAATCATAGATTCCAATTGACAGGTAACTTTCAAATCGTAGATTTCCATTAACATAGAACCTTCAAATCATAGATTCCAATTGACAGGTAACTTTCAAATCATAGATTCCCATGAACATAAAACTTTCAAATCATAGATTCCCATTAACATAGAACCTTCAAATCATAGATTCCCATTAACATAGAACCTTCAAAGCATAAATTCCCATTAACATAGAACTTTCAAATCATAGTTTTCCATTGGCATAGAACCTTTAACTCAAAGATGCCCCAAGTATGCAGGGACCTTAAAATCATAAATTCCGAACGACCCAGCACCTTAAACTCAATGATTCCCAACTAAATAGAATTTTCAAATCATAGGTTCCGTAATCGACATAGAACCTTCGTCCCATAGATTCCCAAAACATAAAACCACTTGTTTAATAGTTACAGCCTCTAATAATAATTACAAAAAATATGCTACAATAAGAATCATTTTTTTGTACAGATTTTTGGTAGCTTAGAGTTCAATTTAAGATTGATGATCAAAGAGATAGGAGATGATAGAATGCAATAGCTGATAATTACCCTTTGATTATCAGTTTTTCAGCAAACCGATAAATTAGATAATTACAATGAGCTTTAGCTAGATGAGAATCGCAAAATAAACCTGTTATAACCTCTCTCTCTCGTTTGATATCAATCAATACCTTTGTGCTTAGCTAAATTTGTTTGTATTTTTTTTTTTTATTACCGTTTGTAACCTTTTATGTAAAATGCTTTTAAGGTTGAACGATTTCAAGCAAAGTCAATAAACTGTGCACCTTTGCGAAGCGGCGAGACGCAGTGAACGTTTTTTTTTCATAAACAGGTTATACAAAGTCTAACCTTGAGATAACCTTATCAAGATGTTTTTGTCGCCAATTCATTTTTTACTTTTATTCATTCATTTTAACTTGTTATCTTTTATTGAATGAAAAATTATCATATTAGCTGCATCACCTAACCTTATTTACAGAGTTATCATGCAATAATAGTTGATATTCTAAGTGTACAATTTCCTTATTTCTCATTAATAGAGTTCTTACATACCCATGGTAACGTCATTCTTCCTAAAGCGATAAGAATAAAATACATGACTCAACCGTTCTGAGTTTGCAGAACATTTTGTAGTTCAAACTTTGGGTAATTGTTGTAAAAGAAAGATTTGTATTTGTTCAGCCAAAATTTTATGAAACAATGAAGCAAAATCGTTTTGAGTTTCTTGATAATAGAAGCATCAAAACGAAACATCAATTTTTTCTTTTTTAAGGCATCCATTACCAGAATCATATTGCCTCAGATCAATGTGGTTTCTACTGAGTAAAGTATGTCATTTTATCTGATAAATTATGTTGTAGAGCAGCGTTTCCCAACCTTTTTTGGCTCGCGTACCACTTGGTAGTACATCATGCTAAATTTTTACTGCTTCGTAAAAATGATTGTATTTCGTGAAATTTATTATTGTGTGTGTGTTTTTTTACAATTATTACCTTTATTTGTATAGAGGCACAATGTATCTGTTACAAAGAGGTTCAAGTTCATGTTCACTTTATAAACCTTGTAAAGTGTAAGATCTTAGTTTTAAAACTATTTTAAATAATTAAAAATTGCGTACATATTTTTCTCTTCAAAATTATTAATTAATTTACAAAGTTCTTCTTTAGGATTACTATATTTGTGCCCAAATCTTCTCAACTACCTGTAAGTACTAATTAAGTTTAATGTTACTTGGATAGAGCTTACTCATTACAATCAGTCTCTTTAAGCAGATTTTTACATAGTTAAGTTCTGTCACATGATAATTCTATTAAATTTTCTTTATCTTTTATTGATAATGATGTAGCTTTTTCTAAATTTTCTTTATAGAAGGGGGTTTGAAATTCAATTATCATTTGTGTTTTCGGGTTTTTGAAAATACTCCATGAAAGACAATTTTAATCCTTGATAAATGTGCTATTATATTTTCTCGTATATCTTGAGACAGACTAACCTTATTACTGTACATATTATCTGCTTTAATTTTTTTATTGATTATTTTTCGTGTACCACAAGTTGGGAAACGCTGTTGGAGGTTAGTGATTTAAAGCCAATCAAATATTACTTCATTGTGTCTAGATTTATCTTCTAGAGAAGTTCTGTCATGCTGTAAGGCAGTCCTTATGAAGTCCCCTAAATGAAGGGCGAAAGACTGTGCAGTCAGTAAAAATGTGATTAATAGTGTCGTTTGACAAGTTGTTGGGAGGTCACGTATCATCAAATGTCCCTTAGTCAGTATGTTCCATTCGGAGGTGGCTCTATGTACCACATCTTCTCCACGTTCAGTTCAGAAAGTGGTTCTTCGATCTGTTGACATCGATTTTTATTTCTCTTAACTTATTGTCAGTGATGACCTGCCCTCTCTGATTCTATTGCTCCTTCATTTTTTTCTTTTACTAAGAGCAATTTAGTCCGTTACTAAGAGGTGTGTCTTGGTCTAGTGGTCAAGAGCATGGCTTTGTAATTAGGAGATCACAAGTTCGAATCCCACGTATGACTACTTTTTACTTGTTAGAAAAAATTGTTTATAGTAAAGTAGGAGCTTCCGCCTCCGTACACAGCGCCTAATTGGTACTTGAACGTTAAGCCCCGCCTTAAAAAATAGGCGATTACTTTTTAGTCATATACTAGAACCTCCCAGTAGGGAATACCTCCAGTGACAACTCTTCGCTGTTTAGTCGCGATGTTTAGTTTACTCACTGCCGGCAATTCCACCAGTTCCAAATAAATATGACCGAAATATAATTTTGATAAAATGATTTTATGTATGAAACTAATTTTTTCATAAAATTGTAAGCGTACGTTGAAGAAGTTTTGTCGAGTTCTCAAATCCAAATTTAATGAAAGCAATCAATTTCAAAAATTAGGCACGATCTCTATACTTCCGTTTACTACTGTAAGGGAAAGCTACAACTATCAAGTCAGCCTTGGCTTGAACGCTGATGACTTGGCTGATGAAGTGGAGAATTAAAATGAACCACGATAAGACTAACGCTACTTCTTCTTCTTCTATGGGCACTACAGACCGAGACGGTCCATGGCCTGCTCTATGCGGGTAGACCACTCAACCCTATCATTCACCAGGTGGGCCCTCAAACCTATCTTTCTCATATCCGCTCTCACATTGTCCACCCACCTGGTCTTCGGACGTCCCCGGGGGCGAGAGCCGTGCCACTTTCCTTTTAGCACCTTTGATGCTATCCTTTCCTCGGACATCCGGCATACATGCCCATACCATTTCAGCCGCTGGGCCTTCACAAACGCGGTGATGCTTGGCTCCCCATACAGGGCGTACACCTCTTGATTTGGCCTTCTTTTCCAGCTCTGGTTTTCCCTTTTCGGCCCAAAGATCCGTCTTAGGACTCGCCTCTCGAACCTGTCAATCCTCTCACAAGCTGCCTTATTCAGTGTCCATGTTTCGCTTGCGTAGGTCACGACAGGCCTTATCAAGGTCTTATACATCTGGATCTTTGTTCCTCGGTTGACCAGGCTGCTCCTCATTATTTTATATAGACCGTAGTACGCTCTGTTTCCCGCTGCTATCCTTCTTCTGACTTCTTCTTTTTCGTCGGCTATGTCCGAAATGATAGAGCCCAGGTAGGGGAAGTTGGAGACAACCTCGAACTCGTAATCCCCAAAGACGTAAAACGTCGCGGGATGCACCTGAGGCTTCCTCCTAGCCACCAGCACTTTCGTCTTTCCCTCATTAACGCGGAGCCCGACGCGCTTGGCTTCTCGCTCCAGCGTGACGAAGATACTTTTTACGGCTGCCAGGGATCTACCAATGATCACCACATCATCCGCATACGCCATGATCTGAGAGGTGCGATCAATCAGCGTGCCATTGAGGTCCATCTCAATAGTCTTGCTTACCTTGTGCAGCAGACAGTTAAACAGAAGGGGCGACATCGGATCTCCTTGCCTGAGCCCGTTTCCGATATCGAAAGCATCCGAAAGACTAACGCTACACACTTCACCAAACGCAGACCCTTTTTTAATCGCCAAATTAGACATAATAACACTCTCATCCCTTGGTCTACCCACGTTAAGTACCTAGGCCTAACTTTGGACTAACAAACTGACTTTCACTACGCACGTTCAGGATTAAAGTAAACTCAGGCAAACTGGACTATAAGACTATTATTTCCTCTACTCTTAAGTGACTCCAAAATGACTGTGGACCAACAAAACTCCTCTTTTACAAAGGTGGTCGATAGGCCGATGTTGCTCTACGCCAGCTCCGCCTGGAGCCTGACTTGTAGCAGTAACATCAAGAAACTCCAGGACAACACAAGAACAAATTTCTCAGACTATCAACCGTCTCTCCTCGACACACTAGAATTGACTCACTCCACGAGACTGCATCCATTATCCCCGTACACTCCTATATCCAAAATCGTCTGCTGAAACTCCTTTCCATCTTAGACTGCCATCCTAATCCACTCTGCCGCGGACATAGCCTCCTGCAGAGCCTTCTATTCCCTACAGGACACAAAAGACTAAAACACATCCTTCTCTAACTTTCCACCCTAGCTGCAGGTTTTTCCTTCCTTTTTCCCTGCATTCTGTATCCTACATCTTAACCTTTCTTGTTATCCTCACTTGTTATGAAGGTTTTGTACATTGATACTTCAAATATTTATTTTTTTGTACATATTTAGTGTAATAAATACTTATTACATGCTATTCTTAGCTAGAATTAGTATGAGTATACTAGTTTCAGATCTCTGATAGTACTCAAACTGAAAAGTATTTTGCGCACCTTAAGCGAATAACATCCGATTATTAGGATCTATCCCCTCCACCGAAATTTGACTCGCTAAGGAGCTCTAGACGTGACCTAAATGATAAGAGCTCAAACAGTAAAGGGAAATCAGTACTTCATGGAAGGCTGCCAACCTTCTCCATCCACCCAATAAAAACTCTTAGAATAAACTAAATATTCTATTGGTGGACAAAGTCTTTGAAGTTTGCAGAACAAAGTCAAACCTTCTATCAGGATCCCAGCTGGCCAAACAAACAAAACTCCATCTAAGCATGGTTAAGTCTTGCTATTGTGTGCCCAATCAAAACAACCATCCCACCAGAGGGTCTACTAAACCCATTAGTCCTCTTCGCCTTGACCGAGAACCCGCAGCTGTATCAAATTCCATTCTTGGCAGTCAATTTCCTTTCTATGCCAGATTTTCTCATATCACTCACTAATACACTTCCACAAGATATTCTAGCTTCACCTAAACTGAATAATAAGGGAAATAGTTCTTGCCGTTTTTGAGGAAGAATTTTATCACTAAAAAAATCTTTTCAACAAAATAGCACTTAAAAGCAGTGATGCTTTTAATTAGGGACCAGTTCCCTAAATTCAAATGATATCTAGGAACCAATTATTTATTTTTTTAAAAGTGAAAATAAATCACTTATCTAGCCTCACTTTGCTTTAAAAATACCACTTTTTTCACGCAACAAATCATTAAATTATAAAGTCTTATTACAAAAATAACGTTTTAGAACCACTGACATTATTTTAGTCCAAAATTCTTTTGACAAGAGATCATTGACAGTGGTCTCTAATTTCCGAGGTTAGCCCAAATTTTGAATAAAACTATAGTGAGAAAGCATGACTTCAAATCGAAACTACATAAAACTGTAAATTTCAACTGTGTAAAATATGCTTCTATATCTTCTCGTATATCTTGAGACAGACCAACCTTCATTACCACAGAAACATTCTCTAAATCATTTATTACAAAACCGTTATTTCAAATAATTATTTCGCCAATTTATTTGAAATATTACCCAACTCTTGTGATTCAATCTTTGAAACGCCAATATTTCAATTAAGCAATTATACTTCTTACCCCCCACTTTACGCAAAAATACGTTTTTAAGCAGTATAAATTCGGGAAAAATAGGTTTTTATTGCAAATGGGAATTTAAAAATTGTATACCTACATGTAGTTCTATACACACTAATTTGAAACAGTCTACCAAAATCATCTGACGGTCAACGATCCTTAATTTTTGTTTTTATTTAATTAACATTTAGTTTACTTTTAATGCCGCTCAAGGTTTATTTCTTTTCAAATTAATAGAAAACTTATACAATTCGCAATTATAATTGCAAATTGTTCAATCAACTTTTTGCAACTTTTTGCAAAATGGACGTTGCACAAATCTCTAACCGTTAATCTTCTACACCCCAAAAAAAAATTATTAAGAAACAACGAGAAAAAGATGCAATTCTACACTGTTCTTTCCAGCGATTCTGTAGCCATTTGTTTGTCTACGTCACTTTCTGTATCTTTGTGGGCCAAATATATAATTTTATTTTTTTTGATAAATTTATGCGACATTATTACTTCATTGTAGCTATTTTGTAAAAGGTTTAAATACTGTAAATTTCATTGAAATCTAAACTTACTGGACCCTATCCTCCAAGCCCTTTCTCAGAAACTAGCCTAAAACAGATTTCTATGAGTGTACACAAAGTTTACAAAATATTCTACGAAAAAATTTCAAAACTGAAAATCTGCACGATTACAGTACTTTCACAATAATAGTGTGAGAGCAAGAAAACTTGTAATTAAAGTATCTCTAGGCTTTGCTTCTAGACAACATGACTAGAAAAAGATCAACCATACTGTGTCTTTCACAATTTATAGACCAGTGGTCGGCAATCTACAAGGGTCGTTTGAAAAGTCCGTGCAAAAATAAAAACTACTTAATTTTTTGAGGTAAACCTTTTTTATTTTTCAACATAGTCTCCTTTTAGGCTTATACACTTCGTCCAACGCTGCTCTAGTTTGTTGATCCCTTCCGAATAATAGGATTTGCCCAAGTCTAAAAATAGCCATTCGTTTCTGCAATCACCTCCTCGTTTGAATAAAATCTTTTACCCGCCAGCCATTTCTTCATATTGGGGAACAAATAGTAGTCAGAGGGAGCCAAGTCTGGAGAATAGGGGGGATGTGAAACGAGTTGGAACCCTATTTCCATTAATTTTACGACCACAACTGCTGAGGTGTGAGCTGGTGCGTTGTCGTGATGAAAAAGGACTTTTTTGTGGGCCAATCGTGGGCGTTTTTCTTGCAGCTCGGTTTTCAAACGGTCCAATAACGATGAATAATATGCACCTGTAATAGTTTTACCCTTTTCCAGATAGTCGATGAGGATTATTCCTTGCGAATCCCAAAAGACAGTCGCCATAATCTTTCCGGCCGAAGGAACGGTCTTCGCCTTTTTTGGCGCAGATTCTCCCTTGGTAACCCATTGTTTAGATTGTTCTTTGGTCTCAGGAGTGTAGTGATGTATCCATGTTTCATCCACAGTGACGAAACGACGCTTAAAGTCCTGCGGATTCTTCTGGAACAGCTGCAAACCGTCCTTGCAACACTTCACACGATTTCGTTTTTGGTCAAGCGTGAGCAATCGCGGCACCCATCTTGCGGATAGCTTTGTCATGTCCAAATGTTGATGCAAAATATTATGTACCCCTTCATTCGAGATGCCCACAGCACTAGCAATCTCACGCATCTTCACACTTCTGTCATCCATCACCATATCATGGATTTTATCAATGATTTCTGGAGTAGTAACCTCAACAGGGCGTCCAGAACGTTCAGCGTCACTTGTGCCCATATGGCCACTCCGAAAATTTTGAAACCACTTATAAACTGTTCTAATCGATGGTGCAGAGTCACCATAATGTTTATCAAGCTTCTCTTTAGTCTCCTCAGGCGTTTTGCCTTTCATAAAGTAGTGTTTAATCAACACACGAAATTCTTTTTCGTCCATTATTTGAAAATCACTCGACTTCCTCGATTCAAACGAATGCCAAACACAAAGAAATAGACCGATCTGGCTGAAACTTGGTGTGTGTTCTTCCAAGAGATGCTACTAACTAAACATAACCTCGATACGCGCCAGTAGTGCTATCTCTCTGACTTTGCACGAACTTTTCAAACGACCCTCGTATGTCCCACTGGGTCACCTAGTGGCCAACAGAGAAAATTTTAGTGTCCCAGTAAACAAATCTTAATGAAGACGATCAGTAAGAACTCTTGCCAACGAATCAAAGTATGATTGCATTGAGATGTGTGGCAAAATGTGATGAAATTCTATGATTACGCTGGGAATACACGTTTCAACTTTTCTGCTAACATTTTATGATTTCTTCAAGTTATAAATAAGGATTTGATCATAAATTTGTTATTATCTATTTAAGCTACGCTCGTATATTGGATTAAAAAAGTAATCGCCTATTTTTTCAGACGGGGCTTAACGTCCAACTACCATTTACTAGGTGTCGTGGACGGAGGCGAATAGCAAACGTACTTTACTATTTCTCATTTAACCATTAAATAAAATCCAAGGCCTCTAGACCGCGAATCGAACCCAGTACCACAATACATATTAGCTCTGCAGGTCTCGCCTCTTAACCCGCTCGGCTACCGTGGCGCCTAGCTATATTGGATTATCCTATCTGTTATTATTTTTTTTCCTATACTCTGAGATAATATGTAATCTAAAATAGAAGTGATGTGATGAACTAGCAAAAATTTTTGTGAAACAAAATTGAAAAATGACACACTTGTAAGAAATTGTTGGCTTCCCCTCATATACAGGGTGAACCAGTAAGTATTGTCCATAGGCCTACTGTGTGTAGTACATCTAAAGAGGAGTTCAATGACGTATTGGCCAACTTCATATTTTCCTCTGTTCTTGAGTGACGTCTCTTTTAAGTTTTTTTCTAAAATCATTACTTTTTTCCAATAAAAATGTTATTACTCAGAAAGTTTTAGTCCGAATTCGATTCTGATGATACGGTTAGAAAGACAGATAAATTTTCTAAAAATTGACACCATTTTGAAGCATAACTTATTCTTCCTCCGAATGCTGGAAAAATACAAGTAATCGAAAGTTTTAAGAAAACTCATTATGCCTTTATGTGATCAATATCAGACCTAGGTGCTGGCACTTTTTATGAAATAACTCCCTACATTTTCTCAAATATTTCAGATAGATCAGAAGTAAATGTTTAAAGTGCAATTTGTAACCTGCGACTTCCTTATTTTAAGACAACCTTTTTTAATATTGACTACTGGTCCATCAAAAAGAGTTTTCAATGAATTAAACAACTTGATAAACTAACACTGTTGAGCGCTCGTGAACACGTTTCCTTGCAAAACAAAACTTAATTTCTCATACGAAGATAAAAGGAATCCTGGAAAATGACATACCGTTTGAAAATCCATTAGACAAGGAAACTTTTTATAAAAAGTGCCAGCACCTAGGTCTGATAATGATCACGTAAGGGCCTAATGAGTTTTCTTCAAAAATTTCGATTACTTTTATTTTTCCAGTATTTGGAGGAAGATTGAGGCTGTTTGGAGAATAACTTATGCTTCTAAATGGTGTCAATTTTTAGAAAATGTATCTGTCTTTCTAACCGTGTCATCAGAATCGAATTTGGACTAAAACTTTCTGAGTAATAACATTTTTATTGCAAAAAAGTAATGATTTTAGAAAAAAAAAAAATTAAAGTGACATCACTCAAGAACAGTGAAAAATATAAAGTTGGCCAATACGTCATGGAACTCCACTTTAGATGTACTACACACAGTAGGCTTATGGACATTAGTTACTGGTTCACCGCTCAAACTAATCCTGGTAGATCGCTAAAACACGATTGTTAGATATTTTATTAACGCACATGACTAGTGTACAGTTAATTAGGCGCCGACTTTATATCCTGCTCCTGCGCTCTCCTTTTAACCCACTTCAGATCCTTTCCCAGAGCTCAGAAATTGAATTTACATCAATTTTCATTAGATCTCGCGGCTGTCTATCACTGTTGACACTTAATATTTCTTTATCCCTGATCGAATCACTAGCTAAAAGCTAAACTGAAATCTTTATTAAAATACCGCTAAATATTTATATTATTAGATAAAATTGATCTATTTTGAAGCTGTTAAATAATTAAAATTAGATCAGTATTACGGTGAACTCAGGAGTACTAATGGATATCGTCTCTTAATAGCCAGACTCTTTACCCAAATATCTGGTTTAATTTCTTGAACTAAATATAGAGAATAAAAGCGAATTGTTCAAAAATGGAGATAACAGGTCCCTTCATTGTGATTGCAACTATCAACCCCAAAGTAAACAATGGAGTCCCAAAAAAATGAGTATACCTTCGTTATTGTGGTAGTAATAAAAATTGTCGTGTACAGGTTAGTCAAATTTAAAATAATAGTAATACAATATTTAGAGTCTTTAACACTGCATTGCCAATGCTCGAACTTAGTCAATTATTGCCAATGTGGAGTCATATTGACTCCATAATTTATTTTTATTGCATTGATTTCAATTTTAATAATAAAATTTGCATTAAAGGATGAGAAAGAATAGGAATTAAGAACGGAAAAACAAATTTTGTCCACAAATCAGCTTTAACATTTCACGCAGAAGGAATTAACTTCAACTTAGGATCGCAGTAATTTCAGTATTTTCTAGAACCCTGACTGGACTGCCTTCTGATCAGGGACTTTTTCATTTTTTTCAATCACTGTGCACTGTTGTGACACGGATCGGAAATTACCCAATTCGCTACAAGTTTTTGCTGCGATTCGGACAGAAAATCAATTCTAGAAAGAGGCTTTTTTTTTGGTGCCTTGATACTTTCTATGAAAATTATGTAAATTTATCAAATAAGCATTTAGACAATAATCTGGAGTCAAGTTAATAATAGAAAATCTACTTATATTACCAATCTGGAGTCAAAATGACTCTTATGATTCAAGTAAACTAATCTGCAAAAAGAAACGTAAGAATTCCACGGTCTTCAGCTCGTGACTATCAAATGGTGTGGGGATAGCATATCTAAGAGCATTTCGGGGATAGCTATGAGATGTGAGGAATCAGAGCCATTCCTATTCTTTTTTGGAGTCAAATTGACTTCGGATTGGCAATGCAGTGTTAAGTAACTTGAAAACTTCAAAGAATCATTTAATTCGTAACTCACGACCAACTCACATAACAATGTAAGTCTAGCGAATTGTTATTGATATCATTTCTAATACTTTTTTAAATAAGATATTATGTATTTTTATTCCTATGTATTTCAATAGTCTGATTGTTGTGTTATTTGTTTGTAATTCGGTTAGCTTATTGGATTCCCAAGCGAAAATCCCGGGTTCGAATCCAGCTGCTGGCCCTTTTAGATTTTCCGATGATGGACAATGTTGTCTGAAACAAGAGGCCGACAGTGTACTCGAAAAAAAGCTCCAGGCGTCAATAACCTCAGATGTTGAGGCGCCTTTAAATCATTAAAAAAAATTAAATAAATAAAATAAAATATCCAGGCCCTGAGGAAGGCCATAATAAATTTGTCGAAACGTTGGTATAAAGATGGGAGTTGCTGTTGGTTTATTTTGATCGAATACCTAGTTAGTATAATCCTAAGTATTAATAGTTTGCGGTCACTAAAGGATAAGACAAATTCATAGATGTGCATACATACAGTAATTAAAAATAAAATATGATTTAATCCTTTATATTTTGTTAGAAATTTCAGACAGAAAGGGAAAAATAAAACTGAAACGGAGCACTTTAAAATTTCACAAAAAAACCATGCGTACATAAAAGATAAGCGTATAATGCAAATTCTAATTGAATGAACTAAGTACTGAAATTTAAAGCAATATTGAAAAATCCTTTTGTTTAAAAAATAAAAAGTTCCTGAGTGTTTTAAATATGGCGAAATTCAATAGGCTGAATCATTCCACAATATTCAACTTTTTAGCTGAACAGCTGCTGCTTATTGTTCCTATCAAAATAGTCTTTATTCTCCCTGAGGCTTTCAAGACCCTTTCTTTGCCTTTTTAGACTCCCATTCGTATGAGGGGCTTTTTCTTCTTTTTTCAATGCCATAAAAAGTCTTTGGCTATAAGCGCCTGAGCTTTACGATTGATTAATTTTATCATAATAGGCTTTAATATGAGAATAAATAACAATTTAATTATCAATTTTGTCAATTTTCGACGATCGTACCTAATATATAAAATTGTAACTAAGTGACTTTGGCACCATCTCTTGAGAGTAGAGCGGAAACTCTAGTTTTCTAGGGAACCACTAGGAAGAGCTAGCATAATAGGAGGCCTGGAATGAACTAGTACGATCTGGCATGCCTAGCCTTTGTTCTAAGCTTCAAGAGGATTCCAAAACATTCTACCAGTTCAGTCCAGAAGTAGTCTTGCAGCAGTCCAGGAATAGTCTTTATCATGAATTTAGGTAGTAAAGTTTAAAGTGTGTTACAGTTAACTGTTGTGACTTCAGTGAATTAGTTCGGTAAATAGACGTGTTGTTAGTAAATTTTATTTACTGTTCTGTGTAATAAATCAGTTTTTTTATAAGTTTAACGTGTTTTATCATTTACGAATCAATTTATTAACTATTGGTAGTCACTAGTTGCAGTTTTTAAATGAGCAAAATTCTACACTATAACAACAAAACTTTTCTCAAAGCGTTAAGATTACTGTTTACAATTATTTAAAAAAATGTTTACTATTGACACGCTAAGTACACTACCAGTCGCATAATACGGCTGGAATATGGCCGTAGAATTTGTGGCTGCATTGTCTGGAATCGCTAGATCCATGTCTAAATCGGTTTGAGTAGTGATGTATGTACGTATATCAGTACTTCGCTATTTAGCGTAAATTTTGATCGTCTTCAAGGATTCTTGCCAGTAGATAGAAGCAATTTTTGGTGGGATTCCATGTCAAACGTTGTAGTAAAGTGGAGGGCAAATCCAAAAAAGATATATATATTATTCAAAATGTTAGCACAAATTATTTATTTATGCTAAATTTGTGCCTCCTAGATTCAAAGGTTTAGCATAATTTGTAAGGATTGCTAATCCCCAACTCCTAGTACAAAGTATTTAACTGGTAGGAAGATAATTAGAAGGTTGGATCGCTGCCAGGACAAATCTTGTGTAGTTTTATGGTAATGCCTCCTTCCTAAACATATGCTAAAATTTAGACCTATTTGTCGGGTCAGTAGGCCTACATAGGCGGATAGAACTGTAAATTATTCAGACATACCCTGAGAAATCTAACTCCCACATCAACTTCCTTTTCATTTCTTATTATATCTTTGGATAAAACAAAAATTTGTCATAAATACAAGACTGATCTTTCCTGTAATTGACTTCACCGAACGTGTATAGTCAATTGACTTAATTGTTGATATGGTTAATTGTTCTAAATATTAAATCTTCGAAAGTTCTTCACCGATCGCTTTGAAATTTTGAAGGCAAACTGTACACCGTGAATCCCAATCAAGGTGAATGCTTCTTTCTTAAAATAAGCGCAAACCCTTCCGGCAATTGAGAATTTGGATAAGCGTGAATTATAATAAAATAATTCAATGTTATGAATAGGCACTAGGTCAATGTATACATAATAGGCCGGCTAGCCTCGCAAGTCGAGGTTTAGGAAAAAAGGAAAATACAAAATCTTCAATAGTTTTGCTGGAATTTCCATTATTTCTGTTTCTAACATTGTACTTTAATGCCAACCGTAAATTATACACATTAGGTCGACTGGTTTTGGATCCAGTAGTTCAGAAAACAGAGAAAAATACAAAATCTTCAATAGTTTTGCTGGAATTTCCATTATTTCTGTTTCTAACATTGTACTTTAGTGACAACCGTAAATTATACACATTAGGTCGACTGGTTTTGGATCCAGTAGTTCAGAAAACAGAGAAAAATACAAAATCTTCAATAGTTTTGCTGGAATTTCCATAATTTCTGTTTCTAACATTGTACTTTAGTGACAACCGTAAATTATACACATTAGGTCGACTGGTTTTGGATCCAGTAGTTCAGAAAACAGAGAAAAATACAAAATCTTCAATAGTTTTGCTGGAATTTCCATTATTTCTGTTTCTAACATTGTACTTTAATGCCAACCGTAAATTATACACATTAGGTCGACTGGTTTTGGATCCAGTAGTTCAGAAAACTGAGAAAAATACAAAATCTTCAATAGTTTTGCTGGAATTTCCATTATTTCTGTTTCTAACATTGTACTTTAGTGACAACCGTATATTATACACATTAGGTCGACTGGTTTTGGATCCAGTAGTTCAGAAAACAGAGAAAAATACAAAATCTTCAATAGTTTTGCTGGAATTTCCATTATTTCTGTTTCTAACATTGTACTTTAATGCCAACCGTAAATTATACACATTAGGTCGACTGGTTTTGGATCCAGTAGTTCAGAAAACAGAGAAAAATACAAAATCTTCAATAGTTTTGCTGGAATTTCCATTATTTCTGTTTCTAACATTGTACTTTAGTGACAACCGTATATTATACACATTAGGTCGACTGGTTTTGGATCCAGTAGTTCAGAAAACAGAGAAAAATACAAAATCTTCAATAGTTTTGCTGGAATTTCCATAATTTCTGTTTCTAACATTGTACTTTAGTGACAAGCGTGTATTGTACACATTAGGTCGGCTATTTTTGGATCCAGTAGTTCAGAAAACAGAGAAAAATACAAAATCTTCAATAGTTTTGCTGGAATTTCCATTATTTCTGTTTCTAACATTGTACTTTAGTGACAAGCGTGTATTATACACATTAGGTGGGCTATTTTTGGATCCAGTAGTTCAGAAAACAGAGAAAAATACAAGATCTTCAATAGTTTTGCTGGAATTTCCATTATTTCTGTTTCTAACATTGTACTTTAATGCCAACTGTATATTATGCACATTAGGTCGGCTATTTTTGGATCCAGTAGTTCAGAAAACAGAGAAAAATACAAAATCTTCAATAGTTTTGCTGGAATTTCCATAATTTCTGTTTCTAACATTGTACTTTAGTGACAAGCGTGTATTATACACATTAGGTCGGCTATTTTTGGATCCAGTAGTTCAGAAAACAGAGAAAAATACAAAATCTTCAATAGTTTTGCTGGAATTTCCATAATTTCTGTTTCTAACATTGTACTTTAGTGACAAGCGTGTATTATACACATTAGGTCGGCTATTTTTGGATCCAGTAGTTCAGAAAACAGAGAAAAATACAAGATCTTCAATAGTTTTGCTGGAATTTCCATTATTTCTGTTTCTAACATTGTACTTTAATGCCAACTGTATATTATGCACATTAGGTCGGCTATTTTTGGATCCAGTAGTTCAGAAAACAGAGAAAAATACAAAATCTTCAATAGTTTTGCTGGAATTTCCATAATTTCTGTTTCTAACATTGTACTTTAGTGACAAGCGTGTATTATACACATTAGGTCGGCTATTTTTGGATCCAGTAGTTCAGAAAACTGAGAAAAATACAAAATCTTCAATAGTTTTGCTGGAATTTCCATTACTTCTGTTTCTAACATTGTACTTTAGTGACAAGCGTGTATTATACACATTAGGTCGGCTATTTTTGGATCCAGTAGTTCAGAAAACTGAGAAAAATACAAAATCTTCAATAGTTTTGCTGGAATTTCCATTACTTCTGTTTCTAACATTGTACTTTAGTGACAAGCGTGTATTATACACATTAGGTCGGCTATTTTTGGATCCAGTAGTTCAGAAAACAGAGAAAAATACAAAATCTTCAATAGTTTTGCTGGAATTTCCATTATTTCTGTTTCTAACATTGTACTTTAGTGACAAGCGTGTATTATACACATTAGGTCGGCTATTTTTGGATCCAGTAGTTCAGAAAACAGAGAAAAATACAAAATCTTCAATAGTTTTGCTGGAATTTCCATTATTTCTGTTTCTAACATTGTACATTAATGCCAACTGTATATTATGCACATTAGGTCGGCTATTTTTGGATCCAGTAGTTCAGAAAACAGAGAAAAATACAAAATCTTCAATAGTTTTGCTGGAATTTCCATAATTTCTGTTTCTAACATTGTACTTTAGTGACAAGCGTGTATTATACACATTAGGTCGGCTATTTTTGGATCCAGTAGTTCAGAAAACAGAGAAAAATACAAAATCTTCAATAGTTTTGCTGGAATTTCCATTATTTCTGTTTCTAACATTGTACTTTAATGCCAACTGTATATTATGCACATTAGGTCGGCTATTTTTGGATCCAGTAGTTCAGAAAACAGAGAAAAATACAAAATCTTCAATAGTTTTGCTGGAATTTCCATAATTTCTGTTTCTAACATTGTACTTTAGTGACAAGCGTGTATTATACACATTAGGTCGGCTATTTTTGGATCCAGTAGTTCAGAAAACAGAGAAAAATACAAAATCTTCAATAGTTTTGCTGGAATTTCCATTATTTCTGTTTCTAACATTGTAGTTTAATGCCAAGCGTATATTATACACATTAGGTCGGCTATTTTTGGATCCAGTAGTTCAGAAAACAGAGAAAAATACAAAATCTTCAATAGTTTTGCTGGAATTTCCATTATTTCTGTTTCTAACATTGTACTTTAGTGACAAGCGTGTATTATACACATTAGGTCGACTGGTTTTGGATCCAGTAGTTCAGAAAACAGAGAAAAATACAAAATCTTCAATAGTTTTGCTGGAATTTCTATTATTTCTGTTTCTAACATTGTACTTTAGTGACAAGCGTGTATTATGCACATTAGGTCGGCTATTTTTGGATCCAGTAGTTCAGAAAACAGAGAAAAATACAAAATCTTCAATAGTTTTGCTGGAATTTCCATTATTTCTGTTTCTAACATTGTACTTTAGTGACAAGCGTGTATTATACACATTAGGTCGGCTATTTTTGGATCCAGTAGTTCAGAAAACAGAGAAAAATACAAAATCTTCAATAGTTTTGCTGGAATTTCCATTATTTCTGTTTCTAACATTGTACTTTAGTGACAAGCGTGTATTATACACATTATGTCGGCTATTTTTGGATCCAGTAGTTCAGAAAACAGAGAAAAATACAAAATCTTCAATAGTTTTGCTGGAATTTCCATAATTTCTGTTTCTAACATTGTACTTTAGTGACAAGCGCGTATTATACACATTAGGTCGGCTATTTTTGGATCCAGTAGTTCAGAAAACTGAGAAAAATACAAAATCTTCAATAGTTTTGCTGGAATTTCCATTACTTCTGTTTCTAACATTGTACTTTAGTGACAAGCGTGTATTATACACATTAGGTCGGCTATTTTTGGATCCAGTAGTTCAGAAAACAGAGAAAAATACAAAATCTTCAATAGTTTTGCTGGAATTTCCATTATTTCTGTTTCTAACATTGTACTTTAGTGACAAGCGTGTATTATACACATTAGGTCGGCTATTTTTGGATCCAGTAGTTCAGAAAACAGAGAAAAATACAAAATCTTCAATAGTTTTGCTGGAATTTCCATTATTTCTGTTTCTAACATTGTACTTTAGTGACAAGCATGTAATATACACATTAGGTCGGCTATTTTTGGATCCAGTAGTTCAGAAAACAGAGATAAATACAAAATCTTCAATAGTTTTGCTGGAATTTCCATTATTTCTGTTTCTAACATTGTACTTTAGTGACAACCGTATATTATACACATTAGGTCGACTGGTTTTGGATCCAGTAGTTCAGAAAACAGAGAAAAATACAAAATCTTCAATAGTTTTGCTGGAATTTCCATAATTTCTGTTTCTAACATTGTACTTTAGTGACAAGCGTGTATTATACACATTAGGTCGGCTATTTTTGGATCCAGTAGTTCAGAAAACAGAGAAAAATACAAAATCTTCAATAGTTTTGCTGGAATTTCCATTATTTCTGTTTCTAACATTGTACTTTAGTGACAAGCGTGTATTATACACATTAGGTCGGCTATTTTTGGATCCAGTAGTTCAGAAAACAGAGAAAAATACAAAATCTTCAATAGTTTTGCTGGAATTTCCATTATTTCTGTTTCTAACATTGTACTTTAATGCCAACTGTATATTATGCACATTAGGTCGGCTATTTTTGGATCCAGTAGTTCAGAAAACAGAGAAAAATACAAAATCTTCAATAGTTTTGCTGGAATTTCCATTATTTCTGTTTCTAACATTGTAGTTTAATGCCAAGCGTATATTATACACATTAGGTCGGCTATTTTTGGATCCAGTAGTTCAGAAAACAGAGAAAAATACAAAATCTTCAATAGTTTTGCTGGAATTTCCATTATTTCTGTTTCTAACATTGTACTTTAGTGACAAGCGTGTATTATACACATTAGGTCGACTGGTTTTGGATCCAGTAGTTCAGAAAACAGAGAAAAATACAAAATCTTCAATAGTTTTGCTGGAATTTCTATTATTTCTGTTTCTAACATTGTACTTTAGTGACAAGCGTGTATTATACACATTAGGTCGGCTATTTTTGGATCCAGTAGTTCAGAAAACAGAGAAAAATACAAAATCTTCAATAGTTTTGCTGGAATTTCCATTATTTCTGTTTCTAACATTGTACTTTAATGCCAACTGTATATTATGCACATTAGGTCGGCTATTTTTGGATCCAGTAGTTCAGAAAACAGAGAAAAATACAAAATCTTCAATAGTTTTGCTGGAATTTCCATTATTTCTGTTTCTAACATTGTAGTTTAATGCCAAGCGTATATTATACACATTAGGTCGGCTATTTTTGGATCCAGTAGTTCAGAAAACAGAGAAAAATACAAAATCTTCAATAGTTTTGCTGGAATTTCCATTATTTCTGTTTCTAACATTGTACTTTAGTGACAAGCGTGTATTATACACATTAGGTCGACTGGTTTTGGATCCAGTAGTTCAGAAAACAGAGAAAAATACAAAATCTTCAATAGTTTTGCTGGAATTTCTATTATTTCTGTTTCTAACATTGTACTTTAGTGACAAGCGTGTATTATACACATTAGGTCGGCTATTTTTGGATCCAGTAGTTCAGAAAACAGAGAAAAATACAAAATCTTCAATAGTTTTGCTGGAATTTCCATTATTTCTGTTTCTAACATTGTACTTTAGTGACAAGCGTGTATTATACACATTAGGTCGGCTATTTTTGGATCCAGTAGTTCAGAAAACAGAGAAAAATACAAAATCTTCAATAGTTTTGCTGGAATTTCCATTATTTCTGTTTCTAACATTGTACTTTAGTGACAAGCGTGTATTATACACATTAGGTCGGCTATTTTTGGATCCAGTAGTTCAGAAAACAGAGAAAAATACAAAATCTTCAATAGTTTTGCTGGAATTTCCATAATTTCTGTTTCTAACATTGTACTTTAGTGACAAGCGTGTATTATACACATTAGGTCGGCTATTTTTGGATCCAGTAGTTCAGAAAACTGAGAAAAATACAAAATCTTCAATAGTTTTGCTGGAATTTCCATTACTTCTGTTTCTAACATTGTACTTTAGTGACAAGCGTGTATTATACACATTAGGTCGGCTATTTTTGGATCCAGTAGTTCAGAAAACAGAGAAAAATACAAAATCTTCAATAGTTTTGCTGGAATTTCCATTATTTCTGTTTCTAACATTGTACTTTAGTGACAACCGTATATTATACACATTAGGTCGACTGGTTTTGGATCCAGTAGTTCAGAAAACAGAGAAAAATACAAAATCTTCAATAGTTTTGCTGGAATTTCCATAATTTCTGTTTCTAACATTGTACTTTAGTGACAAGCGTGTATTATACACATTAGGTCGGCTATTTTTGGATCCAGTAGTTCAGAAAACAGAGAAAAATACAAAATCTTCAATAGTTTTGCTGGAATTTCCATTATTTCTGTTTCTAACATTGTAGTTTAATGCCAAGCGTGTATTATACACATTAGGTCGGCCGGTTTTGGATGTAGTAGTTCAGAAAAAAGAGAATAATACAAAATCTTCATTAGTTTTGCTGGAATTTCCTTAATTTCTGTTTCTAAAATTGGACTTCAATGCCAACCGTAAATATACACGTTAGGTCCAGGGTACAACTAGTTTTTAATGTAATTTTACTAAATATTATTAAACGGATATTTAATTTATGAATAATATCTATAAATATTGCTTATTATTAGTTAATAACTAAGGTTTCTTAATAAGTATAATATTTTATACCTTTATAAAACATACTATGTATACTGAATTAATTACAGAGTTGACCTAACGTTACTATACTTACGGCTAAGCGCCTCCCACTCCTCGCGCTCTACCTCAAGAACGATTTGTGGTATGAAAAATTGCATAAAACCAAATTTGTAGAGAATCTTATGCTCTACAACTTTTGTAATAACTTTAAACGTCATTTAGAGCAAAGGAAACAAGATATTTACCAAAAACCGATTTTCATGACCTTTGACCACTGATTTTCTGTGACGCGTACACGAGATACTTTGATCCAACTTATAAAATGCCAAAACAAAGATTTATACTAGTGTATAGCTTCCATTCTGAGATTAAATCCTAATTTGACTGGGCTCAAATATTTGAAATTCATTTGAATTTTGAAGAGACTATGTGTTAGCCAATGGAGTTAAAACAAACGCAGATACAAAAACTCACATTAAGAAATTCAATCAAATTAGAACTTTCTATCATTTTTCGGTTTTTTAAGTTGTGTTAGATTCAAAAATACACAACACCATGGGATCATTCGTAAAAACATTTTATACTTTAAAGACCTCGAATCAGACATTTCTGTTGACAAGTCAAAATCGAAATTTGCAAAACATATTTGTTTTGACAATTAGAGTAACTCAAAAAAATTATTTATAATTAAAATAATTATTAATTATTAACATTACTTCTCTTGCTAAAGAAGACGAAGCTTGAAAATGGATTTACGCTAGAAGGAAAATCGAGCATCACCCAATGATGGTTTGTAATTAAAATGGATTATGTTATTAATTATATTTGCAGTAAAACTGAACAGAACTTAGAGCGTCTGTTGGCATAATTACTGCTTGGAGCCGAATAGGATTGGTTTGCGTCGTCGAGTTCCTCCTTGCAAATTCGCTACGTCGGGGCAAAGCCCTGGAGAATATGACAGCGAAAACTGGTCCCTCCCTCTACACCTCCTATCGGGAACAGGGCTACAATCAACCTACCAATTTTTCTTTTATCAAATTCCCCTTATTATCGGCAAAACTCTTCCTCAGCAGGTTGCTCACTATAATAATAATTTACTCCTCCCTATTACTTCGCCATCTTTAAGGTAATTCATGTACTTTTCGTCTAATTGATAACAAAATCTTGTCTAAACACTCATAATACCTTCTCATGTTTTCACGGAATTTACTTTTAATATGCAAGAACAATTTGCGACTAACATTACCAAAAATGTACATACAAAACTGAAGACCCAGAACAAAACAGATAATCAGGAACTACAAAACAGCAAATAACAAAAAAGTATATCATATTAACTTAAGCAGACAAAGGTAAAACTCTACGGTAACTTTAACACTCTCAGACTATATGTTAACAAAACGACTTTATAAATAAAAACGGACAAACCCAACTTATGAACGATACGACAACACGAGTCCAAATCAAAACATTTATAAAAACAGCTACCTAAACAGGTACCCAAAAATGGAGTACTCAAATACTGAGTGAATCACCTACACCTTGAAAACAGTTCCCAAACTTTACAAATAAAAAATACACGACACATGTAAGACGGTTTTCAGAAACAGATTTTATTATTCTGTAAAGAATATAATTTTATAAATAAATTAATACAAAACATTAATACATACTTAAATAATTAAAACAATAAAATACCTGTAAAGAATAGTTAAATTACTAGTTATATTTCACCGTCGTTAAACGCTATGAAAAACTGTAACGTAAACACTCTAAAATGACGCTAAACCTTCCTAGACTATAACCTTACCTTCAGGCTGTGTGGCGTTGTCGGCAGCCCCCTCTGATGGCACTTTTACACAAATTATCCACTTATTGAAAGACACAGAACTTAACATTCTCATCACGACTCATATCCTTCGACCTTTACACTTCTACTCTGTCAGAGACACTTTAAATATTGTAAAACAGAAACAAAAAGACGAAAACACACTACAGTACATTGACAAACTAGTAGCTCTAACCCAAACCGAAACTACCTTCAAATCAAACTACTATAGATTTAGCAAATAACTTCTACTTGCTAATGACTAGGGAACGGATTCGTATATATTTACATATTTTTTTCTAGGCAATTTACAGACGTTTTTCAACTAGAAGTATTCATACTGACACTTTTTAAGCCGTTTGAGTCTACTTTTATTTCATATATTTCTACATATTTGGATGTTATCGCATATTTATACATATTTGATTAAAATAAATAAATATTTCTACATATTTAATCAAAATATGTACATATTTTTTCATATTTTTCATTTTGGGCATATTTTCATAATTGGGAGGTGGTTGACAGGAACTCTGAACCACAGACTGTAGGGCTGTGAATCACAGTGGGTACAATGGTTATTGTAATTTACACAGAATGCTGCTAAACAGTGACGGGCACTTGTTAGTTCTTTGAAGTTGTCTGACGTTGTCTGTTCTTTCAGCTCGTTCGTTGAAGTGTCCAATTCATTTCGTTCGGTCACTTAGTGTATTCTTTTTTGGATGAAATGCCACGAACATCGGCCTCAAACAAACAACTGGTTGCTAAATATCTTCGCGAGTTTCCAGCAGAACTTTTTCGAAGTGATGGAGACATTTTGTACTGCACAGCTTGTGACAAGCGCGTTTCTCGCTCTCATCGTTCCCAAGTCACCCAACATATTGCCACCGGATCGCACATAGAGAATAAAAACAGAAAGAAAGAGAGGACGTCCTATCAAGCCTTCCTTACATCTCCATCATCAAGTAAGTCTACTCTGAGTACAGATCTGTGTCGGGCTTTGGTTAGAGCAGATATCCCTTTCCACAAACTTAAAAATCCTCATTTCAAAGGATTCTTAGAGACCTATATTGGGGAAAAAATGCCTGACGAGAGCACTCTGCGGAAAAACTATCTGGAAGATATCTATAAAGATTTCATGTGGTTGCCAACAATTTCGAAGAGTGAAGTTTTCAAAATTGAAAATTTAACATCTTTTTATAAATAGTGAAAATGTTCTTTGTTGTATAAATCATTATAACTTGTAAAAACAAATTATTTTGTTCCTAATAAATTATTATAAATTGTAAAAATGTTCTTTTCTTGTATAAATAATTATAACTCCCCCCCCCCCAAATTCCATTTTCATAAAAAAAATGTCCATTTTACTTAAATATTCCAGAAAATATTTTAAGAAAATCACATATTTTCCACATAATTGACGAAAATAAATGCATATTTTAATTAAATATTTGGCATTTTTAAATACATAAAAATCCGTTCCTTACTAATGTCAAATTAGGAAAGGGACAATCCCATTAAAATGAAAAGATCAAAGAATTCATTAAAAATTTGAACCGAAAAACCATTGGGAAAACAAAGAAAGATAACTCTGTAGTTATAGTCGATTAAAAAGCATATATTGAAGAATACATCAAAAAGGTTTAGAAACCATTTAATAGAAAAGAATTGGGGAACAATTAATGCTATTTTTCAACTTATAGTCGATTAAAAATAAAAAATCAAAGAAACAAAAAAATTCAAATTGGTTGAGAAATAAATTACAAAAAAACTAATTCGGAAACAAAGAAACATAACTTTCTAGTTACAGCAGATTTAAAAGAAAAGATTCAAGAATACATTCAAGAATAACTTTAAAAACCATTTTATAGAAAAGATTAGGGAAACAAGGAATACTATTATTCAACTTATAGTCGATTAAAAATAATAGATTAAAGAATGCATCAAATAAATAGGTTTGGAACCCACTTAATAGAAAATAATTAGAGAATAAGGAAACTCCCTTAAAGCTTTAGAAATCAAAACCAAAAAATCAATTAAAGAAACAAAGAAAGATGACTTTGTAGTTATAATTGATAAAAACAAAGATTGTATAATACTTAAGTAAAATGAAACATCGAGAAAAATTTCAAAAAACAAAATTAAGAAAACCAAAAAATAAAAGATTGGACCATGAATCAATTAGGATTAGAAACTATTTAATAGAAAATAATTAGGGAACCAGAAATACTATTTTTCAACTTATAGAGATTAAAAATTAAAAAAATCAAAGAATACTTTAAAAAGATACCAAAAGAATACTTCAATACCAAAAAAAACTGGTTAAAAAAAAATGGTTTAGAAATACATCTACTGGGGAAACAAAGAATGATAATTTTATTGATTCAGATGAAAAAATCAAGAAATACATCAAACAGGCTTAGAAATCAATTTCAAATAACAAATTGGGGAAACAAAGAATCATAAATTTAAAATAATAGGAAATTATTTAGAAAATATTAAAGAATAAATGAATCATATTTAGAAATGAATTTAAATAAATATTTAAAGAAACAACCAGCACTGAACGTAGTTAAGATGAATCATTAATAATTTGTAAGTAACAATTAAAAGGTAACATGCAATTTTCATGCAAGAATTATAGAAATATAATTGAAATTTAAAATAAGTAATTGATAATAAAGTCTTACCTGTTTAAGGAATATCCATCAGCATCTCAGTAGATCACCACTCCAATAGCCCTTGACACCTGACACTTTTTAAAATAATTCACTACAATAATCGCACTAAAACTCAATATCACGCACTAAGAATAGTATAAACACAATTTATAAAATAGAACTTCACTTTAACATTCACTAATATTCACTAAAGTTAAAGATGGCCGCAGGTAACTGGCCAGGCAGAACAGCTGGTAAATTAAGGTTATCTAGGCTGAGTGACAAACTTTTGTATTTACTTTATTTTCACTCATAACCTAAAATATAATAATAAAATGTAAAAAATAGTAATAAGTGGTTCACTATGGTCAGACAGATCAGCAGTTCTGGAAGGTTAGCTAAACACAATGAACCACTTATTATTATTTTATACATTTTATTATTTTAGGTTATGAGTGAAAATAAAGTAAATACAAAAGTTGGTCACTCAGCTTAGATAACCTTAATTTACCAGCTGATCTGCCTGGCCAGTTACCGGCGGCCATCTTTTACTCTTTCGTGTGTCTCTTTATTAACGTGATTTTTTAAGTGAATGTTAGTGATTCTTAAAGTGAAATTATATTTTATAAATTGTGTTTAAGTTATACTTAGTGCGTGATATTGAGTTTTAGTGCGAATAGTGTTGTGAATTATTTTAACTAGTGTCAAGTGTCACGTGCTAATGGACTGGTGATCTACTGAGATGCTGATGGATATTCCTTAAGCAAGGTAAGACTTTATTATCAATTACTTATTTCAAATTTCAATTATATTTCTATAATTCTTGCATGAAAATAGCATGTTACCTTTTAATTGTTACTTACAAATTATCAATGATTCATCTTAACTACGTTTAGTGTTGGTTGATTCTTTAATTTTGAACTGCTGAAAATAAATAATTTTCATTTTGTATATTTACTTGCATAAGGCTGTCATTTGAAGATTTTTAACGATTTAGTGATTAATAATTACCTCCTATTACAATCACCTTAAGTGGGTTCTACACTTTACTGAACAAATATTTTGCATTTGAAAATAGCCAGCATAAAGGTCTGTGACATGTAATAAATTCTAAATAATATTAATGAAAATTTAATACAGCAAAATTATTTAAATGATATTGTTATAAAATTTGAATTAAACACCTAAAACTTTTTTTCTAAACCTTTATAAATGTAGTATGATTTGTGTACCTTTTGTCGTTAAATCAACCCTTTTACTTAACTTTTTCAACTGTAAGTTTTTGTGAAGGAGATTTTCAAGGAATTTATCCACTCTTTCTTGCAGTAGATCCCTTAAATTGATTTTTCGCAAACATTTATTCAAATAGAAGTTATATAAGATTAGCATATTTATGTTAAAGCAGTTAAAAACTCGATGTCGAAATTTAGCAAAATTGCATTACTTCCCTTTTCTTGAAAATAAGATAAAAAAAAAAAGACGCTTGAAAAGTATTTAAAAGTAAGTAGAGAAATCCTGTCGACTTTCCTTACCTAAAATCGACCTTTTCTGATTCCTAAATACCTTTTAGGATCCGCCAAAATTTGTAGTTATTTATTATAATTTGAATTTGAATTGGGGTCTCACATTTGTGAAACTAACTTCTCTCCTAAAGCATTTAAAATATCGAGGCGCTCAAAACACATATCTACATGAAATTTCAAATTAAATTACACGTCATTCATGAAAATAGGTTCGCATGTTTAGAGGGCGCTATCCTGTTTACGAAGAAAGTTAAACAAAAGAAGAACTATTTCCGAGAATAACGTATTCCTTAAATTTTGGCATCGTTTTTCTCGAAAACTGTTCAACGCTGTTGCACAAAAATTTACTCTTTTAAAGGAGGATTTGCCCTAAATTTTAAAGGAAATTTGAAAATTTAATCTTTTATAGATGAAGAGAAAAAAAAATTGTCAAATTAAGGTGATTTTCAGCAGTAAGTTTTTTCGTGGTTTTTCACGTTCAGCCCTCATACAACTGTCCTACTTGCCAATTTAAATGAATAAAATAAAATAACAATAATTATAACTACTGCTGATAATTTAAAATTTAAGATTGAGGCTACGTATTAACAGTTATCAGGTAAAATTTGTTAATTTTTTTTTTAAAGCCAACTCTCTAATAAATTCTCAAAATAATCATTATCATGAAATATATTCATATTGAAAGTGACTAAACAATCGCCAGATAGAAATGTAACAATGCATTTAATCGTTAATTACAGAGTAAAACACTTGCAAAAACAAAACAAAAAAGTTAGGGGTCTTGCTACTAGAGTGCACTAATGTAGTAAATCCCAGTCTGAACATCTCCACAGCACCGTACATTACTAGTACTTGACATGATCTCGTAAATTAGAAGTTAAAATTCTCAAAGATAAAAATATTGCCTGGTTTTTAGATAGAAAATCTGAAAAATTTGAGCCAAAACCAGAACCACAAGCTTGTTACTGTATTGGTGCTTCCCGGCAATCATAATTGCAGGGAAAGTTAAAATGACTATTAGTTCCAAATCTTGTATTGCCGAAGAGAAAATCGTTTGGAGTTTTTATATTGAGCTAAAATATGGCAACGCTTAATACATTGTGGTTATATATGAACTTTAATACTTATTATTATGGCCTAGTATGCCAGGAAGGTGGCCTTGAGCCACCGACGTTCCCTGTTTACTTTTAATTTGTTCGTATTTTAGTTTAATTTTATTGGTCACTTACTTACTCCTAATTTACTCTAAAATTATTTATTATCTAAAGTAATAAATTATTCTCTGGACTAGTTCTTGAAAATTCTTAAAATAAATAATTTTGCAATATGGTTGGTATGTTTTTTTACTTTCTATGGTTAGGGAAAATACTGCGATCATGTACCATTGTTGCTGAATGTTTCCACTGAAAGTGTCCATTTTAAGGCCCCTTGAGTCCAGAAAGTGGTTTTTTTGAAAGTGGACTGTCTGTGTCTTTGAACAAAAATTATTTCACAAAGAATATTTATCAATTAAATTTGGTGGCTTTTTTGCCCGAAATATTTTCAAGAAATTGTTTAATGTCAATAGCGGACATATTCAACGTTTTAGAAGTATAAAAAAGTAAAGTAAAGTAATCGCCTTTTTTTTTTCAGGCGGGGCTTAACGTCCAACTACCAATTAGATGACGTGGACAGTGGCGACTAGCTAACATACTTTACTGTAAATTTCTTTTATTAACCATTAAATAAAATCCAAGGCCTGCAGACTGGGGAATCGAACCCTGTACCACAATGCATATTAGCTTTGCAGGTCTCGCCTCTTAACCCGCTCGGCTACCGTGGTGCCAAGATAAAACTATATGTGTTAAGTAATGTGTATACGGAGTTCAGGAAAAATCCAAAGAGCCATTTTCTAGAAGAATGACTTCTTATTAAAGAGTTTTAATAACAAATATAACACTACTAAATTGGTGCACAAGACATAGAGGACTTCTACGTATAACTTTCAATTAACTTCGTAAATAGAACAAATGTTTTTAATTGAAACATTTTTCTGGGAATTAGTTAATTGACATTTTGAGGTGCAAATTAAAATTTTCTTTAAATTCAGTAACCCAAGTATTGTATTAAAGTTATTTTGATTTCCAACATGGATTCTAAAAAATAAAATTAAGCCTTACATCATCTGGATTGAATGAAATCGATTGAATAGATTTTTTGAAAGTAGTTTTGCATTTAAATTTAACAGAAGTTCGATTGATTTTCTACCGTTGTTGTTGCTGTTTTTGGTTTTATGTTGTTTATTTTTAAAAGTTATTTTTGTTTAAGTTTTTGTCCGAGAATTTTCCTAATGGAAGTAAATGGCGCAGGCCATTAAAGGATCAACTTTGGCGGGGAAGGAGTTGATGGGTGACCTGGAACGAGAACGCGAGCGACAACCAACCTTCTGTCATCGCTGTTCCGTTCAGCATTGTAAGCAGTTAATCCTGCTTACTTATGCTTGGTTTGCCAGCATTAAAAAATAAAAATAAAATATATAATCGGCTGGAATTGTAGTGAAGTTGCTTAAATACTTTGCTTACAAAATTGGAAGTCTATTGCACTTCCAAGACAAATGAAGCAGACCATTGAAAACATTTTCCTATAACTTAGAATTCTTACTGAAAGTGATCGTCATCTTCAACATTATACATCTTCATTACAATAAAAGATTGCCAGCTCACTAAGAGCATTAGACATAGTGATAGTTGTTCTAGCTGTAATCCAAACTGGGCAGGCTGGATGTTAAAAGAGGTCTAAGGAGCGTCTTGTAGAGCAGTACAGTGCCAGCAGTGTTTAGAGCGGTTTGTTTCTGTTGATTAGTGGGTATAACTGTTTCAGTCGAGTGTATGCAGCTTGTTGCAGTTTTGTTGTTGATGTACAGTCTGCAGGTCTTTCAGTCAGTGTGTTGCTAGCTGTAACCTCCAGACTGGGCAGGCTGGATGTTAAAAGAGGTCTGAGGAGTGTCTTGGTAGAGCAGTACAGTGCCAGCAGTGTTTAGAGCGGTGTGTTTCTGTTAATTAGTGGGTGTAACTGTTTCAGTCGAGTGTATGCTTGTTGTTGATGTGCAGTCTGCAGGTAAGTTTATCAAGAATTGCGGCTAAGGTAGCGCACTCCTTGATCCTTTTGTCTTCAAGGACTTTTTCTGGTTGTTGAGTTTTAATCATCTCAGTCACACATATCATGCCAAATACCAAACAGAATCAGAAGAAATCAGAACAAAACTTGAACAAAAACTTTTTGATTGGCTATATAGCTATAATGATGGGAAGTTGAAGGCCATGATGAACTTAGCACAACTTCAGCAAAAAGTTATGGGACTAATTAGTCGCACTGCCGAATATGGCTTGCAATACACTCTCAGCTTCCCTATTTCAACTTCTTTCAACAAGCCTTCTGGAGCAACTTTTCTATTTCTAATTTATTATATATCCTGTTCGGAACTTACTGCCGCAGAAATATAAAAATTAATAAATGAAATGAAATAATTGCAAAAATCTTTTAAAGTAGCTCCGATTTCTCCTCCAACAATCGGTTGTTGAAAACATTCTCCAGTACTAATTTTCTCGGGCCAATGTGATAATGCAATTAATTTAACAAAACTGGAACTTATTAAAGCCAAGTTTTTGACTTTATTTATTGTATAAATTAATTATTTATAAATTTATTATGTATAAATTAATATGGGCTAAGACGACAAAACTTGCAATACAAATAAAATACATTACTGCAAATATTACGCCCTGATTCACTCGATTGCTGCTGAAATAGTCTGCTAATTAGCCTCAAGGGAATTTGGAGTCAATTAAGTGAATTATTTAAATATTGTGTTAATCTCTCACAATTTTGATATTCTCACTTTTACAATATAGCTTTGGTAAATATGAAGATGCTACATTATTGTTGATGGCTCTTTTCGCGGCCACTTCAGTCAACGTTTAGGGAGTTCTTGGGATGTGACAGGAGTTTAGCAGCACGATTTGGCCTAAGTTAGTTTACGTGGCGTGATAATGTGATTCATGGAAATTTTTTGTGATAGTAAAGGTGTAGGTATTTGATGTGAGGAATATTTAAACTGGTGCGAAGGGTTAAATTAAGTACAACATCAGGGTACTGGATTTTTTTATTATTTTTTTTGGAATTTGAGCGTTTAGTAAATCCCTAACAATTCCGTAAGCCCAGATAAGTCTCCCATGAAAGTAATGTAAGCGCCTGTTTATTCAGAAGGGGCTTAACGTCCAACTACCAATTAGTTGTCTAGAACGGGGTGGGACGGAAGCTCATACTTTGCTATAAACAATTTTTTTTTCTAACAAATAAAAAGTAGTCATACGCGGGATTCGAACCGGTGATCTCCAACACACAAAGCCACGCTCTTGACCACTAGACCATCACTCGCCCCAATAAGTCTTATTGTTTGTCTTGTATATAAGAATTCTATTGGTGATTTTGATCGTTCTTCCAGTTGCCTTAAGAGAATTTCGTATGATCTGTTTTGTTTCTTGATTCGCTTGTCTAGAACGGAGGATCCTGAACATTCTCCTGTACTTTGACACTGTCTGCTGATGGTATAGTGGGGGGACACGTCCTGCGGAGTAAGCAGTAAAAGTTTAATTGGTGAATTAAATTTTATTTTTCTTCCGGAAATAACACATTAACCCAAAAAAAAAAAAAAAAAAACAACAGTTCCGCCTTTAATGTCAGACCAAAATTGCCCTCTTTTTGTCAAAAACTAATTGTTGATCCTTTACATCATTTGCTTTTATATTGCTGGAATAATTCTATTTTTTGCGTAAAACTATTTTATACTTTGCAGTTAGTGAAACTTTGAAATATTTGCTAAAATATTGACAGTTTTGCGAAACTTAAATTCTTTGTAGATTAAATTAAAGTTGCTTGAATCAGTTAAATATTTGTAAGAATAAAATGATAATGTGTAAATTAAAATGAAAAAAGTACTTAGGACAGTTGTATAAGAGTTGATCATCAAAAACTGCATGAAAAATTGTAACGTTGAAAAACAATGATTTAAACAATAACGTTGATAATTTTGATAGTTTAGAGGTTTTTTGACCGTTGTTGATTGATGATTTTAGGGAATATTGAGATGCGGCCATTAAATTTAAACACAAATTTTGTTTCTTCATGCCAACGTTTCGGTAAAAACCTTCTTCAGATTATAGTAAAATTTGTGGAGTTTAATGTTAAGCTAAATCATCATAAATGAATCATTTACCGAAACGTTGGTATAATGATGGAGAGCGTATATTTGGGCAAATCATTTTATTTTTCTACTAATCCAACCCATCTCTACTGATACTGGTTGAGCATTTTGATGTCCCAATCTCCCTATTCTAGAGCTCCTAAATTTGCTAGAATTTAAATAATTATATTGTTAAATTCAATTTTTTCTTCTGTTTTTAGGTAAGTCCTGAAACTGCTGCATGTCGTCCTAATGAATTTTTCTATTACAATATGTAAGTATTGTTTCTATTGTTATTTGCAACTTCGTTAGTCTACTTAAAAATCGATAATTTTTCCTTAGTGTTCCATTCTTTGCTATGCGAAAACAACGCTAGTACAGACAACACCAACACTCACAAAATACATTTAACTGATATTAAGTGGTAGTTAATGTTTGTAAAAACGTTAAACAGTTTCTTTTTTTTTTATAAGACTCTATATTTTTGTTAAAATTTTCACTAAAATGCTTGTACGGTTAAATAATTCTTAAGCAAAATATTGTAGAGTTTTGTTGACAGCGTGAATTCAAAGATCTGTCATTGCTTCAGAAGCGCCTGTCGGGCATCTATTTTATTCAATTTGCACATCAAATAGACACCTAACTGAAGAGGAAACGTCAATAATATAAAGAAAATGAATCTGGCCAAACTCTTTCTTATTTCTTGGGTCTAATTTTGGTTTATATAAAGAATTTCACAGACTCCTGTTCAATTTATCTACTCTTCTTAAAATTAGTGACTTCAGTAAGAGTTTTCTTTCCGTATATCTTGGATCTACGAGGGTCGTTTGAGAAGTCCGTGCAAAAATAAAAACTACTTAATTTTTGGGGGTAAACCTTTTTTATTTTTCAACATAGTCTCCTTTTAGGCTTATACACTTCGTCCAACGCTGCTCAAGTTTGTTGATCCCTTCCGAATAATAGGATTTGTCCAAGTCTGAAAAATAGCCATTCGTTTCTGCAATCACCTCCTCGTTTGAATAAAATCTTTTTCCCGCCAGCCATTTCTTCATATTGGGGAACAAATAGTAGTCCGAGGGAGCCAAGTCTGGAGAATAGGGGGGATGTGAAACGAGTTGGAACCCTATTTCCATTAATTTTGCGACCACAACTGCTGGGGTGTGAGCTGGTGCGTTGTCGTGATGGAAAAGGACTTTTTTGTGGGCCAATCGTGGGCGTTTTTCTTGCAGCTCGGTTTTCAAACGGTCCAATAACGATGAATAATATGCACCTGTAATAGTTTTACTCTTTTCCAGATGAGGATTATTCCTTGCGAATCCCAAAAGACAGTCGCCATAATCTTTCCGGCCGAAGGAACGGTCTTCGCCTTTTTTGGCGCAGATTACCCCTTGGTAACCCATTGTTTAGATTGTTCTTTGGTCTCAGGAGTGTAGTGATGTATCCATGTTTCATCCACAGTGACGAAACGACGCATAAAGTCCTGCGGATTCTTCTGGAACAGCTGCAAACCGTCCTTGCAACACTTCACACGATTTCGTTTTTGGTCAAGCGTGAGCAATCGCGGCACCCATCTTGCGGATAGCTTTGTCATGTCCAAATGTTGATGCAAAATATTATGTACCCGTTCATTCGAGATGCCCACAGCACTAGCAATCTCATGCACCTTCACTCTTCTGTCATCAATCACCATATCATGGATTTTATCAATGATTTCTGTAGTAGTAACCTCAACAGGGCGTCCAGAACGTCAGCGTCACTTGTGCCTATATGGCCACTCCGAAAATTTTGAAACCACTTATAAACTGTTCTAATCGAAGGTGCAGAGTCACCATAATGTTTATCAAGCTTCTCTTTAGTCTCCTGAGGCGTTTTGCCTTTCATAAAGTTATGAAATTCTTTTTCGTCCATTTTTTGAAAATCACTCGACTTCCTCGATTCAAACGAATGCCAAACAAAAAGAAATAGACCGATCTGGCTAAAACTTGGTGTGTGTTCTTCCAAGAGATGCTACTAACTAAACATAACCTCGATACGGGCCAGTAGTGCTATCTCTCTGACTTTGCACGGACTTTTCAAACGACCCTCGTACTTCCGCCTAAGGCCGAATCCAATCCTCTCGTTCTACTGGCGCTCAACTTTAAATCATGAATATCCGACTTAAAAAGACTAGCGAAAGCCTTATCTCAAGATACTGGCAATAATAATAATGATAGAACTTTGTTTATAAAATAATAATATCAGAAAACGCCGTATACACATTACTTAACACATATATTTTTATCTTGGCACCACGGTAGCCGAGAGGTTAGAGGCGAGACCAGTAAAGCTAATATGTATTGTAGTACTGGGTTCGATTCCTCGGTCTTAGGCCTTGGATTTTATTTAATGCTTAATAAAAGAAATTTACTGTAAAGTATGTTGCCTCCATTCTTGATACCAAATTTGGCAGTTGGACCTAAAGCTCGCCGGAAAAAAATAGCCATTATTTTTACTTTACGAATATACAAGGTACTCATTTTAAGACGGCTCAAATGTATTTCATGCTTAAACTAATGATCTCAGCAAAAAATGGTAGAAGAAAAATTTTGTTGCCCGTCACCTCTAGTTTCAGAATATGTGACTTGATTTTTAGATTCCTGATCGCGTCCAAAAGTAAGAGTTTGCAGTTGACCCCCATTTTCATATGAACAGTTTTAAAGAGTATAAAAAGTTACGAAATAAACCGGAAACCGCAATTTGATATATTTAAAATTAAAGGTGCTAGGCCATTTCAAAATCTGGTATTTATTAATCATATTTCAATTTTTTAACTTGTTATCAAAGAGAAAGAAGAGCACGCGATAGGTCATTTTTATGTACTTTTTCATCCCCTTTCTACTAAAAATATTGCCAAGGCAGTAAAGCTAGTATTTTTCTTAATATCGGGGAATAAGTCGTTTTCCCGTGTGATTTGCTAAGCAATAGTCAAATGTTAAGAGCTTTAGATGTTCACAAGCATAGACAAAATGGCTACAAAATAATTTCACATCTGTTACAAACAAGAAGGTTTAATAATTATTTGGTAATTTTGGGAAATTTGCGTTTAATTACCAACAAAAAATTGGAAATCTCCTGCCACATATTTAAGTGATAAATATCTTTCATGTAAAGGATCAAACTTAATCCTTAAATTTATCAAATAATGCACTTTACGCAGCTTGTGCAGCATGTACTACGCCTTCAAAGGTGCCTCCTCAGATACAGAGAGCAGTTGATAACCTCCTAGCTAACCTTGCTTGCGAGCAACGTTTCGACAAATATATTGCCTTTTTTCAGGGCGTGGCTATGTGGGTTGGTTTAATTACAGAAAAACTGTATAGCTAGTAAAAAATTAAATTTAGTGAAATGTTTGCAGAAAGAGAGCTACTATAAAAAAATAATAAAAAGTAAGCGCGACTAAATGGAGGGTTAATAAAAGTACGCAGTAAGTAACATTAACTAACGAAAGTAATTGCACATTCTATGGCTTCTTGAAACCTGATTAAAACATTGCCGAAATAAATAACAATTTGTTAAATTTCTTACGGCTAGTAATAAAAGTGAACGTTAAGCATTAATAATGGTGTTCTATAATGTGGTTACTTCGGAGGAATCACAGTATATCTTGCACATACACCAATCTTAACTTCACAATACACACTTGTGTACAATGTGTTAGGCTAAGTCGTAATTAATGCCATTTACTTCTAAACTTTGGCATAACTGGGTTCTTTAAAGTTAAAAGAGCCACGCTTAGTTATTAAATAGTATATTAACTGAATTCATAATTATTATACTTCACTAATTAATTTGAAGTCAGCTTGGAGGAGTAATTATAATTAATGTTTGTACTATAGCTAGCTAGCAAACAGAGATATAATTCCATTCCACCAGTACTCGTATACAACTGAAAGTTGGGTATTTATGGGGAAAAGTTAATTTCTGAATCGAGCCAATCAAACGGCGCTTCCTCAGTTTGCTAGAATGTCTGTTAAGGTACACAATAAGCGAGCGAACGAGCACATATTCTAACCACATTACAGATCGAAGCCTCCACCAATTCTTCCCCTACATTTTCCGTGCCTTAGTGAAAATTTATAGGAATGCTCGTTAGATAGGTGTAAACAGATGTAATTAAAAGACAGTGGTGTTCTTAGAATGTTAAACCGTGGTGGTAGGCCGGCCTAAATTTTGCATGGCCATTCTAGCCAGTTGTGAATTCAAAATGCTTTGGTATTTTCACAATGGTCCTAACAATTAATTAAAGGTTACTTTTTTAATTTGATTTTATTATTTAATTAAGTTAATGATAGTTCGCTTTCATGTTGTCGACTCGTGTTGTAGGAATTAGCTATAATTATTCAAATTTTTCCTTCATTTTTTCAAAAAGAAAGTCAAAGAAAGATCCATCGTATTTGTATTATCTACAGTCGACCTTGTTTATTAGTTGCCAGCTCTTTAAAACACCTTTTTCTGCTTAAACTAACCAAATTTTTTCAGTTTTCCTTTCGCTTTTTCAAAAACGAAGTCAAAGAAAGATCCATCGTAGTTGTATTATCTACAGTCGACCTTGTTTATTAGTTGCCAGCTCTTTAAAACACCTTTTTCTGCTTAAACTAACCAAATTTTTTCAGTTTTCCTTTCGCTTTTTCAAAAAGGAAGTCAAAGAAAGATCCATCGTAGTTGTATTATCTACACTCGACCTTGTTTATCAGTTGCCAGCTCTTTAAAACACCTCTTTCTGCTTCGTCTAACCAAATATTTCCAGTTTTCCTTTTGTTTTTTCAAAAAGAAAGTCAAAATAAGATCCATCGTAGTTGTATTATCTACACTCGACCTTGTTTATTAGTTGCCAGCTCTTTAAAACACCTTTTTCAGCTTAAACTAACCAAATTTTTTCAGTTTTCCTTTCGCTTTTTCAAAAAGGAAGTCAAAGAAAGATCCATCGTAGTTGTATTATCTACACTCGACCTTATTTATTAGTTGCCAGCTCTTTAAAACACCTCTTTCTGCTTCGTCTAACCAAATATTTCCAGTTTTCCTTTTGTTTTTTCAAAAAGAAAGTCAAAATAAGATCCATCGTAGTTGTATTATCTACACTCGACCTTGTTTATTAGTTGCCAGCTCTTTAAAACACCTTTTTCAGCTTAAACTAACAAAAATTTTTCAGTTTTCCTTTCGTTTTTTTCAAAAAGAAAGTCAAAATAAGATCTAACGTAGTTGTATCATCTACACTCGACCATTTTTATCACTTCTAAAAACCTTTTACCAGCTGGAACTAGCTAAAACTTTCCAAGTTTCCCTTAATTGTTTACATTGTATGTCGAAAAAGAACCATTTTCATTTTCTGCAACGAGAGAACACTGTCCGGAGGCGGGCAGTGTACTGAAAAAAAAGCTCTAGGCAACAATAACCTCTTGTTGTTGACGAGCCTTAAATTAATTGTAAAAAATCAGTTTAAAAAAGTGCCACTTTGATCCAGTAGTTATTTTCCACATTTGTCGCTTATTAATTAAAGTACAATGAACAGAAATAGAACTTTAGAGAAATGCTTCTAACCATCCGCTTTCTCAGAACAGTCCTTAATCGAATTCGCCAGGAAAAACATAACAAATAAACGTTTTAGATGTAGTTTTATTAAAAAATATTGCCAATTAAAAATCTTTTAAGACAGTTTTTGAGGATGGCTTACGCTAATATTTTAAGATTTCATTTCGATGTATTGTACCGTAATGCAGGCTATATATAACTGTTATGAAATATTAAAACTTTTAGAAATACACAGTTCGAATAATAAAATGAAAAATTGTGAGAATTGCAGTTAGCAAACACCATGGTAATGTTCACCCCAGATGTTTTAGGGTTCGACTTTTAAGGAGCCAGCCCTAGAGTGGGGAATACAGGAGCTAGAAGTGAAGGCAATAAGACGGATAATTACTGTAACGATGGCTAGTTAGCTTAGAAAGCCAACCCGCCAACCCTTTAATGAATTTTACTACATAATTAATGTAGATTACGTGTTTAACGTGCGAAGTTGTTTCTAATGGGAGTCTTCAAGCCACTAGTTACTTTACGTTCCACGAGGAACTTGGTTATATTTATTTATTTATACAACTAATTTAGCCTTCATAGGGTATACAGTTGGAGTTAGACCTCGACAAATACAAAAAATAAATAAGTAAAAGTTATATATACGAGGGTCGTTTGAAAAGTCCGTGCAAAGTCAGAGAGATAGCATATCGATATCCACTGGCGCGTATCGAGGTTATGTTTAGTTAGTAGCATCTCTTGGAAGAACACACACCAAGTTTCAGCCAGATCGGTCTATTTTTTTGTGTTTGGCATTCGTTTGAATCGAGGAAGTCGAGTGATTTTTAAAAAATGGACGAAAAAGAATTTCGTGTGTTGATTAAACACTACTTTATGAAAGGCAAAACGCCTCAGGAGACTAAAGAGAAGCTTGATAAACATTATGGTGACTCTGCACCTTCGATTAGAACAGTTTATAAGTGGTTTCAAAATTTTCGGAGTGGCCATATGGGCACAAGTGACGCTGAACGTTCTGAACGCCCTGTTGAGGTTACTACTCCAGAAATCATTGATAAAATCCATGATATGGTGATGGATGACAGAAGAGTGAAGGTGCGTGAGATTGCTAGTACTATGGGCATCTCGAATGAACGGGTACATAATATTTTGCATCAACATTTGGACATGACAAAGCTATCCGCAAGATGGGTGCCGCGATTGCTCACGCTTGACCAAAAACGAAATCGTGTGAAGTGTTGCAAGGACGGTTTGCAGCTGTTCCAGAAGAATCCGCAGGACTTTAAGCGTCGTTTCGTCACTGTGGATGAAACATGGATACATCACTACACTCCTGAGACCAAAGAACAATCTAAACAATGGGTTACCAAGGGGGAATCTGCGCCAAAAAAGGCGAAGACCGTTCCTTCGGCCGGAAAGATTATGGCGACTGTCTTTTGGGATTCGCAAGGAATAATCCTCATCGACTATCTGGAAAAGAGTAAAACTATTACAGGTGCATATTATTCATTGTTATTGGACCGTTTGAAAACCGAGCTGCAAGAAAAACGCCCACGATTGGCCCACAAAAAAGTCCTTTTCCATCACGACAACGCACCAGCTTACACCTCAGCAGTTGTGGTCGCAAAATTAATGGAAATAGGGTTCCAACTCGTTTCACATCCCCCCTATTCTCCAGACTTGGCTCCCTCGGACTACTATTTGTTCCCCAATATGAAGAAATGGCTGGCGGGAAAAAGATTTTATTCAAACGAGGAGGTGATTGCAGAAACGAATGGCTATTTTGCAGACTTGGACAAATCCTATTATTCGGAAGGGATCAACAAACTAGAGCAGCGTTGGACGAAGTGTATAAGCCTAAAAGGAGACTATTTTGAAAAATAAAAAAGGTTTACCCCAAAAAATTAAGTAGTTTTTATTTTTGCACGGACTTTTCAAACGACCCTCGTAATTAATAAAAATAAGAAAAACTAGAAAATAATAAAATTTAAATTGTAACATAAGAAATTAATCTCAAAAGGCAAAAGATAAACAAAAAGACACAATGGTACCAACAATACAAAAAATAAACAAAATAAAAAATACTACAGTGACCCTAATAAAAAACAAAAAACAATAATTTGAATCTTCCTAATTAATAAAAAATAAAAGAGTAGTAAAAAAAATAAATAAAATGATACTTAGAAAAACTTTAAATATTATCAAAAAAATACTTCTAAATTTAAAAATATTTAAACAGAAAATAAAGACATCATTCAACTTACTGAGATGATCTGGCTCCGAAAAAAGAAAAAAGATTTATAAAAATTTCATCAAAACTATCCACAGCGCCACAATATTTTTGAATAAGTGGATCCTCTCTATGATGAAAGGGTAGGGTACCTTGCGATGGCATGAGCAATGTCAATCAGGTTCGTTCAACGATTACAGTTGACATATCTTATCACTATTAAAGTCAAATCTTTGCCGATTGAAATACAGGGTGTACACGGAGGAGTGGTCAAAGCTTCGGGAGGTGATTCAGCAGCTCGAATGCAACAAAAAAAAAAATCTTCTATTTACTCTCTGTGCTCCTTAGGGGTACAGGAGGATCTCTACCATTTCCTAGCTATCTGTCCTACTTTTGGTGAGCTCCGACTCCGGATCATGGCTAGTTCTAGTCTTTCTGGCCATATTGTCAACTTGCTGTCCACCTTGGATAATCTTTCGCTGATTACTTTTGCCAGGAGTGCCTGGAATTTAGGATAAACAATAGAAAGCTTAAAATTTAGATGTCTTTTTCTTTAATTTTCATGAAGTTTCATGATCTATTTAGTTCTTTTGTAAAAGCTCTAGAGTTTGGTTTGCTGCTCTTCTTTGACTCTCCATTCTATTTCAATCCTCAACTTCTTCTGATTCATGTCCTTCTATCCTTACTTTGTTTTTCTTTCTTACTATTTCTTTCTTTATCTAAAAGCTAACTCCTGTGGACTGCTATAAGCCTTGCAATTACCTAGTTATAAATTTTGTATTTCGTATAATTATTATTTTTTATTATAAAAATAAAGGATTAAGTTTCTATTTCCGCTCAATTCATAATCCTCAGTAATAGGATTTATTTTTAACACCACTGACCATTAAGATTTCAACCCAATTGCAAACAACCGAGCTTGGAATTTAGCTTACGCTCGTAGTTCACCATTTTACGAGGTGTGGCTATTAAATAACGAGACTGATGCTGCTACAGAAAAACTATGCATGCGCCAAATCTTAACGACCGACAGCTGTGCAGCGTAAAGCCTTCTCTTTTTCGATTGCAGCGTCTCACCTGTGTTTGTAGAGAAATCTGTCTGACCGGAACCGTCGTTTGTGTAAAGAGGTGATAGTTTCGTTTTGCCCGAAAACATGATACCTACACATGTAGTAGAGCAACGAATTGTCGTGAAATTTCACATCAAAACTTGATAAAATCGCTACTGAAACTTATCTTTTATTAAAAGAAGTTTATGGTGATGAATGTTAATTACGTGCGCAAGTTTTTTGGGGGGTTCTAGCGTTTCCAAGATGGCCGAGAAGACGTCGGAGATGATGACCGCCAGGGTCGCCCTTCCACGTCCAAAACGGATGAAAATATCGGATTATAATTAATCAACATTACTACCGGTGAGTAGGTTGCTCAACTCCATGAAAGAGTAAGGAAAAAAAAAAACGACCCGATTTGTGGAAGAACCAGTCATGATTCGCCAGACCTGGCCCCATGTGACTTTTATCTGTTCCTCCAAAGTCAACTCTACATTTAAAGGAACACGATTTCAGTCTGTTGAAGCTGTGTGAAAGAAAAAGCGGCACGCGTCATGCAGGAGCTCACAGAAAAAGACTTCCAGGACTGTTTCGAACAATGGTAAATTCGCATGGAGCGTTGTAGGGATAGGGGAGGGGTGTATATTGAAGGTGATAATAACTAAATATGTATTAATTTAAAATAAAATGTTTTTACAGCAATAGACTCGTTATTTAATAACCACACTTCGTATACCTATAGTACGAAGTGACTGATTACACGCCCGATGCACTTGACAATCTACGGATTTATGTTCATTGCCGGAAGGACAGTTGTTCAGTAACCTAGGATACTTGCAGGTAATCCTCAAGGAAAAAGGATAACGATGGGAACTGAGAAGGGGGAATTCCCAAACTGGATACTGGACCAGATGATGGAAGGTGTCTGTGACTAGACAGTGCGAAGGCCGGCCAGCAGTGCATGGATAGACGCGCTTCAATGACCTCAGCTGTTGACGTGCCTTAAATTTAAAATGAAATAAAATTAAAAAAATACAGCGGCATTTTCTGTGGATAAATTTCGACAAAAACCTTAATATCCATCTGGCCAGGGTAGTGGCCTAATTCAACTTGAAAGCTTAGTTCTTTACGAGAAAAGTAAAAGGAAGTTAATAAAAATAAAAAAAAACTTTCAATTATATTAAAATATTCTCATACTTTTATGCACCTTCGTCATCAGTATGTATTTTTTTCGCCATTTTGGAGAGAAGTATAAGCCTTTATTTGGAAATAAAATAATATTAAAGATATCCAGCGTCTGGTAGATATGAACTCAGCCAGTCTCGCATGTCGCGTGTCCCATCTGTACGTCCCATAACTCTAGGCCATAAAGCTTCAGATATGTAATGTTTTAAGAGTAGTAAAAAAGCTGTTGGCCATAGAGCGAACTGTACATTTCTAGTAGATGACGAGAATAGGTACGTATTAAATGGGAATATGCTACGCCTTAAAACATGGTATAGTCTTGCAGTTTTATACTTATTTGAACTGCTAGGGAGGAACATACTTCTAAAATACATAATTAAAACAAGAAAATATCCAAAAAATATTCTTCAAATACCGAACATTTGTGTCATATTTAATTTTGTACATCTTAATTTTGTAAAACGGGACATTACATTAAAATCTAAACTTACAGGAAAGGTTATCCCAGTTTTTCTTCAGAAGCTGCCCGAAAAATAATTTTTGTACAAAAAAAAATAAAATTAAAAATAATTGAATGCGAATACACTTCTCGTATACGTATAAGGGTTGATCGTCAAAAAATGCATGAAAAAGTGTAACTTTGAATTGAAAAAAACACCCAACTTTGACAATTTTTTTCTCTTTTTCTATAAAAGATAAAATTCCCAATTTTTTTTTTAAATATAGGGCAAATCCTTCTTTATAAAAGTAATTTTTTTGCAACAACTCAGATCTAATAGATTTCGAGAAATATGTAGCTGAAAATGGGCCCAAACGGCATTTTCAAAAATTCTTGTTCATGTTACCTCTTTTTTGGTAAACAATGTAGCGCCTAAACGCGTGGACCGATTTTCATGAATGAGGAGTCATTCGATTCGAAATTTCATGGTAATTCGTACATTTTAATGAAATTTTACCTTGCGGGGAAGTCTATCCCTCAGGAGCTGCCGCCCAAAAACAATCCTTTTTTTTGTAGAAAAAATAAACAAAATAAATGTATGCGTCCTAAAGACGATCTTTAGTATGAATCCTAAAGATTGTTTAAAGATACTGCTAGGAATTTTTGGGTTATAACCTTGAGAATAATGGTAGAATAACAATAATATATATAAAGGGTGATCATTTTAAGACGGCACAAATGCATTTCATGCTTAATCTGAACAAAAAATGATAGAGGAGTCACCTTTGGAAAGCACAGTACATGCCTCACAAGCTGCGTAAAGTGCATTATTTGATAAATTAAGGAATAAGTTTGATCCTTTACATGAAAGATATTGACCACTTCTTGTTTGTAACAGATGTAAAATTAATTTTTAGCCATTTTGTGTATGCTTGAGAACATCTAAAGCTCTTAGCATTTGATTTTTCTTAGAAAAATCACTCGGAAAACGACTTATTTCCCGATATTAAGAAAAATACTAGCTTTACTGCCTTGGCAATATTTTTAGTAGAAAGGAGATGAAAAAATACATAAAAATGACCTATCGCGAGCACTTCTTTCTCTTTGATAACAAGTTAAAAAATTGAAATATGATTAATAAATATCCAGATTTTGAAATGGCCTAGCACCTTTAATTTTGAAGATATCGAATTGCGGTTTCCGGTTTCTTTCATAACTTTTTATACTCTTTAAAACAGTGCATGTGAAAATGGGGGTCAACCGCGAACCCTCACTTTTGGTAGCGCGTCAGCCGTGTATGCGGGCAGGAATCTAAAAATCAAGTCAAATATTCTGAAACTAGAGGTGACGGGCAACCAATTTTTTCCTTTACCATTTTTTGCTCAGATTAACCGTTTAAGCATGAAATGCATTTGAGCCGTCTTAAAATGAATAACCTGTGTATACAGGATGTATACGGAGGAGTGGTCGAAACTTCGGGAGGTGATTCAGCAGCTCAAATGCAACAAAAAATATTCTATTCACTTTGGCCCGATTCTCAATAGTGTCCAAGATATTTGCATTTTTAACTTTTCCGTCGATATTCCCGTTTTCCACCATAAAAACGGCCGTAACATTTCTATCCTTTATCCTACAACAAATCTGCTTATTCCAATCGAAAAAGCATTAAATTTCCTATAAATCTGTTTGGTACAGAGCCTCAAAACGATTCTTATAGCAATGAAATTTTTACTTGAATGTCTAAAAATTTCGTTCTCGATGATTTTTGTTAAAATTTTCTACTGCATTTTCTCAATTGTTAATGAATCAAGGAATCACATAATTTCAGAAAAATTTGCGCATTTATTGAGCTTCAAGATCATATGGATCATGGATCATATGAAAGATATATGGATCAAAGTTAATTAATTAATAATAATTCAAAAATAAAATGGTTATATTTTTTTGTCCTTTCTCCAAAAATTGATTAGTTTTGAATTATTATTAATTAACTTTGATGGAAAAAAAACCTCCATTATGTCATTCAAATAAGTTGCACCAACAATTGTAGTCAACTACTGCGTTTTATTGCTACTTTATTTTTTACTTCCGTTTTATTAAATAATAATTGTGAAAAACTAAAATGGTTACTTTTTTTTTTTGTTCCTTCTCCAAAAATTGACATTTGAGTAAATTAGTAGTGAAAAGTCAGTTCCCAAAATCGCAGTTTTCTGCATTTACACCCCTCTGTTCGGGGTAGGGTTTTATTAAAAACCAAAAAAATCCAAATGATCTTGAAGCTCAATAAATGCGCAACTTTTTCTTAAATTATGTGATCCCTTGATTCATTAACCATAGAGAAAATGCAGTAGAAAATTTTAACAAAAATCATCGAGAACGAAATTTTTAGACACAAGTAAAAATTTCATTGCTATAAGAATCGTTTTGAGGCTCTGTACCAAACAGATTTATAGGAAATTTAATGCTCTTTCGTATGGAATCAGCAGATTTGTTGTAGGATAAAGGATAGAAAAGCGAAAAACGCGAATATCGACGGAAAAGTTAAAAATGCAAATATCTTGGACACTATTGAGAATCGGGCTAAAGTGAAGAGAATATTTTTTGTTGCATTTGAGCTGCTGAATCACCTCCCGAAGTTTCGACCACTCCTCCGTATACACCCTGTATATTATTGTTATTCCACCATTATTATAACATATTTGAAGGCATGGATTTTATTTTACTTTTTTACGGTTACAATAATTTTACTTACTACAGTAAGAGAAAATAATTAAATAAGATCTAATGACCTGTAAAGCTTGGTAAAGTGTTTCACAAAATGCAAAAGATATTTCAATAATTATATTTGAAGCAATAATGCTCGGTAGAAAATTGCATGGTTTATTATCCGTGTTTTAACCCTAATTTTCTAGTTTGTTGGGAGTTAGTCATTATTAAATGAAGTACTGGAGGAGGCCAGTGGTGTGTGCCGCCTCTAGTGGCCAACAATTTCACTAATGTAATTATCGTTGTTCTCTTAATAACTGGCAACGGGCGTAAACGGTGCTTATCTACTCTCTTCCAAACAGCAGCTAGTTTTTCTTTCACATAATTGCCCAGGGTTGAATGTGATTAACTGCGTCAGTTCAAGGACAGTGTGGTGCCCGTCAAGAATGAATATATATTCATTTATTTCGACAGTTAAATCTGTATTCTCATTGAAAGATTAATGCCAATTTTAGTCATTACTTTTTATTGTTTACCGAGCTTTCGACCTAAGGACTAGAAGTCATCTTCAGGGCTTATGCTAGTAAAAAAATATTGTAATTGTTAGTAGCATAAGCCTTGGAGATGGCATAGTGCAGAGGTCGCCAAAGTGGTCTATATAAACCCCAAGGTGTGGCTATTAAATTATTGCTGTAAAACATTTTATTTTAAATTTATACATATTTAGTTATTATCACCTTCAATGTACACCCCTCACCTATCCCTACAACGCTCCATGCGAATTTACCATTGTTCGAAACAGTTCGAAGTCATTTTCTGTGAGCTCCTGCAAGACGCGTGCCGCTTTTTCTTTCACAGCATCAACGAACTGAAATCTGTGTTCCTTTTAATGCAGATTTGACTTTGGGGGAACAGATAAAAGTCACATGGGGCCAGGTCAGGCGAATAAGGCGGATGGCCTAAAAAACTGGGATATTTTACTTGGCTAGAAACGTCTTGACAGACAATGCAGTGTGAGGCCGGCGCGTTGTCTTGATGGAGAACCCCGTTACTTGTTCTTCCACAAATCGGGTCGTTTTTTTTCCTTACTCTTTCACGGAGTTGAGCAAGCACCACACCGGTAGTAATTTTGGTTAATTATAATCGATATTTTCATCCGTTTTGGACGTGAAAGGGTGCCCCGGGCGGTCATCATCTCCGACGTCTTCTCGGCTATCTTGGAAACGCTTGAACCACTCAAAGACTTGCGCACGTTATAAAACAATCATCGCCATAAACTTCTTTTTAATAAAAGATAAGTTTCAGTAGCGGTTTTACCAAGTTTCATGTCAATTCATTGCTCTACTACATGTGTAGTATCATGTTTTCGGCAAAACGAAACTAACAACTCTTACACAAACGACGGTTCCAGTCAGACAGATTTCTCTACAAACACGTGAGACGCTGCAATCGAAAGAGGAAGGCTTTACGCTGCACAGCTGTCGGTCGTTAGGATTTGGCGAATGCATGGTTCTTCTGTAGCAGCATCAGTCTCGTTATTTAATAATCAGTACGCGTTACGTTGTAATTTAATTTAAGAAGATGTCCTCAATGCTTTAATACATAGTACTCATTGGATAAGCATTCTTGTCATCAGACCATATAATGCTTATCTAAAAACTTAATTTCAGCTCTTTATACAGACAGTGAACAGTTGAATGGAAAGCTTTTTTATGACAATCTTCTTTGAACTCCTGATTTAACTCTGGTATTCATTTGTACTTCTATTGAACTACTCCATGTGACAGAACCTAAGCTGTCCTCTGTCAGGGCCGTGCGGTGCCATTGTAATCTCCAGTAGCCAGGGAAAAGTAGAAGAATAGAATAAATATTTATTATAATAAATATATACAATACATAATATAAATATAGAAGTATAAATGTTAAAAAAAAAAAAAAACATTTCAACCTTCTTAACTAAGTGAAGAAAGAGAAAAGTTAGGTGAGGAGGATTGGAATGCAGGGAAAAAAGGAGAGGAAAAACCTGCAGCTAGTGTTGAGAGTTAGAGTAGGATATGTTTTAGTCTTCTGTGTCTGTATGTTGTAGAAGGATCTGTAGGAGGCTATGTCCGCTGCAGAGTGGATTGGGGTGGCAGTCTAGGATGGTTAGGAGTTTGAGCAAACTGATTTTGGATATAGGAGTGTACGGGAGAAATGGACGCAGTCTCCGTGAAGTGAGTCAATTCTAGTGCGTCATGGAGAGTCTGTTGCGAGTCTGAGAAATTTGTTCTGGGTTATCTGAAGTTGTTTGATGTTGCTACTACAAGTCAGGCTCCAGGCGGAGCAGGCGTAGAGCAACATCGGCCTAATGGCTACTTTGTAAATGAGAAGTTTGTTAGTCCACAGTCATTTTGGAGTCACGTGAGAGTAGAGGAAATAATAGTCGTGCAGTCCAGTTTGCCTGAGTTTACTTTGTCCTGAACGTGCGTAGTGAAAGTCATTTTTTTGTCTAAAGTTAGCCCTAAGTACTTCACGTGGGTAGACCACGGAATGAGAGTGTTATTACAACTGATTTGTCGGTTAAGTGTGGGTCTGCGTTTGGTGAAGAGTATAGCGTTTTGTCTTGTCGTGGTTAATTTTAATTTTCAACTTTGGCTGCAGAATATTGTTAGCCTGTCTATTGCAAGAGTAAGTCTGTTGGTGATGGTGTCCATTCTCCAAGATGACCGTGTAAAAGGGCACGTCATCAGCGTACAAGGCAAGGTTGACATGAGGAGGTTTGGTTAGAGGATTTATGTAGATGATAAACAGAATAGGACCTAGGATGGAACCTTGGGGAACGCCTGCTGCGATTGGATAGGGGTATGAGAAGGCAGAGTTCAGGTGGATGACAGACTTTCTGTTGGAGAAGTAAGAGTGGAGCCAGGGCAAAGGACTAAGATCATCTTGATGGCCTCGCGGTCTTACTGGAGTTCTTCCCAATAGAAGGGCTTAGTTTTTTCAGTTTCAGCTTGATTCTCTCTCTAGCTGTAAACGCGTCTTCAGAGTACATTCTTTCTAAAATTGCTTACATGTAAATTGCTCTGTTAAAGTATTATTATTTGTTTTATTTTTATTTTTTTTTTCAAAAAGTTATTTAAACTTTTCATCATTAAAATTCCTTATATGTAGTAACAACGGAAAGATAAGAGTAAATTCCACGTGAGTAAAACTTAAAAGTTCCTTTTTAGGGCACATTGTAGGCTAGAACGGCGCTGACTTGGTCGGGCGTTACACTAAACCCTTTGCAAAGGTCGTGGCACAGAGGTTGACTCAAGCAAGAATGTTGCTTTACTTTTAAATGGGACGAAGCACAATGGAAGTTAGGGACATAGCTGGGGAAGTCCTGCCACAACCTGGTCGCTCTACAACCAACTCCATCCTTTACGGCAACACATTTCTATGCCTCTCTATCCCTCTTAACTGAATTTAAATAGTTTCTCGCAGAGATTGTTCATTGTCTTTCTCTTACTCGGGGTAAATATCTAGTGTGAACACTCGCATGACTTTCTCTTACAACCGTAACTATAATTTAAAGCAGAAACTTCCAAAACTACAGCAAACGTTTTCTCTGACCTCCATTTTCCAGACAGCAGAACTTCAGCCTAACTAAGCGCTAACATCAACCCAGAAAGTTTGTTTCCAATTTTAATAGTTAAACCTATGTCCCCCCCCCTCAAAAATTCCCCTTGAACTATGTTATACTTTCACTTAACTTTACTAAGAGGAAGTTACGCGATCGTGCCAAGTTTGCCATATTCAGTTTTAGCCCGGAAATATTGGCTTTTAAATTGCCCTTGTGTATGAACTAAATGGTCTTTACAAAATGGTCACAATCAGGCTTAGAAATAGATTTAGAATCTCCCTTTTTTACACACACTTAGATTGCATTTTAAATATATTAGGAAAATAGCAACAATGGAAAAGCGTAGATATCCCAAAATACTGTCGTTTGAGTTGATGAAAAAAACTTGTCTTGCCAGAAATATGATTCCAATTTTAATTTAGCTAATTTTGATTTAGAATGCATAATGAATTTGAATTGTAGATTTAATAAAATTTGTGATAAATTGCAATATAATTTTAAACAGAATTTAGTTATTAATGCTAGAAACTCCTCTTCTGGAAGACTGTACAAGGAGCTGAGCTATGATTTAGGAGAAAATAAGTTTATGAACAATGAGTACTCTCTAGATTAGATCTCCTGGATTATGAAAGCGAGAGGCGAACTTATGTACCTTAATTATAGATTTCTTTAGAGATGGTGAAGGTTCCCTCTGTTCTTTGTGCGATATGTCCTTGCCAGAGAATACTTATCATTTTCTCGCTGAGGGTCCGGCTCTTAAAGAGTTTTGCACTCGCTTTTTCGAAAAAGGAGAGTCTCACAAAAGAGCAGCTAATAACATATCTAAATGGTTATCTTAAATGGAAATCAATTATAAATTTTTGTAAATACGCTTGGAATTTCTGTCATAATTATCTAATTCAATCAAATTCTAATAAATAATGGTATAATACAATATATTCTGTAATATTCTTGTGATTTTTAAATTATAATTAAAGTTAAAAGTAATTTTTGTGATGTTTTAAGTATATTATTGTGGGCAACAATTCCACGGATGGTCTTTTGGACCCAGTGTATGCCTTTTATTTATTCATCATGTTCAAAATGGTTATTTTCTCAGTCTATACTTATGTCAAGATCTACTCGAAACTTCAAAGCTATCAGAACCATAAAATTGTCCTGTACAAAGTAATGGTTCGACCTATTCTTGAGTACTGCTCTGCTTTATGGTCTCCTTATCAGAAAACTTACGTTAACAAGCTTGAGTCACTTCAAAGATGATTCTTTGATTTGGAATTTACTGGTTTGAATACTTTACAGTTTCGTAGAAAAGCTACAAACTTAATATTTATTTTCAAAGTTCTAAATTATAATATTAACTGCCCTGAACTGCTAGCTTGAATATTTTACAGTTTCGTAGAAAAGCTACAAACTTAATATTTATTTTCAAAGTTCTAAATTATAATATTAACTGCCCTGAACTGCTAGCTTGAATATTTTACAGTTTCGTAGAAAAGCTACAAACTTAATATTTATTTTCAAAGTTCTAAATTATAATATTAACTGCCCTGAACTGCTAGCTTGAATATTTTACAGTTTCGTAGAAAAGCTACAAACTTAATATTTATTTTCAAAGTTCTAAATTATAATATTAACTGCCCTGAACTGCTAGCTTGAATATTTTACAGTTTCGTAGAAAAGCTACAAACTTAATATTTATTTTCAAAGTTCTAAATTATAATATTAATTGCCCTGAACTGCTAGCTTGAATATTTTACAGTTTCGTAGAAAAGCTACAAACTTAATATTTATTTTCAAAGTTCTAAATTATAATATTAACTGCCCTGAACTGCTAGCTTGAATATTTTACAGTTTCGTAGAAAAGCTACAAACTTAATATTTATTTTCAAAGTTCTAAATTATAATATTAACTGCCCTGAACTGCTAGCTTGAATATTTTACAGTTTCGTAGAAAAGCTACAAACTTAATATTTATTTTCAAAGTTCTAAATTATAATATTAACTGCCCTGAACTGCTAGCTTGAATATTTTACAGTTTCGTAGAAAAGCTACAAACTTAATATTTATTTTCAAAGTTCTAAATTATAATATTAACTGCCCTGAACTGTTTTCATTCTTAAATTTTCACGTGCCAACAAACAGTACTAGACAAAAACAAGTGTTTTCTAAAAATGTGCCATAATACAAATTCAGTTCTTTACCAAGAATTATGGATCAAGTTAATAATCTACCCTCTGATTTTCATTTATTTAACATTAGCATGATCGAATTGAAATGTTTTTTAAATAACTGATTTTTACAATTATTAGTCACTAAGGAACAATTACATACCAATTAATGATAGTTCTGGTTTTCGACCATTGTTTTGATGACTTTGGGAATATTGAGTTGCTGGTGAGATAAAACAAAATTTGTGTTTGAATTTATTGATTGACCGCACCTCAATTTTGCTAAAATCATTCTAATTAATTGTGCAATCATTAAAATTTATTGATTCAGTTAAGTACTTTAGTTTAACTGCGTCATCAATTAATTATATTCATCAAAAAGCCTGAAACCAATTGTTTTTCTTTTTACTATTGTTGTATTATTAATATATTTTATTTCTATGACAATATATGTATATTATATAAATTAAAACTGTCCGGTAGGACAGTTGTATAAGGGTTGATCGTCAAAAAGTGCACGAAAAAGCGTAACGTTAAAAAACACCCAACTTTGACAATTTTTTTCTCTTTTTCTGTAAAAGATAAAATTCCCAAATTTTCTTTAAAATATAGGGCAAATCCTCCTTTATAACTGTAATTTTTTTGCAACCACCCAGACCTAATAGATTTCGAGAAAAAAGTTGCCGAAAATGAGCAAAAACGGCATTTTCTTCAGAAATTGTTGTTGTTCTTCTTCTTCTTCTTCTTGTTGTTGTTGTTACCTTTTTTGTAAACAACGTAGCGCCTAAACGCGTGAACCGATTTTCATGAATGAGGTGTCATTCGATTCGGAATTTTATGTAGATGTGCCTTTTGGGGGTCTCGACGCTGTACACCGAATGGGAGCCTTTATGTAAGGCCCCCTTCAAAATTATTATTACTAATTACTCTGTAAATCTTAGCCCGATTTTGATAAAATTTGGTAGGATGATGGGGTTAGGGCTCCCTTATGTAACATTAAAGCGACGATCTGCACTTACACTAGTTAAGGGGAAGTATAGCAATCGTTTCAAATTATCGACACGTGAACTGATTTTCATGAATGAAGTGTCATTCGAATCGAAATTTTGTACAGATTTGCACTTTAAAAGTCTCGTCGCTATTCCTCATATGGAGGGGAGTTTGCCCCACCCAAGTAAGGCCGTTTCTAAAACTATTATTACCAATATTTCTATAACGCTTAGTCCGATTTTGATAAAATTTAGCACGAAGAAGTGATTAAAGCTCCTCTACATGGCTGTGAAGTGCCATCATGCTCTTACACCTACTAAGAGGAAGTACTGCAATCGTTAAAATTATCAATGGGTGAACCTATTTACATTAATGAATTGTCGTTCGATTCAAAATCTTTGCCTCTTTGCCTTTTAGGGAGAAGTACTGTAATCGCCCGTTTATTTTTCTTACTCCTCTTAAAAGGAAGGTCTGAAATCGCAGTTTAAATTTGCTTTTTACGTACAAATACCTTCCTATTTTATATAAAAAGGCTTTCTCAAAGAAATTGTTATTGAGGATGGTTTGGGGACCGCAACTATAATCATTCTTTAAAAAAATTTCTCCAGTGGTAGTTACGGTTCCTACTTAACACCTTATCAGGTTATAATGATAGAATTGCTTATTCCAAATTTAAAAAAAACAGTAAAGCAGATATGTAACTTAGCAAAATAGACAAAAATGAAAATCTATCCAAAAGGTACAAAAATCTCCTTAACAAAAACTTACAGTTTAAAAAGTTAAGTATAAGGGTTGATTAAACGCCAAAAGGTACACAAATCAGCGAGTACCCAACATTTCATTCATGCTTAGTTGATATAATTTAAGTAATTTTGCTGCATTAACTTTTCCTTCACATTTTTTAGAATTTATTAGATGTCACAGACCCTTATGCTGGCCATTTTCATCTACAAAATATTTGTTCAAGTAGTACTGTAGATTGACTGTAATATCTAGTTATTTATAATAATCAAACTATTAATTACAGGTTAAAAAGAAAACGTTATAAAAAATAAAAAAAAATTACGAGGCTACAAAATTTAAAAACTTTTCAAAAAAAATGCTCATATCAACATACATCAATAATTTCGATTATTTTATTTTTAATAAAAATCGTCGGTTTAAGTTTATTCTTCGATTAAGGTAACTGTTATTTTATGTAGTAGTCAAACGTTTATAATAATAGGTAATAATTATCTGGCTTTATCGCAAATAATATAGTTTTCTTCAATTACACCTCAATGTAGCTGTTCTTCTATATGTTATGTAATATAAAATAAAGAAAATAAAGATATGCATATTTTTAGGACAGCTAATTATTCCAGTATTTTACCATAAGTAAAATTAGGGAGACTAAATTAAATTACAATTGAGAAATGAATAATTGTTGTTGTATAATGTACTTGTTATTAACTGTGTGTTATTTATGCTCACGAATATTTCGGTAAGACGAATTCAAGTCTGAAATATTGTTTTAAATCCTCCGTGATTCAAATTTAAACAGTAGCCGACTCTAACTTTGTCTTTTTCTACTTTAACATGCATGTATAAGACGTGACGACTTCAGAATAAAGGGCATATTAAAGATAAATCCGAAGAATAATTTGGAATAGAGTTAAAATAAAGTACCTATTTAAAAACGAAGATATAATATACATTTTATCATAATTATAACCAAATAATATTATGAACGAACTGGCCAGCATAAGGGTCTGTGACATCTAATAAATTCTAAAAAATGTGAAGGAAAAGTTAATGCAGCAAAATTACTTAAATTATATCAACTAAGCATGAATGAAATGTTGGGTACTCGCTGATTTGTGTACCTTTTGGCGTTTAATCAACCCTTATACTTAACTTTTTAAACTGTAAGTTTTTGTTAAGGTTATATTATATGTTACTTATTAATTACTTTAAATTATAGTTCATTGTAACTGGGTGATTGTCCGTATTGTAACTAAATAAATAAAAGAATATAGTGACTAAAAACTAAAAAAGAAATCATACAGGGTTCAAGTTCGATATTTCGCTTATGTTTTCAACAAAGGAGACCAAAATTTGTTCCAAAAATTACAAGATCGTAGAAAGTTGTTCAATAGAAAATGCCATTTTGCTCAGTGCTCTTTTCGCTTCTTTTAAAGATATTTTCGAAAATTTAAGGCAAAGATGTACGAGTTGTGGCTATTAAATAACGAGACTATTGCTGTAAAACATTTTATTTTAAATTTATACATATTTAGTTATTATCACCTTCAATATACACCCCTCCACTATCCCTACAACGCTCCATGCGAATTTACCATTGTTCGCAACAGTGCTGGAAGTCTTTTTCTGTCAGCTCCTGCATGACGCGTGCCGCTGTTTCTTTCACAGCTTCAACGGACTGAAATCGTGTTCTTTTTAAGGCAGATTTGACTTTGGGGGAACAGATAAAAGTCACATTGGGGTCAGGTCAGGCGAATAAGGCGGATGGCCTAAAACTGGGATGTTTGTACTAGGCTAGAATCGTCTTGGACAGACAATGCAGTGTAAGCCGGCGCGTTGTCTTGATGGAGAACCCTGTGACTTGTTCTTCCACAAATCGGGTCGTTTTTTTTCCTTACTCTTTTCACGGAGTTGAGCAAGCACCTCACCGGTAGTAATGTTGATTAATTATAATCGATATTTTCATTCGTTTTGGACGTGGAAGGGCGACCCGGGCGGTCATCAACTCCGACGTCTTCTCGGCCATCTTGGAAACGCTAGAACCACTCAAAAAACTTGCGCACGTCATTAACATTCATCGCCATAAACTTCTTTTAATAAAAGATAAGTTTCAGTAGCGGTTTTACCCAAGTTTTGATGTGAAATTTCACGACAATTCATTGCTCTACTACATGTGTAGTATCATGTTTTCGGTAAAACGAAACTAATACCTCCTTACACAAACGACGGTTCCGGTCAGACAGATCTCTCTACAAAACATGGTAGACGCTGCACAATCGAAAGAGAAGGCTTTACACTGCACAGCTGTCGGTAGTTAGGATTTGGCGCATGCATAAATTCTTCTGTAGCAGCATCAGTCTCGTTATTTAATTGCCACATTGTGTTACAAGGCTACAAAGGCCGGTCTAGAGCTTTGGATCTTATGGTTATTATGATGTATTAACAGTATGTTTGCTAGCCTTTTTATCCCTTTCTTTATTATTCGGGGTCTTTTGAGTACTTCAAAATCTGCTTTTGAAAAATGTTTGCGAAAATCCCGAAACGACGATCCTAACAAAAAAAGAAATACTTCTTTAAGTTTTATGATTTCATTTAAATCATTTTTCTGTATTAAACTTTCATTAAAATTATTTAGAATTTATTAGTTTTTACAAAATTGTACGCTGGTTATTCATTGTGATGGCGCACGGGCAGGCCAGGTCATTAGCGACCAATGTTTTTATTATTATACTTAAATTATATAATTAAATTATATTATATAATTAAAGTATTCAGATATTATCACTTACTTACATGAGTAAGAGATAGTTGTAATAGTTAAAATATTAGTATAATTGTCAATGTGACTATAGTATTGTTAATGGGATGGTTGTCAGATGCACTCTGGTGCAATGCTGGCCACAATTCAGTAAGCTGTTCTCTCTCTCCTGTTTAGAATATTTGCCATCTGAGAGTTGAACGTGTCAAATATGGATTTATAGTCCAGAATAGTGAGCATATTAAGCTAGACCTTGTCGTTAATAGTGCAGTAACTAGATAAGAGATTGATTCCACGATATAATGAACAATTAGGCGTTAGGTGTGTTTAAGATGTGTACACAGACGCCTAGGCTAACAGTCTGCTGTGGAGAAGGGTGAAGGGTAATTACTGGATATGCCTGCCTTACCCTGGTTCCTTTATTGATGTTTAGATTACTGGCAAGGAGATATCTCGCTCAGCTTCTCAGCGACGTTTGCGCTTTAAATATATGACAGACAAATTATTATACATAAACGCTGATTCAATGTTCTGTCGAGTAAATTTAACTAATCTGTTATATGCAAATGGCTGAGTTATATTATAAAATTATCTCTTTAAAATGTAGATCAAGTGTGACAAATAGGAAAAACTCCTTCATATTTAAATCGTAATACTGTATTTTGTCAGTGAAGGGATTAGCCGAGTGGTTAGCGAATACTGGATTCCAACGCGAAGATCACGGGTTCGAATCCAGATGTTGGGTCCTTAGAATAGAGTAGAAAATAAATTTATTATCCTGGGACTATTGTCCCCTAAGAATAAAAACATGTACAATTAGAGGCCCTATTAGTTTGGCCTGTATTTCAGGTATTTATATACAAATAAATAGGCAAGTATTCATAAAAATAAGAATTAAAATTAAGGAAATAAATGAATTCATTTCGGAGGAAGCTGGGTAGAAAGGAGATAACTGAACAGAAGGGATTTAAAGATGGAAAGGGTAGGAGCATGGCAGACAGATGATGGCAAGGAGTTACAGAAAGAGGTAGCGCGTATTAGGAAGGATTTGTCGAAGGATGAAGTACGGTGTGATGGAATATAGAGATCAGAGATCTAGTATTACGAGAATGGATCGAGGATATGGACTTGAAAAGTTGGTAAATATAAGATGGTCTTTGCTATTGGATGACTTGGAAAAAGAATGAGGCCCGAAAAATATTGGCAGCGGTAGACAGGAAAAAGCCACTTCAACTCATCGTAGTAGCGCGAAATGCGAGAGAATCTCTGGAAATGCTGAAAATAAATCTTATGAAGCAGTTCATGAGAGGCGCCTTGAGCTTAGCTTCAATATCCACCAGAAAGACCGGGGCCATACACTAAGCAACCATAGTCCGAAATGAGGGGAGAAAACAAGAGAGGAAACTCAGGAGTTGCCGGGTCCTTAATTGTGTGACGGGAAACTATTAAACTGCTTCAGGATGTGGATGGAGCTGCGAGAGATTTGGGAAACATGGTTTTTTCCAGAGCAGAGGTTTTGGGTCAAAAGTGATACCGAGGTTTTTCATAGAGGAAGAATATTTTATTGGGATATCATAGAGGAAAAGATTAGGAAGAGGAGGATTTAAGGAGAATGGAGCGAATAACAATTGCTTTGGTCTTCTCTGCATTTAGTGTAAGCTTATTTTCTGGGTGATATTGTTGAGGTCTTCTTGAAGTTTTAACACAGCTTCAAACAGATCCGACGTGGAAAAGGTAAATCTGAAAATCGTCAGCACAGAGGTGGTACTGGGAATGCGAAATGGAATAGAGGAAGGCCATTGATGTAAATGGAGAAGAGGGTAGGTCCTTAGATTAACTCTCTATCTAGGAGCTTCTTACAGTTCACTCTCCGGGGATGGACAGTTTTGGTCTATAACAAGAGAACACTGTCCAGAGGACGGTAGTACAATGAAGGAAAGCTCCGGGCGTCAATAACCTACCGTTCACGCGCCTTAAATACCTCCACAAAAAAAGAGAAAAGTACTTTGCCCAAATTTTGTGTATAGGGCAAAAATATTCAAACATTAAAATGCAATTAGAATAAACTGATTTAGCCCTTTATTGTTTCCCGTATTCCTTGCATCAAGCGCCCCATATCGTTGGTCGTATGTTTGGAATTCTGCATGAACCATTCATGCACACATGTTACAACCATATGCGTGTACTTGTAATAAAAAAATAAAATAAAAAGCAATCAGCTACCAAATATCAGATCAGTACTCGTTCAAATAAATTTAGAAGTTGTAATATTTGAAATGGAACTGTTTGGTTCCAGACATATTACTCTTTCTACAAGTTGCGCATAACAAACATCTGTGCGTTTGGGTTCTCTGCCTTTACTGTACCCTTGGCCACCGTTTTTACCCATTTATTGTTTGTCAAAAGTTTAATGAGCTACCTCTATTACTTTAAATGTAGGTCTCGTTAAAAATTAGTCACCAATTGGATGTTTGTTACAGTTTAAAAAAAAATTACAGCAATGTGGTTCCATGTTTTTTAAAATATTTTCCGACTTTTCGACAACCTTTGCTCGTCATCTTTAGAGGAATATAAGTTTGATGTTCCTATATCTTAAATCGTCTGCTGAAACTCCTTTCCATTCTAGACTGTCATCCTAATCTATTCTGCCGTGACATAGCCTCCTACAAATCCTTTTATTGCCTACAGACACAACAAAAGACTAAAACTCATCTGTTTGGAGAATAACTTATGCTTCAAAATGGTGTCAATTTTTAGGAAATTTATCTGTCTTTCTAATCGTGTCATCAGAATCGAATTCGGACTAAAACTTTCTGAGTAATAACATTTTTATTAGAAAAAAGTAATGATTTTAGAATAAAACTTTAAAGAGACGTCACTCAAGAACAGAGAAAAATATGAAGTCGGCTAATACGTCATTGAACTCCACTTTAGTTGTACTACACGCAGTAGGCCTATTGACAATACTTACTGGTTCACCCTGTATATAATGAATGTCATGTTATTTGTAGCTAAAAATTCTATTACTTAAAAAGACAATAAAACAAGTTAAATGGTTTTTACAAATATATAACCGGAGGAGAAAGGTTTATTCGGGAGAAATCAATTTGGTTCAATGACTTGTTTGTAGCGCGGCTGCTATCCTTAAGTCAACACAATCAATTGTCAAACAAAATAAGAAAAAAAATTAAATATTTATTTTCTTGTATTTCAAACAAAAAACCTTATAAAAGTATGTCCATTATATGGTATCTTCTACAAGTTTTGCATTATAATTGCTTTTATTTTATGTTTTTGCTTGCTTAGGTCCTTGTTGCTTGCTTGAAGATCGATTCTCAATCAACACTAATCAAATAAGTACGAGGGTCGTTTGAAAAGTCCGTGCAAAGTCAGAGAGTAGCACTACTGGCGCGTATCGAGGTTATGTTTAGTTAGTAGCATCTCTTGGAAAAACACACACCAAGTTTCAGCCAGATCGGTCTATTTCTTTGTGTTTGGCATTCGTTTGAATCGAGGAAGTCGAGTGATTTTAAAAAAATGGACGAAAAAGAATTTCGTGTGTTGATTAAACACTAATTTATGAAAGGCAAAACGCCTCAGGAGACTAAAGAGAAGCTTGATAAACATTATGGTGACTCTGCACTTTCGATTAGAACAGTTTATAAGTGGTTTCAAAATTTTCGGAGTGGCCATATGGGCACAAGTGACGCTGAACGTTCTGGACGCCCTGTTGAGGTTACTACTCCAGAAATCATTGATAAAATCCATGATATGGTGATGGATGACAGAAGAGTGAAGGTGCGTGAGATTGCTAGTGCTGTGGGCATCTCGAATGAACGGGTACATAATATTTTGCATCAACATTTGGACATGACAAAGCTATCCGCAAGATGGGTGCCGCGATTGCTCACGCTTGACCAAAAACGAAATCGTGTGAAGTGTTGCAAGGACGGTTTGCAGCTGTTCCAGAAGAATCCGCAGGACTTTAAGCGTCGTTTCGTCACTGTGGATGAAACATGGATACATCACTACACTCCTGAGACAAAAGAACAATCTAAACAATGGGTTACCATGGGGGAATCTGCGCCAAAAAAAGGCGAAGACCGTTCCTTCGGCCGGAAAGATTATGGCGACTGTCTTTTGGGATTCGCAAGGAATAATCCTCATCGACTATCTGGAAAAGGGTAAAACTATTACAGGTGCATATTATTCATCGTTATTGGACCGTTTGAAAACCGAGCTGCAAGAAAAACGCCCACGATTGGCCCACAAAAAAGTCCTTTTCCATCACTACAACGCACCAGCTCACACCTCAGCAGTTGTGGTCGCAAAATTAATGGAAATAGGGTTCCAACTCGTTTCACATCCCCCCTATTCTCCAGACTTGGCTTCCTCGGACTACTATTTGTTCCCCAATATGAAGAAATGGCTGGCGGGAAAAAGATTTTATTCAAACGAGGAGGTGATTGCAAAAACGAATGGCTATTTTTCAGACTTGGACAAATCTTATTATTCGGAAGGGATCAACAATCTAGAGCAGCGTTGGACGAACTGTATAAGCCTAAAAGGAGACTATGTTGAAAAATAAAAAAGGTTTACCCCAAAAAATTAAGTAGTTTTTATTTTTGCACGGGCTTTTCAAACGACCCTCGTATATCGCGTAAAGATTTTTTTAACTAATACAACTGTAAGGATATCTTAGTACCTTAGAACTAGACGAATTTAAGGTAGGTCAAAGTTAAATTACTAAAAGGAACCAAAATGGAAATTAAAATGTGTGATTGAAAAAATTATTAACATTTTCCGTCTGTAGTTCAATTAAGTTATAATTTATGAGTCTAGAAAAGTGGGTGTTCAAGCGGTTTAGGTAAGGGCGATGGCTGATTTGTGTGTTTTTCTAATATTTTAAACTAAAATCAAAAACCTGCCTACTACACTATACATCGATTATTCAAACGATCAACAAAAAGTCAATCCCACAATAGCACCCTGCATTGTGGTCAACGATTTTTGGCGTATTCCCATCTTCGTATTTGTGGTGAACGTGGATTTAGTGCTGTGGCAACACTGCTAACTAGGAAGAGAAATCGTTTACACGTTACCGAACGCGGTGGCTTACGGCTGTTTTTGGGGTAAATTCCAGCCTGATATTAACCAAACTGGTTAAAAATCATCAGATTCATCCCACCACATTGAATTAGTTTTAAAATTTAAATTGAAATGTTTGTTTTTATAAATATTATTTATAAAGTTGCGCTTTATTGCTCTCATTAGAACAGTCTCATTTAAAATGTAAGTTCGAACTCAGAAACAGGATAAGACTCACATACCACGCTATAATTAAATTAAAGTAATGATAGCGATTGTGATTTTTAAGATGTGGTAAAGTTATAAATTTTAGGGGGTGCTATAAAATAATTTGATTCTCAAATTTGGTGGTTGGCGAAATAAGTTTGAGAACACTTTAGAAATTTGAAACAAGCTCCTCTACCTAATCTTTTCCTCTATGCTATACCAATAAAATATTCTTCCTCTGTGAAGAACCTCGGTATCACTTTTAGACCAAAACCTCTGCTCTGGAAATACCATGTTTCCCAAATCTCTCGCCGTTCCATCCACATCCTGAAGCAGTTTAATGGTTCCCCGTCACCAATTAAGGACCCGGCAACTCCTGAGTTTCTTCTCTTGTTTTCTCCCCCCATTTCGGACTATGGTTGCTTAGTGTATGGCCCAGTCTTTCTGGTGGATATTGAAGCTAAGCTCAAGGCGCCTCTCATGAACTGCTTCATAAGATTTATTTTTAGCATTACCCAGAGACTCTCTCGCATTTCGCTCTACTACGAAGAGTTGAAGTGGCTTTTTCCTGTCTATAGCCGCCAGTATTTTTTTTGTGGCTTCATTCCTTCTTCGAAGTTATCCAATCTCAAAGGCCATCCTATATTTTCCAACTCTTCAAGTTCAAATCCTCGATCCATTCTTGTAGTACTAGATCTCGTTCCTCTGATCTCTATATTCCCTCACATCGTACTTCATTCTTTGACAAATCCTTTCTAATACGCGCTACCTCTCTCTGGAACTCCTTACCATCATTTGTCCGCCATGCTCCTACTCTTTCCATCTTTAAATCCCTTCTGTTCAGTTATCTCCTTTCTAACCAGCTTCCTCCGAAATGAATTCATTTATTTCCTTAATTTTAATTCTTATTTTTGTAAATACTTGCTTATTGTTCTTTATAAAAGTCAGGCCAAACTTCTAGGGCCTCCAATTGTACATGTTTTTTATTCTTAGGGGACAATAGTCCCAGGATAATAAATTTATTATCTTCTTCTTCTTCAAATTCTTGAGTTGGAACCCTGAGTATAGAAGTAACTGGAGGTTCTGTAAGTATTTAAATCAGGTTTTCCTTTTCTATTTTATACATAATTGAATTCATACTTTGACTTAATCCAATTCCTTGAGCAAATAGACTGGAAAGAAAAGTAAATAAAAAACAAAAGTCAGTGTTGCCACTTGAACATTTTAATCTCATCTAAAAATCCCATTCTGATTTGGTAATTAGAAAGAAGCGGACGTGACCAAGTATAAAAGAGTTAATGAGTTTCCATTAATTAAAACCATTTCCGGATCAGTTATCACTTTGAATAATGACATTGGCCGACAAATTTTCATGAAGAACTTGTTATAACAAGTTTGATGGATGGTGCCAGGCGAGTAGCCAACAAATTGATCAGCCTGTTATTTGGTGAGTCTCTCGTCCTGTTCTCTGGTAACCATTTTGGAGAGAGAGAAAAATAAAGGGCCTTGTGAAGCTAAATAACAGATTCATTTTCTTGTTTACACTTGGACATTGGCCGAGAGACACTCGTTGATGTACCATTTTTGTGGTACGCCTCCCGGACACAGTATTTTAATGGTATTACAGCATCCATTCTACTACTCTATTAATTTTCTTGTCTTAACGAACTTCGCAGAAAAATATTGGATAGAATTTTTTTTGTTTTTAACTTTAATAATTAAAACTGTCCGGTAGGACCGTTGTATAAGGGTTGATCGTCAAAAACTGCACGAAAAAGCGTAACGTTGAAAAACACCCGACTTTGACAATTTTTTTCTCTTTTTCTTTAAAAGATAAAATTCCCAAATTTTCTTTAAAATATAGGGCAAACCCTCCTTTATAACTGTAATTTTTTTGCAACCACCCAGATCTAATAGGTTTCGAGAAAAAAGTTGCCGAAAATGAGCAAAAACGGCTTTTTCAAAAAATGCTCTTGTTCTTCTACTTCTTGTTACCTTTTTTTGTAAACAACATAGCGCCTAAACGCGAGAACCGCTTTTCATGAATGAGGTGTCATTCGATTCAGAATTCTATGTAGATGTGACTTTTGGGGGGTCTCAACTCTGTACATTGAATGGGGGGAGGGGTTAGCCCCATTTATTTTCGAACCCAGTACCAACAATACATATTAGCTTTACAGGTCTCGCCTCTAACCCCTCGGCTACAGTGGCGCCTAACAAAATATAAGAGCCGTTCACTGTACAAATCGATTAACCCCAATTTTTGGAAATCTCTTAAATTTAAGTGACAAAGCTCTTGGTCCAGATTGATTAATTGTTTTGTCAAATTGAATTTTCATAGCTTGTAAAGTGCAACAAATAGCCCTGAATCCACCGGTTACAACTCTAACTGCGTTCTTCATGTTTGCCGAAAACACTGCTGTATTCGGAAGTGCCAACATATTACACATGAAATGCGAGTAGAAAATCATTTGAACGATGCAAACGAGGAGAGCGAGTCGACGGACAACCTGGCGCATATTTAAAGACACTAAGATAGGCAGACTGTAACATACACTGTGCATCCCAATCAAGATGAATGCTTCTTTCTTAACTAAGCACAACGTCTTCAAGCAATTGGGAATTTGGACAAGCGTGTATTGTAATGAAATAATTCAATGTTATGAACAGGCACTGGTCAATGTATAAATTGTATACAAAATAGGCCGGCTAGTATCGCAAGTAGAGGTTTAGAAAAAAAAAAAACCAATACAAAATCTTCATTAGTTTTGCTGGAATGTCCTCAATTTCGGTTTCTAACATTGTACTTTAATGCCAACCGTGTATTATACACATTAGGTCGACTGGTTTTGGATGCAGTAGTTCAGAAAACAGAGAAAAATACAAAATCTTCAATAGTTTTGCTGGAATTTCCTCAATTTCGGTTTCTAACATTGTACTTTAATGCCAACCGTGTATTATACACATTAGGTCGACTGGTTTTGGATGCAGTAGTTCAGAAAACAGGGGAAAATGCAAAATCTTCATTAGTTTTGCTGGAATGTCCTCAATTTCGGTTTCTAACATTGTACTTTAATGCCAACTGTATGTTATACACATTTGGTCGACTGGTTTTTGATGCAGTAGTTCAGAAAACAGGGAAAAATACAAAATCTTCATTAGTTTTGCTGGAATGTCCTCAATTTCGGTTTCTAACATTGTACTTTAATGCCAACCGTGTATTATACACATTAGGTCGACTGGTTTTGGATGCAGTAGTTCAGAAAACAGAGAAAAATACAAAATCTTCAATAGTTTTGCTGGAATTTCCTCAATTTCGGTTTCTAACATTGTACTTTAATGCCAACCGTGTATTATACACATTAGGTCGACTGGTTTTGGATGCAGTAGTTCAGAAAACAGAGAAAAATACAAAATCTTCAATAGTTTTGCTGGAATTTCCTCAATTTCGGTTTCTAACATTGTACTTTAATGCCAACCGTGTATTATACACATTAGGTCGACTGGTTTTGGATGCAGTAGTTCAGAAAACAGGGGAAAATGCAAAATCTTCATTAGTTTTGCTGGAATGTCCTCAATTTCGGTTTCTAACATTGTACTTTAATGCCAACTGTATGTTATACACATTTGGTCGACTGGTTTTTGATGCAGTAGTTCAGAAAACAGGGAAAAATACAAAATCTTCATTAGTTTTGCTGGAATGTCCTCAATTTCGGTTTCTAACATTGTACTTTAATGCCAACCGTGTATTATACACATTAGGTCGACTGGTTTTGGATGCAGTAGTTCAGAAAACAGAGAAAAATACAAAATCTTCAATAGTTTTGCTGGAATTTCCTCAATTTCGGTTTCTAACATTGTACTTTAATGCCAACCGTGTATTATACACATTAGGTCGACTGGTTTTGGATGCAGTAGTTCAGAAAACAGGGGAAAATGCAAAATCTTCATTAGTTTTGCTGGAATGTCCTCAATTTCGGTTTCTAACATTGTACTTTAATGCCAACTGTATGTTATACACATTTGGTCGACTGGTTTTTGATGCAGTAGTTCAGAAAACAGGGAAAAATACAAAATCTTCATTAGTTTTGCTGGAATTTCCATTATTTCGGTTTCTAACATTGTACTTTAATGCCAACCGCATATTATACACATTAGGTCGGCTGGTTTTTATTGTAGTAGTTCAGAAAACAGAGAAAAATGCAAAATCTTCATTAGTTTTGCTGGAATTTCCTCAATTTCGGTTTCTAACATTGTACTTTAATGCCAACCGCATATTATACACATTAGGTCGGCTGGTTTTTGTTGTAGTAGTTCAGAAAACAGAGAAAAATGCAAAATCTTCATTAATTTTGCTGGAATTTCCATAATTTCTGTTTCTAACATTGTACTTTAATGCCAGGCGTATTTTATACACATTAGGTCAGCTGGTTTTGTTTGTAGTGATTCAGACAAAAGGGAAGAAGCCTCATCCAAATCAAATCCGTGCATTATTTGCAATCATATTGACCGCCTGCTTTCCTTCATCTCCAACAGAGTTATGGGAGCAATATAAATCGCACGTGACTGAAGATATTTTCGGTCGAATACGCAAGGGAAATCCTGATATGAACATGGATTTCACAGCAGAAATCTACAACAAAGCGTTGGTAATGATTGAAGATTTGTGCTTAGAAATCGCGAACAAAGTTCTCAATCAATCGGGAATGCTAATCGCCGAATCGATCTGCTGCAGTTTCGCTGCGGACTGAGCCACAGCGTGGCCGCTTACAGCTGGTATTTACTGAAAAGAAAAAGTAGTACCCAAATATCTGTTCACACGACTTGCTACTTACTGCTATTCTCAAGGTTTGAACTCAAACATTTTCTTCAAACCAGGTATATTTGAGTCCTAATTGATTGTTACCAACACTAAAATTACCACTAAACTGACACCTTATACCGTCTTCCAAAGAATGATTCCAAAATTTAAAATATAAAAAGGAATATTAAGTCGGTAATCTGAATGTTTATCATTACTAGCACTATGTTAAATGAGGCACTTATCAATAAGACAAGAACAGTAAAAAATCGTTTAGAATCTTATTAAATATTTAATTATAAAATGGATACATATGGTACCACATTATGTATTCCAGACCCTTTTTATTTATTTTATTAGTAGCCGAATGACGAAGAGTATCTGGGAGCCGGGTGTTCTAGAATTAACCTCGCACCATCGCTGACCCATACCGACTGACCATCGCCAGCACGTGCTGATTAAAGAACAAATATTAAAGCTTTACTTGCAGAATTAATTAAACTATTTCTGTAAACACATTTACAGACGCCTTTTTCTGAAGCTTTACACGGCTTTTGCCTAATTTGCTGTAATACCGTTAAAATTATTATATAATATTAATAATAACTATTTTATATCTATCTTATCACCACTATCTTTTCTTCTTACGTTGTGGAGAGGGGAGCACATTTGAACAGGGGGGCCCCTTTGAACAGTTTTAATTTCTAGGCAAATATTTAAAACATTATGATTGGTAATTTTCTCCATATTTTGTGGTAGACCTGTTGTATAATTGACAGAGTTTCCCTTCTGTTTTCATTGTTTGGTAAAGTCCAGAATTGAGGAATGTTATATTTTGTAAGTTGGATGTAAGATTTTTTGTAGCATCTTTGGAAGAGTATTGTAGAAGATTGTAGTGGACAAGGTGTAAGTATTGTTAGTCCATATTAACGTTTGGAATTCGTATTTTTAAATCGGGTGTCTACAAAAGTCTATTTGTTTGCAAAAAGTGTTGGATACTATATTTTCTTTTATGGAAGGAGAGGGGGCACAGTTCAACATTACAGTTAAAAGGTGCCGCTACCTACCTGCAAGTTTGTGACTTTTTTCTGTACTTTAAGAAGCGCAACAAACCGAATATTTTTGTTCAAACTCCCTAAACCCATCACACTTCGGGTACAACATCCCGAACTAGATTTCAGTGGTTTAAAAGAGAAAGTAATGTAGTAGTCGAGAGAAATAACTGATAGAAGGTAGATTCAGAGTAAAGTAATATCATTTCTTTCTATTTTATATTGTGTTCAAAGCTACCCCCACCAGTGGGGGCAGATATTAACATTTGACACACAATTTTTAAATTAAAAAAATACAGATATGTATGTAAAGAACCGACTGTTTATTGATATAGATCTGTTAAGAAGACTTGAAAGTTGAAGAAAACAAAATAAAAAGGTTCAATAATACGATTCTGGTGCACTCTGTGAACAGAAAATGTAAATTCTGTTCAAATGTGCCCCCTCTCCCCTATATCCTATATGGGCGCCACCGTAGCCGAGCGGTTACGAGACCTGTAAAGCTAAATATGTATTGTGGTACTGGGTTCGATTCCCCGTCAAATAGCCCTTTATTTAATGATTAATAAAAGAAATTTATAGTAAAGTATTGCCCCGTAGGGGGAAGTGGAGTAGCCACTTCTTCAGGGATTTTGGCGTCCCTGCGGGTTTCCCAGCCTGACAACACTTACATTCGAACATTTACACTGACACCTTCTCCACTTACACGGAACACTTAGGGACCGAAGGTGCTGCCTACACGTAAGGCAGATTGAGGAGTAGCGCCCTTAACGGATATCTAGCTCATACTAACTACGTGCACACACAGACAACACAAACACAGTACACTACACTAACATTCACTCATTCTTATACTAAGTCATATACAGTACACACCCTAGGGTTACCTTCCCTAGGAGTTAGGCATCGCCTCTTATTACCACTTTAACAAATATGGATTTGGAAATAAATAAGTATGAGACGGCGGGCGACCCGATTTTGCCACTCGGCGCGCAGGTCGTGGAGACTGAGGCCTGCGTGGGAAATATGCGATCGTCTTCCCTGGGTGTCGGCGGGGGGTCTCGGACCCAAGGCGCCGCCCCTTGTAGGGCTACCTTGCTTCCCACTTCTTCCTCTTACCCCTGTAACCCTCTCCCTTCTTTTCCCCAAAGAAATCCTTTTCCTCAGTTACCTTCCTCATCAGGCAGTTCATTAAATTTTTATAAATATAAAGATTTTGATAAAGTTTTTGTCATTAAAAGCACTAACACGAATATATTGTTTAACCAAGTATGTCCCATAAAACTGTATCAAAGTTTGAATGATATAGTACCTGGTATAAAGGGAAATATATTAAGAAACGGAAGTATACAAATAAAGACGAAGTCTAAAGAAGAATCTGTAGTAATTGAAAAGTTAACATATTTAGGAGATTATAGAATTGATGTCGAACCTCACCGACAATTCAATACCTGCAAGGGTATAGTATCTTGGTACCCACTTATAAACAGTGATGAAACTACTATCCTGGACGCCTTATCATCCCAAAATGTAATTAGTGTCCAAAGATTAAATTCTAGGAAAAATGGACCCTCTAAACCGTCTCCAGCTCTTATCCTCACTTTTAATGTCCCTAACCTCCCAGAAAGAGTTAACTTCGGGTTTAATTCAGTACGAGTTCGTCCCTACATCCCGAATCCCAAGAGATGTTTTAACTGTTGGAAGATAGGCCATTACTCTTCGCGATGTGCCAGTCTACCACTTTGTAAAATCTGTTCTGAAATAATGCACGACGGTGAATGCACCTCCCCTCCAAAATGTATTAATTGCCAGGGACTTCATCCTTCCCTCTCAACATCCTGTAATGTATACAAAAAAGCGGTCAAAATACAAGAATTGATGACTATTCAGAATTTGTCATTCAGGGAGGCGTCTCGACGAATCTCACCTCCCCCTACAACCCATCAAACTTACGCTGAAACTGTTGCTCCCGCAACAGCGGCCGCGCCTACACTAGCTTCATCTACTATTCCCTCAACCCTTTCTGATACTAGTGCAGGATCAACCAATAAAGAACTTTTAAACGCAATCGCCTTACTAACCGAACGTATAGCGAAGATGGAAACTGTATTCGTGGGAATAATGGAACAGCTGAATCGGGGAAACAAAGAAATCCCGTCGCGTGAAATGCCGTTTAAAGAAGTGTCACCTAATAGTTTAGGTTTAACTCTCCCCCCTACAAAACCTGAGGTTCTTTCAACCCCTACGTGTAGTACCCAAAATCCGTCACGCGAAGTGACATTTAAAGAAGATTCATCCAAACAGATGGAGCTATCCATTCCTTCAAAACCACCTTTATACGCTGCAATCCCTAGTACGAGTCATATGCTAGATGAAACTTCTAGAATTACTAGGCAATCTCTACGACGACCCTTATCGGCTACATCGTCTACATCAACCTCCTCCACTGGTCAGCCAAGGAAAGGTTCTAAGATGTTAGATACTAGCCAAAAAGGAAAAGGAGGTAGTTCAAAAATGGAGGACTCCACCAGGGGAAAAACAAAATTCAAGAAAACGATTAGGTGAATCAATTGATAAAGAGAATACAACATGAGTATTATTCAGTGGAATATCAATGGTTTTCAAATTCATCAGGAAGATCTCAGAATTTTAATTCATAGAAAATCACCAGCTCTCATCTGTCTTCAAGAAACTCATTTACGACCTGATCAATCTCTCCAAATTAAACATTACAAAACTTATCGTAAAGACTATCTTCATGGGCAACGTGCCTGTGGGGGTGTGGCTATACTGGTAAGAGAAGATATCATCTGTGAACCTGCCCCAATAGTCAGCCCCTATCAAATTTGCGCAGTTAAGATCGCCATTCCCAACCAAATAACAGTTTGCTGCATATATCTGCCTCCGTCGTTGACGATTGACGAAACACAGTTTAAAAGGTTCCTGCAAGGACTTCCGAGACCGCTGCTGATAGTTGGTGACTTCAATGCCCATCACATAGTTTGGGGAGGTGACAACACTGATACACGAGGAAGGATTTTGTTTGAATGTTTGGATGAAAATGACTTAGTTACCTTAAACACAGGCCGACCAACATACGTATCCTCCTCCTTTGGAACATTCAGTAGCATAGACCTCTCCATAGCTTCTCCTGCAATTGCCACTAGATATGAATGGTCCGTATTAGATGACACATATGGAAGTGATCATTTTCCTGTATACCTCCATTTCCTTAACCGACTTCCCTGTCAGTTTAGGCCAGCAAGGTGGCTGACGAAGAAGGCTGATTGGAATAATTATGCATTACTATCAGCGATCAACCAAGAAGAACTGTCTACCGACATTGACCACGCAAACGCGTTACTGACAAATAGGATGATCAGCGCTGCCCAAGTTTCTGTTCCGGCTTCAAAAGGTTCCCTTCCCAGAGTCACTGTCCCATGGTGGACAGATCAATGTAGAGACGCTTTGCGAAATCGCAACCGATCACTGAGAAGGTTTAAAGCTCGGAACAGTAGAGAAAACTTTATAGAATATAAAAAAGCACGCGCCTTTGCGAGGCATGTAATTAAACAACAAAAAAAAATATCTTGGAGGGAATTTGTGTCGTCCTTAGGGAGGAATTCTTCTGCTAATGATGTTTGGCAGAGAATAAGAAAAGTTGAAGGGTGTTATAGAAGCCCATTAATATCAGGTCTTGTGAGCAATAATTGTTATTTTACCAGCCCAGAACGCATAGCCGATTGTTTAGCAAATCATTTTTCAAACTATACTTCGGATTCGGCTTATGACCCAACCTTTTTATATAGAAAGCTTCAACACGAAAACAGACCACTGCAATTTGACGTAAGTGAAAGTGGACAGGATTTGAATACCCCCTTTTCTATGTGGGAATTAGAACATGTTTTAAAAAAATGCAACGATTCTGCCCCTGGTCCGGATAATATCCTTTATGCTTTTATAAGAAATCTGTCATTGACCTCCAAGAATTCACTCCTCTGCTTTTACAACAAAATCTTCGAAAGTCACACTTTCCCTAACGAGTGGAAAACCGCGATTGTTATCCCAATATTAAAGGAGGGTAAAGACAAACACCTTCCGACTAGTTACCGCCCTATATCCCTTACTAGTTGTCTTTGTAAAGTAATGGAGCGCATGGTCACCAATAGATTGGACTATTTCATAGAAAAGAAAAACCTTTTATCTACCTTCCAATTTGGATTTCGTAAGGGCAGATCGACAGCGGATGCTCTGATAATACTTGAGCGCGAAATTCATGATGCCTTTTTAAACAAAAATGTGGTTACCGCAATATTTTTTGACATAAAAAACGCTTATGATACAGTATGGAGAAGGAAAATTTTAGAAACTTTAAATCAGTGGGGCATCGGAGGTCACATACTTAAATTTATCAATAATTTTCTTGCCAATAGACGATTTAAAGTAAGAGTTGGAAATAAATGCTCAAACTATTGTTGCCAAGAAAATGGAGTACCGCAGGGCAGTATCTTAAGTGTTTTGCTTTTCAAAGTTGCAATTAACTGCATAGCAGAATGCATTCCTCCCCCAGCTAAGTATCTATTATATGCCGATGACCTTACTGTTTATGCTACCGTCAATAATGTTAAAAAAGGAGAATCCATATTACAAAATGTTCTTTCCAATTTAAGTACGTGGTCTATAAATAATGGTTTAAGTTTTTCTCCCGATAAAACTAAGTGTATAGTATTCTCTAGATCCCGCAGACACCAGTCGCCATTAACCTTGTCTCTGAGGGGTGCCCCAATTAACGTAGCCAATACTGTACGTTACTTGGGACTTACCCTGGACAAAACACTATCCTGGATACCACATATTCGTGAAATATGTGGCAGAGCCAGAAAATCTATTAACCTCCTGAAAGTATTGGCAAGCACTAAATGGGGAGCTGACCGTTCGGTCCTGCTACGCCTGTATCGCGCCACTACCCGCTCGCGGTTGGACTACTGCTGCTTTGTATATTCATCTGCAAGTGCGCGGAAACTCAAACCATTGGATAGCATCCATAACCAAGGAATTAGGTTGGCTATAGGTGCCTTTAAGAGCTCCCCGGTTGTGAGTATGTACGCTGAAGCCAGCGAGATGCCTTTGGCGTACAGGCGCAATAAATTGGGAATATCTTTCTATGTGAAACTGAAAAGTAAACAGACCATCCCTAGTTTTGCAGCAGCTTTTAGATTTCCCCAAGCTTATAGGTACAGTTCAGTGGGTACAAACAAACCATTTGGAATTAGGTGTAGAGAACTGCTTGCTGGCTATAATTATGTTGTTCCACCTGTATTCAAAATGCGCTTCAGCCCAATCCCTCCATGGTTGGTTCCACCAATTATTGCCAAATACAATCTGCTTGCGGACTCCAAACATTCAACACCTGATATGGTTTATAATCAAAATTTCCTGTATTTACTAGCACGGATGAAACCAAAGAAAGTAATCTACACTGATGGTTCCAAGAGCGAAAGAGGCTGTGGCTCGGGAGTATTTATGGGAAACACGTCGTATATGTTCAGCCTCCGAGCAGAAAACAATGTATATGTGGCAGAAATGTACGCTTTATACAAGGCCCTAAGTCTTATACATGGCATTTCGGGCAGAATAGTCGTCTGTACAGACTCTAAAAGTTCCATGGATAGTCTAAGAGACCTATACTCAGAGGAATCTATTATACAGGACATACACACCATGCTGTACACCTTGAAATTAAGCGGCACGGAGGTGATATTTATGTGGGTACCTGGACATTCTGGTATCACTGGAAATGTAGAGGCGGACAGGTTGGCCAAACTAGCCACCGTAATGCCTCCAACTGTTGAAAGATGCTGCACATCAGCTGTGGTTACCGAATGTGCCAGAAAGTGCTGGCAGGTATGGCAGGATGAGTGGAGAGACGTGAGCGACAATAAGTTGAGGCTAATAAAGGAAAGTGTCCGCTCCTGGGATAGTTCAATACGGGACAACAGACGGGAGGAGGTGGTCGTGGCTCGTCTTAGGATTGGTCATAGCCGCCTCACGCATGGCTATTTAATGTGTCGTCAACTGCCGCCTCTCTGTGAAACATGTAATACCTTGCTAACGGTAGATCATATCCTGGTCTCGTGTTCAAGATATAAGCGCCACAGAAAACTTCATAAAATACCACCAACGGTCATAGAGGCACTAGGCGATGACCACTCAGTAGTGAGCAATGTCCTGGCTTACCTAAAAGCCGCCTCTTTGTTCAACCTCATTTAGACAATCTTCACTTAAAAAAAAAAAAAAAATTATCTAGTTATCTGTTTTATTTTAGATATTAACATTTATTACATTATTTCGTAGAGATTATTTATTACATATTTTATATTTTATATTTAATATTTATTTTATAGTATTTATTTACTCTATATTTTTGTTTGTCTTGTTTTGTATATAGTATTTATAACATTATTTTTTAGAGATTGTTATATATTTGTATTATAGTATTTATTTGTTTTGTTTTTACGGTATTTATAAAATTATCTAGTCGAGTTTGTTACATATTGTGGTAAGGGTGGACAGTTTAATAACTATATATAGTGGATGTTCTTAAGGCATAATGACCATAGCAGTTAAGTGCCTCAAAAAAAAAAAAAAAAAAAAAAAAAAAAAAGTAAAGTATTGTTTGCTAGTCACCTCCGTCAACGACGATAAATGGACGTAAAGCCAGCCTGAAAAATAAGGCATTACTTTACTTTATATTTTATCTTCTCTCATAAAATTGTACCCAAATTTCATACAAAAACATTGCTAGCCAAACACTCTTGTACTCCAAAAAAGTAACAAAAAACAAAAACTGAAGAACTAAACATACTTTGTGTCCAAGTCATCTTGTACAGAACTCTAGAATTACATTTTATATGGGCGTGAAAATAAATAGCCAGCATAGGTTTTGTCTGGATGAAGTAGGAACAGCACAATGCGGACGACTTTGTACGGCTAACAGTTCAACTCTTCGGAGAGGACAAATCAAATAGTAAGCATTAGAAGGAGAGAACGTCCAACACCTAAATATTTGCTTAGACAATTTCCAACTCTCTTTTCAAATAACATTGATTGAAAGAATAGCATTTACTGGTCTGGTAGCTCGATGCAGTAAAAGTGTTAAAATTCGCGGTGCACAATTAACACATTTTCTTAGGTAATTAAAATAGTTTTCTAAATAAAAGTGGCAAGTTACCATAGTTGTACCAACTCGAGTTTAGAGAGAAGGGATAGATAGCCGTTTTCATAACTAGCGCGCAAGGAGAAAACCTGGTAACTAAAATTTATGAGGGTAAATCTCAAAAACTGGGTAAAGGTAATGATGCTCAATCTCAAATCTCTCCACGTTGCTGAGATATGAGACTAAGAGAACGATCCTCAAGAACATATAACCCAATCCAACTTGTCATGCGAACCATGCTAAAGGATAAATCGGTGGTATAAGCCCTCTGTAGTGGGAACGTGTGGGAACTGTCTGGCACCATTAGTAGTGCAACCTATTTTAAGTAGAGAGCCATTTCTCCTTAAATAATTTTAATAAATCTTACCAAGAGCCGCAAAGATGATAGTGTAAACAACTCTGAAGATCATTTGTATTCGCAAATTATTATTTTATGATATTCAGTATCATTTAAACGTTTTATGCATGGTGTCCCAGGTACATGGATAACGACTTTTTCTTTGAAACTAAGATAGCTAGAAAAAAAAACTAAAAAATACGTGTTCCCTTAGTTTTTTGTTAGAAATCCAAATTAACTTTGTAAATTTTGTTCGGTGCTTCCAGAAGCGAGATAAAGGCACCAACTTCATTTTGGCAAATGGGGAGGTGCGGTTTTTGTTTCAGAAATAGATTCCTCTATTGTTTTTAAAGAAAAATTTACTCGAACGGTTTTTTTCTTTGAGCGATATTTTACAAGTTATGAATGAAAACATGATTCTTATAAGAAATTCCAAAATGATAATATTCCAACGGTTTTTTGATTGAATAAGAAGAAAAGTACTATTTTATTACAATTTTTACTCCTCATTAATATTACAGATCGTGCTCGAAATGGCCTCCACCATTAGAGATGAATAGACATGCTCTTTCCTGCCAATTGTCCCTTACTGCCAAAGAAATAGATTCGGCTTTAATCGAGTTACAGGCATCTATTATTCTATGCTTTAGTTCATCTAAAGATGCAATTCCGGCTTGATTCTGATACTCCTAGATTTAGAAATGCTTTTAGATAAGCAGAAATAAGAAAAAAAGTTATGAATAATCACCTTGTTTTTCAGGTATCCCCACAGGAAATAGGTCCAAAGGTGCCAAATCCGGTGATCGAGGTGGCCACTGAATAGCTCGATATAATACCATCAGGCATGTAAAGGGATTTCTCGATAGGCAATTTGATGGGCGTGTTATATCGACACGGGGGGCGATTCAGTGGCCACCTCGTTGGATTTCTAACAAAAAACTAAGGGAACACGTATTTTTTAGTTTTTTTTCTAGCTATCTTAGTTTCCGTGAAAAAGTCGTCACCATACAGCTTGGGACACCCTGTATATTTATTTACACATATTGCAAAGTAAATAAACAAATAAACAATAACTAAACCTGTTAAAATGAAAAGGCGGCAGTATTATATAATTATGTACTTTATTTTAATAAAATTCTATTCAATTTCTAACCTATCACATTTAAACATTTTTTTGAAAAAAATATATTTAATAAAATGAAATTTTCATTTATTTCAATAAAATTGAAATATACATTTTATTTTGGACAGGCTGAAGAGCCACAAAATTTGGATAAAAGAGCCGCATGCGACTCGCGAGCCGCGGGTTGCCGACCCCTGCCCAAGACAGCCATCAATTCGAAACCAAAGATAGACAGCCTCGGCGGTTTCCTTTGATCTGAGAAAGCCATTCTTAAAACATCTTGTAAGATAGGGTACAACGCCTACTTAACACCGATGACATTATCTATGTGAAAGTTTTGGGTGCCAATAACCCTCCGATGTTGATGCGCCTTAAATCATCAAAAAACAAAAAAATCTAGTGAAAGATTTAGACACCTGAGGAGGAGTAATCTAGTACTGAATCCACTCAGATTTTGAGATGTCTCAGATATCTTGGGCCAGTGGAGAGCTTGTAGAATTTGACTTAGAAGCAGTAATAAAGGTACAATAGATCTTGGAGGTCGTAGATAGATAGATTCAGCTAGGGCGGCCTTATGGCCTACGCCAATGCGACCCCTTTAGATCTATTGTGGCTCCTTCCACTCTAAAGTTCACCCTCTAAAATTCTGGAGAGTGACTCTTGGGTAAAGCTCACAGGCCTTGGTTTTTCCTCCCCGAGAAGTAACATCCTTAGCCACACGAGCCCCTCACACTGACACGTGCAGTGCCGTTTCTTCCTCCTCTTCCTGACAGAACCTACAGAGGCTATCATCTGCCAGGCCCATGCGATGCATGTGTTTTCTGAGCCTGCAGTGGCCAGTTAATAGGCCTACAATTATCCTTATACCCCCACGGCCTTGACGGATTAATTCTGCAATCAGCCTCGGCGAATAAGCCTCTAATTAACACCTTCACGTAGATTTAGTTGTGTCTAAGATTGAAGTGGTAAAAACTAGCTGCCCGTCCGTCTAAAGTGGGAAAATTGCTTACCGTCATCCATTGTCTTGAACGAAGAGAATTGAAAGCGGCAGCAACCAATAAGAGAGACGAATAGAACACTAAACGAATCATTAGTTTAGTGCACCACAAGTATTAACCAACAACCACACTTTGTGAGTAACCATTTACTTGATGCTTCACAATTATTGTTTTATTTATAATTTATATTTATCACCATACAATTAACATATTATCAGAATATTCGAATTTAGTTCGGAATCCGATACCTTTGTGAGTTGTAATTCATATTTTTCAACCGATACCTATTCATATTTTTCAACTCCTCACCATTCAAAATCTCATCCCAAACACTTCAAAACATTAGAAGGACTCAGGCATTTAATTTCAGTAAGCCTTTTGAGGCTCTTTTTCGCTGGCTTTTGGATGCTTTTGAGAAGAATTGTGCCCTCAAACGTGTAACATACTGGACGTATTTAGCCTATGAATTAGAATTAGAAACGGGACGAGACCCATGCCTCGCGGGACCGCAACCCGCCAGCCCCCTTTAGATCTAGTAGACGAACCCTCTCCTGCAAAAAGAGATCGAGGACTTTCCCTACTAGTTCTTTTTTACGCTACTATCTCCCTTGGTCTCAAAAGAGCCAAAGGTTTCATAGCGCAACCGCTCGATTGCAACACAATCTGACACAGGCCGTCTCCTCCTCTTCCTGACAGTCTGCCCAACGCTTCCGAGCTAATGAGCCCCACCTTGTACAGATGATTCCTGAACCTAACGTGCTATGTGAATAGGCCTATAATTAGAGTAATCTGATTTCTATCCAAGCACAGAGACTCTTTCGCTCTTTGTTTACAGTGTCAAGGCATCATAGTTTAACCCCAGGACACATCACCCAGTTCTTTTCGTGCTCCCTCCAGATCCAATCTCTGAGAGCCGCACGAACCGAGCCCCCAGTGATCCCCAGGACAGGCTCTGGGCCGATGAAAACGGTGTTAGCTCCATTCCTGGCCATTTAGCCTTAATAATCGTTTGTTAAGACACTTTGCCTTTCATAATAGAATTATAATGATTGTCAACTCGAATAAATAACTACTTATCGGGAGGTATCCATCTGTACTGCTCGTGTTTGCACAGTAACTATAAGTAATGTTACGAACGTAGACAGTCACTGTTAAGACTATGGGTCGTATAGTTTTGCTATTTTCTCTAAATATGTGGATATTCCTAGATTAAAGACTAGGATAGTCCAATACATTTTCCAATTCTATTATTATTATTATTTATTTATTTGTTACATGGGCATAGCCCTATACAAAGGAGTTGTTACAAAAAACAAAAAACAGTACATATACAAAAAACAAAAAGAAAAACTTGTACGTCTTACATAGCAAACAAAAAAAAAACAATACCAGTGTTATAATTTAAGTAATAATTAATAGAAATCAAAATCATCTTGCGATAAATGAGTTATTAAATATTCATATAAATCAATAATTCATATTATTAGTTAAACACTGTATTATTCATTTAGAATAAATGCCCTCAGTTTTAACACATTTTCCACATAATAGTATAATTTTTTTATATTTTCAGCACTGATATTATAAAATAATATTGGGAAATTAAATTGATCATTTTCTTGTAAAAAACCTAAATATTTTAAACGAAATTGTAAATATATTGGGCAATTTAACAAAATATGAGACAAATCTTCAAATTGGGCAGTGTTACACAAAGTGCACTTTTCATTTGGATTTAATGTACGAGGTGTGTTCAAAAAGTAACGGGAATTTTCGTTTTTTGAAAAAAATATTTATTTATTCATCTACATTAATATTGTCGCCTTCAAAGTAGTCCCCTACGCATACAATACACTTGTGCCAGCGCTTTTTCCAATCCTCGAAACACTTCTGAAACTCGATCTTTGTGATAGCTTTCAGCTCTTTCAGCGATTCGCTTTTAATGTCATCTATGCTTGTAAAACGACGGCCTTTTAATGTTCTCTTTATGTTTGGAAATAGAAAAAAGTCACATGGAGCCATGTCTGGCGAATATGGAGGCTGGGGCATCGTTAAAGTTTTGTTTTTGGCCAAAAATTCACGAACAAGCAATGAAGTGTGAGCAGGTGCATTATCGTGGTGCAAAATCCATGAATTGTTTTGCCACAAATCCGGGCGTTTTTTTCGGATTGCTTCACGCAAACGGCGTTGAACTTGTAGGTAGTACTCCTTATTGATTGTTTGACCTTGTGGCAAGAATTCATGATGCACTATGCCATTAAAATCGAAGAACACAGTGAGCATAACCTTCACATTCGACCGCACTTGTCGAGCCTTTTTCGGTCTTGGCGATCCAGAATGCCTCCACTGGGACGATTGAGCCTTAGTTTCGACATCATATCCGTAAACCCATGTTTCGTCACCTGTTATAACACGTTTCAGTAGATCCGCATCGTTGTCGACTTCATTGAGTGACTCTTCAGCAATTTCCATTCTCCGCTGTTTTTGTTCGAAATTCAACAATTTTGGAACAAATTTTGCTGCCACACGTTTCATACCCAAAACATCCGAAAAAATTTCATGGCATGAGCCAATTGATATGGCAACATCATCAGCGACTTCTCTGATTGTGATTCGGCGATCGTTCATAACCATTTCTTTCACTTTTTTCACGTTTTCATCGGTTGTTGATGTGCTTGGACGTCCAGGTCGTTCGTCATCTTCAACGTTTTCGCGGCCATCTTGGAAACGCTTATACCACTCGTAAATCCTTGTTTTACTCATAGCAGACTCACCATATGCCTTTATTAACATTTCACACACTTTATTTCATTTTTTACGCAAAATTTAATACAAATTCTTTGATCCATTTTTTTTAACAAACAAAAATCGCCAAGCTCGAAAAACACGTCTAACCTTAACGGCTGCCACTTAAGAAGTAAACAATGAATATTACTGAAAATTTTATCGTACTTCAGGGGCATGTGTACCAACATAATAAAAAAAAAAAATTACAATCAGACTCTCCAAACCCGCGAAATTTAAAAATTCCCGTTACTTTTTGAACACACCTCGTATATGTAATTTTACCAATACTAATCTTCAATACATATTTAGAGGACAAACGCAACTGAGAGAGCAATCGTATAAATTTAAAAGAAATAGGAAAATTCAAATAATTCTGTGGCTCCTGATCATTAAAAACCAACGCAGAATAGATTAAACTGAAATTGGAGCTGTGCAATTTGCAAAGGTCAGATTCTTTAAGCGACTTTTTATAGCTAACTAAAAACTGTTTCAACTGCTTCTTCAAACTGGAAATATTGTCATTGAATAAAATATCTGATAGATTTAAAGAAGGAAACAAGAAATTTAATTGTGAAACCCAATTATACTTGGTATTTACTGCATTACGACTTAATTCCAACAGCTTTAGAAAACACAGCAACGGGTATCTGTCGGGCGACATAGCTTTTAATTTATAAATCCAGTTACCAGCAAACTTGAGAAGAAGATAACTAATGTGTACCACACCAAATTCCAAACGCACGGCAAAGTTGGGCGTACAACGCGGTAATCCAAGCAAACGCTTGTAAAAATTTAGACTACATGCATCCAACGTGTTGCTGTACCTGAGCCCCCATATATGGGCACCATACAATAATACGCTCATCGCAATGGCTTCATTCAGTTTAACCCTGGAATCCCAACAGATTAATTTCGATGCAGCGCAAGTATTTAACACAGTTCCAATAGCCGCATTTGTTTTAGATACCGCATTTTCAGACGCTTTTAGAAAAACCCCAGAATTAGAAAATAAAACCCCCAAGTAATTGTAATTAGAAACTTGTTCTATCAAAACATTGTTAAAGTATAAATTTCTGACTTTTTTCTTAAAACTTTTTGAAAACCTAATAATTTTGGTTTTATTGGTATTAACATTTAAACAATTTTCTTTGCAGTACGATTCCAAGCATTTCCCAATTCTGGAGGTATTAATGATAGAATAATAGTTCCCAATTAGTTTGCTGGACAAGTATCAGACCGCTTCTAGTTATCTCTAATAATAGTTCTGCTTACATAATTATTATTAATAACTATGTAATTAATTATTACTGAGAAATTTACACTATGGAAATTTTGGATCATGGTTAGACCAACCAAAGCATGCACCTACGTTGTCTCACTGCGGGCTATGAAACCTAGTAAACACATTGTACGTCATCTAGTGTTATTTTAATAGCACAGGGATTATATAATGAGGTTGCCTAAGTAAAAGTGATAAGCCTTTAGGTAAGTGTTAAGTATACGATGTTCAAAAAAAAGCTATTTAAAAGAAAATAGAGATCTGATAATGTTATTGTACGCAGATGATATTGCAATTACAGCCTACTCATGACATGATATAGAACTGAAATTAAAGTTATTAAACGATCATTGAATTGAAAATGACTTACAAGTCAATATTACAAAAACAGTTGTATCACAAAAGCTGGACATTTTAAAATAAATAATAGATTTACGTACAATGAGCAGCCGCTAAAGTTAGTAAAATCTTTTAATTATTTAAGTGTGCCACTGTCTTTATCAGGTAAGTTTAGAAAGCTTGCGATTATTTTGTGAATAAAAGCCAGGTGGTTATTCCTAGAGTAATGAACATATTATCTCGCTATAAATCTGATGGTTGCAACTCTAAAGTTCATCTCTTTAAGTCACTAACATTGCCGCCTCTAGGTCCTCCGAAAACTGGGCTCTAGAAAGAGTACAATTAAAATTTTTCAAATACTTGCTACATTTATCTTCCAATACCCCAAATTGTGATATCCGCTTAGAAGTAAATAGTTGTCACCTAAAATTTCATATATTCTGTAGAATGATTAAATTCTGGCACAAATTGTAACATTACCTAATAATCAAATTCAGAAAATCTGTTATCTAAAATTAGTTCAGGAAATTAATAATACAAATATTCCTTACAATTGGTGTTCACGTTTAAAAAATCGTATGTTGTACAGCATCGGGTGCCATAGATATTTGGAACAGTCAAGATCCAGCCTTACTAAAGAACAACCTTACCAATTTAAAAATTGCATTTTAGAAGAACCTTTTGTGTAAAGATGTAGATAATGTTTTGAATTCTTGGTTTAACTTCCACTACAGGTTAGTAAGTGCTTTAGGCATCGAGGAGCTTCAAGAAGACTGTATCAAGATCTACGTATGAAGAACTGAACTCCATTTAAAACATGGATCAATATGACTAATGCACTTAGTGTGTTGGTCCTGCTTTAATTTGTTATTAAATTGATAACAAATGTTGTTTTCACAATTACTTATAAATTTACAAGAAATGTCTATATGTATATTATTAATTTCTCTAAAGTCATATTCTCGATCTACTTTAAGTTACCAGACTCTAGAGAACTTGCCTGGGTCCGGACTTGGATGCCGGAGACATAAAGAAGTGAAGCTGAGTAAAGAATTAAAATTTCCTCGGCCATTAGAAGGAGATCAACTACCATTAAGGATCCCAGTAGAAGCTTGGGTAATTAATGCGATGGGGAGCTTGTAACTGGGGCGCTGGACAGTGATTATGTCCGGCAGCGTCAGCCACTACTCGGTAAACGACCTGTTTTACCTTGATAGCATGCTAACTGTTATCAGCTGGTTCCATTCTAGAAATAAGGCTCATGGACGGACTGTACACTCTATGCTACGACATAATCCTGCCCGATTAGAAAGTTGTGACGCCTATTCTGATATGCTTTAACCCACGTTCATATGTACCTTATCGTCGGGTAACGAACGCACTTTAGGAAGTTTACATTGAATTTCTTTTACTTTTACTTGCTCTTATCCCTTTGCATATGGAAGTATTTCAATCGTGTAGATTTTCTATTTTTAATATCAACGAACATAGAATAGAAATAGAAATAGAAAAGAAATTTATTATTCTGGGACGATTGTCCCCTAAGAATAAATACAGGAACAAATAGAGGCCTTAACAGTTTGGCCTGTGATTATACAGAAATTAAATAAATAAATAAGTATTTACAAAAAGTGAAAATAAAAATAACAGCAGAAATTAAGGAAATAAATTAAAACAATTAGAATTTCGGAGGAAGCTGAATAGAAAGGAGGTAACTGAATAGACGGGATTTAAAGATAGATAGGGTAGGAGCATGGCGGACAGATGAAGGCAAGGAGTTCCAGAGAGAGGTAGCACGTATTAGGAAGGACTTGTCAAAGGATGAGGTACGGTGAGAGGGAATATAGAGATCAGATGAGCGAGATCTAGTGTTACGGGAATGGATGGAGGATTTAAACTTAAGGAGTTGAAAAATATAGGAAAGCCTTTGAGACTGGATGACTTAAAAAAAGGAAAGAAGCCAAAAAATATTGGCGGCGATAGACAGGAAAAAGCCACTTCAACTCATCGTAGCAGTGCAAAATGCGAGAGAGTCTCTGGGGAATGCTGAAAATAAATCTTATGAAGCAGTTCATGAGGCGCTTGAGCTTAGCTTCAATATCACCAGAAAGACCGCCATATACACTAAACAACCATAGTCGAAATGGGGGAATATAAGAGAGGAAACTAGGAGTTGCCGGGTCTTAATTGGAAAAAGGTGACGGGAACTATTAAACTGCTTAAGGATATGGATGGAACGACGAGAGATTTGGGAAACATGGTTTTTCCAGGATAGGTTTTGATCGAAAGTGATACCAAGGTTTTTCACAGAGGAACAATATTTTATTGGGGTATTGTAAAGGAATAGATTAGGAAGAGGAGCCAATGATTTAAGGAGCGGGTTGGAGCCAATAACAATAGCTTTGGTCTTTTCTACATTCAGGGCAAGCATATTGTTCGTGGCCCATGCTGAGAAAAGGACCTGTGATTCTATATCAACAAATATTAGACCCATATCTTAGCGTCTAATCCGATTTCGTGCCAATTGTTTTGTCTTTTTAGTTTCCTGATTCTATATCAACAAATATTAGACCCGTGTCTTAGCGTCTAATCCAATTTCGTGCCAATTGTTTTGTCTTTCTTGTTTCCTGATTCTATATCAACAAATATTAGACCCGTGTCTTCACGTCTAATTCGATTTCGTGCCAATTGTTTTGTCTTTCTTGTTTCCTGATTCTATATCAACAAATATTAGACCCGCGTTTTAGAGTCTTATCGTTTCCTATTTTGAATTTTCTCCGAGAATCTTCCTGTTGAGATGCTTTGAGTGACCACAGATGGTAATTTAAAATAAAAGGCTAATTGCTGTAGATGAATTGCTGTACCATGGGTTGACAAAGCTAGATATAAATAGAAATGTGCGATCAGTAATCTAAATAGATCTCTATAGATTAGAGAATGTAGATCATTCGTAGATTCTGTTTGGTTGGAATGATGAATCTGTCAGCCAATCAGATTGTACGAACATCCTAACGTTACGTTACGTTCTCCTCTGTAAACAAAGCCCAAAATCGCACTTCTAATTGGTTGATTTTCAAGAGAACTATTATCGGGTTCCTAGATGGGCACCTCCATCGTAATTTCGTAATGCCATGTTCGAAGACTCGGAAAATTGCCATATTTTTTCTTACCTAGCGAGCGAAAATAGAGGATATTTTCATTCAAGACTTAAAATTCAGGAAATTAAATGAATAAAGAACTTACCTTTCCTTGAATCAACACAATTAGCTGAAATGTTCAGAAACTTGGTTTAAGAAAAAGTAGGTTAATCTCGCTTTAGAATGCCTTCCCAATAATGTGAATTCAATTTCTATTAAATTAAACATTTGAATGGGTCTTAAAATTTAACATTAAAATTTTATAATGCTAACTAATTTCACTTACAACGTTCTCAAGTTAGTAGCTCGTATAACTTTGTTACGACGTTAAAACGCAAATGGGGGAAAAAATGAAAGAAAAGAGAAGAGTAATAAATAATGGGGAAAAAAGACCATAAATTTAAAAATTACAAAGTTTATCACTGGCTTGATGGCTCGGTCGTTCACATAAGATTAACGATGCACGTATGAGTAACGAGTGATTTCTCGCTAGAAAATAAAATCGGTTGTACCGTTTGGCAGCCCAGTTTATACCGAGATTAAACGACAGATAGCACCGGTAAACCGTCTGGGTATTCTGATTTATTGGCTAACAATTAATTTCTATTTTTTATTCATACTAGATTATAGATAACTTCTTACCTTAATGTCCACTGCGCCTAATCTAGTGGCAAGTACATCTAAAAAAAAAAAATAATTAGACAGTAAAAATGCTTTAAAATTAAAAAAAAAAAAAAAAAAAATTGTGAACACTCACTTTACTTTTTGTATTGCAATAGTTCACTTTAATATTGTACAAGTACAATCAGTCTTGAATCCGTCTTACCGAAATATTCGTGAGCACAAATAACACAACAGTTAATAACAAGTAGATTATTCAACAACAATAATTATTCATTTCTCAATTGTAATTTAATTTAGTCTTCCTAATTTTACTTATAGTAAAATATTGGAATAATTAGCTGTCCTAAAAATAAGCATATCTTATTTATTTTATATTACATATGTATACAGGGTGAACCAGTAAGTATTGTCCATAGGCCTACAGTGTGTAGTACATCTAAAGTGGAGTTCAATGACGTATTGGCCAACTTCATATTTTCCTCTGTTCTTGAGTCACTTTAAAGTTTTTTTCTAAAATCATTACTTTTTCCAATAAAAATGTTATTACTCAGAAAGTTTTAGTCCGAATTCGATTCTAATGACACGGATAGAAAGGCAGATAAATTATCTAAAAATTGATACATTTTGAAGCATAAATTATTCTTCAAACAGCCTCAATCTTCCTCCAAAAACTGGGAAAATAAAATTAATCGAAACTTTTAAGAAAACTCATTAGGCCCTTACGTGAACATTATCAGACCTAGGTGCTGACCACTTTTTATAAAAGTTTCCTTGCCTAATGGGCTTTCAAACGGTATATCATTTTCCAGGATTCCTTCTTTCTTCTTATGAGAAATTATGTTTGTTTTGCAAGAAAACGTGTTCACGAGCGCTCAAGAGTGTTAGTTTATCAAGTTGTTTAATTCATTGAAAACTCTTTTAGATGGACCAATAGTCAATTTTTAAAGTAGATTGTCTTAAAATAAGGAAGTCAAGGGTTACAAATTGCACTTAAAAAAAAATAATAATAAAATCTGATCTCTGAAATATTTGAGAAAATGTTATGGAATATTTTAAACAAGTGCTATTTTTATAAACATAAATTCATATAGTTTGTATTTAATTCAAATTACAATTTCACACACAACTACACTGTTGTAGTTTTAAATTGTTTTAAAGTGCATTTTGTAACCTTTGACTTTCTTATTTTAAGACAATCTACATTAAAATTGACTACTGGTCCATCTAAAAGAGTTTTCAATGAATTAAACAGCTTGATAACTAACACTGTTGAGTGCTCGTGAACACGTTTCCTTGCAAAACAAACGTAATTTCTCATACAAAGATAAAAGGAATCCTGGGCAAATGATATACCGTTTGAAAGCCCATTAGGCAAGGAAACTTTTATAAAAATTGCCAGCAACTAGGTCTGATAATGTTCACGTAAGGGCCTAAAGAGTTTTCTTAAAAGTTTCGATTAATTTTATTTTCCCAGTTTCCGGAAGAAGATTGAGGCTGTTTGGAGAATAATTTATGCTTCGAAATGGTGTCAATTTTTAGAACATTTATCTGTCTTTTTAATCGTGCCAATCAGAATCGAATTCGGACTAAAACTTTCTGAGTAATAACATTTTTATTAGAAAAAAGTAATGATTTTAAAAAAAAATTTAAAGTGACGTCACTCAAGAACAGTGGAAAATATGAAGTTGGCCAATACGTCATTGAACTCCACTTTAGATGTACTACACACTGTAGGCCTATGGACAATACTTACTGGTTCACCCTGTATACAACATTGTGGGATGAATACTTAGATTGAGAATGTAATTGAAGAAAACTATATTATTTGCGATAAAGCCAGATAATTATTACCTATTATTATAAACGTTTGACTACTTCATAAAATAACAATTACTTTAATCGAAGAATGAACTTAAACCGACGATTTTTATTTAAAAATAAAAATAAATAAATAAAATAAACAAAATCATTGATGTATGTTGGTGTAAGCATTTTTTTAAACAAGGTTTTGAATTTTTTAGCCTCATAATTTTTTTTATTTTTTTTAACGTTTTCTTTTTAACCTGTAATTAATAGTTTGATTATTATAGATTAATAGATATTACTGTCAATCTACAGTGCTACTTGAACAAATATTTTGTGACATCTAATAAATTCTAAAAAAAATGTGAAGGAAAAGTTAATGCAGCAAAATTACTTAAATTATATCAACTAAGCATGAATAAAATGTTGGGCACTTGCTGATTTGTGTACCTTTTGGCGTTTAATCAACCCTTATACTTAACATTTTAAACTGTAAGTTTTTGTTATGGAGTATTGTACAAGTTCAATGTGGTGGACGATAATCTATTTATAAAAAGTGCTAAATTCTAATCAGTGAAATGACAGTTTTGGTCAACAAAAATTTGTACTGAAAATTCAGTAAAATTGAAAATTATGTGGCATTCTTATTTCTTACAAAAATCTTTCTTAAATAAATGTTACGTAGTGTAAGGGGATATAATTTTATAAGACTGCCGCCATTTTCATTCAAACACAGGCTTATTTATTATTTACTTTGTAATATGTGAAAATAAATATATAAAACATTTAAATGTTATTGAATATCATAAAATAATAATTTGTGAATACAAATGATCTACAGAGTTGTTTACACTATCATCTTTGCGGCTCTTGGTAAGATTTATTAAAATTATTTAAGGAGAAATGGCTCTCTACTTAAAATAGGTTGCCGACCCCTGGACTAGGTCCATCTTCAGGGCTTGTGTATAGTAAGAAGTATAATTTTTTTTACATTAATAAAACATCAAAGGTTTGTGTGCCTTTTGTCCTTATTGTCAGTATCCAAAACTTAATACTGAAGAGTATCTAAACAGTCAGAACAGAAGACAAAGCAAACTTTGATGTAAACAAAATTGAAAAAAAAAAAAGGTCACTGGCATCCGGAACTTTTTCCAGTACACTACTGGACTCCGGAAAGCGTTCTCTCGATATAGAGAACATTGTAAATCATCGGACAATGAGCTGAAAGAAGCTCCTAGGAAGAGAAAATTTAAGAGTCAGCGGCTGGATTCGAACCCAGGATCTCCGTGTTGGAATTCATTATTCGCTAATCACTCAGCTAATCCCTACCCTATTTTTTTTTCCGGCGCATCAACTGCAAGGTTATTAGCGCCTCACGCTCTTTCCTTTTCACTCGATCTAGAATGGCGCTTGCCCAAAGTACCCAGCATCCAAAACAACGCCTTTGGATGGTCAAAGGCGGAGGGAGCTAAGGAGATATGGTATGATGGTCTTGACTTACTCTCTTTACCATCGCATCCGACGACGGGGAGAAGTCAGCCTAACATTTCGCGCCATTCTTTAACTAATAGCAGGGGATTGCTTTCTAAATCAGTTTACCTAAGGACTAACTAAATAAATACATTCATACCAGAAGATACATTCATACCAGAAGATACATTCATACTAGAAAATACATTCTTATCAATAAATACATTTTTACTAATAAATACATTTATACCAGCAAGTACATTCATGCCAATAAATACATTTTTACTAATAAATACATTTATACCAGCAAGTACATTCATGCCAATAAATACATTTTTACTAATAAATACATTTATACCAGCAAGTACATTCATGCCAATAAATACATTTTTACTAATAAATACATTTATACCAGCAAGTACATTCATACCAATAAATACATTCTTACTAATACATACACACTTTCTACATTCACTCTGGAGGAGTGTACTCGATATTCCACTCCTCGCTTAAGATATCCTAACCTAGCCTAACCTAACTGAACTAAATTTTACTACACAAGTTACTACTCTTCAAAAAGGCAAACAGCTTTCCTACATAAGGGGAACCCTCTTTTAAAATTGCCCGTAAGTTACATGGTAGCCCTGTTCTTTGTCTCTTTCCTTTAAGTGCCTGGCACTCTTCTAACATGTGGATCACGGTCAGTCTTTCTCTACATAGTGGGCATTTCGGCTTTCTTCCATTCACTAGCAGGTATCCGTGAGTGACTCTTGTATGCCCAATTCTAAGCCTGGTGAGCACTACCGACTCTCTACGCGGGAAGTTCTCTACTGTTTGATTGAACACTTGTGGCTTAATTTTCTTCAACTTCTCATTTAAGAGATCCGATTGGGACTGCCACTTTCTAAACATGGAGTACTTCGCAAATGTTTTTAAGTCGGCCGGTCTGACAGGGATGGCTAGATCCGCATTTAAGCAGGCAGCCTGTTTGGCCGCTGCATCAGCTCTCTCGTTTCCAGCCACCCCTATATGACCTGGTACCCATACAAAGATTACCTTTTTACCACATGTATTCAGATTATGCAATATCTCATGGATACGGATAATAAATGGGTCGTCAGAGAATCTATCCTGAAGGGCCTTTATTGCGCTGAGAGAGTCTGTCAGTACCAGGACTTTAGAGTACTTTCTTTCAGATATCGTTTTTAATGCTTGCCAAATGGCATACGTTTCGGCTGTGTACCCTATTATTATTATAAGTTATGTCAAGCACAAGATGACCTAGTCCATAAGTAGAAAGTTTGACAAAAAACAACAGTTGAAAATTGTAACAAAAATCATTGAGAACTAATTTTTTTTTAGACATTAAAGTAAAAAATTGCATTGTTTATAAGAAACGTTTCGAGGCTCTGGGTTAAGCAGATTTATAGGAAAATTTAATACTCTTTCATTTGGAATAAGCAGATTTGTTGTAGGATAAAGGATAGAAAAGTTACGGCCGTTTTTATGGTGAAAAACGCGGAATATCGACAGCAAAGTTTAAAATGCAAATATCTTGGACACTATTGAGAATTGGGCCAAAGTGAAGAGAATATTTTTTGTTGCAATTGAGCTGATGAATCACCTCCCGAAGTTTCGACCACTCCTCCTTGTACACCCTGTATACTACAACACTAGTTAACTTTAAAGGAGTTCTGATAATTTTGGTTTTTTAATTTTAAAAACGAACATTTAATAAAAAGCGAAAGTTGAGTGAAACTTCGAGGTAGTCGTGTCATTTTAACATATATGTATATTTTTTTTTTCAGTATGAAAGCCATATAAAAATGATAATGCCCAAAATGGCGCCTAAAGAGTGAGAGAGAAGTTGAAAATTATTAGTATATGCTATGTTGTATTTGCGTGACTCCTATGGGAGCCATCGCTACAAACTCCGGCCAAACTCGAGAGTATGTTTCTACATTTATGTTCATAGCCAGCTAATGTCGTATTCCTGCGGTACAAAAAAAAAAAATATAATATAATATTTGAACAAAAATTGCTCTGTAAAGAAAATTGTACGTACAATAATTTATACTCTATGTAAATTTTTGTTAAGAGTTGATCTTAGGGAGATAACACAATAAAACCCAGCTAAACCATCATCTCCATTGGGAATTTTGTAAAAGACAAGACACTACCGTACGAAGTCATACGCTTCATTGCTTGATTTGATCTCTGCATGCTAAACTGGGCAGATTCCTTCAAAAATTTGCTTCTTTTTTATTTTATTTGATTAGCTTGAATTCATTTCGTTGATTTTTTTTTTATTCTCTTGTAATGACTACAAGAACTTGCCGTTGTTTTACAGTCAAGTGGTCTCATTTTACTTGAAGGTCCCCTGAGTTTCGAACATTCTGGTTTTCAATAGGTGTACCATTATATTGATACAATGCAGTGGAACGCCAGATCAGTTATAAAAATAAAAATACCAATTTAAAGCTTACTAATTTAAAAACAGAATAAACACAGTGACACTTTCAGAGAACTGGTTCCGTCCAGGCAACAGTTATACGAGGTGTGTTCAAAAAGTAACGGGAATTTTCGTTTTTTGAAAAAAATATTTATTTATTCATCTACATTAATATTGTCGCCTTCAAAGTAGTCCCCTTCGCATACAATACACTTGTGCCAGCGCTTTTTCCAATCCTCGAAACACTTCTGAAACTCGATCTTTGTGATAGCTTTCAGCTCTTTCAGCGATTCGCTTTTAATGTCATCTATGCTTGTAAAACGACGGCCTTTTAATGTTCTCTTTATGTTTGGAAATAGAAAAAAGTCACATGGAGCTATGTCTGGCGAATATGGAGGCTGGGGCATCGTTAAAGTTTTGTTTTTGGCCAAAAATTCACGAACAAGCAATGAAGTGTGAGCAGGTGCATTATCGTGGTGCAAAATCCATGAATTGTTTTGCCACAAATCCGGGCGTTTTTTTCGGATTGCTTCACGCAAACGGCGTTGAACTGTAGGTAGTACTCCTTATTGATTGTTTGACCTTGTGGCAAGAATTCATGATGCACTATGCCATTAAAATCGAAGAACACAGTGAGCATAACCTTCACATTCGACCGCACTTGTCGAGCCTTTTTCGGTCTTGGCGATCCAGAATGCCTCCACTGGGACGATTGAGCCTTAGTTTCGACATCATATCCGTAAACCCATGTTTCGTCACCTGTTATAACACGTTTCAGTAGATCCGCATCGTTGTCGACTTCATTGAGTGACTCTTGAGCAACTTCCATTCTCCGCTGTTTTTGTTCGAAATTCAACAATTTTGGAACAAATTTTGCTGCCACACGTTTCATACCCAAAACATCCGAAAAAATTTCATGGCATGAGCCAATTGATATGGCAACATCATCAGCGACTTCTCTGATTGTGATTCGGCGATCGTTCATAACCATTTCTTTCACTTTTTTCACGTTTTCATCGGTTGTTGATGTGCTTGGACGTCCAGGTCGTTCGTCATCTTCAACGTTTTCGCGGCCATCTTGGAAACGCTTATACCACTCGTAAATCCTTGTTTTACTCATAGCAGACTCACCATATGCCTTTATTAACATTTCACACACTTTATTACACTTTATTTCATTTTTTACGCAAAATTTAATACAAATTCTTTGATCCATTTTTTTTAACAAACAAAAATCGCCAAGCTCGAAAAACACGTCTAACCTTAACGGCTGCCACTTAAGAAGTAAACAATGAATATTACTGAAAATTTTATCGTACTTCAGGGGCATGTGTACCAACATAATAAAAAAAAAAATTTTACAATCAGACTCTCCAAACCCGCGAAATTTAAAAATTCCCGTTACTTTTTGAACACACCTCGTATATTGAAAAGGACACATTTTTAGAAAAAGCAATAATGATGGGAAATCTGTAGTAGCTAGTTAAAAACTTTATTAATTATAAAACTCTCAGTAACAAGTAAAATATAAACGAATTGTTTTATGTTGGTATAGAACTAACTTTACTCGTACAAATGACGAAGTATTGAATATGGTTACGATTTACAACAGCCCTACCAATAATTTTCAAAAAAAAAAAAACGAATAGAAAATTTTTCTCACTAGTGCACCGAAGCCGGTAATAATTTGGGGAACTTTAACTGCCGCCAAACATTGAGAAGTTCAAGCTGGACAGACGGAAAAGGAACAAATTAGATTCGTTAAAGTCAAAAATTTAGCAGGCTGAGAGCTAACCTTCGAAATTTTGGTCAATTCTTGGCCATGTTGCTCTCAATTTGTAAGGGAACTTTGAATACTGTTTCAGTCTGCTTGGTTCCCAGGTCACTCCGGGATTCCCGGGGTAACGAACTTGCTGATGAAACGACAAAGGAAGGAGCTACGTTGATAACAATGACTCCTCAGCTCACATTATCCCTGTATCCTATCGACGTTGTTAGAACAGAGGTGGAGCAGTGGATTTTGAAGGAAAATCTGGAAACATCTGGAAATCCCGAGCTGACTGCCCGCAAAAAGGCTATGGTTGGTTTTAGCAGGTCCCGGATAGGCCAGTTGGTTCAATTGTTCAGAGTGGACATGCGAATTTAGCGTACCATCTTTTCAAATGCGGGCCTTACCCAGTCACCAATTTGCGCTAGCTGTGGTGAATCCTGTGAGACTGTGCAGCACTTTGTAGTGGTGTGTCCCGTTTATTCTCTAAAACTAGGATTCCTCGTCTTCGGGAGGTTAAATATTTCCCTTCCCGGAGATTGTGGCATCTGGTAATCTTTACCAGAACTCTCTAGGTTTATTCAGTGCACTGTGGCGATTGAGTCGCCATGCTCCCTAGTGTCCTGTTGCTACTTTATAGGTTTATTGTATTGGCATCTGGCAATCTTTAGCCGGATTTGTTGGTATTGAAGCCCCGGTATCTCTCATGTGATGAGGGGTGGACGGGGAACAATGCTTCTAATACAATCTACAATTTATTTATTTAGCATCAAATCAATTATGGGCACTAAATCCGCATTCAGCTAAATACGAAGATGGAAGTGATGCAATAAGTTCTCTTGCACATTTGGATGCATTTCGATATTTTTTTTCAGTTTCCGCACACAAAGCCATGCTTTTATATCAAATGAAGTTTTAAATGACTCATCATATTGCATTTCTGCAAGCTTTTTTTTCTTAAAAATGCATATTTGAAAATATCAGACAAATCCACTAATATTGGGGCTGCATCATCCAAGTTGGCTAATCAATTAATTTCAAATCAGATATTCCATTTCCGAATTTTCTCCCCTTAATAATCGAATTGTGGGGCGTAGGCCTCTCGTTGGGGAACACTGATCTACACCTTAGTAATCCCGAAAATGATTCTAAAGTATCTTACTGATATGTTGCTAAATCTCTCAGTTCTTGGAGTATAAAACTAATTGATATTAAATAATTTTAATTTTTGAATAGTTTAGAAAATAATAAATTTAATTAAATATTCTTTAAATAAAATGCAAATGTAAGACTCCATTCTCTTTAAAGCATATTCAACATGAAAATAACATTTATTGTGCAAACATTATACACAATGTTACAACCATATAAAAATTTAAACAGTTATTTTTTTTTAAATTCTCAATTTTCACTAATATACTGCCTTAAGAATCTCATTAAAATTCAGAATCTTACCAGTACAATGGTAACCTGAACTTGTCAATGTTGTTCACGACTGTACTGGAGAATCGTCAAGGCGATTAACTCTATGGCAACAGTATTATAATAAAGGACCCGCAATGAAAAGCTTCACTTTCTAATTTATCTGTGAAGATTGCGTTCAGTGGCATCACATATAACATAAATACTGTTGCTAATAAGTTCATCCAAGGCAAGTGTTGCCAATTGATAGGTGATTTAAATCTGTAATATTTTATAAATTTGTTTATGATATTTTTAAATAAAATGGGATAAAATTTTTTATAGTTTGCTAATTTTTCATTTAAATTTCGTACAGGCTTTCATAAATGAATCGATACATCTTTCCTTGTTAAAAATAGATAATAATGTCTGAACACTTGACTGGCTCCTAACTGTATAATAATTAAAACCAATTTCGGCAGATAATAAGTATTAACACCACTAAATGACAATTTTTTTTTAGCCATTGAATAATGAATAATTTATTTCAGAAGCTAATCTGATCAACTCCATACTCTAATGTAAATTGTAATAAAAATTTAGTTAAAACACTTCATAGAACGCAATAGACGACTTCTTAAACATCTGTTAAACATGATTATTATACAAATTCAAGGACAAATCGACATGACGGGAGCTCAAATACACCTAACGAAGAAGACATCATTTATACGAGGTGTGGCTACGAAATAAAGAGACCATTGCTGTAAAACATTTTATTTTAAATTTATACATATTTAGTTATTATCACCTTCAATATACACCCCTCCCCTATCCCTACAACGCTCCATGCGAATTTACCATTGTTCGAAACCGTGCTGGAAGTCTATTTCTGTGAACTCCTGCATGACGCGTGCCGCTTATTCTTTCACAGCTTCAACGGACTAAAATCGTGTTCCTTTTAATGCAGATTTGACTTTTAGGGAACAGATCAAAAAGTCACATGGGGCCAGGTCAGGTGAACAAGGGGATGGCCTAAAACTGGGATGTTTGTACTTGGCTAGAAACGTCTTGACAGACAATGCATTGTGAGCTTCTTCCACAAATCGGGTCGTTTTTTTCCTTACTCTTTCACGGAGTTGAGCAAGCACCTCACGGTAGTAATGTTGATTAATTATAATCGATATTTTCATCCGTTTTGGACGTGGAAGGGCGACCCCCGGGAGGTCATCGTCTCCGACGTCTTCTCGGCCATCTTGGAAACGCTTGAACCACTCAAAAACTTGCGCACGTGATTCAACATTCATCGCCATAAACTTCTTTTAATAAAAGATAAGTTTCAGTAGCGGTTTTACCCAGTTTCATGAGAAATTTCACGACAATTCGTTGCTCTACTACATGTGTAGTATTATGTTTTAGGTAAAACGAAACTAACACCTCATTACACAAACGACGATTTCGGACAAACAGATTTCTCTACCACGTGAGGCGCTGCAATCGAAAGAGAAGGCTTTACGCTGCACAGCTGTCTGTCTTTAAGATTTGGCGCATGCATAGTTCTTCTTTAGCAGCATCAGACTTGTTATTTAATAGCCACACCTCGTATTGCTGAAGAATCAATTTAAACTAAGTAATAATACTTGTAGTATTTGTAACAGAACAGTTATTACTGATTTTTGCTAAAATCTTTAATAAAAAATGTATATAATGGGGTTTCCCTTTAATAGAAATATAAACTTGTGACTGAATTTGAATTAATCATTTTCTTTCACTTTCCAAATCGATTAACTTCCTTAATCACGTAAAAATTGTCGTAATAATAACGATATATTCCATCTTACACTTTTAATATGTCGTTAGATAAAAGATACATCTGGAGTAATACAGTCTACATCATTTATTTGAATCTATTGTTTAACAGGAATTTTAAAAAACAATATTAAAACTGCCCAGTAGGACAGTTGTATAAAGGTTGGATCGTCAAAAACTGCACGAAAAAGTGTAACGTTGAAAAACACCCAACTTTGACAATTTTTTTCTCTTTTTCTATAAAAGATAAAATTCCCAAATTTTCTTTAAAATATACGGAAAATCCTCCTCTACAACTGTATTTTTTTTTGCAACAATCCAGATCTAACAGATTTTGAGAAAAAAAGTTGCTGAAAATGAGCAAAAACGGCATTTTCAGAAATTATTGTTGTTGTTGTTCTTATCGTTACCTTTTTTGTAAACTGCATTTATATACGAGGGTCGTTTGAAAAGTCCGTGCAAAGTCAGAGAGATAGCACCACTGGCGCGTATCGAGGTTATGTTTAGTTAGTAGCATCTCTTGGAAGAACACACACCAAGTTTCAGCCAGATCGGTCTATTTCTTTGTATTTGGCATTCGTTTGAATCGAGGAAGTCGAGTGATTTTCAAAAAATGGACGAAAAAGAATTTCGTGTGTTGATTAAACACTACTTTATGAAAGGCAAAACGTCTTAGGAGACTAAAGAGAAGCTTGATAAACATTATGGTGACTCTGCACCTTCGATTAGAACAGTTTATAAGTGGTTTCAAAATTTTCGGAGTGGCCATATGGGCACAAGTGACGCTGAACGTTCTGGACGCCCTGTTGAGGTTACTACTCCAGAAATCATTGATAAAATCCATGATATGGTGATGGATGACAGAAGAGTGAAGTTGTGTGAGATTGCTAGTGCTGTTCGAATGAACGGGTACATAATATTTTGCATCAACATTTGGACATGACAAAGCTATCCGCAAGATGGGTGCCGCGATTGCTCACGCTTGACCAAAAACGAAATCGTGTGAAGTGTTGCAAGGACGGTTTGCAGCTGTTCCAGAAGAATCCGCAGGACTTTAAGCGTCGTTTCGTCACTGTGGATGAAACATGGATACATCACTACACTCCTGAGACCAAAGAGCAATCTAAACAATTGGTTACCAAGGGGGAATCTACGCCAAAAAAGGCGAAGACCGTTCCTTCGGCCGGAAAGATTATGGCGACTGTCTTTTGGGATTCGCAAGGAATAATCCTCATCGACTATCTGGAAAAGGGTAAAACTATTACAGGTGCATATTATTCATCGTTATTGGACCGTTTGAAAACCGAGCTGCAAGAAAAACGCCCACGATTGGCCCACAAAAAAGTCCTTTTCCATCACGACAACGCACCAGCTCACACCTCAGCAGTTGTGGTCGCAAAATTAATGGAAATAGGGTTCCAACTCGTTTCACATCCCCTCTATTCTCCAGACTTGGCTCCCTCGGACTACTATTTGTTCCCCAATATGAAGAAATGGCTGGCGGGAAAAAGATTTTATTCAAACGAGGAGGTGATTGCAGAAACGAATGGCTATTTTTCAGACTTGGACAAATCCTATTATTCGGAAGGGATCAACAAACTAGAGCAGCGTTGGACGAAGTGTATAAGCCTAAAAGGAGACTATGTTGAAAAATAAAAAAGGTTTACCCCAAAAAATTAAGTAGTTTTTATTTTTGCACGGACTTTTCAAACGACCCTCGTAGTGTGTGTTTCTCATTTTTCTCAACTTTTTGTTTTATGGAATTAATCGATTTGGCAAGTCATTTCTCAGAATACACCTGCTGTTTCTATCGTTATCTGTCAACATTCTGTAATTTTTTATGGTCTAACATAAAGCACCTACGTATTATTTATAATTTTTTTTGAGTTGTTTGCGCTTAAGAAAAAAAAAAAAAAATGGCATTTCTTTTAAAAATTAAGCGCGCCTTCATTGCGATTGTCTCGCTCCATCACAATTTCTAAATTGCAGCAAGGTATCCATATTAAATAAATAAATAATAAATTAGCTATCTAATGGTTCTAAAATTTAAATTTCCACATTAAGGGCGGTAAAAATATAACATTTGACAAAATATAAAAGAAAAAACAAGAGATTAAAAGTGAAGGTACTTACGAGTACCCTCGTAAATCAGGAAATGCGAATAAATAAGAAAGAAGATTTTCGTGAAAAGTGGACAGCGTTATCTACTCAGAAGTAATTATATTGCAAGAAGATTACTAGCTAAATAACAAGTACACTTCAAAGACACGGCTTTGCGAACGGCACACAAGCGAACCACTACTTGGGTCAGCATTTTCTTAGACTCGTATTTTTAGAAGAAGAAAAAAAGAAAAAAATATTAAATCGGCTTAACATTTATTCAAGAATAAAATTTCATTTAACTCATTTCCTGGTAAAAATCAATGCTAAACCGACAGCAAATCTTCCTCTATCTTCAAGAGCTCCTGCTCTGTCTTGACGCTCCAATTAATCTCTCGTGCTGAGTTATCTGACTGATAAGAGCTCCCTAATCCTGCCGGCCTTTAAACTACTAAGAGCTCTTCATGCGAGTGTTTAAAGTAGAACGGGGGCAGAACAACGTTTCTTTCTTGAGCTCCTCCTCTAGCAGTCAAGTCAACTCGACACCAGTGCATAATGTGGCCCCTTATCACAGCGTAGCATCATCCCCCTTTAATTTTCACTTACCTTTCGTGAAAGGCTATTGGATTTACTTCGCTCATAGAAAACAACAGGTACGTTTCAATGGAGAATATTGTGCAGGCCTGAAACTGGAATATGTTGTACAAGCAAGGGTCACTTAATTTAATAGAAATGGTTGGCAAGCGATCATTAATTTTGTAACCGCAAACTAGTCAACGACATTGAACATGAAAAACGGATAGATAGTTTATATTTCTCTTTATCAAAAAAAACTTAACAGTAGAAAAAGTTAAGTATAAGGGTTGGTTAAATGACAAAAGATACACAAATCAGCAAATACCCATCACTTCATTCGTAATTCAGCTCGTAATTTCAGACAATTTAAACCACCTCAGGAGCAGGCACCTTTGAAGGCATAGTACATGCTGCACAAGCTGCGTGCAAAGTGCATTATTTGATAAATTAAGGAATAAGTTTGAACCTTTAAATGTAAGATATTGAACATTTTAAATACCTGACAGAAGATTTCCAATTTTATTTTTGGTAATTAAACGCAACTCTCCCAAAATTAGCAAAAAAGTATTAAACCTTCTTGTTTTTAACAGATGTACAATTATTTTTTAGCCATTTTTTCTATGCTCGTGAACATCTAAAGCTCTTAACATTTGATTTTTCTTAGAAAAATCACTCGGAAAACGACTTATTTCCCGATATTAAGAAAAACACTAGCTTTACTGCCTTGGCAATATTTTCAGTAGAAAGGGGATGATAAAATACATAAAAATGACCTATCGCGTGCTCTTCTTTCTCTTTGATAACAAGTTAAAAAAAAATTGAAATATGATTAATAAATACCAGATTTTGAAATGGCCTAGCACCTTTGAAGATATCGAATTGCGGTTTCCGGTTTCTTTCATAACTTTTTATTCTCTATAAAACTGTGTATATGAAAATGGGGGTCAACCGCGACCCCCAACTTTTGGACGCTACGAAACGTGAAAAATTCTGGTGGAAAATCCAAATCCAAAATTTGCACGATTACAACATCCTCTTAGTAGTGGAAGAGAAGGTACCAAATGTGTGTTATTGCTCTACAAATACTAGCATCTTTGCCAAAGTAGAGTCGTATCAGAATTTAAAACAAAGCTCTACTATTAACACTCACAATATTATTGTTGCTGCGTTACACAGTTAAACTGCGTTAGTTTAACTTCAAACTATTTTGGATAATCTCCTCTTTCAGTGATGTTCTTCTGTTATGAATGAACTTCGTAATACAGTTAAAAGTTTACTGAATTCCCAGAGTATCTGCGGTTTTAACCACTTCGGCACTCGCTGATTTGGAAACGCCATTCGTGGGTAAGGGGAAGGAAATGATTCTAAAACTATTCGCCCCAGACAACTTAGCCATATTGCTTTTTCAACTTTGTAACTGGTTTGATTTTCACAAAATCTTGGGATCACCCAAGTTAAAAGGGAAACTTTACTTCTTGATTAAAATAGATAGATGAAAATAGGGAGGTCGGTTGCATGACCACAGCTGAATGTGGCTTAATGTGGCTACCGTTTTACAGTTAGGCGCGCATCCACCGGGGGGTAATCGCCTAGCCAAACTGGATAAAACTATACAACATTGGAGTGCCTTCTTAATTAAAAATTTGCATTATTGAACGAGATGGTCTCTAGGTCAGTTGCGCTTCAGGGGACGCCTAAGGTTTTCAGGAAGCGTGGTAGAAGATGGATGAGGATACCAGGAGATTTGCATGGATAAGAAGGCTGGAGTTGTAATTTTTTTAAAAATAACTTGAAGTAACCAATTCAAAAACGAATGGGATATTGAAGTCATTAAGGATGATAAGACCCGCAAGGGGTGTCTTATTGCATGCAGGCACTTGTGGGACTAGCGACCCCACAGGTTACCACAGCCTCAGTACACCATAAACACACTCACTAGAACATCTACACTCGCACTCGTACATACACAGCACAAAGGACACAAATAGTACACAACCTAAGGCTGCCTGCCGCTGAGAAGCGATCCTTCTAGGACTCTAAAAGGAGTCACAATGGCTAAAAGGTGTCACCCCCCGCCACTACACTAAGGGACGGCGGGTCAATCCCTCACATACCCGAAAATTAAAAGTAGCCAAAGAACCTCTAGTGGTCCTTTTGGAAAAACCTCTACACCATCGAGTAGATGAGATAATAGACTAAGAGAGTTAGACAGAAGGATTAGAAGGTTGGAGAAAAAATAAAGCGTCTGTGAGGCGCCACGGTAGCCGTGCGGTTAGAAGCGAGACCTGCGAAGCTAATATGTATTGTGGTACTGGGTTCGATTCCCCGGCCTTAGGTCTTGGATTTTATTTAGTGGTTAATAAAAGAAATTTACAGTAAAGTATGTTTGCTAGTCGCCTCCGTTCACGACACCTAATTGGAAAAATAGGCAATTACATTACTTTAGTTTAGAGCGTTTGTGATTCGGCAGAGGATTTTTGGATTAAGAACACTAGATAAAACGGGCATCGGAAAGCTTGAACCCCCATAGTTCAACTCCGTAAGTCCCATAGATCGAATAATTGTCAATTATCGATTAAACAATTATGTAAATTACGCTTCTCAATAAAGACAAAAAAAAAATTGTACCATCGAAAATCGTGGTATGAACAGCCAAAAGGTTGAAATATGCAGTGGAAACATTATTTAGAAAATTTGACATGATTGCGGTATCAAAGGATGATTATTAAGGAAGATATAGATGTATATTAGAAGGAATAGACCCCTCTCATAGCTTTGCTAGCTCCATCAATTAGGTAGAACTAAGGTGGGTACAGAATGTACAGAGCCCATGTGGCATCGTGCCAAATTACCCCAGGCTAGACATCTTAATTGTCTCGCTAATTGTAATGAAAATCAATATGGCCGCCGCCACGCCCCCTATATTTCTTTCTGTTTTTTTTTTTAATGTGTATATATTTTCCTGGCGCTTTAATGAGCAGAAAGTTGTCTTTTGAGGAAAAACGCTACAAGCAAACCGCTGTAAACCTTCGCAGCTGCAATAACTCATATTCACTATACACACTTGTTAGGGTCTATAAGCCGGTCCAACCCTCAAATGAGGTTGACAAATTACTCTCATATATTTAACTATCCCAGTTACATGCCTCTAATGTTTCGTTACACTTTACTTGAAAATATCTTTACTTTTCTTTATTTATTTATTTATTTTTTTAAACAAGGGAAAAGAAATTTTGCGCTTTTCTATATTTTCACTGCTTTTACAACAACAATGGTGGAAAAATTAAAAGTACCAACATCTGTGTTTGTTGGTAGATAGGATGGTGTTATTACAGAATTATGTTTCTGTTTACACAAGTGTGTCTTACTGGATGTTAGTCAAACAGTTTTATACGTTGAACCTGTATAAATTACCAATTTGTGAAAATTTCAATTATATAAACCATGGTACGCGTGTCACTAGTGTGACAAGGTGGAGTTTTAACAGTGGCTAGCGAAGACTTATTGAAAAGTTAAAAAAAAAAATGAATGTCGTCTTCAGGAACTTTGTCAAAATCCGTAAGATTAATTTGTAAAGGAAGTGGTGGCAATATGGAACCGTATAATTAAGAACCGGTCTTTCTGGTGGATATTGAAGCTAAGCTCAAGCGCCTCTCATGAACTGCTTCATACGGTTTATTTTCAGCATTCCCCAGAGACACTCGCATTTCGCGCTACTACGATTAGTTGAAGTGGCTTTTCCCTGTCTACAGCCGCCAGTATTTTTTGGGCTTCATTCCTTTTTCAAGTCATCCAGTCTCAAAGGCCTTCCTATATTTTTCAACTCCTTAAGTTTAAATCCTCAATCCATTCCCGTAATACCAGATCTCGCTCATCCGATCTCTATATTCCCTCTCACCGTACTTCATCCTTTGACAAATTCTTCCTTGTACGTGCTACCTCTCTCTGGAACTCCTTGCCATCATCTGTCCGCCACGCTCCTACCCTATCTATCTTTAAATCCCGTCTATTCAGTTATCTCCCTTTCTATCCAGCTTCCTCCGAAATTCTAATTGTTTTAATTTATTTCCTTAATTTCTGCTGTTATTTTTATTTTCACTTTTTGTAAATATTTATTTATTTATTTTCTTTTAATCACAGGCCAAACTATTAAGGCCTATTTTTGTACCTGTGTTTATTCTTAGGGGACATTTGTCCCAGAAAAATAAATTTTTTTTCTACTCTATTCTATTCTATATTTTGGCAGCAAGTGATCTTGTGTTAACAGTATCTGGCTCAAACTGTAGCTTGATAGCGGTAGTGTGCCAAGCAGGTGGGTTGGTTCAGTTGCTGCTGTATGTTCATCTTGACATTTCCAATTTTATTTTTATCGATTCTTGAAAACTTTAAGAAGGCAAGTTCAAACTGTTACTTTTTGTTTTGTTATCAAAATAGTGGTAGTTATCCGCACTATATATTGCTTCAAAGGGATGTATTGCAGTGATTTTCATTTGTGTCTCCCAATTTTTTGTGGTGACATATCAAATCCAAGGTAGCAAAGTTTGATTTGTGGAACCCCATGGGTGCTGGTAATATGGAACCCTGTTCTACACTCGCAATAGAAAAATTTCATGGGGTTCCATATTGCAAGCATTTCAAGCAAATCACTTATATTTCTGGGAAAAAAACAGAAAAAGAATCTAAAATGGGGCTAAAATGAGCTGCAAAAATATTCATTGTACCTAAACCAACTCTACGGCAACTTGCAAAAAAAATACTAAGGTGTTGTTCCATATTACCCGCACCTCAAGTCAAAAGCACCACTGCTCATTTGGTGGCTGGAGGAGAGTAGATCTGAAGACAATAGTGCAAGACTAATATACAGGGTGAACCAGTAAGTATTGTTCATAGGCCTAATGTGTGTAGTACATCTAAAGTGGAGTTCAATGACGTTTATTGTTTTGTTTATTTTATTTATTTATTTTTATTTTTAAATAAAAATCGTCGGATTAAGTTCATTTTTCGATTAAAGTAATTGTTATTTTATGAAGTAGTCAAACGTTTATAATAATAGGTAATAATTATCTGGCTTTATCGCAAATAATATAGTTTTCTTCAATTACATTCTCAATCTAGGTTTTCTTCCCACAATGTTGTATACAGGGTGAACCAGTAAGTATTGTCCATAGGCCTACAGTGTGTAGTACATCTAAAGTAGAGTTCTATGACGTATTGGTCAACTTCATATTTTCCACTGTTCTTGAGTGACGTCACTTTAATTTTTTTTTTTTCTAAAATCATTACTTTTTTCCAATAAAAATGTTATTACTCAGAAAGTTTTAGTCCGAATTCGATTCTGATGACACGGTTAGAAAGACAGATAAATTTTCTAAAAAATGATACCATTTCGAAGCATAAGTTATTCTCCAATCAGCGTCAATCTTCCTCCTGAATACTGGAAAAATAAAAGTAACAGAAATTTTTAAGAAAACTCATTAGGCCCTTATAGGGATCATTGGGCTTTCTAACGGTATATCATTTTCCAGGATTCCTTTTATCTTCGTATGAGAAATTACATTTTGTTTTGCAAGAAAACGTGTCTTCACGAGCACTCAACAGTGTTACTTTATCAAGGTGTTAAATTCATTGAAAACTCTTTTAGATGGACCAGTAGTCAATTTTTAAAGTAGATTGTCTTAAAATAAGGAAGTCAAAGGATAAATTTTTAGAACATTTATCTGTCTTTTTAATCGTGCCAATCAGAATCGAATTCGGACTAAAACTTTCTGAGTAATAACATTTTTATTGGAAAAAAGTAATGATTTTAGAAAAAAAATAATGTGACGTCACTCAAGAACAGTGGAAAATATGAAGTTGGCCAATACGTCAAAGAACTCCACTTTAGATGTACTACACACAGTAGGGCTATGGACAATACTTACTGGTTCACCCCTGTATAAAGCTAAAAATTACCAGAGAAAGCAATGCAAATTGTTTGGAATGTATAGCATTGGTAAGTCTAAAACAAAGAAGGGTTCCATACTACCATCACTTCTTCTATTAATAACCAATTCTCCAAATTTAAACGATTTGGCTGTCAGGCTATTGTTGTAGTTTTGGATGAACCTATGTTTGTGAACAATTGTTTTCTATTATCTCTTTAACAAAAACTTACAGTTTAAAATGTTAAGTATAAGGGTTGATTAAACGCCAAAAGGTACACAAATCAGCAAGCACCCAACATTTCATTAATTCTTCATTAATATTTATGTAATTTTACTGTATTAATTTTCATTAATATTTTTTAGAATTTATTAGATGTCACAGACCCTTATGCTGGCCATTTTCGTCTACAAAATATATGTTCAAGTAGCACTGTAGATTGACTGTAATATCTAGTTATTTATAATAATCAAACTATTAATTACTGGTTGAAAAGAAAAACGTTATAAAAAAAAATTATGAGGCTAAAAAATTCAAAACTTTTTTTATCAAAAAATTTAATATGTAATATAAAGTAAATAAGATATGCATATTTTTAGGACAGCTAATTATTCCAGTATTTTACTAAACCCTTATACAACTGTCCTACCGGACAGTTTTAATAAGTAAAATTAGGGAGACTAATTTAAATTACAATTGAGAAATAAATAATTGTTGTTGAATAATCTACTTGTTATTAACTGTGTGATATTTGTGCTCACGAATATTTCGGTAAGACGAATTCAAGACAGTAGCCTACTCTAACTTTGTCTTTTTCTACTTTAACATGCATGTGCGTTTGTGTGATTTATCATAATTATAACAAAAAAATATTATAAATGAAGTGGCCAGCATAAGGGTCTGTGACATCTAATAAATTCTAAAAAATATTAATGAAAATTAATACAGTAAAATTACATAAATATTAATGAAGAATTAATGAAATGTTGGGTGCTTGCTGATTTGTGTACCTTTTGGCGTTTAATCAACCCTTATACTTAACATTTTAAACTGTAAGTTTTTGTTAAAGAGATTTTTGTACCTTTTGGATAGACTTTCCTTTTTGTCTATTTTACAAAGTTACATATCTTCTTTACAAATTTTTTTAAAATTTGGAATAAACAATTCTATCATTATAATCTGATAAGGTGTTAAGTCGGAACCGTAACTACCTCTGGAGAGATCTTTTTAAAGAATGATTATAGTTGCGGTCCCCCAAACCATCCTCAATAACAACTTTTTTTGAAAAAGCGTTTTGAATAACATAGGAAGGTATTTGTACGTAAATAGCAAAATTAAACTGCGATTTCAGTACTTCCTTTTAAGAGGAGTAAGAAAAATAAACTGCGATTGCAGTACTTCTAGGCAAAGAGGCAAAGATTTTTTAATCGAACGACAATTCATTGATTTCAATCGGTTCACTCATTGATAATTTAAACGATTGCAGTACTTCCTCTCAGTAGGTGCAAGAGCATCAGCAACGTAGAGGAGCTTTAACCACTTATTCGAGCTGAATTTTCGGAGCAAAATCGGACTAAGCGTTATAGAAATATTGGTAATAATATGGTTTTAGAAAGGGCCTTATTTGGGTGGGGCAAACTCCCCTCCTCATGAGGCACGGCGTCAAGACTTTTAAAGTGCAAATCTGTACAAAATTTCGATTCGAATGACACTTCATTCATGAAAATCGGTTCACGTGTCGATAATTTGAAACGATTGCTACACTGCCCCTAACAAGTGTAAGAGCTGATCGCCGCTTTAATGTTACGTAGGGGAGCCCTAACCCTAACATCCTACCAAATTTTATCAAAATCGGGCCAAGATTTACAGAGTAATTAGTAATAATAATTTTGGAGGGGGCCTTACATTAAGGGGGCTAACTCCTCCCCCATTCGATGTACAGCGTCGAGACCCCCAAAAGGCACATCTACATAAAATTCCCAATCGAATGACACCTCATTCATGAAAATCGGTTCCAGCGTTTAGGCGCTACGTTGTTTACAAAAAAGGTAACAACAAGAAGAAGAAGAAGAAGAAGAACAAGAACAAGAACATTTTTTGAAAAAGCCGTTTTTGCTCATTTTTGGCAACTTTTTTCTCGATACCTATTAGATCTGGGTTGTTGCAAAAAAATTACAGCTATAAAGGAGGGTTTGCCCTATATTTTAAAGAAAATTTGGGAATTTTATCTTTTGTAGAAAAAGAGAAAAAAATTGTCAAAGTTGGGTGTTTTTCAACGTTACGCTTTTTCGTGCAGTTTTTGACGATCAACCCTTATACAACTGTCCTACCGGACAGTTTTAATGAACAAAATATCGTATATAACAGGTAAATTTTTCATAACAATGAACAATTTAGCTATCATTATTTAAATTCACTCAACCACCATGTTATCCGATCAGGCTGATCGTCTTGCTCTTCAGATAAGTTATCATTATGCTTGGCTTTGTCACACTGTTTTAATCTACGGCTGACCCTTCTTTCAAAGGCGGCCATTTGAGTTTATTAAACATCAGCGATATCGGAGATCACCTTGTCTTTATCCTAAATTAACACGAAATTCTGGTAAGGTCAATTTTGAACGGCTTCTTCCCACCAATATGGAAGTTTTACTGATATGAAATCGATGATTCGCCAATGCTGAAGTAACCACTCCAAAGATTACAATTAGAAAAGGGACGGGACCTACGCCCGACGGCACTGCAGCCACAAGAGGTTTTTTGTGCCAGTCCCTTTTTTGTAATTTACAGAGTTATTAATAATAATAATTTTAGAGGGGGCCTCACATAAATGGGGTTAAGTCCTCTCCCATTCGATGTACAGCGCCGGGACCCCCCAAAGGCATATCTACATAAAATTCCGAATTGAATGACACCTCTTTCATGAAAATCGGTTCACGCGTTTAGGCGCTACGCAGTTTACAAAAAAGGTAACAAGAACAAGAAGAAGAAGAAGAAGAATAAGAACATGTTTTGAAAATGCCATTTTTACCCATTTTCAGCAATTTATTTCTCGAAATCTATCAGATCTGGATTGTTGCAAAAAAAAATTACAGCCATAAAGGAGGATTTTCCCTGTATTTTAAAGAAAATTTGGGAATTTTATCTTTTACAGTAAAAGAGAAAAAAATTGTCAAAGTTGGGTGTTTTTCAACGTTACGCTTTTTCGTGCAGTTTTTGACGATCAACCCTTATACAACTGTCCTACCGGACAGTTTTAATCTAGTAGATGAAACCTCCCCTGCTAAAGAGGTTGAGGATTTTCCCTACTAGTTCTTTTTGCGCTACTATCTCCTTTGGTCACAAAGAGCCAAAGGTTTCATAGCACAACCTCTCGATAGCAACGCAATGGAACAAGTGAGAGGCCGTTTCCTGCTCCTCCTGATACAATCTGCACAACGGTTCCGAGCTAATAAGCCCCACCTTGTGCAGATGCTTCCTGAACCTAACGTGCTATGTGAATCTGATTTCTGCCCAAGCACAGAGACTCTTCGGTTTTTTGTTTACACGACTAAGGCATTATAGTCTTACTGTGTTTGACCCCAGGACACATCACCCACTACTTTTCGTGCTCCCTCCAGAGCCAATCTCTGAGAGCCACGCGAACTGCACCCCTGGTGATCCCCAGGACACTCCAAGAATACTAGGCTTTATAAAGAAAACAATTGGACAGATAAATTTTGCCATGAATACGTATTCCATCTCCTGTGCAAGACGAAGAAAACTTTGGTATCTGTTGTATTTAATCTACACAACTTAAATAAACGGTTGAAAAATGTAAACTCAACCAAGCGATAGTAATTTTATGAAATAAAGACCATGGATGAACAGAAATATTTCTATAGATATTCCAATATTATGCATACAGTTTTTGCAATAAAATACTTGTTATTCTTGAATAACAATAGCACTGTGTGACTCGCAAACATGTAGAGCTATGTAAGTTACGAAGATGTCTACGTTATTTCTCTTAGGGGGAACAAATAACTCGGCCAACATTATGCTCTTGGAGTTTTCTCCGCCAACCATATAACCATTTACATGAAATGTTTGTAAAAAGTCGAAAAGAACGATCGAAGGAACATCAACGTTTCGCCACTTCAAGAGTTCCTGCTGGCAGATACATTCTGTTCCTCTAGAACATCTACCGCTGAATAACATCAACTCTCTTGACTTACTTTTACTCTAAATATATCAGTTACTTTTTTTTTGTTTTTCCAATACGAGGTGTGGCTACGAAATAACGAGACTATTGCTATAAAACATTTTATTTTAAATTTATACATATTTAGTTATTATCACTTTCAATATACACCCCTCCCCTATCACTAGAACGCTCCATGCGAATTTACCATTGTTCGAAACAGTGCTGGAAGTCTTTTTCTGCGAGCTCCTGCATGACGCGTGCCGCTTTTTCTTTCACAGCTTCAACCGACTGAAATCTTGTTCCTTTTAATGCAGATTTGATTTTAGGGGAACAGATAAAAGTCACATGGGGCCAGGTCAGGCGAATAAGGCGGATGGCCTAAAACTGTAATGTTTGTACTTGGCTAGAAACGTCTTGACAGACAATGCAGTGTGACATTCTTCCACAAATCGGGTCGTTTTTTTCCTTACTCTTTCTCGGAGTTAAGCAAGCACCTCACCGGTGGTAATGCTGATTAATTATAATCGATATTTTCATCAGTTTTGGACGTGGAAGGGCGACCTGGGTGGTCATCATCTCCTATGACTTCTCGGCCATCTTGGACACGCTTGAACCACTCAAAAACTCGCGCACGTGATAAACATTCATCACCATAAACGTCTTTTAATAAAAGATAAGTTTCAGTAGCGGTTTTACCAAGTTTTGATGTGAAATTTCACGACAATTTGTTGCTCTACTACATGTGTACGAGGGTCGTTTGAAAAGTCCGTGCAAAAATAAAAACTACTTAATTTTTTGGGGTAAACCTTTTTTATTTTTCAACATAGTCTCCTTTTAGGCTTATACACTTCGTCCAACGCTGCTCTAGTTTGTTAATCCCTTCCGAATAATAGGATTTGTCAAAGTCTGAAAAATTGTTTAGATTGTTCTTTGGTCTCAGGAGTGTAGTGATGTATCCATGTTTCATCCACAGTGACGAAACGACGCTTAAAGTCCTGCGGATTCTTCTGGAACAGCTGCAAACCGTCCTTGCAACACTTCACACGATTTCGTTTTTGGTCAAGCGTGAGCAATCGCGGCACCCATCTTGCGGATAGCTTTGTCATGTCCAAATGTTGATGCAAAATATTATGTACCCGTTCATTCGAGATGCCCACAGCACTAGCAATCTCACGCACCTTCACTCTTCTGTCATCCATCACCATATCATGGATTTTATCAATGATTTCTGGAGTAGTAACCTCAACAGGTCGTCCAGAACGTTCAGCGTCACTTGTGCCCATATGGCCACTCCGAAAATTTTGAAACCACTTATAAACTGTTCTAATCGAAGGTGCAGAGTCACCATAATGTTTATCAAGCTTCTCTTTAGTCTCCTGAGGCGTTTTGCCTTTCATAAAGTAGTGTTTAATCAACACACGAAATTCTTTTTCGTCCATTTTTTGAAAATCACTCGACTTCCTCGATTCAAACGAATGCCAAACGCAAAGAAATAGACCGATCTGGCTGAAACTTGGTGTGTGTTCTTCCAAGAGATGCTACTAACTAAACATAACCTCGATACGCGCCAGTGGTGCTATCTCTCTGACTTTGCACGGACTTTTCAAACGACACTCGTAGTATCATGTATTCGGTAAAACGAAACTTAACACCTCTTACACAAACGACGATTCCGGTCAGACAGATTTCTCTGCAAAACACGTGAGACGCTGCAATAGAAAGAGAAGGCTTTACGCTGCACAGCTGTCGGTCGTTACGATTTGGCGCATGCATAGTTCTTCTGTAGCAGCATCAGTCTCGTTATTTAATAGTTTTCGCTTTGACTTAAAACAAAACAAAAAATAAATTTATAGCGTTGTTCTGATAATTATTTTGATTGTTTGCTTATTTTATTTTTTTTTTTACCATTCGTACACCAAATTACTTTGAAAAAGGACTAAAATAGAATACACGCATAGAGAAAGATAGTCACCCGAATTGTGAATAAGACTTAAGATTGTTAAAACAAGAAAGATGTACTAGCAGAAATTAAAGCAACAGTAAAGTTATACGCAATGAAAGCGAACATACCCACGTTAGAAGAAGCAATGGCAGTGAATAGAACCAGGAGGCTGTGACAAGCAGGGGCAGGATTTATGGTGGATTAGAAGGAAAAGGAAAGCCTTTTCTTCAGAAGGAGCCCAACAGAAAACCCGTCGGATTTAAGCATTGGTTCAGCGCCTTAATAAATACACTACCTGCAGGCTCATGGCTTAAAATTTTCCCAATTTTACTTTTTACTGTAATCCCAAAATAATGGTTATAAAATAATTTTAGTAATGGTTGAACCAACTTAGATTTTTCGGAAAACATTTTGTTTCAACAATTTTAATAGACATAAATCATTTTTACATAGATTTAATAAATACATTTACAAAATAAAAATCTTTTCAGTTTACTAAATTACATTTTAATCATAAAATAGCGAATATTTTGAAGAATTAAAATACACAAATTCACGAGTAAATTAAATTTGATGTCTGATAGAAGGTTGGCGTGGGAACTGGAAATTAATTTTTTTATCTATCCCCACTAACTCTTCGAGAATTACTTTGAAAAAATAATAATTCAACGATTCTCTTTACACATTTTTTCTAGGTGTACTTCCGAAGTACGAGGGTCGTTTGAAAAGTCCGTGCAAAGTCAGAGAGATAGCACCACTGGCGCGTATCGCGGTTATGTTTAGTTAGTAGCATCTCTTGGAAGAACACACACCAAGTTTCAGCCAGATCGGTCTATTTCTTTGTGTTTGGCATTCGTTTGAATCGAGGAAGTCGAGTGATTTTAAAAAAATGGACGAAAAAGAATTTCGTGTGTTGATTAAACACTACTTTATGAAAGGCAAAACGCCTCAGGAGACTAAAGAGAAGCTTGATAAACATTATGGTGACTCTGCACCTTCGATTAGAACAGTTTATAAGTGGTTTCAAAATTTTCGGAGTGGCCATATGGGCACAAGTGACGCTGAACGTTCTGGACGCCCTGTTGAGGTTACTACTCCAGAAATCATTGATAAAATCCATGATATGGTGATGGATGACAGAAGAGTGAAGGTGCGTGAGATTGCTAGTGCTGTGGGCATCTCGAATGAACGGGTACATAATATTTTGCATCAACATTTGGACATGACAAAGCTATCCGCAAGATGGGTGCCGCGATTGCTCACGCTTGACCAAAAACGAAATCGTGTGAAGTGTTGCAAGGACGGTTTGCAGCTGTTCCAGAAGAATCCGCAGGACTTTAAGCGTCGTTTCGTCACTGTGGATGAAACATGGATACATCACTACACTCCTGAGACCAAAGATCAATCTAAACAATGGGTTACCAAGGGGGAATCTGCGCCTAAAAAGGCGAAGACCGTTCCTTCGGCCGGAAAGATTATGGCGACTGTCTTTTGGGATTCGCAAGGAATAATCCTCATCGAGTATCTGGGAAAGGGTAAAACTATTACAGGTGCATATTATTCATCGTTATTGGACCGTTTGAAAACCGAGCTGCAAGAAAAACGCCCACGATTGGCCCACAAAAAAGTCCTTTTCCATCACGACAACGCACCAGCTCACACCTCAGCAGTTGTGGTCGCAAAATTAATGGAAATAGGGTTCCAACTCGTTTCACATCCCCCCTATTCTCCAGACTTGGCTCCCTCGGACTACTATTTGTTCCCCAATATGAAGAAATGGCTGGCGGGAAAAAGATTTTATTCAAACGAGGAGGTGATTGCAGAAACGAATGGCTATTTTTCAGACTTGGACAAATCCTATTATTCGGAAGGGATCAACAAACTAGAGCAGCGTTGGACGAAGTGTATAAGCCTAAAAGGAAACTATGTTGAAAAATAAAAAAGGTTTACCCCAAAAAATTAAGTAGTTATTATTTTTGCACGGACTTTTCAAACGACCCTCGTAGATAGGACTGAAATATATAGGTTGATGAACAACACAGGCCTGTGCAATTCTTTTTGCACTTGCAAATTTTTTTTGGAATGTTAGTGGGTTAAAGGTAAATTATAAAAAGTTCTATGCAAGGTTCTAGTTCTTCAAAGAAACTAGAAGTTTAGATCTTTCTAAAAATATTTTCGAGACAAATTAACTTTCTCATTCTCGAGAAAAAAAATGATTGGCTTAAACAAATAAATGATGCCTATTTTTTCAGGCGGGCTTTACGTCCAACTACCAAATTAGGTGTCGTGGACGGAGGCAACTAGCAAACATACTTTACTGTAAATTTCACATATTAACCATTAAATAAAATCCAAGGCCTAAGACCGGGGAATCGAACCCAGTACTACAATACATATTAGCTTTACAGGTCTCGCCTCTAACCGCTCGTGGACGGAGGTGACTAGCAAACATACTTTACTGTAAATTTCTTTTATTAACCATTAACCCTCACCTTCAAATTCCGTGGGATCACGGTGCTCAGTAACCTTCTAATAATGACGTTTCACAATAATTGATGCCCCAAACTTTTGAGGAAGGTGCGTTGGTCCATTTTGAAATTTATATTTTTACGTTGAGCATTATTTTTATATGTGATATACGCATTAATGCCTGACACATTAAGTAAGTGGTAAAACATGGCCATGGGCCATCTAGTTGTTTTTTCTTCCTACAGAATAATTTGCACAAAGTTGGTCATCAGTGTGTACCCCTCCTTTGGTAGCATTGGAAAAAGTTATAATTTCGGGTTTATTTTTGTTCCCTGTTCCGCTGTCAATGAATTTATCGCTACGCATTGTAAATAACAAAATTACTGCTCTTGATTTTTTGGGTACATAAGACACCATAGAAATTTTCTTTGTGAACCCAAAAAGGTAGCTGTTCGCTTCCCTTGACTTGTGTGGCAGAAATGCAGTGGGGATTTCTGGCTTATTTTTCCTAAGAGTCCCAACAAAGGTTAAGAAATGAACTAGGACTAAGAAATGGACACTAAGAAATGAACGGCACCTCGGGTCAAAATGGCTGGTTCGCGCCCGTACAGCAGGCAGCGGGAAAAAATCTTATGCCATCTCAATCAAAATATGTCAAAAAGAGATAAATAAAAATTTCGCGAGCCCAGCCCTTATAGATATTGAAATTGAAGACTTGAATGTATGAGCTGGGTCAATATGACCCGACGTGACGGCTGAAGGGTTAAATAAAATCCAAAGCCTAGACCCCGAGAATCGAACCCAGTACCACAATACATATTAGCTTCGCAGGTCTCGCCTCTAACCGCTCGGCTACGGTGGCTCCATTATTAGACTGAATCTTTAGCTTCTTTTTACATTAACTATAACAGTCTTCATGCCTAACATCATTGCGTAACATAAAATGCTAACTTTGATTAGGAGTAAGTTATAGACCGCTTTTCTTTTTTTTTTAAATTACTTCTCATCAGCTAGGCTAACCTGTTCAATTAAGAAAATGGAAGCAGAGAGAGATTAAAGTCGAAAGGTCTTTTGTAGCCTAGAGTATAAATATGCACGCCTAAAGGCTTTGTAAATTTTGATATGAAGGGAGAGCGGAGTTTTAAGACTTTTAAAGGAGACAGTTGGTTGTAAGCGAAAGCTTTACTCTATTCATCTCATATATTTTGTAAGAAGAAGGGCCATTTAAGGCGGGCAAAACTATAAAACAGGAGTAAAGGAAGTGGATTGTTGTTTGGGAGGCGCAGGTGTATGGTTGTGGCCAAGTTAGTGTGATTCAGCTGTGCACCGCCTCATCACGCTGAACAAGCCACCCGGAGCCGCGCCATTCTTTCCGTTCAGAACCACCACAACCACTCGCCCATCCATCTCATGAATTACCGACCACAAAACTTACTGCCTCCAGTACAGCATCTCCTATCATACTTCCATCTCCCCTCTCTAACATTCAAGAGGAAAAAACTTCGATCTAGTGGTTGTAGTAAAAAAAAAATTACCACTTAGCCAAGATTAAAGAGATGAGAGACAAGTGAGAGCTTTTTTCGATTAAAGTACAACTTGCTTCTTGTTGGGAAAGCTGGCTGGCTTTATCACAATGTTTTTAATGCATTAACTTGGCTGTATGGCAAGGGGTATTCAACCTGCGATCTACCCTCTAGGGGTGCCCCAAAGAGATATCAGGGGCCACACTAAAGGTATGACGTTGAAAGCTTTGAGAGATCGCATAAGGACCGCACGAAATAAGATTGGCACCCGGGGCAAACAATAATTTACCGCCCTCCAATGGGTTGTTTTAAATTTATTAAACTGCATTTACATTATGAAAAATCCAATATGAACACTAAAACTACTTTTCCTTACTGCTATTCTGGAAGTTCTAACCCATTAACCCTTAACTAGTATCCTCAAAATCTCAACTTCAACTGATATCGTCGACTCAGCTTTGACCCGAAACTTTAAATGCACATTACTTTGAAAAAGTCATTGATATAATTAAAGTCGATTTAGTTTTTCTTTGGAAATTTATTTAGCAAACGAAAATGATGAATATTTTGTTAAATTTGTTTCATAAGATTAAGAAAAACCAAAAAAAAAATTTAAAAATGCAAAAGTTGCATTGTTTTTCCCCATAATTCTGCAAGTACTGAATTATCATGATGCGAGTATAACATACTTGTTATGTTTCTGGTTCAAAAAACCACCGTTTTGTTGCCAGTAAAAACAAACAATGAAGTTCCGAATTTGGAATTATATAAGAGGGGTTTTCTTTTTTATTTTTTTCGTAATGTCCCGGAGTAAGACAAATTTAGCTTTCCTAGTTCATGGACCAGTTTAACTGAACAGAACGAGTTATCAGCAATAATATTAAATATTATGTAATATTTACTATATAATATTTAATATTATAGAATAATATTAAAAAATAGAACAGAAAACAAACTCCAAAACATAAAAATAAAAAGCTATTAAGAAAAAAATTATAACGTAAATGGTATTGTCGGTTTCAAATTTGACCCAAAACCTATATTTTATTTACTTGCACTGCTCAAGAACGACTGATTTGTCTGGTCGATTGTTGGCGAGGATGAAAGAGGAGAATTCAGAGAAGGGGAGATGTTTATAGTTAATTCTTACAAAATGCCACACAAAAGAAAAACGCGCGGGTCAAATTTGAGACCCGACGATACCCAGTTGAGGAATGTTTGACCAATTTGATCTCAGCCATCATTTACAATTTCTGTAATTTAACTTTCTCAGGGAATCCTACCAATAAGAAGTTTATAGAATATAACCTTGGAGTTCCTATTTTCCTGTAAACCATCCATTCAATGAAAAATCTACTTTCGTAGAAAAGGAATTTACTCCAAACTCGATTTAAGCCAATAAATTTATCCTCATCCCATAACTGTACACTAGAGATAGGGGACCATCCTTTGCAGGAAAATGACACTCTAAAGGAAATCGACTGAGCCCCTTCCGTCTGAACTTATCTTAATCGAATTTCTTACTTAATCTTATGATTTTGTAATTATTATTTTCTTATTCTTATTAATATATTAATTACTGTATTAATATTATTGTATTCATAATCTTAATTAATTGTATTTCATTTAATTTTTAATCCTAATACATATTTTCATTTTATATAAGTATTTCTATTTTTTTTTTTTTTTTTTTTAATGATTTAAGGCGCGTCAACATCTAAGGTTATTGGCGCCCGGAGCTTTTCTCAGTGCACTGCCGGCCTCCGGACAGTGTTCTCTCGTTACAGACAACACTGTCCATCACCGGACAGTGAGCTGTAAGAAGCTCCTAGAAAGAGCAAATCTATGGGTCAGTAGCTGGATTCGAACCCGGGACCTCCGCGTGGGAGTCCAGTATGCTAACCTCATAGCTAATCCCTTCCCTAAGTATTTCTATTGTTTTTTTTAAAGATATCACTTTTATTTAAACCAAATGATTAATATTTCTGTTTTATTTTTTTTCAGTATTCCTTTTATTTTTCAATATAATTTTTAATAAGAAGTTTATAATATTAATAATTTAAATAATAAATGCCTAAAAGTAAATAAAGCAATAACAATAACCAGTGGCGCCTCGGTAGCCGAGCGGTTAGAGAAGAGGCACACAAAGCTAATATGTATTGTGGTAGTGGGTTCGATTCTCGGTCTATAGGCCTTGGATTTTATTTAATGGTTAATAAAAAGAATTTACAGTAAAATATATTTGCTAGACGCCTCCGTCCACGACACCTAATTGGGACGTAAAGCCTGCCTGAAAAATAAGCATTGCTTCACTTTACAGTAACAATAACTTAACTTCAAATATTAAATATACAATTAGTATTCTCAGACGGCTTAGCCATTGATTGTGTCTTTATATACTTAGTATAGTAAATTCAATCTACATCAATTAAAAAAAAAAGTAATAATAATTGAAAAAATTAATGTAGAAAAAATAATTTAATATTGTAAAGGTGGCACTAACCTTCAAAATATTTGATTACAAAAACACAATTTCTTAAGTGATAACTTATGATAAAACCATACGAGTGATTCAAGCCATGATTTTTGAACAGTATACAGGATGTATCAGTAAGTATTGTCCATAGACCTACTGTGTGTAGTACATCTAAAGAGGAGTTCAATGACGTATTGGCCAACCTCATATTTTCTACTGTTCTTGAGTGACGTCACTTTAATTTTTTTTTTCTAAAAACATTACTTTTTTTCCAATAAAAATGTTATTACTCAGAAAGTTTTAGTCCGAATTCGATTCTGATGAGACGGTTAGAAAGGCAGATAAATTTTTTAAAAATTGATACCATTTTGAAGCATAAGTTATTCTCCAATCAGCCTCAATCTTCCTCCGAATGCTGGAAAAATAAAAGTAATCGAAATTTTGAAGAAAACCCCATTAGGCCCTTATGTGATCATTATCAGACCTAGGTGCTGGCACTTTTTATAAAAGTTTCCTTGCCTTAATGGGCTTTCAAACGGTATATCATTTTCCAGGATTCCTTTTATCTTCGTACGAGAAATTACGTTTGTTTTTACAAGAAAACGTGTTCACGAGCACTCAACAGTGTTAGTTTATCAAGTTGTTTAATTCATTGAAAACTCTTTTAGATGGACCAGTAGTCAATTTTTAAAGTAGGCTGTCTTAAAATAAGGAAGTCAAAGGTTACAAATTGCACTTTAAACATTTACTTCTGGGTTCTCTGAAATATTTTAGAAAATGTTAAAAAATATTTTAATTTTAATATTTTAAACAAGTACTTATGTGGGTCTAGTGGTTATGAGCGTGGCTTTGTGAGAAGGATATCTCCAGTTTGAATTCCGTAATAACTACTCTTTATTTGATGGAAATCCTTCCGCCTTCGTCCGAGATACATAACTGGACCGCCTGAAAAAAAAATAGGCAATTACTTTACTTACTATTTGTTCTTTAGGTAGTAAGGTAGTTTTGAAATCATCTACAATAGATCTCTCTAATTAAACATCAGTACAAGATGTACTTGGAGGAATCACATCTATTTTCTAGACTATTAAAGAGAGATGGACGCTTTTACTGAGTTAGCGGGGACACGCTAACTTGAGATAGCATTCTACTACAGATTCTCAGCTTTATTATGGTTAAGCCTAAGTGTTTGGCAGGCTACGAACAATGGCACGCTAGCATTCCAGTTTGCCTGAGATACTCAGTGACTCCTTCTACAAACCCTTTATAGCCTGGTCGATTCTGATTACTGTTTAGCTCAGCCTTTCCATTGTCCAAATAATTTACATTGCACTGTCAGTACGTACCACTTACATTAAACGTATCATTCACCCCTTTGAGTACGTTTTCTGAGTTAATGTCTTGGAAGCCAAGAAATTCAATTTCACTAGCAAGGCATCCATATAAAGCAATCAAAGTCAGAGTGTATTGAATTTTCAATAAGGAGTAGCCATTTTTTGCTAGTTCTTTACTCCATCCAAAGCTAAAATTTGATGTAAAATTTAAGGTAATTTGTTTTGTATTACGATAAGCTTTTTCGGAGGGCCTCTCACATCATTATTTTTTGAGACTGCTGCCTCAAGGCGTACCTAGTTACTCCAAAATTTACCATTACTTTGATTTACCTTAGATTTGTGATTAATACGAGGTCTGTAAATTAAGTAATGAGACTGGCAACGTTACGTTTGATCTAGCAACACTGGAGGCGCTGGGCTTGGAGGGGTGGCAGAGGAACAGAGATCCGCCTTCAGTACGAGTTTGGCCTCGAGTCATTGGATTGAGGGTAGCGATTGTTTTTTGTGAAACAGTTTTTTCTATTGTGTTCTAAAAATGAGTGAGATCAATTTCGAGCAACGGTGTGCTATCAGGTTTTGCTTCAGACTTGGGCACAGTGCAACCGGAAACTCCTGCTAAACTTCAGCAGGCCTACGGAGATAGTGTTTTGTCAAAGAGCCCAGGTTCAAGGCAGCGGTGGTTTAAGGCATTTTCAGAAGGAAGAGAGTCGATTGAAGATGAACCACGAAGCGCGAGGCCTTCAAAAACCGATGAAAATGTCGACAGAATCCAGGATCTTGTGCGTTCAGATCGTCGGTTGACAGTCAGACTGATCGGGGAAGAATTAAATTTGACTCTTTTGATAATTCGTGTGAGACCAAACATCAAGAACAAGTGGGTGTTGCATCACGATAATGCTCCTTGTCACACAGCAATTTCAATAAACCAGAGTTTTTGGCCAGTAAAGACATTCCTGTGGCTCCTCAGCCTCCTTATTCGCGCCTGACTTGAAGTCCTTGTGACTTTTTTCTCTTCCCGAAGTTGAAAAATCACCCCAAGGGAACTCATTTTGAGACAGTCGAAAACATTCAAACGACTGTAACCGACCAGCTGAAGGCTATTCCAGTATCGGAGTTCGAGCACTGCTATGAGGAGTGGAAGGGACGTCTCCAGCGCTGTGTGGCTTCAGAAGGAAGTTATTTTGAAGGTGACAATATAGAATTGTAATTCTTTTTGAATAAAAAATTTTTAAAAAAAAATCAGTCTCATTACTTAATTTACAGACCTCGTATATAGATCAATCACTTTTATTTGGTTATAATTTCTTGCAATATCCTTTTTAGAGCTTTCTACGGACGGATGTATGTTCTCTAAAGTGCTATTTCAGGAGAATGCACAGTTTTGTAGCCTGTATACTGTTAGTAAGCCAGAATATATTTTTTTTTTACAACAGCGCGTTACCTTTATTCTTTCTCTATTGCATTCATTTAAATGCCAAGGTGTCAATCCCAGCTCAGACTCTGATATTACGACAAATATCAAAAATCTTAAAAAAAAAAAACAAGGACTACACAAAATGCTGTAATTTTGTGGCTATTTTTAAGTTTTATATTTGTTCAAATATCTTTAAAAACTGAATCCTAAGATTTATTTGGGCTGAATCATTTTTCTAAGAGCTTCTTCAGCCTTGTTGAAACTTGCATTCTTCTATCTTACATTGTTCATTAGAGGGACATTTAGCAATGATATGCTGCAAGGATAGACATCTCTTACAGGCATTGCACAACGGAGTGGGATAGTATCACATCAGGTGTGCATGCGTTAGCGGGGTATGGAACAATTCCTAGCCTAGCCACCATGACAGGCGTCAGCACCCGGCATATTTAGTCAGTGATCTCAGTCTTTTCAGTCAAACTAGATGAGAACTCCTGGTTTTTCTATTAATACTGCAATCCTAATTTCAAATGCTGGGCTAATCCTGTATACATTCCACCTCTGACTTAGTCATTCAAGGCATACAGCAGAAATCCCAATCTTTCCAGTCAAACTAGACGATAATTCTTTATTTTTCAATTATTTCTGCGATCTTAACTTCAAATTACTAGCTTTCCTGTGTGCACAAACCACGCCTGGCCTGTTTATTATTATATTAAAGTAGAAATCTCTATTTTTCCTTTCAAATTAGACGAAAATGCTTAATTTTTCCAATAATCCTGCAATCGTAACTTCTAATTAATGGAAAAATCAATTAGTTACGTTTGCAAAATCAATGGAAAATTAATGAATTCTCGTCTAGTTTGGCCAGAAATATTAGAATTTTTGCTTCAGTTTATTAAAAATCAAGCCAGAGGTGTAATGTACATACAGGGCAGCCTGAATTTTGAGTTACGATTGCAAAATTAATATAAAAATAAAGAATTCTCGTCTAGTTTGACCAGAAATATTATGATTTCTGCTTCAGTGTTTTAAAAATTAAGCCAGAGGTGGAATGTATACACAGGATAGCCTGAATTTTGAGTTACGATTGCAAAATTAATAGAAAAATAAAGAAATCTCGTCTAGTTTGACCAGAAATATTACGATTTCTGCTTCAGTGCATTAAAAATTAAGCCAGAGGTGGAATGTACACACAGGGTAGCCTGAATTTTGAGTTACGATTGCAAAATTAATAGAAAAATAAAGAAATCTCGTCTAGTTTGACCAGAAATATTACGATTTCTGCTTCAGTGTATTAAAAATTAAGCCAGAGGTGGAATGTACACACAGGGTAGCCTGAATTTTGAGTTACGATTGGAAAATAAAAAGAATTCTCGCCTAGTTTGACCAGAAATATTACGATTTCTGCTTCAGTATATTAATAATTAGGCCAGAGGTGGAACGTATAGTACATACACCGCAGGGCTGGTGTCATCACTCGGGCCCCGGCACTTTTCGGCTCCCTTTTTTGGAAGACCGAGAAGGAGTAATTACAGCTAATGAAGAAGTTGAATCAACAAAGCACAAGGATCATGGTTTTAAACAGAATGACTGCCAAAGAAGATGACCGCTAATTTCCAGGATTCCGACCTCGAGCGTGGCCTATTAGATCATTTTATTTATTGTATAGTTTTTTAATCTAATTGGCTTTCGCCCACATGATTTCCTCCACAAAGTGGCCCGCTGAGGCTCTATCGCCCAAGAGCTCACAAACACCTGGAACTGGCCACTACTACCTCCTTTCTCCTAAAGAATCTGTAAGGTGAATCCCAGGCGTGTACAGTTTCTTTAATAGATAATAAATACATTATTTATCTATCTATCTATTTTTATAGCTCTGAGTTGGCTGTCAGTTATGGACCCGCGTGGCTAGTTACGCTTTATGTTCCTTTACTACAAGACTTCTATCGACTAGCATAGTTCTTTTTATCGTTATCATGGTCATATTTTTCTATTTTTTGGTGTAATACAGAAATTCTTCTTCCTTTGGACCTCCTACGTCTTAATCTGGCGGCAAAAGAGACGCGAGTTCAGAATATTAAAAATAATTTATTAAAATGAGTTCTGTAAGGTACTTTGATCCTGGCTGTACCTGTGGAAACTCCGCCCAACTTTTCCTTTGAACTAGTTCAGCTGGTACTATTGCTACGAATTATTTATTCTCTTTAAGGATATTGTTTATTAACAGAGCTTTTTTTTAGTTTCCTTGAATGTCTAGAAGGAAATACTGAGGGAAAACTTCTTCGCTTGGAAAAATTAGAATTTCAATTCTTTTGTAGTCCTAATTACCCAAACTAACTTGTAAAGTGGAGAGACTCTAAAATATACTTTATTTTTTAACTAACGCCCACGTCATCGGCCATTTCAGCCATTATCGCAGCCCAGTAAAGAGCGGCTTGGAGCCTTAAAATGACGACCCTTGCAGAGCCTTCGTCACTTCCTTCAGCGCTGCACGTACCATTCCAGCACCATGGGCAAATGAAATATCCTTTGTTTCTTCAGTTAGGTTGGCCAATTTGAAAAACAGTTTCAACCAACTTCAGGCTGCTGCATTAGTGTGGACATTGTTTAGGCAGCTTGTCACATGACTTGTTGCCTATAATTTCACAGTACCACCAAGTCTTCTAACCAAGTCTAAAATCCAAGGACCCAGGATAACGTAAAGCTTGACTGCGCATGCCAGACAAACGATTTTATTAGATCAATCGCCTAAATTTTTATGGTTAAGTCACGGCAGTTCTGCCATCTTGACGTCGGGCTTCCCAGTACACAAATACTTTTTTTTTTCTGTAGATATCGTCCGATAAAATAGGACTTCTTATGTCCTCGATAGAAGGACACACGTCAAGGTGTTCGGAGGACATGTCCTCTCTTCCACACAGAGTGCAGGTCGGGTCCGCCGCGAACCCAATGCGATATAGGTGGGCCTGCAAATAATCATGACCCGTGAGCAGTCTGTAGCAGGCCACACCGTCCCTTCTTGTCAGATTAGGCGGAACTCGTCCACCTGGTTCAACCAATACTTGCCACCGTTTTCCATCCGCTTTTGCTTTTTGTCTGCACTTCACTTCTGATCGAAGACAGGGTACTGTACAAGGTTTTCATCAATAAAGTCTTCTATTATTCGTCCTATAGCCGTAGTATTCGTACAACCCCATCGGCGCGAGTGGGCGTTGAGATCTCCGTATAAAAGGCTCCGCTCATTCCAATTCGCTTCCAACCAATTAAGATTGGGTTTTTTGTTGGGAGGATTATAACAAATAAAGGAAGTTCTTTGGCATTTATCCTTCCATATGTCGACTTTTACTGCTTCCATCTTCTCTTCAGACATCATCTCTTTTAACACTTCAAATTTACAAACCAAAGACGATCTTACGAGGACCGTAATTCCGGAAGCTACTTGCCTGGCTCTTTTAAGTACGTAAATCTGGAAACCAGGGAGCCGATAGAATTCTGGGTTATCCGAATAACAGCACCAGCCTCAACCACTCCAACCACATCGGCGTTCTCCTTAATAGTTATATATTTTAATTCCGCGAACTTATCATTCGTCCAAACTTCCTGCATTCCAAAAAAGCGTCCTTATAAAGAACTTGTCAGAGCCTTGAGAAAGGCTGTTTGTAGGAGCCACATAGTGTGTTGGCCCAAACATACCGACGTATTATCGTTGTACTGGGTTCTTTGTTTGGCGCCGGGGACAGTTGTTTAGCGTTATCCAGGGGGCACCAACGAAAAGGCAACTGTCATCACTCCCCAAATTTGTATTGTTGAAATTGGTGCTCGATTCTCCACAACAAGTGGGGCGTAAGAGCAGGGAATGGCACTTGTCTGTAGCGTAGGGAAGCGCCAACTACTTTTTCCTGGCAAATTTTATCAGAAGCGGGCGGAGCTTTACAGAGTTATTACTGATTAGTTTAAGAAGGGGCCCTCACTTATTTGGGGGCAAACTCTCCTTCTACAGTATGCATGTGTTGTGATCCCCAAATGCCATATCTTCATAACATATCAATTGAATGACACTTAAAAGTCATTTCACGCGTTAATAATATGAAACAATTGCAATACTTCCTCTAAGTTGGTGTAAGAGCAGAATGTCACTTTAATGCTACGTACGAAAATCATAGCACCTTCACCCTGCTAAATTTTATCAACACGGGTAATGATTTACCGAGTTATTAAAAACTGTCCGGTAGGACAGTTGTACAAGTGTTGATCGACAAAAACTGCACGAAAAAGTGTAACGTTGAAAAACACCCAACTTTAACCATTTTTTTCTCTTTTTCACTCTCTTAAAAATTTATCTTATCTTGATTATCATAAAATTTGGCAGGATGATAGGATTAGGGTTCCGCTATGTAACATTTAAGTGCCGTTCTGTTCTTACACCTACTAGCAAAAAGTATTGCAATCGTTTCAAATTATCGACGCGTGAACCTGCTTACATTCTCACAACTTCTAATTTACAATTCTAAAACATTATCTACGCACAAAACAGCATACCGCTTAAATACCTGCTAGAATTCGTTAATTTTTTTTTCAGCATTTGTACAAAAAATAAAGACGTTCACATAGAAGGATTTGTACCAACCAAGGCAGTCGATGCGCCAAAAAAAAAAAAAAACTACATCCATCATGTTCAAAGTTATTTATTTCCGGCATATCGAAAATCTGCACGATTGTAATACCTCTACATTGGAAGGGTGAGACAAAGTAAAAAACTTGAAAACGTTACATTACAAAAACTAATTTACTGAACGACTTTCAAGTGTTTAAAGAATATAAACGTTCATCAACATCTCAATAGATCCACCAAGTCCATTAGCACTTAACTTGTTACACTAATTCACTAAAATTTGCACTAAAACTCAATAACACGCACTAAGTATAACTTAAACACAATTTATAAAATATAATTTCACTTTAACACTCACTAATATTCACTTAAAAAGTCACGTTAACAAAGAGACACCAGTAACGAGTTAAAAATGCCGCCAGAGAGATCAGCTGGTAAGTGAAGGTTATCTAAACACAGTAAACAACTTTCTTTTCATTTATTTCCATTCATAATCTAAAAAAGTAAAATGTAATTAGTGAATGTGTAATTAGTGAATTAGGGTTTTTATTCCATTCATAAATAAAGAAAAAGTTAGTCACTCAGCTTAGATAACCTTAATTTATCAGCTGATCCGCCTGGCCAGTTACCGGCTGCCATCTTTAGCTCGTTAGTCGTGTCTCTTTATTAACGTGATTTTTAAAGTGAATATAAGTGATTCTTAAAGTGAAATTATATTTTATAAATTGTGTTTAAGTTATACTTAGTGCGTGATATATAGTTTTAGTGGGAAATGAATTATTTTAAATAGTGTCAAGTGTCAAGTGCTATTGGACTGGTGATCTATTGAGATGCTGATGGATATTCCTTAAACAAGGTAAGGCTTTATTATCCATTACTTATTTTAAATTTCAATTATATTTTTATTATTCTAGCATGAATATAGCATGTTATTATTTAATGATTAATACGTCATTACTACGTTCAGTGTTAGTTAAAGTATTTAAATTGATTTCTAAATCATTTTGATGTATTCTTTGGTATTCATTTTTAATCGACTATAAGTTCCATATTAGCTTTCCTGGTTTCCAGAAGTTATTTTATGTACGTGATTTCTAAATCCTCTTAATGTATTCTTTATGATTTCCTTGTAATAGACTATTATTTCAAAATTAGCGTTTCTGTTTTTCCAATTCGTTTTCTATTCCTATTAGATGTACTCTTTGAGCTTAACTTTTTAATAAACTTTATTTCTAAAATTACGTTTTTGTTTCTCTAAATCTTTTTGATCTATTCTACAATATTCTGTTTTTAATCGAAATAAATTCCAAATTGAAATTCATGGTTTCCACCAAATTGTTTTTTTCCTTTTAGCCTATGTGATAATATTAACCCTCAAACCACAAGATGAATTTTCTTGACACGAATACTAAGGTAGGGTCGGATCCGACCCGATACTATATTTTCTTGCTTACAGTGAAAAACTCAAAATAACACATTTATTTCTATATAAAATGTATAAATTTTTTAATAAATTGTATAATTTTATGGCATTAGTCTATTTAGAATGGACTAATAAGTGAAGAAATGAACTTGAAAAAGGAACTTTGTCTCAATAAAAACAAAACAGTTTACAAAAAGGTTGAATGAAAATTAAAGTAAAATAGTGGTGTGGTAACAAAATTATCACATTGTTAAGGAAAAAATCATTTGATTGTTCGCCATTATCAGTGGGAACAAGTAGGACATATTTTCCATTCGTAAGGAGTAAATCCTTTGGAAAACGCTCGTTTTTCAGTCTTTTTTCTTCTAGAGGAAGCGTCAAGGCAAACGCAAGATTCTTGAGAAACGTCGAACGTGCATCTCCAGAGTAACTTTCTTCATTTTTGTTCCACTTGTGCAGGACAAAACGTATAACGTTAATACCAAGGTCGGGTCGGATCCGACCCAGAATCTGACTTACTGAAAGAAATACAAACCTAGAGAGCGGAGAGACCCTTACCGAATCGGCGGAAACAGTGTGGCCTCTTCCTAAGGACTCACAGAAAGAGTATACCGAGTCTAATCGCTAAGAGTTAATTGTGGGGGGAACAATGGAAATTTGTTTTCGCCTCGGGTCGGATCCGACCCGCATCTTGTGGTTTGAGGGTTAAGACTGTGTAGGAGCTAGAATTACTTTATTGGTACTCCTGTAAATACTATGTAGTTTCTTTGTAAAAAAATATGTTTTGGTGAATTGATTTCTGTTTGCGTATTTCTAAGATGTCCGTAAGTCATCCTTTTTTTCCTGAATGAAACATTGTGTTGTTGATGGCTGTCTTTGATCAGGAGATTTGCATAAGTTGTGTTCGTACGAGCGGATGAGTTCTTTGTATCTGTCTTGGATTTTTCCAATATAGTTTCGATTTGTGCACTGTTTCCCAGTTTGTTGTTGGTCCTAAGCGCGGTTTTGAGGCCTAGTTTCTTGGAAAGGTTACATAGTTTGTATGTCTTGTATCCGCTGTAAGTAAAAGTGGCGAATATGTTGGGTTGGCTATTGTTTAGGCCTTGGTTTGGGCAATATTTGTTTGTACTTAGTAATTTATTAATAATGTTGGTGGTATTTTTGCGGCTATTGTGCGAATGGCGTTGAGTTCTCACTAATGGTTGGTCAGTACAAGAGGTTTACTTTTCAATCTGTCTGGTATCTGAGAGCGACTAGTTTATATTGAATAGGACGGTATGAACTGTTGTGTATAATGGTGTCAGTAGACGTGGGCTTACTGGAATATTCCGAATTCTAAGTTGTCTCTTATAGTAAGTGTGATATCCAGGAAGTTAAGAGTTCTGTCGTTCTCATGTTAGGGCGATGTCTGTTCAGTTAAGAAAGTAATTTACATATGAGCCGTTTATTTTGAAAGTGGGGCAAGTCCATTTTTGAAAAAAATGAAGATAATGGTAATTATAAATAAAACTTAGTATGACCTTTTTATCTGTAAACAATTTAGAGTAGAAAAAATTCAGAATCCTAATATTTGGGAGATGGAAGTTTTAGCTCTTAACAATATTGTAAATATGTTTAATTTGAAAATGGTGCAAGTCCATCTTAGGTTGAAATTATTTAACCGTACAGCAAAATTTAACTCCGGTTGCTGTATGGTGAAGCAAATGTGATGGTTTAATATCATGTCTGAATAATGCAGGGTGTTTTTATCTTTACAATCGGTAATAAAAGAAGAATCTAGGAATCAGAATCTGAATACGAAGGCAATTCAGACCAAAATGATTCAAAAAAAGAAGAAGAATAGTTGAACTATTGATTAGTAATTTGTTAAATATGAAATATTATCCATTTAAATCAACGATTACAATAATTCATTAATTTTGAAACTGAGGCAAGTCCATTTAGTTATAATAAATCTTTATTTTTCTTAGCCAGCACTATAAACACTACTCAGATACTACACTTTGATCTTAGCCAAAAGGCCGAGAAGCGAAAAGGTGAAGTGTGGTCACTTCCTTACGCTGATCCGCTAGACAAGGTCCAGATAAAATTCTTCAAGTCGCTTCTTCAATTGCCTAGATCAACTCCTGATGCATTGTTAAGATTTGAAACTGGCAGAGTTCACTTGGAGTTACAAATTTTTAAAAGATTAATTAGCTGGTGGGTAACACTGCTCAAAATGGGTAATGATCGCATTCCTAGAATGTGTTACAATAGATTGTACAGTATTCATAATTGTCAACAAATGCCCTTCAACTGGTGTAGTTATCTCAGGTGTAGTCTGGAAAAAATAGGAGCTGTGCACTTATGGGAAAGCAATAACTACATAGAGGTGAACAAAAATAAAAATAATTTAGTTAATGCTTATAAATGCCATTTAGTCAGTATCGATATTAACAAAATTTATAATACTAAATATAACAGTTTCATCAGGTTCGTTACTACATTTGATAATAGAGAGTCATATATTAGATTAAATATTCCATTTGAGTTTATAAAGATTATAGCACAAGTACGCTTAGTAAATCATAAATTCCCAAGAATAATAGTAAATAACATAAAATATGAATTTAAGCCAGAAAGTGATTGTGTTCTCTGTTCGGATAATTTTTCTGATACGATTATACATCTTTTATTGGAATGTAAATTTTTTGTAATTTATAGGTCAAAATATTTAAATAAATTTTGTTTCACAAATGAGCATACCGAGCTGGACAAATTGGACCTTATATTAAACTGCACTACTTTATATAAAATTAAATACCTATGTACTTATTTAAAAAAATGTTTAACTATAAGAAATAATATTGTGCCATGGTTGCGGAGTAGTCATTAATGCTAGTACATGTATGTACGAGGTGTGTTCAAAAAGTAACGGGAATTTTCGTTTTTTGAAAAAAATATTTATTTATTCATCTACATTAATATTGTCGCCTTCAAAGTAGTCCCCTTCGCATACAATACACTTGTGCCAGCGCTTTTTCCAATCCTCGAAACACATCTGAAACTCGATCTTTGTGATAGCTTTCAGCTCTTTCAGCGATTCGCTTTTAATGTCATCTATGCTTGTAAAAAGACGGCCTTTTAATGTTCTCTTTATGTTTGGAAATAGAAAAAAGTCACATGGAGCCATGTCTGGCGAATATAGAGGCTGGGGCATCGTTAAAGTTTTGTTTTTGGCCAAAAATTCACGAACAAGCAATGAAGTGTGAGCAGGTGCATTATCGTGGTGCAAAATCCATGAATTGTTTTGCCACAAATCCGGGCGTTTTTTTCGGATTGCTTCACGCAAACGGCGTTGAACTTGTAGGTAGTACTCCTTATTGATTGTTTGACCTTGTGGCAAGAATTCATGATGCACTATGCCATTAAAATCGAAGAACACAGTGAGCATAACCTTCACATTCGACCGCACTTGTCGAGCCTTTATCGGTCTTGGCGATCCAGAATGCCTCCACTGGGACGATTGAGCCTTAGTTTCGACATCATATCCGTTAACCCATGTTTCGTCACCTGTTATAACACGTTTCAGTAGATCCGCATCGTTGTCGACTTCATTGAGTGACTCTTGAGCAACTTCCATTCTCCGCTGTTTTTGTTCGAAATTCAACAATTTTGGAACAAATTTTGCTGCCACACGTTTCATACCCAAAACATCCGAAAAAATTTCATGGCATGAGCCAATTGATATGGCAACATCATCAGCGACTTCTCTGATTGTGATTCGGCGATCGTTCATAACCATTTCTTTCACTTTTTTCACGTTTTCATCGGTTGTTGATGTGCTTGGACGTCCAGGTCGTTCGTCATCTTCAACGTTTTCGCGGCCATCTTGGAAACGCTTATACCACTCGTAAATCCTTGTTTTACTCATAGCAGACTCACCATATGCCTTTATTAACATTTCACACACTTTATTTCATTTTTTACGCAAAATTTAATACAAATTCTTTGATCCATTTTTTTTAACAAACAAAAATCGCCAAGCTCGAAAAACACGTCTAACCTTAACGGCTGCCACTTAAGAAGTAAACAATGAATATTACTGAAAATTTTATCGTACTTCAGGGGCATGTGTACCAACATAATAAAAAAAAAAAATTTACAATCAGACTCTCCAAACCCGCGAAATTTAAAAATTCCCGTTACTTTTTGAACACACCTCGTATGTATATGTGTATGTATGTGTGTTTGTATATATATGTATATTAGAATGGAATTACGCTATAGAAACAGTTAATGAAGTAAAATATCAGAAGGTTGATGTTATGAGTTTGATACTGAAGGTCTTTCTTATTCTTTGTATTTGTTTATAAGTATAATTCTTTTTCGTATTGTTTATTTTGTTATTAGATCCATTTAAAAGTCAGCTGAACTCATGCTACAAAAATTGTATTTTTTAAGCAAATAAAATAAAAAAAAATAAATAAAAAAATAAACACTACTGGATTATAAACTTACATTATCTAACACCACAAAATACAAAAAATATGTCTATTAATATTTACCGATATTTTTAAATTTATCGAAACGCAAAACCTTAAATATCTCGAAATAACAAAAAATGGACTTGCCTCACTTTCAAAATAAACGGCACATATGTCTACATTTGAGTAGGAGTAAAAGAAATTTTGGCAGAAAGAAAAAGTGACAGGGGACTCATTGCAATCGTAAATAGCCTAATTATTTAGGTATTTAGAGAAATATATCTATATTTCTTTATTATTAGATATATTTAAAGTTGTTCAAATCAAGGAACGATTAAAAGGAGTCTATCCAAAAAGTACAAAAATCTCCTTAACAAAAACTTACAGTTTAAAAAGTTAAGTATAAGGTTTGATTAAACGACAAAAGGTACCCAAATATCAGCAAGAACCCAACATTTCATTCATACTTCAGCTCGTAATTTCTGACAATTAGCACGTACGAAAAAAAGCTTATATTTTATTCAAGTTTTATAACATTAGTATCCGGTGATGGACAGTGTTTTCTGTAACAAGAGAACACTGCCCGCAGGCCGGCAGTGTACTGAAAATCATCTTTTATAGGAAAAGAGACAAAAAAAATTGGTCAAAATTGGGTGTGTTTTTTTCAACGTTACGCTTTTTACAGTGCAGTTTTTGACGATCAACCCTTATACAACTGTCCTACCGGATAGTTTGAATATTTTTTTAAAATACTTTTTATTCAGTACTGGTTTTGACCCAATGAGGGGCCTAGTGCTATTAAGCTTTCTGTCTAGTAAATGAGCTTGGTTTGGGGGCAAACTCTTAACGAGTTCTCTCTGCCTCAGTATTGATTAATATAGACGCTTTGATAGAAATGTAAATGACATAGAATGTAGCCGAATAAATTTAAAATAAATTAAGTCGTCCATTTTTTGCTCCCAAGAGAGCTAATGCAGAAGTAAAGTGAGTATAAATTTGGCGTGAAACCCGCAAGGCGTTTTCCCCGTTATAGTTAATACCACTATAATTGACGTTTTCTTTCCACCTAAAAGCATTATACTACGTTTAAAATATTCTTGCCATAAAATAATGTTCTTTTCCTTGCAATTTTTCTGGGTTCCTTTTTCTGGCAAGGACAATCGACTGTAATTTATTTCTATATAGGGACAATATTTATTGATATTTATTCACTTCTTTAGGGCTACAAAATGTAGACATCCATATAATTTCAATTGTTAATTCACGATTCTAATCTGTAAATAGTTTTAAACAAATAAAAGAAATTAGTAATTCTTATTGTTAACTCACAAATATTGGACAAAAAAGAAAGGCTCCATTTACACAGAATAAGGTATATTCTAATAATACGTTAGATGTGTACAACTTAAAATACGAACATTTATTGACCGAATTAAGTGTTAACACTTCCTTCGACTTGAATAAGGTACCAGAAAAGATGAGAACCTCGGCCTTCGAAGATTATATTTCTTCCCATTATCCTGGCTCATATCGTTTATTTGCAGATGGGTCCAAAATCAACAGTGAAGTCGGAAGTGCTGTGTATGATCCGGTTCGGAACTATTTTACTATAATTAAATTAGAAGATGAGGCGTCCATCTATACAGCGGAGCTAATTGCTATTTTAAAGGCTTTAAAATATATTTATTCGTTGTCGGAGAAAAAATATACCATTATTAGTGACAGCCAGAGTGCGTTATGTAAATTATCACATATATACAACGCAGTCTGCAGAAATGAATCATATTATCGCAGAGATTGTAGAAAGTATAGCCATTTTTAAAGAGAAGGGGGTTTGCATTAAGGGGGTAAAGGGTCATTGTGGTATAAAAGAAAATGAAATTGTTGATAAACTTGCAAAGGAAGCCAACCAATAGTGGGGAAAATGGCTAATTATAAATTACCACACACCGATATCAAGTGTATAATTACAAAAGCAGCACTACAAAAATGGCCAGACAGATTACCAGTAATGGTAATAAAGGGAGATTCTATAAAACTATGGCAGATCAGTTACCTAGACAACCATGGTTTAAGGGGAACTGTCACTAATAAATGGATTGTTACGACAATAAGCAAGCTGAGAGCTAACTACGCGATTTGCGGATCGTATCTTCACAGGATCAACAAAAGGTCCCTCTCCTCTTTGCGTAGATTGCAATGAGGAGCAGGATTTCAAACATGTAATAATGATACGTCCACGTTATGTGGTAGAAAAGAAACGAATGTTTGACGACATATACAGGTATTTAGATGCACCATTTCGCTATGAAGACATAGTATTCTCCACCAACATCTATGTGCTTAAATCAATATAGCAAAGAAATATGAATGTATTTAAAAGTTATAGCCGATTAGAATGAATGGAAGAAAATGATTAGAGAAGGATTACGGTGATTTTAATTTAGGTTAAGCTATAAGGATGGCAGGAATATACAGTACTGATCCATCCATTAGTTGTAAGGTTTATGTAAATATTTAGTTGTATTGTATAGTAGAGGGATGAATGTGTGAAGCGAATGTATTTATAAGTAAAAATGGAGAGTGAGTGATATTCTAGTGATAAGCACCTAGACGATGCTGGCTGTATGGCGAAAGCCAATGCCAAAAAAAAAGGCAAAAAAAAAATACACCTAATCTCCTTAACAAAAACTTACAGTTTTAAAAGTGATGTATAAGGGTTGATTAAACGCCAAAATGGCGATGATTTGCAGAGTTATTTGTGAATAATAGTTTTTAGAAGGAGGCCTTACATAAATGGGGCTAACTTCTCTCCCACAAAATGTAGAACATCGATACCCTCACAAGGCATATCTATATGAAATTCCGAATCGAATGACACCACATTCATGAAAATCGGTTCATGCGTTTAGGCGCTACGTTGTTTACAAAAAAAAAGGTAACAACAACAAGAAGAACAAGAACAATTTTTGAAAAAGCCGTTTTTGCTCATTTTCAGCAACTTTTTTCTCGAAACCTATTAGATCTGGGTTGTTGCAAAAAAAATTACAGTTATAAAGAAGGATTTGCCCTATATTATAAAGAAAATTTGGGAATTTTGTCTTTTATAGAAAAAGAGAAAAAAATTGTCGAAGTTGGGTGTTTTTCAACGTGACGTTTTTTTGTGCAGTTTGTGACAGTTTTAATATTTGAGATATTTCTTTGTTTACATCTAAAGCAATTTTCACCTTCTCTTAGTCCACCAAGAAGAGATTGCATTGTAATCGTGTAGATACTCGATTTCGCGTATTCACCAGAAATATCGATTTTATTAGTGGACAATTATTAGGACCATTTTTCGAGAAAAAAAAAAAAAAATCGATTAAGGATACTTTTTTAGAAGGTGTAGTTCTTTTTTTTCGTCTAAAGTACGGGTTATTGTAATGCATTGCAAACTGTATAATATTAATTAATATCAAATTTAGGATTGAATTTCTAGAATTTGAAGAATAGAAGTGTACTTGTGTACTACTTTACGGAGTACATAGTTTCCTTATTGTGGAATTTTACTTACAAACGGGCCCCGTATGATTTTATTTTTTATACCAACGCATAAATTTGAAATCTCTTTTATTCGAAGCCTTTTTAAATCTAACATCAAAGGGCTACACTTACGTCTAAGTGAGAAAAACTAGTTGTAATCAATCGTCTCAAATTTTCGTACCGATATTTTCAAATTAAATGTCGCTTGATTTGAAATTATGTATGTAGATTTGCCTTTTTAATGTTGGTATTTAAAGAAATAAATTAATTAAGTACAGCTTTATACTTAAAAAATATTACTTATAAAGTTAATATTTGATAAAACTATTAACAAATCGGCTTAACAAAAACTTGCAGTTGAGAAAGTTAAATATAAGGGTTGATTAAAAGCTAAAAGGTACACTAATCAGCAAGTACCCATCATTTCATTTATACTTCATTGATATTATTTAAGTAATTTTATTCCATTCAATTTCCATTAATATTGTTTAGAATTTAATAGATCTCAGTGACTCTTATGCTGGCCATTTTCATTTATTATATATTATTTGTTTATTATAATTAAGAATAAAATGTATATTACAATTTCATTAATAAGCAGACCTATTTCAATTTAGAAATTAGAATAATGTATCATCGATTCTGTTAAATAATTTGTTAGAATGCCAATTTTGTTTATCCAGATGATGTGAAAAAATTTCTAGGAGGTCTAGGGAGATTTTGGTTGTTTTTATAGAGCAGTTTATATAGAGGGGCAGATGTTGGTCTAGTGGTTGATCGACAAAAAGTGCACGCACGAAAAAGGGTAATGTTTGACAATTTTTTTTACTCTTTTTCTATAAAAGATAAAATTCCCAAATTTTCTTTAAAATATAAAAAATATCCTCGTTTATAATAGTAATTTTTTGCAACATCCCAGATCTAATAGATTTCGAGAAAAAAGAAAATTGCTGAAAATGGGCAAAAACAGCGTTTTCAGAAAATGTTCTTGTTCTTGTTCTTGTTCTACTTCTTGTTCCTCTTCTTCTTGTTCTTGTTCCATTTTTTTTTTTTTTTTGTAAACAACGTAGCGTCTAAACGCGTGAACAGATTTTCATGAATGAGGTGTCATTCGATTCGGAATTTCATGTAGATTTGCCTTTTAGAAATCTCGATGTTTTAAATTTCGTAGGAGAGAAGTTAGACCCATGTAGGTCCCAACGTATCGCTACTTTTTATTTGTTTGAAAAAAAATTGTTTATAGTAAAGTATGAGCTTCTGCCCTCCGTCCACCGACACCTAATTGGTAGTTGGACGTTAAGCTCCGCCTTAAATGGGCGATTACTTTACTTTTTTCACTTTTTATTTATAGAGCATTTTTTTTTAACCAATCATTTTCTTAATTAATTTGGTTTTTGGTTATTTAATGAACCCTTAATTAGACTCTTCTCTATTTTTTTTTTGGTTTATTTTTCCAAAACGTTTCGGCCTCTTACAACCATTCTCAGCTCTGTAAACTATTTCATTTTCATTTTTTAGATTATTATTATTTTTTTTATTTTTTTGTTTTAAACATGATCCGCATTTTCCTTATTTATTTAATTTTTTTAATTATTGTTTCATAACTTTTAGTTCTAACATTTATTAATTTTGTTCGTTTTTGTTTTTGTTTTTTAATTGTAATCTCATGGGACAGCTGTATAATCCTTGTATTAATTAAAATTTCACTAGTTTTCCCCGTTTGATCCACACTGATGATTATAACTGATTGACGGTTTGCAGGATTTGGCGAGAGTTCCGTAGGCCCTTCATGGATACGAGAACCGTGGCCAGTGCTACACGTATCCAACTCTACTGGTGGACACGCAGACTGTCAAGCTGCTGGATATCCCCAACCAACGGTAAGTTTAACAGTTCTACTTTCATTCTCTTAATTGGTATTTATTTTATTTATTTTTTCTGGCGCATCGACTGCATTGGTCATTAGCGCCTTGTTGTCTGGTTCTTTTACCGAATGTTTTCTGTTCACGTTGGATTGTATTCACATTTACCTGTGAACCTCATTATTCATTATTAAAATTTTATTTTATTTTTTTTTTATTCATAAATATTGTTGCCTAAACAAAAATTTTATCAAAATCGGGCCAAGATTTACAGATTAATTAGTAATAATAATTTTGGAGGGGGCTAACACCTCTTCCATTCGATGTACAGCGTCGAGACCCCCAAAAGGCACATCTACATAAAATTCCGAATCGAATGACACCTCATTCATGAAAATCGGTTTGCGCGTTTAGGCGCTACACAGTTTACAAAACAAGGCAACAACAACAACAACAAGAAAAACAACAATTTCTGAACATGCCGTTTTTGCTCATTTTCAGCAACTTTTTTCTCAAAATCTATTAAATCTGGGTTGTTGCAAAAAAAAAATTACAGTTATAAAGGAGGATTTGCTCTATATTATAAAGATTTGGGAATTTTATCTTTTATAGAGAAAGAGAAAAAAATTGTCAAAGTTGGGTGTTTTTCAACGTTACGCTTTTTCATGCAGTTTTTGACGATCAACCCTTATAAAACTGTCCTACCGGACAGTTTTAATTATTTCCTTTCTGTTTTTATACGTTTAGAAGTATCGATATTTTTCAATCGTTGCCTGTAAAGAAAGAACACTGAAGAGGGAACATTGCCCTGAAAAAGGCTCCGTTTTTTTTTTTTGTTTTTTTTTTGAGGGGTCTTAAAAAGTATGATTCTTGATGCTGACGAATTATTGTTTTATTTAATTTGAATTAAAAAAATGTATCACTCAAAAAAGGTACTTAGCAATTACCAAGCATAGATACTTGCAATGAAACATTCTTAAATTTGGAGGCTGATTTTCGGTTTTCTGATTCTGTAGAATTTCCAGGATTACTCTGTCTTAACAAATGTAAGGAGATCATGCTTTTAATTTTTTTTTTTTTAAACTGAATTAAGGAAAATTGAAGCGATTGCAATGCTTCTTTTTAACAAAGAGTAAGAGGAAGTTATGTTTGACACCATATTTTTATGGGTGAATGCAGTGATTTCTACTATTTTCAACGTTATGAATCAAAATTCATTGTTTAGTTTTATGTAGGACGTTAGTTTGTTTTTTCGCTGATAGATAGCACTAGTTTAAATTTCTTTAGTAACATTATTATAAAGGGTAATAATTAAATATATTTTTGAAGGAATCTTTCGTGTTTATACTGCGCTGAAAGTGGTTGCATCTAGATTAGATACTCAGAGACACGAAAGAACTTATTATAAACAGTGAGCGAGAAATTAGTGCTAACTAAATGCACTACTTCCCCAACTGGCGACCATTGCAGTTGTGTTATAAATAGACTACGCTAACTCTTCTACGTGCTGCTTCAATATCCAAACAGTACAGACACTTGCCCATGTGGTAGTAAATTTGATCGTCTTCGTACGGTCTCCTTACCACAACACAAGCTGATGGTTCTCATCAGAACACCTTGGCCTATTTCTTGACAATTTTTTTGTCAAGACCTAGGTGTTTGTGTATATGTCGGTGTGCATCTTTTTTTTGCACATTGACGGGTTTGACCTAATAATAGGTCCTGCAAGTTGTCCTGTACACAAAATACTGAACAATATAAAATAGGGACAAGGAAGGGGATTAGCTATACGGTTAGCGTATTGGATTCCCACGCGGAGGTTCCGGGTTCGAATCTAGCTGCTGGCTCTTAGAATTTCTCTCTTCCTAGGAGCTTCTTACAGCTCTGTCCTGTTGAAGTTTGTAACAAGAGGACAACTGTCCAGAGGCCGCCAGTGCTCAGAAAAATACTCCGGGCGCCAATAACCTCAATTGTTGACGCGCCTTAAATCATTAAAAAAAAAATATATACTATTGAGAAATGACCTTGAGAATAGCAGTATAAAAAAGTCGTGTGAGTGTCCACACCAAATTATTTTTTCAGGTCAATTTGCGCAAAGTTTCATTTTATTCTAACGGCATTATTCTCGCCGGCATTGTTAGGCTATTACAAGTATCCAAACACCCTGTAATGGTGCTTGTGCTAAATCGTTTGAAAATTAATGAATTTACTCGCAGGCTCTATTCAGCGTTGCAATTAAACGCTGCACCATGTTAAACACCTCGGAAGTAATTATTATGTCTTTTCTGTAAAGAGGTTTACATAAATTCGCTATAAAGATGTTGATTTAGTTGAAATCTTAATTAAAACTGTCCGGTAGGACAGTTGTATAAGGGTTGATCGTCAAAAACTGCACGAAAAAGCGTAACGTTGAAAAACACCCAACTTTGACAATTTTTTTCTCTTTTTCTATAAAAGATAAAATTCCCAAATTTTCTTTAAATTATAGGGAAAATCCTCCTTTATTACTGTAATTTTTTTTGCAACAACCCAGATCTAATAGGTTTCGAGAAAAAAGTTGCCGAAAATGACCAAAAACGGCTTTTTCAAAAATTGTTCTTCTTGTTGTTGTTATTGTTCTTATTACCTTTATTGTAAACAACGTAGCGCCTAAACGCGTGAACCGATCTTCATGAATGAGGTGTCATTCGATTCAGAATTTCATGTAGATGCACCTTTTGGGATTCTTGACGCTGTACATTGAATTGGAGAGTAGTTAGCCCCATGTCTGTGAGGCCTCCTCCAAAATTATTATTGCTAGTAACTCTGTAAATCTTATCCCCTAATATTGATAAATATGGCCGATTACCTGGAATCACAGGAAAAACTAAATCAAAACAACCGAAATTGGAAGTAGAAATAAACCTACTCTAAATTACTTTTATTATTAGTTACAACTTAAACTTAAAGAAAAACTTGTAACCCGGCCAGGGGTGAAGGTGAGAAATCCCGTTCGGTTCCTCCCTCAGGGACGGTATTATTTGCGGGTCCAGAGAGCCTAGGCTAACTAAACCAGCCCTAAAATATAAATGTCTTTAAGGGCGCCTCTGGCGGGATAGCTCAAGCCTAAGAGGAGGAAGGTCCGGTAGTCAGTCATACAGGGCGACAAGGAACTGAATAAATATCTCTCTTGTATAATAATTGAACATAAGAATAACTATCTAAAAAACAGAAACATAGGAATACAAAAAGTATACGCAAAATACAATAATAAGAGAAAACCCATATTCAAAGTAATAGTAAGACTAAATACAAGGTATTGACTTAATACGAGGTGTGGCTATTAAATAACGAGACTAATGCTGCTACAGAAAAACTACGCATGCGCCATATCCTAACGACTCTTTCGATTGCAGCGTCTCACGTGTTTTGTAGAGAAATCTGTCTGACCGGAACCGTCCTTCGTGTAAAGAGCGGTTAGTTTCGTTTTGCCGAAAACATGATACTACACATGTAGTAGAGCAACGAATTGTCGTGAAATTTCACATCAAAACTTGGTGAAACCGCTACTGAAACTTATATTTTATTAAAAGAAGTTTATGGCGATGAATGTTGAATCACGTGCGCAAATTTTTTGAGTGGTTCAAGCGTTTCCAAAATGGCCGAGAAGACGTCGGAGATGATGTCCACCCGGGTCGCCCTTCCACGTCCAAAAACGGATGAAAATATTGATTATAATTAATCAACATTACTACCGGTGAGGTGCTTGCTTAACTCCGTGAAAGAGTAAGGAAAAAAACGACCCGATTTGTGGAAGAACAAGTCACAGGGTTCTCCATCAAGACAACGCGCCGGCTCACACTGCATTGTCTGTCAAGACGTTACTAGCCAAGTACAAACATCCCAGTTTTAGGCCATCCGCGTTATTCGCTTGACCTTGCCCCATGTGACTTTTATCTGTTCCCCTAAAGTCAAATCTTGGATTAAAAGGAACATGATTTCAGTCCGTTTAAGCTGTGGAAGAAAAAGCGGCACGCGTCATGCAGGAGCTCATAGAAAAAGACTTCCAGCACTGTTTCGAACAATGGTAAATTCGCATGGAGCGTTGAAGGGATAGGGGAGGGGTGTATATTGAAGGTGATAATAACTAAATATGTATAAATTTACAAATGAAATGTTTTACAGCAATTGTCTCGTTATAGCCACACCTCGTAGGTGGCTATAACGATATACGAGGCACTGGCCAGGCCGAGCGTACGAGAAAGAAATGATTTTTTTTAATGTTTTGTCGATAAACAGCATGCCACTATCTGGCTGTCCAACAGCCAATCCAAATTTGTAATAAAATATAGCCAAATGCAGCAGCTCCTGCCATCTATCGGCATTTTTCTGTTACAAACTATAGATAAAATAATATAAACCTAATAAGAAATATTTGTTAAAGAAGTGTGCGAAGTAAATTTCGTTTTTCAACAAGAACGGTAGACGATAGAAACGCAGCTACTCTGTTCAGGCAAAGAGTCATGGATACGAGCGATGTTCTACTGTTGACGATAAACGCTTTTTTAATGGAGTGTGCAGTGAAACGATCAGTTAATGGTTTCTGTGATTTAAAAATGTTGATAAAAATATAAACAAACTAATAAAGCTAATGCCATCTAGCGGATATTTTGATTACAAAATTAACTTTTTAAAAAAAGTAAAATAGGATAAAAGAAAGAATTCAATTTCTAGCGAATCAGAAACTAAATTAATTTTTATTTATACGAGGGTCGTTTGAAAAGTCCGTGCAAAAATAAAAACTACTTAATTTTTGGGGTAAACCTTTTTTATTTTTCAACATAGTCTCCTTTTAGGCTTATACACTTCGTCCAACGCTGCTCTAGTTTGTTGATCCCTTCCGAATAATAGGATTTGTCCAAGTCTGAAAAATAGCCATTCGTTTCTGCGATCACCTCCTCGTTTGAATAAAATCTTTTTCCCGCCAGCCATTTCTTCATATTGGGGAACAAATAGGGAGCCAAGTCTGGAGAATAGGGGGGATGTGAAACGAGTTGGAACCCTATTTCCATTAATTTTGCGACCACAACTGCTGAGGTGTGAGCTGGTGCGTTGTCGTGATGGAAAAGGACTTTTTTGTGGGCCAATCGTGGGCATTTTTCTTGCAGCTCGGTTTTAAAACGGTCCAATAACGATGAATAATATGCACCTGTAATAGTTTTACCCTTTTCCAGATAGTCGATGAGGATTATTCCTTGCGAATCCCAAAAGACAGTCGCCATAATCTTTCCGGCCGAAGGAACGGTCTTTGCCTTTTTTTGGCGCAGATTCCCCCTTGGTAACCCATTGTTTAGATTGTTCTTTGGTCTCAGGAGTGTAGTGATGTAGCCATGTTTCATCCACAGTGACGAAACGACGCTTAAAGTCCTGCGGATTCTTCTGGAACAGCTGCAAACCGTCCTTGCAACACTTCACACGATTTCGTTTTTGGTCAAGCGTGAGCAATCGCGGCACCCATCTTGCGGATAGCTCTGTCATGTCCAAATGTTGATGCAAAATATTATGTACCCGTTCATTCGAGATGCCCACAGCACTAGCAATCTCGCGCACCTTCATTCTTCTGTCATCCATCACCATATCATGGATTTTATCAATGATTTCTGGAGTAGTAACCTCAACAGGGCGTCCAGAACGTTCAGCATCACTTAATTTTCATTTGTTATGATTATTTTTACATTATGTAATTTAAATGATGGTTTTCGTTTTTTTCGACCGTTGTTGATGGATGATTTTTGGGGAATATCGAGGTGCGGTCTTAAATAAAAACAACTTTTTTGCTTTATACCAACGTTTCGGTAATTTTTACTCCCTTCTTCAGGGTCTGTACAAAAGGAACATTACACTAATATAGATAAAATTGAAAACCTTTCTAAAATTGAAAAATTATTTCTAAAACATAAAATTAAATAGATAGATAAATATAATTTGGAAAGACTTACATTATAAAAAAGTTTGTGAAGTTCAATGTAGAGCTACGAGTATATCATCATAACTGTTAAGGATTTACGGAAAAGCGGGTTTATATAGAGGTAAGGGAGGGGTGAAAACAATAGAGCTGGAAAAACCCAAGGTATGTGGTGAGTAATTTGTTAAGTTACTGTCTGAAGAATGTTATTGTAGAAATTCGAAAGGTTGTTCGTGTCTGTCCTAAAGATGATGGATTTTTGTTGTTTTTTAATGTGTATCATTTCTAATATGTTCCGTTTGTTTCTGTTGGTGTTAGTTGAAAGTATGGAAGTGTTGTCAAAGTCAAATTCGTGTTGTAAGTCTAGATGGTGTTTAGTGAGAGCAGATAAGGTATCATTAGGTTTTTTAGTTTTGCAGTCGTGTTGGTGTTGGTACGAGTCTCTTGTTCAGATATTGGTGATGTTTGTCCGACGTATGTGGCACAACAATTTTTGCAATTGATTTTATAAATTACATCTGAAACTGAACAATTTTGGTGTAGGGTCTTTTAGTTTTGTGAATAAAGTATGTAAGGTGTTGGTGTCCTTAAAAGCTGTCGAAATATTATGTTTTTAGAATATTAATGATATTTTGAATGTCTTTAAGATAAGAGGTATGATGTCTTTGGGGATTGCTGTGAGACAATCATCTACATATTTCAAAAGAAAAGGGGTTGTAAAAGGTAATTTTTCTAAGGAAATTTTTCATCCTATTGTATTATTTGTTTATAAAAGGATTTGTGTATGCAACTCCTTCTGAACACCTTTGTGGTAAAAACAGAAATAGTCTTGCACTAATGTCTTTAAATTCACTCTCCTCCAACCACCAGATGAGCAGTGGTGCGGGTAATATGGAACAACTTATTGCAAGTCGCCGTAGAGTGGTTTTAGGTACAATGAATATTTTTGCAGCTTTTTTTTTTTAGCCCCATTTTAGATTCTTCATCTGTTTTTTTTCCCAGAAATATAAGTGATTTGCTTGTAATGCTAGCAATATGGAACCCCATGAAATTTTTCTACTGCGAGTGTAGAACAGGGTTCCATATTACCAGCATCGCTATCTTGGATTTGATATGTCACCACAAAACAAATTGGGAGACATAAGAACTGATTCACAAATGAAAATCGCTGCAATACATCCCTTTGAAGCAATATATAGTGCGGATAACTACCACTATTTTGATAACAAAACAGAAATAACAGTTTGAACTTGCCTTCTTAAAGTTTTCAAGAATCGATAAAAACAAAATTGGAAATTTCAAGAAGACCATTACAGTAGCAACTGAACCAACCCACCTGCTTTGCACACTACCGCAATCTAGCGACAGTTTGAGCCGGATACTGTTAACACAAGATCACTTGCTGCCAAAAAATATTATAGGATTCCATAATACTACCAATTCCTCTACTGTATTAAACGTAAATCGAGAAGACATTTTGGTGTGGTTCGATTGTGATAGAGATGCTCCACAGTTTGTTGCACGCCTTAGTCCTGTAGAAATCGTCCAGAACTTCCGAGAAGACGAACCGGAAGAAGGAAATTGAAATCGACTGTAGAAGAGAATGATCACCCAGGAATATCCCTGGATGCTGCCATCGAATTCAGTTGCTTGAATTGATTGAATTTTTTTCACGATAAGGACATTCCAACCAGTGACAAAGTTGTGCTTTTTAAATTTATTATTTTTATTTATTTATTGATAACTGTTTAAATACAATTGTATATATCAGTAAAATTTGACCCAACAAAAGAAATAAACTAAAACTGTATAAATTATAAACATAAAGAATAAGTACATAACTTTTATAAATATAATAGAAAATTCCATATAATATTATAATCTCATTTTTTCTTTCTCATTCTCCCTCTCTTTCTAATATATAAACAAATAAACATAATATACTATTCTGGGTTAAACTAAAACTAGGAACTAAGAATAAATAAAAGAAAAGTTACAACTTATGCATAAAAAAAAAAAAAAAAAAAAAAAATAACACACTCTTGGATAACTAGTACATAATATTAAATTTTTGCTTATTTAACTAATTTGGAGAGAATCCCTTAAGTGGAGAGCTTGTACAGTAAAATAAAAGATATTACTAATTTTTTCTAAAGTGTCCACTGTTAACAATATCAAAAAAGGCTCACCACAACCAATTATATATCTATTTATATATTTCTCCCGAAGGGAGTTAAGAGATGGGCACGCTAGAAAGAAGTGGACTAAATCATCTGATTCCAGGTTACATAATATACATTTCCTTTTTATGTCAAATTTAAATTTATGCCCTTGTATACAGATAGATGGGTATTTTTTCGAGGCCAGACGAATTTGGGCTATTAACTTGATTTTATTAATGTGAACTTTATTTACAAGATATGTGCTTTCTGCGGTTAATGGGGGTAAACTATTTTTAAAATAAAGGTTGTAGGAGGAGGTCAGCGCTTTGTCTATATCTACACTTATACAGTTATTATTAAATCTCGTCAATAAATTTTTGAATTGTTCTTTTAACAAATTAGAATTCTGTGCTATCCAAAGATCTTGTGCCCCAATAGTTGTTAAAGAGCTGTACAAAAACTTAGCCCAATTATATGGTACATTTTTACTTTGCATTAAAGCAATCAGTCTTGCAAAACATAATCTCAAGTCGCTCTCCTCAGGTTCCATTAGTAATTTGAGCCACCATTTCAAAGCTCTTTTAAATACAATAGACTTCAAATGTACCTGACAAGTTTCTAACCTAATATAGAGATCGGGGGTATGAAGCGGCAAATTTAATAATATCTTAAAGAATCTAATTTGAATTTTTTCAATAATATCCGTGTAAGGGAGAGCCCATATTTCAGAACAATATAATGAAACTGATGAAACAAGTGAATTGAATAGCAAAATTTTTGGTTTCCATGTATTGCACTTACATTTCGCTAGAACTTTCAAAACCTGTGGGATAGCGACTTTACTTTTAGCAGCAAAATATTCCGATGCCCGGCGAAACTTGCCGCTGGACGAAAATGGAACCCCTAAATAAACAAAGGAAGATTTTAATTGTACCAATTCTTTATTATAGTATCTCCTTAACAAAAACTTACAGTTTAAAATGTTAAGTATAAGGGTTGATTAAACGCCAAAAGGTACACAAATCAGCGAGTACCCAACATTTCATTAATACTTCATTAATAGTTAAGTAATTCTACTGCATTAACTTTCATTAATAAGTTATTTTTTAGAATTTATTAGATATCACAGACCCTTATGCTGGCCATTTTCGTCTACAAAATATATGTTCAAGTAGCACTGTAGATTGATTGTAATATCTAGTTATTTATAATAATCAAACTATTAATTACAGGTTAAAAAGAAAAACGTTATAAAAAATAAAATAAAAATATGAGGCTAAAAAATTCAAAACCTTGTTTAAAAAAATGCTTACACCAACATACATCAATGATTTTGTTTATTTTATTTATTTATTTTTATTTCTTAAATAAAAATCGTCGGTTTAAGTTCATTCTTCGATTAAAGTAATTGTTATTGTATGAAGTAGTCAAACGTTTATAATAATAGGTAATAAATATCTGGCTTTATCGCAAATAATATAGTTTTCTTCAATTACATTCTCCATCTAGGTGTTCTTCCCACAATGTTGTATATATGTATTATAAAGTAAATAAGATATGCATATATTTAGGACAGCTAATTATTCCAGTATTTTACTATAAGTAAAATTAGGGGGACTAAATTAAATTACAATAGAGAAATGAATAATTATTGTTTAATAATCTACTTGTTATTAACTGTGTGTTAATTGTGCTCACGAATATTTCGGTAAGACGAATTCAAGACAGTAGCCTACTCTAACTTTATCTTTACTTTAACATGCATGTACGTATATGTGATTTATCATAATTATAACAAAAAAATAATATAAATGAAGTGGCCAGCATAAGGGTCTGTGATATCTAATAAATTCTAAAAAATAACTTATTAATGAAAATTAATGCAGTAGAATTACTTAAATATTAATGAAGTATTAATGAAATGTTGGGTACTGGCTGATTTGTGTACCTTTTGGCGTTTAATCAACCCTTATACTTAACATTTTAAACTGTAAGTTTTTGTTAAGGAGATTTTTCTACCTTTTGGATGATTTTCCTTTTTGTCTATTTTACAAAGTTACATATCTTCTTTACAGATTTTTTTAAAATTTGGAATAAGCAATTCTATCATTATAACCTGATAAGGTGTTAACTACCACTGGAGAGATCTTTTTAAAGAATGATTGTAGTTGCGGCTCCCAAACCATCCTCAATAACAATTTTTTTGAGAAAGCGTTTTGAATAACATAGGAAGGAATTTGTACGTAAATAGCAAAATTAAACTGCGATTTCAGTACTTCCTTTTAAGAGGAGTAAGAAAAATAAACTAGGATTGCAGTACTTCTCCCTAAAAGGCAAAGAGGCAAAGATTTTTTAATCGAACAATTCATTGATTTAAATCGGTTCACTCATTGATAATTTAAACGATTGCAGTACTTCCTCTTAGTAGGAGCAAGAGAATCAGCAACGTAGAGGAGCTATAACCACTTATTCGAGCTGAATTTTATCAAAATCGGACTAAGCGTTATAGAAATATTGGTAATAATAGTTTTAGAAAGGGCCTTATTTGGGTGGGGCAAACTCCCCTCCTTATGAGGCACGGTGCCGAGACTTTTAAAGTGCAAATCTGTATAAAATTTCGATTCGAATGACACTTCATTCATAAAAATCGGTTCACGTGTCGATAATTTGAAACGATTGCTATACTTCCCCTTAACAAGTGTAAGAGCTGATCGCCGCATTAATGTTACGTAGGGGAGCCCTAACCCTATCATCCTACCAAATTTTATCAAAATCGGGCCAAGATTTACAGAGTAATTAGTAATAATAATTTTGGAGGGGGCCTTACATAAAGGGGGCTAACTCCTCACCCATTCGATGTACAGCGTCGGGACCCCCAAAAGGCACATCTACATAAAATACTGAATCGAATGACACCTCATTCATGAAAATCGGTTCACGCGTTTAGGCGCTACGTTGTTTACAAAAAAGGTAACAACAAGAACAACAACAACAACAACAACAACAACAACAAGAACAAGAACAAGAACATTTTTTGAAAAAGCCGTTTTTGCTCATTTTCGGCAACTTTTTTCTCGAAACCTATTAGATCTGGGTGGTTGCAAAAAAATTACAGTTATAAAGGAGGGTTTGGAGTAAGATTTAAAGAAAATTTGGGAATTTTATCTTTTATAGAAAAAGAGAAAAAAATTGTCAAAGTTGGGTGTTTTTCAACGTTACGCTTTTTCGTGCAGTTTTTGATGGTCAACCCTTATACAACTGTCCTACCGGACAGTTTTAATAAAGCTTTAATATTTTTTATTGAGCCCGTTTTACTGAAAGGTACCACAACAGTTTTTGAGATATTTACCTCGAGACAGTTCTCATCGCAATATTTTTGTAAAACATTAAGTTTATATTGGGTATCCCTCCAAGACGAACCTAAGATAACTAGGTCGTCCGCATAAAGGAGCATTAATAACTCTTTATTTGTCTTAATATTGACTCCCCTCACGCCGTTATCCTCAAAAAATTTGACTATATCACTTAAAAATAGTGAGAACAACAGAGGGCTCAATACTTCCCCTTGTAACACACCTCGCGTTATCTCAATTTCTTTGGATTTCATCCCTCCCTCTATTATAGTCATTTTTGCCTCATCATACAACTTTTTTAAAACCCTTATGAATTTCGGACTAACACCTATGTTAAACATTTTGAACCATAATTTTTCATGATCTAACGAATCAAATGCTCTTCGAAAGTCTACGAATACCGCAAATATTTTACTTTTTTCTAGTCTCAAGTTTATATTAATAATAGAACTCAAAATAAATACCGCATCACGGCACCCTCTCTCTTTTCTAAAACCTAACTGTTCCTTAGGTATGATCTTATACTTTTCTGCCCAGCAAGATAATCTCATATTCAAAATATTGCTTTTTAAATTGTGTACACTCATCAGAGAGTGGTCGTTTGATAAAAAAAAAGAAAGAAGGGATTGCCGTCTAAGATAGGAGTTGATCTCTAGGACGAAACAGTAATGTATTACTATGTAATACTGTCTATTCGGTTTAACCGGGATTTCAGTTTTCCGGGGCGGGTATAGCCGGAGGTCAGCCCGATTAATCAAGGTTCTACTGTATAAGAAAGTCGTTTAAATGTTCACACCGTATTTATACTAATTAACACTAAGTCATCGGCGAAATATTAACAATAATTTACCTTAAATGTAGGCATTGTGCTGTTGTTGCAAAAGGGTTTACTTGCTGTCACTGCAGCAGAAGAAAGTAAGTAAAATGTCAATAATTGGTTTTCAAGTTAAAACGGAAATATAATTTGTTCACCCAAAAGTAGATAAAATAAATGGCTTTGAGAAATAACTTGCAATAGTTTTGTTGTAGAGAATGTCTCTTGTATTGAAACAATAATTTGTCATTTAAGTTTGGATGAAATCATATAGAAATGAAAAGAATATTCTGCTAGTGACGTACGGCCTCCATATTGGCGAAGTTAGGTAGTAATTGCTTTCTGACGATGTGTAACTTCTCTAGAACACTCAATATACTATATTTGTGCTTATTATTTGAACGAAGATATTTATTCTATTACTAACAACTTATTGCTATTAACAACAACTATTTCATAGTGTCAAAGTTATGGAATTAGTTTCCACCAGTGATAAAATAAATCATGGTTTGACTAAAATATCTTTTACAGAATTGAACCAATAGAATTAAACTTACAAGTATGCAAGCCCAACAAAAAATTCATGTTCTTTCAATAAAATCATAAGTAAATACGAGGTGTGGCTATTAAATAACGAGTCTAACGCTGTAAAACATTTTATTTGCCATTTATACATATTTAGTTATTATCACCTTCAATATACACCCCTCCCCTATCCCTACAACGCTCCATGCGAATTTACCATTGTTCGAAACAGTGCTGGAAGTCTTTTTCTGTGAGCTCCTGCATGACGCGTACCGCTTTTTCTTTCCCAGCTTCAACGGACTGAAATCGTGTTCCTTTTAATGCAGATTTGACTTTGGGGAACAGATCTAAAATCACATGGGGCCAGGTCAGGCGAATAAGGCGGTTGGCCTAAAACTGGGATGTTGTACTTGGCTAGAAACGTCGTCTTGACAGACAATGCAGTGTGAGCCGGCGCCGGTTGTCTTGATGGAGAACTCATGACTTGTTCTTCCACAAATCGGGTCGTTTTTTTCTTACTGTTTCACGGAGTTGAGCAAGCACCTCACCGGTAGTAATGTTGATTAATTATAATCGATATTTTCATCCGTTTTGGACGTGGAAGGGCGTCCCGGGTGGTCATCATCTCCGACGTCTTCTCGGCCATCCTGGAAACGCTTGAACCAATCAAAAACTCGCGCACGTGATTAACATTCATCGCCATAAACTTCTTTTAATAAAAGATAAGTTTCAGTAGCGGTTTTACCAAGTTTTGATGTGAAATTTCACGACAATTCGTTGCTCTACTACATGTGTAGTATCATGTTTTCGGTAAAATGAAACTAACACCTCTTACCCAAACGACGGTTCCGGCCAGACAGATTTCTCTGCAAAACACGTGGGGACGCTGCAATCGAAAGAGAAGGCTTTACGCTGCACAGCTGTCGGTCGTTAAGGATTTGGCGCATGCATAGTTTTTCTGTAGCAGCATCAGTCTCATTATTTAATAGCCACACCTCGTAGACATGATTATAATAAATGTTTAGGCGTCACGGTAGCCGAGTGGTTAGAGGCGAGACCTGTAAAGCTAATATGTATTGTGGCACTGGGTTTGATTCCCTGTCTATAGGCCTTGGATTTTATTTAATGGTTAATACAAGAATTAAATAATAAAGTATGTTCGCTTGTCGCCTCAGTCCGCGACACCTAATCAGTAGTTGGACGTTAAGCCCGCCTGAAAAAAATAGGTATTACTTTACTTTTCAATAAATGTTTACATTCAGGAAATGATTAAATAGTCACAACTTTTACGTATTAAATGTGCGGAGAGGGAAAAAATATTGGGGCAGGTGTTGGTCTAGTGGTCCAGAGAGTGACTTTGTGTGTGGAAGATCACTAGTTCGAATCCAGCGTATGACTACTTTTTATTTGTTGAAAAAAAAAATTGTTTGTAGTAAAGTATGAGCTACCGCCCTCGTCCAGGACACCTAATTGGTAGAGTGGACGTTAAGCCCCGCCTGGGGAAAAAATAGGCGATTACTTTACTTACTTGAGTATATTGTGAATGGATTCCCCTCAAATTAGGGTAGGGAATCTGGCACCAGAAAGAGGCTTATCTCAATCTACCACAGCTTCACGTCCTATGGGATTTCCCTAGAAATGCTGGGCGAACTACTAGGGTCGGAGCGTTGAATCCACTCTTTAGGTAATTTCCTATCCATTTAATCTAGGTCTAGTTTGGCAATCCCTGGAGAATCACTTAGCTCTGATTGGTGCATAAGACACGCTTCTACTATACTTCTCGTATAAGTGGCCCCAATTAATGAGCGCACATATTCTCTGGCCACTTCCTCAGCCACCAAAACATGCTGAAACTTGTTTGCTCTGTTGATGGAGGTAACCCTACAGGTTATCTTCTTTGTTTTTTCTTTTAATTTGTTCATTAAAACATGAAATTGTCCCTTAACACACAAAAATTATATTTCCTCATAATTATAACACAAATGGAAGATATTTACAAATAAAGGAATACAAATTCTTGCTCACAAAATCAAGCAAAAAGTTGCACATTCAAAAAATAATATTTAAAAAAGTATAAATAGTAACAAACAAATACTTAGCTTTGTCAACTCTTCAGGTCTTTCAGCTGGACAATTCTTTTTAAACTTCTAGTCCTCCAATTGGAGGTGATTGCGGTAGCGGAACAATGGACACAGCTGTTTGCCTGCATTCATTCCTTGCTTGAAGCTGTCCTTTGAACTCTTCTAACCTCTACCCTTTCCTGTCGACCACATTATGTAACAAGCTCAATTTGACAAATTTTGTCATGACCACAGTGTTTCCTATGGCCGGAAGTAAAAGTAAAATTAAAATTGAATGTTTAAAGCAAAATATTATTTAGAGGTAATTGACCAACAACAATTAGCTTCCCAGTAATAACGTGTTTGATTTTCTGCTTCAATTATTACTTAATTAGGTGAAATAAACTTTTATTTTATTACTTTTCAGTTAATTATTGATCATTCAATTTTAATTACCTAAATTGAATTAATGTTTGAATAATATAAAGTTTGAGATCTTTAATCGTTATGAGCAAATGGGTAATAATTAAAACATATGAATATATTGGATGTTTGGCAGTTGTTAGGAACAAACTTTTAATGATTGGTTAATGCCAAAATAAATTTACTTTAATGTTCGACGTTTCAGAACAGCTTTGGTGTCTTTCTTCAAGAACTGAAGGGAAAATTGAAATAATGCTTCTGGGAGAAAAGGAGATTATTGGGCTTACCTGTAAATTACCATTGAATACCATTATACAGGGTGATCCATTTAAAACGCACCAATCGCTAATAACTTTTTAGGAAAGCGGAATTTCTAAAAAACCCACGAAGTAAACTATATGTTTTTTTGGGTCTAGTTTTCAAATTTTATATTCCCGATGCTGTATCTTTATTTTTGGCGGAGTTACGGCCAAAAAACCTGATTAGGGTTTCATAAGGACCACTGGTTTTGACAATGATCATGAAAACTACTTAGAAAATTGTGAAAAATGACGTTGACCCCGTTTCGATATCCCTAATATTTGTTGAGATATTTAAGATTACAAAGTTACAATTTTATCTTATTCGTGATCGGTTTTCAATATTAATTTTCCACCAGAAATACACCAGTTTTGGGAGGTCCTTTGACTGCAAAAAATTGTTATTTGTGACGCAAAGAACAAAAAATAATAATAATTGAAGATTTTAAAGAATGTAGTGGTAATGTAATGGGTTGTGGGTGAATCAGGATAAATTTGTTTTATCACCAAATAAAAGTAAGCATCACATCATTTTAATGTACCCCTGTATGCAAGACTTCTTGATCTATGATTACGGTAAGAATATCTTATCATATTAATACTGAAAATTAGTATTGAAAACCGATCATGAATAGATAAAATTGTAACTTTGATCTTAAATATCTCGACAAATATTTAGGATATCGAAATGAGGTCAACGGCATTTTTCACAGTTATTAATGTAGTTTTCGCAATCATTGTCAAAACCAGTGGTCCTTATGAAACCAAGATCAGTTTTTTGGCTGTAACTCCGCTAAAAATAAAGATACAGCATCGGAGGTAGAAAATTTGAAATCTAGACTAAAAAAAAACATATAGTTTACTTCGTGGGTTTTTTTCGAAATTTTGCTTTCCTAAAAAGTTATTAGCGATTGGTGCGTTTTAAATGGATCACCCTGTATATTTTTGCGCAAATTCTAAACTTGGAGAAAAATGGCTGACAGTGTCATTTCACTGAATAAATTTTTAAATTGTCTATAGATTTTATTTTTTTTAATTTAATGTAAGGCGTACAATTAAATGTAGGCTAAGATTAATTATGTGAAATTACGAAATTTAATAAGTAATTAGACACAATAAACTTAATAAATGGCAAAAAAGTATGGCCGTGTTTTTAAGGTCTGGCAGAGACTCGATAGAGAAGGTGGATTAATTGCTCTAGCCGGTAATGAATGGCAGCCAAACATTACGCCACAGTTGAAGCATTGCTTTAATTTATTTGACTGGCATCAACTATAAACTGTAGAGTCATTTTTCTAGATCTAGTTAGCATTGATAATTGTTAAACTAATTATATAAAATTAACTAAGCAACAGAAAGAGTAGATTGCAAGTTTTCTGAAGTAGAAAGGCTCTGTTATTTTTTTAAATTTTTAGGTGCGAACTATTACAACCTCCTTAAACGGCGCCAACCACAAATCTGATTGGCTGATTTCGAGTTTTACATCTGAATAGAATAGCTTTATTGGAAAAATATATATACGAGGTGTGGCTATTAAATAACGAAACTATCGCTGTAAAACATTTCATTTTAAATCTATACATATTTAGTTAATATCACCTTCAATATACACCCCTCCCCTATCACTACAACGCTCCATGCGAATTTACCATTGTTCGCAACAGTGCTGGAAGTCTTTTTCTGTCAGCTCCTGCATGACGCGTGCCGCTGTTTCTTTCACAGCTTCAACGGACTGAAATCGTGTTCTTTTTAAGGCAGATTTGACTTTGGGGGACAGATCTAAAGTCACATGGGGCTAGGCCAGGCGAATAAGGCGGATGGCTTAAAACTGGGATAATTGTACTTGGCTAGAAACGTCCTTGACAGACAATGCAGTGTGAGCTTCTTCCACAAATCGGGTCGTTTTTTTCCTTACTCTTTCACGGAGTTGAGCAAGCACCTCACGGTAGTAATATTGATTAATTATAATCGATATTTTCATCCGTTTTGGACATGGAAGGGCGACCCGGGCGGTCATCATCTCCGACGTCTTCTCAGCCATCTTGGAAACGCTTGAACCACTCAAAAACTCGCGCACGTGATAAACATTCATCGCCATAAACTTCTTTTAATAAAAGATAAGTTTCAGTAGCGGTTTCACCAAGTTTCATGTGAAATTTCACGACAATTCGTTGCTCTACTACTACATGTGTAGTATCATGTTTTGCGGCAAAAGGAAACTAACACCTCCTTACACAAACGACGGTTCCGGTCAGACAGATTTCTCTACAAACACGTGAGACGCTGCAATGGAAAGAGAAGGCTTTACGCTGCACAGCTGTGGGTCGTTAAGATTTGGCGCTTGCATAGTTCTTCTGTAGCATCATCAGTGGTGTTATTTAATAGCCACAAATCGTACAATTTATATTAAATAAAAGGTTACAAAAAAAAAATAAGCATTTTCTGCTTGATAATTATGTCCGGTGATCTACAGTGTTGTCTGTAACGAGAGAACCTCAGATGTTGACACGCCTTAAATCACTAAAAAAAGAAAAAAATTATAATAATTGAAAATAAAATTAACAAAAATAATCAAAAAATAAAATAATTTTGTTTTATTGATGCGCAATCGCCATCTTTCTTTTTATTATGATTATTTATTAATAACTGTTTAAATACAGATGTATATAACAGTGAAATTTGACGCAGTAAACAAAATAAATATATATAATAAAACTTCATGGATTAATACAAACAGAGAATAAAGTACATAACTTTTTATAAACATAATATTGTTAATATTAAAACAATAGAATATTCCAAATAATATGATCTACCTTCTTATTTCTTTCTCGCTCTGTCTCTTTCTAATATATTAACAAATAAAAAAGAATATACAAACAATACTGAGATGAACTAAATCAATGAACTTTATAATAAGAAAAAGAAAAGTTGCGACAAATTAAATGAATATAAAATTAAATAAAAAATGGCAAACTCTTTGATAACTTATACGTAATGGCTAATTAAATGTTAAATTGTTGAATATTTAACTAACTACGAGAGTAACCCTTAAATGGAGAGCTTTCACATTAAAATAAAATATATTAATTTTTTCTAAGGTGCCCACAGATAACAGTTATATATCTACGTATGTAAATATTTCTCCCGAAGGGAGTTAAGAGATGGGCACGCTAAAAAGAAGTTGACTAAGTCATTTGGTTCCTTCAAGTTACATAATATACGTACGTACAATTCCTTTTTATATCAAATTTAAATTGACGCCCTTGTATACAGGGTGAACCAGTAAGTATTGTCCATAGCCCTACTGTGTGTAGTACACCTAAAGTGGAGTTCAATGACGTATTGGCCAACTTCATATTTTCCTCTGTTCTTGAGTGACGTCACTTTAAATTTATTTTTTCTAAAATCATTACTTTTTTTCCAATAAAAATGTTATTACTCAAGAAAGTTTTAGTCCGAATTCGATTCTGATGAGACGGTTAGAAAGACAGATAAATTCTCTAAAAATTGATACCATTTCGAAGCATAAGTTATTCTCCAAACAGCCTCAATCTTCCTCCGAATACAGCAAAAATAAAAGTAATCGAAATTTTAAAGAAAACTCATTAGGCCCTTATGTGATCATTATCAGACCTAGGTGCTGGCACTTTTAATAAAAGTTTCCTTGTCTAATGGGCTTTCTAACGGTAAACCATTTTCCAGGATTCTTTTTATCTTCGTATGAGAAATTACGTTTGTTTTACAAGAAAACGTGTTCACGAGCACACAACAGTGTTAGTTTATCAAGTTGTTTGAATTCATTGAAAACTCTTTTAGATGGACCAGTAGTCAATTTTTAATGTAGATTGTCTTAAAATAAGGAAGTCAAAGGTTACAAATTGCACTTTAAACATTTACTACTGATCTTACTGAAATATTTGAGAAAACATTAGGAAATATTTTAAACAAGTGCTATGTTTATAATCGAAGGTTAATTTGCTTAGTTTCAAATATAGTACAATAGAAAATTTTGAAACCAATCTAACAGATAAGTAGTTGTATTGGTTAATACCTAATTCAGATATAAGGATTATCTGATAGTGGGTTCAAAGGGTTGTTAAGGGTTATTCACATTCTTATCTCTTTCAACAGTGCAGTTATGTATGAATTTGTAATTTGGTGTAAATACAAACTATATGAACATTTGTTTAATTACTTGTTTGGAATATTTCCTTATATTTTCTCAAATATTTAAGTGAGATCAGAAGTAAATGTTTAAAGTGCAATTTGTAAACGTAATTTCTCTTACGAAGATAAAAGGAATCCTGGAAAATGATATACCGTTAGAAAGCCCATTAAACAAGGAAACTTTTATAAAAAGTGCCAGCACCTAGGTCGGATAATGATCACATAAGGGCCTAATGGGGTTTTCTTAAAAATTTCTATTATTTTTATTTTTCCAGTATCCAGGAGGAAGATTGAGGCTGTTTGGAGAACAACTTATGCTCCAAAATGGTACCAATTTTTAGAAAATTCATCTGTCTTTCTAACCGTGTCATCAGAATCGAATTCGGACTAAAACTTTCTGAGTAATAACATTTTTATTGCAAAAAGAAAGTAATGATTTAAAAAAAAAATTAAAGTGACGTCACTCAAGAACAGTGGACAATATGAAGTTGGCCAATACGTCATTGAAGTCCACTTCAGATGTACAACACACAGTAGTTCACGCTAAAAATTTGTGGTGCTGATTCTGCAACAGTAAATAACATGAAATGTTTTTTTTTCTTTTGACTTTAAGGTGAGCTGGAAGTTCGCAGATGGAAAGCCAGTCACGACAAGTCCTGGGGTGCTCGAGATCCTGTCCAACGGTACCCTCAGCTTTCCACCTTTCAGGCCTTCGGCGTACAGGCACGACCTGCATGCGGCCACCTATCGTTGCTACGCTTCCAACACTGTCGGCACCATCGTCTCCAGAGATGTTCGTGTCCGAGCAGGTAACATTACTTCTATTCAACTATTACTCGCAATCACCTAGATTTCATCCATTTTCTTTTCTTCAATAGCAGAAAAAACTTTTATCTCCGTTCACCAGGTAAAAACTTGCTCAAACTGGAACATCTGAATGGTGGACTAATAATCTAAGTAACGATTATCAATTTTCTTGCTTAAGTTCACGAAAAAGTTAAAGGTATAAAGTTCCAGTAAGTGTTGGTCCAGTGGTCAAGAGCTTGGCTTCGTATGTTGGAGATCACAGGATCGAATCCAGCGTATGACTACTTTTTATTTGTTAGAAAAAATTGTTTACAGTAAAGTATGAGCTACTACCCCTGTCCACCGACACCTAATTGGTAGTTGGACGTTAAGCCCCGCCTTATAAAAAATAGGCGACTACTTTGCTTCCTATAAAAATAAATAGGTGTAGATATTTTTGGTTTTAATTTAAAATTATCAACAAATAATTGCTAAGTACTGCATTACCAGGATATCCTGACCCATCATTATCAATGGAAATTCGATACCTAAAATTTTTGAAACGATGACAATACTTTCTCTTCCTAATACAATAAGAAAGAATAGACAAATTAAAAGGCGCCACGATAGCCGAGCGGTTAGAGGCGAGGCTCGCGATGATAATGTGTATCGTGGTACTGGGTTCGATTCTCGGTCTATTGGCCTTAAATTTTATTTAATTATTTAATATGAGAACTTTTTAGTAAAGTATGTTTTGTTAGTCGCCTCCGTCCACGTCACCTGATTTGGTAGTTAGACGTAAGTCCACCTGAAAAATAGGTAATATACTAATAAATAAATATAAAAGTAAGTTTTGTAAGAGAGTTATATCAGATTTTTATCTTATTATTTGAAACTGGCTGCAGACTTAATAAAGTTTCAGACTACCGGAATAAAACAATAATATAAAAAATGAAACGAAATATATAATATATATATATAAACTATGAGAGTGACTCTTGTAATAATGTGGCCAGTGCCGTACCTGCCTGAGACCCGAACACCTCGTAAAAGGAGCATAAAGTCTGTGTATCCAAGCCAGTCTATCAGTTCCGTACGCCTTGTTCACAGACCCCACACTGACGCGACTTCTGGGACCTCGATAGCCTATACCCCCAGGAGGGAAAAAAGGTATTGCCAGTTTCACTTGCTTGTTGGCAGGCTTCTAAATTCCAACCAATACTTACACACCTGCGCTTTTATAATAATAAATCAAGCGAATAACTTCATTTTATTACATACTCTCATACTTTGGCGCAGTTTTTACTTCCCTCCGTGATCGTGATACTTAGCAATCGTGGTGGCGCATATAAATGTCAGAAGTTTTAAACTTACCACTGCACGATAATGATTTTTCTCAACACGTGAAGTGCCGTTTCCTTCTCCTCCTGACTGTACCTACAAAGGCTATCATCCGCCAGGCCCATGCGATGCATGTGCTTTCTAAGCCTGCAGTGGCCAGTTAATAGGCCTACAATTATCCTTATAGCCCCACGCGGGCCTTGACTGATTAATTCTGCAGTCGACCTTGGAGAATAGCCCGTTATGAACTCCTTCGCCTGTCTCTGCACAGAACCTTATTTCAACTAGCTCAGCCTGAAAAAAAAAACGCTTTCTTTCGCCTGAAAGACCCTTTTGGATCTATTGTGGCTCCCCAACTTTAGAACTCGCATTCAAGACCACTCTTTTTAATCAGACTCTCAATTCTGGAGAGCGATTCCTGGGTAAAACTCACAGGCCTTGCTTTTCCCTCCTCGTAAAGTAAAATCCTTAACCATACGAGCCCCTCGCACTAACACAACACGTGCAGTGCCGTTTCCTCCTCTTCCTGACGGTACCTACAAAAACTATCAATCAGGACCATGCGATGCAGTGCTTTCTAAGCCTACAGTGGCCAGTTAATAGGCCTACAATTATCCTAGTAACCACACGCCCTAGACGGATTAAATCTGCAGTCAGCTTTGGCGAGTAGCCCATAATGAACTCCTTCGCCTGTCTCTGCCCAGTGGTGACAAGCCACCACTCTTGATACCTACTCTGCACCCATAGTTTGATGGCCGCAGTCTTAACACACTTGGAAACCCCAAAACAGGGCTCCGGGCCAACGAAGTGTCCCGTAGAGCTTTCCCGGGCCAATAAATCTACCACTTCGTTCCCCCTTATGTCCTGAATGACCAGGCACCCAACCAGAAAGACCTTTTTTTGGTCACTAATTTCCTTCAGGGCACCCAGACAGTCCCAAACCAGCCTTGAATTGACCTGGTAAGAACCGATAGCTCGTAGAGCTGCCTGGCTGTCCGAGAAAATTACGACCTTAGAATTAGTTATTCCTCGCCCAACAATCTCGGTAGCACAGAAACTAATTGCAGCTAGCTCAGCCTGAAAAACTGCAGCTAGATTTCCTAGGCTAACCGAAAACCTACATTTCGGCTTCTCCGCCATAAAGTAAGCTAACTGATTTTTCTTTTACTCAAAGTATAATTTTCAGCTCACAATTACCAGGCTGCGTGTAAGTGATAGATTTATCTAGGGGCATTATATTTAGACGAAAAGCGGCCAGCGGCTGCGCAACTAAGTTCTAAATAGTTAATAGATAAACATTGGAAGCTGTCCTACTATACATCACTATTGTTAACTACTTCCGTTTTTGGTAACAAATGTTCCTATCTAGAGAGGCTATCACCATTAAGGAAGATTTGGAAGGTTAGATTGCTCAGTGTAAAGAGGAGGCCGTACCAAAGACATAAAGACAAATAGCTTACAACCTAGTAACTAATGGTATGTGACAGCCAAGATTGGTGGTGGATACGGCTGTGATAAACTTGGCTAGCTTGTCAATGCCTACTAGACGGAGTAGTCTAGGCTAAAATAGCCTAGGCTAGTTATACAAGAGTTACCGTAAACTAGTATCCTCTTCATTTCGTAACCAAGCAATTAATAATTCACAATTCCAATTAATGTTAGAATTATAGCAATACTTGTAATAATATGTAGGCCGTATATTTTGTACAATGATTTTCTATTTTAGGTCTAATTTTTTTTGCATTTAAATTGGAAAACCGAAAAAATTTTATATAGTAAATAGGAATAGTCCGAATCCAAAATGCTGAGAAGAGCTTAGGTTCATGCATAATCTACCGGTCCAATGAAAAGCTAAATGCAAGCGGCCGATGCACTGACAGTGGTTTACATATCAGTGTTGCATGTAGTACATCTACTACATGATAATGATTTGCCTATAACACCCCCTAAATGCATCTCTTGCACACACAAATGCATTCTACACCATTAACTTAATATGATTCGTGCGCTAGCAATGATTTACTTAACTATCGTGCTCATTATAGGTGTTAAATATCCTATTTAGTTTTCAATTTAACAAGTATACTTGAATATTTTAAACAGATTTACCTATTGCTGTTACACTTTGTAAAGTTTGGTGTTAACATTCGTACGATTGGCTACCCATACAGCCAGCCATCAGTAGCTCCAAAGGCTGAAAATACCCAAAACATTGCTTTTATTAGTCTTTTAAAGTAATGCACATTTTTTTTCAGGCAAGCTTTACGTCCAACTACCAATTAGGTGTCGTGAACGGAGGCAATTAGCAAACAATACTTTACTGTAAAATCTCTTTAATTAACCATTAAATAAAATACAAGACCTAGAGTCCGGGAATTGAACCCAGAAATCACAATACATATTACCTGTTGCAGGTCTCGCCTCTTAACCGCTCAGCTACCGTGGCGATTTTATTAGTTCTTTTATAACCACCTATATTTCAGCATCAAAATTTGGATGACAAAAATAAATGATTGTGGCTATTAAATAACGAGACTATTGCTATAAAACATTTTATTTTAAATTTATACATATTTAGTTATTATCACCTTCAATATACACTCCTCCCCTATCCCTACAACGCTCCATGCGGATTTACCATTGTTCGAAACAGTGCTGGAAGTCTTTTTCTGTGAGTTTCTGCATGACGCGTGCCGCTTTTTCTTTCACAGCTTCAACGGACTGAAATATGTGTTCCTTTTAATGCAGATTTGACTTTGGGGGGAACAGATAAAAGTCACATGGGGCCAGGTCAGGCGAATCCCTAAAACTGGGATGTTTGTACTTGGCTAGAAACGTCTTGACAGACAATGCAGTGCGAGCTTCTTCCACAAATCGGGTCGTTTTTTCCTTACTCTTTCACGGAGTTGAGCAAGCACCTCACGGTAGTAATATTGATTAATTATAATCGATATTTTCATCCGTTTTGGACGTGGAAGGGCGACCCGAGCGGTCATCATCTCCGACGTCTTCTCGGCCATCTTGGAAACGCTTGAACCGCTCAAAAAAACTCGCGCACGTGATAAACATTCATCGCCATAAACTTCTTTTAATTAGATTAGATTAGATTAGACTAGGGTGGCCTCAAGGCCTACGCCACCGCGACCCCTTTGGATCTATTGTGGCTCCCCTCACTTTAAAGCTCACCCTCCAGACCTGTCCTTTTAATCAGACTCTTAATGCTGGAGAGCGACTCTTGGGTAAAGCTCACAGGCCTTGGCTTTTCCTCCCCGAGAAGTAACATCCTTAGCCACACGAGCCCCTCACACTAACACAACACGTGCAGTGCCGTTTCCTCCTCTTCCTGACGGTACCTACAAAGGCTATCAATCAGGACCATGCGATGCATGTGCTTTCTAAGCCTACAGTGGCCAGTTAATAGGCCTACACGTGATAAACATTCATCGCCATAAACTTCTTTTAATAAAAGATAAGTTTCAGTAGCGGTTTTACCTAGTTTCATGTGAAATTTCACGACAATTCGTTGCTCTACTACGTACATGTGTAGTATCATGTTTTCGGCAAAACGAAACTAACACCTACTTACACAAACGACGGTTCCGGTCAGACAGATTTCTCTACAAACACGTGAGACGCTGCAATCGAAAGAGAAGGCTTTACGCTGCACAGCTGTCGGTCGTTAGGATTTGGCGCATGCATAGTTCTTCTGTAGCAGCATCAGTCTCGTTATTTAATAGCCACACCTCGTACTTAAAGAAAAGACGAATTCTAAACATTCAAGAATTGTAACAAAGACTGGCACTTTAGTTTTAAGTATCCGAAAAAAATAGTCTTATCACAGAATACCAACTATATTTGTTCTCATTTGCAGTAAATGAAAAGACAGAGAGTGTCGCTGTGAGAGAAATTAGGTTAGGTCAGGTTAGGTTAGGTTAGGTTAGGTTAGCTCTGGGTAGATTCTCATGGTTTACTCGTTATTAACCAAAGCAGGGACAATTAGCTGCAGCTGTTCCGAGCATGATCAAACATGTCTCATCCCCTGACTGTCCATTGTGTGGCGAAACAAAATTTCAAAACGAAATTTTAAATAGTAAAAATAAATACAAGATTAAACCTGTAAAAGAGAAATGCTTACTGGAACACTGCTTCCGATTTAAATAAAATGCATGAGGACTACAGTAAATGGCCTAGCTCTACGAGTAAGAATACAACCTTGGAATTTAATCATTTCCGGATTTACGACCTACCCAGTACAAAGGTATTTTTGTGACCAGCTACGTCTGAAAGGTACAGGCAAGCGAGCCTTACCGGAACTTCTAAGAAATTTTTGGGTAACATTATACTAGGTGTTCATTTTAAAACGGCTCAAATGCATTTCATGCTTAAACGGTTGTTCTGAGCGAAAAATGGTAGAGGAAACAATTTGTTGCCCGTCACCTCTAGTTTCAGAATATGTCACTTGATTTTAGATTCCTGCCCGCATACGCGGCTGACGCCCGACCAAAAGTGAGGGTCCGCTGTTGACTCCCATTTTCATATACACAGTTTTAAAGAATATAAAAAGTTATGAAAGAAACCGGAAACCGCAATTCGATACCTTTAAAATTAAAGGTGCTAGGCCATTTCAAAATCTGGTATTTTTAATCATATTTAATTTTTTTTAACTTGTTATCAAAAAGAAAGAAGAGCACGCGATAGGTCATTTTTATGTAGTTTTTCATCCCCTTTCTACTAAAAATATTGTTAAGGCAGTAAAGCTAGTATTTTTCTTAATATCGGGAAATAAGTCGTTTTCCGAGTGATTTTTTTAAGAAAAATCAAATATTAAGAGCTCTAGATGTTCTCAAGCATACACAAAATGGCTAAAAATTAATTTTACATCTGTTACAAAACAAGAAGGTTTAATAATTATTTGGTAATTTTGGGAGAGTTGCGTTTAATTACCAAAAAAAAATTGGAAACCTCCTGCCACATATTTAAGTGATCCAATATCTTTCATGTAAAGGATCAAACTTATTCCTTAATTTATCAAATAATGCACTTTACCCAACTTGTGAAGCATGTACTGTGCCTTCAAAGATGCCTCCTCAGATTCAGAGAGCAGTTGATAACCTCCTGGCTAACCTAGCTTACGAGCCAGAGGAGGAACCTTATTCTAAAACTAGTGGTGACGGGCAACAAATTGTTTCCTCTACCATTTTTCGCTCAGATCAACCGTTTTAGCATGAAATGCATTTGAGCCGTCTTAAAATGAACACCCTGTATGCAAAGTCAAAGAACAGTTAATTATTAAAAGTTAAAAAAATGCAATCTTGTTAGACTTTATATGTAGCAGCGTGTATTCATAACAAGAAATTTTATTCAGAAAATACAAAGCTAACTAAGAGAAATTGAAGGGTTTGTAAAGCTAAGTGTGTGTATGAGAAGTTTATGTAGTTGTAATTAAATAAATTAAGGGTTGTAAGAAAACTGGGTGATAAAATGAATTCCGTTTTATACAAGAGGGCCCTTTTCAATTCCCAACATTTCTTAGTTGGCAGTATTCATTTTTCTTGAATAGGACCAGTGAAAAGCTGTAGCAACCTACCCTTAACAGTATTATTCTTAATTCTTACTAAAGACACCAAACACTCCTTTAAGCTTCTACGAATCCCTCACTCGACCAATCATATTTAAAATTCATCCTTCATTATACTAAAGAAGGACTTAGACAGAAGAGAACTTCGTCGTTACTTTTACCTTTTAGAATGGTTAAGTTCCATCCGCTTGCTGTACTTTGCTGGTTCTGTCTAATTCCTTTATCCCAAAAAGGAAACTTGTTAAGTTGAATGAAATACTTAAGAGAATTTTACTTAAAGCTTGACAAAGAAGCTTCGCTGGGAATTCTATTCCTTGACTGGCTGCTTCTAAATTCATCTTACTTTCATCTATTACGCTGTAAACAAAAATTAAGAAAGAGATAGGATTGAAAAAATGCCGCAAAAAAAACTGTAAGTAGAACTTTTAAAAAGTTCGGAAAAGGCGGTACAGGTCTGTAGTTTTAAGTGTCTACCAGGCGTTCACTTAATATAAATATGATCCGGTGCATAATTCGTCAGATCGTTCGGCAATGATACAAACACTAAAATTTTAGAATCGGGACAAAGCGCTTTAATTGTAAAGAAGCTTTTGATGAAAGGCACCAAATCTTGTTCGAAACATGCTATTCTAACATACGCACGATTGCAATACTTCCCTTTAGCAGCTGTAAGAGTAGGGTGGCACCTTAATATCACGCATTAAAACTCGAAAACTTCTTCCTGCCTAAATTTATCAAAATTGGTCGTAATTATTCATTATTAAGGCGGGCCTTACTTAAGTGGGGCAAATTCCATTTCTAATGTTAAAAACATCGAGATCCACAAAAGTTTTATCCTCATAAAATTTCGAATCGTATGACAATTCATTGACGTAAATCAGTTCAAAGTGCAAATCTGTACAAAATTTCGATTCAAATGACACTTAATTCATGAAAATCGGTTTACGCGTCGATAATTTAAAACGATTGCCATTTTTCCCTTTAACAGGTGTAATAGCAGATCGTCGCTTACGTAGGGGAGCCCTAACCCTTTCATCTTACCAAATTTTGCCAAAATAATCGGGCCAAGATTTACAAGAGTAATTGGTAATAATAATTTTGTAGGGGGCCTTATATACATGGGGCTAACTCCTCCCCCATTTGATATACAGCGTCGAGACCCTCAAAAGGCACATCTACATAAAATTCCGAATCGAATGACACCTCATTCATTCAAATCTGTTCGCGATTAGGCGCTACGCAGTTTACAAAAAAGGTAACAACAACAAGAACAATTTTTGAAAATGCCGTTTTTGCTCATTTTCAGCAACGTAATTCTCGAAATCTATAAGATCTGGGTTGTTGCCAAAAATTACAGTTATAAAGAAGGATTTGCCCTATAATGTAAAGAAAATTTGAGAATTTTATCTTTTACAGAAAAAGAGAAAAAAATTGTCAAAGTTGGGTGTTTTTCAACGTTACGCTTTTTCGTGCAGTTTTTGACGATCAACCTTTATACATCTGTCCTACCAGACAGTTTTAATAAATAAACGTATTTTGTTTATCAGATTGGAGGGGTCACTGAATATGAATATGAATATTAAAATCAATCACAGAAGCCAAGGTAGCCGAGCGGTTAAGAGGCGATACCTGTAAAGCTAATATGTATTGTGGTTACTGGGTTCGATTCCCCAGTCTCAGAGGCTTTGGATTTTATTTAAAGGTTAATAAAAGGAATTCACAGTAAAGTATGTTTGCAAGTCGCCTCCGTACGCGACACCTAATTTAGTAGTTGGTAATAGACATTATTTTACTTGAGTGAAAATGGGATTTTGTTGACATAGTGGTTTTGGGGAAATGATACAGGTAAGGTGGCTCCAAAATCATGTATGCAGCAAATCCACTTAGAATTATAATTAGAAAAGGTGCGGGACCTGTGCCCCATGGCACCGCAGCCAAAAGAGGCTAATTGTGCCAGCCCCCTTTTTGGATCTAGTAGACGAAACCTCCCCTACTAAAGAGGTTGAGGACTTTCCCTACTAGATTCTTTTCGCGCTACTATCTCCTTTGGTCTCAAAGAGCCTAAGATTTCATAGCGCAATCGAACAGCCAGTGAGAGGCGGTTTTCTCCTCTTCCTGACAATCTGCACAATGGTTCCAAGCCCCACCTTGTACAAATGCTTCCTGAACCTACCATGCCCCCGTGAATAGGCCTGTAATCAGAGTAATCTGATTGCTACCCAAACACAAAGTCACTTAACTAACTGGCGCTACAACTCGCTTGCGCGAATCTTGGCCTCCTCTATAAAAGTTTTCCAGTTGTCTCGGAACCATGCCGGCCACCATCCAGTTTCGGACACCAAGAAGAGTTCTTGCATCCTTCGAAACACAATCACTCCATCGCGACTTCGGTCTGCCCACTCGTCGCGTACCATATTTCTTTATATGGTATTTCCTCGGGACAAAGTCACTTAGGCTCTTTGTTTACCCAGCCAAGGCATCATAGTCTGGCTGTGTTTAACCCCCAGGACACTTCACCATGTTCTTTTAATGTTCTCTCCAGATCCAGTCTCTGAGAGCCACACGAATTGCACTCTTGGTGATTTCCAGGCAGTAAAGACCCCCGTAATGCACAGACAGGCCAGTCTCTACACCCTGTCAGAGCCTTGATGGCCCCGTCTATTGTTCAGTCTTCCTCCACCATACTACCTCACCGAAGGTGATAACAGGAATGACTGTTCGTGTATTGTATTTAACCTACACACTTCCATAGCTGTAGTTGGGCTCTAGGTCTGTCTGAAGAGTCACATTTCATCCACAGCATTTAACTAACTTAAATTCATTACTACCGCAATAATTAAATTTTTATTTCGTTTTGGGCAGCATCGCATCCTTCACCTTAACTAACTTTCCCTCATTTTGGGCAGCATCATTCTCTTTACCGTAATTACTTAACTAACTTACGTAACTAACTTCCGGCTGCACAACTCCACAACTAAAATTAAATCTTGAATCCTTTTCGCCGGAGAAACTTAACCATTTTTACTATCCAAGGTAACGGTAAGTAATTTGACCACCACCAAATGGTTCAATCTATTTGCTCCCACTTTTAGAAAACCAATTATTTAGTTACATAAATTTAAATCACGTAATCTGTTATAATTTATAAAATGAAATAATTATTGTTGAATAAATTATGAACTCTAAGGAGTATACATTTGAATGTAATTGGTCTACAAACAAATATGAATATATAGTTTTCGTGACCGCAAATTGTTAAACTTAGGATGGAAGATTTGCGAGGAATCGGTCAAATAAAACAACTCGTCTTTTTGCCAACGTTTCGACAAATATATTCTCCTCTTCAGGTCCTGGATATTACAAATACAAAACAATTTACAGAGTCAGTAACATAGAAAAAACAGTAAAAATCAGTAGTACAAAAATAAACAGTAAAATACACTAAATTCTTTATAATTATTGAAACTTACGTTAGTCAGTATCTAAAGGCAAGGGTGTACCAGCATCAGTATGATTGTAAGACAAAAAAAGACGACAATTCCACGGCGCTACTTAGACAGCACATTGACAACAAACACAATTTTGACTTTCAGAATGTGACAGTACTCGATAGGGAAAAACCAGTATAAGCGAAATTTTCTTTAAATGTGCCACATAGTAAAACAGAACAACACAGTTAACTGTAGGACAGACACGTCGAATTTAGCCAACTGTTACAATTTTATCATTAAAAAATAAATAGATATCCAAATTTTGTACATAATTATTGCTGGGTTTTTTTAATTTACTTCCAATCTTTTGGTTATTTGTTATTTAGTGCATAAGGGTTATTTGGTTTCTCCTGTGTTCTGTGTTTAACGGTTTTTGGTGTTTAAAGAAATTTCCCAATATTTATTGTATTTACTCTTTTGTTGTAATTAGTCTATTGTATCTGTCCAATTGTAATTACCAAAATTCCCGTGTAAGTCCCTCTATATCTGTATATACAGGGTGACCAGAGTTATATGCTCCACCCACTTGTTTTTTAAACGTCGGGAAATTTCGAAAAAATATAAAACACGTATTTAATCATTTTTAGTCTAGTTTATTTTCAGTGATTGACCCACTTTTTTAAACCCCTGTATCTCGAGATACAGCATCCAACTTTTGTTTTTCAAATGGAACGTTATATTTTTTGTTGCATATTTTTGTAGTATTTGAGCTTCTAAAAATAACAAAAAAACATTTTTTGAAATCGGTTAGGTTTTTCAAAAGTTATGGTAATTTAAAATATGAAAAACAAATTTCAGTTTACTGTCAAAATTACGTTATTTTTTTTAAAAGAATCTGTTCAAACTGGGCACAACCAACGGATAGGCAAGCCAAAACTCTGGACTCCCACGCTCTGTTTGTACCGGCACTTATGGTGGCGAAGTCAAGATCTAGGCAGGCTAGAGTTATTCGACGTTTCAGATCATCTACTGAAGCCACGGTATTAAGGTTACTGTACACTTTATTTTTTTGGTATCCCCACAAAAAATAGTCCATTGGGGTTAAGTCCAGAGATCGAGGTGACCATTGGATGGCACAATGAGTCCCTAAGCACTTTTCATGGAAATTTCTGTCCAGGTAACCTCGAACAACTCTCCGGGCAACCATCTCGTTGAAAATACATATCTAGAAGACGTTGTAGAGGAACATCTTCAAGCAGAACTGGCGAAATGTCTCTTAAAAAAAGTTAGATACCTTGCACCAGTTAAGTTCTCTCTGTAGAAGTATGGGCCGATTAGTTGATTTCTTAAAACTCCACACCAAACGATTGTAGAAAAAACAACCTGAACATCGAATAACTCTAGCCTCCCTAGATCTTGACTTCGCCACCGTAAGTGCTTCTACAAGCAAAGCGTGGGAGTCCAGAGTTTTGGCTTGCCTATCCGTTGATTGTGTCCAGTCTGAATAGAATCTTTAAAAAAAATAACGTAATTTTGACAATAAACTGAAATTTGTTTTTCATATTTTAAATTACCATAACTTTTGAAAAACCTAACCGATTTCAAAATTTTTTTTTTGTTTTTTTTTAGGAGCTCAAATACTATAAAAATATGCAAAAAAATATAACGTTCCATTTGAAAAAACTAAGTTGGATACTGTATCTCGAGATACAGGGGTTTAAACAAATGGGTCAATCACTGAAAATAAACTAGACTAATAATGATTAAATACGTGTTTTTTATTTTTTAGAAATTTCCCGCCGTTTAAACAAAAAAGTGGGTGGAGCATATAACTCTGGTCACCCTGTATATACCTGCTCCTCCATTTCTGACTCTTAGTTTCTGTAACTCAACCAACCCGCAGAGCCACGTAATTTAGTGTATTTTACTGTTTATTTTTGTATTACTGATTTTTACTGTTTTTTCTATGTTACTGACTCTGTAAATTGTTTTGTATTTGTAATATCCAGGCCCTGAAGAGGACAATATATTTATCGAAACGTTGGCAAAAAGACGAGTTGTTTTATTTGACCGATTCCTCGCAAATCTTCCATCCTAAGTTCTACAAACAATGTTTACTTGAACGCAGATTGAAAAATAAAGGTGTATCATGTAGTTAAAGTTATAATAAGTAATAACATCATGGTTCTGTTTTATCTTCGTTGAGAGAAATATTTTCAATAAAATCAGAAGAGAAAGAGAAAAAAAAGAGAAATATCGCTGTGAACAATCAATTTTATTTAATACATTTTTATTTATATAAACTTGTTAGTATTTTAAATCAGAGAAGAATGATTGTTTCGTTTTTATAATTAAATTACTGATCTGTACTTTATGATTCATTCAGTTATTCATTCATTATTGATCTCTTGAGTTTTATGTGTTACTCCATCATATTTCATAATATAAATTTTTTATTAAAATTGTCAACTGAACTCTATTTTAAAAGGTGTCACAGAATATTTCTGAATTACCATTGACATTTACACAAATATATTGCAATATATAATTGAAATCATGAGAACAATAAATGACTTAATATAAGTCTGGTGTTCATAAGAAACTTGATTCAATCTTCAGTCTCGAGCAAATGGAGTGAAAAGCCTTGACTCAATCTTCAGTCTCAAGTTAAGGGAGTGAAAAATCTTGACTCACTCTTCAGTCTCAAGTAAATTGAGTGAAAAGCCTTGACTCACTCTTCAGTCTCCAGTAAATGGAATGAAAAGCCTTGACTCAGTCTTCAGTCTCAAGTTAAGGGAGTGAAAAGTCTTGACTCATTCTTCAGTCTCAAGTAAATTGAGTGAAAAGCCTTGACTCACTCTTCAGTCTCCAGTAAATGGAATGAAAAGCCTTGACTCAATCTTCAGTCTCAAGTTAAGGGAGTGAAAAATCTTGACTCACTCTTCAGTCTCAAGTAAATTGAGTGAAAAGCCTTGACTCACTCTTCAGTCTCCAGTAAATGGAATGAAAAGCCTTGACTCAGTCTTCAGTCTCAAGTTAAGGGAGTGAAAAGTCTTGACTCACTGTTCAGTCTCAAGTAAATTGAGTGAAAAGCCTTGACTCAATCTTCAGTCTCAAGTTAAGGGAGTGAAAAATCTTGACTCACTCTTCAGTCTCAAGTAAATTGAGTGAAAAGCCTTGACTCACTCTTCAGTCTCCAGTAAATGGAATGAAAAGCCTTGACTCAGTCTTCAGTCTCAAGTTAAGGGAGTGAAAAGTCTTGACTCACTGTTCAGTCTCAAGTAAATTGAGTGAAAAGCCTTGTCTCAGTCTTCAGTCTCAAGTTAAGGGAGTGAAAAGCCTTGACTCAATCTTCTGTCTCAAGTTAAGGGAGTGAAAAGCCTTGACTCAGTCTTCAGTCTCAAGTTAAGGGAGTGAAAAGCCTTGACTCACTCTTCAGTCTCCAGTAAATGGAATGAAAAGCCTTGACTCAATCTTCAGTCTCAAGTAAATGGAGAGGACTTCAGTGGTTTAAACTGGAGAATACTCGTAGAATTGAGAATAAATTTTCTTTAAGGTGTTCGCAACCTCCATAAGGGCTCCTGATGGTCTTTATATGGATATCTTCTAGAATTTCCTTGGAAGTCTACTTTCTCCGTTCTGTCGCCTCTAGGATTCTATAATCCGCATCAATCTAAAGTCTTCCCCAGTGTGCGTACAACTGGTTATTCCTGGTTCTCTTCTTTTCACTTCTTTAATTCCTTCTTTCACCAAGATGCCGACTGCTTTGATGGATCCCTGTAACACCGGATATCCACTCTAGAATGCGTCCATCTGTAATACCAACTAAGTAACTGGAAATTGAATTTTTATTTACTCAGTTCTAGGATACCGATGTGAGAACAGCGATAATGTTAGACCTACAAACGAACATTTTAGTTCCTCTGAACACTTTCTTACTGCGGAAGAAGTCGTAGCTTTCTGACCGTAGTAGAATGACGGCCGCTAAGATCGATAAGTTTATAAAGATTTTCTGCCTTCACAACCTCCATATCGTAGAACATTTATTTGGGGAAATCAATCATGTAAGTTCTACAGAAATAATCAACACCAGTAAGTCGTGGTCTGATGAGCCTAAAACGGCTTTAACTTTTGACAGGTTCAATGGGTGACATCCATCCAAGCTACCTTTTGCAGTGTCTTCTCATTTCCTCAAGGTAACTTTCCTTGCTAATGGCGGTGACATTCTTTTAGCGCTGGTTAGTAATGTCCGGCAACTTAGGCTAGGTTGGGAGGGTCCTATCTGCGCCAGGCTTTCCGCTTGTTTCTGTTTGTTTGATGTCTTCCTTTTCACAATACAACGGAACACTGTTATTTCCTTATTAGTGTGGATGGGGTAATAAATAGAAGAATAATTTGTTTAAGTAGAAGTTAAAACTAGGTAATAAGTTAAACTAAAGAAATCCCAATAAGTAGTTTGTTAATGTCATTTCTGAAGGTTACCCATTTTAAATTTGCTATGATTAGTATTAGCGATTGTACAATCCTCTGTTAGTGCGAATGGAACCTGTACCAGTGCAGGCAGAGGTGGTGATCAGAGTTTGGTTCGCAGATTGAGCCCAGTGTGTTTTTTTACAACGCAATGTCCGAATAGGTAGTTGTGTTTAATGGGATAGACTGTGGGTTCGTCTGGTGCTGAAATAATTATGTTCAGCTAGTCCGTAACAGACAAGAGACTAGTTCCGTTATTAGTAACCAGCCATTCCTCAGTACGTACGTTTTTTTGCTGTTGAGGTCCTTTATTAAAAGTGTAGGTGAGAGGAGGCACATTTGAACAGGGGGCACCTCTGGGGGAGTCTCTGTATTTGCCTGGCATTATAAACAGGATTGTATCCAAGTGCTAAAATAAAATACTACATTGAGATGCATTTTTTTTTTGGTTTTGCGCACCAGTACTTTGTAATTTTTTTTTTACAAAAAGTAGCTATACAATTTTTTTTTATTCATTATAGATTTACAGAACAAAGAGGTATAGCAGAAAATCTTCGAGTTCATGTCGTAATGTTTACTACAAAAGAAATAGAATAAATATTTATTATTACCCGTTCACACGTTGCTGTGTTTGAACAAAAAGGCAGTTTTGATACCTCAAACATAATTTATTAATGACCAAATGTATACAATACATCGAAATGAAAATTAACAATAAAATTATCCCTACTTCAGAGTACAGTAGTGTCCTTGCAAAGGTATCATTTCTATATAATGTGAAAAATTCAGTTAATGTTGTTGGAGGTGGTGACATTGCTCTTGCACGTACATTTTCTGATGTAAAATACACACGATGTCCATTTTCAAGATGTACTGCTAAATGAACAACCGTTGAATATCGTTCATGAATGGAAAATGATATACAGGTAATACGCCATACAGCCTAATTGCTACTTATGAAGCGTCCCAGTTGATATTGGGTGACTTCATCGTTAGATGCAGTTGTATTTTCCACTCTAAACACTGCCATATCGCTTCCTTTGTTCACATATTTGCAAATATATTTTATAGCTTTCACTGAATTGCAGTACCCAACATTTATGTGTGCGTTATACGTTTTTAGTAGTAATGGAGAATATGGTACTACCCAACGATTATCAACGTCAATAGTATTGTTGAGTACTTTTAGTTTAATGGATTTTCCACCATCTTCGGTATAATTTATTCTCTTATTAATAATTGCAAAAAACTGTTTTTCATGGTTATATTTTCAACAAATATTACTAATTAAATGTTATTTTGATATTTTTGGGATATTTGTTCGGGTGCACCTAGAACCCCAACTCTGATTTAAAAAAAAAAATCCAAAAACCTTCCCGGGGATATACCTAATAATTTCCCAAACTCTCACGGCGATTGGATGTATGGTTTTTGAATCTATCGAGTACAAACAAACAAACAGACACACATTCATTTTTATATATATAGATGATAAATATATACATAAAATAAATATAGAAGTATAAATGTATAAAATATTTCAACCTTCTTAATTAAGTGAAGAAAGAGAAAAGTTAGATGAGGAGGATTGAAAGGCAGGGAAAAAAGGAGAGGAAAAACCTGCAGCTAGACAAAAAAATGGTACAAAATAAATAAATATAGTTTTTCTGCAACCATGTAGGGAAGTTCTCATTACTCAATTAAAATCAGCTGTGTAATGCCCAACTTCCCACACTAGTGGGGAAAAATTCCCATTAGTGTCACTTTCCGCACTAGTGAGTGGAAAAACTTTATTGTGCTTCCTTGATATAAGAAGTTTTGTTATTAAAACTGTCCGGTAGGACAGTTGTATAAGGGTTGATCGTCAAAAACTGCACGAAAAAGCGTAACGTTGAAAAACACCCAACTTTGACAATTTTTTTCTCTTTTTCTATAAAAGATAAAATTCCCAAATTTTCTTTAAAATATAGGGCAAACCCTCCTTTATAGCTGTAATTTTTTTGCAACAACCCAGATCTAATAGGTTTTGAGAAAAAAGTTGCCGAAAATGAGCAAAAACTGCAATTTCAGAAATTGTTGTTCTTCTTCTTCTTCTTGTTGTTGTTGTTGTTGTTGTTGTTGTTACCTTTTTTGTAAACTGCGTAGCGCCTAAACGCGTGAACCGATTTTCATGAATGAGGTGTCATTCGATTCAGAATTTTATGTAGATGTGCCTTTTGGGGGTCTCGACGCTGTACATAGAATAGGAGAGGAGTTAGCCCCCTTTATGTAAGGCCCCCTCCAAAATTATTATTACTAATTACTCTGTAAATCTTAGCCCGATTTTGATATAATTTGGTAGGATGATAGAGTTAGGGCTCCTCTACGTAACATTAAAGCGGCGATCAGCTCTTACACTTGTTAAGGGAAAGTATAGCAATCGTTTCAAATTATCGACACGTGAACCGATTGTCATGAATGAAGTGTCATTCGAATCGAAATTTTGTACAGATTTGCACTTTAAAAGTCTGAACGCTGTGCCTCATAAGGAGGGGAGTTTGCCCCACCCAAGTAAGGCCCTTTCTAAAACTATTATTACCAATATTTCTATAACGCTTAGTCCGATTTTGATAAAATTCAGCTCGAATAAGTTGTTAAAGCTCCTCTACTTGGCTGTGAAGGGCCATCAAGCTCTTGCACCTACTAAGAGGAAGTACTGCAATCGTTAAAATTATCAATGGGTGAACCTATTCACATTAATGAATCGTAAATCTTTGCCTTTTAGGGAGAAGTACTGTAATCGCAGTTTATTTTTCTTACTCCTCTTAAGAGGAAGTACTGAAATCGCAGTTTAATTTTGCTTTTTACGTACAAATACCTTCCTATTTTATTCAAAACGCTTTCTCAAAAAAATTGTTATTGAGGATGGCAACTATAATCATTCTTTAAAAAGATCTCTCCAATGGTAGTTACAGTTCCGACTTAACACCTTATCAGGTTATAATGATAGAATTGCTTATTCTAAATTTAAAAAAAAATCTGTGAAACAGATAAGTAACTTTGTAAAATAGACAAAAATGAAAATCTATCCAAAAGGTACAAAAATCTCTTTAACAAAAACTTACAGTTTAAAATGTTAAGTATAAGGGTTGATTAAACGCCAAAAGGTACACAAATCAGCAAGTACCCAACATTTCATTCATGCTTAGCTGATATAATTTAAGTAATTTTGCTGCATTAACTTTTTCTTCACATTTTTTTAGAAATTATTAGATGTCACAGACCCTTATGCTGGCTAGATCATTCATAATATTATTTTGTTATAATCATGATAAAATGTATATTATATCTTCGTTTTTAAATATAGGTACTTTATTTTAACTCCATTTCAAATTATTCTTTGGATTTATCTTTAATATGCCCTTTATTTTTAGTAGTCACATATACATTCATGTTAAAGTAGAGAAAAACAAAGTTAGAGTCGGCTACTGTTTAAATTTGAATCACGGATTTAACAGAATATTTCAGTCTTGAATTCGTCTTACCGAAATATTCGTGAGCACAAATAACTCACAGTTAATAACAAGTAGATTATTCAACAATTATTCATTTCTCAATAAATTGTAATTTAATTTAGTCTCCCTAATTTTACTTATAGTAAAATACTGGAATAATTAGCTGCCCTAAAAATATGCATATCTTATTTATTTTATATTACACATATTACAACATTGAAGGATGAATACCTAGATTGAGAATGTAATTGAAACTATATTATTTGCGATAAAGCCAGGTAATTATTACCTATTATTATAAACGTTTGACTACTACATAAAATAACAATTACTTTAATCGAAGAATGAACTTAAACCGACGATTTAAAAAAATAAATAAAATAAAATAAACAAAATCATTGATGTATGTTGATATAAGCATTTTTTAAAAAAAGGTTTTGAATTTTTTAGCCTCATAATTTTTTTTTATTTTTTATAACGTTTTTCTTTTTCACCTGTAATTAATAGTTTGATTATTATAAATAACTAGATATTACAGTCAATCTACAGTGCTACTTGAACAAATATTTTGTAGATGAAAATGGCCAGCATAAGGGTCTGTGACATCTAATAATTTCTAAAAAAATGTGAAGAAAAAGTTAATGCAGCAAAATTACTTAAATTATATCAGCTAAGCATGAATGAAATGTTGGGTACTTGCTGATTTGTGTACCTTTTGGCGTTTAATCAACCCTTATACTTAACATTTTAAACTGTAAGTTTTTGTTAAAGAGATTAACATAAATATTTTCTGTAAAACTTTAATAAGCTTATTTAACGTAACTAAATAATTAAAAAACGAATATTAAAAAATAAAATAAAAATTGAAGGAATATAGAAATAAAAATAATACTTTAATAAATAATTAGATATTTTTAATTATAACAGTTAAAATGGTTATAGTGTTACCTTATAGAAATTTAAAATGGATTCTAGTGATTCCTGTTTAGAAAACACTCCTCCATCAATAAAAGAAACAGCAGAAAATGTAATAAGTAATGTAAATACGTAAGTAATGTAAATAATTGTAATATAACAATAAATGTTTATAATAAATAAATTACTTTTTGTAGACTGTAAAAATGGAATTTTTAATTTTTTTAGTTAATAAATCTAATGGTTGCAGAAAAAATATAATATTTAACTCGAGTGTCAAGTATTTTCCTCACACTCAGCAATTTGCACTTGCACTCGCCTCGCTTCGCTCGCTCGTGCGTGCAAACCCTGCCTCGCGTGAGGAAAAGTACTACTTTCCACACTTGTTAAATAAATAACTATTAAATCTTAATTATAAATAATAGAAATAATTTTATTTATTTAGAAGTTTATTGCTTCATATTACTCGTAATATTTTTAATATCAGACTGGCACGTTGTTTCTTGCCAGGTAATACATGCTGCATGAGTCTTTCTTAATCAACCTAGAAACAAGGACATCTGGCATACTATTCCATACTTCTAGTATTGGGTTCTCCAATGCGGCATTCCGTCTCTCGCATCCTGTGGAGAACAAATCGTTGATGTTCCAATTCTTTGATAGAGTTTCTCATATCTAGAAATATTTTGTGACCAAAAGGTGGCAGAATTACAGTCTGCATTTCAATTTTTTATTTATTTATTTTAATTCAATTCAATTAATTTGGTATTTATTGAAATTAGGTACATTAATAAATAAGTTAGATAATAAACAAGAGATTCGTTGGTGAAATTTATATAATTATCCTACGAATTAATTATTTTGTGAATAAATGAATTTTTTAACTGTAATTATAGGAGAACTTATTTTTATGTACAAAATACTTACATAAACTCCTTAACCAAAAACTTACAGTTTTTAAAAAGTTAAGTATAAAGGGTTGATTAAACGACAAAAGGTACAAAAATCAGCAAGTACCCATCATTTACATTAACACTTCATTGATATCATTTAAGTAAATAATTTAAGCCAAATGTTATTAAAATCGGATTAAGATTTTATATAGTTATTAGTAAAAATAATTTTGGATGGGGCCTCACCATTTTCTGTTATTTCGAGAAAATTAAAAGGTTAACATATCTGTTAATTATAAATTTTAGACAAATTATATGAAGTCTGGCGATGTTTCTACTGTTTTATCAATATGTAATTTGGGTTATATAAATTTGTTTTAGGCGTACTTTACTAAACTGATGTATACTTACGGGCTGCAAATGTACTTATACCACTTTCAAAATTAGAAAATTGTAAAAATTGTTTAGTTTCAATTTTGAAAAATCAAATAATATATATTTTCAAATAATAATATACTAATTTATTATAATATTTCATGTTAATAAATAATAATATACTTCATATTAATCCAATTTTGTTTACAAATAATAATGACACGACATAAAATAGAAGTAGTATTTTTAATTTTAGACGCTAATTGCATTGTTAAAATGACAAGATATTGATAGTATTTAATATAAAACAAATGTAAAATAACAGGCTACTGATCGGCAACCATCTGCTAAGCCACCTACCTCTGTCAATTGGACTTACACCACTTTCATAATCAATGATTATTCAATTTCATTTACCGACCAATTTTAAATTCTACAAAACATGGGAATTTTTTAAGAAATTAAACACGGACTAGTTGTACATAAAAAATTAACATAAAATTAAGCATGAATTACGTGATATCTTTTTTTTTCAAAAATGGACTTACATCACTTTCAAAATAAACGGTCAATATATGAGGCTAACTCCTCCCCCATTTGATGTACAGCGTCGAGACCCCCTAAAGGCAGATCTACATAAAATTCCGAATCGAATGATACCTCATTCATGAAAATCGGTTAGCGCGTTTTGGCGCTACGTAGTTTACAAAAAAAAGTAACAAGAACAAGAAGAAGAAGAACAAGAAGAACAAGAAGAAGAAGAACAAGAAGAAAAACAACAAGAACAAGAACATTTTTCTAAAATGCCGTTTTTGCTCATATTCAGCAACTTTTTTCTCAAAATCTACTAGATCTGGGTTATTGCAAAAAATTACAGTTATAAAGGAGGATATGCCCTACATTTTAAAGAAAATTAGGGAATTTTATCTTTTATAGTAAAAGAGAAAAAAATTGACAAAGTTGGGTGTTTTTCAACGTCACGCCTTTTCGTGCACTTTTCTTTTAGAATTTATAACATGTCCATAGACCCTTATGCTGGCCATTTTCAACTACAAAATATTTGTTCAGTAAAGTATAGCTTATTATAAAAGAGTATTTCAGCGAACTACCATTCTACCGCACTGTCTAACCACACTAGAATCTAGTGAGAGCTATGTAGTATAACTATCCCAAATTTGAAGAAAATCCAAAAAAATTTTTTTTAGAAAAAAGGTAAAAAGTTAAAAGTTCCAGTTTGTTCAAAAACTTATTGTCTCTTTGAAATATCAAATTTGAAATTTCTACGATTTTCTGTTCCAGAGATATAGTGGATAAATTTAGAAGCAGAAGGTTGTGTTCTTGGTTATTTTGAGGAATAAACTTTTTACAGAGGCACAAGACTTAGTTTACAAGAGCACTACTGGCTCCACAATGATCTCATTTTAGGCAAAAACTTCCATCATCGTAACTAACTTTTGACTCATTTCGGCCAGCATCATTCTCTTAAAAAAAAACAACACTTCGTCTACCTCTAGGCAGCATAACACTTCTACAATATTTAAACTTTAAAATGACTTTTAAGTAGGAGGACTTTAGCCCTTATATTATATATCCTAAGGAACAATGGAACTATTGTTTCCCTCTAAAGGCAGACCAGAGATATTGGCCACCGTCTAAGGGCTCCATTATTCTGTCCAACCTTCAGAAATACTAATCTTTTTTTTAACAAATATTTAGAAGCATATTTTGTTATATGGTTATTTTTAAATAGAAATAATTAGGTACTTTAAATAAATTATAAAATCTAAGATGTACACATTGCGGCATGGATGTATAACTTAAGAAAATGTCAAGTGTTAATAACAGATTTGGTTTAAACTAACTAAATGTATCATTTACAATTCGTATATCTGCTCAAGGAATTAAATGGAATTTAATTTAGAATTGAAAATTGAGTAATTTTTGTTTATAATACAATAGGAACATTTATTAGAGAAGTTCTATGACCAAATTTAAAAATGTTCAATAAAAAGTAAAGTAAAGTAATCCGCCTACTTTTTCAGGCGGGGCTTAACTTCCAACTACCAACTAGGTGTCAGCTGGACGGAGGGCAGAAAGCTCATACTTTACTGTAAACAATTTTTCCTAACAAATAAAAAGTAGCCATACGCGGGATTCGATCCGGGGACCTCCTACACATGAGGCCAAGCTCTTGACCACTAGACCAACACCCGCCCTTAGTTTTTATTTAAACATCTGAGGTTTATTGACGGCCATGAGCTTTTTTTCAGTGCACTGCTGGCCTCCGGACAGTGCAGCTGTAAGAAGCTCCTAGGAAGAGAAAAAAATCTAAGTGCCAGTCAGTAGCTGGATTCGAACCCCGGGATCTCCGCATGGGAATCCAATATGCTAACCGCATAGCTAGTCCCTGTTTTGATTATTATTATTCATTTATTTTTTTTTTTTTTTTATCTGTTCTTATATTATCAATAATATTATATAGAAAAGTCTGATGACCACAAGCAAATTTTATTTTAAATAAAATTATACATACATATTGGTACATATTACACATACATATTATACATACATATTGGTACATATTACACATACATATTATACATACATATTATACATACATATTGGTACATATTACACATACATATTGGTACATATTACACATACATATTGGTACATATTACACATACATATTATACATACATATTGGTACATATTACACATACATATTATACATACATATTATACATACATATTGGTACATATTACACATACATATTGGTACATATTACACATACATATTATACATACATATTATACATACATATTGGTACATATTACACATACATATTATATATACATATTGGTACATATTACACATACATATTATACATACATATTGGTACATATTACACATACATATTATACATACATATTGGTACATATTACACATACATATTATACATATATATTGGTACATATTACACATACATATTATACATACATATTGGTACATATTACACATACATATTATACATACATATTGGTACATATTACACATACATATTATACATACATATTGGTACATATTACACATACATATTATACAGTACATATTGGCTGATTTGAAATTTACACGTTTTCAATGTTTTTGAATTATGAATTTTGAATGAATTTCTAAGTGTCTCTCAGTTTTGTGTAAGTTAGTAAAACAAGCAATCATTTTAAATTGAAACGTTTTCGCAGAAAAATTGACTCTGAAAAAAACATAGATTTAATTAAAGGTAGTAGTAATTCTAGTGGATAGTTCTAGCTATTAACTTTTTTGGCGAATGCCATGGATTAGGGACCATAGAAGGGGATTGATCTGAATGGCTAGACTAAAAGATTCCATTCAGTTACCACTACAGCACCTCTTTCACTCCCACCTGCTTAATCTATTGAGGGACTCACCGTCAAAGTATGATTGCATGGGTCTTTTTTCTTCAAAGAACCGAACTCTGAGCCACTTAAGCCACTGATACTGAAACGTATACATTTTTATTCTCTCTTATTTACATATTATGCGTACATTAACATATACAGGGTGATCCATTTAAAACGCACCAATCGCGGCTTGGTAAGTGGAAGATCCCCAGTTCGAATGTTGCCTATGACTACATTTTATTTTAAAAAAATATGATTTTTTTAAGTAATAAGAATGACTTCATACGCGGGATTCGAACTGGGGATCTTCCACTTACCAAGCCGCGCTCTTGACCACTAGACCCAAAACCCGCCCATCCCTGGCAAGATATTCTAACCGTAATCATAGGTCAAGAAGTCTTGCATACTGGGTGCATTAAAGTGATGTGATGATTGCTTTTATTTGATGATCAAACAAATTTATCCTGATTCACCCACAACCATTACATTACACTACATGTTTTAAAATCTTCAATTATTATTATGTTTTCATTTTGTGTCACCAATAACATTTTTTGCAGTCAGAGGACCTCCCCAAAACTTGTATTTGTGGTGGAAAATTAATATTGAAAACCGATCACGATTAGATAAAATTGTAACTTTAATCTTAAATATCTCAACAAATATTAGGGATATCGAAACCGGGTCAACGCCATTTTTGATAGTTTTTTATGCTGTTTTCATAATCATTGACAAAACCAGTGTTCCTTATGAAATCATAATCAGGTTTTTGCCCGTAACTTCGCCAAAAATGATGATACAGCATCGGGAGTGAAAAATTTGAAAACTAGACCCAAAAAACGTACAGTTTACTTCGTGGATTTTTTCGAAATTCCGCTTTCCTAAAAAGTTATTTGCGATTGGTGCGTTTTAAATGGATCACCCTGTATAATTGAATGTAATTCCCTTCACAATATTAAATTCTGCAAAATGTTCAGTGTCAGAAGAACAGAAATTGTTACAGTAAAAGAAATTCATGTGAATATATGATCACTATATTTTGTTGTTATTGCTGTTATTTACTTATCTTTTTATTCCAAGGTTTATATACCTGTTACAAAAAGAGTTTTATATTTGGCACAAATGCTATAAATAAAAAGAATAATATAATGGAACTTATAATATCTTACCCAAACAACTAAAAAGCAAGAAAAATATTTATATTAACAAAATAATGTCTAAACAGAGAGGATTATAGAGATAATGTTTCAAATAGTACATAGAACGTAATTAAAGATTAATACAATGAGACAGCATTAATACCAAAATCTGTTTATTCATTCATTCAAAGCTCTAAACATTAGCACATTTTTTTAGAAATTTATGAATTTGAAACATTTTGCTTACATTAATATCGTTTACCAGAATTGAAAATTCTAAATTATGGACGTTTTGAACAGATAAATTTAGAGCTTTCCTAAATATCTCATACAGTGGACATTGTATAAATATACATATGTGAGATGGAGTTTCTGGTTGATTTAAATTACATAAGAGGCATTGGTTTTTTTGGATTAATTTTGTAAGTTGTTGTTATTATAAATGCATTATTGAATGCAATGTTGATTTACAGTGGTACTGCAGTACGTGGAAGTGCAAGTGGAGAGTGCCAAAAGCTATCATCGTGGTAATACTGCGCTGCTCAAGTGTGTGGTACCCAGTTTCCTCAAAGAATTCATCTCAATTACATCCTGGCTTCAAGATTCCTCCTTCAACATATATCCATCTATTAAAGGAGGTAAATTTTATTATATAAATTATTTTATACGAATAGAAAAAATTGTAACTTTGATCTTAAATATCTCAACAAATATTACGGATATCAAAACGGGGTCAACGTCATTTTTCACAGTTTTTTATGTAGTTTTCATAATCATTGTCAAAACCAGTGGTCCTTGTGAAACTTCGATCAGGTTTTTGGCCGTAACTCCGCCAAAAATAAAGATACAGCATCGAGAGTGGAAAATTTGAAAACTAAACCAAAAAAAACATACAGTTTAGTTAGTGGGTTTTTTCAAAATTCCGCTTTCCTAAAAAGTTATTAGCGATTGGTGCGTTTTAAATGGATCACCCTGTATACAGGGTGTATTCGAAGGAGTGGTCGAAACTTCGGGAGGTGATTCACCAGCTCAAATGCAACAAAAAATATTCTATTCACTTTGGCCCGATTCTCAATAGTGTCCAAGATATTTTGCATTTTTAACTTTTCCGTCGATTTTGCGCGTTTTCCACCATAAAAACGGCCGTAACTTTTCTATCCTTTATCCCACAACAAATCTGCTTATTCCAAACGAAAGTGCATTAAATTTCCTATAAATCTGCTTAACCCAGAGCCTCAAAACGTTTCTTGTAAACAATGAAATTTTTACTTGAATGTCTAAAAATTTCGTTCTCGATGATTTTTGTTAAAATTTTCAACTGCATTTTCTCAATGGTTAATGAATCAAGGAATCACTTAATTTCAGAAAAAGTTGCGCATTTATTGAGCTTCAAGATCATATGGATTTTTTTGGTTTTTAATAAAACCCTACCCCGAACAGAGGGGTGTAAATGCAGAAAACTGGGATTTTGCGTAACCAACTTTTCGCTACTTAATTTACTCAAATGTCAATTTTTGGAGAAGGAACAAAAAGAAAAGTAATCATTTTAGTTTTTCACAATTATTATTTAATAAAACGGAAGTAAAAAATAAAGTAGCAATAAAACGCAGTAGTTGACTGCAATTGTTGATGCAACTTATTTGAATGACATAATGGAGGTTTTTTTCTATCAAAGTTAATTAATAATAATTCAAAAATAAAATGGTTATATTCTTTTTCTTCGTTCTCCAAAAATTAATTAGTTTTGAATTATTATTAATTAACTTTGATGAAAAAAACCTCCATTATGTCGTTAAAATATGTTGCACAAACCATTGTAGTCAAGAAACTAAAAATTTGCCACAATTCTTTCCCACTTCCTTGTTTGAATAGTTCGAACGATTTTTGTAGCAATTTTAACTAGGCACCTGCCTATTGTACTTTTTCACTTCTGTGTTTTATTGCTACTTTATTTTTTACTTCCGTTTTATAAAATAATAATTGTTCTGAACTAAAATGGTTACTCAAATGGTAAAAATTGATATTTGTGTAAATTAGTAATGAAAAGTCAGTTCCCAAAATCGCAGTTTTCTGCATTTACACCCCTCTGTTCGGGGAAGGGTTTTATTAAAAACCAAAAAAATCCATATGATCTTGAAGCTCAATAAATGCGCAACTTTTTCTGAAATTATGTGACTCCTTGATTCATTAATCATTGAGAAAATGCAGTTGAAAATTTTAACAAAAATTCATCGAGAACGAAATTTTTAGACTTTCAAGTAAAAATTTCATTGTTATAAGAAACGTTTTGAGGCTCTGTACTGAGCAAATTTATAGGAAATTTAATGCTCTTTCGTTTGGAATCAGCGGATTTGTTGTAGGATAAAGGATAGAAAAGTCACGGCCGTTTTTATGGTGGAAAACGCGAATATCGACGGAAATGTTTAAAATGCAAATATCTTGGACACTATTGAGAATCGGGCCTAAGTGAAGAGAATATTTTTTGTTGCATTTGAGCTGGTGAATCACCTCCCGAAGTTTCGACCACTCCTTCGAATACACCCTGTATTAGCTTTAACAGGTCTCGGCTATCGTGGCGCTTATTTTCAGAAATCTTCTTTATATATTTACTTATTTTGGATCAAATTCTATATTTCAAGACAATTGAATTAGTTAAATTATTTGTAAGGGTAATTCGAGTGATTGTTTCTGGACCAATTTCTTTCCTTTCTGCCCAACTTTGTGTGACATTAGATAAACTCTGCAGTAATTAATTCCAAGTATGATGGTTTATTGCCAAGTTAACGTCTGTGGTTGAAGCATTGTTCACTTCGATCGCCTTATAGTTGTGTAATTTCGACGTAGTATTATTCTCAACACTACAGAGTTGTTCAATTAACTTAACCATAACTTCTAATCAATTTAAGAATCTATTTGTACAAAACTCTGAAGGACTTTAATGTAACTTAGTCTGTATTCATTGGGAACTTGAAGTCAATATTTTATTGATGTTCGCAAGAGAGATACTACAAAATAATTTTAGTACTTTGCAACAGAAAAAGAAAAATAAATCCTTGATTCTGTGACTCTGAACGAGAACATCCTGTTATATGACATCTTTAGCTTTCCTCTAAACAACCTTCCGTAAAGTACTGTCTTCATGTCAAAGATCGAAGATATGCAGGACTTTATCAGGAACTTATATTTTTATTAATAATTTCACAATAAGTATTAACACGGAAATGTATAGCCCTTGTTCGGTCGTGACCGGCCAGTTTGGCTAGCGTCCGACTCTCGCGAGTCAGCCTCGCGCCCGCGCGCGTACTAATGTACGCATCCGCCTTAATTTCCTTCTTTCTACATATTTCTTATCGCTCATTATTATGTTATTATTTTACACCTTTTTTATCCTCTCAAACTTTCTATATAAACTTGTTGTTTCCGCTTCTATTTCCTTTATTTGTTTCTATATTCTAAACCCTTTGCCCCACTACTTCCTTTGAACCATGTGGTCTCCTTTCTAGTCTGGGCAGTTCCCTGCTAGTCCTTGTTTAAGACGCTTCTCTGCTCACGCTTTTAGCAACTTAACGCCTCTCAACCCGCTACGCTTCACTTCCGCTGACGCCTAGTAGTTCTCTGTGGGGCACTGCTTCACACGCTTCTGCTGCCTGCTTCTGGTGTTCTTCTCAACGCATATAGCCCGCATATTCCACCGCATCCATCGCATTTATTGCGCTATTCCTCCTTCATTCTTCCGCTTACCTCATTCCCACTTCCGATACGTTCCTCAGAGCTCAACACACTCACACACTTACCTAAACATACATACACGCTTCCGCACCCCAGCTTCCTTTCCTCTCATCGCTTCTCAGGCCGCTTATCAACATACCTCACGCACATCGCTCCTTGCAAAGGGTAAGTACCTTCCCCTTTTCTTCTACTTCCTTTTATTTTTATTTTTTCTATTCTTATTTGTTCACTATTATTTCGTGCAGCGCCCACTTGGGCATTTGGGTGTAGGCGTACTCGAGCGCCTACAGCCCTGGTTTGTTAACACTATAGTCCCAAGTGCAATAGTATTAAAAAAAAAATTAATTATATATGTGTACAGGTGATCCATTTAAAACGCACCAATCGCTAATAACTTTTCAGGGAAACCGGAATCCCAGTAAAACCCACGAAGTAAACTCTATGATTTTTTGGTCTAGTTTTCAAATTTTCCACCCCCCCGATGCTGTATCTTCATTTTTAGCAGAGTTACGGCCCAAAAACTGATCAAGGTTTCATAAGGGCCACTGGTTTTGACATTAATTATGAAAACTACATAAAAAAAATTGTGAAAAATGACGTTGACCCCATTTCGATATTTCTAATATTTGTCGAGATATTTAAGATCAAAGTTACAATTTTATCAACTCGTGAACGGTTTTCAATATTAATTTTCCACCAGAAATACACGTTTTGGGAGGTCCTCTGACTGCAAAAAATGTTATTTGAGACGCAAAGAACAAAAAATAATAATAATTGAAGATTTTAAAGAATGTAGTGGTAATGTAATGGTTGTGGGTGAATCAGGATAAATGTGTTTTATCATCAAATAAAAACAACTATCACATCATTTTAATGTACCCCGTATGCAAGACTTCTTGAACTGTGATTACGGTAAAAATATTTAATATTACAGAGAAAGGTTAAGAAAGTTTCCTGGTTTTCGTTTTATTATTATTTCTAAAAATATATCTAATTTTTGTTTGATTAGATGGAAAATACCACATGTTACCGAGCGGAGACTTGCTGGTCCGAAGAGTGGACGATGCAGACGTTTACAGAAGTTACCAATGTAGAGTGATCAACAGGCTTACTGGTGAAACGCTACTAAGTCCGCATAGAGTACGATTCCTTGTCACTGGTTAGTAAGTACCAAACTATGGTTTTTTCGTTTATATTACCTCTACTAAGTTTTCAGTTGAATAATTAAGATCGTAGGATCGTGATTTTCTCGGACAGCTCTTAGAGCCAGTGGTTCCTATCAGGTGAACTCAACGCTCGTATGGGCCTGTCCGGGTGCCCTGGCGGAAATCAGTGACCAAAATAAGGTTTTTCTGGTGTGGGCACCCGGTCATCCAGGATGAACGAAGTAGCAGATTTGCTGGCCCGGGAAGGCACTGCGGGAGACTTCGTTGGCCTGGAGCCCTATTTTGGGGGTTTCCAAGTGCCTTAAGAGGGCGGCCATTAGATTATGGGTGCAGAGTAGGTTTCAGGAGTGGTGGTTGGCCACTACTAGGGAAAGACAGACGAAGGAGTTCATTAGGGGCTACTCGCCAAAGCTAAATGCAGATTTTATCCGTCAAAGCTGTGTGGTTAATATGGACAATTGTAGGCCTATTGACCGGGCTACTGCAGGCTTAGAAAACACATGCATCGCATTGGTCTGGCTGATGACAGCCTTTGTAGGTTCTGTCAGGAGGAGGAGAAGGAAACGGCACTGCACGTGTTGTATCAGTGTGAGGGGCTGAGAGCTTTACCCAGGAGTCGCTCTCCAGAATTAAGAGTCTGATTAAACGGACGGGCTGGAAGGTGAGCTCTAGAGTGGTGGTAGCCACCATAGATCCATGGGGTCGCGGTGGCGTAGGCACTACGTAGGCAGTTGTTGGTCTAGTGGTCAAGAGCGTGGCTTTGTGAGTGAGAGATCCCCAGTTCGAATCCCGCGTTTGACTAATTTTTATTTGTTAGACAAAAATTGTTTATAGTAAAGTATGAGCTTCAGCCCCCCGTCCAGGATACCTAATTGGTAGTTGGACGTTAAGCCACGCCTGAAAAAATAGGACATTACTTTAGATAATCAGGTAATTTACTTTACTTTACAGGTGATTTTGTATTAGATTTTGTTAAGAGAAAATTTGCGATAAATCACCTAGTTGTTCAAGATATGCTAAAGAAGGTAAATGCTCTCAAAACTAAATGTTTTTTACCAAAATAATTTAAAATAACTTTAAAAAATGTCGTTCTTTTAGACAATAAGATAGATAATTTATATAAATACAAAGAAAATGTTAACCGAAAAATAATCAAACTGATTTCAGATACATTGGTTCATGTGGCGCCAAGGATAGCGGACAGTCCGGCGTCAATCCACGCCAAAAAGGATCAGACCGTGGTAATACCTTGCTACGCTTACGGATTCCCTCCGCCAAGTTATATGTAAGTATTACCTCACTCCGGATTTTTTGTTTTTCATAGTTTGGTATGAATGACATAATGGTGGCATTTAAAAGCTAGTATAAACAGCGTGATATTTCCACTGTTGACAATGTTTATAGCGCTGAAGTTATAGAGTGAGTTAATTTCAGTGAATTGATTGGCATAAATTGGTTTAACCAATTGTAGTTATTGAAGTGATGAAAACTGGCGTAAGATCTAAATTAAATGCTGTCCAAAATGCTTTGAATTTTCACTCAAACAGTATCCTATTTATAGGTGAAAATGATGCCTAGAAGAAGTGATAATAATATGGAACCCTTCTTTGTTTTTGACTTATCAATGCTAGACTTGCCAAAAAATTTGCATTGCTTTCTCTGGTAATTGTTAGCTTTATATATTAGTCTTGCACTTTTGTCCTCAAATTCACTCTCCTCCAAACACCAGATGAGGAGTGGTGCTTCTGTCTTGAGGTGCGGGCGATATGGAACACCTTAGTATTTTTATTGCAAGTCGCCGTAGAGTGGTTTTAGGTACAATGAATATTTTTGCAGCTTCTTTTTTAGCCCCATTTTAGATTCTTCTTCTGTTTTTTCCCCAGAAATATAAGTGATTTGCTTGTAATGCTTGCAATATGGAACCCCAAGAAATTTTTCTACTGCTGGTGTAGAATAGGGTTTCATATTACCAGCATCGCTATCTTGGATTTGATATGTCACAAAACAAAAATTGGGAGACATAAGAACTGATTCATAAAATGAAAATCTCTGCAATACATCCCTTTGAAGCAATATATAGTGCGGATAACTACCACTATTTTGATAACAAAACAGAAATAACAGTTTGAACTTGCCTTCTTAAAGTTTTCGAGAATCGATAGAAACAAAATTGAAAATTTCAAGATGACCATTACAGTAGCAACTGAACCAACCCACCTGCTTGGCACACTACCGCTATCTAGCTACAGTTTGAGCCGGATACTGTTAACACGAGATCACTTGCTGCCAAAATATTATAGGGTTCCATATTACTACCAATTCCTCTACTATTTGCGTAGGTAAACAAAATACATTTATTTTTGTAAACGCTAGAATTCGAGCAGACAAGCAAAATGGACTAGGTGTGGATTGGATTTTCACTCTCTAAATCCAATTCTGTCAAAGCTGATTGCTGATTTGATTGTGTAGTATGACTATGGATAGACACAGCATTTCTTATAAGCGGTCGTTGAGTTGGAATAATTCTAATCGTTCTACTTCTTGTAGAGAGGGACAGATTCTAATGTGTCTTGCTTTTTCTCATAGTTTTCTACCCCCACTAAGCTTGCCACGGTAGCTGTTGCGGTCACATTTGGGAGTTTAGATATTATTCACAAATAAATAACGGAAAAGTTTGTAGTATAATAACTAAGGAACGGATTTTTATGTATTTAAAAATGCCAAATATTTAATTAAAATATGCATTTATTTTCGTCAATTATGTGGAAAATATGTAGTTTTCTTAAAATATTTTCTGGAATATTTAAGTAAAATGGACATTTTTTTTTATGAAAATGGAATTTTTTTTTGGGGGGGGAAGTTATAATTATTTATACAAGAAAAGAACATTTTTACAATTTATAATAATTTATTAGGAACAAAATAATTTGTTTTTACAAGTTATAATGATTTATACAACAAAGAACATTTTTACTATTTATAAAAAGATGTGTTAAATTTTCAATTTTGAAAACTTCACTCTTCGAAATTGTTTGCAACCACATGAAATTTCAAATGTTGGAACGTAAAGTGACGACGATCTGGGCGTAAGATGGACTTGTAACGACTAAAAGATCGTTCAACATCTACAGATGTTATAGGTGCCTTGCTAAAAGAAGTTATCTCGTTGGTTGTAAAGGGTACACGATGTTCTGAGGTGACTTCTGTTCCACTGATAATATCAGAAATCTGGCAGATGGTCCCCCACCCTTTGTTCTTGCTCAGTACTTCTACCAGTTTTGATCTGATCAGATCTCCCTTACTCCCAGGTATTCCTTCCACCTTTTCGATGACTTTTTTAACGTTGGACACGTTTTCTGTCAGTCGAACATTTTGGGACTCAAGTTGGGTAATGGCTTGTGCAAGAAATACGCAATTGTCAGAAATGAATGCAAGGTCATTCCTTAAATTAGGTTTCTCGAATAAAGACTTGGCTGTATTTATCGCTACTGCTTCGTCTTCGAGATGTGAAAGGACATTCTTGATTTTATTGTAGTTTTCATAGTAATACTGAGCTGCTTCCAGCCAAGTACCCCATCTTGTCAATATTGGTTCTGGTGGAAGGCACAAGTCTGGATAGAGATCTTTTAGCATTTTAATGCGACTTGGTGCTTTTAAGAACACTTTTTTAACCACTGTGATTCACAGTCTGTGGTTCACAGTTCCTGTCAACCACTTCCCAATTATGAAAATATGCCCAAAATGAAAAATATGTACATATTTTGATTAAATATGTAGAAATATTTATTTATTTTAATCAAATATGTATAAATATGCGATAACATCCAAATATGTGGAAATATGTGAAATAAAAGTAGGCTCAAACGGCTTAAAGAGTGTCAGTATGAATACTTCTAGTTGAAAAACGTCTGTAAATTGCCTAGAAAAAAATATGTAAATACATACGAATCCGTTCCCTAATAATAACTAACAAAATCATAAGTAAACTTGGTACCTTGTTGCCATACGCAACAACACGCTTCAGTAGTCATCGTTGGTCAAAAGTCGTTGTACCAATGTACATCAGTGTAATCATTAAAATAATGTGAGACCAATAATTGAAAACATTTTCGCTCATGGCACATAATCACGTTCATATAAAGTGTTTCGCCGCCGTGTTCTCCTCATTTCTCGCATCGGGACAAAAAGGAAATCAAAAAAACACGTAAGTGCATTTACGCTAATTTCCGTAAAGAGATTGTACGCACGCGCATTTCCGGTGCCTCTACAGGCGCAGCGCCCAGTCGAAAGTCAGCCATGCTGTTCACGAGCTGTGTGAACGGCGTATAGCACAGTGCTAGCTAGAGTGTGCGTCCACATTAATCGGTCTCTGTAAGTATTAGGTTCGAAGCTTCACGTTTGCATAGTTATTGTAATTCATTTATCCTACTTTTTCTATTTACTTTATACATTTATAAACTGTTAATTACTTTAAACATCGGTCCGTAATTAATTGTTAATTAATAATTAAGCTTTTGTTAATTTCAAAATAAAATAAAACTTTATATCAGTGCAATTTTTAAATGGTAATTTCAGTTATCTTTACTCTTTCTAATTTTTAATACAGATTTTTTGTCATTGTTGGTAATTTCTTTTACCCTACATATTTTTCGGAGTTTCTCTTATGGTCCACATAAGTTTCTGGGGCCTTCATCCCCAAAAGGGCATACCACATAACCTTATAAAACCGTGTGCGGAAATGTAGAAATAAGACCCAGTTGGAGCTCTACCACGCTTACACAGTGTTCAAATTGTAGTAAGGGGCACATCCCCTGCAAATCTAAAGATACATAGTGTTACGTACAATTCCAAGTCAAGCTTTGGGTTTTATTTAATGTGAAAATTCCAGAAAATGAAGTTTATTCTAGTTATTAATCCTGAAGCATGCGCTCAATTTGGGAGTTTGAAGACTGGGCAAAATTTCATTGCGTTCATTTTCTTTAAGGAATTCATAGTTATGAAACAAAAAAACAAGTATTTTTCTTTTTAATTTATTAGTTAAGTTACACCAGCGCTAGATACACTATAAGCAACAATGGCAATCACTGACACCACTACAAATTCACTAATTGAGGTTACCCAGTGATAACAATCCCCCTAGGTCATCTCCAGTATTAGCTACTCTCTTCAGAAGAGAGAAAATTGCGAGGCCACTGGTTGTTTTAATTGCCTTGGAGGATGAACTGAAAGGGTGATGAGACGATAAATGGCGGACAAGAGAATTGGAATTGAGAGTGCAAGTTCTGATGAAAACTTTTATAACGAGTTCGAGGCAACCTGTACCTACAAACGTAATTTCCCAAGTCTGTGTGGATTGGTTAGATTTGAAACGTTAAATGGAGCCGTTAACGATAGTGCGGAGAATTCTAGACTGAAGCGATTGAATTCGTAGAAAATTTGGAGCGTTTCGTTGAATCCCACAGTTCAATATCGTGCAGTCCAGGCGGGTTTTAGCATAGAATTGTAAATCAGTCGTTTGTTATTAAGTGAAAGTTTTGGAACGTTGGTCTTTTAAGTAGCCGATAACACCTGTTAAAAATGCATATTAACAACAAACTGGGCATCAACTAAAAAAATATTAGAAAGAAATTAGTATTGCAAGATAAATCAGAAACAATTCAATGGCGCAATGATGAACTTAGAGTATACAAACCTATATGACCATTTGAATATTTACAATATCTGCACTTAAAATCAATTTGCTCTTATAGGATGAATCAGAGGAAAGATTGTAGTTGCAGGAAAAACATTTGATAACCTTCCATCAAACAATGAAATTGGCAAAATCTTGCCAATCGTGAAGTGTCTTTAAAATCTATTATAATACATATTCCTAAATCCTTAGTTAATATTTGTATTTCTATAAAAAGAATTATTCGCTCGTGGTGAACTAAGTGGATGTTTTAAAGTAGCCATTCTACAGGACTATAACAGATTTTACCCCTCTTAGTTTTCTAGAAGATAAAACGCATCAAAATTTGTCACCAAAATGAATTCTAACCTCAAATAAAATGTATATATAATCGCATTTTTATAATACTTTTTTCTATTGCTTGTACAGATGGAAAAGGGAAAACGGCGTTCGTGGCCACGATATCGAGAAGAGCAGCAGGATCAACAGCGTGGGCGAGGCGATTGTAATAGAACGTGTGGAGCCAGCCGATTCTGGAATGTGGTCCTGCACGGCAACCAGTCCTGCTGGACAGCACAGCAAAGTTACTACTCTGCATGTAAAATCTTTTTTTGTCTTTTAGTAACATGCTTAAGTAATTAAGTGTACACGATGTTTATTGAAGACCAAAATCACTATGTCTACTTTAATAATTATTGATGAACTAAGTAATGATTCATGTACTAAACGGAAGAGCTGTGGTAATATAGTTGGTGACAGATTAATTTGTACTAGAAACATTACATTGAATGTATTCATCCGGGTTCGACTTCTTATTGTCAAGAGCATACATAGCTTTGTCTGCTATTTTCCTTGATGGTCTTGTTCGATAATTCAACATCAAGACAAAAATAGAAAAAAAAACAACGTACAAATAACAAATCCCAAAAGAAAGCTACACATTTTTTTAATTTTTGTATTTAAGACGCGTCAAAATCAAAGGTAATGGGCCGCCCGGAGCTTTTTCTAGTGTACTGCCGGTCTCTGGACAGTATTCTTACCGAGCTGTAAGAAGTTCTTAGGAAGAGAAAATCTAAGGACCCAGCAGCTGGATTCGAACCCGTGATCTTCGCGTTGGAATCCAGTATTCGCTAACCACTAAGTTAATACGTTCCCCAAAAAGCTACATTTTTAAAAGTCACATCAGTTTTATTGTGTTGACAGCTACAATATCTCCTTTTTTTACATACTAAATAATTTTTCTAAGGCTAATTTGTAAGTCAATCGTAAGAAATTTGGGAAGAGCTCATTTCTGGTAATGGAGGAATTAATGGACCCTTCAAGAAAAAGTTAGAATTCTTGGGTTAAATTATCTGAAGATCAGTGATATCTTTACAAATGACTGAGCAAAACGACTTGGAACCGGGACTATAATAAAGCCTTCCAAAGCACTCTGGGAGGTAGACCACGATAAACTGACAGCGGTGTGAACATTTTTTGGATGATTTATGAACAAGATTTGAGCACTATTATTTTTTTTCTGCGCAGGTAATTGCACCACTCTCAGTAGTTCTACAACCTGCTGGGCAGGTTATCATCGATGTAGGAGAAGTGTTCGAACTAAGATGTGTGGTCACAGGTGGTCAACATCCAACGATATCTTGGCTGAAAGATGCCAATCCCATACTGACTTCCACATCGAATCCTTCTGGTAGGAATAATTTTGTTTTATTCTAAGTTTGTATACATATATCTTTCCGATAATTGGTGCTGTATCTTCTTTTTTTGCTAGATTCTGGTTTTACATGTCCAGTATTTATTCAAGAATCTCTTTGTATTCTCGTTTTTTATCTCTTAAATACACCTAGAAACTTTTAGAGCATGTTTTTATTAAGAATGGAATTCATTGTCGCAACACTAGAAACTTACAATTAGCCCAAGACTATTAACTCCAGTGTCAACGGAATGTTCGAGGTGGTAGATAGTCATCGGATGGATACCGGTATAAAAAAAGAATTTTGACTGTCCCTTCTCGTCAAATGTCCCGCACATATTGCCAATTTGTTTTAAAGCAGGTTAGTGAGTTCTTGCAATATGGAAGAATTATTATTCAAGCTTGTTTACAAACATGTATTTATTATCTCCTTAACAAAAACTTACAGTTTAAAATGTTAAGTATAAGGGTTGATTAAACGCCAAAAGGTACACAAATCAGCAAGTACCCAACATTTCATTAATACTTCATTGATATTATTTAAGTAATTTTACCGCATTAATTTTCATTAATATTTTTTAAGAATTTATTAGATGTCACATACCCTTATGCTGGCCATTTTCATCTACAAAATATTTGTTCAAGTAGCACACCATTTAACTTAGATTGACTGTAATATCTATTTATCTATAATAATCAAACTATTGATTACAGGTAAAAAAGAGAACGTTATGAAAAATAAAAAAATATGAGGCTAAAAAATTCATAAAATTTTTTAAAAATTGCTTACACCAACATTCGTACATCAATGATTTTATTTATTTATTTTTATTTTTAAATAAAAATCGTCGGTTTAAGTTCTTTCTTCGGTTAAAGTAATTGTTATTTTATGTAGTAGTCAAACGTTTGTAATAATAAGTAATAAATAATCTGGCTTTATCGCAAATAATATAGTTTTCTTCAATTACATTCTCAATCTAGGTGTTCTTCCCACAATGTTGTATACATGTAATATAAAATAAATAAGATATGCATATTTTTAGGACAGCTAATTATTCCAGTATTTTACCATAAGTAAAATTAGGGGAACTAAATTAAATTACAATTGAGAAATGAATAAATAATGTTGAATAATCTACTTGTTATTAACTGTGTGTTATTTGTCATCACGAATATTTCGGTAAGACGAATTCAAGACCGAAATATTGTTTTAAATCCTCCGTGATTCAAATTTAAACAGTAGCCGACTCTAAATTTGTCTTTTTCTAATTTAACATGCATGTATATGTGACAACTTCAGAATCAGAAGAATAATTTGGAATAGAGTTAAAATAAAGTACCTATTTATACGAAGATATAATATACATTTTATCACAATTATAACTATTATGAATGAACTGGCCAGCATAAGGGTATGTGACATCTAATAAATTCTTAAAAAATATTAATGAAAATTAATGCGGTAAAATTACTTAAATAATATCAATGAAGTATTAATGAAATGTTGGGTACTTGCTGATTTGTGTACCTTTTGGCGTTTAATCAACCCTTATACTTAACATTTTAAACTGTAAGTTTTTGTTAAGGAGATTTTTGTACCTTTTGGATAGATTTTCCTTTTTGTCTATTAGCAAAGTTACGTCTGCTTTACAGATTTTTTTAAAATTTGGAATAAGCTATTCTATCATTATAACCTGATATGGTGTTAAATCGGAACCGTAACTACCACTGGAGAGATCTTTTTAAAGAATGGTTATAGTTGCGGTCCCCAAACCATCCTCAATAACAATTTTTTTTTGAGAAAGCGTTTTGAATAAAATAGGAAGGTATTTTTACGTAAATAGCAAAATTAAACTGCGATTTCAGTACTTCCTTTTAAGAGGAGCAAGAAAAATAAACTGCGATTACAGTACTTCTCCCTAAAAGGCAAAGATTTTGAATCGAACGACAATTCATTAATGTAAATCGGTTCACTCATTGATAATTTTAACGATTGCAGTACTTCCTCTTAGTAGGTGTAAGAGCATGATGGCACTTCACAGCCATGTAGAGGAGCTTTAATCACTTCTTCGTGCTAAATTTTATCAAAATCGGACTAAGCTTTGTAGAAATATTAGTAATAATAGTTTTAGAAAGGGCCTTATTTGGGTGGGGCAAACTTCCCTTCTTATGAGGCATAGCGTCGAGACTTTTAAAGTACAAATCTGTACAAAATTTTGATTCGAATGACACTTCATTCATGAAAATCGGTTCACGTGTCGATAATTTGAAACGATTGCTATACTTCCCCTTAACAAGTGTAAGAGCAGATCGTCGCTTTATTGTTATGTAGGGGAGCCCTAACCCTATCATCCTATCAAATTTTATCAAAATCGGGCCAAGATTTACAGAGTAATTAGTAATAATAATTTTGGAGGGGGCCTTACATAAAGGGGGCTAACTCCTCTCCCATTCGATGTACAGGGCCGAGACCCCCAAAAGGCACATCTACATAAAATTCCGAATCGAATGACACCTCATTCATGAAAATCGGTTCACGCGTTTAGGCGCTACGTTGTTTACAAAAAAGGTAACAACAAGAACAACAAGAAGAAGAAGAAGAAGAACAAGAACAAGAACATTTTTTGAAAAAGCCGTTTTTGCTCATTTTCGGCAACTTTTTTCTCGAAACCTATTAGATCTGGGTGGTTGCAAAAAAAATTACAGCTATAAAGGAGTGTTTGCTCTATATTTTAAAGAAAATTTGGAAATTTTATCTTTTATAGAAAAAGAGAAAAAAATTGTCAAAGTTGGGTGTTTTTCAACGTTACGCTTTTTCGTGCAGTTTTTGATGGTCAACCCTTATACAACTGTCCTACCGGACAGTTTTAATTTTATTTATTAATTTATATGTCTTTAAGGCCTAAGCCTTTTACAAACGGAGTGTCAATAAACAAATTTCATACGTATTATAATAATTAAATGAAATGATAAAACTTGATAATAAAAGTAAAATAAAAACAATATCATTATTGAAATTAAACTAAACAAACAAAAAGTAATAAAATAATATTTACAGATTCTGTCTAAAGGAAACAAAAAATATAAAATCTGTTTAAAACACAAAAACAATACTTTAACAACTGAAATTATTCGTTTAGTAAAAATGACCTTAACTTTAATACAATAAACGCGTAATTATAAGCAATATAATTTTGATTTTTCGCAACTATACATTAATTCTATAGACCTCTTTGTACATCAGAGGGCAGATTACTTTTGAAATAATGAATCCTTATGGAGGCATATAGAGGACAAACAACAAACAGATGCAAGAAATCCTCCTCAACGTGCATATCACAAACTGTGCACAACAATTTACAATTTATAATATGAATGGATTTCTGTAAAGATATTTTGATAAAATATTTATTAGAAGTTCGCATCTGAGAGCAATCAACCTAGTTACCCTAAAGGATTGTCTAATATTAATTTACTCTTGAGGAACTCCAGCCAAAAGTGGTAGGCTATTATAAATATCACTAAAACGGGAATATTCAAGAGATTGCCTGTCCAACTGGAGCAAATTAGTTTGAAGTTGTTTACATACATGTATTAAATGGTATAAACTTGTGCAGATACTGGCGATCTATTGACCATCTCCAAGGTTAGTCGAGAGCACGCCGGCATGTACCAGTGTGTGGTCAGAGATGAAGAAGAATCTCTACAAAGTTCTACTCAGTTAATTCTAGGAGGTAATATACATTTACATTTCGTATTGCTAAACACTATGGGGAATATGATGCGTGCGGTACAGAAAAACCCCAAAAAATTTAAATTTTAAGAAAGAAATGGTCATGTCGTAAAGTTTGAATTTCTGTTACAGCTTCCAAGCCACAGCTATTGTATAAATTCATTCAACAAACTGTACAGCCAGGTCCTGCTATGTCTTTAAAATGTATAGCTGCTGGAAATCCTACTCCAGAAATTACATGGACTCTGGATGGCTATAGTTTACCACAAAATGAGAGGTAAATGAATGCATAATTGTATTTAATATTTAGGTTTGGTGTAATTACTGACTTCTTGCCCACATTTTGGGGTACTTCAATTCTTCGCTTAAGATGTATTTTGTTAAATTGAAATTATAAAAAAATACAACTAAATGGATCCAAAATGCAAGCTGATTTCTAATAATGACAGAATTAGTAGTTATAGTTTACTCTACAATGTTTTGTATTACAATTACTAGCTGTACCCGGCTGTGGCTCAGTCTGGTTAAATGGTAAGAAAGAGAAGAGAAAGCGCAATTTCCAGATTTTGAGATTTTGCAATCGGAAACATTGAAATGGAATCGTAAAATATTTAGTATAGCGTGTGATGTTTTACGTCCAACAGCTGGCGCTGTTTTTCCAAAAATAGCATGTTTTTACAAATTTCAAAGCAATCGGTGAAGTACTTTCGGAGATTTAAGATTTTGAACAAACATTAGATTTAAAAGGAAACTTTTTAATGAATAATTATATATTATTTGAGTTTTTATAGAGCAGACTGAGGATGACATCAAGAAAAAGTCAAATTATTTTTGTTTTCTGTGTTTCAAATTGTATTACATATCATTGCGGTTAAAAAATTATTTTAGTTCATGAAGATATTTTTCCTTACAGATAGATTTCATGGTATTTAAAAGATCTTACTTTTTAAAACTTCTTTATCTTCGATTTGGAACATTTCAAAATGAATGGTTCTTATTTCTTTCTTAAGAATGTTAACAAGAATTTATTACGGTCATATTTACTTGTTAAATATAAAACAGAAAATTTAAATAGCTTACGTAATAATAATAAAGCCAAGGATGTAAGTGACAATTTAAGATTATGACCAATAATAATGGATTAAATAAGAATAATCAAACTGGTTAATAGCCAGAAGTTCAACTAAATCTGCGTTCATAAAAGGGCTTTCTTCTCCTGCTACAAATAGTGGTTGTAGGGAATAACAATTGTATGACAAGTGTTGACAAGCATGTTTACAAGTGTTGTGTGTTTTAGGGACTGAAAATCGTAGGAAATAGCTAAATTGTCCCGTTATTTGGGACTGTAGGAAATATTGCTAGAGGGCAGTAATAATGTAAATTGGGAGTGCAAACTGAAAGGAATATTTAGATTAATAATTCTAATATTAAAAACGGAAAGTCTAAGAGGGTAATGGACGTCACCAACACTCAGAAATACTAAAAGATTTAGACACTAAAATATTCTTATTTTTATAATTAATTCAATAGTGCAAAAACATACAATAATGAGGTCTAGACCAGAAAAGAATCATTAAAAGACTTACGGTTTTGCCCCTTCGTAATTAGACGCAAATTAACAATTAGCACTTGCTTGGCTATACTTACAAATGTTCCCTTGCAATTAAAATGCAGATTAATACTTAGATAATTTGACAAGGCTTTGGACTTAGCCTTAGACGGACACTGTTCATTATCTTTATAGAATTAAGACACTGCCTATTAGATGGCGTTGGTCTGACAATATTTATCCTCTTTATAGAATTAAGACACTGCCTTTTAAATGGCTTTGGACTGCCAATATTTATCCTCTTTATAGAATTATGACACTGACTATTTGTTGGCTTTGGACTGACAATATTCACTCTCTGTATGGAATTATGGCGCTGCCTTTTAAATGGCTTTGGACTGCCAATATTTATCCTCTTTATAGAATTATGACACACTGACTATTTGATAGCTTTGGACTGACAATATTTATCCTCTTTATAGAATTATGACACTGACTATTGCATGGCTTTGGACTCAGCCTTAAACGAACACTGTTCATTATCTTTACAATGGAAACACTCGCTGACACATTATCTGAGAAACATTACACAAGGGGAGAATGACCATTAAATAATTATATTGTAGTCTGTGTATAGTACACAGTACAGGGTGACCTACACCGGTGCAGGACAGGGCAGAAATCGCCGACTGATCCACACGATGCTTGGGTTGAGCTCTCTTTTTCTTTTATATAGGTTCTGCCAAGTGTTTAGCGGATATGATCTGCAGGCAAAATAGTGCGAACAACTTCAAATTCAAACCTCTCTCCAGGGACCATAACAATATCTACTAAGAATAATATAGGGCCAAGCGTGGATCTTGGAGGTACACCATAGTCACCGCAGTGGTCCACGAGCTATCTACCAACCATTCAACCATCCCTGCTTTTTCTGATTTCTCATCAATGTTCATAATGTTGTATAAATTTAATATTATAGATTCATGGTTGGTCGCTATGTGGCACCTCATGGAAATGTAGTGAGCCACGTGAATATCAGCAATGTGCACGTACAAGATGGTGGTATTTATCAGTGTAAAGCGTCGAACAGAGTGGGCGAAGTTAGCCATAAAGCTGAAATGAGAGTTTATGGTGAGTAGGTAATACTATTTTCATTTTAAGTTTTTGTTGTATGTAATATTTTATTTAATTTAGCGGAATAAAGTTTTTGGCACACAGATTGTTGGACAATAGATATAACTCTTGCAAGGGATCAGGGCTTGGCACTCTTAAAAAATACTGAAATTATTTATTATTTATTGAAAAAAGGCCAACAGTAATATGAACTTCGCTACAGTAGTTGAAGTTTTAAATTTTAAGGGAAGCATTAGTGATGTGAACTTGAATAGGTTAGTTTTATAAATAAATACAAACAGAAGCCGAAATGTGGCAGTTCTTTTTTAACAAAAAGTAAAAGTTTAAAACTTCGCCTATTTTATCAGGCAGGCTTTACGTCCAACTACCAATTAGGTTTCGTGGATGGAAGCGACTAGCAAACATAATTTACTGTAAATTGCTTCCAAGCAATCATAAAATCCAAGGCCTAAGACAGGGAATCGAACCCAGTACCACAATACATATTAGCTTCACAGGTCTCGCCTCTAACTGCTCGGCTACCGCGGGAAACTATTTTCAGTATACACAAAGGATTTTTTCGTGAGTTTAGTGCATTCAACAATGCAGCTCTGTGAAAACCTTAATTTTTCCGAATAAATAATGTTTTTTTTTTTCAGCAAGTTTATTACATCAATTCAATTGAACTTGAGTGTAATATAATTTAATTTATTTATTTAAGGAATTATCTAATATAAGCATAGTTTAAATTTATATACAATATTTTCGTTACAATTATAAAGGAGTTGTTATTTTATTTAGGTCTTCCTTACATACGTCCCATGCCAAATATCTCTGCAGTAGCTGGTGAACCGTTGTACATATCCTGCCCGGCAGCTGGCTATCCAATAGACCAAATATCTTGGGAAAAAGGTTTGTTATATTGAAAATAATACTTTTTTTTAAGAAGTCTCCCCATAATTGATGGTTTCCTCACCCAATATTCTTCTCCTTCAATGAACCCTATCCTCAACATCACTCTCCGTCAATCCACAGCCCAGCCATGTCTTCACCGACTTCTGTCTTCCAAGTAAGTCTGGGTCTAGAAATGGACGAATTTAGTTTATTGTAATCTTTACCCATCACGTAATCTTTTTTGAAAAATCTCATTTTGGAATGCCCAAATAGTTGAATATAGTGAATTTTTGCAATTAAATATAAAATGCTCATTTACAAAATAAAGTAAAGTCATCGCCTATTTTTTTGAGGCGGGGCCTAAAGTCCAACTACTACCAAAATGGTGTCGTGGACGGAGGGCGGAAGCTCATAGTTTATTATAAACAATTTTATCTAATAAATAAAAACTAGTCATACGCGGGATTCGAACCGGTGAACTCCTTCATTCAAAGCCATGCTCTTGACCACTAGACCGAAGTCTGCCCCCATTTTAGAAGTATTAAATGAGTTATGTATCTAATAATCCCTATTATTTTGTGCTGAAAAATAATTTAGAATCCATTGCTACAGTGGAAAAAAAAAAAAAACAGTCTGAAACTGTATAAGAGGAAATGGATTGCCTTTAGCCACTTCATCTTCATCGACATTTGTCTTATGATTACATTGTTTAATCCATATTCATTTATTAAAATATAAAAATACGGCCCTAGCATTTGAACAGATTCTTTATGAACACAAGAATGTATATAATTTTCTAATCTTTATGTTTAGATGGTAAGAGACTTCCACTAAACAGGCGGCAGAGGATCTATCCAAATGGCACCCTGCACATAACGAACGTGGAACACGAGCAAGATAGAGGAAGCTATCGCTGTTCCGTACAGAACAAACAAGGAAAAGCAGCGTCCCAAGTTTTGCACATGTCAGTGATTGGTGCGTTTTTACATTAACATTATCTTCTATCATAATTTGGAAACTGAACTCCTTAAATTGTAACTTCCAAGGAACACTCCAAAATTATTTTAAAATCTCCATTATGATGTCTGGGACTGCAATTTTGGAATACTTTTGGAGATATTTTCCATGATAGCCATACTTTATTCCATAATCGTAGTTTGTTTCAGCGCTTGCTCTTCTATGTTCAGGATGTCTTGGTTAACAGTGAAGTCACCGACTTACATAAGGCAAAATCAGTACACTATGTTTCTTTTACCTTTTGATAACTTTGATTTTAGTGATCTTTAAAAAGAAACAAAAAATAAAAGTAAAAAGTCCACCATTAGGAGAGCTAAAGGAACTCCTGGTGTTTCGAGACAAAATGTCTGTAAACAATGTCAAACCTTCCAGGCGTGACAGCAACATCCTTTTGGAAAAGCTCAGCTTTTGGGTTGTCACTTGACTGCTCCCTAAAATGCAGTCTCTGGATTGAATTTTTAAGATGATTCTGTTCCATTTAGTGTCAGCTATCGGATTCCCAAAAACACACCTTTGTTTACTGACACCTCTTTTTATAAATTAGCCTAATTTTACATCCATCTGCAGAAAGAAGGCAGAATCTGGTACTCTTCTGATTAAAAGGACGGGCAATTTGCTTGCCTGAATTCTGTGAACCTTTTTCGAAGGAGTTTCGATGTTTTGCAGTAATTGCCTTGGCTCGCTGAAATGGGCTTGAATCTCTTTATACTTACTAACTGGGGAACTTTTTGTCCCTTCAGGAAACCTTACTCTCTTCTCTCTATCTTTCAGTGCAATAATTGGCTGCAAAGGGTCAATTCTTGGTAAGTCATACCTACTTTCAACAACACCATTCTTCAGGCATGTTTAACTTATTGTAACAACTTCATCCAAATAAAACAATACCGACATAAAGATCGGAATCTTGTTTTCCATTTGTAATGGAAACAATTCTCAATTAGATATTGAATTTAACTTGAGAGGTTTGAAATTTAGAGTTTGAAGAAATAGGATTGATTACGCCTGTAAAGTAATTAATATAACATCAAGAAATTTAGGCTATTCTTTTGTGGCACCCGAGAAGATTCAGGTCAGTTTTTGTCCTTAAAAACTAGCCCAGTAAGTATTTTGAAAGTGCAGGTCGGAATAATAGTATAAGACATGCTGAAATTGATCAAAGAGCAAAGAATAAAGTAGGCAATCGGGGAAAAGATCTCCTCAGATAGAAACTGGGACCACTTCTTTGAGAGATCTTCCACAGCAGAAAATATTTTGAGTAAACTATATGAGTGTTTCAGTTCCACCACGAATTGCGCCGTTCGTACTGCAGGGCGACCTGCTGGTAGGGGAAAGGGTGCGCGTACAGTGCTTTGTCACCAAGGGTGACCTGCCGCTGGAGCTGGGATGGTATAAAGACACTGTACCTTTGGTTTCGGGTGCCTCCGATGTGGTAGTCAGGAGGTACGATCAGTACACCAGCTCGCTAAGTATTGATTCGCTGACCAGCCAGCACGCTGGCAACTACACGTGTGTGGCGACCAACGCTGCTGCTACCGCTCAATACACGGCTACCCTGCTTGTCAACGGTAAATTTTTTGGAGGCACCGCTTTCAGATGGGATAACTCAGTGAAATGCACGTATTATTATCCAAAATTCACTCTGATTTCTAGCCATAAACAGTGCATAATACCTTGTTTAGTAAACTTGGTGTCAAGATACAACGGCTAAATTCGGAACAGTACAGATATTTTTAAAATGGATCAACAATATCCATCAGTCATTGCTTTCGAAGTCTGTAGTGCATACTTGAAATCGAAAATGCTGTTTTCAAATAAAACTTTTAGATGAAGAATGTATTTTTGGGAAGGGTGGGCAAAATCATTACTCTTCCACTACATTTCAGTTGATGCTTTACTCCTACCTTTCATCGGGTGCTCCTGAAAATATGTGGCCAACAGAAATTATAAGGTTACTTAAAAAATGAAGTAATCCCGATTTTTGTTTCGGGCTTTTTGTCCTATCACCGACCAGATCTCGTGGACAGTATCACATTAATTAAAATCCAAGGGCAATGCCGAGAATTGAACCCAGTACCACAATGCATATTAGCTTCGCAGGTCTCGCCTCTAACTACTCGGCTACAGCGCCTTTATTAGTATTATTTTTATCGCATAAATTTCCTTTTCATTGGAAATCCTTCGATGTTCAAATTTTTACATCGATCCGTGATCAGTAGAATGCAGTATGAATTCGCCTTTTGATTTTTTATACAACTTGCACATTATGTAATTTTTACATAGTCGTAAGAAACACTATTAATTAGGTAAAAACGTTTCGTTTCGTATCCAGATAACCTTTAAACATTTTGGTAAATCACACCTCTGGGAGCAGTAGAGGAATCTCAATAAGAACTTATGATTAGAAGGAGAACTCAATCATATCCATCTAGTCAATTAAGTCAGTTTTTATGTTCATGTTGTTCCGATTGTGCCTCTTTATCTGTTCACCAGGTATATTAAACACATAGTTTTTCAGTTTAGAAGTTAAAAACTTCTGCCTAATAGTGCATTTGGTTATCCTATCTTTATAGCGGGCCTCATTTTATTATTTCTTTTTTAGAATATTAGGATATTTCGCGACTCTGTTTCAGTGCCACCAAAGCTAGGTCCTTTCACGTTTGGCGAAGTGATGGAAGGTGTGCGTACCCAAGTGCAGTGCGTAGTACAAGCCGGTGATCTACCATTGAAGTTAGAATGGCGCAAAGATGATGAGCATATACCAGCCAATTTGGGTGTAGTGGTAACTGAGGACGACTACACTAGCACGCTAGCTATAGCAACGGTCACCGCACAGCACGCTGGCCAGTATACGTGCTTAGCTACCAACCAAGCTAAATCTACTAAGCAGTCTGATCGACTAGTTGTCACCGGTACACCAAACCAAGCAAAAGAAAGACATTCACGATTCTCTTCAAGCAAAAGCACAGTTTTCACTTCTTGATGCCTCCAAGCACACTAAACTTTCTTTTTTTTTTTATCCTGTTCACTCTGTCTGCTCGCTAAAAATAATTTAAATAATTATAATCACGCACCTAAAAATGCACCTTCACGCATCTATCTATGGCGGCACTCGATGTCTTCCTTATTTTAGCACCAATTTGCAACTAACAGTGCACAGTTACAATAAGTGTTGAAACTTTTCGATTATGAATTCAATTATCTAATTTAAATTAAAAAAAAAAAAAAGAGAGAACTTAAACTAATTCATTAAGATGAAAAAGACAAGTGTGAATTATTCAGACAGAATCAGAACTAGCCCGCAAGTGCTCATACCAGTGATGCCTTCGACCTTGGATACTGGAAGACGGTAGAACATTTGCAGTAACTGTAGAATGTATCTTTGAACAAAATATTGCTTGAGTGATTTTACACCTTTATAAATCTGTGACCGAAAAATGTATAATCACTTTGAAATATAATGTTGAACATATATTACAATAGCAATTTCTAAGCAAATTAAATTGCAATTTTCAAATATATTTTGCAAGCAAATTAAACATTTTCTAGTCAAAGAATTATCTCACATTTAACACATTTCTCTCACTTTTCATTTCTTTTTTAATCAACTTTTTACATCGTATAAAAAACATATAGAAATTCGATTTTCTGATACCCATTAGATCCATTTCGTAACCTTATTCTGCAAAATTTAAGCTACTTTTTTATCATAATAATAATTGTTGAACTAACTTTGAACCACCAGTGCAGTACCGAAACTTGTGCACACTCCGCAGCCTCCAACTAATTTTATAACTTAATTTTGAACCGTTTTATTTTGCATTAATTCTTTTTAAGTCAGTATAACACTACTAAGCAACATTTTTGGCAAAGGTGAAGTAGAAGAATGCATATGAAATAGTAAAGCGGATGCACATTTAAGGGAGACTAAAGGTAGTTAGTCCTGATAAAAAAATTGCAATAGAAACTAGGATGAAACAACAATAAGTATAATGACTTTTTACACATTTGTTGGGCGACTAAACTGTCAACTATCGTGACATTTTGCTTAGTGGTAGATGAAGCAATAATCGATGACCTGCCGAAAATGGACTCTTAATAAATCAATTTAGAATCAATTCTATTCAAATCAGTTATGATTTTGAAGTGAGTTTCTCCAATACCGGGAGCATGTTAAATGTTTAGTAAAAATATTAAATTTTTTTTCAGCTAACTCTCCTCAACATTTCACAGTCCTGCAACAGCCTTAACAGGACCTGTATCCTGTAAGGCCGCCTGGCTAGCCAGGCTGAAATTAAAGCTCTGGCCTATCCTGGTAAGAACCAAATTTCGGCCAATTCTTGGCCATGCTGCTCTCAATTTGTTAGGAGCTTTGATTACTGTTTCGGTTGCTTGGTCCCCCTGGTCATTCCGGGATGAAACAGCAATGGAAGGAGCTGCATGGATGACAATGACTCCTCAGCCAATGATTCTAATTATGAGCTTCATTAGAGCCTGTGTCAAGACTTCGTTCGTTCCAAAAGAAGGCACGAATTTGTTCTTTATAATACATTATTGCTGTCCAAAATGATGAGAACTTCCTCTTGTCTGATGCCAAATATTTCGGTCTCTAACATCTTTAAGTGATTTTCGAGAGAATTACCTTATAAACTCGGGCTCCCGTAAATTAGGGTACCTCCATCTATACTCCACAATATAATAGTTTAGAATTCCCCTCTCACCACCCAAAAATTAAAAAAAAAAAAAGTTTTATTTCTCTGAACCACCCAAACACTTACATCCAACACACAAGTCATTCTACAGACATCATTAATATTAATCAGGGTGATTAAGATACCTTGAAGGCTGAAAATTCCCAAATCAGTCTTCTTGATGAACAACTGTGCAAAAAAAAAAAAAAGTATTGTTTTGAGTAAGAATTTTGATAGAAGCACTAGCCCAGAGCACCGACACCGCTTTCAGCATTCTCTGCACTCCGCACATACTGGCACATAGTGCATGCATGTCGACTAATCTCTGTTTGCCAGTCTAGAGCATCACCACTACTTGTAATATTTTGTTTAAAGATCATTCCATCATTTCTTGATGTAATAATTTATTCTCCTTTATCTGTTACACTGATTTGCTTCATTATTATTTTTTTTTCCGAGTTTTGTTAAATGTAATATCTACAAATTTTATAAATTAAATATAAAATATGTGCATCTTATTAACTAGCGCAGGCTTTGCTATTCTGACACAGGCAGTACAATAGTTTTTATTCTACTCCTTTTTAATTTAGGCGCATTCTCTTCCGAGATCTTGGCGTCCAATAGGTATTAAATGTATTCACATCACTGGAAAGAAACTATCGATTTCTAAGCAGATGTTGCTTTAAAAAAGTACAAGGGCACCAAGAAGCAAGGACTCAAACCCTTGGCCTTCTGGCACGGCCACAGTGTTCCAGAATAGCCCTTTTGGTGAAAATATTAAGTAATGTACTAATTTTTATTTTTTCATGAATCAAGAGAAAAGAAATTTTCATTAACATGCACAAGATATACTGGAATAAGTTGTGCTTAATTCATGCACAATGTCTTTAACTTTTAATGTAAGGTTCGTTGTTTACAGTGTAGGTTAATTTTAGCCCAACTCACTCTGTTTCCAACATAATATTCAGGGTAACACTGCTGTTTTGCTCTAATTTATAATATATGACAAAATCTTTCTGTTTTCAATTTCCTCATAGAGTTATCCAACGGTTATGATAACTGTTGTCAACAGTTATGATGATGTAGCTTAAAGTTAAGTACTCCACAAATTTTACACTACCCTGAAGATGGTAACAGATTTACCGAAACTTTGGTGAGATGGAACAAAATTTGTGTTTGAATTAATTGATTGACCGCACCTCAATATTCCCAATATCATCAATTTAACAACGGTCAACAACCAAAACTATTGTTAAAATCTAACTCAAGGCCATCCCTTCTATTAGTTTGGGCTTCTATACAAATGAGGTTTTAATTGATTTATTTAGGAATTTATAGTTCGGTGAGCATGCCAAACAGTCACCTTTCAATCTCTAGCACACCTACGGTTGGGATATCCGTCTTCTTTTTTAGATCTAAATATCAAGTCAACATAATTTCTGACACAAAGTTTTCCGTTTATTGGTAAGACATTAATGGAATTAGATTGCCGTCTAAATGGTAAATCCTTCCGTTTAGAAACCCCTTATCACTACCGGCTATGATCGCATACCTTTATTGGATTTATAATATATAATATATAATATATTATATATATACACATAACTGATTTTCTGTTTCTTGACACGTATACTGAACAGCAAAATAATTTAGGTTTTGCTCTGTAAAAGGCCTCGTTGAAAGTTTAATATCAATTAAATCTAATAAAATTATTAACACTGCTCTGTGTCAGAAACGTTCAACTGTCCATGCGCACTTGCACGTATTTGTATGGAGTGATAGAGAATATTTTGTGATTATTAAGCACAATATGCTATAAAAGTACTTATTTGATGGACTATGAACAAATACAAAAAATGTGTAACGTTATTAAAAATAAAAATAAAACATATTAATTAATTTGAGAAAATATTATAATCGTAAGTAATGTTATTTCTATAAATTATAATGCAATCTATAATAATTTTTAAAATACCTAATGATACATTAATGTAGTATCTTCGACAAACTTGTTTCAGAGTTCATTAAATCATTCTCTTTGAGTTTAAATTAGCTTATTACTTTGCATTTCTGTGTGTATTTTATTTGAAGATTTTGAACTGTTGCAGTCCCACCTAAATGGATATCCGAACCCAAGGATGTGAACGTCACCAAAGATGGTGTAGCGATATTTGAATGTAAAGCTGATGGCTTTCCAACACCACAGACTACGTGGCGAAAGATTATTGGTAAGTAACTTTTGGTTACGAAAACGACTATTAATGGAGTGGGTCAAATGAATAAAACTGGCATAGTCCTCCAAAGACCTATCTGCGGTCTTAAGGGTTAAATTAAAGGAAATTTAGAATTTACTACTATTTAATAGGACACAATCCGAATGAGTACCAGGATCTTAGTGTAGGACAAAATGGGATCTCCGTGTTTCCCAACGGTACCATGATGATCAAACCAACACTGTCCGAACACGAGGGGCAGTATCTTTGTGAGGCAAGCAATGGAATTGGTGCCGGAATTAGTTCAACTGTATCACTAAATGTTCACAGTAAGTTGTTTCTTATCTATTACCACGAAAATGATTGGATTTACTTTTTTTTGTTGTTGAAACTATTTTTGTATACTTTTATGTTTCAGACCCTCCTCTGTTCGAGAATATTTCAAGCCAGGAAAGCGTTCGACGTGGACAATCTCAGACATTGACCTGTGAGGCGCATGGAGATTTACCGATGACAATATCTTGGGCGAAACATCCTTCTGGGCAATTAGATTCCAGGTAAACAATCTACTGGGTTTGCTTTCATGTTCGCAAAGAATCGTGAAAACTTTAATTAAGAAATTCCAGTTGAAGTTTCTGAAGACTACATATGATGGTCTATTCAATTCTAAATTGGCCTTTGTTGTTGAAGTGTGGGGATGTTACGCCCATGCTACATACATGTTTAGGCTACTAAAGAGAGCTATTAGGACTCTTATTAAGAACCTAATTCCAGATAGCTGTCAGTAATTCTCTCGGTAGTTAAATATAATGACCACACTCTCAGTTTTCATTTTCAAACATGAACTAACATAGAAAAAGACAATTTACTAGAAGCTATGAAGCTTTAAGCGTTCCTTATAAACAACATGTAATTAATTTTCGTTCCAGTATTATATCGGCTATTACCGGACAGAGAGCTGGAAGAAAAAATCTAAGGGCAAGCAGCTGGATTCGAAACCGGGATCTCTGCGTGGGGATGCAATACGCTAATCGCATAGCTAAACCCTTCCCTTGTTAAACTAATGTTATAATATTCTGTTTATTATTATTGACGAGCCTTAGTAGGACAGTAGCATCAAGACGTTATGCAAGTATAATAAAAATATATGATTGATCATTTTGTTTTAGGTATGAAATTAGAGAGAAGCAAATCCGAGGGAACCTAATCTCCGAACTGGTCATCGAGAACACCATTAAATCGGACAGTGGACAGTACATGTGTATCGCCACCAATCCGTACGGGACTGCCCAGCAGAATGTTTATCTCCAAGTGCAAGGTACAGTTAGTTCTTAAAATATGCACGGTTAAACCATTTTCCAAAATATTCGAAAGTTCTATCTGGTCTAAGAATTTATACTGATGGTTACAAAAAGGGAGGACACTTGCGTCCTGACCAAAAAACACTGTTGTAAAAAGTCAAAATACTTGCGTAATTTTATTAGATTTAGACGTTTTTTTAATCATGTTTAGGCAAGTTCCATGAACATCTTTTGGCGAAAATTTAGGAAATTGAAAGTGTGTCCATCCTCGAGTAGGTACAACGTGACTTTCCTACTCCCTGAATAGCAGCATAGTTAGTATCTATCAGATCTCAGAACCTATACAAGACATAATTATTATTTTCGGGACTTCCTAAGGAAGTAGGGATTTAGCTTATTGTGGCTTTCATCCCTCTTCCCTAAATCCATCCAAAAGAAAAAGAAAAGATTCTAAGAAGATTCCCGCTTCAGAGTATCAAGTATATAAAAGATCAGATCGTATCTTGTGCAGCAGAGCCTCGGCAAGCTCTGATGTTTTGTCGAGAAGAACTAAAGAAAAAGATACTAGCAAAGCACTGCTCTGGTATACCTAGAGACTGAAGACCGTTGATGGTTCCTGCAGACTATGCGCGGGTGGAGAATGTAGTGTAGACTTCAGTATATCTCCATGGTGGGTGCAGTACCATTATTACCCACTTTTTGGAGAAGGAACTAGAACCATTTCGTTAAAGAAGTAGGCTTAGAAGAGTTCTTTTAGAATAAGCAGGCCCATTTTGGCTAATATCAAGCCACTATTAAGTCTTTTAACCAAACCTGATCACATTGCAGATGCACCTGGCAAGCCAATTGATGTTCACGTTGTGGATATAGGAAGTCGTTCTGCAAAAGTATCCTGGTTGCCACCTACCGACGAACAAAATCTTCCACTTCAGTACAATGTCCAGTACAAAAGAGAGTCAGGTATACTGAATGTCTTTTTTTATTAGTGAAGCTTGTTTTTCCCATTTATTGCTACTTTTCTACTCAGTTTTATTATTTTATATTTTAACGTTGTTTTCTTTGTTTGTAATTAATGTTTAAACCATATAAACCAGATTAATACAAGTTTATACTTTAATATTGGTATCTATTAGGTTATTAAGCACACAGACAATTATAGAATGAGGTCAATCGAGGCTTGCCTTATAACTGACAACGGGTTTGGGCCAAACTCTTAGACAGCACTAATCAATAAACGGTTTAAGTTCCTGTAACTGATTGAACTTAGATCGAGTTATCTCCAATGGGCCGTCACACAATGTTGAAGGTTCAAGATACTCTCGAGGAAGACGCCTTCGCTGAGGAAGTATTATATAATCTTGTGGATGGCCGAAGTTTGAAGCACATTTCCACTATTAGACCTGTATAAAAATCCTCTGATATCATTCACTGAGGGTTCACCCTTTTTTACCAGGTCTGATAGACTGGAAATTGGTGGTTAGATGCTCCGTAATCTTATTTGATTACGTTAGTTTTCTTAGTTTTTATTCTGACAATATTCTGGCTAAAGCACATAGCATATTTAGCGACCACAGTTCACTGTATAATGTTTAGAGTCACATAGCAGTCTTTCTTACGAGAATTTGTTTAGTAAACTAGTCATAACAGTCTAAATGTCGAAACCTCCAAAAAGTGCACATAGCAGATATTAGTTTGACAACGACGATATGTATTTGTGCTCCATATAGTCTAGCATACGTCACTTAAAGTTTCTTCTCTACACCCATGCACCAAAAACGCAGCCTCTTATCAAAGTTTAGTATCAAGACTCTTGACTATTTCTTCTGACAGTTTTCACGATGTAGTTTCATAGTTATTCTTACATTTGGAAGACTAGTTGGCTGTTTTGAATGAAAATAATGGATTGACTTATTTCTCTGTATTAAACGTGTATATCTGGTCTAATTCAGAAGTTTGTTTGTAGGTGTAATAATGGACGAATGGGAGTCTGCGAATGCTGGCAGTGAAAATCATCTAACAATAAACAATCTCCATCCAGCGAATGTCTACTCGGTGCGAGTTCAAGCTGAAAATCACCTAGGAGCTGGCGAACCTAGTGATATTATACAGGTACAGACTTGTGCATTCACAAGTCTAGATATCCATTAAAATAAGCAGTGGGTTCACTGTATTTAGATGATATAGTTTGTATAATAAGGTTGAATTATATTCCATACTATTAACCAATAATATAGTTCTAATAACGGGAATTTATTTCAAATCGGTGAAAGAAGTACTAAGGTACAATAAAATAAAATAAAATGATATTGCTCACATTAAGTGACAGCGCTTCAGAAAAAGAATTTCAGCAGACCGTTGAGTACAAAGATAAAGCGTTAACAGCAATAGCCACGTTAGAAGTAAAGCTGAAAAGAAGAATTCGAAGCGATGATAAAAGATTTTTCTTTACTAAATATTTTATGTAAAGTAGGTTATAATTGCATTTTTAAAGCACATTAGTAGATAAAAATGCTTTTTTTCCTTAATATTCGGGAAGGCTTCCTCTGGATACGCCTATGAGCTTAGGTGTCGGATTTTGACCCAAAATTACCTCCGGAATGAATATCAAGTTTCAATTTTAAGTGAGTTTTACATATGGAGACCAATTTGTCGGTACACTATTTCTTAATCACGGAGTCTTCTTTAAAACATCAGCACGCTCAATATATCATATTAGAAAGCTGTTATACAACGCAAAACTCAAAACATGATAAGGGTTTTTTTTTTTTTTTAATCATCCTAGTTCTCTTGATGCTTTAGATAACGACTAATATGGAAGTGCCTTCGGGAGAAGCTCAAGGTCTGACTGTGGGAGCTGCATCATCAACTGAACTTACGGCCACCTGGCTGCCTCCACCATCGCACACGCACAACGGACAACTGCTTGGTTACTACGTGGGAATTAGAGAGTACAGGTATTCAAACAATCCAAAGCTATGAAAATACCAAGCCAAAGGATGATATGAATGAAAAATTATGTTTAAAAGTTTCAAAAATGAAGAAGAAAAAAAAAAACCTCATAAATCCCTTTACTCCATCCAAAATGAGGTACCGATTGTGCGCCACTCATTCACAAATTAGGGAAGGGATTAGCTATGCGGTTAGCGCATTGGATTCCCACGCGGGAGACCCGGGTTCTTTCGGAGATTTAAGATTTAAGAACAAACGAACATTAGGTTTAAAAAGAAACTTTTTAATGAATAATTATATTTTACGTATTTGAGTTTTTATAGAGCAGGCTAAGGATGGCCTCAAGAAAAAGACAAATTATCTTGAATGCGTTTCAAAATTGTATTACATATCATTGCAGTAAAAAATTCTTTTAGTTCATGAAGATATTTTTCCTTACAGATAGATTTCATAGTATTTAAAAGATCTTACTTTTTAAAACTTCTTTATCTTCGATTTGGAAAATTTCAAAATGTATTGTTCTTATTTCTTTCTTAAGAATGATAAAAAGAATTTATTAGGGTGATATTTACTTGTTAAATATAAAATCGAAACTTGAAATGGAAAGTTTAAAACGTTTAGTATAATGGTTGATTAAACGCTAAAAAGTACCCAAATCAGCAAGTACCCAACATTTCATTAATACTTCATTGATATCATTTGAGCTTGGGATTGACATTAATATTTTTTAGAATTTATTAGATGTCATAGACCCTAATGCTGGCTATTTTCATATACCAAAGATTTGTTCAAGTAGCACACCATTTAACTTAGATTAACCTATAATAATCAAACAGTTAATTTCAGATTAAAAAGAAAAACGTTATAAAATATAATAAATTATTACTAAAAAATTGCAATTTATATCATTTATAGAGCTAACTTTTCTCTACAATTCGGTAAAGAATCCATTGAAAATGGAACAATACGAAAAGAGATATAAACGTTTGAAATTTAAAAACCTCCTTCTTTTTTTTTTTGTTCAGCAAGGTACCTGGAGGTGTGTTCAACTTCACCACTACTACTGCTTCCCCGGGTAGTATGTCATTAACTTTGAAGGGACTTCATCCGTTTAGAAAATATGGAATCGTCGTACAAGCTTTTAATCAAAAAGGCCCAGGGCCTGTCACATCAGAATTTCTTGCTCATACGTTGGAGGATGGTAAGTACTGATTTGATTATGTAATTTGTGTGGTAGGTATTAAAAATAAGGGCAATTTCCTGGCATAATCTTCAACTGTACTTGGTACTGGTTACCAAATGTTTTGCATTAGGATAGCTTCTATTTTCAACTTATGGATTGTACCCGAGTACCGCTCGGTTACAACGACAATATCTATCAAGTCCTCTTCATTTCATCTTATAAGAAAGAGCATTTTACATTTTGCAACGCCAATAACCGATCTGGAAAGTTTCTGTTTTGGATTAGCAGGTTATTATTATGCCGTCCATAAATATTATGATGAGTAACACACTTCAGCTGTACCCTACATTTAATGATACAAACATTTTAGAGAGTGAGGACAAAAATAGATTCAAATTTACTTTGCAATAATCTATACATTTGACAGTGCCTTCTGCTGCGCCTTCCAACGTGGAATGCTCTGCTCAGAGCTCAGAAAGTATTTTGGTTACATGGAAACCTCCTCCAGCTGATCACCACAATGGCAGAATACAGGGATACCGGACATACTATGAAAACGTGGCCGAATACCCACCAGGTACATATCCTTCATCAATTATTTTCTTTTACAATTTTGTTTTTTTAAACTATTTTTTGTAGCGTTCATGACTTTCTTTTTTTGGCATTCGTTGTTACTTGAAATCCATTATTTCTCAGCCTAGAGAGTGATCGGTTCGCAACATCCTGCCTGCTGAAGGTGATGCCTCCTAAAAGCTGGCAATCCATCTTCCTTATCCGGGTGGTTTTGCAAGGGAAAGGTATCCTTAGGATGTGTCATTAAGGAACTTTTTTTGAGTTTAATGTTAATTTAGTGTGTATAAAGGTAGAGTTAAGCAATCGCCTATTTTTTCAGGCGGGGATTAACGTCCATTTACTCAATTAGGTATCGTGGACATGGGCGGAAGCACATACTTTACTATAAACAATTTTTTCTAACAAATAAAAAGTAGTCATACGCGGGATTCGAACTGGTGATCTCCTGCATACAAAGCCAAGCTCTTGACCACTAGACCAAACTATAAGAAGTGTACATGTTTACAAATATTTGTTTGTTTCTAGGATTTATTGAGGCCGATACTAAATCTTCTAATGAACTATCAATCAAACTCTTAGGATTACAAAAATTTGCAAACTACAGCATTGAAGTATGGGCATTTACTAAAGTTGGTGACGGTCTGAAGAGTTCGCCAATTTTTTGTTCCACCGATGAAGATGGTTAGTGTAACATTTTTTTTAATAAATAGCCGAACAAGTTTTGACAAGTTATAACAAGTGTTAAAGACAAGATGCTGGTAAAAGAAAGTACAGTCTAGTGAGTACAATACAAAGGGCTAGTTGGAAGATTGTGGCATGCCGTTGATAAGTATCTCTGCAGTACAGATACTGTTAAGTAAGGACTGCTAAGTGGAAGGATTTCCCTTGGAATAGCCACCTGATCTTCGTCATTTTACAAAACCTATGTTCCTTAAAGTTTAGCTAGAGATTTGCCTTACTAAGGCTATCTGTAATCTTCTTGTATCGCTGCCTAATCAATAATAGGTTTGTCTAAACAGCCTTATAGTGGGTAGCTGGAAGTTCATCGAAGTTCAGGTGATTATTGGCCAATATAACTCAGAATTTGAAGAGTTTTTTTAAGGTTGGAGGTGGATTCATTGTTTTATTTTAAGAGTTGCTGCTGAGGATGATAGTATTAACTCTTATTTTTAGCTGCAGCGTATCCAGTTATATTTCCAAATTACATTTTAAAAAGCATTTAATATTAATGCGCTTTTTTTTCAGTCCCCGATGCGCCAGCTAATATTAAAGTAGTGTCTACTTCAGAAACATCACTGATTGTATCTTGGCTACCACCTATCAGAGCAAATGGCATACTTACAGCCTACTTCGTCTACTGGAGGCCACTGGAAGGTGGTAAGGATAGATCTGCAGAAAGGAAAAGAGTTCCTCCCAGTTCATCATATTTCCAGTTGAATCATCTGACGCGAGCAGTTACCTATGAAGTGTGGGTTTCGGCGAGCACTAGACCTGGAGAGGGTCAACCAACCCATACTCTCTACGCGACTCCTTCTAATAAAGGTAAGTCTAATATACAGTACATATCTACATTGTTAAATTCAGACTGTTCGAACTGTTTTTGTGTTTAGGTACTACCGAAATCATTTCACTGGGAAGAGCGTTGTCAGTTATTGGCGGAGAATCGGTTACTTTACCATGCATCACAACATCCGACTCAGAGAACAACAGGATATGGACCCCAAAAAGTCTTCCACACAATACCAGAGTGCTAGCAGACGGCAGTCTATATATTGCGGCCGCTCAGCGTGCTCATCACAGAAACTATACCTGCTTGGTGGACAGCTCTGTGACCACCGACGAAATACAATACTCACTTAGAGTGATTGGTATGTTGAAAGATAACTATTGTAAAGTAGCGGCCGTAAGTTTTCTTAATAATTCTTTTATGTTGCTTTAAATTTCAGTGGCACCGGATCCTCCAGAACTGACAGTAACTGGACGTGGCCAAGACTGGCTGGAGTTAACTTGGACGGTCTTGGAAAATGGTGGCAGTCCAGTACGAGGATACATCCTAGAGCATTCCTTGGCCTCATCACCAATGATACAGTGGACTGAAGTGCAAATAGCTAGGGATCGCAACTCCTTTCGACTTGGGGAACTTCTGTGTGGTACAAGGTACTTTTTTTTCTCCACCGAACTTGAAGCATCTGGTATGTTCTTCAAGCGTTGTGTACACAGTTTATTAAGTAGAACATTAAATAAATCTTTTGTTTTTAGCTACAACTTGAGAATGTGTGCATACAACTCAGCGGGAACTGGACGCAGTTCAGAAGTACTCGGTTCACGAACCGAAGGAGGACGTCCAATTAAGCCGCCACATGTGGCGTTCATACAAGGCAACGTGAGCACCATAACACTAAATCTAGCTGCTTGGAATGGGAACGGATGTCCTATCGATAGTTTTAGTATTGAGTACAAGGAACAATCGCATTCTGGGTGGCTAATGGGTAAGTCTTGAAAGAAATTGGTGTTTTTTAAATTTTAATGTTTAAGCGCATATATTAATTATAAATAAAATACATCGATTTCTAGTTGGCAAAAACATACAAAACCAAGATAAGTTCGAAATAGTTGGTTTGTGGCCAGGAAAGCGTTATACAATTAAAGTGAAAGTAGAGAACAGCGCTGGTTCAACTATTGGAGAATATTCCTTCACAACACTCCAGAATTTGGGAGGTAAATTTTAGAACTTATTTTTCTTGTTTACTCTGCGATTCTCTTCTGGCCAGATATCGATGCATACTTTTTAACCTGAAAGGCTATTTATTATTCGTCAATGGAGTGGGCGAAGCTTTAAGTTATCCAAAGCCTTCTTGACTCACATATAAAGCTACTCCAAGGAAAACACCAAGAAAAACCGACCTTGATTGGAAAACAGCCCCAGGCTTGAGCCGACTTAAGAAGTTACAGCTGGATGGACAAATCGAGTAACCACTTTAACAAGAAGCAGCCAAAACTCCTTTTCTGTTCATCATTTTTACCAGTTATCCTAAATACCTCAAGCAAACCCTCTTAAGATTGATGATTGTTTCCTCCTCCGTCTTAAATACTCTACAGAAAAGCATCAGTCCCTTTTTTTCATAGCAGTATCTCATAAATTCACAATGCCCAGGGTGGAAATTAAACGACCAGGTATCTGAATGAGATCCGTGAAAGATCCGACAGTATATCACAATCATCCTGTACGGACCTTTTACTAGTTACTCGATTTATAATGGTTTGAAAATCCATTTGTAGTAAGTCCACGTTAACTATGTAGTAATCCATAGACAGTATGAGAAAAATTGTAAATAATAATTAAATAGGAGGGAAGGGATTAGCTATGCGGTTAGAGTATTAGATTCCCATGCGGAGGTCCCGAGTTCGAATCCAGCTGCTGGCCCTTAGGTTTTTCTCTCTTCCTAGGATCTTCTTACGGTTCACTGTCCTCGTGATGGACAGTGTTGTCTGTAAAGAGAGAACACTGTCCGGAAACCAGCAGTGCCCTGAAAAAAGCACCGGGCGCCAACAACCTCAGATGCTGACGCGCCTTAAATCATTAAAATAAATAAATAAAATTAAATAGTCCATGTAAGGTGCCTCATATGAAATGAGATACTAAATTAGCTTGATGGACAAAGGGCTTGAATGAGCATTTACCGTCAAGTATTCTGTTTTCCTGTTGTTAATAACCAGGAAAACCATTCGTAAAACCTCAAGGAGCTTCCTACCCATTTACATGCTCATCAAAAACATTATCACAAAAACCAAAACTCCTAAATTTTCAATTGTGTTAATTAATTTACTGATTAAAATTTTGTTCTATTCTTTTCGAACACTATTTAGAAACTTTCTAATGTTTGTTACATTTTTTTTTTTTTTTTTTGCAGTTACATTAAGTCCAACATCAATAAAAATACTCTCTGAAGGAAATTCAGTGTACCTAGAACCAAACATCATACTACCTATCTTGGCATCGCTGCTAACTCTAGTATCCATCGGCGTAGCTATTACTATCTGCTTTAGGAGAAGTAAGTAGTTTTATTTCTGTATCGTGATTAGGATCGCAAATCCTTTGTCTTTTTTAAAAATATTTTTTGACGTATACGATGCACTACTACCACAATATCTATTCCCTTCTTAATGATGTTGAGTGAAATCTTACAACATTCCCTTCAATCCAAGAAATCTCAGTATATGATATTTTTTTCCAGGTAATTAGTGACTTTCCTGTTACCTAAATCTTTCTTGGATAATGGTATCGCAGTCAGTCAGAAGTTTTACTGTTGTATCCTCCATATTCATGCACAGAATCTGCTTACGTAGGTAACAGTTTCCGTGATCCAGCTTCATCAGCTACCCTCTGAATTCGTCAGTGCCCTATAAGGGAACATTTATTAATACGCACGCTTTTCAGCAAGACATACCTTCTGCTTTTAGGAGCTCTTTTGCTACCACAATCATCAGCTTTTAAACGATATTGGCCAAAACGGAATACCACTTTATACTGAATCGTTTTTGCCAGTACTTTGGGACTTACTCGAAAACAGCTCAGATTTTTTTTTTGTTTGATTCATGAAATAATATTTATTTAATAAATTAATCTCTACTCTGTGGAATATTAGGTAGAAGCTGTGATGGGAGACCTAGAAATCAACCAGACTCCCAAAGTATAACAAATTTAGAGAACAAAGCTAACCTAGATCAAAGGGAACAGTACTATGCTGCAGTGCATAAAGGTATGGCAGGTCCGATAGACACGCAGTGTGAAAGCATACCAGGTAAACTCAAAGGTATTGTACATACCGCACAAACCATAGAATCTAGATAATATAATAAATCCATTTCCAGGACACCTTCCTCATTGTTCTCTTCTGGTACTGCATCTTTATCATCTGTATTCGAGTGCACTTCATTTTGGTCTTTAACTTTACTCTCAAGGTTTTATATTTCTCCTTCTTTCCACCCCCACATCTTTTTTCACATTTATTTCGTTGATATAAATATAAAACTAACTTGCTGCAAACAGATCACAAAAAAAACCATGAACTCCAAACTTTGTGTTCATTGATATCGTTTGCTTTCAATTTGAATTTATTATTTAGCTTTACTTCTAACGTGGCCATTACTGTTATCGCTATATCTTCATACTTCATACTGATCACACTCTTTTTCTTAAGTGACGTCATTTATTGCAGACAGCGTCTCTTCCATTGGACATCGTAGTACGTATATGTTGCACCGATTATGTACGAACGATAAATTCGCATTTCTGGATTTCAGCAACATATTTGTTTAATATAAAATCTTCCGTTAATACGTACACTTTTATCGCTCGTAAGAAAATTTAAACACATATTATTTCTTTTTGCAAAAAAAATGTTTTAAATATAATGAACCTACTGCCATTATTATTATATTTTTTGGCAATAACTTTACGAATTGTTCAACTATATCTATTAAACCTTTTGCAGAATATCCTGATGACATTTCACCGTATGCTACGTTTCATGTCGCACCGCAGATTAGCACACCACGTCAGATTCATAGTTTTTTGTACCATGATCAAGCGCTGGCCGCAATGGACACAATGCCTTTAAAATGTGTGAGTTTTAATAGAAAAAATATTATTATTAAATAATTCGACTTAAAATGTTTTTAATTGTGTTACGCTATTGAATTAGCAATTCCAGTGAGACTTTCTAGTATTGTCTTTCCAGACTGGCCGCACTATTTCTGATGTTACTTCTTTCAGAGTTTAAGTAGTCTTAAACAATTTCTTGTTTCAGTTTCTTAAACAATAATGATGTTAATAATTATGTCCGAAGGATATTGAACGGTTTTAATATCCTTTCCTTGAAAGAGTGTGGGTGTGTAATGGTGAGCTAGAGTTTATTTAATGTGTATTAATGCTATAATGAAATGAATTGTTTCTTAGAGTAATATGAAAGAGGAGTACTCCAAACTTCGAGTTGGCCCAAAGGGAGTGAAGTGTCTTTCCACAGGATCTGACTACTCGGGCTCAATTACCGACCAATGGTCTGAGCATGGACCTCATGGACCCTTGCGCTCGGAAAGGATTCATCTGCACAGTAAGTAGCAGTAAGAAGTAAAGTAATCGCCTACTTTTTCAGGCAGGGTTTAACTATCAATTAGGTATCGTGGACGGAGAGTGGAAGCTCATACTTTACTATAAACAATTTTTCCTAACAATTAAAAAGTAGTCAAGCGCGGGATTCGATCTGGTGATCGGGAGATGTATGTGAGAACATACAAAACCAATCTCTTGACCACTAGACCAACACCAGAACTTTTATACAGTTCTGCCAGCTGTTTAAGCGGAAATGATCTGCAGGCAAAATGGCACGAACAACTTCAAATTCAAATCTCTCTTCGGGCACCGAACATGTATCATGGATCGCAAATTTTATTTATACTGTATTTTAAGGAATTCCATGTCAAAAGGCAGGCTTTGACAATGCTTTCTATAGAAAGAGATCTCATCTTGAAGAAGAAAGACAAACGGATTTTCTTACTAAGTAAGGGGCGTTGAAAAAGTAATAATATTGTCTCAAAGTTGGATAAAGCAATGCAAGAACTTAAAACTGTTTTGCAGGTTGCATTTTTTAGGCACTAAAAAGTATAATAATTTCTGCTGCATTTATATATTAATCGTATATTTAATTTTATATTACTTATTTAGAAATTAATTAAATAGCATTCCTGTAATTTCTTTTGGGCAGACTCTGAATAAAATATTTTAAATTCTTTTTGACTGCTCCTCATGCACCATGCTCTACCATAGTCTGAAGAAATGAAAAAGCGGAAATTAATATTAAATTTTCTGTTTGCAGTGTATGGAGGAAGTTCTCACGCTGTGGAGTCCAGTTCTTCAGGTGAGCAGTCTCCTGTCCATGACGCTAGAGCTCCACCCAAACTCAAACACGTCAGGTAAAAATGTAAGCTCTGCAGAGAATAGGGCGACATTGAATATGGGCACTGTATTATAAAATGGTGATACAGAATTGTATATGAAAATCAGTTGAATAATGTGCATGTCAGGCGCATTAAATATCTGTTTTTAACTGAGTAAGGATACTGACACATTACATTATACATCTTTCTGAGAAGGAAAGTATTGAAATCTATGCCTGCCTTAGAAAGTTCTGCTCTTGGGATCCCGTCTGATTTTATTATTATTATTATTTAAATATAAATAAAGCATTCGTTGATGATGTGGCTATAAGTCAAATCCAGCGTGATTTAGAAGCTTCGTTGTGGCCTACTAGACTGTTCAAACAGTTTTTACACTTGAATGGCGTAATTTTTAAGTACGAGCTAAATTTTTTTCTTTGCAAATAAATTTAGCCATTAGGGGCGGACGAAATATGGCATAGTTTAAAAATTATTTTTCAATTTAATGATTTTTTTTTTAAATTCTTTAGAAAAGAGGAAACAACGCACTTCGGGTTTCCCGCACACCTGGAACCGCCAACCGGTTTCACAGACGCGTGCAGCGCAATACACGAACCAAGCGAAGCTGAATGTGATCGAGACTCCATTCATCGGCTGAAAGGCAACCGAGGTAAGGGTATGCATGCTGGTGCCAGACAGAGAAGAGATCGTCGGTCCAGGTTTACCATTGCTGTGTAGTGTTTTTTAAACTTTATTAGAATGGAAAAAAAAAAAAATAATAATAAATAAAATTATATGTATATATATAATGGAATGAAATTACATCATCTTTGAATTATTATGGCTTCTTTAAGATTCCATAATAACATTTAAAAAAATAAATAAAGAATAATCAAAATTATGTGTTCATGAGAAAATATCTGAATAAATTTTTAATAGGATGGCACTGAACTTAGGTATGTGCAGGGCTGATCCTAGAATTGGGAACTGCCAAAGCCAATATCAATAAAACGGATTGTTTATTGTTGTTGTTGTTTAAATATTTTAAATAAATGTTATTTGAACTGATGAATCGAGGATTTCAAAAGATAACAATATAAACGCACTTGAAGTATATAATTTTTTTGGTGTGAACACTCTCACGAATTTTTTCAATTTTTAAAGGCAAAACTAGGAAAAATTTTAATTTTACGGCTTTAACCTCTGCGCACATTACACTGAAATGACATAGAGATGGTGATACCCTTCTCACCTCCATTACTGCCCTGAAACAAGTTTCCCTGCTAACATAAGGAGTACAGAGAAAATTGTAGATACCATATTCAGAAAAAAAAAAATCAAAAATTGTTAAGATCTATTTAGTAAAGTTGTTCCACCGTTTGTAGAATTTTCATCTTCCTCTAAATTAAAGCAACCAATTAAACTCTTTCTTTTTTTTACGATTTAAGGCACGTTAATATCTGAGGTTATTAGCGCCCGTAGCTTTTTTTTCAGTGCACTGCTGGCCTCCGGACAGTGTTCTCTCGTTACAGACAACACCGGAGAAGCTCCTAGCAAGAGAAAAAGTCTAAGGGCCAGCATCTGGATTCGAACCCGGGATCTCCGCGTAGGACTACAATACGCCAACCGCATAGCTAATCCACTCCCTTGCTAAAACTCTCTTAAATGTTTAATGGTAGAGTCCTGTTGCTTATACCTTGTTTATAAAAATTTAAAATGAATTCAAAATTATGATTCAAACGTGGCAGCTACTCTCTACTGAGTGGATTTTAACAATTTTTGGAAATTTTCCCAAATATTATTTTTTATATTTTCTCTAATCCTAGCACACTAAAAACACACTGATCTATAAATTTTACTTTAAAAATGTGTGTGGGAAAATTCGTTTTACTATAGTTATTGGGGAAGAGGATTGGAATGTTCTTTCCAATGAGATGGTTATTTATGTGGGTATTATCTTAATTTTAAAAGCTGCATAATTATATGATCCAAAATATTAGAAATTTGAAGAAAATATATGAGATACTAGTTTGAGTAAAATGGCAAAAGAAAATCGTGTGAGTGACCACATAATTTTTTGTTTTTTTTAGTAAATGCGTTAAATTTGAAATTTTTACTTAGAGCGCCTCAATTCTTAGGAATTGGCCTAGGTTTTTTGGTATTTATGATTGCCTAAAAAGTATAACTTAACGAAAGAAAAAGTTTTAATACTATAGAAAACAAATTCCGTAAAATAATAAATTAGCAAGTTTTTTAGAATTGTTGAAATTAATTTACATATCAGATTTTTGGTTGGAGAAGCTCTAGAATACATTTCGTTAAACCCAACCCTCTGTACATATTTTAAAAATGAACGACATATCCCCAATATAAAGTGCCTAAACACTATTTCTATAAATATAATAATAAAATAATTTTTAATTTGCACACATTCTGATATTGTCTTCATTTTACCAAATGGATGAGATACCTCTAGCATTATGTAGTAGCACTTTTACTTCTGCAAAGGGTTGTAGGTCAGTTTGTTTATATTGTTTATGTCACGCCGAGGTGGTATCACCCCGACGGACGCCCTCCGCCTCACCGAGTAAGTAAGGAAACAATGAAAGTAGTGGTATTTCATTGTCGGCAGTTTAAAAAAACTACCTCCCACTTATGCTACACCTCTCATGTTTTCTTACAGTACCAGACTAGAGTCAAGCTCAACAGGGTCTTCTTTCCCCGCTGATTTTTCGAAGCCCGTTCACTTGGCCGAGGTTTCGCTAGATAGTAGATAGGGATTTTTTTGTCCTGATTTTACCACCTTAGCCACCTTATATGGCACACCCCAAACATTCTTATCCAGTTTACTCTCTACCAAAACCCACCACACTATTCTCTTTTTCATCAATATCAACCTCTTATATTAATTACTCATTACTCCATATTCGAAGAGAAGGCAAACTCTACTTTAGCTCTGGTCATCATACGATGGCATTGTGTACTCTAACTTCTATAGCGGTGTACCTCCGCTCAGTTCATGTCCAAGGACAGCGGAGCTATTGGTTAACCAATGGCAACTATGAATCCGTCTGCAATTGCAAGCAATTTAGGTCGGTAGTCTGGTACAGCTTGCGCCCGTAGTTCAGTACTTCGCTATTTGAACTATAGCAGCGTGACTGATCGCACGCCCGATGGTCTTACTCACCTGCTATCTCCTGATTTCGATCCGTTGCCTGAGGGCTCGGGAAACAGTCGCCTAGGGACCAAGTCCATCTTGGAGGATAGGGAAAAGGACATGAATGGAAAGAAATAGGGAGAAAAAAAAAACTGAACTGCCCTCTCCATACTACAAAACCTATCACTAAACCTAACCTTACATACAATCCAAATAAGACCCCTATTATAACCTACACTAACTATTAACAACTACTTACCTAACCCTATTTACAATCCAATAGACCCCTATTCTAACCTACACCAGGTATTTACAACTATATACCCAACTAATTACAACTATACATATGTACACTCCTAATACACCCCACAATTTTGTAGATACCAGCCACCACTGGTCGTAACCAGATCGCTATATTTATCTTATATTTAAATATAAAGGCTATATACGTTAGATTCTCTCGTATCCAAACCTAAACCAGTGTCACAGTGACTAATCTACAATGCTTAGCAAGGTTATAAAAGTGTTAGTTGATTTATATTTTTGAAAGAATAAAAAGACTTGATAAAAAAACGTATTTCGAGATCATCTGATTTAAAATATCACAAATAAACAATATGTTTTCAGATTTCTCCAACCATTAATCAATCATTACAAAACAGCAAATCAGACAGCTCATAATAATTAAAAAGAATAATGCTTTAATGTTATTGGCTAATTAAATACGAACATATACCTAAATGCTGCAACAAGTTCATCTTGATGTACTAAATGTTTTCCACAATATATAATATAATTTCTAATACTCTTCGATGTATATATAAATAATTATAAATCTTTGTAAAATTTAGTACTTTCTTAATGTGTAAATATGTATAAATGGAACTGGTGATGCCACTAATATTGATGTAAAAGAATTTTTTCTGATAATAATATTTTTATTATCTTTGTTATTATTATTTTTGTTTGTATTATTATTTGTTAATGTTTTGGATGTAAACATATACGAATGTTTTATAAATGTAGTTTTTCACGATAACGTTAGCATTGTTTTAAGATTATTTAGAGAAGGATATGCCGGATTTGCCATGTACAACTAAACAGTTATCTGAATACCATTTTTGGTTAACCATCCAAAGCCTATTTAAAATTTTGGACCGAATATTTTTCGGAGTGCCGCTCTTACTGACGCTACAATTCTCTCGATCGGATCGGTAACTACATCAATTCCGGCATCCCAGAAATGGGAATGGATCGTTTTCTACCTAGTCATTCCACCTTCAGCTCGGTATTATACCTTTCCTCACTCTAATGAATTCAAATTCCAATAGTTTTCTCAGCAATTGATATTTCTTCATTCCGATCATGCGCCTAGCCCTTCTCAAGATTTCCCTTGCTATTAGAGCATCATCATTTTCTTATAGTTTGACCTTAGATTTTCGTGAACATATTTTGTTCAAAGAAACTGATGCACTTATCATTCTGTGGCGTCTAGGGTAACAATGGTTAGCAGCCAATATCTGTCTGCTAATGTCTTCTAATTGGTCTTGTGATTTAAAAATAGAAAAGTCTCAACGATAAACTCGTAACATAGTAATGCTAGATCAAGTAATGGCGGGTTTAATGTCCAACTATCTATTCGGAGGCGACTAGCTAACACACCACTACAAAGTTCTCGTTTTAAACATTAAATAAAATCCATGGCCTATAGACCGGGAATCGAACCAAGTACTACAAATATATATTAGCTTACTAGTCTCGCCTCTAACCGCTCGGCTACCGTGGCGCTTGTTAGATCAATTATATATAGGCAAATGGAAGGTTTAAAAAAGAGTTAATCAATTCTCTCATGGGGGACTATATTACTTTTTTACACTTTATATTTGTGCAATATATTTTATTTTGTTTTCAGCTTTCATTTTTATTTCAGTTACTTATCACTTTTGTTTCTTCAGTTATTTAACTTTTAAGGAATATTGTCCCCCACGTGCTTGATGGTTAAATAGAAGACATTACAATGCATCCCATTATCCTATATCTATTCTAAATCTTACAAACAAAGCGGAAATTATGTGAGAAGCAAGTTTTGAGGATACCTCCTTATTGGACGAGGAGTTAATATTCCGTCAGAGAAAAAAAATAAATAAAATAAAATTTATAGTAGGCTAACTCGAAGGTTTTTAATGGTAGTTAGGAATCGTTTTTATATTTATCGGTATTAAACATTTTTGATTCAAGAAAAGATTCCAATTGTCCATAAACTGCGTACTTTTGTATCATAACATACCCTGTACACAAGTATTTGTTTAAATATTTTGTTTATATAATATTTTTCCCCACATTATTTTTTTGAAACTGTAGTTGAGACTTGATTGTTGGGAAATGTGATTAAATTTGAAGAAAATAATTTACAAGGGATTAATGAAAAAATCCTAAATTAAAAGAGTTAAAAAGATAGAAAACTATCTACTGTTCACCAAAAAAATATAATATATATTTAATTATCACCCATAAAGTAATAAATAAAATTATAAATTTTAAAAATATCAACAAATTCTTTAAAAGCACAAAACATATCAAATATATAGAAAACAAAATAAATAAAATAAATTCAGTGAACACGAATAAAAACCCGAAAATGAGACAATGAATGCTAAGGCCTGTATCTCCATATTTCTGATAACTGAATAATAGTTTAATATTATAAAAGTGTGCCTAATTTATTTTTAATCATATTTTGTACATTTATATATGTAGTATAATAGATTTTAATGAAGAATTATAGACAATAAATAAATGAAAACGATATATTATTGAACTGTTATTAACATATCGGAAAGTATTTGCATTATATGAATTAATAAATTTTAAAAAAAGAAAAAAAAAAGAGAATATAAATGTATATTTAAGAAAATGACGTAATGTCAAGTTAAATGGCAGATAATTGTGGTGGAATATTGAAAACTATTTCACGAAATAAAATTATGTGGTTTAAATGTAAAAAAAAAAATTTTAAGCATTTGTAATTAAAAACAGAAAATGAACTTATTGTGGTAGTTTATTTGGAGAGAAATGCCTTGTAATGCCTTGAGAGCTTTTCCTGTCCACAGAATCCTCGGGTCCATAAGAAAAGTTATATTTTATTTTCAAAAAGTTTAGGGATTAATTTACCCTTTATTTTAAATTTACTGATGCCTTCTTCATCTTTTTCTGGACTAAACTTTTTAAATTCATTGGCATTATGCCTTTTCTTATAAAACTGTAAACATTCAACGTTCTTTTTGTCCTTTTTTTGAATGATTTTATGCCTGTTTTAAAAATTCTTTCACCTTATGTCCTAGCTTGAAGCCTACAATTAAATTTGAATTCCTTTTTCATCAAATGGAAATCCACAGTTTCTGCCTTTTCTGCCTGCCTCGAAGTTTCCTTCTTCTACTTTTCTTCGTCTAGCAGCCTCGCCTTAACCCAGCTAGGAATCTAGGAGATGCAACCTCAAAGACACAGCAACTTCCTAACTAACTCAACGACAAGGATGAATGGTGCCGTTCGAAACCATTTACTATTTATTTTAATGTAAATAAACTAAACAAGGTTCAAGCCTGTAACTTCTTTCACTTGAAATCCTTTGAGTCAAAAATAGAAAGTGCCAGCATAAATAAACAAAGAAAACACTGTGGAAAGATAAAATTAATTATTTAGTATAAGTGACAGATACTAAGCTTTTGGATAAAATCAAACGACCGTGAAGTGCTACTTTACTAAATACATATCTCAAAAACAAAAACAAAATAAAACAAAAATGCTTATTCGATTTTCTCTAATCTTGCTATGCTTACTGGGCATAAGCAGTTCAACAACTATTATTTAAACATTTCTTCCCGAGTAAAATTCGATTACAGCACTTCTGGGCAAGCATCCAACCTCTAGAAGTGCCGTTAAAGGATACTTGCTAGCAAAATATTTTAAAGAAAAGTTATAGATCTGCATGTATTCCATCAAGTACCGAAATTAGAACTTACTCTGTAAATACCACAAAATAGTACTACCCTAATTCACTAGGTTGCTGCTAATACAGGGGTGGCCAATCTTTTTTTGGAAGGGAAAAATGCCTCTAAGTGGGAGAAAAAAAAATGCGTGCTACTTCCAAATTTTCCAACAACTAAAAAGTATTAGTATGCTTTTCCAAATTAGTTAGAAAATGAGGAATCGGTTCAGAACAAAAGCAACTCCGTCATTTTCGCCAACGTTTCGACAAATTTTTTGCCTTCTTCAGGGCCTGGATATTACAAATAAAACAAATACATCAATTTAGAACATTGAACCTCGGGACTACAAATACAACATATTAATACATCTTATTATTAAAAGGCTAAGAAATACTATACTAAGAAAAAATGTTATTTTATAGGCTGATTATGGAATTTTAACGCAAATAGCACCTATTTTCACTTTAGTTTTATTAGTGGAGATTTAACAAATAATATAATAAATAAAATAAAAGTACAAACATGGGTTTTACTGTTTATAAATACTTTTAAAGGTTCAGTCAGTTAGGTTATGAATAAAATAATAATGAATACCTTGAAACACTTAATTCTAAATAATTATTAAGCAGTTAGTACTCAATTAAAGTGGCTTTTGAATTTGTAGTTATTTTACCAAGTCAACTATACTAGGGTTAGTTCCTGGAGATGCTAACAGAATTAGGTATTTTAGGTACATATCAGTTAATCTTAATAATAGAAAGCATTTATTCACACACATTTGCGTTTTGAAGAGAGACCATAGACATTAAATATGTTGATCCAAAACCTACAACAATATCTGATAGCCAAATCGTGTAAATTTGGGGAATTGCTTGATGGTACAAATTAATTAATCTTATGGATATTGACAATGTTTCTGAAGACAACATTCATTTTTTTAAATTATTCAATAAGTCTTCGCTAGCCACTTTTAAAACACCGCCGTGCCGCGGTTGGCTATCCATGCTATTATAGGCGGTAGTATGCAAGTTCCAGCATTACCAAGCAATGAATGTAAGTACGATATAAATTAAAGTAGTGTACCAGGGAAGGGATTAGCTATGAGGTTAGCATACTGGACTCCCACGCGGAGGTCCCGGGTTCGAATCCAGCTGCTGACCCTTAGATTTTTTCTTCCTAGGAGCTTCTTACAGCTCACTGTCCGGTGATGGACAGTGTTGTTTGTAACGAGAGAACACTGCCCGGAGGCCGGCAGTGCACTGAAAAAAGCTCCGGGCGCCAATAACCTTAGATGTTGACGCGCCTTAAATCACAAAAAAAAAAAAAAAAGTAGTGTACCAAGTATTTATTCTGCATGGGATTCCAAGATGTTTAAATATACAACTACAAACATTTTTTTGATACCAAAACAGATTTCCAAGGTCAACTATATTTTGAAAATATGCCAAGATCACAATCCCTTCTCTTACTCTAGAGTTTAAAGTAAAAAAGAATTAAATAAATAAATTTAAAAAAATATGCTGAACCCGTCCAACAATATAAAGTTTTTTAAATTTTATTTTATTTCGTATTTATTAATTTGTTCACTTGTATTGTTAAGCCAGCATTTTAATGCTGTAAGTATTATACTGATATTACTGAGTGCACAAGCATGCGCGCATGCTCACTGCGAGGAGAGAAGCGATCCCAGAGGTAACACTCCCAATTGCTGAACTAATTGCGCTCTACACTCCATGAGGAAATTGTGACGAATTGGCGTTTAAACGCCTGCGATGGTTTCCCCGGGATGGATGAGAGATTGCAGACCAAGGGATTAGAATGGGATTGCAGAGATTAGGGACATTCTTCTTTCTTTTTCTTTTTTTTTTTTTTTTATAACGGAATCGGGCTACTAGATTGACGAAAGGAATGTGGATGATTGGATTGGATAAATATAAGAGACCGTTAACTATTGTACGGCGGAGTATTTTGGATTTGAAGAGATTGCATTCTCTGGAGGTTGGAATGTTGATTGAACCATGAAGTTCAAGACCTGTACGTCCAGCTAGGCTTTGAAATGGAATTGTGTATAAGTTGGCTGTTGTTTGTTAAGAGACTGGACTGAAAGAAATACTGGTCATGCAGCCTTTTCAACAGAAAGTAACGTCTGTTGAGTTAATTTCTTTTTAGCCTTGTATGAGGGTTTCAGTTTAGTCTTTGGCTAATGAATAGCCCAAAGTAGCCGGGCGAGTTTGGAGTGAAGAATTGAGGTTAAATTGTAGTAAAATGGAGGAATAGTGAAGTGATATTTTGGGTTTGGTTTCGTTTAGTTGAACCTTCCATTTTTTTAAACCATACTTTTAACTATCTAAGATAGGATTGAAGGTGTCGATGTGACGCTATTGGGTGGCTGTAAGGAAAACGAATTACAGCGTAGTCTGCAAATCTGAGAATGATAGTTCCTGGATGATTTGGGATGTCTTTCGAGTAAATTGTGTGAAAGATGGGACCAAGGATACTTCCATGCGGGACACCCGCTTGGAGTAGAGTGTGTAACAGAAAGAGAAGGACAGTCTTGCACGCAGAAGTACCTGGTCGTTTAAAAAGAATTTTAGGATAAGGTAGTAAGTAGGTAAATGGAAAAAAGATGCCTTTAAGTTTTCAGAGCAGACCCCAGGTGCCATACTCGATCGAAGGCTTGCATCAAAACAATGAAGAGATAAACACTCCTTCAACTCAAGAGAGGATGATATGGCAGCTACAACGCGATGGTACTGCTGCAGAACCGATGCTTAGAGATGACAGTATTCGAGAAGGGGAAGGATCTTTTTAAGAAAAAGTTTTTTTAAGGATTTTGCAATTTTGGGTTATTTTTATGATGTGTTTATCATTTTAAGAAATGGTTGTTTTAACGTTGTTAACCTGGGGAGGTGTTGCACACTTTTGTATCTCATCTGGTGCCCCTGAAAGCAATTCCCTTATTTTCAAGTCTCTTTTTATAATGAGATTCATAGGATTCATAGTTTTGTCTTAGTATTTAATCTTTATTAAAATACTTAACATTTATTTTAATTTTTATGTAAATTTTCTAAAACTACATCCCTTTTCACTATTAATTATTTAGTAAATGTAAAATATTTTGAACTTATCGACGAAATTAAAAACTGTACACATTGTTCACTTATAAATCTGCCATTATTCTACATCATTTGCAAATGGCTGCGATTTAACAAAACAATACTGTTTGTACCCCGTAGGGGGAAGTGGACTAGCCACTTCTTCAGGGAGCTTGGCGTCCCTGCGGGTTTATCCCTAGCCTAACAACCCTTCAATACCTTTACATTCACACTGACACCCCTTAACATAAATAGCCTCCTTAGGATAGACCAATTTTTCTCAAAGTGAGCGCTGGAGGCCTACAGGGGTAGTTTTGAAGCGGTTTAGGGGAGCGATTAGGGAACGAGCAGTTTTTGGTCTAGTAGTCAAGAGCGTCGCCTTATAAGTGTGAGATTCCCAGTTCGAATCCCGCGTATGACTAATTTTTATTTGTCTTACCTTTTCTACTAAGGATTCAATTTAGCAAGGAATCTGTTCAGAACAAAAAACAATGTCGTCCATTTTGCCAACGTTTCGACAAATTTTTTGCCTTCTTCAGGGCCTGGATATTACAAATAAAACAAATACATCAATTTAGAATATTGAACCTCGGGACTACAAATACAACATATTAATACATCTCATTAAAAATATAAGAAATGATATAAATTATAATCATTAGGACTAGAGGCTATGCGGGTTGGTATAGTTACAAAAAACTAAGAGCCAAAAATGGAGAGCAGGTAAATGTTCAAATATAACATGGGGAATTTCGGTAATGACTACATTATAATGGGATAAATACAATAGAATAATTATAATGTTTGGTATTACAGAGTAGACTAGACATTGAGAGTGGAAGCGGGTTCGTTCAAATTTGGAAATTTTATGCCACATTTTATACTTACTAATATTATAAAACTGGTAAAACAGGGCAATGTACAAAATGGCACATAAGAAGAACACCTAACTCCCAAGATGTGCCTTTGATTGCATTTTCCTGGCGCAAAAAGTTCTATTATAGATCTATGTATATGCAACTAGCGCTTTTAGTTCAATAGCAAGTCGTCGGAGCTGCTTTCAAGAAAAAATCAAACAATTGGAAAAAATATCTATGTATATACAGGGTGATCCATTTAAATATGCAGTCATTCAAAATACTTAATACATCATAATACTTTTTTTAAATAAAAAGTAGTCATACGCGGGATTCGAACCGTGGATCTTCCACACACAAAGCCAATCTCTTGACCACTAGACCAAAACCCGCCCATCCCTGGCTAGATATTCTTACCGTAATCATACGTCAAGAAGTTTTGCATACAGGGGTACATTAACATGATGTGATATACATGATATTTTTGATGATACAACTAATTTATCCTGATTCTCCCACAACCATTACATTACACTACATTTTTTTTAAAATCTTCAATTATTATTATTTTTTTTGTTCTTTGCGTCACAAATAACATTTTTATTTGCAATCAGAGGACCTCCCCAAAACGTGTATTTCTGGTAGAAAATTAATATTGAATAATATTAAATATCTGGACAAATATTATGGATATCAAAACGTGGTTAACGTCATTTTTCACAATTTTTTATGCGGTTTTCATAATCATTGTCAAAACCAGTGGTCCTTATGTAACTCCGATCAGTTTTTTTGGCCTTAACTCCGCCAAAAATAAAGATACAGCATCGGGGGTGGAAAATTTGAAAACTAAACCAAAGGAAACATTTAGTTTATTTAATGGTTTTTTCTGGATTTCCGTTGGTACCTGTTGAAACGGATTTTCCCGGGGAGAACTCAAAATAGAAAATCCCCACGATAACAATACTTCTCTCATTTTGTAGGGTAAGAGCAAATAAAAGTTTAAGAGTAATTTTTTTTTTTTTTACTTTTCTGTATAAGAAGCCTTCACTAGTTGTTAGAGAATAGTATTTTCTGTAGAATAAATCTCTGAAATAAGGAAGCAAGCAGCGTGTCTGTCTGAGGTGTACAAATCTTTTCCTACTTTAGTAAAACCTTTCGGGATAAAATAAAGTAAATGGATCGCTTCTTTATACTGCTGTGTTTACATTCAAACAAGTCTGGCAGTACAATAGCACCACTCTGCTCTGCGCAAGGTGGAATATAGTGGCCCACTACAACCAGGTTATTGGATTTCAACAGGAAATATAGAATTCTAGCGCTATTTCTGCAATGGCTGGGAATTATTTGGTGTGAACACTCACAAGACTTCCTTTTTGCAAAAATTTACATTCTTTTTTTTTTTTTTTTTTGTGACAGAGTATCTTTATTATTAGGGGCGTTTGTTGGTCTAGTGGTCAAGAGCGTGGCTTTGTGTGTGGGAGATCCCCGGATCGAATCCCGCGTATGACTACTTTTTATTTGTTAGAAAAAAATTGTTTATAGTAAAGTATAAGCTTCCGCCTCCGTCCAACGACACCTAATTGGTAGTTGGACGTTAAGACCCGCCTGAAAAAATAGGCGATTACTTTATTTATTTTTTTTATTTATTTATTATTATTTAAGGTGCGTCAACATCTAAGACTATTGGTGCCTGAAGCTTTTTTTTAGTGCACTTCCGGCCTCTGGACAGTGTTCTTTCATTACAGACACCAGACAGTGAGCTCCTAAGAAGAGAAAATCTAAGGGTCAGCAGCTGGATTCGAACCCAAAACCTCCGCGTAGGAATCCAACACGCTAACCGCATAGCTAATCCCTTTCCTTATTATTGGTATTATTGTTATTATTACTCATTTATTGGACTAGAAACTCTACGCTTAAGTCTCTCTGTTCTCGTATAGATACCCTAAAGAAAAACCACAACAGCAAGTGGACCTAGCGTTAAAATCCAGTCAAAGATCTAAGCCACCTAAGATGCTTGAACAAATAAAGCAACGACCTGAACGAAAAACATCCTAACCTCCTTAATCGTCTATTTAGTACAACCGAAGTTCCTAAACCCAGCCTTCTCAATGCAGGTCTCCTTAATAAAAAATATTGTAAAGTTTTTGTCCTTTTACTAAAAACTTTAACTACAACTAGTGAATGCCACTAGTTTATTTAATAATAGTGTGGGTTCGATAAATAATAAAACTCGCTAAACTTATAAGTAGTCTGATTTATTAACACATTAACATTACTAACATTAACATTCACTAGCAACTATCGCTATTCATTACAGTTACCATTTACAACAGTCACAACAGTTTACTGTTACTCACTCACTACGTAACGCCACAAAACTGCTCCACGACTGACTACTGGTCCGCAATGCACTGAATTGCACTAGTCTCAGCTGCACTAACAAAGCTCTACTCACTCACTAACTGACTAACTGCCCAACTGGCTAACTCTGAAGCACTCCGCAACACTGACTCTCTCAAACTGTCTGACCCAAACTGTGACTGCCTCACTCCAACTGCGACTTCCCCACTCCAACTCCGACTGTCTCACTCCCACCTGTGACTCACTGACTGGAAAACACATACTGCCCCCATCCCAACTGGAGCCGCTCCCTTGGCTTTTACAAAGTGGTGGACCGTTATAGGCTTCGGTCACTAAACACCTAGAACTATCTAGCCCCTTTCTTCTCCGGCTCAGGTAAAGTCTGGCCTTCTGTTTACACAGTGGTGGACCGTTATAGACTTCGGCCACCCAACTCCCAGAACAATCTAGGCCTTTCTTCTCTGCTCAGGTCAACTTTGTTTCAATATGGACTATTGAAAGCCCACAGAACACATCCATTTGGATCAATACTTCAAGGCCAATCACGCCAAGAAATCAGATACACATACCACGTGTATACTCGTCTTCAGTAGCTAAAGGGTTATCGACGGAGGGAATGAACTGTAGTGCCCTGACCCCCCTAAGCGCCATTTTCTTCATAACAATTTGTTTTCTATTTTCATTTTATTTCAGAACAGTGTGGATCACTAAAAATTACCTCGGGGGCCTCCAGTTTGACTCCCCTGCTTTAGTGGCTCCTTTTGAACTTAGTCACTTCTATGCCATCTATCTTCTTCTTGTCGCATGAGTCGAAACTTGGATTAGATTTTGAGCTAGAGGGTCTCTGGGTTCCACTGAATTCAAATAATTGCGTCTCTGCGTGCTCTAATTATATTTTGTAAGTATAATTGTTGCTCATGCTAGCCCACTAATCTTTCAAGGCATAACTCTTTTAGTTTAATCCAAACTTTGAATCAGTTTACAGGAAAATAAACAATCAGAATCTATTCAAAGTCATATTTCCGCTAATCCAATTTGGAATTCCAGCTATGAAGGTTATCCCCTCTTAGTATTATACTGATAAAATATACATTCTTTGAAGTAGCACTTTGAAGACGCAGTAGTACTCTAGGAATTTCCAAAAAACGATTCATTGATTCTATTATAAAAATGTTTCAAATAAACAAAGTAGGAGCTTAGAAGATTTAGAATGTCTGAGAATCTTCATTCTGATTTTCATGGATTTTGATTGTAAAGATTTATCTTCTGAGTGTCTTGTTAATTATATAATTTCTCAGCTTTTCCTGCATTTGTAAGCAATAGATAACAGCGGTAAATTTTGTTGAGTACTTAAGGGATATTTTCCGATGAAATCTCAGAGAATCTTTGGGAAAATGTAAAAAAAAAAAAAAAATTGACACGAATCGCGATACTTTTCCAAGAAACAAAAACAAAACAAAGAAAAAGTCAAAAAAAATTCTCAGACTGGAGGCGGTGCGCAACAGATGGGCGGAAAGCTGAAGGTGGCCGCCAGGGGCGGGCCGGGCGTCCAGCGAGACCATGTGCCAGCGGCCGTTTGGGCTCTCTCAGTCGAGGTAACGCTTTCGCTAAGTCGTGTCAATAAGGATCGCTAAGCGTCCGCATCACGCCTTATCCTGACTACGTCTAAGGTCAGTGTTTGATTATAAAATGATATCAAATAAAACTTCTTTTTTTTTTGGATGTATATGTACCGGACTGAGTAGATCAACCACGCCCAAATTTGTAACTATATTTACCGTGAGAAACAAAAAATTTAAATAATAATAATAACTTAGGCGTGACAGAATGAAATTTTAAAAATTAGGGTATGTAAAACCAAAAGAAAAAAAAAATTCGTATTTTGAAAAACACTATTTCAATATCTGCTTGGTTTCAAAATCACTTAGATCCAGTTCGACCAAATCACCCTTTAAAGGGAATCATAACTAGCCACTTTTCTCAACCCGAAAATTTAACATTCTCTGAAAAAAATTACAAACGAAAGTAATAGAAAATATCATTCTACAAAAAAGCACTTTCTAATTTTCCCTTTAAACTCCAAATTTTGGTTCTTATTGACAGTTTATCAAGAAGTGTGTCATATCTATTCTCCCCCAAAATCTCTGGAATTACAAATTTTTTTCGAAAAATAATATTAAAAAAAAATATATATATCGAACATTTTATCCATTAAAGATACACGTTTAGTTTCCAGGTTTTCGGCCAAAGTCATATTATATATTTCAGATAAAATACTATTGCGATCACAGTACTTCCTATTACTAGCGTAGGAGAGAATAAAATTAAAAAAAAAAAAATTAAGCAAACAGCATAATTCGGGCCCGATTCAATTCTTAAATCCGTCGAAAAGAAAATAGTAATAACAATAAAAATTGCAATTTTTTACTTTCTTATACGAAGAGCAAGTATTGCAATCGTATAAGATTCCAAAAATTTGAGTTTACTTCAAAAATACGTAATTTTGAAGTTAATGTGAACACTTAAACATAATCTCACCACACAATTTAAAAGAAAAAGTTTATTAAATATTAGCTAGCTTCAATTTAGATTCACTGTGACAACTACTGGTTCGACTCCAACTACACTGACCCTTAGATTTAGAGAGAATTTTAAATAGAACAGAAGCCAGCAGTGCACCGAATAAAGGCTACAAGCGCCAAAGACCTCAGATTTCAGATCTAAAAGCAAGAAATAAATTTGGCATAATATGAACCCAATATACACGTGTAAATTCACTAGTACATTTAGTACCAATTTTATTTTTGAGAAAGAAACGGTCTAGTGGTCAAGAGCTTGGCTTTGTGTGTGGAAGATCACTGGTTCGAATCCCGCGTATGACTACTTTTTATTTGTTAGAAAAAAAAATTGTTTATAGTAAAGTATGAGCTTCTGCCTCCTTTCACTGACACCCTAATTGGTAGTTGGACGTTAAGCCCCGCCTGAAAAAAATAGGCGATTACTTTATTTTTATGCTTGAGAAAATTTGTCAATTAGAAAAATATTATAATTGGATTAAGAGAAGATTGAGTGAGTGTTTCACGTCATAAGTTAGTTATTGTAAACAATCAAGTCGTAATTTTAAAAAAATTGAATTATTTATTTTTATTTTTCTGATTGTGTAAAGTGCTGGTTTTTGGTAAGAAGCTTTTTAAGCTGAAACAATTACAGTCAGCAATTACAGTTATTTATTTTTTTCAGTTTATTCAATTAAGTTAACAAGAACAACAAAAAATGTTAATTTAAATTCAACCTAAAATAAAAAAAAAAGGTCTGATTGAATTGAACAGTGGTTCGGACCTTACGTGCTGATAAAAAAATTTAAATATTCTACTCAAAAGTTAAAAAAAAAAAAATGAAATTAACAAATTTTTAAATTCAATAATACCAAAAAATAATTAATTAAAAAAAGGTAATTTTAACGAATAAAAATTAAAGAAATATTTGGTGTGAAATATTGTCACAATTAGCTCTTATTAAACTTTATTAATTTGGAAATGACAAATTTTCATCAAAATTTATTTTATCTATTTATTAATTTTGAGTTTACAACTTGGCAATTAAAGTACATCTTTGTATATTTCATTTAAAAGAAGCCCAAATAAACACCTGGCCTAGGAACTCTAAAGTTCCTTGGAAAAAAACTAAACAAAACAATTCTAAATATACGAGTACTTAGCGTCACGGTAGCCGAGCGGTTAGAGGCGTGGGACATATAAACCAAACGAGAATAGTGTCGATACTGGGTTCGATTCCCGTTCTATAAGCCTTGGATTTTTATTTAATGTTTAAACTGAGTACTTTGTAGTAAAGTATCCTCGACTCCTGATTTAACATAGTACTAGCTCACAAATTTTCTACCAACCCCCAAACATTTGATTCCAATTTAATAAAACTCTCCAATTACTGAGTGTGTAATCTTACAGAGTAGCCTCTGTAAACTTTACAGAGCTAATGTAAATAAAAATATAAAAACTTTTTTAAAAGAAATGTATGTTTACTTAATAAATATACAAAGTGTACGGAAAATCCTAGGAGCCATTTACTGGAATAAAAACTGAACAATCCATGGATTAAAGAGAATCTTCTAGTTGGGAAATTGTCTTTAAATTTTGAATTTTTAAAAATACAAAACCAATTTGTAATTCGCCGACTAGCTGCTTAACATGTTAAGAGAACAAGTGCCAACCTTACAGGATTGTGACAGTCGTATTAATTCAATTACACGGACCTATGTAAACAATGTAATTCCAATTACACAAACCTATCTAAATCAATCAGCTAATACATTTAACTAAAATGTAAAAAAAAACACGCTTTACGGATGGTTTCGCATTAAAAGTATTTTTTTTAAAAAAATTAAATTATTGTATTTACAAATTTGGTAAGATCGGTGCTTTGCTATGGCTGTCAGGTTTGGCGGATTCAGATGCTGCGAGAAAACTATAAACATTCAACTATTACGAGGGTCGTTTGAAAAGTACGTGCAAAAATAAAAACTATTTTTTGGGGTAAACCTTTTTTATTTTTCAACATAGTCTCCTTTTAGGCTTATACACTTCGTCCAACGCTGCTCTAGTTTGTTGATCCCTTCCGAATAATAGGATTTGTCCAAGTTTGAAAAACAGCCATTCGTTTCTGCAATCACCTCCTCGTTTGAATAAAATCTTTTTCCCGCCAGCCATTTCTTCATATTGGAGAACAAATAGTAGTCCGAGGGAGTCAAGTCTGGAGAATAGGGGGGATATGAAACGAGTTGGAACCCTATTTCCATTAATTTTGCGACCACAACTGCTGAGGTGTGAGCTGGTGCGTTGTCGTGATGGAAAAGGACTTTTTTGTGGGCCAATCGTGGGCGTTTTTCTTGCAGCTCGGTTTTCAAACGGTCCAATAACAATGAATAATATGCACCTGTAATAGTTTTACCCTTTTCCAGATAGTCGATGAGGATTATTCCTTGCGAATCCCAAAAGACAGTCGCCATAATCTTTCCGGCCGAAGGAACGGTCTTCGCCTTTTTTGGCGCAGATTCCCCCTTGGTAACCCATTGTTTAGATTGTTCTTTGGTCTCAGGAGTGTAGTGATGTATCCATGTTTCATCCACAGTGACGAAACGACGCTTAAAGTCCTGCGGATTCTTCTGGAACAGCTGTAAACCGTCCTTGCAACACTTCACACGATTTCGTTTTTGGTCAAGCGTGAGCAATCGCGGCACCCATCTTGCGGATAGCTTTGTCATGTCCAAATGTTGATGCAAAATATTATGTACCCGTTCATTCGAGATGCCCACAGCACTAGCAATCTCACGCACCTTCACTCTTCTGTCATCCATCACCATATCATGGATTTTATCAATGATTTCTGGAGTAGTAACCTCAACAGGGCGTCCAGAACGTTCAGCGTCACTTGTGCCCATATGGCCACTCCGGAAATTTTGAAACCACTTATAAACTGTTCTAATCGAAGGTGCAGAGTTACCATAATGTTTATCAAGCTTCTCTTTAGTCTCCTGAGGCGTTTTGCCTTTCATAAAATAGTGTTTAATCAACACACGAAATTTTTTTCGTCCATTTTTTGAAAATCGCTCGACTTCCTCGATTCAAACGAATGCCAAACACAAAGAAATAGACCGATCTGGCTGAAACTTGGTGTGTGTTCTTCCAAGAGATGCTACTAACTAAACATAACTTCGATAGGCGCCAGTAGTGCTATCTCTCTGACTTTGCACGGACTTTTCAAACAACCCTCGTACATGACTGAATACACCAAATAATTTCATTTATTTCGAAACCGGATGTGAATTTTAATTTTTATTTACTACCACCTGTACCCGGCTACGCTGTGGCTCAGTCCGGAGCGAAGCAGCAGCAGATCGATTCGGTGATGGTATTTCCCGATTGATTGAGAACATTTCTAAGCACAAATCTTCAATCAACGCTACCTTGTAGATTTCTGCTGTGAAATCCATGCTCATATTAGAATTTCCCTTGCGTATCCGACGAAAAATATCTTCAGCCTTATCCGATTTATATTTGTCTCATAACTCTTTGCAAAGAATATGGTTGCACGCGTCATGAATGCATAGTACATCCCAGTGTCGGTCGTTCTCCAAGCTTGACATGCACTGCGTAAAGTGGCATGTGGTGACGCCGTTGTCCAAATTCTCAGTTGCTGGAAAGACGTTGGACTGGGGCACCTTTACCAGCCACAGCATGCGAAAAAAGAAGCATTCATCTTGATTGGGATGTGCACGGTGTACAGTCTGCCTATCGTCGTTTCTTTAAATATGAGCCAGGTTGTCCGTTGACTCGCTCTCCTCCTTTGCATCGTTCAAATGATTTTCTACTCGCATTCCATGTGTAATACTTAGGCACTTCCAAATAAAGCAGTGTTTTCGGCAAACGCAACGTGAAAAATGCAGTTAACGTTGTAAACCGGTGGATTCAGGGCTATTTGTTGTGCACATTGAACTCTATGAAAATTCAATTTAACAATGCAATCATAGAAATGGAATTGTAAAATATTTATTATAGCGTGTGTTACTTTTAGGTCCAACAGATGGCGCAATTTTTACCTGTCACAGGTGTGACATCTATATACAGTGACTCCCATTAATATTGGGACACCCATTACAAAATGATTTAAAAGGAAAATGAAAACAACATACAAAAGTTTGGGATTTTTTTTTTTTAAATAACATTAGCAACATCTGTAGAAAATACATAAGTATAAATCGATGAAATTCCAAACTGTTAGGTAGCACTTTTTGAAAAAGTGTAAAATAAGGCTCTCAAAAATATTGGGACACCAGAAGTGCTAGAGTTTAAATGTTCAATATTTAAAATCTCCTACTATTTAATATCTGGTTGGTAATAATTTAATAATTGCTTTTTAACTTACAATAGCCCTCAAACGATCAGGCATGGATGAAACAAGTTTTTGGTTAATTCAGGTGGTGTTTTTTTCCCATTCTTCCAGGAAACATCGTTTTAATTCATTTTTGTTAGATATTATTCGTTTGCTTAAAGCACTGGCTAAATATTGCCATAAATGTTCAATGGGATTAAGACCTGGAGACTGCGGAGAGGTTTGGAATACTTTTGGGCAATTGTATAACAGTCACTGACGTATCACCCAAGCCGTAGGTTTGGGGTCGTTATCTTGGTAGAATTTAGAAGACCCTAAAATACCAAATGTTTGGGCACTTTTTTCAAATTATATTTTAATATATTACTATAAACCATTTTGTGCATCATTCCTTCAATAAACACTAATTCTCCAAATCCTGATGCGGACATCCAGCCCCAAACCAGAACTGACCCACCTCCACCCGGAGGTGCAGCTTTAAAACCCTTTAAAGTTGGCTGTAAATTCTTCTTTTCGAGTTCTGCATTCGCTTTACTCCAGCCCATAACCCTTCCATCTGACTGGAAAACATTAAATTTTGATTCATCGCTAGAGTATATCATTCCAAAAGTCACTATTTACATTGGAATATTTTTCGGCAAATTTCACTCTCTTAACACGATTTATCTTACTGACAAAAGGATTCTTCCAGGCCACTCTACCATGATAGTCGAGTTTTCTTAGCACTCTCCGAACTGTTTCTGTCCCTTTTTCGCTTTCTAAACATGTCAAAAATTTCACATAGAAGTTTTGGAGCACTAAGTCGGTGATCTTTTTTAATTCTTTTAATATATAACGCTGCTCTCTCTCAGAGAGCAGTCGAGGACGGCCTTTTTGTGGGGTTGAAACAATTCTTTTTTCTTTTTGGTAACGCTGAATGATGTTCCACACAGTAGATGTTTTAGGTCCGATCAGTTTTTCTGTCTCTCTAACACTTTTTATTGTCTTTGTGCAAAGAAATTACAATTTTTCTTTGTTTAATCGTTGTATTTGTATTTTTGCGCGACATGTTACACCTGGCTTGATTTATATAAACTAATTTAATTATTAATTTCATATTGAATATATGCTTAAGGTAAATATTTACAAATTGTATAAATATTCGGGCAAAACCTTGGACAAACTATAAATTATAATAGTGTCCCAATATTTATGAGAGGTAGAATTTGCTCTTATTATTATATATATTTTTTTTAATCTACCAAAACATTTTTATGTAATTATTTAAATAGTTTTTATTTAATTAATAGTAATTATAAAATGAAATGAATTTATAAAAATTTGAATAAATAGGTGCCACTTTTAATTTTCGTCAATTTTTAACTTCTGTATGTACTGTCCCAATATTAATGGGAGTCACTGTATAAAAACACGCCCTTATTCCAATGCAACGTTGTGTCCAAATTTCAAAGCAATCGGTGGAAGAACTTTTAGAGATTTAAGATTTTAGAGAAACGAACATTTATATTTTACGAGTATATAGACAGAATAAAATTGCAAACAAATTATATTTTCAAAATTCTAAATTATCAAAGAGAATGGATATTCCAAACTATGGGTAATTTTTCAATTAACACAAAGATCTGCCTATTGTTTTTGTGTGGAATTCTTTTACTGATTATTGCTTTTTAAGGAAAATTTCTGGTACGTAACTATTCCCACAATAGTCTTTTCACATTTAGGATGAATGATTACAGACGAATGTGAGCTAAATTTTAATTGCGCTATAAATTGTTTTAAAAATTGTGTGTGGTAATAATAAAAATAAAAATTAAAAAAAAAAGAAGTAATTATTGGTCAGCTATTCAAACTTTGAATAAAGTGCCTAATAGATATAAAAACTCAAATAAGTGAATTAAGTTGATAAATATTGGCAACGAATAATACAGAAGAAAGAAACTTAGACTGACAAAGTATTAACACCTTCAATAACCTGGTTAGGAGATGAAGTTAGGAAAGTTACTTTTAAGGCGGTAGAAAAAACAAATAAGGAACAAATTAATGAAACAAAAAAGAAAGTAAATTCAAGGTAAATCCTTGAAAGTAGGTATTAAAAATACGAAGAGAATTTATAAAGGCTGCATTATACTTTAATGTTCACCCAAAAATGAAGATGAAATTTTGTACGCAGAGATAAATAAGTATCTTTAAAGATAAATTAACGTTGTTAAATTGCCTGATGAAATCACAATGAATAATGCAATAGATATAATATAAACACAAAATGGAGAAATAATTACAATGTAAGAGATATGATTCTGGCTAAAAGTTTAATAATTAAGGTTTAAAGCTAAAAAGGTTTCTGAAAATAGTAGAAATAAGTGCTAACTTACATTGATTATTTTTGGAAAAGAAAGTCAAATTGGTTGGAACAAATGGCCTGTAGACTAAGCTGAAAATTGCCATAAATTTGGACGCCACACTTGGGAACATGATAACCTCTTTTTCAGCTAAGAGAACCAGAATAGCTGATTTTTTTTTAAAAACTTCGAACTAAAGAGTTTTGTACAAGGAAGTATATCCATCGTGTCTTCTCGTATTGTCAGCTCAAAGGTGGCATTGACAAATACAGAATCCGGAATTTTTCTTTGCAAATTTTTATTAACCTTTAATACACAACACACGGCTGAGAAAACTATTATATTGTTTGGGTGGAATAACATCAGTTCTTGGCAGTGCAGTAGTCCAATTTCTTCATTGAAAACCATTCTGACTACCCAAAAAAACAAGTATTTACGTTGTATGCACAAAATAAGAACTCTGCACGAATGCAAAATGAAACCTCTTATAATAGAAACAAAACAAAAAAAACTTAGGCGTCTTGCTACTAGAGTGCACTAATGTAGCAAATCCTAGTCTGAACTTCTCCGCGGTACCGTACATTACTAGTTTTTAACATTATCTCTAAATTTGAAGTTTAACTTTCTCAAAGACAAAGATATTGCAAAGTTTTTAGACAAGCTATATGAAAAATAAGAGCCAAAAACAGAACCACAAGCTTGATACTGTATTGGTGATTCCCGGTAATCACAAGTGCAAGGAAAGTTGAAATGACTATTAGTTCCAAATCTGGTACTACCGGGGGGATTTTATTTGGGGTAATTACATTAACGACTGCATAGGAACTTATAGTATTCATTCGAAGGCAAAGGTTGCCGGCAAGGTGGGTTTAAGTAAACTCATCCTTGCTTTTTCTTTTAGCATTTATTATGTTTGTATTTTATTTTAATTCTGTGGATTACTTATTTTATGCAATTATTATGTATATTTATAGTACTAAATTATTCTGTAGACATTTTTTATTGTAACTCTTCTTCCTCAACGTAAAACAAATATTTTGCCCTGTAATTCATTAATTTTTACTTTTAAAAACGTCTGAGTGAACAAATAACTATATAATATATAGATACAGTTTTTGATATTCTAGTATTTTCGAAAATATTAGGATTTTGTAAGAAAAAAGTCGCTGGTTGCGGCAATGTTTGTAAAAGTAATGTAATTGCCTAATTTTTTCAGGTTGGGTTTAATGTCCAACTACCAATTAGGTGTCAGTGGACGGGTACTGAAGCTCATACTTTACTATAAACATTTTTTTTCTAACAAATAAAAAGTAATCATACGCGGGATTCGAACCAGGGATCTCCTACACACAAAGCCACGCTCTTGACCTCTAGACCAACATACGCCCCAATACTTGTATTCAAGAGAGAATAACAAACCTTATCTGGGCTTGCTTAGTTTTTGGGGTTTTAAAACAAAGAGCACCAAGTGATAAGAGAATCGTTATTATAATTAAAGCGAGGGGTGGGTGTCTGTTTACCCAAGACACTGCCACCACAATTATGGGAAAGAAAAGTTGGCGGAGATTTTCATCAGATTTTTCTTTGTATTTAGAAAAATAATGTTCATGTATTGCCGTGGAAAATTCAATTTGAGAAAGCGGAAAGAATTGAGATACTTGTTATTTTATTTTATTTTTTTGCAGCAGCAACATAGAGACAAGCTGTTCTGACCTTAAAAAGGAGATGGGCAGTTTGCCCCTCATTAATTGCTTCTTTGAGAGAATTGCTCCTTCGAGAGAGTGCCGCTGCAAGTTATCTATTTTTTTTTCTTTTCTTTTTTTGCCTGACCGTTAATTAAGAAGCAAACCTGCGCTCCAGTAACCTCTCATTCCAGCGCGAATGCAAACAAAATACAGCAGGCATCTATATCGATCTCAGCTGGCTGGCATATCTTTCTTCATTATTTTCTTTATTATCCGCGCCTCGGCTCTATTCCGGATCTAGGCTGCACTGCGTAATAGTCTAGCCGCTTAGATGATTCTGGCAACACTGAATATACCGCCCAACTTCAATGGAAAATTTACCTGCGTATAGTACGCAGTTGAACGAGAGTAATGTGCAATTTACAAAACAACCTGATTCCCAAAATTTATTACAAAGCTAAGACTATATATTTGCAGTGATAGATCGTGTGTAGCAGTGGTCGCACAATTCTAATTACTGTGCACTAATTAAAAACTAACTAAAATTTAATCCCAAAATTTTGTGTAAATCAATCATCAAAATTAAAACGCACAAAAACGTAATTTATTATCATTTCCATTTCAAAAAAAAATTATTAAGAAAACCTATTAAAAGAAATATAATTCTTTTCGACCCAATCCTAAAAACAGCCACTCTGCTTAGAGAAGAAGGGTTTCGAAAACGTTGCTTAGTTTGTTTACCTGGGATTTCTTGCTACGGTGGACAATGACGTTTCCCAGCAAGTAGAAAGAAGGTGTAAAATCCATTCATTGCAGTGGTTTTTCTGGTAATGGAATTTGAACTTATAGCTACACATTTATCATTTTTTTTTTTTTTAAATATCTAAACACAAAATTGTAGATTTTTCTGAATTAATCCATTTTAGAATGAGGCATAGCGTCGAGACTTTTAAAGTGCAAATCCGTACAAAATTTCGATTTGAATGACATTTCATTAATGAAAATCGGTTCACGTGTCGATAATTTGAAACGATTGCTATACTTCCCTTTAAAAAGTGTAAGAGCAGATCGTCGCTTTAATTTTATCTAGGGGAGCCTAAACCCTATCATCCTAACAAATTTTATCAAAATCGGGCCAAGATTACAGATTAATTAGTAATAATAATTTTGGAGGGGGGCTAACTCCTCTCCCATTCAATATACAGCGTCGAGAACCCCAAAAGGCACATCTACATAAAATTTCGAATTGAATGACACCTCATTCATGAAAATCGGTTCTTGCGTTTAGGCGCTACGCAGTTTACAAAAAAAGGTTTACAAGAACAACAATTTTTGAAAAAGCCGTTTTTGCAATTTTTCGCATTGTTTTTCTCAAAAACTAATAAATTTATGTTATTACTAAAAAATTACAGTTGTAAACGAGGATTTACCCTACATTATAAAGAAAATTTGGAAATTTTATCTTTTATAGAAGAGGAGAAAAAAATTGTCAAAGTTGGGTGTTTTTGAACGTTACGCTTTTTCGTGCACTTTTTGACGATCAACCCTGATACAACTGTCCTTTCAAACCCTTTAATCACAAAAAAAGTGCCCCTAATCAAAGTGTTCTAAAAAAAAAAAAAGTTGTAGACCACTCACTACGAGCACAATTTGTGGGCATAATTTGAGAAAATCACGAAAAAGTGCAAAATCTATTCAGGATTTTTTTTTTGGGTGGAGAAAATTTGGTCGCTGTCAATTTCAGTGGTGGTATCCAATCCAAAAAGTATCAGTACATAAAGTTTTAGCTTTCAGGGAATTTTAATTTTTGAGATATTTTGTGTTTTTTTTTATACAAAAATCATTTTTATCTTTTAAACTTTTTTTCTTTTTTTTTTACTCAAAAGACGTCAAAATGGATATTTCGAGTGAAAACTGGAATTAAATAATTTTATCACGATCGTTTTATTTTCTTATCTGAAAAGAGAAAATAAAAATTGATGAAAAAAAAATGATGTAGCTTTCAACTTTAAAAAGATAACGAATTTATTTTCTTAGAAAGCTTTTATACATTTTAATAAAGAAAAAAAATTAAAATAAAAGTTTAGAAAAGGACAAAATGATATTGGAGACGAGTAGATTACAAATGACCAGAGCAATTAAATACATTAAAAGGTTTTTTTTGTAATTACTGAAGACCACTTACCCAGAAAGGCGGAGATGGCAAAAGAAGGTTAAATAATAATAAAAACGACGTGCAACAAAGCTATGAGAAAACTTTGCTAGGGTATTTTATGAGGAGATGGGAGGAAAAAAAAGAAATGGTTTGATTGTGGAGGTGGAGGTTAACGAACAGGTCTTAGTGTGAGAGCAGCTCTGACGAGCTGCCTTTGAAGGCAGCTGCTCCTCTAATTCGAGAAGACGCGCAAACATGTACCACTTTGCCTTCTTTCAATTAGAACAAAAAAAAAAATATATATATACGTATATATAATGCCCGGCCTTCTGCTTTGATATTTTTAACGAACTATCTGCAGAATGGTGGGAGTGATGCTAGGTTAGAACACAGATTGCCATCGATATAAGATGTCTTAAGTAACAACTGGAATAAAAACAGAAAAGAAGGCGAAGAAGAAGGGAAAAAAAACAACAGAAAAATAAAATTGATCAGCGTTCTAATGATGTACCTGGATGGCACTCATTGTTCTGCAAGTCGACTACCGATTAACCAATCGATTCCTTCAATTTTGTAGAACGAGAATAAAATAAACCAACGATTTGGCCCTATAAAAAAAAAAAAAACCTGAAAAGTCCAGGTCGAGCTGTCTCACGAAATCATTTCATTTAGTCTCAAAGCAGTGCAATCAATCATGTACCAAAAATAAAAGGGCTTCAAAAGTTAAATCCAATGTTATGTGCTCTAATGAGGGGCGCGTGATGGTCTAGTGGTCAAGAGCTTGGCTTCGTATGTTGGAGATCCCCGGATCGAATCCAGCCTAAGGGATACTTTTTATTTGTAAGAAAAAATTGTTTATAGTAAAGTATGAGCTTCAGCCACGACACCTAATTGGTAGTTAGACGTTAAGCCACGCCTAAAAAATATAGGCGATTAATTTACTTAATTAATGGGTCTAATGTTCTCAACAGTCGAAGCGACATATATCTATTTCGAGAAATGCGTTGCCAAAAATGTGCAAAAATAGCGTTTTCAGTAAATGTTCTTGTTGTTGTTACCTTTTTTTTTTTTTTTTTTTTTTTTTTTTTTTTTTTTTTTTTTTTTTTTTTTTTTTTTTTTTTTTTTTAACAACGTAGCGCTTAAACGCGCGAACCGATTTTTATGAATGAGGTGTCATTTGATTCGGAATTTTATGTAGATGGGCTTTTTTGGGGGGGGGGTCTTGACGCTGTACATCGAATGGGAGAGGAGTTAGCCTCATGTATGTGAGGCCCCCTCCAAAATTATTATTATTTTTTATTTTATTTTATTTTTCTTTTATGATTTAAGGCGCGTCAACATCTTAGGTTATTGGCGCCCGGAGCTTTTTTCAGTGCACTGTCGGCCTCCGGACAGTGTTCTCTCGTTACAGACAACACTGTCCATCACCGGACAGTGAGCTGTAAGAACCTCCTAGGAAGAGAAAATCTAAGGGTCAGCTGCTGGATTCGAACCCGAGACGTCCTCATGGGAGTCAAGTATGCTAACCTCATAGCTAATCCCTTCCCTCCAAAATTATTATTACTAATAACTGTAAATCTTAGTCCGATTTTGATAAAATTTGGCAGGTTGAAAAGGGTTGGTGCTCCCCTACGTACCATTAAAGCGACAATCTGCTCTTACACCTACTAAGGGGAAGTTATGCAATCATTTAAAATTATCGACGCGTGAACGGATTTTCATGAATGAAGTGTCCGGTCATTCGAATCGAAATTTTGCATTTTAGAAATCTCGACGCTGTTCATCATAAGGACGGAGAGTTTGCCCCACGCAAATATATGTAACATACATATATTTAGATTCTGGAGACTGACACCTAAAAGCTAACTAGCGTTGCGGTATTCTGACCAAAATATTTATTCAGTAAATTGAATACTTCTGGTTTTGAGCTTTGGTCCAAAACATTATTGTAGCAACATTTGCGCTTAAATAACAAATTTTCATTTCCCGCTATTTTTCTTCTTTTTTTTCTCAGTTTTGATGGGTACATACACATAGAAAAAGGCTGATATCTGTTCGTACAGACAAACGCACAAACCGCTAGTAAAGTATATGTAGTAAGATAAAGATTGGAATTTGCGCAGCAGTTCTCTGTACCAACGTTGCTGGATTTTACATTGAGCTGGGTGGTCTACTAATTTTGTAAGTGAAGTACGAGTAGTAGGTACCTAATCTAAAATTCGGATTATGTAGCGCCCTTATCTAGCTAGCTAGTCACTGATTGATTGCACACAGTAAGCGCTATAGCATTCTACTTTTCCCTTATTCAGGCGTCACTATTATTCAAATTGCATTCAGTATAGTTATATTAATGGCTGCAATACATCTCTTACCTCTTTGAGGATCTATTTCTTATAGTAAGATAAGATCTTTTCTAGTATTATACCTTTTAATATGTCGTGGAAAGGTTGAATAAATTGGTTATTTCGCAAAATTACTATTTTTTGCCAAAAAAAAACACACTAGAAAAAGTTGTGGGAAGTTGACAACATCTGGTTTTTCTTTTTTATTCGAAAAGACATCAAAATATGTTATTTACTAAGGAGAAAATTCGACACAACTTTCTTAGCCAGTTGTAGTGAGAGATTGTAAAAAAAAAAGAAAAAAAAAAGAGTTCTAAGGCACAGAATATGATGCCACCAGCTTGCAAAAAAAGGAAGGCTTTTGCAAAGTGTGTATAGAAAGGTGCTTGCAAAATATGGTAATAGTGTGGACTCGCAGTACGGCTTAATTTAAATATATGGAATTTTCTTCCCATACATTTATACAATTCTGCGTGTAGGGACTGATATGGGCACTCATATATATACATATACTTATATAAAAAGATCGAGGAAATTTATGTATATTTCTGTACAGGAAGAAGCCGGAAATGGGAATAGAAGCTGAGAAAAGGATGTTGTGGAGGATGCTGTAAGATGTAGGTGGTTGTAAATAAATAAATAAAAAGGGAATTGACACAGCTATAAAGGTGTCTGCATTATGCAGATGATAAAAGTAGTGACTGCAATCAGAGCGATGCAAGACTACCAAAATACTGCCCACAATGCAACAGGAGCCATTCTCCAAACCACCAAATATTCACCATTACCTCCTACATTCCACCTGGGGCTCATAAATAAATTATAAAAAGAAGATCACTCTGCCTCTTCGAACAATTCCCATAGCTGGCAACTTTCAATTAAGGGGTTATAGCCAGTCAGAGGCGCCAAAAAAGTCATTTTTTCAATTTTTTTTGGGGGAAAAACATGCTTACTTTTTTATTCGGGAACTTTTGCGTCATATCAGTCTATGTTTAAAGAACTTATTGTAATTTTTTCGTTACAAATTAATAATAATTGTACTAATGGCGAATAATTTAATGCAACACGACAAAAAAATGCAACCCTCTCGTGGACATGATATCTTGAGACTGGATTATCTGAAATCAAAATTTCGAAAAGATTTCGTTAGTAGATGACTTTATCTCGTACTTGACCGAAGGATTTAGAAAAAAAATTGAATTTTTAATTTTTGGCACAACTTTAAAGTTTGAGTCACGATTTTCACTAAAAAAAATTGACCATTTTATGTTTGTAAAACAAGTTCTATTCATTGGAAAAAAAAAAAAAAAATCCTTAGTCCAAGTACGATTTTAATATGTGTTAAAGAAATACGTAAAATTTCAAAAAGATCGGTGCAGTAGATATCGTTGATATTTCTGGCCCGTTTGGGCCCCATTTTAGCCGAGTTTGAACTCGTAAAACAAAATTATGCGAAGAAAATCACGCTTTAACATCTCAGTAAAGACTGAATTATTTCCAAGTAGCAAAATGTTACAGAGGTGAACAAACATTTTTGTTTGAAAGAGGATTTAATAAGTGTTTACATTTATAACAGTTGAAAGTCCAACAAACATAAACAGTTACTATTTGAAGGGGTAGTTTAAAGAAAACATAAAATCCTGCATTATTATCTTAAGGTCCTGTGGAGTCTGAAAAAAGGTTTTTTACAAATTGCGATTGTGTACGCGTGTTAGTGTGTATCAACCGGAATTCTAAATTTTACATTTGAACCGTACACCGCACAAATCGACACAACTCTACTTTTTTGAAATATCTTAAATTTGAGTGTCAAAGCATTTGGTCCAGTCATAGTTCCTTAAATTTATAATAAGTTGGTCAAATGATAAAGATTATTACCATTAACCCAGATAACCCTAAAGTCGAAATGCAACTTTTTTAAATTAACTGATATTTTTTTTCAGTTGCATTTAATCCATGAATAATGTATATAACAATTTTTAATTTATTAATTATTTATAAATGTGTTTTTGAGGGCGTCCTATATTTAGGACATCAGGGTCTTATAAGGGGTTTAGTATACCCCTTATAAGTATAGAGGTAAAGAAAATGTATTTTATTTAAAATTTATAATTAAAATTGAAATTAATTAATTTTCGTAATATTTAATGAAACATTTAACATGTAATCCTACATTGCATTTTCGGCATCTGGTTGTGCTTTTCGTGTGGCATAATCTGCACCTGGTCTGCTTTTCTTGCGGCTCAACCAAGTGATCCAAACGGTCATATCTTGTATCCACATTTTCGACCGATGACGGTCTACCTGTACCTCTATTTGGCGTCGTGGCAGGGCCGTTGCTAGTAATAATGTTGGTCGCTATTCGCCTTCGGAAAGCTAGTTGATCCAGTTTACCACCTGATATTTTATGAAGCTGCCATGCGTTCTGTACGGCAACATCAATGCAGTGACTTATTATTGGGAAATACCACTTCTTACTCCTGATGGTTACTCTATACAAACTCACGTTTTCGCCACACCTGTCGACTCCCCTCATGTACTTATTATATTCTTTTATCAGTGCCGGTTGGGCTATTGTGATCATTTTTTTCTCTTTTTGGGAGAATCGTTTCACGTTTACGGTTGGTAATACCGGAGTGGAATTAGAAGCCATCAGTACACAGCTGTTATCATTCCAAATGCTTACTAGTAATTTTCTGTCCTCTGCAGAGCAATAATCAAATGAACCTCGAGGTTCTTTTTTGAAATTTTTTATTTTGGGCAAAGGACACTTACAAATCCTGTTTTCGCGGATAGTTCCAGGTGCCAACATATTTCTTTCTGATAACATCTGTAATAAATGTATACTAGAAAAAAAATTATCAAAAAAATAATTTAAATTTTATATTAGGATATTTTGAGGAAAGAATATCTACGTAAGATAACACAACACTTGCTCCCAGGCCATAATCTTTATATAAGGGATTTGTAATTGTGCTGGCTCCTTGATAAGGTTCCATCCACACAACGTAACCGAAGTAAGTTGCGCCCACCCAAAATTTATAACCATATCTTATCGGTTTACCTTTTATAAATTGTTTACAGCCGTGACGGCCGTAGTAAGGAACCATAGCCTCATCGATGCTATGCTGTTGTATAGGTGGCATATGCAAGAGAAACTTTTCGTTCATGTGAAAATTTATCACTTTTGTCCAACTTATTGTTGTCATTACAATGAATATGTGCAACAATATATTCAAATCGGTCTCTAGTCATACATTTGGCAATCAAATGGTTATGACTATCTTGTGCAGTTTCCCAATACATTTTACTTCTAGGGAGCATCGCGTAACACTCATCATAAGAATACCTATGAAACATTTTATTTCATTCACTGTTAGGTCAGCTACGTTATTCTTGCTGCCCGGATAACGGTTGCTTTCCAAAGTCAGATTTTGAAATGAATTGTCATCAAAAAACAAATAGAAGAGATCCAGAGGAGTCAAATTTTCATAAGACCTAGAAGATACAAGTTCCCAGAGAACCTCTTCTCTCAGGAGATCTTCTCTTACCCATTCATAATTTTTGTTTTTTTTATTTTTAGAAGTGATGATTGGTGGTGGATGGACTTCCACTTCACCTTTTTCCACTTCTGCTTCAGCAAGCAATTGTGAACCCGGTAAATTGTTTACGGTCACTAATTCTTCATCCTCTGAATCTACGTCGGTTAAAATCTCGCAAGCATTTAGCGGTGACAAGATGTTTAATTTTATCCTTTCAATATCTCGGTACTGTTTCTGACCTTCCTCAAATGCCATAACCAGATCATTTAGCGTATATTGACTGAAAACAGAAGAAAAGTAAAAAAAATATACGTTGTGTCACTAACGTCCTACATGTAGGTCACCAAAGTTTAGCGTGCTTAATTTTTTAAATTTACGTCCAAATGGTTCATAAACCAATTAATTACTTTTATTCATACCTAGTAAATAAGAAAAACCAATTTACATTTCAATATTTAAAATATACTCACCTAGAAGACGCCATAATCACTACACAACCAAATATATTAAAAAAGTAATAATGCTGGCACAATAAATTTCATTTGTATTCGAGTAGAACAGCGAAATACAATTTTTGCCGGTAGAATAGAACTTGGCGGTAATACGAGGGTCGTTTGAAAAGTCCGTGCAAAGTCAGAGAGATAGCACTACTGGCGCGTATCGAGGTTATGTTTAGTTAGTAGCATCTCTTGGAAGAACACACACCAAGTTTCAGCCAGATCGGTCTATTTCTTTGTGTTTGGCATTCGTTTGAATCGAGGAAGTCGAGTGATTTTCAAAAAATGGACGAAAAAGAATTTCGTGTGTTGATTAAACACTACTTTATGAAAGGCAAAACGCCTCAGGAGACTAAAGAGAAGCTTGATAAACATTATGGTGACTCTGCACCTTCGATTAGAACAGTTTATAAGTGGTTTCAAAATTTTCGGAGTGGCCATATGGTGACGCTGAACGTTCTGGACGCCCTGTTGAGGTTACTACTCCAGAAATCATTGATAAAATCCATGATATGGTGATGGATGACAGAAGAGTGAAGGTGGGTGAGATTGCTAGTGCTGTGGGCATCTCGAATGAACGAAATCGTGTGAAGTGTTGCAAGGACGGTTTACAGCTGTTCCAGAAGAATCCGCAGGACTTTAAGCGTCGTTTCGTCACTGTGGATGAAACATGGATACATCACTACACTCCTGAGACCAAAGAACAATCTAAACAATGGGTTACCAAGGGGGAATCTGCGCCAAAAAAGGCGTTCCTTCGGCCGGAAAGATTATGGCGACTGTCTTTTGGGATTCGCAAGCAATAATCCTCATCGACTATCTGGAAAAGGGTAAAACTATTACAGGTGCATATTATTCATCGTTATTGGACCGTTTGAAAACCGAGCTGCAAGAAAAACGCCCACGATTGGCCCACAAAAAAGTCCTTTTCCATCACGACAACGCACCAGCTCACACCTCAGCAGTTGTGGTCGCAAAATTAATGGAAATAGGGTTCCAACTCGTTTCACATCCCCCCTATTCTCCAGACTTGGCTCCCTCGGACTACTATTTGTTCCCCAATATGAAGAAATGGCTGGCGGGAAAAAGATTTTATTCAAACGAGGAGGTGATTGCAGAAACGAATGGCTATTTTTCAGACTTGGACAAATCCTATTATTCGGAAGGGATCAACAAACTAGAGCAGCGTTGGACGAAGTGTATAAGCCTAAAAGGAGACTATGTTGAAAAATAAAAAAGGTTTACCTAAAAAAATTAAGTAGTTTTTATTTTTGCACGGACTTTTCATACGAAAAATCACTAAAACATTGACATTTATACCAGTTATACAGCTAACTTTTCTCTACAATTCAGTAAGGAATTCATTGAAATCTGATCAATAGGAAATGAGATATAAACGTTTGAAATTTGAACGTATTTGCAAACAATCAAATTTAACCTTCCATATCTCATTAACTATTATTAGTAAAACATTGACATTTATACCAGTTATACAGCTAACTTTTCTCTACAATTCAGTAAGGAATTCATTGAAATCTGATCAATAGGAAATGAGATATAAACGTTTGAAATTTGAACGTATTTGCAAACAATCAAATTTAACTTTCCATATCTCATTAACTATTATTAGTAAAACATTGCAATTTGTATCAGTCATACAGCTAACTTTTCTCTACAATTCGGTTAAGAATTCATTGTAATCTGATCAACAGGAAATGAGATATAAACGTTTGAAATTTGAACGTATTTGGAAACAATCAAAATTTAACCTTCCATATCTCATTAACTATTATTAGTAAAAGATTGCAATTTATACCAGTTTTAGAGTAGACTTTTCTCTACAATTCGGTAAAGAATTCATTGAAATCTGATCTACAGGAAAAGAGATATAAAGGCCACCACTTGGTGATGGACAGTGTTACCTGTAACGAGAGAACACTGTTTGTAGGCTGGCGGTGCACTAAAAAAAAGTACTCTGGGAGCTAATTACCGGGGAGATGTTGGCTTAAATTCAAAAAACTAAACTGACGTAAACTGCGTTAATTTAGATAAATCTGTCAAATATAAATAAATAATAAAAACCAACAAAATAAGAATAAAACTGAATTAGATAGGGCCAACCCAGCTGTGTCCGTTCCCCGGAGGGATAGATTTGGGCAAAAAGTTATGCTGTGCACGAGTGGTGTGAACAAGTAGTGATCGTTTATTTTGAACCAGTTCCTAACATACTGGCGATTAGAAGTTTAATCGGCTTTAATCTGTCCAATGTGTTGGCTTTAATCCGTTTAAGCCGAAAAATATCTCTGCTTGTATAAACGAACAAGTCTGGTGTGAACGCATTTATATGGTCGAGGTTCTAACTTGCTACAATTCGTTCAAATTTAATTTTTCGGAAATATAATTAAACAGTTTTTAAAATCTTACTTTGCCCTCAAATTATACTTTAGAGAAAAACCTACGCCATTCCGGTACTACCGCTTAGAGAAATTTTTTTCATACTTGGAAATTTTTAAATTTTACATTTTTGGTATAGGTGTTATAAAAATCTATTTTTTTGGTTCAGGTGTTTCAAAAATGTGTTATTTTTCAGTTAGTTTCATTTGGAAATAATAAACGATTTTTTTAAAAAAATTCAGATTGAATGAATATCACGAGTCATCTCCGGTCATATTGCCGTAATCTCTGCGCAAATAAGGGCAATTATGTTATAGTTCTCATCTACAACATCAATTGTACAAAATTGCAGTTTTCTAGCAGTAGTTTTGAAGCAGATATAAGGTGTTATAATTTGCGAACTTTACATTTCCTCCATATTTCGAATTGCTGTATCTCCTGTCCTATAAGGGCAAATCCTGCGAAAATATGTACAATTATAGTACTCATTTACCTCTACAATTGTGCACAATTACCGCTTTTTTGCTCCATTTTTGTAGGAGATATAAGGTGATAAATTTTAGGTTATTTACACAACTGTAGTAGTAAATAAATTCTATAATTATCCAAATTTTCGTGGAGATAATACCAATAGGACCAGTGCAGAGGTAGCCGAGCGGTTACAGGCGAGACCTGCGAAGCTAATATGTATTGTGGTATCGGGTTCGATTCCCGGTCTATAGGCCTTGGATTTTATTTAATGGTTAATAAAAGAAATTTACAGTAAAGTATGTTTGCTAGACGCCTCCGTCCACAACACCTAATTGGTAGTTGGACGTTAAGCCCCGCCTGAAAAAATAGGCGATTACTTTACTTTACCAATAGGACAGGAGATACAGAAATTCGAAATATGAAGGAAATATAGTATAAAGCTCCTGAACTTTATCACCTTATATCTCCTTTATAAATACAGATAGAAAGCTGGAATTATGCACAATTGTAGAGGTAAATGAGTACTATAATTGCCTATATTTCTGCATAGGTTACAACAATAGGACAGGAGATACAGACAGCTATACGAAATATGAAAGAAATATAAAGCTCCTGAACTTTATCACCTTAAATCTCAAAAATTGAACTAGAAAGCTGCAATTGTGCACAATTAAAGAGATAGATGAATTCTACCATCCTCCATATTTTCGCACGGACTACAGTAATACAGCAAGAGGTTCAGCAAGGTTGGCCATCACTGATCTAGCGGATATTTCGGTGGTTACGCTTTTACCTAGTTTTATAAAGCAAAGCTGTAATAATGCATTTCTATGGAGATTAGTCTATACAAGATTAGTGTGGTATATAACACAATGTAAAGTGCAGATTTCTGGTATACGAGGGGGTACCCAAAAAAAACCGGAATTATTTTTTAAAAGCTATTTATTTACAAATTTTTTACAGAACAACCTTATCCCCTTCAAAATACTCTCCATTACAACGAATACATTTGTCCCACCGGTGCTTCCACTGTTCGAAACATTTTTTGTAGTCATCTTTAGAAATGGCTGACAGCTCCTTCTTCGTTTTTTTCTTGACCTCTTCAATGTTGTCAAATCGGTGACCTTTCATGCCCTTTTTCATGCGTGGAAATAAGAAAAAGTCGCACGGAGCCAGGTCAGGCGAGTAAGGTGCGTGGGGCAGCGGAACCATGCCATTTTTAGCCAAAAACTGTGTAACAGAGATGGCTGTGTGTGCAGGTGCATTGTCGTGGTGGAAGAACCAGTCTCCTGTTTGCCACAAATCGGGTCTTTTTTGGCGAACACTATTGCGCAATCTTTTCAAAACTTCCAAATACAAGGTTTGATTGACGGTCTGACCTGGGGGGACAAACTCTGAATGGACTACGCCTTTGGCATCAAAAAAGCAAATCAGCATTGTTTTGATGTTTGACTTGACTTGACGACATTTTTTTGGTCGGGGTGAAGATGACGTCTTCCATTGGCTCGACTGTTGCTTTGTTTCTGGGTCATAACCATAGCACCATGACTCATCACCAGTAATGACCTTTGACAGAAAGTCTGGATCAGTTTCAAGCTGTTGTTTCAAAGCACGACATGTTTCAACTCGATGTTCTTTTTGATTGTCAGTCAGAACTCGAGGAACAAACTTGGCAGCAACCCTTTTCATCCCCAAATCTTCCGTTAAAATTCGCTGAACCGAGCTCCAAGATAACCCACTACTCTCTGACAGTTGATCAATTGTCTGTCGACGGTCTGTGAACACCAGCTCTCGAATTTTTTCAACATTTTCGTCGATTCGGGCAGTTGATGGACGTCCAGAACAAGGTTTGTCATCAATCGACATGTCGCCATTTTTAAACCGAGTAAACCACTCGTATACTTGAGTTTTTCCCATAGCGTCATCTTTGTAAGCTGTTTTCAACATTAAAACACTTTCAGCAGCATTTTTGCCGAGTAGAAAACAAAATTTCAGAGCTGCACGTTGTTCACTTAAACTTGCCATCATAAAAAACGAAAAAAGAACAAAACAGTGCTGGTAAAAACAATCACTGCAGATGAACAGAACAAGCCAGGCAGACAACACAGACAGGACTGAACTGGCAAGGAATTGCGCTATACACGTCTAGCGGCAGAAATGCGTACTACATAAACTCCATGCGCGGCAACGCAATTCCGGTTATTTTTGGGTACCCCCTCGTATTTCTAATATTGATGTTGCAAACACCCGCATGCATAATTGTTGATTAGCCTTGCTGGTAATTATTGCAATTATTGACATACCGTAGAGGACGTGTTGCACTGTTATTGTGTAAAGTGCAACTCAGCTTTATTAATTATCCATCACGTATCATTAAGTGCGCTCCAAATAATTTTGTGTTTATCATCCTAATTTAGTGGTTATATTCTATATGAGATTATAGTTACATGACTCTGCTATTTTGATTTCAGCCCTACACAGTCCTGAAACAATTCATCATCTGAACCAATTTATTATTGAGCGAAAACCTATTTTACAGCCTTCCAAAATAGCTAAAATATATGTTCGTTTCCTTTTTTTAATTTTTTTTTCTACTCATAAGACAAATTACTACAATCAGGTCAAAATTTCTAAATAGTGTTTTCACCGACAAAATTTAGATAATACACAAAATTCTAACTTCAAATTTTCTTCAAAACGCCGTACAAATTTAGCAAATTTAAACAGATCAATGATTGAAATTTTTGGTATTTAAAAATTCGAATTTCTACAGCAATTATTCAGCTACAATACACACACTTTTATAATTTCAAAAAGATAAAATTTAAGTAAATATAAAAATTAAAGGGTTTTGAATTTACGAGTAGTTCAGCTAATATGCAAAGTAGCAATATTATCATGATAATACACTTGAATTTCTGTTGTATTCATGCTGGCACCCGAAACAATGGCTTCCTCTGTAAGACAATCTGAAATGAAGGTATAAATATATAATTTGTAATGTAGACAAATGCAGTGCGCTACCTCAACGAAATCCTTGATGCACAACACATCTGGAGACTGCACATCAACAAGCATACACTCGACTGAAACAGTTATACCCACTAATTAACAGAAACACACCGCTCTAAACACTGCTAGCATTGTACTGCTCTACAAGACGCTCCTTAGACCTCTTTTAACATCCAGCCTGCCCAGTCTGGAGATTACAGCTAGCAACACACACTGACGAAAAGACCTGCAGACTGCACATCAACACAATACTGCAACAAGCATACACTCGACTGAAACAGTTATACCCACTAATTAACAGAAACACACCGCTCTAAACACTGATAGCACTGTACTGCTCTACAAGACGCTTCTTAGACCTCTTTTAACATTCAGCCTGCCCGAAACACACTGACCGAAAAGACCTGCAGACTGTACATCAACACCAAACTGCAACAAGATGCATACACTCGACTGAAACAGTTGTACCCACTAAGTAACAGAAACACACCGCTCTAAACACTGCTGGCACTGTACTGCTCTACAAGACGCTCCTTAGACCTCTTTTAACATCCAGCCTGCCCAGTCTGGAGATTACAGCTAGCAACACACTGACCGAAAAGACCTGCAGACTGTACATCAACACAAAACTGCAACAAGATGCATACACTCGACAGAAACAGTTGTACCCACTAATTAACAGAAACACACCGCTCTAAACACTGCTAGCACTGTACTGCTCTACAAGAAACGACCTGCACACTCTTCCAAAATAAAGAACTACGGAATAGCCACTGAACGCCCCTATTGTTTACTGGGAACACACAAATACTCAAGAGAACTCGATCATTTAAGCATGAATTGTATAAGGGTTGATCGTTAAAAAAAGTGCACGAAAAAGCGTAACGTTGAAAAACACCCAACTTTGACAATTTTTTTCTCTTTTTCTATAAAAGATAAAATTCCCAAATTTTCTTTAAATTATAGGGCAAATCCTCCTTTATAACTGTAATATTTTGCGACAACCTAGATTTAATTGTATTTTGAGAAAAATGTTGGGGTATTTTAAAGAAAACATAAAATCCTGCATTATTTTTCGGAAAACCTAATAGTTACCATAATTTTTACTTTTAAGAAGTTACGCTTTATGGAAACCCTTGCCAAGCGTTCTATTGAGCTAAGTAAGGCCTATTTTTTAGCATTCACCTGGATCCTGTTAGGAGAAATGGTAGATTGGGATAAAGTACTTTCTGGTACCTACATTCTGTAGGACAAACAAATCCACACACACCAGTAAACCAACCATTTATAAATTTCAATCAAAACACATACTACGTCACTTCCTGTGCTAGCGTATTCAAAACTCAATTTCAAGCAACTATACACTATCGCAATACTTTTCACTTAATGAGAGGTTGTCACTAAATTAGCCCAAACTAATTTAATGGCAGAGTAAACTAAAGCATACTCCAAGATTTCATTAGTTCAAGTAATGGTATAGTAAGTAACTAATTTAAACGTAATGTCATATTTGTTAAATTGCCTCTTCCCTCTAACACACCATAGAACATGATTGCAACATACTTAATTAGGTAAATCTAATCGGTGAAACCAAACAAATTTATTATAATTTTAATAACTTAATTTTCTTCCAATTTGGATGTTTGACTGTAAAATGTGTAATTAGACCACAGACAAGAGAGCTACAGAAGTTCAGGTAGGATGTTATAAAGTGTGTAACTTCTCTGCATAATATATTGACCCGAAAACTGTAACTTTTACTTTTATTATATCATACATAACAGATTAAAATATATAATTTATTAACTGAGGGAAACTTTTTTTTTATAAAAAATATATAACATTTTATATTCTGCATATTATTAGGGTGACCCGAAATTCACGAAATAAGCAATTTTCATAATAAAGTAAAGTAATCGCCCATTTTTTTTTAGGCGTGGCTTAACGTCCAACTACCAATTAGGTGTGGCTATTAAAATTACGAGACTGATGCTGCTACAGAACTATGCATACGCTGTGCAGCGTAAAGCCTTCTCTTTCGATTGCAGAGTCATTTGTGTTTGTAGAGAAATCTGTCTGACCGGAACCGTCGTTTGTATAAGGAGGTGTTAGTTTCGTTTTGCCGAAAACATGATACCTACACATGTAGTAGAGCAACGAATTGTCGTGAAATTTCCCATCAAACCTTGGGTAAAACCGCTACTGAAACTTATCTTTTATTAAAAGAAGTCTACTATGGCGATGAATGTTGAATCACCTGCGCAAGTTTTTGAGTGGTTCAAGCGTTTCCAAGATGGCCGAGAAGACGTCGGAGATGATGACCGCACGGGGATCGCCCTTCCACGTCCAAAACGGATGAAAATATCGGATTATAATTAATAAACATTACTACCGGTGAGGTGCTTGCTCAACTCCGTGAAAGTGTAAGGAAAAAAACGACCCGATTTGTGGAAGAACAAGTCACAGGGTTCTCCATAAAGACAACGGCGCCGGCCTCACACTGCATTGTCTGTCCAAGACGTTTCTAGCCAAGTACAAACATCCCAGTTTTAGGCCATCCGCCTTATTCGCCTGACCTGGGCCCCATGTGACTTTTTAGATCTGTTCCTCCAAAGTCAACTCTGCATTAAAAGGAACATGATTTCACAGTCCGTTGAAGCTGTGAAAGAAAAAGCGGCACGCGTCATGCAGGAGCTCACAGAAAAAGACTTCCAGCACTGTTTCGAACAATGGTAAATTCGCATGGAGCGTTGTAGTGATAGTGGAGGGGTGTACATTGAAGGTGATAATAACTAAATATTTATAAATTTAAAATAAAATGTTTTACAGCATTAGACTCGTTATTTAATAGCCACACCTCGTAATTTGTTAATAACAATTTTTTCTAACAAATAAAAAGTAGCCATACGCGGAATTAGAACTGCGGATCTCCCATTTACAAAACCACACTCATGACCACTAGACCATCACCCGCCTCATAGAAAATACAGAATTATAATTAAAAATTGTAAATTTTTGTATTGATTCTTAAAGTATGCACTATAGTGTTATGTTTGGAGTAGCATATCAGGAAAATGGCCTCCAAGGCTTTGTTGGCATATATTATTATTAATATTATAATAAATAATATAATATAATCTCTCGTTAAGGCGCCACGGTACCCGAGCGGTTAGAGGCGAGACCAGCAAAGCTAATATACATTGTGGTTCTGGGTTCGATTCCCCCGGTCTTAGGCCTTTGATTTTATTTAATGGTTAATAAAAGAAATTTACAGTAAAGTATGTTTGCTTGTCGCCTCCGTCCACGACACCTAATTTGGTAGTTGGACGTTAAGCCCCGCCTGAAAAAAATAGGCAATTACTTTACTATAATCTCTCGTTGAAGAGAACAATGTCTCATCACTGAACAGTGAGCTGTAAGAAGCTTCTAGGAAGAGAAAATCTTAGGGCCAGCAGCACACGCCGAGTGTTGATGAGTGTGACACACTCGATACTCCTTTACGGAGCTGAGGTGTGGGCAGTTGCTCTTAACAAGGAGGCCTACAGGAAGAGAATGGCTCGTGTGCAGCGGCTTGGTGCGCTGAGGATTGCCTCTGCATATCGCACGGTGTCTGAGCCAGCGGTTCTCGTGATTGCCGGAGTGATCCCGATTGCACTCCTTGCCAGGGAACGCAAGATCCTCCACGAAAGGAGGGCAGAGGGGAGTAAGGAGGCTCTCTCCAGGGAGGAGAGGAATGGGACTTTCCGGAGGTGGCAGGCTTCCTGGGAAGATGATCTGCGGGGTCGATGGACCGCTAGGTTAATAAAGGAGGTAAAGCCATGGACGAAGAGGCCACATGGGGAAGTGGACTATTACCTCACACAACTCCTGAGTGGGCATGGCTATTTCAGGGCATACCTGAAAAAGGTGGGAAAGGTAGAGGATGAGGAATGCCTTTACTGCCCCGGCAGTAAAGACGATGCTTCCCACACGTTTTTCTCCTGCGGTCGGTGGGAGCGGCTCAGAGGTCACTTCGAGGCAGTGATTGGGCAACAGACTCCAGACACTATAGTTGAAGCTATGCTGGCCAGTGAGGCCAACTGGCAGACTGCAGCTAGGTACGCCAGGGACCTTCTTCAGCAGAAGAAGCAGGACCTGGACGACTGCCAAGTAGGGTAACACCGAGGGAAATACTCCAATGAGTAAAGACAGAGGCCTAGCTCTGAAGTAATGCTGGTCGCCAGTGAATCCAGGCTAGGCCTAGCAGCGGGGTGTTTTAGCCGGTAGTCTATTTTGGGAGTCCGGCACAGCAGGGTCTCTGCGTGCGTAAACGCATTTCACCCCTCGAAAAAAAAAAAAAATTATTATTATTATTATTACTATTATTATTAATAATAATATTATTATTACATCATATCTACAACCTCGTGCACGTATACTAACTCACACACAAAAACACGTAAATAACTTGTTAGAATTTGTTCATCTTTGTTTGCACAGTTGAGCCCATACAATGGAGTAAAAGCATTCATATTGTATAAAGTTTAAAGAAGTGACAAATCTATCATTTATAAAAGAGTGCCCACTTTAGAAAACGAGAATGTGCTCAACCATCTAGGATACTCTGCTCACAGCGTAGCACAGATTCCAAAAGCTAAGCAAAGCGAGCGTAAATTATTAAAACTTGACAATAGAGACTTGTTGTATAGTTAGGGTGAATTCCTGACATTGTGTTCCAATGTTTCGCATCTTTGCTGCAAGTCCATTTTTATTTCCAGTCGTCTTGGCGCACATAAATTCATACTGAAATTTAGATATTTTAAACAATCTTTGCCACCCATCCGTTTCTTCCATCTATTGTTATAATAAATGTAAATTTCTTTGCAAACTTAAATAACAGATTTATTCACTATTTGGACAATGGCCGAGATTGCTTGCTAGGATCTCTTAGCTGGAATTCTTTGTATATAAAAAAAAAAAAGCAAGAGATATGAAGCCGGAGTACCGGTAATTGCGGTACAGCTAGCGGTAGGATTAGTAGAATATGTGGCTCCATGTTTTATGGAGGTTTTATTACGCGAAGTACGCGTTCTGTGTTTCGCTGAAAATGAACAATTTAGTTCAGATTTGATCAAGGAAAATTAGATGAAAACCTTTGAAGTAAAAATATATTGATATTACTTTTATAAGCCACCTTGAGTCTCGTAGGGACAAGTGGACTAGCCACTTCTTCAGATACGAGGCCTGTCTAAAAAGTAACCGACCTTCATTTTTCCCTCGCAAAATAAAGACGACAGCGCGGCGCCACTGTACTCAGTAAACGAAGACACCTTCATGCGCTTGTGTGAATTTTGTGACCGCCTTCCAGCGCGTCAGTCGCTGCCTGTGGGTCGCTGAGTGAGATGCTACACAACGTGTTCGTCGGATTACCGATTCTCTCAAGATGAATGAACGTGTTTAGCTAAGGCACTGCATCAAATTTTATATTTTCTTTTGTTTGCGATGGGTGTAACACAAATTAAGGAGTGGTTCAACGGTTTCAAAAATGGAGAGTGACCAGCGTTCTGGCAGGCCCCAGACTGTTCGGAGTGTAGCCGTTGTTGAGACTGTGCGAAATTTGGTGATGGCAGATCATCGCTTGACCGTGCGGGAGATTGCCCAAGAGGTTGGAGTTAGTGCAACTTCAAAACGGAGGTCCTTTTGTTCCGGCGACAACAACTTGGTCACTCTCCGCTGATGTGCGGCCATTTTTGAAACGGTTGAACCACTCTTTAATTTGTGTTTCACCCATCGCTTCGTTTCCAAACACCTGCTGAATCTTATGAATTGTTTCGCTTTGAGAATCACCAAGCTTTTCACAAAATTTGATGCAGTGCCTTAGCTAAACACGTTCAGTCATCTTGTGAGAATCGGTAATCCGACGAACACGTTGTGTAGCACCTCATTCAGCGACCCACGGGCAGCGACTGACGCGCTGGAAGGCGGTGACAAAATTCACTCATGCGCATGGAGGTGTCTTCCTTTACTGAGTTCAGTGGCGCCGTGCTATCGTCTTTATTTTGCGAGAGAAAAATAAAGGTCGGATACTTTTTAAACAGACCTCGTATCTTAACATCCCTGCGGGTATCCCAGTCTAAACAAACTTACTCGTTATACCTTTTATCAGATCACTGATTGTTCATAAACCATAAGCATCTATATAGCGTTCAATTTGTAAATGTGTGTTTTTCAACGGTGGTATTTTGCTCTGCCACCCTTAAGTAGATGAGACTCTGCTGTACTCCCAAGTGATGGAAATACTTGGAGACACTCAAATAAAGGAAGTTCTTGAGGTGGAGAAGGGAAAGCTTAAGCTGTTAGGGTTAACCATTCTCAGGAGCCAACTTATCTTCCTGGACAACTTCAAAAATGAAGTTCTAAGAAGGATATAAATTGTTGCAACCCCGATAAGTGCTATGCTCACTAGAAAAATATACCAGAGATCAGGACATAGGAGTCTAATAGGAGTAAATATTTCCCAAACATTGGGGAACCCCCCAAGGAAGAGAGGAGAGCCAGGCAGTTTGGATTGACCACCAATCCAGAACATCCATTCTCCAAGAAAGGATATAATCCACTTACACACCCCTACGACGGCCTTCCATGGATGGTCAAATCCCACTTCCAAGATCGGTTAAACCAGGACTGGCTATTTACACTGAAGACAAGCCCCACCAAACCACAGATGCTCCATTTTCTACAACAATCAAGTTTTTGGATAGAGATAAAGAAGTGTTGAAAAAAAGAGATTTGGATCCAAAAAATCATCTTCTATGTTAATGATGGCTTTGAGATAAGTTCTCAAACCACCTCGCCAGTAACTTTTACCCAGAAACGCGAAGAGAAAGAGATAGGATTTTTGTTCAATCTCCCTTTAGGTTTGTAAAAACCCAAGTAGTTACACACATGAACTACTTCTGTTAGTCTTTGTGAATTGTATTATAAATTGGGGTGGCTTCAGTATTTTTTTTTTTAATGGCGCCCGGAGCTTTTTTCAGTGCACTGCCGGCCTCCGGACAGTGTTCTCTCGTTACAGACACCACTGTCCATCACCGGACAGTGAGCTGTAAGAAGCTCCTAGGAAGAGAAAATCTAAGGGTCAGCAGCTGGATTCGAACCCGGGACCTCCGCGTGGGAGTCCAACCGCATAGCTAATCCGTTCCCTTGGCTTCAGTATTAATATTGTTTTGGATGGGATTCCCACAGGTACATCAAGATCCCTGGAAAAGTGGCTAGCTCACTGCCACTAAAAAGAAAATATAATATTTTAACTTCTTCGATTTACACTTTTTGAATTATGCTAACTCATTCCCACTCTTTTATTTACACTTTTTTAAGAAGATAAATTAAAAAATCATTTAGATAAAAGCTAAAAACGAATGATAAAGCATGTAAAACTTACTCTTATAGCGGAGGAAGTAGATAGAAATGGCGAACAGAACGCTATGTGTGACAGAAATGTGAATTTCGAAGCAAAGTTTAGAAACCACACGAACCACGGAATCCTGGTTGAATAGAGTTGGGCTTTAATTTTAACAGATTCACTGTAGCTCACTTTATCAACTTAAAAAGTATAGATTACTGCCTAGATAATAGATTATATTGTAGATTACAACCACGAAAATGTAAATCCAAAAATCATAAATATATATTTTAATGTCGGAACTTATGGGTGTAACTTCAAATTAATTTTTCAAAGAAGTGTGTGTGCGTATAAATCTGGCTTTTTAAAATACAGTACAACCTCGATTAACCGGCCCACGGTTAACCGGGATTCGGATTAACCGGGATCATGTTGAGTCATCATAAGAACACCTCGGATCGGCGCCGAAACAAAAGTTAATTTTCGGTGGCGTCAGAAAAATTTTCTTGTCTTCCGATGTAACATAATTGTAGGCGTGGCAGCAACTCTTTTATACCTGATTTTCTTGATAGGTCATTATGTATGTAAAAACCCAAAATATGGTGCAATTAGTACTGAATTTCTTGGGATTTAACCACGGTGTTACAAAAGATCATGGGATTTACGTGACGAAACGGCTTGTTAATTTACATATTTTCACATAGGCATCTTACTGATGAGTCTACCTATGCACCCATATAATACATACATACTTATCTCCTTAACAAAAACTTACAGTTTTAAAAGTTAAGTATAAGGGTTGATTAAACGCCAAAAGGTACACAAATCAGCAAGTATCCAACATTTCATTCAAGCTTAGTTGATATAATTTAAGTAATTTTGCTGCATTAACTTTTCCTTCACATTTTTTAGAATTTATTAGATGTCACAGACCCTTATGCTGGCCATTTTCATCTACAAAAAATTTGTTCAAGTAGCACTGTAGATTGACTGTAATATCTATTAATCTATAATAATCAAACTATTAATTACAGGTTAAAAAGAAAACGTTATAAAAAATAAAAAAAAAATACGAGGCTACAAAATTTAAAAACTTTTTTAAAAAAATGCTTACACCAACATACATCAATGATTTCGATTATTTTATTTTTAATAAAAATCGTCTGTTTAAGTTTATTCTTCGATTAAAGTAATTGTTATTTTATGTAGTAGTCAAACGTTTATAATAATAGGTAATAATTATCTGGCTTTATCGCAAATAATATAGTTTTCTTCAATCACACTCTCAATGTAGCTGTTCTTCTCACAATGTTATATATATGTTATGTAATATAAAATAAATAAGTATTGCATACTTTTAGGACAGCTAATTATTCCAGTATTTTACTGTAAGTAAAATTAAATTACAATTGAGAAATGAATAATTGTTGTTGAATAATCTACTTGTTATTAACTGTGTGTTATTTGTGCTCACGAATATTTCGGTAAGACGAATTCAAGTCTGAAATATTGTTTTAAATCCTCCGTGATTCAAATTTAAACAGTAGCCGACTCTAACTTTGTCTTTTTCTACTTTAACATGCATGTATAAGATGTGACTACTCAGAATAAAGGGCATATTAAAGATAAATCAGAAGAATAATTTGGAATAGAATTAAAATAAAGTACCTATTTAAAAACGAAGATATAATATACATTTTATCATAATTATAACCAAATAATATTATGAACGAACTGGCCAGCATAAGGGTCTGTGACATCTAATAAATTCTAAAAAATGTGAAGGAAAAGTTAATGCAGCAAAATTACTTAAATTATATCAACTAAGTTTGAATGAAATGTTGGGTACTTGCTGATTTGTGTACCTTTTGGCGTTTAATCAACCCTTATACTTAACTTTTAAAACTGTAAGTTTTTGTTAAGGAGATTTTTGTACCTTTTGGATAGATGTTCATTTTTTTGCAAAGTTACATATCTGCTTTACAGATTTGTTTAAAATTTGGAATAAGCAATTCTATCATTATAACCTGAAAAGGTTACAAATGGAGAATTCCTGGTGGCTACTAACTTAGACTTGCGTAATGCATATAATAATGTGACCATACCAATATTAATACAAAAACTGATAGCTATTGCGGCACCGCCGAGGATAACCAAGCAAATTCTTAGTCTGCTCTACGATAGGACAATATATGTCCGATGTAATGGTGTCCTTTATGGCCAAGGGCGTCAAACTCACGTTGGACTTCCTCAAGGGGCTATATTAAGCCCTATATTATTTACACTGTACACCGCAAATTTGGCAGACACAATTAATTCACAAGTGGGAATATCACAGTTCGCTGATGATATACTCATTTACAGCCAAGCGAAAAGCCTGAATGAAGCCACGTCCATACTATATGCAGCAATGGATAAATTCAATAAATGGTGCACAGACCTCGGCTTAACAGTATCAGAAAGCAAAAGTAGCGTAACTATCTTCACTCGCCGAAGGAGATTTACCACCAACACCACCATGGCACTTGGCCCTTATTAAAACTGTCCGGTAGGACAGTTGTATAAGGGTTGATCGTCAAAAACTGCACGAAAAAGCGTAACGTTGAAAAACACCCAACTTTGACAATTTTTTTCTCTTTTTCTATAAAAGATAAAATTCCCAAATTTTCTTTAAAATATAGGGCAAACCCTCCTTTATCACTGTAATTTTTTTGCAACAACCCAGATCTAATAGTTTTCGAGAAAAAAGTTGCCGAAAATGAGCAAAAACGGCATTTTCAGAAATTGTTGTTGTTCTTGTTCTTGTTCTTGTTCTTGTTCTTGTTACCTTTTTTGTAAACTGCGTAGCGCCTAAACGCGCGAACCGATTTTCATGAATGAGGTGTCATTCGATTCGGAATTTTATGTAGATGTGCCTTTTGGGGGTCTCGACTCTGTACATCGAATGGGAGAGGAGCTAGCCCCCTTTATGTAAAGCCCCCTCCAAAATTATTATTACTAATTACTCTGTAAATCTTAGCCCGATTTTGATAAAATTTGGTAGGATGACAGGGTTAGGGCTCCCCTACGTAACATTAAAGCGACGATCTGCTCTTACACTTGTTAAGGGGAAGTATAGCAATCGTTTCAAATTATCGACAAGTGAACCGATTTTCATGAATGAAGTGTCAATCGAATCGAAATTTTGTACAGATTTGAACTTTAAAAGTCTCGACGCCGTGCCTCATAAGGAGGGGAGTTCGCCCCACCCAAATAAGGCCCATTCTAAAACTATTATTACCAATATTTCTATATCGCTTATGCCGATTTTGATAAAATTTAGCACGAAGAAGTGGTTAAAGCTCCTCTACGTGGGTGTGAAGTGCCTTCATGCAAGAGCATGTAAGAACACCTACTAAGAGGAAGTATTGCAATCGATAAAATTATCACTGAGTGAACCGATTTACATCAATGAATTGTCGTTCGATTCAAAATCTTTGCTTCTCAGCCTTTTAGGGAGAAGTACTGTAATCGCAGTTTATTTTTCTTACTCCTCTTAAAAGGAAGTACTTAAATCGCAATTTAATTTTGCTATTTACGTACAAATACCTTCCTATTTTATTCAAAACGCTTTCTCAAAAAAGTTGTTATTGAGGATGGCAACTATAATCATTCTTTAAAAAGATCTCTCCAATGGTAGTTATGGTTCCGACTTAACACCTTATCAGGTTATAATGATAGAATTGCTTATTCTAAATTTTAAAAAAATCTGTGAAGCAGATAAGTAACTTTGTAAAATAGACAAAAAGGAAAATCTATCCAAAAGGTACAAAAATCTCTTTAACAAAAACTTACAGTTTAAAAAGTTAAGTATAAGGGTTGATTAAACGCCAAAAGGTACACAAATCAGCAAGTACCCAACATTTCATTAATACTTCATTGATATTATTTAAGTAATTTTACTGCATTAATTTTCATTAATATTTTTTAGAATTCAATAGATGTCACAGACCCTTATGCTGGCCAGTTCATTCATAATATTTTTTTGTTATAATTATGATAAAATGTATATTATAACTTCGTTATTAAATAGGTACTTTATTTTAACTGTATTCCAAATTATTCTTCTGATTTATCTTTAATATGCTTTATTCTGAAGTTGTCACATATATGTACATGCATGTTAAAGTAGAAAAAGACAAAGTTAGAGTCGGCTACTGATTAAATTTGAATCTCGGAGGATTTAAAACAATATTTTAGTATTGAATTCGTCTTACCGAAATATTCGTGAGCACAAATAACACACAGTTAATAACAAGTAGATTGTGCAACAATAATTATTCATTTCTCAATTGTAATTTAATTTAGTCCCCCTAATTTTATTTATGCATATTTTATTTATTTTATATTACATATATACCTAGAAGAATACCTAGATTGAGAATGTAATTGAAGAAAACTATATTATTTGCGGATAAAGCCAGATTAATTATTACCTATTATTATAAACGTTTGACTACTACATAAAGTAACAATTACATTAATCGAAGAATGAACTTATATATTTTTGTTTAAAAATAAAAATAAATAAATAAAATAAGCAAAATCATTGATGTATGTTGGTGTAAGCATTTTTTAAAAACAGTTTTTGAATTTTTAGCCTCATATTTTTTATGATTTTTTTTTTAACCTGTGATTAATAGTTTGATTATTATAGATAAATAGATACTACAATCAATCTACAGTGCTACTTGAACATATATTTTGTAGATGAAAATGGCCAGCATAAGGGTCTGTGACATCTAATGAATTCTAAAAAATATTAATGAAAATTAATGCAGTAAAATTACTTAAATAATATCAATGAAGTATTAATGAAATGTTGGGTACTTGCTGATTTGTGTACCTTTTGGCGTTTAATCAACCCTTATACTTAACTTTTTAAACTGTAAGTTTTTGTTAAAGAGTAACCTACAGGTTTTGCCTTCGATGAGGACGCTGGGCGTTTGGTTAGATTCGAAGCTTACCTGGAAGTATCACATCAATTATGTCACTAAAAAAATGCGAGCAATGCTTGAACATATTGCGAATGATCAACCATTTGCACTATGGAGCTGACACCAAAACCTCTCTAACCGTATATAAACATCTTGTCCTCTCTCGAATTGATTATAGAAGCTTCCTTTACGGCGATGCCGCTCCTACCCACTTAAACAGGGTGGATAAAATCCAATATAAAGCATTGAGGTCCGCCCTTGGGGCTCTCACCTCGACTCCCATTAACGCCTTGCTAGTGGAGGCTAGAGAATTTCCCCTGAATATAAGGAGAAAAATACTCGCCTCGAGATTTATTACTAATAGATTATGTGTCAACAGTAAACCGGTAATTAGAAAAATCAGTAACTTTGCATGTACGGTGTTTACGCACAAATATTGGCTAAGAAAAAAGGATCCGATCTTGGTGGGAGTATTTACCGAATTATCTGGTCACTCCTTGTCCCTCCAGAGGAGGGAGGTTTTGCCGTTCTATACAGCGGAATTGAAACAATCCCTAGACGTTAACAAGAACATCCACACCAATTTTTATAACTATGATAAGTCTAAACCCAACTCGGTAAATAACGCATACTTTTTGGAAAAGCTTCAGAATAAATTTCCCAGTGCTTATGTACTCTATACGGATGGTTCTAAATCCGCGGACGGTGTGGGTTGCTCTGTATATGACGTGCAGCAGGATGCGAGCTACCAGTACCAGCTTGGCGAATTGGCTTCCATTTTCACTGCAGAACTCGTCGGCATTAACCAAAGCTTACAGATTGCACAGGCAACAAATAATGTAGAATCTGTAGGAATTTTGTCCGACAGTAAGAGCGCCCTGTTTAAACTAAATCATCCAGGTCGGGATGCCCCTTCTTTCATTTTAGAAACAGTGAAACTTCTTCACAATTTATCCCTCACCAAGCCTACCCACCTAATATGGATAAAGGCCCACTCAGGGCTCAAAGGCAACGAAGTTGCTGATGCTGGGGCCAAAGAGGCAGTCACATCAACTAGCTGTCCAAAACTAAAAATATTATTACCCAGCGATGTAAAAAACAATTACAAAGTGAAATGTTATTCAACCTGGCAAGAGGAATACAAAATTCAGGTTCAGAAAAAAGGAAAATTTTACGCGGCAATTGAACCATTCATCCCCAAAAAGCCATGGTTCTATGGCTTTAGCGTGGAGAGAAGGTTTTATGGCACAATAACCCGGTTGAGGCTAAACCACAATTACACCCCCCATCATCTGGCAAGAATAGGCGTCAACATCAACGGAACTTGTTCCTGCGATTCAGAATCGGATGCTGACGCCAATCATTTAATTCTGGCATGCCCACAACTCTCAAAAAACAGAGACGAATTATGGAAGGCAATTATAGCCTCAAACTGCACGCTCCCACCACACTTAAATTCCATCCTAATGACAAAAGACCCCATAGTATACATGGAACTATTCGAATGTATTAAATCAAATCAAATATCAATATAACTATTTATACCGATAATACCCTCTGGCTAATTAGCAAGAACTAAAAGCCATTTAAGAAGAAGAAGAAGAAAAAAAAAAAAACCTGAAAAGGTGTTAAGTCGGAACTGTAACTACCACTGGAGAGATCTTTATAAAGAATGATTATAGTTGCCATCCTCAATAACAATTTTTTTGAGAAAGCGTTTTGAATAAAATAGGAAGGTATTTGTACGTAACTAGCAAAATTAAACTGCGATTTCAGTACTTCTTTTTAAGAGGAGTAAGAAAAACAAACTGTGAATACAGTACTTCTCCCAAAAAGGCAAAGAGGCAAAGATTTTGAATCGAACGACAATTCATTGATGTAAATCGGTTCACCCATTGATAATTTTAACAGTTGCAAGACTTCCTCTTAGTAGGTGTAAGAGCATGATGGCACTTCACTGCCACGTAGAGGACCTTTAATCACTTCTTCGTGCTAAATTTTATCAAAATCGGACTAAGCGTTATGGAAATATTGGTAATAATAGTTTTAGAAAGGGCTTTACTTGGGTGGGGCAAACTCCCCTCCTTATGAGGCGTAGCGTCGAGACTTTTAAAATGCAAATCTGTACAAAATTTCGATTCGAATGACACTTTATTCATGAAAATCAGTTCACGTGTCGATAATTTGAAACGATTGCTATACTTCCCCTTAACAAGTGTAAGATTAGATCGTCGCTCTAATGTTATGTAGGGGAGCCCTAACCCTATCATCCTACCAAATTTTATCAAAATCGGGCCAAGGTTTACAGAGTAATTAGTAATAATAATTTTGGAGGGGGCCTTACATAAAGGGGGCTAGCTCCTCTCCCATTCGATGTACAGAGTCGAGACCCCCAAAAGGCACATCTACATAAAATTCCGAATCGAATGACACCTCATTCATGAAAATCGGTTCGCGCGTTTAGGCGCTACGCAGTTTACAAAAAAGGTAACAACAACAACAACAACAACAACAACAAGAACAAGAACAACAACAATTTTTGAAAATGCCGTTTTTGCTCATTTTCGGCAACTTTTTTCTCGAAACCTATTAGATATGAGTTGTTGCAAAAAAATTACAGTTATAAAGGAGGATTTGCCCTACATTATAAAGAAAATTTGGGAATTTTATCTTTTATAGAAAAAGAGAAAAAAATTGTCAAAGTTGGGTGTTTTTCAACGTTACACTATTTTCGTGCAGTTTTTGATGATCAACCCTTATACAACTGTCCTACCGGACAGTTTTAATAAACATATGTACATTCATAGGTACAAATGTACTATGTAATGCTGTGTCTTCGGTTTAACCGGGATTTCAGTTTTCCGGGATGGGTATAGCCGGAGGTCAGCCCGGTTAATCGAGGTTGTACTATAGTTGTTTTATGTCGCGAATGCTTCTTATGCAAGAAAACTATATCAGTTTCTGAACTTCCAGATATGACCGAACCTTCATAAAGCAAGACGAAACCTCCCCTAGGTTTCTTCGACTTTCCCTACTAGTTCTTTTTTGCGCTACTACCTCCTATGGTCTCAAAGAGCTAAAGATTTCATAGCGCAATACAGTGAGAGGCCGTTTCCTCCTCTTCCTGAAACAATCTGCACAAAGGTTCCGAGCTGGTAAGCCCCACCTTGTACAGATGCTTCCTGAACCTAGTGAACTGTAATTAGGGTAATCTGATTTCTGCCCAAAGACAGGATCTCTTTGGCTCTTTTTTTTTTCAGAGCCAAGGCATCACAGTCTTGTGATATTTGACCCCAGGACACATCACCCAGTTCTTTTCGCGCTCCACTCCAGATCCAGTCTCGGGGAGCCACACGAACTTCACTCTTGATGATTCCCAGGCCGTAGGCGCACTGCTAAAGACCCCCGTAATGGTCAGACAGGCCAGTCTCTGCACTCTGGCAGAGCCTTAATGGCCGGATTATTGTTCAAACTTCCTCCACCACACTACCTCACCGTAGGCGATAATAGGAAGTCTGTTCGTCCATAGAGACAATGGGTCATTTTGGGGGCGAAAACCCCATGTCTACCCATAGGTTCTAGAAGTACCACAAAGAGCTAGTTTTGCCTTCAGTGTAAGAGGGTAAGAGAAACAGAAAAAAAACTAAAGTATTTTAAGGGGATAAGAAACTTGCGTTCATGATTGACGTAATGGATTAGAGTTACGAGTTTTAGGACTTTTTCTCTTTGGACCAGGAGTCCATGTATTTGAGAATGTAACACATGGCGGGTCACAGTAAGTTTCCAAGTTAGCGAAGTTTGCCCATTAGGGCAGACTTCCTCCTCAAACCAGTTATTTTACAGGTATTTAATCATATTGTCTCTTCTATTGATCTATAATGTTATCAACCAACATTCTGCTAATTATTAGATCATATTACGTTTTGTCCGACTATGGATATGGTGTTTTGCGCAGAAATAGATGTTTAAAGTTTAATTATGTAATGGCAGAGTTTTAAGCGCCTCTAGTCAACTTTCCTTGAATTGTTCAGTTTTCCTTGAATCTAATAATTCTTTAGTTGCTGCAGCAAGAATTTCTAGAGGTATGAAAATAAAATGCAGCAAAAAGTGAGTATAATGAAGAGTTTATATACAGGGTATTCATTTTAAGACGGCTCAAATGCATTTCATGCTTAAACGGTTAAATCTGAGCAAATAATGGTTAGAGGTAAAATTTGTTGCCCGTCACCTCTAGTTCCAGAATATGCGACTTGAATTGAGATTCTTGATCGCGTACGCGGCAGACGCGCGTCCAAAAGTGAGGGTTTGCAGTTACCCCCATTTTCATGTACACAGTTTTAAAGAGTATAAAAAGTTATGAAAGAAACCGGAAACCGCAATTCGATATCTTCCAAATTAAATGTGCTAGGCTATTTCAAAATCTGGATATTTATTAATCATATTTCAATTTTTTAACTTGTTATCAAAGAGAAAGAAGAGCACACGATAGGTCATTTTTACGTATTTTTTCATCCCCTTTCTACTGAAAATATTGCCAAGTCAGTAAAGCTAGTATTTTTCTTAATATCGGGAAATAAGTAGTTTTCCGAGTGATTTTTCTAAGCAATAATCAAATGTTAAGAGCTTTAGATGTTATCAAGGCATACCCAAAATGGCTAAAAATTAATTTTACATCTGTTACAAACAAGAAGGTTTAATAATTATTTGGTAATTTTGGGAGAGTTGCGTTTAATTACCAAAAAAAAATTGGAAACCTCCTGCCACATATTTAAGTGATCAATATCTTTCATGTAAAGGATCAAACTTATTCCTTAATTTATCAAATAATGCACTTTACTCAACTTGTGAAGCATGTACTGCGCCTTTGAAGGCACAGTTTTTCCTCTACCATTTTTCGCTCAGATCAACCGTTTAAACATGAAATGCATTTGAGCCGTCTTAAAATGAACACCCTGTATCAAGAAAAAATAACATTTTAATCAGTTGCGAAATGATTACGTCTAATTTAGCAGACACAATTGAAATGTTTACCAGTAAATAAATTTGTATAATATTGAATTCACAACGATTTATCAATTTATTACTATTTATAGCTTCTAAAGGTCAGTGTGATTATAAATCCAAAGAAAGTAACATTCAAACATTTGGATATAGCAATTTAAAATTTATGAACTGCATTTCACAATATGGCATCCACATTACACTAAGTCTTTTGTATTAAAACTGTCCGGCAGGACAGTTGTATAAGGGTTGATCGTCAAAAACTGCGCGAATAAGCGTAACGTTAAAAAACACCCAACTTTGACAATTTTTTTCTCTTTTTCTATAAAAGATAAAATTCCCAAATTTTCTTTAAAATATAGGGCAAATACTCCTTTATAACTGTAATTTTGTTGCAACAACCCAGATCTAATAGATTTTGAGAAAAAAGTTGCTGAAAATGAGCAAAAACGGCATTTAAAAAAATTCTTGTGGTTGATACCCTTTATTGTAAACTATGTTGCACCTGAACGCACTGATCGATTTTCATGAATGAGGTGTGATTCGATTCGGAATTTCGTGTAGAGATACCTTTGGGAGCTCTCAAAACTATGCATGCAATTGGAGAGGAGTTAGCCCAATTTACGTATAGTCCCCCTTTTAAACATTTTTTACCAATAACTCTGTAAAGTTTATCCCGATTTTTAAAAAATTTGCCAGGATGATGGGTTTTAAGGGCTCGCCTACGTGACATTAAGGTGTTCGGACGGCTGTGACAAGAGCTACGAGGGTCGTTTGAAAAGTCCGTGCAAAAATAAAAACTACTTAATTTTTTGGGGTAAACCTTTTTTATTTTTCAACATAGTCTCCTTTTAGGCTTATACACTTCGTCCAACGCTGCTCTAGTTTGTTGATCCCTTCCGAATAATAGGATTTGTCCAAGTTTGAAAAACAGCCATTCGTTTCTGCAATCACCTCCTTGTTTTAATAAAATCTTTTTCCCGCCAGCCATTTCTTCATATTGGGGAACAAATAGTAGTCCGAGGGAGCCAAGTCTGGAGAATAGGGGGGATGTGAAACGAGTTGGAACCCTATTTCCATTAATTTTGCGACCACAACTGCTGAGGTGTGAGCTGGTGCGTTGTCGTGATGGAAAAGGACTTTTTTGTGGGCCAATCGTGGGCGTTTTTCTTGCAGCTCGGTTTTCAAACGGTCCAATAACGATGAATAATATGCACCTGTAATAGTTTTACCCTTTTCCAGATAGTCGATGAGGATTATTCCTTGCGAATCGCAAAAGACAGTCGCCATAATCTTTCCGGCCGAAGGAACGGTCTTCGCCTTTTTTTGGCGCAGATTCCCCCTTGGTAACCCATTGTTTAGATTGTTCTTTGGTCTCAGGAGTGTAGTGATGTATCCATGTTTCATCCACAGTGACGAAACGACGCTTAAAGTCCTGCGGATTCTTCTGGAACAGCTGCAAACCGTCCTTGCAACACTTCACACGATTTCGTTTTTGGTCAAGCGTGAGCAATCGCGGCACCCATCTTGCGGATAGCTTTGTCATGTCCAAATGTTGATGCAAAATATTATGTACCCGTTCATTCGAAATGCCCACAGCACTAGCAATCTCACGCACCTTCACTCTTCTGTCATCCATCACCATATCATGGATTTTATCAATGATTTCTGGAGTAGTAACCTCAACAGGGCGTCTAGAACGTTCAGCGTCACTTCTGCCCATATGGCCACTCCGAAAATTTTGAAACCACTTATAAACTGTTCTAATCGAAGGTGCAGAGTCACCATAATGTTTATCAAGCTTCTCTTTAGTCTCCTGAGGCGTTTTGCCTTTCATAAAGTAGTGTTTAATCAACACACGAAATTCTTTTTCGTCCATTTTTTGAAAATCACTCGACTTCCTCGATTCAAACGATTGCCAAACACAAAGAAATAGACCGATCTGGCTGAAACTTGGTGTGTGTTCATCCAAGAGATGCTACTAACTAAACATAACCTCGATACGTGCCAGTTGTGCTATCTCTCTGACTTTGCACGGACTTTTCAAACGACCCTCGTATAGTAATTTTTGATTGATCAACATCAAACGTCTGGTTCCATTTCCTAAGTCCTTCAAATTAAGTTCTCCCAAAGTAGTTTAGTGCTGTGTTTTGTCAAGACTGTAATTATCTACATTTCAGTACGGCTAGATTAAAGTGTTTTGTTTACATTTCATTTTTAATATAAAGGAATCCTAATTGGTGGAAACTTATGTCAGAGTCTGCATTTGGTGGCCACTAATTTCCACATAAATGTTTTGGTTAACTGTTACAGTGGATATGATCAGTTTGTTACAAAGGTGGTTGCCATGGAGAAGTTCATGGGTTTTATTTACAAGAGCAGAAACTGAGCAGGTATGAGCAGAACTGACACGTTAGGGCGATTTGCTATAGTATTCCAGACGGATTTATATAGAACAATTGGATGCTGCGGGATGCTGGAGAGGATCTAGTATAATTTGAAGGAGGTAAGTATCTTCTGAGATAATCAGGTGGCATCAGCTGAACCCACCTAGGACTCTAAATTAGTAGGATAGTGTAGGAGAAATTTGGATCGTTTCTTTTTTGCTCCAGGGAATGATGGGTTACATTCTTCTGGATCATTAGACATTTAAGGGTTGCGGGTAAAGAAAGAGCTGATAAACTGGCTATAGAAGGAACTAGAATATCATTCTGTGAACCGGAATTCGAAACATTAAGGAGCTTTTATCAATTTAAAGCGTAACAGGAGCTTTTTACGGTGCATCATCGGACAGTGAGCTGTAAGAAGCTCCTAGAAAGTGAAAATCTAAGGGCTAGCAACTGGATTCGAACCTGGGACCTCCGCGTGGGAGTCCAGTACGCTAACCGCATAGCTAATCCCTTCCCTACCACGATTTAGTAAAAATGTTTTTGGTTTAATAAAAATTTTTCTTAGCAATTATTCTTTATCTTACTTATGACCAAAAATAATGTATTTAAAAAGCTTTGAATAATACGTACGAGTACGAGGTGTGGCTATTAAATAACGAGACTATCGCTGTAAAACATTCTATTTTAAATTTATACATATTTAGTTATTATCACCTTCAATATACACCCCACCTCTATCCCTACAAAGATCCATGCGAATTTACCATTGTTCGAAACAGTGCTGGAAGTCTTTTTCTGTCAGCTCCTGCATGAAGCGTGCCGCTTTTTCTTTCACAGCTTCAACGGACTGAAATCGTGTTCCTTTTAATGTAGATTTGACTTTAGGGAACAGATAAAAGTCACATGGGGCCAGATCAGACGAATAAGGCGGATGGCCTAAAACTGGGATGTTTGCACTTGGCTAGAAACGTCTTGACAGACAATACAGTGTAAGCCGGCGCCGGTTGTCTTGATGGAGAACACCGTCACTTGTTCTTCCACAAATCGGGTCGTTTTTTTCCTTACTCTTTCACGGAGTTAAGCAAGCACCTCACCGGTAGTAATGTTGATTAATTATAATCGATATTTTCATCCGTTTTGGACGTGGAATGGCGACCTGGGTGGTCATTATCTCTGAAGTCTTCTCGGCCATTCGACGTTTTCGGCAAAACGAAACTAAGACCTCTTACACAAACGACGGTTCCGGTCAGGCAGATTTCTCTACTAACACATGAGACGCTGCAATCGAAAGAGAAGGCTTTACGCTGCACAGCTGTCGGTCGTTAAGATTTGGCGCATGCATTGTTCTTCTGTAGCAGCATCAGTCTCGTAATTTAATAGCCACACCTTGTATATCTCTGAAGTTATAATTATTGTTGAAACTAAAAAGTTTAATTCGACTTTTTAATGGCTTATTTTACGCTAAAACGTCTGCTTTATAAAAAAAAAAAATAGAGAAGAGATAATACAAATGGCAATTATTGCTTGTGAAACGCTGCTTAGCAAGATTTATGATTCGAAATACTGTTGAACTGTGTAAATAACAGTTCTAGAAACTTTGGCGGACAATGGAATCCATTTAACATGTTTCATTTCTGGAGTGTTAGTGTGTAAATTACGTTTCTTAAAAGTTGAGTGTAGCAGTGGAAGTTGGCCATTTAATACAAGCATTGTGAGTTAGGTGTGCCCATTAGAGCCAGACGGGCTGAAAGTACACCCCGCTTCCGGCAGAATGAGGTACTCTGTGCAGCCAGAGATAAAAGGAGCCCTAAAAGTGGGCCCTGAAGAAAAACGGACGGGAAAAGTAGAAGAATTGTGACCCTAAACTTTACTAATCTGTTAGCACTCACCAATTACGGGAGACGAATCACCTATAATAGGCCCATCTTCCGTTTCCGGGTAGCCCAATTCAAGATCTGTCCAGAAGATCTGCCTACTACAAATCTTTTGGCGTCACTCCTTGCTCTTTTTTTCTTCTAATGGATCCTTTGAAAGGCTATTGTTGCCTAGTTAGGTGTCTCACAGAAAATCACTTGTATAGAGAAATTCTGCTAGTAGATCTCTGTTACAGAAAGCTGCTGTTTCCGCCATTTTATCCAATTCTCCCAACTGTGCGCTTTTGACTGAGAGTATATAGATTGAGGTTCTGTGTGCAGCTAAAAAGAAATAGCACAACTTTCTCTTCAGTTACTACGGTCACACTGGCAAACAATAACAAAGCGATACTCAGGAATTCAAAAAATCTCATTATAAATCACAATTACGAGGTGTGGCTATTAAATAACGAGACTATCGCTGTAAAACATTCTATTTTAAATTTATACATATTTAGTTATTATCACCTTCAATATACACCCCACCTCTATCCCTACAAAGATCCATGCGAATTTACCATTGTTCGAAACAGTGCTGGAAGTCATTTTCTGTCAGCTCCTGCATGAAGCGTGCCGCTTTTTCTTTCACAGCTTCAACGGACTGAAATCGTGTTCCTTTTAATGTAGATTTGACTTTAGGGAACAGATAAAAGTCACATGGGGCCAGATCAGACGAATAAGGCGGATGGCCTAAAACTGGGATGTTTGCACTTGGCTAGAAACGTCTTGACAGACAATACAGTGTAAGCCGGCGCCGGTTGTCTTGATGGAGAACACCGTCACTTGTTCTTCCACAAACCGGGTCGTTTTTTTCCTTACTCTTTCACGGAGTTAAGCAAGCACCTCACCGGTAGTAATGTTGATTAATTATAATCGATATTTTCATCCGTTTTGGACGTGGAAGGGCGACATGGGTGGTCATTATCTCCGATGTCTTCTCGGCCATCTTGGAAACGCTTGAACCACTCAAAAACTTGTGCACGTGACTAACAGTCATCGTCATAAACTTCTTTTAATAAAAGATAAGTCTCAGTAGCGGTTTTATCAAGTTTTGATATGAAATTTCACGACAATTCGTTACTCTACTACATGTGTAGTATCATGTTTTCGGCAAAACGAAACTAACAACTCTTACACAAACGATGGTTACGGTCAGACAGAAAAAAGGTTATACTACAGAACATATCGTATAATGCAGGGAGGGTAATTGAGCCTAGCGCTGGCATTCTATTGGTTAAAGGACCTTAGGTCTATGCTAAGAACTAAAAACGAGGAGCTAGACCGTCGATAAGATCTTCGGCCCAGTCAATTTGCTAATTCACAGATAGTTGCATTCAATGCGAGGCATCACCCTGAAGTAATGCTTATGGCGGTTACAGGGTAGACGTTATGCCTGAAGAGGAGAGGGTCTTTTAGTGAGTAGAACCCCACAAACCCAGTCTTAATCTGGAAGGTGCCTGTGGCATTTTTCCCCCTAGGGAAAAAACTTATTATTATTATTATTATTATTTTTTTTTTTTTTTTTTTTTTATTTTTTTTTTTTTTTTGGCGCATCAACAGCTGAGGTCATTAGCGCCCGGAGCTTTTTCCAGTGCACTGCCGGCCTCCGGACAGTGTTCTCTCGTTACAGACAACACTGTCCATCACCGGACAGTGAGCTGTAAGAAGCTCCTAGGAAGAGAAAATCTAAGGGTCAGCTGCTGGATTCGAACCCGGGACCTCCGCGTGGGAGTCCAGTATGCTAACCTCATAGCTAATCCCTTCCCTACTTATTATTATTATTATTATTACTGCGATGTAGTAAGCGCACTGAGGCGCCACGGTAGCCGAGCGGTTAGAGACCAGACCTGCAAAGCTAATATGCATTGTTGTACTGGGTTCGATTCCCAGTCTAGAGGACTTGGATTTTATTTAATTGTTAATAAAAGAATAAGTTTGCTAGTCGCCTCCGTCCACGATACCTAATTGGTAGTTGGACGTTAAGCTCCGCCTGAAAAAATAGGCGATTACTTTACTTTACTTTAGTAAACGCACTGAAAAAAAAGTTCCGGGCGCCAATAACCTCAGATGTTGACGAGCCTTAAAATAAAAAATAAATAAATAAAAACTGCAATGGATTTAAGAATTACAACGAACATTGGGGGATAAATATTAAAGCAACATTCGACCGAACATAATTTATGAAGTGAATTGGGTAGATATGAAGAGAGTAAATATCGATGTAAAGGGTGAAAAAGCAGAACCTGTGGTTATGCCCGGTGGTCCAGTAGCCGGAGTTGAAAATTTAATACAAGCGAGTACGTAATAGTGCTCAGCTTGAGATACGTTAGCAATGGATAATCTCATTAGATAAGCTTTTAATAATATAATCTGGTAAACCCATTAGTTAGTAGAGCTAGTACCAGCTAACATGCAGGCATTAAGGTACTATGCTATAACTTTAGTTATAGTCATTAATGTGTGCATATTGACTTAGTAAGATATTAGGGTATAGCGAAAATTTAAGCATTTTTCACACACAGAGTTCGAAAATAATTTACTCATTTATTAAAACCTATCCCATTACCCATGGGGCGTTGGGAAAATCTTTTAGCTCGACTGTGCGCTGTTTAATTAAATACTTGTTGCAAAAATTTTGGGAATTTTAGAAAAACACTGCGCTTTTTCGAGCCGTTTTTGAAGATCAACTCTTATACCACTGTCCTTAATTAAGTTTTAATTCTTTTAAGAAGATACTATGATTCCAAGAATGTATTGAATATTACCTAAAAAGGTATTAAATCTTCTTGTTCGTAACCAAAGTAAAATTATTTTTTTTAGCCCTTTTGTCAAAGCTTGTGAACATCTAAAGCTCTAAACATTTGATTATTACTCAGAAAATCACTCGGAAAACTACTTATTTCCCGATATTAAGAAAAATACTAGCTTTACTGCCTTGGCAATATTTTCAGTAGAAAGGGGATGAAAAAATACATAAAAATGACCTATCGCGTGCTCTTCTTTCTCTTTGATAACAAGTTAAAAAATTGAAATATGATTAATAAATATCCAGATTTTGAAATGGCCTAGCACCTTTAATTTTAAAAATATTGAATTGCGGTTTCCGGTTTCTTTCATAACTTTTTATACTCTTTAAAACTATGTACATGAAAATGGGGGATCAACTGCGAACCCTTACTTTTGGACGCCCGTCTGCCGCGTATGCGGGCAGGAATCTAAAATCAAGTCACATATTCTGAAACTAGAGGTGACGGGCAACAAATTTTACCTCTACCATTTTTTGCTCAGATTAACCGTTTAAGCATGAAATGCATTTGAGCCGTCTTAAAATGAACACCCTGCATAACGGGATAGCTTGTAAATTGTATATTTTATTTAATTAGTTATTTATTTATTGTTTTTTGTATCACTGCGTTTCAATTCTCTAAATTGTTCTACATTGTTTTATTTGTAATATTCAGGCCCTGAAGAAGGCAATGTCGAAACGTTGACAAAAAGACGAGTTGTTGTTTTTATTTGGACCGATTCCTCACTAATTTGAATCCTTGATATGTATTCAAATATTTTTTAGGTAAATTTGAGAGATTAGTAGCAAGAAAATGTCGGGTTACTGTTCGCCATTTGATTTGTGGATTCTTAAAAGTGAATGGCAACCTAATACATTACTCTAATGTACCACTTTAGAACATTATACGCATCTACTACTAATAAATAAATGACACTTAAGTATTGTCAGTAGCTTCAATCATGAAGTAAATCTGTTGATTGAAAGTAGAGACTTCGTTGACTTTTTTTTTTTATTCGTTGACTTGAAATCTAGGTCAAATAATTAAAGTTAGATAAATACGAGAAAAGTCAACAAAGATGTGACGAGTGTTGTTTAAATACCGAAGATATTGGAAGCCATCAATCGAACGGATGGCTGTTTAAACAAGAATCTTGCACCATGTTGTTACAAGTGAATCTAAATACTTTGCATTAACATAAATCCTTAGGCAAGATTCTGTGTTATTTACATAACCATCATTCTAGTGTGTGATAGGCATTTTACCTAATCACCACTTAACTCCAAGTGAAGATAATATTTAGTTAGCCTAGGTTGGAGAAACATGGAAGTATGTTTCCAATTTCTTGCCTTTTTATTTATTTTTAGTCTCAAGTATCGTACCGAAAGTCAAGTTTTGGAAGTGTTATTTATAAGTTAAAGTAAGAAATAAATAATAGGATCATGGCGGCGAACAAATGGCTAATTTGGCTTGATGAGGCATGTAAAAAGTAAACTCATTTCTCGGGATAAAAAAGTGCTTCATTACAAAACCCTCATCCGACCAGTACTGAGCTATGGCCAAGGCAGATGAACGAGCCCTTAACGCTTTTTGAACGGAAGGTACTGCTTAGAATCTATGGTCCTACACGCCTTGGACCGAATTGGAGAAGTAAGAAAAAACAGGAATTGTATAACTTTGTTCAAGGATCCGAATGTAGTAATGATAGTAAAGCTAGGCAGACTGCGATGGGCAGGACATGTAGCTAGGATCAGTGAAGATGAAACCCCTAGGAAGGCACTAGAAGGAAGCATGCAAAGATCCAGGCAGACCAAAGCTGCGCTGGGAGAATAGTGTAGCAAAGGATGCTACATATATGTTGGGACTTCCAAAATTGGAGGGCAGCTGCGCAGGAAAGAGACGCCTGGACGGGCACGTCTTGAGGAGGGCCCAAGATTCTACAAGAGTTCTAGAGCCATAGAAGAAGTAGAAAGCAATCACCTACTTTTTCAGGCGGGGCTTAACGTCCAAATACCAATTAGGTGTCGGAGGACGAGGGCGGAAGCTCAAACTTTACTACAAACAATTTTTTTCTAACAAAGAAGAACTATAAGGCATTTAATCAACCCTTATATACTTAACTTTTTAAACTGTAAGTTTTTGTTAAGGAGTCTACATACAATATAACTTCTTATTGTTACTTTATGTTGAAATTCTATTCTAGAAGTCGAAATAAAAATTTTAATTTACTTTTCTTGCTGTGTATGTAAGGAAATAGACCAACTTAGCAACTAAGAAGAGCCTGCTAGTTAATAAGTCCTTAATACTTATTTATTCTAGCTGTAATAACTTATTATCAAATCAAAATGTAATAAATACATAAATTTAACATAAGAACAATGGCTAGAATGTATTTTATACAATAATGTTGTACTATACAAGCTTAAAAAACTGTTTATTTGTGTAAATATAAGGAAATGAACCAACATAGTTACTCAAAATAGCCTATACGTTGTTGATACGTCATTAGCAAATAAAAAATAATAAATACATGAATTAAACATAAGTATATTGTCTAAACTGTATTTTAAACAATAAAGTTGTACAATAGAAGCTTAAAAGATTGTTTATTTGTATACCTTTCCATTTTAAGCATTTTTATTTTATTTACAAACTATATACTTTTTATAATTAAGTATTTTGTGGTGATATATAGTTAATTGAGCTTCTATTAACTCGAAAATAAAGAAAATAAAAGGAAAAACTCGAAATTCGACGTTTAAAAGTGCACGAAAAGTGGGTAAAATTGACTATTTCTATCCGGGTAACATAATACGGTAGGAGCTTCGCTTACAATCCTGGTCAGCTGGCCTGCACCGCATTGGAGAATATGACAGCCAATCAAATTTCAGTATTTTAGAATGGGGGAGTTGCATTACTATTGGCTTAAAAACTTATATTTCTCCACCATTCAGCAACCAATACGATGAATAAAATACATTTTAGAATAGAATTTCAACATAAAGTAAAAATAAAAATTTATATTGTACGTAGATAACCAAATGGACTTGGCTGGCAATATGAAAACATTTATACAATTCTTAAATTGATGAACTAGCTTATTTGTAACATTTAATAACCATTGAGATGAAGGAAATTGCTTAAAACCTTTGTTTTGGTGCAATAATATAACAAATAAACAGCAGTTTACTCCTTCTACATCAAAACTCATTCAGGCTGACACCTATTCATCGTATTGGTTGCTGAATGGTGGAGAAATATAAGTTTTTAAGCCAATTGTAATGCAACTCCCCCGTTCTAAAATACTGAAATTTGATTGGCTGTCATATTCTCCAATACGGTGCAGGCCAGCTGACCAGGATTGTAAGCGAAGCTCCTACCGTATTATGTTACCCGGATAGAAATAGTCAATTTTACCCACTTTTCGTGCACTTTTAATCGTCGAATTTCGAGTTTTTCCTTTTATTTCCTTTATTTTCGTGTTAATACAAGCTCAATTAACCATATATCTCCACAAAATACTTAATTATAAAAAGTACATAGTTTGTAATTAAAATAAAAATGCTTAAAATGGAAAGGTATACAAAATAAACAGTCTTTTAAGCTTCTATTGTACAACTTTATTGTTTAAAATACAGTTTAGACAATATATTTATGTATAATTCATTTATTTATTATATTATTTTTTTTGTAATAAGTTAATACAGTTAGAATAAGTTAGTGCTAATGACATATCAACAACATTTATACAATTCTTTAATTGATCCTTAACAGAAACTTACATTTTAAAAAGTTAAGTATAAGGGTTGATTAAATGCCAAAAGGTACAGAAATAAGCAAGTACCCAACATTTCATTAATACTTCATTGATATCATATAAGCAATTTTAACATTAACTTTCCATTAATATTTTTTAGAATTTATTAAAATTATCAGACCCTTGTGCTGGCCTTTTTGATCTATAAAATAATTTTGGTTGAGTAAAGGGACTCGCTTCATTTAATTTAGATTGGATTTAAAATTAAGGAGGTATAATACGAAGGTCGTTTGAAAAGTCCGTGCAAAAATAAAAACTACTTAATTTTTTGGGGTAAACCTTTTTTATTTTTCAACATAGTCTCCTTTTAGGCTTATACACTTCGTCCAACGCTGCTCTAGTTTGTTGATCCCTTCCGAATAATAGGATTTGTCCAAGTCTGAAAAATAGCCATTCGTTTCTGCAATCACCTCCTCGTTTGAATAAAATCTTTTTCCCGCCAGCCATTTCTTCATACTGGGGAACAAATAGTAGTCCGAGGGAACCAAGTCTGGAGAATAGGGGGGATGTGAAACGAGTTGGAACCCTATTTACATTAATTTTGCAACCACAACTGCTGAGGTGTGAGCTGGTGCGTTGTCGTGATGGAAAAGGACTTTTTGTGGGCCAATCGTGGGCGTTTTTCTTGCAGCTCGGTTTTCAAACGGTCCAATAACGATGAATAATATGCACCTGTAATAGTTTTACCCTTTTCCAGATAGTCGATGAGGATTATTCCTTGCGAATCCCAAAAGACAGTTGCCATAATCTTTCCGGCCGAAGGAACGGTCTTCGCCGTAATTATTTTAATTTCAAGGATTTATCAAAATATGCAAGAACAGGTTTTATCGAATCGCTATTTAAATAAAAAATTATGATACTGAATAGTTGAAAATGCTTTTTAAAAATGCATAGATTAATATGACCATTTTTATGCAGATTTAACTGCATATTTATAACATCAATAGGATTTAATTTATACATCGATTACCCTTAATGTTATGTATATATATATAATGCGACCGTTTTATAATGCGTGTTGAATTACAACTAGACTGAGTTTCTCTGAAAAAGAAAAGAGATTTATTGGCATTAACAACATTCTGTAAGATATTTAATTGTAATTTCCACCCCCGTCTTTCTGCGCATGCTCGTAGCTTCGAGTGACGAGTGGGTAGGAAAAAAAGGACAGGTTAGGATTGAAAAGAGTGAAGTGAATTATCGGCTTTGAGTGTCGTTTCTCTTTTCTTTTTCAGGTATTGAAGAATAGTTAAATAATTATGTATTGAAAATTAATGTTTTAAGAATGTTGTTAATGCCAAATAAATCTCTTTTCTTTTTCAGAGAAACTCAGTCTAGTTGTAATTCAACACGCATTATAAAACGGTCGCATTATAAAACGACACTCAAAGCCGATAATTCACTTCACTCTTTTCAATCCTAACCTGTCCTTTTTTTCCTACCCACTCGTCACTCGAAGCTACGAGCATGCGCAGAAAGACGGGGGTGGAAATTACAATTAAATATCTTACATATATTTAAAATAAAATAGATCAAGGTAGGCATATTTTTAGGGTAAACACGTTTTTACTAAAGTTCCTTATTAATTATTTGATAATAAAATTTCTTGTCAACAAGTACCCAATTAAAGGGCTACATTTAAATTAACGTTTGAAAATGAATGAATTATAATTACATGTATTAGTTATTTGTTATTAACTATGTTATTTTTGCTCACGTAAGACGAATTCAAGTCTGAAATTTCGTTTTAAATTTGTAATTCAAATTTGAACAGTAAAAGATCTACACTAACTTTCCTTTTATCTCTTTTAATGTGGGTTTATACGATGATTATTCAAAATAAAGGGCATAATAAAGATAAATAACAATAATAATTTGGATTAGCGATAAAATAAAGTGCCTTTTTAAGTTATTTACACTTTATTATTCCAACAGAAGGATTCTTATGAATGAAAATAGCCAGCATAAGGGTCTGTGATATCTAATAAATTTTAAAAAATATTCATGAAAATTGAATGCAGTGAAATTACCTAAAAGTATTAATGAAATGATGGGTACTTCCTGATTTGTGTAACCTTTTGGCGTTTAATCAACCCTTATACTTAACTTTTTAAAACTGTAAGTTCTTGTTAAGGAGATATAAGTGAAGTGATAAATAGTAAAACACAAAATAGTTAAAATTTTAGAATTTACTAACGAAATTGGTCTGCGAGCAAAGCTCTAACTGAGTGGGATAGCCACTACCAGTGGTGTGGAACTGTACTTAAGTGAAGCCTCTTCCGTTTTCTATCGGCTTTGCCGGATATCCGGTTCATTTTGCAAATATTTCCTAGTAGTATCGCAGAGTGTTTATAGCAAAATTTCCCAGTTATGGGTTTTTATACCGCAATCATTTAAAAGAAAAGGGATAAGCCGAATGCACTACTTTCGAGGATGAATACTGTTTAGGTATATTCTGTACACCGGTCAAGAAAAAAAAAGACGACAAGACTTCATAGTCATGTAGTCTAAATCTCTTGATTTAGACTACAAATAAGCGTGGTCGATGATCCCCGTTAAGTGCCGCCCAAAATGGGCTATCAGAGTGTTGAAAACAACTAGAAGGTTCACGTTACTGCTACCATGTCCCCAAAGCCAAAATTAGTAACATCTCTTGGAAGAACACACACCAAGTTTCTGCCAGATCGGTCTATTTCTTTGTGTTTGGCATTCGTTTGAATCGAGGAAGTCGAGTGATTTTCAAAAAATGGACGAAAAAGAATTTCGTGTGTTGATTAAACACTACTTTATGAAAGGCAAAACGCCTCAGGAGACTAAAGAGAAGCTTGATAAACATTATGGTGACTCTGCACCTTCGATTAGAACAGTTTATAAGTGGTTTCAAAATTTTCGGAGTGGCCATATGGGCAGAAGTGACGCTGAACGTTCTAGACGCCCTGTTGAGGTTACTACTCCAGAAATCATTGATAAAATCCATGATATGGTGATGGATGACAGAAGAGTGAAGGTGCGTGAGATTGCTAGTGCTGTGAGCATCTCGAATGAACGGGTACATAATATTTTGCATCAACATTTGGAGATGACAAAGCTATCCGCAAGATGGGTGCCGCGATTGCTCACGCTTGACCAAAAACGAAATCGTGTGAAGTGTTGCAAGGACGGTTTGCAACTGTTCCAGAAGAATCCGCAGGACTTTAAGCGTCGTTTCGTCACTGTGGATGAAACATGGATACATCACTACACTCCTGAGACCAAAGAACAATCTAAACAATGGGTTACCAAGGGGGAATCTGCGCCAAAAAAGGCGAAGACCGTTCCTTCGGCTGGAAAGATTATGGCGACTGTCTTTTGGGATTCGCAAGGAATAATCCTCATCGACTATCTGGAAAAGGGTAAAACTATTACAGGTGCATATTATTCATCGTTATTGGACCGTTTGAAAACCGATCTGCAAGAAAAACGCCCACGATTGGCCCACAAAAAAGTCCTTTTCCATCACGACAACGCACCAGCTCACACCTCAGCAGTTGTGGTCGCAAAATTAATGGAAATAGGGTTCCAACTCGTTTCACATCCTCCCTATTCTCCAGACTTGGCTCCCTCGGACTACTATTTGTTCTCCAATATGAAGAAATGGCTGGCGGGAAAAAGATTTTATTCAAACGAGGAGGTGATTGCAGAAACGAATGGCTATTTTTCAGACAAATGACAAATCCTATTATTCGGAAGGGATCAACAAACTAGAGCAGCGTTGGACGAAGTGTATAAGCCTAAAAGGAGACTATGTTGAAAAATAAAAAAGGTTTACTCCAAAAAATTAAGTAGTTTTTATTTTTGCACGGACTTTTCAAACGACCCTCGTAATTACAAGATAGCAAGATGTCTTTGAATTAGCAAGTGGAAGTCGATGGGCTCTTTAAAAATAATTATAACAATTTTATTTTATTTTTTAAATCAATACATATTTTTATTTATTGGGAAAATATTTCTTTTGTATTGTAATTTCTACAGCATATTTAAACTTCAAAGTTGAATTTTAATTGAGGATATTCATCAAAATGCTGACTAAAACAACATACAGAATTAAATTTCAAATTGAATCAAAACAATTGTCTAAAATATGACATATATTTAAACCTTAACGTTTGCCTCTTCTAGCATTTGTATAAAACATTTTCACCAATTGTTATGTAATTTTAGAAATGCTGGAACATTGTCTATTAAATGTTTTAGTAATTAATTTCTCCTTAAAATTCTTCTGTGTATTTTGGCGAACGTGGGTGTTTGAACCCTGAAAAAAATAGCTCCTGAACGCAGGAAGCTAAAAATTAATTAAAATTAGGCTCAAGAGGGGCCACAGTCTGTAAATGGTTTTAATGAGTAACAATTGTGTACCCAGTACCCAGTTACTTAAAATGTACAGAGATCTAAGGAGCGTCTTGAGGAGCAGTAGAGTGCCAGCAGTGTTTAGAGCGGTATGTTTCTGTTAATTAGTGGGTATAACTGTTTCAGTCGAGTGTATGCAGCTTGTTGCAGTTTTGTGTTGATGTGCAGTCTGCAGGTCATTTCGTCAGTGTGTGTTGCTAGCTGTAATCTCCAGACTGGGCAGGCTGGATGTTAAAAGAGGTCTAAGGAGCGTCTTAGACAGTGCTAGCAGTTTTTAGAGCGGTATGTTTTTCTGTTAATTAGTGGGTATAACTGTTTCAGTCGAGTGTATGCAGCTTGTTGCAGTTTTGTGTTGATGTGCAGTCTGCAGGTCTTTTCGTCAATGTGTGTTGCTAGCTGTAATCTCCAGACTGGGCAGGCTGGATGTTAAAAGAGGTCTAAGGAGCGTCTTAGACAGTGCTAGCAGTTTTTAGAGCGGTATGTTTTTCTGTTAATTAGTGGGTATAACTGTTTCAGTCGAGTGTATGCAGCATGTTGCAGTTTTGTGTTGATGTACAGTCTGCAGGCTACAGTTTATTGCTAGCTGTAGTCTCACCAGACTGGGCAGGCTGGATGTTAAAAGTGGTCTAAGGAGCGTCTTGTAGAGCAGTACAGTGCTAGCAGTGTTTAGAGCGGTGTGTTTTTCTGTTAATTAGTGGGTATAACTGTTTCAGTCGAGTGTATGCAGCTTGTTGCAGTTTTGTGTTGATGTGCAGTCTGCAGGTCTTCTCGTCAGTGTTTGTCAATAAGATGCGTGCGCTTGATTGTGCTCCAGTATTGCGTGGGCGCGTGCTGAGGTACACACGCCGAGTTCTTGCACATGCGTTATTTAAACCTAATTAACTCACACGAACTTAACAGACACGCTAGCAAAAGGCTTTACAGAAAATAAGCTGATATTTCTCACTTTAATACCGACTAAGTAGATTCTATGGTAGGAGACTTTGCTAATAACGCGTGTGCTTACTTCTTGCATCTTAATGTGCCAACAAATTACAATTTTCATTTCTAATTAATGGGAAACTTTCAAAGGAATCCAGCTGGAAAATCAGGTTAGGAAACATTCCTAAGACATTTTCCTTAGTTTACAAATAGTTTTTCTATTTTTTTATATTATTATTATTTTATTGTAATTAAGGGTGGACCGGACAAGGTTCTCTTGTTACAGACAACACTGTTCATCAACGGCCAGTGTGCTCCTTAATAAAGAATATCTAAGGACCTAATAACTGGATTCGTACCCGGGATTTGCTTTTTAGACGAAACTTAAGGGTTAATAAATTTGCTGAATGGAAGGGATTAGCTACGCGTTTAGCGTATTGGATTTCCACGCAGAGATCCCGGGTTCGAATCCAACTGCTGGCTCCTTAGATTTTTTACTCTTCCTAGGAGCTTCTTACAGCTCACTGTCCGGTGATGGGGCAGTTTTGTCTGTAACAAGAGAATACTGTCGGCTGTGAAGTGAAAAAGCTCCTGGCGCCAATAACCTCAGATGTTGACGTGCCAATAAATAATAAAGATAAATTAAAAATAAAAATAAATTAATACAATGAGTCTTCATCCAAAGTACTAGTTTCGAAGTACCCTTGGTGTTTCATAAAGTACAAAGCCCCACTTTATCGATTTTTCAGCACAATATACTATGTATATTTGCCTAACAAAAGCTGTTTTACAATATATATTTTTTTAAATTAATATCATTGTTTATATAGATGTACCTGTAAAGTAAAGTAGTTGCCTATTTTTTCAGGCGGGCTTTACGCCCAACTACCAATTAGATGTCGTGGACGGTGGCGACTAGCAAACATACTTTACTTTAAATTTCTTTTATTAACCATTAAATAAAATATAAGGCCTATAGACCGGGAATCGAACCCACTACCACAATAATGTATTAGCTTTACAGGCCTCTCCTCTAACCGCTCGGCTACCGTGGCACCTGATTGCTACCTGTATAACACTTATAATGTAAAGTGGTGCCTGATATTTTAATATACAATATTTATTTAATTAAATAATTAGAGTAGAAGAGTAAAGTGATTAATATATTATTTATTTTAAAGAAAATGTACATTACTCGTTTAATTTAATAATCATTAGGAAGATTTGTACCAGGAATTTTTAATTTTAATGGAGTTCTAAAGATACGGTGCTTCAGAGCAGTCTTGAGATCCTGTTACAGGCTGTAATTAGTGGTAGACCGAGATCTGTATTATTTATTGCCAGCATCCTGGGCCAATAATCTTACATAGTATACTATGGTTACAACGGGAAAATATTCATTCTCAGCTTATACTCGTAATATGCTGGTGTGAGATATTACGAAGATTGTTGGATGCAATGGTTTGTTAAGGATGTTGGTGTAAATAAGACAGTCTAAAACTAACTGGCAATTTCTCACACCAGTCCATCACTAGACACTATGGGCTCTCTTGTTTGGATAATTATCTGGAGCCCTTCTCCGAGAGGTGTTTGGAAGACGGGTCCAATTAGACGGCTTCCTTTAATTATAACTCAGACTAAGAAAGTAAACTTGCTCGTTAGAAAACTTGATAACGAGCTGCTGAAAAGAGGATGGGGGAATTAATCAGGATTTTTAAATATTTAAAACAAAGAGAGAAAAAAACTAAAAAAACTTCTTCCGTTTAAAGGAAGAAAACTGGTGTGTCTTACACTCGCAGGACCTCCCTATAAATCATCCTTCTGAATCCTCAGCTTCTTTAATGGATTCGCATTAAAAAATTTAATAATTTTTAGGATGAAGGTGATTTTTAATGATTTAAGGCGCTTCAACATCTGAGGTTATTTAGCGCTAGGAAGTTTCTTACAGAGCACTACCGGCTTCCGGACAGTGTACTCTCGTTACAAGAACGAACATCACCGGACAGTGAGCTGTAAGAAGCTCTTAACACTAAACCTACCACGACTGGTCAATTGACCGTTTTTTAAATTTGGTGTAAATTTTCTAATTACAGCGTCATCATACCGCCATTAAACTTCACGACTTTTCCTAAAATATGTATACAATTGTTGTTTTAATATTCACTTCTTTTCCTAATATTTGATTTTTGAGAAAAATTTGTAGTCCCTCTTAACTACCGCGACCAGTCATTTGACTGGCTGAATATTTTCATTTTATTTACTTGTTTTAATATTTTATTTTGTTTATCTATTTATTTGTAACAGAATTCTCTCGAAAACTCAATTTGATAATGCATTTATCGGATTATTGTTTGCATGTGGTGCATATGAGGCCAAAAAATGTACGATATTGCCCTTTTCTATGGAACAAAAAAATAGGGACGAACATTCTTCTCAAACACTGTGAGCAGAAATGTATAGACGGAAGTTGTGAGGTTTATTTGAGTGGATCAAAGAAATCATCGCTTACAAACCGATAAATTTGCTTTGATTTCTAAATTTTGGAACAAATTCGTAGAGAATAGTCAAAACTGTTCCAACCAGGAGCATATATCTCTTCCAAGGACATTTGTTCCCAACAAAGTCAAGATGCAGATTTACTCTGCATATGCCAAATAAACCGGACAAATTTGGTATCAAATCTTGGCTAGCGTTCTATACAATAAAAGGCTTTCCATATTTGGGAAAACGTGAAAGCAGAGAATCTTCAGTTCCGCTTGGGGAGTTTGTCGCTCTGAAATTAGCAGAAATGTATACAGCTCGTGGAAGAAATATAACCGTGGAAAATCTCGGAGATGGTCTCAACAAATAGTTTTCAGTATTTTGGTATATAAATTAGCTTATTTAAAAAGAAATTTAACCTTCTTTATAATGAGCTTATTGAAATTGGTTTAGTTTTAGTAGTTTGAGAAATATATACAACTGTTTCCTAAAAAGTAGTAATACCTTGTAAAAACATAAAATTAAAAATATCTATTAAACGGAGCAGAAACGGGCTATAGTTTATGTAGATTTTTTTGTCGCAAATGATGCCCAGAATCAGCTCCCGAATTTTCGACCACTCCTCCGTATATACCCTGTATAATAAGAAATTTAAGTAATTTTTAAGTCCGGTCATTTGACCGCCCAAGGTAGGAATAGTTATGCATAAATGTCGGCAGGTTTAGTGTTAGGAAAGAGAAAAATCTAAGGGGCCAGCAGCTGGATTCGAACCCGGGATTTCCGCATGGGAATCAAATACGCTAACCGCATAGCTAATCCTTTCCCTGCAGGTGATCCATTATCATTAAAATTGAAAAACCTCAATTGATATTGACTTTTTTTTTTGTACGCAGCTTAGTTTTTCTTATTTTTGCCCCGTATTTAATTCACTTCGGATCCAGTTTTTTGTTATATATACATATATATATATTTGTGTAAGGATGAGGAACAGAGTCTTCGTCCCCAACCTAGCCAGTCTTCACTCTACAAACCTTTATTTATTTTATTAACAGAACCCATCAGCAGTGCTACACTACGAAATTAGGTTAGCGAGAGATTGTGGACAGACCACAGCACTCCTGCTGACAGCTTCTTTAAAAAAGAAGGCACCCTTAATCATTGTTTACAGCTCCAGAGAATAAAAAAGAAGAAAAAAAAAAAACTGCACCGAACCGTTGTTCGACTTTCTTTGGACCTCCATAAAACACAATTGCAAAGTGTATAAGTTTTCTTCAAAAAACAACGACTACCATTCCATAAAATCAACTCACATGACTTTTATTTGTTATAGTACTATTTTTAAGGTTTTTTACTCACAAATTTCCTTCGAATTCGAAGTTTTTAATCGTTCATTACATGGAAATGTTACCTTACAAGAAAGTTTACCCCCAAACAAACCGTGAAAACTGCCAATAAACGAATTTTACTAGATAAATGATAAAAAGAAAAGTTATCAGAAAAGGCGTGAAAAAGGGTGATTTGCGGTTAAGTGAAACGTTACAAAATAAGCCCCCCCCCCCCAAAAAAAATCCCAAAAATATCTTAAGTTAAATTTACGTTTTCGGTTAGTTTCTGAGTAGGAGCTGGGATATGTTTGCCTGTTTAAACTGTATCATGTTGGTTATATACAGGGTGTAGACGGAGGAGAGGTCGAAACTTCGGGGAGGTGATTCAGCAGCTCAAATGCAACAAAAAATATTCTATTCATTTGGGCCCAATTCTCAATAGTGTCCAAGATATTTGCATTTTAAACATTTCCGTCGATATTCCGCGTTTTCTACCATAAAAATGGCCATAACTTTTCTATTCTTTATCCTACAACAAATTTTCTTATTCCAAACGATAGAGCATTAAATTTCCTATAAATCTGGTTAACCCAGAGCCTCAAAACGTTTCTTATAAACAATGAAATTTTTGACTTTAATGTCTGAAAAATTCGTTCTCGATGATTTCTGTTATAATTTTCAGCTGTATTTTTTCAATGATTAATGAATCAAGGAGTCACACCCAATTACAGGAAAAGTTGTTCATTTATTGAGCTTCAAGACCATATGGATTTTTTGTGGTTTTTAATAAAACCCTACCCCGAACAGAGGGGTGTAAATGCAGAAAACTGTGAAGATGCGTAACCGACTTTTCACTGATATCAAATTATTAATTCACTCGTATGTCAATTTTGTGGAGAAGGAACAAAAAGACAAGTAACCATTTTAGTTTTTAACAATTATTATTTAATAAAACGGAAGTAAAAAATATACAGTAGCAATAAGATACAATAGGTAAGTGCCTACCTATTGTAAAATCGCGAATATCGACGGAAAAGTTAAAAATGCAAATATCTTGGACACTATTAAGAATCGGGCCAAAGTGAATAGAATATTTTTTGTTGCATTTCAGCTGCTGAATCACCTCTAGAGGTTTTGACCACTCCTTCGTGTACGCCCTGCATACTATATGGTATGGCGCGTCATCATCTAAGGTCTGAGCGCCCGCAGCATTTTTCATTGTTCAATGTACTGTACAGACAGCACTGTCATTTAATGGACACTGAGCTGTAAGTAGTTACTATACTATAAATAATAATAAGCAGCTGGATTCGAACCTTGAAATCTCCGCGTGGAAATCCTGTATTTGATAACCACTGAGCTAATCACTTTCTTCTTGGTAATCCGATGTACAGTGTCAAGACCTTTATAAATGGCACATCTACATGAAATTCCGAATCGAATGACACCTCATTCATGAAAATCGGTTCGCGCGTTTAGGCGCTATGTTGTTTACAAAAAAGGTGACAACAAGAACATTTTCTGAAATTGCCGTTTTTTACCCAGTTTCAGCAACGTATTTCTCAAAATCTATTTAATCTATGCTGTTGCAACAAAATTACAGTTATAAAGGAGGATTTGCCCTATATTTTAAAGAAAATTTGGGAATTTTATCTTCTCTATAGAAGATAGAAAAGAGAAAAAATTCTATAAAAAATAGAAAAAAATTGTCAAAGTTTGGTGTTTTTCTACGTTACACTTTTTCGTGCAGTTTTTGACGATCAACCCTTATACAACTGTCCTACCGGACAGGGTTTAATATAATTAAATATTACTCAAATTTGACAGATTCGAAGAAAATTTTTATATTAGTGGTAATTAAAGCGTATAATGCACCCAAAAAGGTAACCAATAATCGTGTCTTTTACTTACCCTACGCGCATTTGAGAGCAATAAGTTGTGTAATCCGATTTTTACCTTCAGAAAGCGTACAACAATAATTGGGAAATGGCTAATTATAAATTACCACACACCGATATCAAGCAAAAGCAGCACTACAAAAATGGCAGACAAATTACAGTAATGGTAATAAAGGGAGATTCTATAGAACTATGGTAGATCAGTTACCTAGACAACCATGGTTTAAGGGGAACTGTCACTAATAAATGGATTGTTACGACAATAAGCAGGCTGAGAGCGAACCACGCGGTGTGCGGATCAGTATCTTCACAGGATCAACAAAAGGTCCCTCTCCTCTTTGCGTAGATTGCGATGAGGAGGAGGATTTCAAACATGTAATAATGATATGTCCACGTTATTTGGTAGAAAGGAAACGAATGTTTGACGACATATATAGGTATTTAGATGGACCATTTCGCTACGAAGACATAATATTCTCCACCAACATCTCTGTGTTTAAATCTATAGCAGAGCTAGCAAAGAAATATGAATGTATTTAAAAGTTATAGCCGAATTAGAATGAATGGAAGAAAATGATTAGAGAAGGATTACGTGATTTTAATTTCGGTTAAGCTATAAGGATGGCAGGAATATAGAGTACTGATCCATCCATTAGCTGTAGTTTATGTAAATAGTTGTATATAGTAGAGGGATGGATGTGTGAAGCGAATGTATTTATAAGTATGAATGGAGAGTGAGTGATATTCTAGTGATAAGCACCTAGACGATGCTGGCTGTATATACAGGGTGACCAAAGTTATACGTATGCTCCACCCACTTTTTTTTTTAACGGCGGGAAATTTCTAAAAAATAAAAAACTCGTATTCAATCATTTTTAGTCTAGTTTATTTTCAGTGATTGACCCATTTTTTTAAACCCCTGTATCTCGAGATACAGCATCCAACTTTTGTTTTTCAAATGGAACGTCATATTTTTTGTTGCATATTTTTATAGTATTTGAGCTCCTAAAAAAAACAAAAAAAAATTTTTTGAAATCGGTTAGGTTTTTCAAAAGTTATGGTAATTTAAAATATGAAAAACAAATTTCAGTTTATTGTCAAAATTGCGTTATTTTTTTTAAAGAATCTGTTCAAACTGGGCACAACCAACGGATAGGCAAGCCAAAACTCTGAACTCCCACGCTTTACTTGTAGCAGCACTTATGGTGGCGAAGTCAAGATCTAGGCAGGCTAGAGTAATTCGACGTTTCAGATCATTGACTGAAGCCACGGGATTAAGAATACTTTACACTTTATTTTTTTAGGTATCCCCACAAAAAATAGTCCATTTGGGTTAAGTTCGGAGATCGAGGTGACCATTGGATGGGACAATGAGTCCCTAAGCACTTTTCATGGAAATTTCTGTCCAGGTAACCTCGAACCACTCTCGCATTATGTGCCGGGCAACGATTTTGTTCAAAATACATATTTAGCCGACGTTGTAGATGAACATCTTCAAGCAGAACTGGCAAAATGTCTCTTAAAAAAAAGTTAGATACCTTGCACCAGTTAAGTTCTCTCTGTAGAAGTATGGGCCGATTAGTTGATTTCCTAAAACTCCTCACCAAACGTTTGTAGAAAAAACAACCTGAACGTCGAATAACTCTAGCCTGCCTAGATCTTGACTTCACCACCATAAGTGCTGCTACAAGTAAAGCGTGGGAGTCCAGAGTTTTGGCTTGCCTATCCGTTGGTTGTGCCCAGTTTGAACAGATTCTTTAAACAAAATAACGCAATTTTGACAATAAACTGAAATTTGTTTTTCATATTTTAAATACCCATAACTTTTGAAAAACCTAACCGATTTCAAAAAATTTTTTTTTCTTTGTTTTTAGGAGCTCAAATACTATAAAAATATGCAACAAAAAATATAACGTTCCATTTGAAAAAACTAAGTTGGATGCTGTATCTCGAGATACAGGGGTTTAAAAAAATGGGTCAATCACTGAAAATAAACTAGACTAAAAATGATTAAATACGTGTTTTTTATTTTTTCGAAATTTCCCGCCGTTAAAAAAAAAGTGGGTGGAGCATATAACTTTGGTCACCCTGTATATACGATGCTGGTTGTATGGCGAAAGCCAATGCAAAAAAAAAAGGCAAAAAAAAAGCTTACAACCATCAGAAATATTCTTTCGGTAGAGTAAACAATACGGCAGTAGTTGCATGAACCGGGGCGAGCTTCTACGCATGGTTGGAAAATGTTTAAAAAGTAGCCGCAAAAGTGTAAGGCCTCCAGCATCACTTATGGTAAAGAATTCTCTTAGCTGAGGGGATCAAAAGATTCGTAAGATGATGGGACAGATGCCTGGAGAAGTTGGTGATGATTACGTGGAAAAATAAACAACAAAAATTGAATTGATTCAATAAACCATTTTTGAGGTACGGCTATTTGTCTGCTTAATTATTGAATGACGCTCGTAGTTAGGGATTCTATGACTACAGAAGATCGATGCAACAATTTCGAGCTAAACTCTCGATTTGTATAATATTCTATTAAATCCTTATTGGGATATCATGTATTCAGGACGAATCTCCCATGGGAAAGCTGCGATTGGTCGGTTTTTGCTTACCTTTACATTATATTGCCAACCAATTTATCATCTCAAACTGCTCGTTAAACTATCTTGAGTCCCACAGGATGCATTAAGGTACTCTTGTACTTCTGCATTCCAAAAGCGCTTTTTATTTATTTATTTCTTACTCCAATTTAAAAACTTGTAGACGTGTATGGAAAGATAATGTAAGGTAAAACCGTCTTTAGAAGCTCGCTAGATTTAATTTTAGATAATATTCCTTAGGTCACATGTGACTGACTCCATTCCAACTAGACAGCATGCTCAAGGCTTTGGCGAAAAATCCATAATTTTATCATATTGAGCACATTGCAGGGGCAGAAAAAAAAACACAAGAAAAATTGATTAAGTTCTGAAATATTTCTTGCAGTGCAGTATGCAACAAAAAGTTGCATAACTAAGATGAGTTGCTAGCAAAAATAAGCATGTTACACTGATCACGTCATCAAAGATTAATCATAGAGAATATGAAGGCAAACGTTTAAGGATCATTATTTTATAAATATTACAACTATCCTAAGAAGGGAGCGAGATATTGAATGTTGAATTTTGGTTGTGCTTTGAACCGAGAGAAGTTTAGCTGCCATTATCTCCTAAACCAATACATTGTATGAGTTTACATTTTACTCATATATAGAGACTGTTATAGTCTATAATTGTTCAACATTTTATAATGATCTGATGAATGGGGAGCGAGATATTGAATGTTGAATTTTGGTTGTGCTTTGGACCTAGAGAAGTTTAGCTGCCATTATCTCCTGAACTAATACATTGTATGAGTTTACATTTTACTCATATATAGAGACTATTATAGTCTATAATTGTTCAACATTTTATAATGATCTGATGAATGGGGAGCGAGATATTGAATGTTGAATTTTGGTTGTGCTTTGAACCTAGAGAAGTTTAGCTGCCATTATCTCCTGAACTAATACATTGTATGAGTTTACATTTTACTCATATATAGAGACTATTATAGTCTATAATTGTTCAACATTTTATAATGATCTGATGAATGGGGAGCGAGATATTGAATGTTGAATTTTGGTTGTGCTTTGGACCTAGAGAAGTTTAGCTGCCATTATCTCCTGAACTAATACATTGTATGAGTTTACATTTTACTCATATATAGAGACTATTATAGTCTATAATTGTTCAACATTTTATAATGATCTGATGAATGGGGAGCGAGATATTGAATGTTGAATTTTGGTTGTGCTTTGAACCTAGAGAAGTTTAGCTGCCATTATCTCCTGAACTAATACATTGTATGAGTTTACATTTTACTCATATATAGAGACTATTATAGTCTATAATTGTTCAACATTTTATAATGATCTGATGAATGGGGAGCGAGATATTGAATGTTGAATTTTGGTTGTGTTTTGATCCAAGAGAAGTTTAGCTGACATTATCTCCTGAACTAATACATTGTATGAGTTTACATTTTACTCATATATAGAGACTATTATAGTCTATAATTGTTCAACATTTTATAATGATCTGATGAATGGGGAGCGAGATATTGAATGTTGAATTTTGGTTGTGCTTTGAACCTAGAGAAGTTTAGCTGCCATTGTCTCCTGAACTAATACATTGTATGAGTTTACATTTTACTCATATATAGAGACTATTATAGTCTATAATTGTTTAACATTTTATAATGATCTGATGAATGGGGAGCGAGGTATTGAATGTTGAATTTTGGTTGTGTTTTGATCCAAGAGAAGTTTAGCTGCCATTATCTCCTGAACTAATACATTGTATGAGTTTACATTTTACTCATATATAGAGACTATTATAGTCTATAATTGTTCAACATTTTATAATGATCTGTTGAATGGGGAGCGAGATATTTGAATGTTGAATTTTGGTTGTGCTTTGAACCTAGAGAAGTTTAGCTGCCATTATCTCCTAAACTAATACATAGTTAAGATTTTGATAGCAACTGATGTGGCTGATATAGTATTTATTGTTTAATTGTTATACATTAGTATAATAAGTCTATATTAGCATATAATAAGTCTAAAAGTCTATATTTGTTCTGCATTCCATGATGGTTTGTTGAATGCGAAGCGAGTAATTGATACTTAAATTTAGGGCGTGTTTTGAACCAGAGAATTTATAACTAGATCATCTAAACTATACGACAAGCTTCTTGCAGCAAGAAAGAACCGAAGAAAATACAACATCTTCCTTTCCAAAGCAAAAGTCTGGTATCTATTTTAAGTAGTACAAGAGGTGAAAGTCAGATTTCAACTAGTCTCTACTGTACCTCGTGCTCTAGCAACTTCAGTATCCAAACTGGAGTTTGCGCCAATAGTTGGCTAAAGGGAAGGACCCCCCTTCTAAGCATAGTTTATGCATGCCCTCATGTTGCGTGCAACCGCAACCACAGTCCGCTGTTTGAACGAATTAGTGGAGAAGTAAATTGTGCCAGCTTAAACTGCCCTATAGTTTCTCAATCCTTTTAGGAAAGAACGAACATGAAAGAGTTCTTTGCAGAGGTATTTAGTAATGCAATGGTTTATGATAGAAAATTAATTTTTTTTTAATATTGTAAGTCGTTGACCCCAAAAATATTACATTTTAATATTATTATTCATTAATTATCAAAGGTGCCAAGCTAATCTTGCATGACTCAGTAAGGACGTACACTGAGCAATCTTACTACGCATGCTCTTTAGATAGGAATGGACATTGGAAAACTACCTCTCTATACTCAGATAATATTGGGAAAGCCGCTAGAAAGTTTAGAAATAAGACCTATGACCTAGAGTAGGGTGCAATTACGAGGGTCGTTTGAAAAGTCCGTGCAAAAATAAAAACTACTTAATTTTTTGGGGTAAACCTTTTTTATTTTTCAACATAGTCTCCTTTTAGGCTTATACACTTCGTCCAACGCTGCTCTAGTTTGTTGATCCCTTCCGAATAATAGAATTTGTCCAAGTCTGAAAAATAGCCATTCGTTTCTGCAATCACCTCCTCGTTTGAATAAAATCTTTTTCCCGCCAGCCATTTCTTCATATTGGGGAACAAATAGTAGTCCGAGGGAGCCAAGTCTGGAGAATAGGGGGGATGTGAAACGAGTTGGAACCCTATTTCCATTAATTTTGCGACCACAACTGCTGAGGTGTGAGCTGGTGTGTTGTCGTGATGGAAAAGGACTTTTTTGTGGGCCAATCGTGGGCGTTTTTCTTGCAGCTCGGTTTTCAAACGGTCCAATAACGATGAATAATATGCACCTGTAATAGTTTTACCCTTTTCCAGATAGTCGACGAGGATTATTCCTTGCGAATCCCAAAAGACAGTCGCCATAATCTTTCCGGCCGAAGGAACGGTCTTTGCCTTTTTTGGCGCAGATTCCCCCTTGGTAACCCATTGTTTAGATTGTTCTTTGGTCTCAGGAGTGTAGTGATGTATCCATGTTTCATCCACAGTGACGAAACGACGCTTAAAGTCCTGCGAATTCTTCTGGAACAGCTGCAAACCGTCCTTGCAACACTTCACACGATTTCGTTTTTGGTCAAGCGTGAGCAATCGCGGCACCCATCTTGCGGATAGCTTTGTCATGTCCAAATGTTGATGCAAAATATTATGTACCCGTTCATTCGAGATGCCCACAGCACTAGCAATCTCACGCACCTTCACTCTTCTGTCATCCATCACCATATCATGGATTTTATCAATGATTTCTGGAATAGTAACCTCAACAGGGCGTCCAGAACGTTCAGCGTCACTTGTGCCCATATGGCCACTCCGAAAATTTTGAAACCACTTATAAACTGTTCTAATCGAAGGTGCAGAGTCACCATAATGCTTATCAAGCTTCTCTTTAGTCTCCTGAGGCGTTTTGCCTTTCATAAAGTAGTGTTTAATCAGCACACGAAATTCTTTTTCGTCTATTTTTTGAAAATCACTCGACTTCCTCGATTCAAACGAATGCCAAACACAAAGAAATAGACCGATCTGGGTGAAACTTGGTGTGTGTTCTTCCAAGAGATGCTACTAACTAAACATAACCTCGATACGCGCCAGTGGTGCTATCTCTCTGACTTTGCACGGACTTTTCAAACGACCCTCGTACATAGTGTTGCACTTATCAGTGCCCACCTCTGAGTAGAGTTTGTGATAGAAGTTCTACACTACCACTCTCAGATTTGGAAAAATCCAACTTGCTTTCCATCTTTCTTTCCTAAATCTATTTTCCCAAAACCACATTAAGATCCAATTCTTCTATACCAAACAAATCACATGGTCTGCCACACATCTTCCAACAACTCCCTTCTTAATCCTAAATTTAACGACATTGGAACTGATTTAACAAACGGCACTAAATAATACATATTACTTGAATACTTGAATACCTTGGTATTCATACTTCTCAACTAAACGCATCTACGTATTGAACTGTTAAGCCATATTCCTGATCATTTTCCGAGCTGGATGAATCAAAATTGAAGTAAATGAAACACTTCCAAAGACTGTGACAATTTAACCTGAAAAGAAACACAAAGTTGTGATCCAATCCTGTTTCCAAATATATTTATTTATTAAGATTGTAATTATAGAAAACCATATTAATTATTAATATTAAATAACTGCATGTATTAAGAATTAATTATCTATGAACGCTATATACTTCACAAAGTGTAGTGCCAAACAACTTAATCTAAGCATAAACTTAAAAGACAATATTTAGTTTCCTATTATAATAAATTTGCAGTTAAATCCGTTTACTTAAAAACCAGCGCACTAATTAGTTTGGCAATTAATTTAAAACTCAATCTTAATTATATGAAGCTAGTCTTTTCACTGAACAAAAAATAATTTCTAGATGAAAAAAGGCCAGCACAAAGGGTCTGTAAAATCTTATAAATTTTAAACAATATTAATGAGAAGTTAATGCAGTAAAATTACACAAATTATATCAATGAAGTACATATTAATGAAAATGATGGATACAGCTAATTTGTGTACCTTTTCAACCCTTATAACTTAACTTTTTAAAGTGTATTTACCCCATTAACAGTGCACAGAAATGAATATATAGATTTCGTGACCGTAAATTTCTTAACTTAGGATTCAAGATTGGCGAGGAATCGGTCCAAATAAAAAACAAACTCGTCTTCTTGCCAACGTTTCGACAAATACGAGGGTCGTTTGAAAAGTCCGTGCAAAAATAAAAACTACTTAATTTTTTGGGGTAAACCTTTTTTATTTTTCAACATAGTCTCCTTTTAGGCTTATACACTTCGTCCAACGCTGCTCTAGTTTGTTGATCCCTTCCGAATAATAGGATTTGTCCAAGTCTGAAAAATAGCCATTCGTTTCTGCCATCACCTCCTCGTTTGAATAAAATCTTTTTCCCGTTTGCCATTTCTTCATATTGGGGAACCAATAGTAGTCCGAGGGAGCAAAGTCTGGAGAATAGGGGGGATGTGAAACGAGTTGGAACCCTATTTCCATTAATTTTCCGACCACAACTGCTGAGGTGTGAGCTGGTGCGTTGTCGTGATGGAAAAGGACTTTTTTGTGGGCCAATCGTGGGCGTTTTTCTTGCAGCTCGGTTTTCAAACGGTCCAATAACGATGAATAATATGCACCTGTAATAGTTTTACCCTTTTCCAGATAGTCGATGAGGATTATTCCTTGCGAATCCCAAAAGACAGTCGCCATAATCTTTCCGGCCGAAGGAACGGTCTTCGCCTTTTTTGGCGCAGATTCCCCCTTGGTAACCCATTGTTTAGATTGTTCTTTGGTCTCAGGAGTGTAGTGATGTATCCATGTTTCATCCACAGTGACGAAACGACGCTTAAAGTCCTGCGGATTCTTCTGGAACAGCTGCAAACCGTCCTTGCAACACTTCACACGATTTCGTTTTTTTTAAGCGTGAGCAATCGCGGCACCCATCTTGCAGATAGCTTTGTCATGTCCAAATGTTGATGCAAAATATTATGTACCTGTTCATTCGAGATGCCCATAGCACTAGCAATCTCACGCACCTTCACTCTTCTGTCATCCATCACCATATCATGGATTTTATCAATGATTTCTGGAGTAGTAACCTCAACTGGGCGTCCAGAACGTTCAGCGTCACTTGTGCCCATATGGCCACTCCGAAAATTTTGAAACCACTTATAAACTGTTCTAATCGAAGGTGCAGAGTAACCATAATGCTTATCAAGCTTCTCTTTAGTCTCCTGAGGCGTTTTGCCTTTCATAAAGTAGTGTTTAATCAACACACGAAATTCTTTTTCGTTCATTTTTTGAAAATCACTCGACTTCCTCGATCCAAACGAATGCCAAACACAAAGAAATAGACCGATCTGGCTGAAACTTGGTGTGTGTTCTTCCAAGAGATGCTACTAACTAAACGTAACCTCGATACGCGCCAGTGGTGCTATCTCTCTGACTTTGCACGGACTTTTCAAACGACCCTCGTATATTGTCCTCTTCAGAGGCGTGGCTATGCGGGTTGGTTGAGTTACAGAAACTGGTCTGAAAAGAAGACGAGCTTGTTTTTTTATTTGACCGATTCATCGCCAATCTTGAATCCTAAGTACACAGAAATTTAGGACAGTACATGCCAAAGAAAAGTACCCAAAAAACACCATTAAAAAAAGTAATTTTTGATGGATTTTTTTTAAGTTACGGTTTGCTAAGTTAAAATCGTATCCTGTGTTTTTACCAATAAAATTTTGTACGAAGTTTAAAACCTTTTTTGTTTACATGTTGGTACTATACTTTTTACAGGTATAACAGAATGTAAAGAACTATAATTCAGTTTGTATTTTCAAAAATGTGTTATAGTTTTTGTTTGTTTGTGTTTTTGGTTTTATGGTTTGGAAAACATTAAAAAGATTGTATTTTAGGGAACGGAGACCTAGTCAATTTGAAGTACATTTCTTATATTATCTTCAGAGATCAATATACATCTGAAATGAAGCCATCATAAATATGTGCTGCAGGCTATGCCAACCTATAAAGGGATTTCTTCAATTCCCCAAACGTGTTAAAACGAAATGGAGTTATAAGAAAGCTGCATAATAATGGTTAGAGGCTCGGATCTGATCCATATCAACAGCGTACTTAAAATTCTATACTTTTTTCTTTTTATTATTATTATTCCAATTTTCTCGAATTTTGAATATTCACTTAACCGCAATAGGCTTCAATTTGATCCTCATCACTATAATAGAGTGGTACTTTTTGAATCCACTCAATTTTCACTACAATCATCTCCTTCCACAGAGAAAACGCTGTGTCTAGTTTAAGAAAAGTCACTAATAATTGCCGTCATGACATTAGTTTTAATGTCTTCTTACCATACTTGGTAAGAAGTATTGCAATTGTGTCCAATTTATGATTTCATATTTACCGGAATATGTATCTCAGAAAACGAAAATTTACAGGATCCAATAATTATTTTTTTTTTCACAAAATCAGTCTACAAGTCTGCCAACTGTACTGAATCGATTTTAACTTGAGATTTTCTCAAAACCAGTTCTTTCACAATTATCTTTAAATATAATCGAAAAAAAAATCGATTTTAGAACACTATAAGGCAATGGTGGGTAGTTTCGTTTTCCATTAAAATTATATTTCAGTGAAATGAATAAAGTTATCAATTATAGTTATAAGTTTTTTTTATTAAATTATAATTTTTAATAGAATATGGGCCCCAAAATTTGAAGAAAATTTACCAGAAATGCATTTATATCGTACAGGGTGTTCATTTTAAGACGGCTCAAATGCATTTCATGCTTAAACGGTTGATCTGAGCGAAAAAATGGTAGAGGAAACAATTTGTTGCCCGTCACCTCTAGTTTCAGAATAAGGGACTTGATTTTAGATTCCTGCCCGCATACGCGGCTGACGCGCGACCAAAACTGAGGGTTCGCGGTTGACCCCCATTTTCATATACACAGTTATAAAGAGTATAAAAAGTAATGAAAGAAACCGGAAACCGCAATTCGATTTCTTCAAGATTAAAGGTGCTAGGCCATTTCAAAATCTGGATATTTATTAATCATATTTCAATTTTTTTTAACTTGTTATTAAAGAGAAAGAAGAGGGGGAGTTGTTATCTGGTATTGGAAGTGAACGCATGTCTGTTGTAGCTCTGTGTTTTCTTACATTTTAAAGTGGTTTGTTGAACGATTTTGGTGTATTTTTTTGTAGACAGTGGTAAATTTAGTTTTAGAGAGTGCTTCCATAAAATTTCGTTTGGAAAAGCGTAGTGGAAAGACCGGAAATTACGAAAATTTATGCAATAGTTGACAAAAATTTGTGAATTTGGGACAAAGTTCAAGAGAATAGTTGTGAGAAGAGAAGTGTGTATTGAGAGAAGAGTAGTACTACATAAGAGTAGTGTTGGTGGGAGAACACTTCAAGGTCAGTGCTTACTTGTAAATTGCACATTATTAAGCTGGTAAACGGGCTGCACTGTTCAGACTTTTTTATGAAGTTTAGGTGCCATAATATATTGAATATTTAACAAAGTATTCATAAAATTAATCATTGTAGCTCTTTCTATGTTCACTAGTTAGTTGAACTTAAATTATATGAGTAACGAAGATAATACTTTAAATAAATATTGTACACCGAAAACCTCTGAAACACCAAAAAGGAGAAGAAGTAAAAGCTCTCCTGAAGAAAATCAAAATAAAAAATTGCAGAGATTTAAGAGTCAAAACAGCGGTTTAGAAGAAAGTTTTGTAATGGAGAATATAATGGACAAATTGAATAATATGCTTGATTCTAAATTAAAGATACTTATGCAAGAATTACCCAATAAAGAAGATTTTAAAATTTTAGGGGGTAAATTAGATTTTATAGTAGCTGAAAATGCAAAATTAAAACAGGAAGTAGAAGAGTTGAAGAACAGAGAAAGGGGGTTAAGTGATATAGTGGAACATCTTGTAAATAAGGATAAAGCTAAAAATTTGATTTTCAGAGGGTTAAATAAAAAGGATAATGAAGAGATTGTTGAGCCAATCAAAGAGCTATGTGGAAAAGTTTTAGGAGTAGATAACGTTATTATAAATAGGGCGTTTGAAATTAAAAATAAAGGTGGAAAAAGCATGTTTTTGGCAGAGTTTAATTCAGAGAATATTGTGTGGGAAATTATGAGGAATGTTAAAAGGCTGAAAGGTACCGGAATTGTGATTCACAAAGATCTTTGTAACAGAACTAGAAGGAGGAGAAGATGTTTGTGGAGAGTTAGAGCAAAAGTGTTGGAACTGGACACGATGGGAGTTGTTCTTATGAGAAATTCCTACTTTATTTATAAGAATAAGAGATTTACTTGGGATATGGGTAATGGGCTAAGGTGTGATGGAAAGGATGGGCTAGCAGAGTTGGAACAGATGATTGGTATTAGGTTTTCGGCTAACGAAAGGAACTGGTTCATGAATTTATTGCATGATGACGTAGTTGCTAAAAGTAATGCTGCCCCCTCTTTTCAAGAAATTAGCACAGTGCAGGGGATGGAATCTGGAAAGGCAAGAAAGACAAAAAACGGAGAAAAGGAATAAAGGTGGAAAGTGCAATAAGTGTGAAAAATAATAAGTTTATTTGTTCTGTGTTAAGCTACAATGTGGCAGGATTAAAAAATAAAATAGAGAAGGTAAATTTTTTCAGTTTTGTCAAAGAATTTGATATTTTTTGTTTATATGAAACGTTTTTAGAGGAAGCGGATCAAAGTCATTTCGAAAGTTTTTTTGCGAATTATAAATTATGTTGGATTGGTGCGGAAAGAGAAGTTAAGTTTGGTAGAGCTAAGAAAGGTTATTTATATGGAATCAAATTAAATTTAATTTCTGAAGGGTTTAGCTTTCAAGTGATAGAGAGGCAAAATTTAATTATGTATCAAAAAGATAATGTTAGTTTCTATGTTCTCCCAGTCTATATAAGTATTGATAAGTGGAAAGAAGATTTCGAACAAATTAGAAGTGTTTTTAGTGCATGTTGTAATAGTAATTTAATTCTTATAGGGGATTGTAATGTGAGGATAGGAGAAGATCAAACCATTCCTTCGGAGTTAATTGTAGAAGGGTTAGAACCGAATAGGAAATCTAGAGATAGAACTACGAATAAAAAAGGGGAAGAGTTGCTCGGATTTTGATTTAGCAGTTTTAAACGGTAGAATATCAGGTGACTCATTTGGGGAATATACTTTTATCAGGGGAGATGCTAGTTCGGTCATTGACTATTGTTGTGTCTCCATGAAGATGTTACCTTTAATAAAAGATTTTAAAGTGAAGTCGGAAATTTTTTCCGACCATATGCCCATTTATTTAGAATTAAATTTAAATTCAGAAATTAAAGATATAATTATGCCTCTTATGCCTAAACTTAAATGGTCGGAGATGGATGATTTATACTTTAAAAAACGCATTGAACGCAATAATTATGATATGATCCTGGAGGACCCACACGATGCAGTCGCTTATCTTGCGAATGTTGTTTATGAGGCAGCATATTTTGGTAACCGTAATAAATTTGAGAATAAAGTAAAATCGCAATTTCGGGAGAAATGGTTTGATTTTGAATGTGGAAAGTTGAGAAATAAAACATTTGCACTGTTGAAATTATTTAAGAAAACCGATTGTGAATTGATTAGAAGGCATTATGTAAGCGCTAATAGAGATTTTAAACAATTATGTAGATCAAAAAAGAAAAACCACCAATTAGCCATTATAGATAAATTTAATAATGTTAGTACTGCAAAAGAGTTTTGGGATTTGGTCATTTTACAAAAAAATAGAAAGTTCGTAGCAAGTGCGGAAATAAAAGGAGAAAAATGGGTAGAACACTTCAGGAATCTTTTAAACCCATCTGTTGAAGCATCATCTTTCTTATACGCACCTCCCTTTAATTGTAATGAAACTCTTAATAGACCATTTGAAGTCACAGAATTAAAGCAAGTATTAAACAAAGCAAAGAATGGGAAAGCGCCGGGATACGATCGTATCCCTTACGAATTTTATAAAGCTAGCCCCGATAATTTTCTGGAAACACTGATAAGGTTTTTTAATTCAATTTATGAATCTGCTGATATACCAAACAGTTTTTGCAAATCAATTATTTTTCCACTGTTCAAGAAAGGTGATGTAGGAGAAATTAGTAATTACCGTGGAATAGCATTCTCAGATTGCATAGCTAAATTATTTTCGGGTTTATTATTATTAAGACTGGAACGTTGGATATCTGAGAATAATGTAATTAATGAATACCAAGTGGGCTTCAGAAAAGGGTATTCAACGATTGATAACATATTTAATTTGGTGAATGTTGTCGGACTGCAAACCCATTTAAAACGTCACAAAACATATGCTTTTTTTATCGATTTTAAGGCAGCATTTGACTCTCCGGATAGGAACTCAATTTTTTACAAATTATTTCAGTTAGGAGCATCAAATAAATTTATTGAAGCCATTCGAGGGTTGTATAGGTTTACGGAATCCGCAGTATGGACAAAAAATGGGCTTACAGAGTCGTTTGAAACAGTGGTTGGGTTAAAACAGGGTTGTTTACTCTCTCCCAGTTTATTTTCAATTTTCATGAATGATTTTCATGATAATATTGGTGGAGGAGTTTATTTTGGAGGAGTAAACATAAGATGTCTTATGTACGCCGACGACATTGTGTTGCTGGCGCCGGATCCCCATGTACTGCAAATGATGATAAACAATGTATCACGCTATTGTAGGCTTTGGAATTTAACAGTTAATAAGGAGAAATCTAAAGTGATGGTGTTTGGGCGAGGAGGTAGGCGTGCGAAAAATGAAAAATGGAAGATGGATGGAAAGCCCTTGGAAATTGTTAATTATTATAGTTATTTAGGGATTGGTTTTACCCCTCGTATCAATTTGAAAAAACACTTTTTAGAGAAGTCTCTTAAAGCTAAGTTCGCCTTGAATTTCACTTACAGTAATATTGTTAATAAAAACGAGATTCCAATTTCAAAGAAAATAGTTATCTTTAATGCTTGTGTACGCTCAATAATATGTTATGCGGCCCAAGTATGGGGGAGCCATAGTTTTGAAGAAATCGAAAAATTAAATCTCTTCTTCATGAAAAAATTGTTTTCGCTGCCGTTCAATTCACCCAGATATATTTTGTACTTGGAAACAAATTTTTACCCGATTTTTTCTATACGCTGAATTTACATTTTAATTATATTAGGAAGGTTTTGCTGATGCCAGATTCAAGGCTGCCTAAAATTTTGGCAAAGCAAATTATTGATAAAAGAATATTGTGGCACAAAGATAATCTAGACTTGTGTAATAAAATGGGTTTGCAGTTGGATTATCTGTCCGGGGATATGTATGAAAATATGTTAGAAGCTTTAAAAAAAGATTTTAGAAAAGAAATGATATGTAAAGCGCAAAAATCCAGTTTTCATGCCTTGTATAAAGATCTGAAGTTATTCTCCTCAGAAGATCATTATATCTCGGATCACAATAGCTTAAGGTTTATAAGAGATATATTTAAACTGCGTGGACAGCTAATTAAGCTCAATTTCAGCATTTGTAGATCCGAGGAACAAAGAAGGTGTTCCCTTTGTAATAGTAATGAAATGGAGGATGTTTATCACTATTTGGGTGTATGCACTACCTTACAGGAATGGCGATTGAAGTGGTTTGGTAAGAAGTGTCTAACACCGAATGAAGTGATAAACCAATTGAATGGTGATAATTGGAGAAATTTAATAAATTTTCATACATGTGCTTATAAATATAGAAGCCTACTTGTGCAGGAGTTCAACTACTGAGCACAAGGGGAATCTCACTGTTACTATTGTATATATCATTATTATTATTATTATATACAGGTATTTCTTTTGCTTTATTTTCACAGGTATTTATTTTATTGGTTTGATTATTTAATTATTGAAGTTTCATTCACTTTGTTTAGTTTTTTGTAAATACCACAGTTCATAATAGATGACAGCTCTGGCTGACGGTGTTAAGCACCAAGCCAAATAGCTTTGAAGTTTATTTTTGTTTATTTATGTTATATTTTTGTTAATAAAGCATTTCTATTCTATTCTATTCTAAGAGAAAGAAGAGCACGCGATAGAACATTTTTATGTATTTTTTCATCCCCTTTCTACTGAAAGGCGTACGCGATCAGGAATCTAAAATCAAGTCACATATTCCGAAACTAGAGGTGACGGGCAATAAATTTTTCATCTACCATTTTTTGCTCAGATCAACTGTTTAAGCATGAAATGCATTTGAGCCGTCTTAAAATGAACACCCTGTATATACGTAGGTATATAGAAATGCATATCTTTTTTAAGAAAATTCAATTACGTAAGCTGTGGTATGAAAAAATATTTAAGAGTGTGTGTGTTTAATAAATTCACTGAGATTTAAAAGTTTTTTTTTAAGTACACAATACCCTGTTCTCTTTGAAGCGGTTTGTATTTTTAATTTTCTACAGAGAATTAAATTAAATACTTTAAAGCGGTGAATAAAAGAGGATTAAGGTTATCTACCAAGAAGCTCTGCAACTGTAACTCTTTCTTAATATTAAAATCTTCAAAAATAAATAAGTGAATAAATAATTAAAATATATAATATGCGTAACCTTTTCAAACTACAAAGAAAAAGGGAGTTTTTTGATTAAATGTTTTCGCCATTCGTTCAATAAGAATTGTTTAAAATGTTGCTCTCTATTCACCAATCGTTTACTTACTTCAGACAACATGTTATTAAATTGTATCGCTTTTGTCTGACGCAACACTTAATCCAAACGAACTAGAGCCAATAGCAAAAACATGGAACTGTATTTTGTTTTCGTTTGATGAAAACGGTACTAGTTTAATGATTCCTAGAATGTTCTTGCCCAAATGTAGTTTTGATTAAAAGAATTTTTACTGTCGCGATGTTTCTTTTTCTACACAAATCGATTAATCTATTACAATGATAGCCATTACAATGAATAGCCATTACAATGAATAGCCATTACAATGAATAGCCATTACAATGAATAGCCATTACAATGAATAGCCATTATAATGAATAGCCATTACAATGAATAGCTATTAATGATTCCTAGAATGTTCTTGCCCAAATGTAGTTTTGATTAAAAGAATTTTTACTGTCGCGATGTTTCTTTTTCTACACAAATCGATTAATCTATTACAATGAATAGCCATTACAATGAATAGCCGTTACAATGAATAGCCATTACAATGAATAGCCATTACAATGAATAGCCATTACAATGAATAGCCATTATAATGCATAGCCATTACAATGAATAGCTATTAATGATTCCTAGAATGTTCTTGCCCAAATGTAGTTTTGATTAAAAGAATTTTTACTGTCGCGATGTTTCTTTTTCTACACAAATCGATTAATCTATTACAATGAATAGCCATTACAATGAATAGCCATTACAATGAATAGCCATTACAATGAATAGCCATTACAATGAATAGCCATTACAATGAATAGCCATTACAATGAATAGCCATTACAATGAATAGCCATTGTAGAAGCCGTTTTTTTAAATTTAAATTTAAAAACCTATATTTTTGAAAATTAATACTTCTAATTGATTGATTTTAACCAAAACTTTCTTGTGGCTTCCTCTTTTAATATCTGAGCTAAATATCAAATTTAAATTTCTTGCTAAGTTTTCTTTTTTTGAAAACCCAAACAGGCCCATTTGTAAAAATCACTTTTTCGGACTGGTGGGAGAGGGTTTCCTGGGGAAAAATCAAAATCGGAAATCTGAACGCAAACAATTCCTTCTGTTAATTAGCAGCAATTAGTGTTCGTACTAATTATTACTAATATTTACTTAATAATTAGTTAGTGGAATCGGAGATTCTTAAGATTCCTCCACCCGGTTTGGCATGATTCCGTCTCCATCCTGTCTGGGTACTTTAATACTTAGCTGTGAAATTGCCATTAGTAAGAAGAGTTATGTTTGGTCTAAACTAGAGCTTGTGTGTCTGGAGCGGGACTCAGCAAGTTTCTGGATACATGTAGAAGTTTGAGTACACGGCCCAACTGTTGTTCAGCCAGCGGCGTGTTCCAACTCTTTATATTTTCACAACACAACTTCCAATTCTACAAAAAACTTTCTTTATTAGAAAATTTCTCTTTTTAAACACTCACACGACTTTATAATTAATTAATCATAAAAAATTCTAATTGGTGGAATTTTTCAAGGAGCCAAGGATAGCCGAGCGGTTAGGTCTTAATCTAACCTTGGATTTAATTTAATATTTAATGTTAAAACTTTGTAGTAAAGTATGTTTGCTAATCGCCTCCGTCCAAGCAGCCTAACTTAGTAATAGGACGTAAAGCCCGCCTCAAAAAGTAGGCAATCACTATACTTTATTAGAATTTTGTAAGTAGTAAAGTAAAGTAATCGCCTATTTTTTCAGGCGGGGCTTAACGTCCAACTACCAATTAGGTGTCGTGGACGGAGGCGACCAGCAAACATACTTTACTGTAAATTTCTTTTATTAACCATTAAATAAAATCCAAGGCCTAAGACCGGGAATCGAACCCAGTACCACAATACATATTAGCTTCGCAGGTCTCGCCTCTAACCGCTCGGCTACTGCGGCGCCTGTTTAGAATTTTCTTCTAAAATTTAATCTATCTCTTTCCATCTGATCATTAACTCTAGCGTTTGAATAAAACCTGTTCTTACATATTTTGATAACTCCTTAAAAATAAAATAATTATTATACCTCCTTAATTTTAAAACCAATCTAAATTAAATGAAGCGAGTCTCTTTACTCAACAAAAATTATTTTATAGATCAAAAAGGCCAGCACGAGGGTCTGATAATTTTAATAAATTCTAAAAAATATTAATGGAAAGGTAATGCTGTAAAACTGCTTAAATGATATCAATGAAGTATTAATGAAATGTTGGGTACTTGCTGATTTGTGTACTTTTTGGCGTTCAATCAACCCTTATACTTAACTTTTTAAACTGTAAGTTTTTGTTGAGATTTTATTCATTGCTCCAATCTCATAAATAATTTTAAAATAATTATTTCTGTTGCAATTTTATATTCACTAAAATAATAATAATGGTTCTAGCAGAGTTAGTAGCAAGCTTTTACCATTTTTCTAATTTATTTTCAACTGAAATCAAATAGCATTTAAGAAATATTTGAATTTCAAAAATTACAAGAGGAAGTGAATGTTTTATCCAAAAAAATGTTTTTTTTTAATATTTGAGTGATGTAAGTAGTGTGTTTGGATTGATATTAGATTGAGCCTCGTTATTTCGATTAGCTTTTTCCATTAGAGCGAGCTAAGTATCTTGACGGGTCTTGTTTGTCCAGAAATTCAGGTCACTGGTGAGGCTAAATAACCAATATTGCTCCCTACACTAATTTTCTAATGTGATGCTATTATCTTTCATAATGACTACAGCCTTAATTTTCTTTTATTGATCCAATTGAAAAAGAAAAAATTATTTGAATCGAGTAAATTTTCGAATTTCCACATCTCAAAAAAACGCTGTCAACTCAAAATTAAAAAAAAAAATCGTAGGCAGTTATAATTTTAATAATCCCTGGAGTTCTGACTGTAAAGATTTCATCGAAATGAGCAAATCGAATCATGGAATATCGTATAATATGGAATATGACAATATACTCTTTACTTTTCTACATTTAGTTATTGATCCTCTCAAGTTATGATTCCTGAGAAGATTCACACAATCTGAGTGGGTTTAGGAATTTGATTGATTTATGTTAATATCAACCGCCACCAGACGGATATCCATGCTATAAAGTTAGAAATACAAAAACAAAACTAAAGTAATGCCTATTATTTCAGGCATGTTTTACGTCCAACTACCAAATTAGGTGTTGTGGACGGAGGCGACTAGCAAACATACTTTACTGTGAAGTTCTCATGTTAAACATTAAATACAATTATTATTATTATTATTAATTTTTTGGCTGCCTTGGACGAGGAACCGCGTGGCTAATGGCCTCTGCGTATGTAACGAAAAGGTAAAGAAAAAAAGGTACAGAACTAACTTCGAGTTCAAGGCAAAGAATTCTCTTAGCTGAAAGGATAAGAAGACACGCAAGATGATGGGACAACTGCATAGAAATTGGTGGGGATAGCGAGCGAAAATAAATCAAACTACTGATTTAACCAGCCATTTTTGATGTACAGCTATTTGTAATCAAAAAGAAGTTATCAATTTGCAGTAAGGCGAAATAGCGGCGTGTAAATCTAGCAGATTTTTGCGAGCTGCCTAAAAAATGTGATAATTGATAACACGGTTAATCCGTGAACATAACCCAGACGAGCATTTTGATAATCCAAGCACGTACAGAAAACTTGTTATTCCAATTTTAACGATTTATGTACGCTTAACAATCAAAACCAAAACTTATTATGTGGGTACATTGGGAAAATCAAACAGTGGTTTATGTTACAGGGTGTAGGAATTAATGTAGCATGGCTTCAGCCATGGATTTGGCTTCTCTCTCTCTCTCTCTCAATCCACTTCTGTAAATCCATGTACACATACGCTCCTTGCACGCACCCTCGCATGCGGACACTGATAAATTTAAATAAATGATCATTTTGCTAGAATAAAATGAAATTATACGCCACTTAATTCAATGGTACGGATTGCCAGCTGTTACATTAGACAAGTGGTAAAAACCACAGGTTTTTTTTTAACAACCAAATTATTCAGTTTATAAAGCAAAATAAATTTTCTTTATTCTCGTTTTCCCTTACCAGAATTGGGACGAATCTCAGTTCCATGCGTACAGCATCTTTTACAGGCGTCCTTCGCCTCTGGACGATTCTCAGTTCCATCCGTACAGCATCTTTTACAGGCGCCCTTCGCCTCTCTCTTGCTCACCAAAACTTTTTAGTATTTCAGATGTTCACTTTATTATGCAATAATATTCTCCAAAGAAAACTCCTGGAAAGGAACTCCAAAAATCCTCCGTCATCTATCCAAGAAAGTAGAGTGTGTAGCTTGTACTTTTAACCAAAATTTATAATACAGTACTTAGGTGCCACAGTAGCCGAGTGGTTCAAGGCGAGACCTGTAGAGCTAATTTGTTCTATGGTTCTGGGTTCGATTTCCCGGTCCTAGGCCTAGGATTTTATTTAATGATTAATAAAAGGAATTTTACAGTAAAGTATGTTTACTAGTCACCTCTGTCCACGACACCTGCTTGGTATTTGGACGTAAAGCCGGCCTGAAAAAATAGGCATTACATTACATAATACAGTACTTAGAACGGCTTACTTCCCGAAACCAAATATACCCCGTCATCTTCCTACCAGCTGCACCGGTTTTTGGGAGGGGAGAAACTCTTCCTTACTCGAATACTTTACTGTCAATCCCGAAGCAATAGTTCGGAAACAGACGCCACCAAATCTATTTTTTTCAGGCGGGGCTGAACGTCCAACTACCAATTAGGTATCAGTGGACGGAGGCGGAAGCACTAACTGTACTACAAACAATTTTTCCCTACCAAATAAAAAGTAGTCATATGCGGGATTCGAACCGGGGATCTCCTGCACACAAAGCCACGCTCTTGACCACTAGACCAACACCCGTCCCGAACAGATGCCACCATATCATAAATACAATAGTATCATTGCGTTCTAGGACAATACATCATCTTTCTTCTCGGAGGAGTTACTCGGGTGTCTTCTCATGTAAAGCAAGCATTTGATCGAGTGTGGCACCTTGGGCGGCTCTGCGAACTATTTCTTCTATTCACTGATTACCTTATACTAAAACCTTTCTTGAACAATCGTTACTTTTGAGTGCAAGTTGGTCCCGTATTTTCTTCTATACACTCCAGCGATGCGGTTGTCCCGAAAGGCAGTAAGTATCCTTGGTAATTCTTGGCCTGTCAAAAACGGCTATAGTTGGTTTTAGCAGGTCCCGGATCCGCCAGTTGGTTCAGGTGGTTGAGTGGACATGCGAATTTAGCGTATCATCTTTTCAAATGCGGCCTTATCCAGTCGCCAAACTGCGCCGGCTGTGGTGAGTCAAATGAGACTGTGCGGCACTTTGTAGAGGTGTGTCCAGTTTATTCCAAAACTAGGATTCCTCGTCTTCGGGGTTAAATGTTTCCCTTCCCGGAGATTGTGGCATCTGATAATCTTCACGAACTTTCTAGGTTTATTCAGTGTTCTGGGCGATTGAGTCGCCATGCTCCCTAGTGTTCTGTCACTACTTTATTAGTTTATTATATTAGCATCTGGCAACCTTTAGCCGGATTAGTTGTTCTAAAGCCCCGGTATCTCTAATGAGATGAGTGGTGGGCGGGGAACAATGGGCATTTTGTATTGCCTGCGTTCCTTCCCCCTTTTTGGTGGAACCGCCCTTTTGATACAATCTACAATCTACAAGTATCCTTGGTACCTTCAAATATACACAGGACCCATTCCATCCTATCACAGAAATTATCTTCTCATATGCAGACGACATGATACTGGCAAATGGAAACCTTCAATCCCAGATCCTTAGAAGTATGGTTTAAAAAATGTAAAATCCAACTAAACGAAACCAAAACCCCACAATTTACTACAATTTAACCTCAATTCTTCACCCCATTGTAGTCCGCTTTGACAAAAGACTAAACTGGAACCCTCACCATTAACAATTGTACTCAACAGACATTACTGACTATTGAAAAGACTACTTCGCCATAAATCCAGTTACTCAAAGAATAACAAACAACAATATATATATATATAATACTGTTTTAAAACCCATCCGAGCATAGGGAATTGAATTTTAGGGTTCAACTAAAGTTTCCAACCTCCAGTGATCACAAACCCTTCAATTCAAAATCGAAAGAACATCACCAAACCACGGAAATGGGGCTTCAAAATAAGTTTTTTTTTGCATTTCCTGTAATTTTCTAGGCAGTTGTCTAAAAGGGGCCACTTTAACGTGGCAAAATCTAGTGAAAAAATATAATATTGAAGAATTAATCAATAATTCCTTTCAAGAAAAGTTAGGAATGGGTGCCAGGTCATGTGGGGATTAAGGGGATTGAAGCAGCTGATCAACTGGGCCAGGAATGGAGCTTGGCCCGGATCCTGTCCTGGGGATCACCAAGGGTGCAGATCGTGAGATTGGAGCAAAGGCATATTCACGAGGGCATGGTAGGTTCAGGAAGCATCAGTACAAGTTTGGGCTTATTAGCTCGGAACCGTTGTTCAGAACTCAGGAAGAGGAGAAAACGGCGTTGTAATCGAGTGTTTGCGCTATGAAACCTTTGGCTCTTTGAGATCAAAGGAGATAGTAGCGCAAAAAGAACTAGTAGGGAAAGCCCTAAACCTTCTTAGTAGGGGAGGTTTCGTCTACCAGATCCATAAGGGAGAAAGCACAGTAAGCCTCTTTTGGCTGCGAAGCCATGGGACATAGGTTCCGTCCCGTTTTCTATTCTATTCTATTCAAGAAAAGTTAATTACGTAAACTGAGGTAAGTAGAAGTCGTAAGGGTGTTTCATACAGATTTGCACTTTTAAATTGTCATGAAATAACAAAATTATACGTTCAACACAATAATAAGTGAAATAAATAATAATGATAATAATAATAAACCTTAATTATAATAGTAATAATAAAATGAAAGTACTTTACACCCTAATTTAAGACAATAAAGGCAATAGAAGTTGGTGAACGTAGCGGCAGAAATTTGGTGAACTGAAATTGATGTTTGGGAAGGGGTTGAATAGTAGCTTATTGTGCAACTCCGCTAACACAATCACCAACTAATTACAGTTCGAATATTAGTTTACATTAGTTGGCAAATATAAACCTACACGGCTTACTTTTCCAACGCACCAACTCAAAACTTTACAGTCCATAACATTACTTGAACTACTTTTGCTTATTTATAACAAGTTGGGTAGGGCATGCAATTAAAATATGGAATTATAGATTGCAAGCACTATTTCCTCCTCTTATAGTGTAACTTATAGTGTCCGTTTAGTGTTCAAGGCTAAGCCCACCAAAAATAATAAAAGTATACATTAAAACTGTCCGGTAGGACAGTTGTATAAGGGTTGATCGTCAAAAACTGCACGAAAAAGCGTAACGTTGAAAAACACCCAACTTTGACAATTTTTTTCTCCTTTTCTATAAAAGATAAAATTCCAAAATTTTCTTTAAATTATAGGGCAAACCCTCCTTTATAACTGTAATTTTTTTTGCAACCATACATATAAATACTTTGAAATAACTAGAATACGAGTATAGGGGAGAGTGTTGGTCTAGTGGTCAAGAGCTTGGCTTCATATGTAGGAGGTCCCCAGATCGAATCTCGCGTATGACTACTTTTTATTTATTAGAAAAAAATTGTTTATAGTAAACTGTGAGCTTCCGCCCCCGTCCACGACGTACCTGGACGTTAAGCTCCTTAAATTAATACAAAGATACTAAAATCAGAGACCAAGGAAACCACTAGAAATTATTTCATATCAAAGACTTAAAAAATAGTCTAAATTTCGAGACTGACAAGAACAATCTAAACAATATACAGGGTGTCCCAAGGTATATGGATAACGACTTTTTCTCGGAAAGTATTAACTCGGAAACTAAGGAATATTTTGCATTTATTGTTATAATTTGAAATTGTAAATTGATAGTAAATTAATTTCAAATTATAACAATAAATGCAAATTTAGAAGTTTCAGTTACCAAAATTATTTGTTCTTTAAATTCTGTAAGAAACACATAAAAAATGAAGTGATTTTAACGATAATTAATAGAAATTGTTCAAAAATGTATATTTTTCTTAATATTTTTTTTTTAATTACAGCTTTTATTAATAATTCATAACTTTGAAAATAAAAAGGCCATCAAAATGATTCCAACGGCATTGTCTTTATAACAAATTATATTTAAATAAACTTTGTACAATTAACATGTTTTGCTAATAATTTGAAAAGATACAAAACATTTAATAAGGATTTTTTATATATATAAAAAAAAAGCAAAACAAAAATTTTTTGATCAATGGTAGCGGCCTCGAAATATTAATCGATTGTGCTCTAATATGGACGAAAATTTTTGTTGTTAACTGAACTTTGATTTTCTGCCCGGCGTTCTTTAAAATTTAAAAGTCATCATTTTTTGAAACACCCTAATGGGTATGTAAGAGAGAGTCGCCCATATCCCACTTTTTTCAAAATAATTACCTTCCAGGGAACAAACTGAATATTTTTAATATTAGAATATCTCATATTCCTATTCTTAGAGATCTTAAAGTCAGCTATACCAAAGAAAATATTTATTGAGATTATAATTTTCAGTTTAAGGGTGTAAGGAAAATGCCAGATGGTGGGACCAAAGTAGGGTTGAATACATTAAACTGCTCCAATCCAATTCTAATAATCAAGATATATCATTCACTCCACACAATACATTTTAAAATTCCAAATTTTAGGGATAACGAATACAAAGAAAGTTAATTTTCCCACAATTTATACACTGAACGTATGGTCTTAGGTATTCAATTAACCTCTGGATTGCACAAGGTTCTCATTGGCAAATTTAGACGCTTTCATTTGCAGCCAGTTGCCACTGACAGATAACAGCTTGCAGGAGTTTGTTACAGGATATTTCCCCTAGCCTTGATCTGTCGACTCCATTTAGGCAACTCCTGACTACTTGAATTCACGATTTACTATCATAATTATGGATTATTTAGATTTTAAATAAATAATTGTACAGCATTAACTATTTTTTGCTTCGTTTTCCTCTTTGCAAACGACCTCGCAATTTAAAAAAATATTATTAACCCTCCATCGGGCGCATTTAATCTGTGAGATGAAGAGGGCATTTTCTTATTAATAGCAACTCAATGAACCATGGCCCTCAGTAGCTTCCTCTTTTACCTTCTTCTAACCAAACGGCCTGTCGGGGTTTTACTTTGAGTTATGTGGTGTTACTTAGCGTCCGCGTAATCAGTCAGATTAGTTGCGCCCGATGGTCTTATTCTTTGGGTATTGAAATTTTTCAAGTTTTCTTATCAAAAAACTCTTACCAAGTACATATTATCATTTATAAGACAGTTTTCTACTTATTGACTATTTTTGCAACGAGTGTATTAGCACAATATTTCTATGATTCGACAGCAGCGCTTTCTGCCAAGGAAATTTGAATTTAATTACCGTATTTAACGGAAAATTAATTAAATATGAAGGCTAAGAAGAAATAATGGAGCAATTAGATGGTGGTCGAAATTCACTAATCCCTCCTTTATGCTGTAACAATAGATGTATCGTTTGTTAGGATATACAAGAGCTAGCCTTTCTAAGAGGGAGGTAACAATTGCGGTTAACGGAGCTATGCTGCCCAAATGTGGGATCAGATTTAAGTATTTTAGAGCTGCAATGCTGCTAATTGAGTTAAACACTGTAATTGCTGTCTCTCTAAGCATGTAAATTGCTACAAATCGAACTGACCACGCGCATAAACTTTAGTCTCCTAAATTTATTGACTAAATCCCTTTTTTTGAGAAGCCTCAAGTAATTCTTTGAATCTTATGATACCACCAAGACACTTCGAAAAAATTCGTACTCAACAGTTGGATATCCGATACGCCGATCTATTCTTCAACTGGCAACACAGTCTATACTCAAAAATATTGTGATTTTATGGCGCAGTATTGTGTATACTAGGTTCAAATCCCGGTCTAGAGGCCTTGGATTTTATTTTATGGTTAATATGAGAAATTTACAGTAAGGAATGTTTGGTGTTTAATTTTTCGTTGGTAATAGACCAGCATGTACTCGTATATACAGGGTGTATACGGAGGAGTGGTCGAAACTTCGGGAGGTGATCATTTAAAAAATACATTTAAAAATTTACATTTAAAAAATAAAAAAATACAAGAGTATAGTAAAAAGTACCATACGGCACGGAAAATCCGTCTGCCGGAGGTCGCTAGTGTTTAGAATTTACAAACTGAAAATTAAGAAAAGAAATAAAAGTAAAACTGAAAGAAAAAAGAAATAAAAAATAAAAAATTTGCCTCAAACATAAAATAAAAAAAGATACATATCAAAAAAGAACACACTTATTACAACTAAAAATGCAACTAAACGTGAAAATGGAAAAAACTTTAGACAGAAAATGCTTAACATATAGAAAATAATGAAATACAGATAAAAAAGTAAAGAATACAATTTAAAATTAAATAATAATGAACACAATAAACAGATAAAACAATTTTTTTTTTCCTTTTATTTTTATTTTTTATAAATAAAGCTAACATTGAAGAAAACAAGTTGTTTAGGGCTTAGAAATTAAAGGCCTGCACCAATTGATATCAGTAAGCCCAGGCGTGGCGGGCAAACTGAACAATCGGCTGAATAGTGGTGCCATTCAGAATTGTTATAAGTTGCGGTCTGGTTAGGGACCGGCAACCCATGTAAAGCAGTCTGAGCTCGACTAGTATGGTGCACTCGGCGACAAAATGAAAAACATCTTCCCTGGCACGAGAATTACATAATGAACACATCACTATAGGACGCTCTAGCCAAGGGGTATAATTTAACCACAACAACTCACACCTTAACTTAAGAAACCAACGCAATTCGTAGAGGGTAACCTTCGGAACTTTTTCAACTAATATGTCCATCGTAGGGGAGCTATGACTAAGAACCTTGTACAGTAAAAAGCGTTCTGAAGCTTGGGCCGACACTACGGCCTCCTCCCGGGAGCGGGATGCGATAGCTGAAAGTAACGTGGAGAAAAAGAGCTTCCAATCAGCCATATTACTATTGCTAAAATTAAATGAGCAATCATATTTACTACAGAGTACATTCCAGTGGGCAAACCAGGAAGAATTATGCCTAATTACTTCCAAGGCAGAAACTTTAGGCAGGCGGTTATCTGGAAGCTGCAGGGATTTCAAGACATATTTGAAATGAAGCCTCAACGTAAAAACTAAAATTAATTCAACAGAAGTTTCCAGATACACCATATAATTAGGGGTACTTCGGGAGATGATTCAGCAGCTCAAATGCAACAAAAAAAAATATTCTATTCACTTTGGCCCGATTCTCAATAGTGTCCAAGATATTTGCATTTTTAACTTTTCCGTCGATATTACGCGTTTTTCACCATAAAAACTGTCGTAACTTTTCTATCCTTTATCCTACAACAAATCTGCTTGTTCCAAACAAAAGAGCATTAAATTTCCTATAAATATGCTCAATGCAGAGCCTCAAAACGTTTCTTGTAATTAATGAAATTTTTGACTTTAATGTCTAAAAAATTCGTTCTCGATGATTTCTGTTCAAATTTTCAACTGTATTTTTTCAATGATTAATGAATCAATGAGTCACCCAATTACAGGAAAAGTTGTGCATTTATTGAGCTTCAAGACCATATGGATCTTTTTGGTTTTTAATAAAACCCTATCCCGAACAGAGGGGTATAAATGCAGAAAACTGGGATGTTGCGTAACCGACTTTTCACTACTAATTTACTCAAATGTCAATTTTTGGAGACGAAATCCCTCAAAACTGATACATTTATTCATTTAAATGCCAACTTGTGGTAAACTTCTAATAATAAATAATAATCAAAAAGTGCAGGAAAAAACGTTACGTTGAAAAACAACCAAATTTGACGAAATCTGTAAATAAAATTACAGTTATAAAAAAGGAGGGTTTGCCCTAAATTTTAAAGAAATTTTGGGAATTTTATCTTTTATAGAAAAAGAGAAAAAAATTGTCAAAGTTGGGTGTTTTTTTTCAACGTTACGCTTTTTCGTGCAGTTTTTGACGATCAACCCTTATACAACTGTCCTACCGGGAAAATTTGAAAATGTTTTAAAACAATTACTGGTAAAAATAAATTTAAATCTAGAAATTTATTTAGTAAACACGCCATCTCTATCAATCTAAATTGAGTTGTTGACTTTACAGAACTTGTTTGGCTGGTATAGAAGTTGTTTGTAGGCTATTTTAATATTTATTTCGTGTCACATTAATTGAGTTATATAAATGAAGTTTGGAGGAGTTCAGAGTTTGAATCGAATTGACCAAGTCCAAGACTATGTTAAGTAACCTTTAGTACGTTCTAAAGTTTATTCTTCAAGCTTTAAACTCAATAATTTGATTGGATTTAAACTAATTAAACGTTTTATCACTGTAACATTCAGTCATTTCACTCATGACACTGTGTAGTATTGCAATATAATGCATATATTCACTTAAATTCAAGTTTTGGTGGCCCTCTAAAAATAAATGAATCAATCAATACAGAAGATAAGTGATTGGTTTTGAAAATCAAAAAGTTCCAACACGAGATTTGGTTTATGTACGACATGGTGGGGGTTTGAATCGAAAATTTAAGAACAAAATCAGCTAGCTAGTGATGCAAGTTTACTGATACGATTACTCATTGTTTTGACATCATCGTCTTGCGGACAGTGTTCATCGCCAGACAATAACTTGTAAGGGATTCTAAGAAGAACGAACGAGCTGGGCGTACTGAAAGCTTACTTGAGAGTAGTTCTGGGCATAGGTTTGGGTAGATCTTCTCAATAGATGGTTTCTGAAATCAGAATAATGCTTGTTACTGAATAACCTTTGACTTCAACGGTTATCAAAAGCGTGGTCTGTTGTGTAATTACATAACCAATAATATTAATATTTGTGAGAAAAAGAAGCTATCATCTAACCATCAAAATACCATCAACAGTGAATATTATATAGCGTTATTGGAGCGTTTGAAGGCCGAAATTGCAAAGAAACGACCGCATATGGCAAAGAAAAACATTTTGTTTCATCAAGACAACGCACCGTGACACAAGTCAATCAAAACTACATGAATTGAACTTCGAATTGCTCCCACATCCACCGTATTCGCCAGATTTGGCTCCCAGCGACTACTGGCTGTTCGCAGACCTAAAAACAAATGCTCGCCGGTAAGAAATTTCGCTCGAATGAAGAGGTTATCGCTGAAACTGAGGCCTATTTTGAGGCAAAAGATAAATCGTTCTACAAAAGTGGTATTGAGAAATGTTAGAACGGCGCTGGAATGATTGCGTTGTTCTTGATGGAAATTACGATGATGAATAAAGCTAATTTTGAACAAAAAAAACAACGTGTTTTCTTTGTTAGGCCCGAGACTTTTCAGCCCATGTGTTATAATAGTAATAGAAACAATAATTATTGTTGGGAAGGGATTAGCTATGCGGTTAGCATATTGGATTCCCACGCGGAGATCCCGGGTTCGAATCCAGCTGCTGGCCCTTAGATTTTCTCTTCCTAGGAGCGTCTTACAGCTCACTGCCCGGTAATGGACAGTGTTGTTTGAAACGAAGGCCGGCAGTGCACTGAATAAAGCTCCGGGCGCCAATAACCTCAGATGTTGGCGCGCCTTAAATCTTATAATAAATAAACAAATAATATTCAAAATTTACCTTTAAATTGTGCTAGTTTAGTTGGTCCAATATTAAATGCTGTCTTTCCAATAGTTCTTATCGATTCGCTCCTTGCACCTTGATATCATCAATGGATACACTTTTCTCAGATATCTTAGAATGTGTGGGTGATGAACCTCTGCCCCAACATTGGTGCTACCTTAATGTTTTGTTTTATATTCTTACGTTCACTACATTTGTCACCGTATTCACGTAGGCCTTCATTGTTTTGTTTTTTCTTAATTATTATTCATTTATTTGTTATAAGGGCAAAAAAGCCCTATACAAAGGGTTCGGTTATTACAGTTAAACTTTTGAATACATCATAAATTAACACACACAAAAAAAAAAAAAAAAGAAAAAAGTAATGGCTACATAGTGAAAACAACTAAAATAAAAGAATTCTCTTAATACACCATTAAAAAAGTAAACTGAGAAATATAAGCATATACTGATTTTAAATAAACACAGATAAACTAAAACATATAAAGAAAAATTATACATAAGTAAATTTTATAAGACACTTCACCAGCTTTATTTTTTAAACTATTCGTTCAAAATAAATGATCTTAGTTTTAGTGATTCAGCAAAAAAATAAAATAATTTTTTTATCTCATTGGGACATAATGAGCGAAAAACCAGGGGATAATCAAAATATTGTAAATTTGTATTAAAAACTGATTTTAATTAAGTAATGGTTCCTAAAAGAGGTGTACATTGGACAGGAAAATAAAATATGGAATAGATCTTCTGGTTGCTGCTGATTGCAAAGAGAACAAAGTTCGGTTGGATTTATGCTGTATTTGATGATGCCTATTGAAATTTTAATTACAAACCTAGAGCTTAATCTTAGTTGGGCCATTAACTTTAAATACTTAAAAGGAATACATTGTGTTAAATAAAACTGGGGCCGCTGCTCCTGAAAAAACAATACTGAATAAATTAAGCTAAAGTTTGATTTGTTTACGCAATCAATGTCCTTCTCTCTAAGGTAATTAGCATAAAAACTTAAAATGTTTCTTATTTTTTCTCTAACCAATTCAGGATCATGAATTAACAGCATTTCAGAAAAATCAATACAGTCAAATATAGAATAGAATAGAATAGAATAGAATAGAATAGAATAGAAAAGAAATTTATTATTCTGGGACAATTGTCCCCTAAGAATAAATACAGGTACAAATAGAGGCCTTAATAGTTTGGCCTGTGATTATAGAGAAATTAAATAAATAAATAAATATTTACAAAAGTGAAAATGAAAGTAAAAATAAAATAATAAAACAGCAGAAATTAAGGAAATGAATTAAAACAATTAGAATTTCGGAGGAAGCTGAATAGAAAGGAGATAACTGAATAGACGGGATTTAAAGATGGATAGGGTAGGAGCATGGCGGACAGATGAAGGCAAGGAGTTCCATAGAGAGGTAGCACGTATGAGGAAGGACTTGTCAAAGGATGAGGTACGGTGAGAGGGAATATAAAGATCAGATGAGCGAGATCTAGTGTTACGGGAATGGATGGAGGATTTAAACTTAAGGAGTTGAAAAATATAGGAAGGCCTTTGAGACTGGATGACTTGAAAAAGGAAAGAAGCCAAAAAATATTGGCGGCGATAGACAGGAAAAAGCCACTTCAACTCATCGTAGCAGTGCGAAATGCGAGAGTCTCTGGAAATGCTGAAAATAAATCTTATGAAGCAGTTCATGAGGCGCTTAAGCTTAGCTTCAATATCACCAGATAGACCGCCATACACTAAACAACCATAGTCGAAATGGGGGAATATACAGCTCAGTTGTGAAATCCAATTATAACGAACATTTACAGTATTATTCTGAACACAGAGTCTGGCAAAGCATCGAGAGGGGTATCTATTTGATGGCATAGTCTTTAGTTTGAACAACCAATTAAGGCATAACTTTAATAATTTTAATTTAATATGATCAACTCCCAACTCTAAACGAGCCGCAAAGTTGGGGGTATTACGCGGAAGTGCAAACAAACTTTTAAAGAAGCTCAAATGGCAGGACTCTAAGCTATCGCAGTACCTGAGGCCCCATATATGTGCTGCATAGAGAAGCGTACCCATAATAACAGCGTCATGCATTTTGATTCTAGCCTCCCAGCTAATTATCTTCGCTCTAACGCAAGTACTTAACACAGTACCAATGGCTGTTCTTGTTTTTGCCAGAGCGTGGTCAGTAGCCTTCAAGAAAACTCCAGAATTAGAGAATACGATGCCTAAATAGTTGTAAGAGGAAACATACTCCAATGGGGCACCATCAAATATCAGTGTTCTACTTTGTTTCCTATGGGATTTTGCAAATCTAATAATCGCTTCTCGGCCTTTTGGCTAAGATCAAAGTGTAGTTTTTTCTTAATTAAAGAAGCGGAGGTTTTTTGCAAGGCCCTGCCTCCATACAGTACTGACAACACTGTCTGCATCACCGGAACAGTGAGCTGTAAGAAGCTCTTAGGAAGAGAAAATCTAAGGGTCCAGCAGCTGGATTCGAACCAGTGATCCAGTATACTCTAATCATTGAGCTAATCTATTCCCTTATAATTTATTATTATTATTTATTGTTTTAACTTTAGGCGCGTCAACGTCTGAGGTTATTGGCGCCCGGAGCCTTCTCTGCTGGCCTCCGTTCCAGACAACACTGTCAAGTGAGCTGTAAGAAGCTCCTAGGAAGAGAAATTCTAAAGGCTAGCTGCTGGATTTAGACTCTTACAAATTATTATTATTTTTTAGGCATGAAAATGTAGCAATTGCATCTAGCGATAAAGACAGCGTCCAAAATTTTTTCCGGAAAATAACAGAGTTACGATTTAGAGAACACATGCGCAAAACAATCTAATTATCTGTGGTAAACTATTGTGGAACCAGAATTTTGGCGTAAATAGTCAAAAAGGGTGCCTAAAGAATATTAGGGGGTTTTTTGGGTAGATGAGACATCTATGGTGGCACAATCAATGCAGATAAATTTTGTATATTAGTTGTAGATAGTTATAAGAACAGTTTTGGTTATAGTTAGTACATGTACAAACAGTTGTAGTTCGTTAAGAAGTTGTAGTTAGGCGTCTATTATAGTTGTAAATAGTTATTTACGTGTAGAAATTGGTATTTAGCTATAGATTGTCAAATTGAGTGCATAGAATAGTATAGAACAAGATTGAAAATGAACCTGGTTGAATAAATTTATCAAGAATGAATGTAATTATTAGTGAGAAAACCGCAAACAGTTCAAGTGTAGCTGCCAGGGATTATGGAATTATTATAACAATAATTATATATTCCGTAGAATTTACTTCGTTCTCTCCATAATAATAATAATAATAATAATAATGAATCTGGTTTTAAAGACTCGCTTGACTTACTTTTACTGCAATTCTCTAGGTAGCTAATTCATGCATTTTCTCCAAAATTACATATTTTAAAACATTTTTAATTTTTTTTTTCCGGCGCATAGACGTCAGTGGCCATTAGCGCCTACTACTCTATTTTCTTTTCTCACATAAAGGCCACTAGAGCTGGGATGGTACCCTATTGTCCTATCAGGCTCCCATACACATATCTTGCTCAGCAAGGCAGGGTGGAGCCTAGGCTATCGGAAGCAGACCGTGCTCCCCTCTTACATCATCGGTCTAGCCGACGAGGGGGGAATGCGGTTTCGCCGATGGTACCATCCCTTATTTTCATAAACTGACGTTTTTCCAAAATTCAGGCAATTAAAAGTACTTTGGGTTTTGCTTTAACTATTAATAAACATGTGTGTAAGACTTATATAGTAACATAATATATGTATAACATATGTAACAACGACTTAATCTAGTTCATTTATATAGTCTATCCTAAGGAGGCTATTTCCTAGAATCTAACTCGAGTGTGCAGTACTTTTAACAAATGTTCCTGCACACTCTAAAAGTGACCTAATCCTAAATGAATTTAAACCTAAGGGGGGTTGAAATACTTTTATAAATTTCTTTCAACCCCGGATTAAAAACCTAAATCTAACAGTCATACCAATATTCTCGCAATAAATACACGTACACTGATAAAATCATTCATGCTAATAAATACGAGGGTCGTTTGAAAAGTCCGTGCAAAAATAAAAACTACTTAATTTTTTGGGGTAAACCTTTTTTATTTTTAAACATAGTCTCCTTTTAGGCTTATACACTTCGTCCAACGCTGCTCTAGTTTGTTGATCCCTTCCGAATAATAGAATTTGTCCAAGTCTGAAAAATAGCCATTCGTTTCTGCAATCACCTCCTCGTTTGAATAAAATCTTTTTCCCGCCAGCCATTTCTTCATATTGGGGAACAAATAGTAGTCCGAGGGAGCCAAGTCTGGAGAATAGGGGGGATGTGAAACGAGTTGGAACCCTATTTCCATTAATTTTGCGACCACAACTGCTGAGGTGTGAGCTGGTGTGTTGTCGTGATGGAAAAGGACTTTTTTGTGGGCCAATCGTGGGCGTTTTTCTTGCAGCTCGGTTTTCAAACGGTCCAATAACGATGAATAATATGCACCTGTAATAGTTTTACCCTTTTCCAGATAGTCGACGAGGATTATTCCTTGCGAATCCCAAAAGACAGTCGCCATAATCTTTCCGGCCGAAGGAACGGTCTTTGCCTTTTTTGGCGCAGATTCCCCCTTGGTAACCCATTGTTTAGATTGTTCTTTGGTCTCAGGAGTGTAGTGATGTATCCATGTTTCATCCACAGTGACGAAACGACGCTTAAAGTCCTGCGAATTCTTCTGGAACAGCTGCAAACCGTCCTTGCAACACTTCACACGATTTCGTTTTTGGTCAAGCGTGAGCAATCGCGGCACCCATCTTGCGGATAGCTTTGTCATGTCCAAATGTTGATGCAAAATATTATGTACCCGTTCATTCGAGATGCCCACAGCACTAGCAATCTCACGCACCTTCACTCTTCTGTCATCCATCACCATATCATGGATTTTATCAATGATTTCTGGAATAGTAACCTCAACAGGGCGTCCAGAACGTTCAGCGTCACTTGTGCCCATATGGCCACTCCGAAAATTTTGAAACCACTTATAAACTGTTCTAATCGAAGGTGCAGAGTCACCATAATGCTTATCAAGCTTCTCTTTAGTCTCCTGAGGCGTTTTGCCTTTCATAAAGTAGTGTTTAATCAGCACACGAAATTCTTTTTCGTCTATTTTTTGAAAATCACTCGACTTCCTCGATTCAAACGAATGCCAAACACAAAGAAATAGACCGATCTGGGTGAAACTTGGTGTGTGTTCTTCCAAGAGATGCTACTAACTAAACATAACCTCGATACGCGCCAGTGGTGCTATCTCTCTGACTTTGCACGGACTTTTCAAACGACCCTCGTACATAGTGTTGCACTTATCAGTGCCCACCTCTGAGTAGAGTTTGTGATAGAAGTTCTACACTACCACTCTCAGATTTGGAAAAATCCAACTTGCTTTCCATCTTTCTTTCCTAAATCTATTTTCCCAAAACCACATTAAGATCCAATTCTTCTATACCAAACAAATCACATGGTCTGCCACACATCTTCCAACAACTCCCTTCTTAATCCTAAATTTAACGACATTGGAACTGATTTAACAAACGGCACTAAATAATACATATTACTTGAATACTTGAATACCTTGGTATTCATACTTCTCAACTAAACGCATCTACGTATTGAACTGTTAAGCCATATTCCTGATCATTTTCCGAGCTGGATGAATCAAAATTGAAGTAAATGAAACACTTCCAAAGACTGTGACAATTTAACCTGAAAAGAAACACAAAGTTGTGATCCAATCCTGTTTCCAAATATATTTATTTATTAAGATTGTAATTATAGAAAACCATATTAATTATTAATATTAAATAACTGCATGTATTAAGAATTAATTATCTATGAACGCTATATACTTCACAAAGTGTAGTGCCAAACAACTTAATCTAAGCATAAACTTAAAAGACAATATTTAGTTTCCTATTATAATAAATTTGCAGTTAAATCCGTTTACTTAAAAACCAGCGCACTAATTAGTTTGGCAATTAATTTAAAACTCAATCTTAATTATATGAAGCTAGTCTTTTCACTGAACAAAAAATAATTTCTAGATGAAAAAAGGCCAGCACAAAGGGTCTGTAAAATCTTATAAATTTTAAACAATATTAATGAGAAGTTAATGCAGTAAAATTACACAAATTATATCAATGAAGTACATATTAATGAAAATGATGGATACAGCTAATTTGTGTACCTTTTCAACCCTTATAACTTAACTTTTTAAAGTGTATTTACCCCATTAACAGTGCACAGAAATGAATATATAGATTTCGTGACCGTAAATTTCTTAACTTAGGATTCAAGATTGGCGAGGAATCGGTCCAAATAAAAAACAAACTCGTCTTCTTGCCAACGTTTCGACAAATACGAGGGTCGTTTGAAAAGTCCGTGCAAAAATAAAAACTACTTAATTTTTTGGGGTAAACCTTTTTTATTTTTCAACATAGTCTCCTTTTAGGCTTATACACTTCGTCCAACGCTGCTCTAGTTTGTTGATCCCTTCCGAATAATAGGATTTGTCCAAGTCTGAAAAATAGCCATTCGTTTCTGCCATCACCTCCTCGTTTGAATAAAATCTTTTTCCCGTTTGCCATTTCTTCATATTGGGGAACCAATAGTAGTCCGAGGGAGCAAAGTCTGGAGAATAGGGGGGATGTGAAACGAGTTGGAACCCTATTTCCATTAATTTTCCGACCACAACTGCTGAGGTGTGAGCTGGTGCGTTGTCGTGATGGAAAAGGACTTTTTTGTGGGCCAATCGTGGGCGTTTTTCTTGCAGCTCGGTTTTCAAACGGTCCAATAACGATGAATAATATGCACCTGTAATAGTTTTACCCTTTTCCAGATAGTCGATGAGGATTATTCCTTGCGAATCCCAAAAGACAGTCGCCATAATCTTTCCGGCCGAAGGAACGGTCTTCGCCTTTTTTGGCGCAGATTCCCCCTTGGTAACCCATTGTTTAGATTGTTCTTTGGTCTCAGGAGTGTAGTGATGTATCCATGTTTCATCCACAGTGACGAAACGACGCTTAAAGTCCTGCGGATTCTTCTGGAACAGCTGCAAACCGTCCTTGCAACACTTCACACGATTTCGTTTTTTTTAAGCGTGAGCAATCGCGGCACCCATCTTGCAGATAGCTTTGTCATGTCCAAATGTTGATGCAAAATATTATGTACCTGTTCATTCGAGATGCCCATAGCACTAGCAATCTCACGCACCTTCACTCTTCTGTCATCCATCACCATATCATGGATTTTATCAATGATTTCTGGAGTAGTAACCTCAACTGGGCGTCCAGAACGTTCAGCGTCACTTGTGCCCATATGGCCACTCCGAAAATTTTGAAACCACTTATAAACTGTTCTAATCGAAGGTGCAGAGTAACCATAATGCTTATCAAGCTTCTCTTTAGTCTCCTGAGGCGTTTTGCCTTTCATAAAGTAGTGTTTAATCAACACACGAAATTCTTTTTCGTTCATTTTTTGAAAATCACTCGACTTCCTCGATCCAAACGAATGCCAAACACAAAGAAATAGACCGATCTGGCTGAAACTTGGTGTGTGTTCTTCCAAGAGATGCTACTAACTAAACGTAACCTCGATACGCGCCAGTGGTGCTATCTCTCTGACTTTGCACGGACTTTTCAAACGACCCTCGTATATTGTCCTCTTCAGAGGCGTGGCTATGCGGGTTGGTTGAGTTACAGAAACTGGTCTGAAAAGAAGACGAGCTTGTTTTTTTATTTGACCGATTCATCGCCAATCTTGAATCCTAAGTACACAGAAATTTAGGACAGTACATGCCAAAGAAAAGTACCCAAAAAACACCATTAAAAAAAGTAATTTTTGATGGATTTTTTTTAAGTTACGGTTTGCTAAGTTAAAATCGTATCCTGTGTTTTTACCAATAAAATTTTGTACGAAGTTTAAAACCTTTTTTGTTTACATGTTGGTACTATACTTTTTACAGGTATAACAGAATGTAAAGAACTATAATTCAGTTTGTATTTTCAAAAATGTGTTATAGTTTTTGTTTGTTTGTGTTTTTGGTTTTATGGTTTGGAAAACATTAAAAAGATTGTATTTTAGGGAACGGAGACCTAGTCAATTTGAAGTACATTTCTTATATTATCTTCAGAGATCAATATACATCTGAAATGAAGCCATCATAAATATGTGCTGCAGGCTATGCCAACCTATAAAGGGATTTCTTCAATTCCCCAAACGTGTTAAAACGAAATGGAGTTATAAGAAAGCTGCATAATAATGGTTAGAGGCTCGGATCTGATCCATATCAACAGCGTACTTAAAATTCTATACTTTTTTCTTTTTATTATTATTATTCCAATTTTCTCGAATTTTGAATATTCACTTAACCGCAATAGGCTTCAATTTGATCCTCATCACTATAATAGAGTGGTACTTTTTGAATCCACTCAATTTTCACTACAATCATCTCCTTCCACAGAGAAAACGCTGTGTCTAGTTTAAGAAAAGTCACTAATAATTGCCGTCATGACATTAGTTTTAATGTCTTCTTACCATACTTGGTAAGAAGTATTGCAATTGTGTCCAATTTATGATTTCATATTTACCGGAATATGTATCTCAGAAAACGAAAATTTACAGGATCCAATAATTATTTTTTTTTTCACAAAATCAGTCTACAAGTCTGCCAACTGTACTGAATCGATTTTAACTTGAGATTTTCTCAAAACCAGTTCTTTCACAATTATCTTTAAATATAATCGAAAAAAAAATCGATTTTAGAACACTATAAGGCAATGGTGGGTAGTTTCGTTTTCCATTAAAATTATATTTCAGTGAAATGAATAAAGTTATCAATTATAGTTATAAGTTTTTTTTATTAAATTATAATTTTTAATAGAATATGGGCCCCAAAATTTGAAGAAAATTTACCAGAAATGCATTTATATCGTACAGGGTGTTCATTTTAAGACGGCTCAAATGCATTTCATGCTTAAACGGTTGATCTGAGCGAAAAAATGGTAGAGGAAACAATTTGTTGCCCGTCACCTCTAGTTTCAGAATAAGGGACTTGATTTTAGATTCCTGCCCGCATACGCGGCTGACGCGCGACCAAAACTGAGGGTTCGCGGTTGACCCCCATTTTCATATACACAGTTATAAAGAGTATAAAAAGTAATGAAAGAAACCGGAAACCGCAATTCGATTTCTTCAAGATTAAAGGTGCTAGGCCATTTCAAAATCTGGATATTTATTAATCATATTTCAATTTTTTTTAACTTGTTATTAAAGAGAAAGAAGAGGGGGAGTTGTTATCTGGTATTGGAAGTGAACGCATGTCTGTTGTAGCTCTGTGTTTTCTTACATTTTAAAGTGGTTTGTTGAACGATTTTGGTGTATTTTTTTGTAGACAGTGGTAAATTTAGTTTTAGAGAGTGCTTCCATAAAATTTCGTTTGGAAAAGCGTAGTGGAAAGACCGGAAATTACGAAAATTTATGCAATAGTTGACAAAAATTTGTGAATTTGGGACAAAGTTCAAGAGAATAGTTGTGAGAAGAGAAGTGTGTATTGAGAGAAGAGTAGTACTACATAAGAGTAGTGTTGGTGGGAGAACACTTCAAGGTCAGTGCTTACTTGTAAATTGCACATTATTAAGCTGGTAAACGGGCTGCACTGTTCAGACTTTTTTATGAAGTTTAGGTGCCATAATATATTGAATATTTAACAAAGTATTCATAAAATTAATCATTGTAGCTCTTTCTATGTTCACTAGTTAGTTGAACTTAAATTATATGAGTAACGAAGATAATACTTTAAATAAATATTGTACACCGAAAACCTCTGAAACACCAAAAAGGAGAAGAAGTAAAAGCTCTCCTGAAGAAAATCAAAATAAAAAATTGCAGAGATTTAAGAGTCAAAACAGCGGTTTAGAAGAAAGTTTTGTAATGGAGAATATAATGGACAAATTGAATAATATGCTTGATTCTAAATTAAAGATACTTATGCAAGAATTACCCAATAAAGAAGATTTTAAAATTTTAGGGGGTAAATTAGATTTTATAGTAGCTGAAAATGCAAAATTAAAACAGGAAGTAGAAGAGTTGAAGAACAGAGAAAGGGGGTTAAGTGATATAGTGGAACATCTTGTAAATAAGGATAAAGCTAAAAATTTGATTTTCAGAGGGTTAAATAAAAAGGATAATGAAGAGATTGTTGAGCCAATCAAAGAGCTATGTGGAAAAGTTTTAGGAGTAGATAACGTTATTATAAATAGGGCGTTTGAAATTAAAAATAAAGGTGGAAAAAGCATGTTTTTGGCAGAGTTTAATTCAGAGAATATTGTGTGGGAAATTATGAGGAATGTTAAAAGGCTGAAAGGTACCGGAATTGTGATTCACAAAGATCTTTGTAACAGAACTAGAAGGAGGAGAAGATGTTTGTGGAGAGTTAGAGCAAAAGTGTTGGAACTGGACACGATGGGAGTTGTTCTTATGAGAAATTCCTACTTTATTTATAAGAATAAGAGATTTACTTGGGATATGGGTAATGGGCTAAGGTGTGATGGAAAGGATGGGCTAGCAGAGTTGGAACAGATGATTGGTATTAGGTTTTCGGCTAACGAAAGGAACTGGTTCATGAATTTATTGCATGATGACGTAGTTGCTAAAAGTAATGCTGCCCCCTCTTTTCAAGAAATTAGCACAGTGCAGGGGATGGAATCTGGAAAGGCAAGAAAGACAAAAAACGGAGAAAAGGAATAAAGGTGGAAAGTGCAATAAGTGTGAAAAATAATAAGTTTATTTGTTCTGTGTTAAGCTACAATGTGGCAGGATTAAAAAATAAAATAGAGAAGGTAAATTTTTTCAGTTTTGTCAAAGAATTTGATATTTTTTGTTTATATGAAACGTTTTTAGAGGAAGCGGATCAAAGTCATTTCGAAAGTTTTTTTGCGAATTATAAATTATGTTGGATTGGTGCGGAAAGAGAAGTTAAGTTTGGTAGAGCTAAGAAAGGTTATTTATATGGAATCAAATTAAATTTAATTTCTGAAGGGTTTAGCTTTCAAGTGATAGAGAGGCAAAATTTAATTATGTATCAAAAAGATAATGTTAGTTTCTATGTTCTCCCAGTCTATATAAGTATTGATAAGTGGAAAGAAGATTTCGAACAAATTAGAAGTGTTTTTAGTGCATGTTGTAATAGTAATTTAATTCTTATAGGGGATTGTAATGTGAGGATAGGAGAAGATCAAACCATTCCTTCGGAGTTAATTGTAGAAGGGTTAGAACCGAATAGGAAATCTAGAGATAGAACTACGAATAAAAAAGGGGAAGAGTTGCTCGGATTTTGATTTAGCAGTTTTAAACGGTAGAATATCAGGTGACTCATTTGGGGAATATACTTTTATCAGGGGAGATGCTAGTTCGGTCATTGACTATTGTTGTGTCTCCATGAAGATGTTACCTTTAATAAAAGATTTTAAAGTGAAGTCGGAAATTTTTTCCGACCATATGCCCATTTATTTAGAATTAAATTTAAATTCAGAAATTAAAGATATAATTATGCCTCTTATGCCTAAACTTAAATGGTCGGAGATGGATGATTTATACTTTAAAAAACGCATTGAACGCAATAATTATGATATGATCCTGGAGGACCCACACGATGCAGTCGCTTATCTTGCGAATGTTGTTTATGAGGCAGCATATTTTGGTAACCGTAATAAATTTGAGAATAAAGTAAAATCGCAATTTCGGGAGAAATGGTTTGATTTTGAATGTGGAAAGTTGAGAAATAAAACATTTGCACTGTTGAAATTATTTAAGAAAACCGATTGTGAATTGATTAGAAGGCATTATGTAAGCGCTAATAGAGATTTTAAACAATTATGTAGATCAAAAAAGAAAAACCACCAATTAGCCATTATAGATAAATTTAATAATGTTAGTACTGCAAAAGAGTTTTGGGATTTGGTCATTTTACAAAAAAATAGAAAGTTCGTAGCAAGTGCGGAAATAAAAGGAGAAAAATGGGTAGAACACTTCAGGAATCTTTTAAACCCATCTGTTGAAGCATCATCTTTCTTATACGCACCTCCCTTTAATTGTAATGAAACTCTTAATAGACCATTTGAAGTCACAGAATTAAAGCAAGTATTAAACAAAGCAAAGAATGGGAAAGCGCCGGGATACGATCGTATCCCTTACGAATTTTATAAAGCTAGCCCCGATAATTTTCTGGAAACACTGATAAGGTTTTTTAATTCAATTTATGAATCTGCTGATATACCAAACAGTTTTTGCAAATCAATTATTTTTCCACTGTTCAAGAAAGGTGATGTAGGAGAAATTAGTAATTACCGTGGAATAGCATTCTCAGATTGCATAGCTAAATTATTTTCGGGTTTATTATTATTAAGACTGGAACGTTGGATATCTGAGAATAATGTAATTAATGAATACCAAGTGGGCTTCAGAAAAGGGTATTCAACGATTGATAACATATTTAATTTGGTGAATGTTGTCGGACTGCAAACCCATTTAAAACGTCACAAAACATATGCTTTTTTTATCGATTTTAAGGCAGCATTTGACTCTCCGGATAGGAACTCAATTTTTTACAAATTATTTCAGTTAGGAGCATCAAATAAATTTATTGAAGCCATTCGAGGGTTGTATAGGTTTACGGAATCCGCAGTATGGACAAAAAATGGGCTTACAGAGTCGTTTGAAACAGTGGTTGGGTTAAAACAGGGTTGTTTACTCTCTCCCAGTTTATTTTCAATTTTCATGAATGATTTTCATGATAATATTGGTGGAGGAGTTTATTTTGGAGGAGTAAACATAAGATGTCTTATGTACGCCGACGACATTGTGTTGCTGGCGCCGGATCCCCATGTACTGCAAATGATGATAAACAATGTATCACGCTATTGTAGGCTTTGGAATTTAACAGTTAATAAGGAGAAATCTAAAGTGATGGTGTTTGGGCGAGGAGGTAGGCGTGCGAAAAATGAAAAATGGAAGATGGATGGAAAGCCCTTGGAAATTGTTAATTATTATAGTTATTTAGGGATTGGTTTTACCCCTCGTATCAATTTGAAAAAACACTTTTTAGAGAAGTCTCTTAAAGCTAAGTTCGCCTTGAATTTCACTTACAGTAATATTGTTAATAAAAACGAGATTCCAATTTCAAAGAAAATAGTTATCTTTAATGCTTGTGTACGCTCAATAATATGTTATGCGGCCCAAGTATGGGGGAGCCATAGTTTTGAAGAAATCGAAAAATTAAATCTCTTCTTCATGAAAAAATTGTTTTCGCTGCCGTTCAATTCACCCAGATATATTTTGTACTTGGAAACAAATTTTTACCCGATTTTTTCTATACGCTGAATTTACATTTTAATTATATTAGGAAGGTTTTGCTGATGCCAGATTCAAGGCTGCCTAAAATTTTGGCAAAGCAAATTATTGATAAAAGAATATTGTGGCACAAAGATAATCTAGACTTGTGTAATAAAATGGGTTTGCAGTTGGATTATCTGTCCGGGGATATGTATGAAAATATGTTAGAAGCTTTAAAAAAAGATTTTAGAAAAGAAATGATATGTAAAGCGCAAAAATCCAGTTTTCATGCCTTGTATAAAGATCTGAAGTTATTCTCCTCAGAAGATCATTATATCTCGGATCACAATAGCTTAAGGTTTATAAGAGATATATTTAAACTGCGTGGACAGCTAATTAAGCTCAATTTCAGCATTTGTAGATCCGAGGAACAAAGAAGGTGTTCCCTTTGTAATAGTAATGAAATGGAGGATGTTTATCACTATTTGGGTGTATGCACTACCTTACAGGAATGGCGATTGAAGTGGTTTGGTAAGAAGTGTCTAACACCGAATGAAGTGATAAACCAATTGAATGGTGATAATTGGAGAAATTTAATAAATTTTCATACATGTGCTTATAAATATAGAAGCCTACTTGTGCAGGAGTTCAACTACTGAGCACAAGGGGAATCTCACTGTTACTATTGTATATATCATTATTATTATTATTATATACAGGTATTTCTTTTGCTTTATTTTCACAGGTATTTATTTTATTGGTTTGATTATTTAATTATTGAAGTTTCATTCACTTTGTTTAGTTTTTTGTAAATACCACAGTTCATAATAGATGACAGCTCTGGCTGACGGTGTTAAGCACCAAGCCAAATAGCTTTGAAGTTTATTTTTGTTTATTTATGTTATATTTTTGTTAATAAAGCATTTCTATTCTATTCTATTCTAAGAGAAAGAAGAGCACGCGATAGAACATTTTTATGTATTTTTTCATCCCCTTTCTACTGAAAGGCGTACGCGATCAGGAATCTAAAATCAAGTCACATATTCCGAAACTAGAGGTGACGGGCAATAAATTTTTCATCTACCATTTTTTGCTCAGATCAACTGTTTAAGCATGAAATGCATTTGAGCCGTCTTAAAATGAACACCCTGTATATACGTAGGTATATAGAAATGCATATCTTTTTTAAGAAAATTCAATTACGTAAGCTGTGGTATGAAAAAATATTTAAGAGTGTGTGTGTTTAATAAATTCACTGAGATTTAAAAGTTTTTTTTTAAGTACACAATACCCTGTTCTCTTTGAAGCGGTTTGTATTTTTAATTTTCTACAGAGAATTAAATTAAATACTTTAAAGCGGTGAATAAAAGAGGATTAAGGTTATCTACCAAGAAGCTCTGCAACTGTAACTCTTTCTTAATATTAAAATCTTCAAAAATAAATAAGTGAATAAATAATTAAAATATATAATATGCGTAACCTTTTCAAACTACAAAGAAAAAGGGAGTTTTTTGATTAAATGTTTTCGCCATTCGTTCAATAAGAATTGTTTAAAATGTTGCTCTCTATTCACCAATCGTTTACTTACTTCAGACAACATGTTATTAAATTGTATCGCTTTTGTCTGACGCAACACTTAATCCAAACGAACTAGAGCCAATAGCAAAAACATGGAACTGTATTTTGTTTTCGTTTGATGAAAACGGTACTAGTTTAATGATTCCTAGAATGTTCTTGCCCAAATGTAGTTTTGATTAAAAGAATTTTTACTGTCGCGATGTTTCTTTTTCTACACAAATCGATTAATCTATTACAATGATAGCCATTACAATGAATAGCCATTACAATGAATAGCCATTACAATGAATAGCCATTACAATGAATAGCCATTACAATGAATAGCCATTATAATGAATAGCCATTACAATGAATAGCTATTAATGATTCCTAGAATGTTCTTGCCCAAATGTAGTTTTGATTAAAAGAATTTTTACTGTCGCGATGTTTCTTTTTCTACACAAATCGATTAATCTATTACAATGAATAGCCATTACAATGAATAGCCGTTACAATGAATAGCCATTACAATGAATAGCCATTACAATGAATAGCCATTACAATGAATAGCCATTATAATGCATAGCCATTACAATGAATAGCTATTAATGATTCCTAGAATGTTCTTGCCCAAATGTAGTTTTGATTAAAAGAATTTTTACTGTCGCGATGTTTCTTTTTCTACACAAATCGATTAATCTATTACAATGAATAGCCATTACAATGAATAGCCATTACAATGAATAGCCATTACAATGAATAGCCATTACAATGAATAGCCATTACAATGAATAGCCATTACAATGAATAGCCATTACAATGAATAGCCATTGTAGAAGCCGTTTTTTTAAATTTAAATTTAAAAACCTATATTTTTGAAAATTAATACTTCTAATTGATTGATTTTAACCAAAACTTTCTTGTGGCTTCCTCTTTTAATATCTGAGCTAAATATCAAATTTAAATTTCTTGCTAAGTTTTCTTTTTTTGAAAACCCAAACAGGCCCATTTGTAAAAATCACTTTTTCGGACTGGTGGGAGAGGGTTTCCTGGGGAAAAATCAAAATCGGAAATCTGAACGCAAACAATTCCTTCTGTTAATTAGCAGCAATTAGTGTTCGTACTAATTATTACTAATATTTACTTAATAATTAGTTAGTGGAATCGGAGATTCTTAAGATTCCTCCACCCGGTTTGGCATGATTCCGTCTCCATCCTGTCTGGGTACTTTAATACTTAGCTGTGAAATTGCCATTAGTAAGAAGAGTTATGTTTGGTCTAAACTAGAGCTTGTGTGTCTGGAGCGGGACTCAGCAAGTTTCTGGATACATGTAGAAGTTTGAGTACACGGCCCAACTGTTGTTCAGCCAGCGGCGTGTTCCAACTCTTTATATTTTCACAACACAACTTCCAATTCTACAAAAAACTTTCTTTATTAGAAAATTTCTCTTTTTAAACACTCACACGACTTTATAATTAATTAATCATAAAAAATTCTAATTGGTGGAATTTTTCAAGGAGCCAAGGATAGCCGAGCGGTTAGGTCTTAATCTAACCTTGGATTTAATTTAATATTTAATGTTAAAACTTTGTAGTAAAGTATGTTTGCTAATCGCCTCCGTCCAAGCAGCCTAACTTAGTAATAGGACGTAAAGCCCGCCTCAAAAAGTAGGCAATCACTATACTTTATTAGAATTTTGTAAGTAGTAAAGTAAAGTAATCGCCTATTTTTTCAGGCGGGGCTTAACGTCCAACTACCAATTAGGTGTCGTGGACGGAGGCGACCAGCAAACATACTTTACTGTAAATTTCTTTTATTAACCATTAAATAAAATCCAAGGCCTAAGACCGGGAATCGAACCCAGTACCACAATACATATTAGCTTCGCAGGTCTCGCCTCTAACCGCTCGGCTACTGCGGCGCCTGTTTAGAATTTTCTTCTAAAATTTAATCTATCTCTTTCCATCTGATCATTAACTCTAGCGTTTGAATAAAACCTGTTCTTACATATTTTGATAACTCCTTAAAAATAAAATAATTATTATACCTCCTTAATTTTAAAACCAATCTAAATTAAATGAAGCGAGTCTCTTTACTCAACAAAAATTATTTTATAGATCAAAAAGGCCAGCACGAGGGTCTGATAATTTTAATAAATTCTAAAAAATATTAATGGAAAGGTAATGCTGTAAAACTGCTTAAATGATATCAATGAAGTATTAATGAAATGTTGGGTACTTGCTGATTTGTGTACTTTTTGGCGTTCAATCAACCCTTATACTTAACTTTTTAAACTGTAAGTTTTTGTTGAGATTTTATTCATTGCTCCAATCTCATAAATAATTTTAAAATAATTATTTCTGTTGCAATTTTATATTCACTAAAATAATAATAATGGTTCTAGCAGAGTTAGTAGCAAGCTTTTACCATTTTTCTAATTTATTTTCAACTGAAATCAAATAGCATTTAAGAAATATTTGAATTTCAAAAATTACAAGAGGAAGTGAATGTTTTATCCAAAAAAATGTTTTTTTTTAATATTTGAGTGATGTAAGTAGTGTGTTTGGATTGATATTAGATTGAGCCTCGTTATTTCGATTAGCTTTTTCCATTAGAGCGAGCTAAGTATCTTGACGGGTCTTGTTTGTCCAGAAATTCAGGTCACTGGTGAGGCTAAATAACCAATATTGCTCCCTACACTAATTTTCTAATGTGATGCTATTATCTTTCATAATGACTACAGCCTTAATTTTCTTTTATTGATCCAATTGAAAAAGAAAAAATTATTTGAATCGAGTAAATTTTCGAATTTCCACATCTCAAAAAAACGCTGTCAACTCAAAATTAAAAAAAAAAATCGTAGGCAGTTATAATTTTAATAATCCCTGGAGTTCTGACTGTAAAGATTTCATCGAAATGAGCAAATCGAATCATGGAATATCGTATAATATGGAATATGACAATATACTCTTTACTTTTCTACATTTAGTTATTGATCCTCTCAAGTTATGATTCCTGAGAAGATTCACACAATCTGAGTGGGTTTAGGAATTTGATTGATTTATGTTAATATCAACCGCCACCAGACGGATATCCATGCTATAAAGTTAGAAATACAAAAACAAAACTAAAGTAATGCCTATTATTTCAGGCATGTTTTACGTCCAACTACCAAATTAGGTGTTGTGGACGGAGGCGACTAGCAAACATACTTTACTGTGAAGTTCTCATGTTAAACATTAAATACAATTATTATTATTATTATTAATTTTTTGGCTGCCTTGGACGAGGAACCGCGTGGCTAATGGCCTCTGCGTATGTAACGAAAAGGTAAAGAAAAAAAGGTACAGAACTAACTTCGAGTTCAAGGCAAAGAATTCTCTTAGCTGAAAGGATAAGAAGACACGCAAGATGATGGGACAACTGCATAGAAATTGGTGGGGATAGCGAGCGAAAATAAATCAAACTACTGATTTAACCAGCCATTTTTGATGTACAGCTATTTGTAATCAAAAAGAAGTTATCAATTTGCAGTAAGGCGAAATAGCGGCGTGTAAATCTAGCAGATTTTTGCGAGCTGCCTAAAAAATGTGATAATTGATAACACGGTTAATCCGTGAACATAACCCAGACGAGCATTTTGATAATCCAAGCACGTACAGAAAACTTGTTATTCCAATTTTAACGATTTATGTACGCTTAACAATCAAAACCAAAACTTATTATGTGGGTACATTGGGAAAATCAAACAGTGGTTTATGTTACAGGGTGTAGGAATTAATGTAGCATGGCTTCAGCCATGGATTTGGCTTCTCTCTCTCTCTCTCTCAATCCACTTCTGTAAATCCATGTACACATACGCTCCTTGCACGCACCCTCGCATGCGGACACTGATAAATTTAAATAAATGATCATTTTGCTAGAATAAAATGAAATTATACGCCACTTAATTCAATGGTACGGATTGCCAGCTGTTACATTAGACAAGTGGTAAAAACCACAGGTTTTTTTTTAACAACCAAATTATTCAGTTTATAAAGCAAAATAAATTTTCTTTATTCTCGTTTTCCCTTACCAGAATTGGGACGAATCTCAGTTCCATGCGTACAGCATCTTTTACAGGCGTCCTTCGCCTCTGGACGATTCTCAGTTCCATCCGTACAGCATCTTTTACAGGCGCCCTTCGCCTCTCTCTTGCTCACCAAAACTTTTTAGTATTTCAGATGTTCACTTTATTATGCAATAATATTCTCCAAAGAAAACTCCTGGAAAGGAACTCCAAAAATCCTCCGTCATCTATCCAAGAAAGTAGAGTGTGTAGCTTGTACTTTTAACCAAAATTTATAATACAGTACTTAGGTGCCACAGTAGCCGAGTGGTTCAAGGCGAGACCTGTAGAGCTAATTTGTTCTATGGTTCTGGGTTCGATTTCCCGGTCCTAGGCCTAGGATTTTATTTAATGATTAATAAAAGGAATTTTACAGTAAAGTATGTTTACTAGTCACCTCTGTCCACGACACCTGCTTGGTATTTGGACGTAAAGCCGGCCTGAAAAAATAGGCATTACATTACATAATACAGTACTTAGAACGGCTTACTTCCCGAAACCAAATATACCCCGTCATCTTCCTACCAGCTGCACCGGTTTTTGGGAGGGGAGAAACTCTTCCTTACTCGAATACTTTACTGTCAATCCCGAAGCAATAGTTCGGAAACAGACGCCACCAAATCTATTTTTTTCAGGCGGGGCTGAACGTCCAACTACCAATTAGGTATCAGTGGACGGAGGCGGAAGCACTAACTGTACTACAAACAATTTTTCCCTACCAAATAAAAAGTAGTCATATGCGGGATTCGAACCGGGGATCTCCTGCACACAAAGCCACGCTCTTGACCACTAGACCAACACCCGTCCCGAACAGATGCCACCATATCATAAATACAATAGTATCATTGCGTTCTAGGACAATACATCATCTTTCTTCTCGGAGGAGTTACTCGGGTGTCTTCTCATGTAAAGCAAGCATTTGATCGAGTGTGGCACCTTGGGCGGCTCTGCGAACTATTTCTTCTATTCACTGATTACCTTATACTAAAACCTTTCTTGAACAATCGTTACTTTTGAGTGCAAGTTGGTCCCGTATTTTCTTCTATACACTCCAGCGATGCGGTTGTCCCGAAAGGCAGTAAGTATCCTTGGTAATTCTTGGCCTGTCAAAAACGGCTATAGTTGGTTTTAGCAGGTCCCGGATCCGCCAGTTGGTTCAGGTGGTTGAGTGGACATGCGAATTTAGCGTATCATCTTTTCAAATGCGGCCTTATCCAGTCGCCAAACTGCGCCGGCTGTGGTGAGTCAAATGAGACTGTGCGGCACTTTGTAGAGGTGTGTCCAGTTTATTCCAAAACTAGGATTCCTCGTCTTCGGGGTTAAATGTTTCCCTTCCCGGAGATTGTGGCATCTGATAATCTTCACGAACTTTCTAGGTTTATTCAGTGTTCTGGGCGATTGAGTCGCCATGCTCCCTAGTGTTCTGTCACTACTTTATTAGTTTATTATATTAGCATCTGGCAACCTTTAGCCGGATTAGTTGTTCTAAAGCCCCGGTATCTCTAATGAGATGAGTGGTGGGCGGGGAACAATGGGCATTTTGTATTGCCTGCGTTCCTTCCCCCTTTTTGGTGGAACCGCCCTTTTGATACAATCTACAATCTACAAGTATCCTTGGTACCTTCAAATATACACAGGACCCATTCCATCCTATCACAGAAATTATCTTCTCATATGCAGACGACATGATACTGGCAAATGGAAACCTTCAATCCCAGATCCTTAGAAGTATGGTTTAAAAAATGTAAAATCCAACTAAACGAAACCAAAACCCCACAATTTACTACAATTTAACCTCAATTCTTCACCCCATTGTAGTCCGCTTTGACAAAAGACTAAACTGGAACCCTCACCATTAACAATTGTACTCAACAGACATTACTGACTATTGAAAAGACTACTTCGCCATAAATCCAGTTACTCAAAGAATAACAAACAACAATATATATATATATAATACTGTTTTAAAACCCATCCGAGCATAGGGAATTGAATTTTAGGGTTCAACTAAAGTTTCCAACCTCCAGTGATCACAAACCCTTCAATTCAAAATCGAAAGAACATCACCAAACCACGGAAATGGGGCTTCAAAATAAGTTTTTTTTTGCATTTCCTGTAATTTTCTAGGCAGTTGTCTAAAAGGGGCCACTTTAACGTGGCAAAATCTAGTGAAAAAATATAATATTGAAGAATTAATCAATAATTCCTTTCAAGAAAAGTTAGGAATGGGTGCCAGGTCATGTGGGGATTAAGGGGATTGAAGCAGCTGATCAACTGGGCCAGGAATGGAGCTTGGCCCGGATCCTGTCCTGGGGATCACCAAGGGTGCAGATCGTGAGATTGGAGCAAAGGCATATTCACGAGGGCATGGTAGGTTCAGGAAGCATCAGTACAAGTTTGGGCTTATTAGCTCGGAACCGTTGTTCAGAACTCAGGAAGAGGAGAAAACGGCGTTGTAATCGAGTGTTTGCGCTATGAAACCTTTGGCTCTTTGAGATCAAAGGAGATAGTAGCGCAAAAAGAACTAGTAGGGAAAGCCCTAAACCTTCTTAGTAGGGGAGGTTTCGTCTACCAGATCCATAAGGGAGAAAGCACAGTAAGCCTCTTTTGGCTGCGAAGCCATGGGACATAGGTTCCGTCCCGTTTTCTATTCTATTCTATTCAAGAAAAGTTAATTACGTAAACTGAGGTAAGTAGAAGTCGTAAGGGTGTTTCATACAGATTTGCACTTTTAAATTGTCATGAAATAACAAAATTATACGTTCAACACAATAATAAGTGAAATAAATAATAATGATAATAATAATAAACCTTAATTATAATAGTAATAATAAAATGAAAGTACTTTACACCCTAATTTAAGACAATAAAGGCAATAGAAGTTGGTGAACGTAGCGGCAGAAATTTGGTGAACTGAAATTGATGTTTGGGAAGGGGTTGAATAGTAGCTTATTGTGCAACTCCGCTAACACAATCACCAACTAATTACAGTTCGAATATTAGTTTACATTAGTTGGCAAATATAAACCTACACGGCTTACTTTTCCAACGCACCAACTCAAAACTTTACAGTCCATAACATTACTTGAACTACTTTTGCTTATTTATAACAAGTTGGGTAGGGCATGCAATTAAAATATGGAATTATAGATTGCAAGCACTATTTCCTCCTCTTATAGTGTAACTTATAGTGTCCGTTTAGTGTTCAAGGCTAAGCCCACCAAAAATAATAAAAGTATACATTAAAACTGTCCGGTAGGACAGTTGTATAAGGGTTGATCGTCAAAAACTGCACGAAAAAGCGTAACGTTGAAAAACACCCAACTTTGACAATTTTTTTCTCCTTTTCTATAAAAGATAAAATTCCAAAATTTTCTTTAAATTATAGGGCAAACCCTCCTTTATAACTGTAATTTTTTTTGCAACCATACATATAAATACTTTGAAATAACTAGAATACGAGTATAGGGGAGAGTGTTGGTCTAGTGGTCAAGAGCTTGGCTTCATATGTAGGAGGTCCCCAGATCGAATCTCGCGTATGACTACTTTTTATTTATTAGAAAAAAATTGTTTATAGTAAACTGTGAGCTTCCGCCCCCGTCCACGACGTACCTGGACGTTAAGCTCCTTAAATTAATACAAAGATACTAAAATCAGAGACCAAGGAAACCACTAGAAATTATTTCATATCAAAGACTTAAAAAATAGTCTAAATTTCGAGACTGACAAGAACAATCTAAACAATATACAGGGTGTCCCAAGGTATATGGATAACGACTTTTTCTCGGAAAGTATTAACTCGGAAACTAAGGAATATTTTGCATTTATTGTTATAATTTGAAATTGTAAATTGATAGTAAATTAATTTCAAATTATAACAATAAATGCAAATTTAGAAGTTTCAGTTACCAAAATTATTTGTTCTTTAAATTCTGTAAGAAACACATAAAAAATGAAGTGATTTTAACGATAATTAATAGAAATTGTTCAAAAATGTATATTTTTCTTAATATTTTTTTTTTAATTACAGCTTTTATTAATAATTCATAACTTTGAAAATAAAAAGGCCATCAAAATGATTCCAACGGCATTGTCTTTATAACAAATTATATTTAAATAAACTTTGTACAATTAACATGTTTTGCTAATAATTTGAAAAGATACAAAACATTTAATAAGGATTTTTTATATATATAAAAAAAAAGCAAAACAAAAATTTTTTGATCAATGGTAGCGGCCTCGAAATATTAATCGATTGTGCTCTAATATGGACGAAAATTTTTGTTGTTAACTGAACTTTGATTTTCTGCCCGGCGTTCTTTAAAATTTAAAAGTCATCATTTTTTGAAACACCCTAATGGGTATGTAAGAGAGAGTCGCCCATATCCCACTTTTTTCAAAATAATTACCTTCCAGGGAACAAACTGAATATTTTTAATATTAGAATATCTCATATTCCTATTCTTAGAGATCTTAAAGTCAGCTATACCAAAGAAAATATTTATTGAGATTATAATTTTCAGTTTAAGGGTGTAAGGAAAATGCCAGATGGTGGGACCAAAGTAGGGTTGAATACATTAAACTGCTCCAATCCAATTCTAATAATCAAGATATATCATTCACTCCACACAATACATTTTAAAATTCCAAATTTTAGGGATAACGAATACAAAGAAAGTTAATTTTCCCACAATTTATACACTGAACGTATGGTCTTAGGTATTCAATTAACCTCTGGATTGCACAAGGTTCTCATTGGCAAATTTAGACGCTTTCATTTGCAGCCAGTTGCCACTGACAGATAACAGCTTGCAGGAGTTTGTTACAGGATATTTCCCCTAGCCTTGATCTGTCGACTCCATTTAGGCAACTCCTGACTACTTGAATTCACGATTTACTATCATAATTATGGATTATTTAGATTTTAAATAAATAATTGTACAGCATTAACTATTTTTTGCTTCGTTTTCCTCTTTGCAAACGACCTCGCAATTTAAAAAAATATTATTAACCCTCCATCGGGCGCATTTAATCTGTGAGATGAAGAGGGCATTTTCTTATTAATAGCAACTCAATGAACCATGGCCCTCAGTAGCTTCCTCTTTTACCTTCTTCTAACCAAACGGCCTGTCGGGGTTTTACTTTGAGTTATGTGGTGTTACTTAGCGTCCGCGTAATCAGTCAGATTAGTTGCGCCCGATGGTCTTATTCTTTGGGTATTGAAATTTTTCAAGTTTTCTTATCAAAAAACTCTTACCAAGTACATATTATCATTTATAAGACAGTTTTCTACTTATTGACTATTTTTGCAACGAGTGTATTAGCACAATATTTCTATGATTCGACAGCAGCGCTTTCTGCCAAGGAAATTTGAATTTAATTACCGTATTTAACGGAAAATTAATTAAATATGAAGGCTAAGAAGAAATAATGGAGCAATTAGATGGTGGTCGAAATTCACTAATCCCTCCTTTATGCTGTAACAATAGATGTATCGTTTGTTAGGATATACAAGAGCTAGCCTTTCTAAGAGGGAGGTAACAATTGCGGTTAACGGAGCTATGCTGCCCAAATGTGGGATCAGATTTAAGTATTTTAGAGCTGCAATGCTGCTAATTGAGTTAAACACTGTAATTGCTGTCTCTCTAAGCATGTAAATTGCTACAAATCGAACTGACCACGCGCATAAACTTTAGTCTCCTAAATTTATTGACTAAATCCCTTTTTTTGAGAAGCCTCAAGTAATTCTTTGAATCTTATGATACCACCAAGACACTTCGAAAAAATTCGTACTCAACAGTTGGATATCCGATACGCCGATCTATTCTTCAACTGGCAACACAGTCTATACTCAAAAATATTGTGATTTTATGGCGCAGTATTGTGTATACTAGGTTCAAATCCCGGTCTAGAGGCCTTGGATTTTATTTTATGGTTAATATGAGAAATTTACAGTAAGGAATGTTTGGTGTTTAATTTTTCGTTGGTAATAGACCAGCATGTACTCGTATATACAGGGTGTATACGGAGGAGTGGTCGAAACTTCGGGAGGTGATCATTTAAAAAATACATTTAAAAATTTACATTTAAAAAATAAAAAAATACAAGAGTATAGTAAAAAGTACCATACGGCACGGAAAATCCGTCTGCCGGAGGTCGCTAGTGTTTAGAATTTACAAACTGAAAATTAAGAAAAGAAATAAAAGTAAAACTGAAAGAAAAAAGAAATAAAAAATAAAAAATTTGCCTCAAACATAAAATAAAAAAAGATACATATCAAAAAAGAACACACTTATTACAACTAAAAATGCAACTAAACGTGAAAATGGAAAAAACTTTAGACAGAAAATGCTTAACATATAGAAAATAATGAAATACAGATAAAAAAGTAAAGAATACAATTTAAAATTAAATAATAATGAACACAATAAACAGATAAAACAATTTTTTTTTTCCTTTTATTTTTATTTTTTATAAATAAAGCTAACATTGAAGAAAACAAGTTGTTTAGGGCTTAGAAATTAAAGGCCTGCACCAATTGATATCAGTAAGCCCAGGCGTGGCGGGCAAACTGAACAATCGGCTGAATAGTGGTGCCATTCAGAATTGTTATAAGTTGCGGTCTGGTTAGGGACCGGCAACCCATGTAAAGCAGTCTGAGCTCGACTAGTATGGTGCACTCGGCGACAAAATGAAAAACATCTTCCCTGGCACGAGAATTACATAATGAACACATCACTATAGGACGCTCTAGCCAAGGGGTATAATTTAACCACAACAACTCACACCTTAACTTAAGAAACCAACGCAATTCGTAGAGGGTAACCTTCGGAACTTTTTCAACTAATATGTCCATCGTAGGGGAGCTATGACTAAGAACCTTGTACAGTAAAAAGCGTTCTGAAGCTTGGGCCGACACTACGGCCTCCTCCCGGGAGCGGGATGCGATAGCTGAAAGTAACGTGGAGAAAAAGAGCTTCCAATCAGCCATATTACTATTGCTAAAATTAAATGAGCAATCATATTTACTACAGAGTACATTCCAGTGGGCAAACCAGGAAGAATTATGCCTAATTACTTCCAAGGCAGAAACTTTAGGCAGGCGGTTATCTGGAAGCTGCAGGGATTTCAAGACATATTTGAAATGAAGCCTCAACGTAAAAACTAAAATTAATTCAACAGAAGTTTCCAGATACACCATATAATTAGGGGTACTTCGGGAGATGATTCAGCAGCTCAAATGCAACAAAAAAAAATATTCTATTCACTTTGGCCCGATTCTCAATAGTGTCCAAGATATTTGCATTTTTAACTTTTCCGTCGATATTACGCGTTTTTCACCATAAAAACTGTCGTAACTTTTCTATCCTTTATCCTACAACAAATCTGCTTGTTCCAAACAAAAGAGCATTAAATTTCCTATAAATATGCTCAATGCAGAGCCTCAAAACGTTTCTTGTAATTAATGAAATTTTTGACTTTAATGTCTAAAAAATTCGTTCTCGATGATTTCTGTTCAAATTTTCAACTGTATTTTTTCAATGATTAATGAATCAATGAGTCACCCAATTACAGGAAAAGTTGTGCATTTATTGAGCTTCAAGACCATATGGATCTTTTTGGTTTTTAATAAAACCCTATCCCGAACAGAGGGGTATAAATGCAGAAAACTGGGATGTTGCGTAACCGACTTTTCACTACTAATTTACTCAAATGTCAATTTTTGGAGACGAAATCCCTCAAAACTGATACATTTATTCATTTAAATGCCAACTTGTGGTAAACTTCTAATAATAAATAATAATCAAAAAGTGCAGGAAAAAACGTTACGTTGAAAAACAACCAAATTTGACGAAATCTGTAAATAAAATTACAGTTATAAAAAAGGAGGGTTTGCCCTAAATTTTAAAGAAATTTTGGGAATTTTATCTTTTATAGAAAAAGAGAAAAAAATTGTCAAAGTTGGGTGTTTTTTTTCAACGTTACGCTTTTTCGTGCAGTTTTTGACGATCAACCCTTATACAACTGTCCTACCGGGAAAATTTGAAAATGTTTTAAAACAATTACTGGTAAAAATAAATTTAAATCTAGAAATTTATTTAGTAAACACGCCATCTCTATCAATCTAAATTGAGTTGTTGACTTTACAGAACTTGTTTGGCTGGTATAGAAGTTGTTTGTAGGCTATTTTAATATTTATTTCGTGTCACATTAATTGAGTTATATAAATGAAGTTTGGAGGAGTTCAGAGTTTGAATCGAATTGACCAAGTCCAAGACTATGTTAAGTAACCTTTAGTACGTTCTAAAGTTTATTCTTCAAGCTTTAAACTCAATAATTTGATTGGATTTAAACTAATTAAACGTTTTATCACTGTAACATTCAGTCATTTCACTCATGACACTGTGTAGTATTGCAATATAATGCATATATTCACTTAAATTCAAGTTTTGGTGGCCCTCTAAAAATAAATGAATCAATCAATACAGAAGATAAGTGATTGGTTTTGAAAATCAAAAAGTTCCAACACGAGATTTGGTTTATGTACGACATGGTGGGGGTTTGAATCGAAAATTTAAGAACAAAATCAGCTAGCTAGTGATGCAAGTTTACTGATACGATTACTCATTGTTTTGACATCATCGTCTTGCGGACAGTGTTCATCGCCAGACAATAACTTGTAAGGGATTCTAAGAAGAACGAACGAGCTGGGCGTACTGAAAGCTTACTTGAGAGTAGTTCTGGGCATAGGTTTGGGTAGATCTTCTCAATAGATGGTTTCTGAAATCAGAATAATGCTTGTTACTGAATAACCTTTGACTTCAACGGTTATCAAAAGCGTGGTCTGTTGTGTAATTACATAACCAATAATATTAATATTTGTGAGAAAAAGAAGCTATCATCTAACCATCAAAATACCATCAACAGTGAATATTATATAGCGTTATTGGAGCGTTTGAAGGCCGAAATTGCAAAGAAACGACCGCATATGGCAAAGAAAAACATTTTGTTTCATCAAGACAACGCACCGTGACACAAGTCAATCAAAACTACATGAATTGAACTTCGAATTGCTCCCACATCCACCGTATTCGCCAGATTTGGCTCCCAGCGACTACTGGCTGTTCGCAGACCTAAAAACAAATGCTCGCCGGTAAGAAATTTCGCTCGAATGAAGAGGTTATCGCTGAAACTGAGGCCTATTTTGAGGCAAAAGATAAATCGTTCTACAAAAGTGGTATTGAGAAATGTTAGAACGGCGCTGGAATGATTGCGTTGTTCTTGATGGAAATTACGATGATGAATAAAGCTAATTTTGAACAAAAAAAACAACGTGTTTTCTTTGTTAGGCCCGAGACTTTTCAGCCCATGTGTTATAATAGTAATAGAAACAATAATTATTGTTGGGAAGGGATTAGCTATGCGGTTAGCATATTGGATTCCCACGCGGAGATCCCGGGTTCGAATCCAGCTGCTGGCCCTTAGATTTTCTCTTCCTAGGAGCGTCTTACAGCTCACTGCCCGGTAATGGACAGTGTTGTTTGAAACGAAGGCCGGCAGTGCACTGAATAAAGCTCCGGGCGCCAATAACCTCAGATGTTGGCGCGCCTTAAATCTTATAATAAATAAACAAATAATATTCAAAATTTACCTTTAAATTGTGCTAGTTTAGTTGGTCCAATATTAAATGCTGTCTTTCCAATAGTTCTTATCGATTCGCTCCTTGCACCTTGATATCATCAATGGATACACTTTTCTCAGATATCTTAGAATGTGTGGGTGATGAACCTCTGCCCCAACATTGGTGCTACCTTAATGTTTTGTTTTATATTCTTACGTTCACTACATTTGTCACCGTATTCACGTAGGCCTTCATTGTTTTGTTTTTTCTTAATTATTATTCATTTATTTGTTATAAGGGCAAAAAAGCCCTATACAAAGGGTTCGGTTATTACAGTTAAACTTTTGAATACATCATAAATTAACACACACAAAAAAAAAAAAAAAAGAAAAAAGTAATGGCTACATAGTGAAAACAACTAAAATAAAAGAATTCTCTTAATACACCATTAAAAAAGTAAACTGAGAAATATAAGCATATACTGATTTTAAATAAACACAGATAAACTAAAACATATAAAGAAAAATTATACATAAGTAAATTTTATAAGACACTTCACCAGCTTTATTTTTTAAACTATTCGTTCAAAATAAATGATCTTAGTTTTAGTGATTCAGCAAAAAAATAAAATAATTTTTTTATCTCATTGGGACATAATGAGCGAAAAACCAGGGGATAATCAAAATATTGTAAATTTGTATTAAAAACTGATTTTAATTAAGTAATGGTTCCTAAAAGAGGTGTACATTGGACAGGAAAATAAAATATGGAATAGATCTTCTGGTTGCTGCTGATTGCAAAGAGAACAAAGTTCGGTTGGATTTATGCTGTATTTGATGATGCCTATTGAAATTTTAATTACAAACCTAGAGCTTAATCTTAGTTGGGCCATTAACTTTAAATACTTAAAAGGAATACATTGTGTTAAATAAAACTGGGGCCGCTGCTCCTGAAAAAACAATACTGAATAAATTAAGCTAAAGTTTGATTTGTTTACGCAATCAATGTCCTTCTCTCTAAGGTAATTAGCATAAAAACTTAAAATGTTTCTTATTTTTTCTCTAACCAATTCAGGATCATGAATTAACAGCATTTCAGAAAAATCAATACAGTCAAATATAGAATAGAATAGAATAGAATAGAATAGAATAGAATAGAAAAGAAATTTATTATTCTGGGACAATTGTCCCCTAAGAATAAATACAGGTACAAATAGAGGCCTTAATAGTTTGGCCTGTGATTATAGAGAAATTAAATAAATAAATAAATATTTACAAAAGTGAAAATGAAAGTAAAAATAAAATAATAAAACAGCAGAAATTAAGGAAATGAATTAAAACAATTAGAATTTCGGAGGAAGCTGAATAGAAAGGAGATAACTGAATAGACGGGATTTAAAGATGGATAGGGTAGGAGCATGGCGGACAGATGAAGGCAAGGAGTTCCATAGAGAGGTAGCACGTATGAGGAAGGACTTGTCAAAGGATGAGGTACGGTGAGAGGGAATATAAAGATCAGATGAGCGAGATCTAGTGTTACGGGAATGGATGGAGGATTTAAACTTAAGGAGTTGAAAAATATAGGAAGGCCTTTGAGACTGGATGACTTGAAAAAGGAAAGAAGCCAAAAAATATTGGCGGCGATAGACAGGAAAAAGCCACTTCAACTCATCGTAGCAGTGCGAAATGCGAGAGTCTCTGGAAATGCTGAAAATAAATCTTATGAAGCAGTTCATGAGGCGCTTAAGCTTAGCTTCAATATCACCAGATAGACCGCCATACACTAAACAACCATAGTCGAAATGGGGGAATATACAGCTCAGTTGTGAAATCCAATTATAACGAACATTTACAGTATTATTCTGAACACAGAGTCTGGCAAAGCATCGAGAGGGGTATCTATTTGATGGCATAGTCTTTAGTTTGAACAACCAATTAAGGCATAACTTTAATAATTTTAATTTAATATGATCAACTCCCAACTCTAAACGAGCCGCAAAGTTGGGGGTATTACGCGGAAGTGCAAACAAACTTTTAAAGAAGCTCAAATGGCAGGACTCTAAGCTATCGCAGTACCTGAGGCCCCATATATGTGCTGCATAGAGAAGCGTACCCATAATAACAGCGTCATGCATTTTGATTCTAGCCTCCCAGCTAATTATCTTCGCTCTAACGCAAGTACTTAACACAGTACCAATGGCTGTTCTTGTTTTTGCCAGAGCGTGGTCAGTAGCCTTCAAGAAAACTCCAGAATTAGAGAATACGATGCCTAAATAGTTGTAAGAGGAAACATACTCCAATGGGGCACCATCAAATATCAGTGTTCTACTTTGTTTCCTATGGGATTTTGCAAATCTAATAATCGCTTCTCGGCCTTTTGGCTAAGATCAAAGTGTAGTTTTTTCTTAATTAAAGAAGCGGAGGTTTTTTGCAAGGCCCTGCCTCCATACAGTACTGACAACACTGTCTGCATCACCGGAACAGTGAGCTGTAAGAAGCTCTTAGGAAGAGAAAATCTAAGGGTCCAGCAGCTGGATTCGAACCAGTGATCCAGTATACTCTAATCATTGAGCTAATCTATTCCCTTATAATTTATTATTATTATTTATTGTTTTAACTTTAGGCGCGTCAACGTCTGAGGTTATTGGCGCCCGGAGCCTTCTCTGCTGGCCTCCGTTCCAGACAACACTGTCAAGTGAGCTGTAAGAAGCTCCTAGGAAGAGAAATTCTAAAGGCTAGCTGCTGGATTTAGACTCTTACAAATTATTATTATTTTTTAGGCATGAAAATGTAGCAATTGCATCTAGCGATAAAGACAGCGTCCAAAATTTTTTCCGGAAAATAACAGAGTTACGATTTAGAGAACACATGCGCAAAACAATCTAATTATCTGTGGTAAACTATTGTGGAACCAGAATTTTGGCGTAAATAGTCAAAAAGGGTGCCTAAAGAATATTAGGGGGTTTTTTGGGTAGATGAGACATCTATGGTGGCACAATCAATGCAGATAAATTTTGTATATTAGTTGTAGATAGTTATAAGAACAGTTTTGGTTATAGTTAGTACATGTACAAACAGTTGTAGTTCGTTAAGAAGTTGTAGTTAGGCGTCTATTATAGTTGTAAATAGTTATTTACGTGTAGAAATTGGTATTTAGCTATAGATTGTCAAATTGAGTGCATAGAATAGTATAGAACAAGATTGAAAATGAACCTGGTTGAATAAATTTATCAAGAATGAATGTAATTATTAGTGAGAAAACCGCAAACAGTTCAAGTGTAGCTGCCAGGGATTATGGAATTATTATAACAATAATTATATATTCCGTAGAATTTACTTCGTTCTCTCCATAATAATAATAATAATAATAATAATGAATCTGGTTTTAAAGACTCGCTTGACTTACTTTTACTGCAATTCTCTAGGTAGCTAATTCATGCATTTTCTCCAAAATTACATATTTTAAAACATTTTTAATTTTTTTTTTCCGGCGCATAGACGTCAGTGGCCATTAGCGCCTACTACTCTATTTTCTTTTCTCACATAAAGGCCACTAGAGCTGGGATGGTACCCTATTGTCCTATCAGGCTCCCATACACATATCTTGCTCAGCAAGGCAGGGTGGAGCCTAGGCTATCGGAAGCAGACCGTGCTCCCCTCTTACATCATCGGTCTAGCCGACGAGGGGGGAATGCGGTTTCGCCGATGGTACCATCCCTTATTTTCATAAACTGACGTTTTTCCAAAATTCAGGCAATTAAAAGTACTTTGGGTTTTGCTTTAACTATTAATAAACATGTGTGTAAGACTTATATAGTAACATAATATATGTATAACATATGTAACAACGACTTAATCTAGTTCATTTATATAGTCTATCCTAAGGAGGCTATTTCCTAGAATCTAACTCGAGTGTGCAGTACTTTTAACAAATGTTCCTGCACACTCTAAAAGTGACCTAATCCTAAATGAATTTAAACCTAAGGGGGGTTGAAATACTTTTATAAATTTCTTTCAACCCCGGATTAAAAACCTAAATCTAACAGTCATACCAATATTCTCGCAATAAATACACGTACACTGATAAAATCATTCATGCTAATAAATACGAGGGTCGTTTGAAAAGTCCGTGCAAAAATAAAAACTACTTAATTTTTTGGGGTAAACCTTTTTTATTTTTAAACATAGTCTCCTTTTAGGCTTATACACTTCGTCCAACGCTGCTCTAGTTTGTTGATCCCTTCCGAATAATAGGATTTGTCCAAGTCTGAAAAATAGCCATTCGTTTCTGCAATCACCTCCTCGTTTGAATAAAATCTTTTTCCCGCCAGCAATTTCTTCATATTGGGGAACAAATAGTAGTCCGAGGGAGCCAAGTCTGTTGGATAGGGGGGATGTGAAACGAGTTGGAACCCTATTTCCATTAATTTTGCGACCACAACTGCTGAGGTGTGAGCTGGTGCGTTGTCGTGATGGAAAAGGACTTTTTTGTGGGCCAATCGTGGGCGTTTTTCTTGCAGCTCGGTTTTCAAACGGTCCAATAACGATGAATAATATGCACCTGTAATAGTTTTACCCTTTTCCAGATAGTCGATGAGGATTATTCCTTGCGAATCCCAAAAGACAGTCTCCATAACCTTTCCGGCCGAAGGAACGGTCTTCGCCTTTTTTGGCGCAGATTCCCTCTTGGTAACCCATTGTTTAGATTGTTATTTGGTCTCAGGAGTGTAGTGATGTATCCATGTTTCATCCACAGTGACGAAACGACGCTTAAAGTCCTGCTGATTCTTCTGGAACAGCTGCAAACCGTCCTTGCAACACTTCACACGATTTCGTTTTTGGTCAAGCGTGAGCAATCGCGGCACCCATCTTGCGGATAGCTTTGTCATGTCCAAATGTTGATGCAAAATATTATGTACCCGTTCATTCGAGATGCCCACAGCACTAGCAATCTCACGCACCTTCACTCTTCTGTCATCCATCACCATATCATGGATTTTATCAATGATTTCTGGAGTAGTAACCTCAACAGGGCGTCCAGAACGTTCAGCGTCACTTGTGCCCATATGGCCACTCCGAAAATTTTGAAACCACTTATAAACTGTTCTAATCGAAGGTGCAGAGTCACCATAATGTTTATCAAGCTTCTCTTTAGTCTCCTGAGGCGTTTTGCCTTTCATAAAGTAGTGTTTAATCAATACACGAAATTCTTTTTCGTCCATTTTTTGAAAATCACTCGACTTCCTCGATTCAAACGAATGCCAAACACAAAGAAATTGACCGATCTGGCTGAAACTTGGTGTGTGTTCTTCCAAGAGATGCTACTAACTAAACATAAACCTCGATACGCGCCAGTAGTACTATCTCTCTGACTTTGCACGGACTTTTCAAACGACCCTCGTACATTTACATCAATAGCAATCTCGCAACATTTTTAATTATTTCTATTATTATTTTAGGCGACACAGTAGCCGAGCGGGTTAGAGGCGAGACCTGTAAAACTAATATGTATTGTGGTACTGGGTTCGATTCCCCGGTCTTAGGCCTTGGATTTTATTTAATGGGTTAATAAAAGAAATGTACAGTAAAGTATGTTTGTTAGTCGCCTCCGCCCACGACACCTAATTGGTAGTTGGACGTAAAGCCTGCCTAAAAAAATAGGCAATTACTTTACTTATTATTATAATTATTATTTTAGAAGTTCCTCAGTACTTTAGTTTTACTTAACCAAATACTTTTTTTTTAATTTCAATTACCAATTTGATCCCGGTTGTCCTAATCTCTTATTGTGATTTTCTGGGTTTTGAGATACAAAGAACAATTCGTTGAAACCTCTTTTTCGTACCCAAATGACTTCGAAATCGATATTTCCGATGGAAATTGCAATTCAAAGTTTCGTAAGGTTGCAAAAAGGTTTTTTTAGATAGCTGAAAGTAAACAGTTCAGTTTCCTCACATTATGTGAAATATTGTGCAATAAATTCAGCCTGAACAGAATTTGACACAAAGTGGTTTTAAGAGCATTCCGGAACTCCGGAAGTAATCTTTCAATAATTTTAAGTTACTTGAATTATTGAATGGCAATATAACTTGAAAGAGCATTATTTATTTAGTTATGTTATAACTAATAGTGTCTACAAACTTACACTATCTGTATGGCCATGAATTTATATGGGTTACAGAGGTAAGTCACAGCCTGTGTACTTAGCGAGCTAACAAAGTTCCATTTGCCACAGCTTAGCAAACCATTTCTCTTCGCAGTCTCTCTTTCAGGCTAAAGCTTGATCAAGAGCACACCTATTTCTAAGTCATAGTGGTAACTTGAAGTTGTAACTTTACGATTTCAATGCTTCCTTTCTACAGAGGGACCAAATTAGATCAGACTTGCACAGGCCAAAGTACCTCTACCTGCAGTAAACTTGTAAATAATACAAGTATTACATATTAAGCCACTTGGTAGCAATATTTAAACAAACTTAACAGCAACTTCATGTATGGTATTTGGTAAATACGAGTATATTCTTCTCGCATAATGGACTCTGTTAATAAACAGATCGCTTTTTGAGTTTTATTAACTTTATTAGGCTCTAGATGCTGTTTATTTTACTAAAATTTCGCTTTTAATGGTATCATCTTACCACTTCATCTTTCTGACATTTTAAAATTTAGCTTGGAAATAATGGTAAGAATCATTAATGGTAAGAACAATAAAATTGCTATTTTACCTTATTTTGTTTTTAATTTCTTATTTTAAGTTATATTTCCTAATAATAAGCAACAGGAAAGGGATTAGCTGTGCGGGTAGCGTAATGGATTCCCATGCGGAGATACCGGCTGCTGGCCCCTTAGATTTTTCTCTTCCTTGGAGCTTCTTACGGCTCACTGTCCGGTGATGAGACAGTGTTTGTAACAAAAGAATACTGCCCGGAGTCCGCCAGTGCACTGTAAAAGTTCCGGGCCAATAACCTTAGATGTTCAAGCGCCTTAAATCATTAAAGACATATTATACCCGGGACTTAATCCATATTTTTATTGTATTTGAGCTCCTAAAAAAAACAAAAAAAAATTTTTTTGAATTCGGTTAGGTTTTTCAAAAGTTATGGTAATTTAAAATATGAAAAACAAATTTCTGTTTACTGTCAAAATTACCTTATTTTTTTTTTAAAAAAGCTGTTCAAACTGGGCACCATCAATGGATAGGCAAGCCAAAACTCTGGACTCCCACGCTCTGTTTTGTAGCAGCACTTAAGGTGGCAAAGTCTAAGATCTAGGCAGGCTAGAGTTATTCCACGTTCAGGTTGTTTTTTTCTACAAACGTTTGGTGTGGAGTTTTATGAAATCAACTAATCGGCCCATACTTCTACAGAGAGAACTTTACTGGTGCAAGGTATCTAACTATTTTTAAGAGACATTTTGCCAGTTCTGCTTGAAGATGTTCATCTACAACGTCGGCTAGATATGTATTTTCAACAAGATGGTTGCCCGGCGTGAGTGGTTCGAGGTTAGCTGGGCAGAAATTTCCATGAAAAGTGCTTAGGGCCTCATTGACCCATCCAATGGCCACCTCGATCTCTGGATTTAACCCCAATGGACTATTTTTTTGTGGGGATATCTACAAAATAAAGTCTACAGTAACCTTAATCCCGAGGCTTCAGTCGATGATCTGAAACGTCGAATAACTCTAGCCTGCCTAGATCTTGACTTCGCCACCATAAGTACTGCTACAAACAGAGCGTGGGAGTCCAGAGTTTTGGCTTGCCTATTCGTTGATGGTGCCCAGTTTGAACAGCTTTTTTTTTTAAAAAAAAAAATAAGGTAATTTTGACATTAAACTGAAATTTGTTTTTCATATTTTAAATTACCACAACTTTTGAAAAACCTAACCGATTTCAAACAATAATTATTTGTTTTTTTTTTAGGAGCTCAATTACTATAAAAATATGCCAAAAAGAAATATAAGGTTCCATTTAAAAAAAAAAAAAGTTGGATGCTGTATCTCGAGATACAGGGGTTTAAAAAAATGGGTCAATCACTGAAAATAAACTAGACTAAAAATGATTAAATACCTACGTGTTTTTTATTTTTTCGAAATTTCCCGCCGTTTAAAAAAAAAGTGGGTGGAGCATATAACTCTGGTCACCCTATATATATACAAATATATATAAGCAGTTCTAAAAAAATTCCTAATCGACTCAGTATAATTTTGACGCAATAGAAACTGTATTTTTTTTCTATTTAGGTTTGTAGATGAACGGCTAGCGGTCATAAACGTCATAATTCAATAAATTTCTAAATTAATACAAATTTGGAAGAAAATGTGGTTAGTTTTTATCCTAAATTATCATTTACTGTGCTGATATTTAGATGCAAAGATAGCCGAGCGGGTAGAGGCAAAGCCCGCCTAGCTAAGATGTTTTGATTGTTTTAAGTAGGTTCGATTCCCGTTCTCTAGGCCTTAAATTTTATTCAATGGGTAATATGAGAAATTTATCTTGGAGTATGTGTTGCTAGTCGCCTCTATGTCCATGACACCTAATTTGGTAAATTGTACGTAAAACCTGCCTGAAAAAAATAGGCATTACTTTGCTACAAAAAATAGTATAGTTTTTTTGCAATAGCTTGCCATCTGTAGGATATTAACAAATAATTAAATGTACAACTGAATATCTAAATTTTGCTGAAAATCAGCCCATAACGGAAATGCCAATTTTTCGAATTTTAAAGATTTGGTCGCAAACAGCAACCACGATTTTATTTTTAAATTTCGTAAGGTGATTACAAAATACATTATTTTAAAATGTTTATCGCAAAAAATTTTGTCCAGAAATAGGGTTAAGGATAATAAAGAATTAAAGAAGTCTCAAACGTTCAAAATTAGAAGAAAATTTGATAGTAATAGAGTATGTATTTCCAGAAAAATAATTAAAAATAATAATTTAGAAAAATTGACGCTATACATGTTAGGGAAAGAAGCAAATATTGCATAGTTTGAATCTCTGGTATCTTTTATTTGCTGCCAGCATGTTAGTTCGCAATATGATAAGAACTGGAGCAATATAAGAGTTCCTCCCAGCCTCACAAGGAAAAGTTTGCTCGATCTAGATTCCTGCTTAACTGGAAAGTAAGACCACATATTAAAAATATGAAAAAATGTCTGCGAATATTTTTATATTTTAAATATTTCTATTGTTAATCAAATAAAAATCGGGTAGCCTTATTCTTTAAACAATTATAATATTTATAAATTACAAATTAACCAGCAAAGTAAAAAACAAAAAAAAATCCCTGCCTTGCAAAGATATGGCGTTATCAATGCAATTTTATGGTGTCATATTGGTAAATCTATTGCAATAACTTACTTTAATGGTCAATTTGATAAGTCGATTAGTTTTCTTTATATACGCTTTTACAGCGTATAAAAGGAGATAAGTAGCGTATAAAAGTATATAATAAGTGTTTGTGTATTTCGTACAAATGAAATATGGTGCTGCACAATAAAAATAAAAAGAAGTATCTTTGGACGGTTTATCCCCAAAAAGGAAGTTCATCCAAAGCATTTAATATTAGTACTATTGTGCCTGCAGAGGCACTTATCTCAACTCCCTAAGTCCCTCAAAAAATCTTAGGACGGTTTATCCCTAAAAGGAAGTTCATCCAAAGCATTTAATATTAGTACTATTGTGCCTGCAGAGGCTCTTATCTCAACTCCCTGAGTCCCTCAAAAAATCTTAGGACGGTTTATCCCTAAAAGGAAGTTCATCCAAAGCATTTAATATTAGTACTATTGTGCCTGCAGAGGCACTTATCTCAACTCCCTAAGTCCCTCAAAAAATCTTAGGACGGTTTATCCCTAAAAGGAAGTTCATCCAAAGCATTTAATATTAGTACTATTGTGCCTGCAGAGGCTCTTATCTCAACTCCCTAAGTCCCTCAAAAAATCTTAGGACGGTTTATCCCTAAAAGGAAGTTCATCCAAAGCATTTAATATTAGTACTATTGTGCCTGCAGAGGCACTTATCTCAACTCCCTAAGTCCCTCAAAAAATCTTAGGACGGTTTATCCCTAAAAGGAAGTTCATCCAAAGCATTTAATATTAGTACTATTGTGCCTGCAGAGGCTCTTATCTCAACTCCCTGAGTCCCTCAAAAAATCTTAGGACGGTTTATCCCCAAAAGGAAGTTCATCCAAAGCATTTAATATTAGTACTATTGTGCCTGCAGAGGCACTTATCTCAACTCCCTAAGTCCCTCAAAAAATCTTAGGACGGTTTATCCCTAAAAGGAAGTTCATCCAAAGCATTTAATATTAGTACTATTGTGCCTGCAGAGGCACTTATCTCAACTCCCTAAGTCCCTCAAAAAATCTTAGGACGGTTTATCCCTAAAAGGAAGTTCATCCAAAGCATTTAATATTAGTACTATTGTGCCTGCAGAGGCTCTTATCTCAACTCCCTGAGTCCCTCAAAAAATCTTAGGACGGTTTATCCCTAAAAGGAAGTTCATCCAAAGCATTTAATATTAGTACTATTGTGCCTGCAGAGGCACTTATCTCAACTCCGTGAGTCCCTCAAAAAATCTTTCGGCGGTTTATCCCCAAAAGGAAGTTCATCCAAAGCATTTAATATTAGTACTATTGTGCCTGCAGAGGCTCTTATCTCAACTCCGTGAGTCCCTCAAAAAATCTTTAGGCGGTTTATCCCTAAAAGGAAGTTCATCCAAAGCATTTAATATTAGTATTAGTACCTCTAAAGGCTCTTATCTCAACTCCGTGAGTCCCTCAAAAAATCTTTCGGCGGTTTATCCCCAAAAGGAAGTTCATCCAAAGCATTTAATATTAGTACTATTGTGCCTGCAGAGGCTCTTATCTCAACTCCGTGAGTCCCTCAAAAAATCTTTGGGCGGTTTATCCCTAAAAGGAAGTTCATCCAAAGCATTTAATATTAGTATTAGTACCTCTAAAGGCTCTTATCTCAACTCCGTGAGTCCCTCAAAAAATCTTTCGGCGGTTTATCCCCAAAAGGAAGTTCATCCAAAGCATTTAATATTAGTACTATTGTGCCTGCAGTGGCTATTATCTCAACTCCGTGAGTCCCTCAAAAAATCTTTGGACGGTTTATCCCTAAAAGGAAGTTCATCCAAAGCATTTAATATTAGTACTAGTGCCTCTAAAGGCTCTTATCTCAACTCCCTGAGTCCCTCAAAAAATCTTTAGGCGGTTTATCCCTAAAAGGAAGTTCATCCAAAGCATTTAATATTAGTACTAGTGCCTCTCAGTTCTCTATACACTTCTAACCAGTTCACCTCGTGTCTGATTAAATTTGTTTTTTTATTGTGGTTTTTGGAGGTTTTATGTGCTGATTTTTTGCATAAATATTTGCCAATAGATTAGCTGAATTTTGTGCCATTCAGAACAATTTTCTGTTAAATAGTTCTTCGTTATTCATATAGTAATAGTTAATTCAATAAATAGCAGGTCGGTACGTTTTCAATCTATTCTATACAATCTGTTGTTTGTTGTTTGAACTTTGATTATATTGGTGAGTTTTGATAAATAACTATGGCAAAATGTGGTAAGTGCAATGTTGTTCTAACGCGCGGCCCTAACAGTACACACGCACAATGCATAAAATGTAAGTTGTTGTTTCATTTAGATTGTGTTAGTTTATCCACAGATGACCGGTCAACTTTTAAAGAATTAAACAAACCATGGATATGTATAGATTGTAATAAAGAATTAAGAACTACACGTACTGATTTTACACCTGCATCACCTATTATTGCAAAGCCAATAACATCAAATAAAGAAATTACATCTTTAAATGATGTACTTCATGCCATACAAATGAATACTACAGCTTTGAATGCGTTTATTGAAAATCAAAAAGCTCAGAATGCTGACATAATAAAATCTCTAGATGAATGTCATGCTTGCATTAAAGAAAATACTTCTTCAGTTACTAGTTTGCAGACTAAAGTTGATTCCTTGTTAGCTCAGGTTGATTATCTAACGAATGAGAAGAAGATACTTGAGAGTAAGGTCTCTGACTTACACTTGACTGTTGAATTACTGAAGCAGGCATCTCGAAGTAAAACAGTAGAAATACATAATATACCGACTACGCAAGGTGAAAATGTAGTTGAATTACTAAATAAAATTGGTACTGCACTCGATGTTGATGTCAGTGAAGTTGATGTTGTATATAGGACTAGACCAGCTGCTACTACATTTGATCCACCTCGGCTTCCGCCTATTATTGTAACTTTTCTCAGACAGAGTACTAGGGACAGTCTCATAGCTAAAAGGAAGGTCAAGAGAGACTTCGCTACTAGGCATATTGGCTGGAATTCTCAAGAGAATTTTACCATCTACATAAATGAATCATTAACTCCTTACTTTAAAAAATTATACGGTGCAGCTCGTGCAGCGAAGAAATCTAATACTGTTAAGTATGTATGGGTTAAGAACGGCAGAATTTTGATACGAAAAACTGATGGGGCTCCTGTCATCACAGTCCACACACTAAAAGACATCCCGACAGCATGAACAGCTTTCATGGTTTACTATGTTATATTAATGATTTTAGCATTCATTATTATTATTCTCATTAATTTCAAAGATTTAACGGTTCTTTTAGTTTTTTACAATTGTTTCTATTTGTTTGGCTTTTCTTCTGTTTACATATTAATTTATAAAGGCAAATATTTCAGTTTCATTATTATGCTCATTGTAATATTCATTATTACTGTTCAGAAAATTGATTTATTTCTTGGTTTAGGATATTGTAACTGCTTTTTTTTGGCGTGTAATGGATTTTATTTTGGTTGTATTTGTGGTTTTCACAGGATTTTTTTCTCTTTTTTGCGAAGATCAATCTAGATACGTTAATACTCGGGCATTGACTGACTATTCAGCTGCATTATTGTTAGTTATTTACAATACAAGCCTATTTAATCATTTTATTGTCAAGTAATTTAATTGTTTGTCACGTTAATTGCTAGTCTTTATTAGCACATATAGATGAGTTTCGTTATTTTTTTTCAAGGAATTTCTATCATGTTGTTGCTATATCTGAATCATGGTTGAAACCGCATATCAGTGATGCGGCTGTCAGTCTTGCAGGTTATAGTTTAATTAGATGGGACCGTTTGGGAAGGATGGGTGGGGGTGTGGCTCTATACATCCACCAGTCTTTATCCGCCAAAATATTAGCAACTTCAACTGCACAATATTGTTCTCGACCTGAATTTCTCCTAGCTGAAATAATCGGACACCAATCATCTAAAATATTATTAGGTGTGCTTTATCGTCCACCTAAGATTGGTTTTATATCAGATTTTGAAAATGTGTTTCATCAATATTATCAGCATTACAATCATATCATTATAGCAGGAGATTGGAATACTGATATGAATGTTGTCTCCTTTGACAGCACTTATATCAATAATTTCTTATACGAAACCAACCTATTCCTTGTTCCTTTCTATTCTACCCATCACACTGCCACCTCACATACCTGGCTTGATCTTTTTATAGTAGATGATGAAGATAAAGTTCTGGAACATTGTCAACATCCAGTTCCATTTCTTTCCAATCACGATCTAATTCAAATTAAATTTTCCTTTAAAGTTCCATGTACAAGTTGCGATAACATCGTGATTAGGGATTTTAAACAATTTTCTGCCGATAATTACATAGATGACTTACAGAATTGTGAGTGGTCTGATCTGTATAATTCTACATCTATTGATGATAAAATACAAATGTTTAATACTTATATTATAGACACAATGAATAAACATGCTCCATTGCGTTCTATTCAAGTAAGACGTCCACCAGCTCCTTGGTTATCAGATGATATTCGGAATTTAATGCGTGAACGAGATAAGCTCAGAAGAGCCTTTATCAGGACGCGTAAAGAAGACTTACATACTAAGTTTAAAACACTTAGAAATGTGGTTCAAAATAAAATTAGAAATGCGAAACGTTCGTATTATTCAAATGTTTTTTCAAACTTAAACAATAGCAAAATAACCTGGAAAGAACTTAGGAAGTTAGGATTAATTAAAACTCGTTCTCAACTAAGTAATATTCCTTACAATTGCAATGAAATAAATAAATATTTTGCTTCATTCGTCAATAAAACTACAGATTATGACACTCTGGAAATAACTCATACAGAGAGACCTTTCAATGAAAATAGATTTTATTTCAAACATATTACCTTAGATATACTTTTATGTAATCTCTTCCACAGTAAATCTGAAGCCAAAGGTGTTGATGAAATTTCAATAAATTTTCTGAAAAAATCCATGCCTGTCATCATTCCTCCTATTAGACATTTACAATTTCTCCTTAAATCATTCGACATTTCCTTCCTTATGGAAATATTCCTTAATCCGAGCCTTCCCTAAAACTAAACATCCATCCTCACTAAAAGATCTGCGTCCTATTTCATTGCTGTCTGCTGTTTCTAAGCCTTTGGAAAAAATGGTATGCCATCAGCTTAAGGAATACTTGGAAAACAATAATCTCATGGATCCGTTTCAATCCGGTTATCGTGAGTGTCACAGTACACAGAGTGTGTTACTAAAAGTTACAGACGATATTCGTTTTGCTGTTGATAAGCGCATGTTAACCATTTTAGTGTTGTTTGATTTTACAAAGGCTTTCGTATCAGTTAGTCATACTCTTCTTCTAAAAAAATTAAAATTATTGGAATTTTCTGATGCAACTCTTAGATGGTTTCAATCATATTTGTGTAATAGAGAACAGTCAGTTGTCTCTGGGCATGGAGATTATTCATCATGGGAACCAGTTTATTCGGGCGTACCCCAAGGTTCTGTTCTAGGTCCTCTTCTGTTCTCTCTGTATATCAATGATATCTCATCATCTATCAAGCATTGCAAATATAGTCTATATGCAGATGATTTACAGATATACCTTCATTGCCCATTGTCTGAATTAGAACAGGGTATAGCCCAGGTTAATTCCGATGTTTATTCAATTAATGAATGGGTGAAAAAAAATTGTATTGAGTTTAATGTATCTAAAACCAAAGCCATGATTGTTGGAAGTGCCAGATATGTCAACGATATTGATATGAGTTCTATTTCAAAAATAACAATAGATCAGGCTTCTATTCCTTATGTAGATTCTGCTAAATGTTTGGATGTCACTATTACTAGTACTCTATCATGGAATAATCATGTTGGTGACATATCTAACAAAATTTCTAAAACTTTGTGCCAGCTTAAATACAATAGGAATATTCTGCCTATTTCGCTAAGAATACAGTTGATTACCACACTTATATTTCCGCATTTAGATTACTGTTCGCTAGTGTACAATGATTTAACAGCTGAATTGAACATAAAATTACAAAGGTCAATAAATTCCTGTGTTCGTTTAATTTTAAATGTAAGAAGAGATGAGCATATCACTCCTCATTTTATTTTTCTTAATTGGCTGAATGTCAAGTATAGAAGGAAGTACTTATTGGGAAGGTTTCTGTTTATGCTTCTAAAAAATCAACGTCCCGAATATTTATTTAATCTGTTTATCAGGAAGGCCCAATTAGATTTAAAAAATACCAGAACTGTTAATTCCAAATTTTATATTTCTCCATATCGAACAGTTACCTATAAAAATTCATTTCTTGTGCAATCTTCTCTTTTCTGGAATTCTTTACCTCTTACATTAATTCATAAAAGTACAATAGCTTCATTTAAAAATGCATTGTATGATTTCTTAATGCGGTCCTTCATAGAAGACGCTTCTCATTAGAGAATTTATTATTTAGTTTTATATCTATAAATTAAGTGCATTTCAATGTAATTTTTGTTATAATAATTTTACTTTTATATTATAGAGAACTTATTGTAATTAATTTTGTAATTTAAATTTTGTTTGTTGTCCTTAAGGGATATTGTCCCAGGACAAAATAAAAGTTTCTTTCTTTCTTTCTTTCTTTCTAAAGGCTCTTATCTCAACTCCGTGAGTCCCTCAAAAAATCTTTGGACGGTTTATCCCTAAAAGGAAGTTCATCCAAAGCATTTAATATTAGTACTAGTGCCTCTAAAGGCTCTTATCTCAACTCCGTGAGTCCCTCAAAAAATCTTTGGACGGTTTATCCCCAAAATGAAGTTCATCCAAAGCATTTAATGTTAGTACTACTACTGCCTGCAGAGGCACTTATCTGAACTCCCTGAGTCCCTCAAAAAATCTTAGGACGGTTTATCTCCAAAAGGAAGTTCATCCAAAGCATTTAATATTAGTACTATTGTGCCTGCAGAGGCTCTTATCTCAACTCCCTGAGTCCCTCAAAAAATCTTTGGACGGTTTATCCCAAAAAGGAAGTTCATCCAAAGCATTTAATATTAGTACTAGTGCCTTTAAGGGCTCTTATTACAAACCCAGACTGTATCAATATATCTATGTAGACTTCAACTCCATTTGGAATATTTATGACTAAAACATTTTTGTTAATCATTCATTTTGGATGAATGCTCATAAATTTTATAATAATATACAGTGTTTGATTTGCCTATTCAATTAATTTTTAATTTGTAAACACGTGTTAAAAACATTGTTTATGGATTTTCAACTAAAACCTTATGGTGAGATATGCCGAAGGACTAAATAAATGCTAAATTAACTTTATTGATTTACAATATGAAGGCGTTGTTGCACAGTAACCTAGCACATATACGTGCCTACTATGTCAATGCTCAGTAATTGGTATAAATATACAAAAGTTAATTAATGCTACTTGTGAGCGTATTTGTAACAGTGAAGAGTTGTTAGACCCGTAGTGGTGAGCTCATACATTTACCTCCGTTCAGAACGTTGCTAGAACTTAATGCTTATCTAGACACAACACAGCTCAACCAGACTTGGTCAGAAGGACGCATATACGTATGTTAATATCACAAGACCTGCAGTAGTTTAAGCGTTAGATTTTCTATTTATAGAAGACCAAACCAATACGACTAATAATCACAAACACCATTTAATGAGAATCGATAGATACTATTAAATGCTTTAGTTCCGCAGACGTGTGACCTGCCATGATCATCTCTAACTACAAAGCCTCCTTTACTTTTAAGAGTCATATTTAATACTTAACACTTTTGGTGGAATCTATCCAACCCCACTCAGTATTCATAAAAAATTTCTCCGGTATAATATATCAGTAAAAGTTGAAGGTAGATTTAAATTGAAGAAAGATAGTTATCAATTTCAGACATGACTTTTTGCTGAACTTCAAAATATTATCACCTTACATCTCTAGTATAAATACAGCTAGAAAACTGAAAATATAAACAATTGAAATGGTAAATGAGTACTATAATTACCCATATATTCGGAGAGAATAGACAAATAGCTCAGCAGATACAGCAATTCGAAATGTGAAGGAGATGTAAAACTCCCATATTTATCACCTTATATCTCCTTCAAAAATACAGATAGAAAGCTGAAATTGTGCACAATTGTAGAGCTAGACAAGTACTATAATTGCCCATGTTTTCGTAGAGATTACACCAATAGGACAGGAGATACAGCGATTCGAAATAGGAAGGAAATATAAAACTCCTAAATTTTATCAACTTATATCTCCTTCATAAATACAGATAGAAAGCTAGAATTGTGCGCAATTGTAGAGGTAGACAAGTACTATAACTGCCCATGTTTTCGTAGAGATTACACCAATAGGATAGGAGATACAGCAATTCAAAATTTGAAGGAAATGTAGAACTCCCAAACTTTAACACCTTATATCTCCTTTATAAATACAGATAGAAAGCGGAAATTGTGCACAATTGTAGAGGTAGGCAAGTACTATAACTGCCCATGTTTTTCGCAGATTTTACACCAATAGGATAGGAGATACAGCAATTAGAAATATGGAGGAAATGTAAAACTCCCAAACTTTAACACCTTATATCTCTTTTATAAATACAGATAGAAAGCTGGAATTGTGCACAATTGTAGAGGTAGGCAAGTACTATAACTGCCCATGTTTTTCGCAGATTTTACACCAATAGGATAGGAGATACAGCAATTAGAAATATGGAGGAAATGTAAAACTCCCAAAATTTAACACCTTATATCTCCTTCATAAATACAGATAGAAAGCTGGAATTGTGCACAATTGTAGAGGTAGGCAAGTACTATAACTGCCCATGTTTTTCGCAGATTTTACACCAATAGGATAGGAGATACAGCAATTAGAAATATGGAGGAAATGTAAAACTCCCAAAATTTAACACCTTATATCTCCTTCATAAATACAGATAGAAAGCTGGAATTGTGCACAATTGTAGAGGTAGGCAAGTACTATAACTGCCCATGTTTTTCGCAGATTTTACACCAATAGGATAGGAGATACAGCAATTAGAAATATGGAGGAAATGTAAAACTCCCAAAATTTAACACCTTATATCTCCTTCATAAATACAGATAGAAAGCTGGAATTGTGCGCAATTGTAGAGGTAGACAAGTACTATAACTGCCCATGTTTTCGTACAGATTGCACTAATAGGATAGGAGATACAGCAATTAGAAATATGGAGGAAATGTAAAACTCCCAAACTTTAACACCTTATATCTCTTTTATAAATACAGATAGAAAGCTGGAATTGTGCACAATTGTAGAGGTAGGCAAGTACTATAACTGCCCATGTTTTTCGCAGATTTTACACCAATAGGATAGGAGATACAGCAATTAGAAATATGGAGGAAATGTAAAACTCCCAAAATTTAACACCTTATATCTCCTTCATAAATACAGATAGAAAGCTGGAATTGTGCACAATTGTAGAGGTAGGCAAGTACTATAACTGCCCATGTTTTCGTACAGATTGCACCAATAGGATAGGAGATACAGCAATTCGAAATATGGAGGAAATGTAAAACTCCCAACATTTAACACCTTATATCTCCTTCATAAATACAGATAGAAAGCTGGAATTGTGCACAATTGTAGAGGTAGACAAGTACTATAACTGCCCATGTTTTCGTAGAGATTACACCAATAGGATAGGAGATACAGCAATTCAAAATTTGAAGGAAATGTAGAACTCCCAAACTTTAAGACCATATATCTCCTTTATAAATACAGATAGAAAGCGGAAATTGTGCACAATTGTAGAGGTAGACAAGTACTATAACTGCCCATGTTTTCGTACAGATTGCACTAATAGGATAGGAGATACAGCAATTAGAAATATGGAGGAAATGTAAAACTCCCAAACTTTAACACCTTATATCTCTTTTATAAATACAGATAGAAAGCTGGAATTGTGCACAATTGTAGAGGTAGGCAAGTACTATAACTGCCCATGTTTTTCGCAGATTTTACACCAATAGGATAGGAGATACAGCAATTAGAAATATGGAGGAAATGTAAAACTCCCAAAATTTAACACCTTATATCTCCTTCATAAATACAGATAGAAAGCTGGAATTGTGCACAATTGTAGAGGTAGGCAAGTACTATAACTGCCCATGTTTTCGTACAGATTGCACCAATAGGATAGGAGATACAGCAATTCGAAATATGGAGGAAATGTAAAACTCCCAACATTTAACACCTTATATCTCCTTCATAAATACAGATAGAAAGCTGGAATTGTGCACAATTGTAGAGGTAGACAAGTACTATAACTGCCCATGTTTTCGTACAGATTGCACCAATAGGATAGGAGATACAGCAATTCGAAATATGGAGGAAATGTAAAACTCCCAAATTTTAACACCTTATATCTCTTTTATAAATACAGATAGAAAGCTGGAATTGTGCACAATTGTAGAGGTAGGCAAGTACTATAACTGCCCATGTTTTTCGTAGATTTTACACCAATAAGATAGGAGATACAGCAATTCGAAATATGGGGGAAATGTAAAACTCCCAACATTTAACACCTTATATCTCTTTCATAAATACAAATAGAAAGCTGGAATGGTGCACAATTGTAGAGGTAGACAAGTACTATAACTGCCCATGTTTTCGTACAGATTACACCAATAGGATAAGAGATACAGCAATTCGAAATATGGAGGAAATGTAAAACTCCCAAAATTTAACACCTTATATCTCCTTCATAAATACAGATAGAAAGCTGGAATTGTGCACAATTGTAGAGGTAGACAAGTACTATAACTGCCCATGTTTTCGTACAGATTGCACCAATAGGATAGGAGATACAGCAATTCGAAATATGGAGGAAATGTAAAACTCCCAAACTTTAACACCTTATATCTCCTTCATAAATACAGATAGAAAGCTGGAATTGTGCACAATTGTAGAGGTAGACAAGTACTATAAGTGCCCATGTTTTCGTACAGATTGCACCAATAGGATAGGAGATACAGCAATTCGAAATATGGGGGAAATGTAAAACTCCCAACATTTAACACCTTATATCTCTTTTATAAATACAGATAGAAAGCTGGAATTGTGCACAATTGTAGAGGTAGACAAGTACTATAACTGCCCATGTTTTCGTACAGATTGCACCAATAGGATAGGAGATACAGCAATACGAAATATGGAGGAAATAAAACTCCCAAACTTTAACACCTTATATCTCTTTTATAAATACAGATAGAAAGCTGGAATTGTGCACAATTGTAGAGGTACGCAAGTACTATAACTGCCCATGTTTTCGTATAGATTGCACCAATAGGATAGGAGATACAGCATTTCGAAATATGGAGGAAATGTAAAACTCCCAAACTTTAACACCTTATATCTCTTTTATAAATACAGAAAGAAAGCTGGAATTGTGCACAATTCTAGAGGTAGGCAAGTACTATAACTGCCCATGTTTTTCGTAGATTTTACACCAATAGGATAGGAGATACAGCAATTCGAAATATGGGGGAAATGTAAAACTCCCAACATTTAACACCTTATATCTCTTTAATAAATACAGATAGAAAGCTGGAATTGTGCACAATTGTAGAGGTAGACAAGTACTATAACTGCCCATGTTTTCGTACAGATTACACCAATAGGATAGGAGATACAGCAATTCGAAATATGGAGGAAATGTAAAACTCCCAACATTTAACACCTTATATCTCCTTCATAAATACAGATAGAAAGCTGGAATTGTGCACAATTGTAGAGGTAGACAATACTATACCTGCCCATGTTTTCGTACAGATTGCACCAATAGGATAGGAGATACAGCAATTCGAAATATGGAGGAAATGTAAAACTCCCAACATTTAACACCTTATATCTCCTTCATAAATACAGATAGAAAGCTGGAATTGTGCACAATTGTAGAGGTAGACATGTACTATAACTGCCCTTGTTTTCGTACAGATTACACCAATAGGATAGGAGATACAGCAATTCGAAATATGGAGGAAATGTTAAACTCCCAACATTTAACACCTTATATCTCCTTCATAAATACAGATAGAATGCTGGAATTGTGCACAATTGTAGAGGTAGACAAGTACTATAACTGCCCATGTTTTCGTACAGATTGCACCAATAGGATAGGAGATACAGCAATTCGAAATATGGAGGAAATGTAAAACTCCCAAACTTTAACACCTTATATCTCCTTCATAAATACAGATAGAAAGCTGGAATTGTGCACAATTGTAGAGGTAGACAATTACTATAACTGCCCATGTTTTTCGTAGATTTTACACCAATAGGATAGGAGATACAGCAATTCGAAATATGGAGGAAATGTAAAACTCCCAAACTTTAACACCTTATATCTCTTTTATAAATACAGATAGAAAGCTGGAATTGTGCACAATTGTAGAGGTAGACAAGTACTATAACTGCCCATGTTTTCGTACAGATTGCACCAATAGGATAGGAGATACAGCAGTTCGAAATATGGAGGAAATGTAAAACTCCCAAACTTTAACACCTTATATCTCTTTTATAAATACAGATAGAAAGCTGGAATTGTGCACAATTGTAGAGGTAGGCAAGTACTATAACTGCCCATGTTTTTCGTAGATTTTACACCAATAGGATAGGAGATACAGCAATTCGAAATATGGGGGAAATGTAAAACTCCCAACATTTAACACCTTATATCTCTTTTATAAATACAGATAGAAAGCTGGAATTGTGCACAATTGTAGAGGTAGACAAGTACTATAACTGCCCATGTTTTCGTACAGATTACACCAATAGGATAGGAGATACAGCAATTCGAAATATGGAGGAAATGTAAAACTCCCAACATTTAACACCTTTTATCTCCTTCATAAATACAGATAGAAAGCTGGAATTGTGCACAATTGTAGAGGTAGACAAGTACTATAACTGCCCATGTTTTCGTACAGATTGCACCAATAGGATAGGAGATACAGCAATTCGAAATATGTAGGAAATGTAAAACTCCCAACATTTAACACCTTATATCTCCTTCATAAATACAGATAGAAAGCTGGAATTGTGCACAATTGTAGAGGTAGACAAGTACTATAACTGCCCATGTTTTCGTACAGATTGCACCAATAGGATAGGAGATACAGCAATTCGAAATATGGAGTAAATGTAAAACTCCCAAACTTTAAGACCATATATCTCCTTTATAAATACAGATAGAAAGCGGAAATTGTGCACAATTGTAGAGGTAGACAAGTACTATAACTGCCCATGTTTTCGTACAGATTGCACTAATAGGATAGGAGATACAGCAATTAGAAATATGGAGGAAATGTAAAACTCCCAAACTTTAACACCTTATATCTCTTTTATAAATACAGATAGAAAGCTGGAATTGTGCACAATTGTAGAGGTAGGCAAGTACTAAAACTGCCCATGTTTTTCGCAGATTTTACACCAATAGGATAGGAGATACAGCAATTAGAAATATGGAGGAAATGTAAAACTCCCAAAATTTAACACCTTATATCTCCTTCATAAATACAGATAGAAAGCTGGAATTGTGCACAATTGTAGAGGTAGGCAAGTACTATAACTGCCCATGTTTTCGTACAGATTGCACCAATAGGATAGGAGATACAGCAATTCGAAATATGGAGGAAATGTAAAACTCCCAAATTTTAACACCTTATATCTCTTTTATAAATACAGATAGAAAGCTGGAATTGTGCACAATTGTAGAGGTAGGCAAGTACTATAACTGCCCATGTTTTTCGTAGATTTTACACCAATAAGATAGGAGATACAGCAATTCGAAATATGGGGGAAATGTAAAACTCCCAACATTTAACACCTTATATCTCTTTCATAAATACAAATAGAAAGCTGGAATGGTGCACAATTGTAGAGGTAGACAAGTACTATAACTGCCCATGTTTTCGTACAGATTACACCAATAGGATAAGAGATACAGCAATTCGAAATATGGAGGAAATGTAAAACTCCCAAAATTTAACACCTTATATCTCCTTCATAAATACAGATAGAAAGCTGGAATTGTGCACAATTGTAGAGGTAGACAAGTACTATAAGTGCCCATGTTTTCGTACAGATTGCACCAATAGGATAGGAGATACAGCAATTCGAAATATGGGGGAAATGTAAAACTCCCAACATTTAACACCTTATATCTCTTTTATAAATACAGATAGAAAGCTGGAATTGTGCACAATTGTAGAGGTAGACAAGTACTATAACTGCCCATGTTTTCGTACAGATTGCACCAATAGGATAGGAGATACAGCAATACGAAATATGGAGGAAATAAAACTCCCAAACTTTAACACCTTATATCTCTTTTATAAATACAGATAGAAAGCTGGAATTGTGCACAATTGTAGAGGTAGGCAAGTACTATAACTGCCCATGTTTTCGTATAGATTGCACCAATAGGATAGGAGATACAGCATTTCGAAATATGGAGGAAATGTAAAACTCCCAAACTTTAACACCTTATATCTCTTTTATAAATACAGAAAGAAAGCTGGAATTGTGCACAATTCTAGAGGTAGGCAAGTACTATAACTGCCCATGTTTTTCGTAGATTTTACACCAATAGGATAGGAGATACAGCAATTCGAAATATGGGGGAAATGTAAAACTCCCAACATTTAACACCTTATATCTCTTTAATAAATACAGATAGAAAGCTGGAATTGTGCACAATTGTAGAGGTAGACAAGTACTATAACTGCCCATGTTTTCGTACAGATTACACCAATAGGATAGGAGATACAGCAATTCGAAATATGGAGGAAATGTAAAACTCCCAACATTTAACACCTTATATCTCCTTCATAAATACAGATAGAAAGCTGGAATTGTGCACAATTGTAGAGGTAGACAATACTATACCTGCCCATGTTTTCGTACAGATTGCACCAATAGGATAGGAGATACAGCAATTCGAAATATGGAGGAAATGTAAAACTCCCAACATTTAACACCTTATATCTCCTTCATAAATACAGATAGAAAGCTGGAATTGTGCACAATTGTAGAGGTAGACATGTACTATAACTGCCCTTGTTTTCGTACAGATTACACCAATAGGATAGGAGATACAGCAATTCGAAATATGGAGGAAATGTTAAACTCCCAACATTTAACACCTTATATCTCCTTCATAAATACAGATAGAATGCTGGAATTGTGCACAATTGTAGAGGTAGACAAGTACTATAACTGCCCATGTTTTCGTACAGATTGCACCAATAGGATAGGAGATACAGCAATTCGAAATATGGAGGAAATGTAAAACTCCCAAACTTTAACACCTTATATCTCCTTCATAAATACAGATAGAAAGCTGGAATTGTGCACAATTGTAGAGGTAGACAATTACTATAACTGCCCATGTTTTTCGTAGATTTTACACCAATAGGATAGGAGATACAGCAATTCGAAATATGGAGGAAATGTAAAACTCCCAAACTTTAACACCTTATATCTCTTTTATAAATACAGATAGAAAGCTGGAATTGTGCACAATTGTAGAGGTAGACAAGTACTATAACTGCCCATGTTTTCGTACAGATTGCACCAATAGGATAGGAGATACAGCAGTTCGAAATATGGAGGAAATGTAAAACTCCCAAACTTTAACACCTTATATCTCTTTTATAAATACAGATAGAAAGCTGGAATTGTGCACAATTGTAGAGGTAGGCAAGTACTATAACTGCCCATGTTTTTCGTAGATTTTACACCAATAGGATAGGAGATACAGCAATTCGAAATATGGGGGAAATGTAAAACTCCCAACATTTAACACCTTATATCTCTTTTATAAATACAGATAGAAAGCTGGAATTGTGCACAATTGTAGAGGTAGACAAGTACTATAACTGCCCATGTTTTCGTACAGATTACACCAATAGGATAGGAGATACAGCAATTCGAAATATGGAGGAAATGTAAAACTCCCAACATTTAACACCTTTTATCTCCTTCATAAATACAGATAGAAAGCTGGAATTGTGCACAATTGTAGAGGTAGACAAGTACTATAACTGCCCATGTTTTCGTACAGATTGCACCAATAGGATAGGAGATACAGCAATTCGAAATATGTAGGAAATGTAAAACTCCCAACATTTAACACCTTATATCTCCTTCATAAATACAGATAGAAAGCTGGAATTGTGCACAATTGTAGAGGTAGACAAGTACTATAACTGCCCATGTTTTCGTACAGATTGCACCAATAGGATAGGAGATACAGCAATTCGAAATATGGAGTAAATGTAAAACTCCCAACATTTAACACCTTATATCTCCTTCATAAATACAGATAGAAAGCTGGAATTGTGCACAATTGTAGAGGTAGACAATACTATACCTGCCCATGTTTTCGTACAGATTGCACCAATAGGATAGGAGATACAGCAATTCGAAATATGGAGGAAATGTAAAACTCCCAACATTTAACACCTTATATCTCCTTCATAAATACAGATAGAAAGCTGGAATTGTGCACAATTGTAGAGGTAGACATGTACTATAACTGCCCTTGTTTTCGTACAGATTACACCAATAGGATAGGAGATACAGCAATTCGAAATATGGAGGAAATGTTAAACTCCCAACATTTAACACCTTATATCTCCTTCATAAATACAGATAGAATGCTGGAATTGTGCACAATTGTAGAGGTAGACAAGTACTATAACTGCCCATGTTTTCGTACAGATTGCACCAATAGGATAGGAGATACAGCAATTCGAAATATGGAGGAAATGTAAAACTCCCAAACTTTAACACCTTATATCTCCTTCATAAATACAGATAGAAAGCTGGAATTGTGCACAATTGTAGAGGTAGACAATTACTATAACTGCCCATGTTTTTCGTAGATTTTACACCAATAGGATAGGAGATACAGCAATTCGAAATATGGAGGAAATGTAAAACTCCCAAACTTTAACACCTTATATCTCTTTTATAAATACAGATAGAAAGCTGGAATTGTGCACAATTGTAGAGGTAGACAAGTACTATAACTGCCCATGTTTTCGTACAGATTGCACCAATAGGATAGGAGATACAGCAGTTCGAAATATGGAGGAAATGTAAAACTCCCAAACTTTAACACCTTATATCTCTTTTATAAATACAGATAGAAAGCTGGAATTGTGCACAATTGTAGAGGTAGGCAAGTACTATAACTGCCCATGTTTTTCGTAGATTTTACACCAATAGGATAGGAGATACAGCAATTCGAAATATGGGGGAAATGTAAAACTCCCAACATTTAACACCTTATATCTCTTTTATAAATACAGATAGAAAGCTGGAATTGTGCACAATTGTAGAGGTAGACAAGTACTATAACTGCCCATGTTTTCGTACAGATTACACCAATAGGATAGGAGATACAGCAATTCGAAATATGGAGGAAATGTAAAACTCCCAACATTTAACACCTTTTATCTCCTTCATAAATACAGATAGAAAGCTGGAATTGTGCACAATTGTAGAGGTAGACAAGTACTATAACTGCCCATGTTTTCGTACAGATTGCACCAATAGGATAGGAGATACAGCAATTCGAAATATGTAGGAAATGTAAAACTCCCAACATTTAACACCTTATATCTCCTTCATAAATACAGATAGAAAGCTGGAATTGTGCACAATTGTAGAGGTAGACAAGTACTATAACTGCCCATGTTTTCGTACAGATTGCACCAATAGGATAGGAGATACAGCAATTCGAAATATGGAGTAAATGTAAAACTCCCAAACTTTAAGACCATATATCTCCTTTATAAATACAGATAGAAAGCGGAAATTGTGCACAATTGTAGAGGTAGACAAGTACTATAACTGCCCATGTTTTCGTACAGATTGCACTAATAGGATAGGAGATACAGCAATTAGAAATATGGAGGAAATGTAAAACTCCCAAACTTTAACACCTTATATCTCTTTTATAAATACAGATAGAAAGCTGGAATTGTGCACAATTGTAGAGGTAGGCAAGTACTAAAACTGCCCATGTTTTTCGCAGATTTTACACCAATAGGATAGGAGATACAGCAATTAGAAATATGGAGGAAATGTAAAACTCCCAAAATTTAACACCTTATATCTCCTTCATAAATACAGATAGAAAGCTGGAATTGTGCACAATTGTAGAGGTAGGCAAGTACTATAACTGCCCATGTTTTCGTACAGATTGCACCAATAGGATAGGAGATACAGCAATTCGAAATATGGAGGAAATGTAAAACTCCCAACATTTAACACCTTATATCTCCTTCATAAATACAGATAGAAAGCTGGAATTGTGCACAATTGTAGAGGTAGACAAGTACTATAACTGCCCATGTTTTCGTACAGATTGCACCAATAGGATAGGAGATACAGCAATTCGAAATATGGAGGAAATGTAAAACTCCCAAATTTTAACACCTTATATCTCTTTTATAAATACAGATAGAAAGCTGGAATTGTGCACAATTGTAGAGGTAGGCAAGTACTATAACTGCCCATGTTTTTCGTAGATTTTACACCAATAAGATAGGAGATACAGCAATTCGAAATATGGGGGAAATGTAAAACTCCCAACATTTAACACCTTATATCTCTTTCATAAATACAAATAGAAAGCTGGAATGGTGCACAATTGTAGAGGTAGACAAGTACTATAACTGCCCATGTTTTCGTACAGATTACACCAATAGGATAAGAGATACAGCAATTCGAAATATGGAGGAAATGTAAAACTCCCAAAATTTAACACCTTATATCTCCTTCATAAATACAGATAGAAAGCTGGAATTGTGCACAATTGTAGAGGTAGGCAAGTACTATAACTGCCCATGTTTTTCGCAGATTTTACACCAATAGGATAGGAGATACAGCAATTAGAAATATGGAGGAAATGTAAAACTCCCAAAATTTAACACCTTATATCTCCTTCATAAATACAGATAGAAAGCTGGAATTGTGCACAATTGTAGAGGTAGGCAAGTACTATAACTGCCCATGTTTTTCGCAGATTTTACACCAATAGGATAGGAGATACAGCAATTAGAAATATGGAGGAAATGTAAAACTCCCAAAATTTAACACCTTATATCTCCTTCATAAATACAGATAGAAAGCTGGAATTGTGCGCAATTGTAGAGGTAGACAAGTACTATAACTGCCCATGTTTTCGTACAGATTGCACTAATAGGATAGGAGATACAGCAATTAGAAATATGGAGGAAATGTAAAACTCCCAAACTTTAACACCTTATATCTCTTTTATAAATACAGATAGAAAGCTGGAATTGTGCACAATTGTAGAGGTAGGCAAGTACTATAACTGCCCATGTTTTTCGCAGATTTTACACCAATAGGATAGGAGATACAGCAATTAGAAATATGGAGGAAATGTAAAACTCCCAAAATTTAACACCTTATATCTCCTTCATAAATACAGATAGAAAGCTGGAATTGTGCACAATTGTAGAGGTAGGCAAGTACTATAACTGCCCATGTTTTCGTACAGATTGCACCAATAGGATAGGAGATACAGCAATTCGAAATATGGAGGAAATGTAAAACTCCCAACATTTAACACCTTATATCTCCTTCATAAATACAGATAGAAAGCTGGAATTGTGCACAATTGTAGAGGTAGACAAGTACTATAACTGCCCATGTTTTCGTAGAGATTACACCAATAGGATAGGAGATACAGCAATTCAAAATTTGAAGGAAATGTAGAACTCCCAAACTTTAAGACCATATATCTCCTTTATAAATACAGATAGAAAGCGGAAATTGTGCACAATTGTAGAGGTAGACAAGTACTATAACTGCCCATGTTTTCGTACAGATTGCACTAATAGGATAGGAGATACAGCAATTAGAAATATGGAGGAAATGTAAAACTCCCAAACTTTAACACCTTATATCTCTTTTATAAATACAGATAGAAAGCTGGAATTGTGCACAATTGTAGAGGTAGGCAAGTACTATAACTGCCCATGTTTTTCGCAGATTTTACACCAATAGGATAGGAGATACAGCAATTAGAAATATGGAGGAAATGTAAAACTCCCAAAATTTAACACCTTATATCTCCTTCATAAATACAGATAGAAAGCTGGAATTGTGCACAATTGTAGAGGTAGGCAAGTACTATAACTGCCCATGTTTTCGTACAGATTGCACCAATAGGATAGGAGATACAGCAATTCGAAATATGGAGGAAACGTAAAACTCCCAACATTTAACACCTTATATCTCCTTCATAAATACAGATAGAAAGCTGGAATTGTGCACAATTGTAGAGGTAGACAAGTACTATAACTGCCCATGTTTTCGTACAGATTGCACCAATAGGATAGGAGATACAGCAATTCGAAATATGGAGGAAATGTAAAACTCCCAAATTTTAACACCTTATATCTCTTTTATAAATACAGATAGAAAGCTGGAATTGTGCACAATTGTAGAGGTAGGCAAGTACTATAACTGCCCATGTTTTTCGTAGATTTTACACCAATAAGATAGGAGATACAGCAATTCGAAATATGGGGGAAATGTAAAACTCCCAACATTTAACACCTTATATCTCTTTCATAAATACAAATAGAAAGCTGGAATGGTGCACAATTGTAGAGGTAGACAAGTACTATAACTGCCCATGTTTTCGTACAGATTACACCAATAGGATAAGAGATACAGCAATTCGAAATATGGAGGAAATGTAAAACTCCCAAAATTTAACACCTTATATCTCCTTCATAAATACAGATAGAAAGCTGGAATTGTGCACAATTGTAGAGGTAGACAAGTACTATAAGTGCCCATGTTTTCGTACAGATTGCACCAATAGGATAGGAGATACAGCAATTCGAAATATGGGGGAAATGTAAAACTCCCAACATTTAACACCTTATATCTCTTTTATAAATACAGATAGAAAGCTGGAATTGTGCACAATTGTAGAGGTAGACAAGTACTATAACTGCCCATGTTTTCGTACAGATTGCACCAATAGGATAGGAGATACAGCAATACGAAATATGGAGGAAATAAAACTCCCAAACTTTAACACCTTATATCTCTTTTATAAATACAGATAGAAAGCTGGAATTGTGCACAATTGTAGAGGTAGGCAAGTACTATAACTGCCCATGTTTTCGTATAGATTGCACCAATAGGATAGGAGATACAGCATTTCGAAATATGGAGGAAATGTAAAACTCCCAAACTTTAACACCTTATATCTCTTTTATAAATACAGAAAGAAAGCTGGAATTGTGCACAATTCTAGAGGTAGGCAAGTACTATAACTGCCCATGTTTTTCGTAGATTTTACACCAATAGGATAGGAGATACAGCAATTCGAAATATGGGGGAAATGTAAAACTCCCAACATTTAACACCTTATATCTCTTTAATAAATACAGATAGAAAGCTGGAATTGTGCACAATTGTAGAGGTAGACAAGTACTATAACTGCCCATGTTTTCGTACAGATTACACCAATAGGATAGGAGATACAGCAATTCGAAATATGGAGGAAATGTAAAACTCCCAACATTTAACACCTTATATCTCCTTCATAAATACAGATAGAAAGCTGGAATTGTGCACAATTGTAGAGGTAGACAATACTATACCTGCCCATGTTTTCGTACAGATTGCACCAATAGGATAGGAGATACAGCAATTCGAAATATGGAGGAAATGTAAAACTCCCAACATTTAACACCTTATATCTCCTTCATAAATACAGATAGAAAGCTGGAATTGTGCACAATTGTAGAGGTAGACATGTACTATAACTGCCCTTGTTTTCGTACAGATTACACCAATAGGATAGGAGATACAGCAATTCGAAATATGGAGGAAATGTTAAACTCCCAACATTTAACACCTTATATCTCCTTCATAAATACAGATAGAATGCTGGAATTGTGCACAATTGTAGAGGTAGACAAGTACTATAACTGCCCATGTTTTCGTACAGATTGCACCAATAGGATAGGAGATACAGCAATTCGAAATATGGAGGAAATGTAAAACTCCCAAACTTTAACACCTTATATCTCCTTCATAAATACAGATAGAAAGCTGGAATTGTGCACAATTGTAGAGGTAGACAATTACTATAACTGCCCATGTTTTTCGTAGATTTTACACCAATAGGATAGGAGATACAGCAATTCGAAATATGGAGGAAATGTAAAACTCCCAAACTTTAACACCTTATATCTCTTTTATAAATACAGATAGAAAGCTGGAATTGTGCACAATTGTAGAGGTAGACAAGTACTATAACTGCCCATGTTTTCGTACAGATTGCACCAATAGGATAGGAGATACAGCAGTTCGAAATATGGAGGAAATGTAAAACTCCCAAACTTTAACACCTTATATCTCTTTTATAAATACAGATAGAAAGCTGGAATTGTGCACAATTGTAGAGGTAGGCAAGTACTATAACTGCCCATGTTTTTCGTAGATTTTACACCAATAGGATAGGAGATACAGCAATTCGAAATATGGGGGAAATGTAAAACTCCCAACATTTAACACCTTATATCTCTTTTATAAATACAGATAGAAAGCTGGAATTGTGCACAATTGTAGAGGTAGACAAGTACTATAACTGCCCATGTTTTCGTACAGATTACACCAATAGGATAGGAGATACAGCAATTCGAAATATGGAGGAAATGTAAAACTCCCAACATTTAACACCTTTTATCTCCTTCATAAATACAGATAGAAAGCTGGAATTGTGCACAATTGTAGAGGTAGACAAGTACTATAACTGCCCATGTTTTCGTACAGATTGCACCAATAGGATAGGAGATACAGCAATTCGAAATATGTAGGAAATGTAAAACTCCCAACATTTAACACCTTATATCTCCTTCATAAATACAGATAGAAAGCTGGAATTGTGCACAATTGTAGAGGTAGACAAGTACTATAACTGCCCATGTTTTCGTACAGATTGCACCAATAGGATAGGAGATACAGCAATTCGAAATATGGAGTAAATGTAAAACTCCCAACATTTAACACCTTATATCTCCTTCATAAATACAGATAGAAAGCTGGAATTGTGCACAATTGTAGAGGTAGACAATACTATACCTGCCCATGTTTTCGTACAGATTGCACCAATAGGATAGGAGATACAGCAATTCGAAATATGGAGGAAATGTAAAACTCCCAACATTTAACACCTTATATCTCCTTCATAAATACAGATAGAAAGCTGGAATTGTGCACAATTGTAGAGGTAGACATGTACTATAACTGCCCTTGTTTTCGTACAGATTACACCAATAGGATAGGAGATACAGCAATTCGAAATATGGAGGAAATGTTAAACTCCCAACATTTAACACCTTATATCTCCTTCATAAATACAGATAGAATGCTGGAATTGTGCACAATTGTAGAGGTAGACAAGTACTATAACTGCCCATGTTTTCGTACAGATTGCACCAATAGGATAGGAGATACAGCAATTCGAAATATGGAGGAAATGTAAAACTCCCAAACTTTAACACCTTATATCTCCTTCATAAATACAGATAGAAAGCTGGAATTGTGCACAATTGTAGAGGTAGACAATTACTATAACTGCCCATGTTTTTCGTAGATTTTACACCAATAGGATAGGAGATACAGCAATTCGAAATATGGAGGAAATGTAAAACTCCCAAACTTTAACACCTTATATCTCTTTTATAAATACAGATAGAAAGCTGGAATTGTGCACAATTGTAGAGGTAGACAAGTACTATAACTGCCCATGTTTTCGTACAGATTGCACCAATAGGATAGGAGATACAGCAGTTCGAAATATGGAGGAAATGTAAAACTCCCAAACTTTAACACCTTATATCTCTTTTATAAATACAGATAGAAAGCTGGAATTGTGCACAATTGTAGAGGTAGGCAAGTACTATAACTGCCCATGTTTTTCGTAGATTTTACACCAATAGGATAGGAGATACAGCAATTCGAAATATGGGGGAAATGTAAAACTCCCAACATTTAACACCTTATATCTCTTTTATAAATACAGATAGAAAGCTGGAATTGTGCACAATTGTAGAGGTAGACAAGTACTATAACTGCCCATGTTTTCGTACAGATTACACCAATAGGATAGGAGATACAGCAATTCGAAATATGGAGGAAATGTAAAACTCCCAACATTTAACACCTTTTATCTCCTTCATAAATACAGATAGAAAGCTGGAATTGTGCACAATTGTAGAGGTAGACAAGTACTATAACTGCCCATGTTTTCGTACAGATTGCACCAATAGGATAGGAGATACAGCAATTCGAAATATGTAGGAAATGTAAAACTCCCAACATTTAACACCTTATATCTCCTTCATAAATACAGATAGAAAGCTGGAATTGTGCACAATTGTAGAGGTAGACAAGTACTATAACTGCCCATGTTTTCGTACAGATTGCACCAATAGGATAGGAGATACAGCAATTCGAAATATGGAGTAAATGTAAAACTCCCAAACTTTAAGACCATATATCTCCTTTATAAATACAGATAGAAAGCGGAAATTGTGCACAATTGTAGAGGTAGACAAGTACTATAACTGCCCATGTTTTCGTACAGATTGCACTAATAGGATAGGAGATACAGCAATTAGAAATATGGAGGAAATGTAAAACTCCCAAACTTTAACACCTTATATCTCTTTTATAAATACAGATAGAAAGCTGGAATTGTGCACAATTGTAGAGGTAGGCAAGTACTAAAACTGCCCATGTTTTTCGCAGATTTTACACCAATAGGATAGGAGATACAGCAATTAGAAATATGGAGGAAATGTAAAACTCCCAAAATTTAACACCTTATATCTCCTTCATAAATACAGATAGAAAGCTGGAATTGTGCACAATTGTAGAGGTAGGCAAGTACTATAACTGCCCATGTTTTCGTACAGATTGCACCAATAGGATAGGAGATACAGCAATTCGAAATATGGAGGAAATGTAAAACTCCCAACATTTAACACCTTATATCTCCTTCATAAATACAGATAGAAAGCTGGAATTGTGCACAATTGTAGAGGTAGACAAGTACTATAACTGCCCATGTTTTCGTACAGATTGCACCAATAGGATAGGAGATACAGCAATTCGAAATATGGAGGAAATGTAAAACTCCCAAATTTTAACACCTTATATCTCTTTTATAAATACAGATAGAAAGCTGGAATTGTGCACAATTGTAGAGGTAGGCAAGTACTATAACTGCCCATGTTTTTCGTAGATTTTACACCAATAAGATAGGAGATACAGCAATTCGAAATATGGGGGAAATGTAAAACTCCCAACATTTAACACCTTATATCTCTTTCATAAATACAAATAGAAAGCTGGAATGGTGCACAATTGTAGAGGTAGACAAGTACTATAACTGCCCATGTTTTCGTACAGATTACACCAATAGGATAAGAGATACAGCAATTCGAAATATGGAGGAAATGTAAAACTCCCAAAATTTAACACCTTATATCTCCTTCATAAATACAGATAGAAAGCTGGAATTGTGCACAATTGTAGAGGTAGACAAGTACTATAACTGCCCATGTTTTCGTACAGATTGCACCAATAGGATAGGAGATACAGCAATTCGAAATATGGAGGAAATGTAAAACTCCCAAACTTTAACACCTTATATCTCCTTCATAAATACAGATAGAAAGCTGGAATTGTGCACAATTGTAGAGGTAGACAAGTACTATAAGTGCCCATGTTTTCGTACAGATTGCACCAATAGGATAGGAGATACAGCAATTCGAAATATGGGGGAAATGTAAAACTCCCAACATTTAACACCTTATATCTCTTTTATAAATACAGATAGAAAGCTGGAATTGTGCACAATTGTAGAGGTAGACAAGTACTATAACTGCCCATGTTTTCGTACAGATTGCACCAATAGGATAGGAGATACAGCAATACGAAATATGGAGGAAATAAAACTCCCAAACTTTAACACCTTATATCTCTTTTATAAATACAGATAGAAAGCTGGAATTGTGCACAATTGTAGAGGTAGGCAAGTACTATAACTGCCCATGTTTTCGTATAGATTGCACCAATAGGATGGGAGATACAGCATTTCGAAATATGGAGGAAATGTAAAACTCCCAAACTTTAACACCTTATATCTCTTTTATAAATACAGAAAGAAAGCTGGAATTGTGCACAATTCTAGAGGTAGGCAAGTACTATAACTGCCCATGTTTTTCGTAGATTTTACACCAATAGGATAGGAGATACAGCAATTCGAAATATGGGGGAAATGTAAAACTCCCAACATTTAACACCTTATATCTCTTTAATAAATACAGATAGAAAGCTGGAATTGTGCACAATTGTAGAGGTAGACAAGTACTATAACTGCCCATGTTTTCGTACAGATTACACCAATAGGATAGGAGATACAGCAATTCGAAATATGGAGGAAATGTAAAACTCCCAACATTTAACACCTTATATCTCCTTCATAAATACAGATAGAAAGCTGGAATTGTGCACAATTGTAGAGGTAGACAATACTATACCTGCCCATGTTTTCGTACAGATTGCACCAATAGGATAGGAGATACAGCAATTCGAAATATGGAGGAAATGTAAAACTCCCAACATTTAACACCTTATATCTCCTTCATAAATACAGATAGAAAGCTGGAATTGTGCACAATTGTAGAGGTAGACATGTACTATAACTGCCCTTGTTTTCGTACAGATTACACCAATAGGATAGGAGATACAGCAATTCGAAATATGGAGGAAATGTTAAACTCCCAACATTTAACACCTTATATCTCCTTCATAAATACAGATAGAATGCTGGAATTGTGCACAATTGTAGAGGTAGACAAGTACTATAACTGCCCATGTTTTCGTACAGATTGCACCAATAGGATAGGAGATACAGCAATTCGAAATATGGAGGAAATGTAAAACTCCCAAACTTTAACACCTTATATCTCCTTCATAAATACAGATAGAAAGCTGGAATTGTGCACAATTGTAGAGGTAGACAATTACTATAACTGCCCATGTTTTTCGTAGATTTTACACCAATAGGATAGGAGATACAGCAATTCGAAATATGGAGGAAATGTAAAACTCCCAAACTTTAACACCTTATATCTCTTTTATAAATACAGATAGAAAGCTGGAATTGTGCACAATTGTAGAGGTAGACAAGTACTATAACTGCCCATGTTTTCGTACAGATTGCACCAATAGGATAGGAGATACAGCAGTTCGAAATATGGAGGAAATGTAAAACTCCCAAACTTTAACACCTTATATCTCTTTTATAAATACAGATAGAAAGCTGGAATTGTGCACAATTGTAGAGGTAGGCAAGTACTATAACTGCCCATGTTTTTCGTAGATTTTACACCAATAGGATAGGAGATACAGCAATTCGAAATATGGGGGAAATGTAAAACTCCCAACATTTAACACCTTATATCTCTTTTATAAATACAGATAGAAAGCTGGAATTGTGCACAATTGTAGAGGTAGACAAGTACTATAACTGCCCATGTTTTCGTACAGATTACACCAATAGGATAGGAGATACAGCAATTCGAAATATGGAGGAAATGTAAAACTCCCAACATTTAACACCTTTTATCTCCTTCATAAATACAGATAGAAAGCTGGAATTGTGCACAATTGTAGAGGTAGACAAGTACTATAACTGCCCATGTTTTCGTACAGATTGCACCAATAGGATAGGAGATAGAGCAATTCGAAATATGTAGGAAATGTAAAACTCCCAACATTTAACACCTTATATCTCCTTCATAAATACAGATAGAAAGCTGGAATTGTGCACAATTGTAGAGGTAGACAAGTACTATAACTGCCCATGTTTTCGTACAGATTGCACCAATAGGATAGGAGATACAGCAATTCGAAATATGGAGTAAATGTAAAACCCCCAAACTTTAACACCTTATATCTCCTTCATAAATACAGATAGAAAGCTGGAATTGTGCACAATTGTAGAGGTAGACAAGTACTATAACTGCCTATGTTTTCGTACAGATTACACCAATAGGATAGGAGATACAGCAATTCGAAATATGGAGGAAATGTAAAACTCCCAAACTTTAACACCTTGAAGGACCCCCCATGAAGTAAATTGGTGTAAAGTTTTATGAAGTACGTCTATAACATCCTAATTTTAAAACTATTTTTTAATCTAGGTTTAAACACAATCTTTTCTTTTTAATGAATGAAAAAATAATTTAGGCAAAATGATCTCTTTAAGCTATAAGATAAACATTAATAAAATTGTCAGTTACAAGCAATTATTTATTCACTAGTAATTACTTTTAACTTATCTTTTAGTGCTGAACTCTAGCGGCGCTAACGAGTTGCTATATCTCGGTCAGCCTAGGAAAAATGGGCTTTCAGAAAGGAAATTTTAAATACATTTGTGCTGTGTAGGTTATAAGAGAAGGATAATTAATTTCAGAGTCGTAATTTTCATAGACATCTTGTAGCCTGTATTAAATAATTATTAAGTTTATTTTTAACTATTTTACTATTTTAAGATTTGAGAGATGGGCCGGATAGAGATTCTGACCTGCATTTGTACTGGTTGTTAGTATTTAAAAAAAAGTATCAGGGCTAAAGCCTGATAATTAGAAGGCAATTTGCCTCTACCACATGGTATCCTCAAATGACTTGAACCATTTATAATGAATGAAAATGCCTCAGTAATGTAGGAATAAGTAGCCTTAGCAATCGGTGGATGAAATCCTCAAGCCAAAGGCGTAAAAGTACATTATTAACCACTCGCGTAAGTTTACTGAGGTTCCAAGAAAGTTGGGTGGCTATTCGGTGACAGCTCTTGGTGAAGGCCGCGGCAGACATGGGCCTAATCAAGGAATGGTCTTTATTGGTTTGACAGGAAGAAAGACGGCAACGGAAGTATGCAGACAAAACAGTTTAAATTTTTTTTTGTTGATATTGGAAAATAAGATAAATTCATTCTTAAGTGGGGATTTTATTTATGATTACTTCCGGTCCAAGCAAAAGGCACGCCCAGTTGCGTGATCAGCACTAAAAGTTGGTCCATTCAATCTTTATCAAGGTGTCCTACTTCAGAATTTCACCTCTAATCAAACCGACAGCACTGTAGAGTTGCTCCATCCTTGAAGATACCTTAGAAATTTGCCCAGTAAAATGGTACTTCTTTTGCAACATACTTTGAGAACCTCGAATTAGCTGGGTGGGACCTTTGCCCCACGGCACAGCAGCCAAAAGAGGGTTATTGTGCCTTTCCCTTTTTGGATCTAGTTGACCAAACCTCCCCCTACTAAAGAGGTTGAGGACTTTCCCTACTAGTTTTTTTTTGCGCTACTATCTCCTTTGGTCTCAACGTGCCGAAATGTTTCATAGTGCAACCACTCAATTGCAACGCAATTGAACAACAATTGAGAGGCCGTTTCCTCCTCATCTTGAAACAATCTGCACAACGGTTCCGAGCTAATAAGCCTCCACCTTGAACAGATAACTATGCCCTATGTGTACTGTGTAAATATATTGGGAGTGTAACAGTTGAGGCGAGGGGCCACATTTGAACAGAATTTACATTTTCAGTTACAGAGTGCACCAGAATAGTATTATTGAACCTTTTTATTTTGTTTTCTACAACTTTCAAGTATCCTGAACAGATCTATATCAATAAACAGTTGGTACTTTACATACATATCTATATTTTTTTAATTTAAAAATGTTGTGTCAAATGTGAATATCTTCCCCACTGGTAGGGCACCTTTGAACACAATATGAAATAGAAAGAAATGATATTACTTTACTCTGAATCTACCTTCTATCAGTTATTTCTCTCGACTACTACATTACTTTCTCTTTTAAACCACTGAAATCTAGTTCGGGGATGTTGTACACGAAGTGATGATGGTTTTAGGAAGTTTGAACGAAATATTCGGTTTGTTGCGCTTCCTTAAGTACAGAAAAAAGTCACAAACTTGCAGGTCGGTAGGGCACCTTTTAACTGTGATGTTGAAATGGGCCCCCTCTCCTTCCATAAAAGAAAATATAATATCCAACACTTTTTGCAAACAAATAGTCTTTTGTAAATACTAGATTTAGAATACGAATTCCAAATGGTAATATGGACTAACAATACTTACACCTTGTCCACTACAATCTTCACAATACACTTCCAAAGATGAAGCAAAAATTTTACTTCCACCTTACAAAATATAACATTCCTCAATTCTGGCTTTACTAAACTATGAAAACGAAGTGAAACTCTGTCACAATTATACAACAGGTCTACCACAACATATGGAGAAAATTACCAATCATAAATGTTTTAAATATTTGGCGAGAAATTAAAACCGTTCATTGGTGCCCCCTCTCCCATATATGTTGCTCATGTTCATGTTGTTAGACTGGGGATACCCGCAGGGACGCCAAGTACCCTGAAGAAGTGGCTAATCCATTTCCCCCTACGGGGTGAGAACTTCTAAATAATATTACTAACGAAAAATCGGAATAAAATAATATCAATTCCAAAGCGATAGATCTCTATCGCATGGCAAGAGCCCATTAATGATAATTGCCAGTAGAAGTGAATCTCAACTTCGAAAGTATACATTAAACGAGTAAATCAGACAAGAAACGACTGTACTCAGTCCTACTCGCTCCCAATCTGGACCTAGGGACTTGAACTGTACGGAACAGCTGAGCGTTCGAACCTACATAAACAGGATTCGAACCCTCCTTGACGCACCCTTCTTCGTGAGCAATCATACCATCCACACCATACCTGTGAATCCCCTTGTTTTGTGATCTTGCCCAGTCCCCGCCGCTTCAAATTCCACCACCAAACTTTACCTACACCATAATCCCTTAATCAGCAACTTGTCACTGCACTAACCTCCAGTTTAAATCTCAGTCCTCGCAGACTGAGGCGCCGATGGCCTCACGATCACCTGATCGAGAGATAGACTGGGCATCCCTCGCATTCAATCCATTCGGTATTTTATAACAACCGACTTATGATGGTCAGCGATGGATGGCCTTCATTCCTGTGATTGTATTTTATTTACTCATTTATTATTTTATTTTGTTTTTACTTTACTTTTCACTTTATTTAATTTTAATTTTAAGAGGGTCCAATAAGTTCACGTACACCTTTATACTGATGCCCTATGGGACGGAAACAGAGAAACTCTGGTATTCATTTGTACTTCTATAGAAGCAAAAACTAGGTGCCACGATAGCCGAGCGGTTAGAGGCGAGGCCCGCAAAGCTGATATGTATTTGTTGGTACTGGGTTCGATTCCCCGGTCTAAAGGCCTTAGATTTTATTTAATGGTTAATAAAAGAAATTTACAGTAAAGTATGTTTGCTAGTCGCCTCCGTCCACGACTCCTAATTGGTAGTTGGACGTTAAGCCCCGCCTGAAAAAATAGGCGATTACTTTACTTTATTTAATTTTTGTTTCTATTTCATATTTATGCTGCGTTATACGTTCGTCATATATGCTTCTTGCGTCTACGTATTACGCAGTTAATAATAATAATAATAATCATCATAATAATAATAATTTATTGCTTTTAGAGTGTACACTCACAGCAAGGAGTTGACCCATGCAATTACAATATAAAACAGATGTAATAGAATATAACTACAATATACAATACAATAATTTCATGTTTAAAGAATAAGCAAAGAATCAAATGATCAGATATAAGATAAACACAAACAGAACTGAAATGTCGTACTAATGAAATAATAATAATAAAGTAAATAAATTCTTAGCTCATTAATTTAAATCAACCGAACATAAAATTATGCTATTTATATTTTACTATACCTTATATTTTTCAAGGCATTAACCAAAAATATCAAAACTTAATCTGAAGCTAAGAACTGGTTAATAATTTCCTGTAGGTCAAAATTTTGACTACAAAATTAAAAACATCAATAATTTGGGTAGTGGTTGTGAAAGTAAACAAATTGCAGAATATTTCAGTCCTATCTGAACTCGTCTGAAGGTAAGTGGGAATTAAATCGTTTCTAACGCCCTCAAACATCGGGCACTCCCACTAGACAATGGAGTCAGTGAATCCGAGCCGCCACAAAGTTTGCATCTCTCAACGCTGACAAATATAAATCTTTCATTATTGAATAGTATTCTGGCGCTTTTTTAGGTTGGCTAAGCGAATTTGGCTCAGAATCCTTATCTTAATAATATTCAAACTGAAATGTAAATAAACTTCTTGCATTCCCAAGGTACTTATATGCCTGTATAGGATATACGTTCGTCTATGTATTAACGCAATTGCGAATGGATCAATAAAGGACAAACAAATATAAGAATTTAAGAATCATTTGTTGAGACTTGGCCTAGAGGACTGCCTTTTGTTGTCTAAGTTTGATTATTCTTCACAATAACTATGAGATTATAATTTTTTTTTCTTTTTTTGTAGAACTGTGAACGAAAAAATAGAAAATTCCAGCCCTAACGCTGAAGAATTGCACACTTTAATTGTACCAGCAGAGAGCGTGCACTCTGCAAACACAACTAATCTACTTGAGAAGCGTGCTTAATAAGGTACGCTGCATTCTTTTCTCTTATTTATAGCATTTTTTTTCTCTATCACTTTTTCTCTTTTGTTCAATGTTTTTACTTCTTCCTTGACCCGGAGAGAAAAACCAAAAAGAAAAGGTTATTGCATTCACAGAAGTCGTTGGAAAATGAATTTTCTACGGTCATATTTCACTAGTTCACTCGTACTAAGGAGGGCGGGCCAAAACTAAAGGTGGCCTAGATAGTAAACCTGCAGTGCCAAATTTCCACCTCATGATGAAGTGGATATACGTATACTGGGTGATCTATTTAAAACGCACCAATCGCTAATAACTTTTTAGGAAAGTAAAATTCCGAAAAACCTACGAAGTAAACTATACGAGTATGTTGTTTTTTTTTTTTTTTGGTCGTTTTCAAATTTTCCAACCGCGATGCTGTATCATCATTTTAGGCGGAGTTACGGCTAAAAACCTGATTAGGGTTTCATAAGGACCACTGGTTTTGACAATGATTATGAAAACTACATAAAAATGGTGAAAAATGCCATTAACCCCGTTACGATATTCCTAATATTTGTCGAGATATTTAAGATCAAAGTTACAATTTTATCTTATTCGTGATCGGTTTTCAATATTAATTTTACACCAGAAATACACGTTTTGGGAGGTCCTTTGACCGCAAAAAAATGTTATTTGTGAGCCAAAGAACAAAAATAATAATAATTGAAGATTTTAAAGTGGTTTGTAATGAAATGGTAGTGGGAAAACCAGGATATACATTTGTTTTATCATCAAATAAAAGCAATCATCACATCATTTTAACGCACCCCGTATGCAAGACTTCTTGACGTATGATTACGGTTAGAATATCTTGCCAGGGAAGAGTGAGTGTTGGTCTAGTGATCAAGAGCGTGGCTTTGTAAGTGAGAGATCGCTAGTTCGAATCCCGCTGGTGCAGTCATTTACAATACTTAATAGATCATAACACTTTTTTAAATAAAATGTACTCATGCGAGGGATTCGAACTGGAGACCTCCCACTTACAAAGCCACGCTCTTGATCACTAGACCAACACCCTGGCAAGATATTCTTACCCTCTAAACATAGGTCAAGAAGTCTTGCATACGGGGTACATTAAAATGATGTGATGGTTGATGATAAAAATTCATCCTGATTCACCCACAACTATTACATTACACTACATTCTTTAAAATCTTCAATTAGTATTATTTTTGTTCTTTGCGTCACCAATAACATTTTTTGCAGTAAGAGGACCTCCCCAAAACGTGTATTTCTGGTGGAAAATTAAAATCGAAAACCGATCACGAATATGATAAAATTGTAACTTTGATCTTAAATAACTCAACAAATATTAGGGATATCGAAACGAGGTTAACGTCATTTTTCACAGTTTTTTATGTAGTTTTCATAATCATTGTCAAAACCAGTGATTCTCATGCAACCTTGATCAGGTTTTTGGCCGTAACTCCGCCAAAAATAAAGATACAGCATCGTGGGTAAAAAATTTGAAAACTAGGCCAATAAAAACATATAGTTTACTTCGTGGGTTTTTTCGGAATTCCGCTTTCCTAAAAAGTTATTAGCGATTGGTGCGTTTTAAATGGATCACCCTGTATATTTATTTTAAAAAATAAATATTGGGTTGTCCGGAAAATAAAGCAGAATTATGGTTTTAAAAGAAAAAAAAAGAAAAATTAATGATTTATAACAGTTTTTATTAATCAAAATAGACTCCATTACTTTCTATACATTTCTAGCAACGTGTGGGTAACTTTTTCATACCCTCTGTACACAATTTGGAATCTTTAGAATTGTTTTTTTAGAGTCACAATTTTGTCTTAAATATTACTAGAGATAAAGTCGTGTATGAAGTTGCAGATTTCTTCAAGTTTTTGCTCTAATGCTAAAAAATGTTTTGTTTTCAGCGGGCTCCTCAAAGCGCCTAAATCTTTTTTTAGTTTTCTCATACAGGGAATTTCAAAATATTTACCTATTTCTTGGGAAAACTATATTTTAAAACGATTGCTAGGGAGGAAGTGAATGTAATACATTTTTTCTGCAACCATGTAGGGAAGTTCTCATTACTCAATTAAAATCAGCTGTGTAATGCCCAACTTCCCACACTAGTGGGGGGAAATTCCCATTAGTGTCACTTTCCGCACAAGTGAGTGGAAAAACTTTATTGTGCTTCCTTGATATATAAGAAGTTTTGTTATTAACATAAATATTTTCTGTAAAACTTTAATAAGCTTATTTAACGTAACTAAATAATTAAAAAACGAATATTAAACAATAAAATTGAAATTGAAAGGAATATAGAAATAAAAATAATACTTTAATAAATAGATATTTTTAATTATAACAGTTAAAAAGGTTATAGTGTTACCTTATAGAAATTTAAAATGGATTCTAGTGATGCCTGTTTAGAAAACACTCCTCCATCAATAAAAGAAACAGCAGAAAATGTAATAAGTAATGTAAATACGTAAGTAATGTAAATAATTGTAATATAACAATAAATGTTTATAATAAATAAATTACTTTTTGTAGACTGTAAAAATGAAATATTTAATTTTTTTAGTCAATAAATCTAATGGTTGCAGAAAAAATATAATATTTAACTCTAGTGTAAAGTATTTTCCTCACACTCGGCAATTTGCACTTGCACTCGCATCGCTTCGCTCGCTCGTGCGTGCAAACCCTGCCTCGCGTGAGGAAAAGTACTACTTTCCACACTTGTTAAATAAATAACTATTAATGAATGTATTGCAAGGATGAATACATAACTCCTTCATTTGTAAATTTGCGTATTAATAACGTTCATTTCTTATTTGTATTTTCTTGCAGAATAAATCATTTTACATTAGGCTATCAATTTAATAAATTGTATTCAACCTTTACACGACAGCATTAATATATATAGTTGTAGCTGCTAATGTAATTGGAATGCTCTGAGAATTCATGGTGATTCTCTATGACAATTCAAGCAAACTATTTACAAGATAGACTGGGGCGGGTGGATATGGACTCACTGCTGGGCAGGATATACGCCACGTAGACAATCTATTACCGTCTGGTTGCTTATCCTGGATGTTCTAGAGTCGTAGTGTGTGCGTACCTATTCTAGGTCAACGTTAGTTTCCAATTTCAACTTACATCTGTGTTGGTTCGGTCTGCATAGTTTGGTAAAACTATGCAGTTTTTAATTTCTAGTATTCCTGTAAAGAGAAATTAGTGGCTATAGTAATAAATTTAATTCCATATAATCGAAAAATGAAATCCTCTACCAGAAATGACAATTTACAGGTTTGTTTCTTGATCAGACCACAATCTTGATATACAGCAACTATATGGGTGGTCTATGAGTTTTTGCCATCTCTTAACCTACCTAAGTGGTAGTATTGTTGTCACACCATTGGGAATTCAGTCATAAGTTGTCAGGAAAATTCTAATGAGCAGAAGTTGCTGCCAAATTCCTGCAGGGACGCCAACATTCCTAAAGAAGTGCCTCTAGGAAGTTCATAGCATGCTTTTTTTCCTTCCGTTTTGACCATTGTCAGTATGTCATCAATCTTTAGAAAAACATATTTTTTTTCAAAATATTGAATATTACATCAAATTATTATACAGGGTGATTTTTTTTTTTGCATTTGATTTAAGTGCAAGTTTAGTGCAGCAGTAGGAAGTAAAAATTGTTCTTTTTAAGCTGATTTTGAAAGAAATAGGCTTATTTGTTATTGATCATGGTTTATTAATAATTAAATAAATTATTAATATTAAAATAAGTGTAACACAAACCACATGAAACCACTTTAGAGACGTCTACAATGCAATTCATTACATTAATATTGTAAAGGACGAATGCTAACAATATTAAATTTCAAAGTCTTATATTATGTAGTATATTAATGCAATATAGGCGCCACGGTAGCCGAGTGGTTAAGAGATTAGACTCGCAACGCTAAGTTGTATTGTGGTTATTGGTTCGATTCCCGGACCAGGCCTTAGATTTTATTTAACGTTTAATAAATAAATTTTAATTTGAAAGAAATTTATAGAAAACATAGCATTCTAAATTGAATATAATCTAGGAAATTATACAAAAAAAATAGAAATATAATAAATAAAAAATAAAAATAAAGAGATCTAGTTGAATATTTATTGTATACACCTAGAGAAACTTCCATATTTACTTTACTGATATTTGGCCCCTTTCCTTCGTGCCCAAGAAATTGTGAAGTCCAGGCGATGATTAATGGGACGCCTTGTATCTTGTAGTATAGATTAGATCGGGGTCGCCCCAGCCGTGCAGGATGCCCCAGCTACCATGTCACATTTAGGCTATGGTTTGTCCCATGTTATTTCGACATGGGAAAGAAACAGAATTGAGGTCATCGAGTTGGACCATTTTTTTTTTTTTTCTTTTTTTAAAGACATCTAAACATCTACCGACAAGACCCATAATGCACACATGAAATTTTTTATTTTACCACAATTTACGCTATTCAATTTTTTTGAATTTTACGCTTTGTGAAAGAAAATAGATCAATTTAAAATTAAAACTGTCCGGTAGGTTGTTCTTCCGGGTTGTGGTAGAGGTAGTACTGTTGGGAAGACACCCAAATTTGACAATTTTTGTTTTTTATATAGAAGTCAACATTTCGTCGTTGTCAAACCAATATCTGCTATGTGCAAAAAGTATAACTTTGAGATATTGAATGAAAACGTTCTCCTGTCCAAATTTTATATGAAGCAGATTTTTTGTAAACTAATTTAAATTAAAGTTATAAGTGTTATACGTTATTTTAATTGTTTTTTATGTATTCAAATCTAATAATTTATTTATTATTACCAAATTAGAGTAATTTGTGCACATAGCAGATTATAGATTGTCAATTATTGGTACATAGCAGGTATTAGTGAACAAATATGACTAATTTACATTAATATTTTATTATTGAACTGATTACTAACTGATTGAACTTAGATCAAGTTATCTCCAACGGGCCTTTCATACAATGTTGAAGGTTCAGGATACTCTCGAGGAAGACGCCTTCGCTGAGGAAGTATTATATAATCTTGTGGATGGCCGAAGTTTGAAGCACATTTCCACTATTAGACCTGTATAAAAATCCTCTGATATCATTCACTGAGGGTTCACCCTTTTTTACCAGGTCTGATAGACTGGAAATTGGTGGTTAGATGCTCCGTAATCTTATTTGATTACGTTAGTTTTCTTAGTTTTTATTCTGACAATATTCTGACTGATGCATATACAAAAAAGTTTTGTTCTCGTTGGATCCCACATAATCTGACAAAATCTCCAAAAAGATGCTCGTGTCGATTGGTGCAAACAAATGCTTAAGAAATACAATGGCGGTGCTTCAAAAGACGTGTATAAGATTGTAACAGGTGACGAATCATGGATATAAGCGTATGAGCCGGAAACTAAACAGCAGTCGACTGTATGGGTGTTTCAAGATGAACCAAATCCAACAAAAGTTGTTCGCCCTCGAAGCACTTCGAAACAAATGGTCGCCTGTGGCAACAGTGCCTTTAGAGGAACGTAGAATGGGTCAATTCTGAATGGTACACAACCATTTGTTTGCCGGAAGTCTTCGATGAAATAAGGAAAACAAACAAGCGCCGTCTGAACATTCTTCATCAAGACAATGCCAGCTGTCACATATCTCGTCTAACAACCGACTATTTCAGCACTCAAAAAATCGAATATAATGGGTCATCCGCCGTATAGTCCTGATTTGGCACCAAATGACTTCTTTTTGTTTCCGAACGTCTAGAATAAATTACGTGGACAACGATTTTCGTCGGCAGAAGAAGCCGTTGATGCATTCAAAAACCATGTTTTGGAGGTGTCTCAAGCGGAATGGAAAAAATGCTTTGACAAGTGGTTCGAACGCATGCAGAAGTGTATAGATCATAAAGGAGAATATTTTGAAAAACAATAAAGTCATTTCCAATGACAAATGACTGGTTTTTTTTATTATTAGGCTCAAAATATAAATAGTGCCCCTCGTAGCATATTTAGCGATCACAGTTTACTGTATAATGCTTAGAGTCACGTAGCATATTTTAAAAAAGTGGAGTTAATCGATTGGTGCAATGCATGACTCAATTATGGCAATATATAAATATTTATTGTTATATATTATATATAACATACAGTCAAAAAAAAGACTTTAATGTAAATAGTGCATACATACGGTGACCATATGTTTTGGGGGAAAATAAAGGACATATCACAGAAAATACAAATACCTTATAAAATTCGTAAGTTCATGACATCGATTACGAAAATAGTGCAATATAACAATGCATCTACTACAATTTTAAACAATCTTAACTATAACACTTATGCACACATTCTAAAAATTAAAATAACATTACAGTAAGTCCTAAAATTACATACAGTTCATTTGAAAGTTGTATTTGACTGAAATATATGCTTCTAATGTGCTTACCTTTAACTGGGTATTTTTGCATTCGTCCACATATTATTCACCAATGGAAATATTCGATTATTTTTTAAAACTTAGCTTCGACTTTTACAAAATGAAGGACAAGAGGCCTATTTTTTTGTAGAAAATAAATAAAGTTTGAGGACAGAGCAGTGAAATAAAGGACGTATGGTCACCGTTTGTATACACCAAGTCGTCGTACTACAATCATCAGTCTGCTGTTGAAATGGATGCAACTAACTAGTAGTATTATAATTAGCTGTATACATAGTGGCTAATTATCGCCGGTGAATCGATAATTATTGCATCGATAACATTTCCGGTCAATAAGCAACTCACATCGAATGGCATCTCTTGGCCAAAACCAAAGATCTGACCTGGAAGTCGTTCTGCCAAAAGTGGTAAGTGCAAGTTTCTGGCTTGGCGCACAATAGGGTAGGCTCTGAATAAGATCCGGTAATAAGCGCTAGATACGGTAAAGTCCGGGTGAGATGGCCAATTGGGAGAGATGGCCAACAGCCGAAATTTAACCGAAATGTCGTCCGACGGCGCTGCGTGTCCTCTCCAGTGATGAACCTTCATGTCTGACAACAGTGAGTTTATTTTGGTCTGCGTCAAAGCGTTATTAATTAACTCAGAGAATAAAAACATTATCTTCTCAACAAAAATTTTTATGATAGTTGCATATTGCGCGCTGCAGCGAATGTATGTGTCGAAATTTTAGTGTTGTTTTCTACATATTAGGAGAGTACAGTATACATTAATGAATCCTAACTTCTAAAACTGTCAAAAAGTACGCGTTGAGTTATGTTTATCGTGTTGGCCGTCTCTCTCTAGCATTCGGGACAGATGGCCATCAAACAGTGGGGATAGATGGCCAATTATTTTTACTTTTTTTCTGTTATAGTTTGGCTCAGTTTCCAATTTACTGCAGAAAAATGCCAACTCAGTATAAAAGACAGAAAACTAACCGCGGAAATTATACTGGAGAAAATTTGAGATCGTATTAACCCCACATCCAAACTGTCGTCTCTGCAAGAAAGTGAGCCAAGTCTGTTGTCACTTTATTAACTTCTCTCGAGCACATTGCTGTTGTGAAAAACAGAGTTGCAAAGAAATCCAAACCAACGAGAAATACCATCCCCAAAGAGACAATTCTGAAAGAAAGGATTGTCCGAAAAAGAAAACGCTCACCTTCCCCAAGTTCCGATGAAGAGGACGAAACAGGAATCGAATTTGAAGAGGAAAGTGATGCCATTTCAGTAATCGATGAAACTGAATGTACAGGATATGGGGAAAGCTACAACAAGACCAGAAAAAAAAGATTGGTCTTCTTTTGCATAAGCTTGCCAAAATTGTGGTAAAAGCGCATTTAAAAAGAAGAATAATAAGTAAATATTAAGTAACCATTCATTTTTTTCTGTTATTTTTACGTTTTACTAGTGCAATTTCATTTACAATATGTGGCCATCTCTCCCAAGCTACATTGGCCAACTCACCCAACCCAGTGGGGATAGATGGCCAACTGCTATTTTTTTGTAAGGATAAAGAAATGTTTCTCTCAGCATTTTTTCTGAATTTTTTTCCTTATCTTATGTTTGTGAGCGTATGAGGTTTCCAAAAATAATAATAAAGTAAGCCTAGCCCTTACCAAAAATTTGCAGGCACCCTCCAAATAAAATGGTGGCCATCTCACCCTACTTTACCCTATCAGTATACCTTGAGGATATTTTTAGTGCCAATACCATAAACCTCCTCTCGCAACATTTGTATCACTTGAAAGTTCTATTAGAGTAAGATAATCTCGGATTTTGGCGATTTCCCAGCGTAATGAGGTGGTGAGAGTTCAATCTGCCCTGCTACTTGGAGATTTAAATTTAACGAAGAAGATAACAAAGGATGAAAAAGAGGTTGAGAAGGGTGAAGCAATCAGAAATGATGTCGAGGCTTAAAATGTTAGAAGCGTTAAGACACTGGAAAATGCAAATGAGTTTAAGCTCTAGGTGAACTTAAGCTTAAACCTTTTGTGATGGATTCCCAGAATCCCAGCTATATCCCTAAAGGTTGAACCTGAAACCTGAATGTAAGGTTTCAGGTTGAAGGCCGGAAGTGGGTAAAAAAATATGATCACGGTAATTCTTAATATGCAGGGTGTTCATTTTAAGACGGCTCAAATGCATTTCATGCTTAAACGGTTAATCTGAGCAAAAAATGGTAAAAAAAAAATTTGTTGCCCGTCACCTCTAGTTTCAGAATATGTGACTTGATTTTAGATTCCGGATTGATTTTTATGAAAGAAACCGGAAACCGCAATTCGATATCTTCAAAATTAAAGGTGCTAGGCCATTTCAAAATCGGTATTTATTAATCATAATTCAATTTTTTAACTTGTAATCAAAGAGAAAGAAGAGCACGCGATAGGTCATTTTTATGTATTTTTTCATCCCCTTTCTAATAAAAATATTGCCCAGGCAATAAAGCTAGTAATTTTCTTAATATCGGGAAATAAGTAGTTTTCCGAGTGATTTTTCTAAGAAAAATCAAATGTTAAGAACTTTAGATGTTCTCAAGCATACACAAAATGGCTAAAAATTAATTTTACATCTGTTACAAACAAGAAGGTTTAATTATTATTTGGCAATTTTGGGAGAGTTGCGTTTAATTACCAAAAAAATTGGAAACCTCCAGCCACATATTTAAGTGATCAATATCTTTCATGTAAAGGATCAATCTTATTCCTTAATTTATCAAATAATGCACTTTTTACGCAGCTTGTGCAGCATGTACGAGCTCGTATTGTGCCTTCAAAGGTGCCTCCTCAGATACAGAGAACAGTTGATAACCTTCTGGTTAACCTGGCTTGCGAGCCAGAGGAGGCACCTTATTCTGAAACTAGAGGTAACGGGCAACAAATTTTTCCTCTACCATTGTTTGCTCAGATTAACCGTTTAAGCATGAAATGCATTTGAGCCGTCTTAAAATGAACACCCTGTATACAGGGTATATACGGAGGAGTGGTCGAAACTTCTGGAGGTGATTCAGCAGCTCAAATGCAACAAAAAATATTCTCTTCACTCTGTCCCGATTCTCAGTAGTGTTCAAGATATTTGCATTTTTAACTTTTCCGTCGATATTCGCGTTTTTCGCCATAAAAACGGCCGTAACTTTTCTATCCTTTATCCTACAACAAATCTGCTTACTCCAAACGAAAGAGCTTTAAATTTCCTATAAATCTGCTTTAAATTTCATTGTTTATAAGAAACGTCTTTAGGCTCTGGGTTAAGCAGATTTATAGGAAATTTAATACTCTTTCGTTTGGAATAAGCAGATTTGTTGTAGGATAAAGGATAGAAAAGTTACGACTGTTTTTATGGTGGAAAACGCGAACATCGACGAAAAAGTTAAAAATGCAAATATCTTGGACACTATTGAGAATCGGGCCAAAGTGAATAGAATATTTTTTGTTGCATTTGAGCTGCTGAATCACCTCCCGAAGTTTCGACCACTCCTCCGTGTACACCCTGTATTAAAATAAGATATTTTTCGTACAGAAAAAGTTGTGTAAACATTAAAGCTATTTATCTTCGTTATTATTTAACAAAAGCATCCTTTCAAAAACTGAACGAAAACATTTCGAATGTAAAATAAAATAAGAAAGACTGTATTTAATTGGAAATATAATTTTGGCTAGCTTATAGCCAGTGTATCGATAAATGACAATAACAGTGGCAATGAAAACTGTATCTACAAATTCAGTTGTCAGCTACAAACCAAACCTACAATACGGGGATTATAATTATGTTCTTAATTAACGTAGCTCGCGTATCAAAAGAATGGAACAGTCGGCTTTCCCAGCAATTATGCTGCAAAAATATGGAACTACGCTGTGGTGTACGGCAATTTATAATAAAAGCAAAATAATTACACAAAATATAATTGCTAACTGTGCAAAATACGCGAATAGTAAATGTGTAACTCGAATGACGCTATTTTTATTTGTTTTTATATGACACAATGCGAACGTTAACTACAAAGTGCTTTGCAATATTGTCTTGTGCTTGTTACTGAAAAGTAACTAGGTCTTTATTGCGTTTCACTTGTTGGGTCTCGTAGATATTAGCATTAATTAAACACACAAAAAACTTAGGTGTTTCGCAACTAGATTGCACTGAATGTAGTAAATCCTAGACTGAACATCTCCTCAGCATCGTACATTACTTGTATTTAACATGATCTTTAAGTTTGAACTTAATATTCTCAAAGACGAAGATATTTCGTGGGTTTTAGATAGAAAATTTGAAAAATTCGAGCCCAAATCAGACTCAGAAACTTGATAATGTATTGGTGCTTCCCGGCAATCACAAGTGCTAGGAAAGTTAACATAGTCTTTTTCTGTGAGCTCCTGCATGACGCGTGCCAGTTTTTTCTTTCACAGCTTCAGCGGACTGAAATCCGTGTTCCTTTTAATGCAGATTTGACTTTGGGGGAACAGATAAAAGTCATATGAGGCCAGGTCAGGCGAATAAGGCGGATGGCCTAAAACTGGGATGTTGTACTTGGCTAGAAACGTCTTGACAGACAATCTTGCAGTGTGGTGAGCCGGCGCGTTGTCTTGATGGAGAACCCATGGCTTGTAGTAAAGTTGATTAATTATAATCGATATTTTCATCAGTTCTGGACGTGGAAGGGCGACCCGGGCGGTCATCATCTCTGACGTCTTCTCGGCCATCTTGGAAACGCTTGAACCACTCAAAAACTCGCGCACGTGATAAACATTCATCGCCATAAACTTCTTTTAATACAAGATAAGTTTCAGTAGCGGCTTTACCAAGTTTCATGTGAAATTTCACGACAATTCGTTGCTACACTACATGTGTAGTATCCATGTTTTCGCGCATAACGAAACTAACACCTCCTTACACAAACGACGGTTACGGTCCGACAGATTTCTCTACAAACACGTGAGACGCTGCAATTGAAAGTGAAGGCTTTACGCTGCACAGGTGTCTGTCGTTAGGATTTGGCACATGCATAGTTCATCTATGGCAGCATCAGTCTCGTTATTTAATAGCCACACCTCGTAACTATTAGTTCCAAACTTAGTACTGTCGGAGAGGAATTGTACTTGGGGATTTAATATATTAACTAAACTATAACAGCGTATAATACCCAGTGGTTGAACACAAACTGATAGTATTCATTAGATGGCACAGGGTGCCGAGAAGAGGTGGGCTTGAGCCACCCATACTTGCCCATTTTGTTTGTATTTTAGTTTAATTCTGTTGGCCACTTATTTTCTACTTATTTATTTGCGGATTTATTTATTTTCTGTAGTAATTAGCACGAGAAGGTAATTAATAAATTTTGAAAATTTGTCATTCGAAATTGTAATAATTGAAGAGCTTGCTGCAAAAAGGAGTTATCTACATTTTTATTTAGAAAATGTGTTTAGTGGCGCCCCCCTATTATATGTTCAATACTACATCTTTTGGTGCATAGACGAGTCTTTATGCAGACTCGTTTATTATTACTTATTCTCTGACCTAGGCCAGATTTGGAGCAAAAATGAGTTTATCTACTGCAGATAACTTTCTTTTGCTCCAAACAGAAAAGATGACGCCATCAATCAAACAAAAATTTTTATATTAGGTCTATTTAATGTTTATATTAGGTAGATATTATTATTTTTCTTGTTGACAAGCATAATAATATATCTAACATTCGCTTCGGCAAGACACAAAATGCCAATTATAAGCTCAAAAACAAGAAATCCTGTTGACTAAAGTACTTAATATGTACTCAAGTTTTACTGAAAATTATGATTTTGGTGCAAAAAAGAGTTAGCTGCAAAATAATTTTTGCTTATAGCAAGCTTAAAAAATGCCCTAGAAAGTTCAAATTGAGCCCCAAATGACCCCATCACAATATATTAACTAATCCTTACAGCAGACACAACATAAGGAATACATCTTAAGGCATATTTAGTTTTTTGTCCCTACTAAAAATTTAAAAAAATAAAACTGTAGATTACTCTTTTTTGCACCAAGCTCTTCAATTGCAGTAAGAGTCCGCTTCTTAGAAATTAGAAACTAATAACACAAGTTGTTTTGCCTGCATGTTTCACAAGTAATTTAGCGTAATTTCACTTAGGTGAGAATATTGGAGCAGGCAGAGCAATGAGCCTGACAGATTGTAAAGTAGATGATAGAGCAGGCATTGTTTGAAATAAAGGAATTTATGTGGCTGTAAGTAATAAGGACGTCGTAGTTGCCGGTAGCTCCGGCTGAGTTCCAACATTGTATCTTATATTACACTCATACTCGTCGACAGACAAAACGCCATCTGTCACACGAGCGTCTCTTTCTTACAATTCATCCCACCAACCGCTAGCTGAGTCTTAAGTTGGTGCTTATTCAATTCCACGCTAACCGTGTCACACCAAAACAGCTACCTGAAGCCGTTTTATTGGCTCACAACTTCATTATTCCGCTACTCACATAGTAATTCACTTCTCAAAATGGAAAGATCTCGAGATATCATTTATATAAAGACACTGTGACAAATACTAAATTTTCTGTGTTTACTGTTGTAGCTGGGAGGTGGATCTAGTTCTTTCTTTCGATAGAATAATTGATAAATAGAGCTTCGTCAAGCTTTTTAATGTTCATATTCTAGGAAAGTGAAGCTGGATATTGTGGACCGCGAGTTTCGGATTAATCTTTGTAGTGCACTGAGAAATCGAATATGGAGGAAAGAGTGTGAGCGAAATTTGACTTTTCGCAATGCAAGGCAACCTTTGGCTAATTCCAGGCTGGACAACTCGCTTCGGATAGCCAGACTGCTTTAAAAAACTATTAAATTCTATGAAATGTTGCGACTTAAAATCCTATTTGCTGGGATGAAGTAAACAGAAAAAGAGCACATACTACATCTGGTGACAGAGAGTAAGAAGAATGGGGGATTATCTGTAGTGCAGCATATTGTAGAAGAATGGTAAGCGATAGAGTCAACCTGGTGAGAGGTATAGTACAGGAGTTGTGATAAGACCCGGCCGGCACTCTCTGGTTCTAGTAAGCGAACTCGCTACGAAATAAGAGACAACACCACTACCAATCGCCACTCTGGCAGTTACCAACTACGTACTCCACCATAAGAAACAAGGTTATCTTGTGTATACTATAAAACAAAACTGTGAATTCTGTGCTCTCAACAACGAGATTAACACCTTCGTGAAAGACTGGCTGGGACAACGCTACACCTTATCACCAGGATGTACTTCTTTATGTGTTGACGTGTAATACAAAATTTCTGGGTCTATGTATATAATAATCAATAACATTTTTTTAAAAATATGATAGCTCTTTTGCATTAAGTTTTTGAAGATTTTTTGTTTTATAAGTTACGTAAAGTAATCGCCTATTTTTTCAGGCAAGCTTTACGTCCAACTACCAACTAGGTACGAGGGGACACTACTTATATTTTGAGCCTTGTCAGGTGCTATCTGACTTTTCCACTTGAAAGTTTGACATTTTTGACCATAACCTTCTTCAGAACGTTTTTGTTATTTGAGCGCGATTTGTGTTGTTTACAGTCACTTGAAAATTGTGTCTCAGCGACAAAAATGGAATTAACTCGTGAAAATTTTCGTGCAATGATTTATTACGACTTTCGACGTGGATTATCAAGAGAGGAGTGCATCGATCAACTTACTTCCACTTTTTTGGCGATAAAGCCCCATCTTTTGCCACAGTGAAACGCTGGTATAACGAATTCAATCGTGGTCGTCGTTCGCTCAACCGACGAAAGTCGTGCAAAGTCGTCCAAAATCAGTTGTTGTTTCAGAAAACATTGATGCTGTGCAAAAACTAATAATGCAAGATCGTCATGTGACATACTGTGAGATTGAGGCAACCTTAGGCATTAGTTCCACCAGCATATATAAAATATTGCATGATCAATTAGCCTTGAAAAAGGTTTGTTCTCGTTGGATCCCACATTATCTGACAAAATCTCAAAAAAGATGCTCGTGTCGATTGGTGTAAACAAATGCTTAAGAAATACAATGGCAGTGCTTCAAAAGACGTGTATAAGATTGTAACAGGTGACGAATCATGGATATAAGCGTATGAGCCGGAAACTAAACAGCAGTCGACTGTATGGGTGTTTCAAGATGAGCCAAATCCAACAAAAGTTGTTCGCCCTCGAAGCACTTCGAAACAAATGGTCGCCTGTGGCAACAGTGCCTTTAGAGGAACGTAGAACGGTCAATTCTGAATGATACACAACCATTTGTTTGCCGGAAGTCTTCGGTGAAATAAGGAAAACAAACAAGCGCCGTCGGATCATTCTTAGTCAAGACAATCCCAGCTGTTACACATCTCGTCTAACAACCGACTATTTGAGCACTCAAAAAATCGAATTAATGGGTCATCAACCGTACAGTCCTGATTTGGCACCAAATGACTTCTTTTTGTTTCCGAACGTCAAGAATAAATTACGTGGACAACGATTTTCGTCGGCAGAAGAAGCCATTGATGCATTCAAAAACCATGTTTTGGAGGAAAAATTGCTTTGACAAGTGGTTCGAACGCAAGTAGACGTGTATAGATCATAAAGGAGAATATTTTGAAAAAGCAATAAAGTCATTTTCAATGACAAATTACTGTTTTTTTATTATTAGGCTCAAAATATAAATAGCGCCCACGTGGACGGAGGCGATTAGCAAACGTACTTTACTATAAAGGTTTCAGTACGAGGGTCGTTTGAAAAGTCCGTGCAAAAATAAAAACTACTTAATTTTTTGGGGTAAACCTTTTTTATTTTTCAACATAGTCTCCTTTTAGGCTTATACACTTCGTCCAACGCTGCTCTAGTTTGTTGATCCCTTCCGAATAATAGCATTTGTCCAAGTCTGAAAAATAGCCATTCGTTTCTGCAATCACCTTCTCGTTTGAATAAAATCTTTTTCCCGCCAGCCATTTCTTCATATTGGGGAACAAATAGTAGTCCGAGGGAGCCAAGTCTGGAGAATAGGGGGGATGTGAAACGAGTTGGAACCCTATTTCCATTAATTTTGCGACCACAACTGCTGAGGTGTGAGCTGGTGCGTTGTCGTGATGGAAAAGGACTTTTTTGTGGGCCAATCGTGGGCGTTTTTCTTGCAGCTCGGTTTTCAAACGGTCCAATAACGATGAATAATATGCACCTGTAATAGTTTTACCCTTTTCCAGATAGTCGATGAGGATTATTCCTTGCGAATCGCAAAGGACAGTCGCCATAATCTTTCCGGCCGAAGGAACGGTCTTCGCCTTTTTTGGCGCAGATTCCCCCTTGGTAACCCATTGTTTAGATTGTTCTTTGGTCTCAGGAGTGTAGTGATGTATCCATGTTTCATCCACAGTGACGAAACGACGCTTAAAGTCCTGCAGATTCTTCTGGAACAGCTGCAAACCGTCCTTGCAACACTTCACACGATTTCGTTTTTGGTCAAGCGTGAGCAATCGCGGCACCCATCTTGCGGATAGCTTTGTCATGTCCAAATGTTGATGCAAACTATTATGTACCCGTTCATTCGAGATGCCCACAGCACTGGCAATCTCACGCACCTTCACTCTTCTGTCATCCATCACCATATCATGGATTTTGTCAATGTTTTCTGGAGTAGTAACCTCAACAGGGCGTCCAGAACGTTCAGCGTCACTTGTGCCCATATGGCCACTCCGAAAATTTTGAAACCACTTATAAACTGTTCTAATCGAAGGTGCAGAGTCACCATAATGTTTATCAAGCTTCTCTTTAGTCTCCTCAGGCGTTTTACCTTTCATAAAGTAGTGTTTAATCAACACACGAAATTCTTTTTTGTCCATTTTTTGAAAATCACTCGACTTCCTCGATTCAAACGAATGCCAAACACAAAGAAATAGACCGATCTGGCTGAAACTTGGTGTGTGTTCTTCCAAGAGATGCTACTAACTAAACATAACCTCGATACGCGCCAGTAGTGCTATCTCTCTGACTTTGCACGGACTTGTCAAACGACCCTGGTATTAACCATTAAATAAATTCTAATAAAATCTCTAGACCGGGAATCGAACCCACAGTACATATTAGCTTTGCAGGCCCGCCTATATTCAGCTATAAATAGAATGTTAATAGTTTTACAAAACAAAAAATCAAATAAAAATTAAAATAAAAACGCAAAATGTTCCTTTTTAATCCTAAATAAAATATTATAATTACAGTTATAATATTAGCATCAGATTTTGGTTTTTAGTTTTTGCTTTTTTTATGATGCGGTAAAGTTAAAACAATTTCATTTAATTCCATATTTGTCTATTTTAGAAAATTAAACAAAGTCTTCTTTTCAATGAATTGAGTTATAAAATGTGGAATTGTAAAATGCCTGTGGGGTACCGCTGATATTGATCTATGTTTACCAATATTATAAAGGCTTTTGTTTGTTACACAGCAAACTGTAATAAATGTTGGCCAATTTAAAATAAATCAAACATTGTTACAGCCACTGTACCTAGATTATGAATAACTAGTCCCTTGTACTTTACAAAGTATAACCTAAATAACCACCTAACCTACACTAACAGCTTGGGATGCATTTTAAAGTGAAACAATTCCTATTTAAACACTTTACTATCTCCTGCTGCACTTTAGTTGATGAATTTCCTTCAAAAATTGCATTTTTCTCGAACATTCAGTTGCTCTTAAATAAAATAGGAATTAAGAACATTTTTTCCCTTCTATAACTCTCTAAGATCAACACCCCAAACATACTCTTGTTATGTCTCTAGCGAAAACTTAGTTACTTACGAGTCCCCAGCTCATTTTTATTGTGGCGTAGAGGTTTTGTTTCTTCTAATTTGTCTGAATTCGGAGATGTGAGGGTATTGGCCCACAGTCCCCCTAGTGTAATGGACGGGATTGCCTCCTTTAGGCCTTTACACTTGCCCTGAGCACATTCAGAGTTTTGTAAGCGGATAAGACTCCTACTTCCTGAAACGGTCTGATGGCCTGACCCATTCAGGTTGGTGCGCTGTTGACCGTTTAGATTATGCAGGGGGCACCACAAGCAGGCTTTTCAACTTCACACCCCTCTCTAATCACAAAGACCTCAATATCCTGTTTCGAAATCAATCTAATCTGCTCACGATTCCTGGATTTCCGCAATCAGCTTACCGCCCAATCCAATTGCACAATCCCTATTTTTACATCCACCCCACTCAACTGTCGTTGGATAGACGAGACGAACGGCCTCGAGACCCTACCTAAACTTTCTAGCTTTAGATTCCTTTCTATAGAGAATTCCAACAATGATTGACTCTTTTCAACACATTTCTCTGTTTGTGGCTCTGTATCTCAGAGCAGGGGTTCAGCAACCTACGTATTTCAAGTAGAGAGCCATTTCTCCTTAAATAATTTCAATAAATCTTACCAAGAGCCGCAAGGATGATAGTGTAAACAAACTCTGTAGATCATTTGTATTCATAAATTACTATTTTATGATATTCAACAACATTTAAATGTTTTATACTTACACTTATTTTCAGATATTGCAAAGTAAATAAACAAATAAATAATATCTAAACCTGTGTTTGAATGAAAATGACGGCAGTCCTATATATTACGTACTGTATTTTAATATAATTCTATTCAAATTTCTAACCCATCACATTTAAAATTCTTTTTGAAAAAAATATCTTTACTTTAATAAATGAAATTTTCATTTGTTTCAATAAAATTGAAACATAAAATTTATTTTGGACAGGCTGAAGAACCACGAAATTTGGATAAAAGAGCCGCATGTGGCTCGCGAGCCGCGGGTTGCCGACCCCTGTCTTAGAGTGATCACTAACCAAATTTGATTTACCAAATTACCGTTAATACCTACACAGATAAACATCTATCTGCCTTAATGAAGATTGTCTGTTCTCAGTCTCTGAATTCAAGATATTGGAAAATTAGTACGAGGTAAGCGCTGGCTAGTTTCGAGTTTTAGTTTTATAAAATAGCTATGCGGTTAATGTATTGTATTTCCACGCGGAGGTCCCGGGGTCGAATCCAGCTGCTGGCCCTTAGATTTTTGCTCTTCCTAGGAGCTACTTACAGCTCACTGTCCGGTGATTGCCAGTGTTGTTTGTGACGAGTGGAAACTGTCCGTAGGCCGGCAGTACACTGAAAAAAGCTCCGGGCGCCAATTACCTCAGATGTTGACGCGCCTTAAATCATTTTTTGTAAGTATCCTATTCATATTCCTGAATCCTTACTTCAACAAAATTTGTTATTGTGACCTGCTTGAATACTGCCTTTAGCACCAAATAGACCGTGTTTTAAATTGAGTTTGACACCCCTGCTTTAGAGTGAACATGTATAATATTGAATTAAACTGCATTTTGGTACAAATTGTTCGTTACAATAAGATTTACTCACACTATAGTGCGATACACACTATAGTGTGCACACCAAATTGTGTTCTTCCTACTTGTAACATAGGAACAGAATTTCACCAATACCATTACAAGATCACTTTTACAAAAGCCTGTACTATCTATGGTAAAAAGAAAAGGTGTTTTGTAAGGGACACTTTGATCTGAATAGAGGACAGCGTTTGTTTATAGCGACACAGGGCTTAAGAGAAACACAATGTTTGTACTATCGCTAGTCTGAAACGACACTCGTTAACGATCTCCCACCTACCTTGTGCACATCGTTAATTCTCTTTAAACAAGGTTACCACAATGACCCTTCACTTCTAAGGACCTAGGTTTTTATCTGTTCTGTCTTCTAATATAATTCTACTACAAAAAAGAAACATTGGCGAAACAAAAAACTACACATGCTTAGATCCTAGGCTGGTTCTGATGATAGTATTTATCTATATTCTGCCAACATTTAGGGTTTTGGGCCTGCCAAAAAAAGCCTATTTCTTCGAAAAAATGTTTGCCTAATTAGTCTGACACTAATGAATTCTCTTAGAGCTCGTAACAAACTTATTATCCCGTTAAATAATTAGCAATAATTACAATATTTGTTAACAGGTTTATTAATTAAAAAAGTCTTTTAATTACAACACCAAATACCTCATATTACACAACGTGAATAAGGCACTACCTTTATTATATATTTTTTTAACACACTGCCACGAATCTAAAGGTTTCAGGTTCCATTTTTGGGATTACTCAATAAACTTATCGTCAAAGTGACCTTGAGCTTTAAACTTAAATTAACCCGCCAAAAATCCAAAGGTTTCAGGTTTCATTTTTGGGATTATTCCAAATTTGGCCTCAAATTCATCTTCTGCCTCAACCTACTTTTCATTTTGGACCCAATCTGAGTATTCTATATACAGTCGAGCCTCCTATAAAGGACACTCTCACTAGCGACCACCTCCATTTACGGACACAGTTTTTGGATTTCCCCGTTTTACCCCTATACACTTTCTATATAAAAGAACCTCCGTCTAACGGCCACTCTACATAGCGACCGCTGACATTGATTTTGGGGAACGGATTAAATGTTTCACCTCCCACCAACGACCACCTTATTATTAAAAGTTAGTTTGACGCGGTGATCAAAATAATTATCCCCTCTCAAGTTTTTTTTTTTTTCTGGTTTTTCCTAAAGTTTCCTATATAAGCTCCATACAATTTTGTACCATTTTAATCATTTTTCAATATTACTTTGGACGAACAATATTATTTTTTCCGATATGTCTCTCAAACGAAAGTGAGTTAACTCTAGAAGAGAAAATAAATGTGTTGGAAGATTTTGCAAAAGCCAAATCGAGCCATCGTCAACTTGCCGAAAGGTTTGTTCTATTTTTCTAATAATAGATGATAGTACAATGATAATTTTACCATAAATTTTTATTGTTATGAGTAAATGTGATGATTATTATAAAAATTGTTATAAAAATTATTAATTAAGCCAATAATATGTAGTTTTTTGGCCTTTGAAACTGGATGACTTGAAAAAGGAAAGAAGCCAAAAAATATTGGCGGCGATAGACAGGAAAAAGCCACTTCAACTCATCGTAGCAGTGCGAAATGCGAGAGTCTCTGGGGAATGCTGGAAATAAATCTTATGAAGCAGTTCATGAGGCGCTTGAGCTTAGCTTCAATATCACCAGAAAGACCGGGCCATACACTAATACATAGTCGAAATGGGGGGAAAATAAGAGAGTATACTAGGAGTTGCCGGGTCCTTAATTGGTGACGGGAACTATTAAACTGCTTCAGGATGTGGATGGAGCGGCGAGAGATTTGGGAAACATGGTTTTTCCACAGCAGAGGTTTTGGGTCAAAAGTGATACCGAGGTTCTTCACAGAGGAACAATATTTTATTGGAATATTGTAAAGGAAAAGATTAGGAAGAGGAGCCAATGATTTAAGGAGTAGGTTGGGAGCCAATAACAATAGCTTTGGTCTTTTCTACATTCAGGGTAAGCTTATTGTTCGTGGCCCATGCTGAGATATTATTGAGGTCTTCTTGAAGTTTAAATACAGCTTCAAACAAATCCGTCGGGGAAAAGGATAGGTAAATCTGAAAATCATCAGCATAGAGGTGATACTGGGAATGAGAGATGGAAAGAGGAAGGTCATTGATGTAAATTGAGAAGAGGGTGGGAGATAAGGAAGAACCTTGAGGTACGCCACGTGACAAAGGAAGCAGTGAAGAAGGATTACTATTAGGAGTGAGGACGAATTAGGAACGATTATACAGGAAGGATTAGAACCAACGGAGGGTACTGTTGGAAAAAGAGAGGCATATGTCCCATTCGCTGAGTCTGGTATCTGGCCAGTCCAACTCATACTTTTCCACATCAGCATTTCTGTCTGCGGCTCACACGTCAACGAAATACGAACATTAATGTATCGCAGCTCAGTTATTTATTCATTACATTCTGTACAGAAATTAAGCAATGCGTGCCTTAGTAAATGGACTGAATTTGAGAAGTACAGAAAAAGAGAAATGGCAAGCGAAGAGCCGTATGTGGCAATCACTTAAAAAGGAGAGTAGAAGGAATAGGAGGAATATGGCACAAATGGACGGGCACTTGTCCATACGTCACTTCAGCCAGGAGCAGCAGCTAAAAAACTTGGACACCATCAAACACCTCAATGTTCGCAACACTACTATCCTTGATCGAGTTCACCGTTACAACTATACTCACTCAAATGCTATAATCATTGTTTTTTTAGCAACTTCTTCCAGTAACCACTCTACTTTTGTAAATAATGAAAAGATTATCGCATCGGCAACCTTCAAATCCATTCTTTTTTTTTTAATCTCACTTATTTCAACAATAAAGTAACAGTAATTGCTGTAAACATTCATAATTTAAAGTTACAATCGTATATCAATCATGAAACATAATTTATGAAACCGTTACCTTCAGCTGGTACACACAATGATTAGTTTTATATCATAATTATAGTATTTCTTTTAAATTTTTTGAAGGCGCGTCAACATCTAAGGTCATTAGCGCCCGGAGTTTTTTTTTTTTTTCAGTGCACTGCCGGCCTCCGAATACAGCCAACCCTGTATCACTGAACACTAAGCTGTAAGAAGCTTCTAGGAAAAGAAAATCTAAAGGTCAGCAGCTGGATTCGAACCTGGGATCTCCGCGTTCAAATCCAGTGCCCGCTAACCTCTGAGCTAATCCTCTTACCTGTTATAATATTATTCTTTATAACAATGATGTTATTATTATTATAGTATTATTCTTTATAATATTGTTTCTATAAAATTATTTTTTAAATAAGTCTCTTTTAGGTGTCTCTAAGCACGGTTTAAATTTGTGTGGCCCGCATCGTTTGCGGTGATTGTTTATACAATTCCACGGTAAAAAAAAGAATTCTCCCACCCCTGCATGACTGCATGTAGGTCTCATACTATTTCATTTTGTAACATTTTTTACAGAAACTTCATTTAAATAGGATTCTAGGGGTAAAGTTATACTTCTCTCTAAAATGTCATATCAAAATGTTGCACAATTCTAACCGACAAGTATTATTTTTATTTATTTGAAATGAAAAACAGAAGGTTTAAAGATAACTAAGAGGTCTAAAGAGCGTCTTGTAGAGCAGTACAGAGCCAGCAGTGTTTAGAGCGGTGTGTTTCTGTTAATTAGTGGGTATAACTGTTTCAGTCGAATGTATGCTTGTTGCAGTTTTGTGTTGATGTACAGTCTGCAGGTCTTTTCGGTCAGTGTGTTCCTAGCTGTAATCTCCAGACTGGGCAAGCTGGATGTTAAAAGAGGTCTAAGGAGTGTCTTGTAGAGCAGTACAGTGCAGCAGTGTTTAGAGCGGTGTGTTTCTGTTAATTAGTGGGTATAACTGTTACAGTCGAGTGTATGCTTGTTGCAGTTTTGTGTTGATTACAGTTGCATCAAGTACAAGTGCATCAAGGATTATAGCTAAAGTAGCGTAACTCCTTGATCCTTTTGTTTTCAGGGATATTCCTGATTGTTGAGTTTTAATAAGCGAAAGCCTTCATTGTTTTTGTTTCGCTTCTGTTTTAGCTTCCATCTTTGGTTTGATACTACGCCTACAGGATGTTTGTGAGTCAGTAATGCATTAGTTAATCAACTATTTTCCCATCGAATATTCGTTGTTGCCAATTTATATCAACTGCATTAACACCAATTTATCGATAAATGGGCGAAACGTAAACGTCAAGAGGTGATATTTCAGGGTGACCCTTTAATTCAATTGCTATGTATGCCACAAGCATACATCCGGTCTTCAGACACGTTAGTAACCTGGGTGCCGGGGAATATTATCTTAAATTAAATGGCCCCATTCAAAAAAAATAGGGTGATCTTGCAGTTACGACTAAGCGGGACTGAGAAAATACATTTTTATATAAATGGTCATTCTTACTTCATCGATGCCACATTATTGTGCACTGTCTGCAACCTACATGAGCTGGAGACGTTAGAACACATCCTCTTGAAATGCCCTTTTTATGCACCTGTCAGGAGCCATTACCTATCCAAGTATATCCAAGGCGAAGTTGATTGTAATACACTAATTGATGTTTTGCAGGTGGACAGTCTTCGGAAGTTGAATGACATCTTCTGTTACATTGCGAGCGTCATGAGGCTGAGGTCCTTCGCGCTCGACGAATGAAGTTATTTTTATGTTCCATATTTTTTATTACTTTAATTTTTGGTTATTCGTTGGGTGCGAACGATCTTGCTTTCTTGGCGCCGCTGTTGTGGAGTGTCTTTTGACTTTGGGAGCTGCCCTCTGGCTAGATTTTCCGTTTGGGGGTTGACTGAGGCAGACTATTTTTCACTGTACCTCTTAATTGACTACAGGTTATTTTGGGTTTATTGAATTGCTACTAAATTTAAAACATTGAAATATTTGATTCAAATATTATTTAATTAAAGTATTTGTATTATTATTTAAAATATTAAAATTATGTTTAATCTAGTTTCGTCTGGTGATATTTAATTGGCTTTGTATAACTAATTTTGAGTTCAATTAATTTTGTATTTTGTTTTTAAACAAATTATGTTATATGTTATTTGAAATTGTACCCTACTCCTTGCTACAAGGAATTCCCTTATAAGCAATAAAGTTTATTATTATTATTATTATTATTATTATTATTATTATTATTATTATTATTATTATTATGTATGCCACAAGCATGTCCCAATAGTTCCGAAGGAGATAACAGACGTCTTTGCCGTAAATGTGACAGAGAGAACGAAACGCGAACGGAATTAGACTTAAATGTAATAACCTAAATTTCTAAGTTGAGAAAAATTATAAAAAATAGCACCCTGGAAATGAAAATATTTAATACTAAATTGAACAACCTTTTAATGCAAATTTTAATTTTTCCAAAAAAGTATAATTTTGTTAACTACGATAAAAGAAAGACGTATGAGTGTTCACACAGATTTTTTATAGTTTTTTGAAGCTAAAAAGTTAAAGCCATATTTTTTTTAAAAAGCCTTTTAAATTATATTAAAAACGATTTAAACATTTGTTAATGATTCACAAGATAACAGCAGCTTGCTTAATTCAGCATCTGTATCTAGGGCGTGCAATGCATAAATAATAAGTAATGCTTTCGTTGGCACCTACTTAATCGCAAAATATGGCGGCTTGAAAAAGCGCAGAAAGTTAGAGGAAATTAAGGAAACGAAAGCAAGTGGTTTATCATGGCAGACTGTACTAACGTCACTATTATCTAACATCGCTCGAGTTATGCCTCATATCTACCTTTTCTACTTAAATTCACCAATTTCTTAACTTCTGCACAAAGATTAAACATTACATTCTAACGCTCCAAGTGTATCATTAAATCCAAATTATCACGCCAAAAAAGTTTAAATATGAATAAATACTTCAATTAATTTATTTCGTAACAATTAGGATGAGATTAGCTGAGTGGTTAGCGAATGCTGGATTCCAACACGAAGATCACAGGTTCGAATCCAGCTGCTGGGGCCCTAAGATTTTTTTTCTCTTCCTTAGCAGCTGCTTATAGCTCACTGTCCGGTGATTGGACAGTGTTGGTCTGTAACAAGAGAACGGAGGCTGGCAGTGCACTGGTAAAAAAAAAGCTCCGGGCGCCAATAAACTGAGATGTTGACGCGCCTTAAATACCCCCCAAAAAAAATAAGTATTATTTATCTTGAGAGAAATTTCTGCTACAGTATCAAATTTAATGTATAAATTGTGGAGTCTTACACTTGTCAAATTAAAGATGAATTTATCGCAAAAGGGGCGGGAAATCCATATAAAATTTTTAAATTTAGAAAAAGCGTACCAATCAGTCATTTTATTCTTATTACTATTATTATTAGTATTATTTTTTAATTATTTAAGGCGCGTCAACATCTAAGGTTATTGGCGCCCGGAGCTTTTTTCAGTGCACTGCCGGCCTCCGGACAGTGTTCTCTCGTTACAGACAACACTGTCCATCACCGGACAGTGAGCTGTAAGAAGCTCCTAGGAAGAGAAAATCTAGTGCTGCACGGGACCGAGACGAGGCGAGAATTTATGCAGTCTCGATCTCGGTCTCGGTCTCGTCGAGATATCTCGGTCTCGGTCTCAGTTTTTTTGAATTTTTGTTTAAGTATTAAAAGTGGTTTGCTATTAATAATCTTTTCAAAAAATGTTACTATTTTCTAATAATTATTTTAATTTATATATTGGTAATGAAAATGTGTGTAAAAGAAGACAACTACTTACACTTCAATGCATCATATATTACTATTACTGTTATATATCTTTATATAATTTCAAAAAGATGTTAAAAACGCGCCAAATGAAAGACCCAAATAACATATCTGCCTGCTATAACAAGTCGATTCGTGAAATAAAAAATACACCTCCCAACAAACTTCCGGCTCCATTAGTTATGGCTGTTGGTGAAGATAAAGAATCTGATGATTCACCTTTTGACGACGACGACGACTGCATCAATATTTTTGCACCATTTGCTCAAAAATCAGCAAATATCACCGAAGCATGGAAGACAGAAATAATTAATTACACCAAATTAGACCAAGCACCAGTAGACGTTGACATTTTAGAATGGTGGAAAACACTTGAGAATTCCTTCAAAAATTTGTCTAGAATGGCGAAAGATATTTTTAGTATCTGTGCAACTTCAGTGCCATCGGAAAGATTATTTTCGCAAGCTGCGATGATAATGACCAATAGAAGATCTTCTTTAACTTCTGACTCAGTAAAAGCTCTTTTATGTATCAATGCTTGGGCAAAGAGTATCTTAAAAACGAAAATAGTGTGAGACCTGCGAAGCTAATGAGTATTGTGGTACTGGGTTCGATTCCCGGTCTTAGGCCTTGGATTTTATTTAATGGTTAGTAGAAGAAATTTACAGTGAAGTATGTTTGCTAGTCGCCTCCGTCCGCGACACCTAATTGGTAGTTGGACGTAAAGCCCCGCCTGAAAAATAGGCGATTACTTTGCTTACTTTACTTATGTAATTCGAAGTCAAATAGAAGTAGTAATATTGAACATATATAATAAAATAGTAACTTTTAATAATTAATTCAATACCCGTAATGATTATTTATTAATAAAGAACACAATTTTATAATTTTGTAGCTAAAAATTAATATTTGAAAAACCGAGACGAGACTAGATTTCTCGACGAGATATATATCATGTCTCGATCTCGGTCTCGGTCTCGGTTGCTCAAGTCTCGTTTCGGTCTCGGTCTCGGTACCGGTACCGAGACCGAGACCGAGATTTGTCTCGTTTCTCGTGCAGCACTAAGAAAATCTAAGGGTCTAGCAGCTGGTTTCGAACCCGGGACCTCCGCGTGGGAGTCCAGTATGCTAACCTCATAGCTAACCCCTTCCCTTTATTATTATTATTATTATATTATTATTATTGATTAGTAGATAAGAAAGGTGGCCCTATGGGCTCATAAATGATTTGATGGCAGGCCAACTCCGCCGTTTTATTAAAGATTTAACTAAATTAAAAAAATTAAATGAAATTTTTCAATTAAATTCAAATAATTGCAGTAAAAGAATGTTGTTCGCAAGTTTTTACGTACTTGCATAAATTTTCAGAAGTAAAAACTGGTGTTAAGCGAAGCAATGAATCTGAGTACAGAAAAATATGTCACGTTGTAGAGGAATGATAAAAATTCTCTAGATATAGAAACATCCCAGAACGGTGCAGGACAGAAATATAAGTTCGCCTTAAGTAAGTGTTGAAAGCCACTTTCTGTAGAATTAGTAAATTATGTGGAACAGTTTCAAGTATAAGTACTTTTTAGTCATGTGTTTAACAGTAATTTGAAACATTTCTTGCGGTGCTAGTCATTTTATTTAGAGCAGCGTTTCTGTGAGTACGCGAGTTAGTGGTTGGTGGTACATGAAAAATTATCAATAATGGCGTGCATAAATAATAAATGCATAAAACTATCATAGAAATGTTTTTTTCCTATAATTCATAAAAATTATTTTAATTAATAATATTATACAGTAAAGTTGTTAATAGGTACAGTAATAAGGTTAGTCTGTCTCAAGATATACGAGAAAATGTAATAGCACATTTATCAAGGATTAAAATTGTCTTTCATGGAGTATTTTCCCAAAACCCGAAAACACAAATGATAATTGGATTTCAAAAACCCCTTCTATAAAGAAAATTTAAGAAAAGCTACATCATTATCGATAAAAGATAAAGAAAATTTAATAGAATTATCATGTGACAGAACTTAAATGATAACTATGCAAAAATCTGCTTAAAGAGACTGGATTGTAATGAGTAAGCTCTATCCAAGCAACATTAAATTTAATTGGTACTTACAGGTAGTTGGATGCTTCAAAGAAACTAATTTAGAAGATTTGGGCACAAATATAGTAATCCTAAAGAAGAACTTTGTAAATTAATTAATAATTTTGAAGAGAAAAATATGTACGCAATTTTTAATTATTTAAAAACTAGGATCTTACACTTTACAAAGTTTATAAAGTGTACATGAACTTGAACTCCTTTGTAACAGATAGATTGCAACTCTATACAAATAATAATAAAATAACTCACTCGGAATAACAAATTTCACGAAATACAATCATTTTTACGAAGTGGTAAAATTTAGCATGCTACCAAATGGTACGCGAGTCAAAAAAGGTTAGGAAATGGTGTTTAACTGCCCGTATATTTCCTCTATCGAGAAGCATCTTACATTTCACTGTCTGGTGGTGATAAATAGTAAGATTTTTCTTGCCATTTGATCGATTCTTGCACAAGAATCGCAATTCCCTTTTTAAGAGGACACTAAGTTTAAAATATATACAAATTTCTTGTACAATACGCTGTACAGGTATCAAACAGAAACCCAGATGTTTGTAATCAACATTAACACAAGCTGATTAACCGAAGAAATCGAACTGAATTTAAAACGAGCATATTTTATCGATATGAACTCGGAATCTCACATTTACATGTCAGCTCTCATGAACCAATAAAACAAATCCAACCTACTGCTAATTCGAATATCTTTCTATTGGGTTGATTTTAAACGTCAGAGCAAGCTGTATGTTGTTTGACAAAAACCGCTTTAATTATGACTATTAATCAGCGTTTGATTCAGCAGAGTTCGTGGTAGAGAATTTGAAAAGATTGCTTTTTGCTTTTTTTGTAGCGCCGACTAGAATTGCAGAGATACAGACCAATTTGCAATCCAAACAGTATTACAGTATCCTCAGCCAAGTAGGTTTTTACTTTATCATCAACTTCTTTTTAATCTCCTTGCCCTTTTAATTACAGCTCTGTCAAGAAGCTGCTCTGTTTGCTACGGGATATTGGGTCCCGGCTCTTAGTCCTTCAACACACACTAATTTTTTTCTTCTTTTATTTTCTCCCAGGCCTTTACAAGACAGTCGTCGTTACGCCTGAATAAACTATGAAAAGTTATTCTGCAAGTCCAAAGCTACTTAAAAGTAGATTATATTAAACTAAAGAGAAAACTTAAAAACAAAAAGGTTAAAGTTAAGATTAATTGTAAAATTTTAGTTTAAACTGCAGTAAAATTATTTTTTAGAGAAAATAAAAATGTTTACTAAGTGATCGGATTTTAGTCAACGGAGCATCCCAATTGTGACCGATTTCTATACTTAGAAATAACTTAAAATTCGATTTATATACGAGATCTGTAAATTAAGTAATGAGACTCATTTTTTTATTTTTTTTTATTTAAAATATAAAAAGTATACGGGCGCATCCTTAACAGCAGACTTGAGGAAGAAGTTAAGGATGTTATTAGCGAAGAGCAGGCAGGTTTTCGAGCTGGTAGATCATGTATCGATCATATCTTCAGCCTCAAAATGCTCATCGAAAAAAGATTAGCCTGTGATCGGGAACTCCACATGATCTTCGTGGATTTGCAGAAGGCCTATGATACTGTGCCACTAGCCAAATTGTGGGAAGCTCTTCATAATGTAGGTGTCAAAAGTTACCTCATTAGAGCAATTCAAGGGCTATATAAGAATGCAAGTGGAGCAGTAAAAGTAGGTGGGCGGATCTCCGCAAGTTTCCCGGTAAATAAGGGACTGAAGCAGGGTTGCTGTTTATCCCCTCTTCTTTTCAACATATATGTAGAACAAGCGCTCAAACACTGGAAAAGATCCTGCTGCAAAATGGGTGTACCTGTTCGTGATAGGTTTATCCACTCCCTCCAATACGCCGATGACCAGGTAATAATAGCGTCAGAGGCAGAGGATGTGAGCTACATGTTTAGGAAGTTAATAGCCGAGTATTCCAGATGGGGACTAAGCAAAAAGAAAACTGAATACATGGTGTTCAATGCTCCTCCCGTTCCGGTAGAGATAGACGGCTGGATGCTATACCCAAGAAGGGAATTTAAATATCTTGGGTACTGGCTGTCATCTACAGGAACAAGTGAGACAGACATTGAACATAAAGTAAATAATGGCAAGAAAATTGTGAATGCATTAAACGCGACCCTCTGGAGCAAGGAAATAGGAATAAAAACAAAAAGGAAAATTTACCACTCATTTGTGGAAAGTGTAGCCACATACGCAGCAGAAAACTGGACGTTGTCCAGAAGAGCTGAAGGTAGCCTGTTAGCCCTGGAAATGGACTTTTGGAGGAGAAGTTGTGGTGTATCCAGGCTCCAGCGAGTTCCCAACTCCGAAATTAGGGAGAAAGCCAAAGTCGAAAAGACCATTCTCTATACAATAGAGACCAAAAGACTGAAATGGTATGGCCATCTAATGCGGATGGATGAAGATCGCTGGCCCAGGAGAATCCACAGCTTCACTCCACAGGAAAGGAGGAAACGGGGCCGACCTAGGAAGCGGTGGATGGAGGGTGTGGAACAGGCGATGGCAGCGAGGGGATTGAGAGAGGGAGACTGGGAAGATAGAGAGCGCTGGCTATTGGGTGTCGGGGATATGACCGCATAGGTTGTAAACTACCCGTTATAAAAAACAATTCTATATTGACAACTTCAAAATAACTTCCTTCTGAAGCCACACAGCGCTGGAGCCGTTTCTTCCACTCCTCATAGCAGTGCTCGAACTCCGATACTGGAATAGCCTTCAACTGGTCGGTTACAACCGTTTAAAAGAAAACCCACGTTAAGTACCTAGTCCTAACTTTAGACTAACAAACTGACTTTCACTACGCACGTTCAGGACAAAGTAAACTCAGGCAAACTGGACTACACGACTATTATTTCCTCTCTACTCTCACGTGACTCCAAAATGACTGTGGACCAACAAACTCCTCCTCTACAAAGTGTGTCATCAGGCCGATGTTGCTCTAAGCCTGCCCCTCCTGGAGCCTAGACTTGTAGTAGCAACATCAAGAAACTCCAGGACAACGCTAAACAAATTTCTGAGACTCGCAACAGACTCTCCACGACGCACTAGAATTGATTCACTTCACAGAGACTACATCCATTATCCCCCCGTACACTCCTATATCCACAAACCGTCTGCTGAAACTCCTTTTCATCCTAGACTGCCATCCTAATCCACTCTGCCGCGGACATAGCCTCCTACAGATCCTTCTACAACATACAGACACAGAAGACTAAAACATATCCTACTCTAACTCTCTACACTTGCTGCAGGATTTTCCTCTCCTTTTTTCCCTGCATTCCAATCTTTCTCACCTGACTTTTCTCTTACTTCATTAGATAAGAAGGTTAAAATGTATTATACATTTACACTTCTGTATTTATTTTAGGTATGTATTTATTATAATAAATATTTATTCATTCATTCACTTCTTATGAAGGTTTACAATGTTCTGTACATTGACCCTTCGTGTATATTTATTTTTTGTGTATATATTTATAATACATTATAGATTTATTATATTCTATTCTAGTGTGGGATCGCTTTATTCCCAATCTGTCAAAACCCCAATTCAGCCATTTCTTTAGCGAGCTTGGGCGGCTACCAAGATTAGAACGGTACTTAGAACCGGCGAGGTGCTTTGCAGCAGTGGGTGTACAAGGCACAAGGGAAATTATAACCTGCCTAGCTTCTTTCTCTTAATCAAACTTCTCTGGAGATTTTAATCCTCTTTGCATGAAATAACTCCCAAGAGTACTACCGGGTTAGGTTACCAAATTGTAAGAGGGGAATGCACTGTACGTTAGTCGTTTTTTGGGGGGGAAGAATTGATTATGCATATCCACAACCTTGGGTTTTAATTCTGGCCAAATTGAAACTATTTCTGTTTAAATGAGTCTAATAAGCGCAAAACTTATAATTTTTTTCAATTTTGTGAATGCGCTGATATTATCCATAAATGTTCCTGAATGCATTTCACTAAGGCAATCATTACACAAATGTACACAATCTAAACTTTTTCATCACATTTTTACAGAGAATCGTAATAACTGCAATTGTATTTGAGCAACTAACTGCAACGATACTTAAGGAGAGCGTTTATCTTTTAAAAAAAAACCCTAATGACCCATCTGAAATAAAGTTCGCTGCAATAGAATAAACTGTAATAGAACTAAATGTAATAATGCGAAAAGTCAAGGGCACTACAGCCCTTGAAGGGCCTTGACCTCCTTAGTAATTTGCCTCCAGTTCTCTCTATCTGTGGCCTTTCTTCTCCGATTCCTCACACCAAGCCTTCTGAGGTCTTCCTCCACCTCCTCCAACCATCTCCTTCTAGGTCTTCCCACTTTCCTCCTTCCTTCTGGCCAATTCCGGAAAAGCTTTTTCAGTGCTCAATCCTCGTCCATTCTTTCCAAATGTCCCAGCCATGCCAATCTTTTGCTCCTTACCTTGGCAACCAAATCCGGCGATGCAAACAGTTCTTTCAGCTCCGTGTTACTTTTTATCTTCCACGAGCCATTTATAAGATTTGGCCCTTAAATCTTACGTAACACACGCCTTTCCCACACAAGAAGTTGATTGCTCTCACTCTCATTCAGTATCCAAGTTTCCGAAGCATAAAGAACTATCGGTCGGATAACTGTCTTGTAGACGTTTATTTTATGTTTTCGAGAGACATTTCTGGATTTAAGGATCTTGTTTAAAGCAAACATGCACCTACTTCCGGCCGCCAACCTCTCTTTAATTTCTTTTCTGACGTCCATTTCTCTAGTGAAGATGGCACCCAAGTATATTACACAAGCGTGGATATTACAAATACAAAAATGGAAGTGTACTACTGAACATAGATTGCTAGTCTAATTTGTTTCATAAGATTAAGAAAAACCATGCAAAAGTTGCATTTTTGTTTTCCATAATTCTGCAATTACTGAATTATCATGATGCGAGTATACCATACTTGTTTTGTTTCTGGTTCAAACAAACCACCGTTTTGTTGCCAGTAAAAACAAACAATGAAGTTCTGACGGTAGTTTTTTTTATTTGGAATTATATAAGAGGGGTTTTCTTTTTTATTTTTTCGTAATGTCCCCGAGTAAGGCAAATTTAGCTTTCCTAGTTCATGGACCAGCTTAACTGAACATCAGCAATAATATTAGATATTATGTAATATTTACTATATAATATTTAATATTATAGAATAATATTAAAAAATAGAACAGAAAACAAACTCCAAAACATAAAAATAAAAAATATTAAGAAAAAAACTTATAACGTAAATGGTATTGTCGGTTTCAAATTTGACCCAAAACCTATATTTTATTTACTTGCACTGCTCGAAGAACGACTGATTTGTCTGGTCGATTGTTGGTGAGGATGAAAGAGGAGAATTCAGAGAAGGGGAGATGTTTATAGTTAATTCCAACAAAATGCCACACAAAAGAAAAACGCGCGGGTCAAATTTGAGACCCGACGATACCCAGTTGAGGGTTAAGTAAAAAACCAAACAAAAATCATGCTTTTATTTAATACAGCTAAAGTAAGTAAAGCAATATATTTTAGATATAGTTTTTGTGCTATAAAACTGTAAGATAATTAGAAGGAAGACACAAACAATCAACTGGCATAGCAACAAAGGGGGCCAACCCTCAGGCCATGGATCTAATTAGGAATTGAACCATCTCTTCTTCTTCAGATCTTCGGTGTTCACATAGCTGTGAAGCTGCGAGGATGAAATGTATTAAAACTAGTTCATTCAGTTAAGAGATTGGTAAATCCAATAAAGGTAACATTGTATTAAAGTGAAGTGAATTTAAAAGAAGTTTCTGGCCCTTTGGGATGGTAATACGCAAAACTTTAGACAAATCTGGCCTCTCTTCCCTCGCCTCCAAAATAGAGTAGACGTCAGAAAAACTCAAAAATTAAAAAAGAAAAAAGAAAAGTGTCTTGAACATACAAAACTTTGTACTGTGTGGGAAAATATTAAAGTGAATTGCTAAGAACAAAATTTTCCAGCCTTTTCTTTGGCATCTACATAAAACTGTACTGTGGCTTTCCTTTTTTGTAAGAAAATTTTAACTTCTTCAAAGAAAATAAGATATTTCAAAGATGGTTGAACCTTAAACAATTTGATTGGATCTACATACGAGGTGTGGCTATTAAATAACCGAGACTGATGCTGCTACAGAAGAACTATGCATGCGCCAAATCCTAACGACCGACAGCTGTGCAGCGTAAAGCCTTCTCTTTCGACTGTGCAGCGTCTCACGTGTTTGTAGAGAAATCTGTCTGACCGGAACCGTCGTTTGTGTAAGGAGGTGTTAGTTTCGTTTTGCAACGAATTGTCGTGAAATTTCACATGAAATTTGGTAAAACCGCTACTGAAACTTATCTTTTACTAAAAAAGAAGTTTATGGCGATGAATGTTTATCACGTGAGCAAGTTTTTGAGTGGTTGGCCGAGAAGACGTCGGCGATGATGTCCGCCCGGGGGTCGCCCTTCCACGTCCAAAACGGATGAAAATATCGATTATAATTAATCAACATTACTACCGGTGAGGTGCTTGCTCAACTCCGTGAAAGTGTAAGGAAAAAAACGACCCGATTTGTGGAAGAACAAGTCACGGGGTTCTCCATCAAGACAACCGGCGCCGGCTCACACTGCATTGTCTGTCAAGACGACGTTTCTAGCCAAGTACAACATCCCAGTTTTAGGCAATCCACCTTAATCGCCTGACTTAGCCCCATGTGACTTTTATCTGTTCCCCCAAAGTCAAATCTGCATTAAAAGGAACACGATTCCAGTCCGTTGAAGCTGTGAAAGAAAAAGCGGCACGCGTCATGCAGGAGCTCACAGAAAAAAGACTTCCAGCACGGTTTCGAACAATGGTAAATTCGCTGTGGAGCGTTCTAGGGATATGGGAGGGGTGTATATTGAAGGTGATAATAACTAAATATGTATAAATTTAAAATAAAATGTTTTACAGCAATAGTCTCGTTATTTAATAGCCACACCTCGTATTCAACAGAAACTATCTTCAGCCATGTGCGATTTATATTGCTCCCATAACTCTGTTGGAGATGAAAGAAAGCAGGCGGTCAGTATGATTGCAAAGATTATTATTGCAAGCGTCATTAATGCACACACCCAGTGCCGGTCGTTCTCCAATAAATTTAGAGCTTTGACACTGCACTGCAGAAAGTGGCATGTGGTAAGGCCGTTGCCCAAATTCTCAATTGCTGGAAAGACGTTGGACCGGGGCACCTTTACCAGCCACAGCATGCGAAGAAAGAAGCATTCATCTTGATTGGGATGTGCACGGTGTACAGTCTGTCTATCGTAGTTTCTTTAAATATGCCAGGTTGTCCGTCGACTTGCTCTTCTCGTTTGTGTCGTTCAAATGATTTTCTACTCGTATTCCATGTGTAGGCACTTCTGAATACAGCAGTGTTTTCGTAAAGGCAACGCGAAGAAAGCAGTTAACATTGTAGCCAGTGGATTCAGGGCTATTTGTTTCACGTTGAAATCTATGAACATTCAATTTAATAATGCAATCAGAAACATCAGAAAGGACTCGTAAAATATTTAGTATAAGTGTGTGTTGCTTTTACGTCCAACAGATGGCGCTGTTTTTACCTTTCACAGGTGTGACATCTATACAATAGGTATGTAAAAACACGCCCGTATTCGAATGCAACGTTGTGTCAAAATTTCAAAGCAATCGGTGAAGAACTTCCAAAGATTTATGATTTTGAACAAACGAACATTTACATTTTTATTTATATAGGTTAACTGTGTAATTTGTGCTCACGTATTCTGCTACACTTCTATTTTATGAATTCAAATAAAGATTGTAATAATTTCTATGAAAGCAAGTTGTGATCAATAATAATTTATGAGGTATTTAATTTAAAAAATGAACTACCGATGTTTATGTATCGGAAATCGTTAGTTATTTATATTTATGAGCTTCACAAAGCACCAATAAATTTGTTAGTGCAGTTTGTTGGCTTGCAAGACAATTATTGACGACAGCTCCTATTGGAAACAACTATACGTTCTAATGGTCCACTCAAAACTAACAAACCCCAAATTGGGCACAGTTCGGCCATTAACATTATTTCAAAGGTTATACTACAATGTGACCAACCCAGCGGGCAAACAAACCACTCCTGGCGCCCGACTATAGTCGGAGCTGTATGGAGCATTCTGTTGCAGGTAGTTATTGTGTCCACTCAAGCTCTTTACATTATACACCCCTGTTATATAGCCCCATATATATGAATACAGTTGACCTTCATAGTATTATGCAAAATTAAATACTTGTTTTTAAATTTACTTACTGAACCAGGAACTATTGTAATTATGACAACTTTTAAAAATAAACTTTTATTTTACAAATTAGTCTGTATTTATACAGGGTGATCCGTTTAAAACGCACCAATCGCTAATAACTTTTTAGGAAAGCGGAATTCCGAAAAAACCCACGAAGTAAACTATATGTTTTTATTGGTCTAGTTTTCGAATTTTTCAACCCCGATGCTGTATCTTTATTTTTGGAGCAGTTACAGCTAAAAACCCGATTGGGGTTTCATAAGGACCACTGGTTTTGACAATGATTATAAAAACTATATAAAAAATTGTGAAAAATGACGTTGATCCCGTTCCGATATCCCTAAAATTTGTTGAGATAATTAAGATCAAAGTTACAATTTAATCAACTCGTGAACGGTTTTCAATATTAATTTTCCACCAGAAATACAACGTTTTGGGGAGCCCTCTGACTGCAAAAAATGTTATTTGTGACGCCAATAACAAAAATAATAATAATTAAAGATTTTAAAGAATGTAGTGTAATGGTTGTGAGTGAATCAAGATAAATTTGTTTTTTCATCAAATAAAAGCAATCATCACATCATTTTAATGTACCCCGTATGCAAGACTTCTTGAACTGTGATTACGGTATCGTACATCATAATACTTTTTTTAATAAAATGTAGTCATACGAGAGATTCGAACAGGGGATCTCCCACTTACAAAACCACGCTCTTGACCACTAGATAAACACCCGCCCCTCACTGGCAAGACCATTATACATATGCCAATTTTTATTTATGTAGATGACAATTTTTTTAAAAAAATGTAAGGCGTGTGAACATCATAGGTTATTGGCGCCCGAAGTCTTTTTTTCAATGCACTTTCGGCCTTCGGACTATGTTCTCTCGTTAGAGACAACACTGTCCATCACTGGACAGTGATGAACCTCCTAGGAAGAGAAAATCTAAGGACCAGCAGCTGGATTCGAACCCAGAATCTCATCGTGGGAATCCATTACGCTAACCGCAAAGCTAATCCTCTTCCTGCGAAATATTATTTTAATTATTTTACTTTAGGTCGGCTATTTTTGGATATAGTAGTTCAGAAAATAGGGAAAAATTCAAAATCTTCAATAGTTTTGCTGGAATTTCCATTATTTCTGTTTCGAACATTGTACTTTATTGCCAACCGTATATTATACACATTAGGTCGACTGGTTTTTGTTGAAGTAGTTCAGAAAACAGAGAAAAATGCAAAATCTTCATTAGTTTTGCTGGAATTTCCATAATTTCTGTTTCTAACATTGTACTTTAATGCCAACCGTATATTATACACATTAGGTCGGCTATTTTTGGACGTAATAGTTCAGAAAACAGAGAAAAATACAAAATCTTCATTAGTTTAGCTGGAATTTCCATTATTTCTGTTACTAACATTGTACTTTAATGCCAACCGTATATTATACACATTAGGTCGGCTATTTTTGGACGTAATAGTTCAGAAAACAGAGAAAAATACAAAATCTTCATTACTTTTGCTGGAATTTCCATAATTTCTGTTTCTAACATTGTACTTTAATGCCAACCGTATATTATACACATTAGGTCGGCTATTTTTGGACGTAATAGTTCAGAAAACAGAGAAAAATACAAAATCTTCATTAGTTTAGCTGGAATTTCCATTATTTCTGTTACTAACATTGTACTTTAATGCCAACCGTATATTATACACATTAGGTCGGCTATTTTTGGACGTAGTAGTTCAGAAAACAGAGAAAAATACAAAATCTTCAATAGTTTTGCTGGAATTTCCATAATTTCTGTTTCTAACATTGTACTTTAATGCCAAGCGTGTATTATACACGTTAGGTCGGCTGGCTTTGGACGCAGTAGTTCAGAAAACAGGGAAAAATACAAAATCTTCATTAGTTTTGCTGGAATTTCCTTAATTTGTGTTTCTAACATTGTACTTTAATGCCAAACGTATATTAGGTCGGCAATTTTGGATTCAGTAGTTCAAAACCGGACGAATTTAATCCTAAAATAAAGTGAAATTCACCTGGTCAGTCTGAACAATTTATCTAGCATTTAACCCATTCCATTTTGTATGACTATACCAAAATACTTAAATTTAAGCCATATTAAGACAGCAATATTTGCTCTACAATACTTCAAATGCCATTCTATGGAAAAACTTAGCCCTTATTATACCCTAAGGAACAAAGGAACTATTGCTTTTTCCCTAAGGGCAGGCCAGGGAATTCGACCACCGCCTAACGACCCCATTATTCTATTCAACCTTCAGAAATTCCAATATTCATATTCTCACATATTAAAAACAAAAAACATTATAAAAATATAAAAGCATTGTTTAAAATATTTTATTATAATTTTTAAAATTAAAAATTACTTTTATTAAATTAATAAGCCCGTCTACAATGTACACAAAATATAAAAGAAGAATTCTAAATTGCTGTAATAATTCATTTTTTAATCATGCTGACCACAAATTTCACAGATAGACACACCACAATATATAATGTATTGCCTACATACAAATCAATTTTTCAAACTCCTTTATGGTAACTCCAGGGACCTGAGAATGAATATTTCTAGTAAAAACTGGAAATCGAAATTCTTACAAGTTTGCAATACTTCCGTCTTAACGGATATAACGTAATTCATTTAAAGTATGAAGTATTGAAGCACGCACTAAGATGGTTGCATAAAATACTTTGTGTAAATGATGACCACTATGTAAAGATCTGCTTAAAGAGACTGATTGTAATGAGTAAGCTCTATTCAAGCAACATTAAATTTAATTGGTACTTACAGGTAGTTGAATGCTTAAAAGAAATTAATTTAGAAGATTTGGGATCGTTAGAATGCTTATATCACCTAAAATTTCTACAATTTAAGACAGGTACGTGGAACATATGCACTTAACTGATTTAAATAAAGTGAATAACATTATGTTTATTATATTTTGGAATTCTCAAAAATGTATTACAAAATTTTGGGACCAACAATATTAAGATAAATTCATTTCATTTCAAGTTATAAGAATTCTTTCTGAAATAAGATTGGGTGCCCTTATATTATTATATCTAAAATCAATAATGTAATTTAGTACAAGCAAACCCCAAAGATCATTGTTTAATGTGTAATAAGTACGAGCTGGAAACATTAATTGTTTATCAGCTGCCCAGTCTATAAAAGTTTTAGAATCCCACTCTAATTAAACAAATATAATAATCCTAAAGAAGAACTTTGTAAATTAATTAATAATTTTGAAGAGAAAAATATGTGCGCAATTTTTAATTATTTAAAAAAAGTTTTAAAACTAAGATCTTACACTTTACAAAGTTTATAAAGTGAACATGAACTTGAACTCCTTTGCAACAGATATCGTACATTTGTATCTCTATACAAATAAAGATTATTATTATTATACTTGTATAACGTAATGCTTAAGTTATTTTCAGTCCTAATATCTTCTACTACAATCTAACACTATCCGTACATCATACCCTTTTCTGTGGAAGGGTCGAATCAGGTTCATTATGAAAGAGAAAGAAAATTTCGATCAAAAGGAAGAGACTAGATGTGGTTTGGCAATGTAAAAAAAAATACCTGCTGGGAGACTGCCGAAAGGTGCTATGTTGTCAGAAAAGCAGAAGATAGAAGATCCAAAGATAGGCGGAGAAGGAACATGGTGGGGTATAAGTTATAGGATAGACTCATGGGGATTGGGTTAAATGAAGAGAAGGATCCTTACTAGATAAGCTTAGATGGAATAGAGTGTTGAAAAAGGATAATTAGGTTTGAGGGGAAATGGTAGACCATGTTGCAGTGCCACATTCATGGGCTTCCGTTGCAACCGGGAGCAACAGATCCCTTTCGAGAAATAGCACTGTTACCTCATACAAAAGGCAGTATTATTTTAGTACGCCCACATCTTTCAATTCAGTAACCTCAAGAGAAAACTCTCCTGCGCTTCCTTCCGGTTACAGTAAAAGAAAGGGAAGGTTATTGCAAACCAAGAGCTTAAAATTTCGAGGCAAAAAAAGTAAAGTAAAGTAATGCCTTTACATGTTTACAGAGGGAGATATGGAACAAGCGATATTTTACAAGATTTCTTACCCAAAAAATGTTCAATCCTTTATATCTTCTCAAACTATGGATCTGTACGCAAATGAACTATAGCTTGTTACCGAGAAAAGTATAGTGTATAAGAGAACAAAATTCCATACGAATATGTTGATAACAGTGGGAGATATGGAACGGCCATAATAACACAGAATTTCATGACCCAGAAAATGTTCAAACCTTTACATCTTCTACATTTATAGATCTGTGCACATAAAACTATAGCTTATTACTGAGAAAAACAAAGTGTATAAGAGAACAAAATTCCATACGAATACGTGGTTCACAGAGGGAGATATTGAACGGCCACAATTTTACAGAATTTCATGACCCACAAAATTTTCAACCCTTTATATCTTCTACATTTATAGATCTGGGCACAAAATAACTATAGCTTATTACTGAGAAAAACAAAGTGTATAAGAGAACAAAATTCCATACGAATACGTGGTTCACAGTGGGAGATATTGAACGGCCACAATGTTACAGAATTTCATGACCCAAAATATTTTGAATCCTTTATATCTTCAACATTTATAGATCTGTGTACAAAATAACTATAGCTTATAATTGAGAAAAACAAAGTGTATAAGAGAACAAAAATCCATACGAATACGTGGTTCACAGAGGGAGATATTGAACGGCCACAATTTTACAAAATTTCATGACCCAAAAAATTTTCAACCCTTTATATCTTCTACATTTATAGATCTGTGCACAAAATAACTGTAGCTTATAATTGAGAAAAACAAAGTTTATAAGACAACAAAATTTCTTACGAATATGTTGATAACAGTGGGAGATATGGAACGAGCTCAATTTTACAGGATTTCATGACCCAAAAAATTTTCAACCCTTTATATCTTCTACATTTATGGATCTGTGCACAAAATAACTATAGCTTATAATTGAGAAAAACAAAGTGTATAAGACAACAAAATTTCTTACGAATGTGTTGATAACTGTGGGAGATATGGAACGAGCTCAATTTTACAGGATTTCATGACCCAAAAAATTTTCAACCCTTTATATCTTCTACATTTATGGATCTGTGCACAAAATAACTATAGCTTATAATTGAGAAAAACAAAGTGTATAAGACAACAAAATTTCTTACGAATACGTTGATAACTGTGGGAGATATGGAACGAGCTCAATTATACAGGATTTCATGACCCAAAAAAAATTCAACCCTTTATATCTTCTACATTTATGGATCTGTGCACAAAATAACTATAGCTTATAATTGAGAAAAACAAAGTGTATAAGACAACAAAATTTCTTACGAATCTGTTGATAACTGTGAGAGATATGGAACGAGGTCAATTTTACAGGATTTCATGACCCAAAAAATTTTCAACTCTTTATATCTTCTACATTTATGGATCTGTGCACAAAATAACTATAGCTTATAATTGAGAAAAACAAAGTTTATAAGACAACAAAATTTCTTACGAATATGTTGATAACAGTGGGAGATATGGAACGAGCTCAATTTTACAGGATTTCATGACCCAAAATATTTTCAACCCTTTATATCTTCTACATTTAAGGATCTGTGCACAAAATAACTATAGCTTATAATTGAGAAAAACAAAGTGTATAAGACAACAAAATTTCTTACGAATATGTTGATAACAGTGGGAGATATGGAACGAGCTTAATTTTACAGGATTTCATGACCCAAAAAAAATTCAACCCTTTATATCTTCTACATTTATGGATCTGTGCACAAAATAACTATAGCTTATAATTGAGAAAAACAAAGTGTATAAGACAACAAAATTTCTTACGAATATGTTGATAACAGTGGGAGATATGGAACGAGCTCAATTTTACAGGATTTCATGACCCAAAAAATTTTCAACCCTTTATATCTTCTACATTTATAGATCTGTGCACAAAATAACTATAGCTTATAATTGAGAAAAACAAAGTGTATAAGACAACAAAATTTCTTACGAATATCTTGATAACAGTGGGAGATATGGAACGAGCTCAATTTTACAGGATTTCATGACCCAAAAAATTTTCAACCCTTTATATCTTCTACATTTATGGATCTGTGCACAAAATAACTATATCTTATAATTGAGAAAAACAAAGTGTATAAGACAACAAAAGTTCTTACGAATCTGTTGATAACTGTGGGAGATATGGAACGAGCTCAATTTTACAGGATTTCATGACCCAAAAAATTTTCAACCCTTTATATCTTCTACATTTATGGATCTGTGCACAAAATAACTATAGCTTATAATTGAGAAAAACAAAGTGTATAAGACAACAAAATTTCTTACGAATATGTTGATAACAGTGGGAGATATGGAACGAGCTCAATTTTACAGGATTTCATGACCCAAAAAATTTTCAACCCTTTATATCTTCTACATTTATGGATCTGTGCACAAAATAACTATAGCTTATAATTGAGAAAAACAAAGTGTATAAGACAACAAAATTTCTTACGAATCTGTTGATAACTGTGGGAGATATGGAACGAGCTCAATTTTACAGGATTTCATGACCCAAAAAATTTTCAACCCTTTATATCTTCTACATTTATGGATCTGTGCACAAAATAACTATAGCTTATAATTGAGAAAAACAAAGTGTATAAGACAACAAAATTTCTTACGAATATGTTGATAACAGTGGGAGATATGGAACGAGCTCAATTTTACAGGATTTCATGACCCAAAAAATTTTCAACCCTTTATATCTTCTACATTTATGGATCTGTGCACAAAATAACTATAGCTTATAATTGAGAAAAACAAAGTGTATAAGACAACAAAATTTCTTACGAATATGTTGATAACAGTGGGAGATATGGAACGAGCTCAATTTTACAGGATTTCATGACCCAAAAAATTTTCAACCCTTTATATCTTCTACATTTATGGATCTGTGCACAAAATAACTATAGCTTATAATTGAGAAAAACAAAGTGTATAAGACAACAAAATTTCTTACGAATATGTTGATAACAGTGGGAGATATGGAACGAGCTCAATTTTACAGGATTTCATGACCCAAAAAATTTTCAACCCTTTATATCTTCTACATTTATGGATCTGTGCACAAAATAACTATAGCTTATAATTGAGAAAAACAAAGTGTATAAGACAACAAAATTTCTTACGAATATGTTGATAACAGTGGGAGATATGGAACGAGCTCAATTTTACAGGATTTCATGACCCAAAAAATTTTCAACCCTTTATATCTTCTACATTTATGGATGTGTGCACAAAATAACTATAGCTTATAATTGAGAAAAACAAAGTGTATAAGACAACAAAATTTCTTACGAATATCTTGATAACAGTGGGAGATAAGGAACGAGCTCAATTTTACAGGATTTCATGACCCAAAAAATTTTCAACCCTTTATATCTTCTACATTTATGGATCTGTGCACAAAATAACTATAGCTTATAATTGAGAAAAACAAAGTGTATAAGACAACAAAATTTCTTACGAATATGTTGATAACAGTGGGAGATATGGAACGAGCTCAATTTTACAGGATTTCATGACCCAAAAAATTTTCAACCCTTTATATCTTCTACATTTATGGATCTGTGCACAAAATAACTATAGCTTATAATTGAGAAAAACAAAGTGTATAAGACAACAAAATTTCTTACGAATATGTTGATAACAGTGGGAGATATGGAACGAGCTCAATTTTACAGGATTTCATGACCCAAAAAATTTTCAACCCTTTATATCTTCTACATTTATGGATCTGTGCACAAAATAACTATAGCTTATAATTGAGAAAAACAAAGTGTATAAGACAACAAAATTTCTTACGAATATGTTGATAACAGTGGGAGATATGGAACGAGCTCAATTTTACAGGATTTCATGACCCAAAAAATTTTCAACCCTTTATATCTTCTACATTTATGGATGTGTGCACAAAATAACTATAGCTTATAATTGAGAAAAACAAAGTGTATAAGACAACAAAATTTCTTACGAATATGTTGATAACAGTGGGAGATAAGGAACGAGCTCAATTTTACAGGATTTCATGACCCAAAAAATTTTCAACCCTTTATATCTTCTACATTTATGGATCTGTGCACAAAATAACTATAGCTTATAATTGAGAAAAACAAAGTGTATAAGACAACAAAATTTCTTACGAATATGTTGATAACAGTGGGAGATATGGAACGAGCTCAATTTTACAGGATTTCATGACCCAAAAAATTTTCAACCCTTTATATCTTCTACATTTATGGATCTGTGCACAAAATAACTATAGCTTATAATTGAGAAAAACAAAGTGTATAAGACAACAAAATTTCTTACGAATATGTTGATAACAGTGGGAGATATGGAACGAGCTCAATTTTACAGGATTTCATGACCCAAAAAATTTTCAACCCTTTATATCTTCTACATTTATGGATCTGTGCACAAAATAACTATAGCTTATAATTGAGAAAAACAAAGTGTATAAGACAACAAAATTTCTTACGAATATGTTGATAACAGTGGGAGATATGGAACGAGCTCAATTTTACAGGATTTCATGACCCAAAAAATTTTCAACCCTTTATATCTTCTACATTTATGGATCTGTGCACAAAATAACTATAGCTTATAATTGAGAAAAACAAAGTGTATAAGACAACAAAATTTCTTACGAATATGTTGATAACAGTGGGAGATATGGAACGAGCTCAATTTTACAGGATTTCATGACCCAAAAAATTTTCAACCCTTTATATCTTCTACATTTATGGATCTGTGCACAAAATAACTATAGCTTATAATTGAGAAAAACAAAGTGTATAAGACAACAAAATTTCTTACGAATATGTTGATAACAGTGGGAGATATGGAACGAGCTCAATTTTACAGGATTTCATGACCCAAAAAATTTTCAACCCTTTATATCTTCTACATTTATGGATCTGTGCACAAAATAACTATAGCTTATAATTGAGAAAAACAAAGTGTATAAGACAACAAAATTTCTTACGAATATGTTGATAACAGTGGGAGATATGGAACGAGCTCAATTTTACAGGATTTCATGACCCAAAAAATTTTCAACCCTTTATATCTTCTACATTTATGGATCTGTGCACAAAATAACTATATCTTATAATTGAGAAAAACAAAGTGTATAAGACAACAAAATTTGATACTAATATTTGATACACGTGTTATTGGTTCGCCATAATGGCTCTAAGGATTCCTTAGCGTGGTTTAACTACACAACTTTAAGTACAACTACCAAATTAGGTGTCATGGACGGAGGCGACTAGCAAACATACTTTACTGTAAAATCCTTTTATTAACAATTAAATAAAATCCAAGGCCTTAGACCGAGAATCGAACCCAGTACCACAATACATATTAGCTTTGCAGGTCTCGCCTCTAACCGCTCGGCTAGTCTAACCGTGGCACCTAAATTTCGTTAAATATTGAACATAAAATATAGCCGAAACTTAATATCACCAACTAAATATCACTGTATTAATTTATTTGATAGTATATCCTCGGGTAAATTAAATAATTTATTCGTGACTTGTCAGTACAATTGGCAGAGATATTGAAAAGTCTTTGACTATGAAATAAAACTAAAGGAAAGGGAAGGGTGGGGACGCCACCAACACTCAGAATACCTTCACTTATGCAATAACAAATATATTTGATATATTTACAATTTTAAACTCATATTCAAAACGGATCATGATCCAAATACATAAAACTGAATTAATTAGACTTACAGGTTTTCTGACTTAATTACACTGTCAGGTTTTCTGACTTAATTAAACCGACAGGTTTTCTGACTTAATTGGGCTGACAAGTTTTCTGACTTAATTAAACCGACAGGTTTTCTGACTTAATTGGGCTGATTATAACACTCACAAATTGATTTATCACAAGACAACAAAAGTACATCGTTCAACCGGGCGGCTAAAGGGTTGTCCAGTTCTTGGCGAAAACAGTTCCAGCCAGACCGACGCTAAAAACCTGGCAATGGCGGACACACAGACACAATCAGTTGGCACCCCTACTCTCTTGAGATGCCCAAGGGCAACTGAACTTCTGCCTTGCACTGGTCACCATCCCCACCACGTCCAAACAACCAATGCTGCCAACGGACAATTGTCGCTCAAAGAAAATTCTGGTCAAGGGGGACCGCAACTCCTTGTGAGGATCCAACAGATATGAATTATGTATTCACTCGATTATAATTGATTTATTTGGTCCGCCAATCAGTTTGACCGCTAGATATGAAAATGTTTACAGCGACAGAGATGTTTGGGGAAACAGTAGGGCTGTCAGCTAATGGGGGTGATGGAGGGTCTGCCCCTCTCAGATCTTCTGCCTTGTCAAGTATATTCGCTCTCAAAAATTACTAAAATAATATTTAATTTCTAAGGTGTAAGCAAAACAAAAAAATGTACGTTTCTAAATTGAAAACGCAAAAAAAGTTTGTTGTTTCAGGTTTTAGGCTTCCTGCTCGAAATACTGTGGATAAGGTGAAAAGTTCACACGGCTATGTACGAAGATAGCGTTAGACATTTCAATGAAATTTCGCTTTAATGTCGGGGACACGTATCACAATATCAACAACTTGATCAATGGTATAGTTTCCTTTATTATGCAGTTCCCAAGCGTTTAATGTGCATTCAGTTGAAATATCAGTACCCCGGAGGTACACAACACTATGTCACATTTTAAATTTTTTACAAGAGAGCAAATGAAAGAGTTTATTCTTATTTATAAGGTCAATGGGAGTTATTTTGCTTAAATCTTTGGTCGATAATAAGTAACATAGGTGCACAATAAGTGACGGTTGGGTAATAATAAAAGAAATTTTGTCCCAAGCTATATGGATAACGACTTTTTCTCGGAAACTAAGATAGCTAGAAAAAAAACTAAAAAATACGTGTTCCCTTAGTTTTTTGGTAGGAATCCAAAATTAATTTGTAAATTTTTTTCGGTGCTTCCAGAAGCGAGATACAGGCACCAACTTCAATTTTTCAAATAGGGAGGTGGGGTTTTTATTTCAGAAATAGATTCCTCTATTTTTTTTAAAGAAAAATTTACTCGAACGGTTTTTTTCTGTGAGCGATATTTTACAAGTTATGAATGAAAACATAATTCTTATAAGAAATGTCAAAATGATAATATTATAACGGTTTTTTGATTGAATAAGAAGAAAAGTACTATTTTATTATAAATTTTACTCCTCATTAATATTGCAGATCATGCTCGAACTGGCCTCCGCCATTAGAGATGCATAGACATGCTCTTTCCCGCCAATTGTCCATTACTGCCAAAGAAATAGTTTCGGCTTTAACCGAGTTACAGGTATCTATTATTCTCTGCTTTAGTTCATCTACAGATGCAATTCCGGCTTGATTCTGATACACCTAGATTTAGAAATGCTTTTCGATAAGCAGAAATAAGGAAAGAAAGAAAAAAGTTATGAATAATCACCTTGTTTTTCAGGTATCCCCAAAGGAAATAGTCCATAGGTGTCAAATCCGGTGAACGAGGTGGCCACTGAATCGTCCCCCGTGTCGATATAACACCATCAGGCATGTAAAGAGATATCACGATAGGCAATTTGATGGGCTTTATGGACGATTCAGTGGCCACCTCGTTGGATTTCTAACAAAAAACTAAGGGAACACGTATTTTTTAGTTTTTTTTACTATCTATCTTAGTTTCCGAGAAAAAGTCCGTTATCCATATAGCTTGGGACATCCTGTATAAAGTGAAATATCTGTTGCCATAAAATTGTTCATTTTAGACGGTTTTTTGCCAAATTCATTCTATCTTGATGGAAGTTTTCTCCATTAATTTCAGCAAAGAAGGAAATGGTTGGCTGAATATAACCTTATTCGTAGATAACCTACAAGAAGGGCAGTTCGAAATCGCTACCACAGAAGTAAACATCGAAATAAGGTGATCAAGACAGTATTGGATGATCGGCGAATAAACGTTTATGAGATAGGTGATATCATAGGCGTATCAGAAGACGATACAGTTTACATCAAGAATTTAATATGTGAAATCCGCATGTAAGATAGGTAACAAGTTTAGTAAATGCTGACCCAAAAACTAAAGCCAAAATGAACTTGGGCCAAACAAATTCCAATCTTTAGACTATTTAAAAATAATCCATCTCATTTATCGCGTTAATATTTTGGATAATATTATTTAAACTGTTCGCAAGTTTGAGGACTACAATAAACGAAATGAATGAAAATGGATCAGTCAAAATTTTATATTATTTTGTTATTTAAACGGTTCATATTTTTTTAACGCCTCTCAAACTGTAAGTTAAAAGAGTTTTTTAAAACTACTACCGTGTAAGTCAATGCGTAATGTTTATTAATTATTAATCATAGCCCTAAAGATGATAAAAAATATCATAGAAACGTTTTTGCCTATAATTCATAAAAATTATTTTAATTAATAATATTATACAGTAAAGTTGTTAATATGGTTAATACAAGTAATAAGGTTAGTCTGTCTCAAGATATAAGAGAAAATATAATAGCACATTTATCAAGGATTAAAATTGTCGGACTATTTTCCAAAAACCGAAAACACAAATGATTATTGGTTTTCAAACCCCTTCAATAAAGAAAATTTAGGAAAAGCTACATCATTATCGGTAAAAGATAAAGAAAATTTAATAGAATTATCATGTGACAGAACTTAAATGATAACTATGTAAAGATCTGCTTAAAGAGACTGGATTGTAATGAGTAAGCTCTATCCAAGCAACATTAAATTTAATTGGTACTTACAGGTAGTTGAATGCTTAAAAGATATTAATTTAGAAGATTTGGGCACAAATATAATAATCCTAAAGAAGAACTTTGTGAATTAAAACTGTCCGGTAGGACAGTTGTATAAGGGTTGATCGACAAAAAGTGCACGAAAAAGCGTAACGTTGAAAAACACCCAACTTTGACAATTTTTTTCTCTTTTTCTACAAAAGATAAAATTCCCAAATTTTCTTTAAAATAAAGGACAAACCCTCCTTTATAGATGTAATTTTTTTGCAACAACCCAGATCTAATAGTTTTCGAGAAAAAAGTTGCCGAAAATGAGCAAAAACGGCTTTTTCAAAAAATGTTCTTGTTCTTGTTACCTTTTTTGTAAACAACGTAGCGCCTAAACGCGTGAACCGATTTTCATGAATGAGTTAATTAATAATTTTGAAGAGAAAAATATGTACGCAATTTTCAATTATTTAAAAAAAAGTTTTAAAACTAAGATCTTACACTTTACAAAGTTTATAAAGTGAACGTGAACTATAACTGCTTTGTAACAGTTGCATTGTATCTCTATAATAAATACAAATAATAATAAAATAACACACTCGGAATAACAAATTTCACGAAATACAATCATTTTTACGAAGTAGTATAATTTTGCATGATGTATACTAACAAGTGGTACGCGAGTCAAAAAAGGGTTGGGAAACGCTACTCTAGGTCAAAAGCCAGGCAGGAATAATTTTCTGTTTTTTTGGTAAAAAAACAGAAAATCTATAATAATTTTTCTTACCACTTGAAATATAGTAGTTTATGAGATAGTTGGATAACTTACACATTGATTTGAAACAAGCAGGTTAATAAGAAGCTGTTGGAAACAGAAGACTGTTAGGAAATGGCGAAAGAATGTCGTCCAATCTCGGTGAAATTGATTAAAGCAGCTAGACTGTTTCCATCTAGACTACACAACTTTTTGCTCCCGGCTAAGTTCCGCTAAGAATGTGCAATAAGTACAGTCTCTTAGACAAGGAGTCGTTTCCTTCGCAATATAATATTCAGAAAGTCAATTTAGTTAAAACTTAATAAGAGAATTGGATATTAACCCCCGATTGGCTGGTTGATTAATAACACAGACATTTGCGACAATATTGTAACAAGTAGGTTCTCTGCAACTTGTACTAAGTATGGTGCGATCGTGCAGATTTTAGAATTTTGAGTTTACCGCAAATATTTTGAACCCTACTGTGGCAGAATGAATATGTCTAAAATTTTGAATTAAAATTTGCTGAACTATCACGTATAGAAAATAAAATGCAATTTTATAAGTATTATTATTTTTATTATTATTATTATTATACAGGGTGTTCATTTTAAGACGGCTCAAATGCATTTCATGCTTAAACGGTTAATCTGAGCAAAAAAATGCCTCCTCTAACTCGTAAGCCAGGTTAGCCAGGAGGTTATCAACTGCTCTCTATATCTGAGGAGGCACCTTTGAAGGCACAGTACAACACTTCACAAGTTGCGTAAAGTGCATTATTTGATAAATTAAGAATAAGTTTGATCCTTTACATGAAAGATATTGGATCACTTAAATATGTGGCAGGAGGTTTCCAATTTTTTTTGGTAATTAAACGCAACTCTCCCAAAATTACCAAATAATTATTAAACCTTCTTGTTTGTAAAATTAATTTTTAGCCATTTTAACTCTAGAAGAGCAAAACAAATGTGTTGGAAGATTTTGCTCAAACCAAATCGAGCCATCGTCAACTTGCCGGAAAGGTTTGTTCTATTTTACTTAGAAATTCAATTATTCTGTGAGTTTGCATAATTTCTAACAAAAAGTTAATTATGTACAATTAGGTTTTTGAGTTGGAAAAACGCAGATTACCAATATTTTGAAGGACCGAGATGGAATCTACGCGTTGAAAAAACAAAACGGCTTGCAAAACAAAATTAGTGAATATTTTTACAATGTTTAGGAGCGATACAGTAAAAGTGCGTCTGTCCATTGAGTTTAGCAAAAATTTACCGTTCATTAAGTAATAAAAAAAGTTAAATGTGGATAAAAAATTCAATGTAAATTTATATTGCTATTTGTATTTATGATTTTTCTGATGATAATTATTAAAACTGTCCGGCAGGACAGTTGTATAAGAGTTGACCATAAGGGGAAAGCGGCCACTTTGCTTTCCCCCGCCAGTGTCCGTTATTGAGAGATTCGATTGTATTTACTTTTTGTCCAGCTTTTGACCTACGAACTAGGCCATTTTCATGGCTGTGGAAAATATTTTATAGGAGGGAAAAAAAATCGAGGAGTTTTAGGAAATCAACACTCTGCCCATTCTTCTACAGAGAGAACTTAACTGGTGAAAGTACTTTTTAAGAGACATTTTGCCAGTTCTGCTTGAAGATGTTCATCTACAACGTCGGCTAGATATATATTTTCAACAAGATGGTTGCCCGGCACATAATGCTAAAGTGTTCGACGATACCTGGACACAAATTTCCGTGAAAAAAGTGATCCAGTCGGAGAGTCCCATCCAATGGCCGCCTCGATCTCCGGACTTGATCCAAATGGACTTTTTTTTTTGTGGGGATATCTAAAAAAATAAAGTGTACAGTATCCTTAATCCCGTGGCTTCAGTCGATGATCTGAAACGTCAAGTTACTCTAGCCTGCCTAGATCTTGACTTCGCCACCATAAGTGCTGCTACAAGCAAAGCGTGGGAGTCCCAGAGTTTTGGCTTGCCTATCCGTTGATTGTGCCCAGTTTGAACAGATTCTTTAAAAAAAATAACGTAATTTTGACAGTAAACTGAAATTTGTTTTTCACATTTTAAATTACCATAACTATTGAAAAAGCTAACCGATTTCAAAAAAAAATTTTTTGTTGTTTTTAGGAGCTCAAATACTATAAAAATATGCAACAAAAAATATAACGTTCCATTTGAAAAACAAAAGTTGGATGCTGTATCTCGAGATACAGGGGTTTAAATAAATGGGTCAATCACTGAAAATAAACTAGACTAAAAATGATTGAATACGTGTTTTTTATTTTTTCGAAATTTCCCGCCGTTTAAAAAAAAAAGTGGGTGGAGCATATAACTCTGGTCACCCTGTATAAAATATTATTTTTTAGTATGATGATAATTTCACCATAAATTATTATTGTTATAAATAAATGTAATAATTATTATAAAAATTAAAAAGCGGCCACTTTGCTTTCCCCCGCCAGTGTCCGTTATTGAGAGATTCGATTGTATTTACTTTTTGTCCAGCTTTTGACCTACGAACTAGGCCATTTTCAGGGCTGTGGAAAATATTTTATAGGAGGGGAAAAAAAATTGATGTTCGCAGAAATATTGATAATTTAGAATTCTGGGTATAGCAGTAAGAGAGAGTAGATATTTGTACCACAGCATCTGGAACTCATCTACCATGATTAGCTCCATCAAGAAGGCAGTACTGTTAGCCAGTTGGATATCCACAGAGGCTACTAAAAACTTCGTTACCTCCTAAATTATATAAGATCCGCATTTTTTGGTTATGCCCCTTCCTCACTTATCTCTCTCAATACTTTGTTATCCTGATTTCATTTCTCATGTTAATTATTGTTCATGAATAATTCAACCCAATCTCAACATTCAGTGGACTGAGCAAGCCATTTTTTTTTTTTGTTTCTCAACTTTTTGCTCGCAAAAAAAATGGTGGAAGAGACTCGGCCACACCAGAAATGTCAACATTAAAATGTTACCCAACGCTCATTAACATAAAAGTAAATAGAAAATTTAAAAAGATATATCATTTTAACGATCAAAACCAGAAACAAAAATTTTGTTTATTCATAGACGGGGTTCTTTTACAGCAACCCGCAAGATTTTTATTTAAATGATTTAAGGCGCGTCAACATTTGTGGTTATTGGCGCCCAGAGCTTTTTTTCAGTGCACTGCCGGCCTCCGGCGCAGTGTTCTCTAGTTAAAAACACAACACTGTCCCATCACCGGACGGTGAGCTATAAGAAGCTCCTAGAATAAGGAAATCTACGGGCCAGCAGTTTAGAAAAAAAAAATCGAAGACAAGTGAAAAATTCATTAAGTAATATGAGTTCTACGAGGGTCGTTTGAAAAGTCCGTGCAAAAATAAAAACTACTTAATTATTTGGGGTAAACCTTTTTTATTTTTCAACATAGTCTCCTTTTAGGCTTATACACTTCGTCCAACGCTGCTCTAGTTTGTTGATCCCTTCCGAATAATAGGATTTGTCCAAGTCTGAAAAATAGCCATTCGTTTCTGCAATCACCTCCTCGTTTGAATAAAATCTTTTTCCCGCCAGCCATTTCTTCATATTGGGGAACAAATAGTAGTCCAAGGGAGCCAAGTCTGGAGAATAGGGGGGATGTGAAACGAGTTGGAACCCTATTTCCATTAATTTTGCGACCACAACTGCTGAGGTGTGAGCTGGTGCGTTGTCGTGATGGAAAAGGACTTTTTTGTGGGCCAATCGTGGGCGTTTTTCTTGCAGCTCGGTTTTCAAACGGTCCAATAACGATGAATAATATGCACCTGTAATAGTTTTACCCTTTTCCAGATAGTCGATGAGGATTATTCCTTGCGAATCCCAAAAGACAGTCGCCATAATCTTTCCGGCCGAAGGAACGGTCTTAGCCTTTTTTGGCGCAGATTCCCCCTTGGTAACCCATTGTTTAGATTGTTCTTTGGTCTCAGGAGTGTAGTGATGTATCCATGTTTCATCCACAGTGACGAAACGACGCTTAAAGTCCTGCGGATTCTTCTGGAACAGCTGCAAACCGTCCTTGCAACACTTCACACGATTTCGTTTTTGGTCAAGCGTGAGCAATCGCGGCACCCATCTTGCGGATAGCTTTGTCATGTCCAAATGTTGATGCAAAATATTATGTACCCGTTCATTCGAGATGCCCACAGCACTAGCAATCTCACGCACCTTCACTCTTCTGTCATCCATCACCATATCATGGATTTTATCAATGATTTCTGGAGTAGTAACCTCAACAGGGCGTTCAGAACGTTCAGCGTCACTTGTGCCCATATGGCCACTCCGAAAATTTTGAAACCACTTATAAACTGTTCTAATCGAAGGTGCAGAGTTACCATAATGTTTATCAAGCTTCTCTTTAGTCTCCTCAGGCGTTTTGCCTTTCATAAAGTAGTGTTTAATCAACAAACGAAATTCTTTTTCGTCCATTTTTTGAAAATCACTCGACTTCCTCGATTCAAACGAATGCCAAACACAAAGAAATAGACCGATCTGGCTGAAACTTGGTGTGTGTTCTTCCAAGAGATGCTACTAACTAAACATAACCTCGATACGCGCCAGTAGTGCTATCTCTCTGACTTTGCACGGACTTTTCAAACGACCCTCGTATTTCCAGTATTTTATCAGGACCTTGTTCCTACTTTTATAATTTAAATCACGCGGAGTCTTCCAAAATAATAATAATAAGGGAAAGGATTATCGTATTGTTTTACCACGCAGAGATCCAGGGTTCGATAAGAAAATATAAGGGACCAGCAGCTAGATTCGAACCCAGGATCTCTGTGTGAGAATCCAGTATGTTAACTGTACAGCTAAACCGTTAACTCTTTATACGTTTAAATAATTTTATATACAAGGTGTTCAGCATAAGACTACCGTTACTTCGGGAGGCGATTCTGGGTTCTCGATTCTAAAACGAGTTTAGACGTTAAACGAAAATTATTTCTTTCGAAATTGGTACCTAACCCTCATTTAAATTCATACACCATTTTGTTTTATTGTTTATAATGTAAATTATATATTTTTGAATATAGTTCTTAAATTAATTAATTATTAAATTACACGTTTGCAAAAAATGGTACTGGATTTGATGATTCTGATCAGTTATATTCTTATGGTAGGTGAATTCCTTTCATAATGCCGACGTTGTTTTGAGGCCTACTTTTTTTGCAATTAATCACAGATTTCTGCACCAATTTTTAAAATAACCACTATGCATTGTATACTTTTCGAAAGGTGTTTGTATGTAGATGTTTTTCATGACTAGTGCACGTTTTAAATTTATACTTTTGAGAAAAATGAAGTCAAAGTTTTTTGGAAAAAATTAGAAACTTGCTATTTCTTATGTTTGGGCCACAAAGTGAAATACTTAATATTATTATTTTGAAATATAAATTAGCTTATTTTAAGGATTAGCTATGCGGATAGCGTATTTGATTCCCACGCGGTAGTCCCGGGTTCGAATCCAGCTGCTGGCCCTTAGATTTTTTATTCGACTCGGTGAAGACAAGTGCAATTCTAGAGTCAATGAGAGCGCTTGGAATAGAAAATTGTTATATTGAAATGTATATACAGAGAGAGTAAAGCGGTAGTAAAGATTGGAAAGGAAGAGAGAATTATAGAATTGAAAAAAAGGTGTAAAACAAGGAGACCCCGTATCACCAAAGTTATTCACGGCTCTATTAGAGTGTATTTTTAGGAGAATGAATTGGGATGGAAACGGTATTAAAATTAATGGAAGGTGGCTGAACAATTTAAGGTTTTCAGATGACCTAGTCTTAATAGGCATAAATAGGTATGAAATACAGAAAATGCTAGAAGAATTAAATAAAGAAGGAAATAAAGTAGGCCTTAAGATAAATATAGCTAAAACGAAATTAATGCTAATACAAACGGAGAAGATATGATCTATTTAGGAAATAATACTGTAGAGGTAGTCACAGAGTTCATCTACTTGGGTCATTTGCTTTCACTAGAAGGTCAGAAGAAAGAAATATTGAGAAGAATTCAATTAGGTTGGGCATCTTTAAGAAAATACTCTACTCTGATGAAAGGTAAAAATATCCCAATTGAAATAAAAAGAAAAGTACTTATGAAGTGTGTTTTTCCGTCCATAACCTACGGTTGTGAAACTTGGATATTAAAAAAAAGAAATAGTAGAGAAATTAAGGGTCACCGTAAGGAAAATGGAGAGGATAGCGCTGAATATTTCCTTGAAGGATAAAAAGAGGAACAGCTGGATAAGAGCACAATCAGGCATTTCAGATATTGGTGAAACGGTATGGAAACTGAAATCTAATTGGGCAGGTTACATTAGCAGAAGAGAAGATGGAAGATGGTCCACAGAAATAATCAGCTGATATCCAAGAGACAGATTGAGGAAAGTGGGTAGACCAAAACTTCGATGGGACTCGGAATTTAAGATGAGGTGTGGCACAGCAAATTGGATGTGATGTGCTAGGAATAGACAAGAGTGGAAGAACTTAGTTACTGAAAGAAATGACAACTCTTAGGGTAACCTCTTGGACAAAAAGAATAATTAAGTAATAATATCTAATAATCAATTAATAATTATAATAACAGTAAAATATTAAATAAAATGAGTGTAATATCAATATGTTAAGTTTTATGTTGCGTTATATTGTTTAATATGTAATTATGTTTAGTTTACAAGAGGTGTATCCGTTAACCTTTATTAAGAAGAGGCCTCAGTCTTACTGGCTGATTTGAACTAGTAAATTAAAGCTGTATTATTTGTTAAAAACTATAAAAATTTTGTATAGCTCAATAAATGGCTTATTTTATTTTAAAGGAAATTTAACCTTCTTTCTAATGAGCTTATTGAAATTGCTGTAGCTTTAATAGTTTGAGAAATATAGACAACTGTTTGCTAAAAACTAGTAATACCTTGAAAAAAACATAAAATTAAAAATATCTGTAAAATGGAGCAGAATCGAGGCCTAGTTTATATAGAATTTTTTGTTGCAAATGATGCCCAGAATCGGCTCCCGAAGTAACGGTAGTCTTATGCTGAACACCCTGTATGTAAATTATTTGGCTGTGAAGGGCCATCAAGCTCTTGCACCTACTAAGAGGAAGTACTGCAATCGTTAAAATTATCAATGGGTGAACCTATTTACATTAATGAATTGTCGTTCGATTCAAAATCTTTGCCTTTTAGGGAGAAGTACTGTAATCGCAGTTTATTTTTCTTACTCCTCTTAAGAGGAAGTACTGAAATCGCAGTTTAAATTTGCTTTTCACGTACAAATACCTTCCTATTTTATTCAAAACGCTTTCTCAAAAAATTGTTATTGAGGATGGCAACTATAATCATTCTTTAAAAAGATCTCTCCAATGGTAGTTATGGTTCCGACTTAACACCTTATCAGGTTATAATGATAGAATTGCTTATTCTAAATTTTAAAAAAATCTGTGAAGCAGATAAGTAACTTTGTAAAATAGACAAAAAGGAAAATCTATCCAAAAGGTACAAAAATCTCTTTAACAAAAACTTACAGTTTAAAATGTTAAGTATAAGGGTTGATTAAACGCCAAAAGGTACACAAATCAGCGAGTACCCAACATTTCATTCATGCTTAGCTGATATAATTTAAGTAATTTTGCTGCATTAACTTTTTCTTCACATTTTTTTAGAAATTATTAGATGTCACAGACCCTTATGCTGGCCAGATCATTCATAATATTATTTTGTTATAATTATGATAAAATGTATATTATATCTTCGTTTTTAAATAGGTACTTTATTTTAACTCCATTTCAAATTATTCTTTGGATTTATCTTTAATATGCCCTTTATTCTTAGTAGTCACATATACATTCATGTTAAAGTAGAGAAAAACAAAGTTAGAGTCGGCTACTGTTTAAATTTGAATCACGGATTTAACAGAATATTTCAGTCTTGAATTCGTCTTACCGAAATATTGGTGAGCACAAATAACTCACAGTTAATAACAAGTAGATTATTCAACAATTATTCATTTCTCAATAAATTGTAATTTAATGTAGTCCCCCTAATTTTACTTATAGTAAAATATTGGAATAATTAGCTGTCCTAAAAATATGCATATCTTATTTATTTTATATTACACATATTACAACATTTAAGGATGAATACCTAGATTGAGAATGTAATTGAAACTATATTATTTGCGATAAAGCCAGATAATTATTACCTATTATTATAAACGTTTGACTACTACATAAAATAACAATTACTTTAATGGAAGAATGAACTTAAACCGACGATTTAAAAAAATAAATAAATAAAATAAACAAAATCATTGATGTATGTTGATATAAGCATTTTTTAAAAAAAGGTTTTGAATTTTTTAGCCTCATATTTTATTTTATATTTTTTATAACGTTTTCTTTCTAACCTGCAATTAATAGTTTAATTATTATAGATTAATAGATATTACTGTCAATCTACAGTGCTACTTGAACAAATATTTTGTGACATCTAATAATTTCTAAAAAAATGTGAAGAAAAAGTTAATGCAGCAAAATTACTTAAATTATATCAGCTAAGCATGAATGAAATGTTGGGTACTAGCTGATTTGTGTACCTTTTGGCATTTAATCAACCCTTATACTTAACATTTTAAACTGTAAGTTTTTGTTAAAGAGATTTTGTATTAATGAAGTACACTGACTGTAATATCAGTATATTAATACGCCACTTATAGACTCTATTGATGGTCTTAATGGCATTTATGTGCAATAATTGTCAAGTGAAGAGTAATTGAAGTTTATACTCATTTCTTTTAGATTTTTTGTTTTTTAATATGCATTTTGTGTTGATAATTTATTAATTAGTATTTATAAGATATTAAACTGTAACTTTTATTTTCAAAAAATACTTCTTCTACTTACCTTCTTTTATAATATCTACAGCGGTTACTAAAAATTCTAAGCCTGAAGCAATTTTTTTTATATTAGGACTTTGAAATTTCTAATAAATGAATGTTGTGCAAGTAATAAGCACTTAAAGTTTGAAATTAAACTTTTGCACACAACTTGTTATCTCCAATGTAGACCCTTAGACAGCATCTCATTTAGTATCTGATTGCTGGACCATCAATCACCATCTGGTTGAGTGAATCGGCCAAGTGGGGCCACATGTCTGGGACCCTCAACTTATAGCTTATCGATCTCCTAACGCCACAGGAGAGACTCAACTTTCTACTCTACCACATCATTTAAGCAATAAGTAAGAATACTGCTGAACCAATCTCGTCACTACTTTGCTCATACGGCTATTTGTTACCATCCTAATTTTTGAACAATTTTTCTGCTAGTATCAAATCTTGTTGAACGTTAAAACCATTTTTAATAGTGATGGGTTAACTTGTGTATCTTTTTTTTTGCATTTTTTTTTGGCATTGGCTTCCGCCATACAGCCAGCATCGTCTAGGTGCTTATCACTAGAATATCACTCACTCTACATTCTTACTTATAAATACATTCGCTTCACACGTTCATCCCTCTACTATACAGGGTGTATACGGAGGAGTGGTCGGGTACTTCGGGAGGTGATTCAGCAGCTCAAATGCAACAAAAAATATTCTCTTCACTTTGGCCTGACTCTCAATAGTGTCCAAGATATTTGCATTTTTAACTTTTCCGTCGATGTTCGCGTTTTTCACCTTAAGAAAGGCCGTAACTTTTCTATCCTTTATCCTACAACAAATCTGCTTATTCCAAATGAAAGAGCATTAAATTTCCTATAAATATGCTCAATACCGAGCCTCAAATCGTTTCTTATAACAATGAAATTTTTACTTCAATGTCTAAAAAATTCGTTCTCAATGATTTTTGTTAAAATTTTCAACTGCATTTTTTCAATGATTAATGAATCAAAGAGTCACATAATTTCAGAAAAAGTTGCGCATTTATTGAGCTTCAAGATCATGTGGATGTTTTTGGTTTTTAATAAAACCCTACCCCGAACAGAGGGGTGTAAATGCAGATAACTGGGATGTTGCGGAACTGACTTTTCACCTTTAATTTACTCAAATATCAATTTTTACCATTTTTGTAACCATTTTAGTTTAGAACAATTATTATTTTATAAAACGGAAGTAAAAAATAAAGTAGCAATAAAACACAGAAGTGAAAAAGTACAATAGGCAGGTGCCTAGTTAAAATTGCTACAAAAATCGTTCGAACTATTCAAACAAGGAAATGAGAAAGAATTGTGGCAAATTTTTAGTTTCTTGACTACAATGGTTTGTGCAACATATTTTAACGACAAAATGGAGGTTTTTTTTCATCAAAGTTAATTAATAATAATTCAAAACTAATCAATTTTTGGAGAAGGAACAAAAAGAATATAACCATTTTATTTTTGAATTATTATTAATTAACTTTGATAGAAAAAAACCTCCATTATGTCATTCAAATAAGTTGCACCAACAATTGTAGTCAACTACTGCGTTTTATCGCTACTTTATTTTTTACTTCCGTTTTATTAAATAATAATTGTGAAAAACTAAAATGGTTACTTTTCTTTTTGTTCCTTCTCCAGAAATTGATATTTGAGTAAATTAGTAATGAAAAGTCAGTTCGCAAAATCCCAGTTTCCTGCATTTACACCCCTCTGTTCGGGGTAGGGTTTTGTTAAAAACCAAAAAAATTCATATGATCTTGAAAATCAATAAATGCGCAACTTTTTCTGAAATTATGTGATTCCTTGATTCATTAACCATTGAAAAATGCAGTTGAAAATTTTAACAAAAATCATAGAGAACGAAATTTTTAGACATTCAACTAAAAATTTCATTATTATAAGAATCGTTTTGAGGCTCTGTACTGAGCAAATTTATAGGAAATTTAATGCTCTTTCGTTTGGAATAAGCAGATTTGATGTAGGATGAAGGACAGAAAAGTTACGGACGTTTTTATGGCGAAAAACGTGAATATCGACGGAAAAGTTAAAAATGCAAATATCTTGGTCACTATTGAGAATCGGGCCAAAGTGAATAGAACATTTTTTGTTGCATTTGAGCTGCTGAATCACCTCCTGAAGTTTCGACCTCTCCTTCGTGTACACCCTGTATACAACTATTTACATAAACTACAGCTAATGGATGGATCAGTACTCTATATTCCTGCCATCCTTATAGCTTAACCGAAATTAAAATCACGTAATCCTTCTCTAATCGTTTTTCTTGCATTCATTCTAAAAGGCTATAACTTTTAAATACACTCGTATTTCATTGCATAGATGTTGGTGGAGAATATTATGTCTTCGTAGCAAAATGGTGCATCTAAATACCTGTAGTCAAACATTCGTTTCCTTTCTACCACATAACGTGGACATATCATTATTATATGTTTGAAATCCTCCTCCTCATTGCAATCTACGCAAAGAGGAGAGGACCTCTTGTGTATCTACTATACTTAGAAATTGCTTTAAAATATATTGTTTGATTTGTACTAGTTATAATGCTGCGCAACCAAAATAAACTGCAATAAATAACAAAGATAGGCTGTTGCAGATATTCTAAAATTGATTTTTGGATACGGTAACGCTTGGACGATCAGAAATTGCCATGGATTGTCCTGCTCGTTTTGATTGGGTGCGGCAAATTAGTCCAATATAATAAATTACATCATTAAATCCCAATCAGGCATCAGAAATTAAATTTAGTGCATAGAATTAGTCAATTCGATGTGACGTAAATTGTTGATGAAAATATTCACTTTTGAGTTGTATAACTCAGGCAAACTCTAGAAGAGATTCTGTATTAGGATTCATTCCAGAGTTTCATTAGAAAGGATTTATTCAATGGTCTTTTGAACACTAAAATTAAAAGATACAGTTTCATTATCCTTAGACAGATAACTAGAACTGACAATAGAGCATGAATATAGTCATTAAGTAGGGGAAAAAACAAGAACAAATCGATGCCCTACGAAGAAGACCAACTCGTTTCAACCAAGAAGAAGGTCGTTCCTTTATACTAACCCTAAACCATTCCGCTACGAAATAGCCATCTACCCATTCTTGCATTCCCTAAAGAGACCAAAGAATTAAACATGTCCCTTTTTAACATACTAACACCACTAGCTACAGATTTCCATCTCCTTTTTCTCTGCATATAATCTCCTTGCTTTATCCTAAATGTCCCTAAAGACATTTATTCCAAATATCTTAAACTATGTAAGAAGGTTAAAAACGTTTCAGACTATGGAATTCCTTTTATTTATACTGATATAAATTATAATGTTTTAGTTAGAATAGTTTTTGAGAAACTATTCTCAAGTTGTATTAGTTTTTGATATTGAAGGTTTACAAATTCGTTGAAATTTCAAACGTTCATATCTCTTTTGCTATTGATCAGATTTCAATGAATTCTTTACCGAATTGTAGAGAAACGTTTGCTCTATAACTGATATAAATTGCAATGTTTTAGTAATAATAGTTTTTTGAGATATGAAAAGTTAAATTTTGAGGGTTTACATTTTGATTGAAATTTCAAACGTTTATATCTTTTTTCCTATTGTTCAGATTTCAATGAATTCTTTACCGAATTGTAGAGAACTGTTAGTTGTATAAAAGTTATACATGTCGACGTTTTGGTGACAATAATTATTGAGATACAGAAGGTTAAATTTTGGAGGTTTTCTACATCGTTCAAATTTCAAACCTCTATATCTCTCTTTCTATTGTTCTGATTTTAATGAGTTTTTTTACTAAATAGTAGTGAATAGTATGCTCTATAACTGATATAAATAACAATGTTTTAGTAATAATAGTTAATGAGATATGTAATGTTAAATTTTGAGGGTTTACAAAGTCCTTCAAATTTAAAATGATTATATCTATTTTCCTGTTAATCAGATTTCAATGAATTCTTTACTGAATTGTAGAGAAAAATTTACTCCAAATCTGATATAAATTGCAACGTTTTAGTAATAATAGTTATTGAGATATGGAAGGTTAAATCTTGAGGGGTTTCAAATTCCTTGAAATTTCAAACGTTTATATCTTTTTTCTATTGATCAGATTTCAATGAGTTCTTTACTAAATAGTAGTGAAAAGTTAGCTCTATAACTGATATAAATAGCAATGTTTTATTGGCAATTTATAACTATAGTCGATTAAAACTGAACGATCAAAAAATACATAATATGGTTTAGATATCAATACCAAAATATAATTTGTTAAAACAAAGAAAGGTAATTTTCTACTCTTAGTTGATTGAAAAGAAAAGATCAAGGAATACAGGAAAACGACTTAGTCAATTAAAGAATACTTTAAAAGGCTTTAGATGACAATTCCATGAATGATAACTTTGAACTTTACGCCGAATAAAAAGGGAAAATTAAAGAATACATGATTAAAAATCGATTTCAAATAATCAATATGAGAAAATTGTAGAAAATACTTCAGGGAAACTAAAAATACTAATTTTGTTCTAATACTCGATTAAAAAGACAGGTTTAATGAATAAATAATCAAATGGTCTAGAAATCAATTCCAAAAAACAACTTGGGGAATCAATGAACGTTAATTTTGAAAAGTTATTTAAGTAGAAAAGATTAAAGAATACTTCAAAGAGGTCTAGAAATCAATTCCGAAAACAACACGGATAAATGCTTATTTTGAAAACACAGAGTCGACAAAACACAAAAGATCAAAGAATACATCACTTAAACTTGAAAACAATAATACTAATTTCAAACTATAGTGGATTAAACAGAAAAGAGTAAAGAATGTACTAAATGTTTTAGATATTAAACCTAATAATACAATTTGGGGAAGCGAAAAAAGGTTATGTTCTCACTTTTAGTCATTAAAAAGAAACGACTTAAGAATACTACAATATAAATAGCTTTATATATCAATTCTTAAAGAATACCTAATTAAAAAAGATTAGAAATCCATTCCAAATAAAACAATGTGAGGCAAAAAATAAGATCGTACTCCAAAAAATTATAGGAAATTCAATGGGAAAACAAAAAGACTAATTTAGAACTACATTTAGTCGATTAAAAATAAAATATTAAAGAATAAATAGGTTTAGATATCAATTCTAAAAAACAATTTGAGGGTAAAAAGAAAGAAAATTTTAAACTTTTAGGCACTTAAAAAAGATAAGATTAAAGAATGCATAAAAACTGTTTGGAAATAATTTAAGTACTTCATGTACGTATTATTCAAAATTAAAGAATTAACCAGCACTGAACTTAGTCAAGATGTAACATTAGTGTAGCAATTAAAAGATAACATGCTATTTTCATGCTAGAATAATAAAAATATAATTGAAATTTAAATAAGTAATGGATTATAAAAACTTACTGTGTTTAAAGAATATAAAGATTCATCAGCAACTCAGTAGAGATCACCAGTCCATTAGCACTTGACACTTGACACATTTTAAAATAATTCACAACACTATTCGCACTAAAACTCAATATCACGCACTAAGTATAACTTAAACACAATTTATAAAATAGATATTCACTTTAAAACTCACTAATATTCACTTAAAAAGTCATGTTAATAAAGAGAGATCACTAACGAGTTAAAGATGGCCGCCGGTTACTGGCCATGCAGATCAGCTGTTTAAGGAAGGTTATCCAAGCAGTGTGAACAACTTTTTTTTTAAATTTATGAATGAAATAAAATTCCTAATTCATTAATTACATTTTATTTTTATTGATTATGAATAAAAATAAATAAAAAGTTCGCCATTTTGCTTACATTATTTACAATTACCAGCTGATCTGCCTGGCCAGTTATTGGCGGCATTTTTAACTCGTTACTGGTGTTTCTTTGTTAGCGTGACTTTTTAAGTGTATATTAGTGAGTGTTAAAGTGAAGTTCTATTTTATAAATTGTGTTTAAGTTATACTTAGTGCGTGATATTGAGTTTTAGTGCAAATTTTAGTGAATTAGTGTAACAAGTTATGTGCTATTGGACTGATCTTTTGAGATGCTGATGAACCTTTATATACTTTTAAACACTTTAAAGACGTTTAGTAAATTAGTTTTTGTAATGTAACGTTTTCATTTTTTTTTTTTTTTAATTTGTCTCACCCTTCCAATGTGGAAGTAGTACAGATCGTGCAGATTTTCGGTCCTTGAACATGACGGAAGTAGTTGGTACAAATCCTTCTATGTGAACGTCTTTTTCTTTGTACAAATGCTGAAATAAAATTAAAGAATCCTAGCAGGTATTTAAGGGATATGCATGTTTTGTGCTTAAGTAATGTTTTAGAATTATAAAATGGAAGTTGTGAGAACGTAAGCAGTTTCACGCCCTTATACAACTGTTCATCGAACAGTTTTAATGTTTCTGGATTATGTTTAAATTGTTACAACTTCTGCACTTTTGAAACTAGACGCGCTGCAAGGCACTATACTTTGGTTAGCTCTAAATTCTATCACAATCAATTGAGCATTTAAAAACAAACAAAAAAAATCGTTATAATTGTAATAAACAACATGAAATGAGCGCAAATCTAACTGGTTTCGATTTACAAATCGATAGCATATTACTTGATTTATTTGGCCTTAGTATATACTTGGCGACTGTGCTGGGTGGGCCAAAGTTTGGCCAATTACTCGAGACAATGACTGAAACTCAAGCCTGTCATTCCCAATCGACGAACCCATTTCTTTCATTCTAACCCATCAATTTACTCTCTCTCAATCAAAATATTACAACTTACTAAATAAAGTAAACTTATGAGTTATCCAAACTAATAATTCCAGTATGTTCGCCTATTAAGAATTAATATTTAGTTTTATTTTTTTTTATTATTTTTTATTTTTTTATTGATATCAGTGTTTACACTATTAACCAATCAAGTAATATTTAGTTAACAACTGTTTTGTAGAAAAAAATTGCTTGCTTGTTTGCAGTTTTCAAAATTTAGTAATTTGATCTGTATTTTTAAAATTAATTTTGCCAGGATAAGTTACAGATGATTGTAATAATTATTTAAATAAGATAAATACGAGACCTGTCTAAAAAGTATCCGACCTTTATTTTTGCCTCGCAAAATAAAGACGATAGCGCGGCGCCACTGTACTCAGTCAAGGAAGACACCTTCATGCGCATGTGTGAATTTTGTCACCGCCTTCCAGCGCGTCAGTCGCTGCCTGTGGCTCGCTGAGTGAGGTGCTACACAACGTGTTCGTCGCATTACCGATTCTCTCAAGATGACTGAAACATCAAATTTTGTCAAAAGCTTGGTGATTCTCAAAGCGAAAAAATTAGTAAGATTCAGCAGGTGTTTGGAGACGATGCGACGGGCGTAACACAAATTAAGGAGTGGCTCAACCGTTTCAAAAAATGGCCGCACATCAGCGAAGAGTGACCAGCGTTCTGGCAGGCCCCAGACTGCTTGGAGTGCAGCCGTTGTAGAGAGTGTGCGAAATTTGGTGATGGCAGATCGTTGCTTGACCGTGCGGGAGATTGCCCAAGAGTTAGTGCAACTTCAAAACGGAGGTCTTTTTGTTCCGGCGACAACAACTTGGGCACAAATTTCGCAACCACTCTGTGCATGTTCAAATCAACAAGCAAAATTGCATGTGCGGAATCATTACTAACTCCAACCTCTTAGGTTCGAGTTCGCAGTCTCTGTTTCCTTCAGTCATCTTGAAAGAATCGGTAATCCTTCGAACACGTTGAGTAGCACCTCACTCAGCGACCCACAGGCAGCGACTGACGCGCTGGAAGGCGGTGACAAAATTCACACATGCGCATGAAGGTGTCTTCCTTTACTGAGTACAGCGGCGCCGCGCTATCGTCTTTATTTTGTGAGGCAAAAATAAATGTCGGATACTTTTTAGACAGACCTCGTAATTTATGGAGTTTAAAGAAAAATATTGTGGACATTTTCGAATAAATCGCAAGAAAAGTAACAAATCCATTCTGCTAATAAGTAGTACTTCAGGAAAACGGATTTTAGTGAAATTTTCAGTATCAAATATCAAAAATGAGAACAATACCTGCGGCTTGCATCATTTTTAGATAAGGTGGGTTCGGTTATCTCCAGTTCTTTTTCCAACTGGAACGGGACTTGGCTATCAATTGTGTATCCTTAGACCGGGAGATAACAAATACGTAAATTAAGTAATGAGACTGATTTTTTAAAATTTTATTCAAAAAGAATTACAATTCTATATTGTCACCTTCAAAATGACTTCCTTCTGATGCCACACAGCGCTGGAGACGTTTTTTCCACTCCTCATAGCAGTGCTTGAACTCCGATACTGGAATACCCTTCAGCTGGTCGGTTACAGCCGTTTGAATGAGTTCCCTTGAGGTGTTTTTTCAACTTCGGGAAGAGATAAAAGTCACTAGAACTCAAGTCAGGCGAATAAGGAGGCTGAGGAGCCACAGGAATGTTTTTACTGGCCAAAAACTCGTTTATTGAAATTGCTGTGTGACAAGGAGGCGTTTTTGTGAAATTTTAATGGAATAGCAATGTTTCGTTGCTTCGGATGAATTTAAATACTTAGGGTCGATTACGAAGAAGGAGAATAACGCTGGCAAAAATATTTAGAACAGACTTGCTGCCGGAAATAATTGTTCCGTTGCATTAAAAAACCGGCTCTATGAAATAAGATTATTTCCCAATCTGTAGGTCCTTAGGAACTATTTCACTGACCACAGTAGTTGAAGATACCTATGAATTTTTGGCGGAGTTGGATACTGAAAATTTATCTTGACCCCACTTGGAAAGTGCGAGGGAAATCTCGGAGCTTAAGAAGCACTTGGATCTTGTAGTACGAGCTAAGATGTCCAGGCTCCTGAGATTGGGACTTTTAAACTACATGGAGAGTGAGATCGTGGTCCGATGAATATAAAAAAGTACATCTTGGGGGCGAACGATGAAGTGGATGTAGAGAAGGATTTGAGACGATAGGATGTGCAACAGTAAGATAGTAGCCAGCCAAGAGTGAGCGGTTTTAGTAAAGGGAGTCTAAGGTCCTGGCTGCATGGGCTGTAATGCCACAGAAATATACGAGAGATCGCAACTTCGGGAGGTGATTCAACAGCTCAAATGCAACAAAAAATATTCTATTCACTTTGGCCCGATTCTCAATAGTGTCCCAAGATATTTGCATTTTTAACTTTTCCGTCGATATTCGCGTTTTTTCACCATAAAAACGGGCCGTAACTTTTCTATTCTTTATCCTACAACAAATCTGCTCATTCCAAACGAAAGAGCAATAAATTTCCTATAAATCTGCTTAACCCAGAGCTTTATATAACGTTTCTTATAAGCCACGAAATTTTTTTACTTTAATGTCTAAAGAATTCGTTTGAGAACTACGAGGGTGGTTTGAAAAGTTCTCGGAATGTACTAGAAAGAAGTGTCTTACCTCGGTGGAACTGCTTTTATTTTTCAACATAGTCTCAGTGTAGACTAATGCATTTGGTCCAGCGATGTTCCAATGCCTTGATCCCATCTCGAAAATGAGATTCCTCCAGGCCTGCAAAATACCTCTCTAATTCGGCTGTCAGTTCTTCCGTCCACCGAGGAAAATTTTCAGCTTGGGGAAGAGATGAAAGTCTGATGGTGCCAAATCAGGTGAATAAGGTGGATGTGGCAACAATTCGTACCTCAGTTCATGAAGTTTTGCCATGGCAATAACACTTGTGTGCGGGCGGGCGTTGTCCTGATGAAAGATGACTTTTTTCCTTGCCAAACCAGGCCTTTTTTCGCGTATCTTTTCCTGTAGTTGGTCTAGGAGGTTTGCATAGTATTGCCCCGTAATTGTTTGGCCAGTAGGAAGATAATCTATCAGCAGAATGCCTTTTGCATCCCAGAAAACTGAGGCCATGACCTTTCCGGCCGAACGTACTGCCTTTGCTTTCTTTGGTGGTGGTGACTCAGCAAGTTTCCACTGCTTTGACTGCTGTTTTGTCTCTGGGGTATAGTAGTGGACCCAAGTTTTATCTGTAGTCACAAACCGGCGCAAAAAAATCTTGTTGGTTGCGCTGAAAACGGGCCAGACTTTGTTCGGACATTTCCAATCTGGTACGTTTATACGTGTTCACTCACAAAAGATGGGTGATTATTGCGCGGGAACCTCGTTGCTCTAGCCCAGACATCTAGCGGTGATTCCGAGAACTTTTCAAACCACCCTCGTAAGAAGTCTATTCATCAAATATGGTTTAAAACTCTTTAGAAATCCTGACAAGAATTGGTAATCAAAATAAGATCTTTTCCAGTTTTAGGTACTTAGCTATTAAGGTTTTTCGGGGTCCTCTTGTTCTTGGTAGCCGTAGCCTTTCTGGCTAACCCTTCCAAAAAATAATATAGATAAATTGGGCAATGTAGTGGAGGATTTGCTTCGGTTGGGATTGCGACAAAATCAAAGAAAGAATACGTGCTATTACAAGAATCAGTACAATAACAAAAAACATTGTGGCTAAAGTGCTGTGATTACAGTAAAAAACAAAATAAAAATTGGGCATTGCTGGGATTTGTTTTAATTTCGAGTTACAACCTGCAATAGGTAGGTTTAGTCGAAAGAAAACCTGTTTTTAATAATAATTTTTTTAAACTTCTGCTTTTGAACTCACCCTTCCCCTGTTTTCACAAACTTTTTTTTAACAAAAATAATTTTTCTCTAACTCAAAGCAGTAGCTTGTACTACCCAGCAGCATATTGCCAGCTCCCGGCTGAATACAGACTCGATTTAACTGGAATAGTATTTTTCAGCTGGCTGGATGAAAACTCCATTTATGTATCTCAGTTAAAGTTGTTATTGCCGTACGCTACATTTATTTCTGCATACACAATTAGATTTATTGCTAGCGTATGATCTCCGAAGTTTTGTTCACCTTAGTAAGCAAAACTAAGCAACAATTGTTGCCATCCTGTACATTTTTTTTTGTTTTTAGGGGCAACCCATTTCCTTAAGTTTTGTGACCGGAACCACTGCGATGTAAAGAATCTAGTGTGAACCCGTACTTCTTTTATATACAATATTCTTAGTGTTTCTAGCTTACGAGGGTCGTTTGAAAAGTCCGTGCAAAAATAAAAACTACTTAATTTTTTGGGGTAAACCTTTTTTATTTTTCAACATAGTCTCCTTTTAGGCTTATACACTTCGTCCAACGCTGCTCTAGTTTGTTGATCCCTTCCGAATAATAGGATTTGTCCAAGTCTGAAAAATAGCCATTCGTTTCTGCAATCATCTCCTCGTTTGAATAAAATCTTTTTCCCGCCAGCCATTTCTTCATATTGGGGAACAAATAGTAGTCCGAGGGAGCCAAGTCTGGAGAATAGGGGGGATGTGAAACGAGTTGGAACCCTATTTCCATTAATTTTGCGACCACAACTGCTGAAGTGTGAGCTGGTGCGTTGTCGTGATGGAAAAGGACTTTTTTGTGGGCCAATCGTGGGCGTTTTTCTTGCAGCTCGGTTTTCAAACGGTCCAATAACGATGAATAATATGCACCTGTAATAGTTTTACCCTTTTCCAGATAGTCGATGAGGATTATTCCTTGCGAACCCTAAAAGACAGTCGCCATAATCTTTCCGGCCGAAGGAACGGTCTTCGCCTTTTTTGGCGCAGATTCCCCCTTGGTAACCCATTGTTTAGATTGTTCTTTGGTCTCAGGAGTGTAGTGATGTATCCATGTTTCATCCACAGTGACGAAACGACGCTTAAAGTCCTGCGGATTCTTCTGGAACAGCTGCAAACCGTCCTTGCAACACTTCACACGATTTCGTTTTTGGTCAAGCGTGAGCAATCGCGGCACCCGTCTTGCAAATAGCTTTGTCATGTCCAAATGTTGATGCAAAATATTATGTACCCGTTCATTCGAGATGCCCACAGCACTAGCAATCTCACGCACCTTCACTCTTCTGTCATCCATCACCATATCATGGATTTTATCAATGCTTTCTGGTGTAGTAACCTCAACAGGGCGTCCAGAACGTTCAGCGTCACTTGTGCCCATATGGCCACTCCGAAAATTTTGAAACCACTTATAAACTGTTCTAATCGAAGGTGCAGAGTCACCATAATGTTTATCAAGCTTCTCTTTAGTCTCCTGAGGCGTTTTGCCTTTCATAAAGTAGTGTTTAATCAACACACGAAATTCTTTTTCGTCCATTTTTTGAAAATCACTCGACTTCCTCGATTCAAACGAATGCCAAACACAAAGAAATAGACCGATCTGGCTGAAACTTGGTGTGTGTTCTTCCAAGAGATGCTACTAACTAAACATAACCTCGATACGCGCCAGTGGTGCTATCTCTCTGACTTTGCACGTACTTTTCAAACGACCCTCGTACAGTACCGTTCATTACACGGAAATGTAACCTTAAACAGAAGACTAGCACTTCTCCTCCACGAGAACTGCCCTAAATTGAATAATCCCATTAACTGTAACTTTACAGAAAGTGTTTACGAAATTTATTTTAAACAAAACATAGAAACCATTTTCGAGAAAATGAGCAACGCATTGTGTAAAGAGCTACTTCACAGTTGCGGAATTTTTTCGGTAACCAACTCGTTTTGAGCAACAAATTTATGGCTTCTTAACAGTAAACTAGAGTTAGTACCGTACATTACAAAAAAGTAGTAATTTAGTGAGTATCTTCCTGAAGGCCCTTACTCTTTTCAGAACTAACTCTTCCCCGGGTTTGGGAATGTAAGAAGGCTCAATAAAGTTCGGCTGGAATGGTTGCTGGGTCATGTGGAGATTAAAGGGAATGAGACAGCCGATCAATTGGCCCAGGAATGGAGCTAACACTCCATTTAATTGGCCAGGAACCTGTTCTGGGGTCACCAAGGGTGCAGTTCGTGCGACTCTCAGAGATTGGCTCTGGAAGGAGCATGAGAAGAACTGTGTGATGTGTCCTGGGGGTTTTGATCACAGCAAGACCATGATGCCTTTGGTTGTGCAAGCAAAGAGCTAAAGAGACCCTGTGTTTGGGTAGAAATCAGATTACTCTGATTACAGGCCTATTCACAGGAGCATGGTAAGTTCAGGAAGCATCTGCACAAGGTGGGGGCTTATTAGCTCGGAACCGTTTTGCAGATTGTGTCAGGAAGAAGGAGGAGACGGTCTCTTACTTGTTGTTCTCGGTTGCGCTATGAAATCTTTGGAACTTTGAGACCAAAGAAGATAGTAGAGCAAAAAGAACTAGTAGGGAAAATCCTCAACCTCCTTAGTAGGGGAGCTTTCGTTTACTAGATCCAAAAAGGGGAAGGCACAATAAGCCTCTTTTAGTAGCGGTCCCATGGAGCATAGGTCCCGTTCCGCTTTTGTAATCGTAAAGGGGATCAGAAGTAAACATGTTCAGCAAAGTAAAGGGATAACGACTCCCGTTGGATCCTCTTTTAGTCGAACAACAAGTGAGAGAGGCCGTCTCCTCCTCTTCCTGACACAGTCTGCATACCGGTTCCGAGCTTATAAGCCCTATCTTGTACAGATGCTTCCTGAACCTACCATGTCCCCGTGAATAGGCCTGTGATCAGAGTAATCTGATTTCTGCCCAAACACAGGGTCTCTTTAGCTCTTTGCTTGCACAACCAAAGGCATCATGGTCTTGCTGTGTTCAACTCCAGGACACATCTCCCAGTACTTTTCGTGCTCCCTCCAGATGCAGTCTCTAAAAGCTTGCTACTAAAAATACATCTGTACAACATCTCGTATACAACTGTAACTTATACTGTCTATAATCCTTATAGTTAGTTTAAATAAATGTTTGGGAATCATTTACAAGAAAATCTTCAAGCATTTAATGTCGATTCAGTAAACTGTCATTTTGATCATCAAAATTTCTTCAAATTGGGAAATATAGACCAACATTTGATTCATATTAATATTATAGCAATAATGGTATAGTTCTTTAGACTTATCTAAAGAAGTGGAGAATTAAAATTAATGAAAACAAATATAATTACCTGAAATTCTCTCCAAGGCGAACTATCCTTCTAACCGTTTACCTAAACCTCACTCCTCTTACCACAGCAGATTGTGTTCAGTACCTAGGACACTTCATGGACCAACGCCTAACCTGGAATCCAAAAAAACGGAAAGAACTGAACAGACGATTCAAACTTCTCTCCAGACTTCTCGACAAGCGACCTAAACTCTCTCTACAGAATAAACGACTTATCTACACCATGATACTCAAACCTGCCTGGACTTACGGAATGGAACTTTGGGGCCCAGCCAAAGCTTCCAATATCCTACAGAAATCCAATCCTTCCAGTCCAAAAACACTCCGTCGAATCCGCTAATGCTTCTTACTTTGTATCTAAACTCTATTCTCTTGCACCAAAAATTTCCTTGTTCAACAATATTTCTGAAGCTGCAAGATCTCGTTAACGTTAAATTCCAAGCCTCTATCTCCTCACATCCAAACCTTCTAGTTTTGCAACTTACTGCACAGCCAGGAAATCCTCCAAGACGGTTGAAGCGCCCGGTGGCCCCGTAATCTTCTTAGTGAAGTCACTCACGTATTTAGATGTTTACTTGTTGCAGAAATGCACTTGTGAAAATAAATAAAGTAAAAACAAAAAAATTATAAGCGTAACGATTAGTTGTAAGGCCATTTTCCGCTTGGTCTGATAAAAATTAATTCGAGCTAAGCAATATTCATATTTGGGGGCAACCAGCATACTGTGGGTTAGATATTAAGGAGAGATAAGAAAGCCAATACCCATTCTCACAGGTGTCTGGTGTCGTAACTCCAAATTATTTAAGTTAACACACCCTTATTTCTATTGCTTAATGGGGTGTAGCTTTAATAATCGTGTTCTTGCCATTACAAAACCTAATTTAAAAAAAAAAAAAATTCTTTAAATTCGCTTAAACTAATTATATTCAAATTAATATAACTTATACTAGCTATTTATATTAATACTGTAAAATGCCAACAGATAACTTCTGTTCTGCGTCGTAACTCTTGCTTCTATAAGACTATAACTCGATTCCACTTTCTCCTGCTAACTTAATTCGCTACCCAGTGATATAGATCGACAAACGACCAACATGGAACCTGCACTAGACTTGAACTCAATCGATGGAACTAATCACTGATACGACTGATTGGCAGACAATCAAAATTACCACTGGAACATAAACGACTAATATACTAATACAACAGCGTACTCAAACCGGATCTGGACTTACTGGACTTAGAACTGTGGTTTTTAGCTGAACTTTCAATCTCACTTTGTCAGTTTATGGATGGCTTCATTTTATGTCTCTAAAGAGTTAGAGAATCTTCATTACGAGCTCCTAGGTTGTATATGTAACTGAAGAAACAAAATCTAGGTACAGGAATGTTTTTTTTTTTTTGTCTTTCTTTGTGCACAAATCTTTTAGTTCAAAATGCTGATGACCTCGTGATCATCTCCGGCAGTAATGTAAGAAACTCCAGTAATAGTGTAGCCAGTGAGCAGCGTCTCTTCTCCGGTTGATCCAGTCCTAAAGACGTCTTACATTATAGGAGCTAGCAATGTGAATTCTTCTGATTTCTTACCTCTGAAGAAGGTAATTTTGAAATATGATCGTTCCATGTCCAGAGAGACCATAGTTCTTCTTAATGCCTTAATGGCCTATTACCGGATGTCATCCTTGAATGGCCGCCATTTACGAAAACAAGCCAGTGCGTGCTTCTGGTCTTAAGCCGATGGCAACGAAGCTACACCATTGTTACTTTTACCCTCACCAATGTCTCGCCAGCTTTACTACAGCCTGATAGAGTGTTATCCTGGCGACATTCTTGGACTCCTAAATCCCATAATTTTCTATAGCACGAAGAGTCACCTATTGCCAACAGCGATCCTGGTTTTAATTTCTCTTCTTGTTGAGTAAGTACGATTGACGACCGTTTCCAGGTGTTCGAAACTGCTTTTCATTAAGAAAGTCTCTCCTCTCCCGTAAAGATGTACCAAACTGTTATTTTCTTGTCTCCTGGAAGTTTGCATTTACAAGGATTTTCGTGCAATTAACACTTGAATTCTTGTACTACCAAGTTCCATTGACATTAATTCAAATTCCTTAGATTACTATTGTACTGTGGAGAGGTTTGGTCTGCCCCCTTACGTAGATATTTTAGAAAGAGCCCAAATAAAGTACTTTAAATCTCTTCTTCTACTTCCAAAATCGACTCCCGATGCCTAGCTACGACATGAAGTCAGTAGAATTCACTTAGATTTCTTTATATACAAAAAGATGATCGGATGGTGGATAGTTTCACTAAAAACTGTAACTTTACACAGTTTCTGTAACTCAACCAACCCGCATAGCTACGCCCTGAAGAGGACAATACATTTGTCGAAACGTTGGCAAAAAGACGAGCTGTTTTTTATTTGGCCGATTCCTCGCTAACCTAGAATTCCAAGTTTAACAATTTACGGTCACGAAACCTATATATTCATTTTAGAATATCTTTACTTTGTCTTAAATGGAACAAGAGATGAATATTATTTTCATTTTATTACTGATTTGTAAACTGAACTCTTGCTATAAAATTGAATTTGCCGATAATATCCTCCTTTCTGGTCGTACTAAATGAAACTCTTGTGGAATTTTAAGTCATCAAGCAAGATGCTGGGTTTGGCTATTGAAAATCATCTCTTTCGAAGGGGTTTTCATTGCTCAGAATTACGATATGTTAGTTTCACTATAAATAATGAGGTTATAGGCGCCATGGTAGCCGAGTCTTTAAAGGCGAGACCTGTAAAGCTAAATATGTATTGTTGGTACTGGGTTCGATTCCCCGGTCTAGAGGCCTTGGATTTTATTTATTGGTTAATAAAAACAAAATTTACAGTAAAGTTTGTTTTGCTGGTCTCGCCTCCGTCCACGACACCTAATTTGGTAGTTGGACGTTAAGCTTCGCCTGAAAAAAGTAGGCATTATTAATAAAGAGGTTAATGTAGAGTGATAATATAACTTTATATCTATAAAAATGCGTAAACATTCTGCAGACTAAGTCCATCAAGCTAATGAATTGTTAATAAAACTTTTACAGACCCAACCCTCTGTGTATAGCTCGCAACAAATTATCAACTTTTATTATTACAAATATATATTTTTTTTAAGGAGGAAAAATAAGAAATAATTAATTATAAATAAGGTGAAATTAAATTAAACTTACGTAATTTTTGGGACATTCTTTAACGGTTTTATTTAATTAAATGAGAACAGTTTATTTATTTTACTTAAGCCACTAGTTGATGTTACGTGGACTCCTACCACTAAGAACTGTAGAATTATTTGTACAAAGGCACCAGCACAGCCTCCCTAATTACTTATCCTAGCAGGAGTGGTCGAACTTTTAGATGTTGCACGCCAAGTTCTTGGCGACTACGTTTCTTTTTATTTATTATTATTACTATTTATTTATTTAGAATGGACTTCAAGTTTGCTTTATTTTTTTTAACAAGGACTTTTTTTAGGTACTGACTAATTTGCGTTGTCAATGACGTGGTCAATTTGGTGCCATTTTTAGTAGATAATTACTAACTAATCACTTTTTATTGTCTCATACTAAAAAAGAAATTACTAGAATTCTGCAAATTTACGTAGTGGGATAGGTTAGACCAGTGCTTTACAAAGTCAGATACCAAACAGTAAACGGCACACTGGTAGTGCTGCACGAGACCGAGACGAGGCGAGACTTTATGCAGATCTCGCCTCGGTCTCGTATGACAAGTGCTCGTCTCGGTCTCGGTCTCGTCGAGATATCTCGTTTTTTTTTCAATTTTTATTAAAGTATTAAAAATGAAAAAAAAAATGAACCCAATATCTGAGGCAATCAAAATGAATAAAAAAATGGTTTGCTATTAATAATATTTTCAAAAATTGTTATTATTAAAACTGTCCGGTAGGACAGTTGTATGAGGGTTGATCGTCAAAAACTGCACGAAAAAGCGTAACGTTGAAAAACACCCAACTTTGAATTTTTTTTTCTCTTTTTCTATAGGGTAAAGTCGGGTGAGATGGCCAATCGGGAGAGATGGCAAACATCCGAAATTTAACCGAAATGTCGTCCGACGGCGCTGCGTGACCTCTCAAGTGATGAACGTTCATGTTTGACTAAAGTGAGTTCATTTTGGTCTGCATCAAAGCGTTATTAATTAACTCAGAGAATAAAAACATTATCGTCTCAACAAAAAATTTTATGATAGTTACATACTGCGTGCGGCAGCGAATGTATGTGTCGAAATTTAGAGTTGCTTTCTACATATTAGGCTAATACAATATACATTAATGAATCCTAACTTCTAAAACTGTCAAAAAGTACGCGTTGAGTTATGTTTATCATGTTGGCCATCTCTCTCTAGTATTCGGGACAAATGGCCATCAAACAGTAGGCATAGATGGCCAATTATTTTTATTTTATTTATTTTTTTGAATATATTGGTTTCGTGACCGTAAATTACTAAATTAAGGATTTAGTATTAGCGAGGAATCGGTCAAATAAAAACAAGAACTCGTCTTTTTTGCCAACGTTTCGACAAATATATTGTCTTCTTCAGGGCCTGGATATTACAAATACAAAAATACAAACAATTTATAGAATGAGTAATGTAGAAAATCAGTTAACAAAATTAACAATTAACAAAAACGTTAAACACAAAACATCGGAAAAACCTAACTTCTGTGGCGGTATCTGTGTGTATTGTTTTATAGTGTTCCATTTTTTGGGCAATTATGTTGACTACTAATTCTGTATCTATATAAGGGTTCGTAAGGGTTTTTGGTTTTTCCGATGTTTTGTGTTTAACGTATTTATATTAAAAGAAATTTCCTGATATCTACTGTATTTACTCTTTTGTCAAAGTTTAACATTGTAATTAGTCTATTGTATCTGCCCCGTCTCTTTATAGTCATTACCGACATCCCCGTGTAAGTCCCGCTATATCTGTATAATATTACATATATATTATATATACACCAGAAGGCCAGACTTGAGCTGAGCAGGAGAAGAAAGGGCTAGATTGTTCTGGGAGTTTAGTGACCGAAGCCTATAACGGTCCGCTGTATAAAAGCCAAGGGAGCGGCCCCAGTTGGAGTGGGGGCAGTGTGTGTTTTCCCAGTCAGTGAGTCGCAGGTCTCTAAAAATTAACATTTGAAAAACCAAGACGAGACCGAGATTTCTCAACGAGATACTTGTGCAGCACTACACACTGGAACTGAAATGCTCCCATTTCATTTTGAAAATGACGTATTTTGCTCAACTAGTGCTGTACAATAACAACAATATTACAATCCTACAAAAATACAAGTTTTCGTGGCAGGCTGTAACATTAATAACAAACCCAATCATTCACCTGTCTATACCGTTCTCTGTCATAACAATTAACTACATGTATACAGTAGCAATGAATCGGTCTGGTTGTGGCTTGCAAGTAGTGCACATGTCTCTGTGATCGCTCTGTCTTTTTTGTAATTTTGAGTGGGTTAAAGCGCGTCTATTTTTTTGAAATTCAGTAGACAGTTTTATTTATTAGTTGCTGATATTTCTACCAAGTTTGGTGACAATTGGTTGATTAGTTAATGAGTTATTAATTAAAAACTTCTTAATTTAAACTGAAAATTACTATTGTGAAGTTTAAGAGTGGGGTAAAGTTAAAGGTCTTGTTTATTTATTATTATTTGGAATAAGTGCAAACCATGCCGTCCAATGCTGAGAAGCCTAAAGTGGAGGGGTCCACTCGTGACGTACTGACTACTGGAGCTGGTGGGAGTACCACAGATAAGTTCACAATATTACTTAACAGATTTGATACTATCAGCGCCGATATCAATTCTCTTACGGCTGAACTTAACAGCTTTAAACAGGAAATTAAAACTGAAGTATCTTCTCTTAAAGATATTGTCAAAGAATGTCGATCTGAAAACTCGGCCCTTATAAAGGAAAATAAACTAATGAAAGCTGAGATTAATGTTTTGAAAAATCAATTAAATTTTTGTCTCCAAACTACGCGTTATGACGCTATCAAAATTAGTAATATACCTTTTAAACAGAACGAAAACTTATTAGATATAATCGATTTGGTAAGTCGAGCGATTAAGTTCGACTTTAATAAAGACCAAATTGATCAGTGTTACAGATTGCGATCTAGGTTGCCCGATTCAAATAAAAATTCTCCAATATTTTTAAAGTTTAGCCGCACAGTGGTTAAAAATGAATTTTTGAGAATATCAAGGCTTAATAAAAACCTAATAGCTTCTGATTTGGACCCTGGATTTGATAAGAAAGTTATATTTATCTCAGAATTTATGTCACCTTTTAATAGTGCTTTACATAAAAAGGCGAAACAACTCAAAACTTTGGGCAACCTTACCTATGTATGGTTTAAAAACAACAAGCTTTTCGTACGTGAAACCCCTAATTCACCTGCATTATCTGTCACGGATGAAAGTGACCTACTGAGGTTTATTCCCGAAACTTCTTCTGCTAGAGATAACACTGTAATTTCAACAGCCGACGAGTTTGAGGATATTGACACTGACACCTCTGTATCTTCTAAGGGAAAACTCCAGCTCAAGAAAAGAAAAAGAATATCAAAAAGAGGCCCCCTGGATTCTTTTTTAAACAGGCGCTTTCCAGCAGTGTCCAAAAAGGAAAAGTAAAACGGTTTCATAGTCTCCAAAGTAATTTGCCACTTAATAACCAAATTGTTTCGTCAAAAGAGTTTAATAACACAAACTTTTGTATTTTATTTTGGAATATTGAGGGTTTCAGTAATATATTCAATATTGATAATAGTACTAAAGATTTTTTATTAAAACATAATGTTATCTGTTTTCAGGAAACTTTCTTGCTAAATGATAAAGTCTCTTTACTATCTTTTTTAAGAAAATATGTCCCTTTCGTGGCACCAGCTTGTAAGACCAAAACTATGGGTCGCCCTAGTGGTGGATTAATAACTTTAGTTAAAAAAGTCGATGGCATCGATACTAAATTGTTAATTAGCAGTAAATATGAGCTGTTTATACATTTGCGATCTGAAACCGAGGAGCTTGTCATTGGTCAGATTTATTGGTCCCCCTCTATAGACATAGACATTTGTTTAGAATCTCTCGAAAATGCTTTTATCTCAAATAAAGAAATTAATAATGCCCAGAACTTAATTATTGGTGGAGACTGGAACTGTCGAATCGGCAACCTTAATCAACTTGATTCAGACTGTTTCCCTCAAAACGGAAGTTTTTATGAAAATCGTTTATCACTTGATACAGTTACGAATCTTAGAGGTAAGAAATTAGTGAATTTAATGGAGGACTGGGGGATGATCGTGCTAAATGGGAGAGCTTTAAACGATTGGCCTGGACAGTATACGTGTTTTACATATAACGGAGCCAGCTCTGTCGATATGATATGGGCTTCTTATCCTACATTCGACGTACTTCAAAACTTTAACATACACCCAATTCCTGAAATTTCAACTCACATTCCTTCTTCAGTTAACAGTAAACTTTTTAATTTTTCTTTTAACAATAGTCGCAATTCTTCCAAAAATAAGAACTTAATTTCTAAAAACGTGTTTGATTGGGATCCCCAGAAACTAATTACTTTCTCTCTATTTCTTTCTATTTCCCCTGCATTGTATTTCAATTCTTCTGACTCCAATGAACTATATGAAAATCTAATCGAATGTTTAATTTCTGAAGCAATAAATTCTAAAGTCCAGACAGTTGTCACAACTAATTTACCTCGCGCACAGACTTATTCTAAGAATAATGCTTGGTTCGGACCGGAGTGTAGGGAGGCTAAGAGGGATGTTAAGGTAGCCTTTAAAAATTGTAAATTACACGGCTTCACCCCAGAATCATTAAATAACTATTTAGCTTCAAAAAAATCATACAAAAATACTGTTAAATCGCATAAAATACAATACATAAATAATAATTTAAATGCTTTGGCTAATACGAAAAATTCTGCCGAATTTTGGAAGTGTGTGCGACTCTTTAAAGGAAAATCTAATGATAGCCTACCACTTCCTTTGGATTCGCTGATTTCGTTTTATCGCTGTTTCTATACATCGCCTCTGAATGCTAATATTACATTAGGCAATCTGTATGATTCTTACTTAGATTCGGATATAACAATCGAAGAAGTACAGCGGGCTGTAAAATCTGCAAAAAATAATAAGGCTGTTGGTACAGATGCAATCCCTTTTGAATATTATAAATTACTACCACCAAATTTTGAGCATTATTTAGTAAATTTATTTAATGTTATCTTCCACTCAGGTAGAGCACCCGACAAATGGTCAGAAATTAAAATTAAACCTATTTTTAAAAAGGGAGATAAGTCGGATCCTAACAATTATAGAAGTATTGCCCTCGTTAACACTATGATGAAGCTTTTTACTTCTATCATAACCCAACGACTTTCTAATTGGTCTGAACGAAATAACATTATCCCCGAGGAACAGAACGGATTTCGTGAGTCCAGCGGTTGTATTGATAGCATTTTCACATTGAGTTCTGCCATAAACTTGAATATTATTAAGAAAAATAAATATGTCTTTGCCATATTTGTTGATATGCAGAAAGCATTTGATTCAATTGACCATGCTAACTTGTGGTGCAAACTTCACTCGTTTGGAATTTCTCAAAAAATAATAATTTCATTAAAAAATATTTATGACAAAGCTAATATGCTATTAGATTATAATTATTCGCTTTCAGATCCGATTAATATTACCAGAGGTGTTCTCCAAGGAGAAACAGCTAGCCCTCTTTTGTTTAATCTATTTATTTCCGACATTGCTGATTTTTATAAATCTAAAAATTCATTTGGTATTCCAATCTCCAGCAACTATGATCTATCCATTCTATTATATGCGGACGACATGGTTTTTCTGTCTGATTCGTGGCATGAATGCCAAAAAAAACTGAATTTCTTGAAGGAAAACTGTAGTAATAATTCACTTACTGTCAACACTGACAAAACCAAAATTGTAATCTTCCATAAAGCTGGAAGAAAGAAAACATTTAAGCCGCTTGTTTACAATAATCACGTTATTGAGGTTTTAAATTCCTATACATATTTAGGAGTCCAATTTAGTTCTTCCGGAAAGTTTAGGCAGGCCAGTCAGATGTTCATTAAAAAAGCTAAATATGCATCCTCCATCGTTAAAAATATTCTGATTAAGTCTAAGTCTGATTCATGGGCTACTAAGGAGCGACTCTATAAAAGTATAGTAAACGGTTCTCTACTTTATTGTGCTGAAGTCTGGGCTCCCATGTACAGTCGTGATCTTGATAAAGTTCTAAACAATTTCGTTAAAAATATTTATCATTTACCTCGTCTAACTCCCAGTCATTTCATTAGATTGGAGACTGGTCTCCCTCATCCAGAGACTGAAGTAGTGAAAAGAATGGTCTCTTGGCACAATAAAATACAAAATATGACTGACCAGCGGTTACCAAAAATTGTATTTAATGCTTTAAAAGCAATCGATAGTTGCAAGTATAATAACGTAAATTATAACTGGTATACCCAATTTAAGAATAAATTATTGCCTGTTGGTTTTGAACATATTTTAGAATTAAACTCCAGCCTTTCTAGTATTGAAATAAACAATATTGACGAGCGATTCTATAACCATTTGTTGTCCTCTGATATCGACAGGGTCATCCATTCAAATTATAATAAGGAATTTAGACATTTTAGCTCTCTAAAGGGTGGTGAAGATTACTTTGCATTTAGATGTTCCATTAAAAAGCGTAGATTGGTTTCACAAATTCGACTATCAAATTTTGATTCGCCCTCTTTTTATCTTAACAATGAACATTTCAAATTAAACAGTTCGGAAATATGCCCGATTTGCAATTCATGTAATCCCGAGAACTTATTGCATTTTTTAATGGAATGCGCTATGTATAATGACCCTAGGCGCAGATATCTGTATAAGTATATTAATAAAAATGTCTCTAATCTCACAAATCTGCATAACATATTAACAGTTAATTCCAAAGAAAAATTAAATGACATTTACTATTTTGCAATAGAAGCCTTAAAAATACGACAACTAATATTATTGTAATAAGATACTTAATGATAACATTGTGTGTGTTTCAACTATTATTGTCATTATTATTATACTTTCTTCAACAATACAGTTATTTCCGTACTCTGCCCTCTCAAACTTAATAAAATGTACAAAATCTAAAATTGAGCATCATATGTTGGCATGTTAGCCTCTTTTCTTTAATATTGTATTTTTCATCTATCTTTCTTTTTTCTTTTTCAGTATTCTAGTTTTGTAAATTTAATTGTATAATTATTGTAAGAATTACTTTTATTTTCTAGTTTTGTTTACAAATGAAAACCAGACCCATTTGTAAAGAGTGTAACTCTAAAAACAAATAAATACTATTCTATTCTATTCTATTCTACAGTAGCAATGAATCTTATGACAAAGAAATTCTTTATTTTAATGCCCATTATTGATGCCATCAAGAAGTGCCCTGTAATTCATGTAAAATTGTGAAATCCGTAACTAAATAAAGTGATTAAAAGCAACTCTAAATGAGATTAAAGTTACCAAAAACTAAGCAGTCAATAAAGAAGAACGAAAACTATGACATACTTTACTAAATCTCTATCTTGGATCCTCTTGAAGCAAGTTAACTCCAGTCTTCCAGTGGTCAAGCTACATAATGATAAAACTGCATTGCTTTAATTTGTATATTTGACTAGCCTATTGTGGTGTTAAAATTTGTGTTACGTTGTTAATTTTATATTTATCAGAGCAATTGGAAATTAGGGTTAGTACTTAACCTTCCAGCGGGCGCGCCCAAAAAGTTACAAAAACGGGCGCGCGTATCTTACAGATAAACTTTGGTATTTTTAATATTTTCTATCAATAGAAGAAATGAAATTAATTAAATAACATCTGTAATTATTAATAATGAAATAACAAATAAAAAAAGACTCAGAAAACGACAGGACTTTTTATTTTTTACAAGCCAATAAGTGCAATTTTACAATCACCATGTTCAGTCACTAGACTGTCTAAAAGTGTTCGCAGTTATTTCCTCCTCGTATCTGAGATATACAATGTATTTTTCTGTCAGTAGAAAACAATATTCTTATAAACAATGTTGAAAATAGTTCAATTTGATGAACACGTATAAAAGAAAAAATATAAATAATTGATAAGTCTGGAATCTTACTCGAATGGTCGCGAGTATATGTCAGGCAAGGATCGACAATTGCAAAGAAATGTACTACCACCAACAAGATGAGATTTTTACTGAAGGAAACTAGTCATGAGGGTGTAGCATTGCTTAAAGGACAGCACCCTCCGCCGCTCCGTCTCTAAACTGCGATTATTTTAGTCTTAGTCTGTGAGATACTCGCGCCCGCTGGAAGGTAATGTGTGTTAAAGAAATATAGTTTTGTTATTAACTGGGAAAGCTAACTGTTAATGATATATTTTAATAAATTGCGTGGCATTTGTACTAATGCTTAGGGTAAGTACAGAAACTGGAATCAGTGAACGAGTTGTTGGAATCGATTCCAACCCTGGAACTGATTCAAATCCAACGACTCCAAAGGTGGACTCGTTCTGCCCATCACTATTGAAATTGTTATGGAGCGCCACTGCCAAGCAGATCTGATGAAGTGAGGTTCGTCTTGTTTAGAAACTAACGGTATTTCCGCCTCATTTTATGTTTCATTTCATTATAGGAATATGAGGTTATACTGTTTTAACTTATAATTAATTTTAATGCAACGCCATTATAATTTTATATTTTTTGCCACGGCACACTTCTACCGTAGCCGCGGCACAGTTGTGCTATAGTAATATAATAAACAAAAGAAGGTGCCACGATAGCTGAGCGGTTAGAGGCGATACCTGTAAAGTTAATATGTATCGTGGTACTGGGTTCGATTCCCCGGTCTTAGGCCTTGGATTTTATTTAATGGTTAATAAAAGAAATTTTACAGTAAAGCATGTTTGCTGGTCGCCTCCGTCCACGACACCTAATTGGTAACTGGACGTAAAGCCCCGCCTGAAATAAACAAAAAATCTTTTTAACACTACTTTTGTTTCAGGATAGAGACACGAATCAATTCTACGAGAAAGAGATGTCCGTGAGATCCTATCCAAGCCGAAACTCCTAAGAAGTAGCAGTGCACTCCCCGCTGTGGCTGCAATAATAGGTGAGCAAGAAAAACTGACTTTTTAAACGTTCTTGGTTACATAAAACTAGAGCAGTAGTGTGCAAATGGGTTAGAGGAGCTAGTAAGCCCTGTGACATCATTACTTTTCCCTCCAAGATATTTTTATTTTCTCTCACACCTCAAGAGGATAAAGTACTATGTGCAGATTTTGGATTAGACCGGTTATACCTGTTTCGAAATTCTCCTAGTAAAAAACAAGAAGATGGCTGATAAATTTGGTGAAGGATCTTCAGCTAACAAGCATATGAGAACTTGTTACCAAAAATGTCCTATAATCTAATAATTAGAGGATAGTAATTGACCCTCTAGAAATAATTGTACTCCAGGATGCCTCTAGTGGTTAAGATATTGCCTGTGCTCAAGGTTTTTTTTGGTACTTTCTCGTACAAAATCTCTGTTAATTAAAGTTGGGCTACACAAAAAAATGTAAATAACAATGCAACAATGGTAATCTTCATGGTAAAGGCTAAGAGATGTAGGTTAATTGCTTCGACTTTGGTTAGGTCACCAGCCTGCCATAGACTGTCCATGAATCGCCTGACCTGCGTGAGATTGGCCTGCAAGTTACCCAAAGCATGTACATTGAAAGTAGTGCTAATAGGCTATGTGAGAAAGTAGGCTATGTGATGTTTGATGTAATTTTAGAACAGCCACAAAGTCTGGCATGAGCGAGCCGACAATGTAACTAAATAAATAAAATTACGAATTAAATAGACAAGTAATAAGGCGCCACGGTAGCCGAGCGGTTAGAGGCGATGCCCGCGGTGCTAGATGTATCGTGGTACTGGGTTCAATCCCAGGTCTAGGACTTGGATTTTATTTAATGGTTAATATGAGAAATTTGACAGTAAAGTATGTTTGCTAGTACACGACACCTAATTGGTAGTAGGACGTAAAGCCCGGCTGAAAATAATAATTTTCAGTCATTAATAATTGAATTTCTACTAAGTATTGGACTGACAGACAAACTACAGACTGACACATGTTCGTAATAATAACAGGGCATGGCAGAATCTGACATTATCCAAACGGATCCCAGATAATAGACAACCCCTTCTACACCAGGGACAACACGTACAAATTAGTGAACGGCTAATTGACCACTGTTCACTATTGACACGACATAGAAAAAACATGATATAACATGATAGACAAGTGAACAGCGCTGTCCATCTCTATAAAGATTGATGCTTCTAGTTACAACTATTATGCATTTTTTCTTTTTTATTTTAATTTATTTCAAAAATAGAAATGTATTTGTAAACACGACATAGATTATTTAACACGTGTTGAATATATTTTTAGAAAAACTTCCTTTTAACAAGGATACTCTGTGTCTATTTGAGCGGCCAAATCGAGATTACCTTGGTCTAAAGCTTGAGAAGGTATTATTAAGCAATCTCAATCTACAATTACTTCTTGTCACCACAGGGTACTAACTGGCGTCTTTTAATTTAGTAGGCCGTTGATTCAAATTCCTTGTCAATGAATTTAATTTCATTATTATTATTTGAATAGAATAAATCTTTATTACACTAAATATGTACAAAAATAAATAAATATTCGAAGTGCCAATGTACAAAACATTATAACCTTCATAACAAGTGAGGATAACAAGAAAGGTTAAGGTGTAGGATACAGAATGCAGGCAAAAAGGAGAGGAATAACCTGCAGCTAGTGTAGAAAGATAGAGAAGGATGTGTTTTAGTCTTTTGTGTCCTGTAGGGAATAGAAGGATCAGTAAGAGGCTATGTCGTAGTTGAGAGGATTAGGGTGACAGTCTAGGATGGAAAGGAGTTTGAGCAGACGATTTTGGATATACGGAGTGTACGGGGGATAATGGAAGCAGTCTCGTGGAGTGAGTAAATTCTAGTGCGTCGAGGAGAGTCGGTCGCTAAGTCTGAGAGATTTGTTCTTGTGTTGTCCTGGAGTTTCTTGATGTTGCTACTACAAGTCCAGGCTCCAGGCGGGGCAGGCGTAGAGCAAGTTCGGCCTGATGTCCCACTTTGTAAAGGAGGTGTTTGTTGGTCTACAGTCTTTTGGAGTCACGTGAGAAAAGAGGAGATAATAGTCTTATAGTCCAGTTTGCCTGCGTTTACTTTGTCCTGAACGTGTGTAGTGAAAGTCAGTTTGTTAGTCTAAAGTTAGGCCTAGGTACATAACGTGGGTGGACCTCGGGATAAGAGAATTATTACGTCTGATTTGTCGATTAAAAGAGGGTCTGCGTTTGGTGAAGAGTATGGCGTTTGTCTTATCACTTAGTGCAGAATTTGGTTAGTCTGTCTATTGCAAGAGTAAGTCTATTCTCCAAGATGACGTGTAAAAGGCCACGTCATCAGCGTACAAGGCAAGGTTGACGTGAGGAGGTTTAAGAGGAGGATTGTTATTATTATTCAAATGATTTAAGGCGCATCAACATCTAAAATTGTTGGCGCCCGGAGCTAGCGTTCTCTCGTTTCAGACAACACTGTCCATCACCGTACAGTAAGCTATAAAGAAGCTCTTAGGAAGAGAAAAAAAATCTAAGGACCAGCAGCTGGATTCGAACCCGGGCGCTAACCCCACAGCTAACCTCACAGCTAATCCCTTCCCTCATTTAATTATTACAGATAATTGTTATTTGTTAGAGTTGCTGTTTGTGTAGTGGTCAGGAACATGGATTAGTAAGTAGGAGCTCTCCAGTTCGTATCCCTTGTATAGCTAATTTTTATTAGTTTGAAAAACTAAAATTTAACATTAAAATATGTGCTTTCGCCCCACGAGCGCGACACATAATCGGTAGTTAGACGTTAAAACGTTAGACGCTGCGTCTAAAAAAAAAAATTGGCGACTTCTTTAATTATATTTCGAATTTCTGAACTTCGGCAGATGGTTTTCTATGCCCGTTTTCTTTTCCTTTTGTCGGCAATTTGTATTTTGAATGCATATTTTTCTTTTGATTTTTAGAATTTCATTATATTATTACTGAATGGTATTTCTATTGTATATTTTATTTCTTTTTATTGGAGTTTGTACATAAAATATCAAGTTGAATTAACTTTTTATCTTGGGAAGACAAAAAACTAACACCCACAAAACCATTTTTTATAAAATACTTTTTCAAATTTAGAAAACACAAAATTTGTCATAATTCCAATACTTTTTTCAGTAAAGTATAAATGAAACCCCATTTCTGCGATGTCAAGTCTAACGTTATTATTAAGTTGCCCGCAGTATCTCAAGTTTTAATCTTACCTTTCTTCCAGCAACAAGTCTTAACTTTGTTCTCCTTTATCTGTTCTTTCTACTCTAAATCACCCTGGCTGCATGTACCCTTTTGTTCCATTCTGTTCTGATAGTTCTTCTTGGGTAATCAATTTTAAATGGCTCAATCTTTTGTCCGTTTTAAATAAACTATGAACATTTAGCGGCAACGAAGAGCCTAAGGCTTCCCATACACGCGCGATCATCACGTCTGAATGATAAACCGAAGTGACTGCGCAGTTCTATACAAAAACTTCGGTATTTTCATTGAGCTAGGTCAGTGTTTGTCTAAGAGTGAGGGTGCTTCGTTCCTTTCACTTATTGGAACGTATACTTCACGTTGTGTAACATGAGCTACACTAAGTTCAAAAGGCTGCCACGAACAAAGTGCTCTTAGGTGAAGTTAGAAACGATAGAAACACATGCTAATCAGTAATGCGGTAATAACAACAACAAAAAATTAAATAAAATAACAACGTTGGCTCATTTTTGGCGGTAAACCTGAGGAGAATTTAAGAATAGGAGGGAAAAATACCGGTAGCTTCCGCCAACTCATTGCTATAACACATACATTGACAGGCGGCATTTTTCCATTCTAAATTAAATTCCAGCAAAACTAATGAAGATTTTGCATTTTTCCCTATTTTTTAAACTACTGAATCCAAAAATAGCCGACCTAATGTGTATAATATACGGTTGGCATTAAAGTACAATGTTAGAAACAGAAATTGAGGGAATTCCAGCAAAACTAATGAAGATTTTGTGTTTTTCCATATTTTCTGAACTACTGGATCCAAAAATAGCCGACCTAATGGGTATAATATACGGTTGGTATTAAAGTACATTGTTAGAAACAGAAATTATGGAAATTCCAGCAAAACTAATGAAGATTTTGCATTTTTCCCTATTTTCTGAACTACTGAATCCAAAAATAGCCGACCTAATGTGTATAATATACGGTTGGTATTAAAGTACATTGTTAGAAACAGAAATTATGGAAATTCCATCAAAACTAATGAAGATTTTGCATTTTTCCATATTTTCTGAACTACTGGATCCAAAAATAGCCGACCTAATGGGTATAATATACGGTTGGTATTAAAGTACATTGTTAGAAACAGAAATTATGGAAATTCCATCAAAACTAATGAAGATTTTGCATTTTTCCCTATTTTCTGAACTACTGAATCCAAAAATAGCCGACCTAATGTGTATAATATACGGTTGGTATTAAAGTACATTGTTAGAAACAGAAATTATGGAAATTCCATCAAAACTAATGAAGATTTTGCATTTTTCCCTATTTTCTGAACTACTGAATCCAAAAATAGCCGACCTAATGTGTATAATATACGGTTGGTATTAAAGTACATTGTTAGAAACAGAAATTATGGAAATTCCATCAAAACTAATGAAGATTTTGCATTTTTCCCTATTTTCTGAACTACTGAATCCAAAAATAGCCGACCTAATGTGTATAATATACGGTTGGTATTAAAGTACATTGTTAGAAACAGAAATTATGGAAATTCCATCAAAACTAATGAAGATTTTGTGTTTTTCTATATTTTCTGAACTACTGCATCCAAAAATAGCCGACCTAATGTGTATAATACGAGGTATGTTCAAAAAATAAGGTGAATTTTCAAATTTCGCGGGCTACGTACATTCGAATTTCGATTGTTTTTTTTTTTTATGTTGGTACACTTGTCTCGAACATATTTTCAAAGTTGTAGCTATATAGCATGTTTAGTTTGTATGTTAGAGGCATAAATAAGACAAGTGTTTTGTGAGTTCGGCGATTTTCTTCTGTCGAAAAAAATGGATCAACGAATTTGCATCAAATTTTGTGTAAAAAATGGAATTAAGTGTTAAAAAACACTTGAAATGTTGAGAGTGGCGTACGGTGAGAGTACTCTGTGTCAAAAAAATGTTTACAAGTGGTACAAGCTTTTCACAGAAGGTCGAGAAGATGTGAATGACGACGCTCGCCCTGGACGCCCCAGCACATCAACAACCGATGAAAATGTTGAGAAGAATCGTCGAATCACAATTAGAGAAGTTGCTGAGGTTGTCGGCATATCGGTTGGCACATGTCCTGCAATTTTTTTCGGAAATTTTGGGCATGAAGCGTGTAGTAGCGAAGTTCGTTCCAAAATTGCTGAATTTTGATCAAAAAAACCGTCGCGTGAGCATCGCTCAGGAATTGTTGAATGACATTATCATGTCTCAGCCACCGTATTCACCAGATTTGGCGCCCTGCGACTTTTTCCTGTTCCCATGATTGAAGAGACCCATGAAAGGACGGAGATTTGCGACGATTGAGGAGATAAAAACCGAATCGCTGAGAGAGCTCAAGAACATACCAAAAAGTGCATATCAGAACTGTTCCGAGGATTGGAAAAAACGCTGGCACATATGTATTATATCTGAGGGGGACTACTTTGAAGGAGACAAAATAAAAATCGATGAATAAATAAATATTTTTTAAGAAAAATGAAAATTCACCTTATTTTTTGAACACACCTCGTATACGGTTGGCATTAAAGTACATTGTTAGAAACAGAAATTATGGAAATTCCATCAAAACTAATGAAGATTTTGTGTTTTTCCATATTTTCTGAACTATTGCATCCAATACCAGTCGACCTAATGTGTATAATATACGGCATTAAAGTACAATGTTAGAAACAGAAATAATGGAAATTCCAGCAAAACTAATGAAGATTTTGCATTTTTCCCTATTTTCTGAACTACTGGATCCAAAACCAGTCGACCTAATGGGTATAATATACGGTTGGTATTAAAGTACATTGTTAGAAACAGAAATTATGGAAATTCCAGAAAAACTAATGAAGATTTTGCATTTTTCCATATTTTCTGAACTATTGCATCCAATACCAGTCGACCTAATGTGTATAATATACGGTTGGCATTAAAGTACAATGTTAGAAACAGAAATAATGGAAATTCCAGCAAAACTAATGAAGATTTTGCATTTTTCCCTATTTTCTGAACTACTGGATCCAAAACCAGTCGACCTAATGGGTATAATATACGGTTGGTATTAAAGTACATTGTTAGAAACAGAAATTATGGAAATTCCATCAAAACTAATGAAGATTTTGTGTTTTTCCATATTTTCTGAACTATTGCATCCAATACCAGTCGACCTAATGTGTATAATATACGGTTGGCATTAAAGTACAATGTTAGAAACAGAAATAATGGAAATTCCAGCAAAACTAATGAAGATTTTGCATTTTTCCCTATTTTCTGAACTACTGGATCCAAAACCAGTCGAGCTAATGTGTATAATATACGGTTGGCATTAAAGTACAATGTTAGAAACAGAAATAATGGAAATTCCATCAAAACTAATGAAGATTTTGTGTTTTTCCATATTTTCTGAACTATTGCATCCAATACCAGTCGACCTAATGTGTATAATATACGGCATTAAAGTACAATGTTAGAAACAGAAATAATGGAAATTCCAGCAAAACTAATGAAGATTTTGCATTTTTCCCTATTTTCTGAACTACTGGATCCAAAACCAGTCGACCTAATGGGTATAATATACGGTTGGTATTAAAGTACATTGTTAGAAACAGAAATTATGGAAATTCCAGCAAAACTAATGAAGATTTTGCATTTTTCCCTATTTTCTGAACTACTGGATCCAAAACCAGTCGACCTAATGGGTATAATATACGGTTGGTATTAAAGTACATTGTTAGAAACAGAAATTATGGAAATTCCATCAAAACTAATGAAGATTTTGTGTTTTTCCCTATTTTCTGAACTACTGGATCCAAAACCAGTCGACCTAATGGGTATAATATACGGTTGGTATTAAAGTACATTGTTAGAAACAGAAATAATGGAAATTCCAGCAAAACTAATGAAGATTTTGCATTTTTCCCTATTTTCTGAACTACTGGATCCAAAACCAGTCGACCTAATGGGTATAATATACGGTTGGTATTAAAGTACATTGTTAGAAACAGAAATTATGGAAATTCCATCAAAACTAATGAAGATTTTGTGTTTTTCCATATTTTCTGAACTACTGGATCCAAAACCAGTCGACCTAATGGGTATAATATACGGTTGGTATTAAAGTACATTGTTAGAAACAGAAATTATGGAAATTCCAGCAAAACTAATGAAGATTTTGCATTTTTCCCTATTTTCTGAACTACTGGATCCAAAACCAGTCGACCTAATGGGTATAATATACGGTTGGTATTAAAGTACATTGTTAGAAACAGAAATTATGGAAATTCCATCAAAACTAATGAAGATTTTGTGTTTTTCCCTATTTTCTGAACTACTGGATCCAAAACCAGTCGACCTAATGGGTATAATATACGGTTGGTATTAAAGTACATTGTTAGAAACAGAAATTATGGAAATTCCATCAAAACTAATGAAGATTTTGCATTTTTCCCTATTTTCTGAACTACTGGATCCAAAACCAGTCGACCTAATGGGTATAATATACGGTTGGTATTAAAGTACATTGTTAGAAACAGAAATTATGGAAATTCCATCAAAACTAATGAAGATTTTGTGTTTTTCCATATTTTCTGAACTATTGCATCCAATACCAGTCGACCTAATGTGTATAATATACGGTTGGCATTAAAGTACAATGTTAGAAACAGAAATAATGGAAATTCCAGCAAAACTAATGAAGATTTTGCATTTTTCCCTATTTTCTGAACTACTGGATCCAAAACCAGTCGAGCTAATGTGTATAATATACGGTTGGCATTAAAGTACAATGTTAGAAACAGAAATAATGGAAATTCCATCAAAACTAATGAAGATTTTGTGTTTTTCCATATTTTCTGAACTATTGCATCCAATACCAGTCGACCTAATGTGTATAATATACGGTTGGCATTAAAGTACAATGTTAGAAACAGAAATAATGGAAATTCCATCAAAACTAATGAAGATTTTGCATTTTTCCCTATTTTCTGAACTACTGGATCCAAAACCAGTCGAGCTAATGTGTATAATATACGGTTGGCATTAAAGTACAATGTTCGAAACCTAAATTGTGGAAATACTTTAAAATTAATGATGATTTTGTATTTTTTTTTTAATTTCTAAACCTGTACTTGCGAGACTAGCCGACCTTTTGTGTATACATTGTACACATTGGCCTGGCGCCTGTTTCTAACATTGTATTATTTTATAATAATACACGCTTGTCCAAATACTCATTTGCCGGATGACGTTGTGCTTATTTAAGAAAGAAGCATTCATCTTGATTGGGATTTGCTCGGTGTACAGTCTGCCCTATCGTAGTTTCTTTAAATATGCGCCAGGTTTTCCGTCGACTCGCTCACCTCGTTTGCATCGTTCAAATGATTTTCTACTAGCATTCCATGTTGTAATATGTAGGCACTTCCAAATACAGTAGTGTTTTCGCAAACGTGTCATTGTGGACATAACTGGAAAATAGGCATATATAAAAACATGCCCGTATTCGAATGCAACGTTGTGTCAAAATTTCAAAACAATCGGTGAAGAACTTAACTTTTATATTTTTATTTATATATATAGATAATCTTGTTCATTAATAAAGTTTTAAGCAATTAGTTTTCTGAGCATTTTACAATAGAATTGGCTTATATATTATAGAAGAAATACTAATTTTGGTCTAATCTTGGGGAATACTAGCTGCACAAAGTAGAGCGTACAAAAAAAGCTGTCCAATTTCATTAAAGGTATCCAATAAAGTTAAGTAATAAACTTGTCAGGCCTTAATTAGAACCCCGAAGCTAAATAGGAGCCATCCATGCGTTCTGTAGATAGATGGGTGGAACTAGTCAACAATGGTGAGAATAAGGCGTTAAGGAATTGAATGTAACCAGCACTGTTTGGCAAAGTCTTTACACAGTTGAATCGGATTTGTCATCCGGTGCTCTGTCGTGCACTTTGGTTTCCTTCCAATATTTTAATCGCTTCACACTGCTGCCCATATCTTTTGGCTCATGCACACAGCTAAAGCTGTTTGCTAGGTAAATTGGCTAGCGAGCCGAAGTTTTTTAATTTAAAGCCACTTTTACAGGAAGGCTGAGTTATGTTCCTTACCACATTAATGTAGTTGCACTTATAAAAATGAATGTTTTATGTCGAAACACTGTGCTCCACATGTGAGCGTCAATATCCTATTAAATATTTGTTACCTTTCATAGTTAATTATAGGTTTTTATAGCTTTAACTTCCGAGTTATGTTACACCTCTTGGGCTACAGCCTAAACTGAAAGCACTGACCGTCAAGTTTATAGATTGAGGAACTTTTCTCGTCTAATATACCCCACTTCCGCCAAAAATACAAAATAAAAATACCACATATCTCTGCAAATGTTACTTTTATGAGCAAGCGTAGATACTATATTTTAGTAGTTAACTTGATCAGTCTGAAAGATTTTTTTTGTTGCAAATAAGACACTTTTTGGATAAAAAAAAAAAATAACTATTTTATTTAGGGGAAGGGATTAGCTATGTGGTTGTATTGGATTCCCATGCGGAGGTCCCCGGGTTCGAAACCAGCTGCTGGACCCTCAGATTTTCTCTTCCTGGGAGCTTCTTACAGCTCATTGACCGATGATGAGACAGTGTTATACTGTCCGGAAGCTAGCAGTGCACTGAAAAAGGAAGGAAAAATCTGCAGCTAGTGTGGAAAGTCAGAGAAGGATATGTTTTAGTCTTTTGTAGAGAATATAAGGATCTGTAGGAGGCTATGTCCGCGGCAGAGTGGATTAGGATGACAGTCTAGGATGGAAAGGAGTTTTAGCAGACTGATTTTGGATATAGAAGTGTACGGGGGATAATAGACACAGTCTCCGTGGAGTGAGTCGATTCTAGTGCGTAGGAGGTGAGTCGGTCGCTAAGTCTGAGAAATTTGTTCTTGTGTTGTCCTTGAGTTTCTTGATGTTACTTACTAGTAACATCCCCAGCCGGAGCTGGCGTAGAGCAACATCGGCCTGATGACCCACTTTGTAAAAGAGGAGTTTGTTGGTCCACAGTCTTTTTGGAGTCACCAGAGAGTAGAGGAAATAATAGTCGTGTAGTCCAGTTTGCCTGAGTTTACTTTGTCCTGAACGTGTGTAGTGAAAGTCAGTTTGTTAGTCCAAAGTTAGGCCTAGGTACTTAATGTGGGTAGACCACAAGAAGGTCTGCGTTTGGTGAAGAGTATAGCGTTAGTCTTATCATGGTATATTTAAATTCTCCACTTAGTGCAGAATTTGGTTAGTCTGTCGGTGGCTAGAGTAAGTCTGTGTTGGTGATGGTTAACAAACGCTCCAAAGTGACATGTATAAAGCCACGTCATGAGCGTACAAGGCAAGGTTGACATGAGAAAGTACAGAACGTATTGGAATCCCAAGCGGAGATCCCGGGTTCGAATCCCTTCCTTTAGATTATCCCTTCCTAGAAGCTTCTTACAGCTCACTGTCCGGTGATGGTTAACTAACGTTATCTGTAATGAGAGAACACTGTCCGGAGGCCGGCGGTGCACCAAAAAAAAAACAAGTTGCGGGCCTGCCAACCATCTTAGATATTGTATTTTGTTAGATAAAATTCGTAAAGTAATGATTTCGCTCTCGTAGCCATGATTTGTGCGTTCTACCATAAAATTTACTTAATCTAAGACATAAGTATTATAGTTTTGGTGGGTGTGGGCCTTAATTGAAGCGGTTGTTCGGCTAGCAATTCCAGCCACCTGGCTACCCAATTTGGTAAGAATTTAGTTTAGTAAGCTAACGTGCTTACTATAGCTGCAGACAGCTGAACGTTATTGGTACACGTGCTTACTAAGCTCAGCGCCAGTGGCACGTTTATCTCTACCTACTACCTTCTTCTCCATGTTTTTGTATCGACGAGTTTATTTATTCTATTGCTTGAAGTTTCTTCTGTTAGTCGCTAAAGAAAGTATTGCACTTTAAACTTTAAAAAATTTCAATGCAAATATTTGCTCAGAGGTCTCCTTAAATTGAATTAAATCAGGTCTGACATGCTAGTAAAATATTCTTCAGCTATCATTATTACTCTATATGAAATTAAATCTTAGCTGAAATTTTGCACCCCGTATTTATGATTGATATTTTGGCCAAAACGTCTGGCTCTCATTACTATTTCTAAGAATATCCCTGATCTTAAATTCACTAAGATGCTCCTTAATATCTGTCCAGTGCCAAATATGCTTATGCCCGGCCTTCAGGAAGCGAGCAATGCCAAAATAATGGTACACCATTTATCGCAGCTCATGCAATACAACTTACAGATGGCGTTAAAGAAATTCTTGGCCTGTCAAAAACGGCTATAGTTGGTTTTAGCAGGTCCCGTATCCGCCAGTTGGTTCAGGTGTTGAGTGGACATGCGAATTTAGCGTACCATCTTTTCAAATGCGGCCTTACCCAGTCGCCAATTTGCGCTGGCTGTGGGGAGTCCTGAGAGACTGTGAGGCACTTTGTAGAGGTGTGTCCCGTTTATTCTCTAAAACTAGGATTCCTCGTCTTCCGGAGATTAAATGTTTCCCTTCCCGGAGATTGTGGCATCCGATAATCTTTACCAGAACTCTCTAGGTTTATTCCAGTGTCCTGGGCGATTGAGTCGCCATGTACCCTAGTGTCCTGTTGCTACTTTATTAGCTTATGGTATTGGCATGTGGCAACCTTTAGCCGGATTTGTTATTTTAAAGCCCCGGTATCCCTCATGAGATGAAGGGTGGACGGGGAACAATGGGCATTTTGGATTGCCTGCGTTCCTTCCCCTTTCTGGTGGAACCGCCCTTTTAATACAATCTACAATCTACAGATAGCGTTGGTTACCCTTCAGATACTATTCAGGTGACCCCAGTCACTAAAAGCCTTCAATTCTTCTTGCCCATTTCTAACTAGTACCTTGTACTATTCTGGTTAACCGTTTTTACAAAACACTTGGCCAGACAACAGCCTCTTATCACTCCATGCAGAGTCCTTCCAACTCCCTTACGATCTACTCCCTGATAATCTCGTCACTGCAACGTTTCAAGATTGCAAGGACCACAAAATAATGTGCTGGTTCCCATTCTTGCAACTACATCAGCTTTGTCATTTTTCTCTGTTTTTTATTGCTACGGTATTTTTTAACTACCGTTTTATTAAATAATAATTGTTCAAAACTTAAATGGTTACTTCGCTTTTTGTTCCTTCTCCAAAAATTGACATACGAGTGAATTAATAATTTGATATCAGCGAAAAAGTCGGTTAAACAACATTTGCATTTTTGTATTTACACCCCTCTGTTCGGGGTAGGGTTTTATTTAAAATAAAAACATCCATATGGTCTTGAAGCTCAATAAATGCGCAACTTTTTCTGAAATTATGTGACTCTTTGATTCATTAATCATTGAAAAAATGCAGTTGAAAATTTGTACAAAAATCATCGAAAACGATTTTTTTAGACAATAAAGTCAAAATTTCATTGTTTATAAGGAACGTTTTGAGGCTCTGGGTTAAGCAGATTTATAAGAAATTTAATGCTCTTTCGTTTGGAATAAGCAGATTTGTTGTAGGATAAAGGATAGAAAAGTTACGGCCGTTTTTATCGTGAAAAACGCGAATATCGACGGAAAAGTTAAAAATGCAAATATCTTGGACACTATTGAGAATCGGGCCAAAGGGAAGAGAATATTTTTTGTTGCATTTGAGCTGTTGAATCACCTCCCCGAAGTTTCGACTTCTCCTCCGTGTACACCCTGTACATTCCTTCAATCTTTCGAAAAACATTCTGATCTGGATCCTTATTCCGGAATGAATCCTTAAACTATATTTTTCATTGATCTGGTGTCTTAGATAGATGAAAATGGTGCTAATCTTTAAACTAATTCGCTGTTTCCATCACCGAAATCGGGCCAGTCATAGCACGATGTTCCATCTATACACACATAGCACACACCAATTTGTGAAAACCACTTCTCCAATCTCTGGAGTCCTTCAAAAAATACAACAGAACCTCGTTTTAATCCACACATCTGTAATCTCAAACAACTTAATCCAAGATTTTGTACTTAAAAATTATTAAAATTTATATTAAGCCACATATTTGCAAACAACAACAGAAACCAACTCTTCAGCTGTTGAACTCATTGTAATTTTTTTGAAAATTACTGAAAAATATTGCTCCTGTGCGCCTGAAAATTAGTGGTTAGCACGATTCCCAGGCGTATGCTTGATATTCTTGCAAAACACCGATCAATGTAAGTGTGCAACAGATGGTGCAACAGTTAACAGAAATATATTATTCCCAAATAATTTCCCTATTTCTAAATTATTAATAATAAAAATGAGGCTGCAGATGTTCATGATGTTATTTCAACCATCAAAGAAAACTAAAACACTTTTACGAATTTTTTTAGTTTTTCTGTTTTTTACCAAATTTAGGACAAACTTTTCGTGTATAGTTAGCCTTCAATACTAAATAAGTTCAGTATAATTGAAACAAATAGAAAATACGATTAAAAGTATTTATCCAGAACTTACGTGCTGCCGAAATTGAAATGTGATTAATAAATACCAGATTTTGAAATGGCCTAGCAACTTTAATTTTAAAGATATCGAATTGCGGTTTCCGGTTTCTTTTATAACATTTTATACTCTTTAAAACTGTGTATATAAAAATTAGGGTCAACTGCGAACCCTTACTTTGGACGCGCGTCAGCCGCGTATCCGGGCAGGAATCTAAAATCAAGTCACATATTCTGAAACTAGAGGTGACGGGCAACAAATTTTTCCTCTACCATTTTTTGCTCAGATTAACCATTTAAGCATGAAATGCATTTGAACCGTCTTAAAATGAACACCCTGTATAATATCATTAGTTACTATTCAAAAAATAAGGGAAGTTACGATTTGAACTTTTTTTCCATCATCAACAATTACCGAGAAAAAGAAGATGGACAACTTAGCCCGGACACCCTGTATTTTGCTGTGAGTATTGAGAGAAATAAAAAACATTATTATATTGTTACTGTTTTTCAGCAGTATGAGAAATCCAATTTAATATATATTTCTTTCTGTGAAATGAAAAAGCTAAACCTGCTAGGAGAGTACCTGTGGCAAATAGGGGATGAAATCAAGTTGATTCTCGTCAAAGAGACAATGCCAACCTTTTTATATAATTGAAAAGTTATTGGAAACTGTAGTGATGAGAAACTCTTCTAAAGCTTTCCTAAATAATTTTGAACTGTAGTCCACTCTAGTCTTTTCTGCTTTAGCCCAAGATATTAATATTAATGTCACAAAGAAGAAGTACTCCTTTCAAGAACGGCGTCCATAACTTTCACCAACTCTTATACGAGGAGTTTTTATTAAGGAAAGTTATTAATCAGAGACCTCTTTAAAGACTCTGTACATTAAAAAAAGATAATAAATTTTTGAAGATCAGTCATCCTCGCTCAGTGTAAGAGGATCTATTATTCTTGCTGATTTATTTATGGTTTAAATTATTCGTATTTTAATTATTATATAATTATTGTTTTATTGCTACTGCATTTTTTACTTCCGTTTTATTAAATAATAATTGTTAAAAATTAAAATGGTTACTTGTTTTTTTGTTCCTTCTCCAAAAATTGACATACGAGTGAATTAATTATTTGATATCAGCGAAAAAGTCGGTTACGCAACATCCCAGTTTTCTGCATTTACACCCCTCTGTTCGGGGTAGGGTTTTATTAAAAACCAAAACATCCATATGGTCTTGAAGCTCAATAAATGCACAACTTTTCCTGTAATTGGGTGACTCCTTGATTCATTAATCATTGAAAAAATACAGTTGAAAATTTTAACAAAAATCATCGAGAACGAAATTTTTAGACATTAAAGTAAAAATTTCATTGTTGATAAGAAACATTTTGAGACTCTGGGTTAAGCTGATTTATAGGAAATTAAATGCTCCTTCGTTTGGAATAAGCAGATTTGTTGTAGGATAAAGGATAGAAAAGTTACGACCCGTTTTTATGGTAGAAAACGCGGAATATCGACGGTAAAGTTAAAAATGTAAATATCTTGGACATTATTGAGAATTGGGCCAAAGTGAATTAGAATATTTTTTTTTGTTGCATTTGAGCTGCTTGAATCACCTTTCGAAGTTTCGACCACTCTTATCCGAGTACACCCTGTACAATATTTTTATCATACAACTCCTTTAAACTAGCCACTCACTTCTGCAATTGACGGATTCAGTATTTGAATGCGGTTTTTGAAATTGCGGGCAGGTAATTTGTCTCATTCTTTATGATGTATTTTCTGAACTAAAATCTGGTACTTTTCATAAGCATTTTTTACAGCCTGCTGATAATGTGAAAATAGCACTCAGAGCGTTTTCAGGTTGTGGCATAGCTTTTCGCCAGGAAATTCTGTGAGAAAAACAATGTCTAATTTTTTAGACTGGCTTTACGTCTAACTACCAATTAGGTGTCGAAGACGGAGGTGACTAGCAAATATACTTTACTGTAAATTACTTTTATTAAACCATTAAATGAAATTCAACGCCTGGACATTTAGGATTTACAAATCAGTAAGACTTTATACTTTCGATATTCAGTTCCCACAAAGCACAGAGAGCCTCTGTTACCTCATGGAAGTCATGGAAAAGAAAGAAATGAAAGAGGTTGCAGAGCAACTACTTTTTTTTTTTTTGAAATAAATGGATTTTGAAAAACATAGAACTATTTCTTTTTTTCACCATTTGATTGAGGTATTAGAAAGCAACTGTGAATATATGTTGGTTCTTTCCAGCCGTCGTAAACAATAGATGCTTAAAGATCAAAAATATAATGAATAAACGAGACATGCGAAGTTAATGTGTATTGTGGTACTGGGTTCGATTCCCGGTCTATAGGCCTTGGATTTTATTTAATGGTTAATAAAAGAAATTTACTAAGTATGTTTGCTAGTCGCCTCCGTTCACGACACCTAATTTGGGTAGTTGGACGTTAAGCCCTGCCTGAAAAAATAGGCGATTACTTTACTTTTTTTATAATGAATAAATAAAATAATTATAAGACTTAGACCACGAATCGAACCCAGTATCCATAATATCTTAGCTTTGCTGACCACGCCTCTAACCGCTCGGCTGTCGTTGGCGCTTAGGAAACTCTGTAACAAATTTTGTAGGATAGGCCGGGTGCATTATGGAAAGAAGAAGTAACCATGTCCCCGCAGAAATCTCAAATTCATGCGAATTTTTAGGTCAATGGATTTCCACGCGCAGATCCTGGGTTCTAATCCTATTGCAGGTCTTTAGATTCTCTCCTTCTTACATCTAACGATCCAGTGATGGATAATGTTGTCTGTACTGAGAGAATACTGTCTAGAGGTCGGCAGTGAAAGAAAAGAAACTTCAAGTCCCCAATGACAGATGCGGCTTAAACTAGAAAAGAAAGATAAACGCAATAAGATAAATCATGGGGTTTCTAGTAACCAATAGATCAAAAATTTTGGGGGAATCACCATTTTGGTTTCCATAGCAACAAGATGAAATAAATCATGACCAGAAATGCGTGTGTCATAGAAGTTTTTGATAGCCATTATAAAGCATACACCGCTAGCAATACCCTAGAGATACGGGTGGGCAGGCAAATGGCGCTGCTATCCTGGTACCGCAAATTAAACGTGACGGCTATGTGTACTGAGCGTGCTTGCATGCAGTAATTGTTGCATGTTTGACGAGACAACCTTGTTCAAACAACCGTCTCAACCAGCGCTGAACATCATCATCATCAATTTTCTACGGCCTGTGAAACTAGAACCCAGCAAAACGGATATTTTAGGGTTTTAAACACCAAGTTCTTACAATTTAACCCTTCATCGGGCGCAATAGTTTTGTAACCCCATGGGTCGCAGCTAATCTGTGAGATTAATGACCAAATATCTGTTAATTTCATCCAAAAATGTTAAGGAAACGAATGGAAAATTTCAGTTTATTTCAATTTTTCATTTAAAAAATAAAAAACTTGTTAAGTAGAATGGAACATTAACGTGAATAGAAAAAAATCACAGAAACCCCTAATTTTGGAGGTGCACATATTTTGTAAATATGCGATAGTTTATTAGCATTATTATCCAAGAAATTCCTGTACGTATTGGTGTCCGCTTTGTTCAGAAGAGCAAAAAAATGACCATGAGCCATCTCCGAACGTTTCTGTCGACGTTCTTGTTTATTGTCCGAATCCCCTTCTCTTTCTTCTATTCAATATTATTCAACAAAAGACACTCGTTGCAAAAATAGTCAATAAGTAGAAAACTGTCTTTTAAATGATAATATGTACTTTGTAACAGATTTTGATAAGAAAACTTGAAAAATTTCAATACCCAAAGAATAACACCATCGGATGTTTAGGAAAATTTAACTGTCTTTCTAACCGTGTCATCAGAATCGAATTCGGACTAAAACATTCTGAGTAATAACAATTTTATTGGAAAAAAAAAGTAATGATTTTAGAAAAAAGAATTAAAGTGACGTCACTCAAGAACAGGGGAAAATATGAAGTTGGCCAATACGTCATTTGAACTCCACTTTAGATGTACTACACATAGTAGGGCTATGGAAAATACGAGGGTCGTTTGAAAAGTCCGTGCAAAGTCAGAGAGATAGCACTACTGGCGCGTATCGAGGTTATGTTTAGTTAATAGCATCTCTTGGAAGAACACACACCAAGTTTCAGCCAGATCGGTCTATTTCTTTGTGTTTGGCATTCGTTTGAATCGAGTGATTTTCAAAAAATGGACGAAAAAGAATTTCGTGTGTTGATTAAACACTACTTTATGAAAGGCAAAACGCCTGAGGAGACTAAAGAGAAGCTTGATAAACATTATGGTAACTCTGCACCTTCGATTAGAACAGTTTATAAGTGGTTTCAAAATTTTCGGAGTGGCCATATGGGCACAAGTGACGCTGAACGTTCTGGACGCCCTGTTGAGGTTACTACTCCAGAAATCATTGATAAAATCCATGATATGGTGATGGATGACAGAAGAGTGAAGGTGCGTGAGATTGCTAGTGCTGTGGGCATCTCGAATGAACGGGTACATAATATTTTGCATCAACATTTGGACATGACAAAGCTATCCGCAAGATGGGTGCCGCGATTGCTCACGCTTGACCAAAAACGAAATCGTATGAAGTGTTGCAAGGACGGTTTGCAGCTGTTCCAGAAGAATCCGCAGGACTTTAAGCGTCGTTTCGTCACTGTGGATGAAACATGGATACATCACTACACTCCTGTGACCAAAGAACAATCTAAACAATGGGTTACCAAGGGGGAATCTGCGCCAAAAAAGGCGAAGACCGTTCCTTCGGCCGGAAAGATTATGGCGACTGTCTTTTGGGATTCGCAAGGAATAATCCTCATCGACTATCTGGAAAAGGGTAAAACTATTACAGGTGCATATTATTCATTGTTATTGGACCGTTTGAAAACCGAGCTGCAAGAAAAACGCCCACGATTGGCCCACAAAAAAGTCCTTTTCCATCACGACAACGCACCAGCTCACACCTCAGCAGTTGTGGTCGCAAAATTAATGGAAATAGGGTTCCAACTCTTTCCACATCCCCCCTATTCTCCAGACTTGGCTCCCTTGGACTACTATTTGTTCCCCAATATGAAGAAATGGCTGGCGGGAAAAAGATTTTATTCAATTGCAGAAACGAATGGCTATTTTTCAGACTTGGACAAATCCTATTATTCGGAAGGGATCAACAAACTAGAGCAGCGTTGGACAAAGTGTATAAGCCTAAAAGGAGACTATGTTGAAAAATAAAAAAGGTTTACCCCCAAAAATTAAGTAGTTTTTATTTTTGCACGGACTTTTCAAACGACCCTCGTACTTACTGGTTCATCCTGTATTAATTGTATTTATAAAACGAAAATTATTCTTTTTTTACCCCGAAACTTGGCCAGCGATTTCCCTCGTACAAGTTTTGCTATATCTGGATTCAAAGACTGGGATCGTAAGAATACATATTTTGGGAATTCCTACTTCTTTTTTTTTGCCTTTTAAAACCGAATCATTTTGGAATTCCACTTAGAGTGGCAGACATAGCGCTTCAAAAAGGTCGCCCGGAACTGAGTCAGCGCCCGCAGGCCTCCAGGTAAGGCACTGGGGCCACGGGTACACTCTTCTTCAGTAGCTAAAGGTAGTTTGACACCCCCTATCATAGTTGAATTTTTAATTCTGGTCATTTTTCCATTTCATTCCCATTTAGGAAGCTTTTCATTGTTTTGTGTTTAATCTCTAACTAAATTTGATTGATCATCGCTATCAGCTAGGTATAATAACTTTTTTATACTTTTTGACATCTTTTCCAATTGAAATTATTTACTGCGGCAGTAATAATAGTGAATTTTAAAAGTTTGGAACTTTCTAACCAGTAAGTTTGAATCTAGTGGATGATAAAATGTTATTTGGAATGAAGTTTACAGCGTGACTTTAATTCAGTGTTCCGTAACCTTTTTTCCGCCCGCGGCACACCAAATTCTATATTTCATTTCTTCTGGAAAAAAAAACTAAGTTTACTGTTTATTAAGGGCAATATATTTTAAAAAATTCAGGAACATATTTTACGCCCTTAAATAGTTATTTTTCCCTGTCATGGAATTCTATTCTGTTTATATAAATCACACTTCTGCTTCAGAATTCTCCCCTTCAACGTTTATTTTTGAGTTATTTTTGTTTACGAGGTTATTGCACTACGATAAAAATATATCTATTGAGCATTATAAGGGAGGAGATTAGTTCTGGATTCCCAAAGTCGAGATCCTGGGTTCGAACATGGCTGCTAGACGCGGATTTCTTCTCTGTTTTTCCTGCATCTTTTATTATATGTAATCGATTTCACTTCATTTTTGTCTGTAACCTTATACGAGGTCTGTAAATTAAGTAATGAGACTGATTGTTTTAAATTTCTTTATTCAAAAAGAATTACAATTCTATATAGTCACCTTCAAAATAACTTCCTTCTGAAGCCACACAGCGCTGGAGACGTTTCTTCCACTCCTCATAGCAGTGCTCGAACTCCGATACTGGAATAGCCTTCAGCTGGTCGGTTACAGCCGTTTGAATGTTTTCGACTGTCCCAAAATGAGTCACAAGGACTTCGTCAGGCGAATAAAGAGGCTGAGGAGCCACAGGAATGTTTTTACTGGCCAAAAACTCTGGTTTATTGAAATTACTGTGTGACAAGGGAGCATTATCTGTGATGCAACACCGACTTGTTCTTGATGTTTGGTCTCACAAAGAATCGTCTCACGGAATCGTCCACAAAGAGTTTCTACCAAAAGGTCAAATGGTCAATCAACACTTTTACCGAAAGGTTCTTGAAAAAACTTCGAAAAAAGGGTCATTCGTGTGATCCAAATATTGGGTCAAGAACAAGTGGTTCGTTGCATAACGACATTGCTTCTTGTCACACAGCAATTTCAATAATCCAGAGTTTTTGGCCAGTAAAAAACATTCCTGTAGCTCCTCAGCCTTCTTATTCGCCTGACTTCGAGTCCTTGTGACTTTTTTTCTCTTCCCGAAGTTGAAAAATCACCTCAAGGGAACTCATTTTGGGACAGTTGAAACCATTCAAACGGCTGTAACCGACCAGCTGAAGGCTATTCCAGTATCGGAGTTCGAGCACTGCTAGGAGGAGTGGAAGGGACGTCTCCAGCGCTGTGTGGCTTCAGAAGGAAGTTATTTTGAAGGTCTCAATATAGAATTGTAATTCTTTTTGAATAAAAAAAAATTAAAAAAATCAGTCTCATTACTTAATTTACAGATCTCGTATTCTCATTGTTTATTCATTCCGTTACTTTGTTTTCCATCTTTTAAAATTTCACTGCTCCGCCTGGAGCGCTGACTTGTGGTAGCAACATCAAGAAACTCTAGGACAACGCAAAACAAATTTCTGAGACTCGCAACAGACTCTCCACGACGAGGTAGAATTGTCTCACTCCACGAGACTGCGTCCATTATTAATTAATTTACTATCAATCAATCAATTTCAAATTACAACAATAAATGCAAAATATTCCCTAATTTAGACGTTTCAGTAACCAGTGTTTTTTTAAATTTTGTGCGAAACACATAAAAAATGAGGTGATTTAAACGTAAATTAATCGCAATTTTTCAAAAATGTATATTTTTCTTAATATTTTTTTTAAAAAAAATATAGCTTCTTTAATTATTCATAACTTTGAAAATAAAATGGCCATTAAAATGATTCCAACTGCTTTGACTTTATAGCAAATTATATTTAAATAAACTTTGTACAATTACATGTTTTGCTAATAATTTGAAAAGATACAAAACATTTAATAAGGATTTTTTATATATATAAAAAAAAATCAAAACAAAAATTTTTTGACCGATGGTATCGACCTCTAAATATTAATCGATTTTGCTCTAATACGGACGAAACTTTTTGTTTTTAAATGAACTTTCATGTTCCGCCCGGTGCTCTTTAAAATTTAAAAGTCATCATTTTTTGAAACACCCTACTGCAGAGGTTATGAGAAAAAAGAAGAGTGTAATGGATCAAATATTGGATCAACAGTGAAGAATTCGACGCCAATGAAGTGCTAGAATGCCAGGGGACATGCCATAACCTTCCAGTCTGCTGCGATCCTTTGGACGTACGAGGGTCGTTTGAAAAGTCCGTGCAAAAATAAAAACTACTTAATTTTTGGCGGTAAACCTTTTTTATTTTTCAACATAGTCTCCTTTTAGGCTTATACACTTCGTCCAACGCTGTTCTAGTTTGTTGATCCCTTCCGAATAATAGGATTTGTCCAAGTCTGAAAAATAGCCATTCGTTTCTGCAATCACCTCCTCGTTTGAATAAAATCTTTTTCCCGTAATAGTAGTCCGAGGGAGCCAAGTCTGGAGAATAGGGGGGATGTGAAACGAGTTGGAACCCTATTTCCATTAATTTTGCGACCACAACTGCTGAGGTGTGAGCTGGTGCGTTGTCGTGATGGAAAAGGACTTTTTTGTGGGCCAATCGTGGGCGTTTTTCTTGCAGCTCGGTTTTCAAACGGTCCAATAACGATGAATAATATATGCACCTGTAATAGTTTTACCCTTTTCCAGATAGTCGATGAGGATTATTCCTTGCGAATCCCAAAAGACAGTCGCCATAATCTTTCCGGCCGAAGGAACGGTCTTCGCCTTTTTTGGCGCAGATTCCCCCTTGGTAACCCATTGTTTAGATTGTTCTTTGGTCTCAGGAGTGATGTATCCATGTTTCATCCACAGTGACGAAACGACGCTTAAAGTCCTGCGGATTCTTCTGGAACAGCTGCAAACCGTCCTTGCAACACTTCACACGATTTCGTTTTATGTCAAGCGTGAGCAATCGCGGCACCCATCTTGCGGATAGCTTTGTCATGTCCAAATGTTGATGCAAAATATTATGTACCCGTTCATTCGAGATGCCCACAGCACTAGCAATCTCACGCACCTTCACTCTTCTGTCATCCATCACCATATCATGGATTTTATCAATGATTTCTGGAGTAGTAACCTCAACAGGGCGTCCAGAACGTTCAGCGTCACTTGTGCCCATATGGCCACTCCGAAAATTTCGAAACCACTTATAAACTGTTCTAATCGAAGGTGCAGAGTCACCATAATGTTTATCAAGCTTCTCTTTAGTCTCCTCAGGCGTTTTGCCTTTCATAAAGTAGTGTTTAATCAACACACGAAATTCTTTTTCGTCCATTTTTTGAAAATCACTCGACTTCCTCGATTCAAACGAATGCCAAACACAAAGAAATAGACCGATCTGGCTGAAACTTGGTGTGTGTTCTTCCAAGAGATGCTACTAACTAAACATAACCTCGATACGCGCCAGTAGTGCTATCTCTCTGACTTTGCACGGACTTTTCAAACGTCCCTCGTATGAGTCCAAGAGAACGCTGTTCGAAACGTCAAACTGAATGGTGTTCCATGGATTTTTTTTTTTTTTAATTTCCCGCGATTATCTGTATGATGAATGGTTTCAGTGATTTATTCTTTCAAACTTCGTAAACTGTGTATACATCACTCATACAGAGTCTCTCAGCAATTATAATGGGAAAATAAATATTATTAAATGAAATAAATAACAGTTTGGCGAATGTTAACTGCGAAATGTTGAATCCAGTTACAGACGGAACTGGAATGATATAAGGTTCCCCTGGGTGCTGACGCTGTTTTTTTTTACTTTTATATCGGCCATATATTTTCCTTATCTCGCATTCTACTTCCAACAGTATACAGATGATTGCTTCTAAAACTGCTTGAATATTGTTTATTCAGATCAACCGCTGAGCAAGTAGGAAAAAAGTTTATTTGTTTCATTTATGTTTAGCAAATGCTTTGTCAAACATAATTTATTGGTGAATTACTTTAAAACTAAACATTCAGACACTACAATACACTCTCTGAACGCTTCAATAATTAATCTGAATAGATAAAAAAATACTTTAAATGAAAAACGTTTCATTAATTATAGATCTACATAATGTAAAATTAGCACCGTAGGTTTAAAGAAACTCGTACGAATTGTTTTCTAAAAAAATGCTTCAAAACTAGAAACAATTATTTAGTAAAGTTGTAATTTTGGTTGACCAATTTTGAACAAAACTTTATACAGGCGTCCTCTCGTGGTACCTAAGCAAAAAATCAAATCTGTACTCACTGCGATTTTTTGGGTTTTTCAGTGACAATAGTTAGGCATACAAAGCGAGACATTAAGTGACCAATTTGTAATCAAAACGAATGTTGAACAATGGAAACACAAAATCTAAAATCGGCAAGGTGACAATTCCATAAAGAGATATACAGGGTGTTCATTTTAAGACGGCCAAATGCATTTCATGCTTAAACGGTTAATCTAAGCAAGTTTATTCTAAGCCTCTAGTTTTTTTTTGGTTTTTTTTAAGGCAATGAACCTGGGTGGTTATTATGCCCTTTACCGCCGCCCTGTGGCAGTGCATATGCCATGCCAACTTTATACACAACGTTTTGCTAGAACAACCACTTACGGAACTCCATTGTTAAAGCTATACACATAAAGTTAACTCATTCACACTATACAGGGTGTCCCAAGCTATATGCATAACGACTTTTACTCCGAAACTAAGATAGCTAGAAAAAAAACTAAAAAATACGTGTTCCATTAGTTTTTTGTTAGAAATCCAAATTTAATTTGTAAATTTTTTTCGGTGCTTCCAGAAGCGAGATACAGGCACCAACTTCATTTTTTCAAATGGGGAGGTGCGGTTTTTATTTCAGAAATAGATTCCTCTATTTTTTTAATGAAAAATTTACTTGAACGGTTTTTTTCTGTGAGCGATATTTTAGAAGTTATGAATGAAAACATAATTCTTATAAGAAATGTCAAAATGATAATATTATAACGGTTTTTTGATTGAATAAGAAGAAAAGTACTATTTTATTATAAATTTTACTCCTCATTAATATTACAGATCATGCTCGAATTGGCCTCCACCATTAGAGATGCATAGACATGCACTTTCCTGCCAATCGCCCCTTACTGCCAAAGAAATAGATTCGGCTTTAACCGACTTACACGTATCTATTATTCTCTGCTTTAGTTCATCTACAGATGCCAACTCGGCTTGATTCTGATAGACCTAGATTTAGAAATGCTTTTAGGTAAGCAGAAATAAGGAAAGAAAGAAAAAAGTTATGAATAATCACCTTGTTTTTCAGGTATCCCCAAAGGAAATAGTCCATAGGTGTCAAGTCCGGTGAACGAGGTGGCCACTGAATAGCCCCCCGTGTCGATATAACACGCCCATCAAATTGTCTACCGAGATATCTCTTTACATGCCTGATGGCGTTATATCGACTCGGGGGAGCGATATACATGATTTTATGTATTATATTTTATATATTAATTTATTTTCCTATATATTGTTAATTAATTTAATTTCCTTCAAAAACTTTATTACGTTATCTATTCTCTTCTGGTCATTTGCTAAGGCTTCTTCCAGTGAGTTTGGAACACCGTGACGCTGTCTACATTGCTGATACTCAGAACACTCCACAAGTACGTGCTGCACAGTCACGGGTTCATTACATGAACCGCATGTGGGAGGGCTATCCTGACACATGAGGTAACCATGGTTCAACCGGGTATGGTCGATCCTCAGGCGAGAAACTACTACCTCTTCTCTGCGGTTGTCCCGCGATGAGGAGTCCCAGGCTTTGACGACACTTTTAATCTTTCTAAGCTTATTATTCGTCACCAGGGACCACTCATTCTGCCAGGATTCATAAATGTAACTTCTAATCTGCTTCGCCACGTCTGTTGGCAAGGACCTTCCCATGGTTACCGCCATGTGTGCGGCCTCTTTGGCAGCTAGGTCAGCATCTGTATTTCCTTGAATTCCCGAGTGACCGGGTACCCAGACAAATGCAACTGTTGCTCCTTCTCTTTCCATTCTATACAACACTGTATGGATGTCCTGGATGATTGGGTGTTTGGGGTATATATGTCTAAGAGACTGTAGGGCGCTGATCGAGACGGAACATATGGCAACTCTACTCTGAGTAGTCCCCTCTACTGCACTTAGGGCCATGTAAATTGCATAGAGCTCCGCAACATATATACTACTTCTGGCAGGTAGACCAAACCTATATTTTTGATTTTCAATGATTACTGCTGCACCACATCCCTGTTGGTCTTTCGATCCATCTGTATATACTATTTTTTCGGGGTTTAACCTAGTAATTATTTCTAAAAAGTGTAGCCTTAACGCAGTTTCCGGTATCAAATTTTTCGAATATTTTAATAAAGTCAGGTCTACTAATATAGGCGGAGTTAACCAGGGGGCGGTCGCTTGTAACTGGTACTTGAATAACTGTGGGATCACAAATCCATATTCTGACAAAATATTTTTACACCTTAGCCCGAACGGTTTAGTTGCCCGTACAGCTCTGTTATATTTTTGTTCGAGGGGTAAATGATTAACTGTTCTGGACTCTAGTTTTAGAATAAAGAATAATCAACTGCTCTCTACATCTGAGGAGGCACCTTTGAAGGCCCAGTACATGTTGCACAAGCTGCGTAAAGTGCATTATTTGATAAATTAAGGAATAAGTTTGATCCTATACATGAAAGATATTGATCACTTAAATATGTGGCAGGAGATTTCCAACTTTTTGGTAATTAAACGCAACTCTCCAAAAATTACCAAATTAAACCTTCTTGTTTGTTACAGATGTAAAATTAATTTTTAGCCATATTGTGTATGCTTGAGAACATCTAAAGCTCTTAACATTTGAAAAATCACTCGGAAAACAACTTATTTCCCAATATTAAGAAAAATACTAGCTTTATTGCCTTGGCAACATTTTTAGTAGAAAGGGGATGAAAAAATACATGAAAATGACCTATCACGTGCACTTCTTTCTCTTTGTTAAAAAATTGAAATATGATTAATAAAAATCCAGATTTTGAAATGGCCTAGCACCTTTAATTTTGAAGATATCGAATTGCGGTTTCCGGTTTCTCTCATAACTTTTTATACACAGTAAAACTGTGTGTATGAAAATGGGTGTCAACTGCAAACCCTCACTTTTGGACGCACGTCAGCCGCGTATGCGGGCAGGAATCTAAAATCAAGTCACATATTCTGAAACTAGAGGTGACGGGCAACAAATTGTTTCCTCTACCATTTTTTGCTCAGATTAACCGTTTAAACATGAAATGCATTTGAGCCGTGTTAAAATGAACACCCTGTATAGCCCAGTCAAATTTGGAATTAAGCTCGGAATATAAACTTTTATGAATGTTTGTTTTGGCATTTTGTAAGTTGACTCATAGAATCTCGTGAACGCGTCACCCGAAATCAGTGGTCAAAGGTCGCGAAAATATATCAAGTTTCCTTTGCTCTAAATGACATTTAAAGTAATTACAAAAGTTGTAGAGCATAAAATTCTCTACAAATTTGGCCATATGCCATTTTTCATACAATCAACCGTTCTTGAGATAGAGCACGAAGAGTGGGAGGCGCTTAGCCGTATGTGTAGGTAACGTTAGGTCAACTGTATAATTCAGTCACATAGTACGTACCTTAAAAAATATTATAATTTTTAAGGAACCTTAGATATTAAATAATTAATGTATCATATAATAAAAATGTAAATTTTTTGTTTTGTTCAAAATCTTAAATCATTGAATGTTCTTCACCGATTGCTTTGAAATTTTGACGCAACGTTGCATTCGAATACAGACGTGATTTTATATACCTATTATAGTATAGATGTCACACCTGTGACAGGTAAAAACTGCGCCATCTGTTGGACGTAAAAGCAATACACGCTAACTAAATATTCCATTTCGATGTTTCCGATTGCATTGTTAAATTGAATGTTCATAGATTTCAACGTGCAACAAATAGCCCTGAATCCACCGGCTACGATGTTAACTGCTTTCTTCACGTTGCGTTTGCCGAAAACACTGCTGTATTCGGAAGTGCCTACGTATTTCACATGGAATGCGAGTAGAAAATCATTTGAACGACGAAAACGAGGAGAGTGAATCAGCGGACAACCTGGTGCATATTTAAAGAAACTACGAAAGGCAGACTGTACACCGTGCACATCACAATCAAGATGAATGCTTCTTTCATAAATAAGCAGAACGTCTTCTAGTAATTGAGAATTTGGACAAGCATGTATTATAATAAAATAATACAATGTTAGGAACAGGCACTAGGTCAATGTGTACACAATAGGCCGCTAGTCTCGCAAGTACAGGTTTAGAAAATAGGGAAAAATGCAAAATCTTCATTAGTTTTGCTGAAATTTCCATAATTTCTGTTTCTAACATTGTACCTTAATGCCAACCGTATATTATACACATTAGGTCGGCTATTTTTGGATCCAGTAGTTCAGAAAACAGAGAAAAATATAAAATCTTCAATAGTTAATGCTGGAATTTCCATTATTTCTGTTTCTAATATTGTACTTTAATGCCAAGCGTGTATTATACACATTAGGTCGGCTATTTTTGGATCCAGTAGTTCAGAAAACAGGGAAAAATACAAAATCTTCAATAGTTTTGCTGGAATTTCCATTATTTCTGTTTCTAACATTGTACTTAAATGCCAAGCGTGTATTATACACATTAGGTCGGCTATTTTTGGACGTAGTAGTTCAGAAAACAGAGAAAAATACAAAATCTTCAATAGTTTTGCTGGAATTCCCTCAATTTCTGTTTCTAACATTGTACTTAAATGCCAAGCGTGTATTATACACATTAGGTCGGCTATTTTTGGATCCAGTAGTTCAGAAAACAGGGAAAAATGCAAAATCTTCATTAGTTTTGCTGAAATTTCCATAATTTCTGTTTCTAACATTGTACCTTAATGCCAACCGTATATTATACACATTAGGTCGGCTATTTTTGGATCCAGTAGTTCAGAAAACAGAGAAAAATATAAAATCTTCAATAGTTAATGCTGGAATTTCCATTATTTCTGTTTCTAACATTGTACTTTAATGCCAAGCGAGTATTATACACATTAGGTCGGCTATTTTTGGATCCAGTAGTTCAGAAAACAGGGAAAAATACAAAATCTTCAATAGTTTTGCTGGAATTTCCATTATTTCTGTTTCTAACATTGTACTTTAATGCCAAGCGTGTATTATACACATTAGGTCGGCTATTTTTGGTTGTAATAGTTCTGGAAACAGGGAAAAATACAAAATCTTCATTAGTTTTGCTGGAATTTCCATTATTTCTGTTTCTAACATTGTACTTAAATGCCAAGCGTGTATTATACACATTAGGTCGGCTATTTTTGGACGTAGTAGTTCAGAAAACAGAGAAAAATACAAAATCTTCAATAGTTTTGCTGGAATTCCCTCAATTTCTGTTTCTAACATTGTACTTAAATGCCAAGCGTGTATTATACACATTAGGTCGGCTATTTTTGGATCCAGTAGTTCAGAAAACAGGGAAAAATACAAAATCTTCATTAGTTTTGCTGGAATTTCCATTATTTCTGTTTCTAACATTGTACTTAAATGCCAAGCGTGTATTATACACATTAGGTTGGCTGGTTTTGGATGCAGTAGTTCAGAAAACAGGGAAAAATACAAAATCTTCATTAGTTCTGCTGGAATTTCCATTATTTCGGTTTCTAACATTGTACTTAAATGCCAAGCGTGTATTATACACATTAGGTCGGCTGTTTTTGGATCCAGTAGTTCAAAAAACATTAGTTTTGCTGGAATTCCCTTAATTTCTGTTTCTAACATTGTACTTTAATGCCAACCGTATATTATACACATTAGGTCGGCTATTTTTGGATCCAGTAGTTCAAAAAACAGAGAAAAATACAAAATCTTCAATAGTTTTGCTGGAATTTCCATTATTTCTGTTTCTAACATTGTACTTTAATGCCAACCGTATATTATACACATTAGGTCGGCTATTTTTGGACGTAGTAGTTCAGAAAACAGAGAAAAATACAAAATCTTCAATAGTTTTGCTGGAATTTCCATTATTTCTGTTTCTAACATTGTACTTTAATGCCAACCGTATATTATACACATTAGGTCGGCTATTTTTGGATCCAGTAGTTCAAAAAACAGAGAAAAATACAAAATCTTCAATAGTTTTGCTGGAATTTCCATTATTTCTGTTTCTAACATTTTACTTTAATGCCAACCGTATATTATACACATTAGTTCGGCTATTTTTGGATCCAGTAGTTCAGAAAACTGGAAAAAATCCACATCCAAATCAAATTCGTGCATTGTTTGCAATCATATTGTACGTCTGCTCTCCTTCATCTCCTACAGAGTTATGAGAGAAATATAAATCGCACATGGCTGAAGATAGTTTCCATCGAATACGCAAGGAAAATTCCAGTATGAACATAGATTTCACAGCAGAAATCTACCAGGAAGCGTTGATAATGACTGATGATTTGTGCTTAGAAATCGCGAACCATGTTCTCAATCAATCGGGAATGCTTATAACGTGAATCTCTCGGTGTTTAGACATTTTTCGAATTCTCACAGCACCTAATACAAGTGTTTCAAAATCAATTTCGGAATCTTTACTGAGAGAAAATGAAATTATATTGTACATCTCTAGCTTTACCAACATCTAGGGAATAGAATCTTTCCAACCCTAAGTCCTCACACGAATCGTCAATGCACCTTTCTCTTTGGCCTCCGCATCCCCCCAAAAAAACCTCCCTTAACTAAACCTTTCACGTTTCTTCTTAACCTTCCACTTTAATCTCTCCAGTCATCCTAATCCTATAGCTTAAGCGTATATCCTCTACTTCCCACACACTGAACACCCACTACTTCGCTTATAACGTAGATGGCCACCGTTGTCTCCTGGTGTGCTCCAGCCAGATATAAACTCTTGGAATGTTCCAGCAATTGCGGGCCTCTCTAATCATGTTCTCAACGGATATAGGTGTATAGAGACACATTGTATATTCTGTATACAGCCATCAACTTACAAAATGTATAATATTTATTTCCATAGGCGCAACTCATGAAGAGTTTAGAAGTCGAACTTCCTTATCTTCGAGAATACATGAAAAAATATATAAAAATGTAATTGTAACTTAATCTGTAATCATTATTTATGAAATCCTTTCTCTAAGACAAGATTAAGGGGCTTACCTCTCCTATCTGGTTGGAAGAAACCACTGTTGTCTCCATTCTAAACATAATTCTCTAATCTAAATATTAGACTTAGATTAGGTTCCGTGGGGATTGGCCTGTGGTACGGAGACGAAGAGAATTTATTGCTTCACTCTCTAAATAGAGCACCTCTCTAGTTCTGTGCAATTAGAGCTGAGAATCTAGAGATGGACTCCTGTTTATAGCTGAAAATCTTTTTTCTCCAAATGGCGAGCTATCACCTTGTGAATTGCCGTGGCTTCCTTTTTGTACCAGTTAAACATATACAGATTATCTGTAGACAGATGCATGCTTTTTACTTAAGTGGTCTGGCAAGAGACCTACGATCAAGTGGCTCCCGATTAGCTTTTACATCAGCCTCTAGTGTAAAAATTCAACTCTTTGTACCTTTCACTTGCTTCGTCGGTCGCAATGGCATTTCGCTACGCCATAAATGGCTCAGATGCTTTCATGAAATCCTTTAGTGGTCCAGGCAGACTGACGTATGATTACGCTTTTGCTCTGGATTTTTGAGAATCCAGAAATATATAATCTATTCTCGCCGTAATCCAGTCATTCTTACAATGTCTCGAATTAACTTAGAACTTTTCCCTTATATTAGCAGCTAGAGCCACCTGGATGAGGAAATGATGACTCTGGAATCGATTACGATATACTACTCTTATGATCTCAGAGAGTAATATATATTGCAACTAGCTCTGACCGTCACAATTTTTCCAGCACGTTCCTAGATATTTATTTCTCGAATTAGCGCTGTACATTCTGGCTCTCGTTTTCCTTCTATCCTAGAGCTGTCCGAGAACCTAACAGCAATATAAGCTCAAAGTAATTACTTAAATATTTTTTTTTGTCGTCTGTCCTGACTCGCCTGAACCTTAAGGTTCGCGCAGTGTAAATTAAAATATAGTTATTAATAAGCAAAAGCCTTCTTGTCCTTAGATTTTCTCTCTTTAGGAGCTCTTTACAGCTCACTCTACGGTGATGGTCAGTGTTTATTGCTACGAGAGAACACAGTCCGGAGGCAGCGGAAAGCTCCCGGGTGCTTTACTTCTCAGATGTTGGCGCTCCTTAAAATAAAAAAACAATTATTAATATTTGTTTTATAGCTTAAGGAGTTAATGTCTTATTTATTTGAAATTTTCTATAGTATAGAATGACTGTGTTGTAATTACGAATGAATACTTGTATAATTTAAAAAAAAACGTATTTAGCTATCAAAACCCAACCCCCCACTTTTGGAGAAAAAACAAAACATTCTAGACACGCCCCTTTTTATTTCTATGGAAAGCAATAAATATTTATTAAAAATCTAACAAGGGTACATTACAACTTGCTTATGCAACAAGCTTGACAATTATATAACTCTGTTACTTAACCGTTAGTTCAATAATTCTGTGATCGATGTATGGTACTTGGAAAAGATGATAAAAATTATGACTCGAAAATGACTAGATAACTTCATTTAATATGGTTTTATTTACAATGTGGTTTCCACAAAACGAGTTAGCCGGATTAAATTTCAAGAGGGTAATTAAAGGTCACACAATGTTCTCTTAACGGTAATTATTCTAGAAAACATGTGTGAAGTTAGGGATTGGGCTACCAGCCAAATCCATTGCTACCTAAACAGGTCTATTACAGCTCCCTTGGGAACCATCAGTGAAGGTAGATAAGATTTAGAATCTATAATTTTACAATGTGTGACTTGTGGAGAGATTACTTGCTTGAGATTAGCTCGACTTTTTCAATACTTGCTAAGCCCAAGTAATTGCTAGTAAATCTGCAGGCTGTGATTGTATTGTTGAAGGTGTAATTTTATTCAATCATCTTTAGTAAAAGTTCTTAAATCGTCAGTTTTAGAAATTCATTGCGTTACACCATTGCTAACATACTTCTTTTTCATGATTGCGCCATTAAATCCTTTATTTCCCAGTAAGAGGTTGATCTAATTCATTTGCATCATTTTTAATTGATCATGGCTTAAATCATCACTTAAACTTTCATTTTTCGCCAATGATTTGAAAGTATTTCTTTAATTAATTCTGTAAATGATGCTAGTTAATAATTTGTGCTATTTTCAGCACCTTTATAAAAACATTTCTTTATAAATAAATTTTAAATATAATACAGTGGGGAGGGAATTTACGTGGACAAAATTTATCGATGAAAAAAATCGATTGGGCGACATATGTTACCCATGCGACTAAAAGTGTAACTATTTTTCTAACCTCTCATTTCCATAGCACGATATCTCAATCTTGTGCGGTACAAAGTTTATTGTGCATAATTTCATGCTTACTGTGTAGGATTGTTGCTCTTACTGCTTATAACTATCGAAGGCAAGTTGACAGCAATTATTTTATCATAAACATTTCACATTTATAGGACTAAAACCTTTTGATGTTTGGCGTATAAGTAATTGACTTTTTAAAAACAATTTCGTGGGAAATTAATTAAGCAATCAAGTTAGAGATTAGAAGCAAAGTCCCATAAGTGTCTAAAGAAATTAGAAGGCTTGCCTTACGATCTTCTAGGAGTAAGTGAAAAGCAGACTTCTGGAAAGGTTTCAAGGAGCGCATGTAAAGGACGTTGCGGAAGATCCCCCAGGATGAAGCAACAAGAAAGTGAGTAAGCGGTGGTCCAAAATTTGAGACAGTAACGAACATTTAAAAGAAATTTGCGATAAATGTCCCTGTGTTGAGTCTCCATAAATATTTTTTTAATTACTTTACTTTTTTTTTTACATTAAATTTGATTACTTTGCACATTGATCACTTTTAATGAAGATTATTTTTTAATTTCTCATTCAAATTGTTTTATAGTACTAATGTGGTTCTTTAGTATAAGTGTCCTAACCAATCAACAACTCCAGAAGAAAAACTTAAAGCCTCGGTACTGGAAAAAATTGTAATCATCAATGTGATATTATTATGCGAAGAATGATTCTGCAATATCTTGTAACAAAAAAAAAACATAAATATTGTATATTGTATTGTAGAAAATTCAACAACAATTGTAAGTTTTTAAATTCATAAATAACAACATTAATTACCCTTACTTTGTAAGATTAATGTATTTGTGAACTCATGTTATTTGATTTTTAAAAACCTATAAAGCAACAAATTATACCAATTTTGGTCCACTCTCATCAATAATGAACAATTGTAGCTAGTTATATTCTTACTGTGATTTGTTTCTTTTAAATATTAATAACTTTAAAATAAAATTGCAGTTAAGCAGTTACTTTTGTTGCTAGAACATATTATACATATATATCCATTTTTACTTTTTCAATGTTAATGTTTCTAAAATGTATTGTTAGCTATTATATTTTTAACTATTTAAACTGTTACTTTTTTTCATTGCGCTTCAGTCGTTAGTCAACTTTTCCTTCATTTAATTTTCAAATATTAAGTAAGTTGTACCCATACAACCCCGAAATTCAAATCGGATTTGATATCTAGTGAACAGGAATCAACTTAAATTAATTGAGTATTTTGGAGGATGCTAGAGAGTAAGTACCATTACAGAACACAGCTCTATAGAAAATACAATAAAGTATGCAGAAAAGAGTGTTCGCTTAGGATCATTGCAAGTATAAAATTACTTTTAGAATACAATATCAAAAGAGAAGAACATAATGTGATTACTATAGGGTTTACGAAATATTTTTAAAGCAGTTAGTGACAGAAGATGGCAAAGAAGAAGCCAGCTGATGTCTGTAGAGTTTAGTAAATATTTTTTAGAGAATTTGGTGTCAGAAGATGGCGAAGAAAAAAGGCCAGGTAAAATGCTGTAAAGTTTAGGGAATATTTTTAGAGAATCTGTTGTCAGATGATGGCCAAGAAAAGGCCAGGTGATGGCTGCAGAAATTAGGGAATATTTTTAGAGCATTTGGTGTCAGAAGATGGCGAAGAAAAGGCCAGGTAAACTGCTGTAGAGTTTAGGGAATATTTTTAGAGAATCTGTTGTCAGATGATGGCCAAGAAAAGGCCAGATAAAATGGCTGTAGAGTTTAGGGAATGTTTTTAGAGAATTTGGTGTCAGATGATGGCCAAGAAAAGGCCAGATAAAATGACTGTAGAGTTTAGGGAATGTTTTTTTTTTTTTAGAGAAATTGATGTCAGATGATGGCCAAGAAAAGGCCAGGTAAAATGCTGTAGAGTTTAGGGAATATTTTTAGAGAGTCTGTTGTCAGATGATGGCCAAGAAAAGGCCAGGTAAAATGCTGTAGAGTTTAGGGAATATTTTTAGAGAGTCTGTTGTCAGATGATGGCCAAGAAAAGGCCAGATAAAATGCTGTAGAGTTTAGGGAATATTTTTAGAGAGTCTGTTGTCAGATGATGGCCAAGAAAAGGCCAGATAAAATGCTGTAGAGTTTAGGGAATATTTTTAGAGAGTCTGTTGTCAGATGATGGCCAAGAAAAGGCCAAATAAAATGGCTGTAGAGTTTAGGGAATGTTTTTAGAGAGTCTGTTGTCAGATGATGGCCAAGAAAAGGCCAGATAAAATGACTGTAGAGTTTAGGGAATGTTTTTTTTTTTTTTTTTTTTTAGAGAAATTGATGTCAGATGTTGGCCAAGAAAAGGCCAGGTAAAATGCTGTAGAGTTTAGGGAATATTTTTAGAGAAATTGATGTCAGATGATGGCCAAGAAAAGGCCAGGTAAAATGCTGTAGAGTTTAGGGAATATTTTTAGAGAGTCTGTTGTCAGATGATGGCCAAGAAAAGGCCAGATAAAATGCTGTAGAGTTTAGGGAATATTTTTAGAGAGTCTGTTGTCAGATGATGGCCAAGAAAAGGCCAGATAAAATGCTGTAGAGTTTAGGGAATATTTTTAGAGAGTCTGTTGTCAGATGATGGCCAAGAAAAGGCCAAATAAAATGGCTGTAGAGTTTAGGGAATGTTTTTAGAGAGTCTGTTGTCAGATGATGGCCAAGAAAAGGCCAGATAAAATGACTGTAGAGTTTAGGGAATGTTTTTTTTTTTTTTTTAGAGAAATTGATGTCAGATGTTGGCCAAGAAAAGGCCAGGTAAAATGCTGTAGAGTTTAGGGAATATTTTTAGAGAGTCTGTTGTCAGATGATGGCCAAGAAAAGGCCAGATAAAATGCTGTAGAGTTTAGGGAATATTTTTAGAGAGTCTGTTGTCAGATGATGGCCAAGAAAAGGCCAGATAAAATGCTGTAGAGTTTAGGGAATATTTTTAGAGAGTCTGTTGTCAGATGATGGCCAAGAAAAGGCCAAATAAAATGGCTGTAGAGTTTAGGGAATGTTTTTAGAGAGTCTGTTGTCAGATGATGGCCAAGAAAAGGCCAGATAAAATGACTGTAGAGTTTAGGGAATGTTTTTTTTTTTTTTTTTTAGAGAAATTGATGTCAGATGTTGGCCAAGAAAAGGCCAGGTAAAATGCTGTAGAGTTTAGGGAATATTTTTAGAGAGTCTGTTGTCAGATGATGGCCAAGAAAAAGCCAGATAAAATGGCTGCAGAAATTAGGGAATATTTTTTTTAGAGTAATTGGAATAAAGTGGTTGGGCAATTATGAAGAAAACCCTAGGTTCAAAACGTGTAATACCTGTGAAAACTTACAATTGAAAATCTAGACGATTTTAATGTGCTCTCACTGGAGTTATAAGGGAAAATAAAAATTAAAAAAAAGTACAGAATACTCTGTCGGAAAATGCGTTACAATGAATTTTGAGGAGCGGCTAGATGTGGTGCTTAAAATGCTTGCTAGCATGCCACAGTGTGTTGAAAATTGCATTAACCTTTGTACTAGAATTGATAATTAGAGTGGTGTGTATGGAAGCTTGTTGGCTAACTAAGTGGCTTCTCTCATAGCCGCACGTTACGTAGATGGCTTTAATAAGAATTCTTAAGCAAACCTCTTCATAAAAGTTAATTTTTATTCTACTATTCTTTAGTTTATATAAATTCCAGAACTGGTTAATACATTCTTTTTATCTTATTTATTTTATTGTTATTATTATTTTATTTTATTTTTTACGTTCTTTTCCTCATAAAATAATTAAATCCACAAGCATTATTTCACTCGGTAATCACTAAGGGTTACTTTAACCTGTGTGTTTTTACGATGTTCTTCAACAGGCTAGCAGAACTTTCAAGATTAAAGGAGTTAGTTTAAAAGGTTCTACCACACTGAAATGGTTAGCTGTGTTAAACCATTTATTACTCGATTTTATTTTTTCTTACACCAGTATGCATTCAACATGACTAAAACCAAAAGTAATAAGTAAGCCTAAATTTGATATTTCGATTAGATCCTGTCGGGATCGCCCATAATGTTTTGACCAAAATCAATTAAAAAACTTTTTATAAAAGTTCCCTTGATTTATTGACTTTCAAAAGGTGTATCATTTTCCAGGATTCTTTTTATCTTCGTATGAGAAATTACGTTTGTTTTGCAAGAAAACGTGTTCACGAGCACTCAGCAGTGTTAGTTTATCAAGTTGTTTAATTCATTGAGATCTCTTTTAGATGGACCAATAGTCAATTTTTAAAGTAGATTGTCTTAAAATAAGGAAGTCAAAGGTTACAAATTGCACTTAAAAACAAAACAAAAATCCGAACTCTGAAATATTGGAGAAAATGTTAGGAAATATTTTAAACCAATGCTATTTTTTATAATATTTATACAATATTTTTTCTATTATTTATTTATTACATTTACCTCTGTTATAGTCAACAAGACATACAGAGGGGGTTGGCCTATTAAAAATAGGGTACAATAGAAAATTTTGAAAAAGCAAGTCTATCAGATCAGGGAAGTTTATTTACAAGATACCTAGTTGTATTGGTTAATTCCAGATTATGATATAAGGATTATATGTTAGTGGGGTACAAAGGGTTGTTAAGGCTTATTCACATTCTTATCTTTTTTAACAGTGCAACTGCATAACTATGTGTGAAATTGTAATTTGGAGTACATACAAACTATATGAATTTTTGTTTAAGTACTTGTTTAAAATATTTCCTAGCATTTTTTCAAGTATTTCAGAGATAAGAAGTAAATGTTTAAAGTCCAATTTGTAACCTTTGACTTCCTTATTTTAAGACAATCTACTTTAAAAATTGACTATTGGTCCATCTAAAAGAGTTTTCAATGAATTAAACAACTTGATAACCTAACACTGTTGAGTGCCCGTGAACACGTTTTCTTGCAAAACAAAACGTAATTTCTCGTACGAAGATAAAAAGGAATCCTGGAAAATGATATACCGTTTGAAAGCCCATTAGACAAGGAAACTTTTTACAAAAAGTGCCAACACCTAGGTCTGATAATGATCACATAAGGGCCTAATGAGTTTTCTTAAAAAATTCGATTACATTTATTTTCCCAGTTTCCGCAGGAAGATTGAGGCTGTTTGGAGAATAATTTATGCTTCGGAATGGTGTCAATTTTTAGAAAATTCAACTGTCTTTCTAACCGTTCAATCAGAATCGAATTCGGACTAAAAATTTCTGAGTAATAACATTTTTATCGCAAAAAAGTAATGATTTTAGGGGAAAAAAAATTTAAAGTAACGTCACTCAAGAACAGTGGGAAATATGAAGTTGACCAATACGTCTTTGAAGTCCACTTCAGATGTACTTCACACAGTAGGCAATTAAACAAAACACAGAAACAAAACAAAATTAAACCTAATACCTCAGAGATCAGCAGGGAAATAAAATGAAAAAGCTTCATCTTTAAATTAAAGTTAAAATCGGACACAAGGAATTCTCAATAGTTCCAGGTTTTTGAAAAATAAGGGAAAAGAGGGGTCCAATTTTCTCCATTTTACAATTGTATGCACTTTAGATTGTCAATAAAACGACAATATCTAGTCTAAGATCTATTATCTGAAAAAGTACTGTTACTTTACTCTGTCGATTCTTACCCTTCTCGCCCCAATTTTTTGATATTTCTAAAATTTCTGTGAAACATTTTTTTTTGGCGTGAAAATTTATTAAAGCAAAAAAAAATGGTGAATCCAAAGTTTTAAGAGAAAATGTGGAACTACAAGCTATAAATTGCATTTAGAAGTAAGGGTTGTGAATTTTTCCACAAAAGAATTTTTACTTTATTTTACTTGCGACTAAATCTCTGGGACAAGTAGACGAGTATGTACTTACCCAGTTGAATAAAAGAAATTGGACGAATGGAACTGGTATTAGTGTGTGTGTGTGTGTTAAAGCTGTAATGATGGTCGGTGTGTTGGAAAAGTTTCTTAGTATAGTAGTGGGATTCTTTCGGACCACCACGGCTAACAAATCACCCTGCACATAAAAGCACCCAAACTTGCTCTTGCTAAAACTTTCCTCACTTCACAATACTCTCGCACATTTAGTCTGCATTCAAATAGTTAAGAAATTTTAAACACTTCTATTTCTCTTAGTTAAATTTTAATTAATTTGTCATTTTTATGAATTAATAAAAAAAAAAAAAAAAAGAAAGAAAGAAAAAAACACACAACATTCTCTTAGATTTAGATTTTGTTCCAAAGAAAATAATTCTATTAAAAGACTAACAAGTGCAGGGGCAGGTGTTGGTCTAGTGGTCAAGAGCTTGGCTTTGTGTGTAGAAGATCACTAGTTCGAATCCCGCGTATGACTACTTTTTATTTGTTAGCAAAAAATTATTTATAGTAAACTATGAGCTTCCTCTCTCGTCCACTTTACTCTTTGCATTGAGAGTTTTCATTTGTAAGAGCGTTTTAGTCAAAGAAAGTAATGAAAAAGCAATTTGTAGGAAGTCCACAATGGCATTATTCTTGTTAATTTATCTAGCACTTAAGATAACGTTCAGGTGGGAACAATTTACCAAACAATGAAGATAAAACAGAGGTTGGTACATTGCAGGATTTTTTTAATATATAAATATTAATGTGTAATAAATCTACCCAAAACGGTTCTTTCTAGGGGTAAAAAAAAAAAAACTGTACCAGCATTCATAAGTACTACGATTTTACCAGCAGACATAACAGTCTACTTCAACCGTTAACCACGGTGTATCTATGCCAGTTTTTCGTCTAGCCATTTTAATTACTGTCTAAAAAAGCTTGTATTATTCTAGTCATTGAATGAGTTTCCTCAAAATTATTTTCCTACATCTTTTAATTAATAGTAAAAGTTTTTAATAAATTATTCCTTCGTGTCTAGATGGCCTTTCTAAAATTATTTAAGTACGAGGTGTGTTCAAAAAGTAACGGGAATTTTTAAATTTCGCGGGTTTGGAGAGTCTGATTGTAAATTTTTTTTTTTTATTATGTTGGTACACATGCCCCTGAAGTACGATAAAATTTTCAGTAATATTCATTGTTTACTTCTTAAGTGGCAGCCGTTAAGGTTAGACGTGTTTTTCGAGCTTGGCGATTTTTGTTTGTTAAAAAAAATGGATCAAAGAATTTGTATTAAATTTTGCGTAAAAAATGAAATAAAGTGTGTGAAATGTTAATAAAGGCATATGGTGAGTCTGCTATGAGTAAAACAAGGATTTACGAGTGGTATAAGCGTTTCCAAGATGGCCGCGAAAACGTTGAAGATGACGAACGACCTGGACGTCCAAGCACATCAACAACCGATGAAAACGTGAAAAAAGTGAAAGAAATGGTTATGAACGATCGCCGAATCACAATCAGAGAAGTCGCTGATGATGTTGCCATATCAATTGGCTCATGCCATGAAATTTTTTCGGATGTTTTGGGTATGAAACGTGTGGCAGCAAAATTTGTTCCAAAATTGTTGAATTTCGAACAAAAACAGCGGAGAATGGAAGTTGCTCAAGAGTCACTCAATGAAGTCGACAACGATGCGGATCTACTGAAACGTGTTATAACAGGTGACGAAACATGGGTTTACGGATATGATGTCGAAACTAAGGCTCAATCGTCCCAGTGGAGGCATTCTGGATCGCCAAGACCGAAAAAGGCTCGACAAGTGCGGTCGAATGTGAAGGTTATGCTCACTGTGTTCTTCGATTTTAATGGCATAGTGCATCATGAATTCTTGCCACAAGGTCAAACAATCAATAAGGAGTACTACCTACAAGTTCAACGCCGTTTGCGTGAAGCAATCCGAAAAAAACGCCCGGATTTGTGGCAAAACAATTCATGGATTTTGCACCACGATAATGCACCTGCTCACACTTCATTGCTTGTTCGTGAATTTTTGGCCAAAAACAAAACTTTAACGATGCCCCAGCCTCCATATTCGCCAGACATGGCTCCATGTGACTTTTTTCTATTTCCAAACATAAAGAGAACATTAAAAGGCCGTCGTTTTACAAGCATAGATGACATTAAAAGCGAATCGCTGAAAGAGCTGAAAGCTATCACAAAGATTGAGTTTCAGAAGTGTTTCGAGGATTGGAAAAAGCGCTGGCACAAGTGTATTGTATGCGAAGGGGACTACTTTGAAGGCGACAATATTAATGTAGATGAATAAATAAATATTTTTTTCAAAAAACGAAAATTCCCGTTACTTTTTGAACACACCTCGTAATTACAAAACCAAGCTACACTAGCAATTGTAGAAAATTTTAGGTTAGGTTAGCAGTGCTGGTTAATATCTTTCTTTGATGTAACGTAAATAATGTTAAAATCTCTACACCAATATGAATTATCTACTTCTAACGATGGATTAAAATCCGAAATCTCACTGACACTGAGAATAAAAACCAAATCGCCAATTTTTTCAGGCGGGACTTAACGTCCAACTACCAATTAGGTGTCGTGGACGGGGACCGAAGCTCATAGTTTACCACAAACAATTTTTGCTGACAAATAAAAAGTAGCCAAACGCTGGATTCGATCCGGGGATCTCCCACATACGAAGCCACGCTCTTGACCACTAGACTAACACCCGCTTCTAAAAATGTATAGATTAACCAAATGTACATAGATATATCAATTAGTGTAGCAAGAAAATCGTAGAAGGCGTTATCGAGAAAATTAAAAAAAAACAAACTATAGTTTCTAAAGTGGTACAACTGGTTGGCTGATTTTAACAAAAAGATTATAGTTTAGCCTAAATGTTGCTTCAATAATATTGTGCCACAGTAGCCGAGCGGTTTGAGGTGAGACCAGCTAAGATGTATTGTGGTTGCTGGGTTCGATTCCCCGGTTTCTAGGCCTTGGATTTTATTTAATGGTTATTATGAGAACTTTATAGTAAAGTATGTTCTCTTATTGTCTCCGTCCATGACACTTAATTTGCTAATTGGACGTAAAGCCTACCTGAAAAAATAGCCATTACTTTATATTTTTATTATTATTTTAAGTAAATATCAAATTCGAGTTTTGCAGACTATGCTTACCACATTTATAAAAACACATCCATACGCTAGTTCATAAAAAAACCCTTTTTGGGGGGACTCAGGCCACCTTAGATCAATATACTTTTGCTACTTAGTACGAGAAAAGTAATAATTAAATAATAATACAAAAAAAATAATTATAGAAACTATTTTTGTGAATGATTGATTATTTAAGCCAATTGAGGGTTAGGGTTTCAAACGGTTTCAAATCCGCTACATGTATGCTCTGTCTTCGGATTGCTATGTTGTTCCGGTTGTATTGGGTCAATTAAAGCTCCGCCTTGATGTTGACGACACAGCCACAATTTCAAAGGGTGCGCCATCTATTTGCGTTTGTCATTTCTAATTATACTATAGAGGTGGCCAGATTCTAAATGATAGAAGTATTTAGCTCGCTTTATGTATATTCATTTTGTGTATTTTATTTATTTATTCTAATCAATTACGTTGGTATACCTGTAAGGGTTGTTTAGATTTAATTCACACTTATTCTCTAATCATTCCCCTGCTTGCTTCTCTCCTATAATTAATTAATACGATTGCGCCCTAGCTATACAATGCAGCCATTACAGTGTTATGTATTTTGGGTAAAATAAATAAACGGAAAAGTAAAAGTTATAAGGTTTAGAATCTATCGATTAGCGAATCCATAATAGATTAAGCCATCACCTAACGTCAGCTGACTGCTGCTCTCAATTTGTTGGGAGCTTTGAATACTGTTTCGGTTGCTTGGTCCCCTGGTCACTCCGGGATTCCGGGTAACGAACTTGCTGATGAAACAGCAAAGGAAGGAGCTGCGATGATAACAATGACTCCTCAGCCCATTATCCCTATGTATCCTATCGACGTTGTAGAACAAAGGTGGAGCAGTGGGTTTTGAAGGAACATGTGGAAACGGTGGAGATCCCGAGCTGACTGCCGTCAAGCTAAAGAAATTCTTGGCCTGTCAAAAACGGCTATAGTTGGTTTTAGCAGGTCCCGGATCCGCCAGGTGTTGAGTGGACATGCGAATTTAGCGTACCATCTTTTCAAATACGGCCTTACCCAGTCGCTGTCAATTTGTGCTGGCTGTGGTGAGTCCAATGAGACTGTGCGGCATTTTGTAGAGGTGTGTCCCGTTTATTCTAAAACTAGATTTCTCGTCTTCGGGAGGTCAAATGTTTCCCTTCCCGGAGATTGTGGCATCCGGTAATCTTTACCAGAACTCTCTAGGTTTATTCAGTGCACTGGGCGATTGAGTCGCCATGCTCCATATTGTCCTGTTACTACTTTATTAGTTTATTGTATTGGCATCTGGCAACTTTTAGCTGGGTTTGTTTTTAAAGCCCCGGTATCTCTGATGAGGGATGGACGGAGAACAATGGGCATTTTGGATTGCCTGCGTTCCTTCCTCTTTTTGGTGGAACCGTCCTTTTAATACAATCTACTACGTCAGCTGACAAGGTCGTCCTAATGGGAAAGACGAAAGCAGTCTTTTTCGGTTCATCTAAAGAATTTGAAGCTACAGCCAAGAAGTTAAGGCTTTAAAGATTAGAAGACGAAATATATGGTTATTATTCGATAAAAATCTGATACATGAAGCAGCAATCTTATGTACGCTTTGACTTTTAAAACTTTAAAATATTGGGAGCCGTTTTCAATGTACAAGAAAAGTTTTTTGAGTGAAGAAATAGAAGTAAGAATAAAGGCAGACAATGGGTGGTTCGAGCTATCGAAAGAGTGGAAGTTGATAGTAAACAGAATCATATTGAGGCAAACTGTAACATAATATACCAAACGAGAGATGGGCTGTTAGAAAAGATAAACGAATGTTGCACTTTTGGAGGAGAAATATCCTTTAGAAAATCTCTGGTCCACTGAGAGAGGAAGCTAGGTAGAAGATAACAAAAAATGAGGAAGACAAGGGAACTGTACCAGGATTAGGTTGGATAAAAAAAGAGGAACATTTGAGATGATTAGCGCACATTTTAAGAATGAAGGAATGTAGAGTCCTTAAGAAATTGCTGAAGACTATTTGCAAAAGTGGTTAGATGACGCCGAAGAGGACATTAAAAGCCTGGCGTAAGAAGAAGGAGAAGTGTCTATTTGGTGATACAGGAACAGAAGATAAAGAGTGGTTGTGAAGGCTAAGGTTCTTCGAGGCCAGAAGAGACCAAGAAAGGAGAAGACAGGGCTCAGAAAAAATTAGAACTTGATCTTTAAACAAATTCAAGTTGTTGATTTCAAAATATTTTCTGGGCAGGCGATGTAACACTTTGCACTGGTGAAAACTGATCCGTAGTTGGAAATATTTTTCATCAATTTTGGCCAGAATTTTTACACTTTTTCCTGACCTAAATGCTAAGGAGATAAATTGAAGTTTGGAGATATCCAGAAAAGGAATAAACCACAAGTAAAAAAAAATTTAGGAAAACCGTGGAAATAGATAGAAAAGAGGACTGTGTTGGGCACTAAAAAGGAAAAACTCTGAGCTGGATGCACCCAAATAGCTTTTCCGATAATATACTTCTTTTGAAAGTTTTCCCTAAAAGGAATTAATAGATTTTCCTGAACGATTGGTAAGAGTAGTTTAAGTTAAACCTGCAGAATGAAAGACTTCTGTTCGAAAAGAGACACTGTTACTCGTCTTAGTTTTTCTTACTATACCAGGTAAAATAGGGTATTAGGATCCGGAGTCTCTTTGTAACTCACAAGGAATCCGACTTAGATGGCAACAACTGGACAAAAGGTACACAGACAAGTGTGACGCATGGTCGGATCTAAATCTTAATTAAGGACACATGATAAACTAATCCACTATAAGACTTCACTTAAATCCATCTGGACTTACGGATAAGAGTTGGTGGGGCTCAACTCCTGTATCCAATCCTTCCTATTAGGTCTCTAACCTCACCCTTCACAAAAGATCTAAATAATCTGATTTTGTCACCGAAACTATCCAAACACGATTCCTCTACAATCATACCATCCAATTTTCACAGCCCACCAAATCTATATTTATTTGAAAGTAACTAAACTTTTAAAAGTAATTAATCATTTATAGGAGCGGTTAATAAAGGCAGATGAAAGTAAAAATTAGGGCAAAACTAAAAGTGTTTCTCTGTTAACTCCACAGTGATTTCTTACCCTTCAAACTGAGTTAAGCTCTAACAGTGGTTTCCTTTTAGAAAGAAGACAACGCTCACACACTGTAATACGTAGAACCAAGTGATCCAGTTTGATTGCAGAGAGCCGCCCAACTAGTTTCAACTCTTTACTTTGTTTCAAAAAAAAAAAAAAAAGAGTTAGCAGTTTTACTACCATTTACCAACAAATTTTCGGTTCCATTATGCCGTAGTTCAGTTTGAGCGAGCAGATGATACTGAAACAAACTTTACACTCACCATACCAATTTCAGCCAACTAATTCACTTTTAAAATACCAAAATTCTCTTACTGGGTCAAATGAAAGTTTTTTTAAAGCGAAAACCAGTATTTCTGGTGATAAACCATTCTGTAAAACTATAAAAAAGCACTGTAATAATATTTTGCTCAAATTAGCAGTAACAGAAATTATAACACTTGGGCTGTAAATCATACGTTTACCTGTTAATGTAATTACACTTTATGGGAGGCCATAGCTATCTGCATCACCTTAGCAATTGGCCAAATTGACTCCAGCTATCCGTCAATCCTAGCTAGCTGGTTTGACAGAGCTCAGCTATTTGCTAGATTCTGGCCATTTGCCTCATAGTTACCTACCAGAAAACTCTGTTATCTATCCAGAAAAAGAAAATATTTTTCAGAAGAAAAGTTTCAAATAAAGGTGATAGGCATTTAAGGAAATAATTTAAGACAATCTTTGAAACCCTTTCGAGTGATAAAACGCAAAAAGCAATGGAGTCCGGCCCTTTGATTGTGGCCAAAATTTTGATATCAGAAACGACAGTATTACCAAAATACCCATATTTGCAGTACAGAGTACCCCAAATATGGGTATTCTGCAATTTTGAAATCGTTAAGATAGTCTGTCAACTTATCACAATTTTGAGACATGCACAGAAAAAAAAGGAAACATTCAATGAGTTCAAAACACTTGTTTTCCTATCATTGAGTGAAGAACAAAAGGTATTACTACCCATGAAACCCAATTGCAATACTTCCCCTTATTAGCAATAAGTGAATGATAAAAGGCTACGAAAGAAGGTAGTGTAAAAAAAAGAATTGGAAGATGAAATTGAGAAGAAAATGAATGAGTTTGAAACTATTGGAAGAGAAAACGGAATGGAGTATGTTGTTGAACTTGGAGCTTGCGAAGTCCGATTGGCTAAAGGAACAACATATCACCTTCTGTGCCTGCTGCATCCACACAGTAGAAGTTGAAGGTACGGGACCAAAGAGAAAATACAGAAATTGTGTGGAAAAGCCTAAATATAAATGTATACGAGGTGTGGCTATTAAATAACGAGACTATTGCTATAAAACATTTTATTTTAAATTAATACATATTTAGTTATTATCACCTTCAATATACACCCCTCCACTATCCCTAAAACGCTCCATGCGAATTTACCATTGTTCGAAACAGTGCTGGAAGTCTTTTTCTGTGAGCTCCTGCATGACGCGTGCCGCTTTTTCTTTCACAGCTTCAACGGACTGGAATCCGTGTTCCTTTTAGTGCAGATTTGACTTTGGGGGAACAGATAAAAGTCACATGGGGCCAGGTGAGGCGAATAAGGCGGTTAGCCTAAAACTGGGATGTTGTACTTGGCTAGAAACGTCTTGACAGACAATGCAGTGTGAGTCGGCGCGTTGTCTGTGATGGAGAACCCATAACTTCTTCTTCCACAAATCGGGTCGTTTTTTCCTTTCTCTTTCACGTATTTGAGCAAGCACCTCACGGTAGTAATGTTGATGAATTATAATCGATATTTTCATCCGTTTTGGACGTGGAGGAGCGACCATTATCTCCGCAGTCTTCTCGGCCATCTTGGAAGCGCTTAAATCACTCAAGAACTCGCGCACGTGATTAACATTCATCGCCATAAACTTCTTTGAATAAAAGATAAGTTTCAGTAGCGGTTTTACCCAGTCTTATGTGAAATTTCACGACAATTCGTTGCTCTACTAACATGTTTTCGGCCAAAACGAAACTAACACCTCCTTACACAAACGACGATTCCGGTCAGACAGATTTCTCTACAAACACACGTGAGGCGCTCCAATCGAAAGAGGAAGGCTTTACGCTGCTCAGCTGTCGGTCCTTAGGATTTGACGCATGCATAGTTCTTCTGTAGCAGCATCAGTCTTGTTATTTAATAGCCACACCTCGTAAATTTGAGACCAATAACCAACCAGTACCACAATTAGTTCACAAACTGTAACCAAAAGAACGATAACAATTTTCATGTACCACAAAATTTTATCCTGTATCTATTAAATAATATAGTTAATTTGTGTGAATGGTTTTAAATTTCTCTAACTATAACTGGTTATTCGTAAAACTGTGTAACCGAAAAAATATTGGTAGCTGGCAGGAGCTAGTACATACTATAAATTTGAACTTCGGACTGCAAGACCAGCTGCTATATACAGTTAATACTCCAGAAAAAAAATATTCATTCATTCTCTACCGTGCGTTCGGCCTGGCCAGTGCCCGCTTATATTAGCTATCGTCTGTGAGTTATATAAATATATATATATATTTTTATTATTATTTTGTATCATAAATCTTTAGCATAAATTTTCCTTATTATATCAAATTTTCCTTAATTAAAGGTATTTTGTTGGTTCTAAGCACAAGAGAGAATTTTATTTTACTCCCTATCGCCCCGGGTGATTGTCTCCAGGACCCTCCCTCCTCTCACCAGTGAGCTATCCTGCCAAAGGCACCCTTAAGGGTAATTTTCTTTTGAGGCTGGTTAGGGATCACGTATCTGATAGCGTCGGCTATATGGCGCCCGCAAAGATATCGTCCCTTTCCCCTGACCGGTCACAAGGAAAAAATGGCGCCCGCGAACAGAGACCAGAAAAAGGAAAAATAAATAAATTTATTTTTAGTTTTAGTAAGTTTGTTTGTGTGTATAGGTTGTCCCTTATCTGACTTATTGGTCGTATTAGTACAATAACAATAGTCCAATAGTTCTTTATTCACATTGGCTTTTGTTTATCTTTTGCATTAATCTACTGTTATCTTGTGCTTATAGCAACTTTTACCTTACATTTATTATTTATTGTGTCGTCAGTATTATTTCTTTTCAAATTAAACTTATTGTCCATTTAAATTTAAACATTTCTGATACTTGCTATTTTTCTATTTTTTATGCACTTATACGATTTTAAATGACCTATTAATTGATTTATTATTTTGTTATTACTATCTAATTAGACTAAGCATATTCTTTAGATGTTAAAACTTTTTAGTATAAATGGTTCTGAACACTTGTCACAGAGCACTTCCTATTTAATTTTTTTTTATGTCCGAGGAATTAAGTTCTGAAGAAGGGGCTAGTCCTCGTGTTCCGCACTTGAGTTGGATTTACGAACTTAAAAAGTCCGAACTCTGTTCACTCTTTGATACATTATCACTTCCGCCCACAGGGCGAGTACGAAACTTAAGATATCGGTTGCGGAATTTTATTATTACCCATCCCGAGCATTGGATTTCGGCCATTCAGAGTAGAAGTGATCTAAATAAGAGATTACCAATGGCACCAACAACTGATTCAGACCCCTCAGAAGGTGTAAACCCGGTTATGTCGCCACAAATGTATTTTCCGTTACCCTATTTAATCTCGTCCTGGAAGTTAAAATTCGATAATACCACCGGTTTGAGTGCTGTCGATTTCCTTACACGAATTTCAGAAAAGAAGAAAACTTTCGGATTATCTGATTCTGATTTACTTAAGTGCCTGTCTGAACTATTAGAGGGAACACCTCTCAACTGGCATCGTCTTAATTGCACTTCCTGGCAAAACTGGACCGACTTTGAAAAAGATTTCCGTGCTACGTTTTTCCCGTTCAATTATCAAGACAAATTAAAACGAGAAATTGATAGACGAACCCAGGGAGAATTTGAAAGGATCACTGATTATGTTATTAATATGCGTGCCTTGATGTCCAAATTAGATAAACCCCTTACCGAAGAGGAACAAATATCTAAAATTTACAATAATCTTCTGCCAGCGTATCAGGGATACTTTAGACGTTCAGAAATCCGTACCTTCTCAGACTTAATTAAATTAGGCGAAGAATATTGGTCTTATGCTGAACGTAGTAAATCTTACCGGCCTCCTCCTCCTAAAAGTGATGCCTTGATACCTGAAACGGCCTATATACCTCCTCCAATAAATAGAGGAAATAAAATTTCCGTACCATACAGTCCGAATAAACCTAAAATGACTAATTTTCAAGGAAATGTAAAACCCAAACTACAAGATGGCCCTTCCTATTCTAAAGGTAATTCCATACATTCTATCACAAATACTCAAACTCCCGCTAAGTTGAAAAGTAAAACTATCCGGCTTGAGACTACGACGAACACTTCTACACCGGAAGTGACCAAATCTATCTGCTGGAACTGTGGTAAAAGTGGTCATACCTACAGTGACTGCCAAAAGGAAAGATCACGTATATTTTGTTACCGCTGTGGACATCCCGAAGTTACTGTTAAGTCTTGTCCCACTTGTACTCGGTCGGGAAACGAGAAAGGAGTTCAGAAAGAGGGATCGATCAGAACTCCAACTTAACTAAGGATCCCGCTCTCGCCCCTGAACTTTTCGGGACTGGTGCCGCAACTTTAGAGACTTTTGGAAGATCCCCGTCTCCACCGATCCCAAACTCTAATTCACGACCAGTAAATGGCTGCCTCTATATTCCACTTAATATTAATGGCCAAACTCATGACGCGTTAGTGGATAGTGGATCGGCTTATTCATACATCAGTCTTTCCGAATCAAAGGGTCTGCAACAGACTCACTTAACAACTATCGACCGTATAGCTGTCTCCTTTGCCAACGGGACACGTGAGATTACCGAAACATTAGTATCTCTTCCGGTACAAGTTGCCAAGCGTAACTTTACCTTAAACTTGTTCGTATTGCCTTCCCTCACAGTTCCCTACTTAATTGGCTTGGATTCATTATCGTCTATGGAAGTAGTAATAGATTTTTCATCTCATTCCTGGCATTTTAAAAGGTCAGCGGATATTTTCATTTTCTATCACGAATCGGTTAAGCAGCCACAGATTTGCGGCATTCAGCGCCTCACTCCTATCGAAAATAAAACATTAAATGACTTTCTCGAATTGGAATTCGCGAAATTCAACACTTCTGACATTGGAGTAACTACCTTGGTCCAACATCAAATAGATGTGGGCGACCAGACTCCTATCAAACAGCGAGCGTATCCTGTATCTCCAAAAATCCAGGAGGCGATCGACCAAGAGGTAGATCGTTTACTTGCCGAGAACATCATTGAACCCTCTAAGAGTCCATGGTCCAACCCTATTGTTATGGTGAGAAAACCTAACGGTACCTACCGCTTTTGCATCGACTTCCGCAAAGTCAATGCTATTTCAAAAAAAGACGTTTACCCTTTGCCCAATATGAGTTCTTTATTGGACCAATTAAAAAACTGTCGATACATGTCCAAATTGGATCTGGCCCAAGCCTATTTACAGATACCTCTTGCTCCAGAATCTAGAGAAATCACTGCTTTTATCGTGTTAGGCAGAGGACTTTTCCATTTTAAGAGAATGCCTTATGGGTTATGTGGGGCTCCTGCAACATTTCAAAGGCTTCTCGATTCAATTATAGGACCTGACTTGGCTCCGGCCTGTTTTGCCTATCTTGATGACATTATCGTCGCTACAAATTCCTTTCAGGATCATTTGAAGTATCTAACTATTGTCTTTACCCGCCTAAGGGAAGCGGGGTTGCAAGTCAATCGAGATAAATGCGAGTTTGGCTGTTCCGAACTTTCCTATTTGGGCTTTTTAGTAAATGAGAATGGATTACAGGTAGACCCAACTAAAGTTAACTCTGTATTAACATTCCCGCCGCCGAAAGATGTTAAAGAACTCCGTTCTTTCCTAGGCCTAGCATCTTGGTATCGGCGTTTTATACCGAATTTTTCCACTATTGCCTCTCCTATGAATAAGTTACTCCGTAAGAAAGAAGAATGGTATTGGGGAGTTGAGCAAGATGAGGCTATGAATACCCTTAAATCTATTTTGACCTCCCCACCAATTCTATCGCGTCCAGATTTTTCAGTTTCATTCTGTCTGCAAACAGACGCTAGCTCCTCTGGGCTTGGTGCTGTTCTTACACAAGAAATCGATGGAAAGGAGCGAGTGATCGCATTCGCGAGCCGCTCTTTGACTAAGCCTGAAAGCAATTATAGCGTTACCGAAAAAGAATGCTTAGCCGTAATTTGGTCTATTAGAAAGTTTAGGCCATATCTAGAGGGTTATCATTTTCATGTAATTACGGATCATAGTAGTCTGAAATGGTTGCAAAACCTCAAAAACCCTTCAGGACGTTTGGCGCGATGGTCGTTAGAGTTGCAAGGTTTTGATTTTGAAATCCATTATCGCAAAGGTCCTCTACATAAAGTGCCAGATGCCCTTTCTCGATTGAACTCTGAAGAAACTTCACGTACTATGGGAGTAGATATTCTCACTATCTCGGTTTCTCCGACTGAGCAGGACACTTGGTATACTAGAAAACTTCACCAAGTTCAACAACACCCCGATCGATTTCCGGATTGGAAAGTGTCCAACCAACAACTTTACCTTCACCGAATTGATCCTTTAAATTTGGAAGATGAAAGTCTCGATTCTTGGAAACTCGTGATACCACGAGATCAAATTAAACATATCTTGGAAGAATGTCATAATAGGCCTGAATCCGGACATCTGGGATACGATAAAACTTACGATCGAATCAAATCTAACTACTTTTGGCCCGGAATGGCCCGAGATATTCGTAGCTATGTTTCACGCTGTTTGGTGTGTCAACGTCATAAACCAGAGCAAAGAGCTCCCGCAGGTCTTATGGGTCTGCGTAATCTATCTTCACCTTGGGCTACCGTAGCGTCCGATATTATGGGTCCTCTTCCCAGATCTACTAAGGGATTCAATTACCTGTTAGTGTTTGAAGATCTTTTCACAAAGTGGGTCGAATTGATCCCAATAAGAACTGCTAATGCAGCTGCCGTCGCAAAATGCTTTAAGGAAAATGTGTTATACCGCTGGGGTACCCCATACACCTTGATTACGGATAATGGCACCCCGTTTGTTAACCGCACCATAAATACTTTGTCAGAGACCTTTGGGATTAAGTTCATACGAACACCGCCCTATTGGCCTCAAGCCAATCCCGTGGAACGGGTGAACCGAACAATAAAAACCATGATTGCCTCGTACATCGACTTGGACCACCGACATTGGGACAAGTATTTGGCGGAGTTTATGTTTGCCTTGAATACTAGCAAACATTCATCGTCCGGTTTCAGTCCCGCTTTCGTCAATTTCGGTCGCGAACTTCGACAACCCGATTCCTACCGTAATTCAGTGGAACAGAGTGCTGACAATTGGTCTGAACCATCGGCCTGGATACATTCACTCACAAAATTACAAGAACTTAGGACCTTAGTGGAGAAAAACTTAATAATTTCTAATAAAACACAATCTCGTTTTTATAATACTCGAAGACGAAACGTTACGTTCCAAGTAGGCGATCAAGTTCTACGGAAAAGTCATCATTTATCGTCAGCTGGGCACAAGTTTTCGGCTAAACTAGCACCCAAATTCGATGGTCCATTCCTCGTGTCAAGGAAAGTATCAACCAATGTCTATGAGCTACAGACAGAGGAAGGAAGGGCGCTAGGAACCTGCCATGTCGCCCAATTGAAACCTTACAAGGGAGAGCCTCCCGAAGAAGATGTCTTGCACCAGCCAACTGCAGAGGCAAATCCAGTTTCCCAAACTCCAGACCCGGACGGGTAACTGCATCAACGGCTCGACAGGTCTACGCCTCCAAAGAAGAGGGGGTGTAACCGAAAAAATATTGGTAGCTGGCAGGAGCTAGTACATACTATAAATTTGAACTTCGGACTGCAAGACCAGCTGCTATATACAGTTAATACTCCAGAAAAAAAATATTCATTCATTCTCTACCGTGCGTTCGGCCTGGCCAGTGCCCGCTTATATTAGCTATCGTCTGTGAGTTATATAAATATATATATATATTTTTATTATTATTTTGTATCATAAATCTTTAGCATAAATTTTCCTTATTATATCAAATTTTCCTTAATTAAAGGTATTTTGTTGGTTCTAAGCACAAGAGAGAATTTTATTTTACTCCCTATCGCCCCGGGTGATTGTCTCCAGGACCCTCCCTCCTCTCACCAGTGAGCTATCCTGCCAAAGGCACCCTTAAGGGTAATTTTCTTTTGAGGCTGGTTAGGGATCACGTATCTGATAGCGTCGGCTATCTGGCGCCCGCAAAGATATCGTCCCTTTCCCCTGACCGGTCACAACTGTTAAGAGAATTTAGAATTTTAGACAGTCCAGTCAGGTTATTGCTGGTTATAAGATAATGTTTATAGGAAAGATTAAGGATATTTTGGAAGCAGACAATTTGATTTTTCTTTTTCAAATTTTAAATGGCTGGTCTGCTTTTTTCTTGTCACTTTTACGGTTATTTTGAGGATAGAGGATTACAAAAAATAAAAAGGGGTACTTTTAAAAAATAGGAGAGGTATTTTATGAAATTGAACCATTAGTTTTACTGTTTGATGTATGGTCGCACAAGGTAAGAACTTAATGCACCCACTTAGTTGAAGTAAATTTGTACTAAAGGAGTATTAGCTGCAATAAGAGCACGTGATACGAGTGTTGCTGCAAGGTGCAGACTTAGTAATGCAACAGTTTTACTTTAAGTGAATGCTTTAGTTAAGACTTCTCCATGGCGCGTGAGGGCCACTCTGCAGATCGAATCTGTAACCGCCCGTCGTCATGAATTATTAAATGAACACTCACTTCATATTAATTATTCAATGCTCTATCATGAACGCTAACAGAGCGTATCACAAGCGATTTAAATGAACTAGTTTCATACAATTTGGATTATTAACTAACACATAAAATTATTACCTACTGTTATTGGAATAATACTAGTTGAATAATAGTTGCAGAAGCACCTCCTTTATCCATAAGGTTCTTTATGGTATTTACTGGTCAATCAAGTAACCATTCGCTAACAGCAAGTACGTGACCCAAAGCGGGAGATCTTTTTCTAAGCCCCTCTCAAAAACCCAGGGTCTTTCCCACATCTCCCTAAGACAAAGGATCCATTTCACGTCCTCCCAAACAATGAGGATCTTATCCACAGCTTCCCTAAGACAAAGGATCCATTCCAAGTCCTTCCAAACAATGAGGATCTTATCCACAGCATCCGTAAGACAAAGAATCCATTCCACGTCCTCCCAAACAATGAGGATCTTATCCACAGCTTCCCTAAGACAAAGGATCCATTCCAAGTCCTTCCAAACAATGAGGATCTTATCCACAGCTTCCCTAAGACAAAGGATCCATTCCAAGTCCTTCCAAACAATGAGGATCTTATCCACAGCTTCCCTAAGACAAAGGATCCATTCCAAGTCCTTCCAAACAATGAGGATCTTATCCACAGCTTCCCTAAGACAAAGGATCCATTCCAAGTCCTTCCAAACAATGAGGATCTTATGCACAGCTTCCATAAGACAAAGGATCCATTCCAAGTCCTCTCAAGCAATGAGGACCTTATGCACAGCTTCTCTAAGACAAAGGATCCATTCCAAGTCCTCCCAAACAATGAGGACCTTATACACAGCTTCCCTAAGACAAAGGATCCATTTCACGTCCTCCCAAACAATGAGGATCTTATCCACAGCTTCCCTAAGACAAAGGATCCATCCCACGTCCTCCCAAACAATGAGGACCTTATCCACAGCTCCCCTAAGACAAAGGATCCATCCCACGTCCTCCCAAACAATGAGGATCTTATCCACAGCTTCCCTAAGACAAAGTATTTTTTTTTTCCACGATCACCCAAAGACCAAGAAATTATCTTCTTCGCATAGTAGAATACTTGAAGTAAAACTGCAGTGTTATCCTAAAAATGTTTGAAATCAGTGAAGAGATGGGTCAAAGTAAGCCTATAATTATTGCATACTACCCTTGTAAATGTGCATTCATTGTGAACAAATCAAATTAAACCATTTATTTACTAAATAAAATGTCACTTTAAATTCATTTTTTGATTGGCTAATCAACCAAGCTACATTTTCACAGTTTCCTTCTTCACTATGGTTGGCCACTAATTGTTAATTATAATATTTCTAAGATATTTCAGATTATGCAAAAAAAAAATCCATAAAAAAACACCTGAAATCAAATATTTTATCTACTTAAAATATTTTCAACTTTACTACTATTGTAACAGTAAACAGAAATATTTAGAATAATGTTTATTTCATTGTGAAATTGGTAAAAGATTTTTTTTTGTTTTTGCCTTTATTATATTTTTAAAAAGTAAAAGAAAATAGTGGCTATTGTATTTTTTAAGTTTTAAATGATTCAATTTAATTCAATGATTAAATTAATGATTCAAATAATGGAAAAAAGTGTTTAAATCCGCATTGTTGGATTAAACCAATGATTCAAATTAATTGTTGTGGAACACTCATTTCTTTTTACCATTCACCACGTCAGTGACAATTTCATGAATGAAAAATTCAATTTTCGAAAAATTAAAGAAACTAAATTTGCGGGAAAAAAATTATTTAAAACTTAGGATTTTTTAAGGGGGGGAACCGACCAAATACTCATATATTTTCGAAAATTTGATGGGAACGATGCACTATTGGTCATCTAAATTAATGTGAAATCTAATCAATTCTAAACAATTTTTATAAAAATTTAATGCAGTAAAATTACTTAAATAATATATGTAATTATTATGAGTTATGAGCTTAAATCTGAATGAAATGTTGGGTACAAGCTGATTTGTGTATTTTTGGCGTTTAATCAATCTTTATGCTTACCTTTTTAAAGTGTAAGTTTTACTTAAGGAGATATAAAGATTTGGACTTAACTTGAATCCAAAATAATTAACACCTCTTATCCGAGAATAATTTATATTTTGTGAGATTTATATTTCTGTTGGAGAACTTTTAAAGTTGCAATATTAGCCATACTGAAGATAGATGGGAATGTGCCATGTGCAATATGGTGGAAAAGGAGGGACTACTTCACTGTATTGGAGTAAGTCTTGTTTTACAGGAGTATCGAGTTAAATATTCGCGAAAGAAACCGCTGCAATTGGCGTCTACTATTTGATTTTAAACGCTTCCAAATATAGAACACTTCTTATTCAGGAATTTAATTTTTTAAGCATTTTTCACTTCTCATTATTAAAAAATTTATTTATATATTTCCTTTCATTTTGATGAAAATGCAGTTTGTTATTATTTTTATTTTATTAAAATTCATTTGATGTTTTGAACAATAAATAAACAGTAATAATAAAAAAAAGAAATTGTAGTTGTAAATGTTTGATAGAGATCTGCCATTACTACTGAAACAACATTAGCGCAACCTGGTGGCCAACTAACTAAACTATGAGAGTTACTGATTCATTCAGACCACTTACTTTTATTCCAAATTAACATGCTTTTTTTTTTAATACCAAAAACACTGAACATTCTAAATTATAATAATAAGCTGTTAAGTTTTACAGTTATTTTGATGATATAAACGTAATTTTTAACAGACTTTTTTTAAATGTAATCTTCTTACTTCCCGACATTTTCGATTTTATGTCAACACATTAAATAGTCTGGAGAGAATTTCTGCTTTTATCCTTGGTAACTTAGTAATGTAAGCAATGTAAGTCTTGGTTCATATTCGGCCAAATTTTTGTACGGGGAGTCGGACTTAAGTCTCATCCCCAACTAATTACAAATGATAAAACACCATCTTGCTAATCTCATGCATTAAGCATTCTTTAAACTCAAATAACATCGAGATTTTAATTGTTTTAAGAATGTATCGCGAGCGATATTTCTCGTTGGTACTTCTGGGTCAATATTTAGTTTTTACAAGTTTAAATAACTATAAAATTAACTTTACATTGAGGAATTACTTCGGTTCCCATTTGAATCTAATTAATATTACGCTGGTATTAAGACTGTGCAATAAATAGAAATTACACTTTAAATAGAAATTTATTATAAAAAGTGCCCTGAATCGAAAATAGGCAGACAAAGTAGGTAATTGTAAATTGCTTTGATTTTACTATCTTAATAAAATTCATCTTTTTGGAGAAATATACTCATTTTTAATAATAATAATTTCTGAAGAAACATTTAAAGGATTAGCATTTCAGCTACCTCAAAACCATTCAACAAATCGTGAGCGGTTTCTAACAAAAACAAAACTTTAACCAGACTGCTTCAGCAGTCGAGACTATTGGACAACAGCATTCTCTACAATACCACTATATCTACAAGCTATACAAACATTCTTTGGTTCAGGGCAAAATATTTGCAATTTTGAGGAAATTCTATCCTTAGTCCTTGAAGAGATATCAAGGTCCACAGTGGTCCAGTTTTACGGCATACCTATGTAAGTCAAAGTTTACAAAAAAGGTAAGAAGAGGAAGAAGAAGAACAAGAACATTTTTTGAAAAAGCAACTTTTTTCTCAAAATCTATTAGATCTGGGTGTTACAAAAAAAATTACAGTTATAAAGGAGGATTTGCCCTATATTATAAAGAAAATTTGGGAATTTTATCTTTTATAGAAAAAGAGAAAAAAATTGTCAAAGTTGGGTGCTTTTTCGTGCACTTTTTGACAATCAACCCTTATACAGTATACAACTGTCCTACCGGACACTTTTAATATTACCAAAACAAATTAAATAATTAATTATTAAGGTAATTTAAACGATCTAAGAAACATAATCTCCTGGAACACATGTTACCATGACAGGTTAGTTCCTGCAAACTCTATTTTTTTAAAACTTTGTACACGATCACAGTACCTCCTCTTACTCGCTGTAAGGATAACCTCCCTCTACCCCCAAAAAATGTAATTTGTTGAAAACATATTAACACAGGTAATAATAGTTGTTATAAGTTTTTGGTAAAGGTGTGCAAGTATTGGAGCAACTACATTAGCGCACTCAGTCTTCCAACAATTGAAACATTGAGAGTTCTTAAAGAAATATAAATAGAGCTGGCCATAATGAACATTTTAGGAATGTTTTTTGTATTTAAAAAACAATATTAGACTCGTGTATATAACATTTTTTGGTAATTAGCCGCTAGAAGGAAGAATTAAATGTTAAAACGTAGAAATGGCAATTATCATTGAAGTACTTCACTAATTACTTATTATTGAAATTCTTTACAAGTACTTAATTAAAGGATACTCAACTTCTTGTAATTATAATTTGGAAATGAATTATTATTACAAGTAGTTATTTGTTATTAACTGTCTGTAATTGCTCACTCGTATTCTGCTGAAAGAAGAATTCAAGCCTGAAATTCGTTATTAACTCCATAATTAAAATTACGGCTGAAATAGAACAACTCTTAATTTCCCTTTATCTATTTTAATGTGTATGTGTAAATGTGTGTGTGTGTGTGTGTGTGTGTGTGTGATTATTCAGAATAAAGACTATAATAAAAATAAATCAGAAGAATAATTTGGAAAAGAGTTAAAACAAAAAGTGCCTGTTTGATTACTATTTATGGAGCCGAAATTATAAATTTTATTAATTTAACTAAAAAATATGGTATTAATGAAAATGGCCAGGATAAGGGTCTCTGACTTCTAATAAAATCCTTTAAAAAAATATTAATGAAAATTTAATGCAGTAAAATTACTTAAATGATATCAATTTTTACAAAATTTTCAAAAGAACAATTGATTTGTATTTGTCTTTACTATCTACTGTAATGATTCATGAAAACATCGTTTTACAGGTGAATGTTGAAGTACTCATAAAGCTCCAATAGCAGTAAGAGAAATCAGTTCAGTAAAATGGAAGAAACATTATAAACCAATAAAAACAAGCTTTTTCGAACGTCTCTGATTGGTTGAAATCTGATTGGCTGGATTACGAATGAAATGTTTGGTATTTGCTGATTGGTGCACCTTTTGTCGTTCAATTAACCCTTATTCTTAACTTTTTTAAACTGTAAGTTTTTGTTAAGGTGATTTTCATATAGCAAAGAAATTTCAATTTATTAAAACAAAAATTATTTCTCATAATTAATTTCAATTAGGTTTTTTAATTAAAAAAAATATGTGAAGAAGAATTAATTATTTTTATTAATCCCAAATATAATTTTTTTAATGAATTAATCGATGTTATTATTATTTTTTTGTTTTCTATTTAAGTTGGTTTAAATTGGTTTTGACCAAAAGCGTGTAAAGGACTGAGAGATAAATGAACGTGTCAGTAGTCCATTTTTCATCTAAATAAGGTTGCTGGAAGAAGCAGAGAGAAATCAATTGGAGTCTGGCTGCTAATAAATGATGCATGGATGGGATGATAAAGGTAGCTCCTCTCGGCGAATATGCGTTTATAATAGAACTTGAGATGGCTTCGTGAAATGTGAAACGAAAAATAAAAAAATTTAAATGCTAAATCGATCGAGAAAAAAACTATTTTCGAGACCACTCACAAGACTTACTCTGAATTTAACCCCTTCTCTGCCACCCAAAAATACTTTACCCAAAAAATATACTTTTAAAATCACCTTCTCTGGAAAAAAGACAAAAACAAATAGTTTCAAATGAAAGTGATGCGTATTGCGAGTACTTTGAAGATTCAGGGGAAATTTCGTTATTTATAAAAAATACTTTTTGGTAAAATATATTTTTGGGATAAAGTTTAAGAATTCTTTCCCATAGTCTTTTATATTAAATTTTTGGTATAAATTTACCAACCAGACGTTTCGAAACCCCAATTATTTTTTTATTTATTTCTTTTTTTTATTATTATATTATTTTTAATAAAACAATTAATGAGACGAGATGCACTGTAATTAACCTTCAACTGGGTATCGTCGGGTCTCAAATTTGACCCGCGCATTTTTCTTTTGTGTGGCATTTAGTAGGAATTAACTATAAACATCTCCCCTTCTCTGAATTCTCCTCTTTCATCCTCACCAACAATCGACCAGACAAATCAGTCGTTCTTGAGCAGTGCAAGTAAATAAAATATAGGTTTTGGGTCAAATTTGAAACCGACAATACCATTTACGTTATAACTTCTTAATATTTTTTATTTTTATGTTTTGGAGTTTGTTTTCTGTTCTATTATTTAATATTATTCTATAATATTGAATAATATACAGGTTGACCAGAGTTATATGCTCCACCCACTTTTTTTTTTAACGGCGGGAAATTTCGAAAAAATAAAAAACACGTATTTAATCATTTTTAGTCTAGTTTATTTTCAGTGATTGATCCATTTTTTTAAACCCCTGTATCTCGAGATACAGCATCCAACTTTGTTTATCAAATGGAACGTTATATTTTTTGTTGCATATTTTTATAGTATTTGAGCTCCTAAAAAAAACAAAAAAAAATTTTTTTGAATTCGGTTAGGTTTTTCAAAAGTTATGGTAATTTAAAATATGAAAAACAAATTTCAGTTTATTGTCAAAATTACGTTATTTTTTCAAAGAATCTGTTCAAACTGGGCACAATCAACGGATAGGCAAGCCAAAACTCTGGACTCCCACGCTTTGCTTGTAGCAGCACTTATGGTGGCGAAGTCAAGATATAGGCAGGCTAGAGTTATTCGACGAAATTAAGGATAATTTACACTTTATTTTTTTAGGTATCCTCACAAAAAATAGTCCATTTGGGTTAAGTCCGGAGATCGAGGTGGCTATTGGATCGGACAATGAGTTCCTAATCACTTTTCATTGAAATTTCTATCCAGGTAACCTCGAACAACTCTCACATTATGTGCCGGGCAACCATCATGTTGAAAAAACATATCTAGCCGACGTTGTAGATGAACATCTTCAAGCAGAACTGGCAAAATGTCTCTTAAAAAAAAGTTGGATACCTTTCACCAGTTAAGTTCTCTCTGTAGAAGTATGGGCCGATTAGTTGATTTCCTAAAACTCCACACCAAACGTTTGTAGAAAAAACAACCTGAACGTCGAATAACTCTAGCGTGCCTAGATGTAGACTGCAGCCACCATAAGTGCTGCTACAAACAGAGTGTGGGAATCTAGAGTTTTGGCTTGCCTATCCGTTGGTTGTGCCCAGTTTGAACAGATTCTTTGAAAAAATAACGTAATTTTGACAATAAACTGAAATTTGTTTTTCATATTTTAAATTACCATAACTTTTGAAAAACCTAACCGAATTAAAAAAAAACTTAGGAGCTCAAATATTACAAAAAATATGCAACAAAAAATATAACGTTCCGTTTGAAAAACAAAAGTTGGATGCTGTATCTCGAGATACAAGGGTTTTAAAAAATGGCTCAATCACTGAAAATAAACTAGACTAAAAATGATTAAATGTTTTTTATTTTTTCGAAATTTCCCGCCGTTAAAAAAAAGTGGGTGGAGCATATAACTTTGGTCACCCTGTATAGTAAATATTACATAATATTTAATATTATTGCTGATAACTGGTTCTGTTCAGTTAAGCTGGTCCATGAACTAGGAAAGCTAAATTTGTCTTACTCGGGGACATTACGAAAAAAATAAAAAAGAAAACCCCTCTTATATAATTCCAAATACAAAAAACTACCGTCGGAACTTCATTGTTTGTTTTTACTGGCAACAAAACGGTGGTTTTTTTGTACCAAAACAAAACAAGTATGTTATACTCGCATCATGGTAATTCGGTACTTGCAGAATTGTGGGGAAAAAAATGGAACTTTTGCATTTTTTAACTTATTTTTTTGTTTTTCTTAATCTTATGAAACAAATTTAATAAAATATTCATCATTTTCGTTTGCTAAATAAATTTTCTAACAAAAACTAAATCGACTTTAATTATATCGATTATCTTTTAAAAGTAATGTGCATTTAAAGTTTCGGGTCAAAGCTGACCCGACGATACCACTTGAAGTTGAGATTTTGAGGATACCAGTTAAGGGTTAAAATTAATGAATGAATAGAATAGTTTATTTACAGCAAAACAAAAGACCTTACATTCATACATCTAACCATTTTACCGAAAGTTATTGAAAAAATAAATAAATAAAAATAAAAAGTCTTCTAAAAGATACAGAACTAAATTAAAAGAAAAGTGATCTGATAATAAAAGAAAATACCGAACAATTTAGAAGTTAAATTCAGCGACCATTTCACTCCTGAACCTCCAGCCACCTTCGTATAAAGAACAAGCCTGGGCCAGTTCCTCTGCCATTTAATAAGTCTATGAAGGTTTCTCTCGGAAGAATCTCAAGACCAAAGTTGAAAGTTTAATTAAAGTGTTTCACTATAATATTGTAGAGAGAGAGAGACATCCACTGAAGATGTTGCTGGAGGTCGAAGCGTTTGGATAATTAAGTAAAGAAAAAAGTTTTCAATGAAAAAACAAAAAACAACCTTATCAAGTAATGGAATTCTTTATAACGAGTTAGCGCGTGAAGATTTTTCAACAGGGTTTAGTTTATACTGTGAAAAATCTTGGGTTCAGTGAAAGAAGGTAATTAATGGAGAAGGTAAAAAGAAGAAGGAGTTACATGGGTGAAGCTGATGGAATGAAGAAGATTAAGATGAGCAGATTTAGGTGGTAAGGCCATTTGGTTAGGACTAGAGAATGATGAGGCTGCCAAGGTGAACACTCTAGAAGGTGCACGATCTCTGGAAGGTTTATAGACTTAGACACTAGGTGCGCGCTAAGTCTTTCTGCAATATTGTTCAAATTTTTACTTTTTATTCAATGTCGAAAATAGGTCTCAGGGGTCTGAAAAGAAAAAATATACAGGGTGATCCATTTAAAACGCACGAAATCGCTAATAACTTTTTAGGAAAGCCAAAATCCAGAAAAACCCATTAAATAAACTATATATTTTTGTGGTCTAGTTTTCAAATTTTCCACTCCCGATTCTGTATCCTTATTTTTGGCAAAGTTACAGCCAAAAAACTGATCGGGGTTCCATAAGAACTACTGGTTTTGACAATGATTGTAAAAACCACATAAAAAATTGTGAAAAATGACGTTGACCCCGTTTCGATATCTCTAATATTAGTCGAGATATTTAAGATCAAAGTTACCATTTTATCAACTCGTGAACGGTTTTCAATATTAATTTTCCACCAGAAATACACTTTTTGGGAGGTCCTCTGACTGCTAAAATATGTTATTTGTGAGGCAAAAGACAGAAAATAATAATAATTGATGATTTTAAAAAATGTAGTATAATGTAATTGCTGTGCGAGAATCAGGATAAATTTGTTTTATTATCAAATAAAAGCAACCATCATAATCATGTTAATGTACCCCGTATGCAAGACTTCTTGACCTATGATTATGGTAAGAATATTTTGCCAGGGAGGAGTGGGTAGTCAAGAGCGTGGCTTTGTAAGTGGGATATCACCAGTTTGAATCCCGCATATGACTACATTTTATTTTTTAAAAAAATGTATTATGAATGACTGCATACGCGGGATTCGAATTGGGGATCTCCTACGAACTGGAGATCTCTTCGTTTGCAATAATGTAAACTTTGAGTGGTAGATATTACAACATCAATTGCATTCAATCAGTCAGATAGAAATGTCCAAACGGTTTCTGTCGGTTAAAGTCAAGCTAGATTGATTTATTAAGGATTGTGTTTACAATAAGTTCTCGTGGAGTTGATGATTGTTGATAACGTATAGAAATTTTGCTTCAAATTTTCGTGGTCCACTAAGATCCATTAAATGTTTCGTGAGAATCAGAATTATTTTGAATAAAATAGTAGTTTATAAGTTGGATTTGAGTAGCAAACGGAAACCGTAACTATATTTCTACCAATTGACGTGCATGTTAATATGAATTATTTCTACTCAAAAGTTTCTACTCATACAATATTTTTGGTGACTGATTCTTAATCTAAAAGGAAAAAAGATTTTACACGTTTTTATTTAAACTTATTGAATATAATCTTTTATATTATAAGATCTCGCCAAACGGCTCTTTCGTTTTTATTTAAACTTATTGAATATAATCTTTTATATTATAAGATCTCGCCAAACGGCTCTTTCGTTTTTATTTAAACTTATTGAATATAATCTTTTATATTATAAGATCTCGCCAAACGGCTCTTTCGTTTTTATTTAAACTTATTGAATATAATCTTTTATATTATAAGATCTCGCCAAACGGCTCTTTCGTTTTTATTTAAACTTATTGAATATAATCTTTTATATTATAAGATCTCGCCAAACGGCTCTTTCGTTTTTATTTAAACTTATTGAATATAATCTTTTATATCATAAGATATCGCCAAATGGCTCCTTAGATTCTCTTTAAACTTATTGAATATAATCTTTTATATTATAAGATTCTCTTTAAACTTATTGAATATAATCTTTTATATTATAAGATCTCGCAAAACAGCTTTTTCGATTTTATTTAAACTTATTGAATATAATCTTTTATATCATAAGATCTCGCCAAATGGTTCCTTAGATTCTCTTTAAACTTATTGATTATAATCTTTTATATCATAAGATCTCGCAAAACGGCTCTTTCGATTTTCTTTAATCTTATTGAATATAATCTTTTATATTATAAGATCTTTAAACTTTTGTATAGTGATTAACAAATATATGAATCTATAACTTTAACGAGGATTTTTTTCCCCCTGGAATTCAATTAAGAATACTTCTGTAAGAGGGTTTGATTGGTTCTAAAATGATAAGAATTAATTTCATCTCTTTTACATTAAAATGTAACACAAACTTCATGAAAACCTTTTACAGAGAAGTCTCTGTTAATGCAATAATTAAAGATTTAAAATTAATTACTTTTAAAAGGCGATCTCTCCCAAAAAAAAATATTAAACGTTAAACCTGTTAGAAATAAAAGTGATTTTTTTTTCACCATATCCAGTCATATCACGGCTTGATCAAAAGTTAAAGGGATAGATGCAAGAAATTTGATGACCCCCGTTCATGTGTAGACACAGATTACCCCGGAGATAGGAGAAAAAGTAAATTTGTCTAATTAGCATATTTAAAAGAAGGTGTAAATTTACACTTATAAAAGTAAAAAGTAAATATATTCGTTAGAAACATCGCCAGAGATAGGTGATAATTGAAGTTGTTACAATGATAGAGCAAGGTAATAGTAATAGCAACGCCGGATAATATGATCTCAGCTTAAATTTGGAGTACCCATCAGCTCACTAAAGGCATTTTAAAATCACTGCCTTATGTAAAACGCACGCTTCAGGCAAACAGAATATCAACCAGTTTTATTCAACAGAATTTTAGCTACTACAACTACGTACTTTTGTCTCTGTCAGAAACAGCCTCTAGGCTCTATTTCCATTCCCTTAAATTACACATTCTCTGTGTTTTCTGGGCGTCATTTTTGATGAAAACATTTCAATTGGAGTCTTCATTCTAGCAGTTTCACTTTATAAGCTCATTTTTATTTATTTTTTTAAATCATCTTAACAAAAACCTAAGTTTAAAAAGTTGAGTATAAGGGTTGATTAAACACAAAAGGTACACAAATCAGCAAGCACCCAACATTTCATTTATAATTCCACTCATAATTAGAATTAATTTCATCTCTCTCCAATGACAAATTTGGTAGAAACATTAGTTGTTTTATTTAGATTTGTTTCTAATATTTCTCCCATCAGCCATGAATGTACAGAACAAACAGACTCTATACAAGACACTACTGAGACCCATCTGGACCTACGGAGCTGTGGGGCTCTGCGAAACCATCCCACATCCAAAAAATCCAATCTAAAGTACCTTCGGCATATCGTCAAATGCTCCTTATTATGTATCCAATTTAACCCTCCAATATCCCTTTTGTCGATGACCTAATACATTCTCCGCTTCCTTAATTTCCACAATAGCACTTCCACGTCCAAAATGGATGAAAATATCGATTATAATTAAGGTGTGGCTATTAAATAACGAGACTGATGCTGCTACAGAAGAAATATGCATGCGCCAAATCCTAACGTACGACAGTTGTGCAGCGTAAAGCCTTCTCATTCGATTGCGGCGCCTCACGTGTGTTTGTAGAGAAATCTGTCTGACCGGAATCGTCGTTTGTGTAAAAGGAGGTGTTAGTTTCGTTTTGCCGAAAACATGATACTACACATGTAGTAGAGCAACGATTTGTCGTGAAATTGCATATCAAAACTTGGTAAAACCGCAACTGAAACTTATCTTTTATTCAAAGAAGTTTATGGCGATGAATGTTAATCACGTGCACAAGTTTTTTTTAAGTGGTTCAAGCGTTTCCCAATATGGCCGAGAAGATGTCGGAGATGACGACCGCCCGGGTCGCCCTTCCACGTCCAAAACGGATGAAAATATCAATTATAATTAATCAACAATACTACCGGTGAGGTGCTTGCTTAACTCCGTGAAAGAGTAAGGAAAAAAACGACCCGATTTGTGGAAGAACAAGTCACGGGGTTCTCCATCAAGACAACGCGCCGGCTAACACTGCATTGTCTGTCAAGAAGTTACTAGCCAAGTATAACATCCCAGTTTTAGGCCATCTGCCTTATTCGCCTGACCTGGCCGCCATGTGACTTTTATCTGTTCCCCAAAGTCAAATCTGCATTAAAAGGAACTCGATTTTGTGTCCGTTGAAGCTGTGAAAGAAAAAGCGGCTCGCGTCATGCAGGAGCTCACAGAAAAAGACTTCCAGCACTGTTTCGAACAATGGTAAATTCGCATGGAGCGTTCTAGGGATAGGGGAGGGGTGTATATTGAAGGTGATAATAACTAAATATGTATAAATTTAAAATAAAATGTTTTATAGCAATAGTCTTGTTATTTAATAGCCACACCTCGTAAACGGCGGAAATGATACATTCTTAGTCTTCTTGCTGGCTTCTATACAAAATGAAAAATTATTATTACTATATTTCATAGTATTATTATTATTATTTTATCCGGTAACTACCGGGGCGGAAAATGGCGGCACTGTTAATTTATTTCAAATTAAAGCAGTAGCATCAATTTTCTTTCATTAAAAGCAGTATTTAGAGGAAGAAGATGCGAGGTTGATGTTGTAGAGCTAGCTGGGAAGGAGCAGTGCGCCTGATTTAACGAGATTATCGAAGCCAACTCTGGCCCCATAAACAGCATGGCTCATTAGAGCCTCTTTGATTCCTACTTATCCTTGCTCTCATGCTGAACTCGCTTGACGCTATGAAAGTCTCTTATCTACATTTATTTTGCAACTAATACATATTTTAAACTCTATACTTCCAAAATTTTATTTAGGGTGTATCAAATATTTTAGCTGAAGTACGCTTGCCTTTATCCTGGTAAAAAAAATAGTCACAGGAATGGGATCCTTAGCCCGAGGACTGCGTCTCATTGGTGGTTAACACGTAATCCCCTCCCCTCAACCCACGGGTTTTTATTTTTTTTAAAATTAGGTCCACCTATATCCTTTTTCAATAAAGACTATATAATATTGGCGGCCGACTATGTCACAATGTTATTTCTGTCACTGGCGTACAATGTTATTTCTGTCACTGGCATATAATGTCAATTTTTGTCAATAAAACATTTCTGTGACTGGCGGACAATGACATTTCTACCACTGGCTACAATGTAATGTACACTGTTATTTCATACATCTTACAATGCAACGTAAAGAATCTGCATCAATATCAAGCCATCTGGAACAGCTAGTTTGCCGAAAGGACGTTTAAGTATATTAAAAGTTTCTTGAAAATAACTCCAACAGTTTAAAAAACATACAGAGTGTACACGGAGGAGAGTGGTCGAAACTTTGGGAGGTGATTCAGCAGCTCAAATGCAACAAAAAATATTCCATTCACTTTGGCCCGATTCTCAATAGTGTCCAAGATATTTCGCATTTTTTAACTTTTCCGTCGATATTCGCGTTTTTCACCATAAAAACGGTCGTAACTTTTCTATCCTTTATCCTGCAACAAATCTGCTTATACCAAACGAAAGAGCATTAAATTGATTAATTTTGAATTACGAGTAGTAGGAGAACGTAAAAATTAATTCGGTAAATTGGCAATTACAGGGTCAGTTCAATATTCACTTAAAATTTACCTTTAAATATTAGATCAGGAAGAAAGAAATTGTACTCATACTAGAAAGAAGAAGGAAGAGAGAATAAGGAAATGATTATGATGTACAATAAGTTGGTTATATAGAAAAAAATTATGGTAATTTGCCGAATGAAAAGGAAATTAGGCGGAAGTGCGGCTTACTCTTGATTATGTGTTACGGAAGGAGATTCAGCTAGTCCAGCCCTGGCAACATGTCGAATGGTACACTGAGGAATCGGTTAAATGAAGGTAGATTAGGGAAAGAAATGAGAAAAAAAATCGGAAAGACGAGGAAGGCTAAAGAATCAACCATAATAATCTTTTTCCTCCACCAAAACCATCGAAGTCAAGTTTTTGAAAAATGCTAATAATTTTAGAAATATATTTAGCGTAAAATAAAGCCGATTTAAAAAGCAAAGAAGATATTTTTTTTTCTTTTTTAATTTTTTAAAAAGTTATAATTATGTCTTATTATATGGAAAGTTTAGGGACGAGTGTTGGTCTAGTGGTCATGATAGTGGCTTTGCGTGTTGAAGATCACTAGTTCGAATCCCGCGCATGACTAATTTTTATTTGTTATACAAAAATTGTTTATAGTAAAATATAAGCTTCCTACCTCGACCACAATATACCTAATTGATAGTTGGGTGTTAAGCTCTATACCTGGCTATACTATAATTAACACAGAAAGTTTACAGAAGATAATTTTCAGTAACTTGTGTACCGATAGTTCTAAACTAAATTTAGTCGAGCTATGGATTTATTAAAAAAAAATTACAAGTTCCAGTGTTAGTGTTGTAACCGAAATATAATGAAATTAACATGGAATTTATACTTAGTGCTTGTAAAAGAAATGGAAGATGAGCAAAACAAAAAAGTGAACATTGGAATCGAGAAGTTACGAATATGGAAATTGATTAAAACTTATTAATACTTGAATTATCAAAATTTAACACTTTCCCTAACCTTGGAAAATAATTTAAAAGTAAAGTTAAGTTCTGCAAAACACGGTATAAATTATAACTGGTCTAAAATTATGTTCAATCTGAAAATTCTACTGCATTTTAAATGCAGATTAGTTTACGCCATCTGGCCCAACGTTTTATCTTACAGAGCCCATTTATGAGGCTACAAAAGATATGATACGGGTAGAAAAATTTGGAAAATTATTCATAAAAATATTATTTAATCTTCTTACAAATACTTCTACGTAATATATATTTAGAATTAAGCATAAATAGTGTGGCACACCTATTCTTTTAAATTGCATTGCAATTATATGTTATAAACAACAGCTCGTCATTCACTATGATCGACCGTTTTTGAACTGTTCTACCCACTAATATAAATTTCCACGGTCCATACAACTTTCCCTATACTGTTAAATCATTCGAGAAAATATTTTAGCCTGTTTTTCACCTTCTGAAAGCAAAAAACAAAACGGATCACTGGATGTTGTTCAATTAATGTGGAAACTTCAAGTGAACGCGCCATCTTTAATTACAATTTTGAGGTTATAAACAAAACAGCTTTCATACGTCAATTGTTCTCAGCTGATCGTAGTGATGCCAACCAAACTTATTTTATAAAAGTACCAAACTCCTCCTGCGCACTGCTACATTTCTACATCAATTTAATTCTTGAATGTCTCTAGTACTTACAATTCCTGGGATAGTAGGATGCAGATAATTATTGCCCAAGAAATTGTAACTATAAACAAACTTTGGTAATTTACATCTGAAAAATAATTTATTCAATACAATAAATATTTAGAAGAACTTAATGGAGCGCCTGTTACAGTTTGAAAAGTAAATTTAAATGAATTAATTAGTAAGTTCGAAACTGATGAAAATTCAATGCAATACTAAAAGCAAAACATATAATCGAATATATTCTAAACTAAATTATGACGTAGATTATTTCATAAAAAGATAGTTTTGTTATAATAAATTATAAACGCCAGAAATATATCTTTTAATTTAAATTATAAACTTTTTTAAATCTGACAGTTGTGCTCATTATGCAAACTAAAAAACTAACAGAGGATATACTATAGTTTATTGCTGTTTTTTTACTTTTTTATATACTTTTTCTTTTTCTAAGAGATACGGCAGAGTTTTTATTTTGAGATTTCACCGATTTGTTTAGAGGTATCCTAGGTAAGAAGAAATAGTTTTAAAAAAAATGGTTGATTGCGCATTAATCCACCATAACTAAAAACTAAATAGATACAGGAAATATATTAAAAATAAAGACACTTTGAGGATCAATTAAAGAATTTAAAGTGTGTACTTTCGTTAAATTAATTTTGAAAATTGGCTACAATAACAACTCTCTTTTTGAGGCAAAAGTAAGGTAGATTGTAGAATCTATTCACTTTTCACTAGGTCGCCTCCTATGTTTTATCGACATGCTGGAATTTTAGTTAATCCAATATTGAAGGGGATAAGCCCGGATAACTATGTTAGATAGGGATAACTACGTCAGATTTAACTAATCCAATTTGCTAGAAACATTACTAGTTAGTTCTCAGTCAAACAACTCTGATAAAACGCCTGGGTATAAAATTGGTACAGCGAAACCAAAATTTGGTATACAAAATTTGTTCTTGTTACTGTTTAAAACTAACAATTTTTTTTTTTTTAATATACAGTTTTTACAAAATGATGGTTACTTACAATACCAATAATAATCCAACAGGGGTGCAACAAGTATTTTTTATTGCCATTTCAGTACGTGGTTTAGTTTGAGAAATAAATCAATTACTTTTATTTTTAATGCGTTTTCTTATTCTTTTTTAATATTTTAAAAGTTATAATTATATCTTATTATATGGAAAGTTTAGGGACGGGTGTTGGTCTAGTGGTCATGATTGTGGCTTTGCGTGTTGAAGATCACTAGTTCGAATCCCGCGTATGACTACTTTTTATTTGTTATACAAAAATTGTTTAACGGCGTTATGCTCTGTACCTGGCTATACTATAGTTAACATAGAAAGTTTACAGAAAATAATTTTCAGTAACTGGTGTACCGAAGTAATCTGGCAGATCTTTAATTTTGAGATTTTCACCCCTCTTTCCAAAAAAAAATCCATTTTGAGGTATCCTGGGGTAAGAAAAAGTGATTTACACAAATTGGTGAGTGTACATGAAGCCACCGTAACTCAAAAAGAAAAATCTTAACGAGTGGGAATCTTATATTTCGTTCAGGAGCCACCAGAAGATTGTGGCACTTCTGTGGGAGTCGAGTGGTTACCCTGTTCTGTAAAGTGCCATTACTCTTTATTGAATTGTACTACCATCTGAACAGTATTATAAGAATCAAATGTGAAATTGGATTTCTGAATATGAAGTAAATTAGTGGACTAGAAGTGCCAATTTGATTGGACTTTAAAAAAAAAAAAAAAAAAAAAAAATGGTTTTTACTTCATTTTTCAGCAGAAGACTGTTATGATTTTATTTAATCCTCCACTATCCTTGTATAGTGATTACAAACAAATCGATTTTCTACTTTAAAAAAAAAACAATGCTGGCTATACCGATTAAGAGGCAAAAAAAGAATAACTGAAGTAGTGATTTTTATGTTCGTATTTGCAGACGATCTAGTTTTATTAACAGCAAGTTATCTAGTCCTTCAGAAAAATTTAAAGCAAGGAGAACTGAAAGAATGAATACAATTCCGTCACTTTGTTGAAGACGTTAACAAAAAAAAAAGATGAGAAAAAAAGCCTGGCAAAGGGTATTAAGGTTAAATGGTGAAATACTTTAGGAAAAGAAAAATCTTTAAGTACCTTAGAGCATAGTTGCAAGAGATCGATTTCTTCAATAGAGAAATTATCGATGGAAATTATCAATAAATTATTCGATAGAGTAAGAGCAGCAACCAGGATGTTTGAGTCTATTAAAAGAAGCTTCTTAAATCGTCGAGATGTGAGCTAGAATATTTTTAAAAAATGGATTCTTTATATACCTTCTTATATCTCACGTATTCTAGCAAGTCGTGGACCTTGACTTCCAAATATTTGTCGAAAATCCTTCCAACCGAAAAGCGCAATTAGAAGAAAATCGGGAAAGCGAAACTAGAAAAGATTAAAGTTCTTTATGTAGAAATCATAGCCAATTTCGACGTCAAGCTAGCCAATGAACAGATTGAATAAAACAGCTGAGGTAGCTGGGGCCGAGGCGGATGGAATCCCAGTAGTGTATGCCCCCAATGAGGAAGGCAGAAGTGAGAGGAGGGTTCAGATCGAAGGGAAGAAGGAGCTAAGAAAGTAGGGAGGAACAGATGAATTAATTAGGAGTAGAGAATCAAGTTCGGCGAGGATTTACAAAAATTCTGTTCAGGCGGTACAAATAGAAATCATTGTTACCATTTTGAACGTTAAAATGGAAGCAAACATAATGGAGTGCTGTTTGTAAGAGATGAAAGATTTATTACCGAGTCAAGTACGCTGACATATATGTGACGCCTCTTGTAGAGAATGGCGGTCTGTCAGCGGAGACGGCTGTGACCAAAAAGGGTATCCACTTTCTATCTTCGCAGTCCTCCAACTTGACATATCAAAGGGATGTCACAGGCAAATGCAGTAACCCCAGATATCAAGGCTAGCAATACGTTCACACACACACACACACCAACCTTCGTCAAATCCGTCTGCGCCTGTCTTTGCCAAGTTTCCCTTTACGTGAATCCTGTAACAACATCCAATTGTTACCACTTCTTGTTTCTAACCCTTAAACATGTAATTTAAATTATTTAACAGTTTGTGGTTGTGTACAAGGAATAAAGTCAGGTAATCCAGTTCTTGATTGACTTTCTCAAACCATCAATACTTCAAAAGTACTTGATTATATGTTGGTAAACTCTTCCGTATTTGGTATCAAGTTTCTCACATTCACCAAGTAGAGTCTTGAAGTGGATGAACGTTCTCTTACGGCCAATCAGAAGAAGACTTGGGGATGCAGAGGGGGTAACTTACTTTCAGGCTCAAAGACTCAGCCCACCCAAAATATTTATTGAAAAAAAAAAACATTGCTTTTATTAAGGTTTTATAAGTAAGGTAAAAGAGATATTGATTTTACTGACGTATTTAACTAACCTATATTTATGTAAACAAATACTGTTTTGGTAAATAAAAAGAAAAGAAATTCGAATAACGAATAAACGAAGCCAGAAAGTTCAAGAATTAAACTTAAGGCTGGCGTTTTTCTGCTGTTAGCAGTGAATGTTGAAGGCTCTAGTCCCCTTCGGATACCTTCGGGAGTTGTCGTAGAGACGAGGCACACCTCCATTTTGAAGTGAAAAACTAAATTAATTTTAAATGTTCCGTTACTGACCAGACAGAAAATTTGTGTTTCAATTCCGTATCTGCTCTCTTGCTTTATTTATTTACTATATATTTATATAATATATTGTATTATACAATATTTAATTATTTATTTATTTTTCACGCGTGAGTTATTGTTTGGTAAAAAATGCAAATTATTTTTTATAGATCATGGCTTTAATTGAATACGAACTTTTAACTTCACTTAATAAAAAAAGTTAGTACTAAAAACTAAATGATGAAGATTCTTGCGAGCTCTTTTTAGAGCTGCTTGATGAGAGAATTCTTTCCGAAAGCGGTTCTTTATGTTCTTGTGTAACCTTGTAAGAACGCCACGGCACTCTGGTGCAAAGCACTGATTAAAAAAGAAGTTTAACTTTATTTCTTCTCTCAGAACCCTCTCCAGAAAAATTTATGAAGAAAACTTTTTAAGAAATTTACGAAGAAACACTTTTTTTTGTACAGCTCTCGTTATCATTTTGAAAAAAAAGATTCATATAGTCCATGGTCACTCTTCTTTAACAAAAGATCTGCACTTAGATGTAATGAATTCTCCAAACTAGAAAAACTTCTCAAGTATGCTCGCAATGTGTGCAGATATCGTCGACAATAAGCTCGCTGATGAGTTTAACTTTTAATTTTATTTTTATTTGTCAATTTACTTTTTATTAATTTGTAACTTTTTTTATTTATTTTTTGTTCTTGATTAATTTATTTTACATCAGTCAATCTCTAGCAGACGGATATCCATATTACAATATAAAGGACTGTTTTATGTTGTAGCATAATGTGCTAATAATATTATTTACTATATTTTATGTGCTAAAATAGATAAATAATAAATAAATAATATTGTTATTTTAGAATTATTGACAGTCTTCTAAAAAATCTTGTAACTTACTCCCTACACCTCAGCATCAATATTTTAAGCTTGCCATTTTTTTTTTATGGTGATGAGGATTGATTTTACAAGTTAGAATACGTCAGTAACTCCTAATATCTAAGTAACTTCAGTATTAATTATTTTCATTTTAATTTTCCTTAATTTTTTGAGGGAAATCGCTTTTTTTGAAAAGAATAGGGATTTAAAGCAACTCATCAACTCGTTCTACCTTTAGATTCGTTCTTTAGACCAAGCCCGCTCAAATAGCCCATCAGTAATGGTCTGGGTGAATCAGTCTTTGGATTCGAATTAGTTGCAGGGTTAGAATCGATTCTTCAACTCGTTCAGTGATTTCAATTTTTGTACTTACTCTATACATTCGTACAAATGTCATGCAATTTATCCAAGATATTTTATTGAAAGTTAGCTTTCCAATTTAATAACAAAATTATATTTCTTTAGCTTGTAGAAACCAAAATTCTTAATTTGCAATTACTCAAATTACGTGTACTTTTGGGGGACTAAGACTTAAATCCACTTATTTATTTTTATTTTATTTTTTTTTTATGATTTAAGGCGCGTCTACATCTAAGGTTATTGGCGCCCGGAGCTTTTTTCAGTGCACTGCCGGCCTCCGGACAGTGTCCTCCCGTTACAGACAACACTGTCCATCACCGGACAGTGAGCTGTAAGAAGCGGATAGGAAGAGAAAATCTAAGGGTCAGTAGCTGGATTCGAACCCGGGACCTCCGCGTGGGAGTCCAGTACGCTAACCGCATAGCTAATCCGTTCCCTACTTATTTATTAAAATGGGAAAAACGGTAGAAGTTAGGTTTTAGGTTGTACGGAGTTTTACTTACAATAAAATTTGATCAATAATAGACGGTAAGCGATGATCTGATTTGGGTACGTTAGGACCGTGAGGTTTTTGGAAGCTGTAGTGACCCAAGCCAGGCCAACCCTTAGCCCATCCTTAGCAACCTTATTCTGTTGTTATGCATTCATTAATATAACGCTCTAGTATAAACACAAAACATACCACAAAAGCGAGAGACTGAATAAAATAGCAGCATGGGCTACTACTAAACAGTTAGCACGATGGACCGGTGTTTTGTTCGGTAAGCATGCTTGATTAACTGTGCGGGCGCAATTGTTCTGAACATGGCCACCATTGTCTATGAAAGCCAGCCAAATCTCAGCATTAAACCTGCTTTTATAATTATAGTATACATAAAAGACAAGTTAAGAATCTGTATTCATACTGAAATTAAAAACTACTGCAAGCTGGGGCATTGTACTATAATAGTGCGTTTATTTAAAACAGAAAGTAACGCCTCCTATGCTTTATTTTAAAGTTCTCTGTGTGTGAAGCAGTGTGTTTACACCGATTTCAAAATATTTACTAAAAGTTTGGCTGGAAGGTAGGCATCACTAAGCATAACTTGCTCTCAATATGTGGGGCACTTCCTTCAAAATGGTTTGGCTGTGAAAGAGAAAATAGGAGATGCAGTGCTCTTGAATCTTTATGGTGCAACCATTGGCTATATATCTGTCTGTATCAGTTCTTGCCGAATATAAAGTATCCACCGTAGAATTTATAGAGAAGTAAACCACCTTATCATGTAGACCAATGAAAGTAATGTTTAACACAGAAGTGTAACAAAGTTATGTTATCTGGGTAGACTACTGCACTAATATTTTTTTTTTACTGAGCACTTTTAAATTGGAAAATTTAGCCAAAACATGGAGTTACGGTTTGATTAAATAGGTTAAAAGAGTATTTAAATTTAATAAAGTTTTTCACAGTGTGGAAGTGCGATTAAAACGCTGTTTATCTCTCCGACAACTTCCGAAGATAGCCGAAAGACCAACCTTCGGTATAATTCTTGAATGCCCATTATTTTGTAGAGAAATAATTTAAAAGTAAAGTAGAGTAATTGTCTATTTTTTCAGGGGGGCTTTACGTCCAACTACCAAATTAAGCGTCGTGGACGGAGGCGACTAGCAAACATTCTTTACTGTAAATTTCTTTTATTAACCATTAAATAAAATCTAAGGCCTCGGACCGGGGAATTGAACCAAGTACCACACAATACATATTAGCTTTGCTCACATATTAGCTCGGCTACCGTGGCGCCTAATTTTTAAATGATGTTAAAGCTGGGTTACTTTATACAATTCTTACTTATAAAAGACTTATAGTCCGAGCATGATTTCTTTTTGTATTTTTTTTTTACTAAATTTATTTACGCATGCGCAGCTTTGGAACCTAAGGGAAGCTATTTATTACAATAACAGTTTTGTGAGGGTTCACATGAGAATAATTTGACGTACCCAAGAGATCTCATATGACTGGCATTTCCTACTGAAAAGAAAAAAGTAATGTAAACATTTTTCTGAGCTCCTGCTTAAGTGAAAATGAGCGATGTGATTGTGATGTGACATTATGTTTTGTTTAGCGGAAATCTCTTGGTTATGAATACAAGAAGACTGACTACGTTATCACCAAGAGAAGGTACACTGGGTGATCGATCAAAAAGGCACCGGGTACTACCTGCATTCTGCGAGATATGCCAATCAACTCTCAGCTGTGCAAGATTGATTGCCAGGCTAGAAAATGTGGTTTACTAGTTTAAACTGCTGGTAGTCAGGAGATAGCGCAGCTTAATCATACTAGCAACAAGCAGGCCTAAAAGCCACAAGTATAACCCAGCCTGTAGTAAATATGCGTTTATTACTGCCGAATAAATGTTCTACCTACTTCTAGAATTAAATTTTTTTTTAATAAATTTTATAGAATAGAATAAATCTTTATTACACTAAATATGTACAAAAATAAATAAACATTCGAAGTATCAATGTACAAAAACATTGTAACCTTCATAACAAGTGAGGATAACAAGAAAGGTTAAGGTGAAGGATACAGAATGCAGGAAAAAAGGAAGGAAAAACCTGCAGCTAGAGGAGAAAGTTAGAGAAGGTTGTGTGTTAGTCTTCTGTGTCCTGTAGGGAATAGAAGGATCTGTAGGAGGCTATGTCGCGGCAGAGTGAATTAGCATGACAGTCTAGGATGGAAAGGAGGTTCAATAGGCTATTTTAGATATAGGAGTGTATGGGGGATAATGGATGCAGTCTCGTGGAGTGAGTCCAATTTAGTGCGTCGAGGAGAGTCAATCGCAAAGTCTGAGAAATTTGTTCTGAGTTGTCCTGGAGTTTCTTGATGTTACTACGACAAGTCAGGCTCCAGGCGGAGCAGGCAAACAAATTTGATTTTTATTAAAATAACAAGGCGGTGGTAAATCAAATTTTAAAAATGTCTGACTTTACCCAGAATTCCTATCAAATGAATTTCATAAATATGTTTTAAAATAGAATTAAATAAAATGACAGACCTAAAAGAAATCATTGGAGACGATTTCGAGAAATTTTAATTTAAATCACTTGAAAAATTTACAACTACCGCTCCGTTGGCGGAACCAAAAACCAGGTAATCTGGCAGACAATGACGTCAAAGCGGAAATAAACTCTGTGAAGACACGTATTTCACTTTACATTAACCGAACTCTTAAACTATTTCATTGTAGAAACTTTATAAGAAGAGATCTCAAGGATTATGCGGAATGGGTGATGAGTAAATGAGTAAAGTTGGTGGATTAAAAAGGATCATGATGATGTGTATGATGGAAATCCGTAATACCACGTACGAATTAGGTCAGAGAAGATGCCGATTCCGCAGCCTAATCTTTGGCAAAAACTGACTGTTTGTTTATTTAGGATTTAGTTTTTAATGTGAAGGATTATCTTTGGAGATGTGGAAAGAAGTAATGACGATTCCTTTCAGGACTTAGGATTTTGTAAGGACTGATTCTCTGGATGAAAGAAGTGTTTCAGCTCCATATTGTCCATATTTCAATCATCTGATTTCAGGATTTGTAAGGACTGATTCTCTGGATGATAGAAGTATTTCCGCTCCATATGTCCATATTTCAATAATCTGTTTTGTATTCATTGTGTTCTGTCGAAGAAGTCGTCTCAGTTTGACTGTATTCCTCAGTTAATTTCTTGTCTTTTGACTCCGTAGTATGAGTTCCAAGTTAGTCTACAATCTAAGCAGTAACCCAGATAGCGGTTAGTATGTCCTCATTATTAATTATATTTAATTTTATTTGTCAGCGCGAATACCATTCAATTATTTGAGAAGGTCCACGAGAAGGAAATTGGGGATGCTTCTGGAAGGTCAGGGTGGATGGATATTGCTGTAAATATAGACAGTTATTTGACTAAATCGTTTGTTCTTTGCCCTCACATTAGTGACAAAACTTGGTTGATAAAGCTGACATTAAAACAAGATGTTCATTATGCACAGTATTTTCCCACTCTAATAATAATTTTACGCAAACACGCGTCAAAATAGAGAACTGATAGAGTTGGTCTCCCACTAATATAATCTGAATTCTGGATCTAAAATGAATTTTCAATCCTGAATACCTCTAACAGCAGAATACAAGAGCACAAATTGCACACATTGAACATAAATAACCGCTTGTAATAATAATTCACGCTTAAATTATTATTAAATTTAATTAAATCCATTTAATTGAAGTACTCAACAGTTTAAGTAGTTTGATAATGCAAGAATAACTAATTAAAAAAAGAAAAGACTGTAATTACTTTCAAGGCTTACTATTTGTACAGTGATGTACCGTTCAAACTATATTGTGTTGACCAAGGAACGGTTTAGCTATGCGACTAGCGTATTGTATTCCCACGCGGAAGTCCCAGGTTCGATTCCAGCTGCTGGCTCTTAGATTTTTTTCTCTTCCTAGGAGCTTCTTACACTGTCCTCGTGATGGACAGTGTTGTCTGTAACAATAAAACACAGTCCGGAGGCCGTCAGTGCACTGAAAAAAAGTTCCGGGCGTCAATAACCTCAGATGTTTGACGCGCCTTAAATCATTAAATAATAAAACAAAAACAAAATACAGGATAAAAACGCCCAGCGTAAGGGGACTAATAAATTTAAAGCAATCAAATTATTTAGATTAATGCATTGTTCTAAAATTTTTAAAAATTGCCATGGTTTAAGTCTTGAATATCTACGAAGAACAAAATCAAATTCAGAGGTTCAGAAGGATGGGAACAAAATTTATAAATAAACAAGTTTATACACAAATTTAAATAAAATACATAAGCTCTTTCAAACGTTTCTATATGGCTGAAATTACTAAAGTATGAATGAAAAATGACGTATAAATATACGAATTTCGGGAATAATTAAGTATTTTTATGGAATGTTAATTAATGTTTAGATAGATTTCGGAGTTTATTTTGGTTTGAGATGGAAACAGAATCTGAAGTTATGTAGGTTATTAGGGCAGCTATTCAGATTAAGAGATGAGCTATTCAATTAGAAGATGTTTATGTTTGTAAATATACTATTCATTATAAAATTCTTATTTTTAATTAATATTTCTGTTTTTCATCACTTTTATTTATGTTTACATCATTATTTAGCTTCTTAGTACAATTTTATGGTCAGTATTACATTGATTTATTTGTCTGAATTCTGATAATCTATTTCTGTATTGTATACGTACTCAGGGATAATAAACAAATGACCACTAATTATTTGTTTTGGTGTTCACGGAATTGCTCATTAACTTCGCTTATTTTTGCTATAAATTGCATGTAATATGAAAGCAAATGAAGACATGTAATGGACATTATGTAAAATAGAAAATAAAAATTTAATAAAAAACTTATTGCTACTAATTATTCCGAAGAATTTTAAAATTTTGAAAGATTAATTACGCGAATTTCCATTTTTTGGGTTTAACGCAGGTAGCCTGCAACTTCGGCATAGATTTGATGAGTTTTTAAAAATAATCCTTTGGGATATTTCCATTTTCCTTACTTAGAGCAAACTTAGAGTATTTCTGATAAAGCTGGACATCACTTGATTTGTCTTGACAGTTCGTCTTATAACATACTCGTAGATGTTCAATGGGTTTTAGAAATGGACAAGGAGCTGACCACTCTAAACATTGAATTGAAACAACATTCTTGCTTAAGGTGGTTGAGCATTGTCGTGCATTAAAAAATAAATAAAATTCATTCCGCCAAGAAATGGTGCAAAATGGAATAGCGGTTTCTGATAGAATGGTTTGTATGTAGACAGCAGCCGTTGAGGAACCCGAACAACCCAATTTAATTGAAATCCTACTAACCATAGCCTTCTCCTTTAAGAATAGTTGGCCACATTTTCTTCAAACTCTTTCACGTCCCGTCAAAGGACCTCTGTCGTCTCTTATGATTTAATCAGGCATCGTTGATTTTTTTAAAAAATGATTTAAGGCGCTTCAACCTCCTAAGGTTATTGGCGCTCGGAGCTATTTTTTCAGTGTACTGCCGGCCTCCGTTACAGACAACACTGGCAGAACACCAGACAGTGAGCTGTAAGAAGCACCTAGAAAGAGAAAATTTAAGGAGCCAGGAGCTGGATTCGAACCCGGGACTTCCGCGTGGGAATGCAATACGCTAACCATTTGTTTTTGTCCCTGAGTATACAATACAGAAATAGATTATCAGATTTCAGAGAAATAAATCAATGTAATACTGACCATAAAATTGTACTAAGAAGCTAAATAATGATGTAAACATAAATAAAAGTGATGAAAAACAGAAATATTAATTAAAAATAAGAATTTTATAATGAATAGTATATTTACAAACATAAAGCTATTCCCTTCCCTTTCATTAATATTCTTAATTCCTTTTATATTACACTTAATTCTTAATAAAAATAAGTAAAGTTGCTAATAAGCAATTAATGCGAAAGCAATACAAACAATAAAATTAAATCTGATTTACTTTTTGATAGTCTGTATATCAATTTTCTTCCATTTTGCCTCCGAATGTACAACTCCTGTAGTCGGCTTATAGCCAAGCATATCCTCTATTTGTCATATCAATTTTTCAATAATGTTTTATGATAATAATTCAAGCAATATTAATTAATGACACAGATCTGCGACTTTAATTATTTCCATCTAATTTCCATGTGTTTTGGTGTGCTGAAAGCGTAAAAAATATTGCAAAAAAAATCCCGGACGTCAGAATTGGCCACAAAATGCAAAATTCTCTCTTCAAACTAAGTAAATTTTTATCAATTTTTGATACTTTTTTTTTTGATCTTATGATTTTTAACCAAATTTTAAGTCAAAATTATTACAAAAAATAAATTCATATCAGAGCATTTACAAGAAATAAAATGGCCCCCCCCAAAAAAATATATATATAACTTTCAAAGAAAAGTAATTTCAGAGTGAGCTAATGAAACCAGCATTAAACATGTTGAAAAGTGAACGTGCAGGCTCTAACATGTCCGGACTTGATCCGTGTTTTTTTTTTTTTTTTCTTGATTTTCGCCTGTTCAAACTTTTTTCATCTCAGTTTTTGTGTTAGCTCGTCATTATTCAACTTGTGTTTCCCAAAATTAGCATTATGACTGCTGAGTCACTTTCGCTGGAAAGTGTATTTAATTTGCCTGACAGTTCTCTGTTACATTTTGTGGTAATCAAGAGTTCATTAATATTGCCATGAAGGGCCCTCAAAAAGAAGGATGGATTGCATTGTAGAAGTCATAGAGACATTTTTAGGCAATAACAAAGCAATCTTGGACTTACAAAAAGATCGTCGGACGAATGCTGAAAGCATTTCTAGGCTTTAGGTTGCCTGATGAGTTTGGAGGACATTAAAAAGATGGAAAGAAGATACCAGGAAAAAGATGGAGCATTACAATGATGGCAGACTATTCAGAGAGATATTCCAGCGTAAATGTACCAAGAGGAGGCTCACAGGCAAGAAGACTTGATTTTATTGAGTGCTAGTTAGCTAATTCCAGTTAAAAAAATGAGTTTCATGACAAATTTGTAATAAAAATTAATTTTATATGACTATTTCCATTTATACCTACCGATTTCCACACAGGTTCGTTATCTAGGGCTCTTCCTAGACAGCCGTCTAACCAGGAACCCTCACACAAGACTTAAAAGACAAGAACTGAACAGACGTTACGGACTACTAAGGAGACTTCTTGGTCCAAAATCCTCCATGAACGTACAAAACAAACTTACACTTTACAAAACACTATTACGACCAATATGGGACATATGGAGCAGAATTGTGGGGGCTCCGCTAAAACCATCCAACATCCAACCAATCCAATCTTATCCAGTCTAAAGTCCTCCGCCGAATTGTTAACGCACCATTCTAAAGTTTCCAACCGCACCCTCCATCATGATCTCAATATTCCCTACGTAAATGAAGTTAATCCACACCCGATTCCTAAATTTCCACAGCAAACTCTCTCTGATCACCCCAAATCCTCTGGCTCAATCACTATCCACATCGTCCCATCCTGACAATCCTCCCACGTCGCTTAAAACGGCGTTGGCCACGTGACCCCTCATTGCTTTCTAAACCCCAATAAGTTCCTAGAGAGTTCCAGCGCTGGCTGGTTTCTCTCATCCCGTCATCCTGGTTGTGGCACTGAGCCAGCTCTGTGACACAATCAAAAGTTTATCTGTAAATACACATTTGCTAGATGTATATTTTGTAGTTGCAAATAAATAATAATAATAAAAAAAAAATCCATTTATTTTGAGGTATTGCCTTATTTACCTAAATTGACAGAAAACATGATGCCCTATGACACAACGATGGTCATTTTCGGATTCAGCACACCCAAAAACATAAAGAATACTTCGATTAACCGAAACAGCTCCAGGAAAATTTAATTCTTGTCCCACAACTGTTATTTTCGCGAATTATTCTGCGATTTAGAGTGTGCTTTCTATTCCTAATTTCTAGTTTAACCTTCCAGCGGGCGCGAGTATCTCACAGATACAAGCTTAGACTAAAATAATCGCAGTTTAGAGACGGAGCGGCGGAGGATGCTGTCTTTTAAGCAATGCTACACCCTCATGACTAGTTTCCTTCAGTAAATCTTATCTAGTTTGGGGTTGTACATTTCTTTGCAATTGTCGATTCGTGCCTGACATATACTCGCGACCATTCGAGTAAGTTTCCTGACTTATCAATTATTTATATTTTTTCTTTTATACGTGTTCATCAAATTGAACTATTTTCAACATTGCTTATAAGAATATTGTTTTCTACTGACAGAAAAATACATTGTATATCTCAGATACGAGGAGGAAATAACTGCGAACACTTTTAGACAGTCTAGTGGCTGAACATGGTGATTGTAAAATTACACTTATTGGCTTGTAAAAAATAAAAAGTCCTGTCGTTTTCTGAGTCTTTTTTTATTTGTTATTTCATTATTAATAATTATAGATGTTATTTAATTAATTTCATTTCTTCTATTGATAGAAAAAATTAAAAATACCAAAGTTTATCTGTAAGATACGCGCGCCCGTTTTTGTAACTTTTTGGGCGCGCCCGCTGGAAGGTTAATTCTTCTACCTCAACTGTCTTTCTTTACAATAGTGTTTAGATAAGTATATATTTGTAACTAGACATACACTAAATATGTTGTTATCTGCACGTAGAATTTAGTAACTTTTCTGGTCGAGTAATAAACAATTAAGAGAAGCTAGACGTAGTTACGTAGAAAACTGTAATCTACTTGTGTTTAGTGAGGCCCAGCATTTAGTTAAGATCTTGCTCTAGTATTCAGCCAGACAGAGGACAGATGGTGACCAGGGTTGGTGGTTTTGCGATGCTGCAGATGAAGGCTACTTACTATATATGCGCTGTTAACGTCTAATGTGTAAACTCAGTTTATTTCAACTGATAAGAGAAGCCTTTTGATGCTAGCAAATGTAAGGTCTTTAGGGGAATATGTAGGAGAGCTGATTGTGTTCATGGATTACCATATTCAGCAAAACTCACCCGTGTTAATCAGAAACTTATCGGATCTTAACAGAATGGCCCAGTAATTAGGCTGCCTAGATAAAAAGTTTTCCCTCTCTTTTACATTCAACTCAGCTTTTTCCAGATGAAATTTGACAATTTTTCACTTTCTTTTCTCATTTCTAAAAACCGGGAACTTCATCAAATAATCATAGACAGTGATGATTATGAAATGCATAGAGAATACTACCATGAATTCACTCAATGCAATTTTTATTATTATTTTAAATGATTTAAGGCGCTTCAACATCTGAGATTATTGGCGCCCGGAGCTTTTTTCAGTGCTCTGCCGGACTCCGTATAGTGTTCATAGGAAGCGAAAAAAATGTATGGGCCAGCAGCTGGATTCGAACCCGGGACCTCCGGCGTGGGAATCCAATACGCTAGTCGCATAGCTAATCCATTCCCTGGTTAAAACATTATTTATAGTTTGTGTTCACTTTGAACGAATTTTTTTAGACATTAAAGTAAAAATTTAATTGTTTATAAGAAACGAACAATTAAACGAATAGGTACTGTTTACGTCAAATAAACGTATTATTATTTTCTGGTTCTAGCTACCGCTAGAAGTTTGTATTTGTTTAAACGTAGCTTTAGATAAAGGCCCATCGATTTTGTTTAAAACTCTTTTGATAGAACTTTAATTTGAGAAAACGTTCTAGGATGTCACAATGCTCTTAAAAGTCCTTAGGATTATATTCAGCTAACTGACAATCAATGAAAATTCGATCTGAAAAAGAAAAAGAAAAAAGAAGACTTTCAAGAGAAAGTAGATCAATGTATTCCCAAATCAAGCTGTGTCAGATTATAGGTGACTTTAAAGTTAGAGCTATACCATTCTCAAGGGAGATAAAGTTTTATAAAAGGCCCGAAGAACGAGCGGCCTACCTAGTCGGGTGGAATTTGGTTATTTCCGCGGCCTCCAACAGTAAAGATAAATTTTAAGTCCTGATTTCATCTCTTAGCTTGCCACCTAGTTATACTCTGAGCGTCCCCTTAAAAACACTTTCATTTATTTAAAATTCAAAAGAAGTTCAGCCGATTTTTTTAACTTATAAATAAGTAAAGGGAAAACATATAGCCTAACTTTTTGTAAGCATCAAAACTTACCATGCTAGAGTAATAATTCTGAATAATTGAACTACTTTTTCCTGCCTTCGCATTACGTCATAAACCATGAGAATTACTCATTTACTAGTAAATTGGCCTTTAATATACAATTTTTAATAAACATTTAGCCGTAATCGTAATTACAGTAACGTAGGAGTAACACATAATTAAGAGCGAATCGAAATAAAGGATACCTCCATTATAGTCTGCCATTGGTTGTCTCAGCGGCCGGGGGCCGTCCCTACAACATGTGATTGGTGGGTCCCCATTTTTTGCACTAACCGAACTGTCTTTGCTACCTCAAGATTGTCTACCAGTGTACTAGTCTAGGAAATATTTTTAGGTTTTAAATCAACACCAAATCTATTCCATAGGTAAAGCTAGCACTCTTTTAAAAATAAAATTATCTGAATAAAGATTTGATAAAGTGGATTAAGGATAGGATAAAGCCACTTGTAGAGTTGAACTCCGATAAGCTGCCCGCATGCTTTCCACTGCACTATACACCATTATCAATTACGGGCAGTAAAATAATTTTGATGTCGGGTAATTTTGACTTTCTATTACTATTCATAAAAAAAAAAAACAGTTATGGCAAATCGTACAGATATTTGAATTTTAAATTTTTCGACAATGAAATATCAGAAAAATACTTTTGAGGCCTTTGAACACAAAAATTTGGTTTTTAAATTGTATGGAAATATATTTTAGGAGATTCCTTTGGGAAGAGCTGGATTTTAGACTCTCATCTTTTCAATTTAATTATACTGTACGACTCTAAGGCTTGTCAACTTACCGACTGCCCTTTCATACCGTATAACTGGGCTCTACAACTAGGAAGTTCATTTAGCTATGTACTATTGGTAAAGAACATCTGTGGCACTGTCAGGACCATAATATCATTATAAAATATAAAAAAGACTGTATTAGCGCATTCAGTAACCACTTGTTGGAGCAAAGATATAGATTTTGCTATAAATTCAACTTTTAATTTGTTCTGCCAGGAATATTAGTTTATTGGGTGGCCAAGAAACGTACCTGAATTCAATTCCTCAAATCAGTCGAATCAGAATTATTTCTCAGATTAGGCTAGCTTCAAAAAAAAATCTGTTCGATTATTTATTTTACGGACGGAAATACAAATATTTTTTCCTGAAAGCCAATTGTAAATTGTGTAACGAGGCTAGTTCTAAAGACGATCTTTGTCATTTCTTTACAGGATGTAACATTTTTAAAGTAGCTGAGAAATAAATTCTTACTATGTTATTTTCAAGAGGAGCAGGTTTCTAACTTGGTCCAATTTGGAAAAATTATTGTACTTAGATGACATCAAAGGGAACAATATTTGTAAATATTTATACTATTGAGGGATTAAGATTAGGATCAATATTATTGTAGGACTTTGAACATGTACTATTGTTGTCTCTTTTGTACTTTTGTGTTTGAATTATTCTCTGGCTTAACATCCATTTCTTCAAAATATCATTACAATTATTCTCATTTATCTGTATGTTAAGATGCTGAAGATTTCCATTATATTAAAACTGTCCGGTAGGACAGTTGTATAAGGGTTGACCATCAAAAACTGCACGAAAAAGCGTAACGTTGAAAAACACCCAAATTTGACAATTTTTTTCTCTTTTTCTATAAAAGATAAAATTCCCAAATTTTCTTTAAATCTTACTCCAAACCCTCCTTCATAACTGTAATTTTTTTGCAACCACCCAGATCTAATAGGTTTCGAGAAAAAAGTTGCCGAAAATGAGCAAAAACCGCTTTTTCAAAAAATGTTCTTGTTCTTGTTCTTCTTCTTCTTGTTCTTGTTGTTACCTTTTTGTAAACAACGTAGCGCCTAAACGCGTGAACCGATTTTCATGAATGAGGTGTCATTCGATTCAATATTTTATGTAGATGCGCCTTTTGTGGGTCCCGACGCTGTACATCGAATGGGAGAGGAGTTAGCCCCCTTTATGTAAGGCCCCCTCCAAAATTATTATTACTAATTACTCTGTAAATCTTGGCCCGATTTTGATAAAATTTGGTAGGATGACAGGGTTAGGGCTCCCCTACGTAACATTAAAGCGGCGATCAGCTCTTACACTTGTTAAGGGGAAGTATAGCAATCGTTTCAAATTATCGACACGTGAACCGATTTTTATGAATGAAGTGTCATTCGAATCGAAATTTTAAACAGATTTGCACTTTAAAAGTCTCGGCACCGTGCCTCATAAGGAGGGGAGTTTGCCCCGCCCAAATAAGGCCCTTTCTAAAACTATTATTACCAATATTTCTATAACGCTTAGTCCGATTTTGATAAAATTCAGCTCGAATAAGTGGTTAAAGCTCCTCTACGTGGCTGTGAAGTGCCATCATGCTCTTACACCTACTAAGAGGAAGTACTGCAATCGTTAAAATTATCAATGAGTGAACCGATTTACATCAATGAATTGTCGTTCGATTCAAAATCTTTGCCTTTTAGGGAGAAGTACTGTAATCGCAGTTTATTTTTCTTGCTCCTCTTAAAAGGAAGTACTGAAATCGCAGTTTAATTTTGCTATTTACCTACAAATACCTTCCTATTTTATTCAAAACGCTTTCTCAAAAAAATGGTTATTGAGGATGGTTTGGGGACCGCAACTATAACCATTCTTTAAAAAGATCTCTCCAGTGATAGTTACGGTTCCGATTTAACACCTTATCAGGTTATAATGATAGAATAGCTTATTCCAAATTTTAAAAAAATCTGTAAAGCAGACGTAACTTTGCTAATAGACAAAAAGGAAAATCTATCCAAAAGGTACAAAAATCTCCTTAACAAAAACTTACAGTTTAAAAAGTTAAGTATAAGGGTTGATTAAACGCCAAAAGGTACACAAATCAGCAAGTACCCAACATTTCATTAATACTTCATTGATATTATTTAAGTAATTTTACCGCATTAATTTTCATTAATATTTTTTAAGAATTTATTAGATGTCACATACCCTTATGCTGGCCATTTTCATCTACAAAATAGTTATAATTGTGATAAAATGTATATTATATCTTCGTATAAATAGGTACTTTATTTTAACTCTATTCCAAATTATTCTTCTGATTTCTCTTTAATGTGCCCTTTATTCTGAAGTTGTCACATATACATGCATGTTAAATTAGAAAAAGACAAATTTAGAGTCGGCTACTGTTTAAATTTGAATCACGGAGGATTTAAAACAATATTTCAGTCTTGAATTCGTCTTACCGAAATATTCGTGAGGACAAATAACACACAGTTAATAACAAGTAGATTATTCAACATTATTTATTCATTTCTCAATTGTAATTTAATTTAGTTCCCCTAATTTTACTTATAGTAAAATACTGGAATAATTAGCTGTCCTAAAAATATGCATATCTTATTTATTTTATATTACATATACACAACATTGTGGGATGAATACCTAGATTGAGAATGTAATTGAAGAAAACTATATTATTTGCGATAAAGCCAGATAATTATTATCTATTATTATAAACGTTTGACTACTACATGTAATAACAATTACTTTAATCGAAGAATGAACTTAAACCGACGATTTTTATTTAAAAATAAAAATAAATAAATAAAATCATTTATGTATGTTGGTGTAAGCATTTTTTAAAAAAATTTATGAATTTTTTAGCCTCATATTTTTTTATTTATTATAACGTATTCTTTTTCACCTGTAATCAATAGTTTGATTATTATAGATAAATAGATATTACAGTCAATCTAAGTTAAATGGTGTGCTACTTGAACAAATATTTTGTAGATGAAAATGGCCAGCATAAGGGTATGTGACATCTAATAAATTCTTAAAAAATATTAATGAAAATTAATGCGGTAAAATTACTTAAATAATATCAATGAAGTATTAATGAAATGTTGGGTACTTGCTGATTTGTGTACCTTTTGGCGTTTAATCAACCCTTATACTTAACTTTTTAAACTGTAAGTTTTTGTTAAGGATTGTCTAATAAGGTTTCCTATAACCATATGTATTAAAACTGTCCGGTAGGACAGTTGTATAACGGTTGATCGTCAAAAAGTGCACCAAAAAGCGTAACGTTGAAAAACACCAAACTTTGACAATTTTTTTCTCTTTTTCAATTAAAAAATAAAATTTCCAAATTTTCTTTAAAATAAAGGGCAAACCCTCCTTTATAACTGTAATTTTTTTTGCAACAACCCAGATCTTATAGGTTTCGAGAAAAAAGTTTCCGAAAATGAGCAAAAACGGCTTTTTCAAAAAATGTTCTTGGTCTTGTTGTTACCTTTTTTGTAAACTGCGTAGCGCTTAAACGCTTAAACTGATTTTCATGAATGAGATGTCATTCGATTCGGAATCTTATGCAGATGTGTTTTTTGGGGGTCTCGATGCTGTACATCGAATGGGAGAGGAGTTAGCCCCCTTTATGTAAGGCCCCCCTTAAAAATTATTATTTCTAATTACTCTGTAAATCTTGGCCCGATTTTGATAAAAATTGGTAGAATGATAGGGTTAGGGCTCCCCTACGTAACATTAAAGCGGCGATCAGCTCTTACACTTGTTAAGGGGAAGTATAGGAATCGTTTCAAATTATCGACACGTGAATCGATTTTCATGAATGAAGTGTCATTCAAATCGAAATTTTGTACAGATTTGCACTTTAAAAGCCTCGACGCTGTGCCTTAAAAGGAGGGGAGTTCGTCCCATCCAAATAAGGCCCTTTCTAAAACTATTATTTCCAATATTTCTATAACCCTTATTCCGATTTTGATAAAATTTAGCATTTTTATGTAAATTACAATTTTTTACAGGATTTCAAAGAACTTTGCATTGTCAAATTAGTATTTTTTATAATGTTTATTATGTTATCAGTTTTGTATTCTCATCCCCTTGTTATGGTGGTAACTTTAAAGCAAAAAAATATATTATTGTTATTATTATCATTATTATTATTATTATTATTATATTAAATTATTGAGTTTGTGTATAGCTCAATAAAATTGAAGTAGCAGTGGGGCACATTTATTTCCTTGAGGTATATCCTTCATCTTAGCAAATATTGCTGCGCTAGAATCCTCTCAACCTGTATGTGTGCAGATACAAACTACCACTTCTTGTATTCCCGAAGGACCTCTTTTCTATTATTTGAGCTTACAATCTAAGCAGGTGGTTTGGCAGTGATGTTGTGTTTTATATATTCTTTTATCATTCGATTTTCATACGAAATAAAGTTTATCACTATTTATACATCCTTTAGAATGGCTAACCTGTATAAATATTACGCTAATTGTCTTGTTCATGGGTTAAGCTGTAAATATTTCTTGTACAGTTTCATTCTCAAAATCTTTCTGCATATTTCTTACGAGATACTTTTCCTTTAATAAGCCGTAAGAGTACTGCGGTTATGTCAAAAAGTTTGTTTTTTCTGAAGTCTTCTCGGTTTTTGAAAATTATTTTTAATTAATTTCTACACAGCTGCTTTTCAAATGATGTACCTTCTTGTCTGATAGTTATCAGTATTCATTCCAAAAATTGGGGAGAATTTTCGTTGGTTTATTTGATATACTGTTGATTTGCAGATCGTTTAATTCAGCCTTAGATAAAGGTTCGAATTTTATTTTGGGTTGTTATTAGTGCAAGGTTATGAACGTACAATTTTTTTTATTGCTTTTTTTATAAATTGATTTAAGACGCATCAACATCTAAGATTATTGGCGCCCGGAGCTTTTTTTCAGTGCACTACCGACCTCCGGACAGTGTTCTATCGTTACAGACAACACCATCCATAACCGGACAGTGAGCTGTAAAAATCTCCTAGAAAACAGAAAAAATTTATGGGCCAGCAGCTGGATTCGAACCCGGAACTTCCGCGTGGGAGTCCAATATGCTAACCGCATGGCTAATCCCTTCCATTATGATTATTATTATTTTTATGTATAGTCGAACCTCTCAATAACGGACACTGGCGGGGGAAAGCAAAGTGGCCGCTGTTTGGAGGTGGCCGTTAGAAGGAGGTAGGCAAGTTTCATAATGAAAAAATATGAATTTTTTTTCCAAACGTCTATTTAAAAATTGTTTATTATTAATAGATTTAAAAACGTACATAATTGCATAATTATTTAGCTTTATGATATGCATCAAATGTTTCTTAATTATCCAAAAAATTTATCAAAAAACTACCATATTATTGACTTATTTAATAAGGTTTATAATAATCATCACATTTATTCATAACAATAATAATTTATGGTAAAATTATCATCATACTATCATCTATTATTAGAAAAATAGAACAAACCTTTCGGCAAGTTGACGATGACTCGACTTGGTTTTTGCAAAATCTTGCAACACATTTATTTTCTCTTCTAGAGTTAACCACTTTCGTTTAAGAGACATATCGGAAAAAAAAATATTGTTCGTCTAAAGTAATATTGAAAATTGATTAAAATGGTACAAGATGTATGAGCTTAGATAGGAAACTTTAGGAAAAACCAGAAAAAAAAGAGAAAAACTTGAGAGGGGATAATTATTTTGATCACCGCGTCAAACGAACTTTTAATAATAAGGTGGTCGTTGGTGGGAGGTGAAACATTTAATCCGTTCCCCAAAATCAATGTCCCGCGGTCGTTATGTAGAGTGACCCGATAGACGGAGGTTCTTTTATATAGAAAGTGTATAGGGGTAAAACGGGGAAATCCAAAAACTGTCCGTAAATGGAGGTGGTCGCTAGTGAGAGTGTCCTTTATGGGAGGCTCGACTGTATTTATTTTATTTTTTTATATTTAAGGCGCGTCGACATCTAAGGTTATTGGCGCCCGGAGCTTTTTTCAGTGCACTGCCGGCCTCCGGACAGTGTTCTCTCGTTACAGACAACACTGACCATCACCGGACAGTGAGCTGTAAGAAGCTCCTAGGAAGAGAAAATGTAAGGGTCAGCTGCTGGATTCGAACCCGGGACCTCCGCATGGGAGTCCAGTATGCTAACTCATAGCTAATCCCTTCCCCATCTGAGCATATTTTTTTTTTAATAACCTCAGCTGTTGAGGTTATTAGCGCCAGCATATTATTATTATTATTATTATTAAAATGCAAAATAATTCGTTCTGGAAGTGAACTTCTTTAGGAAGTAATCTACACGAAGATTACGAACGGAAAATGTGTCTAAGTAGAGATTTGGACCATCAGCTGCAGCTTGGCTATTGGACTCAGACGAGCCAATCCATCTACCTTTGCATTACCTAATTTAAACTGATAATAATATTTACGTAAGCAATCAGCAATTGGTCAATTAAAACGTAAAAATTTGATGCTGTTACTCAACTTGTTTTTCGAGTTCAGTAGATATTAAAACTTTTCACTCAGGGGAAAATTTAATTCGGAAAATACGATTGCAATACTCTCCTCTTAAGAGCAGAAAGAAAATGTGGAAATCAATTATCAGACTGGTTTTACTTTAATAAGAAATCAGTTAATATTATTCTAGCGGAATTTTTACTTAATCTTTAATGAATTCTCATTTCCGGAATATAGAAGTCCGGATATTAGCCCACTACGAAGAATCAGTTGCGCTGATAGTAATTTAGATATTTCCCTTAAATGATTGCTGGGGCTTGTATTACAGACAGGAAATTTCCTTTCTAAAAGTATATCTCTTTAAATTTCTACAATAATTCTTCCTTCCTGCCATTCAATTGCTATCTAGGCGAGCCTACAGCCTCAAGTAGGCTGAAACCAAGATAGAGAGCATCCACTCTTTACCTAGAGGACTGAAACAGTTATACCCATTAATTAACAGAAACACACCGCTCTAAACACTGCTGCACTGTACTGCTGCTCTACAAGACGCTCCTTAGACCTCTTTTAACATCCAGCCAGCCCAGTCTGGAGATTACAGCTAGCAAAACACTGACCGAAAAGACCTGCAGACTGCACATCAACACAAAACTGCAACAAGCATACACTCGACTGAAACAGTTATACCCATTAATTAACAGAAACACACCGCTCTAAACACTGCTGGTACTGTACTGCTCTACAAGACGCTCCTTAGACCTCTTTTAACATCCAGCCTGCCTAGTCTGGAGATTACAGCTAGCAATACACTGCACGAAAAGACCTGCAGACTGCACATCAACACAAAACTGCAACAAGCATTACACTCGACTGAAACAGTTATACCCACTAATTAATAGAAACACACCGCTCTAAACACTGCTGGTACTGTACTGCTCTACAAGACGCTCCTTAGACCTCTTTTAACATCCAGCCAGCCCAGTCTGGAGATTACAGCTAGCAACACACTGACCGAAAAGACCTGCAGACTGCACATCAACACAAAACTGCAACAAGCATTACACTCGACTGAAACAGTTATACCCACTAATTAATAGAAACACACCGCTCTAAACACTGCTGGTACTGTACTGCTCTACAAGACGCTCCTTAGACCTCTTTTAACATCCAGCCTGCCTAGTCTGGAGATTACAGCTAGCAACACACTGCACGAAAAGACCTGCAGACTGCACATCAACACAAAACTGCAACAAGCATTACACTCGACTGAAACAGTTATACCCACTAATTAACAGAAACACACCGCTCTAAACACTGCTGGCACTGTACTGCTCTACCAAGACGCTCCTTAGACCTCTTTTAACATCCAGCCTGCCTAGTCTGGAGATTACAGCTAGCAACACACTGCACGAAAAGACCTGCAGACTGCACATCAACACAAAACTGCAACAAGCATACACTCGACTGAAACAGTTATACCCATTAATTAACAGAAACACACCGCTCTAAACACTGCTGGTACTGTACTGCTCTACAAGACGCTCCTTAGACCTCTTTTAACATCCAGCCTGCCTAGTCTGGAGATTACAGCTAGCAACACACTGCACGAAAAGACCTGCAGACTGCACATCAACACAAAACTGCAACAAGCATTACACTCGACTGAAACAGTTATACCCACTAATTAACAGAAACACACCGCTCTAAACACTGCTGGCACTGTACTGCTCTACAAGACGCTCCTTAGACCTCTTTTAACATCCAGCCTGCCCAGTCTGGAGATTACAGCTAGCATCACACACTGACGAAAAGACCTGCAGACTGCACATCAACACAAAACTGCAACAAGCATTACACTCGACTGAAACAGTTATACCCACTAATTAACAGAAACACACCGCTCTAAACACTGCTGGCACTGTACTGCTCTACAAGACGCTTCTTAAACCTCTTTTAACATCCAGCCTGCCCAGTCTGGAGATTACAGCTAGCCCCCATGGTTTACTGGGAACCCACAAATACCCGGAGAACTGGACATTCAAGCCATTCACACTCACATGACCAAACTAACGGACAACTTCTTCCTCACCCTTCACACTCTGCCATCTACAACCACCTTGGCAAGCCTACAGCTTCAAGAAGACTGAAACCAAGACTGTATTAAGATCTATGAAGAACTGAACACCACTTGGAACATCTATCGTTATGTCTAAAGCTCTTAGTGAGCTCGCTCATACTTAATTTGTAAAAATATATAATTTCTACGATATCTAATTTTATTTAACTGTATCCTAACAAAGCTAACTTGCTTCTGTTACGTTTATGGTCAAACTGGATTAGTAAACTAGATAGTACAATTAAGGTCTCCCTAATTTAGAAATTAATCTTTACAAATAATAAAAAGAAAGAATCTTCCCTACATTATTCAGAAAACCAAATCCGATTTTTTATCCCTGATAACTAGGGAACGGATTCGTATGTATTTACATATTTTTTTCTAGGCAATTTACAGACGTTTTTCAACTAGAAGTATTCATACTGACACTTTTTAAGCCGTTTGAGTCTACTTTTATTTCACATATTTCCACATATTTGGATGTTATCGCATATTTATACATATTTGATTAAAATAAATAAATATTTCTACATATTTAATCAAAATATGTACATATTTTTTCATATTTTTCATTTTGGGCATATTTCATAATTGACAGGAACTGTGAACCACAGACTGTAGGGCTGTGAATCACAGTGGGTACAATGGTTATTGTAATTTACACAGAATGCTGCTAAACAGTGACGGGCACTTGTTAGTTCTTTGAAGTTGTCTGTTCTTTCAGCTCGTTCGTTGAAGTGTCCAATTCATTTCGTTCGGTCACTTAGTGTATTCTTTTTTAGGTGAAATGCCACGAACATCGGCCTCAAACAAACAACTGGTTGCTAAATATCTTCGCGAGTTTCCAGCAGAACTTTTTCGAAGTGATGGAGACATTTTGTACTGCACAGCTTGTGGCAAGCGCGTTTCTTGCTCTCAACGTTCCCAAGTCACCCAACATATTGCCACCGGATCGCACATAGAGAATAAAAACAGAAAGAAAGAGAGGACGTCCTATCAAGCCTTCCTTACATCTCCATCATCAAGTAAGTCTACTCTGAATACATATCTGTGTCGGGCTTTGGTTACAGCAGATATCCCTTTCCACAAACTTAAAAATCCTCATTTCAAAGGATTCTTAGAGACCTATATTGGGAAAAAAATGCCTGACGAGAGCACTCTGCGGAAAAACTACCTGGAAGATATCTATAAAGATACACTAACCAAAATTCTAGAAAATATCAAAGACGAGATAACTTCTTTCAGCAAGGCACCTATAACATGTGTAGATGCTGAACGATCTTTTAGTCGTTACAAGTCCATCTTACGCCCAGATCGTCGTCACTTTACGTTCCAACATTTGAAATTTCATGTGGTTGCAAACAATTTCGAAGAGTGAAGTTTTCAAAATTGAAAATTTAACACATCTTTTTATAAATAGTAAAAATGTTCTTTGTTGTATAAATCATAATAACTTGTAAAAACAAATTATTTTGTTTCTAATAAATTATTATAAATTGTAAAAATGTTCTTTTCTTGAATAAATAATTATAACTTGCCCCCCCAAAAAAAATTCCATTTTCATAAAAAAAATGTCCATTTTACTTAAATATTCCAGAAAATATTTTAAGAAAATCACATATTTTCCACATAATTGACGAAAATAAATGCATATTTTAATTAAATATTTGGCATTTTTAAATACATAAAAATCCGTTCCTTACTGATAACCAACCAAATCTAGCGCAGTACAGTATTTACAAACATACCATTTTTTAAAACACTTTTTTTGCACTCAACGTACCTTAAAATACCAAAAGCTTGGGAGATTGCAAAACATCCTGACTAAAGGAGTAAGAGTAAAAAAATATAAATATAAAATTGTTTATCAGTATCGTAGTGTTTATAAAGGATCTATCCCGACTAAGTTCATTCGAATGAACTTGAACGTTGAGTGTTACGTCAGTAAATAATGGAAGCAATCTTAAACATGCTTGAAGCTGGGTATCAACACATCGCTCTGCCCAACCTCCCAAATATCCATCACGAACAGAATGCTTGAGCAGATAAAGGACCCACTCTCTTTTGTATATGAATTATTTATCAAGTACTCCAAGAAACATGCGAAGAAGGTAGCAAGTTTTGTTCCTGATACCTTTAGCCCGAACACATCACATTCTTTTGTAAACAGCACTCAGAAGAATTACCTTCGCCAATAACAATTCCCATATATTAAATACACAATGCTTTTGCAATTAAAGAAGTAGTCGGTAATTAGAATATTTGAATTTTATAAGTTGAATTAATTATTAGGTCTATCTTCTCGCCAACTTTCAACTTGTATATGTATACAGGGTGTATGCGGAGGAGTGCTCGAAACTTCGGGAGGTGATTCAGCAGTTCAAATGCAACAAAAAATATTCTATTCACTTTGGCCCGATTCCCAATGGTGTCCAAGATATTTGCATTTTTTAACTTTTCCGTCGATATTCGCGTTTTTTCGCTCATAAAAACGGCCGTAACTTTTCTATCCTTTATGCTACAACAGATCTGCTTATTCCAAACGAAAGAGCATTAAATTCCCTATAAATCAGCTTAACCCAGAGCCTCAAAACGTTTCTTATAAACAATGAAATTTTTAATTTAATGTCTAAAAAATTCGTTCTAGATTATTTTTGTTAAAATTTTCAACTGCATTTTTTTCAATGATTAATGAATCAAGGAGTCACATAATTTCAGAAAAAAGTTGCGCATTTATTGAGCTTCAAGACCATATGGATCTTTTTGGTTTTTAATAAAACCCTACCCCGAACAGAGGGGTGTAAATGCAGAGAACTGTGAAGATGCGTAACCGACTTTTCACTACTAATTTACTCAAATGTCAATTTTTGGAGAAGGAACAAAAAGAAAAGTAACCATTTTAGTTTTTCACAATTATTATTTAATAAAACGGAAGTAAAAAATAAAGTAGCAATAAAACGCAGTAGTTGACTACAATTGTTTGTGCAACTTATTTGAATGACATAATGGAGGTTTTTTTTTTTCATCAAAGTTAATTAATTAATAATAATTCAAAAATAAAATAGTTATATTTTTTTTGTTCCTTCTTAAAAAATTGATCAGTTTTGAATTATTATTAATTAACTTTGATGGAAAAAAACCTCCATTATGTCGTTAAAATATGTTGCACAAACAATTGTAGTCAAAAACTAAAAATTTGCCACAATTCTTTCCCACTTCCTTGTTTGAATAGTTCGAACAATTTTTGTAGCAATTTTAGCTAAGCACCTGCCTATTATACTTTTTCACTTCTGCGTTTTATTGCTACTTTAATTTTTACTTCCGTTTTATTAAATAATAATTGTTAAAAACTAAAATGGTTACTTTTCTTTTTGTTCCTTCTCCAAAAATTGACATTTGAGTAAATTACTAGTGAAAAGTCGGTTACGCAACATCCCAGTTTTCTGCATCTACACCCCCTCTGTTCGGGGTAGTGTTTTATTAAAAACCAAAAAGATCCATATGGTCTTGAAGCTCAATAAATGCGCAATTTTTTCTTAAATTATGCAGCTCCTTGATTCATTAATCATTGAATAAATACAGTTGAAAATTTTAACAAAAATCATAGAGAACGAACGAATTGTTTAGACATTAAAGTAAACATTTCATTGTTGATAAGAAACATTTTGAGGCTCTGGGTTAAGCATATTTATAGGAAATTTAATGCTCTTTCGTTTGGAATACTCAGATTTGTTGTAGGATAAAGGATAGAAAAGTTACGGCCGTTTTTATGGCGGAAAACACGTAATATCGACGGAAAAATTAAAAATGCAAATATCTTGGACACTATTGAGAATTGGGCCAAAGTGAATAGAATATTTTTTGTTACATTTGAGCTGCTGAATCACCTCCCGAATTTTCGACCACTCCTCCGTGTACACCTTGTATAAAAATAATAATAATAATAATAATAATAAACAAACCAAATAAAAGTGCTGTATCTGTGAAGTTCGTAACTCAAAATTAGAGCAAAGCGTTGGAACTGTTTTTCAGAAAATAAAAATAACTTGTATTGAACAAACCACTCGTTTTTCTTTTACTGTTTTACTTCAAACGTGGTTAGTACATGGACAAAGGTTATGACAAGGACAAAGTAGTAGTGATGGGCTATTAGAGCGGACTCGTTCCACTGGAACGAGTCCGATGGTGGAACGAGTTGATTCAAATCCCTATTTTAAAAAAAAGTGATTCCGCCCCGCCCCAAAAAATTGAGGCAAATTAAAATGAAAATAATTAATACTGTAGTCGTTTACACTAAAATAAAACTGACTTAAGGCTACTATGTAGAAGTTCACTGACACATTCCAACTTGTAAGAGGAATCCACACCAAAATACAAAACCTGGCGAGCTTAAATACTGATGCTTGAAGAATAAAATAAGTTGGAAGGTTTTTTTAGAATATCAATTCTAAAATAATATTCATTTTATTATTTTGTTAATTTCTAAACAAAAGTAGGGGTCGATCTAAGACAGGGAGTCGAAGGAAAAATAATTTCGTACCCAATATAGCGAACCTTGCAAAGAAACACCAGGCACACCCATCTCATTAATTAAAAAGCAATGCAGTGCAGGTGGAGTCAGTCGTCGTTGTCATGGTGATGGAACCGTTTAACGACTCCGGCCCAACACCAGCAATTTCATTGGTTAAATCCACTGGAATTGGTGGAGTCAAATCCGGAGTGATTTAAATCCTTTTGAAACCGGACTCGTTCCATTTTTTCGTTCACTGAATCTAGCCAATAGAAAATGCTGGAGCTGGAACCGGAGTCGTTAAACGGTTCCATCACCATGACAACGACGACTGACTCCACCTGCATTCTAGATCATTTGTGTTTGTACATTATATTTTATTTGAAATTCTTCGTATTTTACGAGAGTAATGGACAAAAACAAATTTTTAAAACTTAAAAACATCTTGAGAAAGCGTTATAATGTTTTTTGTTTTCAAATGAAACAAATATTTAACTAAAACCTACTTCCAATCGACGAATGTTTGTGAAATAGGTGATAGAGTGGGAGGGATACAGCAGTAAGTAAACCAGTTAGGTAATACTATTTTTTAGCTCAGTATTACTTTGATCGTCGTCATGACATGTACACCATTTAACTTTCGCCAATGAAGATAAGAGAAAGAGCGTCCAGCCGCTAAGTTAAAGATTTGGCACACAGCTTTTTCTTTTTGTAAAATAATAAGCTATTTTAAAAGCTTGATATTAATTCATAGTAAATAAATATTTCTTTCTTTATGAGTAATTATCATTTTGTTTGAAGGGTTATAATTTTTTTTTATGGGAATAATTTCCTACCCATTTGCGTTTTTCTTCTTGAATCAAGTTAACTCCGGTGGTCAAGCTAGATAACGACAAAACTGCAGTTGCTTTAATTTTTATATTTGACTAGCCTATTTTTGTTAATATTTGGTTACGTTGTTAATTTTATATTTATCAGATCAATTGGAAATTAGGGAACTACTTAATGTGTGTTAAAGAAATATAGTTTTGTTATTAACTGGAAAAGCTAACTTTTAATGATTTATTTAATTACAATGCGTGACATTTGTACTAATACATAGGGTAAGTACAGACTGGAATCAGTGAACGAGTTGTTGGAATCGATTCCAACCCTGGAACCGATTCAAATCCAACGACTCCAAACGCGGACTCGCTCTGCCCATCACTACAAAGTAGTTTTAAATAAACTTCCAGCAATGCAAATACTAGCCGCCAGGCAGAGCTGCAGTGGTGGGCATCAGAAGAGTAGGGATGGTCAACAGTTTTTGGAAGGAGTGGGAGATAGGTAGTGGTGATGGAGACCCATACTTGTGTGTAAAGTAACGATATATTTGTTAGAAAGGGGATAAAAGAAATACTGGGAGAAAAAAAGTCGCAGTAAAAAAATGTCAAAAGTAAGTCACAAAGCAAAAAATGAAAAAAAGAAAATAAGTCACAGAATGTTAAGGACATAATCATTGCACTATGAACCACATAGATAGGGGATGACTGGAAATTGTATCCCTACTATTATGCTGTTTCTCCCACTCTTGTCCGTGTATTGTTGGTAACATTGTTATTATTGTATCCCAATTATGATGTGACAAGAGTTCAGATGAAATGTGCCTATACTGTGTACTTTATTATTCGCTACTTTGTCCAGATTAATGTGAATTTAAATAAGTATCTGCAAGTTTGTGCAGCAAGTATGTTAAAAGTGTTATGGAAAATGAAGCATAAGGTATGTACAATGTACAGAAATATATATATATTTTTTTGTATGCAGTGAAATAAAATTTTACACCTTTGCGAAATCTGTAAATCTAATTTAATAGATTAGAAAAAAGAATTCCACAATTCAATTGTGACTGGCTGATAAATAGCCACCTAAATATAAAACCAAAAATCTTTGTAACGAATAATAGTATAACGTTTATTTGAAAAATTAAAGTGCGATCATTGGTAGAATTGTCTTTACTGCAATCTAAATGATGTATAATAATAATAATAATGTGTTTATTTAATGATGATACAAAATAATACAAAACATAATGAACTTAGAATGGACATTGTGTTATGTCCGTCTGCAGAGGTTGGACCTCACTTACAAAAATACATACAAATATTTTTCATCTATGAAAACTTAGTTTCTTATTTTTATTACAAAAAACAAAAAGATTCTTTATTACAGAAAATTAAAATAGCAATTGCAAACATAATATTAACAAATTTAAATCAATTATTTAAATCCGCAAAACCTTAAAGTAAATTTAAAAATTGTAGTTAGAAATCAAAAACTGTCTGTAATTAGCCGCCTCCAAGTGGTACCAATAAAGGCGCTTAAAACTATTATTCTGCCCATTCAGGTAACTAATTATTTCAGTTCTAGTTAACGTTTTCTTATTAAACCACCGGATTCTAAATACTTTAAGAACTGGACATTCAGCATGAAATAAATCTTCCAACTACTTTGAGATTACACATTGAACAGAGGTGACTCTCGCTTTTACGACCCACTCTATAGTTTAAATTTATTAGCTGCTCCCTAAATTTCATTATAGTTTGCATAAAGTGTAACTTGTTTGCATCTTTATTGTAATGATTTTGACCCAAATCTATAATTAACTCTTTATACAAAACAATGAAAAGTTAAATTCGCAGCTTTAGCCAACAAATTTCTTTTAAAGGACTGTTTTATTTTCTATACTAAAACCTCAAAATGATGTTCAACCTCCACTGTCATAATTTATAAGTTCCATATCGTGCCTTTGACAAATATCATTAAATTCTTTAAACTAAAATATTTTTTCTCTTATAATTTGTTCTGCTAAAATCTTTGGTAATCGTTTATATTGGTAAAGTAAGCACTTTCCGGATGTAGCGATAATGTAAGCTCAGTGTAAAAACGAATATAGGTGTCAAACCCGACCTCCAAGTATATAACATAACTGGGCGTGTTTTTTTTTGGCAACAGAAACAATCTTTTAATGAAAAATTGTATTTAAACTTTCTATTATATCATTCCAGAAGAACGCCTAAGTCTGCGCGGTATAACTAACTATGGCTCTAGCTACTGCATTTTAACATTTCAAATTTAACTGAAATCGGTACACCATTTTTATTGAATACGTTACTGTAATTCGCCATAATACTTGCTTTAGCCGCTCGAAGTCGATCTTCCAAGTGGTGTTGGAAAGCTAATTGTGGAGTTAACCAAACACCCCAAATATTTATATTGTTTGACTACTTCTATTTCCGTTCCGTTAAAGTACCACTTCCCATTCCTGGCTAATTTCCCTCCTCGACTGAAAACCATAAACTTCGACTTATCAAGATTAACCGACAAATTCCAAGTTTCGCAATAAGTGGACAATCTATTAATCATTCTACATGATGTATATTTGTTGAAACTTGACAATTTTGAGCGCAAAAATCACCGGAATAAAAAAAAAAAATATTCTTATAAACGAGGATTTGCCCAAGATTTCAAAGAAAATTTGGGAAATTTATCTTTTATGGAAAAATAAAGAAAAATTATCAAATTAGAAATTTTCTTGCAAATTTTTCGTGCAGTTTTTGTCAGTCAACCCTTACACAACTGTCCCATCGGACAGTTTTAGTATAACTTATAAGCAATATAAATAATTATTCTTAATTAGAACTTATACTGGAATAAAAAGAAAAGATTTATGTGCACATCAAAAAATTTTATAAATGAATTTGTGGAATGAATGAATGCTAATTTTTTAACTATAGTCGCATAAAAAGGAAAATAACTTATTAAAAATAGTTCAAAATAAAAATGCTTATTTTGAATTAAAACTGTCCGGTAGGACAGTTGTATAAGGGTTGACCATCAAAAACTGCACGAAAAAGCGTAACGTTGAAAAACACCCAACTTTGACAATTTTTTTCTATTTTTCTATAAAAGATAAAATTCCCAAATTTTCTTTAAATCTTACTCCAAACCCTCCTTTATAACTGTAATTTTTTTGCAACCACCCAGATCTAATAGGTTTCGAGAAAAAAGTTGCCAAAAATGAGCAAAAACGGCTTTTTCAAAAATTGTTGTTCTTCTTCTTCTTCTTCTTCTTGTTGTTGTTACCTTTTTTGTAAACTGCGTAGCGCCTAAACGCGTGAACCGATTTTCATGAATGAGGTGTCATTCGATTCGGAATTTTATGTAGATGTGCCTTTTGTGGGTCTCGACGCTGTACATCGAATGGGAGAGGGGTTAGCCCCCTTTATGTAAGGCCCCCTCTAAAATTATTATTTCTAAATTCTCTGTAAATCTTGGCCCGATTTTGATAAAATTTGGTAGGATGATAGGGTTAGGGCTCCCCTACGCATTATAGCGACGATCTGCTCTTACACTTGTTAAGGGGAAGTATAGCAATCGTTTCAAATTATCGACACGTGAACCGATTTTCATGAATGAAGTGTCATTCGAATCGAAATTTTGTACAGATTTGTACTTTAAAAGTCTCGACGCTATGCCTCATAAGGAGGGGAGTTCGCCCCACCCAAATAAGGCCCTTTCTAAAACTATTATTACCAATATTTCTACAAAGCTTAGTCCGATTTTGATAAAATTTAGCACGAAGAAGTGATTAAAGCTCCTCTACGTGGCTGTGAAGTGCCTTCATGCTCTTACACCTACCAAGAGGAAGTACTGCAATCGTTAAAATTATCAATGAGTGAACCGATTTACATCAATGAATTGTCGTTCGATTCAAAATCTTTGCCTTTTAGGGAGAAGTACTGTAATCGCAGTTTATTTTTCTTGCTCCTCTTAAAAGGAAGTACTGAAATCGCAGTTTAATTTTGCTATTTACGTACAAATACCTTCCTATTTTATTCAAAACGATTTCTCAAAAAAATGGTTATTGAGGATGGTTTGGGGACCGCAACTATAACCATTCTTTAAAAAGATCTCTCCAGTGGTAGTTACGGTTCCGATTTAACACCTTATCAGGTTATAATGATAGAATAGCTTATTCCAAATTTTAAAAAAATCTGTAAAGCAGACGTAACTTTGCTAATAGACAAAAAGGAAAATCTATCCAAAAGGTACAAAAATCTCCTTAACAAAAACTTACAGTTTAAAAAGTTAAGTATAAGGGTTGATTAAACGCCAAAAGGTACACAAATCAGCAAGTACCCATCATTTCATTAATACTTCATTGATATTATTTAAGTAATTTTACCGCATTAATTTTCATTAATATTTTTTAAGAATTTATTAGATGTCACATACCCTTATGCTGGCCATTTTCATCTACAAAATAGTTATAATTGTGATAAAATGTATATTATATCTTCGTATAAATAGGTACTTTATTTTAACTCTATTCCAAATTATTCTTCTGATTTCTCTTTAATGTGCCCTTTATTCTGAAGTTGTCACATATACATGCATGTTAAATTAGAAAAAGACAAATTTAGAGTCGGCTACTGTTTAAATTTGAATCACGGAGGATTTAAAACAATATTTCAGTCTTGAATTCGTCTTACCGAAATATTCGTGAGGACAAATAACACACAGTTAATAACAAGTAGATTATTCAACATTATTTATTCATTTCTCAATTGTAATTTAATTTAGTTCCCCTAATTTTACTTATAGTAAAATACTGGAATAATTAGCTGTCCTAAAAATATGCATATCTTATTTATTTTATATTACATATACACAACATTGTGGGAAGAACACCTAGATGGAGAATGTAATTGAAGAAAACTATATTATTTGCGATAAAGCCAGATAATTATTACCTATTATTATAAACGTTTGACTACTTCATAAAATAACAATTACTTTAATCGAAGAATGAACTTAAACCGACGATTTTTATTTAAAAATAAAAATAAATAAATAAAATCATTGATGTATGTTGGTGTAAGCAATTTTTAAAAAAGTTTATGAATTTTTTAGCCTCATATTTTTTTATTTTTTATAACGTTTTCTTTTTCACCTGTAATTAATAGTTTGATTATTATAGATAAATAGATATTACAGTCAATCTAAGTTAAATGGTGTGCTACTTGAACAAATATTTTGTAGATGAAAATGGCCAGCATAAGGGTATGTGACATCTAATAAATTCTTAAAAAATATTAATGAAAATTAATGCGGTAAAATTACTTAAATAATATCAATGAAGTATTAATGAAATGTTGGGTACTTGCTGATTTGTGTACCTTTTGGCGTTTAATCAACCCTTATACTTAACTTTTTAAACTGTAAGTTTTTGTTAAGGAGTTTATAATAGATTAAAAATAAAAAATACACCAAAGAGTATTTGATACCGATTCAGAAAACAATTTGGGGAAACAAAATTTACTAATTTTGAACTTATCGCGGAATAAAAGTAAAATAATAAAGAATATATCCTAAAGGCTTAGAAAACAATTTAAAGAATAAAAATACTTATTTTGAACTTATCGCGGAATAAAAGTAAAATAATAAAGAATATATCCTAAAGGCTTAGAAAACAATTTAAAGAATAAAAATACTTATTTGGAACTTATCGCGGAATAAAAGTAAAATAATAGAGAATATATCCTAAAGGCTTAGAAAACAATTTAAAGAATAAAAATACTTATTTTGAACTTATCGCGGAATAAAAGTAAAATAATAAAGAATATATCCTAAAGGCTTAGAAAACAATTTAAAGAATAAAAATACTTATTTTGAACTTATCGCGGAATAAAAGTAAAATAATAAAGAATATATCCTAAAGGCATTTAAAGAAACAAAAACGCTAATTTGGAACAAATATTGGTTAAAATAAAAAACATTGAAGAATTTTTCAAAAAAGTTTAAAAATAAATTCTATAAGTCTATTTGGGAAACCGAGAATGCCAATTTCCAACCTATAGTCGAATAAAAAGGAATAATTAAAGAATAAACTATTAAAAATAACGATTTTTAATGACGATTTTTAACTAAAAATCCATTCCGAAAAACAATTTGGGGAAACATAGAATGCTAGTTTAAGATTTAATGTCAAATAAGAATTAAAGACTAAAGAATGCATCAAAAATGATTAAAAAATTATTCCAAAAATCAACTTGTGGAAACCATATATGGTAATTCCCAACCTATAGTCGAATAAAAAGGAAAGATGTTTAGAAGTAAAACAATTTGGGGATACAAAGAATGCTAATTTCGAACCTATAGTCGAATAAAAAGGAAAGATGTTCAGAAGTAAAACAATTTGGGGAAACAAAGAATGCTAGTTTAAGATTTAATGTCAAATAAGAATTAAAGACTAAAGAATGCATCAAAAATGATTAAAAAATTATTCCAAAAATCAACTTGTGGAAACCATATATGGTAATTCCCAACCTATAGTCGAATAAAAAGGAAAGATGTTTAGAAGTAAAACAATTTGGGGATACAAAGAATGCTAATTTCGAACCTATAGTCGAATAAAAAGGAAAGATGTTTAGAAGTAAAACAATTTGGGGAAACAAAGAATGCTAGTTCAAGATTTAATGTCAAATAAGAATTAAAGACTAAAGAATGCATCAAAAATGATTAAAAAATTATTCCAAAAATCAACTTGTGGAAACCATATATGGTAATTCCCAACCTATAGTCGAATAAAAAGGAAAGATGTTTAGAAGTAAAACAATTTGGGGATACAAAGAATGCTAATTTCGAACCTATAGTCGAATAAAAAGGAAAGATGTTTAGAAGTAAAACAATTTGGGGATACAAAGAATGCTAATATAGGATTTATACTCAATTAAGGAGAAAAAATTAAAGAATACATAAAAAAAAAAGATTAGAAAACAAAATTTAGAACTTAAAGTCGATTAAAAAAGGAAGATTAAAGAATACAATAAAAAGAAATAAAAAACCAATTCCAAAAACAATTTGGGGATACAAAGAATGCTAATTTCGAACCTATATTCGATTAAAAAGGAAAGACCAAAGAATTCTTTGAAAGGCTTAGAAAACAATTTGGGGAAACAAACCGTTAATTTAGAACTTATCCTGGATTAAATGGAAAAGATTAAAAGTATAAATCATCTAATTTTATGAATTAGAAAACATTTTCGGAAAACAAAAACGCTAGTTGTTTGAAAGAAAAAGATCAAAGAATTCATTTCATAACAATTAAACAACACGTACTTCTTATATTAATTTTTAATAATTAAATGATAATATGCTGAAATAACATGCTATTTTCATGCAAGAATTGTAAAAAAAATAATTGATATTCAAAATAAGTTATTGATAGTAAAGTCTTACCTTGTTTAAAAAATGTAGTTCATCAGAATCTCAATAGATCACCAGTCCAATAGCACTTGACACTATTTAAAATAATTCACAACAATATTCGCACTAAAACTGTATTTCACGCACTAAGTATAACTTAAACACAATTTATAAAACCGAACATCAATTAAACACGCACTAATATTCACATTTAAAAAATCACGTTAATCAACGAGTTAAAGATGGCCGCCGGTAACTGGCCAGGCCGATCAGCTGATAAATTAAGGTTATCTAAACAGAGTGATCGGCTGTTTTTAATTTTTATTTTCATTCATAATCTAGAAAAAATAAAATGTAATAAAAAGTCACTAATTACAATTTATTGCGATAGATTGTGAATAGCAAGTAAAGGCGGAAAAAACTAACAAAAGTCGGTCACTCTGCTTAAATTATTTACCAGCTGATCTGATTGGCCAATTAACGGCGGCTACTTTAACTGGTTACTGGTTATCTCTTTGTCACCATGGATTTTAAGGTGAATATTAATGATTTATAAAGTGAAGTTCTATTTTATAAATTGTGTTTAATTTATAATTAGTGCGTGATATTGAGTTTTAGTGCGAATAGTGTTGTGAATAATTTTAATTAGTGTCAAGTGCTATTGGACTGGTGATCTACTCAGTTGCTGATGAACCTTTATATTCTCTAAACACAGTAAGTTTTTAATATCCATTACTTATTCTAAATTTCATTGATATATTTATTATTATTGCATGAAAATAGCATGTTATCACTTGATTACTATTTACAAATTAATACTAATGTTACGTCTTGACTGCGTTCAGTGATGGTTAATTCTTTAATTTTGAATACTCCATGAAGTACTTAAATTGATTTCCAAATCTTTTTTATGCATTCTTAATCTTATCGTTTTAATCGAATATAAGTTCTAAAATATCGATTTGTTTCCCCAAATTGTTTTCTAAGCCTTTTTGAAGCCTTCTTTAACATTCTCTTTTTAATTGACTAAAAGTTAAAGATTATTTTTCTTTGTATCCTCAAATTGTTTTATTGAAATAACTCAAAACCTTTTCAATGTATTCTTTAATCTTTTCTTGTTAATCGACTATAGTTCTAAATTAGCTTCTTTGTTTCCCGAAATAGATTTATAATCCTTTTTGATTTATTCTTTGATCTTTTCATTTTAATCGACTCATAAGTTCAAAATTAGCATTCTTGGTTTCCACTAGTTTATTTAGGAATTGATTTCTAAACTTTTTTGTTGCATCCTTCAATCTTTTCTTTACGATGGACTATAAGTACCAAATGCGTTGTATAATCATTCATTGTATCCCCAGATATTTGTTTGGTGCTGATTTCTAAGCCATTTGAAGTGTTGTTTAATCTTTTCTTTTTAATCGATTAAATGTTTTGTATTACTTTCCTTGGTTTTCTCAAATTTTATTATTTTTTTAAATAACTTTTTTAATGTATACTTTAATCTTTTCTTTTTAATCGACTATAAGTTCAAAATTAGCTTTCTTGGTTCCTCCAAATTGTTTTCAGGAATTTATTTCTGAACCTTTTTGATGTGATAAAGACTAAGTTAATTAAGTTAAATAAGTTGCAATTCGAGAAATCTTAACTCGTGCATTATCTTAAACTTAAGAAGAAAAAGTAACTACTAACCGCTAACAAGTCAATTCGAGGAATCTTATCACGTGCATTAACTTAAAATTAACAAGAAAAAGTAACTACTAACCGCTAACAAGTCAATTCGAGGAAACTTATCACGTGCATTAACTTAAAATTAACAAGAAAAAGTAACTACTAAGTCAATTCGAGGAATCGGTAAATCTTAAGAATAGCTCCCCGGAGGTGTGGCCTAATTCGAAGTGATTCTGATTCGCTGTTACTATAGAACCCGTAATATTCAAATATAAATATAAAACTATTTCTTTATTTTATATTTACACTTAAATCTAGCGGGTTATACGGTAACAACGAATCAGAATCACTTCGAATTATTTATTTAGGATTGATATTTCTATTTAAACACCCTCTGATTTATTTATTTCTTAATGGGAGGCTTCGCCCCCCATACCCCCTCCTAACCTACCTAATCACCCTCAATTTTTTAATTTGTGTCACAAGATTCATTACAATAATTACACAGAACAACACAAAAGAAACTTACCTTATTCTGTGGAGTCCTTTTCCTGAGGGGAGGGTATACTTGTCGAACTCCCTCCAGAAAATCGAACAAAATTTTATAACATTCATTACTCCATCCTCACTCACACTACAATCATGCTTTAATTTAAAAAAAAAACTGCAAATTTAAAACGCTCATACTCATAAAGTTACAAAAAAAAAGGCACCTCAAGTCACAAACAGGGCACTCGCGGGAACTATTAATACATTAAACAGGAAGCAGTTACTATGCAGTAAGTGTACTGCGCTTGCCCGCGAAACATAAGAGTTACGAAATTCGCACAATCCTAAACAGTTCATTGGCGGGAAGTAGTTTAAAATCTCACCGGTAGGTGCGCTGTACTTCCCACCCCCTAAAAATAAACAGGCCACACCTCCGGGGAGCTATTCTTTAGATTAGCCGAGGAATCTTATCACGTGCATTAACTTAAAATTAACAAGAAAAAGTAACTACTTTTTCAATTAACAAGTCAATCACTGCTAACCAAGTTACCAAATTACGATACATCAGTTTCTTTCTAGTGTCATTGTTGTAAAATTTAAGTGCACTTTTGCTTTTTTGAAGATTAGTTATAAGATTAGTTGATGTCTGTAAGTTGGTAATGATTTCTTCAATTTTTTTGTTATCGTCTTCTGTTAATGACATTGTGTCGTAAGTAGCTAATATTGTTATACTAGGTTTAGGTCTGTCCATAGAGTAGAAATTAAAGAGTACAGGACTTATTGCTTCTTTAGGCAGACTCGCGAGAATAGTCGTCGAGTACTGTAAATGTTATTGAATCTTACCCAGAAAGTTAGGTCTGGTAAAGAAATATCGTGGTGATATTCTAGTCAACTAACTTTTACATCGACGTCCCGATCTGTTAGTTTTAGTTTTATTTCTTCTGTTATAGGGGTTTCTAGGTGGGGGATGATTTTGCTCTTCTCAGAGAACATTGATTGTAAGTGGTCCCAGGCTCGCCTAAAAAATCTGTAAACAACCTGAATCAGTTTCTTTTAGAACTTAACAAAATTTAATTTATACAAAAATTATTTTTTAAAGGAAATGAAATAATATAAAATATCAAAGGTTAAATGTTTACATAATCCTTGCTTTCCTGTTTCCGCGAATTTTTTTTGTTTTGTTTTTAATATTGAGTCCTTCTTAGTATTCCTTTTTCGTTTACATCAATAATTTGATTAATACAGCTCTTCCTTGGAAATATTTAATCCTTTTCATTGACTTTGTTTACAAACTTTCGAATACATTTTGATAATTTAATAATACTATACGTTCCCTTCTCCTTTCATAATCGCTGCGTATGAGTGTTTTTAATTATGTATGAATGTATTTATGTATGTATGAATGTATTTATGTATGTATGAATGTATTTATTTATGTATGCCTGTATTTATGTATGTATGAATGTATTTATTAATGTATGAATGTGTTTATTAATGTAGGAATGTATTTATGTATGTATGAATGAACATACTTTGCCTTTAGGTTCGCTAAACAGAAATAGTTATACACGTAAACTACTTCTACATCCCTGTTTTGAAGTATCATTGTTATTCTCGCCGAAAACTGAAGCGTCGATAGCCTCGCGATCACCTTATAAAAAAGGGTATCCTTCGAATTCACTTCAACGGTATCTTTCATGGTCATCATTGGGATGGCCATCATTCAAATCTTTTCAGCCATTTTTATTTATGTATTATACCATAATATTTTCAAGGAAGTGGGCCACCAAAACAATGTTTGTTTGAAAGACATCAATGATAACCCCAGTCTAGAATTTATTGCTGTAATTATTGCAGATTTACAATCCTTTGCGAGATACTAAACCAATTTTACTGTTCAGAAATTCTAAAATTATGCTTTATTACAACCGAACAGTTAAAATATTAAATGATTCCATATAGATTAAATTCAATGTTTTGGATCTTAAATTGCTATACTTTAAATTTACCGTATTGTAAAGTTTATAACGCGCTTAATATGGTTATATAGTTAATGATGGGTCGTTTAAATATTTTAAGTTTTTCATTTAAAGTATTGTAAAGTTTTTGTCCTTTTACTAAAAACTTTAACTACAACTAGTGACTGCCACTAGTTAATTTAATAAGTGTGGGTTTGATAAATAATAAAACTCGCTAAACTTATAAGTAGTGTGATTTATTAACACATTAACATTACTAACATTAACATTCACTAGCAACTAACGCTATTCATTACAGTTACCATTTACAACAGTCACAACAGTTTACTGTTACTCACTCACTACGTAACGCCACAAAACTGTTCCACGACTGACCACTGGTCCGCACTGCATTGAATTACACTAGTCTCAGCTGCACTAACAAAGCTCTACTCACTAACTGACTAACTGCCCAACTGGCTAACTCCGACAATCTGCTCTCTCCAACTCTGACTGACTGCGACTCCCCCACTCCGACTTGTCTCACTCCCACCCGCGACTCACTGACTGGGAAAACACATACTGCTCCCACCCCAACTGGAGCCGCTCCCTTAGCTTGCTTTTACACAGTGGTGCACCGTTGTAGGCTACGGTCACTAAATTCCTAGAACAATCTAGCCCTTTCTTCTCCGGCTCAGGTAAAGCCTGGCCTTTTATTTACACAGTGGTGATGGACCGTTATAGACTTTGATCAGCCAACTCCCAGAACAATCCTAGGCCTTTCTTCTCTGCTCAGGTCAACTTCGTTACAGTAATTTTGGTTTCTTTATAAAGATTTTACATTTAAATTTGTATAAAATTAGTTTTCATAATAGAGGGGATTAGCTATGCGGTTAGCATATTGGATATTCCCACGCGGAGATCCCGGGTTTGAATCCTGCTGCTGACCCTTAGATTTTCTCTTCCTAGGAGCTTCTTACAACTCACTGTCCGGTGGCGGACAGTGTTGTTCTGTAAAGAGAGAATATTGTCCGGAGGCCAGCAGTGCAGTGAAAAAAAGCTCCGGGTGCCAATAAGTTGTTGACGCGCTTTAAATTATATAATAAAAAGTTTTGTAAAAATTGAACTACCCAGCTGAATACCCCTGCTACGCTAATCCACGTCTAATTGAATCTTATTAAAGTTTTAAAATGCAATTATCTCGAGTTTATTTTCTCTAATTTAGAAAACTTTTGTCACTTTCATATTCCAAGGGAATTACTTCATTTCTAAAAGAGTTAAGTAATAACAATAGCAATTAAAACCATTAAGGAATGTTTATTGCAATTGTAGAGCTAGAAATTTATTTACTGGCGTGCCCAAGATTGGCGTGGATTTATTGAAAATTTACTGAGTGTGAAGTTTTAATGGATACACTGGTAGAACGAGGTTAGCCGCACATAAATCCATGTTAAAACCTAAGGCTGCCCTGCCTCTGCCCTTCTAGACCTACTTTACCTTCTCACAAATAATCGCTTTCCTAATCCAACCTCACAAACCTCATTCTAACCACTTATAACTATTTAAGGAAAGAATTACATTCTACAAGTTTCTAGCCATAATTATCTTACTAATTAAAACTGTCCGGTAGGACAGTTGTATAAGGGTTGATCGTCAAAAACTGCCCGAAAAAGCGTAACGCTGAAAAACACCCAACCTTGACAATTTTTTTCTCTTTTTCTATAAAAGATAAAATTCCCAAATTTTCTTTAAATTATAGTGCAAATCCTCCTTTATAACTGTAATTTTTTCGTAATAACATAGATTTATTGGTTTACGAGAAAAGCAATGTGAAAATTGCGCAAAAACAACATTTTCAAAAATTGTTGTTGTTGTTGTTGTTGTTTTTGTTGTTGTTGTTGTTGTTGTTGTTACCTTTTTTGTAAACAACGTAGCGCCTAAACGCGTGAACCGATTTTCATGAATGAGGTGTCATCCGATTCGGAATTTTATGTAGATGTGCCTTTTGGGGGTCTCGACGCTGTACATCGAATGAGAGAGGAGTTAGCCCCCTTTATGTAAGGCCCCTTCCAAAATTATTATTACTAATTACTCTGTAAATCTTGGCCTGATTTTGATAAAATTTGGTAGGATGTTAGGGTTAGGGCTCCCCTTTGTAACAATAAAGCGACGGTCTGCTCTTACACTTGTTAAGGGGAAGTATAGCAATCGTTTCAAATTATCAACGCGTGAACCTTTTTTTCATGAATGAAGTGTCATATTATTCAAAATTTTATGTAGATTTGCATTTTAGAGGTCTCGACGCTGTGCATATTTGGGAGGGGAGTTCGCCCAATGTATGTAAGGCCCCCTCTAATATTATTATTACTGATAACTCTGTAAATCTTAGCTCGAATTGATAAAATTTGGGAGGATGAAAGGGTTAGGGCTCCCCTGCATAACAGTAAAGCGATGGTCTGCACTTACTTTATTATATTATATATGCGTTGTAGTTTTATTTTTTATATGTGACTAAACTAACTGACGGACTAAGTCCGCCAAGCCGGTCCCAAGCCCAGGTGAGAAAGGATGTGGGGTCCGTCAGAGTTACTTATGTTTCAGGATCTAAAGGCTAACTATACGCAGAGCCAGGAGAGGGAGGATATATTCATAAATGTTTATGCTGTGTAAATATGTTATTGTTTGCAACCCTCTATAAAACTATAAATAAATCTATCCAAAAGGTACAAAAATCTCCTTAACAAAAACTTACAGTTTAAAATGTTAAGTATAAGGGTTGATTAAACGCCAAAATGCACACAAATCAGCAGGTAACCAATATTTCATTCATACTTCATTGATATTATTTAAGTAATTTTACTGCATTAACTTTTTATTAAATTTTTTAGAATTTATTAGATGTCACAGACCCTTATGCTGGCCATTTCATTCATATTTTTAGGACAGCTATTCCAGTATTTTACTACAAGTAAAATTAGGGGGACTAAATTAAATTACAATTGAGAAATGAATAAATAATGTTGAATAATCTACTTGTTATAACTGTGTGTTATTTGTGCTCACGAATATTTCGGTAAGACGAATTCAAGACAGTACCCTACTCTAACTTTGTCTTTTTCTACTTTAACATGCATGTACATATGTTATAAAAGTGATTTATCATAATTATAACAAAAAAATATTATAAATGAAGTGGCCAGCATAAGGGTCTGTGACATCTAATAAATTCTAAAAAATTTAATAAAAAGTTAATGCAGTAAAATTACTTAAATAATATCAATGAAGTATGAATGAAATGTTGGGTACTCGCTGATTTGTGTGCATTTTGGCGTTTAATCAACCCTTATACTTAACATTTTAAACTGTAAGTTTTTGTTAAGGAGATTCGAAGAAATAAGAGCTACTTGGTCGCTATACAGGGTGACCAGAGTTATTTGCTCCACCCACTATTTTTTTAAAAACGGCGGGAAATTTCGAAAAAATAAAAAACACGTATTTAATCATTTTTAGTCTAGTTTATTTTCAGTGATTGACCCATTTTTTTAAACCCCAATATCTCGAGATACAGCATCCAACTTTTTTTAGTTTAGTGTCAGAATTACGTTATTATTATTTTTTTTTTTAAAGAAGCTGTTCAAACTGGGCACCATCAACGGATAGGCAAGCCAAAACTCTGGACTCCCACGCTCTGTTTTGTAGCAGCACTTATCGTGGCAAAGTCAAGATCTAGGCAGGCTAGAGTTATTCGACGTTTTAGATCATCGACTGAAGCCACGGGATTAAGGTTACTGTACACTTTATTTTTTGAGATATCCCCACAAAAAAAAAATAGTCCATTGAGGTTAAGTCCGTAGATCGAGGTGGCCATTGGATGGGACAATGAGTCCTTAAGCACTTTTCATGGAAATTTCTATCCAGATAACGTCGAACAACTCTCGCATAATGTGCCGGGCAACCATCTTGTTAAGAATACCTATCTAGCCGACGTTGTAGATGGAACATCTTCAAGCAGAACTGGCAAAATGTCTCTTATAAAAAAAGTTAGATACCTTTCACCAGTTAAGTTCTCTCTGTAGAAGTATGGGCCGATTAGTTCGATTTCCTAAAACTCCACACCAAACGTTTGTAGAAAAAAACAACCTCAGCCTGCCTAGATCTTGGACTTTGCCACCATAAGTGCTGCTACAAGCAAAGCGTGGGAGTCCCAGAGTTTTGGCTTGCCTATCCGCTAATTGTGCCCAGTTTTAACAGATTCTTTAAACAAAATAACGCAATTTTGACAATAAACTGAAATTTGTTTTTCATATTTTAAACCATCATAACTTTTGAAAAACCTAACCGATTTCAAAAAAATTTGTTTTATCTTTTTTAGGAGCTCAAATACTATAAATATATGCAAAAAAAAATTTAACGTTCCATTTGAAAAAACAAAGTTGGATGCTGTATCTCGAGATACAGGGTTTTAAAAAAATGGGTCAATCACTGAAAATAAACTAGACTGAAAATGATTAAATACGTGTTTTCTATTTTTTCGAAATTTCCCGCCGTTTAAAAAAAAAAGTGGGTGGAGCATATAACTCTGGTCACCTTGTATATATCACAATTTTTTGCTTCTCTCTATATTTAAAGAGTTCTAACGCTATATAACTTAGCTACTTGTAACTTTTACAAGAGACCTTATCAACTTATTCAAGAGGAGTGTTTAGCTTAATAAAAAAGAAGAACTATAATAATGTGTTCTCTGCCTTCTTACAGAGTAGTTATGCAATTTTCTCCATTGCTTTCCTGACTTATTCGGAGGATGTCTTAGATTGGTGCTTTTGATTGCTAGCCATGTTCGTTACTACGTGACTAGAGTATCAATTTCAATTAAAATGTAACTTAGCAAAATAATAGTATACTTCTAATACATTCAGAATTATAACTTACATAGTAATTTTAGCCTTTAAAAATATCGATTTTTATTTTTTAATTTTTTTTTTTACAACTGAAACTCAATGGAGCCCCAAAAACGTAAGAAGTACCTATTTTAGGTAATATGGACATTAGGGTGTTTCAAAAAATGATGACTTTTAAATTTTAAAGAGCGCCGGGCGGAAAATCAAAGTTCATTTAAAAACAAAAAGTTTCCTTCCAAATACAGTAAAATCGATTAATATTTAGAGGTCGCTACCATCGATCAAAAATTTTTTTTTTTTTTTTTTATAAAAAATCCTTATTAAATGTTTTGTATCTTTTCAAATTCTTAGCAAAACATGTACAGTCGACTCTCGATAATTCGAACTCTACAGCTGTTAACTTCGGTAAATCGAAAAAATGCAGTGTATTTATATACGCACGATAACTCGAAATCCTTTTCTTAACAACAGGGGGAGAGAAGGCTCTATAATTCGAACGAGGCCACCTTCCCCTCTTTATAATTCGAATTTCCCCTAGTAATGTTTACTTCTCATTTTCCGCTTATTGTTCACTTCCTGCGTAATGTTTCCCTCCTTTCAGCCCAGTTTAACTTTCCAATTCTCTTTCTTAGTTTGTCACGATGGGAAGTACGTCTCCCTTACTGTGTCCCACAAAGAAAACAGTATCGTGGCCGTGAAAAGTGGTTCGAAGAAAAAAAGATATCGCCAAAAGTTTCAATATTCCACCATCAACGCTTTCTACAATTCCAAGTCACTTGACTAAGTCAAGCCACATTGAAACAAAAAACTGTTCTTCATTTTTTTAATTAGGTACATATGTATATTATTATTTATTGAAATGTTAATACATATGGCATTTTTTGTTCTTTTTTGTCGTTTTCATTATTTTTACTTTTTTACTTGAGGCTGTGTATGTCTAAAACTTAGGTAAGCTCTTACGTATTTTCAATATACGTATGTACATACATATACACATAATAAAAACTCTTAATAATTCGAATTTTTTTTCCCCTTCTTGATAATTCAAACTTCTTGATAATTCGAAGTCTCGATAATTCGAATTTTTCTTGTAGTCCCTTGGATTTCGATTTATCGAGAGTCGACTGTAATTGTAAAAAGTTTATTTAAATATAATTTGTTATAAAGACAATGCAGTGGGAATCATTTTAATCAATTTAAAAGTCACCATTTTTTGAAACACCCTAATGTGTATCTTCTGCATTTGTTTCCGTTTCCCATTATTAAGGCTTTTGTAAATTAGGCAAATAATAAATGGAATTAAATACATTTTATGTCAATGATACTCCAGAGAGGGCAGCACCTAGATTTGTTAGTGAAACTGAACTTACTTGTGGCTGAAATTGTACACACGGGCTTTACGTCCAACTAAGTGTCGTGGACGGAGGCGTCTAGCAAACATACTTTACTGTAAATTCCTTTTATTAGCTATTAAATAAAATCCAAGGCCTAAGACCGGGGAATCGAACCCTGTACCAACAATACATATTAGCTTTACAGGTCTCGCCTCTAACCGCTCGGCTACCGTAGTTCCTATCTTCTCGATTTGGGCTAAAAGAAATCTCGTTCCTCTGATCTCTATATTCCCTCACACTGTACTTCATCCTTCGACAAATCCTTCCTAATACGCGCTACCTCTTTCTGGAACTCCTTGCCATCATCTATCCGCCATGCTCCTACCCTTTCCATCTTTAAATCCCTTCTGTTCAATTATCTCCTTTCTACTCAGCTTCCTCCGAAATGAATTCATTTATTTCCTTAATTTTAATTCTTATTTTTGTAAATACTTGCCTATTTTTTTTTTATAATAATAATAATAACAGTGTTTAAGGGATGGGATTAGCTATGCGGTTATCGTACTGGACTTCCACGCGGAGGTCCCGGGTTCGAATCCAGCTGCTGACCCTTAGATTTTCTCTTCCTAGGAGCTTCTTACAGCTCACTGTCCGGTGATGGACAGTGTTGTCTGTAACGAGAGAATACTGTCCAGTGCACTGAAAAAAGCTCCGGGCGCCAATAACCTTAGATGTTGACGCGCCTTAAATCATAAAAAAAAAATAATAATAATAACAGTGTTTAATCAACAACTTACAAACATAGAAAAACAAAATATTTATCCTAACTATAAGCAAAATACGAGGGTCGTTTGAAAAGTCCGTGCAAAAATAAAAACTACTTAATTTTATGGGGTAAACCTTTTTTATTTTTCAACATAGTCTCCTTTTAGGCTTATACACTTCGTCCAACGCTGCTCTAGTTTGTTGATCCCTTCCGAATAATAGGATTTGTCCAAGTCTGAAAAATAGCCATTCGTTTCTGCAATCACCTCCTCGTTTGAATAAAATCATTTTTTCCCGCCAGCCATTTCTTCATATTGGGGAACAAATAGTAGTCCGAGGGAGCCAAGTCTGGAGAATAGGGGGGATGTGAAACGAGTTGGAACCCTATTTCCATTAATTTTGCGACCACAACTGCTGAGGTGTGAGCTGGTGCGTTGTCGCGATGGAAAAGGACTTTTTTGTGGGCCAATCGTGGGCGTTTTTCTTGCAGCTCGGTTTTCAAACCGTCCAATAACGATGAATAATATGCACCTGTAATAGTTTTACCCTTTTCCAGATAGTCGATGAGGATTATTCCTTGCGAATCCCAAAAGACAGTCGCCATAATCGTTCCGGCCGAAGGAACGGTCTTCGCCTTTTTTGGCGCAGATTCCCCCTTGGTAACCCATTGTTTAGATTGTTCTTTGGTCTCAGGAGTGTAGTGATGTATCCATGTTTCATCCACAGTGACGAAACGACGCTTAAAGTCCTGCGGATTCTTCTGTAACAGCTGCAAACCGTCCTTGCAACACTTCACACGATTTCGTTTTTGGTCAATCGCGGCACCCATCTTGCGAATAGCTTTGTCATGTCCAAATGTTGATGCAAAATATTATGTACCCGTTCATTCGAGATGCCCACAGCACTAGCAATCTCACGCACCTTCACTCTTCTGTCATCCATCACCATATCATGGATTTTATCAATGATTTTTGGAGTAGTAACCTCAACAGGGCGTCCAGAACGTGCAGCGTCACTTTATTTTTGAAACCACTTATAAACTGTTCTAATCGAAGGTGCAGAGTCACCATAATGTTTATCAAGCTTCTCTTTAGTCTCCTGAGGCGTTTTGCCTTTCATAAAGTAGTGTTTAATCAACACACGAAATTCTTTTTCGTCCATTTTTTGAAAATCACTCGACTTCCTCGATTCAAACGAATGACTAACACAAAGAAATAGACCGATCTGGCTGAAACTTGGTGTGTGTTCTTCCAAGAGATGCTACTAACTAAACATAACCTCGATACGCGCCAGTGGTGCTATCTCTCTGACTTTGCACGGTCTTTTTAAACGACTCTCGTATATATAAAAGTAATTGAAGCTGTGGGCTTTATAGTTTGTAATGGCAGATTTAATAAGGGATTCCCAGCTAGATTTATATTCATTGGTAAGTTAGTTTGTAGCGTTTCTTTATTACTTATTACTTGCTTAGACTTTGAGGTTAGGTTAGGTAAGGCTAGGTTAGGTTTGTTTCTGCCCATTCTGATCATCTTTTAATAGTTTTATATCTGGATAATATTGTAGCAGATAGTGGCTTTTGTCACTATAGTGAAAGAGTTAATTTTTTAACAAAATTTAGTAGATATGAAGCAAATTTGGTCTAATGTCGTAAGGTTGCAAATGAATCTCCTCCTACAGTGGCTACAAAAAGTATTTGCACACCTACGATTTTTGTTATTTCCAAAAGGCAAATGAAATAAATTATATCGTACTGTCTTATATTTTTTTGTTAGTCATTTTAGATACATATTTTATAGAAAAAATTATTTAATTATATTTATGTTTGCCAAAAAAAATTAAAAACTACATTTTAAAACACAAAAAGTATTTGCACACCAAACAATATTCTTGTTTGTTTAATTAATAAATCCGTTCAAAGGTTGATTTAAAATTTTAAATTAGAAATAATTATGTTTTGGTTCCAATTCAGTTGTTAGCAAGATTAACATGGCAAAAACAGCAGAAATTTCAAACACAATTCGCTTTAAGGTAATTAAATTGCGGAATAACAAAAAAAGTTATCGGCAAATCGCTAGTATCTTAAATATGAACATGTCCACGGTGCGATACATCATTAAAAGGTACGAAGATAGGGGAACTATTGAAAATAAACGAAGAACCGGTAGACCTAAAGTGTTAAATGAAAGACAAAGAAGAGGCATTGTTCGTCAGGTAAGGGCCAATCCATTCACAAGTGCGGGCGAGTTGGCGAATATGGTCGCGACAACATCTCAGCGAGTGAGTGAAAGCACTATAAGGAATGTTTTGCACTTGACAAATTATTACGGTAGAACTGCTAGGAAAAAGCCATTCATTAGTGAGAAGAATAGAAAAAAAAGACTAGAGTTCGCAAAGAAATATTCAGGCAAGTCAATAGAATTTTGGGAGAATGTGCTCTTCACTGACGAAAGTAAATATAACATTTTTGGAAGTGATGGCCGGCAATATGTTTGGCGAAAGGTAAATGAGGAATTTAAAAATCAAAATATAATTCCGACAGTGAAACATGGGGGAGGCAACGTGATGGTTTGGGGCTGTGTTTCTGCAAAAGGTGTGGGTAAACTTGTGTTTATTGAAAAAAATATGAATGCTCGAATGTATGTAGATATTCTGCGCCAAAATTTGGGCCAAAGTGTTCGTAAGTTGGGTATGGAAAATTCATTTTTATTCCAACACGACAATGATCCGAAACACACAGCGAGAGTTACAGAGGAGTGGATGCTCTATAATGTGCCAAGGAGACTTCACACACCTCCTCAATCTCCAGATGTGAACATCATTGAACATATTTGGCAAATGCTACACGTTAGAATACGAAAACATACAATTTCTAATAAAGATTCACTGAAAAAGGCTTTACTAGAGGAATGGGATAAAATAAGCCTTGATGATATTAAACCATTAATTTGTTCGATGCCTAACAGACTCAAGGCTATAATAGAAGCCCAGGGATTAAATACTAAATATTAAAATTAATTTTTTTATTAAATTTTATATAGAATCAAGATGTGTGCAAATACTTTTTGTGTTTTAAAATGTAGTTTTTAATTTTTTTTGGCAAACATAAATATAATTAAATAATTTTTTCTATAAAATATGTATCAAAAATGACTAATAAAAAGATATAAGACAGTACGATATAATTTATTTCATTTGCCTTTTGGAAATAACAAAAATCGTAGGTGTGCAAATACTTTTTGTAGCCACAGTATATATTTTTACAGTGATTCCGTGGATGAATTGAATGAGAACTTTATGAACATAATTAACATGGATTTGGAGGAGTGGGATTATTAAATCTTCCATTGTTGATGTTACAATGGAAAAAACATTAAATAAACCTCGGTTTAATGAAAATAGTTACAGAGCTAAGAAGGAAGTTAAAGTTTGTTATAAAAAAGCCAAAAAAAACCCAGTTCATTGGTGATATGTTAACTGATTTTCTCATAGCTAAACAAAATTTTAGAAAAATAATGAACTCCACCAAAAACAATTATTTTGAAAACTCAGAAGCTAAAATTAAATAATACCCGTAATAATAAGGATTTCTGGGAGACCATTAAAAGTCTTACGGGTATCTAGCCCAATAATTAACCCAATTTCTCTTTAAAAAAAAATGGGTAACGTTTATAAGAAATAACCAGGTTCTCCGAGTTTAGTCAGAAATTAAATATTTTACAGTGTACTGTTAGCAATTGGACGCTCCCATAACAATAGAGGATTTAATGTTTAGTATTAATATGAGCAAAATCAATATGGCCCCAGGTTGTGATAATATTATAAATGAATCTCTCAAAATAATTGCTTCCAAAGTGGATACATTACTCATTAAATATTTTTAATAAAATTTTGGAAGAAGAAAAAATGGAATTTCGATCGGGAAGGGTGTAAGTGCTATTTTTACTCTTATTCCAGCGAGCGATAAATCTACAATTGAGATTAAAAAAGAGAAAACTTTTTTGTAAATTTGTAGAGTTGCTCTTTTTCTAATAATTCATTGATAAAAACGAAGGAAACTAAGGAAATGTGGGTTAGTTTAGGCAGATTGAGATTGTTTTCCACATCCATTTTTTTGGATGAATTGGTTTGGAAGGAAGATGGAGTGGAAGGGGATTGTTTGAAGGCGTAAAATGCGTACATGAAGGAAAGGATGGACTATATCGGGATGTGGAGTAAAGGTTTGCTGTAAATGGTTGGCCCAGGAGCCATTATGGGAGCGGATAGAAGAAATTGCTGTGAGATATTTTAATATTCTTTTACTTGAACCAGAAGGAGTTAACGTCAATGGATAGGGATTCAATGTACTTTTGGTGTTGAGTAAATCGCAAGACTGAGAAGGATCGAAGGAGAATTTGTAAGCTGGCTAAAGGCTCTTTTGTCAGAAGAATAACGGGTACGCGGTCATCTTCTTCTGGCCCGGCATAGGCTTGTTTAAAGATAAAATTTCAAAATTAAATAAATAATGTTACGGGAAACAATAACACGGGATCCGAACTGATGATCTCCCACTTGCTAAGCCACGCTCATGACCATTAGACCAACATCCACCCTAAAAATAATAAACAGCATTATTACTAATTAGTTTTAAGTAATTGGATTTGTTTATAATTCACAAGTTGACTGTTGCGCTGCCATCATATGCAGGATAATAATTACATAACCGGATTTCAGTTATTAAAACTGTCCGGTAGGACAGTTGTATAAGGGTTGATCGTCAAAAACTGCACGAAAAAGCGTAACGTTGAAAAATACCCAACTTTGACAATTTTTTTCTCTTTTTCTATAAAAGATAAAATTCTCAAATTTTCTTTAAAATATAGGGCAAATCCTCCTTTATAACTGTAATTTTTTTGCAACCACCCAGATCTAATAGGTTTCGAGAAAAAAGTTGCCAAAAATGAGCAAAAACGGCTTTTTCAAAAATTGTTGTTGTTCTTCTTCTTCTTCTTCTTGTTGTTGTTACCTTTTTTGTAAACTGCGTAGCGCCTAAACGCGTGAACCGATTTTCATGAATGAGGTGTCATTCGATTCGGAATTTTATGTAGATGTGCCTTTTGTGGGTCTCGACGCTGTACATCGAATGGGAGAGGGGTTAGCCCCCTTTATGTAAGGCCCCCTCTAAAATTATTATTTCTAAATTCTCTGTAAATCTTGGCCCGATTTTGATAAAATTTGGTAGGATGATAAGGTTAGGGCTTCCCTACGTAACATTAAAGCGACGATCTGCTCTTACACTTGTTAAGAGGAAGTATAGCAATCATTTCAAATTATCGAGGCGTGAACCGATTTTATTGAATGAAGTGTCATTCGAATCGAAATTTTGTACAGATTTGTACTTTAAAAGTCTCGACGCAGTGCCTTATAAGGAGGGGAGTTTGCCCCATCCAAGTAAAGCCCTTTCTAAAACTATTATTACCAATATTTCTATAACGCTTAGTCCGATTTTCATAAAATTTAGCACGAAGCAGTAATTAAAGCTCCTCTACGTGGCTGTGATGTGCCATGATGCTCTTACACCTACTAAGAGGAAGTACTGCAATCGTTAAAATTATCAATGGGCGAACCTATTTACATTAAGAATGAATTGTCGTTCGATTCAAAATCTTTGCCTCTTTGCCTTTTAGGGAGAAGTACTGTAATCGCTGTTTATTTTTTTTACTCCTCTTAAAAGGAAGTACTGAAATCGCAGTTTAATTTTGCTTTTTACGTACAAATACCTTCCTATTTTATTCAAAACGCTTTCTCAAAAAAATTGTTATTGAGGATGGCAACTATAATCATTCTTTAAAATCTCTCCAGTGGCAGTTACGGTTCCGACTTAACACCTTATCAGGTTATAATGATAGAATTGCTTATTCCAAATTTTAAAAAAATCTGTAAAGCAGATATGTAACTTTGCAAAATAGACAAAAAGAAAAATCTATCCAAAAGGTACAAAAATCTCCTTAAAAAAAACTTACAGTTTAAAATGTTAAGTATAAGGGTTGATTAAACGCCAAAAGGTACACAAATCAGCAAGTATCCATCATTTCATTTACACTTCATTGACATTATTTAAGTAATTTTACTGCATTAACTTTTCCTTCACATTTTTAGAATTTATTAGATGTCACAGACCCTTATGCTGGCCAGTTCACGGGATCCGAACTGATGATCTCCCACTTGCTAAGCCACGCTCATGACCATTAGACCAACATCCACCCTAAAAATAATAAACAGCATTATTACTAATTAGTTTTAAGTAATTGGATTTGTTTATAATTCACAAGTTGACTGTTGCGCTGCCATCATATGCAGGATAATAATTACATAACCGGATTTCAGTTATACTATATTAAAAATGGCTGCAGGTTAAACAATACAATGAAAAGAAAGTTCATCCATAAAATTTTAATGATTTCAGCAAAACAAAGTTGTTTGGATTTTCACGTCAGATATTTTAATGAATAGAAAATTTTAGTTTAAGACCTACGGCGAAGAAGGGTGAAGAACAAAGGCGACCAATAATATGAGCATGCAAACAAACCAACTCATACCACAATTTTACCAAGTCCCAAACTTGATTAATCTAATGAAATGTAAACAAACTTGAGTTTTGTAAACATACATGAAGATATACAGCTGCCCTTTTAGTGACCTGAATAAACAAATAATAACCGGGTTCATGTATAAAACAATGAAGTATTTAAATATTCTCAAATTATTCCATCATCTAAACTCACTTCTATTATTTCTAATGATTTTGCGAAAAGCAGGTACTTATTAAATACGTGTACGATGCTTAAGATTGTATCATATTTGTGTAATTGAGTTATCAATTATCGATTGCATCATTTTGAAGGATTCTCATCAAATCTGCTTTGTAGACTCACACTACTCTTACTTACTGAAATTAAGTAAAGTAATCGCCTATTTTTTCAGGCGGGGCTTAACGTCCAACTACCAATTAGGTGTCGCGCACGCCGCCCCGTCCACTATATTTTATACTTTACTATAAACAATTTTTTCCCAACAAATAAAAAGTAGTCATACGCGGGATTCGAACTAGTGATCTCCCACACACAAAGCCAAGCTCTTCACCACTAGACCAGCCCCTTACTCAAATTATAATTACCAAATGTTCAAGAAACGTTTATATTGTCATTAATTTGATTTGAAACAAAATACTATTTTTGAACTTTCTTTTGAGCAGCTACGCGATGTATCAAATTTGAACTTTTTGCTATTTTTCGTTTTTTTACATTGGTCAAATCAGTTTGACCGGAACCGTCGTTTGTGTAAGAGGTGTTAGTTTCGTTTTGCCGAAAACATGATACTACACGTGCAGTAGAGCAACGAATTGTCGTAAAATTTCATATGAAACTGGGTAAAACCGCTACTGAAACTTATCTTTTATTAAAAGAAGTTTATGGTGATGAATGTTAATCACGTGTGCGAGTTTTTTGAGTGGTTCAAGCGTTTCCAAGATGGCCGAGAAGACGTCGGAAATGATGACCGCACGGGTCCCCCTTCCACGACCAAAACGGATGAAAATATCGATTATAATTAATCAACATCAGTACCGTGAGGTGCTTGCTTAAAACCTTGAAAGAGTAAGGAAAAAACGACCCGATTTGTGTGAAGAACAAGTCATGGGTTCTCCATCAAGACAACGCGCCGGCTCACACTGCATTGTCTGTCAAGACGTTTCTAGCCAAGTACAACATCCCAGTTTTAGGCCATCCGCCTTATTCGCCTGACCTGGCCTCAAGTGACTTTAGATCTGTTCCCCAGAGTCAAATCATCTGCGTTAAAAGGAACACGATTTCAGTCGTTTAAGTTGTGAAAGAAAAAGCGGCACGCGTCATGCAGGAGCTTAAAGAAAAAGACTTCCAGCACGGTTTCGAACAATGGTAAATTCGCATGGAGCGTTATAGTGATAGGGGAGGGGTGTATATTGAAGGTGATAATAACTAAATATGTATAAATTTAAAATAAAATGTTTTACAGCAATAGTCTCGTTATTTAATAGCCACACTTCGTACTATTTCCTGTGTAAACACTACATCTGCACGATTACAAATCTTTGAATATGTGTAATCGAGTTGAAGGATATTTCTAAACATGAATTCTGTTATCTTATTAACTTCCCTTTCATAGAAACTAGAACTTGCTGTCAGTTTGACGAAACAAAACAGGCTCCTTCAGTTAGCAGGAAGGAAGGGATTTCAAACCTTTTATATCGCAGGAAATTAAATTTAAGTGCATGTTGGACAGGTATACCAACATAAATCTTTATTAAATATGGCTATTAACCTATCGTCAATATTTACTGTCATTGGTAGATAGAGCTATCTACTTTTGGACAGAGCTCTTTTTCTTATTACTAAGTTTTTAAAACATATTATTCAGGATAAAATTCATTTTAATATAATATTTTGTTGTAGTACAATGTTATTGTAGATTATTTCTATAAAACAAACTATTTATTAAGTAACTAGCTATATCCGGCCAAACTTTACTGTGGCTCTATCCGCAGTGAAGCAGCAGCAGATCGGATCGGGTGTTTTCGGCAAACGAGTCATTTTTGTCATTCGTGAATAAAGCAGTTAACGTTGTAGCCGGTGGATTCAGGGCTATTTGTTGCTCGTTGAACTCTATGAACATTCAATTTAACAATGCAATTGGAAAACTGAAATGGAATCGTAAAATTCGAACATTGGACCTGGCACCTTTACCAGCCACAGCATGCGAAGAAAGAAGCATTCATCTTGATTGAGATGTGCACGATTCAACAGTCTGTCTATCGTAGTTTCTTTAAATATGCGCCAAGTTGTCCGTCGACTCGCTCTCCTCGTTTGCGTCGTTCAAATGATTTTCTACTCGTATTTCATGTGTAACACGTAGGCACTTCCGTATACAGCAGTTTTTTCAGCAAACGCAACTTGAAGAAAGCCGTTAACATTGTAGCCGGTGGATTCAGGGCTATTTGTTGCACATTGAACTCTAATGAACATTCAATTTAACAATGCAATCGGCTACATTGAAATGGAATCGTAAAATATTTAGTATAGCGTGTGTCGCTTTTAAGCCCAACAGATGGTGCAGTTTTTACCTGGTCACAGGTGTGACATCTATATAATAGGTATATGAAAACATGCATTTTTAGTCGAAAGCAAAGTTGGTGTCAAAATTTCAAAGCAATCGGTGAAGAACTTTCGGAGATTTAAGATTTTGAACAAACGAACTTTGTAGATAGTTTATAGTTTAAATATTTGTGTTACAACTTTCTAACCAACAATTAAAAAGGTAATTATCAAATCTGAACAAGTGCATCTTGTTTTTCATTGCGTACCCGGGAAATTGTTAACGAAATCAGCGTACAAAGTACTAGTTATTAGCAAAATAAACATTATCTTCCACGGCTGAGATATTTATAGTTTCCTTTAAATCGATGCAAGAAAAATGGCGTTGACATTATTAAGTGATAGCTCTTTAGAAAAAAGAATTTAATATAAAGATAGCAGTTGATATTCCAGGTTAGATGTATAGCTGAAAGGTAAATTCCAAGAGAAGGCAAACGATAGCGTTGAGATGAAAGTTAACAAAGAAATAAACCAAGAAACGGGTTGAATAAAAACCAGGGCAATAAAGTGAAATAAAATACAGAAATGGTAGGAGTTAGCGAATGATTGAAATAGAAGAATATGGCCAAAAAATTATGCAAATTAAATTACTGAAATTGAAGACTCTTGGATATAGATTACATTAAAGAGAATATGGAGGAAAGGGAATAAGAACAAAGATGAAGAATTTTATAAATTTATTTCAGGCTAGAGTGAAGACAAAAGTAACTCGAAGCATCCTGGAATTATTGCTAGCATACCTTCAGTGTAATGTTGATTAAGAACGTTTCTCGTCAATGGAGGCCTTGAAGATTAGAAACAGGAGGAACTCAATGGAAACATTGAGGAGCTATCATCGAAGGTGTTCCTCTTAAAAGAAATTGCCGTAAAACTAGTGGGTAAATTTAGATTTAGATTTTATAAGCGGGACGGGAACCATGCCCCAGGCACCACAGCCTCAAGAGGCTTATTGTGCCTTCCCATTTTTGGATCTAGTAGACGAAAGCTCCCCTACTAAGGAGGTGGCGGAATTTCCATACCAGTTCCTTCTGCGCTACAATCTCCTTTGGCCTCCAAGTTCCAAAGATATCGTAACGCAGTCTCTCGATTGCAGCGCAATCGAATAGCAAGTGAAAGACCGTTTCCTCCTCTTCCTGACCACAACCTGCACTACGGTTTCGAGCTTATAAGCCCTATCTTGTGCAGATGCTTTCTGAACCTGCCGTTCTCTGTGAATAGGCGTGTAATCAGAGTAATCTGATTTCTGCCTAAGCACAAGGTCTCTTTGGTTCTTTGTTTACACAGCAAGGGCATGGACACTCTTGCCGTGTTCTCTTCAGATCCAATCTCTGAGAGCCTCTCGAAGTGCACCCCTAGTGATCCCCAGGACTGGTTCCGGGCCAATGAAAGGAGTCTTAGCTCCATTCCTGGGCCAGTAGATCAGCTGTCTCATTCCCCTTAATCCCCACATGACCTGGCACCCACTCCAGTCGCACTTTATTGTGCCGAGCCAGTAGTTCTAGGGCCTTTTTACATTCCCAAACCCGGGGAAGAGGTGGTTCTAAAGGAAGTAAGGGCCTTCAGTGTAGCTTGGCTGTCCCGAAAAAATGCAAATCTCCCCATTTCTAAGATCCATTCGCAGGTTTTCCTCAGCGCAAGTTTTAATAGCAAAGACCTCGGCCTGAAAGACGGTGGCTTTTCTCCCAAGAGATCCCAAATGAGTATCTCAGTTTTAACCCCATACACTCCAGCTCCGGTCCCACAGGCCATCTTGGAGCCATCCATGAACCACCTGACTCCTTTCCGGCATTGTTCTGTCCAGTTTACCCTCCATTCAGTCCTCGATCTGAAGATCACCTGAAATGGAGCCTCGAAACTGTATCTAGCACAGATACTGTCCCCAACCTTCACGGCAAAGTACAAATTTGGAGTGAATAAAATTGTATTACCAATTTTCAACTGGCTTGTGAAGAGCAAAGAAAAGAGGGTAGTCTGTGTCCAAAAAGGTGAACACTCCAAATTTGCATACAATTTAGAATGTAAATTAAGAATAAAAAACAAAAATCGGTGGTAAAATAGCTCCAAAATCCTAAATAGGTCACGCACCGTAGCCTCTAGGGTTTTGCTGTCTGATATAGGATAGCCTTTATACATATGTATCTTAGCAAATCCATGAGATGCATCTAAAAACTTGCATAACCTTCACTTAATTAATTTAACTTTCTGACAATGCTAGAAAATATAATTAATTTATTTGCTTTGCGACAGAGCCTTATACTAAGCCGTTGTGAAACAAACAAACAAAATAATTAAATTATTTTAAGATCTCTAAAAAATAATTATTCAAAAATTAGTTTTAATAACAATTTCATTACACATACAAGAAATATAGAGAAGAACAGTCCATAAATTTATACAACAAAAATGAAATTGAAATAAACAAGAAAACTACAAAGTGCAACACAAAGAAATAATCAACAAAACATTCTTGAATAAATGTGTAATCAAAATCAAACAAAGTAATAACTCAAATAAAAGTAATTTAATATGTTGAATGTTCTGAAAATAAATGCTATGAATTGCTTTTATCATAAAATAATTTTTTAATTTCTAAACATTATTAAGAAATAATTAAAGTTTTAAAAATAGTTAGTTTCAAGAAAGAAACGTAAATATTGAACTCGAAGAAATAAATAATATACTTACAACGAAGTATGTGGTAGTTCTTCGAATTGGTAGATTTATAGCTACTTCGCATCCGCATCTACCTTGTTATCTATCTAGTACATTTCTTCTTTTACCACTAAAGGAAGGTAAAATAGCATTTTGTAATGTTTGTGTAAAGGACTACATCTGATTCTATTTTTTGGTTAAAATTAAATCATTTTACTAATAGAAGAAACTGCGCTATTTGCAGTAGCAGTACTAAGAAAAGTTTATATTAACCAAAGCAATATTGAATGCTCAACAAGAAAACGTAATCAACTATGATGAAACACGGTTGTGGTATTGCTCGCCGTTTGTACATTTGTGTCTCCTGCGCTAATTAATCAACAAGAACTTAATTAGTGGCTCAAATAAAAAAAAACAGATCAACCAACTTGCACAATAGGAGCAAACACTAATTACACAATAATTAAGCTGTTTAATAAAAACTGATAACCTTAAACTTTGTTTTTTGTGTCAGTTTTCAGATAGATTGTCTACGAGGGTCGTTTGAAAAGTCCTTGCAAAAATAAAAACTACTTAATTTTTTGGGGTAAACCTTTTTTATTTTTCAACATAGTCTCCTTTTAGGCTTATACACTTCGTCCAACGCTGCTCTAGTTTGTTGATCCCTTCCGAATAATAGGATTTGTCCAAGTCTGAAAAATAGCCATTCGTTTCTGCAATCACCTCCTCGTTTGAATAAAATCTTTTTCCCGCCAGCCATTTCTTCATATTGGGGAACAAATAGTAGTCCGAGGGAGCCAAGTCTGGAGAATAGGGGGGATGTGAAACGAGTTGGAACCCTATTTCCATTAATTTTGCGACCACAACTGCTGAGGTGTGAGCTGGTGCGTTGTCGCGATGGAAAAGGACTTTTTTGTGGGCCAATCGTGGGCGTTTTTCTTGCAGCTCGGTTTTCAAACCGTCCAATAACGATGAATAATATGCACCTGTAATAGTTTTACCCTTTTCCAGATAGTCGATGAGGATTATTCCTTGCGAATCCCAAAAGACAGTCGCCATAATCTTTCCGGCCGAAGGAACGGTCTTCCCCTTTTTTGGCGCAGATTCCCCCTTGGTAACCCATTGTTTAGATTGTTCTTTGGTCTCAGGAGTGTAGTGATGTATCCATGTTTCATCCACAGTGACGAAACGACGCTTAAAGTCCTGCGGATTCTTCTGTAACAGCTGCAAACCGTCCTTGCAACACTTCACACGATTTCGTTTTTGGTCAATCGCGGCACCCATCTTGCGAATAGCTTTGTCATGTCCAAATGTTGATGCAAAATATTATGTACCCGTTCATTCGAGATGCCCACAGCACTAGCAATCTCACGCACCTTCACTCTTCTGTCATCCATCACCATATCATGGATTTTATCAATGATTTCTGGAGTAGTAACCTCAACAGGGCGTCCAGAACGTGCAGCGTCACTTTATTTTTGAAACCACTTATAAACTGTTCTAATCGAAGGTGCAGAGTCACCATAATGTTTATCAAGCTTCTCTTTAGTCTCCTGAGGCGTTTTGCCTTTCATAAAGTAGTGTTTAATCAACACACGAAATTCTTTTTCGTCCATTTTTTGAAAATCACTCGACTTCCTCGATTCAAACGAATGCCAAACACAAAGAAATAGACGGATCTGGCTGAAACTTCGTGTGTGTTCTTCCAAGAGATGCTACTAACTAAACATAACCTTGATACGCGCCAGTGGTGCTATCTCTCTGACTTTGCACGGACTTTTCAAACGACCCTCGTACTCCAGGTATAAATTCCTTTTCAAGTATTTTTTACAAATGGTTAATTATTTTCAGATGTCATTTATGAACATGTATTCTACCAATTTTTCTTCTAACTCAAAATATTTGTAGTTGGTTCCGCATAAAGTAGTTTGCAAAAGCGTACACAAAAATAGCAGTTTAGAACGAAGTTACTGGAAGTATTTATGTTAAAAATGATGGCAATTGCGAGAGAATTAAGTGGGGATTGTACGTTCTGGTAACTGCAGTACATTTCTGCAATATGTGGAAGATATTACAGTAAATTAATCATTTATTTTTACACTATTATTTTTCTACTGTTTCTCTCTATAAATGTAAATAATTAAATTGCATTCATTTTCTAAAAGTATTACAGTTTTATTTATTTCATTTATTTTTATACTATTATTTTTCTTATGTTTCTCTCTATAAATGTAAATAATTAAATTGCATTCATTTTCTATAAGTATTATAGTTTTATTTATTTCATTTATTTTTATACTATTATTTTTCTTATGTTTCTCTCTTTAAATGTAAATAATTAAATTGCATTCATTTTCTATAAGTATTATAGTTTTATTTATTTCATTTATTTTTATACTATTATTTTTCTTATGTTTCTCTCTTTAAATGTAAATAATTAAATTGTTTCATTTTCTAAGTTGTATTACAGATACTTATTTTATTTTTTTTTATTGTATTATTTATTAGTTTCATTTCTTTCTTCATTCTTTAATATCTAAGAAATTTAAATTGCATTCTTTTTTAAAGTTCGCTACATAGACTCCTCCTACGATCTTCAGATCATGGACGAATTCTTTATTATTTAATTTTAAAGTGCATATATTATTTTAAATATTATTTGAAATATGTTTTTAAATGAAGTCTACTACTACTACTACATTGATTTGTGGATGATTTTTGTGTAAAGCAGTTTGCAAAAGCGTACACAAAAATAGCAGTTTATTGTAAAGTTACTAGAAGTATTTTACGATAAAAATTCTCGCAGTTGCGAGCGAATAAGGTGGGGATTGTACGTTCTTGTAACTGCAGTACATTTCTGCAATAAGTGAAGCTGATACAACATGATTCCTATGTATCATGGGTAGCATGAAGGAAGAAATTCTCCCATTGGTGAAACTCCCAAAGAAAAGCAGTTCACTATTGTGCACTGGCACTTAATTTATTGAGAAGATCGCGTGGCCACCGGAGCTTCAAACCCGTCTTACAAGGATTTCCTGGCCATGTAGTAAATAGGGGAAACCAGTAGATTAGGGTGTTAGCAAACTGAGAGAAGAGTGAAAACACCGGAATTTTGGAATCCTGACACAAAGGAAACGAAGCAGATCTTTGTACAAGTTAGTATTTAAAGACAAAATAAGGATTCGAAGGAGTTCTGGAAGATTTGGTTGGATCCACGTATTATACCTGTAAAGTAGATAAGTCGTTTGTTGTTTAATGTCAGTTTCCATCGTTTGTCGAGAAATCGAGAGAAGTTTGAATTGTCTAAGTCCAGTATGTGGATTCCAGGTTAGGCATTTGTCCATGAAAAGTCCTAGGTACCTAACACCATCTGTTGAGGGAAGAAGAGTGTGGTTTAGGTAAACTAGGTAACTAGGGCTATCACTCTACTGACACTCAGTATGCAACCTCTGCTCAACTCAAATAAGTGGGAGATTTTAGAACACCTCTTTCTCGAATGCCCTAATTATGGCCCATTTAGGAAGCGTTACCTATCTAGAGTTTATAGCCAATAAAACCGATGTTCATTTTCTCTTAAATATTCAAAAGAAAAACCGTTTGGACAAAATGTATTTTCTTGTAGTAGCGGCTCTAAAATTAAGGTTATTCTGCCTAAATGAATAAAGAGAAAACATACAATAATATGACTAAAATGAATTAAGGCGCGTCAATATCTGAGGTTATTGGCGCCCGGAGCTTTTTCCAGTGCATTGCCAGCCTCTGGACAGCGTTCTCTCGTTGTAACGATGTGTTGTCCATCACTGGGCAATGAGCTGTAAGAAGCACCTAAGAAGAGAGAAAATTTAATGGTCAGCAGCCGGATTCGAACTCGGGATCTCCGCGTAGGAATTCAATACGCTAACCGCATAGTTAATCTATTTTATTTTATTGGTATTATTATTATTATAGTTGCTACTACAGTTGCTATTATTAAGTTTACAATATCCATTTACATGACGATCAATATTTTATCATTCCAATCTTTTGAAAATTAATCTATTGTGTTGCAAATACCCTGAAATGGGCACTAAATACAGAACATTATCTATCTATATACACACACATAAAAACCAATTGCAGTAGGCGAATGTTTAGAGCTTATTGCCTCAACTAGATTTGCGACAATTCTGGATTAAGACCATTAAAGGGAGTGAAAGGTTTCGTGGTTTTGCTGACACTTTAGAAACGTTCAGTTATAGATTCTTTTTATAAAATCTCAGCTGTTGTGGAAATAGAAGCATAAGACCATTTTAAGATGGTTTACATTTCTAAAGCTACTTGTTTACAAAACGTTCACTGCTTTGCCTAACCCATTTATAGAATTACGTACCCTGTTAGTGGCTATACAAAAGTCTGAATTATGTATGTATAGAACTAGTACGAGAGCGTAGCAAAACCTTCTATTTGAAGAGAAATGGTGGTGACTTTGCCCGCCCGCTATGGCAATCGATTCTAAGGAGTTAGCAATGTAAATGCTTATGTATAAAGTCTTTGAGTAAAGATATTTAGTGCGGGAACATATCGGCTTTTATTGCTGTATAACCTATACCATAATCGAATAATCTATTCGATTCAATAGATCTGTATGTATCTACCCAGAGTTCTTAGTAATAGCCAGTTAAAAAAAAAAAAAAAAAAAATCTAGAGCCAAATACTCGTACAACTTATTCTACTAAAAAAATTGCTGGAAAAGCGATGGAAATTAATGTATGTAGTTGTGATTTGGGTATATATAAATAAATTTTATTATTAAATAATTGCAATTAATTACAAAGATAAAGGACAAATTTAAATCTACATTTAACCTTTACAACAGTTTAGGGGACGCTTAGAATAGTAGATACTAGAATAAACTATAACTAAACGATACTAAGGAAAAAGGAAAGGAAAAACCTGCAGCTAGAGCACGAAAGGTAGAGGATATGTTTAATTCTTTTGTGACTGTAGGGTATGGAAGGGATCCTAGGTGGCTATTTCGCGGCAGAGTGGATTAGGATGATAATCTAGAGTGGAGAGGAGTTTCAGTATATGGTTTTGGATCAAGGAGTGTACGGGGATTATGGAAGTAATCTCATGGAGTTAATTAGTAGATTTTAGTATGGCAAGAAGAGTCTGTCACGAGTTTGAAGAAGTTGTTCTGTGTTGTCTTGGAGTTTCTTGATGTTACTACTTCAGGCTCCAGGTGGAGCTGGATAGAAGTAACATCGACCTGTTGACTACTTTGTAGAGGAGAAATTGGTTTCACTTAATATCCTATAGAGTCATTTACTGTTCTATAATGTCCCTTTCTGTCCTATAGCGTCATTTACTATCCTATAGAGTCACTTACTGTCCTATAGCGTCCCTTTCTGTCCTATAGCATCACTTACTTTCCTATAGAATCACTTACTGTCCTATAGCGACAGTTACTATCTTATAGCGTCCTTTTCTGTCCTGTAGCGTCACTTACTATCCTATAGAGTTACTTGCTGTCTTATAGCGTTACTTACTATCCTTTAGCGACACTTACTATCCTATAGAGTCACCAATTATCCTATAGAGTCACTTACCGTTCTATACCGTCACTTACTATCCTATAGAGTCACTTACTGTCTTATAGCATTGTTTATTCTTAACACGACCATGCCGAATGCTACCATTTCACACGATTTAATGAGAAAGCTAGGCTCTACCAGCGCTAATTAAGACATCAGTTAGTCAAGCAATAGTACCGAAAAACCTTTACTATAGCGTATCCATTACTGCCTGTGCGAATAATTGAAGACTGATGTTCAATCATCTCCGATCTTTAATACAAGCTATCCTGTACATCGACGAGATCTTATCGCCAGTCATCATCTTCATTTAGATCGACCTTCATGTCTGCCGTAATTGTAAAAACTAGTCACACACTACCAAAATAAAATACGTAACAACAACAACCCCATTTATCAAAACCGTACCCAGGAATACATTAAATACACTGGAAATACATTTGAACTATAATAGAACTACATAGAGAAATCAACGCACTTTTCATCCGCCAGGCTGAGAACTTTACCTGCGTAATATTTCTAGATCCTCAGGGGTTCTGATTCAGAATCTTTTTTTCCGATTTATCTTCCCTCTTTTACATTGTTTGACCATTTCACGAGGTTCCCATGACTGCCAGCAAAACGGCCTTCCATCTAATCGTAGTATTCTATTCAGTACTTGCAATACTTTTTTAAACGCTTTACTGAAAGAAGGTAGAAAAATAAAATAATAAATTTTAACAATTTTATTCCCAAATTTAAACTTATTCCCAAAACAATATATTTTTGAATGTCAGATATTTATAAATAAATGAACAAAAACTTTTGTGCGAAATAAAAAACGAGTTGAAGGAAGAACAGATCTCGAAATAGCAGAACAATGGAAAAAACAGTATAACCACTTTTTCTTAACTCTTCACTTTATTTGCTCCCACTGGGTACCTCCTTTACAAGTAAATATAACCTCTTTTATCAAACACAGTTATTCTTTTTTACCAACCTGGTTAACCTTCTTACTAACCATTATAACCATTTCTTTTTGCTCCAACTGGGCATCTCTTTACCAACAATTATAACAACTTTTCTCCAAAATAACTACATTTTCTTGCTCCCATTCTGGGTACCTCTTTACAAGTAATTATAAAACCATCCTTTCTTACTTCTTCCTTACCAGCTGGAGGATACATCCTTCTTACAACAACAATTATAACAACATTTCTCAAACACTGCATTTTAAAAAAAGATACCTCCCATTTGTAATGTTTACATGAACGATTAAAACGCCCCACAGTCCATTCCACTTGAGTTTTCGATTGTAACGTTCGCAAGCAAGTGGAACGGGCAAAACCGTGATCGTTGTGAACGCTTAGTAGAACGCACTCTAACTGGCTGAAGTTACAGAAAGAGCAAGAAAGAAAATGGGCCAAAAGATTAGCAACTCCGGTTGAAGTAACTACTAAAACGAAATGCAGATAATACTCCAGATTTTTGTCGTTTTTTTTGACTCAGTTTCTCTAGCGACCCAATTAAAATTACTAATCTTCTTGCTCTAATCTGGAGTGGTAGCACTGACCTTTCAAGAAAAGTTAATAAAAATAATACTGAAAAATGTTAATCTTGATTAGGCAAAAGCTCTCAAACTACCAAGCCAGTGGTGGCAAGTAGATTACTATTTTTGGGGGATTGAGAAATTTTTGTATTAAAGCGGATTATTGAGAATATAAAATATATATAAGGTTATAAGCTGATAAGTATTTATTTCTGTCAGGAATAGGGTAAGGGTATTAAAAATATAATTGGATATTTTCGGCCGAATAAAGTTGAAATTTAGTATGTTTTCTGCTAGGTAGCCATTATTCGTTGTCTGTCGCCAACAATGTACATATTGTAACCAAGCTTTAACTGCTTCTATTTAATGGATTTGCCAAGCATTTACACATATACGTATTGTCGTATAAATCGAAGACTCGATATCCGAATTTCACCTACTAAAATAGATATTTTCACAGCAAGTAATACGAACATCAAGAACACTTAATAAGAATTATAATAATAAAAAATAAAAACAAAATAATGTGCTAAAAAGAATGATAAGTAAACTAAAGTTATGTTTGTCTGAGTCCACAAAATTTATAAGACTTTTGTCTATTTAATCAGCAACATCCAGCGCTGCTGAAACCACGTAGTCGGATTTGAAACTACTGAAAGGTCAAAAATGACATACACACTCTAAGGTTGAAAAACTTAACGATTTATTACGAAAATTGTCAAGTAGTTGATGGGACCGATCTAGGAAGCCTCGTGCATGAATTTGCAAGCATAAATGCTAATCGAAGAAGACTTCTTAAAGACATATTGACTCATATATGTATGATAATGTGCAAATTAATGAATAATTTTTTAATTTTTACTAATTAAATATAATTCATAAATGACTCTCGTTAATGCACTGTCTAAGCATAACTAAAGTCCCAAAAATTTCCTGCCCTGGAAATCACCAAGGGTGTAGTTCGTGTGGCTCCCAGAGATTGGATTTGGAGAGAGTATGAAAAGAACTGGGTGATGTGTCCTTGGGTTGAACACAGTAAGACTATAATGCCTTGGTTGTGCAAGCAAAGAGCCAAAGAGACTCTGTGCTTGGGCAGAAATCAGATTACTCTGATCACAGGCCTATTCACAGGGGCACGGTAGGTTCAGGAAGCATCTGTGCAAGGGGGGGCTTATTAGCTTGGAAACGTTGTGCAGATTGTGTCAGGAAGAGGAGGAAACGGCCTCTTATTTGCTGTTCCCGATTGCTGCGTATGAAACCTTTGGGGAACTTTTGAGACCAAAGAAGATAGTAGAGCAAAAAGAACTAGTAGGGAAAGTCCTCAACCTCCTTAGTAGGGGAGGTTTCGTCTATTAGACTCAAAAAGGGGAAGACACAATAAGCCTCTTGAGGCTGCAGTGCCGTCGGGCGTAGGTCCCATCCCTTTTCTAATTCTAATTCCTCAACAACTACATTTCATATTCAAAAATTATTTACTCGTATGTATGTTAGCCATCCGTAATTTTTGTGCAAGGTTCGTGTGCGTCCAAAAGTCAACTTTTTTTTTTTGAGAATGCCCGCAAATTTTTACCTAACTGCACCCTTGCAGAAAAGGCTTTTTTACTAGTTCCTCGAAAAGTCTTGTTTGACTATTCTAAATAAGAAAATAAATAACTATTATTATACGAGTATGAGCCTTCACTGCACAAATTGATTAACTTCGTGTCAGGGCACTAGGTTCGCAGCTTTTTGTATTTATAATAAATTTCCCAAATAATAAAGAATTAACACCATTAAACGACAAAAACTTTTTGACTATTAAATATTTTCTGGCGAGGCTTAACGTCCCCAACTACCAATTAGGTGTCTTGGACGGAGGCCACTAGCAAACATACTTTACTGTAAATTTCTTTTATTAACCATTAAATAAAATCCAAGGCCTAGGACCGGGAATCGAACCCAGTTCACAATACACATTAGCTTCGCAGGTCTCGCCTCTAACCGCTCGGCTACCGTGGCGCCTGGCTATTAAATAATTATTTATCTATTCCAGAAACCATTTTTGATTAATTCCCGAGCACTAATGTTGCAATAATTCAACTCAAATTGAGTAGAAGGCGTTGGATGATAACGTTAAATTTATATTGCAAACGGCATTTAAAAAAAAAACATTGTACATTATTTCATAGCATTTCTCCACTTCCATAGATGCAGTGATCACTTGCAGTCATGCAGTGATCGGCCCAATCAATGATTTTTATAATACTTAAGAATAAATTTTTTGTTAGGTTTTAAGAAAAGTAGGGGAGGTTAAAATATCAGTTTTTTGTTGTACAGATTGCCTAGAATCGAGATCCAATCTACGAGATCCAATCTCGTATATTCTAAAATTACCTCGTCTTTTTTGGGCTGTAAATATTAGCTGAATTTCAGTCAGATGGCGGTTGTTTCTAGGCAGGCTTATGGCCACTTATGAGGGGCACTACTTATATTTTGAGCCTTGGCAACACTGAGTGTTGTCCAGGTGCTATCTGACGTTTCCACTTGAAAGTTTGACATTTTTGACCATAACCTTCTTTGAGCGCGATTTGTGTAGTTTACAGTCACTTGAAAATTGTGTCTCATCGAAAAAATTGAATTAACTCGTGAAAATTTTCGTGCAATGATTTATTACGACTGTATTGGTGTTTCAAGATGAACCAAATCCAACAAAAGTTGTTCGCGCTCCAAGCACTTCGAAACAAATGGTCGCCTGTTTTTTTTCATGTGGCAACAGTGCCTTTAGAGGAACGTAGAATGGGTCAATTCTGAATGGTACACAACCATTTGTTTGCCGGAAGTCTTCGATGAAATAAGGAAAACAAACAAGCGCCTTCGGATCATTCTTCATCAAGTCAATGCCAGCTATCACACATCTCGTCTAACAATCGACTATTTGAGCACTAAAAAAATCGAATACAATGGGTCCATCCGCCGTACAGTCCTGATTTGGCACCAAATGTCTTCTTTTGGTTTCCGAACGTCAAGAATAAATTACGTGGACAACGATTTTCGTCGGCAGAAGAAGCCGTTGATGCATTCAAAAACCATGTTTTGGAGGTGTCTCAAACGGAATGGAAAAAATGCTTTGACAAGTGGTTCGAACGCATGCAGAAGTGTATAGATCATAAAGGAGAATATTTTGAAAAACAATAAAGTCATTTTCAATGACAAATTACTGTTTTTTTATTTTTAGGCTCAAAATATAAATAGTGCTCCTCGTATTAATTATTTTTACCGATTTAACTCTAAAAAATATAGTGGTTCAATGTTGTACCACAATAGATCATAGCTTTTTGAGCAGAATTCACTAACCGTTCGGCTAGCTTTCGGCTTTCCATTAGGCTACCAATTTTCAAAATAGGATAAGATGGTGTAGGTCGCGTATACTCAATAGTAGCTAAGTACTCAAAACCGGTTCGATATAACCAAGTTTCGTGTCTTTCTGCACTTTTACCACCAGTGAGATAAAAAGAAAAAAGATAACAAAAATGAGGATTACAAAAGGTTGTCTATTTGTCGATAAAGTGTGTATATAGGGTGATGAGGCGTGAACGAACAGCTGAAGAAATGGTTCACTCAGGAGCTATGGAAGCGTGCCCGCTTGTAACGGGCTGTCAAATTGGTTCAATTTTAGCCAGAACCCAACAGTAGATATATACACTAACTATTTATCTATACATAGCTTCACCATCTTTACGCAAATATTTCTACAGACGTAACCAACATTGTTTTTGCAGTCAGTATAAATAAATACGCCCGATTTCACTTAGCAACTGCCAGAATTTTTCTATTTCAGTCACAAGAAGCTCAATTAAACTAGAAGCTTAAATTCTCTGTTTCGGTACTAAGTGTTTAAGCTACTCTCTTGAAAATAGCCCCAAATATTTTCTTTACAATTTTTGTAACTCACTAATGCCTGTCAGTTTTACGCGACTTTTTTTGTGATTCAGTGGCGAATCAAAATTAAATTTTTCAAAAATACTCATATTTGGAAAATATTAAATAAAAAAAATCTGTTGAGATTCATTCACACGACCACTATTCTCAAGGTTATAACTCAAATTTTGTTTTAACTCACAACATTTGAGTCGAATTTTTACTAACCTTTACTGACCGTAAATTATTAATATTTAGGATTAAAACTAGCGAGGATTCAGTAAAAATAATAATAATAAACAAAAAATCATCTCCGTCTCTAAGACAACGTTTCGACAAATTAATTGTCTTCCTCAGGGCCAGGATATTACAAATACATAACACAACAATTAGACTATTGAAACAATAGGAAAACAAATACTTAACACAATTAGACTATTGAAACAATAGGAAAACAAATACTTAACACAACAATTAGACTATTGAAACAATAGGAAAACAAATACTTAACACAACAATTAGACTATTGAAACAATAGGAAAACAAATACTTAACACAACAATTAGACTATTGAAACAATAGGAAAACAAATACTTAACACAACAATTAGACTATTGAAACAATAGGAAAACAAATACTTAACACAACAATTAGACTATTGAAACAATAGGAAAACAAATACTTAACACAACAATTAGACTATTGAAACAATAGGAAAACAAATACTTAACACAACAGTTAGACTATTGAAACAATAGGAAAACAAATACTTAACACAACAATTAGACTATTGAAACAATAGGAAAACAAATACTTAACACAACAATTAGACTATTGAAACAATAGGAAAACAAATACTTAACACAACAATTAGACTATTGAAACAATAGGAAAACAAATACTTAACACAACAATTAGACTATTGAAACAATAGGAAAACAAATACTTAACACAACAATTAGACTATTGAAACAATAGGAAAACAAATACTTAACACAACAATTAGACTATTGAAACAATAGGAAAACAAATACTTAACACAACAATTAGACTATTGAAACAATAGGAAAACAAATACTTAACACAACAATTAGACTATTGAAACAATAGGAAAACAAATACTTAACACAACAATTAGACTATTGAAACAATAGGAAAACAAATACTTAACACAACAATTAGACTATTGAAACAATAGGAAAACAAATACTTAACACAACAATTAGACTATTGAAACAATAGGAAAACAAATACTTAACACAACAATTAGACTATTGAAACAATAGGAAAACAAATACTTAACACAACAATTAGACTATTGAAACAATAGGAAAACAAATATTTAACACAACAATTAGACTATTGGAACACATAAGAATACAAAACACATTACACCTTATTAAAAAGCTACTAGAAATGATAACAATTACAATTCGCTTGACAATTAACATTATATTTCCTCTCTCATTCTCGTAATACTTGAGATACATACCTGTTCTCCATTCTAACGTTCTCAGTTTTCTTTTGTAACTTACAACCAACTCGCATAACAATGTAAGTCTAGCGAATTGTTATTAATATCATTTGTAATAGCTTTTTAATAAGGTGTAGTGTATTTTAATTCCTGTTTCAATAGTCTAATTGTTGTGTTATGTATTTGTAATATCCTGGCTGTGAGGAAGACAATAAATTAGTCGAAACGTTGGCTTAAAGACGGAGTTTTTTTTTTCAATTATTATTAAAGGCGCGTCAAAATCAGAGCTTTTTTCAGTGCACTGCCGGCCTCGAGAAGTATCCTCTCGTTGCAGACAACACTGTCCATCACTGGATAGACTGTTGAAACACATAGGAATATAAAACACATTACACCTTAATAAAAAGCTACTAGAAATTATATAAATTACAATTCGTGGCTATTTTCCGACCACTTGTTCGTGTACTAATATTTGCCATGCTTTTGGTAATATAAAGTTTTGCCTTGAAATTTAACTTCCAGTAGTTTTTTTAAAATAAAATCCATGCATTTATCCCGGGACTAAGTCTAGGATATTGAAAACTATTTGTTGAGGCCATCTCCGAGATCTTCCACGAGCTGTATACATTTCTGCTAATTTCAGAGCGACAAACTCCCCAAGCGGTACTGAAGGTTCTCTGCTTTCAAGTTTTTCCCAAATATGGAAAGCTTTTTATTGCATCGAACGCTAGCCAAGATTTGATACCTAATTTGTCCGGTTTATTTGGGCATGTACCGAGTAAATCTGCATCTTGACTTTGTTGGGAACAAACGTCCTTGGAAGAGATATCTGCCCTTGGTTAGAACAGTTTTGACTGTTTTCTACGAATTTGTTCCAAAATTTAGAAATCAAAGCAAATTTATCGGTTTGTAAACGATGATTTCTTTGATCCAATCGAATAAACCTCACAATTTCCGTCTACACACATTTCTGCTCAATGTTTGAGAAGAATGCTCGTCCCTATTTTTTTTGTCCCATAGAAAAGGGCAATATCGTACATTTTCGCCTCATATGCACCACACATGCAAACAATAATCCGATAAATTCATTATCAAATTGAATTTTCGAGAGAAATATTAAAATAAGTAAATAAAATGAAAATATTCAGCCGGTCAGATGACCTGTCGCGGTAGTTAAGACGGACTACAAATTTTTCTCAAAAATCAAATATTAGGAAAAGAAGTGAATATTAAAAAAACAATTGTATACATATTTTAGGAAAAGTCGTGAAGTTTAATGGCGGTATGATGACGCTGTAATTAGAAAATTTAAACCAAATTTAAAAAACGGTCAATTGACCGGTCGTGGTAGGTTTAGTGTTAAAGATGAAAGTAAAAGAACCTAGTTGCTATTCTATTATATTTATTTTATATTATACATATAAAATAGAGAAATACTTTTTCATTTTTAGTGAAGCTCAAAATGGATATTTCTAGCGGAAAATGGGTACGATTTATAATATCTACACTTACCAAAAGGAATAAGTGTTCAAACAAAAATAAAGGAGGTGAAGCGATTACAATTTGTACCAAAAAAAATCGATGCTGTTAAAAAGAACCTCTGACAAGGCTTTTGAGTGCTTGCAATTCTCACTTATATTCGGCCCTTAGCTTGAGCAGGCTCTCTAGATAAAAAGATCAAAAAGTAACCTTAACGAAATTTATTACACAAGATACCTCTTATATTCTTATCCAACACAATCTACAAGCTTACACATACAAACTCAAAATATATATATACTTATATATTTACCACCACTCTGTCTTTCTCTATACTCGCTCCATTTCTCTTATATCCATTATTGGCGAGAGAAAATTGGGTTTAGATGGAACAAAAATATTCTTTTATTATTTATGTTAAAACGTGACCTACCTTAGCGAGTCACTAAGAGTGCTCCACTCAACCAAAAATGAAATGAAAATAAAATTTTGATGCGACACCCTCACCCTGACTTTTTTTTATTATTAGAATTCTCGAAGTTTACTTTTATTAACTTATTACTTTATTAGTATTAGTTGGCAACACTGAACATCTTAAAAGGTTATCTAAAAAATTAAACATAAATAAACTTATGGTAAATATAGAAGAAAGACTTCCAGAAAGTGTTTAGAATAATCCATTTTTTTATAGAGGGTGTTCCATTTTAAGACGGCTCAAATGCATTTCATGCTTAAACGGTTTGGTCTGAGCAAAAAATGGTAGAGGAAACAATTTGTTGCCCGTCACCTCTAGTTTCAGAATGTGTGACTTGATTTTAGATTCCTGCCCGTTTTAAAGAGTATAAAAAGTTATGAAAGCAACCGGAAACCGCAATTCAATATTTTTAAAATTAAAGGTGCTAGGCCATTTCGAAATCTGGTATTTATTAATCACATTTCAATTTTTTTAACTTGTTATCAAAGAGAAAGAAGAGCACGCGATAGGTCATTTTTATGTATTTTTTCATCCCCTTTCTACTAAAGATATTGCCAAGGCAGTGAAGCTAGTATTTTTCTTAATATCGGGAAATAAGTCGTTTTCCGAGTGATTTTTCAAAGGTGCCTTCTCAGATACAGAGAGCAGTTGATAACCTCCTGGCTAACCGGGCTTGCGTACTAATGCATTCTGTGCTCATTCAAAAATCTTGGCACCGCTTCACGTTCATGCATTGCTCTACGAGTAGTTAACTAGAGTAGTTAACTCGTAGTTAACTAGAGGGACGCACAAGAGCTTTTACAAGGAGGAAAAGAGCATTTTGAATTCTGTGCAAAATGAAATCATGCTCGTACTGTGAGATCTGAACCTCTATCTAAAAGGTAAAAACGGGCATTGCACAAGGGTTGAGAGCTTCTATTTGTGTGAGTTAATTCCCCAATCTCTAATGAGGAGACCAAACATGTTCTCCCAGCACAGTTCTATTGGCAAGATAAAGGAAACATCTCACCAAATAATATTCTTATTGTATTTTATTAAAATTTCGAGTTTTTATAGTTAATGGCAATTTCATATTTTTTCACAACGAGTATACACGTCGAACGCACCGTAATAGAGATTTGGTTTGACGTCAAACACACTTAACAGGTTAAGAAGAATCTGTTAAAGTAAGATTTGCGATTTTTGAATTATTAAAAAAAATATACATATACAGGGTGGTACATATAAAACGCACCAATCGCTAATAACTTTTTAGGAAAGCGGAATTTCGAAAAAACCCACGAAGTAAACTTTTTTTTTGGTCTAGTTTTCAAATTTTCCACCCCCGATGCTGTATCTTCATTTTTGGCGGAGTTATGGCCAAAAACCCAATTGAGGTTACATAGGGACCACTGGTTTTGACAATGATTGTGAAAACCACATAAAAAACTGTGAAAAATGACGTTACCCCTAATATTAGTCGAGATATTTGAGATCAAATTTACAATTTTATTTAATCGTGATCGGTTTTCAATATTAATTTTCCACCAGAAATACAAGTTTTGGGAGGTCCTCTGACTACAAAAAATGTTATTTGTGACGCAAAGAACAAAAATAATAATAATTGAAGATTTTAAAGAATGTAGTGTAATGTAATGGTTGTGAGTGAATCAGGATAAATTTGTTTTATCATCAAATAAAAGCAATCATCACATCATTTTAATGTACCCCGTATGCAAGACTTCTTGACCTATGATTACGGTAAAAATATCTTGCCAGGGATGGGTAGGTGTTGGTCTAATGGTCAAGAGCGTAGCTTTGTAAGTGGGAGATCCCCAGTTCGAATTCCACGTATGACTGCATTTTATTTAAAAAAGTGTTATGATGTATTAAGTATTGTGAATGACTGCACCCGCGGGATTCGAACAAGATATTCTTACCGTAATCATTGGACAAGAAGTCTTGTATACTGGGTACATTAAAATAATGTGATGATTGCTTTTATTTGATGATAAAACAAATTTATCCTGATTCACCCACAACCATTACATTACACTACATGTTTTAAAATCTTCAATTATTATAATTTTTGTTCTTTGCGTCACAAATAACATTTTTTGTAGTCAGAGGACCTCCCAAAACGTGTATTTTTGGTGGAAAACCGATCACGAATAGATAAAATTGTAACTTTGATCTTAAATATCTCAACAAATATTAGGGATATCAAAAAGGGGTCAGTCATTTTTCACAATTTTTTTTTTTTTAAATTTTCATAATCATTGTCAAAACCAGTGGTCCTTATGAAACCACGATCAGGTTTTTGGCCGTAACTCCGCCAAAAATAAAGATACATCATCGGGAATGGAAAATTTGAAAACTAGATCCAAAAAAACATACGAGGGTCGTTTGAAAAGTCCGTGCAAAGTCAGAGAGATAGCACTACTGGCGCGTATCGAGGTTATGTTTAGTTAGTAGCATCTCTTGGAAGAACACACACCAAGTTTCAGCCAGATCGGTCTATTTCTTTGTGTTTGGCATTCGTTTGAATCGAGGAAGTCGAGTGATTTTCAAAAAATGGACGAAAAAGAATTTCGTGTGTTGATTAAACATTACTTTATGAGAGGCAAAACGCCTCAGGAGACTAAAGAGAAGCTTGATAAATATTATGGTGACTCTGCACCTTCGATTGGAACAGTTTATAAGTGGTTTCAAAATTTTCGGAGTGGCCATATGGGCACAAGTGACGCTGAACGTTCTGGACGCCCTGTTGAGGTTACTACTCCAGAAATCATTGATAAAATCCATGATATGGTGATGGATGACAGAAGAGTGAAGGTGCGTGAGATTGCTAGTGCTGTGGGCATCTCGAATGAACGGGTACATAATATTTTGCATCAACATTTGGACATGACAAAGCTATCCGCAAGATGGGTGCCGCGATTGCTCACGCTTGACCAAAAACGAAATCGTGTGAAGTGTTGCAAGGACGGTTTGCAGCTGTTCCAGAAGAATCCGCAGGACTTTAAGCGTCGTTTCGTCACTGTGGATGAAATAAGGATACATCACTACACTCCTGAGACCAAAGAACAATCTAAACAATGGGTTACCAAGGGGGAATCTGCGCCAAAAAAGGCGAAGACCGTTCCTTCGGCCGGAAAGATTATGGCGACTGTCTTTTGGGATTCGCAAGGAATAATCCTCATCGACTATCTGGAAAAGGGTAAAACTATTACAGGTGCATATTATTCATCGTTATTGGACCGTTTGAAAACCGATCTGCAAAAAAACGCCCACGATTGGCCCACAAAAAAGTCCTTTTCCATCACGACAACGCACCAGCTCACACCTCAGCAGTTGTGGTCGCAAAATTAATGGAAATAGGGTTCCAACTCGTTTCACACCCCCTCTATTCTCCAGACTTGGCTCCCTCGGACTACTATTTGTTCCCCAATATGAAGAAATGGCTGGCGGGAAAAAGATTTTATTCAAACGAGGAGGTGATTGCAGAAACGAATGGCTATTTTTCAGACTTGGACAAATCCTATTATTCGGAAGGGATCAACAAACTAGAGCAGCGTTGGACGAAGTGTATAAGCCTAAAAGGAGACTATGTTGAAAAATAAAAAAGGTTTACCCCAAAAAATTAAGTAGTTTTTATTTTTGCACGGACTTTTCAAACGACCGTCGTATAGTTTACTTGGTGGGTTTTTTCGAAATTCCGCTTTCCTAAAAAGTTATTAGCGATTGGTGCGTTTTAAATGGATCACCCCTGTGGATATTAAAGCTTATGAATTGTTAATTGCCTGTAAGACAATTTCCCGTTTATAAATACAAGAATTGCTCTAAAAAAATTTAGAATACTTTTGAGATATTTTTTTTTTTTTTTAATACTAAACAAGGGATGGTGAAAACAATTTGAAGAATTTTTCAATTAAGTTGCCTTCAAACACATTTTGCACGTACCGCTTCATAACGCAACGTGTTGCTGGCGTGCCTATCTCAACTGTCTCTTCACAATTCCCTCTCTCCTCCTACCTGATTTATCTAAACGATTGCAATTTTTTTTTTCGCCTCCCAGCAGAGGAGGAAAAAAAAAAAATTATCACTGTGACAGCTTTATCGATCTCTTATCCATTTTGACAAGGAATAATACTTTATACTATAAAATGATAAAAACCGACTCTATTACAGAACTTGGTAAGAATACGACGTTTTTTCAATTTAAATGTATTACGAAATATTGAGCAAATTTCATAATGTTCAGCAAACACTTTTTATATATTTACTTTTTTTAAGTTTAAGGCTCGTCAATATAGAATAGAATAGAATAGAAAAGAATTTTATTATTCTGGGACAATTGTCCCCTAAGAATAAATACAGGAACAAATAGAGGCCTTAACAGTTTGGCCTGTGATTATTTTTTATTTATTTATTTTTTTTAGGGGCGGTCCCCGAGCGCTAGCTCATACCCGCCCCACGTATACACTCCTCCGTTCAACCAAACGACCACAAAATGAGCTCTCAACACTCACAAGTCCCGGCCAACAAAGCAACAAAGCCAACAGGCACAGAGAATCTCAACAACAACAACAACAACAACAACACAACACAACAACAACAACAACAACAACAACAACAACAACAACAAATCATCAACAACAATCACACAATTACAAATAAATAAAACAAATAAAATCACACACACACTCGCACACACCCAACACAAACTCGAAAAATACGCACCAAATCAAACTCCCAACAACACCCTTCAACCAACCAACCAGATCTACTTCATCTACCAACCACCGAGGTCATCCGCCTCTCAAAGGCCGCCTGCGCGAATTCGCGGAAAGCCACATACGCAGACGCGTTCTCCAGTAACAAGGGGTAAACGTCTCCAGCCAAGCAGAACAGAAATCCCACTCTCCGCCACATAATACAGCGCAAATCATTATAAAGATCACATTCCATAATAATGTGCTCCGCTGTCTCTGGATCTCCACAAGCGCAATATGGGTCCGTTGCTAAGCCCATTTCGAACATTTTGGCGCGCAACATACCGTGTCCCGTGACCAATCGTGCAACTGCATATGGCATCTCAGTGGAAACCAGCCGCCTACCTCCGGCAGCGTCGGGGACGAAACTAAAGGTTGTTCTTCCCTTAGTTGACGCTCGCCACCTATTCCTCCATTCCCGATTCAATTCCTCTTCCACTTCGCCATACATTCTTTCCCTAAACCATAACCGGTAATCTTCGGTTATATCAGCCACCGACAATCGTAAGGCTCTTAACATGGGGACACGCACCTCTATGCCCCTTCGCAAACCATATCTCACCGCGGCCCTAACCACCTCCATGTCCAATGGCAAGCATCCCGTGAGCACCTGCAAAGCCTCCGTGGATGTGGCCCGGCTATAACGCCCCATGAGCAACAGAATAGAACGTTGCACGGCCATAAGATGCATCCTCACAATCGCGGTCCCCACCCGATGGGCCCAAACCGACGCACAGGTCACCTGAGCGACCAGAACCCCACGGTATAAGGTACTCACTACCTTCCTTTTCAATCCCCATTCTTTCCTAGTTACCGATCTCAATTGTCCGACAAAAGAACTAGCCTTCCTTCTTAAATCCCTTACATGTGGCACAAAGCTTAATTTCGCATCCAGGATCATCCCCAAGTATCTGACCTGTGACACCCAACTCAGCCTATCGCCACAGTATCTGACTACTGGCTGACGGGTAGGGGCAAGTGACCCCCTCAACAACATCGCCACCGTCTTATTCGGAGCAGTCCTTAGTTTATTATGCATACACCATGTGAAAACATAATTCAACGCTGATGTCGCATTAGCCTCCAATTGCGCCCTACTATTACCTCCTACCACAAGAACTAAGTCGTCCGCGTATGCGACCCTACCCAGCAATCCCGGAACGTCACCAGCCAACAGATCGTCGAAGACTATATTCCATAGGATCGGCCCCGAAATAGAGCCCTGCGGACAGCCCCGCGTAACATCCCGAGAGACTCGCTGATAATCTGATCGCACAAAAACCTCCCTGTCTCGCAAAAATGACGCCACCATACGAAAGATATACATCGGACAGTTCATCTCTCTTAATCTTTCCAAGATTCCCTCCCCCCACAAACAATCGAAAGCACCAGAAATGTCCGTAAAAATACCCGCGATATATTTATACTCCGGGACTATGTGGCCTATCAATGAGCGAATCGCGTCCTCCGTAGACAGTCCCCTCCTAAAGCCGAATTGGGAAGCCTGACTAAGACCTCTGCTCTCATATATCGTCGTTAATCTATTCATATATAGGCGTTCCAATATTTTACCCAAAATCGGTAACAAGCAAATGGGACGGTAAGAGCTGGGACTATCCAACGGTCTATCTCCACCCTTCAATATCAGTCTCAGCTCACCCGATTTCCAGCACACAGGGAACACTCCCTCGTGATTATACAGAAATTAAATAAATAAATAAGTATTTACAAAAGTGAAAATATAATAAGTGAAAATGAAAGTAAAAATAAAATAATAAAACAGCAGAAATTAAGGAAATAAATTAAAACAATTAGAATTTCGGAGGAAGCTGAATAGAAAGTAGATAACTGAATAGACGGGATTTAAAGATGGATAGGGTAGGAGCATGGCGGACAGATGATGGCAAGGAGTTCCAGAGAGAGGTAGCACGTATTAGGAAGGACTTGTCAAAGGATGAGGTACGGTGAGAGGGAATATAGAGATCAGATGAGCGAGATCTAGTGTTACGGGTAGTGCTGCACGAGAAACGAGACAAATCTCGGTCTCGGTACCGAGACCGAGACGAGACTTTAGCAACCGAGACCGAGAAATGATATATATCTCGTCGAGAAATCTCGGTCTCGTCTCGGTTTTTCAAATATTAATTTTTAGCTACAAAATTATAAAATTGTGTTCTTTATTAATAAATAATCATTACGGGTATTGAATTAATTATTAAAAGATACGATTTTATTATATATGTTCAATATTACTACATCTATTTGACTTCGAATTACATAAGTAAAGTAAGCAAAGTAAAGTAATCGCCTATTTTTTCAGGACTATCTATGCACCTAAAAAATATTGCCACAAATTTTCTGAAGTTGCACAGATACTAAAAATATCTTTTGCCATTCTAGACAAATTTTTGAAGGAATTCTCAAGTGTTTTCCACCATTCTAAAATGTCAACGTCTACTGGTGCTTGGTCTAATTTGGTGTAATTAATTATTTCTGTCTTCCATGCTTCGGTGATATTTTCTGATTTTTGAGCAAATGGTGCAAAAATATTGATGCAGTCGTCGTCGTCGTCAAAAGGTGAATCATCAGATTCTTTATCTTCACCAACAGCCATAACTAATGGAGCGGGAAGTTTGTTGGGAGGTGTATTTTTTATTTCACGAATCGACTTGTTATAGCAGGCAGATATGTTACTTGGGTCTTTCATTTGGCGCGTTTTTAACATCTTTTTGAAATTATATAAAGATATATAACAGTAATAGTAATATATGATGCTTTGAAGTGTAAGTAGTTGTCTTCTTTTACACACATTTTCATTACCAATATATAAATTAAAATAATTATTAGAAAATAATAACATTTTTTGAAAAGATTATTAATAGCAAACCACTTTTAATACTTAAACAAAAATTCAAAAAACCGAGACCGAGATATCTCGACGAGACCGAGACCGAGACTTGAGCGACCGAGACCGAGACCGAGATCGAGACTGCATAAAGTCTCGCCTCGTCTCGGTCTCGTGCAGCACTAGTTACGGGAATTGATGGAGGATTTAAACTTAAGGAGTTGAAAAATATAGGAAGGCCTTTGAGACTGGATGACTTGAAAAAGGAAAGAAGCCAAAAAATATTGGCGGCAATAGACAGGAAAAAGCCACTTCAACTCATCGTAGCAGTGCGAAATGCGAGAGTCTCTGGAAATGCTGAAAATAAATCTTATGAAGCAGTTCATGAGGCGCTTAAGCTTAGCTTCAATATCACCAGAAAGACCGCCACACACTAAACAACCATAGTCGAAATGGGGGAATATAAGAGAGGAAACTAGGAGTTGCCGGGTCTTAATTGGAAAAAGGTGACGGGAACTATTAAACTGCTTAAGGATATGGATGGAACGACGAGAGATTTGGGAAACATGGTTTTTCCAGGATAGGTTTTGATCGAAAGTGATGCCAAGGTTTTTCACAGAGGAACAATATTTTATTGGGGTATTGTAAAGGAAAAGATTAGGAAGAGGAGCCAATGATTTAAGGAGCGGGTTGGAGCCAATAACAATAGCTTTGGTCTTTTCTACATTCAGGGTAAGCTTATTGTTCGTGGCCCAAGCTGAGATGTTATTGAGGTCTTCTTGAAGTTTAAATACAGCTTCAAACAAATCCGACGAGGAAAAGGATAGGTAAATCTGAAAATCATCAGCATAGAGGTGATACTGGGAATGAGAGATGGAAAGAGGAAGGTCATTGATGTAAATTGAGAAGAGGGTGGGAGATAAGGAAGAACCTTGAGGTACACCACGTGACAAAGGAAGAAGTGAAGAAGGATTACTATCGGGAGTGACAACGAATAGGGAACGATTAGACAGGAAGGATTGGAACCAACGGAGGGTGCTATTGGAAAAAGAGAGGGATTGTAGTTTAGATAGCAGGATATGATGGTCAACGGTATCAAAGGCTTTGGAGAAGTCTAGGAGTATAAGGATGGTAAGTTTCTGGTCGTCAATAGCCGTCTGCAAGTCATGGGTAATTTTCAAGAGTGCAGATTGAGTGGAATAAGAAGGACGAAAGCCAGATTGGAGTGGATTAAGGAGATTGTTTTGTTCGAGGTAATTAGAAAGCTGGGATTGCACTAAACGTTCAAAGGGTTTGGAGAAATTTGATAAAATAGAGTTGGGACGAAAATCAATAGGAGAGATGGGATTTGAAATTTTATTTAGAGGACGGACTAGGGCTGTTTTCCAGCAGGATGGGAAAATAGAATTCTGAAGGGAGAAATTATAAATATGGTAAAGGACTGGCAATATCGCTGGGAGGCAGGCTTTAATTAATTTAACAGGAATGTTGTACGGGCCATAGTCATTTGTACGGGATTTCAGAACTGAGGTTAGGAGATCTTCAGGAGTAATATGATGGAAAAAGAAATTGTTAGGATCAAAGGAGGGTAAAATGAGAGCAGGAACATTACAAGAGGCATTGGTTAAGAAGGAAGTGAAGTGGACGTTCAGGTCATCAGGAGATATTGAAATGGGGCAGGAGCGATTGGATTTACAGAGGGATAGCTTACGAAGGATAGCCCATTTCGATTTGGAATCAGGAGCATTGGAGAGAGATAAGTGAATATGAAGGGATTTGACTCGGCGGACAGAGGTCAGAGTAAGGTTACGCAGGAGCTTATACAGAGAGTAATCATGAGGAGAACGCGTGCGTCTAAACCTCCTCCTGGCTGCCTCTCTTCTCCTCATCATGTCCTTGAGCTCCGGTGTAAGTCAGGGTGCAGGAGGACGTCGAACATGACAGGTTTTAATGGGAGCATGGGAGTCTAAGATATTAAGGAGGTGATGTGTTAGGATATATATATGATCGTTGGTGCCCTGCAGGCCTCTAAATAATGTTCTCTCGATACAAACAGTTCCATCACCAAACAAGAAGCGTTTGGAAAATAAAATTTAAAGGTCAGCAGCTGAATTTGAACCCAGGATCTTAAACCTTAAAAGGTAAAATACCCCTTCTTTTTTGGGGGGGCCAAGTGAAGCGACTTAACGGAAGTGGTACGAAATCTTCTTATTGTTGGTATAGAGGGTGAACCAGTAAGTAATGTCCATAGGCCTACTGTGTGTAGTACATCAGAAGTGGACTTGAAAGACGTATTGGCCAACTTCATATTTTCCGCTGTTCTTGAGTGACGTCAATTTAAATTTGTTTTTCTAAAATCATTACTTTTTTCCAATAAAAATTTTATTACTCAGAAAGTTTTAGTTCGAATTCGATTCTGATGACACGGTTAGAAAGACAGATAAATTTCCAAAAAAAGACACCATTTCGAGGCACAAGTCATTCTCTAAACAGCCTCAGTTTTCCTCCGAATGCTGGAAAAATAAAAGTAATCGAAATTTTTAAGAAAACTCATTAGGCCCTTATGTGATCATTATCAGACCTAGGTGCTGGCCACTTTTTATAAAAGTTTCCTTGTCTAATGGGCTTTCTAACGGTATATCATTTTCCAGGATTCCTTTTTATCTTCGTATGAGAAATTACGTTTTGTTTTTGCAAGAAAACGTGTTTTCACGAGCACTGAACAGTGTTAGTTTATCAAGTTGGTTTAATTCATTGAAAACTCTTTTAGATGGACCAGTAGTCAATTTTTAAAGTAGATTGTCTTAAAATAAGGAAGTCAAAGGTTTACAAATTGCACTTTAAACATTTACTTCTGATCTCACTGAAATATTTGAGAAAATGTTAGGAAATATTTTAAACAAGTACTTAAAGAAAAATTCATATAGTTTGTATTTACAACAAATTACAATTTCACACATAAATGCACTGTTGAAAAAGATAAGAATGTCAATAAGCCTTAACAACCCTTTTGTACCCACTAACAGATAATCCTTACATCTGAATTAGGTACTAACAAATACAACTAGGTGTCTTATAAATAAACTTCCCTGATCTGTTAGACTTGCTTTTTCAAAATTTTCTTTTATAGACTATTTGAAACTAAGCAAATTAACCTTCGAATATAAAAAATAGTAAATATTTCCAAACATTTTCTCAAATATTTCAGAGAGATCAGAAGATAATTTTTAAAGTGCAATTTGTAACCTTTGACTTCATTATTTTGAGAAAATCTACTTTAAAAATTGACTACTGGTCCATCTAAAAGAGTTTTTAATGAATTAAACAACTTGATAAACTAAACACTGGTTGAGTGCTCGTGAACACGTTTTCTTGCAAAAACAAAACGTAATTTCTCATACGAAGATAAAAAGGAATCCTGGAAAATGATATACCGTTAGAAAGCCCATTAGACAAGGAAACTTTTATAAAAAGTGCCAGCACCTAGGTCTGATAATGATCATATAAGGGCCTAATTGGGTTTTCTTAAAAATTTTCAATTAATTTTCTTTTTCCAGTATCCAGGAGGAAGATTGAGACTGTTTGGAGAATAACTTATGCTTCAAAATGGTGTCATTTTTTAGGAAATTTATCTGTCTTTCTAACCCTGTCATCGGAATCGAATTTGGACTAAAACTTTCTGAGTAATAACATTTGTATTGCAAAAAAAAGTAATGTAATTTAAAAGTGACGTCATTCAAGAACGGTGGAAACTATGAGGTTGGCCAATACGTCATTGAACTCCTCTTTAGATGTACTACACACAGTAGGCCTATGGACATTACTTACTGGTTCACCCTGTATACCAACAATAAGAAGATCTCGTACCACTTCCGTTAAGTCGTTTTACTTGGCCCCCCAAAAAGAAGGGGTATTTTGAGAGAACAACATATGTTTACCGTTAAAATTTAAATTTTCAGATTTTATTTAGAAACGATTATCAATTAATAAAAGATTATTAGCAAATGAAGTTAAGGCCGATTTAACACAGTTAAGCCCGTGTTCAAAACATGTTAGCAGTCAAAGAGTGATAAATCTTCTAATCAAAATTAACTGCCTCGCTTAACGTTGAATATACGAATTCAGAATAACACAAGCTTTGCTATAATATCAAGTTAGCAGATTCAATAACTGGGTAGAGAGGAAAATGATTGATAAGGCTGGGAGGCCAGACTTCCTCGGCTATACTGCGTATATTATTAAACAAAACAGTCAGATGCAGTCTAAATCAAATTCAATCCAACGCAGTATTCTTTTATTTCAGAATTAATTAATTTTGCCAAGAAGATGCTGTCGACCTTTTTCATCATTTAATTTTTTCTTTTAAAGTTTCTTTATTTTTATTTTTTTGTTTCTTCGATGATTGAATTCTTAATTAGAGTTCTTTTTCTTCCAGCCTGCGAAATTATCTTTCTGATTTGTGTCTAGTCGTCAAAAACATAAAATATTGGGCCCTGGGGTCCCGGTAAGTGCGCCATTTTGTCGCAGTTATTTGTTTTTTCAAAAAAAAATTGAAAGGAGCGCCAAATATTGTATACAACGTAGACATTCAATAATTATTAACAAACTTATTGTCTGTAAAAATGAGCAATATTAACTGAATCAACAGTAAAAAGCTATCTAATTGCCCCATATTCTAAGTGTACAATTATCCGCTGGCTGTTGTTTAAGTCTAGAAGTCCATTCTGTGGTAGTTACAGGTTTCAACTTTGGTTAGGCTTATACAGGGGGTTCATTTTAAGACGGCTCAAATGCATTTCATGCTTAAACGGTTAATCTGAGAAGGTTAAAACCAGAAGGTTTAATAATTATTTGGTAATTTTGGGAGAGTTGCGTTTAATTGCCAAAAAAATTGGAAACCTCCTGCCACATATTTAGGTGATCAATATCTTTCTTGTAAAGGATCAAACTTATTCCTTAATTTATCAAATAATGCACTTTACTCAACTTGTAAAGCATGTACTGTGCCTTCAAAGGTGCCTCCTCAGGTACAGAGAGCATTTGATAATCTCCTGGCTGACCTGGCTTGCGTGCCTGGGGAGGCACCTTTGAAGGCACAGTACATGCTTCACAAGTTGAGTAAAGTGCATTATTTGATAAATTAAGGAATAAGTTTGATCCTTTACATGAAAGATATTGATCACCTAAATATGTGGCAGGAGGTTTCCAATTTTTTTGGTAACGTAACTCTCCCAAAATTACCTAATAATTATTAAACCTTCTTGTTTGTAACAGATGTAAAATTAATTTTTAGCCATTTTGTGTATGCTTGACAACATCTAAAGCTCTTAACATTTGATTTTTCTTAGAAAAATCACTCGAAAACGACTTATTTCCCGATATTAAGAAAAATACTAGCTTTACTGCCTTGGCAATATTTTTAGTAGAAAGGGGATGAAAAAATACATAAAAATGACCTATCGCGTGCTCTTCTTTCTCTTTGATAACAAGTTAAAAAAATTGAAATATGATTAAAAATACCAGATTTTGAAATGGCCTAGCACCTTTAATTTTGAAGATATCGAATTGCGGTTTCCGCTTTCTTTCATAACATTTTATGCTCTTTAAAACTGTGTATATGAATATGGGGTCAACTGCGAACCCTCACTTTTGGTCGCGAAACTAGAGGTGACAGGCAACAAATTTTTCCTTTACCATTTTTCGCTCAGAACAACCGTTTAAGCATGAAATGCATTTGAGCCGTCTTAAAATGAACACTCTGTGTAAGGGTTATCCATTTAAAACCCACAAATCGCTAATAACTTTCTAGGAAAGCGGAAATCCGGAAAAAACCCGTTAAATATACTTATATGATTTTTTTTCTGGTCACAAATTTCAAATTTACCACCCCCGATGTTGAACCTTCCATTTTTAGCAGAGTTACAGCCAAATAACTGATCGAGGTTTCATAAGGACCACTAGTTTTGACAATGATTATGAACACTACATAAAAAATGGTGAAAAATGCCGTTGACCCCGTCTCGATATCCCTAATATTAGTCTAGATATCTTAGATAAAAGTTACAATTTTATCTATTCGTGAACGGTTTTCGATATTAATTTTCCACCAGAAATACTCGTTTTGTGAGATCAACCATCACATCATGTTAATGTACCCCCGTATGCAAGACTTCTTGACCTATGATTACGGTAAGAATATCTTGCCAGGGTGTTGGTCTAGAGTGGTCAAGAGCGTGGCTTTGTAAGTGGGAGATCTCCAGTTCGAATCCCGCGTATGACATTTTATTTAAAAAAAGCATATTATGAAGCATACGCGGGATTCGAACTGGGGATCTGCCACTTACGAAGCCACGCTCTTGACTACTAGACCACACCCTGGCAAGATATTCTTACCGCAATCATAGGTCAAGAAGTCTTGCATACAGGGGTACATTAACATGATGTGATGGTTGCTTTAATTTGATGATAAAACAAATTTATCCTGATTCACCCATAACCATTACATTACACTACATGTTTTAAAATCTTCAATTATTATTATTTTTGTTCTTAGCGGCACAAATAACATTTTTTGCAGTCAGAGGACCTCCCAAAACGTGTATTTCTGGTGGAAAATTAATATTGAAAACCGATCACGAATTCATAAAATTGTAACTTTGATCTTACATAACTCGACAAATATTAGGGATATCGAAACGGGGTCAACGTCATTTTTCACAGTTTTTTATGTAGTTTCAAAATAATTGTGTCAAAACCAGTGGTCCTTATGGAACCCCGATCAGATTTTTTGGCCGTTACTCCGCCAAAAATTGAAGATACAGCATCGGGGATGAAAAATTTGTAAACTAGACCGAAAAAAACATATAGTTTATTTAATGGGTTTTTCCGAATTTCCGCTTTCCTAAAATGTTATTAGCGATTGGTGTGTATTAAATGGGATCACCCCTGTATATTCTTTTGGTTGTAAATCTTGGAATTTACGGACCAAAACAAAATGCCCGTTCTTACTTAGTATCTACAATTTTTGGAGGGATAAATGAAAGGTTTTTAGATTGAAGATGGCGGCTATATCATATAAATTTATTTACATTTCAATTTAGTAAAATTTTATGTCCCTTTTGCCTCCCCCAAAACTCAAAGCATAGAACCCAAATCCTGCCGCAAACACTTCAATAGCAAAAAATATTTTGAAAATTTTACATTAAAATAATAACTTAGTTAGCCCTAGGATCAGATAAACGGGTAGCAAGAGGTTCAGTAACTGTGGTATGAGTTGGTTTAACGCTGAGGTGATAAATGTGGCCAGGTCCTAGATTTTAGTATTCAAAGCCTGGTATTCAAGAAGTTGAGGGTGGACGACTGCCTGTAGATGTCGCGCACCATAAACTACTTGCTCTATCTACGCCTTTTATATGCTACTATTATAGAATATAGATTCCATTTATTCTATTTGTGCTCACTGATGAACGTGCGTTAAGTTACGATACTCTATCAAGTATCCATTTTATATTATACTACATATCTAATTGAATTTATTGTTTAAAGAAATTTTGTTCTCGTGCATCTATTATTTATAATTTTAAATTAAATTAAATTTTTAGATACAAATAAATGAATCCTTTGCAGGCATATTATAATGCAGCGTTTACCAAACTGTGGTACGCGAAATGCTGGTTGGTTGGTGGTACGCGAAAAATAATCATTAATGGCGGGCATAAAAAATTATTTTAATTAATAATATTGGAACCCCCATACAAGAATTAAAAGAACAGAACTGAACAGACGCTATCGACTACTTAAAAGACTCTTAGGGTACGTTTACAACGGAGCTGTGAGTATAGATGATAGCAGAGATGATAACTGATAGAGTAAAATATAATCGCTGATTAGTGTGCACAACGGAGCTGTGATACATGCAACATGTCGAGTAGTGAAGAAGAGTGTTTATGTTCACCAGCAACGAAATGGTATATTTAAAAAAAAAAAGATGTAGAAAATATCATGTACATACCATAAATAAAAAACGAAGTACTTTGGGTGAATTTCACCATTTATATAAGGAACTTAGAAATTATCCGGATCGTTTTTTTGAATATGTGAGGATGGGTCCAACCACATTTGACTAAATTTTAGAAAAAATAAGGTCAAAATTAAGAAAACGTAGGAAAAATTGTCATGGAAATCCTATAACTATAGAAGAAAAACTAGTGATAACTCTGAGGTAAGGTTATATTGAGGAAAAACAAATAAATACACATAAAAATAAATGTAAGCACGATTTAAAAAACAAAATATTGTTTAAAAGTAAATAATAAAATAATAACCAAAAATAATGAGTAAAGACAGCACTAATTAATTTTTCTACCTCCATTTTGAAGCTCCGATACTGGAGTTCAGCTAGCAGAAAAATGAAAAATTCAATTCTATCATCTATGCTCGTTTATACCAGCGAGTATGAGTCACTAGTCGAAGCTTCGTTGTGCACGCTCACATAAGAATGTACTAGGTTATTCTATAAGCGCTGATGCATCACTGCTATCATCTCCGCTATCATCTATGCTCACAGCTCCGTTGTGAACGTACCCTTAGGCTGGAACCATAGTGGAGCGGCGAGCAAAGCGGCGATGATAGCGAAGAGCAAAGCGGCGAAATCAAACACAAGTAAACATATGGGACCGCGCATAGTGGCGAGCAAAGCGAAGATAGAGCAACGCTATCTCTAGAGAGTAGAGCGAAGCGTTATGACATGTTTGATTTCTTCGCTCTCATCGCGCTCAATTTGTAAAGGTTATTTTTCAAAGGTTATGGATATTGATACATTATTGGTTTAGTTTGTTTAAAGAAACCTCTGTGGTGCCATAGTATTTGTGAAGCTACAATAATTTTTAATAATTAATAGTTTAAATTAATTAACAATTAGTAGTTAATGGAGAATTCAGGTAATTTTTGCTACATTTAATTTGGTTCTCAATCCCTTAATGCTAACTTTCATCTAAATACTAGGCAAAATTAAATTACATTTTCACGTCCTACTACTTCTGATCAGGACGAATTCTCCAATCCCTCTTCTGTAGCAACGTCGTACTACTCCAGTTTTTCAGATGAACAACATTAATTTATGACAAATCATGGAGTAGTGATTTAATAAAATTATTGTGTTTTTTTAATTGACTAATTTCTTTTTATCTGCATATATTTCTATTTTATTTTTATTTATTTTGATTTTCTTATCTTAAAGTAACTGCTAGGATTAATGGGGTTACACAGATTTGTATTTTGTAAATAACGTACATAGTTAATTTTTCTATATTGTGCCTAACTCATGTTATGAGCTGTATTACTCAAAAACAATAAAATTTGATTTTGATTAATGGGGTTACACTGGGCTAGTTTGTAATCAAATGTTGATAAGACATTCGAAAATACGAATGAAACGCCAGGATGTTCCCGAAGTTGTTGGTACAAGTGATGAAATTCACCAAGTTCATTTCTAGACTTATTTATGTCATGTACACTGCAGCTCCTACTACTAAGCTGCTGCAAATACCAAAGTTTCAACGAAGAATTTTCATATAAAAATAGTTCCTCCATCTTGTTTTGTCAAAAGGAGAACGCGACTAAACTCGTCACTATGTGCATGCGAATCTTTGCTCGCTGCTCGTCGCTCTCTTTGATTTGAAGCAGCTATCATCGCCGCTTTGCTCGCCACTCCACTATGTTTCCAGCCTTAGACGATAGATCAAAACTCTCTCTGGACAACAAAAGACTAATTTATACATCTATTTTAAAACCCATCTGGGCGTATGGAATAGAACTGTGGGGTTCAACCGAACGCTCCAATCTTCAGAGGATTCAATCTCTACAATCTAAAATACTTCGAACTGTACACGCTCCTTTTTATGTCTCCAACTTGACTACGAGTATACACACTGACCTTAACATTCCTTTTGTCACACAAGTTGCTAAAATAAGATACAGAAAACTCCACTTCAACCTGCAATCTCATATAAATCCTTTAGCTAAAAATCTTTCTTCTAGAACTCTTCCTGACAAGACGCCTTAAAATACAGTGGCCTCGTGATCTCCTCACAAGTGAAGAGAGCGACTAATAGCCTATTTTGGAGTGTTACCGCTGGGTAACTTCTCCACTCGTATTCTACTGTTATTTGTTGTTACTGTTATCACTGTTACTTATAGCGCCAACGCGCTGATTGGAGCAAAAATAAACGCAAAAAAAAAATTAATAATATTATACAGTAAAGTTGTTAATATGTACAGTAATAAAGGTTAGTCTGTCTCAAGATATACGAGAAAATAACATAGCACATTTATCAAGGATTAAAATTTGTCTTTCATGGAGTATTTTCCCAAAACCCGTAAACACAAATGATAATTGGATTTCAAATCCCTTCTATAAAGAAAATTTAGGAAAAACTACATCATTATCAATAAAAGATAAAGAAAATTTAATATAATTATCATGTGGCAGAACTTAAATGATAACTATGTAAAGATCTTCTTAAACAGACTGATTGTAATGAGTAAGCTCTATCCAAGTAACATTACTATTAATTAGTACTTACAGGTAGTTGAATGCTTAAAAGAAATTAATTTAGAAGATTTGGGCACAAATATAATAATCCTAAAGAAGAACTTTGTAAATTAATTAATAATTTTGAAGAGAAAAATATGTACGCAATTTTTAATTATTTAAAAAAAAGTTTTAAAACTAAAATCTTACACTTTACAAAGTTTATAAAGTGAACATGAACTTGGAACTCCTTTGTAACAGATACATTGTACGAGGGTCGTTTGAAAAGTCCGTGCAAAGTCAGAGAGATAGCACTGGCGCGTATCGAGGTTATGTTTAGTTAGTAGCATCTCTTAGAAGAACACACACCAAGTTTCAGCCAGATCGGTCTATTTCTTTGTGTTTGGCATTCGTTTGAATCGAGGAAGTCGAGTGATTTTCAAAAAATGGACGAAAAAGAATTTCGTGTGTTGATTAAACACTACTTTATGAAAGGCAAAACGCTCCAGGAGACTAAAGAGAAGCTTGATAAACATTATGGTGACTCTGCACCTTCGATTAGAACAGTTTATAAGTGGTTTCAAAATTTTCGGAGTGGCCATATGGGCACAAGTGACGCTGAACGTTCTGGACGCCCTGTTGAGGTTACTACTCCAGTAATCATTGATAAAATCCATGATATGGTGATGGATGACAGAAGAGTGAAGGTGCGTGAGATTGCTAGTGCTGTGGGCATCTCGAATGAACGGGTACATAATATTTTGCATCAACATTTGGACATGACAAAGCTATCCGCAAAAATAACAATGAAAAAAGGTCTTGAAAAAGTGCTTAGTACTTTTCAGAGTGACCAATTTACACTGTAAACCCTTTCTACGATCTGAAAAGGTTTCAATTCTCAAGGTCAAAAAAGTTTCATTTTTAAAGTGACCAAGATAGAATTATACCGTCATAATTTATCGCCTAGAAATACTGTTACTACAATATTTCCTATAATAAATCACGAAATGTTCTATATCCTTTCTATAAATGTGTACTTGGCACAATGAAAGGAGATAAAAAAAAGCTGAAGTGCAAATGTTCAATGCGTGAAAGGTATTGACTGGACCGAAATACCATCTGGGTCTCTTGTATATCTAGGTGGGATGTGCTTTTCTTCCATTTTTGCACAAATATGAGTTCGTAGCAATGAAAGGGGTTCATGCCATTGGAGTGGGTCAGAAAGCCTACACCACCTGCAGTACCCTATAGAGTTTAGTGCGCTTCCACCAATCCCGTTCGTTTATTCGGGTATAAGGGCTTCTAGGCAAAGTATGGAGGCTTCTCCCCCCGCCGCCAAAGAGCCGAAAATTAGGCCCTACAAGTCCTAAGCATTGACACAATGAAGTCATTGAATTCTTGCTTAAAAACAGGCTGACATCTGCCATAACTATGTGATAGATACGATATTTTTTTAAATTTTTTTATTCAAAAAGAATTACAATTCTATATTGTTACCTTCAAAATAACTTCCTTCTGAAGCCACACAGCGCTGGAGACGTTTCTTCCACTCCTCATAGCAGTGCTCGAACTCCGATACTGGAATAGCCTTCAGCTGGTCGGTTACAACCGTTTGAATGTTTTCCAGTGTCCCAAAATATGTAGGTGATTTTTACAACTTCGGGAAGAGAAAAAAAGTCACAAGGACTCGAAGTCAGGCGAATAAGGAGGCTGAGGAGCCACAGGAATGTTTTTTACTGGCCAAAAACTCTGGTTTATTGAAATTGCTGTGTGACAAGCGAGCATTATCGTGATACAACACCCAAATTGTTCTTGATGTTTGGTCTCACACGAATGAGGCCTTTTTCGAAGTTTTTTTCAAGAACCTCTCGGTAAAAGTGTTTGATTGACCGTTTGAGGTAGAAACTCTTTGTGGACGATTCCGTGGATATCGATAAAACAAATCAGTATGCATTTGAACTTCGACTTTGCCATCCTTGCTTTTTGGGCCTTCGGAGTTTTTGGCCAGCAAAAAAACATTCCTGTGGCTCCTCAGCCTCCTTATTCGCCTGACTTGAGTATGTGTCTCTCAGTTGATCTTCACGATATACTATTATCAGCTACCCCAGCCTTCATGGCCTGCGGTTTCGATCATGCTGCTCCCAGCCACTTACATGTTCTTTGAGGCTATCCTGCAATGCCCCCCAAAAAAGTTAAGGGTCCCGTTAGAGTTCTACAATGATTAAAAGGACAGGTCTGGAGGGTGAGCTTTAAAGTGAGGGGAGCCACAATAGATCCAAAGGGGTCGCAGTGGCGTAGGCCTTGAGGCCACCCTATTCTAATCTAATCTAATCTAATCTAGAGTTCTACAATAACCATCCCAGGCGAAAAGATCTGTCGCAGTGTTATTATTCCTTTATCCTAAAGTACAGGCACCCAGACCGAGTAAATCCTTAAATTGATTACCAAAATCTTATCCTGGACCTTTAAGCAGTCCTTCACACAAGCCTTGATAGGTTTTATAGCGTCAAAACAGAAAAAAGATAGTAATTCACTTAATATCCCAAGGTTACAGTGACACCTTTGGCCTGTATTTTAATACAAAAAGCCAATTAAATTGTAAAGAAGCCTAAATTTAGAAAGTTTGAGAATTCAACGAATTTATTGCCTCGTAAGATGCACCAAACGTTTGGCTTCAAAAACCTCGGCTACACAGGGTGAATCAGCAAGTAATGTCCATAGACCTACTGTGTCTAGTACATCTGAAGTAGACGTATTGGTCAACTTCATATATTCCACTGTTCTTGAGTGACGTCACTTAATTTTTTTTTCTAAAATCATTACTTTTTTTTGCTATAAAAATGTTATTACTCAGAAAGTTTTAGTCCGAATTCGATTCTGATGACACGGTTAGAAAGACAGATAAATTTTCTAAAAATTGATACTATTTCGAAGCATAAGTTATTCTCCAAACAGCCTTAATCTTCCTCCCGGATGCTGGAAAAAATAAAAGTAATCGAAATTTTTAAGAAAACTCATTAGGCCCTTATGTGATCATTATCAGACCTAGGTGCTGGCCACTTTTTATAAAAGTTTCCTTGTCTAATGGGCTTTCTAACGGTATATCATTTTCCAGGATTCCTTTTTATCTTCATATGTGAAATTACGTTTGTTTTGCAAGAAAACGTGTTCACGAGCACTCAACAGTGTTAGTTTATCAAGTTGGTTTAATTCATTGAAAACTCTTTTAGATGGACCAGTAGTCAATTTTTAAAGTATATTGTCTTAAAATAAGGTAGTCAAAGGTTATTAATAGCCTTTTAAATATTTTTAAATATTTAGGAAAAAAAAATTAAAGTGACGTCACTCAAGAACAGTGGAATACATGAAGTTGACCAATACGTCTACTTCAGATGTACTAGACACAGTAGGTCTATGGACATTACTTGCTGATTCACCTTGGATAGCCTATGCCTATTAATAATGTCCATTTGCCTGTTGCCTACAAATTCCAAATGGTTTTACCGAATGCTGTTCACAATAAATCGTTCGCATATACCTTGTTGCAGAACGTTCTTTTTAGTATAATAAACTTCAAGATATTAAAATATATTATGAAGAAAGAATTTTTACAGCGATGATGTTGGATATCCTTGCCTTAGGGTTTCAGCTAAGTCAGATATTATAAGAACAGAAGGGAAAAGGTTTGAAAAATAAATAAATCGATAATTAAAAACTCATCTGTCAATGGATTAAACAGCGCTGGTTTTTCCACTATAATGGTCACTCGAAAAAATTATTTACAAATGAAAAAACATTGGTTTGACTGAATAGATTCGTAAATCCAATTAAAGCGCTTTGTTCCTGGGGCGACGTGATAAGTCTTTGATGTGCCCGAAAATAGTACCGCATCACTTCTGTCAGCTAAAGCACTGCCTTTATGTCAACATTTGATTTACATCCTTGGCAAAGGATGGAGATGTTTCTAGTCGGTTCAAATGTTCTTACGGCCAGCAATCCTGCTGGAACATCCTTTTTACCTCTGCAACCCTTTCAGAATTAAAGAGATGGTATTACTTTTAAATCAATGGTTGGTTTCAAAAACTGCCCGGTAGGACAGTTGTATAAGGGTTGATCGTCAAAAAGTGCACAAAAAAGCGTAACGTTAAAAAACACACAACTTTGACAATTTTTTTCTCTTTTTCTATAAAAGATAAAATTCCCTAATTTTCTCAATAATATAGGTCAAATCCTCCTTTATAACTGTAATTTTTTGCAACAACCAAGATCTAATAGATTTCGGGGCAAAAGTTGCTGAAAATGAGCAAAAATTGTCCTTGTTCTTGCTGTTGTTCCCTTTTTTGTAAACAACGTAGCGCCTAAACGCGCAAACCGATTTTCATGAATGAGGTGTCATTCGATTTGGAATTTTATTTAGATGTGCCTTTTGGGGGTCTCAGCGCTGTACATCGAATGGGAGAGGAGTTGGCCTCATGTAAAGTAAGTAAAGTAATCGCCTATTTTATTCAGGCGGGGGGCTTAACGTCCAACTACCAATTAGATGTCGTGGACGGAGGCGACTAGCAAACTTACTTTACTGTTAATTTCTTTTATTAACCATTAAATAAAATCCAAGGCCTAAGACCGGGGAATCGAACCCAGTACAACAATACATATTAGCTTTACAGGTCTCGCCTCTAGCCGCTCGTGGACGGAGGCGATTAGCAAACAAACTGCTGTAAATTTCTTTTATCAAGCATTAAATAAAATCCAAGGCCTAAGACCGGGGAATCGAACCCAGTACCACAATACATATTAGCTTTACAGGTCTCGCCTCTAGCCGCTCGTGGACGAAGGCGATTAGCAAACATAATTTGCTGTAAATTTCTTTTATTAAGCATTACATAAAATCCAAGGCCTAAGACCGGGGAATCGAACCCAGTACCACAATACATATTAGCTTTACAGGTCTCGCGTCTAACCGCTCGTGGACGGAGGCGACTAGCAAACATACTTTGCTGTAAATTTCTTTCATTAACCATTAAATAAAATCCAAGGCCTAAGACCGGGGAATCGAACCCAGCAACCACAATATATATTAGCTTTACAGGTATCGCCTCTAACCGCTCTTGCCGGAGGCGACTAGCAAACATACTTTACTGTTAATTTCTTTTATTAACCATTAAATAAAATCCAAGGTCTAAGACCGGGAATCGAACTCAGTTCCACAATACATATTAGCTTTACAGGTCTCTCCTCTAACCGCTCGTGGACGGAGGCGACTAGCAAACATACTTTACTGCTAAATATCTTTTATTAACCATTAAAAATAAAATCCAAGGCCTAAGACCGGGGAATCGAACCCAGCAACCACAATATATATTAGCTTTACAGGTCTCTCCTCTAACCGCTCGTGGACGGAGGCGACTAGCAAACATACTTTACTGTAGATTTCTTTTAATAACCATTAAATAAAATCCAAGGCCTAAGACCGGGGAATCGAACCCAGTACCACGATATATATTAGCTTTACAGGTCTCGCCTCTAACCGCTCGTGGACGGAGGCGACTAGCAAACATACTTTACTGCTAAATATCTTTTATTAACCATTAAATAAAATCCAAGGCCTAAGACCGGGGAATCGAACCCAGTACCACAATACATATTAGCTTTACTGGTCTCGCCTCTAACCGCTCGTGGACGGAGGCGACTAGCAAACATACTTTACTGCTAAATATCTTTTATTAACCATTAAATAAAATCCAAGGCCTAAGACCGGGGAATCGAACCCAGTACCACAATACATATTAGCTTTACTGGTCTCGCCTCTAACCGCTCGGCTACCATGTGGCGCCTTGGCCCCATGTATGTAAGTAATTATTTCAAAATAGTTTAATTGGGTTCACAAAAAAAAAATTGGGCCCGAGGATTAAACAAGGACGGAGGTTAAATAGTCCATCGCTAACTACCTCTGATGACTGGTAATTAATGTTTGCATTGAACCTTTAACTGGGTTCATTTACATAAGACTTTCAAAGGAATTCAAAAGATGACTTATTCGCTATGGTCGTCCGAAGATTAATGACTGAACGCAAATGTCCTTTCCGTGACTAGCCCCATCTAAAGAGAGCCGCCTAATTTCTAGAGCCATTAGAAGCTTCTTTCAACTTACGGCCTCTTACAACTTGCCACCAAGAAAGCCGATTACAAAATAATGGTTTTCCAAAGAAAAAAAAAAAAATGAACAAGAATGGTGGAAAAGATCCAACCAAGAGATGCGTACAAGAAGTTGAACATGATCATTATCAGCAAACTGAGGGCGAACTGAGAATTCTGAACTAACGAAACAAGAAGCGACTGTGTTGACCAAGTAGATGGTAAGATGGAAGATGCCAGAAAACCAATTGTAGAAGGAGATATCAGAAGTTGTTGGAGGAAGCTAGGACTAATGGTGTAGGATTTTAGCTTTATCGGAGCTGTAATATATAATTATCAATCCTAAATTTAAATTAATCCATTTCTGAATATACGAGGTGTGGGTATTAAATAACGAGACTGATGCTGCTACAGAAGAACTATGCATGCGCCAAATCTTAACGACCGACAGCTGTGCAGCGTAAAGTCTTCTCTTTCGATTGCAGCGTCTCATGTGTTTGTAGAGAAATCAGTCAGACCGGAACCGTCGTTTGTGTAAGAGGTGTTAGTTTCGTTTTGCAACGTATTGTCGTGAAATTTCACATGAAACTGGGTAAAACTGCTGCTGAAACCTATCTTTTATTAAAAGAAGTTTTTGGCGATGAATGTTAATCACGTGCGCAAGTTTTTTGAGTGGTTCAAGTGTTTCCAAGATGGCCGAGAAGACTGCGGAGACCGCCCGGGTCGCCCTTCCACGTCCAAAACGGATGAAAATATCGATTATAATTAATCCACATTACTATCGTGAGATGCTTGCTCAACTCCGTGAAAGAGTAAAGAAAAAAACGACCCGATTTGTGGAAGAAGCTCACACTGCATTGTCTGTCAAGACGTTTCTAGCCAAGTACAAACATCCCAGTTTTAGGCCATCCGCCTTATTCGCCTGATCTGGCCCCATGTGACTTTTTTATCTGTTCCCCCAAAGTCAAATCTGCATTAAAAGGAACACGATTTCAGTCCGTTGAAGCTGTGAAAGAAGAAGCGACACGCGTCATGCAGGAGCTCACAGAAAAAGACTTCCAGCACTGTTTCGAGCAATGGTAAATTCGCATGGAGCGTTCTAGGGATAGGGGAGGGGTGTATATTGAAGGTGATAATAACTAAATATGTATAAATTTAAAATAAAATGTTTTATAGCAATAGTCTCGTTATTTAATAGCCACACCTAGTAAGACTGTACCTTACAACATATTAGCAAGTTTACGTCATTACTGAAGAATAAAATCGAGCACCTTAAAGAAGTTAAGCATGCTCAATGCTTAAATGTGATCGAATGGTAAACATGTTCTTGAGCAGCAAACTGATCAGGGTTTTCATAAAATCTAATTAGTGAAGATTCGATCTTGTAAGAAAGTAAAAAAGACATATCAGGGCGATCGGTGACATTTGACAAGTCAAAAGTTAGTCAAGTCAAATCCATACAAATACTAAAAATAGTACTCAAGCATTTGCAGAAGTGAGAGAATTGAGCTGCAAAATTTTACTGCCGCATTAATTTATATATTTCAAAGGCCTCAAAAAGCAGAAGCGTTTAGCGACTTTTCGAGAATTTTGGACTTTTATCGCCAATAACTAGACAGAATGTTGACAGAACTAGACAGAAACAAGATGAACTTTGACTAAAAAACTTAATATAAATCCTGTGATAACATCTAGCCAAAATATTTAGATTTAAATTTCCTGCAATTCATTTTAAAGTAATAAAATAAATAACTCAATAGTTTAGGCAAGTAGTCCATTAATTGAGTGCTCTGCCTTGGAATGTCTAACTCGGGCACGCAATATATGCGGCACTGTTACCTATCCTTGTCGCTCGGCATCGTGAAGAGAGGCACATTCCAGCCATTGCTTGTCCACGTCATTGCCTCATCCTTGTTCTAACAAATTGCACCCTTATTTTAACTTTCTATTATTCTACTAGAGTATTTCCAAAAATACATATATGTATCTTATATTCAATTTCATTCTATCTTATTGCAATTACGTAACTGTAACTGATATGTAGCTGATAAATTTATTATCCTGGGACTATTGTCCCCAAGAATAAAGACATGTACAACTGGAGGCCCTATATTGGTTTGGCCTGTATTTCAAATATATATATATATATATAAATAGGCAACTATTTACAAAAATAATAATACAAATTAAGGAAATAAATGAATTCATTTCGGAGGAAGCTGGATAGAAAGGAGATAATTGAACAGAAGGGATTTAAAGATGGACAGGGTAGGAGCATGGCGGACAGATGATGGTAAGGAGTTCCAGAAAGAGGTAGCGCGTATTAGGAAGGATTTGTCAAAGGATGAAGTACAGTGTGAGGGAATATAGAGATCAGAGGAACGAGTTCTGAGGATATGAACTTGAAGAGTTGGAAAATATAAGATGGCCGTTGAGATTGGGTGACTTGGAAGAAGGAATGAAGCACAAAAAATGCTGGTGGCTACCGACAGGAAAAAGCCACTTCAACTCATCGTAGTAACCGCGAAAGGCGAGAGTCTCTAGGGAATGCTGAAAATAAATCTTATGAAGTAGTTCATGAGAGGCGCTTGAGCTTAGCTTCAATATCCACCAGAAAGACCGGGCCATACACTAAGTAACCATAGTCCGAAATGGGGGGAGAAAACAAGAGAGGAAACTCAGGAGTTGCCGGGAACAATTAAACTGCTTCAGGATGTGGATGGAGTAGCGAGAGATTTGGGAAGAAACATGGTTTTTTCCAGAGCAGCGGTTTTGGGTCAAAAGTGATACCGAGGTTCTTCTCAGAGGAAGAATATTTTATTGGGATATTGTAGAGGAAAAGATTAGGCAGAGGAGCCAATGATTTAAGGAGTGTGTTGGAGCCATTAACAATTGCTTTGGTCTTCTCTGCATTTAGTGTAAGCTTATTTTCTGGGTGATATTGTTCAGGTCTTCTTGAAGTTTAAACACAGCTTCAAACATATCCGTCGGATGGTGATGTTATTCTTTAATACTGAATTCATCTGGTCTTTAGTTAAGACATTTTTTGTGGTTTTTTTTTCTTTAAATTTCGAATTAAATTTAAGTCCTTCAAAATGGAGTTCCAAACCACAGAGTTTAATGCCAAATTCTTGTTACCATGTATAGGAAAACTCTTTCTTTTAAAGCAGAAGAAAGAAAATAAATTTATTATCTTTGGACTATTGTCCCCTAAGAATAAAAACATGTACACTTGGAGGCTCTATTGGTTTGGCCAATTCCGTATTTCAGGTATTTATATACAAAAAAAAATAACATTTACAAAGAATTAGAGTTGGATTTAGGGGAAAACAGATATATTAATGATAAAAACTGTATGAAGTTTATTAATGTAATAATGAAGCTGAGAGGCGCACGTTTAATTTAAATTTTAGTGTAAACAGGGATGCAAATAGGCCTTTATTGTTCTCTCTGTAATCTTGGAGCGGTTGAAGATATCATCCATTTTATTGGGAAATGTCCGATTTTACAGGAGTTCAGGGTACAATACTTGGGAAATAGAAAACTCCAGAAAAGTGAGATTATTCTTTATTTGAATGTCCTTGATTGGTGCAAGCTGCATAAGTACACAACATCCGCTTGGAGTTATAGACAATTTTTAATAAATCATTTTAATTTTTAATATTGAAATATGTTTAGTTCCGAAGTTTATGGTAATGTAAATTAGAGTCAACTCGTCGGCAGACGGACTAAGTCCATGCTCGAAGTGTGCTTTGTTTTGAATTAAAGAAATGTTTAGATTACGAGGGTCGTTTGAAAAGTCCGTGCAAAGTCAGAGAGATAGCACTACTGGCGCGTATCGAGGTTATGTTTAGATAGTAGCAGCTCTTGGAAGAACACACACCAAGTTTCAGCCAGATCGGTCTATTTCTTTGTGTTTGGCATTCGTTTGAATCGAGGAAGTCGAGTGATTTTCAAAAAATGGACGAAAAAGAATTTCGTGTGTTGATTAAACACTACTTTATGAAAGGCAAAACGCCTCAGGAGACTAAAGAGAAGCTTGATAAACATTATGGTGACTCTGCACCTTCGATTAGAACAGTTTATAAGTGGTTTCAAAATTTTCGGAGTGGCCATATGGGCACAAGTGACGCTGAACGTTCTGGACGCCCTGTTGAGGTTACTACTCCAGAAATCATTGATAAAATCCATGATTTGGTGATGGATGACAGAAGAGTGAAGGTGCGTGAGATTGCTAGTGCTGTGGGCATCTCGAATGAACGGGTACATAATATTTTTCATCAACATTTGGACATGACAAAGCTATCCGCAAGATGGGTGCCGCGATTGCTCACGCTTGACCAAAAACGAAATCGTGTGAAGTGTTGCAAGGACGGTTTCAGAAGAATCCGCAGGACTTTAAGCGTCGTTTCGTCACTGTGGATGAAACATGGATACATCACTACACTCCTGAGACCAAAGAACAATCTAAACAATGGGTTACCAAGGGGGAATCTGCGCCAAAAAAGGCGAAGACCGTTCCTTCGGCCGGAAAGATTATGGCGACTGTCTTTTGGGATTCGCAAGGAATAATCCTCATCGACTGTCTGGAAAAGGGTAAAACTATTACAGGTGCATATTATTCATCGTTATTGGACCGTTTGAAAACCGAGCTGCAAGAAAAACGCCCACGATTGGCCCACAAAAAAGTCCTTTTCCATCACGACAACGCACCAGCTCACACCTCAGCAGTTGTGGTCGCAAAATTAATGGAAATAGGGATCCCCCCTGTTCTCCAGACTTGGCTCCCTCGGACTACTATTTGTTCCCCAATATGAAGAAATGGCTGGCGGGAAAAAGATTTTATTCAAACGAGTAGGTGATTGCAGAAACGAATGGCTATTTTTCAGACTTGGACATATCCTAATATTCGGAAGGGATCAACAAACTAGAGCAGCGTTGGACGAAGTGTATAAGCCTAAAAGGAGACTATGTTGAAAAATAAAAAAGGTTTACCCCAAAAAATTAAGTAGTTTTTATTTTTGCACGGACTGTTCAAACGACCCTCGTAATCTTTTATCTTTTTTTATTATAAAAAAAAAACCAGTTGGTCACTCTGCTTAAATAACCTTAATTTACCAGCTGATCTGCCTGGCCAGTTACCGGCGGCCATCTTTAACTCGTTAGTGATCTCTCTTTATTGCCGTGAATGTTTAAGTGAATATTAGTGCGTGTTAAAGTGAAGTTCTATTTTATAAATTGTGTTTAAGTTATACTTAGTGCGTGATATTGAGTTTTAGTGCGAATAGTGTTGTGAATTATTTTAAATAGTGTCAAGGGTCAAGTGCTATTGGACTGGTGATCTACTGGGATTCTGATGGATATTCCTTAAGCAAGGTAAGACATTATTATCCATTACTTATTTTAAATTCTAATTATATTTTTATTATTCTTGCATGAATATAGCATGTTATCATTCAATTATTACATATAAATTAATATTAGAGCTACGTCTTGACTACGTTCAGTGTTGGTTAATCCATTCATTTTGAATCCTACAAAAAGTATTTAAATTGATTTCTAAACATTTTTTGTGTATTTTTTTTGTCATTAATTTATTTACAAAGTAAGTGCAAAGTACAGGAGTACCAAATAGTGTATTCAAGTTCCTACCCAGTTGTAGTATATATACAGATGGCTAGAAAGGGTGTACAAATTTAATTAGTGGGAAAAAATTATGTATTCTTCATATCTTCTTTTTGATTAACTATATTACTAAATTAGTCTTTATGTTTCCCCAAATTGTTTTTTGTAATGGATTTCTATTTCTTTTTAGTGTATTCATCATTGTATCCTTTCTCTTCGACTATAAGTTGAAAATTATCATTCATTGAATTGATATCTTAACCTTATTATAGTATTATTTAATCGTTCCTTTTTAATCGACTATAAGTTCTGTATTACCGTTTTTGTTTCCACAAATTGGGTTCTAAGCCTTTTTAATGAATTCTTCGATTTTTTTTTTCTTTTTAATCGACCAAGTTCCAAATCAGCTTTCTTTGTTTCCACTAATAGTTTTTTGTTATGGATTTCCATTTCTTTGTTCTCTCAAGTTGTATTTTGAAATTTATTTGTAAACTTTTGAATTCATTAATCTTTTGTATTAGATGTATTTGATTAGTATAAAATTAGCATTCTTTGTTTCCCCAAAGTATTTTCTAAAACTTTTGGATTTAATTAACTTTCTTGCCCTTATTGTTAATTTGTTATTGTCTATAAGCTTAAAATTAGCATTCATGATTTCCCCAAATTAGTTTTTCTGTATGGAATTCTATTCTTTTTCTTTAATTTTTACCTGTAGGTTCAAAATAAGCATTCATTTTTTCTTCATATTGCATTTAGAAATGAGTTTCTAAACCTGTTTTAGTTAATAATTAATATTATTTTTTTTAAAGCGAATATGAGTTCTAAATTAGTGTTTTTATATTCCTAAATGATTTTCTAATCCTTTTTCATGAATTCCTTGAGCTTTTCTTTTTGATCGACCATATGTTTAGAATCAACATTCTTGGTTATCTTATGTTGTTTCTGAAATTGATTTCTAAACTTTCTTAATGTATTCTTTAATATTGTCTTTTTAATCGAATAAAAGTTGAAAATTGTCCTTCATTGTCCCCTTCAGTTGTTTATTTTTAGAATGTTGTTATATTCCTTTATAAATGTTTTCTTTAAAAACTTCTTTTTAATCGACTATATAAGTTCTAAATTAGCGTTTTGGTTTACCTAAAGTTTTTCTTAACCGTTTTAAGGAATTCTTGGATCATTTTAATCGACTATTATCATTCCTGGTTTCCCTGAAATGATTTCTAAACGTTTTTATGTATTCTTTAATATTTTCTTTATAATCGATTAAAAGATTTCAAAAATTTTCTTTTCTTTGTTTCCCTAAATTGCTTTTTTTAGTATGGATTTCTGTTTCTTCTCTTTAATTTTTCTCTTTTAATTCACTGTAAGTTCAAAATTAACTCTCATTGGTTCCCAAAATGCTCTCATCTCTTTTGAGAGATGAGACCCACTTCATTACGTTTCTCTTGTTTATCGCGTTTAGTTCGACATCAACAACAACATCTCGTGTAGGCCTCTTTGGTGATGCTGCTTACAGAATGTCACAATTTCTCACTTCTAACTAGCTCACGCCTCCTTTTTTTGACCTTTCTTTTTGTCTATGAAGTAATAGAAAAAGAATAACCTTAATTGTAACAACCAGGGCTGGTCTGTATAGTTTTTCTTCTTAGAAATCAAGAGGAGGTGACAAATCGAAGAAAACAAAATGTTGTTCTTAATACTTTAAACCTAATAAATAAAACTCCAGCCTATATGCGTAAACTTATTTAATTTAAACTGAATGTTCTGAGATATCCGATTAAGTAAAATTAGCCTTTACAAAACTAACAGGAACTTGAGATAGACTGAATAAAATAAACAATTCCATGTTAATGAAATTGTTCTAGGAAATTGTGACCTCATTTCTTGTCACATTAGTTACATGGTTAGTAATTAGGGAAGTCTATTAAACATTTGGAATTAAATAGATTGCTGTTACTTTTGTTCTTTCCCTTTAAGCAGGAATTAGGTAAAGATAACCTTGCAAATATCATTGGAAGTTTATATTCAGAGTTCTTTGAAGAGAAAATTTAAAAAAAAAGAACCACTTTTTGGGACTTCGGTTACCTTAAAACTGATATTTCTACTGAAAATTCTTAACTGGTTAGTATTGTAAAGTTTTTGTTCTTTTACTAAAAACTTTACCTATAACTAATGACTGCCACTAGTTAATGTAATTTATGTGGGTTTGATAAATAATAAAACTCGCTAAACTTATAAGTAGTCTGATTTATTAACACATTAACATTTACTAGCAACTAACGCTATTCATTACAGTTACCATATACAACAGTCCCAACAGTTTACTGTTACTTACTCACTACGTAACGCTACAAAACTGTTCCACGACTGACCACTGGTCCGCACTGCACTGAATTGCGCTAGACTCAACCGCACTAACAAAGCTCTACTCACTAACTGAATAACCGCCCAACTGGCTAACTCTGAAGCACTCCGCAACACTGACTCTCTCGAACTGTGTCATTCAAAGCTGTCTCTCAGAAACTGACTCTCTCCAACCGTGACTGACTGCAACTCCAACTGCGACTCCCCCACTCCAACTGGGACTACCCCACTTTAACTCTGTCTGTCTCACTCTTAACTCCGTCTGTCTCACTCCCACCTGCCACTCACTTGCTGGGGAAAACACATACTGCCACCACCCCAACTGGGGCCACTCCCTTAGCTGGCTTTTACACAGCGGTAGACCGTTATAGGCTACGGTCACTAAACTCCTTAAACAATCTAGCCCTTTCTTTTCCAGCTCAGGTAAAGTCTTGCCTTTTGTTTACCCAGTGGCGAACCGTTACAGACTTTGGTCGCTCAACCCCCAGAACAATCTAGGCCTTTCTTTTCTCTTCAGGTCAACATCGTTACAGTATTTATTTTCTCTTTGCTGTTCTGTTTTGTGTTAAGACATATTTCCTTACAGGCAGACTTCACACGAGTAATAATTTTGAAATAAACTTCTTCTTTTTTTTTTCGTACTCGGCGAACACTGGAGTCAAAAGTTTGTAATCCAAGGAAATTCAAAATTGAGATTTTACATAATCGCAATCGTTTTACAAGGGATAAATGAAAGTTAAGTTCATTACTTTTTAGATAGAAACTTCCATAGAATTTCAAAACATGTGTTGGATGTTAAGATTAAAGAATTAATAACTGATTTTAGTGGCGTAATATGTGTAATTCAATTTCCCCAACAGTTGTCGCTACTATTACTAATAATAGTAATGATATAAATCCCTAGAGCAACAAAAATATATAAAATTTCACATGAGGAAAAATGTTTTCTAAGTTAGGTTATAATCCAATTACTAGGAAATCAAGTTAGTGTTTACTAGCAGTTAGGCCTCTAGGGGAATTACTTTTGTGAACGTTTACTGTGCCATTATAACAACTACAAACACACTGGAAACAATATAAATAATATTCTAGCATACAGTAATGTCTCCAACGCTGATGTTTTATAGTTTAGATTCACTTTTATCAATTTGCCTGCTTATTATTAACTAAATAGTCATAAATATGGAAATATTAGCATACAATGTTGCACATATTTTGTATAACTGTGCTTAATTTCGTTACTGAATTTTGGAGCAAGTGTGATTATTATTGCATTATTGTCCAAGAACTCAGGTAGGAGTAGTGTTGCTCACTACGAGGGTTATTGAATAATTAAACAAATAGCTGTCCATCAAAAATGGCTGGTTAGATCAGTAGTTTGATTTATTTTTCCTCGCTATCACCACCAATTTCTATGCAATTGTTCCATCATCTTGCGAGTCTTCTTATACCCTCAGCAAAGAGAATTCTTTACCTTGAACTCGAAGCCCAGTTGTGTACAATTTTTTCTTTACCTCTTCGTTGCCGTTGAACTTGTTGCCACGCAAAGCTACTTGCATCGGACCAAACAGATAAAAATCTGAAGGAGGTGGAACAGGATTGTAAGGAGGATAAGGTAGGAGCTCCTAACCTACCTTTGCTAATAGTTAACAGGTTCAGTTGTGCCATAAGAGGTCGAGCGTTGTCTTGAAGAAAACGTACTCCTTTCCTCTGCCATCCTGGACAGTTCCTCATCAGCACGAGCTTGCCTTTGTTCTCAGTCATGTCTGAGTAGTTATAGGCTGTTGATAGTGCTTTGCTCACACCCCCAAAAAAGCACAGAAAATCGGTTCATCCCGGAACGATGCTTGTCGCTTAAGCGGTATAAGGCCACTTTTAAACTTTTTCCAACCTCGCATCAAAATCTCGCCCAAATCAAAACTTATTCCTTAAAATGCCATATTAGTACAGTGAATAGAGCAACCTGACTTACAAGTCGTGATTTTTTACGCCTGACTTTTTTCTTCTTAAATTTTTATGTAATTCTTTTTCTTTTAAATATAAAAATAAATCTAGAGTGGAGAATTCTGAGGAAAAATGGGCTGACAATACACATAGAACCTGACATAAATCTTTAAAAACAAAAATGAAATTAAATTCAAAAAACAGCAATAAATAGTATAGATAGTATTTTAGCGTAAACTTTAAACAATATTAAAATAAACAACCAAACAATTGCATTTGTTGTGTCTATAGTTGTTAGAATTTCTATGAAAATTTAATTAAGCTTGTTAACAAGAAATACGAATGTCTACTTAGAGGTAACATTAGAACCTTTATTTTAGATTATATTGCCATTCTTAGAAATAAAACTTTTAAGAATTAAATTACTAGAAAATATATTTCCAAGATATTATCTGTCAAGCGTGGGTTAAGCAATAACAAGCAAAGCTTTGTCTTTTCTAAACACATCAACGTTTTCTAATTAAGTTTAACGATTATTATAAAAACCAAAAACTGTAATCTATTTCGTATGTTAGTAGGATGGTTACCATTAAGCAACTTTTTACACTTAAGTTGAAGTGATTCTTAAAAAAGTTTCTTTTTGGATTAAGCGCATGAATTCGTTGATTCAATTCCAATTTCTCTCCAGATTTGGAAAAAATCTTCTTCCTTGGTCCATTCTTATCTCCAGCGTTCCTTCGCATAATTTAGAAATACATAAAACTTTTAAGAATTAAATTTACAAGAAAATATATTTCCAAGATATCATCTGTCAAGCAATAAATCTTCCTCCTTGTCCATTCTTATCTCCAGCGTTCCTTCGTATAAATTAGAAATATAACTTTTATGAATTAAATTTTAAGAAAATATATTTCTAAGATTTCATTTGTAAGAAGGGTTTGTTAACACTTCTAACCGTTTTTGTTCGTTTGTTTTTTTTTTTTTTTTTACAACGTTCTTATTGCTGAATACCTACGGTGACCATTCGTACTGTTTTTGGCAGGACAGTACTGTTTTTTAAGACGCTGTCCTAATTTTTTTTTTAAGCATAAATGTCCTGTTTTTTATTTATTTGTACTGTTTTTCCCTTGAAATTTAAATTATATTCAAATTTAATTTTTGAATGTAAAAATATAGTATAAATGTATAATAATTAAGTTCGCAAATAATCGTTTAGAAAAAAAATTTTCTGTGTACATTAACTTTGGACGAACCTTTTTTAGCGTAAAACACAACCTGTTTTACCGATAGAGTAGACTAGTCGACTAGTGTAAACATCGATCGCTAAATGTCATGTAAAAACTAATAACTAAACTAACCTATAACATATTATATGGCCATTGTTTTGTAATAACCGATCTCGTGTTAATAAACGTATTAATATTTTTTATAGGTTTTTTTTGTTTGCTCCTTGTCCTGTTTTTTGATACAAACATAATGGTCACCGTATGAATACCCAAGTTATATAACAAGAGTGCCTTATAATTTGAGACTTGTCCAATCCAATCTCCAGTAATGAAATATTGTTTCAGGTCATACAGTATTTTTTTCTTTTCTTTTAAATTTGTCTATTAAGCCCCTGGCATCCTGTTCAAACCACAACCATTCATAACCAAGGTTAAAAAAATAATAATTCTTTATTATTTTCTATGGGATACCCAGTTATACGTTACAATATTACCGTTTTAGTTATCCATTTGCAACAATTTATTGTAACCAGGTTTTGGTAGCCTGTCTCTACAGGTATACCTAACAGCTTGACTAACTAATTTAGCGCACGTTTAAAAACAAAGTATTCAATTTAAGATTTCCCTTCTTTTTTTTATTATTAACTTTAATATTTAAACATTGATTATTCTTAATATTTTATTTAATATTAAAATATATTAACGCAATGTCATGTATTTTAATTTACAATTTTTACAGAATATGTTAATTTAAAAATATTTATACATTAAAAAATTAAATAAACACTTACTCCTCTCCGCCCGAATTTAAATTGTAAAAGCATTTCTAGCGTTCATTCCAATTTGGGCCATTCACACTTCTTCTACCAAAAAGCAGGAAAACCATTACGATTAACCCACTTTCTTGAATTCCTCCCTCCTCAATTTCTCTTTTAAGATTAGGAATACACTTCTCCATAATTGCTTTACTGAATCCACTTTGACCGCTTGGTTCTAGTGGATTGTGCACCAATCCACTAGTAGCTGCAAGATCCAACTTTTCCGAGGGTTATATGTTAAAGAGACCTCAAAAGGGTGTACGAGGTGTGTTCAAAAAGTAACGGGAATTTTTAAATTTCGCGGGTTTGGAGAGTCTGATTGTAAATTTTTTTTTTATTATGTTGGTACACATGCCCCTGAAGTACGATAAAATTTTCAGTAATATTCATTGTTTACTTCTTAAGTGGCAGCCGTTAAGGTTAGACGTGTTTTTCGAGCTTGGCGATTTTTGTTTGTTACCAATTTGAATTAGAATTTGTATTAAATTTTGCGTAAAAAATGAAATAAAGTGTAATAAAGTGTGTGAAATGTTAATAAAGGCATATGGTGAGTCTGCTATGAGTAAAACAAGGATTTACGAGTGGTATAAGCGTTTCCAAGATGGCCGCGAAAACGTTGAAGATGACGAACGACCTGGACGTCCAAGCACATCAACAACCGATGAAAACGTGAAAAAAGTGAAAGAAATGGTTATGAACGATCGCCGAATCACAATCAGAGAAGTCGCTGATGATGTTGCCATATCAATTGGCTCATGCCATGAAATTTTTTCGGATGTTTTGGGTATGAAACGTGTGGCAGCAAAATTTGTTCCAAAATTGTTGAATTTCGAACAAAAACAGCGGAGAATGGAAGTTGCTCAAGAGTCACTCAATGAAGTCGACAACGATGCGGATCTACTGAAACGTGTTATAACAGGTGACGAAATATGGGTTTACGGATATGATGTCGAAACTAAGGCTCAATCGTCCCAGTGGAGGCATTCTGGATCGCCAAGACCGAAAAAGGCTCGACAAGTGCGGTCGAATGTGAAGGTTATGCTCACTGTGTTCTTCGATTTTAATGGCATAGTGCATCATGAATTCTTGCCACAAGGTCAAACAATCAATAAGGAGTACTACCTACAAGTTCAACGCCGTTTGCGTGAAGCAATCCGAAAAAAACGCCCGGATTTGTGGCAAAACAATTCATGGATTTTGCACCACGATAATGCACCTGCTCACACTTCATTGCTTGTTCGTGAATTTTTGGCCAAAAACAAAACTTTAACGATGCCCCAGCCTCCATATTCGCCAGACATGGCTCCATGTGACTTTTTTCTATTTCCAAACATAAAGAGAACATTAAAAGGCCGTCGTTTTACAAGCATAGATGACATTAAAAGCGAATCGCTGAAAGAGCTGAAAGCTATCACAAAGATCGAGTTTCAGAAGTGTTTCGAGGATTGGAAAAAGCGCTGGCGCAAGTGTATTGTATGCGAAGGGGACTACTTTGAAGGCGACAATATTAATGTAGATGAATAAATAAATATTTTTTTCAAAAAACGAAAATTCCCGTTACTTTTTGAACACACCTCATATACCCAAATAGACTTACTCAAAGTAGGTGAATTTCTTTGCTTCTAATAATCAACATTTTTTGGTCCTTTACTTCCATAATTTTGTTGGCATCACAAATTAGGCACCCCAAACTGAAAATACTCGTCACTGTTACTTTTTAATGGACTGTCTACCCGCACAATAATGGACTGTCCACCCGCACAATACTCGTATATGTGCCGTTTATTTTGAAATTGGGGCAAGTCCATTTTTTTGTTATTTCGAGATATTTAAGGTTTTGCGTTTCAATAAATTTAAAAATATCGGTAAATATTAATAGACATATTTTTTGTATTTTGTGGTGTTAGATAATGTAAGTTTATAATCCAATAGTGTTTATAGTGCTGGCTAAGAAAAATAAAGGCTTTATTATAACTAAATGGATTTGCCTCACTTTCAAAATTAATGAATTATCGTAATCGTTGATTTAAATGGATAATATTTCAGTCGTGTCAGTCTTTTTTTAACAATAAAAACAAAATACTAATCAATAGTTCAACTATTCTTCTTCTTTTTTTTGAATCATTTTGGTCCGAATTGCCTTCGTATTCAGATTCTGATTCCAAGATTCTTCTTTTATTACCGATTGTCATGGGTCTTATTTCTACAAGCATAATAAAATTACTTACAAATGAGGATTTTATTGAAATGGCGTTATTACCCAGAAAAGTATTTCTATTTTTGTTCCCTACCAAATTCACTTTCAGATGCATCAGAGTTATAATTACCGTTGTAATCGGTTTCAGCCATTTTTTCTTTTTATAAAATAAACCACAATCCGTTATTAATTTTCAAATAATGAAACTTTTTTCGTACACCGAGCACAAAACAACACAACTTACTTGATAGCCGATAATATAAGTCGAATGTTATACAATTTACAGTTTTTCATAGCCAATAGTACTAAGATTTCCGGATGTTGGTGTTATTATCGAAACACAAAATTAAGATGTACTTATTATTATTAAATAATAATAAATTTTATGAAATATTGTACATTCACTGATAACCAATACCAAAGATAGATAGATAAGACATGATGTTAAACCATCACATTTGCTTCGCCGGAGTCAAATAATTTCAACCTAAGATGGACTTGCACCATTTTCAAATTAAACATATTTACAATATATATTTTTTTTTTTTTTTTTTGGCGCATCAACAGCTGAGGTTATTGGCGCCCGGAGCTTTTTCCAGTGCGCTGCCGGCCTCCGGACAGTGTTCTCTCTTTACAGACAACACTGTCCATCACCGGACAGTGAGCTGTAAGAAGCTCCTAGGAAGAGAAAATCTAAGGGTCAGCTGCTGGATTCGAACCCGGGACCTCCGCGTGGGAGTCCAGTATGCTAACTTCATAGCTAATCCCTTCCCTTTTACAATATTGTTAAAAGCTAAAACTTCTATCTCCCAAATATTAGGATTCTGAATTTTTTTTTGACTCTAAATTGTTTACAGATAAAAAGATCATACTAAGTTTTATCTATAATTACCATTATCTTCATTTTTTTTTTTCAAAAATGGACTTGCTCCACTTTCAAAATAAACGGCTCATATGATGAATAAGCAGAGCACTAAGAGCCGTAATTATTACTCAAAAAACTATAAAGGAATGTGCAAAATTGCACATCTAGACTAGGGTGTCATTATACAGGGTGTTCAGCATAAGACTACGGTAACTTCGGGAGGCGATTCTGGGCATCATTTGCAACAAAAAATTCCATATAAACTATGGCTCGATTCGGCTCCGTTTTATAGATATTTTTAATTTTATGTTTTTTCAAGATGTTACTACTTTTTAGCAAAAAGTTGTCTATATTTCTCAAACTATTAAAGCTACAGCAATTTCAATAAGCTCATTAGAAAGAAGGTTAAATTTCCTTTTAAATAAGCTAATTTGTATTCCAAAATAATAATATTAAGTATTTCACTTTGTGGCCCAAACATAAGATAATAGCAAGTTTCTAATTTTTTTCCAAAAAACTTTGACTTCATTTTTCTCAAAAACATTTTATATGAAAAAACCGTGCACTATTCAGGAAAAACATCTACATACGATCACCTTTTGAACGGTATACAATAATTGGGGTTATGTTAAAAATTGATGCAGAAATGTGTGATTAATTGCAAAAAAGTAGGCCTCAAAACAGTGTCGGCATTATGAAAGGAACTTACTTATCTCTCTAATCTCAAAGTTAAAAACTGATATGTTTTATCCTAATACGGCTTATAAAAACAAATAAATACAACAAGAAGAAAAGATAGTTTAAAGTCTACATTTTCATTAGATATTTAGTTGTCATTTTGCTATCATTATGCCAGCGTATTCGAATATTGAATATCACGATATGTTATACATCTACGGTTTCGTAGATGGGAATAGTGGAGAAGCTAGGCGGGAGCATTCGAGATGTTTTCCTGATAGGGTGTTCCGAACATAAGACGATCGTGGAGGTGTACTGGCGGTCCGGTGAAGTATTCCATCCACTATTATTTAATTTGGGGATCAGAGCGAGTAATAAGTTCTTGGCTTATTCATTAGCTCTCCACAATCTCCTGTATTCGGCTTATTCATTAGCTCTTCACAACCTGTTAATTCCAAAAGTTTATTGAGTAGTTCAAAATGATGATTTATTCACATTATTTGGCATATTTCTTTAATTAACTAAAGAATAACACACAGATCTAAACTCGTTAAACGAAAATCCTTTCTTTCGAAATTGGTACCTAACACTCATTTAACATCATACACCATTTTCTTCTTTTTATTTTATTTTATTATTTATAATGTAAATTTAATATTTTTGAATATAGTTCTTAAATAAATTAATTATTAAATTACACGTTTGCAAAAAATCGTACTGAATTTGTTGATTCTGATCAGTTATATTCTTATGGTAGGTGAATTCCTTTCATAATGCCGACGCTGTTTTGAGGACTACTTTTTTGCAATTAATCACAGATTTCTGCATCAATTTTTAACATAACCCCAATTATTGTATACCGTTCGAAAGATGATCGTATGTAGATGTTTTTCCTGAATAGTGCACGGTTTTTTCATATAAAATGTTTTTGAGTAAAATGAAGTCAAATTTTTTGGAAAAAATTAGAAACTTGCTATTTCTTATGTTTGGGCCACAAAGTAAAATACTTAATATTATTATTTTGGAATACAAATTAGCTTATATTAAAGGAAATTTAACCTTCTTTCTAATGAGCTTATTAAAATAGCTGTAGCTTTAATAATTTGAGAAATATAGACAACTTTTTGCTAAAAAATAGTAACACCTTGAAAAAACATAAAATTAAAAATATCTATAAAACGGAGCCGAATCGAGCCATAGTTTATATGAAATTTTTTGTTGCAAATGATGCCCAGAATCGCCTCCCGAAGTTACCGTAGTCTCATGCTGAACACCCTGTATAATGAAATGAAAATAGTATTTCTCAAAATGGAACTACAAGAATGCATATTGGTTGCTGTCGGAATTATTTTTTTAAATTATTCCAGCATGAATAGAAGCAGTCTGCCATTAGCATACCTCACCAATTTATTGGCCTCACCATGTTTATCAAATAAACCCTGGGGTGATAAATTCCAATGCCTCGTGTTTTTTTATAAATATTATTAAAAAGCGAAGACCCGTTGGAATGTGGCGGAACTTTTTCGCCGGCAAATACAATATTAATTTCCATTCATCTTTTATTGGAGCAAATCGTAATAACCTTAAAAAGCTGTTATAGTGATCAACAAAATCTAGGTTTAAAAACTTCGCAAGTCTTTCACTTAATTTACAGCACAGTTATTTGGATTACCTTGTTAACCAGAATCAATTGTTATTGCAATGAAGAACAGCATGTACTTATCATGTTATTAAACACCATAATTATCTGGATTTGAACCTAATCCTTAACTTCAATTTTAAACCACACATCAAAGAAAGAAAATAAATTTATTACCCTGGGACTATTGGTCCCCTAAGAATAAAAACATGTACAAATGGAGGCCCTATTAGTTTGGCCTGTATTTCAGATATTTATATACAAAAAAATAGGCAAGTATTTACATAGGTCCTCTCCTCTTTGCGTAGATTGCAATGAGGAGGAGGATTTCAAACATGTAATAATGATATGTCCACGTTATGTGGTAGAAAGGAAACGAATGTTTGACGACTTGTACAGGTATTTAGATGCACCATTTCGCTACGAAGACATAATATTCTCCACCAACATCTATATGCTTAAATCTATAGCAGAGCTAGCAATGAAATATGAATGTATTTAAAAGTTATAGCCGATTAGAATGAATGCAAGAAAATGATTAGAGAAGGATTACGTGATTTTAATTGCGGTTAAGCTATAAGGATGGCAGGAATATAGAGTACTGATCCATCCATTAGCTGTAGTTTATGTAAATAGTTGTATATAGTAGAGGGATGAATGTGTGAAGCGAATGTATTTTTAAGTAAGAATGGAGAGTGAGTGATATTCTAGTGATAAGAACCTAGACGATGCTGGCTGTATACCTAGACGATGCTGGCAGTATGGCGAAAGCCAATGCCAAAAGAAAAGGCAAAAAAAAAAGTATTTACAAAAATAGGGATAAAAATTAAGGAAATCAATGAATTCATTTCGGAGAAAGCTGGGTAGAAAGGAGATAATTGAACAGAAGGGATTTAAAGATGGAAAGGGTAGGAGCATGGCGGACAGAGGAGAAGGTAAGGAGTTCCAGAGAGAGGTAGCGCGTATTAGGAAGGATTTGTCAAAGGATGAAGTACGGTTTCAGGGAATATAGAGATCAGAGAACTAGTATTATAAGAATGGATCAAGGATTTGAACTTGAAGAGTTGGAAAATATAAGATGGCCTTTGAGATTGGATAACTTGGAAATAGGAATGAAGCCCAAAAAATACTGGCGGCTGTAGACAGGAAAAAGCCACTTCAACTCATCGTAGTAGCGCGAAATGCGAGAGAATCTCTGGGGGAATGCTGAAAATAAATCTTATGAAGCAGTTCATGAGAGGCGCCTTAAGCTTAGCTTCAATATCCACCAGAAAGACCGGGGCCATACACTAAGTAACCATAGTCCGAAATGGGGGGAGAAAACAAGAGAGGAAACTCAGGAGTGGCCGGGTCCTTAATTGTGTGACGGGAACTATTAAACTGCTTCAGGATGTGGATGGAGCGGCGAGAGATTTGGGAAACATGGTTTTTCCAGAGCAGAGGTTTTGGTCAGAGGATATCCCTATTGGGATATCATAGAGGAAAGCGGTAAATGTTCACTGTTCACCTAGACATTGAAAACATACTTCATCTTATATATTCTTAAAATTTTTCCATAGCTGCAGGTTTTTTCTTTCCTTTTTTCGCTGCATTCTTATCCTGCTCATCTTAACCTTTCTAATTAACACAGTTATGAAGGTTACAATGTTTTGTACATTACACTTCATTTATTTATTTATTTATTTTTTGTATATATTTTTATTGAAATAAAGGTTTATTCTATTCAAGATTTTTGCTGAACACCCAGATGAACTCACTTGGCTAGGTGAAGGAGGTCTTTAGAAAGCAATGCTTCTGCTTTCAAGATTGGGTTACAATTTGTCTTGAGTTACATGGTGTTGAATTAGGTCGAGCATTTAGTTCTAACTGGAAACAGCAAATGATAACCATTATCAATAAAGATAAAATCAGCTGAGAGGTCTAAATTTGAATTTCTAGCTAGAAATGCAAGGTTTCATGAACTCTATAAATGCCTAAATTTTGATCGAAATTACATGCAACCGAATATTGACCATCCATCTAAACAAATAATATTTAAAGTGCGAACGGAAGGTCTAAATTTAAATTATAAAACCCTGGATCACTCGTAATTATTTGTGTTCAATGTGCAACCTGTAAATATGTATTGTGGTACTGGGTTCGATTCTTCGGTCTTAGGCCTTGGATTTTATTTAATGGTTAATAAAAGAAATTTACAGTAAAGTATGTTTGCTAGTCGCCTCCGTCCACGAGCGGTTAGAGGCGAGACCAGCGAAGCTAATATGTATTGTGGTACTGGTTTCGATTCCCCTGTCTTAGGCCTTGGATTTTATTTAATGCTTAATAAAAGAAATTTACAGCAAAGTTTGTTTGCTAATCGCCTCCGTCCACGAGCGGCTAGAGGCGAGACCTGCGAAGCTAATATGTATTGTGGTACTGGGTTCGATTCCCCGGTCTTAGGCCTTGGATTTTATTTAATGGTTAATAAAAGATATTTACAGTAAAGTATGTTTGCTAGTCGTCTCCGTCCACGAGCGGTTAGAGGCGAGACCTGCGAAGCTAATATGTATTGTGGTACTGGGTTCGATTCCCCGGTCTTAGGCCTTGGATTTTATTTAATGGTTAATAAAAGATATTTACAGTAAAGTATGTTTGCTAGTCGCCTCCGTCCACGAGCGGTTAGAGGCGAGACCTGCGAAGCTAATATGTATTGTGGTACTGGGTTCGATTCCCCGGTCTTAGGCCTTGGATTTTATTTAATGGTTAATAAAAGAAATTTACAGCAAAGTTTGTTTGCTAATCGCCTCCGTCCACGAGCGGCTAGAGGCGAGACCTGCGAAGCTAATATGTATTGTGGTACTGGGTTCGATTCCCCGGTCTTAGGCCTTGGATTTTATTTAATGGTTAATAAAAGATATTTACAGTAAAGTATGTTTGCTAGTCGTCTCCGTCCACGAGCGGTTAGAGGCGAGACCTGCGAAGCTAATATGTATTGTGGTACTGGGTTCGATTCCCCGGTCTTAGGCCTTGGATTTTATTTAATGGTTAATAAAAGATATTTACAGTAAAGTATGTTTGCTAGTCGCCTCCGTCCACGAGCGGTTAGAGGCGAGACCTGCGAAGCTAATATGTATTGTGGTACTGGGTTCGATTCCCCGGTCTTAGGCCTTGGATTTTATTTAATGGTTAATAAAAGAAATTTACAGCAAAGTATGTTTGCTAATCGCCTCCGTCCATGAGCGGCTAGAGGCGAGACCTGTAAAGCTAATATGTATTGTGGTACTGGGTTCGATTCCCCGGTCTTAGGCCTTGGATTTTATTTAATGGTTAATAAAAGATATTTACAGTAAAGTATGTTTGCTAGTCGCCTCCGTCCACGAGCGGTTAGAGGCGAGACCTGCGAAGCTAATATGTATTGTGGTACTGGGTTCGATTCCCCGGTCTTAGGCCTTGGATTTTATTTAATGGTTAATAAAAGAAATTTACAGCAAAGTATGTTTGCTAATCGCCTCCGTCCACGAGCGGTTAGAGGCGAGACCAGCGAAGCTAATATGTATTGTGGTACTGGTTTCGATTCCCCGGTCTTAGGCCTTGGATTTTATTTAATGGTTAATAAAAGATATTTACAGTAAAGTATGTTTGCTAGTCGCCTCCGTCCACGAGCGGTTAGAGGCGAGACCTGCGAAGCTAATATGTATTGTGGTACTGGGTTCGATTCCCCGGTCTTAGGCCTTGGATTTTATTTAATGGTTAATAAAAGATATTTACAGTAAAGTATGTTTGCTAGTCGCCTCCGTCCACGAGCGGTTAGAGGCGAGACCTGCGAAGCTAATATGTATTGTGGTACTGGGTTCGATTCCCCGGTCTTAGGCCTTGGATTTTATTTAATGGTTAATAAAAGATATTTACATTAAAGTATGTTTGCTAGTCGCCTCCGTCCACGAGCGGTTAGAGGCGAGACCTGCGAAGCTAATATGTATTGTGGTACTGGGTTCGATTCCCCGGTCTTAGGCCTTGGATTTTATTTAATGGTTAATAAAAGATATTTACAGTAAAGTATGTTTGCTAATCGCCTCCGTCCACGAGCGGCTAGAGGCGAGACCTGCGAAGCTAATATGTATTGTGGTACTGGGTTCGATTCCCCTGTCTTAGGCCTTGGATTTTATTTAATGGTTAATAAAAGATATTTACAGTAAAGTATGTTTGCTAGTCGCCTCCGTCCACGAGCGGTTAGAGGCGAGACCTGCGAAGCTAATATGTATTGTGGTACTGGGTTCGATTCCCCGGTCTTAGGCCTTGGATTTTATTTAATGGTTAATAAAAGATATTTACAGTAAAGTATGTTTGCTAGTCGCCTCCGTCCACGAGCGGTTAGAGGCGAGACCTGCGAAGCTAATATGTATTGTGGTACTGGGTTCGATTCCCCGGTCTTAGGCCTTGGATTTTATTTAATGGTTAATAAAAGAAATTTACAGCAAAGTATGTTTGCTAATCGCCTCCGTCCACGAGCGGCTAGAGGCGAGACCTGTAAAGCTAATATGTATTGTGGTACTGGGTTCGATTCCCCGGTCTTAGGCCTTGGATTTTATTTAATGGTTAATAAAAGAAATTTACAGCAAAGTATGTTTGCTAATCGCCTCCGTCCACGAGCGGTTAGAGGCGAGACCAGCAAAGCTAATATACATTGTGGTTCTGGGTTCGATTCCCCCGGTCTTAGGCCTTGGATTTTATTTAATGGTTAATAAAAGAAATTTACAGCAAAGTATGTTTGCTAATCGCCTCCGTCCACGAGCGGCTAGAGGCGAGACCTGTAAAGCTAATATGTATTGTGGTACTGGGTTCGATTCCCGGTCTATAGACCTTGGATTTTACTTAAATGTTTAATGAGAGAACTTTGTAAAAAAGTAAAGTATTTGCCTATTATTTTAAGCAGTCTTTCGTTCAACTACCAATTACGTGGTCAGAGGGGACTAACAAAACTTACTTTACTACAAAAATTTCTCATATTAAACATTAAATAAAATACAAGGCCTAGAACTTTGTAGTAAAGTATGTTTTGCTGGTCCGCCTCTGTCCATGACACCTACTAATTTGTAGTTGGATGTAAAACCTGTCTGAGAAAATAGGCTATTACTTTACTTTTAAGTTGAAAACACCCTCTTGTCTTTAAACGCTTCAGAAAACAATGTTTTACGATGATTCGAACTTAAAACCAATCTCTGAGTTTAGGTATTTTATTTACACAAAACATTCCATAAAAAACCCATTTTTTTTGTAGTATTTATGTTACCTAAGACTCGTTTTGTTTTTCTGTTACATAGTGAAAGTGGTAGAACGCCCCGGTACTAGATCGTATCATGGAGTCTGGATATAGAAGAGCCTTACAGCAGCCACAACTAGAATAGGTAACAATATTAGCTAATAATTCTATTCTTCTAAAAGCAATCTTTGTATTGAAGACAATGGCTTATCTGAAGACTCTAAGGGTTCTTGTAATCTGGATTGTGTAGGGTTTCTTTTACAATTTGAAAATATAATCTCTTAAATATAGTAATGGATCTTAACGGTTGATCTGAGCAAAAAAATGGTAGAGGAAAAATTTGTTGCCCGTCACCTCTAGTTTCAGAATATGTGACTTGATTTTAGATTCCTGCCCGCATACGCGGCTGACGCGCGACCAAAAGTGAGGGTTCGCAGTTGACCCCCATTTTCATATACACAGTTTTAAAGAGTATAAAAAGTTATGAAAGAAACCGGAAACCGGAATTCGATATCTTTAAAATTAAAGGTGCTAGGCCATTTCAAAATCTGGTATTTATTAGTCATATTTCAATTTTCTAACTTGTTATCAAAGAGAAAGAAGAGCACGCGATAGGTCATTTTTATGTATTTTTTCATCCCCTTTCTACTGAAAATATTGCCAAGGCAGTAAAGCTAGTATTTTTCCTAATTTCGGGAAATAAGTAGTTTTCCGAGTGATTTTCTAAGCAATAATCAAATGTTAAGAGCTTTAGATGTTCTCAAGCATGCCCAAAATGGCTAAAAATTAATTTTACATCTGTTACAAACAAGAAGGTTTAATAATTATTTGGTAATTTTGGGAGAGTTGCGTTTAATTACCAAAAAAATTGGAAACCTCCTGCCACATATTTAAGTGCACAACATCTTTCATGTAAAGGATCAAACTTATTCCTTAATTTATCAAATAATGCACTTTACGCAGCCTGTACTGTGTCTTCAAAGGAGCCTCCTCATGTACAGAGAGCTCAGCTTGCGAGCCAGAGGAGCCACGTTATTCTGAAACTAGAGGTGACGGGCAACAAATTATTTCCTCTACCATTTTTTGCTCAGATTTAACCGTTTAAGCATGAAATTCATTTGAGCCGTCTTAAAATGGAACACCTTGTGTATTATCAATTGCATAATGTGGCATAACTCATAGCATTCATTAAAACGCATCTAATTATCAAAAGGGATTATTTATAATTGTTCGTGTTGTCAGGCTACACTGAAGACACTAAATTCTTGTGGTTTCAACTCGAAGTGATTGCTAGAGTAAAACTCGATTTTATTGTTCAAGTGTACCACTGTTTTTCTGTTTCATGTAGCGTTGGAATATTATAATTACATGTTTGAGGTCCTCTTTTTCCCTGCACTCTGCACCATAACGGTGAAGATCTTTCATTGGTTCTGTACAGATATAAGCCACAATCTTCTCACTGCCGTAACAACTTTATTTTTACTCATTGTCTTCTCCTTAGAACCAAGGTCTTTTTTTGGGTAATTTCAAACATCATGTACTTACAAAATGCGTCCTTGTTGTAGTAATTGCGGAAGTCTGCCGGCCATTAATAGGAAAAGGCTTGCTTTAAAATCTCAGATCTCATATTGATAACTAAAAATTCATACTATCACCATTTCGCCATTGTTGGTGGCCTCCATTGAAAGCATGTCTACATTACGTTGGCTCTGCCCAAACTTTTCTTCTATTTTTAAGAAAAATTTGTCAATTTTAGATGTGTAATAAATGAATTTAAGAGAAAATTGTATTATGCGCTTGGTTCCAATTATTGCAAGTGAAGAATTTCAGTTTTCTGAAAAAGATTTTCAAGCTCCTTTGTAGTACCTGAAATTTTTGCAATTTTCTTTTAATTTTTAAAAACAGTATTTTCTTTTCACTCAGAGTAAGGGATAGGGGGGCCACATTTGAACAGAATTTACATTTTCTGTTCACAGAGTGCACCAGAATCGTATTATTTAACCTTTTTATTTTGTTTTCTACAGCTTTCAAGTATCCTGAACAGATCTATATCAATAAACAGTTGGTACTTTAACACGCATATCTATATTTTTTTGAATTTAAAAATGTTGTGTCAAATGTTAATATCTGCCCCACTGGTGGGGTAGCTTTGAACACAATATAAAATAGAAAGAAATGATATTACTTTACTCTGAATCTACCTTCTATCAGTTATTTCTCTCGACTACTACATTACTTTCTCTTTTAAACCACTGAAATCTAGTTCGGGATGTTGTACCCGAAGTGACTATGGGGTTAGGGAAGTTTGAACAAAATATTCGGTTTTTTTTTTTTTTTTTTTTTATGATTTAAGGCGCGTCAACATCTAAGGTTATTGGCGCCCGGAGCTTTTTTCAGTGCACTGCCGGCCTCCGGACAGTGTTCTCTCGTTACAGACAACACTGTCTATCACCGGACAGTGAGCTGTAAGAAGCTCCTAGGAAGAGAAAATCTAAGGGTCAGCAGCTGGATTCGAACCCGGGACCTCCGCGTGGGAGTCCAGTATGCTAACCTTGTAGCTAATCCCTTCCCTATTCGGTTTGTTGCGCATCTTAAAGTACAGAAAAAAGTCACAAACTTGCAGGTCGGTAGGGCGGCACATTTTAACTGTGATGTTGAAATGTGTGCCCCTTCTCCTTCCATAAAAGAACACTTATATCTAGGGTTACCATATATTTCTTACGCCAAACCGGGACAGTCAGGTAAAAATAAATAAATAGCTTAATTTGTTAGATTTTGTTTATTGTTAATAAAGTATAACTTACACTTTTATGAATATTTTGCTATTACAAATTATTATTATTGAGTGTCATAAAACTAAACGTATATCGTAAAATCATTGCAAAAAATGTAGATATTAAATATAAAAATACAATAAAATGCACTTACATATTAATAGTAGTAATATATGTATATTATTTACTTGTACAAGAGTATTTCTCAGAAGATTGTACTTTTTTTTTAGAAAGTTTTCGTCATTTCTAATTAAATCATAAAATTTACTACATTTCAAATTTAGATTAGTTTTACAAAATAATAAGGCACCAACGTTACACTCAAGCAAACGATTTCTTTATATTTAACAAATATTAAATCTTTTTTTTTAACCTTTAAAAACCGGGACACATTTAACAACCTGCTGGGACGCTGGGACAAGTGCTTAAAATCGGGACAGTCCCGGCCAAACCGGGACGTATGGTAACCCTACTTATATCCAACACTTTTTGCAAGCAAATAGATTTTTGTAAATACTAGGTTTAGAAATATGAATTCCAGATGTTAATATGGTCTAACAATACGAGGGTCGTTTGAAAAGTCCGTGCAAAAATAAAAACTACTTAATTTTTTGGGATAAACCTTTTTTATTTTTCAACATAGTCTCCTTTTAGGCTTATACACTTCGTCCAACGCTGCTCTAGTTCGTTGATCCCTTCCGAATAATAGGATTTGTCCAAGTCTGAAAAATAGCCATTCGTTTCTGCAATCACCTCCTCGTTTGAATAAAATCTTTTTCCCGCCAGCCATTTCTTCATATTGGGGAACAAATAGTAGTCCGAGGGAGCCAAGTCTGGAGAATAGGGGGGATGTGAAACGAGTTGGAACCCTATTTCCATTAATTTTGCGACCACAACTGCTGAGGTGTGAGCTGGTGCGTTGTCGTGATGGAAAAGGACTTTTTTGTGGGCCAATCGTGGGCGTTTTTCTTGCAGCTCGGTTTTCAAACGGTCCAATAACAATGAATAATATGCACCTGTAATAGTTTTACCCTTTTCCAGATATTCGATGAGGATTATTCCTTGCGAATCCCAAAAGACAGTCGCCATAATCTTTCCGGCCGAAGGAACGGTCTTCGCCTTTTTTGGCGCAGATTCCCCCTTGGTAACCCATTGTTTAGATTGTTCTTTGGTCTCAGGAGTGTAGTGATGTATCCATGTTTCATGCACAGTGACGAAACGACGCTTAAAGTCCTGCGGATTCTTCTGGAACAGCTGCAAACCGTCCTTGTAACACTTCACACGATTTCGTTTTTGGTCAAGCGTGAGCAATCGCGGCACCCATCTTGCGGATAGCTTTGCCATGTCCAAATGTTGATGCAAAATATTATGTACCCGTTCATTCGAGATGCCCACAGCACTAGCAATCTCACGCACCTTCACTCTTCTGTCATCCATCACCATATCATGGATTTTATCAATGATTTCTGGAGTAGTAACCTCAACAGGGCGTCCAGAACGTTCAGCGTCACTTGTGCCCATATGGCCACACCGAAAATTTTGAAACCACTTATAAACTGTTCTAATCGAAGGTGCAGAGTCACCATAATGTTTATCAAGCTTCTCTTTAGTCTCCTGAGGCGTTTTGCCTTTCATAAAGTAGTGTTTAATCAACACACGAAATTCTTTTTCGTCCATTTTTTTGAAAATCACTCGACTTCCTCGATTCAAACGAATGCCAAACACAAAGAAATAGACCGATCTACTTGGTGTGTGTTCTTCCAAGAGATGCTACTAACTAAACATAACCTCGATACGCGCCAGTAGTGCTATCTCTCTGACTTTGCACGGACTTTTCAAACGACCCTCGTACTTACACCTTGTCCAATACAATCTTCCACAATACACTTCCAAAGCTGCAACACAAAAATTTTACTTCCACCTTACAAAATATAACATTCCTCAATTCTGCCACAATCATAAATGTTTTAAATATTTGGAGGGGAATTAAAACTGTTCAAAGATGCCTTCTCTCCCGTACTTGCAGTGAAAATTTGGGAATCAATTTGATATGATAAGCAATGCTTCTTCTTTCACTCGGTTGCCACAAAAATGTTAAACAAAAAGAATCCAAAAAAATGTTCATACTAAAAGCAGAAGGAACTCCTCCATCTTAACCAGATCATCTTTTCAGTACACTTAACTTATTCATAAACTTGTGGCTCACTGGTAGTAACATTATTCTTCTTTACAAGATTTCCAAGACCATCCGCCATCATATAATCAATTCCCTCCAATATAAATATTCCTATTTTAGAAGATGTATCGTCATAACTTCCACAGAACGTCATATAAATCTCATTTTAATAAAATAAAAATAAAAATAAACTAAAAAAATGATGTAGAAAGTGTAATAGATTTAGTGGGAGTTTGTAGTAAAATGGATTTTACCTCACTTACGATTAACTTGCATGTCTTGAAACAAGCCGCATGCTCGTCCCAACAGCTCACGTTCGTGTCTGACTATCTAGTCATTTCCTTTTACTTAAAATTCTGCTGACAATGTTAAATAAAATGCAACTTTAGCTAATTGAACTTGACTGTTCACTAGCTACGTGTAATTGATATATTACAAATTAAACAAAAATAAGACTTAACATCTTTTAAAGATGAAAATGGAAACCGTATTATTTTTGTTCTTTCAATAAAATTGAAATGTATTTAAAATGTAATAAATAGCATATTATTAAATGAAACACCAATTTAATGCAAAAAATCCTTGTGTAAACACACTTTCTAACTCATTTAATAATTGAATTTTCTTTCAAATTTTACAATTTATTAGTAGTTTTAGAGCCAACTGGGCTTTTATAAATTGACCTGATTGTGCACCAAGCTGTAGTGCAGTGATGGCGAACCTATGAGCTGACACGCGAGCTCAATTTTGGTGACACACGCATCTTCAAAGATAAAAAATTTCATAATTCAAATATTGGTCTCTCATAATAGCAAGAGTTGGTTATTAATAATAATATTATTACTTACGTTAGTAATATTTTAATTCTGAACTGTATACATACAGGGTGTACACGGAGGAGTGGTCGAAACTTCGGGAGGTAATTCAGCAGCTCAATTGCAACAAAAAATGTCCTATTCACTTTGGCCCGATTCTCAATAGTGTTCAAGTTATTTGCATTTTTCTACTTTTCCGTCAATATTCGCGTTTTTCGCCATAAAAACGGCCGTAACTTTTCTATCCTTTATCCTACAACAAATCTGCTTATTCCAAACGAAAGAGCATTAAATTTCCTATAAATCTGTTTAACCCAGAGCCTCAAAACGTATCTTGTAATATTGCAATTTTAATGTCTAAAAAATTCGTTATCGATGATTTTTGTTAAAATTTTTAACTGCATTTTTCGAATGATTAATGAATCAAGGTGACACATAATTTCAGAAAAAGTTGCGCATTTACTTGATTTTCTGTGTTAAGTGCCAATGAAAAATTTGTAAAACAAGTCTCTAAATGTAAATCATTGGTTTCATCATTTTGGTTTTTGTATTTTAAATGGCATTTAACAAATAATTAACCTTAAAAAATTTCTATTTTTTTTTAGTCTTTACTAACGCCACGAAAATTAGAAATAGAAATAGAAATAGAAAAGAAATTTATTATTCTGGGACAATTGTCCCCTAAGAATAAATACAGGTACAAATAGAGGCCTTAATAGTTTGGCCTGTGATTATACAGAAAATAAATAAATGAATAAGTATTTACAAAAAGTGAAAATATAATAATAAAACAGCAGAAATTAAGGAAATAAATTAAAACAATTAGAATTTCGGAGGAAGCTGAATAGAAAGTAGATAACTAAATAGACGGGATTTAAAGATGGATAGGGTAGGAGCATGGCGGACAGATGAAGGCAAGGAGTTCCAGAGAGAGGTAGCACGTATTAGGAAGGACTTGTCAAAGGATGAGGTACGGTGAGAGGGAATATAGAGATCAGATGAGCGAGATCTAGTGTTACGGGAATGGATGGAGGATTTAAACTTAAGGAGTTGAAAAATATAGGAAGGCCTTTGAGACTGGATGACTTGAAAAAGGAAAGAAGCCAAAAAATATTGGCGGCGATAGACAGGAAAAAGCCACTTCAACTCATCGTAGCAGTGCGAAATGCGAGAGTCTCTGGAAATGCTGAAAATAAATCTTATGAAGCAGTTCATGAGGCGCTTAAGCTTAGCTTCAATATCACCAGAAAGACCGCCATACACTAAACAACCATAGTCGAAATGGGGGAATATAAGAGAGGAAACTAGGAGTTGCCGGGTCTTAATTGGAAAAAGGTGACGGGAACTATTAAACTGCTTAAGGATATGAATAGAACGACGAGAGATTTGGGAAACATGGTTGGAGCCAATAACTATAGCTTTGGTCTTTTCTACATTCAGGGTAAGCTTATTGTTCGTGACCCATGCTGAGATATTATTGAGGTCTTCTTGAAGTTTAAATACAGCTTCAAACAAATCGGACGGGGAAAAGGATAGGTAAATCTGAAAATCATCAGCATAGAGGTGATACTGGGAATGAGAGATGGAAAGAGGAAGGTCATTGATGTAAATTGAGAAGAGGGTGGGAGATAGGGAAGAACCTTGAGGTACACCACGTGACAAAGGAAGAAGTGAAGAAGGATTACTATCGGGAGTGACAACGAATTGGGAACGATTAGATAGGAAGGATTGGAACCAACGGAGGGTGCTATTGGAAAAAGAGAGGGATTGTAGTATAGATAGCAGGATATGATGGTCAACGGTATCAAAGGCTTTGGAGAAGTCTAGTAGTATAAGGATGGTAAGTTTTTGGTCGTCAATAGCCGTCTGCAAGTCATGGGTAATTTTCAAGAGTGCAGATTGAGTGGAAATTATGTTTCGATTTTTCAAAATTTTGACACACCGAGCCCCAAAAGGTTCGTCATCACTGCTCTAGTGAATTCCTAGAGCTAGTGAATTAGTGATATATTTAGGATTATATCAGCAATGGTTCGGTCAAAATAAACAGTAACTACGTTTCGACAAATTTATTGTCTTCCTCAGGGCATGGATATTTTGCAAATACATTACAAACAATTAGACTATTAAAACGTTTGAATTAAAGAATTGTTATTGGTATCGTTTCTAATGATTTTTTAATAAGATGTATTCCTATGTGTTTCAATAATCTAATTGTTGTGTTATGTATTGGTAATATCCAGGCCCTGAAGAAGACAATAAATTTGTCGAAACGTTGGCGTTAAGACTCGAGTTGCTGTTTTTAAATTTTATTTCTCGCTAGTTTTAATCCCAAATATTAATAGTTTACGGTCACTTTCAATACACATGTTCAGGAAAAAGTAAACAAACTCCTTCTTTCTAAAGTGGTCATCAGGCCGATGTTACTCTACGCCAGCTCCGCCTGGAGCCTGACCTGTAGTAAGTAACATCAAGAAACTCCAGAACAAATTCATCAGACTTAGCGACTGACTCTCCTCCGACGCACTAAAATCGACTCAATCCACGAGACTGCATCCATTATCCCCCGTACACTTCTATATCCAAAATCAGTCTGCTGACTTTCCATCCTAGACTGCCATCCTAATCCACTCTGCCGCGACATAGCCTCCTACAGATCCTTCTATTCCCCTACAGACACAAAAGACTAAAACACATCCTTCTCTAACTTTCCACACTAGCTGCAGGTTTTTTCTCTCCTTTTTACCTGCATTCTGTATCCATCACATCTTAAGCTTTCCCCATACTATTGTTTTGAAGGTTATAGTGTACCTATTGTTCATTGGTACTTCATGTATTTATTTATAGTACATATTTATAATAGTAAAGTAAGTAAAGTAAAGTAATCGCCTATTTTTTCAGGCGGGGCTTAACGTCCAACTACCATTTAGTAGGAGGTGTCGTGGACGGAGGCAACTAGCAAACATACTTTACTATTTCTCATTTAACCATTAAATAAAATCCAAGGCCTAAAGACCGGGCATCGAACCCAGTACCACCATGCATATTAGCTTTGCAGGTCTCGCCTCTTTAACCGCTCGGCTACCGTGGCGCCCATATTTATAATAAAGATCATTTATCTATCTTCTATTAATAGTTTACTATCACTAAAAGTTAATACAAATTCATAAACCCCCTTTTTAACGGTTACTTGACACAGAGATGAGCGTGTAGTTCTCCCAGATGATAGTGCGAGAAAGAAATGGATGTAAAAGATATGCTGTATTAGTGTTGAAGACGCAATACATCAAAGACCTCACTCACCCGGATAGATAGTGGTGCACGTAGAATAACTGCATACATCTGCAGCGTTTTGCTGCAGTTCACCATTTCAATTGACTACCGTTTATTTTGATCCAAAGCCCCGTAGTAGAATATAGCTAGAGATTTTTAACTAATTAGAAGATACCAAAATATTACAATTTCTTCATAATAAGAAGTGAAAATCAGAGTTTAATTTCAATTTACTAATTCAAAAATACTATAAAAATGTATTGAATGTTAAAATAATAAATTTAGTTCCGTTTGTGGTGGAACAATATTTGTTGACTTCAATATTATTCATTTTCTTTATGGTTTAAGGTACTTTTGTTGTCTCTTAGGGGTTTTCCACATCTCGTGGTACCCTTCAGCCATCGAGTGTAAATACTTTTTTCCAAGTAACACGATCCTCTTGCCTGTTCCTTTGTCAGACCTGCCATCATCTCCTCCACTTGGTCCCTCCATCTAATTCGAGGTCTTCCTCTCCTCTTTCGAACATCCATCACGCTGTCCATCACCAACTTAAGCAATCTTTCTGGTCCCATCCTCATTACATGTCCATACCTTGGTCTCTCTAATTTCCAAGACGTTCCTCTTCACTTCTACTTGCTCATCTTCTGAACATATTGCAGATCTGCTCCAAAAATCCATTTCTATTGCCAGGAGTCTTTCCTGGCAGCGCTGCCTTCTGTTCAACACTTTATGGTATTATTTTCAAAAGAAAAAAAAACAAAAATAGAACAAAAAATATTTTGAGTAATGTTCTGTCATCTAATTTGCTTCAAATTTTGGGATTTTGAGTTTATACAGGGTGAACCAGTAAGTATTGTCCATAGGCCTACTGTGTGTAGTACATCTAAAGTAGAGTTCTATGACGTATTGGCCAACTTCATATTTTCCGCTGTTCTTGAGTGACGTCGCTTTTAAATTACATTACTTTTTTTGCAATACAAATGTTATTACTCAGAAAGTTTTTGTCCAAATTCGATTCTGATGACACGGTTAAAAAGACAGATAAATTTCCAAAAAAATGACACCATGTCGAGGCACAAGTCATTCTCTAAACAGCCTCAGTTTTCCTCCGAATGCTGGAAAAATAAAAGTAATCGAAATTTAAGAAAACTCATTAGGCCCTTATGTGATCATTATCAGACCTAGGTGCTGGCACTTTTTATACAAGTTTCCTTGTCTAATGTGGGCTTTCAAACGGTATATCATTTTCCAGGATTCCTTTTTATCTTCGTATGAGAAATTACGTTTTGTTTTTGCAAGAAAACGTGTTCACGAGCACTCAACAGTGTTAGTTTATCAAGTTGTTTAATTCATTGAAAACTCTTTTAGTCAATTTTAAAGTAGGCTGTCTTAAAATAAGGAAGTCGAAGGTTACATATTGCACTGCTTCGAAATGGTATCAATTTTTAGAAAATTTATCTGTCTTTCTAACCCTGTCATCAGAATCGAATTCAGACTAAAACTTTCTGAGTAATAACATTTTTATTGGAAAAAAGTAATGATTTTAGAAAAAAAAATTAAAAGTGACGTCACTCAAGAACAAAGGAAAATATGAAGTTGGCCAATACGTCATTGAACTCCACTTTAGATGTACTACACACAGTAGGCCTATGGACATATTGGTTCACCCTGTAGATTCTTCTTTTTAATATTTAATACCTATGTGATAAGTAAGGAACGGATTTTTATGTATTTAAAAATGCCAAATATTTAATTAAAATATGCATTTATTTTCGTCAATTATGTGGAAAATATGTGATTTTCTTAAAATATTTTCTGGAATATTTAAGTAAAATGGACATTTTTTTTTATGAAAATGGATTTTTTTTGGGGGGGGCAAGTTATAATTATTTATACAAGAAAAGAACCTTTTTACAATTTATAATAATTTATTAGGAACAAAATAATTTGTTTTTACAAGTTATAATGATTTATACAACAAAGAACATTTTTACTATTTATAAAAAGATGTGTTAAATTTTCAATTTTGAAAACTTCACTCTTCGAAATTGTTTGCAACCACATGAAATTTCAAATGTTGGAACGTAAAGTGACGACGATCTGGGCGTAAGATGGACTTGTAACGACTAAAAGATCGTTCAACATCTACAGATGTTATAGGTGCCTTGCTGAAAGAAGTTATCTCGTTAGTTGTAAAGGGTACACGATGTTCTGAGGTGACTTCTGTTCCACTGATAATATCAGAAATCTGGCAGATGGTCTCCCACCCTTTGTTCTTGCTCAGTACTTCTACCAGTTTTGATCTGATCAGATCTCCCTTACTCCCAGGAAAAAGTTCTGCTGGAAACTCGCGAAGATATTTAGCAACCAGTTGTTTGTTTGAGGCCGATGTTCGTGGCATTTCACCCAAAAAAGAATACACTAAGTGATCGAACGAAATGAATTGGACACTTCAACGAACGAGCTGAAAGAACAGACAACGTCAGACAACTTCAAAGAACTAACAAGTGCCCGTCACTGTTTAGCAGCATTCTGTGTAAATTACAATAACCATTGTACCCACTGTGATTCACAGCCCTACAGTCTGTGGTCCACAGTTCCTGTCAACCACCTCCCAATTATAAAAATATGCCCAAAATGAAAAATATGTACACATTTTGATTAAATATGTAGAAATATTTATTTATTTTAATCAAATATGCGATAACATCCAAATATGTGGAAATATGTGAAATAAAAGTAGACTCAAACGGCTTAAAAAGTGTCAGTACGAATACTTCTAGTTGAAAAACGTCTGTAAATTGCCTAGAAAAAAATATGTAAATACATACGAATCCGTTCCCTAGTGATGTTTGTACATCACTCTGAAAAATGAGCCTTTAAGAGAAGACCCGAGCCACCGCCCCCTGCTAAGAAGTGACCCTAAACAATGTTGCAAATAAAAATATTGTAGATCTACTTGTACGCCATCTATGTGTCAAATTTAAAGGAACTTATTCAAGTTAAAAGAAACACAAAAATTTTGTAGCTAAGAAGGAAGTGATAAATGGTAGATATCCCGATTTAGGTACGTTATGGCATTTAATACTACCTGGTGATATCACAATGTTATTTATTTATTTATTGTATATTTTTGTTTTTCAACGAAGTTTGCCGTAATACAATGCAGTTTACTTGATTCTTTTTTCCATGTTTTTACTAAATTTTGTGTGAATCGTTGTTTTATTTTGTAGTAATCGTCTTTTATTGAATATTATTAACCCTTAACTGGTATCCTCAAAATCTCAACTTCAACTGGTATCGTCCAGTTAACTTAACTGGTACCCGAAACTTTAAATGCACATTACTTTTTAAAAGGTCATTGATATAATTAAAGTCGATTTAGTTTTTCTTTGGAAATTAATTTAGCAAACGAAAATGATGAATATTTTGTTAAATTTGTTTCATAAGATTAAGAAAAACAAAATAAAGTTAAAAAATACAAAAGTTGCATAATTCTGCAAGTACCGAATTATCACGATGCGAGTACAACATACTTGTTTTGTTTCTGGTACAAAAAAACCACCGTTTTGTTTCCAGTAAAAACAAACAATGAAGTTCCGACGGTAGTTATTTTTATTTGGAATTATATAAGGGGGGTTTTCTTTTTTATTTTTCTTCGTAATGTCCCCGAGTAAGACAAATTTAGCTTTCCTAGTTCATGGACCAGCTTAACTGAACAGAATCAGCAATAATATTAAATATTATGTAATATTTACTATATAATATTTAATATTATAGAACTCCTTAACAAAAACTTACAGTTTTAAAAGTTAAGTATAAGGGTTGATTAAACGCCAAAAGGTACACAAATCAGCAGTTCCCAACATTTCATTAATACTTCATTGATATAATTTAAGTAATTTTACTGCATTAACTTTTCCTTCACATTTTTTAGAATTTATTAGATGTCACAGACCCTTATGCTGGCCATTTTCGTCTACAAAATATTTACTCAAGTAGCACACCATTTAACTTAGATTGACTGTAATATCTATTTATCTATAATAATCAAACTATTAATCACAGGTGAAAAAGAAAACGTTATAAAAAATATAAAAAAAATAAGAGGCTAAAAAATTCATAAACTTTTTTTACATCAATGATTTTATGCATTTATTTTTATTTTTAAATAAAAATCATTGGTTTAAGTTCATTCTTCGATTAAAGTAATTGTTATTTTATGTTGTAGTCAAACGTTTGTAATAATAAGTAATAAATAATCTGGCTTTATCGCAAATAATATAGTTTTCTTCAATTACATTCTCAATCTAGGTGTTCTTCCCACAATGTTATATATATCCTTAACAAAAACTTACAGTTTAAAATGTTAAGTATAAGGGTTGATTAAACGCCAAAAGGTACACAAATCAGCGAGTACCCAACATTTCATTAATACTTCATTAATAGTTAAGTAATTCTACTGCATTAATTTTCATTAATAAGTTATTTTTTAGAATTTATTAGATGTCACAGACCCTTATGCTGGCCATTTTCGTCTACAAAATATATGTTCAAGTAGCACTGTAGATTGACTGTAATATCTAGTTATCTATAATAATGAAACTATTAATTACAGGTTAAAAAGAAAAACGTTATAAAAAATAAAAAAAAAATTATGAGGCTAAAAAATTCAAAACTTTTTTTTATAAAAAACTTACATTAATGATTTAGTTTATTTTATTTATTTATTTTTATTTTTAAATAGAAATCATCGGTTTAAGTTCATTCTTCGATTAAAGTAATTGTTATTTTATGAAGTAGTCAAACGTTTATAACAACAGGTAATAATTATCTGGCTTTATCGCAAATATTATAGTTTTCTTCAATTACATTCTCAATCTAGGTATTCATCCCACAATGTTGTATATAATATCGGTAAGACGAATTCAAGACAGTAGCCGACTCTAACTTTGTCTTTTTCTACTTTAACATGCATGTACATATTTATGTGATTTATCATAATTATAACAAAAAAAATATTATAAATGAAGTGGCCAGCATAAGGGTCTGTGACATCTAATAAATTCTAAAAAATAACTTATTAATGAAAATTAATGCAGTAGAATTACTTAACTATTAATGAAGTATTAATGAAATGTTGGGTACTCGCTGATTTGTGTACCTTTTGGCGTTTAATCAACCCTTATACTTAACATTTTAAACTGTAAGTTTTTGTTAAGGAGATTTTTGTACCTTTTGGATAGATTTTCCTTTTTGTCTATTTTACAAAGTTACATATCTTCTTTACAGATTTTTTTAAAATTTGGAATAAACAATTCTATCATTATAATCTGATAAGGTGTTAAGTCGGAACCGTAACTACCAATGGAGAGATCTTTTTAAAGAATGATTATAGTTGCGTTCCCCCGAACCATCCTCAATAACAATTTTTTTGAAAAAGCGTTTTGAATAACATAGGAAGGTATTTGTACGTAAATAGCAAAATTAAACTGCGATTTCAGTACTTCCTTTTAAGAGGAGTAAGAAAAATAAACTACGATTGCAGTACTTCTTCCTAAAAGGCAAAGAGGCAAAGATCTTTTAATCGAACGACAATTCATTGATTTAAATCGGTTCACTCATTGATAATTTAAATGATTGCAGTACTTCCTCTTAGTAGGTGCAAGAGCATCAGCAACGTAGAGGAGCTTTAACCACTTATTCGAGCTGAATTTGATCAAAATCGGACTAAGCGTTATAGAAATATTGGTAATAATAGTTTTAGAAAGGGCCTTATTTGGGTGGGGCAAACTCCCCTCCTTATGAGGCACGGCGTCGAGACTTTTAAAGTGCAAATCTGTACAAAATTTCGATTCGAATGACCCTTCATTCATGCAAATCGGTTCACGTGTCGATAATTTGCAACGATTGCTATACTTCCCCTTAACAAGTGTAAGAGCAGATCGTCGCTTTAATGTTACGTAGGGGAGCCCTAACCCTATCATCCTACCAAATTTTATCAAAATCGGACCAAGATTTACAGAGTAATTAGTAATAATAATTTTGGAGGGGGCCTTACATAAAGGGGGCTAACTCCTCTCCCATTCGATGTACAGAGTCGAGACCCCCAAAAGGCACATCTACATAAAATTCCGAATCGAATGACACCTCATTCATGAAAATCGGTTCGCGCGTTTAGGCGCTACGTTGTTTACAAAAAAGGTAACAAGAAGAAGAAGAAGAAGAAGAAGAAGAAGAACAACAAGAACAAGAACATTTTTTGAAAAAGCCGTTTTTGCTCATTTTTGGCAACTTTTTTCTCGAAACCTATTAGATCTGGGTTGTTGCAAAAAAATTACAGCTATAAAGGAGGGTTTGCCCTATAATTTAAAGAAAATTTGGGAATTTTATCTTTTATAGGAAAAGAGAAAAAAATTGTCAAAGTTGGGTGTTTTTCAACGTTACGCTTTTTCGTGCAGTTTTTGATGATCAACCCTTATACAACTGTCCTACCGGACAGTTTTAATGTAATATAAAATAAAGAAAATAAAGATATGCATATTTTTAGGACAGCTAATTATTCCAGTATTTTACCATAAGTAAAATTAGGGGGACTAAATTAAATTACAATTGAGAAATGAGTAAATATTGTTGAATAATCTACTTGTTATTAAATGTATGTTATTTGTGCTCACGAATATTTCGGTAAGACGAATTTAAGACTGAAATATTGTTTTGAATCCTCCGTGATTGAAATTTAAAAAGTGGCCGACTCTAACTTTGTTTTTTTCTACTTTAACATGCATGTATATGTGACTACTCAGAATAATTCATCACTCATTTTATCATAATTATAATAAAAAAATATTATGAATGAACTGGCCAGCATAAGGGTCTGTGACATCTAATAAATTCTAAAAAATGTGAAGGAAAAGTTAATGCAGTAAAATTACTTAAATTATATCAATGAAGTATTAATGAAATGTTGGGAACTGCTGATTTGTGTACCTTTTGGCGTTTAATCAACCCTTATACTTAACTTTTAAAACTGTAAGTTTTTGTTAAGGAGATTTTTGTACCTTTTGGATAGGTTTTCCTTTTTGTCTATTTGCAAAGTTACGACTGCTTTACAGATTTTTTAAAATTTGGAATAAGCTATTCTATCATTATAACCTGATAAGGTGTTAAATCGGAACCGTAACTACCACTGGAGAGATCTTTTTAAAGAATAATTATAGTTGCGGTCCCCAAACCATCCTCAATAACCATTTTTTTGAGAAAGCGTTTTGAATAAAATAGGAAGGTATTTGTACGTAAATAGCAAAATTAAACTGCGATTTCAGTACTTCCTTTTAAGAGGAGCAAGAAAAATAAACTGCGATTACAGTACTTCTCCCTAAAAGGCAAAGATTTTGAATCGAACGACAATTCATTGATGTAAATCGGTTCACTCATTGATAATTTTAACGATTGCAGTACTTCCTCTTAGTAGGTGTAAGAGCATGATGGCACTTCACAGCCACGTAGAGGAGCTTTAACCACTTATTTGAGCTAAATTTTATCAAAATCGGACTAAGCTTTGTAGAAATATTGGTAATAATAGTTTTAGAAAGGGCCTTATTTGGGTGGGGCGAACTCCCCTCCTTATGAGGCATAGCGTCGAGACTTTTAAAGTACAAATCTGTACAAAATTTCGATTCGAATGACACTTCATTCATGAAAATCGGTTCACGTGTCGATAATTTGAAACGATTGCTATACTTCCCCTTAACAAGTGTAAGAGCAGATCGTCGCTTTATTGTTAGGTAGGGGAGCCCTAACCCTATCATCCTACCAAATTTTATCAAAATCGGGCCAAGATTTACAGAGTAATTAGTAATAATAATTTTGGAGGGGGCCTTACATAAAGGGGGCTAACTCCTCTCCCATTCGATGTACAGGGCCGAGACCCCCAAAAGGCACATCTACATAAAATTCCGAATCGAATGACACCTCATTCATGAAAATCGGTTCACGCGTTTAGGCGCTACGTTGTTTACAAAAAAGGTAACAAGAAGAAGAAGAAGAAGAAGAACAAGAACAAGAACATTTTTTGAAAAAGCCGTTTTTGCTCATTTTCGGCAACTTTTTTCTCGAAACCTATTAGATCTGGGTGGTTGCAAAAAAATTACAGTTATAAAGGAGGATTTGCCCTATATTATAAAGAAAATTTGGGAATTTTATCTTTTATAGAAAAATAGAAAAAAATTGTCAAAGTTGGGTGTTTTTCAACGTTACACTTTTTCGTGCAGTTTTTGATGGTCAACCCTTATACAACTGTCCTGCCGGACAGTTTTAATAATATTAAAAAATAGAAAGAAAACAAACTCCAAAGCATAAAAATAAAAAGCTATTAAAAAAAAAAGTTATAACGTAAACGGTATTGTCGGTTTCAAATTTGACCCAAAACCTATATTTTATTTACTTGCACTGCTCGAAGAACGACTGATTTGTCTGGTCGATTGTTGGCGAGGATGAAAGAGAAGAATTCAGAGAAATGGGAAATGTTTATAGTTAAATTCCTACAAAATGCAACACAAAAGAAAAACGCGCGGGTCAAATTTGAGACCCGACGATACCCAGTTGAGTGGTATCTAAGTAGACATCATCAAATATTTAAGAAATGTATGCGTATTCACTCCTTGATTAAAAAAAAAAAATTACTTGTTTTGCTCTCATAATTTTGAAATTTGTAAACAAATTGTTCGTCCTAAAGTTGAATTTAGATCAATAAGGTAAAAGACTACGTGACATAAGTAAGTCTTACTTTAGTAGTTAGATGTAGCATAGAATGCTGGCAATTTTATGTAGAAGACTTAAAACTTCGTACAATTGCAAAGTTTTTCAGTGATGTATTCGATTACATGACTTGGGTCGAAATTGAGGAACGCCACCACTGCCTCCTCTATCATACTTTGTACAGTTATATCTACCGTCTATATTCTGTGCAACAAACATTGACACTAAAAAGAAGACGTAATAGAACTTATTTCTTTTTTTTTTTTTACGTTTATAGTGGATTGGACTTACTTATAGCCGCACACATCTTCTGATCTATTTTTTGCACAATTTAAGTTTGCCTATTTGGGCAAAACTGCCTGTAGAGAACGACTTTTTTACTTAAATTACTAAAATTACCTGCACGAAAATGGCTAGATAAACGAAAGTGTAACCACAAAGCTATTTTACTGAGATGCGTTATTGCAAAATCTAATTATTGTGAGTTGTTGCAACAAAAATACAGTAATAAAACAAGATATGTACTTTATTTTAAAGAAAAATTGGGAATTTTATCTTTTATAGAAAAAGAGAAAAAAAATTGTCAAAGTTGGGTGTTTTTCAACGTTACGCTTTTTCGTGCACATTTTGTCGATCAACCCTTATACAACTGTCCTACCGGACAGTTTTTACTACATTTCATCAATAAATTGTAAAAATAAATCTTTTATTATTTTTTAATCATTACAAAAACTAATTTATTGAACGTCTTTTAAGTGTTTAAAGGATATAAAAGTCCATCACCATCTCAGTAGATCACCAGTCCAATAGCACTTGACACTTGACACTTTTTAAAATAATTCACAACACTATTCGCACTAAAACTGTACATCACGCACTAAGTATAAATTAAACACAATTTATAAGATACATCATTTTAACATTCACTAATATTCAATAAAATTCACGGTAATAAAAAGACATCACTAAAGAGTTAAAGATGGCCGCCGGTAACTGGCCAAGCAGATCAGCTGTTTAAGGAAGGTTATCTAAGCAGAGTGACCAACTGTTTTTCTTGTTTTCTATTTTTCATTCGTAATCTACAAAAATAAAATGTAATTAGTGAATGTGTAATTAGCGAATTAAGAATTTTATTTCATTCATAAATAAAGAAAAAGATGGTCATTCAGCTTAGATAACCTTAATTTACCAGCTGATCCGCCTGGCCAGTTACCGGCGGACATCTTTAGCTCGTTAGTCGTGTCTCTTTATTAACGTGAATTTTTAAGTGAATATTAGCGCGTGTTAAAGTGAAGATGTGTTTTATAAATTGTGTTTAAGTTATACTTAGTGCGTGATATACAGTTTTAGTGCGAATAGTGTTGTGAATTATTTTAAATTGTGTCAAGTGTCAAGTGCTATTGGACTGGTGATCTACTGAGATGCTGATGGATATCCTTTAAACTGAGTAAGTCTTTATTATCAATAATTTATTTTAAATTTCAATTATATTTTTATTATTATTGCATGAATATAGCATGTTATTTAATTATTATTCACAAATTAATATTATTGCTATGTCTTGACTATGTTCAATGTTGGTTAATTCTTTAATTGTTCCTTTTTAAAATATACTTTTTGTTTTCTCAAATTGTTTTTTTGGAATCGATATCAAACATTTTTAATATACGTATCTAAATAAAACTTTTCTGTTCAATCGACTATAGTTCTAAATTAGCCTTAAATGTTTTTCTAAAATTATTTGATGCATTGTTTAATCCTCTTTTTTTCGACTATCATTTGAAAAATTTGCATTCCTAGTTTCTCCAAATTGTATTTTAGAATGAATTCTATTCCCTTTTAATGTATTCTTTAATCTTTTTTTTAATCGACTATGAGTTCAAAATTAGCGTTCCTTGTTTCTCCAAATGGTTTTCTAAAATTCTTTGAAGAGGTGTTTGATCTTTTCTTTTTAATCGACTAAAAGTTAAAAATTTTCAAAATTACCTTTCTTTGTTTCCTCAAATGATTTTTTTGAAATGGATTTCTATTCTTTTTTAATCTATTCTTTCATCTTTCATCAACTTATAAGTTTAAAATTAGCATTCATTGTTTTCTTAAGTTGTATTTTGGAATTCATTTCTAAACCTTTTTGATGAATTCTTTAATTCAGTTTAATTCTTTAATCTTTTTAATGTGATCGACTATTGGTTTTTATAAATCAACATTCTTTGTTTTTCTAAAGTATTTTCTAAAATTTTGTGATATAATATATTTTTCATTTTGTTTTTTGGTATTGACATGTAAAAATCTTTTTAATGTATTCCTTATTATTATTATTATTATTATTTAATCAACTATAAGTTTAAACTTAGCGTTTGCATGAATCTGAGTTTTTCTGGTAAGCGAAGAGACGTTCAGTGAATTATTATTTGTCATGTCTTTAGTTGGTTGGTCAGTCGTTTATTAACTGTTATCCAAATTGGACAGGAGTATGTCAGAATAGTATTTAGCAGTGTCACGAACGTTATTGTTTGTGTTAATAAGTGGCCATTACTGTCACAGTGGCGTTATAATTGTTGCAGCTTAGTGTTGATTTGTCGACGATTAGAGTTACGTTGAGCTAGCACACTCTTTGTTCTTTTTGATTTTAAGAGATTTCTTAGTTGTTTATAGAGATCTTAGATCTTCATTTCGTAATCTGTTATGAGGGAAAATTTTTGCTTTGTTTGTATAAGTTTGTTATAAGATTAGTTAAGATGTCTGTAAGTCGTTGATGGTTTTGTTAATGTCTGAGTTGACGTCTTTTGTTTACGACATTGTGTCGTAAGTTATACTAGGTTTAGGTCTGTCCATAGAGTAGAAATTGAAGAGTATAGGACTTATAGCTCCCTGAGCAGACTCGCGAGTATTGTCGTCGAGTACTGTAAATGTCATTGAATCTTACCCAGAAAGTTAGGTCTTGAAAAATGGATCGTATGATTTGAATAATGCAATTAAGAGCGTAAGTCCATCTAATGTTTTAAATCAGTCCAGCGAGTCTAAATTGTCAAATACATCAGCTGAATCAATTAATATAACTGCTGGGTACTTTCTGTTTTCTACTTTAAGCACGATATGTTCAGTTACTCGCTTAACTTGTTGTTATTGATAAATGTTTTGACCTGAACCCAAATTGGTGTGATGGTATTTTGTGTGAGTCAGTCAAGTTATGTAATATTTGTTAGTAGGTAAATTTGTCCAATCGTAATTATTTAAATTGATACATAAATATCCAATGCTTGAGTTACAAGTGATTGTCGACATTACATCGGTTACATTACTTTAACGTCTTGCAAGTTTTCTCACCCTTCCTATGTGGAAGTATTACAATCCTGCAGATTTTCGATATGCCGGAAATAAATAATTTCCGTTCCTTGAACATGACGGAAGTAGTTGGTACAAATCCTTCTATGTGAACGTCTTTTTCTTTGTAGAAATGCTGGAATAAAATTAAAGAATCCCTAGAAGGTATTTAAGGGATAAGCATGTTTTGTGCTTAGGTAATGTCTTAGAACTGTAAAATGGAAGTTTTGAGAACGTAAGCAGGAAAACTGAATCATATCTAGTTCATTTGTAATTGGGAGACGACTCCTAGATAGCACCCAAACAAAATATTAAGTCGGATTTTTTTGTTTTAAGTGGCTTTCTACAAAAAAAAAGTTGGTAGTAGTGACATAAAAAAAACTTTATATGTACTTTCATTTTGGCTTTTAACAAACCATTTCTTTAAAAGCACTCATAAACCACCAGTTGGGTAAAAAATCCCTTTTGTATGACTGGCTTTATCAATGTAGAATTGGGTTTAATTTTTTTTTTAATTTTTAATTATTGGTTCAACATGTTAGTTTTTATAAATGCTAACTTCAATTATTTATTATTCACTGAATCAGTTATATTTCATAATTTTATGGAATTCAATTTGCATATGATATTTGTTGTGCAGAGACCACAATTTTAATTATCTTTATTTATTTAAAAAAAATTGCGTATTTAATAGAAAGTCATACCCAACGCTGACTCTAGGTGGGGAAAGGGCTTCAAACGAAACCACTCACCTGACAATGCATTTATCAACGAATGCTGATAATTTTAAGTAGATTAAACGACTACTTTGTTTCCATAATAATTGAAATCACATTCATTCGTTTATCTAATAGAAAAAAGGCAGGAGTTAATTATCTACTCAAAATAACCGAAGAAAAATTATCGCACGAATGGTATTAGATTAGATAATTTCACAAACACTACGAATCATTAGTTTAAGGTAAATTGATTGGGTCATGTTTAATTTTTTCGCACCGACTGCTGCGCTTATTAGCGCTCGTTTCGCATTTTAATTTAATTGAATTAAGTGATAATTTTGTTTGTTTGAGTAATTAAAATATTAAAAAATTAAATTTTAATTTTGTATAAATTAAATCTCTTTCCCAAGGGGCAATCATGAGTCCCCTACTGTTTAATTTATACTCGTACTGGTCAGACACAGGCGCCGGGATAGCCGAGCGGGTTAAAGGTGAGGCCCCACAGCTTATATGTATATTGTGATAGTAGGTTCGATTCCCCTGTCTTAGGTCTTGGTTTTTTTATTTAATAGTAAAACTTGTCACTTTATTGTTAATACTAGAACTTGTTAGTTAAGTATGTTTGCTAGTCGCCTCCGTCCACGACACCTAATTGGGTAGTTGCACGTAAAGTAAGCCTGAAAAAAATAGGCAATTACTTTACTACTTTACTGCTCAGACATTCTAGAACCTTTCTGTACGACTTCAGCTAAGTACGAAGACAATACAGTGATTAATAAAGACATGTACCAATGCATTACTGCCTTATAAACATCTGCAGACGTAGTATCAAACTGGTTACAAAGATGGAAGCTAAACCTGAAATCCTTCTAGAACAGGAGCGAAAAAATTTCTCCTTTCCTAGGCACCTCGAACTCTGAACTCGTAAGAAGCTTGTAAAAAGATAATATCTTAATACTTAACGAGTTAAGTCTATAATCCCGAGTTTTGAAACACCGCACCAAACTGCAAGCTTAGCAGAATAAAAAGAAAGATATGATGAGTGCTATCCATTCGTGCTGAAATGGTTGTGATTGTAAAATATTAAACATTTTCTGTGATATCGCATTATTTGTCACGATAACTGGTAAATTTGTCAATGTTTAACCTGAAAAAAGAAAACTGCTGTATAACCAGAAACTGAAGCCGATAACCACATTCAATATCTTTGGCTTATGTTGTCATGTTTTTTTTTTGTGTGTTGTAGAGATGAGGGGAGCTTTTCAATATCGTTACGAGTTGCTAAACAAGGAGAGAGGATGCATCAGCGCTCAGGTGCGCCATGCTGCTGTCATTGCAGCCATCTACACCATAGTAAGTGCATTTGTTGTTTAAGTTAACTCTTTCGTACTAGGTTTAAAATTATTTTACTGTACATAATTTTTTATTTAATTCTTTTTTGGCTCTCTGAAATCTTTGTAAACTTGTTAGTTTACTCTACATTTGCTTTTGTATCCTATGCACCAGCACCAATCCTCTTGTAGTGAATATGTTTACGGCATTACTTCACCGGTACTAGAAAAGCGAGTAAAGCAACTGCACTTCGTGCCTCAATTCTCATGGCGACTGATCCCTTAATTGGATTGATGACATCGCAGAAGTACAGACTGTGACCTATTATTAGCCAAGTACTGCTTTTGCATATGTACCTGATTGTCTAGCTTTAGAAGTAAACTGGATTCCTAATGATGGTCATAATCTATTTAATGGTTTATTACATTTAGATATTGTAAAAGGATATCTGCAACTTGGTGTTTAATTGGTATTGTTGCTGATTAGGTATTTGATCATTATTTTCGATAGGCGCCACGGTAGCCGAGCGGTTAGAGGCGAGAACTGTAAAGCTAATATGTATTGTGGTACTGGGTTCGATTCCCGGTCTTAGGCTTTGGATTTTATTTAATGGTTAAAAATGAGAAATTTACAGTAAAGTATGTTTGCTAATTGCCTCCGTCTTCGACACCTAGTTTGGGCGTAAAGCCCCGCCTGAAAAAATAGGCAATTACTTTACTTTACTTTTTGTTCATTATTTTCTATTGATAGAATGGTTTTTCCATTTTTCCGGCCCACTACATTTATCCCCAAATGTTTAATTCAAGTAGCAATTCAAACCTTTTGGTTGAACTTTACTACTCAAATGGATACTGTCGTGAAACGTTCTGCTAGAGCTGAGAAATTTGGAATTTTGTTCGGGACTGATACCGATTAGCGTTTGTTTTGTTTTAATTTCGCCATCTTTGATAATAATTCCCCATAGCTTGTTGACTGTTATTGCCTATTTGATTAAGGGTGGATGCAACCTGAGGATCTTCACTAAACTTGGAATTTCGCTTCAGAAAACTGTTGTATCTTTTTTTTGTTTTTGTTTTCGTGTAAATTCAGGCATCATGAAAATGATTACGTCGGAGTTACCAGCTGTTATGGCTGTCCGTTGAAATTACTAATATCATGAAGGCACATATTTTGCAATCGATTTAGATTTTCCCGTTTTTCTCGATTTCGTCTTACAAACATGAGTCTATACAGGGTGTTCATTTTAAGACGGCTCAAATGCATTTAATGCTTAAACGGTTAATCTGAGCAAAAAATTTGTTACCCGTCACTACAAGTTTCAGAATATGTGACTTGGTTTTAGATTCCTGCCCGCATACGCGGCAGACGCGCGTCCAAAAGTGAGGGTTCCTAGTTGACCCCCCATTTTCATATACACCGTTTTAAAGTGTATAAAAAGTTATGAAAGAAACCGGAAACCGCAATTCGATATCTTCGAAATTAAAGGTGCTAGACCATTTCAAAATCTGGTATTTATTAATCATATTTCAATTTTTTAACTTGCTATCAAAGAGAAAGAAGAGCACGCGATAGGTCATTTTTATGTATTTTTTCATCCCCTTTCTACTAAAAATATTGCCAAGGCAGTAAAGCTAGTATTTTTCTTAATATCAGGAAATAAGTCGTTTTCCGAGTGATTTTTCTAAGAAAAATCAAATGTTAAGCGCTTTAGATGTTCTCAAGCATACACAAAATGGCTGTAAAATAATTTTACATCTGTTACAAAGAAGAAGGTTTAATAATTATTTAGTAATTTTGGGAGAGTTGCGTTTAATTACCAAAAAAATTGGAAACCTGCCACATATTTAAGTGATCAATATCTTTCATGTAAAGGATCAAACTTATTCCTTAATTTACTCAACTTGTGAAGCATTTGCTATGCCTTCAAAGGTGCCTCCTCAGATACAGGAGAGCAGTTGATAACCTCCTGGCTAACCTGGCTTACGTGCCAGAGGAGAATCTAAAATCTAAAATCAAGTCACATGTTCTGAAACTAGAGGTGACGGGCAACAAATTTTTCCTCTACCATGAAAGCATGAAATGCATTTGAGCCGTCTTAAAATGAACACCCTGTATAATCAGCCTATTGCTAGTTATTTATTTCGTACGGAAGGCGCCACGGTAGCCGAGCGGTTATAGGCAAGAACTGTAAAACTAATGTGTATTGTGGTACTGGGTTCGATTCCCGGTCTTAGGCCTTGGATTTTAATAATAAAAGAGATTTACAGTAAAGTATGTTTGGTAGTCGCCTCCGTCCGCGACACCTACTTTGGTAGTTGGACGTAAAACTCGCCTGAAAAAATAGGCGATTACTTTACTTTAGTTTAGTTCATAGGAATACAATAAGAAACAGATTTTTCGAACTCAATAGATCTTAATATGAAATGAACCGAATAAGATGGGATATAAAGATATAACGCTGGTTAAAAAGGATCTAATTGGAAATTTCAGTAATTGACATTCTTAGGAGAATATTAGAATCTTTGGAAAAAGGTCTGCAAAAGGTTGTCCCTTAGAAGATGTATGGAGTAAAGTTGCTTTGTATGTGGACCTAATCTGGAGGGCGAGCCTCCATCTAGGGGACCCTTTAAAAAGGGCCCCCTTATTTCCCATTACCTGCGGGCACTTTCACATTTACCAATACTTAATATGTACAGAGTGAATAGGGCCACTATTCTGTCAATACTAATACTATTCAATCCAGTTCATCTCAACTTGGACAGATTTTCTATATAAGAACTGTGTGGGTAGGACGAGACCCACTCGTGCAAATAATCTTAGTTCGGAGAACTTTATTCAAAAATTACTAGAATAAGTTTGACATTCTCTTTTGAGATGAATCTTACAGATGAATGGAAATGCTGTCTGCTCCATTATGGGGCCAGTCTAGCCGGCTTTTCTCATTACTTGAAAAGTAAGAACGGGTGTACTAATTAAGAACTCCAAGAACTAAAGCTTCATTCTGCCAAAGCCGCGCTGATAGTCGAGAATGTTGTAGGGAAGAAAGAGAAACAGAAATCAGCTAATTTTAAAGCACTCCCGATAGAACTCACTGATGTACAGTCAATTATTTATACAAATATTTAATTATTTACAACTTGGCCGAGCTCATTTAAATAAAGAAATAAATTAAGATCAAGGTAGAAGTGATGCAATTTTCTTGATTAAGTTTGTAGAATCACTTAATAAACTTAGTTTAAATTAGCTGTTTCATTTCATAAATTTTAAGCGGTAGAAAATATTTTTAATTTATGTTTAGAATAAAGTTTGAAATAAAATGGTACATTTAGTTGAGATAGACTGAGTTACTTGTCATTCCCGTTATAAGAACAATAGATTCATTGCTTCTTTTCCGAGGGTTGGCCTCTTTCTAAAGGGAGGTAGAGATAAAAGCTAGTTACTTGTAAAGGGAAGCTTGCCCAAGAACCCAAACCTTCAGCTACAATGTAAACTGTGTCTTTTTATAAAGAAATAGAATTCTTACAAAACAATTATTTGCATATTTTTTTTGTATTAATTCTCATTTTCAATTGAGCCGTTCATTGCACGAATCGATTAACTCCAATTTTTCGTGTAATATATCTTAAATTTATGTGTCAAAGCACTTGTGGTTCAGTTAAAGCTTTTTATATTGTACGAGGTGTGGCTATTAAATAACGAGACTATTGCTATAAAACAATTCATTTTAAATCTATACATATTCAGTTATTATCACCTTCAATATACACCCCTCCCCTATCCCTACAACGCTCCATGCGAATTTACCATTGTTCGAAACAGTGCTGGAAGTCTTTTTTCTGTGAGCTCCTGCATGACGCGTGCCACTTTTTCTTTCACAGCTTCAACGGACTTGAAATCCGTGTTCCTTTTAATGCAGATTTGACTTTGGGGGAACAGATAAAAGTCACATCGGGGGCCAGGTCAGGCGAATAAGGCGGTTGGCCTAAAACTGGGATGTTTGTACTTGGCTAGAAGACGTCTTGGACAGACAATGCAGTGTGAGCCGGCGTGTTGTCTGTGATGGAAAACCCCGTGACTTGTTCTTCCACAAATCGGGTCGTTTTTTTTCCTTACTCTTTCACGGAGTTGAGCAAGCACCTCATGGTAGTAATGTAGAACCACTCAAAAACTCGCGCACGTGATTAACATTCATCGCCATGAACTTCTTTTAATAAAAAATAAGTTTCAGTAGCGGTTTTATCAAGTTTTAATGTTGAATCTCACGACAATTCGTTGCTCTACTACATGTTTTCGGCAAAACGAAACTAACACCTCCTTACACAAACGACGATTCCGGTCAGACAGATTTCTTTACAAACACGTGAGACGCTGCACAATCGTAAGAGAAGGCTTTACGCTGCACAACTGTCGGTCGAAAAAGATTTGGCGCATGGATAGTTCTGTTGCAGCAGCATCAGTCTCGTTATTTAATAGCCACACCTCGTGTGATAAATTTCCCAAATAATAATAAAAATTAAAATCATTAAAAGACAAAAAAAAATTTCCTAAAAATAATAAATAATTTATTTCAAAAGCCATTTTGATTAATTCCGTGCTCTTAATGTAAATCGTTGCAATAATTCAACTCAAATTCAAGTAGCATGCTCTAAATGATAATGTTAAATTTATTTAAATTTATATTATAAATGGAGTTTTTTTGTTTTTAAATGTACATTATTTCATCGCATTTCTCCACGTCTTGTTTTATGGAATTAAGTCGAGTTTTGCAGTGTACGGCTCATATGGTTATTTTTTCTTAAACTTGCTCTGTTTTAAATTTTTGAAGGAAGTTTAACAAAGACCTCATGAAACCCCTTTGAAAAAGTGTCCTATACTTCAATAATTAATTATTTAAAATGCAGTAAATGATAAACCACTTCCCCTCAAAATATGGTATAGCAGCTTTATATGGTATAGTAGTATATGGTATAGTGGTATGGTATGGTATAAAATATGGTATATGTAGTAGCTTTAAATGGTTGGGGCAAAATTATTTTGTAAAAGATAATTAATAGTTAAGTCTTTTAAATAATCCATTTGGTTTAGCAGTTACAAGAAGACTGAAACCAAGACTGTATCATAATCTATGAAAAACAGAATTCCATTTCGAATATGTAAAAAAAAAACAACTTTGAAAAAAATCTCTCTGCCATAACTCTAGCTGGACCAACCAATCTTATGCATGTGTTTTCCTGTAATACACCATACAATGCGCTGAAATAGTTTTTTCAGTAATCAAGGAACTGACTCTAGGACTAATAGAATGTAAAAAAAAAGAATCAAATTAGCTAGATAAAAGTCGGTAACAATTACTCTAACACTCATTTATTTGAAAATTTGAAAGTTTCAAAAAATCCCCTCCACATATATTCATGTAAAAACCTGTTTGTCGCTGATCACTGATTAAATAAGTGATCATTTGTCGCCGATCATTGATTAAATAAGAGATCATTTGTCGCCGATCACTGATTAAATAAGTGATCATTTGTCGCCGATCACTGATTAAATAAGTGATCATTTGTCGCTGATCACTGATTAAATAAGTGATCGAGGAATTCGTCACCAATTTTTATCTATTGTACATTCTTTTTTTTTAACCAATACGATAACCAAAAAAAAAAAAATGCTGTTTAAAAAAATTTAAAAAACTACAATTTTGCAGAAAAATCTTTAAAATGACTTTAATATTTTTTCGACTATCTTTTAAACGGCTAAAATAATTAGCGCCGAAATGGGCAATACTCAATTTGATTGTGCGAGGTATATCTTTTTTTGCTTTTGTTTTTTGCTCTCCATTTAAATGCTTTATACAATTTATTATTTATATGCGTAGAATATCTCCATCCTGGTTGTTTTGCTGTACAGTTGGAGGATAAATATCAACGTGAAAAGAGCAATCGACCTGCAGGATGTTTATTTAGGTAATTTATTCCATAATTTAGTAAAATTTTTGGTTTTTGTAAAGTAAGGATGTGAAAAAGGAAATTAAATTACGAGTTTGAATAAAGCAGTAATCTGTAGTTGTTATTTTCATCATCACGAGTTTACTAGAAAGCAGCTCTTTTTATTTACATAAATGTAGAAATATAAAATATGTTTCTACTACAAAACAAACTGTAACTAAATATGTAACTACAAAATAAATCCTATACACTTGAGCTTGTATGATTACTGTTGTCTTTACATTTTAAACTCAAGTACGATACTTAAAAGAGTACTAGGTACCAAACATATGTTTCCGGCTGAGTACTTAGTAATAACGTGGCATTTTATTTTATTGTTTACGAGTTAGTTAATTAAAATATCATTCCAACTTTGGATGTTTTAAATAATGTGTACAATTCTATACCTTTCATAAAATGTAGGGAAACAATAAATTTATTAAATAATAATTGGTACTTATTTGTTAAACAATTTTACGTATTTCAAATTAAAATAAGAGGAATTAATTACGACTTTTCAAGTATTAATCTATTACAAATAAATGTAAACAAAGTAATCTTAACGTGAGTATTTAATACTTGTAACTACTAACAGGTAAATAATATTTACAAATACAGACAACTAACTAACTTATAAATAACAGATTAAAAATTCTGAATAACTTAATGTTTGTTTAATTTAATACACTTATCAACTAACAAGTAAGTAATATTTAGAATTACGAACTAAGTAACCTGTAAATGACGAATGAAACGATCTAAATAATTTTATGTTTATTAATTTATTTATCTGCTCAAGTCATACTAATTGTGAACTCCTAAGACCAATATGGACATAATGAGCCGAATTGTGGGGTTCCGTGAAACCATCCAACATTTATTGAATTCAATCCTTGCAATATTTAGTTTATATTATATAGTGATAGATAACTGTTAATTTCAGGAGTGCAAATAGCTTACTTCGCTATCATAGGAACCCAATTGCTAATCGTATTTCTAAGCATAATACTTCTCCTGGGCATTTTAAGGGTAAGTTACATATTTCATTATACTAAATTTTGTTAAAGTCACTAAATTTTCTAGAGTAAATCACTTAACTTTCTCTTTGCCATAACTTTTCAACTACAACATTGTAACTATTAGGGATTTATAGAGTAACGTGTAAAACAATAAGTTGGAAAAACTAAAAGAATATTTTGTAGTATAATTTTGTTAAGTTATGACTTGAAGAATGTTTTCTGTAAAAATTGGAGTGATTGTTGTTCAGATCTTCACTAACAATCTCTCCTATTTTCACAACCTTCTTAACGCCATCATTTAACAATTGTATTCCTTTACACAATATTCCTTTGGTTTTTCCGAACTTATTGTTTTACTCCAACCCAGCCTACATAGTATAATAAACACTTTACACAATAAATCCCTAATTATGTAGTTTATAAGTTAAAGTTTAAATCCAATTTTGTATATCAAGACATTTTTATTTGTTTATTTTTCTATTTTAGTTTTCTGTAAAAAAAAGAATTCTCTTTACAAATGTATTTATTTATTATTAATTGTATGTTTCTTTATATATTTCCTCTGAGTAGGAATGTTGATAAATGTTATAGGTATGTGTGCGTTTAGTTAGGAGTTAGATTACAGTTTGAATGTATTTATTTATTATTAATTGTATGTTTCTTTATATATTTCCTCTGAGTAGGAATGTTGATAAATGTTATAGGTATGTGTGCGTTTAGTTAGGAGTTAGATTACAGTTTGAATGTATTTATTTATTATTAATTGTGTGTTTCTTTATATATTTCCTCTGAGTAGGAATGTTGATAAATGTTATAGGTATGTGTGCGTTTAGTTAGGAGTTAGATTACAGTTTGAATGTATTTATTTATTATTAATTGTATGTTTCTTTATATATTTCCTCTGAGTAGGAATGTTGATAAATGTTATAGGTATGTGTGCGTTTAGTTAGGAGTTAGATTACAGTTTGAATGTATTTATTTATTATTAATTGTATGTTTCTTTATATATTTCCTCTGAGTAGGAATGTTGATAAATGTTATAGGTATGTGTGCGTTTAGTTAGGAGTTAGATTACAGTTTGAATGTATTTATTTATTATTAATTGTATGTTTCTTTATATATTTCCTCTGAGTAGGAATGTTGATAAATGTTATAGGTATGTGTGCGTTTAGTTAGGAGTTAGATTACAGTTTGAATGTATTTATTTATTATTAATTGTATGTTTCTTTATATATTTCCTCTGAGTAGGAATGTTGATAAATGTTATAGGTATGTGTGCGTTTAGTTAGGAGTTAGATTACAGTTTGAATGTATTTATTATTTTTGTTCCTCTTGTTTTGTTCCTTACATGTTCCTAATCTTGTTACACATTTCTTTTGAATTATTTGGCCAATGATCATTTTGCTTGTTCTTGTATTCGAATTTCTCCATTGGGTGTTTCAAAATATCTGGGGTAAACGCCGACTTTCTTTTAGCATAATTTATGTAATTTAAATTTATTGAAATTTAAGAAGTCTTACTCGTAAGATTTAATTAAGAGTCAATTGTACGTATTTAAGGTACTTTGAATTTGTTGAGTTTGTATAATGATAAAGTAAGTACGTTTTTCAATTTCGTAAAGCTCTAATTCGTATGTGCGAACACTATATTATTATAATAAGCGTCTTTTGTACAAAGTTGAATTTCGGGTGGTAGTCGAAGAGTAGCAAGTAGAATGAAGCGTTTATTGAAGTAAGTTTGTTTACGTCTGCTATGTGGGTCCCATATACAGGGTGAACCAGTAAGTATTGTCCATAGGCCTACTGTGTGTAGTACATCTAAAGTGGAGTTCAATGACGTATTGGCCAACTTCATATTTTCCTTTGTTCTTGAGTGACGTCACTTTTAATTTTTTTTCTAAAATCATTACTTTTTTCCAATAAAAATGTTATTACTCAGAAAGTTTTAGTTCGAATTCGATTCTGATGACACGGTTAGAAAGACAGATAAATTTTCTAAAAATTGATACCATTTCGAAGCATAAGTTATTCTCAGCCTCAATCAACAGCCTTAATCTTCCGCCGAATGCTGGAAAAATAAAAGTAATCGAAATTTTTAAGAAAACTCATTAGGCTCTTACGTGATCATTATCAGACCTAGGTGCTGGCACTTTTTATAAAAGTTTCCTTGTTTAATGGGCTTTCAAACGGTATATCATTTTCCAGGATTCCTTTTATCTTTGTATGAGAAATTACGTTTGTTTTGCAAGAAAACGTGTTCACGAGCACTCAACAGTTAGTTATCAAGTTGTTTAATTCATTGAAAACTCTTTTAGATGGGCCGATAGTCAATTTTTATGTAGATTGTCTTTAAATAAGGAAGTCAAAGGTTACAAATTGCACTAAAAAAAAAATTATAACTCTAAATATTTGAGAAAAAGTTAGGAAATATTTTAAACAAGTACCTACTACTTTTATAAAAAAAAAGTTCATATAGTTTGTATTTAATCCAAATTACAATTTCACACACAACTACACTGTTGAAAAAGAAAAAAATATGAATAAGCCTTCACAACCCTTTGAACCCACTAACAGATAATCGTTATATCTGAATTAGGTATTAACCAATACTACTAGGTGTCTTACAAATAAACTTCCCTTATCTGTTAGACTTGGTTTCAAAATTTTCTATTGTACCATAACACTGTTGAGTGCTCGTGAACACGTTTTCTTGCATATCAAACGTAATTTCTCATACAAAGATAAAAGGAATCCTGGAAAATGATATACCGTTTGAAAGCCTATTAAACAAGGAAACTTTTATAAAAAGTGCCAGCACCTGGGTCTGATAATGATCACGTAAGAGCCGAATGAGTTTTCTTAAAAATTTCGATTACTTTTATTTTTCCAGCATTCGGATGAAGATTGAGGCTGATTGGAGAATAACTTATGGTTTGAAATGGTATCATTTTTTAGGAAATTTATCTGTCTTTCTAACCGTGTCATCAGAATCGAATTCGGACTAAAACTTTCTGGGTAATAACATTTTTATTGGAAAAAAGTAATGATTTTAGAAAAAAACTTTGAAGTGACGTCACTCAAGAACAGAGGAAAATATGAAGTTGGCCAATACGTCATTGAACTTCACTTTAGATGTACTACACACAGTAGGCCTATGGACAATACTTACTGGTTCACCCTGTATAAGTTGCTTGTCCTAGTCGATGGTCTTTGGATGGTCGATGGAAGGTAATTTATTGGAAGAGTAGGCCTTTTGATATAAGTGAACATGGTGCATGCTGTGATTTCAACATTTCTCTGAAAGTTTTGTTCTTGCAGGAGGACACAGCGCTAATATCGCCTTGGATCGTGGGCTTCATAGCGCTAATGGCGATGGAAGCAGTGGCCATGGTCTACTCTAACGTACTAAGGGATCATGTTAATAAGGTAATCTTTACAACATTGTTTGGATTGAAAAAGAAAAGGCGATGTGACCTCTCATACGCTGGTTATTCTTGTAATTCTCAAGTCATAACTTCTATTTTTAATCAATTTTCCTCGAAAATGGTTCACAAAAATATGTTAAATCTGCATGTGTGTGTTATACATATATTATTATACACATGACGTTGACCCCGTTTTGATATTCCTAATATTTGTCGAGATATTTAAAATCAAAGTTACAATTTCATCTTATTCGTGATCTGTTTTCAATATTAATTTTCCACCAGAAATACACCGTTTTGGGAGATCCTCTGACTGCAAAAAAATGTTATTTGCGACGCTAAGCAACAAAAATAATAATAATTGAAGATTTAAAAAAAATGCAGAGTAATGTAATGGTTGTGGGAGAATCAGGATAAATTTGTTTTATATGTAATCAAATAAAAGCAATCATCACATCATTTTAATGTACCCTGTATGCAAGACTTCTTGACCTATCATTACGGTAAGAATATCTTGATAGGGAGGGGCGAGTGCTGGTCAAGAGCGTGGCTTTGTAAGTGGGAGATCCCCAGTTCGAATCCCGCGTATGCAGTCATTCATAATACTTAATACATCATAATATTTTCTTTTAATAAAATGTAGTCATAAACGGAATTCGAACTTGTGATCTCCCACTTACAAAGCCAATTTAGTGGGTTTTTCCGGATTTCTGCTTTCCTAAAAAGATATTAGTGATTGGTGGGTTTTAAATGGATCACCATGTATAATCTTTTTGGAGGGGGCGGTTTACAGTATTTGGCTCAATCAATTACAAGCCATAACATGATTACAATCATATTTCATTGATAATATCTGAAAATGAAATGGTATTTTTCACAGAATTTTATGCAGATCGTTAAAAATAAATTTTTGGGGAAACCATGAACAAAAAGAAAACATTGTAATGTGAAAGTAGCCATTTTCAATCGATTTACTAAATTTAGAAATTTATTCCAGGTAATTGAACTGTAAAAAATTACAAAATTAGTTTTTAAAGAATAGGTTAATCACCGGTGATAAAATTCTAAATTCGGGCAATTCGAAAACATTATTATAAAATTTAAACTAAACAATAAAGAAATGAGATGTAATGGAAAAGTTTCCAACTGAAAGGAAGTAATCTAATTTTCTAAAGTAAACATTAAAGAGAATTGATTCTCTGCATATACATTAATAATGTTCTATAATATTCTAGAAATTATTCACTTCTATGTAAGGGTTATAACAAAAGTTAGTTTCCTGTGTTAGCAGTATACTAAGAAAATTTAATTAAAGCGTGATGTGACCTGTCTAACTACTACAACCTATCAGTCTTTATTTTGAGGTGATCAGTTCAATAACTTCGTTTAGAAACATTATTTATATTTATTTCCACATCTTCTGTTAGTAAAAATATTTATTTATTAATCCAAAATTCTTCTTAATACAATATTATAGTAAACAATTGGTTGTAATCACCAGTTAAAATGAGCAATTTAGGATTGTTTTCTAGTTTTTAACTTCTATAGTTTGTTTACTGTTGAACCATAACCGAACTTCAATTCAGCTGTTCCGCATTTGGGTCCTTCACGATAAACGCTATACTTCTTTTTTTTTGGAGCAGACAGTAGAGCAAATAATTTCAGACTAATTTAAATTTAACATTCGCTCAAAGAAGAAAGGCCTTGACATCCACTAGAAAATAAACCAGAATTGCCTAGAAACCTACAGTTTATACTATCACAAGCCAATATAAAAACACTTGAAGCAATATAAATCAGTATTAAATTGACCAAATCCTCATTTAAATAGTAATCAATAGTATTAAATTTCCTCCCTAATGCTTTAATATGGCTAATCTTCACGTACAGAAGGCAAAAAATAAAAATAAATTCCTGTCTCTCGTAATCAAATAATAGATTTAATTTTTTTGCTTCCTGATGCTTCTCTTCTCCTCTTACTAGGAAGTATTTCAATCGTGCAGATTTTCGACTTTGATTTTTTGCTAGAAATAAACCGTTTTAAGCTCTCATGTGTACGACAGTTCTTTTTAAAAATTGTTCTGCGTGGACTACCTTATTTGGAATTACGTATCCACCGTGGTTCAAAAATTATTTAAAAAAATCATCCAATCTCAAATTTAATATCTGGTTTATAGGTTCCCAAAGGTTATCTGATTGCTATCAGCTTTTAGGTAAAATCAACTGGCCAGAAATAGCAACACTTTATTGAACAGCATTTTCGTTTGTTTTTGAAAACGGCCCAAATGATATTCCTCAAATTTGATTGTTTTTATTAGAAAATTCACCCAGGAAATTTAATGACAGCCGGGGCAGGCTTCTTCGAGTGCCACTTTATCCGTAGATATTCTCTGCACTGTTGACCTAACTTTATTATCAGGTCTCATGGGGGTACCTAAACGAAATATGATCTGTGCTTCCTTTAAGTTTGCTATTTTTGATGTGCTTTATTCTCACAATTTACGCACACAGGGTATCTCAAAAATGATACAAGTGGATTCTAAATCGAATGTTTGAGACGATCGCAATACTTTCCTTATTTTTAGAAAGAAAGTAAAAACTCATTTGAAACTTTTCTTCAATGTGTGGCATACAATGCTGTATTCGAAAATGGTTAATAAATTATTAGAGAAGAGAAGTTAGGGTTGGTGTTGGTCTAGTGGTCTAGCAAGAGTGTAGCTTTGTAAGTTGGAGATCCCCAGTTCAAATCTCCAGTATGAATACTTTTTATTTGTTGAAAAAAAAAAAAATTATATTTAAGTCTGAGCTTCCGCCCCCGTCCACGAAACTTTATTGGTAGTTGGACGTTAAGCCCGCCTGAAAAAAATAGGTGATTACTTTACTTTATTTTTACCTATTAGAGAAGATGCTTTAAACTGTGAAAGAAATTATTAATTAAGCGTAAAAGATGGTTACTTTATGAAAAAGAAGTTTGTTATTTTACGATGGGGAAATTATACGGATGAGTAATTTTTGTGTTCAAAGTTTGTTTTATTTAAAAAAGTAATAATAATAAAAACAGTAAATCATTAGGGAAGGAATTAGCTATGCGGTTAGCGTATTGGACTCCCACGCGGAGGACCCGGGTTCGAATCCAGCTGCTGACCTTTAGATTTTCTTTTCCTAGGAGCTTCTTACAGCTGTGTGTGTAACGAGAGAATACTGTTTGGAGGTCGGCAGTGCACTGAAAAAAGTTCCGAGCGCCAATAACCTCAGTTGTTGACGCGCCTTAAATTATAAAATAAATGATTACAGTAAGTTATTTAATTGATAGTATTAAATAAATAAAAATCAGAAGATGGCTGACTAGTTTAATCAATAATTCAGTATTAAATAAATAAAAATCAGAAGATGGCTGATCAGTTTAATCCGTAATTCAGTATTAAATAAATAAAAATCAGAAGATGGCTGACCAGTTTAATCAATAATTCAGTATTAAAAAAATAAAAATCAGAAGATGGCTGATCAGTTTAATCAATAATTCAGTATTAAATAAATAAAAATCAGAAGATGGCTGATCAGTTTAATCAATAATTCTTGGTAAAGAACTGAATTTGTATTATGGCACATTTTAGAAAACACTTGTTTTTGTCTAGTATTGTTTGTTGGCACTTGAAAATTTAACAAATGATAACAGTTCAGGGCAGTTTATATTATTATTTAGAACTTTGAAAATAAGTATTAAATTTGTAGCTTTTCTCCGAAACTGTAAAGTATTCAAGCCATTAAATTCCATTATGTTGTCGTATAATGCGTCCGTCATAGTTTTTTTTTTTTGCCTCCCGATACCAGGAACAGTCGTAGGAATCTTCTTTATAGAAAATGAAAATTAGTTGTTATTGAAACATTTGTGTATGATAGAGAACGTGACTTAAATTGAAATTGAAAGGATTATACAATAAAATCTTGGTGTTTTTTCGCTCAATATAAAAATGAAAAACCAAACATTCACCTCTTAGTCTCTCTCTTGAAAAAGCATGATAAGAAATTTACATGACATTTATAAAACTAGTTTTGCATATATATTTCTTTCTGGAAATCGATAAAGATTTTTATATAAAGAATTTATAACATGTTTTCTCGTTACCTGTGATGATGCGTACAGTTGAAGTATGAGATTCAGAAAAAAAAGATTATTTAGGAGAAGTTTTGCTGATAAGAAGTTGATGAGTTACTCGTCACTCTGTTTACAACTTCCCGGATAGAATAACCATTCTACGCCACTAGGTGTCAGTGAATGTAATTTGTTTGTTAGGCTTGAGTTACACAAAGAAACATCAATATTCCTGAAGTAGTAGTCCGCCTTTCCCTTGAATGATAGTAAAGATTCGTTTCAATATAATTATATGATTTAACGAAATTACATTTTTCTCCACTTCTTTAATAAAAATCTAACTTTATTTTGTTTCAGAAATTCGATACGCTTTGCAAAATTGAAGTTATTTTCTACATTTCAAGATCAGTATTGAACGTAAGTAACCAAGTAATTAGTAATTTACTACTAAAAAGCCAAACTTTAATCACAAAAAACCCTTTTTGTTTTTGTTAAACTTTAGCTTGTCAACATAATCATTTTATTGTATTAGACTAAATGAAGTTTATTACTCCATAGCCTTGTTTTAATCTAATATTACCATCAGTGTAATTTTATTAAACAGTGTTTATTCGCTATAAGTAATTTGTTATCTTCCTTTCACTACTTATATGTGTATGTACTTCATGTTCAATTTTCTGTAGTATATTGCATTTTCCACACGGTATTATAAGTTTTTTTAATCCTCTGGGTCAGCAAAAAATAGTCTTTTTGAATATATTTACTGATAGAATTTGCAAGCTAGCCATTATGTGGTAAAGCCTAATTACTTTTAGGATTTGTGGCACTTGATGTTTCTGGGATTCCCAGCCAGCAAGTCCCGTCTTAAAACAATTTTATGCCGAAAAATTTAGGAATTGGAGAATGAAGAATCCACATGCCATATTTAATTATAGTCACTGCTTACTATATATTATATAATTATAACTAATAATAAATTATTATTATTATTTTATAATTATACATTTTGTGAAGTTTTTCTTCTATCTTTTACTATTTATTTGAAAGAAAAACTTCAACTACAACTAGTGACTGCCACTAGTTATATTAAATAAGTGGGTTCGTAAAGAATAAAACTCGCTAAACTTTAAGCAAACCTGATTTATTAGCACAGTAACATTACTAACATTTACTAGCAACTATTACTATTCCCTACAGTCACAGCAGTCTACTGTTACACACTTACTACATAAATACACAACAAAAACTGTTCAACTGATCCGCACTGCACTGAATTGCACTAGACTCGACTTCACTAACAAAACTGAACTCAACTCATTGCTTACTCACTCACTAACCACCTAACTGGCTAACTGGTTAAATCAGAAACACTGACTCTGTAAAACTCTGACTGACTGGGGCCGCTCACTTGGTTTTTATACAGTAATGGAACGTTCTAGACTTCGCCAGAAACTCCTAGAACAATCTAGGCCTTTCTGTCTGGCCCAGGTAAAGTCTGGACTTTTGTTAGCCCCCTCTCAGCGGCCCCTCAACGTACCATAGGCTCCATCCCCTCCCAAGAGTCGACGCTAAGGTCACTTCGTTTCACTATACTATATAATTCAACTAGCAGCATTACTCCTCCACAATACATAAATTTCATTTCCATCCAGGCAGTACTCGTATAGCTCCTTTTATAGGACTAACGTTGACCTCCTAAGGAACATTCTAACTATTGTTTCTGAATAACAGGAGGTCAGAAAATTCTGAGGACTACTAACAAACTATTTTATTATTTTTTTTTAAATCTTTTTTCTTTTCTAAGATAATTTAAATTTACAACTTAAATACTATCTTAAAGAAAAGGTGATATGGAGATCGTTGTAAATGGTTAGATTTGATCCAGAATACTGAAAAGTAACAATATTTTTAATTTATGATTTTCAACTGTAGGATTAGCTTTGCTGAAAACTGGTACTTTGGTTAGACACCGCAGTTCAAGTCCTTTTTGTCCATATATTTGAGAATTGATGTATGTATTACATATATTTTCAAGCGAATGTCTTAATCTTTATTTATTTTAAAGATATATTACCTACCTTGCAGTCTGTTAATAAGTCGGTATCGTTTGTTCATTTTTTGTTTTTTAAGTCGAATAAAGGGAGTTCCAAGTCAGCCTTTAGTCAGTGTAGAGCCCAAGCTAGCGACATTTGAGTGAACTGTTGGCAGAGGAGCAGAAGGATGTACACATATATGATTGCTACTTATAAAATTTATGATATAAATTATTATTTGTAAATTAAGTCTTTTAAGAGTGATTCACATTCAGATTTGTTTGTTTACAGATACTTGCAATAATTGGTGTCATGAAATTCTACAACCTCATACGCTCTGGTGTCAGCTTCAAAATCCCCGAAGCAATAGAACTGTGATATGTTAATATAAAAACGAATGGATATTCATTTAAAAAACAAAAAAAACTTTTTTTATTTTTGGAATTATTATTTTACATAAAGAAAAGAAAGAAAATAATTACATTGTATTAAGATAAAATAATAAATTTGTATGTATTGATAAATAATTAAAAATCTAAAGTGTATTACAACTATTATTAGTGCTAAAAAAAAAGTGGCCAAAATGGATTGTTGTTAACTCAGCTTGCGTCTCTGTATTTGTACATAAATAACCGGTGTTAGTTTTTAAAAGAAAGAAAAATTATCTACTAAGATGGACTGGCTTCTGTAGCTAATATTTCTATCCATTTAACCAGGTACTACATTTGTATACAGCCTGTTAGTCTGTAAACACTATATCATGTAATTTTGTTTATAAACAAAATTAGTATAAAAAAAAGAATGCTTCATAAAATGTTTTATTTTCCCTTTTAAAATCTATAGTCCTTTCTAATTCTCAAAATTGCCAACAGGTAGCTCTCAGTGCTATATTTCAAAAGCGGTTGGCAATCTATTGTGTTCCTATCCCACTTCTTACTTAAAATTTAATTACCAGCATTGCGCATGCCACCCCTAAGTGTTGTTTTTTCTCAAGGATAAAGGTGCAGTAAGTATAATCTAATATAATGAAAATTATTAGAGTAACTATCAATCTTAAACACAGCTTGAGTAACAAGGATATTTTTTGGTTAAATAATAATATAAGCAAATTAAATCATTACCCTTAATATTCACTACATACCATTCTTACCCAAAAGTATCAAGTCAAAAGTACCTTATAAATGTGTTTCATTAGTTATTTTTTAAGTTCTAACATTTTAGAAAGTTGATTGTATACAGTGCGCATATTTCTACCTGTTTTCCACATGTAAGAGTTTTTGTTAGTGTACTATATTAAGGCTAAATAGAACTGACTACCCAGTATATGTGTTTTCTAAATCGGTATCTAAGTAGTTGCTTTGTTTAAAGGTGTGATGAATATGGTTTTGCTGAAATCTAGTGCCGTAGTTGTTCATTGTTCGATATCCGCAGTATGTGTTTGATGTTGAGGTCCACAAGTTGTTAGAATACCTTTTCCAAAAAAATGTCGTGAAGAGAGCCATTCAGAACCGTTCCATTATAGTGATCCATTATTTTTACTATGTTTTCTATTGAATTCCCTAAGTTATAGAGTTACGAGGGTCGTTTGAAAAGTCCGTGCAAAAATAAAAACTACTTAATTTTTGGGGGTAAACCTTTTTTATTTTTCAACATAGTCTCCTTTTAGGCTTATACACTTCGTCCAACGCTGCTCTAGTTTGTTCAACCCTTCCGAATAATAGGATTTGTCCAAGTCTGAAAAATAGCTATTCGTTTCTGCAATCACCTCCTCGTTTGAATAAAATCTTTTTCCCGCCAGCCATTTCTCCATATTGGGGAACAAATAGTAGTCCGAGGGAGCCAAGTCTGGAGAATAGGGGGGATGTGAAACGAGTTGGAACCCTATTTCCATTAATTTTGCGACCACAACTGCTGAGGTATGAGCTGGTGCGTTGTCGTGATGGAAAAGCACTTTTTTTGTGGGCCAATCGTGGGCGTTTTTCTTGCAGCTCGGTTTTCAAACGGTCCAATAACGATGAATAATATGCACCTGTAATAGTTTTACCCTTTTCCAGATAGTCGATGAGGATTATTCCTTGCGAATCCCAAAAGACAGTCGCCATAATCTTTTCGCCTTTTTTGGCGCAGATTCCCCCTTGGTAACCCATTGTTTAGATTGTTCTTTGGTCTCAGGAGTGTAGTGATGTATCCATGTTTCATCCACAGTGACGAAACGACGCTTAAAGTCCTGCGGATTCTTCTGGAACAGCTGCTAACCGTCCTTGCAACACTTCACACGATTTCGTTTTTGGTCAAGCGTGAGCAATCGCGGCACCCAACTTGCGGATAGCTTTGTCATGTCCAAATGTTGATGCAAAATATTATGTACCCGTTCATTTGAGATGCCCACAGCACTAGCAATCTCACGCACCTTCACTCTTCTGTCATCCATCACCATATCATGGATTTTATCAATGATTTCTGGAGTAGTAACCTCAACAGGGCGTCCAGAACGTTCAGCGTCACTTGTGCCCATATGGCCACTCCGAAAATTTTGAAACCACTTATAAACTGTTCTAATCGAAGGTGCAGAGTTACCATAATGTTTATCAAGCTTCTCTTTAGTCTCCTGAGGCGTTTTGCCTTTCATAAAGTAGTGTTTAATCAACACACGAAATTCTTTTTCGTCCATTTTCTGAAAATCACTCGACTTCCTCGATTCAAACGAATGTCAAACACAAAGAAATAGACCGATCTGGCTGAAACTTGGTTTGTGTTCTTCCAAGAGATGCTACTAACTAATCATAACCTCGATACGCGCCAGTGGGGCTATCTCTCTGACTTTGCACGGACTTTTCAAACGACCCTCGTATGTTTGAAATCATAGTGTTAGGCTCCATGAAGTCTAGTACCGTTGTTGTTATTCTATTCTATATTTTTGCTTTATTATTTATGATTTAAAACGCGTCAACATCTATGGTTATTGGCGCCCGAACCTTTCTTCAGTGCACTCCCGGCCTCTCGTAACAGACAATACTGACTATCACCGGACAGTGAGCTGTTGCAAGAAGCTCCTAGGAAGAGAAAAATCTAAGGGCCAGCAGCTGGATTCGAACCCGGGACCTCCGCGTGGGAGTCCAGTACGCTAACCGCATAGCTAATCCCTTCTCTATTTATTAGTTATTTCTAATATGTTTGTTCGTTGTTGAGGTATTCCAGTATTATTATTTAGTTTTGTTTAAAGATGTCATGAAGTTTATGTTTTATGTGTTTAGTTAGTTGTTAGTTTTCTATATCTCATCTATGTGCATTGGGTGTTGAGGTCTCCCAAGTAAGAAGAATTATGATTTGCGTGAAGATGTCAAACCGTATACAGTAAATCTAGTAGCGGTGCTTGACCAGTTTTGTCTAAAGTTTTCATTGAAGTTGTCTAGTAGTAATTTAGGCATTGGTTTGAAATATGTTTAAATTGTTCGTGGCAGCAAACAGTCCATTACTGTTGTTAACTATTCCACATCAACTACTGAATGTATATTTGGTGATTTTGTCTTCAAGTAGTAGTTGTAGTTCTGTATTGTTTTTGGATGTCATTAAAGACGTCTTGCAGACATCTTTTTCCGTTGCTTTTAGTAACTAGATATCCCCAGTTAGTGTGTTTGATGTTGAGGTAGTATAGTTCCATGTTCTGATTCTATGAAACAGTTCTTAAGATAGTGAGGCGTTAAGTTCTGTCCAAAGGATTATTTCAGTATATTTTATGGTTTCATCAACTGTTTAATATTTAACGTATTAATTTTGTTGGCGGAATTCCGTTTTGGAAGGTAACCGTCCTCCAGGCACTCATGGCACCAGCTTGACACGAATCTTGAGACTTTCGCATCTGAGTGACAAGAGCGCTAACCATTTAAAAGTTTAAAGGAACTTTGAGGTAAGAGAAAGAAATGGATTTGTTGATATCATGAGCCTACATAACAAGGAATAGTGGAATGAAATCGCAAGAGATAAATTAGAACTCCATTAAAATTTTTTTTAGATTAAGAGAAACTAGAGTCACAATAGGGATATTTCTGATTTTGTAAAACATGTGTCCCAACTATAACAGTTGAAGAGGTTATTGCTACTAATAAGACCGAAATAGTATACAAAAGTGATCCGCTTGTATTTAATAATTTTTTAATAGTATTAAACCATTGCTGCTATGGCAGTACCAGAGACTGTCCAAAGGATATGGAAAGCAATGATAGAAACCAATAAGTTTGATAAAGTATTGGAGAAGGTGAGTTATTGCTTGGTTTGAATTATTAATAAGAATATGTATTATTGGTAGATATTGTTTAGTTTCAAGCTTCACGAAAATGTTTTAATACATTATTCACCTCAATAATTTCGGACATAACTTTAAATGGTCCAAAAAGCTTTCTTACTCAGACCGATTCAGTACTACCTACTAACCCATTTTCCAATACGAAATCTACGAGCCTTTAGTACCCACCTTTAAACACTAATAAGTCACAGTATTTTTCCATTTACTGTAGTTATCAACATTCGAAAAACTTGTGAATTTAGTTCGTACTCTGAACTCCATGAGCTTCATTTCACAGACTGGTAAGTGTGTTTTGGTAGCAAGAGGTTTCGTTTAAGTTTCTACAAAGCAAGTCATTGACAAATTTTACTTAAGACCTGTAAGCTTTTTGATAAAGATTTTTTTTTTTTTCATGTGTGATGAACACAGGTTAAATTAATATCTGCTGGCCAAGGACAGTGCACAGCTGAGATGACAGTTTCAGAAGAACATTGTAATATAAGCGGTACTTTGCATGGTGGTTTAACTTGCACTTTGGTTGACGTTTTGTCTGGTGTTGCGCTGGTTACCGATAAAAATTATCCATCTAAAGGCGTATCCGTAGATTTACACGTAACGTATGTGCCCATGTTATTATTTAATTTTTAATAATACCTCTAAAGTTACCTATGGACATAATATTCTTGTCAGATTAAAGCATTGAAGTGTCATGAATGAAATGAAGTGTGTATAGAATTGTGAGCTTCGTTTCCTATTATGTATCTGGGCCTGGTCATTGACAAAATTTTGGAAAGGTAGATTCTTATCATCTGACAATTGGCGTTACTTCTTCAAGCCTTTGGCATTATCGTTGATGGGATAGAGTAGCATATTTTCGTGACCCACTACTCGATCTCCCTCAGTCATTCCCTTTTAGAATCAGCTGCAATATCTTATATTTCTCATCCTACGATCTACGCCCCAAATTAAATGTTTCCCTCCTGCACATAAAGAGTTATGTATCGGTTCTAACTTTTGCTACCTCACCATTGGGTAATGTTTGGTACCAAAGATAATCCAAAGAAAAACATAAGTCTGTGTCAATAAAAAACAAAAATGACAATTCGTTTATTAGCTGACACCAACATACTGTGAGAACCAAAATTCAACATGGTATGTCCATCTCCAAAAGTATTTGTCTTTCATTTTTAAATTTATTAGAACCAGTTTATATCTTTCTTTTTTTGAAATCTAGATCAAAATTTAAATAGATAAATCTCCTTTTTAAAACTAAGTAGAGCGTGAAATATTCTTTCCTACTCTTTATTGTATTCTTTTATTTTATGATCGTATTGCTGGTTATGTATGTTCTCTCGCCATTTTTTTTGTTTTTTTTTTTATAATTAGTATGAGTTGTAGAATATAACTATTCGAAAGTTGATATTGTTTCTTATTTCCCAGATTCCTAAGTGCTGCACCTGTGGGCGAACAAATAGTTATTGAATCTAGGACAAACAAAGTAGGAAGGACCCTAGCTTTTCTTGAAGTGAACATTAAAAATAAGAAAACAGATAAAATTGTGGCAAAAGGTTCACACACAAAGTTTGTAGCAACATGAAGTGTTTGTAAAAATACTACTTTTTCCATTAAGCTTAGTTAAAAAATAAAAATTAAGTAATTTTCGAAGAAAGAAAAAAAGAAGATTATCACTGAGTGATAACTCATCAACTATCTGAATGGAATGCTTCGGTAGAGTTATGTGGAAAGAAAGATAGATGATTAGTTAAATAAAATATTCAGAAGTCATTGTAGTCATTGTTATAGGCTATAGTAAGGTTTTAATGTTTTACAATGTTTGTTATATTAAATATATTTTAAATGTGAATTTCTTCGTTCATCTGCTGACTCAGTTTAATTCTTGAGATTGCTCCTGGTGTGAAGGAAGATTATATATGTATCAGGAAGAGCAGGAAAACGAATTATTTGTTGTAACTCGTATTATTATGGCGATATAATTATGAGAATCGAAAAGGTGAGTAGCTGTGCCTTGTTGTGGCTATGGCTTGTCTGGAGAGGATCACGCTTTTGTTTTCGAAGAGTTTATTCGACATGACAGTTGGCTCTCTTCTTGTGTGGTTACGCCAGATATAACGCTGTGCGAATTTTATTCTCTGGGGCTATACCAGCTAGAGTATATCAACATCGTCTTCCCAGTTAGTTCTTTACACAGTTGTTTGTTAACTGACATCCGTAAAATATGTTTAGAGCCTTTATCAACTTAAATGAGAAACGTTTCAGGCCTCTTTAAGCCATTACCAGTATACAAAATTTTACATGATACATTTTTACATAAAGGTTGAAACAAAAAGAAATATCAGTCCATATGTATGATCCATAAACGGAAAACCCTTAGATTTTGTTTTACGACTAAAAAAAGCAGAATTACGTGGCTGAGTTACATACTAAAACCAACTTATGGCTATCTCTTTAAGTCTACATATGAAGTATTTGCGAAAATGATGCTTAGATGTAGCAGTAAGGATGAAGTAAAGAGGAGGGCCCCTTTTTAAATTTGCAAAAATATTTATAATTACCAACGCTAACCAATTGGTAGATTGAAATAAGATAGTCCAGTATTAAGAAACATTTGAAGAAAAATAGAGAAAATGTAGTCTTATTTAAAATGAATGATTATTAGTCGCATAATCGATTAGCAAAAGGTTTAAACCTATTGACTAGAGGTTACAGTATCTTCGTTCGTTCATACCATGTTAGGGTATTACCGAAGTCGAGTCATGAGGGTGCAATGTTTTGTTAACTACGTTAACTTTCACTATTTCACTTCATTGAAAAAATCTGTTATTCCACGTGGTTTTAAGTTGTTAAGTTCAAAGCTTGTGATGAAGCAGGATTGTTTCCTAAAATAATTTCAGAATACACAATATGGATATGGGCTTGTGTAAGTTAAGTGAAGAAGCTCTTAATATGATAGCACAAGTTGATTTGAGCTGTAGCAATGAAGTACAATATAATGAACCTGACAATCATCCATTTCTGCGTTCTCTCATAAATGATGCTAAAACAGAACTCGATTTATTGATGGCAAAAGAGGTATGTGTGTGTTTAAATATAGTTCATAAATTAGATAATTAGTTCTTAATTTTTAAATGATTATTCCAATAGTACGTGGTCTTTTCTACCTACAAGCCTTCGACAACATCCTACATTTCTCCATTACATCCTAGGCTAATTCAATTCAACTGTGCATTTTTTGCACCTCATCCAGCCATCTCCGAGGTCTCCTTTTCTAGTTTTCCATTTTCAATTTTAAAATGTTTTGAGTCAATCAGATGGATCTGCCATTCTCTTCGTTAAACCCACTACTCTCCGCTTTTATAGGAACAAACTGACTCTTGTTTCGGATAAATTCCAAGGTGAAAGATTCCTTTCTTCAGGAGCTTCAATGACCTACTTCGTATATTTTAATAAAATGCTACATTTTAAGTAGTTCCACTCTTCTTCGTGATTTTTCTTTTACTGGTACATAGATTGCTACTGCTTGTTTTAAAATTTACTTAAAAGTTCCTTGAAATTAATCTGTAACTGCTTACCCAACTAAACTAGAAATTTCGGTTATTTACATTAACTTGTGAGATCATTAGTTTCTTACTGATTTCTAGACCAGATTCTAGCATTTTTTAAACTTATTAGATAATAATAATGCTGTATATTGTGTATGAATTGATACAAGGGAAAACTAAATTTTTAGGTAGGAAAAGTCGGCAGTCCAAGAAATATTTTTTGATTTTGAAGTTCTTCATAAAACAATTCTTCCCTTGACTAGACTCCCAAAACTTGCAATGCAGCAACTGACTGTATTAATGTTTGATATAAATTAGTATTAAATAATAGAAGAAATTGTAAACTTACTCAATTTTGCAGTGTATGAATATGCAGTACGCTAACTTGGAATTGGCTGAGTTAAATGACCTTTCCAGAACAGAATGTGTTGGAGAAGAGGCAGCAGATATTCATGGAAATAGATTTAATGGTCATGAAGATACCAGTCTTGGTAAAGTATTTATTTATTATTCTTATCAGTAGAACCGTAATACACCTCGGTGTTAATGTAGACCTTTATTTTCAGATAATTCTGACTGCAGCAAAGATATTAGTACTGGTTCAAGGTTTTTACCAAATGAAGAGTTGCAAAGTTTAAAGCATGAAAATGGGAATGAACTTGATACTGTAATTGATGGGTGGAATCAACAAAAAGAAATATCTGATCGTCAAAACTTTATTAAGCGATTGTCTGTCAACCCAAAGATTACATTGATTTTTTTTAAAAGAATTTTTCTCCCTTGGGTAATTACATTATTTTATTGCTATTTATTCCCAGATTATAATTTACTTTTTATAATTTGATGTAACTGCAGGCACCCCAATTAAAAACAGGAAACTTAGCATCTCTATGCTGCACATACGTGCACAGAGTGCCTTCAGATGTAGTTAATGTTTGCAATGATTTGTGTGCCTACACACCCGATTAACCCAGCTCCACATAAAGGGCAAATATACCAATATATTGAGTGCTCCACTGAAAATTGCGTAGTATTAACTGTAAACTAATACTGGAGAAACCTAGACACCCTGGAGAAACAACAAATTTTAAATTCACTGCAGATTTTTGCTTTATAACATTTCTTTTACTAGAGATTATTTAAATGTTTTATTATAAAAATATATCCATTTATTTCTTTACCACTTACTTAAAATATGCGTTTAATGGATTCGTAGGTTGTGTTTTAGTTGAGTGCGAAAGCAACATTTTCAAGTGCTATTAAAACACTTACTGGCATAGTCGAATATCTTCCAGAACAATCGATCGCCGCAGTTTTAGTACCATCATTCAAAGAGAAAGAATCTATATTGGTTAGTGATGATCACTGTTTGCAGGATCTGTTCGCGGCTATGTCTGATTCTCAAAAGAATTATCTCATTTGGTATGTACATATATAATACAAGCTATAAATAAAGTTTTGACAGTATATAGTAGTTTGATACAAGTATACTACTATAAGCCGCTGAGACTTGGACCTTGAACAAAAATTTGCATGTGACCTTTTTATGTTCTCTTTTAATTTAAGATGGGTATATTTTTCCTGATAGACAACTTGATACAATGAACGATTTTGAAAAATCGTTTTTTCGTACTCTGGTGTTCCTGGATTAAAACTTGTAATCCAAGCAAAACTCAAAATTGAAAATGTGCTTAATCCCAATCATCTAACAAGGATGATCACTAATTATCAATATAATTTCTTTTTATTAACTTTATAAAAGTAAAGTCTATTGCTTTTATTTTGAAACTGCCTTAGGATTTCAAAACCTGTATTGGATGTTAAGATTAAAGAGTTAAATAACTGATTTTACAGGCGTAATATGTGTAATTCAATTTCCCCAACAGTTGTCGCTACTATTACTAATAATAGTAATGATATAAATCCCTAGAGCAACAAAAATATATAAAATTTCACATGAGAAAGATGTTTTCTAAGTTAGGTTATAATCTAATTACTACGAAAAGTTAGTGTTTACTGGCAGTAAGGCCGCTAAGGGAATTACCTTGTGATTACTTACTGTGCCATTATAACAACTTCAAACGCACATAACTTAAATTCATAACAAAAAATCGATCTGATTTACAACCGTCTCCAAGAATAAAAGTTACGGGTACTTAGTATTCAAAAAATAAGCTACATACACCGTCTTCTTTTTCAGAGGAACGTAATGATATATATAAATGCAATTTTCAAACTTTTGGGAGAAAGAAAATAATCGGCTATTGTTTTTACTTTCTTTAGTAGAACATTTTATCTAAATACGAATCTAATTAGTTTTATCTTTATCTTCTTATTTGGCGTAAATAGCCGAACTCATAAATTTTTAAGCTTTTTTGGTGTTTTTTCTTTAATTTTTGAAATAAACACTAACATTTTTTGTTACTAGTGCATTTTCGAAAATTCATTCAAGTTAGTTAAAATAAAATTTAAACAAAAAAATTATGGATTTAATTGTAATGGAACTTGACCAAAATATTGTTGTTAAAATCTAATAATAATAAAATAATAAGCTAAATTATTTTTTATTATTGACATGACTCTTTTGTTTCAGCACTTATTTAGATGAGATTGGCACAGATTTACAGATTAATGACGTCCATATTTTGTACAAGATTGTTGAAGGGACACAACTGAATGTTAATTCCATGAAAAGATTGGTAGAAGAACTGACAGCTAACGTTCAGCGTATCAGTGATGATCGACATTTTGGCGACATACTTTTAGTTGTTGCACAACAATTTACGATATATACACCTCAGGAGATTGTACATCTAATGACAGCCTTATGTGACAGATTTAAAGGAGTTATGCGCTTTAGAATAAAGACTATTTTAAAAACTATTGTTGGTAAGATTGAGATACTATATTTCTATCCGATTAATGCTGTATATAAAACTTAAAACCATATCAAGATAGTAATAATATAATTGTTATAGGCGATAGTGATAAATCGAAAACTGTGTACGACTGAAGGAAAAAATATCTTAGCAAATAGAGTGGCTTCCAGAACTTCATCTTTAATGATTGTAAAGTTTCTATTGAAGTGTATCGTTGGAAATTACAAATACAATTATTGCATTTATTTATTTATTTTTTTGTAGGTGATTGATATTTGTGTTTGGAAATTGTGATCCACGTGGCACTCAGTAATCAGAGTAGTAATTTTAAGGAACCCCATTACTTCTCGATGTAGCTTTTTAACGACGTTGAAATTGATTTATTCTTTCCTGTAATGAGAAGTACATCAGCTTTTACTGCTTTAGTGGAAAGTTTGAGTCATGAATGTAAATTCCAAAATATTAGAGTGTGAACTTAAAAAGTAGTATCAAAGAACCTCTTCAGTTTAAATTTGGGTCACCTCTTTAGTAATCTTGCTGCCCTAGTGGTCATCCCAGCCTGATTGCTGTCATGAAATGTGTATGTTTGAATTTAGCAAATCTCTGGCAACTCCAGCTATCACTCACACTTCCACACAATGTCGGAAATATTTGTGCGTGTCTTTAAACGACGGCAAAAGAAGTATTTTTTTTTTTCCTCAAATGTGTGCAAATGGAAAAATTCGTTTAGTAAAAGATATTTATTTTACAACTTGCGTGGGCCGTAAAGCTAAGATGTATTGTCATACTGAGTTCTATTCCTGGTTTTGGATTTTATTTAATTAATAGATAGGGAAATTTATAATGAAGTACATAATCCAGCCGCTTGTGATAGGTAGATAGAGGTCAAGACAGCCTGAATAATTTAGACATTAATTACTTTTCAATATAAATGTATTATTTAATATTTATAAGCCAAAACATTATTGCTAATACACTTAATACCATTCCAAAAAAAGAAATAAAATAATACGTCAGGTCATTTTGCTGTTAGAAGGGCAGTTGTGCTCCAACTTTAATTTCAAAAATTAGGAAAACTATCTAGTCAAATGTTAACTTCATTGGAATATACATATGTAAATATTATTAACGTTAAGTTTGAAAATTTTCAAATTTCCAATTATGAAACGTAAAGAGTTTTTATTATGAGTTGTAAAGATGCTGCAGTGGACTAATCTTGTTTTGGGTTGAAGGTAACCTGGATTAAAATAATGTGCGGCCTCACATTAATAGGAGTGAAACTTATAGTTAAATTCCAAATTTAAAGAGGAATCATTCAAGGAAAGTGATACTTTATTGAATACATTTTGTTTTCGCACTTATTCTGAGATACAAAATAATTTCATAAATTGAGGTAAGAAGTGATCAGTTCTAAGTCTGCTGATACGTTTGGTCAGAAAAATATAAATAATAAAAATATGCTTATTAAAACACCTGCTTATTATTTATAAAGTACACAGTAAGAAACAATTGTGATTGGCCACAGTCCATTCGACATGGTAATTCTCACTTGAACAAAAACAAAATTTTGTACAGAAAAACAAAGCAGCTTTCGGTAAATTATAAATTGCTGTTTACAGATCAAAATAATATTGCAATCATTTTACATACTGTTCTTTACATAACTAAAAATTAAAGAGAAAAATTTTAAACTTCTATACTTTCAGGCTTTTCTTAATGTATTCATTATATATATTACGCCAACCATAAGAACAATTTAATTGGCCAGATACATATTTGTTGGATAAATAAATAATTCTCTCTGAGCCATGCAATTCTAAATTCTCGCATTGCAGCACACAATCCCAAATAATGTTTTATATGAGTACTTTCTACTGCACCTTTATTTTAAAGTGCACATATGTAGCAGTTTTAAGTCTGCTGATACTGAAATTTAGTCGAAATTTAAATTTAAAAATGCTGAACCCTTAATTTGAAAATAATCTGCTGTAATGAATATGAATACTGTTTTTTTTAAAAAAAAATTGCCTCTCACATAAATCTACTCTGAATTCTTTATATCTATAGAACATTGATTTATTTTTATTAATAAGAAGTAGATTATTTATAAACTTTGAAATAAAATTGTCCAGTATTTTATTAATATTACTAGTACTATATAAGCTGGAGAAGTGGTATTTGGACATATTACTTCATATTAATGACATAAAACTAGAAATGATTTAAACCAGAATAATTTTAATAAATGAAAGGTATTGTATGAATGTTAGAAACTAAAAGTAACTTTTAAAGAGCTCTTATTGACTCGGGGAAGCTGTGAACCACAAAGTGCATTATTATGTGGACAAGATCTGTTACGTTTTCCAACACTGCGGACTCAACTAACCGTACAGTGATGGAAAGTATGTACAGTACTTATTGTTAGTAAAACAATTCTAAGGTAATTTTTTTGTTAATACTTAGAGCTCTGTTAGTTTCTACTATGTCATACCTAATGATAATGAAAGTTTTACGATCGTAACAAAAATCGAAGTTCAGTTTTCAAAAAGCGGTGTAGTTTTATTTTGTAAAATACTATTCTCTCAAAAATATTGTTTATTACAATGAACCTAGACAATATTTAAGTCAACTTATATAATTTAGAGCTAGTTTCCAGAAAATTTGGAAACTTCAAACTGTTATCTTTCTAAATTGCGAAGTTTTAAACTAAACGTAAAAGTGTGCCATAAACAAAGTTACGGGGAACTATCAAATGTTTCCATTTAAGATTTATGAATTGGACATCTTTTTTCTAAAAGCAACCAAGTTAACTTTACTTTTACTTTCTCAAGGAAAATTTAGGAAAATATCACAAAAACGAAAACTGGAAGATAGCAAAACAATTTTGCATTTTGATTCGGTCTTTCAGACTTGGCGATCAAAACCTCTCAACTGGCAGCGCTTTACAGAAGGGATTTTTTCAGCAAAATTCCTTTAGAGGCACTCCGTGGAGAGGTGATTAGGGACGCTTCTTTTTAAAGTTGTACGGTTGGCACTTGTACATTTTATTACATATTAAGGGTAAAATATGTCGCTAAAAATATCAGTTTTATAGAAAATTGTTCAATGAGAAGAATCAATTTAATGATTGAACTCTTAACTTTGTTAAGACCTTGAAAATCGTTCCTTCGATTTTCTTTAAACTTTCTGTGCTAAGTGAACATAAAGATCTATAACAAATAAATCTATAACTTTTGTTACTATAACATTTCTGATAAAGGAAGGGGGGTTGTTATTCTTTCTTTTAAATATAATTTAATTAAAATTTACGATACTTGATCTGTATTATAAAAGAGCGATGGATAAATGAATGCTGAAATTCTTAGACCAAAAATTTCCACTGCCGGAAGTAGCATTTTACGGATTAGATTTTCTCATATTTGAGATTTTTTTGAAAGCAGCTGCGATGATTTTTTTTCTGAACTTCGTTGTTTAGGATACCTATGTTACTTATTCTAGATCCATTACTTTCAATCAAAAAACAAATTATTTTTAGTATGTTGCTAGGGGATGCTCCTTCCTGCTCATGTTTGTTTGCTTGTAAAATGCGATTTCAAAATAATGTAAGGTTTACACAATCTTAAATGTAAATATGTTTTAAAAATTATATGAATGAAAAAGTTAGGCAAATTACAATGTCGAAGATTTTTCCCATTTTTATTTGTTGGATTTTTACATGTACAAATTGTTACACATGGTTTTGACTTTTTGTACATAGTATTCAAGAATTTTGATGTTCATTTTCATTCACAAAAAAGATTTTGGGCCATAAGTTTTAATTCTAAAATTCAAAAGTAAAATAAGTACATCCTCTACCTCAGAATTTTGGCGATATATTTGATAGTCTTAAACATTATATTGGTGTTAAAAATTGCAGAAAGCGCCAACTGATTTTCTTAAAATGACTAATTTTACTTAAAAATTTAATTTCTACTTTAAAATTATGGTTGGATCCTAAATGCTGGACAATATTGAAAATTTATGCACCACAGCATGCCTGTTAAGGAAGATTCCATCCTGTATTGGATTTTAATCCATCATCAACCAAATTAAGTAAAGGGACCTAGTTCAGGAATCACATTTTGCCAAACAGAACGGTTATATCATATAAATTACGGTTGTACATATCAAGTCATGGTTGGTGGCTACATTATTGAATAAATAGGTATTAAAATTCCATCAAATGCGATAGTTACGAAACTGTACAGCACATCATTATGTTATGCAGAAAATGTGGATCAGGTAGAGAAAACATGTTTGTAGCTTTAACTTCCCTAGCAATTGAACTGTTTTATAACGGGACTTTATCAAAATCAGAAGTTACAAGAATCTATTGTGCAATAATATAATTTTAACGAATATAAATATACAAGTGTAGCGAGTGAAGGTGAAATTATAACTGTTATATTTTAAGTAAGGAAATTGGCTACGGCTTAAACCCTAATGCCATAGAAAATAAAAAAAATTTAAATAGGCCTAACTGATGAGGGCAAAGTCTACTCTTATTTTATCTTGTTTTGCAATAATTTATTTTTTCTATACTGATCTACTTCAAAATGTGTTTTTTTTTTAATGCATAATCTTCGCAATGTACAAAATGCAAAATAAGGAAAGAAGTAATTCCAGTATATTCATTTTTAGAATTGTGTAAATGCTAAAAGCAAGGGTTGAGTTCGAGAGAAACGTGATACTCAGTCTTCAGTGGCGAGTCATTAGGATTGCGATCATCCACTCCCAGTGAGTTTAATCAGCTTTCCCTTTTTTCAATTCCTGTTCTATTTCTTCAACTGATATTTAAATTCCTGTATTCTTTAACACATATTTATCTAACTCATTAAAATTGGTCCTATGTTTCAGTGAGAAGCCCCTGAAAGTATTGAGCCCATTCGATTATTTTAATAATATCCAACCTTAGGTTTGTTTGTATTCTCATGGATTTTGTAGAGTGTTCCATGCTGCCAATAATTTTTTGTAAAATCTAGTTGGCAATTAATCTCTAAGCACTTTCTTTCGCAATGCGCGTTTTTGGCTCTTCTTATCACTTTATTCGCTTTTTACTTCTTCAAGGTGTACCATTCTTTGGTGTCATATTTTTTGCTCAGCCATTGCATGTAAGTTCCTTTTTTTCTTCTTGATTGTTTCCAGAAGTTGGTCAGTCATCCACGTTTTTGAAGTTTTCTCCCTGTGGATGGGGTGTAAGAATACATCCACAGTATCTCTGCTTGTCGTAAGAGGCGACTAAAAGAGAAACCCTGAGTCTTCTTTATGTGGACTCAGGTTTTTTTCCTCCGTCCCCCCGTCCTTTTTTCTGTCTCTCTCCTTTATCTCCTTTTATCCTACTTTGTCTTATACTTTTCCAGAACCTGAAATGGAGTCAAGGCTTAATTAGAGACATGCTGTTAAGCTACATTTATAAGTATTCTACAATGTAATGCAAATTTATAGAAAACGTGGGACCTGTTGGCGAGAAAATTGTAATATTCTTTCAATAAAGTGGTACTTTTGTAAGAGATCGGAATTTGATCTAGTCCTAATGTGATACCGAAACGTTTAAGCCTTCTCCAACTTTTTATTTTTAATATGAGCATAAGCACACCTTTTTTTCAAAAACCACATTTGAAGAATCTCACGCCTCAAGACATATTTTTCCAGTTCAAATTCACTTTTCTTCTTCTCAATCTAGCCTTTGGTTTTTCTATCTGGAGAGATTTGAAGACTCTTTTACAGAGCATGAGCCACTGATCTCTATCTTTTCCTTACCAACTCCTTCATCAGTCTCCTTTTTCTGGAACATATCTTTTTACCTTTACTACGCACTCTAAAAATATACCCCTCAGCTGTCTCGGTTCATGTCCCAACTTATTTTTACTTTTATTTTTCTCATCAGTGGAAACTCAATATAAACAACTTGGTATGATTATAATACTGTAAACAAAAATTGAAAGTTTGACCGAATGAGATAATTAAGAATTAAGAAAGATGATTAATAATTTGAGATTATTAAGAAACGTGTTTCCCTGTTTCATTGTTATTAAAAATCTTTATCGAGTCCAACATTTTTGCTATTAATTATGCATAATCAGTTTTAAGTTTTTCAGGAATGATAAGTAATATAGGTAAATATAAATTATGGTTTTGAATCAATAGAAAACCATGGAAAAAAATTTAGTAACTTTATTCATGGATTTTGTTTTCGAAACTAATCCACTTTTTGCCGCTAAACAAAAATCATTGGGTTGTGAAGAATAATTTTACAGATTATTTCGAATGCTATAACAGCTTCTAAAAACTCTTTCGAGCGCCCAGTTTATGGGCAAATAGTACACCCCAATTCGCCTGAAAATTTTCTGGTGATGGTGAAAGGAGACGTTTCAACAGTAGAAGTACTGAATCTAAAAAGAATCTCAAAAAATCCTCTTTTAAAGTTTATTAAAGGTTTAACTTCCCCTACTTCATTAATTTCGACTTAAAAAAAAATAACAACAAAGCAACGCTAAATATCTGAATTTTTAAATTCAATTCGATCATTTTTACTTTCATGAGCTGATATAGTAGTATAAACTAAACCAAAGGTTGAAGAACTTTCAAATAAACATGGTATGAAAAGTGAGTAACAGTAAAAATCGCAATTTTTTTTTTATATTTAGGTAAATCTTTAATAATTCACTCAATAGTAGAATCGTTTAATGTTTTACAAGAGAAAAAATATTTATTTTTAATTTTTGTAATAACTGCTGGAAGAAAGAGCATTTAGCTTAAATAACTTGCTTAATTGTTTCAATCTTTAAATGTAAAAAATTAAATTGCATTCTTGTTTAATGTCCGTTAGATAGACTCCTCCGACGATCGATTGATCATGGTTAAAATCTGTATTATTAAATTATAAAATGCATATTTATTTTAATTATTGTAATGTATTTTTTAAATAAAGTCTACTACTACTACTAACTTGCTTAATAAAATCTAATATTGAATAAGACAATGTATAATATTTTATCTCTCATTAAACTCCAGTATTATATTTTTAAGTTAAAACACTCCCATTTCAGGAATTGCTTAGGTCCCGCTGACATTAACGGCCTTGATTGAGAGTTTTTCAGCAAAACTAAGTGTAAATATTGATTCAATCGGGGGTTTTTTAAGGAATATGAATGGTCCAGGCTTCTTTATTAATATACAAGTTGATTCATTGAATACAACCTACTTTACACCACTCTTGGTGGCTTGTCCCACCACCTAGACTTGCACATCGCGCTGATAATAAATGTGTGCGTCTACTACTGTACAAAAACAAGACGGTGGTAAACACTATACACTTTTCATTGCACGCGCTACAGTTACAGTAATTCAACTGGATGGCTCTCTTAAATGCATTTATTAGAACTCAGCGACTTCATAAAGGTAGGCGAACATTTCTTTTTTTTCTTATTCAATTTTTTACGAGTTTTTAAAAAATATTTTGTTTATTTTCTCTTCTTCTTGCAAAAGGGCTTGTAACGATAGAACCAAATTTTCTAGAGACATTCTAGGTGGGTTTTTATCAAAGTTAAGTTAAAAAAAATTATTCCTGCCTTTGATATCTTGGCGCCGTCGTTTTCCCAATTATGCTACACTGCTTCAAGATTTTACTTCATATCCAAATTATTCTCATAAATACTGTCGTATCTCACATCTTTCTTATGATTTATTAGTGTAATATAGAATGATTTCGGTGGTCATCAAAATCGTTTTATAGTTTTGAAGCAAGCTAGATTATCTTTCATTTGACTGAAGTATACGAGTACGTAGATCAATTCCTAAAGAGCTATTTTAAACAAATATTTGTTTTTCACTTTATTCATTTGCTAAATACCGCCCTTAGGCACATTTATAAATAGACATGAAAGATGATTTATTTAGACATTTAGAAAATTTTTAAAGTGATTTGTATTCACTTGGGACTATTATCATAATGGATTTTTCATTTTATTAATTTAAGGGGTTTTTTAAATGAATTTTTCTATAGCTTATTTCTATTTTGAGCAATTTATTTAGAGGCTAAATAGTAAATAGGCTATTTAAATAACAAATAAATAAAGTAATTGTAATGATTTTATTAGGAAACATTATTATATATTCATTTGTGGACGTAATTAACCAACTTATTCATTGATACAGGAGTTAGTTACAAATGACGTAAATTAAATATAAATTGGTTTAAATTGCAATGTTCTAGTGATAATAGTTAATGAGATATAGATGGTTAAAATTTAAATAAAAGATATGGCTGTTTTCGGTCTTGTCGTTGAACACAGTTATGGAGAGATATTACAGGGGGGCGAGTGTTGGTCTAGTGGTCAAGAGCGTGGCTTTGTGAGTGAGAGATCCCCAGTTCGAATCTAGCGTATGACTAATTTTTATTTGTTAGACAAAATTGTTTATAGTAAAGTATGAGCTTTCGCCTCCGTCCACGACACCTAATTGGTAGTTGGACTTTTAAGCCCCGCCTGAAAAAAATAGGCGATTACTTTAGATATTACAGTTAATCTAAGTTAATTGTTGCGTGCCACTTGAACAAATCTTTTTTTTTTAAATGAAAATAGCCAACATTAGAGTCTGTGACATCTAATAAATTCTAAAAAAATATTAATGAAAAGTTATTGCAGTAATATTACTCAAATGATATCAATGAAGTATTAATGACATGTTAGGTACTTGCTGATTTGTGTACTTCTTAGCGTTTAATCAATCCTTATACTTTTTAAACTAGTAAGTTTTTGTCAGAGTTATAAATGTAGTTTAGGTTAGATTAGACAAATCTTAGCTGCTATTTAGTTGGTGTTCTTATTTTTATATAGTTTATTTGCAGGTAGAACTTTAATACATTCGTAATTTGACAAATAAGTCAATTTGATAAATATTTTCACAGCTGTTTGATGTATTAGTTATTTCATACTAGCTGTACCCGTTCACACGTTGCTGTGTTTAACAAAAAGGCAGTTTTGATACCTCAAACATAATTTATTAATGATCAAATGTGTACAATACATCGAAATGAAAATTAAAAATAAAATTATCCCTACTTCAGAGTACAGTAGTGTCCTTGCAAAGGTAGCATTTCTACATAATGTGAAAAATTCAGTTAATGTTGTTGGAGGTGGTGACATTGCTCTTGCACGTACATTTTCTGATGTAAAGTACACACGATGTCCATTTTCTGCTAAATGAACAACCGTTGGATATCGCTCATGAATGGAAAATGATAAAATACGCCATACTTATGTAGCGTCCCAGTTGATATTGGGTGACTTCATCGTTAGATGCAGTTGTATTTTCCACTCCAAACACTGCCATATCGCTTCCTTTGTTCACATATTTGCAAATATATTTTATCGCTTTCATTGAATTGCAGTACTCAGCATTTATGTGTGCGTTATACGTTTTTAGTAGTAATGGAGAATATGGTACTACCCAACGATTATCAACGTCAATAGTATTGTTGAGTTCTTTTAGTTTAATGGATTTTCCACCATCTTCGGTATAATTTATTCTCGTATTAATAATTGCAAAAATTTCATGGTTACACTTTTAACAAATATTACTAATTAAATGTTATTTTGATATTTTTGGGATATTTGTTCGGGAGCACCTAGAGCCCCAACTCTGATTTAAAAAAAAAATTGCAAAAACCTTCCCAGGGATATACCTAATAATTTCCCAAATTTTCACGGCGATTGGATGTATGGTTTTTGAATCTATCGAGTACAAACAAACAGACACACATTCATTTTTATATACGAGGTGTGTTCAAAAAGTAACGGGAATTTTCGTTTTTTGAAAAAAATATTTATTTATTCATCTACATTAATATTGTCGCCTTCAAAGTAGTCCCCTTCGCATACAATACACTTGTGCCAGCGCTTTTTCCAATCCTCGAAACACTTCTGAAACTGGATCTTTGTGATAGCTTTCAGCTCTTTCAGCGATTCGCTTTTAATGTCATCTATGCTTGTAAAACGACGGCCTTTTAATGTTCTCTTTATGTTTGGAAATAGAAAAAAGTCACATGGAGCCATGTCTGGCGAATATGGAGGCTGGGGCATCGTTAAAGTTTTGTTTTTGGCCAAAAATTCACGAACAAGCAATGAAGTGTGAGCAGGTGCATTATCGTGGTGCAAAATCCATGAATTGTTTTGCCACAAATCCGGGCGTTTTTTTCGGATTGCTTCACGCAAACGGCGTTGAACTTGTAGGTAGTACTCCTTATTGATAGTTTGACCTTGTGGCAAGAATTCATGATGCACTATGCCATTAAAATCGAAGAACACAGTGAGCATAACCTTCACATTCGACCGCACTTGTCGAGCCTTTTTCGGTCTTGGCGATCCAGAATGCCTCCACTGGGACGATTGAGCCTTAGTTTCGACATCATATCCGTAAACCCATGTTTCGTCACCTGTTATAACACGTTTCAGTAGATCCGCATCGTTGTCGACTTCATTGAGTGACTCTTGAGCAACTTCCATTCTCCGCTGTTTTTGTTCGAAATTCAACAATTTTGGAACAAATTTTGCTGCCACACGTTTCATACCCAAAACATCCGAAAAAATTTCATGGCATGAGCCAATTGATATGGCAACATCATCAGCGACTTCTCTGATTGTGATTCGGCGATCGTTCATAACCATTTCTTTCACTTTTTTCACGTTTTCATCGGTTGTTGATGTGCTTGGACGTCCAGGTCGTTCGTCATCTTCAACGTTTTCGCGGCCATCTTGGAAACGCTTATACCACTCGTAAATCCTTGTTTTACTCATAGCAGACTCACCATATGCCTTTATTAACATTTCACACACTTTATTTCATTTTTTACGCAAAATTTAATACAAATTCTTTGATCCATTTTTTTTAACAAACAAAAATCGCCAAGCTCGAAAAACACGTCAAACCTTAACGGCTGCCACTTAAGAAGTAAACAATGAATATTACTGAAAATTTTATCGTACTTCAGGGGCATGTGTACCAACATAATAAAAAAAAAAAAATTTACAATCAGACTCTCCAAACCCGCGAAATTTAAAAATTCCCGTTACTTTTTGAACACACCTCGTATATAGATTTACTCTCTTTTTTACTTTATTATTGCTTTTACTCGTAGTTTGTTGGCTTTTTTTTATTATGTAATATATTTATTACTATTTAATTTAGTTAATTTCAACTAGTAATATCCATTCTCATAAACAAAGAAATAAATTCTTGTCATACCGAACGGTATTTCTACCCCAAATGTTTTAGCATTTCATTAATTTGAATGTTGACTTGTGTCGAAAAACCTTATTCAAGAGCAATCGTTCAATTTTTTTTTTTAAATAGAATATTTCTTTTCAACAGAAATCCTTCAAGGTTTATTTTGTAAATGTTTAACGGTATTCCACGATCTGAAGGATACTGTAGTAATTCATCTTTCGATTTGTAGATAAACAGCACCTTGTGCAATTTTTACATAGTTCAAAAATGTTTAAAATAAACATGGTTTATTCTCTCCTCTTCTTTTCATTCAACTTATTTGATAGACATAATAATATGCAGTCTTGGTAGAAAGGATGTTCCCTAGAATGATACCCCTGATTATAAACATGATGTCAGATAATTGGTCAATACTTCGCTCAGTCTCTCTGTAGTTTGGGCTTTTGACATTTATGAATAACATTACAATTTTTTATATTTTTATTACTATTATTACAATTTTTTTTCTCTCTCTCTTTTAACGGAACACAAAAAGCGGATTTTCGGTACAACAATGTACCTGCGGCACACGCTTCAAGAATCAATGGGTATAAAATTCGATCATGGCTTCTACTAACGATCTATCAGGAAATGCAACATTTCAGAATTGATTTCTGAGTGTAGAGTAATTCTTCTGAAAATAGCTGCAACAATTTAAGATCTGGCACCAAAAAAACAGAAGGAGCTCCATATTTTTGTTTAAACTTTTCCAGTTACATATACAATATACATGTTTTATAGAGGCGCCACGGTAGCCGAGCGGTTAAGAGGCGAGACTTGCAAAGCTAATATTGCATTGTGGTACTGGGTTCGATTCCCCGGTCTTAGGTCTTGGATTTTTATTTAAAGGTTAATAAAAGAAATTTACAGTAAAGTATGTTTGCTGGTCGCCTCCGTCCATGACACCTAATTGGTAGTTGGGCGTAAAGCCTGCTGAAAAAATAGGCAATTACTTTACTTTACTTTTACATGTTTTATAGTTTCCCATATTGTATTGCATCTTTCTTTCAATTGAACAAAACAGTAAATTTTTCTGATCACGATAGCATAGTAACAGATACGGTTTAAAAAATTGGAGTTGCCTCCAATTATTGTATTTTAATTAAACTTAATGCTAACCACATATTTAATCAACTGTCACTTTTATTTGAAGGCGTCTCTTTTCTTGTCTGTTAGAAACTTTCACATAACAGTTATTTTTTTTTAAAAAAAAATATGGCCTTAAGATGCCCGTGAAAAGACACAGTAACGTCTTACTAGCAACCCTGCCTGTACTGTGATCTAGCGAATGATTCCTCACAGTTGATGTAAGTAGATGTGGAAATTATCGTCATACTTATAAAATAGTTTCTCCTAGTAATATCTGATATCATCTACCAATCTTTAATGGGGTTATAGATTTCATCTTCTCTAATTGTCTTCAGCATCCTTTGTTTACGTTTAATTATATACTCAGAAAAAGGCTCGCTACTTCAATTAAATGTTGTCAAGATGGGGGCGCAATTTTTAATTTCTTAATCTAATGATGATGACCCTGCGGGTGTAAAAACGTTTAGAATTTAATAAAAATTAAAATAATACGAAGAAAAATTAATTAAGTGTTAATATAAATGAATAGTATGTTTGTTTAAAGCATATCGAAAGAGGAAGGTATCTCGGTACAGTTTCTTTGGATAAGAGGACATTGGAAGGTTGAAGCAAATGAAAGGGTAGACATTTTTGCCAAAATGAGGCGAATAGCTATAGGAGAAATGGAAGATTCTAGATGTAACCGCCAACAGATTTAAAGAATAAAATATTCAATGCCGGAACAGTCAAAGGAACAGTCAAAACACTGTAAAACAATAAAAGTAACTTTTCTAGCATAGTAATGCAGAGATTACGAAGAATACTATGGTTTAAAGGGCACTGCTACTAACGAAAGAAACAACAGATGAAGGCCAATATCGCAATTAGTGGAGCTTATTAAATAAAATAGAAAAGTGACCTTCACCTCATTTACAGACTGTAATGAAGTGAAAGATTTTAAAATATAGTGATGATCTGTCTGTCCACGATTGAATAGAACACGTAGGAATTATTTAGCCTTTATAACAAAACTTGCAAGCTCCCTTCCAGTACAAAGATAGTACATTATTCTTTACCCAACAACCGATAAATATAAGGTTATTTAAAGGCTAAGTGCTCCGGCAGACGGTTCTACCAAGCCGTAGAATGTGTGGAATTTCTTTATTTTTGTATATATTGCTTTATTAATAAACATTATTATTATTATTATTAAAGGCTAAGTGTTATAGTAATAAGCAACAATTAACTTATATCCATTCACACTGAAATTTATTGATTAATGTGAATTTACTGTATGGGAAAAGCCAGTGCCAACAAATCACATAAAACAAAACCAAACAAGAGAATTGACTTTACCTATAACTTTTCAGAAGTTAATTTCATTTTAGTTTTATGAATTTATTGTTTTAGAATTACTATGCTCCCAACACTTTGCAACCTAAAAAGCTTGTAAATAAAAATATTCTTTCTTTAAAATTTGGCCGACTTAGCAGGAAAAAATTGAAAGAATTTAAAGATTATATTTCTCAGAGTTAGACCGAAATAAAGAAATAATTTTCAGCAAATACTTCCATTATTCTCACTAAAAAGTCCGAGACATAGTTATTAAGTTATGTTCTACATTAAACAACCTGATCATTTCAGGTTCATAATAACAAATATGTAGTGTAAATTTCTCAAAGTATTTTTTTTCTCTGATTCTTGTGCCCAAAAATTCGCTCAAACTATTCCATGAAATGTTTTCTTTTTTTTCGTTAAATGATTATAGAAGATTTTCTGTTGTATCGTGTGTTTTTACGGTTAATGTTAATTCAATGAATTGCTAAAATTACAAATTTGCAGAATGTCCGAAGAAAATTGGTCACTATTGGTTATCAGAAAATAATAATTATTATTTTCCAATGGATTCTGAGTAATCACAAGTATCCCTACAAAGTTCCACTTCAGAACAATATACGGCCAGCTGTATAATATTTATTTAATTTACTGGTACCAAATACTTTTTTTAAAAAATCTTTAAAAGTGTTGCATTTATGACACACTAAAATAATACTCCGATCAATATTCTATAAAATATTGTAAAACAATGCTCTAAAATATAAGAAGTAAATATGCTTAAATTCACATGCTAGGTAAGAACAAATCTTTTATTTACAATCATTTAAATACAGTATTGACAAATTGGACAAAAAGAATCCTACACTTATTTGTAAAGACAGTGTAACAAAAAAAGTAGATTTCAAAATTGTGTGGACAGTCGTAGTTATCAATATTTGGCATTTTGTTAGCTGTTATCATGATTATGGTGAAGGTAAATTGTTTTTGGTCGTTGGAAGAGGTTCTTGTTTCTTAAAGAAGCTATTGGAATGTTGTAAGTGATTTTATTTAGTAGGATAGTATAGTCGTATCTATTTGATTGTTTAAGAGTATGAAGAGAAAAATAAGGTCAGCAGTCTGTTGTTGGATAAAAAGTTTCTTTGATGCAATGCATGATACAAGAAAATGTCATTAAGAAACATAACTATAACGCGGATATGATTATATTTTGCTTTTTTGAATTTAGTATTTATTTTTTTACAGAAAGGCTGAAAAAATTTGACATTCCAACAGCTTTAATTTAAAATTATTTTTTTAGAAACACTAAATTTTTCTAGAATTTTTTTTTGGGTGGGGGAGTTCTGGGGAATCAAATGAATGCGGTTTTGAAATTTGATTGAAACAAATTCCATGGATGAAAGAAGAAAGATGGCACCTCTTTAAATCAATCCATCTTTCTTGAGTTTCCTTTTTTGTGGATGTCTCAGGGAGTAACCATTATGCAAGGGATTTTTTTTTTACTAATGCGAATTGGAATCGTTTGCAAAATAATAGGAGGAAAGTTGCATTATGACGCAAGGGGAAGTTGTGGTACTAGCATTTACTTTCATTCACCTGCATTATCCGTGCTTTCATTTAGCTAAAAACAGGTTTCCATTTCTGTGGCAAATAGCCGAGTACAAGACATTTTAATTGTTCTCTCAAAAGGAAGCTATTGGAGCTTTATAGAAATCATAGAACCAGTTACCCACTGGTAACACTATTTAAAAACAATCCCTACTTTCTCTTACTCTAATTTAATGTTTTTTCAAGATTTTTTAGCAAACATTTGTCTATATTTCTCAAACTATTAATCTACAGCTATTTCAATAAGCTCATTAGAAAGAAGGTTAAATTTCCTTTTAAATAAGCTAATTTATATTCCAAAATAATAATATCAAGTATTTCACTTTGTGGCCCAAACATAAGGAATAGCCAGTTTCTAATTTTTTTTAAAAAAATTTCATTACTACTTCATTTTTCTCAAAAGTATAAGTTTAAAACGTGCACTATTCATGAAAAACATCTACATACGGTCACCTTTCGAAAGGTATACCATGAATAGGGGTTATTTTAAAAATTGATGCAGAAATCTGTGATTAAATGCGAAAAAATAGGCGTCAAAACAGCGTGGGCATTGTGAAAGGAATTCAACTACCATAAGAATATAATTGATCAGAATCATCAAATCCAGTACCATTGTTTGCATTTGGTTCATCGTTACATCAATAACCTGTTGACCTATTCAGTTCAGTTAGAACAGAAAAACAACACGCCAAATGAAAAAGTCTCAGAAGTCAGAACTTAAATCAAAAATACAATAACATAAATTAGATTTGTGTGAATAATATCTGAAAAAAAAGGACAAAAGGCGTCCTTTCCTACTTTAAGAAAGGACAAGGACAACCAGGTGTTAAAAAAGGACTGTCCTTTCCAAAAAAAAGGGCAGTTGGCAACCCTAACTGAGAGAGTGTAAATCGTCTCAAATTTTCTAAATAGACTTTTCAATGTGAATATATTGTTTTTACGAGTCAAGGTTATGATGGAGAGTCGGGAAATCCTTGCTTATATTATAGGCAGATAACAGATACCTCATTTGAGACTGCTTAATCAACTTAAATCAGTTCATTCGACCATAAATAGCTAGCTAAAACGCTGCCAATGTCAAGTAAACCTAATATCTTTTCGCTCGGACACTCATTAAATTAGTAATTTACCTAAAATGTGGTAACCGAAGCTTAAAACGCAGTTTCCTGAGAACCTCCAAAAAAATCTAAAAAAAAAAACGTGAGAAAATATTTCAAGTAAGCGGTAGTTATGGTGGTAAATCATGACGTGATATGTACCATTCAATTAATGCTAATTATATTTAGAATTATCAGAACATTATTAATATTGCGAAATATCCGTTTTCCACATAATGATTATATAGGAATAATCATCGTTCGAGTGTAAAATAAGGTTATATTTTGCCAAAAAATTTTTAATATTACCATAATGATATTTAAAATCAGATTACACTGGTGGAATCGTGGTTGGTGGTAATATTGTACGGTGACTGTATGGTTTTATAATCACAGCAAGGTTGAACAAGTCAGTTAAAAAGCACTTTCACATTACTGCCCTTATAATTTCCTGGCAGAAATCAATTTTACTTTTAGCAAGAAAATTGTTGTATGAAGTAATCACAAGATATCATTTTATTGCTGTTAGTATAATCGTTGTGTGCCTCTCTTGCGACGGAGGCACTCGGTAGTTTTACTGTTAGCAATCCTTCAGTAAAATAAGGACATGCTTAGGGCAACACATGTAGAGAGTACTACAGAAAATTTTCTTAGCCGAATTTACAATGATCCTGGGACCATATGGTGCCCTATTGGTGCAGTTCAAATAGGATAAAGGTAGAATAAACTTTCTTATCAAATAAATAAATAAGTAAGGTTTTATTTCTATTTTGAATACATAAGAAATATTTGATATACCAAATACTTCTAAGGAAAGAGAAACTTTAATGGATCAAAAATTAAGCGAAGAAACTTTTTATCTTATTTTAAATTATTATTAAAATATATTTTGAAAACTAGGACAATTTCTAGGCAGCCTTCTCCCAGGTTCTCGTATAATTTTTTATCTTGAACCTTCTTTTACACTTGGTGGGCCACCCTCTGTGTTCAGTTCATCTGCTCATCTTAAATACTGCCTTTTAGGCGCTACGGTGGCCGAGCGGTTAGAGGCGAGACCTGCAAAGCTAATATGTATTGTGGTACTGGGTTCGATTCCCGGTCTTTAGGCCTTGGATTTTATTTAATGGTTAATAAAAGAAATTTACAGCAAAGTATATTTGATAGTCGCCTCCGTCCATGACACCTAATTTGGTAGTTGGACGTAAAGCCCGCCTGAAAAAATAGGCATTACTTTACTTACTACTGCCTTTTATACACATGTATATATATATATATATATTACTCAACGGTGTCCACTCTATGATTTTTCTGTTATTAAATATGTACAATTAATTAAAAAAAAAAAAAAAAATGAAGTTTCAATGTAAAGTAAAGTAATCGCCTATTTTTTCAGGCGGGGCTTAACGTCCAACTACCATTTACTAGGTGTCGCGGACGGCCGCGACTAGCAAACGTACTTTACTATTTCTCATTTAACCATTAAATAAAATCCAAGGCCAAGACCGGGAATCGAATCTAATACCACAATGCATATTAGCTTTGCAGGTCTCGCCTTTTAACCCGCTCGGCTACCGTGGCGCCTAAGTTGAAGTTCCTTGAAGTTCCAATGTATTTACATTACAAGCTTCATTACTGTTGCTCTCAGGATGCAAGGAAAAAAGTGATACGAAAACCTGTAGCTAGAATATAAAGTTAGGGAAGAACATATTTACTTCTTTTGTGTCTGTAGGGAATGGAAGGATCGCGGCAGAGTGGATTAGGATGATAATCCTAGAGTGGAGAGGAGTTTCAGCAGCAGGTTATGGATAAAGGAGTGTATGGGGGATTAAGGAAGCAGTCTCATGGAGTTAGTTGATTTCAGTACGTCGAGGAGGCCTTCTTGTGTAGTCCTGGAGTTTCTTGATGTTACTACTACAAGTCAGGCTCCAGACGGAGCAGGCGAAGAGTAACTTCGGCCTGATGACCACTTCGTAGAGAAGGAGTTTGTTCTATACAGTCATCTTTGAGTCTCTTAAGTGTAAAAAGAAAAAGTAGTATTGCAGTCAGTTTACCGGAATTCACTTTGTCCTGAACGTGAAGTCAGTTTGTTGTCCAAAGTTAAGCCGAAGTAATTGACATGATTAGACCACTGGATCAGAGTACTTATTGTGTCTAATTTGTCTACTGAGAAATGGTCTACGTTCAGTAAAAAGTATGGCGTTAGTCTTATCCCAAATCAACCAAATTAATATATATTTTGTGGTTTATTTTTCGAATTTCATATGTGGGGGGCACCATAATATTCACGTACTTAAGGCTTATAATGGTCTTAATGTGTCTGTGCTAGTTGGTGTCCATCTTCTTCTTCTTCTTCTTGATCTGATGAGCTGATTCTCTTCTTTCACCAATAAGTATAGCTCTGCCCAAACGGCTAGGGGGGAAAAAACTACTCATTGAACAATCCATTTTGTTCTAACAAGCAAGTCTTAAGGAATATTATAGCGACAATGAAGCCAACTTAAACTTATCAGATTCCTTTGGCAATTGTTTACAGCACATTCTAATTACATGTGTACATAATTGTGGATGCGAGGCCTTGCATTTTTTTTTTGTTGATTCTTTAGAGCGTGTCAATGTTTACACATTTCGTTCATCAAGCGTGACAGGTTCGCTGATTTTGTAACGTTCAGAAAATTATTTAAGTTATTACATGATAGTATATTCTTTTAATTTCTCTTTTTTTTAATCTAAATATTTTTAAAGCCTCAGAAACATATTCTATAAAATTAGATAAAAACACGTTTTTAAGTTCAAATCAAGAGTTTAAAATATATAAAAAAAAGAAATGATCAACAATTCAACAACTTATGTACATATACCTAGAGCATGGGATCATTACCTTATTTTTGTTGTTGTAGTGCGGACCTCTTTCACACTAAAATGAAGGACCTTGGATCCCCCTTTTAAAAAGTTATTGATTCCTTAACACTTGAAGCATAAAATTAATTTTGTTTGCCCCTGCTTTATGGAATAGATTTTTATCGTGCGAAAAAAATCTACCTATTTCGATTCATTTTCCCTACGTACAGACTTGACGGGCCTCATACTTCCCTTTGCCCCCCAAAAAAGTATTGCAGCTTCTGAGCAAAATCTCTTATATTCATTATCAAAACTTAATGGAGAATTTTTAAAAAGGAGATCCCCTTGAAATCGATGTTATGAACCTATGCTGTGTGGTGGATTCATTAGTTTTAAGTCCAAGTTTTTTACTTTCTTGTTTTTGGCCCATTCGATTTTAATATCTGCACTCTTTATGTGGTCCAAATCGATATATTTATACGACAGAGAGGTTTTCTTGTTTGAATTGGAAAAAGAATGATCTGAACCTGCGACAAACGAAGTGGACTTTATTTTTCTGGTTTAGTAGTCAATTTAGAGAGATTCTTGCATTAATATTGTGTACATATATTTAGAAGGGTAAATTTTGTTTCTTCTCTTAAGATATAGTCTCGCAAAATTGCTTTTCTTGCTTAACCTGAGTTGTACTTCTAAGCAAGGTTGCTGAGACACAGTCTGGTTAACGGACAACACAAGAGCTAAGACTATGTTATTTGGGAATCGAATTGCTGCCAGAATCTATCTAATTAGGAACGTTTTACCACTTTCCTCCTGGTGCATCTAAGAAGAAGATTTCACCAACCCCTGTCATTGTCAGTTTGCATTATTTGATCTTAAATGCCTATTTGCTCAAGCATTAGCTCAGGAATATTTGATTGCACATACCAACAAAAGATCACCCGTATTGTAATTTTGGTTCACGACGCAATTCTACATCGAATGAAGCAGCAGCAGATAGATTCGGCGATTGTATTCCCCATTGATTGAGAATTTTGTTCGCGATTTCTAAGCATAAATCTTCAATGATTATCAACGCTTCCTTTTAGATTTCTGCTGTGAAATCCATGCTCATATTGGGATTTCCTTTGCGTATTCGACGGAAAATATCTTCAGCCATGTGCGATTTATATTTCACCCATAACTCTGTTGGAGATGAAGAAAAGCAGGCGGTCCGTATGATTGTAAACAATGCACGAATTTCATTCGAATGTGACGTGTTGAACGCGTCATTAATGCATACAACCCCAGTGTCGGTTGTTCTCCAATAAATTCAGAGCTTGACATGCACATTGAACTCTATGAACATTCAATTTAACAATGCAATCGGAAACATTGAAATGGAATCGTAAAATATTTAGTATAGCGTGTGTTGCTTTTACGTCCATCAGATGGCGCTGCTTTTACCTGTCACAGGTGTAACATCTATATAAAAAAATCAAACTTTATTTGTATAAAGATACAATGTATCTGTTACAAAGGAGTTCCAACTTCATGTTTACTTTATAGACCTTGTAGACTATAAGATCTTAATTTTAAAACTTTTTTTAAATAATTAAAAATTGCATACATAATTAATTAATTTGTAAAATTCTTCTTTAGGATTATTATATTTATTTATATGGAGTGGGATTCTGAAACTTTCATAGCAGCTGATAAACAGGTGAATTAATGTTTCCGGCTCATTCTGATTACACATTAAACAATGATCTTTGGGTTTGATTGTATAAATTACATTATTGATTTTAAATTTAGTAATATATAAGGGCCACCCAATCTTATTTCAGAAAAAATTCTTACAACTTGAAAAGAAATAGATTTATCTAAATATTGTTGACCAACATTTTGTAATAAATTTTGAGAATTCCAAAATATATTAAACATAATGTTATTTACTTAATTTAAATCAGTTTAGTGCAAATGTTCCCTGTACCTGTCTAAAATTATAGATATATTAGGTTTGTAATGCAAGCATTCTAATGAGCCCAAATCTTCTAAATTAATTTCTTTTAAGCATTCAACTACCTGTAAGTACCAATTAAATTTAATGTTGCTTGGATAGAGCTTACTCATTACAATCCAGTCTCTTTAAGCAGATTTTTACATAATAATCATTTACACAAAGAATTTTATGCAGCCATCTTAATGCGTGCTTCATTACTTCGTATTTCAAATGAAGTTGTTCTGTTTCAAGGCATATTAAATGATTGGGAGTACATTTAGGCAAACATAATAAACGTTTAAAGAAGCCTACTTGCGACTTTTTCTAATTGATCTAGGTGCCCTTAAACTCCAAAAACTGACGCGCAATAAAATAAACAATTCTTTACCAAGTTCCGGCAACATCTATATGATAGGTACTTAGAAACGCGCGCGCAATTGCATGCAACGTTGTCTCAAAATTTCAAAGCAATCGGAGATTTAAGATTTTGAACGAACAAACATTTACATTTTTATTTATATCGATTTAATAGTAGCACTGAAATTTATAATGTATGCAGATCTGAACTATGGACTATTTGTAGATAGTGTTCAAGTGTATATAGCGGAACTGCACTTTATTCTCTTTCTCTTTCCCCATCTTTCTGCATAATTTAATTCTTAATGGAATGGGTTTGAGCGATGAGACATACGAGGGTCGTTTGAAAAGTCCGTGCAAAAATAAAAACTACTTAATTTTTTGGGGTAAACCTTTTTTATATTTCAACATAGTCTCCTTTTAGGCTTATACACTTCGTCCAACGCTGCTCTAGTTTGTTGATCCCTTCCGAATAATAGGATTTGTCCAAGTCTGAAAAATAGCCATTCGTTTCTGCAATCACCTCCTCGTTTGAATAAAATCTTTTTCCCGCCAGCCATTTCTTCATATTGGGGAACAAATAGTAGTCCGAGGGAGCCAAGTCTGGAGAATAGGGGGGATGTGAAACGAGTTGGAACCCTATTTCCATTAATTTTGCGACCACAACTGCTTAGGTGTGAGCTGGTGCGTTGTCGTGATGGAAAAGGACTTTTTGTGGGCCAATCGTGGGCGTTTTACTTGCAGCTCGGTTTTCAAACGGTCCAATACGATGAATAATATGCACCTGTAATAGTTTTACCCTTTTCCAGATAGTCGATGAGGATTATTCCTTGCGAATCCCAAAAGACAGTCGCCATAATCTTTCCGGCCGAAGGAACGGTCTTCGCCTTTTTTGGCGCAGATTCCCCCTTGGTAACCCATTGTTTAGATTGTTCTTTGGTCTCAGGAGTGTAGTGATGTATCCATGTTTCATCCAAAGTGACGAAACGACGCTTAAAGTCCTGCGGATTCTTCTGGAACAGCTGCAAACCGTCCTTGCAACACTTCACACGATTTCGTTTTTGGTCAAGCGTGAGCAATCGCGGCACCCATCTTGCGGATAGCTTTGTCATGTCCAAATGTAGATGCAAAATATTATGTACCCGTTCATTCGAGATGCCCACAGCACTAGCAATCTCACGCACCTTCACTCTTCTGTCATCCATCACCATATCATGGATTTTATCAATGATTTCTGGAGTAGTAACCTCAACAGGGCGTCCAGAACGTTCAGCGTCACTTGTGCCCATATGGCCACTCCGAAAATTTTGAAACCACTTATAAACTGTTCTAATCGAAGGTGCAGAGTCACCATAATGTTTATCAAGCTTCTCTTTAGTCTTCTGAGGCGTTTTGCCTTTTCATAAAGTAGTGTTTAATCAACACACGAAATTCTTTTTCGTCCATTTTTTGAAAATCACTCGACTTCCTCGATTCAAACGAATGCCAAACACAAAGAAATAGACCGATCTGGCTGAAACTTGGTGTGTGTTTTTCCAAGAGATGCTACTAACTAAACATAACCTCGATACGCGCCAGTGGTGCTATCTCTCTGACTTTGCACGGACTTTTCAAACGACCCTCGTATCTAGTTAATTCTTCTGACAATGAGTCAACTAAGTCCATTCAATCAATAGACAAACTTCCGACAATTCGTCAAAAAAAAAAAAGTATATAAAAAACAATCTAACGAAATTACGAAACGGCCTGGTAGATCTTCCGCCAAGCTTCAAGATGCTAACCACTACATAAATATTCAACAATTACAAGATTTTCAGTCATGGTAAAATATAGCGAAAACTTGTCCGAGTGACTTAGATAATCCAGTCACCATGACCGTCATAGCTCCTCCGGATGTATTAACTAACAATCCTTTCGCTCCATTGGTCCGTTTCGATGAAGTTGGCCACACTTCGTCTTCATCTCGTCTACATAAATCGCCACTAATCAACGTACATTAAAAATATTTTAAAAAATTGGGTGAGCTAACTAAAAAGCTGTGGAACCGTTGGTTTGGCAAAGAAAATTTCTTATGCAGAGCGAGAATAACTTATAATAAATGCACAGGACTGCTGACCAGTTACTGGGCTCTTGTCAGGTAACTTAAACACCACATAGACACCTACTCAACTTACTGACTCCTCACGATCTAAATAGCTGCTGGGGGAAAAATAATTCTTTCCAACAAGTTTTTAACATAATTTTCCATTTTCTATTTAGCTTTTCATTATTAAAACTAGTGAAATCAACTTATAATCTAGAATGTATATTCTCTAAATGCAATTTAAAAATTATTTATTGAATTATTATTAAGAAAGATTATTTTAAAAATTGATGTAATTTATTACAATGAATTATTTGTTCAACTAATTTCCTCAATTAGATTTTGACATTTATTTTAATGGCATTAATTTCTTTATACAATTTCTCCATTTTCATTAGTTTCAATTACTTTTAATATCTTTTATTTTTATGCTTAAATTTTTACTTCAGGAATATATATTTTGTAATTAATTACTCACTGTATCAACTGTTTTGTATTTATAGTTATTCAATATTTTTATTTCGTTGACATTGTTAAAGGATATAAAACCATTTATATAAAAGTAAATAAAAGCGCCACAGTAGCCGAGCGGTTAGAGGCGAGACCTGTAAAGCTAATATGTATTGTGGTACTGGGTTCGATTCCCGGTCTCTAGACCTTGGATTTTATTTAGAATAGAATAGAATATAAATTTATTATTCTGGGACAATTGTCCCCTAAGAATAAAAACAGGTACAATTAGAGGCCTTAATAGTTTGGCCTGTGATTAAAGAGAAAATATACTTAAGTATTTATAAAAAGTGAAAATAAAAATAACAGCAGAAATTAAGGAAATAAATTAAAACAATTAGAATTTCGGAGGAAGCTGAATAGAAAGGAGATAACTGAATAGACGGGATTTAAAGATAGATAGGGTAGGAGCATGGCGGAGAGATGATGGCAAGGAGTTCCAGAGAGAGGTAGCACGTATTAGGAAGGACTTGTCAAAGGATGAAGTACGGTGAGAGGGAATATAGAGATCGGATGAGCGAGATCTAGTGTTACGGGAATGGAGGAAGCTGGATAGAAAGGCGATAACTGAATAGAAGGGATTTAAAGATAGAAAGGGTAGGAGCCTGGCGGACAGATGATGGCAAGGAGTTCCAGAGAGAGGTAGCACGTATTAGGAAGGATTTGTCAAAGGATGAAGTACGGTGAGAGGGAATATAGAGATCGGATGAGCGAGATCTAGTGTTACGGGAATGGAGGAAGCTGGATAGAAAGGCGATAACTGAATAGAAGGGATTTAAAGATAGAAAGGGTAGGAGCCTGGCGGACAGATGATGGCAAGGAGTTCCAGAGAGAGGTAGCACGTATTAGGAAGGATTTGTCAAAGGATGAAGTACGGTGAGAGGGAATATAGAGATCGGATGAGCGAGATCTAGTGTTACGGGAATGGAGGAAGCTGGATAGAAAGGCGATAACTGAATAGAAGGGATTTAAAGATAGAAAGGGTAGGAGCCTGGCGGACAGATGATGGCAAGGAGTTCCAGAGAGAGGTAGCACGTATTAGGAAGGATTTGTCAAAGGATGAAGTACGGTGAGAGGGAATATAGAGATCGGATGAGCGAGATCTAGTGTTACGGGAATGGAGGAAGCTGGATAGAAAGGCGATAACTGAATAGAAGGGATTTAAAGATAGAAAGGGTAGGAGCCTGGCGGACAGATGATGGCAAGGAATTCCAGAGAGAGGTAGCACGTATTAGGAAGGATTTGTCAAAGGATGAAGTACGGTGAGAGGGAATATAGAGATCGGATGAGCGAGATCTAGTGTTACGGGAATGGAGGAAGCTGGATAGAAAGGCGATAACTGAATAGAAGGGATTTAAAGATAGAAAGGGTAGGAGCCTGGCGGACAGATGATGGCAAGGAGTTCCAGAGAGAGGTAGCACGTATTAGGAAGGATTTGTCAAAGGATGAGGTACGGTGAGAGGGAATATAGAGATCAGATGAGCGAGATCTAGTGTTACGGGAATGGATGGAGGATTTAAACTTAAGGAGTTGAAAAATATAAGATGGTCTTTGAGATTGGATGACTTGGTAAAAGAAAGAAGCCCAAAAAATACTGGCGGCGATAGACAGGAAAAAGCCACTTCAACTCATCGTAGCAGTGCGAAATGCGAGAGAGTTTCTGGGGAATGCTGAAAATAAATCTTATGAAGCAGTTCATGAGGCGCTTGAGCTTAGCTTCAATATCTACCAGAGAGACTAAGTAACCATAGTCGAAATGGGGGAAAATAAGAGAGGAAACTAGGAGTTGCTGGGTCCTTAATTGGAAAAAGATGACGGGAACTATTAAACTGCTTTAGATTGATGATTAAAGGATGATTTAATGGTTAATAATATGAGAACTTTGTATCAAAGTATATTTGCGAGTCGCCTCCGTCCACGACACCTAATTTGTGGTAGTTGGACGTAAAGCCCGCCTGAAAAAATAGGCATTATTTTACTAATTAGTAAATAATTGAATACACCACATCAATTTGTTACAACAATCTGTGATCTTTCTTATTTTTTTTTGCACCAATACAATTAAAGTTGAACAAAAACTGTGAATATTTAGAATGACCTTACATACTCGTAGATGTATACGAGTATGTTGTAATATAAAACTTATCATATATATTTATAGATTTATTTAGATTATTTTTTTTGAGTGAACAGTTCAGTCAGGGATTTCACGTGGGTTTAATGATGTGAGATAGAATGAGGCAGAAAAACCTTGAAGAATCATTTCATAAAATTTCAGATCTTTTTCTCACATAATTGGGAGATAAATTAGATGTCCGTCCCATTGATATACTGATCTGAAACAAATAATTTTACTTTATTTTGTAGCTGAAAAGAGGGGAAGAAAGCATTGCTAATTGCTTTTACTGAGCGTTGCCAATCGGGAAGTAGCTGTAAACTGTTTTTTTTTTTAAATTGGTAGTTATAGTCTGACCATATGGCGGTAATTTAACCGTAGAAGAAAGTGCTATTGTCCTCCGAGCGTGTCGCTTGCCTCTTGTCTAGTCTTCATTACTCATCCTTTGATTCTTCTATTCTAATACATGCACAGGACAGTCTTTTACTCTGTTCGTTACTTTCTCTCGCTAAAGGTTGCAAGAAATTAAAACTGAAAGGTATGTACCACGAAGAAACTCAAAAACAGATACTCACAAGTAGCTAATACTTATTATACAAATTTCGGTGCTAGAAAAAGAAACGATTAGGATCTAACTTATTGAACCAAACGTCTTAACCGTAAAGAAATAGCCACTAAACTGAGTGCTTCTTCATGTCTTTGTGATTTTCCTCCCAAAAAATTCTGCCATATTTTTCTTTAAATACCGATCCTTTAACCACCAACAAGAAGAACATAAATAATAGAACAAGAATAAAACATTGGAAGGGTATAAAAAATATTATTCTAAACATATTTGGCATAATTTCTAAGCGGTTTCACAGCAGTTGCTGAACAGTAATTTAAGTGTAAACATTTATACAGGGTGATCCATTTAAAACGCACCAATCGCTAATAACTTTTTAGGAAAGCGGAATTTAGAAAAAACCCTCGAAGTAAACTATATGTTTTTTTCTATTTAGTTTTCAAATTTTCTACCCCCGATGCTGTACCTTCATTTTTGGCGGAGTTACAGCTAAAAACCCGATTGGGGTTCCATAAGGACCTCTGGTTTTGACAATGATTATGAAAACTACATAAAAAACTGTGAAAAATGACGTTAACCCCGTTTCAATATCCCTAATATTAGTTGAGATATTTAAGATCAAAGTTACATTTTTATCTATTCGTGATCGGTTTTTGATATTAATTTTCCACCAGAAATACACGTTTTGGGAGGTCCTCTGACTGCAAAAAATGTTATAATAATTGAAGATTTTAAAGAATGTATTGCAATGTAATGGTTGTGAGTAAATCAGGATAAATTAGTTTTATCATCAAATAAAAGGAACCATCACATCATTTTATTGTACCCCGTATGCAAGACTTCTTGACCTATGATTACGGTAAAAATATCTTGCCAGGGTGTTGGTCTAGTGATCAAGAGCGTGGCCTTGTAAGTGGGAGGTCCCCAGTTCGAATCCCACGTTTGACTACATTCTATTTAAAAAAGTGTTATGATGTATTAAGTATTGTGAATGACTGCACCCTCGGGATTCGAACTGGGGATCTCCTACTTACAAAACCACGCTCTTGATCATTAGACCAACACCCTGGCCAGATATTCTTACCGTAATCATAGGTCAAGAAGTCTTGCAAACTAGGTGCATTAAAATGATGTGATGATTGCTTTTATTTGATGATAAAACAAATTTATCCTGACTCATCCACAACCATTACATTACACTACATGTTTTAAAATCTTAAATTATTATTATTATTTTTACACTTTGCGTCACCAATAACATTTTTTGCAGTCAAAGGACCTCCCAAAACGTGTATTTCTGGAAGAAAATTAATATCGAAAACCGTTCAGGAATAGTTAAAATTGTAACTTTGATCTTAAATATCTCGACTAATATTAGGGATATCGAAACGGTGTTAACGTTATTTTTCACAGTTTTTTATGTACTTTTCATAATCATTGTCAAAACCATTGGTCCTTATGTAACCCCATCGGGTTTTTAGCCGTAACTCCGCCAAAAATGAAGATACAGCATCGGGGGTGGAAAATTTGAAAACTAAACCAAAAAAAAACATATAGTTTACTTCGTGGGTTTTTTCGAAATTCCGCTTTCATAAAACGATTGGTGGGTTTTAAATGGATCACCCTGTATGTAAAAATACGGGCTTGTAACTTATTTACAGGTAATCGTAAATTACATAAAAAAAGCAAAACAAATAATATGTAACAAAAGATATCCTTACATTTATATCAATGATACATTAATGAAAGTGAATACCTACAAATAAGTGAAAAGTAAAGTATATGCTTCACGTTATTACGTAGGATATAGTAAATATATAGGATACATATCATCCACATGAAAGTTTTAATGTAACAGTCAAAAATAAAAATAAAAAGTATATATTATATAATGGTTATATACACGACAATTGTAAATAACATAAATAGAAAACTATACTAAAAGATGGGGAAAAATCGAGAGTTAAAATCCACATGACTTGGTGTCACAACTATTCCCTAGATTCTAAGATATGAATTTTCTTCAAATTCTGAACATTTGAGTCATATTTAATTATTACCATGTAAATATTAATATTTTTCAAAAATGAATGCGGGCCAGCTCACTAAGAGCTTTATACATAGTGCTACATATTCTAAATGGAGTTCAGTTCTTCATAGATCATGGATACAGTCTTGGTTTCTGTCTTCTTTAAAACTGTAGGCTCGCCACCGGTAATCTTTCCTCATATACGGCGAACTAAAACGAATTTTTCGAGAAATACAGAAATTAGAGACAATTCTAGGATATACAAACAGAAAAAAACGCAAAAAGTGAACAACCCAGTGAGTGATGACGTTCTTACATTACAAAAATTTTCTTCAAATTCAAAATTTTAGCAACAAATTTAACCCTCCTCAATAGTGCACAAGTGGTAGGACCGTACTTTACACAAAAATGGCACATTAGAGGAAATCTGCCCATCTTCTTTCTCTGAGATAGCCTTAAATCTATTTTTTCTGGAAAAAAAATTGGTTCAAATAAAATTGTGATGTTTATAAGTCTAAATAAGGAATTCATCTGGCATTCATAGAGATATTTCAAATTAGGGTAGAGATATTGTGTGCGGACCAAACAGATAATCTGTAAATATCACCCTTGAAGAACTTGCATCACGTGCATCTGGGATTTCACTCAACAGCTTAACGTCACAAGTTGAGAATAGCATATTAGTATTGGGAAGCAGTGAACCCCAGAAATTTGAGTTCGGTAATGAATAATTTAATTCCTACACTATCGAATACTTTTTGAATAGACAGTATCAACTTTAAACATATAAAAAAATAAATGTGTGTGCAGATTTTTATTTTTAGACAGAAAACATGGCTTTGATATAATTGTGTTCCTAAAAGAAGATATTAAATTACTCAGTAAACTGATAAGGCGATAGTTTTCTACATCACTGTTAAATCTATACTTGATTTCCAACATGATGGATGATGGAATGCGTATAACTCAGGGATGGCGAACCTTTTTGAGACGTGGGTCAAATTTTGTTCATTTTTTTTTTTTTTAGTACTAGCTCTTGGGTCATTAATGCCCATTTGCACAAGAGTTAAATTTAAAAATTTTAAACTGAATATTTTCGAAACTAAACATCTTTAAAATCCATTTGGCTTAACGGGTAAAACGGGACGAAACAAGTGCTATGGAAGTCACAAACATAATTGAACAAAACCTTATAAAAGTGTGTTTTAACTGAAGAAAAATCCAAATATGGTTATTTGCTTTGGGTTGTCGATTTTTTTTAACAAACAAAATATGAGTAAAATTATACGTTTTATTTGATATTTTGTAAAAACGTTTGCTTTATTTCAAATACTACAAAAGCATTTGCGTTTTAGAACTGTAATGATCAAACTAAAGGTTATACGTAGATAGCATTTAAATTGCTTTTGTGTCAATGCGTGATTGAAAAAAATACAGATAGAATATAAATTATCCACAACAATTAGAAAATCTAAATCAACCCGCGTAAACAAACAAATGGTTGCCTAGCAATTGTGGGTCAGTGAAAAAGCTAGCGCGGGTCAGTGTCTGACCCGCGGGTCGTAGGTTCGCCATCACTGGTATAACTCATGAGGGTTTTAAGTATAACCACTGATCAGATCTCGTAGACTAGGACAAAAAAAACTTTACTTAAATTTCTCGTATTACCATATTAAATAAAATTTGAGGCTAAACCCTGGATTCAATACTATACGTTTAGCTTTACTTTCTACGCCTGAAAACCGCTTGGCTATCGTGGTTCATGATTTTATTATTATGAACCTCCTAAATTAGTTGCAATAAAATAAAGTCTTAACTTCATCGCTATCATTCATTCATCAGAATTTTACTTGTTTAATGCATGAAATGATCGAATTTTTAAGAATAATAATCAGAAGTAAATTTTTAAAAAAATTCTTTATACATAGTGAAAGTAGATCAGTGTACAGGAGTACAAAGAAGGTGTATGGGATAAAAAATCCGGTCAATAATCTCTCCTCTAGTCGCTAGAAACTATTAACCAGACAGCACAAAACCACATCCGCAATTATTAGTCCTTGGCTAGTTCTTTTATATTATCATAAGATCTCTCAATAAAACTTATTGATAAATTATTTTATAAGCTGACGTAGCAACTTTCATTGTTAACTGATTGTTAATATTCAAGCGATTACATTCGAACTTTACAAAATACAAATAAATAAAAAAAAAAAAAATCATCTAATTTAAACCTTTTGCAATTTTCAGGAACTCCGAGACACAAAGCAAGAGCTGCAAGATATAGTTCAACATTTAAAACAGAACTAACAACAAGAAAGCCAGAAGAATGTATAGTTTACCCTAGCATAATTGGTGAAAAAAGTTACGAAGAAGTACCTGGACCAAAGCCTCTACCATTTTTAGGAAATACCTGGCGTTTTATTCCTTACATAGGTTCGAATGAGTTACAATTAAAAAATTATTTGTTGGCGCAATACTGGAAAATGATTAATATATTTTTATTGATATTTTTAAAGCTCAGATAAATTTATACTAATAGATTGTGAAAGCAAATAATGATTTTTATTAAAAATCTGAAAGAGCTAGTTTATTTACAGTTAATGTATTTCTATTCTGCCTCCAGGTAACTTTAAGTTAGATGAAATAAGCAAGATATCTGTTGATCTGTACAATCAATATGGGGATATAGTTAAAATATCTGGTTTAATCGGTAGACCAGATATGGTGTTTTTATATAAACCATCAGAAGTAGAGAGGATATTAAAACTAGAAGATACACTACCATTCAGGCCGTCTATGCCTTCTTTAGACTATTACAAACATGTACTTAGGACAGATTTCTTCCAGGATGTTGGTGGAGTCATTGCAACGTTAGTAAATATGATGCATAAAACATAATGTTTATAATATTTTTTTAAATGGTTTATGAATAAAAATAAAAGAAAATAAATAATTAATAATAATGGCAAATAAAACGAAATGACCGATTTATTAATAATAAATAAAAATTGCAATAATTAAATAACGAAGTACAGTACAATGTCAGGCGTATTATGCGGAAGGTTAAACTTTTTTTTTTTTTGACAAAGAACTTTAGAAGAATCTGCACTTGATTATACCATGTACAACCTCATATTTGGGCTCCTTAGCAAATGATAGCTCTACTGACAGCATTATATATACCTGTAACTTGGCAGAGAAGGGTATATTTCTATTTAATATTAAATTATTAAAGGAATTCAGGGCATATTGACTGTTGTAAGCTATCTTTCTACCAGCTTTTAGACCCCTCGCACTTTACCAATTACATTCAGTTGAAAATAAATAAGCTCCAATTTCATATTCGGAGATGCTATTAATTTTATTCTCTCATAGAAAGTGAGATATGAACCAAAACAAACGGTGAACAGATTGAACTAAATTTGGTAAATGAGCAAAGCAAAGGTTGCGTGAACAAGCATAATCTTAATAGAACTAAATTTATTTGCTATGGAATCAAGCTAGATAAATCTGGGCCATTTTTAAACTTGTTGTTCACAGTAAAGGTTGGAATCGATGGAAACCGATTCAAGAAAAGATTCGTGAAGAATTATTCATTAATAGTACCAGAAATCATCGACTTTTTACCAAAATTTCTTCTTTAACTGTTAAATTAACCAGAAATATCGTTTGGATTCACTTGCTACCGAAGGGTCTTGCCTGATCAAACTCTTGGCATGGAAATCCATGCTGGACTGTTTTTACATCATCTTTTCCAATTTTGTAGCAATTCCTGTGTTTGCCGCAGCAATAGTCGGAAATTGTTTTACGCTGTTCAAGAACTGCTCTTCTTATACCATATGTAAGAACGGATATCAACTTAAAACCTGTTTGTTACACATTGCATTTACTTCTTCCGCGTGAATGTGTAAACGCGTAAGCGACCTGTAATTAATTTTATTAACATTAAACGGTCACATATTGGATAAGTTATAAATTCAATCTTTTTTCGTCAGAAAATGTTTTTTTTTTGTATTGTATCTGCACGTAACAATTTTTCGAGCGTATAAATACTGTTTTTTAAAAAGATTGTACGTTATTAGAACTTAATTTCTGTTTTACACTTTTTTGTATGTATTTATAAGTTTCTTTATGTCAGCTTCTAAACTTTTCATTGGAGTATCCATCAAGCTTTTCTTTGGGGTAGCTCCGAAGGTGTTGGATAGCTTCTAGGTTTTTTTTTTGGTGCAGTTATATACGTACTAAGTTTTTTTTTTTTAAATAAAAAACATTTTGATAATGAAAACGTAGAATCAATTTAGGGCATTCCCAAATTATAAATTATGAGTTTAATTTCAATTTTTCTTTGTAACCAATTTGTACAAAAGATTAACAAGTAATAAAATATGAGTTACACCAAACTTGCAAAACCGCGTCACAACTGCATTCTAGTGGAAAGCTTGGAAATAAACTACTATAAATAATTTGTAGGTTTGTATTAAATTAAGGAAGAATTTTATTCAACAAATTAGTAAAAAAAATTGTAAAAAATTGAACACATTCAAGAATTTCATTAGTTCTGGTTCAAATAGTAAGTTTTAAATGAATTAAATCAGTTATTTATGCAATTATACTCTACCAGAACTAGATGAGTGATCAAGTATTATTTTATTTAATTTGTAAAAATTACAAATTATTTTTACAGAATACTAAAATTATTATTATTATTATTTTTACTAAAACATCTGGTGTGAATACTTGCCTTATTTTTCTAATGTAAACTCTTGAGAAATTTGTTTGCAGGATGTTTATTTTAAAATTGTATATTTTTCAGCCATGGGACTATGTGGGAGAATTTTAGAGCTAAAGTACAACATATAATGCTACAACCAAAGACTTCTAAATTCTACATTACACCAATAGAGAGTATAGCTGATGAGTTCGTAAATAGGTGAGTTGTACGCTTCTGTTTACAATGATTATTTGGAACTGTGGTTGAGGTCTCTCACAAATAAATTAATTGTTTACGATGTTCAGTTACATGGAACATATATTGAGTTGAGTGCTAACTTGTTAGAAAGTCATTACCTAATAAATCAAGGAAATTTTCATTTAATTAAATAAATACATATTTAAAATCGTAGTGACAATTGTTTTACTAGATCAACATCGGACAGTGAGATATAAAGGTGTTCTCATTACATATATTGTTTAGATAAACAATATTTTATTTTGTTTGCAATACTCTTTAAACACACTCCATAATTACCATGAAAAAGTCATCATATTTATCGAAATGTAATTTATTTATATATCAAACTCACAAAAATGTCGTGTTTTCAGGATAGGCCAGATAAAAGATGAAAGCAACACAGTTCCAGAGAATTTTTTGAACGAAATTCAAAAATGGGCTTTAGAGTGTGAGTATGGATTTCTTTTTCAAGTCATCTGACTATTCGTTATAGACATTTATTTTCACAACTATTTATTGTGAAGGGTGTTATTCATGCAGCATTGCTAACATTGAGATTGTTTGGAGGTAATTTACATTCTTCTTTATGTAAACCAATTAAAGAAGATTTTGTTTTTGGGAAATACGGGAGAATCTTTGCTGATCACAGTTGAAGAAAAGTTTTCTTGCTGCTGATTACCAGTCATCATATTATTTCTCCTGTTTTACCTGCAAAATTTGCTTCATTAATTAACTAAAATCGATATTTCATCTGTATTCTGGTTCGCAGCAAACTGAAGGACATCTTTGAATTGGCTGCAGAATGAAGATGCTATATATTTTTTTTGAATTTTTATATTCTTATGAGTCATACAGTAGTTTGCCTTAACGCTTGAGGCATTAGCACTCATTATTTGTATTACTCCTTTTTTTCCTAAGTGTAATTTAATCAGAATCAATCTGTAAATTTCAAGATTTAATCCCTAGAAAAAAATAAAAACTTTTCGACTGAATTTGACCATTTAATAATTCATAATTAGCTTTTATTGCAGTGAAGCAAATTACTATTGCTATATTTTAATTTTTATAAGCATATTTTATCCTGTACAATTTATTTGAAGTGTGTCATTTTCCATTATAGTCGCTTAAAATTTCTATGAAATTGTAGTTTATTATTTAAGTGTGAGTTGTCTAGGATACCCTGCAGTAGGATTAAATAGCGAACAATATTGTTTCAGCTCTAGCAAAAATTGCATTAGATGTCAAATTGAATTCGTTCAGTGTCACTTCAAAAGAAACGCAAAAGTTTATTGACGCCATTGGGACCTTTTTTAAAGCTATATTAATTTTAGAATTGAAGTCACCATTGTGGAGGTTTTATAACACACCAACATGGTTAAGTTTTGTGGATGCTTTGGATACAATTACAAGGTTTGTTAATCAATGTTTTAAATCTAATGTTCGACCTTTCAATAGTGTTAATATTTTCTATGTGATATTTTAAAGTGGCTATTTTTAATTAATGGCATAGATTTAAACAGTCTTGGAGCAGTTATGGGCCTCAACCCCTACATTACGGGGGCCTCAACTTGTAGGACTAAGTATTCTCAGGCGACCCTGAGTACATACGACGTATGTAATACAGATAAATACTATGGCCTTCTATAAATCTCGCTATGCATTCGAATTTATTTAATCTTCGTATAGTCACTGTAAAAATCCCTAGTCCGCAAGCAAGTGCGAATCTCTTAGAAGATTCTTCAAGTTTTTTCATGATTTAGAAATTTACTTAATAGTTTAAAATTAATATAAGAATTTCTGTTCGGTTTTAGTTATTCCTTGACACACATTGAAGCCGCTTTAGATAGATTAAAGAATACTTCAAAAGAACGTAAAAATTCAGAAGATATATCATTACTAGAAAGAGTACTTTTACAGAATCAGGACAACCCAAAAATTGCTGTAATTCTTGCGCTAGATATGTTCTTGGTTGGAATAGACACGGTAGGTACTGCAAACGATAAGCTAATAAGAAAGTATCCCTTTTCTTAGAAGTTTTTTAGCTATTTTTCGATAAATGGATTTAACGATTTGCATAAAGAGGGTGCCAATTCTGGCTTATTGCTTTTTTGATTGATTATTTAATTTTTTTGTTTAATTTGTGAGCTGTAAGAAGCTCCTAGGAAGAAAAAATCTATGGGACCATATTTTAGCAACATAATCTAGTGCCATTTGAATCTCTTCCACAGCCATTATCAGTTTTTTCTGCAGTAATATAGATGTATTATAATAATATTTGTAGGAGTGATTCAAATTCTTCTGTACTGTACTATTTTATTTCTTCTGTTCCATGAAACTCATATATCTGCCAGACGTCTGCTACTGTCTCTTCAATATTGTACCAACTGAGCCAGCACAAAGAAAAGCAAAACATTCTTTATGAAGAAGTATCTAGGATAGTTGGCGCAGGTCCTTTATCATCGCAGTCGTTCAACGAAATGCCTTATTTAAAAGCTTGTATTAAGGAAACATTGAGGTAAATAAAACCTTATAATATGTTAGTATTGATTTAATTCTTTAGTGAAAAGTGGACTAGTGGCTTCTTGAGTGCCTTTTCCTCAAATACTTCTGGTCTGCCAGACCAACGTGTCTCTTACTGGTCTGGTACCTTGTTTCTACCAGCAAAGTATTTATGTTTTATTTCATAGGGTGGTAACAAACTGCGTGGAAAATGATTTTACAGCGCATTGAAACTTTTATTGTTGATTTAACTAATTCACCTCATTTTTCATTATTGAGAATATTCTTACAACTGAAGCAGATATGGCAGGATAATTCCGCTTAATGCGGTATGTTAAGAACTGTGGATAACTGCCTTGAAAAAGAAACTAAACATATTTTATTTGAAATGAAGCCTTTTTATTTGGTCGAATTGGCTTTTTTCTCATGTATTAACATATATTTCTTCTAATTTATGCGTTTCAGGATGTATCCGGTAGTGTTTGGCAACGGAAGATGTCTGTCAATGGACACCAATATATGTGGATACAATATTCCCAAAGGAGTAAGTTTTTTTTTTTATATATTATATACTTTCTATAACCGCTCCTCAAGGGGAAGGATTGCGATTTTGACGATTGTTGGGTTTGAAAAGAAATATTTTGTTTTAGGATCCCTTAAATATGCAAATTTGTAAATACATGCAATCGCTAGCAGATCAAACTTGGTATTCCATCTAGGTATTATAATGGTATCTGATGCTAAAAGTTTTAGGCTGAATTCGTTAGAGGGAGTGAGCCTACCAAACATTTTGTTCTTTTCTCAAAAATGGTCTCAATGATATAAATATAACTTGATGACACTGATATTTTTAGATTGAATTCAGCTTTTCTTGTAGCTAAATTCTTTTCATTTGAAACTTTTACTAACATTTTCATCCTACAGGTGCAAATAGTTTTCCAACACTTTATCATGGGGAATTCAGACAAGTACTTCGATGACTCACATGAATTTCGTCCAGAAAGATGGCTGAAATCGTGTGGAAAAGCTTACCATCCTTATGCGTCACTTCCATTCGGCCATGGACGGAGAATGTGTCTGGGTAAAAGATTTGCAGACCTAGAAATACAAACTGTAATTGCTAAGGTTCGTATATTAATAACTGACTCTAATTGCATTGTAATTTTCTCAGTAAAATTGTATAAAAATTTCGACACAATCTCTGGGCAGAATACTCTCTTTCAGTCGGACAGTCAATACTGGTCATCATTGGACAATGAACTGTAAAAGGTTCCTAAGTACAAAAAACTGAAAGGCTAGACAAGTGAACTCGAAACCGACTTCTCCACTCCTGAAATCTACGAGTAGAACACTAGTCACAGTACTAATACATCTCTAGAGATTGTGATTATTATTATTATTTTTGAACTAATTTAAGTGTTTTATCTGTTCACAGATAATTAGTGCTTACGATGTGCAGTTCCATGGGGAAAAACTTCCCTACGTAGTGCACCCAATATACATGCCTCATGGTCCTTTAAAATTCACATTCGTAGATCGGTAAGTCTGCCGGGTTACCCATTCATGATCTACAATTACAATAAACTAGAGGGGAAAGAATTAAATTAATTAAATAAATAAAACATAACAAATGCAATCCAGTCAAATCAGAGATATTTTCGTGAGATTTTTACTTTTTAAAAGGTGTAATATGTAACTATCTGTACGTCCACTGTTTTGAGTATCCTTTATGACCTAACTGGCTATTCGAAGTACATAGGTAGATAGATGTACCTGATCTGATAATTTTAAAAACAATTACTTCCTATAATTGTAATTATTGGGATAAGTAAAAAAGGTTGTTTTTCGTAATTAATTCTTTCCTTTTGTTATATCGGCATAAAAAACTATAGCTGTCATGTTCATAGTGGTTACCCATGCTGTTATATTCCGTACTAAAATCACTACTCACAAAGAATTACAGAAATGAAGTTGTTGCTCACTTAAGTTTACAACACAAGCCCAGAAGAAAGTTAGCCATTGATAGCAAAAATGATAATCTGATGTTGCTAGATCGGAGCTATATGCTGGGCCAATATTGTAGGTGTGTGCATTATCCTGCTGGAAAGTTTCTCTTCAGAAAATTCTGAAGAGTCTACTTAATTGGTCTTTTATAGTCTAGAGAATCCATTAAATTTTATGTATAAAATTGGTGTTTTTTTTTGTTTTTTTTGTGGGAATGGCGTTTAATCTTTTCAATTCAAAATACATTGTTTTCTTTTGTGGGTATTGAGTAATGCTTGCTACGTTATATTCAACGAACACCAAAACTGGCCCGTAGATGAAACAGTAAGATTTGCACATGGTATCTTCCTCCACAAGATATTATTACCATGTTCATTCAAAGCGTGTAAATACGAACTCAAATGTTCAGGTTTTATAAATGGAAAAATGCTGTAAGTGTAGACTGTATGCAATTTTAAAACCGTATTAGTAATAATGTGTGATAATAAATGTTCAGAGGTAGCAGCTATAATATACTATTACAGAGATACAGCTATAATATAATATTAATTAGTTATCATTAGAATTGGAAAATTGCTTTATGATTTAATTATATCAAGCAAATTATAATGAGGAAACCAATGCGAAATTAGTGGAGAAATTTTTCTGAATACTACGTAGAATGAAAATGTTTTATTTTCTTTCCGAGATCAAGAATTAGAATTGTATATTGTACATATATATTTCTTTTTTTTTGCGGAAATTCAATCAAAAATAATATGTTAAAACTGCGTTTATAATTGTAATTCTCTTGTATGGAGCCCATTAGGGGTGTGTATTATGTAGTTTTCGGTATAAGAGAACGAGGCATTAAAATATTTATCGAGGCATTAATCATTGTAAGGTTTAATTAGTTGTATTTAAAAACTGAAAAAGTGCTTAATGTTCTTCTGAAAGAAAACAGTCTGTAAAAACATATCAACAATTGGCAAATCAACTCACCATCAGCCTAAGCAGTAAAATAAAAAGTATACCATCATTCCGTACATAGAAGCCAACTCGGATACGTCACCATAGATACTGTAATAAAATTAATTTCTAGTTTATTTTAATTGGCAATAAATAACTGAATACATGAAAATAGTGCTATATTTAAATGCTTACTACATACTACAATATTACAGTTGTAACATTGAACTTTTTCTTACAAATATGTGTTTATCTTTTTGATAACACCATGTTTAAATACATTAGACAGACTACATGCTTGTGATGCTTATCGTGTGTGAATTCAATGAGTAAGTAAACATAATCTTTAAAATGAAATTATGTTATCTAAATGTAATATCTACATGCATAAATTGGATTTAATGGATTCATGAATATATATAATACAGATTAAAATGCTTTTATCTTACAATAGGTGTTGTTAACATACCTTTTTAACATACAATTGAATTCACTCACCATATATATTACAGCTAGTGAATGATGTTAGTTTAATTGACTTTTTGAACCCTGAACTTAGAAAAATGTTACCATATTTTTTAAAACCAAATTGTCATATATATATTATTCAAATTATATACATTTTTTTTTTTCCTTACAATCCTATGGTTTAAAAATATTTGATGGCACAATAGTTTGGACCACAATAGAAAGTAGCCATTCCTGCAAATGGTACTAAGTCTCTAACTTTTAAGCAAGCAGTGAATATATTTTTAATTTAATTAACTTCTAAATTTTTTTTAATTTGTGAAAATCTTGAATGTGCCTGAAAACTGATTTCATCTAATCAAGCCAAGACTCCAGGTCTTGAGAAATTTTTGGTCAAATTAATTCTAATTTCATTTATGTTGAAGGATTTCCTTCTAAGGTATTCTCTAGCATTTTTCATTCAAATTAAGCTTTTTTTCCCAACTTGTTCAACTTTTTTTTAAAGTTTATAATTCTTGAAAAAAAATACATCTCCGCAGGGAGAGGTGAACTAATCCCTTTTTCTAGGATTTGGCGTCCCTGCGAGGATCCCAACCTAAAACAGCACAAACAACTTTCAAAGCTGACACCTTCAACACATTTATAGTACGCATAGGGTCTGCAGAGGTAGTTTTAGTATGCAACTATTTGGGTATAGCGAATCCATGGTTAAAATGTATCCCAACACAAAATTACATTTACAGATACAGCTTATTTTATGAAAGCTTACATATTATTAATAAACATTTAAAGGGACCACCATAGAAATTTGAAGGTGCAGTTTAGCTATAGCTTTACTGAGTAAAACTCCCACTTTAAATTGTGAATTGTGATTACTTCAGTAGGCAGGTCTTTCAAGTTTGCAACATATACATTACACTGAAGATACAACTTTAACTAGCTCTACAGTCAACAGTTTTCAATGTAATATCGATTTAATTTTGAAATAAAAAGTATTTGAAAGTGAAGGAAGTCAAACAAAAAAAATTATTTACAAAAATATGGAACGCTTTAAGAGTTGTTCCAGTCAAAGCAGAGCTCCTTGACTTTAGATTTTTTTTTGTCCTAGGACCTACTGCAATTCACTAGTGATTAGACTATGTGGTTTATAACGAAAAAACACTTGCTTTTTGTCAGTAGGAATTTGTAAATTTTTATTTGCTATATATTATATCCTCTTTATATTATTTTTACGACTTAACCTCTGTTTCAACAAATAACTGTATCTCAGAAGAATTAATCAAAAATTTCAAAAAGAATCTTAAATTTTTTGATTGTCTTTCACGCATAGATTTATTAATGAAACTGTAAAATAATTTCAAACGAAAAAAGTTCATTTTTCAAAAACCATGATTGCGAAAGTAGTTAAGAGAAAACTGGGTAAAAAATAAATTTTATTTTGAAGTTTATCTATATTTTCAGGTTAACTTCCTTACATTTCATTTTTCATTATTCTCGTAGACTAATATAAATATTTCCTCTTTTTTCTTCAGATAAAAAAAAAATAATGTTTTGGTCGTTTTCTTCATGTATAAGTTGAAAAACCAGAGGAGTGTACCGAAGTGCTGTATGGTTGAAAGAAGGCATAAGTTACCGATAGTTTGCTTTTGGTTAAATAGTAGCCCCAAGCTCGGTTCTAGGAAAACTGGCAACAACAACAGACAGTTCGTATCATGCAAAGCAGATCGAAAAATAAACGAATTTCAATATTTTTTTTAGCGTACGATCGTCCTAAATTTCTTCGCGAGGTTAATCTTGTTCAGGTAAGATGGTTTCTGTGTTTACGGAGATCTACTCCATTCTTTAACTCCTCTTTTATCATTGTACAGGACGACTTGAACTTAGATCAACTCTTTGGAGAGAGCAACTTCTCAAAACAATCTGATTTTATGTTACTAATCAACAGACACACTGGCAAAAGTGGCTTGAAAAATAAGAATTTCTTTTTATAATCTTTGTTTGGAGTCTCCTTCCAAAACGGAAAGGAGTGACAACATCTCAAATGAATAGGTAGCTCCTTTTTTTTGTCTTGTTTTCTCACTCGAGATGTTTTAGCCAGATGAGGCTAAATTCAGGATCTACGGGTCTATCTGTGAAATGGTAACTTTATGTAATTAATTTAATAAATAATACTAACAGATTTTATAATATAGAATCAATTAAATAGTATAATATTTTAAAAGTTTGTTAAAATATAACTAAATCCATAATTTTCATTTTTTTTTTATTCGTAATTTTTCGTTTTTTTGGATTTTATAACCTTTAGTTACAAAAACTGACATTTTCAAAGCCTATAACACCTTTTACACTTTCAATGTCTTGCAAAGTACTTATTTAAACAAATTAATGAATAAGTGAATAAATTAGTAGGGCACTGTAACTTCAATACGACTTGATAGGGCCTGAAAGAAGGTAGTTTTTCCCCTGGAGCCTCTTGAAGAACTTCAATTACGATCTCTGATTTGCAGTATTATGAATGTTCGGTGGCTGTAGAAATCGCGCGATCGGAGGTCTACCTCTCCTCCTTGTTATGTTCCTCACCTAACTACTGTCTCAACTATCCTAGTTCCGACCTGTATCTACCTAGTTTTGTCTCTAAAATTCCGATATCCTTAAACAGGAATCGCACCTCTGTCTTATGCTGGTATTAAATTCCATCTATTTACACTGCTTTCGTAAGCTTCTATCAGATCAGCAGCTTACAGAAAACAATTAAATTATTTCCCAAACATTTACACACAGAAACACAAACAAGTATTCTCGATGCCTTCGCTTTTAGAAGTCTAATTTACTTCGTTCATCGTTTTATTATTTTGTTTCAATGAATTATTTGTTCTTCCGCTTCTTATTAGTAAAAGATATTTATACTACTACTACATTTCAGTAGATACCATGGTATCTACTTTCCACCGACATCATTCCCGACAATAATAGACATTGTCCATCGAGTGAAAATGTTTCTCCGCATCAATACGTTCTTGGAATGCCTTAACATCCTGGTCATCACACTATTAACCGTGGTGCGGATGTTTTAAAATGATCTCGCCATTGACTATACCAAAGAAATTAAGCAAGCAGTTGAAGGGAACAAAATAAGAACTTGATATAAGGAAGAGAAGGCTTATTGTACATTTTTATTTACGAGAATTCGGTCAATAAATCAACTGTTTAAGGCCAATTTATTGTCTTCTGCAGAGTGTTATTTTGTGAGTTCTCTTGAGTTACAATAGTACCGTGAGTTACATATTATTCATAATCCATAAATCGACGGTTAACCCCAAAATATAAATACTGATCCTAAAATGACTTGCATTAGAAAAATATACATTTTAGTGAAGCCCAGCTTTTTGAGGCTAGACAGAGAGGATATGTACGTGTTTTGTGCATAATTTTAGGTGTTTTGTTTGTGTGAGGCACTTACACTAGTTGATCAGATAGAACTGAACTAGTTAATAGTTGCAATTATCAGAATCATTATTGAGAGATATGATTCCATTTACTATTCTGAGTACTACAGACAACAATAGACCGCAGAGCATCGTTTACAAAAAAATCTAGTCCGTTTTAATTCTGACTGTACACCTCCATCTCCTCATACACTTCTGAGAAAAGCCTTTGTTTATGGTGGTCTGCCATAATTTATGTGGGCTCCCGCTTCATTATCCATAGAGAAGCATTCAGACCAGTCTTTCTATGGCCCCAAAATTTCTACTTAAAACTCTTTTACCGTGTAATCTCCAAAAACGGAATCGAATACTATTAAAAAGGCCAACAGACTATCTGGCAGAATTTTTGCTCTGATTTTTCCCTCGACTTTATTTGTATAAGTCTCGAGATTTCTATACAACCGAAACGTTAAGCCCACTCTTCTACACTCTCTCCAGTTTTCACGCTTGGTTTCTTCGATGTTTCATGATCATCATCTTTTATAATTCATTAGTTACCTTCTAAACGTTCTAGCTGCTTCTTCGAATACTTGTAATGTTGGAGATAAAGGCTCACTGATTCAAGCACTGATTAAAAGCCGTTTGCACATGCGAGATGCTGGAATATTGTAACAGGTAGCAATCAAGACTTGTAAAGAAGTAGCATATTGACTAGTATAGTGTCAAAGTTACAAAATAGGAGTTTTTAAACGCAACGAAAAAAGCCATAAGGCCCTATCACTTTAAATTTTGGATTGTTTTTTTTTCTCGTACAATTGTACTTTTGAGGTCTTCTCTGGATAACTGCTAGGTTCAAAATTCCTCTCTCAAGTATCATTAAAGGGCTATTTATTGATGGCAATTTATGGACTAGCATATAGAGGCTGAGATCCTGTATTAAGGCCGAAATCATTTTCTCATCAGTACAGAAAAGAGAATGAATTCAAAGATCTGGCCTGTGTTCCCAGATCTAGGGACAAGAAAAGGGTCCATTATTTTAAGGTTTCTTTTTTTTTATTCCCAAAATTTGTTATTCTGATTTTGGTGAATGTTCAGCATTTTATTTTTAGAATTGTTGGAAGCGCGATGCCTGACTACTGGTCAACCAAAGTTATGTATTGTATAATTACACTCACACTTATCTAAAAAATAAATAAAACAAAAACCTGTAACCCGGAGAAAATAAAATTTTGGAAACTTAACCATTTAAATTTTGTTTTCACAATAATTGCATTATAAGTAAAATTGTTATTGTTTCACATCAGATTCTTTTTCACTTTCAAAAATAAAGTATGAAACAAATATGAATGTAACATAGTAATTATTGAAACGCTTATTGCTGTACACAAAAAGCTCCAAAATTCTGAAATTATCATTAATATTTTATCACTAATCAGTGGTCAACATTATCTAAAAACAGTAATTAACACTGAAAGCATAATGTGCTTTTGTCATTCATTTATTGCAATAATTTTTTTTTTTTCTTTGCTTAAGCATGCAAATTGAATAATTTTTAAATTTATACGTACTACTTTTCCCCTAGAAAAAGAAAAAAAAATACAAATAAAATAAAAATAGCAACTCTTTTCAATAAAAGGGTGTTTTACATCATTTTTTTTTTTTTTAAACACAAATTAAAAAGTAAACAGAAAAAGAAAAAATTTAACTTGATAGCGATTTAGTTCTTAAGAATGCATCCCTGCGTTTTTCTGCGGTGGTTCTAAGTCGGGTTGGGTCAAAGAGAGCCTGAAAAAGAAAAAATGGAAGAATGTTTTCTTTATTTGGTTAGTTTAAAAACAATTACCTTATATTTTCCTTAACTGCTTTTAGTATGGTGATCACTCTCTAATATGGTTCATTATTTTAACGTACAGCGTTTTTCATTCATTATGATGGTCTAATATAACGATAGTTCTGTTTTAATAATAATTTTTATAAGGGGAGACGGTGATATGTGTTTACAACACATTTTTTTTGGGCGATGAACTTGTTTTTAGAGGTAAAAAATTGCATCGATAGTGAACAGCTTTATAAATAAAGACAAGTAATGCTAAGACAGTCCTTTGTTTGCTTTAGAACAGTTATAAATGTTTGAGTGACGATTTTTCTGGTAAGAATCCTGTTTCCTACCCTAACTTTTAAACAAAATTGAAAACTGACCTTCGGTGGGACAGGATTTGTTTTTGTTTCAATAAGGTTTTTTTTCTGTTCAGAGTTGCCACAGTTTTAATGAAGTTATCTGTATAAGATTAACAAGGATTAGTCGCAACGGGGATGGTGGATGCAAACAATGCTCCTTTTGTACCAACTCATGGTACAATATATAAACACAACGCTAATACCCAGGAAAAGAAGTATTTCAGAAGTTCTTCTCAAATGTGACAAGTTTATTGGCTAATTTTGATGAGTAAAACAATCATACAACTAGCGTTTAAATTTTAATGTAAAATTTTAAACTAACTAAATAACCAAGTCTGTAATTTTTAATAATTTATTGATGGCTGAAAAAGGTATACTGGATTTGCTGAGCAAAGCTAGATTTGTTTGATTTACTGACTTTAGGAGATAGTTTACCTTCGAATATTGGGTTTATCATAATCATCCATGCTCATGCCGCGAGCAAAGCGTGGTTTGTTGTCACCATGGAAAGAACAGCCTGAGAATGCTCGCTGCCTTTCAACACCCGGTAAGGTAACTGAAGTTAGCCAGCCAAGTCCTTTACAGAACAGCAAAATCGCCCTCGCAACTTTAGCTGGCTGCAAAAAAAAAATAAAAATAAAAATGAAACCTATGTTTCAGAAATAGATTTATTGCAATTTAGATAAATAATGATAAACTGGTCTTATTCTTTATATTAATTTAAAGAGGTATCTTCTTCGATTCAGAAATTCATATTTACAATCTCATATTCATCTAAATTCACATAGTTATCGCAATTGTATGCAGTAAACTAATAAACATCGTATTGCAGCTAATATGTTGGATTAGTTGAAATAGTTGAAGAGAAGGACCTGATGAGACTAGGTCCAGGGTGCGACAATTAGTCTAAGACAGCGCATGACACACGGGTCGGTAGAATCAGGGAAACAAATCATTTATTATTTTGTCCTGAGACAATAATCCTTAAGGACAACGACAAAATAATTTAAATTTGAGAAATTGTACATAATAAGCTCTTTGTGCAAAATCGGGTAGAAATATAAACTTGAAAATTCAAGTAGTTAAAAATATAAAATACAAAAAAATGTTAAATTAAATTTAAATAATAAGAAAAACAAATATAACTAATTTATTAATTGGTGCTATCTTTGAACAGCTACATTAAATGATTATATAATTCAATTTTAAGGGTGCTATTGTTATTTTATGGCTCAAAAATGGTGGAAAAGAGTGACAGAATAAAGAGGATTGAATTAGGAATGAATTTTTGCAAAGAACGCATATGTATGAAAAAATAATAGAACTAATATTAAATGTTCTGGTTTTTCTTAGATCTAACTTGGCCCTTACTGCTGAACATATCAAGTAAATATTGAGGGTGTTGATTCCTGAAGAGCATGTACAAGTAGTTGTCATGGAAATACTTCTTTCTATCCTTCACATTCAGCTAATCAAAAAGTATGAAATAAGTGGAGTGAGTGAGAGTGATGCCGCAGCCGCAGTTGCGATGAAAGAATGGTGAACTGGGGTCTGATGTTTAAGAACAGAGAGGATTATATGAAAGAATAAGAGAATGCCGGTAGAGGATATGGAGGGATGGAAATCGAAAGCAGTACTCACCAGTCTGGATGAAACAAACCCATGTTGTAAGATTACACAAGAAAAAAAAGAAGCATTATCTTAGTAGGTAAATAATATGAAGCTAAGATTACCGTTTCTGAAAGTACATCTCCTGCTCTGTCAATTTTTAGAAGGGTTGCATGTTTCTTATCAAGATCTCGATGGAGCTTTTCAACCACATTGGCAAAGGATCCATTCATTCCGGTGATGAGAAGTACATCGCCTTTGTACTGCTTCAGCGGCAAATCAGTGCGACTGAAATTCAAAAGTGTACTTAAAAAACCGTATAGTATTAATTTGAAATTATCAATTGTCTTAAAGCAGCACCTATCGATTGCGGCACAATTTTGGGTAGGGTTGAAGACGTGAAAAAGGCTATGATAGAAAACCTAAATGAATTATAAAAAAATATTGTTTGTAAGTAATATTTAGTATTTTATGTTATCTTTTGAAAATAATTACCATTACTGCTGCTTACCGGTAACAGTATAAGTTCTCTTGAAAAATTTATTGAATTATCAACAGTCAATAATTTCAAAATAAAGTTTAATCAAAACCAGAATAATTTTCCCAAATTTGGTTACAAATTTCAGAATGATAATCTAACACTGGCTGAAAAGGCTATAAAATTGTTACTCCTATTTGTAACAGCTGAAAGTGGATTTCAAACAATGATTGTTACTAGAAATAAGATTAGAAACCGACTCGATGTTAGTTCATTGGTGAGATTAGCTTTAACTTATTCTATTAAACACAGAGTTTTTTTCTTACAACTTGAGTTAGTTAACAAGTCGTTATTCTCCTGGAATAACTTTCGACGAATTAATTTGATACAATTAATTAAATACTATGTCTATGTGGGATGTTGGTTGCTCGAATACATCAAAAGACTTATTCCAAGCAAAATTGGATCCCTATTAAGTCTCTAACTTGAACTAAGTCCCTTTTTTAACAACAAATAGTATTCACTATAGAAAATTACAATATTCATTCTTTATTAATTGCCAACAATTTTTTTTATACGGATGAACAAAAAAAATTACTCACTTGAGGAATGAATTCACATACATCTTGACGTTGTGCAAATTAATTGTACCACGAAGTTTTTGGATGAACTCACCAATAACTTTTTCTGTGTCTTCATTTTCTTTGATTAAATGCTGAAATCACATTCAAAATTCTTTTAGTTTTTGTACAATGTTATAATTTGTAAAATTCCAGTTGTAGTTATTGGAACAAAATTTGGTTTAAAATATTGGCATATATACGCTGCAAATATTTCTTGTTTACTTCATACTAGCCTTTTGTGTACTAAGGCAAATTAGCCATTATTCGTAGAGGGACGCTGCATATTTATAGTTGAACTTGTTGTGGTATAGGACTGTAAGTTTTAATCTTAACAAGTTAACTGTAAAATTACGCTTTGTAAATGTAGCCGAATAGGCGGGCCATGGCAACTCTCCTAGAACCCTGAGTGAGAACCTCATAAGATTAAAATAATGTCTTAATTATTAATGACTATCAAATATTAATGTTTATTTAATAGTTTAAAGAGAGCAGGTTGGCTAAATTATTTTTTAAACTTATTCTCTGAAACAATCTCATTAAGAAAGTGATTGTAGTGTATCCGAATTGAAAGAATAGAAATTGAAAAACTTCTATGTACTTTAATTTTTAAACCAAACACGATCGTTCAGTCATGATGTTTAGTCAACAAAGCGAAATTCAAAGATAAATTTATTTCTAAAATGAGATTTTACCTGAAGGACAAAATGCTGCGTAAATCAAAACAAAACTTCTATTAGATACTGTTTATTTTCTGGGCATACTTACATTGGTTATTTTTTATTTTTATTTATTTATTTATATTTTTTTAAAAGTATCGATATATAAGATTTATAAAATATACTTACATGTCCAAATTTGTGGAAAACCAAGTAATGTTCAGCAGAGTGGCTTACTGAGCCTTCCTTTCCTTTCCAGCTAACAAACTGAAACCAACAATTTAGTCAATATTTTTTTCTGATTTATTATAAGAGCAGTTCAGTGCACAAATCGATTAACTCCACTTTTTGAAATAGCTTAAATTTAAGTTGCTAAAACACTTGGTTCAGTCATAGCTTTTTTATATTTATAATAAATTTCACCAAATAATAAAGATTAACACCACTAAACGACACAAATTTTTTGAGCCATTGTGTAATAAATAAATTATTTCAGAAGCCATTTTCATTAAATGTAAATTGTTGCAATAATTCAACTAAAATTCAGTGCCAGGCGCTGAATGATAACGGTAAATTTATTTGAATTTAATAAATGCGTACAAATCCCATCTGATCAGTGTTGATATTAACAAAATTTTCAATATTAGATATCGTCAGTAGCTTTAACCGTGAACAATCTTACCTCAATTTAAATATCCCCTTTGGATTTTTAAAGACCATATGTCAGGTACGGTTAATGAGTAAAAAATTCCCTAGATTAATAATAGATAACACAAAATATGACTTTAAACCGGAAAACAATTGTGCCCTGTGCAGTTCAGATAACGCTAAGGATACCATTGAACATCTATTGTTGGATTGTACCTTTTTTACTTATTACAGACTGAAGTATTTACGGAGGTTTGATTTGACAAGGAAACATTCAGAATTAGACAAATTAGACATTCTACTGAATTGTACCAGTTTGGATCAGATTAGGCCTATCTGTTTATATTTGAAAGTTTGTTTAGCCTTGAGAAGGGAAATTAAGCCGTGGTTGTTGAATAGAAGTTGAGTCTGCCCTAAGCATCTTAATAATAATAATTAATAAATAAAAGTGAGTAAATAGATTAATATAATAACTGCTATTTGTCTGTTTCGTTAGGGGGACTTTGTATTCAGATAAACATTTCTGTAATTTTGTTTCTTTTTGCTCGTGTGTTTAACTGAACCATTGTAAAACAGCTGTACTCTGGCTATAAATTGTTATTTTGAAGCCAAATAAATAAAAAAAAATAAAAAACTATGGATAGTCCAAGATGACATCAAAGTTGGCTGGGAGAACGGATATTCCGTTTAGATAAATAGGAAGTTATTTTTGTTATTGTTTTAGGCGAATATTACAAATTAATAATTACAAAAAAGATCAAATGAAGCTAACTATCTCTTAAATTGTTGTAAATTCATTTAAAATTTGAATTCATAAATAAACCGAACCACTAAACGACACAAATTTTTTGAGCCATTGTATAATAAATAAATTATTTCAGAAGCCATTTTCATGAAATGTAAATTGTTGCAATAATTCAACTAAAATTCAGTGCCAGGCGCTGAATGATAACGGTAAATTTATTTGAATTAATATTATAGAGGGAATTTAAAAAAAACAATGTACATTATTTCATCGCATTTCTTCATTTTGTTTGTTTTATGGTGTTAATCAAGTTGTGCATGAACTCATGTATTCTTTGTAAGCTTAAAAATTATGTTGACTAAATAGAGCAAATAATTTATATAAGGACCGTTCAAAAAATCAGCCAGCAAGCCTAAAAGAACTCTTCTTACAAATATTCAATCATCCTGTAAAATCAGCAACCTTGTCCTATGTCCCTCTCTTCTGAGGTTAGGAAAACTTGTCACCATTTTCAGCCTATTTATTTACTATTTTGGACTGTTTGCTTCGAACATCGATGGAATGGAATTCAAGCAACCAACCACGAACTTAATTTTATCATACACTTCTAATTAAAAATATTTGAACTGTGACAACATGGAATGCTAATAGTATTTATTTATTTATTTATTTTTTGAAACTAATATAAACTAATTAAAAACACATCAAGATAACCATGTTGGACTAAACTAAATCTATCCAACATGTTTTACTGCACTAGAATGACTTTGAGATAATATTCATTCCAGCTATCGTAGGAAGCATGAATTATAATTATTATTATTAATATAAAAATTAATTTTTTGAATAAGAGTAATATACTTCTGTTTTTTTTTTTTTTGACGAAATATTTTTAAAAAGTATAAAATATGGGAAGTTATCTGTCGTGGTTGGTAGCCATAACACCTTCTTTTTTATTGCTCGTAAAATAAGGACTCTTTCGTTTGCTTTCGTTGTTGGTGAAATAAAGTTTTAATTGTTCTCTTGTAAAAATCACTTCTGCATTTGTAATGCTCGTCTAATATAGGCCAATCTTTGTGACCTAGAGAGATTGCTTTTTAACCCTGTACCTGAACACCTTATAACATGTTTTTGCCGTGTAAATTAAGATGTTCAAAAATAATAGCTTTATTAGCCAGAGGTATTTCTTGTACAAAATATCAATATAAAATACGTAATTTGTAAAATATTAATTTAATTGAAGTATACCTTAAAATTTTAATTTGTTTAATAATTTTTACACCTCTAAAGATAAAGCTAATCCAATATTCTAAATTCAATTATTGATCTAACCTTCAACTGATAGTCTATTCGTCTAAGTTCAGGGTTTATTTTTTTTTGAATTATATAAACGATTGCAGAAAAAAATAACTTAAATATTGAACACATGAAGATAAGTGTGAACAATAATAAATTGTTTTCAGCAAACGCATATTAATGCAGTTTTTGCCTTAAATGCAGTTAAATGCCTTTTTATTATTTTTTTAAATTTTTATTGGACTTTGTGTTAAACTTTTCAACTAAGTGCTACGATTGAATGCGGCTACAAAAATATGTACTAAATATACAATACTATTTTTTTTTTGTCTTTAGTAAATTAAATAAAATCCAAGGCTCTTGGCCTGTAATCCAACCTCATTCTGCAGTACATTACAGTTTTGCGGGCTTTGCCTCCAACCGTTCGGCTAGGCGCTTTACACTTGTGATATTGAATATTGAAATGAACTTTTAAACCATTTATTATTTAATAGTTCCTCTTTTTTTTTTGTCAGGAGTGGGCTACATACTATTTCTCTTTTTAAATAGTCCATTTTTAGTTCAAAATTATCTTTGTTAAGATGAAACTGTTGAACAGTAATAGCTCCTTTTCTTGTGAAATAAAGAACCAATTTAATGTAGGAGCTAATCTTTTTTTTTTTTAGCTTATTTTTGGCATTGGCTTTCGCCATACAGTCAGCATCGTCTAGGAGCTTATCACTAGAATATCACTCACTCTCCATTCTTACTTATAAATACATTCGCTTCACACATTCATCCCTCTACTATATACAACTATTTACATACAAACTTACAACTAATGGATGAATCAGTACTCTATATTCCTGCCATCCTTATAGCTTAACCGAAATTAAAATCACCGTAATCCTTCTCTAATCATTTTCTTCCATTCATTCTAATCGGCTATGACTTTTATTTTCATATAACATTCATATTTCATTGCTAGCTCTGCTATAGATTTAAGCACACAGATGTTAGTGGAGAATATTATGTCTTCGTAGCGAAATGGTGCATCTAAATATTTGTATAAGTCGTCAAACATTCGTTTCCTTTCTACCACTTAACGTGGTCATATCATTATTATATGTTTGAAATCCTCCTCCTCATTGCAATCTACGCAAAGAGGAGAGAGGACCTTTTTGTTGATCCTGTGTAGATACGATCCGCACACCGCGTGGTTCGCTCTCAGCCTGCTTATTGTCGTAACAACCCATTTATCAGTGACAGTTCCTCTTAAAAACCATGGTTGTCTAGGAGCTAATCTGATGTTTAATGCTTCAGCAAAGTGCTTTCTCATTTTCTTATTCAATGTTTGTGAAACAAACTATCTCTTGTGAGAGAGCTCAAATCCTGGATACCAACTAGCTTCTCGACAAACTAGGACTGGCTTTTCCAAATATTTATTGAATTAGGCACAGCTAATACGACATTAGCTCGTATATTATTAACTAATACTAGCATAAACTTATCTTTAAATTTACAAAATAATTTAATAGCATAGATTACTAACTTTTGCTTTAAAATTCTCTTTGACTGAGGTAGAAGATCCTGTACAATTTATGAGTATAAGACCTACCACCCTGGTCGGGTGAGCGATGGCAAATCGGGCAACTACGTTGGCACCAGCACCTTCGCCCAGTCCAACTACATACTTTACATGTAGGAAGTCTAAAACAGTCACCAGATCTTCGCCTAGGGTTTGCAATGAAGGAAATGCACTGCAAACATAAGTTACATTGTTTTAAATAATCAAAGAGAATGAACATAATTTAATTTCCTTAGAATCGTGCAAAAAAATCCAATATTTACCCCAAGATAACAAGTTACTGATATTAATATGCGTGTACTTATCATAAGATCACCATGTTAGATTTTATAATTATCTGTTTATTTAAATCAGGTTTACTAGTTAATTGTCTATAATTATGCAAATTGTTTCTAACTGGCTGAAATTATAAGCTGAAGTATGTTTGAAATGTTGGGTACTAGCTGATTTGTGTTAATCAAGGGTCATTTAATGAACTCTTATACGAGGTGTGGCTATTAAATAACGAGACTATTGCTGTAAAACATTTTATTTTAAACTGATACATATTTAGTTATTATCACCTTCAATATACACCCCTCCCCTATCCCTATAACGCTCGAAACAGTGTTCGAAACAGTGCTGGAAGTCTTTTTCTGTGAGCTCCTGCATGACGCATGCCGCTTTTTCTTTCACAGCTTCAACAGACTGAAAATCGTGTTCCTTTTAATGCAGATCTGACTTTGGTGGGAACAGATAAAAGTCACATGAGGGCCAGGTCAGGCGAATAAGGAGGATGGCCTTGACAGACAATGCAGTTTGGGCTGGCGCGTTTTCTTGATGGGAGAACCCATGACTTGTTCTTCCACAAATCGGGTCGTTTTTTTTCCTTACTCTTTCACGGAGTTAAGCAAGCACATCACGGTAGTAAGGTTGATTAATTATAATCCGAAATTTTCATCCGTTTTGGACGTGGAAGGGCTACCCGGCCGGTCATCATCTCCGACGTCTTCTCGGCCATCTCGGAAACGCTTGAACCACTCAAAAAACTTGCGCACGTGATTAACATTCATCGCCATAAACTTCTTTTAATAAAAGATAGGTTTCAGCAGCGGTTTTACCAAGTTTCATGTGAAATTTCACGACAATTCGTTGCTCTACTACATGTGTAGTATCATGTTTTCGGCAAAACGATAGCAGTATCAGTCTCGTTATTTAATAGCCACACCTCGTACTTAACTTTTTCAACTGTAAATTTTTTGTTAAGGAGAATTACTATAGTTGTTGAAGTGACTTATAGAAATAGCAAAGATATTAGACTATATTAACTTTTCTCGCAAATTTTCTGCCAATTCCTCATGGCCAGGAACATCGATATGGATGAATATGGATCTCTCTTTGATCTCACTCATGCACGGTCTGCTGATGAAGTCTTCTATCGCATAATCTGTAAACAATAACAGAATTTCATTATTGTAATTTTACTTATACCATCAAATAAAAAATAGCCGAATATTGCTGAGTATTAACCATGCCAATATTAGCCAATCATTCATATGAATTCTTCTTGCGTATGCAGCAGAGTACTTTGAGAAACTTTAAGAAAGCTTATTTCATCTACTTAATCGCTCTGCCAAGCATATCCCAATGCGGACTATGTCCTGGCCTTTCTCATGATGATGGTCGTTGATACAATTGAAAAGTATGGAGTCATATTTAAATTCTAACCAACAATATACAGCTGGTAAAAAAGAGAGGGATTCATTGACATTCGATAAACTTGTGGCCATCCCATGTCGCCATATTCCTAAAGGATGAATTTAAAGTAATAACCAGTTGCGGATTTCCGCAAATTAAATAGAATAGGTGCGCATTATTAATAATTTTTCCCCTCTCCACGTTAAACAAGATGTATAGGTTAGGTTTTAAAGCGTAAAACAAGAGGATGATTCCAAGATCCAAGGAGAGTATGATGGGAAAAGATGATCCACAATTTTTGTACTTGAACGGGTGAATGATTCACCAGCCATTAGCTGGCCCGATACACATTGCTGAAGCCAACTGTACAATAAATTGATCAGATCTGTGCACGGTTTTACTCGGCAAGTTGATTGTTGTTCCTGTACTGTTTAAAGAGGTCATCAAATAAATTAAGAAAAAAAATAAAGGCAATTTGTTGAAATACAAAAGAGTTTTATATGAATACTTACGATTGCAACCTAAATCGTGAACAGTGAGGAAAGTTGCTCTTTTGTCTTGTTGCGATATATCCCCCTGCAAACATCAAACATTTAATGCAGCAAAGAAAATGGGTCAGCAGCGATCTATGTAATATTCTAGATCAAAGCTGCTATCCAACTGATTTATTTTTCCTTTTTACTCGTTGTTTTGTAGGTCCCTTGAATAAGAAAAAGTAATTTTTATACGTTATACTGTTTATTAAGTGTAGAGTTAATTTACTGTCTGTTTTCTGTATGAATGGGGTTTCGTTAGCATAATCCAGAAACAAAGTTTGATATTTGATTAGGTGCCACCTGGGGGAACCAGACAATAGTAATCAGACAATAATAACTATGCCGTAACTATAATGATCGTTCAGGCTACTGCACATACTTTCAAAATACAGAAGTAAAAGTAATGTAGAATAGAATAGATAAACTTTATTTAACAATTGAAGGTATACCTATATACATATGTACATAAGGAGTGCCAGTATAAATACTATAACCTCCTGCTAATTACATAAATTGTTACTATAGTATAAAAGTAAGTAATGAAGGGAAAAACAATGTAAAACCCTCAGCCTCTAAGGAAGGTTTTACTTCAGGGAGTCCTAAACTCTCCTGTGCCTGTGCACCGAGTCCAAACTATAGTCCCCTATTTGTCTGCATAGATGGATGCGACTTGATTCACACTTACTGAAGTAACCAGTAGCGAGGTAATTGATGTAGTGGTTCTACATAGTCCATGTTGGTGTTGGAGTGTAAGTCTATAATACGGTCTGTAGCGGGGGGAAGTTGTCACAAGCCTGAGGAATTTATTTTGTATGATCTGCAGCGAGGCGATATTGAATCGACATGTCAGATTCCAGAAGGGACAAGCATAAAGTAACATGGGCCTGACCGCTACCTTGTACAGGAGGAGTTTATCCTCTGGAGACAGATTAGAGTCTCTGCAGAACAGCGGGAATCGCACTCGAATCGCTGCCTTGCCTTTATGTGGGAATTAAAAGTCAGCCCACGATCCAGTAATACTCCAAGATACTTGATAATGGCAGCCCACGGCACAATCCGTCCCCCGAAGTGGACATGTCGATACAAGATCGGCCTGCGTTTAGTAAAAAGGATAGCCTCTGTTTTTACGGGGGTTAATTTTTATTTTCCACTTGGTGAAAAATCTGTCCATACATGACATGGCCCTAGTAAGCCTAATGACTATCTCCAGGACGAAGCATAGACAGCGACGTCATCAGCATACGAAGGCCAGTCGAACATCCTTTGGTCGAGGCATTGGGTTAAAGTAAATAAGAAATAAGACCTAAAAGTAAAGTAACGCCTACTTTTTGCAGGCGGGCTTAAAGTCTAACTACCAAATTAGATGCTGTGGATGGTGGCGACGAAGCAAACGTACTTTACAGCAAATCCATTCTAACAATTAAATAAAATCCAAGTCCTAGACCGGGAATCGAACCCAGTACAACAATACGTATTAGCTTTTTCGAGCTGTACCTCTAACTAGCAACCTACGGGCCGCATGCGGCTCCCCGAAATAATTTCTTGTGGTCTACGAAGTATTGAGATAAAATGAAAATAGAAAAAGTTTTTACGAAGGAAATAGCACTTGGGGTAAATCAAAGCAATACTGTACACACAATTCCCTGGTTAACCTTTTAACTACTGAAGACAAGTATACACGTGACCCCAGGGCCTTTTCTGGGAGGGCCTGTAGGCTTGTATAAACGCGCTGACTTAGTTCCAGAGACGTTTGGGAGCCACTATGTTTCTGCCACTCTCAGTGGAATTCCAGGATGATTCGGTTTTTTAAAAAGACGAAGTAGGTATTCCCCAAAATATATTTTTATTTAGGTGAGAAATATCCAAAATTGTTTGCTGTACAAATTTTCTGTTATTTTGGGAGTACGCCCTTGTGTGAGCAACTATTTCCGTCCATGAAATTAAATAAAACGGCATACAGATCAAGATTGACTGGACAAACATCTATCTGCCTTAATGAATCCAGATATTGGATATTTGGAAAAATTTGTAAATATGTTGTGGCCCACGTGAATCTTGCCTGTTGTACCAAGTGGCCCGTGGTTTAATTGGGTTTGACACTTCTACTCTAACCGTTAGGCTAATATGCACCTCTGTGATTCATACACTTATTCATAGCCTAATGTTAATGATGTGATTAAATGTTTGCGTTTCATAATAATATATTTTACTTAAAGAGAAAGGTACATACATAATTATGGAATACATATTATTTGGCTATGGCAAGTGCCGTCTACCAGAATTTACTAAATATCAATAGAAACAAAAATCAGAAATTAAATTTCAAAAATCACACACACACTAGAAAATAACAAATCACAAGTTGCATAAAATAACATTTTCCAAATAATTAAATTGTAAAACCGGAATTATCTGTCTATATAAAGTTACAATTCCATATCGGAAGGCGGATGAATTGGCAAAAAGAGGTGCGCAAATGGATCAACCTGAGTAACCAATCTCCATGCATGCTTTTAAAAGGATAACTGCTGCCTGTCTTCGATCAGTGAAGTGAAGTGCAGACAAAAAGCAAAAGCGGATGGAAAACGGTGGCAAGTATTTGGTTGAACCAGAAGGGACGGTGTAGCCTGCTTCAGACTGCTCACGGGGTCATGATTATTTGCAGGCCCATTGGGTTAGCGGCGGACCCGACCTGCAATCTGTGTGAAACAGAGGACATGTCCTCCGAACACCTTGACGTATGTCCTTCTACCGAAGACGTAAGAAATCTTATTCTATCGGACGATTTCTACAGAAAAAAAAAAGCATTTGTGTACTGGGAAGCCCGACGTCGGTTGGCAGAACTGCCGTGACTTACGGGTGGCGTAGATAAAAAAAAAAAAAAAAAATATCGGAAGCCCCAGCAAATTATTAATGACGAGCGTAATAACCGTGGTCAAGAATGGACGTGTCTAGACCAAAACCAAATGATCTGCTCCCGATGCATCCTTGAAAATCGTGGGAATAAGTCGTTGCCAAAGAAAGGCAATGAATAAACCAGAAAAAAGTTTTCTATTGATAATTTGACAAGTTATTTTGTCTTAGAGTCCTGTTATCAGATAGGGAAAAGTTGTTTAGAATTTATTAAAACGTTTAATTTTAAGCACTTTGAAGGTTTCACAATATTATCATAAGCTCCGCTAACCCATGTTTCAACCAAAGCGTTCCGAGCTTGGTTCAACCATTCGGTTTCTTTTACTCGCCCATTCCATACATTATGATCACTAAATCTCAACCCAGATTTTCTGAATTCAGTAAACTCAGTTATTTTTCATGTTTAGTTTTTGGTTTACTTGTGGTAAAGTATCTTTAACCCCACTAGGATATTTATTAACAAAGCCAAATTATGGAAGTCATAAATAAAATTTCGAAAAGCAGAAAACATTACCTGAACATGGACGATCAGGTCACCACTTTTTTCAGTTGTTATCATGTATCTCTGAAACAAAACAAAAAATAGACATTAAGTTTTTTTATACTTAAACGGTACAAAAGTTGTTGACCAGCGAATTTGATAAACGAAAGCATAGTATTGGGTAGGCTCAATACTTATCTATTTATTTAATCTCCGTACAGTAAAGTGATTGATATGTGCAACTATTTGGGTTAGCTGTACCCAAAATCAATCTTTTGTATGTTAAAAGAGGTCTAAGGAGAGCGTCTTGTAGAGCAGTACAGTGCCAGCAGTATTTAGAGCGGTGTGTTTCTGTTAATTAGTGGGTATAACTGTTTCAGTCGAGTGTATGCAGCTTGTTGCAGTTTTTTGTGTTGATGTGCAGTCTGCCGGTCCTTTCGTCAGTGTGTTGCTAGCTGTAATCTCCAGACTGGGCAGGCTGGATGTTAAAAGAGGTCTAAGGAGCGTCTTGTAGAGCAGTACAGTGCCAGCAGTGTTTAGAGCGGTGTGTTTCTGTTAATTAGTGGGTATAACTGTTTCAGTCGAGTGTATGCAGCTTGTTGCAGTTTTTTGTGTTGATGTGCAGTCTGCAGGTCTTTTCGTCAGTGTGTTGCTAGCTGTAATCTCCAGACTGGGCAGGCTGGATGTTAAAAGAGGTCTAAGGAGCGTCTTGTAGAGCAGTACAGTGCCAGCAGTGTTTAGAGCGGTGTGTTTCTGTTAATTAGTGGGTATAACTGTTTCAGTCGAGTGTAATGCTTGTTGCAGTTTTGTGTTGATGTGCAGTCTGCAGGTCTATTCGTGCAGTGTGTTTCTAGCTGTAATCTCCAGACTGGGCACGCTGGATGTTAAAAAAGGTCTAAGGAGCGTCTTGTAGAGCAGTACAGTGTCAGCAGTGTTTAGAGCGGTGTGTTTCTGTTAATTAGTGGGTATAACTGTTTCAGTCGAGTGTATGCTTGTTGATGTACAGTCTCTAGGTTAGTTGTGCATCTAGGATTACGGCCAAGATCCTTTTGTTTCCAGGGATATTCCTGATCGTTGCGCATTAATAGGCGTTGGTTTTCATTACGGAAGACTGTCGTTCCAGAGCACTGTCCGCTCCCCAGTTGGAAGTCTCCTCTGGTTACTAGATTATCCATTACCGGACTGTGAACTTTAATACGCATCTGAGGAGAGAATATCTAAAGGCCAGTGCTCTAACCTATGAAACTGGACTCGATGTCTAGTTTAGCTTCCTTGCTGAATAATCTAGAAAAAGGACGGAACTGGAAAAGTAGGGTCTTAAAAGTAGACATTGTAGTCTAACATTCACAACTATGTGCCCGTAATATTTGAGATCTATGTCGCAGTTTCTCTTGAAACTCAACTCACTTAAAATCACTCGTATAAGAAAAACATTTAAAAATTCTCGCAAAAGAAAGCCTTGTTGACCGTTAGACGAACCAAAATATTTAACTAAAACGAGTTAGTTGTATTAAAAACTAACATAGTTATATATGTAAGAAATTGATATGACTAACATGTTTGTAATATACACATTTATTAGCTTAATGGCCGACTGTAAACAGGCTGTTCATATTCTATTATTAGTAATAAACAATTCCGAAATGGGGCAATTACAGGAAGCGCATGATGAGAATTTATTGTCCTGCGTGTGTAATGATCCGGCTAGGGAAGTCACTTAAACTCCCAAACAAGGACAACACACCCTTGAAAATAATAAACACCGTTTGTCGCATAGTTCATCACTTTTAAATTCTGTCTACTTATAGAAACGCTATGGCAGCAATTAGTGCATGAGGCACATTGTTTAGTCATAAAAGATGAAAGTATTATCACTCAATATATAATTAAAATCTTTATTAAGAAAAAAATGAAGAAAAAGGCAAAAGATGTGATTAAGTCGGAGGTCGCTAACGATGTACGAGGTGTGGTGGCTATTAAATCACGAGACTGATGCTGCTACAGAAGAACTATGCATACGCCAAATCTTAACGACCGACAGCTGTGCAGCGTAAAGCCTTCTCTTTCGATTGTAGCGTCTCACGTGTTTGTAGAGAAATCTGTCTGACCGGAACCGTCGTCTGTGTAAGGAGGTGTTAGTTTCGTTTTACCGAAAACATGATACTACACATGTAGTAGAGCAACGAATTGTCGTGAAATTTCACATCAAAACTTGGTAAAACCGCTACTGGAAACTTATCTTTTATTAAAAGAAGTTTATGGCGATGAATATTAATCACGTGCGCAAGTTTTTTGAGTGGTTTCCAAGATGGCCGAGAAGACGTCAGAGATGATGACCGCCCGGGTCGCTCTTCCACGTCCAAAACGGATGAAAATATCGATTATAATTAATCAACATTACTACCGGCGAGGTGCTTGCTCAACTCCGTGAAAGAGTAAAGAAAAAAACGACCCGATTTGTGGAAGAAGCTCACACTGCATTGTCGTGTCAAGACGTTTCTAGCCAAGTACAACATCCTAGTTTTACAGCAATAGTCTCGTTATTTAATAGCCACCCCTCGTATTTAGTCGATTTCATGCGCCCATTATTCGATTTGTTGTTCGGTATTCTATCGTTATCGACTTAGAATGTTGAACCATGACCAGAAATTATTAGCATACTTTCCTTAAATTTTTTGAAAAAGAATAAAATTAATTTAAAAAAAAAGCCATCTTAGATTGTGAAGCATTGGAGACAAATAAGTAATATACAACCATAAAGTTTGTGTTAGATTGTTGATTTAGTGAGCTATTGAGGTGCTTATAGCAATACATAGAGCAAGGATATCATACATCCTAAAGGATATGCAAAGAAAGGTTCTAAAAGAAAATTTTTGTGGTTAAAGACAAGACGGTAGACAGTGTTTGCAATGGTAAGATGGTGTTTCTAAGCAAGCAAGAACTCTCCTTCCTAAAAATACAACTGGGGCTCTTTGATAAAGGAGCTAAAGACTCGCACAAGCCAATCTTAATGTTGGAAGTAAAGTATATGAATTTTGAGATGAGAGATTAAAGTTTAAAGAGATGAAAGTTATACTTATCGAATAATTAAATTGATTAGAAACCATGGTTTCAATTGAAAACGAAATTTTCATAATAATTTTTTTGAAAGCTTGTCAAAGTTTTATGAAATACTGTAAAAATCTACACTTAAGGCATTTAAAGGTTGCTGGTGTAGCAGGTTACAAAGCGGGGATTTGTATCTGGTAGATCTTCATAGTTTGTATCTACTTCTTGTAGAAAAAAATGTTAAAAGGATTAGTACGTGTTTCCCTCCTGAAACAATAGGCGATTTTATTATTTCAGCCAGAAAATTGAGCACTCAACTTAAAAAAAGAAATATCCCTGTGCAAAGCTTCGGCAATACAAAGTGAATGCGAGCGTGTTCATTTAAAAAACTATAGTTATTAATAAATGATAAAAACAATAATTATGTAATCAGATGTAAGATTATAATTTTTTAAAAATAACCTTACTATGCGTAACAGAATTTAATCTGATGTGATAAACCTTAATTGTAGGTTATATACCTAATGGAGGACGTAGGCCTGTCCAGAACTGTCTATTTTGACATCATTCTTTCTATTAATCGCTCTTAATTGTATCTGGTGAGCGCTGGCTCTCTTTAATATTTCTGTTATGATGCCAGTGCTGCATTCTTTGTTGACCGTATATTGATTATTATAAACATTTATTTTGTAAACTGTACCGGCTGAATCACTGCCGTTTTAACAGTGATATTTGTATGTTAAACGTCATCTAGAAAGAATCGTTCACTTTACGTTTTGTAATAGCAATAAATTGCGCTTGTGTAAACTCTTCAACTAAATTTTGTTTTAAAATGTGGTCTTCGCTGGATATCATAAGTAAATCTTACAGGAGTTTCTTCTCTCAGAGGATGCTACTTTCTCGCTTCACTTTCCTTGGACCTTGGTGATATTACAAAGAGGTAGCAGGATCTAGTAGGGATTAGGTCTTTACATGCCACCTACATTTAAGCTGAAGTAGAGAGGAGCCTCTTGAGAGGTTGTCCACCATCCTGAATTTGGTGAAATAAAAGAATCGTAGTAGCGAGGACCAGAATACCATTCCGAGAGACACTCCTCCACCAACAGCCCTTGGTGTTTTTTTGGGCTAAAGATAAATAAATACTCTTTATTATTAATGTGTACAAAAATATAAACATGAAATTCCAATGAACAATACAGTGGCTATTTCCTGTCTATTGCCGCCAATATTTTTTGGCTTCTTTCCTTTTCCAAGTCATCCAGTCTCAAAGGCCTTCCGATATTTTTCAACTCCTTAAGTTTAAATCCTCGATACATTCCCGTAATACCAGATCTCGCTCATCCGATCTCTATATTCCCTCTCACCGTACCTCATCCTTTGACAAATCCTTCCCAATACGTGCTACCTCTCTCTGGAACTCCTTGCCATCATCTGTCCGCCATGCTCCAACCCTTTCTATCTTTAAATCCCTTCTATTCAGTTATCGCCTTTCTATCCAGCTTCCTCCATTCCCGTAACACTAGATCTCGCTCATCCGATCTCTATATTCCCTCTCACCGTACTTCATCCTTTGACAAGTCCTTTCTAATACGTGCTACCTCTCTCTGGAACTCCTTGCCATCATCTCTCCGCCATGCTCCTACCCTTTCTATCTTTAAATCCCATCTATTCAGTTACCTCCTTTCTATTCAGCTTCCTCCGAAATTCTAATTGTTTTAATTTATTTCCTTAATTTCTGCTGTTATTTTGATTTTCACTTTTTGTAAATACTTATTTATTTATTTATTTTCTGTTTAATCACAGGCCAAACTGTTAAGGCCTCTATTTGTTCCTATATTTATTCTTAAATACCTTCATATAAGTCATACCTTCATAACAATGGTATGGGGAAAGCTTAAGATGTGAAGGATACAGAATGCAGGGAAAAAAGGAAAAACCTGCAGCTAGTGTGGAAAGTTAGAGATGGATGTGTTTTAGTCTTTTGTGTCCTGTAGGGAATAGAAGGATCTGTAGGAGGCTATGTCCGCTGCAGAGTGGATTAGGATGACAGTCTAGGATGGAAAGAAGTTTCAGCTGACGATTTTGGATAAAAGAGTGTACAGGGGATAATGGATGCAGTCTCGTGGAGTTAGTCCATTTTAGAGAGTCTGTCGCTAAGTCTGAGGAATTTGTTCTTGTGTTGCCCTGAAGTTTCTTGATGTTACTACAACAAGCCAGGCTCTAGGCGGAGCTGGCGTAGGGGTGAAAGTGGGGCTTTTAGAAAGAGCCTTATCAGTCCATCTTGTCAGCCTTTGTAGGTCCAAGCAAAAGGGCAGATTTCTAGGCGGTGCCAACGGTAAACGGCGGTGGCCCTGGAATGGTTAGATTTTAGTGTAATGTACGGAAGATTGTGTCCTCTATCTCCTGACAGTGTCCTGCACAAGGATTCTAGGTTAATCACCATATCCTGGGCATCCATTACAGTCCTATTTTAGGTCACCCTGTTTTTTTTTTTCCAATTTACAGTATTTCTCCTGTGTCAGGAAGCTTTACAACGTAAAAAACTTAGCGGTCGCAAGACATTCTGACATGATTTTGAGACATTACGAATCCTCCTACAGCAGATCATCCAGTAGGAGATGATTTCGACCAATCGTGCTTTGTAAGGAGCACGATATTAAGTGTAATATCAAAGTTAATAAGGTAGCCGAGAGTCGGCGGTACAGTTATTGGACGCTAATCGGTCAGTAGTATTATTATTTAATTTAAGACTTATCCATCACCTTAGATCATTGGCGCTAGGAGCTTTTTTTCAGCGCACTTCCAGCCTCCAGACAGTGTTCTCTCGTTATAGACAACACTGTCCATTGCTGGACAGTGAGCTGCAAGTAACTGCTAGGAAAAGAAAAAATAGTCAATATTATTTTAACTGAGAACAAGAGAAATGTTGAAGTTAAGTCAGAAGTATTTATGATTTAACTGCAGTTTGATTTATAGTAAAATTTATTGATGCAATCGTATAAGGCTTGATGAAATGAATATAAAATCTCTATTATTACTGGCGCAATTAAAAACATGAACAAACGAGTTTTTAATAGAATTACCATTACTAAGCATATGGTTCTATGTTTACAAAAACTCTGTTTACATGCTCGGTTTTTGAGTAAAGTAATCGCCTATTTTTTCAGGCGGGGCTTAACGTCCAACTACCAATTAGGTGTCGTGGACGGAGGCTACTAGCAAACATACTTTACTGTAAATTTCTTTTATTAACCATTAAATAAAATCCAAGGTCTCTAGACCGGGAATCGAACCCAGTACCACAATACATATTAACTTCGCTACCTGGTAACTATTAGCAAAGTGGGCTAGGAGCTCCTATCTTAACCTCCTTACAATCCTGTTCTACGTACCTCCTTCGGATTTTTATTTGCTTTGCGTGACAAGTTCAACAGTAAATTTGTACAATAATCTATCATTTTATCATTTTCATTTAGGCCCTCTTTTCCGAGGTTCAACCAAGTGGAACATGCCAATTAAAATTTTAAATCATTACATTAATTTATTACCTACATGATTTATTATAATACCTCCATATCTTATCGCTAGATATTAATTTCAGTAATAAAAATCATAAACAGGTTTTTAATCAGTGTTTGTTAATTATTTGTCAATTAACTGATATTTGCGCTAATTTAATATTAATTGAAGTGGATTTGATAAGAGCCGTAAAAATTTTTTTTTTATCTTTGAATTAAATTTAACTTATTCTCTTCAAAATTTTATGAATTTTAAAAAGCTTGACTTCTCATTTTTTTAAAAAAATAATCCACACGAATGCCAGATCGAAAAGCGGATAACGCTATTTATTTGCAACTCCTAGTTTCCTCTCTTATATTCCCCCATTTCTACTATGGTTGCTTAGTGTATGGCGGTCTTTCTGGCGGATATTGAAGCTAAGCTCAAGCGTCTCTCATGAACTGCTTCATAAGATTTATTTTCAGCATTCCCCAGAGACTCTCTCGCATTTCGCGCTACTACGATGAGTTGAAGTGGCTTTTTCCTGTCGGTAGCCGCCAGTATTTTTTGTGCTTCATTCTTTTTCCAAGTTATCCAATAGCAAAGGCCATCTTATATTTTTCAACTCTTTAAGTTTAAATCCTCGATCCATTCTCGTAATACTAGATCTCTGATATCTATATTCCCTCACACCGTACTTCATCCTTCGACAAATCCTTCCTTGTACGTGCTGCCTCTCTCTGGAACTCCTTGCCTTCATCTGTCCGCCACGCTACTACCCTTTCTATCTTTAACCCTTAAGTATTTCAAGCGGAAGTATTTCAAGTTTACTTCCCACCAGGTCCAAGCTATTTTCTATACGAAGAGGAACTGCGGGCTTAACATTTTTAAATCATGTATAGAAAAGAAAATATTTATATTTTAGTGAAAATTTCGTTTACTTCCAAAATCAAAACAAGACTGAATTTAAATGCAAAGGGACAAAAGTGCATGTACAAAAAAACAACAAAAGATAACGGAACATCGATAACAAGTGGAAGTAAATTAATAGAAGGGTACAGAAGTGCGCTAATTGTAAATATTACGACAATAACAGAAATAAAAATAATGAAGAGATTTTTAGGGGAGGGATTAGCTATGTGGTTAGCGTACTCGATTCCCACGCGGAGGTCCCGGGTTCGAATCCAGCAGCTGACCCTTAGATTTTCTCTTCCTAGGAGCTTCTTACAGCTCACTGTCCAGTGATGGACAGTGTTGTCTGTAACGAGAGAACACTGTCCGGAGGCCGGCAGTGCAATGAAAAAAGCTCCAAGCGCTAATAAGGGGACATCCATAAATGACGTAACGCTAGAAATCTCCTTTTTTGACCCCCTGCCCCCTTTGCCACACTGAGTCACAATTTTTTTCCTCCCCCCTAAAAAAAGAAATCTAATTTCTTCTTACTTCCTGCTGCAATTTCAGACAATTTTTGAATCTCTTTTTCCGTAATTTCCTTCAAATCTACAGAATTTTTTGACTTCTTTTTTAATTCATTCCATTTTTCATTTACTTTTTTCGGCAGATATTTTCCTTGTATTGAAGGATATGCTACTCTTACAGCTTTGTAAAAACATTGATAAAGATTTTCTGACATTTTATAATATAAATTTTCGATCTTATTGTCAACAAACGGTAGAATCAATCGCGATAATTTTAGTTCAACGAATGCACTACGGGCAGCCATAAAAAACAATGCAAAACAACAGTCTTTGAGTAGCGCTCTTGTACGAGTACGATATATACCTACATATCGATAACCCAGTCGATGAAAACGAAAATCATATGGTACACAAAACGCGCGCTATTCAAAAAAAGGAAATGAAAAAGTGATTTAAAATTTTTCTACCCTCCCCCCCACGTAATTTATGGATGCCCCCTAACATAAAAAAAAAGAAAAAAAAAAAAGATTTTTGCCGCCATGTACGCGGCATTGGTTCCAGTAAGTAAAAGTGCTATGCCGCTTATATGGCGGCATTGGACCGTTAAGGGTTAAATCCCGTCTATTCAGTTACCTCCTTTCTATTCAGCTTCCTCCGAAATCCGAATTGTTTTAATTTATTTCCTTAATTTCTGCTGTTATTTTTATTTTCACTTTTTGTAAATACTTATTTATTTATTTATTTTCTGTATAATCACAGGCCAAACTGTTAAGGCCTCTATTTGTTCCTGTGTTTATTCTTAGGGGACAATTGTCCCAAAATAATAATTTTTTTTTCTATTTCTATTTCTATGGTTGCGAGATATTGTGATAAAGACATCTTTCTCAACTTTGATAATTTATTTCGTTTTTGAATATAACAAATTTCAAAATGTCCTCTCTTTAACGCAGGTAAAAAGTAATGGTATTATGTGAGAATTTGGGTATTTGTTACCATAGGCTGTTACACCTCGATTCCTCATCGTCTAATAACATCAAGTTCAACTGGGTAACCCAAGTTAAGGAATTTTTTATAAATGTCGGTTATAACCATCTTTGGGAAATGCAGGATCCATATGTAATCCGTGAAAATCTAAATGCAATGTTGTCAACCTTTGAAGCCAATTTACACAATACTGATGTAGCCAGATTATACTCCTCAAATTATAGCATTTATTACAGAAATATTCCTTTAAATACCTCGGATGTTCAAAATTATCTTCTACTTTCTCTACCATTTCCTGTAACTAGCATATTGTTTCAACTTAGAACTTGCAGTAATTTCTCCATTAAAATCATCCATAAAGCAATAGCCTACTTAATAAATCCTAACCTGCTCTGTACTCTTTGTAATCTCCATGAAAATGAAGACTTATTTCATTTTGATTATTACCTGTCCGATTTATGAATTTATTAGAGTAAAATATCTACCCCAAGTATCTATCCCAACCATAAATAGCAGAGAGGAACAACTTTTTCATTTATTATCACCTTTATCAAAATCTGACTGCCTTAATATTTACAATTATATAATAAATGTAGTAATGCTGCGCTCATCCTTACTCAATGACTAAAGTAATAAGGTGCTGTTATAATATTTAAGTTTTAATTTAATTTAGAAGTTTAATTCTCATTTTTTTTTTTTTTTATATTATGTGATTTATTATTATTTTTTGTTTAAGTTCTATTTAATTTGTATCTTTTAATATTGTTTTTAAAAAGTTGGTTTATGCAACTCCTTCTGTACACCTATCTAGTTAAAACAGAATAAATAAAAAAAAAAAAAATGTGAGAATATGGAACGGATTAGCTATGCACTTAGCGTATACGATTCACACGCAAAGATACATGGGTTCGAATCCAGCTGCTGGCCCCCTAGTTTTTTTTTTTCTCTCTCTCTTCCTAGGAGCTTCTTACAGCTGCACTGTCCAAAGAGTATCATCTGTGACGAGAGAACACTGTCCGGAGTGCACTGAAAGTGCACCAATAACCACAACCAATAAACAGCATTAATAGAATCAACAGCTGTGATGAACACAAACTACTGTTCCGTACAAGTTAATCTATTCCATATTTATGATGAAATCAGATTTAAGTTTTAATTTAAACGAAACAAAATTACCATTCTTTTACTTTCAATTGCCTTTTAGCAAGAAGTAGAGAATCAAAAATTAATTTATGCATGAATACAAATACATTAAAACACAATACATCGAATGCACGATCAGAAATAAAAAGAAAATTGAATAATAGCTTCTTGATTATTACTCATCACTATAAATGAACAAAACATCAGGTACGAATATTTAAACCAATTCCCCTTATTGTTTACTTATTAAATTTTCTTAAACTAAGTATTTGTACTAACAAGATAGCAGAATCAGAGCAGCTTTCGAAACAGAACAATTCTCTCTATAAAAACAAAAAATGAAAGATTTTTCTTCTTAATATCTACTGTTTTCTACACTAATAATCTAAGGAAAACAGAAAATTGAGAATAATGGTTATTTTCTTGCGAAGTACGCCCCAAAAAAAGATTGTGGGTCATGGGTTCATGTTTACCTATTGTTCCCCAAAATTTTGTATTTTTTTTTGCATAGGGCCTGATATTTAAAGATTTAATAATTAATAGTTCGATACCTCTTATTACAATCAATACTAAGTTAAATGGGTACTGCACTTTACTGGACAAATGTTTTGTAGATCTAATAAATTCTAACCATTATTAATGAAAATATAATGCAGTAAAATGATATTACCGTTATAAAATTTGAATAAAACAAATAAGCTTTATTGAACGCTTCTAAATGGCTGAAATTACAAGTTAAAGTATTAATGAAATGTTGGGTACTTCTTGATTTGTCATTTAATCAACCCTTATACTTAACTTTTTAAACTATAATTTTTTTTGTCAAGGAGATTATGCATACAGGGTGTCCCAAGCTATATGGATAACGACTTTTTCTCGGAAACTAAGATAGCTAGAAAAAAGACTAAAAAATACGTGTTCCCTTAGTTTTTTTGTTAGAATTTGGCCACTGAATCGTCCCCAGTTTCGATATAACACGCCCATCAAATTGCCTATCGAGATATCTCTTTACATGCCTGATGGTGTTATATCGACACGGCGGGAGCGATTCAATGGCCACCTCGTTCACCGGATTTGACACCTATGGACCTATTTCCTTTGGGGATACCCGAAAAACAAGGTGATTATTCATAACTTTTTTCTTTCTTTCCTTATTTCTGCTTATCTAAAAGCATTTCTAAATCTAGGGGTATCAGAATCAAGCCGGGATTGCATCTGTAGATGAACTAAAGCAGAGAATAATAGATGCCTGTAACTCGGTTAAATTCGAATCAATTTCTTTGGCAGTAAGAGACAATTGGCAGGAAAGAGCATGTCTATGCATCTCTAATGGTGGAGGCCATTTCGAGCATGATCTGTAATATTAATGAGGAGTAAAATTTATAATAAAATAGTACTTATCTTCTTATTCAATCAAAAAAACTGTTATAATATTATCATTTTGAAATTTCTTATAAGAATCATGTTTTCATTCATAACTTGTAAAATATCGCTCACAGAAAAAACCCGTTTAAGTAAATTTTTCTTAAAAAAAATAGAGGAATCTATTTCTGAAATAAAAACCGCACCTCCCCATTTGAAAAAATGAAGTTGGTGCCTGTATCTCGCTTCTGGAAGCACCGAAAAAAATTTGCAAATTAAATTTGGATTTCTAACAAAAAACTAAGGGAACACGTATTTTTTAGTTTTTTTCTAGCTATCTTAGTTTCGGAGTAAAAGTCGTTATCCATATAACTTGGGACACCCTGTATATACATTTCAAGCAAGAAAATCTTATCTTGTGTTTTATCCCAATCATTATGTAAGTTAATCTTTTATTACAGCTATACCTTGCAGTTAAATCGCAGTGAAAATGAAAAGAATATTTAGTAATACATGTTCACTTTTCCCGTTGTTTCTGTTACAATTATAATTGTAACATGACATAACTTTGTACCTTACAAAGATGTGAATCATTGACTTGAATAGTCATAATTGCATCTAAACTTGCAATAATAATTGAAGATAAGGTTGTAAATAACGTGATTATTTCTTAACATTTGCATTTATTGTTCAATGTGCTAAAGAATGATACATTTGATTAAACTGAGTTACCTGTCGTTACGCGTCAAAAGGACGCCATGTTTCTGGGTTATTTGAAGCTAAAAATATTATATATAATATAAAATGTAATTTATGATTCTGTGTTTTAATTATCTGCTCCTGAAAATAAAAATTATGCAGAAATAGGTTTTAAATTAATAACAGAAAATTAGCATTAAATCTGTCCGGTAGGATCGTCAAAAAGTGCACGAAAAAGCGTAACGTTAAAAAAACACCCCAACTTTGACAATTTTTTTCTCTTTTTCTATAAAAGATAAAATTCCCAAATTTTCTTTAAAATATAGCGTAAGTCCTTCTTTAAAAAGAGCAATTTTTTTGCAACTACGTAGATTTTGAAAAAAAGTAGCCAAAAATGAGTGAAAACGGCTTTTCCAAAAATTGTACTTCTTGCTGTTAGATTTTTTCTTTTTTAAACAACGTAGCGCCAAAACGGTTTCATTCGATTTGGAATTTCATGTAGATGTGTCTTTTGGAGATTAAAAAGCAGTAGATACAATACAAGAGGAGTTAGCTCCATTTATGAATGGACCCCTCATAACATTTATTACTAATAACTGTTTAAATCTTATCCTGATTTTGTTAAAATTTGACAGGATAATGCGGTTAGGGTTTTTCTACGTATAACATTTAAGTGCCGCCCTGGCCTTTTAACTACTAGCAGGAAGTATTGCAATCGTTTCAAATTATCGACGCGTGAACCTGCTTACGTTCTCACAACTTCCATTTGACAATTATAAAACATTATCTACGCACAAAACATGCTTATCCCTTAAATACCTGCTAGGATTCGTTAATTTTATTTCAGCATTTGTACAAAGAAAAAGATATTCACATAGAAGTATTTGTACCAACTACTTCCGTCATGTTCAAGGACCGGATATTATTTATTTCCGGCATACCGAAAATCTGCATGATCGTAATACTTCCACATTGGAAGGGTGAGACAAACTAAAAAAATAAATGGAAACGTCACATTACAAAAACCAATTAACTGAACGTCTTTAAATTGTTTAAAAGAATATGAAGCATCATCAGCATCTCAAAAGATCACCAGTAACTGGCCAAGCAGATCTGCTGGTAAGTGAATACTTTTACTTATTAATTATATTTTTATTCATAATCTATAAAAATAAAATGTAATTAGTGAATTAAAAATTTTATTTCATTCATAAATTTAAAAAAAAAAGTTGGTCACACTGCTTGGATAACCTTCCTTAAACAGCTGATCTGCCTGGCCAGTTACCGGCGGCCATCTTTAACTCGTTAGTGATCTCTCTTTATTGCCGTGAATTTTTAAGTGAATATTAGTGCGTTTTAAAGTGAATATCTATTTTATAAATTGTGTTTAAGTTATACTTAGGGCGTGATATTGAGTTTTAGTGCGAATAGTGTTGTGAATTATTTTAAATTGTGTCAAGTGTCAAGTGCTATTGGACTGGTCAGATCTACTGAGATGCTGATGGACTTTTATACTCTTTATACCGAGTAAGTCTTTATTACCAATTATTTAATTTTATATTTTTATTATTCTTGCATGCTAATAACATGTTATCATTTAATTATGACTTACAAATGCCACGTCTTGACGACGTTCAGTGTTGATTCACTTTTTAATTTCGAAAAATACAAAAAGCACAAATTGATTTCTAAACCTTTTTTATGCATTCTTTAATCGTCTCTTTTTATTCGACTATAAGTTCTAAAATATCTTTTTTGTTTCCCCAGTTGTATTGATGAACTCTTTGATCATTTGTTTCTAATCGACTGTAAATTCATAACAATCATTTTTGGTTCAACCAGGTTGTTATTTGGAATTGATTTCTATGTTTTTTTTTAATGATTTTCAATCCTATTTATTTTTAATCGACTGAAGGTTCAAAATTATCGTTCTTGTTACTTCAAATTGTCTTCTAAGCTCTTTTAATATATTCTTTGATCTCATTGTTTTAATCGACTATAAGTTAGAAAGTAGCATTTTTAATTTCTCCAAGTGGTTTTTTAGAATTGATTTCTTAACTTTTTTAATGTATTTTTAAGTCCTTTTTTTTTTTTAATCTACCACAAGTTCAAAGTTAGATTTCTTTGATTCCCAAAATTGTTTTTTGGATTGGGTTGATATTTTTTTTTTATTGTATTGTTTAATCTTTTCTTTTTAATCGACTGTAAGTTTAAAATTACCATTCATTGCTTCCTCAAATTATATTTTGGAATTAATTTCAAAACTTTTTTGATCAATTCATTGATTTTTCTATGTATCGGCTATTAGTTTAGAATTAGCATTTTTCGTTTCCCCAATTTTTTTTAATCGACTATAAGATTAAAATTAGCATCCATTGTTAACATTTTTTTTAATTAATTTTCATTCATAATGTACAAAGTAAAATGTAATTAGTAATTTGTAATTATAGAATTAGGGATTTTATTTTATTCGTAAATTAAAAAAAAAAAACAGTTGTTCTATATGCTTAGATAATCTTCCTTTAACAGCCGATCTGCATGGCCAATTACCGTTGACCAATTATCACGTTAGTGATCTCTCTTTATTGCCGTGAATTTTTAAGTGAATATTAGTGAGTGTTAAAGTGAATATCTATTTTATAAATTGTGTTCAAGTTATACTTAGTGCGTGTTATACACTTTTATTTTTTAATCTTCAATTGTAATCCTTAATCTTTTTTTTAAAAAGTTATCTCAAATTGTCTTCTGAGTCTTTTTGATGTATCAGTTGATCTCATCTTTTCAGTCGACTATAAGTTAGAAATTATCATTCTTGGGCTCTACAAATTGTAATGTGGAATGGATTTCTAATATTTTTTATTGATGTATTTATTAATCTTTTCTTTTCAATCGACTATAGTTTAATTTAAAACTATATGTGTTTTTGTTTTCCTAAATTGTTTTATTGACGTATTCTTTGATCTTTTGTTTTTAATCGAGTGATGTTCAAAATAAGCATTGTTATTTATCAATTTTTTTTTTTTCTGAATAGATTTGGATATCTGTTTTATGTATTCATTAATCCATTCTCTTTAACCCACTAATAGTTCAAAATTAGCATTCTTTGTTACCCCAAATTGTTTTTTTTGAATTGATTTCTAAGTCTTTTTTATGTTCTTTTATCCTTTTCTTTTTAATCGACTATGAGTTCGAAATTAGCGTTTCTTGTTTCCCCAAATTTTTTTCTAATATTCTAATGTTGAAATATTAGATTAGATTAGATTAAATTAGGGTGGCCTCAAGGCCTGCGCCACCGCGACCCCTATGGATCTATTGTGGCTCCCCGGCTTTAGAGCTCACCCTCCAGACCCGTCCGTTTAATCAGACTCTTAATTCTGGAGAGTGGCTCCTGGGTAAAGCTCTCAGGCCTTGGTTTTTCCTCCCCGAGAAGTAACATCCTTAGCCATACGAGCCCCTCACACTGACACAACACGTGCAGTGCCATGTTACAATCGGGTAGATTTTTGATATGCCGGAAATAAATAATTTCTAATTCTAATTTATAATTAGTAATATAATAAATAAATATAATAAGTAGTTGGTACAAATCCTTCTATGTGAACGTCTTTTTTCTAAACTAAAGAATCCTAACAGGTATTTAAGAGATACGCATGTTTTGTGCGTAGGTAATGTTTAAGAATTGTAAAATGGAAGGCGTGAGAACGTAAGCTGGAAAAACTGAATCATACCTTGTTCATTTGTATTAGGAAATAATTGTTAAATTAAATATCGATGAATATGTGATTCTAATCATTAAACAAACAATGCCTAAATAAATAAAATCTTAAATAGAACACTTTGAATAGTGCATAGAACATGCTTACATGCTTATTATTTGTGAGGTTTGCTCAGCTGGGTCTGTGTGATTTGGTAGGGAATGACTTTAAAGAGTGGACCAGAGTTACAGGTTATTTTGTCTCTTTCATAATGTTTTGGTGAACTTGATTTCTGTTTGTATATTTCTAAGATGTCCGTAAGTCTTCCTTTTTTTTCCTGAATGAAACATAGTGTTGTTAATACTGTCGAGTTGATGGCTGTCTTTGATAAGGAGGTTTGCGTAAGTTGTGTTCGTACGAGCGGATGTTTTCTTTGTATCTGTCTTGGATTTTACCAATATAGGTTGTTAGTTTCGATTTGTGTTTCCCAGTTTGTTGTTGGTCCTAAGTGCGGTTTTGAGGCTTAGTTTCTTGAAAATGGTAAATAATTTGTATGTCTCGTTTCCGATGTAAATAAAAGTGGTCAATATGTGAGCAACATTTGTTTTTACTTAGTAATTTCTTAATAATGTTATTGGTATAACTGTTATTTGTGGCTATTATGCGAATTATGTTGAGTTCTCACTCATAGTTGGTCAGTGCAAGAGGTTTAGTTTTGTCAGGTGTCTGAGAGCGACTAGTTTATGTTGAATAGGATGGTAGGAACTGTTGTGTATAATAGTGTCAGTGGACGTGGGCTTTCTGAATATTCCGAATTCTAAGTTGTTGTCTCTTACAGTAAGTGGGCTATCCAGGAAGTTAAGAGTTCTGTCGTTCTCATATTCATGTTAGGGCGATGTCTGTTTAATTAAGAAAGTAATTTACATATGTCTACATCTAGTTTGAGTACTAGTAAAATAAAATTTGGCAGTGAGAAGAAGTGACAAAGGAATCATTGCAATCGTAAATAGCCTAATAGATATCTTAATATTTCTGTATCATTAGATATATTTAAAGTTGTTCAAATCCAAACTGTACAAAAATCTTCTTAACAAAAACTTACAGTTTAAAAATTTAATTATAAGGATTGATTAAACGAAAAGGTACACAAATCAGCAACAACTCAACAATTTTGTAATTGAAAATGGCCAGCATAAGAAGGGTCTGTGAACATCTAATCAATTCTAAATAATATTAATGAAAGTTGAATGAAATGTTCGATACTAGCTGATTTGTGAATCTTTTGTCGTTTAATCAACCTTTATAATTAACTTTTTAAACTGTATGTTTTTGTTAAGGAGTTGACTAATAATTACCACTGACTGTACTTACTTAGTTCAAGTCTTTACTTAGTTTGTCCATTTATTCAGAACTTATAATGAACTTAATTATTCTCACACAACATAATAAATTTTTAGGTTATTAATTTAAAGGCATTCTCTGTGTTTAAGGCAAAGAATTAAATTAATACAGTTTAATTTTTAGGCTCGTATAATGTAACCACATAAGTAACACATTAATAGTTCCGAAATTATCCACGATGTTGCGCTTTAATCGGCACCTACCATTTTCCCATTTCATTTTAATTTATTTTATTATTAAAAAATTGTTTCACATATTAGGCAAACAAATCTTGCTAAATGGTATTTTCTAAAAAACATAACATTTATTTTAAAAATAAAGAAAACCCAAAATTTGAAGTACGAGGGTAGTTTGAAAAGTCCGTGCAAAAATAAAAACTACTTAATTTTTTGGGGTAAACCTTTTTTATTTTTCAACATAGTCTCCTTTTAGGCTTATACACTTCGTCCAACGCTGCTCTAGTTTGTTGATCCCTTCCGAATAATAGGATTTGTCCAAGTCTGAAAAATAGCCATTCGTTTCTGCAATCACCTCCTCGTTTGAATAAAATCTTTTTCCCGTCAGCCATTTCTTCATATTGGGGAACAAATAGTAGTCCGAGGGAGCCAAGTCTGGAGAATAGGGGGGATGTGAAACGAGTTGGAACCCTATTTCCATTAATTTTGCGACCACAACTGCTGAGGTGAGAGCTGGTGCGTTGTCGTGATGGAAAAGGACTTTTTTGCGGGCCAATCGTGGGCGTTTTCCTTGCAGCTCGGTTTTCAAACGGTCCAATAACGATGAATAATATGCACCTGTAATAGTTTTACCCTTTTCCAGATAGTCGATGAGGATTATTCCTTGCGAATCCCAAAAGACAGTCGCCATAATCTTTCCGGCCGAAGGAACGGTCTTCGCCTTTTTTGGCGCAGATTCCCCCTTGGTAACCCATTGTTTAGATTGTTCTTTGGTCTCAGGAGTGTAGTGATGTATCCATGTTTCATCCACAGTGACGAAACGACGCTTAAAGTCCTGCAGATTCTTCTGAAACCGTCCTTGCAACACTTCACACGATTTCGTTTTTGGTCAAGCGTGAGCAATCGCGGCACCCATCTTGCGGATAGCTTTGTCATGTCCAAATGTTGATGCAAAATATTATGTACCAGTTCATTCGAGATGCCCACAGCACTAGCAATCTCACGCACCTTCACTCTTCTGTCATCCATCACCATATCATGGATTTTATCAATGATTTCTGGAGTAGTAACCTCAACAGGGCGTCCAGAACGTTCAGTGTCACTTGTGCGCCCATATGGCCACTCCGAAAATTTTGAAACCACTTATAAACTGTTCTAATCGAAGGTGCAGAGTCACCATAATGTTTATCAAGCTTCTCTTTAGTCTCCTGAGGCGTTTTGCCTTTCATAAAGTAGTGTTTAATCAACACACGAAATTCTTTTTCGTCCATTTTTTGAAAATCACTCGACTTCCTCGATTCAAACGAATGCCAAACACAAAGAAATAGACCGATCTGGCTGAAACTTGGTGTGTGTTTTTCCAAGAGATGCTACTAACTAAACATAACCTCGATACGCGCCAGTGGTGCTATCTCTCTGACTTTGCACGGATTTTTCAAACGACCCTCGTAAATGTAAGAAAAGACTAAGTAACGTTATGGACTATGATGAGAAAAATGTAGTTTTGTTACATTAAAGTATTTTGCAGGCTAAGAATATTAGAAATCAAAAATAACAGGAAATATATGAGTGTAAATAGAAATAATACTGGATGTGGTAAACCTTGGGCTGAGTTATTAAATTTCATTTATTGTCAATTAGAGATTTTTTATTTTTATTTTTAATGCAATTTTTTTTATTCAAATTAACCGCGGACCAGTGGTCATCAAGCCCAGTATGATGATTGCTGACATGTTGTGAACAATCCTATTATAGAGACACGGAACTGCTCATTCTGCAAACATTAAAATGTTAATATGCATATTTTTCTATCTGTATAGCATTTCAAATCGTGTTCTTTAGCTTACTTAATGTGTGTTAGAGAATAAAAACTTCATTCACGACTAATGTGTTTGTTATTAAAAGTGCAGCTTAACTATGTTGCTTGTCATACTAATTGTTAATAAAAATATAACGGGACTAATATGCCAATAGTCAACAGACAAATGTATATGAAGTTAATTTTTTGGAAACCGTAGAAACTGTGTGTAGAGTTAAGCAAGGTCAATAGAAACAAACACATGGTATAATGCAATCAATGAAAAATTTTATGGTAATGTTTACGCACAATGTCCTTGTTAGATAAAAATTTAAATGATGGTTTTCGTTTTTTTCGACCGTTGTTGATAGATGATTTTTGGAAAATATCGAGGTGCGGTCATCAATAAAAACAACTTTATTGCTTTATACCAACGTTTCGGTAATTTTTACTACCTTCTTACACGGTATGTACAAAAGGAATATTACACTAATATAGACATAACTTGAAAGCCATAAAAAATATTTCTAAGACATAAAATTAAATAGATGGATAAATATAATAAATATAAATTTTCGTGACCGCAAATTGTTAAACTTAGGATGGAAGATTTGCGAGGAATCGGTCAAATAAAACAACTCGTCTCTTTGCCATCGTTTCGACAAATATATTGTCCTCTTCAGGGCGTGGCTATGCGGGTTGGTTGAGTTACAGAAACTGGTCTTACTGGAAACAAGACTAATCAAACGGTAGCAATCAAAAAAATAGATTATGAAAGTAAAATGCTAGAACAAATATGAATATATAGTTTTCGTGACCGCAAATTGTTAAACTTAGGATGGAAGATTTGCGAGGAATCGGTCAAATAAAACAACTCGTCTTTTTACCAACGTTTCGACAAATATATTGTCCTCTTCAGGGCGTGGCTATGCGGGTTGGTTGAGTTACAGAAACTGGTCTTACTGGAAACAAGACTAATCAAACGGTAGTAATCAAAAAAATAGATTATGAAAGTAAAATGCTAGAACAAATATGAATATATAGTTTTCGTGACCGCAAATTGTTAAACTTAGGATGGAAGATTTGCGAGGAATCGGTCAAATAAAACAACTCGTCTTTTTGCCAACGCCCCACGCCCTGAAGAGGACAATATATTTGTCGAAACGTTGGCAAAAAGACGAGTTGTTTTATTTGACCGATTCCTCCCAAATCTTCCATCCTAAGTATAATAAATATAATTTGGATTGCATTAAATACGAGGGTCGTTTGAAAAGTCCGTGCAAAAATAAAAACTGCTTAATTTTTTGGGGTTAAACCATTTTTATTTTTCAACATAGTCTCCTTTTAGGCTTATACACTTCGTCCAACGCTGCTCTAGTTTGTTGATCCCTTCCGAATAATAGGATTTGTCCAAGTCTGAAAAATAGCCATTCGTTTCTGCAATCACCTCCTCGTTTAAATAAAATCTTTTTCCCGCCAGCCATTTCTTCATATTGGGGAACAAATAGTAGTCCGAGGGAGCCAAGTCTGGAGAATAGGGGGGATGTGAAACGAGTTGGAACCCTATTTCCATTAATTTTGCGACCACAACTGCTGAGGTGAGAGCTGGTGCGTTGTCGTGATGGAAAAGGACTTTTTTGTGGGCCAATCGTGGGCGTTTTCCTTGCAGCTCGGTTTTCAAACGGTCCAATAACGATGAATAATATGCACCTGTAATAGTTTTACCCTTTTCCAGATAGTCGATGAGGATTATTCCTTGTGAATCCCAAAAGACAGTCGCCATAATCTTTCCGGCCGAAGGAACGGTCTTCGCCTTTTTTGGTCTCAGGAGCCTTGGTAACCCATTGTTTAGATTGTTCTTTGGTCTCAGGAGTGTAGTGATGTATCCATGTTTCATCCACAGTGACGAAACGACGCTTAAAGTCCTGCGGATTCTTCTGGAACAGCTGCAAACCTTCCTTGCAACACTTCACACGATTTCGTTTTTGGTCAAGCGTGAGCAATCGCGGCACCCATCTTGCGGATAGCTTTGTCATGTCCAAATGTTGATGCAAAATATTATGTACCCGTTCATTCGAGATGCCCACAGTACTAGCAATCTCACGCACCTTCACTCTTCTGTCATCCATCACCATATCATGGATTTTATCAATGATTTCTGGAGTAGTAACCTCAACAGGGCGTCCAGAATGTTCAGCGTCACTTGTGCCCATATGGCCACTCCGAAAATTTTGAAACCACTTATAAACTGTTCTAATCGAAGGTGCAGAGTCACCATAATGTTTATCAAGCTACTCTTTAGTCTCCTGAGGCGTTTTGCCTTTCATAAAGTAGTGTTTAATCAACACACGAAATTCTTTTTCGTCCATTTTTTGAAAATCACTCGACTTCCTCGATTCAAACGAATGCCAAACACAAAGAAATAGACCGATCTGGCTGAAACTTGGTGTGTGTTCTTCCAAGAGATGCTACTAACTAAACATAACCTCGATACGCGCCAGTGGTGCTATCTCTCTGACTTTGCACGGACTTTTCAAACGACCCTCGTATAATTAAGACTTACATTATAAAAAAAGTTTGTGAAGTTTAATGTAGAGCTACGAGTATATCATCATAACTGTTAAAGATTGACGGAAAAGCGGGTTTATATAGAGGTAAGGGAGGAGTGAAAACAATAGGGCTGGAAAAACCCAAGGTATGTGGTGAGTAATTTGTTAAGTTGCTGTTTGAAGAATGTTATTGTAGAAATTCGAAAGGTTGTTCGTGTCTGTCCTAAAGTTGATGGATTTTTGTTGTTTTTTAATGTGTATCATTTCTAATATGTTCCGTTTGTTGCTGTTGGTGTTAGTTGCAAGTATGAGAAGTGTTGTCAAAGTCAATTTCTTGTTGTAAGTCTAGATGGTGTTTAGTGAGAGCAGATAAGGTATCATTAGGTTTTTTAGTTTTGCAGTCTTGTTGGTGTTGGTGCGAGTCTCTTGTTCAGATATTGGTGATGTTTGTCCAACGTATGTGGCACAACAATTTTTGCAATTGAAACGTTGGTATAGAGCAGAAAAGTTGTTTTTATTTAAGACCGCACCTCGATATTTTCCAAAAATCATAAAAATTTAAATAAATTTTCCTCGAGCTGTTTTGGTGAATCGAAGTGTTCTTTATGTTTTTGGGTGCGCTGAATCCGAAAATGACCATCGTTGTGTTATAGGGCGTTTTCTGACAATTTAAGTAAATAAGGCAATACCTCAAAATGCATAAAAAAGAGGCTTATAAAATTCATTTTTTGCTACAAATTTGTCATGAAAATCATTTTTCTCTATTGGGATGAGCTAACTAACACACATTGAAATCGAGTCTTCTTGCTTGTGAGGCTCCTCCTGGTACATTTACTCTTGTAAGCCAATAGTAGTCTGCGATCATTGTAATGCTCTATCTTCTCTTTCCATCTCTTTAATGTCTTGTCAGAATTGTTCACCTTTGGTCTTCACTCACGGCTCCTAAATTTCCAGTAAAGTTGTCAAAGTGGAAATGAAAGGAAATGCACTTTTAAACCTCATCAGGCAACCTAAAGCCTAGAAATGTTTTCAGCATTCGTCCCACGATCTTTTTGTAGTCAAAGATCTTTGTTATTGCCTAAACATTTTTCTGTGACCTCTTCCAATGCAATCCATCCTTCTTTTTGAGGATTCGTCGTGGTATTATTAATGAACTCTTGATTACCACAAAATGTAGCAGAGAACTGTCAGGCATATTAACTCACTACCGCTGAGCCATAATGCTAATTTTGGGAAACACAAGTTGAATAATGACGAACTAATACGAACTGTAATGAAACAGAAAACGGAACTCTTCTGAGCCAGAAATTATTCTTTAATGTTCTGCTGAAGTAAGCCGATGCATTAGTATATGAACGCTCGCTTTTACAGGTGCATTTTTGAAGTCTTATTCGGATCGTTCGTCTCATAGAAATCGTTGAATCAATTTGACCACCATATCCTGCTCTCTAAACTGCAATCCTTCTCTTTCTCCAATAGCACCCTCCGCTGGTTCCAATCCTTCCTGTATAATCGTTCCTAATTCGTCCTCACTCCTAATAGTAATCCTTCTTCACTCCTTCCTTTGTCACGCGGTGTTCCTCAAGGTTCTTCTCTATCTCCCACCCTCTTCTCCATTTACATCAATGACCTTCCTCTTACCATCTCTCATTCCCAGTACCACCTCTATGCTGACGGTTTTACAGATTTACCTATCCTTCTCTCCGTCGGATCTACTTGAAGCTGTGTTTAAACTTCAGGAAGACCTGAACAATATCACCCAGAAAATAAGCTTACACTAAATGCAGAGAAGACCAAAGCTATTGTTATTGGTTCCAACTCTCCCTTTAAATCATTGGCTCCTCTTCCTAATCTTTTCCTCTATGATATCCCAATAGAATATTCTTTTCACTTTATCACTTTTGACCCAAAACCTCTGCTCTGGAAAAAAACCATGTTTCCCAAATCTCTCGCCGCTCCATCCACATCCTGAAGCAGTTTAATAGTTCCCCGTCACACAATTAAGGACCCGGCAACTCCTGAGTTTCCACTCTTGTTTTCTTCCCCTATTTCGGACTATGGTTGCTTAGTGTATGGCCAGGTCTTTCTGGTGGATATTGAAGCTAAGCTCAAGGCGCCACTCATGAACTGCTTCATAACATTTATTTTCAGCATTCCCCAGAGACTCTCGCATTTCGCGCTACTACGATGAGTTGAAGTGGCTTTTTCCTGTCGGTAGCCGCCAGTATTTTTTGGGCTTCTTTCCTTCTTCGAAGTTATCCAATCTCAAAGGCCATCTTATATTTTCCAACTCTTCAAGTTCCAATTCTCGATCCATTCTCGTAATACTAGATCTCTGATCTCTATATTCCCTCACACCGTACTTCATCCTTCGATAAATCCTTCCTAATACGCGCTACCTCTCTCTGGAACTCCTTACCTCCATCTGTCCGCCATGCTCCTACCTTTTCCATCTTTAAATCCCTTCTATTCAATCATCTCCTTTCTACCCAGCTTCCTCCGAAATGAATTCATTTATTTCCTTAATTTTATTTCTTATTTTTATGAATACTTGCCTATTTTTTGTATATAAATACCTGAAATACAGGCCAAACTAATAGGGCCTCCAATTGTACATGTTTTTATTCTTAGGGGACAATAGTCCCAGGATAATTCTTTCTTCTTTCTTTAGTATGGTTTAGTCTAAGATTGCGCAAACGTATTACCATTCTTGGTAGTAGCAATAGATTCTGCAGACATACAGAAGCTACAAAGGACGTGGGGAGAAATATATTAACCATGTACTTAATTTCTGATTGAGTATCTTACGGCCCGTGCCACTGAATACCGCTCACTTCATTAGTAGTAATTAAATATTTTACTATCAACTATTATATACTCGTACATTACTAAATCATTTGTAATGTGTGGTGGCACAGAATTAAGTTCATCAAAAGATTAATGAAATGGACAATATCTTTGAGGAGGCGGCTTTTCCAAGAGACCATCCACTTAAACCCAAAATTAGGTGCTAAGCATCCAAAACTATCTCAGATTGCCTCTACTAATTCTTCGTGGTACTCATCGAAGTCAAGAAAATCAAGAAACAACGTTGAGCATAGTAAAAGTAGTTTTTTTTCTACCAACAAAACGTATTTTAAATGAAATATAACGCCAGATTTTACAGATGCGTCTAATTGAACTGGATGCGTCTAATATTGAACTGGATTACAGCGAGAGTAGATTGTGTTTCTCAGCGTCCAAATAACGGCTTATTTTTTCGCCCCAAATATCGGTGCAAGTACTATGATTAAATACAGGAATGCATTTAATGAGGAAGTTCGTAATCTCAGTAGTTACAATTATGCAACTCTGCGACAGATAGCTGGATAGTTTAAATAACACAGAAATAGAAGTTATTGATAACAGGGAGGAACAGCAGGCAGATAGCAGTATATCTAGCAGTCTATGATATGATTTGAAAACACGAACAAGATACTATCGCTCTTGTTTGTTTATGTATTCATTTCTATTTATTTATTTTATTTCATTTATTTATTTATTTTTTTCAGTCCCACGTCTATACAAACAGACAAATATCTAAACATTACTAGCATTATTCTATAATTAATTCCAAGTTTGTTTTTAAGCTGCAATGTTTTTACTTTCTCTTGCTCTTGTTATAGAGACAGTACCGCAATGGTGTCAACATTTTAAATTTTGAGTTTTTACTAAAAATAAATATTTTGAAACACTATGAGAGCAAAAAAATCTGCTGCACTGTACTGCTCTACAAGACGCTCCTTAGACCTCTTTTAACATCCAGCCTGCCTAGTCTGGAGATTACAGCTAGCAACACACTGACGAAAAGACCTGCAGACTGCACATCAACACAAAACTGCAACAAGCATTACACTCGACTGAAACAGTTATACCCACTAATTAACAGAAACACACCGCTCTAAACACTGCTGGCACTGTACTGCTCTACAAGACGCTCTCCTTAGACCTCTTTTAACATCCAGCTTGCCCAGTCTGGAGATTACAGCTAGCAACACACTGTAGCCTGCAGACTGTACATCAATACAAAACTGCAACAAGCATACACTCGACTGAAACAGTTATACCCACTAATTAACAGAAACACACCGCTCTAAACACTGCTGGCACTGTACTGCTCTACAAGACGCTCTCCTTAGACCTCTTTTAACATCCAGCTTGCCCAGTCTGGAGATTACAGCTAGCAACACACTGTAGCCTGCAGACTGTACATCAATACAAAACTGCAACAAGCATACACTCGACTGAAACAGTTATACCTACTAATTAACAGAAACATACCGCTCTAAACACTGCTGGCACTGTACTACTCTACAAGACGCTTCTTAGACCTCTTTTAACATCCAGCCTGCCTAGTCTGGAGATTACAGCTAGCAACACACTGACGAAAAGACCTGCAGACTGCACATCAACACAAAACTGCAACAAGCATTACACTCGACTGAAACAGTTATACCCACTAATTAACAGAAACACACCGCTCTAAACACTGCTGGCACTGTACTGCTCTACAAGACGCTCTCCTTAGACCTCTTTTAACATCCAGCTTGCCCAGTCTGGAGATTACAGCTAGCAACACACTGACCGAAAAGACCTGCAGACTGTACATCAACACCAAAAACTGCAACAAGCATACACTCGACTGAAACAGTTATACCCACTAATTAACAGAAACACACCGCTCTAAACACTGCTGGCACTGTACTGCTCTACAAGACGCTCCTTAGACCTCTTTTAACATCCAGCCTGCCCAGTCTGGAGATTATAGCTACCAACACACTGCATGAAAAGAACTGTAGACTTTTCCAAAGTAAAATACTACGAATAGCCACTGAACGCATGGTTTACTGGGAACACCTAAATACCCAGAAAACTAGACATTCAAGCAAAATTCTTAGTGAGCTGGCCTATATTTAATTTCTAAATAAGAACATTAAAAATTTTTACCGAAAACATGTTCCTGAAAAAATAGGCAATTACTTTACATTTTTTTATAATAGCAGAGAAAGAATTAATAAAAGGAATAAGATATCCATATCTGCAAATATTTCGATGGAATTTGTATAGAAATAAACATATCAACATTAAAATAATTTTTCTTATCAAATAAATGACTCATACGACCGATTTATATGCATATCAAACGATTACAAAACTATTATAGCGGACAGGCTATCTAAAATGGTTTTAGATCAAGCACGATACTGCATCCATTTTGTCTAGGGCAGGGGTTTTCAACGTGGGTTCCGTGGAACCCTTGGGGGTGACAGGGGTTCCGCAAGTGATCACTATTTGCTCAGCCAAAACACGGGAATCATTTATACAATTGTCTTATTAAAGATGTAAGATTAAAATATTAAGATTTAAGAATAATTTTGGGAATTCAACGTACAATTATTTGGGTCACTCACCCAAATTAACAAGTTGGGTAACAAGATCTCCGAACGCTGAAATGACCATGGTAGAATAAGTTTTGAAACGTGGTTATAGATCCTTTGCTTATGGGTATGGATTTGGTTTAAGCTTTGATCGTTTTCATTAACCAATCACAAGCATTTGTCGCGGTGATTGTTCCTCACTGGAGTGTCCTATTTCTTGTCTTTTCAAGATGGTAAGAAGTTGTACTTCTTTGCTGAAGAGGATCACAAAAATATTCGAAGAGAAGCACCCTCGTCACTCTGGTATTCACTCCACTTTAAAATTCTAATCTGTAATTTCAATGTAAACAGTCTAAAGAAGTTAAAATTGCCCTCAATTGGCTTGGCAGAGCCTCGTAATTCATATAGATGAATAAAATTCATTGTAGCTCTAGACACGATTGGACGGCCCACACTTCATTCATAGCTATAACACTGGCAATTCATTCTGACAGTCCAGTTCCTTGTAAATCTGTTCTTCTAAATATCTAGTTAGGATTTATACATCTTAAAAGACAACTAGAGGTCACACATGGCCCAGACAGAACTTATTACTCTACATTTGGCCGAGGGCTAGTTAGTTAATGGGTATAACAATATTCCAAGACCTTGTAACTGTCTTCAATCGTATGCCATCGGTATTGTTCGCCTATTTTCGTGTACCCTTCATTTATTTTATAATACTACGCACTTGTTCAATCAGCGAGGACCTTTTAATTTAAAAATGTTTTGCTTTCAATTCAAATCCGTTTTATAACTCTCTATATATATATAAAAACACAGAATTAAACAAATCTATCTTGGAAGATTTATTAGCAGCCAGGTTCTTAATGGATTACTTGATCATATGGCTACGATAATTGTTAGGTTAGGAATGCGTTTAGTTTAAATGTCAAGAATCAAGGGAACCCGTTTATCTAGGAAATCGCAAAGCACGTGGATAAACATAAGGCAATTACGGGCATCCGTTTTTTTCTTGTAAACTGGATTTTTGACATCAAATTTAATCCTGATTATTGTTATTATTATTAATAATATTATTATTATTACTGTTAGCTCCAGAAGTCACGGTAGCCGAACGGTTAAAGGCGTGGCCCACAAAGCTAAATAATGTATTGTAGTGTACTGGGTTCGATTCCCCGGTCTCCAGTAGGCCTTGGATTTTTTTTTTTTTTTTTTTTTTTTATTTATTTTTTTTTTTGGCATTGGCTTCCGTCATACAGCCAGCATCGTCTAGGTGCTTATCACTAGAATATCACTCACTCTCCATTCTTACTTATAGATACATTCGCTTCACACATTCATCATTCTACTATATACCGCTGTTTACATAAACTACTGCTAATGGATGGAGCAGCACTCTGTGCTCCTACCATCCTTCTACGAGCTTAACCAAAATTAAAATCACGTAATCCTTCTCTAAGCATTTTCTTCCATTCATACTAATTCGGCTATCGCTTTTAAATACATTCATATTTCATTGCTAGCTCTGCTATCGACTTAAGCACATAAATGTTGGTGGAGAATATAATGTCTTCGTAGCGAAATGGTGCATCTAAATACCTGTATATATCGTCAAACATGCGTTTCCTTTCTACCACATAACGTGGACATATCATTATTACATGTTTGAAATCCTCCTCCTTATTGAAATCTACGCAAAGAGGAGAGGACCTTTTGTTGATCCTGTGTAGATACGATCCGCACACCGCGTGGTTCGCTCTCAGCCTGCTTATTGTCGTAACAACCCATTTATTAGTGACAGTTCCCTTAAACCATGGGTGTCTAGGTAACTGATCTGCCATAGTTTTATAGAATCTACCTTTATCACCATTATTGTAATCTGTCTGCCATTTTTGTAGTGCTGCTTTTGCAATTATACCCTTGATATCGGTGTGTGGTAATTTATAATTAGCCATTTCCCCACTATTGGTGGCTTCCTTTGCAAGTGTATCAACAATTTCATTCTCTTTTATACCACAATGACCCCTTACCCACAAAAAATTAATGCAGACTCCCTTCTCTTTAAAAATGGCAATAGTTTCTACAATCTCTGCGATAATGTGATTCATTCCTGCAGACTGGTTGTGTATATGTGATAATTTACACAACGCACTCTGGCTGTCACTAATAATGGTATATTTTTTCTCCGACAACGAATAAATATATTTTAAAGCCGTTAAAATAGCAATTAGCTCCGCTGTATAGATGGATGCCTCATCTTCTAATTTAATTATCGTAAAATAGTTCCGAACCGGATCATACACAGCACTTCCGACTTTATTATTGATTTTGGACCCATCTGTAAATAAACGATATGAGCCCGGATAATGGGAAGAAATGTAATCTTCGAAGGCCGCGGTTCTCCTCTTTTCCGGTACCTTTATCAAGTCGAAGGAAGTGTTAACACTTAATTCGCTCAATAAATGTTCGTATTTTAAGTTGTACACATCTAACTTATTATTAGAATATACCTTATCTCTAAAGGTAGAGATTCTAATAAAACTTTCTGTGTAAATGGGGCCTTTCTTTTTTGTCCAATATTTGTGAGTGAGGACTTCGGTATTTAATTGGCTTATTTTATTATAAATTATCCGGTTCGTGGCTAATTTTTTTAAGACATATCGATCGGACAGTACTTCTATTCTATAAGCGAGCGGTAATTCGCCAGCCTCTGCGTACATTGCGTCCACAGGTGTGCTGTTCAAGAATCCGAGACACAATCTGATACATTTATTTTGTAGTACGTGAAGGGGTCGCATAACATACTTGCAGGCCTGACCATACAGAAAACACCCGTAATCCAGTACCGCTCTTATTGTGGCCCTGTAGAACATTAGGGACACCTCCGGGTCCGCCCCCCACTTCCTATGGGAAAAGGCCTTGGATTTTATTTCATGATTTAATACGAGAACTTTGTAGTAAAGTAAAGTAAGTAAAGTAATCGCCTATTTTTTTCAGGCGGGGCTTAACACGTCCAACTACCAATTTGTAGTAAAGTATGTTTGTTAGTTTACCTCCCTGTTGGCGACACCTAGTTAGTAGTTTGGATGTAAAGCCCACCTGAAGAAAATAGTCATCAACTTTACTTTTTTTACTAGTAATTACTTTTCGGAATTGATGAGTGTTTCGCGTATTATATGAATAGAATAGAATAGAATAATTTAGTTGTTTTCAGGGTTCTACCCTATACAAATGAAGTTTGGTTAAATAATGTAAAATAAAACCTTATAAAACATAAATAAAAACTTGAATTGAAAACTAAAAATATACATTCCAATCGAATTAAAATAAAAAGAACCAAAATTTAAAAACATAAAGAATCACAAGCAAAACAAAATTATAAAAGTACGAGGGTCGTTTGAAAAGTCCGTGCAAAGTCAGAGAGATAGCACTAATGGCGCGTATCGAGGTTATGTTTAGTTAGTAGCATCTCTTGGAAGAACACACACCAAGTTTCAGCCAGATCGGTCAATTTCTTTGTGTTTGGCATTCGTTTGAATCGAGGAAGTCGAGTGATTTTCAAAAAATGGACGAAAAAGAATTTCGTGTGTCGATTAAACACTACTTTATGAAAGGCCAAACGCCTCAGGAGACTAAAGAGAAGCTTGATAAACATTATGGTGACTCTGCACCTTCGATTAGAACAGTTTATAAGTGGTTTCAAAATTTTCAGAGTGGCCATATGGGCACAAGTGACGCTGAACGTTCTGGACCCCCTGTTGAGGTTACTACTCCAGAAATCATTGATAAAATCCATGATATGGTGATGGATGACAGAAGAGTGAAGGTGCGTGAGATTGCTAGTGCTGTGGGCATCTCGAATGAACGGGTACATAATATTTTGCATCAACATTTGGACATGACAAAGCTATCCGCAAAGATGGGTGCCGCGATTGCTCACGCTTGACCAAAAACGAAATCGTGTGAAGTGTTGCAAGGACGGTTTGCAGCTGTTCCAGAAGAATCCGCAGGACTTTAAGCGTCGTTTCGTCACTGTGGATGAAACATGGATACATCACTACACTCCTGAGACCAAAGAACAATCTAAACAATGGGTTACCAAGGGGGAATCTGCGCCAAAAAAAGGCGAAGACCGTTCCTTCGGCCGGAAAGATTATGGCGACTGTCTTTTGGGATTCGCAAGGAATAATCCTCATCGACTATCTGGAAAAGGGTAAAACTATTACTGGTGTATATTATTCATCGTTATTGGACCGTTTGAAAACCGAGCTACAAGGAAAACGCCCACGATTGGCCCACAAAAAAGTCCTTTTCCATCACGACAACGCACCAGCTCTCACCTCAGCAGTTGTGGTCGCAAAATTAATGGAAATAGGGTTCCAACTCGTTTCACATCCCCCCTATTCTCCAGACTTGGCTCCCTCGGACGACTATTTGTTCCCCAATATGAAGAAATGGCTGGCGGGAAAAAGATTTTATTCAAACGAGGAGGTGATTGCAGAAACGAATGGCTATTTTTCAGACTTGGACAAATCCTATTATTCGGAAGGGATCAATTAACTAGAGCAGCGTTGGACGAAGTGTATAAGCCTAAAAGGAGACTATGTTGAAAAATAAAAAAGGTTTAACCCCAAAAAATTAAGTAGTTTTTATTTTTGCTCGGACTTTTCAAACGACCCTCGTATTTTTATAAACTCAAAACAAAATTTCTCATTTTAAAGGCACTTGTTATAAAATAAAATAAATTATTTAATTTATCAATATCGGCTACATCTAATAGAGTCTGCACTTGAACATCTACATCTCAAATACTAGAGATGTATTTATTCAAGTATTTATCTCTATAAGATTGCAGCCTCATACATTTTAATAAAAAGTGCTGTAAATCCTCTCTTTCGGGAATGCTGCATAGAGGGCAATTGGAGGTATCTGCTTGAAAACTGTTTCTGAAACCAGAAGAAGTAATTTGAAATGAACGAGGCTGACATAGCCTCAATTGACTAATTAATTTATGCTTTATAATTGGCACCCTCAGAGTCAAATATTGCTCACCCAGCGTTAGACTACTTATCTTTCTGAAGTCTGGCTTGTAATTTGAATGCAGAACAGCGTTAATGTCTAAAGAAAATTTATTATTCCGAAATTTCAGAATGCTACTGCTGAATTCATCCCTAAATTGTGACATTTCGCTAGTATTTAGCAAGCTGAATCAATAGAATCCAATTTTCCTATTAACTGAGTGTACCAATTAAATTTAACCACAGATATTCTGTCATTACTGAGGGATTTTAAAATATTCAAACATATCTTTGGGAGGCAGATACCATCCATTAGTTGAACTTTATACCACCATCTAACCATCTTTTTTAGAACCTCAATTTCAATAGACTCTAACCCAACTTCTATACGTACATAACATAAAGCGTATTATATGAATTGAAGACAAAACAAAAGGGAATGAAAATATCACAGCAAATTCAAATTTGATATTTTTGAGGGTACACAAAAATAGCACACGACTATTAAGTTGCATGGAATGCATTTATTAATGTTCGATGATTTGCTCCAAATTACTTATTATTTTTTTTTATTTTTGTTTTTAAAATTGAAGATTTGGATAATATTCTAAGAATAGAATAACGAAAGTGAGATTGTAGAGCTAAATCATTTTACTGAATCCTTAGAACTGTCCAACTGAGTACGTCTGGTCCTTAATGTGGGGGCGAGGACATGTGATTATGTCTTATTAAGTGAAACACAAACCACCGTGACGTAACAGCACTTATTTATTATTGTATGTGCTAAAGTGAAGGCCTGATTAAAAATTAAATTATAAGGGCAAATCATCATTTGATAAATGTACACCTCAGGGGCCGCGGTGAAGGGGGGCTAAGCACTGTGTAAACCATTCAAAAAATACTTCTTCTAATTACCATTCAAACTAATGGTCGAGATTTTGAGAAATTTTCTCATCGGGTTTAATAAATTAAAACAAAATTAAATTGCGACTAAAAGTAGAAGTAAAGTAATTGCCTATTTCAGCGTTTCCCAACCTGTGGTGGTACGCGAAAAATAATCAATAATGGCGGACATAAAAAATTAAATCATAAAAATATCATAGAAACGTTTTTTCCTATAATTCATAAAAATTATTTTAATTAATAATATTGAACAGTAAAGTTGTTAATATGTACAGTAATAAGGTTAGTCTGTCTCAAGATATACGAGAAAATATAATAGCACATTTATCAAGGATTAAAATTGTCTTTCATGGAGTGCTTTCCAAAAACCCGAAAACACAAATGGTAATTGGATTTCAAACCCCCTTCTATAAAGAAAATTTAGGAAAAGCTACATCATTATCAATAAAAGATAAAGAAAATTTAATAGAATTATCATGTGACAGAACTTAAATGATAACTATGTAAAAATCTGCTTAAAGAGACTGATTGTAATGAGTAAGCTCTATCCAAGCAACATTAAATGTAATTTAAAAAAAGTTTTAAAACTAAGATCTTACACTTTACAATGTTTATAAAGTGAACATGAACTTGAACTCCTTTGTAACAGATACATTGTATCTCTACACAAATAAGGATAATAATAATAATAATAAAATAACACACTCGGGATAACAAATTTCACGAAATACAATCATTTTTACGAAGTGGTACAATTTAGCATGATGTACTACCAAGTGGTACCCGAGCCAAAGAAAGATTGGGAAACGCTGGCCTAATTGTACAGGCAGGCTTTGCATCCAACTAACCAATTAGGTGTGTAGTGGATGGAGGCAACTAACAAACATACTTTACTACAAAGTTCTTATAATTAAATCATGAAATAAAATCCAAGGCTTAAAGTCCGGGAATCGAACCCAGTACACTGTAGTTTATACATTATTAGCTTTACCGGCCACGCCTTTAACCCGCTCGGCTATTATGGCCCCCTAAAAGTTGCGACTATATGTACATATGTTGCAATATAAGTTAGGGCACTCGTATGTGCAATACACTAATATATTGGCATGCATACAAATTGTGACTACTGTAGAGGTATAAAGACAATGACCGTCCGCACAGAACAAAGAGTTTTGCACATAAAGAACGTAAATAATATTCTACAACTGAGCTAAAGTACCTAATTTTTTTTTTTTACAGTCCATATTGCATCGTGTCCATTTTAAGAATTTTAAGGTTCAATATTTGGTCTATAATTCACAAAAAACAGAAAATACGAGGGTCGTTTGAGAAGTCCGTGCAAAGTCAGAGAGATAGCACCACTGGCGCGTATCGAGGTTATGTTTAGTTAGTAGCATCTCTTGGAAGAACACACACCAAGTTTCAGCCAGATCGGTCTATTTCTTTGTGTTTGGCATTCGTTTGAATCGAGGAAGTCGAGTGATTTTCAAAAAATGGACGAAAAAGAATTTCGTGTGTTGATTAAACACTACTTTATGAAAGGCAAAACGCCTCAGGAGACTAAAGAGAAGCTTGATAAACATTATGGTGACTCTGCACCTTCGATTAGAACAGTTTATAAGTGGTTTCAAAATTTTCGGAGTGGCCATATGGGCACAAGTGACGCTGAACGTTCTGGACGCCCTGTTGAGGTTACTACTCCAGAAATCATTGATAAAATCCATGATATGGTGATGGATGACAGAAGAGTGAAGGTGCGTGAGATTGCTAGTGCTGTGGGCATCTCGAATGAACGGGTACATAATATTTTGCATCAACATTTGGACATGACAAAGCTATCCGCAAGATGGGCGCCGCGACTGCTCACGCTTGACCAAAAACGAAATCGTGTGAAGTGTTGCAAGAACGGTTTGCAGCTGTTCCAGAAGAATCCGCAGGACTTTAAGCGTCGTTTCGTCACTGTGGATGAAACATGGATACATCACTACACTCCTGAGACCAAAGAACAATCTAAACAATGGGTTACCAAGGGGGAATCTGCGCCAAAAAAGGCAAAGACCGTACCTTCAGCCGGAAAGATTATGGCGACTGTCTTTTGGGATTCGCAAGGAATAATCCTCATCGACTATCTGGAAAAGGGTAAAATTATTACAGGTGCATATTATTCATTGTTATTGGACCGTTTGAAAACCGAGCTGCAAGAAAAACGCCCACGATTGGCCCACAAAAAAGTCCTTTTCCATCACGACAACGCACCAGCTCACACCTCAGCAGTTGTGGTTGCAAAATTAATGGAAATAGGGTTCCAACTCGTTTCACATCCCCCATATTCTCCAGACTTGGCTCCCTCGGACTACTATTTGTTCTCCAATATGAAGAAATGGCTGGCGGGAAAAAGATTTTATTCAAACGAGGAGGTGATTGCAGAAACGAATGGCTATTTTTCAGACTTGGACAAATCCTATTATTCGGAAGGGATCAACAAACTAGAGCAGCGTTGGACGAAGTGTATAAGCCTAAAAGGAGACTATGTTGAAAAATAAAAAAGGTTTAACCCCAAAAAATTAAGTAGTTTTTATTTTTGCTCGGACTTTTCAAACGACCCTCGTAGTCACTTCAAATTTTTTTAAAAAAAAAAGTTTAATTTTGTATTTTGGGTATTTCTATTTTTTTTTTTTTGGATATTTATTTTATTTTGGGTATAAGAAAGTACCGAATACAGACTTACTGTTCCAAAAATAAAATAAAACAAAACCAGTTTAAATGCAAGATAAATTATTCCGAAATTCATGACAATAAATACATGAAATTAATTGACTTTCTCTTTTTTGCAACTCCCAAAATTCTAAACAAAAAAAAACTAAATTGCAATAAAGTGTTACAAAAGAAAGTTACCTTTTCAATTCCTTTCCAGACTTCCCTAAAACGTATTCTCATTTTTTTTTTCAAATATTTAAACTTACTAATCTACTTTAATGAAATTTAAATATAATATTTAGGAGCCGCCATTTTTCTTGTAAGATTTTACGAAGTATAGTAAGTAAAGTACTTGCCAATTTTTTTAGGCGAGGCTTAACGTCCATCTTACCAATTTAAGTGTCGGTGGACGGAGGCGGAAGCTCATACTTTACTATAAACAATTTTTTCTAACAAATAAAAAGTAGCCATACGCAGGATTCGAACCAGGGATCTCCTGCACACAAAGCCACGCTCTTGACCACTACACCAACACTGCTGCTCAACTCAGCTGTTAATTTTATAAATTGTTGAGAAATTTTGTTGAATTTTTAACTACCCCTTCCAGAGAAAAAAAAATGAAGGACTGAAAATGTAAAAATATCTACTTATCTTTGATTGAATTCTGAATGGAAAGCATCCAAATGCTGCCAATTGATGATAACATCATCATGTTTTTCTACTCTTTAGTAAATATGGAAACTGGCCGAATTCTATACGACCCTAAACTTTGTTTTTTCAGCAGTTTTTTTTGTTAATGTTATTAACAAAAATTGTAGTAACCATATTTGTTTTAGCTGAAGTAGATTTATTAAATTTTGTCACAGAGAAGGGATTAGCTATGCGGTTAGATTATTGGATTCCCACGCGGAGGTCCCGGGTTAGAATCCAGCTGCTGGTCCTTAGATCTTTTCTCTTCGTAGAAGCTTCTTACAGCTCACTGTCCGTCCGGTGATAGACAGTGTAGTCTGTAACGAGAGACCAGGCGCCAATAATCTCAGATGAACACAGGGTGTTCATTTTAAGACGACTCAAATGCATTTCATGCTTAAACGGTTAATCTGAGCAAAAAAAATGGTAGAGACAAAATTTGTTGCCCGTCACCTCTAGTTTCAGAATATGTGACTTGATTTTAGATTCCTGCCCGCATATGCGGCTGATGCGCGACCAAAAGTGAGGGTTCGCAGTTGACCCTCCCTTTTCATATACACAGTTTTAAAGATTATAAAAAGTTATAAAAGAAACCGGAAACCGCAATTCGATATCTTCAAAATTAAATGTGCTAGGCTATTTCAAAATCTGGATATTTATTAATCATATTTCAATTTTTTAACTTGTAATCAAAGAGAAAGAAGAGCACGTGATAGGTCATTTTTATGTATTTTTTCATCCCCTTTCTACTGAAAATATTGTCAAGGTAGTAAAGCTAGTATTTTTCTTAATATCGGGAAATAAGTAGTTTTCTGAGTGATTTTTCTAAGCAATAATCAAATGTTAGGAGCTTTAGATGTTCTCAAGCATACACAAAATGGCTAAAAATTAATTTTAAATCTGTTACAAACAAGAAGGTTTAATAATTATTTGGTAATTTTGAGAGAGTTGCGTTTAATTACCAAAAACATTGGAAACCTCCTGCCACATATTTAAGTGATCAATATCTTTCATGTAAAGGATCAAACTAATTCCTTAATTTATCAAATAATGCACTTTACTCAACTTGTGAAGCAATGTACTGTGCCTTCAAAGGTGCCTCCTCATATACAGAGAGCAGTTGATAACCTCCTGGCTAACCTGGCTTGCGAGCCAGAGGAGGCACCTTTGAAGGCACAGTACATGCTGCACAAGTTGAATAAGCTCCTAATGTTTAATCTTTGTTTTATAGAAGCTTTAAGACTCAAATTGAATAGAGAAGAAAAAGATTCAAACAGGCACATTTTTGGGAGCGCCATAGTAGCCGAGCGGTTAGAGGCGAGACCTGCGAAGCTAATATGTACTGTGGTACTGGGTTCGAATCCCGGTCTAGGCTTTGAATTTTATTTAATGGTTAATAAAAGAAATTTACAGTAAAGTATGTTTGCTAGTCGCCTCCGTCCACGACACCTAATTGGTAGTTGGACGTAAAGCCTGCCTGAAAAAAATAGGCAGGTATATTTTTTACTACAATGACAGTGAGAAATCAATCAATAAACAATTGAATTCTGTCATTTAACGAAAAATAATTGCTTCTGGATATTGGTGACCTCTTTAAGATATACCTGATTGGGGGAAAGCATTTCTATGCTTTCACCGCCTTCCTATATGAGTTCGCTAACTTTCGGAACCAATAATCTACATCGTTTAGTCAAATTTGAAATTGGATAGCCATTTATTTGATTGCGAGCATCCAGATTCAGTGTAATCAGTGAGTATATTGTGCGGTTCCAATAAATATTTATGGAAGTCCTAGAGGCTTCACTGTGGCGGTTGTTGACTCTTGTCTTCCCACACGAGTCGCTACGCTTTCACACTGCCCTGAGTGTTGCCCAGGATGTCTTTCTCTAGTATGCGTTTTAATGGCCTCTATAAATAAATGTCAGGCAAGTAGAGATTTGGTGAGAGGTAAAGCGGTTGGTATCGTCTGCACTGGAGAGAACTAGAATGTCTGGGCCACAAGCAAACAGTGGCACAAGACAGCACGTGAGACTGGTCACGCACTACACAGCTGTCTCGATTACATCACAGTCATACCAATTCACCTACTATATCCACAATAACAGTTTATCCTTCACAATAACATAATATCCTAAATTAGTCTTAAAAAAAGAAAAGAAATAGTTCATTAATTTTCAGAATAGCCTTGAAAAATCAAATAAATGAATAACGTTACAGTCCTACTTCGTTGTACGCACGTGTGAGTAAAAAAAGAACTAAGGTGTTAGCATTAGTCTCCGCGTATTTCAATTTAAAATTCAAAACTGTTTCATGTACTCACCTCCAAAAATAGGCCACCATTTTCTGTAACTTGAACCTATCTGTAAGCCATATATTTGTCTCTTCCATACCCAAAATTACTAACTTTCAACCATAAATGGTCAGCCATGATGTTGAAGGTGAAAATTAAAAAAACATAGCCACCAAAATTTCGGTATCACAAATACTATCTCCGATTATATCAATTATTATCTTCTATTATCTCACCTTGGGCGCCACGGTAGCCGAGCGGTTAGAGGCGAGACCTTAAAGCTAATATGTATTATGGTACTGGGTTCAATTCCCGGTCTAGAGGCCTTGGATTTTATTTAATGGTTAATACAAGAAATTTACAGTTAAAGTATGTTTGCTAGTCGCCTCCGTCCACGACACCTGATTGGCAGTTGGACGTTAAGCCCCGCCTGAAAAAATAGGCGATTACTTTACTTGTACTATTATCTCATCTTTCATTATCTAAGCCAGGGGTGTCAAACTGACGGCCTGCGGGGCCGCATGCGGCTCTTGAGGTAATTTCTTGTAAGCCCTAGAAAGAAAGAAAACGTTTATGCATGTCCTGGGACATCAGTCTCTTAAGGACATCAAACGGTAAATACATAAATTTAATTAAACAAATATCACTCCTCTGAGTTGCTGCTAAAATATATACAATATATACAGAGAAAAAACAAACTGAAACAAACAAACTGAAACAAACAAACTGAAACAAACAAACAAACTGAAACAAACAAACTGAAACAAACAAACTGAAACAAACAAACTGAAACAAACAAACTGAAACAAACAAACTGAAACAAACAAACTGAAACAAACAAACTGAAACAAACAAACTGAAACAAACAAACTGAAACAAACAAACAAGAAACAAACTATTATGAAGAAAATAACGCTTAGCGGAACATCAAGGCAATACCGTACCCACAATTCCCTCGTCAATCCTTTTTAACTACTGAAGAAGAGTGTACACGTGGCCCCAGTGTCTTACCTGGAGGTCTGCGGGCGTATATATAATCACACTGACTCAGTTCCAGGCGATGTTTTTGAAGCGCTATGTCTGCCACTCAAAGTGGAATTCCAAAATGATTCGGTTTTAAAAGGCAAAAATAAGAAGTAGGAATTCCCCAAAATATGTATTCTTCTGTTCTCAGTCTTTGAATCCAGATATAGCAAAACTTGTACAAGGGAAATCGCTGGCCAAGTTTCGGGGTAAAAAAGGAATAATTTTCGTTTTATAGAATACAATTATACGGGGGTGTTCATTTTAAGACGGCTCAAATGCATTTCATGCTTAAACGGTTGATCTGAGCGAAAAAATGGTAGAGGAAACAATTTGTTGCCCGTCACCTCTAGTTTCAGAATATGTGACTTGATTTTAGATTCCTGCCCGCGTACGCGGCACACGGGCGACCAAAAGTAGAGGGTTTGCAGATGACCCCTATTTCCATGTACACCCTTTTAAAGAGTTTAAAAAGTTATGAAAGAAACCGGAAACCGCAATTCTGTATCTTTAAAATTAAAGGTGCTTGGCCATTTCAAAATCTCGTATTTATTAATCATATTTCAATTTTTTAACTTGTTATCAAAGAGAAAGAAGAGCACGCGATAGGTCATTTTTATGTATGTTTTCATCCCCTTTCTACTGAAAATATTGCCAAGGCAGTAAAGCTAGTATTTTTCTTAATATCGGGAAATAAGTCGTTTTCCGAGTGATTTTTCTAAGAAAAATCAAACGTTAAGATACAGATACAGAGAGCAGTTGATAACCTCCTGGCTATCCTGGCTTGCCAGCCAGTGGAGGCACCTTTGAAGGCACAGTACATGCTTCACAAGTTGAGTAAAGTGCATTATTTGATAAATTAAGGAATAAGTTTGATCTTTTGCATGAAAGATATTGATCACTTAAATATGTGGCAGGAGGCTTCCAATTTTTTTGGTAATTAAACGCAACTCTCCCAAAATTGCCAAATAATTATTAAACCTTCTTGTTTGTAACAGATGTAAAATTAATTTTTAGCCATTATGTATATGCGTGAGAACATCTAAAGCTCTTAACCCTGTATAGTGTTTTAATTATTCTATCCATATTCTTGAATCCTCAATTTAGAATATAAATTTAACAAGATTTGTAAAAATATGATGTGGCCCGCGTGAATCTTGCCTGAAGCACCAATTGGCCCGTGTTTTAATTTAAGTTTGACACCCCTAATCTAAACCAAAACGTTTGCGTTGCATACTTTCAGACTAGAGTGTAATCGCAAAATTTTGAAGAACCCATTTCAAAATGAATGAAGCTGTCATAGTTCGCTAACAGGTACATCACTTTTTACTTCCTCAATTTGATGAAACAAAAAAGTTACTCGTTCTTTGAAGAAGTATTCAGTTAGCTTTAATTATATGCTAGCTTTTTTAAATGTTTATTTATTATTTATTTGAAACTGTACACGTTAAATAATTCATTTTAGTGAAGATCACGACGGTGCAACTACTGGACCCTTTACGTTTGTTTTTATTATTATAATTATGATTTTAACTACACGCTATAGGTTATTTTGTAAGGTGTATTGACACAAACCAGGTCACAGAACACAGAAATATTATGTAATCTTAATCAAATTGCTTGTAATTTGGGCTATAAACCTTGAAATTAAACCAATGGACCCACATACCACTATTTCATCGTATTTCCTACTTTGTTACGTTGTGGGTTACAACAATTTGTTATTTATACTTTTGGAAAGATGGTGGTGTATAGGTGTTGGTCTGGTGCAGGTGGGTCCTTCAACCTTTCTACACTTTTAGGAACCCTTTTGGAGCTCAAGGTCTTTCTTGAAGGAACCTCATGTTTAGGTAGCAGATGAAATAGTTTATCAAAGCTTTTTTTCCACTCAAATTCGCAAAATTATTCTTGTATCTTAATCTTAATACAAACATCTTAATAAGACAATTGTATAGTGAGGTATTTTATTTTCTAGAATGCATTTTATGAATAATTAACTTTTAGATTTTATAATTATTAATGTGTCTTGATTGGTGTATTTGAAGCCCGTGACTTTTATCGAATTTCAAGATTTCATTTGATCCATAAACTATTTATTTATATTTATTTCTTACAATCAACTGCCTTTTTATATCCAATTTATATTAATATTGTAATTTTTACTTAAATATTATATTAATCTAATATTTTAATAAGACAGTCCGCTACCCTGTTCCTACATGAAGTATTCCCTGTATAGATATCTTATTTATTTATTTATTTATTTTGTAATTTACAATCTGTATAAATATATACAATAAGTAAATAGGAGGTAAATAAGATGAACTGGTGCGGGAAGAGCAGGAGGAGAGAAACTACCCAGCGGTAGCTGTATGAGAGCGGAGAATGTGAGGAGAATAATGACGTTTGTCTTCAGACTACAAGGAAGTTGCGGGGTCACTGGCTATTCAGTCGGCGAGTAGGATTGTTAGGGATGTCAGAGGAGGCGAGAGACAGTACAAGAGGATTAGAGCCAGTAGAGAGAGCAATACGGAACTTTTGATATTTCGTCTTGGCGAGTTGTTTGCACGAATGAAATCTTGAGGCCGTGGTGAAGAGTGAGGTTAGTCACCGTAGAAAGGAGCGTCAGCTATCTGTCGGAGGAGTTTTGACTGAAAGGTCTTGTACAGTCCGTTCGTTTGTTGGTTTGGCTGTACCCCACAGCTCTAGTCCATAAATCCACATAGGTTTGAGCATAGTGCTGTATATTAAGCGTTTGAGTTCAATGGGCAATTTAGAGCTGCAATTTTATAGTCTGTAAAGCAGAGTTCGCACGTTTCATCATTGCTTATCTTTTAAGTCTAGTGTGTGGGTTCCACGTGAGTCGTTTGTCTACGTACAGCCCAAAGTAGCTAGCACCAGATCTGTACAAGGAAGAGGATTGCTGTTGAAGAGGACAGGTGGACAGAAGCCCCGCCGGACCCTGTATAGATTGATTTCCATTTTACTGTGCATTTTTTGTCTGAGCAAATAGTGATCGCTTGCTGGAATCTCTGTCCAACGTTCCAAGGAGCCCTAGGGTTCCGCGGAACCCAGGGTTGAAGACCCTTGGTCAAGTGGTCATGAGCTTGGACTTCGTAAGTAGGAGATCCCCCGCACGAATCCCTCGTTTTGCTACCCTTTATTTATTAGAAAAAAATTGTTTATAGTAAAGTATGAGCTTCCGCCTCCAATCACGACAATTCATTTGGTAGTTGGACGTTACAAGCTCCGCCTTCGTAAAGATTTCTTGTATATTTCAGTAAGAAAAAAGTTTTGAAAGCATTTACTCCAGATAAAAGCTGTAATTTGTTTTATTTTATTTTATTTTTTTATTAAACACTTGAAACAAATGGATAAATCAAAGATGGGTTAAATAAAGTATTAAAATAGAATAGCTTAGAGTTTAAAAGACAGTGTCAGCTTAACTGCCAGCTGGCCGACACAACTTTGAAATTAACCTAACTAAAAATAGCACACATGCTTAGTAAATGCAAAACTCGCGAATGTGTATTCATAAACTCAATAGATTTATCACAAACAAAGCATTAATATCGGCAGCCTGGCAAAATTATTAGGGCAAAAAAAATAAATAAATAAATAATCGTTTTTTTTTTTTTAAAGGATTATCAGCAAATTTAAGATGCTAACCTGTTCGCTTTCCGGAGGCAATAATTTTACCTCAATTTACAAATCTGATAGATAAATAGCGTGTAAACAACATGAATCACTGCTATTAATACTTTTAAGACATCTATTTTTACATATGTCTAGCTCTAAGCTAGCGAGTTAACGTTCAATATTTTTACTCTCTCCTGTTCTTAGTTTTACGGAACTGCTTTCCTTGGTCTTGTTAAGAATTCCAACGGAATTTCTATCCAACTATTGATTTATTTTACACTCCAATTTGGACAAACGGAGTTAAAGTCTGGGAGCTCATTACAAGCGAACCAGTTCCATAAATATCCATTCCATACAAACCAGATAGCCTCTGTAGGTTCTGTCAGGAAGAGGAGGAGGAAACGGTACTGCAATGTGTTGTATCAGTGCGAAGAGCTGGTCTAGCTAAGGATGTTACTACTCAGGGAGGAAATACCAAGGCCTGTGAGCTTTACTCCAGCATTAAGAGTCTGATTAAAAGGACAGGTCTGGAGGGTGAGCTTTAAAGTGAGGGGAGCCATAATAGATCCAAAGTAGGTCGCAGTGGCGTAGGCCTTGAGGCCGCCCTAGTCTAATCTAATCTAATACAAACCAAAATCCTTTACAAAAAATCTCCCTAGAGTTTTACTACATACTCGTATCTCCAAACTTAGCCTACAAAAAAAAAAAAAAAAAAAATCTCAAAAATTCATAGCAATTTTTTTAATAACTGTATTAAAAGGGAAAGGATTAGCTATGAGGTTAGCATACTGGACTCCCACGCGGAGGTCCCGGGTTCGAATCCAGCTGCTGACCCTTAGATTTTCTTCTTCCTAGGAGCTTCTAACAGCTCCACTGTCCGGTGTTGGACAGTGTTGTCTGTATCGAGAGAACACCACTGTCCGGAGGCTGGCAGTGCACTGGTAAAAAAGCTCCGGGCGCCAATAACCTTAGATGTTGACGCGCCTTAAATCAATAATAAAAAAAAAATAAATAATAATAATATATTAGGGAAGGAATTAGCTATGCGGTTAGCGTATTAGATTCTCACGCGGAGGTCCTGGGTTCGAATCCAGCTGCTGACCATAGAAGGGTCATAGAATAGATGAGCTTTAAAAGTTTCTCCCTAAAAAGAACGAGTTTTCTAGAAGTGTTTTGGCGATTAGAAAAAGTGCTGGCATAAATGTAGACTAACTTATGGGGAATCTTTTTGAAGAGAAACAACATTGTTGTGGACGAATAAATGCAAAACTTAAAAAATAATAACAATAATAATAGGCGCTAATGGCCACAGACGTCGATGCGCCGGAGGAAAAAAAAAAAAATAATAATAATAATTAAAATTCCCGTTATTTTTTGAACACACCTCTGTACACTAAGTCGTACTGTGAGGTTTACCCTGTAAAGAAAATTTTTGCATAAAATAAAATCGCGTGAGTATACAGACCTGTTTTTAGTTTTAAGTATTTCAACGATTTTCCGCAATAAATGCTGAAAAACTAGCTCCAAAGCAAATTTATTTTTACCATTCAAAAGTGGGTTAAAAATTTTTCCATAAGAAGTAAACTATTATGATAATAGTTTATGGCTAATAAAATGTCCATGTGATAATGTTTTATAGCTAATTATAGGGGGAAAAAAAATGAAATTGTAAAACTTAGAAACAATAGGAAAAAAAAATGATTTTTTTTGTTGATGTCGCAACTTAAATTAAAAAAAAAAAAAAAATAGTCGAAAAACAAAAAGTCATGTGAGTGTTCTCACTTTATTTTTATTTTTTAAATGATTTATGGCGCTTTTTTTTCAGTGCACTACCGGCCTCAGGATAGTGTTCTCTCGTTACAAACCAGTCTCTCCATGACCGGGTACAGTGAGCTGTAAGAAAGCTCCTAGAAAGAGAAGAAAAAATCTAAAGAGTCAGGAGCTGGAATCGAACCCAGGACCTACGCATGGGAATACAATACGCTAACCGTATAGCTAACCCTGCTATCTACTATACTCACTGATTAAACTGAAATATTTCCTTCCAAATAGTTTTTGTCCTTTTTAAACAAATTGTAAGTTTAAAAAAAAGTTTTATACCTAAATTTTAATTTTTAGTTTCTTTAAAAAGCTTATGCTATTTTTTTTTAAATTATTTTTTATTACAAGGTATACTATTTTATCTATTTTGAAGTTTTGCCCCAAAACTGTGTTCTAATAATAAAATTAAATAAACAAAAATAATATACTAAATAAAAATAAATACAATTAAGATATTGGTGACACAATTATTTCATTATTAAGATTCATCTAGTGTATTGATTAATAAAAAAAATTAATAACATTTTATCTTTTTAAAAAAATAATAAAACAAATATAACTGAATTAGATAGCGCCTGGCGAACCTTGCTCGCAGTGCTTCTCAAATTATCAATTATCAAGGCCTGATAAGCTAAGTATGTGCCACACGTCTCTTCTAAAGATTTGATTGACCGAAACTGTAAATAACATGACAATCAGGGGCAAATTGATTGTATCTATTTTATAATTACTCCAGGCTAATATGGTGAGACCTTATAATTATTATATACGAGGGTCGTTTGAAAAATCCGTGCAAAAATAAAAACTACTTAATTTTTTGGGGTAAACCTTTTTTATTTTTCAACATAGTCTCCTTTTAGGCTTATACACTTCGTCCAACGCTGCTCTAGTTTGTTGATCCCTTTCCGAATAATAGGATTTGTCCAAGTCTAAAAAATAGCCATTCGTTTCTGCAATCACCTCCTCGTTTGAATCTTTTTCCCGCCAGCCATTTCTTCATATTGGGGAACAAATAGTAGTCCGAGGGAGCCAAGTCTGGAGAATAGGGGGGGATGTGAAACGAGTTGGAATCCTATTTCCATTAATTTTGCGACCACAACTGCTGAGGTGTGAGCTGGTGCGTTGTCGTGATGGGAAAGGACTTTTTTGTGGGCCAATCGTGGGCGTTTTTCTTGCAGCTCGGTTTTCAAACGGTCCAATAACGATGAATAATATGCACCTGTAATAGTTTTACCCTTTTCCAGATAGTCGATGAGGATTATTCCTTGCGAATCCCAAAAGACAGTCGCCATAATCTTTCCGGTCGAAGGAACGGTCTTCGCCTTTTTTGGCGCAGATTCCCCCTTGGTAACCCATTGTTTAGATTGTTCTTTGGTCTCAGTAGTGTAGTGATGTATCCATGTTTCATTCACAGTGACGAAACGACGCTTAAAGTCCTGCGGATTCTTCTGGAATAGCTGCAAACCGTCCTTGCAACATTTCACACGATTTCATTTTTGGTCAAGCGTGAGCAATCGCGGCACCCATCTTTGCGGATAGCTTTGTCATGTCCAAATGTTGATGCAAAATATTATGTACCAGTTCATTCGAGATGCCCACAGCACTAGCAATCTCACGCACCTTCACTCTTCTGTCATCCATCACCATATCATGGATTTTATCAATGATTTCTGGAGTAGTAACCTCAACAGGGCGTACAGAACGTTCAGCGTCACTTGTGCCCATATGGCCACTCCGAAAATTTTGAAACCACTTATAAACTGTTCTAATCGAAGGTGCAGAGTTACCATAATGTTTATCAAGCTTCTCTTTAGTCTCCTGAGGCGTTTTGCCTTTCATAAAGTAGTGTTTAATCAACACACGAAATTCTTTTTCGTCCATTTTTTGAAAATCACTCGACTTCCTCGATTCAAACGAATGCCAAACACAAAGAAATAGACCGATCTGGCTGAAACTTGGTGTGTGTTCTTCCAAGAGATGCTACTAACTAAACATAACCTCGATACGCGCCAGTGGTGCTATCTCTCTGACTTTGCACGGACTTTTCAAACGACACTCGTAATTACTTATCTATACAATTTTTTGTTTTTAAATTTAATTTTAGGTTTCGTTACTATTACTTGAACAAACAATGTTTTTCGGCGCACAAAATAAATGAAAAATAAATAAATAACAATAAACCAAATAAATAAATAAATAACTTAATCAATCATTAATCAGTAGCAAGCCATATTAAAAACAATGCTTTACTTTTGCCAATTAAAAAAAGTAAAAAATAAGTAAAGTAATCGCCTATTTTTTCAGGCTGACTTTACATCCAACTACCAATTAGGTGTCCATGGACGGAGGCAACTAGCAAACATACTTTACTACAAAATTCTCATATTAAATCATTAAATAAAATCCAAGGCCTATAGACCGGGGAATCGAATCAAGTACCACAACACAAATACATATCAGCTTTGCGGGCCTCGCCTGTAACCGCTCGGCTATCGTGGCGACCTTGGTAATTTATAAACAAAAAATATAACAGCAGAATAAAAAAAAAAAAGAAGAAAAACTGAAATAAATAGAGTAAGATGTCCCATATACTATGCAAATATTTCAAAGGAGTTAGTACAGAACTAAAAATAACAACATTAAAATAACAATTTTTCTTATCACATAAATGACTCATAGACCAATTAATATGCATATCAAACGATTTCAAAGTTATAAAAGAAGTAGATTATAAAAAAATAACTACAATTTTCTAGGAACATGATCAGTAAATAAAATTTCCAAAAGATTGAAACTTAATACACCATACTTGCAGCCATTTTCTTTTTCTCACTCCTAGTTATAACGTCTGACAGACAACGTAGTCAAGGCAACGCAGGGTTACAAGCTGACCTGGAAATTTGAAGTCATAACTTCATCTATTTTATTGTTTTATTGAAGATCATAGGCTGACACAGTTCGTTCAGTTGTTCTAGCCCTGAACAAAGAGCATATGTCGTACTTCACTGCACCCTGCTGGGCCAAATCAGAGAGCTATACACTGGCTAGAAAGACTACTTCTGCACGGAAAACTGCAACCAGTGTATAATATCACTAATAACATCTCTGAAGACTATTTCATCAGTTTTCTACCTTCGTTAATGTAATCAATTTTGATAAATTGAGACCACCGACAGTCTGTGGTGGAACTTTAACCAGTTAAGCGTGGAATTTAGTTTAAAAAAAAAAACACAGTGTGCGGAATTAAAATCAGACAATGGACGTGTATAAACGTCACGAACGCAGGGCAAAAACAACTAAAAAGTTTACAATAGTTGTAATAGTCACTGCAAGCAGGATTCCCGGATGCGACTTATGCAAGAGCAAGCAAAAACACATTTAGGGTCCCATACAATGAGAAAGAATCCTGCAGATAATTTTAATTTTTAAATTATTTTATTTTTACCGAAAAATGCCTCACATATTTTCTGAATGTTAACAAAAGTCTGTCTTTAGAAAGAATGTGGTAAAACAGTTATCGCCAAAAAAACACAAAAGGTACCAAATATTTTGTTCATTTATAATATTGTAGCGTGTTACTACAGATGATTTAATACCTTAAGAAGACAGAGTGTACCTCTGGAAGTTTCAGTTCAGCCATACGGAATGAGGTTCCAGGATTGTTTCCCGATCTAGAGATGTCCGAGGGCCGCATTTAAAAACTCTATTGTAAGATCTTTCTTTAGTATTTTTAAGTCTTTTGCAAGGTACTTGGAAGTTCAAAAATTCGGCTAAGCAAGTAGAGTAACCCCAAAAAAAGCTGATTTGGTCACAAAGACCAGTCAATGGTCCATAATTTCTCATTCATCGTCGAAGAATACGACTTAAAGTAGCCTCTTCGAACAGAGAAACAATGGAAAAGTGCCATAGACTTGCCTCTTCGAACACAGCAACAAAGGGAATGTGCCATAGACTTGCCTCTTCGGACAGAGTAACAATGAGATAGAGCCATAGATTAGCCTCTTCGGACAGAGTAACAATGGGAAAGTGCCACAGATTTGCCTCTTCGAACAGAGCAACAAAGGGAAAGTGTCATAGACTAGCCTCTACGGACAGAGCAACAATGGGAAAGTGCCATAGACTTGCCTCTTCGAACAGAGCAACAATGGGAAAGTGTCATAGACTAGCCTCTACGGACAGAGCAACAATGGGAAAGTGTCATAGACTAGCCTCTACGGACAGAGCAACAATGGGAAAATGTCATAGACTAGCCTCTACGGACAGAGCAACAATGGGAATGTGCCATAGACTTGCCTCTTCGAATAGAGCAACAATGGGAATGTGCCATAGACTTGCCTCTTCGAATAGAGCAACAAAGGGAAAGTGCCATAATCCTAAAGCTAAACTAAAGGATTCACTGCCGTCCGATAACTGGAGAGAAGATCGGGACTTATGTTATGTAAGGCACTTCACAATTCAAACCAAACATCAAAGCAATTTGCTTTTAAAAGTTAACCTTTTTCTTTTTGCTCACGGAATGTATTTGTTTAAAAATTCTAAATTTAAAGCCAACTTTTTTAAGTGCTTTAATTGTAGCATTAGAAAGTCAATGGAGTGTGTCAATCTCTTATCCCCTCTCTAAAGCATATATACGTCATCTGATACAATTTTAACATCGTGTTTGGAAGCCTTAGTGGTACTGGAATCTATACCATTGAATGGAAGTTACCACTAACAGGTAACCGGATATCTTGTCGGTTTCCACATGCACAGTTAACTCGACCAGCGGGTATTTCATTATTTGTTGTCAAAGAGTGCGTTAGATACAATAAAAAAAAATTAATAATAATTGTTGTTTATTTAAGTAGTAATCAATAAATATTTACATATACACCTACATAGACTGTGTCCGTCTGCAGAGTCGTTTTAACCTTTTAGAATACTACGATGAAACTTAAAAACAAATAATGAACAAAATAAATTATAACCTACCTACATACATATATACAATTGAAGACAACAAAACAAACTAAAGACTTACAGATAACTTCAAACAAAACAAAGCAAAAACATAACCCTTATTACAAAATAATAAAACGCCTTCTATTTATTAAACATAAACACTAAACCTAACCTACAATTAACTAAAAATTAAAAATTAGGTTCATTAATTAAAGTTTACCGATAATTTAAGGCATTTACAGTAAAAATAAACAAATTCTGCCAATTCCGGCCATTTAAATAATGACAAAAAACAATTAAACTCTAACCTCTTCTTATTTAATGCTGCCCTTCTAAACCCTCGCAGAATAGGGCATTCAGCAATGAAGTGATAGACGTCTTCCACGACAGAAATATTGCATAATAAACAATTGTGCACTAGTTCGGATCTAGCTGCAGAGCAATTCAATCCCAATAATTCTCCCCTCACTTTCATCAAAATGGACATTGTTGCCGTTGACGTAATGTTTATTTGTAAATTGAACATGTAATTGTTTATATGCTTTATAAAAACTAGTTTGATCCTTTTTGGAAATTAAAGTACTCTGAAAATCTATTTTTAGCACCACCAAAAATTGATTATAGTCCTCTTTATAATCACCTTTATAAATATTAACGACACCAAAATTATGTTTGTTGAACAACTCTAACAAAATCATGTTAGCAGAATTTGAAGAAAGTTAGACTGTTGATTTAAATGTATATATCAACACAAAGTCCTTTGACAACCACGGCTCAATTTTCTTTTTCAAGGTAAAACAAATTTTCAAATAAATTTAAATAGACTTTATATTTTATCTAAACTAGTAAAATTCAGTAGGATGTCGTAATTTGTCTAATTCTGTGTGTTCCCTTGTAAAATTAAACTGATGTATGTATTTCAATTTATAAATAGTAAAAAAGGCACAATCCAACAAAAGATGTACAATAGTATTCCTCGCGTTATCCAAACCACAAAGGGCACAATTATTGTCCGGTTTAAATTCTTATTTTATATTATTGATTATTATTCTTGGGAATATCTTGTTCATTAACCGTACATGACATACGATCTTTCAAAATTCAAAAGGGATATTTAAATTAAGATGAGATTGTTCGCAGTTAAAACTACTAACGATCCTGATATAACTATTAAATCTAATGTTGTAAATTTTATTAATAACCATACTGATCATATTTTCTTTTCTATCGTATATAGAGCTAAACATTTTCTAATTAAATTCGTCGGCAACGTTAATACTTTCTAAACATATTTAAGATGATGCTGCAACTTGAAATGAAACAAAGGTTATCTACCAGTTTCAAGATATATAAAATAGAATATGTCAGTAAGGAGAACAACAATTTGTTTAATTGTACTGTAAATGCCTTAAATTATGAAGAAAACTTTAATTGAGGATTTTAACTTTTAATTTTTAGTTAATTGTAGGTTAGGTTTAGTGTTTATGTTTAATAAATAGCAAGCAATTTATTATTTTATAATAAAGGTTATGTTTTTGTTTTGTTTTGTTTGAAGTTTTCTTTTCGTCTTTAGTTTGTTTTGTTGTCTTCTATTGTATATATGTATGTAGGTAGGTTATGATTTATTTAATAAAATATCTTTGCAACATTTCACTATATTCTCTGTACCACCAGACTGCAAAAAATCTTATATTTAGAAGACAAAAGGATGTTGTCATTTATAATAATTTTACTCCATGTTGTTCCTATCGTAAATTTTTCTAGCCGTGAATTTTTCATTAAAATGTCTTTTTAAACGAAATTTGCGGGCGTTAACACTAGACCAGGGGTCGCCAAACTTTTTTGATCATGGACCCCCCTATATAATTTTTCGAAATCTCCATCGACCCCCCATAAAAGTAATTTTCAGTTAATTAAAATGAAACTATCTATTAGGTACTGTGTTTATACATTTATTATATGATTTTAAACATTTATTAAAGTAATTTTACATTGTGTAACAAATAGCTTTATTAAAAATATCTTAATGTTGAAATTTAAATCTTTTCTCTTCGGCGCTACAGTCCTAAAAGGAGCAAGGGCCTCCTCAACCAAGGCTCTCCACTGAGGTGAAATTTAAATACCTTAATATTTATTAAATAATAAGTAATTACAAAAGAGTAAAGTAACTACAGTATTGCTTCTTAATTAATGAGATGGGTATGCCTGGTGTTTCTTTGCAAGGTTCGCCATATTGGGTTCGAAATTGTTTTTCCTTCAACCCCCCAGGCTCAGATCGACCCCTAATTTTGTTAAATAGACCACTATGGCGACTTCTACACTAGACCAAGGTATACTATACTCTTTAACAACTTCCACATTTTCACCACAGTATGTCCATGGTTCCCTAAGCCTTCTAAACGTTATTTACAATAAAAAAATACATTTACTATAAAATATATTTTTTAACTCAATAATATGACTCTAATTTTGGGAATGTGATGAACATATTTTTAAGTTATGAAGGAAAGCCGTGTAGTGGTAATCCTGAAATTTTGATTTTCTTTTTTTTTTTTGTTGATCTCTGAACATATTTACGTTTTTTGATAAGAATTTTTTGAAAATATTCAATTTTGATAGAAAGACCAAAATTGGGATAGAAGCAAATTAGTAATTAAACATTTAATCCTCTAAGATAAGTTGTTCTTATCATTTACAATCAGGGCGGATACAGAACACTCACTCGAAGTATTTTAATGCTTATTTATAGAGGTATTTGGAGAGTGTCCAGGCGCACAGTTGGTGTGTAGAAAATAAGGACATTAATACCGTAAAATAGAAAAAAAAATCCCTAGTTTTCAACGTACAATAAAGAAAGTCATGCGTAATAAAATCTAACAGCTAAATAAAAAAACAAAAAACTAGGAGAAAAAGTAGAAATAAATTCACGTATTTATTGGAATATTATTTGCATGTTTGTAGAAACATTCAAACAGATTTGATTTGATAAATAGACAAGATTAATACCGTCTTTTCACTTTATAAAAGTTATTTAACCTAAAGACCGAGCTCTTGACGGATACACTTTTTCTGGATTATGTCCAATATGATCTTATAAACTCTAAATGACCGTAAATAATGTATTTCTACTTAATGTTGTAAAATAAATTATTATTTTTATTTAATTCTTTACGCACAATTAATTTTTTTTCGTTCTCTCGGAAATAATAATAAAAAACAAATCATTTTTAGTTTGTCTAGAAGACAACAAAACAAACTAAAGACGAACAGAAAACTTCAAACAAAACAAAACAAAAACATAACCCTTATTACAAAATAATAAAACGTCTTCTATTTATTAAACATAAACACTAAACCTAACCTACAATTAACTAAAAATTAAAAGTTAAAATCCTCAATTAAAGTTTTCCCCATAATTTAAGGCATTTACAGTACAATTAAACAAATTGTTGTTCTCCTTACCGAAATATCTTGAAAGTATTAACGTTGCCGACAAATTTAATTAGAAAACGTTTAGCTCTATATACGATAGAAAAGAAAATATGATCAGTATGGTTATTAATAAAATTTACAACATTGTCTGTGTTTAGTTTACATAACGTATACAGTCACAGAAAAGCACATCTAGTTTATATTTAGACTCTATCCCATTATTTGATTCAATTTCTACCGCAAGAAAGTTAAATTTAAAAAAAAATAATTCAGTTCCAACTTCATAGATTTTATAGTTTGATTCCTAGACGCCACGGTAGCCGAGCGGTTAAGAAGCGAGGCCTGTAAAGCTAATAATGTATTGTGGTGGTACTGGGTTCGATTCCCGGTCTGTAGGCCTTGGATTTTTATTTATTTGTTTAATATGGGAACCTTATTTGGAAGTCAGTGACCTTTATGTAGGTCAGGACCTAGTTGGCCTTATCAAGCAAGGAAGAATTCGATGGTTGCATCACTTGGAATGAATGGTGGAGGAAAGAATGGCCAAAAAAACTATTTCTTGGACAACCAGGAGGGGCTAGAAGGAGAGGGAGGCCCCGGGTGAGATGGCTGGACAATGTTCAGCAGGATCTAAAAGAATTGGGCGCAAGAAGATGGAGAAGAGCGGCCCAAGGTCCTTCATGGACTGTAGTGCCAAGCAAGAAGAAGATGAGAACCTAATACTTCAATTCATTTGATTAATTTGGTAGTTGGAGGTTAAAGTCCGCCTGAAAAACTAGGCATTACTTTTAGTTTATATTTCTAACCCTTAAGTTTTAATAGCTGTTAAGTACGATCTCAAAAGAACCATTTATTATTATTATTTTTAATGATTTAAAGCGCGTCAACAACTAAGGTCATTAGCGCCCGGAGGCTGCTTTTTAGTGGAAGCTGGTCTCCGTGTAATTTTTTTCTCGTTACAGACAACCATCACCTGGATAGTGAGCTGTAAGAAGCTCCGATAAAGAGAAAAATCTAAGGAGCCAGCAGCTGGATTCGAACCTGGGACCTCCGCGTGGGAATCCAATACTCTAACCGCGTAGCTAATCCTTTCCCACCTAGTTTATTATTATTAATTTTTTTAATGATTTAAGGCGCGTCAACATCTAAGGTTATTGGCGCTTTTTTCAGTGCACTGCCGGCCTCCGGACAGTGTTCTCTCGTTACAGACAACACTGTCCTTTACCGGACCGTAAGCTGTAAGAAGCTCCTAGGAAGAAGAAAATCTAAGGGTCAGCAGCTGGATTCGAACCCGGGACCTCCGCGTGGGAGTCCAGTATGCTAACCTCATAGCTAATCCCTTCCCTTCCGAAAGTGTCCGTGTGTTATGTTTTAGTGAATAGTCACCTGAACATTCTGAATACCAAAAAAAATTGTCAATGAGATTTAAAATATTATTATTATTAATATTATTATTATTATTATTATTATTATTATTATTATTATTATTATTATTATTATTATTATTATTATTATTATTATTATTATTATTATTATTATTATTATTATTCCCCCTGTGGTTTCGGGGTTGTAGAATAGGGCCACAGTATCTTCCGCTTGACGTAGGAGGCGTCTAAAGGGGCAACTGTCCGTTGACCCGATACCTGTTATCCTCTCTTTATTCACATTCTTTGCCCATCCTTTAATTCCATTACTTATCCTTCTTTCATTTCCTTTCTTTTTCCTTGCCCCCTTTTCGGCCTGTTCTCTCTTGGGGGATGCTCCCCGTTCTCGTGGCTCCTCGTGCGCGGTGGGCCCTACGGTGGAGGGTACAGCTTAAAAACTGGGTTCTACTCTTGCGCTCCCAGGCCGCCGGACAGTACATTGGCCCGGGTCGGAGTAGCCTTCACGACCTGGCTGCCTTATCATTCGGCGCATAATCTCGTCGGCTGTAGTAGTTCCGGATGGCGACCGGATTAGGGACCTGCTGCGGTTGGCGGGGGGCTCTGTCGAGGCCACCACCTGTGGGCGCGCTGCGCTTGGGGGGCCGCGGTTTCGGGGGTATGGCTCCTTCTTGGGGGGAAGGTCGGATATATCTTGTTCCCTATTAAGTTCGAGAGTTAGGAGGAGAGAAAAATGTTAAAAAATAAAAAATGAGTAAAGTTAATCAAAAGAAAATAGTCTCAAAAGTGCAAGAGGCAAGTAGTGAGGGTTCCCTAACCCAAGAAAAATTGACGACTGTCCCGGATGAAGGGGTCTCGACACCACCTGTTTTGGGTGATTCTAGTCCCTTTCAGCGGAGCTCGAGAATGAAGAGAACGCCGCCTTCCACTCCGCCTGTGTTTGGGAGTGTGACGGAGAAGACGAATAAGCCGAAGCCTGAAGGAGTATCAAACACACTGACAGGGAAGACGTCAAGTGTGACTGAAGTGAGGCGTGAATCCCCTGCAATCTCGCGGGTACTTGCAGGTGGGTTGATTGGCTCTCCCGAAGAAAAAGATATAGAGGATGCTTTGGCAAGAGTGGACAAGGAGTTAAGTAGAATGAAAGATGTCCTTAAAAAGATGAAACTTGCCACAAGTAGGCAACGTAACATTAGTATGGACATCAAGGATGGCCTTTGCGAAGTAGAAGAGTCAGTGGAGGTGGTGGAATCCCTAAGAGGTTTCTGGGGGGTAGCACTGCAGCGCCTGATTAGACTGCAAGGAAGGGTTGTGATGTCACAAGGAGTGACACAGGTATCTCCGGTAGCTAGGCCAGTTGCTGTCCCGGACAAGACGGAAATTACGTCGGTTAAGAAGAAGACGGAAGCACTAAATAGTAAGGACCCACCCCTTAATGAATGGACCGAGGTGCGCTCTAGGAAGGGACGGGAGACACGAAAGGATAATGAGCCGCAAGCAGTCAAATTAATTAAGGAGGTGCAGCCGGCTCGTGAAAAGAGTAAGAAGAAGAAGAAGAATATGAAGAGGAAGACGATTCAAAGAAGGCCTCTTTCAGATGCTTTGTTGATTAAGCCAGCTGAAGGTAAATCATACGCGGAAGTCCTGGGTGAAATTCGAGGGAAGGTCAAGCCTGAGGACACAGATACAGAAGTCAAGTGCATCCGGCAAACAAGAACTGGCGATATTCTTGTCGAATGGGGACGAAATACGAAAGACAAAACTGCCTTTGAGATGGCTATTGTTGAGGCTCTACAGGAGAAAGCCACTGTTTCTCAACTCGAACCTAAAGCTTCGGTGGAGATTCGAGACCTTGACAGCCTATCAACAGAGAAAGAGGTTGTGGATGCAATCGAAGCTCAGTTGGGAGTAAATGTAGGGGATGTAAAAGTTCACCTTACAAAACCTAATAATAGAGGGTTGAAGGTCGCGGTGGTGCAACTCAATGTGAGGGGCGCGAGCGAGCTTGCGAAGAATGCTTTTATTAAAATTGGCTGGGTACGCTGTAGAGTCAGAAGAAGAGCTGTGGTAAAAAGATGTTTCAAATGTCTAGGGTTTGGACATATCGCGGAAGTTTGTAAGGGCCCAGATCGTAGTAGCCTCTGCTATAAATGCGGAGGAACGGGCCACATAGCAAAAGAATGTAATGGGAAGGAAAGTTGTGTGCTCTGTACAGAAAGAAACCTTACCCAAGAAGCATGCCAGCACCCACTCGGATCGGGAAGGTGTGTGGTGTTTCGGGAGGCTTTGGAACAGGCAAAGAAATCGATTGCTGGATGAAGTTCCTCCAGGGAAATTTACATAGGAGTAAAACAGCCGACTCACTTCTTAGTCAACTAATTATTGAGAAAGGAGTGGATCTGGTGTTCGTTAGTGAACAGTATCGAGACCGACACCCGCGCTCGTGGTTTAGTGATCTGCTTGGGACGGCGGCAATCTGGATCACTGAGCAAGGGAACATCCAGGTCGAAGACCATGGCAGGAGAAATGGTTACGTATGGATAAGAATTAAGGGGGAAACGTACATTAGCTGCTATTTTACCCCGAATGAGAGCGTTCATGATTTTCAGCAAAAGTTAAGTTCCCTGGAAGACGAAGTTATCAATATGGCAGGAAGGGTTTTGGTGGTAGGCGATTTCAACGCGAAGGCAGTTGATTGGGGGATGCCAGTAACGGATTCGAGGGGCAGGCTTATCTTGGAGATGGTTGCTAGGACGGGACTTGTTGTACTAAATGTTGGCTCAACGTCAACGTTTCGACGTCCAGGCCATACTGAAACAATCCCCGATATATCCCTTGCCAGTGAGCGTCTTGCGAGGCGAATCGAGAATTGGACGGTCATTGAGGATTTCACTGGGAGCGACCATCAATATATCACCTTTCAAATCAGTGAGAGGATAGGTGTTAAGAGGCCAAAGCAGCAAGAAACCTTCCCGAGATGGAATTTTGATAAGATGAAGGTTGACCTATTCTCCGAAGTCCTGAGCTGTGGAGAAGCTCAGATAAAAAGTGTGTGTTCCGAGGGGAAGGTTGGAGCTGAAGCCATGGTAGCCTCAACTATGGGATTAATTACCAAGGCGTGCCGACAATCAATGCCGCGGAAGAGCTCCTGGCATGGAAGGCCTCCAGTGTACTGGTGGTCACCACATATTGCCAACCTTCGAAAAGAATGTGTCAAACGGAGGAGAAAGGCACAACGGGCTGGACGCCGGCCGGATGCACCCACTCGACGGATGGAATACAAAGCCGCTAAGCGGGAACTAAGACGTGCAATCTTCAGAAGTAAGGCACGATGCTGGGAAAAGCTGAGGGATGAGGTTGATTTGGATCCATGGGGTCTTGGATACAAGATAGTGACCCAGAAACTAGGAGCCTTTAAAAACCAAACGGTACAGGATGCGTCGGTTATGGAAGGCATTGTGAAGGCGCTTTTCCCCTCTCATCCAGACAGAAATGAGCGAGATTTTGGAGACGTAGGGGATATTCCACTTTTTACAGGTGAAGAACTAGACAGGGCAGTGCGCTCTTTAAAAGCAAAGAAAGCACCAGGCCCAGATGGCATCCCAAATGAAGTGCTTAAGATTGTAGCGCAACAGAGAGCAGGACTGCTGCTTGATATGTTTAACACTTGCCTAAAATCTGGAATGTTTAGTTCTAGGTGGAAAGTGGCGCGGTTGGTCTTAATCAGTAAGGGCAAGGGTGATTCGCTGCCATCATCCTTTCGACCACTGTGCATGCTCGATACAGCCGGCAAATTATATGAGAAGCTTCTGAGGGAACGGCTGACAACCGCAATACAAGCAGCGGGAGATCTATCCCCGAGGCAATATGGCTTTCGAACAGGGCGATCTACCGTTGATGCAGTGAATGAGGTTGTTAAAGCAGTGAGAGAGGCAGAAGATCATAATCATCACTCCCGTCGAGTGGTTTTGTTGGTCACACTGGACGTGCGGAACGCATTCAATTCCCTTCGGTGGATTGACGTGTTGCACGCCCTGGAAAACAATTTTCGTGTCCCGAAGTATCTTCTGCGAGTGTTGAGTGATTATCTGCGTAATCGGATAATTGTTTGCCAGACGGCTAGTGGACCGAGATCCTCGGCGGTGACAGCGGGCGCGGCACAGGGCTCAATATTGGGCCCAGAATTATGGAACGCAGCCTACGACAGTCTACTCAGACAAGATATGCCTGAGGAGACGGTGTTAGTGGGCTACGCAGATGATGTCGCGGCGTTAATTGCTGCCCGTGACACGGATAAAGCTCAGCTGAAGCTGAATCAAGTGATGCGGGTGGTAAATAGGTGGATGGCCGAACATGGTCTATCTCTGGCGTTGGCCAAAACGGAGGTTGTCGTCTTAACGAAAAAAAGGATTCCGACGGACATCTCATGGTGTGTTGGTGAGGAGGAGGTGATTTCTGGCAACTCCGTGAAATACCTAGGCTTGACGGTGGATAGGAGGCTAAACTTTGGTTTGCACATTCAGCAGGCCGCGGACAAGGCTGCGAAGAATGTCGCGCTTCTGGGGAGGTTGATGGCCAATGTAGGTGGCCCGCGAGCAAGCACCCGTCGAGTCCTGTTGAGCGTCATCCACTCCACTCTGCTTTATGGGGCGGAAGTGTGGGCGGATGCTCTCAATAAAAGGGCGTACAGAAGGAGGCTAGCCAGGGTTCAGAGGCTCGGTGCACTGCGGATTGCCTCGGCCTACCGCACTGTATCCGAGCCTGCAATAATGGTGATTGCTGGGGTTATCCCTATTGCCCTCTTAGCAGGAGAGCGTAAGAGGCTTTATGAGAGGAGGGCGGAAGGTAACAGGGAAGCTGTGTCCAGGGAGGAGCGCACCCAAACCGTCCTGGAATGGCAGGCTGCCTGGGTCGAGGAACCGCGTGGCCGATGGACCGCCAGGCTCATCAAAGATATAGGCATCTGGACGGGGCGGACGTTCGGAGAAGTGGACTTCTACCTTACCCAACTCTTGAGTGGGCATGGCCTTTTTAGAGCATACCTCAAGAGGATGGGTAAGGAGAGTCAAGAAGATTGCATATATTGTCCAGAAGTGAGAGACGACGCCTACCACACCTTTTTTGTGTGTGAAAGGTGGGGTCGCCTCCGAAGAGATTTGGAGTCGATGGTCAGGCGGTTGACTCCTGAGGTGTTGGTGGAGGCGATGCTCTCTTGCAGAACTAATTGGTCGCTAGTGGCTGGTTTTGCAAGAGAAGTACTCGTCTCCAAAAAAAGAGACATGGAATACCATTTCGGCAGGGTCCCCTAAGTAGGGGCAGGATTGAGGCCTAGCCTGATGTAATGCTGACATCACAGTGAATCCAGGCTAGGTCCGGCAGTAGGGGGGGTGTTTTAGCCGGTAGGCCGCGAGGGAGTCCGGCACAGCGTGCGTAAGTAGCATTTCACCCCCTCTTAAAAAATAAAAAAAAATTATTATTATTATTATTATTATTATTATTATTATTATTATTATTATTATTATTATTATTATTATTATTATTATTATTATTATTATTATTATTATTATTATTATTATTATTATTATTATTATTATTATTATTATTATTATTATTATTATTATTATTATTATTATTATTATTTAATCGATGCTACAGCCTCTGGCAAAGCAGAACGCCTGACATAAATATTACGTAACGTTTGACCTTTTACATAATTAAAATGCAAGATACGAAAAAGTAATTTTACAATGTGCAAAATGCTGCATATGATCTACCTTGTTTTGTTACTCGTATTCATTACTAAGATTTCCTTGTGTATAGATCGATTCAAAAACGTAATAACACTAGTGCAATTAGGATAAAAAGTTAAAAGAAAAAAAATCTTTTAAACCATTTTTGAGAAAAGAAAAAAAGAAAAACGTGAAACTTCTAAATTCTAAAAATAAAGTGGTAATTACGGTCAAGGGACTTTTTGATTGTTTTAAATGTCCTTAAAAAACAATACAGTAAATTTTTTTCTGCGTAAAACAGATTACCAAGGAATTCTGACCATCACCTAACTGTTTCCATTATTCTGTCTAAACTACCACGTCACGATAGCCGAGCGGTTAGAAGGTGAGACCTGTAAAACTAATATGTATTGTGGTACTAGGTTCGATTCCCGGTCTAGAGGCCTTGGATTTTTCTTTAAATGATTTAATACAAATATTTATAATAATAATTTGTGTTTACTAGTCGCCTCCGTCCTCGACACCTAATTGGGTAGTTGGACGTAAAGTCTGCCTGGAAAAATAGACCTAACTTTCGTTGTTATTGTTCATTCGATCCCAACATTAATTCACAAAATTAAATTCATAATTATAAATATTTGTCTAACGCTATTATTTATAAAGTTAAATAATTGATTTAATTCAAAATTAAAACCAACCAGGTACACATGAAAAGCAAACGAATTATTCCAAATCAAAGAATGCCATTCCAATGGTTCACAGCGATTTCGTATAAATTAAAAATAAAATATTTTAACTATATATAATATATAAAAGAGTATATAGAAGAGCTTGTGTAGAATTGTTACATACAATGCAATGCTTGAGCAACATAGCAGGAGTTATGCCAAATAATGTCAACAGAAATAGTGGTAGCCAGTAATGATTAATAAATAAGAATTTGTTCTGCAGAAACAAATAATATCTTCATATTTTTAAAGAAATATTGTTCACCTAAAAATAGATTTTTACCTATAGGTAGCTCACTCTACCTGTGCCGAATAAATATGTTATTCAAAAAAATAAAATAATTACAAAATGCTGCAACTATGCTAGCTGACATTTCTCAAATATAGCTACCTTGGACATCTTTTGTTCTATACTAATTGTTTTCTGACCTAATGACTTACTTGCAAGAAACAGTATAAATTAAGTTAAAATCCTGGTAGGTTTTTTAACAGTCCATTGAAGGTTACAGGTTAAAACATGAGAATGTATAAGTTAATTTACTTAATTCATTTATTTGTTGCAAATTAATTTAAATTCAAGTAAATTTGTTCGAGACAAATTTGTTCAATCAAGTTAATAGTGCAAATTTTACTCAAAAATTAATTTAAATAATTTTTTATAATGAAAATTTTTCTTTAATTTCTTGAAAAGCTGTAGTAGGAGGAGAAGAAAAATTCTTTATTAGGAGAATTTAAGAATGGGTTAAAAAAATATGTAATTTGCTGTGTAAGGTTGCAAAATGGTGAAGCTGATTGCCTGCTCTAATAACAGGATGCAGCAAAATAACCTCCCTATTTTAAAATGTAAATAAAAACACAAGTTTTCTGTGTACGGATCTGTACATGAATCACGGACACCTCTTGTTCGATCTCCTTTTTTAAAACTAAGTAGAAAAAGACTTCTTGAATCATAGATTAAGTAACCAAAATTCAATTTGTTTTATAAAGAACACTTATGTTCTTATTTATATTTTAAAATAGGGAGGTTATTTTGCTGCACCCTGTACATTTCAAAATAGGGAGGTTATTTTGCCGAACCTTGTACATTTTAAAATAGGGAGGTTATTTTGCTGCACCCTTTACAATTTTAACATGTAAAGGGTACTCCCTATTTTAACAAGGGAGGTTATTTTGCCGCACCTTGTACATTTTAAAATAGGGAGGTTATTTTGCCGCACCCTTTACAATTTTAACATGTAAAGGGTACTCCCTATTTTAACAAGGGAAGTTATTTTGCCGCACCCTGTACATTTTAAAATAGGGAGGTTATTTTGCCGCACCCTGTATAAGTGGCACCTATCATATTGTCTAAATTTCATTCTATATTCATCCACTTTTACAAGCGTTTGGTTTTCAAATCGTATTGTTCAGCCATTCCTTAATTTTAACTGTATAGTTAGAAATCCCTATTTTAATTATCGTAACTCTCAAACACTCTTTAAAATAAATGCAGGTCATTTAAGCAGTTAGTGCTTCTTGTTATATTCAGCCATGTTTTTTTTATCACTAATAAATAATTATTAACCTCTCAACAAATTTAATAATATCTCCCACATCTAGAATACTGTAATCAACACCTTAACACAGTCGCATTTAAACGCATTGCTAATTCAACCTGTGCTCTCCGCTATATAAGGCAGAATTAATTAACTCTTTTATGGAGAGGATAATTATACTTTTTATATTAATTATTTTTTAAAACATACTTCAATAAAAAATGACAAGTCCAGCATATTAAATTGAAAATAGTCATTTTAAACACAAAAAATTTCAATTTTTAACTTCTACTCCACATCTCTCCTTTTGTCATTAAAAGTGTTCGAAACGTCCAAACCAAGTTTCTTAAAGAACATTGTGCTTCTTAGCCCTCAGCCAATCATTGCAACTTATATTTTAATAAGGAAGGAATTCGGTATGCCGTTAGCGTATTTGATTCCCACGCGGAGGTCTCGGGTTCGAATCCAGCTGCTGGCCCCTTAGATTTTTCTCTCTTCCTAGGAGCTTCTTACAGCTCACTGTCCTCGTGATGGACATTGTTGTCCGTAACGAGAGAATACTGTCCGGAGGCCGGCAGTTCACTGAAAAAAAGCTCCGGGCTGCAATAACCTCAGTTGTTGCCGTCCATTTTTAAATCATTAAAAAAAAAAATAAATAACGGCCAAAATCCAATTAATTCATCACCTCCTCCCAAAGTGGATTTACACTTCTTGGTCAAGCAAACCTCAAAATTTACCCATTCTCTGGGAAACTTCCTAAATTTCACGAAATTTTCTCTTTCTTTTTTTTTCAAGATTAAATATCAAAATTTAGTGTCATTTAATTGGATAGTTAGTAAAATAAATTTAAAGAAATGAGCTGAAATGATTTTGAAAAAATTGAGAAATCCGCTTAAAGTAAAGTAAAGTATTATAATAAATATATGCATAAACTAAATCTATAAGTATAAATGTATTATACATTTTAACCTTCTTATCTAGTGAAGAAAGAGATAAGTTAGGTGAGGAGGATTGGAATGCAGGGAAAAAAGGAGAGGAAAAACCTGCAGCTGGTGTAGAGTTAGAGTAGGATATGTTTTAGTTTTCTGTGTCCTGTATGTTGTAGAAGGATCTGTAGGAGGCTATGTCCGCGGCATAGTGGATTAGGATGGCAGTCTAGGATGGCAAGGAGTTTCAGCAGACTGATTTTGGATATAGGAGTGTACCGGGGGATAATGGACGCAGCCTCGTGGAGTGAGTCAATTCTAGTGCGTCGTGGAGAGTCTGTTGCGAGTCTCAGAAATTTGTTTAGCGTTATCCTGGAGTTTCTTGATGTTGCTACTACAAGTCCAGGCTCCAGGCGGTGCAGGCGTAGAGCAACATCGGGCCTGATGACCCACTTTGTAGAGGAGGAGTTTGTTGGTTCACAGTCATTTTGGAGTCACGTGAGAGTAGAGGAAATAATAGTCGTCTAGACCAGTTTGCCTGCGTTTACTTTGTCCTGAACGTACGTAGTGAAAGTCAGTTTGTTAGTCTAAAGTTAGCCCTAAGTACTTCACGTAGGTAGACCACGGAATGAGAGTATTATTATGTCTGATTTGTCGGTTAAAAGTGGGTCTACGTTTGGGTGAAGAGTTATAGCGTTAGTCTTGTCGTGGTTAATTTTAATTTTCCATTTGCTGCAGAATTTTGTTAGTCTGTTCCTATTGCAAGAGTAAGTCTGTTCCATTCTCCAAGATGACCGTGTAAAAGGCTACGTCATCAGCGTACAAGGCAAGGTTGACATGAAGAGGTTTGGGTAGAGGATTTATGTAGTTGATAAACAGGATAGGACCTAGGATGGTACCTGTAAAGTAAAGTAATTGCCTATTTTTTTCAGGCAGGGTTTTACGTCCAACTACCAATTTAGGTGTTAGTGGACGGAGGCGACTAGCAAACATATTTTACTGTAAATTTCTTGTATTAACCCATTAAATAAAATCCAAGGCCTGAAGACCGGGAATCGAACCCAGTACCACAATACTTATTAGCTTTACTAGTCTCGCCTCTAACACGCTCGGCTACCGTGGCGCCTTAGAAATCCGCTTAAATAAACAAACGTTTTTCTTAATAATACTAATCAGCATAGTGTGAAATTTTAGAAACAAGTTTACTTGCGCTGTGACATAGCTCCTAGGTATTACGTCCATTTTATCGCAATTAAGCTCAATACACTAAACTAATTGCCCAATTAAATTCTATTAATTTTAATAGTTATAAGGTCATTTGCAATTGTATGAACTTCGCTATTTAAAATAGTTTTAAATTGATAATATCTGGATTATTTTTACCTTTAATTTTATTATTATTTTTTGTTTTAAATTATTTTTATTTAGAAAAACGTGCCAAACTAATTAACTAATACAAAAATAGAGGATTAGCAATGAATGTCACTAGTTCACTGAGTCTGGCTGTGAATGCAGGCTATTTGAACAGATAATAATCATAATAATAAATTACTGTATTTGAGTCAAAAATAGTTACAGAGAGTTTGAAGTATAAAACACCAGAAAATAATTCAAAAACTGCTATTTTAATTATTACACAATATTAAAAAAAAAAACAGTTGTATGAAGTCACGCGATTTCTTACCTCTGTTTACGTATTTTATTTTTATTGATTTAAGGCGCGTCAACATCTGAGGCTATTGGCGCCCGGAGCTTTTTTTTTCAGTGCACTGCCGGCCTCCGGTGCAGTGTTCTCTCGTTACAGATAACCCTATCCCATCACCAGGACGGTGAGCTGTAAGAAAGCTCCTAGGAAGAGAAAATCTAAGGGGCCAGCAGCTGGATTCGAACTCGAGGATCTCTGCGTGGGAATCCAATACGCTAACCACATAGCTAATCCCTTCCCTTGTTTAAGAATTTAATTTTTTTTTACTTACACTGTTTACTAAAAAATAGGTGAGTACTTGATCACTTAAAGGGAAGCATTTTTCCAAAAAATTAAAAAAAAAAATCTGTCCAGTAGAATGGCATTTTTGGTTAGCCATTTTTTTTTTTTAAATTTAGAATTTGGAGTACATATTAAATTCTTATTAGTAGCGGAGAGGGGGGCACATTTGAGCAGAATTTACATTTTCTGTTGCAGAGTGCACCAGAATCTGTATTATTGAACCTTTTTATTTTGTTTTCTACAACTTTTAAGTATTCTGAACAGATCTATATCAATAAACAGATGGTACTTTAACACGCATATCTATATTTTTTTAATTTAAAAATGTTGTGTCATATGTTAATATCTGCCCCCACTGGTGGGGTAGCTTTGAACACAATATAAAATAGAAAGAAATGATATTACTTTACTCTGAATCTACCTTCTATCAGTTATTTCTCTCACTATTACACTACTTTCTCTTTTAAACCACTGAAATCTAGTTCGGGGATGTTGTACACGAAGTGATGATGGGTTTAGGGAAGTTTGAACAAAAATATTCGGTTTGTTGCGCTTCTTAAAGTACAGAAAAAAGTCACAAACTTGCAGGTCGGCAGGTGCACATTTTAACTGTGATGTTGAAATGTGCCACCTCTCCTTCCATAAAAGAAAATATAGTATCCAACACTTTTTTTTGCAAGCAAATAGACTTTTTGTAAATACTAGATTTAAAAATACGAAAATTCCAAATGTTATTATGGACTAACAATACTTACACCTTGTCCACTACAATTTTCTACAATACACTTCCAAAGATGCTACAAAAAATCTTACTTCCACCTTACAAAATATAACATTCCTCAATTCTGACTTTACCAAACAATGAAAACGAAGGGAAATTCGTGTCAATTATACAACAGGTCTACCACAACATATGGAGAAAATTACCAATCATAAATGTTTTAAATATTTGGCGAGAAATTAAAACTGTTCAAATGTGCCCACCTATCCTCTATTTAATACGAGAAATTAAATTGTAAAAGAGTATTTCGAGAGACGCCTTACTAACTCTCTAGCACTGATTCAAGATTCAATAATACAATAATAAAAGCTATTTAAATGCAATAATTAAACGAAGCTAAATAAAAACTAGCAAAGTCTGGGTAATCGCTTAAAAAAACTGAAAAAAATCGAATTACTATCTTATTTATTTTTTTTTTGGCAAACTATCGTCCTAAGGACTAGGTCATCTTCAGGACTTGATAACAATTATAATATTTGTTTACATTGTTAATATCAAAGGTTGGTGTACCTTCTGTCCTGACTGTTTAGGTACTAGAACTAGAACTAGATGACCTAGTCCTTAGGGCGAAAAATTGGTCCAAAAATCGAAAATTCGAAAAATTATAACTACAAAAAAATGTATATGTGCTAAATTTTAAACTCATTCAGTGGCTCTTCTGAATTTTACGTCGTCTACAGGTTAAGAACTTCAAGTTTAGGTAGAAACTAAATAACTGCCAGCTTTCATGGCCACTTCACAAAGGAAACGAAGTGGCAGATTTATTGGCCCGGGAAGGCTCTGCGGGACACTTCGTTGGCCCGGAGCCCTGTTTTGGGGTTTCGAAGTGTGTCAAGACTGCGGCCATTAATTTGTGGGTGCAGAGTAGGTCTCAGGAGTGGTGGCTTGCCACCACTGGGCAGAGACAGGCGAAGGAGTTTATTAAAGGCTATTCGCCGAGGCTGACTGCAGAATTAATCCGTCAAGGCCGTGGGGCTATCAGGATGATTGTAGGCCTATTAACTGGCCACTGCAGACTCAGAAAACACATGCATCGCATGGGCCTGGCAGATGATAGCCTTTGTAGGTTCTGTCAGGAAGAGGAGGAAACGGCACTACACGTGTTGTGTCAGTGTGAGGGGCTTGTATGGCTAAGGATGTTACTTCTCGGGGAGGAAAAACCAAGGCCTGAGAGCTTTACCCAGGAGTCACTCTCCAGAATTAAGAGTCTAATTAAACGGACGGGTCTGGAGGGTGAGCTCTAAAGTCGGGGAGCCACAATAGATCCAAAGGGGTCGCAGTGGCGTAGGCCTTGAGGCCGCCCTAATTTAATCTTAATCTTAATCTTAATGGCCACTTCAGGGAGCACCTTTCCTTGGTATGGATCAACCAAGCACCCACTTCCTCGCTGTACAGAGTATGGAAATAAGGTGAAAAAAAAAAAAAAAAAAAAATAGGCAACAGATCATTTAGGTTCAGATTGCAAGTTGTATGTTAAATTCAAACCTTTCTCCGAATCTTTTCTAGAATGTACAAAAGTCTGGCCAATCAATTGACCATCACAGACTACCTAGGTAGCTGTTTTGAAACAGCCTGCCAGCCAGTTTTGAAACTGTTCGTTTTATCTTATCTCAAGAATATTTGTAATCAGCGAGTAAACAGTGCTGTGGCAATATTCAAGGCTTCTTATTATATCTTTATAAACAGTAGATTAAGTTATACGTTCGAAATTGAATTACCTGTTTTGATTTGATTCACAAAAAGTACCTTGAGTCAATTTGATTTCTTATTAACTACTTTTAAGAATCTTATCTTTATTAAGATAATAACAATAAAACATTCTTATGTTTTACTGAAAAAAAAATCATTGAACATGAAGTGCTAATTTATCCTTGTATTAAAATACATTGTTTCAAACAAATTAAATATTTATTTTAAACCAAATATTTATTATTAAAATATTTATAATGTTCTTTGAGTGTGTTGAAATTATATTTTAGGAACAAAAAAATTATAATTTTAATTTTCACTTATTCAGTTTGGTTTTAAATTTTACGTAACTAGTTCTGGCCTGCCGTGAAATTACTCTTGTAGGTAAGTAAATATCAAGGCAGCCGCTACCCAGGTTGATAATTCCCGATTCTCTTTTTCTTAGCTTCGGACATCCTCAAGGATATCAATTCTGTACTTCATTATCTCCTCCACTATTTCCACCTCCTTATCCTGCAAGCTCTTTGTGTCCAATGTTCCAAGCGTCATGCCTATTCCTTGAAATCCGTCCGTTATTGAGGCTACCTTTTTTTTCTCTGAATCATTGATACTCCAAGCGGGGGGGGATTAGGAGACCCCATTACCTCAGGATAACTGGTGTATTTCCTAGACAGGAACATTTACCTAACTAAGGTGATCCTCAGTTAAGAGAGATCAGCAAAAATTGTAAAAAAAATGACCGTCTACAAGACCGTCTACTTATCTCTTCTTTTAGTATGGGACAGAATCATGAGACTATGCTGGATAAGCATGCAGGTGCCAAAATGATATTTCGCCGCCGGGAATACTAAGCATGATAAAATTAGAAATGACTCAATAAGAAGCAGCTTAGAGATTCAACCTGTAAGGGTAGTGAAACCCCACCACTCACCCACTCTAGCCAGAGAGAAAGAGACAGCCCCCTCGGAACACAGAGAAGGGAGGCTCGGCGAATGTATATAAGAACGAGAGGAAAGTCAAAAAGGAGATTCTGTGATTCTGTTCAAAGTCTTACACTTGAGTTGTACACATCGTTAAAAGGAATCCTGTTCAAAGTCTTACACTTGAATCGCACACATCGTTTTAGCCACGTCAGTCAGTCTGTTCTGTTCTTGTAGTGTAAAGTATACAGTCCTTGGCAGTCAGTCATATAAATACATAAAATCTTATACCGATACCAAAGTGTTATTTATCCGTCAACGTCTACAACCCACATCTCCTCAAAAACCATTACAAACCCTTCGTAACCAAGTTGGAGAATCGGCAGCTGGGATGGTTTGGCCACGTCTGCTGAGAGAAGTGGAGAGGAGAAAATTAGGTTCTTGATAGGGGCCAAATATGAAGGCCGCAGACCAAGAGGCAGAACCAATAATTGGGCTATTTTGGACTACATCGAAAGATTAGCGCAAAAGCGAGGTCAGACAAGGACATCTATCCGAAGATTGGCAAGTAATAGAGATGGTTAAAGCCCTAAACTAACTAAAGCTCAACGCTGAAAAGCATAAGAGCTAAGAACAAGAAAAAAGTAGGTAAGTAAATAGGACTAGTTACGCTATTCACCCATCTTGATATGCGACCACTAACAACTCTGTCAACTACCAAATTCCTAGGGGCGAGTGTTGGTCTAGTGGTCATGAACGTGGCTTTGTGTGTGGGAGATCACTGGTTCGAATCCCCGCATATGGCTACTTTTTATTTGTTAGAAAAAAATTGTTTATAGTAAAGTATGAGCTTCTGCCTGCGTCTACGATATCTAATTGGTTGTTGGACGTTAAGCCCTGCCTGAAAAAAAAAAAGAAGAAATAGGCGATTACTTTACGACCGAATTCCCTGTATAGGGAATCAGCCACTTCTTTATGAATCAATGCGTCTTTCGCGGGTATCCCAGCCTAAACAAAACTTTAATAGTAACATCTAAAACTCATGAACCATGCAATCCATTTTAACATCTCCTGTCTCTTATTGGCAGAATTACATCAAACTTGGCCAGCTATACGCCTATTCAGAGTAATGTTCCAATCACAGAATTTCTCTTAAAACACTTAAGTCCGTTTCTTAATGAGAAGCTATACAGGAACTCGTACCAGACTGTTGGAATGTGAAAGTAATGATCGAAGGTCAGTACGCCTTTTGTAAGTTATTTTCGTTCTGTTGTCTGTTTAACATTCAGCCTGACCAAAGTGGGTCACACACTTTCAGCTAATTTTTTTTTATAAATAAACTGGACACTGCTTCTATGGACCAGTATTGAAAACAGAAAATCTGCAGTTTTCACTAACCGCTAGTTTACGTACAAACAAATTATAATAATGCATTTTGGGAATTTTTGTGATTTGTAAAGAAATAAAAAATTTAACCTTTATATTGTTGGTCTAGTTTTCAACCATTGTTGATAGAGTATTTTTTGGGAACTAATGTAGTTGATATGATGATGTATTTGATCATATAACTGTACAAATTTATATAACCCTGAAGAAGGTAATAAATTTGCCGAAACGTTGTTTATAAGAAAAAGAAATACGTCTGCAAAATATTTTATTGACCGCTCCTCAATATTCCTAAGGATAATTTGACCATATATGTTGGGAAGTTAGTTCTTGTCTTTAAAATAATAATAATAAGGGAACATAAGGAAAACATAACACACGGACACTTTCGGAAGGGAAGGGATTAGCTATGTGGTTAGCGTACTCGACTTCCACGCGGAGGTCCCGGGTTCGAATCCAGCTGCTTGCCCATTAGATTTTCTTCTTCCTAGGAGTTTCTTACAGCTCACTGTCCGGTGATGGACAGTGTTGTCTGTAAGGAGAGAACACTGTCCGAAGGCCGGCAGTGCACTGAAAAAATCTCCGGGCGCCAATAACCTTAGATGTTGACGCGCCTCAAATCAAAATAATAATAATAATAATGGTGTTAGGGTTTTTTTTTAAATTTTTTATTTTAGTCATCTCAATTATGTTTTATTTTGTCCTGTTTTATCCTGTTGCAAAAATTTTAACGTCACATGAATGTTCTAAAATAATGTCTTGTTTATTTGCATTATTTTCTGTTTAGTATTGTTTTGCTAAACGTATTGGTATTTGTGAATACGTTTGTTTTAGAATTTTGCAAAGTTTGACCTATATAATGTTGCCGGGGCATTGTTAGCAATCAATATTGTATTTTAACTTGGGGATCATTGAAGCTCAGAGAGTAGTTAGGCTCTTTAAGTTGAGAGTATTGTCAATTTTGGTTTGCTAATTTTCTTTTTTGGCTAGTGCATTTACTTTAATTAATTAAAACTGTTGTTGTAAGGAAAAGGCATATTTATTTCTGAGGAGTGCGTAATATTTTAACCCTCAAACCACAAGATGCGGGTCGTATACGACCCGAGGCGAAAACAAATTTCCATTGTTCCCCCCACAATTAACTCTTAGCGATTAGACTCGGTATACCCTTTCTGTGAGTCCTTAGGAAGAGGCCACACTGTTTCCGCCGATTCGGTAAGGGTCTCTCCGCTCTCTAGGTTTGTATTTCTTTCAGTAAGTCAGATTCTGGGTCGGATCCGACCCGACCTTGGTATTAACGTTATACGTTTTGTCCTGCACAAGTGGAACAAAAATGAAGAAAGTTACTATGGAGATGCACGTTCGACGTTTCTCAAGAATCTTGCGTTTGCCTTGACGCTTCCTCTAGAAGAAAAAAGACTGAAAAACGAGCGTTTTCCAAAGGATTTACTCCTTACGATTGGAAAATATGTCCTACTTGTTCCCACTGATAATGGCGAACAATCAAATGATTTTTTCCTTAACAATGCGATAATTTTGTTACCACACCACTATTTTACTTTAATTTTCATTCAACCTTTTTGTAAACTGTTTTGTTTTTATTGAGACAAAGTTCCTTTTTCAAGTTCATTTCTTCACTTATTAGTCCATTCTAAATAGACTAATGCCATAAAATTATACAATTTATTAAAAAAATTATACATTTTATATAGAAATAAATGTGTTATTTTGAGTTATATTTGAGTTTTTCACTGTAAGCAAGAAAATATAGTATCGGATCGGATCCGACCCTACCTTAGTGTTCGTGTCAAGAAAATTCATCTTGTGGTTTGAGGGTTAAATATGCTATTTGGAAAATTTACCCCCTCACAAAAACAAAAACCTTGTAAACCCCAAAATTGTTATAAAATATATGCTATATAGGTTTATCTGATTACTTAAGACACTATAGTACATCTGCATAGCATTTTTTGTAGGTCTGAATGGGCTATGAAAGCATCTTACAACTGTTTGTAAAAACTTGGTAAGTTTGTAACAGTGTGTAAACCAGGATTTTTACAATCTTGCCTTCAATTTACCGCTTGTTTAGAGCTGCTCTAGAGTATAGGTTAGTATTTTGCTTTAATTAAGCACAGTCTTGTGCTTTTTGGTTGTCTAATGATGTAATTTAAAACAAGAAATTTTTACTTGAAACCAAGAAATGATTTTTTTTTTTAAATTTTTATTTTTTTAAAAAAGGTGTTCCCCTCCATTCTGGGCCAACAAAATTTTGTTCCTGTTTAACTTGAACTTGATCTTTAAAATACCGCCAACTTCGTACGTACAATGGAGTGGTTTGCCATTCGACTGATTAGTAGATATTTTTCTTAACATTGAACCAGCCAGCATGATGCTACCTACTTTAACAGTTGCTTTGAATGTATTTTCTTAAAATTGTGAAAGATAAAGATTGTTTTTTATTCATTGAGTCAAAAACTACCATGACACTCAATAATTCAAGAACGATCGGTTACACTAGGCTGATTAAAAGATGCACTTTTTCTTTTGCATAATTAACGCTTCTTAGTATATTAATTTATTGCAGTTTATTTACTAAGGTTCGAATTAAAATGAAAGAAAATGATAGAGAATAAATAGTTGCAAAATCTTCTACTTCTTCCGAAGACTACGAGGTGTGGCTATTAAATAACGAGACTGATGCTGCTACAGAAGAACTATGCATGCGCTAAATCCTAACGACCTAACAGCTGTGCAGCGTAAAGCCTTCTCTTTCGATTGCAGCGTCCCCACATGTTTGTAGAGAAATCTGTCTGACCGGAACCGTCCTTTGTGTAAGGAGGTGTTAGTTTCGTTTTGCCGAAAACATGATACTACACATTGTAGTAGAGCAACGTATTGTCGTGAAATTTCACATCAAAACTTGGTAAAACCGCTACTGAGTTTTATCTTTTATTAAAAGAAGTTTATGGCGATGAATGTTGTATCACGTGCGCGAGTTTTTGAGTGGTTCAGGCGTTTCAAAGATGACCGAAAAGACGTCGGAGATGATGACCGCTCGGGTCGCCCTTCCACGTCCAAAACGGATGAAAATATCGATTATAATTAATCAACATTACTCCCGGTGAGGTGCTTGCTCAACTCCGAGAAAGAGTTAGGAAAAAAAACGACCCGATTAGTGGAAGAACAAGTCACGGGGTTCTCCATCAAGACAACACTGCATTGTATGTCCAAGTACAACTTCCCAGTTTTAGGCTATTCGCCTTATTCGCCTGACCTGGCCCCATGTGACTTTTATCTGTTCCCCAAAGTCCGCACGGCTACCGTGGCGCCTTACAATACCTGTAATTATACCAGGGTTAAATACAAAAATGTTTAAATATATATTAAAAAAATATGTAGCGCTTACGGAGTTCTTTTTTATCATTCTCATACTCAACCAGAATTGTAATCGGGCCAGATTATCGGATAAGTTGTTTAACTCAAAATAAGTAAAATCGCAGATAATTTTGATATTTAGCTTAGATGCCAGCAGAGGTTGCTACATTAATTTTTTTGGTCAAAATATGTCAAAGGAAGTATTACTTCACTGAATTATTATTATTATTATTTTTAATGATTTAAGGCGCGTCAACATCCAAGGTTATTGGCGCCCAGAGCTTTTTTCAGTGCACTGCCGGCCTCCGGACAGTGTTCTCTTGTTACAGACAACACTGGTCCATCACCGGACAGTGAGCTGTAAGAAGCTCCTAGGAAGAGAAAATCTGAGGGACCAGCAGCTGGATTCGAACCCGGGACCTCCGCATGGAAATCCAAATCGCCAACCGCCATAGCTAATCCCATCCCTTCACTGACTTATTATTATTATTATTATTTTTTTTGGTATTTAAAGCGCGTCAACATCTGAACACCCTGAGCTTTTTTCAGTGCACTGTCGGGCTCCAGACAGTGTTCTTTTGCTATAAACAACACTGTCCATCGTAGGAGAAAATCTAAGGGCCAAAAATTTATACACGTCATCTTGGAGAATGGACACCATCACCAACAGACTTACTCTTGCTAACCGACAGACTAACAAAATTCTGCAGCAAATGGAAAATTAAAATTAACCACGACAAGACTAACGCTGTACTCTTCACCAAACGCAGACCCACTTTTAACCGACAAATTGGATACAATAACACTCTGATCCCGTGGTCTACCCACGTTAAGTACCTAGGCCTAACTTTGGACAACAAACTGACTTTCACTACACACGTTCAGGACAAAGTAAACGCAAGCAAACTGGACTAGAAAGACTATTATTTTCTCTACTCTCACGTGACTCCAAAATGACTGTGGACCAACAAACTCCTCCTCTACATCAGGCCGATGTTGCTCTACTCCTGCTCCGCTTGGAGCCTGGACTTGTAGTAGCAACATCAAGAAACTCCAGGAAAACGCAAAACAAATTTCTCAGACTCGCAACAGACTCTCTCCACGACGCACTAGAATTGACTCACTCCACAGAGACTGCATCCATTATCTCCCGGTACACTCCTTTATCCAAAATCGTCTGCTGAAACTCCTTTCCACCCTAGTCTGCCATCCTAATCCACTCTGCCGCGGACATAGCCTCCTACAGATCCTTCAACAACATACAGACACAGAAGACTAACACATATCCTACTCTAACTCTCTACACCAGCTGCAGGTTTTTCCTCTCCTTTTTTCCCAGCATTCCAAACCTCCTCACCTAACTTTTCTCTTACTTCACTTAGTTAAGAAGGTTGAAATGTTTTATACATTTATACTTCTATATTTATTTTATGTATTGTATATATTTATTTTAATAAATATTCCATTCTAAGGGCCAACAGCAGAATTGGAACCAGTGATCTCCGCGTTCGAATCCAGTATTCGCTAACCACTCGACTAATCCCTTCCCTATAACAATTATAATAATAATTATTACTTATTTTTAGGACTTTTCTTTAATTTGTAATTCTACAATTTTTGTTTCAGAAATCTACTGTATCTGCCATTACTGTGTATTGTACTGTTTTACGCCATCTTTAAGTAAAAAATTAATAAGAATCTGATGTGAGACTAATTTGAGACCAAATTTTTTTGTAGGAAAATTTAATTTTTTTAATAATTAAAAATCCTAATTAAATTGGGCACATAAAATTTCATGACTACCTTAATTATAAAGTTTTTTCTTGTTTCTTTTAAATTTTAGATTTGCCACTTACGCGATTTTGCAAGTGTACTGTTGTTTTTCTACTACTAATTCTTTTTTTTTCCTATCTCATTAATCTACTTTGCTAGATTCAGGGTCGCCACACCATGTAATGAGCTATATTCTTTTGCAAATGATGCACAGACAAGTAACAAAAGAAGAGCAGAACAATTGTTCAATTAGAATTGACATAATATGTCAGAGAGAGAGAAGGCGCCAAGGCAGGCGTACGCTGTTCATTTCCGGCGGTTACGCGTAGTTTGGTTCCAGGCCTTGGCTCTCTATTTATACGCTGTTATGTAATCGCATACAAGTAATAAGTTAACTACCTGACACTATACTCATGCCATCCATAATTAAAGTAAATGTACGTCAATATGTTTGCACCATAAAAATTGGTGATGTGTATTTAATGCCAGCATTTTTCCTCTTAAGGTCAGTAGAAAGGGAAATATTGTGAACTAGATAAATATTTTAAATTTAATAGGAACCCAAAATAAATGTTTTGAGGCCCCCTCAAGTCAGTAATAGGCGTTTATAGACAATGTCTGTTTTTATTTTATTTATTTATTTATTTTTCTGGTTTATGTAGCCTCGAACGTCAGGGAGTTCATTGACTCTATTATTACAAGTGTATCCAAACTGTTCCAACTTTTAAACTAATTACCATTTAATTAAGTTTAAAACAGAAACTAAAAATCAACAATAAGAAAAACTAAATATAATAAATCAACAATAACAAAACTGAAAGGAAAATTAGTCCTAATTTATGAAAAATGTTAATTAATATAAATAATACGTAATTGTTTATGCTTTTTTTTTTTAAAAAAAAAATACATCTTTTAGCCAGGAGTTGAGGCTGCAAAGTTTTCAAATTACAGTCTGATAGATTAGTAAACAAAAGAAGATTAAAATGAATAAATGAATAAAATAAATATACAGGCACGGGTGCCACGGTAGCCGAGCGGGTTAAAGGTGAGACCTGTAAAGCTAATATGTGTTGTTGGTACTAGGTTCGATTCCCGGTCTAGAGGCCTTGGATTTTTATTTAATGGTTAATTTAAAGAAATTTACAGTAAAGTATGTTTGCTAGTTGCCTCCGTCCACAACACCTAATTTGGTAGTTGGACGTGAAAAGTACGCCTGAAAAAAAAAAGGCAATTACTTTACTTTACAGGCATGGGATTACCTCAGTGGTTAGCGTGTACTGGATTTCAACGCGGCTGCTGGCTCGTAGATTTTTTTTTCTCTTCCTAGGAGCATTTTATAGCTCACTATCCAATTATGATGGATAATGAATGAAACTATCCAGAAGCCTATAGTGTATTAAAAGAAATCCTGGGCGCCAATGAACTTACACGTTGAAGCGCCTTTAAAAAAATAAATAAATGGAATAAAATACTCGTATACTACACGTTCGTGGGAAGATTTTAAAGAAGCAAGAACATCTTGATACTTCAAGACAAATTTGAATAGAATAGAACTGAATTTGAATTTCAAGCGACTACTTATGGATCACGTGTAACCTACAATCCCATAGTAATCTATTGATGTAATGAATTGGTCTTAATATAAACAACAATAAGATGTTTACCGCAATTCCGCACAATTATTTACAAATATTTTAATAAATTTAAATAAAATTGTGATGAAACTTCCAAAAAAAACTCGGAGAATGCTAATAATTTTAATGTTTCAACTTTATAAATTTTAATCCATGTACTGTTTTTCAAAAATAAAAAAGGGCGACGTTTTCTATGATACCTTGTCTAGAATGTAAAAGCAAAGAAATAAACAGCAATGTAAAACATAAGAATAGTTAAAACTACCATAAAATTTAAACAAAACACAGGTAAGACATCTCGGACCGTTCAATATATCACTTAGAAGCATTTATATTAACAAATCTTTCGGCCATATTACATCGAAATAAGGCCAATATTTACAGAGTTATTAGTAAAAAACAATAATTTTACAGGGGGTCCATTTATTTGGGGGCTAACTACTCTCTTATAGCGTCGAGACCATCCAAAAACCATATCTAAAAGAAATTCCGAATCGAATGACACCCCATTCATGGAAATCGGTTCACCCGTTTAGACGCTACGTTGTTTACAAAAAAAGGTAACAACAAGAACATTTTCTGAAAATGCTGTTTTCTTTCCTATTTTAGACAAAGTTTTTCTCAAAATCTATTAGATTTTGGTTGTATAAGAAATTACAGTTATAAAGGAGGATTTTCCCTAAATTATAAAGAAAATTTAGGAATTTTATCTTTTATGGAAAAAGAGTTTTTTAACGTTACCCTTTTTCGTGCAGTTTTCTTTTTAAATTATTTACAATTTATTTACAAAGAAACTGCAAAGTGTTTACAGGAGTACCATTAAAGTAATTCTAGTTCCTACACAGTCTTAGTATTATCACACAGGCTAAAAAGGAAGTAAAATTTTGATTAGAGAGAAAAATTGCTTAAAAACCTCTACAATGTAAAATAAAATGCTAAAACCTAAACTGCTAATTGCTATTTTAACGGCTTTAAAATATATTTATTCGTTGTCGGAGAAAAAATATACCATTATTAGTGACAGCCAGAGTGCGTTGTGTAAATTATCACATATACACAACCAGTCTGCAGGAATGAATCACATTATCGCAGAGATTGTAGAAACTATTGCCATTTTTAAAGAGAAGGGAGTCTGCATTAATTTATTGTGGGTAAGGGGTCATTGTGGTATAAAAGAGAATGAAATTGTTGATACACTTGCAAAGGAAGCCACCAATAGTGGGGAAATGGCTAATTATAAATTACCACACACCGAGATCAAGGGTATAATTGCAAAAGCAGCACTACAAAAATGGCAGACATATTACAATAATGGTGATAAAGGTAGATTCTATAAAACTATGGCAGATCAGTTACCTAGAAAACCATGGTTTAAGGGAACTGTCACTAATAAATGGGTTGTTACGACAATAAGCAGGCTGAGAGCGAACCACGCGGTGTGCGGATCGTATCTACACAGGATCAACAAAAGGTCCTCCCCTCTTTGCGTAGATTGCAATGAGGAGGAGGATTTCAAACATATAATAATGATATGTCCACGTTATGTGGTAGAAAGGAAACGAATGTTTGACAATATATACAGGTATTTAGATGCACCATTTCACTACGAAGACATTATATTCTCCATCAACATTTATGTGCTTAAGTCGATAGCAGAGCTAGCAATGAAATATGAATGTATTTAAAAGCTATAGCCGAATTAGAATGAATGGAAGAAAATGCTTAGAGAAGGATTACGTGATTTTAATTTCGGTTAAGTTATAAGGATGGCAGGAGCACAGAGTGCTGCTCCATCCATTAGCAGTTTTTTTTATGTAAATAGCGGTATATAGTAGAATGATGAATGTGTGAAGCGAATGTATTTGTAGGTAAGAATGGAGAGTGAGTGATATTCTAGTGATAAGCACCTAGACGATGCTGGCTGTATGGCGGAAGCCAATGCCAAAAAAAAAAAAAAAAAAACCTAAACTGCATTTTTTGAATACAACTGTGCTACCGAACAGTTTTAAATTGTAGAAAGACTATAATAGGTTGCACCGTTATCAGAGGAATGTATCACAAAGAACAACAAAGAGTTGTTTTGCATTATTTGTTAGTTTGCATTGTAATGCAAAGGGAGAATAAGTTCAGCTAATTTTCAACGGCTCACGAAGGATTCTCTTCATGTATAGTATCAGTGGTACTACCAGGATCCAGGTTAAAACTAGACTACAACGGAAACGGGTGCTGACCAAATAAAATTGGCAAAAAGCTGAAGAAGAAGATCAAGAAGAATTGGGGCGAACAATGCAAAACTCGAGTTGGGTGCACCCTAATCAAGAAGATAAGTAGATTTTTCCTTTATAACATATTTTATGTACGATGGAAAATGTTTACATTTTCTTTTACCATTTATTAATTTTTGAAACAAGAAAAAAAGACCTAACATTTATTGGTTTCAATTTTTTGGTGAATTTAAAATGCTAAAATTATTAAAACTGTCCGGTAGGACAGTTGTATAAGGGTTGACCATCAAAAACTGCACGAAAAAGCGTAACGTTGAAAAACACCCAACTTTGACAATTTTTTTCTCTTTTTCTATAAACGATAAAATCCCCAAATTTTCTTTAAATCTTACTCCAAACCATCCTTTATAACTGTAATTTTTTGTAACCACCCAGATCTAATAGGTTTTGAGAAAAAAGTTGCCGAAAATGAGCAAAAACGGCTTTTTCAAAAAATGTTCTTGTTCTTGTTCTTGTTCTTGTTGTTGTTCTTACCTTTTTTGTAAACCGCGTACCGCCTAAACGCGTGAACCGATTTTCATGAATGAGGTGTCATTCGATTCGGAATTTTTTGTAGATGTGCCTTTTGGGAGTCTCGACGCTGTACATCGAATGGGAGAGGAGTTAGCCCCCTTTATGTAAGGCCCCCTCCAAAATTATTATTACTAATTACTCTGTAAATCTTGGCCCGATTTTGATAAAATTTGGTAGGATGATAGGGTTAGGGCTCCCCTACGTAACATTAAAGCGGTGATCAGCTCTTACACTTGTTAAGGGGAAGTATAGCAATCGTTTCAAATTATCGACACGTGAACCGATTTTTATGAATGAAGTGTCATTCGAATCGAAATTTTATACAGATTTGCACTTTAAAAGTCTCTGCACCGTGCCTCATAAGGAGGGGAGTTTGCCCCACCCAAATAAGGCCCTTTCTAAAACTATTATTACCAATATTTCTATAACGCTTAGTCCGATTTTGATAAAATTCAGCTCGATTAAGTGGTTAAAGCTCCTCTACGTTGCTGATTCTCTTGCTCCTACTAAGAGGAAGTACTGCAATCGTTTAAATTATCAACAATGAGTGAACCGATTTAAATCAATGAATTGTTCGATTAAAAAATCTTTGCCTCTTTGCCTTTTAGGGAGAAGTACTGCAATCCTAGTTTATTTTTCTTACTCCTCTTAAAAGGAAGTACTGAAATCGCAGTTTAATTTTGCTATTTACGTACAAATACCTTCCTATGTTATTCAAAACGCTTTCTCAAAAAAATTGTTATTGAGGATGGTTTGGGAGCCGCAACTGCAATCATTTTTTAAAAAGATCTCTCCAGTGGTAGTTAACACCTTATCAGGTTATAATGATAGAATTGCTTATTCCAAATTTTAAAAAAATCTGTAAAGCAGATATGTAACTTTGTAAAATAGACAAAAAGGAAAATCTATCCAAAAGGTACAAAAATCTCCTTAACAAAAACTTACAGTTTAAAATGTTAAGTATAAGGGTTGATTAAACGCCAAAAGGTACACAAATCAGCGAGTACCCAACATTTCATTGATACTTCATTAATATTTAAGTAATTCTACTGCATTAATTTTCATTAATAAGTTATTTTTTTGAATTTATTAGATATCACAGACCCTTATGCTGGCCACTTCATTTATATTATTTTTTTGTTATAACTATGATAAATCATATATACGTACATGCATGTTAAAGTAAAGATAAAGTTAGAGTAGGTTACTGTCTTGAATTCGTCTTACCGAAATATTCGTGAGCACAATTAACACACAGTTAATAACAAGTAGATTATTAAACAATAATTATTCATTTCTCTATTGTAATTTAATTTAGTCCCCCTAATTTTACTTATAGTAAACTACTGGAATAATTAGCTGTCCTAAATATATGCATATCTTATTTACTTTATATTACATATATACAACATTGTGGGATGAATACCTAGATTGAGAATGTAATTGAAGAAAACTACATTATTTGCGATAAAGCCAGATAATTATTACCTATTATTATAAACGTTTGACTACTACATAAAATAACAATTGCTTTAATCGAAGAATGAACTTAAACCGACGATTTTTATTTAAGAAATGAAAATAAAAAAATAAACAAAATCATTGATGTAAGTTGGTGTAAGCATTTTTTTAAACAAGGTTTTGAATTTTTTAGCCTCATATTTTTATTTTATTTTTTATAACGTTTTTCTTTTTAACCTGTAATTAATAGTTTGATTATTATAAATAACTAGATATTACAGTCAATCTACAGTGCTACTTGAACATATATTTTGTAGACGAAAATGGCCAGCATAAGGGTCTGTGATATCTAATAAATTCAAAAAAATAACTTATTAATGAAAATTAATGCAGTAGAATTACTTAAATATTAATGAAGTATTAATGAAATGTTGGGTACTCGCTGATTTGTGTACCTTTTGGCGTTTAATCAACCCTTATACTTAACATTTTAAACTTTAAGTTTTTGTTAAGGAGTATTCCTTATAATTATTTGTATTTATTTTTATGATTTCAGGCGCGTCAACATCAGAGGTTATTGACGCCCTGAGCTTTATTCAGTGCACGGCTCCGGACAGTGTTCTCCCGTTACAGACAACACTGTCCATCACCATACAGTGGAGCTGTAAGAAGCTCCTAGGAAAAGAGAAAAATCTAAGGGGCCAGCTGCTGGATTCGAACCCTGGACTTCCGCGTGGGAATCCAATACCCTAAACTTAATGCAGTTCACGTTTTTAAAAGTATCTCTGAAAATGGCTACGACGATTGTTCATAAATCTTCCTTTTGTTCGCATATATTTTATTAATTAATTTTCTAGAAGAATTCGTTTTAGGGAAATTCCTGAGGAGAAAATGGAGTAGACTTCCCTTTAAACTTAAATTTCAGTGTAATGTACGGTTTTACAAGGTGTATAATTTTGGTTTTATAGTTCGAATGAATCTAATGTTCGGGGTTTTGAAAAAACGTTTTAAGTTAGAACCTTCGGAATAGTAGTAGCATGTCGTGTGAGTGTTAGAACCTTATTTTTTCCAGCTCTAAGCTGAGCTCCAAGCTCTACTTAACATCCTGTAACCGTAACCCTAGCTCCGGAAGTGGAGAATAAAAATCAATGAACAAAAATCCAATGTTAAACCATAAAACCCTTCACTCCCTGCAGTTTTTCAAGTTCCGTTAACTAGGACTCCACCTGGACAAACGTTTGACATGGAACCCTCATACACAGGGCCGGATTTAGATGAAAAGAGGCCCTAGGCTATTCCACTTATGAGGCCCTTTCACCTCCCATTTTTAAGTTTGTAAATTACATGAGAGATAATAAAATACATCACTACATTGATACATCTCTAAAACAGTGTTTTAGTGTTCACTGTTTTTAGAATAGTGTAATTCAAAAAACTCCAATTTTGCTAATTATGGCGAGCTCCCTTTACTTCCAAGTACTTCTAAATGGAAGTAAAAAAAATAAAGGAAAGAATCTATTTAGTTCGTTTTAAAATAAAATTAATAAAGGAACTATAATCTAGCCAGAATATTATGGTTTTTACTATTACAATATTGTGGGACAAAAATAGTTTCGATTCATAGATATCCTTGAGTCTGTTTACTATTTTCAGGCCTAGTCTGTAATGCAGCCAAATACATTGCTCAGAAATCTAGTAGCTAATAACTTAAAACAAAGAGGCACTATTCCAACTTAAATCTAGTAGTTATAACTGCATTGTTATAGAACGATGCGACTGGTTGCGATTTGAAAAATAAAACACTGCGTCAGTTATTTTTAAGATGTTTCTATCTCTGGTATCTATCACAATTGTTTGTTTCAATGCACTGGCGTTACGTAAAACAGTGGTTTATTCGAACTGTTACAATTTTAAAGCGTTTCATCATTTAGGCCGTCTCGTCACACCAAAAACCTCTTGTGCTCGGATGGCACCTCTATCTCCCTCGCTACATCCTTTACAGCTTCCATCAGGAAGTAGTATGGAGCCGGAGTGATACTGGAGCATATCGACTACAATCGACAGAGGGAAGAGAATTCGTTTATTATTATTTTTAAGTTAGGTTTGCCCTAGGGGAGGTTGTTGGTCTAGTGGTTAAGAGAGTGGCTTTGTGTGCAGGAGATCCCCGGATCGAATCCCGCGTATGGCTACTTTTTATTTGTTAGAAATAAATTGTTTTTAGTAAAGTATGAGCTTCCGCCCCCATCCACGACACCTAATTGGTAGTTGGACGTTAAGCCCCGCCTAAAAAAATTAGGCGTTTTCTTATAAACTGCCCACAAAATCCAATGTTTACAGGCACGTAGAGGTTTTTTATTTTTTTTGTTTCTGGCATTAGCTTTTCACCATACAGCCAACATCAAAGCTTATTCCTTCCTAAGATATTTGAACTATGTACCTTCCTATCCACAAGTATACTTGTTAATCAAATCTTCAACAGGTTTCAGGGCATAGACATTACTAGAAAAGATGATGTCTTCGTATCTAAACGGCGCACTCAAATGTTTGTAAAGCGAGATGAACAGCTCATCTCTTTCTTTCTTATACAGTGGGCATTCCATAACATATTTAAAATCATCTTCATCCTGACACTTTTTTTACAATGGAGTAGCTGGTTTACCGATTCGATGTACGTAGGTACGACCCGCAGACTGCAATCTGCTAATTGTAGTAACCAATCTTTTTGTTCATGCCTGTACCTTTAAACCAAGGTGTTTTAGGCAGTTGGTTCACCATACGCTTGTATAATTGACCCTTCGTACTATTCCTGTAGTCTGTCTGCCACATTTGTAATCCCGTTTTGGTTATTCTTGCTCTTAAATCCGACATTGGAACTTTACTCTTCAAATCCTCCATTTTCAGTGGCATCTTTAGCGAGTGTATCCACTACTTCATTCCCTTCAACACCGCTAGGTCCTCTTACCCAAAGAAAGTGAACGTAAACGCTCTCCTCTTCAAGAAGTGCTGTACGCTCTACTATTTCCGCAATAATATGATTCATCTTACAAAATCCGTGCGAGTTTGTTAATCTATGCAGTGAACTCAAGCTAGAACTGGAAACTTTTTCTTTGACAAGGAGCACATATATTTCAGTGACATCAGTATAAGAGACTAATTCTGCCGTATAAATAGATGCCTCATCACTAGGGAACGGATTCGTATGTATTTACATATTTTTTTCTAGGCAATTTACAGACGTTTTTCAACTAGAAGTATTCATACTGACACTTTTTAAGCCGTTTGAGTCTACTTTTATTTCACATATTTCCACATAGTTGGACGTTATCGCATATTTATACATATTTGATTAAAATAAATAAATATTTCTATATATTTAATCAATATGTACATATTTTTTCATATTTTTCATTTTGGGCATATTTTCATAATTGGGAGGTGGTTGACAGGAACTGTGAACCACAGACTGTAGGGCTGTGAATCACAGTGGGTACAATGGTTATTGTAATTTACACAGAATGCTGCTAAACAGTGACGGGCACTTGTTAGTTTTTTGAAGTTGTCTGTTCTTTCAGCTCGTTCGTTGAAGTGTCCAATTCATTTCGTTCGGTCACTTAGTGTATTCTTTTTTGGGTGAAATGCCACGAACATCGGCCTCAAACAAACAACTGGTTGCTAAATATCTTCGCGAGTTTCCAGCAGAACTTTTTCGAAGTGATGGAGACATTTTGTACTACACAGCTTGTGACAAGCGCGTTTCTTGCTCTCAACGTTCCCGAGTCACCCAACATATTGCCACCGGATCGCACATAGAGAATAAAAACAGAAAGAAAGAGAGGACGTCCTATCAAGCCTTCCTTACATCTCCATCATCAAGTAAGTCTACTCTGAGTACAGATCTGTGTCGGGCTTTGGTTAGAGCAGATATCCGTTTCCACAAACTTAAAAATCCTCATTTCAAAGGATTTTAGTCGTTACAAGTCCATCTTACGCCCAAATCGTCGCCACTTTACGTTCTAACATTTGAAATTTCATGTGGTTGCAAACAATTTCGAAGAGTGAAGTTTTCAAAATTGAAAATTTAACACATCTTTTTATAAATAGTAAAAATGTTCTTTGTTGTATAAATCATTATAACTTGTAAAAACAAATTATTTTGTTCCTAATAAATTATTATAAATTGTAAAAATGTTCTTTTCTTGTATAAATAATTATAACTCCCCCCCCCCAATTCCATTTTCATAAAAAAAAATGTCCATTTTACTTAAATATTCCAGAAAATATTTTAAGAAAATCACATATTTTCCACATAATTGACGAAAATAAATGCATATTTTAATTAAATATTTGGCATTTTTAAATACATAAAAATCCGTTCCTTACTCATCACATATCTTAGTGGTCATACAACGGTTGCAGCACGGATCATATACCGCCTCGAACACAGAGAAATTCAAAACGCGTATTTCCGGGTAACTTAAAAAAAACCTAAAATTTGAACGTTTGTAATAATTCCTCTTTGCAGTAGTAGGAGCTTTTTTCGGTGCACTGCCTGCCCACTGACAGTGCTCTCTCGTATCAGACAATACTGTTCCATTACCTGTAAGAAGCACATAGAAAGAAAAAAAAAATATATAAGGGCCTTCAATTAGATTCGAACCCAGGATCGCCGCATGGAAATACGGTATGCTAATCACTCAGCTAATCCAGTCCCTAAAAATAAGACGCAATAAAAGTTTTAAATATTAAGTAACAATTTTAGTAACCAACTGCGTAAAAAATATAAAATAAAATTGTTTTTATAAACGATAAATGGGGCCAAAAAGCTGGAATAAGGACGTGATCCATTCAAATATAATTTTTAGTAATCAAGCCCATTTATCATTTATAATGTAGATCCTGCGTTGTATTATACAGAAATTGTAAGAGTTTAGGCAGAATTCCACTTCCTGCTACTACTTTTGTCCCTAACTAAAGCAAATTATTTGTTGCGACAACAACTGAATCTTTAACACGTCCTTAGTTTCAGTTATCTCTCGTAACACTTAAGTTCTCTAACTGGTATACTTCGTTAAATGTTACAACTAACTTTCTCACCTATTACTTCAAATATATTACGACGTAATCAAAATCTAGCGTCAAACGATAACTTTTTCAATACTTCATTTTATGGCTTTCTCGAATTCGATTTATTAAAACTGTCCGGTAGGGCAGTTGTATAAGGGTTGATCGACAAAAAAACTGCACGAAAAAGCGTAACGTTCAAAAACACCCAACTTTGACAATTTTTTTCTCTTTTTCTATAAAAGATAAAATTCCCAAATTTTCTTTAAATTATAGGGCAAACCCTCCTTTATAACTGTAATATTTTGCGACAACCCATATCTGATATACATATTTCGAGAAAAAAGTTGCCGAAAATGAGTAAAAACGGCATTTTCAGAAAATGTTCTTGTTACCTTTTTTTGTAAACAACTTTTTATATAAGTAGTAGTTTTATATAGTACCAGAAGAGGATATTATTGGTTGTTTACCAAAGGCTCAAGTAGATTCTAGAGCCAGATTCAAAGACATGCTCTATTTCGAGACAGATCTTGCGAGTTATAGCATTTTTGCCTAAATCTTGTTGATCTGAGGATAATTATGCATAATGTTTAGATATAATAATACTCAGGGGCGGCTCTAGCTCGTGAAGCGCCCGTGTACAATGAAACCCTGGCGCCCCCTAGGCCTGACCCCCCCCCCCGCGGCTACAACTATTAACTAAGTTATCGCGTTTGATAACTGCCGCCACCGCGCTGGCTGGCCGCTTCTGTCATATCATTGTTGTACCATTATGGTCCAAGACGATGCTCTTAGCTGTCTCAGGGAGCGCCGCGGAGCCCCCTGAGACGGCGGCGCCCGTGTGCATTGCACACCCTGCACTATAGGTTAAGCCGCCCCTGATAATACTTGTATTTACTGAAATAAAGTTTCTTAGAGTTACTTTCTAAGACTTTTATTGTTATTAAAGTGAACATTGTAGTTCAAAAAGGACCGTCCCATTCCTCCTGCAAGTGTGTCCCATCCCACCCGCAGAGTGGGAGGGATGGGACATTTAGTACTGTAACAAAATATGGTTGTTTACTTGTAAACTTTTTAATATTCATACACTTTGACACAAATTATACCTTCACTAAGGGTAAAATTTTAAAATCTGACAATTGTCTGCTTCTTAAATAATACAGATAGCATTATAAAAAGTTGAAAATAAGAAATGTCCCATCCCTCCACATCCTCCCCTAGATGTTGTCAAAGGCTTACCCAATTTTTTTTTTTGGAGAAGGGTTGGTTTTGGGAAACAAATTCATTACTTTTACATTTTAAAACTAGTCTTTATAATCATTTTATAACCACGATAGCCGAGCGGTTAGAGGCGAGTCCTGCAAAGCTAAGCTTATATTGTGGTACTGGGTTCGATTCCCCGGTCTAGAGGCCTTGGATTTTATTTAATAGTTAGTAAAAGAAATTTACAGTAAAGTATGTTTGCTAGTCGCCTCCGTTCACGACACCTAATCGGTTGTTGGACAACAGAACAAAATAGGCAATAATTCATTTATATGAGTATGATAGTTTTGGTTTTTCGGCCGTTGTTAATTGATGATTTTGGGGAATATTGAGGTGAATATAAATTAAAACAAATTTTGTTACTTCATACCAACGTTTCGGTAAATATATTACCTTCTTCAGGGTCTGTACAAAAAGAATATTACACTAATATACGAGATACAAACTGAGTAAAATAAAAAATATATAAATTTTTTTAAATCTTTTGAAATTGTCTAGAAAAAAAATATTTGAAAACGACTCACATTGTACAATTTGTGGAGTTTAATGTTAAGCTACATCATCATAACTGTTGATGATGTTATGATGATGAACAGTTATGATAATGTAGCTTAACATTAAACTCCACAATTTTTTTTTGGCTTATTTTTGGCATTGGCTTTCGCCATACAGCCAGCATCGTCTAGGTGCTTATCACTAGAATATCACTCACTCTCCATTCTTACTTATAAATACATTCGCTTCACACATTCATCCCTCTACTATATACAACTATTTACATACAAACTAATGGATGGATCAGTACTCTGTGCTTCTGCCATCCTTATAGCTTAACCGAAATTAAAATCACCGTAATCCTTCTCTAATCATTTTAATCGGCTATAACTTTTAAATACATTCATATTTCATTGCTAGCTCTGCTATAGATTTAAGCACATAGATGATGGTGGAGAATATTACGTCTTCGTAGCGAAATGGTGCATCTAATTACCTGTATATATCGTCAAACATTCGTTTCCTTTCTACTACCTAACGTGGACATATCGTTACATTATATGTTTGAAATCTTCCTTCTCATTGAGGAGAGGACCTTTTGTTGATCCTGTGAAGATACGATCCGCATACCGCGTATTTCGCTTTCAGCCTGCTTATTGTCCACAAATTTTACAATACCCTGAAGAAGGTAATATATTTACCGAAACGTTGGGTATGAAGAAACGAAATTAGTTTGTGAATTTATTGACCGCACCTCAATATTCCCCAAAATCATTATATGAGTATGTGTGCTAAAACTTCTGCTTTTTACTATTTTTTTTTTTTTTTTAAATTATATGAGTAGGCAGTCTTAAAAAGGCCATTTTGCGAAAAATACACTTGCGTACAGAAATCTGAGTGGGGTTTAATGTGTCGCTAAGATTATTTTTGAAAAAAAAAATTCCTCCATTTGAAGTAATTCTTTGGATTAGATTCTTGTAGGGCGGCCTTGAAGGCCTACGCCACCGCTACCCCTTTGGATCTATTGTGGCTCCAACCACTCTAGAGCTCGCCTTCCAGACCTGTCCGTTTAATCAGACCCCAAATTAAAATTTGGATTCATAGAAGTGACTTAAACGATTGTACTGAGTATGTATTTTGGATTGCTGGGATTAAAGTTTTGAATATTGGAAATGTTTCACAAGGAATTATGTTAGATACAAGAATTCGGATTACGAAATAAAATCGACGGGAGTACAGATATACTGTAGTCTGCCCAAGAAAGAAAAATTCTATATTTACTGCCCATGAGCTGTACATTCTAGAAACATACCAAACATGGAATGTCTAAAAAAAGAAGAATTAAGATTCTAAGTAGGGCGGCCCAAGGCCTACGCCACTGCGACCCCTTTGGATCTATTGTGGCTCCCATTACTCTAGAGCTCACTTTCCAGACCTGTCCTTTTGATCAGACTCTTAATGCTGGGAGAGCGACTCCTGGGTAAAGCTCACCAGGCCTTCGTTTTTCCTCCCCGAGTAGTAACATCCTTAGCCACACGAGCCCCTCATACTGTCACAACACGTGCAGTGCCGTTTCCTCCTCTTCCTGACAGAACCTGGCAAAGGCTGCCATTTGCCAGGACCATACGATGCATGTGCTTCCTGAGCCTGCAGTGGCCAGTCAATAGGCCTCCAATTATCCTGATAAGTACTTCTTTACTCAATGGATTGTCCACGTTCTTGAAAATAGCTCCTATCTTTTACTATAAACTACGTATTTAGACAGATTTATTTTGTATTTAATTTTTTAATTTCTTTCTCAAGGGTACTTGTTTCAAGGCGGTACTATTGGATACATTGCGGTAGATTTTCTTGTAAGGTTAGATGTAAAAATGAAATATTATTCAAATGTTAGGATTTAGAAGTAAAGAGTGATAGAAACCTTCCACTGACTGTTAATATCCAAGTGCTTTTTTGGAAAGACTTCACTGTGGGGGATGCAACCCACAAAACCAGTGAGTTTGGGAGGTATTGTTGGTTTGCTTTTGTACATGTGACCACCACATGTTGTTCAGGTAGCCCATTGATGTACTAGGGCCGTTCCTTGTCCACCAACGTTTCCTAGTTTATACGAGTTCGTAGTTTACTCATAGAATTTTCAACTTTGTTTCTCTTATCACACTAAAATTTTTCATGTCGCTTTTTCTATTTTGAGTATTTGAGTATTTTCCGAGGAAATAATAAGTTTTTTGGTCTCTTAGTCACCAAAAAAAAAAGTATTTTTATTTTTTTAGAAATCAGTTAATGATATTGTTATCTACCGTAGAGTGAGCAAAAAACAAACATTGAGACCACACATCAGATTGTTCCAGATATGAGCGGTTCACTGTACAACTCCATGATACAAAAAAAATGGAGAAATGCGATGAAATAATGTACATTGTTTTTTATAATATAAATTCAAATAAATTCATTCAGAGCCAGCTACTGAATTTGAGTTGAATTATAGCAACGATTTACATAAGAGCTGGAGTTAATCAAAATGGGCGTCTGAAATTAATTATTTATTATTAAATGGCTAAAAATGTTTTGTCGTTTAATGGTGTTGATCTTTATTATTTGGGAAATTTATTATAAATACAAAAAGCAATGACTGAACCAAGTGCTTTGACACACTTAAATTTTAAGATATTACAAAAAAAGTGGAGTTAATCCGCGATTTGTGCAGTTAAAACTCGTTGATATATGGAGTTGGTCTCTTTTTACAGTCGGAAACTACAATCAAGATAAGTTACTGTGCCTAAAAAATCTTTTAAAACATTACTGCAGCCAGTGTTGCCAATCACTGGAAGCTTAGAATCAATTATTGGAAACTAAGAGAAAGTCGCTGAAGCATCTAATGAAGAACCGCAATGTGCCAATGCCTTGCTTAACATATGGGTGTCAAACATGGACTTTAACAAAGAAAATAATTAATAAGTTAAAAGTGACGCAAAGGGCAATGGAAAGAAGTATAAAAGGTGTAAAAAGAAAAGACAGAATCAAAAGCTCAATAATTAGGCAAGAAACGGAAGTTAGAGATATAGAAAATACTGTGAAGACCCTGAAATGGAAGTGAGCTGGCCATGTTGTGCGATGTAATGATGGAAGATGGTCTAGGACATGCAACTTTATGGACGCCCTTTTATGGCAGCAGGAAGAAAGGAAGGCAGAAGATGAGATGGCAGGATGACATAGTAAAGGTAGCTGGACACAAGTGGTATAAAAGAGTCTACAATAGAGGCGAATGGACAGAGATGGGAGAGGCCTATGCTCAATGAGGGCCTGGTTTCAATTGGAAATAATTATGTTTTATTTTATGTAAAAAACTAGTTTTTGTTTTTGATTAAATATTTTGATTTATAATTAACTGAAAAGAAAAAAGAACAAATAAATTATGTTAAATTTTATAAATCAGTTAATATGTACGTAAATATGTAAAGAAACCGATAAAGGCTTATTATTATTATTATTATAAGAGAATTAAACATACAAAAAATGACGTCAACGTTAATTTAACCAATGCTACCAACCTAAGAGTTTTATATAGAATTTAAAAACCTAAAGAATGCTTAGGATTATTAATTGAAGCAGAAAAGATTTAAAGAACATTATGGTGCTGGATTACCGAACATGCAAAAGCGGTTTTAACATGAAGTCAAATTCTGCAGGACCAGTGTCGTCAGCAATGTGAAATTGTCAATAAAATTTTGCATTAAATTTAATTAATGAATCAATTTTTTTCTGATCTTTGTAAGAAAAATTACATTTTTATTATTAACAAACTGGTTACTATTACAAATCGAATTAATTGATTTTTTAAGAATTACAACTACAGCATTCTTTTTAAGAAATTAATTCAATTTTAAGTTATGAAAGGACAAAATAATTTCATATATTTTACTTTGTTTTCGAGTACTCCCATGTCTTTCTTCGGTGTCTCGCCAAAGGGTTTTATATTTTAGGCTTATCACTTTTGTTCGAAACTTTTTCTAAAGGGATTTTATTGCCTTTCAAGGCGAACTGTGATGTCCTAGTTCCTACAACAGTGTTTTTCTAATAATAATGCAGTAAATTTTGAAAAAAGTTTTGAACAAAGTTTTACACAAAAATTAAGCCTAACATATCTCTTGATTCATTTTAAATTCGCTTTATGTACGACAACGCACCAGCTCACACCTCAGCAGTTGTGGTCGCAAAATTAATGGAAATAGGGTTCCAACTCGTTTCACATCCCCCCTATTCTCCAGACTTGGCTCCCTCGGACTACTATTTGTTCCCCAATATGAAGAAATGGCTGGCGGGAAAAAGATTTTATTCAAACGAGGAGGTGATTGCAGAAACGAATGGCTATTTTTCAGACTTGGACAAATCCTATTATTCGGAAGGGATCAACAAACTAGAGAAGCGTTGGACGAAGTGTATAAGCCTAAAAGGAGACTATGTTGAAAAATAAAAAAGGTTTACCCCAAAAAATTAAGTAGTTTTTATTTTTGCACGGACTTTTCAAACGACCCTCGTAAATAACTTTTTTGAGAAGTCTACAGAGTGGTCTACCACTCTTTTTAATATTCCCTGTACTGAGCTAAACTAAATTTGACCAAATTTAAAAAAAATTGTGGTCACATAAGTTAGTTTCAGCGTAAGAATTTTAATAAATTTTTTTAGTTCTCTCTCATTTAAACAAATTTTTCTGGACCGGCAGTTTAAAAACTATATCTTGAACGAAAATTCGACGTATTAAGGGAATTAAGATTAAGATTAGGCTAAAGATAAAGTAAAATGTAAATAAATAAAAAGTTCATAAAAAAGAAAATATATATATATAGGATAGATAGTAGTTGAAAATGGCGGGAAATACTTCAACAACAAACCGCTTGGGTGTGATAGCACTATCAGTATGTCAGTTCCTGCGATCTTTAAAAATAACTTCCGTTTCTTTTAAAAATTAAGATTAATATGATTTGGTAGAATACAATTTTGAAATTGTAATAAACTTAGAAATATTAATTTACAAGTATAAAATTTAATTTTAGCAAATATAATGCCCCCTCCTTTAAAAAATGAAAAATAAAAAAAAAATTACTGACAGCTTAAATCAAAATTGTAAATAATAAGGATTGTAAAATACCTTAAAATTTATATTTTTTTAAACGAAGCCTTAAAATAAAATAATTAAAAATTACTAAAAAGGATAATTCCAGGAGCTTACCTTTTTCTCCTGAGGAAAGGAGATGCTTGAACGCCTTCGCTCATCCAGAGTTGGTGGTCTGGTTGCCATTGTTCACCAAGGATTGTCTAAATATTTCGGCAACGTGCAGTGAAACAAGGAACAGAATTTTGGAAAAAATAAAAGTAAAAATAATAATAAAATACTAGCGAATAAATAACTTAATCCGGATTAACTTAAAAAAAAAGAAATATAAATAGAAATTATAAAAAATAAAAATTAAAACGTTTTAATTTTGGTTTTCCCTTAAAATGATAAAATTGTTAAATGTTGTTAACTATACGATATCTAGCGTTTACTACGCCGAGCGCATCTCACATCGACTGACAGTCCGAGTAGAGTTTCTGAATGCGCCCAACTACCTCTGTAATACCCCCTCTCCAAGGTGCCCTGCCCGGACGAGCACAGCACCTTCCCCTCTCTAGACAAAAACTAAATGCGTATTTAAACGTTCCAAATTGAAATATAACACAATACAAGTAGTGTTTCAAAAAAAAAAAGGTTTCTTGATAAACTTTAAAATATAAAATAAACAATATCTTTGTGAAACAGACGTACTGTTTTTTATTTTCTAGCAGAACAAATTTCCTGTATACTTAGCATGTTTACTAGATAGATTAGATCCCGGGTTTTCAAAGTCAGCTGTCAGCCTTTAGTTTTTCTCTTCATTCTTACAGCTCACTGCCCTGTGATGGACAATGTAGTCGGTGACGACAGAACACTGTACGTAGACCGGCAATGCATTGAAAAAAGCTATGGGCGCCAATTACTTCTGATGCAGAAGTGCATAAAATGAAATAAAAATAATTCTTTCTTTTTTAATTCTTACTTTCAATTACTCTTCTGTTAAAAGAAGGTATTCTTTTAAGGCGTGCAAATTTTTTATTTAGAGATTTCACCTGAAATATCTGTTTTGAGGTTAGAAACAGGTTTTGTCCAATAAGAATTCTACAATAAGGTTTTGTCCAATAAGAATTCTACAATTAAGGTTTTGTCCAATAAGAATTCTACAATAAGGTTTTGTCCAATAAGAATTCTACAATAAGGTTTTGTCCAATAAGAATTCTACAATTAAGGTTTTGTCCAATAAGAATTCTACAATAAGGTTTTGTCCAATAAGAATTCTACAATAAGGCTTTGGCCAATAAGAATTCTACAATAAGGTTTTGTCCAATAAGAATTCTACAATAAGGTTTTGTCCAATAAGAATTCTACAATAAGGTTTTGTCCAATAAGAATTCTACAATAAGGTTTTGTCCAATAAGAATTCTACAATTAAGGTTTTGTCCAATAAGAATTCTACAATAAGGTTTTGTCCAATAAGAATTCTACAATAAGGCTTTGGCCAATAAGAATTCTACAATAAGGTTTTGTCCAATAAGAATTCTACAATTAAGGTTTTGTCCAATAAGAATTCTACAATAAGGTTTTGTCCAATAAGAATTCTACAATAAGGCTTTGGCCAATAAGAATTCTACAATAAGGTTTTGTCCAATAAGAATTCTACAATAAGGTTTTGTCCAATAAGAATTCTACTATAAGCTTTTTTTGGCCAATTAGTACTTCACTGTATGTTTTTGGCCAATAAGTACTATACAGTAAGAATTTGGTCAACTTCGGTCTTCAGAAAGTACCTCTTTACTGAATGGTACTTTAAGTTTTTTAACATTTCGTCCAAAATAGCTCCTACGATTCCTTTCGATTTGTTAATTTTATTCGATTTACTAATTGTAAATATACATATATGCAGGCCTATTACTTTTTCTTTTTTCTAAGAAAATTGAATTGAAATTTAATAAGAGAAGAAGGGGGTAAACCTTTCTTTTTAAGTCATTATAGATTATTGTATTGTCTCGTCTCATCCTAAATTAAAAAATCAGGATGAAATTTGGACAAAAATGGTCAATTTTAAAGAAAATCGGCTGACCGCAAATGCTATTGTACTGAGATTTTTCCATATTTTGAGACTGTCTCGAAAATTTCTACGATTTTATTTGGTATAGTGAAAAACATATAAATCTAAAACTCAAGTTTATAACTTTTTTTTTTTTAAATTCGATTAATGAAAATCTCGGAAATGGAGTGGATACAATTCCTCTAAAGTGAACTTTTTTTTTTACAAAATACGGTTCTATGTCTTGTTTATTGTTAAGTGGGGTTAAATGTTTGTTAAAAATTGAGTTCAAAGAAAATTCATCAATCCGAAACAATTCTTTACTCAATGGATTGTACTCTTACTCAAAAATAGTACAAAGCTTTTCATTTCAACATTTTTTCCTGAAAAATTTTGTTTTAGAGTAATTCCTGTGGAGAAACTGGAGTAGACTTCCCCTTTAAAGTTAAAATTTCAGTGAAATGTTCGGTATTACAAGCCGTATAATTTTGGTTTTATAATTCAAATGATTCTATTGTTCGGAATGTGAAGAAAATTTGTAAGTTAGAACCTTCGGAATAAGGTGTTCCACACCTTATTTTTTTCACCTCAAAGCTGAGCTCCAAGCTCTACTTAACATCCTGGAACACTAGCTCTGGAAGTGAAGAATAAAGGTCAATCAACAAAAATCCAAGCTCATGGATTACAGAGTCAGTGGGCACTCCATGAGAGCTGTCATCGTTGGATAGCCGCTGTTCAAGAAATCAAGCCAGTGTATGTGCACATCAAGGCAATACAAGGTCTAATTACATATCATCCAACAACCTTCCACTAGTCTGTAAATACAGGTTGGTTAAAATTTGCAGCAATTTCTGTTTTTGGACACTCCTGACTTCCAGTTTCTTGCATAATGTCAGGTCCATGTGAATGCAAGCCAGGGGTAATAGACAGGAGGGAGAAATACTAAACTTCTACATTCCACCGAACCTCTCCATTTCTAAATGCAATTATTTTTTACTTGCTTACATTTACTAGGTGATTCCATATTTTACAATAACCTGACACGAACTGATTATTATTTTAACTGTAATTTTAAAAATTGTAGTTAGAAGAAGTCTTATGAGAAAAACACCAGATTGTTTCTTCTCTTATATATCTTAACAAGATAAACAATATCCCGGGTTCAAATCCAAATTCCGGCACTTAGATTTTCTCTTCCAAGTAGCTTTTTACAGTTCATTTCTTTCGGTTAATGGACAGTGTTGTCTGTATGCGACAGAAAACTGTCCTGAGACCGGCAAATGCACTGAAAAAAGGAAAGCAATAACAAAATGATAATTTTAAAAATAATAAAACTCTCTTCTTTTTCCTATGATTTGAAGTTAATATTCGTATCCATTGGTGAGCATAAATTATAATTGTGACTAATTATAATTATAATCACTAATTATTAAGTCAAATAGATTTGCTAGGAATTAATTTTGAAGTTGAAATGAGATTTAAAATGTCAGAATTAGGCCAACCTACCGCTAGTTAGCAGGTTGGTGAAAAGATTGCAGCACCGTACAGTACGAAGTAATCTCTCCTCAAGTTAGATATTATTAACTAAAAAAATTAATTGTAATATAAGATTATTGTATAACATTATTTTAATAACAAATCATTTCAATAAAATTTATAAAAAAATAAATGCAATGAAGAATGAATCATTTAGTAACTGATAGAAATTTCAAAACGAAATTAAGTTCTTGAATATGTGGTTAAATCTACAATACAAGACAAAATACAAATAATTTTCCCTCATTAGCATGCTGGTTTTCTTTAATTCTGACCGATTTACTAGGATTTTCATCTTTAGAGGACGAATCGCCAGGTTGCGTGGAGAAAATTCTACTTTCACTATCTACCACAAAAATTTATTTTTAAAATTGACATTTATATAAAAATAATGTAATTACACTAAACTGTCTGACTTTGGGCAGATATCATTGACTGTAATGCTGGTGAATTTTTATTAAATACGTGTATGTGATTGTGTTTACATTAAATAAAATAGCTAAAGCTATTTTATATTTATACTTCAGATTTAAGCAAAGATATTACTCAGAGAATTTTGATGACATTATTAGTTATTAAGGAATGGTCGAATGGAAAAACTTCTTATACAGTTAAGCTAAGAGTTTCTGTTGTCATAGATAATTATTCTAATAAAATTTTAATTTTATTCATCATTGCAGGAGCACATAAATTATTGCACGCTTATAATTACTTCGTAATGTTTTTAATTGAAGAGTAATTTTCATCATTTTTGGTGACTTATTCATTCTTCCTTAATGTTTATAATTTTTTTAGGGGCTCACAATTAAAGGAAATTTTAAAGCTTCCCTGTATAGTGCCCATTAAATTGCTTTGCTAAAATTTCAATTTTTAAAGAAAATAAATTACAATTTTACAAGATAGAAGTTTTAAGTGTGTGTGTTTTTTTTTTAAATTTCCTTGGAAATGGTTGCATTCATTTTCTCTAAAATCGATTTACCATTTATTATTTGGAGGTTTATTATTGGGGAATTCTGAATTTATTTTTTAAGCAGTTCTGGAAGGTATGGAGAGCTTTGTTTGTTTGACTACCTTTTACAATTTTAAGAAAGCTGAAATTAGCGATCGCTTACTTGCTATTCAAAGTGCCTCTAATCATGTGCACTAATTAAAATTAAGTTTAGAAAATATAGTTGGCGGTATTATCGAAAATATAAATACTTAAAAAAAAAAAATGGAAATATTTTGACCCAAACATACACTCACTTGCTTTTTAGACTTTTAATTATTTATCAAGTGATTTCAAATTCTTTTATAAACATGCAATTTTTAGTAAAATAATAATTTGGAAACTTTGACTAGATCGCAACATACTCTTTCTAGTGCTAAGGGTTATTTACTCACATATTGCACAAGCCCAGCACTGTTTACTCCCTTCAAAATAAAATAGAGATTTAAGTTTTGGTGCTAGTTGGTGTATATACATTTTTTTTTTCGTAAGTCCTACATATTTATTTAAAATTGCATTATTTTTCGTTGTCTAGGACTCTACCAGGAGAGGGAATCAGCCACCTCAAACGACGCCCATGCGTCTCAAGTCACAGAATTTATTGAAAACTTTCAAATTAAATTGTAAGTTTATTTTATTTGTTTGCTACAGTTACAAAATCTACAATTTTATATGTGAACGATTGAGTGTTAAAAATAATAAGCTCCTATACTTGTCAGCTAATGGTTTTTTTAAGCATAGATAAACAAAGTGCACCCAGTCATAATAAATCTTTGGTAGAAACTTGTAGCTAGTATGCAAGCTCAGCTCAATAATATGTAATGTATATTTTTTTTTGTGTTATTCACTTGTACGTATAGTCTCAAGATGATACGTACATTTTTTTTGTGTATCAGTTGACAGCTTTGTAAGCTTAGAGTGGGATAAGATTAATAGAATAAGCAGTTCAACCTGCATAAGAACTCACTCTACGTGTATTATAGTATTCCTTTACGTTAGACTGACTCACCTTTGCCTTGTCATTCATTTTCTGCGCATAAAACTATTATTATCTTCTTCAAACTAATACTACTAGAATATATTATTTACACCCAGTTTTCTCTAATAATGTTCACAAACTTAAAACAAATTATTAAAACTTCACTTAAACAATTTTTATTTTTTTTTTAATTTTAATTGCGTAGTTATTAAAAAATAACCAATATTCACTACAGAGACACGTAATACACATCTGTACGGTTCAGTAGTTCAGGCAAGAACTCTTAAGGTTTCTTTATTGAAATCAATTGGATTTAAGTAAAAGGTTGTTTTCATCACAACTGTAACTCGTTGTTACAATATAATATAATTCCAATGTTTACTTTTCAACAACCAGTGGTGGCAAAACGTTCGCGAAAACCTTTTCTTTTTTAAAAAAAATTGCTGTGATGGTGGAGAGCTTTATAAGAATGGAACCAAATCGGAACTGATTTTTTTCAGCTCGAAATAGGAGCTAATTTTTGCTCAAATGTTTAAGAAAAATAATTGGCAAGTCAAGAGCATGAACATAAAAGATGACTATACCCATTATTTGTTTATTTATTAAACAACTCCTTATTTGCTGACTACCACAGTGATGATATTGGAAAATTGTTTTGGCAAAGTGGCAATAACGATTGACAATAGCTTATTGTCAGTTCCTAAGGTAGCACTAGACATCAAATTTGAACTTTAAGCGTTTTTGTTTTTATTTTGAGTAATGTTTCATTCCACTACCATAAATTAAAACAAATGTTACTCGAATTAAGTGAAGAGTTTTATTGATCAGTAGACAAATCAGTTGCCACGACAAGGATGTTATCTATCATGAAGACAAGGAGCTAAACTGGGCGGAGGAAGTCGTCTGTCTAGGCCAATTGATTTCTTTTTACAATGATCAAAATTCTGAAGAACACTTTTTAATAAATAACTTGCCAATTTTGTTGGATTTGAAAATATGGCTTCTAAATAAATGCATAGCCAACAAGATAGAAACTGTAAGTTATCTGACTATAATAAATTGTTACTTAAAAGAGAAGGTGGAGCTAAAGATTGTTAGGAGTTTGAAATCTTAGGGTATAGGTCTTAATTAGGACGCCATTATCAATAACTAAATCAATAGCACTATTGATAACCTCTGACATTTACAATATTAAACACTCCTAAAATATTAACGTTACATGATTAAGGCTACTGAGAAGTATACTTAGTCTGTAACATATACTTTAGGGAAAGCTTATATTATTTAATTATATTCTGTAACAGCTTATTATGCATTTAGAAAACATTATATTAAGCCATATTATCTTAATATTTCAAAGGATTTTGGAACTAATGTAATTGCAAGACTATCTTCGAGGTTTAAAAATTAGTAGTTATTATAGAATCAATATGTTAAAAATTTGCTAACATCTTAGATAAAGATGTAATTAATAGAAAAATTTGTTTTAATTTTGGTCAAATTGTAGCACCAAATTGTCCATAAATTTTTCTGAAATAAAGTATATATCTAGGATGGATATTTGAAGTTGCAGTTAAGACACGATAAACGATTTATAAGACAGCTGAAAAGACTATTAGACAACGGATCACAACTACAGCTAGGGAACAAACTTCTTTTGTGCAATACTATAATTAAACAAATATGGACCTATGGGTTCTGCCAGGCGGTCTATCCTCCTAAGAATCCAAATCTTTCGTCAATGCTCCTGTATCCAAACGAACCATTCATAATGACCTCCACATTCTTTCCTGGCCGACACAGCCTCAATCCACTCTAACAAAAAAAAAAAAAAAAAAAAAATCCACAACACCTTATCTGTACACACAAATCCATAAGTCTGTCACCTCGTTTCCTGAACGATCCTTCAAGACGTCTTAAACGCCAGTAACCTCGTGATTCGCTTTTCAGTAGAATATATGGCAACTAAAGCTATCAAATCTCATATACTGAGTGCTGTCTTCTGATTTAAGGCGCGTCAACAACTGAGGTTATTCGGCGCCCGTACCTTTTTTCAATGCACTGCCGGCCTTAGGACTGTATTCTGTCGTTACAGACAACACTGTCCGTACAAAAAAAAAAAAAAATTAAAAATTTTAACTTATACTTTTTATTTTAAATTGACTGAAGCTTTTTATTTGATGTAGAATTTTTATATTGCAAAAATGTTTTTGAAAAAGTTATTTAGAAAATTTTATGAATATAAAATCAGTAAAAGTTCTGTAAAAACGTTTATTCTAAAACTTTTTTAGAAAAATAGAAATTAAAAAACGCATATAATTAAGGTATAACGGCAAAAAAAAAAAAAAAATAAATAAAATAAAACAAGGTACAAGCTTAATTCTTCATGCCTATAATTAAAGATTAAACATTTTTCCGCGCTGATTTACAAATTTTAATTTCAGACGCCCCATAGTTTTTTCAGTAACGCCTATATCTTATTTATAATCACAATCAAGAAGATGAAAAAAACAAACTTGTAAAAGTTATTCTTTAATTTATCATTATTAAAAAGTTCGGAGTGAACCTAGAACTTATTGAAGAAAAACTTTTTATCTTAAAAATATTAAGAAAACTTTTATCGTGAAAAATGTTTCCTAATAAGTTCATTAAAAAACTTTTAAAGTGAAAGTTTTTCAAAAATTTTAAGAACTTTTTCAACCCTTGCGTGAATATTATTTTATTATGTGTTTACTCTTTTTATTTGTTCTTGTATAAGAGAATGTTAGTATTTCTTCGCAATTACTAGCAAAAATTAATTTCATTTTATTTTTTAAAGTAGTTTATAATTATCTATTTTATTCAAACGGTTTATTATGTACAATTATGAATATGTTGTACATTTTATGCTATCTATTTTATTCAAACGGTTTATTTATGTACAATTATGAATGTTGTACATTTTATGCTATCTATTTTATTCAAACGGTTTATTTATGTTCAATTATGAATGTTGTACATTTTATGCTATCTATTTTATTCAAATGGTTTATTTATGTTCAATTATGAATATGTTGTACATTTTATGCTATCTATTGTATTCAAACGGTTTATTTATGTGCAATTATGAATATGTTGTACATTTTATGCTATCTATTTTATTCAAATGGTTTATTTATGTTCAATTATGAATATGTTGTACATTTTATGCTATCTATTGTATTCAAACGGTTTATTTATGTGCAATTATGAATATGTTGTACATTTTATGCTATCTATTTTATTCAAACGGTTTATTCATGTACAATTATGAATGTTGTACATTTTATGCTATCTATCGTATTCAAACGGTTTATTTATGTGCAATTATGAATATGTTGTACATTTTATGCTATCTATTTTATTCAAACGGTTTATTCATGTACAATTATGAATATGTTGTACATTTTATGCTATCTATTGTATTCAAACGGTTTATTATGTACAATTATGAATATGTTGTACATTTTATGCTATCTATTTTATTCAAACGGTTTATTCATGTACAATTATGAATGTTGTACATTTTATGCTATCTATTGTATTCAAACGGTTTATTTATGTGCAATTATGAATATGTTGTACATTTTATGCTATCTATTTTATTCAAATGGTTTATTTATGTTCAATTATGAATATGTTGTACATTTTATGCTATCTATTGTATTCAAACGGTTTATTTATGTGCAATTATGAATATGTTGTACATTTTATGCTATCTATTTTATTCAAACGGTTTATTTATGTGCAATTATGAATATGTTGTACATTTTATGCTATCTATTTTATTCAAACGGTTTATTTATGTTCAATTATGAATATGTTGTACATTTTATGCTATCTATTGTATTCAAACGGTTTATTTATGTGCAATTATGAATATGTTGTACATTTTATGCTATCTATTTTATTCAAACGGTTTATTTATGTACAATTATGAATATGTTGTACATTTTATGCTTTGCATTCTGTATAGTAAGTAAAGTAATGCCTAGTTTTTCAGGGCGTGCTTCACGTTGGACGTCCAACTACTAAATTAGTTGGTCGTGTGACGGAGGCGACTAGCAAATATACTTTACTACCAAGTTCTCGTATTAAACATGAAATAAAATCTAAGGCCCTGAGACCGGGAATCGAACCCACTAACTAACATGGTGTATTAAAAGCTTTGCGGGTCTAGTAATCCTAACCGCTCGGCTATCGTGGCGCCTATTTAGTAGTACTTCTTTGTTTGAGCTCAGAATGTGTTACTTTTAATTGAAATAAGAAAGATGCACGGCTGTATTCACCAGTTTGTAGATATTCTCACCTGCAAATACAGCTTTCTAACCAGCAGTAAATAAAGTTAAGCAAATAGTAGATTATTTTTATAATAAACATTACTTCATTTTTTATTTTTTTTAAATCGGTGAAGCGGACAGAAAAACTCCTTTGGAGAGTACATCTCTACTCATTCTTGGATATGAATAATTTAGCCTCTTTAAGAAAGTTTGTATGATTTATGTGCAAAGCGGGGGTGTAGTTAGCATTTGAACAAAGTATCGGCCCAGTTCAGCGGAGCGTGCTCCAGATAAAGGCACTTCCGACGCTAAATCTGAACAAACTTAACTTGCTCCTAACATTTACGCTCACTCTCTATATGCCTCCTTCTCTGTCATTTTAGTTTCAATTCGGCTTTAAACTTAGTTCAATCTCATTTTAAGTATTTTAGATAAGGTATAATGCAAAATCTTGGCTAATTCTTTTTTTTGGAAATGGTTCGAAACTTCGGTATTTTATTTCAATATAAACAACTTCAAAATAACTATTGCCTATTAATTCAGGCGGCCTTTTATCACCTTACTGATCGCATTATTGCTGAAATTCTCTTGCAGGGTAATTTGTCTTGTTTATTTCTGCTTTTTATTTATGAATTTATTTTGAGGTGGGTTTTTCCAAAAAATTTCAGTGTAACTTACGACCTCACCACCTGTTTAATATAACAAATATATATGTACGAGGTGTGGCTATTAAATAACGAGACTATTGCTACAAAACATTTTATTTTAAATGTATACATTTTTAGTTATTATCACCTTCAATATACACCCATCCCCTATCCATACAACGCTCCATGCGAATTTACCACTGTTCGAAACAGTGCTGGAAGTCTTTTTCGGTGAGCTCCTGCATGACGCGTGCCGCTTTTGCTTCCACAGCTTCAACGGACTGAAATCGTGTTCCTTTTAATGCAGATTTGTCTTTGGGGGAACAGATAAAAGTCATATGGGGTCAGGTCAGGCGAATAAGGCGGATGGCCTAAAACTGGGATGTTTGTACTTGGCTAGAAACGTCTTGACAGACAATGCAGTGTGAGCTTCTTCCACAAATCGGGGCGTTTTTTTCCTTACTCTTTCACGGAGTTGAGCAAGCACCTTACGGTAGTAATGTTGATTAATTATAATCCGATATTTTCATCCGTTTTGTACGTGCAAGGGCGACCCGGGCGGTCATCATCTCCGACGTCTTCTCGGCCATCTTGGAAACGTTTGAACCACTCAAAAACTTGCGCACGTGATAAACATTCATAGCCATAAACTTCTTTTAATAAAAAGATAAGTTTCAATAGCGATTTTCTCAAGTTTTGATGTGAAATTTCACGACAATTCGTTGCTCTACTGCACGTGTAGTATCATGTTTTGCGGCAAAACGAAACTAACACCTCCTTACATAAAACGACGGTTCCGGTCAGACAGATTTCTCTACAAAACACGTGAGACGCTGTAATCGAAAGAGAAAAGGCTTTACGCTGCACAGCTGTCGCGGTAGTTAGGATTTGGCGCATGCATAGTTTTTTCTGTAGCAGCATCAGTCTCGTTATTTCGAATCCAGCTGTTGGCCCTTAGATTTTTCTATTCCTAGGAGCTTCTTGTTGCTCACACTGTCCGGACGCCGGCAGTGCATTGGAAAAACCTCTGTGTGCCAATAACCTCAGATGTTGATGAGCCTTAAATATTTATTATTAAAAATAATAATAAGCCACTTTACCACTTTTTACAGAGAAAAATATTTAATTCTATAACTGTGTAATGCAAATTGTAAATTTCAATTTAATCTAATTACGTTAATTTTGCCAAAGAAAAGTCGAGTGTGTTTAATTAAATTTGTATAATTTTATTTTACCCCTAAAATTATATTTATTTATGTTCCATTACAAAATATAATTATTGTAAAAACTCAAGTCTGTTTCAGTTACATTTTATTGATTTCTTTATAACAAACGTTTGAGAACCACTGGAACGATCTTATCTTTATTTTTCAAATAATGTGTAATTATTTAAAAAAAAAGAAAAAGAAATCAGCTTAAAAACAATTACAGCTTATTTCAAGTAAACCAATCAGTTTAAGGTAATCTCTACAGATAAAATTAGTGAAATAATAAAAATTGAAAAATTAATACAAAATTGAATAAAAAAGTTACCTTAGAAATTATTGATTTGAAACAAAAACTTTAACACGTAGTTTAAAAAAATGGAAAAAAAAAATAACCTTATAAATGTTTAAAACGTGGCTAGCAAAAAAGATAGATAAGCCAATACTTAGGTGTTTATGAATAATTCTGAGATAGAACATGAGAAAAAAATAAATATTTATATACTACGTATATATGTGTATGGGGCATATTAAAACTGTCCGGTAGGACAGTTGTATAAGGGTTGATCGTCAAAAACTGCACGAAAAAGCGTAACGTTGAAAAACACCCAACTTTGACAATTTTTTTCTCTTTTTCTATAAAAGATAAAATTCCCAAATTTTCTTTAAAATATAGGGCAAACCCTCCTTTATAGCTGTAATTTTTTTGCAACCACCCAGATCTAATAGGTTTCGAGAAAAAAGTTGCTGAAAATGAGCAAAAACGGCTTTTTCAAAAAATGTTCTTGTTCTTGTTCTTGTTGTTGTTGTTGTTGTTGTTCTTCTTCTTCTTGTTACCTTTTTTGTAAACAACGTAGCGCCTAAACGCGTGAACCGATTTTCATGAATGAGGTGTCATTCGATTCGGAATTTTATGTAGATGTGCCTTTTGAGGGTCTCGATCCTGTACATCGAATGGGAGAGGAGTTAGCCCCCTTTATGTAAGGCCCCCTCCAAAATTATTATTACTAATTACTCTGTAAATCTTAGCCCGATTTTGATAAAATTTGGTAGGATGATAGGGTTAGGGCTCCCCTACGTAACATTAAAGCGGCAATCAGCTCTTACACTTGTTAAGGGGAAGTATAGGAATCGTTTCAAATTATCGACACGTGAACCGATTTTCATGAATGAAATGTCATTCGAATCGAAATTTTGTACAGATTTGCACTATAAAGGTCTCGACGCCGTGCCTCATAAGGAGGGGAGTTTGCCCCACCCAAATAAGGCCCTTTCTAAAACTATTATTACCAATATTTCTATAACGCTTAGTCCGATTTTGATAAAATTCAGCTCGAATAAGTGGTTAAAGCTCCTCTACATTGCTGATGCTCTTGCACCTACTAAGAGGAAGTACTGCAATCGTTTAAATTATCAATGAGTGAACCGATTTAAATCAATGAATTGTCGTTCGATTAAAAAATCTTTGCCTCTTTGCCTAGAAGTACTGCAATCGCAGTTTATTTTTCTTACTCCTCTTAAAAGGAAGTAATGAAATCGCAGTTTAATTTTGCTATTTACGCACAAATACCTTCCTATTTTATTCAAAACGCTTTTTCAAAAAAAGTTGTTACTGAGGATGGTTTGGGGGACCTTAACGATAATCATTCTTTAAAAAGATCTCTCTAGTGGTAGTTACGGTTCCGACTTACCATCTTATCAGGTTATAATGATAGAATTGCTTATTCCAAATTTAAAAAATTCTGTAAAGCAGATATGTAACTTTGTAAAATAGACAAAAAGGAAAATCTATCCAAAAGGTACAAAAATCTCTTTAACAAAAACTTACAGTTTAAAATGTTAAGTATAAGGGTTGATTAAACGCCAAAAGGTACACAAATCAGCAAGCACCCAACATTTCATTAATTCTTCATTAATATTTAAGTAATTTTACTGCATTAATTTTCATTAATATTTTTTAGAATTTATTAGATGTCACAGACCCTTATGCTGGCCACTTCATTTATATTTTTTTGTTATAATTATGATAAATCACACATATGTACATGCATGTTAAAGTAGAAAAAGACAAAGTTAGAGTAGGCTACTGTCTTGAATTCGTCTTACCGAAATATTCGTGAGCACAAATAACACACAGTTAATAACAAGTAGATTATTCAACAACAATTATTGATTTCTCAATTGTAATTTAATTTAGTCCCCCTAATTTTACTTATAGTAAAATACTGGAATAATTAGCTGTCCTAAAAATATACATATCTTATTTACTTTATATTACATATTACATTTTTTTTTATAAAAAAAAGTTTTGAATTTTTTAGCCTCATAATTTTTTTTTATTTTTTATAACGTTTTTCTTTTTAACCTGTATTTAATAGTTTGATTATTATAAATAACTAGATATTACAGTCAATCTACAGTGCTACTTGAACAAATATTTTGTAGACGAAAATGGCCAGCATAAGGGTCTGTGACATCTAATAAATTCTAAAAAATATTAATGAAAATTAATGCAGTAAAATTACTTAAATATTAATGAAGAATTAATGAAATGTTGGGTGCTTGCTGATTTGTGTACCTTTTGGCGTTTAATCAACCCTTATACTTAACATTTTAAACTGTAAGTTTTTGTTAAAGAGTTTCATATAGATTTATTGTTGAAGTTTATGTTTTTACTTAATTTAAATTGTACACGCCACGGTAGCCGAGCGGTTAGAGGTTGAGACTTGCAAAACTAATATGCATTGTAGTACTGGGTTCGATTCCCGGTCTCCTAGTCCTTGAATTTTATTTAATAGTAAATATGAGATATTTAATTGTAAAGTAGATTTACTAGTCGCCTTAGTCCACGACACCACTAATTAGTGGTTAGAAGTTAAGGCGACAAAAAAAATAATAATAATTTAACTTTGTAATTCTATTAAATTGATGTTTGTTTGTCTGTTAATTCTCCACAATACAAATGGCATCTCCTATGAGTATGATGTAGGCGTGTAAAATTATGGCTTGATAAAATGAGAATTTTCCCGTGGTATTTAACAGTAATCACAAATGAAGTGGGATAATAACTGCGCAAGGGCAGTAGGCTTTATTATAATCTTTAAACTTTCAGGTTTCATTTATTCCAAGTATTATCAAAGTGGTCGATATAATACCAATGTGGGAGTCGATCCGAAGTAGGGAGTTCGGTTTAGGAGTCGTTGAAATATCAATCCTATTAACGTAGTCAACGATTTTCGTTTGGAATGCAATTTGTAATTTACAATATAGTAAGTGAAGTTTGCATTTGCAAGATGAAGTCATTGAATTAGTATTAGTTGGCCTTGAAGCAAAGATGCGTTTTAATAATTTAATTATGAATAGAATATCAATGTTCCGAAAAATATCCTTAACTTTGTAATGCGGCATTTTTTTTTTTTTTTTTAAATTGCATTCCCCAGTTCGTATATGGTTGAAACTGGCTTCAGTTATGTTAATTCTATTTTAACAAAGCAAAGAAACAAATTGAATGTGCAGCTTCGCGGCGATTTAAGACTGAAACAAACCAAATTCCGAAGCAGCAAAAGCAGCATCCCACGCGGAGGACCCGGATTTGAATCCAGCTGCTGGCCCTTGGATATTCTCTTCCTTAGAGCTATTTGTCCGATGATGGACAGTGTTGCCCTGTAAGGAAAGAAATACTGTCCGTTAAGACAGTGCACTGCAAAACTTTCTGGGCGCCAATAAACCTCAGATGTTGATGCGCCTTAAATCATTAAAATAAGTAAGGTCGGTCGATTTGAATCGTCCACCGTATTCGCACGATTTAGCACTCTGCGATTTCTCTTTATTCCTAAAACTTAATTAAAACGTTTTAAAAAAAAGGTGTTTGTTATTTTGATGATATTTTGAACATATAGACAGCTTCAATGCGTGCTATAGAGACGATTCTGCAAAGTTAAGTGGGTCAGGTATTAGAATCATTTTTAAATTCTCGTTAACAAGTGTATTGAAAGCAGAAGGGGCTTATTTTAAATAAAAAAAATTAAACCTAAAATATTTCTAATTTGTTTTTCATTTGATTGGCTCACGATTATAAACCAAAGTCACACTGGGGTTTAATCATCTGTTAGTAGCCTATACAGGATGAACCAGTAAGTATTGTCTATAGGCCCACTGTGTGTAGTACAACTAAAGTGGAGTTCAATGACGTATTGGCGAACTTCATATTGTCCACTGTTCTTGAGTGACGTCACTTTAATTTTTTTTCTAAAATCATTACTTTTTCCCAATAAAAATTTTATTACTCAGAAAGTTTTAGTCCGAATTCGATTTTGATGACACGGTTAGAAAGACAGATAAATTTCCTAAAAATTGATACCATTTCGAAGCATAAGTTATTCTCCAAACAGCCTCAATCTTCCTCCGAATGCTGGAAAAAATAAAAGCAATCGAAATTTTTAAGAAAACTCATTAGGCCCTTACATGATCATTATCAGACCTAGGTGCTGGCACTTTTTATAAAAAGTTTCCTTGCCTAATGGGCTTTCAAACGGTATATCATAAATATAAATAGCAATTTGTAACCTTTGACTTCCTTATTTTAAGACAATCTACTTTAAAAATTGACTACTGGTCCATCTAAAAGAATTTTCAATGAATTAAACAACTTGATAACTAACACTCTTAAGTGCCCGTGAACACGTTTCCTTGCAAAACAAACGTAATTTCTCATACGAAGATAAAAGGAATCCTGGAAAATGATATACCGTTAGAAAGCCCATTAGGCAAGGAAACTTTTATACAAAGTGCCAGCACCTAGGTCTGATAATGATCACATAAGGGCCTAATTGGGTTTTCTTCAAAAATTTCTATTACTTGTATTTTTTCCAGTATCCAGGAGGAAGATTGAGGCAGTTTGGAGAATAACTTATGCTTCGAAATGGTTTCAATTTTTAGAAAATGTATCTGTCTTTCTAACCGTGTCATCAGAATCGAATTCGGACTAAAACTTTCTGAGTAATAACACTTTTATTAGAAAAAAGTAATGATTTTAGAAAAAAAATTTAAAGTGACGTCACTCAAGAACAGTGGACAATATGAAGTTGGCCAATACGTCATTGAAATCCACTTTAGTTGTACTACACACAGTGGGCCTATGGACAATACTTACTGGTTCACCCTGTATAATGTCATCATTTTCCTTGATTGAAATGTATTTATTATACATCTAGGCACGGTAATTTATTTTCTGCAGAACAGTATTGAACGGAAATTCCCTTTTGTAATGAAAGTTAAAAAAAGAAGAAGCCTAATGTAGTTCTTAGCAGTTGAAGCGTGTCAACTGACGTGAGAGGGCGTCCCTGTGTTAGGATTTGAAAGAGTTGCAAATCAGAGGAAAAAAGTAATTGAGAAAGCGTGGAAGATTCGGCTGGCAATGAGGGGAGGTGAATAAAGGAAGAGGATGGGCCATGCAAATTCCAACTTCGCACACAAAAACACACGCATCTGGTGCAAAAAAAAAAAAAAAAAATCTAAAGTGAGCAAGGCAATGAACGAGCCAGTTGAGCAATTTGTAAACCAAATGCTGTTTTCACAAGTCCATTTAGTGGAAGTGACTGTGGGGCGGCAACTGCGACTGCATTTCCATCAAACACTTTCTCGGCCTGGCGAGCAATTTGCATCTGTATTTGCAACATTTACATTCATTCGAGATATGCTAGCAGTGTGAGGCTTGTAAGTGGTCCAAATGATCATTTGGCATTTAGATCATTTTATCTGCACGGCGCACCAACGGTGGGGGTGCAAGTAGCCCCAAGATCTTCGATACAATTTCACTGGCCTTTGCCATGCAAGGAGTAAATTCATTTTATCGTATTATTCCTATATAAAAAGCGTTCTTCTTCTTGCAATGTGTAGGTTGTTTGTTGTTCAATTGATAAACATAGTTACTCTCATTGCGGTTACAAAACAAATGTACGAACTGTATACAATTTTAAATTTTAATATTCAGTTTTCAGCAATTATTTTTATACAAGTGTGAAGTAATGCAACTACCAAACTAGGTGACATGGATGGAAGCGACTAGCAAACATGCTTTACTACAAAGTTCTCATATTAAACATCAAATAAAATCCAAGGCTTAGACCGGGAATCGAACCCAGACCACAATACATTTTTAACTTTGCAAGTCTCTCCTCTAACCCCTCGGCTACCGTGGCACCTAAATGATTTTTATATGTATTCTTATTATAATTACTACTTTTATTAATATATTCTAAATTATTAATTTAATAACAATAAAATAAATAAATTTGTTAATTTGACTATCTGCTAATAGTATTCTAAACCACATTTTATAAAAATAGTAAAATTTTATGTAATTGTTATTGCCCAGATGTCCAAAATTCTGGAAAATATTATCAATTAGACTAAACTATTTATCTATTTTGACAAAACTACTTTATTGTTGAAATTTATTAATAACTTTTTTGTTCTTTACTTATATTTCACCCATAATATGCACAGCGTATCCATGAACAAAACCTACTACTTTCATACTAAAAAATACAAACTTACGAATTGCTAAAACAAAGCAGTTCACTCAGTTTAAACTATTTTACTGGTAAGGTAGCCCCTGCAGGACCGGGGATAGAATAGGCCTGCTCCGTCCAGGATGTCGTAAAAGGCGACTAAAAGGAATGCCCAATGTGGCTGGTATATAGCTAGTTGGGTATAAAGCACCCATGGAACCCTAGCTCAATACTACCACATAGTTGTCCCACCTTCCCTATTCCTCTTTGTTACCCCTTTCAAGACTTCGTTCAACCTTAAAGGGTTAATTCTAAGGCGTTAGGCGTGCCGTGTCGAAGGGATGAATCTGGCGTTGAGAACAAAGCCTCGATGGTCGACACCTTAGAAGTAATCAGCCTTGCTCTTTCTCACACTGCTAGGTTCTGCACGAGTGGACGGTTTTTGATCCTAGCATTATTGAGGGAACCATAGACAATTTTACAGAAATATCTCTATCTTCTTCTTCCTTACATTCCTCTTCCTTTGCTTCCTATTTTTGCCAAGGAGATGAACAGCCTGACCACCAAGGAGGCCCCCTCCGATAGCCAAAAAGAGACCTGGGTCTACTGAAAGTATAGAAATAAGACAATCTCATTCGGCAGTCGCCAGGAGAAGATTCAGTACTCTTCTTAAAGAAGGACTTGTTATAATAGACATCTAGGAACACCGTACACAAAGAATCGACTGCCATTTTAGAAACCAAGAAGGATGCTAAGCTTGCCTTTAAAGAAGACGATTTCTTCGAGGACTCAGTACCTTCCAAATCATCCTGTGGAGAGGCGAATAGCCAAATAGGCCAATCCGATACTTAGGCAGGTCAAAGAGTATCTCCTCAATAAGCAAGTACAATTTTGGAAGCCGGTGGCTTCTGCTGCCTCCTCTGATGGTGGCTATTTACAAGATGTGATGGTGTACTCAATAGTAAGTTAAGTAATCGCCTATTTTTTCAGGCGGGGCTTAATGTCCAACTACCAATTAGGTGTCGTGGACGGAGGTGACTAGCAAACATACTTTACTGTAAATTCCTTTTGTTAACCATTAAATAAAATCCAAGGCCTAAGACCGGGGAATCGAACCCAGTACCACAATACATATTAGCTTTACTGGTCTCGCCTCTAACCGCTCGGCTACCGTGGCGCCCCGATGGTGTACTCAATGTTTCAACCATACCCATAAAGCATCTGAGCCTAACTTTTTCATTTATGCACGCCTGAAACATATTTACATCTTCATAAACCAATGGTGCCTCCCAGCATGCGATACAAATTATCTTTCTGTCACTAAAAGTAACAAAAAGTAATGCCTATTTTTTCAGGCGGGCTTTACCTCCAATTAGGTGTCGTGGACGGAGGCGACTAGCAAAAACATACTTTACTGTAAAGTTCAAATCCAAGGCCTAGACCGGGAATCGAACCCAGAACCACAATACATATTAGGTCTCGCTGTCACTATTGAGTTCCATTATTACTTGTCTTTTTTTAAATGTTACAATCCCTCCAATTAAGGTTTGTTTCTGTGATTTTAATATTTTACAGAAGTATGCTGCACAGGCGGCAAAATTCTACCTCAATCAATTATTGGTCTCTGCATGCCCAGAAGGCCAAAAAAAAAAAAAAAAAAAATCAATTATTGGTCATAATTATAATCACTTTAGTGATTTCACGTTTAGTGAGCATTGTTATAAAAAAATTATTGTTTTATGCAATTCAATTAATTTTATGTTAACGGACTCTTTTTGTTTTCGTTGCCTCTTTCTTTGGCTAATATGTCCACACTTTCATTCTTCTACACAGCAACGTTCTCTGATCCAGACAAAAATCACCACAGTTTTTACCTTTTCCCAAAAATTGTTATTAATTCATGTATATACCTACCTGCATACATATGGTCTGAGGTTGGAAAACTTATTCCAATTTTATTAGTTTATTTATCATGTTAAATGTACGATCAAAAGTGACATTTAGAGATGCCAAAATATAATCGCAAACATTTGTTTTGTACTTTGTCAATTGGCCACAAATTAGTCTTTTTAGTTTGCCGATTTTGTATACGTACCAACTAAAATCATTTTACCTCTTTTATGGTGGCCCAATTATTAAACTTCTCAAGTCTGCTGTCCAATTACGGGCTCTTAAAATGTTCATTTACTTTCCGATTTTAACTTCCAAATTTTTTGCATGAGTTTTCGAAACCATTGTTATACCCTCAAGAATTTAGTTAACATCTCACTCGGAAATCTCTTGCTCATTGGTGATACTTAGTCTACTTTTTCTCTAGAATTGAACTAATATTTATTTTGCTTCTGATATTGGGAGACCCTTATCAAATGTCTATAACTTACTGAAAGCAATGGAGAATTAAAATAAGTGAAAAGAAAGGTCATTACACTGGATCTCAAGGCGAATTATTATCCTTCTATCTGTTGCTCAAAACCACTCACTTTTCTACCATCGTGATTTGTGTTATGCACCTAGGATTCTTCACGGAACGCCTGGAATCCACATACCCTAGACATGATCATAATAAGTCTCACTAAATTTAATAACTTTTATAACTTTGTGGCCTCTGCATTAAAAATTAGAGAATTCGTTATTAATATTGAAAATTAAAGAGCATTTTGTTATTTTTCTTTATAAATTTTAGTTCTTTTAGTTGTCTTTTATTTTGTTCATTTTGTCTTTAGTTTTTTATCTTTTATGTAAGAAATCATTTTTGGTTTTCAGTTATTTTATGTTAAGTAATAATTTTGTACCAATACTCCATTTGTATAGGTTAGTACCCTGAGAACAAATAAAAATTATACTTATACGCATCATAATAATAATAAAACGAAGAGCAGTAAACATGCTACCAATAATAAGGAGGCATAAATATACTGACGAACCTGGAAGTAGAAACGTTTGGAAATAAATACAATCAAATAATCAACAGTAGTATCCAAACTTACAAGTAATTGTAATAGTTTTGCAGTAGTTTCCAGTATTTTAACAGATTTTACCTTTAGTAAAACTGGTTTCATTCAGATATGGACCATGATTTGTACATTAATCAACATCTCACAAATTACCGAAGTGGCCTTTCGTAATTTCTGGTACCTGCCTGTCTTCGTAACCAAATTAAAACTGTCCGGTAGGACAGTTGTATAAGGGTTGACCATCAAAAACTGCACGAAAAAGCGTAACGTTGAAAAACACCCAACTTTGACAATTTTTTTCTATTTTTCTATAAAAGATAAAATTCCCAAATTTTCTTTATAATATAGGGCAAATCCTCCTTTATAACTGTAATTTTTTTGCAACCACCCAGATCTAATAGATTTCGAGAAAAAAGTTGCCGAAAATGAGCAAAAACGGCTTTTTCAAAAAATGTTCTTGTTCTTGTTCTTGTTCTTCTTCTTCTTCTTCTTCTTCTTGTTGTTCTTGTTACCTTTTTTGTAAACAACGTAGCGCCTAAACGCGTGAACCGATTTTCATGAATGAGGTGTCATTCAATTTGGAATTTTATGTAGATGTGCCTTTTGGGGGTCTCGGCGCTGTACATCGAATAGGAGAGGAGTTAGCCCCCTTTATGTAAGGCCCCCTCCAAAATTATTATTACTAATAACTCTGTAAATCTTGGCCCGATTTTGATAGAATTTTGTAGGATGATAGGGTTATGGCTCCCCTACGTAACAATAAAGCGACGATCTGCTCTTACACTTGTTAAGGGGAAGTATAGCAATCGTTTCAAATTATCGACACGTGAACCGATTTTCATGAATGAAGTGTCATTCGAATCGAAATTTTGTACAGATTTGCACTTTAAAAGTCTCGACGCCGTGCCTCATAAGGAGGGGATTTTGCCCCACCCAAATAAGACCCTTACTAAAACTATTATTACCAATATTTCTACAAAGCTTAGTCCGATTTTGATAAAATTTAGCACAAAGAAGTGATTAAAGCTCCTCTACGTTGCTGTGAGGTGCCATCATGCTCTTACACCTACTAAGAGGAAGTACTGCAATCGTTAAAATTATCAATGAGTGAACCGATTTACATCAATGAATTGTCGTTCGATTCAAAATCTTTGCCTTTTAGGGAGAAGTACTGTAATCGCAGTTTATTTTTCTTGCTCTTCTTGAAAGGAAGTACTGAAATCACAGTTTAATTTTGCTATTTACGTACAAATACCTTCCTATTTTATTCAAAACGCTTTCTCAAAAAAATTGTTATTGAGGATGGTTTGGGGACCGCAACTATAATCATTATTAAAAAGATCTCTCCAGTGGTAGTAAATCCGACTTAACACTTTTTCAGATTATAATGATAGAATAGCTTATTCCAAATTTTAAAAAAATCTGTAAAGCAGACGTAACTTTGCAAATAGACAAAAAAGGAAAATCTATCCAAAAGGTACAAAAATCTCCTTAACAAAAACTTACAGTTTTAAAAGTTAAGTATAAGGGTTGATTAAACGCCAAAAGGTACACAAATCAGCGAGTACCCAACATTTCATTAATACTTCATTGATATAATTTAAGTAATTTTACTGCATTAACTTTTCCTTCACATTTTTTAGAATTTATTAAATGTCACAGACCCTTATGCTGGCCATTTTCATCTACAAAATATTTACTCAAGTAGCACACCATTTAACTTAGATTGACTGTAATATCTATTTATCTATAATAATCAAACTATTAATCACAGGCTAAAAAGAAAACGTTATAAAAAATATAAAGATATAATATACATTTTATCATAATTATAATAAAAAAATATTATGAATGAACTGGCCAGCATAAGGGTCTGTGACATCTAATAAATTCTAAAAAATGTGAAGGAAAAGTTAATGCAGTAAAATTACTTAAATTATATCAATGAAGTATGAATGAAATGTTGGGAACTAGCTGATTTGTGTACCTTTTGGCGTTTAATCAACCCTTATACTTAACTTTTAAAACTGTAATAGTATCTATATTTGACTGTCTTCCAACAGACACATAGTCTGAAGAGCCTACGGTATCAAACGGTGCAAGGAAATTAAGGAAATGAGGTATGGACACCACTTGCTACTGGCAAATCCACATTTTTTTTTTTTTAATTTAATTTTTATTTTACTTTAAAATCCAATTTTTGAATTTTTTTTTTTTGTATATATTTCTTTGTACACCTTAATTTGCATAAATCTTCTTAATTACATATATAGTTTGGACTTGTCAGGCTGGTCTGACAACAATTTCTTCCCATACATGTTCATGCGGAGCATGAATTATAAGGGGGTCTTCATTTTTGTGCTATAAAAACATTTGCACATAAATAAAACAGTAGAAAAAAAGTTCGGAATGGTTTGTTCCAATGCATTTTCCACTCTCTTATTTTAGTTCTTTTCTTTTTTTGTACATCATACAGATCTTACAAACAATTAAATGTTAACAATTATTATACAATAAGCACATTTAATAAAAAATAATTAATTAAAATTAGGGAATTTATTAAAATTTTTAAGATCAATAAAACAGAATTTATATTATACTTAATGATTTATATTTAATATATACAGAATAATACAAAATGTCTACTTTATATACAGCTCTCTTGGATCCTATTATTCGAGGTGACTACTTGTGGGCCGTGCTTCTGGTGGGATTTGATCAGCAGTATGTCCGAGACGTTGCTTATTCCGCTGCTACGCATTCCATTCACCTAAACAGAAAAAAATACCAACTCTTATTGTCGAATGAAATGTAATTAATGAAACATTTGTCTTACAAAAACGCTGTGACACTGGTTCCAACCTTTTTTGGCGATTATTGTTTATGAGGTAAGCCAACACTAAACTACACTTGTGCGAACTGGTAACTTAGCCCTTACGCGTTGTTATAGGGCTCTGAAGCGGCGATGTGACTCCCCTACTGACTTAACCCGTTTTTTTTTTTTTTTCTTTCGGCCGGTGTTTGGTTTTCCGATTAAGGCCTGTGTGATCTGCCTTGTGCAGATTCCTCTCCTTTTAGGCGTGCAAAGTAGGAAGCTGTGAATTCAGCCGATGAATTACTCTTAACGCCATAGGTAGGCTTACCATAATTACGAAGAGCCAAACCGGGACGCAGAGGAGGAAGAGGCTCATTTTCGTTTTGCTTTTCGCTTAATTTGTGTTTTTCATATTTGAAATGCAATCAAAATTATTAAGAACTGAAAACATATTAATAAATGGGCGCGGGGGAACGATCGGCCGCGGTGTCAATCAATATCTTTGTGATCAATATCTTTCATGTAAAGGCTCAAACTTATTCCTTAATTTATCAAATAATGCACTTTACTCAACTTGTGCAGCATGTACTGTGCCTTCAAAGGTGCCTCCTCTGGCTCGCAAGCCAAGTTAGCCAGGAGGTTATCAACTGCTCTCTGTATCTGATCACTTAAATATGTGGTAGGAGGTTTCCAATGTTTTTGGTAATTAAACGCAACTCTCCCAAAATTACCAAATAATTATTAAACCTTCTTGTTTGTAACAGATGTAAAATTAATTTTTAGCCATTTTCTGTATGCTTGAGAACATCTAAAGCTCTAACATTTGATTTTTCTTAGAAAAATCACTCGGAAAACCACTCGGAAAACGACTTATTTCCCGATATTAAGAAAATTACTAGCTTTATTGCCTTGGCAATATTTTTAGTAGAAAGGGGATCAAAAAATACATAAAAATGACCTATCACGTGCTCTTCTTTCTCTTTGATAACAAGTTGAAAATTGAAATGTGATTAATAAATACCAGATTTTGAAATGGCCTAGCACCTTTAATTTTGAAGATATCGAATTGCGGTTTCCGGTTTCTTTCATAACTTTTTATACTCTTTAAAACTGTGTATATGAAAATGGGGGTCAACTGCGAACCCTCACTTTTGGTCGCGCGTCAGCCGCGTATGCGGGCAGGAATCTAAAATCAAATTGTATATTCTGAAACTAGAGGTGATGGGCAACAAATTTTTCCTCTACCATTTTTTGCTCAGATTAACCGTTTAAGCATGAAATGCATTTGAGCCTTCTTAAAATGAACACCCTGTATATGTGCATTTGGACTATTCATGTCCTGTATGCACCAATTAGTTTAGGTGTACAACCCTAGCGTACCATATATTTTTTTTGCGGCATCGCTCATGCCACCAATCTGTGCTGCCTGTATGTAATTATGTACCACTTCATACAAGAAGAAATTTCTTGTCTTTAAGAAGGTGATTCTACCTTCCCGAGACTGTAGAGTCCGGTAAGTTGAAGAAACCCTCTGGCTTCATATAAAACATTGGGAAGCTAGACTGTCATGTCTCCTAATATGTTACTAATAATAATGAACAATGGGCATTCATTGCTAGCATTCCTCCCGAATCGGGAGCAGTCCGTTTGTGCAATCTAATCTAAACCTAAGAAGTTTCAAGCCTCATTCGTCTGATGTTTTCATCAACATAAATAAATTGGACTTTCGCTACCTTAATAATTATAATATAATAATATGCAGCTCTCAAGACGCCCTAACACCGCAAGGATGGAGAAGATAAGAATACTGCAACAAAAGAAGTTGCAGAGTTTTTCGAATAAATAAATCATTTGGAAAAAAAATTGAGCTGGTAGTATTGTCTGATGCTGAAAAAAACTAAATACCAAAAGAGATAGTTACAAGTAGGTAATCGTCTTAGAGAAAGAAATAATTTTTAGTATGCCTGAAGTAGGTCTACAAAGACCTAGGAAGTGGTCACCCGTAGAAAAGCAATCAACGGTAAGATTGTTGCTTCCGGGAAATGACTTTAATAAAGAGGATTGGCCCTTCAGCTGCTGGCAATATCGTTGTTTGGTCTTCAAGACCAAGTACAAGAACTTAGGATTTACAATACTCATCAGTTCATCGATGAGATCTTACAACTCTGATCTATCATGAAGTGTGTTCTTATAAAGACAAACTATTGGGTTATATTGTCAGCATTAATAACACAATGTTAATTGTATAATAATACTAATTACAAAAATTTTAACAAGTGAAGTATAATACTTACTGAAAAAAAAGTATAAAATAAAGATACGCCTATTTTTTTCAGGCATTCACGTCCAACTACCAAATTAGGTTACGTAGACAACTCGCAAACATATTTTACTATGAATTTCTTTTATTAACCAATTAATAAATTCCAAGGCCTAAGACAGGGGAATCGAATCCAGTACCACAAATAACAGGCCTCGCCTCTAGCCGACTGGGCTACCGTGGCGCCTTGTAAAATTTATTATTTCCACACAATTATAAACAGTTTTATTTCAGCTGTGTAAATAGTATTAAGGAAATCTCCGTGGTAAATTTATAAGGCTAACCAAAATAGGTGTTTTTTTCCTCCTGGGCTTCTATGGAAGTCCCAAAACAAATTTTTTCATTTATTAACTGTTCCTTTAAATCTCTATGCACAAATAAGTTCCTCATTCGATGATCACTTATGTCGTTGTTTAGAAATTAAGAGAAAACCATGAAGTACCAATCGCCAATTCGATTATACGAGGTGTGTTCAAAAAGTAACGGGAATTTTCGTTTTTTGAAAAAAATATTTATTTATTCATCTACATTAATATTGTCGCCTTCAAAGTAGTCCCCTTCGCATACAATACACTTGTGCCAGCGCTTTTTCCAATCCTCGAAACACTTCTGAAACTCGATCTTTGTGATAGCTTTCAGCTCTTTCAGCGATTCGCTCTTAATGTCATCTATGCTTGTAAAACGACTGCCTTTTAATGTTCTCTTTATGTTTGGAAATAGAAAAAAGTCACATGGAGCCATGTCTGGCGAATATGGAGGCTGGGGCATCGTTAAAGTTTTGTTTTTGGCCAAAAATTCACGAACAAGCAATGAAGTGTGAGCAGGTGCATTATCGTGGTGCAAAATCCATTAATTGTTTTGCCACAAATCCGGGCGTTTTTTTCGGATTGCTTCACGCAAACGGCGTTGAACTTGTAGGTAGTACTCCTTATTGATTGTTTGACCTTGTGGCAAGAATTCATGATGCACTATGCCATTAAAATCGAAGAACACAGTGAGCATAACCTTCACATTCGACCGCACTTGTCGAGCCTTTTTCGGTCTTGGCGATCCAGAATGCCTCCACTGGGACGATTGAGCCTTAGTTTCGACATCATATCCGTAAACCCATGTTTCGTCACCTGTTATAACACGTTTCAGTAGATCCGCATCGTTGTCGACTTCATTGAGTGACTCTTGAGCAACTTCCATTCTCCGCTGTTTTTGTTCGAAATTCAACAATTTTGGAACAAATTTTGCTGCCACACGTTTCATACCCAAAACATCCGAAAAAATTTCATGGCATGAGCCAATTGATATGGCAACATCATCAGCGACTTCTCTGATTGTGATTCAGCGATCGTTCATAACCATTTCTTTCACTTTTTTCACGTTTTCATCGGTTGTTGATGTGCTTGGACGTCCAGGTCGTTCGTCATCTTAAACGTTTTCGCGGCCATCTTGGAAACGCTTATACCACTCGTAAATCCTTGTTTTACTCATAGCAGACTCACCATATGCCTTTATTAACATTTCACACACTTTATTTCATTTTTTACGCAAAATTTAATACAAATTCTTTGATCCATTTTTTTTAACAAACAAAAATCGCCAAGCTCGAAAAACACGTCTAACCTTAACGGCTGCCACTTAAGAAGTAAACAATGAATATTACTGAAAATTTTATCGTACTTCAGGGGCATGTGTACCAACATAATAAAAAAAAAAATTTTACAATTAGACTCTCCAAACCCGCGAAATTTAAAAATTCCCGTTACTTTTTGAACACACCTCGTAATCAAATAATAAACTAAACTAAGAAATCTATAAAATGAATCGTTACCGTTCGCAAAAACATCAACTAATTTTATATTAAACTGCAAGTAAAGATTCGTAGTTTGGACATTTTGACTTACAATGTCATCCACGTCTATTGTACTTCTACGACTTCAACGTTGGAAACTAGATAAGGACTTTTTCAGTAGAAAACTGGAGAGCTGCAGAATTCACTGCTCTAGCTGCCGTGTCAAGTGTTTCCAGTCAAAGTAGAGAAAAACAAATGTTCAGCTACTATGACCGGGGTCCAGGTTATCTGGACCCTTTAATCTTATTGTCTGAGGTGTAACTCATAAAAGGAAAACCTTGATGTCACCCATTTCTTTGGATACTAACGCAGTCCCACCCTAGCTGCTGAGAATATGACTTCTGTTGGAATAGATTTTGGATCTATCTTATGATTTCAGCAAGCAGCACAAATTGGATCATTGCTACAGGCTCTGAATGACCAAATACCAAACTTTGTTTTAATCCCGAATATACTGGCATCCCTTGCATTCGAATTATAACTCATAGAATCACCTGTCATTGCCATATGGTTAGTCAAAACTAGATTTCTTCCTTCCAAAAGGTAGCCTACTACAGCTGCTCATATATCCTTTGATTTGCTTTGATGTTATGTCTAAATCAGATTAGTTCTATCTATCCTTCATATAGGAATTTTAGGGACACATTTGGAAAATACAAAACATATTCTTGACAATGCATGAAACAACAAGATTTGGGAGATACATGTACAAGTGGACTTTAATGCAGAGTAATGTTATTACGTCATATTCTTCTTCCAATCTAACCGGTCGCCCTTCTTCCTCACTGCCATCCAGTTCATCCTTCCGTTTCCTCCTCTGCGGTGGGGTCTTGTACATCTTGATGAAACTCTTCAGAGGGCGTCTCTCTGTAAATTTTTAATTGAAATAATATAATAATCTTACAATTTCATACATGATTTTTCTGGGTGTAAGATTATAGGGAAAATTAGGTAAAAATAAGGCGTTTGGGACTGAATTGGCCAGAAAATATGGTCGTGCCAATAAATATTATGGGCATTTTGTAATACCAGAAGAAAAGAAGGCTAGAGCCGGAGACTTCTTTGATTCGTTCCAAGCTTTTATTCCTCTTCAACTTGCAATAATTTTGAGGGAGGAAAATTTGGGACTGTTCATCATCCATAAGAGATGGATGTGGCCGATAGCGAGCAATGCAGATTATGCTTAACTGAGAAAGAATCGTCTACTTCATTTTCTCAGATAGTCTGAGAGTTTAGTAATCCACTATCCTTGTATCCTATCGACGTTATAGAACAGAGGTGGAGCAGTGGATTTTGAAAGAACATCTGGAAACGGTGGAGATACCGAGCTGACTGCCGTCAGGCTAAGGAAATACTTGGCCTGTCAAAAAGAGGATATGGTTGGTTTTAGCAGGTCCCGGGATCCGCCAGTTGGTTCAGGTGTTGAGTGGACATGCGAATTTAGCGTTTCATCTTCTTAAATGCGGCCTTACCCAGTCGCCAATTTGCGCTGGCTGTGGTGAGTCCGATGAGACTGTGCGGCTCTTTGTAGAGGTGTGGCCCCGTTTATTCTAAAACTAGATTCCTCGTCTTCGGGAGGTTAAATGTCTCCCTATCGGAGATTGTGGCATCTGGTAACCAGAACTTTCTAGGTTTATTCAGTGCACTGAGCGATTGAGTTGCCATGCTCCCTAGTGTCCTGTTGCAACTTTATTAGTTTATTATATTAGCATCTGGCAACTTTCAGCCGGATTTGTTTTTAAACCCCGGTATCTCTTATGAGATGAGGGGTGGGTGGGGAACAATGGGCATTTTGGATTGCCTGCGTTCCTTCCCCTTTCTGGTGGAACCGCCCGTCTTAAACAATCTAATCTAATCCACTATTTTCTCTAAGTCAGCATAGTATGTACTTGGTGACCAGCTATAAGTGCGCTACAAGGCGGCTTTTAGGCTCTGGTTGTGTCCAGTGCTCATTCATTTTTTCTCTTTGTATTTCAACATATTAGAGCTCACGCCCTAAACTCTACGCTCAGCAGAAATACGCTCTAGAGAAAAGACTGCTTCGATATATGTGCAGCATACCAGTAAACAACAATCATTTGAAGAGATTGGGCTCAACAATAATGGCAAGCAAGCAATTGAAATGGTACAATTTCCACTAGAATGCTTAGATAACCAAAAAAGTTGTTGCTGGATATTTGGTATAGGTATTTCCCAAAACCCAGTGGAGAGAAGTATACTATCCACTACTTCAGGGTTCCCGAAAAACAGTTATACTGACACGCCAAACATATATAATATTTACATAGGCTCGACAGTGTTAAAGGCAATTGAGGGCGAAAAATTTGGGTTTAACGAACTCAAACTCTTGAGTTTATCCATTAAATACTCCCACTAACGCTTCGACATTTAATAGTTCACAAGATGTCGTCATTTAAGCCCAACACACAAGGATAGAGAAATAAATTTGGAAGCCTCAGCAAATCTTCTTCTTTTTTTTTTTTGTATCTCTCAGTGAATCTGGCTTCTATTTCCTTTATAATCTACAAGTATCTTCCAAATTTTGTTTCTCATAATCCAGGAACTAGCAGTAATTTAGTATTGGTCTACCAGGCAAGGCGTTCAAAAAAAAAAAAAATAAATAAATAACCACAAATCTATCAAGGATTTTATTCACAAAATCAAGGCTTCAAATATAATGTTGGTAATAAGTAGGGGACGGATTCGTAAGTATTTACATATTTTTTTCTAGGCAATTTACAGACGTTTTTCAACTAGAAGTATTCATACTGACACTTTTTAAGCCGTTTGAGTCTACTTTTATTTCACATATTTCCACATATTTGGATGTTATCGCATATTTATACATATTTGATTAAAATAAATAAATATTTCTACATATTTAATCAAAATATGTACATATTTTTCATTTTGGGCATATTTTCATAATTGGGAGTTGGTTGACAGGAACTGTGAACCACAGACTGTAGGGCTGTGAATCACAGTGGGTACAATGGTTATTGTAATTTACACAGAATGCTGCTAAACAGTGACGGGCACTTGTTAGTTCTTTGAAGTTGTCTGTTCTTTCAGCTCGTTCGTTGAAGTGTCCAATTCATTTCGTTCGGTCACTTAGTGTATTCTTTTTTGGGTGAAATGCCACGAACATCGGCCTCAAACAAACAACTAAATATCTTCGCAAGTTTCCAGCAGAACTTTTTCCTGTGAGTAAGGGAGATCTGATCAGATCAAAACTGGTAGAAGTACTGAGCAAGAACAAAGGGTGGGAGACCATCTGCAAGATTTCTGATATTATCAGTGGAACAGAAGTCAGCCTCAGAACATCGTGTACCCTTTACAACCAACGAGATAACTTCTTTCAGCAAGGCACCTATAGATGTTGAACGATCTTTTAGTCGTTACAAGTCCATCTTACGCCCAGATCGTCGTCAATTTACGTTCCAACATTTGAAATTTCATGTGGTTGCAAACAATTTCGAGGAGTGAAGTTTTCAAAATTGAAAATTTAACACATCTTTTTATGAATAGTAAAAATGTTCTTTGTTGTATAAATCATTATAACTTGTAAAAACAAATTATTTTGTTCCTAATAAATTATTATAAATTGTAAAAATGTTCTTTTCTTGTATAAATAATTATAACTTGCCCCCCCCCCCCAAAAAAAAATCCATTTTCATAAAAAAAAATGTCCATTTTACTTAAATATTCCAGAAAATATTTTAAGAAAATCACATATTTTCCACATAATTGACGAAAATAAATGCATATTTTAATTAAATATTTGGCATTTTTAAATACATAAAAATCCGTTCCTTAGTAATTAGTGATAATGCACTTTATTTCTTGAATGCACTGTTTGATTATTTAGTAGGGTAATTTGAGTTTCCATTTGCATGTTTCTGTTGACAGATGTATTAGTAAGCCTACCTCCCACTTTTTACAGTCGAATTATAATATTAAACGACGGTTGTTATCCCTTGTTTTAAATTTTGTAATTGTATTAGACAAAACCTGTACCCGTAATTGTATAGGTTGATGTAAATAAATGTATAATGATTACGAGCAACCAACGGGTCAAAGTAATAAGTTCAATATTGCATTAGATTCCATTGTCATCTTTGATGACTAGTGAATTGTACTTAATTATACTTCTAGTAAATCCCATCAAAAATGCATGTTTCTATCTACCATTTTATCCAACAACAGAAATTAAGATAGAACAGCAAATTAAATGTACCATTTTTAACATACTGACCATATTTATTCGGAATGAGATCTGGATCTGACTCGTCCTGTGGAGATCGCTGTGTATGCTGAACTCCATCAGTTTCCATTGGTACTTTTAGTGTGGCTGGTGTACTTGCACGGCGTCTACGCAAGGCAAGTCCAACCCCGCAGGAAACTGCTAGTAAGGCAGCTGAAGTTGCTCCAAGTATAACAACTAGTGGACTGATTTGCAATGATCCAATATTCCCTAGATCAAAGATTAGTGGTTATTAATAACACGTTAATAACAATTAAATATTTATTTATTACTTTCTCTTAATCCTAGTAAAAGGTAAGTGATAGGGTCGGTCAAATTAAAAAATATTCTTACGTAACTTGCTCAGACTAGGCCATCTTCAGGTTTTATTGACAATATAATACTCGTATTTTACATTGTTTTCCTAAAATTGATGTGTCTTCTGCCCTGTGAACTGAGTATGATTGGTTTGTGAAGAGGTCAGTGTTGCCAATTGAAGAGTTTGGTGCAAAAAGGAGTTATCTACAGTTTTTTTTAAATTTTTAGTAGGGACAAAAAACTAAATATGCTTTAAGATGTATTCCTTATGCTGTGTCTGCTGTAAGGATTAGTTAATATATTGTGATGGGGGTCATTTAGGGCACAATTTGAACTTTCTAGGGCATTATTTTTAAGCTTGCTATAAGCAAAAGTTATTTTGCAGCTAAAACTCTTTTTCTTGCACCAAAATAATAATTTTCAGTAAAACTTGAGTACATATTAAGTACTTTAGTCAACAAGATTTCTTGTTTTTGAGCTTTTAAGTGGCATTTTGAGTCTTGTCGAAGCGAATGTTAGATGTATTATTATGCCTGTCAAAAAGAAAAATAATAATATCTACCTAATATAAACATTAAATAGACCTAATAATTTTTTTTTGATTGATGGCGTCATCTTTTCTGTTTGGAGCAAAAGAAAGTTATCTGCAGTAGAAAACTCATTTTTGCTCCAAATCAGGCCTAGGTTAGAGAATAAGTAATAATAAACGAGTCTACATAAAGACTCGTTTATGCACCAAAAGATGTAGAATTGAACATACAATAGGGGGGCGCCACTAAACACATTTTCTGAAAAAAAAATGTAGATAACTCCTTTTTGCACCAAGCTCTTCAATTATTAAAAGATGTTTTTAAGTGATTTGCAGTAAGTTGGCGTATATGTTGTTTAGATTGTTCGTCAGTCTAGAAATTTAACTTCTACTTTTTTTGAACTTTACGCATTGATAAGACACCAAAAGTGTTTTTTTTTTCTAAGAAAATTTATCATAAAATCGAACTTTCTCACCAAATTATTCCGTGTTTCGTTATGCGGTAATCGCTATCAGATTCGCTGCTAACTAGCCGCCAAATTTGCCTCACGATGTTTGTGAATACCATTTGAACTCCAAACACACATAGAAAAAATTATCACGAATCTATTTCTGCATAAAAGGCGAATGATCCAGCAACCAAGACCACGGCGTGAAATCACTTGTAATACTGTTTGTTAAATTTCTTAATATTAAAAAAATAATGGGCGATATTAAACTTGAGATTCGTGTCGAACATAATGTAACCAAAAGGCTTTACGTGTGGAGAACTGTGTGCATAATAGCGTGCCACAATAATTTATAGCAATTATTAAGGTTGTATTCGCGGATATTTTGTATTTTTTTTTTTTCTTTATAATAAAAGGAAGTATTCTGGTCGTGCCACAATTTCTATTCATTGTTTTTACAGGAAATACACATTTTAAAGCGGAGTTTGCCGAAACCGGAAAAAGTTTTTAGAAAATAGTTAGTGAGAGTGAACGGCATATAGCTCAAAAACCGGAATTCAAATGTAAGCTCAAACTTTAGATAAGGTCTAAATATAGTTATAGTTTGAGTTACCCAGATTTTTCTCAAAAATGATTAAGAAATCCAAATTTAATTTGTAAATTTTTTTCGGTGTTTCCAGAAGCGAAATACAGGCACCAACTTCATTTTTTAAAATGGGGAGGTGTGGTTTTTATTTAAGAAATAGATTCCTCTACTTTTTTTTAAGAAAAATTTACTCGAACGGTTTTTTTTCTGTGAGCGATATTTTACAAGTTATGAATGTAAACATGATTCTTATAAGATAATATTATAACGGTTTTTTTGATTGAATAAGAAGAAAAGTACTATTTTATTATAAATTTTACTCCTCATTAATATTACAGATCATGCTCGAAATGGCCTCCACCATCAGAGATGCATAGACATGCTCTTTCCTGCCAATTGTCCCTTACTGCGAAAGAAATAGATTCGGCTTTAACCGAGTTACAGGCATCTATTATTCTCTGCTTTAGTTCATCTACAGATGCAATCCCGGCTTGATTCTGATACACCTAGATTTAGAAATGCTTTTCGATAAGCAGAAATAAGGAAAGAAAGAAAAACGTTATGAATAATCAACTTGTTTTTCAGGTATCCCCAAAGGAAATAGTCCATAGGTGTCAAGTCCTGTGAACGAGGTGGTCACTGAATCGTTCCCCGTGTCGATATAACTCGCCCATCAAATTGCCTATCGCGATATCTCTTTACATACCTGATGGTGTTATATCAACATGGGGGTGATTCAGTTGCGAGGTGGCACCTCGTAAATTTTTCTTTAAAAAAAATATAGGAATCTATTTCTGAAATAAAAACCGCACCTTCTCATTTGAAAAAATGAAGTTGGTGCCTGTATCTCGCTTCTGGAAGCACCGAAAGAAAATTACAAAGTAAATTTGGATTCCTAACAAAAAACTAAGGGAACACGTATTTTTTAGTTTTTTTCTAACTATCTTAGTTTCCGAGAAAAAGTCGTTATCCATATAGCTTGGGACACCCTGTATACAAGCCAGAGACAATTTGAATGTGATGAGGAAAACTTAGGTGTCTGTAGCATGTAGACACTTAGGTAGACCACATGGGTAACCACAGCACAGTACACTATGCACACATGCATACTTCGACCCCAATACACACACAACTCAAAGGGCTCCCCAAACATAACCTAGGGCTATCTTTTCCCTAGGAAGCAATTCTTCTAGGAGAAGCCTAAACTTAGCAGCTTCGCCGCCACTACACTAAGGAACTGTGGACCAATCCCTCACATCCCCGAAAATGAAAGGATTAAAAGTAACAAAAAAACCTCTAGCAATCCTTTCGGAAAGCCTGAACACCATTGGGTAAATGAGGCAATCGATTAAGAAGAATCGTATAAATGAATTCTTCTGGGGTTATTTTGATTCTTTTTGAAAAGTTGCAAGGCTAAAATGCTATTATGGCAAAATATGCGGTTTTTATTAAGTGCACAGTATTAAAGAGGATAAAATGGATTACAAAAAAAAAAAAAAAAATTGAGAGAATGAAGAATATCTTAGCTGTGGAAGTGCAAATTACTTCATAGAGTTGTAATGATTTTTTTCTTGATTTCCTTAAATTAAATAAAAGGTAAGTTTCTTGAACCTCTATAGGCTTCAATTATTTAATAATTAACCAGCAATAAATAGTCTAATAAAGCTCACAGAATTCAATTCGTAACGTTCCCTATTTGAAAATACTCTCCAAAATATTCCGATTAGAATAATTATCAATTTAACCAAAGCCAAAGTTCATAAACAGGCCGACCATCAGCGCCACTGTACACAACGCCTATTGGTCAGGGTCAGTCCAATAGAAGAAGATAAAAATAATTAGCTAAATTATGGGAAAGAAATATTAGTTTTCCCAAAAAGACGTTCTTTCATGAACGGACTTTCCTATGGTTGGAAAATATATTAACACAAACAAAACTACCACAAGAATACCAAATTCAATTACAAATATATTTACGCATTGCCTCTAGCGAATTTGAATGATACAATTAACCAGCTACCCACATGATTTCAAACTTAATTAATTAACTTATTATTATTTTTTTTTTTTACTTTTTAATAATATTCAAATAAATTTTTTACTAGGCAAACAAAATAAAAAATGTTTTAAATTGAAGAAAAAAAAAACTGTTTTAGAATTGATTATTTCATAGAGCAGATTACTTGAAAGTAATTACCAAATTTGCAATTACTTTAGAAACTTCTAGTAATAAATAAATATGATATAACGGAAAAACATATTTAACAAAAATAAAGTAATTGAGGCAATATCAGATCTTTACTGCTTCATGGATATTGCGGCTTTGAAAGATATTTCTGATTTAAGTTGCCAATTGATCTTAAAGGTTGCAGTATACCTATTATATCCTTCCCTCCATCCCCCGAATCAGAACAAAACGAGAATCATTTGTAGTGAATCATTTATAGTGAATCATTTTTTATTTATTTATTTTAGTTAGCCTGCTAATGTAATAATTACAAAAAGTATTTTATTTAATCATTAAATTTGACTAGAAATTTTCAGCTTGAACATTAATTAAAATTCTACAAATCAAATTAATTATTAATAAATTTAGTAAATTAAACTATATGGTGCCACAAAGGGAAGGGATTAGCTATGCGGTTAGCGTATTGAATTCCCATGCGGAGATCTCTGGTTCGAATCCAGCTGCTGGTCCCCATAGATTTTCTCTTCCTAGGAGCTTCTTACAGCTCACTGTCCGGTAATGGTGCAGTGTTGTCTTTAACGAGAGAACACTCTCCGGAGGCCGGCAGTGCACTAAAAAAAAAGCTCCGGGCGCCAATAAGCTCAGAAGTTGAAGCACCTTAAATAATAATAATAATATAAGGTGCAGTAACAGAGTCACAATAATCGTATTCAGCTTAATTGGCGTTTCAAGGTCGAATTTTTTTTTATCCCTGCCATACACAATGAAGGACCTGCTTATCTACTGTATGATCGGAGCGAAAATAGTGTATTTTGCATTATTAGAGCATCTTAAAATTGAGTACATTTGTGTTTGACATAGTGTAGAAAATTCAGTTTATATTTGTAAGTTAAGGCAGAATGGCGAAACATGTGTATACAATATTTGCATCCTTAATTGTAAAGAATTTGTTTAATGAGTGATATTATTCTTTAATTTGACTCTCCACCAATAGTTTTTCTTTCCAAATGTTGCTTATTAATAAAATTTCACTCTGTCTTATTAAAAACAAATCACAGATTAGTCGTAAATAAACTACTCACCTGTGTATTTAGCAACGCCTTTGAAACTGACTGTTTCAATAACAGTGGCTTCTGATTTTCCTTTACCATTGACAGCATACAAGAGTAGCTGATAATCGTGTCCAGGTTCCAGTCCAGTCAGACGAAACGCTGGCTGTCCAGAACTAATATTCAAACGGACATTTAATGAAGGCAATTCTAAAGCTTCAGCAACAAACCATTGCGGCAATCCGCCATTGAAACCTTCTTCACAGGAGACTTCTACCACATCCCAGGATTGGTTAGTCACTGAACAATTTACTACAGGAAATGGGCGACCTGTAAAATACACATGGAGTTAGTGCTAATTTTTTTTTAATGACAACCTGATTGCCATATAACATGAACTCATGGTGCAGTTAGTACAAGTATAATCGGGTTGCACAACGTCTTGCTGAAGATCAGAATTATTATTTGATAAAAGGACGTTATACCTTTATACAGGGTGATCCATTTAAAACGCACCAATCGCTAATAACTTTTTAGGAAAGCGAAAAAACCCACGAAGTAAACTATGTTTTTTTTAGTCTAGTTTTCAAATTTTCCACTCCCGATGCTGTATCTTTATTTTTGGCGGAGTTACGGCCAAAAACCCGATTGGGTTTACATAAGGACCACTGGTTTTGACAATGATTGTGAATACTACATAAAAAATTTTGAAAAATGACGTTGACCCCGTTTCGATATCCTTAATATTTGTAGAGATATTTAAGATCAAAGTTGCAATTTTATCTTATTCGTGATCGGTTTTCAATATTGTAACGAAGTTGACCTGGGCGAGAAGAAAGGCCTAGATTGTTCTAGGGGTTGAGCGGCCAAAGTCGGTAACAGGCCACCACTGTGTAAACAAAAGGGCCAGTCACTACCTGAGGAGAAAAGAAAGGCCTAGATTGTACTAGGGGTTAAGCGACCAAAGTCGGTAACAGGCCACCACAGTGTAGACAAAAGGGCTGTCTCTACCTAAACTAGAAAGGAAAGGGCTAGATTGTTCAAGTTTAGTGACCGTAGCCGTAGCGGTCCACCTCTGTGTAAAAGCCAGCTAAGAGAAAGGCCTCAGTTGGGGTGGTGGCATATGTGTTTCCCAGCCAGTGATTGACAGGTGAGAGTGAGACGGACGGAGTTGGTGAGAGACGGAGAATGGGAGGAGGCGGCTCACAGCTGAGGTGGTGGCAGTATGTTTTCTCCAGCCAATGAACGTCAGGAGGGCGTGGAAACGTATGCTCAGAGAGTTGGAGGAGGGCAGTCCCAGTTGGAGGGAGGCACGCAGTTAAAAGGAGGCCGACACAGCTGGAGAAGTCAGTGTTAATCGAGTTTTTAATCAAGTTTTAAGGAGTTCTTAACGAGTTGTTAATCAGTTAGTTTTGGAGTTAGTCTTGGAGAGTCAGTGTTGAGACATAGTTAGAGAGAGTCAGTGTTGTGGAGTGTTTCAGTGTTAGCCAGTTGGGCAGGTAGTCAGTTCGTGAGTAGAGCTTTGCTAGTGCGGTTGAGTCTAGCGCAATTCGGTGCAGTGTGGACCAGGGGTCAGTCGTGGAACAGTTTTGTGGCGTTACGTAGTGAGTAAGTAACAGTAAACTGTTGTGACTGTTGTAAATGGTGACTGTAATGAATAGCGTTAGTTGCTAGTAAATGTTCATGTTAGTTAATGTTAATGTGTGAATAAATCAGGTTATTACTTACAAATTTTAGCGAGTTTTATTATTTAATCAAACCCACATATTAATAAAATAACTAGTGGCAGGCACTAGTTGTGTAAGTAAAGTTTTTTTGGGAGAAACTTTACAATATTAATTTTCCATCAGAGATACACGTTTTTGGAGATCCTCTGACTGCAAAAAATTGTTATTTGTGACGCAAAGAACAAAAATAATAATAATTGAAGATTTTAAAGAACGTAGTGGTAATGTAATGGGTTGTGGGTGAGTCAGGATAAATTTGTTTTATCATCAAATAAAAGCAATCATCGCATCATGTTATTGTACCCAGTATCCAGACTTCTTGACCTATGATTACTGTAAGAATATCTAGCCAGGGTGTTGGTCTAATGGTCAAGAGCGTGGCTTTGTAAGTGGGAGGTCCCCAGTTCGAATCTCACGTATGACTACATTTTATTTAAAAAAGTGTCATGATGTATTAAGTACGAGTATTGTAAATGACTGCACCCGCGGTATTCGAACTAGCGATCTCTCACTTACAAAGCCACGCTCTTGATCACTAGACCAACACCCTAGCAAGATATTCTTACCGTAATCATAGGTCAAGAAGTCTTGCATACGAGGTACATTAAAATGATGTGATGGTTGCTTTTATTTGATGATAAAACAAATTTATATTCTGGTTCACCCACAACCATTACATTACAGCACATTTTTTAAAATATTCAATTATTATTATTATTATTTGTACTTAGCGTCACAAATAACATTTTTTTGCAGTCAGAGGACCTCCCAAAACGTGTATTTCTGGTGGAAAACTAATACTGAAAACCGTTCGCGAATAGATAAAATTGTAACTTTGATCTTAAATATCTCGACAAATATTAGGGATATCGAAACGGGGTTAACGTCATTTTTCACAATTTTTTTATGTAGTTTTCATAATCATTGTCAAAACCAGTGGTCCTTATGAAACCCTAATTAGGTTTTTAGCCGTAACTCCGCCAAAAATGAAGATACAGCATCGGAGTTGGAAAATTTGAAAACTAGACCAAAAAATCGGTTATAATTTATTATTAGGCATGCCCTAACAATATGAAATTGTAGACTGCACATTATTCACTTACATGCTCGTTGATTATTACATAAATTATAGCCTAATGCGCTGTTTACACACAAGGTTCAATTCTAAGTTGACTTCACTTATTCTTATTCGCATATTCATCACTGCAGATGAGGTTTTTCTTGCGTGGCTAGCAAATTTAGGAACAGCTGCTAATTGAGACAAAATTCGACAATTTCTGTTTATCGATTAGGCAATATCGATGTAATATTAATTGAACTGAACGCACGGGGGGGGGGGCTCCAAGTGAAATGTTTACGGCTCCCTAAGTGACTGAGGAATAGGTTTAAGTTATTAGTGATTGGTGCAAAACTTAAAATATGTTCTTGTTTATGATGGACACTTAAAAATGGGTGTTTAATGCAATGAAAATATATGTTTGTTATAAACGGCAATAATGATCCGTAGTACGGAAAAAAAACAAAAACAAAAAACAGACAGAATAATTAACTAGCTCTAGACAAAATAAATTGGGACTGAAAAGCTAGCGAGTAGGATTACCAGTTTGTAAGTAGGGCAATTGCAACTACGCAAAGAACCTTAAATATAACAGCGCCACTTAGCTGCAAAACAGCTTGACTCGTAGCTAACTCAACTACCTTTACGATTTATAGTTCACTTGAGCTAAAAAAAAAAGAAAAAACTTCCCAACTTAGAATGCACAATACAAGACCTCATAACCGTCCAAACTTTACGTAAATCAGCTTTAACTTTTTCTTTAAATTTAACGGTTTCTTTCTCTTAAAGCTGGTTAGCGGAATTCTCCCTCATCCCCACCATAAACACACACACGGACACAATTGCTACTTCGCTTAGTTACAACCGGGCAAGAAGATTTTGGAAAACAAAACAAAAAACTATCTTCCGAATAAACCACCATACTGAATTGATTTTACAGTTGTTTTTTTTTCACGCTTCATCGAGTTTCCACAAAATTTTAATTATTTACTTTATAATTACTATAATTCTCTTTTCCATTCAGCATGTAGATTACTAACTGTAAATTAATTTGAATTAATCATTTCAATTCGACTAGCTATCTATATTCAGTAATATACTACAATACAGGCGCCACAGTAGCCGAGTGGGTTAGAGGAGGTGACCTGCAAAGTTAATATTATGTATTGAGGTAGTAGGTTCGATTCTCGGTCTATAGGCCTTGGATTTTTTATTTAATGGTTAATAAAAAGAATTTTACAGTTAAGTATTGTTTGCTAGTCGCCTCCTTCCACGACACCTAATTTGGTAGTTGGATGTAAAGCCCCGCCAGAAAAAAATAGCCATTGCTGCTTTACTTTACTGTAACTTTAATCATCTCAATTTCTGAGATTATAAGAGCAGAAAAATCAATTATAGATTAGTAACTTTTTCAGACGGTTCTTAGTCGGTTCCACTAGCTACATATTAAATTCAAAGAGGGACTACTTAGACATCGTGACGAAAAATGGTTGCTAAATACGTTAAGTTTTTTTGTTTGCTTTTTGTTTTTTCTTAGCTACGTTAAGGGCGGGAAGTGGGCTATTCTTGGAATAATCAAGTTTCTCCATTTGTTAGCGTGACCTTAGTAGTGTCACGAAGAGATTGGTTATTCAGTTAGAGCAGATAGATTTTTAATCTGGGTACGCTGGCTATCTAATTTTAGACCCATGTGGCAGTTCAATGGGATATAATCCTCTTCCAGTAGCAGTCTTCTGGAGCTTTCTAAGCTAAAGAGGTAAGTTTACTTAGGATCAGCACATGATTCCGATCAGAAGTATCTACAATCTACTCACAGACTGAATGAAAAAGGATTAAGCAAAAAAGATTTAGTCACGTAGCTGGATAAGGATTATAATAAACTCGCTAGAATCCTCTCGGATTCCAAGATTTCACGAGATATCTTAGATTGGAGGTGAGTTGACGGATAAATAGATGAATAAAAAGTAAAGTACTTGCCTATTTTTTTTCAGGCGAGCTTTACGTCCAACTACCAAATTAGGTGTCGTGGACGGAGGCGGCTAGCAAACATAATTTACTGTAAATTTCTTTTATTAACCATTAAATAAAATCCAAGGCCTAAGACCGGGGAATCGAACCTAGTACCACAATACATATTAGCTTCGCAGGTCTCGCCTTCTAACCGCTCGGCTACTGTGGCGTCTCAAATAGATAAATAAATCTTTATTATTAAATATGTACAATAAATGCAGACATGAAGTGCCAATGCACAATACATCATAACCTTCATAATATGGGGAAAGCTTAAGATGTGAAGGGTACAGAATGCAGGGAAAAAGGAAGGAAAAACCTGCAGCTAGTGTTGAAGGAGTTCACCTAGCACTAGTTAGGGTGGTAAAATGGATTTTGCAAAAATCGTAGCGCATCCTTATAACCGGGAAAAACCAAAAAAAAGTAATTGCTTCTAAAACTGTCGCCACATGTGCTGAATTAGAGCATAGAGGACGTCCTGGACGAAGCTCACTATTCACGCTTATATAACCTATTTTAGGCTTCAAAAGTGAAGAGAATTAAGTCTTTTATAACTTCTACAACGTGTGTGTGTTGTAGATATGTACTCATGGTGTAGATAAAGGAAATGTATCTTTAAGCGGCCTACATTATTTCATGTCACGGATGTAAATTCGTAAATTAGCATATTTAAAATTTATTTCTGTTAGACATGTGTTCTGTGTAATAAATTAAAGGAGAAAAAAAAAGGTGTGGGTCGGTTGGATAGTTTGAATAAATATTGCTGTAGTCAAACGAGTAAATCATGCTTGCCTCAAAAGGGAAGTTTTAGAACTGTTTCTTTCAGATAACATTGATTTTAGGCTTCTGAGAAGTCAACTTCCTTCAAAACCATTTTATTTGTAGAGAATTGACCTAATAATAGACAAATCAAATTAAATGTGATGAAATTTAAGAATTTAAAAACAAAAACCGTATTTTTTAATTTGTAATTAAAAAAATATTAAAAGAAATGTCGTGCGATTCTTTGATACAAGACTTCTACATAGTCTAGAAGGCCGTGAGATGAACTGAGTGGAGGAAACATGAATCATTTTGGTCAACTGATTTCATCAGAAGAAAGACAAAAGAAAGAATTAAATGATCTAAAATTTGGTAATATAATTTTTTTTTTTAAATTTACATGCTTATTTACTTAAAAACGAAGGTACTGAATAGATGTCTCATACTGTCCACACCCTAGGCGCCAAAGTAGCCGAGCGTGTTAGAGAAGAGACTAGTAAAGCTAATATGTATTGTGGTATTGGGTTCGATTCCCGGTCTAGAGGCCTTGGATTTTATTTAATGGTTAATAAAAGAAATTTACTGTAAATTATGTTTGCTAGTCGCCTCCGTCTAAGACACCTAATTGGAAAAAATAGGTAATTACTTTACTACTGTCACTTCCGTATACGTTGCCAAATCTGTGGGCCCTCTTAACAAAACCATTGCCAAAGAACTATAATTTATACAGCAAGTTATTTTGTTCCTAAAAATCCGAGATGTTAGACGCTCTTGATGTTCTTCAAAAGTGGTAAAATTGAAAGTGACAATAGGCTAGCCGTCAGAATGGATGCAACCAGATAAGCTAATACAGGACAACTGACTGGTATCCTACTTCCAAAATTCACGTTAGAAGCATACGAACATCAATCTTTATGGCTAGACGATCTTGTTGATTTTGGGAGCCTATGATAGCGATCAGCAATAGATAAACACGCTTCATGTAAATTGGAAGATGTTTATGTTCTAAAATTATTCTTAAAAAAATGATCAATTTAATTTTGATTTGTATTTACTTATTTTCATTTTTTGTATTAACTTTATGGTTTAAATTTAGATATGAGCCGTCCACTGCACAATTCGATTGACTCCATAAAACAAAAAATTAGAGAAATGCGATGAAATAATGTACATGTTTTTTATAATTCTGTTTATAATGTAAATTCAAATAAATTTACCGTTATCATTCAGCGCATGCTACTTGAATTTGAGTTGAATTAGTGCAACGATTTACATTAGAGCACTGAGTTAATCAAAATTTGTCATTTAATGGTGTTAATCTTTTTTATTTGGGAAATTTATTATAAATTTAAAAAGCTATCACTGAACCAAGTGCTTTGACACTTAAATTTAAGATATTTCAAAAAGTAGTGTTAATCGATTTGTACAATGAACGGCCCATTTATAAGAGCATTTAAACAAAAGTATGCATTGAAGAAATCACGTTTATTCGGTTTGTAGTTTCTTTCAGAAAATAAAGCAATAATAGTTACTAACGAAAGCAAAACTTACCAGCGGCAATTACTTGATAGAGACAAGGTGTCTTCTGTTCACCAACTTTATTGGTGCCCCAGCAAGAGAGAGTGCCATAGTCCATTTCAGACACGGGCGTATAGTTGAGGGTAGATCCTGTGCCAGACGCTGTATATCTAGAAGGAGGTACCTCTGCCGGTTCTCCAGAATTGTTGAAGGTCCATTTAAAGGTGACTAACGGCGGATTGGCGTCCACTTCACATTTCAAGACTACAGTTTCCTGCTTCAACGCACCGAGCAGTTCTTCCTTATCCTCGCGACATCGTGGAACGTCTGTAAAAAAGTTTAGATTTATTTATCTACGAGTATTTATCTCGTATTATAACTATATGTCTTGGTTCTGGGTTCGATTCCTGTGGTCTTCACCTTTTATTTTATTTTTATTTTTTAATTTATTATTAGGAAGTTTTGTGTGAATCTGATTCCATCTCCGTCCTTAGATTCTGACACATATTTGGACGAAAGGCCGCCATTTTCTATGAATTATTTGATACAAATTCTCTTAATCATTACATAAGCAGTGGAATTTGCTTGTTTCAAAAGTACGTCTTGCTTTACAATCACAGTACTGTGTACCTGCATCATTACAATGGTACAAGTTGATACGGTGCATGTTGCTTTCCGTTTTGTATCAAACATTTTTTGTTGAAGTGTTTTGTTTTGTTTTTTTGGAGTGGGGACGGGTTTTTGTGACTTTTCCCCCCGAGGTTAGGTATCATACTTTTTCCATCCCAATTTAACCTCTACATTCAACATTACATCACGTTGTATTGTCTGTTTCCTCTGTGCTCGATTCGTTGTTTTTTAATTCACTTTTAACTTGATATTCAAATTTTATATGTATTATTTTTCTTTTCTTAGTATTAAAACTATTATATTATTGTTATTATACTATTATATTATTTTTGTTATACTATTATACTATTATATTATTTTTATTATACTATTACATTACTGTTATTATACTATTATATTATTTTTGTTATACCATTATATTATTTGTATTAAGCTATTGTATTATTGTATTTATTGTTATTATATACTGTTATATTACATTGTTATACTATTATATTATTGTTATTATACTGTTTTTTTTTGTTTTTTTTTTTGCGCATCAACAGCTGAGGTTATTAGCGCCCGGAGCTTTTTCCAGTGCACTGCCGGCCTCCGGACAGTGTTCTCTCGTTACAGACAACACTGTCCATCACCGGACAGTGAGCTGTAAGAAGCTCCTAGGAAGAGAAAATCTAAGGGTCAGCTGCTGGATTCGAACCCGGGACCTCCGCGTGGGAGTCCAGTATGCTAACCGCATAGCTAATCCCTTCCCTGTTATTATACTGTTATATTATTTTTGTTATACTATTATTGTATTGATCACTGTTTTACTACTTTACAATCGAAAATCCAAAATAAATACCTTTATTTACTGACTTACTGAGATTGACACGATTAATAACAACTGCGTATACTAATATAACGAAGTTATCTGTCATAATTTTGTGGTACACAGTGAGCAGACAGATATGAAGGCAGATTAGATGGAACAGCCTGTTGTATTTCCACAATATAGGCACAATTAATTGGAAATTCCAAGTCGGTGATATTTCCGAGAGAGATAATTGCGCTTCTAACTATCATCTCAAATATTTAAGCCAGTCCATTGCTGTCTTCACTTGAGCCAGCAATAAATCTAGGTTTAGCTTCATCTATTTGAGCTTAAATGTAGCACATGTTAACTTTTATTCGAATTAGGGTTAAAAGAACTGAAAATAATTGAATATATTTATGTAAAACCATTTGCTAACTAATCAAGTTACATGGGCAATGAACCTCTCTTTATACGAACATCTGGAATTTACAAACATGATGTTATATTCTTATTTAGACTAAGTTAGAAGGTGAAATGGTTATAAAATCACAGAAAAGAAAATAGTACGGATAAAAAGGTCACCATTTTGGCTAAGTAAATAAAGATGGCGTAACAAGTAGATGAGGAAAAACCTGGTTCTAACACTAAAACGACGTTCACTTGCGGTAATTAAATTGAAATTTCAATAAAAAGAATGTGTACGAAAAAGAAATCCTTATAATCCGTATAATTATTAGACCACGCATTATACTCAATTTACACTATAAAAGTCACAATTTTGGGTAAGTAAGAATTGGTGGCATAACATGTAAAGAAATAAAACTCAAAAAAGTCTTCTAAACAAGATGGTGCACTTTTTGTTGGTAGATTTTGTTAAAGATTACCGCAACTTGTGGGTTACAAGAAATAGTAACTAGTCAAGTCAGGATCAGAAATAACATTTCTGTTACATTAAGCTAAGTACTATGGTGTGGCTATAAAATAACAAGACTGATGCTGCTACAGAAGAACTATGCATGCGCCAAATCATAACGGCCGACAGCTGTACAGCGTAAAGCCTTCTCTTTCGATTGCTGCGTCTCACGTGTGTTTGTAGAGAAATCTGTCTGACAGGAACCGTCGTTTGTATAAGAGTTGTTAGTTTCGTTTTGCCGAAAACATGATACTACACATGTAGTAGAGCAACGAATTGTCGTGAAATTTCACATCAAAACTTGATAAAACCGCTACTAAAACTTATCTTTTATTAAATGAAGTTTATGGCGATGAATGTTTAACACGTGCGCGAGTTTTTGAATTATAATTAATCAACATTACTACCGTGAGGTGCTTGCTCAACTCCGGAAAGAGTAAGGAAAAAATGACCCGATTTGTGAAAGCACAAGTTACGGGGTTCTCCATCAAGACAACGCGCTAGCTCACACTGTATTGTCTGTCAACACGTTTCTAGCCAAGTACAACATCCCAATTTTAAGCCATCCGCCTTATTCGCCTGGCCTGGCCCCATGTGACTTTAGATCTGTTCCCCCAAAGTCAAATCTGCATTAAAAGAAACACGATTTCAGTCCGTTGAATATGTGAAAGAAAAAGCGGCACGCGTCATGCAGGAGCTCACAGAAAAAGACTTCCAGCACTGTTTCGAACAATGGTAAATTCGCATGGAGCGTTGTAGGGATAGGAGAGAGGTGTATATTGAAGGTGATAATAACTAAATATGTATAAATTTAAAATGAAATGTTTTGTAGCAATAGTCTCGTTATTTAATAGCCACACCTCGTATTTAGTTGAGAGGCGCCGAGTGTGAGAAAAGGGATTGTAAATGAAATAGAAATTGGTTATTTACAGTAATAGTTGTTATTTCAAATAAGAAAATAACTAATATTAATGTCATTTAGTTATTTGAAATAATCCTAACTTTATTTCAAGTAACTACTTATCTAATTTATCGCTTTTCGGTTAGCCTAGGGAAACTAGCTACAGTTTTTCAGGCTGAGCTAGCTGCAATTAGGTTCTGTGCTACCGAGATTGAAGGGCGAGGAATTATTAATTCTAAGGTCGTAATCTTCTCGGATAGTCAGGCTGCTCTACGGGCAATTAATACCTATCAGGTTAACTCAAAACTGGTTTGGGACTGTCTGGGTGCCCTGAAGGAAATTAGTGACCAAAATAAAGTCTTTCTGGTCTGGGTACCTGGTCATTCAGGACATAAGGGTAACGAAGCGGCAGATCTATTGGCCCGGGAAGGCTCTGAGAGATACTTCGTTGGCCCGGAGCCCTGTTTTGGGGTTCCGAAGTGTGTTAAGACTGCGACCATTAACTTATGGGTGCAGAGTAGGTCTCAGGAGTGGTGGCTTGCCACCACTGGGCAGAGACAGGCGAAGGAGTTTATTAAAGGCTATTCGCCAACGCTGACTGCAGAATTAATCCGTCAAGGCCGTGGGGCTATCAGGATGATTGTAGGCCTATTAACTGGCCACTGCCGACTCAGAAAACACATGCATCGCATGGGCCTGGCAGATGATAGCCTCTGTAGGTTCTGTCAGGAAGAGGAGGAAACGGCACTACATGTGCTGTGTCAGTGTGAGGGGCTCGTGTGGCTAAGGATGTTACTTCTCGGGGAGGAAAAACCAAGGCCTGTGAGCTTTACCCAAGAGTCGCTCTCCAGCATTAAGAGTCTAATTAAAAGGACAGGTCTGGAGGGTGAGCTTTAAAGTTAGGGGAGCCACAATAGACCCAAAGGGGTCGCAGTGGCGTAGGCCCTGAGGCCGCCCTAGTCTAATCTAATCTAATCTATCTAATTTATCTGAAATATGGCCCAACTCTGTGATTCAAACGTTCTTTTCCTCCCCTTAAGGGTAAAATCCCTTTTTCCGGACTTGAGGGCCTCAAAAATGGTTCTTTCCAGTGATAATTAAATTTGCAAAATTAGACAAGATCGCTATAATTCTAAGTAAAAGAAAGAAGAAAAGTAAAGTAATGCTCTATGTGGTGAAACGATGTAAAGGATAGAAGTCCTTCATCAGCAAACTGTCCAGCTACGTATGTCCCATATCTCCTGCTGTCAGTCCGAAAACAGAAGGGTCGTGCAGTCTTTCTATGCGCGGCGGCTGTGGAAATAACTCTGTACCAAGAACTTGGACTTACACATGACTTTCAAGTTGACAGGATTGCTGGTACCCTTGCCTTCCGTATTGGCTGCCAGACAGGTGAACTCGCCAGCCGTATTCCTGGTGACACCTTGAAGTACCAGCGAATGGTCGCTCAGGATCACACCTCCACTCACATTGTGGTGCATTTCTTCTCCCTAGAGGTGGAAATCAGAATTGAATCTTCATAATTCATACTTAGAAGAAAAAAAAAACCTTACAGACAAAATTACATAAAGGTATATAAATATTTTAGTCATCATGGGAAAGAATCAAACTCAAGAAATCTTCTTAAACAAATCTTCATAGTAGACACAGATGCAATCATCTAAGTGCATGTTGTCTCTTAAGTCGTAATAATTGACTGGTTAATGCATTCACACTGTAGGTCGAATTTTACGGTGCGCGGTAAACTATTTGTACGCAGGATTGCAGAGATTGAATGCGGTTGAAATCGGAACATTTGGTTGAAACCCACCAGTAGGATGCCGTTACGTCTAAGAAAGGTTTGATTAGTCTTGTACAAAGGTAGGTGTTTTTTTTTAATGCCCAGCCTAGATCTGTAGTCTAAATAGCTGAGTATTCACTTTCTGTCTTTTAAAGAATGTCTTTTGCTGATGTACATCTCAAGGTAGCGGACGTCATCAAAGGCAAGAAGAGGAACTTGATTTGAAATAAAGAGGAGAGGACGTAAATTCTTCTAAGAGTAAAAGTAACGTACATTTACTTCCATTTTGCAAAATCCTCTATTTTTTAAACTATTTTCCCAAAAGCGCGAGTTAGTACTGAATATTATTGTAGGAAATAACTAGGTTAGAACCCGAAGTAAAAAGACCCACCATACGTATTCTAAAATTCAAACACGGATTGATCCATATTTGAATATGTATTTACATCTCAAAATTTGAAAAAAAAAATCAGCCAATTAGATTAGGATTAGGAGAACCAATTTTACAACATAGGCATACACTTTTTAGCGATCTTTTGTTGTTCCAAAATCCAGCACTACGGATCTAACAATATTTTCAATTTGCTACATTACCCAAGAAACTTTATTATTTATACGGAGTTATCAGAGAGATTGGTAAAATACACTGCTTCTTTGAAATGCCATATTAAAAACTGAAATGTTTGATTATGTAATGTTTAACTGAAAGTCCGATTAAGAAGTGCGATTTTACAGTAAGCCTATAATTTCCTAGGCAGTTGCCTAAGGGATTCACTTTCATGTGGATAAATCGTGTTTTAAGCCTATCTATCAGTTGGATTTGAAACCTTATTCACTATACTATGGTTCTGTGGGATCTGTGACATTTTCCTTCAACAGTAGTTAAAACTGTCTGGGTAGCACAGTTGTATAAGGGTTGATCGTCAAAAAGTGCACGAAAAAGCGTCACGTTGGAAAACACCCAACTTTGACAATTTTTTTCTCTTTTTCTATAAAAGATAAAATTCTCAAATTTTCTTTAAAATATAGGGAAAATCCTCCCTTATGACTGTGATTTTTTTTTTTTTGCAACAACCCAGATCTAATAGATTTTTGAGAAAAAAAGTTGCCGAAAATGAGCAAAAACGGCATTTTCAAAAAATGTTCTTGTTCTTCTTCTTGTAGTTACCTTTTTTTTTGTAAACAACGTAGCGTGAACCGATTTTCATGAATGAGGTGTCATTTGATTCGAAATTTTATGTAGATGTGCCTTTTGGGGGGTCACGACGCTGTAAATTGAATAGGAGAGGAGTTGGCCCCCATGTATGTGAGGCCCCCTCTAAAAATTATTATTACTAATAACTCAGTAAATCTTAGCCCGATTTTGATAATATTTGATTACAGTGCACACGTATAATATTAAAACCTTTTTATATAACTTAATTTTTTTGATAAACATCTAAGATTCTGGGCGCTCTGAGCTTTTTTCATTGCACTGCGAGTCTCTGGACAGTGTAAGAAAGCTCCTAGGAAGAGAAAAATCTAAAGGACCAGCAGCTGGATTCGAACCGGGGACCTCCGCATGTGAATCCAATACGCTAACCGCATAGCTAATTCCTTCCCTCAAATCACATTATTATCATCAGCATCATTATTTTAACTAATCTAAGAACATTGGCGCCCGAAGCTTCTTTGACAGTGTTTCTCGTTAACCAGACCACAATATCCATCCCCGAACTTTGACCTATTAGAAGATCCAAAAAAAAAAAGCATCTGGATTCAAAACGGGGAAATCCGCGTGAAAAATCCAGTATGCTAATCGCTGAGCTAATCCTTTCTCTGAAGTTAATTATTAAAATTATTATTGTTTAATAAAAAATTCTAAAGTTTTTAGGAACATTTAATTTTTTTTTTTTTTTTGGCGCATCAACAGCTGAGGTCATTAGCGCCCGGAGCTTTTTCCAGTGCACTGCCGGCCTCCGGACAGTGTTCTCTCGTTACAGACAACACTGTCCATCACCGGACAGTGAGCTGTAAGAAGCTCCTAGGAAGATAAAATCTAAGGGTCAGCTGCTGGATTCGAACCCGGGACCTCCGCGTGGGAGTCCAGTATGCTAACCTCATAGCTAATCCCTTCCCTAGGAACATTTAATCAAAAAATTGTTGTAAAAATTGTGCGCACAGCAGATTTTTTTGTTGTTGTTGCAACAACACTGATCACTTAAAGTTGCGAACGTTCATGTACAAAACAATAACAAGAACAACAATAATAATAACAAAATAAGAAAAAGTATTTTAATAATTTGTTGTTGAAGTTCCCTCAGGTCTGAGTGCGTTAAAATAGGTTTTTATTGAGTTGTTACAACCAAGGAATAGTTTATCAAGTTAAATTGAAATACCTATATTGTAAAGGCTTTAATTCCAGTTCTCCCATTAATTCTTACCAACAAACTTCAAACTCATTTATTTAAAGTTTAAGAAAATGGCGTGGTGTTTTGTCTTTGTTAAAAACTAAGAGACAAAGTTAAAAACAAAACAAAAAAGCTATAAAATCGAATACCTATAATGGTATATTGAATTTCCGCTATAGTGCTTTTATTGCGTTCATACAGATTGTATGAACTTTCAATTTTGACCAATTAAATCTCGGAAATCACCGAGAACATTCTCCTTAGATTCTATAGATTTTAATTTTTGCTAATAATTTCATTAAAACAATATTTTTCCCTAAAATTTTGTAAATAGGTGGTAGTTGCAAGTTATTAATACTGAAAATATAAAGAAAATGAAGGGAAATCAGTACGTGAGGGAAATGCTCGCAGAGAAACCGAATGAGGAACAAAAATGGCCGACTACCCTTCCCAGTAATCGCCTATTTTTCTCAGGCGGGGCTTAACGTCCAACTACCAATTAGCTGACGGGGCGGAAGCTCATACTTTACTATAAACAATTTATTCCAACAAATAAAAAGTAGTCATACGCGGGATTCGAACTGGGGACCTTCTACACACAAAGCCACTCTCTTAACCACTAGACCAACACCCGCAATCTCCTTTGGCCTCAAAGTTCTAAAGATATCGTAGCGCAGTCTCTCGATTGCAACGCAATCGAACAACAAGTGAAAGGCGGTTTCCTCCTCTTCCTGACACAGACTGCACAAAACGGTTCCGAGCTAATAAGCCCTACCTTGTGCAGGTGCTTCCTGAACCTTCCGTACCCCGTGAATAGGCCTGTAATCGGAGTAATCTGATATCTGCCTAAGTCCAGAGTCTCTTTGGTTCTTTGTTTACACAGCAAGAGCCGTGTTTAACCCCAGGAAGCATCACCCAGTTCTTTTCACGTTCTCTCCAGATCCAATCTCTGAGAGAGCCTCACGAACTGCACCCTTGTTGATCCCCAGGACTGGTTCCGGGCCAATGAAAGGAGTACTAGCTCCATTCCTTTTTACATTCCCAAACCAGGGAAGAGGTGGTTCTGAAGAAAGTAAGAGCCTTCAGTGCAGCTTGGCCGTCCGAAAAAATGCAAATCTCCCTATTTCTAAGATCCATTCGCAGATTTTCCTCAGCACAGGTTTGAATTGCAAGAACCTCGGCCTGAAAGACGGTGGCATATCTCCCAAGAGCCCTCTCAATGAGTATCTCAGGTTTAGCCCCATACACTCCAGCTCCTGTCCCGCAGGCCATCTTGGAACCATCCGTAAACCACTAGGCTCCCATCTGGCAATGTTCTGTCCAGTTTACCCTCCATTCAGTCCTCGATCTGATGATCACCTGAAATGGAGCCTCGAAACTGTATCTAGAACAGATACTGTCCCTAGGTGTAGATAAAAATATAATAATTCAATGATACAGGACATACGCGGATCTGTTCAATGATTCAGAAAAAAAAGGTATGTTACACAGAAATTGATAAAATGAAATCGTTCATTTAAAAAATTATTAATTCACTTGGGTAAGCACGAACGGATTACAGGTTATTGGCCGAAGAAATAATAGTAAAAAGATATTTATTAGTGTAAGAAGCTTAGCGATGCTATACATTTTATTTAATCCACATTTACCATCAGCATTCAATTATAATAATCTAGGAACTCTCAGATATAATGCACAGAATTAAACTGCAACATATTACAAATTAATTAATAAATATGTATTACAATTTATAATGCAATCAACTAACTCGCAGTTTATTGGACGATAATTAACACATTCAAGGCTAAAGTTAATTTAAAATGAATATTTAAAATGCGAAGTTAGCTGTTAAAATTCAATTACAGCGTGGTTAATGTAAAAAAGCGAGAAAACGGTTGTCTGTTCAATATGTAATAGACGGTGAACAAAAAATGCGTGCCCTGCCTAATGTAAGAATTTTAGACGTAATTGTTAAAATGAATAAAAGATGAAAGTTTGTTTTCATGATTAACTATTAAAACATCAGTAGCTTTGCCAATTTTTATAAATATAATAAATTTTAAAGGTAGCAAAATAATTGAAGAATTGAAACACCAACAGAATCACTAAGAACCTCAGATTTAAAAAAACCGTTAAAGGAATATTCTACTCCTTCTATGCAGTCCTCCATACCACTGTCCATCACTGGAAAGGCTGTTTGTAAGAAGCTACTAGAAAGAGGAAATCTTAAGGCCAACAGATGCATTCGAACCTGGGATTTCTGAGTAAGAACCTAATATATAGGTTAAACCACATTTTTCTTGAGATTTCAATTTGTAAGAAAAATGTGGTTGAACTTAAATCTGTTTGTTCATTTTAAAGAAGCTTTGTTCATGAAGCTGTATTTCCGAATTTGAACGACTAGATTGTGCATATTCTAGCCGTCGCTATAGATATGGCCGTTGGGAGCCACAATTCACTAATTTGCTGCTGGTCATACTAGTATTTCCTATTTTTACTTTGTTCATGATGTTCTATTTCTTAATTAGAACGACCTGATATGTACTCGTATATTTTAGCCCTGCTATATGTATGGCAGTTGGGATCCACAATTCACTCACTTGCTGGTTATTCTAGCTAGTATTTCCAAGTTTTCCTTTGTTTATGATGTTCTAATTCCTAATCAGGACGACCTGATATGTATATTTTAGCCCTGCTATAGATATGGCAGTTGGGAGCCACAATTCACTAACTTACTGGCCATTCTAGCTAGTATTTCCAAGTTTTGCTTTGTTTATGATGTTCTATTCTTTAATTAGAACGACCTGATTTGTATATTTTAGCCCTGCTATATATATGACAGTTAGAAGCCTTCTTCTTCTTGGGAAATTCAAGCACAAAAGCACGGACTCTTTCTAAGAGTACAGGTTAAAACATTTTCTATTTCTAGCATTAACCTGGTATCCATTGGTGCTACTATTATTGCTTTCAGAGCTAGGCCTTATCCTTAGAAACACTAAACGTTTGCCTAACTGCAGACCAATTTAGGCTTCTTACTAGGCTTACTAAGGGCATCTACCCTCCAACTATAATACGAGAATGTAATTATCTAACAATCAGTTTAAAGATCTACAACCACCTCTTTCTGGTCATACAAACGACTAACCTAATAATTATGCCAGTAAATATATAGATGAGGTAAAACCATCAATAACATTTTGTCAATTAAAACTTTGATAATTGCTGATGGCGGAAGTCTCACACCAACTGCCTGCGGTGCTCTATGTCTTGTTTCGTTTAGTTTTATTTTATAAAAGTTACCCTTAGGCAGGATTGAACATTTTTAAGGGCGGATACCAAGAGTGGTCTTTATTTTCTAAACTAATAGCACACTCAAGAGGCGAACAGAATTTTGTCATATACGAACAACGATTTTTTTACAGTTTAAGAGGAATTATTTGCCCTTTTATACAAATTTTCAAAGCTGAGATTAAATTGTTTTGTTTTTTTCCTGAGTAAAAAGAGAAATCTAATACACTCTCATTGCATTATTTTACTACCATTACTCAAGGTTATCTTCTTAACCAAAAACTTACAGTTTAAAAAATCAAGTATAATGGGTTGATTAAACGCCAAAAGGTACACAAATCTGCAAGTGCCTAACACTTCATTTAAGTAATTTTACTGATCTAACTTTTCAATAATATTTTTTAGAATTTATTAGATGTCACAGACCTTTATGCTGGCTATTTTCATTTGGAAGTATTATTTTGTTGTATTAACTCTAATCCAAATTTTGCTTGTGATTTATCTTTATTACGTCCTTAAGTTTCCCGCAATTTGTCGTGCTTCTCGACCTTACTAAATCTCTGTGAACTCTTTTTAGATATCTTTATGATTATCCAATAACTTTTAACTACATATATCTCCACCAAATTCTATAAATATGAGAACTTCTGCAATTTCGTAAATCATTGTTTTCTCCTCTCCAAACGTAGGAATGAATTCCCCTAGTCCACAATTTCAACAATGACGGCTCTAAAAGTAGTGAGTGCGCCATTTTTACGAAGCTAGTTCCCATTTTAAACTCAATGCTGCTGTTTCAATATTTTTACGGCAGAATTAATTGCCGATAATAAATGTTTATCCCATTCTTCTGATCTGCAACGCCCCACAGTCTTAAGCTATAGAAAAATCCTGACAAAGACCGCTCCTTCCTTTCATTTTAATGATCTGATTTGATTTAATTTGAGTTCCGTACTGTTTGGTTTTTTACTTTCAATAACCCATATTTGATGTTTACAAAAAATGTAACAACAACAACAACAAGAACAATAACAACAACAACAAGAAGAACAACAACAAGAACATTTTCTGAAAATGCTGTTTTTGTTCATTTTCAGCAACGTATTTCTCGAAATCTATTTAATTTATGTTGTTGCAAAAAAATTATAGTTATAAAGGAGAATTTGGAGTAAGATTTAAAGAAAATTTGGGAATTTTATCTTTTATAGAAAAATAGAAAAAAATTGTCAAAGTTGGGTGTTTTTCAACGTTACGCTTTTTCATGCAGTCTTTGACCATCAACCCTTATACAACTGTCCTACCGGACATTTTTAATGAGAGAATTTACATATATACCGAAGTAAGCTTATAAAGTTTTTTATTGAGTAACACATAGTGTATAGTGGTTCACGAAACCGGTTAACCTATCTCAATAGCCCACATTTCCTATTATTTCCTTTATTTGCTACAACTTATTAACCACTTATAATTATTGCATTTTTACAAGAATGAAACTTAAAAGAAACTGATATAATTTGGTAACTTGGTTAACCGTGATTTACTTGATTGTTAATGGTTAGTAGTTACTTCTTCTTGGTACAATGTTTAAGGTAAAGATTTGTCTATATGTTACTTACAACTTTTTTATTTTAAAAAAGTTAAGAAAAAAATTTGAAGAAACAAAACGCTAAATCGAAACATATAGTCGATTAAAAAGAAAAGATTAAAGAATACATTTAAAAAAGTCTTTAGATCAACTACAAAATCTACTTGGGGAAACAAAGAATGCATATTTTAAATTTATAGTCGATTAAAAAGAAAAGATAAAAGAATTTATCTAGAAGGCATTGTTGCCTTTAAAATATCAAAGACGGTTTAATTAACTCAATGTAAATAAAGAAATATCTGGTGTGTCAATCTCATGTTTTAAATTTAATTTCTACATTGCACCAAAAACTAACTAATGACATATTATTGTTGAAGACTATTTGAAGAAAAATAAAAATAAAAAAACAGCCGGTCACTCTGTTTAGATAACCTTAATTTACCAGCTGATCCGCCTGGCCAGTTACCGGCGGCCATCTTTAACTCGTCAGTCGTGTCTCTTTATTAACGTGATTTTTTAAGTGAATATTAGTGCGTGTTAAAGTGATATTCTATTTTATAAAGTGTGTTTAAGTTATACTTAGTGTGTGATATACAGTTTTAGTGCGAATATTGTTGTGAATTATTTTAAATAGTGTCAAGTTTCAAGTGCTATTGGACTGGTGATCTACTGAGATGTTGATGGATATTCCTTAAACAGGTAAGACTCTATTATCAATAATTTATTTTAAATTTCAATTAAATTTTTGCATGAAAATTGCATGTTATCCAGGTTCAGTGTTTGATTACTACAATTTAATTGTAGTAATTGATTACTACAAAAAATAAGAGTATATACACTGATTTCTAAACTTTTTTTAAGTAGTCTTCAATCTCTTCTTTTTGATTGACTATATTACTAAAATAGTCTTTTTGTTTCCCCAACTGTTTTTTTTGGAATGGATTGCCCTTCATGTATAATTTAATCTTTCCTCTTTAATCGACTATAAGTTCTAATATATCCTTTTCGTTTCCCCAAATTGTTTTCTAGCCCTTTTTTCATCTATTCTTTAATTGACTAGAAATTTAAAATTATTTTCTTCGTTTTCCCAAATTGTTTTTTGGAATCGATATCGAAACACTGTTATTGTGTTCTTTAATCTATTCATTTTAATCGACTAAAAGTTCATAATTACCTTTCTTTGTCTCAACAAATTGGTTTTTAGGATGGATTTCTATTCCTTTTTAATGATTTCTTTCTATCGACCAAATGTTCATTATTACCTTCCTTTGTTTCCCCAAATTGTTTTTGGAATGGACTTGTATTCCTTTATAATGTATTCTTTATTGTTGCCTATTTATTCCACTCTAAGTTCAAAATTATCATTCATTCAATTGATATCTAAACCTTTATATAGTATTCTGTAATCGTAAACTGAACTTTAAATTCTACATTAGTCTATTTGTTTCCACAAATCGTTTTCTAAACATTTCTCATGAATTCTTTGATATAACTCTTTTTATTCGACTAAAATTTCCAAATTAGCTTTCTTTCTTTCCCCAAAGTATTTTCTAAAATTTATGAATTTAATATAATATATTTTCCCTATATTTATTCTTGGAATGGATAGCTAAACCTTTTTAATAATGTATTCATTAATCATTTCTTTTTGCTTCTCATAAAATCAAAATGATGGTTAACTGAATTGATATCTAAACATTTTCAAAGTATTTTTTATCGTGTCTTTTTAATCAACGATAATTTCTACATAAGCGGTTCTGTTTCCCCAAATTGATTTCTAAGCCTTCTTTGAAGTACTCTTTATTAATGATTATTTTATTATTATTATTTTCATCGACCAAGGGTTTAAAATGAGTATTCATGATTTATCTCAATTTTTTTTTGGGGGGGGGGAATCATATAACAAGTCTTTTTCAACGTATTACGTAGTGCTTTCTTTCTAATCGAATAAAAGTCCAAAATTACTTTACTTTGTTTCCCCAAATTGCTTTTTTTGGAATGGATCCTTATTATCATAATTTCTATTAATCATAACCTTTTAATTGACTGTAAGTTCAAAATCGGCATTCATTGTTTCCCTAAATTGCATTTTGAAATTAATTTCTAAACCGTTTTTATTTCTTCTTTAATCAGTAGTTTACGAGATACTCGTATTTGAAGTTCAAGTTTTCACTCTGTAAAACAGAAACAAATTTTAACTCTTAATATCTCGTTTTCAGCACGATAGATTTTTACAAAATTTAACAGAATTATAGACAATAGTACACTTCATATACAGGTAAAATATAATCAAAATCTATGGAGTAGTTTACGAGATATTTGAAGTTAAAATTTTCACACTGTAAAACAGAAGCAAACTTTAACTCTTAATATCTCGTTTTCTGCTCGATAGATTTTTAGAAAATTTTACACAATAAGAGACAATAGTTGTCTTCATATACAAGTAATATATAAACATAATCTATGGAGTACTTTACCAGATATTTGAAGTTAAAATTTTCACACTGTAAAACGAAAGCAAACTTTAACCCCATGTAACTCGTTTTCTACACGATAGATTTTTACGAAATTTTATACAATTATGTACTAAAGTTGTCTTCATAAACAGGTAATATTTAAACAAAATCTATCGAGTAGTTTACGAGATATTTAAAGTTAAAGTTTTCAGTCTGTAAAACGAAAGCAAACTTTAACCCCATGTAACTCGTTTTCTACACGATAGATTTTTACGAAATTTTATACAATTATGTACTAAAGTTGTCTTCATATAAAGGTAATATTTAAACAAAATCTATGGAGTAGTTTACGAGATATTTGGAGTTAAAATTTTCAGTCTGTAAATCGAAAGCCAACTTTAACCCCATGTATCTCGTTTTCTACACGATAGCTTTTTACGAAATTTTATACACTTATGTACTAAAGTTGTCTTCATATACCGGTAAAATATAATCAAAATCTATCGAGTAGTTTACGAGATATTTGAAGTTAAATTTCCACTCTGTAAAACAGAAGCAAACCAGGGTTCGAGGATGTGATAGGATGGTCGTATCATCGGCATACAAATAAATTGTAGTGTTAGGATGGAGGAGAAGATAAGCCGTATACAGGGTATATATGTTAGAAATGGGGTGAGAATACTTCCTTGAGGGACTCTTGCCAGGATAGGGTAAATGGAAGAAGAGGAAGAGCGTTGGATAACTTGAAAGAAGCGATCTGATAGGTAGGACTTCAGGATAAGACAGTAGGTGCTACTAGGAAGGATAGATTTGAGCTTAGCTAGAAGTCCTTGATGCCATACTTTGTCAAAATGCCTGTGAGACATCCCAGAAAAAGTCCTGGGCAATATTGCTTAAGCTTAAAAAAAGGTGTTAACAGTGTCCACCATACGGTGACAATTTCGAAATCCGAACTGGTAGTCCAGGAATAGAGACCGAAGATGATAGGATGTTTTGCAGGCGAATTAGGAGCAGCCTTTTCAGCAATTTCCCGAAAATTGTGCAGGAGGCTGATGTGTCTGTAGGTTTTAGGATCAGGGGAAGGTTTGTTTCTGGTTCCAGACGATGAGGAAGTGTATGGTTCTTAAAACGGAGTTATATTTCGTGGTAATGAATACGATTAACTTTATTGGGAAGCTTGTATTAGGATGTTAGAAATGATGTAGCGGATATAAATGTATTTGTATATACATACTAATCTATAAAAACAGTTTTTCGGAGTCAGCTGGCCTCAGTAGAGATATTTCTAAACAGTAAATCTGCGCGATTAAAATACATTTTTAACCATATGTAGCATAAAAGAAATTACAAATTATTTTAAAGATTTGTAGTAGTGTGTTTGGATTAAATTTGAATGTCGTTAAACTAATAATGAGACTTGTAATACATGGTGAACACTATAGTTCCTTAGTTCCTTGCAATTAAAATTGCTCGCCCGAACTGTTTCCAGAGCTAGCCAACCAGGGTAGGTCTATCAGAGCACTAATTAATTGTGGTCGTGAATAAATTACGTGCGCTACAGAAACAGCGGCAGGATATTTCAACCAGAAAACCACTGGTACCTGTAGTGGCCAGCTTGATCTATCGGCCGTGGTAAAGCATGCTCACTAATCCTCTGGTAACCGCTAAGTTTTGCTTAACGATTTCCAGTACAACCAAGATTTGTAATGATTCTTTAATAGATATCATGTAATACTGTGTGAAGTTAGGATATTTAAATTCACTCTTGTTTGACATACAGAATAACAAACTACTTCCTTATTTTTAGTAGAACATCGCTACAATAACTTTTTAGTTAACAAGTACCATATGTAATAGCGTGAATGTATTTATTGGCATGAATGATTTTAGCAGTGAACGTGTATTTTTTGCCAGAATGTTGGTATGAATGTTAGATTTAGGCTTTTAATCCGGGGTTGAAAGAAATTTATAAAAGTATTTAAACCCCGCTAGGTTTAAATTCATTTAGTAATAATTCATTTTTTAATTTGTTCATTTTAAAATTTTAAGTTTGTGAGAGTCTACTAGTCGGACGGACTACTGTCCATTGTTACAAGTGTTTTTTGTTTTGTGTATGCATCTAAAATTATTGTAATGTTCGAAAATTCTTCCACTTCTTCTTTTTGCTTGGCACTACAGTCCATAAAGGACCTTGGCCGCCTCAATAATGGGGTCATACGAGGTGTGGCTATTAAATAACGAGACTGATGCTGCTACAGAAGAACTATGCATGCGCCAGGGAAGGGATTAGCTATGAGGTTAGCATACTGGACTCCCACGCGGAGGTCCCGGGTTCGAATCCAGCAGCTGACCCTTAGATTTTCTCTTCCTAGGAGCTTCTTACAGCTCACTGTCCGGTGATGGACAGTGTTGTCTGTAACGAGAGGACACTGTCCGGAGGCTGGCAGTGCACTGGAAAAAGCTCCGGGCGCTAATAACCTCAGCTGTTGATGCGCCAAAAATAAAAAAAAAAAAAATGCATGCGCCTAATCCTAACGACCGCGACAGCTGTGCAGCGTAAAGCCTTCTCTTTCGATTGCAGCGTCTCACGTGTTTGTAGAGAAATCTGTCTGACCGGAACCGTTGTTTGTGTAAGAGGTGTTAGTTTCGTTTTGCCGAAAACATGATACTACACATGTAGCAGAGCAACGAATTGTCGTGAAATATCACATGAAATTTTGGTAAAACCGCTACTGAAACTTATATTTTATTAAAAGAAGTTTATGGCGATGAATGTTTATCACGTACGTAAGTTTTTGAGTGGTTCAAGCGTTAAGCATTATCGGAGATAATGATCGCCCGGGTAGCCATTCCACGTCCAAAAACGGATGAAACTATCCGATTATAATTAATCAACATCACTACCGTGAGGTGCTTGCTCAACTCCGTGAAAGAGTAAGGAAAAAACGACCCGATTTGCGGAAGAACAAGTCTCGGGATTCTCCATCAAGACAACGCGCCGGCTCACACTGCATTATCTTTCAAGACGTTTCTAGCCAAGTACAAACATCCCAGTTTTAGGCCCATCCTAGCCTTATTCGCTTGGCCTGGCCCCCTTGTGACATTTATCTGTTCCCCCAAAGTCAAATCTGCATGAAAAGGGACACGGATTTCAGTCCGTTGAAGCTGTGAAAGAAAAAGCGGCACGCGTTATGTAGGAGCTCACAGAAAAAGACTTCCAGCACGGTTTCGAACAATGGTAAATTCGCATGGAGCGTTGTAGGGATAGGGGAGGGGTGTACGAGGGTCGTTTGAAAAGTCCGTGCAAAGTCAGAGAGATAGCACTACTGGCGCGTATCGAGGTTATGTTTAGTTAGTAGCATCTCTTGGAAGAACACACACCAAGTTTCAGCCAGATCGGTCTATTTCTTTGTGTTTGGCATTCGTTTGAATCGAGGAAGTCAAGTGATTTTCAAAAAATGGACGAAAAAGAATTTCGTGTGTTGATTAAACACTACTTTATGAAAGGCAAAACGCCTCAGGAGACTAAAGAGAAGCTTGATAAACATTATGGTGACTCTGCACCTTCGATTAGAACAGTTTATAAGTGGTTTCAAAATTTTCGGAGTGGCCATATGGGCACAAGTGACGCTGAACGTTCTGGACGCCCTGTTGAGGTTACTACTCCAGAAATCATTGATAAAATCCATGATATGGTGATGGATGACAGAAGAGTGAAGGTGCGTGAGATTGCTAGTGCTGTGGGCATCTCGAATGAACGGGTACATAATATTTTGCATCAACATTTGGACATGACAAAGCTATCCGCAAGATGGGTGCCGCGATTGCTCACGCTTGACCAAAAACGAAATCGTGTGAAGTGTTGCAAGGACGGTTTGCAGCTGTTCCAGAAGAATCCGCAGGACTTTAAGCGTCGTTTCGTCACTGTGGATGAAACATGGATACATCACTACACTCCTGAGACCAAAGAACAATCTACGAGTAAACAATGGGTTACCAAGGGGGAATCTGCGCCAAAAAAGGCGAAGACCGTTCCTTCGGCCGGAAAGATTATGGCGACTGTCTTTTGGGATTCGCAAGGAATAATCCTCATCGACTATCTGGAAAAGGGTAAAACTATTACAGGTGCATATTATTCATCGTTACTGGACCGTTTGAAAACCGAGCTGCAAGAAAAACGCCCACGATTGGCCCACAAAAAAGTCCTTTTCCATCACGACAACGCACCAGCTCACACCTCAGCAGTTGTGGTCGCAAAATTAATGGAAATAGGGTTCCAACTCGTTTCACATCCCCCCTATTCTCCAGACTTGGCTCCCTCGGACTACTATTTGTTCCCCAATATGAAGAAATGGCTGGCGGGAAAAAGATTTTATTCAAACGAGGAGGTGATTGCAGAAACGAATGGCTATTTTTCAGACTTGGACAAATCCTATTATTCGGAAGGGATCAACAAACTAGAGCAGCGTTGGACGAAGTGTATAAGCCTAAAAGGAGACTATGCTGAAAAATAAAAAAGGTTTACCCCAAAAAATTAAGTAGTTTTTATTTTTGCACGGACTTTTCAAACGACCCTCGTATATTGAAGGTGATAATAACTAAATATGTATAGATTTAAAATAAAATGTTTTACAGCAATAGTCTCGTTATTTATTAGCCACACCTCGTACATTCTTCTCAAAATCTTTCTTACCCAGACACTGAGAAAGCGTTCATCCCCCTTAGTAAGAGCCCACGTTTCGCTCCTGTACATCACAATAGGTCAACGATGCTCTGTGATAGACCTGTGTTGTGTACAACCGGAATTACTGGAGTATACCTTGTAAACTTTAAAGAAAATCAGTTATATTCCGATCATATGGCAGTAGAATTATCCATAATTCAATTTTTAATTTGTTCATTTTAAAATTTTAAGTTTTTGAGAGTTTACTAGTCGGACGGACTACTGTCCATTGTTACAAGTGTTTTTTGTTTTGTGTATGCATCTAAAATTATTGTAATGTTCGAAAATAAACACATTATTATTAATAATTGTACTGCGTAAGGCGGGTAATAGGTATTCTTAGTTTTATGGAACGGACTGTCACTTGGAAAATAGGAATGAACCGTCAGAGAGGATAACATCACATTGGAAGCTCTAAATCGATTTAAGAAGTTGAAAGGTCTGAATATAAAAAGTACCTGGCTGTAACTTTCCATTCTATTTCAGTGTCACCTGATTTTATTAAATAATTGCCTTTTGTTTCAATTTGAGAGAAACACCCAATATAGTATAACAGATCACCGGCGTCCAGTTTAACTGTAATAATAGTACAATCTCGAGACAATGGAGCATCGCTCACAAGTCCTCCCTTTGTACGGCAAGATTCCTATCAATTGGCACTAATTGACGGTCTGTCAAGAGCGTGCAACTGAGAGGCCATTTTTTTTTCTCTCTCTCTCCCCACCCCTTCCAATTTCTCACATATTCCGAGCGCTTTCTCTTTGGCTGACAAATCATGGTCCAAAGAGTAATGGGGTCGTACGATTTATTGTTCCTATTTTACTTTTTTGTTTATTAATAATGATAACTTTAAAAATTAACCTGTCGGCCAACCGCCAAAATAACAACGTACCCTTTCACCAATCACCGGAAACTGACGTCTCTTAGGGAAGTCCCTAATAATCAGTCTCTGCCTGAACAAAAAGGAAGTACTATATTCACATTTGTCGCAACCACCCTTAAAGGAAAATTTCCGGAAATAAAATATACAAATCTAAGTATTTATTGTACTTTATTTTGAAAAGAGAGGTAAAAAGCTTTCCAGAAAAATCTTAAAATAAATTGAAGAGTGAAGTGGTAATTTTGGTTGGTTAATTTCATTCCAAATCATATTACCAGGTCAGTCAACAAAATTCAAACTTCGTGCAATGTTCAAGAATTATGTTGAACACACAATATACAGAAAGTCAGAGATACTGGTTTATCGATTATTTAAAGAGGATTTCGATAGTCCTGTCTACTTTCATGATTATTAGTGACCTCTAGCATATGTTTTGAAAGAATTATCAGATCTTGAAAGAGCAACCACTCGAACAATCGGGAGTATTGCTCAATTGAAATTGTAGACTCAAAACATGTTGAAACATGATTTTGTGACTCATATTTAACACTGCATTGCCAATGCTCGAACTTAGTGAGTTATTGCCAATGTGGAGTCATATTGACTCCATAATTTATTTTTATCTTTTTTTTTTGCATTGATTTCAAATTTTAATAATAAATTTGCATTAAAGGATGAGAAAGAATAGGAATTAAGGACGAAAAAACAAATTTTGTCCACAAATCGGCTTTAAAACATTTCACGCAGAAGGAATTAACTTCAACTTAGGATCGCAGTGAATTTCAGTATTTTCTAGAATCCTGACTGGACTGCCTTCTGATCAGGGACTTTTTCATTTTTTTCAATCACTGTGCACTGTTGTGACACGGATCTGAAATTACCCAATTCGCTACAAGTTTTTGCTGCAATTCGGTCAGAAAATCAATTCTAGAAAGAGGCTTTTTTTTTGTGCCTTGATACTTTCTATGAAAATTATGTAAATTTATCAAATAAGCATTTAGGCAATAATCTGGAGTCAAGTTAATAACAGAAAATCTACTTATATTACCAACCAGGAGTCGAAATGACTACCGATATATTCACCTGTAAAGCCAATCTGGAGTCAAAATGACTCTTATGATTCCAGTAAACTAATCTGTAAAAAGAAACTAAGAATTCCACGGTCTTCAGCTCATGACTATCGAATGGTGAGAGAGTGGAGATATCATATCTAAGAGCATTTCGGGATAGCTATGAGATGTGGGGAAACAGAGACCATTCCTACCTTTTTTTGGAGTCAAATTGACTCCAGATTGGGCAATGCAGTGTTAATGCATGTAGTGTACTAAGCGTCGCGTAGTTTGAGAGGGCGACGAAGGGTTCTGCAAGGTTCCTCTCCAGATGATATGCAGTAACATTTTCAGAGGCTGATTCAGCAAGGGAGTCTAATAGAAGACTACGCTACTGGTGAAGTATTTATTGGTGATATAAGTCGCTTTCGAATTATTTAAAAAAAAAACGTCTGTATACATGTGTAACATTGACTGAGATATAAAATAAAATAAATACAGCTTTATTCAATATTCAGTCAGATGTGGAGCTGGCTACGGACAGCTAACAATACACAAATACTATCCCCTTGAAGCTGATAAATCAATCATCAAGCAAAACAAACTGAAATCAATATTCTCGAAATGAAATCATTCAGTATTCAGAATTAAGGAATGGTTCGCATACCCACTTGTTACAGATTCCCAATAGTTACCATAAAATTTGGCAAACAAAAGAAAACTTCTTATATACTTTCTAAATTTGTTCAGAAGGATGGACAATTTAAATGCTCTTCAATTTAGTGCTGTTTTTTTTGTAAGATGAAGAGAAAAGGTTGGTTATTGCAACTCACTGAAATGTGATGGACAGACCATCAACAAGAGATACTGTAATTCAAAATATTAAGCAAATGTAACGTTCCCAAAGTTTATCAATTTTTACCGCTTTACCAAAGTTTACCAACTTTTCATGAATACAATTAGAAAACTGCAAATTTGCATGAATGTAAAAGTAACTGCGTACCATAACTACCCATGTATTTGCAGAAATAAATCCAATAACACAGGAAATACAGCTAATCGAAATATGAAGGAAATGTAAAGCTCCTCAAGTTGATCACCTTATATCTCCTCCATCAATACAGCTAGAAAGGTGACAATTGTGCAATATTGTAGAGGTAGAAAAGTACAATAATTGCATATGTAATTACTTAAAGATTGCACCAATAGCACAACCGATACAGCAGCAGTTCGAAATATGAGGGAATTGTAAAACACCCAAATTTTATCATCTTCTTTCTCCTTCAAAAATAGAGCAAGAAAACTGCAATTGTGCTGGAAAATTATGTTATAGTTTGGGAGCTTTGCATTTCCATCATATTTCGAACTGCTGTATCTCCATTTCTACTGGTGTAATCTCTGCAAAAATATGGACAATTACAGTACTCGATTACCTCTACAATTGCGCACATTGGCAGTTTTCTAGCAGTATTTCTGAAGAAGATATAAGGTGTTATAGTTTGGGACCTTTGCATTTCCCTCATATTTCGAATTGCTTTATTTTCATTTCTATTGGTGTAATCTCTGCGAAAATACGTACAATTGTAGCACTCCTTTACCTCTACAATTGTGCACAATTGCAGCTTTCTATCTGTATTTCTGAAGGAGATATAAGGTGTTATAGTTTGGGAGCTTTGCATTTCCTTCATATTTCGAATTGCTGCATCTCCACGTCTACTGGTTATAATCTCTGCGAAAATATGGACAATTACAGTACTCGATTACATCTACCATTCCACATAATTGCTAGTTTTTAGCATTGTAGGAAATATGAAATACTGCTAGACAGCTGCAATTGTGCACAAATGTAGAGGTAATAGAGTACTATAATTGTCCATATTTTCGCAGAGATTACACCAGTAGAAGTGGAGACATACCATTTTGAAATATGGAGGAAATGTAATCTTCCAAATCTATAACACGATCTCCTTCAAAAATACTACTAGAAAGCTGCAATTGTGCACAAATGTAGAGGTAATAGAATGCTGTAATTGTCCATATTTTCGCAGAGATTACACCAGTAGAAGTAGAGATACAGTATTTCGAAATATAAAGGAAATGTAAACTTCTAAATCAATAACACGATCTCCTTCAAAAATACTACTAGAAAGCTGCAATTGTGCACAAATGTAGAGGTAATAGAATGCTGTAATTATCCATATTTTCGCAGAGATTACACCAGTAGAAGTAGAGATACAGTATTTCGAAATATAAAGGAAATGTAAACTTCTAAATCAATAACACGATCTCCTTCAAAAATACTACTAGAAAGCTGCAATTGTGCACAAATGTAGAGGTAATAGAATGCTGTAATTGTCCATATTTTCGCAGAGATTACACCAGTAGAAGTAGAGATACAGTATTTCGAAATATAAAGGAAATGTAAACTTCTAAATCAATAACACGATCTCCTTCAAAAATACTGCTAGAAAGCTGCAATTGTGCACAAATGTAGAGGTAATAGAATGCTGTAATTGTCCATATTTTCGCAGAGATTACACCAGTAGAAGTAGAGATACAGTATTTCGAAATATAAAGGAAATGTAAACTTCTAAATCAATAACACGATCTCCTTCAAAAATACTGCTAGAAAGCTGCAATTGTGCACAAATGTGGAGGTAATAGAATGCTATAATTGTCCATATTTTTGCAGAGATTACACCAGTAGACGTGGAGATACTGCATTTTGAAATATGAAGGAAATGTAAACTTCCAAATCAATAACACGATTTCCTTCAAAAATACAGCTAGAAAGCTGCAATTTTGCACATATGTAGAGGTAATAGAATGCTATAATTGTCCATATATTCGCAGTAGATGTGGAAGAACCGTATCTGAAGTTGCACTATGGAGTTGCACTGGCTTTGGGTGCAGCTAAATTGGAAGAGCCTTTCTAAACATAAAAAAAATTGGTAAAATTAAAATTCAAAAATTTGAAATGAAAAAGCGAGGTTTTTAGAAAATCTTAAGATCCTTTTCGATTTCAGGGGACCTCAAAAATGTATTATGAAAATTTGGCACGGTTTTATAGAACTATGTTGTCTTAAGGAGTATATAATATGTGAAAGTGGATACAGTAAGGACGCTCACATTGCTAAGGATTGGGTAAAATTGGTTAATAACTTGGATAAGTCGAGCCGAAGTTTCAACATGGTAACTATGGTAGGAGGTGGGGATGTGCTGGTGACGTCATCACAGTGCTGAGCCGTTGATAAGAACCTTCTTAATATCCACAATTAAAGTTCTATTTGTGTAATTGTCGCCGCTCCAAGGTGAGGAATTTCAGTCGACATTCTGATGTCTAATGAGATTGTCAACTACGCTGAGTTATTACTAAATGGGGCTAGTTAATAATAGAACAGAGCTTATTGTATTCACTCCAGCATATAGCCCGCCTCAAACATCTCTAATCAGCCATTTTGGAAAATAATGGGAATGCCAAGTGAAAGCAATTATGAAAACAACGCCTTCTTAGTTACTCTTAATACCCAGTGTTATATTGGGTTGGCATCGTATCAAATCTCCTATATTAAATTATTTGGCGTGATTACTTGTTCTGAGGTCTCCTTAGGGTTTGATGTTTTGATAAAAAAGCTATATGTTCAGCCTCCTTTTCTCTATATTTGTTGTTATTATTATTATTATTTTTAACACACAACTGGGTATCGTCGGGTCTCAAATTTGACCCGCGCGATTTTCTTTTGTGTGGCATTTTGTTGGAATTAACTATAAACATCTCTCCTTCTCTGAATTCTCCTCTTTTATCCTCACCAACAATCGACCAGACAAATCAGTCGTTCTTCGAGCAGTGCAAGTAAATAAAATATAGGTTTTGGGTCAGATTTGAAACCGACAATACCGTTTACGTTATAACTTTTTTCTTAATAGTTTTTTTATTTTTATGTTTTGGAGTTTGTTTTCTGTTCTTTTTTTTTTTTTTTTTTTTTTTTGGCGCATCGACATCTTGGCCATTAGCGCCTACTATCATAGTTCTTCTTATTTCCTTATACTACACGAGCTGGGATGACACATGTGCAGATTGTTTTCTGTTCTATTTTTTAATATTATTCTATAATATTAAATATTATATAGTAAATATTACATAATATTTAATATTATTGCTGATAACTGGTTCTGTTCAGTTAAGCTGGTCCATGAACTAGGAAAGCTAAATTTGTCTTACTCGGGGACATTACGAAAAAAATAAAAAAGAAAACCCCCCTTATATAATTCCAAATAAAAATAACTACCGTCGGAACTTCATTGTTTGTTTTTACTGGCAACAAAACGGTGGTGTTTTGTACCAAAACGAAACAAGTATGTTATACTCGCATCATGATAATTCAGTACTTGCAGAATTATGGAAAAATGCAACTTTTGCATTTTTTAACTTATTTTTTTTTGGTTTTTCTTAATCTTATGAAACAAATTTAACAAAATATTCATCATTTTCTAAGAAAAACTAAATCGACTTTAATTATATCAATGACCTTTTTAAAAGTAATGAGCATTTAAAGTTTCGGGTCAAAGCTGACCCGACGATACCAGTTGAAGGTGAGATTTTGAGGATACCAGTTAATGGTTAATAAAAGACGTTTCAGACCACCCTGAGGTTCATCTTCAATCAGATTGATGTTGTTGATGTTTTTAACTTGTTGCACTAATTGCATATACGTAGATCTACTACTTTTTGTTCCTAACATTTTTCCAAGATAGCTGAATTTAGGGTATTTTTGGGAGAGGGTTTTAAATTGTCGTTATTTATGCTGTTCTGCCTTGCAACTTATTTAATATAATTAAAAAATCAAATTTGTGACTTTACTAAATATATTTTCCAGTATTTTGAAAATTTCTTAAAAATGGCTCTTACGATCATGCGATTTTACAATCAGAAATCTAATATTTTTATCTCCTTACCAAAAACTATTAAAATGATAATTATAAGGGTTGATTAAACGCCAAAAGGTACACAAATCAGCAAGTACCCAACATTTCATTAATACTTCCTTGATATTATCTAAGTAATTTTACTGCATTAATTTTCATTAATATTTTTTAGAATTCATTAGATGTCACAGACCCTTATGCTGGCCAGTTCATTCATATTTTTTTTGTTTTAATTGTGGTAAAATGTATATTATATCTTCGTTATTAGATAGGTACTTTATTTTAACTCTATTCCAAAATATTCTTCGGATTTATCTTTAATATGCCCTTTATTCTGACACATATTCATGTTTGTTAAAGTAGAAAAAGACAAATTTAGAGTCGGCTACTGTTTAAATTTGAATCACGGAGGATCTAAAACAATATTTCAGTCTTGAATTCGTCTTACCAAAATATTCGTGAGCACAAATAACACACAGTTAATAACAAGTAGATTATTCAACAATATTTATTCATTTCACATTGTAATTTAATTTAGTCCCCCTAATTTTATTTATAGTAAAATACTGGAATATTTGAATTGGGTACAAATTTTTTAAGCTTCCTTAAGACTGGCTTCTTTAAATTCCTCATTTATTTGCCCAAACAATTTAAAGAATCTTTTTTTGTGGTACCAAAATTATTCAATATTGGTTACTATTCTAAATTTGTCATAAAAGAGAAGATCAAATATTGTAGCAATAAATGTTTTTTATTTTGATTTCAACGGCGAGAAAATTAGCCACCTTTGGTCCAGTAAAGATCAGGATGCTGTTAATAGACAACAAAAACAACTTCATCGTAAACAATAACATAGGCTCAGCTCCGGTTTCTTAAATTAATGGAACAAGATAGAAACAGCTTCTTGTATGTTGTAATTACTTGCGACTGTACATTGTCTTTCTTACTTCTATTTTTATTTTTATGTACTTGACTCCTTAAGAAAAACTTACAGTTTAAAAAGTTAAGTATAAGAGTTGATTAAACGCCAAAAGGTACACAAATCAGCGAGTACCCAACATTTCATTCATACTTCTAGAATCATAATTTTTAGAATGTATTAGATGTCACAGACCCTTATGCTGGGCCTTTTATCACCCTTAAATATTTTTCTGTTAGAATAATAAAAGATGTATCTCATCACCATAGTTAGCATTAAAAAGGCACTTCATTTTAACTCTATTCCAAATTATTCTTGCGATTTATCTTCATACTGAATAATCATCACATTCACTCGCACATTAAACAGAAAAAGGGAAAGTTGGAGTTGGGTCTTTTACTGTTGTAATATGAATTACGGAGTTAAAAAGAAATTTCAGTTTTGAATTCGTCTTACGTGAGCCGAAATTACAAAGTTAGTATCAAATAAATAATACTTGTAACTGTAATTTATTCATTTTCAAACTTTAATTTAAAGTAGCCCTTTAATTGAGTAATTGTTTCGAAGAAATTTTATAACCAACTAAATATATGCATATCTATTTTATATTACATATACTCGTACGTTATGTATAACATTGTGTGGAGAACACCTATATTAACAATATAATTCAAGAAAACTACATTAACATTAAACATTAGCAAACTAGATTAATTACATATTATTATTCATGCTTAACTCAGCATAAAGTAAAGTACCAATCAGTTTAATTCAAAAATGAACTTAAACCGACGATTTTTACTTTCTTCTGCTGCGCTTAACTTCCACTTAAATCAGATGTTAAAAACAATAACAAAATAAAATTGGTACGTACTTTGGTATATGCATTTTTAATTTAAACGTTAAACCATTGTGAAAACAACTAGCTAGGAATTTTTGTGCGTGTTTAAAGAACAATTTTAATCGTCTATTGAGACTTTTAATGACCAACTTTGTCATTAAATAATAATTTGTAAGTGATTTTTTTAATTGTTAAATAAAATCACCCTTTCCCTTCCTGGTACAAAGAAAGAAGTTACCAATGAAATTCCAACTGTAAGAGAAGTAACCTAATTATTTATTTATTCTACCAAAAACAAACAGAAAAGGAAAACTACAAATATTAACCTCCTCGGCGGCTTAGACATGGATCTAAGCAAGACCGACATCGGAGGATCTATCTCTGGTAGCGAATCTACAACTTCTTCATTAAACCGATCTAAACGAACTTCAAACACTCTTAACCTTTCTCCAGATAAAAAGAAAATAAGAAATAAAATCTTTCAGTTCACTTCACCTCCTTCAACACGTCAAGCAAATTCTGTACTTTCTCAGACTCCGCAGCAAAACCAAACAGCTTCAATGCATAACTTACCGGCAACAACTTCATCAGCACCTCCACAACAAGTACAGTTTGTGTCAGATTTTGCTACACCTAATAAACTAAATATACTGCCAGAAGTGATTGACCAACCCGAGGACAAACCGCCTCCTATCTATTTATACAAAGTCTCCAACTACGTAACGCTCAATAACGAACTCAGACAACTCCCTGGGAGCAGAGAATTACACATGTAAAGCAGGCACTGACAATATTCTGGTGTCAACCAACACTATTGCAACATATAGGGCCACAATTCGGTACCTGCACGAAAAAAATATTGAATACCATACATACCAACTAAAGAAAGACAAAGCCTTCATAGTCGTTCTCCGCCATTTACACCATTCCACACCGCCTGAAGAGATCAAAGCGGAAATAGAATCGAAAGGGTTCAGAGTAAGAAATGTTAGCAACGTCAGGCGCCTGATCGAGAAGAGTCCACTTCCTCCATCCTTTGAAGATCTAGAACCAGACAACAACATCATCAAAAACATCCTTAACCTCACAAAGATACTCAACACAGTTATCCGGATGGAGGAGCCCTATACGTAAAACAAAGGAAATTGCCCAGTGCAAGAGGTGCCAACAATAAGGGCACACCCGCACTTACTGTCATATCATTCCGAGATGCGTCAAATGCGCAGGGTCCCACTTCGGGGAAAACAAAAACCAAGAAACTCCACCTACCTGTGCACTCTGCCATAAACAGCACATTGCCAGTTACAGTGGATGCCAAGTTTACAAGGAACTATACTATACAAGCTTAAAAGTCCGTTATTTGTGTAAATATAAGGAAATGAACCAACATAGTTACTCAAAATAGCCTGTTCGTTGTTGATACGTCATTAGCACTAACTTATTCTAACTGTATTAACTTATTACAAAATTAAAATTTAATAAATACATGAATTAAACATAAGTATAGTGTCTAAACTGTATTTTAAACAATAAAGTTGTACAATAAAAGCTTAAAAAACTGTTTATTTGTGTAAATATAAGGAAATGAACCAACATAGTTACTCAAAATAGCCTATACGTTGTTGATACGTCATTAGCAAATAAAAAATAATAAATACATGAATTAAACATAAGTATAGTGTCTAAACTGTATTTTAAACAATAAAGTTGTACAATAGAAGCTTAATAGACCGTTTATTTTGTATACCTTTCCATTTTAAGCATTTTTATTTAATTTACAAACTATATACTTTTTATAATTAAGTATTTTGTGGTGATATATGGTTAATTGAGCTTCTATTAACCTGAAAATAAAAGAAATAAAGGAAAAAAACTCGAAATTCGGCGTTTAAAAGTGCACGAAAAGTGGGTAAAATTGACTATTTCTATCCGGGTAACATAATACGGTAGGAGCTTCGCTTACAATCCTGGTCAGCTGGCCGGCACCGAATTGGAGAATATGACAGCCAATCAAATAGCAGTATTTTAGAAAAGGGGAGTTGCATTACAGTTGGCTTAAAAACTTCTCTACCAGACAGCGACCAATAACGATGAATAGGTGTCAGCCAGAATGAGTTTTGATGTAGAAGGAGTAAACTGCTGTTTATTTGTTATATTATTGCACTAAAACAAAAGTTTTAGGCAATATCCTTCATCTCAATGGTTATTAAATGTTACAAATAAGCTAGTTCATCAATTTAAGAATTGTATAAATGTTTTCATATTGCCAGCCATGTCCATTTGGTTATCTACGTACAATATTACTATTTATTGTTACTTTATAATGAAATTCTATACTATAAGTCGAATTAAGGATGTTAATTTACTATTCTTGCTTTATATGTAAAGAAATAGACCAACGTAGTTACTCAAAATAGCCTGTACGTTGTTGATACGTCATTACAATACAATATATTTATTGCTTATAAAGGTTACAAGACCCTTTAGCAAGGAGTTTGCGTTCGACATTTTTTTTTTTTTTTTTTTTTAACAGAAAAATTTGTAAATTAAATAACACTTTACTATACAAGAAGAAAAAAACAGAAATAAGTACCTGTAACATTTAAAATTATAAAAAACAAAAATAAAAAGCCAAGCTACTGAGATACAAAATCTAAAATAAAACAAAGTAAACATGAATATAACTACAATATAACTATAAATATAACTGAAATGAAGACTTTAACAGATATTAAACAACCAAATAAATATTACTGGCCAAGGAAACCATGAGATACATATTATTATTCCAATTGAAATTCAACAAATTTATTCATTCTGTTCATTAACTAATAATATTAGCTATTCATTAATAATAAAAGAGCGCAACTTAAAAGCTCCGATAGTGTAGTAATATAAATCATTAATTTTCATCAAATTATCTATGGTAAGAAGTTCGGACAGTCCACAATTGGTACCCTCTATGTATTTATCTATGTAATGTTTTCTGAGCGAGCTGTAAATAGGACAATGCAAGTAGAAGTGATTCAAATCCTCTTCTTTCTTCATATTGCAGATTGTACATAAATTTAGATAATCCAGGTGGTATTTATTTCCTTTATGTAGAATATATAAATTACTATTGCCGGCTAATCTGATCTGTGCTATTATTCTAGTTTTATGGATTGAGTTTCTACAAGTTATGTAATTTTCACCTAAACCTAAAGTGCTAATTTTTCTGAAAACGGAACTAAAAGAAGAATTAATACACCTATCGATACTCAAACTGAGACAATGATTTTTTAGTGTTTCTAAAATAATATGCTTATTCTTAATCAGATCTGAATCACGTTCAATCTGAGTACTAACATCGATGCCAATAAGAGAAAACTGATTTGAGATTTGAGAGTACCAATTGTATTCCTCCGAACCACTTTCATGCATCTGTTTCAGTCGCATAAGACAAATTTTTGGGTATCTAGAATCAGGCATTTTAAGGATAGTAGACAAATAGTTAATAATTCTTGAAACTATGTTAACAATTAATGGTACACTTCCAGTTTCTATCATTACGAGGTAATTAGGGGTATTGTACGGTAGTAGGAGGAGTCGTTTTAAGTACATGGTCAATACTTTCTCAACTTGTGGAAGGTACCTAAGTGACCAGATTTCTGAACCATACAATGCAGTTGCACCTACTATAGAATTAAATAATTTTAATTTTGAATCCCAGCTATTTGATTTACCTGATATTAGTATTTTATTGATAACAGAAGTTGCACTGAGACCTCTGTTTGTTAACTGCTTAGCAGCTATTGCGAATTTTCCGGTCGAACTGAATGGAATACCCAGGTATGTGAACTGGTTTACATACTCAATTACGCTTCCTTCATAATAGACGGGCAAGATTCTTTTCATTTTAGGAGAGCGTCGAAATACTATTATTTTTGTTTTATCAGCGTTCAACTCTAACGAATTGATTCTGCAATATTCTGAAACACAGTTCAATTTCTGATTTGCGTCACTTCGCGAATCTGCAAATAAAACTATATCGTCCGCGAAAGAGAGGCTGAGAATATCGATATTTTCTTCTATTTTTATTCCTATTAGATTACGTGACCTTATAAAATTTTCAAAATCCGATATGAAAAGACAAAATAATAGTGGCGACAAAGATTCGCCCTGAAGCACGCCTTGGGTGACCTGTACTTTCCAGTCAGATATTTGGTTGTTTAATATTAGTTTTAAGTTTGCATGTTCGTAGAGATTACTCAACAGTCTAATTATTTTGGCGCTAATACCTAGTGAATATAATTTCTGCCATAGATAGCCATGTTTAATTGAGTCAAATGCTTTACGGAAGTCTATGAATATGGCATATAAGTAATTATGTTTTAGATGTGAATGAATGCTTACAGTAGTGTTTAACACAAATAAGTTATCAATACAAGAGCGTCCCCGCCTGAAACCCGATTGCCCTTCTGGAAGTAGATTATTAGATTCCACCCAGTTCATTAGTCTTGTAGCAATTAAAGAAGTGAATAACTTAGTCACCGTATTTATTAAGGAAATTCCCCTGTAATTTTCTGGGACATTTTTACAACCTTTTTTAAATAACAACAACATCAACGTGTCTGACCATTCCTTCGGAACAATTTCAGTGCTGTATATTACATATACGTCATTAGTACTTACTTATTCTAGCTGCATTAACTTATAAAAATAAAATGTAATGAATGTATGAATTAAACATAAGTATAGTACAACATTATTGTATAAAATACAGTTTAGACACTATACTTATGTTTAATTCATGTATTTATTATTTTTTATTTGCTAATGACGTATCAACAACGAACAGGCTATTTTGAGTAACTATGTTGGTTCATTTCCTTATATTTACACAAATAAACAGTTTTTTAAGCTTCTATTGTACAACATTATTGTATAAAATACAGTTTAGACACTATACTTATGTTTAATTCATGTATTTATTATTTTTTATTTGCTAATGACGTATCAACAACGTATAGGCTATTTTGAGTAACTATGTTGGTTCATTTCCTTATATTTACACAAATAAACAGTTTTTTAAGCTTGTATAGTACAACATTATTGTATAAAATACAGTTTAGACACTATACTTATGTTTAATTCATGTATTTACATGTAAATAAATAAATTGAAAGAAAAATAGTTATGATTTGGGAATTTCATTAAAACTATTGTATAGGTGTCAATCATCAAAAACTGCAGGAAAAAGCGTAACGTTGAAAAACACCCAACTTTGACAATTTTTTTTTCTTTTTCTAAAAAAGAGAAAATTCCCAAATTTTCTCTAAAATTTAGGGCAAACCCTCCTTCATAACTGTAATTTTTTTATGTATGTATAATAATAAAACTGATTTAATAGTTGAGATTAAATCACTATTTAAAAAAAAAGGAAAAAAACTTGTATAGAAACAATTGTATATCTAAATACAAAGTTGTGAAACAGACGTTTTGCATATAATGTTTTTAAAGCAGATTACCACATTAACTTTAATATAACATTGAATAGAGGGAGGAACAAGTGACCAAAGCTGAACTGTGTTCATTGCATACACAAAGGGATTTGCAATTAAGTTAAACACTGCACTAGATGACTGTGGCCTGGCCGACAGGGTGTGGAGAGAGTTAACATATTCCAGTATGGCTGATTGCCCGCAGTATTAATTACAAAATAAGTGAAGTTGGCGTGCGCAGATCAAAGCCAGATGGCGCCATTCAAAGACTTGACGAGCCCAGAGAACGGTGCCAGTTTATATTGTTGCGCGCTATGCAACTGGTCACTTGCAACGTTCGTCAACAACTTACGTATTCCCTCTTCGCATTTAATAACCTCTCTCCTGTAGCAAATTATTTAAAAAGTGGCTCACCCAATTCTAATTGAATTTGAAGTAATCTCAACTCAATCTATGGTTACAATGTTACTACAACAATCTAAGTAGGACAACTTACATTTTCGTCCCTTCTTCAAATTAAAACAATTTTAAATAAAAGTAAATTCGAAGCATTGTTAACTTCCTGAAATAGTTAAGAGGACGTCCAACAATTAGTTCAAATTTTTTATTTAAAATTTTCATCGGGAATATCCGGAAATACGAGGATCGTTTGAAAAGTCCGTGCAAAAATAAAAACTACTTAATTTTTTGGGGAAAACCTTTTTTTATTTTTCAACATAGTCTCCTTTTAGGCTTATACACTTCGTCCAACGCTGCTCTAGTTTGTTGATCCCTTCCGAATAATAGGATTTGTCCAAGTCTGAAAAATAGCCATTCGTTTCTGCAATCACCTCCTCGTTTGAATAAAATCTTTTTCCCGCCAGCCATTTCTTCATATTGGGGAACAAATAGTAGTCCGAGGGAGCCAAGTCTGGAGAATAGGGGGGATGTGAAACGAGTTGGAACCCTATTTCAATTAATTTTGCGACCACAACTGCTTAGGTGTGAGCTGGTGCGTTGTCGTGATGGAAAAGGACTTTTTTGTGGGCCAATCGTGGGCGTTTTTCTTGCAGCTCGGTTTTCAAACGGTCCAATAATGATGAATAATACGCACCTGTAATAGTTTTACCCTTTTCCAGATAGTCGATGAGGATTATTCCTTGCGAATCCCAAAAGACAGTCGCCATAATCTTTCCGGCCGAAGGAACGGTCTTCGCCTTTTTTGACGCAGATTCCCCCTTGGTAACCCATTGTTTAGATTGTTCTTGGTCTCAGGAGTGTAGTGATGTATCCATGTTTCACCCACAGTGACGAAACGACGATTAAAGTCCTGCGGATTCTTCTGGAACAGCTGCAAACCGTCCTTGCAACACTTCACACGATTTTGTTTTTGGTCAAGCGTGAGCAATCGCGGCACCCATCTTGCGGATAGCTTTGTCATGCCCAAATGTTGATGCAAAATATTATGTACCCGTTCATTCGAGATGCCCACAGCACTAGCAATCTCACGCACCTTCACTCTTCTGTCATCCATCACCATATCATGGATTTTATCAATGATTTCTGGAGTAGTAACCTCAACAGGGCGTCCAGAACGTTCAGCGTCACTTGTGCCCATATGGCCACTCCGAAAATTTTGAAACCACTTATAAACTGTTCTAATCGAAGCTGCAGAGTCACCATAATGTTTATCAAGCTTCTCTTTAGTCTCCTGAGGCGTTTTGCCATTCATAAAGTAGTGTTTAATCAACACACAAAATTCTCTTTCGTCCATTTTTTGAAAATCACTCGACTTCCTCGATTCAAACGAATGCCAAACACAAAGAAATAGACCGATCTGGCTGAAACTTGGTGTGTGTTCTTCCAAGACATGCTACTAACTAAACATAACCTCGATACGCGCCAGTGGTGCTATCTCTCTGACTTTGCACGGACTTTACAAACGACCCTCGTATTTTCAACGAGATCCAAAAATTTAAGTAGTTCTTACAAATTCGACAAAATCAAAATTCGTATGTCAAAACCAATACGTGGTGCATATGTCTTAATTCAACTGAGACTTACTTTGTCCGTCTGTTTTCTTAATACATTTTATTTGTTTGTTTAAATAGTGTTAGAAAATTTATTTTGCATTTAATGTTAAATGATATTTTAGGGCTATCTAATTGTTGAATTTTAAAACCTTTTTGACTGTAGTGAGGTTGTAGGGGACCTGTGAATCACCTTTCCTTCAACATTGTTTATATACAGTGAACTCGAAATACAGTGAACATGGAATAACAGTAACAAGTAAAATATTCGCCTATTTTATTTTAGGCGGAGCTTAACGTCCAACTACCAATTAGGTGTCGTGTAAGGGGGCGAAACTTAACTATAAACATTTTTTACTATTAAATAAAAAGTAGCCATATGCGGGATTCGAACCGGCGATCTCCTACACACAAAGCCACGTTCTTGACCACTAGACCAACACCCGTCCTACATGTAGTATCTTTTCGAATAAATTCTTTATACATATTTTTTGTTGTTGTTGTCTTTTTAGAACAAAATTCTAAATTTAAATAGAATCTATTTGCTGTAATTGTGGTCAGATAAAGACCTTATAAATGGTTAGGCCACTTTTACTTTGGTCGTGCATTTTTCTTAGGGCATCCATGTCCAAGCAAAGAAGTTTTCATTCGTTTAATAACCATCAGAAGCTGTGATACGATAAGGTGGTTGAGTGTTCGGCATGTGGTAGAGTAAATTGGGTTGCCGCAACTTAATTAGAGGGTGGTTGATTGAATATGCCAGTTCCTGTAGCAAATTGGTTAGAATTGACTACTTGTAAACGCTCAAACCTTGTAATCTAACAACGCTGTTCATGTATTTTTACTTTTATATAGATAAAAGGATAGTAAATGCCCTTAAGGAGCACTTTTCTTGGAATCCTTAATGAGAACTATAGAAGAAAAATATTTTTACTTTTTTCTTTTAGTAGAAGAACATTTCAGATGGTTTACCCAACTTTAGTATCAATTTTTTTCTGAATAAACTACCCTTTATGCTGAAAACCAGCGTAAAAATAGATGGTATCGTAATGAAAGTGCTCACTAGACGCGGACAATGTCGTTCTCTTGGTAAATAATGCTCCTACGGTGTATCGCCTAATTTCTTCACATACTAAGAGAAGTAAAAAAAGAAAAATCGGTAGACCTACCGGCCACTGAAATTTTTCAAGCCCGTTCTGCCGGGAAATTCCTGTCCAGTCTACTTTATAATGTAAATTTATTTTCTTACTAATGGTACATACTTAAAAGAAATAATTTCCTTAATATTTTTTTAAAAAAACCCTGATGATGGCGCCAAATTTTTGGTTTTACCCTGGGCGCCAAATTTTACTTCGCATGGTCCTTAGTTAGTTTAGTTTTTATTTTTTAATGATTTATGGCGCGTCAACATCTTAGGTTATTGGCGCCCGGAGCTTTTTTCAGTGCACTGCCGGCCCACGAACAGTGTTCTCTCGTTACAAACAACACTGTCAATCACCGGAAAGTGAGCTGTAAGAAGCTACTAGGAGGAGAAAATCTAAGGGTCAGCAGCTGGATTCGAACCCGGGACCTCAGCGTGGGAATCCAATACGCTAACCGCATAGCTAATCCCTTCCTTATCGAGTTAGTTTATTGAAAATAATTTTATTATGTCAACTTTTATAATTTAAGACAACAGATATTTGCCACTTATCCCTAACTAATAATTTATGATGTGTATAATAATGTAATATCACGCAACAGCAATTGTAATCTGGAAGAACTGTACTTCTGCGGCCAGCGTGAAAGATGGTGCGAAGTAGGACGAACGGCTTAGCTCGTACCCTTAACAAGGGCCTCCGTGTCGCCCTCAGTCAGTCTGTTAACAGTTAGCCAGTCAGCTAAGTATACGTTAGATGTAGGTCATAATAGTAAGTGCGTAGACACATCTCTCTGGCCAGAGTTACAAGAGCCAAAAAGAATATTGGTACATTGTCTTTCACCGTCTCAGGGTGAGTGAATAGTCCGTTGTTGGACAGTCATCAGCTACAAGGTATGGGTGCATACCCTACTTCAAAATAACCAAATTCAGGAAACTATACAAAGGCTGATTAGCTCGTAAGAGAAACGGAAGTAAGGTTGGCGTCACTCCAAGCGGAATATGCACCCTTATACTTAAAATTCATGCGAATATAAATATTGTATTGATATAACTGACATTGTGCTAAATTCTTTCTCATTGTTTGGCCTCAGATACCAATTAACTGCGGACGACAAATAAAAGAACCGATTTATATCGATACGTTCGGCATAAATATGCCCTAAATTGAAGAAATCTGTTTTAAGTTCTATTTATAATGTATTTAAAGTGCAATATAATTTCATCACAAGTAAATAAATGGCTACTTACGTTGTGGAACCATGCAAGGCGATAGGCTTTCGGGTTGGCTCGGATATTACATTCAAAGTAGACATCGTCTCCTTCCTTGATATCATCTGGGTTGAGTGTTGAGCCCATTTTTAATGTAACTACTGGCATGTCTAGGCAGAAAATGAAACCATTTTTATTGGTCAAAGCCGTTAAATAAGAATTTTATGATATCCCACTATTCTAATTATTGTATTAAACAGATAAATGAAAATAAGGGGAGATTCTGTACAAGACACTTCTTAGACCACCATCCAGCCTGCCCAGTCTGGAGATTACAGCTAGCAACACATTGTAGCCTGCAGACTGCACATAAACAACAAAACTGCAACAAGCATACACTCGAATGAAACAGTTATACCCACTAATTAACAGAAACACACCGCTCTAAACACTGCTGGCACAGTTCTGCTCTATAAGACGCTCCTTAGACCTCTTTTAACATCCAGCCTGCCCAGTCTGGAGATTACAGCTAGCAACACACTGTAGCCTGCAGACTGCACATCAACAACAAAACTGCAACAAGCAAACACTCGACTGAAACAGTTATTCCCACTAATTAACAGACACACACCGCTCTAAACACTGCTGGCACTGTACTGCTCTACAAGACGCTCCTTAGACCTCTTTTAACATCCAGCCTGCCCAGTCTGGAGATTACAGCTAGCAACACACTGTAGCCTGCAGACTGCACATAAACAACAAAACTGCAACAAGCATTACACTCGACTGAAACAGTTATACCCACTAATTAACAGAAACACACCGCTCTAAACACTGCTGGCACTGTACTGCTCTACAAGACGCTCCTTAGACCTCTTCTAACATCCAGCCTGCCCAGTCTGGAGATTACAGCTAGCAACACACTGTAGCCTGCAGACTGCACATCAACAACAAAACTGCAACAAGCAAACACTCGACTGAAACAGTTATTCCCACTAATTAACAGACACACACCGCTCTAAACACTGCTGGCACTGTACTGCTCTACAAGACGCTCCTTAGACCTCTTTTAACATCCAGCCTGCCCAGTCTGGAGATTACAGCTAGCAACACACTGTAGCCTGCAGACTGCACATAAACAACAAAACTGCAACAAGCATTAAACTCGACTGAAACAGTTATACCCACTAATTAACAGAAACACACCGCTCTAAACACTGCTGGCACTGTACTGCTCTACAAGACGCTCCTTAGACCTCTTCTAACATCCAGCCTGCCCAGTCTGGAGATTACAGCTAGCAACACACTGTACCCTGCAGACTGCACATCAACAACAAAACTGCAACAAGCATACACTCGACTGAAACTGTTATACTCACTAATTAACAGAAACACACCGCTCTAAACACAGCTGCACTGTACTGCTCTACCAAGACACTCCTTAGTCCTCTTTTAACATCCAGCCTGCCCAGTCTGGATTACAGCTAGCAACACACTGACTGAAAAGACCTGCAGACTGCACATCAACACAAAACTGCAACAAGCATAGACTCGACTGAAACAGTTGTACCCACTAATTAACAGAAACACACCGCTCTAAACATTGCTGCACTCTACAAGACGCTCCTTAGACCTCTTTTAACATCCAGCCTGCCCAGTCTGGATTACAGCTAGCAACACACTGACCGAAAAGACCTGCAGACAAGCATACACTCGACTGAAACAGTTATACCCACTAATTAACAGAAGCACACCGCTCTAAACACTGCTGGCACTGTGCTGGTCTACAAGACGCTCCTTAGTCCTCTTTTAACATCCAGCCTGCCCAGTCTAGATTACAGCTAGCAACACACTGACCGAAAAGACCTGCAGACAAGCATACACTCGACTGAAACAGTTATACCCACTAATTAACAGAAGCACACCGCTCTAAACACTGCTGGCACTGTGCTGGTCTACAAGACGCTCCTTAGTCCTCTTTTAACATCCAGCCTGCCCAGTCTGGATTACAGCTAGCAACACACTGACTGAATTGACCTGCAGACTGCACATCAACACAAAACTGCAACAAGCATAGACTCGACTGAAACAGTTGTACCCACTAATTAACAGAAACACACCGCTCTAAACATTGCTGGCACTGTAGTGCTCTACAAGACGCTCTCCTTAGACCTCTTTTAACATCCAGCCTGCCCAGTCTGGAGATTACAGCTAGCAACACACACTGGCGAAAAGACCTGCAGAGTATAATAATGTAATATAATTACAGTCACGATTATCTGTCATAACGCGAATAATAGCTAACACATCAAATAAAATACACACAAATAATGCGAGAAATCAGTATAGCATTTTTCCTGATTTCAGAACGAATTTTCCTTTTTGATACCACTTTAGTTAAGTGTTTTCCCTTTGGACAAATTAAGTGAATAATTAAGTTTTTCAGCTCAAAATCTCATGTGTGGTTAAATCAAGAGCCTCATTTCTCCGACAACTTCCGAAGATAGCCGAAAGCCATCCCTCAGGATCATTATACTATAAAGCAGCAATCCACAATAGTCTGGACAAGTGCAGGAGGCATTTCGTAAAATCCTAGCCTCCGTTCTCTTCGTAGAGAACTTAATACAAAAATTATTTATTTACTTTTTTTCAATTAGAGCATGATTTGTATGCTTAAGTGTATGTAGTTATAAGAGTTTTCTCTGATGGTTTTTAACCAAGAGTATTATCTTTGAGGTGTTATTAATGTTCATGTTTTGTTTATTTTCCCAAATTGGCCTAATAAAGATATTATTATTACGAGGGTCGTTTGAAAAGTCCGTGCAAAAATAAAAACTACTTAATTTTTTGGGGTAAACCTTTTTTATTTTCAACATAGTCTCCTTTTAGGCTTATACACTTCGTCCAACGCTGCTCTAGTTTGTTGATCCCTTCCGAATAATAGGATTTGTCCAAGTCTGAAAAATAGCCATTCGTTTCTGCAATCACCTCCTCGTTTGAATAAAATCTTTTTCCCGTCAGCCATTTCTTCATATTGGGGAACAAATAGTAGTCCGAGGGAGCCAAGTCTGGAGAATAGGGGGGATGTGAAACGAGTTGGAACCCTATTTCCATTAATTTTGCGACCACAACTGCTGAGGTGTGAGCTGGTGCGTTGTCGTGATGGAAAAGGACTTTTTTGTGGGCCAATCGTGGGCGTCTTTCTTGCAGCTCGGTTTTCAAACGGTCCAATAACGATGAATAATATGCACCTGTAATAGTTTTACCATTTTCCAGATAGTCGATGAGGATTATTCCTTGCGAATCTCAAAAGACAGTCGCCATAATCTTTCCGGCCGAAGGAACGGTCTTCGCCTTTTTTGGCTCAGATTCCCCCTTGGTAACCCATTGTTTAGATTGTTCTTTGGTCTCAGGAGTGTAGTGATGTATCCATGTTTCATCCATAGTGACGAAACGACGCTTAAAGTCCTGCGGATTCTTCTGGAACAGCTGCAAACCGTCCTTGCAACACTTCACACGATTTCGTTTTTGGTCAAGCGTGAGCAATCGCGGCACCCATCTTGCGGATAGCTTTGTCATGTCCAAATGTTGATGCAAAATATTATGTACCCGTTCATTCGAGATGCCCACAGCACTAGCAATCTCACGCACCTTCACTCTTCTGTCATCCATCACCATATCATGGATTTTATCAATGATTTCTGGAGTAGTAACCTCAACAGGGCGTCCAGAACGTTCAGCGTCACTTGTGCCCATATGGTCACTCCGAAAATTTTGAAACCACTTATAAACTGTTCTAATCGAAGGTGCAGAGTCACCATAATGTTTATCAAACTTCTCTTTAGTCTCCTCAGGCGTTTTGCCTTTCATAAAGTAGTGTTTAATCAACACATGAAATTCTTTTTCGTCCATTTTTTGAAAATCACTCGACTTCCTCGATTCAAACGAATGCCAAACACAAAGAAATAGACCGATCTGGCTGAAACTTGGTGTGTGTTCTTCCAAGAGATGCTACTAACTAAACAACCTCGATACGCGCCAGTGGTGCTATCTCTCTGACTTTGCACGGACTTTTCAAACGACCCTCGTAGTTAGTTATTAGTAACTAAACAAAGCGATGCTTTGTACCTTTAAAGACTAAAGGGAACTGCACAGGTAAGAAATGTGAATTTGTTAAACTTCAAATATTTTGTAAAGTTGATTGGGAGATATTTAGAATTCAGCGTTCACTACACCAAAATGGATGACAACGTCTGTTGTTGAAAATTAAAAAAGAAGAAGAAAAATTCAGTCAAAAATGAATGAAAACAAGCGTGACTTGCTACTAACTACAATGCTGTTTCTAGGCATCATTAGATCCAACCATGAGTTTATTTATTTGTTTTAATTTTCGACAAAACATTGGGAAATATAATTTTCTGATAATACACACGATCGCTATACCTCCATGTACAAGGAGCGAGAGCAAGAATAAAAAATACACTATACGTTTAGTGCCAAAAAGCATCCTCCCTATGCCATATATAATTTCTTTTTATGTTAGCTTTTAATTTTAAATTAAAAATTCATTTTTGAAACTTCATCGTAAAGTCTACATCTTAAAATCAGTTAAAAATCCGTCTGGTACTGCATTAAATATGTAAGCACTTTTCAAAGGTCGGCGACTTAATTTTTGCTTTTGCTTACAGGAGAAATCGACGTAGTCTTTAGATGCTGATGAAAAATTGACAGGATAATTATAAACATCATTTGAAAATAAAACGAAATAATCTAAAGTTAGAAGCACCCAGTTACAATATTATTTATAAACATTACGTAGTTGATAAAATTTTCTTCAGACTAAGTGGAGAGATGGGTATAGCAGCTACTGCAGGTATAAGAGGATATGGACACGTTGTTTTCTAGCAATCACAACACGTCCTATGTTAGGAGACACATTGGTTGGAGGAATGATGAAGGAAAAACTATGAAAAAATAGAAAATAAGGCAATGTTAACGTAAAATTCAAGAAAACACGAATATATTAGATTAAACTTATATTTTTATAAAAAAAAAAATGAGCAAATACCAGAGGCTAATTGAACTACGATTTATGATTGGCTGAAATGAATGATGGTAATTTAGGAAGATGGTAGCGAATAGAACAAGGTGTTAGTTTGACTTCGGATGCCACAACTCTGCCGCAACAGACCCTTTAGGGTTGCGGTGGCCTAGGGCTTTTTGGCCAACCCTTGTACAATCTAATCTAATTTAGCTTCTAGCGGTAGATCCGCTGGAATGTCCTTTCATTCTACTAAATCCTTCCTCTTCAGCCTTTCTTGTTAACTAGCTATCCCCAACACAGCTCATGTGAGGTAGGGTTGAGTTATGCTCCTAAATCTTGGCTGGCTAGATTATGCTGGATTATTGTAAAAGCAGAACCTTTTCTTACTCTGGTAAGTTTTGTCGTTAAACATAGATCCAACTCACTCTATGTACTCACTTTTAAGATACTCATTTCCTAATCAATAATTGAGTATTTTCCTGCTCCAATCGCTTAATACTTTACTAAAATTTAAAATTTGGGTTGAAGGTTCTTTGATTGAGTTGTTCAGATCCGTCTGCAGAGGTAGATGGACTCGACATACTAAGTTCAGGAGCACAATTAGGGCAGAGATTAGGTTACGGACTTCAAAACGTTTGTGAATTGATCAGGGACGGTCTTCCATTCAATAAAGGAATTCAATGAATGATAAATGAGCTTTCCTCCTTTAATTCTACTAATTGTCTTGTTTCAGTATTAACTTCAATAACATGCTTCAGTATTAACTTCAGCAAGTTGCTTCAGTATTAACTTTAGTAACTTGCTTCAGAATTAACTTCAGCAAGTTGCTTCAGAATTAACTTCAGCAAGTTGCTTCAGTATTAACTTCAGTAACTTTCTTCAGTATTAACTTCAGTAAATTGTTGCAATATTAACTTCAACAGCTTGCTTCAGAATTAACTTCAACAACTTGCTTTAGTTTTAACTCGGTGCCTACAATACTTCATTTCCATCTAACTTACTGAACTTTTTCGACTGATTAACATCGCTAACTATTACAACATTTCAGCCAATTTCTGATAGAACAATTTGTCACATGCTACATCCAAGCATTTCTGATGGCTTATTCATTTTATTTTATTTTTTTTTAAGTGTACTACAATAAGAATAAAACTGCATAGGTGACCCGTAACGTAATGTCAAGACAAATCCAAAATAGCATTTACCTTCTGCGCCATAATTATTTAAATTTATTTCGTTAAGTAAATTAAGTATGATTAGTAATTAGTGTGTATATAAATTACTTTATTGCTAAGATAACTTTATGTTAGTTTTAATAAATCATATTAAGTTGTTTATTAGGTGCGTGTTATTCAGATAAGGTAGAACTAACTCTCTATAAATAGACGCCACGAAAGCCAAGCGGTTATAGTAGCGAGCCGCAAACCTAAAAGATGTAATATTTGGGTTCGATTCTGGTATTGTCTAGTGTGTTTAAATGAAAAAAATTAAGTAAAGTATGTTAGCTTTTCGTCTCCGTTCACGACATCTCTTAGGTAATTAAAAAATAACTACGTTCAACAATAAATGGAATATTCAGTGGCTAGTCCACTTCTAGCCTCTCACTAATCCAATAGTCTTCAAGTTATTATAATAAAGTAATTATATATACAGGATGTTCATTTTAAGACGGCTCAAATGCATTTCATGCTTAAACGGTTGATCTGAGCGAAAAATGGTAGAGGAAAAATTTGTTGCGGGCACCTCTAGTTTCAGAATATGTGACTTGACCCCCATTTTCATATACACAGTTTTAAAGAGTATAAAAAGTTATGAAAGAAACCGGAAACCGCAATTCGATATCTTCAAAATTAAAGGTGCTAGGCCATTTCAAAATCTGGATATTTATTAATCATATTTCAATTTTTTAACTTGTTATCAAAGAGAAAGAAGTGCTCGCGATAGGTCATTTTTATGTATTTTTTCATCTCCTTTCTACTAAAAATATTGCCAAGGCAGTAAAGCTAGCATTTTTCTTAATATCGGGAAATAAGTCGTTTTCCGAATGATTTTTCTAAGAAAAATCAAATGTTAAGAGCTTTAGATGTTCTCAAGCATACACAAAATGGCCAAAAATTAATTTTACATCTGTTACAAACAAGAAGGTTTAATAATTATTTGGTAATTTTGGGAGAGTTGCGTTTAATTACCAAAAAAATTGGAAACCTCCTGCCACATATTTAAGTGATCAATATTTTTCATGTAAAGGATCAAACTTATTCCTTAATTTATGAAATAATACACTTTACTCAACTTGTGCAGCATGTACTATGCCTTCAAAGGTGCCTCCTCAGATACAGAGAGCAGTTGATAACCTCCTGGCTAACCTCCTGGCAGAGGAGGCACCTTATTCTGAAACTAGCGGTGACGGGCAACAAATTGTTTCCTCTACCATTTTTTGCTCAGATTAACCGTTTTAGCTTGAAATGCATTTGAGCCGTCTTAAAATGAACACCCTTTATATTAGTAACTGACTCTGTGCTAGGGTAGAAAGCAGATTACTCTGATCACAGGCCTATTCACGGGGTTACGGTAGGTTCAGGAAGCATCTGCGCAAGGTGGGGCTTATTAGCTCGTTGCAGATTGTGGTTAGGAAGAGGAGGAAACGGCCTCTCACTTGTTGTTCGATTGCACAATGAAACCTTTAGATCGTTGAGACCAAAGGAGATAGTAGCGCAAAAAGAACTAGTAGGGAAAGTCCTCAACCTCTTTAGTAGGGGAGGTTTCGTCAACTAGATCCAAAAAGGGTATGGCACAATAAGCCATTTGTGGCTGCGGTGCCGTGGGGCATAGATCTCGCCCCGCTATTTTAATCTAATCTATATATTTACTGATTGAAACATGAATTATAAATTTAAAGAACAATATAATTTAATACTTACAATGGACATCCAATTTCCATCTAGCCTCCATTGCTGAATCAGGTATCCAGGGATTCTCAGCTCTACAGGTAAGATGTTTACCATCGTCATCGATGACCGGTGTGAAGGAGAGGATGCTAACACTTTGATTGCCTTTGTCGGTCACCTGCAACAGATTTTTAACAGCTTCGTGTTTAACCCGTTCTACCAAAAAAGATATTAGGTGTTAATTAATGAAGAAATTCCCCACTTGTTCGGCACATCCAGCAAAATCAAAGCTGTTACTCTACAAATTAAAAGAAACATCTGATGAGTTAACTCAGATCAATTTTTCTTACTGCTATGCTCAAGTTTCTAACTTACAAATATTCTTCAAATTCTAAAAACGTTTCAGTCAAGTTTTAATTCGAACATTATCATTTTGTAAATCCGTACCTTACACTAAAAATTTAACCTTACAAGAAAGCTTATCCCCAAACTCTTTCTGGAACTGCCCCCTAAACTGAATTTGTAATTCAATTTAAAAACTATAAATTTTAGTGAATTTAAAAAGTTTTATAAGTAAATTTAAAGACTCATTTCCGAGACGGAGAGACTCAAAAAAAGTTAACAATTCATTGAATAGAAAAATGAGGCACTTCAGTTTGATATATACAGTCGAGCACATACATAAAGATATATATGTCGAGATATAAAGGACACTCTCACTAGCGACCACCTCCATTTACGGACAGTTTTTGGATTTTCCCCGTTTTACTCCTATAAACTTTCTTGTATAAAAGAACCTCCGTCTAACTCTACATAACGACCGCGGGGCATTGATTTTGGGGAACGGATTATATGCTTCACCTCCCACCAACGACCACCTTATTCTTAAAAGTTCCTTTGACGCGGTGATCAAAATAATTATCCCCTCTCAAGTTTTTTTTTTTTTTCTGGTTTTTCCTAAAGTTTCCTGTATAAGCTCCATACATCTTGGACCATTTTAATCATTTTTCAATATTACTTTGGACGAACAATATCATTTTTCCCGATATGTCTCTCAAACGAAAGTGGTTAACTCTAGAAGAGAAAATAAATGTGTTAGAAGATTTTGCAAAAACCAAATCGAGCCATCGTCAACTCGCCGAAAGGTTTGTTCTATTTTTCTAATAAGAGATGATAGTATGAAGATAATTTTACCATAAATTATCTTCATTAATAATTATTATTGTTATGAATAAATGTGATGATTATTATAAACCTTATTAAAAAAATATACAGTGGAACCTCTCAATAACGGACAATAATATGGTAGTTTTTTCATAAATTTTTTGGATAATTAAGAAAAATTTGATGCATATCATATAGCTGCAATAATTATGCAATTATGTACGTTTTTAAATCTATTAATAATAAACAATTTTTAAATAGATGTTTGGAAAAAAAACCTGCTGCTTGCCTACCTCCTTCTAACGACCACCTCCAAACAGCGGCCACTTTGCTTTCCCCCGCCAGTGTCCGTTATTGAGAGGTTCCACTGTATATTTTTTTAAACTCAAAATTTTAAAAACATCTTTGTGTACTTTAAAAAGGCTCAACACAATCGAAAAAATATTTAAACTAACCAAAAAAAAAAATACTCTTCTTTCGTAGTGAGGGAACCGTAATCATCCAAGCGGGATACATTTGATTGGTTGCACTATTACTGCAACCAGATACAGGATATGGGTGCGCTTAATTCAAAATTCTTTTTTTCACTCAATTTCATTTAGTTTCTCAAATTTCCTCGTTGTTTTTTTAACCAATATTGTTGAAATAATGGTTTTATTGAGTGTTTAGAATAACATTATGAGGAAATATTACGAAAATTTGGTATTTGATTTATCATAATTGGAGATTGTGTGAACATGTGCCGCTACTAATACGTTTCATTCATGTCTACGTATATTACTGATAAATACACAGTAAGCACTGCCACAACACTGCGTTCAATTTTTTTCTACGCCGAAATTAAAGCTATTATTTATACTTCAGCTTCAACAATATAAACAACAAACAGACTGAATTTGACCTACAATAAACGGCCAAAATTACAACATGGCAGGCCTATAGATTCTATATCCCTAATTAAAAGCCGTTCTATTGTCTAATAGAATAATGGGATTAGAATTGATTATATTTTCCCTTACCAGAGGTAAATGATCTTCGTAAATTAGTCTCATCTTAAGGTTTAACAAGTACGAGGGTCGTTTGAAAAGTCCGTGCAAAGTCAAAGAGATAGCACCACTGGCGCGTATCGAGGTTATGTTTAGTTAGTAGCATCTCTTGGAAGAACACACACCAAGTTTCAGTCAGATCGGTCTATTTCTTTGTGTTTGGCATTCGTTTGAATCGAGGAAGTCGAGTGATTTTCAAAAAATGGACGAAAAAGAATTTCGTGTGTTGATTAAACACTACTTTATGAAAGGCAAAACGCCTCAGGAGACTAAAGAGAAGCTTGATAAACATTATGGTGACTCTGCACCTTCGATTAGAACAGTTTATAAGTGGTTTCAAAATTTTCGGAGAGGCCATATGGGCACAAGTGACGCTGAACGTTCTGGACGCCCTGTTAAGGTTACTACTCCAGAAATCATTGATAAAATCCATGATATGGTGATGGATGACAGAAGAGTGAAGGTGCGTGAGATTGCTAGTGCTGTGGGCATCTCGAATGAACGGGTACATAATATTTTGCATCAACATTTGGACATGACAAAGCTATCCGCAAGATGGGTGCCGCGATTGCTCACGCTTGACCAAAAACGAAATCGTGTGAAGTGTTGCAAGGACGGTTTGCAGCTGTTCCAGAAGAATCCGCAGGACTTTAGGCGTCGTTTCGTCACTGTGGATGAAACATAGATACATCACTACACTCCTGAGACCAAAGAACAATCTAAACAATGGGTTACCAAGGGGGAATCTGCGCCAAAAAAGGCGAAGACCGTTCCTTCGGCCGGAAAGATTATGGCGACTGTCTTTTGGGATTCGCAAGGAATAATCCTCATCGACTATCTGGAAAAGGGTAAAACTATTACAGGTGCATATTATTCAACGTTATTGGACCGTTTGAAAACCGAGCTGCAAGAAAAACGCCCACGATTGGCCCACAAAAAAGTCCTTTTCCATCACGACAACGCACCAGCTCACACCTCAGCAGTTGTGGTCGCAAAATTAATGGAAATAGGGTTCCAACTCGTTTCACATCCCCGCTATTCTCCAGACTTGGCTCCCTCGGACTACTATTTGTTCCCCAATATGAAGAAATGGCTGGCGGGAAAAAGATTTTATTCAAACGAGGAGGTGATTGCAGAAACGAATGGCTATTTTTCAGACTTGGACAAATCCTATTATTCGGAAGGGATCAACAAACTAGAGCAGTGTTGGGCGAAGTGTATAAGCCTAAAAGGAGACTATGTTGAAAAATAAAAAAGGTTTACCCCAAAAAATTAAGTAGTTTTTATTTTTGCACGGACTTTTCAAACGACCCTCGTAACAATGTGACTGGCACAGTAATTTGTAATTTTGGTGCGTTAGTGAGACACGCAAGTATCAAACGAAATAAGATGCGTATAAGTATAATTTTTATTTGTTCTCAGGGTACTAACCTATACAAATGGAGTATTGGTACAAAATTATTACTTAACATAAAATAACTGAAAACCAAAAATGATTTCTTACATAAAAGATAAAAAACTAAAGACAAAATAAAAGACAAAATATACAAAATAAAAGACAACTAAAAGAACTAAAATTTATAAAGAAAAATAACAAAATGCTTTTTAGTTTTCAATATTAATAATGAATTCTCTAATTTTTAAAGCAGATTAAATTTAGTGAGACTGTCAATTACTAATAAATTAAGTAAATTTTCTTCGTTATCGCGCTTAACTTTAATAAATTCTGGTAAGTATTCGTTCCTGGCAGATCTAAATGATGGGCATACCAACCAGAAAGTGGTGTAAAGTGTCTGGGGCACCTAAATTACAGCAGATACAGTGATTGTTGTCCACATTGAATCTGAAAAGACTGCCTTTAAAGATCACAAGACAATTATCAGGATGGCCTAGCTTCAGTTGACTTACAATCCTCTGCTTCAGAATGCTACCTCTATATTCTAAATACCATTCTCTTTTACCCAAGTTACTGACTTTCCTATATAGAGGATGAAAACCAGAGTTTAGAGTTAGAAGATATGTCAACTGAGAGATTGTGGTTTCTTACTTTTTCCAAAATATTAGAAATGTCTTTAGTCTGACAGGAGTTACTTACCAGGTTCAAGAAAATGTTGAGCACCAAAACGATTCAAATTATATTTCAACTGGGAGTACCAATTGTTTTTTTTTTTTTTGGGCGCATCGACGACTATGGTCATTAGCGCCCCTAGAGCTGTGTTCTTTTCTCGAACTAGGATGGCACATGTCTCTCCACCCGATTAGCGTCCTACCAATATCTCACCAGTGAGGCATGGCGGAGCCCCGGGTAATCCGACCTAGGTCCACACTTCCCTTCATAAGTTATCGGCCCAGCCGACAAGAGGGAGTGCGGGTACCCAGTAGTGCCATCCTCTTCTTACCCAACTCATTTGTCTCATCTCAGTTTTATTCACCACCTAAAGGCTATTTGCATTTATATCCTTAACCAAACTATCCTAGCTATCAGTTTTGAAACTTTGGGGTGTAGTACTCTTATAAATATTCCTACACCCCTTACAATACACTAAGCCTAGCAATATGTACAATATATACACTCACTTATACCTACATTCTTCTTAATTAAAACATTCATGCTTATAAATACATTTACGCTTATAAATACACTCTCGCTGATAAATACACTCACGCTGATAAATACACTCACGCTGATAAATACACTCACGATGATAAATACTCTCACGCTGATAAATACATTCATGACTTCTAATACATTCATACATCGTCCATCCAGAGGGGAGAGTACTCGATATTCCTCTCCCCCTTTGTTAAACTAACCTATTAGCTAACCTAACTATTAGATAACCTAATCCTAAATTTTATGATAAAGTTGAATTTTCTTCAAAAATGCAAATAGCCTTTTTTTGTGGGAAGACCCTATTTCTAGCACTGCACGCAAATCATCTGGCAGACCTGCTTGAGCTCTATGTTGACGCAGGGTCTGGCACTCTTCCAACACATGTGCCACAGTCAGCCTTTCATTGCACCATGAGCACCTAGGTCTTCTAGCCCCAATGAGAAGATGCCCATGGGTCACTCGAGTGTGTCCAATCCTCAGCCTCGTAATTATTACCGATTCTCGCCGCGGGAGATTCTCAGCTGCTGAACGTTGCACCCGTGGTTCAATATCTTTCAATTTTTCATTTACGTAGTCCCACTGATGCTGCCATTTTCTAATTATGTTTTCTTTAATGTGAGCTTTTAGATCAGTGGGTCGAACAGGGATGACACTTTGTATTTGATTAGAGGCGGCACTTCTTGCCGCCTGATCCGCCTTTTCGTTCCCAGATACGCCAATGTGGCCTGGCACCCATGCGAATGTCACCCTCTGTCCATATGTGCGTAGTTGGTGCAACATATTATTGATATTAATAATCATTGGATCAGCTGAGAATATATCCCGGAGAGCCATCAAAGTACTTAAGAAATCTGACAATATTAATACTTTATTATACTTCTTTTCAATAATTAATTTCAGGGCCTGGCAAATCGCGTACACTTCTGCCGTGAATACTGTGGCGTATGGAGGGAGTGTCCACTGCAGGGTAACGCCCTCCGTGTACACGGCACATCCTACACCATTGTCTATCTTCGACCCATCTGTGAAGATAGGTCGGTGATCGTAGTAATAATTTAATATCTCAAGTAATTTCTGTCGATAGACAATGGGAGATGTTTCGTTTTTCTTACATATTGTCAGATCCAAACGGACGCAAGCAGGAGTCATTAGCCAGGGAGGGGAGTTGCTAAACCCCCACCCCTCTACAGGACAAAATTCCAGACTCGCCGATTCCATGAGGCGTTTAGCTCTAACACCTAGGGGCTGCGTCCGCGTACTTTGTTGTCGAAATTCTTCATCGAGTACCAATTGTATTTGAAATTATTACTTGGGTTGCGATCTAAAGAAATTAACCTCTTCATACATATCTTTAGCAATCATGAAATAAGATGCGTAATTCTTATAAACATAGAGAATCAAAATCAGCCAATTTTGGCTCCAAGTATAGGAATTTAATTCACGTGCCTCACCCATAATCAGTACAAAGGGTTAAAACAAAAAAAAAATCATTTTTCAATTTCGAAAATATGAAATCAAAGTTTGCAAATACTACCCTATAATAACGCGATGTAAGAGCATGCATAAAATAGGAGTAAATTAATATGAGAAGTTGGTTGTTATTTCTCATGGGATATAAAAGGGTGGTGCTAAAGGAAAAAAATCTGTCACCTATATTATGGAGGAGATAGAGTGGCCGGGCAGTGACGGAAATTTCATCTATAGTTGGTTTAGCTGATATCGCGACTGACAGGTGAATGCGCTTCCTTTAATGGGGACGGTTGGCAAGCATTGTTTGGTAAAGTTTGAAACTGGTTGGCAATCAGCGGTTGAATAGATCGGCATCCTCCCCTCAGAACAAAATTCTGTTTTATTTCCAGCTATAAAGTATCTTGTGGTAAGAACAATGAAGCCTAGTGTCTCCTACATAAATGTAATCACTTGTTAAAGAACAAAAACAGAACACCTGTTGAGAATTGAAATTTACTGTGAACACTTACGAGAGATTTACTTACACTCGAGTTTTTTTTTTTTTTTTAAATTTATTTATTATTTTACAACAGGTTACCATTGCATTAAAACTGGCTCTCTGTGCATTCTGTATAGCATGCAAGCTGAGGAGAATCTGGAACAAGTCCTGCTCCGAGAAGTCACTATCTTACCACGTTTACTACCAGCTCAAAAGGTAACATAGCCAATATATTAATTGTTGATTCCATAGCTGAATTGAATGCATTGTATTCTTTTATTATAATAATATTATTATTAATTAAATCTCATATTTATGTTTATTTATTTGCATATTTTTAAAGTTTATTTCGTGATTTACAGGGTGTTCATTTTAAGACGGCTCAAATACATTTCATGCTTAAACGGTTAATCTGAGCAAAAAATGGTAGAGGAAACAATTTGTTGCCTCTAGTTTCAGAATATGTGACTCGATTTAGATTCCTGCCCGCATACGCGGCAGAAGCGCGTCCAAAAGTGAGGGTTCGCAGTTGACCCCGCGGATGTTAAAGAGTATAAAAAGTTATTGAAAGAAACCGGAAACCGCAATTCGATTTCTTCAAGATTAAAGGTGCTAGGCCATTTCAAAATCTGGATATTTATTAATCATATTTCAATTTTTTTAACTTGTTATCAAAGAGAAAGAAGAGCACGCGATAGGTCATTTTTAGGTATTTTTTTCATCCCCTTTCTACTGAAAGTATTGCCAAGGAGTAAAGGTAGTATTTTTCTTAATATCGGGAAATAAGCAGTTTTCCGAGTGATTTTCTAAGCAATAATCAAATGTTAAGAGCTTTTGATTTTCACAAGTATAGACAAAAAGGCTAAAAATTAATTTTACTTCTGTTACCAACAAGAAGGTTTAATAATTATTTGGTAATTTTGGGAGATTTGCGCTTAATTACTAAAAAAAATTGGAAACCTCCTGCCACATATTTAAGTGATCAATTTCTTTCATTTAAAGGATCAAACTAATTCCTTAATTTATCAAATAATGCACTTTACGCAGCTTGTGCAGCATGTACTGTGCCTCCAAAGGTGCCTCCTCCGGCTCGCAAGTCAGTTTGGACAGCAGGTTATCAACTGCTCTCTGTATCTGAGGTGTGTATATACATCATGATTGTGTGTAGAACCCCTGCAATGAGAATCTTCCTCTAAATAAATAATTTTATCTAGGTATTTATCAAGTAATTTACAATATGTATAAATATATAACAAGTAAATAGAAAGTACATAAGATACATTGGTGCTTGAAGAGCAGAAGGAGAGAAATTACCCAGCGGTAACACTCTCTACAGGATGTTGTAATTAATAATGGCGATCATCTTCAGAAATCAAGGAAGACTCAGGATCATTGACAATTCAGTCGGCGAGAAGGATTTTGGGGGATGTCAGAGGAGGCGAGAGACAGTACGAGAGGATTAGAGCAAGTAGTGAGTGCAGTTTGGAACTAGCGACATTTCTTCTTGGCAAGTTGTTGCACGAATGGGATGCTGAGGTCGTTGTGAAGAGTGAGGTAAGTCACGTAGAAAAAACTTTAAAAACTTAACTTTAAAACAGTTAATGTAATTTAAATGATTTAATAGAGTAATAGCAGTTTCGAACTTGACCATGTGTGCGACAACATCTGAGAGGTCATTGGCCCGGTGCGAACAGGGGCTTTGAAAGTGTTCTCTCGTTACAGACAACACCATCCTTCACCGGTCAGTGAGCTGTAAGAAGCTCCTAGGAAGAGAAAATCTAAGGAGCCAGCAGCTGGATTCGAACCCGGGATCTAGTAGACGCTAACAACTCAGCTAATAATAAATATGCAAAGTTTAAAGTAAAGTCAAAAAAATGTAAGCGTTATTTTACTTTTTCGCTGTTATTGTAAAACATGAATAAACAATTGTGAAAGTAATCGAGCTGAAATAGATGTGCTCTCAACACATCCCAGATTGAAATTTAACTGAAACTTAATCAACTTAAGAAACTTTCAGCGAAAACACATATTTGCTGTGATAATCGTTTCAATTATAAACTAAATTATGAACTTTTGTATAACAAGATTATTCGAATATGAAACAACTTTTAGTTGATCTTAGTTGCTGAATTGTGCAAGACTCCAATATTTAGTATAGAATAATAGAAGTATTTCTAAACCTAAGTGCGTTTATATCATTACTACGGCACCCAGATTCTAAAAATGTAATTTTACATTATCTTTCTTAATTGTACTTAGTCGTATCGAATTTTCCAATTTGAATTTTTACAGGAAATTGATTTTGAATTCTGTTGAATTTAAAAATTCTTGATTATAACACATGCATCTTTCTCTTAAATTAAAATTCTTGAGCCCAGGAGATTCCTTAGAAACAAAAGGATCAAGGAGTACGCTGCCTTGGCCATAATCCTTGATGCACCTGTAGACTGCACATCAACAACAAAACTGCAACAACCACTACACTCGACTGAAACAGTTATACCCACTAATTAACAGAAACACACCGCTCTAAACACTGCTGCACTGTACTGCTCTACAAGACGCTCCTTAATCCTCTTTTAACATTCAGCCTGCCCAGTCTGGAGATTACAGCTAGCAACACACTGACCGAAAAGACCTGCAGACTGCACATCAACACAAAACTGCAACAACCACTACACTCGACTGGAACAGTTATACCCACTAATTAACAGAAACACACCGCTCTAAACACTGCTGCACTGTACTGCTCTACAAGACGCTCCTTAATCCTCTTTTAACATTCAGCCTGCCCAGTCTGGAGATTACAGCTAGCAACACACTGACCGAAAGACCTGCAGACTGCACATAAACACAAAACTGCAACAACCACTACACTCGACTGAAACAGTTATACTGCACTAATTAACAGAAAGACACCGCTCTAAACACTGCTGCACTCTACAAGACGCTCCTTAGACCTCTTTTAACATCCAGCCTGCCCAGTCTGGAGATTACAGCTAGCAACACACTGACCGAAAGACCTGCAGACTGCACATAAACACAAAACTGCAACAACCACTACACTCGACTGAAACAGTTATACTGCACTAATTAACAGAAAGACACCGCTCTAAACACTGCTGCACTCTACAATACGTTCCTTAGACCTCTTTTAACATCCAGCCTGCCCAGTCTGGAGATTACAGCTAGCAACACACTGACCGAAAGACCTGCAGACTGCACATTAACACAATACTGCAACAAGCACTACACTCGACTGGAACAGTTATACCCACTAATTAACAGAAACACACCGCTCTAAACACTGCTGCACTGTACTGCTCTACAAGACGCTCCTTAATCCTCTTTTAACATTCAGCCTGCCCAGTCTGGAGATTACAGCTAGCAACACACTGACCGAAAAGACCTGCAGACTGCACATCAACACAAAACTGCAACAACCACTACACTCGACTGGAACAGTTATACCCACTAATTAACAGAAACACACCGCTCTAAACACTGCTGCACTGTACTGCTCTACAAGACGCTCCTTAATCCTCTTTTAACATCCAGCCTGCCCAGTCTGGAGATTACAGCTAGCAACACACTGACCGAAAGACCTGCAGACTGCACATAAACACAAAACTGCAACAACCACTACACTCGACTGAAACAGTTATACTGCACTAATTAACAGAAAGACACCGCTCTAAACACTGCTGCACTCTACAAGACGCTCCTTAGACCTCTTTTAACATCCAGCCTGCCCAGTCTGGAGATTACAGCTAGCAACACACTGACCGAAAGACCTGCAGACTGCACATAAACACAAAACTGCAACAACCACTACACTCGACTGAAACAGTTATACTGCACTAATTAACAGAAAGACACCGCTCTAAACACTGCTGCACTCTACAATACGTTCCTTAGACCTCTTTTAACATCCAGCCTGCCCAGTCTGGAGATTACAGCTAGCAACACACTGACCGAAAGACCTGCAGACTGCACATTAACACAATACTGCAACAAGCACTACACTCGACTGGAACAGTTATACCCACTAATTAACAGAAACACACCGCTCTAAACACTGCTGCACTGTACTGCTCTACAAGACGCTCCTTAATCCTCTTTTAACATTCAGCCTGCCCAGTCTGGAGATTACAGCTAGCAACACACTGACCGAAAAGACCTGCAGACTGCACATCAACACAAAACTGCAACAAGCATTGAACTCGACTGAAACAGTTATACCCACTAATTAACAGAAACACACCGCTCTAAACACTGCTGGCACTGAACTGCTCTACAAGACGCTCTTTAGACCTCTTTTGACATCCAGTCTGCCCAGTCTGGAGATTACAGCTAGCAACACACTGACCGAAAAGACCTGCAGACTGCACATCAACACAAAACTGCAACAAGCACTACACTCGACTGGAACAGTTATACCCACTAATTAACAGAAACACACCGCTCTAAACACTGCTGCACTGTAATGCTCTACAAGACACTCCTTAGATCTCTATTAACATCCAGCCTGCCCGGTATGGAGATTACAGCTAGCAACACACTGACGAAAGGACCGGCAGACTGTACATCAACACAAAAAACTGCAACAAGCTGCATACACTCGACTGAAACAGTTATACCCACTAATTAACAGAAAGACACCGCTCTAAACACTGCTGCACTCTACAAGACGCTCCTTAGACCTCTTTTAACATCCAGCCAGCCCAGTCTGGAGATTACAGCTAGCAACACACTGACCGAAAAGACCTGCAGACTGCACATTAACACAATACGGCAACAACCACTACACTCGACTGGAACAGTTATACCCACTAATTAACAGAAACACACCGCTCTAAACACTGCTGCACTGTACTGCTCTACAAGACGCTCCTTAATCCTCTTTTAACATTCAGCCTGCCCAGTCTGGAGATTACAGCTAGCAACACACTGACCGAAAAGACCTGCAGACTGCACATCAACACAAAACTGCAACAAGCATTGAACTCGACTGAAACAGTTATACCCACTAATTAACAGAAACACACCGCTCTAAACACTGCTGCACTGTACTGCTCTACAAGACGCTCCCTTAAGACCTCTTTTAACATCCAGCCTGCCAGACGGTGGGAGTACAATACGCTAACCGTATTGTAGTAACGTAGCTAATCCCTTCCCTTCCATTATATTAAATTGCATAAATTACTTTTTTCAGTATAAATTAAAAGTTATATTTATGTGATTATTATTATTGTTTTTTTTGTTAAGGATGTATTTTTCGTAAGATTCTTATTTTTTTTAATCTGTTGATTGAATGAACTACAATTTAAGCCATAATCTTCTGACTGACTATTATTTAATGATGTCAATTATCATAAAATTTATGTGCACTACAATATTATTTTTGTGTAAATGCTTGTAATAAAATGTGTTTTCTATCTATCTAACCGTAATTGTTGCTGGGAATATGGAACAACGTTTCAATTGCTTTAGCTTTGAGGCGTGAACAGGATCCGGCTAAAATCTAGCCAATTCAGAATGAAAACCAGTTATCAAACCGGGCAATAACCATTTACTTTCCATTCTCTTTAACCGACTCTGGCCGGCTACAATTCACTGGGCAATAGCTTGTCATAAATATGGACCATGTCCGGGAATTGAATGATTGGTCTCATTTATTCTAATGGCGGAATAGCAAGATTTATGGGCTGGTTTGAGTAGAGACAAACGGCCGGGCTAACTTCGTTCGATATCATCTATTAACTTAACTTCGCTGGGGTTAATTAAAGGAACAAAGTGAGAACTCAATCAGCAATTCACACGAATCTTGCAAGTACTGCTTTTCGCTGATATTTCACCTAACTTCTCTACAAGGAAAACATCAAACATCTTTGTTAAGCAGTTTTATAACTTCTTTTTACTGAACAAATTATACTGTTAAAACGTTTTCTAAATTGCAAACTAAATAAATTATAAATAATTATTAACTTCCTTTAAAGGAAGAAAGGAAAACATTTTTGTTTAACAATTTTATGAACAAATTATACTGTTAAAACGTTTTCTAAATTACAAACTAAATAAATTATAAATAATTATTAACTTCCTTTAAAGGAAGAAAGGAAAACATTTTTGTTTAACAATTTTATGAACAAATTATACTGTTAAAACGTTTTATAAAATACAAACTAAATAAATTATAAATAATTATAAACTTCCTTTAAAGGAAGGAAGGAAAACATTTTTGTTTAACAATTTTATGAACAAATTATACTGTTAAAACGTTTTATAAAATACAAACTAAATAAATTATAAATAATTATTAACTTCCTTTAAAGGAAGAAAGGAAAACATTTTTGTTTAACAATTTTATGAACAAATTATACTGTTAAAACGTTTTCTAAATTACAAACTAAATAAATTATAAATAATTATTAACTTCCTTTAAAGGAAGAAAGGAAAACATTTTTGTTTAACAATTTTATGAACAAATTATACTGTTAAAACGTTTTATAAAATACAAACTAAATAAATTATAAATAATTATAAACTTCCTTTAAAGGAAGGAAGGAAAACATCTTGGTGAAACAATTTTATGACTTTTTTTTCTAAACAAATTATACTGTTAAAACGTTCTATTAAAACTGTCCGGTAGGACAGTTGTATAAGGGTTGATCGTCAAAAACTGCACGAAAAAGTGTAACGTTGAAAAACACCCAACTTTGACAATTTTTTTCTCTTTTTCTATAAAAGATAAAATTCCCAATTTTTCTTTAAAATATAGGGCAAACCCTCCTTTATAACTGTAATTTTTTTGCAACAACCCAGATCTAATAGATTTTGAGAAAAAAGTTGCCGAAAATGAGCAAAAACGGTTTTTTCAAAAATTGTTGTTGTTGTTGTTGTTACCTTTTTTGTAAACAACGTACCGCCTAAACGCGTGAACCGATTTTCATGAATGAGGTGTCATTCGATTCGGACTTTTATGTAGATGTGCCTTTTGGGGATCTCGACGCTGCACATCGAATGGGAGAGGAGTTAGCCCCCTTTATGTAAGGCCCCCTCCAAATTTTTGTGGTTTGTGGGTTCGATTCCCGTTATGGACCATAGTTTTTTTATTTAATGTTTAATGAATGAAATTATTAGTCAAGTATGTTTGCTAGTCGCCTTCGTCTATGACACCTGAAAATTGGGACAGCTTAAAAAGAAAATGAAAGGTTATATATTTGGAGGCTGAGGCGGGTGTTGGTCTAATGGTCAAGAGCGTGGCTTTGTAAATGAGAGATTCCCAGTTCGAATCCCGCCTATGACTACTTTTTATATGTAAGAAAAAATATTGTTTACAGTAAAGTATGTGCTTCCACCTCTGAATTGGTAGTTGGATGTTAAGCCCCGCCTAAAAAACTAGGCGATTACTTTTTCTTTAATTACTTTAATAATATGTAGCAGTATCTATTTGAAATATTTTCTGAAGAAAATTCGATTAAAGTTAGTTCTGGGCTTTAGATTAATGGGCTCCAAAAGAACCATTTTAACACAATTTATGGTTTGATTATCTATAAAATACTGAAGAGAATTAAATATGTAACCAGAATTCTAAATTAGAATAAAATTAGCCTACTATTAGAGCCACTTTACTAAATCGATTTTATTTTAATTTTTTTTTTCGATTGAGAAAACTGGCAAACAAAATCGATTTATAACATTTGGAAGAATACTTTGGGTAGAGGGGTGAAGGTGTAAAATACGAATTAAATTTTAAATAAAAGCACAAATTAAAAAAAAAAAAAAATACAAAACAGACTTTTTTTTAATTAATTTTTTAGCCATTTTTTTCGAGAATTGTGGCGTTTAAAATTAACATATGTACTTATTATAATTAAAATCAACTACTTTTAACAGCTAACAGTGAATTTCCAAAAAATGTAATTACGCAAACTGTGAAAAGAGATTTGTTTAATTTAGTATTTCTTTCTCTTAAGTAATTAATTTATATTGAGTTCTGATTGGTGTGCAGTTTGTTTGTGTATTATTATTATTATTTTCAATAAAAAAAAATTTGTGAACACTTAACAAAAATTTATGTGTTGTTTTTGTATAATTTGATTTATATTCAAGACGAAACCGCTGGCAGGCGGATATCCATGACGTAATAAGTTTGATTTATTTTTATATAATGAAATGTCTTTTTCGTATTTGGATTTTTCAATAAAAACTTTACTACTTTCTCACTACTACTACTAATACTAATACTAATACTACTACTACTGTGATAAGAGAATGATGTGTGAGTTATGCCTCTAGACTTTTACTGTTATTCTATTCACAGTCATAAAGTTTTCTACAAAGCACTTTTAAAAGCTCTAACAGCGGCTGATGTTTCTTATAAGCAAAAATTAAATAGGATCTTCAACGGAATGAAATTGAATTTTGAATAACTTTTTTCAAGTTCTTATGAACCAAAATAAATAAATAAATAAATAAAAAATGAAGAAGAGAATAGAAAAATCTGTTCAAAAAAGAAATAGGTATCTCTACTTTAAGGATATTGAGTTTTCAATTTCCAGCGGAGCATTCAAACTCATCCCATGCTGGAAAAATTCCAGGCAAAAACAAAACTGCAATCACGCCATATTTAAATATATATATATATATATATATATATATTAAAACTGTCCGGTAGGACAGTTGTATAAGGATTGATCGTCAAAAAGTGCACGAAAAAGCGTAACGTTAAAAAACACCCAACTTTGACAATTTTTTTCTCTTTTTCTATAAAAGATAAAATTCCCAAATTTTCTTTAAAATATAGGGCAAACCCTCCTTTATAACTGTAATTTTTTTGCAACCCCCCAGACCTAATAGATTTTGAGAAAAAAGTTGCCGAAAATGAGCAAAAACGGCATTTTCAGAAATTGTTGTTCTTCTTCTTGTTGTTGTTGTTGTTGTTGTTGTTGTTGTTGTTGTTACCTTTTTTGTAAACTACGTAGCGCCTAAACGCGAGAACCGATTTTCATGAATGAGGTGACATTCGATTCGGAATTTTATATAGATGTGCCTTTTGGGGGTCTCGACGCTGTACACCGAATTAGAGCGGAGTTAGCCCCCTTTATGTAAGGCCCCCTTCAAAATTATTATTACTAATTACTCTGTAAATCTTAGCCCGATTTTGATAAAATTTGGTAGGATGATAGAGTTAGGGCTCCCCTACGTAACATTAAAGCGGCGATCTGCTCTTACACTAGTTAAGGGGAAGTATAGCAATCGTTTCAAATTATCGACACGTGAACCGATTTTTATGAATGAAGTGTCATTCGAATCGAAATTTTGTACAGATTTGCACTTTAAAAGTCTCGTCGCTACGCCTCATATGGAGGGGAGTTTGCCCCACCCAAGTAAGGCCGTTTCTAAAACTATTATTACCAATATTTCTATAACGCTTTGTCCGATTTTGATAAAATTTAGCACGAAGAAGTGATTAAAGCTCCTCTACATGGCTGTGAAGTGCCATCATGCTCTTACACCTACTAAGAGGAAGTACTGAAATCGTTAAAATTATCAATGGGTGAACCTATTTACATTAATGAATTGTCGTTCGATTCAAAATCTTTGCCTCTTTGCCTTTTAGGGAGAAGTACTGTAATCGCCCGTTTATTTTTCTTACTCCTCTTAAAAGGAAGGTCTGAAATCGCAGTTTAAATTTGCTTTTTACGTACAAATACCTTCCTATTTTATATAAAAAGGCTTTCTCAAAAAAATTGTTATTGAGGATGGTTTGGGGACCGCAACTATAATCATTCTTTAAAAAGATCTCTCCAGTGGTAGTTACGGTTCCTACTTAACACCTTATCAGGTTATAATGTTAGAATTGCTTATTCCAAATTTAAAAAAAACAGTAAAGCAGATATGTAACTTAGCAAAATAGACAAAAATGAAAATCTATCCAAAAGGTACAAAAATCTCCTTAACAAAACTTACAGTTTAAAAAGTTAAGTATAAGGGTTGATTAAACGCCAAAAGGTACACAAATCAGCAAGTACCCAACATTTCATTCAAGCTTAGTTGATATAATTTAAGTAATTTTGCTGCATTAACTTTTCCTTCACATTTTTTAGAATTTATTAGATGTCACAGAACCTTATGCTGGCCATTTTCATCTACAAAAAATTTGTTCAAGTAGCACTGTAGATTGACTGTAATATCTATTAATCTATAATAATCAAACTATTAATTACAGGTTAAAAAGAAAACGTTATAAAAAATAAAAAAAATTACGAGGCTACAAAATTTAAAAACTTTTTTAAAAAAATGCTTACACCAACATACATCAATGATTTCGATTATTTTATTTTTAATAAAAATCGTCTGTTTAAGTTCATTCTTCGATTAAAGTAATTGTTACTTTATGTAGTAGTCAAACGTTTATAATAATAGGTAATAATTATCTGGCTTTATAGAAAATAATATAGTTTTCTTCAATCACACTCTCAATGTAGCTGTTCTTCTCACAATGTTATATATATGTTATGTAATATAAAATAAATAAGTATTGCATACTTTTAGGACAGATAATTATTCCAGTATTTTACTGTAAGTAAAATTAAATTACAATTGAGAAATGAATAATTGTTGAATAATCTACTTGTTATTAACTGTGTGTTATTTGTGCTCACGAATATTTCGGTTAGACGAATTCACGTCTGAAATATTGTTTTAAATCCTCCGTGATTCAAATTTAAACAGTAGCCGACTCTAACTTTGTCTTTTTCTACTTTAACATGCATGTATAAGATGTGACAACTTCAGAATAAAGGGCATATTAAAGATAAATCAGAAGAATAATAATTATTTGGAATAGAGTTAAAATAAAGTACCTATTTAAAAACGAAGATATAATATACATTTTATCATAAGTATAACAAAATAATATTATGAACGAACTGGCCAGCATAAGGGTCTGTGACATCTAATAAAGTCTAAAAAATGTGAAGGAAAAGTTAATGCAGCAAAATTACTTAAATTATATCAACTAAGCTTGAATGAAATGTTGGGTACTTGCTGATTTGTGTACCTTTTGGCGTTTAATCAACCCTTATACTTAACTTTTTAAACTGTAAGTTTTGTTAAGGAGATATATATATATATATCTGGTATGAACGATTTCACGTCCTTCTCTTACTCAAGGTTCTAAATCTTGGTATTTCCTACAAATTCGGAATGTTTACTAGCATTATACAGTTTGAAGTATTATGCATTGGACTAAAATGGAACTTTAGAGAGAAGCGTACTCTCATCCATTCTCTAACACAACTCACTTCTTCTAGAAATGGCCTTAAACTGATTTTTCATTTGAATAATTATACAAAAGAAGTAGATCTGATTGAAGATTTTACTTTAAACATAATTTTATCAATAACATTCCTCTTAAAAGTCAATAAACAAAAATGGCACTTTAGGAAGAAGTATAATAGTTTCCAAGAAGTGCAAAAAACACTCCTCTTAATAACAATAACATTCCTCTTAAAAGTCAATAAACAAAAATGGCACTTTAGGAAGAAGTATAATAGTTTCCAAGAAGTGCAAAAAACACTCCTCTTAATAACAATACATTCCTCTTAAAAGTCAATAAACAAAAATGGCACTTTAGAGAGAAGTATAAACGTTTCCCAGAAGTGCAAAAAACACTCCTCTTAATAACAATAACATTCCTCTTAAAAGTCAATAAACAAAAATGGCACTTTAGGAAGAAGTATAATAGTTTCCAAGAAGTGCAAAAAACACTCCTCTTAATAACAATAACATTCCTCTTAAAAGTCAATAAACAAAAATGGCACTTCAGGAAAAAGTATAACCGTTTCCATGAAGTGCAAAAAACACTCCTTTTAATAACAATAACATTCCTCTTAAAATTCAATAAACAAAAATGGCACTTTAGAGAGAAGCATAAACGTTTCCAAGAAGTGCAAAAAACACTCCTCTTAATAACAATAACATTCCTCATAAAATTCAATAAACAAAAATGGCACTTTAGAGAGAAGTATAAACGTTTCCAAGAAGTGCAAAAACACTCCTCGTCAATAAACACAAATGGCACTTTAGGAAGAAGTATAACCGTTTCCAAGAAGTGCAGGAAACACTCCTTTTAATAGCAATAGCATTCCTCTTAAAAGTCAATAAACAAAAATGGCACTTTAGGAAGAAGTATAACCGTTTCCAAGAGGTGCACTTATTTCAATTTCTTCTTTTTTTAAAGGCTCTTCAACATCTGATGACATTGGTGCCCGGAGGCTGTGGAAGCAGATTCGAAAAATTTTTCTCTCGTAACAGAAAAAAAAAAACGTTCCATAGCCGAACAGTGTGTTATAAGAAGCTTCTAGGAAGTGAGAAAAATCTAAGCGTCAGCAGCTGGATTCGAACCTGGGATTTCCGCGTGGGAATCCAGTATTTGCTAACCACTCAGCTAATTCAATTATTTTAGGTACATTTTCGATGTAAAGTTTACCATTTTTGAAATTTCTGTAAACGGTGGTTCAATAGAAGGGCAGAAAGACACCTCCTACAAAAAGAAGAAAGTGAACGAGGCTAGAGGCTATTTTGGCGGAAAACATTTACTCGTTCTCAGGCAACCTCAATCCTAAACCGGAAAACTCACTTTTTATCTCAACAACATTTCCACGTCCATTGCTCGACTTTTATTTGGACAAACCACTTACATGGAAACCCTCATGCTCGACTAAAAAGGATAGACTGCTAAAACAGATACAAAATGTTGTAAAGACTGCTTGACAAACGCTTTAAAATTGACGCTCTAACGAACAAAAGACGAATATAAAGTGCCCTAATCGCTTCTAAATGGACATAAGTACTCAAATTATATGGTACAGTCAAACGAACTAATTTCAACCGAATAAAATCCTACCAATCCTGAATCCTAAGAACCACAGTTTACCCCATTTTATGTCTCCATCCTCACCGTCCACACATACTTAAAATATTCCATCTGTTGCAGACTTAGGACTTAAAATTCCACACCAAATTAGCTTCCCATTTAATCTTTAATCCAGAACACTCAGGCGTCGATAGTCCAGTGTGATCATTTCACTATACAAGGGGATCCATTTAAAACGCACCAATCGCTAATAACGTTTTAGGAAAGCGGAAATCCGGAAAAACTCATGATGTAAACTAAATGTTTTCTTTTGGTCTAGTTTTCAAAATTTTTCACCCCAGATGCTGTATCATTATTTTTGGCGGAGTTACGGTCAAAAAACTGATTAAGATTTCATAAGCATCACTAGTTTTGACAATGATTATGAAAACTACATAAAAAACTGTGAAAAGTGACGTTAATCCCGTTACGATATCCCTAATATTTGTCGAGATATTTAAGATCAAAGTTACAATTTTATCAACTCGTGAACGGTTTTCAATATTAATTTTCCACCAGAAATACACGTTTTAGGGAGGTCCTCTGACTGCCAAAAAATGTTATTTGTGACGCAAAGAAATGTAGTGTAATGTAATGGTTTTTGGGAGAATCGGGATAAATTTGTTTTATCATCAAATTAAAGCAATCATCACATCATTTTAATGTACCCCTGTATGCAAGACTTCTTGATCTATGATTACGGGTAAGAATATTTTGCCAGGGTGTTGGTCTAGAGTGGTCAAGAGCGTGGCTTTGTAAGTGGGAGATCCCCAGTTCGAATCCTGAGTATGACTATTTTTTAATAAAAAAACAAAGTATTATGATTTATTACGTATTAAGAATGACTGCAAACGCGGGATTTTTCACAGTTTTTTATGCGGTTTTCATAATCGTTGTCATAAATCAGTGGTCCTTTGGAAAACCCGATCAGTTTTTTGGCCATTACTCCGCCAAAATGAAGATACAGCATCGGGGGTGGAAATTTTGTAAACTAGACCACAAAAAACATATAATTTATTTAATGGGGTTTACCGAATTTCCGCTTTCCTAAAAAGTTATTAGCGATTGGTGCGTTTTAAATGGATCATCCTGTATATAACGTCGAATAGTCCTGGATTGTCAGAAATAGTCTTCAGTAACCCGCTGTTGGACTAGTGGCTTACCAACTCTGGATTGGTCGCTTGCCGTTCACGATACTACGCTAATGCGTGCTTATGGTGTGTATGTATCGTATTTTAATCACTTTCAGCATTTTTGCTTGTTGCGTCATTGTATGCAACTTCGAAATTCGTAAATAAAATGACGCGCTCATTTTGAGCATGCGCTAATATACAGGGTTTGTCCCAAAAGTAATGAGCCTCATTTTTATGCCATGCAACTGTACAGCGCACACATGTGCGACCGGCTGGAAGTGGTGGAAGGGACTCTAGGCTTGCCAGCGACCCCTGGTTCAGTTGCGTACGAGCTCTCGGAGCGGTGGGACGTCATTTTTAGTAAACCTCTGCGCAGTGCCTCGTCGTGGTTAGGATGGAGAGAACTTTGGAGCAACGCTATGCGATAAAATTTTGCGTCTAACTCCAAAAGACGGCGAAGGAAACCTTTGATTTGCTCACTCAGGCCTTCAAGGATGATTGCTTGTCGTACTCACAGGGCAAAAAGTGGCACAAGTCGTTCAAGGAAGGCCGGGAAGAAGTGGCCGATGAGGCCCGTTCTGGGCGTCCATCAACATCGCGTACGGACGATAATGTCACTCGTGTGCGAGATTTGTTGAACAAAGACCGCCGAATGAGTGTTCGTTTGATGTCAGAACAATTACAGCATGGCCAAGTCTTCTGAAACAATTCGATGAACATCTGTTTTCGGCAAATTTAATTGTTCTGACATCAAACGAACACTCATTCGGCGGTCTTTGTTCAACAAATCACGCACACGAGTGACATTATCGTCCGTACGCGATGTTGATGGACGCCCAGAACGGGCCTCATCGGCCACTTCTTCCCGGCCTTCCTTGAACGACTTGTGCCACTTTTTGCCCTGTGAGTACGACAAGCAATCATCCTTGAAGGCCTGAGTGAGCAAATCAAAGGTTTCCTTCGCCGTCTTTTGGAGTTTGACGCAAAATTTTATCGCATAGCGTTGCTCCAAAGTTCTCTCCATCCTAACCACGACGAGGCACTGCGCAGAGGTTTACTAAAAATGACGTCCCACCGCTCCAAGAGCTCGTACGCAACTGAACCAGGAGTCGCTGGCAAGCTTAGAGTCCCTTCCATCACTTCCAGCCGGTCGCACAAGTGTGTGCTGTACAGTTGCATGGCAAAAAAATGAGGCTCATTACTTTTGGGACAAACCCTGTATGTATGAATCATAAAGTGCAATGTGCCGATTTATAACTCGCCACAGCCTCGCAGATCTACGGCAGTAATCTGGTGAATCGATCCATTCTAAATGGCTAGAAAAAAAAACAAAAAAAGCCTAATTAGTAGATGATTTTCATTAGTACTTTGTTAAAACGCTAAAGCTGGAAGAGAAAGTTTCTGAGATCTGGTCTTCACTGTGCTGCACTGGCGTCGCAACTCCCAACGATGGCATTGTAACTTGGGCTTTGTTCGGGCCTCATCCTCTTCCAGAGCCAATCCAACTTAAGTGGAGAACTTCTTCAATTTAATAGAAAATCATTAAATGGAAATGGTTCCTGCTCTCTCCCGTGCCTTACGCTGGTCCTCTACCCCAGCCTCTTTCTCAACTTCCCTAAAATACGCCCCCATTCATCCTGGGCCAATGAAATCTGATTGAACCCAACAGATAGCTCTAATACAGAGATTAGAGTGACGGATAAAAATTTATATAAGATTCTTTTTCTTTTTTTTTTTCTATCTTGTAACAGTTTTACCATTCTTTTGTCTTTTCCGTTTTTCTCGTACTTCTGCTAAAAAGAAGTGCTGCGATCGTCCCAAATTTTATGAAATCCAGTTTTTTTTTTTTTTTGAAGCTCAATAAATGCACAAAAATGCAGTTGAAAATTTTACCAGAAATCATCGATAACAAATTTTTTACACATTAAAGTAAAAATTTCATTGTTTATAACAAACATTTCGAGACTTTGGGTAAAGCAAATTTATAGGAAATTTAATGCTCTTTCATTTGGAATAAGCAGATTTGTTGTAGGATAAAGGATAGAAAAGTTACGGCCGTTTTTATGGTGAAAAACGCGTAATATCGGCGGAAAAGTCCAAAAATGCAATTATCTTGGACACTATTGAGAATCGGGCCAAAGTGAAGAGAATATTTCCTGTTGCATTTGAGCTGCTGAATCACCTTCCGAAGTTTTGACACCTCTCCTCTGAGTACACCCTGGAATCAAGGATCCTCAAAAGGAAGCTTAATTCAGAATATTTATAAAAAGGCAATCTTTATCTCTTCACAAATACAGGCTACCACTTGTTCTTCTCAAAATTTTGTAGAGTAGCTACCTGACTTATTCTATTTTCTGAATGGATTTTAGGAGAGTATCTGGAATTGTACTTGGGCTCGCCCCTGATGATCGCTTCTATGTAACCAACCAAACCATTGATAATCACTTCAAGATTTTGTTTTCAATTTCCACAACACCCTAGCTGCACATCCTGCTTCTTTAGTCTGTCGCCTGCCTTCCCGAACAATTCCTGACGATCCTTCAAGACATCCTAAATGCCAATAGCCTTGTGATTTGCTTCAGTGAATACGTGGTACTAAAGCTATTAAATCTTATATGTGGAGTGTTACCTCCTGGGTAGTTTCTTACCTTATTGATTTAATGAAATTGTTCAGAGTAGCTGTATTAATCATGGCAAAATTGCGACGTTGTAATTAATGAGGTGAATTAAAATAAAAAACAAAAATCCCTCTGATGTACGAGTGATGAAAATTCCTTGGTGTTTTAAAGGATTTACTACCTTTACATTTGTTCTGCGATTTTAATGTAACGCCAAAATCCTGAGTTTGTTTAAAATCCTTAGAATGTTCGTCATTAAACCGTAAGATTTGGAGTGAGTTTTACACGCCATTTTTTTGTTTTTGTTTTTACTTTTGAGATATATCTTCTCATGGGACTCAAAATGTGTTATCCCTGGGAAAACTCCAATTTCATAAATTTGACAGAATGGCAATTCTAGCTCTTTACCCATAGCAAAATGTAAAAATGTTGATTAATAGCTAGCGCAAGTTGTAAGACTCCTGCGTATTCATATTTCTTAGGAAAACAATATCTCTAGCGATATCAGTCATAACTCTTTACGTTCTACAACCATTCCTTGTTATTGCTAGACGTTAGAAAGAAGCACTATCTATTGATTTGAGAATTATTTGCCGGCACTTTGGCATGCGGACCGTCTATTCTGCCCCGGTTCTCCAGGGAAATTCAAGCAAGTATTCTTAACGATTTATATACGTCAGCAAGTAGTCGGGTAACTGGTTAACCGCAAGGTCTTGCCCACCTCAACCAAGATGAACACGTTGAACCAATTCTCTATTTCAAGAATCTACCAGGTTGATACTACCTATTCGCACTTTAGTTGCAAAATATAAAAAGAAAATTTAGCGAGAAAAATTCATACAAATTTCAATTTCAATATTCTCATAGTTTCTCTCTAAAATAAAATTTATTCTACTTTCTCTCACTAGGTGATTGGAAGTATTGCTATCAACTCAAATTTTCGAATTAACAGTTTAACAGGAAATACATCAAAAACTGATAATCGCAGGTAACTGCAATTCTACCTATGCCACTTATATACAGGATGATCCATTTAAAACGCACCAATCGCTAATAACTTTTTAGGAAAGCGGAATTCCGAAAAAACCCACGAAGTAAACTATATGTTTTTTTTTTTTTGGTCTAGTTTTCAAATTTTCCACCCCCGATGCAGTATCTTTATTTTTGGCGGAGTTACGGTCAAAAAACTGATTAACATTTCATAAGCACCACTGGTTTTGACAATGATTATGAAAACTACAAAAAAAATGTGAAAAATGACTGACCCCGTTTTGATATCCCTAATATTTGTCGAGATATTTAAGATCAAAGTTACAATTTTATGAATTCGTGAACGGTTTTCAATATTAATTTTCCACCAGAAATACACGTTTTGGGAGGTCCTTTGACTGCAAAAAATGTTATTTGTGACTCAAAGAAATGTAGTGTAATGTAATGGTTTTTGGGAGAATCGGGATAAATTTGTTTTATCATCAAATAAAAGCAATTATCACATCATGTTAATGTACCCCCGTATGCGAGACTTCTTGAACTGTGATTACGGTAAGAATATCTTGCCAGGGATGTTGGTCTAATGGTCAAGAGCGTGGCTTTGTAAGTGAGAGATCACCAGTTCGTATCCCGCGTATGCAGTTATTCATAATACTTTTTTTAATGAAATGTAGTCATACGAGGGATTCGAACTGGGGATCTCCCATTTACAAAACCACGCTCTTGACCACTAGACCAACACCTGCCTCGACCGACAGCTGTGCAGCGTAAAGCCTTCTCTTTCAATTGTAGCGTCTCACGTGTTTGTAGAGAAATCTGTCTGACCGGAACCGTCGTTTGTGTAAGAGCTGTTAGTTTCGTTTTGCCGAAAACATGATACTACACATGTAGTAGAGCAACGAATTGTCGTGAAATTTCACATCAAAACTTGGGTAAAACCGCTACTGAAACTTATCTTTTATTAAAAGAAGTTTATGGTGATGAATGTTAATTACGTGCTCGAGTTTTTGAGTGGTTCAAGCGTTTCTAAGATGGCCGAGAAGACGTCGGAGATAATGACCGCCTGGGTCGCCCTTCCACGTCCAAAACGGATGAAAATAACGATTATAATTAATCAGCATTACTACCGGTGAGTTGCTTGCTCAACTCCGTGAAAGAGTAAGGAAAAAAAACGACCCTATTTGTGGAAGAAGCTCACACTGCATTGTCTGTCAAGGACGTTTATAGCCAAGTACAGCATCCCAGTTTTAGGCCATCCGCCTTATTCGCCTAACCTGGCCCCATATGACTTTTATCTGTTCCCCAAAGTCAAATCAGCATTAAAAGGAACACGATTTCAGTCCGTTGAAGCTGTGAAAGAAAAAGCGGCACGCGTCATGCAGGAGCTCACAGAAAAAGACTTCCAGCACTGTTTCGAACAATGGTAAATTCGCATGGAGCGTTGTAGGGATAGGGGAGAGGTGTATATTGAAGGTGATAATAACTAAATATGTATAAATTTAAAATGAAATGTTTTACATCTATAGTCTCGTTATTTAATAGCCACACCTCGAATGTTGTTCTCAATTAAAATCTCTCAGGATGTGATTTTTTCGATGTTATTTTACTATTGCTTTGAATATTTACTGAAGGTGCAGAAATCCCTACTAAAATTCTCGAACACTATAATCACTTTTTAATCGACTCCACTCTAGCCAATCCTCAATCAATGCCTGACATAATCAATCCTTAATCTGCTCTATAAAGCGAAAAATGTTTGCCGTTTTAAATATTCTTAAATTTACATATTACATCTGATACAAATAGTTTGTACTTACAATTTTGGCAATTTTCTTTATTTGGCGGCTACCTTTCCACCAGGTGACCACCGCTTCCGGTCTGGAGCCTCGAGCTTTGCACTCCACGTCGTATCTCTTGTCCGCGGAGATGTGACGCTCTTTGTTCAATATGTCCACTGCTATTGGCTTTACTGTAAAGAAAGGAAATAATTTTACATAGATTTTATAAACTCTACCCAAAATTATTTGAAAAGTGTTATGATTAGGGAACGGATTCGTATGTATTTACATATTTTTTTCTAGGCAATTTACAGACGTTTTTCAACTAGAAGTATTCATACTGACACTTTTTAAGCCGTTTGAGTCTACTTTTATTTCACATATTTCCACATATTTGGATGTTATCGCATATTTATACATATTTGATTAAAATAAATAAATATTTCTACATATTTAATCAAAATATGTACATATTTTTCATTTTGGGCATATTTTCATAATTGGGAGGTGGTTGACAGGAACTGTGAATCACAGACTGTAGGGCTGTGAATCACAGTGGGTACAATGGTTATTGTAATTTACACAGAATGCTGCTAATTTGTTTCTCTCTGATGCTGCCCCCAACATGGTCAAGGCTGGGCAATCTATTCAGGTATTTTATCCTAAGATAATTCATGTGACGTGTATTGCTCATGCCTTGCATCGAGTAGCAGAAACTGTCCGATCTTTGTTCAGTGACGTAGATTCCTTAATCTCCTCGGTTAAAAAAGTGTTCTTAAAAGCACCAAGTCGCATTAAAATGCTAAAAGATCTCTATCCAGACTTGTGCCTTCCACCAGAACCAATATTGACAAGATGGGGTATTTGGCTGGAAGCAGCTCAGTATTACTATGAAAACTACAATAAAATCAAGAATGTCCTTTCACATCTCGAAGACGAAGCAGTAGCGATAAATACAGCCAAGTCTTTATTCGAGAAACCTAATTTAAGGAACGACCTTGCATTCATTTCTGACAATTGCATATTTCTTGCACAAGCCATTACCCAACTTGAGTCCCAAAATGTTCGACTGACAGAAAACGTGTCCAACGTTAAAAAAGTCATCGAAAAGGTGGAAGGAATACCTGGGAGCAAGGGAGATCTGATCAGATCAAAACTGGTAGAAGTACTGAGCAAGAACAAAGGGTGGGAGACCATCTGCCAGATTTCTGATATTATTAGTGGAACAGAAGTCACCTCAGAACATCGTGTACCCTTTACAACCAACGAGATAACTTCTTTCAGCAAGGCACCTATAACATCTGTAGATGTTGAACGATCTTTTAGTCGTTACAAGTCCAACTTACGCCCAGATCGTCGTCACTTTACGTTCCAACATTTGAAATTTCATGTGGTTGCAAACAATTTCGAAGAGTGAAGTTTTCAAAATTGAAAATTTAACACATCTTTTTATAAATAGTAAAAATGTTCTTTGTTGTATAAATCATTATAACTTGTAAAAACAAATTATTTTGTTCCTAATAAATTATTATAAATTGTAAAAATGTTCTTTTCTTGTATAAATAATCATAACTTGCCAAAAAAAAAAAAAAAAAATCCATTTTCATAAAAAAAAATGTCCATTTTACTTAAATATTCCAGAAAATATTTTAAGAAAATCACATATTTTCCACATAATTGACGAAAATAAATGCATATTTTAGTTAAATATTTGGCATTTTTAAATACATAAAAATCCGTTCCTTAGTTATGATTGTGGAAAAACAATAACTCTATTTCTATCATACCTCATGAGATTATTATTATTATTATTATTTACTTACAGTTTACATCAAGTATGACCACTTTGCTGGCCGGTGGAGTAAGGTTGGTGTTTGATGCTTGGCAAATTAACCTGGCATTCAGATGCTGTCTACCAATGTTTGGGAACGATAGATGATTCACAGTTATGCCATCCGAACGTTGTTCGTAAGAATCATCTATCATAGTGTTCTCCAGATACCATACTACTCGCGGCCTCGGACGACCTAGTAACAATTATTATGGTTTTTAAATACATTATTAAATTAGTATTTTTTTTATAACATGAAGCTTGAATGAAGAAACAGGATGCAATTATTAATTAAAGGAACGTAACCAAACCTATTAAGGCTTACTAAATACCAATTTTACCTAAATTAAGCGCCTACCTGTAATTTAAAGTTGCATTTTGGATGCAATAAAAAGTAAAATTAACTTATTTTGGATTTTTTTTTTTTTTATTATTTATCCTTTTAATGAAATTTACACCTGTACCTACAGGGCACAATAAGTAAATGCGATAAGTGTATATAAGTAGCGTGGCAGACGTGAATGACGGTCATCCAGTGATGGCCGCCATTAGTCACCCAGTTGGTCACGGGGCCAACGGGGCCTCAGCCGTCTTCGAGGATTGGAGGGTAGCGTAGTTGAAGACAAGTTTGCAGCTAAAGGGTTGGGATGAAATGAGAGTTTTTGATGAAAATTTTTATATCGGATTTTGGCAAGTTCGGAGATGAGTGGAATTTGGAGATCTGTATGGATTGTGTGGTTGCCTAACACATAGAATGGAGCGTCTATTATGCGGCGGAGTATTTTGGATTGGAGTGTTTGCAGTCTATTGATGTTGGATTTTTTAGCTGTTCCGTAATGTTCGAGTCCGTAAGTCCATATTGGTGTGAGAAGAACTGTATAGAGTTGTCGTTTGTTCTGTAGAAAGAGTTTTGAGCGTTTGTCGAGTAGTCTGGCGAGAAGTTTGTATCGTTTGTTTAGTTCGGTACGTTTAAGTCTCGTACGGGGGTTCCAGGTAAGTCTCTTGTCTAGGTACATTCCAAGGTACCGCACATGGTCGGCTGGTGGGATAGGTGTATGATGTAAGAAGACAGGTGGTGGAGTTTGTCGTTTGAGTGTGAAGACTATGTATTTAGACTTAGTTGGGTTAATTTTTATACGCCAGTTTTCTAACCAAGGTTCTATGAAGGTGAAGGTGGGACTGTAGTGAGCGTACTGCGAGGATAGGGTCAGAGTGTATGGAGAGAATGGCAGTGTCATCAGCGAAGGTGTATTAAGGTTAGAAGGTAAGTCGGCAGTGTAGATTGTGTAAAGTAGAGGAGCTAAGACACTTCCCTGTGGCACACCAGCCAGGACAAGATAAATTGAAGAGTGAGTAGTGCCTTGAAGAACTTGAAAGAATCTGTCAGAGAGATAAGAACTGAGTATGAGGTAATAAGTGCTAGGAAGGATGCGTTTGAGTTTCCACAGTTTCCACAGTGCCAGACTCGGTCAAAGGAATACTCCAGCGCAGTATTGTTTTCGCTCGAGTGTAGAAGCGATGGTGTCTACAACACGATGGGCCCGCTGGATCGTCGAGTGGCAGCTTCTGAAACCAAACTGATGGCCTGGAAAAACCTTTTAAGGGCTAAAATAATCCCAATTTACAGTACATTAGGGATTTTGGTTACAAATTTTACACTTATTTTTTCATTTTTTTTTATGATTTAAGGCGGGTCAACATCTCAAGTTATTGGCGCCCGGAGCATTTTTTCTGAGCACTGCCGGTCTCTGGACAGTTGCTCTCTCGTTACAAACAACACTGTCCACATCACCGGACAGTGAGCTGTAAGAAGCTCCTACGAAGAGAAAATCTAAGGGTCAGCAGCTGGATTCGAACCCGGGACCACTGCGTAGGAATCCAACACGCTAACCGCATAGCTAATCCCTTCCTTACTAAACTTATTAATACGTTAAATACATTGTGATCTCTTAAACTACAGTTTTTTCACCTTTTTTTAAAAAAATCCCGCAATAAAAACAGCTCAAAAGATCCGATTTTAATCATTTAAAAAATCTGACAATAGCCTTTCGATTGGGTCTTACAAGTACAGAAAACACGCAAGAGGCATGGCCGAAAGAATATGGTGGAAGCTTCACGCTGAAAGGGGGACCAAATCAGATCAGAACTGACTAGGATGCTGGGACGGCATGGAAACAAACACAGGCTGTTTAGAGGGTATATGAACTACCGAGGCCTTCGACATGCAAACCTACATACATAAACTCTGGTGAAATATTTACAGTTTAGCTCTGTTTGAATTGCGGATGTTGGTGTTGGAGGGAGATGTTTACCTTTTGCTACTGCAGTAGCCCTCTTGGTCTATATACATATCATATTAAGCTTGCATTAACTCCTCGTACAGCTTCCTTAATTAGTTAGCTCTTCATATTAATAAAATTACTCCAAAGCAAACAGATCCAACCATTAGAATCATAAAATTTGTTGTCATACACTAACACGACTAATCTTTTTGGACGTTCCAGGTAACTGATTGGCTAGTCATATTTGTACACCTTTAACAGTAAATCTAGCGAAATATTAGAGCCCTAACCTCGCTTGAAGTCAACTTTACGTTAAATGTTACAAATAAAAGTGATCCTTTTTATATCTCATACAGGGTGCAGCAGAAAATAATGCGAAGACATTAATCGCACAGAACTATAAAACTATCAGCAGTTTTGAATTCTTAAGGCGTAAGATATATTTATTTATTTTATAATAGTTTTGTCAAAATTTAGGGGCGAGTGTTGGTCTAGTGTAGGGGTCGGCAACCTATTTTAAGTAGAGAGCCATTTCTCCTTAAATAATTTTAATAAATCTTACCAAGAGCCGCAAGGATGATAGTGTAAAAACCTCTGTAGATCATTTGTATTCACAGATTATTATTTTATGATATTCAATAACATTTAAATGTTTTATATATTTATTTTCACATATTGCAAAGTAAATAAACAAATAAATAATAACTTAACGAATGAAAAGGCGGCAGTCTTACAATATAAATCAAGTACTTTATTTTGATATTCTATAATTCCATTCAATTTCGAACCTATCACATTTAAAATTATTTTTGAAAAAATACCTTTAATAAATGGAACTTTAATTCGTTTCAATAAAATTAAAATATTAAAATATTTGGGCAGGCTGTAGAGCCACACAATTTGGATAAAAGAGCCCTGTATGCGGCCGCGGGTTGCTGACCCCTGGTCTAGTGGTCATAAGCTTGGCTTAGTATGTAGGAGATTCCCAGTTCGAATCCCGCGTATGGCTACTTTTTATTTGTTACATAAAATTGTTATGAGCTTCTGCATCCCGCCGTCCACGACACCTAGTTGGTAGTTGGAAGTTGAGCTCCGCTTAAAAACCAAAATTGTGGATTTCCCGTACTGCTAAACGAAATATCTATCCTACCCAAATAAATACAAAAAAATTAGTTACAGAAACATTTAGAAAACGACAAGGAGTAATGCAGTTCTCGAATTATTCAACTGGTTATGTCAACGATTATTGAGGGGACATCTCCTGTTCAAAAAGGATGCAGAGTGAGCCGGCGCCGTTGTCTTGATGGAGAACCCCGTGACTTGTTCTTCCACAAAATCGGGTCGTTTTTTTCCTTACTCTTTCACGGAGTTGAGCAAGCACCTCACGGTAGTAATGTTGATTAATTATAATTGATATTTTCATTCACGTTTTGGTCGTGAAGGGGCGACCCAGGCGGTCATCATTTCCGACGTCTTCTCGGCCATCTTGGAAACCACTCAAAAAACTTGCACACGTGATAAACATTCATCGCCATAAACTTCTTTTAATAAAAAGATAAGTTTCAGTAGCGGTTTTACCCAAGTTTTGAAGTGAAATTTCACGACAATTCGTTGCTCTACTAACATGTTTTCGGCCAAAACGAAACTAACACCTCCTTACACAAACGACGGTTCCGGTCAGACAGATTTCTCTACAAACACTTGAGACGCTGCAATCGAAAGAGAAGGCATTACGCTGCACAGCTGTTGGTCGTTAGGATTTGGCACGCGCATAGTTCTTCTGTAGGAGCATCAGTCTCGTTATTTAATAGCCACACCTCGTATTCAACTAAGCCATTCCCTAGCAAGTATTTGTACGTACTGTGCGTAATTAAATTTTTGGTAAATTTAGTTAACATCAAAGGTTTGGATTTTCTTAATTGGATTCCATAGTACTTAATAGGCTCACCGCTAATGTACCACTTTAGGTATTGTAATATTTCATTAAGAAATGTTTAACCCAAATTCCCGAGCAAGAAGAATATCAGCACAACGGAAGTAAGTCTTGACCAAACAGGCTTTTACACGTTTTATTGTAATCGCTCAAAGGGGTTTATCTGAACCTTGGACAACACGTGTGTTAGATCTATCCATTTTTCTCTGAAATTACCTCCAAGAATACTTAGTGATTCTAGCAGAGCTGTGATTATGACTTAAATTCATCAGTAATACTTTTAAGCGCACACTTTAAATGGACAGACTTTGATCTACTTGCTTTTAAAATCTTGTACCCTGGCAGAGATATTATACATAATTAAGACTCTTAATTACAAAATGGCTGCGCTATCTACGTTTTAATAATTCTTGAAAGCTGTACTATTTTCTGTTTTAATTCCAAAAATATATAATTAATAACGGCAAGGAGTAATGCACTTTTTGAATTATTCAACTGGCTATGTCAACGATTATTGAAGGGACATCTCCAGTTCAAAAAGGATTGACGCACTTACTTCTCCTTTTGTGTCTTACTAAAGGAGGGAGACAGCGAGTGAACAGGAGAAAGAGACAAAGAGAGGCAGGGCACATAATAAATTATTCGCAACTTACTGCACGTTGAGTTTGGGATACTTTAGGGACGAAGGGAGCTACGCCAGTTGTCCTTTCAACTTGACAAAGGGCATTAAGTAAGCACAGAGAGAAAGCATAAGGTTTTAGTAACCTTCCCTTACGGCTACCTAAACAGCAGGTATTGCAATCTTTAACAGAAATCTTGAAAAGGAATAAGTGTACAACTTGATAATCGTGATCCAGTCAGTAAAATTCAAAATCAAAGAATCTAGGTTTAAAGACCCACACTCGACTACTTTAACTAAAATTTTTGAATTTCTAACTTATAAGTTTTGCCCACATGGATTTTTTTAAAATTATTTTCATTCTTCCCTTCCCAAAATGCCCAAAAACGAATTTTAAAAAAATATACAATATATACAGGGAGGCCAGAGTTATATGCTCCACCCACTTTTTTTTTAAACGGCGGGAAATTTCGAAATTATTAGTTTATTTTCAGTTATTGACCCATTTTTTTAAAAAATAATCTCGAGATACAGCATCCAGCTTTCTTTTTTCAAATGGAACGTTAATTTTTTTTTTTGCATATTTTTATAGTATTTGAGCTCCTAAAAAAAACAGAAAAAAATAATTTTGAAATCGGTTAGGTTTTCCAAAAGTTATGGTAATTTAAAATGTGAAAATCAAATTTCAGTTTAATGTCAAAATTACGTTATTTTTTTTTTAAAGAATCTGTTCAAACTGGACACAATCAACGGATAGGCAAGCCAAAACTCTGGATTCCCACGCTCTGTTTGTAGCAGCTACTAATGGTGGCAAAGTCAAGATCTAGGCAGGCTAGAGTTATTCGACGTTCAGGTTGTTTTTTTCTACAAACGTTTGGTGTGGAGTTTTAGGAAATCGATCTAATCGGCCCATACTTCTACAGAGAGAACTTAACTGGTGCAAGGTATCTAACTTTATTTTTTTTTAAAGAGACTTTTTGCCAGTTCTGCTTGAAGATGTTCCATCAACATCGTCGGCTAGATATGTATTTTCAACAAGATGGTTGCCTGGCACATAATGCGAGAGTTGTTCGAGGTTACCTGGACAGAAATTTCCATGAAAAGTGCTTAGGGACTCATTGTGCCCCATCCAATGTCCACCTCGATCTCTGGACTTAACCCTAATGGACTATTTTTTTGTTGGGATATCTAAAAAATCAAGTGTACAGTAACCTTAATCCCGTGGCTTCAGTCGAATATCTGGAACGTCGAATAACTCTAGCCTGCCTAGAACTTGACTTTGCCACTATAAGTGCTGCTACAAACAGAACGTGGGAGGAGTCCAGAGTTTTGGCTTGCCTATCCGTTGATTATGTCCAATTTGAACAGCTTCTTTAAAAAAAAATAAGGTAATTTTGACATTAAACTGAAATTTGTTTTTCATATTTTAAATTACCATAACTTTTGAAAAAACTAACCGATTTCAAAAAGTTTTGTTTTGTTCCTTTTTTAGGAGCTCAAAAACTATAAAAATATGCAAAAAAAATGTAACGTTCCATTTGAAAAAACAATTTTAGATGCTGTATCTCGAGATACAAGGATTTAAAAAAAATGGGTCAATCACTGAAAATAAACTAGACTAAAAATGATTAAATACGTGTTTTTTATTTTTTTCAAAATTTCCCGCCGTTAAAAAAAAGTGGGTGGAGCATGTAACCATGGTTACCCTGTATATTAAAATCAGGCTACAGAAGTTTTTTTTTTTTTTTTGTTTTCAAAATCATAACTTTAACAATACAATCCATTTTGGGTGACCTTTCGACCACCAAGCTAAAAAAAAAAGTAATTTCTCTGACACATTCTCGTTATCCTGGACACATATAACACATTTTGGAAATTATTATAATTTCGTAGAACTGTCAAGTGATTGTATTGGTCAATTACACAATTTGAAACATGCAATTTATTGCAGTGTAAAATATGATTTTAATTAGAATATAAAGTCTCCCATTAAACTCCATGCTAAATTTGTTTCATTATTTTATCACAAAGTTATTTCTCTACGTGAAAATTTGAATTATATATAATTAAGCGCTAATTGGCCTTTATAAGTCTGATCAATTCAAGGCCGCATAAATTGAAGAAATTATAAAAAACATTATTGACTAGATATGACCGTTTATCCATATACAGGGTGAACCAGTAAGTATTGTCAATAGGCCTACTGCGTGTAGTACCTCTAAAGTGGATTTCAATGACGTAGTGGCCAACTTCATATTTTCCTCTGTTCTTGAGTGACGTCACTTTAAAGTTTTTTTCTAAAATCATTACTTTTTTCCAATAAAAATGTTATTACTCAGAAAGTTTTAGTCCGAATTCGATTCTGATGACACGGTTAGAAAGACAGATAAATTTCCTAAAAATTGACACCATTTTGAAGCATAAATTATTCTCCAAACTGCCTCAATCTTCCTCCAGAAACTGGGAAAATAAAAGTAATAGATAGTGCTGCACGAGACCGAGACGAGGCGAGACTTTATGCAGTCTCGATCTCGGTCTCGGTCTCGGTCGCTCAAATCTCGGTCTCGGTCTCAGTTTTTTTGAATTTTTGTTTAAGTATTAAAAGTGGTTTGCTATTAATAATCTTTTCAAAAAATGTTATTATTTTCTAATAATTATTTTAATTTATATATTGGTAATGAAAATGTGTGTAAAAGAAGACAACTACTTACACTTCAATGCATCATATATTACTATTACTGTCATATATCTTTATATAATTTCAAAAAGATGTTAAAAACGCGCCAAATGAAAGACCCAAATAACGTATCTGCCTGCTATAACAAGTTGATTCGTGAAATAAAAAATACACCTCCCAACAAACTTCCCGCTCTATTAGTTATGGCTGTTGGTGAAGATAAAGAATCTGATGATTCACCTTTTGACGACGACGACGACTTCATCAATATTTTTGCACCATTTGCTCAAAAATCAGCAAATATCACCGAAGCATGGAAGACAGAAATAATTAATTATACCAAATTAGACCAAGCACCAGTAGACGTTGACATTTTAGACTTGAGAATTCCTTCAAAAATTTGTCTAGAATGGCAAAAGATATTTTTAGTATCTGTGCAACTTCAGTGCCATCGGAAAGATTATTTTCGCAAGCTGCGATGATAATGACCAATAGAAGATCTTCTTTAACTTCTGATTCAGTAAAAGCTCTTTTATGTATCAATACTTAGGCAAACAGTATCTTAAAAACGAAAATAGTGCGAGACCTGCGAAGCTAATGAGTATTGTGGTACTGGGTTCAATTCCCGGTCTTAGGCCTTGGATTTTATTTAATGGTTAATATGAGAAATTTACAGTAAAGTATGTTTGCTAGTCGCATCCGTCCGTAGTTGGACGTAAAGCCCCGCCTGAAAAATAGGCGATTACTTTACTTTGCTTACTTTACTTATGTAATTCGAAGTCAAATAGATGTAGTAATATTGAACATATATAATAAAATCGTAACTTTTAATAATTAATTCAATACCCGTAATGATTATTTATTAATAAAGAACATAATTTTATAATTTTGTAGCTAAAAATTAATATTTGAAAAACCGAGACGAGACCGAGATTTCTCGACGAGATATATATCATGTCTCGATCTCGGTCTCGGTCTCGGTTGCTCAAGTCTCGTCTCGGTCTCGTTTCTCGTGCAGCACTAGTAATAGAAATTTTTAAGAAAACTCATTAGGCTCTTATGTGATCATTTTCAGACCTAGGTGCTGGCACTTTTTACAAAAGTTTTCTTGTCTAATGGGCTTTGAAACGGTATATCATTTTCCAGGATTCATTTTATCTTCGTATGAGAAATTGCGTTTGTTTTGTAAGAAAACGTGTTCACGAGCATACAGCAGTGATATTGTATTGTGTTGTTTAATTCATTAAACTCTTGTGGATGGAGCTGTAGTCAATTTTTAAAGTAGATTGTCTTAAAATAAGATAGTCTAAGGTTACTTATTGCACATAAAAAAAAAAAAAAAAAATCTAAACTGAAATATTTGACAAAATGTTAGATTTTGAAACTAAGCAAATTAGCCTTCGATTATAAAAATAGCACTTGTTTAAAATATTTTCTAACATATAATAGCACATTTAAGGGAAGGGATTAGCTATGAGGTTAGCATATTGGACTCCCACGCGGAGGTCCCGGGTTCGAATCCAGCAGCTGACCCTTAGATTTTCTCTTCCTAGGAGCTTCTTACAGCTCACTGTCCGGTGATGGACAGTGTTGTCTGTAACGAGAGAACACTGTCCGGAGGCCGGCAGTGCACTGGAAAAAGCTCCGGGCGCTAATAACCTTGCATGTTGACGCGCCTTAAATCATTAAAAAAAAAAAAAAAAATAGCACATTTAACGGGATTAAATTTGTTTTTCATGGAGTAATTTCCCAAAACCCGAAAACACAAATGATAATTGGATTTCAAGCCCCTTCTATGAAGAAAATTTAGGAAAAGCTACATCATTATCGATAAAAGATAAAGAAAATTTATTAGAATTATCATATGACAGAACTTAAATGATAACTATGTAAAGATCTGCTTAAAGAGACTGGATTGTAATGAGTAAGCTCGATCCAAGCAACATTAAATTTAATTGGTACTTATAGAGGTAGTTGAATGCTTAAAAGAAATTAATTTAGAAGATTTGGGCGCGAATATAATAATCCTAAATTAGAACTTTGTAAATTAATTAATAATTTTGAAGAGAAAAATATGTAGGCAATTTTTAATTGTTTAAAAAACGTTTTAAAACTAAGATCTTACACTTTAGTTTATAAAGTGAACATGAACTTGAACTGCTTTGTAACAGATACATTGTATCTCTATACACAAATAAAGGTAATATTAATAAAATAATACACTCGGAATAACAAATTTCACGAAATACAATCATTTTTATGAAGTGGTACAATTTAGCATGATGTACTACCAAGTGGTACGCAATCCACAAAAAGGTTGGGAAACGCTGCTTTAATGCCTTACTCAAGGACCAAGAGTGTCAGCTGCATATACATCGTACGAATCTTATTTTAAACACATGATGTTAAAATTTGACATGCATGGGTGTTTCCTCCTTTACAGCAGTAAGAGAAACGGATTTACGTCCAAATAAAAGGGAATATTTTGGATAAAGTTATTTTAATGCGTTAATGTAAAGGTGGGCCTGTGGTACTGTGGCGGACAATATTCTGCGGTGAGCGGGTCCCCCAAGACCGGTGGTCTCACTAAATTCATATTAGCGTCATTTATTTGAATTACTTCCGCCGCTGTTTAGACAAGCTGATTTGGACTAGATTATTTGCTACATGATTTACTCGATTATAAACATCATTATATGAATGGGTTAATTAACAAACTGCTAGTAGTAACATTTTAAAATTAAATTACTTTAATATCCGAAATAGAGGTTCTTTTTACCTCCCTCGTATTGCATGATTCAATTAAAAGTATCTGCAGATAATCTTGCAGATATGTTTTGGGATTTAAAGGAGTCAGTGACTAAGGCCAAGACAATGGCAGCAGAAACGTGGAGATTCAGTTGCAGATCCTCTACACTGTGAGCTGGGAGCTAAATTTAGGTTAAACATAGGCCATCAAATGACAAATAAAAACACATACAGGGTGTCCCAAGCTATATGGATAACGACTTTTTCTCGGAAACTAAGATAGAAAAAAACTAAAAAATACGTGTTCCCTTAGTTTTTTGTTAGGAATCCAAATTTAATTTATAAATTTTTTTCGGTGCTTCCAGAAGCGAGATACAGGCACCAACTTCGTTTTTTCAAATGGAGAGGTGCGGTTTTTATTTCAGAAATAGATTCCTCTATTTTTTTTTAAAGAAAAATTTACTCGAACGGTTTTTTTCTGTGAGCGATATTTTACAAGTTATGAATGAAAACATGATTCTGATAAGAAATTTCAAAATGATAATATTATAACGGTTTTTTGATAGAATAAGAAGAAAAGTACGATTTTATTATAAATTTTACTCCTCATTGATATTACAGATCATGCTCGAAATAGCCTCCACCATCAGAGATGCATAGACATGCTCTTTCCTGCCAATTGTCCCTTACTGCCAAAGAAATAGATTCGGCTTTAACCGAGTTACGGGCATCTATTATTCTCTGCTTTAGTTCATCTACAGATGCAATCCCGGCTTGATTCTGATACACCTAGATTTAGAAATGCTTTTAGGTAAGCAGAAATAAGGAAAGAAAGAAAAAAGTTATGAATAATCACCTTGTTTTTCAGGTATCCCCAAAGGAAATAGTCCATAGGTGTCGAGGTGAACGAGTTGGCCACTGCATCGTCCCCAGTGTCGATATAACACGCCCATCAAATTGCCTTCGAGATATCTCATTACATGCCTGATGGTGTTATATCGACACGGGGGGACGATTCAGTGGCCACCTCGTTCACCGGATTTAGTCAATATTTAATTAGATTGTCTTAAAATAAGGAAGTCAAAGGTTGCAAATTGCACTTTAAACATTTACTTCTGATCTATCTGAAATATTTGAGAAAATGTTAGGAAATATTTCAAGCAAGTGCTATTTTTATAATCGAAGGTTAATTTGCTTAGTTTCAAATAGGGTACAATATTTTTTTTATTGTTTATTTTCCTTTGACTTCCTTATTTTAAGACAATCTACTTTAAAAATTGACTATTGGTCCATCTAAAAGAGTTTTCAATGAATTAAACAACTTGATAAACTAACACTGTTGAGTGCTCGTGAACACGTTTTCTTGCAAAAAAAAAACGTAATTTCTCGTACGAAGATAAAAAGGAATCCTGGAAAATGATATACCTTTTGAAAGCCCATCAGACAAGGAAACTTTATTAAAAAGTCTAGTACCTAGGTCTGATAATGATCACACACGAGCTTAATGAGTTTCCTTAAAAATTTCAATTACTTTTATTTTCCCAGTTTCTGGAGGAAGATTGAGGCTGTTTGGAAAATAATTTATGCTTCAAAATGGTGTCAATTTTTAGGAAATTTATCTGTCTTTCTAACCGTATCATCAGAATTGAATTTGGACTAAAACTTTCTGAGTAATAACATTTTTGCTGCAAATAAGTAATGTTTTTAGGAAAAAAAGTTTAAAGTGACGTCACTCAAGAACAGTGGAAAATATGAAGTTGGCTAATACGTCATTGAACTCCACTTTAGATGTACTACACACAGTAGGCCTATGGACAATACTTACTGGTTCACCCTGTATAACTAATTTGTCGTTAGTTTTTTTTTTTTTTTTTTTTTTTTTGTAAAATAAATAAATCTGTGTTTCTTTCAGACAACACGTTGGAGTGAAGTGAGTCTCTCCGTTATTTAGCGGATAGCAATGAAAGAGACAAACCTCAGATTTTTTTATATTAACAAAAAATATAAATAAAATGGAAAGAAAGAAAACAGTTGAAACATTAAGTTTGATTAGTGTAACGTAACAGTAGGGCAGCCTTTTATCTGCTTTTATATGTTGCTTCAAAAAATATATTGGCCATTTTACAGAACACTTTGGGGCCAAATTGAGCTACTCTGTTACAGCATCTGAGCATATAGACATCAAGTGTGGCTCCTTAATCAATAACTCAATGCAGTAAACTCAAGCTGCATTGTTTCTCAACATTAATACCGGATTGTACGGCACCTATTGTCAATACAATTCGCATATCCACTGGCATTAATTGATATACACCTGTCATTCTTTGCCCTAATGCATTCTAAATTGGCATTGTTCCTGTGTTAAACTATTCTTTATCGTCTATAAATTTATCTCATTTAATGCAAATGATGTGTAATTTTATTTATGACTAGCTGTACCCCGGCCACGCTTTACTGAGACCCAGTCTGGTTAAATAGAACTATTCCGGACGATGCAAGAGCTAAGGCTATGTCATTTTAGGATCGAATAGTTACCAGAATCTATCTAATTAGAAACGTTTTACCACTTCTTCTGGTGCATCTAAGATTTCTCCAACCCCTGACAGTTTATTTGATGCCTTTTTGTTCAAGCGTTAGCACATACAACAAAAGATATACCGCTTTCAGCGACAGATCGGTTGGCATTAAAGTACAATGTTAGAAACAGAAATTATGGAAATTCCAGCAAAACTAATGAAGATTTTGTAATTTTCTCTGTTTTCTGAACTACAGGATCCAAAACCAGCCGACCTAATGTGTATAATACACGGTTGGCATTATAGTACAAAGTAAGAAACAGAAATTATGGAAATTCCAGCAAAACTAATGAAGATTTTGTAATTTTCTCTGTTTTCTGAACTACAGGATCCAAAACCAGCCGACCTAATGTGTATAATACACGGTTGGCATTAAAGTACAATGTTAGAAACAGAAATTATGGAAATTCCAGCAAAACTAATGAAGATTTTGTATTTTTCTCTCTTTTCTGAACTACAGGATCCAAAACCAGCCGACCTAATGTGTATAATACACGCTTGGTATTAAAGTACAAAGTAAGAAACAGAAATTATGGAAATTCCAGCAAAACTAATGAAGATTTTGTATTTTTCTCTCTTTTCTGAACTACAGGATCCAAAACCAGCCGACCTAATGTGTATAATACACGGTTGGCATTAAAGTACAATGTTAGAAACAGAAATTATGAAAATTCCAGCAAAACTAATGAAGATTTTGTATTTTTCTCTGTTTTCTGAACTACAGGATCCAAAACCAGCCGACCTAATGTGTATAATACACGGTTGGCATTAAAGTACAATGTTACAAACAGAAATTATGGAAATCCAGCAAAACTAATGAAGATTTTGTATTTTTCTCTGTTTTCTGAACTACAGGATCCAAAAATAGTCGACCTAATGTGTATAATACACGGTTGGCGTTAAAGTACAAAGTAAGAAACAGAAATTATGGAAATTCCAGCAAAACTAATGAAGATTTTGTATTTTTCTCTGTTTTCTGAACTACAGGATCCAAAACCAGCCGACCTAATGTGTATAATACACGCTTGGTATTAAAGTACAAAGTAAGAAACAGAAATTATGGAAATTACAGCAAAACTAATGAAGATTTTGTATTTTTCTCTCTTTTCTGAACTACAGGATCCAAAACCAGCCGACCTAATGTGTATAATACACGGTTGGCATTAAAGTACAATGTTAGAAACAGAAATTATGAAAATTCCAGCAAAACTAATGAAGATTTTGTATTTTTCTCTGTTTTCTGAACTACAGGATCCAAAACCAGCCGACCTAATGTGTATAATACACGGTTGGCATTAAAGTACAATGTTACAAACAGAAATTATGGAAATCCAGCAAAACTAATGAAGATTTTGTATTTTTCTCTGTTTTCTGAACTACAGGATCCAAAAATAGTCGACCTAATGTGTATAATACACGGTTGGCGTTAAAGTACAAAGTAAGAAACAGAAATTATGGAAATTCCAGCAAAACTAATGAAGATTTTGTATTTTTCTCTGTTTTCTAAACCTCTAATTGCGAGACCAGCCGGCCTATTGTGTATGCATTGCACACCTTGTTCTATTGTCTGTTTCTAACATTGTATTATTTTATTATAATACACGCTTGTCCAAATACTCAGTTGCTGGAAGACGTTGTGCTTATTTATGAAAGAAGCATTCATCTTGATTGTGATGTGCACGATGCAACAGTCTGCCTATCGTAGTTTCTTTAAATATTTGCCAGGTTGTCCGTCGACTTGCTCTCCTCGTTTGCATCGTTCAAATGATTTTTCTATTCGCATTCCATCTGTAATACGTTGGCACATCCGAATACTGCAGTGTTTTATAACTAAAGCAACGTGAAGAACTACAGGGCTACTTGTTGCACGTTGAAATCTATGAAGATTCAATTTAACAATGCAATCGGAAACATGAAAATATTTAGTACGTATAGCGCTGGTTTTACGGCGGTCGAGGTGGTCAACTCTTATAAATATTTAGGTATCGTTCTGACATCAAATTTATCTTTGGCAAGGCATTTTAAAGAAAAGTGTGAAAATGCTAAGTTTGCTCTGAATGCTTTTAATAAAATACTCTTGGATAAGTCTGTGCCTTTTTCATCCAAATTAAATATTTTTAATGCAGTGGCAAGATCTATCATCTGTTATGGGTCGCAAATATGGGGGTCGCAAATGCACAAACACGTAGAATTTCCGTTTAAATTTTTCATTAAAAAGTGTTTTAATTTGCCCTGGAACACGCCCGACTTCATATTGCATTTGGAGACACAACTAATGCCCACATTTCTATACTCATTCAGACTTCACTATAAATACATTCGCAAGTGCTTGCTTCTCCCCCCTGTTAGATATCCTCATGTACTAGCAAAGATTATTATAAAAAATAAACTGTTCTGGTAAAAGGATTGGGAAAATATGTGTAATTTATATGACATAAAATTGGAGGAAATGATAGCGGGAGTGATCAAAATGGGCTATATTGTGAATAAAATAAAAGTAAATTTAATGTATAATTATAAAGTCAAAGCCCAGAATAGTATTCATCATGTTATCTATAAACAGCTGGATCAGAACAAGAATTATATTTTCAGTCATATGGACTCAAATACAATTAGTTGGATATTTAAGTGTAGGGCAGAAGTGATCTGCTTAAATAAATATTATTTTAATAAAGAAATAAAATTATGTTCGCTGGGCAATAGACGGGAGGATGAGGATATCTATCATTTTATCTGCATATGCCCCATACTGAAAGAATTTCGCATCTTATGTTTTCGGAATACTGTACTTAACTTTGAGGATCTCCTATATTATCTAAATGGGAATGATTGGCCCAATTTAGTCAAGTATGTTAAAATGGCCTGGAAGTACAGATATGAATTAGTCCAGCAATTCAATTTTTAATGATCCTTAATTCTATGGTTTCCTTATTTTTGGTTTTGTTTAATGTACATTTTCTGTTTCTCAGATGCCTCGATATTTTGTTTGTTTATCGTGTTATGGTCTGCAATTTGTATTGTATTGTATTTATATTATCTGTATTTATATTGTAGTATATTTATATTATATTGTACGCCCTGTCAATGGTTTTGTGCTTATTCAAAAGACGACCCCCTCAGACGGCCTATGGCCATGAGTACGTCTTTAAATGTATTAATAATGTAATCATCCTATGTATACACTGTGCTAAATAAAGACAATTATTATTATTATTATTATTAGTGTGTGTGGCTTTTAAGCCCAATAGATGGCGCTGTTTTTACCTGTCACAGGTGTGACATTTGTATAATAGGTATATAAAAACACGCTTGTATTCGAATGCAACGTTGCGTCAAAATTTAAAAGCAATCGGAGAAAAAACTTTCGAAGATTTAAGATTTTGAACAAGGAACATTTACATTTTAATTTTATATATGATATTGCAACATAATAATTTAGAGGGAAGGGATTAGCTATGAGGTTAGCATACTAGACTCCCACGCGGAGATCCCGGGTTCGAATCCAGCAGCTGACCCTTAGATTTTCTCTTCCTAGGAGCTTCTTACAGCTCACTGTCCGGTGATGGACAGTGTTGTCTGTAACGAAAGAACACTGTCCGGAGGCCGGCAGTGCACTGGAAAAAGCTCCGGGCGCTAATAACCTCAACTGTTGATGCGCCAAAAAAAAAAAAAAATTAGAGATGTCTTGAATACAAGTTGGAGAGTGTTATGACACTTTCTTTGTCAGATTATGGGAGAAGTGGCAAATTTGTTATTAGTTCGCTTGGTGTAAACGCACATTTAGGCATAGAAGAAATTAGACACCTCTATCAATTGTCAATGAGAGAGAAGAGATTTGGCCATTTCTGTCCCAAAAAATATGTGCCCTAAACAATTCACCGGATATTGTTACTGCTACTTTCACTTAAGCGGAAATATTGTGGAACGAGTAAAATTTTAGAAACGGTCCTTTTTGGGATGAGGTTGGGAAGAGGGGAATACCTACTATGGAGAGAAATTAATAAAGTCACTACAGAAGCGTTTTACATGGCAGAAGGCTAATTTTAACTTGGAACACGATAAAGGTAATTTTCAAAGAGGCTATATTGTTGAGAAAAAAAAAGTCCAATTCGTTATTGTTGCCGAGAAAAGTGGGCTTGTTCCACCAGGCCGTATAATTAGCCAACTGCTGGCTAAATGAGTTGCTCCTTTCCCCATAGCCTGAGTCCTCACAAACAAGATAAAATCCAGTAATTGTTTCATAACTTTTTTTTATATTTTTTATTAGCTCATAAAAATGCCTTCTTTATCTACCAACCCACTGCCTCTCAAATATTTCTTTATTTTTAAATGACATAGTGTACAATAGCAGATTGTTTTCTTCCTTTAGAAAGCTGGCGGGAGTTTATGTTTGATCTCGCGCCAGGCAGAATGGATGTGACTTCCGATCAAAGAATTCACACCCCATTATCATAATTTCCCTTTTTTTTGACAAAATAAATATTTTGATTAAATTGGTCGACTGTTTGTTTGGTGTTATGACCACCTTTTTTTCATACAGCCTTTGAGTGATGAGATGTTAAACATTAAAAAAAAGCAAAAAATAACAAACAAATTTTCAAGGTCGCTTTTAACAATGTTCAAAGCACTAAAAAATTCAAATGAGACAAAGAGAAATTATAGGGCAAACCATGGCCCAAAAAAATTTCAGCACTCAATATCTTCACTACTTACGGATCTGTACTCAAAGAAACCATATCTTATAACTCACAAAAGTGTAGTGTATAAGAGAACAAAATTGCATACTTATATCTTCTTTACAAATGGAGACAGATATAGAGGTGAAATTATAGGGCAAGCCATGGCCCAAAAAAATTTCAACACTCAATATCTTCACTACTTACGGATCTGAACTCAAAGAAACCATATCTTATAACTCACAAAAGTGTAGTGTATAAGAGAACAAAATTGCATACTTATATCTTCTTTACAAATGAAGACAGATATAGAGGTGAAATTATAGGGCAAGCCATGGCCCAAAAAAATTTCAACACTCAATATCTTCACTACTTACGGATCTGAACTCAAAGAAACCATATCTTATAACTCACAAAAGTGTAGTGTATAAGAGAACAAAATTGCATACTTATATCTTCTTTACAAATGGAGACAGATATAGAGGTGAAATTATAGGGCAAGCCATGGCCCAAAAAAATTTCAACACTCAATATCTTCACTACTTACGGATCTGAACTCAAAGAAACCATATCTTATAACTCACAAAAGTGTAGTGTATAAGAGAACAAAATTGCATACTTATATCTTCTTTACAAAGGGAGATAGATATAGAGGTGAAATTATAGGGCAAGCCATGGCCCAAAAAAATTTCAACACTCAATATCTTCACTACTTACGGATCTGAACTCAAAGAAACCATATCTTATAACTCACAAAAGTGTAGTGTATAAGAGAACAAAATTGCATACTTATATCTTCTTTACAAAGGGAGATAGATATAGAGGTGAAATTATAGGGCAAGCCATGGCCCAAAAAAATTTCAACACTCAATATCTTCACTACTTACGGATCTGAACTCAAAGAAACCATATCTTATAACTCACAAAAGTGTAGTGTATAAGAGAACAAAATTGCATACTTATATCTTCTTTACAAATGGAGATAGATATAGAGGTGAAATTATAGGGCAGGCTATAGCCCAAAAAAACTTAAACTCTTAATATCTTCACTACTTACGGATCTATACTCAAAGAAACTATAGCTATCAAAGAATACTTAAAACAAAAAAATTAGACATAATTTCAGAGAGACAATTTGTGGGAAACTATAAATTCTATTTTTAAACATAGCATATAGTCGATTGAAGAGATAAGATTAAAGAATACATCAAAATGGTTTAGAAATTAATTCTAAATAACAATTAGGGGAAACAATGAAGACTAATTTTGAAATTAAAGTTGAATAAAAATAAAAGATTAAGGATACATTAAAACGGCTTTGATATCTATTTTTGAAAACAGTAACCCTAATTTAGAACTTATAGTCGATTACAAAGAATCGACTAAAGAATACATCAAAAGAGTTTAGAAATTAATTCCAAAATTTAATCTGAGAAACAAAAATGTAGAACTTAAGTCGAATAAAAAGAAAAAATTGAAGAATGCATTATTAAGGTTTAGATATCAATTCCAGAAAACAATTTGCAGATACAAAGATGGGTAATTTCAAATTGGAGTCCATTACAATGAGTACATTAATGACTACGTAAAAAAGGTTAAAAAAAACAAAACTTTGGGGCAACAGAAACGATATTTTAGAACTTATAGTCGATTAAATTCGATTAATTTGTCAGTAATAAATGATAAAATGCTAGTTTCATGCAAAAATAATAAAAATATAATTGAAATTTAAAATAAATTATTGATAATGTAGTCTTACCTGTCTAAGGAATATCCATCAACATCTCAGTAGATCACCAGTCCAATAGCACTTAACTTGTTACACTAATTCACTAAAATTTGCACTTGACACTTGACACTATTTAAAATAATTCACAACACTATTCGCACTAAAACTCAATATCACGCACTAAGTATAACTTAAACACAATTTAAAAAATATAATTTCACTTTAACACGCACTAATATTCACTTAAAAAATCATGTTACTAAAGAGACACGACTAACGAGCTAAAGATGGCCGCCGGTAACTGGTCAGGCAGATCAGCTGGTAAGTGAAGGTTATCTAAGCAGTGTGACCAACCTTTTTTTTATTTATGAATGAAATAAAACCCCTAATTCGCTCATTACACATTCACTAATTACATTTTACTTTTTTAGATTATGAATGGAAATAAATGGAAAAAAAAGTTGTTTACTGTGTTTAGATAACCTTCACTTACCAGCTGATCTCTCTGGCGGCATTTTTAACTCGTTACTGGGGTTTCTTTGTTTGCATGACTTTTTAAGTGAATATTAGTGAGTGTTAAAGTGAAGTTCTATTTTATAAATTGTGTTTAAGTTATTCTTAGTGCGTAATATTGAGTTTTAGTGCAAATTTTAGTGAATTAGTGTAACAAGTTAAGTGCTATTGGGCTGGTGATCTATTGAGATGTTGAGGAACTTTTATATTCTTTAAAATACTTTTAAGACGTTCATTAAATTAGTTTTTGTTATGCAACATTATCATTTTTTTGTTCTTTACTTTGTCTCACCCTTCCAATGTGGAAGTATTGCAATCGTGCAGATTTTCGATTTGTCGGAAACGAATAAATTCAGGTCCTTGAACACGACGGCAGTAGTTGGTACAAATCCTTCTATGTAAACGTCTTTTTCTTTGCACGAATGCTGAAATAAAATTAACGAATTCTAACTGGTATTTAAGGGATAAGCATGTTTTGTGCGTAGATAATGTTTTAGAATTATAAAATGGAAGTTGTGAGAACGTAAGCTGGTTTACGCGTCGATAATTTGAAACGATTGCAATAACTTTTGCTAGTAGGTGTAAGAACAGAACGGCACTTAAATGTTACGTAGCGGAATCCTAATCCTATCATCCTGCCAAATTTTATGAAAATCAGGAAAAGATTTAAACAATTATTAGTAACGAATGTTTAAGAGAGGGCCTTACACAATTGGGGCTAACTCCTCTTCTATTGCATGTACACTGCTTTGTGAACCCCCAAAAAAGGCACATCTACATAAAATTCCAAATCAAATGAAACCTCACATACATGAAAAATCGGTTCACGCGTTTTTCTTTCATTTAACCATTAAATAAAAATCCAAGGCCTCTGGTCCAAGAATCGAACCCACTACCACAATACATACGAGGGTCGTTTGAAAAGTCCGTGCAAAAATAAAAACTACTTAATTTTTTGGGGTAAACCTTTTTTATTTTTCAACATAGTCTCCTTTTAGGCTTATACACTTCGTCCAACGCTGCTCTAGTTTGTTGATCCCTTCCGAATAATAGGATTTGTCCAAGTCTGAAAAATAGCCATTCGTTTCTGCAATCACCTCCTCGTTTGAATAAAATCTTTTTCCCGCCAGCCATTTCTTCATATTGGGGAACAAATAGTAGTCCGAGGGAGCCAAGTCTGGTGAATAGGGGGGATGTGAAACGAGTTGAAACCCTATTTCCATTAATTTTACGACCACAACTGCTGAGGTGTGAGCTGGTGTGTTGTCGTGATGGAAAAGGACTTTTTTGTGGGCCAATCGTGGGCGTTTTTCTTGCAGCTCGGTTTTCAAACGGTCCAATAACGATGAATAATATGCACCTGTAATAGTTTTACCCTTTTCCAGATAGTCGATGAGGATTATTCCTTGCGAATCCCAAAAGACAGTCGCCATAATCTTTCCGGCCGAAGGAACGGTCTTCGCCTTTTATGGCGCAGATTCCCCCTTGGTAACCCATTGTTTAGATTGTTCTTTGGTCTCAGGAGTGTAGTGATGTATCCATGTTTCATCCACAGTGACGAAACGACGCTTAAAGTCCTGCGGATTCTTCTGGAACAGCTGCAAACCGTCCTTACACGATTTCGTTTTTGGTCAAGCGTGAGCAATCGCGGCACCCATCTTGCGGATGTCCAAATGTTGATGCAAAATATTATGTACCCGTTCATTCGAGATGCCCACAGCACTAGCAATCTCACGCACCTTCACTCTTCTGTCATCCATCACCATATCATGGATTTTATCAATGATTTCTGGAGTAGTAACCTCAACAGGGCGTCCAGAAGGTTCAGCGTCACTTGTGCCCATATGGCCACTCCAAAAATTTTGAAACCACTTATAAACTGTTCTAATCGAAGGTGCAGAGTCACCATAATGTTTATCAAGCTTCTCTTTAGCCTCCTGAGGCGTTTTGCCTTTTATAAAATAGTGTTTAATCAACACACGAAATTCTTTTTCGTCCATTTTTTGAAAATCACTCGATTTCCTCGATTCAAACGAATGCCAAACACAAAGAAATAGACCGATCTGGCTGAAACTTGGTGTGTGTTCTTCCAAGAGATGCTACTAACTAAACATAACCTCGATACGCGCCAGTGGTGCTATCTCTCTGACTTTGCACGGACTTTTCAAACGACCCTCGTATTAGCTTTACAGGTATCGTCTTTAACCGCTCGGCTACCGTGGCACCTATTTTGTATTTAATTATTCGTATATATTTCCAGCCTTTTTTGAAAGTGAGTGATTTTTTTTTTTAACTTTCCACATTTTAACTTCATGAATCGTCAATTATTTATTTTTGATAATCTTCTTTAGTCTCTATTATTTTCTTATTTAAAAGAGAATTTTTGACTGTTTGGCTACTTTTTTTGTACGTGTTAACTCCTTCTTCATGGCTTTTTTGTATTGTTTGATTAAAGCAATGTTTTTTATTTCAAAAAAATAAAATATATATATTCAGTAGGTAGAGCTTAGGAGCTTAAAGGGGAGGTAGGCCACTACACCCTCTAAATGAATTATTTGAGAAAAGGTATTAAAAAAGAAAAGTGAAAATTAAAATCGTTGGAATGGAAATATATGGTAATACATTTAATTACTGTGAACTGTGTTTCCATTGTAATCTCCAAAAACAAAAAGCAATGTTAAAATCAAATGTCCACATTCAATAAAAATACCTAAATCTCTTAACAAAAAGTCATTAGTCCACCAACAAAGCTGACGTAATAACTTTTTACAAATATAAAAGAAATTACTTAACAGAAAACAGACCCATACACATATACACTCATAAAAAAAGAATCAAATAAGGTAACCAATTATAACCTCCCCACTACTCTTAGAAGAGGTTAGAATTTTTTTTTGTTGTCTTTCGGTACGCATGCGCGTTAGAGAATATTGTTTCGATTTTGGGAGCACATTCAACAAATAAATAATTATCTAATAGGATTTTTACCACTTACCAGAAGAAACTTCGCAAACTAAATTCACATCGGTGCCTTCGTTATATGGTTCTAGAAGTTTCGTACGATCTCGTCTTTTTGCATCGTAGATCACTGGCTTTTCTGGAGGAACTAGAAACAAGAAATTTTTTAATTATTATTTTTTTTTGGCGTTTATTTTTGCTAAAATCAGTGCGTTGGTGCTATAAGTAACAATGATAACAGAGTAACAAATGAAGCAAACGAGTGGAGACTGGAGAAGTTACCGCAGTGGTAACGCTCCAAAACAGACTGTTAGTCCCAGTCTCTTCACTTGAGAGGAGATCACAAGGCCACACGGTCTTTTAAGACATCTTGTACGGATTATCAGGAAGAGTTCTAGAAGAAAGATTTTTGTGCTAGAGGATTTATATGAGATTGCAGGTTGAAGTGGTGTTTTCTGTATCGTGTTACCAGCGACTTGTGTGTCAAAAAAGGAATGTTAAGGTCAGTGTGTATAGTCCAGGTTGGAGCGTTTACAATAGTTCGAAGTATTTTAGATTGAAGGGACTGAATCTTTTGGAGATTTGTGCGTTTGGTTGAACCCCACGTGTTAATCTTAAGATAATAATTTTATACATATACAAAGAGTTCATTTTAAGGGGGCTCAAATGCATTTCATGCTTAAACGGTTGATCTGAGCAAAAAATGGTATAGGAAAAATTTTGTTGCCCGTCACCTCTAGTTTCAGAATATGTGACTTGATTTTAGATTCTTGCCCGCATACGCGGCTGACGAGCGACCAAAATTGGGGGTTTGCAGTTGACTCCCATATTCATATGCACAGTTTTAAAGAGTATAAAAAGTTATGAAAGAAACTGGAAACCGCCATTCGATATCTTCAAAATTAAAATGTGCTAGTCCATTTCAAAATCTGGTAATTATTAATCATATTTCAATTTTTTAACTTGTTATCAAAGAGAAAGAAGAGCACGCGATAGGTCATTTTTATGTATTTTTTCATCCCCTTTCTACTAAAAATATTGCCAAAGCAGTAAAGCTAGTTTTTTTCTTAATATCGGCAAATATGTCGCTTTTCCGAGTGATTTTTCTAAGAAAAATCAAATGTTAAGAGCTTTAGATGTTCTCAAGCATACACAAAATGGCTAAAAATTAATTTTACATCTGTTACAAACAAGAAGGTTTAATAATTATTTGGTAATTTTGGAGTTGCGTTTAATTACCGAAAAAATTGGAAACCTCCTGCCACATATTTAGGTGATCAATATCTTTCATGTAAAGGATCAAACTTATTCCTTAATTTATCAAATAATACACTTTACTCTACTTGTGAAGCATGTACTGTGCCTTCAAAGGTGCCTCCACTGGCTGGCAAGCCAGGTTAGCCAGGATGTTATCAAACTGCTCTCTGTATCTGAGGAGGCACCTTTGAAAGTTGTTGATTGATGATTTTGGGGAATATCCGAGGTGCGGTCATAAATACAAAAACAAATTTTTACATCAGTTTTATTTATTTACCCTTTTCAGGTTATTGTAAAAAAGTTTGGGTAGTTTAATGTTGAGCTATATCATCATAACTGTTAAAATCAAATTTTTATAGATTTGGTTTAATTTTGCTTTATACTTTTAAACCTTATTTTAATTAATAATTTGTAAACCTAAAAAACATTTGCATGGCTTCAACCATTTTTGTTGATGTAAATAAAAAAGTATTATGGAGAACAGTTTTTATAAAAGAAGCAACTGTACTTTTTTAACCAAAAAAATTTATTAAATAGGCACTAAATGCTTAAAGAAAATGCATCAATTAAAGATTTTCGAGTATAAAGAATGGTCTTGAGAGTGGCTTACAAAGGAAATTTCATTACTAAACTAGAATACCGTATATTAGAATGCACAATTTTTGCTATAACTAACTATGGTGGAATGTTACACAGCTTGACAGTAGATTCAATTAACAAATACTAGCACAGAGTGGCTACCAAATTGATACTGGAGGTATTACATTTTCTACCATTAAGGATTATCTGACAATCGCATAGATCCTCCATTAACGGAAAAGATCCGTAAATAAAACAGACATATAAGTGTTGGCAAGAATTTGAGGAATTAGTTACTGGCAACTAATGTTTCAGTGTAAGAAGTATCAAATATAGGATGATATTTGGGCAACCCCAAAAATACATTTCCTGCTTTTTCTTACATCAGATTATGCCATTAGGTTGTTGGTAAAAGTTAAGACTGGATAATAATTGTTCAAGTAAAAAGATAAGGCTTAACAATCTCAAAATTATATTTTAATTTTCAGTATTGCAATGTTTTTGGTTAACTAGAGCCCATATTTTATCTACATAAAACAAAAACAAAATCAGTCTCTTTCTTTATAAAAATCAGTATCGAATACAGAAATCGAGAAATCAGTATTTTAAAAAGTAAAGTAATCGCCTATTTTTTTAAGGCAGGGTAGTCCAACTATCGATTAGATGTCGTGGACGGAAGCTCATACTTTACTATAAACAATTTTTTCTAACAAATAAAAAGTAGCCATACGCAGGATTCGAACTGGTGATCTCCTGCACACAAAGCCACGCTCATAACCGCAAGACAAATATCCGCCACGAGAAATCAGTATCATTATAACTGAATTAGGGAAGGGATTAGCTATGGCGGTTAGCATATTGGATTCCCACGCGGAGATCCCGGGTTCGAATCCAGCTGCTGGCCCTTAGATTTTTCTCTTCTTAGGAACTTCTTACAGCTCACTGCCCTGGTGATGGGACAGTGTTGTCTGTAACGAGAGAACACTGTACGGAGGCCGGCCGTGCTCTGAAAAAAAAGCTCCGGGCGCCAATAACCTTAGATGTTGACGCGCCTTAAATCATAAGAAAAAATAATAATAATAACTGATTTATGTAATTTTTATGGTAATGCTTAATCAGAGCAGTATTATTTTGGATCAATTTTTAGCTAGCCAAATTCAGTGTATTCCAGTATTAGTGGAAAAAATACTTTACTCAAACTATAGTAAAAGAAAAAGATGTAGGCAGTTGTTAAAAAAGGTTTTTATTTCAATTAATTGGCCAGTAAATTGATTAGAATCTTGGAATGAATAGATAAATTGCGCAGTGCAGTAAGACGTTGAAGATTGGATGATTTGGTTGAGAGATGAAGTGGAATGAAGCAGAAGATGTTGAACTGGGTAGGGATGGGTTACTTGTAGTAGCCTCTTAATCTGGAACTAAGACTGCAGACGTTGAAAGCCCATCCATCAAGCTGGTGTCAATATCGTAAGTCAATGTCCTCGTAAGTTACTGATGACATGTCCCACGAGAGGGCGCTATCTTCACTTCGCAACTTGCTCCACACTAAGTAACACGTCAAACCAACCCAAATTTTATCCTTCAAATGCATTCTTGAAGAGAAACAATCTACTTCATCATTGTGGCGCATTTTTATTGTCTTTTCACAATAATAACAACAATAATAATAGTAATAATATATATATTTTTTTTCTTTCTTTTCTGGCATTGGCTTTCGCCATTCAGCCAGCATCGTCTAGGTGCTTATCACTAGAATATCACTCACTCTCCATTCTTACTTATAAATACATTCGCTTCACACATTCATCCCTCTACTATATACAACTATTTACATACAAACTTACAACTAATGGATGGATCAGTACTCTATATTCCTGCCATCCTTATAGCTTAACCGAAATTAAAATCACGTAATCCTTCTCTAATCATTTTCTTCCATTCATTCTATAACTTTTAAATACATTCATATTTCATTGCTAGCTCTGCTACAGATTTAAGCACATAGATGTTGGTGGAGAATATTATGTCTTCGTAGCGAAATGGTGCATCTAAATACCTGTATAAGTCGTCAAACATTCGTTTCCTTTCTACCACATAACGTGGACATATCATTATTATATGTTTGAAATCCTCCTCCTTATTGCAATCTACGCAAAGAGGAGAGGACCTTTTGTTGATCCTGTGTAGATACGATCCGCACACCGCTTATTGTCGTAACAACCCATTTATTAGTGACAGTTCCCTTAAACCATGGTTGTCTAGGCAACTGATCAGCCATAGTAATAATAATAATAATAATAATAATAATAATAATAATAATAATAATAATAATAGTAATAATAGTAATAGTATAATATATTTTTTTCCCCCCGAGGGGAAAAATGCCACAGGCACCTTCCAGATTAAGACTGGGTTTGTGGGGTTCTACCCACTAAAAGACCCCCTCCTCTTCAGGCATGACGTCTACCCCGTAACCGCCATAACCATTACTTCAGGGTGATGCCTCGCATTGAATGCAACTATCTGTGAATTTGCAAATTGACTGGGCCGTAGATATTATCGACGGTCTAGCTCCTCCTTCTTAGTTCTTAGCATAGACCTAACAAAATAGGAAAGTTCCTCTCATAGGTCTCAAGGCTAACCAGCATAGTATCCATTATGTTCCTATGTCTAAAGCGGACCATTTCTTTTCTGCAGTCTCGCTCTTTCCTTCGCCCATCTTTCACATTCGAAGAACGTATGATTCGAATCATCGTAAAATGAATCCCTGAAAATAAAATCTTGTCTGGCTACCTTACCCAAGTATAATAATAATAGGGAAGGGATTAGTTATGCGTTTACCGTATTGGATTCCCACGTGGAGGTCCCGGGTTCGAATCCAGCTGCTGGCCCCTTAGATTTTCTCTTCCTAGGAGCTTCTTACAGCTCACTGTCCGATAATGGACAGTGTTGTCTATAACGAGAGAACACTGTTCGGAGGCTAGCAGTGCACTGGAAAAAGCTCCGGGCGCAATAACCTTAGATGTTGACGCGCCTTAAAAAAAAAAGAAAAAAAAAGTAATACGGCGCTAATGGCAAAGCTGTCGATGCGCCGGAAAAAAAAATAGCAATAATACTTCACTTTGATCTTAGCCAAAAGGCCAAGAAGCAATAATAATAATAATAAGGGAAGGGATTAGCTATATGGTTAGCATACTGGACTCCCACGCGGAGGTCCCGGGTTCGAATCCAGCAGCTAGCCTTTAGATTTTCTCTTCCTAGGAGCTTCTTACAGCTCATTGTCCGGTGATGGACAGTGTTGTCTGTAACGAGAGAACACTGTCCGGAGGCCGGCAGTGCACTGGAAAAAGCTCCGGGCGCTAATAACCTCAGCTGTTGATGCAAAAAAAAAAAAAAATAATAATAATAAACCGTCTTAGACCAGGGGTTGGCAATCTATTTTAAGTAGAGAGCCATTTCTCCTTAAATAATTTTAATAAATCTTACCCAGAGCCGCAAGGATGATAGTGTAAACAACTCTGTAGATCATTTGTATTCACAGATTATTATTTTATGATATTCAATAACATTTAAATGTTTTATATATTTATTTTCACATATTGCAAAGTAAATAGACAAATAAATGATAACTAAACCTGTGTTTGAATGAAAATGGCGGCAGTCCTATATATTACGTACTGTATTTTAATATAATTCTATTCAATTTCTAACCAAATCTCATTTAAAATTCTTTTTGAAAAAATATCTTTAATTTAATAAATGAAATTTTCATTTGTTTCAATAAAATTGAAATATACAATATATTTTGGACTGGCTGAAGAGTCATAAAAGAGCCGCATGCGACTCGCGTGCCGCGGGTTGCCGACCCCTGTCTTAGACTGTCCGAGGAGTTGTCATAATTCAAATTAAAAATATACTTTTATACTGATGTATAAAATACACATATATGACCAACAAAATGCTTTTTCTAAAGCAGTAGTAAGATAAAACTCAAAAGAAGCTGCGTCTGAAACACGATAATTCTAAAAGAAAAAACGAGCTGAAAAGTGAACTGTCCTGCTGAGGCGGTGCAGCCACATTAATGGAATGACCGTGATCAGAATTGCACCAATTGCATTGTCGGCCAGTAAAAGTGAAACCAGGAAAAAGGTCTGAGATCAGTGATAAAACATGGAATCAAGAACTGATGAGATATAGACTCCAATTTGGATGCAGCTGCATAGACTGTCTAATTCGAATATACCTGGGGCATGTGAAATGGACGAAGGTGAAGAAATGGATTTTGATATTTTCCAGCTATAGCCACTAGGTTTTCCCCAAATCCTGCTTTTCTCCGCCTCTGCGTAATCCCAATCTGTTGCAAGTTATCTTCCCCAGATATTTCTCTTGTCTGTCTACCACCCAGATAACTGTCATAGACTTTTCTAGGTCCTTCGGTTGTTCAATTTCATGTTAAGTACTAGCCCAGCAGCGTAATCATTCCAACATTATGATTATCAGAAGAACTGGTGCTCCAAATAAGTTTAACTGCTTATCAGACAACGCTCCAAGGAGAGGGATATTCTGAAATAAGTGCCCCCTCTTCCTCCAGATTGGGGATTAGGCGTAAGAGCCAACCACCTAAATTCAGAAAAAAAAAACTTCAGGTTTTGAATAAGCTAGAGTAAACTGCCCGCACACAAGTGTTATTGCCATGGCAAAACTTCATGAACTGAGGTGCGAATTGTTGCCACATCCACCTTATTCACCTTATTTGGCACCATCAGACTTTCATCTCTTCCCCAAGCTGAAAATTTTCCTCGGTGGACGGAGATTTCCTACAACGGAAGAACTGACAGCCGAATTGGAGAGGTATTTTGCAGGCCTGGAGGAATCTCATTTTCGAGATGGGATCCAAGGCATTGGAACATCATCGCTGGACCAAATGCATTAGTCTACAGGGAGACTATGTTGAAAAATAAAAGCAGTTCCACCGAGGTATGACACTTCTTTCTAGTACATTCCGAGAACTTTTCAAACTACCCTCGTATAATGCAGTTCCTTGCAACTGCAACATTCATTGCATTAACTTCCACACCTCGTACTTCTTGTGTATTCAGGAGTTTGACATTCATATTATTCCAAACGATTTCATTCTCAGCGTAAGTATGAACACTTTAAGCTCGGCCTCAAAACAGAGTATAATGCATTTTATGCAAAAAAGTAATCATTGTGAGTGCAATTGGGTTTCTGGTCCATGATGACAACAACACCATGGAAGCAGGAAGCTATCTTGTACATATGTTAAATAAATATTGATAGAAAATGCAAGAACCAATTCCATTTCTTTAGTTTAGTAAATTTCATCTTGTCTTTGCCACGTCTTCAGAATAGACACATACTGTAGAAGGCAAAGGCTATAGTTTACATTAAATTGCATAAGGCTAAAGTTGATTGGTTCGCTCCCACGGGTGACATTGCACGAAAAAAGGGAACTACGTAGCGTTAAAACGAGTGTAACGTTAAGTAAGAAGGTTCTGTTATACTAAGTGAACATACTTAGCAATTTTCTATATTGGGTCAAGTTATTCCTCAAGGATTTGTTTTGGAAATAAGAAAACAAAGTAGAAGAACACTCGCACGACAGTAAGTGGTTGTTCTAAAATACATAATGCACATCATACCAGGTTTGAATTCTGAAAGGACACAATAGCACAAAAATAATCTTTTTGTTCTTGTGAAGGTAAATTGTATGTGCACAGCGACCTCTTTACTGGTGCAAGCTATGTCTCTCTTCAGGCATTCCTCCAATCATAGATATCAGAATCTGAATCTTCCATGGATAATAGCCTTGCAGTCAATTCAGAAGGTTTATTTAAGTTTCCACCATCTTTTACAGAAACTGCTGGTCACCATCGAAAAAAAATACTAGGACCCTCATCTTCTTCAAGTGCGTTCTAAGTTGCCAATGTCCCCTGTACATGACTCCTGAAGAAAGGTTAATGAAAGAGGTTTTTATCGCCTTGCTTTGCTAAGGCGTCAGCAAACTTCCTCGTTTGCAGTCATTTTAATTACTTGATAAATCATAATTTTTTTTTTTTAAGGAGATTCCCCAAAATTGAGGTTTTTCTCGCCAAATATGTTTTTTCTCCAATAAACTCTGTCCTCGGCATCACTTTCCGTCAAACCATGGCCAGTCATGTCTATATCGACTATAGACCTCCAAGTAAGTCTCGGGCGTCCTCTCCTCCTTCTACCATCCGGTTCCCATTCCAAAACCTGTTGGAGCAACCTTTCTGGAGCCATCCTTTTAACATGGCCAAACCACTGGAGTCGTCTCTCACAGATAACTTCTAGCACCGACTTCTGGACATTCATAATCTCCCGGATCTTATTATTCGTTACTTTTTCTCTTCGGGATTTTCTCGCAGATCTGCGCCAGAAGTCCATTTTGGTAGCTACCAGTTTTTTCTGTTCTTGCGACCCAATTGACCATGTCTCGCAACCATACAACAATACACTTTGTACTAGGGCATTATAAATCATTGTTTTGGTGCTGTCAAGAATATTTCTGCTCCATAATACCGGATTTAGAATAGCAATAGCCTTCCGACCCTCAGCAACCCTTCTTAATACATCTTTTTTGGAGGATCCATTCAATTCTAGAACCGACCCAAGGTACTTAAAATGATTCACATTTGTTACATTTTTATTTCCAATTATCAGGCATCCTCCATCCGTGGTCATATATTCACTTTTTCGGAAATTTACCTTGAGTCCCCACTTCTCGTACTCTTCTATCTGGTACACATAAATAAATCATAATACTTTTTTAAATAAAATGTAGTCATAGAGCGGGATTCGAACTGAGGATTTCCACTTACAAAGCCACGCTCTTGACCACTAGACTAACACCTTGGAAAGATATTCTTAGGTCAAGAAGTCTTGCATACAGGGGTACATTAAAATGATGTGATGATTGCTTTTATTTGATGATAAAACAAATTTATCCTGATTCACCCACAACCATCACATTACACTAAATTTTTTTAAATCTTCAATTATTATTATTTTTGTTCTTGGCGTCACCAATAACATTTTTTGCAGTCAGAGGACCTCCCAAAACGTGTATTTCTGGTGGAAAATTAATAGTGAAAACCGATTACGAATATGAATGACAAAATTGAATATAAAAATATTTTTCTATTCCTAATTTAAATTTAAATTTTTATGTGTACTTATGGACTGAATGTTCACTGTAAACTAATTTGAATTTTTTGTAATAAAAATGGATTGTTTTTGTTTTATAAATAATATGTAATATGGATTTCATTATTACTTTTTTCGCCCGGTTTTTTGGGAAAACAGAGTTTTTTTTTTTTCATTTTACACGATTTTTTCGTTTTCGTCTCGGTTTTCTAAGGAACGTATCTACCGTATAAAAAAAGAGTTGGGTAGGTATTTTTATTTTCTAATTTAAGGCGCTTCAACATCTATGGTTATTGGTGTTCGAAGCTTTTTTTTCAACGCACTGCCGGCCTCTGAACGGTTTTCTCTCTTTACAGACAACACTGGTCCATCACCAGTTCTGTGACAGCTCACTGTAAGAAACTCCTAGGAAGAGAGAAAAATCTAAGGGCCAGCAGCTGGATTCGAACCTGGAAAATGCTAACCAGTGAATTAATCCCTACCTTCAAAACTTCATCTTTAAAATTTTGTTTTCTGTTAACCAATTAGAGAACAATTAATTGTAATTTTTATTTGGGACTCTTTGATTAAAAGTCCCAAGGATTCAATTAAAGGAATCAATATTTCCACGAATAAATTTGCATTTCGATTTTCCATCGCACATTTAAAAGGTTCTATAGATTATAAAGAGTTTTGGTAAGTTCTAAAAATGCCTACAAAAAAAAAAATCAATTTAACCAGGAATAAAGTTTAAAATAAAAGTGATAAGCTTACAATATAATGCAGTAAAAAACAGAATAATAAAAAACGAAGAAGTAGATTAATGTTAGTAAGAAGTTTAGAATGATGCTAACAGCAGCGGCGTAGAGCGCCTGCCTACGAGATATCGGCATTGTTCTAACTTCTTACAAACTAACTTTTACAAAATAACGATTTCCGCCCAAGACTCCATTAAAACGATTTGCGTTGAAATTGTATTTTGCGAAATTAAACTTAAGTTTTATTTATATATAAATTAACCATTTAATCTCTTACATTTCTTTGGCGATGTACAAACTTGAAAGCTTTAAGCAAAGTATCTATAAGAGATAATGCATACAACTTGTTTGTAACTTTAGGTATTACCACAAAGCATTCATGCATACATGTTGTTAAATTAATAGGAATATCTTACATCTTTGTACAGCAAACTTATCTATTAATACGAGGCGTGTTTTTTAAGTAAGTACCGTTTTTATAATTTAAATATGGAGAATATCCAAATGGGGAGATTATTCGAAATGAATTGAATAAATATTTATTACAATAAGTATATACATAAAATAAATATAGAAGTGTAAATGTATAAAACATTTCAACCTTCTTAACTAAGTGAAGAAAGAGAAAAGTTAGGTGAGGAGGATTGGAATGCAGGGAAAAAAGGAGAGGAAAAACCTGCAGCTAGTGTAGAGAGCTAGAGTAGGATATGTTTTAGTCTTCTGTGTCCTTTATGTTGTAGAAGGATCTGTAGGAGGCTATGTCGCGGCATAGTGGATTGGGATGGCAGTCTAGGATGGAAAGGAGTTTTAGCAGACGATTTTGGATATAGGAGTGTACCAGGGAATAATGGATGCAGTCTCCGTGGAGTGAGTCAATTCTAGTGCGTCGTGGAGAGTCTGTTGCGAGTCTCAGAAATTTGTTCTTGCGTTGCCCTGGAGTTTCTTGATGTTGCTACTACAAGTCCAGGCTCCAGGCGGAGCTGGCGTAGAGCAACATCGGCCTAATGACCCACTTTGTAAAGGAGTAGTTTGTTGGTCTACAGTCATTTTGGAGTCACGTAAGTGTAGAGGAAATAATAGTCGTGTAGTCCAGTTTGCCTGAGTTTACTTTGACCTGAACGTGTGTAGTGAAAGTCAGTTTGTTAGTCCAAAGTTAGGCCTAGGTACTTAACGTGGGTAGTACCACGGAATGAGAGTGTTATTATGTCTGATTTGTCGGTTAAAAGAGGGTCTGCGTTTGGTAAAGAGTATGGCGTTAGTCTTGTCGTGGTTAATTTTAATTTTCAATTTTGGCTGCAGAATATTGTTAGCCTGTCTATTGCAAGAGTAAGTCTGTTGGTGATGGTGTCCATTCTGCAAGATGACGTGTAAAAGGCCACGTCAACACTTACAAGGCAAGGTTGACTTGAGGAGGTTTGGGTAGAAGTTTTATGGAGGTGATAAACAGTATAGGACCTAGGATGGAACCTTGGGGAACGCCTGCTGCGATTGGATAGGGGTATGAAGAGAGGGACATTATTCTTTTAGTGCAGCAACTTAGTTCAAATATTTAGGGACCATTTTGACTGAAAAAAAATGAACTTGAAGAAGACATAAAGGCTAGGATTGCTGCATCCTGTCCAAAATGATGTCGCGAAGAGCTAAATTGCTAGTTTACAAAACCATTATCCGACCGGTAGTTGCCTATGGCTGTGAAGCGTGGGTATTGACCAAGAATAATGAGCGCCTTCTAAATAAATATTTGGGAAAGAAATATTTTAAGAAGGATAGTTGGTCCTGTAAAGGTAAATAATATTTGGAACATCAGAACTAACAATGAGCTTCGAGACTTATATGGCGAACCAGATCTGGGTCTGTATCATTAAAGCCGCCAGATTAGGACACGTAGAAAGGAATGCCCGAAACAAGAATCCCCCCAAAAAATGGTTCTATGGAATTTCAGGTGGAAGAAGTAAAAGAGCAGGTCCTCGCTTGTGATGGCTGGATGATGTAGAAACAGATATTAGAAGACTGGGAGTCAGAAGATGGCGTCTCCTTGCTTTGGACAGGGACGAGTGGAATGCGGTGTTGAAGGAGGCCATGGCTTTAACAGCGCCTTATAGTAGTAGTAACCGTTTTCCTACTTTTCTACATAATTGCCACTAATATTAAGGCACATATAAAGGGGCAGATGTTGGTCTAGTGGTCAAGAGCTTGGCCTCGTGTGTAGGAGATCGCCAGTTCGAATCCAGCGTAGGACTACTTTTTATTTGTTAGAAAATATTGTTTATAGTAATGTATGAGCTTCCGCCTTCGTCCACTCAACACCTAATTGGTAGTTGGACGTTAAGCCCCGCCTTAAAAAAAAATAGGCGAATTATTTACTTTACTTTATTAAGGCACTTATCGTATCGTACAAAAACCCAATAGAAGTCTGTTGCCTGATTCGACAAACACTGTAACATGGTCGTTTTGAGCTAATCAACGTGGTCGTGGTCATCTTCAAATGCAGAAACCGTGTGGTATAGTACACTTGGGTAGCGTCTGTTCTCTTTCACGTTTTTCTGTCATCTTTCTAGCACCAAATCTTCAGTAATGACCTGAAGGTCCGCCAAAATTTTGCTTCATATCATGAACATTCGTGTGGTCATTTTTAAAAAGATGTCTTCATAACGTCTTCTCCAAAAAAACTTCATTGATCTCATGATGAATTTCAGCCCCTTTTTTGTCACACCTTTAGCACACTGAGTAAACAAATAACAACGCGTTATTTCAACTGTCGGCGGGCTTCTAAATCGGCGCAGGCATTTTAATTACTCACAAACCAAACGTAAATATGGTAGAATGTTTCCATAATAGCGTCCAGTTTCTTCCAGACAGATGTATAGGTACACAGCGCACATACACCAAATGTAGACCGCAGTACTGCAGCGGCAGTATTTCAAAACGGTACATACTTCTGGAGGAAGTCTGATTTTGTTTTTTGGTCTTTTTTTTTGAGAAGGGTTGAGGTAGGTTGTAGAAAATAACATTTTTTTTTTGGAAGGGAAGAGGTACTCACTATACAAATTAATTCTCCAAAAAACTTACCTATAACTGTTAAGTTGATTTTAGAATTTCGCGTTGGGGAATTCCTAAAATCTACTCTACATCGGTATATGCCCTCGTCAGACAGACGAAGATCGTCCACTCTAAGTTGAGCAGTTTCTGTAGCAGTTCTAAAGAAAGCTCGTTCGCCGAACGCTGTTGGTGAGGACCATAGTTTTGCCTGACCATACTGGCGTCCACGTACATCAAAACTGAAAAAAAATAAATAAATATATAAAATATTCGCAATTTTATGACAATTATGGTAAGTGAGTTGATAAAATATTTTACGAATTCAAAGAGTGGTGATAATTGTGAGTTAATTAAAAACCTGCCATATTTCCCCATATAATTGCAAGACTGACTGAACAAAAAATGCAAGAATGATTTTTAATTGAATAATAACGAGAACACTTAAATGATTGACTTAAATTGGTAATTTTTAAAAATTCAATACTCTTCCAAACAGACAGTTTTTGAGTAATTAAAACTTCATTTATTATAATATATAAGTCACAACTGATATGAAAGTACTACAACCCAATAACAGTACCAGCTGATTAGTGGAAATACAGGACAAAGCTTTATTTTCTCCGTAATAAACACCTGATTGGTTGAAATAATTGAAATGGTGCAAATGAATGATTGGTTAAAATTATGCTAATCAATGATTGGCTGAAATGATATCAATCAATGGACTAGTTGAAATATTGCAAATTGATTGGATTTTGAGTTGGTTAGTGAAATTATAATAATGATAACAAAAAATAAAAATAAAATAAATAAATAAAACCCTGTAACTTCGGGGGCAGAACAGGGTCACATTGTCTTAGGGCTTGGCGTATGAGGCCCAGACTAGGAGCACGACAGAAATGGCTACCTTAGCAGCAGAATTAGCTGTAAGAAAAGATCAACTTCAGTTAAAAAGGCACTATGCGAAGATTATGTGCCGAAAAAGTATTATGATGTAGAGGTAATTCTTGTACGCTGTAAAGTTTATTACAGAGAACGCCCCCGTATACAAACTGAAACAAAATAACTGAAGAAGAAGAAGGAAGTCTTCAGCACGTTGTGAAGATAGACATGTTGAAACAAGTACTGCTATTTTGGTGCAGAAAGATTATGAATGATAATTCAAAACCAATCAATTTTTGGAGAAGTAACAAAAATGAAATAACCATTTTATTTTTGAATTATCATTAATTAACTTTGATGGAAAATATCCTCCATTATGTAATTAATATAAGATTGTCAATAATATTAGACGTGTAGATTCATCATAAATTAGGCATCTCTGATTCGGGGGACAATTTCGAACAATTTTTGTATCGATTTTAGGCAGGCATCTACCTATTGTACTTTTTTTACTTCTGTGTTTATTGCTACTGTATTTTTTTACTTCCGTTTTATTAAATAATAATTGTTCAAAACTAAAATGGTTACTTGTCTTTTTGTTCCTTCTCCAAAAATTGACATACGAGTGAATTAATAATTTGATATCAGCGAAATAGTCTGTTACGCAACATCCCAGTTTTCTGCATTTACACCCCTCTGTTCGGGGTAGGGTTTTATTAAAAACCAAAAAAAATCCATATGATCTTGAAGCTCAATAAATGCGCAACTTTTTCTGTAATTGGGTGACTCCTTGATTCATTAATCATTGAATAAATACAGTTGAAAATTTTAACAAAAATCATCGAGAACGAATTTTTTAGACATTAAAGTAAAAATTTCATTGTTTATAAGAAAGGTTTTGAGGGTCTAGGTTAAGCCGATTTACAGAAAATTTAATGCTCTTCCGTTTGGAATCAGCGGATTTGTTGTAGGATAAAGGATAGAAAATTTACAACCGTTTTTATGGTGGAAAACGCGGAATATCGACGGAAAAGTTAAAAATGCAAATATCTTGGGACACTATTGAGAATCGGGCCATAGTGAATAGAATATTTTTTTGTTGCACTTGAGCTGCTGAATCACCTCTAGAAGTTTCGATCTCTTTTCTCCGCGAACACCCCGTATATGATGCCAGGATGCCTACACCAATTAGGCGCATCAAAATTGCCAAAAAAGTAATTTACAAAGCACTTTGTGAAATGCTTTTTGGCTACGAAGCACCTATTACAAATTGAAATCGTTTCTTACTAATGTCGAGTACTAAACTGACGTGGGTCTCTTCTGTTTGTTTCAAATTTTTCGTTTTATTTTACATTCTTCAGTTTTCGCCAGCCATATGAACTGACTTATACAGTTTCTATATTGTTTTCGAGTTCACTACATTAAATCTTTCTCGAATATAACTTTTATAGAATACTTTACTGCTTGCGAAGAGGTGTATGCAGTCTATTGTGTACTTATACGAGTACATAGTACATGTACTGGGTGTTCATTTTAAGACGGCTCAAATGCATTTCACGCTTAAACGGTTAATCTGAGCGAAAAATGGAAGAGGAAAAATTTGTTGCCCGTCACCTCTAGTTTCAGAATATGTGACTTGATTTTAGATTCCTTCCCGTATACGCGGCTGAATGATCAAACTTATTCCTTAATTTATCAAATAATGCACTTTACTCAACTTGTGAAGCAATGTACTGTGCCTTCAAAAGTGTCTCCTCTGGCTGACAAGCCAGGTTAGCCAGGAGGTTATCAACTGCTCTCTGTATCTGAGGAGGTACCTTTCAAGTCACTGTACGTACAAGTTGAGTAAAGTTGATCTTTACATGAAAGATATTGATCTCTCAAATATGTGGCAGGAGGTTTCCAATGTTTTTGGTAATTAAACGCAACTCTCCCAAAATTACTAAATAATTATTAAACCTTCTTGTTTGGAACAGATGTAAAATTAATTTTTAGCCATTTTGTGTATGTTTGAGAACATCTAAAGCTCTTAACATTTGATTATTGCTTAGAAAAATCACTCGGAAAACTACTTATTTCCCGATATTAAGAAAAATACTAGCTTTACTGCCTTGGCAATATTTTCAGTAGAAAGGAGATGAAAAAATACATAGAAATGACCTATCGCGTGCTCTTCTTTCTCTTTGATAACAAGTTAAAAAAATTGAAATATGATTAATAAATATCCAGATTTTGAAATGGCCTACCACCTTTAATTTTGAAGATATCGAATTGCGGTTTCCGATTTCTTTCATAACTTTTTATACTCTTTAAAACTGTGTATATGAAAATGGGGGTCAACTGTAAACCCTCACTTTTGGTCGCGCGTCAGCCGTGTATACGGGCAGAAATCTGCAATCAAGTCACATACGAGTATTCTGAAACTAGAGGTGACGGGCAACAAATTGTTTCCTCTACCATTTTTTAGCTCAGATTAACCGTTTAAGCATGAAATGAATTTGAACCCTCTTAAAATGAACATCATTGTATAATACTTTTAATGCATGTTTCTTTTCTTTAATTTGCTTCTTTTTTAGAAATAGACCTCACAATAATCTGTAATTAGTCTTATTTCTTTATTCTATGGTTCTGTACAAACTCTCATCTCTCTAATTACCTGAACTAGTCGGCCGATTAGTCTGGCGCTCAACACATACTAACCATTCTAATTAAAACAAACGGCAAGTCTAGCTTAGTTTATAATATCTTTGAAATCCTCCAGAGACTCTCTCAGCGTGGCGTTAAGTGTTTGTCTCTTACTCTGGAGTCCCTTGCTAACACTTCCTTGTGTTGGCCCTTTCTTCAACTACAAAATGCCAAAATAGTAGTATTGGGGCACAATTCTTACACTCTTCAAGTTCTTCGTGAGTTACCGTCACATTTTTCGTGTCTTTCTGTATTTTTATCTTTCTTCACTCATCTGAGCCACTTCCTTTTGAAATTGGTGACCGAAGTTAACCATTTCTCTTTCTGTTCTTAAAACCTGCCTCTTCCATCACATAGTTCTACTGCAGTTGGCATAATTTTTTTTCTTTTTTTGCAAATAATATTTTAATTAAAATTGTACGATATACGATTCCCATTTGTATAGATTCTAAGGTAATCATTTAATTCATTGACAGCCACATTGAACCATTACTTTTGTACTAGTAATTATTCACAAGAGACCTACGTGGCTGTACAATGACACCGATGAATCATTCATCGATGAACATATAGAGAGCTGCTTCTGTTCTAATACACTCTGCTACAAGTAAAGAAATTATTTGTTTGATAAAGGAAACATCATAAGATAAAATATAAACTAAATCTCGATATTTAAGCAATCCTTGGTCATGTTTGACACTAAACCTACCGTCATTTATGCATAACTATTCCTACCGTGAGCGGTCAAATGACCGGACTTCAAAATTACTTAAATTGCTTATTATTGACTGAAGATAATAATTATTTAACAATGAAAAAGCTTAGTTTCTTTTGTTTAAAAATAAATCTCGTAGATTTTACTCTTTATTGCACCATTTTTTATAATTATAGGCTTCTCAATTGCATATTTCCCGCATACGTATTTTTTACAGTTTAGACAGCATTTTTTAGTCTTATTGCCTTTGCAGTATCTTATTTGGCTATTTTCCGACCATTTGTTCGTGTACTAATATTTGTCATGTTTTTCCTTGAAATTTCACTTCCGGTAGTTTTTTTTATACCAAATCCACGCATTTACCCCGGGGCTAAGTCTAGGATATTGAAAGCTATTTGTTGAGGTCATCTCCGAGATTTTCCACGGTTATATTTCCTCCTCGAGCTGGATACATTTCTGCTAATTTCAGAGCGACCAACTCCCCAAGCGGTACTGAAGGTTCTCTGCTTTCACATTTTCCCAAATATGGAAAGCCTTTTATTGCATCGAACGCTAGCCAAGATTTGATACCAAATTTGTCCGGTTTATTTGGCATGTACTGAGTAAATCTGCATTTTGACTTTGTTGGGAACAAGAGATATATGCTCTTGGTTAGAACAGTTTTGACTGTTCTCTACCAATTTGTCCCAAAATTTAGAAATCAAAGCAAATTTATCAGTTTGTAAACGATTATTTCTTTGATCCACTCGAATAAACCTCATAATTTCTGTCTTAACATATGTATCTGTTCACAGTGTTTGAGAAGAATGCTCGTCCCTATTTTTGTTCCAGTGAAAAGGGCAATATCGTACATTTTTCGCCTCATAAGCACCACATGCAAACAATAATCCGATAAATGCATTATCAAATTGAGTTTTCGAGAGAATTCTGTTACAAAAAATAAAAATAAATAAATAAAATAAAATATTAAAATAAGTAAATAAAATGAAAATATTCAGCCGGTCAAATGACCGGTCCCCGTAGTTAAGACGGACTACAAATTTTTCTTAAAAATCAAATATTAGGAAAAGAAGTGAATATTAGATAAACAATTGTATACATATTTTAGGAAAAGTCGTGAAGTTTAATGGCGGTATGATAACGCAGTAATTAGAAAATTTAAACCAAATTTAAAAAACGGTAGGTTTAGTGTTAAAAAAATAGGTCCTTAAATTTCCTTTTGAAAGGAATCCAACCATCCTAAGAAGTTGTTAGGATGCGCAGTATTCATGCGCAGTAAGAAGAAAAAAATTAAAGAAAATCCGTATGATTTGTTCTTGTGACAAAAAAAAATATATCGATTCAGTAAAGTGGTATAATCGATCTCCATACCCACACTAACGGATACTTTTAGTAAAAACGCTAAATCTTAAATCTGCTTAGTTCTAATTAGAAGAAAAAGAGTATATTTTTTCTTCTATTTCTATTAATTTGAATACACGATTGCGGTAAGTGTTTGTGAGATTACAGAACTGATCTCTAACATCATTGTTAGATTCTGGTAGAGTAGTTAGTGATGTGTAAGACAAACTGCTCTGTAATTAGTAAGCTAGTTCTATCACAAACACTGCTGTTAAAGTATCACTGTGCAGATACAATATTCTTTGTGTCATGATAGTGAGGAGATTATGCAGCTAAGATAGTTTGTGTTGTTAACCATACTCTTCTGTCATTATATAAATCTTCTTAATCTAGCTTGATGTTAACTATACTTACAGATATACAATATATATACTCGGCGCCTCAGTAGCCGAGCGGTTTGAGGCGAGACCTGTAAAGCTAATATATATTGTACTGGGTTCGATTCCCCGGTCCTAGGTCTTGGATTTTATTTAATGGTTAATAAAAGAAATTTACAGTAAAGTATCTTTGCTAGTCGTCTCCGTCCACGACACCTAATTGGTTGTTGGACGTAAAGCCTGCCTGAAAAAATAGGCATTATTTTAATAAACAGGGTGTACTCGGTTTGAAACTTCAGGAGGTGATTCAGCAGCTCAGATGCTACAAAAAAATATTCTATTCACTTTGGCCTGATTCTCAATAGTGTCCCAAGATATTTGCATTTTCAACTTTTCCGTCGATATTCGCGTTTTTTCACCATAAAAACGGCCGTAACTTTTCTATTCTTTATCCTACAACAAATCCGCTTATTCCCAAACGAAAGAGCATTAAATTTTAAGCAATTTCACCCTGGATTGAGCTTGATTGTTCAACGATTTTTTGATAGCATTTCCAACTTCGTATTTGTGTTAATGTGAATTTAGTGCTGTGTTAACGGTGCTAACTAAGATGAGAAATCTTAGTTAATATGTTTTGCATGTATACTGACGCGGGTGACTTACGGCTGTTTTTTTGAGTAAATTCGAGCCTGATATCAACAAACTTGTTAAAAATCATCAGATTCATCCTTCACATTAGATTAGTTTTAAAATTTAAATTGAAATTTTGGTTTTAATTTGAATAAATGTTTTTCTAAATATTATTTATAAAGTTTCGCTTTATTACTCTCGCTAGAACAGTCACATTTAAATTGTAAGATTGAACTCAGAAACAGTATAAGACTCTTATGGCACGCTATAATTAAATTAAAGTAATAATTGCGATTGTGATTTTTAAGATGTGGTAAAGTTAAAAAATTTGGGGGCGCTATGAAATAATTGATTTTCAAAGTGGGCGGTACATGAAATACGTTTGAGAGCTACTGCTGATAACCAAACTGATTATTCTCTAATTTTTAATGAAAGTCCGCAACCGATTAGGGATACAATAAACATGCGCACTACAACGGATATAAATCGGTGGTATTATCCCCTACTGCCAACTTAACCATATTTTCAACATTTATATAAATTTGGTGTACGAATTGTGGATGTATAGTCGATATTGTGGGTAATTACCACTTTAAAACTACCATTGTTTTTGTAATGTACCGTCCAACTCTTGTATGCTGTTGAAGAGGGTTTAATATGTTGAAGATCTAACCACATATTAAACAGTTTTACACAAGTTTAACTTAAATAAAAACTTGTGAAAAATCATTAAAATTCTGCAAGATTGCATCAAGATTGCAAGTATTGGACAGCATACATAAGAGCACGCTCTGCATGGCATCATGAAACACAATGTAACATACAGCAAGTGTGATGCCTACGATGAAGCCAAAAAATATGAACACTCCACGAAGGTTCTGGCACATCTCATTAATCGTCATATGGCGTGTCGCGCCTAGTGTCCGCTGGATCATCTGATGACGTCACGCTCGCATCTTCGCCAAGCGTTGCCAGAATACAGACTAAGCACGCGAATCAAGAATTTGTCTTCATAAAGTTGATACTATACACTTTTCATTGTACTCTTAATAGTTGTAGTAGTTACTGTCTACTTAAAAGCACATCTCTTTTGAAAATAATATTCGCCTAAAATCTGCATCAACACTATCATGAATTTCATTTACAGCAGTTCGCGTAAATAATTTTTTTTATATATAAACTTGCAGTTTTTACGGTTACTTCTGTTTTACAAACCAGTTTCATTGGACATTAATACTTCTTCTAAATATTTTAGATAAAGTAATCTCCTATTTAACAACCAACTAGGTATCGTAGTCGGAGGTGGAAGCTCATACTTTACTGCAAACAATTTTTTTCTAACAAATAAAAAGTAGCCGTACGCGGGATTCGAACTGGCGATCTCCTGCACACAAAGCCAAGCTCTTGACCACTAGACCAACATCCATCTCCCTTTATTTTAGATAGTGGTAGGTAGTTTACGCTTCTCGCTTAGATCTAATACTAATCTTTCCGTTTCACCTACACTTAGTGCCATCATGTTATCTACAAAGCAAAGTTTCTGCTTTTGTTATTAGCATGTTGTGCATCTTCAGGGCATCTTGTTTCATTTAATATTCTAGTTATCAAGTTCCGAATAGTCAGCGTACATTATTTGGGGACCTGTAGTTAATATTAGGAGATGATTATTAATTTAATAAATATAATTATTAATATCCACCGTTAAGAATTTTTTTTTTCAGCAAATAAATTTCGTCAACTCTATTTTTATCTTAAAGGACCTGCTGAGACCTGAACACTTGAAGTAAGAGAGATAGAGATTCATCTCATTTTGGGCACATATTTCCAAAGAGTTTGAAGAAGGCTCGTTGTCAGTGTAAGAGCGGAGGAAATGGTACGAGATGGGAAAACGGGGGAATAAAACTTGATCCTGCCACTAATGAGAGCCTTCTGAACTGGGTGGTAGAAGTCGGTAGCGATCCTTATTTATATTTACACCTGCGTGACTTTTCTCCAAGCCTGCTCCAGTAGATTGACGTACATCACTTGTATTTGTAAAAAAAAAAATAAAAAATAAAATAAAAATGTAGAGTTAGGACTCTTTAATCAGGCAATCTTAACGTCTAGTACAAGCCTTCCGGAATCCGTACTACTCTATTTAATGCATTTTTTGTTTTGTTTTTAAGTTTACAGTGGCACTACAGTCTAAAATGAACTGCATACAGCTATCCTTCTCTATTCTGCTCCATCTTCTTACATCGACCTTGGTAAGATCCTTCTGATCTTAAAACAGAGTTTTATGGAACCTGGGCCAACAACGGATCCCAGTCAAAATGGTTGCACTTTAATTGACAAATTTAGCGAGGTTATTGGCGCCCGGTGCTTTTTTTCAGAGCACGGCCGGCCTCCGGACAATGTTCTCTGGTTACAGACAACAGACTGTTCCTTACCGGACAGTGGAGCTGTAAGGAACTCCTAGGAAGAGAAATTCTAAGGGGACCAGTAGCTGGATTCGAACCAGGAATCTCCGCATGGGAAGCCAATACGCTAACCGCATAGCTAATCCCTTCCCTAAGAATACTGTTCCATACAGATACTAAGTAAGATGTGGCTTATTGTCCTCCAAAAATTGTGCCACCAACAATTATTGTTCACAAAAATATTTTTAAATGCGAGTAATTTTTTCTTTTTCTTTTTAGGCGCATCAAGTTAATGGCTGCCGGAGCTTTCTTTCAGAGCACTGCCAGCCCCCAAGCCGTGTTCTCTCGTATACAGACAATCATGTCCAGTGAAGAATCTCTTAGGAAGAGAAAATCTAAGGGATCTCCTCGTTGGAGACAATTAAATGGTTTTTACCTCATAAATGGCGTTCCAAATTTAATAAATTCCATTAAGAAACATATGGTGTGAAAGCAGATGAGTTTTTCTGGATGCTAATGGCAGTATCTATGTTTGGGGACAGAATGATGTCTTCGGCTTAGGGAAAAGGTAACTGTGCCAGGATGTCTAGGTAGGTCAGCCGTATAAACAGATCCGGAAGAGATAGAGGATAGACGAGGAAGAGCAAAAGATTTCTAGTAAGACTAAATAACGGATTGGAGTGGAATGATCCAAGCATAAGGTACAAAGATGGTAGGACGCTCTTAAGAGCTTGTACAGTAGCCCCTAGATGGCATATACCCTAATGTATAGCCTTGGATATATCTAGGATCATTCCAGGATAGTTGAAGGGCAGAGGCGATGGCACCAACAAAGCGATGCACTTGTACTGTCGAATGTCAACTCCTAAAACCAAACTGATAATGTCGTATATGTGAGAGAAGCTTTTACAATTTAATAATCTTTTTTTTTGTGAGGCTGCCCGAAAAGAATTGACGTCAGAGATTGTGGATTCGACAGAAGTGGGAGAAAAAGAGTTGGGAAAAAATGAATTAGAGAAAGAGAAAAATTTGCTTTTGTCTGCACGCCAGATTTTGGTTTGTAACTGAATTATTAAAAAGGTTATGAGTGGACACAATATTATTTCACGTTTTAATGAAACTAACTCGTGACTGTACGACGGATTAAGAAAAACACGTTGCTTTGTCAGAGCTGGGATTGTACCCTCAGTGGGTATTTAGGCAAGATTTAATTATACACGTTACCAAACCAGCAAACAATTACTTTTTACCATTTTAACAGGTAAAACAATTTGGGAAATTAATCCACAATTAGTTTAATATAAAGTATCCAAGCGCTACAATTATGACTAAAGGACAACACCTTCCAGGTTTGTGTTTATAATGGGCCAGTTAGAGGTTAATTAAATTAATTTCGTACAATAGAGAAAACGAAAATTTGGTTCTGAAACAATTTGAGTAATGTGTAGTCAAGTCTTTGATAAATTATGTTATTGTTAAAGGACTGAACTTGGGCCATCAACATTAACAAAACACTAATCCTGGGTAGAAGAATTTCCTCAGGCAATACTTAATTCTTCTGCACAAAGCTTCGTGTTCATCAGCTCCAACATTGTTGCAGACCGATGGCAAGGTTTGTAAATTAAGCAGTCAATTAAAGAAACAAATATCTCAATAAAGAAAAATTGAAGGAAACTAAAATTTACTATTTGATATTGGATAGAGTAACAAATATCTCAACAAAGAAAAATCGAAGGAAACTAAAATTTTGGTATTGGATAAAGTAAAATTGGACAAAAAAAAATAACAAGATGAAACTACCTACCTATAAAGCGGCTCCCCATCAGAGTCTTTAAACCAGAGGACCATGTAGACAGCGTCATCTTTGTCGCGGGCTGTAATGTCGCAAGGTAGAGCTGTTTTCTTGCCCATCACACCTTGCACTTCGGTTATCGGTACTGGAAAAAAACAAAAATATTTTAATGAAAGCAAATGTTAGTAATTTAAAAAACCAAAAAGTCAGGTATGGACATTCATGAAAATTCACACATTTAGACAGCATTTGAAATATATTAAGAAAATCTGAAAAACTGTCGTATGAGTTGATTAAAAGAAACTTGTCTTGGGTTAAAAACTTGAAAATACTTCTCCAGAAATATGATCCCAATTTTAATTTAGCTAATTTTGATTTAGAATGCATAATTAATTTGAATTGCAGATTTAATAAAATTTGTGATAAATTGCAATATAATTTTAAACAGAATTTAGTTATTAAAGCTAGAAACTCCTCTTCTGGAAGACTGTACAAGGAGCTGAGCTATGATTTAGGAGAAAATAAGTATGTGAACAATGAGTACTCTCTATATCAGATCTCCTGGATTATAAAAGCGAGAGGCGAACTTATGTATCTTAATTATAGATTTCTTTAGAGATGATGGAGGTTCCCTCTGTTCTTTGTGCGATATGTCCTTGCCAGAGAATACTTATCATTTTCTCGCTGAATGGCCGGTACTTAAAGAGTTACGCATTCGCATTCTGATTACAATTACATAGTGGAGTTAGGCCATGGTTAAGTCGCTTCAACTTCGGACCATGCTGGTGAGTATCAGCTCTCCATCATCCATGGTTTGCAGAAAGTTTGGGGGTTTTCGTCAATAAAATCTTCATCATTGTGTTTCCTTCTACTTCTCGGTCAATGAATTTAAATTAAATTATCAATTAAACACGCGCCCACAGAACAATCTGTAAAAACCACTTTTATCCTGGAGTCTCATAAAGGATATTACCGATGAATTTTCCAAATCAAAATTTTATACGATAACAATGCCTTCTTTTAGTACTGAAGAAGTAAAAATAATTTTAAATGACTTTAAATTAACCTTTCGTCGGGCATGTGATGGAAGCAAAACCACACGAAAAGCTGAGAATTCAAAAAAACAAACAAAACAAAAAACAAAACAAACAAACGATATTACAATGATTCCAATGCCTTCTCTATGAGAATGTCTGTGAAAACGAGCTAATCACTTTGGCTGTATTTTTTTTTTTTTTTTGTAAACAAAACAAACTTTGAAACAGCAAAATCTATCCAGCGCAGTTCTGATGAGTTATTTTACCAAAAGAGACGGCCTCTACTAAATCATGAAGGTATCTAATTATCAACATTATTAGAATTGTATAATTAATTGTAAGCGTAATTTGTGGTGGATATTTCTCAAATTAGTTGAAATTTTGGTAAAATATGGGAACTCCTTTAATAGAGGCAATTAAAGCACGTTTGTATAGAATTTGATATGAACGTAAAATAGCCAACGGCTATGAAATGCGTGTCTAATGCATTACATTGGCGTTTTGATTGAAAGCTACCACGTATAGTCACCAGTGCATGTTGAAATAGTCCATCGTCATGAGAATATATCTCGATTTGTACCCTATAATTAGATTCATAGTTGAACACAGCGTCTTGTGTTACTCGTATATCAACAGAAACCATTATAGATTTTGTTTAATATTTTAGACAGTAGAGAGGAAATTATAAAAAAAAATATATTTTACTTTGACGACGCTTCAGTTATTTATTCAATCATCATCAACGAATGAATTTTAGCAATGAATCAATTACGATACTTAAAAACAATTGATTTAAGTTTATAGAGAGTAATAAGTAATTACAGGAGGTAGGAGTGATTACACCTTGGAAATGAGATGTAATGTAATTACTTTTTTGTCTACTTTTTCAGGCGAGCTTTACGTCCAGCTACCAAATTAGGTGTCATGTACGGAGGCCACTAGCAAACAAACTTTATACTACAAAGTTCTCATATTAAGCATTAAATAAAAACTTAAGGCTTAGACAAGGGGAATCGAACCTACTACCATAATACATATTAGCTTTCCGGACCACGCCTCAAACCGTTCGGCTATCGTGGCACCTAATATAATTAGATAAAAATAGTTATTTGATAGAACGTATATTGGTTTTGAATGTGCTGCAGTTTATTGGTGGAATATTATAAGGTTAAGTTTAAAAAAATTTTTGTTTCTGAGTGTGGAATGACTTTAACTAGTTGAAAATATCGTTTTAAAAGGTTTCCAGCTAAAGTTACTGAATGGAAACTAAAGGAAACCAGCTTTTTCCCTGAAAATCTAACCTTACCTTCCTAACAAAAAATTACACCTTCTCACAAATTTAAGAGCAATTTTTTTTTTATATTTGATAAGCCTAGCTTGAATAACCTGGATAACCTTAACTAAGAAGGTAATTGAGATTACTCTACTGTTCCAGTAATTACGGTTGACGGCGATTTTTACTAAATTATGGAGTATTGCTTAAGCAGTAGAGTAGAGTTGCTTGGTTTTGTGTAGCAGAGATAAAGTAATAAAGACAAGTAACTACTATAAACAAGAACAGGTAACCTAAATGACTTGAACCCTTTTAAGTCATTTAGGTTACCTTGTTCTTGTTTATAGCAGTTACTTACTTTATTACTTTATCTCTGCGTATTTCAAGTCATTTAGGTTACCTTGTTCTTGTTTATAGTAGTTACTTACTTTATTACTTTATCTCTGCGTATTTTAAGTCATTTAGGTTACCTTGTTTATAGTAGTTACTTACTTTATTACTTTATCTCTGCGTATTTCAAGTCATTTAGGTTACCTTGTTTATAGTAGTTACTTACTTTATTACTTTATCTCTGCGTATTTCAAGTCATTTAGGTTACCTTGTTCTTGTTTATAGTAGTTACTTACTTTATTACTTTATCTCTGCGTACATAAAACCAAGCAACTCAACTCTACTGCTAAAGCAGTACACCATAATTTAGTAAAAATCGCCATCAACCATATTTACTGGAATAGTAGAGTAGAAACTAAATATTCTTAAACAACCTGTAACAATTAGCTATCAGGAAATGTGCATTCAACTTTATAAAGCACAAAAATGTTGATTGTTAATATTTAAAATGCATTCTAAAATGAAAAATGAAAGCATGTAAAATGCTAATTATAATTAAATAATTTAGATAATTTAGTAAACAATAGTAGAACAAATTGAAATAAAATTGAATCTTAATGATCCAAGTAAATAAGTACTGAAAAATTTACATAGAATATTCTTAAAGTTCTAACCTACACTACTGCTGCCAACACTGAATTTTTAAACAAAACGTTAGTTCACTACAATAAAAGAGTACAACAATGGAAGAGACATTTTGAAGAAAGTAAAAACTCACAGATGATGTGTAATATCACAGTACTTCCTTCTAGAATAGGAAAGAAACGGAAGAAAAAAACTATTGTCATTTTTGCGATAAAAAAAAATGATGAAATAAGCCTAAGTAAAATGTATTATTTATTTTCTGGAATATATTAATGGCTGTGAAAGTGTAGTTAAAGTGTTCTGCTTGCATAATGGCCTGTAAGCCAGGGATTACGGTGGCCCTACACCACATACTGGCTCTACACAGCCGATTTAATCAAATATTAAATTTTCCCAATATAGTCGCTTACAATCAGTTCGTTTCTGTTCACCTGTATGGCCTGTGATCAAATAATTGACTTTACTAAAGCCAGAGGAAATATATTAGCACACACTTCTTTGCTAAGCAAACATAATATTTATGCAGTTGATTACCGCTTGCACTGAAGAAACTGATACAAAACACCGACAGAGCCTGTTTTGGGATAGTGCAATGATTGTTTAGGCCAACACTAAATGTTACAACTAGGGTAGACTTTTTCTTTTTCATTCATTGCAAAAAACGATAGAAAACCTAGGAACTATCAGCTAGTTTGGGCAGATAAAGCGTGTTTTGGGATAGTGCAATGGCTATTTAGGCCAGCATTAAATGTTACAACTAGGGTAGACCTTATTCTTTTCATTCATTGCAAAAAACGATAGAAAACCTAGGAACTATCAGCTAGTTTGGGCAGATAAAGCGTGTTTTGGGATAGTGCAATGGCTATTTAGGCCAACACTAAATGTTACAACTAGGGTAGACCTTATTCTTTTCATTCATTGCAAAAAACGATAGAAAACCTAGGAACTATCAGCTAGTTTGGGCAGATAAAGCGTGTTTTAGGATAGTGCAATGATTGTTTAGGCCAACACTAAATGTTACAACTAGGGTAGACCTTATTCTTTTCATTCATTGCAAAAAACGATAGAAAACCTAGGAACTATCAGCTAGTTTGGGCAGATAAAGCGTGTTTTGGGATAGTGCAATGGCTATTTAGGCCAACACTAAATGTTACAACTAGGGTAGACCTTATTCTTTTCATTCATTGCAAAAAACGATAGAAAACCTAGGAACTATCAGCTAGTTTGGACAGATAAAGCGTGTTTTGGGATAGTGCAATGGCTATTTAGGCCAACACTAAATGTTACAACTAGGGTAGACCTTATTCTTTTCATTCATTGCAAAAAACGATAGAAAACCTAGGAACTATCAGCTAGTTTGGGCTGATAAAGCGTGTTTTGGGATAGTGCAATGGCTATTTAGGCCAACACTAAATGTTACAACTAGGGTAGACCTTATTCTTTTCATTCATTGCAAAAAACGATAGAAAACCTAGGAACTATCAGCTAGTTTGGGCAGATAAAGCGTGTTTTGGGATAGTGCAATGGCTATTTAGGCCAACACTAAATGTTACAACTAAGGTAGACCTTATTCTTTTCATTCATTGCAAAAAACGATAGAAAACCTAGGAACTATCAGCTAGTTTGGGCAGATAAAGCGTGTTTTGGGATAGTGCAATGGCTATTTAGGCCAGCATTAAATGTTACAACTAGGGTAGACCTTATTCTTTTCATTCATTGCAAAAAACGATAGAAAACCTAGGAACTATCAGCTAGTTTGGGCAGATAAAGCGTGTTTTGGGATAGTGCAATGGCTATTTAGGCCAACACTAAATGTTACAACTAGGGTAGACCTTATTCTTTTCATTCATTGCAAAAAACGATAGAAAACCTAGGAACTATCAGCTAGTTTGGGCAGATAAAGCGTGTTTTAGGATAGTGCAATGATTGTTTAGGCCAACACTAAATGTTACAACTAGGGTAGACCTTATTCTTTTCATTCATTGCAAAAAACGATAGAAAACCTAGGAACTATCAGCTAGTTTGGGCAGATAAAGCGTGTTTTGGGATAGTGCAATGGCTATTTAGGCCAACACTAAATGTTACAACTAGGGTAGACCTTATTCTTTTCATTCATTGCAAAAAACGATAGAAAACCTAGGAACTATCAGCTAGTTTGGACAGATAGAGCGTGTTTTGGGATAGTGCAATGATTGTTTAGGCCAACACTAAATGTTACAACTAGGGTAGACTTTTTCTTTTTCATTCATTGCAAAAAACGATAGAAAACCTAGGAACTATCTGCTTGTTTGGGCAGATAAAGCGTGTTTTGGGATAGTGCAATGGCTATTTAGGCCAGCATTAAATGTTACAACTAGGGTAGACCTTATTCTTTTCATTCATTGCAAAAAACGATAGAAAACCTAGGAACTATCAGCTAGTTTGGACAGATAGAGCGTGTTTTGGGATAGTGCAATGATTGTTTAGGCCAACACTAAATGTTACAACTAGGGTAGACTTTTTCTTTTTCATTCATTGCAAAAAACGATAGAAAACCTAGGAACTATCAGCTAGTTTGGGCAGATAAAGCGTGTTTTGGGATAGTGCAATGGCTATTTAGGCCAGCATTAAATGTTACAACTAGGGTAGACCTTATTCTTTTCATTCATTGCAAAAAACGATAGAAAACCTAGGAACTATCAGCTAGTTTGGGCAGATAAAGCGTGTTTTGGGATAGTGCAATGGCTATTTAGGCCAACACTAAATGTTACAACTAGGGTAGACCTTATTCTTTTCATTCATTGCAAAAAACGATAGAAAACCTAGGAACTATCAGCTAGTTTGGGCAGATAAAGCGTGTTTTGGGATAGTGCAATGATTGTTTAGGCCAACACTAAATGTTACAACTAGGGTAGACCTTATTCTTTTCATTCATTGCAAAAAACGATAGAAAACCTAGGAACTATCAGCTAGTTTGGGTAGATAAAGCGTGTTTTGGGATAGTGCAATGGCTATTTAGGCCAACACTAAATGTTACAACTAGGGTAGACCTTATTCTTTTCATTCATTGCAAAAAACGATAGAAAACCTAGGAACTATCAGCTAGTTTGGGCAGATAAAGCGTGTTTTGGGATAGTGCAATGGCTATTTAGGCCAACACTAAATGTTACAACTAGGGTAGACCTTATTCTTTTCATTCATTGCAAAAAACGATAGAAAACCTAGGAACTATCAGCTAGTTTGGGCAGATAAAGCGTGTTTTGGGATAGTGCAATGGCTATTTAGGCCAGCATTAAATGTTACAACTAGGGTAGACCTTATTCTTTTCATTCATTGCAAAAAACGATAGAAAACCTAGGAACTATCAGCTAGTTTGGGCAGATAAAGCGTGTTTTGGGATAGTGCAATGGCTATTTAGGCCAACACTAAATGTTACAACTAGGGTAGACCTTATTCTTTTCATTCATTGCAAAAAACGATAGAAAACCTAGGAACTATCAGCTAGTTTGGGCAGATAAAGCGTGTTTTGGGATAGTGCAATGATTGTTTAGGCCAACACTAAATGTTACAACTAGGGTAGACCTTATTCTTTTCATTCATTGCAAAAAACGATAGAAAACCTAGGAACTATCAGCTAGTTTGGGCAGATAAAGCGTGTTTTGGGATAGTGCAATGGCTATTTAGGCCAACACTAAATGTTACAACTAGGGTAGACCTTATTCTTTTCATTCATTGCAAAAAACGATAGAAAACCTAGGAACTATCAGCTAGTTTGGGCAGATAAAGCGTGTTTTGGGATAGTGCAATGGCTATTTAGGCCAGCATTAAATGTTACAACTAGGGTAGACCTTATTCTTTTCATTCATTGCAAAAAACGATAGAAAACCTAGGAACTATCAGCTAGTTTGGGCAGATAAAGCGTGTTTTGGGATAGTGCAATGGCTATTTAGGCCAACACTAAATGTTACAACTAGGGTAGACCTTATTCTTTTCATTCATTGCAAAAAACGATAGAAAACCTAGGAACTATCAGCTAGTTTGGGCAGATAAAGCGTGTTTTAGGATAGTGCAATGATTGTTTAGGCCAACACTAAATGTTACAACTAGGGTAGACCTTATTCTTTTCATTCATTGCAAAAAACGATAGAAATCCTAGGAACTATCAGCTAGTTTGGGCAGATAAAGCGTGTTTTGGGATAGTGCAATGGCTATTTAGGCCAACACTAAATGTTACAACTAGGGTAGACCTTATTCTTTTCATTCATTGCAAAAAACGATAGAAAACCTAGGAACTATCAGCTAGTTTGGGCAGATAAAGCGTGTTTTGGGATAGTGCAATGGCTATTTAGGCCAACACTAAATGTTACAACTAGGGTAGACCTTATTCTTTTCATTCATTGCAAAAAACGATAGAAAACCTAGGAACTATCAGCTAGTTTGGACAGATAGAGCGTGTTTTGGGATAGTGCAATGATTGTTTAGGCCAACACTAAATGTTACAACTAGGGTAGACTTTTTCTTTTTCATTCATTGCAAAAAACGATAGAAAACCTAGGAACTATCAGCTAGTTTGGGCAGATAAAGCGTGTTTTAGGATAGTGCAATGATTGTTTAGGCCAACACTAAATGTTACAACCTTTTATAAAAATTTACTAACTTGTTATTATAGATAGATAACTTGCTAATAGTAAAGGGTATGCAATATTACCTGTCAGCGACATACATATATACGGAATTGATGTGTGATATGTCGCAGGCACCACAAATAACACCTCAGATATGTAATGATGGTGGTACACAATACTTTGCAAGAAGTCCCCATTCATAGAAACCATTTGGTGAAAAATGATAGCGTTATCACTCAAACCACTTTCTCTTTGATAAGATTCTAGTAGGGCGGCCCAAGGATTATGCCACTGTGACCGCTTGTGGCTCCCACCAGTCTAGAGCTCGCCCTCCGGACCCTTTCTTTTAATCAGACTTAGTACTATTCCCAAGGTTAGCGATTCTTATCAACATTATACAGTTTGTAACCGTACATTACACCGAAAAGTAAAAACAAAACTACAAAAAAAAATAGATGAAAAAAAATTGCTAAAGCCAAAAACGTATATGTACAGAACTTTAAGCTAAAGCTTAGGAAACGTTCAATTAAATCACGTATATGTATGGGCCTAGAATGCCTTCTGTTGGCATAATACGCTTGTTCCGTCTATCTGTTCTACAATATCTTAAAAGTAAAGTACGTTTTTTGAGTGAATTTCAATTAAATAGCTGTAATTCCAAATAGCTTCACTATAATTCTCCTTCTGTGCATACATTTCATAGAGCGAATGAATAAAAATACTTCACTTTATAATTGATACACATAATTAAGTAGCAGATTCATTAAATACAAAACTGGTAACGTTATTAACGTCTGCCAGAAGTAATGGAATAATTAACTTGACAAGAATAATTAAGGAGATATTACTTTAAATTAAAAGAAACTTTTATAAATACTTAATTAAAAAATCTAATAAAATACTTAATTTGTCTTCTTCTAATTTAAATTTCTTTGAAATTTACAAGCAAATAAAGAGACGTAAAATTGACGACGAAAGAGAGATCGCCCTTTTGTTACACCACACTATTTCAGTAAAAACGAAACAAACGTAGCCAAACACTACGCAATTTCAGTATTATAAACTTTTAAAGAGATCGCCAGGCCATGGTCGTCTCAGTTAATGATACAGAATTAATTGGAATGGATGGTGAGGAAAGTTGGTGGATTAAAGAAATGATGATGATGTGCGAGTAGGAAGTGGAAATTGCGATGACGCGTTCGGATTAGGGTCATTGAATGAATGGGATCTGAAAGTCAGAATGGATTGCCATTGTTAAATACATACAAAGGAACATTAGTTACACAGCGAAGGATGTTCTATTGAAGGAAATGGAGGCTGTGGATTTCGGAAAGCTTGAATGAAAATTCCATCACGCAAATCCCTTAGTCCCCAAAAATATACATAGTAGGAAATTATATTATTAATTAATGGTGAGAAACCAATAAATGTCTGTAAAAGTTTCGGTAAAAATTAAAAAAAAAAAGTAACATAAATCTATAAATAACCCCAATATAACACGGTAACAATAAGCGCCACGATAGCCGAGCGGTTAGAAGCGAGACCTGCAAAGCTAGTATGTATTGTGGTTGCTAGGTTCGATTCCCGGTCTAGTGGCCTTAGATTTTATTTAATGGTTAATGTGAGCACTTAGCCGTAAAGTATTTGTTAGCTAGGTGCATCCGTTCATGGCACCTAATTTGGTAGTTGGACGTTAAGCCCCGCCTGAAAATATAGGCGATTACTTTACTTTTTAAGAGTGTACAGTATGGCTCCATATCCGCCGTAGTATGGAAGACGAACGATCACGATTTGATTGGTTGCCCGTAGGAAGATGTAGTAAAAGCTAAGACTTAACTGGGTGACCACAATCATCTCAGGAAATTGCTGTCTAGAAGCTGCCTGAGAAAGAAGCATTAAATATGGAACTTATTTTTGGAGGGGGGGAAGAATCTAAAAAAAAGAGGGTACTTCTTTTTTAAAGGAAATATTTTTTTAAAAAAATACTTTAAAAAAGTCTAATATATAAATCCTAACAGTTATAATGAATCAAATAAAAATGCGCAAATTTATTCATTATAAAAATGTATACATACACGAGTCTAACTAATAACAGCAGCGTATGTACAAAACCATACTTGCCCCAATATTTAGAGGCGAATACAATACATTATATTTCAAGTGATTTTCTATGTTTATCCTAATAGTGGATATGGTGAAGTGGTTAAAAGAGTGTTTCTGTGGAATCTATTGATTAGGCTCTTGAACAAGAGATGATTCCATTGAGCAAATAATAAAACGAAAATAGTCAACAACTTCGGCGCGGAGCGAAAGGGAACCAAGTTAAGGTAAGTGTGTGGACATTTATTCTTGGAAATTCTCTCTCTTTCTCTCTCTCATATATATATATATATATATATATATATATATATATATATATATATATTCTGGCAATCTTTCAGTAATTCCAGCTCGTTGGTTCCAGCTATAGTGAAGCAATTTAATACCTCGTAGTATCACTACTGTTTGCAGAACCAGTTGCGCTGCCTGTACAATAAATTTTAGTGCGATATCGTAAAATGTTATTGATGATATTCTTTATATTGGCTATTATTATATACATATATATTTCTATATAGAGATAGAATGAGGTGAGCGAGCATTGGTTTGAAACAATGAAATCCATTCATAGTGTGAAGCTTAATTTCATTAAAAGTAGGTGCTTTGTAATTACAATACAATGTATTGCTACTTTTTTAACATTGATATTAATAGTTAACAATGACGAGCTTAGGTTTTGCCCTTAACAAAATAATGCAGAATAATACATATACAAAAACAAACAAACCAGCAAAAAACAAACAAATAAACAAAAACAAACAAACCAACAAAAAACAATCAAATAAACAAAAACAAAACAAACCAACAAAAAACAAACAAATAAAAACTAAAGCAAACAAACAAAAAACCAAAGCAAACAAACAATCAAACAACAAACAAAAACCAAAGCATACAAACAAAAACAAAACAAACAACAAACAAAAAACAAAGCAAACAAATCAACAAACAAAAAAACATCCTATTGTTAAACGACCAGTTGTCCACATATGGTTGCGAAAACCTGAATACTTGAAAAAGAAAATAAGCAAGAGTCCAATCTTTTGGTAAGGAAAGGTACTCAGAAGGGTCTTTGAACCTGTCTATGACGATGGTGTATGGGAGAATTAGGAAAAACGAAGATATCCGAGAACTGTTTTAGGAATCCGATCTGGTTTCATTCATTAAGAAGAATCAGATAAGGTGAGTGGAACACGTAGATCATGCGAGAATACATGATCAGCTTTATCCTAAAAACAAAATCTCATAGAGCAAAGCAGAAGGGAGGCGTAGAAGTGGGCACCAAATACAAAAGGGGATAGAAGGGTTTAAGGACATCGTAAAGGAAATGTGAATTAGAAACTGGAGAAGAAAAGCCCACGAAAGGTCGGAATTACAAAAAAAAAAAAATGTCAAGGTGACCCAGGTCCAATGAAGGGCCAGAAGCGCCACATGCTAGGTAGATAAGACGGAAGCAACTAGCAAACGTAATTTACTATAAAGTTCTCATATTAACCATTAAATAAAAAGGCCTAGACCGGGAATCGAACCCAGTATACCACAATACTTATTAGCTTTTCAGGCCAACGCCTCTAACTGCTCGGCTATCCTGGCACCACCTTTCTTTTAAGAAAGTCTCTAACAATTTTAACATAGAACTAAATTCAAAAATGGAGAATATGCTAAGCTAAAAAACAAAAGATAAGTAACTAACAATTTCTTATGCGGAAAAACCCACTTTAAAATATTTTTGTTTTGCATTCATAGATAACCCTATATCATAGATAACCGCTTGAAACTAAAATTCTTGATAAAGGTTTCAACAAATTTTGTATTTAAAAATGAATTATGGGCCAGCTCACTAAAAGAATTACACATATTGATTAATATTTTAAATAGATTTCAATTTTAAAAAATAAAAAAACAAAAAAATATCAAAAGTTTTAAAGAAACGCAGAGAGAGAAAGTGCTATATGTAACATCGAAGAATCTTTAAATTATTTATTCGAATTTCATATACTAAAAACTAGGTTATAAAGCAAGAAACAGATATGTAAATTAGGTTATATATGGAAGATATAAGAGATGAGAGATTGTGCCATTCAAGTTGCACGCGCGCGCGTTACATTTACATTGAGCAAGATGAGCAGTAATATTGAAGAGCACATTTGAGGACAATTTCTGCCAAATGGCCGATATAATGTAAGGGTGGATAGCATATTGGATTATCTCCTTGATAAGCTACGTCACTTTATCTAACTATACAAATATGGTTTGTAGAGCGATGCTAACCACAGGTTCCTTGTCGGACATGCGTAGTAGGTCCTAGGCGCACCCGTAGCTGTTGGCCATTCAGGCATTGTCATGTCCTCATCTATCTTTTGCTTCTTCTCAAATACCGCAATCAATTTTATTCTGTTACAAATTATCTGTTATTAAATAGATTCCACAGTCTTTTACTAGGTACTGTGAGCCGATCTAATTTTCAATTTGCTGTGATCCTATTCGTTTTGAAGTCTGTTAATTAGTGGGTATAACTGTTTCAGTCGAGTGTATGCTTGTTGCAGTTTTGTGGCGATGTGCAGTCTGCAGGTCTTTTCGGTCAGTGTGTTGCTAGCTGTAATCTCCAGTCTGGATGTTAAAAGTGGTCTAAGGAGCGTCTTGAAGAGCAGTACAGTGCCAGCAGTGTTTAGAGCGGTGTGTTTCTGTTAATTAGTGGGTATAACTGTTTCAGTCGAGTGTAATGCTTGTTGATGTACAGTCTCCAGGTTAGTCGTGTATCTTGGATTACGGCCAACATCATTTGGTTTCCAGGAAATTTTCTAGTTGATGAGTTTTTAATAGATACAGGCCTTCATTCCGGATCCTACGAAAAGATATCAGCTCCTATTTTAGAAGGATTGCGGCTTTAGCTTCCATCTTTGGAACCAGTTTGATACTACGTCTACAGGATGTTTGTAAGGCAGTAATGCCTTTGTTGGAGGCTATCACTGCATCGCCTGCTTAAAGTCTCGGACGAAGGTTCTAGAATGTCTGAGCAGTATTGACTGAAGACCAGGGACTCATGATTGCTTCTTGGGGTTATTATTGTTGTCTTACCTGGCAATTTAGTTAACTCCCGCATTATTACTCGCTCTATCAATGGAAACGTAGAAATGCAGCATTATAATGAGTTCTTTGGGCAAAATTACATAAAGTATAGACAAAATGATAAAGTTAACAAAAAAAGATTCTTTACCTGTACTTAAAAATTAATAGTATTTTTCAGTTGCACTTAATTAATTAAATTAATCAAATTTTGATTAATTACTGGGCTGTATCTGATTTAGGACCTCAAGAATTAGAGTAAGAGAAAGTCGAGTGAGTATTTACGCAGGATGTAAGAGGATAGGAGATATCTGTATACTGCCTACAGTTGAGAAATAAGTAAGAAAAACCGGAGTGCCACGGCGACGACACTAGAGGATACTAAGTCAGCAATTACAAGAGGTATGTTGGACAGCACACATTCAACGCAATACTTAATACTGTAATTTTAGTCTATTTCTTAGCCGTGTAGAACTGTTGGAGAGCACTAAAGCAGACTTGCGAACACATGGGGTAGTTACGAAGAGCAGCAGAAGTGCCGGGCGGCCGCCTACACAAGAATGTCTTAATTAGAATAGACTGTGTAATTAAGTGGGAAGATGGATGGGCCGTAGCCAAATCTCGTTTCCTTTACCTGCTGCTCCTTTACAAGATCTTCCGTCGAAACTGATATTACAATACCATAAGAAACAATACACTGTGCATCAGTTTACACTATATACAGTTTTTATAGCGGTGCACTTAGTGTTCTAATCATTACCTACTTAAAACTCTTTTTTTAATTTTTCAGATTCATCAACTAAGCAGAAAAAATTGACCGATAATCGGCTGCTTCAAAGCTCCCCCTACAATTCTCCTAGATTAGATTAGATAATAGATGGAACGGACCTACACCCCACGGCACCGCAGCCGCAAGAGACTTACTGTGCCAGCAGCCCCTTCTTAGTTCTAGTAAGCGAACCCTACCCTCCTAAAGAGGTTGAGGACTTTCCCTAATAGTTCTTTTTGCGGTACTACCTCCTTCGGCCTCAACGTTCCAAAGGTTTCATAGCGCGAACGCTCTGACATAATCTGCACAATGGTTCCGAGCTAATAAGCCCCACCTTGCGCAGATGCTTCCTGAACCAACCGTGTCCCGTGAATAGGCCTGTAATCAGAGTAAACTTATTTCTACCCAAGCACAGGGTCTCTTTGGTTCTTTGCTTACACAGCCAAGGCATGATAGTCTTGCTGTGTTTAACGCTAGGACACTACACTTAGTTCTTTTCGTGCTCCCTCCAGATCCAATCTCTGGAGAGCCGCACGAACCGAAAACCCCTGGTGATCCCCAGGACAGGCTCCGGGCCAATGAAAGGAGTGCTAGCTCCATTCCTAGGCCAGATGATCAGCTTTCTCATTCCCTTCAATCCCCACATGACCCGACACCCATTCCAGCCGTACTTTATTGTACCGAGCCAGTAGTTCCAGGGCTTTCTGCATTCCCAAGCCAGGGAAGAGGTCATTCTGAAGGATACAAGAGCCTTCAGTGCAGCCTGGCTGTCCGAAAAAATACGAATCTCCCTATTTCTAGGTTCCATCCGCAAGTTTTCCTCAGCACATTACAATCCTCCTAAAAAAGATTGTAGTTCCTCTTTTCATCTGGTTCAGTTAATAAAGCTACCTCAGTTGTTGACGCGCCTTAAATCATTAAACAAATAAAAAAAAAATTAAGTAAAGACACTTTTCCAATCAACCATGGAGTTAAGGTAGAAGAAAAACTCTTAATTACTATTGAGTGAACTGTGAACTGAATCGAATGATTAAAAATATAGAATTGATACTAATAATTTCAAAAATTCAACCGCCAATCAATTTGCACCATTTCAATAAGATTTACCATTAACCAATCAAAAGCGTATTACAGCTATAATTTATCTTCGTAAAGTATTCCGAATAAATCAGCTGATACTAATGTAAACAAAACAGTATACGTAAACTAAATCTAATTAAAGATAAAATTAAAATTACTATTTTCGTAAAAGAAATCTTTTTTAATTTTAAAGTATTATTAAAGAAATAATATAAATCAAACAGGTGGCGTTCATGTTTTATAATTAATGTATTTACCGGCGAGTGTGTAATTACCCACTTTACAGAATAGATTTATTATTTAATAAATAAAACGTGTTTTTATTTTACTTGAAATACCTTTAATAACGATTTTCTTTTATAATTCTTCGTACACTATTCACATCCCTTAATGGCTTTTAATCTTTTATTAGAAATCTTCTCTACCACCACTCTCCAAAAAAGGGAAGTGCTTTTTTCAAGTTGGTTCTGTATTCTGAAGAACCTATTAAGTTAAAAATCTATGATTTCAAAGTGTAAAGACAGATATAAATATTTTATAACTAGCTATAGAACCATCTAGAATTAAAAATAATTCTAATTTAATTAGGATCAAATAAAAGTGATCAATCCAGATTTTTGGATCAATGTAGGATGACGAATGCATTATTAATTATTTGTTAAAACAATAATTGGTGTGAACAAAACTTTATCTTACGGTTTAAAACTTGGCCACATACGAGGGTCGTTTGAAAAGTCCGTGCAAAAATAAAAACTACTTAATTTTTTGGGGTAAACCTTTTTTATTTTTCAACATAGTCTCCTTTTAGGCTTATACACTTCGTCCAACGCTGCTCTAGTTTGTTGATCCCTTCCGAATAATAGGATTTGTCCAAGTCTGAAAAATAGCCATTCGTTTCTGCAATCACCTACTCGTTTGAATAAAATCTTTTTCCCGCAAGCCATTTCTTCATATTGGGGAACAAATAGTAGTCCGAGGGAGCCAAGTCTGGAGAATAGGGGGGATGTGAAACGAGTTGGAACCCTATTTCCATTAATTTTGCGACCACAACTGCTGAGGTGTGAGCTGGTGCGTTGTCGTGATGGAAAAGGACTTTTTTGTGGGCCAATCGTGGGCGTTTTTCTTGCAGCTCGGTTTTCAAACGGTCCAATAACGATGAATAATATGCACCTGTAATAGTTTTACCCTTTTCCAGATAGTCGATGAGGATTATTCCTTGTGAATCCCAAAAGACAGTCGCCATAATCTTTCCGGCCGAAGGAACGGTCTTCGCCTTTTTTGGCGCAGATTCCCCCTTGGTAACCCATTGTTTAGATTGTTCTTTGGTCTCAAGAGTGTAGTGATGTATCCATGTTTCATCCACAGTGACGAAACGACGCTTTAAGTCCTGCGGATTCTTCTGGAACAGCTGCAAACCGTCCTTGCAACACTTCACACGATTTCGATTTTGGTCAAGCGTGAGCAATCGCGGCACCCATCTTGCGGATAGCTTTTTCATGTCCAAATGTTGATGCAAAATATTATGTACCCGTTCATTCGAGATGCCCACAGCACTAGCAATCTCACGCACCTTCACTCTTCTGTCATCCATCACCATATCATGGATTTTATCAATGATTTCTGGAGTAGTAACCTCAACAGGGCGTCCAGAACGTTCAGCGTCACTTGTGCCCATATGGCCACTCCGAAAATTTTGAAACCACTTATAAACTGTTCTAATCGAAGGTGCAGAGTCACCATAATGTTTATCAAGTTTCTCTTTAGTCTCCTGAGGCGTTTTGCCTTTCATAAAGTACTGTTTAATCAACACACGAAATTCTTTTTCGTCCATTTTTTGAAAATCACTCGACTTCCTCGATTCAAACGAATGCCAAACACAAAGACATAGACCGATCTGGCTGAAACTTGGTGTGTGTTACTCCAAGAGATGCTACTAACTAAACATAACCTCGATACGCGCCAGTAGTGCTATCTCTCTGACTTTGCACGGACTTTTCAAACGACCCTCGTATGTGGACATTTAGTTTTTATAATTATAATTGCTATCATTAACGAAAGAAACAAAAAACAGATAAAAAATTAAGGATTCAAATTGGGCGAAGAATCGGTCCAAATAAAAAGCAACAACTCCGTCTTTTTACCAACGTTTCGACAAATATATTACCTTCTTCAGGGCTTGGCTATACAGTTTTCTGTAACTCAACCAACCCCGCATAGCCACGCCCTGAAGAAGGCAATATATTTGTTGAAACGTTAGCAAAAAGACGAGTTGTTCTTTTTTATTTGGACCGATTCCTCGCCCAAATTGAATCCTTAATATAATACGTATTTTTATGGTCACTAAAACCAATATATATTGATAATAAATTATTTAGTACAGAATCTCTCAAAGTAAGGAATTTGAAAATAGTGTAAAATAGTATTTCGACTGTCAGTTTTGTTGGATTATTTGTACAAATCGTTAATATTTGATAAAAATAATACCAGATATATTAAATATATCGTTGTTGTCAAACCAATATCTGCTTTTTACAAAAAGTATAACTTTCGAGATATTGAATAAAAACGTTCTCCTGTCCAAATTTTATATGAAGCAGATTTTTTGTAAACTAATTTAAATTAAAGTTATAAGTGTTATACGTTATTTTATTTTTGTTTTTTAGTTATTCAAATCTAATAATTTATTTATTATTACCAAATTAGAGTAATTTGTGCACATAGCAGATTTATAAATGGTCAATTAAGGCACCACGGTAGCCGAGCGGTTAGAGGTGAGACCTGTAAAGCTAATATGTATTGTGGTACTGGGTTCGATTCCCCGGTCTTAGGCCTTGGATTTTATTTAATGGTTAATAAAAGAAATTTACAGTAAAGTATGTTTGCTAGTCGCCTCCATCCACGACACCTAATTTGGTAGTTGGACGTAAAGCCCCGCCTGAAAAAAATAGGCGATTACTTTACTTTACTTTACTTTTTAAATGGTCTATTATTGGCACACAGCAGGTATTAGTTTGATAGACTGAAAAATGGTGGTTAGATGCTCCGTAATCTTATTTGATTAAGTTAGTTTTCTTAGTTTTTATTTGGACAATATTCTGGCTGATGCATAGAGCATATTTAGCGACCATGTCCAAATAGCGGCCACTTTGCTTTCCCCCGCCAGTGCCCGTTATTGAGAGGTTCGACTGCATATATTTTCGGTAGACTGAGCTTTAGAGTCAAATAGAAAGCTACGCCTTTGCTCACAAAGTGCATTTTAGTGCAGTAAATCGGAATAGAAGCCAATTTAAGGTTGCAAGTTGATATTAAATGTAACAACAATAAAGTGAATGGCAGGTGATTGCTTACATCAAACGTTTTTGTTATTCTGAATGTATTTTCTACCCATTGAAATAGCCCAAGATAGGTGACCATGGCAACCTAGAAGTGAAATAGTTGAAATACGAGTAGTTCTGAGCCCAACTATAGGGGGTACTCGGCTAAAACATTCACCATTTGTACGTACCTATATAGTTAGGTTGCATAGCCCAGCAGTTACTGTGGAAAACATGGAGGCTACCAGTTTTGTTCGGTCAGCATGTCAAGCCCTGGATGATGGATTAGTAAAAGGGACTACACAGAATATGGAATGGAATATTTTTGGAATCTAGTTAAGGGTCGGATTGGACCACAGAGACGAGGAGAACAGCAAGCGATCTGTCCAGTTGACCCGTTTTGGGCAATGAATAATTCCACTAGCTTTTGTGCAACAGATAGAAACATTACAGCCATAACTGTCGGTCAGGTCGCCTTAAAAAATTTGGCGGCTCCCAGCTAAGTCTATCTGAATTCTCATGTTCACAACGAATGACAAGTATGCTACGGTAAAAATAATTGCCTAAATAGATATCGTATGATAAATTCTTTTTGATTTTTACGAAAATTTAAACCAACTTATTTTTTTCTTTTTACCCTAGGCCAGGGGTCGGCAACCTATTTTAAGTAGAGAGCATTTCTCCTTAAATAATTTTAATAAATCTTACCAAGAGCCGCAAGGATGATAGTGTAAAAACCTCTGTAAATCATTTGTATTCACAAATTATTATTTTATGATATTCAATAACATTTAAATGTTTTATATATTTATTTTCACATATTACAAAGTAAATAAACAAATATATAATAGCTAAACCTGTGTTTGAATGAAAATGGCAGCAGTCCTGTACAGGGTGACCAAAGTTATATGCTCCACCCACTTTTTTTTTTAACGGCGGGAAATTTCGAAAAAATAAAAAACACGTATTTAATCATTTTTAGTCTAGTTTATTTTCAGTGATTGACCTATTTTTTTAAACCCCTGTATCTCGAGATACAGCATCCAACTTTTGTTTTTCAAATGGAACGTTATATTTTTGTTGCATATTTTTATAGTATTTGAGCTCCTAAAAAACACACACAAAAAAAAAATTGAAATCGGTTAGGTTTTTCAAAAGTTATGGGTATTTAAAATATGAAAAACAAATTTCAGTTTATTGTCAAAATTACGTTATTTTTTTTAAAGAATCTATTCAAAATGGGCACAACCAACGGATAGGCAAACCAAAACTCTGGACTCCCACGCTCTGCTTGTAGCAGCACTTATGGTGGTGAAGTCAAGATCTAGGCAGGCTAGAGTAATTCGACGTTTCAGATCATCGACTGAAGCCACGGGATTAAGGATACTTTACACTTTATTTTTTTAGGTATCCCCACAAAATATAGTCCATTTGGGTCAAGTCCGGAGATCGAGGTGACCATTGGATGGAACAATGAGTACTTACGCACTTTTAATGGAAATTTCTGCCCAGCTAACCTCGAACCACTCACGCCGGGCAACCATCTTGTTGAAAATACATATCTATCCGACGTTGTAGATGAACATCTTCAAGCGGAACTGGCAAAATGTCTGAAAAAAAAGTTGGATACCTTTCACCAGTTAAGTTCTCTCTGTAGAAGTATGTTGATTTCCTATAACTCCACCTAAACGTTTGTAGAAAAACCAACCTGAACGTCGAACTTCTAGCCTGCCTAGATCTTGACTTCGCCACGATAAGTGCTGGTACAAGTAAAGCGTGGGAGTCCAGAGTTTTGGCTTGCCTATCCGTTGGTTGTGCCCATTTTGAATAGATTCTTTAAAAAAAATAACGTAATTTTGACAATAAACTGAAATTTGTTTTTCATATTTTAAATACCCATAACTTTTGAAAAACCTAACCGATTTCAAAAAAAAATTTTTTGTTGTTTTTAGGAGCACAAATACTACAAAAATATGCAACAAAAAATATAACATTCTATTTGAAAAACAAAAGTTGGATGCTGTATCTCGAGATACAAGGGTTTAAAAAAATGGGTCAATCACTGAAAATAAACTAGACTAGAAATGATTAAATACGTGTTTTTTATTTTTTCGAAATTTCCCGCCGTTAAAAAAAAAAGTGGGTGGAGCATATAACTTTGGTCACCCTGTATATTACGTACTGTATTTTAATACAATTTCTATTCAATTTCAAACCCATCACATTTAAAATTCTTTTTGAAAAAATATCTTTAATTTAATAAATGAAATTTTCATTTGTTTCAATAAAATTGAAATATACAATATATTTTGGACAGGCTGAAGAGCTACACAATTTGGATAAAAGAGCCGCATGCGACTCGCGTGCCGCGGGTTGCCGACCCCTGCCTTAGGCGATGATCCTGTTACGCAATCATTTTGAATAAAGTAATTGCCTATTTTTTTTCAGACGGGCTTTACGTCCAACTACCAATTAGGTGTCGTGGTCGGAGGCGACTAGCAAACATACTTTACCGTAAATTCCTTTTATTAACCATTAAATAAAATCCAAGGCGTACAGACCGGGGAATCGAACCCAGTACCACAATACGTATTAGCTTCACAGGTCTAACCACTCGGCTACCGTGGCGCCCTCATTTTGAATAAAGGGTTAAGAGGGTCGTTTGAAAAGTCCGTGCAAAAATAAAAACTACTTAATTTTTTAGGGTAAACCTTTTTTATTTTTCAACATAGTCTCCTTTAAGGCTTATACACTTCGTCCAACGCTGCTCTAGTTTGTTGATCCCTTCCGAATAATAGGATTTGTCCAAGTCTGAAAAATAGCCATTCGTTTCTGCAATCACCTCCTCGTTTGAATAAAATCTTTTTCCCGCCAGCCATTTCTTCATATTGGGGAACAAATAGTAGTCCGAGGGAGCCAAGTCTGGAGAATAAGGGGGATGTGAAACGAGTTGGAACCCTGTTTACATTAATTTTGCGACCACAACTGCTGAGGTGTGAGCTGGTGCGTTGTCGTGATGGAAAAGAACTTTTTTGTGGGCCAATCGTGGGCGTTTTTCTTGCAGCTCGGTTTTCAAACGGTCCAATAACGATGAATAATATGCACCTGTAATAGTTTTACCCTTTTCCAGATAGTGGATGAGGATTATTCCTTGTGAATCCCAAAAGACAGTCGCCATAATCTTTCCGGCCGAAGGAACGGTCTTCGCCTTTTTTGGCGCAGATTCCCCCTTGGTAACCCATTGTTTAGATTGTTCTTTGGTCTCAAGAGTGTAGTGATGTATCCATGTTTCATCCACAGTGACGAAACGACGCTTAAAGTCCTGCGGATTCTTCTGGAACAGCTGCAAACCGTTCTTGCAACACTTCACACGATTTCGATTTTGGTCAAGCGTGAGCAATCGCGGCACCCATCTTGCGGATAGCTTTGTCATGTCCAAATGTTGATGCAAAATATTATGTACCCGTTCATTCGAGATGCCCACAGCACTAGCAATCTCACGCACCTTCACTCTTCTGTCATCCATCACCATATCATGGATTTTATCAATGATTTCTGGAGTAGTAACCTCAACAGGGCGTCCAGAACGTTTAGCGTCACTTGTGCCCATATGGCCACTCCGAAAATTTTGAAACCACTTATAAACTGTTCTAATCGAAGGTGCAGAGTCACCATAATGTTTATCAAGTTTCTCTTTAGTCTCCTGAGGCGTTTTGCCTTTCATAAAGTAGTGTTTAATCAACACACGAAATTCTTTTTCGTCCATTTTTTGAAAATCACTCGACTTCCTCGATTCAAACGAATGCCAAACACAAAGACATAGACCGATCTGGCTGAAACTTGGTGTGTGTTACTCCAAGAGATGCTACTAACTAAACATAATCTCGATACGCGCCAGTAGTGCTATCTCTCTGACTTTGCACGGACTTTTCAAACGACCCTCGTATTGTGTTTATAGTGAACGTTACATAGTGAATTCTAGTTTAGATTGATTGGGCGTGGCCCGTTATGCTTAGAAAATAGCTAGTTTGAATAATTCATCTATAGAATATAGATTTTTGCTCACCTATTTATTTCAGCAAGAAAAAAAAATATGTTATTCGGGTTTTTCTAATAGGTAGAAGGGAGTTTGGCAAACAGCCTATTGTGTAAGATGTCCAAATTCCATATATTAAATCTATTTGGATTTTGTGTATAAATTCACATTATCTCTTCCACCTTTCTGCCTCCTTTAGAAGACATTATTTCTCGCTATATTCTGACCTACAAAAAAAAAATGGAGAAGGGAAAAATTATTAGTAAAATATTTCTCCTTAAAAAAAGGGATGATTTAGTTTGGTATCATATCAATCGGTTTATATCTTTTTGTACAATGTAGGGGGTGCGTAGCCAAGGAAATAAGCTACGCTAGTTTTTGCTATCTATGCATACTACATAACGACAATGTTTGTAGCAATGCAGTTTACAGGTTTTGGTCAAACTATGGGGCCATAATAGGCTGACAGTTCTATCTAGTGTCAGCTGGTTACCTCAATGTACCCTTTATTCTGCTTCATTCAACCTCCAGTCAAACTATGCTAACCACTTTTATTTTTTAATCTATTGTTTCAACCACTGCATCTCTCGAATTAAAAAAAAAACGCAAAAAAAAAGAAAAACAAAAAAAAATGGTCACAAACTATTATCTCTTCAAGCAATTTGCATTTTTGACATTCACTAATTTTCCATAAAAATAACACTTCTACGTTACACGTCCAATTGAGGCTGACTGCAGAATTAATCCGTCAAGGCCGTGTGGAGCTATAAGGATGATTGTAGGCCCTATTAACTGGCCCACTGCAGGCTCAGGAAACACCTGCATTGCATGGGCCTGGTTCTGTCAAAAAGAGGAGGAAACGGCACAGCACGTGTTGTGTCAGTGTGTGGGGCTCGTATGGCTAAGGATGTTACTACTTGGGGAGGAAAAGCCAAGGCCTGGTGAGCTTTACCCCAAGAGCAGCTCTCCAGCATTAAGAGTCTGATTAAAAGGACAGATCTGGAGGGTGAGCTTTAAAGTGAGAGGAGCCACAATAGATCCAAAGTAGGTCGCAGTGGCGTAGGCCTTGAGGCCGCCCTAGTCTAATCTAATCTACACGTCCAATTGCTGTTAGCATACTGACCTTTAAAAAGAAAATAATATATGATAGGATGAAAAAATAATTGCCATTTCAGTCGTGATACATTTATTATGCCGGAGCTTTCGACCTAGGGACTAGGTCATCTTCAGGGCTGTGGAACATATTTACAGATTGTTAACAATGATTCTATTAAAATGAATATGTATAATGTACGAGGGGATACCCAAAAAAAACCGGAATTATTTTTTAAAAGCTATTTATTTACAAATTTTTTACAGAACAACCTTATCCCCTTCAAAATACTCTCCATTACAACTAATACATTTGTCCCACCGGTGCTTCCATTGTTCGAAACATTTTTTGTAGTCATCTTTAGAAATGGCTGACAACTCCTTCTTCGTTTTTTTCTTGACCTCTTCAATGTTGTCAAATCGGTGACCTTTCATGCCCTTTTTCATGCGTGGAAATGAGAAAAAGTCGCACGGAGCCAGGTCAGGCGAGTAAGGTGCGTGGGGCAGCGGAACCATGCCATTTTTAGCCAAAAACTGTGTAACAGAGATGGCTGTGTGTGCAGGTGCATTGTCGTGGTGGAAGAACCAGTCTCCAGTTTGCGCAATCTTGATCGAGCACAATGCTGATTTGCTTTTTTGATGCCAAAGGCGTAGTCCATTCAGAGTTTGTCCCCCCCCCAGGTCAGACCGTCAATCAAACCTTGTATTTGGAAGTTTTGAAAAGATTGCGCAATAGTGTTCGCCAAAAAAGACCCGATTTGTGGCAAACAGGAGACTGGTTCTTCCACCACGACAATGCACCTGCACACACAGCCATCTCTGTTACACAGTTTTTGGCTAAAAATGGCATGGTTCCGCTGCCCCACGCACCTTACTCGCCTGACCTGGCTCCGTGCGACTTTTTCTCATTTCCACGCATGAAAAAGGGCATGAAAGGTCACCGATTTGACAACATTGAAGAGGTCAAGAAAAAAACGAAGAAGGAGTTGTCAGCCATTTCTAAAGATGACTACAAAAAATGTTTCGAACAATGGAAGCACCGGTGGGACAAATGTATTAGTTGTAATGGAGAGTATTTTGAAGGGGATAAGGTTGTTCTGTAAAAAATTTGTAAATAAATAGCTTTTAAAAAATAATTCCGGTTTTTTTTGGGTACCCCCTCGTATAATGTCCAAGTATTTTGTAGTAAGTTTGCGTAAAAGTTGTTTAAATTGTTCGTGTCTGTTTTGGAATTTAAACTGTTTTCTGTCTTAGAAATGCATTAACATTTCTCGAAATTTCGAAAGCTCGGCAGAAAAAATGTATCACGACTGTAAAACAGGCATTTATTTTTTTTTCACCCTATTGAAACTATGAATCAGTCACCAAAACGAATGAACAACCACAACTATATGATGCTAGCATTTGATAAGTAGAGCATCTTGATTAAAATTTGTAACTTTATCAAGAGAGGTAGATGCAAAAAAAAAGTACAATAGATGCCAGAAATGCCATAGTTTAAAAGAAAGCACTATGGAAATAAAAACAATAGACAAAGTCAAACATAGGGGGTAAGGTTGCTCAAATCGTATCCCTTGAAAAAACGTTCTCAGAAATCAGTGAATATATGAGTAAACACTTACAGGAGGTGCCACAGTAGCCGAGCCTCTAACCCGCTCCAATAGGAGTCCATTATTCTGTTTTCTAATTAAATTTTCTCGGAATTGAAGGCTACAAATAGTGGGGAAATAATATTCTCTATTCTATTTCAAACCATTGCCTTGTTAGAACTCTACTATGCTTTGTATGTAATTAAAGTGGTGTAATAACTAGTTTTAAAAGTGATCATCTATTTTCAATCTTAGTTTAAAAAAAAAAATAGTAATGTAACGATACTTTGTGAGATAGTTTTCTACGTTATGTTGGCTGAACATTTAAGAATAAAGAAATTATACATTAAAAGGTAGGCGACACGGTAGCCGAGCGGTTAGAGGCGAGACCAGTAAAGCTAATATGTATTTGTGGTACTGGGTTCGATTCCCCGGCCCTAGGCCTTGTATTTTATTTAATGGTTAATAAAAGAAATTTACAGTAAAGTATGTTTGCTAGTCGCCTCCGACCACGACACCTAATTTGGTAATTGGATGTAAGTAGAGGGAAAATTGCGGTTCTGGCGCACCTAAATTGTGCCAGATCCAAACACCTCCAAATCTGACCGGGTAATCATCGAGTTCAACGAAGCTGTAAGCCATACCCATCAGCACCATTCTATCCCCACCAATCATCGAATATGACGAGGCTGAAATCCGCACCATCACAAAAAAAAAAAGAGGAATCGTTTTAAAAGATCTAAAGATTTAAAAGATTTAAATCGGTATAGTTATACTCAGACCTCAGAACTGTTAAATAATAATTTTGTTCAGAATAATGTTTGAAATAAATAGGTTTATGACAGAGAAGTTTAAAATAAACAACAGACTAAAGGTTTTTTTTAAGCGTATGCTTATTTTTTTTCGAAAAATGAGTTTAAAAAAGCACTCACACAAAACAAATAGGGTGAAGGGACCGGTAATTTAGAGCTTAAGAAAAAATTCGAGTTTCGTTTAGAATATCTTCCGTTATTTTGGCTCCAGGTGTTGGTTGGTACAATTGTGCCGCTCCATTAGATTGTATTATGTATTCAGTAAATTCGAATTTTTATGTCGACCAAAAATTATTACTTTTTTTAAAGTATTTCAATGACCCGGTGATTGACATACCGAATTTTCGGTAGTACCAGTGTTTGACATGGGGTGGGAGCGGTGATTGACAACAAGTATATTCCTAAAACGACCTAAGAAACTCAAGATAACTAAATCTCTGTTCCACTTAGATTTTTAACAAATTGAAATGGATCGGTATATCTAGTTTTTTAATAAGTTGCCACACACTCATCAGTAGATGGCTTTTAGTGATGGGAAACCCAGCTCTCGCCACGGACGTGATCCACAAAACAAAAAACAATTCTCTTTCGCAGAAGAGAGTACTGTAGATGGCTCCATTCGTCTGCTGACTGTAGATTTACCTTTCACTTTGTACAGTAGGGTAACTCGAGCGACTGGGTGCTTTTTAGCAGCTTTACTAATTGATGATCCTTGACCTACAACTACCTCCCGCAGTTAAAAACACATTATTGCCATGAAATTTTGTTCACTTATATACTACAATTTACTGAGTTATAAGATATATGCTGTAGTTTCCTTGAGTGGATCTGTACCCTTGTGGGCCCTTATAATTCCCACTATAAACAACAGATTATTCGTATGAAATTTTATAAAGAAAACTATGGCATACTACTCAGTAAAACAGAGTGTGTAAGAGCACCAAAATTCATACGAATAATCTGTTGTTTACTGAGGGAGTTATAAGGGCCCCTTTCATAGCAAAACCATGACCCAAAAAAATTTCAACTCTCAATATCTTCTGAACTAATGGATCTGTACTCAAGAAACTATAGCATACTACTCAGTAAAACAGAGTGTGTAAGAGCACCAAATTTCATACGAATAATCAGTTTACTCTGGGAATTATAAGGGCCCAATGTCACAGCAAATCTATGACCCAAAAAAATTTCAACTCTCAATAGCTTCACAACTAATGAATCTGTACTCATGAAAGCTATAGTATACTACTCAGTAAAACAGAGTGTGTAAGAGCACCAAATTTCATACGAATAATCTGTTTACTGTGGGAATTATAAGGGCCCAATGTCACAGCAAGTCTATGACCCAAAAAAATTTCAACTGTCAATATCTTCTGAATTAATGAATCTGCACTCAAGATAACTAGAGCATACTACTCAGTAAAACAGATTGATTGTGTAAGAGCACAAAATTTCATTCGAATAATCTGTTGTTTATTGAGAGTTATAAGGGCCCCAATTCAAAGCAAAACGATGACCCAAAAAAATTTCAACTGTCAATAACTTCTAAAATAATTGATCGGTACTCAAGAAAACTAGAGCATACTACTCAGTAAAACAGAGTCTGCAAGAGCAGAATGTTTCATACGAATAATCTGTTGTTTACTGTGGGAGTTATAAGGGCCCCATTTCACAGCAAATCCATGACCCAAAAAAATTTCAACTTTCAATATCTTCTGAACTAATGGATCTGTACTCAAGAAAACTATAGCATACTACTCAGTAAAAAAGAATGTGTAAGGGCAGAAAGTATCATACGAAAGATCTGTTGTTTACTGTGGGAGTTATAAGGTCCCCATTTCACAGCAAAACCATGACCCAAAAAAATTTCAACTTTTAATATCTTCACAACTAATGGATCTGTACTCAAGAAAAGTATAGCATACTACTCAGTAAAACAGATTGTGTAAGAGAAGAAATTATCATACGAATAATCTGTTGTTTACTGTGGGAGTTATAAGGGCCCCATTTCACAGCAAAAAACATGACCCAAAAAAATTTCAACTCTTAATACCTTCTCAACTAAAGGATCTGTACTGAAGAAAACTATAGCATACTACTCAGTAAAACAGAGTCTGCAAGAGCAGAATGTTTGATACGAATAATCTGTTGTTTACTGTGGGAGTTATAAGGGCCCCATTTCACAGCAATACCATGACCCAAAAAAATTTCAACTCTTAATATCTTCTCAACTAATGGATGTGCACTCAAGAAAACTATAGCATACTACTCAGTAAAAAAGAGTCTGCAAGAGCAGAATGTTTCATACGAATAATCTGTTTTTTACTGTGGGAGTTATAAGGGCCCCATTTCACAGCAAAACCATGACCCAAAAAAATTTCAACTCTTAATATCTTCTCAACTAATGGATGTGCACTCAAGAAAACTATAGCATACTACTCAGTAAAACAGAGTCTGCAAGAGCAGAATGTTTGATACGAATAATCTGTTGTTTACTGTGGGAGTTATAAGGTCCCCAATTCACAGCAAAACCATGACCCAAAAAAATTTCAACTCTTAATATCTTCTCAACTAATGGATGTGCACTCAAGAAAACTATAGCATACTACTCAGTAAAACAGAGTCTGCAAGAGCAGAATGTTTCATACGAATAATCTGTTGTTTACTGTGGGAGTTATAAGGGCCCCATTTCACAGCAAATCCATGACCCAAAAAAATTTCAACTTTCAATATCTTCTGAACTAATGGATCTGTACTCAAGAAAACTATAGCATACTACTCAGTAAAACAGAATGTGTAAGGGCAGAAAGTATCATACGAAAGATCTGTTGTTTACTGTGGGAGTTATAAGGTCCCCATTTCACAGCAAAACCATGACCCAAAAAAATTTCAACTTTTAATATCTTCACAACTAATGGATCTGTACTCAAGAAAAGTATAGCATACTACTCAGTAAAACAGATTGTGTAAGAGAAGAAATTATCATACGAATAATCTGTTGTTTACTGTGGGAGTTATAAGGGCCCCATTTCACAGCAAAACCATGACCCAAAAAAATTTCAACTTTTAATACCTTCTCAACTAAAGGATCTGTACTGAAGAAAACTATAGCATACTACTCAGTAAAACAGAGTCTGCAAGAGCAGAATGTTTCATACGAATAATCTGTTGTTTACTGCGTGAGTTATAAGGCCCCCATTTCGAAGCAAAACCATGACCCAAAAAAATATCAACTCTTAATATCTTCTCAACTATTGGATGTGCACTCAAGAAATCTATAGCATACTACTCAGTAAAACAGAGTCTGCAAGAGCAGAATGTTTCATACGAATAATCTGTTGTTTACTGTGGGAGTTATAAGGGCCCCATTACACAGCAAAACCATGACCCAAAAAAATTTCAACTCTTAATATCTTCACAACTAATGGATCTGTACTCAAGAAAACTATAGCATACTACTCAGTAAAACAGATTGTGTAAGAGCAGAAATTATCATACGAATAATCCGTTGTTTACTGTGGGAGTTATAAGGCCCCCATTTCACAGCAAAACCATGACCCAAAAAAATTTCAACTCTTAATATCTTCTCAACTAATGGATGTGCACTCAAGAAATCTATAGCATACTACTCAGTAAAACAGAGTCTGCAAGAGCAGAATGTTTCATACGAATAAACTGTTGTTTACTGTGGGAGTTATAAGGGCCCCATTTCACAGCAAAACCATGACCCAAAAAAATTTCAACTCTTAATATCTTCTCAACTAATGGATGTGCACTCAAGAAAACTATAGCATACTACTCAGTAAAACAGAGTCTGCAAGAGCAGAATGTTTCATACGAATAATCTGTTGTTTACTGTGGGATTTATAAGGGCCCCATTTCACAGCAAAACCATGACCCAAAAAAATTTCAACTCTTAATATCTTCTCAACTAATGGATCTGTACTCAAGAAAACTATAACATACTACTCAGTAAAACAGATTGTGTAAGAGCAGAAAGTATCATACGAATAATCTGTTGTTTACTGTGGGAGTTATAAGGGCCCCATTTCACAGCAAAACCATGACCCAAAAAAATTTCAACTCTTAATATCTTCTCAACTAATGGATGTGCACTCAAGAAAACTATAGCATACTACTCAGTAAAACAGAGTCTGCAAGAGCAGAATGTTTGATACGAATAATCTGTTGTTTACTGTGGGAGTTATAAGGGCCCCATTTCACAGCAAAACCATGACCCAAAAAAATTTCAACTTTCAATATCTTCTCAACTAATGGATCTGTACTCAAGAAAACTATAGCATACTACTCAGTAAAACAGAGTGTGTAAGAGCAGAAAGTATCATACGAAAGATCTGTTGTTTACTGTGGGAGTTATAAGGTCCCCATTTCACAGCAAAACCATGAACCAAAAAAATTTCAACTGTCAATAACTTCTAAAATAATTGATCGGTACTCAAGAAAACTAGAGCATACTACTCAGTAAAACAGAGTGTGTATGAAAACAAATTTTCATACGAATAATCTGTTGTTTACTGAGAGAGTAATAAGCGCCCCATTTCACAGCCAAACCATGATCCAAAAAAATTTCAACTCTTAATACCTTCTCAATTAATGGATCTGTACTCAAGAAAACTATAGCATACTACTCAGTAAAACAGAGTCTGCAAGAGCAGAATGTTTCATACGAATAATCTGTTGTTTACTGTGGGAGTTATAAGGGCCCCATTTCACAGCAAAACCATGACCCAAAAAAATTTCAACTTTTAATATCTTCACAACTAATGGATCTGTACTCAAGAAAAGTATAGCATACTACTCAGTAAAACAGATTGTGTAAGAGAAGAAATTATCATACGAATAATCTGTTGTTTACTGTGGGAGTTATAAGGGCCCCATTTCACAGCAAAACCATGACCCAAAAAAATTTCAACTCTTAATACCTTCTCAACTAAAGGATCTGTACTGAAGAAAACTATAGCATACTACTCAGTAAAACAGAGTCTGCAAGAGCAGAATGTTTCATACGAATAATCTGTTGTTTACTGCGGGAGTTATAAGGCCCCCATTTCGAAGCAAAACCATGACCCAAAAAAATTTCAACTCTTAATATCTTCTCAACTATTGGATGTGCACTCAAGAAATCTATAGCATACTACTCAGTAAAACAGAGTCTGCAAGAGCAGAATGTTTCATACGAATAATCTGTTGTTTACTGTGGGAGTTATAAGGGCCCCATTTCACAGCAAAACCATGACCCAAAAAAATTTCAACTCTTAATATCTTCACAACTAATGGATCTGTACTCAAGAAAACTATAGCATACTACTCAGTAAAACAGATTGTGTAAGAGCAGAAATTATCATACGAATAATCCGTTGTTTACTGTGGGAGTTATAAGGGCCCCATTTCACAGCAAAACCATGACCCAAAAAAATTTCAACTCTTAATACCTTCTCAACTAAAGGTCTGTACTCAAGAAAACTATAGCATACTACTCAGTAAAACAGAGTCTGCAAGAGCAGAATGTTTCATACGAATAATCTGTTGTTTACTGTGGGAGTTATAAGGCCCCCATTTCACAGCAAAACCATGACCCAAAAAAATTTCAACTCTTAATATCTTCTCAACTAATGGATGTGCACTCAAGAAAACTATAGCATACTACTCAGTAAAACAGAGTCTGCAAGAGCAGAATGTTTCATACGAATAATCTGTTGCTTACTGTGGGATTTATAAGGGCCCCATTTCACAGCAAAACCATGACCCAAAAAAATTTCAACTCTTAATATCTTCTCAACTAATGGATCTGTACTCAAGAAAACTATAACATACTACTCAGTAAAACAGATTGTGTAAGAGCAGAAAGTATCATACGAATAATCTGTTGTTTACTGTGGGAGTTATAAGGGCCCCATTTCACAGCAAAACCATGACCCAAAAAAATTTCAACTCTTAATATCTTCTCAACTAATGGATGTGCACTCAAGAAAACTATAGCATACTACTCAGTAAAACAGAGTCTGCAAGAGCAGAATGTTTGATACGAATAATCTGTTGTTTACTGTGGGAGTTATAAGGTCCCCAATTCACAGCAAAACCATGACCCAAAAAAATTTCAACTCTTAATATCTTCTCAACTAATGGATGTGCACTCAAGAAAACTATAGCATACTACTCAGTAAAACAGAGTCTGCAAGAGCAGAATGTTTGATACGAATAATCTGTTGTTTACTGTGGGAGTTATAAGGTCCCCAATTCACAGCAAAACCATGACCCAAAAAAATTTCAACTCTTAATATCTTCTCAACTAATGGATGTGCACTCAAGAAAACTATAGCATACTACTCAGTAAAACAGAGTCTGCAAGAGCAGAATGTTTGATACGAATAATCTGTTGTTTACTGTGGGAGTTATAAGGGCCCCATTTCACAGCAATACCATGACCCAAAAAAATTTCAACTCTTAATATCTTCTCAACTAATGGATGTGCACTCAAGAAAACTATAGCATACTACTCAGTAAAAAAGAGTCTGCAAGAGCAGAATGTTTCATACGAATAATCTGTTTTTTACTGTGGGAGTTATAAGGGCCCCATTTCACAGCAAAACCATGACCCAAAAAAATTTCAACTCTTAATATCTTCTCAACTAATGGATGTGCACTCAAGAAAACTATAGCATACTACTCAGTAAAACAGAGTCTGCAAGAGCAGAATGTTTGATACGAATAATCTGTTGTTTACTGTGGGAGTTATAAGGTCCCCAATTCACAGCAAAACCATGACCCAAAAAAATTTCAACTCTTAATATCTTCTCAACTAATGGATGTGCACTCAAGAAAACTATAGCATACTACTCAGTAAAACAGAGTCTGCAAGAGCAGAATGTTTCATACGAATAATCTGTTGTTTACTGTGGGAGTTATAAGGGCCCCATTTCACAGCAAATCCATGACCCAAAAAAATTTCAACTTTCAATATCTTCTGAACTAATGGATCTGTACTCAAGAAAACTATAGCATACTACTCAGTAAAAAAGAATGTGTAAGGGCAGAAAGTATCATAAGAAAGATCTGTTGTTTACTGTGGGAGTTATAAGGTCCCCATTTCACAGCAAAACCATGACCCAAAAAAATTTCAACTTTTAATATCTTCACAACTAATGGATCTGTACTCAAGAAAAGTATAGCATACTACTCAGTAAAACAGATTGTGTAAGAGAAGAAATTATCATACGAATAATCTGTTGTTTACTGTGGGAGTTATAAGGGCCCCATTTCACAGCAAAAAACATGACCCAAAAAAATTTCAACTCTTAATACCTTCTCAACTAAAGGATCTGTACTGAAGAAAACTATAGCATACTACTCAGTAAAACAGAGTCTGCAAGAGCAGAATGTTTCATACGAATAATCTGTTGTTTACTGCGGGAGTTATAAGGCCCCCATTTCGAAGCAAAACCATGACCCAAAAAAATTTCAACTCTTAATATCTTCTCAACTATTGGATGTGCACTCAAGAAATCTATAGCATACTACTCAGTAAAACAGAGTCTGCAAGAGCAGAATGTTTGATACGAATAATCTGTTGTTTACTGTGGGAGTTATAAGGGCCCCATTTCACAGCAATACCATGACCCAAAAAAATTTCAACTCTTAATATCTTCTCAACTAATGGATGTGCACTCAAGAAAACTATAGCATACTACTCAGTAAAAAAGAGTCTGCAAGAGCAGAATGTTTCATACGAATAATCTGTTTTTTACTGTGGGAGTTATAAGGGCCCCATTTCACAGCAAAACCATGACCCAAAAAAATTTCAACTCTTAATATCTTCTCAACTAATGGATGTGCACTCAAGAAAACTATAGCATACTACTCAGTAAAACAGAGTCTGCAAGAGCAGAATGTTTGATACGAATAATCTGTTGTTTACTGTGGGAGTTATAAGGTCCCCAATTCACAGCAAAACCATGACCCAAAAAAATTTCAACTCTTAATATCTTCTCAACTAATGGATGTGCACTCAAGAAAACTATAGCATACTACTCAGTAAAACAGAGTCTGCAAGAGCAGAATGTTTCATACGAATAATCTGTTGTTTACTGTGGGAGTTATAAGGGCCCCATTTCACAGCAAATCCATGACCCAAAAAAATTTCAACTTTCAATATCTTCTGAACTAATGGATCTGTACTCAAGAAAACTATAGCATACTACTCAGTAAAAAAGAATGTGTAAGGGCAGAAAGTATCATACGAAAGATCTGTTGTTTACTGTGGGAGTTATAAGGTCCCCATTTCACAGCAAAACCATGACCCAAAAAAATTTCAACTTTTAATATCTTCACAACTAATGGATCTGTACTCAAGAAAAGTATAGCATACTACTCAGTAAAACAGATTGTGTAAGAGAAGAAATTATCATACGAATAATCTGTTGTTTACTGTGGGAGTTATAAGGGCCCCATTTCACAGCAAAAAACATGACCCAAAAAAATTTCAACTCTTAATACCTTCTCAACTAAAGGATCTGTACTGAAGAAAACTATAGCATACTACTCAGTAAAACAGAGTCTGCAAGAGCAGAATGTTTCATACGAATAATCTGTTGTTTACTGCGGGAGTTATAAGGCCCCCATTTCGAAGCAAAACCATGACCCAAAAAAATTTCAACTCTTAATATCTTCTCAACTATTGGATGTGCACTCAAGAAATCTATAGCATACTACTCAGTAAAACAGAGTCTGCAAGAGCAGAATGTTTCATACGAATAATCTGTTGTTTACTGTGGGAGTTATAAGGGCCCCATTTCACAGCAAAACCATGACCCAAAAAAATTTCAACTCTTAATATCTTCACAACTAATGGATCTGTACTCAAGAAAACTATAGCATACTACTCAGTAAAACAGATTGTGTAAGAGCAGAAATTATCATACGAATAATCCGTTGTTTACTGTGGGAGTTATAAGGGCCCCATTTCACAGCAAAACCATGACCCAAAAAAATTTCAACTCTTAATACCTTCTCAACTAAAGGTCTGTACTCAAGAAAACTATAGCATACTACTCAGTAAAACAGAGTCTGCAAGAGCAGAATGTTTCATACGAATAATCTGTTGTTTACTGTGGGAGTTATAAGGCCCCCATTTCACAGCAAAACCATGACCCAAAAAAATTTCAACTCTTAATATCTTCTCAACTAATGGATGTGCACTCAAGAAATCTATAGCATACTACTCAGTAAAACAGAGTCTGCAAGAGCAGAATGTTTCATACGAATAAACTGTTGTTTACTGTGGGAGTTATAAGGGCCCCATTTCACAGCAAAACCATGACCCAAAAAAATTTCAACTCTTAATATCTTCTCAACTAATGGATGTGCACTCAAGAAAACTATAGCATACTACTCAGTAAAACAGAGTCTGCAAGAGCAGAATGTTTCATACGAATAATCTGTTGTTTACTGTGGGATTTATAAGGGCCCCATTTCACAGCAAAACCATGACCCAAAAAAATTTCAACTCTTAATATCTTCTCAACTAATGGATCTGTACTCAAGAAAACTATAACATACTACTCAGTAAAACAGATTGTGTAAGAGCAGAAAGTATCATACGAATAATCTGTTGTTTACTGTGGGAGTTATAAGGGCCCCATTTCACAGCAAAACCATGACCCAAAAAAATTTCAACTCTTAATATCTTCTCAACTAATGGATGTGCACTCAAGAAAACTATAGCATACTACTCAGTAAAACAGAGTCTGCAAGAGCAGAATGTTTGATACGAATAATCTGTTGTTTACTGTGGGAGTTATAAGGTCCCCAATTCACAGCAAAACCATGACCCAAAAAAATTTCAACTCTTAATATCTTCTCAACTAATGGATGTGCACTCAAGAAAACTATAGGATACTACTCAGTAAAACAGAGTCTGCAAGAGCAGAATGTTTCATACGAATAATCTGTTGTTTACTGTGGGAGTTATAAGGGCCCCATTTCACAGCAAATCCATGACCCAAAAAAATTTCAACTTTCAATATCTTCTGAACTAATGGATCTGTACTCAAGAAAACTATAGCATACTACTCAGTAAAACAGAATGTGTAAGGGCAGAAAGTATCATACGAAAGATCTGTTGTTTACTGTGGGAGTTATAAGGTCCGCATTTCACAGCAAAACCATGAACCAAAAAAATTTCAACTCTTAATATCTTCTCAACTAATGGATGTGCACTCAAGAAAACTATAGCATACTACTCAGTAAAACAGAGTCTGCAAGAGCAGAATGTTTGATACGAATAATCTGTTGTTTACTGTGGGAGTTATAAGGGCCCCATTTCACAGCAATACCATGACCCAAAAAAATTTCAACTCTTAATATCTTCTCAACTAATGGATGTGCACTCAAGAAAACTATAGCATACTACTCAGTAAAACAGAGTCTGCAAGAGCAGAATGTTTCATACGAATAATCTGTTGTTTACTGTGGGAGTTATGAGGGCCCCATTTCACAGCAAAACCAAGACCCAAAAAAATTTCAAATCTTAATATCTTCTCAACTAATGGATGTGCACTCAAGAAAACTATAGCATACTACTCAGTAAAACAGAGTCTGCAAGAGCAGAATGTTTGATACGAATAATCTGTTGTTTACTGTGGGAGTTATAAGGTCCCCAATTCACAGCAAAACCATGACCCAAAAAAATTTCAACTCTTAATATCTTCTCAACTAATGGATGTGCACTCAAGAAAACTATAGCATACTACTCAGTAAAACAGAGTCTGCAAGTGCAGAATGTTTCATACGAATAATCTGTTGTTTACTGTGGGAGTTATAAGGTCCCCATTTCACAGCAAAACCATGAACCAAAAAAATTTCAACTCTTAATATCTTCTCAACTAATGGATGTGCACTCAAGAAAACTATAGCATACTACTCAGTAAAACAGAGTCTGCAAGAGCAGAATGTTTGATACGAATAATCTGTTGTTTACTGTGGGAGTTATAAGGGCCCCATTTCACAGCAATACCATGACCCAAAAAAATTTCAACTCTTAATATCTTCTCAACTAATGGATGTGCACTCAAGAAAACTATAGCATACTACTCAGTAAAAAAGAGTCTGCAAGAGCAGAATGTTTCATACGAATAATCTGTTTTTTACTGTGGGAGTTATAAGGGCCCCATTTCACAGCAAAACCATGACCCAAAAAAATTTCAACTCTTAATATCTTCTCAACTAATGGATGTGCACTCTAGAAAACTATAGCATACTACTCAGTAAAACAGAGTCTGCAAGAGCAGAATGTTTGATACGAATAATCTGTTGTTTACTGTGGGAGTTATAAGGGCCCCATTTCACAGCAATACCATGACCCAAAAAAATTTCAACTCTTAATATCTTCTCAACTAATGGATGTGCACTCAAGAAAACTATAGCATACTACTCAGTAAAACAGAGTCTGCAAGAGCAGAATGTTTGATACGAATAATCTGTTGTTTACTGTGGGAGTTATAAGGGCCCCATTTCACAGCAAAACCATGACCCAAAAAAATTTCAACTCTTAATATCTTCTGAACTAATGGATCTGTACTCAAGAAAATTATAGCATACTATTCAGTAAAACAGAATGTGTAAGGGCAGAAAGTATCATACGAAAGATCTGTTGTTTACTGTGGGAGTTATAAGGTCCCCATTTCACAGCAAAACCATGAACCAAAAAAATTTCAACTCTTAATATCTTCTCAACTAATGGATGTGCACTCAAGAAAACTATAGCATACTACTCAGTAAAACAGAGTCTGCAAGAGCAGAATGTTTGATACGAATAATCTGTTGTTTACTGTGGGAGTTATAAGGGCCCCATTTCACAGCAATACCATGACCCAAAAAAAATTCAACCCTTAATATCTTCTCAACTAATGGATGTGCACTCAAGAAAACTATAGCATACTACTCAGTAAAACAGAGTCTGCAAGAGCAGAATGTTTCATACGAATAATCTGTTGTTTACTGTGGGAGTTATAAGGGCCCCATTTCACAGCAAAACCATGACCCAAAAAAATTTCAAATCTTAATATCTTCTCAACTAATGGATGTGCACTCAAGAAATCTATAGCATACTACTCAGTAAAACAGAGTCTGCAAGAGCAGAATGTTTCATACGAATAATCTGTTGTTTACTGTGGGAGTTATAAGGGCCCCATTTCACAGCAAAACCATGACCCAAAAAAATTTCAACTTTCAATATCTTCTCAACTAATGGATCTGTACTCAAGAAAACTATAGCATACTACTCAGTAAAACAGAGTGTGTAAGAGCAGAAAGTATCATACGAAAGATCTGTTGTTTACTGTGGGAGTTATAAGGGCCCCATTTCACAGCAAAACCATGACCCAAAAAAATTTCAACTTTCAATATCTTCTCAACTAATGGATCTGTACTCAAGAAAACTATAGCATACTACTCAGTAAAACAGAGTGTGTAAGAGCAGAAAGTATCATACGAAAGATCTGTTGTTTACTGTGGGAGTTATAAGGTCCCCATTTCACAGCAAAACCATGAACCAAAAAAATTTCAACTCTTAATATCTTCTCAACTAATGGATGTGCACTCAAGAAAACTATAGCATACTACTCAGTAAAACAGAGTCTGCAAGAGCAGAATGTTTGATACGAATAATCTGTTGTTTACTGTGGGAGTTATAAGGGCCCCATTTCACAGCAATACCATGACCCAAAAAAATTTCAACTCTTAATATCTTCTCAACTAATGGATGTGCACTCAAGAAAACTATAGCATACTACTCAGTAAAAAAGAGTCTGCAAGAGCAGAATGTTTCATACGAATAATCTGTTTTTTACTGTGGGAGTTATAAGGGCCCCATTTCACAGCAAAACCATGACCCAAAAAAATTTCATTTCTTAATACCTTCTCAACTAATGGATGTGCACTCAAGAAAACTATAGCATACTACTCAGTAAATCAGAGTGTGTAAGAGCAGAAAGTATCATACGAATAATCTGTTGTTTACTGTGGGAGTTATAAGGGCCCCATTTCACAGCAAAACCATGACCCAAAAAAATTTCAACTCTTAATATTTTCTCAACTAATGGATGTGCACTCAAGAAAACTATAGCATACTACTCAGTAAAACAGAGTCTGCAAGAGCAGAATGTTTCATACGAATAATCTGTTGCTTACTGTAAGAGTTATAAGGGCCCCATTTCACAGCAAAACCATGACCCAAAAAAATTTCAACTCTTAATATCTTCTCATCTAATGGATGTGCACTCAAGAAAACTTTAGCATACTACTCAGTAAAACAGAGTCTGCAAGAGCAAAATGTTTCATACGAATAATCTGTTGTTTACTGTGGGAGTTATAAGGGCCCCATTTCACAGCAAAACCATGACCCAAAAAAATTTCAACTTTCAATACCTTCTCAACTAATGGATCTGTACTCAAGAAAACTATAGCATACTACTCAGTAAATCAGAGTCTGCAAGAGCAGAATGTTTCATACGAATAATCTGTTGTTTACTGTGGGAGTTATAAGGGCCCCATTTCATAGCAAAACAATGACCCAAAAAAATTTCAACTCTTAATACCTTCTCAACTAATGGATCTGTACTCAAGAAAACTATAGCATACTACTCAGTAAAACAGAGTCTGCAAGAACAGAATGTTTCATACGAATTATCTGTTGTTTACTGTGGGAGTTATAAGGGCCCCATTTCACAGCAAAACCATGACCCAAAAAAATTTCAACTTTTAATATCTTCTCAACTAATGGATCTGTACTCAAGAAAACTATAGCATACTACTCAGTAAAACAGAGTCTGCAAGAGCAGAATGTTTCATACGAATAATCTGTTGTTTACTGTGGGAGTTATAAGGGCCCCATTTCACAGCAAAACCATGACCCAAAAAAATTTCAACTCTTAATATCTTCTCAACTATTGGATGTGCACTCAAGAAAACTATAGCATACTACTCAGTAAAACAGATTCTGCTTGAGCAGAATGTTTCATACGAATAATCTGTTGTTTACTGTGGGAGTTATAAGGGCCCCATTTCACAGCAAAACCATGACCCAAAAAAATTTCAACTTTCAATATCTTCTGAACTAATGGATCTGTACTCAAGAAAACTATAGCATACTACTCAGTAAAACAGAGTCTGCAAGACCAGAATGTTTCATACGAATAATCTGTGGTTTACTGTGGAGTTATAAGGGCCCCATTTCACAGCAAAACCATGACCCAAAAAAATTTCAACTCTTAATATCTTCTCAACTATTGGATCTGTACTCAAGAAAACTATAGCATACTACTCAGTAAAACAGAGTCTGCAAGAGCAGAATGTTTCATACGAATAATCTGTTGTTTACTATGGGAGTTATAAGGGCCCCATTTCACAGCAAAACCATGACCCAAAAAAATTTCATTTCTTAATACCTTCTCAACTAATGGATGTGCACTCAAGAAAACTATAGCATACTACTCAGTAAATCAGAGTGTGTAAGAGCAGAAAGTATCATACGAATAATCTGTTGTTTACTGTGGGAGTTATAAGGGCCCCATTTCACAGCAAAACCATGACCCAAAAAAATTTCAACTCTTAATATCTTCTCAACTAATGGATGTGCACTCAAGAAAACTATAGCATACTACTCAGTAAAACAGAGTCTGCAAGAGCAGAATGTTTCATACGAATAATCTGTTGCTTACTGTGGGAGTTATAAGGGCCCCATTTCACAGCAAAACCATGACCCAAAAAAATTTCAACTCTTAATATCTTCTCATCTAATGGATGTGCACTCAAGAAAACTTTAGCATACTACTCAGTAAAACAGAGTCTGCAAGAGCAAAATGTTTCATACGAATAATCTGTTGTTTACTGTGGGAGTTATAAGGGCCCCATTTCACAGCAAAACCATGACCCAAAAAAATTTCAACTTTTAATATCTTCACAACTAATGGATCTGTACTCAAGAAAACTATAGCATACTACTCAGTAAAACAGATTGTGTAAGAGCAGAAATTATCATACGAATAATCTGTTGTTTACTGTGGGAGTTATAAGGGCCCCATTTCACAGCAAAACCATGACCCAAAAAAATTTCATTTCTTAATACCTTCTCAACTAATGGATCTGTACTCAAGAAAACTATAGCATACTACTCAGTAAATCAGAGTCTGCAAGAGCAGAATGTTTCATACGAATAATCTGTTGTTTACTGTGGGAGTTATAAGGGCCCCATTTCACAGCAAAACCATGACCCAAAAAAATTTCAACTCTTAATATCTTCTCAACTAATGGATGTGTACTCAAGAAAACTATAGCATACTACTCAGTAAAACAGAGTCTGCAAGAGCAGAATGTTTCATACGAATAATCTGTTGCTTACTGTGGGAGTTATAAGGGCCCCATTTCACAGCAAAACCATGACCCAAAAAAAACTCTTAATATCTTCTCATCTAATGGATGTGCACTCAAGAAAACTTTAGCATACTACTCAGTAAAACAGAGTCTGCAAGAGCAAAATGTTTCATACGAATAATCTGTTGTTTACTGTGGGAGTTATAAGGGCCCCATTTCACAGCAAAACCATGACCCAAAAAAATTTCAACTTTCAATACCTTCTCAACTAATGGATCTGTACTCACGAAAACTATAGCATACTACTCAGTAAAACAGATTCTGCTTGAGCAGAATGTTTCATACGAATAATCTGTTGTTTACTGTGGGAGTTATAAGGGCCCCATTTCACAGCAAAACCATGACCCAAAAAAATTTCAACTTTCAATATCTTCTGAACTAATGGATCTGTACTCAAGAAAACTATAGCATACTACTCAGTAAAACAGAGTCTGCAAGAGCAGAATGTTTCATACGAATAATCTGTTGTTTACTGTGGGAGTTATAAGGGCCCCATTTCACAGCAAAACCATGACCCAAAAAAATTTCAACTTTCAATATCTTCTGAACTAATGGATCTGTACTCAAGAAAACTATAGCATACTACTCAATAAAACAGATTGTGTAAGAGGAGAAAGTATCATACGAATAATCAGTTGTTTACTGTGGGAGTTATAAGGGCCCCATTTCACAGCAAAACCATGACCCAAAAAAATTTCAACTCTTAATATCTTCTCAACTAATGGATCTGTACTCAAGAAAACTATAGCATACTACTCAATAAAACAGATTGTGTAAGAGGAGAAAGTATCATACGAATAATCAGTTGTTTACTGTGGGAGTTATAAGGGCCCCATTTCACAGCAAAACCATGACCCAAAAAAATTTCAACTCTTAATATCTTCTCAACTAATGGATGTGCACTCAAGAAAACTATAGCATACTACTCAGTAAAACAGAGTCTGCAAGAGCAGAATGTTTCATACGAATAATCTGTTGCTTACTGTGGGAGTTATAAGGGCCCCATTTCACAGCAAAACCATGACCCAAAAAAATTTCAACTCTTAATATCTTCTCATCTAATGGATGTGCACTCAAGAAAACTTTAGCATACTACTCAGTAAAACAGAGTCTGCAAGAGCAAAATGTTTCATACGAATAATCTGTTGTTTACTGTGGGAGTTATAAGGGCCCCATTTCACAGCAAAACCATGACCCAAAAAAATTTCAACTTTCAATACCTTCTCAACTAATGGATCTGTACTCAAGAAAACTATAGCATACTACTCAGTAAATCAGAGTCTGCAAGAGCAGAATGTTTCATACGAATAATCTGTTGTTTACTGTGGGAGTTATAAGGGCCCCATTTCACAGCAAAACCATGACCCAAAAAAATTTCAACTCTTAATATCTTCTCAACTAATGGATGTGTACTCAAGAAAACTATAGCATACTACTCAGTAAAACAGAGTCTGCAAGAGCAGAATGTTTCATACGAATAATCTGTTTCTTACTGTGGGAGTTATAAGGGCCCCATTTCACAGCAAAACCATGTCCCAAAAAAATTTCAACTCTTAATATCTTCTCAACTAATAGATTTGTACTTAAGAAAACTATAGCATACTACTCAGTAAAACAGTGTGTGTATGAGTACAAAATTTCACACGAATAATCTATTGTTTACTGTGGGAGTTATAAGGGCCCCATTTCACAGCAAAACCATGACCCAAAAAAATTTCAACTCATAATATCTTCTCAACTAATGGATCTGTACTCAAGAAAACTATAGCATACTACTCAGTAAAACAGAGTGTGTAAGAGCAGAAAGTATCATACGAATAATCTGTTGTTTACTGTGGGAGTTATAAGGGCATCATTTCACAGCAAAACCATGACCCAAAAAAATTTCAAGTCTTAATATCTTCTCAACTAATGGATCTGTACTCAAGAAAATTATAGCATACTACTCAGTAAAACAGAGTCTGCAAGAGCAGAATGTTTCATACGAATAATCTGTTGTTTACTGTGGGAGTTATAAGGTCCCCATTTCACAGCAAAACCATGACCCTAAAATATTTCAACTCTGAATACCTTCTCAACTAATAGATTTGTACTCAAGAAAACTATAGCATACTACTCAGTAAAACAGTGTGTGTATGAGTACAAAATTTCACACGAATAATCTATTGTTTACTGTGGGAATTATAAGGGCCCCATTTCACAGCAAAACCATGACCCGAAAAAATGTCAACTCTCAATATCTTCTCAACTAATGGATCTGTACCCAAGGAAACTACTGCATATAACTTATAACTTAGTAAATTGTAGTACATAAGTGAACAAAATTTCATGCCAATAATGTGTTGTTAACTGTGGGAGGTAGTCGTAGGTCAAGGAACATTAATTAGTAAAGCTGCTAAAAAGCACCCAGTCGCTCGAGTTACCTACTGTACAAAGTGAAAGGTAAATCTACAGTCAGCAGACGAATGGAGCCATGTACAGTACTCTCCTCTGCGGAAGAGGTTTTTTTTTTTTAATTTTGTGGATCACTTCCGTTGCCAGAGCTGTGTTTCCCATCACTAAAAGCCATCTACTGATGAGTGTGTGGCAACTTATTAAAAAACTAGATATACCGATCCCTTTCAATTTGTTAAAAATCTAAGTGGAACAGAGATTTAGGTATCTTGAGTTTCTTAGGTCGTTTCAGGAATATACTTGTTGTCAATTACTGCTCCCATCCCATGTCAAACACTGGTACCACCGAAAAATCGGTATGTCAATTACCGGGTCATTGAAATACTTTAAAAAAAGTAATAATTTTTGGTTGACATAAAAATCGAATTTACTGAATACATAATACAATCTAAAGGTGCGGCACAATTGTACCAACCAACACCTGGAGCCAAAATAACGGAAGATATTCTAAACGAAATTCGAATTTTTTCTTAAGCTCTAAATTACCGGTCCCTTCACCCTATTTGTTTTGTGTGAGTGCTTTTTTAAACTCATTTTTCGAAAAAAATAAGCATACGCTTAAAAAACCCCTTTAGTCTGTTGTTTATTTTAAACTTCGCTGTCATAAACTTATTTATTTCAAACATTATTCTGAACAAAATTATTATTTAACAGTTCTGAGGTCTGAGTATATCTATACCGATTTAAATCTTTAGATCTTTTAAAACGATTCCTCTTTTTTTTGTGATTGTGCGGATTTCAGCCTCGTCAAATTCGATGATTGGTGGGGGCAGAATGGTGCTGATGGGTAGTGGCTTACAGCTTCGTTGAACTCGATGATTACCCGGTCAGATTTGGAGGTGTTTGGATCTGGCACAATTTAGGTGCGCCAGAACCGCCATTTTCCCTTTACTGATGTAAAGCCTACCTGAAAAAATAGGTAGTTATTTTACTTTTACATTAAAAGATATGTTTCCAAATTAAGCATATTTGAAAATCTTTTTTTTTTAAAGAGATTAAATCTGAATCTGAAATTAAAAAACAATACAAAAATTATAAAAACTTAATTAAAACGAAGATTTCTGGTACCAAGCATTGTTCTCAGCTAAGAAAATTTTAAATAAATTCAAAGAACTTATAATAATTGATAACATTTAACTTGAAATTATATAAAAAAATAATAATTAAATTTTTAATTTATTGTGAATATTCAAAAGAAATTTGAGCTTCTTATTTAAATTTAGCCAAGCCAAGAAAGCGAAAATAATTTATTCTGAGATAAATAGTGGAAAAAACGATTCTCAAAAAAATGATACGTGTTTTTATTTATATTAAATAGATAGCAAATTTTTGAAGCTGGTAAGTATTTAACAAGGATCTTATTAGTGATTAATGGGCGATTGGGAAAATCTATAATGGCCTTAAGTAACAGCCTAATTACTTTCTTAATCAGGGCATTTCTAATTTGTAATACCAAATATTTTTAAAATAGTTTTAAGTAGAGCAGGCAAATGAAGCTGATTAATGATGGCTGAGTTCATTTAATGAGATTTAAAAAAAAGGAAAACATTAACTTTTACTAATCATTGTTTGGTTATCTCTCACAAATATTGTGTCCTTCAAAATTTACCTATCGTTACAATACTTGTTGTTGCTCCCTTATTCGCTACTAATAAGAGCTTCATTTCTGATATAACACTGGCTTGGACTTCTTTAACGGCCAATGTTAACAGCCGTAATAGGCTCTTAAGGTGTTAAGGAATACTGACTCTCTGGTTAGTCGGCGTCAGGCATTCAGATAGTCGCGTGGCCAGAGGCGCCTCAAACGTCTTGTGGGAAGTTTTGAGGTTGAAAGAGCTTGGATAAGTGGATTTCAATGAGGAGATGGTTTGGAATGAAATTTCTAGCAATAGAGTTTGGCTTTAGAGGAAACGAAGGGAAATTTCAGGTCGGATGGTGAGGTTTGAAATGTGTAAGGGAGCATTGACAAGGGTACACAGGATTTTGGACTGTAAGAATTGAATGCGATTGAGGTTAGTGCGTTTGGCAGCACCGAATAGTTCAAGAACATAAGTCCATACTGGAGCTAGCAGAGTGTCGTATAGTTTTTCCAAGTAGAGTCCCAGGTATTAGGGAAAGGAATAGCCGTATCATCAGCTTAGGTAAAGGTGATGATGTATGGAATCAAGTCGGGGATCTGCCGTATACATTCAAGTATAAAAGCGGAGAAAGTATATTATACAAAATAAAGTATAAATTTGTTGCTAAAATACTAAGTTTGGAAGCAATTTCTTAACCGAAAATAGTTTTTAATCTCTTAAAAGAACAAGATTTACAAATATGCTAAATTTGGAAACATACCTTTTAATGTAATTGTAAAGTAAAGTAATTACCAATTTTTTTAAGGCAGGCTTTACATCTAACTACCAAATTAGGTGGACTGAGGCGACTAGCAAACATACTTTACTTTAAAGTTCTCGCATTAAACATTAAATAAAATCCAAGGGCTAGAGACCGAGAATCGAACCCAGAACCACAATGCAAATTAGCTTCATAGGTCTCGCCTCTAACCGCTCGGCTACCGTGTCACCTACCTTTTAATGTATAATTTCTTTATTCTTAATGTTCAGCCAACATAACGTAGAAAACTATCTCACAAAGTATCGTTACATTACCTTTTCTTTTTGAAACCAAGATTGAAAATTGATGACCATTACGATTAAAACTAGTTATTACACCACTTTAATTACATACAAAGCATACTTAGTGTTCTAACAAGGCAATGGTTTGAAATAGAATAGAGAATATTATTCCCCCACTATTTGTAGCCTTCAATTCAAAGAAAACTTAATTAGAAAACAGAATAATGGACTCCTAGTAACTTTACCTTAGACTAACTGATCATTTTAATTTATAACTTCCTAAAAATATTTCATGTATAAATCTTATGTAAACAACTCGACTTCTTGAATAAGTTTAAAATATAATCTAGCAGAAACTTTAACAAGACTTTTTGCTTAACACTATTTACTTAATCGAATTTCCTTGAAAATTAGAACTTTAGCTAAATGATAGTTCACTTCTGTTATTTACATTCAACATTGTTTTCTTATTATTTATTTTATTTGTACTTTTTTGTACTTCATTTGTGGAAATAGCGCTTAAAATACAACCAGTTTTTTTTAGCTGAATTACATCAATTTCAACTAAGGATTGCAATTAAACCGAATAATTATCAGGGCAGTTAAAGTTAAATATTTTCTCGATGTAAATGTATGAATGTAAAGAAGTTAGGTAATCAGAATAAAATATTAATCTCTTAACTGTTGGCATATTTTTACTTGTGTAATTACTAAAATTTTAATAATGAAATACTAGATGGGAAATATTCAAGAAATAGAAACCATCAGACAGTTAATCGTAGGAATGGGATAGCTGTGCGGTTAGCATATTGGACTCTCACGCAGAGATCCCGGGGTTCCAATCCAGCTGCTTGGCCCTTAGATTTTTTACTTTCTTAAAAGCTTCTTACAGTACACTAAAAATAGCTCCAGGTGCCAATAATCTCAAATGTTTGAAGCGCCTTCAATTATAGTTGGGTAATTTATATTTCAGCACAGTTTCTGTTGCTATGATCACTTCTATCTCCGTCATCGTTGCCGTCTGAATCAAAGACATCTCAGCATCGTCGGCCTCTCTAACTCTTTAGATACAAGTTTTACACCAAAGTATCCCCCGCAAGGCAATGGAGCTTAAGAAATTTTAAGGAAAAAGAAAGTGACATTTTCCGAGCACCAGTATTTTTTTCTGGGAGATGTCCCAGGTTGTTGAGAAATTAAAGATATACCGACGAACAAATGTGAAAGAAATGAATTTTAGTATAACCTTAAGAATTACTACTTTTTAATTTATGATTTTGCTGGTAAGGCATTTATTTAGTTGTTTTTGGAGAAGTTATCGCAAGTTAGACGTTAGCGCTACATGCGGAAGACAAGATAAGCAACCATATTCACTTCCCTGGTCATAAAAACTAAGTCTTCATCATCTCGAAGCTACTCTGAATCCATCTTTATGGAATAAGTAATACTTGTGCAATCGTATTACTTTTCTAGCTAAAAACCTAATAAAACTGATTTAATCGGCGTATTTAACATGGTTTTTGTTTATGATTAGAGATAAATATACGGAATACCGGACTGTAGCATTACCGATGCTACACTGCTTCTATTGATAAACATGTAAATCTATGCGGGATTTACTGGCCCAGTTCGGCCACTATTATCTAGCCACAAACTAACTCTCTAACTCAAATGTCTCGCATATTCACAGCTAGCTTTGCGTTAATATTTAATTTCTTCATCAGTCCTGAATAGGTAAAACCGCAATTTTGCTATTTTAGCTTAATATTTCTATTTACATTCCTCTAATGCTTAGAAAACGGAAGTATGGCTTTTACAAATAATAAATGTTCGCTTTTGCTCTTCTTTGTTTTTGTGGCCCACTGAATTAGTAAAAAAAAAAAAAAAATTCTACTCACCGCTAGTGTTCGGTCTTGCACACAGCTTTTTCTTGGCGGTTCTTTTATCTTTCCCGCCATCGCGCTACTCATCATCCCGCGCTTCTTTCCCGCCATCGTATTTACGCCATTTCCCGCGCTTCTAGTTCGCGCCAAACTTCTGTAGCGGCCCTCGCATCTATAAACCTTTGCTGTATTTCATTTCATTTCTTTCCAGGCTACCAGACGACAGTGCACCTCGGTAGCCGAGCGGTTATAGGCAAGAACTGTAAAACTAATGTGTATTGTGGTACTGGGTTCGATTCCCGGTCTTAGGCCTTGGATTTTAATAATAAAAGAAATTTACAGTAAAGTATGTTTGCTAGTCGCCTCCATCCACGACACCTAATTGGTAGTTGGACGTTAAACCCCACCTGAAAAAATAGGCGATTACTTTACTTTACTTTTTTAAACAAATTTTTCTGGTAAAGTGATCAAAATAAAAGTTAAATATCTAATTAATTTGCAACTATTACAATTTTGGCGTCATCTGGTTGAATATTATGCGTAATATCAAATTGAATTTTCGGGTGACTTTTGCTTTTTGAGTTGAAGTGGACATAACACCGGACCCAATTAGTGAAAACCTAAAAACTGAAAACACAAAAAACGCAAAATAAAAAAGTCTGCACGATTACAGTACCCTCTCTAAGTAGGGTAAGAGAACGTAAAAACAAAATCCCCTAAATTAACAAAAATATGAGTAGGCTATAATGTTATATTCTTGGAGGGGCGTGTCAGTGAAAGAGGGAAAGGTTATTATTGCTCTAACTGTTATCACCTAACCATTTTATTCTAGACAAGATTATAAGAAATGATAACAGTTTTAAGCACAAATTCGTCGAAATTCATAATATTTCTGTTTTTAATAATATGGTTTACTGTCGTTTTCCAAGAACAGTTTTACATAGTAATTGGTTATATTCTATGTGAGAATTTCGATGTGATCATATGAGTGGATAATAATGTCTGTGGTTATGGAGAGGGGGGTTATCCAAGTTTTGTAGCTAAGTAGAGTTGCAGTTTGTAGTGAGTATGCCAGTCTTATCGCTTCGAGATAAGATTCTCAACGCTCTACTACTATGCTCCGCTTAAAACGCTTCGATTATCACAATTAATAATATAACTGCAAAGTTTATACATTTATCACGCTCATTTTCAAAACAAATTATTTGTATTTTATTTCTTACATGCTGTGTTCTTGATTATAATCTACTTTAAGTTATAAACATTTGGTTATTATTTAAAAAGAGGAAATTTTTTCTATTTATATAGATTTTTCAAAATAAATATCATAAGTTTTAGTAAATACAGTTTAGTAATTGAAATTTGGGGAAGAAAAATCAAATATTAAGGCCACTTTTCCGGATATCCCACCATTAAAAAAAAGACAATTTTACGCACTCCCTTTTTTATAAATCGATAATTTTAATCCCCAAATCAATATTTTTTGCAAAAAAAAAAAGGTTTGAAGTTAAAGTATTAGATTTATATTTTTGAAATCACTCTATAAACTTTTGAACAAAATCGTAGCAGCTTTTTGCAAGAAAAATCACAAAATACTGAAAATATTATTCAGAAAATATCGCACTCTTTATCAACCAGTATTATTCGAATTTCAAAATTTAGTCCTTAGTTTAGTTTATCGTCCAACTACCAATTAGGTGTCGCTGAACAGGTGCAGAAGCTCATACTTTTTTACTTTAAACAATTTTTTTTAACAAATAAAAAGTAGTCATACGTGGGATTCGATCCGCCGATCTCTTACACACAAAGCCACGTTCTTGACCACTAGACCAACCTATTACAGGTGACAATACATCACAGTACAAATTATAATGGCACTTCAGAACAAAACCTAACCATTTCCCTCTCACAAAAATGCCCTTACTCAAGTGTTTCTGGTAAAATATTTCAAATAAAAGTTCTACATATTTACAATTAGTACGGAAAAGATGAAAGGAAGTTGTTAGAAGCGTTTTCAGGTAACTCTTAAAAAAACTGGAAAATCTATTTACAAAAGGACATAATTTTGGACACACGATTCTTCATAAAATTTGGATCTTTAGCTCCAAATGTGATTGTACGATAAATAAAATTATGTAGTTAGCAAGGCAATATAGCGGTGGCACTTTACAGGTTTTTGTAGTCCAAATCCCTTCTTTAGCAATAATGCCCTTTCGAATTTCCCCAGAAAAATAACTCTATATAATATATTAATAACAATAAGGGAAGGGTTTAGCTCGGTGGTTAGCGTATCCTGGTTTCTAAAGCGGAGATCCCGGGTTCGAATACAGCTACTGCCTTTTTTTTTTTCTTTTTTTTTACCAGGCAGGGCTTAATGTCCAAATTCAAAATTTGTATTGTAGCGAATTTTAAAAGAAATGTAAATAAATAAAAACCAAAGAAAGTAGTTTCAAATTTAGCTGGAGTGATGAATTGGGGAAATAAATAAAAAATGTTTGTGCTTCCCAATATACGGGTGATCCATTTAAAACGCACCAATCGCTAATAACTTTTTAGGAAAGCGGAATTTCGGAAAAAACCCACAAAGTAAATTATATGTTTTTTTGGTCTAGTTTGCAAATGTTTCACCCCCGATGCTGTAACTTCATTTTTGGCGGAGTTGCGGCCAAAAACCCGATTGGGGCTTCATAAGGACCACTGGTTTTGACAATGATTATAAAACCTACATAAAAAACTGTGAAAAAGAACGTTAATTCCGTTTCGATATCCTTAATATTAGTTGAGATATTTAAGATCAAAGTTACAATTTTATCTATTCGTTAACAGTTTTCGATATTAATTTTCCACCAGAAATGCACGTTTTGGGAGGTTCTCTGACTGCAAAAAAGTTATTTGTGACGCAAATTGAAAAAATAATAATAATTTAAGATTTTAAAATATGTAGTATAGTGTAATGGTTATGGATGATTGGTTTTATCATCAAATAAAAACAATCATCACATCATTTTAATGCACCCCGTATGCAAGACTTCTTGAACTGTGATCATAATGGTAAGAATATCTTGCCAGGGATAAGCGGATGTTGGACTAGTGGCCATGAGCGTGACCTTGTAAGTGGGAGATCCCCATTTCGAATCCCGCGTTTGCAGTCATTCTTATTACTTAAAAAACCATAATACTTTTTTTAATAAATTGTAGTCATACGCGGGATTCGAATTGGGGATCTCCCACTTACAAAACCACGCTCTTGACCACTAGACCAACACTTTCCTAAGATATTCTTACCGTAATCATAGGTCAAGAAATCTTGCGTACGGGGTGTATTAAAATGATGTGATGATTGCTTTTATTTGACGATAAAACCAATTTATCCGGATTCACCCACAACCATTACATTACACTACATGTTTTAAAAACTTAAATTATTATTATTTCATCACTTTGCTACAAAAATAACATTTTTAGCAATCAGAGGACCTCCCAAAACGTATTTCTGGTGGAAAATTAATATCGAAAACCGTTCATGAATAGATAAAATTGTAACTTTGATCTTAAATATCTCAACTAATATTAGGGTTATCGAAACGGAATTAACGTCACTTTTCACAGTTTTTTACGGAGTTTTCATAATTATTGTCAAAACCAGTGGTCCTTATGAAATTCCAATCGGGTTTTTAGCCGTAACTCCACCAAAAATGAAGATACAGCATCATGGGTAAAAATTTGAAAACTAGACTAAAAATAACATATAGTTTACTTCATAAGTTTTTTCGAAATTCCGCTTTTCTAAAAAGTTATTAGCGATTGTTGCGTTCTAAATGGATCACCCTGTATATAACATGATATATATAAATGTAAAGTAGAAGACAGACAAATTGTATGCAGTACTTGAACTAAAAAAGAAGTAAATTCATATCTACCTGAAGAAATAGTAAAAGTGATGGTTGAGGGGGAAAAATTCAATATGAAAAGTATGATCGTGAAAAAAGGATACAGTGGAAAGTATTATTTCAAAGTAGTTACTAAAATAAGTTGTCTCAGAAGGTTTTGGAAGAACTTGAAAAGATGAAAAAAAGTTAGAACAGTGGAAAATGAATGAAAAATAAGAAGAAATATTCTGCTAAAGAAGTGAAACCGTGCTGGAAGTCTTTTTTCTGTGAGCTCCTGCATGACGCGTGCCGCTTTTTCTTTCACAGCTTCAACGGACTGAAAATCCGTGTTCCTTTTAATGCTGATGATTTGAATTTGGGGGAACAGATAAAAGTCACAAGGGGGCCAGGTCAGGCGAATAAGGCGAATGGCCTAAAACTGGGATGTTGTACTTGGCTAGAAACGTCTTGGACAGACAATGCAGTGTGAGCTTCTTCCACAAATCGGGTCTTTTTTCCTTACTCTTTGCACGGAGTTGAGCAAGCACCTCACCGGTAGTAATGTTGATTAATTATAATACGATATTTTCATCTATTTTGGACGTGGAAGGGCTACTTGGGCGGTCATCATCTCTGGGCGGTCATCATCTCTGACGTCTTCTCGGCCATCTTGGAAACGCTTGAACCACTCAAAAACTCGCGCACGTGATAAACATTCATCGCCATAAACTTCTTTTAATACAAGATAAGTTTCAGTAGCGGCTTTACCAAGTTTCATGTGAAATTTCACGACAATTCGTTGCTCTACTACATGTGTAGGTATCATGTTTTCGGCAAAACCAAACTAACACCTCCTTACACAAACGACGGTTCCGGTCAGACAGATTTCTCTACAAACACGTGAGACGCTGCAATTGAAAGAGAAGGCTTTACTACGCTGCACAGCTGTCGTCGGTCGTTAAGATTTGGCGCATGCATAGTTCTTTTGTAGCAGCATCAGTCTCATTAATTAATAGCCACACCTCGTATTTAGTAAAAGAAATTAAATTCTAATTCAGGGATTTTCTTTAAATTTGATTTTAGGAACACATTTAACGTTTCTTAACAGTAAACGTTTAGAGTAAGTTATTTTATGGCAGTTCTCGAGAAGGCTACAACATTGTAAGGTATACAATTCAGTGTAATTTACGGTTCTGTGAAGTGATATATAAGGGTTAGCAGTAAGAGAAAATCGTTTAAATTTTCACACCAGTTTTTCTGTTTTCTTTAATGAGGTGAGAAAGATTGCAGTAGAAGTTTTAGTGTGTGCTGTTTTCATTAGTTGTTAGATTATAATAATAATTCTGTACTCTTGTTTTATTTCTTTTGAACGCTACATGCTGGAGCATGACATTAGGCGAAGTACACTGAATGCGATGCGAGTTGTCGTTGTGAGCAATTGCTCGAGCGGAAGGAACTGTTTATAACCCCGGTTTTATTACACCCTCAGCAATTCGAATGTTTAACTATGGCCGACAAAGTTGGCAAGAGATTCGTGCTGTTAGCTGGATTACGTTTCTCTCTCCGTGATAAAACATTTTTTCTAAATTTTGATAATAATAAAATAAATAACATTTTATATCCCTTTAAATAAATAAATAAATGTTAATACTGAAAAAATCTGTATCGAACATGCCATCTCTATACCATTTTTGTAATTGTTACCACAATATAAATAACAATTTTGTTTTTATAATTTACACATTTTTTTCACGATTAACCAAAAAGAAAAAACATTTTGCTAAACATTGGTTTAAACAGTAATAATACCTAAATTTTTACACTTCAAAAATAAGCACTACACCAAATGAAACAAAAATAAAGCACGCATCACTTGTTTTAAGAGTAACGAAATGTTTTGTGAGATTACAGTGTAATTTATAAATGAAAAATAGCAAAAAAAACTTGAAATTTGTTGCTTAGATATCACCTAAGAGAGCTAAGAATGATTTTGGTCGATGTCGGACAACCGAAGGTGCCTCATTACTAAAACGTTTGTAAAAAAATATATATACAAGGTGATCCATTTAAAACGCACCAATCGCTAATAACTTTTTAGGAAACCGAAATTACGAAAAAACCCACGAAGTAAACTAAATGTTTTCTTTAGGTCTAGTTGTCAAATTTTCTCCTCTCGATGCTGTATCTTCATTTTTGGCGGAGTTACGGTTAAAAACCCAATTAAGGTTTCATAAGGACCACTGGTTTTGACAATGATTATGAAAACCACATAAAAAATTGTGAAAAATGACGTTAATCCCGTTTCGATATCCCTAATATTTGTCGAGATATTTAAGATCAAATATACTATTTTATCAACTCGTGAACGGTTTTCAATATTAATTTTCCACCATAAATACAAGTTTTGGGAGGTCCTCTGGCTGCAAAAAAATGTTATTTGTGACGCAAATAACAAAAATAATAATAATTGAAGATTTTAAAGCATGTAGTGTAATGTAATGGTTATGGGTGTGTCAGAATAAATTTGTTTTATCATCAAATAAAAGCAACCAACACATCATTTTAATATACCCTGTTTGCAAGACTTCTTGAATTGTGATTACGGTAAGAATATCTTGCCAGGGTTTTGGTTCAGTGGTCAAGAGCGTGGCTTTGTAAGTGAGAGATCACTAGTTTGAATCCTTCGTATGCAGTTATTCATAACTTTTTTAAATAAAATGTAGTCATACGAGGGATTCGAACTGGGGATCTCCCACTTACAAAGCCACGCTCTCGACCACTATTATCCTGAAGTAAAAGAAAGTAAAATCTAGATCATTAAATGAAAGTAAAAAGAGCACCATTTTATGTACTGGATAACTGTGCTTTTATTGGTGAGGGAGTGGCTTACTGTGTCACAGCGTCATCACCTATAGCCCGCCTACTTCACACATCCCGTTCGCCAATGAGATTAGCCAATCGTATTTGGTAATTTTTTCTAGGAAAAATACTATTTAAATTTTTTTTACTAATTTTTCCCCCATAGGTATTTGATAAATTATCGAATAATGTAATAAAAATTGATATCTTAAAAATGTCCAAAATAAACATGTTTTGAACATTATATTTCCGGTTTCATACTTCTAATGAAATGCAGAATCGAAGCAGTTAATGAAATATTTTCCTGAAGTAAAAGAAAGTAAAATCTAGATCATTGAATGAAAGTGAAAGAGCACCATTTTATGTACTGGATAACTGTGCTTTTATTGGTGAGGGAGTGGCTTACGGTGCCATACGTCATCACCTACAGCCCGCCTACTTCACACATCCCGTTCGCCAATGAGATTAGCCAATCGTATTTGGTAATTATTTCTAGGAAAAATACTATTTTAATTTTTTTTACTAATTTTTCCCCCATAGGTATTTGATAAATTATCGAATAATGCAATAAAAATTGATATCGTAAAAATGTCCAAAATAAACATGTTTTGAACATTATATTTCCGGTTTCATACTTCTAATGAAATGCAGAATCGAAGCAGTTAATGAAATATTTTCCTGAAGTAAAAGAAAGTAAAATCTAGATCATTGAATGAAAGTGAAAGAGCACCATTTTATGTACTGGATAACTGTGCTTTTATTGGTGAGGGAGTGGCTTACGGTGCCATACGTCATCACCTACAGCCCGCCTACTTCACACATCCCGTTCGCCAATGAGATTAGCCAATCGTATTTGGTAATTATTTCTAGGAAAAATACTATTTTAATTTTTTTTACTAATTTACCCCCTATAGGTATTTGATAAATTATCGAATAATGCAATAAAAATTGATATCGTAAAAATGTCCAAAATAAACATGTTTTGAACATTATATTTCCGGTTTCATACTTCTAATGAAATGCAGAATCGAAGCAGTTAATGAAATATTTTCCTGAAGTAAAAGAAAGTAAAATCTAGATCATTGAATGAAAGTGAAAGAGCACCATTTTATGTACTGGATAACTGTGCTTTTATTGGTGAGGGAGTGGCTTACGGTGCCATACGTCATCACCTACAGCCCGCCTACTTCACACATCCCGTTCGCCAATGAGATTAGCCAATCGTATTTGGTAATTATTTCTAGGAAAAATACTATTTTAATTTTTTTTACTAATTTTTCCCCCATAGGTATTTGATAAATTATCGAATAATGCAATAAAAATTGATATCGTAAAAATGTCCAAAATAAACATGTTTTGAACATTATATTTCCGGTTTCATACTTCTAATGAAATGCAGAATCGAAGCAGTTAATGAAATATTTTCCTGAAGTAAAAGAAAGTAAAATCTAGATCATTGAATGAAAGTGAAAGAGCACCATTTTATGTACTGGATAACTGTGCTTTTATTGGTGAGGGAGTGGCTTACGGTGCCATACGTCATCACCTACAGCCCGCCTACTTCACACATCCCGTTCGCCAATGAGATTAGCCAATCGTATTTGGTAATTATTTCTAGGAAAAATACTATTTTAATTTTTTTTACTAATTTACCCCCTATAGGTATTTGATAAATTATCGAATAATGCAATAAAAATTGATATCGTAAAAATGTCCAAAATAAACATGTTTTGAACATTATATTTCCGGTTTCATACTTCTAATGAAATGCAGAATCGAAGCAGTTAATGAAATATTTTCCTGAAGTAAAAGAAAGTAAAATCTAGATCATTGAATGAAAGTGAAAGAGCACCATTTTATGTACTGGATAACTGTGCTTTTATTGGTGAGGGAGTGGCTTACGGTGCCATACGTCATCACCTACAGCCCGCCTACTTCACACATCCCGTTCGCCAATGAGATTAGCCAATCGTATTTGGTAATTATTTCTAGGAAAAATACTATTTTAATTTTTTTTACTAATTTTTCCCCCATAGGTATTTGATAAATTATCGAATAATGCAATAAAAATTGATATCGTAAAAATGTCCAAAATAAACATGTTTTGAACATTATATTTCCGGTTTCATACTTCTAATGAAATGCAGAATCGAAGCAGTTAATGAAATATTTTCCTGAAGTAAAAGAAAGTAAAATCTAGATCATTGAATGAAAGTGAAAGAGCACCATTTTATGTACTGGATAACTGTGCTTTTATTGGTGAGGGAGTGGCTTACGGTGCCATACGTCATCACCTACAGCCCGCCTACTTCACACATCCCGTTCGCCAATGAGATTAGCCAATCGTATTTGGTAATTATTTCTAGGAAAAATACTATTTTAATTTTTTTTACTAATTTACCCCCTATAGGTATTTGATAAATTATCGAATAATGCAATAAAAATTGATATCGTAAAAATGTCCAAAATAAACATGTTTTGAACATTATATTTCCGGTTTCATACTTCTAATGAAATGCAGAATCGAAGCAGTTAATGAAATATTTTCCTGAAGTAAAAGAAAGTAAAATCTAGATCATTGAATGAAAGTGAAAGAGCACCATTTTATGTACTGGATAACTGTGCTTTTATTGGTGAGGGAGTGGCTTACGGTGCCATACGTCATCACCTACAGCCCGCCTACTTCACACATCCCGTTCGCCAATGAGATTAGCCAATCGTATTTGGTAATTATTTCTAGGAAAAATACTATTTTAATTTTTTTTACTAATTTTTCCCCCATAGGTATTTGATAAATTATCGAATAATGCAATAAAAATTGATATCGTAAAAATGTCCAAAATAAACATGTTTTGAACATTATATTTCCGGTTTCATACTTCTAATGAAATGCAGAATCGAAGCAGTTAATGAAATATTTTCCTGAAGTAAAAGAAAGTAAAATCTAGATCATTGAATGAAAGTGAAAGAGCACCATTTTATGTACTGGATAACTGTGCTTTTATTGGTGAGGGAGTGGCTTACGGTGCCATACGTCATCACCTACAGCCCGCCTACTTCACACATCCCGTTCGCCAATGAGATTAGCCAATCGTATTTGGTAATTATTTCTAGGAAAAATACTATTTTAATTTTTTTTACTAATTTACCCCCTATAGGTATTTGATAAATTATCGAATAATGCAATAAAAATTGATATCGTAAAAATGTCCAAAATAAACATGTTTTGAACATTATATTTCCGGTTTCATACTTCTAATGAAATGCAGAATCGAAGCAGTTAATGAAATATTTTCCTGAAGTAAAAGAAAGTAAAATCTAGATCATTGAATGAAAGTGAAAGAGCACCATTTTATGTACTGGATAACTGTGCTTTTATTGGTGAGGGAGTGGCTTACGGTGCCATACGTCATCACCTACAGCCCGCCTACTTCACACATCCCGTTCGCCAATGAGATTAGCCAATCGTATTTGGTAATTATTTCTAGGAAAAATACTATTTTAATTTTTTTTACTAATTTTTCCCCCATAGGTATTTGATAAATTATCGAATAATGCAATAAAAATTGATATCGTAAAAATGTCCAAAATAAACATGTTTTGAACATTATATTTCCGGTTTCATACTTCTAATGAAATGCAGAATCGAAGCAGTTAATGAAATATTTTCCTGAAGTAAAAGAAAGTAAAATCTAGATCATTGAATGAAAGTGAAAGAGCACCATTTTATGTACTGGATAACTGTGCTTTTATTGGTGAGGGAGTGGCTTACGGTGCCATACGTCATCACCTACAGCCCGCCTACTTCACACATCCCGTTCGCCAATGAGATTAGCCAATCGTATTTGGTAATTATTTCTAGGAAAAATACTATTTTAATTTTTTTTACTAATTTACCCCCCATAGGTATTTGATAAATTATCGAATAATGCAATAAAAATTGATATCGTAAAAATGTCCAAAATAAACATGTTTTGAACATTATATTTCCGGTTTCATACTTCTAATGAAATGCAGAATCGAAGCAGTTAATGAAATATTTTCCTGAAGTAAAAGAAAGTAAAATCTAGATCATTGAATGAAAGTGAAAGAGCACCATTTTATGTACTGGATAACTGTGCTTTTATTGGTGAGGGAGTGGCTTACGGTGCCATACGTCATCACCTACAGCCCGCCTACTTCACACATCCCGTTCGCCAATGAGATTAGCCAATCGTATTTGGTAATTATTTCTAGGAAAAATACTATTTTAATTTTTTTTACTAATTTTTCCCCCATAGGTATTTGATAAATTATCGAATAATGCAATAAAAATTGATATCGTAAAAATGTCCAAAATAAACATGTTTTGAACATTATATTTCCGGTTTCATACTTCTAATGAAATGCAGAATCGAAGCAGTTAATGAAATATTTTCCTGAAGTAAAAGAAAGTAAAATCTAGATCATTGAATGAAAGTGAAAGAGCACCATTTTATGTACTGGATAACTGTGCTTTTATTGGTGAGGGAGTGGCTTACGGTGCCATACGTCATCACCTACAGCCCGCCTACTTCACACATCCCGTTCGCCAATGAGATTAGCCAATCGTATTTGGTAATTATTTCTAGGAAAAATACTATTTTAATTTTTTTTACTAATTTACCCCCTATAGGTATTTGATAAATTATCGAATAATGCAATAAAAATTGATATCGTAAAAATGTCCAAAATAAACATGTTTTGAACATTATATTTCCGGTTTCATACTTCTAATGAAATGCAGAATCGAAGCAGTTAATGAAATATTTTCCTGAAGTAAAAGAAAGTAAAATCTAGATCATTGAATGAAAGTGAAAGAGCACCATTTTATGTACTGGATAACTGTGCTTTTATTGGTGAGGGAGTGGCTTACGGTGCCATACGTCATCACCTACAGCCCGCCTACTTCACACATCCCGTTCGCCAATGAGATTAGCCAATCGTATTTGGTAATTATTTCTAGGAAAAATACTATTTTAATTTTTTTTACTAATTTTTCCCCCATAGGTATTTGATAAATTATCGAATAATGCAATAAAAATTGATATCGTAAAAATGTCCAAAATAAACATGTTTTGAACATTATATTTCCGGTTTCATACTTCTAATGAAATGCAGAATCGAAGCAGTTAATGAAATATTTTCCTGAAGTAAAAGAAAGTAAAATCTAGATCATTGAATGAAAGTGAAAGAGCACCATTTTATGTACTGGATAACTGTGCTTTTATTGGTGAGGGAGTGGCTTACGGTGCCATACGTCATCACCTACAGCCCGCCTACTTCACACATCCCGTTCGCCAATGAGATTAGCCAATCGTATTTGGTAATTATTTCTAGGAAAAATACTATTTTAATTTTTTTTACTAATTTACCCCCCATAGGTATTTGATAAATTATCGAATAATGCAATAAAAATTGATATCGTAAAAATGTCCAAAATAAACATGTTTTGAACATTATATTTCCGGTTTCATACTTCTAATGAAATGCAGAATCGAAGCAGTTAATGAAATATTTTCCTGAAGTAAAAGAAAGTAAAATCTAGATCATTGAATGAAAGTGAAAGAGCACCATTTTATGTACTGGATAACTGTGCTTTTATTGGTGAGGGAGTGGCTTACGGTGCCATACGTCATCACCTACAGCCCGCCTACTTCACACATCCCGTTCGCCAATGAGATTAGCCAATCGTATTTGGTAATTATTTCTAGGAAAAATACTATTTTAATTTTTTTTACTAATTTTTCCCCCATAGGTATTTGATAAATTATCGAATAATGCAATAAAAATTGATATCGTAAAAATGTCCAAAATAAACATGTTTTGAAGATTATATTTCCGGTTTCATACTTCTAATGAAATGCAGAATCGAAGCAGTTAATGAAATATTTTCCTGAAGTAAAAGAAAGTAAAATCTAGATCATTGAATGAAAGTGAAAGAGCACCATTTTATGTACTGGATAACTGTGCTTTTATTGGTGAGGGAGTGGCTTACGGTGCCATACGTCATCACCTACAGCCCGCCTACTTCACACATCCCGTTCGCCAATGAGATTAGCCAATCGTATTTGGTAATTATTTCTAGGAAAAATACTATTTTAATTTTTTTTACTAATTTACCCCCCATAGGTATTTGATAAATTATCGAATAATGCAATAAAAATTGATATCGTAAAAATGTCCAAAATAAACATGTTTTGAACATTATATTTCCGGTTTCATACTTCTAATGAAATGCAGAATCGAAGCAGTTAATGAAATATTTTCCTGAAGTAAAAGAAAGTAAAATCTAGATCATTGAATTAAAGTGAAAGAGCACCATTTTATGTACTGGATAACTGTGCTTTTATTGGTGAGGGAGTGGCTTACGGTGCCATACGTCATCACCTACAGCCCGCCTACTTCACACATCCCGTTCGCCAATGAGATTAGCCAATCGTATTTGGTAATTATTTCTAGGAAAAATACTATTTTAATTTTTTTTACTAATTTTTCCCCCATAGGTATTTGATAAATTATCGAATAATGCAATAAAAATTGATATCGTAAAAATGTCCAAAATAAACATGTTTTGAACATTATATTTCCGGTTTCATACTTCTAATGAAATGCAGAATCGAAGCAGTTAATGAAATATTTTCCTGAAGTAAAAGAAAGTAAAATCTAGATCATTGAATGAAAGTGAAAGAGCACCATTTTATGTACTGGATAACTGTGCTTTTATTGGTGAGGGAGTGGCTTACGGTGCCATACGTCATCACCTACAGCCCGCCTACTTCACACATCCCGTTCGCCAATGAGATTAGCCAATCGTATTTGGTAATTATATCTAGGAAAAATACTATTTTAATTTTTTTTACTAATTTTTCCCCCATAGGTATTTGATAAATTATCGAATAATGCAATAAAAATTGATATCGTAAAAATGTCCAAAATAAACATGTTTTGAACATTATATTTCCGGTTTCATACTTCTAATGAAATGCAGAATCGAAGCAGTTAATGAAATATTTTCCTGAAGTAAAAGAAAGTAAAATCTAGATCATTGAATGAAAGTGAAAGAGCACCATTTTATGTACTGGATAACTGTGCTTTTATGAAAAAATTGTTACTTATTCTATAAACGTAATTAATATTAATAATTAAATTAACTAAAATAACTTAAGGAATATAAAAATATTATTTAATAGTATGGGGCATTTATATAAATAAAGTATAGAACTAGATACGCAATTATAACACCTAGTTATCCTAGTTCTTCAACATTCTACCAATTTTTTTTATTTTCTTTCATGGAAGGTTATCAAATGCTTTTTCTGTTATTGCTACCTTCCAAGCTTTTAAGAAATTAGGAATATAATAGTAACCTCTTTCGAGTGTTAACTGTCTAGGTGATATGATTGCGTATCTATTTCTATACTTTATTTTTTTTAAATGGGCCGTATTACTAAAATAATATTTCTATATTCTTTACTCATCTTGTACGAATAAATTGATTTTAAGTGAAAAAGTAATCATCGCCTTCTTTTCAAGGGGACACGGAAGCACTAGCATCTAATTGAATTTAATAAATTGGAGCTCAGTTATTGTAAATATTTGAATCATTTTAAATAAGATAATTTGTGAACTAAGTTCATCTAGTCCAGATTAGTTTGTAGAAATTTCACTTCACTATATTATTAGTTGACGCCCATTTAGTTAAATTTTCATTTTCTTTTATTTTTCATTTCATTATTAATAAATTTATGAAATGGATAACAGAAATTTCCAATGATGAAAATAGATTAAACGTTGAATTTATGAAATTGTAATCTGGATTGAGGCTCTGTTTTTTCAGACGGTGAAATACGAAGAGTTCAAATTGCGATACCAATTCGGTAGTAGAAGAATATCTGATTGCGTAATTGTTGATGATGGCAATCAAAATAGAGGTTATGTCACATTAAAAAAAAAAAATTAGTTTTTCGAACACTATTTTAATTGCCGTTTCCAAAATATGCAGTCTAAAAACTATGTAATATGAGTTTTTAATTAAACCTATTTTGTAAATATTAGTAATTATTGCCAATCAAAAAATATGGTGATGAATGTAATAAAGCATTTTTAAAGCTCCATATTTTGTACATAAAGTTCATAATGTGATGATTTCTACGTGATATACTGAAGTCACCTCGTGTCCCAGTATAGCACGTAAAGCTTAAGGGATATATGTATGTAGGTCCTCTACTTTCAGTTGGTGAAACCCTCGTATTTATGAAAGCTGTTTTTTACTGCCTTCTTTGTAAGGTTTACCTCATGGTGAAGGCAAAAACAAAAGAAATGCTAGAAAACGTGTCTTTTCCCTTTTAACCTAAATTGACCCCAGCTAACTGTACTAAAACTTATGTTAAACTTAAGTTTTTTTTTTATTTTAAACTTATTTTCAATATCTTAAACTTCCATTTCAAATTCTCAGCTATTCATCAGATTCTACTTTCATTATGAGAGCCAAAACCAATTCACAGAATTTTGAACTGGCTGCTATTCTCATTAAAAAAAATATTTCGTTTTACAGGCGCCACGGTAGCCGAGCGGTTTAGAGGCGAGACCTGCAAAGGTAATACGTATTTTGTGGTACTGGGCTCAATTCCCCGGTCTTTAGACCTAGCATTTTGATTCAATGTTTAATACGAGAGGTTTGTTAGTCACTTCTGACCACGGATACCTAATTCGCTAATTTGGATGTAAAGCCTGCCTGAAAAAATAACAAAAAACAGTCAATACTTTTAATAACTCTTTAAATTTGTCTCACAATAAAAAAGTATGTATAACTCGCGCCAAAAAAATGGGGAATGATTGGCTGAGTGGTTAGCGTATATACTGGATTCTAACGCAGAGATCCAGAATTCGAATCCATGAATTTTCACTTCTTAAGGGAGCTTCTCACTGTTCACTGAACGGCAATGTACCGTTGTTTGTATTATCAGAGAATACGAGGTGTGGCTATTAAATAACGAGACTGATGCTGCTACAGAAGAACTATGCATGCGCCAAATCCTAACGAGCGACAGCTGTGCAGCGTAAAACCTTCTCTTTCGATTGCAGCGTCTCACGTGTGTTTGTAGAGAAATCTGTCTGACCGGAATCGTCGTTTGTGTAAGAGGTGTTAGTTTCGTTTTGCCGAAAACATGATACTACACATGTAGTAGAGCAACGAATTGTCGTGAAATTTCACATGAAACTGGGTAAAACCGCTACTGAAACTTGATCTTTTATTAAAAGAAGTTTATGGCAATGAATGTTGAATCACGTGCACGAGTTTTTGAGTGGTTCAAGCGTTTCCAAGATGGCCGAGAAGACGTCGGAGATGATGACCGCCCGGGTCGCCCTTCCACATCCAAAACGGATAAAAAATATCGATTATAATTAATCAACATTACTACCGGTGAGGTGTTTGCTTAACTCCGTGCAAAGAGTAAGGAAAAAAAATGACCCAATTTGTGGAAGAAGCTCACCCTGCATTGTCGTGTCTAGACGTTTCTAGCCAAGTACAAACATCCCAGTTTTAGGCCATTCGCCTTTTCGCCTGAATTTAGGAAGGAGTAGGTTAGGCAGTGTGAATGTGTGTGTGAAAGAGGTGTAGGGGGGCCAATGCCGGGGCAGGGGTGGCAAACTTTTGTCTTCTTGTCTCGCAGGACGTCTTCCTGCACTTTCTCGGGAGCCACTGCTTTCTAGGACGGGTGGGTCTGTGTCGGGATTGGCACCCTGGCACGCGTATGAATGGGCTGCGTAAATGTAAATAGATTTAGGATTGTAAATGAGTGAGAGGAATATAGAGTACTCCACTCAATGTATATATAGGAGTATGACTATTAGGATGAACGTATTTATTAGGGTGAATGTATTTATTAGGATGATTGTATTTATTGGGATGATTGTATTTATTAGGATGATTGTATATTTATTAGGACGAATGTGATTAATAAGATGAGTATATGAGTGTACATGTAAATGTGTAAATGGGTTTTTTTAAAATTTAGGTTAGATCTCTATGGGGTGCGAGGAATATCGAGTACTCCACCCCAACATTAGTTGGTTAGGTTAGAAGAAAATAGGAGTTAGGCCAACCGTTAGGTTTGTATCGATCAGATTGACTAGGTTAGGCTGTGTAGTAAAGTGTCTATTCTACAGTATAGTTTAGGTCCCTTGTTGTTGCGCACCTTACAAAAACCCCAAACAAACTTATTCGCCTGACCTGGCCCCCTTGTGACTTTTATCTGTTCCCCCAAATTCAAATCATCTGCATTAAAAGGAACACGATTTCAGTCCGTTGAAGCTGTGAAAGAAAAAGCGGCACGCGTCATGCGAGAGCTCACAGAAAAAAGACTTCCAGCACTGTTTTGAACAATGGTAAATTCGCAAGGATAAAATGTTTTATAGCAATAGTCTCGTTATTTAATAGCCACACCTTGTATTTAGTCGAATCCATGCGCAAGTGGCCGCAGATGTTGGACTCGCCTTAAAATTAAATTTTGAAAAAACTAAAGATTAATTTTTTTTTAAATATTATACAAAGATATTGATTTTCTGGTACAGTCTTGTAAGAACTAATTATTGGAATAACAATAGCTGTGGAAAAGAAAGAGTAGAATCAAGGGAATGCTCAGTATAATATAAAATGGAGCTCATTATATTTTACAGAATATTTTTTTAAATATTTTTCTTTACTTTTATTTTATTAATGAGGTACTTGAATATTTCTTTTCTTTATTTCTACCCTATCTCTCTAAGCAGACATTTCTTGAAGACTACGTCACCTGAGGGCAAGGGAAAAAAACACCGCTGTATTGAGTATATAAAGATCACCGTTGGCTAAGAAACCTAAATAGATCCTACCTTGGGCGGCTGAAAAATACGGTTAATTCCAATGAAACGAGATTGTTATCGACTGAGTGGATGGTGGTGAAAAGTTCCTTTTATAACGGCTTCATTCATCGGACCCAAACAAGCTATCTCTATTAGAGATCTTTTAGGAGCTATGCCTAAGAATAGCACATTTCATCCTCAATTTGAATATATGTATATATAAAAGATTTTTTTTGAATAAGAGGATATTTCAGCACGAATATAAGTTTTCTTTTGTAGAGGAGAAGGATGTACAGCAGAGTGTGTAAAATAGGAGCTCCTTGATAATGCAGCGATAGGGAATGACTGTGATCAATGACAAACCCGCGGGGAGAGTTTCAAATTTACTTAAAAAAAATAAATATTTGAATTTAATATTTTCATGTTCACCGAATAAATTAATAAAAAGTTAAAGAAAGCGAGAAATATTCACAAGAAAACCAAAAAAGTTACCAAACCAAAAACCAAAAAAGTAAAGCTAATATGTATTCAGAGTGTACACGGAGAAGAGGGTCGAAACTTCGGAAGGTGATTCAGCAGCTCAAATGCAACAAAAAATATTCTCTTCACTTTGGCCCGATTCTCAATAGTGTCCAAGATATTTGCATTTTTTAACTTTTCCGTCGATATTCGCGTTTTTCACCATAAAAACGGCCGTAACTTTTCTATCCTTTATCCTACAACAAATCTGCTTATTCCAAACGAAAGAGCATTAAATTTCCTATAAATTTGCTCAATACAGAGCCTCAAAACGTTTCTTATTAACAATGAAATTTTCTACTTTATTGTCTAAAAAATTTGTTAAAACTTTTTTTAGCGATTTTAGGTAGGCACCTGCCTATTGTATTTTATTACTACTGTGTTTTATTGCTACTCTATTTTTTACTTCCGTTTTATTAAATAATAATTGTTAAAAACTAAAATGGTTACTTTTCTTTTTGTTCCTTCTCCACAAAATTGACATACGAGTGAATTCAGAATTTGATATCAGCGAAAAGTCGGTTACGCAACATCCCAGTTTACTGCATTTACACCCCTCTGTTCGGGGTAGGGTTTTATTAAAAACCAAAAAAAAATCCATATGGTCTTGAAGCTCAATAATGCACAACTTTTCCTGAAATTGGGTGACTCCTTGATTCATTAATCATTGAGAAAATGCAGTTGAAAATTTTAACAGAAATCATCGAGAACGAATTTTTTAGACATTAAAGTGAAAATTTCATTGTTAATAAGAAACGTGTTGAGGCTCTGTACTGAGCAAATTTATAGGAAATTTAATGCTCTTTCGTTTGGAATAAGCAGATTTGTTGTAGGATAAAGGATAGAAAAGTTACGGCCCGTTTTTATGGTGGAAAACGCGAATATCGACGGAAAAGTTAAAAATGCAAATATCTTGGACACTATTGAGAATTGGGCCAAAGTGAATAGAATATTTTTTAGTTGCATTTGAGCTGCTGAATCACCTCCCGAAGTTTCGACCACTCCTCCGTGTACACCCTGTATTGTTGGTTACTGGGTTCGATTCCCCGGTCTACAAGGCTTTGGATTTTTATTTAATAGTTAATAAAAGGAATTTATAGGTAAAGTATGTTAGCTAGACAGCCTCGTCTACGACATCTAATTAGGCGGTTTGACGTAAAGCTCGCCTGAAAAAAATAGGCGATTACTTTACTTTAATTTTTAGCAGAAAACAAAAAAAAAAATACATTATTCTTACAATTTTAATTAGATTATTTTAAAAATAGTTTATCACTGAAAACAGAATTAATCACAGTACAAAAGTCTTTAGTTGAGTCAAACGAATCTATTCATAGGAATAATTCATTTTCCTCACAGAGATTAGAAAACAAGAAGTTTAATATGATTAATAGATTTGGTATACTACTGGCAAGGTGTTACCGAGAGTTCATGCCCAATATTTAGTGTGAATATCGTAGTATTCAAGCCATCTTTGTGCTTCTATTCAGTAAATGAAATATAGCATTTCTTCTGAACACTGAAATATTGTCGCATTATTTCTCTCATCCTATAGATAATTTTTAGTAAATGAAAAATTGATCAGTTATTTTGTCACCTTAATTTTACTAAAATATCTGACGTGTGCTGCGTAAAAAGTGGAAATATCTTAAGTAGACTTAACTTTTATTGGATGAAAAATTTTTTGAGCACTGAAATGTCAATTAAGTCTTCGGAATAAGCCTTTTTTTTTAGGCAATTCGCCCTCAAAGACATCGCAAATTACTACTTAGTTCGAGTGATTAGTTATTTTGTTACTTAATTTTAAATTACAAAAACTGTCACGACTTTCATTCAACCCTAGTCAGCTTTTAATTATTTTTGTCTTTTAAACTTGAAAGAAGTTGAATTCCATTTTTACGCATTTTTAACTTCATTAAATTTCAAAATATAGTCCATTATTTCGGTTAGTTAGTTGCCATCTAGAAGCCTGCTGTTCGATTCCCTGCCGGTACCACTCTTTGGGTTTCGACTGGGAAAAGTCTACTACTCCAGTTTTTAGCTCCTACAATCTTTTAAATGTTTTCTCCATATGAAAGGGAGCCATTGCTCGGCAAAGATAAAATTCCGAAGGCGCAAGATCAGGGCTGTAGGGGTGGGTGAGGTAGAAGTTCGATGGCATCCATTTCAGCAAGTCGGGAAGTGTGCAGCCGGTCGTTGTCCTGTTGCAGCAAAACATTCTTCTTAGGCTGTAAACATAGTGGAGCGGCGAGCAAAGTGGCGATAATAGCGAAGAGTAAAGCGGCGAAATCAAACACAAGTTAACCGTATGGGACCGCGCATAGTGAGGAGCAAAGCGAAGATAGAGTAACGCTACCAAGAGAAACGTGTTGTGACTTGTTTGATTTCGTCGCTCTCATCGCGCTCAATTTTCAAAGGTTAAAATGGATATTGCTGCATTTATTGGTGGAGTTTTTCTTTATATAAACCTCTGTGGAACCAAAAGGATCTTCTACATCACAACCGATTTGGGTTGGATAAGGAATGGGACAAGATTAATGGGGTTAACATTGAAATTCGTCCTTTTCTTGATTAGAATGTCTTCCACACTGGTTAAATGTCGAAATAGACACTCGAAAATACGCATGAAACTTGCCAGGAAGCTCCCGAAGTTGTTGGTACAAGTGATGGAATTCACCTCTGTTCATGTCTAGTCATGTTTATATCATGAACACTGCAGCTCCTGCTTCTCAGTTGCTGTAAATATCAAATTTTGCAAGGAAGAATTTTTGTATAGAAATAATTCCTCCATCATGTCTCGTCGAAAGGAGAAATCACTATGTGCATGCGACTCTTTGCTCGCTGCTTGTCGGCCTCTTTGAATTGAAGCAGCTATCATCGCCGCTCCACTATGTTTCCAGCCTTATTCACTAAAGCGGGGCATCAATTCTCCCAAAACTTCGTGCATTCCATGCAGCTGTTCCCAATAAAGCTTAGAATCGACAGAACGTCCTTCCGGAACAAACTGTTAGTGGATTACACCTTCAAAATTCCGAAACACCGACAGCATTGTCTTCTTTTCAAATTGACATCACCTTGCGACCGGTAGAGCAGGGCTGGCCTCGATCTATCTACTGTCCTCATGAGTTAGGATTGCGCCAGTAAATCCACTTTTAATGAAACGTTCGCCACTTGGATTTTTGAAGAAGCAAACGGCCATGTTTTTCAGGCGACGTTCGGCTTGATGCAAGCTGAGCTCATGTAGATCTTCTCTACATGCTCTCTTCACTTCACCTAATTTCTGTAAGTGGCGATTCACACTTGACTGTGACAATCGAAGTTCGGAGGATAGCTGCCTAGTACTTTTTGTAGGATCATCTTCAATAGCGTGTAGTAGAACCTCGCTGGCCACAACAGACGGTCGCCCTGAGCCTGTCTACCTGTCCAAGCTTGTATCGCCACTTTCAATTTTGGCGAACCACCTTCTCACAGTCCGCTCTCATTAATGTTAGATTCCTCTTCAACTTTCCGTATCAAACGCGTGGTTTCGGTGGCTGTAAATTTTCTTTTCCAGTAATGTCGCAAAATTACTTGAATTCCTCAACGTCATTTTAATTGAACGAATGCCAAACAAATACTGAACCTCACAGAGAGACATTATGTTTACAAAATGATTCAATATAGTATTAGGATTAAAAAGATACCAATAACAACAACATTGGAATTAACAGAGTGAGCAAAAAAGGTCAATAAACATCGACTAATTAAAAACGGTCATTTTTTTTTACTCACCCCAATACTTTGTTAGTAAAATTTAATTAAGAACACTTCACGAAGCGAAGAACGACTCTCTAAGGTGCTATTTTAGTGTAATGAAAAGATTTATCACTTCTCTTCATATTCATAAAAAAAAAAATGTGCGGTCACCCTGCATTAAAATTAATCTAATGTATTATAAAACAATGTTCTATATTTTATACTTTTTTTAACAAAAAAAAAAGTTATTTAGTAATTTATTATAGTGTAATAGTTAATTTAGGCGTTCATATTTTACTGTCTTACGGGGCGAGTGTTGGTCTAGTGGTCATGAACGTGGCTTAGTGAGTGGGAGATCACTGGTTCGAATCCCGCGTTTGGCCTCTTTTTATTTGTTAGAAAAAAAATTGTTTATAGTAAAGTATGAATTTCCGCACCCGTTCACGACATCTTATTGGTAGTTGGACGTTGAAAAACAGGCGATTACTTTACCTTTACTATTTCCTTTAAGCTGTCAAAGACCCTTGCTTATTTTATGATCTAATCATGCATCTACGTAATATATGATAATTTAGAGGCTAATCTAATTAGATGTTCTCCTTGTGCTTTTCAGTTTGGGATAGAGATTGGACCGTAAAATTAGTAAAACGTCGCTGTAGTATTGGTACGGCAACGTGGTGAATCATTTTCAACTTCATCACTCGCCACATTCGCAGAGATAATGCACTTTACATTAATAATACATTAATACATTTTATAATACATCTTCAAATAATACCTACCACTTATGGTGATAAAACATAAAAGTAGCATTAACAAAACGTGCGTCCAAATATAGGAGCAAATATGACAAGTTGAGAATTTAGACTAGACAGTCCAGCCAGGTTTTATTGCTAAGGTTTATAGGGGAAAAACAGGTGGCTAGGCCAATTAGGCAGGATCCCAGGATTCATCCTGTCACAGGATGCGATCATCTCTTCTACCTTTTTTTTCCCTTTCTTTTGCTCCTTCATGCCCAGTTATCTAACAAGAACTTGTAAAAATCTGATGTTAAAAACGTATTCGTAATACTTAACTTAACTTACAACTTTTTCGAGTACTATTTAAATTACAGTTATTATCAACCTTTTTTTTAAATTCAAAAATTTAAATTATTATAGTTTGAATAGTAATTTGGGCCCCACAGCTTTTTTCAGCGCATCTCCGGACAGTGTTCTATCGTTACAGAAAATACTGTCCATCCCCGTACAGTAGATTGTACAGAAGCTGCTACGAAGAATAGGTTAATCTAAGAACTGGCAACTAGGGTTCAAACCCGGGATCTCTATAAAGAAACCAGAGCCCTAACCTCTTAGCTATTCTAAAAATTAATAAATCATAAACTTATTTTAAAAACAAAAATGCTGCAAAAATCCGCAAGAGTAACGTGCAGGAGGTATGCTCCGAAAAATAGCAGCTTTAATGTGCAATACTTATATAAAGGATACCAGAGACGGAAGGGATTAGCTATGCGGTTAGCGTATGGGATTCCCACGCGGAAGTCCCGGGTTCGAATCCAGCTGCTGGCTCCTTACATTTTTCTCTCTTCCTAGGAGCTTCTTACGGCTCACTGTCCTCGTGATGGACAGCGTTGTCTGTAACGAGAGAAAACTGTCCGTAGCACGGCAGTGAACTGAAAAAAGCTCCGGGCACCAATAACCTCAGACGTTGACGCGCCTTAAATCATGCATCGTTCAGACAACGTTACTCTGCCCGTCCAAATATCGTTTAGCCATTTTTCGTATTCATAAATTGTGCATTTAGCTCAACTGTTTAATAATTTGTAATTATTTGGTCGTTAGTTAATGACAGCCATTAAATTCTCTGTTTAATATTTAATCATTTTTTTTATTATTAGCCCTTTTTTGATTGTCTATTTCTTGTAATTATTGGTACGGTTATAAGCAACCATTTTTCTGGAATCAACTACGATAAATCCCAGTCTGGACGTATGCCTTGTGCTTCGCGAAGCATTTGTACCTTCCCCTTGCTGTTCAAGAAACTGGCTCGCAGTTAAATGAGCTACTCACTATGAGCTACTCTTTTGGTTTCCATGGTATTCGAAAGAAAGAACAAACACTTTCATCAAATAAAATTGTGCTATTTCTTCAGCTTCATTTGGAGTTCCACAAGAATCTAATTTGGGAACTTGGATGTTTACCAGCTTTAATGGAAAACTGTGACCGCTAAACCTATCTTGTGATGACTCTTCTCCAGTTCTCCGTAGCATTCTACTCAGAGGGAGAAGGAAATCAGGAATACATGAAGGCTGAATATCTGCAATTATGGGGGTCCTTGAGCTATTCTGTTCAAATACATTTGTAAAACTTTTATTCTTTATTTTTAAAAACTTAAAATCCATTTTTTCGCTCAAAATTTGTATTTTCGAGAAAACTAGCCACCGAAAATTTGACGCAATCAAACTAATGATACCTCTTACAGGTGTAAGAGAAAATAAAAAAAAACTTGAAAAAAAAGTAAATAACAAGAATGTACCCAATAATAAATTTTAAAAACAATCCTGCTAACAACCAATTTTAATAGATATAAACAGAGTTAATGCGCGAGCTGTTATCTATTAGAACTTTTTCATGTCCTCATTAGTGCTGAGTGGGTGAGTAATTGCAAAACTTCGCAGACAGTCTTCAGGAGCAGGCAGTTGGCTCCTCGTGAATGATTTATACTGTACATTCCTCTACCACATCACTGTACGAGTATGTTATAAAATCTAACACAATATTGACATCCTAACTCCAGCCAAATAGAGCAATTTTCTAGACAGTCTAGCGTTTTTTAACGCGAAAAATAAGTTTTTGTATTGGTTTTACCATTGCCCTCTTTGGGCAGAAATCAGATTACTCTGATTACAGGCCTTTACACAGGGCACGGCAGGTTCAGAAAGCACCTGCACAAGATAGGGCTTATTAGCTCGGAACCGGTGGTACACGGACGGCTCCAGAACAGAGGAAGGGGTGGGAGCGGGAGTGTACGGGGTGAAGCCGAAATTTAGGTTTTCGGTTTGCCTAGGCAAACTAGCTACGCTTTTTCAGGCTGAGCTAGTTGCAATAAGGTTCTGTACTGCCGAGATTGTTGGACGAGGAATTATTAATTCTAAGGTCGTGATTTTCTCGGACAGCCAGGCTGCTCTACGAGCTATTAGTTCCTACCAGGTCAATTCAAGGCTGGTTTGGGACCGTCTGGGTGCCCTGAAGGAAATCAGTGACCACAATAAGGTCTTTCTGGTTTGGGTACCTGGTCATTCAGGACATAAAGGAAACGAAGTGACAGATTTATTGGCCCGGGAAGGCTCTGCGGGACACTTCGTTGGCCCGGAGCCCTATTTTGGGGTCTCCAAATGTCATAAGACTGCGGCCATTAAATTATGGGTGCAGAATAGGTCTCAGGAGTGGTGGCTTGCCACCACAGGGCTAAGACAGGCGAAGGAGTTCATCAAGGGCTATTTGCCAAAAGCTAACTGCAGATTTAATCCGTCAAGGCCGTGGGGCTGTAAGGATGATTGTAGGCCTATTAACTGGGCCACTGCAGGCTCAGAAAACACATGCATCGCATAGGCCTGGCAGATGATAGCCTCTGTAGGTTCTGTCAAGAAGAGGAGGAAACTGCACTCTGCATGTGTTGTGTCAGTGTGAAAGGCTTGTCTGGCTAAGGATTTTACTTCTCGGGGAGGAAAAGCCAGGGCCTGAGAGCTTTACCCAAGAGTCGCTCTCCAGAATTAAGAGTCTGAATAAACGGACGGGTCTGGAGGGCGGTCTCTAGAGAAGAGGAGCCACAATAGATCCAAAGAGGTCGCAGTGGCGTAGGCCTTAAAGGCCGCCCCATAAGAATCTTAATCTTAATCTTAGCTCGGAACAGGTGTGCAGATTGTACCAGGAAGAAGAGGAAACGGCTTCTCACCTGTTATTCGATTGCGTTGCAATCAAGCGGCTGCGCTGCGATACCTTTGGAACTGTGAGGCCAAAGGAGATTATAGCGCAGAAGGAACTGGTAGAGAAAGTCCTCAACCTTCTTAGAAGGGGAGGTTTCATCTACTAGACTTAGAGGGAAGGCACAATAAGCCACTTGTGGCTGCGGTGCCGTGGGGCATGGGCCCCGTCCCGTCTTTTCAAAAACTAAATCTAAAATCTAAAAATCTACCATTGCCCTCTCGTTTAGGGCACCCAAGAATTACATTAGTTTCTAAGATTTATGGTGAGTGCTGTCATTATTTTTTTTCTCTATTTCTTTAAGATTGCATGCAGGGTGATTGCCAAAAACGCAAGAGGGGTCCTGAGTCAAATGACTGGAGTTATCAGTTCTCGAAACTGATTTCACGCTACCAGCGAGTGTCCCTAGCTCATCCGCAAGAAGATGGTGCAACAACCGCCTTTCTGATTCCTGATTCATCTTTTCAGCATCAGTTTTTCTCCATATTCAGCTTCAGGAGTTGTCTTCGGTGTTCTTCTTGTTGCCCCCTTTGCAACCCTGGCCCTTCATGGCCTTGGCCAACCCTCTTGTGTCTTATGTCCTCTTATGAGGTGTTAAGGCTTGCGAACTAAGGACACTAGAGACTATAACCCTCTCTAAAAATTCCCGCATTTCTGTATCTAGGTGTAGGCGCCTTCGCGCGTTTGTAGATTGTATTAAAAGGGCGGTTCCACCAAAAAGGGGCAGGAACGCAGTCAATCTAAAGTGCCCATTGTTCCCCGACCCCTCATCTCATAAGAGATACCGGGGTTTAAAAACAAATCCGGCTGAAAGTTGCCAGATGCTAATATAATAAACTAATAAAGTAGTAACAGGACACTAGGGAGCATGGCGACTCAATCGTCCAGTTCACTGAATAAACCTAGAAAGTTCGTTAAGATTACCAGATGCTACAATCTCCGGTAGAGAAACATTTGACCTTCCGAAGACGAGAAATCTAGTTTTAGAATAAACGGGGCACACCTCTACAAAGTGCCGCACAGTCTTATTGGACTCACCACAGCCAGCGAAGATTGGCAACACTGGGTAAGGCCGCATTTAAGAAGATGATACACTAAATTCGCATGTCCACTCAACAACTGAACCTACTGGCGGATCCGAAACCTGCTAAAACGAACTATAGCCGTTTTTGACAGGCCAAGAATTTCTTTAGCCTGACGGTTTACAATCGTCATTCCTTTTCGCACAATTGCTTAATAATTACATCAAACTTATCAGATTAAAGTCCTGATTCAATAAGCGAATCTACATCAAATTAAAACCATCAATAAAATTTTCCAAACATTGAAGAAAATTTTCACCAATTAGAACATCAAGAATTTGTAATTAAAGAAAATCGACAGAATATTTCCCAACAGATTTGTTGTTTTTATTCATTGCACGGCTTTTACAAAGAAAATAACTAACTGGAGATGTAGAAATATGATTGGCTGAAACTGTGAGAGAATGAGGAACATCAAAAAATGCTATTGGTCTGTTGAACGAGGAATTGTAGAGGAGGGTAGGACACTTTGATCTAGCAAACAGCACTTGATAAAGCAATCAGTTTCATTGAGCAAGTGAGACAGACACAGTAATCAATTCACACTTCAATTAATGTCAAAAAAATCGCAATATCTTTAGATCTATAAAATTACCCAGGGAACATTCTATTTTTAGAGCGGCTCTCGACGAGCCAACTAGTCTGATAGCATTAAACATTAATATTCAACTTTTAACCTTAAGCTGCTTTCTCCTTAACCGCACTTTCATTAACTGCATCAAAATCTGGGGTCAAACACTAGATCTTAATGCAATTCAGAAGCTTTACTTACTCTATGTTAAGTACAAGGGGTGTTTTTTTTAAATAAGTACCGTTTTGAAATAAAAGAAAAGCAAGAATACTTAATCAACTTTTCTGTATAATGGCCACAAATATTAAGGCACATATAAGGGGCGGGTGTTGGTCTAGTGGTCAAGAGCTTGGCTTTGTGTGTAGGAGATCGCCGGTTCGAATCCCGCTTATGACTACTTTTAATTTGTTAGGAAAAATTGTTTACATTAATGTATGGGCTTCCGCTCTCCCATCCACGGTACCTAATTGGTACCTAGTTGGACGTTAAATCCCCGTCTGATAAAATAGGCGATTGTAGCAAGCGTAGAAAAAATGTTGTCAAAGTCAAATTCGTGTTTGCAAGGCCAGATGGTGTTTAGTGAGAGCAGAACCTTGAGTTACTTTGTCTTGCAGTCGTGTTGATGATGGTATAATCTCTTATTTAGATATTCTGAATTTTGTCCAACATATGTGGCATCACAATTTTTGCAATATATTTTTGGTGTAAGTTCGAAATTCTTAAAGATTCTCTATTATCAACGGTCGAAAAAACCTAAACCATTGTTACTATTAGTATTATTTTTCGAAAAAAGTCTCAAAAGATTTTCTTTGAACCTATAATAAATGTTTTTTAATACTTTTATGCACCCAAGACGTCAGAGAAGTCGTATATTTATTAATTATTTTTTAATTTAAGGCGCGTCAACAACTACGGTCATTTGCGCCCGAAACTTTTTCCCAGTGCAATACCGGCCTACAAACAAGTGCTCTTTCCTTACAAAACAATATTGTCCATCACCGAACAGTAAGCTGTAACAAGCTGTACTTGGAAGAGAATATCTGAAAGCCAGCAGCTGGATTCGAATCCTAAATCTAAGGAGCTGCAGTCCGGTAGAGAAGTCGTATTACTGGTATACAGGGTGTCCCAAGCTATATGGATAACGACTTTTTCTCGGAAACTAAGATCGCTAGAAAAAAAAACTAAAAACTACGTATCAGGCATGTAAAGAGATATTTCGATAGGCAATTTGATGGGCGAGTTATATCGACACGAGGGGCGATTCAGTGGCCACCTCGTTCACCGGATTTGACACCTATGGACCTATTTCCTTTGGGGATACCTGAAAAACAAGGTGATTATTCATAACTTTTTTCTTTCTTTCCTTATTTCTGCTTACCTAAAAGCATTTCTAAATCTAGGTGTATCAGAATCAAGCCGGAATTGCATCTGTAGATAAACTAAAGCAGAGAATAATAGTTGCCTGTAACTCGGTTAAAGCCGAATCTATTTCTTTGGCAGTAAGGGACAATTGGCAGGAAAGTGCATGTCTATGCATCTCTAATGGTGGACGCCATTTCGGGCATGATCTGTAATATTAATGAGGAGTAAAATTTATAATAAAATAGTACTTTCCGTCTTATTCAATCAAAAAAAACGTTATAATATTATCATTTTGAAATTTCTTATAAGAATCATGTTTTCATTCATAACTTGTAAAATATCGCTCACAGAAAAAAACCGTTCGAGTAAATGTTTCTTTAAAAAAATAGAGGAATCTATTTCTGAAATAAAAACCGCACCTTCTCATATGAAAAAATGAAGTTGGTGCCTGTATCTCGCTTCTGGAAGCACCGAAAAAAATTTACAAATTAAATTTGGATTCCTAACAAAAAACTAAGGGAACACGTATTTTTTAGTTTTTTTCTAGCTATCTTAGTTTCCGAGAAAAAGTCGTTATCCATATACCTTGGGACACCCTGTAAACAAAAAATACAAATTGGGCTCTATAATACCAGTGACGCTCAAAATTTTTCGCAAAATTCATGCTATATCAGGTAATTAGAAATTTATATTTTATTGCAGTGAAGTCTGCCATCTATTTTTTTTTTTAGAACAATGATTCAAGACAAGTTAATTACGTAAACTATTATAAGAGTTGTAGTCGTGTTGTGATTCGCACCAAATAACTATTTGTACTTTTTTACTTATTCCCTTCACGCTGTCCGCTTTTTGAGTAAATGTAAGATGTAGAAAAAACCTTGAGCAATGCAAGAGAAAGTACTAGATTTTAAATTAATAACTTTAATCTGGCGAACACTGTGGTAAAATATTTAAATTTGGCCAGGCGGATTATAGACGGAGAAAGCACTGACTAAATACAAGAGAAAATTCTGTACCGTTTAAACAAACACTGAAAAAGGGTAGCGACATGATCCTTGACTGCAGCTTGTTAAACAATGCCAGGCGTATACACAAGCACCATTCTAAAACAGAGTGGCCTTTGTTTCCAAGTTGGAACTGGAGTAGCAACCAGCTACAACCTTCATCGGCAGAAGTCACTAAATGTTGATACAGTCTCGAACCAGGTTCTCACTAAATATCCATTATCTATTTGTCTAGGAAATATTCATAGGTCTTTCGGCTTTTGGTGTTTAATTATTCTTTACCTTTATCACTTTATAGGTTGAATTTGAATTTTATAGGTTCCTTTAACCCGACAATGAGGTTTGAAACAACTTGACTTCCCCACTATTTGTGGGTAATTGTAACTGTGTTACTGGTTTTTCCTCTTTCTATCTAAAGTTATGTTTAACCCTTCAGCCGTCACGTCGGGTCATATTGACCCAGCTCATACTTTCAAGTCTTCTATTTTAATATCTATAAGGGCTGGGCTCGCGAAATTTTTATTTATCCCTTTTTGACGTATTTTGATTGAGATGGCATAGGATTTTTTCCCGCTGCCTGCTGTACGGGCGCGAACCAGCTATTTTGACCCGAGGTGACAGTTTGTGCCGTTCATTTCTTAGTCTTAGTTCATTTCTCAACCTTTGTTGGGACTCTTAGGGAAAAATAAGCCAGAAATCCCCACTGCATTTCTGCCACACAAGTCAAGGGAAGCGAACAGCTACCTTTTTGGGTTCACAAAGAAAATTTCTATGGTGTCTTATGTACCCAAAAAAATCAAGAGCAGTAATTTTGTTATCTACAATCCATAGCGATAAATCCATTGACAGCGAAACAGGGAACAAAAATAAACCCGAAATTATAACAACATTTTTCCAAAGCTACCAAAGGGAGGGTACACACTGATGACCAACTTTGTGCAAATTATTCTGTAGGAAGAAAAACAAATAGATGGCCCATGGCCATTTTTTACCACTTACTTAATGTGTCAGCCATTAATGCGTATATCACATGCAAAAATAATGCTCAACGTAAAAATATAAATTTCAAAGTGGACCGACGCACATTCCTCAAATATTTGGGGCATCAATTATTTGGGAAACGTCATTATCAGAAGGTCGCTGAGCACCGTGATCCCACGGGATTTGAAGGTGAGTACCAATATGTATCTGCAAGAAGAAGGCGCAACAACTCTTCCGATTACAACAAATGGAGAAGACATTCCTAACCCTAAAAAACGAAGAAGATGCCACTTATGCCCAAGCGAGCGAACACAAAACACGTTCTAATTGCCCTACCATAAGCTGAAGCCCAAAATTTAATTCCCATACCGAGCATTCATGAAAATATCATCGAAATGTTCGCTCATTTAGAGTAAAATCAAAATGTGTTCTTAGAATCAGTGATTGCCAGCTTAGAATTTATAAGAGCATTCTATTCAGTTGTGAATTCAATTGTTTAGATGTTTTTACAACCACTTCAAACGATATTACTAAATACTTTTAACCTTTTTTTATATTTTTATTTAATTTAGACAGTTTATTTTTGTGGTTTAAGTAATTAGTTTTCACTTTCTCTTACCCTACGTGAAGAGAGGGTATCGTAATCGTGCCGATTTTAAATTTTCACTAGAAAAGTCCGAAAAATTCATTAATTAAATCCTTCATAAATTTTATCCTACAAATTTTAAATGATGCACAACTCACCTGCAGACTGTACATCAACACAAAACTGCAACAAGCTGCATACACCCGACTGAAACTAATTAACAGAAACACACAGCTCTAAACACTGCTGGCACTGTACTGCTCTACAAGACGCTCCTTAGACCTCCTCTTTTAACATCCAGCCTGCCCAGTCTGAAAATTACAGGTAGCAACACACACTGACGAAAAGACCTGCAGACTGCACATCAACAACAAAACTGCAACAAGCATTACACTCGACTGAAACAGTTATACCCACTAATTAATAGAAACACACCGCTCTAAACACTGCTGGCACTGTAGTACTCTACTAAACGCTCCTTAGACCTCTTTTAACATCCAGCCTGCCCAGTCTGGAGATTACAGCTAGCAACACACTGACGAAAAGACCTGCAGACTGCACATCAACAACAAAACTGCAACAAGCATTACACTCGACTGAAACAGTTATACCCACTAATTAACAGAAACACACCGCTCTAAACACTGCTGGCACTGTACTGCTCTACAAGACGCTCCTTAGACCTCCTCTTTTAACATCCAGCCTGCCCAGTCTGAAAATTACAGGTAGCAACACACACTGACGAAAAGACCTGCAGACTGCACATCAACAACAAAACTGCAACAAGCATTACACTCGACTGAAACAGTTATACCCACTAATTAATAGAAACACACCGCTCTGAACACTGCTGGCACTGTACTACTCTACTAAACGCTCCTTAGACCTCTTTTAACATCCAGCCGGCCCAGTCTGGAGATTACAGGCTAGCAACACACTGACCGAAAAGACCTGCGGACGGCAAATCAACAACAAAACTGCAACAAGCATTACACTCGACTGAAACAGTTAAACCCACTAATTAACAGAAACACACCGCTCTAAACACTGCTGGCACTGTACTGCTCTACAAGACGCTCCTTAGACCTCCTCTTTTAACATCCAGCCTGCCCAGTCTGAAAATTACAGGTAGCAACACACACTGACGAAAAGACCTGCAGACTGCACATCAACAACAAAACTGCAACAAGCATTACACTCGACTGAAACAGTTATACCCACTAATTAATAGAAACACACCGCTCTAAACACTGCTGGCACTGTACTACTCTACTAAACGCTCCTTAGACCTCTTTTAACATCCAACCGCACCAGTCTGGAGATTACAGCTAGCAACACACACTGACGAAAAGACCTGCAGACTGCACATCAACAACAAAACTGCAACAAGCATTACACTCGACTGAAACAGTTATACCCACTAATTAACAGAAACACACCGCTCTAAACACTGCTGGCACTGTACTGCTCTACAAGACGCTCCTTAGACCTCTTTTAACATCCAACCGCACCAGTCTGGAGATTACAGCTAGCAACACACACTGATGAAAAGACCTGCAGACTGCACATCAACAACAAAACTGCAACAAGCATTACACTCGACTGAAACAGTTATACCCACTAATTAATAGAAACACACCGCTCTAAACACTGCTGGCACTGTACTGCTCTACAAGACGCTCTCCTTAGACCTCTTTTAACATCCAGCCGGCCCAGTCTGGAGATTACAGGCTAGCAACACACTGACCGAAAAGACCTGCGGACTGCACATCAACAACAAAACTGCAACAAGCATTACACTCGACTGAAACAGTTATACCCACTAATTAACAGAAACACACCGCTCTAAACACTGCTGGCACTGTACTACTCTACAAGACGCTCCTTAGACCTCTTTTAACATCCAGCCGGCCCAGTCTGGAGATTACAGGCTAGCAACACACTGACCGAAAAGACCTGCGGACGGCAAATCAACAACAAAACTGCAACAAGCATTACACTCGACTGAAACAGTTAAACCCACTAATTAACAGAAACACACCGCTCTAAACACTGCTGGCACTGTACTGCTCTACAAGACGCTCCTTAGACCTCTTTTAACATCCAGCCTGCCTAGTCTGGAGATTACAGCTAGCAACACACTGACCAAAACGACCTGCAGAGTTTTCCCAAAATAAAGTATGTACTACGAATAGCCACTGAACGCCTCAATGGTTTACTGGTAACCAACTTCTTCCTCACCCTTCACACTCTGCCTTGGCGAGCTTACAGCTTCAAGAAGACTGAACAGTTTATAAGTGGTTTCAAACTTTTTGGAGTGGCCATATGGGCACAAGTGACGCTGAACCTTCTGGACGCCCTGTTGAGGTTACTACTCCAGAAATCATTGATAAAATCCATGATATGGTGATGGATGACAGAAGAGTGAAGGTGCGTGAGATTGATAGTGCTGTGGGCATCTCGAATGAACGGGTACATAATATTTTGCATCAACATTTGGACATGACAAAGCTATCCGCAAGATGGGTGCCGCGATTGCTCACGCTTGACCAAAAACGAAATCGTGTGAAGTGTTGCAAGGACGGTTTGCAGCTGTTCCAGAAGGATCCGCAGGACTTTAAGCGTCGTTTCGTCACTGTGGATGAAACATGGATACATCACTACACTCCTGAGACCAAAGAACAATCTAAACAATGGGTTACCAAGGGGGAATCTGCGCAAAAAAAGGCGAAGGCCGTTCCTTCGGCCGGAAAGATTATGGCGACTGTCTTTTGGGATTCGCAAGGAATAATCCTCATCGACTATGTGGAAAAGGGTAAAACTATTACAGGTGCATATTATTCATCGTTATTGGACCGTTCGAAAACCGAGCTGCAAGAAAAACGCCCACGATTGGCCCACAAAAAAAGTCCTTTTCCATCACGACAATGCACCAGCTCACACCTCAGCAGTTGTGGTCGCAAAATTAATGGAAATAGGGTTCCAACTCGTTTCACATCCCCCCTATTCGCAGACTTGGCTCCCTCGGACTACTATTTGTTCCCCAATATGAAGAAATGGCTGGCGGGAAAAAGATTTTATTCAATCGAGGAGGTGATTGCAGAAACGAATGGCTATTTTTCAGACTTGGACAAATCCTATTATTCGGAAGGGATCAACAAACTAGAGCAGCGTTGGACGAAGTGTATAAGCCTAAAAGGAGACTATGTTGAAAAATAAAAAAGGTTTACCCCAAAAAATTAAGTAGTTTTTATTTTTGCACGGACTTTTCAAACGACCCTCGTATAATTGATACATTTTTTTTGTAAGGTTTAATTTAAGGCTTTTTCGTGTGTAGGGCATGGTATGGCATACCTCTAATGCTTCATTTCAGTGAACTGTGTCTTGGCTTATCACTTATTAAACTATAATAACGATTAATAATATATAATCTTCATATTATAGTTAGTACAATGATATCATCTATCCGCTTATCTCCAATTTATCTATCTTGTATCATCTTTGCACCATTTTATTTCAAAAGTTTATTCAATATTAATTTATATTTAACCTAAGGGCAATTTAACACGGCTAGTGCGGTGGAGAATTTCGCCCTTCTGGTAAAGTCTGATTTTTATTACTTTACACCCTTTTTCGTTAAAGTACTGACGTTGTAGAGCTTACAGTTCCCTAGAGCGCCATATCCCATACCCGAGTCTATATAAAACAAATAAATATCGTTGGATTTCTGCTGCCAGAAAATAGATTTAATGTGCTCATTTCTTATTCCCACTTTGTTATTGTTTTTTGTTTTTAACAAAAACAAATCTTGGGTGAACTCACACGACTATCTTATGCAACAATTTACATAATTTATTTACAAACTGTACATATCTACATAATGTAAATGTGTTCTATATCGAATTAAGCACAGATTGTTCGCTAAATCCTGACGGATCTAGCGCAAGAATCGAGGAACCATGTTGAGAAGAGCTAGCCAAAGATGAAACACTCTGGAGGTAATATGGAAGGTTAGGAATGTGATAAATGGTCGCGGGGGCCAACCCCGTTATGCGCGGAGATTCGTTCAATACAGATGCAGAATAGATGGTTTGGTAGGATAAATTTTTCGACTCGAAATCTGGTGATTTCTACAAGGTTTTGAAGATCTTGTTGGACGTTAGGAAGAAGTTGTAAACAACAAGGGAGAATACATTATTTATTAATTAGTTTATTAAAAATTTTTTAAAAAAACTTATTTGCCAACCCATTATTTAATTAAAGGAGAAAAATAATTATTTAAATCTTTTTACCATTTAAATAATTTAACTCCTTTTTTCAATAATGAATTATAAAAATATATGTTTTGTATTTTTTTTTTTTATAAACGAGGTAACAAGTTTATTGAACACTATCGGAACCATTTCAAAGAAACATCTTGTACGAACATTCATGATTAACTGAAACATCTTTCAGAAATTAAGAAATACTTAATACTTAAAAAATAAAAACTGAATTAACAACTTGATAAGAATGCTCTAGTAAACTCTACGGGCGACCGATCATCAGATTAACATTCTAAGAACAAACTAAGGATTCAAAATTAGCGAGGAATCGGTCAAATAAATAATAAAAAACAACTCCGTCTTTTTGCCAACGTTTCGACAAATATATTGTCTTCTTCAGGGCCTAGATATGCGGGTTGGTTGAGTTACAGAAACTGCACTTTAAAAAAAGAAGAAGTTATTTCTGATTTCTTTGAAATATTTGAGAAAATGCTAGGAAATATTTTAAACAAGTACTATTTTTATAAACAAAAATTCGTATGTAAAATTTCACACACAACTACACTGTTGAAGTTTTAAATTGTTTTAAAGTGCATTTTGTAACCTTTGACTTCCTTATTTAAGACAATCTACTTTAAAAATTGACTACTGGTCCATCTAAAAGAGTTTTCAATGAATTAAACCAACTTGATAAACTGACACTGTTCAGTGCTCGTGAAAACACGTTTTCTTGCAAAAACCAAACGTAATTTCTCATACGAAGATAAAAAGGAATCCTGGAAAATGATATACCGTTTGAAAGCCCATTAAACAAGGAAACTTTTATAAAAAGTGCCAGCACCTAGGTCTGATAATGATCACGTAAGGGCCTAATGAGTTTTCTTGAAAATTTCGATTACTTTTATTTTTTCCAGTGTCCAGGAGGAAGATTGAGGCTGTTTGGAGAATAACTTATGCTTCGAAATGGTATCAATTTTTAGAAAATTTATCTATCTTTCTAACCGTGTCATCAGAATCGAATTCGGACTAAAACTTTCTGAGTAATAACATTTTTATTGGAAAAAAGTAATGATTTTAGAAAAAAAATTTAAAGTGACGTCGCTCAAGAACTGTGGAAAATATGAAGTTGGCCAATACGTCATTGAACTCCACTTTAGGTGTACTACACGCAGTAGGCCTATGGACATCGCTTACTGGTTTACCCTGTATATTCATATTCTAAGAATACATATTTTTATCTTTTTTGCATAATGTCACGGACGAATTGTTAGCAATTTGCAGCGAACTAACGTTCACAAACTGCCATTAATACAATAAATAAATTAACCAAAGCGTAAGAAGTGGAAAAAGAATCGATTCAAGAATTGGATTTAACGGTTATTTTAAACCATAAAATAGGAAGTTATAAGACTACAAATAAACTTAGAAAACTCGGTACAAGTTGTTTGGTTACTAATCAGACCAAAAAATAATCGATACAGTATGCTAGCCTAAATGCCCGGACTGGAGTTGTTACAATATCTCGGTCTAAGATAAGGAAATTGCAGGGCCCAATGGCGTGGCCAAGGCACGCACAAGCCCCCTAAACCTGGACATTCTGTCCAACATTCACTTCTACTAGATAATCACCTACAAGGATGGTGTAATTACCTTAAAAGATATTCTAGTGTTGTTAGTTTTGCTTTGGCCATTTGTATTGACAAAGAACCATTGAAATTGGTATGAATAAATTGTTCTTGGTTAACTGTTTTGCGTGCAACTACAAACAAGAAAGTGCGTAATAAGATAATAAACATTCAGAAAGATAGACACGTTATTGAAAACTTACGAGGGTCGTTTGAAAAGACCGTGCAAAGTCAGAGAGATAGCACCACTGGCGCGTATCGAGGTTATGTTTAGTTAGTAGCATCTCTTGGAAGAACACACACCAAGTTTCAGCCAGATCGGTCTATTTCTCTGTGTTTGGCATTCGTTTGAATCGAGGAAGTCGAGTGATTTTCAAAAAATGGACGAAAAAGAATTTCGTGTGTTGATTAAACACTACTTTATGAAAGGCAAAACGCCTCAGGAGACTAAAGAGAAACTTGATAAACATTATGGTGACGCTGCACCTTCGATTAGAACAGTTTATAAGTGGTTTCAAAATTTTCGGAGTGGCCATATGGGCACAAGTGACGCTGAACGTTCTGGACGCCCTGTTGAGGTTACTACTCCAGAAATCATTGATAAAATCCATGATATGGTGATGACAGAAGAGTGAAGGTGCGTGAGATTGCTAGTGCTGTGGGCATCTCAAATGAACGGGTACATAATATTTTGCATCAACATTTGGACATGACAAAGCTATCCGCAAGATTGGTGCCGCGATTGCTCACGCTTGACCAAAAACGAAATCGTGTGAAGTGTTGCAAGGACGGTTTGCAGCTGTTCCAGAAGAATCCGCAGGACTTTAAGCGTCGTTTCGTCACTGTGGATGAAACATGGATACATCACTACACTCCTGGGACCAAAGAACAATCTAAACAATGGGTTACCAAAAAAGGCGAAGACCGTTCCTTCGGCCGGAAAGATTATGGCGACTGTCTTTTGGGATTCGCAAGGAATAATCCTCATCGACTATCTGGAAAAGGGTAAAACTATTACAGGTGCATATTATTCATCGTTATTGGACCGTTTGAAAACCGAGCTGCAAGAAAAACGCCCACGATTGGCCCACAAAAAAGTCCTTTTCCATCACGACAACGCACCAGCTCACACCTCAGCAATTGTGGTCGCAAAATTAATGGAAATAGGGTTCCAACTCGTTTCACATCCCCCCTATTCACCAGACTTGGCTCCCTCGGACTACTATTTGTTCCCCAATATGAAGAAATGGCTGGCGGGAAAAAGATTTTATTCAAACGAGGAGGTGATTGCAGAAACGAATGGCTATTTTTCAGACTTGGACAAATCCTATTATTCGTAAGGGATCAACAAACTAGAGCAGCGTTGGACGAAGTGTATAAGCCTAAAAGGAGACTATGTTGAAAAATAAAAAAGGTTTACCCCAAAAAATTAAGTAGTTTTTATTTTTGCACGGACTTTTCAAACGACCCTCGTATTTTGGATTTCTCAAAACTTATTACAAAATGTTGGTCAACTCTAAACAAATAAAAATAATAATAATAAAATAATACACTCGGAATAACAAATTTCACGAAGTACAATCAGTTTTAAGAATTGGTAAAATTTAGCAAGATTTACTACCAAGTGGTACGGGAGCCAAAAAAAAAGGTTGGGAAACGCTGATTTAGATAAATAAATGTTTTACATCACTGTATATTTAATTTATCAATAACTTATCAAGAAAAATCGAGTTATTTACAAGAAAACTTCTAAAATTTCACTAAATTTCTTTGAGAATCGCCAATTATTATTAATTTTTTTGAGAGATGTGTTTAAAAAATGTATAATAATCTCAATGAATCTTATCTTCAACTGTAAAACATTTATCATTTAAATTGTAGTTTTTATCTTTATAGAACAATATTTTTAAACTTTTACACAATATTTTTATACTTTTACAGCTAATTTTTATTTTATAAATATTTATCTTTTAAACTAAATAAACGAACAGAAAGAACAGAAGACAAAAGATGTCTGTAATGTTCATTTGTTGGACTTGATACATTTTATATATTTTTTTTTTGTAACAAAAAAATTGTTTCACGCTCTTAGTAGACGTAAGAGCACAACGTCCCTTTAATTTTATGTAGGGGAGCCCTAACCCTTTCATTCTATCAAATTTTATCAAAATAGGGCTAAGATTTATCAGAGTTATTAGTAATAATAATAATAATTTTGGACGGGGGGGGTCACACATACATGGGGCTAACTCCTCAAACAGTCGATGTACTGCGTCGAGGCCCACAACAGGCATAACTTCAAGAAATTCTGAATCGAATGACACCTCATTCATGAAAATCGGTTAAAACGTTTAGTCGCTACGTTGTTTACAAAAAGAACAATTTCTGAAAATGCTGTTTTTGCCCATTTTCGGGAAAGTTTTTCTCAAAATCTATTAGATCTGGGTTGTTGTCAAAAATTACAGTTATAAAGGAGGATTTGCCCTAAATTTTAAAGAAAATTTGGGAATTTTATCTTTTATAGAACAAGAGAAAAAAAATGTTAAATTTGGGTGTTTTTCAACGTTACGGTTTTTTCGTGCAGTTTTTGACTATCAAACTGACCTACTTAATTCAAAATTATTTAAGGTTATGCCTTTTAAATTAATGTCTGTTAAACAATTGGAATTATTAAAGTGAGTTTAATTACAATTCAATAACTAAATAAGAAATAAGAGTTTGATTAATGCTTTTTTGTAATAAAAGTATAGTTAAATTAAAAATGGAAAATCTCAAATTTGTTTTGCTATCTGGTGTTGATATTGTATACATTGCTTCTGTCTTCCTCTGTGCAAGAAATAACTAAAGTAAACTAAGAAAGAGGTTTTGGTACAGTTTTACTTGGTAATAGTGGTAAAAAAGGAATGTTTCTTGAAAGAGTAGACGGCCATTTAAGCTTGTTTGATGTGAGATCAGGTCACCTGGAGCTTGAAGCGTGGAACATTTAACTGGATCTAGGCAGCACTACCAACTCCATTATGTGGCCGACTATTGCCTTTTACTTCGCACATTGTCTGCCACAACTACCTATAATAAAGCAATAGTCCGGATACATAAACACGACGCTTACTTAGGAACATCTATTCTTTCTTCACCAGTTTTAATTAAAAGAAAATAAAACTTAGTAAATTATTTTGTAATCTACTCACAAGAATCACTGTAAATGCAATTGTAATTGACAAGTTTTCTTTTAACTGAAAGATCAGTTAACCAAAACCATTATACGTGTCTTTCACCGCGTTATACGATGTGTGGCTATTAAATAACCGAGACTGATGCTGCTATAGAAGAACTATGCGTGCGCCAAATCCTAACGACCTGTCAGCTGTGCAGCGTAAAGTCTTCTCTTTCGATAGCAGCGTCTCACGTATTTGTAGAGAAATCTGTCTGACCGGAATCGTCGTTTGTGTAAAGAGGTGTTAGTTTCATTTTGCCGAAAACGTGCAGTGGAGCAACGAATTGTCGTGAAATTTCACATCAAAACTTGGGTAAAACCGCTACTGAAACTTATCTTTTTATTAAAAAGAAGTTTATGGCGATGAATGTTTATCACGTGCGCAAGTTTTTTGAGTGGTTCATGCGTTTCCAAGATGGCGGAAAAGTCGTCGGAGATGATGATCGCCCGGGCCGCCCTTCCACGTCCAAAACGGATGAAAATATCGGATTATAATTAATCAACATTACTACTGTGATGTGCTTGCTCAACTCCGTAAAAGAGTAAGGAAAAAAACGACCCGATTTGTGGAAGAACAAGTCATGGGTACTCAATCAAGACAACGCGCCGGCTAACACTGCATTGTCTGTCAAGACGTTTCTAGCCAAGTACAAACATCCCAGTTTTAGGCCATCCGCCTTAAATCGCCTGACCTGGCCCCGTGTGTTAGGACAAACCTGCATTAAAAGGAACACGATTTCAGTCCGTTGAAGCTGTGAAAGAAAAAGCGGCACGCGTCATGCAGGAGCTCAGACAGAAAAAGACTTCCACCACTGTAAATAAAATTACATGGTAAATTCGCATGGAGCGTTGTAGGGATAGGGGAGGGGTGTATATTGAAGGTGATAATAACTAAATATGTATAAATTTAAAATAAAATGTTTTATAGCAATAGTCTCGTTATTTAATAGCCACACCTCGTACGCTAATCGCATAGCTAATTCCTTTCTAAATTTTTAAAACTATTTATAATATTTTTAGATTGAAACAGCGAGGATTATGTCAAAATAAAAACCAAAAACAACTCGATCTTTTCGCCAACGTTTCGACAAATTTATTGACTTCTTCAGGGCTGGGTTTGTGCTCTTTATGTGAATACTTTTTGTTTTGTATTTATTGATTCAGCCAAATCTTTTTTGTCGTAATATTATGTATTATGTATTATGGTACATACAATAAATTAGGATAATGTATTTTTAATAATGGAAAATATTATTTGATTATCAAACAAATTTACACTTAAAGTACTCAATTATGTGGAATATATATTTAGATATAAATTATGCATGAATTATTATTACAATTAATTATTTATTTGTTATTAACTGAGTGTATCTGTTTTCTCGCTGTAAATAAAAGGGATTCAGGATTGATATTTCATTTTAGGTGCATGGTTTAGAAATACATTAATCGTAAACCAGCTAAAAACCTTCTCTATATCTATTTTGAAGTATACTTTGTTTGATGATTAATTATTTATTAAAAGATAAGCTAATTCAGAGGTATAATTCTAGATAGCAGAAGCGACATTAGTTCATCCATTATTTTCTCGTTTCTGATAATTCTATTATTCTTATTCAAAAATTAATTATATGCCATTTTAAGGGTCCATAATTTTGAATTATGCGAGATTACTACCTATTTTAATTTAAAAAAAGAAAAAAGTTCCTTTGAACATATTCAGCTCATGGAAAAAATAAAGCGGTAACTACAACGCTAGAAATACAAATGCAGAACTGCTGCACTAGCGCAACCTGTCAGCTAAAATGGCCAACTACCTTGAAATCTGAATATTTAAATTGAATTATTCAGTTGTGTTACTACTGCATAATACCTGATTCATATAAATAAGGGCGGTAAATATATTTATTTTGTCTGAAAGTTGCGACTCCATGTATCAGGTCCGTGCAACATCAAGTTAGTATTACTACCTAAAGAGAAGAGGTGCTTGGTACCCGTCAGCTCCAGATACTCGGATCTGTACTAGTATCGCTTCTTGCTCTTCTTTCAATTACCCCTTTTATTTATTATTTTAAAAAAACACTATTTTATTTACTACGACGCAAATTCCATGAATGAATTTGTAACCTTCTTTTAACTAGCCAGCCCCACAATTTTTTTGAATGGGGAACCTCCGGGTTCCCCCGCAACAACCTAAACAAATAGTGCTCTGCTTCTAGCAGACACTACTAGTGACGTTTGCACCAACTATTTACTTTCTCGCATCCCTTACAAGAGGTGATAACTGCATTCATGTTGATGCGGTAATCGGGTAGTAGCCGTTTTTAAGGGAATAAACTAAATATGGAAAGGGATGAGGAGACGTCCATATTTAGAGGGTTGGACTTCTCTATTTGTTTTTTTGTTTCTTGGAGAAGACATTTTGTTCCTAATAGAAATCAAATTGAATAACTGTCAACCACAGCAGAGCCTGGATACCATGGGAATGGCTACGTTACAACCGGAGGTCGCCTGGTGTCCGGAGGGCCCCGTTAGTGACGGCCTGGTTTCCCGCTGGCTACTAACTTCTCACGCATCATGAGCTAGGCCCCCAACTGTGTACCCCCATTTGTACATATGTATACACCTTTCTCTGTGTCACAGTGAAAATATTCATGATCAGTGTGACACCCTGATGGGCTTATAGAGAGATAAGAAGTGCTAGTCACTTCTCTCTATAACCTGTTAGTCGCCTTTTACGACATCCCGGATAGAGGAGCAGGCCTATTTTGTCCCCGGACCTGCAGGGGCATAATCGTTATTATTGTTTAATAAGTGATAAGTACATGTTCCAAATGGAGTTCAGTTCTTCATAGATCTTGGTCCAGACTTGGTTTCAGTCTTCTTGAAGCTGTAGGCTCGGCCAAGGTGGTTGTAAGGTGGCAGAGTGTGAAGGGTGAGGAAGAAGTTGTCCGTTAATTTGGTCATGTGAGTGTGAATGGCTTGAATGGCTCTGTATTTGTGGGTTCCCAGTAAACCATGGGGGCGTTCAGTGGCTATTCGTAATACTTTATTTTGGAAAAGTCTGTGGGCCTTTCGGTCAGTGTGTTGCTATCTGTAATCTCCAGACTGGGCAGGCTGGATGTTAAAAGAGGTCTAAGGAACGTATTGTAGAGCAGTACAGTGCAGCAGTGTTTAGAGCGGTGTGTTTCTGTTAATTAGTGGGTATAACTGTTTCAGTCGAGTGTATGCTTGTTGCAGTTTTGTGTTGATATGCAGTCTGCAGGTCTTTTCGTCAGTGTGTTGCTAGCTGTAATCTCCAGTCTGGGCAGGCTGTATGTTAAAAGAGGTCTAAGGAGCGTCTTGTAGAGCAGTACAGTGCCAGCAATGTTTAGAGCGGTGTGTTTCTGTTAATTAGTGGGTATAACTGTTTCAGTTTATGCTTGTTGATGTACAGTCTCCAGGTGAGTTGTTCATCTAGGATTACGGCCAAGATCATTTTGTTTCCATAGAATTTCCTGGTTGTTGAGTTTAAACAGGCGTAGGTCTTCTTTCCAGAACCTACAAAGGGAGAAGATTTTCGCTCCTGTTCTAGAGGGATTTCAGCTTTAGCTTCCATCTTTGAAACCAGTTTGATACTACGTCTACAGGATGTTTGTAAGTTAGTAATGCATTGGTTAATGTCTTTATTAATCACTGCATTGCCTTCGTAAGTAGCTAAAGTCGTGCAGATAGCTTTTATTCGCTATGAACGGTTTATGGGGGGTTCAGTGGCTATTCGTAGTACTTCATTTTGGAAAAGTCTGCAGGTCTTTTCGTCAGTGTGTTGCTGAACAGAATACTGACATTTCAAAACTACAACTTTTACTTGGATTTTTTTGCTACGCTTTTCGCTTCCGTGTTCTTAAATAAGGAACATAATTATGAAAAAATTTCTAAAATTCGACAAGAAATAAGAGAAAGTAATACTGATCAGGTAACAAATTATTCCATGCTAACTTATTTTCTTATATTACTTTGTTCTGGCAAAGTATTTACTTAAGGTTATTACGTAAGGTAATATCTCAGGCGCCGAGCTTTTAAGGAAGCATGAACTTCTTTTATTTTAAGGTAGTTGGGCAGTTAATAATGCAGTATAATGTTAGACCGGGGTGCACATCCTTACAAGAACAGGATATTCCCTCTAGCTCTGAGCAGCACCAAGTTCTCGTTTGAAATTCGGGCACACCCCGCTACGCCAGTAGTCTTCCTTTCAATGTATCTTCATTCAGAGACACGCAGAATTCTTGAACTTCCTTTTGAAAGCAAACACTCTATTGTTCTCTTTTGTTATTTGGAAATTTTCTTTTGTGCTTTTTTCCCTCTCCCTTAAAACTCAAGTGAACTTAATGAGGTTGTTGTAAGTATTAAAAGATAAATTAAAATCAAGAACTTTGGTTCTTTGCATAAATATCCGTAGATATCTTTAAATCTAAAAGCTGGGCGACTTTTGTTTCATAAAAAATTGTGACAATAGGTTTCTCTCATTTTTTCAAAGTTATTTCCTATAATTTTGCTTACCGCATCATCTTGATTTAAGGCAATCATAACCTCTGCCTTTTTTAAAAACTATTTTACAAAAGATCTCTTCTACAATTTGTTTTTTCTTTTTAAATAATTTGAAGGCGCTTTAACATTTCAGATGATTAGCGCCCAAAGCTTTTTCTAGTAAACTACCGGGCTTATAGACAATGTTCTGGAGTTAGAGATATCACCGGACATTAAACTGTAACAGGCTCTTTTAAAGAAAAAAATTAAACAGGCTATCAGCAGGATTTGAACCCGAGATCACCGCGTGAGAATCCAGTGCTCTAATCACTCAGCCAATCAATTCCTTGTATATTTCTTGTATACTACGATTGTATTTTACTTTAACTTATCTTACTAGAAAGAAGATATTGTTAACGTTCACATTTTCGATGCGGTTTATTACTAGTCTTGTTCAGTTGAGGTTCGAGCTGAAGGCTCAACCGAGTCGAGCTTCTACTCGAGCCTTTACGGCTTGAGGCTTCAGAGCTCGAGCTTTTTAGCCCTCGAAACTCGAGCCGTGAAGGTCAAGTTGGAGGCTCACAAACCTGGAGTTGAAGGCTCACAAAGTGCAAGCCTTTTTACATTCTTAAGGAATGACGAATAATCAATGAACCACGAACATTTTAAAAATTATTGTATTCATTTATACAAAAAATATGTTTGAAAAATTCATTAGCTGCTGCAACTTGATTTTATTTTAAGAAATGAATTACTAATAGTACAAATAAAATGCTTCATATAAAAAACAAAAAAAGCTCGAGCCTTTTGAGCCGAGCCTTGGAGGCTCTCTGTGAGGCTTCAGCTCGAGCTCTGACTCGAGCCACCCGCTAAGCCCTGAGAGCTCGAGCGCTCAAGGCTTGAACCTTATAGCCTTATAGCTCTGCACAACACACCCTTAACTCAAAAAAAAAAAAAATGTAAAAACAGTCGATAATCAAATTTGATATATCACATACATACATTGAGGTTGCCACAATAAGGTTTTAGTCAAAATCGGAGAGCCGGTTATACCACTTTACCAATTGGATTTTTTGTTTGTTTTTAAAAGATTTCCTAACAAAAAGGCTCCAGCAAGATTTTTAAAACTTGATGTACATCTGCCACTTTTGTTTGAAATATTTTTACATGAAAATTTGATTAGGGACCGTTCTGGGAAATGGGCTGGCTATAGGCTTTTCCCACTGGATTAGTATTTTTAAACATTTTTACTTGCCATTTGCATAATATTAATTGAGATTTTGAGATTTACAAGAAAAAAGGCTTCTAAGACCTTTAATTTAAACCTTGTACAGTTATTTTAAATGTATAAAATAAAACCATATTTTTAATTTAAACATATTTGCCCAGAAATTCGAGTGAATAGATTCTTTTTACGTGCCAGTTTTTGTGTAATTTTATGCTTTTATTTCTGGGATACTTTTATGGGATGGTTAAATTAACTAACATTTCGATAATGAACAAAAGTCTTTAAACTAAATGTTTGGTCTTTCCAAAAAAATGGCACATAGAATTTTCTGTAAACCTTTTTAAAACATATAAATACGCTTAGATCTATTTAATATTTCTTTAAAAAATCTAATTCGCTCAGTTCCTCAGGGAGATAGGTGTGAATTTGTGAGAGTAGTAGCAAGAAATCATAAGAGTTTTCAGAACAAATTTTTTAGAACAAAACATTCGTCTGTATAAATAACATCACAGCATACTGGATTCTTATGCGGAGATCATGGGTTCGAATCCAGCTGTCGGCCCTTCGATTTTTTTTTTTTTTTTAGCTAGGAGCGTCTTACAGCTAACTGTCCGGTAATGATCTGTCCTGCTTGAGAGAACCATCTGTCTGGAGGCCGGCAGTGCACTGTTGCAATGATCTCAGATGCTGACATATCTTAAATTATGTAATAATAACAAAATGATTCCCTTCCCTTTATTCTATTAATACTATATACTTTTTTGGGGGGCGCATCGACGACTGTGGTCATCAGCGCCCCTAGAGCTATGGCCCTTTTCTCGAACTAGAATAGCACATGTCCTGATTACCTCAGTGAGGCATGGTGGAGCCCCAGGTTATCCGATCTAGGTTCACACTTCCGTTCATTGGTTATCAATCTAGTAGACAAGAGAGAGTGCGAATACCAACTCATTCGTCTTATCTCAGTTTTATTTACTATCTAAAGGCTATTTGCATCTGTATCCTTTCCCAAACTATCCTAGCTGTGAGTTTTGAGCTTTGGGGTGTGGTACTCTTATAAATATTTCTACACCCCCTAAAATATACTAAGCCTAGCAATATGTACAATATTTACAGTTATTTATACCTACATTCTTCTTAATTAAAATTTTTATATTTATAAATACACCCACGCTGATAAATACATTCACGCTGATAAATACACTCACGCTGATAAATACACTCACGCAGATAAATACACTCACGCAGATAAATACTTTCACGCTGATAAATACACTCACGCTGATAAATACATTCACGCTGATAAATACACTCACGCTGATAAATACACTCACGCTGATAAATACACTTACGCAGATAAATACTTTCACGCTGATAAATACACTCACGCTGATAAATACATTCACGCTGATAAATACACTCACGCTGATAAATACACTCACGCTGATAAAGACACTCACGCTGGTAAATACATTCATACATCATCCATCCAGAGGGGAGAGTACTAGATATTCCTCACCCCTTTTGTTAAACTATTAGCTAACCTAATCCTAAATTTTATAATAAAAAGTATATACTAAATAAGGTATTAATTATTAATACATTGATACATATTATTAATTAATTAAATAGCATATTAATATACTAAAAGAGAAATAGTAACTCAATTCTACTAGCGAACAAATTTGGAAAATTTAATAAAATAAGTAGCCGTTTTGCAGTACCACGTTACATACATAAGCCGTATGAGTGATTTGAGATGAACAAGCGGAATTTAAGCGCAAATCAAACTAATTAATAAACCAAAAGTAGCCTTTTAAAGGTCATGACAAACCTCGCAATAGAATATATTTAGGATACGGTCAATCCAAGAGATTAGCTGAGAGAATTGAACACGTTGATGAGGATTTCTTCCCGGGTTTTGAGATACTTTGTTCGCTAGCGTACTCACGCACAACAGCACAATGAGAGATGGAGAGATTGTTGGGGATATAAAATAAATAAATTAAATATAATGACTAAGTAGGGCATGGGAGCCTAAGTGCAGAGAGCGTTTTAAACAATGCCAATAGAATTCAATTGTTAAAGAAAATTACAGTTTCATTGATTTTCCTTTGAAAAGAGAAGAGGGTGATAATTTGGTCCAGCCCAACTAAATCCTGGCGGATTCTGTTTGAATAGATTCGCCACTATTGTGTTAGCAACAGCACAGATAAAAATTACATTGTTTTATCGAGGAAGAATATACTACGATAACAATAATAGACTAGCACCTAATATTTCATTACCTGGATCGTAACAATATTAACAAGTTACTGTTTGCAAAAACTGATTTGAAATTGAATTTTTTTAAAAATTAAAATATACGTTTTGGTGTCACTCACGCAGAATTCCTATCATTATTACAATTCTAGTAAATACATTTTCTTACAACACTGAATTTATATTGAAATTTAGGAGCATCACTCATAAAATTTCGTGCTATTCTAAAGCTCAATCTGATATTTTTATCTTTGAAATTGTTTTAATGTATCGAAATAGATTTTCCTTGAAATACCTGTTTTAGGATCTAAATTTTCTATTTTCCCTAAACTTTTAAAAAGTTGTTTAATCGTTGCAATCTGTTCGGATAGTCAGGCTGTGCGTTAAAGGCGCTAAATTCTGGTCTGCGGTTTTCTGATTGTCTGATGGGTGGCTAAAAGAGTTGGCTGCTAATTAAAGATGTTCTTCTGGGTCACGTGGGGATTTTGGGATAACGAGGAAGTGGACATTGGAAGTTTTACTCAGTCCCGAATCAGACTGAGTCTAGCAATATGTACAATATTTACACTCATTTATATCTATGTTCTTCTTAATTAAAAATTTCATGCTTATAAATACACTCAAGTTGATAAATACACTCAAGCTGATAAATACACTCACGCTGATAAATACATTCACGCTAATAAATACAATCACGCTGATAAATACACTCACGCTGATAAATACATTCACGCTAATAAATACAATCACGCTGATAAATACACTCACGCTGATAAATACACTCACGCTGATAAATACACTCACGCTGATAAATACACTCACGCTGATAAATACACTCACGCTGATAAATACACTCACGCTAATAAATACAATCACGCTGATAAATACACTCACGTTGATAAATACACTCACGCTGATAAATACACTCACGCTGATAAATACACTCACGCTGATAAATTTGTTGTTTTACACATGTATGACGGGTTTCCTAGCTTCTCAGTATTCATCTATATGGATCCGCTCTACGGGCTTTTAGAACTTTTCTAAAAGTTCTGATTTTTAATTCGAAGACCTTCGAGGACTACCCAAGGTTTGATGAAGGTTTTTTTTTTGGGGGGGGGTTGGCATTGGTTTTCGCCATACAGCCAGCATCGTCTAGGTGCTTATCACTAGAATATCACTCACTTACTTACCTACTTATAAATACTTACTTATAAATTCTTATTTATAAATACATTCGCTTCACACATTCAACCCTCCACTATATACAACTATTTACATAAACTACAGCTAATGGATGGATCAGTACTCTATATCCCTGCCATCCTTATAGCTTAACCAAAATTAAAATCACGTAATCCATATCTAATCATTTTCTTGAATTCATTCTAATCGGCTATAACTTTTAAATATATTCATATTTCATTACTAGCTCTGCTATAGACTTAAGCACCTAGATGTTGGTGGAGAATATTATGTCTTCGTAGTGAAATGGTGCATCTAAATACCTGTATATGTCGTCAAACATTCGTTTCCTTTTTTGTACGTGGACATATCGTGTCTTTCTCGGATCTCTCTCTTTGGCACCATACCTAAAACCCTATTAAATTATAAATGAGGCATTTTTCGAATATCTTGGGGTGTCTAGTATTCCAGGAAGTGCTAAGTCCACGCTATCAGCTTCCTACTTATCCTAGAATTTTCCTAGAAATCTTGCTGCCTACAAAATTTGGGGAAGCCATTCCACAGAATAGCTGGAGGAAGCATTGGAGGCGGCGAGAATTGCACCCAAGGAGTGGTTAGGAACATCATTGAAAAGCCAGGATCAGCTGATCGAGTGAAGTAAACGCTTTTTTAGAACTATTTGGGACATCATTCTCCCTATTACAATAAAGTAAAATATAATGTCAGGAACATCAATAACATTTACCAGGATTGCACGTTAGGGGTTCAAGAAAGTTGTACATGTGATGGCTGTCTCCGAATTTAATATTGAGCCACTAAGGATTTGTGTGTAAGAGGATATTTTTCACAAAGGCGATTAATGCGTTTTTGTCTATTGTGTAAGATTTAATCGTCCAACTAGCTCACTTAAGGACTGAATAACCGGTACACAAGCAATGATAAGGGCTGCCCTTTAGATTGGCGGGGTTGTGGTAGAGTAAAAAAAAGAAGAAAGAAATCGCCCCTGAGTTACAATTGTATATAGAGGAGTGTGCAAGAGTTGTCTGGCGTCCATCTATCTCACATTTTTGCCGGCGCACAATAGACGGCGTTCTTGTGGAGAGAGAGAGATAAAGCGTGGACGGTCTACAGTTCTGGCTCAACAATAACTTGTATTACACGTTGGACGGTAACAATATAAAAGTCAGACGTGATTGCCCATCTTCCTTTGTCCTATTCTTTTCTAGCAGTCATACCCAACAAAGACGCCTTCATTCTCTTCACAAACTCCAACCAAACTTGCCAATAATTATCCCAAAATGTTCTTCTTAAAATGTTTTTTAAATAAGTAAAACTTTTAGTTGAAGAAATTCCTTGTTCAACTAAATCAATACTTTTTTCTGCTGTACTAGGCTAAATATTTAGATGCTTTATCGGGTTGGCCAATAAGTTCGTTCGGTTTTTATTTTGGTACAGATTCATTCCGATTTTCTTTTTTTATTTTCGGCGCAAGCGCACAACTCGATTGTTCATTTGAAAGATTATGTTAAGCTTAACCTTTCTATGGATTTCGGTTTAACAAACATTACTATTGTGCTTGCTGCGTAGCTGTAAAGATGGAAGAAAATAAAGTGCATTTTCGTCATATTTTGCTCTATCATTTTAAAAAGGGCAAACGAGCTGCAGAGGCTCATAAAAACATTTGTTGTGTTTATGGTGATGATGCCCTAACAGAACGCGTGTGCCAAAAGTGGTTTGCCAAATTCCGTTCTAGAGATTTTGACATTAATGATGCGCCCCGCTCTGGTCGCCCGACCGAGATTAAATCAGATGATATCAAAAGCGTAATCGATAAAGATCCATGCCAATCGGTGAGAGAGATAGCAATAGCACTTAACATATCATATACGAGCTCCAAAAATCATTTGCGCCGGCTGGGATACGTTTCTCGGCTCAATTTTCGGGTACTACAAGATAATTCTTGTAGTCGGTTAATACCGACGCCAACTTAGCCACTCGCATATCCATTTGCGATTCGTTGCGGAAACGTCAAAAAAATACCCATTTTTAAAGCGGATGGTAACGGGAGATGAAAAAATGGATCGTCTACGATAATGTAGTGCGTAAAAGATCATGGAAGCACTGCTGTGAGCCGCCGCAAACAAGCTTGAAGGCGGAATTGCATCCGAAGAAGATTATGCTCTTCGTATGGTGGGATTATAAAGGTATCATCTATTACGAGCTGTTACCGTCAGGCAAAACAATTGATTCAACCGCATACTGCTTGCAGTTAACCAAACTGGACCATGCAATCCGCACAAGACGTCTAGAATTGGCAAATCGCAAAGGTGTCGTCTCTCACCACAATGACGCCAGACCGCATGCCTCATTGACCACTCGGAATAAACTGCTGGGATGTTTTTTCTCATTCTCCGCATTCACCGGACCTGGCACCTTCTGATTATCATTTATTCTGATAGTTGCAGAACTCCATGAACGGAAAAAACTTTCGATAAAGAAAAGACAGTCAAAAAACATTTTGATTGGTTTTTCGACGATAAGCCACAGACGTTCTACGAACGTGGTATAATGAAGTTGGTGGAAAGATGGCAAGAGTTCATCAATAAGAATGGTCAATATATAATTAATTAAAATTTATTCTGTGTATCAAAAAAATTGCTATTTATTCCACCCTCAAAAACCGAACGAACTTATTTGCCAACCCTATACAATACTGACAAAAAATTATTTTTTTTCAAAAAATCTACTCACTTTTGAAATTAATTTGTGCCACAACCGCCTACTTAACCACAAGGTTATTAGCGCCTAGAGCTTTTTCCAGTGCACTACCAACCTCTGGACAGTGTTCTTTCATTACAGACCACACTGTCCACCACCGGACATTAAGATGACAAAAGCTCCTGGCAAGAAAAAAAATCTAACGTCCAGCTTTACGAACCTGGGAACTCTTCGTGGAAATCCAATACGCTAATCGCATAGCTAATTACCACTGTCATTTGTTGGTGATATACAGGGTAATTTTTGGGTCTAGTTTCCAAATTTTCCACCCCGGATGCTATATCTTAATTTTTGGCGGAGTTACGTCCAAAAACCTGATCAAGGTATCATAAGGACCACTGGTTTTGACAATGATTATTGAAACTACATTAATAGCTGTGAAAAATGACGTCCACGTTTCGATATCCATAGTATTTGTCGAAATATTTAAGATCAAAGTTACAATTTTTTCTATTCGTGATCGGTTTTCAATATTAATTTTCCACCAGAAATACACGTTTTGGGAGGTCCTCTGATTGCAAAAAATGTTATTTGTGACGCCAAGTAAAAAAATAATTATAATTGAAGATTTTTAAAAAAATGTAGAGTAATGTAATGGTTGTGGGTGAGTCAGAATAAATTTGTTTTATCATCAAATTAAAGCAACCATCACATCATGTTAATGTACCCCGTATGCAAGACTTCTTCACCTATGATTACGGTAAGAATATCTTGCCAGGGTGTTGGTCTAGTGGTCAAGAGCGTGGCTTTGTAAGTGGCAGATCCCCAGTTCGAATCCCGCTACTACACTTTATACAAAAGTATTATGATTTTTTTTAAGTAATAAGAATGACTGCATACAGGGGTACATTAACATGATGTGATGATTGCTTTTATTTGATAATAAACCAAAATAATACTGATTCTCCCACAACCATTACATTACACTATATGTTTTAAAATGTTCAATTATTATAATTTTTTTTTACTTTGCGTCACAAATGACATTTGTGACGTCCCAAAACGTGTATTTCTGGTGGAAAATTAATATTGAAAACCGTTCACGAATAGATAAAATTGTAACTTTGATCTTAAATATCTCGACAAATACTACGGATATCGAAACGGAGTCGACGTCTTTTTTCACAGCTACGAGTAATGTAGTTTTCATAATCATTGTCAAAACCTGTGGTTCTTATAAAACCCCGATCAGGTTTTTGGCCGTAACTCCGCCAAAAATGATGATACAGTATCGGTGGTAGAAAATTTGAAAACTAGACCCAAAAAAAAGATACAGTTTACTTAATGGTTTTTTTCGGAATTCCGCTTTCCTAAAAAGTTATAAGCGATTGGTGCGTTTTAAATTTATCACCCTGTATAATTTGATAGGTATATCAGAAATTCTCGTCTCCTTTTCTGGTGGTCCTGAATTTTTAAATTTTCCAAAAAGTAAATCAACCTGAATAACATTGAATCAAAAAGTTTGGGGTAGAAAATTTTTATCTTCTAATCAAGAGTTCCTACAATTACGAATATCTGGCACTCTCCCAAATCTCTTCTCTTACAGAATGTGCCCAAAAATAAAAATAAAATTATGTAAATTAGAAATCCGTTAGGATTCTTAATCTAAAGAGAAGAAAGATTATGTTTGCTAGAGCTACAGTTCGCTTAGAGAAGGATGCTTGGCCTGAGTAACTTCACCCAAAGGAACAATCCTTCTCCATAGACCACCCTTGGACGGTGCCTCCACCAACACAGTGGCGAAAGCTCTCTTGGGGAAACTTGACGGCTACCCGGGCAGTCGGCCGGCTTCCTTTCCATCAATTTGGTGCCCTCTGGTCCTTTAAATCTAATTTCAAATCATGACTACCACATGCTCCTTACACATTGCAATGCATGAAGTTTGGTTACTTAGAAAAGAAAAATCTTTAAAATTTCAATTTATATTGACCAAGGAAGCTTGTTTTACAATATTTAAAGGTTTTTTTTAATCAAATAAAAGTAATGCCTATTTTTTTTTTTTAGGCGAGCTTAACGTCCAACTACCAAATTCGGTGTCGTGGAGGCGACTAGCAAACATACTTTACTATAAGAGGTGAACCAGTAAGTATATTGTCCATAGGCCTACTGTGGTGTAGTACATCTAAAGTGGATTTCAATGACGTATTGGACAACTTCATATTTTCCACCGTTCTTGAGTGACGTCACTTCAAATTTTTTCTCTAAAAAAATTACATTTTTCCAACTAAAATGTTATTACTCAGAAAGTTTTAGTCCGAATTCAATTCTGATGATACGGTTAGAAAGACAGATAAATTTTCTAAAAATTGGTACCATTTTGAAGCATAAGTTATTCTCCAAACAGCGCCTCAATCTTCCTCCGAATACTGGAAAAATAAAAGTAATCGAAATTTTTAAGAAAACCCAATTAGGCCCTTATGTGATCATTATCAGACCTAGGTGCTGGCACTTTTTATAAAAGTTTCCTTGTTTAATGGGCTTTCAAACGGTATATCATTTGCTCAGGATTCCTTTTATCTTTGTATTAGAAATTACGTTTGTTTTACAAGAAAACGTGTTCACGAGCACTCAACAGTGCTAGTTGTCAAGTTGTTTAATTCATTGAAAACTCTTTTAGATGGACCAGTAGTCAATTTTTAAAGTAGATTGTCTTAAAATAAGAAAGTCAAAGGTTACAAAATGCACTTTAAAACAATTTAAAACTACAACAGTGTAGTTGTGTGTGAAATTGTAATTTGAATCAAATACAAACTATATGAATTTATGTTTATAAAAATAGCACTTGTTTAAAATATTCCATAACATTTTCTCAAATATTTCAGAGATCAGAATTTTTTTTGTTTAATAAAATTTCTTTTATTAACCATTAAATTAATTAAAAGTCCTCTAGTCCCGGGAATCGAACCTACCACCAACAATACATACTAGCTATGAGGGCCGCGCCTTTAACCGCTCGGCTACTGTGACGCCTTTTAATCAAACATTGTATAATGTTACTAAAATTCAATTAGACTTTACTGAACCATTTCAAAATTAATACACCTTATTTCTTTACTAATTTCCCAGATAGTTGCAATTGTGCTGGATGCCAACGAAATGTTTTCGTCAAAATCGCTCAACCAAAAGCACTATGTTTGCTGAAGCGTTTTTTCTTTAATTTTAATTTTATTTTTTTTTCTCAAAAACCGGGTCTATGGAGTTTCTTTAATCTTGATTTACCAATTTTGTAGATCTATAACTAAAAGTAGCTAAAAATTGGATTAATCCATAACTCACCAGCGTCCTCATTTTTTTTTACCAGACAGTTGAGGAAATTTTGGACAGTTTCATACATGAGTGATTTTTTTTTAAGTGCATTTTTTTAAATTTTGTTGGAGGACATTTTTGTTGAGTATATTGCGAAAAATTTTAAAAATTCTCATCAGTAAAGATCTACGCGCTCATTGTTGGAATTCCAAGATGGAGTAGTTTTGCAAATTAATAGTTTTCTAATTTATCTGGTCCGCAAGTCCGCAAATAAGGTGTTCATGCGCTAAAAACATTTATTTGCACTTAAAATATATATATATTTTTTTTTAAATTTGACCGGATTATAATACGTATATCCTAGAAAAGTAAATTAACAACAACTTTGTTTTTAAAATAGAAAGGGAATGTGTGGATTTGGCTGGACAGAGTTGAAATGTTTTGCGAGACATGTGTAAAAGCAGAGTGTGTTATTAGAGAAGGACAATATGTGAAAGAATGCAACTGGCACTAGCCTCGGCGCTAATCAGGGACGGCCGGCCAGGGTTACTCCAGATATTCGACTGCAAGTCTGGCCTCCTTGCGACCCTCAGCCACATCCATCTTGTTCGTAATAAGCTTAGGCCATCCATCAACAGTACAGTCTGCTGCCACTCACCGCTATAGCCTATCAGTTAGGCATTTTCTTCTTTCTAAAAAGTGCATTCTGCTTCTGCAATATTATAAACAAGGGTAATTGAAGGTCCAAAGAAATTTGTCAATGATTTTTTTTTTTTCTCCTTAGAGCGTGTTCTTACGTTTAATTGAGATTCGTATATTCATCCATTTTCAGAGATAAGTTCAACACATTTATGTAGAGAAAGCCTGTGCAATAATTATAACCAACCCATAAATGCTACTTGCAGATTTTTTGCATGTTAGCGGACATCAGTTTGAAACAAATTAGTAGAAAAGATCCACTTTTTCCAATGGTTTTTACTTCCGGTTTCACAAAATAGATCGACCCAACATGTACAATCCGCTATTGGCCTCATTATTAACTACCAAATACAGAAACAGCAGCATTCCAGTGAAATTAGGAGAAAAGATCCACTTTTTCCAATGGTTTTTACTTCCGGTTTCACAAAATAGATCGACCCAACATGTACAATCTGCTATTGGCCTCATTATTAACTACCAAATACAGAAACAGCAGCATTCCAGTGAAATTAGGAGAAAAGATCCACTTTTTCCAATGGTTTTTACTTCCGGTTTCACAAAATAGATCGACCCAACATGTACAATCTACTGTTGGCCTTATTATTAAGTGTCAAATACAAAAAAACAGTAGCAGAGGTTACTGAGAAGCTTTTTTTGATCTCATTTTCGGCCTACGCGTTACAGACAACACTGTCCATCAATGGACATTGAGCTGTAAGAGGCTCCTAGGAAGAGAGAAAATCTAAGGGCCATCAGCTGGATTTGAACCCCGGGATCACCGCGTGGGAATCCAATACGCTAACCTGAGATGACCGCAATACTTTCATTTTCTAGCAAGAGAAATTAATAAATTGAATAAGTTGAAAGAATAATTGGAGTAAGAAAAAGTCTTGTGAGTCGAGGCGAGTAGAAAGTAAGCAATAAGCATTTAAGTAGATCTAATGTTTAGTAAGACATTGTATTCTGAATGACGACGGCGTTTTAGTAAATTTTGCCAGGCTCCGTGGGTTTTGTTGCCGAGCGGTGGAGAATGGTGGTATATATTGGGATTAGAGGTAGCTTGGTAGAGGTAGAGCCACCATGCTACAGATAACATCTAGGCTATCCAACTCTGCTGTTTAATTTGATACCCAATTTCCGGCCGTAGGTGGGTAGCGCAACTTCCATCTAGAGGGGCTTCTCCAGCACCAAACGGAATTCTTTTACACACTCTAAGAACATCTTCTATTTTATCTCGGAATTGTCAGTTGCAAATACTCTAACGCTTCTTTCTATTTCTATTTTTCCCCACTTTTTGCTTACCAGATAAAAGATCTACTAAAAAAGACATCTTTGGACAATGCCAGACAGTCTTGGTTAAATTGTTTAGTAATTTTCCTAAATTTATATTGAAGAATTTAAAAAATAAAATTAATCTTACAAAAGCAAAAACAACCCTAATTTTCTCTTTTTATAGAATTTTAATTTCAACTTTATCTTCAAAACCTTAAAACTTCACTTTACTTTTATTTAAATTTTAAAAGATAGTTTCTGCAAACATTACACAGTCCTTAAAACCGTACATTACACAGAAATATCACATTAGAGGCAACCGTAATTTTTACTAATTCCTTAGAAATACCCTAAAAAAAGAAAAACAAAACACAAAAATTCATTGAAAAAACGCTAGAGATCTATTTGTTAGTAATCTCAAATGAGCAGATTAAACAACATCTCGAAGCCAATTTCTAGATCATCTCAAAAAAATATGTTAAGCAAATAAAGTGCGAAACAAAAAAGATAAATCGAAGTCGAAATCTCTAAAATGTCGAATAATATCTACAATATCAACATAATTAGTTATAAAAATTTAAGTAATTTTACTGCATTAACGTTTCCTTCACATTTTTAGAATTTATTAGATGTCACAGATTATGAATGAACTGGCCAGCATAAGGGTCTGAGACATCTAATAAATTCTAAAAAATATTAATGAATATTAATGCAGTAAAATTACGTAAATATTAATGAATTAATGAAGTTGGGTACTTGCTGATTTGTGTTCCCTTTGGCGTTTAATCAACCCTTATACTTAACATTTTAAACTGTAAGTTTTTGTTAAGGAGATTTTTGTACCTTTTGGATAGATTTTTCTTTTTGTCTATTATTTGGGTGGGGCAAACTCCCCTCCTTATGAGGCATAGCGTCGAGACTTTTAAAGTACAAGTCTGAACAAAATTTCGATTCGAATGACACTTCATTCATGAAAATCGGTTCACGCCTCGATAATTTGAAACGATTGCTATACTTCCTCTTAACAAGTGTAAGAGCAGAATGTCGTTTTAATGTTACGTAGGGGAGCCCTAACCCTATCATCCTACCAAATTTTATCAAAATCGGGCCAAGATTTACAGAGAAATTAGAAATAATAATTTTGGAGGGGGCCTTACATAAAGGGGGCTAACTCCTCTCCCATTCAATGTACAGCGTCGAGACCCCCAAAAGGCACATCTACATAAAATTTCGAATCGAATGACACCTCATTCATGAAAATCGGTTTACGCGTTTAGGCGCTACGCAGTTTACAAAAAAGGTAACAACAACAAGAAGAAGAACAACAACAACCATTTTTGAAAAAGCCGTTTTTGCTCATTTTCAGCAACTTTTTTCTCGAAATCTATTATATCTATGTTGTTGCAAAAAAATTACGGTTGTAAAGGAGGATATGCCCTACATTTTAAAGAAAATTTGGGAATTTTATCTTTTATAGAAAAAGAGAAAAAAATTGTCAAAGTTGGGAGTTATCCAACGTTACGCTTTTTCGTGCAGTTTTTGACGATCAACCCTTATACAACTGTCCTACCGGACAGTTTTAATAAATAATATTCGCTAAGTGGTACTCGTAGTATTTTCTAAATTTGAAGAATTTTACTTAAAAATTTAACGCTACTTTATTAAAACTACCCGGTAGGACAGTTGGTTGATCGTCAAAAACTGCACAAAAAAATGCGTAACGTTTAAAAAGACTCAACTTTAACAATTTTTTTCTCTTTTTCTATAAAAAATAAAATTCCCAAATTTTCTTTATAATATAGGGCAAATCCTCCTTTATAACTATACTTTTTTTTATGCAACAACCCAGATCTGATAGATTTCGAGAACAAAAAGTTAACGAAAATGTGTAAAAACGGCAATTGCAAAAATTATTGTTCTTGTTCTTCTTCTTGTAGTTGTTACCTTTTTTGTAGACAACGTAGCGCCTAAACGCGTGAACCGATTTTCATGAATGAAGTGTCATTCGATTCAGAATTTTATGTAGATTTTCTTTTAGAGGGTCTCAAAGCTGTAGATCTAATGGTAGAGGAGTTAGCCCCATGTATGTAAGACCCCTTTCAATTATTACCGATAATTCTGTAAATTTTAGCCCGATTTTGATCAAATTTTGTAAAATGAATAATATATAAGAGTTTTTGTACTTTTAAGGGGGAAGCCTACCTAGTTTCTTATGGAATCTGCCTAGAAAATCACAAAAGAAATGTGAAAAAGCCTTACGGCCTTGTCTCAAATTCTTACATCCCAATCGAAATTTTGGTTTAAAATTTCATACTCTAATTTTACACAAGTTAGAACCGTAAAATGGAACTTAAAAGTAGTGCTTAACTTTACCTCTTTCTCAGAACTTCGTAATTATAAAGTTGTCTGGGTAAATGTTTAAAATAAATGTATAAGTAAGTCTGTTGAAAGTATAAACAATTTTTTTTTTTTAAATCGCTAAAATTTTTAACAAAAATCGCTAAAATCTTTTCACTAATCGCTAATTTTTCTCAAAAATAGCTTTTCTGATGAACTGATTTTCTTAAAATTCAGTATTTCATTTACATTATTAAATCTTATTAATATTATAATAGATGGTAAGACCGGAAATTACACTGAAATAACACTGTAGAGATAAGCCAGCGCTACTCATCAACTAAAAGTGATTTTAATTTGCACGACTATAATAATAGTTTCTCTGACTAAATTAGTGTAAGAGAAAACCAAAATTTGTTTTTCATCAGAACGATGCTGTTGCCCACAAAGAATCATTAGCAATAGAATAACTGAGGAATTTGATGTATTCATCAACAATCGAACAATTAATCGAATCAAGGTCCAAAGTTTCTTGTAAATAGAGAAGAAATTCCTCGTTTAATCCCCTTCGGTCTTTGTGTAAACAACAACATGAACTTTACCTCAACAGTAAATAAATTTATTGACCTCTACAGTTGCGTTTCTACTTTTTTCAAGCTGAAAGCATTGCAAACTCTCAATTACAGCAGAGCAAGTGGCCCGTATTATTGCATTAGTTGAGGATGGACGGAGTCAGCGGTACGCAGCACGAACGTTAGGGTTGCCTGAGACCACCGCCCGTAGAGCCATCCATCGTTACTGGGAGACAGGCCTCTGCACTCGCAGGCAAGGTTCGGGTCGACCAAGAGCCACAGAAGCACTTGATGACCGATTTATTAGAATTCACACTTTAAGAAATCGTACATCAACTGCTTCTGAAACAGCTAAAACACTGCTTACTGTTCGTGGAGTTTCAGTCAGTGCCGAAACCGTACGAAGAAGGTTCGCTGAAATGAATTTACGCTCTAGGAAGCAAGCCACAGGACCATTGCTCACCGTAGACCATAGGAGAGCCCGTCTAGAGTTCGCTAGGGAACACCGCAACTGGTCTGAGGACGATTGGAGAAACGTTCTCTTTTCAGACGAGTCCCGTTTTGCTCTCTATGCATCTTATGGGTTTACCCAGTTTACCGAAGGCCTGGGGAGCGCTACGCTCCGTGCAATATTTCTGGTAGACTACCATTCGGAGGTGGTTCAGAGATGGTGTGGGCTGGGATTTCTATGGGGGCATAGACTGAGCTCCACGTGTTCAACAGGGCAATCTTGAAGGCAGATTTGTATGTGAGGGAAATTTTGCAGCAATATGTGATACCCTATCACCATTTATTGGGGAGAATTTTATTTTTAAGCAAGATAATGCCCGACCACACACTGCCGCCTGTGTTGTTCAATATCTCCACGATACTGGCTTTCGTGTTCTGAGATGACCAGCACGCAGCTCGGATTTAAACCCTATTGAACATCTTTGGGATGAGCTGGGTAGGCGATTAAGATGGAGAAATAATCCTCCCAGGAGCTTAGAATTTGCGAGGTGCTCTGGTGGAGATATGGCAGGAATTAACACAAGATTTCGTGAGAAATTTAATAAGGAGTATGCCGAGGAGATTGGATGCAGTAATACGAGCAATACACGTTACTAAAATTCTTTTTCTCTTCTTTTAATCGGAAGAAATACATTTTTTTTCCAAACTCATATTTTGCCGAGAAGTACTTTTTTGTTAAATTAAAGGTTTTTATTTCTTTTAGATCATTTTTTATTTTATTTTAGCCTTCCCGTAACTTTATACTTCTCATATTTGCTAACTAAAATAAAATGTAGAACAAAAAAGTTACAGAGAAAAAAAAAATAACGCATTTTTAAAGTGCGCCACTTTTTTTGTGGAGCAGTGTATGTGGACGAATGCAAAAACACTCAGTTAAAGGTAAACACATTAGAAGCATGTATTTCCATCAAATACAACTTTCAAATGAACTGTATGGAATTTTATGACTTTTTTAAAGCGTGGATCGGCGCTATTAAAAGAATTTAATTCTACTGAAAAGTATCACAATTAATTGCTGTTCATTATTTTTGGTGACTGATTCATAGTTTCAATAGGATGAAAAAGTAATTGCCATTTCAGTCGTGATACATTTATTCTGCCGAGCTTTCGACCTAGGGACAAGGGTCATCTTCCAGGCTGTGGAACATATTTACAGATTGTGCTAGAAATGATATACATATCTAAGACAGAAAACAGTTTAAATTTCAAGACAGACACGAACAATTTAAACAACATTATACGCGGACTTGCTACAAAATATTTGACAATTGGCAACACTGACACCCACACAACCTAACACATATCACACACAGACCGATCACACTCAGTCCATGAACAGACAAGACAGAAGACACACCAACCCTGAAATGTAAAAATATTACTTTGTAAACTAGGTAAATAATTTTTGTAAATTTCGTTACATTATACATATTCATTTTAATAGAATCATTGTTAACAATCTGTAAACATGTTCCACAGTCCTGAAGATGACCCTTGTCCCTAGGTCGAAAGCTCGGCAGAATAAATGTATCACGACTGAAATGGCAATTATTTTTTCATCCTATCACAATTAATGTTATGTTAATTTTTAGAATGTGTGTATAAGAGTAATAATTAAGATTGCTTAAAATTTTAATGTTTGAATTGTTGTATTGCACTATTTTCAACATTGATTCATTTATTTATTTGGGTGTATTATACATGTACAGGAATAAACGTTACAATACAGAGTTGCATTTACACAATAAGCGATAATTAATTAAAAAACTAAGGTGAGAGGGGGGCACCTTTGAACAGTTTTAATTTCTCTCCAAACATTTAAAAAAAATATGATTGGTAATTTTCTCCATATGTTGTGGTAGACCTGTTGTATTATCGATAGAGTTTCCCTTCGTTTTCATTGTTTGATAAAGTCCAGAATTGAGGAATGTTATATTTTGTAAGGTGGAAGTAAATATTTTTGTCGCAGCTTTGGAAGTGTATTGTAGAAGATTGTAGTGGACAAGGTGTATTGTTAGTCCATATTAACGTTTGGAATTCGTATTTTTAAAACCTAGTATTTACAAAAGTCTATTTGCTTGCAAAAAGTGTTGGATACTATATTTTCTTTTATGGAAGGAGTGGGGGCAGATTTCAACATCACAGTGACTTTTTTCTGTACTTTAAGAAGCGCAACAAACCGAATATTTTTGTTCAAACTTCCTAAACCCATCATCACTTCGGGTACAACATCCCCGAACTAGATTTCAGTGTTTTAAAAGAGAAAGTAATGTAGTAGTCGAGAGAAATAACTGATAGGTAGATTCAGAGTAAAGTAATATCATTTCTTTCTATTTTATATTGTGTTCAAAGCTACCCCCCAGTGGGGCCAGATATTAACATTTGACACAAAATTTTTAAATTCAAAAAAATATAGATATGTATGTAAAGTACCAACTGTTTATTGATATAGATCTGTTCAGGATACTTAAAAGTTGTAGAAAACAAAATAAAAAGGTTCAATAATACGATTCTGGTGCACTCTGTGAACAGAAAATGTAAATTCTGTTCTAATGTGCCCCCCTCTCACATAAATAAACTTTAAACTTTAAAAAACAATGATAATTCAAACTGAAAAATATAATACGATATGTCCTTTATTTTCCCTCCAAAAAATATGATCACCGTAAGCAATAAGAGAACTTTTGTTAATAATTCATACCAAGACTTCAAAAAATGAATGCAAAAAAATTTGACGCGACGATGTTAAGCAGCGGAATAAGTGGTAGAAAGTATGCGCTATTTTAGGCAGTAAAATAAATATGTGGCTAGCAAAAGGCAAGAGTAATGTAGGGCCCTCTTCGGGGCCATATGACCGCACTTGATTATGTCGGCATTAGTGCGCTCTCGGCTACAAACTAACCAGCTAGCACTTGCCGCTTGTTAATTGATCTAATCTTTCTGCCTCTACGAACCGCTCCAACTTCTTTATGCTAGTATTCTCTCCCAGTACACATAAATTTGATCCTTTTAAGCCACTTTTATCCTAATATCTTCTATTGAACATCTGTGTGCACTTACACTGTTATTAGGGCCACTTTTATCCTGCGTAGAATGTTCGCCAATTGAAATCCCATTACCATATCATTTTTCTTCATTTTTTCCCCCTAACACTCATTTTTTTATTTTTTTTATTTTGTAACATAACGCTTTTTCATTTTATTTTTTATGTTCCATCATTATTATTTTATGTAGGGCTTAATTCTAGCTAGCATAGAGTTTGCCCGCTTCTCGCAATTAACGTTTTAGTACTTAATTCTTCGTATGTTAATGATACTCGTTACCATAAGATGTCTCGAGGAAATATATTTATGCGTTATGTCACACGCGAGGAGGGAAAATATCCACTAATTATGATGGCGAGCTTGCCGGAATATTATTAGCTCTTGATAAAGTGAAACGGGATCCTTGGTGCTGTATTGTGGTCTTTGTTGACTCGCGTGCGGCGATTTCTAGCTATAGCTGGAGCGAGCTATGCAGAGTCGGCAGTCTTAGCGAAATGCAGAGCAGCGATTGAGGCTGCTAATGAAAGCAATAAGATTATAGAGCTCAAAATGGATTCCACGGCACTGTGGGCTTCTTGGAAACGAGAGGGCTGATGAATTGGCAAAAAGAGGTGCGCAAATGGATCAACCTGAGCAACCAACCTCAATGCACGCTTTGAAAAGGATAACTGCTGCCTGTCTTCGATCAGTGAAGTGAAGTGCAGACAAAAAGCAAAAGCGGATGGAAAACGGTGGCAAGTATTGGTTGAACCAGGTGGAACTCGTCCTGCTACAGACTGCTCCACGGGTCAAGATTATTTGCAGGCCCACCTATATCGCATTGGGTTCGCGGCGGACCCGACCTGCATTCTGTGTGGAAGAGAGGACATGTCCTCCGAACACCTTGACGTGTGTCCTTCTATCGAGAACATAAGAAATCTTATTCTATCGGACGATATATACAGAAATTTGTGTACTGGGAAGCCCGACGTCGGATGACATAACCGCCGTGACTTACGGGTGGCGTAGATAAAAAAAAAGAAAAAAACACACCCACCAGGAGTGCGAAAACTTAGTCTAGTAGATTAGTTTATCTAAACTACGGTTTCACAGGGATGTTAAACGTTACACCCTGAATTGGATGTTATATAGACATAAAAGTGATTAATATAGTTAATAATTTTTATTAAATGATGCGCAAAGAGGGAGTCATAAAATAGGTAATGCTTCATAATTATCACCAGTTAGTAGGGCACCAGCCGAGCGGTTAGAGGCTTTCACCTGCGACGCTAAATCGTGTATTGTGTGGTACTGAGGTTCGATTCCCGGTCTGTAGGCTTTGGATTTTATTTACTGGTTAATAAAAGAAATTTACAGTAAAGTATTGTTTGCTCATCGCCTTCGTCTACGACAGCTAATTGGTAGTTGGACGTAAAACCCGTCTGAAAAATTAGGCGATTACTCTACTTTACTTTCATTTAAATAAGGACACTCCCATAAAGGACACTCTCACTAGCGACCACATCTATTTACGGATAGTTTTTGCATTTCCCCGTTTTACCTTTATACACTTTCTATATAAAAGAACCTTTGTCTAACAGTCACTCTACATAGCGACCGCGGGCATTGATTTTTGGGGAACGGATTAAATGTTTCACCTCCCACCAACGACCACCTTATTATTAAAAGTTCGTTTGACGCGGTGATAAAAATAATTATCCCCTCTCAAGTTTTTCTTTTTTTCTGGTTTTCCCTAAGGTTTCCTATATAAGCTCCATACATCTTGTACCATTTTAATCATTTTTCAATATAACTTTGGACGAACAATATTATTTTTTCCGATGTCTCTTAAACGAAAGTGGTTAACTCTAGAAGAGAAAATAAATGTGTTGGAAGATTTTGCAAAAACCAAATCGAGCTATCGTCAACTTGCCGAAAGCTATGTTCTATTTACCTAATAATAGATGACGGTATGATGATAATTTAACCATAAATTATTATTGTCATGAATAAATGTGATTATTATTATAAAAATTATTAATTAAGTCTATAATATGTAGTTTTTTGATAATTTTTTTGGATAATTAAGAAAAATTTGGTGCTTATCATATAGCTAAATAATTATGCAATTATGTACGTTTTTAAATCTATTAATAATAAACAATTTTTAAATAGATGTTTGGAACAAAAACCCATATTTTTTCATTATGAAACTTGCCTACCTCCTTCTAACGACCACCTCCAAACAGCGGCCACTTTGCTTTCCCCCGCCAGTGTCCGTTATTGAGAGGTTCGACTGTATCTGAAGTTATTGGCCCACGGAAAAACTTTTTTTTCAGTGCCCTGCCGATCTTTGGACAGTGTTCTCTAGTTACAGACAACACTGTCCATTCCCAGACAGTGAACTGTGAGAAGCTTCTACCTACCTACCTACCCCATGGGCGCTACGGCCCTATCTGGGGCCTCCTCCACTATTTTTTCTATTCGGCTTGGTCGTAGGCGTATCTCCGCCATCTTCTAACACCCATCTCTCACAAACCTTCCTTCACTACGCCATTGTCCTAGGCTGAAACCCAGCCTTAAAATCTAGCAAGACTCGATAACAACGTAACAACTATTTCTCAGACTCTAGGGACTTTGAAACAGATATTTTTAAAGAAAACTTAAAATCAAAAATCTGCACGTATATCACGGTTCGCCTAGAACGATATTAATTGAAAAGTTCACCAACATGAATAATTTTTTTTTCTCCTCATTATTTGGGTCAAAACTAACCAAAATTCACTGAAAACCAAATCGGTTTACGGTGCGGATTTTTTTTTTTTAATTTTTCAGGTCAAAAAACGGCTTATTTTGCATTGTTAAGCCTAATAAATGGAAAAACAATACAGTTTTTTGCAAAACCAATGAATGCATTTTGAAGCTGAGGGAATTTCCGACAGATTGATGTATTTTGATAAAAATGAAATTTCGACATTCAAAATCAATAAAAAAGACATTTTTGAGCAAAATAAGGCAAAAACAAGGGTTTCTCGCATTTCAAAGCTTACTTAACAAATAAATCATCGTTTTTTTGTGGAAGGGAATGGGACTTTTCAAAAATGAGAAAAATTCCTGCAAAATACAATATTTATACACTGGGAAAAGGGAAGTTTTCCAATTCAAATTTATTATTTAATGAAACTTTTTGGATTACTACGCCCTGCAATGCGATAAAAAATTATTTGGGCTCTTTTAATCCAAAAACTTTCATTAAATTGGTTTTCAATGGATTTTGGTTAGTTTTGACCCAAATAATGAGGAGAAAGAAAAATTTTTCATGTTGGTGAACTTTTCAATTAAAATCGTTCTAGGCGAACCTGATATAACAAGTTTTTGTTAACAGAATAAGAAAATGTAAGAAAGACGTACAACAATAAGAAAGTAGAAATCACTCACTTTGTTGGAAGTAGAAATGTTAACGATAAGGTTTTTTTGGAGAAGGAATCAGAGACAAATAAGAGAATAAATTCGAGTTAAAATGAACACAGGAGTTGATATCTGTTTGTAAAGTGGAATGAGAAATTGTACCAAAAATTACCAGGACTGTAACCTCCTCAAGTGCCGGCAAATCCTGGCAGGATGAATAGCAGATTTAGTAAAAAAAATAACCACCCTCAAAGAGCCAAAAGGCATTTTTTATCGACGCTGAATAAAAAAAGGGGTTTAGTGGAAATAATGTTAATACTCTTGTTTGGCAGGTTTGCCTATATAAATCAGGAACGTGTTTACCAGGCGAAGCACACAGAATTAGGCCAGGACAGTGCGCGTTTTGTGGTGAGAATCTACAGTTAGGCCTTTCTAATCGATAGCATTTCTAATTGTGTGCAGCATCAGTTTTTATACTTGACATTGTTTCCGAATCCCATCATCCAATCTAGAGCTTTCTGCAGCGTTAGCCAATAGTACCAATCAAAACCGTCAAACAAATACATCATCAACAAACACATCAATGCCGTCTCATTTACTCATAGGTTATTATTAGTCAGCATTTCAATTGTAATAAAAACTGTCGAAACTGCAAAAAAAATAACTCCTGATTATGTAAAGTCAAATTGCTTGTCAACAAAATTTTCCTTGAATTTGGAATTCCAACAGTATTCTAACAATTCATTTAAATTATACAGGGTGTTCATTTTAAGACGGCTCAAATTCATTTCATGCTTAAACGGTTGATCTGAGCAAAAAACAGGTAAAGGAACAAATTTTAGATTCCTGCGTCCAAAAGTAAGGGTTCGCAGTTGACCCCCCATTTTCATATACACAGTTTTAAAGAGTATAAAAAGTTATGAAAGAAACCGGAAACCGCAATTCGATATCTTCAAAATTAAAGGTGCTAGGCCATTTCAAAATCTGGATATTTATTAATCATATTTCAATTTTTTAACTTGTTATCAAAGAGAAAGAAGAGCACGCGATAGGTCATTTTTATGTATTTTTTTCATCCCCTTTCTACTGAAAATATTGCCAAGGCTGTGAAGCTAGTATTTTTTCTAGATATCGGGAAATAAGTCGTTTTCCGAGTGATTTTTCTAAGCAATAATCAAATGTTTAGAGCTTTAGATGTTCTCAAGCATACCCAAAATGGCTAAAAAATAATTTTACATCTGTTACAAACAAGAAGGTTTAATAATTATTTGGTAATTTTGGGAGAATTGCGTTTAATTACCAAAAAAAAAATTGGAAACCTCCTGCCACATATTTAAGTGATCCAATATCTTTCATGTAAAGGATCAAACTTATTCCTTAATTTATCAAATAATGCACTTTACGCAGCTTGTGCAGCATGTACTCCTCTAATGGTGCCTCCTCTGGCTCGCAAGCCAGATTAGCCAGGAGATTATCAACTGCTCTCTGTATAACTTCATAATTTTTTTTTTCTTTTTATAACTTTTTATACTCTTTAAAACTGTGTACATGAAAATGGGGGGTCAACTGCGAACCCTTACTTTTGGACGCGCGTCTGCCGCGTACGCGATCAAGAATCTAAAATTAAATCACATATTCTGAAACTAGAGGTGACGGGCAACAAATTTTTCCTCTACCATTTTTTGCTCAGATCAACCGTTTAAGCATGAAATGCATTTGAGCCGTTTTAAAATGGAACACCCTGTATAAGCACCAGAACAGTAATTCGGACTGAAATAACATTAGGCTTGGCAATATTTTTAGTAGAAAAGGGATGAAAAAATACATAAAAATGGCCTATCGCGGGCTCTTCTTTCTCTTTGATAACAAGTTAAAAAATTGAAATATGATTAATAAATACCAGATTTCGAAATGGCCTAGCACCTTTAATTTTGAAGATATCGAATTGCTGTTTCCGGTTTCTTTCATAACTTTTTATACTCTTTAAAACTGTGTACATGAAAATGGGGGGTCAACCGCGAACCCTTACATTTGGACGCGCGTCTGTCGCGTACGCGATCAAGAATCTAAAATCAAGACACATATTCTGAAACTAGAGGTGACGGGCAACAAATTTTTCCTCCACCAATTTTTTGCTCAGATGTATTTCGTTTATTTTTACTTTTTCTGACTCAGATGGTTCAAATATAAACAAGTTAATAAATGACTAAAGAATACGTCCCTGTTTTGGTCCCTGAGGAGACCCAATGTTCATTATGCTACATCCACGCTGAATCAGATGTTCATCCAGATGAATCGTATTATTTTGTACAATTCTTTATTAGTAGTAAACATTTTTGTCGATATTTCCCGATTTCAATGTCTACAATGGGAATTGTGTACCTTTTGGCGTTTAATCAATCCTTATACTTAAGTTTTTAAATTGTAAGTATTTTTGTTAAAGTGATACAACGATAGAATACGCGATAGAGCGAAAACCTGCTTGAAACTCATGTAAAACACTTTTGAAACTAATACAGTGTTACGCTCTCTCTAAGGCGAGAACGTAATGTATTAGTGCTCACCAGCTATCAGCGGAGAAGGGGGTGGGTGAAGGAAAAAAAAAGACAAAAAGAAAAAAAAAGGTTGAGCGCCACGCCGTTTTTTTTTATTCTGAATGGGGGGGATACGGCGAAACCCAAAACAAAACAATAGAAAATAAAATCAAAATTAATAGGGGATGAAAATAAAGTAGGAGTAAGAAAAAACCAAAAAAAAAAGAATTAACCCAAGAAATGCTTGGCAACCACGGTCTGTTTCCGTGGTAATGAAACCGCTTGTAATGTTGGCTCCTTTACAATTCTGAAATATAAAAAAATACAAAAGAGTTTAATATTAAAACTGTCCGGTAGGACAGTTGTATAAGGATTGATCGTCAAAAAGTGCACGAAAAAGCGTAACGTTAAAAAACACCCAACTTTGACAATTTTTTTCTCTTTCTCTATAAAAGATAAAATTCCCAAATTTTCTTTAAAATATAGGGCAAACCCTCCTTTATAACTGTAATTTTTTTGCAACCCCCCAGACCTAATAGATTTTGAGAAAAAAGTTGCCGAAAATGAGCAAAAACGGCATTTTCAGAAATTGTTCTTCTTCTTCTTCTTGTTGTTGTTGTTACCTTTTTTGTAAACTACGTAGCGCCTAAACGCGAGAACCGATTTTCATGAATGAGGTGACATTCGATTCGGAATTTTATGTAGATGTGCCTTTTGGGGGTCTCGACGCTGTACACCGAATTAGAGAGGAGTTAGCCCCCTTTATGTAAGGCCCCCTTCAAAATTATTATTACTAATTACTCTGTAAATCTTAGCCCGATTTTAATAAAATTTGGTAGGATGATAGAGTTAGGGCTCCCCTACGTAACATTAAAGCGGCGATCTGCTCTTACACTAGTTAAGGGGAAGTATAGCAATCGTTTCAAATTATCGACAAGTGAACTGATTTTCATGAATGAAGTGTCATTCGAATCGAAATTTTGTACAGATTTGCACTTTAAAAGTCTCGTCGCTACGCCTCATATGGAGGGGAGTTTGCCCCACCCAAGTAAGGCCGTTTCTAAAACTATTATTACCAATATTTCTATAACGCTTTGTCCGATTTTGATAAAATTTAGCACGAAGAAGTGATTAAAGCTCCTCTACATGGCTGTGAAGTGCCATCATGCTCTTACACCTACTAAGAGGAAGTACTGAAATCGTTAAAATTATCAATGGGTGAACCTATTTACATTAATGAATTGTCGTTCGATTCAAAATCTTTGCCTCTTTGCCTTTTAGGGAGAAGTACTGTAATCGCCCGTTTATTTTTCTTACTCCTCTTAAAAGGAAGGTCTGAAATCGCAGTTTAAATTTGCTTTTTACGTACAAATACCTTCCTATTTTATATAAAAAGGCTTTCTCAAAAAAATTGTTATTGAGGATGGTTTGGGGACCGCAACTATAATCATTCTTTAAAAAGATCTCTCCAGTGGTAGTTACGGTTCCTACTTAACACCTTATCAGGTTATAATGTTAGAATTGCTTATTCCAAATTTAAAAAAAACAGTAAAGCAGATATGTAACTTAGCAAAATAGACAAAAATGAAAATCTATCCAAAAGGTACAAAAATCTCCTTAACAAAAACTTACAGTTTAAAAAGTTAAGTATAAGGGTTGATTAAACGCCAAAAGGTACACAAATCAGCAAGTACCCAACATTTCATTCAAGCTTAGTTGATATAATTTAAGTAATTTTGCTGCATTAACTTTTCCTTCACATTTTTTAGAATTTATTAGATGTCACAGAACCTTATGCTGGCCATTTTCATCTACAAAAAATTTGTTCAAGTAGCACTGTAGATTGACTGTAATATCTATTAATCTATAATAATCAAACTATTAATTACAGGTTAAAAAGAAAACGTTATAAAAAATAAAAAAAATTACGAGGCTACAAAATTTAAAAACTTTTTTAAAAAAATGCTTACACCAACATACATCAATGATTTCGATTATTTTATTTTTAATAAAAATCGTCTGTTTAAGTTCATTCTTCGATTAAAGTAATTGTTACTTTATGTAGTAGTCAAACGTTTATAATAATAGGTAATAATTATCTGGCTTTATAGAAAATAATATAGTTTTCTTCAATCACACTCTCAATGTAGCTGTTCTTCTCACAATGTTATATATATGTTATGTAATATAAAATAAATAAGTATTGCATACTTTTAGGACAGATAATTATTCCAGTATTTTACTGTAAGTAAAATTAAATTACAATTGAGAAATGAATAATTGTTGAATAATATACTTGTTATTAACTGTGTGTTATTTGTGCTCACGAATATTTCGGTTAGACGAATTCAAGTCTGAAATATTGTTTTAAATCCTCCGTGATTCAAATTTAAACAGTAGCCGACTCTAACTTTGTATTTTTCTACTTTAACATGCATGTATAAGATGTGACAACTTCAGAATAAAGGGCATATTAAAGATAAATCAGAAGAATAATAATTATTTGGAATAGAGTTAAAATAAAGTACCTATTTAAAAACGAAGATATAATATACATTTTATCATAAGTATAACCAAATAATATTATGAACGAACTGGCCAGCATAAGGGTCTGTGACATCTAATAAATTCTAAAAAATGTGAAGGAAAAGTTAATGCAGCAAAATTACTTAAATTATATCAACTAAGCTTGAATGAAATGTTGGGTACTTGCTGATTTGTGTACCTTTTGGCGTTTAATCAACCCTTATACTTAACTTTTTAAACTGTAAGTTTTTGTTAAGGAGTACCAAGTATGGCTTGTATTAAACAATTACAAGGCTGAACGAAAACAATAATAATGATAAAAGTAATTGGATATACAATGTTCCCAAAAGTTCACTCTCAACAACTACCACAACAAAAATAAATAAAGGGAAAGGTGTTACTTCTGAGGCTACTTCTTTCTTCGAGCAGACAGCCTGTCCTCCGCCAGCCCCTTTCAGGAATTTCTTGTGGTGTCCCTCGATGGAAGGAATTGAGGAGTAAAGCGATCACCCAATCCTTTCTTGCCAAAGTACTCAGCTCGCTCTTCTCACCTCAACTTAGCTCTCGTCTAGCCCAAAACTAGATTTTTCTCTGTGTGGCCACACTCAACTTGTCGCTCCTGTCACCAAAACTCAACTGTCCTTTTTTTGTAGTTTTATTTTCTATCCAGGTGACTTTTTTTTTTCTTTTTTTTTAATCTTTTATTGTAACTTACCACTGCAACAGGTTGCAACATGCAAATATGGTGAAAGAGAAAAGAAATAACAGGAAATCATGGGTGGAGAAGGCACCCAGTGGTGTCACTCCAGTAACGTGCTCAGCTACACTGCTCTCACGATGAGAGAAGATCACGAGGCCATCTTCTCTTCAATCTCCTTAGAGGATTACCTGGTAATGTGGAGGAAGATAGGTGTTCTATGAGAGGGTTAGGATGAGCTGCTGTAGAGGAATGAAATTTGAAGAAACGAGTGTTAGCAAGATCTGTAATGAAAGGGATTTTGAGATCATTGTGGATGGTGAGATTAGATACATAGAACGGAGCATTAAGAAGTTTTCGAAGTATTTTTGACTGTAATGTCTGGAGACGTAGTGAGTTGGAACGCTTAGTCGATCCCCATACTTCTATGCCGTATGACCAAATGGGTTGCAGTAACATTAGATATAAGAGTCTTTTGTTGTCTAGGTTAAGTTTCGATCGTTTGTCAAGTAGTCTGGCGAGAAGTTTTGTAGCGTTGGTTAGTTTCTTGTCTTTTCCAGTCTAGTATGGGGATTCCATGTCAACCGTTTGCTTCTAGGTGCAGTCCAAGGTAGCGTACTTTGTCCACAGTTGGTATAGAAGTTTGGTTCAAGATGACAGGAGGTAGGATTTTCCGTCTGAGAGTAAATACTATAAACTTTGACTTCGAAACGTTGGTTTTGATTCTCCATTTGAAAAGCCAGTCCTGTAAGTGGTTGATGTGTGTTTGTAGAGTTCGTGTAGCGATAAGAGGATCGGAATGTGGTGATAAGATAGCAGTATCGTCAGCAAAGGTGGAGAGGATAGTATTTGGATGTTGAGGTATGTCTGCTGTATACAAGGAGTAAAGAATAGGACCTAGGACACTGCCCTGAGGAACACCAGCTCGAGCTAGACGGATGACTTTTTTTTTTTTTTAAACCCATTCCCACATGATTTAATTCATTTTTCTGCAACCATGTAGGGAAGTTCTCATTACTCAATTAAAATCAGCTGTGTAATGCCCAACTTCCCACACTAGTGGGGGGAAATTCCCATTAGTGTCACTTTCCGCACTAGTGTGTGGAAAAACTTTATTGTGCTTCCTTGATATAAGAAGTTTTGTTATTAACATAAATATTTTCTGTAAAACTTTAATAAGCTTATTTAACGTAACTAAATAATTAAAAAACGAATATTAAAAAATAAAATAAAAATTGAAAGGAATATAGAAATAAAAATAATACTTTAATAAATAATTAGATATTTTTAATTATAACAGTTAAAAAGGTTATAGTGTTACCTTATAGAAATTTAAAATGGATTCTAGTGATTCCTGTTTAGAAAACACTCCTCCATCAATAAAAGAAACAGCAGAAAATGTAATAAGTAATGTAAATAATTGTAATATAACAATAAATGTTTATAATAAATAAATTACTTTTTGTAGACTGTAAAAATGAAATATTTAATTTTTTTAGTCAATAAATCTAATGGTTGCAGAAAAAATATAATATTTAACTCTAGTGTAAAGTATTTTCCTCACACTCGGCAATTTGCACTTGCACTCGCATCGCTTCGCTCGCTCGTGCGTGCAAACCCTGCCTCGCTTTAGGAAAAGTACTACTTTCCACACTTGTTAAATAAATAACTATTCCACACAGCACTGAATTTAACAAAATAAATAAAAATAAGTAAAATCTTTAGAAGTTCTAATATTTTATAGAAATGAAATCCAAATTTCCTGAACCTCCGGTAGCCACTATTAAAACAGTCACAAAAGCACGAACAACCTCTATTCCGCCATTTTTCTTCCCCTTAGGTAATATACTAATTTGAAATTAGTAACAATAGGCTATTGTATTCACAAAGAAAAGTTCTCTCTAGTTTTGCAATAAATTATTATTATTATTTTTATATAGTAAGGAAATAAATAATGTGGATATGGCTTTTGTCAAACTACTTAGAACTACTCCACCCTCGTATGTACAAGAGTTCAAAACATTCTAAAGCTTTTGTAGAGATTCATTGAGAGCGTAATTGTACATATTCGAACGGTATTCTGTCTGTTCCAGGAGTTTTATTTAATTTAGTTTTTCATTGTTCAATATTTTATTCAACATTTCAATTCTAATTTCTTTGTCCAACTCACAATAATATATTAAAGGTCAGTCAGTATATGATAAAACAGAACTATTTTTTTTTTCCTCATAATTTTTGAAAATATTCAGTTATGTCGCATGGATAGCAATGGATTGGAATTAAATCAAGTATTACGAGGGTCGTTTGAAAAGTCCGTGCAAAGTCAGAGAGATAGCACTACTGGCGCGCATCGAGGTTATGTTTAGTTAGTAGCATCTCTTGGAAGAACACACGCCAAGTTTCAGCCAGATCGGTCTATTTCTTTGTGTTTGGCATTCGTTTGAATCGAGGAAGTCGAGTGATTTTCAAAAAATGGACGAAAAAGAATTTCGTGTGTTGATTAAACACTACTTTATGAAAGGCAAAACGCCTCAGGAGACTAAAGAGAAGCTTGATAAACATTATGGTGACTCTGCACCTTCGATTAGAACAGTTTATAAGTGGTTTCAAAATTTTCGGAGTGGCCATATGGGCACAAGTGACGCTGAACGTTCTGGACGCCCTGTTGAGGTTACTACTCCAGAAATCATTGATAAAATCCATGATATGGTGATGGATGACAGAAGAGTGAAGGTGCGTGAGATTGCTAGTGCTGTGGGCATCTCGAATGAACGGGTACATAATATTTTGCATCAACATTTGGACATGACAAAGCTATCCGCAAGATGGGTGCCGCGATTGCTCACGCTTGACCAAAAACGAAATCGTGTGAAGTGTTGCAGCTGTTCCAGAAGAATCCGCAGGACTTTAAGCGTCGTTTCGTAACTGTGGATGAAACATGGATACATCACTACACTCCTGAGACCAAAGAACAATCTAAACAATGGGTTACCAAGGGAGAATCTGCGCCAAAAAAGGCGAAATCCGTTCCTTCGGCCAGAAAGATTATGGCGACTGTCTTTTGGGATTCGCAAGGAATAATCCTCATCGACTATCTGGAAAAGGGTAAAACTATTACAGGTGCATATTATTCATCGTTATTGGACCGTTTGAAAACCGAGATGCAAGAAAAACACCCACGATTGGCCCACAAAAAAGTCCTTTTCCATCACGACAACGCACCAGCTCACACCTCAGCAGTTGTGGTCGCAAAATTAATGGAAATAGGGTTCCAACTCGTTTCACATCTCCCCTATTCTCCAGACTTGGCTCCCTCGGACTACTATTTGTTCCCCAATATGAAGAAATGGCTGGCGGGAAAAAGATTTTATTCAAACGAGGAGGTGATTGCAGAAACGAATGGCTATTTTTCAGACTTGGACAAATCCTATTATTCGGAAGGGATCAACAAACTAGAGCAGCGTTGGACGAAGTGTATAAGCCTAAAAGGAGAATATATTGAAAAATAAAAAAGGTTTACCCCCAAAAATTAAGTAGTTTTTATTTTTGCACGGACTTTTCAAACGACCCTCGTTTCGTATACGCGTTTATTGAATTTATTTTTACACAGAATTTTGAGCCGACAATTTATTAAAACATGACCTCTCGGACCTTTTACAATTTATTTGTGAGCGCACAAATAAATTCTTTTATAAAAAGGTGATATGCAATAAGGAAATGATTTTTAACAATTTAAACCATATTTTCCTTAATTCATTATATTTTAATTCAAATGAAATCCAAGGGAGTTCTCCTGCACAAAGCTAAAGATTATGTAGCAGATATGCAACATGATGCATTATAGGGTTAAATATAATTAATCAAACCAGAGGTATATTATTATTATTATCGTTTAATATCAGCTCCGAGGGAAGGGATTAGCTATGCGGTTAACGTATTGGATTCCCACGCGGGAGATCCCTAGTTCGAATCCAGCTGCTGGCCCTTAGATTTTCTCTTCCTAGGAGCTTCTTACAGCTCACTGTCCTGGTGATGGGCAGTGTTGTCTGAAACTAGAGAACACTGCACTGAAGGCTGGTAGTGCACTGAAAATAGCTCCGGACGCCAATAACCTCGGGATGTTGACGCGCCTTAAATCATTAAAATATTTTAAAATAGGGTGTATGCGGAAGAGTGGTCGAAACTTCAGGAGGTGATTCAGCAGCTCAAATGCTACAAAAAAATATTCTATTCACTTTGGCCCAATTCTCAATAGTGTCCCAAGATATTTGCAATTTTAACTTTTCCGTCGATATTCGCGTTTGTCACCATAAAAACGGGGCCGTAACTTGTCTATCCTTTATCCTACCACAAATCTGCTTATTCCAAATGAAAGAGCATTAAGTTTCCTATAAATTTGCTCAATACAGAGCCTCAAAACGATTCTTATAGCAATGAAATGTTTACTTTAATGTCTAAAAAAATTCGTTCTCGATGATTTTTGTTAAAATTTTCAACTGCATTTTTTCAATGATTAATGAATCAAGGAGTCACATAATTTCAGAAAAAGTTGCGCATTTATTGAGCTTCAAGACCATTTGGAGTTTTTTGTTTTTAATAAAACCCTACCCCGAACAGAGGGGTGTAAATGCAGAAAACTGGGATTTTGCGAACTGACTTTTCACTACTAATTTACTCAAATGTCAATTTTTGGAGAAGGAACAAAAAGAAAAATAACCATTTTAGTTTTTACCAATTATTATTTAATAAAACGGAAGTAAAAAATAATGAATAATAATAAACCACTGTATATACAAGGTCGAAACTTGGGAGGTGATTCAGCAGCTCAAATGCAACAAAAAATATTCTATTCACTTTGGCCTGATTCTCAATAGTGTCCAAGATATTTGCATTTTTAACTTTCTTGAATCCCGCGTATGCATTCATTCTACATACGTAATAAATCATAATACTTTTTTAAATAAAATGTAGTCATTCACGGAACTCGAACTGGGGATCTCCCACTTACAAAGCCACGCTCTTGACCATTAGACCAACATCCCTGGCAAGATATTCTTACCGTAATCATAGGTCAAGAAGTCTTACATACGGGGTGCGTTAAAATGATCTGATGATTGCTTTTATTTGATGATAAAACAAATTTATCCTGATTCTCCCACAACCATTACATTCTCTACATTCTTTAAAATCTTCAATTATTATTATTTTTTTTTACTTTGCGACAACCAATAACATTTTTTGGCAGTCAAAAGACCTCCCAAAACGTGTGTTTCTGGTGGAAAATTAATATCGAAAACCTTTCACGAATAGATAAAATTGTAACTTTGATCTTAAATATCTCCGACTAATATTAGGGATATCAAAACGGGGTTAACGTCATTTTTCACAGTGTTCTATGTAGTTTTCATAATCATTGTCTAAACCAGTGGTCCTTATGAAACTCCAATTGAAAACTAGACCAAAAAAAAAAAATATAGTTTACTTCGTGGGTTTTTTCGGAATTCCGCTTTCCTAAAAAGTTATTTGCGATTGGTGCGTTTTAAATGGATCACCTTGTATAAATCTGAGGCGTAATTTTTATCCGCAATTGCAGTTTTTAATATATCTGTACAGTTCTTTTATTTTGTCTCTCTGTCAGTAGAACGCTTATTTGGTATTATGTTATTTTTGGTTTCATCTGGGATTTCATTAATATTTAAAAGTTAATACTGAGGGACAAATGGTCAGAATATGTTTCGCATAAAACGTCAAAAAAACATTAACATAAGTCAACGTTGGTTGTTTTTCAACATAACACTTTTTCAGGTAGTTTTATGACGCTTATCGGGCCAGTTTTAATTTAGTAAGTGACAGATTTCTCTTACGGTGTCTCTAAAAAAGGCCAAAGACACGTTTAGGCTCACTCACTGACTAGGCTATTTCTATCATTTTTAATTATGGGCATATGCTAGTGTCAATCACAAGAATTTAGAGACTGTTTCCCTTCAATTGTTTTAAATAATTAATCCTTCCAAATCTGGTACCTTAGCACAACACGTGAGGATTCTTTTGTGTATAAATATTACACAAATCAGTAAAATACAGAAATTACAATTAACCTTCAACTGGGTATCGTCGGGTCTCAAATTTGACCCGCGCGTTTTTCTTTTGTGTGGCATTTTGTTGGAATTAACTATAAACATCTCTCCTTCTCTGAATTCTCCTCTTTTATCCTCACCAACAATCGACCAGACAAATCAGTCGTTCTTGAGTAGTGCAAGTAAATAAAATATAGGTTTTGGGTCAGATTTGAAACCGACAGTACCATTTACGTTATAACTTTTTTCTTAATAGTTTTTTATTTTTATGTTTTGGGGTTTGTTTTCTGTTCTATTTTTTAATATTATTCTATAATATTGAATATTATATAGTAAATATTACATAATATTTAATATTATTGCTGACAACTGGTTCTGTTCAGTCAAGCTGGTCCATGAACTAGGAAAGCTAAATTTGTCTTACACCGGGACATTACGAAAAAAATTAAAAAAGAAAACCCCCCTTATATAATTCCAAATAAAAATAACTACCGTCGGAACTTCATTGTTTGTTTTTACTGGCAACAAAACGGTGGTGTTTTGTACCAGAAACAAAACATTTATGTTATACTCGCATCATGATAATAAATGATAATTTATAATAATGACAATATTTATAATAATGACCCGACGATATCAGTTGAAGTTGAGATTTCGAGGACACCAGTTAAGTTAGATTATCGTTAAGCGTATCAACTGCTTGCTTTTATTAATTCTAATTAAAATTGTCACATTTAAATTTTCAAATTTAATAAAATTAAATAATTTGAGGATTCGCACTGAAGATTTAGATTTAATCCAAAATATTTTGTCACAAGAAAATTTACACTTGAATACACATAAATCCTAAACTGTCATAAACGTTGCACTAAAAACCAGAACACTTAGCATTAAAGTACTAAGTGCAGTTGGTATTAAAGCTATTTTTTCAGGCGAGCTTTAGGTCCAACTGCCAAATTCGGGATCAAGAATGGAGGCGACATAATTTACTGTAAATTTCTTTTATTAACCATTAAATAAAATCCAAGGCCTCTAGACCGAGAATCGAACCTAGTACCACAATAATGTATTGGCTTTTCAGGCCTCTTCTCTAACCGCTCGGCTACCGTGGCGCCTAAGTATTACATATTACATAATTAAAAGTTATACCGCTTTATTTTCAATTTTAAACGAATATTAGACGTAGTAACCAGCATTTTAGATAATTAGTTGAATATTATACAGTAATTATACGATAAAATGACAGTTTTTCATATAAGGTAAGTGGGGGAAGATGCCACACTTAACACTTATTTCCGTTTTGTAGGAAACTGGGTTATCGAAAAACAACACCAAATGTATCAACGTCCAGGTTGTTTTTTACTCTTTAATTACATATATATATTAGTATATTTAATTAAATGCAAAACCATTAAAAATGCATTTGAATGAAATTTGTCAAAACTGGCATCTTCCCCCATCATATGGGGAAGATGCCAGTTGATGCGGGGGAAGATGCAACAATATCTTAAGATATAAATTGAGAAAGAAAAAATTTCAAATTTAATGTTAGGTAAACAGCAAAATATTCTCATTAAACACTGAGGGGAAGGAACGCCGAACAAAAGACATTTTTTGTTTAATTTTTAACATTTTTTGCAATGCAAATTGTCTTTGCTGCAATTTCATGTAGCCATCTCTTGCATGTTATGCATTGAATCCAATCGCATTTTGGGCCCTTCCTATCATAAAAATAACCTTTACACTCAATACAAAAATCATCGTCCTCCTCTTCAATGTCACTCTCGCCACTGGTCATTACCAAATTATCGGGAGCGGAGGATGCTGAAGATGAACTGTCCTTCCTTTTCTTTTTCTGCTGTACTTTTCCCCCTTTTTATGTCGGCAGAGGAGCCTTTCTTCTCAATGCCTCCCGTTTCTCCACCGTCGTAAGGACTTCAGCAGTTTGTTTCTTTCTTCGAGTTTGCTTGGGTTTCTGAAATCTGGGGATAGGACTAATTTCTTCAAAAGAAGTGATGGCACCGCTGCTGCTTGTTGAAGCTATTGCCAGAGGTGCGTTAACTTCTTGTGTGGCATTCAAATTTTCTTTCATATTGTCAGAAATGGTATAACCATGTTCTGGAATTTTTTGCGGATCGTATGGATAAATTCCGCATGCAGAAAATCCCACGCTGCCATTTCCAACAGTGGCTGCCCTATTCCACGCGGCGCTCAGCAAAGACCCAAATTGAAGTCTGGTGATTCTGCGTCCCGGGTTTGAATGGATCCAGTTGTTAAGGGCCTGCTGCCAAAAAGTTTTGTCTTCGATTTCTATTCCCTATAACATGATATTAGTTAGTTTTCCTTTTTATTTAATAGTTTTTAACGCTGGGTCAATGTGACCCGAGGTGACGGCTTATGGCACTTCACATAAGGTGACGGCTCAAGGGTTAATAATATTAATGTATTATACAAAAACTATTTCGTGTGTCAGTAATTGTTTTATATTGATTTTATATTATAAAATATATCATTATAATGTAATAATGAACGAGAATCAATATGAAATTGAAACACTTCAATAGGTGGCATTTTACCCCAAGCACTGGAGGAAGACGCCACATAGGTTTATTTTTGTACTAAGGCTTCAGTCATGTTGTTTCAAGCTAACACGTACTCACCAAGATGTTCACGACACAAATATCACGGAATTATTACGTTTAATCTAGTCAATCCATCACCAAACCTTAAGTATCGACAACGAAATATTATAACATGGGTACTCACCAAGTTCAAAGAGTTGAATTTTCAGTTTAACGACTATTAAACTAGATATAAATAGAAATACTCACAAGCACGGTATTCACAGTTGTTTACTACACACTTAACGTAGGAATTGCTGTCATCCAGTTGTAAATATGCAAAATCTGACGATACTTGCATCTTGCCCCAACTGGCATCTTCCCCCCACTTACCTTAAATAATATTCCCCCCCAAAAAGGGGGTCAATACCTAAATTTCACAATTTTAATGCATAAAAAATTGCATACGTCATAAATGCAATTCTAGTAGCGACCATTTTGTCAGACTGTAGCGGTGTACATCACCCATTCTGCTGTTAAATTTACTAAATGTCGTCAGAAAATCATTAATTTATTTTTTTTTTAAATAATAATTGCAATGCACCAAAAATCAACCAAATTAAATTGCAAGAACAATTAAAAAAATATACTATAATACGGGACAATCAAAATGTTTAATAAACCTTTCTAAAAACAATGAAATCAAATATCAATGTCTCCCAAAGTGGATTTGATTGGTTGGCAACCAAAAATTTTGCCTTTTTTGTTATATTTATTATTCACAATTCCTCCCCTCCTTCTCTGGATCACTCTCATCAGCCTCCCCTCAATCTCCAAATGTTGGGTACCAGCATTCTTCCGTTACAACCACATCTACATACACACTGAACATTTTTTGACTAAAATAACTTTAAAAACATTAATTTCTGGTGTAAATCCATTTTATTTTTTGTTCTTTTAATTTTAACGATCGTAACACTTCCTTCCTAAGAGTGAATGAGTAATTTACGCAGTGAATAATAATTGACAAAATTATTAAAAGTGGGTGGGTGGAAAGTGTTTTGCTTCAAGCAATGTTCAATCGGATTTTGGTCGATCATTATAAATAAATATATACGTAAATGGGTTTTGTAAAACATATTATGGATGAAATGCGGGCCTGTTATGAATACAAATTATCATATCGCTTGAAAACCGGATTGATCCACCGCTAGCCTTTGTTCTATCTTATTATAATATAGTAATTATAGCCAGTTAATTAGATTATTATAATCTACACCTGGTGACCTAACTGGGCCCTGCAGCAAGGCCTCAATATGCTTTATTTTTGGTAATGACAAACCTCCATTCAGCATTATTGCTGCTGCTTAAAGGTTCGTACTACGCACATCAATTGCTGAAATTCTCATTCACGTACGGGAAACCAAAACAGCTGGTGTGATCTCTCACTGACCGCAACTTACTTGATTAATTTTACGCAATTTATTATACAGGGTGATCCATTTAAAACGTACCAATCGCTATTAACTTTTTATGGAAGTGGAATTTCGAAAAAATCCACGATGTAAACTATATGTTTTTTTTTTGGTCTAGTTTACAAATTTTTTACCCCCGATGCTGTATCTTCATTTTTGGCAGAGTTATGGCTAAAAACCTGATTGGGGTTACATAAGGACCACTGGTTTTGACAATGATTATGAAAACTACATAGAACTCTGTGAAAAATGACGTTAACCCCGTTTTGATATCCCTAATATTAGTCGGAGATATTTAAGATCAAAGTTACAATTTTATCTATTCGTGAACGGTTTTCGATATTAATTTTCCACCAGAAATACACGTTTTTGGGAGGTCCTCTGTCTGCAAAAAAATGTTATTGGTTGCGCAAAGTAAAAAAATAATAATAATTGAAGATTTTAAAGAATGTAGAGAATGTAATGGTTGTGGGAGAATCAGGATAAATTTGTTTTATCATCAAATAAAAGCAATCATCACATCATTTTAACGCACCCCGTATGCAAGACTTCTTGACCTATGATTACGGTAAGAATATCTTAGCAAAGTGTGGTCTAATGATCAAGAGCGTGGCTTTGTAAGTGAGAGACTACCAGTTCGAATCCCGCGTATGGCTACATTTTATTAAAAAAAAGTATTATGACTTTTTTAATAATAAGAATGACTGCATCAGCGGGATTCGAACTGGTAGTCTCTCACTTACAAAGCCGCGCTATTGATCAGAAGGTAGATTCAGAGTAAAGGTAATATCATTTCTTTCTATTTTATATTGTGTTCAAAGCTACCCCACCAGTGGGGCAGATATTAACATTTGACACAACATTTTTAAATTCAAAAAAATATAGATATGTATGTAAAGTACCAACTGTTTATTGATATAGATCTGTTAAGAAGACTTGAAAGTTGTAGAAAACAAAATAAAAAGGTTCAATAATACGATATTCTGGGCACTCTGTAACAGAAAATGTAAATTCTGTTCAAATGTGCCCACCTTCTCCACTATATGCATAGTTACATAGAAATATGAGACACAGATCTAAATTAAATATGAAGTATAAAATTTGAACAGAAACCACGTCTTATTATCATAAACTCAAAGCCACGCGTGCACCATACTAACACAAAAAATTAATCATAACAAACTAATACACACAAGCATGGTTTTCACTTCCTTGTGCTTTTGCAATGAGCTCAAACCGTTGGCCCAAAAGAGTTCACGTATTCACTATAAAATTATTCTCTTTAATGTATCCGCATACTGTCAAAAACATTAAGTCGCACAGGCAAGGGAAGAGCCAGTCATCTTAGTTACAAGTCTCACTATGTTCAAGAGAATAAATACGAGGGTCGTTTGAAAAGTCCGTGCAAAGTCAGAGAGATAGCACTACTGGCGCGTATCGAGGTTATGTTTAGTTAGTAGCATCTCTTGGAAGAACACACACCAAGTTTCAGCCAGATCGGTCTATTTCTTTGTGTTTGGCATTCGTTTGAATCGAGGAAGTCGAGTGATTTTCAAAAAATGGACGAAAAAGAATTTCGTGTGTTGATTAAACACTACTTTATGAAAGGCAAAACGCCTCAGGAGACTAAAGAGAAGCTTGATAAACATTATGGTGACTCTGCACCTTCGATTAGAACAGTTTATAAGTGGTTTCAAAATTTTCGGAGCGGCCATGTGGGCACAATTGACGCTGAACGTTCTGGACGCCCTGTTGAGGTTACTACTCCAGAAATCATTGATAAAATCCATGATATGGTGATGGATGACAGAAGAGTGAAGGTGCGTGAGATTGCTAGTGCTGTGGGCATCTCGAATGAACGGGTACATAATATTTTGCATCAACATTTGGACATGACAAAGCTATCCGCAAGATGGGTGCCGCGATTAATCACGATGATAGTCGCCCAGAACTTGCTGATGAAACAGCAAAAGGAGAAGCTGCATTGATAACAATGACTCCTCAGCCCATTATTCCTGTATCCTATCGACGTTGCAGAACAGCAGTGGATTTTGAAGGAACATCTGGAAGCGGTAGAGATCCCGAGCTGACTGCCATCAGAAAAGCTATGGTTGGCTTTAGCAGGTCCCAGATTTGCCAGTTGGTTCAGTTGTTCAGAGTGGACATGTGAATTTAGTGTACCATCTTTACAAATGCGGGGGCCTTACCCAGTCGCCAATCTGCGCCGGCTGTGGTGAGTCCCCAATGAGACTGTGCAGCACTTTGTAGAGGTGTGACCCCGTTTATTCTCTAAAACTAGGATTCCTCGTCTTCGGGAGGTTAAATGTTTCTCTTCCCGGAGATTGTGGCCTCTGGTAATCTTTACCAGAACTCTCTAGGTTTATTCCAGTGCACTGGGCGATTGAGTCGCCATGCTCCCTAGTGTCCTGTTGCTACTTTATTAGTTTATTGTATTGGCATCTGGCAAACTTTAGCCGGATTTGTTGGTCTTGAAGCCCCGGTATCTCTCATGAGACGAGGGATGGACGGAGAACAATGGGCATTTTGGATTACCTGCGTTTTTTTTTTAGAAATTGTCTTCAGAATTATTAAAAAAAAAAAAAAAATTTGAAAAATCGAAAAGTACATTTCTCTCGCTTTTACAATAAATAAATAATAACTGGAAAAAATTGTTAAAAAAAATGAAAGCTAGTATCATTTTATTTGTGTTTATAGGATTTTGATTTAGAGTTATTTGTGACTTTGCTTATTGATTTGACTCCCTGATACATTTCCTAGTTATTTATGGAGTGACAGTGGCCGACGAGAAATGTACCAAGCCTTCTAGAGTGTTATAGAGGCTGAACGCCATCCGAACTGCCCCAATTGTCTGCAACCATGCTCCGCTCCTGCTGTGTGCTAGAAAACTTGGCCAAGTTCCAGCAGCAATTTGTTGGCCCTCATTACTATAAGCGTTTATTTAATTTCCTACCAAGGAATATAAGTGGACATACATTTTGTGTAAATATGAAAAATGGATGGTTTAAATTGGATCGTATTGTGCTGGTTTAGTTTTGTTATAAGGTGTTCTTTCGTCGCACTTCTCTGTCTCTTTTGTAAGGTTTTATTGACTACATGTTCATTAATGTTAAGTGTAACGTAAGTACAACAGCACCTCATCAGCTGTAATAATATAACATTTTTTATTTAAAAAAATAACTTTTTTCACAAAAGATTTTATTATATTATAACTATTATTATATTATTAAACTACCAGAACCAAAACATCCGTGTACGCATACAATGCACAAATTTTATTTGGATGTAACGTGTTGCACGCGTCATTAATGCATACGTCCCAGTGTCGGTCGTTCTCCAATAAATTCAGAGCTTTGACACCGCACTGCGGAAAGTGGCATGTGGTAAGGCCGTGGAAAACCAGTTGGACCGGGGCAACTTTACCAGCCACAGCATGCGAAGAAAGAAGTATTCATCTTGATTGGGATGTGCACGGTGTTCAGTCTGCCTATCGTAGTTTCTTTAAATATGTGTCAGGTTGTCCGTTGACTTGCTCTCCTCGTTTGGGTCGTTCAAATGATTTTCTACTCGCATTCCATGTGTAATACGTAGGCACTTCCGAATACAGCAGTGTGTTCGGCAAACGCAACGTGAAGAAAGCAGTTAACATTGTAGCCAGTGGGTTCAGGGCTATTTGTTGCACTTTATAATCTGTGAACATTCAATTTAAGAATGCAATCGGAAACATTGAAGTGGAATCGTAAAATTGAAACATTGGACCGTGGCACCTTTACCAGCCACAGCATGCGAAGAAAGAAGCATTCATCTTGATTGGGATGTGCACGATGCAACAGTCTGTCTATCGTAGTTTCTTTAAATATGCGCCAGGTTGTCCGTCGACTCGCTCTCCTCGTTTATGTCGTTCAAATGATTTAGGCACTTCCGAATACAGCAGTGTTTTCGTAAATGCGTCATCCAAATACAACTTAAGTGCTCAACACATTTTCCTGTGTCCATGGTACCTAAAATCACGTATCTTCTTTCTTGGAGCCAGAAAATGAATTTCCATCCAAGACAAATAACTACAATAAATAATTATTTGAATTCTTCGAACAGAATTTTGCTTGAAAATTCGTGTCTCTGGTTAGTTAGTCATTGAATTCTATTGCATTGTCCTAGAGATTCAGTCTAAGTAAACTGTCTGCTGATGCCAGGGTGGTGCAACGACTCTACTGAATCCCTTCTTCCTTCTATTTAGGAATTTTAATTGGGCCAACTGCTTGGAAATGGGGGAGGACCATTTCCATGACCGGACGCTGTTCCCATGGGAGTCGTTTGTTTCGCTCTCAATCTCATCAACTTGCTTGCGCCGCGTTATCCCAATCCCAGTCTCTAGGCAACCCCCGCTCAACTGTACACAACCATCTTAATCCATAGTTAATTTAACTATATTACAAACTTTGCGTGTAGATTTATTTCTTCTTTTTTTTTAACGGCATGCTATTAGCATATAAAATGTTCAAAATAATGTTATTTAGTTTATCCGGGACTTTGTTTACCTGTTAGTTGCTTGCTGATAAGTGCACTCATTATCCTAGGTCAAAGTTACTCCAACAAACTCCAATCTTTCTTGCCCAAAACACCAAAATCCTATATTGATTTCCCATAAAAAAGATTCTAATGATTCACACTACTCTCCTGAAGAGTATTTTAATCCATGTGACAAACTTTTCACATTTTGTGGACCTAAATCCACAATTCTTATACCTACTTACTTACTCAAGGGCCATGAAGGATCCGAGCCTCAGCCACTAAAGCTCTCCACCTATCTCTGTCTCTTGCCGACGTTCTCCATCTCTGCTGACCAAGGGCTTCCAAATCTTCCTGTACATCGCTCAACCATCCTAGTCAAGGCCTAACCTTCGGCTTTTTTCCACCAGGGTGTCCATATAGAGCTTTCCTGGGACCTCTCGTCTCCTCCATTCGGTGCAAATGTCCCAGCCATCGTAGTAGACTACCAGACTTTATAGTAGTATAGTAGCTACTATATCAGGCTCACCGAACAGTTCAACGACTTCTCGATTCGTCCTGATTCTATAGCCATCCTGCGTCCTTACAGGTCCGAAAATCCTTCTTAATAATAACCATGCTTCCGAACCGTAGGTAACGATTGGACGCATGGTAGTCTGGTATATTCTAAACTTTATGGCTCGGGACAAGCATTTCCATTTTGAAAACTGGCTGCAGCGCCCAGAGACATCTATTACCGGCTGCGATTCTCTCACAAATATCTTCCCTAACACTGTTATTAGAGGTTAAAACTGCCCCCAAGTATTTAAAACAATTGTTTTATCTCTATTAAACTGTTTCAATGCTCCTCTGAAAAGGATATAACCATCGATTTTGCTGGCAAAATATTAGAAATAGGGCTTGACGCGAATACTAAACCAAAAATGTGGCACTTTTTGGTCAAAGACCAAAATCTTAATTGTATCTAGTTGCGAATTAACGATTGGAGATATTCAAAAGTTCATATGTTCAAAGATATGTAAACAGTAAGTATAAAATACTGTAAAGAAATAAAATACGAGTAATTCAGCGTAATCACAACCCCACGGAACAATTAAAAGTTGGTAGAAACGTCGGTAGGGTACAAAGATTAGAGGTAATGTTAAGTCATTCGGTGGATATATATATTTTATTTTGAACCTCTTGGAAGGGTTGCTGGCTTGGTTGGGATGATTGAATTTGTAACTCTAATAGTTACTTAACTACTTGTGAAGTTTGCTTGGCCCGTCCTCTGTCTGTTCACTTTCATTACTTTTCCTTTAATTTATTTTGTATGAAATATCTCTCTAGCATCGATGTTTGCTCTTTAGATGAAATATTATTTCTTTTTTTTTAGTAGAAGCAACCAAAACCAGCGTATTAAACCTTCTCTGCTAAAATTTATCGTTTTTTATTTTATTTTCTTAAAAAAAGGCAGATTCTGTACAAACATTCATTGATAGAAAGTATTTTTTTACTCTATTCTGGATAAGTAGCGATTTAATTTAAACGATCATTCTATTGAATACAAATGGCAACGCTGAAGTTGGCCACACCAGCGCATCTATCCTACTTAACCATGAAGTTAAAATAGTTTATTTTAAGACTACAATAAGCTAAAGAAATTTTTTAATGTTTCTAAATTTTAGAGTAAAAGAAAACGTAAAAGGTATAAAATGGACAGCAAAGTATTCATTGCGCTTATATTTGCAAGATTTGAATGCATTATCTAGGCAAAATATTATCTGGGTCCTAACATAAACTTACTCTGTAAACATTCCAAAAAAAAATACAAATATAGTGCTAGTCTATCTCCTCAATTGTGCACCATTCCAGCTTTCCATCTGTACATTTGAAGGAGATATAAGGTGATAAAAATAGGTAGTTCTATACTTCCGTCAAATTTCGAATTGCTTTATCTCCCTCCTGTTCTATTAGTGTTACCTTTGCAAAAATAAGTACAATTATACTCCTTAATTACTTCTTCAATTGCACAGAATTCCCGGTTTCTATCTTTATTTTTGAAGGAGATATAAGGTGATAAAGTTTGGGAGTTTTACATTTCCGTCATATTTCGAATTGCTGTATCTCCTATCCTATTGGTGTAATCTCTACGACACTACGTACAATTATAGTACTCGTTTACCTCTACAATAGTGCATAAATGCAGCTTTCTATCAGTATTTATAGAGGAGATATAAGGTGATAAAATTTGGGGGCTTTACATTTCCGTCAAATTTCGAATTGCTGTATCTCCTATCCTATTGGTGTTACCTTTGCGAAAATATGTACAATTATACTACTTATTTGCTTCTTCAATTGCACAGAACTCCACCTTTCTATCTTTATTTTTGAAGGAGATACAAGGTGATAAATTTTGGGAGTTTTACGTTTCCTTCATATTTCGAATTGCTGTATCTCCTATCCTATTGGTGTAATCTCTACGACACTACGTACAATTATAGTACTCGTTTACCTCTACAATAGTGCATAATTGCAGCTTTCTATCAGTATTTATAGAGGAGATATAAGGTGATAAAATTTGGGGTTCTTACATTTCCGTCAAATTTCGAATCGCTGTATCTCCTGCCCTATTGGTGTTAGCTTTGCGAAAATATGTACAATTATACTACTCATTTACTTCTTCATTTGCACAGAACTCCACCTTTCTATCTTTATTTTTGAAGGAGATACAAGGCGATAAATTTTGGGAGTTTTACGTTTCCGTCAAATTTCGAATCGCTGTATCTCCTGCCCTATTGGTGTTAGCTTTGCGAAAATATGTACAATTATACTACTCATTTACTTCTTCATTTGCACAGAACTCCACCTTTCTATCTTTATTTTTGAAGGAGACACAAGGTGATAAATTTTGGGAGTTTTACGTTTCCTTCATATTTCGAATCGCTGTATCTCCTATCCTATTGGTGTAATCTCTACGAAACTACGTACAATTATAGTACTTGTTTACCTCTACAATAGTGCATAATTGCAGCTTTCTATCAGTATTTATAGAGGAGATATAAGGTGATAAAATTTGGGGTTCTTACATTTCCGTCAAATTTCGAATCGCTGTATCTCCTGCCCTATTGGTGTTAGCTTTGCGAAAATATGTACAATTATACTACTCATTTACTTCTTCATTTGCACAGAACTCCACCTTTCTATCTTTATTTTTGAAGGAGATACAAGGTGATAAAGTTTGGGATTTTACGTTTCCTTCATATTTCGAATTGCTGTATCTCCTATCCTATTGGTGTAATCTCTACGAAACTACGTACAATTATAGTACTCGTTTACCTCTACAATAGTGCATAATTGCAGCTTTCTATCAGTATTTATAGAGGAGATATAAGGTGATAAAATTTGGGGGGCTTTACATTTCCGTCAAATTTCGAATTGCTGTATCTCCTATCCTATTGGTGTTACCTTTGCGAAAATACGTACAATTATACTACTCATTTACTTCTTCAATTGCACAGAATTCCACCCTTCTAACTTTATTTTTGAAGGAGATACAAGAAGATCTTTGGTAGTTTTACGTTTCCTTCATATTTCGAATTGCTGTATCTCCTATCCTATTGGTGTTACCTTTGCGAAAATGTAGGCAATTATATCTCATTTACCTCTTCAATTGTGCACAATTCCCGATTTCGAGCTGTATTTTTAAAAGCAGATATAAGCTGATGAAATTTTGGAGCTTTACAATCCCTTAATATTTCAAACCGCTGTAACTCCTGTCCTATAGGTGTAATCTCTGCGAAAATACGTACAAATATATTATTCATTTGATTCTATAAATGTGCACAATTGCAGCATTCTAGCTGTATTTATTATGGAGATATAAGGTGATAAATTTTAGGAGCTTTACATTTCCTTCTTATTTCAAATTGTGGTAACTCCTGTCCTATTGGTGTAATCCCTGCGAAAGCATGGGTTTTGTGGAACATTGGAAAATTTTATAAACTTATACTTATGTAAATCTGGTTAAAATTAAGTTTGCCAATTTGAAAAAAAATAGAATCATTTAAAAAATCGAAAGGCCGAGTTTTTATGTTTTATTTTTAAATACCAAAATAATATTTCGTAATTTGCAATTGGTTTATTCCGAAAGCGCAAAATAAGTATAAGATGGTATTATAAGTTCAATGGAGCGCAGTAATAATAAAGAGACTTCTCTGAAAATACCTTCATTGTCTAAGTGAAGTCAAAGACTTTGCGCTAGCTACTTAACAATTCACATAGCATCGCTAAAACTCCTGTCAAAGAGAACCCACATTGCGGTAATGTTATATATGTTGAAGTTCAGCCCAGAACGGAGCCTTCATGCGATAAGATTGCTTTCTTCAGATACGAAAAAACATATATAGTAAAATAAACTTGGGATGAGCCAGGTAAGGTTTGGTAAGAGGTATAAAGAAGAAAGCTTGCTTAATTTAGGGCTTCCTACTGCGGCGAATAATTCTTCAATTTTCCGCTGATGTAGCTAGCTCCCAGTTGGCTTCTGTAGCTGCAAGAGGAAATACAATCTCCGAGAGCACGCTAACTCTACATTTCTTATATTTCCATCTCTTCCATTTTCTAATCATAAGTTTCCAAAATTTTATTTGAATAATTTACTTACAACATGCACTTAATTTATAACAGGTAACTTTATCTCGATTTTAGTTTTGTTATTATTTTAAATCAGCTATTTAATCCTACAAGTTGAAGGATTTTATCTAAATTAATGATTGCAAACATAAGAATGAATTGAATAAATTAAGGATTCAAATTAGCGAGGAATCGGTCCAAATAAAAAGCAACAACAACTCGTCTTTTTGCCAACGTTTCGACAAATATATTGTCCTCTTCAGGGCCTGGATATTACAAATACAAAACAATTTACAGAGTCAGTAGCATAGAAAAAACAGTAAAAATCAGTAATACAAAAATAAACAGTAAAATACAATAAATTCTTTATAATTATTGAAACTTACGTTGGTTAAGTTATAGGAGCCAGAACTGGAGAACAGGTGTATATATGAGGTGTATTAATGATTGCAAACATAAGAATAACGAGACTGATGCTGCTACAGAAGAACTATGCACGTGCCAAATCCTAACGACCGACAGCAGCGTCTTACATGTTTGTAGAGTAATCTGTCTGACCGGAACCATCGTTTGTGTAAGAGGTGTTAGTTTCGTTTTGCCGAAAACATGATATTACACATGTAGTAGAGCAACGAATTGTCGTGAAATTTCACATCAAAACTTGGTAAAACCGCTAAAGGAAGCAAATAATACTGGTACAAACTCAATTTGTGTAGGCTGTGCCTTGGAGAGTCTATATGAAGCAAATAATACTGGTACAAACTCAATTTGAGTAGGCTGAACCTTGGAGTGCCTACAGAAATAATACTGGTACAAACTCAATTTGTGTAGGCTGTGCCTTGGAGAGTCTACAGGAAGCAAATAATACTAGAAAAAAACTCAATTTTTGTAGGCTGTACCTTGGAGAGTCTACAGGAAGCAAATAATACTACATAGAAAAAATTTCAATTTGGGTAGGATGTGCCTTGGAGAGTCTACATGAAGCAAATAATACTAGAAAAAAACTCAATTTTTGTAGGCTGTGCCTTGGAGAGTCTACAGGAAGCAAATAATACTGGTACAAACTCAATTTGAGTAGGCTGAACCTTGGAGTGCCTACAGAAATAATACTGGTACAAACTCAATTTGTGTAGGCTGTGTCATGGAGAGTCTACAGGAAGCAAATAATACTAGAAAAAATTTCAATTTGTGCAGGCTGTGCCTTGGAGAGTCTACAGGAAACAAATAATACTGGAAAAAAATTCAATTTGGGTAGGATGTGCCTTGGAGAGTCTACATGAAGCAAGTAATACCAGAAAAAAACTCAATTTTTGTAGGCTGTGCCTTGGAGAGTCTACAGGAAACAAATAATACTAGAAAAAAACTCAATTTGTGTAGGCTGTGCCTTGGAGAGTCTACATGAAGCAAATAATACTAGAAAAAAACTCAATTTTTGTAGGCTGTGCCTTGGAGAGTCTACAGGAAGCAAATAATACTGGTACAAACTCAATTTGAGTAGGCTGAACCTTGGAGCGCCTACAGAAATAATACTGGTACAAACTAAATTTCCATAATTTTGTTATGATCATTTACGAGCGAATGAAATGAAAAAGTGGAATTATTATTATTTCCTCGCCACAATACGATCTGAATGTCGTGTTGTTCCTTTATTGGCCAGTAGTTATACAGAAATAATAATAAATTGGCTACAATGCAGCGCTTGACTTGAGCGGGTCAATAAATCCAAGCGGAAACATCAAATATACATTTAGGTCTTGGCTGGGTGTTTGTGTTTGACAATAGAGCTGGGCCAGTTCCGGCATACCAATACGCTGCCGATATGCAAACTACGTTTTATAGAGGCATTGTAATTTTAAAATAGTGTAGTTTTCATAGAGACTGTGTGATGTAACCGACTTAAAACAGTCTAGAATAGGGTTATTACAAACGTTTATATGTGCTCAAGTTTTTATACAATTTTTGCATGCACTGTCACACAAGTACAATGTCATAGATGATTTTGTAAATAATTAAACTTCATGAGGTTTGATTCAAAAATTGTGGATGTAACAGCCACATCTTTCCTCTTAGTGTAGAATGTGTCTAGATGTAAGCTTCCAGCGTACAAGCATCGAAATGATGAGGTAAATTACATTGAGGAAGCTTAGAATCATCGCAGAAGAGCTGGTCCAAAAAGTTGAGCTTTAAATTTCATACTTAATACATTAGTGTACCCAGAATTTTACAATCATTTCCCAAGCTCAAATGATTTTGAAAATTGCTGGCATATACAATTTCTTGAGGTTTAATACTTTCACTTCCTAACAGTTCTCTGTGTCTTAACAAGTAGAACGAAATTAGAGGTAATATGTGCATGTTAGAGATAAATTAGTGGTTAGAGTACTCGGTTCACACTCGAAGAGTGGTCCCTAGATTTTCTCTAAGTAGAAACTTCCTACAGCGAACTACCCGGCAATGGACAGAGTTATCGGTAACCTGGGTACACTGTCGTCCGCAGGCCAGCAGCGGTGCATTGAAAAAAAAGCTCCGGTAACCAATGTCCTCAGATGTGCATATTTCTTGTCCAAATAGTTGTACACATAGACGCATCACCCAGAAGGGTTTTTTTGGGGGGAGATTGGGGGTTGATACCCCATGAAATTATATATATATAAAAATTATCTAATATTATGCTATAAAAAACGTAGAACTGTATACTTTATTTTGGAAAGTCTAGTTCTAAGACCAGATTAGATGGCATTACTCGCCTAATCCGTATAAAAACAGAAATCCATCTATTGCCTGTCTTCAAAACACAATTTTCTAATCTAAAAATTAGATTAAGTTTTGATTAAGATTAGATTCCGTGGGGAAATTCAGCGGTTTATACCACCCGCTGTGTTTGTCTTGTCTGTCTAATAAGATTTAAGAGTCTGGTAAGGGACTAGATCTAGCCTAGATCCTAGATAAAGCTTAAAAGGACGAGTTTTTCTTCCTATAGGAGCCGAATACTTAGCAGCGATATTCGTCCCCATCACAGACTCATTATGTGATGATGTTCCTTCATACTTTCTGCCAAATCCTAGCACAGGATATCCGTTAAAAGGCGGTCACCCACCTTTGGGCAACCACGGTTTATTGGCTGCACTACTGCGACGTTTTATTTTGCTATAAATGACTCAGATCCTTAAGTCTGTTCGACTCGATCTAGATATTTGCTGTGATGACACCCTTTCCAGCACTATTAGACATAAGAGTCTGAAGAGGGGCTTCTGTAAAGCTTAAAGGTAGCAGTTCTTTAGTGCCAAGTCTCAGCCAATCACATCTTTCACACTGAATGGAAATAACTAATACGCTTTCTGATTTCTATTTTTCTACATTCTGTAAAACCTATGTAAAACCTATAAAAGTTATACTCATTGACAGGACATACGATGCGATGTGTTTACAAATTTTGCCATGGACCTTCTCAATCAATTGGAACGTTAGTCCGAATGACTCCAGGTCTTTGATTTGAGTAATGACCCAGTAAACTTATTCGCGAGTGGCTGATAAAGAATTTTTTTCTCCTTTGGCCTGTGATTTTCACCCACCTATCGCTAAAACTATTCAATTCCAGCGCTTTGTTGGCCTGCAGGAGTGTTGCTGGACCCGACAAGCTGTCGTCCATACAATATATTCCTATTATTTTTTTTAGTAATGCCTATTTTTTTTTCCAGGCGAGCTTTACGTCCAACTACCAAATTAGGTTTCGAGGACGATTCTATTGGATTGATTATCCAATCTTTGTATTCTCTGCCGTATAGTGGTATCGCCACTAGCTCTGTCTGAACAGTAAGTGTTTCTAGGCATTCCTCGGACTAGCATCATACACCCGGCTTCCACTTCTTCTCTTCTGGAGCCGACTGAGAACCGCAAAACTTCGTAAGTTTAAATTACTTACTAATGACTAAGTAATTATCGTTTATTCTGAAGCTTAAAGTGACTATTCGGCCTAAATAATTGTTTTTAACATAAAAAAGTGATACTGAAAAAGTAGATATGAAAGAAAATTTAATGAATTTATTTGCTAAAACAAAATCCCCCTGAGACAAATTTTGGGTGCCCTTCCTTGAATTTACGCATGTAATAACAACAAGCATCCTACCAGGTGTGAAACCTCTAACGACCACGTTGTTCTAATAACGTCACCAGTAGTAATGGCTTAACTATTTTCTAGTCGTCTACTAATTGTTGATCTTTGGAATTGAATTTAGTTTAACCTAGATAATGTCTCTGAAATAACATTTTTATTAGGGTTTGTATTAGGGATGCTGTGGCAAATTGTCGCCATTTTATCTCTGGGCCTATGTTTCACCTTCTAGTAGCGCTATGAAGCTGTACAGAAATAAGCTTTTTGGATGTGAAAATCCAGCTACAATACAAAATCCAGCTAACAAGCATGGCTTTTTATGCAGAAATCCATCATTGCACTACTGCAGCTTTTTCAACTAATCTCACTGATTAAACGCACTTTAATCCTCGAGCTGGTGCACTGTTGAATTCTTTTACTTTGCTTCCTTTAAGGATATCAAATGCTTTTCCACAGACTCATCTTGGATGATCAAATTGATTTTAAGTGACCAATGCAGGTATTGTCAATAGAGTGGATTCATCATTTTATCCCAGACAGAAGTAGTCAGCGAACTAAGTTTTGTGTGTTTTTTTTTGTTCATTTAACTTGTAATTTAAATTAGGGATTAAATTTAGCGAGGAATCGGTTCAGAACAAAAAAAACAACTCCGTCTTTTAGCCAACGTTTCAGTAAATTTATTGCCTTCTTCAGGGCCTGGATATTACAAACAAAACAAGTACAACAATTTAGAATATTAAACCAGAGGACTACAAATACAACATATTAATACATCTTATTAATAAACTATAAGAAATAATATAAATTAGAACTTACGTGGTTATGAGGAGTGGTTGAATTACAGGAAACTAAGAGCCAAAAATGGAGAACAGAAACCTGTTCTTAATTGTTTTATTTGTAATATTTAGGGCCCTGAAGAAGGCAATGAATTTGTCGAAACGTTGGCTAAAAGACGGAGTTATTTTTTTGTTCTGAACCGATTCCTCGCTAAATTGAATCCTTAATATAAACATTTTACGGTCACTAAAAGCTAATAAAAATTCTTGTTACTTAAAATTAATGAATTTTAAGCACATATTGGCATTCAAAAATTGACCAATCAAAGTGGAGAATTAAGAGGCAATTTGTGCGGCCAATAGGCAGAAGACCACGCCTAGTGTAAGATGGCCTCGCCACAGCTGAACCAATGAAATCAACCATCAACTAAAGGGTACCAACATTACTTCTTCGCTCAATTTTTATTGATATCTGTTAATAAATACCCAGATTAGACAACGATTTCAATATTTTCTGTTACCAAAAGTCCCACTGCCATTATGAAAACCTGGTGTTTTCTAAAAGTTAAGTACGCCGCGACAAGGAATGTCGCCATTTCTTGAGGTATAATTTTTAAGAAGGTGACTAAAATTAGATATTAAATGCAAATCTAGCTAGATAATAATCGCAATACTTCCTTCTTTAGAATATAGTTTCAGTGGAAGGAATAGCTAAGGAGGTCCGTATCCATTTTCTTCATAGTTGCACGTACGCAATTAACCCTCTTAAGAAAGCTATGTGGTCCCTCCCCCGTATCACATATTTGCAGTCAGTGTTAGGTCTGATTGAGTTTGGTGGCAAGTTGCGCAAGCATGCTGACTGCTTGAAGAATGAGATAGAGAGATAGAGTGGATATAAACGACTCGTGATCTCTGCTTGGAAACTACTACGACCAAGGGGGTTGGAAGCGTCTAGTGTCTCGTACCCCAGCCATGGCCAACTTATGCATTCTCTATACAAGTTCAACTCTCTGGCTCTACTACACCGTTCTACCTGCCTTCGTTCACCCACACACCTGCCGGCAGTAATTTAACTTCAACATGAAGCCAGATAACCCTACGGCGCACAGATACACCTATCTCAGTCTTTCTCAGTTTACTACAGCTTCCAGTTTAGTTCACTGCGGCCATTCACTGCGAGTTGCTCGTGTTGAATCACTTAGCGATGACACAAACTAATTAATTCTTACATTCATTAGATAATTAATAAGTTAACAGTTGCTCTCATTAAATATTATTTTTTATTTTTATTTTTTAATTATGCTCACAATATTTTCTCTTAATGTGATTAGTTCAATTTCTAATTTACTAGTTGTCTCAAACTAAATTTCATCTAAGTACAGACACGTGGAATATACATATACATATGTACCACAGCGTTTTTGGTTGTTCTACAATAACCATTAACCAGTTAACTGTTTATGATATTCGTCATGAAAAAAAGTGTAAAATTTTGTGTTATGACGAAGTATATTCGTCATGCGTTTTCAGCAGTGACCATCGGCAGTTAATTTTGCAATTTTTAGTTAAAACTAAAATATATTAGCGTAATTTGCAAGAAGTTTGGAATATTTTGAGGCCGTCTTGAAATAAAAAGAACTAATAGATAGATATAGTATGAATTAGTCTTCCTAAATGTGTCCTTGTCTTTTATTAGTCATCACTGAATCAATAACGAATTCATATACTGTGTTAGGCTAGACTATGCAGTGGTGCGCCTGGTAATAAAAAACGGGCTGAGGATCCTTTAGTTCCCTATTTACCTGTATTCAAGAGAAATCAACAACGTTATCTTGGAAACGCTTGAACTACTCAAAAACCTGCGCACGTGATTAACATTCATTCAAGTTTGGCTAGAAACGTCTTGACAGACAATGCAGTGTGAGCCGGCGCGTTGTCTTGATGGAGAACCCCGTGACTTGTTCTTCCATAAATCGGGTCGTTTTTTTCCTTAATCTTTCACGGAGTTTAGCAAGCAAAGTAGTAATTTTGATTTAATTATAATCGATATTTTCATCCGTTTTGGACTTGGAAGTGCGACCCGAGCGGTCATAATCTCCGACGTCTTTTCGGCCATCTTGGAAACGCTTGAACCACTCAAAAAACTTGCGCACATGATTCAACATTCATCGCCATAAACTTCTTTTAATTAAAGATAAGTTTCAGTAGCGGTTTTACCCAAGTTTTGATGTGAAATTTCACGACAATTCGTTGCTCCACTGCATGTTTTCGGCAAAATGAAACTAACACCTCTTACACAAACGACGGTTCCGGTCAGACAGATTTCTCTACAAACACACGTGAGAAGCTGCAATCGAAAGAGAAGGCTTTACGCTGCACAGCTGTCGGTCGTTAAGATTTGGCGCATGCAATAGTTCTTCTGTAGCAGCATCAGTCTCGTTATTAAAATAGCCACACCTCGTATGAATATGTTATTTATTCTGGGTTCCAAATATTCGATATATTCTTTAACATTACTTCAAAAAGGAGAAACCTGTTCTTAATATCCTTAGATAAATTCTCAAAGGAATGAATCTAATACAGGACATTGTGTTCAGTTTTCTCTCTTTTATTCCTTCTCTTTGCTGAAACTCAGAGAGAGATTCCAGAGCTTTAGGTACGCGCTCCTCTAATCGGATCAATAAATTTTCCGAGCGATTAACAGTTCAATGTTTTAATCGCATTCCTGGTACTTTGTCTACGTTGAGTATGATGTTCTCGTAGATCTGATAGGATAATGTTACTAGGTAGTATTGACTCTCTAATTCACTGTATTAATGTTACTCGATTTATACACTTTGTACAGAATGCAATCTGCTTAAATTGCATTAAAATCCTATTTAATATCATCGTAAAACTTAAATTTTATATTAAGGTGGTTTGTAAAAGTTCCATCAATCTCCTCGCAGAAAATTGATGTAGAAAAGAGGCCAAGGAACCGCATTTCATTTCATTAAATCCATTTGAAATTTCGATACAACGTTGCATTCGAATATGTGCATGTTTTATGTAAATAGACACATCTGTGACAGGCTAAACATTCTTTTTTAAAAAAAACTAAACAAAAAACAGCGCCATCTGTTGGATGTAAAAGCAACACACGCTACACTAAATATTTTACTATTCTATTTCAATTTTTCCAATTGCATTGTTAAATTGAATGCTCATAGATTTCAGTGTACAGCAAATAGCCCTGAATCCAATCCGGCTACAAAGTTAAAATGTTTTCTTCACATTATATTCAATATGAGGCGTTTACGAAATGCTGTTCGAGGTGTGGTTATTTTAATAACGAGACTGATGCTGCTACAGAAGAACTATGCATGCGCCAAATCTTAACGACCGACAGCTGTGCAGCGTAAAGCCTTCTCTTTCGATTGCTGCGTCTCACGTGTGTTTGTAGAGAAATCTGTCTGACTGGAAACGTCGTTTGTGTAGGGAGGTGTTAGTTTCGTTTTGCCGCAAAACATGATACTACACATGTAGTAGAGCAACAAATTGTCGTGAAATTTCACATCAAAACTTGGTGAAACCGCTACTGAAACTTATCTTTTATTAAAAGAAGTTTATGGCGATAAATGTTTATCACGTGCGCAAGTTTTTGATTGGTTCAAGCGTTTCTAAGATAGCCGAGAAGATGTCGGAGATGATGACCGCACAGGTCGCCCTTCCACGTCCAAAACGGATGAAAATATCGGATTATAATTAATCAACATTACTACCGGTGAGGTGCTTGCTCAACTCCGTGAAAGAGTAAGGAAAAAACGACCTGATTTGTGGAAGAAGCTCACACTGCTTTGTCTGTCCAATACGTTTCTAGCCAAGTACAACATCCCAGTTTTAGGCCAACCGCCTTATTGGCCTGACCTGATCCCCCATATGACTTTTATCTGTTCCCCAAAGTCAAATCTGCATTAAAAGGAACACGATTCCAGTCCGTTGAAGCTGTGAAAGAAAAAGCGGCACGCGTCATGCAGGAGCTCACAGAAAAAGACTTCCAGCACGGTTTCGAAAAATGGTAAATTCGCATGGAGCGTTGTAGGGATAGGTGAGGGGGTGTATATTAAAGGTGATAATAACTAAATATGTATAAATTTAAAATAAAATGTTTTATAGCAATAGTCTCATTATTTAATAACAACACCTCGCACATTGCTTATGAATGTATTACACTGAATAAATAACAATTCCTTTAACCTTATCACGTATTTTAATAGTTAATTATTGAATGTTTAATTTAAATTCCAATATGAACATGGATTTCACAGCAGAAAACAACGAACCGTTAATATTGATCGAAAATTTGTGCTTAGAAATCGGGAACAAAGTACTCAGTTAATTGGTAATGCCATCGCCGAATCGACTACAGCTGCTTCGTTCGATGTAGAATTACGATGTGAACCAAAATTACAATACGGGTGATCTTTTGTTGGTATGTACAATCAAATCAACTGAGCTAAAGCTTGAGCCACAAACGGCATTTAAGATCAAATAATGCAAACTGTCAATAACAGGGGTTGGAGAAATCTTCTTCTTAGATGCACCAGGAGGAAACTGGTATAACGTTCCTAATTAGATTGATTCTGGCAGCAATTAATTCGATCCCAAAATGACATAGCCTTAGCTCTTGCATCGTCCGGAATAGTTCCACTTAACCAGACTGAGCCACAGCAAAGCGTGGCCGGGGTACAGCTAGTCACAAATGGAATAAAGACTGTGAATTACTATTTAAAAATAATTCGAATAAGTTGATAAGTTTGCATTAAAATGGCGACTTCATTACAATGTATTTATGTATCTATTTTCCTGTTATTCTAGAATGTTAAATGCAATTTTATCTTACAAAATTCACCTTTAATGTTATGTAAATCTCATTATTATATTGAAGCACATAGACATTAATGAGAGATAAAATTTCCCGACAGTCGATTCCATTGTTTATTAGTTTATAATGGAATAAAATATCTGCCTGTCTTAACTCTGCTATTGAAGAAATTAATCTACAATTAGAAAATTGTCTAAGATTTCTGTAATCCAGTCACACTTAGCTTGAAAGCAACATAACTAATAGAAACAGAGTATAGTTAGTTGATAATATGGCAATCAGATTATGTAGCTATTCTCTGACAATGAGTTCTGATAAAATAGCAAAAAGAGCTTTGGAACAAAATTTATTAGTAAAAAAAAAGTAGGTATTAGAAATAGAAATAGAAATAGAAAAGAAATTTATTATTCTGGGACAATTGTCCCCTAAGAATAAATACAGGAACAAATAGAGGCCTTAATAGTTTGGCCTGTGATTATAGAGAAATTAAATAAATAAATAAGTATTTACAAAAGTGAAAATATAATAAGTGAAAATGAAAGTAAAAATAAAATAATAAAACAGCAGAAATTAAGGAAATAAATTAAAACAATTAGAATTTCGGAGGAAGCTGAATAGAAAGGAGGTAACTGAATAGATGGGATTTAAAGATGGATAGGGTAGGAGCATGGCGGACAGATGAAGGCAAGGAGTTCCAGAGAGAGGTAGCACGTATTAGGAAGGACTTGTCAAAGGATGAGGTACGGTGAGAGGGAATATAGAGATCAGATGAGCGAGATCTAGTGTTACGGGAATGGATGGAGGATTTAAACTTAAGGAGTTGAAAAATATAGGAAGGCCTTTGAGACTGGATGACTTGAAAAAGGAAAGAAGCCAAAAAATATTGGCGGCGATAGACAGGAAAAAGCCACTTCAACTCATCGTAGCAGTGCGAAATGCGAGAGTCTCTGGAAATGCTGAAAATAAATCTTATGAAGCAGTTCATGAGGCGCTTAAGCTTAGCTTCAATATCACCAGAAAGACCGCCATACACTAAACAACCATAGTCGAAATGGGGGAATATAAGAGAGGAAACTAGGAGTTGCCGGGTCTTAATTGGAAAAAGGTGACGGGAACTATTAAACTGCTTTAGGATATGGATGGAACGACGAGAGATTTGGGAAACATGGTTTTTCCAGGATAGGTTTTGATCGAAAGTGATACCAAGGTTTTTCACAGAGGAACAATATTTTATTGGGGTATTGTAAAGGAAGAGGAGTCAATGATTTAAGGAGTGGGTTGGAGCCAATAACTATAGCTTTGGTCTTTTCTACATTCAGGGTAAGCTTATTGTTCGTGGCCCATGCTGAGATATTAATGAGGTCTTCTTGAAGTTTAAATACAGCTTCAAACAAATCCGACGGGGAAAAGGATAGGTAAATCTGAAAATCATCAGCATAGAGGTGATACTGGGAATGAGAGATGGAAAGAGGAAGGCCATTGATGTAAATTGAGAAAAGGGTGGGAGATAGGGAAGAACCTTGAGGTTATTATTGTTTTTAGTGATTGATTCATTAATCTAAAAGGAAGAAAGATTATTGCTAATTTCATCATTATTTTTTTAATTATTATGCTTTTGAGATAGGGACTAGGTAATCAACAAGGCTGTGGAACATATTTTACAATAAAAGAATTATAATGTACATTTATTTGATCTAAAAATTAGTTCACAAAAACTTACTAAATAGACAGGACAGAAGACACACTAACCTTAGAATATAACAATATAAAAAAATATTATAATTGTCAATAACACAAAATAATTAATTTCATTATAATTCGGTTACTGTAAAATATTTTCAACAGCCCTAAAGAGGGAAGGGATTAGCTATGCGGTTAGCGTACTAGACTCCCACGCGGAGGTCCCGGGTTCGAATCCAGCTGCTGGCCCTTGGATTTTCTCTTCCTAGGAGCTTCTTACAGCTCACTGTCCGGTGATGGACAGTGTTGTCTGTAACGAGAGAACACCACTGTCTGGAGGCCGGCAGTGCACTGAAGAAAGCTCCGGGCGCAAATAACCTTAGATGTTGACGCGCCTCAAATAATAATTATAAAAAAAAAACAGCATTATTCTTTCCTCTCTTTAGTAAAGTACGTACAATTGCTAGTCGTATCCATTAACATTTAATTTGGTGGTTGGACGTAAAGCCTGCCAGATAAAATGGGAATTACTTTACTTTACTTTTTTAACCAAATTTCAAAGATTCTGTAGCAGATCTCATAATTATCATAGAATTCATTCAATCATTGCTTTAAATATTTTTACTTCGTCAGCGTACAGGTGGTACTTAACAAAATGAAAACCAAAATGAGATTTAAGTAAAGTAAAGTGCATTTTTCAGGCAGGTTTTACGTCCATCTACCAAATTAGGTGTCGTGGACGGAAGCGACTAGCAAACATACTTTACTGTAAATTTCTCATATTAACCATTAAATAAAATCCAAGGCCTCTAGACCGGGAAATCGAACCCACTAAACCAACAATACATCTTAGCATTGCGGGTCTAGCCTATATCCGCCTAACATACTTTACTATAAAGTTCTCATATTAAACATTAAATAAAATCCAAGGCCTAACACCTGGGGAATCGAACCCACTAAACCAACAATACATCTTAGCATTGCGGGTCTAGCCTATATCTGCCTAACATACTTTACTATAAAGTTCTCATATTAAACATTAAATAAAATCCAAGGCCTAACACCGGGGGAATCGAACCCACTAAACCAACAATACATCTTAGCATTGCGGGTCTAGTCTATAACCACTCAGCTACCGTTGCGCTAGAAAATATTTAAATTCAGATTAAAAATATAGGAGACAACAAAAAAACCATTAACTTTAAGTAACTCCTGAAATTGTACTTTAGGAGTCAACCTTGTCCAATCTCATCTCTTAGGAGTGCCGTTAATCGAATTGCCGAGAGACAAATGTATGAAATAAAAGTTGTGTATCTACACACGCACACGACCACAATTAATTTGAGCGATTTTCGAGAATACCTCACCAAAATTGTAATTAATAAAGTGGTAATTCTAATTTTTAGGAATTTATTGCTTCTCGTGACTTTTTCCATTTTTTTAAAATATTTTATGCAAACTATATTTTTTATAAAAAGCCTAGTAAGATTAAATGTAAAATAATTATAATTAAAGCAGTAAGAAATGAATAGTGAACCGTATTCAGTCTGAAATGAGAGGCAGTCGATTAGCTTGTATAATTATTAGTTGAAAGGTAGTCTGTCTGTTCGCTTCACAGCTCCCAAGTAAATCATAACTCTTCATAGCTAATACATCCAAGTGCTGAACTCATCTTGAATATCACTTGTGATAGATATTTTAGTGCTGCCATATTCTTAGTTACACCAAAGATCTGTCTACATAATTACGAACTAGTAGAGCAATCTGTACGCTATTTCAAGTAAGCAAACTTTCGGCCCCCCGAGAGATTTGCGTGCTGACAAAGCGCACATTGTGCATAAAATTGAAGGTTTATAAGTTTTCATTTAATATGGCATCATGCACACGTTTCCTAACCATTCTTTGGTTATTATATGTTATAAAATACACAAATTAAAACTGTCCGGTAGGACAGTTGTATAAGGGTTGACCATCAAAAACTGCACGAAAAAGTGTAACGTTGAAAAACACCCAACTTTGACAATTTTTTTCTATTTTTCTATAAAAGATAAAATTCCCAAATTTTCTTTAAATCTTACTCCAAACCATCCTTTATAACTGTAATTTTTTTGCAACCACCCAGATCTAATAGGTTTCGAGAAAAAAGTTGCCGAAAATGAGCAAAAACGGCTTTTTCAAAAATTGTTCTTGTTCTTGTTCTTCTTCTTGTTGTTGTTCTTGTTACCTTTTTTGTAAACAACGTAGCGCCTAAACGCGTGAACCGATTTTCATGAATGAGGTGTCATTCGATTCGGAATTTTAAGTAGATGAGCCTTTTGGGGGTCTCGGCCCTGTACATCGAATGGGAGAGGAGTTAGCCCTCTTTATGTAAGGCCCCCTCCAAAATTATTATTACTAATTACTCTGTAAATCTTGGCCCGATTTTGATAAAATTTGGTAGGATGATAGGGTTAGGGCTTCCCCACCTAACAATAAAGCGACGATCTGCTCTTACACTTGTTAAGGGAAGTATAGCAATCGTTTCAAATTATCGACACGTGAACCGATTTTCATGAATGAAGTGTCATTCGAATCGAAATTTTGTACAGATTTGTGCTTTAAAAGTCTCGACGCTATGCCTCATAAGGAGGGGAGTTCGCCCCACCCAAATAAGGCCCTTTCTAAAACTATTATTACCTATATTTCTACAAAGCTTAGTCCGATTTTGATAAAATTTAGCACGAAGATGTGATTAAAGCTCCTCTACGTGGCTGTGAAGTGCCATCATGCTCTTACACCTACTAAGAGGAAGTACTGCAATCGTTAAAATTATCAATGAGTGAACCGATTTACATCAATGAATTGTCGTTCGATTCAAAATCTTTGCCTTTTAGGGAGAAGTACTGTAATCGCAGTTTATTTTTCTTGCTCCTCTTAAAAGGAAGTACTGAAATCGCAGTTTCATTTTGCTATTTACGTACAAATACCTTCCTATTTTATTCAAAACGCTTTCTCAAAAAAATGGTTATTGAGGATGGTTTGGGGACCGCAACTATAACCATTCTTTAAAAAGATCTCTCCAGTGGTAGTTACGGTTCCGATTTAACACCTTATCAAGTTATAATGATAGAATTGCTTATTCCAAATTTTAAAAAAATCTGTAAAGCAGACGTAACTTTGCTAATAGACAAAAAGGAAAATCTATCCAAAAGGTACAAAAATCTCCTTAACAAAAACTTACAGTTTAAAAAGATAAGTATAAGGGTTGATTAAACGCCAAAAGGTACACAAATCAGCAAGTACCCAACATTTCATTAATACTTCATTGATATTATTCAAGTAATTTTACCGCATTAATTTTCATTAATATTTTTTAAGAATTTATTAGATGTCACATACCCTTATGCTGGCCAGTTCATTCATAATAGTTATAATTGTGATAAAATGTATATTATATCTTTGTATAAATAGGTACATTATTTTAACTCTATTCCAAATTATTCTTCTGATTTCTCTTTAATGTGCCCTTTATTCTGAAGTTGTCACATATACATGCATGTTAAATTAGAAAAAGACAAATTTAGAGTCGGCTACTGTTTAAATTTGAATCACGGAGGATTTAAAACAATATTTCAGTCTTGAATTCGTCTTACCGAAATATTCGTGAGGACAAATAACACACAGTTAATAACAAGTAGATTATTCAACATTATTTATTCATTTCTCAATTGTAATTTAATTTAGTCCCCCTAATTTTACTTATGGTAAAATACTGGAATAATTAGCTGTCCTAAAAATATGCATATCTTATTTATTTTATATTACATATATATAACATTGTGGGAAGAACACCTAGATTGAGAATGTAATTGAAGAAAACTATATTATTTGCGATAAAGCCAGATAATTATTACCTATTATTATAAACGTTTGACTACTACATAAAATAACAATTACTTTGATTTAAGAATGAACTTAAACCGACGATTTTTATTTAAAAATAAAAATAAATAAATAAAATCATTGATGTATGTTGGTGTAAGCATTTTTTAAAAAAGTTTATGAATTTTTTAGCCTCATATTTTTTTATTTTTTATAACGTTTTCTTTTTCACCTGTAATCAATAGTTTGATTATTATAGATAAATAGATATTACAGTCAATCTAAGTTAAATGGTGTGCTACTTGAACAAATATTTTGTAGATGAAAATGGCCAGCATAAGGGTATGTGACATCTAATAAATTCTTAAAAAATATTAATGAAAATTAATGCGGTAAAATTACTTGAATAATATCAATGAAGTATTAATGAAATGTTGGGTACTTGCTGATTTGTGTACCTTTTGGCGTTTAATCAACCCTTATACTTATCTTTTTAAACTGTAAGTTTTTGTTAAGGAGTCTATTGTTGAGAGCGTGGTCAGAATAACTAAAGATTTGGAAATTTGTGGTAGTTCAAATTTGATAATATAACTAGAGTATCAAACAAAACTGGTATGAAGACACACGAGTTTCTGTTACTGCTATTCTAAACTCGCCATATTTCTTGAGACTCCGAACATGTTTTAGAGATACAAAGACGATTGCAGTTTTCTAGTGATCCTACGGAATTACCAGCTTTCACTTTCAAAAGCCATCATCGAGCAACACCTTCGTCCGACTAATGGTGGTGAAAGTACCAAGTGGTTTCCAACCAACTTCCAATCCGGTCAGAATGGGTGTTCACCTTTTGGAACATAATATCGACAAGGAATAGGCCGTATTGAAGTGTTATAGAATAAGACTAAATTTAGCGTTTTGAATGTGCACGATTGTGTCCTTAATTAAGGATTCAAATTGGGCGAGAAATCGATCCAAATAAAAACCACAACTCCGTCTTTTTTACCAACGTTTCGACAAATATATTGCCTTCTTCAGGGCGTGGCTTTGCAGTTTTTTGTAACTCAACCAACCCCGCATAGCAATATATTTGTCGAAACGTTGGCAAAAAAGACGGAGTTGTTATTTTTATTTGAATCGATTCCTCGCCCAATTTGAATCCCTTAATATAATATTTTTTACGGTCACTAAAACCAATATTAAGACGGCTCAAATGCATTTCACGCTTAAACGGTTGATCTGAGCCAAAAAATGGAAGAGGAAAAATTTGTTGCCCATCAAAAATTTGTATCAGAATATGGGACTTGATTTTAGATTCCTGCGTCCCAAAGTAAGGGTTCGCAGTTGATCCCCCTTTTCATGTACACAGTTTTAAAGAGTATGAAATGGTATGAAAGAAACCGGAAACCACAATTCTATATCTTTAAAATTAAAGGTGTTAGGCTATTTCAAAATCTGGATATTTATTAATCATATTTCAATTTTTTAACTTGTTATCAAAGAGAAAGAAGAGCACGCGATAGGTCATTTCTATGTATTTTTTCATCTCCTTTCTACTGAAAATATTGCCAAGGCTGTAAAGCTAGTATTTTTTCTTAATATCGGGAAATAAGTAGTTTTACGAGTGATTTTTCTAAGCAATAATCAAATGTTACGAGTTTTAGATGTTCTCAAGCATACACAAAATGGCTAAAAATTAATTTATCTGTTACAAACAAGAAGGTTTAATAATTATTTGGTAATTATGAGAGAGTTGCGTTGAATTACCAAAAAAATTGGAAACCTCCTGCCAGATATTTAAGTGATCAATATCTTTCATGTAAAGGATCAAACTTATTCCTTAATTTATCAAATAATACACTTTACGCAGCTTGTGCAGCATGTACTGTGCCTTTAAAGGTTATCAACTGCTCTCTGTATCTGAGAAACCTCTACCGTTTTTTTGCTCACATCAGCATGAAATGCATTTGAGCCGTCTTAAAATGAACAACCTGTATATTCATTGTGTGTTAATGTTAATTAAATACATAATAAATTTGGAAAACTACCTCCCTTGCCCGCTGGCTGCCCAAAAAAAAAGCACAGAGAAAAATAAATAAATATTAATACAATAATAATATTAATGTTAATAAAATATAGAAGCTGCAAGAGTGTTGTTTATTTCATTAACCTCTTATACTTATTTCTAGAGAGTATTCGGCGTCATTGAAATAAAAAGATATTTCTTTCCCGCCAAAACATATTTTTTATTTTTTTTTATTCTACGAACGTGTGTTTCGCATATTAAAAATATATAAAACCGTTGCCTAGAGCGGCTAACGCAATTTTGTCCCTGTTTCTAACTCATTATAATTCAGTCCCGATAGAAATGGGGCAAGTAGAGGAGCGCCACTTCCCCCTCAGCCCCCCCCCAAAAGAGAGAGAGAAAAAAAAATCTCTCGCTTGCCAGTCTACGTGTTTTTCATTCAGTATGAGCGGTACAGCCACGCGAGTTGACAGCGGGTTTTTACATGTGATTGAATTAACATCAACTTTGCTTGCAACCATCTCGCAGCAGTACATCTACTACTTCTTCTATTAATTTCTAATAGCTGCACTAGCAGCTATTCATGGTCCCATAGGAGAAGATGTCTCAGTTTTGCACGCATGAGACATCCTCCTTGGCCAATAAGACACACCTCGTGTCATCGCACACTTATCTTCTTACTTCAATTCTCAACGTTCATATTTTCTTCAACTTCTCCAACATTTGAGACATCTTTGATTCTTACCAACATTATACTGTTTGTAAAACCGCACATTACAATAAAAAATGTATCGTTGTTGTCAAACCAATATCTGCTAGCAGCAAAAAAGTATAACTTTCGAGATATTGAATAAAAACGTTCTCCTGTCCAAATTTTATATGAAGCAGATTTTTTGTAAACTAATTTAAATTAAAGTTAAATGTGTTTAGGGTTGCCAACTGCCCTTTTTTTTTGGAAAGGACAGTCCTTTTTTAAAACACCTGGTTGTCCTTGTCCTTACTTAAAGTAGGAAAGGACGCCTTTTGTCCTTTTTTAAGATATTATTCACACAAATCTAATTTATGTTACTGTATTTTTTATTTAAGTTCTGACTTCCGAGACTTCTTCATTTGGCGTGTTGTTTTTCTGTTCCAACTGAACTGAATAGGTCAACAGGTTATTGAAGTAACGATGAACAAAATGCAAACAATGGTACTGGATTTGATGATTCTGATCAATTATATTCTTATGGTAGTTGAATTCCTTTCACAATACCAACGCTGTTTTGAGGCCTACTTTTTTGCAATTAATCACAGATTTCTGCATCAATTTTTAAAATAACCACTATTCATGGTATACCTTTCGAAAGGTGTTTGTATGTTAGATGTTTTTCATGAGCAGTGCGCGTTTTAAACTTATACTTTTGAGAAAAATGAAGTCAAAGTTTTTTGGAAAAAAAATAGAAACTTGCTATTCCTTATGTTTGGGCCACAATTTGAAATACTTGATATTATTATTTTGGAATATAAATTAGCTTATTTAAAAGGAAATTTAACCTTCTTTCTAATGAGCTTATTGAAATTGCTGTAGCTTTAATAGTTTAAAAAATAGTTTAATAAAAACCAAAAAAATCCATATGGTAATGCAGCTCAAAAATACAGTTGAAAATTTTAACAGAAATCATCGAGAACGAATTTTTTAGACATTAAAGTAAAAAAACACATTGTTAAAGTCATTGTTATAAGAAACGTGTTGAGGCTCTGTACTGAGCAAATTTATAGGAAATTTAATGCTCTTTCGTTTAGAATAAGCAGATTTGTTGCAGGATAAAGGATAGAAAAGTTACGGCCCGTTTTTATGGTGAAAAACGCGTAATATCGGACGGAAAAGTTAAGAAATGCAAATATCTTGGACACTATTGAGAATTGGGCCAAAGTGAAGAGAATATTTTTTGTTGCATTTGAGCTGCTGAATTACCTTCCGAAGTTTCGACCACTCCTCCGTATACACCCAGTATAAATAGCGAATATATGAATACCACAACAAAGTTCACGTAGATTGTAGATGAAAGCGGTAATCAAATATAGTTTTGATTATGAAAGATCAAATGTTTAATTGCAGCGTTAAATATAGTAACATTCATTTGGGTTGACGCCAATTTGGTATTGTAATCCACTGATTTGATTTGAACCAAGTTACGTGAGATAATTAGTCTGCTAACTTTTTAAGAGTTAATTGCATTTAAAGAAAGTATTCACTCACAGAATTATTTTTAACGAACTGAAACTGGCTGCTAAGAAGCGAGGGAAATAACAACCCGAAAGTAATTTTTGTTTTATTAAAAACGCCATTGGATAAATGGGCAAAAGTGTGTAAGCTGGAAAATGAGGAAAATAAAGAAAACAAATTAGTGAAAAAAGAAAACTTAAGAATGGAGTTCATAACGGTGCCATAATGCCTGGTAATATTGTTAGAAAACAAATTCAAATTAAAAAAGTTGGTACCTTCATCATCTTGTCAAAAAATTTTTCGGTCTTTTATAAAGAAAGTTCCAAATGGATGCAAGTAAAAACTGCTTTAAATAATAGCTAGGCCGAACATGTGCTAGCCACAGGTTGTTCTTTAGTAGAAAGAAATGCATAAGTGGTTTTCGGAATACTGTACCGAGGGTCCCATCTCTTGGTTATGCACATAACTGAACGTTAAAGTGTGTAAAAGTATGAGTGGATACTAGATAATAATTTGTCCCCTTATGCCGCAGTCTGGGACTTGTACCGTAATCTTAATTGAAGAGCTTGGTGCAAAAAGGAGTTATCTACATTTTTTTTTCAGAAAATGTGTTTAGTGGCGCCCCCCTATTGTACGAGGTCGTTTGAAAAGTCCGTGCAAAGTCAGAGAGATAGCACTACTGGCGCGTATCGAGGTTATGTTTAGTTAGTAGCATCTCTTGGAAGAACACACACCAAGTTTCAGCCAGATCGGTCTATTTCTTTGTGTTTTGCATTCGTTTGAATCGAGGAAGTCGAGTGATTTTCAAATCGTGTGAAGTGTTGCAAGGACGGTTTGCAGCTTTTCCAGAAGAATCCGCAGGACTTTAAGCGTCGTTTCGTCACTGTGGATGAAACATGGATACATCACTACACTCCTGAGACCAAAGAACAATCTAAACAATGGGTTACCAAGGGGGAATCTGCGCCAAAAAAGGCGAAGACCGTTCCTTCGGCCGGAAAGATTATGGCGACTGTCTTTTGGGATTCGCAAGGAATAATCCTCATCGACTATCTGGAAAAGGGTAAAACTATTACAGGTGCATATTATTCATCGTTATTGGACCGTTTGAAAACCAAGCTACAAGAAAAACGCCCACGATTGGCCCACAAAAAAGTCCTTTTCCATCACGACAACGCACCAGCTCACACCTCAGCAGTTGTGGTCGCAAAATTAATGGAAATAGGGTTCCAACTCGTTTCACATCCCCCCTATTCTCCAGACTTGGCTCCCTCGGACTACTATTTGTTTTCCAATATGAAGAAATGGCTGGCGGGAAAAAGATTTTATTCAAACGAGGAGGTGATTGCAGAAACGAATGGCTATTTTTCAGACTTGGACAAATCCTATTATTCGGAAGGGATCAACAAACTAGAGCAGCGTTGGACGAAGTGTATAAGCCTAAAAGGAGATTATGTTGAAAAATAAAAAAGGTTTACCCCAAAAAATTAAGTAGTTTTTATTTTTGCACGGACTTTTCAAAAGACCCTCGTATGTTCAATACTACAATCTTTTCGTGCATAAACGAGTCTTCATGCAGACTCGTTTATTATTACTTATTCTCTAACCTAGGCCAGATTTGGAGCAAAAATGAGTTTTCTACTGCAGATAACTTTCTTTTGCTCCAAACAGAAAAGATGACGCAATCAATGAAACAAAAATTTTTATATTAGGTTTATTTAATGTTTATATTTGATAGATATTATTATATTTCTTTTTGACAGGCATAATAATACATCTAACATTTGCTTCGACAAGACACAAAATGTTACTTAAAAGCTCAAAAACAAGAAATCTTGTGGACTAAAGTACTTAATATGTACTCAAGTTTTACTGAATATTATGATTTTGGTGCAAAAAAAAAGGGTTAGCTTAACAAAATAACTTTTGCTTATAGCAAGCTTAAAAAATGCCCTAGAAAGTTCGAATTGAGCCCCAAAATGACCCCATCACAATATATTAACCAATCCTTTACAGCAGAAAAAACTGTAGATAACTCCTTTTTGCACCAAGCTCTTCAATTCTCAAATTTCTTGAAAAAAAAAGAAAAAGATATTACAAGAAAAATATTTCCATCAAGGTTACTTTTAGGGAAGGGATTTAGCTATGCGGTTAGCGTATTGGATACCCACGCGGAGGGCTGCTCAGGTTTTGGGGGGTTTGAGCAGTATGAGGTATTAGAGAAATTAACCTGCCTTCAATTTACTCCAAACTTCATGCTGTATCTACTCTCCTTGAGAGTAGTAGCACTAGAAATCGGCGAAACACAAGACTTTTTGGTTTGACAGCTGGATAAAAAATGTCTGAAAAAATACAGTCTTAATTTCAGTTTCTCCTATAATAATGTGACATTGTGGAAGAATCAGTTTGCTATTCTGTCAGATAAAATAAAAGATAGTTCATCGGGAAGTCTGTGTTACAAGCACCAAAGATTCTAATAGATATCTTTTTTTATAGAGAGCTTAATGTTAATGCTTGTAAGGTTTTAAGGATTGGCGAGGAATCGGTCAAATAAAAAACAACTCGTCTTTTTGCCAACGTTTCTGTAACTCAACCAACCCGCATAGCCACGCCCTGAAGAGGACAATATATTTGTCGAAACGTTGGCAAAAAGACGAGTTGTTTTTTATTTGGACCGATTCCTCGCCAATCTTGAATCCTTATTTTAATAATTTACGGTCACGAAGCCTATGTATTAGTTAATGTTTGTCTATTTTCTTTTTCAACTCAAGTCTACAGTATTAAATTTAAAAGAATTACGTTGGCTGTTTAAGATTAAGATGCGAACTGCTCTATTTGAATCGTACCCCTTGGGTTGATACAAAGGTAGAGTTGTGCTCACTATGTAATTTAAAGGCCAGAGAGAACATTGTTCATTTTTTGGCCATCTGTCCTATCTTAGCAGTATTTAGAGAGCGACACCGGACTTATTATTGTTATTATTAGTAAAGTAAAGTAATCGCCTATTTTTTTCAGGCGGGTCTTAACGTCCATCTATCAAATTAGGTGTCGTAAACGGAGGCGACTAGCAAACACTTTACTATAAATTTCTTTTATTAACCATTAAATAAAATCCAAGACCTAAAGACCGGGGGATCGAACCCAGTACCACAATACATATTAGCTTTGCAGGTCTCGCCTCTAACCCGCTCGGCTACTGTGGCGCCTTAATTATTATTATTATTACCCACGCGGAGAACCCGGGTTCGAATCCAGCTGCTGGACCCTCAGATTTTCTCTTCCTAAGAGCTTCTTACTGCTCACTGTCCGGTGATGAGACAGTGTTGTTTGTAACGAAAGAGCACTGTCCGGAGGCTGTCGGTGCAATGTAAAATGCTCCGGGCGCCAATAACCTCAGATGTTAAAGCGCCTTAAATCATTAAAACAAATAAATAGATCATTCAATAAATAAATACAAAAATACTTAATTTATCTCTATACTTTCCTCGTAGAGGCGAATGGAATTATTAGGTCACATTACTTTTTGAGAAAACGAAGAAGTAGATAGATTAGCCAGATTATGAAACTTCTTCTCCTTTCGCTTGAGTAATACGGTCCTGAAAGATTTAGGACCCTGACCGACTGGTCGCCATTCATCTCTATCTTCTGCCTTCCTTGTCTTCCGCAAATGCTATTCTCACCATCCTGCACGTCATCGGCACCAGGTATTTTCCTCGTTTTATCGCTCCTTCTGGTTTTTCCCATATACGAGTAGTATGCGCCTGGAGAATCACTCTGCTTCCATTCATTCCATATATCTTAGCCACCTGAGCCTATCTTTCTCTTCTCTTACTTCTCAAAGAAGAGAAGCTACTGTAATCGTGCAGAATTTGGATTTTCGAGTTTACATGGGAAGAAATTCACCGTTTTAAGTTCCCTTGAATTCGAAAAAGTGCTTTTTTTTATTTTTATTCAAAAAAATAACATTTTTTTGCAGTTAGAGGAGCTCCCAAAACTTGTATTTCTGGTGGAAAATTAATATTAAAAAACCGATTACGAATCAGATAAAATTGTAAATTTGGTCTTAAATATCTCGACAAATATTAGGGATATCAAAACGGGGTTAACGGCATTTTTCACAATTTTTTATGTAGTTTTTACAATCATTGTCAAAACCAGTGGTCCTTATAAAACCTCGATCAGGTTTTTGCCAGTAACTCTGCCAAAAATAAAGATACAGCATCGGGGGTGAAAAATTTGAAAACTAGACCAAAAAAAACATATAGTTTACTTCGTGGATTTTTTCGAAATTCCACTTTTCTAAAAAGTTATTAGCGATTGGTGCGTTTTAAATGGATCACCCTGTAGATTAATTTAAGTAAATTGCCAAATTTGAATAAAATCCTTGCAAATTACTGAAAAGGTTCTTAATTTTTTTAAAGATTTTTTTTAAATGCGGCCCTTATAATTCTATTCAAACATGGTATACTAATTTCATTTATGCGAATCCATAATTTTTGCATCATTTTATCCCTGTACATTCGAATAAGGGTTACTTTTAGGGAAAAAATTAAAGTATATATCTTTTACTGTGCCATTTCTATAATATAAGATCCTAACTCTAATGTACTTTCTGTTACACAAGTTAAAATGTACATTCTTAACTTTTATTATGAATTATTTTCTTACAAAAATTTGTATTTTATAACAGTTCTTAAAACATGGATTTTAGGTACGCTTTTTGTTTAGCAACATTTTAGCAACTTATGTACGGTTAAAAAAAATCTGTATAATGGTTGTGTAAGAATTAAATATTACTTAAATTTACTAGAGCTACAAGAAAGTTTTGTAAGTTATAGTACTCGTACGTAGTAGAGGGCTGTTTATGTATTCAGGCTGGGATTTCCACAAGCCTAAGTCGCTGCGAAGAATGAAAGGGAGTAGCTGAGTGGTTAGCGAATACTGGATTCCAACACGGAGATCACGGGTTCGAATCCAGCTGCTGGCTCTTAGTATTTCTCTTCTTAGGAGCTAGTAACAGTTCACTGTCCTGTGTTGGGGACATGAGTGTTGAAGAAATGGTATTCTATATCTTCATGAGGAAATACGAGGTGTGGCTATTAAATAACGAGACTGTTGCTGCTACAGAAGAACTATGTATACGCCAAATCCTAACGATCGACATCTGTGCAGCGTAAAGCCTTCTCTTTCGATTGCAGCATCTCACGTGTTTTGTACAGAAATCTGTCTAACCGGAACCGTCGTTTGTGTAAAGAGGTGTTAGTTTCGTTTTGCCGAAAACATGATACCTACACATGTAGTAGAGCAACAAATTGTCGTGAAATTTCACATCAAAACTTAGGTAAAACCGCTACTGAAACTTATCTTTTATTAAAAGAAGTTTATGGCGATGAATGTTTATCACGTGCGCAAGTTTTTTGAGTGGTTCAAGCGTTTCCAAGATGGCCGAAAAGACGTCGGAGATTATGACCGCTCGGGTCGCACTTCCAAGTCCAAAACGGAAGAAAATATCGATTATAATTAAATCAAAATTACTACCGGTGAGGTGCTTGCTCAACTCCGTGAAAGAGTAAGGAAAAAAACGACCCGATTTGTGGAAGAACAAGTCATGGGTTCTCCCATCAAGACAACGTGCCGGCTCTCACTGCATTGTCTCTAGCCAAGTCACTTTTGTCGGTTCCCCAAAGTCAAATCTTGCATTAAAAGGAACACGATTTCAGTCCGTTGAAGCTGTGAAAGGAAAAGCGGTACGTGTCATGCAGGAGCTCAGAGTAAAAGACTTCCAGCACGGTTTCGAACAATGGTAAATTCGCATGGAGCGTTGTAGGGATAGGGGAGGGGTGTATATTGAAGGTGATAATAACTAAATATGTATAAATTTAAAATAAAATGTTTTATAGCAATAGTCTCGTTTTTTAATAGCCACACCTCGTAAAGAACAATTTTCTCAAGGCCTCTCTGACATAACGCTTTAAAAATAATGGAAGAGTTAATTTAAGTAAAACAGGTATGAAAATCGTAGTGTTTTTAAGATTGAGGTGCGCGTTAGTATGTGCCGTGTGAGGATGGCACAAAATTAGCGCAAAGCAAACATGTCTCGCCGCTTTAAATAAACTAGCGCTAGCGTCGTTCCACCCTTCTCGCCATTTTATTGTGAGACTTAATGTGCCCGTCTTAGCGCCCGAATATTATCTGCAAGACCTCATTACACATGCAGGATTACCGTAACAACCAACCACTATTTATACTTGCTCAGACATAATTAAATTTTAGCAAAATAATTTGTTCCGATGTAGCTTTGGGAAAGTGTTTAGTTGTTCTACTGCATACGGTATATATATTATCTTCAACAAACAAGCACATCCTTGCATGTATCTTGCACAAGAAATTATAGCGAGTACACCAGAAGACCATACTTCAAAAATAAAATATTCTCCCCTCAACTCTGGGCATAGATTTATCTGCTTAAATAGATCAGGGCCATTTCCTTGCTTACTGGGGCTAATTTCAGCAATCTTCAAGAAGAATTTGGAGGGACCAATCCTTTCTTTTGGATCTACAGTCTAGCCTCCCATAAAGGACACTCTCACTAGCGACCATCTCTATTTACGGACAGTTTTTGGATTTCTTCGTTTTACCTCTATACACTTTCTATATAAAAGAACCTCCGTCTAACGGTCACTCTACATAGCGACCGCGGACATTGATTTTTGAAGAACGGATTAAATGTTTCACCTCCCACCAACGACCACCTTATTCTTAAAAGTTCCTTTGACGCGGTGATCAAAATAATTATCCCCTCTCAAGTTTTTGTTTTTTTTTCTGGTTTTCCCTAAGGTTTCCTATATAAGCTCCATACATCTTGGACCATTTTAATCATTTCTCAATATTACTTTGGACGAACAATATTATTTTTTCCGATATGTCTCCCAAATGAAAGTGGTTAACTCTAAAAGAGAAAATAAATGTGCTGGAAGATTTTGCAAAAACCAAGTCGAGTCATCGTCAACTTGCCGAAAGGTTTGTTCTATTTTTCTAATAATAGATGATAGTATGATGATAATTTTACCATAAATTATTATTGTTATGAGTAAATGTGATGATTATTATAAAAATTATTAATTAAATCAATAATATGTAGTTTTTTAATAATTTTTTTGGATAATTAAGAAAAATTTGATGCATATCACATAGCTAAATAATTATGCAATTATGTACGTTTTTAAATCTATTAATAAGAAAAAAATTGTCAAAGTTGGGTGTTTTTCAACGTTACGCTTTTTCGTGCAGTTTTTGACGATCAACCCTTGTACAACTGTCCTACCGGACAGTTTTAATAAAGAATTTTTAAATAGATGTTTGGAAAAAACCCCATATTTTTTCATAATGAAACTTGCCTACCTCCTTCTAACGGCCACCTCCAAATAGCGGCCACTTTGCTTTCCCCCGCCAGTGTCCGTTATTGAGAGGTTCGACTGTATATATGGAAACAAGACAAGACTATACTGGACGAATAATTTAGTCTCAGACTAGAACTAAATAAGATTAAAAGTATATATTATTTCAAAAATAATGAACAACGAAGTTAGATTAGATTCTAGCAGGAAGGTCTTACAAGGCCTACGCCACCGCGACCCCCATGGATCTCTATTGTTGCTCCCACTACTCTAGAGCTCACTCTCCAGAACTGTCCGTTTAATCAGGCTCTTGAACTCTGGAGAGCGGCTCACCAGGCCTTGGTTTTTCCTCCCCTGAGGAGTAACATCCTTAGCCAGACAAGCCCCTCACACTAATACAACACTTGGCAGTGCCGTTTCCTTTTCCTCCTCCTGACAGAACCTACAAAGGCTGTCCATCAGGATCATGTGATGCATGTGCTTCCTGAGCCTGCAGTGGCCAGTTAATATGCCTACAATTATCCTAGTAACCACACGGCCTTCACGGATTAAATTTGCAGTCAGCTTTGGCGAGTAGCCCGACAACGAAGTTAAAATTAATTAGATAAATTCTACCGCAATTTCAGTCATACTAGATCGATTTTTCGTTTCCACAATTCCATACTAATGTGCCTTTTATTAAAAAATCGTTAAACATCTATCACCTTATTAATAAACTAGAATATGACATCTTAAATATTAAATAAACATCTAACTAATATGAAATAATTTCTAGCAGAATCGCAGAAACATATCTTATCCGCCTAATTCCCGCAGTCTTATTTTACCGAATGGACATGCTAAATCAAGAGAATTAACACCTTCTTTTTCTTTTTTTTTCTCTGGAGCGCCAGAAGAGAAACAGCAATAATAAAGCCTCATTAGAATGTTCATTTGCAGAAGCTGTAGTCAGCTAACCCGCAGAGTAAATCCACTCAGAGAAATACTTATTTTTTCTTTTTTTTTTGTTTTATTTATTTAGTTCAAGTATATTTATATTCCTGATTCCTTGGGGGACTCCTAGAAAGCGCTGCTTAATTTGATAATATATTTATACTGTGAAATTTGTTTACTTAAAAGTAAGGTTACTCTCTTTCTTTTATTTATGCAGCTTGGAGTATTTTTACATAGCGAAATACTTTATTACAGAGCTTATAATAGATTTTTAATAATCCTATTGACAGATGCATGATACGAGGGTCGTTTGAAAAGTGCGTGCAAAAATAAAAACTACTTAATTTTTTGGGGTAAACCTTTTTTATTTTTCAACATAGTCTCCTTTTAGGCTTATACACTTCGTCCAACGCTGCTCTAGTTTGTTGATCCCTTCCGAATAATAGGATTTGTCCAAGTCTGAAAAATAGCCATTCGTTTCTGCAATCACCTCCTCGTTTGAATAAAATCTTTTTCCCGCCAGCCATTTCTTCATATTGGGGAACAAATAGTAGTCCGAGGGAGCCAAGTTTGGAGAATAGGGGGGATGTGAAACGAGTTGGAACCCTATTTCCATTAATTTTGCAACCACAACTGCTGAGGTGTGAGCTGGTGCGTTGTCGTGATGGAAAAGGACTTTTTTGTGGGCGAATCGTGGGCGTTTTTCTTGCAGCTCGGTTTTCAAACGGTCCAATAACGATGAATAATATGCACCTGTAATAGTTTTACCCTTTTCCAGATAGTCGATGAGGATTATTCCTTGCGAATCCCAAAAGACAGTCGCCATAATCTTTCCGACCGAAGGAACGGTCTTCGCCTTTTTTGGCGCAGATTCCCCCTTGGTAACCCATTGTTTAGATTGTTCTTTGGTCTCAGTAGTGTAGTGATGTATCCATGTTTCATTCACAGTGACGAAACGACGCTTAAAGTCCTGCGGATTCTTCTGGAACAGCTGCAAACCGTCCTTGTAACACTTCACACGATTTCGTTTTTGGTCAAGCGTGAGCAATCGCGGCACCCATCTTGCGGATTGCTTTGTCATGTCCAAATGTTGATGCAAAATATTATGTACCCGTTCATTCGAGATGCCCACAGCACTAGCAATCTCACGCACCTTCACTCTTCTGTCATCAATCACCATATCATGGATTTTATCAATGATTTCTGGAGTAGTAACCTCAACAGGGCGTCCAGAACGTTCAGCGTCACTTGTGCCCATATGGCCACTCCGAAAATTTTGAAACCACTTATAAACTGTTCTAATCGAAGGTGCAGAGTCACCATAATGTTTATCAAGCTTCTCTTTAGTCTCCTGAGGCGTTTTGCCTTTCATAAAGTAGTGTTTAATCAACACACGAAATTCTTTTTCGTCCATTTTTTGAAAATCACTCGACTTCCTCGATTCAAACGAATGCCAAACACAAAGAAATAGACCGATCTGGCTGAAACTTGGTGTGTGTTCTTCCAAGAGATGCTACTAACTAAACATGGCCTCGATACGCGCCAGTAGTGCTATCTCTCTGACTTTGCACGGACTTTTCAAACGACCCTCGTAGTTACGCTGATTGTGGAAATCTATTAAATAAATATGCAACGAAAATGTGAATTTGGAATCTGGCAGCGTGTATGCACTAGCGCTGCAGTTGTCTAGTTGTAGAACTAGTGAAGCCAAAAAAATTAATGGACATTTTTTGAATAAAATCATATCCATCGTTACACCTATCAAATTCCTGATGCACCCAATGATTGCAATCAACGCAAAAAAAAAAAATATTTAAAAAAGACTCTAAAGATCGAGAAAACACGTAAAGTCCCTTTTGATTTCGATTCAGCCGTCACGTCGGGTCATATTGACCCAGCTCATACTTTCAAGTCTTCTATTTTAATATCTATAAGGGCTGGGCTCGCGAAATTTTTTATTTATCTCTTTTTGACGTACTTTGATTGAGATGGCATAGGATTTTTTCCCACTGCCTGCTGTACGAATGGCGCGAACCAGCTATTTTGACCCGAGGTGACAGTTTGTGCCGTTAATTTCTTAGTCTTAGTTCATTTCTCAACCTTTGTTGGGACTGTTAGGGAAAAATAAACCAGAAATCCCCACTGCATTTCTGGCACACAAGTCAAGGGAAGCGAACAGCTACCTTTTTGGGTTCACAAAGAAAATTTTCTATGGTGTCTTATGTACCCAAAAAAATCAAGAGCAGTAATTTTGTTATCTACAATGCATAGCGATAGATCCATTGACAGCGGAACAGGGAACAAAAATAAACCCGAAATTATAACATTTTCCCAATGCTACCAAAGGAGGGGTAGACACTGATGACCAACTTTGTGCAAATTATTCTGTAAGAAAAACAAATAGATGGCCCATGGCCATTTTTTACCACTTACTTAATGTGTCAGGCATTAATGCGTATATCACATATAAAAATAATGCTCAACGTAAAAATATAAATTTCAAAGTGGACCGACGCACATTCCTCAAATATTTGGGGCATCAATAATTGGGAAACGTCATTATCAGAAGGTCGCTGAGCACCGTGATCCCACGGGATTTGAAGGTGAGTACCAATATGTATCTGCAAGAAGAAGGCGCAACAACTCTTCCGATTACAACAAATGGAGAAGACATTCCTAACCCTAAAAAACGAAGAAGATACCACATATGCCCTAGTACAAGAGACAATAAATATCCTACTTTTTGCAGTAACTGTAAAAATTACATATGTAAGATACACTCAGTAACTATTTGAACTAACTGTAGAAATAATTGTAATTAATTAACTGTTTTAATTTTAATTGTAAACTGTAAATATTTTCTCTGTTTTTCATTACATGCTAAGCAGCACCTCATTTAGAAATTACATCTTTATGTTACTGATTTTTTTTTTTTAATTTGTATTTCTGTTTTATTAAAGTATAAATAAATGTTTTGTCTTCGATTTCTATTCCCTGTAACATGATATTAGTTAGTTTTTCCTTTTTATTTAATAGTTTTTAATGCTAGGTCAATATGACCCGAGGTGACGGATTATAGCACTTTACGAAAGGTGACGGCTCAAGGGATAATGAAGTGAGAAATGGTATTACAATTGCAGTCTCCTTGCATGATTACTGCTTAAGTAAGGATTTTATTAATTTATTAAACTGGTCTAACATTGTATTCAAAATTTGTATTCAGTAAATTATTTAAAGGATACTGAAAATATTTATTTAGTTTAATCTTAAATATCTATTTGATTAAAATAGGGTTATTTCCTTTGGTATTGACTTTGGCTTTTGAATTCAGTATAAGTTTGGGGTTTCAAATAATATTTGTACAGATTGTTGTTTTAATTACTTTAAAAATTAATGAAAGATATTTATATTAAAAGAAAGTCAGGCTGAAATTGGTATCAAAGTTGGATTGTGAATTTTATTTATGCTGTATTTTAATGAATTCCACGTCAAAAGGTAGGCTTTGGCAATGTTGTCAATAAAGAGAGATCTTAGTCTTGAAGAAGAAAGACAAACGGATTTCGTTTTTAAGTAAGTAAGCATTCAAGAAGTACATTGGAGTTTTAATGTTTTACCAATTAAGTTAAGCATTATTATTGTATAGAAATAGCAGTGCACAAATTTAATTCTGTTCTATTGGCTGAAATTCACAAACTTTTTAGGCAAAAGCCACCACTGGAGCTGTTACTCTGTAATACGAGGGTCGTTTGAAAAGTCCGTGCAAAGTCAGAGAGATAGCACTACTGGCGCGTATCGAGGTTATGTTTAGTTAGTAGCATCTCTTGGAAGAACACACACCAAGTTTCAGCCAGATCGGTCTATTTCTTTGTGTTTGGCATTCTTTTGAATCGAGGAAGTCGAGTGATTTTCAAAAAATGGACGAAAAAGAATTTCGTGTGTTGATTAAACACTACTTTATGAAAGGCAAAACACCTCAGGAGACTAAAGAGAAGCTTGATAAACATTATGGTGACTCTGCACCTTCGATTAGAACAGTTATAAGTGGTTTCAAAATTTTCGGAGTGGCCATATGGGCACAAGTGACGCTGAACGTTCTGGACGCCCTGTTGAGGTTACTACTCCAGAAATCATTGATAAAATCCATGATATGGTGATTGATGACAGAAGAGTGAAGGTGCGTGAGATTGCTAGTGCTGTGGGCATCTCGAATGAACGGGTACATAATATTTTGTATCAACATTTGGACATGACAAAGCTATCCGCAAGATGGGTGCCGCGATTGCTTACGCTTGACCAAAAACGAAATCGTGTGAAGTGTTGCAAGGACGGTTTGCAGCTGTTCCAGAAGAATCCGCAGGACTTTAAGCGTCGTTTCGTCACTGTGGATGAAACATGGATACATCACTACACTCCTGAGACTAAAGAACAATCTAAACATTAGGTTACCAAGGGTGAATCTGCGTTAAAAAAGGCGAAGACCGTTCCTTCGGCCGGAAAGATTATGGCGACTGTCTTTTGGGATTCGCAAGGAATAATCCTCATCGACTATCTGAAAAAGGGTAAAACTATTACAGGTGCATATTATTCATCGTTATTGGACCGCTTGAAAACCGAGCTGCAAGAAAAACACCCACGATTGGCCCACAAAAAAGTCCTTTTCCATCACGACAACGCACCAGCTCACACCTCAGCAGTTGTGGTCGCAAAATTAATGGAAATAGGGTTCCAACTCGTTTCACATCCCCTCTATTCTCCAGACTTGGCTCCCTCGGACTACTATTTGTTCCCCAATATGAAGAAATGGCTGGCGGGAAAAAGATTTTATTCAAACGAGGAGGTGATTGCAGAAACGAATGGCTATTTTTCAGACTTGGACAAATCCTATTAATCGGAAGGGATCAACAAACTAGAGCAGCGTTGGACGAAGTGTATAAGCCTAAAAGGAGGCTATGTTGAAAAATAAAAAAGGTTTACTCCAAAAAATTAAGTAATTTTTATTTTTGCACGGACTTTTTAAACGACCCTCGTAGTTTAGCTGTCCAACATCATGTTTTGTGGTAAAGTTGAAGGACACAGATAACTGTATTGCTAGTAAGATACTGCATTGATGTATTATTATTTGTGGGAATCACAAAGTGCATGGTTCAAACATAAATTAAAGGTTTTCTTCTGCATACTTTAATATTTTTGTATCTAATTGTCTAGTTTCAGGGTAAACCGTATTAAAATATTAAACGCATTTGCTACTATTATCGCTTTGATGTTTAGTGTAACTGGACATTTAAATATTGTAACAGGACATCTAATGCTTGAAATAAATTTTGGTTGATGATGATGACCATTAATGCACAAATATGATGCACCTGATTCACATATTGTTTAGGTACTTCGTTCTTTTCTGATAAGGCAGAGATATTTGATTTGGATGAGGTGGTAAACCTGACATTTATCCCCAAATTTTGTAATATTTACCTTCAACCGTTATGTGCTGTACTATCACCATGAAAAGTAAAGTAAAGTAAGGTAATCGCCTATTTTTTCAGGTGGGGCTTAACGTCCAACTACCAAATTAGGTGTCGCGGACGGAGCCACTAGCAAACATACTTTACTGTAAATTTCTTTTATTAATCCATTTAAATAAAATCAAAGGCCTAAGACCGGGGAATCGAACCCCTATAAACAATAAGAAATGGTTTATAACATTAATTCAGCACCAAAACTGAGGCACATAAAGAACCAGCGCTGGAACCCTCTAGAATTGGACAACAGGATTGGAAGTTAGGAAATCTGGTGACCAGCAAAATTGTTGGATTGTCTGGGTGGAGATTGTGCTACAAGATGATCCTGTAGATTGTTAAGGGACTTCCGGAAAAGGAAATGGATTAATTGAATAAGATTATGTTTAAAGGGTACAGTTTGGGAGGTTTCAAACAGCTATTCGGTGAAGAATTTCGGATTAGAAGGATATTAATGAGGATAATATTGCAGGATTTAGTTGTAGTTCAATAATTCTGCATTTTGTTTTAAAGTAAAAAAATAAAGTAATGCCTATTTTTTCAGGCAAGCTTTACGTCCAACTACCAAATTAGGTGTCATGGACGGAGGCGACTAGCAAACGTACTTTAACTGTAAATTTCTCATATTAACCATTAAATGAATTCCAAGGTCTAGACCGGGAATCGAACCCAGTACCACAATGCATATTAGCTTTGCCACTACTTCCACCATGAATGAACTACAAATCTTTATTTATTTTTTTACTCTAAAGTTCACAGTATCGCGGATCAGTTTAAACTGTTTTTTGTTGTTTGATAATTTATTATATAATATTTGTTTTACTTGAAGGTAAAAAATGTATTTATTTATTTTATTCATCTAGCTATTATATTTTAATTAATCTGTATAACCGTGCTCCAACAGACCCAAAATAGTAAACAGAATGAGGTTGCAATTGAGGTTAGTATGTGATTACAAAGCACTTTTAAATATAATAGGTTTTTTTATAAAAAATTAAATAGAACAGTAAAATTTATCGTTGCTGTTAGAATAATGGTGTGCTTATGAATTTATCATTTAGTTGAAGAAAGATGGCGTACGATAACGGTTATCCGATTTATTTAATAGAAGAATAAGTGTACTCGTGTCGACCCGCAGAATTTTTTTAATTTTTAATCTACAGATTGTGATCAGCTTCTAGTAACATTTATATACACACACACACACACACACGCAACCTCTTACCCACGCGCCTAAAACACCGCGTCTTTGTAATTTCTTTCAATTATTATTATTATAACCAATTTACAAACTAAAATTTTTTCTTTCTATTCTCTCATACTAGCTATAAAACTATACAATTAGTCGCACAAATATTGAAGTCTGTAAAAGATATGCTAGCATACTCACAACCGTGAACACGACGTAAAACCCTTAGAAATCCACTTAGAACCCTTTAAACACTTCGAAATCCAGTTTGCTCTAAAGCTAAAAAATTAGACGCACTAACATTAAAGTTAAATTTTCAAATTGAAGTCGATTAAAAAGAAAAGATCAAAGAATATAAAATAGATTTATAAATCAATTCCAACAAAGAATTTGGGGAAGCCAGAAATGCTAATTTTAACCCATAAAAGCCTAAAGTGACCATATGGTCACAGTTGAATTTTGCCATATTTAATAGAATTCTGTTCATTCTAGACACTCAATTTAAATTTTCTCTTTTCTATTGAATACGCTAGTGTATGTTATTCGTAATAAGGGACGGAAAATCAAAATAACTAGTGTTTTCAGTTAGTTACGCTTTTTTGAAAAAACCTGTTTCAATCAGCTTGGACCCTAGTTTATGAGGATCGTTTGAAAAGTCCGTGCAAAAATAAAAACTACTTAATTTTTTGGGGTAAACCTTTTTTATTTTTCAACATAGTCTCCTTTTAGGCTTATACACTTCGTCCAACGCTGTTCTAGTTTGTTGATCCCTTCCGAATAATAGGATTTGTCCAAGTCTGAAAAATAGCCATTCGTTTCTGCAATCACCTCCTCGTTTAAATAAAATCATTTTTCCCGCCAGCCATTTCTTCATATTGGGGAACAAATAGTAGTCCGAGGGAGCCAAGTCTGGAGAATAGGGGGGATGTGAAACGAGTTGGAACCCTATTTCCATTAATTTTGCGACCACAACTGCTGAGGTGTGAGCTGGTGCGTTTTCGTGATGGAAAAGGACTTTTTTGTGGGCGAATCGTGGGCGTTTTTCTTGCAGCTCGGTTTTCAAACGGTCCAATAACGATGAATAATATGTACCTGTAATAGTTTTACCCTTTTCCAGATAGTCGATGAGGATTATTCCTTGCGAATCCCAAATGACAGTCGCCATAATCTTTCCGGCCGAAGGAACGGTCTACGCCTTTTTTGGCGCAGATTCCCCCTTGGTAACCCATTGTTTAGATTGTTCTTTGGTCTCAGGAGTGTAGTGATGTATCCATGTTTCATCCACAGTGACGAAACGACGCTTAAAGTCCTGCGGATTCTTCTGGAACAGCTGCAAACCTGAAGCGGCTGTAATTACAGTGATAATGAAATGGGTGGGGGGGAAGCATATTAGATTGGAAAAGCGGAATTGAGGTGGTACATTGGAATGACCATTATTTCCAATTACTTTAGCAAGGATATTTCCACTTGGAACAGTCAATAGGTGTTGCCATAGAAAACAAAAAGATATGCATTTCTTGCCCGAATGTAACTGTAACATGGGCGGAGCTGATGGATGAAGATATAATGGTTTACCGAATAAATATACGTGGTAAGAAATGGTGGTGGCCCATATTCACGTGGTGGGTGGGTGCAGTGCTTCACAATGCTTGGGTGTTTTATAAAAATCACGTCATGTAATGTACCAAATTATCGATGTAATGTAATGTACCAAATTAGAATTCCGGGGACGATTGTGTTGAGTTACCTAACAAATTAAAAAACGGCTTCAAAAAAAATAGGACATCCTTCAAATATACACATTAGATGAAGATCTAAGATATGATCTGATGATCTGGGACACTTTGTGATTCTAGTGCCAAATAATAAAAGAAGGAGATGTATAAATGAAGGATGTTGATCTGTGGATACAATGTAGAAATAACAAAGTAGGCTTGTGAATACCTTGTTTTGAAACACACCATTCGAAACAATTAGGTGCAATTTTCATGTTAAAGATTTTTTAAAATAAGGAAAGTTTTTTCCGTATTTATAATCAAGTAAATAAGGCATTTTTGTTGAAAAAAAATGGCGTTGTATACTAGTACCCTATTGACCTGATGTGACCATATGGTCACAGGGCATTACCAGAGATTGGCGAATAATATCTTAATTAATTTATATTTACCTATTTGATAGATAAAATAAAAAAGTTTTAGAAAATTCCAAAAAAAAAAAAAAAAACTCCGGCTATGGAGGGTTAAACTTACAGTATGTTAAAAAAATTTAAAGAAAACATTAAAAAATGTTTAATCAATTCCAAAATGCAACTTATAGAATCCAATAATTCTAATTTAAAACTTATAGTCCTTTAAAAAGAAAACTTAGAAAACCATTTGGAGAAACCATAAATACGTAGGTTTCCAATGAAATTTAAAAATAGTTTGAGGCAACAAGTCATGCTAATTTTGAATTTACAGTCGATTAATAAAAAAATAGATTTAAAAAAAAAACATAAAGAAAAGGTAATAAATAATTTCCAAAAATCAACTTGTAGAAAGTAATAATGATAATTTTAAACTTATAGTCCAAACAGAATTGATCATATAATACAGCAAACAAGCTTAGAAAACCAAACAGAGAAACCAAAAGTGCTTATTTTGAACAAATAGTCGATTGTATAAACAAAAATTATGTATAAAAATAAATACAGAAAAAAGATTTAGAAATCAATTTCAACAATACTTTGGAGGAAAACAAGAATGCTAATGTCCAACTTATAGTCCATTAAACAGAAAAGATCAAACAATACATCACTAAGGCTTAGAAAACTATTTGGGGTAATAAAAATTCTAATTTTGAACTTAAGTCGATTAAAAAGAAAGGGCTAAAGGCAATGTAATAATAATAATAAAAAAAAAACAATTTGAGGAAACAAAGAAAGCTAATTTTGAACTTAAGTCGATTAAAAAGAAAGGGCTAAAGGCAATGTAATAATAATAAAAAAAAAACAATTTGAGGAAACAAAGAAAGCTAATTTTGAACTTAAGTCGATTAAAAAGAAAGGGCTAAAGGCAATGTAATAACTCCTTAACAAAAACTTACAGTTTAAAAAGTTAAGTATAAGGGTTGATTGAACGCCAAAAGGTACACAAATCAGCAAGTACCCAAAATTTCATTTATACTTCATTGATATTATTTAAGTAATTTTACTGCATTAATTTTCATTCATATTTTTTAAAATTTATTAGATGTCACAGACCCTTATGCTGGCCATTTTCATCTACAAAATATTTGTTCAAGTAGCACTGTAGATTGACTGTAATATCTAGTTATTTATAATAATCAAACTATTAATTACAGGTTAAAAAGAAAAACGTTATAAAAAATAAAAAAAAATTATGAGTCTAAAAAATTCAAAACCTTTTTTAAAAAATGCTTACACCAACATACATCAATGATTTTGTTTATTTTATTTATTAATTTTTATATTTCTTTAAAAATCGTCGGTTTAAGTTCATTCTTCGATTAAAGTAATTGTTATTTTATGAAGTAGTCAAACGTTTATAATAATAGGTAATAATTATCTGGCTTTATCGCAAATAATATAGTTTTCTTCAATTATATTCTCAATCTAGATGTTCTTCCCACAATGTTGTATATATGTAATATAAAATAAATAAAATATGCATATTTTTAGGACAGCTAATTATTCCAGTATTTAACTGTAAGTAAAATTAGGGGGACTAAATTAAATTACAATTGAGAAATGAATAATTGTTGTTGAATAATCTACTTGTTATTAACTGTGTGTTATTTGTGCTCACGAATATTTCGGTAAGACGAATTCAAGACAGAAATATTGTTTTAAATCCAAAAATATTGATTCTAATTTAAACAGTAGCCGACTCTTAGTCTTTTTCTACTTTAACATGCATGTATATGTGTCTGCTCAAAATAAAGGGCATATTAAAGATAAATCAGAAGAATAATTTGGAATAAATCTAAAATAAAGTACCTATTTAATAACGAAGATATATTATACATTTTATCAAAATTATAACAAAAAAATATAATGAATGAACTGGCCAGCATAAGGGTCTGTGACATCTAATAAATTTTAAAAAATATGAATGAAAATTAATGCAGTAAAATTACTTAAATAATATCAATGAAGTATAAATGAAATTTTGGGTACTTGCTGATTTGTGTACCTTTTGGCGTTCAATCAACCCTTATACTTAACTTTTTAAACTGTAAGTTTTTGTTAAGGAGATTTTTGTACCTTTTGGACTGATTTTCCTTTTTGTCTATTTTACAAAGTTACATATCTGCTTTACAGATTTTTTTAAAATTTGGAATAAGCAATTCTATCATTATAATCCGATAAGGTGTTAAGTCGGAACCGTAACTACCACTGGAGAGATCTTTTTAAGGAATGATTATAGTTGCGGTGCCCAAACCATCCTCAATAACAATTTTTTTTTTGAGAAAACGTTTTGAATAAAATAGGAAGGTATTTGTACTTAAATAACAAAATTAAACTGCGATTTCAGTACTTCCTTTTAAGAGGAGTAAGAAAAACAAACTACGATTGCAGTATTCTCCCTAAAAGGCAAAGAGGCAAATATTTTTTAATCGAACGACAATTCATTGATTTAAATCGGTTCACTCATTGATAATTTAAACGATTGCAGTACTTCCTCTTAGTAGGAGCAAGAGAATCGGCAAGGTAGAAGAGCTTTAACCACTTATTCGAGCTGAATTTTATCAAAATCGGACTAAGCGTTATGGAAATATTGGTAATAATAGTTTTAGATGGGGCCTTACTTGGGTCGGGCAAACTCCCCTCCTTATGAGGCACAGCGTCGAGACTTTAAAAGTGCAAAACTGTACAAAATTTCGATTCGAATGACACTTCATTCATGAAAATCGGTTCACGTGTCGATAATTTGAAACGATTGCTATACTTCCCCTTAACAAGAGTAAGAGCTGATCGCTACTTTAATGTTGCGTAGGGGTGCCCTAACCCTATCATCCTACCAAATTTTATCAAAATCGGGCCAAGGTTTACAGAGTAATTAGTAATAATAATTTTAGAGGGGCCCTTACATAAAGGGGGCTAACTCCTCTCCCATTCGATGTACAGCGCCGAGACCCCCAAAAGGCACATCTACATAAAATTCCGAATCGAATGAAACCTCATTCATGAAAATCAGTTCGCGCGTTTAGGCGCTACGTTGTTTACAAAAAAGGTAACAACAACAACAACAACAAGAAGAAGAACAAGAACAAGAACATTTTTTGAAAAAGCCGTTTTTGCTCATTTTCGGCAACTTTTTTCTCGAAACCTATCAGATCTGGGTTGTTGCAAAAAAATTACAGCTATAAAGGAGGATTTGCCCTATATTTTAAAGAAAATTTGGGAATTTTATCTTTTATAGAAAAAGAGAAAAAAATTGTCAAAGTTGGGTGTTTTTAAACCTAACGCTTTTTCGTGCAGTTTTTGATGATCAACCCTTATACAACTGTCCTACCGGACAGTTTTAATAATAAAAAAGAAAACAATTTGAGGAAACAAAGAAAGCTAATTTTGAACTTAAGTCGATTAAAAAGAAAGGGCTAAAGGCAATGTAATAATAATAAAAAAGAAAACAATTTGAGGAAACAAAGAAAGCTAATTTTGAACTTAAGTCGATTAAAAAGAAAGGGCTAAAGGCAATGTAATAATAATAAAAAAGAAAACAATTTGAGGAAACAAAGAAAGCTAATTTTGAACTTAAGTCGATTAAAAAGAAAGGGCTAAAGGCAATGTAATAATAATAGAAAAAAAAAACAATTTGAGGAAACAAAGAAAGCTAATTTTGAACTTAAGTCGAAAGACAATTTTAAAGTTACAGTCCATCGACGTAGCACAAATGTTAATTTGTAAGTAATAATTTATAAAATGTTATTTGCATGCAAGAATAATAAATATATCAATGAAATTTAGAATTAAATAATTGATTATAAAGACTTACTGTGTTTAAATAATATAGAAGTCCATCAGCATCTCAATAGATCACCAGTCCAATAGCACTTGACACTTGACACTATTTAAAATAATTCACAACACTATTCGCACTAAAACTGTACATCACGCACTAAGTATAAATTAAACACAATTTATAAAATAGAACTTCACTTTAACACGCACTAATATTCACTTAAAAATTCACGGCAATAAAGAGGCACGACTAACGAGTTAAAGATGGCCGCCGGTAACTGGCCAGGCGGATCAGCTGGTAAAATAAGGTTATCTAAGCTGAGTGACCAACTTTTTCTTTATTTTTCTTTTGTTTGTCATTCAAAATCTACCAAAATAAAAAGTAATTTTAATCTATTTATTTATAGTGGTCTTCGAATTATCAGAGATTTAATTGACTCATTGCAAATTAAAAAAAAACAAAAATCTGTTGTGAACAAAATTTTCTTTCAGCTTATAAATTTTATAATAAAAAAAATTATTAATTACCTTTTATCTTAGTAGATTGTGAATAGTAAATAACTGAAAAATAAAGGAAAGTTGGTCACACTGCTTAGATAACCTTCATTTACCAGCTGATCTGCCTGACCAGTTTTCCGGCGGCCATTTTTAGCTCGTTAGTCGTGTCTCTTCATTTCATGATTTTCTTAGTGAATATTAGTGATTTTTAAAGTGAAGTTCTATTTTATAAATTGTGTTTAAGTTATACTTAGTGCGTGATGTACAGTTTTAGTGCGAATAGTGTTGTGAATTGTTTTAAATAGTGTCAAGTGTCAAGTGCTATTGGACTTGTGATCTACTGTGATGCTGATGGACTTCTATATTCTTTAAACACAGTAAGTCTTTATAATCAATTATTTAATTCTAAATTTCATTGATATATTTATTATTCTTGCATGCAAATAACATTTTATAAATTATTAGTTACAAATTAACATTTGTGCTACGTCGATGGACTGTAACTTTAAAATTGTCATTCCTTGTTTCCCCAACTTGTTTTTTTTTTGGAATAGATTTCTAAATTCTTTTTATGGGCTTTAATCCTGCCTTTCTATACGACTTTATGTTCAAAAGAAGCACTTTCGTTGTCGTACATATATGGCTTTTTAGAATTATTCTTTGATCATTTCTTTTTGATCGACTATAACTTAGAATCTCATAATCTTGGTATCTCCAAGTACTTTTTCGGCATTCATTTCTAAACGTTTTTATTTTTTAATGGACTGTATGTTCAAAATTAGTATTTTGTTTTCTTAAATTGATATAAAATCATTTTTGATATACTCTTTGATCTATTTTTTTTTTAATTCAACTAAGTTCAAAATTAGATTTTTGCTCCCCAATTTTTTTTACATTTTGTATATTTTTATTCTTTTCTTTTTAATTTATTTAGAATTGAATAAATATTTATTACAGTAAATATATACATAAAATGAATACAGAAGTGTAAATGTATTATACATTTTAAATCTTCTTACCTAGTGAAGAAAGAGATAAGTTAGGTGAGGAAGATTGGAATGCAGGGAAAAAAGGAGAGGAAAAACCTGCAGCTAAATTTATTTTAAGTTCAAAATTTGGGACAGATACAATGGACTAACTACAATGTTCAATTTGACAAAAGAGTAAAATAGAAATTTTTTTACACCCAATATATATGAGACTATGGGACTGAATCGTGGGACGACAGCTGAACGTATGAAGCGCCCTGTCACCACAATCAAATGCCTAAAGAATAAGGTTTTAGCCACCTTAATGTTGGCTTGACAGCCGATATTAAAGTATCAGAATTAAATAAAATGGGCAAGCTTTGACGTATTAAAAATGATTTGCTTCGAAAAGGTAGGTATTTGACTGTATGTAACTGTAATGAATACATACGTACTATATATTTAAGTAATGATTTCTGTACCAGTATTTTAAATAATGTAGCAACTTTGTAAATACAACTTGCTTCTCTTCTAACTTTATTTCAACTTGCCCAACTGTACATAACTGTGGGCTGGTTTTATTTTATTAATTATAACAAACAGCTACCACCGTCTGATTATTCCAACTGGTGTATGTTAGAAACAATTAACTGTAACCAGAATCACTGAATTATTTCCAGCCACTTCTCAATTATTTATTTGTATTATAACTTCGTTTTACATGTATGTGTCTATAAAAGTTTAATAATTTAGCTTTACTTTTTAAGCAACAAAGCTATGAAATTCTGAAGCGAATGGTACGAAACATTTTTTTTCATTCTCTTACTGTGTAGGTAGGCTGTATTGTGATCGTGTGAATGAATTTTTAATTTTCATTTTTTTCTGAAAAAATTGTCCGCTTTTAATTACTGTTCATTATTTTTGGTGTCTGATTCATAGTTTCAATAGGATGAAAAAATAACTGCCAGATTCAGTCATGTTATATTTTTATTACGCCGAGCTTTCTGCCTAAGGGACTAGGTCATCTTCAGGGCTGTGAAACATATTTTACAGTGTGTTAACAATAATTATATTACAATGAATATGTATAATGGTAACGAAATTTACAAAAATATTTTCCTAATTTATGAACAATGTACTATTTTACATCGTTAGAGGGGTGGTGTGTCTTCTTCTGTCTTGTCTTGCTCATGGGACTGAGTGTGATCGTTCTGGTGTGTGGCATGTGTTAGGTTGTGTGGAAGTCAGTGTTGCCAATTGTCCAGTATTTTTTATAGTAAGTTGGCGTACGAGTTGTGGCTATTAAATAACGAGACTATTGCTATAAAACATTTTATTTTAAATTTATACATTAGTTATTATCACCTTCAATATACACCCCCCCTATCCATACAACGCTCTATGCGAATTTACCACTGTTCGAAACAGTGCTGGAAGTCTTTTTCTGTGAGCTCCTGCATGAAGCGTGCCGCTTTTTCTTTCACAGCTTCAACGGACTTAAAATCGTGTTCCTTTTAATGCAGATATGACTTTAGGGAACAGATAAAAGTCACATGGGGCGGCCAGGTCAGGCGAATAAGGCGGATGGCCTAAAACTGGGATGTTGTACTTGGCTAGAAACGTCCTTGACAGACAATGCAGTGTGAACCGGCGCTGTTGTCTTGATGGGAGAACCCCGTGACTTGTTCTTCCACAAATCGGGTCGTTTTTTTCCTTACTCTTTCACGGGCGTTGAGCAAGCACCTCACCGGTAGTAAATGTTGATTAATTATAATCGATATTTTCATCCGTTTTGGACGTGGAAGGGCGACCCGGGCGGTCATCATCTCCGACGTCTTGTTCTCGGCCATCTTAGAAACGCTTGAACCACTCAAAAAAACTTGCGCACGTGATAAACATTCATCGCCATAAACTTCTTTTAATAACAGATAAGTTTCAGTAGCGGTTTTACCCAAGTTTTGATGTGAAATTTCACGACAATTCATTGCTCTACTACATGTGTAGAATCATGTTTTCGGCAAAACGAAACTAATACCTCTTACACAAACGGACGGTTCCGGTCAGACAGATTTCTCTACAAACACGTGAGACGCTGCAATCGAAAGAGAAGGCTTTACGCTGCACAGCTGTCGCTCCTTAAGATTTGGCGTATGCATAGTTCTTCTGTAGCTGCATCAGTCTCGTTATTTAATAGCCACACCTCGTGTCAGTTTTTGAATTTTATACCGTTTTCTGTCTTAGATATATTTATCATTTCTAGCATTTTCCTTTTTTGTGTGTTGGTTTCTGATTTAAAAGTATCTTTGTGTTTAGGAAATCGAAAGTGTGTTGATTTTCTGTGCTACGTAAAAGAACACCACATCATTTTCCTTAAATTTCGTTACCATTATACACATTCATTGTAATATAATTATTGTAATCACACTGTAAAATATGTTCCATAGCCCTGAAGATTGACCTAGTCCCTAGGCAGAAAGCTCGGCGTAATAAAGTTTATAATGACTGAAACTGGCATTAATTTTTCATCGTATCCATTTTGAAGTTTCCTCAAATTGTTTTTCTTTCTCTCACTTTTTGAATGCAGTTTATGCAATCTTTTTTTAAATCCATTTTAGTTGCAACTATTGGGAAATTCTTTGGTTTTTTCTTTTTCCTAGGATCAAATGATATTTTTTTTGTGGAGAATTCTGGTGTAATCTTTAAGCAATATTTGGGTATGAATCGGCTATAATACGGTAGTTAGTAAAGAAGACGGTCGTTAGCAGAGCGATGTTTTACCTGAAAATTAACCCAATCGTAAACCTTAGCCAGATTTTTATAACTAAAATCCGTATTACATAGAATTTGGTCATTTCCATCTAATCTTTTTAGTTTGCAGTAAAATTTTTCTTAAAATTTATTAATTGTGAAAGAGAGTAACAATTTTAAGCCAGATTTCAGAACGTGTGTAAAAGATATGTTGGGAATCATAACTAAAGGTACAAAAAACCTATTTTTATTATTTTTGCACAGAACGTTAAGTGCAATATAGCAAAGAGATATTAATACTCGCTGGAGTCCGTTTCTACTATTTCTTGCACTCGGCGTGGCCAATAAAAAAAAAGCTAGAATTTGGTATTCCATGACCATGTGTGAAAAAGAGGGCTAGCTGAATTTTATTATAGGCACCGTCGATATTTATGGTGTTATTTTGGCGATTGACTTTTGTGTAACCGTTCCTCTTTGCCCGGCAATATTCCCATCACGTTGAGATCAATAGTGCACATTCCATATTTAATTCCTCAGATGCATCGCTTATGTTGCAAGAAGGAAATGTTAACATTATTTTTTATACTACATGCAAGTTTTGTACTTAAGTTATTAGTTATATCAGTAACAAAAAATTTTAAATAGTTTTATCTTCTTAACAGTAAAAACAATACTTTCTAATAACCTGAACCTAATAGTGACTAACAGACGCGCCAGTGGTGCTATCTCTCTGACTTTGCACGGACTTTTCAAACGACCCTCGTATACACTTCTGCATGCGTTCAAACCACTTGTCAAAGCATTTTTTCCATTCCGCTTGAGACACCTCCAAAACATGGTTTTTGAATGCATCATCGGCTTCTTCTGCCGACGAAAATCGTTGTCCACGTAATTTATTCTTGACGTTCGGAAACAAAAAGTAGTCAAATTTAGTGCCAAATCAGGACTGTTCGGCGGATGACCCATTAATTCAATTTTCTCAGTGCTCAAATAGTCGGTTGTTAGACGAGATGTGTGTGACAGCTGGCATTGTCTTGATGAAGAATGATCCGACGGCGCTTGTTTGTTTTCCTCATTTCATCAAAGTCTTCCGGCAAACAAATGGTTGTGTACCATTCAGAATTGACCCATTCTACGTTCCTCTAAAGGCACTGTTGCCACAGGCGACCATTTGTTTCGAAGTGCTTCGAGGGCGAACAACTTTTGTTGGATTTAGTTCATCTTGAATCACCCATACAGTCGACTGCTGTTTAGTTTCCGGCTCATACGCATATATATCCATGATTCGTCACCTGTTACAATCTTATACACTTCTTTTGAAGTACCGCCATTGTATTTCTTAAGCATTTGTTTGCACCAATCGACACGAGCATCTTTCGGAGATTTTGTCAGATAATGTGGGATCCAACGAGAACAAACCTTTTTCAAGGCTAAATGATCATGCAATATTTTATATATGCTGGTGGAACTAATGCATAAGGTTGCCTCAATCTCACAGTATGTCACATGAAAATTTTGCATTATTAGTTTTTGCAAAGCATCAATGTTTTCTGACATAACAACTGATTTTTGGACGACCTTCACGACTTTCGTCGGTGAGCGAACGACTACCACGATTTAATTTCCTTATACCAGCGTTTCACAGTGAGGCAAAGGATGGGGCTTTATCGCCAAAAAAGTGGAAGTAAGTTGATCCGATACACTCCTGGTCTTGATAATCCACGTCGAAAGTCGTAATAAATCATTGCACGAAAATTTTCACGAGTTAATTCCATTTTTTTCGCTGAGACACAATTTTCAAGTGACTGTAAACAACACAAATCGCGCTCAAAGAAGGTTATGGTCAAAAATGTCAAACTTTCAAGTGGAAACGTCAGATAGCACCTGACACCACTCAGTGTTGCCAAGGCACAAAATGTAAGTATTATTAAATATGTGACTTTAAAAAAAATGGTTTTACTGTACAGTTTTTAGCGATTTTTAAGAAAGTGTTTTTTAAAAAACTGCATTTTTAGTAAAAATTGTAAATTTCAATTTACCATGCGATTAGACGCATCATATTTTCAAAAACTACAAAATATTCATGGCAGCTCTACCATTGGGCATATGCAAACATTTGGTAGGATGCCCAAAATAGAGGGACTTGATTTTTTTTAACAACCTCCTCAATGGGGATATTTTACCGCCCCCAATAAAAAAAACTGGCTCTTTTTTTCTTCATCAACAATCTTGCAGTGATGTCGTCAACAATTTCCGGTCCTGGACTTGGCAAATACATCTCAACTTTTCCTATTGCCAGGAGTTTATTTTCACTTTTCTGCTTTAGTATGTACTTAGTGGTATCCTATTACACGCTTTGACGCTTCTCTGTCCTGTTTAAGTTTAAAGAAGCAAAATACTTGTATCATATTTTTTTAAAAAAATATGTTTTATATAAAATCAGAGAATTTAGGAGTTGTAAGTTTATAAATTCTCTTGTGAAACAATAAAACACTTTTTTGGATCTTACCGCAATTAACTGCAGCAATGAATTATTATTAAATCGGGTGCCTTGTGTCAGAATCCCTTACAGAAAACTCATCCAACTACATTACTACATTCAGACTACATTACTACATTACAGAAAACTACATTCAGTCTCCATACTAGTTACTCCTAAAGACCTACCACTTTCGCTTCAGTAACTTCTCAGTTCCGTCAGAGACAGGTTTATAAAACTTTTTCCTCCATGAAATTAGCACCACATCTAAGACCTTCGTGCATTGCCCGAGAAAGTGTTACCATCGACTATGTATTCTTATATTTCAATTGATACTACCGAGTTGCTTGCATGTTAAAACAAGAGGCAAACCACTGGCGCATTTTCGGTTATCAGTACCATTAGATTACTTAGTTTCTTGCTGTACCATCTAATAATCTTGAGGGAGCCCTTAAGACTTAATATTTCGCTGAAACAAAAAAATCTTTTAAACCTAAACGCGAAAGTTAAATAGACGCTAGCCATCCGAAGACCATTTCTTTTAATTACCACTCTTTGATTCTGGAAGGCTAAGGTCTTCTCATTTTGGTCTCCTCATTAGAGATTGGGGAATTACCTCACACAAATCGAAGCTCTCAACCCTTGTGCAATGCCGTTTTTTACCTTAGGCTGCTTCCAGAAGGCTGCCAGTGACTGGGTAACACGATCTTCTGGTCTTTTAACCAGTTTTAAGCGTGTTTCACGTGTATATACGTCAAACTAAATTTCTATTACGTTGCGTTTGACGTGTATATTCGTTGTGAAAAGTATAAAATTGCCATTAACTATAAAGACTCTAAATTTTAATAAAATACAGTAAGAATATTATTTGGTGGGATGTTTCCTTTATCTTACCAATAGAACTGCTTAGTATTTTATAAGACGATGGGAGTCAGCCAAATGTTTGGTCTCCTCATTAGAGATTGGGGAATTACCTCACACAAATCGAAGCTCTCAACCCTTGTGCAATGCCGTTTTTTACCTTAGATAGAGGTTCAGGACCTCAGTACGAGCATGATTTCATTTTGCACAGAATTCAAAAAGCTCTTTTCTTCCTTGTAAAAGCTCTTGCGTCCCTCTAGTTAACTAGAGGCAATGCATACGTGAAGCGGTGTAAGATTTTGAATGAGCACAGTATGCTCTGGTAATCTCAAGCTCCCAGAGAGATTGCAGAAAAAGTCGCTTGCAGTTGACTATTACGACGTTTTGGTTGTTTTGCCTCTGCGTTCGACTTGTATACACGTCATTGTCTGATTTTAATTCCGCACATTGTGGGTTTTTTTTAACTAAATTCTACGCTTAACTGGTTAAGGGGTTGAGAAGAACCCAGTTTCATCTACACACCCTGTGGTTCCTAATAAGTGATTCATTGACATCAGTAGACTTGAAGAAAACATTTTTGCTAAAGAGATCAAAGGGTGTCCATGGATGATTCCTTACTGCCATTGGGTCAGGCATTTTCGCGTAACAGCCTGTTTCTGTCGACGTAATTGAACGCTACTCAGACGATCTTATAGGTTTTTTTTATAGCTCTTTTTTTTCTTTTAAGTTTGGGTGCTACGCGATCTGCCGGCGCAAGGAGAATTCACATTCTTGGTGATGCTCTCTTCATGTTTTCTCACTCCCCAAAATTTTCGGCGAGTCCATCAACTAACAGTTCAGCGTACGACAACATCATCACCAAACAAACAGAATTTTCCTAACCTCTTTTGATTGATTGCCCACTGTCTCATTCTCACAACACAAGAACATAATAACAGCACGTAGCTTAAGATGAACATCCATCACAGCAACCATTTTGACGAGTGGGTGACAGCGCCACTAGAGATGGTGGAGGGGACAGGTTGTAACCACTTTGAAGACGAGAGAAAAGAGATGCTTGTATGCACAATATGAATAGCACGCTGTGCAATTAAAAGTGAATTTATAATAATAATAAAAAAAGTGCGTATTACTTTTGGAGCGATTCTCACAGTGCTTATTTTGTTTGGATTTGTTAGTAAATTTGTGCCTCATTTGATTCATCTCATCAAAGTCATCATTTTGGAGACACCACTCACATTTATGTGCGGAAAAAAAAATTCCTGTCCAAGCTTTTCAAAAAAAATATCAAACACTGGTAGAAACATCGTAAAATTACTGGCACAGTCTTTTTATGCGAAGATAAACAAATTATTACTTCTTTTTTCTTTTACTACGTAGTAAAATCTGTGAAAGAGCTGTAGTAATATTTCAATTCTTTTAGCAAAGTAGAATATCTGTAATACCCATCAATCAAAACGCCCAAATACTCTGGCTTTAACATTTATTCGATTTCACACACCAAAGTGGTAAAACATTTTGACTGTTATTTATCACGGGGCTATGGCGGCTAGAAGTAATACAACCATATGTTTGTAAATTGTAATCATTTTCCATTGTGTTTTCGTTTTTTTTTTTTTGTTTTTTTTTCAGCAAAAGTTCTGTCAGATTATTTGGCAAAGAATTGATGGAACTTTTCAGCATTCGGTGGGTATCAGTTCGAATAGAATATGATAGTGTATTAAGTTCAATGATTGGAGTAATCAAATTAGTCTATTTAGGTGCTCCTTGGTATCGAATGTGCCAACGAATGGCGAAAACCCTGACGAAGAAGCAAGTATGCAAGCAGCTTCTTTTACTGACTCCATGCTTTATAATCATCGCCTCACTAATTTCCTGGCTAGCACCAAATTTCTCCATCTAAGCCTTCCAGTGTCGCGTTTAAGACACTTCACTTCACCTAACCATCTCAATCACACGAAGTTTTCTGCTTTTTTTTAGTCCATCTTACCATCAAATTTACTTGGAAAACCTATTATTCTTAACCGCTACTGTTATGTTTCACATTCAAGAGCAGAGGTTGGGCTTAGTGCGGCGCTCGCGACACAAAACGGCAAATAATAAAGATTTAAATCATAAAATTTTTAAAATTTAATGTTACTAAAGTTTGGTAATTTTTGCTAGTACAACTATTGTCTCAGTATTCAAATCTTATATTTGTAATCCTCACTCTTTCTTTGTATGATCTCGTGATTTTAGTACGCCACTTTGACGCCAGACAGAGCGTATGTCGCCGTCTTAGATTTTAGGTTCTTCTCTAGTTATTTATTTTATAGTAGATATATAAATGGGAATACAATCGCATTATTTTTATTTAGTCTGGCTTTTTAATTTTTAATGGAAAAAAATGATGGAGCTGTTCAAACTGGGCACCATCAATAACGGATAGGCAAGCCAAAACTCTGGACTCCCACGCTATGTTTTGTAGCAGCACTTATGTTGGCAAAGTCCAAGATCTAGGCAGGCTAGAGTTTTTCGACGTTTAGGTTGTTATTAGAAAATCAACTAATCGGCCCATACTTCTACAGAGAGAACTTAACTGGTGCAAGGTATCTAACTTTTTTATAAGAGACATTTTGCCAGTTCTGCTTGAAGAAGTTCCTCTACAACGTCGGCTAGATATGTATTTTCAACAAGATGGTTGCCCGGCACATAATGCGAGAGTGGTTCGAGATTACATGGACAGAAATTTCCATGAAAAGTGCTTAGGGACTCATTGTCCCATACAATGGCCACCTCGATCTACGGACTTAACCTCAATGGACTAATTTTTTTTTGTGGGGATATCTCAAAAAATAAAGTGTACAGTAACCTTAATCCCGTGGCTTCAGTCGATGATCTAAAACGTCGAATAACTCTAGCCTGCCTAGATCTTGACTTTGCCACGATAAGTGCTGCTACAAAACAGAGCGTGGGAGTCCAGAGTTTTGGCTTGCCTATCCGTTATTGATGGTGCCCAGTTTGAACAGATTCTTTAAAAAAAAAAAAACGTAATTTTGACAGTAAACTGAAATTTGTTTTTCTTATTTTAAATTACCGCAACTTTTGAAAAACCTAACCGATTTCAAATTATTTTTTTTTTTTTAGGAGCTTAAGTACTATAAAAGTATGCAAAAAGAATATAACGTTCCATTTAAAAAAAAAAATAAGTAAAGCAGAACTAAGCAGCGAATGCACCTTACTAGACATTCTAAACAAGAAAAGCACCTGAGACAGCCCGGATCTATAAGAGAATTTGATAAACGGGAAACAAGCCTCTTTTCCGGGTGCATGAACTCCGAGATATCGTATAGTTGATTTCAACGCCTTCTTAGAGGATTCACTCTTCGTAAACCCTCGTACAAGGAGGACAAAGTTATTTTTTTCCCGATTCAACGGAAAACCTGCAATTTCCACTAACGGCAAGACCCAGCAGGCTCGTGTGACTTCTAAGTCTAACGTACCTAATCAGAAAAAACCACTCCGCTTTGGTGATGCAAATACGCCAGTAAGTGCTGCGAAGGATCTCTTGATAGAAAACGCTTTTGTCTTTCTCATTGGCTGACAGTAGAATGTCACCAGGTCGTGAATTTGCTGCGAAACCAGGCCTAGATGTCCTAGATTTGCTACATCTAATAAAAATAGACTGCCAATGCTAATGAATTTCGTCTTAGGATATTTTATAGACTTGCAGAATGCCTAGAAATAGCAGATTTCTGCAGATTCTGTGTTGGGAAACGGCAGAACGTTGTTCTCTTTCCAGTGCTAGCATCTGTAGAAGGCCTTTGTCTTCTTTGGACTGCACACCTTATAAAACAAGTTGCTATCAAAAAATAAATAAATAAATAAAAAAAAAAAACTCCGTTAGCGTTTGCGTACAGCTTGGTTGGTAAAATTCGCTGATAGGTAAGATTGTACACTAGTAGCAAGGCTATTCTTAGCAGACAACGTGACTAGAAACTTAGCCTAGGCTTCCACCAACCACCCAAAAGCCGGCTTCTCACCATTGACACACTGATCGTGGCTGTCACGAGTCTACAAGGCCAGCTTTTTCTATCTACGAGCTTTAAAACTAAACTACTTGTCTAAATACTTTCCATGCAAATAGAAATTGCACGATTCCAATATTCGCTTTTTACGTGTCTACTTTAAGTTCGCTAACTTAGCCACAATTTGTAGTTATTGATTAACTATAATCTGATGCGACTTCCTGTAACTGCATTTATCACTAATTTAAATTAATATATCTTAAAACAAAATTAATTAATGTTAAACATCTCATTAATATGGTGATGGCAGTGAAGTTACATTAACTGGGTAAGATTTATGATTAGCTCTAAATTGGCTAGTAACACAGCGCCCCATATTTTATTCTTCCCTAGAACTTGTAAAGCCGAAACAAATCGAGCCCTCAAATTCCCCCAAAACTCACCAAAAACAAAAAACAAAAAAAAACAAGGTGCGAAATCTTTTTTTGAGTTGAGGAGGCTCCTGAAGAAGCTGAACAGGGTGCTTTTTTTTTCTAAACAGCAGCCTGGATGTGTTGAAAATGGTTTACTTTGCAAATTCTTCCTAATGTATGAAATACGAGTACTTTTCTCTGGTTATTCTAGCGGTGTTGCCAAAATCTGCTGTTCCTGACCAGTGCCAATTCTTTTTGTGTGGTACTACAGAGTTAACAAAAATTAAAATAGCACATCTATTTCAAAAGGCACATCTTTTCACTTCCTCTTTGGAAGAATAATCGCGTTAGCTCAGAACCGTTGTGCAGATTGTGGTCAGGAAGAGGAGGAAACAGCCTCTCACTGGCTGTAAAGATTGCGCTATGAAACCTTAGGCTCTTTTGAGACCAAAGGAGATAGTAGCACAAAAAGAACTAGTAAAGAAAGTCCTCAGCCTCCATAGTAGGGGAGGTTTCGTCTACTAGATCCAAAGAGAGAAGGCACAATAAGCCTCTTTAGGCTACTCCATCAACCTCTCCTCCAAAAAATTCCAAATGGTATTTCTGGACTGTCTCAGCAGTGTAGAGCGAATGTAGTTCTTTTTATTAGGTATTTTATTTATGGATAACGACTTTTTCACGGAAACTAAGACAGCTAGAAAAAAACTAAAAAATACGTGTCCCCTTAGTTTTTTGTTAGGAATCCAACGAGGTGGCCCCCGTATCGATATAACACGCCCATCAAATAGCCTATCGAGATATCTCTTTACATGCCTGATGGTGTTATATCGACTCGGGGGAGCGATTCAGTGGCCACCTCGTTCACCGGATTTGACACCTATGGACTATTTCCTTTGAGGATACCTGAAAAACAAGGTGATTATTCATAACTTTTTTCTTTCTTTCCTTATTTCTGCTTATCTGAAAGCATTTCTAAATCTAGGTGCATCAGAATCAAGCCGGGATTGCATCTGTAGATGAACTAAAGCAAAGAATAATGTAACTCGGTTAAAGCCGAATCTATTTCTTTGGCAGTAAGGGGCAGGAAAGTGCATGTCTATGCATCTCTAATGGTGGAGGCCAGTTCGAGCATGATCTGTAATATTAATGAGGAGTAAAATTTATAATAAAATAGTACTCTCTTCTTATTCAATCAAAAAACCGTTATAATATTATCATTTTGAAATTTCTTATAAGAATCATGTTTTCATTCATAACTTGTAAAATATCGCTCACAGAAAAAAACGTTCAAGTAAATTTTTCTTAAAAAAATAGAGGAATCTATTTCTGAAATAAAAACCACACCTCCCAATTTGAAAAAATGAAGTTGGCGCTTGTATCTCGCTTCTGGAAGCACCGAAAAAAAATTTACAAATTAAACGAGAAAAAGTCGTTATCCATATAGCTTGGGGACACCCTGTATACGTATTATTTTGGTATCAGTTATCAGGTTTGGTTGTAATAATGTGTATAGTTACAACATTGTAAAGATAAACTTAGGATGGAAGATTTGCGAGGAATCGGTCAAATAAAACAACTCGTCTTTTTGCCAACGTTTCGACAAATATATTGTCCTCTTCAGGGCCTGGATATTACAAATACAAAACAATTTACAGAGTCATAACAGAAAAAAAACAGTAAAAATCAGTAATACAAAAATAAACAGTAAAATACACTAAATTCTTTATAATTATTGAAACTTACGTGGCTATGCGGGTTGGTTGAGTTACAGAAAACTAAGAGCCAGAAAGGGAGAAGCAGGTATATATATATACAGATATAGCAGGACTTACACGGGAATTTTGGTAATTACAATTGGACAGATACAATAGACTAATTACAACAAACGAGTAAATACAATAAATATTGGGAAATTTATTTTAATAAAAAAAAACGTTAAAAACAAAACACAGGAGAAACCAAATAACCCTTATGCACTAAATAACAAATAACCAAAAGATTTGAAGTAAATTTAAAAACCCAGCAATAATTATGTACAAAATTTGGATATCTATTTATTTTTTAATGATAAAATTGTAGCAGTTGGCTAAATTCGACGTGTCTGTCCTAAAGTTAACTGTGTTCTGTTTCACTATGTGGCACATTTCAAGAAAATTTCGTTTGTACTGGTTCAAATCTTCCATCCTAAGTTTAACAATTTGCGGTCACGAAAACTATATGTTCATTGTAAAGATAAAAAAAATTGGATATTTACAATTGTAATGTTAATGAATGACGTAGAGATAGTCGTGTGAGTGTCCTCGCCAGGTTTAGTTTTGGAAATAAATATTTGATTATTAATGTTTAGCAGCAGATTAGTCGCTAGTTTGTCATAACGCTTTGTATTGTTGCGGTTATGAGAATAATTTCCTTATTTTGACGGACATCTACAAACATTTAGGAACAAAGGACCCAGCTATATCCAGCAATAATCTCCATCAGGGCACCTCATCCACATCCCCTTTCCCCAGAGATAACAATAATCCTGAGTCAACACCTAATTCCATGGAACAGCGAGCGGCAATGTCACTCGGCCGCCAGTGTTGGCTGTCGAAACTGGAAGCAAACCACTAACAGACGGAATTGATGATTACAGACAGTTCAATTTTAGTGAGAACTTGGTGTGAGAGAGGTTGGTATACCAGTAGTACTAGGGTCTGCGAGGAGTTTTGGTAGTTAGGGTTGCCGGGTGGAAGCCAGAGAAGTAGCGTCACTATAATTCTCCCAACCATTTATATAAAGGGTTGATTTAGTAAGTTGGGATACAGAGAATCTCTGGAGACCCCCTATAAACTGAAATCATTAGCTGGCTAGAGGACAGTTCCACGCTAGAAAAGTATTAAACACATAGGTGCTTTATTGCTCTGTCTCCGAAGTAGTTTTTATGCATTGTCTACCTTCTTAGCTTCTTAGAGTATTCGGTAATACGAAGTGTGGCTATTAAATAACCGAGACTGATGCTGCTACAGAAGAACTACGCATGCGCCAAATCCTCACGACCGACAACTGTGCAGTGTAAAGCCTTCTCTTTCGATTGCAGCGTCTCACGTGTTTGTAGAGAAATCTGTCTGACCGGAACCGTCGTTTGTGTAAGAGGTGTTAAGTTTCGTTTTGCCGAAAACATGATACTACACACGTAGTAGAACAACGAATCGTCGTGAAATTTCACATCATAACTTGATAAAACCGCTACTGACACTTATCTTTTATTAAAAGAAGATTATGGTCATGAATGTTAAATCACGTGCGCAAGTTTTGTGAGTGGTTCAAGCGTTTCCAAGATGGCCGAGAAGACGACGGAGTTGATGTCCGCCTGGGTCGCCCTTCCACATCCAAAACGGATGAATATATCGGATTATAATTAATCAACATTACTACCATGAGGTACTTGCTCAACTCCGTGAAAGATTAAGGAAAAAACGACCCGATTTGTGGAAGAACAAGTCACGGGGTTCTCCATCAAGACAACGTGCCCACTCACACTGCATTGTCTGTCAAAACGTTTCTAGCCAAGTACAACATCCCAGTTTTAGGCCATCCGCCTTATTCGCCTGACTTGGCCCCCATGTGACTTTTATCTGTTCCCCCAAAGTCAAATCTGCATTAAAAGAAACACGATTTCAGTCCGTTGAATATGTGAAAGAAAAAGCGGCACGCGTTATGCAGGAGCTCATAGATAAAGACTTCCAGCACGCTTTCGTGCAATGGTAAATTCGCATGGAGCGTTGTAGGGATAGGGGAGGGGTGTATATTGAAGGTGAAAATAACTAAATATGTTTAAATTTAAAATGAAAGGTTTGCAGCAATAGTCTTGTTATTTAATAGCCACACCTCGTAGACTCAACAGAGCCTGCAGTAGACGAAAAAAGACCTTCTTCTAATCGAATTCCTACCCGAAGAGGAAATACAGAGCCAACATCAAGAACTTTGTTGGATAGAACTGCGAGTGGTTTGTATGATAGTGACAGAGTCACTCCTTATTTTATCCTATTCCTAATATGCTAGTTAACATTATTCGTTTAAAATTAAACTTAAAACAGCTTATATTATTATCTAGACGCCCAGTAACCATCAGTTGATGGTAACGCCGAGGTTTTTTATAAAATGCGAGCAAGAAGAACTGTCAGTTTATAAAACCGTTTGTTTTTGCTACGCATTAAATCGGAAAAGTAGGGAGCATTGAGAGTCAGACGAAGGACTTAGTATTGGATCCCAAGTTAGTAAAGAGATTGCAGTGACAGAAATAAACCGCTACTAGTACCACTGTAATGAAGTTGTACATCGTAACAGATACTAGACTCCGAGTACATCGCTACTATGATACATTTGGTTATAAAGTGTCAGCTTCAACTGTCGATACATACTAAACGCTTATGCAGAACGAGAATGTGCAATAACATCTGCATTCTGCATTCTACATGTGCCATCAATTTATTACTATCATATAATATTAGTTGGAATTATGTTAAGAGCATATTCAATTAAAAGGAACGGGTTACAAATATATGTAATATGTATGCATATATTATAGAAGATTCACTGAACCGTTATAGTAAATTTGCTACACTCTGAAAATTCACAATATTACCAAGTGATTTTGAATCTTGTTCTCTCAAAAATATGGTCCACGCCTGCCATAAACAGTTCTCCGCTGATATTTTACAGGAAAACGAGAATAATGAGCTGTGTATCTCCTAAGACAAGAAAGCTGCATTATTGTTTGCACGACTTGCTATCCACCTGGCTTTCCCGTTAGTCCATTATTGTGGTAACAAAGTGGGCTCTGCGTGTGATATAGTGAGATAGCAAATTGACTTTTATTCCACATATCAAAGAACTAACTGTAGAAGCTAGGTCTAAAGAGATTAATCGGTCTGCAAAGACATGGAAAAAAGAGTAGGGTTATAAGAAGTAAACAGTAAAAATCATGTTGAGTAAGTACAGAAGCTTAGCACCTCTGTGTTCTCCATACATATGTCGGCAATCCAGGAGCTCGGCTCTTGGGTAACATAAGCCGCACTCCATCAAAGGAGCCTCCACTGGGATAGTAAAAGGAAGTCTTCCGATGAATTAGTAAGTTGTAAAGGCTGACATAAATTAATTGTTTGGTGAAGAAAGAATCAGTGAACTTAAGAGGAACTATAGTGAATCCATTGTCGGACGACTAAATTGGTGCTTATAGAATGCAAGGAAAGAAAATGCTTGAGCAAAATCTCCCGGTGAAATGGACCTACGTCTTGGAAATAAAGGACTACTCCAAAGTTTTTGCATGATGCGAAAGCAGGTAACATGTTAGTCTCCACATAATTTCGCTTATAGCAAAAGCTAGACAGGGCATACAAAGATAAATGGCAGTTAAGGGATGTGTTTGGCAAGAAGTGATCACTGTCCTTGCGGTGAAGAGGAAACAGCAAAACACGCAATCTTGGAATGGGCTTGCTGTGAGGAAGGATTTCCGCATGAACCTTGCAATTAGTCTTTTGCGTCTCATATTAAAATTTTAAAAAAATTTTAAACTTTTAAAAAATTAGCAAAAGCGGCTCTATCGCCATATGCCATTTTGGGTTGAGATGTTGTGGATCATACCTATCAAATCTTATTTATAAATTTAATGAGGTTTTCGTGAATCTTGCCTGTTCCTCGTCTTTTAAATGATTTTGACAACCATTGTCTAGATTTCTACTTGTTTTGTCTCTGCTATATAGTATTGAAGCTAAAGCTAAAATATACATGAGGGGTTGCCTTCTTTTGGAGAATGTAAGGTAAAAAACAATGGAAAAATACTGAACTGGGTTCTAGTTCGTCTAGATTTTTACTTGTTTTGTCACTGTTATCTAGTATTGAGGCCAAAGCTGAAATATACATAAAGAGTCGCCTTCTTTTGGAGAATGTAAGGTAAAAAACAACGGAAAAATACCGAACTGGGTTCTAGTTCCTCTAGATTTTTACTTGTTTTGTCTCTGTTATCTAGTATTGAGGCCAAAGCTGAAATATACATAAAGAGTCGCCTTCTTTTGGAGAATGTAAGGTAAAAAACAACGGAAAAATACCGAACTGGGTTCTAGTTCGTCTAGATTTTTACTTGTTTTGTCTCTGTTATCTAGTATTGAGGCCAAAGCTGAAATATACATAAAGAGTCGCCTTCTTTTGGAGAATGTAAGGTAAAAAACAACGGAAAAATACCGAACTGGGTTCTAGTTCGTCTAGATTTCTACTTGTTTTGTCTCTGTTATGTAGTATTGAGGCCAAAGCTGAAATATACATAAAGAGTCGCCTTCTTTTGGAGAATGTAAGGTAAAAAACAACGGAAAAATACCGAACTGGGTTCTAGTTCGTCTAGATTTCTACTTGTTTTGTCTCTGTTATGTAGTATTGAGGCCAAAGCTAAAAGCATAAAGTATGCTAAAATACATAAAGGGTAGCCGTCTTTTGGAAAATGTAAGGTTTAAAACAACGGAAAAATACCGAATTGGGTTCCAGTTCGTCTAGTTTTCTACTTGTTTTGTCTCCGTCCTCTACTTTTATCAAGTTGAAAACTTAAAATCTAAATTTAGCACAATTTTAAGAACGAACAAATTCCAAAATTATATCATATCAAAATGTTTAGACTAGGTAGGGATGTGTTGATACTCCCTAGCCAGTTCATTTCTGTCCCTAAAAGTTCAACTAATGAATATGGTATTAGAAATGTTGAAGGATTTAATTAAAATGCAATAATAATGTTAAGGTGGAGTGAGCTGAATTAATCTCTGCATATATACAAATATTTAAAAACTAATTTCAGACGTGCGTTATGATTTGAAAGCGAGCATATATTTGCATTGTTGGTTATAGACAGCGCGAGTGCAAATCCATTACAGATAATGAACAGTTGTGGAAGTGACAGTAAGTATATTATTTTAATCAGTAATTAATAGCTGTTGATGTCCAATTTGTTCAGTTAAAGAGGTATAGCTGGTTTGGCCCAAGCATGCGCACAATGGCTACAAATTTCTATCCACTAAATACTCAGCTACAACACCTCTATCAATTCTTTATCCATTTTATACAACCCTAATATATTTAACCATAATTTTCCAGTACACCCTAAAACTCTGGTTACCAAACTTTCTGTAGGGTTCACTTCATGGTCACATTGAGTAGCCCGTAATCCAACCTGCATTATTTAAACTGTTTAAATTTTAAATATTTTTCTTACTGTACAGGGTGATCCATTTATAACCACCAATAGCTAATAACTTTTTAGGAAAGCGGAAATCCGAAAAAAATCCATTCAATAAACTATATGCTATTTTTGGTCTAGTTTTCAAATTTTCCATCCCTGATGCTGTATCTTCATTTTTGGCGGAGTTACGGCCGAAAAACTGATCAAAGTTTCATAATGACCACTGGTTTTGACAATGATTATGAAAATCGCATACAAAATTGTGAAGTTTGACGTTGATTCCGTTTCGATATCCCTAATATTTGTCGAGATATTTGAGATCAAAGTTACAATTTTGTCATTATTCTTTTGTCATATTGCTACTTTTTTTTTTTTTTTACTTCCGTTTAATCAAATAATAATTGTTCAAAACTAAAATGGCTACTTTTCTTTTTGTTCCTTCTCCAAAAATTGACATTTGAGTAAATTAAGTAGCGAAAAGTTGGTTACGCAAAATCCCAGTTTTCTGCATTTACACCCCTCTGTTCGGGGTAGGGTTTCATTAAAAACCAAAAAAATCCATATGGTCTTGGAGCTCAATAAATGCGCAACATTTTCTGAAATTATGTGATTCCTTGATTGATTAATCATTGAGAAAATGCAGTTGAAAATTTTAACAAAAATCATCGAGAACGAATTTTTTAGACATTAAAGTAAGAATTGCATTGTTCATAAGGAACGTCTTGAGGCTCTGGGTTAAGCAGATTTATAGGAAATTTAATGCTCTTTCGTTTGGAATAAGCAGATTTGTTGTAGGGTAAAGGATAGAAAAGTTACGACCGTTTTTATAGTGGAAAACGTGAATATGGTCGGAAAAGTTAAAAATGCAAATATCTTGGGACACTATTGAGAATCGGGCCAAAGTGAATAGAATTTTTTTTTGTTACGAGGGTCGTTTGAAAAGTCCGTGCAAAAATAAAAACTACTTAATTTTTTGGGGTAAACCTTTTTTATTTTTCAACATAGTCTCCTTTTAGGCTTATACACTTCGTCCAACGCTGCTCTAGTTTGTTGATCCCTTCCGAATAATAGGATTTGTCCAAGTCTGAAAAATAGCCATTCGTTTCTGCAATCACCTCCTCGTTTGAACAAAATCTTTTTCCTGTCAGCCATTTCTTCATATTGGGGAACAAATAGTAGTCCGAGGGAGCCAAGTCTGGAGAATAGGGGAGATGTGAAACGAGTTGGAACCCTATTTCCATTAATTTTGCGACCACAACTGCTGAGGTGTGAGCTGGTGCGTTATCGTGATGGAAAAGGACTTTTTTGTGGGCCAATCGTGGGCGTTTTTCTTGCAGCTCGGTTTTCAAACGTTCCAATAACGATGAATAATATGCACCTGTAATAGTTTTACCCTTTTCCAGATAGTCGATGAGGATTATTCCTTGCGAATCCCAAAAGACAGTCGCCATAATCTTTCCGGCCGAAGGAACGGTCTTCGCCTTTTTTGGCGCAGATTCCCCCTTGGTAACCCATTGTTTAGATTGTTCTTTGCTCTCAGGAGTGTAGTGATGTATCCATGTTTCATCCACAGTGACGAAACGACGCTTAAAGTCCTGCGGATTCTTCTGGAACAGCTGCAAACCGTCCTTGCAACACTTCACACGATTTCGTTTTTGGTCGTGAGCAATCGCGGCACCCATCTTGCGGATAGCTTTGCCATGTCCAAATGTTGATGCAAAATATTATGTATCCGTTCATTCGAGATGCCCACAGCACTAGCAATCTCACGCACCTTCACTCTTCTGTCATCCATCACCATATCATGGATTTTATCAATGATTTCTGGAGTAGTAACCTCAACAGGGCGTCCAGAACGTTCAGCGTCACTTGTGCCCATATGGCCACTCCGAAAATTTTGAAACCACTTATAAACTGTTCTAATCGAAGGTGCAGAGTCACCATAATGTTTATCAAGCTTCTCTTTAGTCTCCTGAGGCGTTTTGCCTTTCATAAAGTAGTGTTTAATCAACACACGAAATTCTTTTTCGTCCATTTTTTGAAAATCACTCGACTTCCTCGATTCAAACGAATGCCAAACACAAAGAAATAGACCGATCTGACTGAAACTTGGTGTGTGTTCTTCCAAGAGATGCTACTAACTAAACATAACCTCGATACGCGCCAGTGGTGCTATCTCTCTGACTTTGCACGGACTTTTCAAACGACCCTCGTACATTTGAGCTGCTGAATCACCTCCCAAATTTTCGACCACTCCTACGTGTACACCCTGTATATTATAGTAAGAATTCTTGGTTTGAAAGAAATTTCTCCAATTAGATAAGTACCTACACAATGATGGCAATATTTAAAACTCGTGAAATTGTTTATGCTAGATAGATTTTTTTTTGGGGGGGGGGGTAGATTAATAAATACATTTTGGTTTGACGTAGTGCTGAGATTACGGTTCAGGGAATTGCAATTTAGATAATAAATATGGAAATATAGAGACAAGTAGATTTGCCATTAGGAGGAGAGTTTCGTGCTGGGTCAAGCGGTGAGAAATTAGGCTCCAGCTATCTGGAACATGTACACTAACAGTTCGTTAACACTTTAAATCTGTTAACGCGCTTACATTTTTTTTCTCTTTTTTTAAATTCGTTCGACAATAATTTCTTCTGTTTGGATTCGTTTAATCTGCATAATTGAGAGTGTATAGTTGTGAACACAGTGCACAATTTGGGTTTTACTGTGTTTCTCCCAAATTTGTGTTCAAACTTCACGCTCAGTTCCTCTAATTTTCGTCCATTTTTTTTTTCCTATCTCTCAATCATAGTAAAAGCCAGTTATACAATTGCATGAATTTTTACTTTGAGGGCCTCTAAATCAGGAGTCAACTCAATTAAAACACGGGTCAACCGGTGCTACAGGCAAGATTCACGCGTGTCACATCATATTTTTACAAATCTTGTTAAACTTATATTCTGAAGTGAGGTTTCAAGAATATAGATAGAATAATTAAAACACTATATAATTGTATTCTATAAAACGAAAATTATTCCTTTTATTACCCCGAAACTTGACCAGCGTTTTCCCTCGTACAAGTTTGGCTATATCTGGATTCAAAAGACCTGGGAACGTAAGAATACATATTTTGGGAATTCCTACTTATTTTTTTTTTTTGCCTTTTAAAACCGAATCATTCTGGAATTCCAATAGAGTGGCAGACATAGCGCTTCAAAAAAGGTCGCCAAAATTGAGTCAACGTGTTTTTATACACGTCCGCGGGCTAAGTTGTCATTACTCGAGAAAGTTTTAGTCCGAATTCGATTCTTATGATACGGTTAGAAAAATAGATAAATTTTCTAAACATTGATACCATTTCAAAGCATAAGTTATTCTCCAAACAGCCTCAATCTTTCCTCCGAATGCTGGAAAAATAAAAGTAATCGAAATTTTTAAGAAAACCCCATTAGGCCATTATGTGATCATTATCAGACCTAGGTGCTGGCACTTTTTATAAAAGTTTCCTTGTCTAATGTGGGCTTTCAAACGGTATATCATTTTCCAGGATTCCTATTGTACCCTATTTGAAACTAAACATTCGATTATAAAAACAGTACTTGTTTGAAATATTTCCTAACATTTTCTCAAATATTTCAGAGTGATCAGAAGTAAATGTTTAAAGTGCAATTTGTAACCTTTGACTTCCTTATTTTAAGACAGCCTACTTTAAAAATTGACTACTGGTCCATCTAAAAGAGTTTTCAATGAATTAAACAACTTGATAAACTAACACTGTTGTGTGCTCATGAACCCGTTTTCTTGTAAAACAAACGTAATTTCTCATACGAAGATAAAAGGAATCCTGAAAAATGATATACCGTTTGAAAGCCCATTAAGGCAAGGAAACTTTTTGTAAAAAGTGCCAGCACCTAGGTCTGATAATGATCACATAAGGGCCTAATGAGTTTTCTTCAAAAATTTCTATTACTTGTATTGTTTCCAGTACCCAGGAGGAAGATTGAGGCTGTTTGGAGAATAACTTATGCTTCGAAATGGTATCAATTTTTAGAAAATTTATCTGTCTTTCTAACCGTGTCATCAGAATCGAATTCGGACTAAAACTTTCTGAGTAATAACATTTTTATTGGAAAAAAGTAATGATTTAAAAAAAAAATTTAAAGTGACGTCACTGAAGAACAGTGGAAAGTATGAAGTTGGCCAATACGTCACTGAACTCCACTTTAGGTGTACTACACACAGTAGGGCTATGGACATTACTTACTGGTTCACCCCGCTTACTGGATTCAAACAGGGGATCCCGGGTTCGAATCCAGCAGCTGATCCTTCGATTTTCTCTTCCTAGGAACTTCTTACAGCTCACAGTTAGGTTACAGTCATTAAAATTGTATTTCTACAAATAAAGATTATTTTTTTTGTCACTGTTACGTTCCCAAAAATACTGTAGGAACAAGAGATGAGAGAAATGAGAAGTAATGTGTATTCTAAAATGTCATAACTCTTGTTATTTCAAGTGTAGTTAAGGGATCAACCAGGTCATAACAAATGTTAATTACGTCATACAAGCGTCAACCCCTACCGCCTCTATTTAGATGGGGAAAAAACCCTTTTAAAAAGTAGATTTAGGCAAAGTTCCGTTCTATTAACCCTACCATTATTGATTCATAATTTTATTCTGTTTCCCTCACTTAACATTTAGTTAACGGCTAGTAATAATCTTCTGATTAATTATATAATCTTAGGCTATTTAAATGTAACCCATTTGAAGTTTAACAGTTAAATGAATAACTGTTTGCACAATAAATGCTTTTTAATTATTCTATTATAGTCTCCCTAGACAATAATCTCTAGATTTCACCTAGAGATAATTTAAATAATTAAGAGATTATAAATAGGTCTTTTATTTCAAATTTTGTACCGCGGGCCGCACAGAAATGCAAAGCAAGCATTCCGCCAACGGACTGCAGGTTTACAACACAGGCCTGTTCTAAATGAAAGTCAAAATCCAGATCTCATTTAATTTCTATTTCTAAATTTCGGTATTCCAGTTTTTAATTTTTATCGATGTAAACGGTAACAGTAAATTTTGTTTTAAACGGGTGCTCCGGATGTTAGGAAGGAGTTTGATCCTACTCAAAATCCATTTTTTTTTTTTTAAATACTACATAAACAAAAGTTCATAATTAATACTCTTGTATTATCAGGTCAACCAAACTAGGTCATTTCTCTTACCATGGGCGTTTCTTACAATGTTGTAAAACTAAACTTAAACAATAAAGCTCATTTAAGCTTAGATTTTGTACAAGCACTCTCAACATCAATCGCAATCAGTTTTTGCTAAAATAACAACTGTTTGTAACTTTGTTTAATGAACTCATTTACATTTTGTTTAAATCAATTTGGTTATAGAATAAAGTAGAGACTTATTTATTCGCTTACCAGCAAGTTATCTAGTCCAAAATAACTTTTTTTTCTACAATAAAAAAGTAATTTATATTCATGAGAAAAGTTTTATTACACTAATTATCAACTATACATATATATATTATATTTTATGTATATACGTATATACAGGGTGTTCATTTTAAGACGGCTCAAATGCATTTCATGCTTAAGCGGTTGTTCTGAGCGAAAAATGGTAGAGGAAAAATTTGTTGCCCGTCACCTCTAGTTTCAGAATATGTGACTTGATTTTAGATTCCTGCCCGCATACGCGGCTGACGCGCGACCAAAACTGAGGGTTCGCAGTTGACCCCCATTTTCATATACACAGTTATAAAGAGTATAAAAAGTAATGAAAGAAACTGGAAACCGCAATTCGATATCTGCAAAATTAAAGATGATGGCAATTTCAAAATCTGGTATTTTTGATCATATTTCAATTTTTTTAACTTGTTATCAAAGAGAAAGAAGAGCACGCGATAGGTCATTTCTATGTATTTTTTCATCCCCTTTCTACTAAAAATATTGCCAAGGCAGTAAAGCTAGTATTTTTCTTAATATCGGGAAATAAGTAGTTTTCCGAGTGATTTTTCTAAGCAATAATCAAATGTTAAGAGCTTTAGATGTTCTCAAGCATACACAAAATGGCTAAAAATTAATTTTACATCTGTTCCAAACAAGAAGGTTTAATAATTATTTAGTAATTTTTGGAGAGTTGCGTTTAATTACCAAAAACATTGGAAACCTCCTGCCACATATTTGAGAGATCAATATCTTTCATGTAAAGGATCAAATTTATTCCTTAATTTATTAAATAATGCACCTTTGCAGCTTTTGCAGCATGAACTGTGTTTTGAAAGGTGCCTCCTCAGACTCGCAAGCCAGGTTATCAACTGCTCTCTGTATCTGAAGAGGCACCTTTGAAGACACAGTACATGCTTCACAAGTTGAGTAAAGTGCATTATTTGGTAAATTAAGGAATAAATTTGATCCTTAACATGAAAGATATTGTTCACTTAAATATGTGGCAGTAGGTTTCCAATTCTTTTGGTAATTAAACGCAACTCTCCCAAAATTACCAAATAATTATTAAACCTTCTTGTTTGTAACAGATGTAAAATTATTTTTTAGCCATTTTGGGTATGTTTGAGAACATCTAAAGCTCTTAACATTTGATTTTTCTTAGAAAAATCACTTGGAAAACGACTTATTTCCCGATATTAGGAAAAATACTAGCTTCACAGCCTTGGCAATATTTTTAGTAGAAAGGGGATGAAGAAATACATAAAAATGACCAATCGCGTGCACTTCTTTCTCTTTGATAACAAGTTAAAAAAATTGAAATATGATTAAAAATACCAGATTTTGAAATAGCCTAGCACCTTTAATTTTGAAAATATCGAATTGCGGTTTCCGGTTTCTTTCATTACTTTTTATACTCTTTAAAACTGTGTATTAAAACTGTCCGGTAGGACAGTTGTATAAGGGTTGATCGTCAAAAAGTGCACGAAAAAGCGTAACGTTAAAAAACACCCAACTTTGACAATTTTTTTCTCTTTTTCTATAAAAGATAAAATTCCCAAATTTTCTTTAAAATATAGAGCAAACCCTCCTTTATAACTGAAATTTTTTTGCAACCACCCAGACCTAATAGATTTCGAGAAAAAAGTTGCCGAAAATGAGCAAAAACGGCATTTTCAGAAATTGTTGTTGTTCTTGTTCTTCTTGTTGTTGTTGTTGTTGTTGTTGTTGTTGTTACCTTTTTTGTAAACTACGTAGCGCCTAAACGCGTGAACCGATTTTCATGAATGAGGTGTCATTCGATTCGGAATTTTATGTAGATATGCCTTTTGGGGGTCTCGACGCTGTACACCGAATGGGAGAGGAGATAGCCCCCTTTATGTAAGGCCCCCTTCAAAATTATTATTACTAATTACTCTGTAAATCTTAGCCCGATTTTAATAAAATTTGGTAGGATGATGGGGTTAGGGCTCCCCTATGTAACATTAAAGCGACGATCTGCTCTTACACTAGTTAAGGGGAAGTATAGCAATCGTTTCAAATTATCGACACGTGAACTGATTTTCATGAATGAAGTGTCATTCGAATCGAAATTTTGTACAGATTTGCACTTTAAAAGTCTCGTCGCTATGCCTCATATGGAGGGGAGTTTGCCCCACCCAAGTAAGGCCGTTTCTAAAACTATTATTACCAATATTTTTATAACGCTTTGTCCGATTTTGATAAAATTTAGCACGAAGAAGTGATTAAAGCTCCTCTACATGACTGTGAAGTGCCATCATGCTCTTACACCTACTAAGAGGAAGTACTGCAATCGTTAAAATTATCAATGGGTGAACCTATTTACATTAATGAATTGTCGTTCGATTCAAAATCTTTGCCTCTTTGCCTTTTAGGGAGAAGTACTGTAATCGCCCGTTTATTTTTCTTACTCCTCTTAAAAGGAAGGTCTGAAATCGCAGTTTAAATTTGCTTTTTACGTACAAATACCTTCCTATTTTATATAAAAAGGCTTTCTCAAAAAAATTGTTGTTGAGGATGGTTTGGGGACCGCAACTATAATCATTCTTTAAAAAGATCTCTCCAGTGGTAGTTACGGTTCCTGCTTAACACCTTATCAGGTTATAATGATAGAATTGCTTATTCCAAATTTAAAAAAAACAGTAAAGCAGATATGTAACTTAGCAAAATAGACAAAAATGAAAATCTATCCAAAAGGTACAAAAATCTCCTTAACAAAAACTTACAGTTTAAAAAGTTAAGTATAAGGGTTGATTAAACGCCAAAAGGTACACAAATCAGCATGTACCCAACATTTCATTCAAGCTTAGTTGATATAATTTAAGTAATTTTGCTGCATTAACTTTTCCTTCACATTTTTTAGAATTTATTAGATGTCACAGACCCTTATGCTGGCCATTTTCATCTACAAAATATTTGTTCAAGTAGCACTGTAGATTGACTTTAATATCTATTAATCTATAATAATCAAACTATTAATTACAGGTTAAAAAGAAAACGTTATAAAAAATAAAAAAAATTACGAGGCTACAAAATTTAAAAACTTTTTTAAAAAAATGCTTACACCAACATACATCAATGATTTCGATTATTTTATTTTTAATAAAAATCGTCGGTTTAAGTTCATTCTTCGATTAAAGTAATTGTTATTTTATGTAGTAGTCAAACGTTTATAATAATAGGTAATAATTATCTGGCTCTATCGCAAATAATATAGTTTTCTTCAATCACACTCTCAATGTAGCTGTTCTTCTCACAATGTTATATATATGTTATGTAATATAAAATAAATAAGTATTGCATACTTTTAGGACAGCTAATTATTCCAGTATTTTACTATAAGTAAAATTAAATTACAATTGAGAAATGAATAATTGTTGTTGAATAATCTACTTGTTATTAACTGTGTGTTATTTGTGCTCACGAATATTTCGGTAAGACGAATTCAAGTCTGAAATATTGTTTTAAATCCTCCGTGATTCAAATTTAAACAGTAGCCGACTCTAACTTTGTCTTTTTCTACTTTAACATGCATGTATAAGATGTGACAACTTCAGAATAAAGGGCATATTAAAGATAAATCAGAAGAATAATTTGGAATAGAGTTAAAATAAAGTACCTATTTAAAAACGAAGATATAATATACACTTTATCATAATTATAACCAAATAATATTATGAACGAACTGGCCAGCATAAGGGTCTGTGACATCTAATAAATTCTAAAAAATGTGAAGGAAAAGTTAATGCAGCAAAATTACTTAAATTATATCAACTAAGCTTGAATGAAATGTTGGGTACATGCTGATTTGTGTACCTTTTGGCGTTTAATCAACCCTTATACTTAACTTTTTAAACTGTAAGTTTTTGTTAAGGATATAAAAATTGGGGTCAACTGCAAACCCTTACTTTTGGTCGCGCGTCAGCCGCGTATGCGGGCAGGAATCTAAAATTAAATCACATATTCTGAAACTAGAGGTGACGGGCAACAAATGTTTCCTCTACCATTTTTTGCTCAGATTAACCGTTTAAGCATGAAATGCATTTGAGCCGTCTTAAAATGAACACCCTGTATATATTATATTTTATGTATATAATTTTGAATAGCTGTATAGCTATGTTTCATGGTTTTAATTAGGTGATCCACAAAAAGATGATCGAGCCTAATGCAGTAATATTCAATCTATCAATTGCAGAGAACTGTGGAAGCACCCAACTTATATCAAAAATATTTTTTCTTTATCGCAAATAAGTCAAAAAATTATAAATATCACTTAGGTGCCTTATTAAGCCTTAAAAATAAGCCAGGAGTGTTTACAGAAGAAAGAAATAGTTTATATTTTTATAATTTTACATCTCTGAATTAACTGTTGGACTATAAAGGGAAAACAAATGTAAAGCAATGGCTACTTTTTTTCAGGCGGGCTTTACTTCGCAAACTACCCAATTAGGTGTCGTGGACGAAGGTGACTAACAAACATACTTTAATAACAAAGTTCTTGTATTAAACTTTAAATAAAATCCAAGTCTTAGACCGGGAGTCGAACCCAGAACCACAATTATTATCATTGCAGGCCTCGCCTATAACCTCTCCGGCTACTTATAGTCTATAATATTTACTCTTGTTTTACTATAAGGATGAATTTTTTTTAAATTTATTTATTTATTTGCAACTGTACAAAATATACATCTAGCAAATGTGTATTTACAGATAAACATTTGATTGTGCCACAGAGCTGGCTCAGTGCCACAACCAGGATGACGGGATGAGAGAAACCAGCCAGCGCTGGGAACTTATTGGGGTTTAGGAGGCAATGAGGTCACGTGGCCAACGCCGTTTTAAGCGACGTGGGAGGATTGTCAGGATGTGACGATGTGGATAGTGATTGAGCCAGAGGATTTGGGTGATCAGAGAGTTTGCTGTGGAAATTTAGGAATCGGGTGTGGATTAACTTCATTTACATCCGAAATATTGAAATCATGATGGAGGGTGTGGTTGGAGAACAAAAAATGGTGGCGGTAACGATTCGGCGGAGGACTTTAGACTGGAAAAGATTGGATAGGTTGGATGTTGGATGGTTTTATCGGAGCCCCACAATTCTGCTCCATGTGTCCATATTGGTCGTAATAGTGTTTTGTAAAGTGTAAGTTTGTTTTGTAAGTTCATGGAGGATTTCGGTCCAAGGAGTCTCCTTAGTAGTCCGTAACGTCTGTTCAGTTCTTGTCTTTTAAGTCTTGTGTGAGGGTTCCCAGGTTAGACGGCTGTCTAAGTAAAGCCCTAGATAACGAACCTGTTTGGAAGTCGGTAGGTCAGTATTGTTAATAGTTAGTGGCGGGCAGGTCTGTCTTCGTAATGTGAATGTCACCTTTAGGATACATTAAATTGATATCCCTCACTAACATCACAAATTTGTTTTTCACTTACCCTGATGACCCAGTAATTCTTACACCTCATAATGGCCCAGTCATTGCCACTAGCTACCTTAAATCCTCTAAAGAATTCCTTTGAGCTTTGCCCCCAAAAATTGACAAAATAAATGGAAACAAATGCAATTACATCACATTCTTCTTAAGGCAAACTATTCTTCCACTTATTAACCTAAACCTCACTCCTCTTCCTACAACAGATTATCTTAGGTATCTTGGAGTCTTCATGGAGAAACGCTTAATATGGAATCCCACATATTCAAACTTAAACGGAAACAGACGATTCAAACTTCTCTCTAGACTTCTTGAACAAACGATCTAATCTTTCACTAAACAACAAACGACTCATCTACACAGTGTTACTAAAAACCTGTCTGAACTTACGGAATGGAATTTGAGGACTCAGCCAAAGCTTCCAATATCTACAAAAAAATCCAGACCTTTCAATCAAAAATACTCTGCCGAATCCTAATGCTCCTTACTTTGTTTCTAACTCTAAAGGTAGGGTTCCCCAATGGTTTTTGAAGCTTCAAGATCCTGTTACGTTAAATTCTATGCTTGAATTTCCTTACATCCAAATCCTTTAGTTTCCCAATGTAGTGAGAGGAAACCCTCCAAGAAGGTTAAAGCGCAGATGGCCCACTGGTAGATAGTGTTAAGTACCTAGGACTCTTCATGGACAAACACCTGACCTGGAATCCAAATACTTAAACGGTAAGAACTAAACAGACGATTCAAACTTCTCTCTAGACTTCTTGAACAAACGATCTACCAGTGACTCTCACTACAAATCCAAAAATCTCTCACAAAAAATCCAATCCTTCCAATCAAAAATACTCCGCCGAATCCTAATGCTCCTTTGTTTCTAACTCTACCTTGCACCGAGATTTCCTTGTTCTCCATATGTTTCAAGAAGCTGTAAGATCCCGTTACATTAAATTCCATACTTCAATTACCATGTTACTCAAACCTGCCTGGACAAACGGTTTGGAAGTTTAGGACTCAGCCAAAGCGAATCCAATCCTTCCAATCAGAAACAAGCTCCTCACTTTGAATTTTTAAAACTCTACCTTGCATCGAGACCTGCCTATTATGTCCCCCTTTACGTTCGAAGCTACAAGATACCCGCTACGCCAAATTCCATAACTTATCAATAGAATAATTTTAATTTGTTTCTTAATTTTTACACTTCTAAAACTCAAGATGAATAATGTTAAATTCAGCCATTATTTTTCTATTTTTGCCGAGCTTTCGTCCTAGGGGACTAGGTCATCTTCAGGGATTATTAACAATATAATATTTTTACATTGTTATTCTAAAGTTAGTATATCTTCTGTTCTGTCTGCTATACTATACTACCTTCTGAGGTAGTCTTTTTGTCTAAGTTCAAAGTTTCTCTTTTAAATTATTGAAACGATTGCGGACAGAAATTTGATATTGCACACTTAGTACTTACATACATTAGTATAGTACTTACATACTTTAGTATGGATAAAACAGGTTTTATCTCAGGTGATTCGTAGACTGAAATCTCAACTTCTCACACTTGTACAATAAATAATTGTAATAATAATTATAAACTACTACTACTAATAATAATAAATAATAATAATAATAAAAACATATCCCTCCAAATATAGAAGTCACTTCAAACGCACCTCGCGTCTTAATCAAAATTGACTAAAAATAAGTATAGAAGCATTACGTTTTCACCCCTTTAAAAATTATATTATATAAAATAAAGTGATATAATGACTTTGCGTGTACCACGAAACCGTTTTTCCATTTTTTATCGTTTTGATCTGTAGAAATTGGCAAGATCACACCGTAGGAAAACATTTTCTGATATTTGGAACATTGATTATTTCTTTACACGAATACATTACACAATTACTCAGCTTATTTTTTTGGATAGATGCTTTTAAAGTATTCTGGTGTAAATAACTCACATGACATTTATTTAAAGTATAATTTGGTTTAAATTCAAATTGTATATATTTTTTTTTATCAATTTTGAAGCATTTTACCTTGAAAATTTCGATTGAGAGCCATTCTGGAAGAATAGGGTTATTAGGCATCTATCATTTATTGTCTTGGCAAGTATATAATTGTATTATAAATTATATAATAAGACTAAAATAGTCAATAAAATTTTTGAAGACTTTTAATTGTATTGCCTTCTTCAGGGTAATATAAATTTGTAGATTTATATGATCAATTACATTATTTAATTTTAGGATGGTAGATTTGCGAGGAATCGGTCAAATAAAACAACTCGTCTTTTTGCCAACGTTTCGACAAATATATTGTCCTCTTCAGGGCCTGGATATTACAAATACAAAACAATTTACAGAGTCAGTAGCTTAGAAAATCAGTAATACAAAAATAAACAGTAAAATACACTAAATTCTTTATAATTATTGAAACTTACGTGGCTATGCGGGTTGGTTGAGTTACAGAAACTAAGAGCCAGAAATGGAGAAGCAGGTATCTATATACAGATATAGCGGGACTTACACGGGAATTTTGGTAATTACAATTGGACAGATACAATAGACTAATTACAACAAAAAAGTAAATACAATAAATATTGGGAAATTTCTTTAAACAACAAAAACCGTTAAAAACAGTATCTAAAGGCAAGGGTGTACCAGCATCAGTATGATTGTAAGACAAAAAAAGACGACAATTCCACCGCGCTACTTAGACACCACATTGACAACAAACACAATTTTGACTTTCAGAATGTGACAGTACTCGATAGGGGAAAAAACCAGTATAAGCGAAATTTTCTTTAAATGTGCCACATAGTAAAACAGAACAACACAGTTAACTTTAGGACAGACACGTCGAATTTGGCCAACTGCTACAATTTTGTCATTAAAAAATAAATAGATATCCAAATTTTGTACATAATTATTGCTGGGTTTTTAAATTTACTTCAAATCTTTTGGTTATTTGTTATTTAGTGCATAAGGGTTATTTGGTTTCTCCTGTGTTTTGTGTTTAACGGTTTTTGGTGTTTAAAGAAATTTCCCAATATTTATTGTATTTACTCGTTTGTTGTAATTAGTCTATTGTATCTGTCCAATTGTAATTACCAAAATTCCCGTGTAAGTCCCGCTATATCTGTATTTATGTATACCTGCTTCTCCATTTCTGACTCTTAGTTTCTGTAACTCAACCAACCCGCATAGCCACGTAAGATTCAATAATTATAAAGAAATTAGTGTATTTTACTGTTTATTTTTGAATTACTGATTTTTACTGTTTTTTCTATGTTACTGACTCTGTAAATTGTTTTGTATTTGTAATATCCAGGCCCTGAAGAGGACAATATATTTGTCGCAACGTTGGCGAAAAGACTAGTTGTTTTATTTGACCGATTCTTCGCAAATCTTCCATCCTAAGTTTAACAATTTGCGGTCACGAAAACTATATATTCATTATTTAATTTTATTATCTTTCCAAAATAAATCATTTTTTGGGGGTAGTTTTGGAGGAGTATTAAACATTTCAGTTTGATGAATGTGTTTCAAAACTTTATAATATTAGTTAAGAGTTCAAATTGGCCCAAATTTTTCGAATTTTAAAGAAATGTTGAGTATAGTAGTAAAAGTTTAGAATTAAGCATTCACTTTTCAGAACAGATTATTCTTAAAAGTATAACTCTAAATCGTTTGTGAGAATTATGTGTAATTGATGCCATAAATTAATTGAAATAATAGACCGCAGTGATTGGCATTGATTAATACGTGCCCACGTTTAATCAGTTGATTGATGCCATCATGATGGATCAAGTGATTGTTTTACATGGTGATTGGCAACCTCATTAACAGGCTATTCTCAAAATTACCTGCTGGTATTTTTATTTTCATGTAGTAAGTAAAATATACTAACCACAATAAAGGTATAAGAGCAAATAAAGGAAAGCAAAAAAATACTTAAATAAATAGGTAAAAGACAAAACCGAAAATTCCAAATCCATCAAAGTTAGCAATAAATGCTAACAAAGGGAAGAAAAATTTTATTGCTAATTTGAGTTATTATTTTTTTAATTATTTTTTTTTTTTAAGTAAAGTAATTGCCTTTTTTCCAGGTGGGGCTTAATCCAACTAACAATTAGGTGTCAGTGGACGGAGGCGACTAGGAAACATACTTTACTGTAAATTTCTTTTATTAACCCATTTAAATAAAATCCAAGGCCTAAGATCGGGGAATCGAACCCAGTATCACAATACATATCAGCTTCACAGGTCTCGCCTCTGTAAACATGTAGTTTACTTCGTTGGTTTTTTCAAAATTCTGCTTTCCTAAAAAGTTATTAGCGATTGTTGCGTTTAAAATGGATCACCCTGTATATAAATAAATATAACTGAGGTATAGAAAAAGTCGTAGAGCGTTCAACAAAGTTTATTTTTTTGGTTTTATTTAAGGAGGCAAGTTAAATGCAAACTTAGCATTAATCCTAACTATAATACCTGAAAGGTAACTCAAATATTAACTTAAACTTAATTAATAAACAGTAACTATAGGATCTAAAGTTTAATTAAAAAGAAAGGTCGGCCAGTAAATAAGAATTAGTTTAGATATTTATTGCATTAAGGTAACATTTACTCATACAATAACACACAAAAGAAAAAGGGTAAATCAATTCCGCTCGTAACGAATAACAAGAAGATACTTCAAAACAAGATCTACCGTCTGAGCGTGGCCACTAGCCGGGCAGGTCGCCAAAATACGCTGGCAGCTGGCCAGAACTTACCTTTGAAGTAAACACCTTGCAAGCGTCGCGCAAAGCAAAACTATTTATTTAGGATAAAAGTATTATTTACCAAACCAAGGAGAGTGCGTTATAATTATATTCAAACTGCTCTTGTTTAAAACATCTTGCGCACAGGTTGGCTATAATATGTTTGGCTGCAGCCTTCTAGATTTGATGAAAATGGAATCCAATATAGTATACATTCAGAGACTTCAGCCTTTGGTATTAAGCATTTAGTATTGTTCCAGAAGCTTACAGTTATTGTCTTAAGTTCTTAACTCACAAATTTCCGTTAAACTTCAAAGATTTCTGTCATACTTAATTCTTACCAACACTGTAGAGTGTTAACCGTACAATTACCCTTCTTTAACCCACAACTTTATTAGTAAGTCTACCCCTATCGACCTCAAGAAATGCTCTTAAACGACTTTATTTAGCAAAATTATACAAATAATTTGTAAGTGGGATATTCCCAGTTCAAATCTCGTGTGTAGCTAAATTTTATTTAGTACGAAAAAAGGGATAATATTACCAATATCAGTGATGATTTTTTGTATTATTGGGTTGTCCGGAAAATAATGCAGGATTACGGTTAAAAAAAAAAAAAAAAAATTAATGATTTATAACTGTTTTTATTAATCAAAATAGACTCCATTACATTGCAACATTTCTGCCAACGTGTGTAACTTCTCCATACCCTCTGTATAGAATTTGGAATCCTTAGAATTTATAAATTCAGAAAACGCATTTTCTACTGTTCTTTGGTCAATAAATTTTTTATTTTGTAAATAGCCTATTTTTTCAGGCGGGGCTTAACTACCAATTAGGTGTCAGTGGACGGAGGCGACTAGCAAACATACGAGGGTCGTTTGAAAAGTCCGTGCAAAAATAAAAACTACTTAATTTTTTGGGGTAAACCTTTTTTATTTTTCAACATAGTCTCCTTTTAGGCTTATACACTTCGTCCAACGCTGCTCTAGTTTGTTGATCCCTTCCGAATAATAGGATTTGTCCAAGTCTGAAAAATAGCCATTCGTTTCTGCAATCACCTCCTCGTTTGAATAAAATCTTTTTCCAGCCAGCCATTTCTTCATATTGGGGAACAAATAGTAGTCCGAGGGAGCCAAGTCTGGAGAATAGGGTGGATGTGAAACGAGTTGGAACCCTATTTCCATTAATTTTGCGACCACAACTGCTGAGGTGTGAGCAGGTGCGTTGTCGTGATGGAAAAGGACTTTTTTGTGGGCCAATCGTGGGCGTTTTTCTTGCAGCTCGGTTTTCAAACGGTCCAATAACGATGAATAATATGCACCTGTAATAGTTTTACCCTTTTCCAGATAGTCGATGAGGAATATTTCTTGCGAATCCCAAAAGACAGTCGACATAATCTTTCCGGCCGAAGGAACGGTCTTCGCCTTTTTTGGCGCAGATTCCCCCTTGGTAACCCATTGTTTAGATTGTTCTTTGGTCTCAGGAGTGTAGTGATGTATCCATGTTTCATCCACAATGACGAAACGACGCTTAAAATCCTGCGGATTCTTCTGGAACAGCTGCAAACCGTCCTTGCAACACTTCACACGATTTCGTTTTTGGTCAAGCGTGAGCAATCGCGGCACCAATCTTGCGGATAGCTTTGTCATGTCCAAATGTTGATGCAAAATATTATGTACCCGTTCATTCGAGATGCCCACAGCACTAGCAATCTCACGCACCTTCACTCTTCTGTCATCCATCACCATATCATGGATTTTATCAATGATTTCTGGAGTAGTAACCTCAACAGGGCGTCCAGAACGTTCAGCGTCACTTGTGCCCATATGGCCACTCCGAAAATTTTGAAACCACTTATAAACTGTTCTAATCGAAGGTGCAGAGTCACCATAATGTTCATCAAGCTTCTCTTTAGTCTCCTAAGGCGTTTTGCCTTTCATAAAGTAGTGTTTAATCAACACACGAAATTCTTTTTCGTCCATTTTTTGAAAATCACTCGACTTCCTCGATTCAAACGAATGCCAAACACAAAGAAATAGACCGATCTGGCTGAAACTTGGTGTGTGTTCTTCCAAGAGATGCTACTAACTAAACATAACCTCGATACGCGCCAGTGGTGCTATCTCTCTGACTTTGCACGGACTTTTCAAACGACCCTCGTACTTTACTGTAAATTTCTTTTATTAACCATTAAATAAAATCCAAGGCCTCTAGACCGGGAATCGAACCCAGTACCACAATACACATTAGCTTCGCAGGTCTCGCCTCTGACCGCTCGGCTACCGTGGCGCCTGGGTCTCAATTTATGTAATTATATTTTCTTAACTCTAAAAACCTTTTCTAAAAAAAATAGCTGCACTTCAATATTACTTAAATTCTCTTTAAAACGCTAAAATCTGCCAAAAGTCCTAGTTATTGAAAGTGAAAGAAATTAAAGTAATTTCTATTTTTCTTTAGGCATAGAATGGCCTCATACAAAGAATCTAAATTGAAATAGTATTTATTTAAATGATGTTAACCTTTGTTCGCGGGTGTTTATTAGAATGAATGCGTCTATCTGATAAGAGGTTTGAAATTATTTGAGCGAAAGACGTAAAGTAGAAATGCGTTCCAAATAAGAGGAAAAACTCAACAGTTTGATGCTTAAGGCAACTTTTAAAGGCGCCTAAAAACCTTAGCAGTTGATGCGTTCCCACCAAAATAAAGTAGTGAAACAATATAAGTACAACAATGGCTATGTTTTCAGGCAGGTTTTTAACGTCCAACTAGCAATTAGATGTCCCGGACGGGGGTGGAAGCCCATACTTTGCTATATTTTTCCTCCTCTATTATTAATTCACAACTGCGTAAATACATGGACGCAACAAGTGCATGTGATAACGTATAACAGCATAAATATGAAATAGAGACAAAGTAAAATAAAGTAATAAGTGCTGTTCATTATTTTTGGTGACTGATTCATAGTTTGAATAGGATGAAAAAATAATTGCCATTTCAGTCGTGATACATTTATTATGCCGAGCTTTCGATCTAGGGACTAGGTCCATCTTCAGGGCTAGTTTACAAAGTAATATTTTTACATTACAGGGTTGGTGTGTCTTCTGTCTTGTCCACAATCCATGTCATGTCAGTCCATGAACAGACAAGACAGAAGACACACCAACCCTGTAATGTTGTAAAATATTACTTTGTAAACTAGCCCTGAAGATGACCCCTAGTCCCTAGGTCGAAAGCTCGGCAGAACAAATGTATCACGACTGAAAACTAGCATTTATTTTTTCATCCTATTTAAAGTAGTAAGTAAAGTAAAAATAAAATAGAATCACAGGAAGGGCTTGAATGATAAAAGTTCAAAAATCATAAGTCGATTAAAGTAAAATACCGAATGGATTGAGTACGAAGGATAAGGCGCCACGGTAGCCGAGCGGTTAGAGGCGAGACCTGCGAAGCTAATATGTATTGTAGTACTGGGTTCGATTCCCGGTCTAGAGGCCTTGGATTTTATTTAATGGTTAATAAAAGAAATTTACAGTAAAGTATGTTTGCTAGTCGCCTCCGTCCACTGACACCTAATTGGTTGTTGGACGTTAAGCCCTGCCTGAATACGAAGGATGCCCAGTTTATCGTTAGACCAGGTGATCGCGCCTCAGTCTGCGAGCAGGATTTGAAGGGAGGTTGGTGCAGGACAGTGTTGCTGATTAAGGGATTATGGTGTAGATAAAATTTGGAGGTGGAATTTGATGTAGCGGGTACTGGGCAAGGTCAGAAACCAATGGGTTTCGCAGGTCCGGTGTGGATGGTCCGGTTGCTCACGTAGAAGGGTGCGAATTATCATTTTTTTTTTTTTGAACAAATAAAAAATAGCTATATGCGGGATTCGAACCCATTTACAAATCTACGTTCGTGACCGCTACACCAACAACCGCTCTTCAGTGAAATTGTGTTCTATTCATGGAAATAGTGTAGAATATCATTCATCACAGGCTAATTTCTCCTTTGATGTCGTCAGTTCTTTCAAGTTCTCAAAGAGAATGTATGGATTGTTTCACACCAGAATTGTTAATTCGATATACGCTGTAAATGTGATTTAAAAGCGTCGAATGAGTTTACAGTGGGCACTTAGAATAAAATTACCATTAATAATCAAACATCAAATAAAAACTCCTGACTTGTACTAAGAGGGGACATATTTAATCAGGTATAAAACATTTAAAAAAAAAGAGTCGTTTATTAGAGACTGACATTTCTCGTCAGACGAACAAATTGAATTTTAATCAACATATCTTTCCATTTTAAAATATTCAGGGTTGGCAAGTGATTTGGACAGTTCAGCGATTAGACTCCATCAACGGCGGGCCCCCCCCACCGTATTTCGGCATAATTTAATAACAAGAGAAATTGAATATTTTTGTCCAGTTGGAATTAAAATCCTAGAGGTGGTTTAATTCTCTTTTACACCATTTCAACGATGCCTTTGTTAGCCTGGGATATGTCTAAGATTATATTTATATGAAATTTCAAAATTATCACGGTTTACGACAAAACATGGACATCTTTTAATGATTTTTGACAGCCAAGCTGCACTGAGGGCCCTTTACTTCCTTCAGAACTACCTCTTCCCTGGTTTGGGAATGTAAAAAAGGCGATGGAACTACTGGCTCGGCCCAATAAAGTATGGCTGGAATGAATGGGGATTAAGAGGAATGAAATAGCTGATCAGTTGGCCCAGGAAAGAAAAATGTAAGGAGACGGGAAAGTGATACGGAGAATAAAGTATCTTTTGAGGAATTGGCTCCTGTAACACCAAACACAGTTAGAGGTACCCAACTGGAGCAATGGCTTAATACTCCGGACAGAAAGAAAGCACAACGAATTTTGAAGAAGCCAAAATTTACTGGTTCCTCTGCTTCATGTCCGTCATAGCAATTAAGAAAGCTCACACCGAAGAAACGATCTACTACAGGCAGACAATTACGACTCGTTTTTTGGAATATGAAAGGATTTGGCAATTTAAGTTTTCTATGTAATTCTGAAATTATTTGTCTAACTGAAACCCACTTAATAACTGATGTTTCTCTATTGCAATTTAGTGAATACACCATAATTAACTCATATGCTGTTAAGAAAAAGTGTTTTGGGCGTGCATCTGGTGGATTGCTGATGCTCATAAAGAAAAATATGAAAGTTACAATATTAGACAAGTGCAGTTACTGGGTTTTTGTGCATATATCTTCTGTGGAGTGTTCTTTTGTTTTAGGTCCTGTTTATTTTAGCCCCTCCCTAGATATTGAAGCAGCTTTGGATCTGTTAGAATTGACCATCAGCGAAATTCAGTTTCGCTACAGTTCACATCCTATGTTCATAGCGGGAGATTTTAACAGTAGAGTGGCGGATCTTAATCAAGGTGACGAAAATTTGTTCCAGGGAACGTCACTCAGTTATATAAGAAGAAATATGGATGTTGTTTGTAATGTTAGAGGAGCAGCGGCCCCAGTTTTATTTAACACAATGTATTCCTTTTAAGTATTTAAAGTTAATGGCCCAACTAAGATTAAGCTCTAGGTTTGTAATTAAAATTTCAATAGGCATCATCAAATACAGCATAAATCCAACCGAACTTTGTTCTCTTTGCAATCAGCAGCAACCAGAAGATCTATTCCATATTTTATTTTCCTGTCCAATGTACACCTCTTTTAGGAACCATTACTTAAAATCAGTTTTTAATACAAATTTACAATATTTTGATTATCCCCTGGTTTTTCGCTCATTATGTCCCAATGAGATAAAAAAATTATTTTATTTTTTTGCTGAATCACTAAAACTAAGATCATTTATTTTGAACGAATAGTTTAAAAAATAAAGCTGGTGAAGTGTCTTATAAAATTTACTTATGTATAATTTTTCTTTATATGTTTTAGTTTATCTGTGTTTATTTAAAATCAGTATATGCTTATATTTCTCAGTTTACTTTTTTAATGGTGTATTAAGAGAATTCTTTTATTTTAGTTGTTTTCACTATGTAGCCATTACTTTTTTTTTTTTTTTTTTTTTTTGTGTGTGTTAATTTATGATGTATTCAAAAGTTTAACTGTAATAACCGAACCCTTTGTATAGGGCTTTTTTGCCCTTATAACAAATAAATGAATAAATAAAAACAGTTGGCCCAGGAATGGAGCTAACACTCCTTTCATTGGCCTGGAGCCTGTACTGGGGATCACCAAGGGTGCAGTTCGTGAGGCTCTCTCAGAGATTGGATCTGGGGAGAACATGAAAAGAACTGGGTGACGCTTCCTGGGGTTAAATACGACCCTTGCTGTGTAAAACAAAGAACCAAATAGACTCTGAGCTTGGGCAGAAATAAGATTACTCTGATTACAGGTCTATTCACAGGGCGTGGTAGGTTCAGGAAGCATCTGCGCAAGGTGGGGCTTATAAGCTCGGAACTGGTGTGCAGATTGTGTCAGGAAGAGGAGGAAACGGCCTCTCACTTGCTGTTCGATTGCGTTGCAATAGAGAGGTTGCACTATGAAACCTTTGGCTCTTTGAGACCAAAGGAGATAGTAGCGTAAAAAAGAACTAGTAGGGAAAGTCCTCAACCTCTTTAGGAGGGGAGGGTTCGGCTTACTAGATCTCAGAAGGGGGCTGCTGGCACAATAAGTCTCTTGTGGCTGCGGTGCCGTGGGGCGTAGGTCCCGTCCCGTTTTCTAATGATTTTTGTTGTTATTATTGTACGTATGTTGTTTTTCTTTATTTGCTCAACTTTTCGGCAACAATTGAAAGTATATTTCATCCAGTGTTTGATACGATACAAAAGTTGAACATTGCAGCGCAGGAACAATACAGGCGATTACAGAAATAGGTTTAAAGCCAGGTAAATTCAGAACAATGGAAGGTGAGTCATCAGTGTATTTTAAGGACGCTTCATTGAAATCACAGTCTTTGATGTCGCTACTCTATTTTTAATCCCTTTAGCGTAAATTACAATAGCTAACAAGGGTAAACTAAAATATAAGATATTATTTATGAATTGGCCTAACTGAAGGCAAGCAGAGTAACGATGTAAATACTGTGAGAACAGTGAATGAGGCAAAACAGTGCTTTGGCATCCTATTTTTTACTAATCAGGAGTTACCCCAGTGCTAACACTCCAAAACATTAGACTATTAGTCACTCTCTTCACTAGAGAGTCTGTCCGGGTTGTCTGGAAGAGTTCTTGAAGAAAGATTTTGAGCTACAGGATTTGCCATGCGATTGCAGGTTGAAATGAAGTTTCCTGTATCGTGTTTTGGCCACTAGTGTGTTAAAAGGAACGTTAAAATCTGTATGTACAGTCCGGTTAGAGGCGTAAAATGGAGCGTTTACTGTGGATTGAAGTACATATTTTAGATTGTACAGATTGAATTCTACGGAGATTGGTGCATTTGGTTGAAACCCTCAGCTCTATTCCAAGATGAGTTTTAAAATAGTAGTATAAATTAGACTATTGTTAGACTATAGTGGCAGTTTAGATCTATCGTCTAAAAAGTATTTTCAAATTGTCTGCTAGCGTCTGTTTAGTTCTGTTCTTTTAAGTCTAGTGCGGAGATTCCAAGGAAGTCTTCGGTCTAGGTAAAGCCCAAGATAGCAAGGCGATGTTCACTACTAGCAGAGGAATTAGGCTGGAGAAACATAGTGGAGCGGCGAGCAAAGCTGCTATGATAGTTGCTTGAGATCAAAAAGACCGACGAGCAACGAGCAAAGAGTCGCATGCACATAGTGACGAGTTTAGTCGCGTTCTCCTTTCGACGAGACATGATGGAGGAATTATTTCTAGACGAAAAATTCTTCCTAGAAATTTTGTGTATTTACAGCAGCTTAGAAGCAGGAGCTGCAGGTGTTCATGATATAAACAGGACTAGACATGAACATGGTGAATTCCATCACTTGTACGAACAACTTCGGGAGCATCCTGGCAAGTTTCATTCGTATTTACGAATATCTATTTCGACATTTAACCAGTGTTGAAGGCATGATAATCAAGAAAAGGACGTATTTCAGTGTTAACCCCATTAATCCTGTCCCAATCCTTATCCAACACAAATCGGTTGTGATCCTTTTGGTCCCACAGAGGTTTATTTAAAGAGAAACTACACCAATAAATGCAGCAATATCCATTTTAACCTTGAAAATTGAGCGCGATGAGAGCGAAGAAATCAAACATGTCACAACGCGTTGCTCTTGGTAGCGTTGCTCTATCTTCGCTTTGCTCCCCAATATGCGCGGTCCCTTGTTTTCGCCGCTTTACTATGTTTCCAGCCTTAGGCTATAGAAGACTGAAGAAAAAAGGACTAGCTGAGAAAGGGTGAAGAAGTATTTTAAGACTTAGTTTCATTAAGCTTAATGGCCCATCTCTTGTACCACTGCTCCTGAGGTGCTTAAATACTTCTTAATACTTCGGCCAGCTTCTATTCTTCTGAGACTATCTAGCCTTGGATCCTTTAGGCATTTCACGGCCATTTTCTCCAACTTTTGGAGTTTCTTTTTTTAACTCTGTTACACTACAGGTGCGGTGCTACCCAGAAGAAGCGAAATAAGCTTTTGGCCTTAATCGGTTAACCGCTTCTCTGAATTGATTTATCCAGTTATATCTACAATTTTATTTAAATTTGGTCACTTATCGTGCATTAAATTCTATTAATTTTATTTGTAAAAATACTCTGGGATAATTTAATTGAAGATATTTCTGAGACATCTTTGATTTTATCCGTAGCAGTTAATTGTATCCATTACCAGCTTTGGATTTTCAACTAACATCATAGATTAATTAGTTTTGGGTCAGGAGTAAATAGCCCAAGATTTCCAGCTCTAAACGAAATTAAAAATATAAAATCCACGAACTGCTAGCTCACGTGATCTCCCCGGATTCCAAATTCGAGTAAGAGCTGTGTTTATATTCCCTGGCGAAATAGAATTACGTACGGTGTATCCAGCGTGAATACGATTAGAGGAGGGTTAGACTGGTTTCCGCAGAGCTGTGGTTACTGACCAAGCTGACTGAGCAGTAACAATCCTCATTCCCGTTCAGTACGGTTTCCAATAGTTCTTGTTATCAGATATACACTGTTTACTTTAAATAATGATGTATTTCTGCGATCTCTATATATGTCAGCCAAACCAACAATATAATTTCAAGACGGAGACTTCTTTAAATGATTAAGTTAAGGATTCAAAAATTGGCGAGGAATCGGTCCAAATAAAAGCAACAACTCCGTCTTCTTGCCAACGTTTCGACAAATATATTGTCTTCTTCAGGGGCCTGGATATTACAAATACAAAAATACAAACAATTTAGAGAATCAGTAACATAGCAAATCAGTAAAAATTCAGTAATATAAAAATAAAATATAATAAATTCTTTCATATATAATAAATTCTACTGTATCTGTCCCGTCTCTTTTAGTCATTACCAAAATTCCCTTATAAGTCCCGTTATATTTGTAGATATGTACCTGTTCTCCAGTTCTGTCTCTTAGTTTTCTATAGGGCTTACAATACCGAAGTAAAATCTGAATGCCGGTATTTGATATTTGAAATTTGAAATAATAAACAATTTACTAGTTATATTTTTACTTACATACATCAGATATTATATTGACTTGTTAACAAATAATTGCTGAAATCTAATAAATATTGTTCTGAAATGAGTAGATATTATTAATTTTATTACATAGAGAGTAGGAATAGATAGATAAAAAAATCGTGCAAATAAAAAAAGTACATATTAAATTTTATGTTATATTTTACATATAATAGGCTCGCATGGCATTATGTAATTAAAGAAGCGAAAAATATAATTAATTGAAAGTATTTATGAAACAATATTAATAACTTGCGTTTTGTTTATTAAAGTATGCTCTTAAAAAACATAAACAATCAATGGTTTCATCATCAAGCGAGGACCGAATTTTCGTACAAATATAACCAGCCGCTGAAAAAGCTCTTTCTGATTCTACACTTGTCGGCACTATTGTCATTAAGAAATCATACACATTTTGTAAATACGTTCCTTTGGTTCCTGTTTTTTCAAAAAAAAGTAATTTCATCTTTTATTTTTTGTTCCAGACTTGGAATTTTTTTAAACGCAGGCACGGGTGAAGTATTTAGTGTTTCGTCTATTGCTGCCTGTAGTTTTCTCTTTAATGCGTTTACGTTTACCTTGTCAGATTCTAATATTGTTTCGTTACTAATTTGAAAAGATACTGGAAGGGATGTTTCTTGCACAACTTCCATATCTTCTAGATTTTCATGTGTGAGCCGTTTTGTTAAGCTTACAATTTTTTTAATGATTGTAAATTTGGATATGCGTTTAAATACTTCTACATCTTGTGAGCCTTTTTGCAGATACTGAAGTATTTGTGATAATTCAGTTCGTCGCAGTAAAATTCGAGATTTTAATGCTTCCAATAATTCTAATGGAATTGTAGATTTTTGCTGGGAAAGAGTATTTAACATAAATGTCAAAGAAGCGTCAGCCGTCAAAAGATTTGCATCTTTTCGGCATAATGCATCTACTGTTAATTTTACAGGAGTAAGAGCAGCAATAATTGAAGATAATAAATTAAATTCTTTATCTGAAAAATGATAAATTGTGTATAAATACAATTTTTATCAACCAATGTAATACAAAAATACCGGTATTTTTACATAAATACCGATTTTTAATTACGGACAAAAATCGTCCGGGATTCCGGTATTCGGGATCCCGAGATCCTGGTATTGTAAGTCCTAGTTTTCTGTAACTCAACCAACCCGCATAGCCACGTAAGTTTCAATAATTATAAAGAATTTATTGTATTTTACTGTTTATTTTTGTATTACTGATTTTTACTGATTTTCTATGTTACTGACTCTGTAAATTGTTTTGTATTTGTAATATCCAGGCCCTGAAGAGGACAATATATTTGTCGAAACGTTGGCAAAAAGACGAGTTGTTTTGTTTTCATTTGACCTATTCCTCGCCAACCTTGAATCCTTAGTTCATTAACTATTATGTCCTTTTGGAGTTAATGTATTTAGGGTTAAAAAAAAAAAAAAAAAAATGGCGGTTTTGTAGTAACACATTTTTATCTCAAGGGGTCCGCGAGACTTCAGACACATTCTGTGGGGGTTTGTGAAGCCAATTAGGTTGCGAAACAAGTGGACAGTTTGTGTTAGGTTCGGTTAGGAAAAAGTGGAAACACTGCACCTATTGTGTCAGTGTGAAGGGCTATAGTGTTCGGAGCAAAAAATAGCAAAAATTATGTAATTGTTTTGTAATGTCTCGCAAGAATCCTGGGTACTAAATAAACAGACAGGTCTAGAGGGGCTTGCTGTAAGTGCCGCAGTAAATCTGGGTCGCTATGGTTGACTTTATGGCCAACACTGATCTAATTTTGGGCCTAAAGAGAGCAGTTTCTTTTTCCGTCTCTGCCATGATCAATTGTAACTGAAAGGCTAGATTGGGTCCTGAAGTGATAATTCCAGCGAGGCTACGTGAACCAGCGGATTGAAGCTAGGTGGTTGTTCTATTGGCTGGATTAGTGCTAAAAGGTGAGTCGCCGGGAAAATAAGGTGCACACATTTAACGCTGCTGGAGCTGGTAGTGAAGAAATTGCTGAAATGTGACAAAGGGCCTTTTCACGCCCATCGACTACCTCGCCGATCGCTACATTCTTCAATCACAAGTAAACTATACTTCTCTCTCACTTTTTGTTACGCCTTTCACCTTGCTTGTGTATACAATAAAGTTATAAATCAGACAAAGAGGGAACCTTTGCGGAACAAGAAAATAATATTTCGATAAAAAATAAATGAATATTGCTGGTGACAGACATTCTAGTACTCCATCCTTAATTTATTTTTGCCCTCTATTCTATTTATTAAATATTTTTGAATCGTTGGTAACGTTATTTCGTGCGCAACTGCACACCAATCTTTTTAAATTAAGAACTATTTTAATCGAAAGATCTAGGCGCGACGATAGCTGAACGGTTATAGGCGAGACTTGCAAAGCTAATATATACTGTGGTACTGGGTTCCATTCTGATGCTGCTACAGAATAACTATGCATCCGCCAAATCCTAAGGAGCGACAGCTGTGCAGCGTAAAGCCTTCTCTTTCGATTGCAGCGTCTAACGTGTGTTTGTAGAGAAATCTGTCTGACCGGAACCGTCGTTTGTGTAAAGAGGTGTTAGTTTCGTTTTACCGAAAACATGATACTACACATGTAGTAGAGCAACGAATTGTGAAATTTCACATGAAACTGGGTAAAACTGCTACTGAAACTTATCTTTTATTAAAAGAAGTTTATGGCGATGAATGTTTATCACGTGCGCAACTTTTTGGGTGGTTCAAGCGTTTCCAAGATAGCCGAGAAGACTTCGGAGATGATGACCTCCCGGGTCGCCCTTCCACGTCCAAAACGGATGAAAATATCGATAATAATTAATCAACATTACTTCCGTGAGGTGCTTGCTCAACTCCGTGTAAAGAGTAAGGAAAAAAACGACCCGATTTGTGGAAGAACAAGTCATGGGTTCTCCATCAAGCTAAATTGTACCACTTCGTAAAAATGATTGTATTTCGCGCAAATTTGTTATTTCCAGTGTGTTATTTTATTAATATTATCCTTATTTGTGTATAGAGATACAATGTATCTGTGAAAAAGGAGTTCAAGTTCATGTTCACTTTATAAACTTTGTAAAGTGTAAGATCTTAGTTTTAAAACTTTTTTTAAATCATTAAAGATTGCGCACATATTTTTCTCTTCAAAATTATTAATTAATTTACAAAGTTCTTCTTTAGGATTATTATATTTGTGCCCAAATCTTCTAAATTAATTTATTTTAAGCATTCAACTACCTGTAAGTACTAATTAAATGTAATGTTACTTGGATAGAGCTTACTCATTACAATCAGTCTCTTTAAGCAGATTTTTTACATAGTTATCATTTAAGTTCTGTCACATGATAAGTCTATTAAATTTTCTTTATCTTTTATTGATAATCATGTAGCTTTTCCTAAATTTCCATTATAGAAGGGGGTTTGAAATCCAATTATCGTGTTTTCGGGTTTTGGGAAAATACTCCATGAAAGACAATTTTAATACTGTTAAATGTGCTATTATATTTTCTCGTATATCTTGAGACAGACTAACCTTATTACTGTACATATTAACAACTTAACTGTATAATATTATTAATTAAAATAATTTTAATGTATTTTTATGCTTTATTTTTTATGTCCGCCATTATTTTTTTTTTTTTTATGATTTAAGGCGCGTCAACATCTAAGGTTATTGGCGCCCGGAGCTTTTTTCAGTGCACTGCTGGCCTCCGGGCAGTGTTCTCTCGTTACAGACTCCGCCATTATTGATTATTTTTCGCGTACCACCAACCAGCAACTCGCGTACCACCACAGGTTAGGAAACGCTTTAGTAATATATGTACGTAATAGTAGCAACTAGTATTCAACATGAAGATTGTCTACCAGTGCCCATTTTAGAAACTGTGCCTTAAGAATTTTATTTTATTATTATTATTATTAATATTTTAATTTCTAAAAACACGAGTTAATTCAATTTAACCTGTTTCAGCTTCAGGGGTTATCCTTTTCGTTTAAATTGCGTAGAAGTTATACTTTTTTTTTTTTGTAGCGATTGGGGAAAAAAATATATACTTAAAGTTAATGTTTTTCCCTTCTGCGGTTGCCCGTAATTGAGGGCAAAACATGGACTCGACTAAGTGAAAATTCCCATATTTGTAAAATAAATACGTAATTATGTTCTCCGAAAAAAGAAAACGTACAATGGCGAGAGTTATTTGTCAGAAATAAAGTTTTCATTCAATGTGAAGAGCATTTATAATTTATTGGGCTGTTAATGAAGGAGATCTGAGGCAGGAGTCAAGCGACAAGGTTAATTAAAAGAATGGCCAAAGAAAGAAATACTCTCTGCGAATGTTCCATAACCAGGGGGTTTTTATACAAAACGACTCACTCTCGACGCTAAAGTTTGGCTATGTTCATACGAGCTGGTTATGTCCCTCCTCTGATAAGGTTAAATTGAGAAATAAAAGCTATTCCCATTCCGACATTGTTTTTCAAAGAGCGTGAAAACTTGCCAGTTATATGTTTGTCGTCGGATGGCTGTCTCTTTCTCTCTTTGTTTTTGGAAGAACCGAGGATATGGGCTCCATTATGCGGCACGACAACCATTACCCACACATACAGGCCACAACATTTTACCTCGCCTTTCTATTCATTCAGAAGGCTAATTAAGTGGCTCTGACGATTTGTAGCCTTTCAACCATTTCAACAACGTGTTATAACACAGCCAATGGTGCTCTTTCTAAATGTTCAAACTTATCTAATTAAAGTAAAACCCTTCTTCTTGTTATTTCTTTTTCTTACAGTTATCTCTGAGCAAAGCTAGACGAGCTCAGCGTGCTCTGAATCAGTAGCTGATTGTCTAGCCTATATCTAGTCCTCCATAGTTTATTCCTTCCGCTAGCACTAAGAATAGGAAAAGTCCTGCTAACCAAGCGCTGCAATGCCGATGTCTTCTAGCTCTGAATTCCGTTTTAGTGTAAAGGTAGGGCACCTTTGAACAGTTTTAATTTCTCGCCAAATATTTAAAACATTTATAATTTGTAATTTTCTCCATATGTTGTGGTAGACCTGTTGTACGAGGGTCGTTTGAAAAGTCCGTGCAAAAATAAAAACTACTTAATTTTTTGGGGTAAACCTTTTTTATTTTTCAACATAGTCTCCTTTTAGGCTTATACACTTCGTCCAACGCTGCTCTAGTTTGTTGATCCCTTCCGAATAATAGGATTTGTCCAAGTCTGAAAAATAGCCATTCGTTTCTGCAATCACCTCCTCGTTTGAATAAAATCTTTTTCCCGCCAGTCATTTCTTCATATTGGGGAACAAATAGTAGTCCGAGGGAGCCAAGTCTGGAGAATAGGGGGGATGTGAAACGAGTTGGAACCCTATTTCCATTAATTTTGCGACCACAACTGCTGAGGTGTGAGCTGGTGCGTTGTCGTGATGGAAAAGGACTTTTTTGTGGGCCAATCATGGGCGTTTTTCTTGCAGCTCGGTTTTCAAACGGTCCAATAACGATGAATAATAAGCACCTGTAATAGTTTTACCCTTTTCCAGATAGTCGATGAGGATTATTCCTTCCGTATCCCAAAAGACAGTCGCCATAATCTTTCCGGCCGAAGGAACGGTCTTCGCCTTTTTTGGCGCAGATTCCCCCTTGGTAACCCATTGTTTAGATTGTTCTTTGGTCTCAGGAGTGTAGTGATGTATCCATGTTTCATCCACAGTGACGAAACGACGCTTAAAGTCCTGCGGATTCTTCTGGAACAGCTGCAAACCGTCCTTGCAACACTTCACACGATTTCGTTTTTGGTCAAGCGTGAGCAATCGCGGCACCCATCTTGCGGATAGCTTTGTCATGTACAAATGTTGATGCAAAATATTATGTACCCGTTCATTCGAGATACCCACAGCACTAGCAATCTCACGCACCTTCACTCTTCTGTCATCCATCACCATATCATGGATTTTATCAATGATTTCTGGAGTAGTAACCTCAACAGGGCGTCCAGAAAGTTCAGCGTCACTTGTGCCCATATGGCCACTCCGAAAATTTTGAAACCACTTATAAACTGTTCTAATCGAAGGTGCAGAGTCACCATAATGTTTATCAAGCTTCTCTTTAGTCTCCTGAGGCGTTTTGCCTTTCATAAAGTAGTGTTTAATCAACACACGAAATTCTTTTTCGTCCATTTTTTGAAAATCACTCGACTTCCTCGATTCAAACGAATGCCAAACACAAAGAAATAGACCGATCTGGCTGAAACTTGGTGTGTGTTCTTCCAAGAGATGCTACTAACTAAACATAACCTCGATACGCGCCAGTGGTGCTATCTCTCTGACTTTGCACGGACTTTTCAAACGACCCTCGTATAATTGACAGAGTTACTACAACTCAAAAGTTATCTAGCTACTATTGGTAAAGAACTTCTTAGGAACTATCAGGACCATAATATCATTATAAAATATAAAAAAGACTGTATTAGCGCATTCAGTTACCACTTGTTGGAGCAAAGATATAGATTTTGCTATAAATTCAACTATTATTTTGTTCTGCCAGGAATATTAGTTTATTAGGTGGCCAAAAAACCTACCTGAATTCAATTCCTCAAATTAGTAAAATCAGAATTATTTCTCAAATTAGGCTAGCTTCTAAAAAATCTGTTCGATTATTTATTAGTGGACTGAAATACACACATTTTTTCCTGAAAGCCAATGTAAATTGTGTAACGAGGCTAGTTCTAAGGACGATCTTTGTCATTTCTTTACAGGATGTAACATTTTAGATTGGCTTAGAAATAAATTCTTACTATTTCATTTTCAAGAGGAGCAGGTTTCTAACTTAGTCCAAATTGAAAAATTATTGGTGCTTGGATAATATCAAAGGGAACAATATTTGTAAATGTACTGTCGAGGGATTAAGAATAAGATCAATATTATTTGTAGGGCTTCTCTTTGGTCTCCTGAGGCGTTTTGCCTTTCATAAAGTAGTGTTTAATCAACACACGAAATTCTTTTTCGTCCATTTTTTGAAAATCACTCGACATCCTCGATTCAAACGAATGCCAAACACAAAGAAATAGACCGATCTGGCTGAAACTTGGTGTGTGTTCTTCCAAGAGATGCTATTATTGTAGAATAAGTAGATGTACTATTGTTGTCTCTTTTGTAGTTTTGTGTTTGAATTATTCTCTGACATAACATTCATTTCTTCAAAATTATTGTCCATTTATCTATATGGTAAAATGCTGAAGATTTCCATTATATTGTCTAATAAGGTTTCCTATAACCATATGTATTTTTTATGTAAATTTCGCTATTTTACAGGATTTCAAAGAACCTAGCACTAGTGTCAAGTTAATATTTTGTAATGTTTATATGATATCAGCTTTATATGGTACCCCTTGCTATGGTGGTAACTTGAAAGCAATAAATTTATTATTATTATTAAATAATTGACAGTTTCCCTTCGTTTTCATTGTTTGGTTAAAGTCAGAATTGAGGAATGTTATATTTTGTAAGGTAGAAGTAAAATGTTTTGTTGCAGCTTTGGAAGTGTGTTGTGAAGATTGTAGTGGACAAGGTGTAAGTATTGTTAGTCCATATTAACATTTGGAATTTTCGTATTTTTAAATCTAGTATTTACAAAAGTCTATTTGCTTGCAAAAAGTCACAATTACAAAAACATCACAGTTAAAATGTGCCACCCTACCGACCACTGCAAATTTGTGACTTTTTCTGTACTTTAAGATGCGCAACAAACCGAATATTTTTGTTCAAACTTCGCTAAACCCATCATCACTTCGGGTACAACATACCCGAACTAGATTTCAGTGGTTTAAAAGAGAAAGTAGTGTAATAGTGAGAGAAATAACTGATAGAAGGTAGATTCAGAGTAAAGTAATATCATTTCTTTCTATTTCATATTGTGTTCAAAGCTACCTTACCAGTGGGGCAGATATTAACATTTGACACAATATTTTTAAATTAAAAAAATATAGATATGTATGTAAAGTACCAACTGTTTATTGATATAGATCTGTTCAGAATACTTAAAAGTTGTAGAAAACAAAATAAAAAGGTTCAATAATACGATTCTGGTGCACTCGGTAACAGAAAATGTAAATTCTGTTCAAAAGTGCGTGCCCCCGTCACCACTACTTGCCGCAGCATTTTGAGAAGAGAAAAAAAATCTAAGGTATCCTTTACTTGTTCCAAATTTTACCCCCAAAAAGGATGAAAATTTGGCAGTTCTATGTTTGTCAGGTGGTTTTCTGCTTGCAGAGGGCCGCGAATATGGGTAACAGTTTGGCAGGTTCTGCAGGCAAGTATTTTATATACTATCTTGCGGATCTTCCTTTGCCTCCCTAGAACATTGCTTCTTAACCTTGTTGTTGCTTTTATTTGGACCGATTCCTCCCCAATTGGAATCCTTAATATTACAAATAAATAACAGAACAATTAGACTATTGAAACACAGGAATAAAATAATACATTACTTCTTATTTGAGCTGTTATTTTTGAAAGTGGAATAAGTCCATTTCTAATAATTATAATTAAAACAACTTTCTTATTGCAATTATTTTTGATTATTGCTACTTCAGTGTACGCTGCTCATTAGCAGATATTATGCTAACTGTAAAAGAAAAATAAGTTTAAAATATCTTTTTTTGCTTTAAAGATCTTAAATTTTCATTTTTATATTATTAATATAACTGAAATTAAAAAAAAATAAACTTGGTTATTCGTGTATTTAAATGTCTTCATTTTAATGATTACTTTTTACATAAAAACCCATTTCAGTAAAGCTATAATGTCTATAAAAATATGGACTTAAATTTACTCCTGTTTTCATTTCTTGTAATATGTTATTTTTGAAAGTGGTCTAAGTCCATTTGGAGCTAAAAAAAATCGTTTATTTTTTTAAGAATTGTAATAATTATTATTTAATAATAAAATTTAAAAGGTGTATAGTGTTAATAACATCACTTGAATAGATTAAGGTTTACGAATATTTTTAAATTAATTCAAACGCAAAACCTTAAATATCTCGATACATGGAAAAATGGACTTCTACCGCTTTCAAAAATTACAGCTCATTTAAAAAAAAAAAGAAAAAAAAAGCTATTACAAATTAATATCGATAACAATTCGGCTTAAGTTGTAAAGTGATTTGGTTGAGTTACAGAAATAACTGAAAATCATTCCCTCCATTCTATAGGTCTCCATTCAGTGTCTTTTACAGACAACACTGTCTTATCACCGAACAGTGAGCTGTAAAAAGCTCCTAGGAACAGTGGTCCCTCTAAGCTGTGCGCGTGTGCGCGCGCAAATAAATTTTTAACAAAGCGCACATGAAAAATATTCGCGCGCACAAAATTTTGTAAATTTCAGTAAATTTATGCAGAATGGTAAAAACCAAAAGAGAGAAGAGAGAAGTTATAAAATAAATGCCATTCATAAAAAATGTAATCCTAAATTCTAAAATTGTTCAAAAATAAGTAATTGTGAATTGTTCTTGTCTGTTTGTTTTGTCAAATGTTTTAATTGTAAAAATTAGAAGCAGACAACGTTTTTACATTGTATTTAAATATTCTTATTTTCCATTTGAATGGAAAAGGGAAGCCACAGTAATCAGCTAAATTCTGTCTCCACGAACTAATGCTTTGACTTGATTTTAGGGTAGTTTTTTTCCCTGTGTTCCGTTGTAATGTGTGGTATGCTGTAAGATCGAGTCAATGCGTATACGAGGGTCGTTTGAAAAGTCCGTGCAAAGTCAGAGAGATAGCACTACTGGCGCGTATCGAGGTTATGTTTAGTTAGTAGCATCTCTTGGAAGAACACACACCAAGTTTCAGCCAGATCGGTCTATTTCTTTGTATTTGGCATTCGTTTGAATCGAGGAAGTCGAGTGATTTTCAAAAAATGGACGAAAAAGAATTTCGTGTGTTGATTAAACACTACTTTATGAAAGGCAAAACGCCTCAGGAGACTAAAGAGAAGCTTGATAAACATTATGGTGACTCTGCACCTTCGATTAGAACAGTTTATAAGTGGTTTCAAAATTTTCGGAGTGGCCATATGGGCACAAGTGACGCTGAACGTTCTGGACGCCCTGTTGAGGTTACTACTCCAGAAATCATTGATAAAATCCATGATATGGTGATTGATGACAGAAGAGTGAAGGTGCGTGAGATTGCTAGTGCTGTGGGCATCTCGAATGAACGGGTACATAATATTTTGTATCAACATTTGGACATGACAAAGCTATCCGCAAGATGGGTGCCGCGATTGCTTACGCTTGACCAAAAACTAAATCGTGTGAAGTGTTGCAAGGACGGTTTGCAGCTGTTCCAGAAGAATCCGCAGGACTTTAAGCGTCGTTTCGTCACTGTGGATGAAACATGGATACATCACTACACTCCTGAGACCAAAGAACAATCTAAACAATGGGTTACCAAAGGGGAATCTGCGCCAAAAAAGGCGAAGACCGTTCCTTCGGCCGGAAAGATTATGGCGACTGTCTTTTGGGATTCGCAAGGAATAATCCTCATCGACTATCTGGAAAAGGGTAAAACTATTACGGGTGCATATTATTCATCGTTATTGGACCGTTTGAAAACCGAGCTGCAAGAAAAACGCCCACGATTGGCCCACAAAAAAGTCCTTTTCCATCACGACAACGCACCAGCTCACACCTCAGCAGTTGTGGTCGCAAAATTAATGGAAATAGGGTTCCAACTCGTTTCACATCCCCCCTATTCTCCAGACTTGGCTCCCTCGGACTACTATTTGTTCCCCAATATGAAGAAATGGCTGGCGGGAAAAAGATTTTATTCAAACGAGGCGGTGATTGCAGAAACGAATGGCTATTTTTCAGACTTGGACAAATCCTATTATTCGGAAGGGATCAACAAACTAGAGCAGCGTTGGACGAAGTGTATAAGCCTAAAAGGAGACTATGTTGAAAAATAAAAAAGGTTTACCCCAAAAAATAAAGTAGTTTTTATTTTTGCACGGACTTTTCAAACGACCCTCGTAAGTAGGTACGAAATTTGCCGGAATATTAATACTATTATTGTGTCTTTTTGGCACTTTTTTAAATTGCCGCACAAAATTTGTTTATTTTGGAAAAAACTGCACACACTTAAAAATGTGCGCACACAGGTCACAAAAAATTAGAGGGAACACTGCCTAGGAAGAGTAAAATCTAAGGTCCAGCTGCTTGATTCGAACCCGGGACCTCTGTGTCGAAATCCAGTATTCGCTAACCACTCGGCTAATCCCTGTTAATTTATTATTTGTTAAATTTAACTGGCCAACAAAGAAACTGACACCAAATCGTGTACTATTTTTCATTTAATTACCTTTGGAGTCCATTATACATTCCGTGGCCTTAAGATTATAATGGATTAGAATGATACTCTTACCAGCGGCTTAATATTTTATGTTAGCATTACAAGTTATTTCAATAAAATCCTTCCCATTGTTTACCAAGTAATCCGCTTTATGGAGCAGTAATTTTTAGAATAAATTCCTTTTTTTTATTATACAACTAGCGTTGCCACAATATCGCGGTTTTATTCTTCTGTTAATGTGGTCCCACTCTATTTACTTACAGTTTTATGTGAGCAGATGTTGCTAATACAGACCCATAAGCTTTAATTGGCACCGCTTTCTCCTAAGCACTTGTATAAGGGTTTCCCCAGCCAAGGACTACGCTATGAGTGCCTCCATTCGGCTCATATTGCTGAAAAATGATATATTGATGAGTGCGCATGATGTTTCAATATCAAATGTTCCTCTCGGTTGAAAGCACTAAATAAATTGTGGCGTCGCTTGATTATTTTTATAATAAAAATTAATACTACTGTAAGAAAACTCGCACGATTTTGCTCTTAACCCTTCAGCCGTCACGTCGGGTCATATTGACCCAGCTCATACTTTCAAGCCTTCTATTTTAATATCTATAAGGGCTGGGCTCGCAACATTTCTATTTATCTCTTTTTAACGTATTTTGATTGAGATGGCATAGGATTTTTTCCCGCTGCCTGCTGTACGGGCGCGAACCAGCCGTTTTGACCGGAGGTGATTCCTTGAATAACATTTTTCTCCTCCAATAAAACTGTTTCCGAAGCAAGTAATTCTTTAATTTTATTCAATAAAAGGATTTTTTTTTATTGTTATTGCTACTAATAATATTGTGCGAGTATCAAAGTGGCCTTGCCGCCGAGGTGGATGTAGCTATTGTCCGTGGAGATTATTCTGGTAGTTGAGTGACCAAAAGTCTATCGCGTTCCACCACTGTGTAAAAGCCGAGGGAGCGGCCCCAGTGGGAGTGGTATTAGGATTTGCAGTCACAGTTTGAAATATAAAAATCACATATAAAAATAATGCTCAACGTAAAAATATAAATTTCCAAATGGACCGACGCACCTTCCTCAAAAGTTTGGGGGCATCAATTATTGCGAAACATCATTATCAGAAGGTCGCTGAGCACCTTGATACCACGGAATTTGAAGGTGAGTACCAATATGTATCTGCAAGAAGAAGGCGCAACAATTCTTCTGATTGCAACAAATGGAGAAGACATTCCTAACCTTAAAAAACAGAAGAAGATGCCACATATGCCCTAGTACAAGGGACAATAAATATCCTACTTTTTGCTGTAACTGTAAAAATTACATATGTAAGATTCACACTATTTGCACTAACTGTAGAAATAATTGTAATTAATTAACTGTTTTAATTTTAATTGTGAACTGTAAATATTTTCTCTGTTTTTCATTACATGCTAAGCAGCACCTCATTTAGAAATTACATCTTTATGTTATTGATTTTTTTTTAAATTTTATTTCTGTTTTATTAAAGTATAAATAAATGTTTTGTCTTCGATTTCTATTCCCTGTAACCTGATATTAGTTAGTTTCTCCTTTGTATTTAATAGTTTTTAATGCTGGGTCAATATGACCCGAGTTGACGGATTATAGCACTTCACATAAGGTTAACTGCAATTTTTCGGTAGTTTGGCGCATCAACTTTGATGATCATTAGCGCCCAAAACTGAAATAACCTGATTTATAGACACATTTTTGGTCTTTTGTGATATTTTTGGTAAAAACAAAGACTGACGTTTGCTTATTATTTGTATTTTATTAGAAAAACCACTTTTCTGTAGTCGTAAATTTGGCACGTTCTTTCCAAATCTGAGAAGAGTAAAAAAAAAAAAAAAAAAAATACAATATATATTCATCTAGATAAAATTAAAGTATCAGTTACTTGAGCAAGTTTATACAGATAGATCTGAAGACCCTAGTGTCGTCTATTTTGCCGCCAGAGAATGATGTATAAAATAAATAAAAATGCCTCGTATGTGTGCACAGCTGGATCAAGCAGCTTAAGAGTGATCCTGCTAAAAGGATACTGTCCGCTTATATCCTTGCTGAAACAATTTCCTTTTTCTACGATACACACAGCCAAAATCGATAACGTGTATGTATTAACTGAGACAGATTTTTGTTGACCACTAACATAAAAAAAATATACAGAGTGACCAAAGTTATATGCTCCACCCACTTTTTTTTAAAACGGCGGGAAATTTCGAAAAAATAAAAAACACGTATTTAATCATTTTTAGTCTAGTTTATTTTCAGTGATTGACCCATTTTTTTAAACCCTTGTATCTCGAGATACAGCATCCAACTTTTGTTTTTCAAATGGAACGTTATATTTTTTGTTGCATATTTTTGTAGTATTTGAGCTCCTAAAAACAATTTTTAAAATAACCCCTATGCATTGTATACCTTTCGAAAGGTGATTGTATGTAGATGTTTTTCATGAATAGTGCACGTTTTTTACATATAAAATGTTTTTGAGAAAAATGAAGTCAAAGTTTTTGGAAAAAATTAGAAACTTGCTATTTCTTATGTTTGGGCCACAATTTGAAATACTTAATATTATTATTTTGGAATATAAATTAGCTTATTTAAAAGGAAATTTAACCTTCTTTCTAATGAGCTGAATGAGCTATAATAGTTTGAGAAATATAGACAACTGTTTGCTAAAAAGTAGTAGTACCTTGAAAAAATATAAAATTAAAAATATCTACAAAACGGAGCCGAATCGAGCCATAGTTTATATGGAATTTTTTGTTGCAAAAATGCCCAGAATCGCCTCCCGAAGTTACCGTAGTCTTATGCTGAACACCCTGTATAAACCAAGAAATGGTGTCAGCAGCGTGAGATCCGAAAACAGTCAGTATAATGGCATGAACTGTCAATCACAATATTCTTTAGTTTGAAGAGCATTAAAAAATGCATAAAAGGTCACAATAAAATTATATATATATTGAAGAAAACATTTCACTTTATTTTTTATTTTTTTTAACGTTTTGTTTTATTTTATTTTTTTTTTAATAGCCGCTTCTGTTCACCAATTATCGCAGTAACACCAATTAACAATGATGGCGTACTGACAACTCCAATAACTTATTTAACTTCCGACTATGAATTTACATTGTATTCTTTTCTTTTTTTCTTTCAAAGTAAATATAGATTCGTTAGTTTAAAACGCTTTTGTTATAATAGCATTATCACTTAAAATAATTGTTTTTCTTTAACTATTGTATTCAAGTGTAAATTCGTTGGATTTACGTTCTAGGCACGTAAAGAGCTCATTTAGTAGAAGTGTTGTTGTCTGTAAATTTACTTATCACCAGGGCCGGTCTTCATTCAGCTCCAGTAATACTATTTCTTTTTTTTTTGTATTGCTGGTAGTTAGCTTTGGCGTCTTTCCTACCCTATACAAGCAACCTTGCTCGTGTTAACTAGGTACTCTGTTGCATTCGTGTCGCTTCATTAAACGCTACTAATAGAGAGCACCTTTAATAATCTAATTTATCTATTGTGTTATCTATTATCTGTTCTGTTTTTTGGGTGTGTTTAAGTTTAAGGCAACTTTCATCGGAGGTTATTGACGTGCGGCGTCTTCTCAGTGTCCGGGGTGAAACCGAAATTTAGGTTTTCGGCTAGCCTAGGCAAACTAGCTACGGTTTTTTTCAGGCTGAGCTAGTTGCAATAAGGTTCTGTGCTGCCGAGATTGTTGGACAAGGAATTATTAATTTCTAAGGTCGTGATTTTCTCGAGCAGTCAGGCTGCTCTACGAGCTATTAGTTCCTAGCAGGTCAATTCAAGGCTGGTTTGGGACTGTCTGGGTGCCCTGAAGGAAATTAGTGACCAAAATAAGGTCTTTCTGGGTTATGTCATACAGGACATAAAGGAAACGAAGTGGTGAAGATTTATTGGCCCGGGAAGGCTCTGCGGGACACTCAGTTGGCCCGGAGCCCTATTTTGGGGGTCTCCAAGTGTATTAAGACTGGGGCCATTAAACTATGGATGCAGACTAGGTCTCAGGAGTGGTGGCTTGCCACTACAGGGCAGAGTCAGGCGAAGGAGTTCATCAAAAGCTATTCGCCAAAGCTAACTGCAGATTTAATCCGTCAAGACCGCGTGGGGCTATAAGGATAATTGTAGGGCCTATTAACAAAGCCACTGTAGGCTCAGGAAACACATACATCGCATGGGCCTGGCAGATGGCTAGCCTTTGCAGGTTCTGTCAGGAAGAGGAGGAGGAAACGGCACTGCACGTGTTGTGTCAATGTGAGGGGCTCGTGTGAGGGGATGTTACTTCTCGGGTTGGAAAAACCAAGGCCTGGTGAGCTTTATCCCAAGAGCAGCTCTCCAGCATTAAGAGTCTGATTAAAAGGACAGGTCTGGAGGGTGAGCTTTAGAGTGAGGAGAACCACAATAGATATAAAGTAGGCAGTGGCGTAGGCCTTGAGGCCGCTCTAGTTTAATCTATCTATCTAGATATTGCACATCTTCTTGGTCTAAGATAGAACTGATTTGCGTATATTATCATCTAAGGGGAAACCCATTTTTTGGTTTATTTCTTCGATTCTCCACTTGCGGATAATTTAAAACCAGGATATCTACCTTGTTGTGCAAAACAGATCTTGTGGTCAAGTACCGGTCCGAGTACTTCATTACCACCGTTCTTTCCGAGTATGGCTTTTGGTGATTACTTATAGAATGGGTTCTTCCTCTTCTCCAGAGAGAGAGAATACCAAGTTTAACAACTAGCGTTCTACATTGTTACGCCTAAATACATACTACTGGTACCAGCCAAACAAGAGCACCCACAGTTGTCTGTTGAAGAGATTCATCAGGCAGATCTTAGGTTGTGCGACTGGCTCTCTGGACTGCCGTCCTCAAAATCCAGAACACCGCGAGGGTAATGAAACTACAGATATCTTGATAAAATTGTTGGCAAGGTGGGGTTTTGGTACGGAATTACAGTTAGCAGCATTTGACTTTGGCGGAAACAAAGGGAATTTTTAAATCAGTACGTTTAAGTGAGGTTCGAGATGTTGAAGAAAATGTTGACTACGGTACGTACGATTTTGGATTGTATGGTTGAATGCAATTGAAGTTTGTGCATTTAATGCAGTCTCGTACATTTCAAGTCTATAAGTCCATATTGTTGCTAGTAGAGTGCTGTATAGTTAAAATGAGTTTGAAGCTGTTGCTAGTAGAGTGCTGTATAGTTAAAAAATGAGTTTGAAGCTGTTGCTAGTAGAGTGCTGTATAGTTAAAAATGAGTTTGAAGCTGTTGCTAGTAGAGTGTTGTATAGTTAAAAATGAGTTTGAAGCTGTTGCTAGTAGATTGCTGTATAGTTAAAAATGAGTTCGAAGCGTTTGTCTAATAGTCTTTAACATTCTGCAACTGTGATTCAGTTCAGTTCGTGTGAATCCCAGTATAGAGAGTTCCATGTCTTCAGGAGGGAATCCTAGATAATGGAATTGAGCTGCTGTTGGGTGGAAATTCGCCAATTCCGGAGCCATTCTGGGCTTTTGGATGGTGAGAGTGGACATAACGGGAAAAGGATGACCGCATCATCTGTTAAAGTAATGGCTTCAGGATGTAGCTTGTAGATCCGCCGTGTATACTGAATATGAAAAAGAGGAGTAACGACGCTCTCTTGAGGGAGACCAGCCAGGATAAAAAGTACAGAAGTAATAGGAGATAAATGGTAATCAATAAGGTGTGATTTAAAGAGTTAATGTTGAATTTTAAACTAAGACTCGAGAATATGTTTTGGTTTTATTAACCAAGGCTTGGTTAAAGGCAAAATGTGTTAACTACTTCAATATTACAAGGCTTAGAATAAAAATCCCCCAAATACATATATTTTGCCGCATTACCAGTAAATATATGAGTTTATGATTGAATAAGCCTCACATAACATTTGTCGTGTAAAAAGCGGCGGTATAGAAGCATATGGTACCAATTGGTGAGACACAGCGAGGTATTCCAACTGAATAGACTTGGCCACCCAGCCGAGGTCTCAGATCTATATCCAATAGACTCCCCCGTTCCTTTACGTGCGGCATGGCAGATGTGTTAAGGGTAAGCACAGCCGGTCATGAATACACCAATCGCATCCTCACCGTTTACTATTATTATAAAACAAATATTTTCTTAGTATGTCTTTTATTGCATGTGTAGCTGAATGCACATGCAACTAATTTCTTTCTAATTATTCACAACTAAATTTTAGATGAGATGTGTATGAAATTTCTTTTCTCGCAAGTCTAGTTTTTTGTTCTATCTTCTCTTACCACCCAAAAGTGGAAGTATTGTGATTGGTACGAGATTCCTTAATTTGGCTTTTCACCTAAAAAAAACAAGTACACCATTTAATGAATGTCTATAAAGGACCAAAACTTGTTCTTTACACATTGGTACGCATGAGTTTCCAAATCTAGGTTTAAATATAAGTCCCTGGCCCAAGCCGTGTAAGATTCACAGCCGTCTAAACCAAGCGATAATAAGCTAAGTTTACTTTTTAAGGAAAGTACTAGCTAATCTAACTATACTGGAATTTATCGCGGAGATCCCGTGTTCGAATCGAGCCACTGGGCCTTTAGATTTTCCTCTCCCTAGGAGCTTCTTCCAGTGTCGTCTACAACGAGAGAATACTGTCCGGAGGTCGGCAGTGCACTGGAAAAAGCTGTAGGCACCAATTACCCCAGCTTTAAATTAAAAGAAAAAAAAAAAGCTAGCTTCCAAAAAACAAACTATTGGGCAATTTGAGCTTCAAGTCTTCTTGGAAAAAGCCAAATAAGTCCAAAACAGGAAACCAGTCAAGTGTCTGCAAGATGTCTTTGAAAGACTACACAATATTGTTTCTCACTAATAACCCTGGAAGAGCCCTAAATCAATAGTTTGGACTATCTTCAAAGGTTATCTATAAAGATGAATACTGTGAGAATGTACACTGCTGCAAATCTGTAATGCAACACGCCCATAGTAGGTTCAGGACCAATCAGGGGGATTAAGGCTCCCGATCTGACCAGCCTTTTCATCTCCTCTCTACTCGAAATCCTCATACAAAGCAATGCTGTTGTTCCATTGCACTAGGACATCAACTGGGAGACACATATAATATATATACTTAAGGCAGATCTTAGTCAATAGATATTAATGACGTCCCATAACCCGTAGGGGGAAGTGGATTAGCCACTTCTTCAGGGTACTTGGCGTCCCTGCGGGTATCCCAGCCTAACAACATGAACATGAGCTACATACATTGTAATACACCCCAATACATTTACTTTACACAGTACACACAGGGCTTAGTGGTGATATACAGCTAATCCTTGCTTCTATCCCTCCTTTGATCCTGTCTATCTCTCTCCTGACCCTCAGATGGGGACTCGTGTCGAGGCTGAATGCGTACAGGTTAGTAAAATATATGTGCGGTAACGATCACCTTGGGTCACCGGGCGAAACCCCCCCAGTTTGCCAGTTAATTTGCATTGTAATGCAGCCTTTCTGTGGCAGTGGAGGTCTACCACAGCTGACCGTTGATCCCCTACCTCATGAGGAATTAAAATCACCAGCTAGTGGTGTTCCTCAGGTTTCTGAGTCTGAACTTATAAGGGTGGTATTGTGCTAGACCTTAAGATGGACGCGGTGAGAGCACAGGAGAGCATTCCTGGAGGGACCCCCCCTCTTAGAAATGGAGGCTCTTGCTAGGGTCTACCAGAAACGATTTTCTCGACTGCGTTGCAATCCAGTGGTTGCGCTATGTGAACCTTCGGCTCTTTGAGACCAAAGGAGATATTAGAGCAAAAAGAACTAGTAGTGGAAGTCCTCAACCTCTTTAGTAGGGCAGGTTTCGTCTACTACAGCGTTTCCCAACCTTTGACTCGCGTACCACTTGGTAGTTGTTATTCCGAGTGTCTTATTTTATTATCTTTATTTGTATAGAGATACAATGTATCTGTAACAAAAGAGTTCAAGTTCATGTTCACTTTATAAACTTTGTAAAGTGTAAGACTTTTTTTTTTTTTTTTTTTTGGCCAGCATACAGCCAGCATCGTCTAGGTGCTTATCACTAGAATATCACTCACTCTCCATTCTTACCTACAAATACATTCGCTTCACACATTCATCATTCTACTATATACTGCTAATTACATAAACTACTGCTAATGGATGGAGCAGCACTCTGTGCTCCTGCCATCCTTATAGCTTAACCAAAATTAAAATCACGTAATCCTTCTCTAAGCATTTTCTTACATTCATTCTAATTCGGAGAGAATATTTTTCTCTTCAAAATTATTAATTAATTTATAAAGTTCTTCTTTATGATTATTATATTTGTGCCCAAATCTTCTAAATCAATATCTTTTAAGCATTCAACTACCTGTAAGTACCAATTAAATTTAATGTTGCTTGAATAGAGCTTACTCATTACAATCCAGTCTCTTTAAGCAGATTTTTACATAGTTATCATTTAAGTTCTGTCACATGATAATTCTATTAAATTTTCTTTATCTTTTATCGATAATGATGTAGCTTTTCCTAAATTTTTCTTTATAGAAGGGGTTTTGAAATCCAATTATCATTTGTGTTTTCGGGTTTTGGGAAAATACTCCATGAAAGACAATTTTGATCCTTGTTAAATGTGCTATTATATTTTCTCGTATATCTTGAGGCAGACTAACCTTATTACTGTATAATATTATTAATTAAAATAATTTTTTATGAATTGTAGGAAAAAAAACGTTTCTATGATATTTTTATGATTTAATTTTTTTATGTTCGCCATCATTGATTATTTTTCGCGTACCACCAACCAGCAACTCGCGGTGCCGTGGGGCGTAGGTCCTGTCCCGCTTTTTTAAAAAATCTTAATCTTAATGACATCCACAGAGAGCAAAGCTCCGAGCTAGACCACTACTTGGATGATTCGATGAAGATGAGGAGCATTTGGGACGAACAAGAGTCGACAGTGGGAAAGGAAACCCGTGGCCCAAGATTAGGAGATCTTTTTAGTAGACTAACTTCTTCATTTCCGCGGTTGTACCACGGATATATATACATATATTATTTGTTCCCAGAATGCGCTAAAATGGAATGAGCAGTACAATACCGCAGGAGCTCAATTATTGGGAAAATTATTTTCTTTCTTTTTAAAGCTCCCCAGGTTGACTAGTTGTTTCATTTGAAGTACAGTCGGTTATTTAATTAGAACGTTTTTATATTCGTAATTTTATCATTATATATTTCATATTAAATTTCCGTAGGCGTGCTGCAACGCGCTACAAGTTCCACCTTAATTAAACTGTTTGAACAGCCATTGTTCCCGTTATTCACCTCCCCATTGCTGCCTTATTTACTTAATTCTACTCTTTTTTTTAATGAGTAAAAAATAAAATTCATGCAATGAGAAATAATGTTAACTTGTACCCCACTTTATTTATATTACAAAGCACATGTTGCAGTCCTGAAGTTAATTTGCTAGCTCCGGGAGCTACTGCTGGCTCGCCAACCTTTCTACGTTTTATTACACTTTCACTAATGTTCCCTCGGTCAAGTGATCTCAATTTATTTTGCTATTACTGTGTAAAAAAGAAACAAAAACTCATTTAAACTTTCAACTTCTTTTAATCTGAGTTATCGATGATGCAACGGGTTTTTATTTTTGTATGCAGCAATTCTGGTTGAAATTTAGTTGATTGGTACCCAATTTTCTTCCAGAGAATGAAGCTACCAGCTACAAATTCTTTGGATCATGTTTTAACAATTTATTTGCGGAAAGCTGCGTAACTTAAAAGCTTCCCACTGCAGACAACGAATTTTCCAGCTACAGAAACAAAAAGACTTCCTTCTCTAGGATGTATGCATTTCGATGATCGGAGGCGGGCAGAGGGTGAATTGGCACCTGAATCTTGGTGACTGATTGCTCTAGGTAGAGAACAGATTAATCAATTACAGAAGGTATTTTATAGGAAAATATTTTGCAGCGAGTTGCTGCTAAAAGACAAATGAAATGTTTAAATTATAGTGGATATACAGGATGACCAGAGTTATATGCTCCACCCACTTTTTTTTTAAAATGGTAGGAAATTTCGAAAAAATAGAAAACACGTATTTAATCATTTTTAGTCTAGTTTATTTTCAGTGTTTGACCCATTTTTTTTAAACCCCAATATCCCGAGATACAGCATCCGACTTATTTTTTTTAAATGGAACATTATATTTTTTTTTTGCATATTTTTATAGAATTTGAGCTCCTAAATCGGTTAGGTTTTGCAAAAGTTATGGTAATTTAATATATGAAAAAAAAAATTCAGTTTAATGTCAAAATTACCTTATTTTTTTTAAAAGAAGCTGTTCAATCTATGGACTCCCACGCTCTGTTTGTAGCAGCACTTATGGTGGCAAAGTCCAAGATCTAGGCAGGCCTAGAGTTATTCGACGTTCAGGTTGTTTTTTTTCTAACAAACGTTTGGTGTGGAGTTTTTGGGAAATCGATCTAATTGGCCCATACTTCTATAGAAAGAACTTAACTGATGCAAGGTATCTAACTATTTTTTTTAAGAGACATTTTGCCAGTTCTGTTTGAAGATGTTCCTCTTACAACGTCGGCTAGATATGCATTTTCAACAAGATGGTTTACCCGGCACCTAATGCGAGAGTTGTTCGACGTTACCTGTACAGAAATTTCCATGAAAAGTGCTTAGGGACTAACTGTCCCATCCAATGGCCACCTCGATCTCCGGACTTGACCACAATGGACTATTTTTTGTGGGGATATCTAAAAAAATAAAGTATACAGTTACCTTAATCTCGTGGCTTCAGTCGAAGATCTGGAACGTCGAATAACTTTAGCCTGCCTAGATCTTGACTTTGCCACCATTAGTAGCTGCTACAAACAGAGCGTGGGAGTCCCAGAGTTTTGGCTTGCCTATCCGTTGATTGTGCCCAGTTTGAACAGATTCTTTAGAGCAAATAAGGTAATTTTGACAATAAACTGAAATTTGTTTTTCATATTTTAAATTACCATAACTTTTGAAAAACCTAACCGATTTAATTTTTTTTTTTTTTTTTATCGTAATAAACTTCGTCGATTTTCATTATATTTAATATGGTATTTGCTTATTAAATAAACTATCAAATTTTATATAGAACGAAAATGATGAAAAAAAAAAAGACCTGCGATATTAATAGAAATATGCAGTTTTGGTATTTAATATTGCAATGCAGGTAGTTTATATAACGCAGTAAACTATAATCAATAATACATTTATACAATAATGCACACACATTTGAATTAATCAACATACAAATTTAGCATACATTGCATCACATTGTACGCACGAACTGATTATGCCACTGCCTCAACCATTTCGGCATCTAAAATACTTCAAATAATTGAGCTGTAACGATGTACACTAAATTGCACTAATAGGGTAAGTGCAAGCGAACGGTCGGCCGCGGTTCATGTACGTACATCGGTACGCTTTGTTATTATTGCAGGTTATTTAGAGTTTAATGTAATAAACTCTCATCATTTTCAAAATAAACACAGCCTTTTTTATTTGCAAATCTAATAGCACAAAAATTAACTATCTAGTGTAACCACATCAATTCTATAGAGCCTTTGATTGATTTAGTTAAGTGGTTATACCGGCCGTGCAATTTTCTCCAAATTCGAAATTGAAGCAACAAGAATAGGACTTTAAAAAAAAACTAAAGAAACCCAATTTTCTCGCCTAGAAAAGCTCATGATTGAATTTTCCTGCTAATTGTTTCAAATAAAATTTGTAAGCTGAGTATACAAATTTCGAGGTAACCACAAACAATAAATAAATTAAAAATCCTTATCATTTTCATTTAAAGGACCTCTTCTTTTTATTGTTTCCTTTATTCCTTGGCATTGATGTATTATCAAAATATAGCCATAATGACTCATGTGACGCCAGACTGATAGAACTGGATTGGATACAAAGAAACCAATAAATACATTCGTACAATAAACCTCAAAATTAATGCACGGTGAAAACTGGAAATCAATAATTTGTCAGTATTTTAATACTTACTCCTAAATACATTCGTACAATAAACCTCAAAATTAATGCACGGTAAAAACTGGATATCAATAATTTGCCATTATTTTAATAAATACTTACTCCTAAATACACTCGTACAATAAACCTCAAAATTAATGCACGGTGAAAACTGGAAATCAATAATTTGCCATTATTTTAATAAATACTTACTCCTAAATACACTCGTACAATAAACCTCAAAATTAATGCACGGTGAAAACTGGAAATCAATAATTTGTCATTATTTTAATAAATACTTACTCCTAAATACATTCGTACAATAAACCTCAAAATTAATGCACGGTGAAAACTGGAAATCAATAATTTGTCATTATTTTAATAAATACTTACTCCTAAATACATTCGTACAATAAACCTCAAAATTAATGCACGGTAAAAACTGGATATCAATAATTTGTCATTATTTTAATAAATACTTACTCCTAAATACATTCGTACAATAAACCTCAAAATTAATGCACGGTGAAAACTGGAAATCAATAATTTGTCAGTATTTTAATACTTACTCCTATCTTTGATAAAAAAAAGAAAGTATAATTGTTGGCTGAAGAGTAAAATAAGTTTTCTTTTTCAAAGTTAACATCTTTGCAGCACACTTGATTCTCATTAATATTATGTAGAGGTAGGTTCGATTCCCCAGTCTTTAGGCCTTGGATTTTATTTAATGGTTAATACAAGAAATGTACAGTAAAGTATGTTTGCTAGTCACCTCCGTCCACGTCACCTAATTTGGTAGTTGGGACGTAAAGCCGGGCTGAAAAAATAGGCAATTACTTTACTTCATATTATGTAAAGAGTAAAGCAGTTCAATTTTCTTAAATAGCACTTTAGAACAAAATGCAAAATCTACCCGACTACCCTCTTGGAAATCTACTAAAATAAATTTACTATGAATTCTGGGACTTTTCCAACACTAGCCTCTAATATGAGTGGTTAGTGCACTAGTTTTTTTTTTAGTTGGCGAAAAACGATTTGGCAATCCAAGATCAAATTGTTTTACGCGTCGCAATTGAAACTGTTACGTTCCATTTATAACCGCAGACGATTGCAGAAAGTGCATTTTAGTGCACATAGATAAAATATCGTAATATTTTTACTATAATACATATGCTCCATTTATCGATTATAGTCGAAATGTTGGTTTACCTAAAACAAAAAAAAAAAGAACAGATTACATTTTGGCCATTAGCTGATTATCGTATTCAATATATGCTGAAATATATGGCCTGTTTAGGGCCTAAGATTATCTAAAAGGCAGTAAAGTGATTTGTACCCAAACACAGAATTTTTAAAGTCAAGATGTGAGCTACTCTCAATTTTAATGACACTGGAAATTAAAATGGCAGAAAGATATGTTCATTTTGTAATTTATTTTTAGCCTTACATCAATAATATCGGGAATTATAGGCATAATTAATAGGACAAATCGGCTCCAATTAATGGACTATGTAAAATAGTAACGCCTATTTTTTCAGGCCGGCTTTACGTCCAACTACCAAATTAACTTTTAAATACAAACTCTCCAATCCAAAATCCTAAGAACTATAGTAAATGCTCCATTTTATGCCTCCAACCATACCGACTTAGATTAGATTAGATTAAATTAGGGTGGCCTCAAGGCCTGCGCCACCGCGACCCCTATGGATCTATTGTGCCCCCCGGCTTTAGAGCTCACCCTCCAGACCCGTCCGTTTAATCAGACTCTTAATTCTGGAGAGCGGCTCCTGGGTAAAGCTCTCAGGCCTTGGTTTTTCCTCCCCGAGAAGTAACATCCTTAGCCATACGAGCCCCTCACACTGACACAACACGTGCAGTGCCGTTTCCTCCTCTTCCTGACAGAACCTACAAAGGCTATCTTCTGCCAGGCCCATACCGACTTAAACCTATTGTTTGGATCCAACCTAGCCAAATCCCGAATTCCATGTGAATCTGCCCACTTTAATCTACTAATTCGCTCCCTTTCTTCCAGAAAATTCCCATCCAACCCTCCTCGAAGACTTAGGTGCCGATGGCCCCGCGATCTTCTAATTGCTTAAAATCTGCTCCCTAGGTTGGCTGACATACAGCAATAAGGGCTAACTGAAGGCTACTAACACTGGATGGTTGCCGTTCACGCTTGCACGCTACTACGAACTGCACCTTATGCAATTTACGAGTATATGTAGTTCCGAAAAGCTAAAGTAAAAGTAAAGTATTTGCCTATTTTTTCAGGCGGCCTTTTCGTCCAACTACCAAATTAGGTGCCGTGGACGGAGGCGATTAGCAAACATACTTTACTATTAAATTTTGTCATTTTAACCATTAAATAAAATCCAAGGTCTTAAGACCGGGAATCGAACCCAGTACCACAATACATATTTAACTTTACAGGTCTCGCATCTAACCGCTCGGCTACCGTGGCTCCTATTAATGGACTATGTAAAAAGCTCAATTATTTAGATCTGAATTTAATTTGCAATCATAAAGGTCTCTGGTTTTGTCTTTTATTTGTTTTTCTTTTTATTAGGTTAAATTTTTTATTTATATTAGCTTTTATTAGTGTAATTCTATATTTTCACTAACAGAACAGTGTTCCTGTAATTTGGCCAAAGTAGCTCTGTGCTTGAATATTAATATTGTTGGGAAACTGATCTTTTGAGAGCTTATTTTAAGTTGTCTTTTTTCTTTTGTAAAAAATAAGGTATTTTTTGTTTCGTTTGTTGGTGTTTAAAGAGCAATTTTGTTTATATCATTCTAATTTTTAATAAATATCTCTTTTATTTCCAATGCACAGGACATTGACAAACGAAAAATATTCATTGACAGATGGAATACATTCAATGTGTAGATATGTGTAGAACGTTGATTAATAAATAATAACCTTCTCCAAATTTACATTTCTGCGTATTTTAAATTTATTAAAAATTTGTTGTTCGAGTTCCTTTTAGCATAATTATCGAATTGTTGACATTCCCACTGTTCGGGGTAGGGTTTTATGGTCTTGAAGCTCAATAAATGCACAACTTTTCTATAATTGGGTGACTCCTTGATTCATTAATCATTGAAAAAATACATTTGAAAATTTTAAACAGAAATCATCGAGAGCGAATTTTTTAGACATTAAAGTAAAAATTTCATTGTTACAAGAAACGTTTTGAGGCTCTGGGTTAAGCAGATTTATAGGAAATTTAATGCTCTTTCGTTTGGAATAAGCAGATTTGTTGTAGGATAAAGGATAGAAACGTTACGACCGTTTTTATGGCGAAAAACGCGGGAATATCGACAGAAAAAGTTAAAAAATGCAAATATCTTGGTCACTATTGAGAATCAGACCAAAGTGAATAGAATATTTTTGGTTCCATTTGAGCTGCTGAATCACCTCCTGAAGTTTCGACCTCTCCTCGCCCTGCAGAAATATAATTTATTCCTGGTTAGTCTTATACAGGCGGTAGGGTCTTTAGAGAAATGCTTATTTCGAATCTTACCTAAAAATGAATTAACCATAAAGAATGTTTGAAACAAAAGTTGATCTACGTGAGAAATGTTAGAGGGAATGGTATAAATGTTTCTGGTAACAGTAATATTTTTAGTTAATTAGAAGAACATGCAGATAAAGGGGATAGATCTAACCTCAGAGAGGACTTGATAGAAATAGATAAATAGTAAAGGAGCAGTTTTAGCAAATACTCTAGCAAAGGTAGACTACATGTGTAACGGAGCAGAGACTAGCCCGAAGGGATTAAGGCTCTGTCGGTGGACGGCGAAGAGGAAACTGGCCGACAACGTAGTCTTCTTTTGTTTCTAACCAGGAGTATTGATGTGCTAAACTAACTTTCTTCCCAATACTGTTTTCGTTACTCTACATCATTATAAAGCGGGCCCACGTACACAACCTATTGTTCGCAAATACCACTAGTGAGGGTAAGTAATGGCTCTAGTACCAAATACAACATCCTATTTTACCTCGCTGCAACAATTAAAATTACAATTATCAAATTTGTTACAAATCTTTCTAATAAGCGCGTAACTAGATGAGCCGTTCTCTATAAAGCAAAATTTTGATAAAACAAGTTTTTGTAATACAACTTGAAGATAACAAAATAAAATTTACTCTTATTCTGTACGAGTACTTATATTCTGTATGTCTGGACACATATTTTTATGTTTTAAAGGGATTAGAAATTAGAGCAATGAATTCTCTAAATAATTGAATGTGACACTCCCAAAATTTGGAATTGTTTTATTAACCGAAATGTAATTATGGTAATATTTTTAATTTGTTATCGGATCTAATTGTGACTAGAAATATTATTTTCTGATAATGAAAGTTGATATTTCAATTTCATTATATACAGGGTGATCCATTTAAAACGCACCAATCCCCAATAACTTTTTAGGAAGGCGGAATTCGAACTGGGGATCTCCCACTTACAAAGCCACGCTCTTGACAACTAGACCAACACCCTGGTAAGATATTTTTACCGTAATCATAGGTCAAGAAGTCTTGCATACAGGGGTATATTAAAATGATGTGATGATTGCTTTTATTTGATGATAAAACAAATTTATCCCTTTTTCACCCACAACCATTACACTATACTACATTCTTTAAAATCTTTAATTATTATTATTTTTTGTTCTTTGCGTCACAAATAACATTTTTTGCAGTCAGAGGACCTCCCCAAAACGTGTATTTCTGGTGGAAAATTAATATTGAAAACCGTTCACGAGTAGATAAAATTGTAACTTTGATCCTAAATATCTCAACTAATATTAGGGATATCAAAACGGGATTAACGACATTTTTCGCAGTTTTTTTATGTAGTTTTCATAATCATTGTGAAAACCAGTGGTCCTTATAAAAACCCAATCGGTTTTTCTCTCCCAAAAATAAAGATACAGCATCGGGTGTGAAAAGTTTGAAAACTAGACCAAGAAAAACATATGTAAAAGTGCCATCAGAGGGGGCTGCCGACAACGCCACACAGCCTGAAGGTTAAGGTTATAGTCTAGGAAGGTTTAGCGTCATTTTAGAGTGTTTACGTTACAGTTTTTCATAGTGTTTAACGACGGTGAAATATAACTAGTAATTTAATTATTCTTTACAGGTATTTTATTGTTTTAATTATTTATGCATGTATGTATTAATGTTTTGTATTAATTTATTTATAAAATTATATTCTTTACAGAATAATAAAATCTGTTTCTGAAAACTGTCTTACACATATAGTTTACTTCGTGAGTTTTTTTCGAAATTCCGCTTTCCTAAAAAGTTATTAGCAATTAGTGCGTTTTAAATGGATCACCCTGTATATTCTCTGTTTAAGAATTTAGCTCTTTCTGTTCGGTTTTAATTTTTTAAGTATCCCATACTTTGTTTTTTTGCTTATTTTCGTTAAACACCAACCGTTTATATAAGATAATATCTTTAAATCAAGGATTCAAATTAGCGAAGAATCGTCCCAGAAATAATAAAAAAAACAACTCCGTCTTTCAGCCAACGTTTCGACAAATATATTGCCTTCTTCAGAGCCTGGTTATTACAAATAAAACAATTTAGAAAATTGCAACATTAGGGACTATGAATACTACAAAAACAAAAAATAAATAAATACAATTTTATATAATTATTGAAACTTACGTGGCTATGCGGGTTGGTTGAGCTACAACTAAGAGCCAGAACTGGAGGACAGGTATACCTATACATACTTAACAGGACTTACAAGGGAATTTTGGTAATGACTATAAAGAGACAGGACAGATACAGTAGAATAATTACAATGTTCAGTTTAATAAAAGAGTGAAATATATGTTGGAAATTTCTTTTAATACAAAAACATTAATGAAAAATATAGGAAAAACCAAAACCCTTATGTACTAAATATGGAATACATACAAACCAAAGGATCAAAAGTAAATTAAAAAACACATCAATAATTTTGTACAAAAGTTGGATATCTTTTTATTTTTTAATAATAAAATTATAGCAATTGGCTAAGTTCGATGTGTCTGTTCTGAACTGTGTTGTTTTGTTTGACTTTGTGGCACATTTCTAGAAAATTTCGTTTGTACTGGTTTATTTCTTCTCTATCCAGTATTGTCACATTTTGGAAGTCGAAATTGTGTTTATTGTCAATGTGGTGTCTAAGTAGCGCGATGGAATTGTCTTCTTTTTGTGTCTTACAATCATATTGATGCTGGTAAACCTGGACTTGAGATACTGACTTGTCTGGCCTACATAACATTTGTAATATCCAGGCCCTGAAGAAGGCAATATATTTTTCGAAACGTTGGCTGTAAGACGAGTTGTTGTTCTTATTTGGACCGATTCCTCGCTAATTTGAATCCTTAATGTAATATTTTTACGGTCACTAAAAGCTTATATAATTCATAATATCTTAAAACAAATAAATATACTATACTATACCATTATTCGGTACTGAACTAAATAATAGGTCCCATTATGTAATTTTAAACTAAGTAAAGTAGGTTCAAATTTAAATTGTTGTTACGTACCTACTTACAACCTTATCCTTAGATCATATCTTAGTGATCGCTATTTCCTGGTCGCCCAAAGGTACTTCTTTTTCTTCTGTATTTCCTACCCATGCTGGTATTCCGCAAGGGAGTATACTCGCCTCTCTTTTATATTCAGTATACAAGGCAGATCTCCCACTGCATCCTAACATCTACACCAAAGTTACGTCCAACCACTCCTTCTAGCCACAATCCAGTCATGGCTTCTCAACATCTCCAACCTTATCTTAACATCCAAGAACTCGAACTCCGGAAATAAGGAATAAAAGTCCACCAAAACAAATCCAAATACCTTCCTGCTACATATTTCAACCTCTAAAAAGGCCCGTAATTGTAATGTACTATATTAAAAACTGTGAAGTAAGAGTTAAATATGTTTTGACATTACGAGTTTGACTAAAATGTATTGATTACAAAAAGTCATGTGAGTCAATCAACCCCCAGATTTTGATCTGAGTGAATGAAGTAGTAAAATTTGAGCAATAAAGTGGCCGGCTGTGTGTTATAAAATAAATTTATTAAGTATTTCTACCTTGTTAAGTTCTCCAAAGAAAAGGAGCTCTATTAAAATAAGTTAGAAACAGGAGCTAGTAAATGCGGCCCGATTAAGTTATATAAAAATGAATGGTTGAGGGGGGGGTAGGTTATAAATGGTCTGAGAGGGGATGGTTGGAGGGAAGGGACGGTTTTGTAGTTGTGTAGCTGCACTAGGAGCTCTGATAGCTCATCAACACTGGGCTGGGCTCCTTATTAAAGGGCCATTGCTGGCCCAGCCCGACCATCTGCGCCCAGACTCCTAGCCTCTGAGATATTGTTATAGCTCCGTCTAATGAAGTGTTAAGCTCTCTATAAGAATGCAGCTGCCACCGTACTTAGCCTTACACAAAATAATTGTTCTGAAGTATTTGTAAAGGTTTGTTCTGCGAATTCTTCATAACTGGATTTCACTTTTTCACTAAAACTTACAATTTGACCTCAATTTAAAAAAAAAAAGTTTACTTAACTATACTATATTAGTTACATGACTCTAAGACCCAAACACAAGTATCAGAGATTTTAAAAATACGATATTATATTAATTTTTATTAATAGTTTTGGTTTTCGACTGTTGTTAATTGATGATTTTGGGAAATATTGAGGTGCGATCAATAAATTCACAAACAAAGTTTTTTCTTCATACCAACGTTTCGGTAAATATATTTCCTTCTTCAGGGAATTGTAAAATTTGTAGTTATTAAGAACAGAGCTTAATTAGTCAAGCAACACTAATTTCAGCAACTATTAATTATTAAATTCTTCTAGCTAACACAATCGTACTGTGCCCATCATTTGGCTGCATCTAATATCCGACACCTTCAAACAGAACATCACTGGCCTCAGGTGTGCGCAGAGGACAAATTCCTTGGCGGCTAATAGCAACTACTTAGCGGTCCTAGCTAGCAACGAAAGATATTATTTATTTACCTGTTGATTGGGGCGTCGTTCTTACCAGAGACCAACTAGTGATGAGTGAGTTCAGATAGACTGTACACTTTCGTCACTTTTCTTCCATTTTAGACATTCTTGGTGTGAGCCCAAATTTTTAAATTATTTAAAACATAAATAAATAACGAAATAACCTTTATATGTATCATAAACATGGTAATATCGTAATAACCAGTAATACACGTACCACAATGTGATGAATCATAATATTATAATAATATGGCGCCACGGTAGCCGAGCGGTTAGAGGCGAGACTAGTAAAGCTAATATGTATTGTGATACTGGGTTCGATTCCCGGTCTAGAGGCCTTGGATTTTTTATTTAGAGGTTAATAAAAGAAATTTACAGTAAAGTATGTTTGCTAGTCGCCTTCTGTCCACGACAAATTGGTAGTTGGACGTTAAGCCCCGCCTGGAAAAATAGGCGATTACTTTACTTACTTTACTTTTAAGTAAAACAATGAAAATGAATTTAAATTTTAAGTAGATTTAAAAAAGTTTTACCACCTATACTGGTTATTGGAAATGACTCTAAGGCGCAAACACAAGTGTCAGAGATTTTAAAAATACGATATTATATTAATTTTAATTAATACCAAAAAAAGATCTATGGAATTCTAGGTGGAAGAAGTAGAAGAGCAGGTCCTCGCTTGTGATGGCTGGACGATGTAGAAACCGATATTAGAATACTGGGAGTAAGAAGAAGTAGGCAACTCCGTGCTTTGGTCAGGAATGAGTGGAATGCGATGTTGAAGGAGTCCAAGGATCTTACAGGACCGTTAGCGTCCTGTAGTAATTAATTTTTAGAGGCGATTGTTGGTCTAGTGGTCATGATTGTGGTCTTGTAAGTGGGAGATCCCCTAGTTCGAATCCCGCGTATGGTTACTCTTTATTTATTACCAAAAATCATAATTTTTTTATTTTGTATATCTTTGCCAATCTTCACGGGTTATGCTTAATAACCACTACAATAATTTTGTTTACATTTTTACTAAATCAAAGATTGGGCTCGTGTGGCTAAGGATGTTACTTCTCGGGGGTGGAAAAAAACCAAGGCCTGGTGAGCTTTATCCCAAGAGCAGCTCTCCATCATTAAGAGTCTGATTAAAAGGACAGGTCTGGAGGGTGAGCTTTAGAGTGAGGAGAACCACAATAGATCTAAAGTAGGCAGTGGCGTAGGCCTTGAGGCCGCTCTAGTTTAATCTATCTATCTAAATCAAAGATGCTTTTAGAAAACCACAACTTTCTTGGAGCAGTAACGATTCGATTTTGCCGGGAAACGCAGGTTACATGGTCCAGACTAGCTTTTTTTGTTTGTGTTTGTTCGTTTTTGTTTTTGTTTGCTTGTTTTTGTTTTTGTTAGTTTTGTTATTTTTTGTAGGTGTCGATGCAAGCTAAAATAGTATTATTTGCTTGCCCACGATCAATGTTACCACTCTGAACATTAACTAGAACCAGGAAGTCAAGAGATTACGAAATTAGTAAATCTGCCACTTTCTACGAGGGTCGTTTGAAAAGTCCGTGCAAAGTCAGAGAGATAGCACTACTGGCGCGTATCGAGGTTATGTTTAGTTAGTAGCATCTCTTGGAAGAACACACACCAAGTTTCAGCCAGATCGGTCTATTTCTTTGTGTTTGGCATTCGTTTGAATCGAGGAAGTCGAGTGATTTTCAAAAAATGGACGAAAAAGAATTTCGTGTGTTGATTAAACACTACTTTATGAAAGGCAAAACGCCTCAGGAGACTAAAGAGAAGCTTGATAAACATTATGGTGACTCTACACCTTCGATTAGAACAGTTTATAAGTGGTTTCAAAATTTTCGGAGTGGCCATATGGGCACAAGTGACGCTGAACGTTCTGGACGCCCTGTTGAGGTTACTACGCCAGAAATCATTGATAAAATCCATGATACGGTGATGGATGACAGAAGAGTGAAGGTGCGTGAGATTGCTAGTGCTGTGGGCATCTCGAATGAACGGGTACATAATATTTTGCATCAACATTTGGACATGACAAAGCTATCCGCAAGATGGGCGCCGCGATTGCTCACGCTTGACCAAAAACGAAATCGTGTGAAGTGTTGCAAGGACGGTTTGCAGCTGTTCCAGAAGAATCCGCAGGACTTTAAGCGTCGTTTCGTCACTGTGGATGAAACATGGATACATCACTACACTCCTGAGACCAAAGAACAATCTAAACAATGGGTTACCAAGGGGGAATCTGCGCCAAAAAAGGCGAAGACCGTTCCTTCGGCCGGAAAGATTATGGCGACTGTCTTTTGGGATTCGCAAGGAATAATCCTCATCGACTATCTGGAAAAGGGTAAAACTATTACAGGTGCATCGTTATTGGACCGTTTGAAAACCGAGCTGCAAGGAAAACGCCCACGATTGGCCCACAAAAAAATTCCTTTTCCATCACGACAACGCACCAGCTCACACCTCAGCAGTTGTGATCGCAAAATTAATGGAAATAGGGTTCCAACTCGTTTCACATCCCCCCTATTCTCCAGACTTGGCTCTCTCGGACTACTATTTGTTCCCCAATATGAAGAAATGGCTGGCGGGAAAAAGATTTTATTCAAACGAGGAGGTGATCGCAGAAACGAATGGCTATTTTTCAGACTTGGACAAATCCTATTATTCGGAAGGGATCAACAAACTAGAGCAGCGTTGGACGAAGTGTGTAAGCCTAAAAGGAGACTATGTTGAAAAATAAAAAAGGTTTACCCCAAAAAATTAAGTAGTTTTTATTTTTGCACGGACTTTTCAAACGACCCTCGTATTTACAAGCAGTAAGATTTTTAGCCTTCTTTCTAATCTCTCAATTAATTCTTAAAAAAATTACTGTTACAGTTCTACAAGTAGAAATATACTTTTGTGACAAAAATTATAAAAATAAAAACGTTGGAAAACGTAATATTCTTCTAGAGTCGCTACAATGAAAGAGAGAAAAGTTTTAATCAGTTAGAAAAATTATAATTATATGCAATAAAGTTTGCCATTCATTTAATACAAAACACATTATTTTCACTTAAAGACGGTGAAAATTAAGTTTGTACCCAATTCAAGAACCGAGCATCTACCAAGCCACATTGTTGTGGAAAAAATGATTAAACTTTACAATGTTTAACTGTTCTACAACATTGGTATTTATAATATTTTGATAAAAATGTATTTTGTTTGAAAATATTCCATTAAATTGTTTCTACTGTACAGAATAATTTACACGAACATGTTATTTAATTAGTAAAAAGTTTGGAAAAATGACCAATTAACGAATTGGCGGTAACAGTATTTAATTTAAATGGTATACAAAATGGATTTGCACCGAGTTTCTAGCGTCTTTCAAGGTAATTTTTAAACAGACATTTTGTAGCGTCGATTGAAAATTTACGTCTTTTCATTCTTGTAAGTCGGCTAACCGTTAATTGTTTTGACAAAAGTACAGCCCTAAACATGTTTTCTTTTGGAGTACATGTGTCTCTGCAGGGCTTTAATGGTAAGGGAACAAGATGTCAGCATTTGGAGCTATGGCAACAGTGTTATTGACTTGGGTAAAACAAAAAGATTGCTTAACACTGCCAATTTGGAGTCAATTTGACTCCAAAAAAAAAAAAAAAAATAGGAATGGTCTCTGTTTCCCCACATCTCATTGGCTATCCCCGAAATGCTCTTAGATATGCTATCCCCACTCTCTCACCATTCGATAGTCACGGAGCTGAAGACCGTGGAATTCTTACGTTTCTTTTTGCAGATTAGTTTACTTTGAATCATAAGAGTCAATTTTGACTCCACATTGGCATTACATGTAAATATATCGGGAGTCATTTCGACTCCTGATTGGTAATATAAGTAGATTTCTCTGTTATTAACTTGACTCCCAGATTATTGCCTAAACGCTTATTTGATAAATTTACATAATTTTCATAGAAAGTATAAAGGCACAAAAGAAAAGCCTCTTTCTAGAATTGATTTTCTGTCCGAATTGCAGCAAAAACTTGTAGCGAATTGGGTAATTTCCGATCTGTGTCACAACAGCGCACAGTAATTGAAAAAAATGAAAAAGTCCCTGATCAGAAGGCAGTCCAGTCAGGGTTCTAGAAAATACTGCAATTACTACGATCCTAAGTTGAAGTTAATTCCTTCTGCGTGAAATGTTAAAGCCGATTTGTGGACAAAATTTATTTTTTCGTTCTTAATTCCTATTCCTTCTCATCCTTTAATGCAAATTTTATTATTAAAATTGAAATCAGTGCAAACAAATATATAAAATTAAATTATGGAGTCAATATGACTCCACATTGGCAATAACTGACTAAGTTCGAGCATTGGCAATGCAATGTTAAGGATGGGTGGAAATGAAAAGGAGTTAGGACGCTCTCTTGTAGGACATTATGGATTTAAAAAAAAATAAAGTACTTGTAAAAAGCGGATCCTTAAGGAGTGGTCATCTTTGATAGACCCGAAAAATAGTTATTTATTTAACAAGTGTGGAAAGTAGTACTCGCTTCGCTCGCTCGTGCGTGCAAACCCTGCCTCGCGTGAGGAAAATACTTGACACTCGAGTTAAATATTATATTTTTTCTGCAACCATTAGATTTATTAACTAAAAAAATTAAAAATTTCATTTTTAAAGTCTACAAAAAGTAATTTATTTATTATAAACATTTATTGTTATACTACAATTATTTATATTACTTACGTATTTACATTACTTATTACATTTTCTGCTGTTTCTTTTATTGATGGAGGAGTGTTTTCTAAACAGGAATCACTAGAATCCATTTTAAATTTCTATAAGGTAACACTTTAACCTTTTTAACTGTTATAATTAAAAATATCTAATTATTTATTAAAGTATTATTTTTATTTCTATATTCCTTTCAATTTTTATTTTATTTTTTAATATTCGTTTTTTAATTATTTAGTTACGTTAAATAAGCTTATTAAAGTTTTACAGAAAATATTTAATAACAAAACTTCTTATATCAAGGAAGCACAATAAAGTTTTTTCACTCACTAGTGAGGAAAGTGACACTAATGGGAATTTTTCCCCACTAGTATGGGAAGTTGGGCATTACACAGCTGATTTTAATTGAGTAATGAGAACTTCCCTACATGGTTGCAGAAAAAAAAAAAAAAAAAAATTATATTTAAGGGCACTTTGGATTAAAGATTTTTTTTGAGAATATTTTAAAAAAATGAATTTGCCCAAAACCTTATATCAGAGTTGAGATGTGGAACCGAACCTGAATATCAATTTGGGAGTTTTTACATTTTTTATTTTTATTTGATTATGCGGACTGATATACACACATGCAGATAACCCAAAAGAAAAAGCCTGAGTTGTACAGCTTGCCCTGAGTAGGGTTAATCTAGGTAAGTCTCCAAAACAGGCATAAAGTTATCTGTTTTCGTAGCTTACACAGGATAAGGAGTGCTTACGTTTCTGCGCGCTTATTATTTAGTAACTGCATTTACTTTTTTCTATTTTTTTTTAGAAAGAGAGAAAAAAACCTTTAAATTGGTTGGCTTTCTTATAAGACTTGGGGTCTTATCTACAAGAAAAGTAGAAGCTTTTGTTCCTTGCGCTTCTACAGGACACAAGCTGGACTTTTTTTTCCCCCTACATCCAGTGCCATCTTGAGATAGCGCTTTGGGTGGAGCGGAGGGCGGACGAGTTGTAAGCAGCTCAAACCTCTATTCAAACCCCAGCCGGACAGAAATACAGTATTAGGAGCGAATCGTGTACCTATTTCATATCAGAATAATGTACCAGATAAAAAAAAGGAAAAGCAAAACTCTTATAAAAAGAAGCTGCAATGTGATCTTCAGGTCGGACAAATAGAGAACTTTATAAAGAAAAAATAAACTGAACATACTCACACGATTTCCTTTTACTAATAGTAACAACACCACCAACAACATCAACAACAAGAACAAGAACAAGACCAATTTTCAGAAAATGCTGTTTTTGCCCATTTTCAGCTACATATTTCTCAAAATCTATTAGATCTGAGTTGTTGCAAAAAAATTACAGTTATAAAGGAGGGTTTGCCCTATATTTTAAAGAAAATTTGGGAATTTTATCTTTAATAGAAAAAGAGAAAAAAATTGTTAAATTTGGCTGTTTTTTCAACGTTACGCTTTTTTTTTTTGTGCACTTTTTGACGATCAACCCTTATTAATTCGCAACTTTTGTCTTTTCTCTTACAGTCGACCTAATAGCATCACCTTGTACAATCTACGATTAAGCGTCTTAGGATGAGATTTTACCAAACAGTCGAAGAAATTAATGTTCTAATCCAGGTTTAAAATTCAACCTTTGGTTACCAAAGGTCCAAAAGTTGTGCATTCCATTACGTCAATAAAATTGTCAACAATATTAGACGTGTAGATTCATCATGAATTAGGCATCGCGAATTCGGGGACAATTCGAACAATTTTGGTAGCGATTTTAGGTAAGTTCCTACCTATTATTTACTTCCGTATTTTTAACTTCCGTTTTATTAAATAATAATTGTTCAAAACTAAAATGGTTACTTTTCTTTTTGTTCCTTATCCACAAAATTGACATACGAGTAAATTAATAATTTGATATCAGTGAAAAAGTCGGTTACGCAACATCCCAGTTTTCTGCATTTACACCCCTCTGTTCGGGGTAGGGTTTTATTAAAACCAAAAAGATCCATATGGTCTTGAAGCTCAATAAATGCACAACTTTTCCTGAAAATTTTAACAAAAATCATCGAGAACGAATTTTGTAGACATTAAAGTAAAAATTTCATTGTTTATAAGAAACGTTTTGAGGCTCTGTATTGAGCAAATTTATAGGAAATTTAATGCTCTTTCGTTTGGAATAAGCAGATTTGTTGTAAGATAAAGGATAGAAAAGTTACGGCCCGTTTTTATGGTGGAAAACGCGGAATATCGACGGAAAAGTTGTTTTTTTTCCTAAGGGTTTTCCCCACAATGAGGATTCCCTCACCCAAACTAATTTAATTTTTTATTTTACTTCTCCAAACCTCTCTGTTCTTTGCGTCCTCTATTGAGACGCCATAACCAGCCATATCCTCCTTAGCCATCTTCAGCCATGACAGCTTCGGCCTGCCTCTTCTCCTTCTTCTCTCTGGGTCCCATTCTATGATCCTTCTTGGAATCCTTTCCTCTTCCATCCTTGAAACGTGTCCGAGCCACTCCAACCTTTTCTCCGTAATTCGTTGGAGGATGTCCTTCTCTACTTCCATAGTCTTTCTTATCTCAGAATTTCGAACTTTTTCCAAACGAGATTTTCGAGCGGACCTTCTCCAAAAATCCATCTCGGTTGCCAACAATTTCCCTCTCTCTTGACTTCCTGGAGTCCATGTTTCACTACCGTACAGTGCAACGCTTTCGACTATAGATTTATACATCAGCCTTTTAACTGACGGTAGTATGTTACTGCACGGAAAAGTTAAAAATGCAAATATCTTGGACAATATTGAGAATCGGGCCAAAGTGAATAGAATATTTTTTGCTGCATTTAAGCTGCTGAATCACCTGCCAAAGTTTCAATCCTCTCCTCTGTCTACAAGCTGTATAGTTGTGCTAGTCGAAAACAAATCGAAAATTTGCAGACTTCACATCACTTACAAGCTGCTGAATCATGAATTTAGAAGTGTAGTTTTTTTGAAAGAATATTTATTTAAAATTAATTTAAGGCGCTTCAACATGTAAAGGTCAATATGTGACGATGAGTCTGATAATGGTTTTATACGAGGGGGTACCCAAAAAAAACCGGAATTATTTTTTAAAAGCTATTTATTTACAAATTTTTTACAGAACAACCTTATCCCCTTCAAAATACTCTCCATTACAACTAATACATTTGTCCCACCGATGCTTCCACTGTTCGAAACATTTTTTGTAGTCATCTTTAGAAATGGCTGACAGCTCCTTCTTCGTTTTTTTCTTGACCTCTTCAATGTTGTCAAATCGGTGACCTTTCATGCCCTTTTTCATGCGTGGAAATAAGAAAAAGTCGCACGGAGCCAGGTCAGGCGAGTAAGGTGCGTAGGGCAGCGGAACCATGCCATTTTTAGCCAAAAACTGTGTAACAGAGATGGCTGTGAGTGCTAGTGCATTGTCGTGGTGGAAGAACCAGTCTCCTGTTTGCCACAAATCGGGTCTTTTTTGGCGAACACTATTGCGCAATCTTTTCAAAACTTCCAAATACAAGGTTTGATTGACGGTCTGACCTGGGGGGACAAACTCTGAATGGACTACGCCTTTGGCATCAAAAAAGCAAATCTGCATTGTTTTGATGTTTGACTTGACTTGACGACATTTTTTTGGTCGGGGTGAACATGACGTCTTCCATTGGCTCGACTGTTGCTTTGTTTCTGGGTCATAACCATAGCACCATGACTCATCACCTTTGACAGAAAGTCTGGATCAGTTTCAAGCTGTTGTTTCAAAGCACGACATGTTTCAACTCGATGTTCTTTTTGATTGTCAGTCAGAACTCGAGGAACAAACTTGGCAGCAACCCTTTTCATCCCCAAATCTTCCGTTAAAATTCGCTGAACCGAGCTCCAAGATAACCCACTACTCTCTGACAGTTGATTAATTGTCTGTCGACGGTCTGTGAACACCAGCTCTCGAATTTTTTCAACATTTTCGTCGATTCGGGCAGTTGATGGACGTCCAGAACGAGGTTTGTCATCAATCGACATGTCGCCATTTTTAAACCGAGAAAACCACTCGTATACTTGAGTTTTTCCCATAGCGTCATCTTTGTAAGCTGTTTTCAACATTAAAACACTTTCAGCAGCATTTTTGCCGAGTAGAAAACAAAATTTCAGAGCTGCACGTTGTTCACTTAAACTTGCCATCATAAAAAACGAAAAAAGAACAAAACAGCGCTGGTAAAAACAATCACTGCAGATGAACAGAACAAGCCAGGCAGACAACACAGGCAGGACTGAACTGGCAAGGAATTGCGCTATACACGTCTAGCGGCAGAAATGCGTACTACATAAGCTCCATGCGCGGCAACGCAATTCCGGTTATTTTTGGGTACCCCCTCGTAGGTGCAGTAAGTTAAAATAATAAATTTTAGTAATAATATTTGAGAATGTGTCTTAAAACTGATTAATCCAAATCCAGTAAAGTATAATAAATAAAATATAATCCCAAACTTTAACCAAAAACGTCTTGACCTAAGCTAAATCAAATATGTACTTAGTCTAGTACGCAACAGAAATTATTGTAAACATGCAGAGTTATATGATTTTTCAGTTTTGCAATATCTGTTTTGAAATCACACGAGTCCAAAAAAAAATTTATACATACCAGAAACATACAGGTTGTTCCATTTTAAGACGGCTCAAATGCATTTCATGCTTAAACGGTTGATCTGAGCGAAATATGGTAGGGGAAACAATTTGTTGACCGTCACCTCTAGTTTCAGAATATGTCACTTGATTTTAGATTCCTTCCCGCATACGCGGCTGACGCGCGACCAAAAGTGAGGGTTTGCGGGTGACCCCCATTTTCATATTCACGGTTTTAAAGAGTATAAAAAGTTATGAAAGAAACCGGAAACTGCAATTTGATATCTTTAAAATTAAAGGTTCTAGGCCATTTCAAAATCTGGTATTTATTAATCATATTTCAATTTTTTAACTTGTTATCAAAGAGAAAGAAGAGCACACGGTAGGTCATTTTTATGTATTTTTTCATCCCCTTTCTACTGAAAATATTGCCAAGGCAGTAAAGCTAGTATTTTTCTTATTATCGGGAAATAAGTGGCTTTTATACACAAAACATACACAAAAATGGGTAAAAATTAATTTTACATCTGTTACAAACAAGAAGGTTTAATAATTATTTGGTAATTTTGGGAGAGTTGCGTTTAATTACCAAAAAAATTGTAAACCTCCTGCCGCATATTTAAGTGATCAATATCTTTCATGTAAAGGATCAAACTTATTCCTTAATTGATCAAATAATGCACTTTACGCAGCTTGTGCAGCATGTACTGTGCCTTCAAAGGTGTCTCCTCTGGCGCGCAAGCCAGGTTAGCCAGGAGGTTACCAACTGCTCTCTGTATTTTTTTTTGAAAAGGATTTGGTTTAGGCTTCCCTGTAAGATTACATTTCAGTGTAATATGCGGTTTTACAAATTGTATTGTTGGTAATAATTAATTATGTCTCAAATGTTGGTAGGTAGAAGAATATTTATGAGTTAGAACTTAGAGAATTGTATTAAGTCAAAGACGTATGAGTGAGTTAAACTCTTTTTTTCTTTTTCTAAACAATCAGATATCACTTTTGCTGTTTTTTATTTGGGAGAAAAATCCCACTTTCACTGGGCCAGCCCTACGTAAAAAATTTTTTATAAAGGTACGTCAAAGTTTGTTGAAATTTGAAGGCAAAATAAAACAATTAATTTATACATTTCCGGCCGGCTTGGAATAGGGCAGAGATAAAAGGAAATGCACAATCTGGCGCGAATAGAAACAGCGGGAAATAAAATATATCCGTCTTTTGTTGTAAAAGGAAAATTATTATTTTTTTATATATATTTTTTTCTTAGGGAACATCTTTGACTCTGTGTTATATCCAATTTTATCAAATTTAACCAAAATATGAGTACTTCTCTTTGCAATTTTATTTTATTATCATTATTTAGTTATTCCCTCTTTTCCCTAGATGAACGAGGCCGTGGTCTTTGTTCAACAAGGTACAGGCCCTCCCTAATCAAAGCATTTTGTGCGGAGCTGGTTTTAAGCTCCATTCCTGAGGGCATGGCTTTAATATTTTCTTTCGGAGCGAAATTACGAGGGTCGTTTGAAAAGTCCGTGCAAAGTCAGAGAGATAGCACTACTGGCGCGTATCGAGGTTATGTTTAGTTAGTAGCATCTCTCTTGGAAAAACACTCCAAGTTTCAGCCAGATCGGTCTATTTCTTTGTGTTTGGCATTCGTTTGAATCGAGGAAGTCGAGTGATTTTTAAAAAATGGACGAAAAAGAATTTCGTGTGTTGATTAAACACTACTTTATGAAAGGCAAAACGCTTCAGGAGACTAAAGAGAAGCTTGATAAACATTATGGTGACTCTGCACCTTCGATTAGAACAGTTTATAAGTGGTTTCAAAATTTTCGGAGTGGCCATATGGGCACAAGTGACGCTGAACGTTCTGGACGCCCTGTTGAGGTTACTACTCCAGAAATCATTGATAAAATTCATGATATGGTGATGGATGACAGAAGAGTGAAGGTGCGTGAGATTGCTAGTGCTGTGGGCATCTCGAATGAACGGGTACATAATATTTTGCATCAACATTTGGACATGACAAAGCTATCCGCAAGATGGGTGCCGCGATTGCTCACGCTTGACCAAAAGCGAAATCGTGTGAAGTGTTGCAAGGACGGTTTGCAGCTGTTCCAGAAGAATCCGCAGGACTTTAAGCGTCGTTTCGTCACTGTGGATGAAACATGGATACATCACTACACTCTTGAGACCAAAGAACAATCTAAACAATGGGTTACCAAGGGGGAATCTGCGCCAAAAAAGGCGAAGACCGTTCCTTCGGCCGGAAAGATTATGGCGACTGTCTTTTGGGATTCGCAAGGAATAATCCTCATCGACTATCTGGAAAAGGGTAAAACTATTACAGGTGCATATTGAAAACCGAGCTGCAAGAAAAACGCCCACGATTGGCCCACAAAAAAGTCCTTTTCCATCACGACAACGCACCAGCTCACACCTCAGCAGTTGTGGTCGCAAAATTAATGGAAATAGGGTTCCAACTCGTTTCACATCCCCCCTATTCTCCAGACTTGGCTCCCTCGGACTACTATTTGTTCCCCAATATGAAGAAATGGCTGGCGGGAAAAAGATTTTATTCAAACGAGGAGGTGATTGCAGAAACGAATGGCTATTTTTCAGACTTGGACAAATCCTATTATTCGGAAGGGATCAACAAACTAGAGCAGCGTTGGACGAAGTGTATAAGCCTAAAAGGAGACTATGTTGAAAAATAAAAAAGGTTTACCCCAAAAAATTAAGTAGTTTTTATTTTTGCACGGACTTTTCAAACGACCCTCGTATATGTCAGTACTGTCATAATGCGTGCAAATCATATTTTGAACATTTTATTAGCGTCTTTAGATATAGCTTATTTTTTGGTTTTTTTAATCTGCAACATGGGCCTGTACTCTACACCATATACACGGCTGATATTCCGACCAATCTTCATACTTTTTGTTTTTTTTACTTATGCCGATGATTTGGCAATCCTCTCTCCTCATAAAGACCCGATCCTTGCTTAAGATAAGATTCTAATAGGGCGGCCTTTAAGCGCCACTACGACCCCTTTGGATCTATTGTGGCTCCCCTCACTCTAAAGCAGACCCTTCTGTTTAATCAGACTCTTATTTCTGGAGAGCGACTCTTGGGTAAAGCTCACCAGGCCTTGGTTTTTCCTCCCCGAGAAGTAAAACATCCTTAGCCATACAAGCCCTTCACACTGACACAACACGTGCAGTGCCGTTTCCTCCTCCTCTTCTTGACAGAACCTGCAAAGGCTATCATCTGACAGACCCATGCGGATCCTTGCCTATCGCTCCCTTAAATCCTGTATAGAATCTCTTGAGTCTTAGCTAAAGAAATGAGGAATTAAAATAAATGGAAACAGTTACATTATATTCTCCCAAAGGCGAACTATTCTTCCACCCGTTTACCTAAACCTCACTCCTCTTCCCACAACAGATTGTGTTAAGTACCTAGGACACTTCATGGACCAACGCCTAACCTGGAATAATCCACACAAACGGAAAGAACCTGAACAGACGATTCAAACTTCTCTCTAGACTTCTTTAACAAACGATCTTAACTTTCACTGAACATCAAACGATTTATCTACTACACCTTGATACTCAAACCTGCCTGGACTTACAGTATGGAACTTTGGGGTTCAGCCAAAGCTTCCAATATCTACAGAAATCCAATCTTTCTTATAAAAAAAAAAAACTCCGTCGAATCCAAATGCACCTTACCTTGTTGCCCAATGTTTCTGAAGCTACAAGATCCCGTTACGTTAAATTCTACGCTTTAATTTCCTTACATCCAAATCCTTTAGTTTCCCAATTTAATACATGGCCATGAAACCCTCCAAGAAGGTTAAAGCGCAGGTGGCCCACTGGTAGATTGTGTTAAGTACCTAGGACTCTTCATGGACAAACACCTGACCTGGAATCCACATACTTAAACGAAAAGAACTAAACAGACGATTCTAACTTCTCACTAGACTTCTCGATCTAAACTGTCACTACAGAATAAACGACTGATGTAGATGATGATACTGAAACCTGCTTGGACTTACTGAATGGAACTTTGGGGTTCAGCCAAAGCTTCCAATATCTATAAAAATCCAATCATTACAGTCAAAAACACTCCGTGGAATCGCTAAGGCTCCTTACTTTGTTTCTAAACTCTAACTTGCACCGAGATTCCCTTGTTCCCCAATATTTCCGAAGCTGTAAGATCCCTTTACGTTAAATTCTACGCTTCAATTTTCTTACATCCAAATCCTTTAGTTTCCCAATTTAATACATGGCCATGAAACCCTCCAAGAAGGTTAAAGCGCAGGTGGCCCACTGGTAGATTGTGTTAAGTACCTAGGACTCTTCATGGACAAACACCTGACCTGGAATCCACATACTTAAACAAAAAGAACTAAACAGACGATTCTAACTTCTCACTAGACTTCTCGATCTAAACTGTCACTACAGAATAAACGACTGATGTAGATGATGATACTGAAACCTGCTTGGACTTACTGAATGGAACTTTGGGGTTCAGCCAAAGCTTCCAATATCTATAAAAATCCAATCATTACAGTCAAAAACACTCCGTGGAATCGCTAAGGCTCCTTACTTTGTTTCTAAACTCTAACTTGCACCGAGATTCCCTTGTTCCCCAATATTTCCGAAGCTGTAAGATCCCTTTACGTTAAATTCTACGCTTCAATTTTCTTACATCCAAATCCTTTAGTTTCCCAATTTAATACATGGCCATGAAACCCTCCAAGAAGGTTAAAGCGCAGGTGGCCCACTGGTAGATTGTGTTAAGTACCTAGGACTCTTCATGGACAAACACCTGACCTGGAATCCACATACTTAAACGAAAAGAACTAAACAGACGATTCTAACTTCTCACTAGACTTCTCGATCTAAACTGTCACTACAGAATAAACGACTGATGTAGATGATGATACTGAAACCTGCTTGGACTTACTGAATGGAACTTTGGGGTTCAGCCAAAGCTTCCAATATCTATAAAAATCCAATCATTACAGTCAAAAACACTCCGTGGAATCGCTAAGGCTCCTTACTTTGTTTCTAAACTCTAACTTGCACCGAGATTCCCTTGTTCCCCAATATTTCCGAAGCTGTAAGATCCCTTTACGTTAAATTCTACGCTTCAATTTTCTTACATCCAAATCCTTTAGTTTCCCAATTTAATACATGGCCATGAAACCCTCCAAGAAGGTTAAAGCGCAGGTGGCCTACTGGTAGATTGTGTTAAGTACCTAGGACTCTTCATGGACAAACACCTGACCTGGAATCCACATACTTAAACAAAAAGAACTAAACAGACGATTCAAACTTCTCACTAAACTTCTCGATCTAAACTGTCACTACAGAATAAACGACTGATGTAGATGATGATACTGAAACCTGCCTGGACTTACTGAATGGAACTTTGGGGTTCAGCCAAAGCTTCCAATATCTATAAAAATCCAATCCTTCCAGTCCAAAAACACTCCGTGGAATCGCTAATGCTCCTTACTTTGTTTCTAAACTCTAACTTGCGCCGAGATTTCCTTGTTCCCCAATATTTCCGAAGCTGTAAGATCCCTTTACGTTAAATTCTACGCTTCAATTTCCTTAAATCCAAATCCTTGTAGGTTCCCAACTTACCTGCATTTGCCAGGAAATCCTCGCAAGACGGTTAAAGTGCAGGTGGCCACTGGTTCTTCTAAATGAAGTAAGTGCCAGTGCACAATAGCGGAACTTGTTCTTCTTTGGGAGTTTTACCAATGGGGTGAATTCTCTCCTCATGTTACACAGGTTTATTTTATCATATTGTATCAGCTTCACTTATTGCAGGAGCCAATTTCGAGAGATTGTATTATCCATTGAGTGCAGAAGTACTTCCGTTTGGGGAATTTTGTTTAAGCTGGATTTCAGCTACACTTTCAACCCCGGCTTTCTAAAAAAAAAAGACGCAAGACGAAATTTCAGAATAATTGCACTTTTGAGGTAATCTAAGAAAGATTAAAAGAAATTCCTTAGAATGGAAGGACGCGCGCGGGTAAGTAAACACGCTTTATTCCATTATTAATGTGCGAAAGGGGGCCATCGCTAGCCCCTCGGGGACCACAGATTTCTATTAAAGAAAGCCGAACTGCAGCGTAACTAGACTTGTAAACTAGAGTCACACTTAATCCACCCAAGATTTACGAAGCACCGTAGAGTAGACAATATCCTGTTTAGGGACTTGTGTAAGCTATAGTGTAGACCACTTACTTTAACTCAACTTCTTGCAGCTGATTTTACGTATACAAAATATCTACAAAATACAAAAAAAAAATTAATAGAGAGAAAAATCATTTGTAGCTCTAAGACTTGGGCGTATTTTGAGGTTCATCATTGCATCTCACACTATTTAGAATTTAATCAGAATCCATAAACCAAAAGTAATACAACTCAGTAGTGTATCGTGGTTATTTTAACTGTGCAGACTGTAGCCGGGGAAATCTGCCAATTTTATATCATATATTTGAATATTTCTAACTTTAATTAAGCACAAGATGTGTACGAAAAAATATCACAGAACATTTAACGTGTAAAAGAAGAAAAATATTTAAAAATATCGATAGCTTGATTCTTTTCGGGACATTATTATTTATTTATCTATTTTTAAAATGATTTAAGGCGCATCAACATCTGAGGTTATGGGCGCCCGGAGCTATTTTCAGTGCACCGTTTTAAGAGGGGGGGAAAATGCCGACAGGCACCTTCCACCTAGGCGGGTGTGTGGGGCTTCACCCACTAAAGAAAACCCTCTCTTTTTTGCAGGTGGGTTTCCTCCAAGGCACCACCTTCGGGGAGCCATTCTTATAAACGGATACTTCTTATCTGTCGATTCCTCTCCCGATCCTTCCTCTTCTGCATTAGCATCCTCTTAACAACATCTCAAGGCGATGGCATACCAATTTTCTTTGCACCTCAGCATTGTCTTCATTAACGTTTCAGGGACAATAACTCCTGTGAAGTTCATAATGTTCTTGCTTTCTGCGTGCCATCTCACGCAAAGTCAAAGAATGTATGTTCAGCGTCCGTCTCTGGATGAGTTTCCGTGAATACAAGTGCTATCAGGGTTTGGGTCCATGTAAAAGTCGACCTAACCGAACTTCTTTGTTCTGCTATCAATCTGGCCGTCCATCTTCCCCAGCTCTCGTTGGCCCATCGTGCATTCCACTCCAGTTCTGGAGTGTGTTTTGGCTAATTCTTAAGAAGCGCCTTGAAAGAGAAAATCTGAGGGCCATCAGGTGTGCACTACCCACTGAGCCAATCCTATTCTTCTTATTTTTCTAATAATTACTTCTATTTTTTCACCAAACCAGCATTGCAAGCTTGGGATCGTCTCTTTGAACTTATCTCTTCTGTCTTTCACGGGATATTGAAATTTAAATTCCTTCACTAAATTTAGATAAAACAATTAGTCAAATTTTTGTTAAATTTTTTGGTTATCCATGGCACGTCAACAGCTAAGATTATAGTTTACTGTCCATCACTGGACAGTGAGTTTAAAAGAAGCATCTAGAAAAAGGAAATCTAAGAGCCAGCAGCTGGATTTGAAACAGTGATCTCAGCTTTGAAATCCTGTACAAGCTAACCACTCAAATAATCCCTTCCCTAATTAGCCTATTATTTAGAGATTGCTGAAAAATTTTCTTCAAAACAAGCAAGCTTGTTATCTATTGAGTAGGAAAGAAAATATTTTAATACTTTTTTATGTATAGAGATGATTTGGATAATCCCTAATTTACATCGATGTAACGTTTGTGTGAATTCTTTAATTCTGATCTAACACGCTATTTATCTTCCATCAATTGTAAAACTACTGTGAAGCCAAGTTAACAATAGTTCTTAAGTTTATAAGTTCCTAATTAACATCGATGTAACTGTTGTTCATTCTTTTAGGCGACCGATTCATAGTTTCAATAGGATGAAAAAATAATTGCCATTTCAGTCGTGATACATTTATTCTTCCGAGCTTTCGACCTAGGGACTAGGTCATCTTCCAGGCTGTGTTTTGTTGCACATATTTTTTCATCCTATCGATGTAACGTTTGTGTGAATTCTTTAATTCTGATCTAACACGCTATTTATCTTCCATCAATTGTAAAACTACTGTGAAGCCAAGTTAACAATAGTTCTTAAGTTTATAAGTTCCTAATTAACATCGATGTAACTGTTGTTCATTCTTTTAGGCGACCGATTCATAGTTTCAATAGGATGAAAAAATAATTGCCATTTCAGTCGTGATACATTTATTCTTCCGAGCTTTCGACCTAGGGACTAGGTCATCTTCCAGGCTGTGTTTTGTTGCACATATTTTTTCATCCTATCGATGTAACGTTTGTGTGAATTCTTTAATTCTGATCTAACACGCTATTTATCTTCCATCAATTGTAAAACTACTGTGAAGCCAAGTTAACAATAGTTCTTAAGTTTATAAGTTCCTAATTAACATCGATGTAACTGTTGTTCATTCTTTTAGGCGACCGATTCATAGTTTCAATAGGATGAAAAAATAATTGCCATTTCAGTCGTGATACATTTATTCTTCCGAGCTTTCGACCTAGGGACTAGGTCATCTTCCAGGCTGTGTTTTGTTGCACATATTTTTTCATCCTATCGATGTAACGTTTGTGTGAATTCTTTAATTCTGATCTAACACGCTATTTATCTTCCATCAATTGTAAAACTACTGTGAAGCCAAGTTAACAATAGTTCTTAAGTTTATAAGTTCCTAATTAACATCGATGTAACTGTTGTTCATTCTTTTAGGCGACCGATTCATAGTTTCAATAGGATGAAAAAATAATTGCCATTTCAGTCGTGATACATTTATTCTTCCGAGCTTTCGACCTAGGGACTAGGTCATCTTCCAGGCTGTGTTTTGTTGCACATATTTTTTCATCCTATCGATGTAACGTTTGTGTGAATTCTTTAATTCTGATCTAACACGATATTTATCTTCCATCAATTGTAAAACTACTGTGAAGCCAAGTTAACAATAGTTCTTAAGTTTATAAGTTCCTAATTAACATCGATGTAACTGTTGTTCATTCTTTTAGGCGACCGATTCATAGTTTCAATAGGATGAAAAAATAATTGCCATTTCAGTCGTGATACATTTATTCTTCCGAGCTTTCGACCTAGGGACTAGGTCATCTTCCAGGCTGTGTTTTGTTGCACATATTTTTTCATCCTATCGATGTAACGTTTGTGTGAATTCTTTAATTCTGATCTAACACGCTATTTATCTTCCATCAATTGTAAAACTACTGTGAAGCCAAGTTAACAATAGTTCTTAAGTTTATAAGTTCCTAATTAACATCGATGTAACTGTTGTTCATTCTTTTAGGCGACCGATTCATAGTTTCAATAGGATGAAAAAATAATTGCCATTTCAGTCGTGATACATTTATTCTTCCGAGCTTTCGACCTAGGGACTAGGTCATCTTCCAGGCTGTGTTTTGTTGCACATATTTTTTCATCCTATCGATGTAACGTTTGTGTGAATTCTTTAATTCTGATCTAACACGCTATTTATCTTCCATCAATTGTAAAACTACTGTGAAGCCAAGTTAACAATAGTTCTTAAGTTTATAAGTTCCTAATTAACATCGATGTAACTGTTGTTCATTCTTTTAGGCGACCGATTCATAGTTTCAATAGGATGAAAAAATAATTGCCATTTCAGTCGTGATACATTTATTCTTCCGAGCTTTCGACCTAGGGACTAGGTCATCTTCCAGGCTGTGTTTTGTTGCACATATTTTTTCATCCTATCGATGTAACGTTTGTGTGAATTCTTTAATTCTGATCTAACACGCTATTTATCTTCCATCAATTGTAAAACTACTGTGAAGCCAAGTTAACAATAGTTCTTAAGTTTATAAGTTCCTAATTAACATCGATGTAACTGTTGTTCATTCTTTTAGGCGACCGATTCATAGTTTCAATAGGATGAAAAAATAATTGCCATTTCAGTCGTGATACATTTATTCTTCCGAGCTTTCGACCTAGGGACTAGGTCATCTTCCAGGCTGTGTTTTGTTGCACATATTTTTTCATCCTATCGATGTAACGTTTGTGTGAATTCTTTAATTCTGATCTAACACGCTATTTATCTTCCATCAATTGTAAAACTACTGTGAAGCCAAGTTAACAATAGTTCTTAAGTTTATAAGTTCCTAATTAACATCGATGTAACTGTTGTTCATTCTTTTAGGCGACCGATTCATAGTTTCAATAGGATGAAAAAATAATTGCCATTTCAGTCGTGATACATTTATTCTTCCGAGCTTTCGACCTAGGGACTAGGTCATCTTCCAGGCTGTGTTTTGTTGCACATATTTTTTCATCCTATCGATGTAACGTTTGTGTGAATTCTTTAATTCTGATCTAACACGATATTTATCTTCCATCAATTGTAAAACTACTGTGAAGCCAAGTTAACAATAGTTCTTAAGTTTATAAGTTCCTAATTAACATCGATGTAACTGTTGTTCATTCTTTTAGGCGACCGATTCATAGTTTCAATAGGATGAAAAAATAATTGCCATTTCAGTCGTGATACATTTATTCTTCCGAGCTTTCGACCTAGGGACTAGGTCATCTTCCAGGCTGTGTTTTGTTGCACATATTTTTTCATCCTATCGATGTAACGTTTGTGTGAATTCTTTAATTCTGATCTAACACGCTATTTATCTTCCATCAATTGTAAAACTACTGTGAAGCCAAGTTAACAATAGTTCTTAAGTTTATAAGTTCCTAATTAACATCGATGTAACTGTTGTTCATTCTTTTAGGCGACCGATTCATAGTTTCAATAGGATGAAAAAATAATTGCCATTTCAGTCGTGATACATTTATTCTTCCGAGCTTTCGACCTAGGGACTAGGTCATCTTCCAGGCTGTGTTTTGTTGCACATATTTTTTCATCCTATCGATGTAACGTTTGTGTGAATTCTTTAATTCTGATCTAACACGCTATTTATCTTCCATCAATTGTAAAACTACTGTGAAGCCAAGTTAACAATAGTTCTTAAGTTTATAAGTTCCTAATTAACATCGATGTAACTGTTGTTCATTCTTTTAGGCGACCGATTCATAGTTTCAATAGGATGAAAAAATAATTGCCATTTCAGTCGTGATACATTTATTCTTCCGAGCTTTCGACCTAGGGACTAGGTCATCTTCCAGGCTGTGTTTTGTTGCACATATTTTTTCATCCTATCGATGTAACGTTTGTGTGAATTCTTTAATTCTGATCTAACACGATATTTATCTTCCATCAATTGTAAAACTACTGTGAAGCCAAGTTAACAATAGTTCTTAAGTTTATAAGTTCCTAATTAACATCGATGTAACTGTTGTTCATTCTTTTAGGCGACCGATTCATAGTTTCAATAGGATGAAAAAATAATTGCCATTTCAGTCGTGATACATTTATTCTTCCGAGCTTTCGACCTAGGGACTAGGTCATCTTCCAGGCTGTGTTTTGTTGCACATATTTTTTCATCCTATCGATGTAACGTTTGTGTGAATTCTTTAATTCTGATCTAACACGATATTTATCTTCCATCAATTGTAAAACTACTGTGAAGCCAAGTTAACAATAGTTCTTAAGTTTATAAGTTCCTAATTAACATCGATGTAACTGTTGTTCATTCTTTTAGGCGACCGATTCATAGTTTCAATAGGATGAAAAAATAATTGCCATTTCAGTCGTGATACATTTATTCTTCCGAGCTTTCGACCTAGGGACTAGGTCATCTTCCAGGCTGTGTTTTGTTGCACATATTTTTTCATCCTATCGATGTAACGTTTGTGTGAATTCTTTAATTCTGATCTAACACGATATTTATCTTCCATCAATTGTAAAACTACTGTGAAGCCAAGTTAACAATAGTTCTTAAGTTTATAAGTTCCTAATTAACATCGATGTAACTGTTGTTCATTCTTTTAGGCGACCGATTCATAGTTTCAATAGGATGAAAAAATAATTGCCATTTCAGTCGTGATACATTTATTCTTCCGAGCTTTCGACCTAGGGACTAGGTCATCTTCCAGGCTGTGTTTTGTTGCACATATTTTTTCATCCTATCGATGTAACGTTTGTGTGAATTCTTTAATTCTGATCTAACACGCTATTTATCTTCCATCAATTGTAAAACTACTGTGAAGCCAAGTTAACAATAGTTCTTAAGTTTATAAGTTCCTAATTAACATCGATGTAACTGTTGTTCATTCTTTTAGGCGACCGATTCATAGTTTCAATAGGATGAAAAAATAATTGCCATTTCAGTCGTGATACATTTATTCTTCCGAGCTTTCGACCTAGGGACTAGGTCATCTTCCAGGCTGTGTTTTGTTGCACATATTTTTTCATCCTATCGATGTAACGTTTGTGTGAATTCTTTAATTCTGATCTAACACGCTATTTATCTTCCATCAATTGTAAAACTACTGTGAAGCCAAGTTAACAATAGTTCTTAAGTTTATAAGTTCCTAATTAACATCGATGTAACTGTTGTTCATTCTTTTAGGCGACCGATTCATAGTTTCAATAGGATGAAAAAATAATTGCCATTTCAGTCGTGATACATTTATTCTTCCGAGCTTTCGACCTAGGGACTAGGTCATCTTCCAGGCTGTGTTTTGTTGCACATATTTTTTCATCCTATCGATGTAACGTTTGTGTTAATTCTTTAATTCTTATCTAACACGCTATTTATCTTCCATCAATTGTAACACTACTGTGAAGCCAAGTTAACAATAGTTTTTTTAAGTTTATAAGTGTAATATGAATTGTAAGATTGTTTACAAGGTATTGTGGTAAATATTTACAAATATTATAAACGTAGAATAGGCTGCCACTAAAATCACTATTTGTAAGCCCCATTCTTTGAAGTAGCCCTTATACATTTACGGACTGTTCGCTCCTTGAAGTGAACTAACAGCTCCTGATTGGCATGGCATACACAGCGGCCCGGTGAGGTGGGGTTTGTTATCCCGGGGGTAAGACAACATTTAAACACACTGTGTTACCAGCAGCGACAAAGTGTTTTCCAGCCTCCGCCAATCCTTTTGACAGCCCACCTATTTTCAAAGGCTTTTGTAAAGCACTAGTATGTGTACGCTACCTCTTCGCCTTCTCAATACAGAGTATTTTTTTTTTTTTTTTTTTTTTTTTTATACCTGGAAGAAGTTCACTATAGCCGCCCGGTTTTGTACTGTGGTATTGGGGTGTGATTATAGGCAAAAATATCCGAAAAGCAATTTCACGCAACCGAGTTTTCAAAGCACCTTTCGCATACTCTCCTTTTGTAATTGAGAATAGAATACCGTGGTAGCTAAATAAAAGGGAAAGTGGAGCACTCTTTGTCCCTGGTTCTCTACGTCATACTGCTCCAAATTTACCACATCATCACACTAAATATTTTCTATTTTAAAATATAATTAACTTTAAACATTTTCACATTCACCTAATGCAATACATCTAGAATTCTTCTGCGAAACTTCAAATTTAAACGAATATAAAGTTGGCTTCAATATTAAATAGCAAAATACAAAAGGGAGATCCCGTTATTCAAGGAACCACTTACAACCAATTTTCTAAAACAAGTGAACCGATAGTGACTCATTTTACTGAATAGATGTTTCCCTTTATATGGAATATAACTCAGAAAATCTGTTATCTAAAATTAGTTCAGGAAATTAATAATACAAATATTCCTTACAATTGGTGTTCACGTTTAAAAAATATGTTGTACAGCATCAGGTGCCATAGATATTTGGAACAGTCAAGATCTAGCCTTACTAAAGAACAACCTCACCAATTTAAACATTGCATTTCAGAATAACCTTTTGTGTAAGGATGTATTGTAGATAATGTTCTGAATTCTAGTTTTGACTCCCATTCCAGGTTAGTAAGTGCTTTAGGCATCGAGGAGCATTTTCTTAATGTTAACATGAACATTGCTTATTTTAAAGATTATTTGTACAGTTAAGGCTTGTTAGCAATATAAATCTCCTAGTTTTTTTTTATAATGGGGAGGAAATTTAAATTTAAAACAGAAAACCTCTGTTTTACCTGTTCCTTGTTTAAATCCAGACACGTTAGAACATTTCTTAATAGAGTGCCCTTAATACAGTCCCTTAAGTTATCAACATTTAAACAAATATATGTACAGGGTGTTCATTTTAAGACGGCTCAAATGCATTTCATGCTTAAACGGTTGATCTGAGCAAAAAATGGTAGAGGAAACAATTTGTTGACCGTCACCTCTAGTTTCAGAATATGAGACTTGATATTAGATTCCTGCCCGCATACGCGGCTGACGCGCGACCAAAAGTGAGAGTTTGCAGTTGACCCCCATTTTAATATAACAGTTTTAAAGAGTATAAAAAGTTATGAAAGAAACCGGAAACCGCAATTCGATATCTTCAAAATTAAAGGTGCTAGGCCATTTCGAAATCTGGTATTTATTCATCATATTTCGATTTTTTTAACTTGTTATCAAAGAGAAAGAAGAGCACGCGATTGGTCATTTTTATGTATTTTTTCATCCCCTTTCTACTAAAAATATTGCCATGGCCGTAAAGCTAGTATTTTTCTTAATATCGTGAAATAAGTCGTTTTCCGAGTGATTTTTCTAAGAAAAATCAAATGTTAAGAGCTTTAGATGTTCTCAAACATACACAAAAATGGGTAAAAATTAATTTTACATATGTTACAAACAAGAAGGTTTAATAATTATTTGGTAATTTTGGGAGAGTTGCGTTTAATTACCAAAAAAATTGGAAACCTCCTGCCACACATTTCTGTGATCAATATCTTTCATGTAAAGGATCAAACTTATTCCTTAATTTATCAAATAATGCACTTTACTCAACTTGTGAAGCATGTGCTGTGCCTTCAAAAGGTGCCTCCTCAGGCTCGCAAGCCAGGTTAGCCAGCAGGTTATAAACTGCTCTCTGTGTTAAGGAATAAGTTTGATCCTTTACATGAAAGATATTGATCACAGAAATATGTGGCAGGAGATTTCCAATTTTTTTGGTAATTAAACGCAACTCTCCCAAAATTACCAAATAATTATTAAACCTTCTTGTTTGTAACAGATGTAAAATTAATTTTTACCCATTTTTGTGTATGTTTGAGAACATCTACAGCTCTTAACATTTGATTTTTCTTAGAAAAATCACTCGGAAAACGACTTATTTCCCGATATCAAGAAAAATACTAGCTTTACTGCCTTCGCAATATCTTTAGTAGACAGGGGATGAAAAAAAGACATAAAAATGACCTATCGCGTGCTCTTCTTTCTCTTTGATAACAAGTTAAAAAATTGAAATATGATTAGTAAATACCAGATTTTGAAATGGCTTAGCACCTTTAATTTTGAAGATATCGAATTGCGGTTTCCGGTTTCTTACATTACATTTTATACTCTTTAAAACTATGTATATAAAAATGGGGGTCAACTGCTAACCCTTACTTTTGGTCGCGCGTCAGCCGCGTATGCAGGCAGGAATCTAAAATCAAGTCACATATTCTGAAACTGGTGGTGACGGGCAACAAATTGTTTCCTCTACCATTTTTCGCTCAGATTAACCGTTTAAGCATGAAATGCATTTGAGCCTTCTTAAAATGAACACCCTGTTTATTGGAAATAGTTTCCCTTTTGACTTTCCACTCTAAATTAGAGTTACAGAATTTGTACCATTTTGTAACTCAAGCTTTGGAAAAGCGGCAAAAAGCAGGTGTAATATTAGGGCTCAAGTAAAATTCTCAGTTGAGTTTGTCAATTAAAAAAATAAATTGAAAAAATAATAAATTTTAGGGAAAGGTATCACTTTATTTATGTTTATATTATTTGCTTTTTTACATTATATTCATTTCATGTATAACATTGAAGTTTATTTATGTTCAGCCAGCTCATTGCAGAAAGTTGTAAACTTATAAGCAATGAAGTTATTTATTTATATAGAATATAACAGAATATTAATTTCTGGGTCAGTTCTTTCTCAAAATCGTGGCTTACTGAGTCTTTGGCAATTTTTCTTTGGTGGCGCTTGCAACAATCATACGCAGTGGGCCATCGATTTTCTTATGAAAATATGGCAGCATTAATATTTTCCAGCGCACCATTTTACGTCACCATTTCATTCTATTTCGTAGAAATACACTAGCCGGTTGATTTTACCTGTTCAAACTTATTCATTCCCCTAGATAATAATTGTAAAATAATTGAAATTGTTGTTATAGAGTCGCAACGAGTTAAATTAGAAAAGTGACGTAATATGGGAATTAAATATGCATGAAGAGATGAACTAATGTTGTCTATAATCCATTTTGGCATTCATATCTGCATTAAATATAATATTAATATGTAATACCAAATTTATATTTGCGACTCGGCATCACACCTTGTGCACTGCAAAACCTTGTTACATCATCGTTTTTTTTTTTTTTTTTTTTTTTAAACACACTGGCCACCATTATAAATAGAAATATCTGCTGTGACCACTCGCACGACTTACTCTAACTAGTATTCTCAAAGTATTGCTACAGTATTTTTTACTTCCGTTTTATTAAATTATAATTGTTAAAAACTAAAATGGTTACTTTTCTTTTTGTTCCTTCTCCGAAAATTGACATTTGAGTAAATTAGTAGTGAAAAGTCGGTTACGCAACATTCCAGTTTTCTGCATTTACACCCCCTCTGTTCGGGATAAGGTTTTATTAAAACCAAAAACATCCATATGGTCTTGAAGCTCAATAAATGCACAACTTTTGCTGTAATTGGGTGACTCCTTGATTCATTAATCATTGAAAAATTGGCAGTTGAAAATTTTAACAAAAATCATCGAGAACGAATTTTTTAGACAATAAAGTAAAAATTTCATTGTTATAAAAAACGTTTTGAGGCTCGGTATTTGTTGTAGGATAAAGGATAGAAAAGTTTCGGCCAGTTTTATGGTGAAAAACGCCTAATATCGTCGGAAAAGTTAAAAATGCAAATATCTTGGACACTATTGAGAATCGGGCCAAAGTAAATAGAATTTTTTTTTGTTGCATTTGAGCTGCTGAATCACCTCCCGAAGTTTCGACCACTCCTCCGCATACACCCTAGCAAGAAGCCGGGTCTTTCAGTGGAAAATAAAAAATTGAATATCTAATATGCATACAATACTTGCTGGGTAAAGAGCCTTAATGATTGTAAAAATGGTCTTCTAAAAGTGCTTTGATTATGAGGCAAATTAGTTGTGCGTCAGTAATTTTAGAATAGTTAAAACGTTCTACACGCCCGAACTTAGAACCAGGATGGTTACAAATGATAGGAATGGACTTTCTGGTTAAAACCACGGTTATGTAAGCTGGCGTATCCAAATAGGAAAGCCAAAGCTGGCCTTGGGTAATGTCCCTTTTAATACGACATCATTTGTTTATTTTCACAGATCATGTAGCTCCGGGACGTTACATTAATTCCGTAAAGCCACTATTCCAGATTAACTCCAAACGTTTAAACGATAAATTTGCCTTAAACATTTTTAAAATTAATATTTGTATTTTTCGTTTCTAATTACAGGAATAAGCAAACTGAATTATTAAATTACGAAACCGGTGATATATTTAATACTTAAATAACATTTAATACAAGATAAATCCGTATGTTCACTGACGTGCTTAAATAGAGTTTAAGAAATGCAAAAGATACAATATATCTAAAGGAGTCACAGTAGCCGAGTGGTTAGAGGCAAGGCTAATACATACTGTTGGTACTGGGTTCGATTCCCGGACTATAGGTCTTGGATTTTATTTAATGGTTAATATAAGAATTAAATAGTAAAGAATGTTCTATTCGCTTCCGTCCACGACATCTAATACTCGTATGATAGCCTCCCTGAAAAACATAGGCATTACTTTATATCGTAGGAACTTTTTTCGAGAATATCTCAAGAAACGAAAAATAATCGATTCAAATATCGATTCGATAATAAATTGACAGTCCTAATTATGAAATTTTCTTCCAACATGGAATTTCAACTATAAATTTAACTCTTCTTTTTTAAATATCAATGGCAAACGATCGACTTTTCTGGCAGAAGTGGTATTAAATTGAATCGATGCAACAAAATGATTGAAACACCCATGCAGTCGACTGCTGTTTAGTTTCCGGCTCATACGCATATATATCCATGATTCGTCACCTGTTACAATCTTATATACGTCTTTTGAAGCACCGCCATTGTATTTCTTAAGCATTTGTTTGCACCAATCGACATGAGCATCTTTTTGAGATTTTGTCAGATTATGTGGGATCCAACGAGAACAAACCTTTTTCACGGCTAAATGATCATGCAATATTGCTGGTGGTTCAAGTGGAAACGTCAGATAGCACCTGACAACACTCAGTGTTGCCAAGGCTCAAAATATGAGTAGTGCCCCTCGTAATTTCAAAATTCCCAATTGCGCTTAGTTCTGCTCGTGCAAAACTAAGTGACTGTTACTAAATACATTAGCATCACCCATCCATGCCTTATTATTTATTATTTTTATCAGATTTTCAGTGATAAGAAGTGTGATTTACAGGAACCACTGCCCAGCCAAAAGTAAGTACTACCCGGTCTTAATTATTCAGAAGTACTTACTACTGAAATACCCAATTCGAATGTGGATGTTCATAAAGACAAGAAATGAATTCACTAAATAGTTAGCCCAAGTTAATACAGTAATACACAGTGTGTGAGAAAGAGATAGAAATAATAATTTTATCTATCAAATATGGCAGCTGATGAAGACCCCCCCTCCATTCCCTTGAGTTAGCAACGCCTAGCTTGCCTTTGAAGCTAGAAAACTAGATGAGCCACTATGTGTCATAGAATCAATACATGCGAAGCCAAGATACACGCAGCCGGCAAGTCACGTAAAGCGCCTGGCTCACGTCTCAGTACGATTGCCTGCAAGATATATTTGTCCACTTCTTACAGTTAGAAAACTAGATTTGATACGTATGCAATTCTTATTATCAAGATGGCCTAATAATCGGAGAGGAAATATTTATTAGTTCTGTTTTCTAACAGATTATACGAGGGTCGTTTGAAAAGTCCGTGCAAAAATAAAAACTACTTAATTTTTTGGGGTAAACCTTTTTTATTTTTCAACATAGTCTCCTTTTAGGCTTATACACTTCGTCCAACGCTGCTCTAGTTTGTTGATCCCTTCCGAATGATAGGATTTGTCCAAGTCTGAAAAATAGCCATTCGTTTTTGCAATCACCTCCTCGTTTGAATAAAATCTTTTCCCCGCCAGCCATTTCTTCATATTGGGGAACAAATAGTACGAGGGAGCCAAGTCTGGAGAATAGGGGGGATGTGAAACAAGTTGGAACCCTATTTCCATTAATTTTGCGACCACAACTGCTGAGGTGTGAGCTGGTGCGTTGTCGTGATGGAAAAGGACTTTTTTTGTGGGCCAATCGTGGGCGTTTTTCTTGCAGCTCGGTTTTCAAACGGTCCAATAACGATGCACCTGTAATAGTTTCACCCTTTTCCAGATAGTCGATGAGGATTATTCCTTGCGAATCCCAAAAGACAGTCGCCATAATCTTTCCGGCCGAAGGAACGGTCTTCGCCTTTTTTGGCGCAGATTCCCCATTGTTTAGATTGTTCTTTGGTCTCAGGAGTGTAGTGATGTATCCATGTTTCATCCACAGTGACGAAACGACGCTTAAAGTCCTGCGGATTCTTCTGAAACAGCTGTAAACCGTCCTTGCAACACTTCACACGATTTCGTTTTTGGTCAAGCGTGAGCAATCGCGACACCCATCTTGCGGATAGCTTTGTCATGTCCAAATGTTGATGCAAAATATTATGTAACCGTTCATTCGAGATGCCCACAGCACTAGCAATCTCACGCACCTTCACTCTTCTGTCATCCATCACCATATCATGGATTTTATCAATGATTTCTGGAGTAGTAACCTCAACAGGGCGTCCAGAACGTTCAGCGTCACTTGTGCCCATATGGCCACTCCGAAAATTTTGAAACCACTTATAAACTGTTCTAATCGAAGGTGCAGAGTCACCATAATGTTTATCAACCTTCTCTTTAGTCTCCTGAGGCGTTTTGCCTTTCATAAAGTAATGTTTAATCAACACACGAAATTCTTTTTCGCCCATTTTTTGAAAATCACTCGACTTCCTCGATTCAAACGAATGCCAAACACAAAGAAATAGACCGATCTGGCTGAAACTTGGTGTGTGTTCTTCTAAGAGATGCTACTAACTAAACATAACCTCGATACGCGCCAGTAGTGCTATCTCTCTGACTTTGCACGGACTTTTCAAATGACCCTCGTAGATTTTCGAATTTGAGTTAATTTAGGTGCATACTACGTCACTTTCATTGGCAGTTTACGAAATTATTATTTTGTTTTCTGCAACTGCAAAGGTATAAAAATGAACAGTCCTATTATTATATTTAAATTAGCAGAAAAGGATCAAATGCTAATCTATCTTTTATGCAATATTGCTGTTAGTAAGTTCTCATTTTTACATTAAGCATACCAATTAAATTGATGCCATATTAAAACTGTTCGGTAGGACAGTAGCCGTAGAATCTACGGTCCTACACTGAATCAAAAACCAGGAATTATACACTCAGTTCAAGGATCCAGATGCAGTAAAGAAAATAAAGCTAGGTAGACTACGATGGACAGGACATGTAGCTAGGATCAGTGAAGATGAGATCGCTAGGAAGGTACTAGATGGAAGCATGCAAATATCCAGGCAGACCAAAGCAGCGCTGTGAGGATAGTGTGACAAAGGATGCTGCATGTTTGTTAGGACTTCCAAATTGGAGGGCAGCTGCGCAGGAAAGAGACGCCTGGACGGGCACGTCTTCAGGAGACCCAAGATTCTACAAAAGTTTTAGAGCCATTTAAGGAGAGTAAGTAAAAAATTTAAAAGTGTTAAATTTAGTATTAATAACAGTTTTGGATGCAGAACAAAAATAACCAAGATAATGTTCATCAGTTTGTTGGATAATCACTAGTTTCTGAAACACAATACATTATTGTATATAGGTAAATAAATACATACGAATCCTAACAATTATAGTGGTATTTACAGCCTTTTATCACTTTTCTGAATCAAAAACCAAAATAACTAAATTAAACTTAAAAATCAGAGAAAAAAAAGTAAGAATTGACACCAAAGCTTCGTCACCTAGTCACACAGTTGTACCAACACACCAAGACTTGCACTAAGGATAGAATAAAATAATATATAATGTCCCTTAACCCTGCATTGCCAATGCTCGAACTTAGTCAGTTATTGCCAATGTGGAGTCATTTTGACTCCATAATTTATTTTTATATTTTTTTTTTTACATTGATTTCAATTTTAATAATAAAATTAGCTTTAAAGGATGAGAAAGAATAGGAATTAAGGACGAAAAAACAAATTTTGTCCACAAATCGGCTTTAACATTTCACGCAGAAGGAATTAACTTCAACTTAGGATCGCAGTAATTTCGCAGAATTTTCTAGAACCCTGATTGGCTGCCTTCTGATCAGGGACTTTTTCATTTTTTTAAATTAAATTCGCTATTTTTTCAATTACTGTGCGCTGTTGTGACACAGATTGGAAATAACCCAATTCGCTATAAGTTTTTGCTGCAATTCGGGCAAAAAATCAATTCCAGAAAGAAACTTTTCTTTTGTGCCTTGATACTTTCTATGAAAATTTATCAAATAAGCATTTAGGCAATAATCTGGAGTCTAGTTAATAACAAGAAAATCTACTTATATTACCAATCAGGAGTCGAAATGACTCCCGATACATTCACCTGTAAAGCCAAATCTGGAGTCAAAATGACTCTTATGATTCAAAGTAAACTAATCTGCAAAAAGAAACGTAAGAATTCCACGGTCTTCAGCTCCGTGACTATCTAATGGTGAGAGAGTGGGGATAGCATATCTAAGAGCATTTCGGGGATAGCCAATGAGATGTGGGGAAACAGAGACCATTCCTATTTTTTTTTTGGGAGTCAAATTGACTCCAGATTGGCCATGCAGTGTTAAGCAATCTCACTATCCTCCACTAAAATCCGTTAATCCCAAGAACTATCCTATTCTATTATTAGGAAATCCTAACTGCTGATGGCCAAAGAAATCTATCCGATGGAATAAAAGTGAACCTTGTTATTTTTTGGAAATCATACAGTTAAACTCTAAGCGCTATTATTTTACTAATTACTACTCTCGTGACCCTAAGCTCAAATTGTTCATACACTATCTATCTCCTGCAGATTTCTCATTCCTTACTGCTCGTCAATATCTACAACTGCTCCATTCTTCTTCTCTTACAATGGACATCTGTTGCACTTATCGCATTTACTTTTTTTTTCGACTTTATTTTTGAATTCGCAACTGCGTAATACAAAACGCAATAAGCAAATATGATAGCGTAACATATAGTACATAAATGTGATATAGAAAGATAAAATAAAATAATATATAAAGAAAAAAACAAAGTATAATAATAAATAAATAAGTAAACAAAATAAAATCACTGGAATGGCGTGAATGAAGGCCATCCAACGATGACCATCATAAGTCGGTTAATGTAAATACCGAATGAGTGGAATACGAAGGAGGGCCTTGTTTATCTTTCGACCAGGTGATCCCGAGGCCACCGGCGCTTCAGTCTGCGAGGAGGATTTGACGGGAGGTTAGTGCAGGACAGGTTGTTGATTAAGGGGTTATGATGCTGGTAAAGTTTGGAGTGGAATTTGATGTAGCGGGACTGGGCAACGTCAGAAACAAATGGGATTCGCAGATCCGGTGTGAATGGTATGGTTGCTCACGTAGAAGGGTGCGTCAGTGATGGTTCGAAGGATTTTTGACTGGAGGGTTCGAACGCTTAGCTGTTCCGTACAGTTCAAGTCCGTAAGTCCAGATAGGAGCGAGTAGGGCTGAGTATAGTCGTTTCTTGTTTGTAAGAGTCAGTTTCGACCGTTTGTCGAGTAGTCTTTTGAGCATTCGATATCTCTGGTTTAGTTCAAGTCGTTTGAGTCTAGTATGTGCATCCCACGTGAGTCGCTTGTCAAGGTATATTCCAAGATAACGAACGGTATCCGCTACAGGAATAGGAATGTGATTCAGGTATACTGGAGGGAGTGAAGGATATGCAGCGGGAGTGTTTACTAGATGCACATTTTTCAATAAATACATTTAAACAAAGATTGTGACAAATAATTTGTATTCCTGTACTTTTTTTATATATTTTTATTGCAATCACTGTCTCCAATAAGGAATGACAGCCGTAGGAGCGACGACGGCTGTTGAAGAAAGATCTTCCCTTTTTTTTAACAGGCCCCATTTTCTCATTTATATCTGGGCTCTTTTCATATTAATCTTGTGCAGAGCACCCTAGCTCGGCTGGCCATTTAATCTTGCCAAGTCACATTCATCATGAAATGAATAATTACCTCTAAACTGCGATCGACGGTGAATGAGTCAAATCTAGCCTACCTGTCTGTCTTTTTTTTTTATATTTTATTTTATTTTTATTTTTATTTAATTTATTTTTATGAAACGTTCGTTTAGAAGTGAGACACTAGCAAACTCCATTCACTCATTTTATAATTAAGATAATATTCTTCATTTTACAGTTAAACAACCAAGTCTTATTTTCATTTCGGATTCATCTTCGGAGGTTCATAAATAGGTAGATTGATTAAACAAATCAAAATATTTATCCAAGAATATAAAATTATAATTATTATTTATTCACTTATTTTTATTTATGTATTTTTTAAATTTAAGGAGCGTTCAACATCTGAATTCCATTGTCACTGGCGCACCCAGGGTTTTTTCGGGGACAAAAATAATGTATCCCGTTTCCAAATAGTGGGGAGATACTCTATACTCCTATCTTCCCGTTAAGCTTAATTCTCAACTGGGTATCGTCGGGTCTCAAATTTGACCCGCGCGTTTTTCTTTTGTGTGGCACTTTGTAGGAATTAACTATAAGCATATCTCCTACTATGAATTATCCTATTTCATCCTCACTAACAATCGACCATACAGATCAGTCGTTCTTCGAGCAGTGCAAGTAAATAAAATATAGGTTTTGGGTCAAATTTGAAACCGACAATACCATTTACGTTAACTTTTTTCTTAATAGCTTTTTATTTTTATGTTTTAGTGTTTCTTTTCTGTTCTATTTTTTAATATTATTCTATAATATTAAAAATTATATAGTAAATATTACATAATATTTAATATTATTGCTGATAACTGGTTCTCTTCAGTTAAGCTGGACCATTAATTAGGAAAGCTAAATTTGTCTTAGGCTGGAAACATAGTGGAGCAAACATAGCGATGATAGCGAAGAGCAAAGCGGCGAAATCAAACACAAGTTATCATATGGGACCGCGCATAGTAGAGAGCAAAGCGAAGATAGAACAACGCTATCTCTAGAGAGTAGAGCAACGCGTTATGACATGTTTGATTTCTTCGCTCTCATCGCGCTCAATTTTTAAAGGTTATTGCTCATAGGTTATGGATATTGATACATTTATTGGTTTAGTTTGTTTAAAGAAACCTCTGTGGGACCGTAATATTGGCGAAGCTACAATAGTTTTTAACAATTAATAATTAATAGTTAAAATTAATTAACAATTAGTAGTTAATGGAGAATTCAGGTAATTTTTGCTACATTTAATTTGGTTCTCAATCCCTTAATGCTAACTTTCATCTAAATACTAGCCAAAATTAAATTACATTTTCACGTCCTACTACTTCTGATCAGAACGAATTCTCCAATCCTTCTTCTGTAGCGTCGTACTACTCCAGTTTTTCAGATGAACAACATTAATTTACGACAAATCATGTAGTAGTGATTTAATAAAATTATTGTTTTTTTTTATAATTGACTAATTTCTTTTTATCTGCATATATTTCTATTTTGTTACCTTAAAGTAACTGCTAGGGTTAATGGGGTTACACTGGGCTAGTATGTAATCAAATGTTGAAATAGATATTCTAAAATACGAATGAATCTTGCCAGGATGCTCCCGAAGTTGTTGATACAAATGATAGAATTCGCCAAGTTCATGTCTAAATATGTTTATACACTGCAGGAGAAAGGCGTCTAAACTCGGTCACTATGTGCATGCGACTCTTTGCTCGCTGCTAGTCGCTCTCTTTGATCTGAAGCAGCTATCATCGCCGCTTTGCTCGCCGCTCCACTATGTTTCCAGCCTTACTCGGGGGACATTACGAAGAAAAATAAAAAAGAAAACCCCTCTTATATAATTCCAAATTCGGAACTTCATTGTTTGTTTTTACTGGCAACAAAACGGTGGTTTTTTGTACCAGAAACAAAACATTTATGTTATACTCGCATCATGATAATTAGGTACTTGCAGAATTGTGGGGAAAAATGCAACTTTTGCAATTTTTAACTTATTTTTTTGGTTTTCTTGATCTTATGAAACAAATTTAACAAAATATTCATCATTTTCGTTTGCTAAATAAATTTTCTAAGAAAAACTAAATCAACTTTAATTATATCAATGGCCTTTTAAAAGTAATGTGCATTTAAAGTTTCGGGTCAAAGCTGACCCGACGATACCAGTTGAAGTTGAGATTTTGAGGATGCTAGTTAAGGGGTTAAACCAAAAACAGTTTCCCCCAGTGGTTGGGGTAAAGGAGTGAACAAAATAAAATTACAAGTTAGAACGTTGAGAATTGAAAGTAAGTGACACGAGGATTGGGCCCAGTTTTTTTTGCTTTTGCTTTTGTTTTTTTTTAATTGCAGTAATTTTGTTGTGTAGAACTAAATATGAAGAAGATCCAGTATGGGATGCTGACACCATTACCATGTACGTGATCCACACACATAACAGCTGCTCCACAAAGCGGGCTCTCCAAACAGATAAACCATCTGCTCCAAAAACGCCTAAAGTTTCCTTAATTGCTTTCAATAACATTCGTTTTTATTAATTTTATATTTAAATACTACCAAAACCTTTTCTTTTTGCGATTATTACCATTCGTACTAATTAGCTTCTAGCATTCATTTTGTCGGAAATGTATCTTAATATTTCGTTTGTAGGAAAATGGTTAGAAAAAAGTATAGTGCAAACAATTACATATCTTTCTCTGACTACTATACTCCAAATTCTAACTTACAGCATTTAAGGTAAGGTAGTTCACTTATAAGATGTTAACAACACAAAATTTATAGGACAGGAATTTTAAATAAGGATTCGTTGACCGGTGATGTGGATCTCTTCCCCTTGGAGTGACGCCAACCTTACTTCCGTTTCTCTCCAGAGTATAGCTTACTGAATTTGGTGATTTTGGAGTAGGGCATGCAACCGAAAGACCTGCAGTTGATGATTGTCTAACGACGGGTTATTTATTTAGCCGGAGATGGTGATTAGACAATGTACAGTTTTCGTAAATAAATCTCTGGCCAGAGATATGCACCTATGTGCTCTTACTATGATGACGTACTTCTTGTGAAGTACTTGGTTAACCCGGAGACCCGGGCAAGCCAAATGATACAAGCTAAGCCGGTTTCTAACTTCGGTCTAGTTCTTTATACACGTCATCTTGGAGAATGGACACCATCACCAACAGACTTACTCTTGCTACCGGACAGACTAACCAAACTCTGCACTAAGTGAAGAATTAAAAATAAACCACGATAAGACTAACCGCTATACTCTTCACCAAACGCAGATCCTCTTGTGGTTTTACCCACATTAACTACCTAGGCCTAACTTTGGACTAACAAACTGACTTTCACTACACACGTTCAGGACAAAAGTAAACTCAGGCAAACTGGACTACACGACTATTATTTCCTCTACTCTCACGTGACTCCAAAATGACTGTGGACCAACAAAACTCCTCCTCTACAAAGTGGGTCATCAGGCCGATGTTGCTCTAAGTCTGCTCTGCCTGGAGCCTGACTTGTAGTAGCAACATCAAGAAACTCCAGGACAACATAGTTCTCAGACTCTCCTCGACGCACTAAAATTGATGCACTCCACGAGACTGCATCCATTATCCCCCGTACACTCCTATATCCAAAACCGTCTTCAGAAAACTCCTTTCCATCCTAGACTGTTATCCTAATCCACTCTGCCGCGACATAGCCTCCTACAGATCCTTCTATTCCCTACAGACACTAAAGACTAAAACACATCCTTCTCTAACTTTCTGCAATAGCTGAAGGTTTTTCCTTCCTTTTTCCCTGCATTCTGTATCCTATACCTTAACCTTTCTTGTTATCCTCACTTGTTATGAAGGTTACAATGTTTTTGTACATTGATACTTCGAATATTTATTTATTTTTGTACATATTTATGTTATAATAAAGATTTATTCTATTCTATTCGGTCTAGTTTGCATAATCTGTAGTTTGTAGTTTTTAATCGTACATTATATTCAAATGCAAATTTACCTAATCCATATTTCCTATAACTATTCTAAAATCAATTTTAATTCCATTCGTTGGGCCAAAAACTGTTTTTAGTATTACCAAGAGCACTTTGCTTGCGTTTGCAAGTAATATCTCTTTATAGGGCAGGTAAAAAATCCTGGAAAGCTGTTCCATGAATCAGACAAGGTAAAAGACTAATGCCCGATCTGTATAAAATCAATAACGCGGAGACCCTAATATCAAATAAAAACCAGATCTCTTTGGTGACTGGACTCTTTGAAAAGATTCAGTAAACAACTATTTAAATCGCTATCTCGGTGCAGACTACGACAGGCTACTTATATCATATTTGACTGTGTAGCTATTGTGTAGTTTGTGGTATGAGATATTTGGTTCTGTGCACGACGAAGACTTAAGGATAACGAAATGGAGCCTTGTAAGGAGGGGAGACTTTAAGTAAAGTAAAGTGATTGCCTATTTTTTCAGGTGGGCCTTACGTCCAACTACCAAATTAGGTGTCGTGGACGGAGGTGACTAGCAAACCTACTTTACTACAAAGTTCTCAAATTAAACATTAAATAAAATCCAAAGGCCTAGACCCTGGAATCCAACCCAATACCACAATACTTATTAGCTTCGCAGGACTCCGCCTCTAACCCGCTCGGCTACAATGGCGCCTGGGAGACTTTAAAAGATCGTCCATGGTGCCTCGAGAAACATGACTTACTCGATAATTATAACAATATTAGGCCTATCACTTTGGTTTCAAAGTTTTTTCGTATTTTTTGTACAGTCGTTGTTTATTTTCTTTTTTCTTTTTTAGAAGTTAATCTTCAGCAAAGATGATTCTTTTTTTTTGGTAAATGTAATTCATTTTCCTTTTTTCTCGTTTCAATAACTGATTTTTGACAAGGTAAGTGAAGTATATACGGAGGCTCTGAATTGAAAGGTAACTTCAATAAATAGAAAAATTAAATTAATTAAAAAACTGAATATTAATTAATAAATAGAGGGATCGATAACAGTCAAGTCTCCATGCTCCACTTACTGGGCAACAAAAGTAAGATTACTTCTTCTTACGGCTGTAAGTGCTGCGTTTTATTCCACGAATTTTCTCAAAGTAGTTTTGAGATAATACTGAGAGCAAAGTAAATGGTTTTTGTAATCAAGATTAAAGAGTAAAAACAAGATTTAATTTAATTTTATTATTTTTTTTAATGTAAGGCGCGTCAATGTAAGGGGCTCATTGGCGCCCGGAGCTTTTTCCAGTGCACGGCCGGCCTCCGGGCAGTATTCTATCGATGTAAGAAGCTCCTAGGAAGAGAGAAAATTTTAACCCTTGAGCCGTCACCTTATGTGAAGTGCTATAAGCCGTCACCTCGGGTCATATTGACCCAGCATTAAAAACTATTAAATAAAAAGGAAAAACTAACTAATATCATGTTACAGGGAATAGAAATCGAAGACAAAACATTTATTTATACTTTAATAAAACAGAAATACAAATTTTTAAAAAAATCAGTAACATAAAGATGTAATTTCTAAATGAGGTGCTGCTTAGCATGTAATGAAAAACAGAGAAAATATTTACAGTTTACAATTAAAATTAAAACAGTTAATTAATTACAATTATTTCTACAGTTAGTGCAAATAGTTACTGAGTGTATCTTACATAGGTAATTTTTACAGTTACAGCAAAAAGTAGGATATTTATTGTCCCTTGTACTAGGGCATATGTGGCATCTTCTTCGTTTTTTAGGGTTAGGAATGTCTTCTCCATTTGTTGCAATCGGAAGAATTGTTGCGCCTTCTTCTTGCAGATACATATTGATCCTCACCTTCAAATTCCGTGGGATCACGGTGCTCAGCGACCTTCTGATAATGATGTTTCGCAATAATTGATGCCCCAAACTTTTGATGTAGGTGCGTCGGTCCATTTTGAAATTTATATTTTTACGTAGAGCATTATTTTTATATGTGATATATGCATTAATGACTGACACATTAAGTAAGTGGTAAAAAATGGCCATGGGCCATCTATTTGTTTTTCTTCCTACAGAATAATTTGCACAAAGTTGGTCATTAGTGTTCTACCCTTCTTTTGGTAGCATTGGAAAAAGTTATAATTTCGGGTTTATTTTTGTTCCCTGTTCCGCTGTCAATGGATTTATCGCTATGCATTGTAGATAACAAAATTACTGCTCTTGATTTTTTGGGTACATAAGACACCATAGAAATTTTTCTTTGTGAACCCAAAAAAGGGAAGCTGTTCGCTTCCCTTGACTTGTGTGGCAGAAATGCAGTGGGGATTTCTGGCTTATTTTTCTTTAAGAGTCCCAACAAAGGTTGAGAAATGAACTAAGACTAAGAAATGAACGGCACAAACTGTCATCTCGGGTCAAAATGGCTGGTTCGCGCCCGTACAGCAGGCGGCGGGAAAAAATCCTATGCCATCTCAATCAAAGTACGTCACAAAGAGAATAAATAAAAATTTTGCGAGCCCAGCCCTTATAGATATTAAAATAGAAGACTTGAATGTATGAACTGGGTCAATATGATCCGACGTGACGGCTGAAGGGTTAAACCCCCAACTCCCCCAAGTCGTACTCGCGACTTATTTCCAGTAAAATCAATTTCCAAAAATTTGAGGCGATTGCAGTACGTACTCTTTACTACGAGAAAGAGAAAGCAAAAAAAATAAAAAATGAAATAAAATTTTAAATACCGGCTAGTAAAGAGCCGGGCTGAAAGAAATCTGCAAATCTGCAGCCATTGGAAGGCTCGGCCCCCCTCCATTCCCGATCAAGTGAGCAAGGGGCAATTTTTAATTTGGAACATTCCAGCAGGCTAGAATCCGGCCGCCGCCTCTGCCGCCTTCGCCCCACTTCCGCTAGACCCTTTTATTGGTTTTAATGCCTCTCAATTGAAGGGAGCTGTGCGTCCGCCGCCACACAGAGAGAAATTGTATGATTAATTTCTCTGCAGTCTAGAATCATTTTCCTCAGCCATACACTTCCTTGATGGGCATCAATTAAAGCGGCAAACTGTAATTAATAGATTGGGGGCTGATCACGGTCTTGATATTAAATTCTCTATTTAAAGTTACAGACACTATTTTAAGATTTACGTTACACAAAGTGCCAGTAATATTACTTTTAGATGATCGATGGTAACTCTTACCATTTATTCCAGTTTAAACGTTTACGGTCTCGTAACTTCCAATAATAACATTTAATTTAATTTATATACAAATCATGTACAACATTCAAAAATTGTCTCGAAAAATTACTGTTTTTCGCAAGGAAAATTCGGTTCCAATGATCCGATGGTGATGCAAGTATTATATTACCTAATATAAGTACGAAATTCCGGTTTGTTACGTTTAAACATGGCCAAACACTGCTCAGAATCATCAACACGTTCTTGTTTTGGGTCAACAGTGAGCAAACGCGGCACCCACTTTGAACAGAGCTTTCTCATAGTCAAATGCTCATTGCAATATAAAACCAACACGTTCTTTTGATATCTTTACGATGTCAGCTAACTCACGCAACTTCACTTTTCGATAATTCAAAACGATTTTGTGGATTTTTGTTTATGTTTTCTGGTGTTATCGCCTCATTTGGACGTCCACTGCGTTCTGCATCATCGGTGACTCTACGACCACGTTTGAAGTCCAGCAAACCAACGTTTTATTGTTGTTTCTGATGGAGCAGAGTCCCCATAACACTTTTCAAGCCATTGCTTCGCTTGAACGGTATTTTTTCCCATCAAGAAGCAGTGTAAAATTAAAACACGAAATTGTTTTTGATCCGTTGTCTTGAAAATAACAAAAGGAGCGTCACTCTTAGCGCAATAACTCACAAACTAATGAATAGAATATCATGAAATTTTAACAGCTGTCTTTTGAAGGTTAGTACTAACTGGAAAAGAGGTGAATGCAATGCAACTAGCGCCACCTATGTGTTAGGCCCGGGACTTTTCAGCCCATGTGTTATTAAAACATGAAATATTAACTTTACTTTCACAACTGCAGTACATAGCAGCAATAAGTGATGCGCATTATTTGATATACGTATATTGAATGAATGAGTTATTCAATTGAAAATTACCCCCATTTTCTGGAACGTGTCATTACTGGTGTCGAGTCTTAGGTGTTTAAGTACCACCCAAAAACCAAGCGCCAGAGCATGGAGTGGCACACTTTAACCTCTCCAAAGCCCAAAAAAGCAAGTATGGCGAAGTCGAAGATTGTAATGCATGCTGATTTGTTTTTTCGATATCCACGGAATCGTCTACAAACAGTTTCTACCTCAAGGTTAACGGTCAATCAAACACTTTTACCGAGAGGTTCTTGAAAAAACTTCGAAAAAGGGTCATTCGTGTGAGACCAAACATCAAGCACAAGTGGGTGTTGCATCATGATAATGCTCCTTGTCACACAGTAATTTCAATAAACGGTGTTTTTGGCCAGTAAAACCATTCCTGTGGCTCTTCAGCCTCCTTATTCGCCTGACTTGAGTCCTTGTGACTTTTTTCTCTTCCCAAAGTTGAGAAAAATCACCTGAAGGGAACTCATTTTGGGACAGTTGTAAAACATTCAAACGGCTGTAACCGACCAGCTGAAGGCTATTCCAGTATCCGGAGTTCGAGCACTGCTATGAGAAGTGGAAGAAACGTCTCCAGCGCTGTGTGGCTTCAGAAGGAAGTTATTTTGAAGGTGACAATATAGAATTGTAATTCTTTTTGAATAAACAAATTTTTAAAAAATCAGTCTCATTACTTAATTTACAGAGCAGTTGAAAATTTTAACAAAAATCATCGAGAACGAAGTTTTTAGACATTAAAGTAAGAATTCATTGTTCTAAGAAACGTTTTGAGGCTCTGGGTATGTTCTTTCGTTTGGAATAAGCAGATTTGCTGTAAGATAAAGGATAGAATAGTTATGGCCGTTTTTATGGTGAAAAACGCGGAATATCGACGGAAAAGTTAAAAATGCAAATATCTTGGACACTATTGAGAATCGGGCCAAAGTGAAGAGAATATTTTTTGTTGCATTTAAGCTGCTGAACCACCTCTCGAAGTTTCGACCACTCCTCCGTGTACAACCTGTATTGAACAAGTCGAAATCTAGTGACGATTCCTAATGCCAGGTGAAAAGCTAAGTATATGACACTCGTTCCAAAATATCCTAACGGCGATTTTACATAATATATAATCATCTTCATGTCGCCTATGTTGCCCACCACCTGACAAAAAGAAAAAGAAGCTCTAGGGTGACAATTCGGGGCGATAGTCGATGGTGCCAGGCGAATGTGGAATTCCATTAAAATAATCTGAAGAAGATCATTTTCCTGAGTGTAAAAGTAAAGCTAGATTTTAATGCTAAATGAAAAATTCATTAAATTTTATTCTCTATCACTTATACTACTTATTTTAAGGCTGTTGCAGGATCTTATTAAAGAAATAGAGGACTGTAGTGTCATCTACATAATGTAGGATAATTTAAGGAATGTTTCGAATATCCGCGGTGATAATCGTGTAGAAAATAGAGCCGAAGATTCTTCCTGGAGACATCATTGTCTGTGTCTGTATAAAATACAGCTATTAGTCCCATACCTATTGATAAAATTGTATTTAAGGATGATGTAGTAGGTGACTGGAAGGATATCTAACTTGAGCTTCCACAGCAGACAGCCTTCTTCAAGTAGAATGAATAGGTAGGCTTTGTAAGGATGGCGTATACGACCGGCGAAATGCGGAGTAAGTTCCGACTGATCTGACTGTAGCGCAAATGCTATTGTATCTTCAGAAAGTGGTTTTATTGTTCTACGAAGCCCACTATTGAAAAAAGGGGAACCATTGCTTTCTACGTATCTTGAATGTTCGCATTAAAGCCACAATATACGTATTTGTGCAGGAGTGATCATAAAACGGGAAATCATAATCCCATAATCGTCATATTACTAGAAAAGACAGCTCGCCTTACAGGCTATAAACTCCTATGAAGTCTGGCCAATGCTGGTGTGAATACATACATTTTTTTGGAAAAACTTAATGTTCAAAATTTTACAAAATCGCTATATAGTTTTCCTTACGAGGGGATAAGATAAAAAAAAATACCATAAGAGTAAAATGTCGAGGGGAACCCTCTAAGCTACTGCAGCGTGAGATAATGACAAGTAGGCTCGGAGTTAATGTTGTGTGCAGCCATTTAGTGAATGCACTGCCAGATAAGGAGATAACTGCATCCCCCTTGTGGTAAAAGCGCCCACCCACACTTCCTTATAGTTCGGCTGCAGCACTGCAACTACACAGCTAAACTACTCGGAAAAAATAAAAACACATTTCTGTGATGTGTAGAATGAAACATTGAGCTGTGAACGGTTGACAAGAATTTATTGTACCAATTACTGGTAAATAACAAAACTTGGTTCATTTTTCCAATTTCTTTTACCACATTAAGTAATAGGAGAAGTTATTGCTGTCATGAAGATCTCATCGAAAATATCCTCTTTGACATATTCCAAATGGATTTCAGTTCTTCATAGATCTTGATACAGTCTTGGTTTCAGTCTTCTTGAAGTTGTAGACTCGGCCAAGGTGGTTGTAGATGGCAGTGTGTGAAGGGTGAGGAAGAAGTTGTCTGTTAGTTTGGTCATGTGAGTGTGAATGGCTTGAATGTCCAGTTCTCCTGTGTATTTGTCCTGTGTATTTGTGGGTTCCCAGTAAACCATGGGGGCTAGCTGTAATCTCTAGACTGGGCCGGCTGGATGTTAAAAGAGGTCTAAGAAGCGTCTTGTAGAGCAGTACAGTGCTAGCAGTGTTTAGAGCGGTGTGTTTCTGTTAATTAGTGGGTATAACTGTTTCAGTCTATGCTTGTTGATGTACAGTCTCCAGGTGAGTTGTTCATCTAGGTTCTAGGATTACGGCCAAGATCATTTTGTTTCCAAAGGATTTCCTGGTTGTTGAGTTAAAACAGGCGTAGGTCTTCATTACAGAACCTACGAAGGGAGAAGATTTTTGCTCCCGTTTTAGAAGGATTCAGCTTTAGCTTCCATCTTTGGAACCAGTTTTGATAATAAGTCAACAGGATGTTTGTAAGTCAGTAATGCATTGGTGCATTTCTTTATTAATCATACTGTATTGTCTTCGTACGTAGCTGAAGACAGTAGAGAAAGGTTCTGGAATGTCTGAGCAGTAAAGGAATAGAGTACTCATGATTGCCTCTTGGGGGATTTCGGCAAGTATCTGTATTTTAATACTCTACGTATTAAGAAATAATAAAATAACTGAAATTTTTGGTTTTTGAAGATAATTAGTGAATTAGAACCTTCGAAATAGTAGTAACTGAGAATTTTACTGCTTCATTAACGGGACTACACATTGATAACCCCATTTTTAGCAATAATTATAACAAAAAAAAAAAAAAAGTTAATAATATGATTAAATAACGGATTACATAAAAAAAAATATAATTTGTTTAAAAAGGAATTTGTAATTTACAACTGTCTTGAATTGCAGTCAGAGAATTTCAATGTATTTTGTAACTAAAATTGTTTTAGCTTAAATTTTAGATTGTAGTAGCCAGTTGGTTTAAAAAGTTTTATGATAGAAGGTTGATGGAGAAGTTTCTAGACTGAGACTGTTAGTAAAATTGCTTATTATGTGCTAAAGTTTCCTTATTTCATAAACTCTGAGCCTATTTAATCAATTTTGTAAACTGAGTTATCCGAATTATACGTACTATGGGGGGCTTCCTTGAGCCCCATCTTCAGTGTAGATATAAAGTTGTATACAGAAAGTCAACGTTATTTACATTATATTTACATAGCAAAATATTAAAGTAAGTACATAAAATAAAAGGGACAAATATTTACAGAAAAAAAAAACGCATAAAAGTAACATTTTATGAAGGCTGAACGTGTTAAACATTTATTTTCTTAACTAAATTATCAGAGATGGCTTTTTATTTTAAAGTTATCTATTGGCAAAATTTACTTAGATAGATTAGTAATAGAGAGATTTAAGTAATGATCGTCTCTTTACTGGCATTCACTTACTTTAGACTCATTAATTTCATTCGAAGCTTCAGTGTATTTATTAAATATTAATTCGCAACGTAACACTTGTCTTATTTCATACAGTCGACCTAATAGCATCAACTCGTGTAATCTGCGATTAAGCGTCTTAGGTTGTCTTTCCGTTTTGTAAAGGTGAGTTTATACCAAGCAATCGAACAAATTAATGTTCTAATGCAGGTTTAAAATTCAATCTTCGGTTCCTAATGGTCCCCAAAGTTGTGCATTCTATTACGTCAATAATATTAGACGTATAGATTCATCATAAATTAGGCATCGCGAATTCGGAGGGCAATTTAAACAATTTTTTTTTTTGTAGCGATTTTAGAGGTAGGCTCAATAAATGTACAATTTTTTCTGTAATTGGGTGTACTCCTTAATTCATTAATGCATTGAATAAATATACAGGGTGTTCATTTTAAGACGGCTTAAAATGCATTTCATGCTTCAATGGTTATACTGAGCAAAAAATGGTAGAGAAAAAATTTGTTGCACGTCATCTCTAGTTTCAGAATATGTGACTTGATTTTAGATTCCTGCCCGCATACGCGGCTGACACCGCGATTAAAAGTGAGGGTTCATAGTTGAACCCCAGTTTCATATACACAGTTTTAAAGAGTTTAAAAAGTTATGAAAGAATCCGGAAACCGCAATTCGATATCTTTAAAATTAAAGGTGCTAGGCCATTTCAAAATCTGGTATTTATTAATCATATTTCAATTTTTTAACTTGCTATCAAAGAGAAAGAAGAGCACGCGATAGGTCATTTTTATGTATTTTTTCATACCTTTTCTTTTGAAAATATTGCCAAGGCAGTAAAGCTAGTATTTTTCTTAATATCGGGAAATAAGTTGTTTTCCGAGAGATTTTTCTAAGAAAAATCAAATGTTAAGAGCTTTAGATGTTCTCAAGGCATACACAAAATGGCTAAAAATTAATTTTACATCTGTTACAAACAAGGTTTAATAATTTTTTTGGTAATTTTTGGAGAGTTGCGTTTAATTACCAAAAACATTGGAAACCTCCTGCCTCATATTTAAGTGATCAATATCTTTCATGTAAATGATCAAACTTATTCCTTAATTTATCAAATAATGCACTTTACTCAACTTGTGCAGCATGTACTGTGCCTTCAAAGAAGCCGCCTCTGGCTCGCAAGCCATGTTAGCCAGGAGGTTATAAACTGCTCGCTGTATCACTTTTGGTCGCGCGTCAGCCGCGTCTGTGGGCAGGAATCTAAAATCAAGTCACATATTCTGAAACTAGAGGTGACGGGCAACAAATTGTTTCCTCAACAATTTTTCGCTCAGATTAACCGTTTAAGCATGAAATGTATTTGAGCCGCGTTAAAATGAACACCCTGCAGTTGAAAATTTAAACAGAAATCATCGTGAACGATTTTTTTAGACATTAAAGTAAAAATTTCATTGTTTATAAGAAACGTTTTGAGATTTTGGGTTAAGCATATTTATAGGAAATTTAATGCTCTTTCGTTTGGAATAAGCAGATTTGTTGTAGGATAAAGGATAGAAAATTTACGGCCATTTTTATGGTGAATAACGCGTAATATCGACGGAAAAGTTAAAAATGCAAATATCTTTTGCATTATTGAGAATCGGGCCAAAGTGAATAGAATATTTTTTTGTTGCATTTGAGCTGCTGAATCACCTCCCGAAGTTTCAAACCTCTCCTCCGTGTACAACCTGAATACACTATTTTTAACCAATTTTATGATCTACAAATTTCTGTTTCAGCATTTTACAAAAATTTAATAAAGTAAGCTGTAAAACATTTATTAATTTTATTCACTTCCGGTAGATGGTGTTAAAAAGGGCAAAAAAAGTGCAAGAAGTGTGGCCCCCTCCAAAGTGTTGTAAGGTTAATTATGTAGATGAGTTGTTAATGGTTAAAAATAATAAATAAAGCTAGCGAACTGTACAGCATTTTAGACTAGGCTTTTGGCGAGCAGGTGGTACCCCCTTCGCCTTAGCACCAAACATATAACAGAGTAAGGGTTGTACCATGCGTTAGATCTAAGTGTACATGCATGATCACATGTAAATAGTTAGCCAGTACTGTGCAAGTTGGGTTAGTTAGCTGTATTAAGGGTTGGTTAGCGACTAGCTGTAAATCATACTCAAAGGGAATTAACTATTTTGTCCTTGCCTCGCTAATAACCTGTGTACTGCACCAGATATCTGGTCTCTACCAGCGAAATTGACCAGCATATAGGCACGATTTTTACACCATCCTTGGGTTTGTTGTTTGAAATTTTTACATCCTTTTTTTTATCTCAGCAAAATTAACAAATCATTTCATTAAAATGGAAATTCAATCATTACGAGTAATTTCCCAATTATTTTGATCAATTTTGACTCACAGGAACCTCCATAATGTCAGGTTATGTTAGCACAGAAAATGGTAAATAAAAGTGATCATTAGCCCAAGTTCGCTGTAACGCCTGTATAAGTAAGTTGCACTATTCTAGCCAACATTTATTCTAGTTACAACTCTTATTCAAGCGCTGTTACACTGTCAATCAACATTCACGTCGTTTATAGTTCGTCTACCGTTTAACTATTTCCCTTATTTTGTACTCTGAATAGTTGGTTTACCTAATTTAGTAGTAATAATCACCGATATTCCAGGCAGGGCGTAACACCTAAATACCAATTAGGTGTCGAGGACGGGGGCGTAAGCTCATACTTTACTATTTACAAATAAAAAGTAGCTACACGCGGTTATCGAAATGGGTACATGTTTTATTCGTTCCAGTTAATAATAAATTATTAATATTATTTTCTAAATTAGCATATTCTACAATTTCAGTATAAGAAAATATTTCAGTTAAATACTAAACATTTCTGAAGGTTGAGCAGCACTCGTAACAGTGGACCGTCAGGTGGTGGTCAAATTTTTAATCGTTAGGTTGGGTTCCCTTGTACTAGAGAGAATATTTAACGGCAAAGATTTCTATGAGAGAGGAGACGTTTAAATATTAAGTTGAGGTGTTATGCTGTCCGAAGATAGACAAAGTTAGCTGCGATAAAGGGAGTTAGGCTGCCCGAAGATAGCCAAAGTTAGCTGCGATAAAGGGAGTTATGCTGCCCGAAGATAGCCAAAGTTAGTTCTGATAAAGGCAGTTTTGCTGCCCGAAGATAGCCAAAGTTAGTTGCGACAAAAAGAGTTATACTAGATAGCCAAAGTTAGTTGCGACAAAAAGAGTTATACTAGATAGCCAAAGTTAGTTGCGACAAAAAGAGTTATACTAGATAGCCAAAGTTAGTTGCGACAAAGGGAGTTATGCTGCCCGGAGATAGCCAAAGTTAGCTGCGATAAAGGGAGTTATGCTGCCCGAAGATAGCCAAAGTTAGCTGCGATAAAGGGAGTTATGCTGCCCGCAGATAGGCAAAGTTAGTTCTGATAAAGGCAGTTTTGCTGCCCGAAGATAGCCAAAGTTAGTTCTGATAAAGGCAGTTTTGCTGCCCGAAGATAGCCAAAGTTAGTTGCGACAAAAAGAGTTATACTAGATAGCCAAAGTTAGTTCTGATAAAGGCAGTTTTGCTGCCCGAAGATAGCCAAAGTTAGTTGCGATAAAGAGAGTTATGCTGCCCGAACTGAAATCATATTTAAGTATTGCGGAATAGTAATGCTGCTAGGTGATTTAACGGCAGTGCTATGTTTAAGTATGTTAACTGAACTACACGGACTGCCTAAAAACTGAATCTTCGGCCCTAAAAATGTGTTTTGTTTTTTTTATGTCACGTAAAGTAATCGCCAAATTTTTCAGGCGGGGCTTAACGTCCAACTACCAATTAGGTGTCGGGGGGGGGGAGCCGGAGGCTTAATTTTTTAATCGCCAATTTTTTTGCTAACAAATAAAAACTAGTCATACGCGGGATTCGAACTGGTGATCTCCTGCACATGAAGCCAAGCTCTTGACCACTAGACCAACACCTACCCTTTGAAAGTATACTACTGAACATAGATCTCTAGTCTAATTTATTTGAACTCATCAACATCTATTTTGTTCAAATGATATCCTTTATCACAAACATTCCCCAAAAGCTCTCACTAGTTTTTGCTCATGACATCTCTGAATATATCAAAAAATTTTACTTTAATAGAAGGAACTGGAAAATCGATTCTTTTGAAGTGGTACTGGTAGAATTTGACAGTTGCACTTAAACTGGATACAAAATTTTGAACTTCTTTTTATTTTACTCAAACTTTTTTTTTGAGGGTGGTGAGGGGTGATTCAGGTGAAAAGTTCGACATCGAAAATTGGGCACAACCGCAATACTTTCACTAACTTAATAAGGAAAGAAAAAGTAAAAATGCTGAAACAGTTTTTTTGTAAAAAAAAAAAAAAAAACGCTGTAACAGTTTTAGTACATCCAAGTGCAAGTCTTTTTGGAATAAAAGTGTCGCTTTGGTGGATTATATTGAATTAAGTTTGGTTCTCTCTGGTAGATCTTGTGAAGCGAACGTTACCTAACTCATACGGTACACCCTTCGGGGATTTACCAAGAGTTTTGTCAATGATCAAATAAACCTCACAGTGCTTGCTATGTAAGTGACAAACTATTTCTTGTATTTACTCAGGAACTGTAAACGGCCCCGAGTAAGCGACAGGTACCGTAGTCACCTTTTAGCTCTTCAACCTCAATCGCATCACTTATAAAACTATTCTTATATACAAAAACCTTTATCCATTATGTTTTAATACAAATATTTGTTTTTCTATTCATAATTACAAAAATGTAAGTTGTTATTTTTAATTTCTTTTATCCCCATAAACAACTCTACAATAGCGTGGAGTTCCTATTTTAAGTTTAGAGCTCAAATTTACCCGCTTGAATCATGCCTAATTTCACCAGGAGCATTGTTGTCAACTACTGCGTTTTATTGCTACTTAATTTTTTACTTCCGTTTTATAAAATCATAATTGTGAAAAACTAAAATGGTTACTTTTCTTTTTGTTCCTTCTCCAAAAATTGACATTTGTGTAAATTAGTAATGAAAAGTCAGTTCGCAAAATCCCAGTTTTCTGCATTTACACCCCTCTGTTCGGGGTAGGGTTTTATTAAAAACCAAAACATCCATATGGTCTTGAAGCTCAATAAATGCACAACTTTTCCTGTAATTGGGTGACTCCTTTAATCATTAATCATTGAAAAAATACAGTTGAAATTTTTAACAGAAATCACGGAGAACGGAGTTTTTAGACAATAAAGTAAAAATTTCATTGTTTGTAAGAAACGTTTTGAGGTTCTGTATTAAGCAAATTTATAGGAAATTTAATGCTCTTTCGTTTGGAATAAGCGGATTTGTTGTAGGATAAAGGATAGAAAAGTTACGGCCGTTTTTATGGTGGAAAACGCGAGTATCGACGGAAAAGTTAAAAATGCAAATATCTTGGACACTATTGAGAATCGGGCCAAAGTGAAGAGAATATTTTTTTGTTGCATTTGAGCTGCTGAATCGACTCCAGAAAGTTTCGACCACTCCTCCGTATACAGCCTGTATAATGGGTAAAAGGAAGTACACAGCAGTCGTGCCCAATTTTTACCAAAAAATGTCCTTGGTCAAAAAATATGTTTGCAACTAGTTGAAGATCGAATATCGCAGAGAATTGATGGTTATCGTGAAGAACAATAGCTTAAGCCTAATTTGGGTGCTGTACCACCACAAAGTAGTTGAAGAGCTTGCCAAGGAGATAGTTTTTCAGAGCACTGCCTTCCTCCGGTGCAGTGTTCTCTCGTTACAGACAACACTGTAGATCACTGAACAGTGAGCTGTAAGAAGCTCCTAGAAAAAGAAAATCTAAGGGTCAGCAGCTGGATTCGAAACTGTAACCTTCGCGTGGTTACTTTTTATGTAATGCGAGCATTTGTTGTATGCTGAAATTTAGGTTTTTTATAAAAGACTAATAAAAGATGTTTTCTTTTTTCAAAAAACAAAAAATTGTTTTGGGTGTGTTCACCGTTGGGGCCAAAAAAGAAGCTACGCCCTTTTTTTACAAGTATGCACAACTTACAATTATTGAAATTGTACCTTAATTTTGTAAATAAAATGAACAAGTAAATTAAAGTAATCGCCTATTTTCTTGCAGGCGGCTTTTTTACGCCCAACTACCAAAGTCAAATGCCAGCTGTCACACATCTCGTCTAACAATCGACTATTTGAGCACACAAAAAATCGAATTAATGGGTCCATCCGCCGTACAGTCCTGATTTGGCAGCAAATGACTTCTTTTTGTTTCGTGGACAACGATTTTCGTCGGCAGAAGAAGCCGTTGAGGCATTCAAAAACCATGTTTCGGAGGTGTCTCAAGCGGAATGGAATAATTGCTTTGACAAGTGGTTCGAACGCATGTAGAAGTGTATAGATCATAAAGAAGAATAGTTTGAAAAAACAATAAAGTCATTTCCAATGACAAATTACTGTTTTTTTTTTATTATTAGGCTCAAAATATAAATAGTGCTCCTCTTAGTGGACAGGATCCTGTAAATATTTTGAGATAAAATTGATGGTTTATTATCCGGTATATGAAGAATTCAATATTTTTCAAGCGTAAAAAAATTGCAGTAAGAGAAAGAGCTGAATGTATTTGGTATTCAATTTAAAGAAGTAATGTTAGCTGTGCGGTTGGTAAGGCTGGATATGTTGGCAGTACTGGTGATTCTATGGCCGAAGTTTTAATGCAATAAAGAGTATCCGTTTAGACAGTTTTACATGTTCAGTTCTTTTTTTTTTTATATTTTTTTATTTCTCTTGTTCTATTTGTTTTGAAAGTGCTTAAAAGAGAGAGGCAACATCCAAGGAGGATATATTTGATAGACGTGTGTGTGTTAGCATATGTAAGTGTACGGCTAACTTTAACCAATATAAAACTTGGTGCTCGCCCTCCAAGCCACTAAAACCCGGGTGCAGTCGATCATACTATAGCTACCTCGTAAGCCAACATCTGGCAATTACCCGCAGATAAAACAGCCGCTAGTCTACTTCGTCCAACATTTAACGCTCTCAAACTCCAGCTACGTATACTCTGTATTTGACTACTGTTTGTCCGAAAGTACGAATTCACTACGAACATATAACTACCTACATTCAGTACTACTAAAGGTGCTCTTAGACAAAGCAAGCGAACACAAATGTTCTCTCTAACCTTCTTTCACAATCCTATGCGCTTCCCCTACCCAAATCCTTTTCTCTTTCTATATCCTCTTTATTTCTGTGAGTGTATTAATGTCACGAAGAGATAGCAGGAACTAGTTATTTAGAATTAGTTCTCTAATTCGGGGACGCAAACTAAAATTTTGGTTGTCAAGCACCCTGATTTGAGAAAGACCTGGTTACCGTTTCAAGAGACATTGTTGGAGCTTTTAGCATACGTTAAACAAGTTCATCCCACTGGTTTCCATCAACCCAAACGGTGTAGGTAAGTGGACTGCGGTTGTCAACCCTTAACTAAATGTCTCCTTATGTGGCCATAAGGCAACACGATAGGTCGGTAAACAACTTCACAGGATGTTCCGCTGTTGGTAAAAACAGGAACAGAGAACACGTCTTTTCTGTTTTCTAAACACATTGAGCTACATTTCGCTTATTTGCTTAGAGAGACCTCTGCCTCTTGAAGGCCATAGAAGATTATAAGCCTTGGCGACAAATAACATTGCAAAAGATTAGGATTGTCCTACTATAACTAAAGGGAAATAGTGCAATATCCCTAGAGCATAATGCACCCTGTAGGTGAAAAAGATGTGCACGGGGCCAGATTTGGGACCATTATCCTCCGCAGTAAACAGCTCCACATTAGCCTTATCATTCAAAAATGCCAGAGCAGATACAATCAAAGACTTTGCTCCCTCATTTTGGCAACTTGCGCCAAACTTTAGGGTTCTTTGAAATCTCAAAGGAGATAGAACAGGGGTTTCATCTCCCAGGACACGGATTCCTGCCCAGTGGTTCCACAGCTGGTCCCATCCAATGTAAGATGGTTCCTTAAGAGAAAAATGCCCTACATCAGGACAGTAATCTTTCTTAGCTCTATTTTCGTCCTGTGAAGGAGGTGAATTGAGCTAGTCTTGTTAGCACTCTCCACAAAACTCTTTGAGTGCTTCATCTTCGTCACACCTCTCCCTATTAGCCGTTATTTAATAGCATCCCTGGTAGCTTCCTTTTGAAAGGTGTCTAAAAGTTTCGGAGTCTAAGAATACCAGCATTCAGGCGCCAATAACCTCAGATGTTGATGCGCCTTAATTCATTAAAAAAAAAAAATACACCTAAGGCTGGCGCAAAAATAATCAGCATTAAGATTCCGAAGACTAGTCTTCGGCTACTTTCGGGAGTTGTCGTAGAGATGAGGCGCTTTTATAATGGCGCTTTCGTTTTGAATTGAAAAACTTTATTAAATTTAAATTCCTTGTTACTTTCCAGTGTCCAGTTTTCAGAAAGTTCGTTTATTAATTAAGAGTTATAGTCAGGGCGGAAAAGAGATGACAAGGGATGTTGTCTTAAAATTGAATAAGCAAAATTTAACGTATACTTTAATGGAATCTTCGTTTTCCATCACTCATTAAATGTACAATTAATTATATTTACAGCCCATTTTATAAAAACCACAATTTTGGAACTGAGTACGAGGGGCACTATTTATATTTTGAGCCTAATAATAAAAAAACAGTAATTTGTCATTGGTAATGACTTTATTGTTTTTCAAAATATTCTCCTTTGTGATCTATACACTTCTGCATGCGTTCGAACCACTTGTCAAAGCATTTTTTCCATTCCGCTTGAGACACCTCCAAAACATGGTTTTTGAATGCATCATCGGCTTCTTCTGCCGACGAAAATCGTTGTCCACGTAATTTATTCTTGACGTTCGGAAACAAAAAGAAGACATTTGGTGCCAAATCAGGACTGTACGGCGGATGACCCATTAATTCGATTTTCTCAGTGCTCAAATAGTCGGTTGTTAGACGAGATGTGTGTGACAGCTGGCATTGTCTTGATGAAGAATGATCCTACGGCGCTTGTTTGTTTTCCTCATTTCATCAAAGTCTTCCGGCAAACAAATGGTTGTGTACCATTCAGAATTGACCGTTCTACGTTCCTCTAAAGGCACCGCTGTTGCCACATGACCAGTTTTTCCGAAAAAAACAGGCGACCATTTGTTTCGAAGTTCTTCGAGCGCGAACAACTTTTGTTGGACTTGGTTCATCTTGAAACACCCATACAGTCGACTGCTGCACGTCTTTTGAAGCACCGCCATTGTATTTCTTAAGCATTTGTTTACACCTATCGACACGAGCATCTTTTTGAGATTTTGTCAGATTATGTGGGATCCAACAAGAACAAACCTTTTTCCCGGCTAAATGATCATGCAATATTTTATATATGCTGGTGGAACTAATGCCTAAGGTTGCTTCAATCTCACAGTATGTCACATGACGATCTTCCATTATTAGTTTTTGCACAGCATCAATGTTTTCTGACATAACAACTGATTTTGGACGACCTTCACGACTTTCGTCGGTGAGCGAACGACGACCAGGATTGAATTCGTTATACCAGCGTTTCACAGTGGCAAAGGATGGGGCTTAATGGCCAAAAGGGGAAGTAAGTTGATCGATGCACTCCTGTCTTGATAATCCACGTCGAAAGTCCGTAATAAATCATTGCACGAAAATTTTCACGAGTTAATTCCCATTTTTTCGCTGAGACACAATTTTCAAATGACTGTAAACAACACAAATCGCGCTCAAATAACAAAATGTTCTGAAGAAGGTTATGGTCAAAAATGTCAGACTTTCTAGTGGAAACGTCAGATAGCACCTGACAACACTCAGTGTTGCCAAGGCTCAAAATATCAGCAGTGCCCCTCGTAGAACTTAAAACGGATATTTGCTGCAGAAATTTTGTATAAAAAGTCTGGTATACTCGTAATTGCAAAAGTTAGTGTAATAAAAGAAAATTAAAAATAGTTTTACTTAAAAGATATGTGTAACGTAAAATCGAAGATCTATCCGAAATCTAAGAACCTATCTTAGAATAAATAATAAGAAGTCAAAAACCAATATTGGACCACGAGCAGCGATAATAGAATAAATAAATATTGCTAATATAAGCTGTTTAGCTCTATCGTGGTAGTAATAAGTACGGGATTAGGTTTTTACAAAAGATATTAAGAGACCATGTTATCATCTATAGAGATGTTGGCGCGACGTTCCTATCTCTGTGATTTATGCTAGCAGTGTGTCGTTTGGTAGCCTCTATCATCGTTTCCCATCATACTGCCATTATTACCATTGAGTTATTATACACGATGATTTCTACTATCGTCTAAATCGCCTCCAAATACTATCCTATTTATTACATAATGCACATCACTGGTAAATATGGAGCAACGGGCTCGGGGTATAATTCATCATATCGTGTTAACTATTTAAATTATCAGAAATGAAAACTCGTATCTCCATTGTTTAGCGATGAATAGAGGGCACCAGTATCCAGCTAAGTATTTTTCTTTTGTTCGAGTATTATGTTCCTTAATTAGTGGAATTTTGTTTTTTCACAGATTTCACTTATTTTAATTAGTACAAGTTTTCTAATAATTTCAAAATTCTAAATAAATATAACCCCTTTGAACTATTGAAAACGACTCCTTGGTTTGTCCTTCAACTTCGAATATACATTACACCCGCAGAATTATAGCTTTATCATATTTAACTACTAATTTCCCCAGGGATTCATTTTAGGATAGTTCTTGAGGAGGATTGCGTTAGGTTATCCAGTCAGTATTGTTCATTGTTCTTGGTGATTCTTACATTAATGCAGAAGAAAAGAAAAAGAATAACGGTTTTTTCAGTCATGATTTGTTTTATTGCCTTGCCGAGCTTTCAACCTAGGGACTAGGTCATCTTCAGGGCTGTGGAATATACACAGTTGTGAACCATGGGAAAGGTGACTGCTATAAAATAAAGCACAGAATTATATTTATTATTAATTTATAATCATTTTTCTGTGGCGTTCAACCAAACGCTCATAATATACGTACTTCGAACTATAAGTAAACGCTCCATTTTATGTCTCCAACCTATACACTATACACACTGACCTTAACCATTACTTTTGTTATACAAGTCGCCAAAACACGATACAGGAAACTTCATTTTAACCTGCAATCCTCATATAAATCCTCTAGCACAAAAATATTTCTTCTAGAACTCTTCCTGATAACCTGGACAAGACGCCTCAAGAGACAGCGGTCTCGTGATCTCCTCTCTAGTGAAGAGAGTGAAGAACTAAAAATCTTATGTTTTGGAGTGTTACCACTGCGGTAACTTCTCCACTCGTTTGTATCTACCATTCACTTCTATCATTGTTACTTATAGCGCTGAACGTGCTGAATTGTAGCACAAATAAACGTAAAAAAAAGTAATTAAGGATTCAAATTGGGCGAGAAATCGGTCCAAATAAAAACAACAACTCGTCTTTTTGCCAACGTTTCGATAAATATATTGCCTTCTTCAGGGCGTGGCTATGCGGGTTGGTTGAGTTACAGAAACTAACTTACTTACTTAATTTACTTAACTAAACTTAGTTTCTGTAACTCAACCAATATATTTGTTGAAACGTTGGCAAAAAGACGAGTTGTTCTTTTTATTTGGACCGATTCCTCGCCAAATTTGAATCCTTAATTGAATAATTTACGGCCACGAAACCTATATCTTCATTAAAAAAAAAAATCATCATCAGTTTTATTCAAAATATACTCCTTCTGAGTCAATACAGCGCTGCAACCTTTGGTAGAATGTTCTTAAAGCTCTTTGCCAACTCATTTCTTGGGTATGCTGTCCAAAATGGCGCGCGAAGCCTTCTGGATATCCAAAATTGAGTTGAAACTCCTTCCTTTCATCGCCAGTTACAACTTTGGAAGTAACCAAAACTCGCTTGGTGCTAAATCAAGCGAATAGGTGGAGGTTGATCGAATACCACGATCCTTTTTTTCGGCAAGAAAATCACGTTCAAATCTTACTCTTGTGAGCCGATGCATTGTCGTGCAGCAGCGTCCATGAACCTTGCTCCTGATATTCGGGGATGAACTCACCAAAAGTAAAAAACTGTAGTTACAGTTTTGACCCAATTACATATGGCGCGCTTAGTATCTACAATACAAAAAGAGTAATTATGTATTTTACAATATAGTTATAATGATAGTGATTGTAATAATGAATTGGTATAACCTTTTCTTCCTTTCCAGTAAGGTTACATTTCAGTGAGGCGCCACGGTAGCCGAGCGGTTAGAGGCGAGACCTGTAAAGCTAATATGTATTGTTGGTGCTGGGTTCGATTCCCCGGTCTAAAGGCCTTGGATTTTATTTAATGGTTAATAAAAGAAATTTACAGTAAAGTATGTTTGCTAGTTGCCTCCGTCCACGACACCTAATTTGGTAGTTGGACGTAAGCCTGCCTGAAAAAATAGGCATTACTTTACTTTAACTTTTTACAATATTCAGTGGGTACGTGGTTACGAATGGTATAAAGTTCTGAATTTTGGGGGAAGGGGAATTGTGAGTTTAAAACTCGTGAGAAAAAGTCTGTATTCAAATTAATATTTTAATATCAAATCTGAAAAACATCTTCAAAACTTATTATTCAAAAATTACAAACGAACGCATTTCCTTTCATATGAAATTGTAGTTAATTGAGGGAAATACCTCAATGTAGCGCTCGAAGTCCTGAGAATTTAATTGCAATTAACAATTAAGAGCCCGAAGTGGGCCAATGTGACCCATTAGCTAAAATAATTAGCTGTTATTGAAGAATGCGGTACAGCATTGCAGGAAGGCCGAGCTACGCCCAGTCCTTATCAAACTTACAATTAGAAAACTTAGACTAAAACTTCTCGAACAACTTTATACTCGTACAAAATGTTGTTTGAAATTAGCTATTGAATACATTTTCTAATTTCTATCCACAAGTAAATGACTGAATTTACTCACTTCAAGTACAATTACTGGTAAGTACCATTCATGAATTTCATTAGCTGAATACTTAAAAGCGTAACAGTGTAAAGGCAGATTGTTGTTAAGTTTGTAGCAGCAATCACAAGCATTAAATGATTAAGTACCGCCGAACTAATTATTTTACAGGTTGTCAAATTTTACAAAAAAAAATGTTCATTTATTGAGCTTTCTAATAGTGTATTATATAATTCTGAAAATTTCAACTATACGATAAACAAAAATAAATCGCATTTGGAAGGTAGGAAAACCGAGATACAAAAGCGTGAATTCAGTACGGACATAGACTTAGAACATTTGATAAATAATTTTTAACTAAATGATGATTGCTGATGATTTTTTGGTGTAGATAAGATTTGATTATACAGGGTGTTCAGCATAAGACTACCGGTTACTTCGGGAGGCGATTCTGGGCATCATTTGCAACAAAAAAATCTATATAAACTATGGCTCAATTTTGCTCCGTTTTATAGATATTTTTAATTTTATGTTTTTTTCAAGGTATTGCTACTTTTTAGCAAACATTTGTCTATATTTCTCAAACTATTAAAGGTACAGCAATTTCAATAAGCTCATTAGCAATAAAGTTAAATTTCCTTTTAAATAAGCTAACTTATACTCTAGTAATATCAAGTATTTCACCTTGTGGCCCAAACATAAGAAATAGCAAGTTTCTAATTTTTTCCAAAAACTTTGACTTCATTTTTCTCAAAAACATTTTATATGAAAAAACCGTGCACTATTCAGGAAAAACATCTACATACGATCACCTTTCGAACGGTATACAATAATTGGGGTTATGTTAAAAATTGATGCAGAAATCGGAGTTTAATTGCAAAAAAGTAGGCCTCAAAACAGCGTCGGTATTATGAAAGGAATTCACCTACCATAAGAATATATTAATTGATCAGAATCATCAAATCCAGTACGAATTTTTGGCTAACGTGTAATTTAATAATTAATTAATTTAAGAACTATATTCAAAAATATATAATTTACATTATAAATAGTAGATAAGTTCTATTATTATTATAAATAGAGCGATAAGTAAGTTCTCGGCTTATTCATTAGCTCTTCACCACCAAAAGTTTATTGAGTAGTTCAAGAAAATCTGTGTTTTATTCACATTATTTGGAATATTTCTTTAATTAACTAAAGAATAACACACAGATCTAAACGAAAATCCATTCTTTTGAAATTGGTACCTAACACTCATTTAACATCATATTCATTTTTCTTCTTTTTATTTTATTTTATTATTTGTAATGTAAATTTTATATTTTTGAATATAGTTCTTAAATTAATTAATTATTAAATTACACGTTTGCAAAAAATCGTACTGGATTTGATGATTCTGATCAGTTATATTCTTATTGTAGGTGAATTCCTTTCGTAATGCCGATGCTGTTTTGAGGCCTACTTTTTTGCAATTAATCACAGATTTCTGCACCAATTTTTAAAATAATCCCTATGCATTGTATACCTTTCGAAAGGTGATTGTATGTAGATGTTTTCAGTGAATAGTGCACGGTTTTTTCATATAAAATGTTTTTGAGAAAAATGAAGTCAAAGTTTTTGGAAAAAATTAGAAACTTGCTATTTCTTATGTTTGGGCCACAAAGTAAAATACTTAATATTATTATTTCGAAATATAAATTAGCTTATTTAAAAGGAAATTTAACCTTCTTTCTAATGAGCTGATTGAAATTGCTGCAGCTATAATAGTTTGAGAAATATAGACAACTGTTTGCTAAAAAGTAGTAGTACCTTGAAAAAACATAAAATTAAAAATATCTATAAAACGGAGCAGAATCGAGCCATAGTTTATACAAAATTTTTTGTTGCAAATGATGCCCAGAATCGCCTCCCGAAGTAACCGGTACTCTTATGCTGAACACCCTGCATTCTCAAAGGTTTTTAAAGCAAATCGTCAACATTAATCTTTTATCATTTCGATTAAATTGAACTTTCAAATGTTTCAAAAATTTCGCAGTCAGTCCTGCGTGAAAAGACGAACATCATTATGTCACCAAAAAATAGATCATATCACAGCCAACCCAAATTATGTTTTGTTAAATTCAATATTCTAGAGCTGTATGAATTGGTTACTATTTTGGACTGACTAACAGCCCAAATTCTAGAGTAATCAAAACTAAGAGGTTTTGTTTACGGAAATGGAGTAATAATTAAACAAATAAAATGAAATAATAATCTAACTTTTTTGTAAATTGGAGTTATGTTTCTACAGGACTTAAATACGAGGTCGTTTGAAAAGTCCGTGCAAAAATAAAAACTACTCAATTTTTTGGGGTAAACCTTTTTTATTTTTCAACATAGTCTCCTTTTAGGCTTATACACTTCGTCCAACGCTGCTCTAGTTTGTTGATCCCTTCCGAATAATAGGATTTGTCCAAGTCTGAAAAATAGCCATTCGTTTCTGCAATCACCTCCTCGATTGAATAAAATCTTTTTCCCGCCAGCCATTTCTTCATATTGGGGAACAAATAGTAGTCCGAGGGAGCCAAGTCTGGAGAATAGGGGGGATGTGAAACGAGTTGGAACCCTATTTCCATTAATTTTGCGACCACAACTGCTGAGGTGTGAGCTGGTGCGTTTTCGTGATGGAAAAGGGCTTTTTTGTGGGCGAATCGTGGGCGTTTTTCTTGCAGCTCGGTTTTCAAACGGTCCAATAACGATGAATAATATGCACCTGTAATAGTTTTACCCTTTTCCAGATAGTCGATGAGGATTATTCCTTGCAAATCCCAAAAGACAGTCGCCATAATCTTTCCGGCCGAAGGAACGGTCTTCGCCTTTTTTGGCGCAGATTCCCCCTTGGTAACCCATTGTTTAGATTGTTCTTTGGTTTCAGGAGTGTAGTGATGTATCCATGTTTCATCCACAATGACGAAACGACGCTTAAAGTCCTGCGGATTCTTCTAGAACAGCTGCAAACCGTCCTTGCAACACTTCACACGATTTCGTTTTTGGTCGTGAGCAATCGCGGCACCCATCTTGCGGATAGCTTTGTCATGTCCAAATGTTGATGCAAAATATTATGTACCCGTTCATTCGAGATGCCCACAGCACTAGCAATCTCACGCACCTTCACTCTTCTGTCATCCATCACCATATCATGGATTTTATCAATGATTTCTGGAGTAGTAACCTCAACAGGGCGTCCAGAACGTTCAGCGTCACTTGTGCCCATATGGCCACTCCGAAAATTTTGAAACCACTTATAAACTGTTCTAATCAAAGGTGCAGAGTCACCATAATGTTTATCAAGCTTCTCTTTAGTCTCCTGAGGCGTTTTGCCTTTCATAAAGTAGTGTTTAATGAACACACGAAATTCTTTTTCGTCCATTTTTTGAAAATCACTCGACTTCCTCGATTCAAACGAATGCCAAACACAAAGAAATAGACCGATCTGGCTGAAACTTGGTGTGTGTTCTTCCAAGAGATGCTACTAACTAAACATAACCTCGATACGCGCCAGTGGTGCTATCTCTCTGACTTTGCACGGACTTTTCAAACGACCCTCGTATACTCATTTCAATTATTCCAACTCACTGAATTTCAGCAAAAATTTCATGAAACCCCTTTGAAGAAGTTTTTATTAATTTGTAAATTAATAAATGGCGCATCGACAAGGCAAGGTCATTTAGCGCCATTTATTAATTATTGATTAAAATTAATTCTCATTATTATTGTGAGGTAGAACTCTTCTAAAAAAATAATTACATTAAAATTCATGTTTTTGCTTCTTTTTTTTCTAGAAAATTTAATTCGAAGTATTCATTAAAATTTAATTATAATTTTCACACTTTATTAAAGTGTTAAAGTGGTTGAATATTTTTATTTTTTGGTAAATAAATAAAATAAATTTTGGACGAACACCATTTCAGTCTGCACTTTGGGGGTGAATAAACACAATACAAATAATGAACACAACGAAAATATTGCACAACAATGTAAATGAACACAAGCAAAACAAATAAAACATACACTCAAAAAAACAAATACACGACAATTGTTGATACTATAACCAGCCAATTAATTATTGCTAATTTTACCTTTCTTTTATTTCGATGGAGAGACTGGCATCACAGCCAATCTGGTGTGTAACACAAAAAATGTATCCATTATGTGTTTTTTAATTCAATTTTTTAAGTTTTGTCATTGCATTTATTTTTCTTAATAATTGAGTTCCTAATAGTTTACACATTTTAACCTTGACAATAATATTTTAACCCTCAAACCACAAGATGCTGGTCGGATCCGACCCGAGGCGAAAACAAATTTCCATTGTTCCCCCCACAATTAACTCTTAGCGATTAGACTCGGTATACCCTTTCTGTGAGTCCTTAGGAAGAGGCCACACTGTTTCCGCCGATTCGGTAAGGGTCTCTCCGCTCTCTAGGTTTGTATTTCTTTCAGTAAGTCAGATTCTGGGTCGGATCCGACCCGACCTTGGTATTAACGTTATACGTTTTGTCCTGCACAAGTGGAACAAAAATGAAGAAAGTTACTCTGGAGATGCACGTTCGACGTTTCTCAAGAATCTTGCGTTTGCCTTGACGCTTCCTCTAGAAGAAAAAAGACTGAAAAACGAGCGTTTTCCAAATTAATTACTCCTTACGATTGGAAAATATGTCCTACTTGTTCCCACTGATAATGGCGAACAATCAAATGATTTTTTTCCTTAACAATGTGATTACTTTGTTACCACACCACTATTTTACTTTAATTTTCATTCAACCTTTTTGTAAACTGTTTTGTTTTTATTGAGACAAAGTTTCTTTTTCAAGTTCATTTCTTCACTTATTAGTCCATTCTAAATAGACTAATGCCATAAAATTATACAATTTATTAAAAAATTTATACATTTTATATAGAAATAAATGTGTTATTTTGAGTTATATTTGAGTTTTTCACTGTAAGCAAGAAAATATAGTATCGGGTCGGATCCGACCCTACCTTAGTGTTCGTGTCAAGAAAATTCATCTTGTGGTTTGAGGGTTAATACCTTCTTGTGTGGCTCATTTGTGTTGGTGATGATTAGGTAAAGAGTTAACTCTCGCTGTGTGAAATTGTTGGATGATGGCCGGCCGTTTAGCATGGATGTTTCTATTTGAAATGCTCTGAGACAATCGGATGAATTGCATTTTATTAGAGAAAGTAAAGCAATTTTAATAATAAATTTCCCAATCTGTTTTAGATGAACTCGCTTCTATATTTTTGACTGAACGTCCTTTGTTGCAAATTGAATATTAATAATTTAAAAAAAAAATAATAATAAAAGAGACTCGATTCCCACGCGGAGGTCCCGGGTTCGAATCCAGCTGCTGACCCTTAGATTTTCTCTTCCTAGGAGCTTCTTACAGCTCACTGTCCGGTGATGGACAGTGTTGTCTGTAACGAGAGAACACTGTCCGGAGTGCACTGAAAAAAGCTCCAAGCGCTAATAACCTTAGATGTTGATGCGCTAAAAAAAATAAAAATAAAAAAAAAATAAAATAAAATAAAAGAGAAATTAATAAAAAAAAAGGTAAGAGCATTGTTAAATTATCCAGGAGCAGCACCATACTTACGTACCTTGAATATTAGCATATGTATGCAAGAGGATTTTGATGAGTTGGCGGCTAGTCTCTGAATCATTACTATGCACGGAACTAACTGTTCTATACATATTTAACATGCTCCACTACCATTCGTAAATGTTTATTTTCATTTGAAGTGAAACATCAACGGCTATTGGCCGAGGGGTAAAATATAAAATTATAACCAATCAAAAAGGCAATAATATTAGATTGAAAACAATCTGAACATTTGATTGGCTGCAACCTTACTGTTCCACAAGGCTTTCTCTCAGCAAGTGAATAACAATGGAAATCATAAAAACTGAAGTCCAAGGAGACCGGAGCTTTTTTTCAGTGCACTGCCGGCACTCCTGAGAGTGTTCTCTCGTTATAGATGAAACTAATATGAATCGGACAATGAGTTGTAATAAGCACCAATAAAAAGAAAATCTAAGGGCCAGCAGCTGGATTCAAACCCGGGATAACCGCATGGATTCCAAAAAAAAAAAATTACTTTTTCATCGATTGTCTTTCATAGTTTTTACAAATTTATAATTAATCAGTATAATAAATAAGTGAACAACTAATTAAAACTTTCCAGTAGTACAGTAAATTTTAAACAATATTAATAAAAATTTAATACAGTAAAATTTCTTAAATGATATTATTATAAACTTTGAATAAAACACATGCTGAGAGAAAGCCTTGTGAATAGTAAGGTTGCAGCCAATCAAATGTTCAGATTATTTTCAAGCTCATATTATTGCCTTTTTGATTGGTTATAACTTTATATTTTACCCCTCGGCCAATAGCCGTTGATGTTTCACTTCAAATGAAAATAAACATTTACGAATGGTATTGGAGCATGTTAAATATGTATAGAACAGTTAGTTCCGTGCACTTTTTGTAACGTTTCTAAATGGCTGGAATTATGAGCTGAAGTTTGAATGTACTTGCTGATTTGGGTACCTTTTGTCGTTTAATGAACCCCTTTTACTTAATTTTTTAAATTGTTAGTTTTTTGATACAGAGATTATATTACAATACAATCTTTTTGTTTTGAGAACAGAAATATTTTTTTTGTATATAATTTTTGAGCCCTTCTCGACACTCCGAGAAATTAATACGTACATTAGTTATTACAGTCGATAACAGAACCATTCAATTATCTACCAATGTTTGTGACTAATAATTTTAATTCATTTACGTCTGGTTAAAGGGGATATAATAAAGAAAATGTAGAGATTAAGTTGAGTGGCCGGCATCGAGTTGTAGTTTGGTTAGCAGCATTGTTTGCACTACCTACTCAACAATTATTGAACAATGAGCGCTTGGTTACCCTGTAAAAAATTAAACTGTCTCCAACGTGCGCGGGTCGGCTCGCAATGCCAGTACTTGCAGTAGACTAACTTTTCCCCAGACTAAAGTAAACCCTACAGTATGCATGAATTCACTAATTTAATTTGTTATGGAGCTCCGAGCAATTTCAGAATTCCAGCCTCTGTGAATTCAAGTTAGGGCAAGGCCAATTCAGAACTGTATAAGTAAATCTTACCTCCTTCAAACGTGTGGAAAAGCCATTCTGTTTGCTGGTAAATTTGCGCTGTTACAATAATAGAGAGAAGGATAACGCAGTAAGTATTTTAGGTATATAAGGCAGATCAAAGGAAATACTGTTAACATTAAAGTAGATAATATAAGTTTCATTATTTGTTAAACTTGCAAATTAATTTGAAGAAATTAGAAAATTACGTGAGTGGATTTATTTTGTTTTCTCGAGTGCCGACCCAAAAGAGAATAATGAAGAAGGCATTGCAATTAAATATGAACCAAGTTGGAGCTGGTACAACAGAAGTAGACTGCATCCTGCACCTTTCGGCTCGGCTCCTGCGCCTCGCAGACCACCTAGCTTCTTCTTGAAAACTCCAAAGTTTGTAGAAAATAATTCTGCTTCATTACACTCACAACTTCTTTCTTCTGGAATTAAGTCTTAATGGTGAGCACAGAAAAGCTATATGGGGTCTTCATGGTCACACGGGAAACTGCGAATGCAGTCATTCATAATACTGAATACATCGTAATACTTTTTTTAATAAAATGTAAGTGATACGCGGTATTCGAACTGGGGATCTCCCACTTACAAAGCCACGCTCTTGACCACTCTAGACCAACACCCTGGCAAGATATTCTTACCCATAATCATAAGTCAAGAAGTCTTGTATACAGGGGTACATTAAAATTGATGCGATGGTTGCTTTTATTTGATGATAAAACAAATTTATCCTGATTCACCCACAACCATTACATTACACTACATTCTTTAAAATCTTCAATTATTATTATTTTTTGTTCTTTGCGCCACAAATAACATTTTTTTTTGCAGTCAGAGGACCTCCGCAAAACGGTGTATTTCTGTTGGAAAATTAATATAGAAAACCGATCACGAATAAGATAAAATTGTAACTTTGATCTTAAATATCTCGACAGATATTAAGGATATCGAAACGGGATTAACGTTATTTTTCACAATTTTATATGTAGTTTTCATAATCATTGTCAAAACCAGTGGTCCTCATGAAACTCTGATCAGTTTTTGGGCTGTAACTCCGCTAAAAATGAAGTTACAGCATTGGGGTTGGAAAATTTTAAAACTAGACCAAAGAAAACATGTAGTTTATTTAATAAGTTTTTCCGGAATTCCGCTTTCCTAAAAAGTTATTAGCGATTGGTGCATTTTTGAATGGATCACCCAGTTATAGGATCGACTTTTTCACAGAAAAATTTATCGCGATCTTCCTATTAAAATTATTATTATTGATTTTGGGGAACATTAAACTCAACAAATTTTACAATGTAAGTCATTTTCAAATATTTTTTTTCTAGAAAATTACAAAAAAATTTCTATACATGTTTTATTCGCCACGGTAGCCGGAGCGGTTAGAGGCGAGACCTGTGTAGCTAATATGTATTGTGGTACTGGGTTCGATTCCCGGTCTAGAGGCCTTGGATTTTATTTAATGGTTAATACAAGAAATTTACAGTAAAGTATGCTTGCTAGTCGCCTCCGTCCACCACACCTAATTTGGTAGTTGGACGTTAAGCCCCCGCCTGAAAAAATAGGCGATTACTTTATTTTTACTTTTTGCATATTTTATTTTACTCAGTTTGTATCTCGTATATTAGTGTAAAAATTCCTTTTTGTACAGACCCTGAAGAAGGTAATATATTTACCGAAACGTTAGTATGAAGAAACGAAATTAGTTTGTGAATTTATTGACCGCACCCCGATATTCCCCAAAATCATTAATTTACAGCGGTCGAAAACCAAAACTATAATTATAATTATTATTATTTATTTTTTTTTTTTTAAATGATTTATGGCGCGTCAACATCTAAGGTTATTGGCGTCCGGAGCTTTTTTCAGTGCACTGCCGGCCTCCGGACAGTGTTCTCTCGTTACAGACAACACTGTCCATTAACGGGCAGTGAGCTGTAAGAAGCTCCTAGGAAGAGAAAATCTAAGAGTAAGCAGCTGGATTCGAACCCGGGACCTCCGCGTAGGAGTCCAGTACGCTAACCGCATAGCTAATCCCTTCCCTATCAATATTATTATTATTATTTATTTATTTATTCCATTCTTTCCGGTAACCATAATTTTTCATTTATACGATCAGCTGAGAGAACTCGAGAAACCGTCCTTTGGGTGTAAGAGCAAAAGAGCTTCAACTTCTTTTACGAGGATCCTAGGCTAAAACCCTATTTTGTCTAGACCTTGCTCTGTTATATAAGAAAGAAAGAATCGCCATTAGGCAGCAATTCTTATACAACTGTCGTAGCAGTGAGTTTTAATAATAATCTACTCGTATGCTTCTTTGAAGTAAATGTGTGCATGTTCATTTCAAACGACAGCTCAATGACGTATCAACAAAGGGTAGGGAGGAGTTTCCTGCACTAAAGGAATAACCAAACGCTGCATGTTCCATCACTCAGGTTACAGTTTACACTGTTGAACTGTTAGTAATCTACTAAGCACAGCTAGGAAGCAAACATAAGTAGCTCGGTAAAACGTTTGGATTTCCCAGAGCTCTTTGAAAACGGTTACCAACAAGTTCTCAAGTATTCCCTTGATCTGTAAGACCAATGAGCAACTAAGTGAATTAATTGAATGAGGTAAAACTGTTACGTTTCTCATCATCTCAAGAGATCGTGGGAAATGAAAAGGTAGACGAAGCTGCTGCTAAAGAGAAATAACTTAACTTCAAACAGGAGCAGGTTGCATGAGTTGGGCTAATTCTAATCTGTAAAGTCACATTAAGGGTGCAGTATATGAAGAATGTCCAAGAATATGGGAGGATTTCAAGTGGGAAAAGCTATGTGTCAGGATAGGGTCCATTGAAGCCCTCTGAAGAATAGTTGGGCTGTTAGGCAACAAGGCCACGGATCTATAATACAGGGTGTACACGGAGGAGAGGGCCGAAACTTCAGGAGGTGATTCAGCAGCTCAAATGCAACAAAAAATATTCTCTTCACTTTGGCCCGATTCTCAATAGTGTCCAAGATATTTGCATTTTAAACTTTTCCGTCGATATTACGCGTTTTCCACCATAAAAATGGACGTAACTTTTCTATCCTTTACCCTACAACAAATCTGCTTATTCCAATCGAAAGAGCATTAAATTTCCTATAAATATGCTTAACCCAGAACCTCAAAACGTTTCTAATAAACAATGAAATTTTTTACTTTAATGTCTAAAAAATTCGTTCTCGATGATTTCTGTTTAAAATATTCAACTGTATTTTTTCAATGTTTAATGAATCAAGGAGTCACCCAATTACCTGAAAAGTTGTGCATTTATTGAGCTTCAAGACCATATGGATTTTTTTTTGGTTTTTAATAAAACCCTACCCCGAACAGAGAGGGTGTAAATGCAGAAAACTGGGATGTTGCGTAACCGACTTTTCGCTATCAAATTATTAATTTACACGTCCGTCAATTTTTGGAGAAGGAACAAAAAGAAAAGTAACCATTTTAGTTTTGAACTATTATTATTTAATAAAACGGAAGTAAAAAATACGGTAGCAATAAAACCTTGTACTTCACCCTATTCAGCACTCGCTATCGGTTCAAATTTAATATCTTGGTACATTATTGTGCTAAGTACCATCTATAATATATTTTGAATATTTATAATGAATTTAGGAGGAAAGTAATTGTAAGGCAAACTTCTTCGGAACCGTAATTTATTGAAAATATCTTTGACTACTATCTGATAGATTGATATCACATTATAATTTTGTTTAAATTGTAATATTAGTGTAAATAGCGCGGACATTATGTAAATTTATCTGCTGATGGACTGGGATGATTATCACAGCAAATATATAGATTTTTTTTATCATCAAGTATCGATTGATCTGTACAATATTCGGGAGATGCTAATTGCTAGCAACAACAGCTTGTGTGACCGCCATTTGTTAACCCTTTTTATAAGTACGTTAAAACACCGAGTCCTATATAAAAAACTATTTTTTTTACAACTTATACATTTTAAAAGAACAATCTTACTACTGTTTACAATAAAAACAAAATTATAATAATAATCTGTGAATTCATTTTCCACTTTTCTGTTCAGGGCACAAGTGACGCTGAACGTTCTGGACGCCCTGTTGAGGTTACTATTCCAGAAATCATTGATAAAATCCATGATATGGTGATGGATGACAGTAGAGTGAAGGTGCGTGAGATAGCTAGTGCTGTGGGCATCTCGAATGAACGGGTACATAATATTTTGCATCAACATTTGGACATGACAAAGCTATCCGCAAGACGGGTGCCGCGATTGCTCACGCTTGACCAAAAACGAAATCGTGTGAAGTGTTGCAAGGACGGTTTGCAGCTGTTCAAGAAGAATCCGCAGGACTTTAAGCGTCGTTTCGTCACTGTGGATGAAACATGGATACATCACTACACTCCTGAGACCAAAGAACAATCTAAACAATGGGTTACCAAGGGGGAATCTGCGCCAAAAAAGGCGAAGACCGTTCCTTCGGCCGGAAAGATTATGGCGACTGTCTTTTGGGATTCGCAAGGAATAATCCTCATCGACTATCTGGAAAAGGGTAAAACTATTACAGGTGCATATTATTCATCGTTATTGGACCGTTTGAAAACCGAGCTGCAAGAAAAACGCCCACGATTGGCCCACAAAAAAGTCCTTTTCCATCACGACAACGCACCAGCTCACACCTCAGCAGTTGTGGTCGCAAAATTAATGGAAATAGGGTTCCAACTCGTTTCACATCCCCCCTATTCTCCAGACTTGGCTCCCTCGGACTACTATTTGTCCCCCAATATGAAGAAATGGCTGGCGGGAAAAAGATTTTATTCAAACGAGGAGGTGATTGCAGAAACGAATGGCTATTTTTCAGACTTGGACAAATCCTATTATTCGGAAGGGATCAACAAACTAGAGCAGCGTTGGACGAAGTGTATAAGCCTAAAAGGAGACTATGTTGAAAAATAAAAAAGGTTTACCCCAAAAAATTAAGTAGTTTTTATTTTTGCACGGACTTTTCAAACGACCCTCGTAGCTGCACCAAGCCGAACTATAGAACGCTAGGGTAATATGCTTGTCTTGAAAGCACAAATTCCTCTGAGAACAATTGAAAGCTATATTATTTTAGAAAATGCGTAAAATTTAAAAAATATAATCCTCAATTCACGTTGAGGAATTTTGAAGATGAACACGTGTTCCGATAAGTGATCGATAGGGAGTGAATGTTGGATATAGATGTCCAATCGATATCTTACCCAAATTTGATATCACTTCATCAACAGTGAGCACAAGGAGGTAAGAGAAGATCTCAAATACACTTCAAAACGCCGATTTCGGATCCCTTCATTGCCTTTAAAACAATAGAGACCTAAAAGAGATTCTAACGTAGCTACAAATAGCCGATTTCAGGCCATTTTATTGCCTCTCTAACACCAGAAAGCTGAGAGAGATACAAAATCAGGCACAAATACACTTCAAAACGCCGATTTCCGATCCCTTCATTGCCTTTAAAACAATAGAGACCTAAAAGAGATTCTAACGTAGCTACAAATAGCCGATTTCAGGCCATTTTATTGCCTCTCTAACACCAGAAAGCAGAGAGAGATACAAAATCAGGCACAAATACACTTCAAAACGCCGATTTCGGATCTCTTCATTGCCTTTAAAACAATAGAGACCTAAAAGATATTCTAACGTAGCTACAAATAGCCGATTTCAGGCCATTTTGTTGCCTCTCTAACACCAGAAAGCAGAGAGAGATACAAAATCAGTCACAAATACACTTCAAAACGCCGATTTCCGATCCCTTCATTGCCTTTAAAACAATAGAGACCTAAAAGAGATTCTAACGTAGCTACAAATAGCCGATTTCAGGCCATTTTATTGCCTCTCTAACACCAGAAAGCTGAGAGAGATACCAAAACAAGCACAAATACACTTTAAAATCAGTGTTCCCTCTAAGCTGTGCGCGCGCACATAAATTTAAACATAGCGCACATGAAAAATATTTGCGCGCACAAAAATTTTTTGATTAAAACAAAACAAAGAAATCGATAGCAGGAACATATGGATATGCTGATGAGAGTAAAATCATATATGAATGACGGAAACAATGGAAATTTAAGTTAAGTTTATGCAGAATGGTTAAAACCAAAAGGCTGGAGAGAGAAGTTATAAAATAAATGCCATTCATAAAAAATGTAATCCTTAATTCTAAAATTGTCCAATAACAAGTAATTGTGAATTGTCATTCTTGTTTGTTTGTTTTGACGAATGTGTTAATTTAAAAAATTAGAAGCAGACAACGTTTTTACATTGTAAGTATTTAAATTTTCTTATTTTCCATTTGAATGGAAAAGGGAAGCCACAGTAATCAGCTAAATTCTGTCTTCACGCACTAATAGTTTGACTTGTTTTTAGAGTAGTTTTTTCACTGTGTTCCGTTGTAATGTGTGGTATGCTGTAAGATCGAGTCAATGCGTTTAAGTAGGTACAAAATTTGCCGGAATATTAATACTATTATTGTATTGTCTTTATTATTATTATTATTATATGCACTTTTTTTAAATTGCCGCACAAAATTTGTTTATTTTGGAAAAAACTGCACACACTTAAAAATGTGCGCACACAGGTCCCAAAAAATTAGAGGGAACACTGTTTAAAATGCCGATTTCCGATCCCTTCATTGCCTTTAAAACAATACAGACCTAAAAGAGATTGAAGTGGAGCCACAAATGGCCGATTTCAGGCCATTTTATTGCCTCTCTAACACCAGAAAGCTGAGAGAGATACAAAAAAAATGGCCAGAAATACGAGGTCGTTTGAAAAGTCCGTGCAAAAATAAAAACTACTTAATTTTTTGGGGTAAACCTTTTTTATTTTTCAACATAGTCTCCTTTTAGGCTTATACACTTCGTCCAACGCTGCTCAAGTTTGTTGATCCCTTCCGAATAATAGGATTTGTCCAAGTCTGAAAAATAGCCATTCGTTTCTGCAATCACCTCCTCGTTTGAATAAAATCTTTTTCCCGCCAGCCATTTCTTCATATTGGGGAACAAATAGTAGTCCGAGGGAGCCAAGTCTGGAGAATAGGGGGGATGTGAAACGAGTTGGAACCCTATTTCCATTAATTTTGCGACCACAACTGCTGAGGTGTGAGCTGGTGCGTTGTCGTGATGGAAAAGGACTTTTTTGTGGGCCAATCGTGGGCGTTTTTCTTGCAGCTCGGTTTTCAAACGGTCCAATAACGATGAATAATATGCACCTGTAATAGTTTTACCCTTTTCCAGATAGTCGATGAGGATTATTCCTTGCGAATCCTAAAAGACAGTCGCCATAATCTTTCTGGCCGAAGGAACGGTCTTCGCCTTTTTTGGCGCAGATTCCCCCTTGGTAACCCATTGTTTAGATTGTTCTTTGGTTTCAGGAGTGTAGTGATGTATCCATGTTTCATCCACAGTGACGAAACGACGCTTAAAGTCCTGCGGATTCTTCTGGAACAGCTGCAAACCGTCCTTGCAACACTTCACACGATTTCGTTTTTGGTCAAGCGTGAGCGGCACCCATCTTGCGGATAGCTTTGTCATGTCCAAATGTTGATGCAAAATATTATGTACCCGTTCATTCGAGATGCCCACAGCACTAGCAATCTCACGCACCTTCACTCTTCTGTCATCCATCACCATATCATGGATTTTATCAATGATTTCTGGAGTAGTAACCTCAACAGGGCGTCCAGAACGTTCAGCGTCACTTGTGCCCATATGGCCACTCCGAAAATTTTGAAACCACTTATAAACTGTTCTAATCGAAGGTGCAGAGTCACCATAATGTTTATCAAGCTTCTCTTTAATCTCCTGAGGCGTTTTGCCTTTCATAAAGTAGTGTTTAATCAACACACGAAATTCTTTTTCGTCCATTTTTTGAAAATCACTCGACTTCCTCGATTCAAACGAATGCCAAACACAAAGAAATAGACCGATCTGGCTGAAACTTGGTGTGTGTTCTTCCAAGAGATGCTACTAACTAAACATAACCTCGATACGCGCCAGTGGTGCTATCTCTCTGACTTTGCACGGACTTTTCAAACGACCCTCGTACACTTCAAAACGCCAATTTCGGATCCCTTCATTGCCTTTAAAACAATACAGACCTAAAAGAGATTCAAGCGGAGCCACAAATGGCCGATTTCAGGCCATTTTTTTAGCCTCTTTAACACCAGAAAGCTGACAGAGATACAAAAGCAGGCAGAAATACACTTACCAAGTTAACGAGTTTTTGTTTTTTTTAAAGCCCACATTAAAAAAAGAAAATTATAAGTTACTGTTAAATAAACTAGATAAAAATTACTCGTACATTGAACACAGCGTAGTTGGCTTTCAAGGCTATTCATAGAGACATTATCATAGATTTGCATTCCATTGGAGAATACAATAATATTCATATTATTTTGATTTTTCTTTTAATAAAAACTTTTTTCTGTCTTTTATAATTTCCAAACATTTTTTCTTATTTTAGTTGACTTAAAAGTAAGTTGAGGGAACGCGCAGAAACGTGCGGGAACTTCTACTTTCTTTTAACTGGTAAAGTTTTAATTTTATAGCTGTCCTTGTGCTGCGGTATTAAGTTTTATACTTCGCTATTTATTAATAAAAAACTAGCACTAACTTCCTAGAGGGGCTTTATTTTCTTTCTTTTTTAAAAAAAATGATAATAGTTTAATTTCACTCCGTGAGATTTAGCTGCATAGTTGCATAATTATTAGAAGCACAATGCACATCATTTATTCACGAGGGATTAATACACAATAGTAAAATTAGAAATCGGGTAAGAAGGGTAAGTTCGCGCATAATTTACAATTGCAAAATTCAAAATAATAGGTTGGCAACTAAGTAATTTCGGTTTTGAATTATGATATAAAACTCATTCTTTTTTATTACAAAATAGTTATTTATTTAACAAGTGTGGAAAGTAGTACTTTTCCTCACGCGAGGCAGGGTTTGCACGCACGAGCGAGCGAAGCGAGGCGAGTGCAAGTGCAAATTGCCGAGTGTGAGGAAAATACTTTACACTAGAGTTAAATATTATATTTTTTCTGCAACCATTTATTAACTAATAAAATTAAAAATTTCATTTTTACAGTCTACAAAAAGTAATTTATTTATTATAAACATTTATTGTTATATTACAATTATTTATATTACTTACGTATTTACATTACTTATTACATTTTCTGCTGTTTCTTTTATTGATGGAGGAGTGTTTTCTAAACAGGCATCACTAGAATCCATTTTAAATTTCTATAAGGTAACACTATAACCTTTTTAACTGTTATAATTAAAAATATCTAATTATTTATTAAAGTATTATTTTTATTTCTATATTCCTTTCAATTTTTATTTTATTTTTTAATTATTTAGTTACGTTAAATAAGCTTATTAAAGTTTTACAGAAAATATTTATGTTAATAACAAAACTTCTTATATCAAGGAAGCACAATAAAGTTTTTCCACACACTAGTGCGGAAAGTGACACTAATGGGAATTTTTCCCCACTAGTGTGGGAAGTTGGGCATTACACAGCTGATTTTAATTGAGTAATGAGAACTTCCCTACATGGTTGCAGAAAAAATAATTTTTAATCAATGACATATTTTCCATTTTGTTCAATGACATTTTGCCATCTTTCTTGCAGCTTTATGATTCCGCGCTCATAGAACCTTTGGTCCTTATCAGCTAAGAACTTATCCAAGTGCTGCGATTTAAGGTCATTTTCATCTGCAAAAAGTTTTTCCGTACAAATAATTCTGTAAACTCCGAAATAAGTGATAATCAGATGGAGCCAGATAAGGGCTGTATCAGGAGGATATGCCATCACTTCCCAAACAAAGCTCCAATAATTTCCCGCAAGTTGCCAAAGATGTTGTGCGGCCTTGCATTATCATGATGGAACACAATTCCTTTTCGATTTGCCAATTCAGGGCCGTTTTTCTTTGATTAGCTTCTTCAAGTTTCATAAGCTGTTGAAAGTAAACCTCTGAAGTGATCGTCTGATTCCTATGGAAGCAATTCAAAATACATGAACACCTTTGTAATCGCATCAAATAGACAGCATGATCCTTTTTTCTGGTGCAATTCTGCTTTCGATGTGTTTTGGTGCTGATTCATCTTGCTTGCACCATGATCGTTTTCCCAATATGTTACTGTAAAGGACCCATTTTTCATCACCAGTTATGATTCTTTTCAAGAAAGGGTAGGTTTCTTTGCGCCTAAGATGCTTATCGCAAATGTTGATTCATTGTGTTCATGTCCCAAACTTTTGAGGTAGGTGCGTCGGTCCATTTTGAAATTTATATTTTTACGTAGATCATTATTTTTATATGTGATATACGCATTAATGGCTGACACATTAAGTAAGTGGTAAAAAATGGCCATGGGCCATCTATTTGTATTTCTTCCTACAGAATAATTTGCACAAAGTTGGTCATTAGTGTCTACCCCTCCTTTGGTAGCATTGGGAAAATGTTATAATTTCGGGTTTATTTTTGTTCCCTGTTCCGCTGTCAATGGATTTATAGCTACGCATTGTAGATAACATAAGACACCATAGATAGACTTCGGTCACTCAACTCCCAGAACAATCTCCACGGACAATAGCTACATCCCCCTCGGCGGCAAGGCAACTTTGATACTCGTACAATATTATTAGTAGCAATAACAATAAAAAAATTCCTTTTATTGAATAAAATTAAAGAATTACTTGCTTCGGAAACAGTTTTATTGGAGGAGAAAAAATGTTACTCAAGGAATCACCTCGGGTCAAAACACTAAGAAATGAATGACACAAACCATCACCTCGGGTCAAAAGTGCTGGTTCGCGCCCGTACAGCAGGCAGCGGGAAAAAATCCTATGCCATCTCAATCAATATACGTCAAAAAGAGATAAATAAAAATTTCGCGAACCCAGCCCTTATAGATATTAAAATAGAAGGCTTGAAAGTATGAGCTGGGTTAATATGACCCGACGTGATGGCTGAAGGGTTAATTCAAACCTTATGCTCTGCCTGAAAAAAATGGGCGATTACTTTACCAAATTGTAAGAAAGAATTAGAAGAACGCACAATATTTTTGTTCTGTTCACTTTGAATGTTTTTCTTTCTTTTTAGGAAATTGGAATTTTAATAATGACAGAAGAAAGAGCAATGCTGTTTTAATGACTTCAACATTGATATTTCACCATAGATACAATGAAATTGTTAAAAATACTTTGGAGTGTTTGCCATCGCACAATAGCTATTGAAACAATAAACTTGTTCCCTATTATTTGGTTTGTAAATAATGAATTTTTAATTAGGCATTACGGCTTGTTGAGATACCCATCTATCTATTATTAACCCAGATTGTGCCTTCATAATTCTAAACTTTCTCGCAGGGAAATAAATTAAATTTACGCATTACTGGATTGGTGAGTTTATTCAATATAAAAATCAAAAACTTTAATGATCGAAGTCGACCAAAACCACTTACGCTTTGTTCAATAATCACTTCAATTGCGCTGATTTCTTTTACTCCATTTTATTTTTTATTTTTTGAAACTGAAAGTGCCTGAAAAATTTTTTTTTATAATAATAAAATTTCTGATAAATTGCAATTTAAGAGCTTGTTGCAAAAAGGAGTTATCTATATTTTTTTCAGAAAATGTGTTTAGTGGCGCCCCCCTATTGTATGTTCAATACTACATCTTTTGGTGCAAAAATTATTATTACTTATTCTCTAACCTGGGCCAGATTTGGAGCAAAAATGAGTTTTCTACTGCAGATAAGTTTTCTTTTGCTCCAAACAGAAAAGATGACGCAATCAATTTTTATATTAGGTCTATTTAATGTTTATATTAGGTAGATATTATTATTTTTCTTTTTGACAGGCATAATAATATATCGTAACATTCGCTTCGACAAGACACAAAATGCCACTTAAAAGCTCAAAAACAAGAAATCTTGTGGACTAAAGTACTTAATATGTACTCAAGTTTTACTAAAAATTATGATTTTGGTGCTAAAAAAAGAGTTAGCTTAACAAAATAACTTTTGCTTATAGCAAGCTTTGCAAACAAGGTTGCCATATCATCTGCAATTTTTTCATAATCGATCATATACGACGAATTACCCGCTCTTAAACAGTTATCTAAATGTGCATCCGTAAGCTGTGATCGATATTTAGATTTTAAATATGTCATATTTGAAATAAGGGCTTCACAATTATAGGTAGTTCCACAGTATGAAAATATTTTTAGAGCGCATTTTCTCAAAATAGGAAAACTTTCCTCAGTAACTAATTTCCAAAACAATATCATTTTTGCAAATTAATTATTTCCATTTCTAAGTCCTGAATGTTAGTAACATCGAAATAATTTGAAATTTTGGAAATGGATTGACGAAAAATGGAATTACTGATTCTAACGGTAGAAAATCTTGAAATCTCGAGGAAAATTCGATTATTAATGTATCAATGGTTTTTATGTGCGATGTAGTGTCAAATTCATCAACACTCAAATTTAAATTAATTTTCAATTATTCGTTTGACATTTTGAAAGTGAGACAAGGAATTTTTCAACAAATGCGCTTTTAACAATTCCAACTTACATTTGAAAGAATTAACTGCGCTAATCATATCAGCAATATGGGAACTCTTTTTTTCACTCGGCATTGAAATAATAAGTACGTTTTCTTTTCGATGAGTCCATAATAGGGATGGCATAAACCTGTGACAAACTCTCTTGATCTATGCTCTCTTGTGTACTGACTACTACTGACATGATTGCTCAGTTCATTTCAGTTCAACGCGTAAGCGCGTCACCGTTGACGTACAGTAGATTCAAGGAATTTTAAAATTTACGTTTTGAATTTCTTGTCTAAATTAACAATAGTTTAAGGGCGCACTAAAATTTATTGAAGGGCGCAGTGGCGCCCGCGGGCGCCGCGTTGCCGACCTCTGCACTAGAAGGTGGAAGCTGAAAAATCAGCTGGAAAAAAATTAGCCTAACAATGAATATTAAATCTAATAGCCTAATTAAAAAGAGGGTAATAATAATTTTACTGTATCCTGTTAAAACCAGGATAGCATGTTTGTTAGGAGCTTGATAAAATTCATAGTTCCTGTTCCTGTTTGCATCTTTTAATAACTGTTTATAAAACGATAAATTGTAGAAAGGAAATGACTAAATGGTAATAAAATTGGTTGAGGAAGGAAGTTTAGAATGAGTTAGGTTGCGGAAGGACCTAACTTTCAGCCGACCGACAGCATGCTCCATCTGAATTTATATGTCTGTAAACATGTTCCTACATCACATTAGCTCCATCACTAATTCTAACACAAGTACAAAAAAATAGAACAACTGGTGTAACACTCGCAAGACTGCCTTTAAATAAAATTCTCATGTAATCTTCATTTTTACCAAACGTTAGTTTACTTCTGTATATAAATGTACTATATAATATTATTTAATACAAAAAAAACTTAAGTCCATTTTCTCTTATTTCGAGAAAATTAAAGGTTAACATATCTGTTAATTATAAAATTTAGACAAATTATATGAAGTCTGGCAATGTTTCTACTGTTTTATCAAAATGTAATTTGGTTACATAAATTTGTTTTAGGCGTATTTTACTAAACTGATGTATACTTACGGGCTGCAAATGGACTTGAATTGTAAAAATCGTTTAAATTCAATTTTGAAAAATCAAATAATATATATTTTCAAATAATAATATACTAATATAATAATAATAATGTAATATAATAATATTTCGTGTTAATAAATAATAATATACTTCATATTAATCCAATTTTGCATACAAAAAATAATAATGACACGAAATAAAATAGAAGTAGCATTCTTAATTTTAGACGTTAATTACATTGTTAAAATTACAAGTATTTACTTATGCTCTGCATGTGGCAGTGTTTCGAAATATGCATGATGCACCGGAGGTATATAAGGTAATAACTTCTTGATGTTTTTATATTTTTCATAAGTAATAATAGGCCTGGCATCTTGGCGATTTTTTCAAATTTTAGCGGTCTTCCAGGACGTGTAGGTAATAAATTTATAGTTTTAAATTCTTTATCCTTCATCGATGTTTTATATAAAATAGTTTATGGTGCACTATTGAGAAACCTCATCCAACATATTTGCAACCAATTTACCTGTTCTCCATTAGTGTTTTTTTCTTATCGGTTTTTTTAATCACATTTTGAAGATAAACTCTTGACACGTAAAATGATACTTAATATAAAACAAATGTAAAATAACAGGCTACTGATCGGTAACCATCTGTCTACCTATGTCAATTAGACTTACACCACTTTCATAATCGATAATTATGCAATTTCATTTACCTACCAATTTTAAATTCTACAAAACATGGGAATTTTTTAAGAAATTAAACACGGACTAGTTATACATAAAAAATTTACATAAAATTAAGCATGAATTACGTGATATCTCTTCTTTTTTTTTTTTTTTTTCAAAAATTGACTTACACCGCTTTCAAAATAAACGGTCCAGCTGTTAATTTCATAAAAAATGTTTTGGAAACGTATGAAAGATTTCAGCTTAAGTTTTTCCTTAAAAAAAAAAAACTCGTAAAGTAGAACAGAACATTAATGTGAATAGAAAAATCAGTCATCCCTAATTTTGAGGTGCACATTTATGAATGAATGTGTGAGATGGTTTATTAGCATTATCCAAGAAATTTTTTTCTGCATTGATGCCCGCCTATGTTCAGAAGAGCGAAAGAATGACCATGAACCATCTCCGAACGTTTCTGTCGACGTTCTATCACCAACCACGCAAACGCCATAAAATATGGTTCCCTCGTCTAACACTAGAAGTAGGTTTTTTATCCGACAATTTGGTTACTTTATCTGTACATGCGCACTCAAAATCATCCGCATCTTGATCTTCTAAAAATTAAAAAAAAGAAGCTTGTTTAGTGTCCGAATCCCCTTCTCTTTCTTCTATTCAATATTATTCATAAAGACACTCGTTGCAACAATAGTCAATAAGTAGAAAACTGTCTTTTAAATGATAATATGTACTTGGTAAGAGTTTTTTGATAAGAAAACTTGAAAAATTTCAATACCCAAAGAATAAGACCATCGGGCGCAACTAATCTGAGACAAATTACGCGGACGCTAAATAACACCACATAACTCACGAGTAAAACATCGACAGGCCGTTCGGTTAGAAGAAGTTAAAAGAGGAAGCTACTGAAGGCCATGGCTCATTCTAAGAAATACCTGAGTTGCTATCAATAAGAAAATGCCCTCTTCATCTCACAGATTAAATGCACCCGATGGAGAGTTAATGTAATTAAAGAAGAAAAAAGAACGTGCGACTCTGAATTAATTGTTGATGAATAACTAAAAATCAATTTAAATAAATGTGAAAACAAAAAATATAAAATAAACTTATAGAAAATTGAAATAATAAATGATTATTAATAGAATACAAGGCGCTACGGTAGCCGAGCGGTTAGAGGCGCAGACCTGTTAAGCTAGTGGTACTGGGTTCAATTCCTGGTCTAGAGGCCTTGGATTTTATTTAATGGTTAATAATAGAAATTTACAGTAAAGTATATTTGTGCTGGTCACTTTCGTCCACGACACCTAATTGGTAGTTGGACGTTAAGCCCCGCCTGAAAAAATAACCAATTATTACTTCACTTTTTATTAGGGTACATGTTATTTTTAATATTAGAATGTAACGATTCTGTCAAAAAATGAAGTAAAAAACAAGCGTCTCTTTGAAGTAGTTTAGTCTGTTCTTATTTTAGTACTGAAAAAATCAAGGATTTAGTCAATATGCTAAATTTAAATATACCAATTACAGTATGAGTTATAACGCCAATTTTTTTTGTATTTTTTTTTTTGTATTTGTAGTTGGTTGGTTCAGTGTGAATAACAGTAGGATGGGACTTGGTGGTTGGACGTATAGTTTCGCCAGACCCTAGCTGTTCGAAAGGAAATCTAGTTATCCAAGTTACGCGGATAGACCGGAAAACTTCGGGCTACCCACTGCCAAAACATTCTACCCTCTTCTACACGCCATAATATCCTACTAAATCTTTGTTCTCTCCCTTCCGTCCAAGAAAAAAGGAAAAATAGTTCTCGGATTCTCAATAAGTTTTTTTTTTACGATTCAAAAAAATAAAATAATAATAATAATAATAATAATTTTGCCTCTCTTTTGTACTACAGTAACAAAAATAATCTTCCCAAATTACCAAATTATTAAAATTCTGCACATTTAATGATTTTTAAATAGGGGGTCACATTTGAGCAGAATTTACATTTTCTGCTCACAGAGTGCACCAGAATCGTATTATTGAACCTTTTTATTTTGTTTTCTACAACTTTCAAGTCTTCTTAACAGATCTATATCAATAACAGTTGGTACTTTACATACATATCTATATTTTTTTAATTTGAAAATGTTGTGTCAAATGTTAATATCTGCCCCACTGGTGGGGCACCTTTGAACACAATATAAAATAGAAAGAAATGATATTACTTTACTCTGAATCTACCTTCTATCAGTTATTTCTCTCGACTACTACATTACTTTCTCTTTTAAAACCACTGAAATCTAGTTCGGGGATGTTGTACCCGAAGTGATGATGGGTTTAGGAAGTTTGAACAAAATATTCGGTTTGTTGCGCTTCTTAAAGTACAGAAAAAAGTCACAAACTTGCAGGTCGGCAGGTGCACATTTTAACTGTGATGTTGAAATGTGCCACCTCTCCTTCCATAAAAGAAAATATAATATCCAACACTTTTTTTGCAAGCAAAAAGACTTTTGTAAATACTAGGTTTAAAAATAGGAATTCCAAATGTTAATAAGAGGTGTGTTCAAAAAGTAACGGGAATTTTCGTTTTTTGAAAAAAATATTTATTTATTCATCTACATTAATATTGTCGCCTTCAAAGTAGTCCCCTTCGCATACAATACACTTGTGCCAGCGCTTTTTCCAATCCTCGAAACACTTCTGAAACTCGATCTTTGTGATAGCTTTCAGCTCTTTCAGCGATTCGCTTTTAATGTCATCTATGCTTGTAAAACGACGGCCTTTTAATGTTCTCTTTATGTTTGGAAATAGAAAAAAGTCACATGGAGCCATGTCTGGCGAATATGGAGGCTAGGGCATCGTTAAAGTTTTGTTTTTGGCCAAAAATTCACGAACAAGCAATGAAGTGTGAGCAGGTGCATTATCGTGGTGCAAAATCCATGAATTGTTTTGCCACAAATCCGGGCGTTTTTTTCGGATTGCTTCACGCAAACGGCGTTGAACTTGTAGGTAGTACTCCTTATTGATTGTTTGACCTTGTGGCAAGAATTCATGATGCACTATGCCATTAAAATCGAAGAACACAGTGAGCATAACCTTCACATTCGACCGCACTTGTCGAGCCTTTTTCGGTCTTGGCGATCCAGAATGCCTCCACTGGGACGATTGAGCCTTAGTTTCGACATCATATCCGTAAACCCATGTTTCGTCACCTGTTATAACACGTTTCAGTAGATCCGCATCGTTGTCGACTTCATTGAGTGACTCTTGAGCAACTTCCATTCTCCGCTGTTTTTGTTCGAAATTCAACAATTTTGGAACAAATTTTGCTGCCACACGTTTCATACCCAAAACATCCGAAAAAATTTCATGGCATGAGCCAATTGATATGGCAACATCATCAGCGACTTCTCTGATTGTGATTCGGCGATCGTTCATAACCATTTCTTTCACTTTTTTCACGTTTTCATCGGTTGTCGATGTGCTTGGACGTCCAGGTCGTTCGTCATCTTCAACGTTTTCGCGGCCATCTTGGAAACGCTTATACCACTCGTAAATCCTTGTTTTACTCATAGCAGACTCACCATATGCCTTTATTAACATTTCACACACTTTATTTCATTTTTTACGCAAAATTTAATACAAATTCTTTGATCCATTTTTTTAACAAACAAAAATCGCCAAGCTCGAAAAACCCGTCTAACCTTAACGGCTGCCACTTAAGAAGTAAACAATGAATATTACTGAAAATTTTATCGTACTTCAGGGGCATGTGTACCAACATAATAAAATAAAAAAAAATTTACAATCAGACTCTCCAAACCCGCGAAATTTAAAAATTCCCGTTACTTTTTGAACACACCTCGTATGGATTAACAATACTTACACCTTGTCCACCTACAATCTTCTACAATTCTGGACTTTACCAAACAATGAAAACGAAGGGAAACTCTGTCACAAATTATACACCAAAAAATATGGAGAAAATTACCAATTTATAAATGTTTTAAATATTTGGCGAGAAATTAAAACTGTTCAAAGGTGCCACCTGTTCAAATGTGACCTCCTCACAACTAAGTATTTAAGAGTTATTCCAATATTTGATCAAGTTTTATTCTTTCTCGGTCAATAAGAAGAAATAAAATCAGTAAAAAAGTTGAATTACCATTCTCTTGTAATCTCAGCTGCATAAAAACATTTCAACCAGCACTAACAACTGTGGTCATTCCTTGCAGAATCAGAATCATATTACTTATTAGCGGGTCATACTTTACGTCTTCTTCTGTTTGCTTAGAAAATGTAGAATGATTTTTTAACTCCATATAAATGATCTATGGCTGATCGTAACGTTGAGATTAATATCTCCCCAAAAAAACAAAAAAATAATGTGTAGACATCAAATATAGTCTCCGAAAAGTCCACAAAAATAAGAATACAAATTTTGTTATTTTATCTAGAAAAAGCATTCGTTTTACTTTTTTTACTCTTTTCAGCTCTACCGTTTATTTTATTTCTTATAAAAGATTTGACAGAGGGATATTATTTATTCATATCAACTTCGTATGTTTTTCTTTTGTTTTCTTGAAATTTGTATGATTCCGTTTAATTTAAATAAGTATAGTTGATATTATTATTATTACAATGTTTAGAGAAATAACATACATCTTAACTTCCCATTATTGTATTGTAAGAATATCTTGAAGATGCAATAAATTTGTGCGGAACCAATATCTTGTACTGTTATTTCTATCTTAGCATTATTTCTTGAAATTGCAATATGGCTACAAGAAGTTGCTTTATTTAAAAAAAAAAATGCTGTGTGGTTAGTGATAATATTAATTATTAAGGCCTGGTGTATACGTCCAATTTTGGTTACAAGCAATGTATTCAATGCATACCATCAAATCAAATGCTGCCCAAGGCTTCCAATGATGGCCGTCTATTTTTACATTAAATATGGCGTGGTTTGACTTAGATATGTATGTAATTGTTTATTGGTATAGATCTGTTAAGAAGACTTGAAAGTTGTAGAAAACAAAAATAAAAAGTTTCAATATTATGATTCTGTGCACTCTGTGAAACTTAAAAAAAAAATTAAAGTTCAATCTTCTATATCACAAAAACAATCATAAGCAATACATTCGTATTTATACCAGTTATAGAGCCGGCTATTCTCCTACAATTTGGTAAAGAATTTATTAAAATCGGAACAATACAAGGAGAGATATAGAGGTTTGAAATTTGAATGAGTTATGAAAGCTCCAAAATTTAACCTTTTATATCTCAATAACTATTACCACTAAAAAATGCAGATTATACAAGTTATACAGCTAAGTTTTCTCTACAATTCGATAAAGAATTTATTAAAATCGGAACAATACAAGGAGAGATATAGATGTTTGAAATTTGACCGAGTTACAAAAGCTCCAAAATTAACCCTTCTATATCACAATAACTATTACGACTAAAACAATGCTGATTATATCAGTTATACAGCTACGTTTTCTCTACAATTCGGTAAAAAATTCGCTTAAATCGGAACAATACAAAGAGAGATTTAGAGGTTTGAAATTTTAATGAGTTACAAAACCTCCAAAATTTTACCTTCTATATCTCAATAACTATTACAACTAAAACAATGCAGGTTATACCAGTTATACAGCTGAACTTTCTCTACAGTTCGGTAAAGAATTCATTAAAATTGGAACAATACAAAGAGAGATATAGAGGTTTGAAATTTGAATGAGTTACAAAGCCTCTAAAATTTAACCTTCCATAACACAATAACTATAACTACTAAAACACTGCAGATTATACCAGTTAAACATGATAAATTTTCTATACAATTCGGTAAATAATTCAGTTAAATCGGAAAATACAAAGGGAGATATAGAGGTTTGCAATTTGAATGAGTTACAAAACCTCCAAAATTTAACCTTCTATATCTCAATAACTATTACTACTAAAACAATGCAGATTATGCCAGTTATACAGCTGAACTTTCTCTACAGTTCGGTAAAGAATTCATTAAAATCGGAACAATACAAAAAGAGATATAATCAAGTTAATTTATAATCTATACTGATTGATATCCTTTTAGTTTTATTAGGTTTTTAATTGATTGGTGGAAATCTGAGTTTTGTTAAGAATTAGTGGTAAGTCGCTGGAATATTAATAATGAAAAGTCTTATGAGTAGGCAATTCCTTGAAGATTATTTAGTGTCAGTTTTCCACCATTGAGTAGTTATTTTAGCATGATGGGAAAGTAAATAATGTTTCTCTGGTTTTTTCTTTAAAGTGAAAAATTGGCAAGAGTGGCGCTTGTATAAATATTGTTTCTATGATTTGTGTTGAGTTGCTGGAAGAGGCTTGGAACACATCAGCCTGAGTGATGTACTACCGTTTAGTAATCTCCTTCTTAAACTAGTCTTCTCCTTTTCTTACTTTTTCCTACCGTATTTTTTAAAGGGTTCGAAACCTGCTAACGATCTAAATATTTCACTGGAAACCTCCTGAAAGGACTTAATGTCTCCTTTCAAAGGGCCCAAAGTAAGAAGACTCAATTCCCAATAGTCCCTACTTATCCAAGAAGCAGGCTTTATATATCTCAATCGCCTAAAATAGCTATTGAAAATACAATTTTTCCTTCTATCCCATTCATTTGCATACCTAGTTTATTTTATTTATTTCTTTCGATAAATTTTTCAAATAAATAACCTCTGCATTTTTAACAAGCTACATTTTACCAAAATAAACGGTTCTCACACTCAACTTATAGACCTTCCATAACTGCCAAAAAAACCAAAGTAAATAGAAGATATTACAAAACTCATAATTACGGTATTCATGGATTTTATTTAATTAAATGCCAGAATTTGGACTTGAAGTAGCGATACTATTGGTGTAATATTACAAAATGGCATCGGAATGCTTCATTTCCTCGATAACCTGAAATCCAGTAGAATTGCCTTAAATATGGCACTTCTTTCTGGATCAGAATTAGACAAATGTACTAAAAATTATCAATTATGGCCTATTTCAAGGTGTTCTTGGATTTGTAGAAGCTGTAGAGTTGTTAATTTTCCTCTGCCATGACAGAACATACACAATTTCCCATGTGTTATTATGTAGTTGCCCCAGCATAAGATGGGACACCATCAAACTTAGCTTATGCCAGAGTAGAATACACTTGTCTGGGATGCAGTGGATTAGAATGGATCAACCTGCTTTGCAGATATTAATAGCTTTTCCTTTCAAACAAGAAGATTGCCTACGATCCATTTTATAAAACAGAGTCAAAGACCAGACAGAGAAATAAGTAACAAATCCTATACAAATTGTGTACTTTTTCTGTAAAGATAAGTCCCAGAAGAATAATGGTGATACAGAATTTTACGACCGCGGATTTTGATTCGAGTCTCGAGGCCACCATACCTTGAATGACAAGTAAATTTTTGCGAGTGTTTTGAATAGACTACGGCCAGAATCGTCGGATTTCTTTTAAGTTATTTGATGAGAATACATTTTTTCTGTTTCACCAAATTTTATGTATTATCTATTTATTGAGTGGAGACGAGTTGTTTGGTTTCTCAACATTATTGTACAATAGAATGTTATTTACATATTTAAAGAGTATCTGTACGGACTGACTAGGATGCATTGTGTATAGGAACACAACATAGTTGAGCAGAATCAGTTTGTCTCTATCTCTCGTCAATTGTCATGAGTAACATGTGCGAAGGATGTAAACTGCATGCTAAAAAAGACATTGCAATTGCATTAAGGAAAAGTTTGCATCAATGAATGCTTTTGTAGCCAACAGTGTTCTTGAAGTAATGAATTAGTTTCTATATGTTTCAAATTTATCATTTTGTCCCATACCAGACCATCCTCTTAGACGATTGAAAAGCCAGTAGCTTCGCGATTTTCTCTCTCTTCTGAAGAGAAGTTATTAATCCTAGAAATTAGCCGCTGGGTAACTTCTCCCCTCGGTTAGTGAGTATGCAGTAGCGTCATTATTATTGTCATTGTTACTAATAGTAGTGTTATCCCGAAATTGTTACTAATATATGGCTTGACACACTAGAAATGCACCCTCTAGCTCGTCGATGATGCAAGGGAGGATTTGTGGAACTATAGCCTTGGAGCTCCACTTAACCTTGGCTGGTTCTGCGTTGGATGTTACTGGAACATCTACCATCCCAAGTAATGTGGTAATTTGTTCGAGAAGGTACGGAATTAAGGGCGCTAAATGGCCTTAGATGTCGATGTGCACATAAAAAAAAACACTGCAGACTCCTTGGACCTTCTTTTAAGGACCCTGTTAACAGATAATTAAATATTTAGTTTTGTTTCTTGGGTAAAATCGTTTTATTTTATAAATAAAGACAATAATAATAATAAGTTCAACAAAGGGAGGGATTAGCTACGCAGTTAACGTATTGGATTCCCACGCGGTGATCCCGGGTTCGAATCCAGGCTGCTGGCCCTTAGGTTTTCTCTTCCTAGGAGCTTCTTACAACTCACTGTCCAGTGATGGACAGTGTTGTCTGTAACACTATATACAGGGTGTTCTAATCTATATGCATAACGACTTTTTCTCGGAAACTAAGATAGCTAGAAAAAAAACTAAAAAATACGTGTTCCCTTAATTTTTTTGTTAGAAATCCAAATTTAATTTGTAAATTTTTTTCGGTGCTTCCAGAAGCGAGATACAGGCACCAACTTCATTTTGGCAAATGGGGAGGTGTGGTTTTTATTTAAGAAATAGATTCCTCTATTTTTTTTAAGAAAAATTTACTTGAACGGTTTTTTTTTCTGTGAGCGATATTTTACAAGTTATGAATGAAAACATGATTCTTATAAGAAATTTCAAAATGATAATATTATAACGGTTTTTTGATTGAATAAGAAGAAAAGTACTATTTTATTATAAATTTTACTCCTCATTAATATTACAGATCATGCTCGAACTGGCCTCCACCATTAGAGATGCATAGACATGCTCTTTCCTGCCAATTGTCCCTTACTGCCAAAGAAATAGATTCGGCTTTAACCGAGTTACAGGCATCTATTATTCTCTGCTTTAGTTCATCTACAGAAGCAATCCCGGGCTTGATTCTGATACACCTAGATTTAGAAATGCTTTTAGATAAGCAGAAATAAGGAAAGAAGAAAAAAGTTATGAATAATCACCTTGTTTTTCGGGTATCCCCAAAGGAAATAGTCCGTAGGTGTCAAATCTAGTGAACGAGGTGGCCACTGAATCGCCCCCTGAGTCGATATAACACGCCCAACAAATTTCCTGTCGAGATATCTCTTTACATGCCTGATGGTGTTATATCGACAAGGGGGACGATTCGGTGGCCAAACATTAGTAATGTTTGTTAAACCGAAATTCATAGAAAGGTTAAGCTTAACTGTTGTTCATTCTTTTTGGTGACTGATTCAGTCCATGAACAGACAAGAAAGAAGACACACCAACCCTGAAATGTAATAGTATTACTTTCTAAACTAGCCCTGAAGATGACCTAGTCCCTAGGTCGAAAGCTCGGCAAAATAAATTTTTCTAGACTGAAATGGCAGTTATTTTTTTCAATCCCGTTAAGCTCAACATAATATTTCAAATGAACAATCGAGTTGTGCGCTTGCGCAGAAAATAAAAAAGAAAATCTGAATGAATCTATACCAAAATAAAAAACCCAACGAACTTATTTGCCAACCCATTACATCAAACTTCTTTGAATCACTCTCATCATGGAACATGTTCGATAGTCGATCGATTCCTAGGAAGCCAGACTGATAGTAACCTGATATATTTTCCGTTCCAGTCTCTTTGCTAACAGTTTTGCCACAATCTTGTATACAATGCACGAAATTGATATACCTTTGTAATTTTCGCCAATGAAACTATTTGATTACCAAAATTAAATTCTATTTAGAAAGTGTGGTGCTAGATGTATTAATAAGAGCTAGAACTGCAAGTTTGAGCAAACTAAACAACGTTCTGTCGTTGTTGCTTAATATAGTCAAAGGTGAGCTTTGTCACATTCACGCAATTACTTCTCGCCTAAAGCAATAAAATTATTAAACATTAATTAAGTGTCATTGCTAATTAATAGTAGAGCAGGTAAAAGGCCAGTTCTTAGTAGTTGAACACTCCATTTTGAAAATGTTTTGGGTGGCCAAAACAATTGAGAACATCGTTAATATTTTATAACTATCTGTATTTAAGCGCACAAGGGTAGGTTTAATTTAAAAAGGGATACAAAAACTATTGAATTAGATGCTCTACTTAAAAATAAAATCTTATTTTCGAAAGAATTCACACAAGAATTATACCAAAAGCTAACTCTTTACGCGATCCGCTGCATTTGCGCAGTTGTCCACCTCAATTGTGAGCTTTGGTAATCTTGAGGGCCGAAGGATAGCCTTCGACTATTTCGGTATTAGTTGTCGGAAAAATGAGGCACACTTTAATCACACTTTCATTTAGAACAAAAAAAAAAAAAAAATTTATTTACTCAAACGCTTACCGAGATGAAGAAGACGAAGCTCTACTTGGGTATTCCCCAAGAAGATGGTCCAAATCTTCTGCAAAGCATTATGAGAGCACAGCGAACATTTTTCTTGTTTTTTTTTTATTCTTTGAGATACCAGCAGCGAAGGTTAGCAAATCTTAAATTATTAAATAGATTAAGTAACTGGGATGTTCCACTACTAACATCTTGTTGAGGTAGAAAACAGTTCAAAATGGCAGTCCTCCTCATAGACTCTCTCCACGTTGGACAGCTTCAATTTGAGAAGAAAGTTCTGAGATTAGAATAATTAATGCTAGTTGAAAATTTTTATTAATTTATTTCAGAAGAGTGCCTGGAAAAATCTAGTTGAGGAGGCGCCACGGTAGCCGAGCGGGTTAAGAGGCGAGACCTGCGAAGCTAATATGTATTGTTGGTACTGAGTTCAATTCCCCGGTCTTAGGCCTTGAATTTTATTTAATGGTTAATAAAAGAAATTTAGCAGTTAAGTATGTTTGCTAGTCGCCTCCGTCCACGACACCTAATTGGAGGTTGGACGTAAAGCCGGCCTGAAAAAATAGGCAATTACTTTACTAATTTTATTTCCAGTTGAGTAATCACAGCTTTCCAACGTGTAGTGATTTTAAAAATTTCTAGGGGTCACTTGTTACAAATAATAATGACATAACCGCAGAAGTAAAGGCGAGAATTTGCGGCAGGAAACAGATGCCATTATTTATTTCGGCTATTCTTTTGTTTTCGTATTTGTTTTGTTAGAAAGGGTATATGTTTATTTATTTCATTTTTTTACTGAAATGTTGTTTGTTTATTTGCAATTACATTTTCGAGGGCGCAAAAAGTAATTAATTTTTGTTATATATTTAAAAAAAAATTAGAAGAGATAAGGAAGAAGAGAAAAAGAAACTGTTAATTTATCATTATTTAAAATGTGTTACACATTTATTATTTAATTTAAGTTAATTAATTAATTGGTTATTGTTTTTTATATGTTTATTTATTTAAAAACACTTTCTTTAAAATACAGACTTGACAGACGGATTTTATCCATTGTCTATGTGCATAGATGTGAATAGAAGTATGATTTGTTTTATTTATTTTATTTTATTTTTTGGTATTATTTTTGTTGTAAATTTTCTTTTGTTGTAACTTGATATGCACAAAATAATAAAAAAAAAAAAATAAAAGAAATTTAGCAGTAAAGTATGTTTGCTAGTCGCCTCCGTCCACGACACCTAATTGGAGGTTGGACGTAAAGCCGGCCTGAAAAAATAGGCGATTACTTTACTACTTTTATTTCCAGTTGAGTAATCACAGCTTTCCAACGTGTAGTGATTTTAAAAATTTCTAGGGGTCACTTGTTACAAATAATAATGACATAACCGCAGAAGTAAAGGCGAGAATTTGCGGCAGGAAACAGATGCCTGTTCACAGTTTAAAAGGTTTTTGCGGTTTAAGGATTTGCCCCGCAAGGCTAAGATAAAAGCCTATCAGACCCATCGTCACATACGCCCAGCGAAATCTGGGTATTCAGCAAAGAAAGGGAAAAGATACTCGGGGTTTTGGGAAAGAATGATATTTGGACCAAAGTGCAAAGAAAATATCGACTGGAAAATAATAAGAAATAACCTTGAACTGTTTTGAATTCTTTGGAGAACCCAGATATAGTCGCCCAAATAAAGATGGTCAGGTCACTTGGAGAGGATGCTTGCGGAGAAGGGTGCCCTGAAAAATGTTAAAAGAAAACCTAGGAGGCAGAAGAATTCGAGGAAGATCTCAAGTTAGATGGTTGGATGATGTAGAAGAAGTCTTTCGTCGGGTTGGAGTAAGAAGATGGCGCCTTAAAGGCCGCAAACCGTGACTAATGGGGAGAAAACTTGTTGAGGAGGTCCAGGTCCTACTTTAAGGACTGTTGAATCAAGTAGTAAGTAACTAAGATGGTCTGGAAATCAACAGAAAACAGTCAGACTCTTGTACTAATCTTAAACACATTGTCGCGATCTTATGAACTCTTTTTTCTCCTGGAAGATACATTTTTGGTACCTGACATTCTTTCTTTAAGCAGAGTTTGTAAAATCAATGATGGTAACCAGCTTAGCACTGTTTCTGTAACAGAGGAGTGTTGACAACATTAACGCTAAGTTATAGTTAAACTGAAATGTACTGAAATGTACTCCAGTAGACGTTTGATTACACCTATCAGATAGATATGTAATAAGATATCCTGCGCTTAGGCGTTAACGCGTTGTGTCCAATTTAATCTCACTTGTTAATGCTCCACATAGTCTGATGAATGTCAACAAAATAATTGTTTATACACGGAGCAAGTATTACTTTATAGGTGCTCTACTAACGTCTTGTCTTATCTCTCCTATAATCAAGTGACAAACTGTTCTCGATTCATCTAACAGCTAATGTTCACCGTATTTTCTACGATGGTTGGTAAATGATTGAATTTCTCTTTTCACTAGAATTTCAAGAAACGAGGCAGTGATTTAGTCTGAATTTTGTTCTAAGCCAAGTAATTCTTTCACAAAATTATTTCTGACTAAAGTTTTTGCACTGCTGAAAAGTTGATACTTTTCTCTTAATAGGTTAGTCAAGTATTTACAGTAGTGTAACAATTTTTAATTTAGAATTCCCCTCACCCCCAAATATTCGTTTTAATGTCCCTAGAGTTTTGAAAAATGGTTTTTAGAAAACAATTTGTATGTCACAAAACTGAAACTTAATATATGGGCTGAAAAGTCCCGGGCCTAACACATAGGTGGCGCTAGTTTTATTCATTCAACTCTTTTTCAGTTAGTACTGTAACGAAGTTGACCTGACCAGGGAAGAAAGGCCTAGATTGTTCTAGGGGTTGAGCGACCAAAGTCGATAACAGGCCACCACTGTGTAGACAAAAGGGCCGGTCACTACCTGAGCTGGAAAAGAAAGGGCTAGATTGTTCAAGGAGTTTAGTGACCGTAGCCTGTAACGGTCCACCGCTGTGTAAAAGCCAGCTAAGAGAGAGGCCCCAGTCGGGGTGGTGGCAGTATGTGTTTTCGCCAGCCAGTGATTGACAGGTGGGAGTGAGACAGACGGAGTTGGAGTGAGACAGAGAATTGGAGGAGGGCGGCCCCAGTTGGGGTGGTGGCAGTATGTGTTTTCCAGCCAATGAGCGGCAGGTTGGAGTGAGACAGATGGAATTGGAGTGAGACAGAGATTTGGAAGAGGGCGGCCCCAGTTGGGGTGGTGGCAGTATGTGTTTTCCTCAGCCAGTGAGAGGCAGGTGGGCGTGAGAGAGACGGAGTTGGAGTGAGACAGAGAGCTGGAAGAGGGCGGCCCCAGTTGGGGTGGTGGCAGTATGTGTTTCCCTCAGCCAGTGACCGGCCGGTGGGCGTGAGACAGACGGAGTGGGGCAGTCGCAGTTAAAAGGAGGCAGACACAGCTGGAGAAGTTTTAGTTTTGAGTTAGTCTTGGAAAGTTAGTTTGGAGAGACACTTTGGAAGTGACAGTTTTGAGAGAATCAGTGTTGCGGAGGGCTTCAGAGTTAGCCAGTTAGGAGGTTAGTCAGTTAGTGAGTAGTGCTTTGTTAGTGCGGTTGAGTCTAGCGCAATTCGGTGCAGTGCGGACCAGTGGTCAGTCGTGGAACAGTTTTGTGGCGTTACGTAGTGAGTAAGTAACAGTAAACTGTTGGGACTGTTGTAAATGGTAACTGTAATGAATAGCGTTAGTTGCTAGTAAATGTTAATGTTAGTAAAGGTAATAAATCAGGTTATTACTTACAAATTTAGCGAGTTTTATTATTTATCAAACCCACATATTATTAAATTAACTAGTGGCAGGCATTAGTAGTGTTGTGAAGTTTTCAGAAAAAAAAATTGAAAAACTACAGTACTAACCTTCAAAAGACAGCTGTTAAAAGTTCATTATATTCTATTCATTAGTTTGTGAGTTATTGCGCTAAGAGTGACGCTCCTTTTGTTATTTTCAAGACAACGGATCAAAAACAATTTCGGGTTTTAATTTTACACTGCTTCTTGATGGGAAAAAATACCGTTCAAGCGAAGCAATGGCTTGAAAAGTGTTATGGGGACTCTGCTCCATCAGAAACAACAATAAAACGTTGGTTTGCTGGACTTCAAACGTGGTCGTAGAGACACCGATGATGCAGAACGCAGTGGACGTCCAAATGAGGCGATAACACCAGAAAACATAAACAAAAATCCACAAAATCGTTTTGAATGATCGAAAAGTGAAGTTGCGTGAGTTAGCTGACATCGTAAAGATATCAAAAGAACGTGTTGGTTTTATACGTATTGCATGAGCATTTGACTACAGAGAAAGCTCTGTTCAAAGTGGATGCCGCGTTTGCTCACTGTTGACCAAAAAACAAGAACGTATTGATGATTCTGAGCAGTGTTTGGCCATGTTTAAACGTAACAAACCGGAAATTTTGCGTCGATATGTGACAATGGTAGAAACATGGATCCATCAGTTTACTCCGGAATCAAAACGATCGTCATCTGAGTGGACAGCAACTGGTGAACCTCGTCCAAAGCGGCCGAAAGCACAACAATCGGCTGGAAAGGTTATGGCCTCGGGTATTTTGGGATGTGCTGGTTGTACCAGTTTATTTTTAAGGACATCGTTAGCGTTTTTTTTGTGTGTAAAAACTTAAAAAAAGAAAAGTAAGCACAATAACAATGCTTACTCTTATAGTGGTAAGAAGAAGTAGGGTAAAAGCAAGGATGTTGTTTGTTCTTCGAGTTGGGAAGTTGGTTATTTGCATGTAGCTCACGTACCTTGTTCGGTGCATCAAAAGTCAATCAGCAACAAAACCCCCTTAGTGTAGCCCATCCTTTTTTTATTTTACTTTTCCTTACAGTATTAGGTACCCTCAGAGGAAGAATTTTGGAAACATTTATATAATTTTTTTGGTGATTTAAGGCGCGTCTAAAATTATTGGCTCCCGTAGCTTTTTTCAGTGCACTGCCAGCCTCCGGACAGTAACTCTCTCGTTACACACAACATTGTCCGTTAATAGAGTGGTAAGAAGCTTCCAGGAAAAGAAAATCTGAGGGCCAGTAGCTGGATTCGAACCTGGGACTTCTGGGATGATTGTGTAGAATAGAATAGAAAAAAATTTATTATTCTGGGACAATTGTCCCCTAAGAATAAAAACAGGTACAATTAGAGGCCTTAATAGTTTGGCCTGTGATTAGACAGAAAATAAATAAATGAATAAGTATTTACAAAAAGTGAAAATAAAAATAACAGCAGAAATTAAGGAAATAAATTAAAACAATTAGAATTCCGGAGGAAGCTGGATAGAAAGGAGATAACTGAATAGACGGGATTTAAAGATGGAAAGGGTAGGAGCATGGCGGACAGATGATGGCAAGGAGTTCCAGAGAGAGGTAGCACGTATTAGGAAGGATTTATCAAAGGATGAGGTACGGTGAGAGGGAATATAGAGATCGGATAAGCGAGATCTAGTGTTACGGGAATGGATGGAGGATTTAAACTTAAGGAGTTGAAAAATATAAGATGGCCTTTGAGACTGGATGACTTGAAAAAGGAATGAAGCCCAAAAAAATACTGGCGGCTACCGACAGGAAAATGCCACTTCAACTCATAGTAGTAGTGCGAAATGCAAGAGTCTCTGGGTAATGCTAAAAATAAATCTTATGAAGCAGTTCATGAGAGGCGCTTGAGCTTAGCTTCAATATCCACCAGAAAGACTGGGCCATACACTAAGTAACCATAGTCCGAAATGGGGGGAGAAAACAAGAGAGGAAACTCAGGAGTTGCCGGGTCCTTAATTGTGTGACGGGGAACTATTAAACTGCTTCAGGATGTGGATGGAGCGGCGAGAGATTTGGGAAACATGGTTTTTTTGTCAAAAGTGATACCGAGGTTCTTCATAGAGGAACAATATTCTATTGGGATATTGTAGAGGAAAAGATTAGGAAGAGGAGCCAATGATTTAAGGAGTGAGTTGGAGCCAATAACAATTGCTTTGGTCTTCTCTGCATTTAGTGTAAGCTTATTGTTCGTGGCCCATGATTTGTGATATTGTTAAGGTCTTTTTGAAGCTTAAACATAGCTCTAAACAAATTAATATTAAAAACAAAATAAAATAAAAAAATAGAACTAAAAATAAATTATAATTTATTTAAATACTGCAAAATAAGTTTAATAGATTACTTTAAAAAAGGGATTTAATTAATAATAATGAAAAATTAAATTAATTGCGTTAAAAGAATGTAGTGGGAAATTTGCATAGTTTTTTGTATTAAAAACTTATGACGTAGTTAAGAGTATTCCTGGCTTAGAAACGGATGCTGGGCTATACGTACTTTTCATTGTTATTTTTTTTTATGAGTCTGTTGCGGTAGTGACGTTTCCTTTTATACAGTTTTTCAATCATTGCGTTATTTCCTGTAAGCTAGCTCTGTATAGCTGGCCGACTCGCGAGTCTTATGTGGCTGCTAGGAATTCCTTCTTTGTTCTCTCTGTATTTTTTTCTTCTTCTTTTTCTATTTTATTTATTTATTTATTTATTATTATTCTCCATCGATTTGCTCCTTTTATACCAGTCAGATGGCATGTTTATTCTGCGACGAATTATTATAAAACTTAGAACCAGAATTCGTTGATCTGAACTGAACAATTACGAGGGTCGTTTGAAAAGTCCGTGCAAAGTCAGAGAGATAGCACTACTGGCGCGTATCGAGGTTATGTTTAGTTAGTAGCATCTCTTGGAAGAACACACACCAAGTTTCAGCCAGATCGGTCTATTTCTTTGTGTTTGGCATTCGTTTGAATCGAGGAAGTCGAGTGATTTTCAAAAAATAGACGAAAAAGAATTTCGTGTGTTGATTAAACACTACTTTATGAAAGGCAAAACGCCTCAGGAGACTAAAGAGAAGCTTGATAAACATTATGGTGTCTCTGCACCTTCGATTAGAACAGTTTATAAGTGGTTTCAAAATTTTCGGAGTGGCCATATGGGCACAAGTGACGCTGAACGTTCTGGACGCCCTGTTGAGGTTACTACTCCAGAAATCATTGATAAAATCCATGATATGGTGATGGATGACAGAAGAGTGAAGGTGCGTGAGATTGCTAGTGCTGTGGGCATCTCGAATGAACGGGTACATAATATTTTGCATCAACATTTGGACATGACAAAGCTATCCGCAAGATGGGTGCCGCTCACGCTTGACCAAAAACGAAATCGTGTGAAGTGTTGCAAGGACGGTTTGCAGCTGTTCCAGAAGAATCCGCAGGACTTTAAGCGTCGTTTCGTCACTGTGGATGAAACATGGATACATCACTACACTCCTGAAACCAAAGAACAATCTAAACAATGGGTTACCAAGGGGGAATCTGCGCCAAAAAAGGCGAAGACCGTTCCTTCGGCCAGAAAGATTATGGCGACTGTCTTTTGGGATTCGCAAGCAATAATCCTCATCGACTATCTGGAAAAGGGTAAAACTATTACAGGTGCATATTATTCATCGTTATTGGACCGTTTGAAAACCGAGCTGCAAGAAAAACGCCCACGATTGGCCCACAAAAAAGTCCCTTTCCATCACGTCAACGCACCAGCTCACACCTCAGCAGTTGTGGTCGCAAAATTAATGGAAATAGGGTTCCAACTCGTTTCACTTTCCCCCTATTCTTCAGACTTGGCTCCCTCGGACTACTATTTGTTCCCCAATATGAAGAAATGGCTGGCGGGAAAAAGATTTTATTCAAACGAGGAGGTGATTGCAGAAACGAATGGCTATTTTTCAGACTTGGACAAATCCTATTATTCGGAAGGGATCAACAAACTAGAGCAGCGTTGGACGAAGTGTATAAGCCTAAAAGGAGATTATGTTGAAAAATAAAAAAGGTTTGCCCCAAAAAATTAAGTAGTTTTTATTTTTGCAAGGACTTTTCAAACGACCCTCGTACAAGAAAATCTTCGTATTTTTTGTAAGGAAGAATTCGTTCAACCAAAAAGAAGTACCAAATTACCTGAATCGTTTTTATAGTTTTTTCTTTTACTTTTACGATTTACAATAAACTTTGCATGCTAATTTTATTTACTCGTATGTTGAACGATAACTTTTTTTCTTAAACATTTTAACAAGAGAATAGGTACAAGATTTTGAGTAGCGGGGAATGTTTACGCTTCATTCTAAACTGAAATGTTCCACCATTTGTATCAAATTAATAAAAAAATGCAAAAAGATTTACAAAATTATTAGGTAATAATTAAAACTAGAGGAAGAGATTAGCTAGGCGGTTAGCGTATTGTATTCCCTACGCGGAGAACCCCGGGTTCGAATCCAGGCTGCTTGCCCTTAGATTTTTTTCTATTCCTAGGAGCTTCTTACAGCTCACTGTCCGGTGATGGACAGTGTTGTTTGTAACGAGAGAACACTGTCCGGAGGCCGAATGTGCACTGAAAAAAGTTCCGGGTGCTAATAACCTCAGCTGTTGATGCGCCAAAAAAACTCTGTTGTGGAAGAGTAGTGTGAGTGAATTACAGGTGTGAATGTATTTATTGGCGTGAAAGTCGTATGTATGTTTAGGTTAGGTTTTTTATCCTGGGGTTAAAAGAATTTTTATACGAGTATTTCAACCCCATTAGGTTAATTTTATTTAGTTCCAGTTTATTTTAGGGTGTGCAGGAAAATTAGTTCAAAGTACTGCACATCCCACCGATTAGTAGAGTAAATAGCCTCCTTGGATTCAGTATATAATAAAACCCAAGCAAACAGTAGAAGTTATAAGGACCCAGTCAAACTTTTGATTTTGCCTAAAATGAATATAATAGAAAACAGTTAAAATTATAAATACTGATTTAGTTAACTTATAAAAGTTAGTTGATTTAAGGGATGACGCAATGATATTCCATACTCCCCCTCGTAGACAACGTCGTTGAAATAAGAGGGGATGTGTGGACACATTCTTGTAGACCCAGGGTCCACCCTACCTTGTTGAGCAAGGTGTAGTTTTGGTAGCTATGGGGCTGCAAGTGCCATCCCAGCTCGAGTAGTATTTGGAAATTGAAAAGAATATTATATTAGTGGGCGCTAATGGCCAAGCAGTCGATGCGCCGAAAAAAAAAAAATAACAACTTTTGAGATAGCCTACGTAGGGCTTACTCCTCTCTCTTACACCGTCGAGACCCCCCCAAAAAGGCACACATCTGCATGAAATTCCAAATATGACATATCATTCTTAAAAATCGGTTCACCCGTTAAGGCGCTACGTTGAAGAACAACAAGAGCAAGTATTCTGGTTTTGCCAATTTTTATTTACGTTTTTCTCAAAATCTATTAAAATCTTTGTTTTATTTAAAAAGAAAATCCACTTATAAGCGAGGTTATGCCCTTATAATTAAAAAAAAAATTGAGAATTTTATACCTACAGGGTGTTTATTTTAATAAGACGGCTCAAATGCATTTCATGCTTAAACGGTTAATCTGAGCAAAAAATGGTAGAGGAAAAATTTGTTGTCCGTCACCTCTAGTTTCAGAATATGTGACTTGATTTTAGATTCCTGCCCGCATACGCGGCTGACGCGCGACCAAAAGTAAGGGTTCGCAGTTGACCCCCATTTTCATATAACAGTTTTAAAGAGTATGAAAAGTTATGAAAGAAACCGGAAATCGCAATTCGATATCTTTAAAATTTAAGGTGCTAGGCCAATTCAAAATCTGGTATTTATTAATCATATTTCAATTATTTATCAATCATATTTCAATTTTTTAACTTGTTATCAAAGAGAAAGAAGAGCACGCGATAGCTCATTTTTATGTATTTTTTCATCCCCCTTCTACTAAAAATATTGCCAAGGCAGTAAAGCTAGTATTTTTCTTAATATCGGGAGATAAGTCGTTTTCCGAGTGATTTTTCTAAGAAAAATCAAATGTTAAGAGCTTTAGATGTTCTCAAGCATACACAAAATGGCTAAAAATTAATTTTACATCTGTTACAAACAAGAAGGTTTAATAATTATTTGGTAATTTTGGGAGAGTTGCGTTTAATTACCAAAAAAATTGGAAACCTCCTGCCACATACGATTTAAGTGATCAATATCTATCATGTAAAGGATCAAACTTATTCCTTAATTTATCAAATAATGCATTTTATGTAGCTTGTGTGGCATGTACTGTGCCTTCAATAGTGCCTCCTCTGGCTCGCAAGCCAAGTTATCAACTGCTCTTTGTATAGTACTAATTTAATCAGTGCACTAATTGAGAATGCGGTCTGACTGCATAATATTGCATTAAATAACTTTTTATTTTTAACATTTTTCTGTGAAAATGTTATTAAGGCTACTTTTCTTTTGAAAAAAGATGGATAGATTTCTTTTAAAGTGCCAATTTAGCTTAATGGTTGGTCCTATATTTTTTATATACTATAATAGAGCGTTTATTTTGTAGCTTAAATGGAGTTTGTAGAGAGCGGTTTACGTTTAGGCTCTCCTGTGAAGTTAAATTTCGGTGTAATTTATGGTTTTAAGAAGGAAAAATGTTGATAATGTGATTTTTAAAAAATATCTCTGGTTTTAAAAAACATTTTTTGTGAGTTACGGCTTTGAGAATAGTAAAAAGGGAAAATTCGTGTGACTGTTCACGGCAGACTATGTAGATGGCAATAGTTGTTTGGTATTGTTTATAAAAGAAAGCATTACCCTAGAACGATGAGTAGAAAAAGAGAAGAGTTAGGGCTCCTAATGACATCAGATAACTCTCATGAAGTTGCTAGCTCCAGCCCGGCGCCGGAGGTGTGGTTGGGCCAGGGCTAAAAGCTATGGTAAGTGAATTACCCCCTGCTACCATGCTTAGCGCAACTTACGTCTTAGACGTAATTTCGAGTAAAAATTGCGTCTAGAAGTTCGGTGCGAAAATGGCCGTCCCATTAAGGAAGAAATGGAGGGAAGGCAAGGTTGGTTGTTTGGTGTGCACCATGGCCAGTACGTTCGACTGCTAATAACACTAATGTGGCAGCCGTGTGTAAAGTAATTACAGCAGACCTACGTCATTTTAACTGAACAACCTGCGCTTCTTCTGCAACAATGGAAGGCTCTTTGCGCAATGTATCAGATTTTAAACAGTTCTCAACGAACAACTGATTTATTTTCAGTTGCACTACTAGTAAACTATCCAGGCTGCACTGAAGGTTCTATTGTCAGGCAGCTATTCTACAAGCATTTGCTCGATGACTTTGAAGCAGAACAGTTGGTCGGCCAATATTTCTATTAAAACCATATCCTCTGGTTCTAATGAGAATTTGACATAATCCTTCAGCGTTGCTCTTGGAAATTGGAATGTCTTTGCTGCCGTTTTGTATCCTATTTCTTTTTTTCTCACCGCCTTCACTGCTTCTACCATTTCCTTAGCATTCCATTGCTTACGTTTCGCCATCTAAATCGAAAGCAAATAATCAACTGTTTTCTATAACTTTTGAATTTAGACAACTTAAGGGGATGGAATTAGGGACAATTATGTATATTTATAAAGATGGGTATCACTATAGAAACAACACATGAATGAACTGGCGTTTAGTTGAAGAATTTCAAAATAAAGACAATATGTGACATGCCCTAAGCAACATCAATATTTTAACGAACCTTCAAAAGACTGGAATACGTTTTGAAACATTATCAAATATAACAACTTATTATGACTAAAAATATAACACTTCAAAACTCGGCTGGACATGAATCGTACCTCGGAGTTGACGTTTCCAAACGATTACTGCTGCCTCAATGTAGCTTTCTTAAAATTGCCATTAGTGTGCAATACTTGGCGATTGTTTTAAATAGGGGGACGAATTTTGGGCACTTTACCCTAAAAAACCAAATAATATAACAAAAGATACAAATACTTATACAGAAAACAAACTATCATAAAATATAAATATTCTCAATAAGTACTAAAAAAAAGTGAAGAGCAAAAAAACTAAGATAAAAACAAATATCAATCTCCTAAAACAAAACTTCTAATATTGGCAGCCTGTTAACAGAAGTTATACAAGGAATTTAACTGTTCTTTAGAATGTATTGTGAGCAATTGCTCAAACCTCGAGTATGAACAAGAGGCTGGCCAATAATATTTAGTGATGAAAAATGATCTAATCGGCGAATGGGTTTGACACTCAAACAAGAAGTGCAGAATGGAATCGCTGCCTAAAGTCTTACAAAAACTAGACACATATTATTGCTGTCAAAAATTGTATGTATGGCCAGTTAATATAGAGTTTCGCTCCTTTTACTCTGAAGAGAGACGGATCTGAGTTACAATTCTTAATTTAGTTATACTGTAACCTAGATTTAGATAACATTCAGTAATTCCAAAATTAGAGACTAGTCTGTATAGATCATTGTACTTGCAGTTAAGTTACATTCTCTACATCTTCGGAAAGAAATTTATTTGTAAGCTTTGTTACTACAGATTTTCTTTCCGTTTTTCAGAATATTAGTGTCTTCGGGTAAGAAAATATCAAGGCAATCAATAGAGGCCATTGTTTCCCTTATAAGCGATATCCAATCATTAGGATTTTTCTTTTGAAGTGGGCTCGTCACAATAAAGTTCGGCTGGAATGGGTGCCGGGTCATGTGGGGATTAAGAGGAATGAAATAGCCGATCAGCTAGCCCAAGAACAGAGCTAACACTCCTTTCATTGGCCCGGAGCCTGTCCTGAGGATCTGCAGTTCGTGTGGCTCTCTCAGAGACTGGATCTGGAGGGGAGCACGAAAAGAACTGGGTGACGCTTCCTGGGGTAAAAGTATGGATGCCTTGGCTGTGTAAACAAAGAGCTAAAGAGACCCTGTGTTTGGGTAGAAATCAGATTACTCTAATTACAGGCCTATTCACAGGGGCATAGGTAGGTTCAGTAAGCATCTGCGCAAGGTGGGGGCTTATAAGCTCGGAACCGTTGTGCAGATTGTGTCAGGAAGAGGAGGAAACAGCCTCTCACTGGCTGTTAGAGCGGTTGCGTTGTGAAACCTTAGGCTCTTTGAGACCAAAGGAGATAGTAGCGCAAAAAGAACTAGTAGGGAAAGTCCTCAACCTCCTTAGTTGGGGAGGTTTCGTCTACTAGATCCAGAAGGGGAATGCACAATAAGCCTCTTTTGGCTGCGCTGCCGTGGAGTAATGGTCCCGTCCCGTTTCTAATTCTAGTTACTTAACTATACGTTCATATGTTCTTCAAATACACAGAAAACAAAGTATGGTCTAATAGAAATTTACGAAAATAAGCGATCTACCAAAAAAATTGGTAGACCTCAATATTATACTTGGGGTCCACGGATTTCTTAGTGCTAATTTCAAGGAGACCCTTAATGTTACATCATGAAAAGGGGTAAAAAATTACAAACATTTTGATATTATCGCTAAAATTATCCGTCGTGACAGGCATGTTTATCGCATCCCTGACCGGCTTCCGGCCTTAATCTATCTTTAAAGGTAGATTATTCAGTTTGGTGCTTAGATTTTGACTTCACTCTAAACTGCAATCCATCTCTTTCTCCAATAGCACCCTCCGCTGGTTCCAATCCAGCCTGTATAATCGTTCCTAATTCGTCCTCACTCCTAATAGTAATCCTTCTTCACTGCTTCCTTTGTCACGTGGTGTTCCTCAAGGTTCTTCTCTATCTCCCATTCTCTTCTCCATTTATATCAATGACCTTCCTCTTTCCATTTCGCATGCCCAGTACCAGCTCTATGCTGACGATTTCACAGATTTACCTGTCCATTTCCCCGACGGATCTATTTGAAGCTGTGTTTAAACTTCAAGAAGACCTCAACAATATCTCACAGAAAATAAGCTCACCATAAATGCAGAGAAGACCAAAGCATTGGCTCCAACCCACTCCTTAAATCATTGGCTCCTCTTCCTAATCTTTTCCTCTATAATATCCCAATAAAATATTCTTCCTCTGAACCACTTTTGACCAAAACCTCTGCTCTGGAAAAACCATGTTTCCCAAATCTCTCACTGCTCCATCCACATCCTGAAGCAGTTTAATAGTTCCCGTCACCAATTAAGGACCTGGCAACTCCTAGTTTCCTCTCTTACTTTCCCTCATATGGTTGCTTAGTGTATGGCCCGGTCTTGCTGGTGGATATTGAAGCTAAGCTCAAGCGCCTCTCATGAACTGCTTCATACGATTTATTTTCAGCATTCCCCAGAGACTCTCTCGCATTTCGCACTACTACGATGAGTTGAAATGGCTTTTTTTCCCCTGTCTACAGCCGCCAGTATTTTTTGGGCTTCATTCCTTTTCCAAGTTTACCCAATCTCAAATACCATCTTATATTTTCCAACTCTTCAAGTTCAAATCCTCGGCCCATTCTCGTAATTCTAGATCTCTAGTCTCTATATTCCCTCACACCGTACCTCATCCTTTGACAGATCCTTCCTAATAAGCTCCTACCCTTTCCATCTTTAAATCCCTTCTGTTCAATTATCTTCTTTCTACTCAGCTTCCTCAAAAATAAATTCATTGATTTCCTTAATTTTAATTCTTATTTTTGTAAATACCTGCCTATTTTTTTGTTTATAAATATCTAAAATACAGGCCAAACCAATAGGGCCTCCAATTGTACATGTATTTATTCTCAGGATAATAAATTTATTTTCATTCACTTATGTTAACGTTACTAACTACACATACTTTGTAAGACGAAAACATAGTTATAGTCGAATTCCTGTAAGATGGTAACAGTTCTTTGTATCCAGTCGTTGATAAGATCGTATTTCTTGTGGAATCTTGCGTTTTGGTCAGTTTAGAAATTTAAAATTCGTTTTCGTTAACGTTTCCAATTATATTTAGTTGATCTTCAGGAGCATAGATTTTTTGATTTGTGACTGTATGTGCATATGTTGATACACATAATATTATCTATTGCTCTACAAAAGAGAGATTGTAACTCAATCTCTCACTTTAATATAAGAACCAGAGGTTTCGAATGCTCAAGAGACTACTTGACAAACGGTCTAAACTGACTCTGACAAACAAGAAACGACTATAGTCAGCCCTACGCGATCCTATCCGGACTTACGTACTTGAACTGTACGGAACAGCTAAGCGTTTGAACCTAAACAGAATCCAAACCCTCCAGTCAAAAATCCTTCGAACCATCACTGACGCACCCTTCTACATGAGCAACCGGACCATCCACACAGACCTGCGAATCCCATCTTGTTTCTGACCTTACCCAGTCCCCGCTACATCAAATTCCACCTCCAGTCTTTACCTACACCATAATCCCTTAATCAGCAACAATGTCCTGCACTATCTTCCCGTCAAATCTTCCTCGCAGACTGAAGCGCCGGTGGCCTCGCGATCAACTGGTCGAAAGATAAACAAGGCATCCTTCGTATTCCACTCATTCGGATTTACATTAACCGACTTATGATGGTCATCGTTGGATGGCCTCATTCCACGATATTCCAGTGATTTTAATTTATTTACTTATTTATTTATTATTTTACTTTGTCTTTACTTTATATATTATTTTATTTTATTTTTCTACGTCACATTTATGTACTATACGATATCATATTTGCTTGTTGCGTTTTGTATTACGCAGTTGCGAATTTAAGAATAAAGGAAAAAAATAAATAAGAGAAATCATTCTATATTATTCTTCTGAACTTTATATTTCCTGTTAATTATTTTTGATTTTCAAAGTCTTGGATTCTTGGTGTGCACCCAATTTTCGTTTGTAAATTTTCTAGAATACTTTACGAACAATAAGCTAAATGTAATTATACTTATAATTTGTCTAGCGAGTATTCATTCTTATTTTAATAATTAATTTAATACAAGGGTAGAAATTTTAATTTCGCTTTTCAAAATAAATTAGGGAATGAGTTCATGAGCTTGTAATTAATGGGAGTTTTAAGTTTATCTGTTAGGGGGATCTCTAAACGGTGTCGACAGCCAGCTAATGAAATCAAGCTGCTTCATACCTAGCCAACTTAGAGCTCACGGTCGTGCATTATTAAAAGAAATTAGCTTAACGTTATAAAGAGACTTCCCCAAGCAGAGCTTGTGTGAAGCAATTAATGTCCCACGCAACGCATCACACGCTTCGCATAGGAAATTCTAGCATACGCACGCCACTTACTGAAAATTACTCGTACAAAAACTTACACAATCTCTTTTAAACTGAAAATACGTTTTGAAATTCTATAAAAGTTTTTTTTTTTAATTTAACATGACGTTTTTTTCCGGCAATATTTTTACGACTAACCTTAAAACCTTAAACAATTGTCTTACTAGAATGTTTTATTGTTTTATAAGTGTTAAGGAGGATTTCATAAAGGTTCTGATGAATGTGTGCTGAGGTATTCAGGCTTAAATTTAGGATGTGTTTTGAACTGGCGGAAGTTTAGCTGTCATTACCTCCTAAACTAATACATTGTATGAGTTTACATTTTACTCGTATACAGAGTGAACCAGTAAGAATTGTCCATAGGCCTACTGTGTGAAGTACATCTAAAGTGGAGTTCAATGACGTATTGGCCAACTTCATATTGTCCACTGTTCTTGAGTGACGTCAATTTGAATTTTTTTTTTTAAATCATTACTTTTTTCCAATAAAAATGTTATTACTCAGAAAGTTTTAGTCCGAATTCGATTCTGATGACACGTTTAGAAAGACAGATAAATTTTCTAAAAATTGACACCATTTTGAAGCATAAGTTATTCTCCAAACAGCCTCAATCTTCCTCCGGATGCTGGGAAAAATAAAAGTAATCGAAATTTTTGAAGAAAACTCTTTTTAGTGCAATTTTTAACTTTTGACTTCCTTATTTTAAGACAATCTACTTTGAAATTGACTATTGGTCCATCTAAAAGAGTTTTCAATGAATTAAACAACTTGATAAACTAACACTGTTGAGTGCTCGTGAAAACACGTTTTCTTGCAAAAACAAAACGTAATTTCTCATACGAAGATAAAAAGGAATCCTGGAAAATGATATACCGTTAGAAAGCCCATTAAACAAGGAAACTTTTATAAAAAGTGCCAGCACCTAGGTCTGATAATGATCACATAAGGGCCTAATGGAGGTTTCTTCAAAAATTTCGATTACTTTTATTTTTCCAGTATCCAGGAGGAAGATTGAGGCTGTTTGGAGAATAACTTTTGCTTCGAAATGGTGTCAATTTTTAGGAAATTTATCTGTCTTTCTAACCCTGTCATCGGAATCGAATTTGGACTAAAACTTTCTGAGTAATAACATTTGTATTGCAAAAAAAGTAATGATTTTAGGGGAAAAAATAAAGTGACGTCACTCAAAACAATACGAAATTTGCCAATACGTCATTGAACTCCACTTTAGATGTACTACACACAGTAGGCCTATAGACAATACTTACTGGTTCACCCTGTATAGAGACTGTTATGGTCTATAATTGTTCATTTTATAATGATCTGAAGAATGGGAAACGAGATATTTTAATTTAGATTTTTTAGAAAGAGGAACAAATTTAGAATCAAATTTAATTTTTTATAAAAGGGCTTATTAGAACATTTCTAATTTGCTGAAATTACGAGACGAAGAATGAATGAAATATTGGGTACTTCCTTTTGTCGTTTAATCAGCCATTATAATTTACTTTTTAAACTATAAGTTTTTGTTAAGGAGATTACATAAGTCGTCGTATACCTGTGTACTAAAAAGGCATTTTAGAGAGAAGCCAAAAGAACCCCCAGAAATGCCTTTAATCAAGCTTTCTGGAATAATATTCCAAATGAAAATTGTAGATCTGCAATTGATGCATAAAAATGTATGCTATTTTTTGGGTAAGTGTTATAAATTAAAAGTAAGTAGCCACTTTTTGGAGTTCAAGGGTCAAAACGTATATTTTTGGTGAAAGCTGTTAATCGAAAATCTGCACGATTACAATACCTTCTCTTGTTAATGGAGTAAGAGAAGCAATATGTTATTGTTACTATTATTATTATTTTTTTATAACCGACTAAGGCTGTACATTATATCAAGAATGCAGCTTAAATAATAAAAATTGCACCCCCATGGCCGAAACATAAAATATATCTGCATGGATGGACAAGCCGGAAAAAAACCCAGGGATCAGCCGTACCCCACTCGACCCCAACCAGCTTTGGCCGGCTTAACAACCTCCATCCCCCAGTACTCGAGTACGTCTGGTTGTATCATTGCAACCTAAAACCTACGAATTGAAGTTCAACTTCATTCAAACAGTAAATTACATTCATTCCGGACACAGAATCCTCCAAATCAAAAAAAAAAACCCTAACTAACCTTTTTTATTTTTTTTAAAATTTCTGACCTATTTCGATATTTTCTTGATCATCAAATTGATTCTCAAGTTTGGACAGTGAATAAGAGACTTCAACTATTTGTCTACTAGACTCCCTCTTGTTATTTTTTTTTTTTTTTTAGTGACATGGTCTCCTCTGGATACAACATGTCCAGAGATCGTCTCTCATACTCTAGGACCAGGTGTGACCACAACAGGAATTTAGAGACTTTTGCAAATTTAGATTCAGCTCTACAGTTAAATCATTATGCACCAACGAACAGTAATCAAAGTAAGGAAATATTAAAATTACGACCATCTGTTTTCGTAGTGCAATGGACAGAATGGTTTTTATTATTATATTCTAGTTTTGGTACAACGTTTTTGAAATTTCGTTTAGAAATTTAGCTAACATGATTTATTCCAAAATAAAGTATTTGTGACACCCCAAACATTTTGCGGATAACGTGTATTGTATAGGGCAGGGGTCGGCAACCCGCGACTCGCGAGCCGCATGCGGCTCTTTTATCCAAATTTTGTGGCACTTCAGCCTGTCCAAAATAAATTGTATATTTCAATTTTATTGAAACAAATGAAAATTTCATTTATTAAATTAAAGATATTTTTTCAAAAAGAATTTTAAATGAGATTTGGTTTGAAATTGAATAGAATTATGTTAAAATACAGTACGTAATTATAAAAGACTGCCGCCATTTTCATTCAAACACAGGTTTAGCTATTATTTATTTGTTTATTTACTTTGTAATATGTGAAAATCTATATATATAAAAATGAATGTGTGTCTGTTTGTTCGTTTGTACTCGATAGATTCAAAAACCATACATCCAATCGCCGTGAAAATTTGGGAAATTATTAGGTATATCCCCGGGAAGGTTTTTGGATTTAATTTTTTTTAAATCAGAGTTGGAGCTCTAGGTACACCCGAACAAATATCCCAAAAATATCAAAATAACATTTAATTAGTAATATTTGTTGAAAGTGTAACCATGAAAACCATGAAAAACAGTTTTTTGCAATTATTAATACGAGAATAAATTATACCGAAGATGGTAGAAAATCCATTAAACTAAAAGTACTCAACAATACTATTGAGGTTGATAATCGTTAGGTAGTACCATATTCTCCATTACTACTAAAAACGTATAACGCACACATAAATGTTGGGTACTGCAATTCAGTGAAAGCGATAATATATTTGCAAATATGTGAACAAAGGAAGCGATATGGCAGTGTTTGGAGTGGAAAATACAACTGCATCTAACGATGAAGTCACCCAATATCAACTGGGACGCTACATAAGTAGCAATGAGGCTGTATGGCGTATTACCTGTATATCATTTTCCATTCATGAACGATATTCAACGGTTGTTCATTTAGCAGTACATCTTGAAAATGGACAGCGTGTGTATTTTACATCAGAAAATGTACGTGCAAGAGCAATGTCACCACCGCCAACAACATTAACTGAATTTTTCACATTATGTAGAAATGATACCTTTGCAAGGACACTACTGTACTCTGAAGTAGGGATAATTTTATTGTTAATTTTCATTTCGATGTATTGTATACATTTGGTTATAAATACATTATGTTTGAGTTATCAAAACTGCCTTTTTGTTCAAACACAGCAACGTGTGAACGGGTACAGCTAGTAAATATATAAAACATTTAAATGTAATTGAATATCATAAAATATTAATTTGTGAATACAAATGATCTACAGAGTTGTTTACACTATCATCCTTGCGGCTCTTGGTAAGATTTATTAAAATTATTTAAGGAGAAATGGTTCTCTACTTAAAATAGGTTGCCGACCCCTGTTATAGGGGCATATTGTTGACATATATTAGATTTCCAAACAATCATGATTCACTTCAATAAGTGAAGCTGATACAACAAGATACATAGAATAAATACATGAATAGCATGAGGGAAGAATTCACCCCATTGGTGAAACTCCCAAAGTGGTACAGTTCTAACTATTTTACACTGGCTCCTACTTCATTTAGAAGATCGTGTAGCCACCTGCGCTTCAACCGCCTGGGAGGATTTCCTGCATAGAGTGGTAAGTTGGGATACTAGAGGATTGGTATGTGAGGTAATTGAAGTATGGACTGTAATGTAACGGGATCTTATAGCTTCTGAAACATTGGGGAACAAGGAAATCTCGGTTCAAGATAGAGTTTAGATACATACGAGGGTCGGATTCGCAAGGAATAATCCTCATCGACTATCTGGAAAAGGGTAAAACTATTACTGGTGCATATTATTCATCGTTATTGGACCGTTTGAAAACCGAGCTGCAAGAAAAACGCCCACGATTGGCCCACAAAAAAGTCCTTTTCCATCACGACAACGCACCAGCTCACACCTCAGCAGTTGTGGTCGCAAAATTAATGGAAATAGGGTTCCAACTCGTTTCACATCCCCCCTATTCTCCAGACTTGGCTCCCTCGGACTACTATTTGTTCCCCAATATGAAGAAATGGCTGGCGGGAAAAAGATTTTATTCAAACGAGGAGGTGATTGCATAAACGAATGGCTATTTTTCAGACTTGGACAAATCCTATTATTCGGAAGGGATCAACAAACTAGAGCAGCGTTGGACGAAGTGTATAAGCCTAAAAGGAGACTATGTTGAAAAATAAAAAAGGTTTACCCCAAAAAATTAAGTAGTTTTTATTTTTGCACGGACTTTTCAAACGACCCTCGTAGTAAGGAACATTAACGATTCCACGGAGTGTTTTTGACTAGAAGGATTGAATTTCTGTAGGATATTGGAAGCTTTGTCTGAGCCTCAAAGTTCCATTCCGTAAATCCAGGCAGGTTTCACAGTATCATGATGTTGATAAGTCGTTTATTCTGTAGTGAAAGTTTAGATCGTTTGTTCAAGAAGTCTAGAGAGAAGTTTGAATCGTTTAGTTCTTCCCGTTTGAGTCTAATATGTGAGATTCCAGGTTAGGTGTTTGTCCATGAAGAGTCCTAGGCACCACAATCTGCTGTGGGGAAGAGGAGTGAGGTTTAGGTAAACGGGTGGAATAGTTCGCCTTAGGGAGAATGTATTGTAATTACATTTGCTTTCATTAATTTTAATTTTAGAAATATTAAACGTATTATTTTGTTTGGTCGAAGCACCAATTGAACACAAAATTAACTATCGGTTATACCCTGTTCTAATTCATATAGGGGACAGTGTAAGTACCTAAATCTGTAGATCATCTTCATAGGGTCTATATTTTACATGGCTTAATAAAGGAAGAAACCTTTTATGCGAGAGAAAGGGCGAGACAATAAGTTCAAAGACCTTAATGAAGCAGGTAGAGCAATTAAAAGCTAAGCCAAGATGTACTGGTGTATCCGAAAAGAAAAATAATAGGAAATAAGTAAAGGCGTTTGTAGCTAAGGCGGTCCAGTTTGGAGTCACTATATTAGGAAATGTCCCTAATGTTATGTTATTAAAGGGAACGTTTTATCAAATTATTTAATAATACCCAGTGGACATGCAACATGCAACTGTATGGCCACATTCTAGCTAGCTAGGAGCTAGCTTAAGAAACAACCTTTTAACTTAAAAATGTTGGTTCCTTACGCTGTAATTTACATCGTTTAAAACTATTTGATGCATTAATATTATCAATTGCAATTAAAATTAACTGCATAGTATTAGTCTGTATTTAATTTATCAGTACAATAGAAAATACATATTGTTTAAATACCCAACACACGGTCGGAGACTTTCGGCCGATTCATACTTAGTAAACATAAAAAAAGAACAAAATCAAATTCCTTGATATTTTCAAAATAAATAATAACAATAAAAAAAAGTAAACAGAAGTGCCAAAAAAATCAAAAACCAAATTAAACCCAAAATCAATAAAAAAAATTACTTTCAAAGAAAAACAGCATAACTTTCAACATTTTGCTATATTTATACAAATCCGGCTCATTCAAGTTATTGCTCTTTAGCTGTGGTTTTATTTTAAATAATAGGTTGTAATGTTTAATATTTGTGGCACCACCAATAGCCGAGCGGGTTAGAGGTGTGGCCCCCCCCAAAGCTGATGTGTATTGTGTGGTACTGGGTTCGATTCCCCGGTCTCAGCTCTTGGATTTTATTTAATGTTTAATATGAGAACTTTATAGTAGTAAAGTATTGTGTATTACTATCCGCCTTCGTCCACGGACACCTAATTAGGTAGTTGGACGTAAAGCCAACTTGCAAAAAAAGGGACAGTTACTTTACTATTGGGACTAGAGGAGTGTCTTGTTTGTTCGCTACGGTACCGCAGCTAAGAGGCTTTTTGTATCATCCCCTAGAACGGTTGTACGTATGATCGTTACACACTCCGGAGACCGACGATGCACTGGAAAATGACAATGATCCGAGAAGTTGGCCAGCTTTTAAAGTCTATTTCAAAATTGCTTACTTTAATGAAATATTTCAGTCATAAGTTATATACATAAAATTATTTAGGGTATTTATGGTGCCGTTTTTGGAAAAATTCCAAAACTGAAAGATCTACTCAATTTTACAAGTTGATCAATTTGATCTGGCAAGATATTCTTACCCGTAATCATAGGTCAAGAAGTCTTGCACACGGGGGCGCATTAACATGATGTGATGGTTGCTTTTAGGTGGCGATAAAACAAAATCCTGTTTCTCCCCATAACCATTACATTACCACTACATTCTTTAAAAACCTTCAATTATTATTATTTTTTGATCTATGCGTCACAAATAACAATTTTTTGCAATCAGAGGTCCTCCCCAAAACGTTGTATTTCTGGTGGAAAATTAATATTGAAAAACCGATCACGAATCAGATAAAATTGTAACTTTGATCTTAAATATCTTGGCAAATATTTGGGATATCGAAACGGAGGTCAACGTCATTTTTTATGTAGCTTTTATAATCATTGTCAAAACCAGTGGTCCTTATGAAGATACAGCATCCGGGGGTGGAAAATTTTGAAACTAGACTACAAAAAACATGTCTTTTTGGTGAATGATTCATAGTTTCAATAGGTTGAAAAAATAATTGTCATTTCAGTCGTGATACATTTATTCTGCCGAGCTTTCGACCTAGGGACAAGGGTCATCTTCAGGGCTGTGGAACATATTTACAGATTGTTTACAATAATTCTATTAAAATGAACATCTATAATGTAACGAAATTTACAAAAAATTATTTACCTAGGTTACAAAGTAATATTTTTACATTACAGGGTTGGTGTGTCTTCTGTCTTGTCTGTTCATGGACTAAGTGTGATCGGTCTGTGTGTGATAAGTGTTAGGTTGTGTGGAAGTCAGTGTTGCCAATTGTCAAGTATTTTGTAGTAAGTTTGCGTATATGTTCTTTAAATTGTTCGTGTCTGTTTTGAAATTTAAACTGTTTTCTGTCTTAGATATGTACGAGGGTCGTTTGAAAAGTCCGTGCAAAGTCAGAGAAGAACACACACCAAGTTTCAGCCAGATCGGTCTATTTCTTTGTGTTTGGCATTCGTTTGAATCGAGGAAGTCGAATAATTTTCAAAAAATGGACGAAAAAGTATTTCGTGTATTGATTAAACACTACTTTATGAAAGGCAAAACGCCTCAGGAGACTAAAGAGAAGCTTGATAAATATTGTGGTGATTCTGCACCTTCGATTAGAACAGTTTATAAGTGGTTTCAAAATTTTCGGAGTGGCCATATGGGCACAAGTGACGCTGAACGTTCTGGACGCCCTGTTGAGGTTACTACTCCAGAAATCATTGATGAAATCCATGATATGGTGATGGATGACAGAAGAGTGAAAGTGCGTGAGATTGATAGTGCTGTGGGCATCTCGAATGAACGGGTACATAATATTTTGCATCAACATTTGGACATGACAAAGCTATCCGCAAGATGGGTGCCGCGATTGCTCACGCTTGACCAAAAACGAAATCGTGTGAAGTGTTGCAAGGACGGTTTGCAGCTGTTCCAGAAGAATCCGCAGGACTTTAAGCGTCGTTTCGTCACGGTGGATGAAACATGGATACATCACTACACTCCTGAGACCAAAGAACAATCTAAACAATGGGTTACCAAGGGGGAATCTGCGCCAAAAAAGGCGAAGACCGTTCCTTCGGTAGGAAAGATTATGGCGACTGTCTTTTGGGATTCGCAAGGAATAATCCTCATCGACTATCTGGAAAAGGGTAAAACTATTACAGGTGCATATTATTCATCGTTATTGGACCGTTTGAAAACCGAGCTGCAAGAAAAACGCCCACGATTGGCCAACAAAAAAGTCCTTTTCCATCACGTCAACGCACCAGCTCACACCTCAGCAGTTGTGGTCGCAAAATTAATGGAAATAGGGTTCCAACTCGTTTCACATCCCCCCTATTCTCCAGACTTGGCTCCCTCGGACTACTATTTGTTCCCCAATATGAAGAAATGACTGGCGGGAAAAAGATTTTATTCAAAGGAGGAGGTGATTGCAGAAACGAATGGCTATTTTTAAGACGGACTAATCCTATTATTCGGAAGGGATGAACAAACTAGAGCAGCGTTGGACGAAGTGTATAAGCCTAAAAGGAGACTATGTTGTAAAATAAAAAAGGTTTACCCCAAAAAATTAAGTAGTTTTTATTTTTGCACGGACTTTTCAAACGACCCTCGTATATCATTTCTATAATAATTTTTGTAAATCTCGTTATATTATACATATTCATTTTAATAGAATCATTGTTAACAATCTGTAAATATGTTACACAGCCTGAAGATGACCTAGTCCCTAGATCGAAAGCTCGGCAGAATAAATGTATCACGACTGAAATGGCAATTATTTTTTCATCCTATTGAAAAAATATGTAGTTTATTTAATGTTTTGTTCCGGACTTCCGCTTTCTTAAAAAGTTATTAGCGATTGGTGCGTTTTAAATGGATCGCCCAGTATATTTATTTATTTTTAAAAAAGAAACTAGCAGTGCCTACAAGAAATATCAAAATTTGAAAATTTTCAGCAAGTTTCTGTTTATTTGCGTTATGCCGACCCATACACATACACACGCGCGCGCACATAAAACATAAACTCCAGGGATAACAGGGGAAGTATAAGATAAAAAACCCAAGAGTTTGAGGCTAACGACTTAGTTAAGCCGAACTAATGATTGATAAGTGGATAAAACAAGAAAGATAATGCACAAGGGGGATACACAGTGTTGGGGGAGAATGGACAAGTTAGCGGCCCCCACGGGTGTATTTTAAAAGATGGCTCGCTCAGGGACACTTAAAAAAAAAATTACTTAATGGCTTCTCTTATCAAAATTCCAAGGTTCAAAATTTCTTTTTAGTTTTCATTAATCATGTTTTTAGTAAAAATGTGAAAATACCAAATTCTGGCTCGAACATACTCATAAGACTTCCTCTTTTCTCAAGGTCAAGAACCTTGAGAATACCTGAAAAAATAGGTATTACTATAGGGGCCCCCATACTAAAATAGGGGCTTTACATCCAACTATCAAATTAGATGTCGTGAACGGAGGACGACTAGCCAACATATTTTACTAATTAATTTCTCATATTAACCAATTAAATAAAATCGAAGGCCTAAGACCGGGGAATCGAACCCAGTACCACAATATATATTAGCTTCGCAGGTCTCGCCTCGAACCGCTCGTTGACGGAGGCGACTAGCAAACATACTTAACTGTAAATTTCTTTTATTAACCATTAAATAAAATCCAAGGCCTAAGACCGGGGAATCGAACCCATGCACCACAATATATATTAGCTTTACAGGTCTCGCCTCTTAACCGCTCGGCTACCGTGGCCGCCTAGATCTCTAATATTTGCCAGAGTTTTTCCGTGCTGTATGCCTTCAATGCGGAAGGTCTTCGATTAAGTTTAGAAACAAATTATTCTAGAATTGCAGCTGTATAGGAGACTACAATACAACCACTTTCTTAATGAAATTGTTTTTTGAAAAATATGTTTTCAAAATAATTTGGGTAACATGATTTTTTTTTTTTTTTTTTGAGTTTAAAAAGAGACTTTCAATAATAAATGGAGTCGTTAGTTTACGCTTATGACTTTGTAAAAGATGCATGTTTCTATAAAAACTGTAAGTGAATTTTATCAGGCAATTTCCTAAATAGTGCTTGCATTCTTTGTGGCATTTAAATGATTATAGTATCTTATTGAAAACACAGCTCCATGACAGAAGAAGAAGGCCAGTGCAGGAGAATAGGGCTCGTACAATCTTTCTCAGACAGAGTTGGTTGCAATACATTGGCGCAGCTATGATTACTAGAGAAGGATAATCGATTGCAGAGTAGAATTTCCTCTTAAATCCTGGTGGTTGTACTGGCTATCAAATCCTATAAAGTAAATTCAAGGATAAATTGATTGCCTAGATGGAGGTTATTGGTAAATTTAGCCTAGGCGTCCTAGTATTACGGACAGAAGCCTAATAAGACGATAGAAAGGCCCTAGAACTACTGGCTCGGCACAATAAAGTTCGGCTGGAATTGGTGACGGATCATGTGGGGAATAAGGGGAATGAAATAGCCGATCAGCTGGCCCTGGAATGGAGCCTATCCTGAGGATCTGCAGTTCGTGTGGCTCTCTCAGAGACTGGATCTGGAGTGGAGAACGAAAAGAACTGGGTGACGCTTCCTGGGTTTTAAACACAGCAAGACTGTGATGCCTTGGCTCTGAAAAAACAAACAGCCAAAGAGTCCTTGTGTTTGGGTAGAAATCAGATTACTCTGATTACAGGCCTATTCACAGGGCATGGTAGGTTCAGGAAGTATCTGCACAAGGTGGGGCTTACCAGCTCGAAACTGTTGTGCAGATTGTGGTCAGGAAGAGGAGGAAACAGCCTCTTACTTGTTGTTCGATTGTGTTGCAAAGGAGATAGTAGCGCAAAAAGAACTACTAGGAAAAGTCCTCAACTTGAGATATATTTAGTTCTTCCTCAAGGTACAATAAGTCTCTTGTGGCTGCGGTGCTGTGGGGCATACCATCCCTTTTCTAATTCTTAGTTCTTCCTAAAGTTATACAGTTTGTAACCGTACATTACATCCGATGAAGTCAGTAAACCTGTAAATATCGATAAGCATGGAAAACATTTAAAGTCCTTAGACTGACAACAAATACTTATTATATTTTATGTGAATTTTGGGTGAAGCTAAAGATGAACTTTGTTGTTAAGTGGATAAGAAAAGATTTTTAGAGCAATACCTTCGTCCTTGATATCAGTAATCCCAGGATTCGTCAGAGGTCCTGGTAAAAAGTAAATTCTACCGGTTTTTCCTAGATGGTTACATCTAAAAAATCTGCACGGTTACTAAAATTTTTCTTTTTGTTTTCCCTTACGAGGCCAAGAGAAAGTGACTTCACCAAATATTATAATACGTAGCCGCAAATGTTGGCCAGTTTTTATTGCTCCAGTTGGCGATGTTATAACCCAAACTTTATGAAAATATATTTTGAAACAAAAAAGGGAAAGAAAGCGCTGCTTGTATTAAGCGAAACTACATCGTATAAAGGAGTGTTTCATGTGAGAAGCCATAGTCAACTGTCGTAAAGGGCAACGATTTTCGTTTCGAATAAAAGCTCTAAGCTGCGCTTGCATATTTCTAAAGTTATTCAACTTTTAAGATTAACAGTGTAAGCTTGAATAAACTTAAATAAAATAAAAAAGCAAAGTAAAAGTGTATTGAGTAGCTAGATGCAAAGTTTATACAAGCTCATACGACCAACTTAAATAAGGGTATTTTTTTAAAATATACAAGTATGAAATAAAGGACACGCCCTTGCTCCCATTTCTTACAAAGGCTCACTTTATTAGAAATATTATTTAGGCTTAATAAGAGCCGTTGAGTGGAAAAATCCGACGCCATGATACAATTTGTGCGCGAATTCTCTCGTAGTAAAACTGCCCTGCTCAGCCCTATAGCAAACAGTTCTCGGTGACACTCGATCAGTGTTTAACCCTGGCGATACACCCAGGCATTTTTAGGTCTAATGTTGAAACAGGGTGTTCATTTTAAGACGGCTCAAATGCATTTCATGCTTAAACGGTTGATCTAAGCAAAAAAATTGTAGAGGAAAAATTTGTAGCCCGTCACTTCTAGTTTCAGCGACCTGATTTCAGCATCCAAAAGTAAGGGTTCACAGTTGACCCCCTTTTACATATTCACAGTTTTATAGAGTATAAAAAGTTATGAAAGAAACCGGAAACCTCAATCCAATATCTTTAAAATTAAAGGTGCTAGGCCATTTCAAAATCTGATATTTATTAATAATATTTCAATTTTTTTAACTTGTTATCAAAGAGAAAGAAGAGCACGCAATAGGTCATTTTTATGTATTTTTTCATCCCCTTTCTACTGAAAATATTGCCAAGGCAGTAAAGCTAGTATTTTTCTTAATATCGGGAAATAAGTAGTTTTCCGAGTGATTTTCTAAGCAATAATCAAATGTTAAGAGCTTTAGATGTTCACAAGCATAGACAAAAGGGCTAGAAAATAATTTTACTTCTGTTACAAACAAGAAGGTTTAATAATTATTTGGTAGTTTTGGGAGAATTGCGTTTAATTACCAAAAAAAATTGGAAATCTTCTGTCACACATTTAAATGTTCAATATCTTATATTTAAAAGTTCTAAATTATTCCTTAATTATTTTTTAGCAAGTTTAATATTTATGATTAAACTAGCGAGGATTTGGTTAAACTAAAAACAATAACTCCGTCTTTACGCCAATATTTCGACAAATTTATTGTCTTTCTCAGGGCGTGGATATTACAAATAAATAAGACAACAATTAGACTATTAAAACACATAGGAATACAAATACACCTTATTAAAAAGCTACTACAAATGATATCAGTTACAATTCGCTAGACAATTAACGTTATATTTTCTCGCTCATTCTCGTAATACTTGGATTCATGCCAGTTCTAAGGTTCTCAATTTTCTTCTGTAACTTACAACCAACTCGCATAAGCACGCAAAGTCTAACGAATTCTTGCTAGTTTTAATCCTAAATTTTAATAGTTTACAGTCTTTAAAAGATAATACAAATTCATAGTATGTTTAATGTAAAAATAAGAACTTATTAATCATATACAGGGTGATCCATTTAAAACGCACCAATCGCTAACCCACGAAGTAAACTATATGTTTTCTTCGGTCTAGTATTCAAATTTTTCACCCCCGATGCTGTATCTTCATTTTTGGCGGAGATACGGCTAAAAACCTGTTTGGGGTTTTATAATGACCACTGGTTTTGACAATGATTATGAAAACTACATAAAAAACCGTGAAACATGACGTTAATCCCGTTTTGACAAACCTAATATTAGTCAAGATATTTAAGATCAAAGTTACAATTTTTTCTATTCGCGAACGGTTTTCGATATTAATTTTCCACCAGAAATACACGTTTTGGGAGGTCCTCCGACTGCAAAAAATGTTATTGGTGACGCAAAGTAAAAAATAGTAATTGAAGATGTTAAAACTTATAGTGTAATGTAATGTTTGAGGGTGAATCAGGATAAATTTGTTTTATCATCAAATAAAAGCAATCATCACATCATTTTAATGCACCCAGTATGCAAGACTTCTTGACCCATGATTACGGTAAGAATATCTTGCCAGGGTGTTGGTCTAGTGATCAAGAGCGTGGCTTTGTAAGTGGGAGGTCCCCAGTTCGAATTCCGCGTATGACTACATTTTATTAAAAAAAGTATTATGATTATTGAAGTAATAAGAATGACTGCATTCGCTGGATTCGAACTGGGGATCTCCCACTTACAAAGCCTCGCTCAAGACCACTAGACCAATACCCTGGCAAGACATTTTTACCGTAATTATAGGTCAAGAAGTCTTGCATACTGGGTACATTAAAATGATGTGATGATTGCTTTTATTTGATGATAAAACAAATTTATCCTTATTCACCCACAACCATTACATTACTCTGCATTCTTTAAAATCTGCAATTATTATTATTTTTGTTCTTTGCGTCGCAAATATCATATTTTGAAGTCAGATGACCTCCCAAAATGTGTATTTCTGGTGGAAAATTAATATCGAAAACGGTTCACGAATAGATAAAATTGTAATTTTGATCTTAAATATCTCAACTAATATTAGGGATATCAAAACGGGATTAACGTCACTTTTCACAGTTTTTTATGTAGTTTTCATAATCATTGTCAAAACCAGTGGTTAAAACCCCAAACAGGTTTTTAGCCGTATCTCCGCCAAAAATAATGATACAGCATCGCGGGTGAAAAATTTGAATACTAGACCGAAGAAAACATATAGTTTACTTCGTGGGTTTTTTCGAAATTCCGCTTTCCTAAAAAGTTATTAGCGATTGGTGCGTTTTAAATGGATCACCCTGTATAGCAATAATTGGGACGCAATCAAAATTTTGATAAATAGTTAAGTTGCTTCACTAAATTTATTATTATAACAATGAGGTAATTACTTAGCTAATTATGTAATAGTGATTTTGAAATTGGTAGTGCGTGATTTTGGTGAAGCTGTAGTTATATTCGGCCATATTTGGAAATAACAACTAAAACTATCGTATAACTTTAGCTAGGACAAACACGGACAGATATTTTATGTAATTACACCAATATTGTGAGGTATATATGAACAGTTGAAACAATTAAAGCTGGTTGAGTATTCCAGATTGGAATGCTATCTGCGCACAGCCAAGTCTTTGAACTCTGGTCGATTGTAATTAACCCGTACTAGAGTCGCTCGAACGTTTAATAATTTTCTTGTTGTTAACTAAAATGGCTGCTGTTATTTAAATACAAGAGCGCTACGTTCAGGCTAACTAGGTTTGATAAGTCATTAATTATTGTTCTTTATTATGCACTAACGGTAAAGTTTAATTGCTTCTTTACAAAAACAGGAAAACAAAAAAATAATATTTACTGAAAAACGTTATTTTCTTAAAGTTAGATGTTCATTCCAAGAAAAGAAAAGTCTTAAAGAGAAAAACAAATTTTTTTTTCCCATAATTCTGCAAGTACTGAATTATCATGATGCGAGTATTAAAACTGTCCGGTAGGACAGTTGTATAAGGGTTGACCATCAAAAACTGCACGAAAAAGCGTAACGTTGAAAAACACCCAACTTTGACAATTTTTTTCTCTTTTTCTATAAAAGATAAAATTCCCAAATTTTCTTTAAATCTTACTCCAAACCCTCCTTCATAACTGTAATTTTTTTGCAACCACCCAGATCTAATAGGTTTCGAGAAAAAAGTTGCCGAAAATGAGCAAAAACCGCTTTTTCAAAAAATGTTCTTGTTCTTGTTCTTCTTCTTCTTCTTCTTCTTGTTGTTACCTTTTTTGTAAACAACGTAGCGCCTAAACGCGTGAACCGATTTTCATGAATGAGGTGTCATTCGATTCGGAATTTTATGTAGATGTGCCTTTTGGGGGTCTCGACCCTGTACATCGTATGGGAGAGGAGTTAGCCCCCTTTATGTAAGGCCCCCTCCAAAATTATTACTACTAATTACTCTGTAAATCTTGGCCCGATTTTGATAAAATTTGGTAGGATGATAGGGTTAGGGCTCCCCTACGTAACATTAAAGCGGCGATCAGCTCTTACACTTGTTAAGGGGAAGTATAGGAATTGTTTCAAATTATCGACACGTGAACCGATTTTCATGAATGAAATGTCATTCGAATCGAAATTTTGTACAGATTTGCACTTTAAAAGTCTCGACGCCGTGCCTCATAAGGAGGGGAGTTTGCCCCACCCAAATAAGGCCCTTTCTAAAACTATTATTACCAATATTTCTATAACGCTTAGTCCGATTTTGATAAAATTCAGCTCGAATAAGTGGTTAAAGCTCCTCTACATTGCTGATGCTCTTGCACCTACTAAGAGGAAGTACTGCAATCGTTTAAATTATCAATGAGTGAACCGATTTAAATCAATGAATTGTCGTTCGATTAAAAAATCTTTGCCTCTTTGCCTAGAAGTTCTGCAATCGCAGTTTATTTTTCTTACTCCTCTTAAAAGGAAGTAATGAAATCGCAGTTTAATTTTGCTATTCACGCACAAATACCTTCCTATGTTATTCAAAACGCTTTTTCAAGAAAAGTTGTTACTGAGGATGGTTTGGGGGACCTTAACGATAATCATTCTTTAAAAAGATCTCTCTAGTGGTAGTTACGGTTCCGACTTACCATCTTATCAGGTTATAATGATAGAATTGCTTATTCCAAATTTAAAAAATCTGTAAAGCAGATATGTAACTTTGTAAAATAGACAAAAAGAAAAATCTATCCAAAAGGTACAAAAATCTCTTTAACAAAAACTTACAGTTTAAAATGTTAAGTATAAGGGTTGATTAAACGCCAAAAGGTACACAAATCAGCAAGCACTCAAAATTTCATTAATTCTTCATTAATATTTAAGTAATTTTACTGCATTAATATTCATTAATATTTTTTAGAATTTATTAGATGTCACAGACCCTTATGCTGGCCACTTCATTTATAATATTTTTTTGTTATAATTATGATAAATCACACATATGTACATGCATGTTAAAGTAGAAAAAGACAAAGTTAGAGTAGGCTACTGTCTTGAATTCGTCTTACCGAAATATTCGAGAGCACAAATAACACACAGTTATAACAAGTAGATTATTCAACAACAATTATTGATTTCTCTATTTTAATTTAATTTTACTTATAGTAAAATACTGGAATAATTAGCTGTCCTAAAAATATACATATCTTATTTACTTTATTTTACATATTACATTTTTTTTTATAAAAAAAAGTTTTGAATTTTTTAGCCTCATAATTTTTTTTTATTTTTTATAACGTTTTTCTTTTTAACCTGTATTTAATAGTTTGATTATTATAAATAACTAGATATTACAGTCAATCTACAGTGCTACTTGAACAAATATTTTGTAGACGAAAATGGCCAGCATAAGGGTCTGTGACATCTAATAAATTCTAAAAAATATTAATGAATATTAATGCAGTAAAATTACTTAAATATTAATGAAGAATTAATGAAATTTTGAGTGCTTGCTGATTTGTGTACCTTTTGGCGTTTAATCAACCCTTATACTTAACATTTTAAACTGTAAGTTTTTGTTAAAGAGTAACATACTTGTTTTGTTTCTGGTTCAAAAAAACCACCGTTTTGTTGCCAGTAAAAACAAACAATGAAGTTCCGACGGTAGTTATTTTTATTTGGAATTATATAAGGGGGGTTTTCTTTTTTATTTTTTTCGTAATGTCCCCGAGTAAGGCAAATTTAGCTTTCCTAGTTCATGGACCAGCTTAACTGAACAGAACCAGTTATCAGCAATAATATTAAATATTATGTAATATTTACTATATAATATTTAATATTATAGAATAATATTAAAAAATAGAATAGAAAACAAACTCCAAAACAGAAAAATAAAAAAATTAACGTAAATGGTATTGTCGGGTCAAATTTGACCCAAAACTAGGGTTGCCAACTCTATAAAGTTCCAAAAAAAGGACACCCTAAAATAAATAAGTACATACAGAGCCGTCGACCGGATTTTGGAGCCCGGGAATACTACCGTAACTTCGGGAGGCGATTCTGGGCATCATTTGCAACAAAAACTTCTATATAAACTATGGCACCATTCGGCTCAGTTTTATAGATATTTTTAATTTCATGTTTTTTCAAGGTATCACTACTTTTTAGCAAATAGTTGTCTATATTTCTTAAATTATTGAAGCTACAGCAATTTCAATAAGCTCATTAGAAAGAAGGTTAAGTTTCCTTTTAAATAAGCTAATTTATATTTCAAAATAATAATATTAAATATTTCAAATTGTGGCCCAAACATAAGAAATAGCGTTTCTAATTTTTTCCCAAAAACTTTGACTTCATTTTTCTCAAAAGTATAGGTTTAAAACGTGCACTACTCATGAAAAACATCTACATACAATCACCTTTCGAAAGGTATACCATGAATAGGGGTTATTTCAAAAAACTGATGCAGAAATCTCTGATTAATTGCAAAAAAAATAGGCCTCAAAATAGCGTCGGCATTGTGAAAGTAATTCAACTACCATAAGAATATAATTGATCAGAATCATCAAATCCAGTACCATTGTTTGCATTTTGTTCATCGTTACATCAATAACCTGTTGACCTATTCAGTTCAGTTGGAACAGAAAAACAACACGCCAAATGAAGAAGTCTCGGAAGTCAGAACTTAAATCAAAAATACATTAACATAAATTAAATAGATTTGTGTGAATAATATCTTAAAAAAGGACAAAAGGCGTCCTTTCCTAATTTAAGAAAGGACAAGGACAACCAGGTGTTAAAGAAGGACTGTCCTTTCCAAAAAAAGGGCAACCCTACCCAAAACCTATATTTTATTTACTAGCACTGTTCAAGAACGACTGATTTGTCTGGTCGATTGTTGGTGAGGATGTAAGAGGAGAATTCAGAGAAGGGGAGATGTTTATAGTTAATTCCTACGAAATGTCACACTAAAGAAAAACGCGCGGGTCAAATTTGACCTGACGATACCCAGTTGAGGGTTAAAAAATATAACTTTTTTTAAACATACAACACGGATCAAATAGTTGCTATCTTGAGACAAAGATACCATTAATACAAACTTGTTTGATGAAACATTAATGAGAGATTCAGGAAAAATAAATACGGCTGGAGCGATCAATGAGTTTGTTAAAATGTTTGAAAAGCGCCAACTTTTAATGCTTTCATCATGGTATTAATGAATTCTAAACCACAGAGGTAGTTCAAAATGGGTAAATCTTTTTAATCAGAACCGTTTTCAGACGTAAATGAAAATGGAGGAGAATTGAACTGAAGGTTACACTTCATTAAATTTTTCTAAACCTTCATTCTTTCAATGTTTACTTTTAGGCGCCACGGTAGCCGAGCGGTTAGAGGCGAGACCTGCGAAGCTAATATGTATTGTGATACTGGGTTCGATTCCCCGGTCTTAGGCCTTGGATTTATGATACGAGTTCCGATATAATTTCATTGTCCTCTAAATCCGTATCAATATCTCTGTTCACTCGAGTGCTTTGCACGCGAAAATTAGGAATGCAGTATGCCACAATTTCGCGTTCTCTGATGATATCCAAATTGCACTACTTGCTGTTCATCCTGTTCAACCCTGACACATATACAGGGTGATCCATTCAAAACGCACCAATCGCTAATAACTTTTTAGGAAAGCGGAATTTCGAAAAAACCCACAAAGTAAACTATATGCTTTTTTTGGTCTAGTTTTCAAATTTTCCACCCCCTGATACTGTATCTTTATTTTTGGCAGAGTTACGGCCAAAAACCCGATTGGGGTTTCATAAGGACTACTGGTTTTGACAATGATTATGAAAACTACATAAAACACTGTGATAAATGACGTTAACCCCGTTTCGATATCCCTAATATTAGTTGATATATCTAAGATCAAAGTTACAATTTTATCTATTCGTGAACGGTTTTCAATATTAATTTTCCACAACCTATGATTACGGTAAGAATATCTTAGTAAAGTGTTGGTCTAGTGGTCAAGAGCGTGGCTTTGTAAGAGGGAGATCCCAAGTTCGAATCCCGCGTGTGACTACACTTTATTAAAAAAATTATTATGATTTTTTAAGTAATAAGAATGGCTGCATACGCGCGGGTTTCGAACTGGGGATCTCCCACTTACAAAGCCACGCTCTTGACCACTACACCAACACCCTGGCTCAAAGCCCATCTTAACCAGGCTTCAATCAGTAATTACGCTCTTCACTAATTTACAGCTATTTTATGTAGCAAAAGCACTAGCAACACTTCTTAGCACGATGTTAAATGTTCAAAGATCAAAAAACTGGATTTGCTTTTCCTTCTCTTTTCGGGGGTCGTTCCCTCGACAAATGTCTTATTTTTCGCCTTTAAATTGTTATTCTTCTTCTTCTTCCCATGGTGCTACAGTCCTATAGGAGGACCTGGACCTCATTCAAGAGAGAGTGCCACTCTTCCCTATCCTCGACTTTTAGGCACCATCTTCTTACACCCACCTTTCGCAGAGCTCTTTCTACGTCATCTAACCATCTTATCCTGGGCCAACCTCTACGTCTTGCGCCTCCTGGGTGTCCATATAATACTTTTTTAAGGAACTCTGTGATGAGGCATCCGTTCAACATGGCCGAGAGCCACCTCAGCCTGCCTTTTTTGTGATACAAGAAACTATGTCGGGTTCTCCGTATAGTTTATTGAGTTCTTCGTTCTTTCGGAGCCTCCGAATGTACACCGGGCCGTAGATTTTCCGCAACACTTTTCGCTCCCCAAATCCTCAGCATATTCTCACATTCTTGTGTCATTGCCCAAGTCTCGCTACCCGTACATCACTACCGGCCTTATTATTGTTTTATAAATAATAATTTTCGCCGGACGTGACAAATTCTTATTAAATAAGTTAAATAGAACTGATTATTTAAGAGAGCGAAATCAAACAAATTCACTGTTCAAACGATCATATGTTCTGTGCAATCAAAAGTTAATAAAAGAAATTTACAGTAAAGTATGTTTGCTAGTCGCCTCCGTCCACGACACCTAATTGGTAGTTAGTTGGACGTTAAGCCTGCCTAAAAAAAATAGGCGATTACTTTACTTTTACTTTACTTTGAATGATTACTTTTAAAACCAAAAAAATAATCTACGCATTCTTGTAAATCTAAAAAAAATAAGAATTATGGTGTTTACTTCTATTTTTTAGTACGTCGTAAAAATACAACAAAATAATATAAAGTGAGATTATGACTTCGTTGTATTACAGAATTTTGGTTTTGTTTGTGAATATGAGATGTTAGCTTTAGCTCAAAAAAAGTGAGTGGCTCATTAAACCACAAAAAGAGGAAATAGGTATTTTATCCTCTGTAAACATAAACATCCTTCACTGTTTGAAATAACCCTTATCCAATCCCCACTTTACCACCAATTCCTTTCCTTAGTATACATTTTAAATTTATGTATAGGTTAATAAAAAATTATTTATTAAGTATATTTATTTTCAAACCTCCCCTTCTCTGCTTTTTACCAAATAGCGATCCTCTACCCCCTCCAAGGGGTTCGCCCTTTTTCCATGTACGAAATAAAAGGTAAACATGAACAAACATGTGAACATTGTATTCGTTTAGATTTCCCACAAACAATACATCTGGTCTCCCAAATACTCCACAAATTTTTGGTCACACATTTAGCCCTTATAATTTATTGAATAGGAAATTTCAGAGTGTTTTGAATTCAATTGGCACTTTTTTTGGGGTTTACGAGGGTCGTTTGAAAAGTCCGTGCAAAGTCAGAGAGATAGCACCACTGGCGCGTATCGAGGTTATGTTTAGTTAGTAGCATCTCTTGGAAGAACACACACCAAGTTTCAGCCAGATCGGTCTATTTCTTTGTGTTTGGCATTCGTTTGAATCGAGGAAGTCGAGTGATTTTCAAATAAATGGACGAAAAAGAATTTCGTGTGTTGATTAAACACTACTTTATGAAAGGCAAAACGCCTGAGGAGACTAAAGAGAAGCTTGATAAACATTATGGTGACTCTGCACCTTCGATTAGAACAGTTTATAAGTGGTTTCAAAATTTTCTGAGTGGCCATATGGGCACAAGCGACGCTGAACGTTCTGGACGCCCTGTTGAGGTTACTAATCCAGAAATCATTGATAAAATCCATGATATGGTATTTTTATAAATCATTGATATGACATAATATTTTGCATCAACATTTGGACATGACAAAGCTGATGGTGCTAAACCATCTCCCTTAACCTTTCAGCGGGCGCGCCCAAAAAGTTACAAAAACGGGCGCGCGTATCTTACAGATAAACTTTGGTATTTTTAAATTTTTCTATCAATAGAAGAAATGAAATTAATTAAATAACATCTGTAATTATTAATAATTGAAATAACAAATACCAAAAGACTCAGAAAACGACAGAACTTTTTATGTTTTACAAGCCAATAAGTGTAATTTTACAATCACCATGTTCAGCCACTAGACTGTCTAAAAGTGTTCGCAGTTATTTCCTCCTCGTATCTGAGATATACAATGTCTTTTTCTGTCAGTAGGAAACAATATTCTTATAAACAATGTTGAAAATAGTTCAATTTGATGGACATGTAGAAGAAAAAATATAAATAATTGATAAGTCAGGAAACTTACTCGATTGGTCGCGAGTATATGACAGGCACGGATCGACAATTGCAAAGAAATGTACAACCCCAAACAAGATGAGATTAGCACTAAAAAAACTTAGTCGTTAGGGTGTAGCATTGCTTAAAGGACAGCATCCTCCGCCGCTCCGTCTCTAAACTGCGATTATTTTAGTCTTGGTCTGTATGTGATAGATACTCGCGCCCGCTGGAAGGTTAACCAAAAGTGTCCTTAATAATTTTTTTTTCGCCCTGAGAAAAGGTTTCGTACAAAAATTATAGAATGTTTAATGCATTATTAGTGTAACTATAATTTAAAGAATTAATAAATTAATAAGCAAGGAAGGGATTAGCTATACGGTTAGCGTATTGGATTCCCACGCGGAGATCCCGGGTTCGAATCCAGTTGCTGGCCCTTAGATTTTTTTTCTCTTCCTTAGGAGCTGCTAACAGCTCACTGTCCTGGTGATGGAACAGTGTTGTTCTGTAACGAGAGAACACTGCACCGGAGGCCGGCAGTGCACTGAAAAAAGCTTCGAGCGCCAATAACCTTAGATGTTTGAAGCGCCTTAAATCATTTAAAAATAATATGAAATTAGCGCTTATGTCAGGACTGATTGTGGCATTTAAACCAGTTGCCAAATTTGAGTTACGTGGTGGCCAATTTGTAAAAATCTCCTTTTTTTTTGGAAGGGAGGGGAGACATAGTGTACCTTAAACCTAATCCTTTCGGTGCTGCAATCATCGAATAAAAGATTTGATAGGATCTTACCTAGTTTTTGTGAGAGTAAATTATGCTAGTGTGTTTTTTTTTTAAAACTATATAAGACTTTTTATCTTTTTAAACAAAGTATGTTAAGTATTAAATTGCATGTCCTGTGAGGTGAAAATTCAAGGATATACCGTTGTCCTAAACCTGCTGTTGGCGTGTCTTTGTTTAGCAAATCCTTGTTGAAACAAGTTCTTAACATTCTCTCATGGGTCGATGTAGAAGTTACACTATTTACAATTCTAAATATAATATAATTTATACATTTCACATATCTATAATTACAACACAAATTTACAGAAAATTGAGGTATTAGTTTTTTTTAAAAAAAAAACTGAAAGAAATTATTCATTTAAGGGTTACGTATTAGCTGATCTTGACGCAATTACGGCTGTTTCAGACCCAAAAGGAGATAGTAGCGCAAAAAGAACCAGTAGGGAAAGACCTTCTTTGTAGGGGAGGTTTCGTCTAATAGATCCAGATAGCGAAGGCACAATAAGCCTCTTTTGGCTGCGTTGCCATGAGGCACAGGTCCCGTCCCTATCTTTAATCTTAATCGAATGCAGGCGATCTCAAAACGAATATTACTGATGTAAAAACACCAAAACGAAAATCTGCACAATTAAAATACGTATTGATAGAATAGATAATAGGTTTCGATAATAAGTAACAAGAATTGGTCTAGGAACAGGGGTGTCAAACTCAATTAAACCACAGGCCACTTGGTGCAACAGACAAGATTCATCTGAGAACAGACAATCTTCATTAAGGCAGATAGATGTTTGCCCAGTCAATCTTGATCTGTATGCCGCTTATATTTAATTTCGTAGACGGAAATACGAGGGTCGTTTGAAAAGTCCGTGCAAAGTCAGAGAGATAGCATCACTGGCGCGTATCGAGGTTATGTTTAGTTAGTAGCATCTCTCGGAAGAACACACACCAAGTTTCAGCCAGATCGGTATATTTCTTTGTGTTTGGCATTCGTTTGATTCGAGGAAGTCGAGTGATTTTCAAAAATGGACGAAAAAGAATTTCGTGTGTTGATTAAACACTACTTTATGAAAGGCAAAACGCCTCAGGAGACTAAAGAGAAGCTTGATAAACATTATGGTGACTCTGCACCTTCGATTAGAACAGTTTATAAGTGGTTTGAAAATTTTCGGAGTGGCCATATGGGCACAAGTGACGCTGAACGTTCTGGACGCCCTGTTGAGGTTACTACTCCAGAAATCATTGATAAAATCCATGATATGGTGATGGATGACAGAAGAGTGAAGGTGCGTGAGATTGCTAGTGCTGTGGGCATCTCGAATGAACGGGTACATAATATTTTGCACCAACATTTGGACATGAAAAAGCTATCCGCAAGATGGGTGCCGCGATTGCTCACGCTTGACCAAAAACGAAATCGTGTGAAGTGTTGCAAGGACGTTTTGCAGCTGTTCCAGAAGAATCCGCAGTACTTTAAGCGTCGTTTCGTCACTGTGGATGAAACATGGATACATCACTACACACCTGAGACCAAAGAACAATCTAAACAATGGGTTACCAAGGGGGAATCTGCGCCAAAAAAGGCGAAGACCGTTCCTTCGGCCGGAAAGATTATGGCGACTGTCTTTTGGGATTCGCAAGGAATAATCCTCATCGACTATCTGGAAAAGGGTAAAACTATTACTGGTGCATATTATTCATCGTTATTGGACCGTTTGAAAACCGAGCTGCAAGAAAAACGCCCACGATTGGCCCACAAAAAAGTCCTCTTCCATCACGACAACGCACCAGCTCACACCTCAGCAGTTGTGGTCGCAAAATTAATGGAAATAGGGTTTCAACTCGTTTCACATCCCCCCTATTCTCCAGACTTGGCTCCCTCAGACTACTATTTGTTCCCCAATATGAAGAAATGGCTGGCGGGAAAAAGATTTTATTCAAACGAGGAGGTGATTGCAGAAACGAATGGCTATTTTTCAGACTTGGACAAATCCTATTATTCGGAAGGGATCAACAAACTAGAGCAGCGTTGGACGAAGTGTATAAGCCTAAAAGGAGACTATGTTGAAAAATAAAAAAGGTTTACCCCAAAAAATTGAGTAGTTTTTATTTTTGCACGGACTTTTCAAACGACCCTCGTAGTTGCTCACACAAGGGCATACTCCCAAAAATAACACAACATTTTGTACAGCAAACATTTTTTGGATATTTCTAACCTAAATAAGAATATATTTTGGGAGTTCCTGCTTCGTCTTTTAAAACCAAATCATCCTGCATGGTCAGTTTGAGCTTCTTCCACAAATCGGGTCGTTTTTTCCTTACTCTTTCACGGAGTTGAGCAAGCACCTCACCGGTAGTAATGTTCGATATTTTCATCCGTTTTGGACGTGGAAGGGCGACCCAGGCGGTCATCATCTCCGACGTCTTCTCGGCCATCTTGGAAACGTTTGAACCACTCAAATACTTGCGCACGTGATAAACATTCATCGCCATAAACTTCTTTTAATCAAAAGATAAGTTTCAGTAGCAGTTTTAGCCAGTTTCATGTGAAATTTCGCGACAATCCGTTGCTCTACTACATGTGTAGTATCATGTTTTCGGCAAAACGAAACTAACACCTCTTACACAAACGACGATTCCGGTCAGACAGATTTCTGTACAAACACGTGAGACGCTGCAATCGAAAGAGAAGGCTCTATGCTGTACAGCTGTCGGTCGTTAGGACTTGGTGCATGCATAGTTCTTTTGTAGCGGCATCAGTCTCGTTATTTAATAGCCACAACTCGTCTACTCAGTCTTCAGTAACTAAAGGGGTTATCGAGAGAAGGAATTCTGTGTACGATATTGCCTCGATCTGCCCTGAGAGCTATTTTCTCCATGAAAACTTTTTCTATTTTCATTTTATTTTCAGTACATCGTAGGCCACCAGAAATTACCTCAGTGAGGAAGCCAGTTTGACACCCCTGGTCTAGAACAATGGTTAAAGCGGTTTGAAGTTAGATCCTTGAGGATTATTGGTGAAAGAGAAAGCAGATAATGTTCATGTATCTACTTATAAGTATACTTTACAATAAAGGCATTCTTTACTGGAGAATGGAATTCCTCAGCTTGCTCTTATTTAGAATAAAAGACGCCTAAACGATGGGTATTCGCCGAGTTATACATACAAATGTAGGAGCGCTATGAATAGCATTAAGGAGAGATACGAGTGGCTATGATAATATTTAAATGGGCATATTACTGATGTTAAGAGGTTTTTGGTGCTTGTATTTGCATGTATAATTAGAATGGCCCACACGACCACATGCTAGAAAACAAGCTGTAAACACACTGTCCACGCACACTATGCTTGCTTTCAATTTTGCTTTCATTTAATGGCTACAATTTCTTCACCATTTCTTTAATTGTCTCGCTAAATTTATTCTAGAAAGGGAAATGTTTTTAAGCTGTGTGGATGCAAGAGAGATTAAATGTGGGAATGTGTGAGTAAAAAACTGTCGAGTTAAAAGCCGATAAGTCTTTCCCAAACATAAGTACTATAGATTTATCACCATTTTTTTGTGATCATTTTTTTTTGGTTTCCTGTGATTTTATTAAAAAATCAGCTGCGTAATGAGGTGAAATGATCAACGTGACAAGCTAGCGATAAACTAGACAATATTCTAAAGCTAAATTAACAATTATTGTAGTGGTAGCGCAAAGGATTCATTTGAGAGCCGAACTGGGGAGTTTAAAGTCATTCTTTGAATGAAACAGGACTCATGTGAGCTGAACCGATTCTCTGATTCTACGCATTGAAGTGAATTTTTATATATATATTATTTATTTACAACCTGTACATATACATATACATCAAGTAAATATGATCATTTAGTTATACACAGATTGTAGGCTGAATCCTGGAGGATCCAGCGCCACAATCGGGAAGGCATGCTGAGAGGGGCCAGCCAATGCTGGAACTCTCCTAGAGGTTGGAAGGATGTTTAGGAAATTGGTAAAAGGTCGCGCGGGGCCAACGTTGCGGAGGACTGTCGGGATGGGTTGTTGTGGATAAGGCTTGTGCTGTGGGATTAGGATGTATGGTTAGGCTATTATGGAAATTAAGGAAGCCGAGAATGGATTAGGTCATTGACAAAAGGGATATTGAGGTCTGTGTGGAGGGTTAAATTGGATACATAATAAGGAGCGTTTGACGATATGCCAAAGGACGAAGGAAAGATTGAAAGGATTGGATTCTTTGGATGTTGGAAGGTTTCACAGAGTCCCACAGCTCAGCTCCGTAGGTCCAGATGGGTCTTAGTAATGTCTTGTATAGAGTCAGTTTGTTCTGTACGTTCATGGCTGATCTCCGCCCAAGTAGTCTTCGTAGTTGTGAAGTGAACTACTTTTTTTGCACAAAAATTTTTGGTTTTAAGAAAATTTACGTGTGTAAGTACTCGCACAAGTATTTGCAAGCTAAAGCTTATGCAATGCAATGCTAGGTTCAAGTTGCTTGGTTTTATTGTAATACGATCTAGATGATCTCTTAATACGCAATATTAAAGTAGCGATATTAAACAAAACAATTGGTAAAGACTATCCGTGTTGCGGGAATTGCCTATATTTAAACATAATACGGTCATAGAATGGAGAATACAACTGGCTAGTGTGTGTATATCAGTGTGAGTGAGTTAAGACTAGAGATTCTTACTAAGTTTACACACTACTAGCACAAGAAATATACCACAGTAACACACCACTACATTTGCTAGCCAGTACAATGTTCTCAAGTATATTGGCTTCATCCCACTGCCGCTACACCCTATCTTTTACTAGAAAACACTCCAAAGTAATGGAAAAAGTTTTGGAAACAATGGAACTAAGGAACTTAAATGTATAAGGAAGAGTACATCTTAATGCAACAACTGCAGTTTAACTTAAATTTCATCAACCTAGTTTAAATTTCTCTTCATTATAAGTAATTTTGTAACAAAGTAACAATATTTTTGGGAGGGCCGCCCCATTTTCAGACAAACATTTGGGCATACCTTTACTTGCAAGGGTGTCCTGTTAATTAATTTTTTACCGGAACGCTTAGATATACTTTTTTATATTATATTTATATTATGCCTATTAAATAAATTTTTTATATTTTATATATTTTTTGCACCAAAAAGGAAAGGAAACGAAAATCATTGCGAACCCCATTTTATGTGTACAGTGTGTCCCAAGCTATATGGATAACGACTTTTTCTCGGAAACTAAGATAGCTAAAAAAAAACTAAAAAATACGTGTTCCCTTAGTTTTTTGTTAGAAATCCAAATTTAATTTATAAATTTTTTTCGGTGCTTCCAGAAGCGAGATACAGGCACCAACTTCATTTTTTCAAATGGGAAGGTGCGGTTTTTATTTCAGAAATAGATTCCTCTATTTTTTTTAAGAAAAATTTACTCGAACGGTTTTTTTCTGTGAGCGATATTTTACAAGTTATGAATGAAAACATGATTCTTATAAGAAATTTCAAAATGATAATATTATAACGGTTTTTTTTGATTGAATAAGAAGAAAAGTACTATTTTATTATAAATTTTACTCCTCATTAATATTACAGATCATACTCGAAATGGCCTCCACCATTAGAGATGCATGGACATGCTCTTTCCTGCCAATTGTCCCTTACTGCCAAAGAAATAGATTCGGCTTTAACCGAGTTACAGGCATCTATTATTCTCTGCTTTAGTTCATCTACAGATACAATCACGGCTTGATTCTGATACACCTAGATTTAGAAATGCTTTTAGATAAGCAGAAATAAGGAAAGAAAGAAAAAAGTTATGAATAATCACCTTGTTTTTCAGGTATCCCCAAAGGAAATAGTCCATAGGTGTCGAGGTGAACGAGGTGGCCACTGAATCGCTCCCCCGAGTCGATATAACACCATCAGGCATGTAAAGAGATATCTCGATAGGCAATTTGATGGGCGAGTTATATCGACACTGGGGACGATTCAGTGGCCACCTCGTTGGATTTCTAACAAAAAAACTAAGGGAACACGTATTTTTTAGTTTTTTTCTAGCTATCTTAGTTTCCGAGAAAAAGTCGTTATCCATATAGCTTGGGCACCCTGTATATACGTTTATTACAATAATAAGAACATTTTATAAAAATATTTAACAAATTATAAAATACGTATAGTACTCATAAAAAATTGCATAAAGATTTATAATAATACATTAAAAATAATAATTTTTATAAAATATTCCAAATAGGATCTTTGTTCAGGATCTTTTTGTTGAACTTTCTTTATTTTGTTGTCATCTACTGAACGATGAGACCTCAACCAAATTTTTACACAATCATCTGGATTAAATAATTGTTGCGGTGGATCATTCATTTTTATAAATACGAGGGTCATTCAATAAGTAACGAGACAAATTACTACTGCTCAAAAACAGCTAAATTGATCCGCATGAAACTTTCAGGACATAAAGTTGGCAACCTTGCGATGACATCTGATCAGCTGTTCAATTATATTTTCTAAACATAACCTCAAATTTACTCAGTTAACGATGGCGAGTCCGCTCGAGAATTGCACCGTGGAAGAACAACGTGCCGTGATCAGATTTTTAGTCGCGGAAGGTGAGAAAGGTAGTAAAATCCACAAAAGAATGTTAAAAGTGTACGGAGACAATTGTTTGAATCGTTCGAACGTTTACAAATGGGTAGAACAGTTTCAAAGTGGCCGTACAAAAGTTTCTGACGAGCAACGCAGTGGACGACCGATCGAAGTTGGGACTTCCTCTCTCGAATCTCGGATTGACGCGTTAATTCGGGACTATAGGCGTATCACCGTTGAACTGATAAGTGAAAAAGTAAACGCGAGTGTTGGAACTGTCCATAACATTATTCACAACAAGCTGCAGTACAAGAAAACCTGTGCGAGATGGGTGCCCAGACAACTCACGGACGCTCACAAAGAAACCCGGCTTCAAATCAGTCAACAGTTGAAAAATCGATATTCGACTGAAGGAGAAGGTTTTTTCAAAAGAATTGTAACGTGTGATGAAACATGGATCCACCACTATGAGCCAGAGTCAAAACGACAGAGCCTTGAGTGGAAGCATACGACTTCTCCCATTCGGAAAAAATTCAGGACCCAGCCATCTGCCGGTAAAGTCATGCTTACAGTATTCTGGGATTTTCAGGGGCCAATTTATTGTGATTTTCTTGAAGGCTAAAGAACAATCAACAGCCAGTACTACAGTGACATGCTGGAAAACAAGATAAGACCTGCAATTCGAACGAAACGCCGTGGGCTCTTGACTGAAGGCGTGATTTTGCTTCATGACAACGCCCGTCCACATACGGCACAGCTGACGAAAGAAAAACTACAGAAACTGGGATGGGAGATCCTTCCACATCCCCCCTACAGCCCCGACCTCGCCCCATCAGACTTCCATCTGTTTGGACCCCTTAAAGATGGTCTACGAGGGTTACATTTTCGATCCAATGAAGAGGTAAAAAATCAGGTGCAAAAGTGACTTCGAGATCAACCCAAAGAATTTTATGCCAAGGGCATTTACAAATTAGCAGAAAGATGGGACAAGTGTATAAGTGTTGCTGGGTACTATGTTGAAAAGTAACCAAAGTTTTGTACTGATTCAATAAACCGTTTTTGAGCAATAATAATTTGTCTCGTTACTTATTGAATGACCCTCGTAGAAGATTTGCTAGATTTTCAATTAATATTCTATTTCTTCGTTCACTTAAAATAATATTCATATTACTAAATCCGCGCTAGCACTCTGCCGAACTGCAAAGGAATAGTATTTATATATCGAATTAAAATTTGTAAATCTACAGGAACTTCTTTGCCTCTATTATCAATAAACGCATAGATATATCGCGTCGTTGATCTTATTAAATTAAATCTGGTGCAAAACGACTCGATTTCATTTTCTCCATAGTCAGTTTCAATATCCGTCAGCCATTTCGTTGGATCTATTACTCGAAATTCATTTATTAAATTTTTTTTCTGTCATCATGCAATGCAATAATAACCATATACAAGACTTACATTTACATAAATTAGAGAATTCAGAGCTGGATCTGACCTCCAAGCGACCAGATATAGAAAATTTTATTCACTTAATTTTAATATTTTATTTTAATTTTTCAATATAACAACCAATTTTTGTTAGAACAGAAATCATCTTTAGTTCCGGAACGCGTTCCAGTCCAAAAATGGAAGTACCGGAACGACGTTTATTATTGTAATCGTTGATTTAAATGGATAATATTTCAGTCGCATCAGTCTTTTTTTAACAATAAAAACAAAATACTAATCAACAGTTCAACTATTCTTCTTCTTTTTTTGAATCATTTTGGTCCGAATTGCCTTCGTATTCAGATTCTGATTCCAAGATTCTTCTATTATTACCGATTGTCATGAGTCTTATTTCTACAAACATAATAAAATTACTTGCAAATGAGGATTTTATTGAAATGGCGTTATTACCCAGAAAAGTATTTCTATTTTTGTTACCTACCAAATTCACTTTCAGATGCATCAGAGTTATAATTACCGTTGTAATCGGTTTCAGCCATTTTTTTTTTTCTTTTTATAAAATAAACCAAAATCCGTTATTAATTTTCAAATAATGAAACTTTTTTCGTGCACCGAGCACAAAACAACACAACTTACTTGACAGTCGATAATATAAGTCGAATGTTATACAATTTACAGTTTTTCTGAGCCAATAGTACTAAGATTTCCGGATGTTAGTGTTATTATCGAAACACAAAAATTAAGATGTACTTATTATTATTAAATAATAATAAATTTTATGAAATATTGTACAATTACCGATTACCAATATAAAGATAGATAGATAAGACATGATGTTAAACCATCACATTTGCTTCGCCGGAGTCAAATAATTTCAACCTAAGATGGACTTGCACCATTTTCAAATTAAACATATTTACAATATATATATTTTTTTTTTTTTTGGCGCATCAACAGCTGAGGTTATTAGCGCCCGGAGCTTTTTCCAGTGCGCTGCCGGCCTCCGGACAGTGTTCTCTCTTTACAGACAACACTGTCCATCACCGGACAGTGAGCTGTAAGAAGCTCCTAGGAAGAGAAAATCTAAGGGTCAGCTGCTGGATTCGAACCCGGGACCTCCGCGTGGGAGTCCAGTATGCTAACTTCATAGCTAATCCCTTCCCTTTTACAATATTGTTAAAAGCTAAAACTTCTATCTCCCAAATATTAGGATTCTGAATTTTTTTTTGACTCTAAATTGTTTACAGATAAAAAGATCATACTAAGTTTTATCTATAATTACCATTATCTTCATTTTTTTACAAAAAATGGACTTACCCCACTTTCAAAATAAACGTCTCACCTAGGGTGAAAAGCTGGGCTTTCATTACACGATGCGTGGAATCTTGAGAGGCTACTGGCGTTTTAACAGCCAGGGATGGTGCGAGATAAAGAGATGGCAGACCATGGGATTAGTGTGGAATTGCTGGGATCTTCGAAATGATTTAATTACGTAAACTAGGCTAGAACAAAGTCGCGTTAATGTTCACAAGATATTTTTAATTTCCTATTCGTTAAGAATGGTAAGTAGAGGTTTGATGGCGTTGGTTACCTACACAAAAATACTTTAGAATTTCTAGTTACCTAGTACTTTTTCCTTTTTTTGCCCTTTTTTTTGTGTGCCCAAAGACCAAAGTTCTTTGTTATGGTTCTAAATGAACAACGAGTCGCTTGTCGGGATATTTTATTGTAAATAATAAAACGGGAGATAAAGTCTCATGGGATCTTCCCTTTTCACAGCCATAATTCGAACCGACTTCTTCTCACAAAGTTGGTGAGTACTTGGCTTTAACTTTTATGTGATATGGCCTAGGGTGGGCTGTGAGTAGCTAAGGAGGTAGGTGACGCTCTCTATCTGGGCGCTCTCTCTTTCTAGCTACAGCCAGCTCTTCGTCCGCTTGCCTCGTGTTGGCAAGGAGTTAGTAGTAGTGGCTATGCCGTTTGGAAGGGGCCAAGCAAAAATTACCACTTCAACAGTGAATTATGAGTAAATTTAAAGAGTAGAACAAGAGATGCCACTTAGGGCTTTAAAATTTTTAAACTTGCTCATTATGAAAGACGGGGGCTTTAGAGCTATGAAATTGGAGCTACGCAGGAAGGCTAGTGGCGATGCTTTTTGCTATAGCAGCTTTTGTACCCACGTAGCTCTGTGTAGCCTAAACAGTAATTAGGTGAACAAGCAATTGTGTTACACACGCGGAAAAGCAGCGACCAGTTTCAGTACATTCTAGTTCCTCATTGCAGTCCACCTTTGTAGCTACATTCCTTTAACGCGACTTGGCAGTTCTACAACCAGTGGTTTAACTTACAATTCAAGGCTTAAATTAAATAGAACTGCACCTAAAAGTCAAACCACGCCAAACAACGTCTAAAAAATAGTCGCCCATCATTGAGCACCTTTTTGCGGCACCTGATTGGACGTTCCATGCATTCTTTGCATGCAAGCACCGCCAAAAACTGGACTTACGCGCTGGGCCTAAATATTATCACTAAGTAAAAGGATGACTTTTTTTATTTAGGCGGGCGACTAGAAAAACACACTTTTGCTATAAAGTTCTAATACTAAACAACATTAAATAATAATCTAAGGCCTAGGAGACCGGGAATCGAACCCAGTACCACAATACATAATTAGCTTTGCAAGAACTCGTCTATAACCGCTCAGCTACCGTGGCGCCTAATATCAATAACCACACAGCAAATTAGTTTTTTTTAAAAATAATAACAGTAACTTCTTTAAGTTATTCCACAAAAAAACCCTATGTATGGGAACTAAGATATAAGTTATTTCTCTAAACATTGTAACAATACCAACTATATTTAAATAGGATGAAAAAATAATTGCCATTTCAGTCTTGATACATTTATTCTGCCGAGCTTTCTACCTAGGGACTGGGTCATCTTCAGGGCTGTGGAACATATTTACAGATTGTTAACAATGATTCTATTAAAATGAATATTTATAATGTAACGAAAACAAACATTATTTACCTAGTTTACAAAGTAATATTTTTACATTACAGGGTTGGTTTGTCTTCTGTCTTGTCTGTCCATGGACTGAGTGTGATCGGTCTGTGTGTGATATGTGTTAGGTTGTGTGGAAGTCAGTGTTGCCAATTGTCAAGTATTTTGTAGTAAGTTGGCGTATATATGTTGCATAAATTGTTGGTGTCAGTTTTGAAATTTAAACTGTTTTCTGTCTTAGATATGTACATATATCATTTCACGACTGAAAACTGGCATTTATTTTTCATCCTACTAAAACTATGAATTAGTCACCAAAAATAATGAACAGCTACAACTATATTTATTTAAATGGAAATATTTAAATTTAAATTGTCCCTTTTTACTTCTTAGTGAACGCTTTAAAAGAAAAATTGAAATTTGTTGACTGTATCCGTTGGTTGTTACTAAGGATTCTAAGGTAAAGTAGAACTTTAAGTTCATGCGAGTTTATTTCTGCATATAAATGCACTTTTTTTTTCCTGATAGAATTACAACTTTTCCAATGCATTTTCGTTCAATCGGTTCGTAATTGTGATAGGCACATAGTATATAAAATATGAAAGATGCACAGAAAAAGATGAGTATGTCCCTAGAGAGATTGAGAATAAGCATGATGCTTTCCTGACAAGATAATGAGATAAATGATGAATGCTTTCGCATGCACCATCATTAACAAGTAAGATACTTTCTCATTTTCTGTAGGATCACCTGAAATGCATATATCTGGAATAATATACATATGTAACAAGAATCTTGAATAATTCGTTGGCACTACATTAAGTGCGGAAAATTCTGCAAAACTAGAAACCACATTTCTTTTTAAAATTTAAGGCTCCTCAACATTAAAGGTTATTGGCGCCCGGAGCTTTATCCAGTGCACTGCCAGCTTCTGGTCAATTTTCTCTCCTTACTGTACACATCACCAGCTGCAGGAACTGCAGGAATCTCTCAGAAAGAGAAAACCCAAGCTGCTGGCTTTGAACCTAGAATCTCCGCTTGTAAATCTAGCTAATTCCTCTCTCTAACCACTTCTTAATATTAGAAAAAGAGTAGTGATAGGATTTAAATAACTCTAGGATTGATGCACTAAATGCAGAATAAAAATGAAGTGCAAGTATACCAATGGAAATAAGTATTGCCTATTAATTTAGGCGGACTTAATGCCCGACAATCCATTTAATGGATGAACGTTCAATCACACTTTTCTAAACCTTAAATCCTAAATTAAGCATGAAAATGTATTCGATTTTCCATTATGTGTTTCAGGTAAAAATACTTGATAATTACGAGTATTATTAGAGTATTATAGGGTGTTCAGCATAAGACTACGGTAACTTCGGGAGGCGATTCTGGGCATCATTTGCAACAAAATATTCCACAACACCACAACCTTCTGTTCTCGACTATTTATTAGCTCTGCACAACCGCCTAGTTCCAAAAGTTTGTTGAGTTGTTCAAAAATATCTGTGTTTTATTTAAATTAATTAGCATATTTGTGGATTAATTAAAGAATAGCACACAGTCCTAAACTCGTTAAACGAAAATCCTTTTTTTTGGAATTGGTACCTAACACTCATTTAACATCATACACCATTTTCTTCTTTTTATTTTATTTTATTATTTATAATGTAAATTTTATATTTTTGAATATAGTTCTTAAATATAAATAAATTAATTATTAAATTACACGTTTGCAAAAAATCGTACTGGATTTGATGATTCTGATCAATTAATATATTCTTATGGTAGGTGAATTCCTTTCATAATGCCGACGCCGTTTTGAGGCCTACTTTTTTGCAATTAATCAGAGATTTCTGCATCAATTTTCAAAATAACCCCAATTCATTGTATACCTTTCGAAAGGTGATTGTATGTAGATGTTTTTCCTGAATAGTGTACGTTTTTAAACTTATAGGTACTTTTAAAAAAAAATGAAGTCAAAGGTTTTGGAAAAAATTAGAAACTTGCTATTCCTTATGTTTGGGTCACAATTTGAAATACTTAATATTATTATTTTGAAATATAAATTAGCTTATTTTAAAGGAAATTTAACCTTCTTTCTAATGAGCTTATTGAAATTGCCTTAGCTAAAACAGTTTGAGAAATATAAACAACTGTTTGCTAAAAAGTAGTAGTACCTTGAAAAAACATAAAATTCAAAATATCTACAAAACATTTTTCGTGCTCAAATTTAAGCATTTCAAATTGGGTTTGTACTTAAGAGTTATAATTAATTTGTATTTATTATTTTCTCTTATAAACATATTTCATTTAAAAAGTTGTTCAAGATCTGCTCCGAATTGAGCACGATAAGGAGAGCTGGACAAAGTGAAAGCCAATTGATCAACGATTAGAATTGTCACCATTTATCCTAGCTCTGAGCACATTTCCAACCACTTGATTGTTTAGACCATTCTAATAGAAACAAGAGAAACTCTAGTAATCCGGTCCATCATTAGCCCAACTAATCCAAGGCCAGAAAGATAATCGTAATAACTCAATAAGGTGACAGGCGGGCCGGTAGCAGTGAATGATGGAAAACCCAAAGGTAACTCCTGGAGTTACCAGCAGCGCACTTGGCCACCCCTCCGCAGTAGCTTGCTTGTCTGTTTGGGATAGCTTTATCTCTTAAAAGTTTCCTTTGAACGGTCACCCTGGTAGCTAGGCAAGATGTCCGGCACTCTAGCAGGCCAATTTGTTGCACCACTTCCTCATGGTCCACCTTACAGGGGATACAAATTTAACCGGCCCTTTTCTTGGCAGCCATGAAAAATGAGAGAGGACATTTTCTTGCCGACGCGCTAAAACTACAGTCGACATTTGATCTACAAAAGCAGAAATCAAATCATTCTAAAACATTCTTGTTTTAGATAATATATAACAGTGAGTGAGACATACTATACTCGTATATAGCCTTGCTCTTACAGCATCCTAAACGACTATAATTGACTAATTAGCCTCTATTTTAACTATTTAGCTCACACTTCATTGCTATAGCTCTTTAAGTTTAAACTTATAATTTATTTTTTAACACTAAGTGAAGTAGTGAAATCGACAAACTCACATCAATTAAATGAATTGTTACACATAATTAGTGATTTCCTCAAAAATCTCGACAGCCAAATTCTATCAAAAGCAAGTAGAGGGAAAATGGCGGTTTTGGCGCACCTAAATTGTGCCAGATCCAAACACTTCCAAATCTGACCGGGTAATCATCGAATTTTCGGTGGTACCAGTGTTTGACATAGGGTGGGACCAGTGATTGACAACCAGTATATTCCTGAAACGACCTAAAAAATTCAAAATACCTAAATCACTGTTCCACTTAGATTATTAACAAAAAAAATCAGTCTTATTCATAATTAATAACAATCGGTTTTTAAATTGGCCTACCTAAATAATGTAATATTTTTCAACATTACGCTTTTTCAAGCAGTTAATGACGATCAACCCTTATACAACTATCCTAACGGAGAGTTTTAATTTCGTTCAAACCTTCTAAGGCATCTGCGTCATTCAATTATCGAGAAACTTCATTATTCAAAACGTTGAAACTAGTATTGGTTACTTTGGCTCTAGAAAGAGTTCGCTTATCTTTCTTACAATGATAGGATGACGGTTCCGGAATGCTTTCTACCGAGATTTACCTGGTAGGTTATTATTGAAACGGTTCGGTATATCTAGCTTTTTATATAAGTTGCCACACATTCATCAGTAAATGACTTTTAGTGATGGGAAACCCAGCTCTGGCAACGGACGTGATCCACAAAACTAAAAAAATCCTCTTCCGCAGACGAGAGTACTGTACTTGGCTCCATTCGTCTGCTGACTGTAGATTCACCTTTCACTTTGTACAATAGGGTAACTCGAGAGACTGGGTGCTTTTTAGCAGCTTTACTAATTGATATTTCTTGACCTACAACTATCTCCCGCAGTTAACAACACATTATTGGCATGAAAATTTGTTCACTTATATACTACACTTTACTGAGTTATAAGTTATATGCTGTAGTTTCCTAGGGCACAGATCCATTAGTTGAGAAGATATTAAGTGTTGAAATTTTTTTGGGTCATGGTTTTGCTGTGAAATGGGGCCCTTATAACTCCTACAGTAAACAACTGATTATTCGTATGAAACTTTCAGCTCTTGCACACTCTGTTTAACTGAGTAGTATGCTTCGGTTATCTTGAGTACAGATCCATTAGTTGAGAAGATATTGAGAGTTGAAATTATTTTGGGTCATGGTTTGGCTGCGAAATGCGGCCCACAGTAAACAACAGATTATTTGTATGAAATTTTCTGCTCTAGCACACTCTGTTTTACTGAGTAGTATGCTATAGTTTTCTTGAGTACAGATTCATTACTAGAGAAGATAATGAGAGTTGAAATTTTTTTGGGTCATGGTTTTGCTGTGAAATGGGGCCCTCATAACTCCCACATTAAACAACAGATTATTCGTATGAAACTTTCTGCTCTTGCTCACTCTGTTTAACTGAGTAGTATGCTTTGGTTATCTTCAGTACAGATCCATTAGTTGAGAAGATATTGAGAGTTGAAATTATTTTGGGTCATGGTTTGGCTGCGAAATGCGGCCCACAGTAAACAACAGATTATTAGTATAAAATTTTCTGCTCTTACACACTCTGTTTTACTGAGTAGTATGCTATAGTTTTCTTGAGTACAGATTCATTAATAGAGAAGATATTGAGAGTTGAAATTTTTTTGGGTCATGGTTTTGCTGTGAAATGGGGTCCTTATAACTCCCACAGTAAACAACAGATTATTCGTATGAAACTTTCTGCTCTAGCACACTCTGTTTTACTGAGTAGTATGCTATAGTTTTCTTGAGTACAGATCCATTAGTTGAGAAGATATTGAGAGTTGAAATTTTTTTGGGTCATGGTTTTGCTGTGAAATGGGGCCCTTATAACTCCCACAGTAAACAATAGATTATTCGTATTATACTTTCTGCTCTTACACACTCTGTTTTACTGAGTAGTATGCTATAGTTTTCTTGAATACAGATCCATTACTTGAGAAGATATTAAGAGTTGAAATTTTTTTGGGTCATGGTTTTGCTGTGAATTGGGGCCCACAGTAAACAACAGATTATTCGTATGAAACTTTCTGCTCTTGCACACTCTGTTTAACTGAGTAGTATGCTTTGGTTACCTTGAGTACAGATCCATTAGTTGAGAAGATATTGAGAGTTGAAATTATTTTGGGTCATGGTTTGGCTGCGAAATGCGACCCACAGTAAACAACAGATTATCTGTATGAAATTTTCTGCTCTAGCACACTCTGTTTTACTGAGTAGTATGCTATAGTTTTCTTGAGTACAGATTCATTACTAGAGAAGATAATGAGAGTCGAAATTTTTTTTGGTCATGGTTTTGCTGTGAAATGGGGCCCTCATAACTCCCACATTAAACAACAGATTATTCGTATGAAACTTTCTGCTCTTGCTCACTCTGTTTAACTGAGTAGTATGCTTTGGTTATCTTGAGTACAGATCCATTAGTTGAGAAGATATTGAGAGTTGAAATTTTTTTGGGTCATGGTTTGGCTGCGAAATGCGGCCCACAGTAAACAACAGATTATTCGTATGAAACTTTCTGCTCTAGCACACTCTGTTTTACTGAGTAGTATGCTACAGTTATCTTGAGTACAGATCCATTAGTTGAGAAGATATAGAGAGTTGAAATTTTTTTGGGTCATGGTTTTGCTGTGAAATGGGGCCCTCATAACTCCAACAATAAACAACAGATTATTCGTATGAAAGTTTCTGCTCTTGCTCACTCTGTTTAACTGAGTAGTATGCTTTGGTTACCTTGAGTACAGATCCATTAGTTGAGAAGATATTGAGAGTTGAAATTATTTTGGGTCATGGTTTGGCTGCGAAATGCGGCCCACAGTAAACAACAGATTATTAGTATGAAATTTTCTGCTCTTACACACTCTGTTTTACTGAGTTGTATGCTATAGTTTTCTTGAGTACAGATTCATTACTAGAGAAGATATTGAGAGTTGAAATTTTTTTGGGTCATGGTTTTGCTGTGAATTGGGGCCCACAGTAAACAACAGATTATTCGTATGAAACTTTCTGCTCTTGCACACTCTGTTTTACTGAGTAATATGCTATAGTTTTCTTGAGTACAGATCCACTAGTTGAGAAGATATTGAGAGTTGAAATTTTTCTGGGTCCTGGTTTTGCTGTAAAATGAGGCCCTTATAACTCCCACAGTAAACAACAGATTATTCGTATGAAACTTTCTGCTCTTGTACACTCTGTTTTACTGAGTAATATGCTATAGTTTTCTTGAGTACAGATCCACTAGTTGAGAAGATATTGAGAGTTGAAATTTTATTGGGTCATTGTTTTGCTGTGAATTGGGGCCCACAGTAAACAACAGATTATTCGTATGAAACTTTCTGCTCTTGCACACTCTGTTTTACTGAGTTGTATGCTATAGTTTTCTTGAATACAGATCCATTAGTTGAGAAGATATTAGTAGTTGAATTTTTTTTGGGTCATGGTTTTGCTGTGAAATGGGGCCCTTATAACTCCCACAGTAAACAACTGATTATTCGTATGAAACTTTCTGCTCTTGTAGACTCTGTTTTACTGAGTAGTATGCTATAGTTTTCTTGAGTACAGATCCATTAGTTGAGAAGATATTAAGTGTTGAAATTTTTTTGGGTCATGGTTTTGCTGTGAAATGGGGCCCTTATAACTCCTACAGTAAACAACTGATTATTCGTATGAAACTTTCAGCTCTTGCACACTCTGTTTAACTGAGTAGTATGCTTCGGTTATCTTGAGTACAGATCCATTAGTTGAGAAGATATTGAGAGTTGAAATTATTTTGGGTCATGGTTTGGCTGCGAAATGCGGCCCACAGTAAACAACAGATTATTTGTATGAAATTTTCTGCTCTAGCACACTCTGTTTTACTGAGTAGTATGCTATAGTTTTCTTGAGTACAGATTCATTACTAGAGAAGATAATGAGAGTTGAAATTTTTTTGGGTCATGGTTTTGCTGTGAAATGGGGCCCTCATAACTCCCACATTAAACAACAGATTATTCGTATGAAACTTTCTGCTCTTGCTCACTCTGTTTAACTGAGTAGTATGCTTTGGTTATCTTCAGTACAGATCCATTAGTTGAGAAGATATTGAGAGTTGAAATTATTTTGGGTCATGGTTTGGCTGCGAAATGCGGCCCACAGTAAACAACAGATTATTAGTATAAAATTTTCTGCTCTTACACACTCTGTTTTACTGAGTAGTATGCTATAGTTTTCTTGAGTACAGATTCATTAATAGAGAAGATATTGAGAGTTGAAATTTTTTTGGGTCATGGTTTTGCTGTGAAATGGGGTCCTTATAACTCCCACAGTAAACAACAGATTATTCGTATGAAACTTTCTGCTCTAGCACACTCTGTTTTACTGAGTAGTATGCTATAGTTTTCTTGAGTACAGATCCATTAGTTGAGAAGATATTGAGAGTTGAAATTATTTTGGGTCATGGTTTGGCTGCGAAATGCGGCCCACAGTAAACAACAGATTATTAGTATGAAATTTTCTGCTCTTACACACTCTGTTTTACTGAGTTGTATGCTATAGTTTTCTTGAGTACAGATTCATTACTAGAGAAGATATTGAGAGTTGAAATTTTTTTGGGTCATGGTTTTGCTGTGAATTGGGGCCCACAGTAAACAACAGATTATTCGTATGAAACTTTCTGCTCTTGCACACTCTGTTTTACTGAGTAATATGCTATAGTTTTCTTGAGTACAGATCCACTAGTTGAGAAGATATTGAGAGTTGAAATTTTTCTGGGTCCTGGTTTTGCTGTAAAATGAGGCCCTTATAACTCCCACAGTAAACAACAGATTATTCGTATGAAACTTTCTGCTCTTGTACACTCTGTTTTACTGAGTTGTATGCTATAGTTTTCTTGAGTACAGATTCATTACTAGAGAAGATATTGAGAGTTGAAATTTTTTTGGGTCATGGTTTTGCTGTGAATTGGGGCCCACAGTAAACAACAGATTATTCGTATGAAACTTTCTGCTCTTGCACACTCTGTTTTACTGAGTAATATGCTATAGTTTTCTTGAGTACAGATCCACTAGTTGAGAAGATATTGAGAGTTGAAATTTTTCTGGGTCCTGGTTTTGCTGTAAAATGAGGCCCTTATAACTCCCACAGTAAACAACAGATTATTCGTATGAAACTTTCTGCTCTTGTACACTCTGTTTTACTGAGTAATATGCTATAGTTTTCTTGAGTACAGATCCACTAGTTGAGAAGATATTGAGAGTTGAAATTTTATTGGGTCATTGTTTTGCTGTGAATTGGGGCCCACAGTAAACAACAGATTATTCGTATGAAACTTTCTGCTCTTGCACACTCTGTTTAACTGAGTAGTATGCTTTGGTTACCTTGAGTACAGATCCATTAGTTGAGAAGATATTGAGAGTTGAAATTATTTTGGGTCATGGTTTGGCTGCGAAATGCGACCCACAGTAAACAACAGATTATCTGTATGAAATTTTCTGCTCTAGCACACTCTGTTTTACTGAGTAGTATGCTATAGTTTTCTTGAGTACAGATTCATTACTAGAGAAGATAATGAGAGTCGAAATTTTTTTTGGTCATGGTTTTGCTGTGAAATGGGGCCCAGATAACTCCCACATTAAACAACAGATTATTCGTATGAAACTTTCTGCTCTTGCTCACTCTGTTTAACTGAGTAGTATGCTTTGGTTATCTTGAGTACAGATCCATTAGTTGAGAAGATATTGAGAGTTGAAATTTTTTTGGGTCATGGTTTGGCTGCGAAATGCGGCCCACAGTAAACAACAGATTATTCGTATGAAACTTTCTGCTCTTACACACTCTGTTTTACTGAGTTGTATGCTATAGTTTTCTTGAGTACAGATTCATTACTAGAGAAGATATTGAGAGTTGAAATTTTTTTGGGTCATGGTTTTGCTGTGAATTGGGGCCCACAGTAAACAACAGATTATCTGTATGAAATTTTCTGCTCTAGCACACTCTGTTTTACTGAGTAGTATGCTATAGTTTTCTTGAGTACAGATTCATTACTAGAGAAGATAATGAGAGTCGAAATTTTTTTTGGTCATGGTTTTGCTGTGAAATGGGGCCCTCATAACTCCCACATTAAACAACAGATTATTCGTATGAAACTTTCTGCTCTTGCTCACTCTGTTTAACTGAGTAGTATGCTTTGGTTATCTTGAGTACAGATCCATTAGTTGAGAAGATATTGAGAGTTGAAATTTTTTTGGGTCATGGTTTGGCTGCGAAATGCGGCCCACAGTAAACAACAGATTATTCGTATGAAACTTTCTGCTCTAGCACACTCTGTTTTACTGAGTAGTATGCTACAGTTATCTTGAGTACAGATCCATTAGTTGAGAAGATATAGAGAGTTGAAATTTTTTTGGGTCATGGTTTTGCTGTGAAATGGGGCCCTCATAACTCCAACAATAAACAACAGATTATTCGTATGAAAGTTTCTGCTCTTGCTCACTCTGTTTAACTGAGTAGTATGCTTTGGTTACCTTGAGTACAGATCCATTAGTTGAGAAGATATTGAGAGTTGAAATTATTTTGGGTCATGGTTTGGCTGCGAAATGCGGCCCACAGTAAACAACAGATTATTAGTATGAAATTTTCTGCTCTTACACACTCTGTTTTACTGAGTTGTATGCTATAGTTTTCTTGAGTACAGATTCATTACTAGAGAAGATATTGAGAGTTGAAATTTTTTTGGGTCATGGTTTTGCTGTGAATTGGGGCCCACAGTAAACAACAGATTATTCGTATGAAACTTTCTGCTCTTGCACACTCTGTTTTACTGAGTAATATGCTATAGTTTTCTTGAGTACAGATCCACTAGTTGAGAAGATATTGAGAGTTGAAATTTTTCTGGGTCCTGGTTTTGCTGTAAAATGAGGCCCTTATAACTCCCACAGTAAACAACAGATTATTCGTATGAAACTTTCTGCTCTTGTACACTCTGTTTTACTGAGTAATATGCTATAGTTTTCTTGAGTACAGATCCACTAGTTGAGAAGATATTGAGAGTTGAAATTTTATTGGGTCATTGTTTTGCTGTGAATTGGGGCCCACAGTAAACAACAGATTATTCGTATGAAACTTTCTGCTCTTGCACACTCTGTTTTACTGAGTTGTATGCTATAGTTTTCTTGAATACAGATCCATTAGTTGAGAAGATATTAGTAGTTGAATTTTTTTTGGGTCATGGTTTTGCTGTGAAATGGGGCCCTTATAACTCCCACAGTAAACAACTGATTATTCGTATGAAACTTTCTGCTCTTGTAGACTCTGTTTTACTGAGTAGTATGCTATAGTTTTCTTGAGTACAGATCCATTAGTTGAGAAGATATTAAGTGTTGAAATTTTTTTGGGTCATGGTTTTGCTGTGAAATGGGGCCCTTATAACTCCTACAGTAAACAACTGATTATTCGTATGAAACTTTCAGCTCTTGCACACTCTGTTTAACTGAGTAGTATGCTTCGGTTATCTTGAGTACAGATCCATTAGTTGAGAAGATATTGAGAGTTGAAATTATTTTGGGTCATGGTTTGGCTGCGAAATGCGGCCCACAGTAAACAACAGATTATTTGTATGAAATTTTCTGCTCTAGCACACTCTGTTTTACTGAGTAGTATGCTATAGTTTTCTTGAGTACAGATTCATTACTAGAGAAGATAATGAGAGTTGAAATTTTTTTGGGTCATGGTTTTGCTGTGAAATGGGGCCCTCATAACTCCCACATTAAACAACAGATTATTCGTATGAAACTTTCTGCTCTTGCTCACTCTGTTTAACTGAGTAGTATGCTTTGGTTATCTTGAGTACAGATCCATTAGTTGAGAAGATATTGAGAGTTGAAATTTTTGTGGGTCATGGTTTGGCTGCGAAATGCGGCCCACAGTAAACAACAGATTATTCGTATGAAACTTTCTGCTCTAGCACACTCTGTTTTACTGAGTAGTATGCTACAGTTATCTTGAGTACAGATCCATTAGTTGAGAAGATATAGAGAGTTGAAATTTTTTTGGGTCATGGTTTTGCTGTGAAATGGGGCCCTCATAACTCCAACAATAAACAACAGATTATTCGTATGAAAGTTTCTGCTCTTGCTCACTCTGTTTAACTGAGTAGTATGCTTTGGTTACCTTGAGTACAGATCCATTAGTTGAGAAGATATTGAGAGTTGAAATTATTTTGGGTCATGGTTTGGCTGCGAAATGCGGCCCACAGTAAACAACAGATTATTAGTATGAAATTTTCTGCTCTTACACACTCTGTTTTACTGAGTTGTATGCTATAGTTTTCTTGAGTACAGATTCATTACTAGAGAAGATATTGAGAGTTGAAATTTTTTTGGGTCATGGTTTTGCTGTGAATTGGGGCCCACAGTAAACAACAGATTATTCGTATGAAACTTTCTGCTCTTGCACACTCTGTTTTACTGAGTAATATGCTATAGTTTTCTTGAGTACAGATCCACTAGTTGAGAAGATATTGAGAGTTGAAATTTTTCTGGGTCCTGGTTTTGCTGTAAAATGAGGCCCTTATAACTCCCACAGTAATCAACAGATTATTCGTATGAAACTTTCTGCTCTTGTACACTCTGTTTTACTGAGTAATATGCTATAGTTTTCTTGAGTACAGATCCACTAGTTGAGAAGATATTGAGAGTTGAAATTTTTTTGGGTCCTGGTTTTGCTGTGAAATGAGGCCCTTATAACTCCCGCAGTAAACAACAGATTATTCGTATGAAACTTTCTGCTCTAGCACACTCTGTTTTACTGAGTAGTATGCTATAGTTTTCTTGAGTACAGATCCATAAGTTGAGAAGATATTGAGAGTTGAAATTTTTTTGGGTCATGATTTTGCTGTGAAATGGGGCCCTTATAACTCCCACAGTAAACAACAGATTATTCGTATGATACTTTCTGCTCTTACACACTCTGTTTTACTGAGTAGTATGCTATAGTTTTCTTGAATACAGATCCATTAGTTGAGAAGATATTAAGAGTTTAAATTTTTTTGGGTCATGGTTTTGCTGTGAAATGGGGCCCTTATAACTCCCACAGTAAACAACAGATTATTAGTATGAAATTTTCTGCTCTTACACACTCTGTTTTACTGAGTAGTATGCTATAGTTTTCTTGAGTACAGATTCATTAATAGAGAAGATATTGAGAGTTGAAATTTTATTGGGTCATTGTTTTGCTGTGAATTGGGGCCCACAGTAAACAACAGATTATTCGTATGAAACTTTCTGCTCTTGCACACTCTGTTTTACTGAGTTGTATGCTATAGTTTTCTTGAATACAGATCCATTAGTTGAGAAGATATTAGTAGTTGAATTTTTTTTGGGTCATGGTTTTGCTGTGAAATGGAGCCCACAGTAAACAACAGATTATTTGTATGAAATTTAGTGCTCTTACACACTCTGTTTTACTGAGTAGTATGCTATAGTTTTCTTGAGTACAGATCCATTACTTGAGAAGATATTGAGAGTTGAAATTTTTTTGGGTCATGGTTTTGCTGTGAATTGGGGCCCACAGTAAACAACAGATTATTTGTATGAAATTTAGTGTTCTTACACACTCTGTTTTACTGAGTAGTATGCTATAATTTTTGTGAGTACAGATCCATTATTTGAGAAGATATTGAGAGTTGAAATTTTTTTGGGTCATGGTTTGACTGCGAAATGGGGCCCACAGTAAACAACAGATTATTCGTATGAAACTTTCTGCTCTTGCACACTCTGTTTTACTGAGTAGTATGCTATAGTTTTCTTGAGTACAGATCCATTAGTTGAGAAGATATTGAGAGTTGCATTTTTTTTGGGGTCATGGTTTTGCTATGAAATGGGGCCCTTATAATTCCCACAGTAAACAACAGATTATTTGTATGAAATTTTCTTCTCTTACACACTGTTTTGCTGAGTATTATGCTATAGTTTTCTTGAGTGAGTCATTGAACTCCACTTTAGATGTACTACACACAGTAGGGCCTGTGGACATTAGTTACTGGTTCACCCTGTATAGAGGTAACACTTATAGCCAGATTAGAGAGATAGCTGGTAAGTGAAACTTCGTCTACTGTTGCAAGGATATTGGTTCGCTGGAGTTAAATCTTCTGCGTGTATAGTCGAAATAAAATAATATTCGAAGTCAGTCTACCATAAAAAGACATTCGTGGCTTGATATAAGTAGAAAGTGTTGAACAAAAAAGCCAACGAAAAGTAAGAACTGCCAGGATTGAAGAAGTGAAAACAAACACAAATAATAAAGATCCAGCGATAGATGAGAGACAAAAAATAAACTACGTGGCTAGCAGAAGGCAAAAGAATATGGATAAAGCAGCCAAAAGATGGTTCCGGTATGGCCGTAGTGAACATGAGTGAGATTAAGCCAAATTTAAGCTCAAAGTCCCTTGAACGTCATCCAATTTTCCACCTACAAGAGGAGGTGAGTGAGTTGTTTCATCAAGCTGGGGGGATGCTGAGGTGGAAGGTGGTATTATGAGGAACTACAACTGATTTGGTTGGTCGCCAAGCGGAATACCTCGCTGGTATCTGAGGGTATTTTGCGTTCGGGCTTATTATTATTATTATAATTATAATTAAAGGTGATAAGCCAGTACAATAAACGATAATGACACTTAAGAGAAAAGCTAAAGCAGCCTTCTATCCCAGAAGTACCATTAAAATTTCTTTGAAAAATGTTCCAAATAAAATTCAAAGATTTACATATTAGCAATTACTTTAAAGAGAATTATGTTAGCCGTTTTTGAAAAATTATTCTGAAATACTGTAAAACTTTTAGTATTAAAGAGGACTTACGGTTAACAGAATTTGATCAAAACTCTTATTGTGGAGTACTCTGTAGCACCCATGAGAAATAATATAGAATAATATAATATAGAAACTAGAATTAGAATAATAGGATAATCCTAAGTTTCAGAAATAAGTCGATTTCATCATTGCTTTCAGTAGTTATTGCTCTACACATTCATTAAAAATCAATCAAGAGTGTTAAATCTCAACAAAATGGCTCCTTTATTCAAGGAGTTAATTTTTAATTTTATTTTTCTATCCTTTATCAGTTTCTATGAGGTCCTCCTGATTACGTTAATTGTGGGTGATATTGTTAACTCATCATCTCTGGCTTCCAGTCTTCCATCTTGAAACTTAGGAGTTGAGTTAAAATGATCCAAATATTAACAGATATACAGGGTGTTCATTTTAAGACGGCTCAAATACATTTCATGCTTAAACGGTTGATCTGAGCAAAAAAAATGTTAGAGGAAAAATTTGTTGCCCGTCACCTCTAGTTTCAGAATATGTGACTTGATTTTAGATTCTTGCCCGCATACGCGGCTGACGCGCGACCAGATGTAAGGGTTCGCTGATGACCCCCATTTTCATATACACAGTTTTATAAAAAGTTATAAAAGAAACCGGAAACCGCAGGTCGATATCTTTAAAATTAAAGGTGCTACGCTATTTCAAAATCTGGTATTTATTAAACATATTTCAATTTTTTAACTTGCTATCAAAGAGAAAGAAGAGCACTCCTCAGATACAGAGAGCAGTTGATAACCTAGTTGAATCCAGTATTCGCTAACCTAGGTGCCACAGTAGCCGAGCGGTTAGAGGCGAGACCTGCGAAGCTAATATGTATTGTGGTACAGGGTTCGATTCCCGGTCTAAAAGCCTTGGATTTTTATTTAATGGTTAATAAAAGAAATTTACAGTAAAATATGTTTGCTAATCGCCTCCGTCCACGACACCTAATTGGTAGTTGGACGTTAAGCTCCGCCTGAAAAAATAGGCGATTACTTTACTTACTTACTTTAGTCGTGTGAGGCGTGTTATTCGTAGCAAAATTTCGTTAACAACAAGCGACAATGATAGAGCTCATTCGTTCTAGATTGTAAATGACTAGGCTGCACCGTCAAGGGAAATGCATGCTGATGAGACAAGGTTGGCCAGATTGCCGGGGAGTAAATGAACATCATTGTTTTACTCAATAATGAATGCACGAAGATGGAGGAAGAGTAAGAAAATAAAAAAAAAATCCAAAACAAAGAAGATTTGGTTGGATTGAGATGAGCCTTAGGAAAGAGGTTGGCGAATCTGTTAATGGCTAGTGTTGGTTGGACTCGGAACGGGTGCTGCTACCGCAGAACACAAGGCCCAACAAGAAGTAGAAGAAGAAGGATGCGCGCGCACAGACAGGAAATGAGGGGGTGCAGCAATATTTCATTGGCCCTGCTTACCGTCATGCTTCACAATAACTGCCCTAACATTAATAAGCACCTTGTTGAAAAAGGAACCGCTGTACATTGCTCCATCATTGCTCCCCATTCTCAAATAGATATCCTAAAGTGTAGTTAACGTTGACTCAGGTTATTTATTGTAACAAATAACATTTATTTCTTTTCCCCTCACCTGTTCTTAAATACAAAATCCCTTTTTTTGTTTGGAAATTTTAGCATCCAGACTTTACCTCGCTTGTGTGTTTTGCAATGCCAAATATTGTCGTCTTGTCTAATAACTAGAAACTGAATTCTCAACGGTAATAAACAAAAAGGCAGGGAGCTTTCCCGCTGCATCTCAATTCTGAAATTCGTCCAGTGCCGTAGTATCCTTTAGGCTGAAAGATTGAGCCTTCCTTAAACGACAAACCCACGGTTAGTGCATAAAGGAAGATTGGATGTGTTGTTAATTCATGAGAGTTTGTTAGAAATTCCACAATTAGAAGTGTTATTCATCATTTTTTTAAAATTCTTAAAGGTAGCTACAACGATTTTTTTTTTAAAATAAAAAATTTCAACTTATTTGCTGTATTATTCAGCTACAACATTCTTTTGGTAAATTTTGCTAGAACTAATCGATTAAAGGGACTCTAGGGAGAGGCAGTGTCTTAGGCTGGAAACATAGTGGAGCGGCGAGCAAAGCGGCTATGATAGCTAAGAGCAAAGCGGCAAAATCACACAAGAAAACATATGGGACCGCGCATAGTGGGAAGCAAAGCGAAGATAGAGCAACGCTATCTATAGAGAGTGTTAGTTTTCGCCGCTTTGCTCGCCGCTCCACTATGTTTCCAGCCTTGGAGAATGTAGAAAGAGAAAGTGTCTTAGAGTCCCTAGGGAGAGGCAATGTCTTAGAGAGACTCTAGAGAGAGGAAGTGTCTTAGAGACTGTAGGGAGAGAAAGTGTCTTAGAGAGACTCTAGAGAGAGGAAGTGTCTTAGAGACTGTAGGGAGGGAAAGTGTCTTAGAGTCCCTAGGGAGAGAAAGTGTCTTCGAGTCCCTAGGGAGAGGAAGTGTCTTAGAGACTCTAGGGAGAGAAAGTGTCTTAGGGACTCTAAGGAGAGGAAGTGTCCTGAGGAACCATTCTTCCACTCTGTGTATTTTATATTTTAAAAGAGTGAATTAAAAAACTTCTAAGTTTGTGGAAAATTCCAAGAGTCTCTAAAACTAAAAGTACCGGAAATAACACTTTACTGAACAATGAATTTTTCACTTTTTTTTGTGAGTATATTTTCATAAATTCCACTTACAATTTTCTCTAAATTCTGTTGATCAAAAGTTTTTATTTGATTAATTTTTCTGATAAAATTCGTTCCCGACATTTTGAGGTGTGTTAAAATGTTCTTGTAAGTCAAAAACTCAAGATTGCAGTAAGATAAAGTCGTGATAGAGTGCACACAAGATTTTAAACTATTTCAGTTTTATAACTATTATAACTATTAATTCTTTTTGTTTAACTTGTGAGAAAACAAAAATTAGTTATAGTGAACTATTAAATTTTTGTTATCTTGGTTTTAATTAGAAACTAAAATTTAAAAGAACTATAATAAAATCTCCATTTTTCTGCAGTCTTAAAAAAAAAAAAAAAGTACGAAAACTTCTTGTAATCTCCCTTTAAGAATGATTGATGGGAAATGACACGTCACTTCCAAAAACAGTTTAGTAAGTACTAACAATTTCCTCTATTTGTTTCAAAAAATTGAAAAATATTCTTAATATTTATAATATATAAAAACAAAAAATTCTGGGCGCAAATAACCTTAGGTATTGATTGCCTTAAATTGAAAAAGAAAGAGAAAAAAATTAACGGAAATATTTCTTGAACTTTAAATATTACTTTAGCTAGTAATTTACACAAAGGATGAAAATTTTATTTACTGTTATATAATATTGAAGGTTAAAAAATATTTAATAAAAATTTCAAGCTTTGCAGTCAGAACATTTGAGAAATACAGTAATAGAAAAATCATGTGAGTTACCACATATTTTTGTAATTAAGACTAATAAATTAAAACTAAAATCCTAAATTTTGTATTATAAATTATTTGGCCTAAGTACTAAACTGCTGAATTGCAAATACCAAATATCGAAAGAGACAAGAATATCTTGGTAAATCGATTTGTGTATATATCATTCGCCCATGACTACTTGATTTCCTGAAAAAAAGAGAGCGCACAACCCACGCAAAATGTTTAACAATGGTTGCTTTCAACGCACTTTACCTTCTTTTCTTGTACTTATCTGAGAATACCAAGCTAACAATATCACAGGGTTTTTTTCACAAAACCGAATTTCTATAAAATATTTTTTTTGGGGGGGGAGGAAGGGGAGGAATTAAAAAAAGAAGTTATGTATCATAAAAGTGATTACTTGCTTTGGCAAGAAGCAGCTGCTCTCTGCGTGTCCCAGTACAATAATTTCAATGATTTAATGAATATTCGATATCGAAACATTGTTTATAAATCGATTTTCACGCCTAGATTAGTTACTGCAATTAAAAATTCAATGTAAGTAGAAAATTGAGAACAGAGTCTAGAAAGAGTTGCCAACTAAATATTTTTATTCTCTATGATACTGTGAAAACTTTAGACATGTTTAGTGGTTAGAAGATGGGACACTGTCTACGAATTTGAATGGAAGTTATTTCAACGAAAATAGACTGAAGACAGTTCTAGCAAATCATAAAGAAAACAAACTATAGCAGCCGGGAGGTCTGTTATACGGTTCAGTCTAGCGCAGCTATACCAAGTTACAGCTAGAGTAGCAGGCAGTTAGTTCTACACAGGCTCTAGGATGGCTTTATGCCTCTACTTCACCCAGATCTCACTTTATATACAAACAAACTTATAAATATATATATGTAGCATATATTGATTCTACCATAACGTAGCCGTCAACTTGAAATAAAATTTTAAACTGCGCTAGAGAAATTAATTGCATGCAATTTCTTTCGCAATTATTCCTTTCTCTAACTCTTAAATAAAATCAAAGACGTCCAGCTGTTTGCAACGGAATCGTGGATCGTCTCCAGCATAATTTAGAAGAAGATGCGGAGAATGGAAATGGATTTTTGGAAGAGATCTCTGAGAATGACCAGTTTACCAAAAAAATAAAATAATAATAAAAATAATTGTATTAGGAGAAAGTAACATGAATGTTCACATAAGATTTTATAATTTTATTAGAATGAACACAAATTTTAATTACATATTAGCTTATTCTAAAATGAACAACAAATTTTATTAACTTTAATTAAAATGGTTGTAGAAATGTTTCCCTGTTAAAATGGTTAGCTGGTAGAACGACCTGCGGGGACCTGAAAAGTAAAACTACCATTTGTGATAGCATATCTTTATCGTATTCTAATCTAAATCGCGTTAGTTAATGTGTGTGACGTGATGAAGGTGTGCACGACAGGCCAGTCCCGTAGTTCGAGATGTTGAACGTCAATATTCATTAACTGAGTTCTTGAAGCACCGCAACGCAGCGATAAAATTGAGCATAACTGTACTTAATATTACCTACATTTGCTGTGAACACTCTCACTAAAGTTTATAAATTATGCTAATTTTTTATTAATTTTTGTTTTTTCTACCTGCAACGACAAATAATGTCTCCTTGTTATACTAAATTTAGCGAAAGAAGTTCAAATTTCAATCAATACTATTCTATTCCTAAACGCGCGGATAGATTTTCATGAATGAGGTATCATTTGATTTGAAATTTCATGTAGATGTCTCTATTGAAGGTCTCAAAGCTGAGAGAGGCGTCGAGAACGTTTAGTCGATTAAAAAGAAAAAGAATACATTAAAAAAGTTGAAAAATTAATTCCAAAAAAATCACTTAGGGAAACCAAGAATTCTAATTTCTAAACTTAGAGTCGATTAAAAAAGAATACATTAAAAAAGCGTTGAAATCTATTCCAAAAAAACTTGATAATTTGGAACTAATAGTGAATTAAAAAGAAAAGATCGAAGAATACGAGGGTCGTTTGAAAAGTCCGTGCAAAGTCAGAGAGATAGCACTACTGGCGCGTATCGAGGTTATGTTTAGTTAGTAGCATCTCTTGGAAGAACACACACCAAGTTTCAGCCAGATCGGTCTATTTCTTTGTGTTTGGCATTCGTTTGAATCGAGGAAGTCGAGTGATTTTCAAAAAATGGACGAAAAAGAATTTCGTGTGTTGATTAAACACTACTTTATGAAAGGCAAAACGCCTCAGGAGACTAAAGAGAAGCTTGATAAACATTATGGTGACTCTGCACCTTCGATTAGAACAGTTTATAAGTGGTTTCAAAATTTTCGGAGTGGCCATATGGGCACAAGTGACGCTGAACGTTCTGGACGCCCTGTTGAGGTTACTACTCCAGAAATCATTGATAAAATCCATGATATGGTGATGGATGACAGAAGAATGAAGGTGCGTGAGATTGCTAGTGCTGTGGGCATCTCGAATGAACGGGTACATAATATTTTGCATCAACATTTGGACATGACAAAGCTATCCGCAAGATGGGTGCCGCGATTGCTCACGCTTGACCAAAAACGAAATCGTGTGAAGTGTTGCAAGGACGGTTTGCATCTGTTCCAGAAGAATCCGCAGGACTTTAAGCGTCGTTTCGTCACTGTGGATGAAACATGGATACATCACTACACTCCTGAGACCAAAGAACAATCTAAAAAATGGGTTACCAAGGGGGAATCTTCGCCAAAAAAAGGCGAAGACCGTTCCTTCGGCCGGAAAGATTATGGCGACTGTCTTTTGGGATTCGCAAGGAATAATCCTCATCGACTATCTGGAAAAGGGTAAAACTATTACAGGTGCATATTATTCATCGTTATTGGACCGTTTGAAAACCGAGCTGCAAGAAAAACGCCCACGATTGGCCCACAAAAAAGTCCTTTTCCATCACGACAACGCACCAGCTCACACCTCAGCAGTTGTGGTCGCAAAATTAATGGAAATAGAGTTCCAACTCGTTTCACATCCCCCATATTCTCTAGACTTGGCTCCCTCGGACTACTATTTGTTCCCCAATATGAAGAAATGGCTGGCGGGAAAAAGATTTTATTCAAACGAGGAGGTGATTGCAGAAACGAATGGCTATTTTTCAGACTTGGACAAATCCTATTATTCGGAAGGGATCAACAAACTAGAGCAGCGTTGGACGAAGTGTATAAGCCTAAAAGGAGAGTATGTTGAAAAATAAAAAAGGTTTACCCCAAAAAATTAAGTAGTTTTTATTTTTGCACGGACTTTTCAAACGACCCTCGTACAACAAGAAGACTTATAATATGTGGGGGAAACAGAAATGCTAATTTTGATTGGAAATCAAATTGTAAAAAACTATTTAGGGTAACAAAACAATACTAATTTTGAACTTAGATTATATTAAAAAGAAAAAAATAATAATAAAGAATACATCAAAAAGATTTAGAAATTAATTCCGAAAAACAATATGAAGAGTTTTAGAAATCAATTTCCCTCCCACCGCAATAAAAATTGGAAAACAACAAAATGTAATTAGTGACTTTTTACTACAAAATATTAACCAAAAGAAAATTTAATTTTTTATTTGCGATCCATTTAATTTAATTAATTCATTTGCAATTTATTTATTTAAATATTTTTTGATATTTTAAAGTCGACTTTGAAATAAATTTATAAAATAAAATCCCTAATTCACTAATTAAATCTTATTTTTTTAGATTAAGAATGAAATTAAATGAAAAAAAAACCAGCTGTCACTCAGCTTAGATAACCTTAATTTATCAGCTGATCTGCCTGGCCAGTTACCGGCGGCCATCTTTAACTCGTTAACGTTGTCTCTTTATTAACGCGATTTTTGAAGTGAATATTAGTGATTTTTAAAGTGAACTACGATTTTATAAATTGTGTTAAAGTTATACTTAGTGCGTGATGTACAGTTTTAGTGCGAATAGTGTTGTGAATTATTTTAACTAGTGTCAAGTGTCAAGTGCTATTGGACTGGTGATCTACCTGCTGATGGACCTTTACATTCTTTAAACTGAGTAAGTCTTTATAATCCATTAATTATTTATTGATATATTTTTTAATATCCTTGCATGTTATCATTTAATTATTACTTATAAAGTAATAATATTAATGGTACGTTCAATGTTAGTTGTCTTTAATTTTGAATACTTCTATAAGAATTTAAATAGGTTTCTACACCTTTTTGTTATATTCGTTAATCCCTTCTTTTTAAAACGACTATGGAGTTCAAAATAACCGTTCTTGGATTCCCAAAATTGTTTTATTGAAATCGAATTCTAAACCTTTTTCTTTTCATATCCATTAATCCTTTCTTTTTGATAGGCTTCTAATTCAAAATTAGCATTATTGTTTTCCCAAATAGTTTTCTAAGTTTGTTTTTTGTGTGCATTCTTTGTTCTCCAAATTGTTTTTTTTTTTTTGTTCAGGTTTTCAACCTTTTTTTAATGCATTCTTTTTCTTTTTAATCATCTATTAATTCAAAAACACTATTCTTGTTTTTTGCCAGTTGTTTTTGGGATTTGATTTCTAAACCTTTTTTATTTATTATTTTTTATCGACTATAAGTTATAAATTAGAAGTCTTGCTTTCTCCAAGTGGTTTTTGGAACTGATTTCTAAATATTTTTAATCGACTAAAACTTCAATATTATAATTTTTGTCACTCAATTTTTTTTTTTGTTTGGGTTTTCAAAAATTTTTAATGTTTTCTTTAATCTTTTCTTTTAATTCGTCTATTAGTATAAAAGTAGTATGCTTGTTTTCTTCATATTGATTTTGTAATTGATTTCTAAATTTAACCTTTCCTTTTTAATCGACTGAAAGTTCAATACTAGCATTCTTTGATCCCCAAGTTTTTTTTTTTTGGTATTAATTTTCCAACTTTTTTAAATGTATAATTTTATTTTATTTTATTTTAATGTATAATCTGTAAGTTTAAAAGTAGCATTCTTGATTATTCTTTGTTGTTTTTGGAATTGATTCCTAAACATTCTCAATATATTCTTTAATATTTTCTTTTTAATCCACTATCAGTTCAAACTTACTTAACTTTGTATCTTTAAATTGTATTTTAGAAAAAATTTCTAAACCTCTTTAATGCACTCTTTAATATTTTCTTTTTAATCCACTATCAGTTCAAACTTAACTTTGTATCTTTAAATTGTATTTTAGAAAAAATTTCTAAACCTCTTTAATATTTTCTTTTTAATCCACTATCAGTTCAAACTTAACTTTGTATCTTTAAATTGTATTTTAGAAAAAATTTCTAAACCTCTTTAATATTTTCTCTTTAATCCACTATCAGTTCAAACTTAACTTTGTATCTTTAAATTGTATTTTAGAAAAAATTTCTAAACCTCTATAATGCACTCTTTAATATTTTCTTTTTAATCCACTATCAGTTCAAACTTAACTTTGTATCTTTAAATTGTATTTTAGAAAAAATTTCTAAACCTCTATAATGCACTCTTTAATATTTTCTTTTTAATCCACTATCAGTTCAAACTTAACTTTGTATCTTTAAATTGTATTTTAGAAAAAATTTCTAAACCTCTTTAATGCACTCTTTAATATTTTCTTTTTAATCCACTATCAGTTCAAACTTAACTTTGTATCTTTAAATTGTATTTTAGAAAAAATTTCTAAACCTCTTTAATGCACTCTTTAATATTTTCTTTTTAATCCACTAGCAGTTCAAACTTAACTTTGTATCTTTAAATTGTATTTTAGAAAAAATTTCTAAACCTCTTTAATGCACTCTTTTATATTTTCTTTTTTATAATAATTTAATTTATAACAGCAATAATTGTTTTTAAATTAAATATCGATGAATATGTGATTCTAATCGTTCTAAAAAAAGATGCGTAAATATGTAAATAAAATCTTAAATAGAACACTTTTGATAAAAGAGAACATGCTACGTTCTTGTATTCATGCTTATTTTTGTGAGGTTTGCTCAGCTGTCTTTGTTTGATACGCAATGAGTTTAAAAAGTGTATCAGAGTTATAGTTAATTTGGTCTTTCATTTTGTTTTGGTAATTGGGTTTCTTCCTTTTTCCTAAATGTAACATTGTGTAGATGATACTGTCGAGTTGATGACTGCCTTTGATAAGGAGGTTTGCGTAAGTTGTGTTTATACGAGCGTATGTTTTCTTTGTATCTGCCTTGGATTTTTCCAATATAGGTTGCTAGTTTCGATTTGTGCACTGTTTGTTGTTGATCCTAAGCGCGGTTTTGAGGACTAGTTTCTTGGAAAAGTTACATAGTTTGTATGTCTTGTATCCGCTGTAAGTAATAGTGGTGAATATGTTGGGTTGGCTATTGTTTTGGCCTTGGTTTGGGCAATATTTGTTTGTACTTATTAGTAATTTATTAATAATGTTGGTGGTATATTTGTGGCTATTGTGCGAATTACGTTGAGTTCTCACTCATAGTTGGTCAGTACAAGAGGTTTAGATTTCAATCTGTCAGGTGTCTGAGAGCGACTAGTTCATAGTTGAATAGGATGGTAGGAACTGTTGTGTATAATAGTGTCAGTAGACGTGGGCTTTCTGGAATATTCCGAATTCTAAGTTGTTGTCTCTTACAGTAAGTGTGATATCCAGGAAGTTAAGAGTTCTGTCGTTCTCATGTTCATGTTAGGGCGATGTCTGTTTAGTTAAGAAACAAAATTTACTTAAGTCCACAGCTAGTTTGAGTATAAGTTGTAAGTGGTCTACATTAAATGGTTTACATAACGTGAGTAAAATGTTGTACCGAATTCTTTCTTTAACTGTGGAACGCACGTTCATGTTGCATAGATATTTCAGGCAATATTGCCCAGGGGGAAAATAGAAAAGTAAAATTTAATATTGACAGACTAGATTAATTATTAATTTTACATTATTTTTTACGCGTAATTACTAGATAAAGTGAAGGAACGATAATTAAAACTGTCCGGTAGGACAGTTGTATAAGGGTTGATCGTCAAAAAGTGCAGGAAAAAGCGTAACGCTGAAAAACACCCAACTTTGACAATTTTTTTCTCTTTTTCTATAAAAGATAAAATTCCCAAATTTCCTTTAAAATATAGAGCAAATCCTCTTTTATATCTGTAATTTTTTTGCAACAACATAGATTAAATAGATTTCGAGAAATACGTTGCTGAAAATGAGTAAAAACGGCAATTTCAGAAAATGTTCTTGTTCTTGTTGTTACCATTTTTGTAAACAACGTAGCGCCTAAACGCGCGAACCGATTTTCATGAACGAGGTGTCATTCGATTCAAAATTTTATGTAGATGCGCCTTTTAGGAGTCACGACGCTGTACATTAAATGGGAGAAGAGTTAGCCCCATGTATGTAAGGCCCCCTCTAAAACTATTATTACTAATAACTCTGTAAATCTTTGCCCAATTTTGATAAAATTTGGCAGGGTATAATCGAAGAATGAACTTAAACTAAACAATGTCTACTTCCTACTGTTGCTGGTAACTTGCACTTAAAGTCCCTAATAATTTCGCTAGTGTCAGAGACAACTACAGTCGAGCCTCCCATAAAGGACACTCTCATTAGCGACCACCTCCATTCATGGACAGTGTTTGAATTTCCCCGTTTTACCTTTATACACTTTCTATAATAAAAGAACCTCCGTCTAACGGTCACTCTATACATAGCGACCGCGGACATTGATTTTGGGGAACAGAATAAATGTTTCACCTTCCACCAACGACCACCTTATTATTAAAAGTTCGTTTGGCGCGGTGATCAAAATAATTATCCCCTCTCAAGTTTTTGTTTTTTTCTGGTTTTTCCTAAAGTTTCCTATGTAAGCTCCATACATCTTGTACCATTTTAATCATTTTTCAATATTACTTTGGACGAACAATATTATTTTTTCCCATATGTCTCTCAAACGAAAGTGGTTAACTCTAGAAGAGAAAATAAATGTGTTGGAAGATTTTGCAAAAACCAAATCGAGCCATCGTCAACTTGCCGAAAGGTTTGTTCTATTTTTCTAATAATAGATGATAGTATGATGATAATTTTACCATAAATTATTATTGTTATGAATAAATGTGATGATTATTATAAAAATTATTAAATAAGTCAATAATATGTAGTTTTTTGATATATTTTTTGGATAATTAAGAAAAATTTGATGCATATCATATAGCTAAATAATTATTATGCAATTATGTACGTTTTTAAATCTATTAATAATAAACAATTTTTAAATAGATGTTTGGAACAAAAAAACCCATATTTTTTCATTATGAAACTTGCCTACCTCCTTCTAACGACCACCTCCAAACAGCGGCCACTTTGCTTTTCCCCGCCAGTGACCGTTATTGAGAAGTTCGACTGTACTTAATTTGTCTGTAGGTGAGACACATAGAGCCACCAGCCAGACGCTTCTGCGCTAACTTAATTTAAATTTATTAAATATACGGAAAAAAGATAGAAAAAAAAATAAGTATATAAAATAAATAAATGAAGCTGTCCGGAAGGGTAATGTTTTGATAGTGGCAGAGGCGTGTGTAATAGGGGCCGAATAAAATTAACATCACAATAATAATGAACTGATAGCATAAATTTTAGGCGAATAAAAGCCGGGCTGAACAGTTGACCACAGATACTTGGCCGTGCGCCATGCCAGCCCAAACAAGGACAACGCTCTAAATATATATATATTTGTATATATACACTCCGGTATAAGCAAGGCATTTAAGCGGAAAATATGGCTTTTATATGGACCGACAAATATCTCGCCTACTTCAACAATCGGATTATGTGGATACTCTAATGTGTGGGACAGAGTTTTGTGGGTTAGTTAATAATTCGAGTGTGGAAATGCTGTCCATGATCTGTTGTTGCTGACCTTACCACTAGTTTAGTGTCTTTCTTTAAATATAAACAACCTTATCATTCAACCAAATTTTAGGCTATTATCACTTTGACAAACTACATCATCTAGACTCTAGAGCAATTGTCTCACTATAGACACATAGGATTACTAAAAGAGATTGGTACGTTTTTAATTGAAAACAGCATATTTTGATGTCTTTTCGGTCACTGTGTGTTGCTAGCTGTAATCTCCAGACTGGGCAGGCTGGATGTTAAAAGAGGTCTAAGGAGCGTCTTGTAGAGCAGTACAATGCCAGCAGTGTTTAGAGCGGTGTGTTTCTGTTAATTAGTGGGTATAACTGTTTGAGTCGAGTGTATGCTTGTTGCAGTTTTGTTGTTGATGTACAGTCTGCAGGTCTTTTCGGTCAGTGTGTGTTGCTAGCTGTAATCTCCAGACTGGGCAGGCTGGATGTTAAAAGAGGTCTAAGGAGCGTCTTGTAGAGCAGTACAGTGCCAGCAGTGTTTAGAGCGGTGTGTTTCTGTTAATTAGTGGGTATAACTGTTTCAGTCGAGTTTATGCTTGTTGCAGTTTTGTGTTGATGTGCAGTCTGCAGGTGCATCAAGAGTAACGGCCAAAGTAGCGTAACTCCTTGATCCTTTTGTTTCCAGCTAATTCCCTGGTTGTTGAGTTTTAATAGACGTAGGTCTTTATTTGGAACTAGTTTGATACTAAGACTACGGATATTTGGTAGTGAGTAATACATTATTCTTTGCTAGAGGAGGCTAACATTGTATCGTCTGCGTACGTAACTGAAGTCGTGGACGAAGGTTCTGGAATTACTGAGCAATATAGGATTAAAGAGTAAGGGAGTAATGATTGCTCCTTGGGGAAATCCCACGAGAATCTGTCGTTTAGTAATGTACGTCACTACGTATTAACTGTACTTAAAACTTTTAAGACTTGCCTGGAATTTTCTGTCTTGAGTTTTAAAAATAAAAGCAAACTATGGTCCACATTGCAGTAGTTTACAAAAAAACTGTGCTTGAAATTGGATCTTCCTTTGCTAAATTTTTGATGATAATGGGCCCAATATTTAGCGATTGCAGAAAATTTATATTATTAAAAGTATACATAAATTATTGCATTCATTTATTTTGGTATCGAGTGGCTTATAAAATAAGTGCATGGTTACACCATACTAGCAGAAATATTTCTGTAACAGATCTGTTTGTAAAGAATCATTGTCCAGGACACCAAACAAAGAAGAAATAATAAAAATCAAGTAAATCGTAAACCATTACATTATATGATACGATTTCCATTTGTGGGCTGGAATCGTAGCGCCATGTCCTGTCTAAAGTAATGACGATCTTCCAACAAAGCGAACACAAGACCGTCAACAGAACCCAGCTACACATATAGAGAGCCATTGTTACATATGAGAGTCGAACTCCTTACCAATGCCTCTTCTTACTTACCAAGAACATCCTACCCAGCTCCCTGATACTCTATAGATTGCAGAATGCTTTTATTTTCTGTGATTTGTTAGAAAACGTCAGGGAATTCTTTTTCTCATTTTTATTTTTATTATTATTATTTTCTCTTTTTGTATTATTTTCTTTTCTTTTCCAATACCTTTCTTTCTTCTGTACCTTCATTATTTTGGGTAGTTTCCAATTTCATATAACAATACCAGAATATGAAGAGAGATATTTCATAGGTCTTTTGAATTCAGTTTTTGTTCGTTAAAGATTTTAGATAATCCTTTATATCTTCTGCTTCCATTTGTAAGCTAAATATCAAAAAAATCTGGTGTAAACGCTTAACAAAAATTACTCTTACTGCAGTTTACAATTTAATTAATTTTTTCTAAAACTTAAATTCTCATAATAGCGAAAGGAAAATACTATGATCCATCGTGTTTTCACTAGAGATATCTATTTTGAGGTTGTTTGTTACTCTGTCCTTTACTAATTAAAGAAAAGTGCCTATTTTTTTCAGACAGGCTCGTACGTCCAACTACCAATATTAGGTGTGCACGAAGGCGACTAGCAAACATACTTTACTGTAAATTTCTTTTGTTAACCATTAAATAAAAATCCAAGGCCTATAGACCGGGGAATCGAACCCAGCACCACAATACATATTAGCTTCACAGGTCGCGTCTTTAACCGCTCGGCTACCGTGGCGCCTCCTTTACTAATTATTTTTTCTTTCATTTATGGATTAAAGCGCTTCCATTTTCCAGGTTATTGACGCATGCGGTACTTGTGAAAATAAACGCACAACAATAGTTACGGCCACTTTAATGATATTTTATTATCCAATTTTATTGCAGTAAAAATAAGAGAAATTGTATAAAATCATATTAATTATAGTTTTAGCAAAAATTCTGAATTTTAAATACACTTTAATTGCATAAATTATAGAAAGAGAGGCGTTCGCGTAAATTTATACATCCAAAGATTAAATTAAATAACAATTGATATAGTCTATTTAAATTCATCTTATAAAATTTTAGCATGCGCACAGTTTGTATTAATCAATATTTTGGATTCAGGACGTCTTAAATTCTAAATTTCCGAGAAAAATTGTTCTTTTGAGAAATTTAAGACAAGGTTTTCTATTTATTTATTGATAATAAAAGAAAGAAAAGGTTAACCCGTTGCCGCACACTTTTAATTTGATCATCGTGCTCAGAAACACACTTTTTTTTTCTCAATTGTTTATGACTGCCAGATGGAATCAAGTGTAAGTTGTATGTTTGGAAGTAAAAATTATCACATTTGGCCACGGTTTTTCCAAAAGAACTCTCGACGGCTATAACCGTCATTTGCTCATCATGTCATTTTTTCTCTTTCCAGAGCAAATGACGGCTATGACCGTCGTGACGACTATACAGCATTTGCTTTACTAATCCAATAATTAACAAGTGTATGCGTTAGTACACTTCGTACTAACGCTGTACTTTTTTTTATTAATTAAAATGTGCACGACGGCTATAGACGTCGTTTGCCTACATATCAACAAAGATTGGACGGCTATAGCCGTCATTTGCGGCAACGGGTTAATTAAAAAATTTATTGAAATGACTTCATACTTTTTATTGCAAACACATTTGCAATATGACTATGGTTTCAGTTTATTACTTTACCTTACATCAGGGTACGAAATGACCTTTCGAATACTACTTATTACCAGAATAATGAGTTACTTTAGTGTATTTTTTGTAAACATAACCTTCCAGCGGGCGCGAGTATCTCACAGATACAGACTAAGACTAAAATAATCGCAGTTTAGAGACGGAGCGGCGGAGGGTGCTGTCCTTTAAGCAATGCTACACCCTGATGACTAGTTTCCTTCAGTAAAAATCTCATCTTGTTTGGGGTTGTACATTTCTTTGCAATTGCCGATCCGTGCCTGACATACACTCGCGACCATTCGAGTAAGTTTCCTGACTTATCAATTATTTATATTTTTTCTTTTATTTTCAACATTGTTTATAAGAATATTGTTTTCTACTGGCAGAAAAAGGCATTGTATATCTCAGATACGAGGAGGAAATAACTGCGAAGACTTTTAGACAGTCTAGTGGCTGAACATGGTGATTGTAAAATTACACTTATTGGCTTGTAAAAAATAAAAAGTACTGTCGTTTTCTGAGCCTTTTTTATTTGTTATTTTATTATTAATAATTATAGATGTTATTTAATTAATTTCATTTCTTCTATTGATAGAAAATATTAAAAATACCAAAGTTTATCTGTAAGATACGCGCGCCCGTTTTTGTAACTTTTTGGGCGCGCCCGCTGGAAGGTTAATAATAAAAATTTAGTTTTTTGTTTTTCAAATTTTTTGGTGAACATAACTTTTTTTTGATATTTCTCAAACTTGCCTAAAAAGTTTTGGATTGTAAAGAGAAAAACTTAACTACCAGTTTTTGAATAGTTAATTATCAGCCATTTTTAAAGAAACTTTTGAAATGGTGGAATTATTGATGAACATGACCATCTTCATTTACTTACCTCTTAAAAAAATAACTATTACTCCGAGGTTTTCTGTTTACCCTTACATTAAAGTGTAGAAGACCAGATAGTATTAATAAGTATATATAAATATTTTATGTTGAGTTTTTTTTTATTAAGAAAATTTTTTATACCATAATTTGTTTTTCCGTCATAATCCTACGGTGGAAAAATTAGTGAAAAAAAAAAAATTAAAATCGTATTTTCCCTAGAAATAATTAGCAATAAAGAATTGGCCAATCACAATCAAAGTGTGAAAAGTAGGTTGGAGAAGATGAGCCAATCAGAAACGGAAACTGTTTTAACAAATCACATAAGTGAATTATATAAAACGAAAGCGTTTTAGCTTTTAGTAACCTTAAAAATTTTTATATTAAGGATTCAATTAGCGAGAAATCGGTTCAGAACAAAAAAAAAAAAAACAAATACGATCATTTGGAATATTGAACAACAGACATAAGATGTATTAATATGTTGTATTTGTAGTTCTGTGGTTCAATATTTTAAATTGTATTTTTGGCAGAAGATGGAGTGTTTTTGTTTTTTTGTTCTGGACCGATTTCTCGCTAATTGAATCCTTAATATGGATTATATAATTATATTTAATAGATTATTAACGATGAAACCAAATAATAAGTTTTGATTTATTTAATATAATTTTAATTTACTTTATTATTTACCAAAAAAAAATTAATTATAATATTTGCATTTTATATATTTGTAATTATTTGAATTTTCAATTTTATATTTGTAAATATTTGTTTTTCTGTTCACCTTGGTTTGGCAATTTTTCTCTGAAGGGGTATTATACGAGTACATATACAGGGTGACCAGAGTTATATGCTCCACCCACTTTTTCTTTAAACGGCGGGAAATTTCGAAAAAATAAAAAACACGTATTTAATCATTTTTAGTCTAGTTTATTTTCAGTGACTGACCCATTTTTTTAAACCCTTGTATCTCGAGATACAGCATCCAACTTTTGTTTTTCAAATGGAACGTTATATTTTTTGTTGCATATTTTTGTAGTATTTGAGCTCCTAAAAACAACAAAAAAATTTTTTTTTGAAATCGGTTAGGTTTTTCAAAAGTTATGGTAATTTAAAATATGAAAAACAAATTTCAGTTTATTGTCAAAATTACGTTATTTTTTTTTTTAAAGAATCTGTTCAAACTGGGCACAACCAACGGATAGGCAAGCCAAAACTCTGGACTCCCACGCTTTGCTTGTAGCAGCACTTACGGTGGCGATGTCAAGATCTAGGCAGGCTAGAGTAATTCGACGTTTCAGATCATCGACTGAAGCCACGGGATTAAGGATACTTTGCACTTTATTTTTTTAGGTATCCCCACAAAATATAGTCCTTTTGGGTCAAGTCCGGAGATCGAGGTGGCCATTGGATGGGACAATGAGCCCTTAAGCACTTTTCATGGAAATTTCTGTCCAGGTATCCTCGAACCACTCTCGCCGGGCAACCATATTGTTGAAAATACATATCTAGCCGACGTTGTAGATGAACATCTTCAAGCGGAACTGGCAAAATGTATCTGAAAAAAAAGTTGGATACCTTGCACCAGTTAAGTTCTCTCTATAGAAGTATGGGCCGATTAGTTGATTTCCTATAACTCCACCTAAACGTTTGTAGAAAAAACAACCTGAACGTCGAACACTTCTAGCCTGCCTAGATCTTGACATCGCCACGATAAGTGCTGCTACAAGCAAAGCGTGGGAGTCCAGAGTTTTGGCTTGCCTATCCGTTGGTTGTGCCCAATTTGAATAGATTCTTAAAAAAAAATAACGTAATTTTGACAGTAAACTGAAATTTGTTTTTCATATTTTAAATTACCATAACTTTTGAAAAACCTAACCGATTTCAAAAAAAAATTTTTTTTGTTGTTTTTAGGAGCTCAAATACTACAAAAATATGCAACAAAAAATATAACGTTCAATTTGAAAAACAAAAGTTGGATGCTGTATCTCGAGATACAAGGGTTTAAAAAAATGGGTCAATCACTGAAAATAAACTAGACTAAAAATGATTAAATATGTGTTTTTTATTTTTTCGAAATTTCCCGCCTTTAAAAAAAAAAGTGGGTGGAGCATATAACTTTGGTCACCCTGTATAACTATTTCTTGAATGTAAATAATTTCTTTGTTGCTCTTAAAGGATGTTGCCCCAGAACAAAATAGATTTCTTATTTCTTACCCCTTGTAATTGTTACAGTAATACATTACTGCAATGTACGATTATCAACTTAATCACTTACTCTATAACATCAGTAACTCCGTGTCCAAAATTTAATAAAGCTGAAGGCTCTTTTTCTAAACTAGATGCTTAGATCTGGTGAGAAAAAAAAAAAAAAAAATTCAAAAGGTTGGTATGAGTCTAAAAAGTATGCCTTGCCTTAGGCATGTCCCCACTCAACCGTGAACCTCTTCTGTGAGCTGCATTCCACATTAACTCATGCCCCAGCAAGCCAGACGCCAACTGGAAATCTATAGAATCTTTCTGCAAAACCTCAATAAACTTAGTTTTTCAACAAACGAATTATTAATTGCGGTAAAAAAGATAAGAAAGAAAAAGTAGAATCATTTCTACCAACAAACAAAAAACAATGGCATTAGGCCAGCTGTTTCAATTTCCCAAAAGAGAAGTGATGCTGTAAAGGTGGTAGTACTGCAAGAGCATCATCCATTTCTAGTTCGTTGCTGACGGTCATGTCAGCCCTTTGCTGTTCTTAGAGCACTCCCATTTAGTATTATTGTAAAAGAAGGCTTGTTATTACACTAAATCCAGCGAAGAAAATTGAAACATTTTCAAGCGATTGAACGTTCAAGCGATTGAACAAATTTTTGAACACTATTTTTAGGTGTGGCTATTAAATAACGAGACTATTGCTATAAAACATTTTATTTTAAATTTATACATATTTAGTTATTATCACCTTCAATATACACCCCTCCCCTATCCCTAAAACGCTCCATGCGAATTTACCATTGTTCGAAACAGTGCTGGAAGTCTTTTTCTGTGAGCTCCTGCATGACGCGTGCCGCTTTTTCTTTCACAGATTCAACGGACTTTGAAATCGTGTTCCTTTTAATGCAGATTTGACTTTGGGGAACAGATCTAAAGCCACATGGGGCCAGGTCAGGCAAATAAGGCGGATGGCCTAAAACTGGGATGTTGTACTTGGCTAAAAACGTTGTCTTGATGGAGAACCCATGACTTGTTCTTCACACAAATCGGGTCGTTTTTTCCCTTACTCTTTCACGAAGTTGAGCAAGCACCTCACCGGTAGTAATGTTGATTAATTATAATCCGATATTTTCATCCCTTTTGGACGTGGAAGGGCGACCCGGGCGGTCACCATCTCCGACGTCTTCTCAGCCATCTTGGAAACGCTTGAACCACTCAAAAAACATGCGCACGTGATAAACATTCATCGCCATAAACTTCTTTTAATAAAGATGATTTTCTGCAGCGGTTTTACCCAGTTTCATGTGAAATTTCACGACAATTCGTTGCTCTACTACATGTGTAGTATCATGTTTTCGGCAAAACGAAACTAACACCTCATTACACAAACGACGATTCCGGTCCGACAGATTTCTCTACAAAACACGTAAGACTCTGCAATCGAATGAGAAGGCTTTACGCTGCACAGCAGTTGGTCGTTAGGATTTGGCGCATGCATAGTTCTTCTATAGCAGCATCAGTCTCGTTATTTAATAGCCACGCCTCGTATTAGGGCCAGCTCACTTTACACATAGTGGATACATATTCCAAATGGAGTTCAGTTCTTCAATGATCTTGATACAGTCTTGGTTTCAGCCTTCTTGAAGCTGTAGGAGTATGTGTTCTGTAACTCGTTTAAGTTGTTGTACTGGCGAGTGTTTTTGATCTAAATCCGAATTGGTGTGGTGGCAATTGTGTTTGATTGGATCAATTGTTTTAGGAGCCGTTTGTAGATTCACTACTCCAGTAGTTTAGACAGAGAGTTTATGTGACTGGCCGGCAGCTGTTAGAATCATTTTCCATCTTTATTGAATACGATTCAAATTGCATTTTTACAAATTTTGGGGAGATAAACGTTATATTTAATTTTAGAAACCTATATAACCGAGAGATAAAAGAAAATTTGTGTTAGAATTTGGATAAAGTAGAGATTTTTTCGAGAATGATTCCATGGATTATTCTCAAAACTTCGTATTTTGAGCATAAGTTTTTTAGTTGAATACTTTTTCAGAGAATGTTCGTTTTATAAGGCATTTTGACATGTAAATTAGAATGTCCTAATCAGTCAGCACCTAAAGAATTTTAGTAAGATCATGTCTTATCTTCACATCAGACTTATTTTTTCAAATTATAGTGTAAAAAGGAGCACCTAATTTTGTCAGAACGTCATTATTTAGCATTTGCTAACTCTTTGAGTAAAAAATAAAAAACATTTTACTGTTAAATACATGAAGGAAGTAAATAAAATGAATTTATTAAAATGTAGACAAATTTAATAAACGGGAACATTACTTTTAAGATACAAATAGGGAAGCTCTGGTATTATGATCAATACGCCTTATGGCTCTAGAGAAGGCTGTCATGTTAATGGGTATGAATTATGCATTAGCTGTGGGTAAGGGGAGGCGTACTCCCCCTACCGTGTTCAAAATTACAATTCTTAAATGTAAATAAATCAGCTCATTAACATGCCGCCATAAATATATCTGATTAAACATTAGTTCCCGCAAATTGCGGCTGTTTGCTAGTCTCTAGTTTACACTCTGCCCCAATTTGTCACTAGACAATTTGCTACTACTTTTTTATTTATTTTTATTCCTTAATCGTAGAAAATCTCGTACGACTTCTTTGATTAACACGGCATTGCCAATGCTCGAACTTAGTCAGTTATTGCCAATGTGCAGTCATATTGACTCCATAGTTTATTTTGATATATTTTTTTTAACATTGATTTCAATTTTAATAATAAAATTTGCATTAAAGGATGAGAAAGAATAAGAATTAAGAACGGAAAAACAATTTTTGTCCACAAATCGGTTTTAAAACATTTCACGCAGAAGGAATTAACTTCAACTTAGGATCGCAGTAATTTCAGTATTTTCTAAAACCTTGACTGGACTGCCTTCTGATCAGGGACTTTTTCATTTTTTTCAATTACTGTGCGCTGTTGTGACACGGATCGGAAATTACCCAATTCGCTGCAAGTTTTTGCCGCAATTCGGACAGAAAATCAATTCTAGAAAGAGGCTTTTTTTTTTTGTGCCTTGATACTTTCTATGAAAATTATGTAAATTTATCAAATAAGCGTTTAGGCAATAAATCTGGAGTCTAGTTATATTACCAATCAGTAGTCGAAATAACTCCGATATATTTACGTGTAATGCCAATGTGGAGTCAAAATGACTTATGATTCAATTAAACTAATCTGCAAAAAGAAACTAAGAATTCCACGGTCTTCAGCTCGTGACTATCGAATGGTGAGAGAGTGGGGATAGCATATCTAAGAGCATTTCGGTGATAGCCAATGAGATGTGGAGAAACAGAGACCATTCCTATTTTTTTTGGGGAGTCAAATTGACCCCGGATTGGTAATGCAGTGTTAAAAAACCTTACAGTCATAATATGGGTTCACAAATTTCAGTAAAATATTTTTTTTTTTGGTGTATAAATATCAAAAAAATATTTAAATATGTGCCCGAACGTTCGTTCCAAATAGGGCACAAAAGCAAATCAAAACAAATAAATCCAGTCTCAAACTGGGCGTCATATTTTGGCGCTGTTTTACAATTATTGTAACGGGTCTATTCTCCATTTTGCCATTTTCAGCACGAAATATTTTAAGAGGGTACATCCCGAAATGCGAATCATGTAACTCGTACCTGAGTGTACGGGGCGAAACCGAAATGTAGCTTTTCGGTTAGCCTAGGAAAACTAGCTACAGTTTTTACAGAGTTACAGAGCTAACTGCAATTAGGTTCTGTGCTACTGAGATTAAAGGGCGAGGAATTATTAATTCTAAGGTCGTAATTTTCTCGGATAGTCAGGCTGCTCTACGGGCAATTAGCTCCTACCAGGTCAACTCAAGACTGGTTTGGGACTGTCTGGGTGCCCTGAAGGAAAATAGTGACCAGAATAAGGTCTGTATAGTTTGGGTACCTGGTCGGTCAGGACACAAGGGGAACGAAGGGGCAGATTTATTGGCCCGGGAAGGCTCTTCGGGACACTTCGTTGGCCCGGAGCCCTGCTTTTGGGGATTCGAAATGTGTTAAGTCTGCGGCCATTAATTTATGGGTGCAGCGTAGGTCTCAGGAGTGGTGGCTTGCCACTACTGAGCTGAGACAGGCGAAGGAGTTTATCAGAGGCTATTCGCCTAGGCCGACCGCAAAATTAATCCGTCAAGGCCGTGGGGCTATAAGAATAATTGCAGGCCTATTAACTGGCCACTGCAGGCTCAGAAAACACATGCATCGCATGGGCCTGGCAGAAGATAGCCTTTGTAGGTTCTGTCAGGAAGAAGAGGAAACGGCACTGCACGTGTTGTGTCAGTGTGAGGGGCTCGTATGGCTAAGGATGTTACCTCTCGGGGAGGAAAAACCAAGGCCTAAGAGCTTTACCCAGGAGCCACTCTCCAGAATTAAGAGTCTGATTAAGCGGACGGGTCTGGAGGGTGAGCTCTAAAGCCGGGGAGCCACAATAGATCCATAGGGGTCGCGGTGGCGCAGGCCTTGAGGCCACCCTAATTTAATCTAATCTAATTTAATCTAACTCATACCTGGCGGGCTTTTTGCAAATGAACGGTACGAATAATAAGTAGGTTTGTAAATAATCAGGTGATGCTAGAAAAATATTATCAATTCAAATACAATGTAAAATATTTTATTTTTTTAATAACGGTCGAAGCGTTCATGATATACTGACACGAAATTACCAAATTTTAATTTGCAGCAGCGTATGTCAATCATTTGTACTGTTAGCACAAATAGGTCGTATTCCTGATTAATTATTTTTATCGCTTGCATATTGTGTTGCAATTTTAGTAAAGTCCGCAGTCTGCTGGCTGGCGAATATTGCAGGAAACTCTGGTTACTTAGGAATCCTTTAGAAGCCCCTGGATAAACGTGCACGAAGGAGTAACCTACTTACCTCGTTGCCTTATACTCTTGGCTTCCATTGCGAACTAAGCTGAGGATGAGCGTTTTTGCACAATGCTCTACTTTTGTGTCCTCTCCAGTAGAACCCCTGTCCCAACCGCAGAATATTGTTGAAGGCCTCGCACAACAGTCTCATTTTCCACCTATAACCATTTTTTGTTCTTTTTTCTCCAAAAATTCAGTATCTATCTAGTATTTCTCAACTATGTAATGGGTGCAGGGGCTATTTTGTACGACCGAGGGTATATTAAAACCAGTTAAGCGTGGAATTTACTTTTAATATTCCCCCCACAGTGTGCGGAATTAAAAACAGACAATGGCGTGTATAAACGTCGAACGCAGGAGGCAAAACTACCAAAAAGTTTACAATAGTCATAATAGTCACTGCAAGTGACTTTTTTTCTGCAATTTCTTGGAGGCTTGAGATTACCAGAGCATTCTGTGCTCAGTCAAAAATCTTGCACCGCTTCAAGTTCATGCATTGCCTCTAGTTAACTAGAGGGACGCAAGAGCTTTTTACAAGGAAGAAAAGAGCTTTGGAATTCTGTGCAAAATGAAATCATGCTCGTACTGAGGTCTGAATCTCTATCTAAGAGGTAAAAACGGGCATTGCACAAGGGGTTGAGAGCTTCTATTTGTGTGCGTAATTCCCAATCTCTAATGCGGAGAAATAGAAATAGAAAAGAAATTTATTACTCTGGTACAATTGTCCCCTAAGAATAAACACAGGTACAAATAGAGGCCTTAATAGTTTGGCCTGTGATTAAAAGAAAATAAATAAATAAATAAGTATTTAGAAAAAGTGAAAATAAAAATAACAGCAGAAATTAAGGAAATGAATTAAAACAATTAGAATGTCGGAGGAAGCTGAATAGAAAGGAGATAACTGAATAGACGGGATTTAAAGATAGAAAGGGTAGGAGCATGGCGGACAGATGATGGCAAGGAGTTCCAGAGAGAGGTAGCGCGTATTAGGAAGGACTTGTCAAAGGAAGAGGTACGGTGAGAGGGAATATAGAGATCAGATGAGAGAGATCTAGTGTTACGGGAATGGATGGAGGATTTAAACTTAAAGAGTTGGAAAATATAGGAATGCCTTTGAGACTGGATGATTTGAAAAAGGAAAGAAGCCAAAAGATATTGGCGGCCACTTCAACTCATCGTAGCAGTGCAAAATGCGAGAGTCTCTGGAAATGCTGAAAATAAATCTTATGAAGAAGTTCATGAGGCGCTTGAGCTTAGCTTCAATATCCACCAGAAAGACCGCCATACACTAAACAACCATATTCGAAAAACTTATATGTGGAGACCACTTATAATTTGGCTGACTCCTACCACAGTTCTATTGGTAAGATAAAGGAAACATCCTACCAAATAATATTCTAATTGTACGAGTATTTTATTAAAATTTCGGGTATTTCGTAGTTAATGGCAATTTTATATTTTTCACGAGTATACACGTCGAACGCACCGTAACAAAGATTTGGTTTGACGTGTATACACCTCAAACGCGCTTAACTGGTTAAAGGTCTTGTGGAGGTTCCAAGAAAAATTGTTAAGAGTTCTATTCAAAAAAGGAAATCGCCCTAAATAAAGTCTAATTTATTTCAATTCCGCCCATAAATAATGTTTTATAATTCTAGAATTAAGTGGTTACTGTCAGCAATGGTATCTGCAGAGCATGAACTGTTTGGATTGTTATATCTATGCCAATTCTAGCTAGATGGTATGGTGAGCAATTATGGTTAAATCTTAACCTGCATAATATGCGTAGTGGTGTAGAATTTCAATGCTGAAAATTACTGTACTTGTTGAACCAAGGTGTTTTGGCGATGCATGGTTGAATGGCTGCATAATATTGTCCCAATGGGATTGTTTGGACAGTTTGTATACCCATTGCCATTCACTATAACTCATCATATTTATGGACTTGGTTCAATAATTTATTGTAACTAAATACAATATACTGAAGAAATGAAAATGTAAATTTTTTTTCAAAAATTTGACATGATTCCCATAGTTGGTCTGATGAGGTCAATACCGAAGTAAGAAGAGCCAGCTTACTCGGGTGGAACGGTAGAGAAATGAAAAAAAATAAAAAATATAAAAAGATGGAAAGAATAAGAAATCAAAGAGCACACCCAGAAAGAAGCGAATGCAATAAATATCAAAGAAATGCTGCATCTGACAGTCCAAGAAAGCTGGAGAAACTTTTAACTGTCATCTTTAAACAAAACGGGCAAAAAAGCGCTGGAATGAGGGATATCGCTATATAAATTAAATTACTTACTGACGTAATCAATAGTAATAGCTGGACTTGCTTCTAACAATTCTAAACTGGCCGCCTCTCAACTCAATCTAATCAATAGATACGGCCTAATAAAGATTAATTTCTTACTTTTGAAAAATCTCCTTGGCTTCGACTCTCTTATTGCCATAATTACAATTCTAACTGCAACATCCATTTTTTTGCTAACAGAATATTTCTAAGCAGAAACACAACTTTGTGTTGGAAACAACATATTTATATATTTATAAATAGGCGCCACGGTAGCCGAACGGTTAGAGGCGAGACCTGCGAAGCTAATATGCACTGTGATACTGGGTTCGATTCCCCGGTCTTAAGCCTTGGATTTTATTTAATGGTTAATAAAAGAAATTTACAGTAAAGTATGTTTGCTAGTCGCCTCCGTCCACGACACCTAATTGGTAGTTGGACGTTAAGCTCCGCCTGAAAAAATAGGCGATTACTTTACTTTATTTATAAGTAACGTAGAGACAGTTCTTCTGTACGCTGACGAAAGAGATTCTTCCACTGTATCAGAAAGAGTGGTTGGGAAAATTTAAGGATGATGACGAATGAAGGAAAAACTGAAGAAGTTGGACAATGCAAGACAAAAAAATGAAGTGGCACTGCTTTTTTCGAGAGTTGCTATTGGATGATGGTCAGTAAACTCTTTTCGAAGACTCAATCAGCAATACGAGGGTGTGGCTATTAAATAACGAGACTGATGCTGCTACAGAAGAACTATGCATGCGCCAAATCCTAACGACCGCGACAGCTGTGCAGCGTAAAGCCTTCTCTTTCGATTGTGCAGCGTCTCACGTGTTTTTTGTAGAGAAATCTGTCTTACCGGAACCGGTCATTTGTGTATGGAGGTGTTAGTTTCGTTTTGCCGAAAACATGATGACTACACATGTAGTAGAAGCAACGAATTGTTGTGAAATTTTACATGAAAAATAGACATTATTATTTTACCTCACTTTTTTTACGGCATTACTTCCACCAACTGGGAAGCTAGAGGATCAGATTGTAAGGAAATTGAGACAGGGAACAAGGGACCTTGCAGGCTTCAGAAACATAGGGAACAAAAAGATTTTTCAGATGTAAAATAGAGTTTAGAAACACAGTAAGGAGCATGTTTCTGTTTAGAAAGATTGGTGTTCTATAGGATATTGGAAGCTTTGGCTGTTCCATTCCTTAAGTCCAGACAGGTTTCAGTATCATGATGTAAATAAGTCCTTCGTTGTTTAACGAAAGATTCGATCGTTTGTCGAGTACTGCCCATCCAAGTCCTCTGTTCAGAATAAACCCTCTTACCTCATACAATGCTAAGAATTTTTTTACGTTCGCAGTTAATCCATGCTTAGATCTTTAATATTTGTTCAGTTGGCTTCACTCAAGCCTAGAAAGGATTGTAGGCAAGCCGTTTGTCTAGGGCAGGGGTCGGCAAACCGCGGCTCGCGAGCCGTATGCGGCTCTTTTATCCAAATTTTGTGGCTCTTCAGCCTGTCCAAAATATATTCTATATTTCAATTTTATTGAAACAAATGAAAATTTCATTTATTAAAGTAAAGATAATTTTTCTAAAAAGAATTTTAGATGTGATTGGTTGGAGATTGTTCAGAATTATTTTATAATACAGTACGTAATATACAGGGTGTCCCCAAGCTATATGGATAACGACATTTTCTCGGAAACTAAGATAGCTAGAAAAAAACTAAAAAATACGTGATCCCTTAGTTTTTTGATAGAAATCCAAATTTAATTTGTAAATTTTTTTCGGTGCTTCCAGAAGCGAGATACAGGCACCAACTTCATTTTTTCAAATGGGAAGGGTGCGGTTTTCATTTCAGAAATAGATTCCTCTATTTTTTTAAAGAAAAATTTACTTGAACGGTTTTTTTCTGTAAGCGATATTTTACAAGTTATGAATGAAAACATGATTCTTATAAGAAATTTCAAAATGATAATATTATAACGTTTTTTTTGATTGAATAAGACGGAAAGTACTATTTTATTATAAATTTTACTCCTCATTAATATTACAGATCATGCTCGAAATGGCCTCCACCATCAGAGATGCCTAGACATGCTCTTTCCTGCCAATTGTCCCTTACTGCCAAAGAAATAGATTCGGCTTTAACCGAGTTACAGGCTTCTATTATTCTCTGCTTTAGTTCATCCACAGATGCAATCCCGGCTTCATTCTGATACACCTAGATTTAGAAATGCTTTTAGATAAGCAGAAATAAGAAAAGAAATAAAAAAGTTATGAATAATCACCTTGTTTTTCAGGTATCCCCAAAGGAAATAGTCCATAGGTGTCAAGTCCGGTGAACGAGGTGGCCACTGAATCGCCCCCAGTGTCGATATAACACGCCCATCAAATTGCCTATCGAGATATCTCTTTACATGCCTGATGGTGTTATATCGACACGGGGGGCTATTCAATGACCATCTCGTTCACCGGATTTGACACCTATGGACTATTTCCTTTGGGGATACCTGAAAAACAAGGTGATTATTCATAACTTTTTTATTTCTTTTCTTATTTCTGCTTATCTAAAAGCATTTCTAAATCTAGGTGAATCAGAATCATGCCAGGGATTGCATCTGTAGATGAACTAATCTATAGATGAACTAAAGCAGTGAATAATAGATGCCTGTAACTCAGTTAAAGCCGAATCTATTTCTTAGGCAGTAAGGGACAATTGGCAGGAAAGAGCATGTCTATGCATCTCTAATGGTGGAGGCCAGTTCGAGCATGATCTGTAATATTAATGAGGAGTAAAATTTATAATAAAATAGTACTTTTCTTCTTATTCAAGCAAAAAACCGTTATAATATTATCATTTTGACATTTCTTATAAGAATCATGTTTTCATTCATAACTTCTAAAATATCGCTCACAGAGAAAAACCGTTCGAGTAAATTTTTCTTTAAAAAAATAGAGGAATCTATTTCTGAAATAAAAACCCCACCTTCCCATTTGAAAAAATGAAGTTGATGCCTGTATCTTGCTACTGGAAGCACCGAAAAAAATTTTCTAAGTAAATTTGGATTTCTAACAAAAAACTAAGGGAACACGTATTTTTTAGTTTTTTTCTAGCTATCTTAGTTTCCGAGAAAATGTCGTTATCCATATAACTCTGGTCACCCAGTATAGGACTGCCGCCATTTTCATTCAAACACAGGTTTAACTATTATATATTTGTTAATTTACTTTGTAATATGTGAAAATAAATATATAAAACAATTAAATGTTATTGAATATCATAAAATAATAATTTGTGAATACAAATGATCTACAGAGGTTTTTACACTAACATCCTTGCGGCTCTTGGTAAGATTTATTAAAATTATTTAAGGAGAAATGGCTCTCTACTTAAAATAGGTTGCCGACCCCTGTTCGAGGGGATCCTAGATATAAAAAAGGTAGAATGGGCTACGAAAAAAAAGTATTTAGATCACAGATAATATATTCGTAAATTACAGCCACATCTTTAAACTATAGATAAATGTTGAATAATACCAACTTAGTGCTAATAGCAAGCCATATTATTCTGAGTTTAATAATTTTATAATAAAGAAAAGTTTAAATAAGAATTTGCATTTAAATAATAAAAGTTAAGACAAGTGAAGTTATTAACTTTAATGTCTACAATACATAGTGTCAGAATTCAGTGGGAATAGTCTAACCAAACAAAAGTGGCAATTCGAGCGAATTCACTTGTTTTAGCTGTCCATTTCTCCTTTGGGTCAAGGAGAGAAATGCAAAATCGTTTCACCCTTCAAAGATTGAGTTATCAACGCAATTATATGTTCTAAATTTAAATAAATCTACTGTGAATGTTTTACACGATTTTTACTAACGAAATTCGCAAGGTTCTAACTTATTACTTTAAATTTTTTCTTGTATAAGAAAAAAATTCAAATTTGAGTATTTTGTTTTTTTTTAACATGGCGCTTTTTCGTGCAGTTTTTGACAATCAATCCTATCGGACAGTTTTTAACCCACAAACCACAAGATGCGGGTCGGATCCGACCCAAGGCGAAAATATATTTCCATTGTTCCCCCCACAATTAACTCTTAGCGATTAGACTCGGTATACCCTTTCTGCGAGTCCCTAGGAAGAGCCCACACTGTTTCCGCCGATTCGGTAAGTGTCACTCCGCTCTCTGGGTTCTTATTTTTGTTAGTAAGTCAGATTCTGGGTCGGATCAGACCCCGACCTTGGTATTAACGTTATACGTTTTGTCCTGCACAAGTGGAACAAAAATGAAGAAAGTTACTCTGGAGATGCACGTTCGACGTTTCTCAGGAACCTTGCGTTTTCCTTGACGCATCCTCTTGCAGAAAAAGGACTGAAAAACGAGCGTTTTCCAAAGGATTTACTCCTTACGATTGGAAAATATGTCCTACTTGTTCCCACTGATAATGGCGAACAATCAAATGACTTTTTTTCCTTAACAATGTGATAATTTTGTTACCACACCACTATTTTACTTTAATTTTCATTCAACCTTTTTGTAAACTGTTTTGTTTTTATTGAAACAAAGTTCCTTTTTCAAGTTCATTTCTTCACTTATTAGGCCATTCTAAATAGACTAATGCCATAAAATTATACAATTTATTAAAAAATTTATACATTTTATATAGAAATAAATGTGTTATTTTGAGTTATATTTGAGTTTTTCACTGTAAGCAAGAAAATATAGTATCGGGTCGGATCCGACCCTACCTTAGTGTTCGTGTCAAGAAAATTCATCTTGTGGTTTGAGGGTTAATTTAGGATTATTACCATTAATCCAATTCGAGAAAACCACAGTAAAATGAAGAAATCCATTTAGTGAAGCTGTAATTTATTGGTTATGGAATTTTCTTTTAAGTGTGATAAAGTAAGCACCTGTTTCAGGTTGGGGTTTCTAACTCTGAAATTTAGAAGCTTAAATTGAGGCTCAGAATCATATTGAAGTGGTATCAGACTGGTTTGATACTAATCATTGCTATACTAATTTACGTTGTCTTCCTTGGAAAAAAAAATAACAAATCATAAAATTTTACTTAAAATCTGTGCATACAATGTGCTTAGACCAATTTTACTTTTTAAGACTAAAAATGCCATTTTCGAAGAGTGTACTTACCTCAGCCACAACAGCTTTCCACCGTTCACGGTCCCTCGCAGCCGTTCTCCAACCGTGCAGGGCCGACCGCCTTCACATCATCCTCCATGTCCCTCTCAGCCATCTCAGCCTTGGTCTGCCTCGGGGGGGGGCCTTCACCCGCCCAGGATGCCCATAGAATGTTCTCTTTGGAGCCCTTTATATCCTCCATTCAGTTTATGTGTCCCAAAACCATTGCAGTCTTCCTGCCTTTGTTTTTGCAAGACACAATATCAGGCTCTTCACGAACAGTTCATCCTGATTCTAAAGCCTTCCTCTGTACCCACGCAGGTCCAAAAATATTCTCCTTAATATTTTCCTTTCCCACCTACCGTATCCTTTGCTCAACTGCTCGGGTCAAAAACCCACTTTTCTGGTGCCATAGGTGACAGTCGGCCTTTGCACTGTCTTAAGAAGCCTTTATTTTTGTCTGCTCTTGACACATTTTTACTTCTAAACACCGTTTGAAGAGCCCATAAGCAACTATTTCCAGCAGCCATTCGCCCCAGCAATATCTTCTGTTACATCGTGAACCCAAACATTTGAAATTTCTTGCTGCTTCAAAGGTATATTCCCCCACCCGTAGGTGCCGAAGTATTCTTCTCTTTCTTGTTACAACCAAATATTTGGTTTTCTGACAGTTAACCTCCAATCCAAACTCTTTGGCCGCTGCTTCCATTCCCAAATGAAATTATCATAATACACGGTTCGCCTAGAACGATTTTAATTGAAAAGTTCACCAACATGAACAATTTTTCTTTCTCCTTATTATTTGGGTCGAAACTAACCAAAATCCACTGAAAACCAAATCGGTTTACGTTGCGGATTTTTTATTTTTTAATTTTTCAGGTCAAAAAACGGCCTTTTTTTTGCATTGTTAAGTCTAATAAATGGAAAAACAATACAGTTTTTTTGCAAAACCAATGCATGCATTTTGAAGCTGAGGGAATTTCCGACAGATTGATGTATTTTATAAATGATAAAAATGAAATTTCGACATTCAAAATCAATAAAAAAGACATTTTTGAGCAAAATAAGGCAAAAACAAGGGTTTCTCGCATTTCAAAGCTTACTTAACAAATAAATCATCGTTTTTTTGTGGAAGGGAATGGGACTTTTCAAAAATGAGAAAAATTCCTGCAAAATACAATATTTATACACTGGGAAAAGTGAAATTTTCCAATTCAAATTCATTTAATGAAACTTTTTGAATTAAAAGAGCCCAAATAATTTTTTATCGCATTACAGGGCTTAGTAATTTTGCAGGAATTTTTCTCATTTTTGAACAGTCCCATTCCCTTCCACAAAAAAACGATGATTTATTTGTTAAGTAAGCTTTGAAATGCGAGAAACCCTTGTTTTTGCCTTATTTTGCTCAAAAATGTCTTTTTTATTGATTTTGAATGTCGAAATTACATTTTTATCATTTATAAAATACATCAATCTGTCGGAAATTCCCTCAGCTTCAAAATGCATGCATTGGTTTTGCAAAAAAAACTGTATTGTTTTTCCATTTATTAGGCTTAACAATGCAAAATAAGCCGTTTTTTGACCTGAAAAATTTAAAAATAAAATCCGCAACGTAAACCGATTTGGTTTTCAGTGGATTTTGGTTAGTTTTGACCCAAATAATAAGGAGAAAGAAAACTTGTTCATGTTGGTGAACTTTTCAATTAAAATCGTTCTAGGCGAACCGTGAATAATCATAAAATTTTACTTAAAAACTGTGCATACAATGTGCTTAGACAATTTTTTACTTTTTAAGACTAAAAATGTAATTTTCGTAGAGTGTACTTAGTTAATCTACAGAATGTTTAGAAAAACCCCAAGTGTGTTACAGAGAAATGGTTAAATGAGGCCAAGTTAAAGAAAAAAAAATAGTTGTGTTCATGAGCAAGCAGAAGAGGAAGAAAAGGAGATAGTAAAAGAAAAAAGAAGACTCTAGCAGATACAGGAAGGTATCGGCGGTCGCTATCAGCTGGCTTGTCTTAACAGAGGCTGCAGATAAACTTGATCTTAGCTGTGAGCTGGCTGTCTAGGCGGGAGATGCAAGAGAGGGCCCCTACTGCGGTTATGTGGTGTTGCCAAGGCGGGTGTATATGTATTTAGTTTTGGGTGTGTGCGCGTGTGGATGGACTATAAGGTTCGTTTGCACTGACGCGCACTCAAGGTTTAGTACAGAAAAAAAAAGGGACCAGACCTCTAGGGTCTGTATACTTCCATACCCTTGCCATTATAAAACCAGAACTCAGTTTTGGAATAGTGTATCCCGGTGTGGAATGGTGTAAAGGCCGCTAGGGAGGATGCCGCAGGCTTACACCCCCAACTTCCGGAGAGTGTATCGTTTCCCCTTTTCTAAAATGGGAGCACAAAACGTCTTACCACCCATCTAAACTATCGCAATTCGCACGTATTCCATAAGGGAGCATAAAATGCAACCATTGTATTCCATTCTAACAGAATTCTTCCCAAATGTTATAAAAAATTCTCTAACTGTTTATTGACGTAGTTGTTAACAAAATAGTTGTAATGTAATGAGTAAGGAACGGATTTTTATGTATTTAAAAATGCCAAATATTTAATTAAAATATGCATTTATTTTCGTCAATTATGTGGAAAATATGTGATTTTCTTAAAATATTTTCTGGAATATTTAAGTAAAATGGACATTTTTTGGGGGGGGGCAAGTTATAATTATTTATACAAGAAAAGAACATTTTTACAATTTATAATAATTTATTAGGAACAAAATAATTTGTTTTTACAAGTTATAATGATTTATACGACAAAGAACATTTTTACTATTTATAAAAAGATGTGTTAAATTTTCAATTTTGAAAACTTCACTCTTCGAAATTGTTTGCAACCACATGAAATTTCAAATGTTGGAACGTAAAGTGACGACGATCTGGGCGTAAGATGGACTTGTAACGACTAAAAGATCGTTCAACATCTACAGATGTTATAGGTGCCTTGCTGAAAGAAGTTATCTCGTTGGTTGTAAAGGGTACACGATGTTCTGAGGTGACTTCTGTTCCACTGATAATATCAGAAATCTGGCAGATGGTCTCCCACCCTTTGTTCTTGCTCAGTACTTCTACCAGTTTTGATCTCATCAGATCTCCCTTACTCCCAGGTATTCCTTCCACCTTTTCGATTACTTTTTTAACGTTGGACACGTTTTCTGTCAGTCGAACATTTTGGGACTCAAGTTGGGTAATAATGGCTTGTGCAAGAAATATGCAATTGTCAGAAATGAATGCAAGGTCGTTCCTTAAATTAGGTTTCTCGAATAATAATACTTGGCTGTATTTATCGCTACTACTTCGTCTTCGAGATGTGAAAGGACATTCTTGATTTTATTGTAGTTTTCATAGTAATACTGAGCTGTTTACTGTTAATACTGTAATGCTGAGCAACCAGTTGTTTGTTTGAGGCTGATGTTCGTGGCATTTCACCCAAAAAAGAATACACTAAGTGACCGAACGAAATGAATTGGACACTTCAACGAACGAGCTGAAAGAACAGACAACGTCAGACAACTTCAAAGAACTAACAAGTGCCCGTCACTGTTTAGCAGCATTCTGTGTAAATTACAATAACCATTGTACCCACTGTGATTCACAGCCCTACAGACTGTGGTTCACAGTTCCTGTCAACCACCTCCCAATTATGAAAATATGCCCAAAATGAAAAATATGAAAAAATATGTACATATTTTGATTAAATATGTAGAAATATTTATTTATTTTAATCAAATATGTATAAATATGCGATAACATCCAAATATGTGGAAATATGTGAAATAAAAGTAGACTCAAACGGCAAAAGTGTCAGTATGAATACTTCTAGTTGAAAAACGTCTGTAAATTGCCTAGAAAAAAATATGTAAATACATACGAATCCGTTCCCTAGTAATGAGATTTTGTAGAAATAATCACTTCTCCTCACAGAACTCCTCTCCACCCCCAAAAAATAATCTGGAAACATCGGAAAAGTAAAGACCAAAAAACTTTATTCAAAAATAGAAATTATAATTTCTCCAAAAATGGCTTAAACGATTACCTTGAAAGTGTGTATTTTCGGGCAGTTTTTTTTGACAATCAATCCTAACGAACAGTTTAAATAAAACGCAGTGTCGTACATTACAATGAACTCTACCAATCTCCTCTATCAGTACCTTTACCACTAAACCTACCGACATTTATGCATAACTATTCCTACTGACTTTAAAATCACTACTTCTTATTATAGAATGAAGATAATAATTATTGAACAATGAAAAAGCATAGTTTCTTTTGTTTAAAAATAATTCTCGTAGATTTTACTCTTTATTGCATCATTTTTTTATAATTATAGGCTTCTCAATTGCACATTTCCCGCATACGTATTTTTTACAGTTTAGACAGCATTTTTTAGTCTTATTGCCTTTGCATTATCTTATTTGGCTATTTTCCGACCACTTGTTCGTGTACTAATATTTATCATGCTTTTGCAATGGTAACACAAAGTTTTGCCTTGAAATTTCACTTCCGGTAGTTCTTTTTTTATACAAAATCCATGCATTTACCCCGGGGCTAAGTCTAGGATATTGAAAGCTATTTGTTGAGGTCATCTCCGAGATTTTCCACGGTTATATTTCCTCCTCGAGCTGGATACATTTCTGCTAATTTCAGAGCGACAAACTCCCCAAGCGGAACTGAAGGTTCTTTGCTTTCACATTTTCCCAAATATGGAAAGCCTTTTATTGCATCGAACGCTAGCCAAGATTTGATACCAAATTTGTCCGGTTTATTTGGCATGTACCGAGTAAATCTGCATCTTGACTTTGTTGGGAACAAATGTCCTTGGAAGAGATATCTGCCCTTGATTAGAACAGTTTTGACTATTCTCTACCAATTTGTCCCAAAATTTAGAAATCAAAGCAAATTTATCGGTTTGTAAACGATTATTTATTTGATCCACTCGAATAAATCTCAAAATTTCCGTCTTAACATATCTGCTCACAGTGTTTGAGAAGAATGCTCGTCCCTATTTTTTGTTCCATAGAAAAGGGCAATATCACACATTTTTGGCCTCATTGCACCACATGCAAACAATAATCCGATAAATGCATTATCAAATTGAGTTTTCGAGAGAATTCTGTTACAAATAAATAGATAAACAAAATAAAATATTAAAACAATTAAATAAAATGAAAATATTCAGCCAGTCAAATGACCGGTCGTGGTAGTTAAGAGGGACTACAAATTTTTCTCAAAAATCAAATATTAGGAAAAGAAGTGAATATTAAAAAAACAATTGTATACATATTTTAGGAAAAGTCGTGAAGTTTAATGGCGATATGATGACGCTGTAATTAGAAAATTTAAAAAACGGTCAATTGACCGGTCGTGGTAGGTTTAGTGTTAATCCAATGCTAACTGTATTTACGTAGCTATAATTTTTATTTTTTCAGAAAAACAAAAAATCTAAAAAAGTTTCCTATTTCTCCTTTCTGTAAGAACCTTGCTTAAATATTCCTATCAACATGATTACAATAAAAGTAATAGGCCTGCATTTATGCATATAGTGTACTTTAGAAAGTAAATCGCAATCTGTACTTACCAATTACGTTGGGGCCTAAAACCCTTCAACATCTTCGGCGTTTTTGACAAGAATTTTGAACGTTTTGGCAATGGCCACAATGAGTATCAAATTGGAATTCATTTGGAAATGTAATTACCATTAACTGCGGTTTAAAAGTCTAGTAAATGTTTGTACAAGAATTTCTATTCATATAGCCCCAAATAAGTTTTAATGAGAGCGTTAATAAAAACATAAGAAAGAGCTTTCAAAGAGCTACAATATTGTAACATTTCTACCGCTTTTGCATACAGAAAGACTGGCCACATTTACCAGCGCTGAATTTAGTTTTTATAAGTTAATAATTTTGAATAGAAAGTCTTGCGCTAATGCGAGTTGCCCATCTTTAACTTAATAAAAACTATTTGTAAGGCAATGCCTTTACAAGTTACTACTTAATCTTAATGCAAATGAGTGGAATTATTCGCTCAGATTTCTTACCCACTTATTCATTCATTTCCACAATCTCCTAATTTTTATTGTATAAAGAACTGTTCTGTACTTAACTTACTTTGGCCATTACAGCTTACTTTTAGTTAAAATGCTAATTTACGTAGAATGTATAATCAGAAATACTATCTTCCAACAAAAAAGGCAGGGGAAAAAAACTGTGGAAAGCATCTCCGGATTCGGAGCAAGTCATCTTCTACGACCTGTCGCACGAATTAGAAAAAGAACTCACTTCAGTACCAAGCTCAAATTAGCACCTTTAAACTAGAAGTTTATTAAAAATGATTAAAACTAAATCAAATAATAATTCTTTACTTAGACCGAAAACGTTTTTGGAACTTCTACATTAGACTTAAAAGAACAGAACTAAACAGACGCTATCGACTAATTAAAAGACTTTTAGACGATAGATCTAAACTGTCTCTAGATAACAAAAGACTGATTTATACTTTAAAAACCCATCTGGGCTTATAAAATAGAGCTGTGGGGTTCAACCAAACGCTCCAATCTCCAAAGGATTCAATATCTTCAATCTAAAATACTTCGAACTATAAGTAAACGCTCCATTTTACGTCTCCAACCTAGACTATACACACTAACCTTAACCATTCCTTTTGTTACATAAGTCGCCAAAACACGATACAGGAAACTTCATTTTAACCTGCAATTTCGTATAAATCATCTAGCACAAAAATCTTTCTTCTAGAACTCTTCCTGATAACCCGGACAAGACGTCTTATAAGAGAGTGGCCTCGTGATCTCCTCTCAAGTGAAGAGAGTGAAGAACTAACAGTCTAATGTTTTGGAGTGTTTCCACTGGGGTAACTTCTCCACTCGTTTGCTTCATTTATTACTCTGTTATCATTGTTACTTATGGCGCCAACGCGCCGATTGTAGCACAAATAAACGCCAAAAAATAAAAATAAATAATTTAACCCGAGTTATTCAATCGCTGGGAAAATGAAAATAATATTCGATTCTGTTTCGGTTACTGGAATAATTCACGTAAAACTGTGCTACGCAAACATTAAATCATTGCCTTTAACAGAAAGAGTCAATATTACTGCATCAGCCATACGAGGTGTGGTTATTAAATAACGAGACTGATGCTGCTACAGAAGAACTATGCATGTGCCAAATCCTAACGACCGACTGCTGTGCAGCGTAAAGCCTTCTCTTTCGATTGCAGCGTCTCACATGTTTTGTAGAGAAATCTGTCTGACCGGAATCGTCGTTTGTGTAAGAGGTGTTAGTTTCGTTTTGCCGAAAACATGATACTACACATGTAGTAGAGCAACGAATTGTCGTAAAATTTCACATCAAAACTTGGTGAAACCGCTACTGAAACTTATCTTTTATTAAAATAAGTTTATGGCGATGAATGTTAATCACGTACGCGAGTTTTTGAGTGGTTCAAGCGTTTCCATGAAAACGTCGAAGATGATGACTGCCCGGGAGCTCTCAGAAAAAGACTTCCAGCACTGTTTCGAACAATGGTAAATTCGCATGGAGCGTTCTAGGGATAGGGGAGTGGTGTATATTGAAGGTGATAATAACTAAATATGTATAAATTTAAAATAAAATGTTTTACAGCAATAGTCTCGTCATTTAATAGCCACACTTCGTAGAACAACCCATTGAAGGGATAATTGCTAACGAATACAGAAAACTTGATGATTATTTCAAAAAAAAAAAAAAGCTTGATGGTGGAACAATTCCCACACAATCTTTGATGGACTAAAGATTGATAAATTTTTCCAAGTTCCAATTTTTTGCCGAAGCGAGTTCCTAGGCGCCACAATAGCCAAGCGGTTAGAGGCGATATCAGTAAAGTTAATGTGTGGATATTGGGTTCAATTCCCGGTCTAGAGGCCTTGGATTTTATTTAATGGTTAATATGAGAACTTTGTAGCAAAAGTATGTTTGCTAGTCGCCTCCGTCCACATCTAATTGGTAGTTCGACGTAAAGCCTGCCTGAAAAAATAGGCATTATTCGAGTTCCCTGCTAATCACAAATCGATTAACTGCACTTTTTGAAATATCTTAAATTTAAGTGTCAAAGCACTTGGTACAGTCATTGCTTTTTAAATTCATAATAAATTTCCTAAATAATGAATGATTAACATCATTAAACGACACAAATTTTTGTTGGCCAATTAATTTCAGAAGCCCATTTTGATGTAACTCCTGCTCTTAATGTAAATCGTTGCCACAATTCAACTCAAATACAGTAGCAGCCGCTAAATGTTAACGATAAATTTATTTGAATTTATATTATAAACGGAATTTAAAAAAAAAAACATGTACATCATTTCATCGCGTTTCTCCATTTTTGTTTTGTTTTATCGAGTTGTGCAATGAATGGCTAATTTAATAAAAAAATGTATTAATAAAATTTATGATGTAAATCACTTTCAACTGTAAATGAAAGTGTTTGACAATATAGTGTATAGCATTAAGACACTATAGTCTAATAGTCTTCTGTTTGTCTGTTAGGATGAACCACAAAACATTTGAAGTTTACTATAAACACTTGGCTGATATTTAAGGAGTACATACATATATGTGTGCAGTTCAGAGCTGCCCTACATGCCATTCACTCTTCTCGAAAGAGTAACCTGACCTTTTGACGCGAAAAGTCCATTTTTCAACTCGGACTACCGGACTATGGCCAAGTTGGAAGGACCTTTACCATCGCCTCCAGAGTTTAAGGGCAACTTGCCTTTTTTTTTATACCTAGAATTTTGTGTGTGTGTGTGTGTGTGTTTTTTTTTAATGTTCCACTGGTGCCTACATATACACAATATTCCTTATCATTCTAATTCTTCGAGCTTCCATCTTATTTTTATATTCAGGTAAATGGCATCCATCTCGAATGTAAAGAAAATACTTCTTTTTTAGCGAGTAGAGGATCATTTAGATTTATAATAGATTGAAACTTATAAATCTTGTGTGAACACTGTTAAGGCTTTCTCTTACAGAATTCTTACAGTTAATAATTGTTATTGAAGGGGAATAGGCGCCTAAGTCGTATCGGTGCTTAAATCGTGCCTCAATGATTTCAAAAAGTACTTTTCCCGCCGAACAAATGGCAACAGTATAAAGTTATACTGCTCGGTTGTACTTACTGCGTGGCCAGTGCCATCTGCGTTTCAATGAATTAAGACTGTTTTTGATAAACAAATTCATTTATAGCCATTTCCGTGTAATTTCCATCTGGTGTGTGGAAGCTCCTAAGGCAAGAAAACACTAGTTAAAATACATTTTGCTTTTTTTCAGTATAAGTTATATACCAATCAGTGATTTGTTTGCCTTTTGCAGTTTTGTGATAGATTTTTTTTCAAAATAGTTTTGGGGGCTTTATTACCTGACATGCACGCTATCATATCTCGTATCCAGTTACGCTATCTCCAGTACGACTTAAGATCCGGCCGCAAGAAGTTTAAAGTTTAGTTTTCTATCGTATTTCTTGGAATACATTTTTCAATAACTATGGAGCTAGGTAGATGAACACACCGTCTTCAACCAATGGTCCATTCTTTTTTTAAAATCACTGAAGAGTTAATTGAATGAAGCCTCATCAATTTGGTAAGAACAATTCCTGGTGAAACTATTAAACAAAGTACCGTTTCGGAGTTTCTGGGTAAAGCATACCAAAAATCTCTTTGTACGGATATCGCTATAAACGGCTACAAAATCTACAGGAATGTGGTCATGTAATAGGCATGTCTTTCGTGACGAAGACTTCTCTGCTTCAATGATGAGGACCCCATTGTCCAAATACCAACTCCAGAAGAGAATACTGAAACTGAAGAAACTGAAAGCCCGTCAGCTGAGACTCACTTCCATCGACTCTAGGACAACACCTACACAAGTCGTGACAAATACAGAAAATTGATACACTTGATGTCGATATTGTTGTCTCACATTCAGTCTCCAACTTATCAAAATGCTAGGTGTCAAAAAGTGAGCTTACCCCCTTTTGAACAAATGAAAAGGAATTTTCATCTTACTCGGATTAATAGCAACATATTCAACCCTCCTTAACAGCACACAAGTGGTAGAACCGTAAATTACACAAAATAGGCACTTTAGAGGGAGATTTAAGCAACCCCCTCTCTGCTAGAAGAATGAGAGAGAGTGACTAAGAGGGAGGCTGAATGAGGGGAGAAAGTTTTCTGAATGTTTGTACTGTTCTAAAATTATGGTTGGTAAAGTCAGGCGCCACGATAGCCGAACGGTTAAAGGCGAGGCCCGCAAAGCTAATTCAGTATTGTGGTACTGGGTTCGATTCCCGGTCTAGAAGCCTTGAATTTTATTTAATGGTTGTTAATATGAGAATTAATTAGCCAAGTATGTTTGCTGGTCGCCTCCGTCCACGACACCTAATTTGGTAGTTGGAAGTGAAGCCCACCTTGAAATAAAAGCATTGCTAATCTAAAATTAGTGCATAAAGTTTATATGCTCTAATATGGACCTGGAGTTCAGTTCACTGCAAGTAATAAATGCATATTTAAAGGAAAGATTTACTTAAACATGAGTTTAATTGCAAAATTCATTTAAATTATTAAAATGTATTATAATTTCATCATTTTAAATGTAACCTGCAAATTAATAGTGGCAGAACTATTTAATGGTTGGGTTACGCTCTTCGATAAATATTGCATGCTCTGGTGTATAGTTATGAACCATACATGGCTGTTCGTATTATTCCAACGCTTTGATGGCCGCACTACTAAGGCATTTTAGGCGCCACGATAGCCGAGCGGTTAGAGGTGTGAGACCTGCAAAGCTAATATGTATTGTGGTACTGGGTTCGATTCCCCGGTCTAGAGGCCTTAGATTTTATTTAATGGTTAATATGAGAAATTTAATAGTAAAATATGTAAGCTAGTCGCCTCCGTCCACGACACCTAATTGCCTGAAAAAAAAAGAAAAAAGGCAATTACTTTACTTTACTAAGGCATTTTCCTTTGCCGTAAATGTTGCCAAATAAAGGTTTCCGGGTCAAGAGACTACCGTCTCATTAGGCTTCTATCCGTAATACTAGGACGCCTAGGCTAAATTTACCAATAACCTCCGTCCAGGCAATCAATTTATCCTTAAATTTACTTTATAGGATTTGATAGCCAGTACAACCACCTGGATTTAAGAGGAAATTCTACTCTGCAATCGATTATCCTTCTCTAGTAATCATAGCTGCGCCAAAGTATTGCAACCAACTTTGTCTGAGAAAGACTGTGGCCAGTATTCCATAGATTCGCTAGAGTTATCTTGTTTGGTATTAGCCCTGTTCACTTGCACTGGCCTTCTTCTGTCATGGAGCTGTGTTTTCAATAAGATACTATAATCATTTAAATGCCACAAAGAATGCAAGCACTATTTAGGAAATTGCCTGATAAAATTCACTTACAGTTTTTATAGAAACATGCATCTTTTACAAAGTCATAAGCGTAAACTAACGACTCCATTTATTATTGAAAGTCTCTTTTTAAACTCAAAAAAAAAAAAAAAAAATCATGTTACCCAAATTATTTTGAAAACATATTTTTCAAAAAACAATTTCATTAAGAAAGTGGTTGTATTGTAGTCTCCTATACAGCTGCAATTCTAGATTGATTTGTTTCTAAACTTAATCGAAGACCTTTCGCATGGAAGGCAAACAGCACGGAAAAACTGGCAAATATTAGAGATCTAGGCGGCCACGGTAGCCGAGCGGTTAAGAGGCGAGACCTGTAAAGCTAATACGAGGGTCGTTTGAAAAGTCCGTGCAAAAATAAAAACTACTTAATTTTTTGGGGTAAACCTTTTTTATTTTTCAACATAGTCTCCTTTTAGGCTTATACACTTCGCCCAACGCTGCTCTAGTTTGTTGATCCCTTCCGAATAATAGGATTTGTCCAAGTCTGAAAAATAGCCATTCGTTTCTGCAATCACCTCCTCGTTTGAATAAAATCTTTTTCCCGCCAGCAATTTCTTCATATTGGGGAACAAATAGTAGTCCGAGGGAGCCAAGTTTGGAGAATAGGGGGGATGTGAAACGAGTTGGAACCCTATTTCCATTAATTTTGCGACCACAACTGCTGAGGTGTGAGCTGGTGCGTTGTCGTGATGGAAAAGGACTTTTTTGTAGGCCAATCGTGGGCGTTTTTCTTGCAGCTCGGTTTTCAAACGGTCCAATAACGATGAATAATATGCACCTGTAATAGTTTTACCTTTTTCCAGATAGTCGATGAGGATTATTCCTTGCGAATCGCAAAAGACAGTCGCCATAATCTTTCTGGCCGAAGGAACGGTCTTCGCCTTTTTTGGCGCAGATTCCCCCTTGGTAACCCATTGTTTAGATTGTTCTTTGGTCTCAGGAGTGTAGTGATGTATCCATGTTTCATCCACAGTGACGAAACGACGCTTAAAGTCCTGCGGATTCTTCTGGAACAGCTGCAAACCGTCCTTGCAACACTCAAGTAACCTCAACAGGGCGTCCAGAACGTTCAGCGTCACTTGTGCCCATATGGCCACTCCGAAAATTTTGAAACCACTTATAAACTGTTCTAATCGAAAGTGCAGAGTCACCATAATGTTTATCAAGCTTCTCTTTAGTCTCCTCAGGCGTTTTGCCTTTCATAAAGTAATCAACACACGAAATTCTTTTTCGTCCATTTTTTGAGAATCACTCGACTTCCTCGATTCAAACGAATGCCAAACACAAAGAAATAGACCGATCTGGTTGAAACTTGGTGTGTGTTCTTCCAAGAGATGCTACTAACTAAACATAACCTCGATACGCGCCAGTAGTGCTATCTCTCTGACTTTGCACGGACTTTTCAAACGACCCTCGTATATATTGTGGTGCATGGGTTCGATTTCCCGGCCTTAAGCCTTGGATTTTATTTAATGGTTAATAAAAGAAATTTACAGTAAAGTATGTTTGCTAGTCGCCTCCGTCTACGACACCTAATTGGTTCTTGGACGTTGAAGCCTGCTTGAAAAAAATAGGCATTACAGTAAAGTAATTTACTTTACTATTAGAGATCTTAGGATATCTAGCAATAACTATATAAAACAGAAAAGAGTTTAATAAAAAAAATGAGCAATATTTTTTTACCCAACCAATTATATGAAGTGATTACCAATTTCAAAGTATTTAAGATAATGTGCTGACGTTCCTGAGGGAATAATTAAGTGCTTGAAGGAGAAAAACTTGTTTTAAAGTTGAACTTATTAATGGTTACCCCTCAATAATAGTGTACATAACTGAAAGCATAAATAAGGATCAAAAATTTCACACAATAAAAACCTGGTGCTTGAATACATAAGTTTATTAAAGCGACACCGTATCGTGAATAATGAGAATTCATTACCAATCTAACAAACTTCTTTCCAAAATGAATTATAAAATTATTTACCTTATAAAAAATAACATAAAATTCTCGAACAACCTCGTGTTTTAGCACTTGTCTAAAGTACACATTCTTAAAAACAAGCTAAATGTCATTCCGGGCGTTTGATTATTAATTTAAAACAACAATAAACAGAATGTGAACTGTGTGCAGTTAATATTTTACTCATAAAATTATCTAATAAACCGCATTGATGTTTATGTGTCACAGATTCGCTTAAAGTCTACAATTTCCCCAGCATCATTGTATTATCTTACAGATATAATCATGTACTGACAAATTTATAAAACATGTTTTTTTCAGAATAAGATCTACGGGTATCTAGAGAATCTGTAGACCGATTTCAGAATGTCCGTGATGAGGTTATAAATAAGTTATTCTTAATATAATTAATAATAATAGTTGAGTGAGGGGCGTGTGTTGGTCTAGTGGACAAGAGCGTGGCTTTGTGTGTAGGAGATCCCCGGATCGAATCCCGCCTATGAGTACTTTTTATTTGACAGGAAAAAGTGTTCATAGTAAAGTATGAGCTTCCGCCCCCCAAACCACGACATCTAATTGGTAGTTAGACGTTAAGCCCCGCCTGAAAAAGTAGGCGTTTACTTTACTTTTACTACACTGTTAAGAGAGTAGGAAGGAAGGGATTAGCTAATTGGTTAGCGTAATGGATTCAGTGGTTACAAAATGGTCAAAGAATAAAATTTAAAAAAGAAAAAAAAAAAAGATTTCTGCATCCCCAGCTGTTGACAGTTTGCATTATTTGATTGCAAATGCCTTTTTGCATAAGCGGAATATTTGAGACAAAAGATCACCCGTGTTGCAATTTGTTTCACGATGCAATATTACATCGAACGAAGCAACAGCAGATCGATTCGGCGATGGTATTACTAATTGATTGAGAACTTTGATGGCAATTTCTAAGCACAAATCTTCAATCATAATCAACGCTTCATATTGGAATTTTCCTTGCGTATTCAACCGAAACTATCTTCAGCCATGTGCGATTTATATTTCTTCCATAACTCTGTTGGAGATGAAGGAGAGCAGGCGGTCAATATGATTGCAAATAATGCACGAATTGGATTTGGATGTGGCTTCTTCCCTTTTGTCTGAATCACTACAAACAAAACTAGCCGACCTAATATGTACAATATACACTCGTCTAAAAAATACAATGTTCGACAAAAAAAATCCAGCAAAACTAATGAAGATTTTGTATTTTTCCCTATTTTCTGAACTACTGAATCCAAAAATAGCCGACCTAATGTGTATAATGTACGGTTGGCATTTAAGTACAATGTTAGAAACAGAAATTATGAAAATTTCAGCAAAACTAATGAAGATTTTGTGGTTTTTCCTATTTTCTGAACTACTGAACCCAAAAATAGCCGACCTAATGTGTATAATATACGGTTGGCATTTAAGTACAATGTTAGAAACAGAAATTATGGAAATTTCAGCAAAACTAATGAAGATTTTGTGGTTTTTCCTATTTTCTGAACTACTGAACCCAAAAATAGCCGACCTAATGTGTATAATATACGGTTGGCATTTAAGTACAATGTTAGAAACAGAAATTATGGAAATTTCAGCAAAACTAATGAAGATTTTGTGGTTTTTCCTATTTTCTGAACTACTGAACCCAAAAATAGCCGACCTAATGTGTATAATATACGGTTGGCATTTAAGTACAATGTTAGAAACAGAAATTATGGAAATTCCAGCAAAACTATTGAAGATTTTGTATTTTTCTCGGTTTTCTGAACTACTGGATCCAAAAATAGCCGACCTAATGTGTATAATGTACGGATGGCATTAAAGTACAATGCTAGAAACAGAAATTATGGAAATTCCAGCAAAACTAATGAAGATTTTGTATTTTTCTCTGTTTTCTGAACTACTACGTCCAAAAATAGCCGACCTAATGTGTATAATATACGGTTGGCATTAAAGTACAATGTTAGAAACAGAAATAATGGAAATTCCAGCAAAACTAATGAAGATTTTGTATTTTTCTCTGTTTTCTGAACTACAGGATCCAAAACCAGCCGACCTAATGTGTATAATACACGGTTGGCATTAAAGTACAATGTTAGAAACAGAAATTATGGGAATCCCAGCAAAACTAATGAAGGTTTTGTATTTTACTTTTTTCCTAAACCTTTACTTGTGAGACTAACCAGTCTATTGTGTATACATTGACCAGTGCCTGATTATAATATTGTATTATATTATTGTATTATTAAATTCTTAATTGCTGGAAGACGTGCTTATTTATGAAAGAAGCATTCGTCTTGATTGGGATGCACGGTGTACAGTCTGCCTATCGTAGTTTCTTTAAATATGCGTCAGGTTGTCCGTCCACTTGCTCTCCTCGTTTGCGTCGTTCAAATGATTTTCTACTCGCATTCCATGTGTAATACTTAGGCACTTCCGAATACAGCAGTGTTTTCGGCAAACGCAACGTGAAGAAAGCAGTTAACATCGTAGCCGGTGGATTCAGGGCTATTAGTTGCACATTGAAATCTATGAAGATTCAACTTAACAATGCAATCGGAAACATTGAAATGGAATTGTAAAATATTTAGTGTAGCGTGTGTTGCTTTTACGTCCATCAGATGGCGCTGCTTTTACCTGTCACAGGTGTATTCGAATGCAACATTGTGTCAAAATTTCAAAACAATTGGTGAAGAATTTACAGAGATTTATTTCCCCCTAATTGCCTACTTAGAACATTGTTCTCTAACTTAAGACAAATGCTTTTATTTCTATACTGTTGGATAACATACCTTCCACTTCTGTAAGAGAACTTGAAGTTGGTAAGCAGAGTAACTATAGTCCAAATTTGCATTTAGGAAAGTGTACTTGTTGGTAGCCCCATTCAGCTACAACGTAAGAGTAATTAAATACGTTCACTTCCTATTTGTCAATTAGAATAGCAATAATTAGACTTGCGGGTGTCCAGATGTATTACATTTACTTGGAATTAATAGAAGAGTAGAGTCAGGCTGGCCGGCTGGTAAGAAGTTGGTACTTAAAACGGCCCGTACTGGTATTGATAATGTGCAGCGTAAAAGAGCTAATATTTACACTAGGGAACCGGGCTGCAATATTAGCTGTTAATAGTCTCGGCTATCTATTACTCTTCTAAAAACAACAACCTCCCCAATAAACGGCGTAAATATTTAAAAAGCCAAGGTGATTTATTAAAAAAAGCCCAGCTTTCATTTGGGCCCGGGGATTTGAATGTTGAATAGCCGTCTGGTTGATAAGCTAGCAGCTCTGTACACATTGGACGTAGCAAAGTGCTTTATTAGATGCACAGCAAGATTACATTTTATTTCATACTGGATACGACAGCGTATGGTTGGCGGGAAATGGATATTTTGTACCGCCAGCCACTCTTATTTGCAATCACTAACAGTGTGTGTATATCTGTTCATGTGTTAATTACTGAGTGGCCATTACAACAAACGACATATTAATTTTCTACATGATTTGTCCAAGGTGATAATTATGAATAATTCAAGATTGCTTTTGAAGAAGTGGTAAATAGATATATTCAGCTGAGTATAAATGACATTATGGTGACTGAGATCAATCAATCAATTATAGATCTGAGTGCCTGTCTGGAAGTATTAGCTAAAAGTTGAAAATCGTAGTCTATGTATGATCCTACAACAAGCTTTTAGACAACCCCAAACAGCAACTGAAGATGCAACTTTTCAGTATCTTTATTACACATATATGAACCCGGTATACGAGGTGTGTCTATTAAATAACGAGGCTGATGCTGCTACAGAAGAACTATGTATGCGCTAAATCCTAACGACCGACAGCTGTGCAACGTAAAGCCTTCTCTTTCGATTGCAGCGTCTCACGTGTTTTGTAGAGAAATCTGTCTGACCGGGGAACCGTCGTTTGTGTAAGAGGTGATAGTTTCGTTTTGCCGAAAACATGATACTACACATGTAGTAGAGCAAAGAATTGTATGAAACTGGGTAAAACTGCTACTGAAACTTATCTTTTATTCAAAGAAGTTTAGGGCGATGAAAGAAATATAAAGTAAAGTAATGCCTATTATTTTTCAGGCAGGCTTTACGTCCAACTATCAGATTAGGGTGTCGTGGACGGAGGCGGCTAGCAAACATACTAAACAATGAATTTATGAATTAACCATTAAATAAAATTCAAGGCCTAAGACCTGGGAATCGATCCCAGTACCTCAATACATATTAGCTTCGCAGATCTCGCCTCTAACCGCTCGGCTACCGTGGCCTTTGCGCAGGGGCCATGCTAATCTTCTCTGTATCGTTCCAAATTTAGTATATGTACCGCCGAAGCGAGTACATCAAAGTTAATTAATAATAATTATAAAATAAAATGGTTATTTTATTTTTGTTCCTTCTCCAAAAATTGATTAGTTACCTTAATACAAGTAGTGGTTTCTGTTACTAGAACTCAGATCGTACCCAAGAAAACATCACCACATCGTGGAACTAATCTCTACAAAATCAAATAGGAAAAGAAGGAGATGGGTGTTATCAAATTTTTGATTTTGTTAGTTTACAATGTGAGAACTTTTTGACCCTTTTTGGGAAATATATACTGGATTTTTCGAAAAAAAAAATTGGGTTTAAACTACTATACTGCGAGTATAACGGGGGATCTTTTTCAGCTGCAGTACCTAGTAAACAGGACCCACCTCTAGTTCATCTCTACAGAGCAAACGTATTCAGTCCGAAACGGGCCGTCTTATAATAGTTTAATCTGAGGGAGACACTAACCTGTTTTAAGAACATTGCTCATATATGATTGTAATAATTGAGAAGGTCATACGTATGTTACAAGACTACCGTGTTTACATTTAACTTGATTATCTGGAGGTAATGAAGGTTGAAACTCACATTTACACAGGGCATATACTTGATTTACATAGGGCGAAAGGAAATACTTGGATTTTCAGAAGTTAAAGCTCAACGCCTATATACACTAGGCCTAATTATATTAATCCCAGGGATCTATTTCTGTGGTAACATATTTCAACGGGTTACCTCCCTGGGCGCTCTGGAATATTAACCCACCTCTAGCACCATCCAAAATTAATAGCCCTTGCTGGCTGTTTTGTACACGATTCTCAAGCTTACAACCCTACGACACATATGTTGTTTGTTTATTTCTAAACAGCCTTTACTTGTGTAAATTGCAATTCCTTATCGCTGCTTTTTGTTTTTTTTTTAATTGATAACAGTAGCTACAGTTTTTCGAATTGTAGCAAAACTATGTTCCCGTACACCATTATGTTCTTCAATCTACATAAAATTCCTAATCGAATGACACCTCATTCATGAAAATCGGTTCGCGCGTTTAGGTGCTACGTTGTTTACAAAAAAGGTAACAAGAAGAAGAACAAGAACATTTTTTGAAAATGCCTTTTTTGCTCATTTTCGGCAACTTTTTTCTCAAAACCTATTAGTTCTGGGTTGTTGCAAAAAAAATTACAGTTATAAAGGACGATTTTCCCTATATTTTAAAGAAAATTTGGGAATTTTATCTTTTATAGAAAAACAGAAAAAAATTGTCTAAGTTTGGTGTTTTTCAGCGTTACGCTTTTTCGTGCAGTTTTTGACGATCAACTCTTATACAACTGCCCTACCGGAACAGTTTTAATACGTCTTTAGATGGACGAAAATGGACGATAGTTATGAAAAATAAGTGTTCAAATGATGCAAAACTTTTGGGATCTCCTTGGAGCTCGAAAAAGGTGACTTTTAGAGAAATTTAAGTATATCAAAGCACTTGGTTTATTAATAGCCGAGCGGTTAAGAGGCGAGACCTGCAAAGCTAATATGCATTGTGGTACTGGGGTTCGATTCCCGGTCTAGAGGCCTTGGATTTTATTTAATGGTTAATAAAAGAAATTTACAGTAAAGTATGTTTGCTAGTCGCCTCCGTCCACGACACCTAATTGTTAGTTGGACGTAAAGCCCGCCTGAAAAAAAATAGTCAATTATATTAAATTCCCCAAATAATCAAGATTAATCAACCATTAAACGGTAAAAATTGTTGACACATAAATAATAATCGATTTCGGAAGCAATTTTGATTAATTTCGTGCTCTAATGTAAATAGCTGCGATAATTCAACTCAAATTCATGTAGCAGTGGCTAAATAATAACGGTAAATTTATTTGAAAAAAATATTTGAAACCGAGGTACGCCTCAGATCTGTTTATGGACAATTAGACAGATCTTCCATCTGTCTCAGATCAGAAAGGTCAACACTGCAGAAAATCCGTTCGGCCTCTAAGTTTACCATCCATATTAGGTTATTTGTGTTATCTCTGACGAATGAAACGGTAGTCCAACACTTTGATGTGGCTGCCTAGTAATCACAGAAAGTATGGCTATTTCCCGATGTCGAGGTTAAACCGTACACATCTTCAAATTATGTGGATTTCTGCCTTGAAGATGTTAGAAAACTTCACCGAGTTCCGAGCCCCAGTTCATTCTTGTTATCGATCCATCCTCGACTAACCTCAATATTATGTACTCGTATGTACAGGGTGTTCATTTTAAGACGGCTCAAATACATTTCATGCTTAAACGGTTAATCTGAACGAAAAATGGTAGAGGAAACAATTTGTTGCCCGTCACCTCTAGTTTCAGAATAGGTGACTTGATTTTAGATTCCTGCCTGCATACGCGGCTGACGCGCGACCAAAAGTGAGGGTTTGCAGTTGACCACCATTTTCATATACACAGTTTTAAAGAGTATAAAAAGTTATGAAAGAAACCGGAAACTGCAAATTGATATCTTCAAAATTAAAGGTGCTAGGCCTTTAAGTAAATAAGTAGTTTTCCGAGTGATTTGTCTAACAAAAATCAAATGTTAAGAGCTTTAGATGTTCTCAAGCATACCCAAAATGGCTAAAAATTAATTTTACATCTGTTACAAACAAGAAGGTTTAATAATTATTTGGTAATTTTGGGGGAGTTGCGTTTAATTACCAAAAAAATTGGAAACCTCCTGCCACATATTTAAGTGATCAATATCTTTCATGTAAAGGATCAAACTTATTCCTTAACTTATCAAATAATGCACTTTACGCAACTTGTGAAGTGCTGTACTGTGCCTTTAAAGGTGCCTCTTCAGATACAGAGAGCAGTTGATAACCTCCTGGCTAACCTGGCTTGCGAGCCAGAGGAGGCACCTTATTCTGAAACTAGAGGTGACGGGCAACAAATTTTTCCTCTACCATTTTTTAGCTCAGTTCAACCGTTTAAGCATGAAATGCATTTGAGCCGTCTTAAAATGAACACCCTGTATATCCGAGAAAATTCAGTTTAGAAAAATTTACTCCAATACTTGGCGCTTACGTATTGAAAGTAGGGAAAATAAAAAATTAAAAGAAAAAAAAAAAAAAAGAATATTTTGTTGCCACATGTAAAACAGCGTAACCGCTGTGTTGAGCAGCGGACTCTGTTGAACGCTGTTGAAAACGTCCTCCACACTGAGCTCTCTAGTTGCAGTTTACAGGATTGGACAGCGCAAACTGTATAAATCCACTGCTAACTTAATTATCCTGATCCCACCCTTGTATTTGGGTCGAATTTATTATCTGTGGGGACTTTTTTTTTTTTTATATATATATAACCACGAAATCCCAGTTATAACCATTTTGATAACTTTATTGAGATTTTGTAGCCTTCACTCCTGCCGGTCATATTGTTTTGCAGCATAAATCATAAACTGTTTATATTCACGCTTGCAAGAACCTAAGTTCCACCTTACTGGCCCATTTTAAGCTATTTCGGCATCAAAGGAACAAGAGCAAGAACTGAATTTCATAATTTTTTAAACGGTATTCTTTACGTTGTTCTTAAAACCCTCTTGCTGTACTCGCACTGTCGAGTACGCCGTTCACATTAAAAAAAAATATATACTTTTTGATTACTGCATTTAATTCACAATTTTAAAAAAATATTTTCATTAAATGGTAAAAATTAAATTTGGCGCTAACAGGTGGGTGTGCCCAATGTTCGTTTAATTAGACTAGCAATATCATCTGAATGGGTGGGCCCAGTCTGCTCTGTAGCTGGTTTTGTTGTAGTAAGATCCTCCTTTAAAGTGAGTTTCGGGTAATAAGTGCAACGTTAATCGTTTGCATTGTAGGTGTAAAGTAAGTTTCGGGTAATAAGTGCAACGTTAATCGTTTGCATTGTAGGTGTAAAGTGAGTTACGGTTAATAAATGCACCGTTAATCGTTTGCATTGTAGGTGTAAAGTGAGTTTCGGGTAATAAGTGCAACGTTAATCGTTTGCATTGTAGGTGTAAAGTGAGTTTCAGTGATAAGTGCAACGTTAATCGTTTGCATTGTAGGTGTAAAGTGAGTTTCGGGTAATAAGTGCAACGTTAATCGTTTGCATTGTAGGTGTAAAGTGAGTTTCAGTGATAAGTGCAACATTAATCGTTTGCATTGTAGGTGTAAAGTGAGTTTCGGGTAATAAATTCACAGTTAATCGTTTAAGAAATCAGTGGCGATTAAATTAGGAGGTACAAGTGGCAAATAAGTAGCTGCAGGCCTCGCGATCTCCGCATAAGTTGGTTTCTTTGGTCGTAATTCTTAAGCAATCTGAGAAGTCTTAAGTGGTAAAAGAATGACATGTTGCAGTAATTTTATTCTAGTTTAATCAAATCTATAAACATTCTAGCTAAACTTCCAACAAAATTACAAAATTTTTACAAATAATTTTAAGTAAAAACGACGAGAATTACAGTAACAGCCTAACCGTATGATAGAGTTCACAGGTATTTGTTCTAATATCTTTTAAATGCACGTGACAATGAATAAATCTATAATACCATCGAAGAAGCTTTTATTAGTCACTTTATTTGTAATATCTGGTAATTTGTAAAATTTACTGAAATATTTTTAAAATGTAAATTACTTGGGCAAAATTATCGCATTATAATTTTTTTTTTAAATTTTTTTTTATTGAATATAATTTTATGAATATTCAATCATCTTATAACGTGCCCACTTCGTCCACATCTACCACGAGGTAATTACCACTTGTGTTTACCGCTCAATTTTCTTTTATTAAAAACACTGATGCGAACATTTGTACTTCTCCTTAGCGCATTAATTAAAATTTCTAATTAATAGTTTATAGTAAAATGTATTTGTCTTCAATATTATACATATTCAAGGTACAATTTTCGATTTAAAAAAAGAAGCCATTTCGAAGATCTACAACTTATATTATCTGTAAAATTTGTTTTAGGGCCATTTCTGGGCTAGGAGTGTGCCTCTAATGTTCCATAACGGTGTAATGTATTAAATAATGTAACCATAATTCCAAATTAGAAGAAAATTACCTGATCCCAAGTACATTTAACACTGTATTGCCAATCCGAAGTCAATTTGACTCCAAAAACAAAAATAGGAATGGTCTCTGTTTCCCCACATCTCATTGGCTATTCCCGAAATGCTCTTAAATATGCTATCCCCACTCTCTCACCATTCGATAGTCACGGAGCTGAAGACCGTGGAATTCTTAGTTTCTTTTTGCAGATTACTTTACTTGAATCACAAGAGTAATTTTGACTCCAGATTGGCTTTACACGTAAATATATCGGGAGTCATTTCGACTCCTGCTTGGTAATATAAGTAGATTTTCTGTTATTATCTTGACTCCAGATTACCAATTTGGTCTGCCCTTACAGGGGATATTTACTTCTACTTCAAACCCTCTACCGTCTTCCTCGAGAAGAATTCTGAGATTTTCCTCTTAATAATTTTGAGTGTCATAAAATTTATATTTCCATAGATTATGAAAATCGAAAGCAAGATTCATTCATGTTTATTCTTTATTCAGCTAAATGTTACATGCTCAATAAACTGGATTGCTACACTCATCTTTACATCATGATTCAGTGAATCGAAATTTGTGTGCTAATCTTGTAAAACTTGAAGGCAGTCATTGTGTTTTTCTTTTTAATAAGATCAACATTTATTGCCTAAATGCTTATTTGATAAATTTACATAATTTTCATAGAAAGTATCAAGGCACAAAAAAGCCTCTTTCTAGAATTGATTTTCTGTCCGAATTGCAGTGCAAAAACTTGCAGCGAATTGGGTAATTTCCGATCCGTGTCACAACAGCGCACAGTAATTGAAAAAAAATGAAAAAGTCCCTGATCAGAAGGCAGTCCAGTCAGGGTTTTAGAAAATACTGAAATTACTGTGATCTTAAGTTGAAGTTAATTCCTTCTGCGTGAAATGTTAAAGCCGATTTGTGGACAAAATTTGTTTTTTTCGTCCTTAATTCCTATTCTTTCTCATCCTTTAATGCAAATTTTATTATTAAAATTGAAATCAGTGCAAACAAATATATAAAATTAAATTATGGAGTCAATATGACTCCACATTGGCAATAACTGACTAAGTTCGAGCATTGGCAATGCCGTGTTAACAGATTTTGGTTTCTATGGAGATATTTTTGTAATGAAGTTCCTGTTTTGGTCAACAGATATTCACCTCTATGGAATGTTTGAACCAAATTATAAAACATTTTCAATGATTTTTTCTTTTCTTTTTTTTAGAACTGTATGTAAAAATCAATTAATGAGAGATTTGCATTATATAATTAAGTTTACAAAGCTGAGGTGTGAATCTACGGCTACAAGAATACTACTAGTAGCCCATAGCATGCTAATTCTATAAAGACACGCTAATTTTCATGTTTTGCTTGATGAGTGGGCTTTTGTTATCAGGTAACAGGCGGTGTGGTTTAGACACGTTGCAAGTAAAAGTAACACCTGCATTACTTCCAGTGTCGAGTTCATCGTCTAGCACATTTAACAACGGTTTCCCTTAGCGCTAGAAACAGTTAGACCGTTAGGGATCATTCTATTGCTTTTATTTTCTGTGATTGTTCCTAAGTGGATCAATTTTTTTTTTTTTAAATTTCAATTTCACTGGGATTTTCCACACTTTTGGAGGAGTCATAGTTAGGAAAAAAAATAGAGAATCAATTGAATCAATTTGTGATTGACTAGGTTTATTTACTTATTTGCAACTGTACAAAGTATACAACTAGTAAAAGTGTTATACATAGAAACATTTGACTGTGCCACAGAGCTGGCTCAGTGCCACAACCAGGATGACGGGATGAGAGAAACCAGCCAGCGCTGGAACTCTCGAGAACTCCGTTTTAAGAGACGTGGGAGGATTGTCAGGATGTGACGATGTGGATTGACTGACTGTGCCAGAAGATTTGGGTGAACACAGAGAGTTTGCTGTGGAAATTTAGGAATTTATATCATGTCGTAGGGTGCGGTTGGAGGACATAGAATGGGCGCGTTAACGATTCGGCGGAGGACTTTATACTGGAAAAGATTGGATAGGTTGGATGTTTGGATGGTTTGGCAGAGCCTCACAATTCTGCTCCATATGTCCATATTGGTCGTAATAGTGTTTTGTAAAGTGTAAGTTTGTTTTGTACGTTCATGGAGGATTTTGGACCAAGGAGTCTCCTTAGTAGTCCGTAACGTCTGTTCAGTTCTTGTCTTTTAAATCTTGTGTGAGGGTTCCGGGTTATGGTCCTGGTAGAGCCCTAGATAACGAACCTGTGTGGAAGTCGGTAGGTCAGTATTGTTAATAGCTAGTGGAGGGCAGGTCTGTCTTCGTAATGTGAATGTCACCTGAATACATTTTTGGTAGTGTTAAGTTTAATCCTCCATGTTCTGCACCAAGCTTCTATGAGCTCAAGGCGTTCTTGGAGAATGTTGAAGAGACTTGAATAGGATCAGGGTGGGAAGATATTATGGCGGTGTCCATCGGCGTTGGTTGTGATTAGGGTTTGGGGATGGGTAGGGATGTCAGCAGTATAGATGTGGTGTATAGGATCGGTCCAAGTATGTTGCCCTGTGGCACGCCGACCGTGTATTGCATGAAGATCAGAGACCTCTCCATCGCATCTCACTCTGAAACAGCGAGGTAGGATTGCAGAAGTAGGTAAAAAGGAGTGGGGAGGAAATTTTTTAAGTTTAAATAGTAGTCCTGGGTGCCAAACTCTGTCGCCAAGCCTGGGCCACGTCGAGGAAGACATCCAGGCAGTACTTCTTCGTGTTCCAGAGCCGAGTGATTGTCTAGGTAACTATTTTATTTAGAAGACGCTACTAACTAAATAATCTCGATGTTCTCGAAATCAAAGAGGCATTCATAAACATTCCTAATTCTTCAGTAAGACAATTTTAAGACTATCTCACTAGATACTCAGCAGTTAGACATAAAAAAGATTCCAATATGGCAAATTTATTTTTTGAACATGGCAGCATTAATTATGTTGGAAATATCATTAAATAATTCAAAGATATTTCTTACTGGATAAATATGGCTCATGTTTACAGAATTCAAAGGGGATGTTTGTCGTTTCTTTGTTCAGGTTATGGAGAGAGTAGTTTAGAGAGCTATTGTTCTGTCTAGAGTATAAACATTTACTTTTACTAATTAAGGTATTGTTTGGACGACAAGCAGACTGCTCTTCTACACAGCTAAAGCTTGATTTATTTTGATGAGGAATAACGACTGGGGAAGATGCTTAGTTTACCTGGCCCCAAAATAGGCTATTATTTAGAAATATTACTTAGCTAAGTATATACATCCCGCAATTACTTAATCAATTTTTGCTCTGTCTAAACTCTTAAGTAGAATCAGAAATTTTACAAGATTTCGAATTCGAGTTTTGAAAGAAAATACAAGATTTGAAGTTTTCTGAAAATGAAAATTCTGGTTTCGATACTAACTCCATGATCTCTTACCAGAAATTATGCAATTAAATTGCCTTAAAACGTTTTTTTTTCCTTTATGCAACTGCATAATACATTGGACGCAACAAGCAAATATGACGATCGTATATAATACAGCATAAATATGAAATAGAAAGTAAAATAATGTAGAAAGTAAAGTAAAAACAAAACCAAATAATACTGCAATAAAACAAAATAAAATAACTAAATAAGTAAATAAAATAAAATCACTGGAAGGGCTTGAATGAAGGCCATCCAACGATGACCATCATAAGTCGGGTAATGTAAAATACCCAATGGACTGAGTACGAAGGATGCCCAGTTTATTATGAAATGTTGGACCAAAATTCCAAATAGACTTGAAAAGTGATTTTTCAGTTAGTTATTAGATTCATTTTGACCGTGGACTTGTGCGTTGAACTGATCTAACAGTTTGGTTTGAATCTTCCTCAGAGAATATGCCATTTGAATCTTCCTCAGAGAATATTTCATTTGAATCTTCCTCAGAGAATATTTCATTTGAATCTTCCTCACAGAATATTTCATTTGAATCTTACTCAGAGTATAATTCATTTGAATCTTCCTCACGAATATTTCATTTGAATCTTCCTCACAATATTTCATTTTAATCTTCCTCACAGAATATTTCATTTCAATCTTCCTCACAAAATATTTCATTTCAATCTTCTTCAGAGAATATTTCATTTGATTCTTCCTCACAGAATATTTTATTTGAATCTTCTTCAGAAAATATTTCATTTGAATCTTCCTCACAGAATATTTTATTTGAATCTTCCTCAGAGAATATTTCATTTGAATCTTCCTCACAGTATATTTCATTTGAATCTTCTTCAGAGAATATTTCATTTGAATCTTCCTCAGAGGAGCTATCCTTCTATCCTTGAACAGTAATATTTTATTACACTAAATATGTATAGTATTGATTTCAACTATAACTTAGTACAAATTTTAAGTTTTAATAAAATCTAATTATGCAAGAGAAAAGCACAATTAAGTTAACTCCAGATTTTTCTAGAAAGTAAAGTTTCTAGAGGGAATCTAGAAGGGGATTGGATTATTTCACTTTAAAATGTTCACTATATTGAAGCCAACTAATATTTAGAACCAATTCCACGGTTAATGAAAATCCATATTCTGTATGAGAATATAGATAGATTTTTCTGTCTCAGAAGTTATAAGAAAACCAAATAGCAATGGTAAGGTACGGCATTGTTCTATGTAAGTAACACCTTACTGACATGTGTGGGTTTCTTTAGAAACTGAACTTGGCTAATATTTGCTTGAACTATATAATATATTCTATGGAAATAAGATATTTCATTTAAACTGCGGACAATTATTTGTTCTACAAGTTGTTAAAACATAAGAAAACTTGATATCTCGTTGGAGGCGAACTTACTTCGAAGATGGCGCCACCCCCTACATTCCAGTAAACTTGGAATTTATTGCATACTTTAATTTAACATTTTGTATCGAATACATTTCATACTAAGACAATGTATTATTAATTTCACTCTCTGTAAGGGCAATTATTTGTCATTATTTATTTATTTATTTTGCTGATGCTACCTATATCGAGAATTCAGTCACCGCAACCTTTCTCTTACTGACGAAGTTCTATTCTTCAAACGCCAAAATATCTGAGTCACATTTAAGTCTTACGAACCTTATACAGTTAAAAACCATATAATGCACTTAAACTTTAAATGGAAATTAAAACTAATTCTTCCCCAAAAACTGCATTAAAACTAATTTTTTCCAGAAAAAGTTTTAAATTTATGTAATTTATAAAAGTTTACAAAAATAGTCTTGTCAATGAAAAATCATTTTCGAGAATGCGAACAATTTTTTGAGTAAAAAGGTATTTCCATTTGAAGAATTTTACTGACAAAGTAATCCCTCCTTATCGGTATACAAGAATGGCACTTACTAAGAGGGGATTTTGTTTTTTCAATACTTAGCCCAAAAGTACACTCAATGGAATTACTAAATAATTTACTAAAAAATGTGTAAATGAAATTATAGGGCCTATTATGCGGGCCCTTTTTTCAAATTTATAAACTTAGTCCCACTCTTGGTTTCTAATAGTAATCGTTTATTTTTTTCAGGCGGTCTTAACGTCTAACTACCAATTAGGTGTCGTGGACGGGGGCGGAAGCTCATACTTTACGATAGACAATTTTTTCTAACAAATAAAAAGTAGTCATACGCGGGATTCGAACCGGTGATCTCCTTCACACAAAGCTACGCTCTTGACCACTAGACCAACACCTGCCTCTGGCTTCTACTATTATTTTACAATTACTAAGTTAGTAAAGTGAATATAAATGGCACCTTAAAGTCTTTTTAAGCCTTACAGCCTTTCTCCATTAACTGTTTTTAATTGAATTTCGCCAATGTTACAAATAAACTGCCATATCTGCTCGCCCCTCTAAAAAAAAAAAGCCTTTCTGTTTGCTCTTTGTTCTAAAAGTAAAAGTAAAGTAATCGCCTATTTTTTCAGGCGGGGCTTAACGTCCAACTACCAATTAGGTGTCTTGGACGGAGGCGACTAGCAAACATATTTTACTGTAAATTTCTTTTATTAACCATTAAATAAAATCCAAGGCTTCTAGACCGGGAATCGAACCCAGTACCACAATACATATTAGCTTTACTGGTCTTGCCTCTAACCGCTCGGCTACCGTGGCGCCTTGCTCTTTGTTCTATTGCCAACTAGTAGGTTGCTGTTCATCGTCAATAAACTCCTTATCCAAAAAGGAAATCTTCAATTTCAGGAACATTGGAATTTTCCATCGTTGCACTAACATTGCATTTTATGGATAGACGCAGTGGCTTCACCAAATATCTCCTGCATACGATTAATTCATCAGATGTTGCTCTTATCTGGCAATAAATTTTACCGTACCATTTCCGTATTTAACCCGTTTTCTTCTTCTCTAACGTGCAGCCATTGTGCTAGAAAGTCGTACTTTCTTTTATCCGTCGTAATTCTCCTAGCACCGATTTGCCCAGAGTAATAAATACTGGTATCTCAGACGTTGGTAGTGTATTTTTTGTTTTTGTTTTATGTAATAAATCGGTTGCTTCTTGCTTTCCTATCGTTAATAGTCTCCGATACGTATTTATTAATACGAAAAAGCAAATTCGTATTCGAGGGTTTCGCTATTATTTTATTAAATAAACAAACTTTACGATAATAGAAGATACGAAGCTTTATTGTTTTTATAACTAACTATTTTTAGGAAAAAACAAAATGTTTAATTTTAATACATAAAGTATGCACTGCCTTCATTATAATTTTAACACTTCTCCTTACTGAAGCAAATTCTGTAAAAATTTGAAGCTTATCTTAAGTATCGCAGTGAAAATAAGTTAAATGTTCACCTTAGTGAAGATGTGGTCCATACGAACTGGCTGCAGAACTTTCAAATTTAACAGGACCTGTCCAAGAGTTTTTACGCCATTATTTATATCATTGACAACAGAGGCCGCTGTCAATTTCCTTTTGAATATTTTTTGTTGTAGTAGATCGAGCAGGTCTAGATAAACAAAAGCACTACTGTAATGTTCTTTATTCCAAACGAACACGCTGGGACATTGCAATACTTAATTAATCTTAACACTTAGCAGTTTTACTTTTACAATTAGCAGCAGACTTAATAGGTTATTTGTGTTTAAACTCATTTATTTTTACAATGAAAAACTAGTTCAAAACATTCCTCATATCTATCTTTGTGGCAATTCGTTTAAGTAAATAAAAACCTAATAATACAGAATGAGTGGTTACTGCCAGCCCTATAAACCCCAAAAATATTTTACTGGACGAAAAAAGGTATCTGCAGGAGACACGTTTGTCTGGTTGACCAGAAGAATTTGGGAAAAAGGTGCCTTTCCTTAAAGAAGTTCATCCTGACAATGATTCACTCCTGCACGACCATCTGATTTGAAATTGCATGGTAATTTTTGGGTTGGTAAGTGTTTTTAATGTAATTTTTTGGAAGATTGGGTTCCTTACAATGCTAAACTTTTCTTCCATAGAAGACAGAATTCTTGAAACGAAGGATGTTCTTCTTTTAACAAAATATATCACTGGCACTGGATCTTTTACCTCCAGATGGACATTATAATATTTTTAAAACTGGAGTGGTAGTTACAAGATGTTTTAAAAAACAACTTTGCTGGTCAGAGTACCAGTGTGCCAGGGTACATCATCCTTTAAAAGTATTCTGAAAGGGTTCTGTTGAAAGAAACTTACCAAAACAATACGTTCATTTTCGATAATACAATTACTACATTGCTAGAGACTTCTCCTAAGAGGATTCCTGAGGTCTGTGCTACACTTGATTGGAGAAAAGTGAAGAAATTATCGAAAGCATATTCAAAAATAAGTAAGTACGTAATTTAAATATTAGTAATACAAAATATAATCATTTTTGTCATTGAATAATTTTAATAATATTTTATAGGACATATTTCCTATAATATCAGTTACATAGATACGTATCTGAAGGTTGGGTACTTTAGCCAGTCTGAAGAGCAACATTTAACACTCCACGTTATTTCCCAATTTTTAAATTTGACTTCATTTTGGGCAGCATACGAGGGTCGTTTGAAAAGTCCGTGCAAAGTCAGAGAGATAGCACTACTGGCGCGTATCGAGGTTATGTTTAGTTAGTAGCATCTCTTGGAAGAACACACACCAAGTTTCAGCCAGATCGGTCTATTTCTTTGTGTTTGGCATTCGTTTGAATCGAGGAAGTCGAGTGATTTTCAAAAAATGGACGAAAAAGAATTTCGTGTGTTGATTAAACACTACTTTATGAAAGGCAAAACGCCTGAGGAGACTAAAGAGAAGCTTGATAAACATTATGGTGACTCTGCACCTTCGATTAGAACAGTTTATAAGTGGTTTCAAAATTTTCGGAGTGGCCATATGGGCACAAGTGACGCTGAACGTTCTGGACGCCCTGTTGAGGTTACTACTCCAGAAATCATTGATAAAATCCATGATATGGTGATGGATGACAGAAGAGTGAAGGTGCGTGAGATTGCTAGTGCTGTGGGCATCTCGAATGAACGGGTACATAATATTTTGCATCAACATTTGGACATGACAAAGCTATCCGCAAGATGGGTGCCGCGATTGCTCACGCTTGACCAAAAACGAAATCGTGTGAAGTGTTGCAAGGACGGTTTGCAGCTGTTCCAGAAAAATCCGCAGGACTTTAAGCGTCGTTTCGTCACTGTGGATGAAACATGGATACATCACTACACTCCTGAGACCAAAGAACAATCTAAACAATGGGTTACCAAGGGGGAATCTGCGCCAAAAAAGGCGAAGACCGTTCCTTCGGCCGGAAAGATTATGGCGGCTGTCTTTTGGGATTCGCAAGGAATAATCCTCATCGACTATCTGGAAAAGGGTAAAACTATTACAGGTGCATATTATTCATCGGTATTGGACCGTTTGAAAACCGAGCTGCAAGAAAAACGCCCACGATTGGCCCATAAAAAAGTCCTTTTCCATCACGACAACGCACCAGCTCACACCTCAGCAGTTGTGAACGCAAAATTAATGGAAATAGGGTTCCAACTCGTTTCACATCCCCCCTATTCCCCAGACTTGGCTCCCTCGGACTACTATTTGTTCCCCAATATGAAGAAATGGCTGGCGGGAAAAAGATTTTATTCAAACGAGGAGGTGATTGCAGAAACGAATGGCTATTTTTCAGTGTTGGACAAATCCTATTATTCGGAAGGGATCAACAAACTAGAGCAGCGTTGGACGAAGTGTATAAGCCTAAAAGGAGACTATGTTGAAAAATAAAAAAGGTTTACCCCAAAAAATTAAGTAGTTTTTATTTTTGCACGGACTTTTCTAACGACCCTCGTATACCACTTTTACCGCAAATAACTTTTATTCCCAACTTGCTATCTGACGCATAAGCAGCACAAATCTCTTGTTATAATGGTCAAGAGCTTGGCTTTGTGTGTAGGAGATCACTGGTTCGAATCCCGCGTATTACTACTTTTTATTTGTTAGAAAAAAATTGTTTATAGTAAAGTATGAGCTTCAGTCCCCCGTTCAGGACACCTAATTGGTAGTTGGAAGTTAAGCTCCGCCTCAAATGGGCGATTACTTTATTTTTAATTTCATATTCAACAAATCAGTACCAAAATTCTATAAGTGCGGGAAACCCATATGTTGCTTTGACGAAAAATTATCGACCAGAAATCTTTGAGTTATTTCATCCTATTGTGATAGATAGATAGATAAATAAACCTTCATTGTATTTATGTACAATAAATACAGACATGAAGTGCCAATGTACAGCACATTTTAACCTTCATAACAATAGTATGGGGAAAGCTTAAGATTTGAAGGATACAGAATGCAGGGGAGAAAGGAAGGAAAAACCTGTAGCTATTGCAGAAAGTTAGAGAAGGATGTGTTTTAGTCTTTTGTAGGGAATAGAAGGATCTGTAGTAGGCTATGTCCGCGGCAGAGTGGATTAGGATGGCAGTCTAGGATGAAAAGGAGTTTCAGCAGACTGATTTTGGATATAGGAGTGTACGGGGGATAGTAGATGCAGTCTCGTGGAGTGAGTCAATTCTAGTGCGTCGTGGAGAGTCTGAGAAATTTGTTCTTGTGTTGTCCTGGAGTTTCTTGATGTTATTGCTACAAGTCCAGGCTCCAAGCGGAGCTGGCGGAAATCAACATCGGCATCCTATAGTGAAGCTGCAATCAATGAGGACTAATAGCGAAGCGAACTAACCTTAAAATAACCCAGAAAATGGTTAGAGAAAGATGCAGTAAAATGATTTTACTTTGAAGATATGGGTAACTATATGAGTGCATAGTTTATTGGAGCACATATACTCATTATGTAGCTGAACGTCATTACTAGACAGCGAGCAGCGGGTACGCCTTGTAAGTATGTCCTCGTTACTCGTCTCTCAATTAAACACAAGTGCAGGTAGAATTAAGAGCTCTCATTCACTCGACAAGTTTGTTATGTTAAAACCGCCCGTTCACTTCACTCCAGAGCCATTAGCATTTTACACTACTAGCACTGCATGTTCACTACAACGCTGTCTACTTTCTACTTACAAATGCATATCCTGGCACTTCTTCTTTCCACCTTTCGCCGGAATTATTAATATAATTAGGACATTATGGGGGATGTACACACACATACACCCCAAAAAAAGTTACAGTTTTCTTCCAAGAAGTTCTCAGGATCCCAAATCTGATACCCAGAAATCCCAGCAGTTACCATTTTGAGGCCCCCCCTCTGAATCAGCGAAAATGTAGCCTGTGTATGTATATGTTTTATCTCTTAACCCTGGGGATGACGCGAGGGCACCTATGTCACCTAGTGTTCATAAGCACAGAGCTTAATAATTTGATAAATGAAAAAAAGTCGATTGGGCGATGTATGCGACTAACTATTTTTCTAACCTTCCATTTCCATAGCACGATATCTCAATCTTGTGCGCTACAAAGTTCATCGTGCATTGATTCATGCTTACGTATTGTAAAGTATTGTTGCTTTTACTGCTTATAACTAACGAAAGCAAGTTGGTTCACATTTATAGGAATAAAATGTTTTGTGGATTATGAATTGACTTTGTAAGATCTAATTAAGGCCACAAATAGAAGAGAAAAAGTAAAGACCCACAAATGTTCAAAGAATAATTAGAAGGCAGGGTATACCTGAATATCAGATTTCTGAACTGGCGTCAATGAGCGGATGTAAAGGGTGCTTGGCTATATCTACAGAAGATACCCGGATGAAGCAACAAGAAAGTGGTGTAGCCGTTGCTAAAATTGGATCTTAAACGAACAATTAAAAGAAATTTGCGATAAAAGTTTCGGCGAAGAGTCTTTATAAATACCTCTTGAATTACATTTTTTTAATGATTTAAGGCGCATCAACAGCTGAGGTCATTAGCGCCCGGAGCTTTTTCCGGTGCACTGCCGGCTTCCGGACAGTGTTTTCTCGTTACAGACAACACTGTCCATCACCGGACAGTGAGCTGTAAGAAGCTCCTAGGAAGAGAAAATCTAAGGGTCGGCCACGGGATTCGAACCCGGGACCTCCGCGTGGGAGTCCAGCATGCTAACCTCATAGCTAATCCCTTCCCTTGAATTACATTATTATTATTATTATTAAGTATTATTTTACTTTAAACTAGCTGTACCCGGCCACGCTGTGGCTCAGTCCGCCGCGAAGCAGCAGCAGATAGATTCAGCGATAGCATTCCCGATTGATTGAGAACATTGTTCGCGATTTCTAAGTACAAATCTTCAATCATTGCAACGCTTCGTTGTAGATTTCTGCTGTGAAATCCATGTTCATATTCTAATTTTCCTTGCGTATTCGATGGATACCTTCAGCCTTGTCCGACTTATATTTCTCCCATATCTCTGTTGGAGATGAAGGAGAGCTGGCGATCAACATGATTGCAAACAATATGGTTGCAAGCGTCATTAATGCATACATCCCAGTGTCGGTCGTTCTCCAATAAATTCAGAGCTTTGACACTGCACTGCGGAAAATGGCATGTGGTAACGCTGGTTGTCCAAATTCTCAATTGCTGGAAAACGTTGGACCGGGGCACCTTTACCAGCCACAGCATGCGAAAAAAGAAGCATTCATCTTGATTGGGATTTGCACGGTGTACAATCTGCCTATCGTAGTTTCTTTAAATATGCGCCAGGTTGTCCGTCGACTTGCTCTCCTCGTTTGGGTCGTTCAAATGATTTTCTACTCGCATTCCATATGTGGGCACATACGAATACAGCAGTGTTTTCGTAAACGCAAAGCAGTTAACATTGTATCTATGAACATTCAATTTAACAATGCAATCGGAAACATTGAAATGGAATCGTAAAATATTTAGTATTGCGTGTGTTGCTTTTAAGTCCCAGAGATGGCGCTGTTTTTACCTGTCACAGGTGTGACATCTACAGGGTGTCCCAAGCTATATGGATAACGACTTTTTCTCGGAAACTAAGATAGCTAGAAAAAAAACTAAAAAATACGTGTTCCCTTAGTTTTTTGTTAGAAATCCAAATTTAATTAGTAAATTTTTTTTCGGTGCTTCCAGAAGCGAGATACAGGCACCAACTTCATTTTGGCAAATGGGGAGTTGTGGTTTTTATTTAAGAAATAGATTCCTCTATTTTTTTAAAGAAAAATTTACTTGAACGGTTTTTTTTCTGTGAGCGATATTTTACAAGTTATGAATGAAAACATGATTCTTATAAGAAATGTCAAAATGATAATATTTTAACGGTTTTCTGATTGAATAAGAAGAAAAGTACTATTTTATTATAAATTTTACTCCTCATTAATATTACAGATCATGCTCGAAATGGCCTCCACTATTAGAGATGCATAGACATGCTCTTTCCTGCCAATTGTCCCTTACTGCCTAAGAAATAGATTCGGCTTTAACCGAGTTACAGGAATCTATTATTCTCTGCTTTAGTTCATCTACAGATGCAATCCCGGCTTGATTCTGATACACCTGGATTTAGAAATGCTTTTAGATAAGCAGAAATAAGGAAAGAAAGAAAAAAGTTATGAATAATCACTTCATTTTTCTGGTATCCCCAAAGGAAATAGTCCATAGGTGTCAAATCCGGTGAACGAGGTGGCCACAGAATCGTCCCCTGTGTCGATATAACACGTCCATCAAATTTCCTATCACATGCCTGATGGTGTTATATCGACTCGGGGGCGATTCAGTGGTATTAATGAGGAGTGAAATTTATAATAAAATAGTACTTTTCTTCTTATTCAATCAAAAAATCGTTATAATATTATCATTTTGACATTTCTTATAAGAATCATGTTTTAATTCATAACTTGTAAAATATCGCTCACAGAAAAAAACCGTTCAAGTAAATTTTTCTTAAAAAAAATAGAGGAATCTATTTCTGAAATAAAAACCACACCTCCCCATTTGAAAAATTGAAGTTGGTGCCTGTATCTCGCTTCTGGAAGCACCGAAAAAAATTTACAAATTAAATTTGGATTTCTAACAAAAAACTAAGGGAACACGTATTTTTTAGTTTTTTTCTAGCTATCTTAGTTTCCGAGAAAAAGTCGTTATCCATATAGCTTGGGACACCCTGTATAGGGTAGGTATATGAAAACACGCTGGTATTCGAACGCATCTTTTTTGCCCAAATTTCAAAGCAATGGATGAAAAACTTTCAAAGATTTAAGTTTTTGAACAAACCAACATTTACATTTTTATTTTTTATAGATACATTAAATCTTTTTTAAATTTGTCTAATCTTCATTATAGTTAAATTACGTTTCCTAAAATAAGGTACGAAATTGGGTTTTCCAAGAACCAGTTCCGGGATTTATAAAATCCCCAATTGAAAATACCACTTAACTAAATGCATTTTTCAATTTTGTTTTTGAGTTTTCTAGAAATTGACAATTAATTTTTTGTTGCAACAATTTTAACTCCTTATTATACTTGCAGTTCTACCAAAACCCTTAATTTGATGCATTTATTAAGGCAAAATTTCTAGGTGCGAGAGATAAGTAGGTTTAAAACAATTTTCTCTAACGATTTTATGGGATTTAAGCTGCCGAACTTTTTATAGGCCTATAAATGTAAATGTTTACTTTTTATTGTAGCATGAGTTTTTTTTCCCCCTTTTTCAATAACCATGCAATTTAAAGAGATATTTTATTTATTTGTAAAAGTTCTATGCACTAGAGTCGCTATAAAAAGTTTATACTTGAATAAAGAAATATTGAACTAGAACATATACATTATATATTATATTTTTACGAGTAGGCGTCTCGATAGCCGAGCGGTTAGAGGCGAGACCTGCAAAGCTATTATGTATTGTGGTACTGGGTTCGATCCCCAGGTTTAGAGGACTTGGATTTTATTTAATGGTTAATATGAGAACTTTATAGTAAAGTATGTTTGCTAATTGCCTCCGTAATCACAATACCTAGATGGACGTAAAGCCTGCCTGAAAAAACAGGGATTACTGAAAACAGAGGTTTCTTAGGGCGCAACACCCACGCTAAATTTCTTTCTGTGCGATACATGGTTTCAAAAATGTTATAATATTAAGAAGAATTCAATAATAATATTTCCAAAATTTATAGTTTAAAACATTGAGCATTTTTTGTAATAAAAAGTATTACATATGTGATTCATTGTTTGAATAGCATGGATGACAAATCAGATTGAATTTGATCTAAAATCTGATTTGTGCAACAAGAGCGTGTAAAATAGCTTTTAATAGAAGCAAAATGTTCGTAGCAGATGAACCACTTTGCTTAGCTGTTAGTACGCTGGTAATTTTGCTAGCACATGCAGGCTTACTTTGCCTATTTTGAATATGGCTATAACCGATTCACATGTGGCTTATGAATATATATATATATTTTTACATCCAACACATGTTAGTAGTGATTACGCGAACAGGCAACTCGCAGTGATAATCTACTCTTGTTAGCTTCATTTTTAATTTCATTATAAGTCGCTTTCTGCTATTTACATTATAGCATTTTACATTACCACTCTGTTCACTTACGTTATACTTTTAGTGTCCAATTTGTGTACATTTTTATAGCCGGAAATACTTGTTTAGATCCTTTCAGTGCTAGGTTATGTTCTGGCTTCAATTTCACTCAGCTGTAACACACGTCCCAGCGTTAAAATGCCTATATCCTAAAATTATAAGCTTTCTAGCTCCTAAAAACTGTCAAATACCAGATTTTTAAGAATTGTAACCGTGTAGGTTGGCAGAACTGGCGGGGACTGCTAGCGCCCCTAGCGTAACCTGACCAAAACTATCTTCTCGCTCTAACACGCTAAAAATTTTCATTTTTAAAAGATCCCAAATAATTTTTTATCGCATTGCAGGGCGTAGTAATCCAAAAAAATTCATTAAATGAATTTGAATTTGAAAACTTCACTTTTCCCAGTGTATAAATATTGTATTTTGCAGGAATTTTTCTCATTTTTGAAAAGTCCCATTCCCTTCCACAAATAAACGATGATTTATTTGTTAAGTAAGCTTTGAAATGCGAGAAACCCTTGTTTTTGCCTTATTTTGCTCAAAAATGTCTTTTTTATTGATTTTGAATGTCGAAATTTCATTTTTATTATTTATAAAATACATCAATCTGTCGGAAATTCCCTCAGCTTCAAAATGCATGCATTGGTTTTGCAAAAAACTGCATTGTTTTTTCTATTTATTAGGCTTAAAAATGCAAAAAAAAAAAACGTTTTTCCCGTTTTTTGACCTGGAAAATTAAAAAAAAAAAAATCCACAACGTAAACCGATTTGGTTTTCAGTGGATTTGGTTAGTTTTGATCCAAATAATAAGGAGAAAGAAAAATTTTTCATGTTGGTGAACTTTTCAATTAAAATCGTTCTAGGCGAACCGTGATATATTCTTGTAAATATTTCTGTACCATCGCTATAAATAGAGACTGTGCTTTAACTTTAACTGAGCTTGTCCGGAGACATACGAAGATACTGATTTCCCCTTTTTTAACCATTAACAAGTGATAAAGTGCCAGCAAGGAGGCTAGTCTGGTGCCTATTTACCAACCTGTGGAATGGAAGTATTAAATAGAAAATTTTGAAGTCATAGGATCCACGGAACGAAAGGCCACGCTGATCACCAGAAGGTGTTCCTCCGGTTCTGCCAAAATTGAATATGCAGATGTCAGTCTTCAGGCATCAGCTTTTAACAGTCTGCAATGTCCATAATTAGTCTACTTTCACTGTAGACTGTAGCCCTATATGGATCGCAGTGGCAAAGGCTTTCTGGTCAACCTCTTGTAGAATGTAATCTATGGATGCAAAAGACATATTCTAGATCTAACAAGCGAGACAAGTCACTTAGTTTATATTCCTGCAATAAATATCGGTAGTGACAGCCAAAATACAACAATTTACTGGCCCATTCTAGCTAACATTTCTTAATTTTTTCTACGTTTTTGAAGTTGTAATTCCCGTTTGCACCATTTTACACAGTTTTATTTGTGCAAAAACTCACTTTCCATAAAAGAGAGTTACGAAATTAAAATACGATTAAAAGTAATTGTATCTTTATTATTATAAATTGAAGATATTCATTTCCTCTGTTCACATGCTTCCGCCTTCATTTCCGCGACTAGAGTGGTGGCAGAATCATTTGGCATTGCTGGGAAGATGCAATGTTTGTTTTTTTGAGAAAAGTTGTTATAACTGCATAAGAAATAAGCTCCTGGTTTGATTTCCCCATCAATTTGCGTGCTCTAGTAATTTCTGATTCGCTTAAGCTTTAATTTCTTCCGCAACCCTTTTAATCAGCTCTGGCCAAGTCTTCTTACACCTAGCCGTTTATCTCAGAACGTAACACATCATAATGAAATGACTGAGTGAAGGTACACGGGCAACACGACCTCCATAAACTTACTTCCTGAATTTTCCTAAAAGTAATCAAATTCTTTTTATTTTTATTATGACTTCTATTTTTATATTACTTTTAAATAATTGTCCATTAAAAGAAATAATGAAAATTCAGAAAGTCCGAGTTGACATTAAGAAGAAAAATGGTTCTAGCACTTATTAAATATTGTAAATTCCTTAAACGAACAATTTATATCGATTAACTGGAAAACGTTTTAGCAGAATCATTTGTCAAGAAGAGTTGACATCAAATTAATCATACGGCTTTGTACAATTGTATTTTTCATTGGTGAACTGGTCGGGCGAACAGCGCGTCAGTGGCAGGACGGGGGTAGGGACTTGCCGGTGGCTGGCTTGTCGATATTCCAATATCATCATCTCCATGACTGACAAAAATTATGTTATTTGTCCAGCAGAGATTGGTGGTGTATAGTACTGGCTTGCCAAAAACGCAGTTAGTATTTAATCCAAATGAGAGATGCTTCTAGAATGCGAGGCTTAGCCTTTATCTGCTTAATTACAGACGCCAGAGATCCAACAATTTGGGAAAATACATATTTTGAGATACCATGAAAAATGAAAAAAAAAAATTTTTTTTTCTCAATGAATGGACTGAATACGTAGATATCTCGTTCTCTGAGTATTTGTGTACATGTCGGTGTGAAGGAATTATTTAACATTTGATGGATGAATGGATGGATGGGCTGAAAGATTTCCGAAGTAGTTTTCTTATAACCAAGACTGAACGAAATCGGCTAGTATAATATAGTTGAATGACTGGTATTAACAATTTATAGGGAACCTCAAAACTAATATTTCCGATGAATAATCGATAATAACGAATTTACGTGATTGTAATACTTTCAGTTACCTATGAATGGTATTAACAATTTATAGAGAACCTCAAAACTAATATTTCCGATGAATAATCGATAATAACGAATTTACGTGATTGTAATACTTTCAGTTACCTATGAATGGTATTAACAATTTATAGGGAACCTCAAAACTAATATTTCCGATGAATAATCGATAATAACGAATTTACGTGATTGTAATACTTTCAGTTACCTAGTATAGTAAGAGACAGTTATAAAAATTGCACACTTAAATAATATACGTCATTCTTAAAATAACCTTCATAACTGACTCAAGCGACATGAACTTAACTAGTTCCAATCTCGAAATACGGACTCGAACTGTATGTGCTTACATTAGTTTAAATAATTATCATTTCAAATAATTACTGAATACTATTGCTTTGTGTTAGTAACCTATTATATATGAGATACGTTTTCTTTCTGCTTTCCTGTACCAAAATAATGTACAAACACGAGGTTTTAAAACTAGTTTACTTTTAAAACTTTTATTTTTACAATTAAAACATTATTTTAGGTCCCCAAAGCTTTAACGATCCCTTTAATATAGAAGCCAGAGTAGAACGTCCAAAGTATACCGCTGACTAAGGGGACAGTTTAGTATTATTATAAAATTGTTACGAGATTGGATGGTACAAGATACAATTGGGATTGTTAATAAATTGGAGTAAAAGTCCAGGTCTCATATTACCACATTAAATAAAAATTTAAGACCTAGACCGAGGTAATCGAACCCAGTACCTCAAATATATCTTTAGCTTTGCGGGCCGCGCCTCTAACCCTCACGGCTACTGTGACGCCTAACACTAGTATAATATGCTCAGAGTAAATAAATAAAATACTGCCCTTGATACTGGGTATAACCTACGCATTTTGTTTCGCTCTTAATTTAATTAATTTTTAAAATCATTACAAAGTTTTGTGGAAGAATTTGCGCCAGAGATATTTATAAAATATCCAATAATAGTTTTTTTCAGTAAAATCCAGCCGTATTGTTCAGCAACAAGTGTGCAGCTTACTGGCCAAGTAAACTTGAAACTTTTAGAGACGTGATCTGAGTCTGGTACTAAACAGAATTCAGAAAGTATGTTGTAATTTAGTTAATAACGATACCTCCTTCGACCACTAGCGTCTAAATAGAATTAAGGAATTCTATGAATAACTTTCTTTTTTTTTTTAGGAAATCGCCATTTCTTAATTGATTGGTGAGGAACATTTGCAAATTAAGGACGCATTGCCTGGCTACTTCCTCCTGATACCATTGCTAGGAGGTTAAAAGTAAGCATAGTGCCTCCTGATCACCGCTGAAGTTGTACAGAAATCAAATTTATTAACTAAATTCTCCAATTATATCATTACTATTCAAAAATATGAATATTTTTTCCAGCAATAAATTATGAATCAGTAAAGTAAATAATTCACTCCTTATAATATGAATTATGTTAAATGTAAAAGAAAGTATTGGTTGGTAGTATAAAGAAGAGATGAGAGTATGGTTATGACGTGCGGTTGTTGATTGACTGTTGACGGTTAATATATTCAATATTGTTAATTGAGTTGATTGACTCTCCCTGTGCATTTATGACTCAGAGAAATATCGATCCTGAAATTGCATTGGATCCCATGGGCTTAGTTGAACAAAATAAAAAGATCTATGCTTCTCATTGGTCGGGGCGAGGCCTAGGAGGTGTGACCACCTTCTTCACAGATTTCTATTGGTCTAACGACCGCCTACATTTTAACTTCCAAAATGCCACTCCAATAAAGTGAGCCAATTATTTATTGCTAATTATTTTTATTAAAAATGCTTTTAAAATTTATCTTCATCAATTTTCCACCATATTAGTTATCGAATTATGCAATAAAACATTCTAGGATGTCTTGCTTCTACAATCGCTTATTCTTCTTGATCTCTAGCCACAAATGGATGGTGTTTGTATCGTATATTACACAGAGAACTATACATTCAAGCCATTCACACTCACATGACCAAACTAACAGACAACTTCTTCCTCACCCTTCACACAAAAATGATAATTATTAAGAATACTTAAATATTTAATAAAGACAATGATTAATTAGAGATAATTATATTATTAGGATAATTTAAAATTTTTAAAAGATAATTATTTTAAGTAAATTGTTTAGGTATTCTTTTAATTATGTATGGGTTTTTTAATTTAATTTTGTACTACGAGCCACGAGTTGTACAGGCTTGCCCAAGAATGTGTGTGCTCAGCGCGTTGGGGTTGGACAGTGCATTTTAGAGGTAACCAAGCGAATCGTCGCGGAGGGGATGGGAATTAAACAATTTGAAATCAAGTAAAACTAAGTGGATTTAAATAATAGTACGTGATAAAAAATTATTAAAATGGAGTGTAAAAACCGTTACCTGCTTCTAATAGAGAATTCAAAGAGTCTTAATATAAATTTCTGGCGTTGATGGAGCTAGCTGGTGTGTGTAAGAGTTGGGGGTGGATCGCTGTGGAATGTGTAATAACTTAAAACTTTCTTAGTGCTGACGCTGGGTAGACTGGATCGTCTAACTAGGCAGAAGAAAGGGGAGGCACGGGCTACAACTATGCCTCAAGTATGAAATGTAAATAAATTTCCTTAACCAGGTTCCACTTAATAGAGTTATTTTCAATATCCATCTTTTTTACTTGTTTTCACCACTGGAGCGCCACTAGCGAGTCCTCAAGTACGGCTTCCAGTATTGACCAATCATGGTTGGTATTACCCAAAGCCTTTTCTTAGGACCACTATTGTTTTTTGGTCACGATATATATTTATTTCGAGGCTAATGTAGCCTTGAATGATAACCTAGGCCACGAATGGGCTCCTAAATCTCCTGAATCGGCTCCAAATCTCTTGTTTAATCTTCACATCCTTACCTTTTACCCATCATAATAATTGTTTTACCAAAATCTGTTTAAGGTTAATCTAAAACTCATGACTGCTTACTTGGAGTGGCTATTTCATGGTCGAGTCGGTTCTCCTTCTTTTGGTGCGACTATAACAGCCGATTGCCTCCCCAACGATCTACTAACCACATTTCTCTGTTGATAGTGGGCCTCCTGCACTAGAGCTACTAGAAGACTTTTCTTAAAATACTTCTGCACGCTTTCTTTTCACCTGAGTTTAGGATGACTCTTCTTGGTTGCAACCTGTCAGGCTTCCAGTTGAAGACTTTCTCGGCACTTCTGCTGTCTTCCACTCGCAGAAGTCGCCCGAACCCTTTCATTCTCTGCACCCAGACCTGGGAGTATTTGTTAGTATCATCACAATTAGTATCAATCTATTTCTTCCTTCTTCGCCGCGTGCAGGTTGTCATTAAACACGTTTCATTACCTGCCGCTTAAACCCATCAAGTAGATTCGCAGATAGTTGTTGAGCTTTAAGGTTCCGAGCAGTACTTTATTATGACCGGCTTTATTAAGAAATATACTCTCTGAATTCAGTACTGACCAATCGGCTCTTTTGCGCTCTAGCAAGAGCGAAATAGGCTCTGTGTCTAGGCAATATCTTTCGATGCACCTCCTCTTCCACAACCAGGTTATCAGGAGATACAGGAAACTGCTCACTGTTTCCAAATCGTCGTTGGTAAAACTAAATATTGGCGCTGGCGGTGGGATGGCACTTTCTGTTCAAAATACAAGAATCTTGGTCTTGTTTCCATTCATACAGAGGTCCATCCTGCACGCCTCAGACAACGGCTTCTGGAAGACCTTAACAATATCGTCTGCGGGTGACGCGTCATTTTATTACAATTATCTCACGATCGCTCTAAACCTGTTATTTCCATCACCTCTTGAAGGGTTAACTAGGGGGAGATTTTTGTCTGTGATTTGATTGCAGATTAGGATTGTGCCACACTCTAAAATAAAAGAAATACTAGCAGATTATTTAAAGTATTTTTGAGTGGTGCCAGACAGAATTTTGATTAATTTATCACCAACCAGAAAACGAGTAAATGTTTACTCGCTCGTTGTGATTTATATAATTAATAGTAGAGCCTTGGAGGCCTAATTAAATTTGATTAATGCTAGCTACGGTAAAATAACAAAATTTACATTCCAAAGAATGGGCAATCTCCGCCGATTAAAAGTTTCTCTGGCTAAAACGTTAGTAATAAAAACTTACAAATTCACTTATGATTTATTAACGGTCATTAAGAAGAATATTAATGTAACCTTTGTTTAAAGCAAACACCTGCATTCAAGAAATTTTTTTAACTTAGATTATTGGATTTCATTTTTACCAAGTGGGGGACTTCGTAAAGTTATAAGAGTGATAAAGTAATAAAGGGAGTCCCTTTTGTTACCATTCACTAAGAACTGCGTACTCTAATAACTTTAGTCTATCTCACACTAAGTAAGGGAAGTACAGCGATCATGCGAAACGTTACGCGACGATTGGGATCTGCCACCTGCGGATTCGACCAGAAATACCACTTTTCAATAATGATTTCTTTTTTCTTTACTTAAAAATGGGTCAAACGGCGTTTTTTATAATTTTTAGAACACATGGTGCCCATCCTGGTCTGCAATATCCTTTATTTAAAAACAGTTTTCCAGTATAATTCTATTAAAGGCGCTTCTGCAAAAAGGAGGTGAGTGTTGGCCTTATCTTTTAAGTGCTCGTTAAAATGTTTTGCACCTTCCTCAGTCTTATACGTAACCTTACGCAATAGCAATATCATAACCAATGAAGGATCACCTGATTATATGATTATTGCTAGCTGAAAACCTTTTAGGCGCCACGATAGCCGAGAAGTTAAAGACGATGCACGCCGAGCTGATTGTGATACTGGGTTCGATTCCTTGTCTACTAGTTATTGTAAAGAAATTTATAGTAAAGTATATTTGCTAATCGCCTCCGTCAACGACAATTAATTAGATAGTCGGACTTCAAACTCGCCTGAAACCATTGGCATTACCTTTACTTAGTTGGGTTAAATGAGTTGGCTGAAATTTAGAGTTTGAAGGAAACTCAAAAATGTGTGATTAACTTCAACGCGGTTTGTAGAGCAACTTTATTCACGCATGGAACTCATTAAATAAATTATCATTCTCAAATAATTTCACCAATACAGAACAGACTCAATCTTTTTCTTTTTTTTAACCATCTTTCAACAAGTAAATATGATTCCGTATAATATACAAAAATTAATTGAAAGAATTGAATGAGGGCCATCCAACGATAACCATCATGAGTCGATTAAGACAGGATGCCGTTGAAGTGAATTTGAAGGATGCCCTTTTTCTATCATGCGATCAGGTGATCGTGAGGCCATCGACTCTTCATTCTTCGGCGAGGATTCGAGAGAAGAATAGTTTGGGATAGATGGTTTATTAGCGGGTTGAAGTGTTGGGAAAGTTTGGGAATGAAATTTAACGGGTGTAACGGGGGATTTGGCTAGGTCAAGGACAAAAGGGTAGAAAGGAGGGTTAAGGATTGTGCGTAGGATTTTAGATTGAAGGGATTGGATAAAGGTTGGGATTGGAACGCTTTGCAGTACCGTACAGTTCAAGCCCCTATGATTGGGGCTAGTAGAGCTGTGTTGAGTTTCTTTTTGTTGGTAAGAGACAATTAGGAGCGTTTGTCGAGGAGTCTTTTGGTCATTCGGTATTCGTAAGTAAAGTTCCTATCGCTTGAGTCAGGCATGGGGGTTCCACGTAAGGCATTTGTCGGGGTAAAGCCCGATATATCGCACCTTATATGCCGGAGGAATAGGAATATGGTTCAGATAGATTGGCGGGAGTACTTTGTGATTGAGAGTAAAGGTTAGGTAATGAGATTTAGACTAAATCAATCAAGAATTAGAATTAGAATCAAATTAAAATGTAGGCGGTTGTTAGACCAATAGAAATCTATGAAGAAGGTGGTTACACCTCCTAGGCCTCGCCCCGACCAATGAGAAACGTTGATTTAATTTTAGTTCTAATACGGCATGTATATTTACTGAAATTAAATCACGAAGCCAATGACGCTTAAGACGTCTAAAGTGAAAGTCATAGAAAAATTAAATGATTCGTCGATTTGGTTTCCAGTGGTGGCTGAATCATGTTTTCGTCAGTAGCGAGGCGTGGTTAGTTTATTTGAGTAGACTGTAGTAAAACTTCTAACGAATTCCTCCGATTATCGAATACATTTACGAGTATGTATTATGGACATAAATTAAAGTAATGTATCATACCGCTGTTTTTATCTAATACACAAGGTTTTACTATTTCGATCCGATTTCACATATTTATCAATCAATCAGCAAAGATTGGTCAATCATTTTTGATAACAGAATTTGACCTAAAACTAAGTTTTCGTCCAACACTAATTTGCTGAGTGAAGGTTACAAAGTATCAATGTTATTTAAAATTTAAATGGACAGTGAAAACATTTTTTTCCAAAAAAATTAAAATAAATTAACGAAAACTAGTATGCATTCAGAGGTTCTGTATGTTTTGGGCATAGGTATTGTTTTAGAATTGTGAAGTTGGAGTTATATTTTACAAGAAGGGGCATGCGAATTCAATCATACATCACTGAATTATCAAGTTCATTTGAACTGGAAACTAATTATCATTGAATTAAATATTTACGCGCGCACAATCGCACCATGTAACTTCTCTCATTCAGTTAGCAAGGGTAGTATGGGACGGCAAATTTGTTTTAAGTCAAATTTTCTACACAACTGATTAATCAATTTCTGATCATGGATGTAAATCCGAAAGCGGTCTGAAATATTAAAAACTTGCTTGCAACGACAAAAAAAAAAGCACTGTGGGTTTAGGATCGCATATTTTCAAGGTTAGGAGATGATACTACACTAAGGGACTCGTGGTAAAATTTTAATTTAGTAAAAATTCAGAAATTATTTTTCTTTTTTAAATTAAGGCGCGACAACATCTGAGGTTCTTAGCGCCCAAAGCTTTTTCCAATGTACTGCCGACATCCGGACAGTGTTTTCCCTTTACAGACCACACTGTTCGTCATCGGGTAGTAGAGCTGTAAGAAGCTCGCTAGGAAGAGAGAAAAACCTAAGGGGCCAGCAGCTGGATTCGAACCCTGGATCTCTGCGTGGGAATCCAATACGCTAACCGCATAGCTAATCCCTTCCCTCAGAAATCATTATTATTATTATTTATCGGATTATTACAACGGCAAAATTTTCGCCATAATTATTGCAGTTGTTCTGAAGAATTTCATTAAATCAATAAGGAGAGAAACTACCCAGGAGGTAGCACTCCGCACATAAGATTTAAGTTTTAATTTTAAAATGTGTTAAAATGGTTTTTTTTTTTTTTTTTTTTTTATTAACGCCAAGCCGTTGGTGCTCAGTCCATTCGGCTTCTGGCAGCCCAATATAATTTGGTCATAATGGCTTTATTTTCATGGGTATGTGGATTTGTGCTGTCGTTCGCGACGACATCTATCAAGGCGTGGCAGACCGGTAAGTGCTGACTGTCCATTTCTTCCTCTTGCAGACACAAAGGACACATAGGGCTATCCACCACCCCAATCCTGTGCAAATGTTTTTGGAGGTAGTCATGCCCTGTAGTCATACGAAAGCATGCCACAGCCTCCTTTCTTGCAGCTGTTACCGAAACAGGATTCTCAAGCAGCGTCCGCCACCGCTTTCCTTCTGCTTGATGCTGTTGGGTCCTTTTTATTTTTTCATTATAAGAAGACTTTACTACATTTTTAACAGCGGAGAAGGTGAGCGGTGTGTCGGGTTGCTGCATTTCGGCTCCTCTGCGGGCTAGCTCATCTGCTTGCTCGTTCCCCGTTAGGCCGCAATGACTCGGCACCCATTGGAGCACGACACGAGTTCCCCGCTCGATCAGAAAAGCTATGTGGCTTCTTGCTATCCCCACCTCCGAGTGGTCAGTGTAATGTCTACTAGAGATTGCCAGTATTGCAGCCTGGGAATCAATAAAGAGCACTATTTGGGGGTTATCTTTTTGGTCTTCTATTAATTTAGCCAGAGCCATGGAGATAGCTTTGACCTCCCCATCAAAATTAGTGCACATCCTACCCACTGGCTCAGCCAGCGTAAACTCTCGACAGTACACTCCGGCCCCTGCGTTATGGGTCGCCGCTCGGGCGGAACCATCTGTGTAGATATGTAGCCAGTCCCGAGCGGGATATCGGGAATGTATTGTCTCCAGGGCCAACGCTCTCATTTCCTGCTCGGAAGTTTTATCCTTAAGAAGCGGTTGCAAAAGATTTAGTTTTCCCTCCGCCAAGTGTCCGTACTGCACGCAGCTGCGCTCAAAAGGTTGTTTTCTGCCTAGATCCAGGCCTCTTGTGGCTATGACTTCGCTAACCTTAACAGCGAGTGGTTTCTGTGTTTTCAAGCGTTGGGCGGACGACTGTTGCAAATCCCAGTGCTTTATCTTCAGCCTTTTTACTCTTTCAAAGAGGTTTATTGCTGAAATTTCTCTTCTGATTTGAAGGGGTTCTATACCAGTCTGAATCTCCATAGCCGCAATGGGTGTTGACTTTGCGGCTCCCGTGATCAACCTTAACGCCTTATTTTGTAGTAGATCCAACGCTTTTAAAGAGTTATCTGACGCAGTCAGAAGAACTTCATTCCCATATTCTATAGTAGGCCTGATATAAGTCTTATAGGTCAGAGTCATTAAATCCTGGTTCGCGCCCCATTTTATTCCCGCCAATCTCTTTAGCAGCCCCAGCCTTCCTTCTCCCTGCTGGACCAACTTGTCAATATGTTTTTTCCAGCCTAGCCTGCCATCCATCTTAATACCGAGGTACGTGGCAGAGTCAGTTTGTGGGAGTGTTAAAATGTAGGCGGGTCGTTAGACCAATAGAAATCTATGAAGAAGGTGGTTACACCTCCTAGGCCCCGCCCCGACCAATGAGAAACGTAGGTTTAATTTTAGTTTTAATACGGCATGTATATTTACTGGAACAAATCACGAAACCAATGACGCTTAAGAAGTCTAAAATGATCTGCTCAGGGTTGGTCGTTAGACCAATAGAAATCTATGAAGAAGGTGGTTACACCTCCTAGGCCCCGCCCCGACCAATGAGAAACGTAGCTTTAATTTTAGTTTTAATCCGGCATATATATTTACTGAAACAAATCAAGAAGCCAATGACGCTTAAGACGTCTAAAAAGGATCTGCTCAGGAACCGCTCGGAAATAGAGGAGTTTAAAAGATTCAGATGAGCAGATAAGGAGTTACAGAATTTTTTTTCCTAGCGGACTGAGATTATGTCGGCCAGGAAGCGAATATGAGTGGTTCGATTGGATAATAAAAGGAGCTGTAACAATTGTGCGGATAATTTTTGACCGCAAATTTTGTATTCTTAGGTGGTTGAACCTCATAGAAACGTGGTTCATATAAAGACGCTTCTCCTGTAGCGAAATCTAAGTAATATTTTTAGATTATTAATATATATTAGATCTATGATATCAATTTAAGGTTGTAAGTTTATCAGTCTTGTTTTTAGAGTTTCGCTAAGGTTAAAGCTATTAATGTCTCCGCGTATGTACTGCCAAAATAGCATTGTTATTAGCCCATCTAACTGTTTCTATTTAATTCCTATAGTAATACCGAATAACGTGCTAAGAAAGATTTTTGTGTCGGAATTGGTACGTAGAATAATAGTTGGTACAATAACGCCCAAGTTACTTTGCCCTAACAAATACAGAACGTAGGATATAAAAGTTTGGTGGCAAAAAGAATACAAAAAAATTACTATAAAATAGCAAATTTATTATTTTCATCTGAGTGGTACGTTTCGTGAATTCGTAATATACAAGAAGCTGGGAGTTAAAAGCTCACTATAACTGCGCCAAATAAAACTATACTACTGTTATCTCTGCGCGTCATCTTTATATTTTTAATTCGTTTTTTTACTTTTTCTTAAAGCCTGATATCTGGCAAAACAAAAATGGCAGGCAACTTAAACTGGGATATTCTTTTTATGTTCCAATCTAACGTCTGCTTCTTTTTGTCACAAATCCTTTGGACCCATTTTCTTCTTTTTTTAAATCGGGTAAATTCACGCTACCTTCAAGGTCCATCGGGATTTCTCCTCACTTATGCTGAGTTAAACCTCAAATTTAAGATAGTTTTAAAAAAAATATCAGAATATTTGCGGTTAGAATAGAAAAAAATGAATTAAGAAGCGATCAAAGCAAAAGGCTAACAGTCACTGAGATCTGAACGGATCGATTGCAGCACTTCCCCTGGTTAACTAGAATTAATCTTTGACTTTAATATTCATTTATTGTTAATTTATACATATTTACATAGGAGTGTCCAGTATAAATACTATTTCCACCAGCAGATACAATAGTAAATTACATTTTACTATAAAAAGTAAATATTAAGGGACAAACAATTGAAAAACCTCAGCTATTAAAGATAGACATCAATACAGGGAGTCCTTAACTCTCCTGTGCCTGTTCAGTGTCCTAACTATAGTCCACTATTAGCCTACATAGATGGTTGTGACTTAATTCACACTTATTGATGAAACTAATAGCGAGGTGTTTGATGTAGTGTTCTACGTAGTCCATGTTGGTGTTGACGTGTAAGTCTTTAATACGGGTGTAGCGGTAGGAAATTGTGGCCAGCCTGAATAATTTGTTTTGAATATCCTGCAGCGAAGCGACATGTCGAAACTCTAAGAGGGACACGCGTAAAGTGTCAGGTCTAATCACTACCTTGTACAGAAGAAGTTCATTTCCATGGGACGGTTTAAGAGTCCCTGCAGAACAGCGGGAATAGTACCATGAATGGCTCTCTTGCCTTTATTGACTCTATCCTTTTACGTGGAGAGTAAAAGTCAGCCCAAAATCCAGTAATACCCCAAAGATACTTGGATAGTAGCAGACCAGGGCACAATTTATCCCCCTACAAGATCGGCCTGCGCTTAGTGAAAAGGACAAGCCCCCGTTTTTTTTAAGGGGTTAATTTTTATTTTCCAAACTTGATGAAAAATCTATCCAAACATGAGATTAAGTCTGCCGAGTATCGTGTCCAATCACCAGGACGCATAGACAGCGACATCATCAGCATACAAGGCCAGTCGAACATCCTTTGGTCAAAGCATTGGGTTAAGCCAAGAGAAAAAAGCCGGTCCTATTATTGAACCCTAAGGCACTCCAGTAGTTGCTTCGTGTGGTAAAGACATGGAAGAATGTAACGAGACGCGAAACTGTCTACTATTTAAGTATGAGTGGATATTTTTTTGTAATATAAGTAGGGAAATTATAATCAATCAATCTGACCATTATTCCAACGTGCCCAGACAGTGTCAATGTTAATTAATAGCTCAGAGCCTATAGCTCACTCATAGGCAAGCCTCAAAGCCGTTGGAGAGAGACACTTTCAGCGTACAGTTCAATGGGCGCTTCTATGTCCCAGATTGAGCTACCTAGCTCCTGCCAAACTCCAAGGCAAGAGCACAGTGGAGGGTTACAAATATTAGAGATCCAAAAAAAAAAAAAAAACTTGCAAGATAAAACAGATAAAATCAGTGATGTTATCTTATTACTCACATTTCCAACAGAATATCTCAAAAACAAAAAGTCTAATAAAAAGGTAGATAACTCAAACTTACTTCGTTTTGGCGCAGTTATCGCTACTGAAAGGTTTTAGTTGAAATCCATGGACAAGTAATGCGACATTATAAAGTAATTTATAATTTTCTCTAAAAAACGAAACTACTGATTTTCGTTTTAAGTATTTGCAAACCTAAATGCCTCGTATCAGTTTTATTTGAATATGATTACAAATGAATCGTAAACTTTGCTGATTCTATCATATCAAGTGTTAAGGAGCCTTCTACTTACAGCTGAAACTCAAATCTATTCAAATGAAATACATTCTCTTAAATAATAGAAAGTAATAACAATGGATTGCAGTAAATAAAGTGCAACAGTTTCAGGACAAGAGTACTTGATCAGCGTGTGTTAGATAATGCATGCAAGAATTCGAACCATGCAGAGTCCGTACATACACAGTCATGGCATAATTAAGTGGACTCAACAGGTCTCTAGCCCGCTCTTACATGCATTATTAACTCCATCTCTACTCTTCATTACTCTTGTAGTACATTCTCTTACGTAAGTATTTGTATTAGTATAGATATTTTTTAAAAAGGTGAATACAAGATTTTCTTTTTTTAAGGCCAATTCTTGAGAGTACTGAAATCAGCTGAAAAGGAACATCTATTTTTTTAATCTCCTTAACAAAAACTTACAGTTTAAAAAGTTAAGTATAAGGGTTGATTAAACGCCAAAAGGTACACAAATCAGCAAGTACCCAACATTTCATTCAAGCTTAGTTGATATAATTTAAGTAGTTTTGCTGCATTAACTTTTCCTTCACATTTTTTAGAATTTATTAGATGTCACAGACCCTTATGCTGGCCTGTTCGTTCATAATATTATTTGGTTATACTTATGATAAAATGTATATTATATCTTCGTTTTTAAATAGGTACTTTATTTTAACTCTATTCCAAATAATTATTATTCTTCTGATTTATCTTTAATATGCCCTTTATTCTGAAGTTGTCACATCTTATACATGCATGTTAAAGTAGAAAAAGACAAAGTTAGAGTCGGCTACTGTTTAAATTTGAATCACGGAGGATTTAAAACAATATTTCAGACTTGAATTCGTCTAACCGAAATATTCGTGAGCACAAATAACACACAGTTAATAACAAGTAGATTATTCAACAATTATTCATTTCTCAATTGTAATTTAATTTTACTTACAGTAAAATACTGGAATAATTAGCTGTCCTAAAAGTATGCAATACTTATTTATTTTATATTACATAACATATATATAACATTGTGAGAAGAACAGCTACATTGAGAGTGTGATTGAAGAAAACTATATTATTTGCGATAGAGCCAGATAATTATTACCTATTATTATAAACGTTTGACTACTACATAAAATAACAATTACTTTAATCGAAGAATGAACTTAAACAGACGATTTTTATTAAAAATAAAATAATCGAAATCATTGATGTATGTTGGTGTAAGCATTTTTTTAAAAAAGTTTTTAAATTTTGTAGCCTCGTAATTTTTTTTATTTTTTATAACGTTTTCTTTTTAACCTGTAATTAATAGTTTGATTATTATAGATTAATAGATATTACAGTCAATCTACAGTGCTACTTGAACAAATTTTTTGTAGATGAAAATGGCCAGCATAAGGTTCTGTGACATCTAATAAATTCTAAAAAATGTGAAGGAAAAGTTAATGCAGCAAAATTACTTAAATTATATCAACTAAGCTTGAATGAAATGTTGGGTACTTGCTGATTTGTGTACCTTTTGGCGTTTAATCAACCCTTATACTTAACTTTTTAAACTGTAAGTTTTTGTTAAGGAGATTTTTGTACCTTTTGGATAGATTTTCATTTTTGTCTATTTTGCTAAGTTACATATCTGCTTTACTGTTTTTTTTAAATTTGGAATAAGCAATTCTAACATTATAACCTGATAAGGTGTTAAGTAGGAACCGTAACTACCACTGGAGAGATCTTTTTAAAGAATGATTATAGTTGCGGTCCCCAAACCATCCTCAATAACAATTTTTTTGAGAAAGCCTTTTTATATAAAATAGGAAGGTATTTGTACGTAAAAAGCAAATTTAAACTGCGATTTCAGACCTTCCTTTTAAGAGGAGTAAGAAAAATAAACGGGCGATTACAGTACTTCTCCCTAAAAGGCAAAGAGGCAAAGATTTTGAATCGAACGACAATTCATTAATGTTAATAGGTTCACCCATTGATAATTTTAACGATTTCAGTACTTCCTCTTAGTAGGTGTAAGAGCATGATGGCACTTCACAGCCATGTAGAGGAGCTTTAATCACTTCTTCGTGCTAATTTTTATCAAAATCGGACAAAGCGTTATAGAAATATTGGTAATAATAGTTTTAGAAACGGCCTTACTTGGGTGGGGCAAACTCCCCTCCATATGAGGCGTAGCGACGAGACTTTTAAAGTGCAAATCTGTACAAAATTTCGATTCGAATGACACTTCATTCATGAAAATCAGTTAACTTGTCGATAATTTGAAACGATTGCTATACTTCCCCTTAACTAGTGTAAGAGCAGATCGCCGCTTTAATGTTACGTAGGGGAGCCCTAACTCTATCATCCTACCAAATTTTATCAAAATCGGGCTAAGATTTACAGAGTAATTAGTAATAATAATTTTGAAGGGGGCCTTACATAAAGGGGGCTAACTCCTCTCTAATTCGGTGTACAGCGTCGAGACCCCCAAAAGGCACATCTACATAAAATTCCGAATCGAATGTCACCTCATTCATGAAAATCGGTTCTCGCGTTTAGGCGCTACGTAGTTTACAAAAAAGGTAACAACAACAAGAAGAAGAAGAAGAAGAAGAAGAAGAAGAAGAAGAAGAACAACAACAACAACAATTTCTGAAAATGCCGTTTTTGCTCATTTTCGGCAACTTTTTTCTCGAAATCTATTAGGTCTGGGGGGTTGCAAAAAAATTTCAGTTATAAAGGAGGGTTTGCCCTATATTTTAAAGAAAATTTGGGAATTTTATCTTTTATAGAAAAAGAGAAAAAAATTGTCAAAGTTGGGTGTTTTTTAACGTTACGCTTTTTCGTGCACTTTTTGACGATCAATCCTTATACAACTGTCCTACCGGACAGTTTTAATTATTTGTTCAGATTACTACATCGGGCGACGTTTTAGAATCTCTCCGTTTCACGTAATGAAAATTGATCACAATAACGGAAACCTTAAATCGAGCATTCTGGGTTTAGATGTTGTGGGTCATAACTATCAAATCAAATTTCTAAATTTAATGAGGCTTGCGTGAATCTTGCCTAATGCACCTAATTGCTCGTCTTTTAAATGATTTTGCCTAGATTTCTACTTTTTCTGTCTCGGACACCTACTTTTATGGTCAGGGCTAAAATAAACATAAAGGGTAGCCTTCTTTTGGAAAATTAAAGGTAAAATACAACGGAAAAACACCGAATTGGGTTCCAGTTCGTCTAGATTTCTACTTGTTTTGCCTCTGTTATGTAGTATTGAGGCCAAAGCTAAAATATACATAAAGGGTAGCCTTCTTTTGGAAAATGTAATGTATAAAACAACGGAAAAATACCGAACTGGGTTCTAGTTCGTCTAGATTTCTACTTTTTTCTCTCTGTAATCTAGCATTGAGGCCAAAGCTGAAATATACACAAAGAGTCGCCTTCTTTTGGAGAATCTAAGGCAAAAACAACGGAAAAATACCGAATTGGCTTCCAGTTCGTCTAGATTTCTACTTATTTTGTCTCTGTTATCTAGTATTGAGGCCAAAGCTGAAATATACACAAAGGGTCGCCATCTTTTGGATAATGTAAGGTAAAAAACAACGGAAAAATACCGAATTGGCTTCCAGTTCGTCTAGATTTCTACTTGTTTTGTCTCTGTTATCTAGCATCAGGGCCAAAGCTATAACATACATAAAGAGTCGCCTTCTTTTGGAGAATCTAAGGTAAAAAACAACGGAAAAATACCGAACTGGGTTCTAGTTCGTCTAGATTTCTACTTTTTTCTCTCTGTAATCTAGCATTGAGGCCAAAGCTGAAATATACACAAAGAGTCGCCTTCTTTTGGAGAATCTAAGGCAAAAACAACGGAAAAATACCGAACTGGGTTCCAGTTCGTCTAGATTTTTACTTGTTTGGTCTCTGTTATCTAGTATTGAGGCCAAAGCTGAAATATACACAAAGGGTCGCCTTCTTTTGGATAATGTAAGGTAAAAAACAACGGAAAAATACCGAATTGGCTTCCAGTTCGTCTAGATTTCTACTTGTTTTGTCTCTGTTATCTAGCATTGAGGCCAAAGCTATAACATACATAAAGAGTCGCCTTCTTTTGGAGAATCTAAGGTAAAAAACAACGGAAAAATACCGAACTGGGTTCTAGTTCGTCTAGATTTCTACTTTTTTCTCTCTGTAATCTAGCATTGAGGCCAAAGCTGAAATATACACAAAGAGTCGCCTTCTTTTGGAGAATCTAAGGCAAAAACAACGGAAAAATACCGAATTGGCTTCCAGTTCGTCTAGATTTCTACTTATTTTGTCTCTGTTATCTAGTATTGAGGCCAAAGCTGAAATATACATAAAGAGTCGCCTTCTTTTTGCAAATGTAAGGTAAAATACAACAGAAAAATACCGAATGGGCTTCAAGTTCGTCTAGATTTCTAAAGCATTCTTGGCTGTAATGTTATGAATCTTAACTACATATACAATGAAATTTGTAAATGTGATGTGACTCGCGTGAATATTGCCTATTGCACCAATTGGCCCGTACTTTAATTGAGTTTGACACCGCTGCTATATACCGTCTAAATAATATTAAATGGAACTAAAAACATTGCAGGAATTCATTGATTTAAACAAAGCGGTTTTCCGTTAGAGTGATTTTTTTTACAATTCAGTCCCAAGATTTTGTATAGTTTCCCCGAAAAAATGAGTTCATCCTTTTTCCTCTAAACAGGAACTCCCTGGATTCTTGATCCTTCGAAGCTCAAAACTTGAGTTTCCTATGAAGACATTATTTCACTTATTTGTGCCAACTCTAAATATTTGTTCGGTCGAACAGTAAAATGTTCTACAGAATAAGATGATAGTTGTTACTTAGGCAATTCAGTAGCAAGAGAACAGTGTTTGTTTGCTAACAGCAGCGACTGAATGCTGGACTGAGGAATATACTGTTTCTACGGTAACTTGATACAATAAGTGATGCAGAACATTTAGCCGTTAATAAGTCCTTCTTCCTTACTCAGAAAGAAACATCATTTTAAAATCTCCTTTTCTCTTCTTTGCTACACTCCGAGCAGTCATTAAATTCCTTAGAAATAATCTTACAGAGGTGTACCTAGATTCCTTGAAAATAGTAATTGCCCGTCCTGAATATGGTAATTTATATAGCCTGACTTTGGATATTTTGTAGCGCTTTTGGGAAAGCTCAATATCATAGTTACGGCACTACACCAAACATAAATTAGAAGAAACGGAATACGGTTGCTTCACTAGCTCTTATAATAGAATCCTGATACTTTTACGTCTGTATTCTAACAGTCAGCCACGTTCCAAAAAAACTTGACAACGAATTTAGGTATTTGCAGAAACTAGAAAATACTTTAAAAAAAACTTTTCTTAATAAAAAAAAATGTTCCAATTAAATGTTTATAAGAAGCAATGAAGCAGCAGATCGCTTGACAGGGGAGGAGCTCCTGCGAAGAGTTTGCCAGTAACAGGATCTTAGCTATATTGGGAGGACCCACCCTTTGGCCAAAAACAGGTGAACAAGTTTTTCATCATCAAGCTACTCTTCAAAACTAATTGAACGCATAATTAAAATAAAGGCCAGACAAGTCCGTGAAGATTAGGTTTCCAAATGGGTTTCCTTCCATTTTAGGTTAAAGTAACACATACATACGTCATACATGACGGAAGGCAACCTGTGTTCCTTTGTCAGGAAGTTTTTTTTTTTGCTAGCCCGTTGTTAATAAAATCAGTAATTGTTGTTTGGAGAACCGATCGCATGTTTTATATTAATAAGAAATAACTTTTGCTCATCAGCTGACTAAATATGGCTCATTTAATTCTTAGGTTCAGCTTTCTAGACATAACCAAGGGCTACTTGAGAGCGGCTGAGCCTTGTAACGAGAGGGAACCTATTAGAGGTTGTAGTGGTTGTACTTCCTCAGAGAATCGGATCCGCCCTGAGAGTCAATAGTAATATTGGTCCTTTTCAAGGCCAAATCTTGTTAGAGAACTTGCTAGATAAATAACTATAGTACGGCTGCCCATATTCTTTGTTATTGTATTAAAAAAAAAAAATGAATAACAGTTCACTTGCCGTGGAAACCCATAAATAAAGTCTACAGATTTTTGTACTGTAGAAGAGCTATTAGTGTCAGCAACCATTAGGTGAAGCACTCATTGCACTAACGTATCTTTATTTCAGCCAGACAGTCGCAGCAAGTTTGGGCCCCAGACAGAAGTATAGCAACCCATGCTCCTGTGAAATAAACACTACAGGTGAATGCAACTCTATCCGAGTGTCCTTAATATATGTATACTATATGTTCCTGGCATTTTCTGGCCAGTTGAAACAAGTTGCTAGAGATTTGGAATAAAGCTTTTAAAAAGAAAATAATGTTGTTTTTGAAACATCTGTGGGGCAGTATGTGCTTTTTTAATAAATAAGTTATCCTAAATATAATAAAACTGTCCGGTAAAAACCATTTCTTTGGACCCCAGTAAAGAAGATTCTTTACAGTGAAAACTAAAAATAATTAAATCTGCACGATTACAATACCCTCTCTAAGTAGAGAAAGAGAAAGTAAAAATCGCTAGGGCAATTTTCGAGGGGGAAAAACTAAAAAAATATAGACGCAGTAAAATGACACTTTCGGTTCGTCTAAAACTTTATCGCAGAACCTCTTTGAGAATCGAATTTGTATTGTACTTCCTATGATTTCCTGTGGTAGACTAATCGCAAACACAGATAGATAATTTTAGTATACTTAAAAGCTAGTATTTTTCGACAAAACATAGAATAAAATATATATATATAAATATAGAGGGGTTTTAGAAAGTAAAATATGTAGGAGAACGGTAACGCAATTATACAAATGGTACATTAATCTAGAAGGTTGCATCGCCATTACTAAATACCTCCATTCTGGTGTTACCAACAGCTAGAAGTTGGTTGTCTAACCAGAGAATTGTTTACCTATTTACTGGTGCTGGTGCTTTTGGAGGGGTTAACCACAATTGTGACGGTGCCAAATCACACAGTGGCGCCGGATTACTGCAGTCAAGGAGCTAGAGACACGGTGACACCCTGTAATTCATCGTTGGCCGCCTCACGCCACCGCGACGCTTTGGCACCACCGGGGCTTTCTATATACGAGCCATCTCCTATATATATACATGTGTGTGTATATTTTCTAGCACGTAATATGAAGTGTTTAAGTGATGAACAGCCACATTCTGTGGGCTACAAATATAGTTGTCAACTTTTTAATCCTGGTCATCAAGGGGGTAGAATATGACCGCAGGACATTTCATTTTTACTGCTGCATTAAGTAACAGTATCCCCGTAGGGGGAAGTGGGTTAGCCACTTCTTCAGGGTACTTGGCGACCCTGCGGGTATCTCAGCCTAATAACATGAACTTGAGTAACATCACACTGTGACACCCCAATACATTTACACAACTTAGGGCATTGTGGTGGTATACCCCCACTGTTAATCCTTGCTTCTTTCCCTCCTTTGATCCTGTCTATCTCTCTCCTGACCCTCCTGGATCCCTACCCAAGCTGAGATGGGGACTAGTGAGTGAGCGGTAACGATCACTTTGGGGCACCGGGCGAAACCCCATTGTTGCCTTCCTGAGGTAATGGGGGTCTGCCACAGGTGATCGTTGATCCCTCACCCCAACGTGGGACCAACGACTGCCAGGAGATGCCCTCAGTGGGGTCCTATCTCCGCTCCTGTGGTGCTTGGTCGCAGATGACTAACTTGAGAAGCTAGGACCTTCGTGGGTTCTTGGTCCTGGGCTATGCAGATGATACTTCTTGTGGTGGTCAGGAGTATGCACGAGATAATCGTTGCTGAGCTCATGCAGGAAGCACTCAAGATCATAGAGAATTGGTGTAGAAGGGTAGATCTCAATTCGAACCCTTCTTGCTCTAGTCCCTTTACTATGAGAAGGGACGTAGAGAGCTACAAAAATCTTAGAATTTTTGGCAAAACTCTGGATGTGTTGGGTGAGGTTTAGTATCTGGGCGATGTCCAAGACTCCAGACTCAGTTGGAAAGCCCATTTAGATAAAGTTACACTGAAGGCAAAACAGAAGGTACTTCTAGAACCTGTGGGAAGACATGGGGTCATTGCAAGTATCACCTACGGTGTGTGGTGGAGGCATTGACAACATACGGCCAACAAGGCTCTAGCCAGGGTGCCTAGACTGGCCTACATGTTAGCAGTGCCCCTACTGCCTGGGACTCACCAAGGGCGCAGTTCGTGTGGCTCCCAGAGACTGGATCTGGAAAGAGAGCATGAAAAGAACTCGGTGAAGTGTCCTGGGGTCAAACACAGCAAGTCTAGGCTTTAGCTGTGTAAACAAAGAGCCAAGGAGACTCTGTGCTAAGATAGAAACCAGATTCACAGGGCATGGTAGGATTCAGGAAGCATTTGTACAAGGTAGGGGTAGCTCGAAACCGGTGTACAGATTGTGTCAGAAGGAGCAGGAAACGGCGCTGCAATCGAGTGATTGCGCTATGAAGACCAAAGGAGATAGTAGCGCAAAAAGAACTAGTAGGGAAAGTTCTCAACCTCCTTAGTAGGGGAGGTTTCGTCTACTAGATCCAAAGGGGTTTGGCCCAATAAGCCACTTTTGGCTGCGGTGATCGCTATTTTAATCCTTAATCCTTAAGTAACAGTATTTCGCAAACAATTCGCAAACAACTACAAATTGCCTCTAACTTTCTAACTTAGATTAACATCTTGGTCTCAGTCTCAGATAATTGTCCTTGTTCTACTGATATAGTGATTAACTGTGAACCAACGCTTCTGCTAACCTTGTATTACAAGGAAACGAAATTTCCTTTTTTCCAGCATTTCATTATTTTTGTCTTCTTTTAGTTACTGACTTTACAGTAAACAGTTTATACTTTTCATGATTTGATTACAAAAATAAATGCCGGCGATTCGGATTCGTTTATAACTCTGATATAACCAAAACCGAAAGACGTTTTCCTTATCAAATTAATCAGTAACTGACATGAATTTTATAGGATAGATAAGTGTAAAATCCATAGAATTCTAAAAAAGAAAATAAGATAACATCTTATAAGAAAAGGATACCACTGGAGTGTTACACTGAAGATCCCCGGGTTCGAATCCAGCTGCTGGCTCTTAGATTTTCTTTTCCTAGGAGCTTGCTTACAGCTCACTGTCTGGTGATGAGACAGTGTTGTCTTTAACGAGAGAAATTGTTACCGATAGGGTTTTGCCTTATTTTAAAGATTTGCACCCAAACGTCTGGTTAGTTTTTATTTAAACTTTGTATGTCAAAAAACAAAGAAAAAAGAATTTTCATCTGAAATTCAATTAACGTTATATGTGTGAAAGGGTAAATTGTTTAATATAATGTTGACAATGGTGATAAGTGAAATTCGTATGTGTTCGCCACCAGATACTAGCTTTGGCTAGGTGTTAAAAGAATGCAGAAATACTATATACAAAAGGGCGAGGCTAGCAGGGTGCCTGCAAAATAGTAAATGTTGTTGCAAGCAGGCTTAATATCAGGCGACAACCAAGCTGGGACAGAAAAATATTATGTTCACTTATTAAAATACAAACACACCAATCTAAAATACACGATGGTCCCTTGTATCAAGATGTTTATTATGTATGCTAACAAATATACCACAAATTACACAGGCTGTATAATTCCTGGGAATAAGTTTTTAGTATTTGAACAGATTTAAATTTTCAACAGAATATATCGTGTCGTGGAGCAAACTATATTGTTGAGTACAGCATAGGTGGTACTGGTACTAAAATAGCATAAATTTTAACGTACTGGCTGGGAGATACTCGATGACATCATAAATTTGGTACCTGAAGCGGTGCTATCTGTCGCCGTGGCACCGCATTGAATTGTGCAAAGTTGTATCTCTAATTAATATTTTATAACTTACTGGTTTACAGTGCTAACAATTTTAATTGCAACCCAAAATGAAGACACAATTAGAAATAATGCACAATCAAATTAACAGATATTGTATTCTGGACAGAATTAACATTTCAAAATGGCGAAATTGTTGAATTTATAAGATTTCATTTTGACGATCTGGGTTTTAGTAAAAGTAAAAGGAGAAGAAGGATTGATTAAAGATGGCTTCATTATTGTCAATTTCTGATGCATTACTTCAATTTGGTTACAATACGATGCGGCATTGATGGTTTCGCTAGGATTCAAGAAGCTGTAATGAATCAGAGCAAATGAAGCCCACCAAACAGTAAGCATAACCTTTTTTTTGATGATTTGGGGCTTTGTAAAATGTCGTGCTGCTTCTCCTTTGTCAAGGCCACTGTCCAGAGCGTCTGCTGTTGTCGTAGAGGATCTACTTTTCATCGCAAGTCACAATTCTGGACAGAAAACGGATCGCTGTTGTTTCGGGCAAAGAAGTGCAGCACAAATTTCATACCGCTGATCTTTTTTGGTCGTTTAATGTGTGAGGAAACCCAACTTTCAAGGCTTTTTCACCTTCCCAATCGCCTTGAGATGGTCATAGAGACGGTTGATTTGCTGACTTCGAGTTTCGCCGCCAGTTCTCGAACAGTTGTTCTGGGATTTTCTGCCACCAAAGCTCGGAGAACAACAGTCATCAAGGGCCTTCTTTGTCTTCAAGGCTCAAGTCTCTGGAACCATCGTTGAACAGTGCACTCACTTATACTGCCTTCGCCCCAGAAATCGTTGATATTTCTGGCCCGTTTGGGCCCCGTTCCGGCCGAGTTTGAACTCGTAAAACCAATATTATACAAAGAAAATCACGCTTTGACATCTGCTACAGAGGTAAACAAACATTTTTGTTTGAAAGAGGATTAATAAGTGTTTACATTTATAACAGTCAAAAGTCCAACAAACATATGTAAACACTTTACAGAAATGAATATATAGGTTTCGTGACCGTAAATTGTTAAACTAAGGATTCAAGATTGGCAAGGAATCGGTCAAATAAAACAACTCGTCTTTTTGCCAACGTTTCGACAAATATATTGTCTTCTTCAGGGCCTCGATATTACAAATACAAAACAATTTACAGAGTCAGTAACATAGAAAATCAGTAATACAAAAATAAACACACCACATAGTAAAACAGAACAACACAGTTAGCTTTAGGACAGACACGTCGAATTTAGCCAACTGCTACAATTTTATCATTAAAAAATAAATAGATATCCAAATTTTGTACATAATTATTGCTGGTTTTAAATTTACTTCAAATCTTTTGGTTATTTGTTATTTAGTGCATAAGGGTTATTTGGTTTCTCCTGTGTTCTGTGTTTAACGGTTTTTGGTGTTTAAAGAAATTTCCCAATATTTATTGTATTTACTCTTTTGTTGTAATTAGTCTATTGTATCTGTACAATTGTAATTACCAAAATTCCCGTGTAAGTCCCGCTATATCTGTATATATATACCTGCTTCTCCAGTTTTGGCTCTTAGTTTCTGTAACTCAACCAACCCGCATAGCCACGTAAGTTTCAATAATTATAAAGAATTTAGTGCATTTTACTGTTTATTTTTGTATTACTGATTTTTCACTGTTTTTTCTATGTTACTGACTCTGTAAATTGTTTTGTATTTGTAATATCCAGGCTCTGAAGAGGACAATATATTTGTCGAAACGTTGGCAAAAAGACGAGTTGTTTTATTTGACCGATTCCTCGCCAATCTTGAATCTTTAGATAAACAGTTTACTATTTGGAGGGGTATTTTAAAGAAAACGTAAAATCCTGCATTATTTTCCGGACAACCCAATAGTATTCGATAAACACTCGACTAATCCGTTCCCTATAAAGTAATTTAAATGGAACTCTTATAAAAACTATTTCATATAATTGGGAGTCCCAAACTTTGTAAAAACAAGAAAGGAAGAGGAAAAACCCCACAAGATGGCTGAATATTTTTTGTTTTTCTTTGTTAAAACCAGTTTAAGAGAAGATATGCTATTAAGCAGAGGAAATGAAGCGCAGACTGTACCTCTTATCTGAACGTAGAAGCATATGATAGGATTGCTCTGTGTGTGTGAGAGTGTGTAGGGTTGTAAAAAGTATAGAGTGGAGAATGTTGGGGGGTGGATTGAAGTGGAGGAGGCGGCTCATCTTCGGATAGCCGAGCGGTGGGAGCAGCAGCAGGCCCCCACCCTGGAGCTTGGACAGTTGACGTGCCGTCACAGATGTCATCCGCGCGTGAAATATTAAGCCTTTAATTATTTCCTATGGGCATGTAGCGATGGGTCTGCATGATTCATGGCGATTATTATTTCAGAGACCAATCAAGGCAACTCTACACCCATCGCTCAGAAACCCTATATCTCACGAATTATTTTTATTATTATTTTTTTTAATTTCTTTTTGTAAAGTCCGCTTGATAATATTTTTGTTCTTCTATTATTATTTGTCAGCCTATAAGGCAAGGCAGGGAGAAAAATCATGATTGCATTTATTTATGACAATTTATTTTTTTTACTAAAAAATTCAGTTATTCGAATTAATTAGCAGATCTAGTCTGCAGAGCACTGTGCGAGGATTTGCAAATTAAAAAAAACAAAAGAAACATTCCAAAAACGCTTTTGAATTGGAATTTGATCAGAAATTTTACGAAATAAAGCTGTGGGGTTCAACCAAACGCTCCAATCTCCAAAGGATTCAATCCCTACAATCTACAATAATTTCGAACTAACGTAAACGCTCCATTTTATGTCTCCAATCTGGACTATACACACTGACCTTAACATTCCTTTTTTGTCACCCAAGTCGCTGAAAACACGTTACAGAAAACTCCACTTCAGCCTGCAATCTCATATAAATCCTCTAGCACAAAAATCTTTCTTCTAGAACTCTTCCTGATAACCCCGACAAGACACGTCTTAAAAGACAGTGAGCCTCGTGATCTCTCAAGTGAAGAGAGTGACTAACCATATAATGATTTTTGGTGAATATCGAGGTGCGGTCTTGAATAAAAACAACTTTTTTGCTTTATACCAACGTTTCGGTAATTTTTACTACCTTCTTCAGGGTATTATAAAAAAAAGTTTGTGAAGTTTAATGTAGAGCTATGAGTACATCATCATAACTGTTAAGGATTGACGGAAAAGCGGGTTTATCAGGGTGTATACGGAGGAGTGGTCGAAACTTGGGGAGGTGATTCTACAGCTCAAATGCAACAAAAAATATTCTCTTCACTTTGGCCCGATTCTCAATAGTGTCCAAGATATTTGCATTTTTAACTTTTCCGTCGATACTCGTGTTTTTCACCATAAAAACGGTCGTAACTTTTCTATCCTTTAACCTACATCAAATCTGCTTATTCCGAACGAAAGAGCATTAAATTTCCTATAAATTTGCTTGGTACAGAGCCTCAAAACGATTCTAATAACAATGAAATTTTTACTTGAATGTCTAAAAATTTCGTTCTCGATGATTTTTATTAAAATTTTCAACTGCATTTTCTCAATGGTTAATGAATCAAGGAATCACATAATTTCAGAAAAAGTTGCGCATTTATTGAGTTTCAAGATCATATGGATTTTTTTGATTTTAATAAAACCCTACCCCGAACAGAGGGGTGTAAATGCAGAAAACTGGGATTTTGCGTAACTGACTTCATTACTAATTTACTCAAATGTCAATTTTTGGAGAAGGAACAAAAAGAAAAGTAACCATTTTAGTTTTTCACAATTATTATTTAATAAAACGGAAGTAAAAAATAAAGTAGCAATAAAACGCAGAAGTTGACTACAATTGTTGGAGCAACTTATTTTAATGACATAATGGAGGTTATTTTTATCAAAGTTAATTAATAATAATTCAAAAATAAAACGGTTATATTCTTTTTCTTCGTTCTCTAAAAATTAATTAGTTTTGAATTATTATTAATTAACTTTGATGAAAAAAAACCTCCATTTTGTCGTTAAAATATGTTGCACAAACAATTGTAGTCAAGAAACTAAAAATTTGCCACAATTCTTTCCCACTTCCTTGTTTGAATAGTTCGAACAATTTTTGTAGCAATTTTAACTAGGCAACTGCCTATTGTACTTTTTCACTTCTGTGTTTTATTGCTACTTTATTTTTTACTTCCGTTTTATTAAATAATAATTGTTCTAAACTAAAATGGTTACTAAAATGGTCAAAATTGACATTTGAGTAAATTAGTAATGAAAAGTCGGTTACGCAAAATCCCACTTTTCTGCATTTACACCCCTCTGTTCGGGGTAGGGTTTTATTAAAAACCAAAAAAATCCATATGGTCTTGAAGCTCAATAAATGCGCAAATTTTTCTGAAATTATGTGACTCCTTGATTCATTAATCATTGAAAAAATGCAGTTGAAAATTTTAACAAAAATCGTCGAGAACGAATTTTTTAGACATTAAAGTAAAAATTTCATTGTTATAAGAAACGTTTTGAGGCTCTGGGTTAAACAGATTTATAGGAAATTTAATGCTCTTTCGTTCGGAATAAGCAGATTTGATGTGGTATAAAGGATAGAAAAGTTACGATCGTTTTTATGGTGAAAAACACGAATATCGTCGGAAAAGTTAAAAATGCAAATATCTTGGACACTATTGAGAATCGGGCCAAATTGAAGAGAATATTTTTTGTTGTATTTGAGCTGCTGAATCACCTCCCGAAGTTGCGACCACTCCTTCGAATACACCCTGTATAGTGGTAAGGGAGGGGTGAAAACAATAGAGCTGGAAAAACCCAAGGTCTGTGGTGAGTAATTTGTTAAGTTACTGTTTGAATAATGTTGTTGTAGAAATTCGAAAGGTTGTTCGTGTCTGTCCTAAAGTAGATAGATTTTTGTACAGACCCTGAAGAAGGTAGTAAAAATTACCGAAACGTTGGGTATAAAGCAAAAAAGTTCTTTTTATTTAAGACCGCACCTCGATATTCACCAAAAATCATCTATCAACAACGGTCAAAAAAACCAAAACCATCATTAACCATAAAATGTTTTGGAGTGTTACCACTGGGTAACTTCTCCACTCATTTACGAGGGTCGTTTGAAAAGTCCGTGCAAAAATAAAAACTACTTAATTTTTTGGGGTAAACCTTTTTCATTTTTCAACATAGTCTCCTTTTAGGCTTATACACTTCGTCCAACGCTGCTCTAGTTTGTTGATCCCTTCCGAATAATAGGATTTGTCCAAGTCTGGAAAATAGCCATTCGTTTCTGCAATCACCTCCTCGTTTGAATAAAATCTTTTTCCCGCCAGCAATTTCTTCATATTGGGGAACAAACCGTAGTCAGAGGGAGCCAAGTCTGGAGAAGAGGGGGATGTGAAACGTGTTGGAACCCTATTTCCATTAATTTTGCGACCACAACTGCTGAGGTGTGAGCTGGTGCGTTGTCGTGATGGAAAGAGACTTTTTTGTGGGCCAATCGTGGGCGTTTTTCTTGCAGCTCGGTTTTCAAACGGTCCAATAACGATGAATAATATGCACCTGTAATAGTTTTACCCTTTTCCAGATAGTCGATGAGGATTATTCCTTGCGAATCCCAAAAGACAGTCGCCATAATCTTTCCGGCCGAAGGAACAGTCTTTTCCTTTTTTGGCTCAGATTCCCCCTTGGTAACCCATTGTTTAGATTGTTCTTTGATCTCAGGAGTGTAGTGATGTATCCATGTTTCATCCACAGTGACGAAACGACGCTTAAAGTCCTGCGGATTCTTTTAGAACAGCTGCAAACCGTCCTTGCAACACTTCACACAATTTCGTTTTTGGTCAAACGTGAGCAATCGCGGCACCCATCTTGTGGATAGCTTTGTCGTGTCCAAATGTTGATGCAAAATATTATGTACCCGTTCATTCGAGATGCCCACAGCACTAGCAATCTCACGCACCTTCACTCTTCTGTCATCCATCACCATATCATGGATTTTATCAATGATTTTTGGAGTAGTAACCTCAACAGGGCGTCCAGAACGTTCAGCGTCACTTGTGCCCATATGGCCACTCCGAAAATTTTGGAACCACTTATAAACTGTTCTAATCGAAGGTGCAGAGTCACCATAATGTTTATCAAGCTTCTCTTTAGTCTCCTGAGGCGTTTTGCCTTTCATAAAGTAGTGTTTAATCAACACACGAAATTCTTTTTCGTCCATTTTTTGAAAATCACTCGACTTCCTCGATTCAAACGAATGGCAAACACAAAGAAAAAGACCGATCTGGCTGAAACTTGGTGTGTGTTCTACCAGGAGATGCTACTAACTAAACATAACCTCGATACGCGCCAGTAGTGCTATCTCTCTGACTTTGCACGGACTTTTCAAACGACCCTCGTAATTCTACTGTTCACTGTTATCATTTTTACTTATAACGATAACACGCTGATTGTAGCACAAATATACGTAAAAACAAAAACATTTTGCGAAATACAAAAAAAAAATAAATAAATGCCTATTTTTTTCCAGATGGGGCTTTAACCGTTTTAGATATCGCAGACATGGGCGAAACCACATACTTAACCATAAATAACTACACGCGGGATTCGAATTAGGGGGAGGGACACCAACTTTAGGCAACACAAAGCTACAATGATTAAAAAATTTTAAAATTTCCACGTGTCTATGCATTAAGCACAATTTTGATTTCTTTCTCCTTTAAACACAATATTAACAGAGATGGTTTTTAACCGCTGTAAAGTCATCTGTAACACAGCATTGTTTCAAAGTCAATTTTTAATTTCTAGAAAACGAAAAAAATTGCAGAATTAATAATAATAATTATGAATGTTTTCAACCAGGCTACACCAATTAGGTGACGTGGACGGAGGCGACTAGCAAACATACTTTACTACAAAGTTTTCATATTAAACATTAAATAAAATTCAAGGCCTAGGACCGGGGAATCGAACCCAGTACCATACAATACACATATCGCCTCTACCACATCGCAGTTCTCGCCTCTAACCGCTCGGCTATCGTGGCGCCTTATTAATATTTTTATTTTTTTTGTTTTTATTTTTTTTTTGGCATTGGCTTCCGCCATACAGCCAGCATCGTCTAGGTGCTTATCACTAGAATATCACTCACTCTCCATTCTTACCTACAAATACATTCGCTTCACACATTCATCATTCTACTATATACCGCTATTAACATAAACTACTGCTAATGGATGGAGCAGCACTCTGTGCTCCTGCCATCCTTATAGCTTAACCAAAATTAAAATCACGTAATCCTTCTCTAAGCATTTTCTTCCATTCATTCTAATTCGGCTATAGCTTTTAAATACATTCATATTTCATTGCTAGCTCTGCTATCGACTTAAGCACATAAATGTTGGTGGAGAATATAATGTCTTCGTAGCGAAATGGTGCATCTAAATACCTGTATATATCGTCAAACATTCGTTTCCTTTCTACCACATAACGTGGACATATCATTATTATATGTTTGAAATCCTCCTCCTCATTGCAATCTACGCAAAGAGGAGAGGACCTTTTGTTGATCCTGTGTAGATACGATCCGCACACCGCGTGGTTCGCTCTCAGCCTGCTTATTGTCGTAACAACCCATTTATTAGTGATAGTTCCTTTAAACCATGGTTGTCTAGGTAACTGATCTGCCATTAATAATATTAATATTCCAAATCTCACCAGATGAAGTCTCTATAAGGTTTTAGTTAAATTAGGAGCACCGAAAGTACCATTTTGTTGTATCAATTATATTTATTATTCTCAAAAACAGCTATTAAAATTTCCTTTATACTTAACATAACTATGGTAACTAGATATACTATAAAATTTTCATGTATAATATTTTTCCATGTGGAAGTTAATTCCTAATTGTAATACAATTTTCTCGATAAATTGGATTAAGGGTATTTTTTTCGAAAAAAAAAAGAGGGGTAGATACTCGTAGATTCTCCCTTAAATGCCATTTTTGGGTAATGTACGGTCCTATCTCTAAGGAGGGTTAAATTTGTAGCTAACATTCCGAGTTTTTTTGAAGTTTAAATGCATTGTTCATCTTTTCTTTTTTTTCAAAAACAGCTTTTTTTAAAAATGATAAAAATTAAATATGACTCAAATATTTGGAGGTCGAAAAATTTTTTTGAGTTAGAGCTTTGAAAAAGTTGTCAGAAAGTATTACGTGTAAAAAAACTAAATAAAAGTAAAGTAACTGGGCAATTTTTCAGGTAGAGCTTAATGCCGAACTACCAGGTGTCGTTTTAGTGGTAAGGTATCGCAAGTGGACGTAGAAACTGATATTTAGCTATTAATATTTTTTCTAATAAACAAAAATTAGCTATAAGCGGGATTGGAACTGAATATCTCTCACTTAAAATCCATATTTCATAACCACAACACCAACAACCGCTCTTAAGCCTGAACACACCGCATTTTGGATTCAAGGGGAACCATCAGAGAGGGGCTAGAAATCCGCTCTCTCAAACGTAAGTTGAAGGATCTATGCAAGAAAGATAGAAAGCCTTAAAGAAGGAGGTGGTAAAATCAATGACAAAGGAAGGATATTCGGAAAGCGAATATGCCGGACTAATCTGGGCCTATTTTCACGGCATACCAACTGATACTAGAAATGAGGGCCAACTAATCTTGTTTCCTCATCAGCCTTGGAGAAACGCTTCAGCGATTCTCTTCTTTATATGCGGACTGCATTCTCTTTAATTAAATAAATAGTTGTTTACTGCATTAAGTGCAATATTGTGCTAACTAATCGTTACGTATATTATTTATTTTAGACCCTTTAAAAAGAAAAACAAGAGAAGAACTAGAAAAGAATTTCTAACGCTGGTTACCCAAGTCATAACACTACTTCTTCCAAATACTATACCCTTAAAAATGGTTTTAAAAGTTTGGAAGTGCCTAGGCGGACTATTTGAATGGAAGACCTTGTTTTCGGCAACCAAAACTACGTGACTAGAGAACGTTAGCTGCAGTAAGAGCAGCCGTCATCATCTTAGTCAGTTAAAAAAAGACCCTCTAGCTATATGCAATTAAACAATCCTAGATGGACAGTCGGCCTACAGTATAAATACCTATAATCATGTGTCTCTGTCAGAATTGGCAACCTGGCACGCGTATGTATGGATTGCTTGAATGTAAATAGATTTAAGATTGTAAATGAGTGACAGGAATATAGAGCATTCCACTCAATGTATAGGAATAATTTATTAGGATGAATGTATTTATTAGGATGTATACATTTATTAGGATGAATGTAATTTATTAGGACGAATGTATTTATTAGGCTGAATGTACTTATTAGGATGTATGTATTTATTAGGATGAATGGATTTATTAGGCTGAATGTGTTTATTAGGATGTGTGTATTTATTAGGCTGAATGTCATTATTGGGATGTATGTATTTATTAGGACGAATGTATTTATTAGGATGAATGTATGAGCGGGTTTATAAACTTTGTGTAGGCTACAACTCTATGGGGTATGAGGAATATCGAGCACTCCAACCGAACATTTAGTTAGGTTAGAAGGAAAGACGCGCTAGAACCACCAATAGGTTAGTTTCGACTAGTTGGTGTAGATTAGGCTATGTAGTAAAGTGTCTATTCTCAGGTATAGTTCAGGTGCAAAGGACCTTCGATGTTGCGCACCTTTCAAAAAGAAAATAACAGATTCAGAAACAACATCAGTTATCATCAAGAATCACTAAAGAGAATACAATCTTCAGTTAAACAGTTCCTTGCTGTTAAACTACCTGAAAACTGAATCACTTTAAGACTTGCATGGAGTTAAGTAAAATTAATCCAACCACTCGTCTCGCTCTGAACTCCTCTTAATCCAATTTTTCAGAGAAATTATTATAAATAAAAGTTTGTATAGCTATTTAAGTGCTGTAAGTATACGAGGTGTGGCTATTAAATAACGAGACTATTGCTGTAAAACATTTTATTTGTAAATTTATACATATTTAGTTATTAACACCTTCAATATACACCCCTCCCCTATCCCTACAACGCTCCATGTGAATTTACCATTGTTGGAAACAGTGCTGGAAGTCTTTTTCTGCGAGCTCCTGCATGACGCGTGCCGCTTTTTCTTTCACAGCTTCAACAGACTGAAATCGTGTACCCTTTAATGCAGATTTGACTTTGGGGAACAGTTTTTTTCCTTAATCTTTGCACGGAATTGAGCAAGCACCTCACGGTAGTAATGTTGATTAATTATAATCGATATTTTCATCCGTGGACGTGGAAACGTTTGGACTTCTTCTCGGCCATCTTGGAAACGCTTGAACCACTCAAAAACTCACGCACGTGATTAACATTCATCACCATAAACTTCTTTTAATAAAAGATAAGTTTCAGTAGCGGTTTTACCAAGTGTTGATGTGAAATTTCACAACAATTCGTTGCTCTGTTACATGTGTAGTATCATGTTTTCGGCAAAATGAAACTAACATCTCTTTACACAAACGACGGTTCCGGTCAGACAGATTTCTCTACAAACACGTGAGACGCCGTAATCGAAAGAGAAGGCTTTACGCTGCACAGCTGTCTGTCGTTAGGATTTGGCGCATGCATAGTTCTTCTGTAGCAGCATCAGTCTCGTTATTTAATAGCCACACCTCGTAGATAAGTTAACAGGAAATCGTATAAGCCGTTTTTGAGAAATATCAGAAAGCTGAAAACTCGTTTCAGTGAACTGATAACTGATAAATAGGGCACGATTGCATAGAAAAAGAAGATGTTTTTTGTGACACGCAACATGGTATTGGATACATTAAATCTTTATAAATTCTATAAACGATATTACGAGTATAATTTTATTCAAGTGAAACATTTAAAATTTGATTAAAATTTTCCTTTAATATTTAGCAATTAAGTGAGCGGAAGGAACAATGGCTAATATCAATTGGGTTGCTGGCGAGGTGCCATCGTGTCCAAGTGTAGGCTCTCCACAGCTAATCACCTCCACGAGATGATATTGCCACTAACTGCCCTGCTTCAGGGCCACACTCGCAATGGTCGATAAAATAAAATCTATGAATTCTAAATAGCAAACTCATTTTTAGTTAACAAAATATGGTTTTGTGAACATTTTTATAGCTTTATAACACTGCAAAAACCATTACAATTCTAATTTAACAATTTCGTGAACATAGGTGAGTAGGGTTTTGTAGTGATGTGATTCTAGTTCAGATTTCGGGGGCCGATAGCCCCCCAAAAAAATCAGCGAAATACACTACCTGTATTTGTATTTTTTTTTTTTTTTTTATGTTTAAGGCGCATCAAAATCTAAGGTTATTGGCGCCCGAAGCTTTTTTCAGTGCACTGCCGGCCACCGGACAGTGTTCTCTCGTTACAGACATCACTGTCCATCACCGGACAGTGAGCTGTAAGAAGCTCCTACGAAGAGAAAATCTAAGGGTCAGCAGCTGGATTCGAACCCGGGACCTCCGCGAGGGAGTCCAGTACGCTAACCGCATAGCTAATCCCTTCCCTTGTATTTGTATTGAAGCCAATTCATCGAATTTAAAAATAATTCTTCGAGCTTGTATCTAAACAAATCTAAAACGATTGAAAAATAGATTCAGTAAATCGTCACATCCGTTTGAATATTGTAGATAGCAGATTTGAACCCATTTGAGACTCTTATTTTTTGGGGGGTTCTACAGAAACACAAATTGAGCGGACAGATTATTTATTTTTAATTTAAGGCCCGTCAACGACTGACAATACTGGCCACCCGTAGCTATTTGAATTCAGTGTATTGCTGGCTTTCGAACAGTAAGCTACAAAAGAAGCACTTAGAGAAAATCTAAAAGGGCCAGCAGCTGGATTTGAACCTGAGATCTCTGCATGGGAAACCAGTATGCTACCGACTGAGCTAATCCATTCACTTACAGACTGATACACAGATATTATTGTATACACAAACTCCCTTACAGAAAATCACCTGCAAAAATCAATTCTTTTTTTTGTTTGACACGATATTCCTGTGTGATTTTTTTTCCCTCATATTTTGAGTTATCAGTGAACTCACCACGATCCAATTTAAAGAAAAAAGAACGCCCTCACAGTTTCATTTTCAGGGAACTTCAAAAAGTGCATTTTGTAATAAAATCTTTGAAACAAATTTCTGCACTATTGCAACACACTTTCTTTAAAAAAATTGAGAGAGAATTAAAAAATTATTTGTTATAAGTTGAGCTCTAGTTTTGTCCCCACTTAAATTAGATTCCATAAAGAGAAATTTGGGGCCCTCGAGGAATTAGAAAAAAAAGGCAATGACTCTTGGCCTGAGAATCGACGAAGAATAAACTCTTTATATAAGACCATCCAGGAACCAAGCTACGATACCTTGTGAAGGTGAAAATTAATAATCATGAGTTCGCAACTGGAGATAGTTTTAAGTACCTGGGAGCGGTTGTGACGAACAAAAATTGAATGGAAGACGAAATTAAGGGGACGAACAAGCCGCTGGGCAACAGATGCTTATTTGCATCAGCGAAGGCTGTCCGCTATAGAGGTTTGTCACGTGACGCCAAGGTAATAATATATAGAACTATAATAAGACCAGTTTCAACGTATGCTACGAGGCATGTCCAGAAAGTAAGTGTACTGAGGCTCTCACGGCCGGAGCAATTTCTTTTTTTCGACATGTTGGCTACACTGCCGTGTAGCCCGCAACGAGACCGGTTCGAGGTCAGTACGTTGAGAACTGTCGACGCGACAATAGGTTTCGTGAAAAATGTCAATCCAATCTCCCGCCAAGTGCGAAATACAAACTCCATGGAGATGAATTTCTCCGCTCCATTGTTACTGGAGATGAAACTTGGGTTGCACACTACACACCTGAAACCAAAAGGCAGTCTCAACAGTGGCGTCACACCTCTTCACCCTCCGCCAAAAAGGTTCAAAACCACAAATTCAGCCAAGAAAATCATGGTATCCGTGTTTTGGGACTGTCGTAGAAAGACGTTGGCACTGTCTAAAGAGAACGGAAAGGTTACTTGGGCTGTGGGAGAAAAAGGTCCTGAAAAATATATTTGGCCCATGCTTTGGGAACAGCCAATGGAGGATTAGGAAAAAACGAAGAATTGTACCAGATGTACAAAGAGGAAGATATCGTGACCTTTATAAGGAAAGGTCGTCTCCGACGCTGGTTAGGTCATGTAGAGAGAATGTAGGAGGAAAGACTGCCTAAAAGGCTCCTCTATGGTCGACCCGGTGGAGCTCGCCGAAGAGGTAGGACCTCGCTTGCTCTGGCTGGACGATCTCCAAGATGATCTCACCTCAATGGGTGTTAGGCGGTGGAGAATGAAGGCCAAAGACAAGGGTGTTTGGCAGAAGCTTTGTGGACGAGGGTCCCTTAGGACTGTTGCGCCATGAATTGGTAGATAGATAGAAAGAGAAATTTGGACGGAGACAAGCGTTCTCTTTCAAAAAAATAGTAATAATTTTAAAATATTAGCAATGGAGGCATATATGTTGGGTCAGTGTACTTGAATTTTGTATTAGAATAAAAGTATTACACATTTTGTCCAAATACTGTTAATTTCTAAGTTATACGGAAGAAAAAATGAAGAAGAAGGACTTTTTTTTTTAAGCCGAGGTAACATTAAAATGTCCTGCGGGGCTGAAGCTAAAATAAGTTTTAGCTATTAAAAGAGTAAAGTGGCTCGTAAAATCCCGACTGGGGTGTATAGCGGAGCATACAGACAGACTAGGCTGGTTACCAGCGGAGTTATACAGACTACCATGGAGCTGGTTCTAGCCGAGAGGGAGAACGCCTCCTTCACCGTCATAGCGAAAGGACAGGGCCGCAGCAGCCCCTCTTGTGTCCTCCCTGTCAGTATTTCTCACCCCGTGACGTCATCATTTACTCTGACGTGCATTATAGCAGGAGTAATGTACAGACATTACAGGGATAAAGGGGCCGTGCAAATATTATAACAATTGATGAGGGCAACCTTTACTCACAGCATCCTTTTTACACTATTCTTTCTCTTAGTGCTTCTTTTACTTCCCTTACAGCCGTTATAAGAGAGTACTGCAATCGTGCCAAATTTTATTAAAATTATTCGCCAGAAACACGAGTTCTAACCTCCTCCAAATGTACCCAGTCACACACGAATTTCATTCCCCAAAATTCCTTCTATTTTTAAAAATAAAAAAAAAAATTGAGGAGAACCAACATCTAAATTTTGAGCCCAGGACATTCTTCTCTCGTTTCTGACAACACCATCCATCACCGGACAGTGGAGCTGTAAAAAGAACCTAGAAAGAGAATACCTAAAGGTCAGCAGAAGGATTCGAACCTAGGTCCTCCGCAGATTGTACATGTTGGGTCGATCTATTTTGAAAAAGGAGAAGTAAAAACCATTGGAAAAAGTGAAAAATAGTCTTCTAATTTCTCTGGAATTCTACTGTTTCTGCATTTGTTAGTTAAGGTTAAGCCCAGTGCTAGATTGTAAATGTAAGGTTGATCTATTTTGAAAAATAAGAAGTAAAAACCATTGGCAAAAGTGAAAAATAGTCTTCTAATTTCTCTGGAATTCTACTGTTTCTGCATTTGTTAGTTAAGGTTAAGCCCAGTGCTAGATTGTAAATGTAAGGTTGATCTATTTTGAAAAATAAGAAGTAAAAACCATTGGCAAAAGTTGAAATAGTCATCTAATTTCTCTGGAATTCTACTGTTTCTGCATTTGTTAGTTAAGGTTAAGCCCAGTGCTAGATTGTACATGTTGGGTCGATCTATTTTGAAGAACAAGTAGTAAAAATGATTGGAAAAAGTGGAAATAGTCTTCTAATTTCTTTGAAATTCTGCTGTTTCTGCATTTGTTAGTTAAGATTAAGCCCAGTGCTAGATTTGTACACGTTGGGTCGATCTGTTTTGAATAACAAGTAGTAAAAATGATTGGAAAAAGTGGAAATAGTCTTCTAATTTCTCTGAAATTCTGTTGTTTCTGCATTTGTTAGTTAAGATTAAGCCCAGTGCTAGATTTGTACACGTTGGGTCGATCTATTTTGAATAACAAGTAGTAAAAACTATTGAACTATTGAAATTTTTAACTGATTCCCATAGAGGTACACGATATTTAGTGCACTCCACAATAAGATAGATTTGCCTTTAAAAAAAAAGTTGCATGAAGAACGCAACCGACCGGATGTTTTTAAAGTCAGGACTGGAGTACAAAGAAAACTAGTGAATATCATCTGAGATCTTTACTGCGAAAAATAAGGTTTTAGATGTCTTTTGTAGATATAGTTCACATTTCTTATAATTAGTTTTAAAGTTTCTTTAAAGGTTCTTACAGTTTATTGTCCTGGTGATGGACAGTGTTGTCTGTAACGAGAGAATACTGTCCGGAGGCCGGCAGTGCACTGAAAAAAGTTCCGGGTGTTAAACAACCACAGATGTTGACGCGCCTTAAATCTTAAAAAAAAAAAAATAGAAAATCACAAAATCTCTGAGAGACACAATCTGAGACATTCAAGAACCAGTTTGTGTGCCCAGACTTGTAAGTATCGCAAAAGACAGCCAGGCGGAAGTGAGTAGAGTAGAATGATGAAACACGGTGAGTGTGTACTCTCACTCACTTCTACGTCATCCATCACCGGTTTGATTAAGTCATCCATCAAAACATGGCTGACGAACACTACTCAAACACTATAATAGATCGCCAAGGCATTGGCGCGAACCTTGCCTTTATATCAAAAGCAACTTTAGCTAACCTAGCACCTACTCAGCCCAGAATACTGTTTCATAAATTAGAACCATGATTAGTTGGCTAACGGGGTCTCCCGGTCGACAATTCAACAGACAGTTTGGGGGAGAGTAATTTCAGTGGTATCGTCAAAAGTCAGACAAGGTTGCTACGCACTGAACTTCTTTTCTCTTGAAGATCTAGCTTGATGAGCCAGACTATCGCCAGGTAAATAGATTGAGTGCGAAACGAGGAGTTTGTTCGCTAAAAAAATATTTCAGTTAATGCAGGAATCTTTTCAGCATTATGAATTCAACTTAAATCGTATTTGTATGATCGGTTGATAGCTGACTGAATTTGAAAGTCATAATTGAACTGTTCAATTATAAAGCTTTGAAACGGAAATTTACACAAGCACATTTATAAATATTCTCCCAGACGTACTGTCTGATCAGTAGTTAGTAGCAACCCTCCGACTGATGCAGATCTAGACATCCGATTCGGAAATTCTATTAACACTGGACAAACTCCCACAAAGTGGACCACATCTTCAATGTCAGCCATATTGCAGAGTGGGCAAACATAAAAACATTCTTCAGATCTAACTGAAGGTATATTTTAGGGTTTCAGTAAAACAGTATAATTTTATAGTTCAGAAAAATGGAAGAAAAATTAACAACCAATAAACACGTAAGCTTTTTCAAACGTCTCTGATTGGTTGAAATTACGAGCTAAAGTATGAATTAAATGTTTGGTACTTGCTGATTGGTGCACATTTTATCGTTTAATTAACCCTTATTCTTAACTTTTTAAACTGTTATGCTTTTGTTAAGGAGATATTAATCAGTGAACGATTCTCAAAAATAGTTAATTTATATAAATGAAATTATGGCGAGACTATAATGAGGCGAACTAAAAAATTGTGAGTTAATAAAAATGGAATGTGTCAGCTGAAAAGATGGAGCATTTTAGTTAGGAAAAATCTTTTCCAGTTTTTCCTTTTCATTCAGGAGAGCTATTAAAAAGCTGTAAGAAAAAGTTTAGTGTATTTAACAATTTTTCCACTCTTCAAAATACAAATGAATATTTAAGATTCAGATTGTGGTGGAGAGTTTGTAAAAATGGATTGGAGGTTGGTTGGGAAGATTGGTGATAATATTTTGTCTACACTCGGGCAATAAAAAATTCAAGAGTGTACAGAGGCGAGCTTCTAAAGAAGTGCTAGAAATAAGAATTTAGGGGACCTTTATCAGTATTTATGGAGCCGGCAAGGTGTTCACAAGACGGCCAAGACGGTAGCTGTAGCGCCAATACCCAATATCATCTCCTATAAGCCTCATTGTAGGCACTGTTCTTTTACCCAACCTACCATCCAACTTTATTCACATATTTATTTATGCCAGTATTTATTTATTCTTCTGACCCTATTTTAAAATGTATTTTCACATACACACATATAACAGCAATCCAGAATTTTTTTAATATAATTCCTTATCATTTTATCACAACGTACAGAAGACAAGACACAAAAGGGCAAACTAAAGATTACATTGTCTATCTTACTTTCAGAATAAATTATACAATATAAATAAAACAGATATATTTTTGTATAGGAAATCTATGAATAAATAATGTTACAAGAAAGACATAATAATCTAGAGTCAACACCTACACGATTTCCCGTAATTCTCTCCCAACAATATAACTGTAATTATTGCGATACTGGTTCAATTAATTTCTCGCATTAAATATTGGATATGAGGACCACTTAGTCCCAAATAATATTTTTTTTTTTTACAAATGGTTCTGCATATAATACATGCTCCGTAAACTCAAAAATGAAAAATACCGTAAAATTCAAATTTGAAAACAGAAAATCCAAAACCAGAATTTTGTCCAAAACTGTTCATCCACCTATAGATTTTTACTTTTGTCCAGTATTTTAATATCTTTATAAACATGGTTTATATTTGTACATTTGTAAGGCGCCGAGCGGGTTAAAGGCGTGGCCCGTAAAGCTAATTTATGTATTGGGCGGTACTAGGTTCGATTCCTGGTCTCTAGGCCTTGGATTTTATTTAATGGTTAATAAAAGAAATTTACAGTAAAGTATGTTTGTTAATCGCCTCCGTTCACGACACCTAATTGGTAATTGGACGTAAAGCCCGCCTTAAAAAATAGACAATACTTTACACTTTCGGATCGGTTAGAGGCGAGACCTGTAAAGCTAATTTATGTATTGGGTGGTACTGGGTTCGATTCCTGGTCTCTAGGCCTTGGATTTTATTTAATGGTTAATAAAAGAAATTTACAGTAAAGTATGTTTGCTAGTCGCCTCCGTCCACGACACCTAATTTGGTAGTTTGACGTGTAAAGCCTGCCTGAAAAAAAATAGGCTATAACTTTACTTTTCTTGTAGATTAGGGTGTTTCAAAAAAATGATGACTTTTAAGTTTTAAAAAGCGCCGGGCACAAACAAAAAGTTTCGTCCGTATTAGAGCAAAATCGATTAATATTTCGAGGTCGCTGCCATCGATCAAAAAATTTTGGTTTTGCTTTTTCTTTTTTATATATACAGGGTGAACCAGTAAGTATTGTCAATAGGCCTACTGCGTGTAGTACATCTAAAGTGGAGTTCAATGACGTATTGGCCAACTTCATATTTTCCTCTGTTCTTGAGTGACGTCACTTTTAAGTTTTTTTCTAAAATCATTACTTTTTTGCAATAAAAACGTTATTACTCAGAAAGTTTTAGTCCGAATTCAATTCTGATAACACGTTTAGAAAGGCAGATAAATTTTCTAAAAATTGACACCATTTTGAAGCATAAATTATTCTCCAAACAGCCTCAATCTTCCTCCGGAAACTGGGAAAATAAAATTAATCGAAATTTTTAAGAAAACTCATTAGGCCCTTATGTGATCATTATCAGACCTAGGTGCTGGACTTTTTAATAAAGTTTCCTTGTTTAATGGGCTTTCAAACGGTATATCATTTTCCAGGATTCCTTTTATCTTCGTGTGAGAAATTACGTTGTTCACGAGCACTCAAGAGTGTTAGTTATCAAGTTGTTTAATTCATTGAAAACTCTTTTAGATGGACCTGTAGTCAATTTTTAAAGTAGATTGTCTTAAAATAAGGTAGTCTAAGGTTACTTATTGCACATAAAAAAAAAAAAAAATCTTAACTGAAATATTTGACAAAATGTTAGATTTTGAAACTAAGCAAATTAGCCTTCGATTATAAAAATAGCACTTGTTTAAAATATTTTCTAACATTTTGTCAAATATTTCAGTTTAGATTTTTATTATTATTACTTATTCATTTATTTATTTATTTATTTATTATGTGCAATAAGTAACCTTAGTCTACCTTATTTTAAGACAATCTACTTTAAAAATTGACTGACTACAGCTCCATCCACAAGAGTTTAATGAATTAAACAACACAATACAATATCACTGCTGTATGCTCGTGAACACGTTTTCTTGCAAAACAAACGCAATTTCTCATACGAAGATAAAAGGAATCCTGGAAAATGATATACCGTTTGAAAGCCCATTAGACAAGGAAACTTTTGTAAAAAGTGCCAGCACCTAGGTCTGAAAATGATCACATAAGAGCCTAATGAGTTTTCTTAAAAATTTCGATTACTTTTATTTTCCTAAGTTCCGGTGGAAGATTAAGGCAGTTTGGAGAATAATTTATGCTTTAAAATGGTGTCAATTTTTAGAAAATTTATCTGCCTTTCTAACCGTGTTATCAGAATCGAATTCGGACTAAAACTTTCTGAGTAATAACATTTGTATTGGAAAAAAGTAATGATTTTAGAAAAAAAACTTAAAAGTGACGTCACTCAAGAACAGAGGAAAATATGAAGTTGGCCAATACGTCATTGAACTCCACTTTAGATGTACTACACGCAGTAGGCCTATTGACAATACTTACTGGTTCACCCTGTATATTTTTTAAATATAATTTGCTATAAAGACAATGCAGTTGGAATCATTTAAATGACCATTTTACTTTCAAAGTTATGAATAATTAAAGAAGCTGTATTTAAAAAAAAAAAATTATTAGGAAAATATACATTTTTGAAAAATTTCGATTAATTAACGTTAAAAATCACTTCATTCTTTATGTGTTCCGTACAGAATTTAAAAAATAATAATCATTTTGGTTACTAAAACGTCTAAATTAGGGAATATTTTGCATTTATTGTTATAATTTGAAATTAATTGATTGATAGTAAATTAATTTCAAATTATAACAATAAATGCAAAGTAAAAAGGCCATCAAAATGATTCCAACTGCATTGTCTTTATAGCAAATTATATTTAAATAAACTTTGTACAATTACATGTTTTGCTAATAATTTGAAAAGATACAAAACATTTAATAAGGATTTTTTATATATATACGAGGTGTGTTCAAAAAGTAACGGGAATTTTTAAATTTCGCGGGTTTGGAGAGTCTGATTGTAAAAATTTTTTTTTTTTATTATGTTGGTACACATGCCCCTGAAGTACGATAAAATTTTCAGTAATATTCATTGTTTACTTCTTAAGTGGCAGCCGTTAAGGTTAGACGTGTTTTTCGAGCTTGGCGATTTTTGTTTGTTAAAAAAAATGGATCAAAGAATTTGTATTAAATTTTGCGTAAAAAATGAAATAAAGTGTGTGAAATGTTAATAAAGGCATATGGTGAGTCTGCTATGAGTAAAACAAGGATTTACGAGTGGTATAAGCGTTTCCAAGATGGCCGCGAAAACGTTGAAGATGACGAACGACCTGGACGTCCAAGCACATCAACAACCGATGAAAACGTGAAAAAAGTGAAAGAAATGGTTATGAACGATCGCCGAATCACAATCAGAGAAGTCGCTGATGATGTTGCCATATCAATTGGCTCATGCCATGAAATTTTTTCGGATGTTTTGGGTATGAAACGTGTGGCAGCAAAATTTGTTCCAAAATTGTTGAATTTCGAACAAAAACAGCGGAGAATGGAAGTTGCTCAAGAGTCACTCTATGAAGTCGACAACGATGCGGATCTACTGAAACGTGTTATAACAGGTGACGAAACATTGGTTTACGGATATGATGTCGAAACTAAGGCTCAATCCTCCCAGTGGAGGCATTCTGGATCGCCAAGACCGAAAAAGGCTCGACAAGTGCGGTCGAATGTGAAGGTTATGCTCACTGTGTTCTTCGATTTTAATGGCATAGTGCATCATGAATTCTTGCCACAAGGTCAAACAATCAATAAGGTGTACTACCTACAAGTTCAACGCCGTTTGCGTGAAGCAATCCGAAAAAAACGCCCGGATTTGTGGCAAAACAATTCATGGATTTTGCACCACGATAATGCACCTGCTCACACTTCATTGCTTGTTCGTGAATTTTTGGCCAAAAACAAAACTTTAACGATGCCCCAGCCTCCATATTCGCCAGACATGGCTCCATGTGACTTTTTTCTATTTCCAAACATAAAGAGAACATTAAAAGGCCGTCGTTTTACAAGCATAGATGACATTAAAAGCGAATCGCTGAAAGAGCTGAAAGCTATCACAAAGATCGAGTTTCAGAAGTGTTTCGAGGATTGGAAAATGCGCTGGCACAAGTGTATTGTATGCGAAGGGGACTACTTTGAAGGCGACAATATTAATGTAGATGAATAAATAAATATTTTTTTCAAAAAACGAAAATTCCCGTTACTTTTTGAACACACCTCGTATATATATATATATAAAAAAGCAAAACAAAAATTTTTTGATCGATGGTAGCGACCTCGAAATATTAATCGATTTCGCTCTACTGCGGACGAAACTTTTTGTTCTTAAATGAACTTTGATTTTCCGCCCGGCGCTCTTTAAAATTTTAAAGTCATCATTTTTTTGAAACACCCTACAGTGATCGTATTTCCCAGTCGTATTGCAGCCGTAAATAGTAGTATTTCCCAAAATGGGCCACTCTGTGCGTACCGAGTAAAAAATAAAAATAAATAAATAAATAAAATTAACATTTTGAGAGAATTTATACCCCCTAATATTTTCAAAATCTGCGACACTACCTTGTAATATTATTATAAGTAGACATATTAAAAAAGTTACTTCTAATATAAACGCAAAACTCTAACGAAATTACGCCAAACTTTTTAAATAAAACTACTTCTTTTGTGTTGCTACACTTTGTGGGAAGAGCAAGAGGGTCACCCACTTAGTTTGTGATTATGAACAGTGAGGCTCCATATAAAGATGTGCCGAGCTTCACCGAGGCTACAACTGTTTCCACCAGCGACAAGCAATTTACTTTGCCAGAAAGCGGCCATTCTAACCTCTTCTACCCTTGGAATGTGCAACTAACTACACTGCCTACTATATAAGGAAGAATATACCCAAGAATTACCCATAAATTCCAGGAATTTCCTGTTACGTCTTGTACAAATTCTTTTAAAATATCTCCCTCAAAAAAAAAAAGAGGCTTGTAGTTAGCGCCCAGCAGGTACCGTTGTCAACCTCACCATCTCTTTTCATACACAAATATTTTCTTTTTCTTACACTTCGCAAGGGGAAGTGCTGTCTTCGTTCATATTTTTGATTGGCTTTTCACACTGAATGGATAACGCAAATTTAAATAAATTTCTTATAACAGCGTTTCCCAACTTTTTTTGGCTCGCGTAACACTTGGTGGTACATCATGCTAAATTATTGTGTTTCATGAAATTTGTTATTCCGAGCGTGTTATCTTACTATTATTATCTTTATTTGTATAGAGATACAATGTATCTGTAACAAAAGAGTTCAAGTTCATGCTCACTTTATAAACATTGTGAAGTGTAAGATCTTAATTTAAAACTTTTTTTAAATAATTAAAACTTGCGTACATATTTTTCTCTTCAAAATTCTTAATTAATTTACAAAGTTCTTCTTTAGGATTATTATATTTGTGCCCAAATCTTCTAAATTAATTTCTTTTAAGCATTCAACTACCTGTAAGTACCAATTAAATTTAATGTTGCTTGCATAGAGCTTACTCATTACAATCCAGTCTCTTTAAGCAGATTTTTACATAGTTATCATTTAAGTTCTGTCACATGATAATTCTATTAAATTTTCTTCATCTTTTGTTGATAATTATGCAGCTTTTCCTATATTTTCTTTGTAGAAAGGGTTTGAAATCCAATTATCATTTGTGTTTTCGGATTTTGGAAAATACTCCATGAAAGACAATTTTAATCCTGTTAAATGTGCTATTATATTCGTATTTTCTCGTATATCTTGAGACAGATTTAACCTAATTACTGTACTCATTAGCAACTTTACTGTATAATAATATTAATTAAAATAATTTTTATGAATTATAGGAAAAAACGTTTCTATATTTTTATGTCCGCCATTATTGATTATTTTTCGCGTACTACCAACCAGCAACTCGCGTACCACAGGTTGGGAAACGCTGTCTTAGAACATAAAACTAAAAAAATAAATAAAAATCCTACTTTTATAAGCAAACTTTATTAAAAAATAATTACGGAAACCTAACCAAATAATGTAACGACAATACCAAAATTTTGAACAATAAACCGAACAGTTATCAGTCTCAAATTTTTGCTTTAAAGTACTTGAATTTCAAACATAAAAATGTATAATTTATCTTCTTTATTTCTATAATCAACTTAAATGAAATAGATCCTCCAAGTAAATACACAAAAATTTAGCCACTTATCCTTAGTGTTAACGTAAAAGTGTTATCTAGTCTAGAATTTATGAAGATACATTACAAAAATTGCACATTTGAACCATTTACTGGTTGTTAATTTAGTCTAATTAAAAAGGAAATAATAAACCTGAGAAATGTTCAAAATTCGAAGTATTCAACCCTTTAAAATTATATACAAACGGTTAATCTGAGCAAAAAAAAATGGTAGAGGAAAAATTTGGTTGCCCGTCACCTCTAGTTTCAGAATATGTGACATGATTTTAGATTTCTGCCCACTTACGCGGCTGACGCGCGACCAAAAGTAAAGAGTTTGCTGTTGACCCCCATTTTCATATACACACTTTTAAAGAGTATAAAAAGTTATGAAAGAAACCGGAAACCGCAATCCGATATCTTCAAAATTAAAGGTGCTAGGCCATTTCAAAATCTGGATATTTATTAATCATATTTCAATTTTTTAACTTGTTATCAAAGAGAAAGAAGAGCACGCGATAGGTCATTTTTATGCATTTTTTCATCCCCTTTCTACTGAAAATATTGCCAAGGCAGTAAAGCTAGTATTTTTCTTAATATCGGGAAATAAGTCGTTTTCCGAGAGATTTTTCTAAGAAAAATCAAATGTTAAGAGCTTTAGATGTTCTCAAGCATACACAAAATGGCTAAAAATTAATTTTACATCTGTTACAAACAAGAAGGTTTAATAATTATTTGGTAATTTTGGGAGAGTTGCGTTTAATTACCAAAAAAAAATTGGAAACCACCTGCCCCATATTTAAGTGATCAATATCTTTCATGTAAAGGATCAAACTTATTCCTTAATTTATCAAATAATGCACTTTACCTAACTTGTGATGCGTGTACTGTGCCTTCAAAGGTGCCTCCTCTGGCTCGCAAGCCAGCTTAGCCTGGAGGTTTTCAATTGCTCTCTGTATCTGAGGATACAGATCACTTAATCTAAATTTACTCTGCTTAATTAACGAACCCAAAAGAGTCTCAAATAAATCTGTTCTAGTTAAAATTTTTTTTTTAAATAATTAAATAGAAAAAGGGAAGAGGATTAGCTATGCGGTTAGCGTATTGGATTCCCACACGGAGATCCCGGGGTTCGAATCCAGCTGCTGGTCCTTAGATTTTTCTCTTCCTAGGAGGTTCTTAACGCTCACTGTCCGGTGATGGTCAGTGTTCTCTGTAACGTGGGAACACTGAAAAACGTTCTGGGCGCCAATAACCTCAGATGTTGAGGCGCCTTAAATCTTTAAAAATAACAGCAAACAAACAAATCGCGTAATGATTATAAACATGAAATTCTGCTTCTATTTGAACAAACGTTTACAGCAAAAAAAGATGAACATTACTTGGCAATGATGGTTTAAGTTTCAAGAATTAGTTAATAGATGAGAAAAGTAATTAGTTTTTGGAAACCGCAGGTGAATTCTGTAATAATCTAACAATCTTTAGTGTAAAAAATTTCGTGTTCTTCGAAGGAAACATTTGTAATATTAATGCAGTGAGAATTTGCAATAAGACAATTGCGTTTGCAAGTGCGGGAGACAAAAGAGTATTGTACATTTTGTGGTCCTCTCTCACTACGTGGGCCTGATACAATCGTATGCATTTTTACGATTATAGCACTTGGTTTACTGTCCGCCAAGACTGTAGCATCAAGCCTATATATGGCCGGCACATCTGCAGGTTTAGGACTGTCGTTTCACTAACAGCATTGCTTCAAGTATGACATAAAATTTTTGATATAGACCAAAATTTACCACTGCCTTTCGTATGATTATTATTTGGTTTTAGACGTATATATATATATATAAAATATATATATAAATAAATATATATAAATATATATATATAAAAATAAAACACCCTGTTGTGACAAATATATATATATATATATTTGTCACAACAGGGTGTTTTATTTTTCTTTTTTTAGGATGTACATCCATTAGTTATTTACTTTGGGGCTGCTTCTAGTGCTAGCAGCTTACCATTCTTGAACCAGGCGTTCATGTCTGCTAAGCCAATTTCCAAAGTATACTTGCTACGGTTTTTTAGCCAAACAAGTGGATTTAAGCAATCCTCATAGCCTACAATGTTTCGAATTGCTTACGCAGAGCATCAGTAGATTATATAAGCAAAAAATTTGATGTGAATACCTTATTTTACACACAGTTTATGTAATTAAATGTTCCGTTTAAAGTTACATTTTGCTTTTTAAAACATTTTTGATTCTTAGTAATAGTTAGTAAATCCATTAATTGCGTTTAAATGACCCTTAAAAAAGGATAGTCTATCCCAGGGGTCGGCAACCCGCGGCTCGCGAGCCGCATGCGGCTCTTTTATCGAAATTGTGTGGCTCATCAGCCTGCCAAAAATATCGTATATTGTATAGTTTAGTTTTATTGAAACTAATGAAAATTCCATTTATTAAAGGTATTGTTTCAAAAATAATTTTAAATGTGATAGGTTCGAAATTGAATAGAATTATACAAGTATGAAAATAAAGTACTCGATTTATATTGTAAGACTGCCGCCTTTTCATTCGTTAAGTTATTATTTATTTGTTTATTTACTTTGCAATATATGGAAATAAATATATGAAACAATTAAATGTTATTGAATATCATAAAATAATAATTTGAGAATACAAATGATCTGCAGAGTTGTTTACACTATCATCCTTGCGGCTCTTGGTAAGATTTATTAAAATTATTTAAGGAGAAATGGCTCTCTACTTAAAATAGGTTGCCGACCCCTGGTCAATCCTCATTACTCGTTCTGAAATACACCACGGATCCTTTTGTAATTAAGGATTATTTTTTTTTACGTAAATTAGGTTAATAATTAAAGTAAATCCGTTTTTATGGCCATTAATTAGTTTCTATGTTCAAGCTGCGTTGAAGACCATAGTTCCATCGTGGTGAGTTGCAGCAGTTATTGTTATTACATGATTGGACAACATAAGCAATGATATGAAATCTATTAAAAAAAAAAAAATATCTAGCTGCTTATAAACACAGTCATCAGGGTTCATCAAAAGATATTACCAATTTAAAAAAAAAAGCAGACTGTCTTAATCTTAATTTAAACTTTTCTCAAAACTTGGTACCAAAACGTACTAAAGATTGTTCAAGATACCTATTATACCTAACAAATATTTAGTACACATTTTTTTTTTAATTTCTGTTAAAAGAAATCGAAACTGTTTTCGATAGCAAAGCTATCGATAGTGCGTATCATGGACTTGCTAATAGAAAAATCAATATTTGTCAAGATTTTAAAAACTTCTACTAAGATAAATTTTTAATTGAATCTATGTTAAAAGATCTCGGTATTTTGAATTATTTTCCTCAATTAACGTTTAAATAATATTTATTATAGCATAGTAATAAAATGTTTTTCAAAAAGGCTACAAACGGTAAAGAGAGAAGGCTAAGCAATATAGGTCTCGAAATGGTACAAAAAATGGTTAAATTAATTGTAAACTCCAAACCAATAAAAGGTCCGCTCCTTCTGAAGATCAATAGGAACTTAATGATAAGCTGACAGAATTTTTTTTTTTTAATTTGAACTCGTTGAATACAGAAAGTTGACTACAAGGGTACTCACTTTTCTGTGTAAACTTCGAAAATCTGGAAGATAAGATTTAACACCTTTGGAAGGTTCAATCGCCAGGTATTTTAGCAAAAGTCTGAGACTTGAAATCAACTCCTAAAGAATATTTTCAGCAATGTATCATTTACATTATAATATTTTTTTTGCAACAAGTATTTGGGTATATTAATGGCATTTCAAGTTTAGGTAATTTAAGTAATTTGAGGAATAGTTCTTTGTGGTACTTGTTCATCTAAAGAATATTTTCATTTTAATTTTATAATCTGATAACTACGAGGGTCGTTTGAAAAGTCCGTGAAAAATAAAAACTACTTAATTTTTTGGGGTAAACCTTTTTTATTTTTCAACATAGTCTCCTTTTAGGCTTATACACTTCGTCCAACGCTGCTCTAGTTTGTTGATCCCTTCCGAATAATAGGATTTGTCCAAGTCTGAAAAATAGCCATTCGTTTCTGCAATCACCTCCTCGTTTGAATAAAATCTTTTTCCCGCCAGCCATTTCTTCATATTGGGGAACAAATAGTAGTCCGAGGGAGCCAAGTCTGGAGAATAGGGGGGATGTGAAACGAGTTGGAACCCTATTTCCATTAATTTTGCGACCACAACTGCTGAGGTGTGAGCTGGTGCGTTGTCGTGATGGAAAAGGACTTTTTTGTGGGCCAATCGTGGGCGTTTTTCTTGCAGCTCGGTTTTCAAACGGTCCAATAACGATGAATAATATGCACCTGTAATAGTTTTACCCTTTTCCAGATAGCCGATGAGGATTATTCCTTGCGAATCCCAAAAGACAGTCGCCATAATCTTTCCGGCCGAAGGAACGGTCTTCGTCTTTTTTGGCGCAGATTCCCCCTTGGTAACCCATTGTTTTGATTGTTCTTTGGTCTCAGGAGTGTAGTGATGTATCCATGTTTCATCCACAGTGACGAAACGACGCTTAAAGTCCTGCGGATTCTTCTAGAACAGCTGCAAACCGTCCTTGCAAAACTTCACACGATTTCGTTTTTGGTCAAGCGTGAGCAATCGCGGCACCCATCTTGCGGATAGCTTTGACATGTCCAAATGTTGATGCAAAATATTATGTACCCGTTCATTCGAGATACCCACAGCACTAGCAATCTCACGCACCTTCACTCTTCTGTCATCCATCACCATATCATGGATTTTATCAATGATTTCTGGAGTAGTAACCTCAACAGGGCGTCCAGAACGTTCAGCGTCACTTGTGCCCATATGGCCACTCCGAAAATTTTGAAACCACTTATAAACTGTTCTAATCGAAGGTGCAGAGTCACCATAATGTTTATCAAGCTTCTCTTTAGTCTCCTGAGGCGTTTTGCCTTTCATAAAGTAGTGTTTAATCAACACACGAAATTCTTTTTCGTCCATTTTTTGAAAATCACTCGACTTCCTCGATTCAAACGAATGCCAAACACAAAGAAATAGACCGATCTGGCTGAAACTTGGTGTGTGTTCTTCCAAGAGATGCTACTAACTAAACATAACCTCGATACGCGCCTGTAGTGCTATCTCTCTGACTTTGCACGGACTTTTCAAACGACCCTCGTACGTTTAATAATGTCTGTAAAACAAGCAAAGATATTTCGAAAGGTAGAATGAAAGGTTCCATGAAATGCCCATGGGTAGAATGTTCTTATACAAAAAAGAAATGAAATATACGAGTATATTTACTGGTTTTAATGGAATTGAGACTACAATAAACTGCATTTTTTTTTTTTTTTTGTGACTAGAATGTCACAAAAAACCTACATAATTCTTGTATACTTATATTCATAATTTAAATATTAAATTGACGGTAAAATTTATTTATTTAACATTATGGAGAGATTTTCTGATAGTCAAATTATTTTTGGCGAGGGATTTGAACATTATTAGTTGGTAATGGCCATAACTTCATATTTTTAATGGCACATGTTTTATTGCACTAGAACCTCTGTGGTCACACTTTGATACTGAATACAGAAGATTTTAAGAATTCTTTTGTGCAATTGGGAGATTCACCAGCGTAGTACAGCATCCTAGGACAGATTTAGATTGGACCGGAGATTGGATCAATCAATATAGCTTTATATTCTTGCCTTGATGTTAAATTACATAATATTTTTCTTCTTCTTTTTTCAGATCAACTACTAGGATTCTTAATTTTTGATTTGCCAGGTTTTTATGCTTTATTCGAACGGTAGCACCCATGAGGGTGTTGGGAAAAAATGTTGTTAACTACTTTAGATTTGTAGACTCTGGTACAACCACACGTGTCTATGTGCTAAGAAATTCTTTTATTCTGCTCATAAGCGATGTTATTAAAAAATAGCATCTTGAAGATGAATGTTTAGAATTCCACTTAAATGCCAGAAGCCAGTATTAAAAAGAAGTAATAAGTCGCAAAATATAAGCGTTTTCAAAAATACATTGAAGACTGAAATTTGGAACTTTATTTAACTCAAAATAGTTCTGCTTCAAAATATTGAAGGTATACTGACATTATCGACTCCCAGAAAATGATCTCTTTGTCACTTACCTGAAAAAAAGGAAAAAAATACGATTAATAATATAAATATTACAAATTAAAAGCTATATTATATGTATATTAAACAAATTCTGCGTACAGTATGTTAATGCTTTAAAGAAACTAAATTGTAGTAATGTGAGGTGCCACAATAGCCGAGCGCGTTAGAGGAGTGACCTGTAAATGTATGTTCTGCTTGATACTGGGGTTCGATTCCCGGTTTATAAAAATTATAAAAAAAAATATTTAAAGCTAAAGCCTGCTGTATGAAATATTTCCTAACATTTTTCTCAAATATTTCAGTGAAATAAGAAGTAAATGTTTAAAGTGCAATTTGTAACCTTTGACTTCCTTATTTTAAGACAGCCTACTTTAAAATTTACTACTGGTCCATCTAAAAGAGTTTTCAATGAATTAAACAACTTGATAAACTAACACTGCTGAGTGCTCGTGAACACGTTTTCTTGTAAAACAAAACGTAATTTCTCATACGAAGATAAAAGGAATCCTTGAAAATGATATACCATTTGAAAGCCCATTAGACAAGGAAACTTTTATAAAAAGTGCCAGCACCTAGGTCTGATAATGATTACATAAGGGCCTAATGAGTTTTCTTAAAAATTTCTATTACTTTTATTTTTTCCAGTATCCAGGAGGAAGATTGAGGCTTTTTGGAGGATAACTTATGCTTCGAAATGGTGTCAATTTTTAGAAAATTTATCTGTCTTTCTAACCGTGCCATCAGAATTGAATTCGGACTAAAACTTTCCGAGTAATAACGTTTTTATTGCAAAAAAGTAATGATTTAAAAAAATAATAAAGTGACGTCTCTCGAGAACAGTGGAAAATATGAAGTTGGCCAATACGTCTTTGAAGTCCACTTCAGATGTACTTTAAACAGTAGGCCTATGGACATTAGTTGCTGGTTCATCCAATATAATAAATTATTATCGTCATATTGTGCCATCAAGTTTTTCAAAACAGCTTTTTATTAAAACACTTATATTTAGAACAATTACAGAATGTTATATTTTATAAATAAACGCCCTTGCTATAGCACCAACATTTATTGCGAATTTAGCAGTTCGAAAAATCGATTATATTTAAGTTGCAGTTCTGAATGGCGGGATGTAGGGCAGTGGTGTAATGTACCTTGTAATGAATGATTGCTGGTCGAAATCGAAGCCGAAAAATCGATATACATTGTTCAGTTTTGCACAATTTTCTATAAAAATGACTAAAGATGTTTACTTTAATCAGTTTAACACCTTTAAAAAGGTCTTGAATATTTTCTATGCTGTGTAATTGGGCTCTTTTTGTAAGATTTAATTTCAGAGTTATTTTTAATTTCGTTGTAATTATTTTGAAACTTGTTTTTTTTCCCTTTATTTTATTTTTTTGGCCGACAAGATGGAAATCTGTAAAGAGTAGAGAAGTCTAAGAGAAATAGAGATCTATTGTGGGAGCATGACCGGAATGTAAATAATTAAGCTGCACAGGTAGGGCCGACATACCAGAGTTACCAAAGCCAACTTACCTAAAAGGCAACCACAATAAACGGCATTTACTGAAATTCCGTTTCAGTTCTAAAGCAAGTCGGTATTACGTTTTCTTGATAACTATAGTGATTCGTTCATAGACTGGCTTTTATTTATTAAACTTTAACGAAACTATTCGCTTTATTTGTTCCAAAAAAAATCTATGAAATTAAAAGTGTTGATAAGATTAGCTGATGTTTTATTATTGGTATCTCTAAATGGTTTTCAGAATTTTTAACCATAATCAGTGCCTGATTATTATCAGTTTAGTGCAGCGTTTCCCAACCTTTTTTTGGCTCGCGTACCACTTGTTACAAAGTGGTGTACCACTTCGTAAAAATGATTGTATTTCGTGAAATTTGTTATTCCCGGTGTGTTATTTTATTATTATCTTTATTTGTATAGAGATACAATGTATCTGTTACAAAGCAGTTCAAGTTCATCTTCACTTTATAAACTTTTTAAAGTTTAAGATCTTAGTTTTAAACTTGTTTTAAATAATTAAAAATTGCGTAAATGTTTTTCTCTTCAAGATTATTGCACTAAAAATAATTCTATTAAATTTTCTTCATCTTTTATCGATAATGATGTAGCTTTTCCTAAATTTTCTTTATAGAAGGGGTTTGAAATCCAATTATCATTTGTATTTTCCGGTTTTGGAAAAAATACTCCATGAAAGACAATTTTAATACTTTTGAATGTGCTATTATATTTTCTCGTATATCTTGAGACAGACTAACCTTATTACTGTACATATCAACAACTTTACTGTATAATATTATTAATTAAAATAATATTTAGGAGAAAAAACGTTTCTATGATATGTTTATGCTTTATTTTTTTTTAAATTTTTTATGTCCGCCATTATTGATTATTTTTTGCGTACCACCAACCAGCAACTACGCGTACGACAGGTTGGGAAACGCTGGTTTAGTGAGTTCAGCAAATGTGCCTACTTAAAACCCAGACACATTGAATGTGTACAGATTATAATAGAAGGAAAATCAAAATTATTGGAACTGAATTGCAGAATTTACTGCTAAATGGGCATATGAAGTGACCCGTACACTGTTCGGCTAATATACTTGACATGACACCCACGTTCTCCTCCATAAAGGTTGCCAACTATACCTAACAGACAATGTGTCCCTTCCCTGGACAATGAACTCTGTGGCCACTAGTCACACTAGGCAAAAAAAAAATGCAACAATGTGTCACGATTTTGTTGCATTTTTTAGCCTGTAAATTAAAACCTTTTTTCCTTAATTCATTTATAATTTTACTAAGTGAATTTGAAACATTCTCTCCATGTTTTGCAAGAATTAATCGTCTCGAATCTGATCTGGCGAATTCTGTTTTTTTCTCAGGGTTTTTTTTGCCTTTTTTTGGACATTGTCTTCCGCCATACAGCCAGCATCGTCTAGGTGCTTGTAACGGGGCACTGGAACTAGTTGCTATGCTTATGGTTACAGCTGTGTATTTTATATTCCTTACTGGTATTAGGTTTTCATATGTCATCAGAGATTGATTACTCAGTTCGGAGTAGAGAATTTGACTTCGACTAAGTTTCGCTCTCTCACCACACTTGCAGAACAATAAACTAGGCAGTTCAGTTTGCCTGCTTGAATTCGTGTGTTTTCTTGTATGTACACAACTCCACTTAACTATTTTTCAAAAAATTGATACTGCAGCAAAATAAAGATGAGTTAGTTAAAAATAAATAAAAACAAACTTGCACAGTTCCCTTAAATGCGTTCGAGTTTTCATTAATTTTATTTCACCATTTTTACAAAAATGTTTCACTATTTATTAATAAGTAACATATGTGTCTTCTGCCGTTACTGCTTTGGTGCTTTGCATTTGCAAGCACACTGCCCAATAACAGCTCTTAAGTGATTTAAGCCTTTAGTTTAGTGATTATATTAACTTAATAAATGACATTCTAATTGCAAAAATTATTCAAACATTTTATAATTTTTTAAAATTTTAACGATGTAACAGTCGGTAACTTCATTTATTTAATCACATTTAAAATAAAACAATTGAAAAATTAGATTAATTGCAAGGTATACTAGTAAAGAAAGTGGAGGGAAGAAGAAAGAAAAAAATAAATAAAATCCTTTTTTTCCAAATAAAATACACAGCTGTAACCATAAGCATAGCAACTAGTTCCAGTGCCCCGTTACATCACTAGAATATCACTCACTCTCCATTCTTACTTATAAATACATTCGCTTCACACATTCATCCCTCTACTATATACAACTATTTACATAAACTAATGGATGAATCAGTACTCTATATTCCTGCCATCCTTATAGCTTAACCCAGTGTTTCCCAACCTTTTTTGTGTCATGCCCCACCTTAACCTTTATAAAATTTTCATGCCCCCCCATGTAACATACATAATTTTTAACATTAAAAAATTGATTCGTTCACTTAAGAAACATAAATGATAGGTTCTAGGAAGAAATCACTCTGAAATTGTTAACAAAACACAGTAAGTAAAATTTCAAAACATATAATGGAGAACTGAAATTCAAATTCCAAATAATTTTAATACAGATTTTTCTATATCAATTTATTATTTTAATTTAGTGAGATCCTTGCGCTTGATGCTTGCTGCACAGAGATTTTATATTAGGTTCCAATTTGGTTAGCTGCAGTCTCAAGTCTCCACGTTGTGTTATATCCAGCCGATTTCTTTTTTTTACCAGTAAATCATTTACAGCACTAAATCCACATTCAGCTAAAAATGAAGATGGAAACGGTAGCAATAGTTTTCTTGCACATTTGGTTGAATTTAGGTATTTGATTTCTGTTTCCTCACAAAGCCATGCCATCGCTCCTTTTATATTAAATAAAGTTTTAACTGACTCATCATTTTGCAATTCTGCGAGTTCTTCTTGATACTGCATATTTGATATGCAGCGATGGGCCAATTAAGTGCCAACAACTGCGCTGTTTAGCGAGTTTTTAAAACGTCCGGGGTTCCCCGCGGCAGACTGCACGCTCCGCGGTGAACCCCGGACGAAGTTTACTTGACGACGCCAATCACCCAGTTGATTTTTGGTCTCGTCAAACGGAATTTTTTGTTAAATTTGGCACCGATATCTAGCATTGCATTTAAATGGCCCGGAGCGAAAGGGTTAAAGTCGTGTCGAGTCCATTTTCGAATTGCCCCCCTTAACTATCAAATTGCCCCCCTGGGGGGCGTGGGCCCCACGTTGGGAAACACCGGCTTAACCGAAATTAAAATCACGTAATCCTTCTCTAATCATTTCCTTGCATTCATTCTAATCGGCTATAACACACAGTGAGGATTCCCTCGCCCAAACTAATTTAATTTTTTATTTACTCCTCCAAATCTCTTTATTTTTTTGCATCTTCTATTGAAACGCCATATCCAGCCATATCCTTCTTAGCCATTTTCAGCCATGACAGCTTCGGCCTGCCTCTTCTCCTTCTTCTCTCTGGCTGCCATTCCATGATCCGTCTAGGAATCCTTTGCTCCTTAAAACATGTCCGAGCCACTCCAACCTTTTCTCCGTAATTCTTTGGAGAATGTCCTTTCTCTACTTCCATAGTCTTTCTTATCACCGAATTTTTAACTCTCCCTAAACGGGATTTTCGAGTGGACCTTCACCAAAAATCCATCTAGGTTGCCAACAATTTCCCTCTCTCTTCACTTCCTGGAGTCCATGTTTCACAACCGTACAGTATAATGCTTTCGACTATGGAATTATATATACATCAGCCTTTTAACGTAGTATGTTATTGCTCCACAGTAGAGGATTAAGCAACCCTATGGCTCTGCGACCCTCGAGATCCTTCTTGACACTTCTCTCCTAGAGTCGCCATCTACTTCAAGGATGGTACCCAGATATTTAAAATAGAGATAATTTAAGGCGCACCAAAATCTAGCGAATTTCCCACTAAAAATATACCGCTTTTTAATCACTTCATTAACACCGTTACTAAATAAATGTCTAACGTTTTGGTCAACATAAAATTTCAATTTTTAGAAAACAATTCGAGTATCTTTTACTTTTTTTTTCAGTTTCATTAAATATTTCCCTTAATTACTTCTCTTAAGAAATAACATATTAATTGGAGACGGAGAGACACTTATTTTTTACCCTTAATGCTTTTAAGGCGCACCAACATCTGAGACCATTGGCGCCTTCATTCATCAAATTCATACTTCTAAAGATTAAATGCCAATCTTAATCCTACTTAATGAGCAACTGTCATTAAATTTCAATATTAGGTGGTGCAGTCTTTTTTGATTTTCAAGTATACGCCGAAAATATCCGTTCTTACATCCTCGGAGTCTGAAAATTCGTATTTTTACCAATTGGTCTGCAGATGGGATGTGTTTGTGTTCTTTGTGTATCCATCTTGATTGGAAAAGGGAACATCGCTGGAAGTTGATATTCCGCTTAGGTAGTACCTCATAAGGCTCTAATTAATATTATTAATTAGAAATACCACTTTTCTAAAAGTTTCATTTAAAAAAACCACTGCTATAATAATCATTAACCTAGCTGTAATAGTAGCATATTATATGTAGATCTCCTTAACAAAAACTTACAGTTTTAAAAGTTAAGTATAAGGGTTGATTAAACGCCAAAAGGTACACAAATCAGCGAGTACCCAACTGTTCATTCATACTTCTAGTATCATATTTTTTAGAATGTATTAGATGCCACAGACCCTTGTGCTAGGCCTTTTATCACCCATAAATATTTTTCTGTTAGAACAATAAAAGTTGCATCTCATCATCACAGTTAGTATTGAAAAAGCACTTCATTATAACTCTGTTCCAAAATTATTCTTGCGTTTTATCTTTAATCTGAACAATCCTAAGCAAGCCCTGGCGGGTGTTGGTCTAGTGGTCAAGAGCTTGGCTTCGTATGTGAGAGATCCCCAGATCGAATCCCGCGTATGATTACTTTTTATTTATTAGAAAAAATTGTTTATAGTAAATATGAGCTTCCGCCTCCGTCCACCGACACCTAATTGGTAGTTGAACGTTAAGCCCCGCCTGATAAAAATAGGCGATTACTTTACTTATTCTGAATAATCATCACATTCATATTTCTCAAAAACTATTACATCTGGGATGTTGCAAAAAAAAAAAAAATACAGTTATAAAGGGAGGATTCACCCTATATTTTAAAGTAAATTTGGGAATTTTATCTTTTGTAGAAAAAGAGAAAAAAATTGTCAAAGTTGGGTGTTTTTCAACGTTACGCTTTTTCGTGCACTTTTTGACGATCAACCCTTATACAACTGTCCTACCGGACAGTTTTAAACTTATAGCGTTTAATTTTAAACGTTTTCTCTGGATAAGTTCAATTAATTGCACTTGTTTGGTGAAGCTGTTTATGGTTCTGTATTGCCATCGGTATAGCATTAATAAGAATCAACTATGCGACAGAATTTCTAAGTTTGAAAAAACATTAATACATAATATTATTGATATAAGATGAAAGTTTTACCCCAATCTACACAACCTACCCAGTTAAAATAACCTCGCTACGCTCATGCATATTCCAGCATACCAGGAAAGGTTGGTCTCTTCTAATTTAAGATTTGGATAGGTTTATGAAGAAGGCTAAAAGGGGAACAATAGAGCAGCCTTGATTGGGCTTTTACCGCTGGAGTGTAGTAACTCCTTCCGATAAGAAATGATGAATACTGTCCGCCGAACTACTGGGATAAGATAAATGGAGCGTGCAATCTGATCCAACCAGCTACACTTCGTCACTTCGCATTAAATTTATTAAACACTTTGGTTATATCTAATTGAGATTAATTGATTCTATATTTTTTTATCTAGCAGTTTTGTACACTTAAAATTGCTAATATCTTTTTTTTCTCTATTTAATGGTCAGACAAATTTTAAAGATTTCTATATTTTCAAAAATTGAGTGCTTTACATTATTTAAAGGTAAAATAAAAACACCACATTCTGAAGTATTAAATTGGAATTTAAACGCCATTCTTTATTGACATCAAACAAAGAAACGACGACATCTGTATTTGAGTAAGATTTTTAAGTTTATGCAGTCTTTTTTGTTTTGTTTCGATGATATTTAACCAACGGGGCGAGGTGTTTTAAACTGTTTAGCATTAATACAGTTTAAACTTAGTTTAGAAAAGGAAATTAGAAGCAATTAAGCTAAATCTGAACGTTACGATTCCTATCCGATTCATTCAATGCTGATAAACGTCATTTTAATTGGAAGAGCTAGGCAAAAGAGATTTAAGCAGTTTTAAAGTGATGATAAAAACCGGGCCGGTTTACGATTAAAGTATACTAACTACAGGGCCAGCTTCAAGGTTTAACAACAAAATATTGTTGATCAAATTAACCTTAATTATCAATGAGAGAAGTATTGAAAATGTAAAAACCATTTAAATATTTGGAAGCCATATTCACAAAGCGGTAAGTTAAAAACGAAATTCAAGGAGAGTTTTTAACTACAGATAGTAGATGCTTCTTTGCTTTGGGCCAGATCATGAAGACCCTAGTCCAGGGGTCGGCAACCCGCAGCTCGCGAGCCGCATGCAGCTCTTTTATCCAAATTGTGTGGCTCTTCAGCCTGTCCAAAATATATTGAGTATTTTAATTTTATTGAAACGAATGAAAATTCCATTTATTAAAGGTATTTTTTCAAAAATAATTTTAAATGTGATAGGTTCGAAATTGAATAGAATTATACAAGTATGAAAATAAAGTACTCGATTTATATTGTAAGACTGCCGCCTTTTCATTCGTTAAGTTATTATTTATTTGTTTATTTACTTTGCAATATGTGAAAATAAATATATAAAACATTTAAACGTTATTGAATATCATAAAATAATAATTTGTGAATACAAATGATCTACAGAGTTGTTTACACTATCATCCTTGCGGCTCTTGGTAAGATTTATTAAAATTATTTAAGGAGAAATGGCTCTCTACTTAAAATAGGTTGCCGACCCCTGGCCTAGTCCATTTCGTGCAAAGATGAACTTTGTTTTACAAAGTTTTGATTCTTCTGGTTGAATTGTATGGATCTAAGGTACGATTGCTAAACCAGTACGATAGTTATATGCTTAAGAAAGATTTTAAAGAGAATATTTGGCCATAAAATGGTGGACGTATTTTTTTAAAAAAAAAAGCAAGGAAAAACAGAATGTTCTACAGAACTACAGGCTATACGCATCGCCAGATATTGTAGCACTTTTAAGAGGTTTTCTAGCGTTTGAAGCAACTTGAATCTTCGAACTGCAAAGAGGAGGTTTCAGTAAATATTTATTAATGAAATGTTGCGCGAATGGTAGGCGAGAGATGGCCTCTAAGCTTATTTTTAAAAAAGTAAAGTAATGCCTATTTTTTCAGGCTTGGTTCTACGTCCAACTACCGAATTGGTATCGTAGACGGTGGCGAATAGTAAACATACTTTACTGTAAATTCATTTTATGAACCATTAAATAAAATCCAAGGCCTCTAGACCGGGGAATCGAACCCTGTACCCACAATACCATGTTAGCTTTACAGGTCTCGCCTCTAATCGCTCGGCTATCGTGATGCCACACCTTTAAGCTTATTATAATGGGTGTATACCAGTTCTAGTGCATCCTATAGTAGTATTGAATGGTCGAACGCTTCAGGTCAAAAGATGCCTAGCAAAATTAACGCAAAGCGTCCAGAAATTAGCGTGCTTATTGATCACCGAAGACGCTTCAGTGCTGGGTTCAGTTCCTGAAGCTAAGGCCTCGAATGGCGTGTTACTTTTAAAAGCTTCTTCAGTTTTTACTGATGGTTCATCGATATATATATAGGGTTGTAGCTGGTTATTGTATCTTAGGTCCCTCAGTTTGTACTCAGACGGTTGCATGCCACTTGTTACGTTGGTGATTAATCATTTGTCTTTCAAGTGAAACTATAGTGCTACGTTGGAAAGGATTTTGTGGCATTGATGGCAACTATTAAAGTCTATGTCTTCTAGGAAGAACAATCTCTCAATTATTACTAGCCATCCTACTCTTAAATCCTTGGGCACGACTGTTTGTTGGTTCTCTGGGCACCTCAGGATTCTGTGGGACGAATATACTATAGAGGAGTCGTACAAGGGTTCTTCTTTGGTTACGAAGTCCCCTCAGTGAATCGTAAAAGGATACATCAGAATTGAAGAAGGTCAGGTCCAGAAAGTTATCGTTAGAAATGCTGTCTCTTAAGAAGATAAAATTTAGATAGTGTAAAGTGCCCAAATTTCGTCCCCCTTAAATATATTGAATTTTATTGTAAAATAAAAACTAATAATAACTTCGACAAAACTTCTATTGTTACCTTGAAGATTCAGTTACTGATTTTTGCAATAATATTGTTACAAAAATTCACACAAGAAACGCAAAAAATATACGTTTAAAAAAAGTACACTTTTAGTTGTTTAAAAAAAGTGTTCTTAATTTCGTCCCCTCGGCTACAAGTTAAAAAAAATATATATATATATATATTGGGTAATAAAGAATATTTTGTTTTTTTATAATACTACGATATTGATACACAAATCTCAAATAAGATGAAAAGTCAAAACTCTGAACAAATTTCACAAACAAAATCTTTTGTTTGTGAAAAAACTGGCATGTCTTTTGTTTGTGAAAAAACTGGCATGTCTTTTGTTTGTGAAAAAACTGGCATGTCTTTTGTTCGAGAAATAGCCGAACTCATTTTCAAACCGCTTTTTGATATGTTGCTGAAAAAAGGTGAGGCAAATTGTTCTTCTTAGCTAACTGAAACGCCATTCGAGGCAAATCTCCAACAGTTAACCCGTAGAAGTTTTTCCTATTGTCAGGCAGCTATTCTGCAAGCATTTTTGCTCGATGACTTTGAAGCAGAACTGTTGGTCGGCCAATATTTCTATTAAAACCATATCCTCTGGTTCTAATGAGGATTGGGGACATAATACTTCAGCGTTGCTCTTGGAAATTGGAATGTCTTTGCTGCCGTTTTGTATCCTATTTCTTTTTTTCTCACCGCCTTCACTGCTTCTACCATTGCCTTAGGATTCCATTGCTTACGTTTCGCCATCTAAATCGAAAGCAAATAATCAACTGTTTTCTATAACTTTTGAATTTAGACAACTTAAGGGGACGGAATTAGGAACAATTACATTTTTAAAGATGGCTACCACTATAGAAACAACACATGAATGAACTGGCGTTTAGTTGAAGAATTTCAAAATAAAGACAATATGTGATATGCCCTAAGCAACATCAATATTTTAACGAACCTTCAAAAGACTGGAATACGTTTTTGAAACACTACCAAATATAACATTTCTAAAACTCGGCTGGACATGAACCATACCTCGGAGTTGACGTTTCCAAACGATTACTGCTGCCTCAATGTAGCTTTCTTAAAATTGCCATTATTGTGCAATACTTGGCGATTGTTTTAAATAGGGGGACGAATTTTGGGCACTTTACCCTAAATAGTTCTATTATTATTTGAATGTGATAAGATGGTTTAAATTTAACACGGAGCGCTTACCTATTCGTTGATCTGAATTTAGTACTTCAGTCTAAGTAATAGAGCGGAAAAATAGTGAAAAGCTAGCACTCAGAAAACAAAAAGTTGATCTGTGTTTACTTTGTGTCCGTTTTTTCTTTATCTCTGCACGCCCAGAGTTGCTAGTACAGTTGGCTTTATTTGTTTGGAATTAAAACTGCGTGGAGGAATTGTGAATACAGCAGTGAATACCTGGCTGCAATGGCCACACCCCGTCAACAAAAGGTTGGGAAAGAAAGAAAAACGAATCAATGCGGCTGGTTGCAAAAAGAGAAATTAATAGGCGATACGCTTTGTTTAGACAGTTTCTATTTTCGACCGCAAATTACAACAAATCAATTGATGTTCCAATAACTTTTTAATACTCCCGCTCACTGGCCAAACCACTAACTTGTTTTCAAAGATTAATACCGCACTTAAAAAAAAAAAAAATACATACAGCTAGCATTTTATCAACAATTAATTCTTTTTTTACCGACTGTGGTATTAGGAATTTTTCTCATGCTTTTACTTTTAGGTAAGCGCCTAGTATTTGTCTTTGGTGTCGAATTAAGGACTTGTTCCACTAACTCTGTACAGTATAGGGTTCCAAAAATGTTTATGCATCTATAAAGTTGCATAATAAACCATCAAGTACCTAGGCCTTCGCCCAAAAAATGCATACCATAACTATACACACTTTGCACCCTGGTTCTAGTTTGTTAACGCTCCAAGACGGTCTAACATCCTCATGGACCTCGGCAACGTTTCATACAAGTGGGTAAATTTTTCAATTTTTTTCACAAAATGTTTTACTGGTGGCTCACATTACTTCTATTATAGATTACATATTATCTCAGAGTACAGAAAATAAAAAAAAGTGCAAATACGAGGTGTGGCTATTAAATAACGAGACTGATGCTGCTACAGAAGAACTATGCATGCGCCAAATCCTAACGACCGACAGCTGTGCAACGTAAAGCTTTCTCTTTCGATTGTGCAGCGTCTCACGTGTTTTCTAGAGAAATCTGTCTGACCGGAACCGTCGTTTGTGTAAGGAGGTGTTAGTTTCGTTTTGCCGAAAACATGATACTACACATGTAGTAGAGCAACGAATTGTCGTGAAATTTCACATCAAAAAACTTGATAAAACCGCTACTGAAACTTATCTTTTATTAAAAGAAGTTTATGACGATGAATGTTAATCACGTGCGCAAGTTTTTTGAGTGGTTCAAGCGTTTCCAAGATGGCCGAGAAGACGTCGGAGTTAATGACCGCCCGGGTCACCCTTCCACGTCCAAAACGGACGAAATATCGATTATAATTTACCGTGAGGTGCTTGCTCAACTCCGTGAAAGAGTAAGGAAAAAAATGACCCGATTTGTGGAAGAACAAGTCATGGGGTTCTCCATCACAGACAACGCGCCGGCTCACACTGCATTGTCTGTCAAGACGACGTTTCTAGCCAAGTACAAACATCCCAGTTTTAGGCCATCCGCCTTATTCTCCTGACCTGGCTCCATGTGACTTTTTGATCTGTTCCCCAAAGTCAAATCTGCATTAAAAGGAACACGATTTCAGTCCGTTGAATCTGTGAAAGAAAAAGCGGCACGCGTCATGCAGGAGCTCACAGAGAAAGACTTCCAGCACTGTTTCGAACAATGGTAAATTCGCATGGAGCGTTGTAGGGATCGGGGAGGGGTGTATATTGAAGGTGATAATAACTAAATATGTTTAAATTTAAAATAAAATGTTTTACAGCAATAGTCTCGTTATTGAATAGCCACACCTCGTATTGTAACTTCAGAAAATTGTATAATTTTCAAATATTGGATTATTTAGTATAACCACATAAAGGTAGTGAATATTGTAATAAACCTTAAATTGTAATTTTACTGTGTTAAAGCAAACCTTTAAGCGGTAGGAGCCAAGCAGAGGCTGCTTAAAGGAGGGCATCCAACTTTTCACAGTTTTCTGCATTTTAGTTGGATCGTGGGAATGGAAATGAGTGGTATTGTTGGTGAAATCCGAGAAAAATGGAGATCGCCGAGTAGATGCGAATTGTGCTGTCCCAAAAACCTTCAGAAGTGAGCAGTGTAAGTTTTGGCGGGAGGAAGAAGTTTTTTTTTGAAGGCTTACCTCAGTTAGGCTTTATTTTTAGGTGTCATTAGTGTGTTATTGTTGAATAGTAATCAGTGGTAGTTAGAATCACAATCGATAAGTTTGTTTGTTTGATTTGTAAATAACAAATTACTTTAAAACAAAAAATTCATTTGGAGTCATTGTTAGTTTCAGGTAGGCGATTTTGCTTAAAGCTGGGTATCCACAGCCATTCAAGTTTCACCTTTACTAAACGATGGTCGGAACCACACACTGCTCCTCTTTACACTTGAACATCTTGAGCCCTAATGGTACTAATTTCTAACTAACTAAAAGAATGGCTCCAGAAAGATTGTCCCAACAGGTTTTGAATTGGAAACTGGATGGTAGACGGAGGAGAGGCCGCCTGAGACTTGCTTGGAGGTCTGTAGTCGATTAAGACGGAGAGTGATGCTGAGGATATTGGAGACGAAGAATATTTGGCGAGGAAATCCTCAATTAATTATAAATATTAGGGTTAAAATTATTTTTTTTTTACTCGCGGTACAATGCTAATATTTCTATTTTTCTGTCTGTTAGGTTTTTATCAAATCTTTTCTGTATTTTTACCAAATTAAAACTGTGTCCGGCAGGACAGATGTACAAGGGTTAATCGTCAAAAAGTGCACGAAAAAGCGTAACAATGAAAAACACTAAACTTTGACAATTTTTTTTCACTTTTTCTATAAAATATAAAATTCCCAATTTTCTTTATTATATAGGGCAAATCCTCCTTTATAATAGAACTAAAAATTCACATATTATTAGTCTCCAATAAGTTAAGCTAAATATCAAATTTAAATTACAATATTAACTTTTTACTACAGTACAGTTCGTGGAAGAAAAATTCAAACTAAAAACAATGATTTAAATCTTAAAAGTAATGAAAACAAACTCTCTAGAGTATATAAATTACCACAACGCTTTACTATGGAATAAAGTTATTTTAAGCGTTCATTCTAATTAATAAATCATTGTATTAGTGATTTAATTTATAAATTTAATAAAAAATTAAACATTTACACTTTAAATTGTATAAAGTAATGTATTTTATGATTTACTAAATAAAACATACTTATCTAGTGTCAAATAATTGAAAAAATCAGCAATATACTAAATAAGAAAGTGAAAATTTAAAAAAAAAATCCCCTTAAAAATACCACAAAAATACAAATTTTGTATCAGGGTAACATAATGCTGTAGGAGCTCAGTGTAGAATCACAGTAAAGTGGAGTGGGAGAATAATGAGTTATTGTCAGCCAATCAGAAATAAGTACAGTTGTCATATGTTGTACAACTTTTTACTACAGTACAGTTCGTGGAAGAAAAATCCATCACTAAAGAAAAATTGTCACCTTGCTTAGGACTTAAATTTAGTATTTGACGTTGCATGGTTGCATAGAAGAGTTCAATATGTGTAGCGAAGTTTAGCATGGTAATTAGTGAGCTCACTAAGTCCTTCTTCCAATAGTTGAAACAGTAGACAGAGAAGTTTACGTAAGTAAAGCTGGTATTGTACGTAGAAGTTGAGCAGAATGTAGAGGCTTACAGTTTGTGCTTATTATTTTATAGTACTCTTGAGTATATTTCAAAAACCACATTATCAATGGATGAAACGAGAGAAGAATAAGTGGAAATGTACTTAATTTTTTTTAAATAAGGAGTTATTATGTATGGGTTTCGAGTGGATAAAAAGTCACAAGCACCCATTTAGCGACTGCAGTGAAACCAAGGACCCAGTCTAGTGTTCTCAAGGCCTTCTTAACCCAGTTAGGCCTGTCCGCCACTGAAAGGATAAAATAAAATAAATACTGGATACCAGCCATCAGTTTATTAATTAATTGCAACATTTTAAACTAATTAAATTTGTAATTAGTCCTTGAATATAATAAAAAATGATTTGAAAATTCACACGGCCAGTAGAAGGAAAATGGGAATTCTAGCACACATACAATCTGCTAAATTCCCCTTCCACATTCTCACTGACCAATCATTAGTGATTTCATTTATAATGTTGGTAAATAATTAAATATTTACACTTTGAATTGTATAAAATAATGTATTTTATGATTTACTAAATAAAACATAACAAGAACCTTTGTCGGGAACACATCTCTCTACCCCGTATAGTAATAAAGAAATGTAGGTTAACCTGACCGTAACCTTCCTCTATGGATGTAGCTGCTTAGATAACCTTCACTTACCAGCTGATCAGCCTAGCCAGTTACAGTCGGCCATCTTTAACTCGTTCATGGTGTCTCTTTATTAACGTGATTTTTCAAGTGAATATTAATGCTTGTTAAAGTGAAGTTCGTTTTTATAAATTGAGTTTAAGTTATACTTAGTGCGTGATGTTGAGTTTTAGTGCGAATAGTGTTGCGAATTATTTTAACTAGTGTCAAGTGTCAAGTGCTATTGGACTGGTGATCTACTGAGATGGTGATGAAATTGGATATTCTTTAAACAAGGTAAGACTTTTATTATTCTTGCATGAAAATAGCATGTTATCATTTAATTATTACTTACAAATTACTATTGCTTCCTTTTGACTACGTTCAGTGTTAGTTAATTCTTTAATTTTGGTCACTCCAAAAAGTATTTAAAATTATTTCTAACCTTTTTGATGAATTCTTTAGTCTTTTTTTTTTAATCGACTATGAGCTCAAAAAAATTCTTGGTTTACCTATGTTGTTTAGCACACCTATTTTATCTTTACATAGATTTTACATTTACCTGACTACATATTATAAATAAGAATTGCTAAAAAAGGTCTAATGATAAGCACACTTATTTTGTCTTTACATATATTTTACATTTACTTCATAAAAGTAGGAGGTTAAAAAAAGAACCTTTAATCAAAATAAGATCTATTTATTAGCACACTTATTTTGTCTTTTTTAACTACACCTATTTACTTGACCGTATATGTTAATATGAAAAAGAATTGCTAAAATAGTTAAGAGTAATAAAGAAATTTCGGATTACCTGACCGTAACCTTCCTCTTTGGCTGGAGGGCCAAATTAGTATTCTTGGTTTACCTATGTTGTTTAGCACACCTATTTTATCTTTACATAGATTTTACATTTACTTGACTATATAATATAAATAAGAATTGCTAAAAAAGGTCTATTGATAAGCACACTTATTTTGTCTTTACATATATTTTACATTTACTTCATAAAAGTAGGAGGTTAAAAAAAGAACCTTTAATCAAAATAAGATCTATTTATTAGCACACTTATTTTGTCTTTTTTAACTACACCTATTTACTTGACCGTATATGTTAATATGAAAAAGAATTGCTAAAATAGTTAAGAGTAATAAAGAAATTTCGGATTACCTGACCGTAACCTTCCTCTTTGGCTGGAGGGCCAAATTAGTATTCTTGGTTTACCTATGTTGTTTAGCACACCTATTTTATCTTTACATAGATTTTACATTTACTTGACTATATAATATAAATAAGAATTGCTAAAAAAGGTCTATTGATAAGCACACTTATTTTGTCTTTACATATATTTTACATTTACTTCATAAAAGTAGGAGGTTAAAAAAAGAACCTTTAATCAAAATAAGATCTATTTATTAGCACACTTATTTTGTCTTTTTTAACTACACCTATTTACTTGACCGTATATGTTAATATGAAAAAGAATTGCTAAAATAGTTAAGAGTAATAAAGAAATTTCGGATTACCTGACCGTAACCTTCCTCTTTGGCTGGAGGGCCAAATTAGTATTCTTGGTTTACCTATGTTGTTTAGCACACCTATTTTATCTTTACATAGATTTTACATTTACTTGACTATATAATATAAATAAGAATTGCTAAAAAAGGTCTATTGATAAGCACACTTATTTTGTCTTTACATATATTTTACATTTACTTCATAAAAGTAGGAGGTTAAAAAAAGAACCTTTAATAAAAAAAAGATCTATTTATTAGCACACCTATTTTGTCATTTTGACCTACACCTACTTACTTGACCTTATAATATGAAAAAAAATTGCTAAAAAACTTAAGAGTAAGAAAAAATTCGGATAACCTGACCGTAACCTTCCTCTTTGGATGGAAGGTTTAGATAGATGTGTTCCCGACAAAGGTTCTCCCCACCCTGCCCCACCCTTTTAAGACACTTGGACAAGAATCCAATATGGCGACCAGTCATACCATATGTTCAGAGCGATGTGTTCAGTACGAGTATTCTCCCCACCCTACCCCGCCCTTACAGCGATCTTTGTTATATACCCTCTGGAGGCAAGATGGCGGCATATGTTCAGACCATATGTTAAGTTCACTGCCACTGGGATTTCTTCCACTGCCTTCTTTGTAACCTTCCCTTGCCCCTACATACTCTCTAGACTCTGGCGGCCATTTTTAACCTTCCTTTTAGGTTTCCTTTTTTAGTTGTCCTACTCTCTAGACTATTTTCGCTACTTGTAACCTTCCTTTTAGGTTTTCTTTTTATTATTTCGTGTTTTCTTCATTTTGAAATATCAATAAACTATTATTAATTGTTTTCGTTTTCTTTTATACTTTTTTCATATTAACTAACAAATGAAAAGGGAAAATTCTTTGTAAAAAACTAGGCATTACATAAAATGTAAGGATTTCAGCTACTTGTGGTAACATATTCATTTCGATGAAATGTACATTACACGCTCAGTTTGATGCCGTCTTTGGGCAAGGCCAAGAACGAGTAGTACTACGAGGGAATCTTTGAATGCCTCTAACTACCTTTTAACCTAAGAGCCAATTGTCTTTATTCATATTTTTAAATGAACAGTTCTTAGGATTAGGCATGGTTACCTCGCATGAGATAGAATTATATATCCTCGAGTAAAATAAAAGGAAAAACTTTTTTTTTAAACATAGAGCTGGTAGCGAGAAAATGCGGGAAAGTTGTTTGTGATTTGTTCCTTTCCCCTGAGCTGCCACAGTGAGGGAAAAACGGATAAAATAAAGAAGGAGTGGCGCATAGCCGCACAGCCCATTTAGCGGGTGGTAGGACGGACTAGAGGAGTAATATTAATGTCCGATATACCTGAATAGATGGAGGCGGTGATACGGAGCAATCACGCCACATCTATACAGAGAACTAACTGCAGTGAATACTCATAACCAACACATTTCTTATATTCCACAATGAATCAACACTAAAATACATGCAACCTTAACCGCGATCAACTCAACCTCCACAAGGTTGTGTCAAATTCCTCCATAAATTAAAAATAATAATAATAATAAGTAATTGCTCCACAATGTTTAAAATGAAACGTTTCACTCTGTGTTCATAATTTACAGAAAACAAACATACTAACAAAATTCAACCTGTAAACAAATCTAACTTGGGGAATTCATTTACATAAATTATACTAAAAACCCTAATAATTTTAAGGCGAAGGGAAAGGATTAGTTTGGTGATTAGTTTACTGGCTTTGTCCGCGGAGATCCCAGTTTCGAATCCAAGCTGCTTGCATCCATAAATGTTCTTTTTTTTAAGAGCTTCTTACAGCTCTCATTCCGGTGATGGGCAGTGTTATGAGAGATTAGATTGTCTAATCGACTAGCAAACATACTTTACTGTAAATTCCTTTTATTAACCATTAAATAAAATCCAAGGCCTCTAGACCGGGAATCGAACCCAGTACCACAATACATATTAGCTTCGCAGGTCCTCGCCTCTAACCGCTCGGCTACCGTGGCGCTCTGACATGACCATATAGTGAATCTTTAAGACAGTCCTCCTTCATTCTCACCAAATGACCTAACCAGTGGAGACGACCTTTCTTTATAAAAGGTCACGATGTCTTCACTCAGCAATAACAATACTTCCACTTACAAAACGTGGGGGAAGTATTAATATAGTTAAGAAACTTTTGAATTAACATTTTAAAATTAGTGCAATAGGTCTTGCGAGTTCACTAAATATTTTTCTTGTCTACATTTCTGCTAATTGACTTTATTATTTGTATGGCATATTATAACTGGAATAACCATTACAGATCTATAAGTAATAGGTCAATAAATTCTTATTAAGGCCGTAGTAACTAAATACATTTATTGTAGAATCTAATTTTATATATTTCGTTGGAGAGAATTAAAGATTTATCCATATATTAGATTAAAATTTATACGTTTCAGCGAAGGGTATGTTTGAATACGAGAAAAGCTGCTCCTATAGAGATAATAACTCTTGCCGTGCTTAGCTTTTGGTGAATGTAAGTTAATCACACGCGATTCATCTAACATGCACAGACATTACGATATTCGAGCATCAAATTATCGCTAAGATTCTCAACTTCGCCAAATAACTAAAATAAAGTGCCAGGAAATTCCAATTAATAAGCTTAGAAAACTATGTATAGTCTAAGCGGGCTTTAGAGATCCCAATTAATTCAGTCTCCAACCAGAAAATTCATGAAAAAAAATAAACTTTTCTAACAATGTCCTATAATTAAAAAATGAAAAAAGGTAATTTGTGATGAATTTTCTTATCTATTTTGGTTTTCAAATTAGTCTAAATTTAAAAGGATTATTGTTAACTCTTTAAGATTGAGAACTACACAATTTGAATTTCACCCTTTGGTTTGGCAGTTATGTATATCTGTGTTCACTGTGTAATCTAGAGATCAGAGATAACATTGTTCATTTTTTGGCCATACGTTCTATCTTGGCAGAATCTTGGGCGTTAGTTCTTTAACTTTGTCTAATCTAGACAAAGTTAAGCGCAACTGTAGCCGAACGGTTAGAGGCGTGGCCCGCATAAGCTAAGACGTATTGTTGGTTCGTGGGTTCGATTCCCCGGTGTCTAGGACTTATATTTTATTTAATTAAACTAACTGCCTAAATTTACTGAATAAGTCCGTTGTGCCTGTTTCTATAGACACAATTGATACCAGAATTTATTTGTTAGTATAATCATATGTATAAAATGTTTTCATGTGTATTCATATTCTTATTTTATTATTATTATTGAAGCTTCATTTCCGCTTTCATTTACTTTACCCGTGGAATGGTTTAAGAGGATGTTTATTCTGCTTTATTACATTTTTAAAAGAATTATTTCTATTCTTCCTCATTAAATATGGTTTTTTTTTTTTGCATTATTCTAATCTTATTTTTATAGAACTAATTTTGAGAGTCATTTTTGGTATCCTTCTTACTTCATAATTGAATAAGTATTTAATTTCCGGCAAGCGGACTGCCAAGCCGTATGTAAAGTAAAGTAATTGCCTACTTTTTCAGGCGGGCTTAACGTCCAACAACCAATTAGGTGTCATGGACGGAGGCGACTAGCAAACATACTTTACTGTAAATTTCTTTTATTAATCATTAAATAAAATCCAAGGCCTAGACCGGGAATCGAACCCAGAACCACAATACATATTAGCTTTGCAGGTCTCGCCTCTTAACCGCTCGGCTACCGTGGCGCCTACCAAGTGCCAAGCCGTATATATTTTTTCCCTATTGTGAATGTACTTTAATTGTGAATGTATTTTAATTGTGAATGTACTTTAATTGTGAATGTACTTTAATTGTGAATGTACTTTAATTGTGAATGTACTTTAATTGTGAATGTACTTTAATTGTGAATGTACTTTAATTGTGAATGTACTTTAATTGTGAATGTACTTTAATTGTGAATGTACTTTAATTGTGAATGTACTTTAATTGTGAAAGTACATTAATTGTGAATGTACTTTATATTAATATTATTATTAGTGTTATTATTATCATTCTTATTTTTTTGTTTAATGATTTAAGGCGCGTCAACATCTGAGGTTACCCGGAGATTTTTCCAGTGCACTGCCAGCCTCTGGATAGTGTTCTCCCGTTACAGACAACACCGCCCATCACCAGACAGTGAGCTGTAAGAAGCTTCTAGAAAGAGAAAAATTAAGGGCCAGCAGCCGGGATTCGATCCCGGGACCTCCGCGTGTGAATCGAATACGCTAACCGCATAGCTAATCTGTACCCTTATATTATTATTTAACAAAAACTTTCAGTTTAAAATGTTAAGTATAAGGGTTGATTAAACGCCAAAAGGTACACAAATCAGCAGGTAACCAACATTTCATTAATATTTCATTGATATCATTAACCTAATTTTACTGTATTAACTTTTCATTAATATTTTTTAGAATTTATTACGTGTCCCAGACCCTTATGCTGGCCATTTTATTCATAATAATTTTTGTGCTGCGAGAAGGCTCGCTTCATCTAATTTAGATTGATTTTAAAAGGACGTATCTATCTATTAATGCACAGGTTTTTTAATGAAACGCAATTTAAAAAAAAATTATTAAATTAAATTAAATTATTAAAATACTTTTTAAAAAATGCATTCACCGAAATTATTACATCAGTATGAACCTAAAAATCATTGATTTAAGTTCATCCTTTGATTAAATTAGTTGGATACAATTTGCCAAGTACACTTCTTTAAAAATAACAGATAATTAATACTTAACATGGTTTATTAATATTAAATATTATTATAGTTATCTTTAATTACACTTTTAATTTGTTTACTTATATTTGTATATATATTATACTTATATTATAGATATAGATTTAAATATTGATATACTAGGGGCGGGCGTTGGTCTTGTAGTCAAGAGCGTGACAATGTAAGTGGTAGAACCCCAGTAAGACTACTTTTTATTTGTCAGAAAAAATTGTTTTTAGTAAATTATGAGCTTTCGCCCCTGTCCACGTCACCTAATTGGTAGATGGATGTTAAATACCGCCTGAAAAAATAGGCGATTACATTACTTTTCTTATTATACAGTATATACTAACTAAATAAATACAACGTAATTAAGGATATTTTTAAATTAATTTATCCCTAGATGGATTACTCTGAAGGTTATATACATATATGTAAAACAAAATAAAGATATTTATATTTTTCAGATGGCAATTATTATTTAAATAAATAAATAAATAAAAATTATTATTAAAGTGCTTTACTAATTATTTGATAACAAAACGTCTTTGATAAGTACTCAATTAAAGACTACATTCAATTAAAGTTTGCAAATGAATTATAATTACAAGTATTGTTTATTTGTTATTAACTGCATAATTTGTGCTCATATATTCTGCAGTAAGACTAATTCAAGATTCAATTTATTTTAAATCCGTGATTCAGATTTCAGCAGCAATAGACCAACTCCTACTTTCCCTTTTCCATTTGAATGTGAGAGTGTGATGATTATTCAGAATAAAGCGCCTAAAAAGAAAAATCGCAATAATAATTTAGATTACAGTTAAAGTAAAGTGCCTTTTTATAACTAATGATGATATTACTCACCTTTTATTATTATATCAAAAAAATTATTATGAATAAAATGGCCAGCATAAGGGTCTGGGACACGTAATAAATTCTAAAAAATATTAATGAAAAGTTAATACAGTAAAATTAGGTTAATGATATCAATGAAATATTAATGAAATGTTGGTTACCTGCTGATTTGTGTACCTTTTGGCGTTTAATCAACCCTTATACTTAACATTTTAAACTGAAAGTTTTTGTTAAAGAGATTTTTGTACCTTTTGGATAGATTTATTTATAGTTTTATAGAGGGTTGCAAACAATACCATATTTACACAGCATAAACATTTATGAATATATCCTCCCTCTCCTGGCTCTGCGTATAGTTAGCCTTTACATCCTGAAACATAAGTAACTCCGACGGACCCCTCATCCTTTCTCACCTGGGCTTGGGACCGGCTTGGCGGACTTAGTCCGTCAGTTAGTTTAGTCTCACATTTAAAATAAAAGTACAAAAATATGTAAATAAATAATAATATAATTATTTTTAAACAAATCTTTCACAGTGTGGACAATTTTTTTTATTTAATATAATAAATTGTTTCTTTTGAATTAGTTGTGCAAATCTTACAACTGCATCAAACATAAAATTAAATTCAGTTCATAAATAAAAATTTCCTTCATAATTTAGAAGAAACAACGATCGTAATATTTAAAAAGTTACAAGAAGTTGAGTGCAATTCAATTCCATTATGTAATTAAATTAACTGCTTATAGGGCTGGAACTGTGAAAGGTTCATTTAAAGATAAGTAAAACATCAAAACCATATAATTAAGAATATTGAATTATTAAGTGATGACCTTTTGGCCATTCGGTATAAGAAAACTAATTCAAATGATATATACAAACTTAAAACATGCAATTAAATAAAATACAGAAATTAACTTATAAATATCGTACGATAAGACATAGAATTTGTTTTATTCGCAAATATAAATGTAAATTACAATTGAATAAATTGCGTCATCTTTTTTTTATATTATTATTGTTTGAAATATATTTGGCCTGATTAAATACAATAAATTACAAAATGGGAAATGACATCGAAAATGAAGCAATAATTTCTTTCAAGGCGAGTGATTGACTTGAGACATGGAACCTAAGGTATAGAATCGTACCATCAACTATTCAAGTTATTAAATAAAAACTAAAAACAAAAAATGAACACAGTTATTAGATCTTAAGTGAAATAGTATAAAAACTTAGGTGGGCATAATAAATTTGTTGTCACTTACTATTGTGATAGTATGTGAGGACCAAACAGAGGTATTCATTGCGAAAAACATATTCTATGTAAACAATTTTTTTACTTCAAAAAACAGAAACATGCACAAATAAATTAATAATATCAAATAGAATATTTTCAGTCAGTCCAAATGTCATCTGCTGGCTCTCCAACGGCTAAAATTCGATATAAAAATATTTTAAGTTTTACTAAAAATATAGATTTTTTTTTAAGCACGTTACGTTATTGATTTTAAAAATAAAATATACGCGTCTTTTAAACCCGGATCAAATTTAAAATTATAATTAATAAAGTCGTCATTTAACAAATTCCACGAATTATTTGGACTTTTTACCGCGCAAACGTAGTGGCCAGAATTAAGGTCCGAACCGTAATGGTAAATCACGGACGAAAGTGTGAAATTAAAACCGTCAATATTAATTTTATTTTCATCGAAAGAGTGGATTTCATTTAAAACACGATTTCCTTGATAACGCTTTAGTATAACTATTAGATAATCCGATACCGAGTATAATTTACTACGAATATAAATTTTATTTTCTCCGCATTCTGAACAAGTTATATCCGATAATTTATAGTCGAATAACGAGTGAAAGGTAACCGGCTCGTTATTTTGGAGAACCCCGAATTCTAAAAAGTACATTAACTCAAGATTAATGGGAACGTCATCCCAATAACTATTGCAATTGAAACACTTTCGAACGAATTTTACTGTACAATCAAATAACCTGCAAGGAATGTTATTTTCTGTTTTTAAAGCGGATATTAGAAATATTAGAAATTCTTGCGCGTCTTGTTGAACATTCGCGTTAAAATTTACGTCACTACCGTGAGCAATTAATTCGCGGAGTCTTTTGGTATTAGGTTTTTTGGCACCTCGAGTTATTCCGGATGTTAAAATATTAAATAATTCGAAAGTTACACTCACTTTTTGGTAGTTATCGCGAGTTTTTGGATCCGGAAAAGTTATGTTTATATTATTGACGAGGTTATTCGTTAGGTTAAATTTAACGGTATGTATATTAATCAAACACTGTGCAACGACATTCGCGTAACATGAAACGCCGTCAGAATTCGGTAAGCCAAATATTTCCGTTTTAGAAAAAAGTTCGCGATTAACATTTGATTGGAGAAGGGATTCTTCTTTTGTTAAATTGATGGTGGGGGAAACGCAAATATTATTATTCGCTGTTTGCAAACATGGTGATCGGATCATTTTATTTAAACGACGGTATTCACTTATCGCGTCCATATCTACTTTTATTTTTGCCGAATCGAAATCAATTAAATACAAACCGTTTAAATTAGTGACCCGCGAGAGAGCTACATAGTGCATGCCCGGTGCAAACACTTCTTTTCCTAAACTTGTGAATAAACAATCCAAGGTTAAGCCTTGAGATTTGTGGATGGTTACCGCGTACGAAAGAGTCACCGGAAATTGTTTCCTATGCACGTAAATATTTTTTAACAACAGAAATCGCGCTTTTACCCTTTCTAAAGAAAAGGGTTTGTTATTCACGATAATGATTAAAGAATCTACGACGTTTCCTTTATAAACAAACCGTTCCACTACACCAATTGTTCCGTTTACAATTCCGTTAGCAATATCGATATTTCGTTTAATCATTATTTTCGCGCCAACAAATAAATTTATTGTTTTAGATAAATTAGCAGTGCGGGAGACGTCTTCCGAAATTTTATTAATTAAAAAGTTCAAATCTTTTATTTTTTTATTCGTGAGTTTAAAATTATAATCAATTTCATCGATACTATCTATTGTGACTATTTCTTTCGCGAATTTATCTGAATAAATTTTATTAAAAGTTGTGCACTGAGCTTTAGTCGCGAAGAGACATAACGGATTTCTACCGCAATCGAGTAATACTTTATAATTTTCAATTACATTATTTAAATCATTATTAGGCAAAACACGTGAGTTTAATAGTGCGATGTCTTCTGCGCAGACATTACCCGACCGAATATTGAGCAAAGTGTTTATAAAACCGCTTTTATCATTTTTCTGTCTTACGTTAATTTTTAATTCGTCGTATTCGAACATCGACCAAAGATCAGTAGAACCGATAGACCCGAGTTTGGATTTGCATTCGATGCGAGTTAACTTTTTAAAAACTTGATTACCTTTAACGGGCTGCAATTGTAACAAATCACCGAAAAGTAAAATATTAAAATTACCGAAAGGTTCATTATTTTTAGCAATTTCCGTCAACCGAAGATGAATATAAGCGAAAACGAGACTCGAAACTAAACTAATTTCATCTATTACCAATAATTTCATATCTTTAAGTACGTGTCTAATCGCCCGACAACTTTCAACGTTTAATTTATTATATTCGGCGGTTTGTTGGTGCTCAACCGGGAGCGATAAAAGCCGGTAAATGGTGACGCCATTAACATTATATGCAGCCAGGCCGGTCGGAGCCGTTATAGCCACTGAAACAGTGTCTTTCTTGGGCGGAAATGTATTGTTAATCCAAACTTTTAACGCTTTTAAGAGATACGATTTACCCGTACCGCCTACACCAGAGACGAATAATTTTATTTGACTATTGCATTTATTATTACTTTGGTCGATAAGAGTTTTAGTTATTTTATTAAAAATCCGGCTTTGATCTTCGTTTAAATTAAATTTACTATCGCGATCGTCAATACTAGTATACATCGCCGCGCAAACTTCCAACATCGCCACGTCTGCATCCTGCACTTCTCGGATAATATTATCCTCTTCTAAATTAATGAAATTCTCTTCTTTGAATTCCGCAATTTTACTCTGAAGTTCTTTGATTCCTTCTTCAATCATAATTAATTTATCATGATAAGTCATGGCCTGTTTTAATTCCGCGGAATAATGGTCAAACGCTTCTTGGTACGTCCGAAAACCTTTTAAAATATCCGATTCATTACGCCACGGTTTAAAAAGAAGTAAAAGGGAGTGATAATACTTATTGCGGTCTTGTTCTGTATTTAACGTTTTGTAAATGGGGTGTTGAATCACGTAAGGTTTGCCGCGCTTTCTTAAAATAACATTATTTTTTAATTTTATTCGGTTTTCGGCTTCTAATTGATCGCGGGAAAGATCGTGATAACGACAGAAATCGTACAAGTTTAAAGTTTCTAGATTGTCGGGTCGATTCGGATAATAGTCGTTCAGCCATGACTTCAAATATATATCCGTGGAATTAGCCGGCATATTTTTTAGTTCATTATAAGGTTTTAGACATAGTTTTCTATTTTCGCGAAACGTGGTGCTGATATATCGCATATCTTCCGATTTACCGTACAAATGATGCCCGAGTAACCGGTCTATTGTTTCGTATAACCCGATCTGCCGATGCGTTAATTTTTTTAATCCTAAACTCCACAACGCTTTTTTATTCGATTCTTTACATATATCAGCCCATAGATCTTCTAATTCCGTTTTTTCATTTTTAGAAATGTAACTGGTTACGTAAATAACTAATCTCAAATCTCCGTCTTTAACAAATTGCACGTCAACGTTAAACCCGCCGGAAGCTAATAGAAGGACAGGGTTGTAGTCGTTAATGCGAACCTCACTTCTCTGTCTGGGCAAGTCATAAACACGTTTCGGACCGAAACCTTTAACTCTAGACGCGATTGTAGAAATAATGTCATTAATTATCAATTCGTCAGTAACTTTACGCGGAAATCCAAACCGACATTTAGTATACATTTTTTGTTTTACGCGATATTTTCGTTGGCAATACGAGTTACACTTATGCATTTGATATTTCCGGACAAACGAGTGCAAGACAGGTGACTCTAAAGGATCCGGTAACCGAGCACAAATATAAGTGTTAATAAAATCGGCAACCTTTCTAAAGCAATCGTTATTAATTTCCGGACTATCCCGAATCCACAATAACATGTGGTAATGCGGCGCCCCCCTTTCTTGATATTCTACGCGCCAAAAATAATGCTCCACGTAACCTAATACCGGATTTATTTTATCGTTTATTAAAAACTTGAACATATTTCGGATGAGGCGGTGATAATATCTACACACGCTAGTCGGATCTAACGCACATAACTCCCCGGCGGACATTTTCTCCACGTTAGGAACATCATTATTAATTTTAACAATATATTGCAATAATTCGGAATGATCATATTCTGCACATGACAAAGTTACAAAAAAAGTCGGCGCCCCAAAATCGCGTGTCATGGCATTGAGTTCTTGGCGACGACGTTGCCAATACTCCTTAGTACCCCGTAACGAACTAAATAGATTGATTAAATGCTGTTCCAACTGTTCATCGTTTACGGTAACTTTAGTTAAAATATCATTCACCGTGTACGGTTTGTACGCGCGAACGTTTAACAAGTGTGCTATGGCCCCGCCAAGGTATTTAAATTCACTGTCATTTAGCAAATGAAATAAATAACAAGGATCACGCCGAAATCGCCCGTCTTTATTTAATATCCGTGTTTTACGATACTCAGCGTCCGACAGAGGAACATTTCTATTTACATCAAATTTTCCGAACCTGCCTTTAGGAAATAGATGCGGGAATGTTAAATAATCTAAATTTTTATCAAAAACCGACACGTACTCTCCCTTCATTTGCTGCATTTGATACGATTCGATTTCGCTCGATTCAACCGCGCTCATATTTATCGGATGAAGGGAGTGAAAAGTATAAAATCCGGTTTTATAAAAAGTTGCACTATCTACTTTTTTTATGGATGCCCCGGATACATCCTTAAAAGTATATTTATTACCTATATTTTCGTTAATATTCGGTAACAATTTTACATTTAGATTAACGTTCGCGTATAACGGGTTAATTTCTTTTAAAGCGGCAATCGCTTTGTAAATTTTATTCGCGCTCACTAAATCTCGCCATATGACTCGGTTTTGTGTAGGTACGCCATTAACCAGTACAACCACTTCATGATTTTGGGGCAGTTCGTTCGGTAGCAAGTCCACGTTTTTCTGCAAAGGGAGGGGTAAATAAGTGACGCGACCCTTTAACCCTTTAAGTTTTTCACTGACCGCAATTTTCCCTTTTTTCGGCTGGAGACGAACTACACATTGGAACGATTTAACTAATTGGGTCAGCATTGTTTCGAAAATATTCAGCTTACCAACTTCTTCTGGCACTAGATCTACCTCTAAACAGTTATATGCGGCGCGTCCGGGAATACAATTTTGATTTAATTTTTGTGCACAGTATGTACAAATTTTAATATTATCCGAATGAACTTTATCATAATTTTTATTAATATAAATAATTATAGTTTGCCACGATTTATTATCTTTATTTTGAAATTTAATAAAATCTTTTAAATCCTCGTCATAAAATAAGATGTTGCAACATGCGCAAAAATTTTCCGGAAAAGAAGTTACTTTACTTTTTAACGAAGACAAGTTTTTCTTATATTTAGTCAAAATGTTTATTTCATTAGTGTCGCAACTAGTGGAAGGTACATATTTTTTAAATTTATTGGTGTCGATTTTAAGTGTTCTGAGAAACTTTTTTAAATCATTAACGGACCGTAAAATAGATTCGACATTATTCGCTTTATTTATACACGATGTTACACGATTTATTTTGAAAGACAGATTACGCATAGTGTAAATCTGTCTTTTTAAGTTCCTAAACGCGGTGTAATGTACCGATAATTCAGAAAGAATTTGCAAAAGTGTACTGCATTTAAATATACTGTTGTGTGAAGCGCAGTGTACGGTGTGTCCTTTTTTATTAAGATGTCTGTACCTACATGTGTTCGCAAGCTTTTTGATTGACATTTCATTCACATTGCTTTTTACTAATTCAACTAATTTATTTAAAATCGTGCTCATACTTTGGTCTGAAAATTTACAAGTGATACCGCAAGGCCATTCCACAATATTATTATCTTTAGTAATGTACTTTTTAAAATTGTGCCTATTCACGAAAACGGTGTGATTATCAGTGAGCAATATATGTCCGGGAGGAACCACGCTGTAGGAACTTTCGTAGAAATAAGGTTCAGAATGTGTCGTGTGTTTTTGTTTACCTCCGAATACTTTTACGATATTTTTAGACGTTAGTGTTTTAATTTTATTTACTTCGAACTTATTAACGGCCTCATCGACAACGGCTTTTAATTTATTATTTAGATACCTAAAGTAGGATCGGGCAATTCCGGTTAAATGTTTAGAATGTTTTATCAGGTAATAAGTCATTGTGCGATTAATTTTATTCCTTACACGGCGGTGTTTATTGAACTGACGATTCCGTTTTAAAGATAAACACAATTTATTTATTAGCGCGCATTCATCTCGAAATGTACAAATCTTTTTTCGAGTTTGAATCCGTTTCTTTAATAAAGATGCGAATGACGCCGAGGGTTTATTTACGTTTTGGCGAGTCAAAAAGTACCGAATATTTCTTTTTAAATTTATTACAGCGCGATTCTTTTCATTATACCTTTCTTGTCTTAAGTCAATTTCGTTTCTTTTTTTTTCATTGTACTTTCTTTGTGTTTCAGTTTTCTTTTCACTGTTTGTTCTGTCTTTTTGTTTCTGCTTCCTTGCTATGCCAACTTTATGGGCAACATTATACACTCTTTGCTGGTTTATTTTTTTATCTATATGCTCTCTATCATATTTCCTCTGTTTCTTCTGTATTTTCTCTCTATTAGTTAAATTATACTCTCTCTGTTTCTTCTGTATTTTCTCTCTATTAGTTAAATTATACTCTCTCTGCTTCTTCTGTATTTTCTCTCTATTAGTTAAATCATACTCTCTCTGCTTCTTCTGTATTTTCTCTCTATTAGTTAAATCATACTCTCTCTGCTTCTTCAGTATTTTCTCTCTATGAGATAAATCATACTCTTTCTGTTTCTTTTTTTTATCTTCTGTATGAACAAAATCATATTTCCTCTGTTTCTTCTGTATTTTCTCTCTATTAGTTAGATCATACTCTCTCTGTTTCCTTGCTATTGTTTCTTTGTGTTCCAAATTGTACACTTCCTGTTTTTCTTTTATTTCTATTTTTTTTCTTAAGTTATATTGTCGCTGTTTAGTTACTATTCCCTCGCGATTTTTAACGTAGTACCGCTGTTGCTTAGTTGCGGCGGGGGTCACAATAGTGTATAAACTACAGTTTTCGAGCTCAGCAGTGCTGTCAATTGTCTGTCTAATACCCGATACTAATTTTTTAATTGTTTGCTTTTTTTTCCGGTGTTTAGAAGGCATATCTATAATATAATTTAAAATCTTTAGTATTTAGAAATAAATAACTAATACTTAATATAAATACTTAACGTAATGTTTCCTTCGACTCTGGAAAAAAAAAATTTAGGTTCGAAAAATGAAGTAAATTTTGTTTTTTGCAATGAAACATAAAACTTTAAAGAGTAATTTTTTTAAATTGGAAATATTTTAATTTGATGTATTAACAAAAAAGAACTTTTAGAACAATAACTGATTATTGAGCAAGGGCGGAAATTTAGTTTATAGTTATCCAAATTCATTAATGTGCTATGGTATTATAAGATAGATTTGCAATTTACCAAAATAAATAAAAAAAAACTTAGAGGAGAATAAAAATAAAATCAATGAAAAACGAAGAAATTCTTCACTAATGCAGCAGAGTAGAGACTTCCGGTTTAGGGATTGTATTGTCTGTGGGCTTTGTCGAACCTGATTGAAATTAGTATCAGTTTAATCACTGATACGAGTATCAGCTTAATACGATTTTCGTTTTGAGATATTTTGACAACACATACAATGCTACATATACAGTATGTGCGCATATATACATTTCCGGTGGAAAGATGAAACGGAAAATTTTTACAAGGGCGCAATACTTGTCTAAGAGGAAGTGAAAAAGTAAAAAAATGTTTTATTTATTTTTTAAACAGGCACTTCCGGTTAAACAATTCTCTTCAAACTAAGAATTTAAGCGGAATATTGAATTCATTTGTTAGGACTTAAGTGGTACCTCCGATCACTAGAATGAAATGATTGTACTTTAGCCTGCCTACCTTCCTTCCTCCACCAGAATCGTTTGAAATTGAATTTTATCGGAAAAATGTTTCAAATAAAAGTAATAGACGTAAATATATGCAAACTATGTGCCGAGAAAATTACAGTAGAAAATTGTTTAGAGAAAATCTTGAAGAAGTGAAAACTGTTCATTAACATGATAATTTGGGTTACAAGTTTATTATCAGACAAAAGTAATGAAGCAAGTTGGTCTTAAAAGCGGGGAGATACGTTCAAAAAATGGATAAAAAAATAAAAATAAATTAGAGTATCTACATCACAACAAGAAGGTTTAAACTTTTAAATTTTTAAACTTTATTTTTCCGATCGAGCAACGAAAGTACTCTAAGCAATATTATTAACTTTTTGATAAAGGAAGTGAATTTTAACAATCAGTCAGAACTAGGATCACTTTTCATCTAGACAGACATCAGCAGTTAAGTACAATTAATCGGACTAAAATCAACCGCCAAATAAGAGTAATTTCTGAATTAAAATGTATTTAACTAAATTATTACAAAAAATGTACTTACCAAATTGAGAAGGATGTATGAAGTCTTCAATAAATAGTTTAATAGCTAATAAAATAGAAAAAATAACAAGCACTTCTTCTACGGATGTCAAAAGACGTTTGAATTAGATTAAATAATTATTTCCACTTTATAGTGCATTCAAAAGATAAAGGAGGGGGAAATCACGCCACTAAGTTAAGTTTAAATAAGTTTAAAGTTTATTAAATTAAAACCATATCATGTTTATTGTTTACTATTCAGGTGGAAAGAGTAAAGTCTAATGGCATTTATATTATCAAGTTAGGGATTAGTCATAGATATTATTTCTGAATGTTTTTATGTAGACATTATTCATAGTTTATTAAATTATAGAAAACATTATTATTATTGACTCTTTCTCATCGCAACAAATACAAATTAATATTACAAACAGTTTTAACTGATGAAGTTCTCTTATCGCAACTTTTGGAACAAGATTTTCTCAGAAATTATAATTTCTATGAACAAAATCTGGTAACAACACTCTCACGACTTCCTCTTAATATTATTCTTTAAATTATACTTACAAATATTCTACAAACTTGGGACGTTTGTTATATTTAATTCTAATAAGTTTAGAAATTTAGGATTAATCGGATTTCCTGTATAAGTTTCCCAAAAATTCCTGACAAACTGAAAAATCTCGTCATTAAAGTGATACTTCCGGTATACCGATTTTGACTAAAACTTTATCTCATCTAAGCTAAGACATTTAACGTTCTGCGATTTCTGGTATTTGATAATCACACACACTGAAACAGAGAGAGATAGAGGGAGAATTTTTTCAGGCCGCTCGTTACACTTTCATTATCTAAGCGAGGCTTAATCTACCGTGCAATAAAATGTCCATGTTTGAAGAAAGTAACACGCGGAAGTCTTTTCTGAGAAAATGTGCTCCCTTCATACACCCACAGCCAGACCATTTGATAATTTGAAACGATTGCAATACTTCCCCTTAATAGGTGTAAGAGCACACCTTCGCTTTACTGTTAAGCAGGGGAGCCCTAACCCCTTCATCCTCCCAAATTTTATCAATATCGGGCTGATTTACAGAGTTATCAGTAACAATAATATTGGAAGGGGCCTTACATACATTGGACGAACTCCCGTCCCAAATATGCGCAGCGTCAAGGCCTCTAAAATGCAAATCTACATAAAATTTTGAATAATATGACACTTCATTCACGAAAATCGGTTATTGCGAAGATGATTTGAAAAGATTGCAAAACTTCCCCTTATTAGGTGTAAGAACAGAACGTCGCTTTAATTTTAGATAGAGGAGCCCTATCCCTTTCACCCTACCAAATTTTATCAAAAACGTGCCAATATTTACAGAGTTATTAGTAAAACTAGTTATAGAGGGGGCCTTACATACATGGGGCTAACTCCTCTCCCATTTGAGGTACAGCATCGAGACCCCCAAAAGGCACATCTACATAAAATTCCGAATCGAATGACACCTCATTCATGAAAATCGGTTTGCGCGTTTAGGCGCTACGTTGTTTACAAAAAAGGTAACAACAACAAGAAGAAGAAGAAGAACAACAAGAACAAGAACAACAACAATTTTTGAAAAAGCCGTTTTTGCTCATTTTCAGCAACTTTTTTCTCAAAACCTATTAGATCTGGGTTGTTGCAAAAAATTACAGTCATAAAGGAGGATTTGCCCTTTATTTTAAAGAAAATTTGGGAATTTTATCTTTTATAGAAAAAGAGAAAAAAATTGTCAAAGTTGGGTGTTTTTCAACGTTACGCTTTTTCGTGCAGTTTTTGACCATCAACCCTTATACAACTGTCCTACCGGACAGTTTTAATTATTATAGTGGCAGGTGTTGGTCTAGTGGTCAAGAGCGTGGCTTTGTGTGTGGGAGATCGCCAGATCGAATCCCGCGTGAGACTACTTTTTTTATTTGTTAGAAAAATTGTTTATAGTAAAGTGGGCTTCCGCCCCCGGCCACGACACCTAACTGGTAGTTGGACGTTAAGCCTAGCGATTTTTAAAAATACTGATATTTTTAAAAAATAAGCGATTACTTTACTTATAATTTTTATAACAGTAAATTTGATGTGTTCATTAAGCCAACTTATTTTTAAAATAAAACTGTAAATTTCAAGAATATTTAATTAAAATGCGGCATGAGAATAACGTATTTGCGTCCACATTTGATTTTAAAAAAAATAAAAAAAATCATTTTAAAGATTTACGAAGTAAAGACATAAATAAATAGTGCTAAAATTGTAAGTGATTAACCAACAGATCGTTTGCCAAATAATTTATCGCAATGATTATGCAAAACTCTATATTTTAATAAACGAACAAAATCACAACCAGTATGGGCTGGGAAATTATTGTTAATCATTTTCAATTAGTTAAATTGTTTGAGAGAAACTTTTTGATTAATGCTAATTGATTTCCCTTGAGCACCGGCTACATAACTCCGTCCGACTGCAAATGAAAATCAGATGAAGAAAAGCAAAAACTTTTTCTTTTTTTTTATTAAAGAACTTAAAAAACTCCTCAACATTCATTTGCTAATTTCAAATGAAGATGCGCCTACCGCACGGAGACAATTGATTTTAGTTTCCTCATGAAGAAAAAAAGTTTCGAAGTTCACTCAAAGTCATTCTAACGGCTCAAGAAATGAGAGTATTTTTTTTTGTCACAGTTTCCCTTTTTTAAAAAAAAGTAGTTGTAGACACCAGGTAAACATTCTTGGAAGTGTGTGCTAAGAAATACTTTAATTCTGCTCATAAGCGATGTTTTAAAAAATAGAGTTTTGAAACGCGAAAAAGAAATGTTTTCAAAAATAGATTGAAGACTGAAGTTTGGAAATTTGATTAATTCAAAACAGTTCTGCTTCAAAATATTGAAGGTGTACTGACATTATCGACTCCCAGAAAATTACCTCTTTGTCACTTACCTGAAAAAAAAAGAAAAAAATACAATTAATAATTTTACAAATATTAATAATAATAAGGGAAGGGATTAGCTATGAGGTTAGCATACTGGACTCCCACGCGGAGGTCCCGGGTTCGAATCCAGCAGCTGACCCTTAGATTTTCTCTTCCTAGGAGCTTCTTACAGCTCACTGTCCGGTGATGGACAGTGTTGTCTGTAACGAGAGAACACTGTCCGGAGGCCGGCAGTGCACTGGAAAAAGCTCCGGGCGCTAATAACCTTGGATGTTCACGCGCCTTAAATTAATAATAATACAAATATTACAAATTATAAGCCATATTATATACAAAAAAAAATGTCTGCGTACAGTATGTTAATGCTTTAAAGAAACTAAATCGTAATATTGCGAGGTGCCACAGTAGCCGAGCGCGTTAGAGAAGTGACCCGCTAATATATGTTCTGTGTGATACTAGGTTCGATTCCCGGTCTCAGGGCCTTGAATTTTTATTTAATAGTTAATATCAGAATTTTACAGTAAAGTATGTTTGTTAATCGCTTAGGTCCACTATACGTAAATGGTAGATGAACGTATAAGTCCGCCTGAAGAATATAGGCATTACTTTATTATTTATTATAGTAAAATTATCAATTTAGTAATAATCGATTAAACTGTTTTCCAAAATTATAGTATTTAAAGTTTCATTATAGTATCATTTACAATAATTGAACCTTAATAACACAAATAGTGTCATTTAGAATATTTTAAGCTCTAACATAGTTCACCACTTGAGAAGGTGTTTGAACACAAGAACTTGCTGTTCACGTAACCTTGGAAGGAATAGCTTTTCTTTACAAAAATCACGTGTATGAACCACAATGATGTATTTTCAATGTATCCCCCGTTGATTTACGTGTTAAGCGTCTGTTTGAAGAGCGAGTTTAAAAAAAGTTATTTCCTTAATTATCCGAGGCAAACTTAAGCGTATCGATTAAAAGGCGTTTATCTTCTTCAAGTACTGCCTTAAAGTCTGTCAATGTAGAGAATAGAGCTGGTGGTATAACTAGGTCCGCAGGTATTTGCCCATTAGAGAGCAATAATAAAATGAAGAGAAGAACAACTAGGCGGCCGTCCCAGCGGAGCTCTGTCCTACTTGGGGGCCTGACTAATTGGGCGGTGACACAGTCAACAGCAGTCTGTACGTGGAGCGGATTGGCGTTAGGTTAAAGTGTTAATTAAGGGCTGTCAACCCATCTCTATCGTACACCGCATCTCCGTTCTAGCACACTTTCTGATCGTATTGTTAATCTTATAGTTGATGCTTCAAAAATCTGACGTGCACGCCTTACTCTAATTTCCCTCAATGCTATTTTTTTTTTATATACCAGAGTTATATGCTCCACCCACTTTTTTTTTTAATGGCAGGAAATTTCGAAAAAATAAAAAACTCGTATTTAATCATTATTAGTCTAGTTTATTTTCAGTGATTGACCCATTTTTTTTAAAACCCTGTATCTCGAGATACAGCATCCAACTTTTGTTTTTCAAATGGAACGTTATATTTTTTGTTGCCTATTTTTATAATATTTGAGCTCCTAAAAAAACACACAAAAAAAAAATTTAAATCGGTTAGGTTTTTCAAAAGTTATGGTAATTTAAAATATGAAAAACAAATTTCAGTTTATTGCCAAAATTACGTTATTTTTCTTAAAGAATCTGTTCAAACTGGGCACCATCAACGGATAGGCAAGCCAAAACTCTGGACTTCCACGCTCTGTCTGTAGCAGCACTTATGGTGGCAAAGTAAAAATCTAGGCAGGCTAGAGTTATTCGACGTTCCAGATCTTCGACTGAAACCACAGGGTTAAGGTTACTGTACACTTTATTTTTTAGATATCCTCACAAAACATTGTCCATTCAGGTGAAGTCCGGAGATCGAGGTGGCCATTGGATGGGACAATGAGTTCCTAAGCTCTTTTCATGGAAATTTCTGTCCAGGTAACATCGAACAACTCTAAGCAGCATTTTGTGCCGGGCAACCATCTTGTTGAAAATACATAAATAGCCGACGTTGTAGATGGAACATCTTCAAGCAGAACTGGCAAAATGTCTCTTAAAAAAAAGTTAGATACCTTGCACCAGTTAAGTTCTCTCTGTAGAAATATGGGCCGATTAGTTGATTTCCTAAAACTCCACACCAAACGTTTGTAGAAAAAAACAACCTGAACGTCGAATAACTCTAGGCCTGCCTAGATCTTGACTTCACCACCATAAGTGCTGCTACAAGCAAAGCGTGGGAGTCCAGAGTTTTGGCTTGCCTATCCGTTGACTGTACCCAGTTTGGACAGCTTCTTTAAAAAAAATAAATAAGGTTTTTTTTGACATTGTTTGTTTTTCATATTTTAAATTACCATAACTTTTGAAAAACCTAACCGATTTCAAACTTTTTTTTTAGGAGCTCAAATACTATAAAAATATGCAAAAAAAAAATATAATGTTCCATTTGAAAAAACAAAGTTGGATGCTGTATCTCGAGATACAGGGTTTTAAAAAAATGGGTCAATCACTGAAAATAAACTAGACTAAAGATGATTAAATACGTGTTTTTTATTTTTTCGAAATTTCCCGCCATTAAAAAAAAGTGGGTGGAGCATATAACTCTGGTCACCCTGTATAAGATTTAAGGCACATCAACATCTCAGGTTATTGGCGCCCAGAGCTTTTTTGCAGTACACTGCCGGCTTTCATTACAAACAACAGTGTGCTGTAAGAAGCTCCTAAGAAGAGGGGGGGGGAAATCTAAGGGGCCAGCAGCTGGATTCGAACCCGTGATCCAGGATAGATTTCTGTACATTGGGCCCTTAATTTTTGCTCTGTTTAGAAAAAACAGTTATAAAAGAATGAAAGAGGCATAATTATGTTTTAAAACTCCTGTTTTGTATAAAATTGAGTTGATAACAAGTTTGGTAATTGGAACAAGATAAGGTCAATGTGAAGCACCTAGTTTTCGTCGTATTCACAAGCTAGGTTGTTTCATAGCATGTTCTGCTTTTGTGATGAATGCTGAAAATTGAAGATAATATTGATAACTGTATTTAGGGCTTTTTTTTTTTGTTTCTTTAAAAGAAACATAATTGTTTTAACTTTTATTTGAAGGCAGCTAAATTATTAAATAATACAATATAGCCTAATGACTGGCGATACTGAGGTCTATGAATATTAACACGGCTTTTATTGAAACGTCAGTAAATTTAAATAGGGATTTCATTGGGACCGATGGCCGGACAACCGTGTATTCCCGTCCAATTCCAGTCAAACTTTTTGTGTTTTTTAATTATCATATGTAAATAGAGGACAGAGAACTCTAAACGTTGCTTGTATTGGTTGGCTGTATTAACCAACACTAAAGCCGCTGGTTTTAGAAGTTGAAACAAAATCCGCTGGACACATTCCTACTAAAAAAACCTCTTTTACTCCAATTAAGTATCATAAAAATCAACTTTATTTTCCATTTTGAAATATCAAAAAAACGAACATTACAATAATTTAGAATATTCAAACATATTTATGGTCTTTCAGAGGAGTTAATTGCTTAATCAGTGAACATAAAAATGTCTTACTTTCAACTTTCTAACTAGAATGAAAATTTGATTTTACTCAAACTATTTATTATACTGTATTGCCCTAGCCAAAATGGCGAAGATCTTTCTCATGACCTTTGAATTTTCTCCAGAAAATGGTAATTAACATGTTGAGGTCTCCTGAGTATCAGAAATTATAATTTTTTGGAGCTATAAGGATTTCTGGTGGAAGGATTGTATTAGGCCCTTCTTAAACATATTTTGAAGTTTCAAAAAGTGAACAGTATTAATAGGATGAAAAATTAATGCCAGTTTCAATCATTAGATTAGATTAGATTAAATTAGGGTGGCCTCAAGGCCTGCGCCACCGCGACCCCTATGGATCTATTGTGGCTCCCCGGCTTTAGAGCTCACCCTCCAGACCCGTCCGTTTAATCAGACTCTTAATTCTGGAGAGTGGCTCCTGGGTAAAGCTCTCAGGCCTTGGTTTTTCCTCCCCGAGAAGTAACATCCTTAGCCATACGAGCCCCTCACACTGACACAACACGTGCAGTGCCGTTCCCTCCTCTTCCTGACAGAACCTACAAAGGCTATCATCTGCCAGGCCCATGCGATGCATGTGCTTTCTGAGCCTGCAGTGGCCCGTTAATAGGACTACAATTATCCTTATGGCCCCACGGCCTTGACGGATTAATTCTGCGGTCAGTCTCGGCGAATAGCCTCTGATGAACTCCTTCGCCTGTCTCAGCCCAGTGGTGGCAAGCCACCACTCCTGAGCCTTACTCTGCACCCATACATTGATGGCCGCAGACTTAACACATTTCGAAACCCCAAAGCAGGGCTCCGGGCCGACGAAGTGTCCCGCAGAGCCTTCCCGGGCCAATAAATCTGCCACTTCGTTCCCCTTGTGTCCTGAATGACCAGGTACCCAAACTAGAAAGACCTTATTCTGGTCACTAATTTCCTTCAGGGCACCCAGACAGTCCCAAACCAGCCTTGAATTGACCTGGTAGGAACTAATTGTCCGTAGAGCAGCCTGACTATCCGAGAAAATTACGACCTTAGAGTTAATAATTCTTCGCCCTTTAATCTCGGTAGCACAGAACCTAATTGCAGCTAGCTCAGCCTGAAAAACTGTAGCTAGTTTTCCTAGGCTAACCGAAAAACTACATTTCGGTTTCGCCCCGTACACTCCCGCTCCTACTCCCTCCTCCATCTTGGAGCCATCTGTGTACCACATTGAATCTCCCACAACTGGGGGTCCACTTTTCCAAGCCTCCCGGTCCCCAATACAGACTTTGAAAGGCTTGTTGAAGTTATATTTGGGAGTCATAAAGTCCGAGGGCAGGCCCAGAATTGGGTCGGCCTCCAGCTCCTCGTATAAACTTTATTATGCCGGAGCTTTCGACCTAGGATCTAGGATCATCTTCAGGGCTATGGAACATATTTACAGTGTGGTAACAACAATTATATTACAATGAATATGTATAATGTAACGAAAATTTACAAAAAATATTTACCTAATTTACAATATACTGTTTTACATCATTAGAGGGTTGGTGTGTCTTCTGTCTGTTCATTATTTTTGGTGACTGAATCATAGAAATAGAAATAGAAAAGAGATTTATTATTCTGGGACAATTGTCCCCTAAGAATAAATACAGGAACAAATAGAGGCCTTAATAGTTTGGCCTGTGATTATACAGAAATTAAATAAATAAATAAGTATTTAGAAAAAGTGAAAATCAAAATAACAGCAGAAATTAAGGGAATAAATTAAAACAATTAGAATTTCGGAGGAAGCTGAATAGAAAGGAGGTAACTAAATAGACGGGATTTAAAGGGTAGGAGCATGGCGGACAGATGATGGCAAGGAGTTCCAGAGAGAGGTAGCACGTATTAGGAAGGACTTGTCAAAGGATGAGGTACGGTGAGAGGGAATATAGAGATCAGATGAGCGAGATCTGGTATTACGGGAATGTACCGAGGATTTAAACTTGAAGAATTGAAAAATATAGGAAGGCCTTTGAGACTGGATGACTTGAAAAATGAAAGAAGCCAAATAGTTTCAACCGGATGAAAAATTAATGCCAGTTTCAGTCATTATAAACAGAAGACACACCAACCCTCTAATGATGTAAAACAGTATATTGTAAATTAGGTAAATATTTTTGTAAATTTCCATCACATTATACATATTAATTGTAATATAATAATTGGTAATATAATTGTTAACACACTGTAAATATATTCCACAGCCCTGAAGATGACCTAGTCCCTAGGTCAGAAAGCTCGGCATAATAAAGTTTATAATGACTGAAACTGGCATTAATTTTTCATCCTATTGAAACTATGTTTCAGTCACCAAAAATAATGAACAGTAAGAACAGTATTAATCAAAAACAAATTTTATTTATTTTAAGTCAAAATTACACAATTGCAAGACTAACGAATGAGCTGCAAAACTTCTTAAATAAAAATAATAAAAATAAAAATAAAAATTCCTTAGGAATTGAAACAATAGCATTGAGAGGGAAGGGATTAGCTATGCGGTTAGCGTATTGGATCCAACTTTTAGATATTTTTTTTTCTTTTCCTAGGAGCTTCTTTACAGCTCACTGTCTGGTGATGGAAGAGAGAACACTGTCCGGAGGCTGGCCTTGCTCTGTAAAAAGCTCCGGAGCGCCAATAACCTCAGTGGTTGACGCGTCTTAAATAATAATGAAAATCGGTTCACGAGTCGATTATTTGAAACGATTGCTATACTTCCCCATAACAGGTGTAGGCATAGTCCGTCGCTTTAATGTTACATAAGGGAGCCCTAACCCTATAATCCTACCAAATTTTATCAAAATTGGGCCAAGATTCACACAGAGTAATTAGTAATAATAATTTTGGAGGGAGGCCTCACTTACAAGGGGCTAACTCCTCTTCTACACGATGTACACCGTCGAGACCCCCTCCCCCACCAAAGGCACATTTACATGAAATTCCGAATCGAATGACACCTCATTCATGAAAATCGGTCCACGCGTTTAGGCGCTACGTTGTTTACAAAAAAGGTAACAACAACAACAAGAACAACAACAATTTCTGAAAATGCCGTTTTTGCTCATTTTCAGCAACTTTTTTCTCAAAATCTATTAGATCTGGGTTGTTGCAAAAAAATTACAGTTATAAAGGAGGGTTTGCCCTATAATTTAAAGAAAATTTGGGAATTTTATCTTTAATAGAAAAAGAGAAAAAAATTGTCAAAGTTTAGTGTTTTTTTAACGTTACGTTTTTTCGTGCACTTTCTGACCATCAACCCTTATACTCGTACAACTGTCCTACCGGACAGTTTTAATAAGAAATAATAATAATAATAATGCTAATAATAATAACAGAGATTATAATAATATCTATTTTCATGCTTGTTTATTTTAACTTGTTTAATCTCATATTATGTTTATTTATTTACGTATTTCTAAAGTTTATTTAGTGATACATTTAAGTCATGACTGTGTATAGAACCTCAGCATTGAGAAGATTCCTTTAAATACAGAATCTATCTACTAGAAAGACCAAGATATGGAACCAAGGAAATGTGGACCTACTTGAGCAAAGAAGACAGCATATCATGCCCTTAAGAAATGAAAATATTAATTTTGTTAGAAATGTTATTTTAGTCAAAGAGAGAGCTTTTCCAGTCTGTATTTTTATGCTGTAAAGGCAAAGTATTGGCAGTGTTTAACCCAAAAAGAGTTAGAAAGTAATGAATCACATTGTTTCTAGATGTCCTATACTTTTCAGGAGCGTACAGAATTGACCAGCAATCTCTTATTCAGATCTTGAAACGGAGGCTGTTGGTCTGGACATAGTTATACATCAAGTTTGCTGGTTTTTACAGCGTGGGAATTGAGCGTTATTCTTTTAAATAACAATCAAGGAGCTAAAAGATCTGACATTTTCACAAATATTTCAGTAAGATCAGAAGTAAGTGTTTAAAGTGCAATTTATAACTTTTGACTTCCTTATTTTAAGACAGCCTACTTTAAAATTTACTTCTGGTCCATCTAAAAGAGTTTTCAATGAATTAAACAACTTGATAAACTAACACTGTTGAGTGCTCGTGAACACGTTTTCTGATAATACAAACGTAATTTATCATACGAAGATAAAAGGAATCATGGAAAATAATACATCGTTTGAAAACCCATTAAACAAGGAAACTTTTATAAGATGTGCCAGCACCTAGGTCTGATAATGATCACGTAAGGGCTGAATGAGTTTTCTTAAAAATTTCGATTACTTTTAGTTTTTCCAGTATCCAGGAGAAAGATTGAGGCTGTTTGGAGAATAACTTATGCTTCGAAATGGTATCAATTTTTAGAAAATTTATCTGTCTTTCTAACCGTGCCATCAGAATCGAATTCGGACTAAAACTTTCTGAGTAATAACGTTTTAATTGCAAAAAAGTAATGATTTAAAAAATAATAAAGTGGCGTCACTCGAGAACAGTGGAAAATATGAAGTTGGCCAATACGTCTTTGAAGTCCACTTCAGAAGTACCTACTTTAAACAGTAGGCCTATGGACATTACTTACTGGTTCACCCTGTATATAGTAAAATTATTTATATATTTATTTTATCTATGATTTAAGGTGTGTCAGCCTCTGAGCGCCCGAAGCTTTTTTTCTCAGTACACTGCCAGCCTCCGGTCAGTGCTCTCTCGTTACTGACAACACTGTCCATCTCAAGGACAGTGGAGCTGTAAGAAGTTCCTAGGAAAAGAAAAAATCTAAGGGCCAGTAGCTAGATTCAAAGCCGGAAATGATTCACATTAAACAACAAAAAGTATCCATCAACTTTAGGACAGACACCAACAACCTTTCAAATTTCTACAACAACCTTCTTCAAGCTGTAACTTAACTGTTAATCACCTAAGGTTTGCCCAACCCTATTGTTTCCACCCATTCCTTAACTCTAAATAAACCCGCCTTTCCATGAATCCTCAACAGTTATGATGACGTAGCTTTACATTTAAACTCCACAAATTTTACAATACCCTGAAGAAGGTAATATATTTACCGAAACGTTGGTACGAAGAAAGAAATTAGTTTGTGAATTTATTGACCTCACCTCAATATTCCCCAAAATCATTTAAAGTAAAGTAATCGCCTACTTTTTTAGGCGGGGCTTAACGTCCAACTAACTACCAATTAGGTGCGTGGACGGAGGCGACTAGCAAACATACTTTACTGTAAATTCCTTTTATTAACCATTAAATAAAATCCATGGCCTCTAGACCGGGGAATCGAACCCAGTACCACAATACATATTAAGGTCTCGCCTGTAACACGCTCGGCTACCATGGCGCCCCCCCAAAATCATTTTTCTACCATGTTTTTAGGTGATGATGAGAATTAGAAGTACATATATGTACGGCTGTGTGAATAACAGTTAGATTTAGACGTTCCAAAAGCTAAAGATAGAACTGATATTTGGTTAAGTAAAATGTTTTGCTAAGTATAGTAGCAAAACAAAGGGTGCTGCCCAAATAGATCGGGTTGCTAGACACACAGCGTACCAATCAGTCAATCAAGATATATAGACAAAGTGGAAAAAAAAGAAAGAAGTCAACACAAACTACACCATTGAGAGATCCTCAATTCGTCAGGCAAAGAAAGAAAAACGAAAATCGTTCCTAACACTAATACAATATGTCAACAAAATAAAATAAAATGAACCAAACCAGCAACAGAAACATCCAAATCAGAATAACAACATATCATAATCATACAATACCAACAAATAAGCGGGCAGAACAATCAAACTCATGCCCCGTAGATGTGGTGGTGGATAATGCCAATCGAGTCCACAATGATAGACTCCGCCAAGGCTTCCAATTCCCTCAGATCAATCCCTAGCTCCTGAAGGAAGCTGAAAGTCAGCTTAGGGATGACACCTCTGGCACCGAACCAGAGACCCCGAACCCGAAACTCTCGGTCACCGAAGTCATGGAACCTCTCTTTCAAGAAGGGGACACAACTCTCATATATACCTTTTTTTTCCAAGTCCACTTTCTCCGCCTGGTCCGGGTCATTGCTCTCGAATCTCACGGTCGGGTCGAGGACTAGGGCCGATCTGTCGCGGTCATGAAGGGCGACTATATCAGCATACCTCGTCGATCCCGCTGAGTCGATGCAATAAACTTCCTCAAAGCATGTATATCCTTTTTCCCTTAGGAGCCGAATTAGCTCGTGCTTGACGTTTACGAAAATTGCGTTTTCTTGAGTCGAAATTCGGTATAAAATATTCAGGATAAGGGAATGCACTCTTTATATCTTATTAGCGAGTTATTTAAATGTTACACAATAATATGGTGGACTAACATGATGAATGTAGGCACTAGCTAAATAAATGAACGCGAAACAGAAGGGAAATGGTAGAAGGTTCTCGGATTGCTCTCCGCAATATAAAACACAAGTACGCGCCGCCCAACTTTAACTTTTGTTGTATGTTTAATCAAGAAGTGTTGCCCCCCAGTTGCGGTTCCTCGGGACGCCCAAACAAAACAAAAAATATTAATAACCTCCGACCACCTAGCTGGTTATTCAAGTGTGTTTCGCAGTTATTTCAAAAAAAGAAATAAACAAACTCCGCTATGTACGTACCAGTGTGGGTAAGCTTTCGAATAACTGGTTATTTCTGACAGATTATTTCAGCTGGTAGTTACAAATAATCTGCTGAAATAATTATTACTTTATCCCTTATCTCTAGTGTATGCGCGCCAATTTTTTTTTTGGGGGGGGGGGAGAGAGTCCCCTGAGCATATAAACAGAACAAAACAAAAAATACGAGTAAAACACTCTCACTGTCTTTATCCTGGCTACCATTCTAGGGAATTTAGGGACGAGGGTTGGTCTAGTGGTCAAGAGCGTGGCTTTATGTGTGGAAGATCACAGGTTCGAATCCCGCGTATGGCTACTTTTTATTTGTAGGACCAACATCAAGAAACTGCAGGACAACGCAAAATAAATTTCTGAGACTCGCAACTGACTCTCCACGACGGACGCACTAGAATTGACTCACTCCACGAAACTGCGTCCATTATCCCCGGTACACTCCTATATCCAAAATCGTCTGCTGAAACTCCTCTTCATCCTAGGCTGCCATCCTAATCCACTATGCAGCGACATAGCCTCCTACAGATCCTTCTACAACATACAGGACACAGAAGACTAAAACATATCCTACTCTAACTCTCTACACTAGCTGCAGGTTTTTCCTCTCCTTTTTTCCCTGCATTCCTATCCTGCTCACTTAACCTTTCTCGTTTCTCATTTGTTATGAAGGTTAAAATGTATTATACATTACACTTCATTATTTATTTTATGTATATGTATACAGGGTGTCCCAAGTAATATGGATAACGACTTTTTCTCGGAAACTAAGATAGCTAGAAAAAAACTAAAAAATACGTGTTCCCTTAGTTTTTTGTTAGAAATCCAAATTTAATTTGTAAATTTTGTTCGGTGCTTCCAGAAGCGAGATACAGGCACCAACTTCAATTTTTCAAATGGGGAGGTGTGGTTTTTATTTCAGAAATAGATTCCTCTATTTGTATTAAGAAAAATTTACTCGAACGGCTTTTTTCTGTTGAGCGATATTTTACAAGTTATGAATTAAAACATGATTCTTATAAGAAATTTCAAAATGATAATATTATAACGGTTTTTTTGATTGAATAAGAAGAAAAATACCATTTTATTATAAATTTTACTCCTCATTAATATTACAGATCATGCTCGAAATGGCCTCCACCATTAGAGATGCATAGACATGCTCTTTCCTGCCAATTGTCCCTTACTGCCAAAGAAATAGATTCGGCTTTATAACCGAGTTACAGGCATCTATTATTCTCTGCTTTAGTTCATCTACAGATGCAATTCCGGCTTGATTCTGATACACCTAGATTTAGAATTTCTTTTAGATAAGTAGAGTATACCATCAGGCATGTAAAGAGATATCTCGATAAGCAATTTGATGGGCGAGTTATATCGACACTGGGGACGATTCAGTGGCCATCTCGATGGATTTCTAACAAAAAACTAAGGGAACACGTATTTTTTAGTTTGTTTTCTAGCTATCTTAGTTTCCGAGAAAAAGTTGTTATGCTTGGGGACACCCTGTATTTATTGTAATAAATATTTATTCATTCCAGTTTCAACTCTGTGCAATTTTTATTTTATTTTTTAAAAATAATTTGTTCGCGCGCTCACACAGAAATGACGATTTTCGAAATACGAGGTGTGTTCAAAAAGTAACGGGAATTTTTAAATTTCGCGGGTTTGGAGAGTCTGATTGTAAATTTTTTTTTTTATTATGTTGGTACACATGCCCCTGAAGTACGATAAAATTTTCAGTAATATTCATTGTTTACTTTTTAAGTGGCAGCCGTTAAGGTTAGACGTGTTTTTCGAGCTTGGCGATTTTTGTTTGTTAAAAAAAATGGATCAAAGAATTTGTATTAAATTTTGCGTAAAAAATGAAATGAAGTGTGTGAAATGTTAATAAAGGCATATGGTGAGTCTGCTATGAGTAAAACAAGGATTTACGAGTGGTATAAGCGTTTCCAAGATGGCCGCGAAAACGTTGAAGATGACGAACGACCTGGACGTCCAAGCACATCAACAACCGATGAAAACGCTAAAAAAGTGAAAGAAATGGTTATGAACGATCGCCGAATCACAATCAGAGAAGTCGCTGATGATGTTGCCATATCAATTGGCTCATGCCATGAAATTTTTTCGGATGTTTTGGGTATGAAACGTGTGGCAGCAAAATTTGTTCCAAAATTGTTGAATTTCGAACAAAAACAGCGGAGAATGGAAGTTGCTCAAGAGTCACTCAATGAAGTCGACAACGATGCGGATCTACTGAAACGTGTTATAACAGGTGACGAAACATGGGTTTACGGATATGATGTCGAAACTAAGGCTCAAGCAACCCAGTGTAGGCATTCTGGATCGCCAAGACCGAAAAAGGCTCGACAAGTTCGGTCGAATGTGAAGGTTATGCTCACTGTGTTCTTCGATTTTAATGGCATAGTGCATCATGAATTCTTGCCACAAGGTCAAACAATCAATAAGGAGTACTACCTACAAGTTCAACGCCGTTTGCGTGAAGCAATCCGAAAAAAACGCCCGGATTTGTGGCAAAACAATTCATGGATTTTGCACCACGATAATGCACCTGCTCACACTTCATTGCTTGTTCGTGAATTCGTAAACTTTAACGATGCCCCAGCCTCCATATTCGCCAGACATGGCTCCATGGGACTTTTTTCTATTTCCAAACATAAAGAGAACATTAAAAGGCCGTCGTTTTACAAGCATAGATGACATTAAAAGCGAATCGCTGAAAGAGCTGAAAGCTATCACAAAGATCGAGTTTCAGAAGTGTTTCGAGGATTGGAAAAAGCGCTGGCACAAGTGTATTGTATGCGAAGGGGACTACTTTGAAGGCGACAATATTAATGTAGATGAATAAATAAATATTTTTTTTCAAAAAACGAAAATTCCCGTTACTTTTTGAACACACCTCGTATGAGGAAATGAAACCAAAATCAGAAAACGGTAAAAGTTGGAAAAATTTATTTTGGGAGAGGGCTAAGGACAGAATTTTTTCAAAAGTACTACTTCAAAAGCGGTTAACCTACATTAAAAGTTAACTAAATCAGCATTAAATAAAAATTTGAAATTTTGAAGAGCGAAAGATTAAAAAATATTTGGCAGTCACATTTTTTTGTAATTATTCTTGTTGTTTTTGTTGCGTATATCGGAAAGTAATTTATTATTAAATAAATTCAAGTTGGTGGTTTTTATTCCAGCGTATGCTGTGTGTAGTTCCATTTCCAAGTTGTACTGCCAGATCTGGGGGAGTTTAGCTGGTAACCATAGAGGTACTATGTGGAGAAAAATAATGCCTGAAGTTAGCAATGGTGGATATTGTGAACAGCTATTGAACTGGAGTAAAAACAACTATTTACATATAAATAAAACATTGAAACTACCAAGTTATGCTGGGAAAGTTGTATGTAACATGTATAGGAAGTTGGTAGGCCTGGGCCCAAGTAACTCTGGTCTCTGTAGATGAGAACACATTCTTTTTTTTACTAAAATTCCTAACCATTGTGTAACATGCGTTACCCTTAATATTTTTTTTTTTTTTTATAATTCTATTCACACTCTTCTTTGTATACGCACATATATTCTGAGAATTTTTGAATTCTAAAAAGAAATCTATATAATGAAACCGAATTTAGCCCGATTCAGAAAACAAGCACAAAATGCACATGCTACCTTTATTTTGATGACTATACAAATATTATTTATATTTAGGGTACTAAATAAATGTACCAGCTCGTAGAATACATAAGCGTTGAATTATATTGAAAATATTAATGGATTTAATAATTCTCGATTTTATTATATATTCACTTATTTATTTGTACTCAGGAATTACCATGTTATATTCGTATATATTTATTCATGGCAACTGTCATGATGTGCGGTATAATGTGAAAGTTATTTAAATAATAATTTATACCCGTATTAAAGACTATTTATATACAATAAAATAAATAAATAAATAAAATAAAAATTGCCTTTATTAATTCCAAAATAAATAAATTAAACTAATTACATAAAATTATATCAAAGAACTAATCGACAAATAATAATAATAATAATAATTATAATAATAAAATAATTGAACAGTGTTGTCTGTAACGAGAGAACACTGTCCGGAGGCCGGCAGTGCACTGAAAAAAGCTCCGGGCGCCAATAACCATAGATGTTGACGCGCCTTAAATCATTAAAAAAATAAAAAAATAAAATAATTGAAATAAACATAAGTTAAAACTTGTATTTTGGAATTAGGCCCATTTCTGGGCAAAGGCCTCTCCTGATGATATAAAAATGTATCCACTTTTCCTAATAATAATATTTTCTTTATCTCTTCTTATTTCTGATATACCAAGAATGTCTAGATCTGTTTTCAATAATGCAAGCTCAAGTTCAACTAAACGATCCTCTGCAAGCAAAGTCCTAACATTAAATGTACCAATATTAATAGATGATTTAGCATATGATTTGTACTTATATTTTTGGGAGGATATGGTCTGACTCTCCCACGGTGACCAGACTTTCTGGGAGGTTGTTAATAAGTTTTGTTCGATTCATGTCCGGTATTGCCAATGTCGAGAAGCCGTGGGAGCCCAATTCCTTCTATTTCCTATTTAGTTTCTGTTTTCGTATTTTTAGTGGAGTAAACCGAACTTGAACTGCTTTCCGAATTCGTACGATCTCTGAAGAAAAATCCTAAATCCTTTGAACCTCTAGCCTCCTTGTCTTTCACTCTCTTTACTATAATTTTTTCTGCACTCTGTTTTCCTCCCCTCTCTTTTTGAGGTGTACCACTTGAAGCTCGTCTTTTTTTCTTTCCGCTATACTCTCTTACTATTAGTTTATCATAAACAATATTAGCAAATTTTCCCTTCTTCCTTTCCTCCAACATCTGCTCTTTTAACTCCTTTCTCTTTTCAATAATCTCTTTAGGATAATCTTCTGAAATATAAACGTCTTTATCTTTCAACTTGTTGTTATTTTTTAAAATCATTACCTTTTTTCTATATGTGGTTAGAGCGAATAAAACCGGCCTTATTTTGCCCTCAGCTCTTTTTCCTATTCTCCTTACAAAATCTATTTCCTCTTCCTTTATGTCCACCTTTACTTCCTCTTTCACTAAGCTCAAAATCTGTTTTTCTAACTCGAAGTAAGTATCATTCTTTATTTCCTCAAGACCATGCACTACTAAATTATTCCTCCTAATTTCCCTCTCCAAAACTGCATTTTTCCTTTCACAGGTTTCAATTTTTTCAATAGTTTTATTCCAATTTTCTTCTAATTTAACTTTAATTTGATCTACCTTAACTTCTAATTCTTTCTTAATTTCATCCTTAAATTCTGTTAGTAATCGCACTAATCTTGATTCATCCATAGTGCGAGTATAATGTTCGTTCTCAATCAGAATAAATGTTACAGTTAAATGTAGTTTGACCTACACTAATGTTTCTAACGTAAATAAACGATAGTATTCTGATGGACTGACCTTGATACTCAGAAGAGGTAGGTAGGTGAAGTATTGTACCTTAAACCCCACTCTTGCCACGCCTGTAATCCCGCTGATCGCTGCGTTAATTTTATTAAAATTGAATAATTTCTTTCTTAAATTTCTCAGTAATTATTCGATAGTTTTTTTGTCAAACTTCGCCAATTTAAACTTAAAATTTAGCACTGAAAGCGCACTTAATTTTATTTGAAAAAACCGACAATATCCACCACAGCTCCACTCGAACTCAAAGACTATTTATATACAAATAAATAAAAATGTAAATGTTCCATTGTCCAAAATCTTAAATCTCTGTTAAGTTCTTCACCGATTGTTTTGAAATTTGGACACAACGTTGCATTCGAATTCGGGCGTGTTTTTATATATAGATGTCACACCTGTGACAGGTAAAAACAGCGACATGTTGGACGTAAAAGCAACACTCGCTATACTAAATATTTTACAATACCATTTCTATGATTGCATTGTCAAATTGAATCTTCATAGAGTTCAATGTGCACAACAAATAGCCCTGAATCCACCGGTTACTGCGTTCACTGAATCCACTGCGTTCTTCACGTTGCGTTAGCTATAAAACACTGCTGTATTCGGAAGTGCCTAAGTATTACACATGGAACGCGAGTAGAAAATCATTTGAACGACCCAAACGAGGAGAGCAAATTGACGGACAACCTGGCGCATATTTAAAGAAACTACGATATGCAGACTGTACACCGTGCACATCCCAATCAAGATGAATGCTTCTTTCTCCGCATGCTGTGGCTGGTAAAGGTGCCCCGATCCAACTGGTCTTCCAGCAATTGAGAATTTGGACAACGGCCTTACCACATGCCACTTTCCGCAGTGCAGTGTCAAGGATCTGAATTTATTGGAGAACAACCGACACTGGGTTATATGCATAAATTGCACCTGGCTGACGATATTTTCTGTTGAATACGAATTGTGGCTATTAAATAGCGAGACTATTGCTGTAAAACATTTTATTTTAAATTTAAATATATTTAGTTATTATCACCTTCAATATACACCCCTCCCATATCCCTACAACGCTCCATGCGAATTTACCATTGTTCGAAACAGTGCTGGAAGTCTTTTTCTGTGAGCTCCTGCATGACGCGTGCCGCATTTTCTTTTACAGCTTCAACGGACTGAAAAACATGTTCCTTTTACTGCAGATATGACTTTGGGGAACAGATAAAAGTCACATGGGGCGGCCAGGTCAGGTGAATAAGGCCTAAAACTGGGATGTAGTACTTGCCTAGAAACGTTATGATTATGACAGACAATACAGTGTGAGCCGGCGCGTTGTCTTGATGGAGAACCTGTGACTTATTCTTCCACAAATCGGGTCGTTTTTTTCCTTACTCTTTCACGGAGTTGAGCAAGCACCTCACGGTAGTAATGTTGATTAATTATAATCGATATTTTCATCCGTTTTGGACGTGGAAGGGCGACCCCCGGACGGTCATCATCTCCGACGTCTTCTCGGCCATCTTGGAAACGCTTGAACCACTCAAAAACTCGCGCACGTGATTAACATTCATCGCCATAAACTTCTTTTAATAAAAGATAAGTTTCAGTAGCGGTTTTCTTGTGAAATTTCACGACAATTCGTTACTCTACTAGTACATGTGTAGTGTCATGTTTTCGACAAAACGAAACTAACACCTCTTACACAAACGACGGTTCCGGTCAGAGAGATTTCTCTACAAACACGTGAGACGCTGCAATCGAAAGAGAAGGCTTTACGTTGCACAGCTGTCGGTCGTTAGGATTTGGCGTATGCATAGTTCTTCTGTAGCAGAAACAGTCTCGTTATTTAATAGACACACCTCGTTCGCAATGAAAATTCCAATATGAACATGGATATCACAGCAGAAATCTACAACGAAGCGTTGATAATGATTGAAGATTTGTGCTTAGAAATCGTGAACAATGTTTTCAATCAATCGGGAATGCAATCGCCGAATCTATCTGCCGCTGCTTCGCTGCCGACTGAGCCACAACGTGGACGGGTACAGCTAGTTTAAAATAAATAGTTTGTTTTATAAATTATAATATGAGAAAATGTTTAAGATTATGCTTTACTAATTTATGCCAACAAAATAATTGATATTTGTGATGGTGCAGAATAATGAAAGAGTTAGTTAGGTGGTGCTCGAATTTCCTGGGCTACAGTTCTTCCATTATTTAAAAGACTATGTAAAAGGGATAGACTTTCTAAGGAGAGGTAGATAAAGTTTAATTACTGTAAAGAGAGCTGTTCTGCCCGAAATGAGATCATATTGAAGTATTGTAGAATAGTAATGCTTCTAAATGAGCTAAATGCTGTAGTGCTCTTTTAGTAAATGAAATGCTATTCTTCCGACTACTAAACTATGTAAATGTTTTTGTATTGAAATAAGTCCTCCTTTAATGGGATGTTGAAAATCATTCTTTGACCATAAAGGCTTTGTATTACTTCTTGTTTTTAAACATATGTATATTATTTTCTTAAATATCTTTTTCTTTATTTATTACACCTTTCTCCAACGATGTGTAACATAGACTTCACGAAATCTCTTTGTAGAAGTTCCCAGTAATTATTTAAATTAATTAATAGTAATAGTTTTAACACTGCATTTTAGAACTAATTCGTAGAGAACAGTCAAAATGGTTATAACCAAGAGCATGTATCTGTTCCAAGGACATTTGTTCCCAACAAAGTCAAGATGCAGATTTACTCTGCATATGCCAAATAAACCGGACAAATTTGGTATCAAATCTTGGCTAGCGATCGATGGGCTTTCCATATTTGGGAAAAACTTGAAAGCAGAGAACCTTCAGTACCGCTTGGGGAGTTGGTCGCTCTGAAATTAGCAGAAATGTATACAGCTCGAGGAGGAAATATAACCGTGGAAAATCTCGGAGATGGCCTCAACAAATAGTTTTCAATATCCTAGACTTAGCCCCGGGATAAATGCATGGATTTTGTATAAAACAAGAACTACCGGAAGTGAAATTTCAAGGCAAAACTTTGTATTACCATTGCAAAAGTATGACAAATATTAGTATAAGTGGTCGGAAAATAGAGAAGTAAGATACTGAAAGGCAATTAGACTAAAAGATGCTCTCTAAAATGTAAAAAAATACGTATGCGGTAAATTTGCAATTGAGAAGCCTATAATTATAAAAAATGATGCAAAAAAATCTACGAGATTTATATTTAAACAAAAGAAACTATGCTTTTTCATCGTTAAATAATAATTCTCTTTATTCTTTTTTTTTTTTTTATTTTTTTTCTATTTATTTTCACAACTGCAGAATAATTCTGCATCAAGTGAAGCTGATACAACATGATACATAGAATACATACATGAATACATGAGGGGAGAATTCACCCATTGGTGAAACTCCCAAAGTGGTACACTTCACTATTGTACATTGGCTCTTACTTCATTTAGAAGATCGCGTGGCCACCTGCGCTTCAACCGCCTGGGAGGATTTCCTGGTAGAGTGGTAAGTTGAGCTACTAGAGGATTGGGATGTGAGGTGATTGATGTGTGGAATTTAAAGTATCGGGATCTTACAGCTTCAGAAACATAGGGAACAAGGAAATCTCGGTGCAAGGTATGATTGGAAACAAAGTAAGGAGCATTAGCGATTCTACGGAGAGTTTTTGACTGGAAGGATTGGATTCTGTAGATATTGGAAGCTTTGGCTGAGCCCCAAAGTTCCATTCCGTAAGTCCAGGCAGGTTTCTCTTTATTCTAAAATAAGAAATTTAAGTGATTTTAAATTCCAGTCATTTGACCGGTCACGGTAGGAATAGTTATGCGTAAATGTCGGTAGGTTTAGTGTTAACAAAAATTAGAAGGTTTTTATGTGGGTGTTTCGGGCTATTTAAATTTTGGGAATCACAAGTGAATAGAAGATACAAGGGTCGTTTGAAAAGTCCGTGCAAAGTCAGAGAGATAGCTTAGTTAGTAGCATCTCTTGGAAGAACACACACCAAGTTTCAGCCAGATCGGTCTATTTCATTGTGTTTGGCATTCGTTTGAATCGAGGAAGTCGAGTGATTTTCAAAAAATGGACGAAAAAGAATTTCGTGTGTTGATTAAATACTACTTTATGAAAGGCAAAACGCCTCAGGAGACTAAAGAGAAGCTTGATAAACATTATGGTGACTCTGCACCTTCGATTAGAACAGTTTATAAGTGGTTTCAAAATTTTCGGAGTGGCCATATGGACACAAGTGACGCTGAACGTTCTGGACGCCCTGTTGAGGTTACTACTCCAGAAATCATTGATAAAATCCATGATATGGTGATGGATGACAGAAGAGTGAAGGTGCGTGAGATCGCTAGTGCTGTGGGCATCTCGAATGAACGGGTACATAATATTTTGCATCAACATTTGGACATGACAAAGCTATCCGCAAGATGGGTGCCGCGATTGCTCACGCTTGATCAAAAACGAAATCGTGTGAAGTGTTGCAAGGACGGTTTGCAGCTGTTCCAGAAGAATCCGCAGGACTTTAAGCGTCGTTTCGTCACTGTGGATGAAACATGGATACATCACTACACTCCTGAGACCAAAGAACAATCTAAACAATGGGTTACCAAGGGGGAATCTGCGCCAAAAAAAAGGCGAAGACCGTTCCTTCGGCCGGAAAGATTATGGCGACTGTCTTTTGGGATTCGCAAGGAATAATCCTCATCGACTATCTGGAAAAGGGTAAAACTATTACAGGTGCATATTATTCATCGTTATTGGACCGTTTGAAAACCGAGCTGCAAGAAAAACGCCCACGATTGGCCCACAAAAAAGTCCTTTTCCATCACGACAACGCACCAGCTCACACCTCAGCAGTTGTGGTCGCAAAATTAATGGAAATAGGGTTCCAACTCGTTTCACATCCCCCCTATTCTCCAGACTTGGCTCCCTCGGACTACTATTTGTTCCCTAATATGAAGAAATGGTTGGCGGGAACAAGATTTTATTCAAACGAGGAGGTGATTGCAGAAACGAATGGCTATTTTTCAGACTTGGACAAATCCTATTATTCGGAAGGGATCAACAAACTAGAGCAGCGTTGGACGAAGTGTATAAGCCTAAAAGGAGACTATGTTGAAAAATAAAAAAGGTTTACTCCAAAAAATTAAGTAGTTTTTATTTTTGCACGGACTATTCAAACGACCCTCGTATATCCCAAAAGTCCGCCAAGTAATTCTAGCTTTAACCGTTGTCAAGAGGCTAGCGCTGAGATCTGGTGGGAATCCTTTAATTACGGAACTGTGATTGCTTCATGGTACTTCTTTTTTGTGTAACAATATTCCCTGCAATCTTATGCTAACTCACCAAAAAAACAAAATCAAAAAAATTTAAAAATAATATAAAAATTTATTCAGTGGAAAGAAAAGCATTAATATGTTTCCAAGGAATGTTGAATGTTTATTAGACGGAATGAAATTATTCTGGAATCTATTATACATTCATTGTAAACATCCATAATTATGCAGACTAATGTACTTAATATATTGAGAATTTGTTATAGCGCTGTGCTGTTTGTGCGAGAACGTATGTGCGAGTGTGCCACTTATTTTTCTTTTTGTCATGTACCATTTTATAATGAGGCTTAGAATTGCCCCGAGATATATCCACATCTTGGAATTCAAACTCTGATTCTGAACGCAATTATTTCTTTTCTTATTTTGAATTTATTTCAGTAAACATTTAATGGGGCACAGAGTTAGTTTTGTATTAAAGTAAAAATCCTAACTTACGAATGTAATTAACAACAAATTTTCGAACCAAGGAAACAGGAATAGGGGTTATTAGTTGATTTTAATGAGCTAATTCAGAACACAGTGACCAATTTTGAAGCGAATCAAAAATGACAATGTACATTAAATATATCTTGCTCCGATTTTAATGAATTCTTTACCGAATTGTAGAGAAATGTTAGCTCTATAACTGATATAAACTGCATTGTTTTAGTGGAAATAGTTATTGAGATATGGCAGGTTAAATTTTGGAGGTTTTGTAACTCATTCAAATTTAAAACCTCTATATCTCTCTTTGTATTGTTCCGATTTTAATGAATTCTTTACCGAATTGTAGAGAAAAGTTAGCTCTATAGCTGATATAAACTGCATTGTTTTTGTGGAAATAGTTATTGAGATATGGCAGGTTAAATTTTGGAGGTTTTGTAACTCATTCAAATTTAAAACCTCTATATCTCTCTTAGTATTGTTCCGATTTTAATGAATTCTTTACCGAATTGTAGAGAAAAGTTAGCTCTATAACTGATATAAACTGCATTGTTTTAGTAGTAATAGTTATTGAGATATGGAAGGTTAAATTTTGGAGGTTTTGTAACTCATTCAAATTTCAAAACTCTACATCTCTCTTTGGATTGTTCCGATTTTAATGAATTCTTTACCGAATTGTAGAGAAATGTTAGCTCTATAACTGATATAAACTGCATTGTTTTAGTGGAAATAGTTATTGAGATATAGAAGGGTAAATTTTGGAGGTTTTGTAACTCATTCAAATTTAAAACCTCTATATCTCTCTTAGTATTGTTCCGATTTTAATGAATTCTTTACCGAATTGTAGAGAAATGTTAGCTCTATAACTGATATAAACTACATTGTTTTAGTAGAAATAGTTATTGAGATATAGAAGGGTAAATTTTGGAGGTTTTGTATACGGTTTTAGAAACTGGATAATATTAGTAACAATTATATATGACTCAAATGTTCGAAATGTTGAAGAAAATTTTGATGTTACGTTTTTGAGAATAACAACAAGATAAAGTCTAGTGCGATTTCAGGCCAGTACGCTGGGAATATTTTACTTACTTTTTGTTTTACAGATAAGAATTCTTTGTATGTTCTTTTTTTTTTGGTTGCACATGTGCTTTCACATGTGATTTACTGGTGTGTGCTGGTCGACAGGTTGGTCAGGTTTTGCGAGCTCAGTTTTAGCAGTAAAGTTGGGAAGGTGCGTCCATATATATATGGAGATATATACGGGCGCAGTTTGGAGCCTGGGAGCCTTACATACCCACTCGTTGAGACCCTTATTCGGGCCAGTTTTATTTTTGTTTAGTTTCCCTGAGTTTTAATCAAAATGTGTCGGCCCCTCTCAGAAAGGGTATGCATATAAACAGTCAGCAATATACAAAAGCGTCCTGAGAAAAACCGCTATATTTCCCACGAGTTTTTATTTTATTTTAATTTTTTACTTTCCCTTACTGTAATAAGTGGGATGTATTGTAATCGGGCAGATTTTATAATTTGATTTTACACCTGAAGTATCCATTTTAAGGTCCCCTGAATCCGAAATAGGTTTTACGAATTGGTCTCTATCATGTATCTAACCATCGTAACCGAAAATTGTGTTAAATAAAAGTTTTTAGAACTATGTATAGGCAATAAGTAGTGGTGAGGGGGCACCTTTGAACAGTTTTAATTTCTAAATATTTAAAACATTTATGATTGGTAATTTTCTCCATATGTTGTGGCAGAACTGTTGTATAATTGACAGAGTTTCCCTTCGTTTTCATTGTCTGAAAAGTCAGAATGAGGAATGTTATATTTTGTAAGGTGGAAGTAAAATTTGTTGTTGCACCTTCGGAAGTGTATAGTGAAGATTGTAGTGGACAAGGTGTAAGTATTGTTAGTCCATATTAACATTTGGAATTCTTATTTTTAAAACCTAGTATTTACAAAAGTCTATTTGCTTGCAAAAAGTGTTGGATATTTTATATTTTCTTTTATGGAAGGAGAGGGGGCACATTTCAACATCGCAGTTAAAATGTTGCCCTAAAGACCTGCTAGTTTGTGACTTTTTTCTGTACTTTAAGAAGTGCAACAAACCGAATATTTTGTTCAAACTCCCTAAACCCATCATCACTTCGGGTACAACATCCCCGAACTAGATTTCAGTGGTTTAAAAGAGAAGGTAATGTAGTAGTCGAGAGAAATAACTGATAGAAGGTAGATTCAGAGTGAAGTAATATCATTTCTTTCAATTTTATATTGTGTTCAAAGCTACCCCACCAGTGGGGCAGATATTAACATTTGACACAAAATTTTTAAATTAAAAAAATATAGATATGCGTGTTAAAGTACCAACTGTTTATTGATATAGATCTATTACAGAATACTTGAAAGTTGTAGAAAACAAAATAAAAAGGTTCAATAATACGATTCTGGTGCACTCTGTGAACAGAAAATGTAAATTCTTTTCAAATGTGTTTCTCTCTCCGCTAGGTTTAAAGTCATTGGAACTGTTTTTGCAAGAATCTTAAAATACTTGACTAAAAATTCAGAAAAGTGTGAAGTTCTAGTTTAAGGAATTTTAACCAAAACTTATTGTGCATTCTGCAGTCTTTTGTTTTATGTTACGATAAATGCATAAATGCATACACAGAACGGGACAATGAATAAAAAAACCACTTATTCGTACTCAGGGGACCTGAAAGGTGATATTTCTGGTGAATAACAATTAGAATAACATCCACCTAATATAAGGTAAGTAGAGGGAAGACGCCAGTCGGGGGAAGACGCAAATACCGTCAGATTTTGCATATCTACAACTGGATGGCAGCAATTCCTACGTTAGAGCGTGTAGTCATCAACTGTGAATACCGTGCTTGTGAATATTTCTATTTATAACTAGTTTAATCGTCGTTAAACTGAAAATTCAACTCTTTGAACTTGGCGAGTACCCATATTATAATATTTCGTTGTCGATACTTAAAGTTTGGTGATGGATTGACTAGATTAAACGTAATAATTCCGTGATATTTGTGTCGTGTACATCTTGGTGAGTACGTGTTAGCTTGAAACAACATGACTGAAGCCTTAGTACAAAAATAAATCTATGTGGCGATTTCCGCCAGTGCTTGGGGGTAAGATGCCACCTATTGAACTGTTTCAATTTCATATTGATTCTCATTCATTATTACATTTTGAGAACTTGAATGACAACCAAGAAGTCAACGCACCTCTGGCAATAGCTTCAAGAAGCAGCAGCGGTTCCAACATGGCAATTGCTTCAACAAGCAGCAGCGGTGCCAAGATGGCAATTGCTTCAACAAGCAGCAGCGGAGCCAACACTTATTTTGAAGAAATTAGTCCTATCCCCAGATTTCAGAAACCCAAGCAAACTCGAAGAAAGAAACAAACTGCTGAAGTCCTTACGACGGTGAAGAAACGGGTGGCATTGAGAAGAAAGGCTACTCTGCCGACAAAAAAAAGGGGGGAAAGTACAGCAGAAAAAGAAAAGGAAGGACAGTTCATCTTCAGCATCCTCCGCTCCCGATAATTTGGTAATGACCAGCGGTGAGAGTGACATTGAAGAGGAGGACGATGATTTTTGTATTGAGTGTAAAGGATATTTTTATGAGAGGAAGGGCCCAAAATGCGATTGACTTCAATGTAACATGCATTAAATGTAACTTGCAATAACATGCAAGAGATGGCTACATGAAATTTGCAGCAAAGACAATTTGCATTGCAAAAAATGTTAAAAATGAAACAAAAAATGTCTTTTGTTCGGTGTTCCTTCCCCTCAGTGTTTAATGAGAATATTTTGCTGTTTACCTAACATTAAATTTGAAATTTTTTCTTTCTCAATTTATATCTTAAGATATTGTTGCATCTTCCTCCGCATCAACTGGCATGTTCCCCACAGATGGGGGAAGATGCCAGTTTTGCCAAATTTCATTCAAATGCATTTTTATCGGTTCTGCATTTAATTAAATAAATATGTATGTAATTAAAAAATAAAAAACAACCTGGACGTTGATACATTTGGTGTTGTTTTTCGATAACCCAGTTTCCTTATAGGTGTATAAGTATGACGACAGTATGATCACCGTTGAGCAATAAAATTCTCCTGAACAGGACTGAACTCATTCTAACTAATTAGGCACTGAATGTTTAATTTAGACAGTATAGCATGGGAATTATCGTAGAAAGTATTAAAGGTTGGCTTTGATGTCGAATCTAATTTAAGTCTAGCTACCCTGCAGTGACAACACAACTCCAGTAAACAGCTATTCGATCGCTTCTTACCTTCATTTTGGCTTCAACGATACATCCCAGTATTAAAGCTCCAATTGAGCATTTCTCTTCAAAATTCCCTAGTCTTGACTTTTGTTTTTTTTGTCTTCTTTTTAAATTGACTGCCTGGACTTTAATTAACTATTGTGTTTCGCTGAATGTAAAGAACACTTAACAGAATTCTGTTGAGTTTATAGTCGCAGTGAGCGTTATGATCCTGTCTCAGGTGTCGCTTTCCTCCTACTTACTTCAGTTTATTTTATTTTACGGCCCTTCCATTTTATTACTTCAAACTACAACAGCTATATTACTTTAAGTAATTACGTACAGCAAGGATACAGTAGGCTATAGCATTAGAAAAGTAACCATTCGCGGATCTAGCAAAACCATACTCTCGCGCTAGAGTCGCAAAAGAATCTTTTATGAAACATACGACTTTTACTTACTTCTATTATTACTTTTGGAAAGAAATAATAATAATGGCGGTGCATAATCTAGGTATTTTTATTTTTTTTTTTTACTTTATTTATTTTCACACCTGCAATATATTTCTGCAATAAGTGAAACTGATATAACATGACCCATGTATAAACATGAGTAACGTGATGGGGAGAGAATTCACCCATCGGTGGAACTCCTAAAGAAAAACAGTTCCACCTATCGTCCACTGGCACTTACCTCTTAGAGTAGATCGCATGGCCACCTGCGCTTCAGCCGTCTTGGGAGTATTTCCTATGGCAATGCAGTAAGTTGAGATACTAGTAGATTAGGATGTGAGGTGATTGATGTGTGGAATTTAACGTAAAAGGATCTTGTAGCTTCTGAAAGCATATGGGGAACAAGGAAATCACGGTGCAAGGTAGAGTTTAGAAACAAGGTAAGGAGCATTAGCGGATTCGACAAAGTGTTTTTTACTAGAAGGATTGGATTTCTGTAGATATTGGAGGCTTTGGCTGAGTCCTAGAGTTCCAGGCAGGTTTCAGTAAAATAGTATAGATAACCCCTCAGCTCCAAACTGCTTCCCAATGGAAACAGTAAAGGATGTAGCTATGGAGGAGGAGATACCATCAGAGCACAAGAGGTTCTTATGCAACGAGACGGCGCTAATGACCAGCGCTGACGATGCGCCGGGGGAAAAAAATATAGTGTAGATAAGTCGTTTATTGTTTAGTGAAAGCTTAGATCGCTTGTCAAGAAGTCTAGAGAGAAGTTTGAATCGTTTTTGAATGTTGAGTTTCGTTTAGTCGCTTAGTGTCAATATACGAGGGTCGTTTGAAAAGTCCGTGCAAAGTCAGAGAGATAGCACCACTGGCGCGTATCGAGGTTATGTTTAGTTAGTAGCATCTCTTGGAAGAACACACACCAAGTTTCAGCCAGATCGGTCTATTTCTTTGTGTTTGGCATTCGTTAGAATCGAGGAAGTCGAGTGATTTTCAAAAAATGGACGAAAAAGAATTTCGTGTGTTGATTAAACACTACTTTATGAAAGGCAAAACGCCTCAGGAGACTAAAGAGAAGCTTGATAAACATTATGGTGACTCTGCGCCTTCGATTAGAACAGTTTATAAGTGGTTTCAAAATTTTCGGAGTGGCCATATGGGCGAAGACCGTTCCTTCGGCCGGAAAGATTATGGCGACTGTCTTTTGGGATTCGCAAGGAATAATCCTCATCGACTATCTGGAAAAGGGTAAAACTATTACAGGTGCATATTATTCATCGTTATTGGACCGTTTGAAAACCGAGCTGCAAGAAAAACGCCCACGATTGGCCCACAAAACAGTCCTTTTCCATCACGACAACGCACCAGCTCACACCTCAGCAGTTGTGGTCGCAAAATTAATGGAAATAGGGTTCCAACTCGTTTCACATCCCCCCTATTCTTCAGACTTGGCTCCCTCGGACTAATATTTGTTCCCCAATATGAAGAAATGGCTGGCGGGAAAAAGATTTTATTCAAACGAGGAGGTGATTGCAGAAACGAATGGCTATTTTTCAGACTTGGACAAATCCTATTATTCGGAAGGGATCAACAAACTAGAGCAGCGTTGGACGAAGTGTATAAGCCTAAAAGGAGACTATGTTGAAAAATAGAAAAGGTTTACCCCAAAAAATTAAGTAGTTTTTATTTTTGCACGGACTTTTCAAACGACCCTCGTATTTGCTAAATATCCTTATTTCTACCTTACAACGGCAAGTGTCAACATTCACTATCAGTGCATGTCACTATTTTTGTTACTTTTTTAAATGATACTTTATTATTAAAATGTATGCAAATATAAATAAATGCATGTATGTATGCAAATTGTGTGAAATTGTAATTTGGATTAAGTACAAAGTATATGAATTTTTGTTTAAGTACTTTTTTGAAATATTTTCACAAATATTTCAGTGAGATCAGAAGTAAATGTTTAAAGTGCAATTTGTAACCTTTGACTTCCTTATTTTAAGACAATCTACTTTAAAAATTGACTACTGGTCCACATAAAAGAGTTTTCAATGAATTAAACAGCTTGATAAACTAAACACTGGTTGAGTGCTCGTGAACACGTTTTCTTGCAAAAACAAAACGTAATTTCTCATACGAAGATAAAATAATAATAATAATAATATAATAATAATAATTTTATTTGTATTTGGGAAGACCCATACAAAATGGAGTTTGGTTCTCCTCAATAAAACAATACAATTAGAGTGTATAATCTGACAGAGAGAGAGAGATAGAGAAAAAGAAGAAAAAACAAACAAAACACAAAAAATAATAATACAATAATAATACAAAAAGTAAAAGATAAAAAACATCAAAAAGGAAAATAAAAGAAATATAAATCTTCCAACAAGACAACATTAACTAAAATAATATGAAACAAACAGTTTATATAAACCAATAATAAATAAAAAATTACCCTTGTTTAAACTTTTGTAAATAATTACTTATAACTAATAATAACAGTAATAATAATAAAAAACAGCTCACAAATTATCAGAAAAATCTTTGAACTTCAAAGCTGAAGTCACAAAATAAAATAAATTATCCATTTGTTTTAAATCATTTATAACAAGTAAATTTTGTAAATTTTCTTCTTTTTCCAAATTAGATTTCAAATATGTGTCTAAATACTTTTTTCTTATGTTTTTAAATGTAGGGCAGACTAATAGAAAATGAAAAACATTACAAGGTTCCTTTAAATTACATAGATCACATATAATCTCATCATTAAAACTGTAACTGTGATTTCTATAATATAATTTTGCATTTAAAGGGTTAGCAAGCCTTAACTGGCTTATCACTCTATGTTTTATTATTGGAGATCTGATTTCTAAGTAATATTCTCTAAAACCTAGATTGCTTATATGTTTATATAACGGATTACTGTTTGAATTGAATACAGAGTTGATATCTATTGAAATATTATTATTTTTAACTTTCTCTGAGATGTTAGAAATTTCTTTTTCAATTAAATTTACATTGGTCATGTGAAGAATGTTTTCAGCTCCAATCGGTATTAGTTTTGATTTAAATTGTGAAAACCAATTAAATTGTATTTTATTTGTAGGCGCAGAGTCCAATTCAACCAACTTTTGCAAACACATTCTAGGCAGTCTATCATCTTCCATCTTTTTCACTTTAATAAACCAATTACACATTCTCTTAATAACCAAATTTTCAAGGTGATCAACGCCTGTTTCTAAACGAACCAAATAGTTGGCAGTATTACGGGGCCAATTGAAAACTGTTTTAAAAAATTGCGTACTTATTATATCAATTCTATTGCAGTATAATGGTGCCCAAATCTCAGATGAATAGAGTAAGGTCGAGCTAATTAATGATCTAAAGAGTTCAAATTTTGTTTCCCAAGCGTCCGATTTGGATTTAATTAATATATCTCTAGCTTTGGTTGAAGCGATCTTTGACTTTTTAATAAACTCTTCTACTGCCACCGAAAAAACCCCTGAAGATGAAAAAGTAACACCTAGATAATTGAATCTATTGCAAATTTCAATTTTTTCATTATTATAATAAAAAGCTAGTGATTCCTTAATTCTACCGCCTCTTCTAAATGGTACAATTTTAGTTTTAGAAATATTAACCGTAAGGGCATTATTAGAACAGTATTTTGATAAAAACTTTAATTTACTATTAATCCCAGACCAACTATAATCAATTAGAGCCAAATCGTCAGCGTATAGTAAAGCCGAAATATCTTCATCATTTTTAACTTGTATGCCTTTGCAGCCGCTATTTTGTAAAAAGAGAATTAGGTCACTAATATATAAAGAGAAAAGCAGGGGTGACAAGGAGTCTCCCTGAAGTACACCCTGTGTGACGTCTACCCTGTATTCTCCTGAGTGGTCTTTTAAAACTATTGTTGCCTTATTATATAAATCTATTAATATGTTCAATACCCGACTACTCAAACCAATTTCATGCAATTTGGGCCATAGCTTATCATAAACCAAACTATCAAAAGCCCGCTGAAAATCGATAAATGCCACATAAACTGTCCTCCTTTTCATTCGCAACCCAATATGTATAGCTGAAGACAAAATAAAGATATTATCTGTACAGCCCCTACCAGGACGGAAACCATTTTGTTCTTCCGGTATAACTTTAATATTGTTTGCCCAAACCATGATACGTGTAGATAATATTGAGGTGAATATCTTTAAAACGGTGTTAATTAGGGCAATACTCCGGTAGTTACCTGGGTCCCTCGGATCACCCTTTTTAAAAAGATGGAAGACAAAAATTTCAGCCCATTTATCCGGGACCTTTTCACAACTTAATACAGAATTATAAAGATTAAGCAGATAATGCTCCCAATCGGCCGGCATTATTTTAAAAAATTCATAACTTAAACCGTCAGTGCCAGGAGCTTTTCCTGATTTACAACAATTTAGAGCTGCCTGTAATTCCTCTAAAGAAATATCGCCATCCAGTGCTGAGACCCGTACATCAAATGGAAGACTATATCTACTTCGAGTGCCATAAAATTTAGAATAATATTCCACAAAGTCATTTGTAGAAATAAAATCATTCAGTGGGTTTTTGCGCCTAAATTTATTAATCGCCAACCAAAAATCTTTTGTATTTCGCACATTACTAAGAGTATCCAAACATTCTGTATAATATATTTTTTTACTGAATTTAACTATAGATTTATAATTCTTCTTAACCTTTAAAAAATTAGAATATTCAGCATCAGAAAAATTCTGTTTTACTAAATTTCTATATGCAAATCTAACTTCCCTTTTTGCATTTTGGCATTTCTCATCAAACCAAACCTTATTTTTTAATTTTAGATTCCCTATAGGAATTCTCTTTTTTACTATCAAACCAGAAGCATAAGCGCAACCTTTGAAACAGCTCAATAAATTTTCATAAAGATAATTAACATCAGTAGAACTAAAATAAATATTATTAGTTAATAATAGTGAACATAAATAGTTCTGAACTTTGATTAAATTAAAATCAGAAATTTCTTTATCAATAAAACGATTAGTTTTAGTGCTATTTACATTAAGAGTATCACTATGGCAATTTGACAAATACAATGCCACGGGAAGGTGATTAGTTAATTCCGGGAGTGGCACAACTTCGAAATCAGCGACCAAATCTAAAACTGGAGGAGAGATCCACACTGTATCTACAATACTAGTACCTCTTGGAGTAAAATCTGTGTACTTAGCCGGCGTGTCACTAATAGATCTACCATTTAATATAAAATAACCACTATCCTCCATAAAGTTAACAAGTTTCCGCCCTCTAACATTACAGACTTCATCCAGTGAATCTCTCTGCCCTGACAAACAGCTGCCCTCGAATATATCTTCCGATTATTGATTTAAATTCCCCACTCTGGCATTCCAATCACCTCCCACTATGACATAATCCGAATTTCCCCCGCTTTTTAAACCCAAATTTACATTTTCTAAAACTAGCAGACATTCATCAGTATCAGCACTAGGGGGCCAATAAATATTGCCAACTATAAATGAGACAGAGAGAGTTTTTATTCGAACAAACATACACAAATTACTATTATGTATTTCCAGGCTATGAGGAAAAACATCCTCTTTAACAAAGGTTATTAAACCTCCACTCGCTCTTCCTCTTAACCTACTCTTAATTGCTTTGGCCATATAAAATTTATAAGAACTTAACCAATTCGGGACAGAAAGCTTTTCTGTAAAGACAAAAGTTTCAGACAAACAAATTATATCGGCACTAGAAACTAAATCTACCACCTCAGAATCTAAATCAAAAATTCTCTTAAAACCATTTATATTCCAAAATAAGATCTTTAATAAACTCTTACCACTAACATCAAACGGTAATTCCTTTAATTGTCGCTTTGGGATAAAAAACGTTCCAAGGAGCCTTGTTGCAAATTTTTCTTCAAGCTCTTAACTTTCCTTTTCTTCGAGATCTTCTTACTAGTCCCAGAAGTGTCTGTTCCAGCATCATCAATATCATCCCCAGAGTAAGTCAATTGGGGAGTCTTATCTCCAACTTTTTCCAAAAATAATTGAAGGTCTTCAAAAGAACTTATAGATTCTATTAATGCACCATCCGTAACTCGAATAAAAATTCTACAATTTCTAAACCATACATATTTAAATCTGTGCTTAGCTTGAATCTGTTTGACTTCTTTAAACAGCTGTGCATAATATGGGGACAACAATTCTGAAATATAAATAGGTTTTTTTTCTCCAGTTAAAGAAAAAATTTCAGAAGTTAACTGTAAATGCTTCAGCTTTTTCAACTTAATAAATTCCACTTTATCCAAATTAGTCACAAACTTTACTATTACTGTGTAAAAATCTGAGTGTTTAGCCTTGACTCGGTAGCAGTGATCTATCATATTCTCTCTATAAGGGAAATCAATAACTTGGCAAATCTTCTTAAAAATCTGCAAGCAATTATTCCCTGCTGATTCCGGAACATTTAAAAGTCGAACTCCATTATTGAAACGTAAATACTGAATATTCTGATCAAAGTGAGATTTAAGAGATTGAATTTCACCTTTTAATTTCTCATTTTCATTTTTAAGAACCTTAATATCATTATTAAATACTTTAAAATTTTCAATTAAATTTGTACTAATTTTATTAAATTCTTCTTTACAGCTGATCATAAATGTTTTTTGATTTTCATCTATCTTGATAACTTCAGTTCGTAAGTCCTTCATTTGTTGTTCAAATGAGTCAAACTTAGACAATAACAAATTTACCAGATCTTGTCCCCCACCACTTTCATGCACGGCAACACGCAAACCCCCACTACCAGCTCCATCTACCTTCTTATCACCCATAATTGTTAATGCTCAACTTTTAAACAAAAAAATTAGCAATTTCAAACTCAATTTTCTCCAAATGTTTTACACTGACTTCACAACAACTTATATCACATTAAAGATCAGAAAAAGCACTTTAAAGTGGTACCATTCACATATGTAAAACTTTTTAAAAAACCATATAAAAAAGCAAAATAAGAAGAGCAACGAAAAGTACGTGCACTCAGTACAAAGGCTCGAACCAAACTCTACGAAGATAAAAAGGAATCCTGGAAAATGATATACCGTTTGAAAGCTCCATTAGGGAAGAAAACTTTTTATCCAAAAGCGCCAGCACCTAGGTCTGATAATGGATCCCGTAAGGGCCTAATGAGATTTCTTAAAAATTTCGATCACTTTTATTTTTTCCAGTATCCAGGAGGAAGATTGAGGCTGTTTGGAGAATGACTTATGCTTCAAAATGGTATCAATTTTTAGAAAATTTATCTGCCTTTCTAACCGTGTCATCAGAATTGAATTCGGACTAAAACTTTCTGAGTAATAACATTTTTATTGAAAAAAAGTAATGGTTTTAAAAAAAAACAATTAGAGTGACCAAGAACAGTGGAAAATATGAAGTTGGCCAATATGTCATTGAACTCCACTTTAGATGTACTACACACAGTAGGCCTATGGACATTACTTACTAGTTTACCCTGTAGAATAGAATGCCCATGACTCCATGAAAGTAGAATAGGCAGAAATGTTACCTGCAGAAAAGGTCACTTAGCTTTGTGAGATATTTGGCTAATAAGTAACTATGCGCGAAAAGAGATACCAGTTTCTTGCCCAAAACGATTCTTGCTGTTTCTAAAACGACTAACCGCTTTTATTTTTTGGTAATACTTGGTCATTGCTCTTCTCTCGTCAAAATCTAAGCAGACTGAAACTTAGTTTGTTTTTCTTACTAGGATGGTCTTAGTACCATAAACACTTCTCACTTTATTTACTAAAAGTTAACGAAAATAAACTATGAAAGTTTTAGGCTTATAACTTTCTTTCTTCGGTGTTGAAATTTCTTTTGTAGCTTGGAAAGTTTGGTAAAGGCAAGCAGCTTGTGAAATGAAACAGAATCGCAAACGTAATTCCAATATTGGGAATTCAGTGACCACTAAATTCCCTTTAATAAAACACAAAAACCTACTGTTTTGGAAAACCACTTATACCAATTTACCACCATTTCTAATCCTAAATACCAAGCAACCGTTCATGCTCAATTGGGAATTGCATACTATTATTCTTTACGCTTAAAGTTAAAACGGTGGCAGAGCCTGACAGCATTTCAGTTACTGTACCAGGCTGAGGCGATGTTTTTAATACGGCTTTAACATTAGTCATAGGAGAGCATTCTAGGCAGGTATGGGCACCTAAACTCACACATATTTATTTATCCATTAGTCCGTTGCCGCACAATTACAGCAATAACAAGACACGTCCAAACATTAAAAAACAAATCTGGGCCAACTCGCCCATCATCTCTCAAGAGCAATTACTATGGAAATCTGATTTTACAAGAAACCTTGGAGAATTATATTCCAAAATTCATCCCATTTTCGACTAAAGCGCCAAAGAAAAGATGAAGAAGATGTAGAAAGAGATTGAAAAATGTTGTCGAGCAGTTTATTTAAAAAGGAAACTGTACAAAGACTTGCTAGAATGGTACGGGACAGCTAAACGTTTTGAACAGGGGGCACACCTTTGAACAGTTTTAATTTCTCGCCAAATATTTAAAACATTTATGATTGGTAATTTTCTCCATAATTTGTGGTAGACCTGTTGTATAATTGACAGAGTTTCCCTTCGTTTTCATTGTTTGGTAAAGTCCAGAATTGAGGAATGTTATATTTTGTAAGGTGGAAGTAAAATTTTTGTTGCATCTTTGGAATTGTATTGGACAAGGTGTAAGTATTGTTAGTCCATATTAACATTTGGAATTCGTATTTTTAAATCTAGTATTTACAAAAGTCTATTTGCTTGCAAAAAGTGTTGGATATTTTATAATTTCTTTTATGGAAGGACAGGGGGCACAGTTCAACATCACAGTTAAAATGTGCCCCTAACTACCTGCAAGTTTGTGACTTTTTTCTGTACTTTAAGAAGCGCAACAAACCGAATATTTTGTTCAAACTTCCTAAACCCATCACACTTCGGGTACAACATCCCGAACTAGATTTCAGTGGTTTAAAAGAGAATGTAATATAGTAGTCGAGAGAAATAACTGATAGAAGGTAGATTCAGAGTAAAGTAATATCATTTCTTTCTATTTTATATTGTGTTCTAAGGTACCCCACCAGTGGGGCAGATATTAACATTTGACACAACGTTTTTAAATTAAAAAAATAGAGATATGTATGTAACTGTTTATTGATATAGATCTGTTAAGAAGACTTGAAAGTTGTAGAAAACAAAATAAAAAGGTTCAATAATACGATTCTGTGCACTCTGTGAACAGAAAATGTAAATTCTGTTCAAATGTGCCCCTTTCACCTATTATATCTTGTTTCATTGTATCTGCCTCATCACTTGACAGTATTGTCCAGTCATTACCGAAATTCTCCATATAACACTCGTTGTAATTGACTATAACTGTTCTCCATTTATTATATTGATTGATTAATTGATTTATTTATTTATTATTTACGAGATGTGGCTATTAAATAACGAGACTGATGCTGCTACAGAAGAACTATGCATGCGCCAAATCCTAACGACAGACAGTTGTGCAGCGTAAAGCCTTCTCTTTCGATTGCAGCGTCTCACGTGTTTTGTAGAGAAAGCTGTCTGACCGGAACCGTCGTTTGTGTAAAGAGGTGTTAGTTTCGTTTTGCCGAAAACATGATACTACACATGTAGTAGAGCAACGAATTGTCGTAAAATTTCACATGAATCTTGGTGAAACCGCTACTGAAACTTATCTCGTTATTTAATAGCCACACCTCGTATTTATTATTTATTGATTTATTATTGATTATAGCTGTTCTCCATTCATTATTTTCCTGTAACTAACAACCAACTCGCATATCCACATAATTGAAACTGATATCGTTTGTAATAGGTTATTTACTTAGATGTTATATATTATATTACATTTCAATAGTCTATCTGTTTGTAATGTAATGGTAATATCCAAGCCCTGAGGAAGACAATAAATTTGTCGAAACGTTGATCGTAATGACAGTGTTGCTGTTTGTTTATTTTGGCCGTTTACTGTCACTAAATGATAATTCAAAATCATAAATAATGGATTATAATGTTCATTTATTGGTTTACTGCTTACAGCTTCAAGTTGAATGCCGTGTTAGATTTTAGAAGAGTGAAATTCTGGGCTAAATAATTATATGTGATAGTTAATGTTCGATGAGTTAACCATTTATGATAGAATATTGTAGAATTTATGCTAGCACCGACTTGCCCGAGTACCCAATTTTAGGATATAGCTATCCAAATAGAAAAAGAGAGATTTAAACAAAAACAAAATAAAAATGGTTATTATTTTGAGTTGGTAAGAATCTTGCGTGTTTATTATTAGACCTGGAGGTTCAGGCTACCTAGCGCCTCTGATATAGCTTCTATGACTAACCGAACCAGCTTGTGGTAGATATATTAAACGGTATTTACTTTAAAGGATACTGTTCCCAACTATTATACCACCAAATTCAAATAAAATAGGATTCATGTGGTACGCCTGTAGGCTGAATGTACGGTGTAAGACTATCCTGCCTATACTGGCCGTATTTATTGGGCAGTAGGGCGAGAAACTGGTGTGGCCCAGTATAGCTTTTACCCGTGGTAAAATAAAAGCTATGGCCAGCAATTGTTTTGGTTTTGTAGAGGAATGTACAGGTGTGGAATGCGCTGCACTTAAAGCGAGGCTAGCCTTCTACTTCAAAGCTCACATCGGCGGCTGGAAGCCTGCACATATTCTATCTCTCCCTATTCTAAAAGTAAATTAGATATTCTTTTAACTGCTATACTCGTAAAAACAGAAGCCAATATTGTAGAAAGACACGAATTTATAGAATTCCAAATGTTATCATACAACAAAATAGCTTACACCGTTCTGTCCTGTAAAAGGTTAATTCATCAACTAGTCTGATCATTTTGACTGTACCTCACTTTTCATAAATCTATTTCGGTAACCAACAAAGAATCCTGTGTTGAATACTATTCCAATCAATAAATAATGTCTTACTTATCCAAACAAAAACATTATTTATTCATCAATAGATGAAAGAGTTAGAAGATTGACATTAAGCAAATGGAAGAAGAATTTGGACAGGTATGGCCAGATAAATGAGGCTAAGAAAGCCGATTTAATGGAGGATTATAGTGTGAGAATACAGGCGCCACGATAGCCGAGCGGTTAAAAGCGAGACCTGTAAAGCTAATATATATTGTGGTACTGGGTTCGATTCCCGGTCCCAGGCCTTGGATTTTATTTAATGGTTAATAAGAGAAATTTACATTAAAGTATGTTTCCTAGTCACCACCGTCCACGACACCTAATTTGGGTAGTTGGACGTAAAGCCCGCCTGAAAAAAGTAGGCAATTACTTTACTTTTTTATTATAATTTTTAAGGAAACACCATAGCTGTTTCAGAAATTCTGACTGATTGAGGAGCCATTAAGATGAGAGGATGGCTTTCAATGAATCCGCTTGAAAAGATGAAGCGTAATGTAAAATACGAGTAGGTAATGGGCAAAAATCGTAGCCCAACTTTGAAAAGACTTAACACAAAATAGACGTTTTGTCTGATTAGTTAAAGGCCTCATTCAGTTTGTCATTTTTAAATACTAACTACCTTTTAGTCGCCTAAACGTGAATGCTTAAACACACCAAGCAAAGAGCTGTTTATGACTAAGAAAAAAGGTAATTGCATCGGCATTGGAACTAGGAGCAACGCCACATTGATTAAAACTGTCCGGTAGGACAGTTGTATAAGGATTGATCGTCAAAAACTGCACGAAAAAGCGTAACGTTAAAAAACACCCAACTTTGACAATTTTTTTCTCTTTTTCTATAAAAGATAAAATTCCCAAATTTTCTTTAAAATATAGGGCAAACCCTCCTTTATAACTGTAATTTTTTTGCAACCCCCCAGACCTAATAGATTTCGAGAAAAAAGTTGCCGAAAATGAGCAAAAACGGCATTTTCAGAAATTGTTGTTCTTCTTCTTCTTCTTCTTGTTGTTGTTGTTGTTGTTACCTTTTTTGTAAACTGCGTAGCGCCTAAACGCGAGAACCGATTTTCATGAATGAGGTGACATTCGATTCGGAATTTTATGTAGATGTGCCTTTTGGGGGTCTCGACGCTGTACACCGAATTAGAGAGGAGTTAGCCCCCTTTATGTAAGGCCCCCTTCAAAATTATTATTACTAATTACTCTGTAAATCTTAGCCCGATTTTGATAAAATTTGGTAGGATGATAGAGTTAGGGCTCCCCTACGTAACATTAAAGCGGCGATCTGCTCTTACACTAGTTAAGGGGAAGTATAGCAATCGTTTCAAATTATCGACAAGAGAACTGATTTTCATGAATGAAGTGTCATTCGAATCGAAATTTTGTACAGATTTGCACTTTAAAAGTCTCGTCGCTACGCCTCATATGGAGGGGAGTTTGCCCCACCCAAGTATGGCCGTTTCTAAAACTATTATTACCAATATTTCTATAACGCTTTGTCCGATTTTGATAAAATTTAGCACGAAGAAGTGATTAAAGCTCCTCTACATGGCTGTGAAGTGCCATCATGCTCTTACACCTACTAAGAGGAAGTACTGAAATCGTTAAAATTATCAATGGATGAACCTATTTACATTAATGAATTGTCGTTCGATTCAAAATCTTTGCCTCTTTGCCTTTTAGGGAGAAGTACTGTAATCGCCCGTTTATTTTTCTTACTCCTCTTAAAAGGAAGGTCTGAAATCGCAGTTTAAATTTGCTTTTTACGTACAAATACCTTCCTATTTTATATAAAAAGGCTTTCTCAAAAAAATTGTTATTGAGGATGGTTTGGGGACCGCAACTATAATCATTCTTTAAAAAGATCTCTCCAGTGGTAGTTACGGTTCCTACTTAACACCTTATCAGGTTATAATGATAGAATTGCTTATTCCTAATTTAAAAAAAGCAGTAAAGCAGATATGTAACTTAGCAAAATAGACAAAAATGAAAATCTATCCAAAAGGTACAAAAATCTCCTTAACAAAAACTTACAGTTTAAAAAGTTAAGTATAAGGGTTGATTAAGCGCCAAAAGGTACACAAATCAGCTAGTACCCAACATTTCATTCAAGCTTAGTTGATATAATTTAAGTAATTTTGCTGCATTAACTTTTCCTTCACATTTTTTAGAATTTATTAGATGTCACAGACCCTTATGCTGGCCATTTTCATCTACAAAATATTTGTTCAAGTAGCACTGTAGATTGACTTTAATATCTATTAATCTATAATAATCAAACTATTAATTACAGGTTAAAAAGAAAACGGTATAAAAAATAAAAAAAATTACGAGGCTACAAAATTTAAAAACTTTTTTAAAAAAATGCTTACACCAACATACATCAATGATTTCGATTATTTTATTTTTAATAAAAATCGTCGGTTTAAGTTCATTCTTCGATTAAAGTAATTGTTATTTTATGAAGTAGTCAAACGTTTATAATAATAGGTAATAATTATCTGGCTCTATCGCAAATAATATAGTTTTCTTCAATCACACTCTCAATGTAGCTGTTCTTCTCACAATGTTATATATATGTTATGTAATATAAAATAAATAAGTATTGCATACTTTTAGGACAGCTAATTATTCCAGTATTTTACTATAAGTAAAATTAAATTACAATTGAGAAATGAATAATTGTTGTTGAATTATCTACTTGTTATTAACTGTGTGTTATTTGTGCTCACGAATATTTCGGTAAGACGAATTCAAGTCTGAAATATTGTTTTAAATCCTCCGTGATTCAAATTTAAACAGTAGCCGACTCTAACTTTGTCTTTTTCTACTTTAACATGCATGTATAAGATGTGACAACTTCAGAATAAAGGGCATATTAAAGATAAATCAGAAGAATAATTTGGAATAGAGTTAAAATAAAGTACCTATTTAAAAACGAAGATATAATATACATTTTATCATAATTATAACCAAATAATATTATCAACGAACTGGCCAGCATAAGGGTCTGTGACATCTAATAAATTCTAAAAAATGTGAAGGAAAAGTTAATGCAGCAAAATTACTTAAATTATATCAACTAAGCTTGAATGAAATGTTGGGTACTAGCTGATTTGTGTACCTTTTGGCGCTTAATCAACCCTTATACTTAACTTTTTAAACTGTAAGTTTTTGTTAAGGAGATACCTTCCTACAAATGCACAAAATCTATTATTATTATTATTATTATTATTATTAATACAGGCGCCACGGTAGCCGAGCGGTTAAAAGTGAGACCTGTAAAAGCTAATATGTATTGTGGTACTGGGTTCGATTCCCGGTCTAGAGGCCTTAGATTTTATCTAATGGTTAATATAAAGAAATTTATAGTAAAGTATGTTTGCTGGTCGCCTCCGTCCACGACACCTAATTGGTAGTTGGACGTAAAGCCTGCCTGAAAAAATAGGCAATTACTTTACTTAGTGTAAAAAGTGGCGTGGTACGTATTTCGGATTACAGGATTGGGCTAGATTTCTTACAACCCGAATATTTAGGATTATTGTAGAGTTAGCTATTGTCCTTAGGATACTTAAGATGGTTTGGATTCGGAGGAGATTGGATCGTTTAACTTGGTTCTAAACAAAACAAAAAAATATTTACTCACTTATCATTTATTGATATATTTGGTTTTCGACCGTTGATAATGATTTTGGGAATATTGAGGTGCGGTCAATCAATAAATTCAAACACGAATTTGGTTTCATCTCACCAACGTTTCGGTATATATATTACCATCTTCAGGGTATTGTAAAATTTGTGGAGTTTCACTTTAAGCTACATCATCATAACTGTTGAACGTAACCACAAGAAGGGCTTGAATGAAGGCCATCCAACGATGACCATCATAAGTCGATTAAAGTAGAATAACGAATGGATTGAATACGAAGGATGCCCATTTTATCGTTCGACCAGGTGATCGCGAGGCCATAGGCGCCTCAGTCTGCGAGGAGGAAGATTTGACGGGAGGTTAGTGCAGGGGACAAGTTACTGATTAAGGGATTATGGTGTAGGTAAAGTTTGGAGGTGGAATTTGAAGCAGCGGGGACTGGGCAAGGTTAGAAACGATTGGGATTCGCAGGTCCGGTGTGGATGGTATGATTGCTTACATAGAAGGGTACGTCAGTGATGGTTCAAAGGATTTTTGACTGCAGAGTTTGGATTCTGTTTAGGTTCGAACGCTCAAAAAAGAAAAGTAGGTACAGGTTTATTTCGAGGAACTGGCAAAGGCCTTCGACAGAGTCTCGAAAGAGGGACCTAATAGACCAGGTTACAGAAATGCTCTATCATTTATTCGATTAGGAAGTACTACGGTACAGTCTAGCCATGATATCAAGTCAGTAAACGTGTTTGTAAGAAAACAAAATACGTGGTTTGGCCATCTAATGCGAATGGACAGTCTCGCAAAAACGAGTAAATATTGTGTCACGATTCAAATCCATCCAAATATTTGAAATGCATTCTCCAGAGTGAATTGTAACAGAAAATCTTGAAAATGAAAAGCCGTCGAAAACGCAAGTCTTCCATAACCTTAGGTTTTGGTTACGTACAATTCGTCTATTGGAAATTAAAATTACAGTTTTCTACGAAATTGCTTTTATACATTTTTTTTGTGGTTTCTCAAAGAAAGCATCCCTCAATGTCACTCAGTGGGAAGGGGCCTCAAAATTCGCAAATTAAATAAGATTAATGTAATAGCCTAGGCTTAGATGACTTAGTCAAAGAATACCATAACGTTTTACGGGTCTGTGCCGGTTATGATTTATGGAATACCCGATGAGGTTGTCACTATGAGATATGCTGTCATTGCCAGTCCTAAAACACACATCACTCGTAACTCTCTTTGGGTAGTTAATAGCGTATTAAAAGTTGAGTCACGATTTAGTTCAACCTTCTACTTCAATATTTTCTTAAACGGACATTATCTAGCAATACTTTGAGCGAGCTATTTTTTAAAAAAAGGATATAAATTTTGTTTCCTCTAATCGCTTTTAATTTAAAGGGATTAACAACTGAATGACCATTATATTAATAATAATGATCTAAACTAATTGAATTATGTACAATTTAAACAGTCCTAACTAAAGTAGAGTTACGAACCCGTGGGCAATCACGTGAAGCCCCATTTGAATCCTAAAAAAGTGCCATATATACATTTTTTTAAATTTATTAAAATGAAAAAATATCAGGGTGATCCATTTAAAACGCACCAATCGCTAATAACTTTTTAGGAAAGCGGAATTCCGAAAAAACCCACGTTAACATCATGTTAATATAGGACTTCTTGACCTATGATTACGGGTAAGAATATCTTGCCAGGGTGTTGGTCTAGTGGTCAAGAGCGTGGCTTTGTAAATGGGAGATCCCCAGTTCGAATTCCGCGTATGCAGTCATTCATAATAATTTTTTTAATAAAATGTAGTCATACGCGGGATTCGAACTGGGAATCTCCCACTTACAAAGCCACGTTCTAGATCACAGACCAACACCCAGGCAAGATATTCTTACCCGTAATCATAGATCAAGAAGTCTTGCATACGGGAGTACATTAAAATGATGTGATGGTTGCTTTTATTTGATGATAAAACAAATTTATCCTCATTCACCCACAACCATTACATTACATGCTTTAAAAATCTTCAATTATTATTTTTTTACTTTGCGTCACAAATAAAAATAGGATTAAAAAATAATTGCCATTTCAGTCGTGATACATTTATTATGCCGGAGCTTTCGACCTGGGGACTAGGTCATCTTCAGGGCTGTGGAACATATTTACAGATTGTTAACAATGATTCTATTAAAATGAATACGTATAATGTAACGAAATTTACAAAAATTATTTACCTAGTTTACAAAGTAATATTTTTACATTACAGGGTTGGTGTGTCTTCTGTCTTGTCTGTTCATGGACTGAGTGTGATCGGTTTGTGTGTGATATGTGTTAGGTTGTGTGGAAGTCAGTGTTGCCAATTGTCAAGTATTTTGTAGTAAGTTTGCGTATATGTTGTTTAAATTGTTCGTGTCTGTTTTGAAATTTAAACTGTTTTCTGTCTTAGATATGTACATATATCATTTCACGACTGAAAACTGGCATTTATTTTTCATCCTACTAAAACTATGAATTAGTCACCAAAAATAATGAACAACATTCACAAATGACATTTTTTTGCAGTGTATTTCTGGTGGAAAATTAATATTGTAAACCGAACACGAATAGATATGTTACAAAATTGTGACTTTGATCTTAAATATCTGGACAAATATTAGGGATATCGAAACGAGGTTAACTTCATTTATTCACAATTTTGTTATGTAGTTTTCATAATCATTGTCAAAACCAGTGGTCCTTGTGAAACCTAGATCAGATTTTTGGCCGTAACTCTGCCAAAAATGAAGATACATCATCGGGGATGAAAAATTTGAAAACTAGACCAAACAAAAAAAATTGTTCACTACAAGGGTTTTTCCCGGATTCCGCTTTCCTAAAAAGTTATTAGCGATTGGTGCGTTTTTTAATGGATCACCCTGTATAATGCGGAAATTGCTGCTTATGGCATAGAACATCATTCTTTATCAATTTTTTAGTTGACCGTATCAACTGTCCTGACAACAGTTAAGCGAGTAGAATATATGTCCTCTGGAAACATAGAATGATAGGGTAATGTTGGCAACAGTGAGTGGTGGCTCCTATCCTTCCTGCAAGTTCATTGGTGAAGAAGCTGGTATTTGAATTCAGCATCCATCCAGATTCTTTTCATTTGGCGGTGTCATCTAAGACGAAGTGTTGGATAATATGGTTAATTTTATCCGTATTATTTCTGACCGGTTTTATATGTTCATCCACCATCAGTGTCTGATTACTCGCAGTATGGTTCTCTCATATACCACACTCACTGAGTTAGATTCTACTCCAAATACATAAAATTATGATGTTAGCTGAAAATATGAAACCGGAAACCATAAAAAAACATGTTTGCTCGGATAAAATCAGCGATAAAAAACTAAAAATAAAATAAAATCTGGATAAGCGTGTAAACAATTATGCACCATATATGTCCCTAAATGCATGCCCAACTCAAAACTTTGGTGGCGTGTCAGATGGAATAAAATATAGAATTTGGTGTGCCATGGGTGGCTAACATAGCGGCTAACACCACTCTAAGCTCCGCTATCGGCTGCGTGTCACTGCTATGTTTACTTCCGCCCCCGTAGCTTAATAGTAGCCAACAACGTTGAGATGATCAGCACGTGGCCCCCGTTGTGTATAATAAATAAGTAATATCAATAATACTAAAAGTATCAGTAATAAAACCCTTATACAACTGATATAACGGACTGTTTTAACAATATTACTAAGGAGATGAGGGTTAGCTCAGTTGGTAGCGCGGTGTGCTAGTGTGCCGGAGGTTCTTGGTTCAAATCCAGGCGTGTCACCCTTAGATTTTTTCTCTTCCTAGTGATAGAAAACTGTCCAGAGGTTGACATTGTACTACTGAGAGAGACTCCAAGCGCCAATTAAAGACATAAAAAAAAAAAAATCAATTTATTAGTGTACATCAAGATTTACATCAAGTGCAATTAACGGTACCGTTTTGCTACGATCGGAGTACGGCATAAAAAGTTTATTGGAAATTGGTAAAGAAAAACCTATTTATTTTCAGATCCCTCGTTCTCACAAATGGTTATTGACAAAAATGGGTTAATGGACTAATGAGCTAAAGGTGGCCAACCAAAATAATGTTGTGGGCAAATTTGGAAATTCATTATAAGCCCGCGGAGAGCTTTTAAAGTGATACGTATGTCGTTTCTATTAGATTGGATCCACTATATAAAATTTTTCTGCAGCAAAAATTCAAAACTAAAATTATTAAACAATAATTTGAGGCAATTCAAATGCGGCCCCCGGGTCGGCCACTTCACGTCATCACCAATACGAAAGGGGATACCAAAATTAGAAATATGAAGGAAATGTAAAGGTTCTAAAATTTTACAGCTGATATATCATTCATAAATACAGCTAGAAAGCTGCAATTGTGCACAATTGAAGAGGTAGATGTGTACCACCAATTAATTACCCATATTTTCGCAGAGATTACACCAATAGGACGGGAGAAACAACAATTAGAAATATGAAGTAGATGTAAAGGTTCTAAAATTTTACAGCTGATATCTCATTCATAAATACAGCTAGAAAGCTGCAATTGTGCACAATTGAAGAGGTAGATGTGTACCACCAATTAATTACCCATATTTTCGCAGAGATTACACCAATAGGACGGGAGAAACAACAATTAGAAATATGAAGTAGATGTAAAGGTTCTAAAATTTTACAGCTGATATCTCATTCATAAATACAGCTAGAAAGCTGCAATTGTGCACAATTGAAGAGGTAGATGTGTACCACCAATTAATTACCCATATTTTCGCAGAGATTACACCAATAGGACGGGAGAAACAACAATTAGAAATATGAAGTAAATGTAAAGGTTCTAAAATTTTACACCTGATATTTCATTCATAAATACAGCTAGAAAGCTGCAATGGAGCACAATTGAAGAGGTAGTTGAGTACTGTAAATGTACATATTTCCGTAAATTTTACGTATTTCTTTTTCTATAAAAAACGATTCTCAGGTTTAATTAGATCCAAAAGGGATCACAACATTAGTGCTAAATTTCTCAAATAGAAAAAGTTTTCTTTTGTGACATAAGTGCTACGAAAAAAATTATTTTTGATTGTGATGTTTCAAAAATGTGTTTTAGTTCATGATTACATTGTAATTCAATCAAGTTCTATTCGGAGATAATAGTCAACTTTTGTTAAAATTAGGTTGAATCTCACTTGCTATAAAATTGTTCAAGCGGCACCCGCGGGTCTGTCTTAAGCTATCTCCAAACGTTCTGTATGCAATAACTTACTTTCAATGCAATCAGTTTTCCCGCCTAATCGAAGCGATTACTTTACATTCTTCACGTCAAAATGGACGATAAGAAAGTGTTGAAGGCTTCTAAAAGCAGACTTTATTTTCAATGGTGGTTTTTAAGATTCGTGTGAGTTTTATTATTAGAAGATGGTTGAGAATATTTGTAGTTAAGTTTACAGCGGATAAGTTCTTGTGGGAACGCCGGCAGTGACTATGCAAGAGGTGGCATACTGTGCCAGGCGGAGGGCAGTAATACTTCACAAGACAAGAGCCGCCTCTCAGCTAGTGTATCTCACCTTATACTGAGGTATATATCACAAAAATTGCCCTGTTCCAGGAGCGCCAAGTACCCTTTTGTCTCTCTACCTATCCAAACTAGCTCTCGGCTACGAATACTACCTAAACACTTGAGACAAACAGTGAGAACATACAAATTAATGTTATTTACAGGCACCACATTAAAGTCTTCCCTCTAATGTGTTGCAACAGTAAAAGGTGCAGATCCAACTCTCGCAAAGGAACAAGAAGAAAAAATTAAAAAGCGACGTCAAAATTCTAAATTTCGAAAAAATCAATTGAAAAATATTTCAGTATGATTGTTATTTCTTTGATAAAGCTCCTAATTTCGTAATTCCTTTAGGGCAAGCTCCACAACTGCTCAGATGTGAATCGAAAAAATATGGTGTTCCAACCGTTTCATTCACCGACTCCCTCCAATAACTAACCCATCTATTTACGGATCCAACAAAGCACAATCCATTCTGACCTTCAGATCCCATTCATCAATGATCCACATCCATTCCATCATCGCAAATTCCACTCCCCTACTCGCACATCATCACAATCCTTTCTATCCACCATATTTTTCTCAGTATCCATTCCAGTTAATTCCCCTTCGACAACTAAGGCTACATTGGCCTCAAGTCACAGCGAAATAGTGTAGTGTTAGGCTTGTGTATATTTGCAATAGTGTGTAGTATCATGCAATGGATTATTGCTTCTCCGCCGTCTTTGTATTCGCTTGGACAAAACTGATTAGATTATCTAGAATCTGTGAGTTTCGAGTAAAAAAAAATTGGTAAAAATGTCTGTACAGGGTGTTCATTTTAAGACGGCTCAAATGCATTTCATGCATAAACGGTTGATCTGATCGAAAAATGGTAGAGGAAAAATTTGTTGCCCGTCACCTCCTCAGATACAGAGAGCAGTTGATAACCTCCTGGCTAACCTGGCTTGCGAGCCAGAGGAGGCACCTTTGAAGGCACAGTACACGCATCACAAGTTAGGTAAAGTGCATTATTTGATAAATTAAGGAATAAGTTTGATCCTTTAAATGAAATATATTGATCACTTAAATATGTGGCAGGAGGTTTCCAATTGTTTTGGTAATTAAACGTAACTCTCCCAAAATTACCAAATAATTATTAAACCTTCTTGTTTGTAATAGATGTAAAATTAATTTTTAGCCATTTTGTGTATGCTTGAGAACATCTAAAGCTCTTAACATTTGATTTTTCTTAGAAAAATCACTCGGAAAACGACTTATTTCCCGATAATAAGAAAACTACCAGCTTTACTGCGCTGGCAATATTTTTAGTAGAAAGGGGATGAAAAAATGCATAAAAATGACCTATCGCGTGCTCTTCTTTCTCTTTGATAACAAGTTAAAAAATTGAATTATGATTAATAAATACCAGATTTGGAAATGGCCTAGCACCTTTAGTTTTGAAGATATCGAATTGCGGTTTCCGGTTTCTCTCATAACCTTTTATACTCTTTAAAACTGTGCATATGAAAATGGGGGGTCAACTGCAAACCCTCACTTTTGGTCGCGCATCAGCCGCGTGTGCGGGCAGAAATCTAAAATCAAGTCACATATTCTGAAACTAGAGGTGACGGGCAACAAATTGTTTCCTCTACCATTTTTCGCTCAGATTAACCGTTTAAGCATGAAATGAATTTGAGACGTCTTAAAATGAACACCCTGTATATTGGTTTTAGTGACAGTAAACATATTATATTATGGATTCAAATTGGCGATAAATCTGTCCAAATTAAAACAACAACTCTTCTAATTGCCTACTTTTCGACAAATACAATATACGGTATAACCTCGATTAACCGGGCTGACCTCCGGTTATACCCGCCCCGGAAAACTGAAATCCCGGTTAAACCGAATACACAGTGTTACACAGTAATACATTACTGTTTCGTCCCAGAGATCAACTCCTATCTTAGACGGAAATTCTTTTTAATTTTTTTCTCTTTTCTTTGTTTTTTTAAAAAAATTTTATTTTTTTGCCGTTCAACTTTTTGAAAAATACTTTTCAAGTGAAAGTTTGCTTCTTTTTTTTTATCAATCGACCACTCTCTGATGAGTGTACACAATTTAAAAAGCACGACTTTGGTCACTGGTTGGAATGTTCTTATCGTGAAAAAATTCAATCAATCCAGCAACTCTGAATTCGTTGGCAGCATCCAGGGATATTCCTGGGTGATCATCCACTTCTTCGTCGATTTCATTTCCTTCTTCTGGTTCGTCTTCTCGGATGTTCTGGACGAAGTTGAAAATCAACCATTTACGACAAGTAAATCCTATGGTCTTTTGTAAGATCTTTTGTAAGACCGTGAGTAAATCCCAAGAAATTCAGTACTAATTGCACCATATTTTGGGTTTTTACTTACATAATGATCCTTCAAGAAAATCAGGTATCAAAAGAGTTGCTGCCACGCCTACCAATTATGTTACATCGGAAGACAAAAAAAATTTTTCTGTCGCTACCGAAAATTAACTTTTATTTCGGCGCCGATCCAGGTGTTCTTATGATGGCTCAACATGATCCCGGTTAATCTGAATCCCGGTTAACCGAGGGCCGGTTAATCGAGATTGCACTAAATTGCCTTCATAAGTACGAGTAAGTTTTTTTTTTTTAATTTACTTTTGATCCTTTGGTTTATATGTATTCCATATTTAGTACATAAGGGTTTTGGTTTTTCCTTATGTTGTCATTAACGTTTTTTTATATTAAAAGAAATTTCCAACATATATTTGACTCTTTTGTTAAACTGAACATTGTAATTAGTCTACTGTATCTGTCCTGTCTCTTTATAGTCATTACCAAAATTCCCTTATTAGTCCTGTTAAGTATGTATAGGTATACCTGTTCTCCAGTTCTGGCTCTTAGTTTTCTGTAACTCAACCAACTCCCGCATAGCCACGTAAGATTACTGTGTTTCAATTCTTTAAATTTGTTTGTATCGTTTTATTTGTAATATCCAGGCCCTGAAGAAGGCAATATATTTGCCGAAACGTTGACAAAATGGCGGAGTTGTTGTTTTTTATTTGGACCGATTCCTCGCCCAATTTGAATCCCTTAATGTAAAAATTTCTAATATGACCATACGGTTATTAAATGGCTTAATGGCGTCTCTCGGGTTATCTAAGATTGGGTAGCCATGATTTGAAAATATTAGTTGTTTAAAATTAATTTTTAAATATATTTAAACAGGAAATTCAAACGATTTTTTTTTAAAAAAAAAAAAGGTAATTCATGATTCTGCAGTAAAGAAAAACCTGTGCCACAGATTGTAAAGTAGATGGGATCGCTAAAGCTGTTAAGTTTGTTATTGCGGGCAATAATCGTCTGCCGAGTTTATAATATCTATTAGAGCAAGGTCTTCTAAGTGAAATAGCTAGCTGTATAGTTAAATCGTTGCTATTGTTGACCAATAACTGTTACGATGGGTCTTCTCTAACCATTACCACTGCTCTAATGGCACATTTTTCTCAAATTGGCAATACAAAATATTTTTTAAAAATATTATTCTCGCATATTGGTCGTTAGAGGAATTAATCCAAACTATAAGAGTATCAGTAGTATATTAAGGATTCAAATTGGGCGAGGAACCAGTCCAAATAAAAGCAACAACTCGTCTTTTTACCAATGTTTCGACAATTGCCTTCTTCAGGACATGGCTGTGCGGGTTGGTTAAGTAACAGAGTTGTTGTTATTATTTGGACAGATTTCTCGCCTAATTTGAATCCTTAATATAATATTTTTACGGTCACTAAAACCAATATACAGGGTGAACTAGTACGTAATGTCCATAGGCCTACTGTGTGTAGTACATCTAAAGTGGAGTTCAATGAAGTATTGGCCAACTTCATATTTTCCTCTGTTCTTGAGTGACGTCACTTTAAATTTTATTTTCTAAAATCATTACTTTTTTTCCAATAAAAATGTTATTACTCAGAATGTTTTAGTCCGAATTCGATTCTGATGACACGGTTAGAAAGACAGATAAATTTTCTATAAATTGACACCATTTTGAAACATTAGTCATACTCCAACTTAAGTTATACTCGCATACATAAGTTATACTCGCCCCCCGAGTTGATATAACACGCCAATCAAATAGCCTGTCGAGATATCTCTTTACATGCCTGATGGTGTTATATCGACACGGGGGATATTCAGTGGCCACCTCGTTCACCGGATTTGACACCTATGGACTATTTCCTTTGAGGATACCTGAAAAACAAGGTGATTATTCATAACTTTTTTCTTTCTTTCCTTATTTCTGCTTACCTAGAAGCATTTCTAAATCTAGGTGCATCAGAATCAAGCCGGGTTGGCATCTGTAGATGAACTAAAGCAGAGAATAATAGATGCCCGTAACTCGGTTAAAGCCGAATCTATTTCTTTGGCAGTAAGGGAAAATTGGCAGGAAAGAGCATGTCTATGCATCTCTAATGGTGGAGGCCAGTTCGAGCATGATCTATAATATTAATGAGGAGTAAAATTTATAATAAAGTAGTACTTTTCTTCTTATTCTATCAAAAAACCGTTATAATATTATCATTTTGACATTTCTTATAAGAATCATGTTTTCATTCATAACTTCTGAAATATCGCTCACAGAAAAAAACCGTCCAAGTAAATTTTTCTTTAAAAAAATAGAGGAATCTATTTCTGAAATAAAAACCGCACCTTCTCATTTGAAAAAATGAAGTTGGTGCCTGTATCTCGCTTCTGGAAGCACCGAAAAAAATTTACAAAGTAAATTTGGATTCCTAACAAAAAACTAAGGGAACACGTATTTTTTAGTTTTCTTTCTAGCTATCTTAGTTTCCGAGAAAAAGTTGTTATCCATATAGCTTGGGACACCCTGTATACATGTTAACAAACTGAAAATAGCCGGGACTATTTTAGAACGGTACGCACGAAATTTTGTCGAATAATTTTGTCACGATATAGTTTCAGACCAACCAACATTTATAGCCAAAGTATTGTTAAGTCCAGTTGCGTTTATGTCAGCCGAGTCTCTTCAGAATTTGATGCAAGTACGAAATGCATAATTTTAAGCATGAAACTCCACAGAAGGTCAAAGACCATTGATTGAATAATGTCTTTGTTCGTAAATTTTTAATATTTATAAGTGTAAATGTAAGTTATTTTGGTAACCAAGATAATTTATTTATTTACTTTTGTATTTAAGGTTGTTACGCAAAAACACACTGTAACGTTCAATAAATGAAATATATTTACAAAAAATACACTTATTATTTATTAATAAAATTGTTACGCAAAAAAACACACGGTCTTGGCAAGGCGGGACTCTCTCTCTGTATAGGTTTCTTGTAACCTTCTCATGTAATAGTTTTCACCATCGATAAGCAGTTGTTATTGGAGGAGCCCCTCCGTTACAGTACTCCCCCCAACAACTGCGTCCAGAAATCTTACATTCGGCTTTATCCGGCGCCCATACCTACTAACAGATGGTTCGTTGGTCGGAAGTATTGCTGGTGAATTCGGCTCATCCACTAACAAAAAGGCAGGCTTGACGCGGTCTAGCGACACAGTGATCTGTCGCTGTGGCAGCTGTAGTGTGCAAATCTTGTCTGTCCTGCTGAGCACGGGGAATGGTCCAGAGTAAGGTGGTGTCAGTGGTTTTCTAACCTTGTCCTCTCTCAAGAACATGTGAGTGCACTTGTCGAGAGTCTTATGGACAAATATGTGTCTGCGACTTTTTCTAAATGATGCAGGGCGAAGGTCGGACATCACCTCTTTTAATTTTTGTACTGTCCCAATTAAATCATTAGTACTGGAACTTGGTGATAAAAATTCTCCTGGCAACCGTAGAGTTTGTCCATATACGGCTTCTGCTACGCTAAAATCTGTATCATCCCTGATTGTGGTACGTAAGCCCAATAGTACGGTAGGTAGTAATTCTGTCCAATTGCTTGTATCTAAATGAGCCACAAGAGCAGATTTCAGCGCCCGATGCCACCTTTCTACACATCCGTTTGACTGCGGATGATAAGGTGTTGTTCTTATTTTTTTTGTACCTAGAAAGCTGGTGAGGTGTTGAAACAATTCACTCTCAAATTGTCTTCCTTGGTCTGTAGTCAGTATTTTGGGTACACCAAATCTACTAATCCATCCTCGGTAAAATGCTAAAGCAACCACTTCTGCGGTTATATTTTCCACTGGTATCACTTCGGGCCAGCGGGTAAAACGATCAATTATGGTTACGCAATAAACTTTACCAGCTGATGGTGAAAAGGGTCCAATGATGTCAATATGGATTTGCTCAAAACGCCCTGTTTGAACAAATTCTGCCGGTTTTGTAATGGTATGCCGTGTAATTTTCGATCTTTGACAAGCGATGCAACATCTTGCCCAATTCGAAACGTCTGCGTTTATGTTCGGCCAGAAATATTTTTTTCCAATTAACTTCCGTGTAGCACGCACTCCAGGGTGACTACAGCCGTGAAGAGAGTCGAAAATATCTCTTCTTAAGCTTTCTGGTAGATATATCCTATATTTACCATTTGATGTTTCACAAAGTACTGTTTTAGTGCAACCTGGCAAGTTTACCCATTGTAAACTGAGATTAGGCTGCTTTTCCAGGTCCGTTATTGTAGCATCTGTTCTTTGCAAATCGGCTAACTTATCCAAATCGCCTGTTAGGTGTATTTCTTCTACACGTGATAAGGCGTCTGCCACCTGATTGTGGTAGCCGTTTCTCAGGCTCCCTCTCCGGAATCGAACCCTGATTCCCCGTTACCCGTGAGGGCCATGGTAGACACAGAGTCTACCATCGACAGCTGATAAGTCAGGCGTTTGAAAGAGATGTCGTCAGTACGGTGACTGTACGATCACAAGTGTTATCTAGATTTTTGAGAGACCAACGTACTGGGCAGACATTTCTCATAGACACAGGTGCTGCCATATCCGTGTTGCCCCCATCTACAAAAGGTAAATTTAAGGCTACAGAATATACGTTATACGCAGCAAATGGAAGTCCCATTAAAACTTTTGGAGAAAAAGAGTTAAAATTGGACTTAGGACTACGGCGAGACTTCAAGTGGAATTTTGTGATTGCAGACATACCCAAACCTATTATTGGTGCCGACCTGCTGCATCACTTCAATTTGTTGGTGGACCTAAAAGGTAAGCAACTTATAGATCAAGTTACAAAGTTATCAACAAAAGGGAAAGTTTCAAACGAGCCTCCCACTACAATATCTGCAGTACCAGAGAGTCATCCTTTTGCAGACCTCTTACGAAAATATCCAGATATCACCAGGCCTAATACTATTAAGGAAAATGTACGACATGATACAGTACACTACATAGAAACGACAGGACCACCAGTTAATGCAAAATCCAGGAGGTTACATCCTGAACGATACGGGACTCTATTGAGGCCCCGTAATCGTTATTTTTTGTCACTACCTCCCCGTGCCGGGAGTGGGTAATTTGCGTGCCTGCTGCCTGTTGAAGCACATCAAACTCAAATTGAGGAATAACAGTCTGAAATTTTGTTAAACTATTTGTGATCCCACAACGCGAAAACACTGCCTCCATCTGACAGAACCATAGTTCTGGGTCTGGTTTCCAAAAGGGAGGTATCTTATTACTGGAGGTCAAAGCAACTATTTCTTCTTTTGCTTCTTCCTTCATGATTAGCTGATTTTTTTAAAAAAAAAACTAACAAAAAGAACACAAACACAAACAAAAAGAAACAATCAAAATATCCTTAACAATAAAAAAATTCTTAGAAATAACCTTAACTTATTATGAACAATTAACATAAAATACAACGAAAACTAATTTGGTATTAGATTAAAAACAATTTAAGAATTATATTAATTAAATTTAAAAAGTCCAAATTATGAGATCACAAAATCACGTCGGGGTCACCACTGTTACGCAAAAACACACTGTAACGTTCAATAAATGAAATATATTTACAAAAAATACACTTATTATTTATTAATAAAATTGTTACGCAAAAAAACACACGGTCTTGGCAAGGCGGGACTCTCTCTCTGTATAGGTTTCTTGTAACCTTCTCATGTAATAGTTTTCACCATCGATAAGCAGTTGTTATTGGAGGAGCCCCTCCGTTACAAGGTGTTTCAACGACAGAGGTTAACGGGCGCTTGGATCTTTTTTTTACTGTGCATTGCCGGCCTTCGGACAGTGTTCTCTCGTTACAGACAACACTGTCCATCACCGGACAGTGAACTGTATAATGCTTCCTACCTAGGGAGCTTCTGCGCTGGAATCTAGTGTACTTTTTAACACGGAGTTGATCCCTTCAACTTATTATTTTGATTTTGATATTGATGATTACTCTTCTGCTTTAAAACAAAATATATATACATTTGAGGTGCGTTCAGAAATGAAACTGCCCATGAATGAATATTTTGAAAATGTGACACTACCTTAAATAAGTAAGATAGGTATAAATCCTGTGCACACAGGTGTTCTTGTATATTGACAGTTTGCCCATTAAGGTCATAGACAGACGGAGACCAAGTTCTGATACATGCAGATCAAGCAGGCATGTTCCCTAGGGATAAATACATAACCTAGCAATATAGACACATGCGCATCTGCATGTCATATCTCATGCATACGAAACATGTGCCTTTACTAGCTGTGAACATATATTTCGACTTATTAGCAATTTTATTTCACTCTAGTTTATGTAGTTAACAATGCACAGAAATGCAAACAACTGAAGTCCCGCCTAAGATTTCATTAAAAAAGTGCTTCAAACTAAAGCTTACCCAATATTTTTCAAATTAGTTTTTTATTTTTTTATAACTACCGATATTTCAGCATACAAATGAAGCTTTGTACAAAATAAAGAATTAATTATTATGAATTATATGAATATACGAAGCCTGTACATTCAAGAATTATTCTAAATGGCTGAAGCTATTTGTGGCCTCCTGCACATGCGCAGTCGGTGTTTACTGCTAGATAGGGTCCGAAGGCTTCGGATACCTTCGATAGTTTTTGGAAAGATGAGGTGCGTTTTAATGATCCTGCCATTTTGAAACTGATGAACTTTCATAAACTAAATGCTCTGTACTGTGCAGCATCCAGCCAGGTCTTATTGATTTTCTTGAGAAAGACAAAAGGAAAGAATAAAACTGTTGCATATAATTTCAATATAAATTGTAGAAGTGAAACACAATGAAAACTAAATATTATAAATAAACTTTTTTTAAATTAATTCAAAATTAACGCTCAAAATAAACAGATTTGTTGTAAGATAAAGGATAGAAAAGTTACGGCCATTTTTATGGTGAAAAACGCATAATATCGACGGAAAAGTTAAAAATGCAAATATCTTGGACACTATTGAGAATCGGTTCAAAGTGAATTAGAATATTTTTTGTTGCATTTGAGCTGCTGAATCACCACCTGAAGTTTCGACCTCTCCTCCGTGTACACTCTGTATATATCTTAAGAAAAAGTTATTTAGCAGCTCCACACCTAAACTTACAGCGAAATTATACATCAAGGCTAGGCGGTCATTTAGATGAACGCAGGCCTTTTCAGTGGCAATTGTAAATTGAATAAACACATTCATGGGTCTGGCCGAGGAGGGTTCTGTCAGAAAGAATCTTTATTCAAGCTTCTATTTGAAATTACTACACAGTTTACCAGGTTGAAACTTATGCTACTAAAAATCTGCGCTAACGAGAACCTGAAAAGAGGCTTTTAAGATAAGATGATTCTAATTTACTCGGTGTAGACTGTTCGTAAAACCATCCTTGTTTAGGAATGTATAGTGTCCCTAACGTAACTTTTTCGGCACAATAAGGTAGTTCTTGAATCTTTGCCCTGTGATGCAGGCATAAGATGTAATGAAGTTGTCGATTAGCTGGTTCTGAAATGAATTCGTTCATTGGCCCAGCACTGTCCTTAGAATAACAAGAGTAAATCGCGAACGAAACTTAAGCAATGGCTCTAAAGAGGACAAAACAAACGTTGGAAGGCTGTTCCAACGAATTAAACATGGAAAAAGACTTATGCCCGCGACCAGTGTAAAATCAAGACCAAGGAGGCCCTGAAGTTAGCTAGGAACCAGATTAACTCTGGTTGACTGGCCTCCTAACAGGACACGATATCTTCAGAAAGTATCGCCACAGCATGGGGTTATTTAACATGGAATTTCTGTGTAGGCTATGTCATGAAGAAGAAGGAAACAGTTACTCATATCTCGTTCAATTGCTTGGCCAGCAAAGGTTGCAAGATAGGAGATATTCGGCTCTCAGCTGCTAGAATAGATCATATCGCAACCTAGACTAAAGTTGGTAAAGATTCTTGACCTTGTAAGAAGGGCTAGATTTACCTGCTAAGACAATCTAGGGGATGATACAACAAGCCTATCTGGCAGCGTGCCTTACGAGAACAGGAGCCACCCCTTGCTTACAATAAGGGCTACGGAGCTTCTAAAGAATCTAGAGTACATACCTTGTGAGTTCTACTAGTAGGAACGTACCCTAGAAGCGCTATAATTCTTCTACGCTGTAGCAGCAGCAATAACAGTGTTTCTAGCCATATAGCAATAAATAAAGGCAAAAAATACACGAATCCCTTTGGAACATAATAATTTTGTTGGATGACTAAGAGGAGAAATGATGTCCATAGCTCATGTACTTTAAATTCAAAGTGGAACTGGCGAAACGCAATCGATATTAATGCATAATCAGTGCCACTTAATGCAACAGTACTCGTATAACAGCGCAACAAATTATTAACTCTGGCAACCTTTTTTATATATACAGGGTGAACCAGTAAGTATTGTCCATAGGCCTACTGTGTGTAGTACATCTAAAGAGGAGTTCAATGACGTATTGGCCAACCTCATATTTTCCTCTGTTCTTGAGTGACATCACTTTAAAATTTTTTAAAATCATTACTTTTTTCCAATAAAAATGTCATTACTCAGAAAGTTTTGGTCCGAATTCGATTCTGATGACATGGTTAGAAAGGCAGATACATTTTCTAAAGATTGATACCATTTCGAAGCATAAGTTATTCTCCAAACAGCCTCAATCTTCCTCCGGATGCTGGAAAAATAAAAGTAATAGAAATTTTTAAGAAAACTCATTAGGCCCTTACGTGATCATTATCAGACCTAGGTGCTGGCACATTTTATAAAAGTTTCCTTGTTTAATGGGCTTTCAAACGATGTATTATTTTCCAGGATTCCTTTTATCTTCGTATGATAAATTACGTTTGTATTATCAGAAAACGTGTTCACGAGCACTCAACAGTGTTATGGTGCGATAGAAAATTTTGAAACCAAGGTAACAGATAAGTGAAGTTTATTGGTAAGGCACCTAGTTGTACTGGTTAATACCTAATTCAGATACAACGATTATCTGTTAGAGGGTTCAAAGGGTGGTTAAGGCTTATTTACATTTTGTATTGTGTGTGAAATTGTAATTTGGAGTAAATACAAACTACGTATATGATTTTTTTTTTATAAAAATAGTACTTGTTTAAAGTATTTCCTTACATTTTCTCAAATATTTCAGAATTTAGATTTTTTTTTTAGTGCAATTTGTAACTTTTGACTTCCTTATTTTAAGACAATTTACTTTAAAAATTGACTACTGGTCCATCTAAAAGAGTTTTCAATGAATTAAACAACTTGATAAACTAACACTGTTGAGTGCTCGTGAACACGTTTTCTTGTAAAACAAACGTAATTTCTCATACGAAGATAAAAGGAATCCTGGAAAATGATATACCGTTTGAAAGCCCATTAAACAAGGAAACTTTTATAAAAAAAGTGCCAGCACCTAGGTCTGATAATGGATCCCGTAAGGGCCTAATGGAGTTTTCTTAACAATTTCGATCACTTTTATTTTCCCAGTTTCCGGAGGAAGATTGAGGCTGTTTGGAGAATGACTTATGCTTCAAAATGGTGTCAATTTTTAGAAAATTTATCTGTCTTTCTAACCGTGTCATCAGAATCGAATTCGGACTAAAACTTTCTGAGTAATAACATTTTTATTGGAAAAAGTAATGATTTTAGAAAAAAAAAATTAAAGTGACGTCACTCAAGAACAGAGGAAAATATGAAGTTGGCCAATTCGTCATTGAACTCCACTTTAGATGTACTACACACAGTAGGCCTATGGACAATACTTACTGGTTCACCCTGTATATAATACATGTTAACAAACTGAAGCGTTCAATTTAGATAGCCGGGACTATTTTAGAACGGTACGCACGAAATTTTGTCGAATAATTTTGTCACGATATAGTTTCACACAAAATCTCGATGAAGGTAGGGAGTCTTTATTTTTTTTTTTTACAGTGATTCAATTTATTTTATGAAAGAACAATTGGAATCGAAATGAATTAAGCGCGGAGTTGATGAAGTGATTATTAAATTTAGTGAAAATAATAACAGAATGCTTTTGCATTTTTTTTTCTGAATTGAGTTATTTGGTATTTGCAGTAAATGGAGAAATATTCCAACCTGCTGTTCACTGTTTTAATTACACTAATGTTTCCACTGAAGCTTCCCATATTTAAAACCTTTTTGATGTTTTAAAAAATTATTTAACGGGAAAATTCATGATAAAATGTTTCATACTAAATTGGAGAAAAAAAAATGTTAATAGAATAATAATTTGAATATTGCTCTAACGTTTTTACCTTTTTGTTCTTAACGAATTTTGTTATAATTAAGTGGTAAAAAAAATGGCGCCTAGGACATATGTATTCTATAATTTAAGGGAAGGTTTACAAAATAGCGAATCAAGAATTAAATGTGTTAAATAAATCGTACATGTGCTAAAAAATGTGGTACAGTCGTACATATTTTTTTTTGTGATTTATTTCAGATAAAGTGAAAATGGAATAATTAGGATTATATCAGCAATGGTTCGGTCAAAATAAACAGTAACTACGTTTCGACAAATTTATTGTCTTCCTCAGGGCATGGATATTTTGCAAATACATTACAAACAATTAGACTATTAAAACTATTATAAGAATACAAATATCCTTACGTTATTTACAACTTAAGTCTAGCGAATAGTTATCGATATTATTTGTAATATTTTTTTTTAACACTGCATTGCTAATCCGGGCTCAATTTGACTCCAAAAAAAAAAAAAGTAGGAATGGTCTCTGTTTCCCCACATCTCATTGGCTATCCCCGAAATGCTCTTAGTTATGCTATCACCCCACTCTCTCGCCATTAGATAGTCACGGAGCTGAAGACCGTGGAATTCGAAACGTTTCTTTTTGCAGATTAGTTTACTTGAATCACAAGAGTCATTTTTGACTCCAGATTTGGCTTTACACGTGAATATATCGGGAGTCATTTCGACTCTTGATTGATTATTATAAGTAGATTTTCTTGTTATTAACTTGACTCCAGATTATTGCCTAAATGCTGATTTGATAAATTTACATAATTTTCATAGAAAGTATCAAGGCACAAAAAAAAGGTAAAAACTTGCAGCGAATTGGGTAATTTCCGATCCGTGTCAACAGCGCACAGTAATTGAAAAAAATAGTGAATGTAATTAAAAAAAATATAAAAGTCCCTGATCAGAAGGCAGTCCAGTCAGGGTTCTAGAAAATACTGAAATTACTGCGATCCTAAGTTGAAGTTAATTTCTTCTGCGTGAAACGTTAAAGCCGATTTGTGGACAAAATTTGTTTTTTCGTTCTTAATTCCTATTCTTTCTCATCCTTTAATGCAAATTTTATTATTATAATTGAAATCCATAGAAAAAAAGATAAAAATAAATTATGGAGTCAATATGACTTTACATTGGCAATAACTGACTAAGTTCGAGCATTGGCAATGCAGTGTTAATAAGATGTATTTGTATTCCTATGAGTTTCAATAATCTAATTGTTGCGTTATTTATTTGTAATGTCCAGGCCCTGAGGAAGACAATAAATATGTCGAAACGTTGGCGTAAAGGCGGAGATGCTGTTCTTTTTTTTATTTGACCGAAACTTCGCTGGTTCAATCCTAATTATTAATAACTTACGGTCATTTAAAGGTAATACAATGTTCTTATAGAATGTTAATCATGAATGGATTTGCGAAGTATTTGATTGAGTAGAAGTAAACGAAGAATGGAGAAACGTAAGAAGTGCGTAAACGTTTTCAAAAAACCTGCAGCGTCGCTACAGGAAAAATAATACTACCTTTAATTCATTGAATGAATATACGTTTAGGGTTTTTGATGAGAAAGTGGATAAAAGGGCAATATTTTCAGATAAAAGTAAAATTTTTGAGTTGAGACTCAACAGTACACAAAACGTAGAACTATAAATTTCAAATCGATTGCAATACTTTTACTAATAAGTGTAAGTGAAGTAAATATATTATATATAAGCTATAGTTCAAAGCATTAATATATTCTCTTTATAGATTGCCTTGTGAATGATTACGCGAAGAGAAATTGGTAAATAGATAGTTGATATCCACGGGGACTTCTAGGCCATTGCTTGCGGTTCGGGTTGTTAATGGCTCATCTACAGCTGCCCAATAATGGTCCTGCTCCTTGATAGTTATCAATATGCCTATTTATTTGTGTACCTGAAGATTATGTTTCCATTTATTTGCTGAATACACCAGTTGAATTTAAACCGTTCTCTAATTAAGGGCATCTATTTTTTTTTTTTTTTTTTTTTTTTGGAGATATTAAAAGTAAAGTAAAGTAATCGCCTATTTTTTCAGGCGGGGATTAACGTCCAACTACAAATTAAGAGTCTTGAACGGGGGTAGAAGCTCATACTTTGCTATAAACAATTTTTTTCTAACAAATAAAAAAGTAGTAATACGCGGGATACGAACCAGTGATCTTCTACACACAAAGCCAAGCTTCTGACCACTAGACCAACACTCTTGGAGATATAAGCACTATAATTTACTTCCCTATTATTGTTGTTATTCACCTATTAATTTTATGTAAAACAAATAAATAAAAAAAAGAAGCTTTTTATCAATTTGAAATGAACAACAATATATTTCGAACCTTTCTCAGTTTTTCGAAATTGTATTTATCTCGGGAAATATTTTTTTTGAAGTACATTTAGCCCTAAAAAGTGATTGTAGGGAGAAAGGAGGGGTCAGCATATTGCAAAAACAAAAAATCGAAGCAAATTAAAATTTGATTTATTAGTAAGGGTTTCATTAGAAGGACCAGGCAATAAGGATAAAATGGCGTTTTAATGAACAGATTCTTTTCAATTTTTTTTATCTCGAAAACGAGATCATAAAAGAATTTTTTTTTTTTGTGAAGACACGGGTAAAATTCTTTCATCAAAAATGCCATTTCAGTCTTATTTACGGACTCACGAATAATAAAATTCTGTTATCCACAAGTTCTTATAAATAGCGCAATCTTTTGATCAAAAAGAGAATTTAGAGTGTCTTTAGTTCGTAAGCCCCATCACCTCATCAAGGTTGGACACAAGTGGGGGATCAAGGCCGTAAAGAGGGCAAAAATAGGAACACCAGAGACGAAACCCTAATGCAGATGAAGAAAAAGCACTGTTGATGAATATTAATGAATATTTAAAGTATATAGGAAGACAGTTGTTGTTCCAGCTACTCATCCATTGTAGACGATCAAGATATACTGTCTAGTAGCCTGGAAACAAATGAGCTGAACACATCAGCGAAGGTTATAGATGCGAGGCTTCAGATGTTTTAGCGGGAACAAGAAGAGAAGGTAAAAAGGGAGAAGATGCGTAGCGCGATGGTGGAAAAGATAAGAACGCAGGAAAATGCGTGGCAGGATAAATGAAGGTAAAAGAGCGGGAAGATGAGTAGCGCGATAACCGGAAAGATAAAGGAACCGCCAAGAGAAGGCCGTGTACGACTGAACAGAGTGTTTAAAGTGAATGATGGTCCAAGTACGATAGTCAATTCTCTGGAATCGGAGAAAAAAAAACCAGTCACAGAATAAGAGAACAGTACAACCTTAGTACTATTCGCGCGATTTTACTTATAATATTCAAATTGATTTTCGAATCTGAAGAAGATCGAACAGAAATTTAAATTTAGGGAAGAGATTAGCTAAATGTTTAGTGTGTACTGGTGATCACGGGTTCGAATCCAGCTGCTGGCCCTTTAGATTTTTCTCTTCCTAGAAGCATTTTACAGCTCACTGACCGGTGTGTAATGTGAGAACACTGTCCGAAGGTTGGTAGTGCCCTGAAAAAAGTTTTGGGCGCTAATTACCTCAGATGTTGACGCGCCTTAAATTTGCTTTTTGTTTTTTTATAGCGGTCACTACAATTGAATTTTGACTTTTTCCTGGGCACTATTTTTAAATTTTGTCTTTTATAACCGATTTCCTTTCTCTCCATGCCTTCAAGCAGTCAAATAAAACCAGTCACTTCAAGCAAAGCATGCCTTTGAAACTAGACCAGTTTTTATTACAGTTATATTAACACTAATCGAATCATAACGTTGGAAACAGTTAAGAAAAAATTATTTTGGTTTTAACATTAGTTGTCTTCTGCAGAAAAGTTCTCTTGCGAATTTGACCCTGGATTGGATAGTTCTGGTAAGTGGCTAAGCCAGATGTCGGCCATAGTGCAATGTTTGAGATTCGAGGCATGATGGAGGAAATTTGCACAGAGTCTTTGCGATTGTCTTTGTATAAAGAAGTTGAATATTCTTTGGACGTTCTAAATTTTAGAGTCTAACGCAACGGATATTTCACACAAGGACTTGAGTTCGTTTTTTTTTTTTTTTTTTAATTACGTTGCTATTACATTTTAAATTCTAACCCTTGGTTTTGAAAGAAATCCTAGTTACTGCTCTTTCTGTAATCTTCGCGAGATGGAGGAGGTATGTCCGATACTTTCTGAATTTAGATATCCCTATTTAGGTGCAAAAACTTCCATCAAAGAATCAGCTAGTTCAATTTCTTACTGGCCACAATAGCCTAGATAAATTTGCAGACCAATCTTGGATTTATCGCCTGAATTTAGATATAGAATTTAATTTTAATCAGCAATTTTTAATTTATTAATATTATTGTAAACCTTATTCATGTTATTTTTTGAATATATATTTTATTTGATTTCACTTTTAATTTAAGTAATTACTATTATTATCCCAATTTCTATTTTTGTATTAGGTTACTTTTATTTCTCATTTTGTATTTTTTCTTTTCTCTTTTACCCGTTATTTTTATTTTACTTTTTCAATTTAATTTAGTTATTTCATTAACTACAACATTTGAACTACAGTACAATCTCGATTAACCGGCCCTCGGTTAACCGGGATTCGGATTAACCGGGATCATGTTGAGTCATCATAAGAACACCTGGATCGGCGCCGAAACAAAAGTTAATTTTCGATGTTCTTCCGATGTAACATAATTGTAGGCGTGGCAGCAACTCTTTTGATACCTGTTTTTCTTGAAGGGTCATTATGTATGTATGTATGTAAAAACTCAAAATATGGTGAAATTACTACTGAATTTCTTGGGATTTACCACAAGCCTTACAAAAGACCATGTGATTTACGTGTCGTAAATGGTTGATTTTCAACTTCACGGTTATATGTAATATTTTTATGGATAATTATCAGCATTATTTTAATCTTCCCAGAGAGCAGCCTAATCTCAAGTTAGTCTTCAGTCAGTGTTAATCAGTTCGTCTTACAGAAAACAACTTTCGTTTGCTCTTTTGGTCCTTATTTTTACTTCACTTACGCAATGGAATCCGTTAAGAAAACTGGTACTAAACGTAAACGTATTTTTTTATCTATCAAAGATAAAATCCACATCATCGAAATTTCCAAAAAAAAGGGATCAAGTGTAAAAAAATATTGCCCTCCAATAAGGTATTGGAGAGAGCAAAACTGTTCGAGACACTTTTAAAAAGTGAGGAGAAAATTCTCGAATCTCCAAAGGGACAATTTTATAAGTCATTAGTCCCTAAAGTAGGGCAAAAACCCTGGTTCCGCGATGGATCATGCTCCAAGCAGTATGTCACCATCGTTAATAGACTGCGCAGTGACCATCATATTTGTAAAAAATATCTATATAGAATAGGTAAAGAGGCTTCCCCTCTTTGCACAACCTATGACAGCCCAGAAGACATGGAGCACATTGTTATGACGTGCTCCAAATATACACATCATAGACACCTCATGTTTAAAAAATTAAAAAATCAATTGTCGTCTGAGATAACGTACCCCAGGATTATGAAAAACAGAGAAGCATATGATGAACTAGTGCACTATATAAACATACTTAAGGACGCCTAAATAAGAATTAAGAACCAAGAATGTTCTGGCTAATAGTGCAAACTGATGCCAGGGGAAAAAAAAAATTCTCGACTTTGTTTCCGCGTCCAGTTCTCCGGAAGCTTTCAAGAAGAAGAAGAAGAAGTCGATGAAAACTTCGACTTGGAAGGATCTTGATAAACGGGAGTGGTACAATCAGGAACGGTCCAATGGGGACTCCAATCAACGGCGAAATTCTGAACAGCGAAAGCGAAGTTTTTTCCATGGATGAACTCGGCTTGGAAGGTAAATTCAACGGCTCATCTGGTTGGCTCTGGCGTTTCAAAAATTGCTACGGTATTTGCAATATCAGTGTACAAGGGGAAAAACTATGTAATACTGTGTATTCGGTTTAACCGGGATTTCAGTTTTTCGGGATGGGTACAGCCGGAGGACAGCCCGGTTAATCGAAGTTGTACTGTATTGTAAAATAATATTAATGTTTATACCATTTTGTCTTTTTCTATTTTTTAAATGCACTTTGTAAGATAGATTTATTGCTTTTCAGTTTGTATTTTTATTCATTTTCAGTCTCTCATTATCAACTTCCGTCCGACGGTTTTACCTTGCCGTAGAATGAGGTAGAAATTGATTACTTTTGTATCTATTACTTTATTTTGTAATAAAGCATTATTATTATAACTAATCTAAGAAATTTTGCAGTTTATACAAGTTCATCATTAACTTATTTTTTTTTTTATGGTGACTCGGGCGTGATCACTATACGTAAAACGCTACCTCGTACGCATGCGTACCACTATTTAATTAATCTAAATCTAAATCTAAACCACTACTTAAGATGAGCTAATTTTTTTAATAGAGCTTCCTAATAACTTTCTTCTGGTTAATTAAGCCCCTTGCTGTTACTTTAATTTCCTCGCGGGTTTACCTCTATTGTCGTTAATTTAACAATTTTTTTTTATTACACTAATTAGGGCATTTTATGACTATTAGCTTAATCATAAAAAAAAAAAACAAATACCACTTACTTTTTAAAGTTTACTAATTCTACATAATTTTTGCTAAGTATAAATGAAAGTAACTTATAGTAGAGGAGAGGAGGTCACATTTGAACAGTTTTAATTTCTCGCCAAATATTTAAAACATTTATAAATTGGTAATTTTCTCCATATTTTGTGGTAGATCTGTTGTATTGACTGAGTTTCCCTTCCGTTTTCATTGTTTGGTAAAGTCAGAATTAAGGAATGTTATATTTTGTAAGGTGGAAGTAAAATGTTTGTAGCATCTTTGGTAGTGTATTGTAGTGGACAAGGTGTAAGTATTGTTAGTCCATTTTACCATTTGAAATTCGTATTTTTAAATCTAGTATTTACAAAAGTCTATTTGCTTGCAAAAAAAGTGTTGGATATTATATTTTCTTTTATGGAAGGAGAGGGGGCACATTTCAACATCACAGTTAAAATGTGCCCTACCGAACTGCAAGTTTGTGACTTTTTTCTGTACTTTAAGAAGCGCAACAAACCGAATATTTTGTTCAAACTTCCTAAACCCATCATCACTTCCGGTACAACATCCTGAACTAGATTTCAGTGGTTTAAAAGAGAAAGTAATGTATTAGAGAGAGAAATAACTGATAGAAGGTAGATTCAGAGTAAAGTAATATCATTTCTTTCTATTTTACCTTAACAAAAACTTACAGTTTAAAATGTTAAGTGTAAGGGTTGATAAACGCCAAAAGGTACACAAATCAGCTAGTACCCAACATTTAATTAATACTTAATAAATAATATTATCACTAATATTATTATTAATATTCATTATTACTTAATAAATTTATTAATAACATAAATAAATATTAATATTTAAGTAATTTTACCGCATTAATTTTCATTAATATTTTTTAAAATTTATTGGATGTCACAGACCCTCATGTAGGTAATTTTCATATACAGAATATATGTTCAAGTAGCACTGTAGATTGACTGTAATATCTAGTTATTTATAATAATCAAACTATTAATTACAGGTTAAAAAGAAAAACGTTATAAAAAATAAAATAAAAATATGAGGCTAAAAAATTCAAAACCTTGTTTAAAAAAATGCTTACACCAACTTACATCAATGATTTTGTTTATTTTATTTATTTATTTTTATTTCTTAAATAAAAATCGTCGGTTTAAGTTCATTCTTCGATTAAAGTAATTGTTATTTTATGAAGTAGTCAAACGTTTATAATAATAGGTAATAATTATCTGGCTTTATCGCAAATAATATAGTTTTCTTCAATTACATTCTCCATCTAGGTGTTCTTCCCACAATGTTGTATATATGTAATATAAAGTAAATAAGATATGCATATATTTAGGACAGCTAATTATTCCAGTATTTTACTATAAGTAAAATTAGGGGGACTAAATTAAATTACAATTGAGAAATGAATAATTATTGTTTAATAATCTACTTGTTATTAACTGTGTGTTATTTGTGCTCACGAATATATCGGTAAGACGAATTCAAGACAGTAGCCTACTCTAACTTTATCATTACTTTAACATGCATGTACGTATATGTGATTTATCATAATTATAACAAAAAAATAATATAAATGAAGTGGCCAGCATAAGGGTCTGTGATATCTAATAAATTCTAAAAAATAACTTATTAATGAAAATTAATGCAGTAGAATTACTTAAATATTAATGAAGTATTAATGAAATGTTGGGTACTCGCTGATTTGTGTACCTTTTGGCGTTTAATCAACCCTTATACTTAACATTTTAAACTGTAAGTTTTTGTTAAGGAGATTTTTGTACCTTTTGGATAGATTTTCCTTTTTGTCTATTTTACAAAGTTACATATCTGCTTTACAGATTTTTTTAAAATTTGGAATAAGCAATTCCATCATTATAACCTGATAAGATGTTAACTACCACTGGAGAGATCTTTTTAAAGAATGATTGTAGTTGCGGCTCCCAAACCATCCTCAATAACAATTTTTTTGAGAAAGCGTTTTGAATAACATAGGAAGGTATTTGTACGTAAATAGCAAAATTAAACTGCGATTTCAGTACTTCCTTTTAAGAGGAGTAAGAAAAATAAACTAGGATTGCAGTACTTCTCCCTAAAAGGCAAAGAGGCAAAGATTTTTTAATCGAACAATTCATTGATTTAAATCGGTTCACTCATTGATAATTTAAACGATTGCAGTACTTCCTCTTAGTAGGAGCAAGAGAATCAGCAACGTAGAGGAGCTTTAACCACTTATTCGAGCTGAATTTTATCAAAATCGGACTAAGCGTTATAGTAATATTGGTAATAATAGTTTTAGAAAGGGCCTTATTTGGGTGGGGCAAACTCCCCTCCTTATGAGGCACGGTGCCGAGACTTTTAAAGTGCAAATCTGCATAAAATTTCGATTCGAATGACACTTCATTCATAAAAATCGGTTCACTTGTCGATAATTTGAAACGATTGCTATACTTCCCCTTAACAAGTGTAAGAGCAGATCGCCGCTTTAATGTTACGTAGGGGAGCCCTAACTCTATCATCCTACCAAATTTTATCAAAATCGGGCCAAGATTTACAGAGTAATTAGTAATAATAATTTTGGAGGGGGCCTTACATAAAGGGGCTAACTCCTCTCCCATTCGAAGTACAGCGTCGGGACCCCCAAAAGGCACATCTACATAAAATAATGAATCGAATGACACCTCATTCATGAAAATCGGTTCACGCGTTTAGACGCTACGTTGTTTACAAAAAAGGTAACAACAAGAAGAAGAACAACAAGAAGAACAAGAACAAGAACATTTTTTGAAAAAGCCGTTTTTGCTCATTTTCGGCAACTTTTTTCTCGAAACCTATTAGATCTGGGTGGTTGCAAAAAAATTACAGTCATAAAGGAGGGTTTGCCCTTTATTTTAAAGAAAATTTGGGAATTTTATCTTTTATAGAAAAAGAGAAAAAAATTGCCAAAGTTGGGTGTTTTTCAACGTTACGCTTTTTCGTGCAGTTTTTGACGATCAACCCTTATATAACTGTCCGGTAGGACAGTTTTAATATTGTGTTCAAAGCTACCTTACCAGTGGGGCAGCTATTAACATTTGACACAACATTTTTAAATTTAAAAAATTTTGATATGTATGTAAAGTACCAACTGTTTATTGGTATAGATCTGTTAAGAAGACTTGAAAGTTGTAGAAAACAAAATAAAAAGGTTCAATAATACGATTCTGTGCACTCTGTGAGCAGAAAATGTAAATTCTGTTAAAATGTGGCCCCCCTGTCCCCTACTCGGCTTTAGTATTCACTGTAATCGCCAGGTTGTGATTGTGTTTTGATTGGTAAGTCGATTGTAATATGCACCCTTGAAATCTTAGGTTCGTTTATCGTATATGGGCGCAGATTAACCTAAATGTAAGTCGATTTTTCTGCCATTAGTGGATTAATGGTGGAACAAAAGAATCAGGTGATTATTAGAGAAGTTGACTGTGATTATAGGAATGACTTAATTGGAGTACTTAAAATGAAAATAATTATCTTGAATGTATGAATTAAACGAATGAAGAATTGATCGAAGATAGTAGATAATAAATAGAATGTGATTATGGCAGCAGGGTGGCGCAGTAGAAGATAATATAGTGGCTAAAAGGCAAGTGTAAGTGTGGATAGCCATCGAAATCACTTTGAGCAGACAATTATGGCCATAGAGCTCGCAATGCCCATCCTCAATACTCTTCACTTAATTTGCCCATTCCAGTCCAGACCAGGAAAGCAGAAGTACTCTTTTAGGTCTGCCCTCTTTCTTTGGGCCCATTCCACCGCTATAGCTCCATCTCGTTCTGCACGCCTGGCGCTCTTATTCTAGTTCCTCAAATGGCTTCAAGTATTGGTTTAGATGGGACTCCCGTCCCCACCCTTCATTCTTCCAGCCAATACCAATATTATGCCTCTAATTTCCTTTTGGTAAAGCCTATAAAAGCGGGCAATGACTGACCCAATTGTTTTCATATAATAAGTTTTCTTAAAGCAGCTGCACATTCAAGTGGAGAGAGACTAACGATTCATTAGTAGCCTCTTTCTAATTGAGTCCTTTCTATTAGATTTGATTCTTCAGGTAGCTTGCAATTATTTCCAATGATTATTTTATATTATTTAAAACAAATATTTATTTAAAATCTTACGTTGAAAATCACTTCCACACTCCAAAAACTACACTTTGTAAATAAAACTGGCTGAAAATACTCGCATGACTTTTTCCTGGGGAATCACCAAGGGTGCATAGTTCGTGTGGCTCTCAGAGGCTGGATCTGGAAGGAGCACGAGAAGAGCTGGGTGATATGTCCTGGGGTTAGACATAGCAAGACTAGGATGCCTTAGCTGTGCAAGCAAAGAGCCAAAGAGACTCTGTCCTTGGGTAGAAATCAGATTACTCTGATCACAGGCCTATTCACAGAGGCACGGTAGGTTCAGAAAGCATCTGCGCAAGGTGGGGCTTATTAGCTCGTTGTGCAGATTGTGGTCAGGAAGAGGAGGAAACGGCCTATCACCTGCTGTTCGATTGGGTTGCAATCAAGTGGTTGCGCTATGAAACCTTTGGCTCTTTCAGACCAAAGGAGATAGTAGCGCTAAAAGAACTAGTAGGGAAAGTACTCAACCTCCCTAGCAGGGGAGCTTTCGTCTACTAGATCCAAAAAAGGAAAGACCCAATAAGCCTCTTTTACAAAACGTTTTACGATTCATTCAAAAATTTTGGATAACACACATACACACCATGTAATCTCTCTCACACACACTCAAGTCAAGTGAATCCAGGACACAGAAATCGAAAACTCCTCGCATGATATTTCTTACTGCAATTATTACTGTAGGGGATAGGGGGGCACATTTGAACAGAATTTACATTTTCTGTTCACAGAGTGCGCACAGAATCGTATTATTGAACCTTTTTATTTTGTTTTCTACAACTTTCATGTCTTCTTAACAGATCTATATCAATAAACAATTGGTACTTTACATACATATCTATATTTTTTTAATTTAAAAATATTGTGTCAAATTTTAATATCTGCCCCACTGGTGGGGGTAGCTTTGAACACAATATAAAATAGAAAGAAATGATATTACTTTACTCTGAATCTACCTTCTATCAGTTATTTCTCTCGACTACTACATTACTTTTCTCTTTTAAACCATAGAGATCTAGTCCGGGATGTTATACCCGAAGTGATGAGGGTTTAGCGAAGTTTGAACAAAATATTCGGTTTGTTGCGCTTCTTTAAGTACAGAAAAAAGTCACAAACTTGCAGATCGGTACGGGCACATTTTAACTGTGATGTTTTTGTAATTGTGACTTTTTGCAAACAAATAGACTTTTGTAAATACTAAGTTTAAAAATAGGAATTCCAAATGTTAATATGGGCTAACAATACTTACACCTTGTCCACTACAATCTTCACAATACAATTCCAAAGATGCAACAAAAATTTTACTTCCACCTTATAAAATATAACATTCCTCAATTCTGGCTTTACCAAACAATGAAAACGAAGGGAAACTCTGTCACAATTATACAACAGGTCTACCACAACATATGGAGAAAATTACCAATCATAAATGTTTTAAATATTTAGTGAGAAATTAAAACTGTTCAAAGGTGCCTCCTCTATAGTGCGAGACGGTAGACGTAAGTGAAATTCGAAATCTCTACACCAAACTTATTAATCTACCTCTGTTGATGGTCTTAAAAGTTCGAAACCGATCAGGAATAAACATGTGTGTTACGTACGATTGACGGATAAAATCAAATTCGTCTATTTTTTTGTCTAATTTTAAGTTGCTAGAAAATTTAAAACGTTGAATACTTTAATAGAAATTCATATGATATATATATTTTTTTTTATTCTTGTAAATAGAAGTTAAAATAATTAAAATATCATTGCAATGTAATTTACACCATAGAGCTGCAATAATTACTGTTGTTTTAATAGATATAATGTGATAGTTATGCATCTATGGTAGCTAATGATGTGAAACTACTTTTGTTCTCTATTCTGCACATTCATCGGTCTGTATATGCGTTCGTGTTGCCTTTAAACTGCGCACCATGGTAATGGGGCTTGGCTGCTGGTATATGCACAATGCACAACCAATCAGATTTGTGTGCATCATACACCTGCATTGAGAATAGATAGACGCACAATTGTGAGCTAAGTTTTAATTGTGCAATAAATTGATTTAAAACGAATGTTACTGTAGTGAATGGTAATTAAAAAAAAGAAATAAAAAAAAAGAAAAGATATTTTGTCAGCTATTCAAACTTTGAATGAAGTGCACAACAAAGTGTGAATTAAAATCGAAAACGATTGGCTGATTGCCCAACTAAAATCAAAGTTAATATCACTGCACCACGTACAGTTGAGAGACCCATTGTAAAATCGATAAATTCTTATCAAGTTTATACCTTGATCACATATAAAAGTCCAATTTATTTACCCAAAATTTTATTTTATTGAATGTTCTTAACCCAAAAGCGGGCCCGCAATTTGGAAGTTAAATGATCAGGGTAAGTGGTCGAACTTAGTTCCACTATAAGGAAATAAGTCAAAAAATACTCGTACCACAAATCAATTAAGTCACATTCAAAATTCCACTGTACGCACAAAAAAAAAAAAAAAGACTCCGTAGTCTTCGGCACCCTAGGGTTCCCTGAAACGAAAGACTGGGGTTCCGCAAGTGATCACTATTTGTTCGGCCAAAACGCACTTAAAATGGAAATCATCTATACAAGGAATTTTTCATGTAGGAACGAGTTAATGGACTGTCTTATTAAAATATTAGATTAATATAATATTTAAGTCCAAATTACAATATTAATATAAGTTGGATATAAAAAGGCAGTTGATTGTTAAAATAAATATAAATAAATAGTTTATGGATAAAATTAAATCTTGAAATTCGGTAAAAGTTATGCGCTTCAAATGCACCAATCAAGATGCATTAATAATTATAAAATCTAAAAGTTAATTATTCATAAAATGCATTCTAGAAAATAAAATACCTCACTATACAATTGTCTTATTAAGATGTTTGTATTAAGATTAAGATACAAGAATAATTTTGCTAATTTGCGTGGAAAAAATCTTTGATAAACTATTTCATCTGCTACCTAAACATGAGGTTCCTTCAAGAAAGACCTTGAGCTCCAAAAGGGTTCCTAAATGTGTAACAAAGTTGAAGACCTCTGATTTATAATAACATTAATAAAACCCAAAAAAACTTATTTCAGTGCACTTCCGGAGAGTGTTCTCTCGTTACAGACGACACTCTTCGGACAGTGAGCTGTAAGAAGCTCCTAAAAAGAGAAAATCTAAGGGCCTGCAGCTGGATTCGAACCCGGGTTCTCCGCGTGGTAATCGAATACGCTAACCGCAAGAGCTAATCTCTTCTCTAGTAGGATAATATTCATTAAAAACTCATAGCTAGAAGGTAATTTGTAAATTAGAAATTGGTGAATTACGGAAAGAGAATACCAGCGCTTTTTAGGGGCAAAGTAATCACCACAAAGTGTTGTTCACTTAATTTAGCTATTAAGGGATCCTTTCTTGATTTAATTACTGCGAAGTACTAATTAGGAATTAGAAAACATTGATTGGATTCCCATAATGTTTTAACAAGTGAAAAGAATATTTTAAACTTGGGTTATTTCACTAAAACGAAGCTAGGATATCTAGCCTATTCTTTTAAACATTAGGTAGAAAAGGTGCTTTGGTGCTGGCAGTACTATCGGCAGCTGGGGAAAGCATAGATCGTTTTATCCGCCCTTATCTCCGCAATAGCACCCGGCTGTCTCATCCTCTGATAAGAGTATCTGCTCACCCATTTTTTCCAATATATCTTCCAATGTCTACTTTCTTACTTAAAGTTTGCTCAAAATAGTATTACCAGATTTTCCAGAGAATTTTATCAAAAAGAAAACTCTTTTTAAATCAATTTCTGTTCCACTATCAAAATTCTGCACTCAAAATCTGTAGTATGAATAAATGTCAAAATAACATAGACATTTTTACTTGAAAGAGTGCTTTTATTTATTAATTTTTTTTTTTTTCCAGAAACATTACGTTTACAATTGAGCTTTCAGCGAAAATAAATTACACATTGCAATTACAATTGAGCTTTCAGCGAAAATAAATTACACATTGCAATTACAATTGAGCTTTCAGCGAAAATAAATTACACATTGCAATTACAATTGAGCTTTCAGCGAAAATAAATTACACATTGCAATTACAATTGAGCTTTCAGCGAAAATAAATTACACATTGCAATTACAATTGAGCTTTCAGGGAAAAAAAATTACACATTGCAATTACAATTGAGCTTTCAGCGAAAATAAATTACACATTGCAATTACAATTGAGCTTTCAGCGAAAATAAATTACACATTGCAATTACAATTGAGCTTTCAGCGAAAATAAATTACATATTGCAATTACAATTAAGCTTTTAGCGAGAATATATTATGAGGGGTGGTCCCCTGAATGCGTCGCATCGAATGCGACTACATGGGAGTGTGTGTTTTATCAAAAACCGAAAAGACATACAACAAAATTTGGTATTCATTTTTGGATACTATTTCTGATAATAAAGCTAATGGTAATCATGAGATTTTGTATTTATTTATTTCGTTTTGGCGTTTATCCTGAAATAGGTTCCAATAACTTTCGACAAACTTTGTTTGATTATTAAACCACCAAATTTGACATAAATTTTATTTAAAGCATTTCTCTAATAATAATTTATAATTTTTCTGCTTTTTCAGTTCAGAGTTCGGATTACAAGAAGAAGAAGAACAAAAACGACGTCAAGAACAAGAACTATTTCTAAAAATGCCATTCTTTCCCAAATTCAGCAAATTTTTTCTCAAAATCTATAAGTTCTAGATTGTTGCAAAAAATTAAAGCAAATTTGGAAACTTTATCTTTTATAAAAAAAAAAAAAAAATTATCAAAGTTGAGTGTTTTTTCAATTTTACATTTTTTCAAGCACTTTTTGATGATCAACCCTTATACAACTATCCTACCAAACAATTTTAATGCCTACTTCATTTATCTTAATTTTTATGCAATAAGATCATTAAAGACGCCTGGCTTGTGCGTAAAGACAGAAAGAGTGTTGGTCCAGCTTAACACTAGGCGCGAAGTTGGCCGTGTAACGTCCCGTCGTGCACCAAGCCAGTCTCTGACGGTGACCAACCTCCGGCACTCCGTTATTAAGAGTTGGGTAGAAATATGTGGCGGATATGGGCACACCTTTGTGACACAGCCTGGCCTTATTAAACCGCAGCGTGCCGGGCCCACTCACTTACTCTATCTCACATATATACAACGCCTATATATATATATGACCATTTCTTTGCAAATTCGCTGCCTAGCTTTCACTCCTTTAACTCAGTAAACTTTATTCTGCGAAACTTATATTTCAGTTCATTCTTTGGTATTATTATATTAACTGATTTTGCTTATAAAAATATAAAATTTTGTTTCAATTTAAGTTTATTAAATTTGAAATAATATGGCAGGATAAATCTCTACATTATTTTATATAACAATATTTTACAAGAATTTACTCGAGAGCCGGAATGCAAAAACGAAGATATAGAATAAAATTAGATTGAAGCTTATCAACATGAAAGGCATGCCGAAATTTCGAGCAGGTCCGATTAAAAAAGTGTTAGCTTTCTAGATAAAACTTACCTTACCTACAATATTCAAAACCATTAAATTTAAAACAGGAGGTTGAAATTTTAAAATTTAATTAAATTTTATGTTTGTCTTTACTGTGTGATTAATTACTAAGTTTAGATTTGTAAACTAATCATAAAACAAAAATAAGTGGAATGTTAAAAAATCAAGAGATTGTTAAATTCAAACAAATTATCATCGCTTTATTTCTCCCACGAAAATACTGATAGGAAGCTGTAATTATGCACAATAGGAGAGATAAACGAGTACTATAATTCTACACATATGCTACGAGATAACACCAATAGGACAGGAGATACAGCAATACGGATTATAAAGGAAATGTAAAACTCACAAACTTTCATCGCTTTATTTCTCCCACGACAATACTGATAGGAAGCTGTAATTATGCACAATAGTATAGGTAAACGAGTATTATAATTCTACACATTTACTAAGAGATAAAACCAATAGCACAGTAGATACATCGATACGAAATATGAAGGAAACGTAAAAACTCACAAACATTCAACGCTTTATATCTCCCACAAAAATACTGATGGGAAACTGCAATTAAACATAATAGTAAAGGTAAACGAGTACTATAATTCTACAGATTTGCTAAGAGATAACACCAATAGCACAGGAGGAAAAGCAATACGAAATATGAAGGAAATGTAAAAACTCACAAACATTCATCACTTTATTTCTCCCACCAAAATACGGATAGGAAGCTGTAATTACGCACGATAGTAGAGGTAAACGAGTACTATAATTCTACACATTTACTAAGAGATAACACCAACATCACAGGAGATACAGCAATACGAAATATCAAGGAAATTTAAAAACTCACAAATTTTCATCGCTTTATTTCTCCCACAAAAATACTGATAGGAAGCTGGAATTATACACAATAGTAGAGGTAAACGAGTACTATAATTCTACACATTTACTAAAAGATAACACCAATAGCACTGGAAATACAGCAATACGAAATATGATGGAAACGTAAAAACTGACAAACATTCATCGGTTTATATCTCCCAGAAAAATACTGATAGGAAGCTGTAATTGTGCACAATAGGAGAGATAAATGAGAACTATAATTCTACACATTTGCTAACAGATAACACAAATAGAACAGGAGATACAGCAATACGAATTATGATAGAAATGTAAAAACACACAAACATTCATCGCTTTATTTCTCCCACGAAAATACTGATAGGAAGCTGTAAATATGCACAATAGTAGAGGTAAAAGAGTAATATAATTATACACATTTGCTAAGAGGTAACACCGATAGGACAGGAGAAACAGCAATACGAAATATGATGGAAACGTAAAAACTCACAAACGTTCATCGCTTTATATCTCCCAGAAAAATACTGATAGGAACCTGTAAATATGCACAATAGTAGAGGTAAAAAAGTACTATAATTGTACACATTTGCTAAGAGATAACATCATTAGGACAGGAGATACAGCAATACGAATTATAAAGGGAATGTAAAAACTCACAAACATTCATCGCATTATTTCTCCCACGAAAATACTGATAGGAAACTGTAATTATGCACAATAGTAGAGGTAAACGAGTACTATAATTCTACACATATGCTACGAGATAACACCAATAGGACAGGAGATACAGCAATACGGATTATAAAGAAAATGTAAAAATTCTCAAACATTCATCGCTTTATGTCTCCCACGATAATACTGATAGGAAGCTGTAATTATGCACAATAGTAGAGATAAACGAGTACTATAATTCTACACATTTGCTAAGAGATAACACCAATAGCACAGGAGATACAGCAATACGAAATATGAAGGAAATGCAAAAACTCACAAACTTTCATCGCTTTATATCTCCTACAGAAATACTGATAGGAAGCTGTAATTGTGCACAATAGTAGACGTAAACGAGTACTATAATTCTACACATTTGCTAAGAGATAACACCAATAGCACAGGAGATACAGCAATACGAACTATGAAGGAAAAGTAAAAACTCACAAACGTTTATCACTATATTTCTCCCACGTAAATACTGATAGGAAGCTGTAATTGTACACAATAGGGAAGGTAAATGAGTACTATAATTCTACACATTTGCTAAGAGATAACACCAATAGGACAGGAGATACAGCAATACGAAAGATGAAGGAAAAGTAAAAACTCACCAACATTCTTCGCTTTATTTCTCCCTCGAAAATACTGATAGGAAGCTGCAATTATGCACAATAGTAGAGGTAAACGAGTACTATAATTCTACACATGTACTAAGAGATAACACCAATAGCACTGGAGATACAGCAATACGAAATATGATGGAAACGTAAAAAGTCACAAACATTCATCGGTTTATATCTCCCAGAAAAATACTGATAGGAAGCTGCAATTATGCATAATAGTAGAGGTAAACGAGTACTAAAATTCTACACATTTGCTAAGATATAGGGCAGGAGATACAGCAATACGAACTATGATGGAAATGTAAAAACACTCAAACATTCATCGCTTTATTCCTCCCACGAAAAAAAAAGATAGGAAGCTGAAATTATACACAATAGTAGAGGTAAACGAGTACTATAATTCTACAGATTTGCTAAGAGATAACACCAATAGCACAGGAGATACAGCAATACGAAATATCAAGGAAATTTAAAAACTCACAAACTTTCATCGCTTTATTTCTCCCACGACAATACTGATAGGAAGCTGTAATTATGCACAATAGTATAGGTAAACGAGTACTATAATTCTACACATGTACTAAGAGATAACACCAATAGCACAGGAGATACAGCAATACGAAATATGAAGGAAATGTAAAAACTCACAAACATTCAACGCTTTATATCTCCCACAAAAATACTGATAGGAAGCTGCAATTATACACAATAGTAGAGGTAAACGAGTACTATAATTGTGCACAATAGGAGAGATAAATGAGAACTATAATTCTACACATTTGCTAACAGATAACACAAATAGAACAGGAGATACAGCAATACGAATTATGATAGAAATGTAAAAACACACAAACATTCATCGCTTTATTTCTCCCACGAAAATACTGATAGGAAGCTGTAATTATGCACAATAGTAGAGGTAAACGAGTACTATAATTTTACACATTTACTAAGCGATAACACCAATAGCACAGGAGATACATCGATACGAAAAATGAAGGAAATGTAAAAACTCACAAATTTTATCGCTTTATTTCTCCCACGAAAACACAGATAGGAAGCTGTAAATATGCATAATAGTAGAGGTTAACAAGTACTATAATTGTACACATTTGCTAAGAGTTAACACCAATAGGACAGGAGATACAGCAATACGAAATATGAAAGAAATGTAAAAACTCACCAACTTTCTTCGCTTTATTTCTCCCACTAAAATACTGATAGGAAACTGTAGTTATGCACAATAGTAGAGATAAACGAGTACTATAATTCAACACATTTGCAAATGATAACAACAATAGGACAGGAGATACAGCAATACGAATTATAAAGAAAATGTAAAAACTCACAAACTTTCATCGCTTTATTTCTCCCACGAAAATACTGATAGGAAGCTGTAATTATGCACAATAGTAGAGATATACGAGTACTATAATTCTACACATTTGCTAAGAGATAACACCAATAGCACAGGAGATACAGCAATACGAAATATGAAGGAAATGTTAAAACTCACAAACATTCAACGCTTTATATCTCCCACAAAAATACTGATAGGAAGCTGCAATTATGCACAATAGTAGAGGTAAACGAGTACTATAATTCTACACATGTACTAAGAGATAACACCAATAGCACTGGAGATACAGCAATACGAAATATGATCGAAACGTAAAAAGTCACAAACATTCATCGGTTTATATCTCCCAGAAAAATAGTGATAGGAAGCTGCAATTATGCTTAATAGTAGAGGTAAACGAGTACTATAATTCTACACATTTGCCAAGAGATAACACCAATAGCACAGGAGATACAGCAATACGAACTATGATGGAAATGTAAAAACACTCAAACATTCATCGCTTTATTCCTCCCACGAAAAATACTGATAAGAAGCTGTAATTATGTACAATAGTAGAGGTACACGAGTACTATAATTCTACACATTTACTAAGAGATAACACCAATAGCACAGGAGATACAGCAATACGAAATATGAAGGAAATGCAAAAACTCACAAACATTCATCGCTTAATATCTCCTACAAAAATACTGATAGGAAGCTGTAATTGTGCACAATAGTAGACGTAAACGAGTACTATAATTCTACACATTTGCTAAGAGATAACACCAATAGGACAGGAGATACAGCAATACGAATTATAATGAAAATGTAAAAACTCACAAACTTTCATCGCTTTATTTCTCTAACGAAAATACTGATAGGAAGCTGTAATTATGCACAATAGTATAGGTAAACGAGTACTATAATTCTACACATGTACTAAGAGATAACACCAATAGCACAGGAGATACAGCAATACGAAATATGAAGGAAATGTAAAAACTCACAAACATTCAACGCTTTATATCTCCCACAAAAATACTGATAGGAAGCTGCAATTATACACAATAGTAGAGGTAAACGAGTACTATAATTGTGCACAATAGGAGAGATAAATGAGAACTATAATTCTACACATTTGCTAACAGATAACACAAATAGAACAGGAGATACAGCAATACGAATTATGATAGAAATGTAAAAACACACAAACATAAGCTGTAATTCTGCACAATAAGGGAGGTAAATGAGTACTATAATTCTACATATTTGCTAACAGATAACACCAATAGAACAGGAGATACAGCAATACGAACTATGATGGAAATGTAAAAACTCACAAACATTCATCGCTTTATTTCTCACAAGAAAATACAGAAAGGAAGCTGTAGTTATGCACAATAGTAGAGATAAACGAGTACTATAATTCAACACATTTGCAAATGATAACAACAATAGGACAGGAGATACAGCAATACGAAATATGAAGGAAATGTAAAAACACACAAACATTTATCGCTTTATTTCTCACACGAAAATACTGATAGGAAGCTGAGATTATGCACAATAGTAGAGGTAAACGAGTTCTATAATTCTACACATTTACTAAGAGATAACACCAATAGAACAGGAGATACAGCAATACGAATTATAAAGGAAATGTAAAAACTCAGAAACATTCATCGCTTTATTTCTCACACGAAAATACTGATAGGAAGCTGTAGTTATGCACAATAGTAGAGGTAAACGAGTACTATAATTCTACACATTTGCTAAGAGTTAACACCAATAGGACAGGAGATACAGCAATACGAAATATGAAGGAAATGTAAAAACTCACCAACTTTCTTCGCTTTATTTCTCCCACGAAAATACTGATAGGAAGCTGCAATTATGGACAATAGTAGAGGTAAACGAGTACCATAATTCTACACATTTGCTAAGAGTTAACACCAATAGGACAGGAGATACAGCAATACGAATTATAAAGGAATTGTAAAAACTCAACAAACATTCATCGCTTTAATTCGCCCACGAAAATACTGATAGGAAGCTGTAGTTATGCACAATAGTAGAGGTAAATGAGTACTATAATTCTACACATTTGCTAAGAGATAACACCAATAGGACAGGAGATACAGCAATAAGAAATATAAATGAAATGTAAAAACTCACAAACATTCATCGCTTTATTTCTCACACGAAAATACAGAAAGGAAGCTGTAATTATGCACAATAGTAGAGGTAAACGAGTACTATAATTGTACACATTTGCTAAGAGATAACACCAATAGAACAAGTGATAAAGCAATACGAAATATGATTGAAATGTAAAAACTCACAAACATTTATCGCTTTATTTCTCACACGAAAATACTGATAGGAAGCTGAGATTATGCACAATAGTAGAGGTAAACGAGTTCTATAATTCTACACATTTACTAAGAGATAACACCAATAGCACAGGAGATACTGCAATACGAATTATGATGGATACGTAAAAACTCACAAATTTTCATCGCTTTATATCTCCCACAAAAATACTGATAGGAAGCTATAATTCTGCCCAATAGGAGAGGTAAATGTGTACTATAATTCTACATATTTGCTAAGAGATAACACCAATAGCACAGGAGATACAGCAATACGAACTATGAAGGAAAAGTAAAAACTCACAAATGTTTATCACTATATTTCTCCCACGAAAACACAGATAGGAAGCTGTAAATATGCATAATAGTAGAGGTTAACAAGTACTATAATTGTACACATTTGCTAAGAGTTAACACCAATAGGACAGGAGATACAGCAATACGAAATATGAAAGAAATGTAAAAACTCACCAACTTTCTTCGCTTTATTTCTCCCACTAAAATACTGATAGGAAACTGTAGTTATGCACAATAGTAGAGATAAACGAGTACTATAATTCAACACATTTGCAAATGATAACAACAATAGGACAGGAGATACAGCAATACGAATTATAAAGAAAATGTAAAAACTCACAAACTTTCATCGCTTTATTTCTCCCACGAAAATACTGATAGGAAGCTGTAATTATGCACAATAGTAGAGATATACGAGTACTATAATTCTACACATTTGCTAAGAGATAACACCAATAGCACAGGAGATACAGCAATACGAAATATGAAGGAAATGTTAAAACTCACAAACATTCAACGCTTTATATCTCCCACAAAAATACTGATAGGAAACTGCAATTATGCACAATAGTAGAGGTAAACGAGTACTATAATTCTACACATGTACTAAGAGATAACACCAATAGCACTGGAGATACAGCAATACGAAATATGATCGAAACGTAAAAAGTCACAAACATTCATCGGTTTATATCTCCCAGAAAAATAGTGATAGGAAGCTGCAATTATGCTTAATAGTAGAGGTAAACGAGTACTATAATTCTACACATTTGCCAAGAGATAACACCAATAGCACAGGAGATACAGCAATACGAACTATGATGGAAATGTAAAAACACTCAAACATTCATCGCTTTATTCCTCCCACGAAAAATACTGATAAGAAGCTGTAATTATGTACAATAGTAGAGGTACACGAGTACTATAATTCTACACATTTACTAAGAGATAACACCAATAGCACAGGAGATACAGCAATACGAAATATGAAGGAAATGCAAAAACTCACAAACATTCATCGCTTAATATCTCCTACAAAAATACTGATAGGAAGCTGTAATTGTGCACAATAGTAGACGTAAACGAGTACTATAATTCTACACATTTGCTAAGAGATAACACCAATAGGACAGGAGATACAGCAATACGAATTATAATGAAAATGTAAAAACTCACAAACTTTCATCGCTTTATTTCTCTAACGAAAATACTGATAGGAAGCTGTAATTATGCACAATAGTAGAGATATACGAGTACTATAATTCTACACATTTGCTAAGAGATAACACCAATAGCACAGGAGATACAGCAATACGAAATATGAAGGAAATGTTAAAACTCACAAACATTCAACGCTTTATATCTCCCACAAAAATACTGATAGGAAGCTGCAATTATACACAATAGTAGAGGTAAACGAGTACTATAATTCTACAGATTTGCTAAGAGATAACACCAATAGCACAGGAGGAACAGCAATACGAAATATGAAGGAAATGTAAAAACTCACAAACTTTCATCACTTTATTTCTCCCACGAAAATACTGATAGGAAACTGTAATTGTGCACAATAGGAGAGATAAAAGAGAACTACAATTCTACACATTTGCTAACAGATAACACAAATAGAACAGGAGATACAGCAATACGAATTATGATAGAAATGTAAAAACACACAAACATTCACCGCTTTATTTCTCCCACGAAAATACTGATCGGAAGCTGTAATTATACACAATAGTAGAGGTAAACGAGTACTATAATTCTACACATTTACTAAGAGATAACACCAATAGGACAGGAGATAGAGCAATACGAAATATGAAGGAAATTTAAAAACTCACAAACTATCATCACTATATTTCTCCCACGAAAATACTGATAGGAAGCTGTAATTGTGCACAATAGTAGACGTAAACGAGTACTATATTTCTACACATTTGCTAAAAGATAACAAAAATAGGACAAGAGATACAGCAATACGAATTATAAAGAAAATGTAAAAACTCACAAACATTCATCGCTTTATATCTCCCACAAAAATACTGATAGGAAGCTACAATTATACACAATAGTAGAGGTAAACGAGTACTATAATTCTACAGATTTGCTAAGAGATAACACCAATAGCACAGGAGGAACAGCAATACGAAATATGAAGGAAATGTAAAAACTCACAAACATTCATCGGTTTATATCTCCCAGAAAAATACTGATAGGAAGCTACAATTATGCTTAATAGTAGAGGTAAACGAGTACTATAATTCTACACATTTGCCCAGAGATAACACCAATAGCACAGGAGATACAGCAATACGAACTATGATGGAAATGTAAAAACACTCAAACATTCATCGCTTTATTCCTCCCACGAAAAAAACAGATAGGAAGCTGTAAATATACACAATAGTAGAGGTAAACGATTACTATAATTCTACAGATTTGCTAACAGATAACACCAATAGAACAGGAGATACAGCAATACGAAATATGAAGGAAATGCAAAAACTCACAAACTTTCATCGCTTTATATCTCCTACAAAAATACTGATTGGAAGCTGTAATTGTGCACAATAGTAGACGTAAACGAGTACTATAATTCTACACATTTGCTAAGATATAACACCAATAGGACAGGAGATACAGCAATACGAACTATGATGGAAATGTAAAAACACTCAAACATTCATCGCTTTATTTCTCCCACGAAAATACTGATAGGAAGCTGTAATTATGCACAATAGTAGAGATATACGAGTACTATAATTCTACACATTTGCTAAGAGATAACACCAATAGCACAGGAGATACAGCAATACGAAATATGAAGGAAATGTTAAAACTCACAAACATTCAACGCTTTATATCTCCCACAAAAATACTGATAGGAAGCTGCAATTATGCTTAATAGTAGAGGTAAACGAGTACTGTAATTCTACACATTTGCCAAGAGATAACACCAATAGTACAGGAGATACAGCAATACGAACTATGATGGAAATGTAAAAACACTCAAACATTCATCGCTTTATTCCTTCCACGAAAAAAACAGATAGGAAGCTGTAAATATACACAATAGTAGAGGTAAACGATTACTATAATTCTACAGATTTGCTAACAGAAAACACCAATAGAACAGGAGATACAGCAATACGAAATATGAAGGAAATGCAAAAACTCACAAACTTTCATCGCTTTATATCTCCTACAAAAATACTGATTGGAAGCTGTAATTGTGCACAATAGTAGACGTAAACGAGTACTATAATTCTACACATTTGCTAAGATATAACACCAATAGGACAGGAGATACAGCAATACGAACTATGATGGAAATGTAAAAACACTCAAACATTCATCGCTTTATTCCTCCCACGAAAAAAACAGATAGGAAGCTGCAATTATACACAATAGTAGAGGTAAACGAGTACTATAATTCTACAGATTTGCTAAGAGATAATACCAATAGAACAGGAGATACAGCAATACGAATTATGATAGAAATGTAAAAACACACAAACATTCATCGCTTTATTTCTCCCACGAAAATACTGATCGAAAGCTGTAATTATACACAATAGTAGAGGTAAACGAGTACTATACTTCTACACATTTACTAAGAGATAAACCAATAGGACAGGAGATACAGCAATACGAAATATGAAGGAAATTTAAAAACTCACATACTATCATAACTATATTTCTCCCACGAAAATACTGATAGGAAGCTGTAATTGTGCACAATAGTAGAGGTAAACGAGTACTATAATTCTACACATTAGCTAAAAGATAACAAAAATAGGACAAGAGATACAGCAATACGAATTATAAAGAAAATGTAAAAACTCACAAACATTCATCGCCTTATATCTCCCACAAAAATACTGATAGGAAGCTGCAATTATACACAATAGTAGAAGTAAACGAGTACTATAATTCTACAGATTTGCTAAGAGATAACACCAATAGCACAGGAGGAACAGCAATACGAAATATGAAGGAAATGTAAAAACTCACAAACATTCATCGGTTTATATCTCCCAGAAAAATACTGATAGGAAGCTGCAATTATGCTTAATAGTAGAGGTAAACGAGTACTATAATTCTACACATTTGCCAAGAGATAACACCAATAGCACAGGAGATACAGCAATACGAACTATGATGGAAATGTAAAAACACTCAAACATTCATCGCTTTATTCCTTCCACGAAAAGAACAGATAGGAAGCTGTAAATATACACAATAGTAGTGGTAAACGATTACTATAATTCTACAGATTTGCTAACAGATAACACCAATAGAACAGGAGATACAGCAATACGAAATATGAAGGAAATGTAAAAACTCACCAACTTTCTTCGCTTTATTTCTCCCACGAAAATACTGATAGGAAGCTGCAATTATGCATAATAGTAGAGGTATACGAGTACCATAATTCTACACATTTGCTAAGAGTTAACACCAATAGGACAGGAGATACAGCAATACGATTTATAATGGAAATGTAAAAACTCAACAAACATTCATTGCTTTATTACTCCCACGAAAATACTGATAGGAAGCTGTAGTTACGCACAATAGTAGAGGTAAATGAGTACTATAATTCTACACATTTGCTAAGAGGTTACACCAATAGGGCAGAAGATACAGCAATACGAAATATAAATGAAATGTAAAAACTCACAAACATTTATCACTATATTTGTCCCACGAAAATACAGATAGGGAGCTGTAATTGTGCCCAATAGGAGAGGTAAATGAGTACTTTAATTTTACATATTTGCTAACAGATAACACCAATAGAACAAGTGATAAAGCAATACGAAATATGATTGAAATGTAAAAACACACAAACATTTATCGCTTTATTTCTCACACGAAAATACTGATAGGAAGCTGAGATTATGCACAATAGTAGAGGTAAACGAGTTCTATAATTCTACACATTTACTAAGAGATAACACCAATAGAACAGGAGATACAGCAATACGAATTATAAAGGAAATGTAAAAACTCAGAAACATTCATCGCTTTATTTCTCACACGAAAATACTGATAGGAAGCTGTAGTTATGCACAATAGTAGAGGTAAACGAGTACTATAATTCTACACATTTGCTAAGAGTTAACACCAATAGGACAGGAGATACAGCAATACGAAATATGAAGGAAATGTAAAAACTCACCAACTTTCTTCGCTTTATTTCTCCCACGAAAATACTGATAGGAAGCTGCAATTATGGACAATAGTAGAGGTAAACGAGTACCATAATTCTACACATTTGCTAAGAGTTAACACCAATAGGACAGGAGATACAGCAATACGAATTATAAAGGAATTGTAAAAACTCAACAAACATTCATCGCTTTAATTCGCCCACGAAAATACTGATAGGAAGCTGTAGTTATGCACAATAGTAGAGGTAAATGAGTACTATAATTCTACACATTTGCTAAGAGATAACACCAATAGGACAGGAGATACAGCAATACGAAATATAAATGAAATGTAAAAACTCACAAACATTCATCGCTTTATTTCTCACACGAAAATACAGAAAGGAAGCTGTAATTATGCACAATAGTAGAGGTAAACGAGTACTATAATTGTACACATTTGCTAAGAGATAACACCAATAGAACAAGTGATAAAGCAATACGAAATATGATTGAAATGTAAAAACTCACAAACATTTATCGCTTTATTTCTCACACGAAAATACTGATAGGAAGCTGAGATTATGCACAATAGTAGAGGTAAACGAGTTCTATAATTCTACACATTTACTAAGAGATAACACCAATAGCACAGGAGATACTGCAATACGAATTATGATGGATACGTAAAAACTCACAAATTTTCATCGCTTTATATCTCCCACAAAAATACTGATAGGAAGCTATAATTCTGCCCAATAGGAGAGGTAAATGTGTACTATAATTCTACATATTTGCTAAGAGATAACACCAATAGCACAGGAGATACAGCAATACGAACTATGAAGGAAAAGTAAAAACTCACAAATGTTTATCACTATATTTCTCCCACGTAAATACTGATAGGAAGCTGTAATTCTGCACAATAGGGGAGGTAAATGAGTACTATAATTCTACATATTTGCTAACAGATAACACCAATAGAACAGGAGATACAGCAATACGAACTATGATGGAAATGTAAAAACTCACAAACATTCATCGCTTTATTTCTCACAAGAAAATACAGAAAGGAAGCTGTAGTTATGCACAATAGTGGAGGTAAACGAATACTATAATTCTACACATTTGGTAAGAGATTACAACAGTAGGACAGGAGATACAGCAATACGAAATATGGTGGAAATGTAAAAACTCACCTTGCATCGCCTTATATCTCCCACAAAAATACTGATAGGAAGGTATTTGCGGAAACGAAGAAAGAGAATATGGAATTTGAATGATAGCTTAAAACAAATTTTATTGGAAATCAGTTTTAACAAACTGTTTAGAGAAACAACTTGAGTTTGAATTTATAGTCGATTAAAAAGAGAAGATTAAAAAAATAAATTAAAAAACTTATTATATCAATTGTAGAAATCATTTGGGTGAAATTGTTATCGATAATTTTGAACGTATTGTCGATTTAAAAGTATATATTTTAATGTATATCAAATGTATTTAGTAACTAATAAAAGAAAACAATTTTGGGCCTAGCAAGATTGATTATTTTGAACCTATAGTCAATCGAAAAGAAAGGCTTAAAGATTACATCATATAAGTTAAGTAATCTATATATCAAAAAGGTATAGAAATTAAGATACATACTTTTTATATCATTAAAAACTAAGGAATTAACCAGCACTGAACGTTGTCAAGACGTAGCGTTATTATTAATTTGTTAATATTAATTAAATAATAAAATTTTATTTGCATGCAATAAATAAATATATCAATGAAATTTAAAATAAATAATAGATAATAACGACTTACTCAGTTTAATGAATGTAAAAATCCATCAGCATCTCAGTAGATCACCAGTCCAATATCACTTGACACTTGACACTAGTTAAAATAACACTATTTGCACTAAAACTCATTATCACGCACTAAGTACAACTTAAACACAATTTATAAAATTGAATTTCACTTTAACACTCTCTAATATTCACTTAAAAATTCACGGCAATACAGAGATACCACTAACGAGTTAAAGATGGCCGCCGGTAACTGGCCAGACAGATCAGCTGTTAAAGGTAGGTTATCTAAGCAGTGTGACCAACTTTTTTTTATATATATATTTTCATACATAATCTATAAAAATTAAATGTAATTAGTGAATGTGTAATAAACGGATTAGGGATTTTATCTCATCGATTTATTTTAAAGAAGATTTTAAAATATCAAACAAGTTTTAATATGTATGCAAATAAGACCAACTACCGATTAGGTGTCGTTTACGGAAGCGACTAGCAAACACACTTTACTATAAATTTTTATATTTGATAAACTATCAATTCCCCTAATTTATTTAATAATAAAAAATTATTAAATTCAAAACACAGTATTGTCTGTGACGAGAGAAAACTGTCCGGGGGCCGGCAGTACACTGAAAAAAAATTCCATGCGCCAATAATCTCAGATGTTTGGCTCGCCTTAAATCATTTAAAAAAAATAATAAAAATTATTTCTCTAAATATCGTATAATTAAACGATCCACATTAAAATACCATAAATTTTGTTTGAAGCTAGATAATTTTAATAAATTCAGTTTAATAGTAGAATAAGTCTAGGACTACCACAGTACAGCAGCTCTAGAAACTGAGATGTCGGTCAGTATTTGTAAGTAAAGAAATGACGTTGTAATTAATTATAAATGTGTAAGTGTTTTTGCTTGTGATGTGAACCGAGCATATCACTAAGGAGACCGCGCTAGCATGCTTGTGATCAGCCCAGCGTGAGCACGCTACAGCCAATTCAAACATTTTATACTCTCTAAAGCGTAAATAAATAATTACGCCTCAAAAAGCAAATAAAAAGGCATGTAATATAACCAAATATAATCAAATTAATTAATTTCTTTCTTTTTCTTTTTAATCATTTTGTAATAAAACACACATGTATAAGGGTGAAGGGATAGAAATTGATAGTTCACTTGAACTATCCCTTATACGTAAATATTCTATGCCTCATTGATACCTTCCTACAAATGCACAAAATCTATTATTATTAATATAGGCGCCACGGTAGTCGAGCGGTTAGAGGCGAGACCTGTAAAGCTAATATATATTGTGGTACTGGGTTTGATTCCCGGTGTAGAGGCCTTGGATTTTATTTAATGGTTAATCAAAACTGTCCGGTAGGACAGTTGTATAAGGGTTGATCGTCAAAAACTGCACGAAAAAGCGTAACGTTGAAAAACACCCAACTTTGACAATTTTTTTCTCTTTTTCTATAAAAGATAAAATTCCCAAATTTTCTTTAAAATAAAGGGCAAACCCTCCTTTATGACTGTAATTTTTTTGCAACAACCCAGATCTAATAGGTTTCGAGAAAAAAGTTGCCGAAAATGTGCAAAAACCGCTTTTTCAAAAAATGTTCTTGTTCTTGTTCTTCTTCTTCTTGTTACCTTTTTTGTAAACAACGTAGCGCCTAAACGCGCGAACCGATATTCATAAATGAAGTGTCATTCGATTCGGAATTTTATGTAGATGTGCCTTTTGGGGGTCTCGACCCTGTACATCGAATGGGAGAGGAGTTAGCCCCCTTAATGTAAGGCCCCCTCCAAAATTATTATTACTAATTACTCTGTAAATCTTGGCCCGATTTTGTTAAAATTTGGTAGGATGATAGGCTTAGGGCTCCCCTACGTAACATTTAAGCGGCGATCAACTCTTACACTTGTTAAGGGGAAGTATAGCAATCGTTGCAAATTATCGACATGTGAACCGATTTTCATGAATGAAGTGTTACTCGAATCGAAATTTTGTACAGATTTGCCCTTTAAAAGTCTCGACGCCGTGCCTCATAAGGAGGGGAGTTTGCGCCACCCTAATAAGGCCCTTTCTAAAACTATTATTACCAATATTTCTATAACGCTTTGTCCGATTTTGATAAAATTCAGCTCGAATAAGTGGTTAAAGCTCATCTACGTTGCTGATGCTCTTGCACCTACTAAGAGGAAGTACTGCAATCGTTTAAATTATCAAAGAGTGAACCGATTTAAATCAATGAATTGTCGTTCGATTAAAAAATCTATGCCTCTTTGCCTTTTAGGGAGAAGTACTGCAATCGTAGTTTATTTTTCTTACTCCTCTTAAAAGGAAGTACTGAAATCGCAGTTTAATTTTGCTATTTACGTACAAATACCTTCCTATGTTATTCAAAACGCTTTTTCAAAAAAATTGTTATTGAGGATGGTTTGGGGGAACGCAACTATAATTATTCTTTAAAAAGATCTCTCCAGTGGTAGTTACGGTTCCGATTGAACACCTTATCAGATTATAATGATAGAATTGCTTATTCCAAATTTTAAAAAAATCTGTAAAGCAGATATGTAACTTTGTAAAATAGACAAAAAGGAAAATCTATCCAAAAGGTACAAAAATCTCCTTAACAAAAACTTACAGTTTCAAATGTTAAGTATAAGGGTCGATTAAACGCCAAAAGGTACACAAATCAGCGAGTACCCAACATTTCATTAATACTTCATTAATAGTCAAGTAATTCTACTGCATTAATTTTCATTAATAAGTTATTTTTTAGTATTTATTAGATGTCACAGTTGCTGGCCAGTTCATTTTTAATATTTTTTGTTATAATTATGATAAATCACATATAATATGTACATGCATGTTAAAGTAGAAAAAGACAAAGTTAGAGTCGGCTACTGTCTTGAATTCGTCTTACCGAAATATTCGTGAGCACAAATAACACTCAGTTAATAACAAGTAGATTATTCAACAACAATTATTCATTTCTCAATTGTAATTTAATTTAGTCCCCCTAATTTTACTTATAGTAAAATACTGGAATAATTAGCTGTCCTAAATATATGCATATCTTATTTATTTTATATTACATATATACAACATTGTGGGAAGAACACCTACATTGAGAGTGTAATTGAAGAAAACTATATTATTTGCGATAAAGCCAGATAATTATTACCTATTACTATAAACGTTTGACTACTTCATAAAATAACAATTGCTTTAATCGAAGAATGAACTTAAACCGACGATTTTTATTTAAAAATAAAAATAAATAAATGAAATAAACAAAATCATTGATGTAAGTTTTTTATAAAAAAAGGTTTTGAATTTTTTAGCCTCATAATTTTTTTTTATTTTTTATAACGTTTTTCTTTTTAACCTGTAATTAATAGTTTGATTATTATAAATAACTAGATATTACAGTCAATCTACAGTGCTACTTGAACATATATTTAGTAGACGAAAATGGCCAGCATAAGGGTCTGTGACATCTAATAAATTCTAAAAAATAACTTATTAATGAAAATTAATGCAGTAGAATTACTTGACTATTAATGAAGTATTAATGAAATGTTGGGTACTCGCTGATTTGTGTACCTTTTGGCGTTTAATCAACCCTTATACTTAACATTTGAAACTGTAAGTTTTTGTTAAGGAGTAAAAGAAATTTACAGTAACGTATGTTTGATAGTCGCCTCCGTCCACGACACCTAATTTGGGTAGTTGGACGTAAAGCCTGCCTGAAAAAATAGGCAATTACTTTACTTTTTTATTATAATTTTTAAGGAAACGCCATAGATGTTCCAGAAATTCTGACTGATTGAGGAACTATTGTCTTTAAGATGAGAGATGGCTTTCAATGAATCCACTTAGAAAGATGAAGCGTAATGTAAAATAGGTAATAAGGGAAAAATCATAGCCCAACTCTGAAGAGACTTAACACAAAATAGACGTTTTGTCTGAAAAGTTGAAGGCCTCATTCAGTTTTTTTTTTTTTCTTAAATACTAACTACCTTTTAGTCGCCTAAACTTGAATGCTTGAAACACACCAAGCAAAGGGCAGTTTATGGCTTCTCTAGCCTAAGAAAAAAGGTAATTGCATTGGCATGAATAGTTGAAATTCCTAAGCAAATCTAGATAGAATGTTCAGCTATAAAGTTTGAGGGTCCGAAAGTGTCCGTGTGTTATGTTTTAGTGAATAGTCACCTAAACATTCTGAATACCAAAAAAAATTGTCAATGAGATTTAAAATAATTATTATTTTAAATCTCATTGACAATTTTTTGTGATAATAATCGCCTATTTTTACAGGCGGTGCTGGAACGTCCAACTACCAATTAGGTGTCAGTGGACAGCGGGCAGAAGCTCGTACTTTACTATAAACAATTTTTTTTAATAAATAAAAAGTTGTCATACACGGGATTCGATCTGGTGATCTTCCACACACAAAGCCAAGCTCTTGACCACTAGACCAACACTCGCCCTAATGTTCAACTATAGATTTAACAAGGTAACATATGCAATCTGCTGGTCTTGAAATTTTAAATCGTTTTAGCACTAGTCTTGATGCTAAGATCTCAGAAATTCTAACTTTCATAAGTGTTACGCATCCAAAAGAGCGATTTGATTTTCAATTTGCTCTTGGTAAAGCTGCTTGTTTATTGGGCTAGCGAATCTAGCCTCGAACGTCCTATTTTTTGGGCGAATTAATTCATCACATGGGAGTGCAGTAGAGCCTCATCTGGCACTAGTGGTCGTAATTGGTCTAATTAAAGATGACAGGGAAATATCTCCGCCTACCTTTGGGGAAAAAAGAGTAAGAAAAAGTGGAAAAGGAGTTGATCCCGATTCATGAAATAATTATTGACATGTCAACAAGAAAGATGTTGCTATATCATGTTACCTAATTATGTTATCTCCACATTTGTATTTAATAATCTAGCTGCTAAAAAATATTGAGCACTGGGTGTATCTCGAATGAAATCAGTTTAATCTTAGCAAATCCAATTACGACTGGCTGGATATTTATCACAATCAACTGCCGCTTTAATTACAATTGATCATTTTCATAACTGTATCTTATTTTATTCATTAATGATATTTTTATTTAATACACCATATTTATAGTCTAACGTAAAAATTAATACCTTCCATATTATTGGATTAAATATGGAAGAAACACCCAAGTGATGGTACGTTTTTCCTCATTTATTTTTAAACCGTTGTTAGAATTATTAATTAGATCGCTTCTTTTAGCCAGGTGTGCCAACTGACTACAGTTGCGAGTCTTTTTTTTTCTATAATAAAGTAAACGCTTTCTCTAAACTACATTTTATAAATAGTAAATTTACTCCTTGAAACATTTATTGTAGTTTCACTTAAATGAATGTTTAGATTTTGTAAGGATAGTGTTAAGCCCGTAGGTTGAGTAGATTAAAAGAATATTTCTAATCGGAATGGCTCTTGTAACTCAAATAATAGAATCTATTAAATCTAGCGTAGTAAAAAGTAATGACCTAGACACTGCAAAGCGATTTTAAGATTTGCTTAAATAGACAATTGGTAGATTTAGATCATAGTGGAGACATATGACGTGGTAACAGCATGATAAACTGATGATTTAATGCTGTGGTATTGGACTGGATATTGTGGTAGATGCATAATTAATAAACTAGCAGATAATGCGTCACTGATTAGCTGCGGACTTGCATCACTATCTTTGTCAGTTAGAGAGCTTCAGGATCTACTAAACAATGTGGTGATGGAATGCTTCTTACTTTGGTTCTCACAGTCGTAAGTGATAAATATCCAGTGGATTTCTAGCCAACTAGGAATTACAGCGACGTCCTTAATTTTGCTTTTTTTACGAGAAATACAGGTGTAATTAGGTATTTGTTGGAGAAAAAACTGAAGGAGGATGTAGTTGCTTCGTCTCAAGGTTTCCTGCCTTCAAATAATCCACGAAGGAGTACAAATAGATAGCTGATTCAATGAAAAAGAAGAAGAAAGATGTGGAGGACCAGACTGAAAAGGACAGTCAAAAGGTATTAATAGACTGAAGTTGACTGCTCCCAAAAGGTAGCCTAGAATAATGAAACATGAAAGTTACCTTTAGCATAATTATGAAATGAAAGGGGAGGGCTGGGAGCTAAAGAAACTGCACTCCCCGTTCTGCATAGAAACCCAGATGAACTGCGAAAAGCGAGTGCAGATGGAGAGGCCCAGCTAATTGAAGCTGTAATGATTGCAAAGTTATAAAAGGTATGTGAGGAAACGATATAATTTAAACTGCATGAATACATAAAAAAGTAATCTCTCAATAGAATTGGTGATACACAGGCAGTTTTGGATTGATTTGACTATGGCAATCAACCGAAAAGCTATGAAACTATAAATAGTAAAGTCTTGAAAAGTATAGTCTTTCATCTAAATAGATGAAACTTCTTGGAAAAAAAGAAAATACGACTACGTAGGATACTAATAGACCAATGCGACTAGCTGTGTAAAGTTGGAAACATAGTGGAGCGGCGAGCAAAGCGGCGATGATAGCTGCTTCAGATCAAAGAGAGCGACGAGCAACCAGCAAAGAGTCGCATGCACATAGTGACGAGTTTAGACGCGTTTCTCCTTTCGACGAAACAATATGGAGGAATTATTTCTATATGAAAATTCTTCCTTGCAAAATTTGGTATTTAAAGCAGCTTAGAAGCAGGAGCAGCAGTGTATAAACATATTTAGACATGAACTTGGTGAATTCCATTACTGGTACCAACAACTTCGGGAGCATTGTTAACTTGTGTTTGTTTTCGTCGCTTTGCTCTTCGCTATCATCGCCGCTTTGCTCGCCGCTCCACTATGTTTCCAGTCTGAGTATTTCGATTTCTCGCCGGAAATATACCCTTTGGTTCAAAAACAAAAAAAGAAAGCGTTTTCAAGATTTTGGGCAAAATAAACACTGGACAACACTTTAATTTAACCAGGAAAATTTTGATTGAAAGCAATTCTGAGCGAGGCAAGTTCTTGGGATTTTATCTAAATTGCTCATTAAACATTGTAAGGATTAGTTAGGTAACCAAAATTTCCAATTTCAAAACAATTAGAAGTGCCATTTTGTTAAATAGTTTTTTTTAGAAAATTTTAGATTTAATTAATTTTATTTTTATTTATTAATTAATGAAAAAGAAATCTAGATTGTAGATAAAATGTAGATAAATAGGGGGATAATTTTAAAGCGAAAATTTCAAATTTGAAATTTAAATTTACTTAAATTGCGGTAAGACAAAGTTATGTGTGTTCACAACAGAATTTTGTACGCGCCAACTCCTGAATCAGTTGTCTTGGACAAAGACAAATAGCTAGGATAATCGACACAAACTTCTCATTATTAAAAAAAAATTTAAGGCTTAGACCGAGAATCGAACCCAGACAAATGCAACCTTAATTTTGCAGTTTCTCGTCTTTAAACGTTTAAGCTATTGTAGCGCCTATATATTTGCGTATTACTTAGTTTAAATGAAATTTAAATGTAAATTTCCGTTGAATTTCCTATCTGAATGGGCAATTTCTAAAGTTACACCATTGATCTTTTCAGCATCACTGTGAGCATCATTAACGGCTCCCTAACACTAATTACACTTAACCGTAAAATATTATTTTTCCATTAATTGATTGTGAACTTTCAAAGAGTTAGATTTAGAAGTCAAGATTCAACGGACTTTTCCGATCAATCATCAATATTTGACACCTTTGGACATTTAGAACTGGAGAAGTAAACCCCCTCTCATGGCGGTTACTTAGGAACTAAACTGTCTTAAGGGGAAGCAAGTAAACAATAACTAATTACGTAAGAATGTAACACTAATCTCGGAGAAAAGTTTCTCTGAGAACGAGACCTTTCGGATTTTCATATAAAAATGATAGGTTCAGTAAAGTAATACTTTCAGGCGGGGCTTAACGTCCTACTACCAATTAGATGTCGTGGACGGCGGCGGAAGCTCATACTTTACTATAAACAATTTTTTTCTAACAAATAAAAAGTAGCCATATGCTGGATTCGATCCAGGGATCTCCTACACACAAAGCCAAGCTCTTGACCACTAGACCAACACCCGGCACTTGCGTTTTTCGTTTAAAAACTGCTAGTTGTGTCTTCAACGACTTGCCTCTCACCACAAATTCCTAAGGTTATCTTCCATGTTCTTTTGCAGGATGGCGAGAAAAATAATACTGAACTGGAAATTCAACCTTTTTTGTTTGACAGAACATACAAATAATTGAACCTAAATTTATATACAATATGATTCATCATACCTATTTTCAGAAATATTCATACAGAATATATAGATTTATATTAATTATTTATGTAGGTAGTTATTATATCAAAACATTGTAACTAAAATTTAATCAGAGTTATTCTATGTTATGTGTTTATAAAGCTAATAATTGAACTGCTAGACCAGCCAAGCATCTACACTGCCATGCATGTTTACAGTAGTTTGCCACACTAATCAAGTCTTTACCATCTAAATGCAATAATTCATTTAAACTCAAAATATCTTTTTAACAAAAAAAAATAAGTCAACCTAAATTCCTTTAGTGTGGGACACCTGGCAATCAAATGCAATATATTTTCATTTTCGTTCCAACTGCAAAAAGAGCGTAGATTTAGTTGTTAAGATTAATTATAGTGGTTGTAGTAAATAAATCCGTTCTCTTCTCGCTTTCAAAATCCATGAAATTATTGTGGAATCAAACTTCGGATTCGTAAAATATAGATACTTACATAGATTCTTATATTAATTTATATTTTATTTCACCCAAAATGTTGCCAATTTTGATATCCTTGTTTAACAAATTTGCAAGCTCAATATGTAGCTCTACCACTGTTTCTATCAAAAAATAAAATAAATAGATTACCATGTTTAGAGAAAATTTTGGGAATAAACAATAAAAAGATTACTTAAAAAATGCAATTATATTGCAAGTGCGTATACGAGGGTCGTTTGAAAAGTCCGTGCAAAGTCAGAGAGATAGCACTACTGGCGCGTATCGAGGTTATGTTTAGTTAGTAGCATCTCTTGGAAGAACACACACCAAGTTTCAGCCAGATCGGTCTATTTTTTTGTGTTTGGCATTCGTTTGAATCGAGGAAGTCGAGTGATTTTCAAAAAATGGACGAAAAAGAATTTCGTGTGTTGATTAAACACTACTTTATGAAAGGCAAAACGCCTCAGGAGACTAAAGAGAAGCTTGATAAACATTATGGTGACTCTGCACCTTCGATTAGAACAGTTTATAAGTAGTTTCAAAATTTTCGGAGTGGCCATATGGGCACAAGTGACGCTGAACGTTCTGGACGCCCTGTTGAGGTTACTACTCCAGAAATCATTGATAAAATCCATGATATGGTGATGGATGACAGAAGTGTGAAAGTGCATGAGATTGCTAGTGCTGTGGGCATCTCGAATGAACGGGTACATAATATTTTGCATCAACATTTGGACATGACAAAGCTATCCGCAAGATGGGTGCCGCGATTGCTCACGCTTGACCAAAAACGAAATCGTGTGAAGTGTTGCAAGGACGGTTTGCAGCTGATCCAGAAGAATCCGCAGGACTTTAAGCGTCGTTTCGTCACTGTGGTTGAAACATGGATACATCACTACACTCCTGAGACCAAAGAACAATCTAAAGAATGGGTTACCAAGGGGGAATCTGCGCCAAAAAAGGCGAAGACCGTTCCTTCGGCCGGAAAGATTATGGCGACTGTCTTTTGGGATTCGCAAGGAATAATCCTCATCGACTATCTGGAAAAGGGTAAAACTATTACAGGTGCATATTATTCATCGGACTACTATTTGTTCCCCAATATGAATAAATGGCTGGCGGGAAAAAGATTTTATTCAAACGAGGAGGTGATTGCAGAAACGAATGGCTATTTTTCAGACTTGGACAAATCCTATTATTCGGAAGGGATCAACAAACTAGAGCAGCGTTGGACGAAGTGTATAAGCCTAAAAGGAGACTATGTTGAAAAATAAAAAAGGTTTACCCCAAAAAATTAAGTAGTTTTTATTTTTGCACGGACTTTTCAAACGACCCTTGTAATTTTGATTAAAGAATGAACAGTGCATGAATGTAACATTGTTAAGTAGTAACATAAGGAATAATTTCGCATTATTATCATTAATTTATAAACACAGCTTTTGAGAGTTCGATACGCGGCTGGTACAAGGCACGAGGACCGCGCTCTGAATTATCTTTTGATTGATGATCCTTAAGCATTAAACCAGAAAATAGGGAATTTAATTTCCTACGTTCATAAGTAACAAGCCATTCAATGTTAAGGTATTGTTTAACGGGGCACGTTCATTTTAAAGTACTGGGAGATTCATCAATTTGCTAGCAAATGGTGAAATTTTCAAGTCTCCTTCAATTAATAACACTTCAAAACCATGTGTAAAATAAAAATTTTAAAGAGTTACCTTCTTGGGAGATGTATTGGACCCACAGCTATTTTTTTTTATTTCTCGGTCTTGGCTACCCTGCGGGTATCTCTAGCCTAACAACACGTACAAAACTACTGATATTCTAGGCGTCGTGAAGACGAAATATCGAGTTTTCTTTACTTATTTAATATATTCCAACTCCTAATTCTGTGTGTATTGTTAAGGCTGAAATCAACTCTAAATAAATTGTTTCCGATTTATGTAACTGAGTCCCAGTGGGAATTTAAAAGTAGCAGTAACTGTTCAGGCAATCACATTACTAAATTCCAGCATTTAAACGCTAAACACTCTTTCTGGGGACAGATTTACTTCAAGTTTTACAAGAAAGAAGGTCGGACCAAGATCATCCGCGCTTTAAAGAATCCGCAGATGAGCGATTTTCAAGATTGAATTTACTACAAGATAGGACAATTACGAGTGCACACTCCAAAATTGTAAATTCTGTACACATTACATTTTCTTTTCGTAGTACCATTAGACTCCCTGCTGCAAAAACCTGTTTAACTTGTCCACAGCCTCAAAGCAATTGAACCTTGAAAGCCTTCCAAATCCTATTACTACTATAGTATCCGCAAAACGCTAGTTTATTTAAAAAAAAAAACAAATAAACAAAATGAACCAATAAATTGCGAGATCTTGTCTGGTATACGTATGAACCAATCAACGTAACAAAATACAATAGCGGCCACGCCTCTGGTTGTGATTGGTCTAGAATCTAGGGCACTTTTAAAGTATGATCTGGGTTGCAACGGTTGCTATTTTTTTAACCCAACAGTTTCTAGCCACATAGAATTTGCTTATCCGCATGTATAGGTCTTTCGCTTAAGTTATCTTGAGCCGGCTGTTGCCAGCAACTGGGGTACTGACACCTTGCCTCTTCGTCAACTTCTCACATCGGCTGATTTTTTTTGTTTGGTTTTAATTCAAGGCACATAAAAATCTGAGTCCATTGGCACTCGGTACTTTATTGCTGGACTTCTCTCATTACAGAAAACACTGTCCACCATCGGATTTTGAGTTACTAGGAAGAAAAAAAAAACTGTAAGGAATAAAACTTAATATTTTGTTTTCTCTCATCCTATTTGAATTCCTTATTAATATTTTACAATGTTCTAAGAAGCCACTGGAATGCTTCAATGCCATCTACTGACAAAAATCCCAGCTCGGTATCTCAAGCTGTTTTACGAGACAAAACAAAAAAAGTCATCATCACAAAATTACTGTGTCTTTGTTGTAGGTTTAAAGACTCTATTAGAAATGACTGAATGAAAAAGTGACTCCACTTTATTTCTTTAAAAAGTGTTTTTAATTTATTTTTCTTTTTTGCTTTTTTTTTTTTAAATCAACATCTATCTGTTTGTTACTTACTACCCTTTTTAGTAGACCAGGGAATTTAGGTTATCTTAATTTCGTCGACATCCTAAGGGGCAGAAGAGAGAGGAGCCTTTTGTAAAGAGAGGTAAGGAATGTGTTACGGTTTAGGATTTATTCCTGGCAATATAAAATGCTGAGAGTTTGAAAAGAGTGGGGGGGATTGAGGAGAGAGGGAAATGAATCGCCATGGCCGACACTTTGAAGCGGTAACGCTACTGCACGGCCTTAACTACACAAACCTACCAGTTCAAACTCTTTAAATTACTGCTAATCTACCTACTCCATCAGAGGGGTGGTCCTAAACAGCAGACGGGGCAACGCCGTTCGACGATAGCAATTCTTTTTGAGAGCGATACACACCCCGGCCTAGCACATCTGCGAACGCTCCCGTCTAACACCAATTTCCCAACCAATACTCTCAGAACGAATCCATTCTGTTCAACTGCGTTGAATTACAATTTTAAACTCTTTAATGCTCACTTAACTATTATAAACTAGAAATCATCTATTGCTTTTATCTTCTATAACTATTTTTTTTTTTCTTTTCTTTTGATTAAAAGATCGTTTTGGTTTTTCTGATTTTGGTTTGATATCATTATCACATTTTAGGCTGGAAACATAGTGGAGCGGCGATGATAGTTGTTTCAGATCAAAGAGAGCGACGAGCAGCGAGCAAAGAATCGCATGCACATAGTGTCCGAGTTTAGTCGCGTTCTCCTTTCGACCAAACAAGATGGAGGAACTATTTCTATATGAAAATTCTTCCTTGCAAAATTTGTGTATTTACAGCAGCTTAGTAGTAGGAGCTGCAGTGTACATGATATAAATAAGTCTAGAAATGAACTTGGTGAATTCCATCACTTGTACCAACAACTTCGGGAGCATCCTAGCAAGATTCATTCGTATTTTAGAATATCTATTTCAACATTTGATTACATACTAGTCCAGTGTAACCCCATTAATCCTAGCAGTTACTTTAAGGTAACAAAATAGAAATATATGCAGATAAAAAGAAATTAGTCAATTTAAAAAAAAACAATAATTTTATTAAATCACTACTCCATGATTTGTCGTAAATTAATGTTGTTCATCTGAAAAACTGGAGTAGTACGACGCTACAGAAGAAGGATTGGAGAATTCGTTCTGATCAGAAGTAGTAGGACGTGAAAATGTAATTTAATTTTGCCTAGTATTTAGATGAAAGTTAGCATTAAGGGATTGAGAACCAAATTAAATGTAGCAAAAATTACCTGAATTCTCCATTAACTACTAATTGTTAATTAATTTTAACTATTAATTATTAATTGTTAAAAACTATTGTAGCTTCGCAAATATTATGGTTCCCACTGAGGTTTCATTAAACAACTAAACCAATAAATGTATTAATATCCATAACTTATGAGCAATAACCTTTAAAATTGAGCGCGATGAGAGCGAAGGAATCGAACATGTCATAACGCTTTGCTCTACTCTCTGAAGATAGCGTTGCTCTATCTTCGCTTTGCTCGCCACTATGCACGGTCCCATATGTTAACTTGCGTTTGTTTTCGCCGCTTTGCTCTTCGCTATCATCGCCGCTTCGCTCGCCGCTCCACTATGTTTCCAGCCTTATGCTCTAACCTTCTGGCCGAAATCCATCAATCGGATTTACTTCAAATAAAAATTTAGGCATTAAATGGACACTATTATGATTACAGCAATTAGAAAAAGAAAATCATACAAAAATCTGAGGAGCTCATTGACACCCAGAGCTTTTTACAGTTTTCTGCCGGCCTTTGGACAGTGTTCTCTCTTAAAAGAAACATTTTCTCTCTAGACAGTGTACTACCAGAAATAAAACCAGCGTCTGGTTACTAAACCGGGATTACCACGAGAGAATTCTGTAGCCTCTTAGTTAGTCGTTAGAAATGCATACCAAATATATTATTTCAAATTTTGTTTTCAATTCTACGATTGTCTCTGTAAGCCTGGTGCACTTACAGCTCTTAAGTAGTTCTAAAATTTTTATTTTTAAAGAGTTTTTTTTGGAGGGAAATTTTGTCGAAACCACTGGGGACTTAGAAAGTGTGGTTCAGCTTTCCCCATAAATACCATTTCATTTAACACTAAACCTACCGACATTTACGCATAACTATTCCTACCGTGACCGGTCAAATGACCGGACTTTAAAATTACTTAAATTTCTTATTTTAGACTGAGGATAATAATTATTGAACAATGAAAAAGCATAGTTTTTACTCTTTATTGCTTCATTTTTTATAATTATAGGCTTCTCAATCGCACATTTCCCGCATACGTATTTTTTACATTTTAGACAGCATTTTTTAGTCTTATTGCCTTTACAGTATCTTATTTGGCTATTTTCCGACCACTTGTTCGTGTACAAATATTTGTCATGCTTTTGCAATGGTTACAAAAATTTTGCCTTGAAATTTCACTTCCGGTAGTGGGAACAATTTGTCCTTGGAAGAGATATAAGCTCTTAGAACAGTTTTGACTATTTTCTACGAATTTGTTCCAAAATTTGGAAATCAAAGTAAAATTTATCGGTTTGTAAACGATTATTTCTTTGATCCACTCGAATAAATCTCACAATTTCCGTCTATACATTTATGCTCACAGTGTTTAAGAAGAATGCTCGTCCCTATTTTTTGTCCAATAGAAAAGGGCAATATCGTACATTTTTTGGCTCGTACACACCACATGCAAACAATAATCCGATAAATGCATTATCAAATTGAGTTTTCGAGAGAATTCTGTTACAAAAAAAAAAAAAAAAAAAAAAGTAAATAAAATGAAAATATTCAGCCGGTCAAATGACCGGTCGCGGTAGTTAAGACGGACTACAAATTTTTCTCAAAAATCAAATATTAGGAAAAGAAGTGAATATTAAAAAAACAATTGTATACATATTTTAGGAAAAGTCGTGAAGTTTAATGGCGGTAATTAGAAAATTTAAATCAAATTTAAAAAACGGTCAATTGACTGGTCGTGGTAGGTTTAGTGTTAAATTTATGGACTTTAAAATTCTTTAATATTAATAAGGATTGAAATTTACAGGAAATTCTGAATTTGAAAGAAGTTGGCTTACTGGTAAAGCCAATTTTCCTAAGGACATTTTTCATTTTTAGCTTTTATCGACTTTTTTTTAATTTTTTTAAATGTTTAATTTAAAGTACAAAGAACAAGTTCAATATTGAAGACAGCTACTGTTTGGTACAAATTTTATGTTTTAAAAATATTTAATTACGAAATTTGAGACAATAGAAACCAGTGGTTCTGAGCTAAAAATAGATTTATTTGTATTTTTTATACTCAAAAATTTGCAGAAAGAAAAATTCAATCTACCAAGTTTAACTGAGAGAATATTTTGATTGAATGTTGTGGCATATTTCACAGCTAACATACCTCGGATCACTAAATGTTTGCAGGTAAAATTAGTTGAAGATATTAGACATGTAGATGGTATGGATTAAACGCTCGCTTGCCGGGTGTGGATTAGGTATTTTCAGCTTATTGTTTGGGAATGTTTTGAAAAACGTTTCTTTTGTAGAACAAGAGTACCTGCACTGTTGAATCTTTAACAAAGGCAAAGCAAAGCAAAACGGGAAGGGGGGCTAGATTAGTGATTTGAAGAGCTAGACAAACTAGAAAGCAGTAACTAGAAGCCCGATAGGGTGGTACCCATAGAAATAGAGACACCCCTATATCATAAGCTAGTTGGCTACAAGTAGCACTTCTTCGGGCCCAGCAATAATGTACTCTAGTTAGATTATAAATCTTACCCAGACCTCAGTCCTTACCCGGCTTCCACCTAGTCCACCAACAATTTATTAACCTCTACAACTAATTTGTCAGCAATTTTTTGCAAACGCACCATCACACGCATAACCTTTCTATTAAATGTAAGTTATCGCCATAGTCTGTTCGATTTTAACCAACTAAAGGTTTAATACTTGAATGGTAAACTTTGATTTTGCGTTTTTAATTGGTATTCTGGATCCGTAATTAATCTGAAATGATTTTTTATTACTTAATGTTTTGCTCACTTATACTCTTTCTCTATAGTAGAGCAATAATAGTTAGCTCCTAGTAAAAGAAAATCTAAGAGATATCCATTCCTCATTTCTTTCCCAAAATAATATTTACTGTAATTATTATAAGTATAAATAGTTCAAATGTAGTAAAATTTTTATGTTATTCAAAGACGTTAAAAGCAAAAAAACTGCAGCGAAGTTGTAGGAAGTATCAGTAATAGCTGATTTCATGTTTATAACCAGAGGTATTATTAGAACAAAGCGTTTTCTAGCTAGACTGTTTCAAGTTGAATGAAAAGAATAAAACATGGTTGTTAGCATTTCAGAACTACAATATGTAGAAAATGCAAAAGATGCGGTCTAACTACAAATTATTACAGCATTCTTCAAATCGTGTACTGTAATTAAACATTTGACAAATGATTCTCGAAGCATATCCGTCGAAAAAGAGTATTGTGCGTACAAAAAAAAGGCAGTAAATGAAGGTAGCATTGCTGTTCTTTTGTAAGATCAAGCACAGGTTTTGTGATTAAATATATTCTTTTATTACGAGCGATAATTTAGGCATTAATGAGTCTTTAAAATATAGAATATTATTAAAATACCATTAATTGATTCGTGTGACTGGAACAATTAGAACTTGTCTAAAATTTTCTAATAAAAAAAATAGTAGTTGAGAGGGGTGCACCTTTGAACAGTTCTAATTTCTCGCCAAATATTTGAAACATGATTGGTAATTTTCTCCATATGTTGTGGTAGACCTGTTGTATAATTGTGACAGAGTTTCGCTTCGTTTTCATTGTTTGGTAAAGTCAGAAATGAGGAATGTTATTTTTTGTAAGGTGGAAGTAAGATTTTTTGTAGCATCTTTGGAAGTGTATTATAGAAGATTGTAGTGGACAAGGTGTAAGTATTGTTAGTCCAAATTAATATTTGGAATTCCTATTTTTAAACTTAGTATTTACTAAAGTCTATTTGCTTGCAAAAAGTGTTGGATATTATATTTTCTTTTATGGAAGGAGAGGGGGCACACATTTCAACATCACAGTTAAAATGTGCCCCTACCGACCTGCAAGAAGCGCAACGAACCGAACATTTTGTTCAAACTTCCTAAAACCATCACTTCGGGTACAACAACCTGAACTAGATTTCAGTGGTTTAAAAGAGAAAGTAATGTAGTAGTGAGAGAGAAATAACTGATAGAAGGTAGATTCAGAGTAAAGTAATATCATTTCTTTCTATTTTATATTGTGTTCAAAGCTATCCCCCCAGTGGGGGCAGATATTAACATTTGACACATTTTTAATTTAAAAAAACATAGATATGTATGTAAAGTACCAACTGTTTATTGATATAGATCTGTTAAGAAGACTTGAAAGTTGTAGAAAACAAAATAAAATGGTTCAATAATACAGATTCTGGTGCACTCTGTGAACAGAAAATGTAAATTCTGTTCTAATGTGCCCCCCTCTCCACTACTTAAAATTTTGATGTTAGTTTTCTGCAAGAAAAGTATCGAATGAAATGTGTTTTAGCAATTTCAGACAGATTGAGAACCCTTGGATCAAAGTGATTAGCCTTGAAGTATGGTGTCGTGGACGGAAGGCGGCTAGCTATACTTTACTGTAAAAAAAAATCCATATTAATGAATTACATAAAATCCATAAGACCATTTCAAAGAGTCGAATTTACCACAATACAACTTAGCTTTAGCTACAGTCGACGTCTCTAAACGTTTGGCTACCTTGTAAGATATGACATATTTGTGACAATAGTCGAGAATGTTTCATTTATTTACCCAAAAACCTACAGATTTATTCAATCTTTTGATTAAATTTGTATACATAATAATTAATAATGGTATAAACTAAGGAATGACCCAGTTTTGGCAAGCCCGGCCATTTAACTTACATGTTCTGGCTTGAATTCAGGGCATATGGGCGCCTAGACAATGGTCAGTATTCAATTGAATACGTGCGATAGGAATTTTCCCAATAATGAGTTCCATTGTCCTCAGGAAAGGATTGTAATCCTTTCTAATAATAAAAGCAGTCTCGTAAGAAATTATTCTACATTCCCTTGTCTTGTCTGTGGTTTTAAAAAAATAATAGAAAAAATATGAAACTACCAAGGCTGGAAACAATATGATTACAATCAGTCAATTCTTCTTCAAAAATGGAGGTTTTCTTAAAGATTTGCTGGCAGGTAAAAATCAATGTTTACATTGTTGCTGCGCGTTTACAATAAACAGAAATTAAATAATGGTACAAGAATAGTCTTACATAAATTTTTGAAAAAAAAGAAACTAAAAACGAATGCCTATCACCTTTATTTGAAAGAAAATTGATCTTTATATGTAAAGAGATTGCGAAGGCAGTGCAACTGTTAATAGAAACATTATACAATTAATTAGATTAAAATATGGTTAGGTTGGCAGTACTGGAGAACATCTTAGATTTTATCCATCGATGAACGCCTATTTACTGAATCTCTGACCAGTTACGAACTGTCAAAACGAAGATTATAATAAATCTTGGAGCAAGTAAATCATCTCAAAAAAGTAATGAGTTAGCATGTGTTGTACGAGATTGGAACCTAAGTGAAGTCGAATTCTCTACTTTAAACTCTACTTCTGATGTCAGAGTAAAGTCGGAAACCAGTCAGTGATATGATAAATCTGTGTTCTACAACGGATAAAATCAAATTAGATAATCTAAAAGAAAGTAGAAATTGCCACACCACTAAATTTCAGTGAACAAATTTGTACAATTTATCTTCCTAAAAATCTATACTAAAACCGTAAATGGCTTGTTTGGTAGACCGCATGGCAGGCTTGTATTTTGAGTGTTAACCAGTTACAACTATATAAGCCAGTAATACCGAACAAAGAAAATTTATAGCAAGCAGTTAAGTTGCAAATCTTTAAGGAAGAAGTAATTAAAGTATTAGGAATGTAACATAGCAAACAATATTCAATGTTGCGGTTTATTCAGTCCTTCACAAGTGACGTACACTGGAGTATGAATTTGGTCTTCTAAGTAAAGGTTCCTTGCAAGAGGAAGTAAGGAATGGTGAGGATTGAGTTGAATGGTAACTTTAGACCTTTCATCCATTCTGGAACGCATCCTGTAACACCTGAGCTGTCAGGTGTCCACAACGGGCTGTACTAGAAGCTAGAAGAAGTAAGGAATGGCGGAGATGGAGTTGAATGGCAACTTTAGATCTTTCATCCATTCTGGAACGCATCCTGAAACACCTGAGCTGTCAGGTGTCCACAACGGGCTGTACTAGAAGCTAGAAGAAGTAAGGAATGGCGAGGATTGAGTTGAATGGCAACTTTAGACCTTTCATCCATTCTGGAACGCATCCTGAAACACCTGAGCTGTCAGGTGTCCACAACGGGCTGTACTAGAAGCCAGGGGAAGTAAGGAATGGCGAGGATTGAGTTGAATGGCAACTTTAGACCTTTCATCCATTCTGGAATGCATCCTGAAACACCTGAGCTGTCAGGTGTCCACAACGGGCTGTACTAGAAGCCAGGGGAAGTAAGGAATGGCGAGGATTGAGTTGAATGGCAACTTTAGACTTTTTTTATGAGTTCAAAGGCTCATTGTTTTAGGCAAATAATTTAGAGATTATAAAAAATACAAATACCTTCATCAAAAAAGTGAAATAATGTTAAAGGTAAAATAAAAATTATTATTTGATAGTAATTATTTAAAGCAAAACTACTGTAAAATAACAGTTGTGAACACGTAAATAACTATCTGAAATTCGCAAAATGGCCACTTATACATTTGTTTAAATCCGAATTACTAAATAGTTAATTCTTACTAACGCTATCCAGATTATAAAACTGTTCATCAGAATGTCACTTTGAGAACCCTATACTTTTATTCCTTTTTTAGAATGTCCTAAAACGAATAATGGCTAGTACAATACGAGGGTCGTTTGAAAAGTCCGTGCAAAGTCAGAGAGATAGCACCACTGGCGCGTATCGAGGTTATGTTTAGTTAGTAGCATCTCTTTGAAGAACACACACCAAGTTTCAGCCGATCGGTCTATTTCTTTGTGTTTGGCATTCGTTTGAATCGAGGAAGTCGAGTGATTTTCAAAAAATGGACGAAAAAGAATTTCGTGTGTTGATTAAACACTTCTTTATGAAAGGCAAAACGCCTCAGGAGACTAAAGAGAAGCTTGATAAACATTATGGTGACTCTACACCTTCGATTAGAACAGTTTATAAGTGGTTTCAAAATTTTCGGAATGGCCATATGGGCACAAGTGACGCTGAACGTTCTGGACGCCCTGTTGAGGTTACTACTCCAGAAATCATTGATAAAATCCATGATATGGTGATGGATGACAGAAGAGTGAAGGTGCGTGAGATTGCTAGTGCTGTGGGCATCTCGAATGAACGGGTACATAATATTTTGCATCAACATTTGGACAAGACAAAGCTATCCGCAAGATGGGTGCCGCGATTGCTCACGCTTGACCAAAAACGAAATCGTGTGAAGTGTTGCAAGGACGGTTTGCAGCTGTTCCAGAAGAATCCGCAGGACTTTAAGCGTCGTTTCGTCACTGTGGATGAAACTTGGATACATCACTACACTCCTGAGACCAAAGAAGAATCTAAACAATTGGTTACCAAGGGGGAATCTGCGCCAAAAAAGGCGAAGACCGTTCCTTCGGCCGGAAAGATTATGGCGACTGTCTTTTAGGATTCGCAAGGAATAATCCTCATCGACTATCTGGAAAAGGGTAAAACTATTACAGGTGCATCCTTATTGGACCGTTTGAAAACCGAGCTGCAAGAAAAACGCCCACGATTGGCCCACAAAAAAAAGTCCTTTTCCATCACGACAACGCACCAGCTCACACCTCAGCAGTTGTGGTCGCAAAATTAATGGAAATAGGGTTCCAACTCGTTTCACATCCCCCCTATTCTCCAGACTTGGCTCCCTCGGACTACTATTTGTTCCCCAATATGAAGAAATGGCTGGCGGGAAAAAGATTTTATTCAAACGAGGAGGTGATTGCAGAAACGAATGGCTATTTTTCAGACTTGGACAAATCCTATTATTCGGAAGGGATCAACAAACTAGAGCAGCGTTGGACGAAGTGTGTAAGCCTAAAAGGAGACTATGTTGAAAAATAAAAAAGGTTTACCCCTAAAAATTAAGTAGTTTTTTTTTTTTGCACGGACTTTTCAAACGACCCTCGTACAAGTATGGAATGTACGTAATTCATGGGAGGTATTTTCGACAAAAAAATGTTTTCAGTAAGTGTAAGTTTGAAGACACTACTATGAATTGAACTTTTGAGTAAAACTAAAAGAATACAGAAAAAATAATTACATAAAAAGAAGATAAATCTAATCAACGAAGCGGTTGCCAAATCAAAGCATAAAGTTTCATCTTATAGTTTTGAGATAATTTATAAACATTTCTGGACCACAAAACGTATATTTCTGATAAGATGCAATTTCTAAAATTCGGCATGCATAATACTTGTAAGGAATAAGGTAAAAAGAGTAAAAAAGGAATAAGGTAAAAAAGGTAAAAGAGAGAATTTATAAAATCAAGTCAATATCATTTCCATTTTCAAAGATGTAAAAAGTAACAACCTCTCAAAATAAAACTAAATAATGTTCGGAATAAAATACATATTATTATTATTATTTATTAAATCAGATAAGGTAAAAATATTGTAAGAAGTAACAAAAAAGGGACTTTCTAAACATGAAATATGATATTTTTTGTAAAAAAATATATAATATACAGAAAAATTTTCCACATGAAGCCTGAAGTTCGTAAAAAGAGGTAATCAAAAATACGAAGAATAAACAGCTTTTCCAAAATAGAACTAGCTTGTATGAAAGATACAGACGATTTTCTCTAACTGTAAAAACTAGCTCGCCTAGTGCGAACGTTTTGTTGTCAGCTCTTGTAAGTACTACTAGCATTCTACTCCAGAAGCTCAGTCAAATTTGAGCCCAAACTTAATATTAGCCAAAATATTCCTAATAAAATTAGAAAACTTCTGTTTGGTACATTTAGAAAAAATACTCAGCAAGTCTTTTAATTGAGAAACAGTTTAAGCTGATCTAGTTTCTGAACCACAATTGGAATGCTGAACAATACCTGATCTACCCAACGAATTGCTTAGTTTGGGTCATGAACTACGGGGGACTGCTTTGGCAGCAGCAGGCTGTTTAAACACTGCTATTACAAGATGAAGAAGAACAAAAACGATCTCAAGAACAATTAACTATTTCTAAAAATGCCATTCTTTCCCAAATTCAGAAAATTTGTGCCTCTTGTGGCCGCGATGCCGTGAGGCATAGGTCCCGTCCCACCCTTTAAGATCTAAAAAATCTAACCTAGAAGCGATTAGCTATCAAGCATACATCCATTTCTAGACAAATCTATTTCTCAGAAAACTCAATTCGTTGAAAATAGCACTATGGATGCAGTTCTAACAAGAGAAGGTTAGAAGGAAGGAGATATAGTTGAAGAGAGCTTCCAGTATTTGGTAAGAGGGTTGCACAGATCTGCAACTCGGGTGGGACCAGTGAGCAAGGATAACATTTACTCGTATGATAATTGCCGAAGGGTGGCCTGGAATTGGAAAGCCCCATTCTAGAGCCGTGCTTGCAACAAGACCCCCCTCACCACACCGACTACGAAAAATCAACAAAGCGAGCCCAGCTGTACGCTCTCTCACATGCTAGTGACGTCCATGCATAAATGTATCAATGCTTCGCAGTACTCTCATGGTCGAGTTCAGCTTCACTGCGCGTCTCACAAGGGGCTGTTGCTTCAGGTAGTACTAATCTGTGAAACAATTTAAAATATCTGCTAACAAAATTTCGTACAATGTTTCTGTTCTTGCCATTCTCAAATTAAAATCCGGCTAAAATGAATTTTTCTGGGAGAAAACAAAGTTTCAAATAAAAGTGATAGACCTACATGCAGGTAAAATGCACAGATGGCCAGCTCACTCTACTAATCAGGACATTGTTTCGACACTTTCTGCATTGTGACTCCTTCAATAAATTATCGCGCCACCAGCAATTTTATTATTTTTTCAAGTGTTTAATTTTACAAATACTTTTCTTATATTACCAGAAATTTAATAGTTCAATATTTAGAAAAGTTCTTTAAATTTAGCTTCTTACAGGACGCGGTAATGCATCCTTGAACATTGGCTTAAAACGGTAAGAACGCATCTACACTGCCTTGACACTGAAAACATTTAAGAAAATCTTTGTAACCGTGCTCGCGACTTCTGGTTTTTCGAGAGAAGATCGGAACCTCTAGTTTGCTAGGGAGCCGCTAGAGCTAGCATAGAAGGAGGCCTAGAACGAACTAGTACGATCTGGCATGCCTAGCCTATACTGTAAGCTTCTAGCGGATTCCAGAACATTCTACGACGGTATAAAAAAGGAAAGAGCGGCTCCAGAGTGCAAGTGCAGTAGCAGTCTTATCAGTAGATTTCTATCAGTAGTCTATCAGTAGATTAAGTAGTTCTTATTGTGAATTTGTGTTGAAAAGTGTGTTATTTACTGTGCTGTGCAATAAATCAGTTTTGTTACAAGTTTAGCGTGTTTTATCATTTACGTACCTACTTATCAAACAAGTAAAGTAAAGTAATCACCTATTTTTTCAAGCGGGGCTTAACGTCCAATTACCAATTAGGGACGGAGACGACTAGCAAACATACTTAAATGCAAATTTCTTTTATTAACCATTAAATAAGATCCAAGGCCTAAGATCGGGGAATTGAACCCAGTACCACAATACGTATTAGCTTCGCAAGTCTCGCCTCTAACCGCTCGGCTACCGTGGCGCCTAGCTGGGCTCTTGATTTTCTCTTCCTAGGAGCTTCTTGTAGGTTACTGTAGAGGGTCCGATATGTTCACGTACACCTTTATATTGATGTCCTTAATGGACGGACAGTCAAGTGACAGTCATTAGTTGTAGTTTAAAATAAACAAAAGAAAAATTTTACAATATTTATATTACCCACCATAAAATATATATAACTTTTCTTTAAGCTTAAAAAATAAAAAACTCGTTTTATGTTAGTTTTCGGGTAACAATCAAAATAGGCTTACATTTCAGTGTAATGGTTGGCCACAAACTGAATAAATAGTCTTAGAAAGAATTAATTAGGACTGATATGTTGGGATTCAGTAAAAAATTGGTGAGTAACCTTGAGAATAGTTTTTAGAGTAAAGTTATGTGAGTTTTCAGGCCATTTGTTTTTACTTTTCAAGGCTGAGCTAAATTTGTATTTCTTATAGAACTAAACGATGACAATTTAGCCAGTTTTGCTAGCGGAAAAGGTGAAAGTAAATAAAAATTAGCCGAGGAATATTCTCTATTTACAGTTTTGTAAGCTCGCAACTTTTAAATCAGACTTTATAATAAATGCCGAGTATTCAGCGCCAGGAGTTGCCCAACTTTGCCCTTCACATCTAAATATTCATGATAGTCTTGTTCACTTCATTTCCAACTGTTTGCAAGCCCCGCTTAAAAGGAAAAAAAACAAAAATCCAAAAAATAAAAAAATTGGTTTGAATCGCTCGTATGACTTTATTTTTCAACAATCCACAAAATTCTAACTTTTAAATTTTTTTTGTTTTTTTTTTCGAATTACAAATTTTAAGTTCCACTAACTACTTGTGGGGGAACAACGATCAGGTCAAATTTCGGAATCGATCATAAAGTCGAAAATTGTTATTTTCAAGTCTACTGAATGTTTTTGGCGTATACGAGGGTCGTTTGAAAAGTCCGTGCAAAAATAAAAACTACTTAATTTTTTGGGGTAAACCTTTTTTATTTTTCACTTATACACTTCGTCCAACGCTGCTCTAGTTTGTTGATCCCTTCCGAATAATAGGATTTGTCCAAGTCTGAAAAATAGCCATTCGTTTCTGCAATCACCTCCTCGTTTGAATAAAATCTTTTTCCCGCCAGCCATTTCTTCATATTGGGGAACAAATAGTAGTCCGAGGGAGCCAAGTCTAGAGAATATGGGGGATGTGAAACGAGTTGGAACCCTATTTCCATTAATTTTGCGACCACAACTGCTGAGGTGTGAGCTGGTGCGTTGTCGTGATGGAAAAGGACTTTTTTGTGGGCCAATCGTGGGCGTTTTTCTTGCAGCTCGGTTTTCAAACGGTCCAATAACGATGAATAATATGCACCTGTAATAGTTTTACCCTTTTCCAGATAGTCGATGAGGATTATTCCTTGCGAATCCCAAAAGACAGTCGCCATAATCTTTCCGGCCGAAGGAACGGTCTTCGCCTTTTTTGGCGCAGATTCCCCCTTGGTAACCCATTGTTTAGATTGTTCTTTGGTCTCAGGAGTGTAGTGATGTATCCATGTTTCATCCACAGTGTTCGAAACGACGCTTAAAGTCATGCGGATTCTTCTGGAACAGCTGCAAACCGTCCTTGCAACACTTCACGCGATTTCGTTTTTGGTCAAGCGTGAGAAAATCACTCGACTTCCTCGATTCAAACGAATGCCAAACACAAAGAAATAGACCGATCTGGCTGAAACTTGGTGTGTGTTCTTCCAAGAGATGCTACTAACTTGACATAACCTCGATACGCGCCAGTAGTGCTATCTCTCTGACTTTGCATGGACTTTTCAAACGACCCTCGTAGTCTGATTCTCTGAAAGTACACGAAAAAAGTGTTACGTTCAAAAGCACACAACTTTGACAATTTTTTTCTCTTTTTCTATAAAAGATAAAATTCCCAAATTTTCTTTATAGTATAGGGCAAACCCTCCTTTATAACTGTAATTTTTTTACAACTCAGATCTAAAAGTAGATATGTATACTCGTAGACTGAAAGCTCCAAATTAGGACCCCATTTTGATTCTGTTGTCGCTTCCAATGATAAGCTTTTTTATTAAAGCTTGATTAGAAATTACAATGATTGTATAATTGATATTGATTAATTAAATAGAGGCTACCTTGTATTCATGATGTTTTGTTTTGGTTTACGTTTCTAAAAAAAATTAAGTATTTAGGTATGTTATTTACAATGTTGTTTTCTAATTTTTATAGCAGTCTGTAAGTTACTGTTTTATAAGGTGTGAGCTGTTAAAGAATAAAAAGCACATTTTATTATTTTATTTTAACGCATCAGCATCAGCAAGTTAATGTTACGTGGAGTATTTAGTACCCTGAGATTGGTATGTCCTTGTAGCCTCCAAAATTAATTTATCAGTTTCAATTATACAATCATTGTAACTCCTAATCAAGCTTAAATTATTATAATTAATAGTGCATTATCGGCTGCCGGACAGTGTTCTCTCGTTACAGGCAACACTGTCCATTATCAGTGAGCTGTAAGAAGCTGTAAAGGAACTCTATAAGTTTTTCTTTGTTTTATTTATTTTTTTTTAATTTTTGATGGGTACTTATAACGGTTTTTTGTAAAAAATAAATGTGAAAAATGCTAGCCTATACACAAAGGCAAATAGGCAAATAGAATGTGTAAATAGATCCCTAATTTAATGTTAACCTAACTTAATACTTTAGACAATTGGTAACGTTAAGTTTGCAAGAAGTTGAATTTACCATGGTGATTAACTTGTAACGCTGAGATCATGGGTTAGAATCCAGCTGCTGGCTCTTTGAGTAAAGTAAAGTAATGCCTTTTTTTTTCAGGCGTGCTTTACGTCCAACTACCAATTAGGTGTCGTGGACGGAGGCGACCAGCAAACATACTTTACTGTAAATTTCTTTTATTAACCATTAAATAAAATCCAAGGCCTAAGAAGACCGGGAATCGAACCCAGTACCACAATGCATATTAGCTTCACAGGTCTCCATTCTTAAACACTCGGCTACTGTGCCGCCTAGCTGTGGCTCTTAGATTTTCTCTTTCTAATGAGCTTCTTGTAGCTTACTGTCCAGTGATGGACAGTATTGTCTGTAACTAGAATCATTAAGTTAACACTTCGAAGTTTTTTTTTTTTTATTTTCATTATTTAAACAAAACAAGCAACTCTAACAGACACGATTACAACGCTGAATGTAAAAAAAAGAAGTAGTAACCAAAGTACAGAGCAGGTTATGTTATTAAATAAATATTTGTTCATGCATTTAAATGTATCATGTAGCTTCATTTGTTCCAAAAAATGTAATGCAGTTGTGAAAATAAATAAAGTTGAGAAGTGACTACAAAATGGAGTGGCCCAACTAAGCCGATTATAATATCCGTTAAAAATGATGCATTTTATTTTGATTATAATTCAATGCATCATTTTCAAAGGATTTAAAGTATCATTCTATTATTTTTCTAAAAAGCAAATTGACTGAATAAATTTATCACTGATGAACGTTATGTGTACACAGATTTTAAATTGAAAATAATGCCATCTACTTGCGCGGACGATAACTTTTAACATTGTTCTAATAATCTAATATTAATAGAAAATTATTTAATTAGAATTTGAATCATAACAACAGGAGAAAGTCAATATGAGGATTAGATTTGTGACTACATTCTCCACCAATCTGTAATGTATTATGTCGTAACTAAGACCAGCTCATCGCTGGGTAGCTGCTTGCTTTTACCGAAGATCAGACGTTTGCTACAAAATATTGAACTTAATTATTGGAACGAGTAATTTCTATAGTATAATTTGGTTGTTGCCAAGATCAGAAAGCCTTTGATATATATTTTGTTTGTTATAGCTGAATAGAATAACAATTTTTGTTTTATTTTATTTTTTTTTTTTTGATGAGCATTATTATAATATGGAGAACAAAGGCGCCTGCCTGGCTTCGTTACACCATCTCATTAGAATAGGTCTGCCCTATTTTTTTAATTTTTCAAATAAATTTACGCATATTCGAAAATGTACGGGTTATACAATTTAAAAAAAAAATAAGTCAAAGAAGTTACGTCATTATTTTGTTGTACTTAAGTAGGAGTAACAGTAACACAAAGTATAGTGATCACATTAAATTATCTAAATTGAGTTATTATCGGGAATAAAAATTTTTAAGATCCTCTAAATTCCAGAATAAAGAATTTAATAATGGTTCGTCTATAGAAAGAAATACCTTATTGCTAAAAAATAGCTTTAACTCAGTATTCCATTTTGACCCCAGTATAAACTTTTTAAGGTATCTTTCGTTTTACAAATATCTTCAGTTAAGTCCGATTTCACTGCTGCAGGTTTTTTAAGTGTGATTTTCCCATATAATGGCACCAGATCCCTTGAACTATGGCAATAACCAAGGGCTTTTTCCTATCCTGAGATAGCCCTTGACTGGTTAATAAGTTAAAAAGAACCCTCCAGGTTTTTTGGGAGACTGGAGAAATTTTCTGTAGTTTCATGCTTCTTAGGTGATTAACTTACAGTTAGCCAAGCAAGGGAACGGTTTGGCTATGTGGTTAAAGTATTGTATTCCCATGCAGAAGGTCACGGGTTCAAATCCAGCTGCTGGCCCTTAGATTTTTTTCTTTCTTCCTCTAGCCCGGTGATGGACAGAGTTGTTTGTAAGAATTAAATAACATTGAATAACAGAACATAGAATTACAGAACGCTGTCCGGAGGCCAGCATTGCACTGAAAATAGCTCCAGGCACCAATAACCTCGGAATGTTGACGCGCCTCAAATCATAACAATAATAAAAAAAAAAAAATACCATCATCCAGTGGTATTTATGCAACGTTCATGGTACCCATTTTCATGTTGATGGGTAGTCGGAGGAAAAATGCGACAGTATTTGCCCTGCACTCCTCCATTTAACGGGTGCCATCCGTTTTACAATCATCACGATATTCTTCAGCTAGCTGAAAGAGAGGTGTTACTATTACAGAATACGTCAGGCTATATTCCAATTTTACAATATGAAATGAAATACAGAATTTTTACTCATCCCTTTTATTTTCATTGAAATAGGAAAAGGGGGGCAAACTCCTCGCTGTTGACCGTAGCAACAGAAAGTTGAAAAGAAAAAAGAGAACTACATGAAACTGTATGGTTGTAGATAAGGGTGTTAATTTAAATTCCCCAGATTGTGTTGTTATTACAGGTTATGGAATCCACTTTGAACAAATCTCCAGCCGGCAAGCATTGCGCTACAATAACAATAATAATAATAATAATAATAATAATGATTGCGTATATATGAGCACACTGCATATGTTTTTACAGCACAGCCAGTAGTATTGCCCGGTAAGTTTATATTTATTTTGCAAGGAGCAGGCATGTATCATCTCTCGTCTGAATAACAGATGTACACGGCCCCCATCTAGATAGATTCGTCGGCAATACTCGAATGTTTATTTTATTGTCTGCCCCTCCCTGTCAACTCATGCCAGCTGCTTCCCCTCCACCCACCCCCCACAACACACACACACACAGCCTTTCACTGCCACCCAAAAAAAAATAACGGTAAAATTTTATTTTTGTACAAAGTGATTTCATAAGAAGCAATTCAAAGCTTTCTCAGAATATTTTCAACGCTGACTTGATATTAGCACGATTACAATCAAAAATCCACATTTTTTTTTTTTTAAACTGTGAATTCTACCGAACAAATAAATTTCCTTCGGCCATCTTATTTTCACTTTCTGAACTATTTACCATTTCTTCCTCAAAGCTATACTTTTTTGAAGCAATTTAAAATCTCATGTAAAACATCAACCTGCTCCTAATTGTTATATTGTTTTTAATAATCCAATACTTAACAAAAAATACAAGAACTGCAACAAGCATACACTCGACTAAAACAGTTATACCCACTAATTAACAGAAACACACCGCTCTAAACACTGCTGGCACTGTACTGCTCTACAAGACGCTTCTTAGACCTCTTTTAACAACCAGCCTGCCCAATCTGGAGATTACAGCTAGCAACACACTGTAGCCTGCAGACTGCACATCAACACAAAACTGCAACAAGCATACACTCGACTGAAACAGTTATACCCACTAGTTAACAGAAACTCACCGCTCTGCACACTGTTTGTTTTTATGAAATATTATTGATTATTATTTTTTCTTCTTGTATTTAAAGATGGTAACTCGCCTGACGGTTTTAGACTGAGGCTTTTACTTTGTTAAATGTTTGTTTATAATCATTCTTTCCGGAAATACCTTTTTATTGTAATATACGAATATAAAGTATATCATAAAAGTAAACATTTTATGTATGAAGAAAAGAATAAAATAATAATTTGAAAAATATAGCAAATAACTGTCTTGTATCTAGGTTTTTCTATGTGTGTGGACATGGTTCTGTGTTTAACACATTTTTTTGTTTTTTGTTTTTATTTTGGAACTCACTTTCAACTTTGCCAGATATTTGGTAAGAACAAGGCCGGTTTTCTATGAGCTAGAACCGCCTGAATTCCAACAATGTGATTATCCAGTATGAGTCAAATGCTTTGTACCAGCTTTGCCTCTATTATTCAAATATAATAATAACACTAGATTATTGTATATTTATTTTAATTAACAAATGTATTTAATTAATTAATTTCAAAACAATAGAGTACAGGGAATAATTCTATAGCGTAATTTGATCCTAAACTATAGTAACAGGTTGAACTTGCACACTTGTTCAGTTATAATTTTAAGCAATATAGTTATCAATTAAGTATAAAGCATAGAAAAATAGGGGGTGAGTGTTGGTCTAGTGGTCAAGAGTTTGGCTTTGTGTGTGGGAGATCGCCAGATCGAATCCCGCTTGTGACTACTTTTTATTTGTTAGAAAGAATTGTTTATAGTAAAGTATGAGCTTCCGCCCCCGTCGACGATACCTAATTGGTAGTTGGACGTTAAGCCATGACTGAAAAAATAGGCGATTATACTATTTAAGAAAATCCAGGTGTGAACAAACACATAATTTTCTCTTACTACTATTAGTTAAACAACTTACACTTCCAAATGTCCGAAACGAAAATAATTCAAATAAAACGAAGTTTAAAGAAAGATCATAGCAATCATTTTCGCAAAAAGATCACAAATAAATGCAAAATCTATTCACTAATACAGGGTGCGGCCAAATATCCTCCATATTTTTATTGGTGTGCAGTGAGTAGTAGGAGAAACTCAGAATGGTGGAAATGGTGGCAATCGATGGAGAAAAGGGGGCAATCCCGAAAATCGATAAACATTTTGTGGCAAATGTATCCTAGTAGATTGATTTCTCGTGGAGATGACATTGCATGGCCATTGTACGCTCACCCGATTTAACCCCTTGTGATTTTTTTCCGTGGGGTTACTTGAAAGTAGAAGGGCTATGTTCAAACGTCGCTATAGAGATCGGCAAGACCTGAAACAAGCAATAAGCGAGGAGGAAATCCATTGCATATCTCAAGCTATGCTTGAATGAGTTACTGAGAGCTTTATAATACTGCGCTTGCAGCAATGCATTGACAATCACGGGTACCACTAGTATGATATCATTTTTTGAAACTATGTAGAAATAAATTCCGGAGTCATAGAGTAAATAACTAAAATTAAATTTTTTATATACAGAAAACTTGTATTTTTATTTACATTTTAAAATAGGGAGGTTATTTTGCCGAACCTTGTATATTTTAAAATAGGGAGGTTATTTTGCCGTACCCATAAATTCAAAATAAGGAGGTTATTTTACCGCACCCTTTACATTTTAAAATAGGGAGGTCATTCTGCCGCACCTTGTATATTTTAAAATAGGGAGGTTATTTTGCTGCACCCTATAAATTGAAAATAGGGAGGTTATTTTGCTGCACCCTATAAATTTAAAATAGGGAGGTTATTTTGCCGCACCTTGTACATTTTAAAATAGGGAGGTTATTTTGCTGCACCCTATAAATTGAAAATAGGGAGGTTATTTTGCTGCACCCTATAAATTTAAAATAGGGAGGTTATTTTGCCGCACCTTGTACATTTTAAAACAGGGAGGGTTATTTTGCTGCACCCTATAAATTGAAAATAGGGAGGTTATTTTGCCACGCCCTATAAATTGAAAATAGGGAGGTTATTTTGCCCCTGCATTATAGGCTACGGAATTTCCTATATTCTCGGAATATTAACACAAGATTTCACCTTTCCTTAAAAATTTATAACTTACAGAACCGTCATTGAGCTAACCACAATATATACATATACTATTTTAAATAAATAAAATGAAAAATTGCTTATCAGATTTTATAACTACCTACATTTCAGTATACGAATGCAATTTTCGCCTGTTACATAATTTTAAATTGCGCAATTTAAGAATATAAAGGTTGGTGTGAACTCGGAGTAGATCAAAGCCTGTGAAACGCCTCGGCATCAAGCACTGAACTTCACCTCCCCAATCCATTCCTGTAACATTAACAGCTCAAAGAGTGCGCGTTTACAAAGGCTAGTTGCTCTTTCTAGAGGGAAATGAAAATTACTCTTATTCAATTATTATTATATTATTTTCGTATGACAGAGATTATGGCTTTGAAATGAAAACAAAAATTTAACGTTTTATTTTAACGGAATCACTTGATTTCTCGCTTAATTTTAGTTGGAAGGAATTAATGTAAATTAAAAATAAATGATCTGAAGGTAGTTTTCAAAAAGAGCTACCCATATGTTTCTTTTTGGAAATTTAAAAATGTTAATTAGGTTTGCCCGCTAAATTAAAACTGTACAAGATCCTTTTCATCTACAACGAGACATCTCTTTACATGTTTAATATAAATTAGATTTAAAAAAAAAAGTCCATTATAAATTTGATTAACTTTAAAATTTGATTACATTTTTTTTTGTTAAAGGCATTCTGAATACGTATAGGGAATTTAAAAAAGAAGCTGTATTTGGGCCACAATGAAGGTCCAATGCTTCAATTTGGAAAGCTATACGATGATCAACTCTGGATTGTATCCAATTGAGGAGGTCTCCTCGTATAGGTGATGTTAGGTGCACCAGGGTTTTAGCAATAAAGTAAAGTAATTGCCTATTTTTACAGGCGGGGCTTAACGTCCAACTACCAATAAGGTGGCCGGTGGGCGGGGACCGAAGCTCACAGTTTACTATAAACAATATTTTCTAACAAATAAAAAGTAGTCCTACCGGCGATCTCACACTTAAAAAACCCACGCTCTTGACCACTAGACCAACCCCGAGTTATTAACAGTTTAACTAAGATTAAAAGAGAAGCCACAACAGGTAATTTGGTTGTACGACATAATCAGAAATTTTCTAAATAAATACAAGTTTAAGATAAGACCATATTGGCAGTTTACCGATCACAGACTGTGGTTTCAAGTCTGGGTCCCTTAAAGAGTCAACTGAAGCAGAAGATGGAACAACAACCTGAAATATAAAGTTAAGAAGGAATCGATCCCAGAAAACGAATAAAGAATATCTGCGAGGTTAACAATAGCAGTTTAAGAAGCATAATCGGAAGAACTAAAGAATGGCAATAGACTGAGATTGAGATTGTCTTTTAAAGGTATAAGAAGGAAACAATAAGTTGAACTGAGGTAAGAATTTCGTGAAAGTATTTCTTACCAGTTTTTGATTATAAAACGTTTAGTCAACTTGGCTACTGCCGCAGACAAAGTGGGCGATTCATACTTTCATGGTGAGTGGTAGGGGTTTTGCTATGATAAAGAGAGTAAATATAACTAAGTATTGGTGAAATGAACACCTACAAATCTAATTAACGTGTAAAAGCTATTTGATTATGCGTGTAAGATGCGCAACAATAGTTTACTATAAACAATTTTTCCAAACAAATAAAAAAGTAGTCATACGCGGGATTCGATCTGGGGATCTTCTGCACACAAAGCGACGCTCTTGACCACTAGACCAACCATCCGCTCCAAGTTTTAGCAATATAACTGAGATTAAAATGTCACAATTAATAGTTTCATTAATTATTTTTTAATGACACCATTGATTGTTTTAAAAAATTTCTATATTAATCATAAAATATGATACTTCGTTCGATCCTTACGAAAATCGAACATCAAATATTTAGTTTTGCAAAGTAAGCCTCCAGGATATCATCAATAATTAATTAAAGATATTTTGAGTGGACTTTTATTTTTTTCCTTTAATTGAATCAGCTTCCGCATTAGTGGGCACTGTATTGATGCATCAAATTGCATTTCATGTATTATAAATAAACGCGAACACAAATAAATAGATAATTTGAACTATAAATTTTTTAATAAACCATAATTAAAAAATTTATAAAAAACTAAGGAGTAGCTCTAAATTAATTTAGTGTGAAAGAAAGTTTTTAATAGATTAAGTAAAAAAAAAAACTGAGTTGTTAAGTATAAAAAAAAGAGCTGAGACTACCCACTGGGTCTATAAGATATAAATCACAATTGTTGTATACAGACAGTTGTCATTGCAAACTAGTCAGTAATACCGTTGGATTTAATTACAGAATTGCTATCATCTAGTAATTACCGGCAATATAAAGTACGCGTTAATTATACACCAACGACCACACAGTTAATTAGTCTGTCTAATTATTAATTGTTTTGATTTTAAAGCTTCAAACTGATGTCAGATACTTCAATGGAACTTTAAAACTTCAAACTGATGTCAGATACTTCAATGGAACTATTCAACAGTTGGGTAGCGTGCTGTCAGTCACAAACTGGTTGACGACTTAAAGTTTAATTTCTTTAAAAAAAAACTTGTATTCCTGCATGGGAACTGTTGTATACTAATGCGGCCGAGGGATGAAGTCCAGTATACAAGCTCTTCTTCTCACCGCTCGCAGGTACAAGTGACTGGATGGCCCTGAAAAGGACCGTTCACAAAAAAATGTGTCGGCGCTTGACTCGCCTATGGCGCTCCCCAGCGGGGTAGCCGTACAGTTGGGTGGCCCTGAAAAGGGCCGTTCACACTGTTGGTTGAAGTGACTGCGCCGCTCCGAGAATGGCTTGCTCCCAGCGCGAGGCCACAGCAAAAGTGATGTGAGAGGCCCTGAAAAGGGCCGTTCGCTAATACCAGTCAACCGGCTTTGGGAGCCCCGGCAGTGTGGCCAGCACCCCGATAAACCCCGGTACCAATTGGCCTGGTCCTCGCTCGTATCTCACACTGTGGCAGCGCTGGTGATTTGGCTTGCCTCCGTAGCTGGCGAACTGCAGCGGCTCGTGTGCTGGGCTTGGTCCTCGCTCTTGTCTCGCACTGCGGCAGCGCTGGCGTTCGGCTCGCCTTCGTAGCTGGTAAACCAAGGCGTCTCGTGTGCTGCACTTCCTTCTTTCTTCTTTCTTCACAATACAGGGGTTAAGTGATCGATTTTTTGTTCTGGTCCGGACAGTGAGGTCCTTTGGCCGGTACAGAGATCCAGGTTGAGAGTAAGGCCCAGTCAGCAATCTTCCAGCTAAGGTAGCTATTGTGGATGTTTTCCCGTTGAAAAATTATCTTGGACTGATGCAGACACGGCCGATTCTGCCCTTTTTATAGCGAAGTCGACCGTGCTGCGCCCTGGCGTCGCGACTGCGTCGCTATCTCTGTACCGTCCAAAGAACCACATTGCCATTCCAGAGTCTTGAGAAAGACTTTTTAAAATGGGCTATTTGCCTCTTTTCCTTTTTTATTTTTCTTTGATAAGCAATCATATGTACATATAAAAATTATTTTTTTTCTATTTACAAAAATTATGTAGCTGTTCAATTATGCAGCAAAGTGAAGTTGGGGTTCCAACAGGAACATTTAAAAGAAATAACAGATAATAAATGCAAATTATTAGCCAAAATATGTCAGCTTAAAGCGACTTGAAGGCTGTAGAAATATTAACAAAAGCGTTAAGGGCTTGTAGATTTGTTAGTTTTTCGGCGCATCGACTACTGAGGTCATAAGCGCCATTTTGCGTTGTTTGTACAATTGCTGAAAAGAATCCAGTCAGCTAGGAACAGCAGCAATCACTAAGGAAAGCTAGCTAGGGATGAACTTGGTCCTAGCAGAAACTAGCAGTCGGAGTTGGGAAGCTATGTAGCTAAAAAACAAGATGGAAAAAGATAGCATAAGTTGTGGTGGTACTACAATAAAGTGGTTAGCGTATATTCTGGATTCCTAAGCGGAGATCCATGGTTCCAATCCGGCTGTTATAGCTTTTAGATTTTCCTTTCAGCTACTTATAGCACACTGTTTAGTGTTGTCTGTGACAAGAGAATATTGTCCGGGAGGCTTGCAGTACAATGAAAAAGCTCTGGGCGCCAATTACCTCAGATGTTGAAACGCCTTAAATTAAACAATAACAACAAAAATTAATATAATGTTAAGTATTGCAACAGTATTACTGAGCGCCAGTTACCAATATGTGAGAAAACTTAGGGTTAAGACCCGTTCCTACTGTGGGCTGCATGACCCCAATTCCAAAGGATGTGGCTTGAAAACTAGAATCACCTTAGAATATGAATAGTGTGATGTTAAAAGAAGAATAAATCAAGCCAATGATGTTGGACAAAAGAGAGGACACTTCAGCGTACAAAAGATGTTCAATTATGAATTTTAATTTAACTTCGTTTAAAAATAATTTTATCAGAAGCTATATAAGTTTAACTAGGCATCACGATAGCCTAGCGCAGGGGTCGGCAACCTATTTTAAGTAGAGAGCCATTTCTTCTAAAATAATTTTACTAAATCTTACCAAGAGCCGCAAGGATGATAGTGTAAATAACTCTGTAAATCATTTGTATTCTCAAATTATTATTTTATGATATTCAATAACATTTAATTGTTTTATATATTTATTTTCACTTATAACAAAGTAAATAAACAAATAAATAATAGCTAAACCTGTATTTGAATGAAAATGGTGGCAGTCCTATGTATTACGTACTGTATTTTAATATAATTCTATTCAATTTCAAACCAAATCTCATTTAAAATTCTTTTTGAAAAAATATCTTTACTTTAATAAATGGAATTTTCATTTGTTTCAATAAAATTGAAATATACAATTTATTTTGGACAGGCAGAAGAGCCACAAAATTTGGATAAAAGAGCCGCATGCGGCTCGCGAGCCGCGGGTTGCCGACCCCTGGCCTAGCGGTTAGAGGAGTGGCCTGCAAAGCTAAAGTGTATTGTGGTACTGGGTTCGATTCCCGGTCTATTGGCCTTAAATTTTATTTAATGTTTAATACTGAGAACTTTGTAGTAAAATATGTTGGGTAGCCGCCCCCGTCCACGACACCTAATTGTGAAGCCAAAGGGGAGTTCAAAAAATGTATTACACGTGAAAACTCAAAAATTTCTACACTGTAAAACAATGGCAGTACTTTTACTTTTCAAGAATAAGAGAATGTTTAAAAAAATATAAATAGAGAGAGAAAGAAAATGTAAAAATACTTTTTAAAAAAATATATTTTCTCGATTGGAGCGCCACCTGCACAAGGCGGCCATAGAAAGTTAAAGTAACTTTCCGGGTTACTTTTTGGGCTCAATTTCAGTGCAGGGTCCCTAGAGTACCACTCATACATCTCAGCGGCTCGTCAAAAGATGACTGTCACTCGTAAATACATCCAACCCTATGAGTGGTTGGTTGGTTGGTTGGTTGGTGCCTGCGTGCCCAACTGAAAATACTCTTCGCCCATCTAATAATGGCCGGCAATATATAGCGCCACCTTCCACCATCATTGCTCTGCCAACTTTCGTAATCTTTCTTCTATCAAAAAATATAAAAGAATTTGCCAGTCTGGTGTTTTTACAATCTCTTGTAAAAAAAAAAGGAAAAAAGAGTAAATACTGTCAAATTCTTAACTAAACTAAAGAGTTTTAATAATATTTAGGTTATAATTTTGATTTACTATAGATTTTTGACTAGTATCTATATTTTTTAACTAGTATTTTCATGCATCATCATAGGTTGATTAATATAATTTGGTATAGCGAACTTGACCAAGTTTCTGTCTACACTATATTTGCTTACTGAGTGAGGAAGGTTACGTGGTGGGTATATGTTTTATTTAATGACGTAAAGGAACTGTGGAAAATTTTTATTAAAAGTAATAAAATCAAATACATAATGTATTCTGTATGTTTTTGTGCAAAGGTAATGTTTTTTTTTAGAATTGTAAAGTTGGTACTGTATTTTTATAAGAGGAGGCGTGCGAATTTAAGTTGAAGAACACTGAATTAAATAATTAGCTTAGTAATTCTTGTTTCTACTACGAATAAAATCAGCGATATTTCTAACTATATTTTCAATATATACATATATCTCTTTAACAAAAACTTACAGTTTAAAATGTTAAGTATAAGGGTTGATTAAACGCCAAAAGGTACACAAATCAGCAATCACCCAACATTTCATTAATTCTTCATTAATATTTAAGTAATTTTACTGCATTAATATTCATTAATATTTTTTAGAATTTATTAGATGTCACAGACCCTTATGCTGGCCATTTTCGTCTACAAAATATATGTTCAAGTAGCACTGTAGATTGACTGTAATATCTAGTTATTTATAATAATCAAACTGTTAATTACAGGTTAAAAAGAAAAACGTTATAAAAAATAAAATAAAAATATGAGGCTAAAAAATTCAAAATCTTTTTTAAAAAATGCTTACACCAACATACATCAATGAATTTGTTTATTTTATTTATCTATTTTTATTTTTAAATAAAAATCGTCGGTTTAAGTTCATTCTTCGATTAAAGTAATTGTTATTTTATGTAGTAGTCAAACATTTATAATAATAGGTAATAATTAATCTGGCTTTATCGCAAATAATATAGTTTTCTTCAATTACATTCTCAATCTAGGTATTCAATGTTGTATACATGTAATATAAAATGAATAAGATATGCATATTTTTAGGACAGCTAATTATTCCAGTATTTTACTATAAGTAAAATTAGGGGGACTAAATTGAATTACAATTGAGAAATCAATAATTGTTGAATAATCTACTTGTTATAACTGTGTGTTATTTGTGCTCACGAATATTTCGGTAAGACGAATTCAAGACAGTAGCCGACTCTAACTTTGTCTTTTTCTACTTTAACATGCATGTACGTATATGTGATTTATCATAATTATAACAAAAAAATATTATAAATGAAGTGGCCAGCATAAGGGTCTGTGACATATAATAAATTCTAAAAAATATTAATGAATATTAATGCAGTAAACTTACTTAAATATTAATGAAGAATTAATGAAGTTGGGTACTTGCTGATTTGTGTACCTTTTGGCGTTTAATCAATCCTTATACTTAACATTTTAAACTGTAAGTTTTTGTTAAAGAGATTTTTGTACCTTTTGGATAGATTTTCCTTTTTGTCTATTTTGCAAAGTTACATATCTGCTTTACAGACTTTTTTAAATTTGGAATAAGCAATTCTATCATTATAACCTGATAAGGTGTTAAGTCGGAACCGTAACTACCACTAGAGAGATCTTTTTAAAGAATGATTATAGTTGCGGTCCCCCAAACCATCCTCAATAACAATTTTTTTTGAAAAAGCGTTTTGAATAACATAGGAAGGTATTTGTACGTAAATAGCAAAATTAAACTACGATTTCAGTACTTCCATTTAAGAGGAGTAAGAAAAATAAACTGCGATTGCAGTACTTCTAGGCAAAGAGGCAATGGTTTTTTAATCGAACGACAATTCATTGATTTAAATCGGTTCACTCATTGATAATTTTAACGATTGCAGTACTTCCTCTTAGTAGGTGCAAGAGCGTGATAGCACTTCACAGCCACGTGGAGGAGCTTTAACCACTTATTTGAGCAGAATTTTATCAAAATCGGACTAAGCGTTATAGAAATATTGGTAATAATAGTTTTAGAAAGGGCCTTGCTTGGGTGGGGCAAACTCCCCTCCTTATGAGGCACAGCATCGAGGCTTTTAAAGTGCAAATCTGTACAAAATTTCGATTCGAATGACACTTCATTCATGAAAATCGGTTCACGTGTCGATTATTTGAAACGATTGCTATACTTCCCCATAACAGGTGTAGGCATAGTCCGTCGCTTTAATGTTACATAAGGGAGCCCTAACCCTATAATCCTACCAAATTTTATCAAAATTGGGCCAAGATTCACACAGAGTAATTAGTAATAATAATTTTGGAGGGAGGCCTCACTTACAAGGGGCTAACTCCTCTTCTACACGATGTACACCGTCGAGACCCCCTCCCCCACCAAAGGCACATTTACATGAAATTCCGAATCGAATGACACCTCATTCATGAAAATCGGTCCACGCGTTTAGGCGCTACGTTGTTTACAAAAAAGGTAACAACAACAACAAGAACAACAACAATTTCTGAAAATGCCGTTTTTGCTCATTTTCGGCAACTTTTTTCTCAAAACCTGTTAGATCTGGGTTGTTGCAAACAAAATTACAGTTATAAAGGAGGATTTACCCTATATTTTAAAGAAAATTTGGGAATTTTATCTTTTATAGAAAAAGAGAAAAAAATTGTCAAAGTTGGGTGTTTTTCAACGTTACGTTTTTTCGTGCAGTTTTTGATTGTAACGAAGTGACTTTGGCCCCATCTCACGAGAGAAGATTTGGAACCTCTAGTTTGCTAGGGTGCCGCTAGGAAGAGCTAGCATAAAAGGAGGCCTGGAACGAACTAGTACGATCTGCATGCCTAGCCTGTACTGTAAGCTTCTAGCGGATTCCAGAACCTTCTACGACGGTATAAAAAGGGAAAGAATTTGTGCTAAAAGTGTGTAACAGTTAACTGTAGTGATTTCAGTGAATTAGGTCGGTAAGTAGCCCGTGTTGTTAGTAAATGCTACTTACTGTGCTGTGCAATAAATCAGTTTTATTATAAATTTAGCGTGTTTTCTCATTTACGAACCTACTTATCAACTTGTGGTAGTCACTAGTTGCAGTTTTTAAAAGAGAAAAATTGTTCAATATTGTTTATAATGTCTGTAATTGATTGTGTCCAGTTAGAATTGTTTACCGGGACTTCTTATACGAGCACTGAAGGTGTATAGGAATCCTAAATTATTGTAATGCAGAAGGTTAGTAAGTTTGTTTATGATTATTTTATGTAAGGCAAGTTTTTAATGCCAGCATTCGTTAAAAATTAATGCAGTATTAATGTCTAACCTTTTGTTTTTTCTTTTGCAGTCGTACTCGTGTTAGTAAAGGCGAAGTTTGACCTAAATTTGTTGCAGGGCACTTTTGACAGTCAATTTTTGTTTATTAACTTGGATCGCTTATGCTCTTTCTATTTTTGAAGAACCATTTTTTTAGATGTTTACTTGATAAATATTTTAAATAAATGATGTAGGTAGAGAGATTCCATGGTAACGAAAATAAATAATACTAAGAAAAAAAGAATTTGTCAAAAAAGAAACAAGTAATTTTGTGTGAATCAAGAAATATAAAGAATTGAAATGTAAACTAACAGGAGCATCGAACGGTCCTAGTAGGCGGCAGAAGCAAAAAAAAATATAACTCTCGGACATTAAAATGAGCAGTTACAGGGAATAGCAGTAACCCAGTGAGCCCAAGAGGGGTTTTGGATGAAGATCAGGAAAATCCATCCTTCTCCAGCTGAGGAGGGTGTGCATTGTCCGCCTGTATCTAATAATAAAATAAAAAACAATTCCTCAGATTTGCGAAAGACTCTCTTCAGACATACTGAAATTGCTACACTCCATGAGATTCCCCGTACTTCATCCAAAAACCGTCTTCTGATACTATTCTCCAATCTAGATTTGTCATCCTAACCCACTCTGCCACAGAAAAACCATCTACAATCTTTCCATTTTCTCTAGGTACTAAAGAATTAAACATCCTGCTCTAAATTCCTCCTCTAGCTGCCGGTAGATTTCGATCCTTTTGTCCTGCACTTTCTATGCTTCCCATCTTAAGCGTCAAATATAGTATATATAATGAAGGTTGAAAAATGTAAACTGATTGGGACATCCTCTTTTTTTGTAATTAATTGTACATATTTAATTAAAACTGTCCGGTAGGACAGTTGTATAAGGGTTAAATATATCAGATATTAATTTTAAAATGAAATTTCTAAAACAATGGAGTTTTATCTATACGACAACTCTCGGTGATAGCCGAAAGGTTAGTCTTCGCAACCTCTTCATTAACAAGCAGTCACCACAACTAAAGAAGATACTGTGCAAGTGCAAGGGGCTTTGTTAAGCCTTAGTATAATTCTTGAACCTTCAGGCTTCGATTATTAGAGCATGTAATGAAAAATGATTTTTTTTTTTGTTGAGGCAAGTTATAAAAGACTAATAAACTTTTTAGCCTTGAAGTTAGAAAAAAAGTTCCTAGACGTTTTCTAATTTTCTGCTAGCCGATTTGGAAGGCGATATCACGGAATAGGAAGTCGCTAGTTGAGAACATGAAAATAGCTAGTTTTAGTTAAAAATAAGGCAATGTAAGCCGTCGTTCTGTGTGCGCCACTTTGGAGTATTGGCTGTCGCAGGTGTGACAGAGTTTACTTTATGAGATTGTCGTTAGCTCTCAGCAAGCTCCACCAGTTAGAGATGCTTACCTCTAACAGCTGATATCGCCTTCGAAGCTCTGGTCGTGGCTTACCGCCTTACAAGCCAACAATTTTCTCTTACAATTTTTCTAACTCTCTTCATACACACTATGGCACCTGTCCTTACAATCCTATTTTCAACTGATTCCTTCGCCATGTGCGACGCATTTTCATTAGTTCTCATCTTGAACTAAGCCTCCAATTTAGGATTGACCAATATAAGAACTTGGTGTGAACATTCTTTTGATACTTATTCTTAAGGTTCCAATAGCGTTGACCTGGAACCTGAAACGTAACGAAGTGGACCTATTAAATCAAATCGGATTAAATCATAAAGAAGAAGCGATAGAGGTAATCCTAAGATCCACAAGTGTAGTTCACAGAAACCACCCCCTAGTTATTTATGGAAATAAGTTGAGTAGGGGCTAGTAATAACTGGAGTAAATGAAAGTCATACGAATATCCAAGGTAGATTCATAATGAAAAAGAAAGGTGCAATTATTAGAAAGAGATAGTGGAAGGAGTGCAAGGGACATAAGGGTCTATGAGAGCGTTATGACCCGTCAGTGGATGTGCACAGAGCCCAGTGTAATGAACAATTAGTTGAGAACACTGCGATAACGAGTAGCCAACGTCTTGTCCCTTGCACACTTGCAAGGGTGCGTGAAGTAGACCCAGAGAGCAAGCAAAGAGCGCCGCTACCTGACAACGTTTAAACATGGTCAGCAGTTTTTCTTAAAAAGGTAGCCCATACCCCCGGACGCGCCGCAAACCATTCTACAGCCCTTTAACACCGAGTTTTTAATCCAAGCTCATATGGGAGAAGCTTATCTGATTGCACTCTGAATACAACTCATAAGCTACAATGTGTGAATTTTTTATAATGGCACCGGAGCAGTTCAAAATAACAACTACACAAGCTTTACACTTTTACTCAGTCTGCTTTCTTCGGCCATTTTTTTTTTTTTTTTTTTTGTGGGTGTATAGTGTATATTCCAGTTTTTGTTTGGCTAATACAAGCATTGTCTTATTCATCGCGTCCAACACTTGTCCAGTGACACTGTTTGCTCTTTCCGCAGCCCATCTCTGCCAATCTGTGCTCTGACTGTTGGGCAGTATAGCTCAAAAAAAAGAGAGAAAACCTCAGGTAGTTCCAATTTAGCTGGTTTTATAAAGCTACGTTTAGAACAGTGACGGCTCGTGCTTAGGTTGCTCGGTTAAACAACATGGAATTAAAAAAAAAATAAATGCAAAATTTTGTAATATTTCAACATAAGATTATTATAAATACTGGCAAAAATTATTAATATGAGGATTTGGATTTGATTGAGTATTGCCTTGAGTGTTACTGGATTGGCTTTTGCTGAAATCAGCTGTAAATTTGTAAATAGTTCCATAATTCTTTTCTATTATTGCTTTCCAAAGTATGTCCCTGGCCTTTACTCCTTTCGAGGCATGCTGAAATTAGGTGGTATGAATCCGCTTCTGATTCCTCCCCCACATGTGCCCTGTTGTTTATCAAGAAGAACCTCAATGAGGTATAAATGACTTAGGAGTTCGGTTATAGTTCAAACGTAAAAGGACTATAGTTATAGAGAATTTGTGGCATACCAGGGTTTAACTGGAATCAAGCGCTGAATCACCGAGTAATTCGAGCCATGAATCGTTATCACTTCACGTAAATATTGTTATAGTGTATCTAAATCTTCTCTCACGTTCCAGGGAATCCAAAAGACATGCTTTTGACTATTAGACCAACCCCGAGTTTTTAGCAGTTTCACTGAGATTAAAAAGAAAAGCCACAATAGGTAATTTGGTTGTACAACATAATCAGAAAGTTTCTAAACAAATACGAGTTTAAGATAAGACCATCTTGGCAGTGTACCGATCACAGTTTGTGGTTCCAATCCTTCCATGTGGTTGTATGAAGTCTTGGTTCCTTAAAGAGTCAACTGAAGCAGGAGATGGAACAACAAATTGAAATAAAGTTAAAGAGGAATCGATCCCAGAAAACGAATAAAGAATATCTGCGAGGTTAACAATAGCAGTTTAAGAAGCATAATCGGAAGAACTAAAGAATGGCAATAGACTGAGATTGAGATTGTCTTTTAAAGGTATAAGAAGGAAACAATAAGTTGAACTGAGGTAAGAATTTCGTGAAAGTATTTCTTACCAGTTTTTAATTATAAAACGTTTAGTCAACCTGGTTACTTTCGCAGACTAAGTGGGCGATTCATACTTTCATGGTGAATGGTAGGGGTTTTGCTATGATAAAGGGAGTAAATATAACAAAGAATTGGTGAAATGAACACCTTATGACTAAACAAAAGTATTCTAGCTACATATCTAATTATGTGTAAAAGATATTTAATTTTAATTGATGGTAAGATGCGCAACAATAGTTTACTATAAACAATTTTTCCCAAACAAATAAAAAGTAGTCATACGCTGGATTCGATCCGGGGATCTTCTGCACACAAAGCGATGCTCTTGACCACTAGACCAACACCTGCCCCTGCTGACATGCTAATAAATACATTCAAACAGTAATCTAATCCTTAACTAAACACACAAACTTGATATTTCTGGACCTCTTTACTCTTAGCTTAAGATAAAAATATTAAAAACTATTTACAATTAAAGATTACATACATTTTGTTGATTACAATGTGAAATGAAAATTAGGTATTTCTCCGTTTCTAATAACCTAAATCATTCAAACAAAATCAAGCTAATTCATACATATAGACATTTCTTAGTTCAATTAAAGCTTCTATCTCCGATAACGCGAATATTATTAGAGAAAATAACGTTTTCGTAACGGATAGGAGCGCCTTAATATTTATACCTTTAGTAAATAATATGTTCCTCTTTTTCTTGTAATAAGGAAAACAAATATTTGATAAAAATTCTTCGTTTCATACTTAAATTCATTAAAATGAATTGATATGAGTGTTTCGTACGTTTTCTTTTTTAGTGGTTGTCGTTGTTGACTGTATTCTCGTACGTGGAGATTTTTGTTTTTTTCTCTTTTTCTAAGATAAATACTAGAAGCACTGTTATTCTGTGGGTATGAGATGACGAGGTGTGGTGCCTGATTGGTCGGAATGTTAATGAGATGGAAGTACTGCGGAACGCGGAATAAAAGAAAGAAAGGAGAAGAAATTGCGGACGGCAAATAAATCGCCCGTCGTAGGGTAGAGAGTGGTTATACTTAGTAGAATTAGAAACGAACTGGCAAGTACCTCAGCTACTTCTTACTTCCTTCGGATCGTTGCATTATATTCACTCACACTCACTTTTGCTGGAACTCACTCAATTTGGAGAATTTATTAAAAGTTTGCCTTAAAAAAAAAAGGAATAAAAGCTTGATCCATGTAACCATCTCTTAAGCAAAAAGTTTTAATAAATTGCAACTTTTATTGTTAAGCATTATGGCAGAAATTATTTCATTTTACTTTAATACCTCCCAGCATAATTTCTTTCTTAATTGTCCGGTAAAACTTTAACTACCAGAAGTTGGCAAACAAATTTATTTTAACAATATTCAACAATTTGTCACCAGCTTGTCCAAGATAAAATCAAAATTCTGAAAAGTGAACCACTTATACGGATTTTCTCTTTTTTACAATTTACCCATTTCCACCATTACTTACTTCAAATTACTCCCTCCAAGACCCATGCCCTTCAGGGAGCTAAGTACGAGGTTTCTTGTTTTTTTTTATTTTTAAATAAATTCAAAGAGAGAGAAATTAATGCTAAGGTGGCCGCTGCCGGCAAGACTTTTTTTCGCTATAAACAAAAAAAAAAAAATCCTGTAAAAAAAAAGTGACTTTTCAAGATAAAAGGAAAAAAAGAATAGCAGTTTTCCGCTTGACTTACATGCCCATTCTCACATATGGAAGCGAATAAATAAGTCCTAAAACAATCATAAAACCTTCGCCTCCAGGTCTATGGAAATGAGGTCCTTAAGAAATGTGGAAGGGCAGAACTAGGTGAGACCGAAAGGAAGTCTCTCAATACGCCGGACACCTTCAAAAGCGACTCTCTGGAAATTGTTTTACAATTACAAATTGAACACTTATTTGTTTTGTAATCAAAAATCACTTAACAAAAATTAATGAAATTGTAGGAGTTAAAAATTTTTGTTAAAATACAGAAATTCTTTATGGTTAAGTAGCAATTCCGATGATAAGATTCACGCATCAAGTTGTGACGTTCACTTTTGATTCTAATTCTGATTCTATACAAGCAGTAAGCCGGTACAATAAACAGTAATGGATCTTTACATGAAAACCTGACTACCTCCTCTCCCTAGAAGTGCTCTTAAACGAATTTTTCTGGATAATCTTTCAAATAAAAGTTATAGAACTATTTATTGAGCAATTAGCGAAAAAAAAAAGTTTAAAGAGTCGTGGGAGCCGTTTGCAGTTTAGAGAGTCATAAGAGCCGTTTACCGTTTAAAGAGTTGTAGGAGCCGTTTGCCATTTTAAGAAACTTAGGAGCCATTTGCCGTTTAAAGAGTCGTAGGAGCCGTTTGCAGTTTAAATTGTTAAAAGAGCAGTTTGCAGTTTTAAAGAGTCGTAGGAACCGTTTGCAGTTTAAAGAGACGTAGGAGCCGTTTGCAGTTTAAAGAGTCGTAGGAGCCGTTTGCAGTTTAAAGAGCCGTTTGCCATTTTAAGAATCTTAGGAGCCATTTGCTGTTTAAAGAGTCGTAGGAGCCGTTTGCAGATTAAAGAGTCATAAGAGCCGTTCGCAGTTTAAATAGTCGCAGGAGTCGTTTGCAGTTTAAAGAGTTGTTGTAGCCGTTTGCAGTTTAAAGAGTCGTAAAAGCCGTTTGCAGTTTAAAGAGTCGTAGGAGCCATTTGCAGTTTAAAGAGTTGTAGGAGCAGTTTGCAGTTTAATGAGTTGTTGGAGCAGTTTGCAGTTTAAAGAGTCGTAAAAGCCGTTTGCAGTTTAAAGAGTCGTAGGAGCCGTTTGCAGATTAAAGAGTCATAAGAGCCGTTTGCAGTTTAAAGAGTCGTAGGAGCCATTTGCAGTTTAAAGAGTTGTTGTAGCCGTTTGCAGTTTAAAGAGTCGTAAAAGCCGTTTGCAGTTTAAAGAGTCGTAGGAGCCGTTTGCAGTTTAAAGAGTTGTAGGAGCAGTTTGCAGTTGAATGGGTTGTTGGAGCAGTTTGCAGTTTAAAGAGTCGTAAAAGCCGTTTGCAGTTTAAAGAGTTGTAGGAGCCGTTCGCAGTATAAAGAGTCGTAGAAACCGTTTTCCAAAAAAAAAAAAAAAAAATCCTAAGAAGAGAAAAATCTGTTTAGTCAAGTTTTATTTCTGGTTGAAACAGTTTCACCAAAACCTTGGCATCCACTAGTTGTATCCAAACTAAATGTTAAATTTGAACTTCTTGCGATTTTTTTGTTATTTGGGTTCCGGTGTATAATGAAACCACACACCAGCGAACCAAATTTGTAAAAATTACTTTTTCTGACTTTGGGGACATCATAGAGGATATTTCTGGTGAGTACTGAAAATCGAAAATTGGCACGATAACAATAATTACTCTCACAATAGTAGAGTAAAAAAAAACAATCGAACAAAAACACAAAGCTTAACTTATTCTTATACTGGGTGATCGATTTAAAACGCACCAATCGCTAATAACTTTTTAGGAAAGCGGAATTTCGAAAAAACCCACGAAGTAAACTATATGTTTTTTTTTGGTTTAGTTTTCAAATTTTCCATCCCCGATGCTGTATCTACATTTTTGGCGGAGTTACGGCTAAAAACCGGTTTAGGGTTTCATAAGGACCACTGGTTTTGACAATGATTATGAAAACTACATAAAAAACTGTGAAAAATGACGTTAATCCCGTTTTGATATCCCTAATATTAGTCGAGATATTTAAGATCAAAGTTACCATTTTATCAACTCGTGAACGGTTTTCGATATTAATTTTCCACCAGAAATACAGGTTTTGGGAGGTCCTCTGACTGCAAAAAATGTTATTTGAGACGCAAAGAACAAAAATAATAATAATTGAAGATATTAAAAGATGCAGTGTAATGTAATGGTTGTGGGTGAGTTCAAGAATAAATTTGTTTTATCATCAAATAAAAGCAATCATCACAGCATTTTAATGTACCCCGTTAGTAAGACTTCTTGACCCATGATTGTGGTAAGAATCTCTTGCCAGGTATGAGCGGGTGTTGGCCGACTGGTCAAGAGCGTAGCTTTGTAAAGTGGAAGATTTCCAATTCGAATCCCGCATATGACTACATTTTATTTAAACAAGTATTATGGTTTTTTAAGTAATATGAATGACTGCATACGCGGGATTCGAACTGGGGACCTCCCAAAACGTGTATTTCTGGTGGAAAATTAATATCGAAAACCGTTCACGAATAGATAAAATTGTAACTTTTATCTTAAATATCTCGACTAATATTAGGGATATCAAAACCGGGTTGACGTCATTGTTCACAGTTTTTTATGTAGTTCTCATAATCATTGTCAAAACCAGTGGTCCTTATGAAACCTTAATCGGGTTTTTAGCCGTAACTCCGCCAAAAATGTAGATACAGCATCGGGGATGGAAAATTTGAAAACTAAACCAATAAAAACATATAGTTTACTTCGTGGGTTTTTTCGAAATTCCGCTTTCCTAAAAAGTTATTAGCGATTGGTGCGTTTTAAATAGATCACCCTGTATATTGTCTGTTATTCTTAGCAAAGAATCAGGAGTATTGTGTCATTAGTTCAAGAACTAACTTCAACTTCTTGACGTGTTTTAGCGAAGGATTGCTTACAGTTTGTGGTAGTAATGTTTCACAAATTTTCAAACAGATTGAATCCCTCCTTTTCGTTTAATAAGGAGCCATATTATTCAACTTAAAAACCAAACAAAAAAAACTACGTAACATCAAAAAAACGGATAATTCAATTTTGAAAATTTGACCGCAATTAGACCCAGAGAAATGGAACCCAGTACCACGATATATCCTAGCTTTGAGGGCCTCGCCTTTTTAACCCGCTCGGCAATCGTTGCGCCTCTCTCATTGCTTTGTGCCCCTCAGATTTGTTTTTTTTTTATATATATATAAATTGTTCCAAATTTTGAAATGATTTACCAGAACTATGAAGGTCTGGTGCGATCTTTTGACGGTACATGTTGGGCCGCAAAGTCTGTGTGACTTCAAATGCAGAGAGATGTTTTAATTGTTAGTAATAATGATAACGGAATGCGCTAAATATACGTTGCTGGTAATGTCTTAAACCAGAATTCGATTTTTTACGTCCATAAGATGGTTATCACAAGATGAAAGTGTGATTGATGGGGCTCCAAGCAGCTGTGGGTTAAAAGGGGCCTTGATCAAGGAGCCGTCTAAAGAAAGAACTAGGAGCTAGACCAAATTCTAGTATATCTCTGAGCTGGTGGCTTCAAATATCTGTCTTCTTGTCCGTTTCTGCGAAAGAAATATCCTGTCTGGATCCTAAAAGACCCAACAGTTGTTCAGGAACCCCAGGCAACGCTGGGAGGTTATATGATGGAGAAGACCTCTCCAATGACTCAAAAATAAGAAAATAAAAAAAATAAATATCACCTTTTTATTACGTTATACAATTCCGTGAGTTTATTCCAACTTGGGCTATGTATAGGTATTGTTTGGGCGACCAGCAAACGTAAGCCCTGCTTTGTTGGCAGCTTGAGCTAGCTGGGCTTGACGCACTCCTACATCAAGCTGTACTTATCTTCGGCTTTCCTAAACTTCACCTTTTGTTGGGCGAGAAGCTATATATGCAAGCCCACAAATCCTGTATACTTCAACACTTCAACCACTTGCGGCGAACTTATTTATATTTCACCAAACCTCGCCTAGCCAAAACAGCAACAAAAAAAACATCATTTGGCCCTTTGCTTTATATGGTTTTTCTCTAAAAGTATAGCATCTTAAACAGAAACATCCTGGCAAAATGATTCACATCATTTTTATTTCCAAAAGCCTCATCACCCTTAGGGAGGGAGATTATTATCGAGCTGGGGAATTTCCTTCATCATTTCCGCCATATCTTTGTTTTCTTTGATGGAAGAGTATCAAATGCTTTCTCATTTATTGATATCTTTGTACTTGCTAACCTTTTACGAAAAAGTTGACTTCATGTGACCGTGCAGGTATTATAAATAATGAAATCCTTTTATACAAGAAAAAAATCAAAAATTCTAATTAAAATAAGGATTCAAAATTGGCGAGGAATCGGTCAAATAAAAACAACAACTCGTCTTTTTGCCAACGTTTCGACAAATATATTGTCCTCTTCAGGGCCTGGATATTACAAATACAAAACAATTTACAGAGTCACTAGCTTAGAAATCAGTAAAAAAGCAGTAATAATAAAATTAAAATACAATAAATTCTTTATAATTATTGAAAACTTACGTGGCTATGCGGGTTGGTTCAGTTACAGAATACTAAGAGCCAAAACTGGAGAACAGGTATACAGGGTGTATACGGAGGAGTGGTCGAAACTTCGGGAGGTGATTCAGCAGCTCAAATGCAACAAAAAATATTCTATTCACTTTGGCCTGATTCTCAATAGTGTCCAAGATATTTGCATTTTTAACTTTTCCGACCATACTCGCGTTTTTCGCTATTAAAACGGCCGTAACTTGTCTATCCTTTATCCTACAACAAATCTGCTTATTCCAAACGAAAGAGCATTAAATTTCCTATAAATTTGTTTGGTACAAAAAAGCCTCAAAACGATTCTTATAACAATGAAAGGGGGTAGCGGAATAAGAGGGGTCTGGCGGCCCCCACTGGTTTTGATACAATCGACCCAAAAACCTTGGAGGAGACCGAAAAAAAAATTTTTTAAATTTTTTCCGACCCTCTCCAACCCCATAAAAACCCGTAAACGAGAAAAATGTGTTTTTTTGATATTTTAATTTTTTTCGAGCGTTCAAATCATTTTAAAGCGGTTCCAACGCAACTAAAAATTTATTTTGGATGTGTAGATGTTCCCTGAATTTTTCCGGTTTTTACTGTACAGTTAAATGAAGTGAAACATAGCTTTGAATCCAAAAAAATCGTTAAAAATCGGGATTTTTTAAAAACAAGTCTTCGGCATTTTGGGCTGACTCGATGGAAAATGACGGCCTAACTATGGTTGAAAGATACACTCTTACTCTACAAAATGGCGCAATTGAAACTCAATTTGGTTGCTTGTTGTCTGCGATAACTCAATTTGAGTAAAACGCGAATTTAAAAGGTATGCGATTTTGGTCTATAAAATAAGTCACAATTTAATTAAACAAAAAAAGCACCAAAAGTAATGTTCGTATAAAGGTATTCTAAATCGCTGATCAAGAATTTGATGTCAAAACCATGTTTTGACAATTGACAGCTGTTAAAAATGCTGTCCACAAAAAACGAAGAATTCATTTTTTTTCAATTTTTTTTAAATGCACGGATAATTGTTTTTATTTTCAATTCATTTAGGTAATTATAATCTTGAATTTGATGATAAAAGTATATGTTGATAAAACGTCATATCACATTTTTTTTATTTTGTCGAAGATGTTAATTTTTTGAATTTTTTTTTAGCTAAAACAGAGATGCCACCAAAAAAACGAAAACTTCCAAATGATGAATGATTGATGAACCTGTAAAAAGGATCTTCAAATCTTTTTCTGTCATTTCGGGAAAGTCTGATACATCGTCTGATGTCAATGGTTTGAAGATCCTGATGCTGACAAGTTTGAGAGTTCTGATAATTGTCGTTCCACACGATCACGATCTTGCGGAAAAGTTTCGTGATGACTGTGGCTTGTTGATGGTAGATTCGGATCCGAGGAATTGGCATCTGGCGGAGAAGTTACATGGAGATCGTGGCTCATCGATGATAGGTTCGGATCCGCACTGACTAGACGAGTTGAACGACGACTTTCCACACAGAACGTTTCCTACAACCATTTCTTTGTCCAGTTCAACCGAAAACAAGTTGGCTTCTTCTTCTGAAGTAATGACTTTTTTTTTTGCCCGGTGCCGTATCGCAACAGTAGGTCGCATTTTATGCACCTTTCATCATTTGGAAGTTTTAATCAACAAGATTATAATTACCTAAATGAATTGAAAATAAAAACAATTATCCGTGCATTTAAAAAAAATTGAAAAAAATGAATTCTTCGTTTTTTGTGGACAGCATTTTTAACAGCTGTCAATTGTCAAAACATGGTTTTGACATCAAATTCTTGATCAGCGATTTAGAATACCTTTATACGAACATTATTTTTGGTGCTTTTTTTGTTTAATTAAATTGTGACTTATTTTATAGACCAAAATCGCATACCTTTTAAATTCGCGTTTTACTCAAATTGAGTTATCGCAGACAACAAGCAACCAAATTGAGTTTCAATTGCGCCATTTTGTAGAGTAAGAGTGTATCTTTCAACCATAGTTAGGCCGTCATTTTCCATCGAGTCAGCCCAAAATGCCGAAGACTTGTTTTTAAAAAATCCCGATTTTTAACGATTTTTTTGGATTCAAAGCTATGTTTCACTTCATTTAACTGTACAGTAAAAACCGGAAAAATTCAGAGAACATCTACACATCCAAAATAAATTTTTAGTTGCGTTGGAACCGCTTTAAAATGATTTGAACGCTCGAAAAAAATTAAAATATCAAAAAAACACATTTTTCTCGTTTACGGGTTTTTATGGGGTTGGAGAGGGTCGGAAAAAATTTAAAAAAAATTTTTTTCGGTCTCCTCTAAGGTTTTTGGGTCGACAGTATCAAAACCAGTGGGGGCCGCCTGACCCCTCTTATTCCGCTACCCCTTTTTTACTTGAATGTCTAAAAATTTCGTTCTCGATGATTTTTGTTAAAATTTTCAACTGCATTTTTTCAATGATTAATGAATCAAGGAGACACATAAGTTCAGAAAAAGTTGCGCATTTATTGGGCTTAAAGACCATATGTTTTTTTTTGGTTTTTAATAAAACTCTACCCCGAACAGAGGGGTGTAAATGCAGAAAACTGGGATTTTGCGTAACTGACATTTCATTACTAATTTACTCAAATGTCAATTTTTACCATTTTAGTAACCATTTTATATTAGAACAATTATTATTTTATAAAAATTAGTAATATTGAAGCTCAATAAATGTGCAACTTTTTCTGAAATTAAGTGATTCCTTGATTCATTAACCATTGAGAAAATGCAGTTGAAAATTTTAACAAAAATCATCGAGAACGAATTTTTTAGACATTAAAGTAAAAATTTCTTTGTTTATAAGAAACGTTTTGAGACTCTGGGTTAAGCAGATTTATAGGAAATTTAATGCTCTTTCGTTTGAAATAAGCAGATTTGTTGTATGATAAAGGATAGAAAAGTTACGGCCGTTTTTATGGTGAAGAACGCGAATATCGACGGAAAAGTTAAAAATGCAAATATCTTGGACACTATTGAGAATCGGGCCAAAGTGAATAGAATATTTTTTGTGGCATTTGAGCTGCTAAATCACCTCCCGAAGTTTCGACCACTCCTCCGTATACACCCTGTGTAACACAGTTAAAATGTGCCCCTACCGACCTGCAAGTTTGTGACTTCTTTCTGTACTTTAAGAAGCGCAACAAACCGAATATTTTTGTTCAAACTTCTAAAACCATCATCACTTCGTGTACAACATCCCGAACTAGATTTCAGTGGTTTAAAAGAGAAAGTAATGTAGTAGTCGAGAGAAATAACTGATAGAAGGTAGATTCAGAGTAAAGTAATATCATTTCTTTCTATTTTATATTGTGTTCAAAGCTACCCCACCAGTGGGGCAGATATTAACATTTGACACAATATTTTTAAATTAAAAAAATATAGATATGTATGTAAAGTATCAACTGTTTATAAAATAAAAAGGTTCAATAATACTTGTACGTAAGTAACTTGAAAACCAATAAAATTAACCAAACATTTACTAAAAACCTGGTTATCCGACTGATGAGACCTCAGGACGTGTTAGTTCGCATTCAGATATTTAACTACGCGGATTGAAGCTTAAACCAGGTAGATTATCAGGTCATGTGATGGTATATTTTTTTCCGTTCTTATTTTAGTTCACCGTTTTTACTGGTTGTAGGCCGAATGTAAATTGGAACTGATAAGAGAATAATAAAGTATGTTCCGCCGGAAAGGTTTGCCACAAAAGCTAGTAACTATGGCTACGTGTAATTAGTGCTGTCGTATATCAAGAGGAGTGGGCCACCCACAACAGCACGATGCAATACGCGCAAAAGAATGCTCCCGCCACATCTGAACCGCGCTCAAAGTAGCCCGCCTAAAAAAAAATAAAAAAAATACAGAATATCTTAGAAAACAGTCCATCTTTTTTTTTTTTTTTTTATTAACATTCTTTGACATCCCTTTCAAGAAGCCCCTCGATGTCATCAAATGCAAAAGACAATCTTCCTTTCATTTAAATACATTTTTTGGAGAAGGAAACGAAAAGCATTTTTAAATCAATATGGATAATGAAGTTTGAGATATAAAACGGAGCATTGACTAAGGTGCATAGGATTTTGAATTTTAAGGATTGAATGCGATTGAGGATTGTGCGTTTGGCAATCCAGGTATAGTTCAAGTCCATACTGGAGCTAGCAGAGTGTTGTACCCGTATAATTGTCTTTTATTCTGTAGAGTGAGTTTGGTGCGCTTGTCCAATAGTTTCTTTAGCATTCTGTAACCTGTGGTTCAATTCAGTTCGTTTGAGTCTAGTATGAGGGTTCTATGTGAATCGTTGGTCCAGGTGGAGTCCTAGATAATGGGACTTGAGTAACAGTTTTGAAAGAAATGGGATTAAAATGTAGATGGCGGAGAGAATTTTATGCCCCCGAGGTAATTTTCGGTGGCCCACTTTGTTCTGAAATAAAATCAAAATAGAAAAAAATGATTATGAAGAAAACAGCGCTTAGGAGAGTTGGGGCACTACTTTACCACACAATTCCCTCTCTCGTTAACCCTTTAGCTACTGAAGACGAGAGTACCCGTAGCCCCAGTGCCTTACCTGGAGGCCTGCTTACTCAGTTCTGGCGAAGTTTTTTGAAGCGATATGTCTGCCACTCTAAGTGGAATTCCAGGATGATTCGGTTTTAAAAGGCAAAAAAAAAAAAAAGAAGTAGGAATACCCAAAATATGTATGATATTCTTACGTTCCCAGATCTTTGAATCCAGATATAGCCAAACTTGTACGAGGGAAATCGCTGGCCAAGTTTTGGGGTAAAAAAGGAATAATTTTCGTTTTATAAATACAATTATATAGTGTTTTAATTATCCTATCCATATTCTTGAATCCACACTTCAGAATATACATTTAACCGGATTTGTAAATGTTATGTGGCCCGCGTGAATCTTGCCTGTAGCACCCAATTGGCCCGTGTTTCAATTGAGTTTGACACCCCTGCTTAAAGATATGCTAGGATAACCGTAGATGACTTTATTCTCCATTTCCGAAGCCAATGTTCCAGGTGAACTTGGAGATGGCGAGTAGCCATTGCAGGATCATCGTTAGCAGAGAAAGTGGAAGATATGCGTATCATCAGTGCAGGGTAAGACTTTTGGGTTTTAGTGGGAGATTACCTCGTATACTGTGTACACAATATACAGCGTGACCAGAGTTATATGCTCCACCCACTTTTTTTTTAAACGGCGGGAAATTTCGAAAAAATAAAAAACACGTATTTAATCATTTTTAGTCTAGTTTATTTTCAGTGATTGACCCATTTTTTAAAACCCTTGTATCTCGAGATACAGCATCCAACTTTTGTTTTTCAAATGGAACGTTATATTTTTTGTTGCATATTTTTGTAGTATTTGAGCTCCTAAAAACAACAAAAAAATTTTTTTTGAAATCGGTTAGGTTTTTCAAAAGTTATAGTAATTTAAAATATGAAAAACAAATTTCAGTTTATTGTCTAAATTATGTTATTTTTTTTAAAATAATCTGTTCAAACTGGGCATAATTAACGGATAGTCAAGCCAAAACTCTGGACTCCCACGCTTTGCTTGTAGCAGCACTTCCGGTGGCGAAGTCAAGATCTATGGAGGCTAGAGTTATTCGGCGTTCAGGTTGGTTTTTCTACAAACGTTTGGTGTGGAGTTATAGGAAATCAACTAATCGGCCCATACTTCTTCAGAGAAAACTTAACTGGTGAAAGGTGTCCAACTTTTTTTTTCAACAAGATGGTTGCCCGGCACATAATGCGAGAGTGGTTCGAGGTTACCTGGACAGAAATTTCCATGAAAAGTGCCTAGGGACTCATTGTCCCATCCAATGGCCACCTCGATCTCCGGACTTAACCCAAATGGACTATTTTTTGTGGGGATACCTAGAAAAATAAAGTGTAAAGTATCCTTAATCCCGTGGCTTCTGTCGATGATCTGAAACGTCGAATAACTCTAGCCTGCCTAGATCTTGACTTCGCCACCGGAAGTGCTGCTACAAGCAAAGCGTGGGAGTCCAGAGTTTTGGCTTGACTATCCGTTAATTATGCCCAGTTTGAACAGATTATTTTAAAAAAAATAACATAATTTAGACAATAAACTGAAATTTGTTTTTCATATTTTAAATTACTATAACTTTTGAAAAACCTAACCGATTTCAAAAAAATTTTTTTTGTTGTTTTTAGGAGCTCAAATACTACAAAAATATGCAACAAAAAATATAACGTTCCATTTGAAAAACAAAAGTTGGATGCTGTATCTCGAGATACAAGGGTTTTAAAAAATGGGTCAATCACTGAAAATAAACTAGACTAAAAATGATTAAATACGTGTTTTTTATTTTTTCGAAATTTCCCGCCGTTTAAAAAAAAAGTGGGTGGAGCATATAACTCTGGTCACCCTGTATATTATATAATTCATGCACGTAAACAATTTAAAAAACACACACAGGATATTACTGGTGCCAACTTGATATCAAAAATTAGGCAAGATCTCTTTACTTCCTTTTAGGTTAATAAGAAATAGAGGAAAAATAGGCGCGATTACATGGTTTCCCTAAATGTATTACACCTGTATAATTGCATATTACGTGCAATGAGTATACGAAGTTTAAAAGGACATACTAGCCTTTAAAAAAAGAATATATAAAAAATTACTTCAGGAAAATGGTTAAAAAAAAAAATCGATTGAGAGAGATTAGAGTTGTTTTTTTGTTTTTTTTTAAAAAAAAATAAGGTTGTGCTTAGATATTTTGAGATATTTCTCTTTCATAGCGGATCACAAAATTTTTTTCGATTTCAAAGTAAATTCTATCACGAAAATATGGAAAGATTGAAAGTGATAAATAATTGATTTGTGTAAAAATCTGTGCCATTGCTACGTAATAAATGCATGAGCTGGCCTGAACTCACCATTTTGTGAATAGGTGAAGTAGATAATGGAATGATTAAGTCTATTTTAGGCGATGTGTGAATAACTTAACTGTTGAGCCAATCAGCCAGTTATAAACGCTTGATTCAATTTGACATTTTCAATGGTGAATCGATTATCGCGGCTAATGAAATGCTTTACTCAGAGTCTCTCAGTCACTCATTAACTGCTAACCTTGGCCCCTTGTAATAATTTTTACAAATTACTTTTGCATTTATAAAAAGTGGAGCATCATTTAATTTTTCTGTAAGCGCAAGCAGTGTAATTTAAGAAGTTATCATAGTTAACTCATCCAGAAACACTGTCTATCTGGATTTTCCAAACAAAATCATCCAAGGATCATCACCCCAGGTGGATCAGCCTGATCCAAACAGATAGCCTCCTAGTTCCCCTCATATACGTAGTTTTTATTTTATATTTTGGTTTATTATTAGTTTAATAAAACTTTATTTCTGCCGCAGGGGGTCGCTGTTGCATGCAGTTTCCTGGGTTTTACAATCTCACGAGTTCATAGCACAGTACTCCATGCACTTCATGGGTATCCAGATGGTGTCCAGTCGGTGGCAATGGAGGAACAACAGTTTGGTCTTTTTATATACAGGATGTTCCATTTTAAGACGGCTCAAATGCATTTCATGCTTAAACGGTTGATCTGAGCAAAAAATGGTAGAGGTGAAATTTGTTGTCCGTCACCTCTAGTTACAGAATAAGTGACCTGATTTTAGATTCCTGATCGCGTACGCGGCAGACGCGAGCCCAAATGCAAAGATTTGCTGATGATTCCCACAGTTTTAAAGAGTATACAAAGTTATGAAAGAAACCGGAAACCGCAATTCGATATCTTCAAAATTAAAGGTGCTAGGCCATTTCAAAATCTGGTATTTATTAATCATATTTCAATTTTTTTAACTTGTTATCAAAGAGAAAGAAGAGCACGCGATAGGTCATTTTTATGTACTTTTTCATCCCCTTTCTACTGCAAATATCAGATTTTGAAATAGCCTAGCACCTTTAATTTTGAAGATATCGAATTGCGGTTTCCGGTTTCTTTCATAACATTTTGTACTCTTTAAAACTGTGTATATGAAAAAAAAGGGGTTAACTGCGAACCCTCACTTTTGGTCGAAAATCAAGTCACATATTCTGAAACTAGAGGTGACGGGCAACAAATTTTTCCTCTACCATTTTTTGCTCAGATTAACCGCTTAAGCATGAAATGCATTTGAGACTGTATTGCATTTAGAATGTAATGTTCGTTTTAAGTTCAACATATTAACATGTGCTGTTACTAATTAATAATAAAGTATCAGTGAAGGGTTTAGCTGTGCTGTTAGCGTATTGGATTCCCACGCGGAGATGCCGGTTTCGAATCCAGCTGCTGTCCCTTAGATTTTCTCTAAATTAAATAAGATCTGAAATACCTAATGTATTTGAGAATAATGGTCATCTGTTACGTTTATTGCAGGTAAAAATAGTTAAATTATCGCATAACATTCGCTTATTCTAATTATTTCACTCTAACATCGATATCTCATGGAAATTTCGGTGAACAAAGATGCAAGCTGCTAGCTAAATTGTTTTGATGGATCCTTGGCCATTTTGCCAGCAAGACTTGTATCCCACGCTTTTTGAAACACAAGATACAATCTACGATTCTGGCCTTATACACAATAATCATTGCTGATGTCCTGATGATACCACTGAAACCATCTCTTTCATATCTCAGATTTCGTCCATTTAGGATATGCGTGCCTTAGATTTTAAAAACCAAAATTAATTAATTAAATAAATAATAAACTCCATACATTACGTAATTAACCTCACAAAACTTGGAAAGTTACGTAGTAATATTGACAAATATATGAAAATATGTTCATGACATTGAGTTCTAATTTACATTACGAACACCTTTAAACATAACGATATAATATTCTAATATGATTAGACCTGTTCAGTACGTTTTGTAAAAGTTATTTTCATATTTTCAGTAATTATTATAAAAAGTATTATAACAGTTTACTTTTTTAATTGACGTAATTAAGGCGTGTTGAATTATTAAATTTTTAATTCTCTCCCTCATTGCTGAATCTATAATTAAGGTTTTTGTTTAATTTTTTTTTTTTTATATAGAGTAGCACAGTTCCTTTGTTGTGAAATACAGACTTTGATGGACAATGATGAACACCGTTTGTTGGACTTACCACTTTTAGTTAAAAAATTTGACCCGTAAAAACGAGTATAAATAGATTTCTTTGAAGCAATGGATATAACTTGAAAATATACTCTGTCAAATTGTGTAAGTAGTGTCTGTAGTTATATTTTCTTTATTTTATTTATTTATCTACTGTAATGATAAAAAGTTGAGTTGATAAATATTGGTTAGCGCGTTCAGGCGTTTAAGTAACAAGAACAATTGGAACAATTTTTGAAAATGCCGCTTTTGCCCATTTTTGGCATCGTTTTTCTCGAAAACTACTTAATCTATGTTATTACGAAAAAATTACAGCTAGGTATATAGGAGGATTCGCACTATATTATAAAGAAAATTTGGGAATTTTATCTTTTATAGAAAAAGAGAAAAAAATTGTCAAAGTTAAGTATTTTTTCAACTTCACGCTTTTACATGCACTTTTTGACAAGTAAATTTTAAAAAATAAAAATAAAATGCAAATAAATATAAATTAAAAAAATAAATTTTTTGCTATAAATAGAAAGATACTGTAAAAACTAGAAAGTAAATAATTATGACATTATCTAAGCCTGGCATAAATATCATCTAAGTAGGGAAGAGATTAGCTATGCGGTTAGCATATTGGATTCCCATGCGGGAGATCCCGGGTTCGAATCCAGCTACTGGCTCTTAGATTTTCTCTTCCTAGGTGCTTCTGACAGCTCAGTTAACACTGCATTGCCCAGTCCGAAGTCAATTTGACTCCAAAAACAAAAATAGGAATGGTCTCTGTTTCCCCACATCTCATTGGCTATCCCCGAAATGCTCTTAGATATGCTATCCCCACTCTCTCACCATTCGATAGTCACGGAGCTGAAGACCGTGGAATTCTTACGTTTCTTGTTGCAGATTAGTTTACTTGAATCATAAGAGTCATTTTAGACTCCAGATTGGCATTACACGTAAATATATCGGAGTCATTTCGACTCCTGTTTGGCAATATAAGTAGATATTCTGTTATTAACTTGACTCCAGATTATTGTCTAAATGACTATTTGATAAATTTACATAATTTTCATAGAAAGTATCAAGGCACAAAAGAAAAAGCCTCTTTCTAGAATTGATTTTCTGTCCGAATTGCAGCAATACATTGGCAATAATTGACTAAGTTCGAGCATTGGCAACGCAGCGTTAAGGGGTTATAGGCAGTCAGAGGCGCCAAAAAAGTCATTTTTTCAATTTTTTTGGGGGGAAAAACGTGTTTATTTTTTTATTCGGCAACTTTTGCGTCATATCAGTCTATGTTTAAAGAACTTATTGTAATTTTTTTGTTACAAATTAATAATAATTGTACTAATGGCGAATATTTTAATGCAACACGTCAAAAAAATGCAACCCTCTCGTGGACATGATATCTTGAGACTGGATCATCTGAAATCAAAATTTCGAAAAGATTTCGTTAGTAGATGACTTTATCTCGTACTTGAACGAAGGATTTAGAAAAAAATTGAATTTTTAATTTTTGGCACAACTTTAAAGTTTGAGTCACGATTTTCACTAAAAAAATTGACCATTTTATGTTTGTAAAACAAGTTCTAACCATTGAAAAAAAAAAAATCCTTCGTCCAAGTACGATTTTAATATGTGTAAAAGAAATACGTAAAATTTCAAAAAGATCAGTGCAGTAGATTTTGAGATATCGTGTCCACCGACTTTGAAAACGTAGTTTTGAGAAAAACGCGTTTAAAGTTTTCAGCGGTTAAAGGTTTGCGAATAAAACCTGGATAATCTTTTTTTCAACTTACACAGTGTCATCGATTCCAGGCCCATAAAATAAGTCCTCCATGTCTTCCAAAATGTCCAAGTTTTCCGATTTCTGCTGTCTGCGTAGGATTCTTGGCTCCCGCGTAGCAAGTTGAGCTCTGTGCTCAGCGATGGTAATTCGAACGGTCGGGGCTTGTAAACACTTTCACTCTTACAATTTTGCTCGGATCGACTTGAAATTTTAGGACAACATTCCTAAGATACTATACTTTAATTAAAACTGTCCGGTAGGACAGTTGTATAAGGGTTGACCATCAAAAACTGCACGAAATAGCGTAACGTTAAAAAACACCCAACTTTGACAATTTTTTTCTCTTTTTCTATAAAAGATAAAATTCCCAAATTTTCTTTAAAATGTAGGGCAAACCCTCCTTTATGACTGTAATTTTTTGCAACCACCCAGATCTAATAGATTTCGAGAAAAAAGTTGCCGAAAATGAGCAAAAACGGCATTTTCAAAAATTGTTGTTGTTCTTCTTGTTGTTGTTGTTGTTGTTGTTGTTGTTACCTTTTTTGTAAACTGCGTAGCGCCTAAACGCGTGAACCGATTTTCATGAATGAGATGTCATTCAATTCGGAATTTTATGTAGATGTGCCTTTTGGGGGTCTCGACGCTGTACCTCGAATGGGAGAGGAGTTAGCCCCCTTAATGTAAGGCCCCCTCCAAAATTATTATTACTAATTACTCTGTAAATCTTGGCCCGATTTTGAAAAAAATTGGTAGGGTGATAGAGTTAGGGCTCCCCTACGTAACATTAAAGCGGCGATCAGCTCTTACACTTTTTTTTTTTTTTTTTTTTTTTTTTTTTTTTTTTTTTTTTTTTTTTTTTGGGCGCATCGACTGCTGAGGTAATGATAGAATTGCTTATTCCAATTTTTTTTTTTTTTTTTTTTTTTTGTTTTTTTTTTTGTTTTTTTTTTTGGGCTAATGATAGAATTGCTTATTCCAAATTTAAAAAAAACAGTAAAGCAGATATGTAACTTTGCAAAATAGACAAAAATGAAAATCTATCCAAAAGGTACAAAAATCTCCTTAACAAAAACTTACAGTTTAAAAAGTTAAGTATAAGGATTGATTGAACGCCAAAAGGTACACAAATCAGCAAGTACCCAACATTTCATTCAAGCTTAGTTGATATAATTTAAGTAATTTTGCTGCATTAACTTTTTCTTCACATTTTTTAGAATTTATTAGATGTCACAGACCCTTATGCTGGCCAGTTCGTTCATAATATTATTTGGTTATAATTATGATAAAATGTATATTATATCTTCGTTTTTAAATAGGTACTTTATTTTAACTCTAATCCAAATTATTCTTCGGATTTATCTTTAATATGCCCTTTATTCTGAGTAGTCACATCTTATACATGCATGTTAAAGTAGAAAAAGACAAAGTTAGAGTCGGCTACTGTTTAAATTTGAATCACGGAGGATTTAAAACAATATAGGATTTATAATAATATAGTTTTCTTCAATCACACTCTCAATGTAGCTGTTCTTCTCACAATGTTATATATTATTAAATCACGGAGGATTTAAAACAATATAGGATTTATAATAATATAGTTTTCTTCAATCACACTCTCAATGTAGCTGTTCTTCTCACAATGTTATATATATGTTATGTAATATAAAATAAATAAGTATTGCATACTTTTAGGACAGCTAATTATTCCAGTATTTTACTATAAGTAAAATTAAATTACAATTGAGAAATCCGTGATTCAAATTTAAACAGTAGCCGACTCTAACTTTGTCTTTTTCTACTTTAACATGCATGTATAAGATGTGACTACTCAGAATAAAGGGCATATTAAAGATAAATCCGAAGAATAATTTGGATTAGAGTTAAAATAAAGTACCTATTTAAAAACGAAGATATAATATACATTTTATCATAATTATAACCAAATAATATTATGAACGAACTGGCCAGCATAAGGGTCTGTGACATCTAATAATTTCTAAAAAATGTGAAGAAAAAGTTAATGCAGCAAAATTACTTAAATTATATCAACTAAGCTTGAATGAAATGTTGGGTACTTGCTGATTTGTGTACCTTTTGGCGTTCAATCAACCCTTATACTTAACTTTTTAAACTGTAAGTTTTTGTTAAGGAGATATATATATAAAATCGATTTTTCAAATTTCTGACTGTCTATAACTCCTTAATGGACAGTATTGTAACGAGAGAACCTCAAATGTTGACGCGCCTTAAATCATAAATAAAAAAATTACCTAGGTAAGTCTGTATAAAAAATACATCAATTTAAAAACGGTACATATTTGTAAAAAAAAAATGTTTAGCTACATGACTGCATCATTAAAATAAAATCCGTCTAGACAGAAAGTGAAACTGAAGAATTAGCCGTTAAATAAAAATGGAATAATTCCTCCTCTCAATTTTGGAAAAAGGCAAAAATTATATGATAAAAATAGAATGTTTTGGCGTAATTAATAGCTGTTTTGTACTTTGCAGTGCACTTACTGGCAGGCAGAACTATACTTCATAAATAAGATGACGTGAATTAAAATGCAGTATTAGTAGAGAATTTGTTAATTTGAGAAACTGATGTATGTTCACGCGAAAAGGTTTTGTTTTTTTCATCGTATTTAATGGCCTTCAAAAACATTTATTACGATGAAAACGTAAATTGCTACAATTTGTCACAAGGGCAATACTTGCTCTTAAAGTAAAATCTAATGTAAGAGAACATGTGTATTAGAGATCCCTTGGGGGAATACAAGGCTGTTTGTTTAATTTATCGTCGGTAGAAAGTTAGCCAGCATGTTAGCGCTTTATATATCATCTGGGGAGAATGATTAATATGAACAGATAAGAGTAGAGCCGCCTCGGCTGGGAAACCTGCAGTGCATTGTTTGGATCTCGGCAAGCATCTGCCAACGGGACAAACTTGTTTAAGGAAGAAATCCGAACCTGAAGCAAGTAGACTGTGTTTTTTTGGGGAGGCCCTTCTAAAATGTGAGAAAAACTAGTCTGTGATATCAACTGTGCGATTGTTTAGTAATTTTTTGACGCTAGATCCGACTAGCGAATCTTGGACTTCGGATGTTTGTTCACCAGTCCTCTGGATTCAGTACGGCCGCCTTATATAGCCCAATTTTACAACTAGTACCCAAATAAGTCAAGTGTATAGAAGTGCAATTAATCTAATCTAGTACTGAAGTCTCCTTATGGAAGTTTCCATATTAATATATTCAACGCTAGGTTGCTATTGCGGAGATAAGCCCTACGGAATAAACTGACCCTATACAAGACACTACTAAGACCCATCTACAGGGTGCGTTCCAAAAGTAATGCAATAATTTTTTTTTTTTCAAAAACACTAAAAATTCTTCAAAGTACTATCCTTGGGCCTCTACACATTTTTTCCAGCGACTCTGCCATGACCGGTACATGCCCTGGAAGGCGTCTTCGGGGATCTCTCACAAGTACTTCGTCACGGCTGATTGGATCTCTTCTATGGACGAAAAACGGGTTCCCTTTCAGGGCTGCCTTAATCCGAGGGAACAAAAAGAAGTCTGCTGGGGCGACGTCAGGACTATAGGGGGATGGCTGGGGCAGCGTTGGCACCTGGTGTTTGGCCAGGAACTCGCGGACTCGTAGCGCGTTGTCGTGAAGGAGTTGCCAGGTAGGGGAGATGTCTTTTCTCGTCCTGATGACCCTTTTACGGAGTCTTTCCAGCACATCCACGTAGTAGGCAGCGTTAACTGTCTGTCCTTGAGGAACAAACTCCTTATGCACCACTCCTTTACTGTCGAAAAAGACAATGAGCATTGTTTTCACTTTTTGATTTAAATCATTCTTGCCTTTTTTGGGCTTGAGTGACTGGTCGGTGTGGCCACTCAGAGCTTTGGCGTTTTGTTTCTGGGTCGTATTCCGAAAAACCCAGATTTCATCACCAGTGGATGACGTTGTCCAAATAATCAGGTTCAATTTCAGTACGTTCGGTTGGTTTTTCGTGACACGGTCGGCGCGCAGAGGTTTACAATAACTGACTTCCTGCCGCTTCCACAGCTTGGAGAACACTGAGACCGGTTTCGCGGCAAAGCTTAGCGTCCCCCCAACCTACTCCAAGTGCTTCGATCCCACTCCGACCGATAGGAGCGGCGCGGGAAATTCAATTGCATTACTTTTGGAACGCACCCTGTAGACCTATGGAGCTGAGATGTGGAGCACTGCGAAACCATCCAGTATCCAAAGAATCCTTTCAACCTAAAATCCTTCGGCATATCGTCAAACGCTCCTTATTATGTATCCAATTTAACCCTCCATTCCTCAATATCTTTTTTGTCAATGACCTAATACATTCTCGGCTTCCTTAATTTCCATAATAGCCTAACCGTACATCCTAATCCCACAGCACAAGCTTTATCAGCAACAACAGTTCTCCTCGACAATCCTCCAAGACTTTGGCCTTTTATCACCATCCTAACCTTCCATATAACCTCTAGAATGTTCCAGCTTTGGCTGGCCCTTATCAAACATGCCTCCTCGATTGTGGCGCTGGATTCAACAGGATTCAGTAAACAATCTGTGCCTAACTTGTTACTAGACCACATTTACGTGATGTATAAACGTACAGGATGTACTGTAGGTTGTGTCAGTGTGAGGATGTTACTTCTCGGGGAGGAATAACCAAGGCCTGAGAGCCGCTCTCCAGAATTAAGAGTCTTATTAAAAGGACAGGTCTGGAGAGTGAGCTCTAGAGTAGTGGGAGCCACAATAGATCCATGGGGTCGCAGTAGCGTTGTCCTTTTATATATACCTTTATATATATAAAATTTATCCTACAAAATGTAGCCAAAATAAGGTAGGATTTCTGTCCTAGGTACTAGGGCATTCAGACTACAGAGTTTATGAGGCAGCGAATCGTTTGATTCAGAAAGGGTTCTCACAGGATCTGAACTCAAAATGCATTAATAACAAGTGGTGACGGGGAAACACTGTGCCGAAGTAGGCAACAAAAGTTTATTATCAGCTACTAGCATTCTGCGGCATTGCGTATAGCACTGTAAAGTGTAAAGACTTGTTTGGTTCTGCTCTTTCAAGAACAAAAAATCCACATCTTCATAATTTGGCTAGAAGTCTTCAACTAAGTCCTCCGAGAATAGCGGCGGCACAGCTTCAAGCAGCCAAACTAGTAACTGGTCGCGGATTTTGACCCAGTATAGGCCATTTGGCCGCACTATAAAGCTCTATAGCTAAAAAAAACATCCACTACAGGAAGTGGGTCTAGCATCTACGACGAATTCCAAAGGAGAAGAAGTGTAAATCGACTCTTATACTCAGACTGAATGTAACGCAATCGATTTGGTAGGAAACCATGGTACTTGTACTAAAAAGACGAAGAGACGTCGCAATAAGCTTCTATCCTTCATAGGATAGGATTGATTAACAACTATAGGAGATTATGGTGGCAAAAAATAAAAATAATTGGTAAAACCCTAGATCTCATAACTTGAATTAAGTGCACAGTGCTTTCAAGAGAAAAGTACAATAAGTATAAAAAAAAGATAAGCAAAAATACTTGCATTTTTTGGGGGGGAGCAAAAATAATTACCTCAGTGCCTCAAAATCCAGTATTGATTGGCAAGGATGCAAGATAGTTGTTGCAAACGTTTCGTTTATAATTAGTTTATGAAATTCGTACAACATAGATGGGGCTAATATAAATGCTTATGCATTCAATATTAATTAAGTTCTACATTAAGCAGTAATCGGTAATATTGGGCAATACCCAGCCACCAGCCATAATTGCGTACTTGTACGCCTTATTGCCAGTATTTACCTGCTCTAAATGGTTTATAGTACATTAACGTATGAAACAATCATATTACTAAATAATGATATTATTAATAATAATAATTATAATTAATAATAATAATAAAGCAATAACAGTAACTGGTTTCAGTGTATGCACGCTGAATAAGCGTTTATTTTCCATATCCTAAGGCCAGATCCGTACCACGTGATCGACCATTTCAAAAACCAAATAAAGAACTATATAAATAATTTTGCAACAGTTTTTTAAGCCTATTCTGTAAAAACTGTTCGATTAGGACAGTTGTAGAAGTGTAGAGCGTCTAAAAACTGCACAAAAAATAGCGTAGATTAAAAAAAAATACAAATTAAACAATTGTTACCTCTTTTAAATGTTTTTGTATATATTTTAGAACATTACGCAAGAGATAAGAGCGCGCAAATTACGGAAACAAGGTTTCAAACACTGAAGACGGAATCTAATAAAACCTCTTTCCCGGAAATACTACCCTTAATCAAATCTACCGGAGGCGAGAGGGGGAACAAATATTTTGAATAAAAACGGGTAGATTTATGTACGAGGGTCTTTTGAAAAGTCCGTGCAAAAATAAAAACTACTTAATTTTTTGGGGTAAACCTTTTTTATTTTTCAACATAGTCTCCTTTTAGGCTTATACACTTCGTCCAACTTCATATTGGGGAACAAATAGTAGTCCGAGGGAGCCAAGTCTGGAGAATAGGGGGGGTGTGAAACGAGTTGGAACCCTATTTCCATTAATTTTGCGACCACAACTGCTGAGGTGTGAGCTGGTACGTTGTCGTTATGGAAAAGGACTTTTTTGTGGGCCAATGTGGGCGTTTTTCTTGCAGCTCGGTTTTCAAACGGTCCAATAACGATGAATAATATGCACCTGTAATAGTTTTACCCTTTTCCAGATAGTCGATGAGGATTATTCCTTGCGAATCCCAAAAGACAGTCGCCATAATCTTTCCGGCCGAAGGAACGGTCTTCGCCTTTTTTGGCGCAGATTCCCCCTTGGTAACCCATTGTTTAGATTGTTCTTTGGTCTCAGGAGTGTAGTGATGTATCCATGTTTCAACCACAGTGACGAAACGACGCTTAAAGTCCTGCGGATTCTTCTGGATCAGCTGCAAACCGTCCTTGCAACACTTCACACGATTTCGTTTTTGGTCAAGCGTGAGCAATCGCGGCACCCATCTTGCGGATAGCTTTGTCATGTCCTAATGTTGATGCAAAATATTATGTACCCGTTCATTCGAGATGCCCACAGCACTAGCAATCTCACGCACCTTCACTCTTCTGTCATCCATCACCATATCATGGATTTTATCAATGATTTCTGGAGTAGTAACCTCAACAGGGCGTCCAGAACGTTCAGCGTCACTTGTGCCCATATGGCCACTCCGAAAATTTTGAAACCACTTATAAACTGTTCTAATCGAAGGTGCAGAGTCACCATAATGTTTATCAAGCTTCTCTTTAGTCTCCTGAGGCGTTTTGCCTTTCATAAAGTAGTGTTTAATCAACACACGAAATTCTTTTTCGTCCATTTTTTGAAAATCACTCGACTTCCTCGATTCAAACGAATGCCAAACACAAAGAAATAGACCGATCTGGCTGAAACTTGGTGTGTGTTCTTCCAAGAGATGCTACTAACTAAACATAACCTCGATACGCGCCAGTGGTGCCATCTCTCTGACTTTGCACGGACTTTTCAAACGACCCTCGTATTTTTATTGTCAAGGCCCTGTTAAATGGTATGGATGTCCAATCGATCAAAGGCTATCAGCCAAAATTTACTAAAGAAAAATTACTGGTATCTCAATAATTGTTATCTCTAAGCTTACCCAGAAATATATACTTCTGGAATATTATCGATTTTGTTTTAACACTAAACCTACCGACATTTATGTATAACTATTCCTACTGACTTTAAAATCACTACTTCTTATTATTGACTGAAGATAATAATTATTTAACAATGAAAAAGCGTAGTTTCTTTTGTTTAAAAATAAATCTCGTAGATTTTACTCTTTATTGCACCATTTTTTATAATTACAGGCTTCTCAATTGCACATTTCCCGTATATGTATTTTTTTACATTTTAGACAGCATTTTTTAGTCTTATTGCCTTTGCAGTATCTTATTTGGCTATTTTCCGACCACTTATACTAATATTTGTCATACTTTTGCAATGGTAATACAAAGTTTTGCCTTGAAATTTCATTTTCGGTAGTTCCTTTTTTATACAAAATCCATGCATTTATCCCGGGGCTGAGTCTAGGATACTGAAAACTATTTGTTGAGACCATCTCCGAGATTTTCCACGGTTATATTTCCTCCTCGAGCTGTATACATTGCTGCTAATTTCAGAGCTACAAACTTTCCAAGCGGAACTGAAGGTTCTCTGCTTTCAAGTTTTTCCCAAATATGGAAAGCCTTTTATTACATCAAACGCTAGCCAAAATTTGATACTAAATTTGTCCGGTTTGAAAACGAACACCTTTCTAAAATATTAGCTAAAGAAATAATAGCCGAGAAACTATTTTGGTATAAGGAATGCTTGTCGATGAGTAGAAGTCATGGCTATAATGAATTACACTATAATGTGGATGGTAATTTAATGGACGGATTGTTAAGTGAGATGAGATATTTTCGTTCAAAGATGATCTTTTAAATAGAGTACAGAATTCTAGGTGGCACGGTATTTATAAGGAATTCTTTTGATTTTGGATCTAACCATTATACAGGGTGATCTATTTAAAACGCACCAATCGCTAATAACTTTTTAGGAAAGCGGAATTTCAAAAAAAAACCCGCGAAGTAAATTATATGTTTTTTTTTTGGTCTAGTTTTCAATTTTTTCCACCCCCGAAGCTGTATCTTCATTTTTGGCGGAGTTACGGCCAAAAACCCGAATAAGGTTTCATAAGGACCACTGGTTTTGACAATGATTATGGAAACTGCATAAAAAACTGGAAAATGACGTTAACCCCGTTTCGATATCCCTAATATTAGTCGAGATATTTAAGATCAAAGTTACAATTTTATCTTATTCGTGATCGGTTTTCAATATTAATTTTCCACCAGAAATACACGCGTTTTGGAAGGTCCTCTGACTGCCAAAAAATGTTATTTTTGACGCAAAGAACAAAAATAATAATAATTGAAGATTTTAAAGAATGTTGAGTAATGTAATGGCTGTGGGTGAATCAGGATAAATTTGTTTTTATATGTATAGTTTTGTTTTAATAAATATGTAGTTTACTTCGTGGGTTTTTTCGAAATTCCGCCTTCCTAAAAAGTTATTAGCGATTAGTGCGTTTTAAATGGACCACCCTGTATAACAGATACTAATAGTTTCGTTTTTTATTCAAAATATAATTAAAATTAGATACTATTTAATTTAAATTACCGAATTGGCCGTAGTGAAAAAGCTCAAATATGTTCATTGTGCAATTCGCACGTAGTAGAAGATATTTTTCATTATAAAGCAGTGTGCCCGATTTTGACAGAGTTCAAGAAAGACATGTTTTAGTAAAGGCGTATTAGATAAAAAATGAATTTATTCGCTATATGAACGGTCATAACTAGGAGAAACTGTACAAATATAATGTAAGTCATTTTGTATTTAGTTATACGAGGGTCGTTTGAAAAGTCCTTGCAAAGTCAGAGAGATAGCACCAGTGGCGCGTATCGAGGTTATGTTTAGTTAGTAGCATCTCTTGGAAGAACACACACCAAGTTTCAGCCAGATCGGTCTATTTCTTTGTATTTGGCATTTGTTTGAATCGAGGAAGTCGAGTGATTTTCAAAAAATGGACGAAAAAGAATTTCGTGTGTTTATTAAACACTACTTTATGAAAGGCAAAACGCCTCAGGAGACTAAAGAGAAGCTTGATAAACATTATGGTGACTCTGCACCTTCGATTAGAACAGTTTATAAGTGGTTTCAAAATTTTCGGAATGGCCATATGGGCACAAGTGACGCTGAACGTTCTGGACGCCCTGTTGAGGTTACTAATCCAGAAATCATTGATAAAATCCATGATATGGTGATGGATGACAGAAGAGTGAAGGTGCGTGAGATTGCTAGTGCTGTGGGCATCTCGAATGAACGGGTACATAATATTTTGCATCAACATTTGGACATGACAAAGCTATCCGCAAGATGGGTGCCGCGATTGCTCACGACCAAAAACGAAATCGTGTTAAGTGTTGCAAGGACGGTTTGCAGCTGTTCCAGAAGAATCCGCAGGACTTTAAGCGTCGTTTCGTCACTGTGGATGAAACATGGATACATCACTACACTCCTGAGACCAAAGAAAAATCTAAACAATGGGTTACCAAGGGGGAATCTGCGCCAAAAAAGGCGAAGATCGTTCCTTCGGCCGGAGAAAGATTATGGCGACTGTCTTTTGGGATTCGCAAGGAATAATCCTCATCGACTATCTGGAAAAGGGTAAAACTATTACAGGTGCATATTATTCATCGTTATTGGACCGTTTGAAAACCGAGCTGCAAGAAAAACGCCCACGATTGGCCCACAAAAAAGTCCTTTTCCAACACGACAACGCACCAGCTCACACCTCAGCAGTTGTGGTCGCAAAATTAATGGAAATAGGGTTCCAACTCGTTTCACATCCCCCCCTATTCTCCAGACTTGGCTCCCTCGGACTACTATTTGTTCCCCAATATGAAGAAATGGCTGGCGGGAAAAAGATTTTATTCAAACGAGGAGGTGATTGCAGAAACGAATGGCTATTTTTCAGACTTGGACAAATCCTATTATTCGGAAGGGATCAACAAACTAGAGCAGCGTTGGACGAAGTGTATAAGCCTAAAAGGAGACTATGTTGAAAATAAAAAAGGTTTACCCCAAAAAATTAAGTAGTTTTTATTTTTGCACGGACTTTTCAAAAGACCCTCGTATTATTATTGAGTGATGTATACGTGAAATATATGTTTTTATAATAAGGTATAGTAAAATTGAGTCAACTTCTGCTGACGGACTTCGATCCATGCAGTAGGTGCTTCAGATTAAAATTAAATTGTGTTTTTGTAAATTAAAGAAACACAAATCGTACTTGCTATTCTTCAAATTGTTTGTAGTTTAAAGATATTATTTACTGTTTTATTATTATTTTTGGATAATTCAAGTCATTATAATTACTTAAAATGTTTAATATCATTAATAGAATCATACAATATTATGACAGAAAGTAGAATCGATTTGTTGGGTAATGTATAGACATATGCTAAAGGCTGATGCACCTTTTATTCTTTTAAAATAAACTCATACTATTGGTGATAAAATCCACTTTTAATCAGAAATAGTTGAAGCTACATTGAAAAATAGATTTTTAATTATTCTGATTAGATTGGCATTGACGCAAATTTTATATCATTTAACCCACAGTCTAGCATTATCTACCATATTACAGATGATTGTTAAAAAAAAAAGCAAGTAATTAACCTGAGCACGGTCTAGGCCAGGGTTCAGTAACCCGCGGCTCTCTTATCCAAATTGTGGGGCTCTTCAGCCTGCCCAAAATATATTGAGTATTTTAATTTTATTGAAACGAATGAAAATTTCATTTATTAAAAACGTATTCTTTTCAAAAATAATTTTAAATGTGATAGGTTCGAAATTGAATGGAATTATAGAATATCAAAATAAAGTACTTGATTTATATTGTAAGTCTGCCGCCTTTTCATTCGTTAAGTTATTATTTATTTGTTTATTTACTTTGCAATATATGGAAATAAATATATAAAACATTTAAATGTTATTGAATATCATAAAATAATAATCTGTGAATACAAATGATCTACAGAGGTTTTTACACTATCATCCTTGCGGCTCTGGGTAAGATTTATTAAAATTATTTAAGGAAAAATGGCTCTCTACTTAAAATAGGTTGCCGACTCCTGGTCTAGGCAGATCTTAATTTTCGGCATGGTTAAGAATGGTGCTCGAAGGAAAGAAGGGCAAGCTGTCGCAGACTTCGAACCCCTTATTCTCGATCATTTCTACTAAAAATTATAAAAATTTATTTACTGTTCGGCTAAATGTTTTAACATAGATTTTTTCTTTTTTGTTTAAACCGCGCTTCACTCTTCACTAAACAAAGGAGGCTCGGAGGCTCCCTTAAGAGTGGAGGGGGTGGCAGAAAAGAAAAAAAGGAGCAACATTATGAGATGAGCAGACTCTAGAATTATTACAACGTGAATATTGGTAGTAGGAAATAAACGTAGTTTAGCTAGTAGGGGGTCCGTGTTTCAGAAAACATGATGAGCAGAATACACGGTTTGCCGGCTGGTTAGCGGTAACTGGTGAACACAATCTGCAGTGTTATATTAGAGCGGGGAGTTTAGGAGAAGGTTAGCCGGCTGGCCGGCGGTAACTGGGAAGCCGAGCCGCGTGCCCGCCAGCGCGCCGTGGAGAGGAAAGAGACCGTAGTGGTATCGATCGCGCGCAGCTAGTACGCAACCCGCTCTGGCGGCGGGAGCCATTGTACGCCTCCTGCTGCTGCTGCCGCCTCCTCTCTGCTAGTCATCCCCGCCACACTATTTTCCGCACAAAGACACTTTCTTATACACACAAACACAAATATATATCTATATAGAAACGGCCCCCCCCCCCCCCAAGAAAACACAAGCGCAAAAGGTAGGGCAAGCTAACAACGGAACTCGGCTGATCTGTTCGCCAAGGAATCTTCGAGTCCTTACAGGTGTAAGTTCATTCACATACACAATCAAGAAATAAACAATACAGATAAAAGGAGACTGCAGATAGTGGAAATCTTGAACTATACCATTCTTCAACAACTAGACATAACGATCGACCATCTTTGTTCAAACATCAACCACAATTCAAACGGACCAACTACTATCTCTTGGTTACAATAGTTATTCGGTTTGCAATACTTTCATTTCATGAACATTTGTGTTAATGTTAGTGAGAACTGCCTAATATTTAAAGGGAAGATTATGCCTACAGAAGGCCCACACCGACATTACTGCAATATAAAAACCTAACTATACTTTCCTCTACACTATCTCGACCGACAACCCGATTTCAACTCAGAAAAACATATCCTACACTTGCCATTAACACGAACAGAAACTAATCTTAATAATAATTGAAATAATATAAAATAAACTAAAAAATCCATAAAGGAATGTTGCAAATATCAGTAACCATTTTTTTGCCAAGCTCTTTCGAACTAACAGAACTAGGTAATTCTATTAATCATAGGAGAGCTCTCAATTTTTTTTTTTTTTTGAAATAACATTCATCAAAACCATATTTTAGTTCCTTTGGTTTTCTACAAACCCACCTTTGGTTAATACCCTTAACCAAAATCTTAATGCTATGCTCATTCAATTATTGAAGTATAAGGGTTGATTAAATGACAATAGGTACACAAATCACTAAGTACCTCAACATTTCAACAATTTAGAATCATTTCAAAAAGCTTTTATACAAATTACATCACATTTAAGTAATTTTACTGCATTAAATTTTCATTAATATTGTTTAGAATTTAATAGATCTCAGTGACCCTTTTTCATTTATATTATTTATTTATTATAAATAAATGATAAGTAAAATGTATTTTACAGCTTCATAAATGGTAATAGTTTTAACCCTACTCTAAATTATTCTACTAATTATACCCTTTATTCTCAATAATTATCACACACATTTTATTATAGAAATAGATAAAGTTAGAGTTGGTCTATTATTGTCGCTATTTGAATCGCGCAGTTAAAATTTAAAATTTTGAGTTCTAAAAATAAATTAAAAATCCCAATAATCTCAGGATCGACACAAATAATTTTTTTGCAAAAACATACTTCATACCACAATTACTGTTCATTATTTTTGGTGACTGAATCATAGTTTCAATAGGATGAAAAATTAATGCCAGTTTCAGTCATTATAAACTTTATAATGCCGAGCTTTCGACTTAGGGACTAGGTCATCTTCAGGGCTAATTTACAATGTACTATTTTGACATCATTAGAGGGTTGGTGTGTCTTCTGTCTTGACTAAAACTGGCATTTATTTTTTTCATCCTATAGAAACTATGAGTCAGTCACCAAAAATAATGAACAGTAATTACAAGACGAAAAGCCAATCGATCAACATCAACGGAGTCCATGAACAGACAAGACAGAAGACACACCAACCCTTTATAGATGTAAAATACGAGGTGTGGCTATTAAATAACGAGACTGATGCTGCTACAGAAGAACTATGCATGTGCCAAATCCTTAACGTATGACAGCTGTGCAGCGCAAAGCCTTCTCTTTCGATTGCAGCGTCTCACGTGTTTTGTAGAGAAATCTGTCTGACCGGAACCATCGTTTGTGTAAAGAGGTGTTAGTTTCGTATTGCCGAAAACATGATACTACACATGTAGTAGAACAAAGAATTGTCGTGAAATTTCACATGAAACTGGGTAAAACCGCTACTTAAACTTATCTTTTATTAAAAGAAGTTTATGGCGATGAATGTTTATCACGTGCGCAAGTTTTTTGATTGGTACAAGCGTTTCCAAGATGGCCGAAAAGACGTCGGAGATGATGACTGCCCGGGTCGCCCTTCCACGTCCAAAACGGATGAAAATATCGGATTATAATTAATCAACATTACTACCGTGAGGTGCTTGCTCAACTCCGTGAAAGAGTAGGGAAAAAACGACCCGATTTGTGGAAGAACAAGTCACGGGATTCTCCATCAAGTCAACGCGACGGCTCACACTGCATTGTCTGTCAAGACGTTCGTAGCCAAGTACAAATATCCCAGTTTTAGGCCATCCACCCTTATTCGCCTTACCTGGCCCCCATGTGACTTTTATCTGTTCGCCCAAAGTCAAATCTGCATTAAAAGGAACACGATTTCAGTCCGTTGAAGCTGTGAAAGAAAAAGCGGCACGCATCATGCAGGAGCTCACAGAAAAAAGACTTCCAGCACTGTTTCGAACAATGGTAAATTCGCATGGAGCGTTGTAGGGATAGGAGAGGGGTGTATATTGAAGGTGATAATAACTAAATATGTATAAATTTAAAATAAAATGTTTTACAGCAATAGTCTCGTTATTTAATAGCCACACCTCATAGTAAATTGTAAATTAGCCTTGAAGATGACCTAGTCCCTAGGTCGATAGGCCCAATCACCCATTAGTCCCTTAAATCCTTAATAATTTTGTTCCTCTTCGACTTCATGTCGTTTACTAACCAAAAGTTTCTAACCGGGTTCCTTTGGTCAGCCAACTTAACATGTTCTAGCCAACTTAAATAGCTTCTTCTTTTTTTCTTAACAGCAGCTACCAGATCGATTTCCTGGAGTATTTTTCATCATTCTTCATTTTATTTTATCTCTTCCACTTTCCATTCTCACAGTGAAGTCCCTATATTCTTCTGAGTACTTTCTTGTTCCTTATTTTAAGGGTTTTCTTAATTACCTTTTTCAGTATCCAGGTTTCACAACCATAACTGACAATTACTGGTCTTCTTTCTCTGTACCTAAGCTCTGTTAAACCTTTGAATATTGAAAGCTTTTTGAGATCCTTATAAGCATTTTTAAGCCACTCATGTTTCAATGTCCCCCGGCATTAAATTTCCTTCAGTAACCAAAGTTCCCAAATTGTTCTTAAATTTGCTTAAAGTAAACGCGAACACTAAAAGTGTTATTGAAACAGTATACATACGTATATGATACTACCTGAATTGTTGCGAATATCCACGAATAGCTTTATACCAAGTGCTAGGTATGAAATTGGGTCACTTGCCACCAGCCAAACTTAAACCCAAAATGTTTAAAGAGACAACATGCCTTCAACTTTGACCTAACAGCTTGAACCTTCACGTGCCAGACCTGTCAATCAGCTTTTTAATTATTTCTATTTATAGTGTTGCTTTCAACAGCACCAGTCGGTGGTTGCTGTCGAAAGCCTGTTTAAAATCTATGAACAGACATTCTGCCGAAAGATAATTCGATGATTCATTACTACTAAAATATTAATAAGTATTAAAAATGGACACAAAATTCAAAATTTTAAAAGCATTTACTATCAGTAAATGCGACTTTACTGTAATAGATTTAGCAGTTTTTAACGCTTATTTAGACAATTTTATTTTTAAAGTGAAAATGACTAAATAATGAAGTCATTTACTCTTCTTTTTACAAATTATAATTTTAATAAAATTTAAAAACGTAAAAACGAATGTCGTGCATGTTCACAAGAAATTTCTTTACATTCGAAATTAGATTCTATTTTCAACTGGTGAATTTTTTATTGACAGAGAATTAATATTGAGGATTCAGAATGGTTCAGTTTTATTACATTATACATTAAAATTTGATTGATTTGATTGAAACATTCAAAAGATCCTAAATTCGTAAAAGACTGATGATAAACTAAGTCGTTTAGTTTGCATTTTTGGGTCCCTGTAGTTCACTAAAATTTATTTGATTACTGAGTATTTATTAAATATTTTATGTAATTTAAAAATAAGATATCAGAACTCACGTTTATCTCTAAGCATGTTAAAGCAAACAATTCAAACCTTCAACTGGGTATCGTCGGGTCTCAAATTTGACCCTCGCGTTTTTTCTTTTGAGTGGCATTTTGTAGGAATTAACTATAAGCATATCTCCTACTCTGAATTATCCTATTTCATCCTCACCAACAATCGACCAGACAAATCAGTCGTTCTTGAGCAGTGCAAGTAAATAAAATATAGGTTTTGGGTCAAATTTGAAACCGACAATACCATTTACGTTAACTTTTTTCTTAATAGCCTTTTTATTTTTATGTTTTAGTGTTTCTTTTCTGTTCTATTTTTTAATATTATTCTATAATATTAAATATTATATAGTAAATATTCTATAATATTAAATATTATATAGTAAATATTCTATAATATTAAATATTATATAGTAAATATTCTATAATATTAAATATTATATAGTAAATATTCTATAATATTAAATATATAGTAAATATTCTATAATATTAAATATTATATAGTAAATATTCTATAATATTAAATATTATATAGTAAATATTCTATAATATTAAATATTATATAGTAAATATTCTATAATATTAAATATTATATAGTAAATATTACATAATATTAAATATTATATAGTAAATATTACATAATATTTAATATTATTGCTGATTCTGTTCAGTTAAGCTGGTCCATGAACTAGGAAAGCTAAATTTGTCTTACTCGGGGACATTACGAAAAAAATAAAAAAGAAAACCCCCCTTATATAATTCCAAATAAAATAACTACCGTCGGAACTTCATTGTTTGTTTTTACTGGCAACAAAACGTGGGTTTTTTTGTACCAAAACGAAACAAGTATGTTATACTCGCATTATGATAATAAATGATAATTTATAATAATAATAATATTTATAATACTGACCCGATGATACCAGTTGAAGTTGAGATTTTGAGGATACTAGTTGAGGGATAATCTTTTGATTTTACCCGTCATAGGGTGCATAATTTATTGCATACCAGACCGGTTTCAATCACCATCCCTTTGATGCTAAAAATGTAAAAAAAATTACTATAATTATCTACAAGCATAAGCTCTGAAGATGACCCAGGTCCTAGGTCGTAAGCTTGGGCAGCAATAATGAAAAAATGTTACGAAAATCGGCAATAATGTTTCTATTTTTTGTATCAATGATTCAGTTTTTTGGTAAAACTCTGGATGTGTCGGGTGAGGTTAAGTATCTGGGCATTGTCCTGGACACCAGACTCACTTGGAAGGCGCATCTAGATAGAGTTACTAACTAGAACCTGTGGGAAGACATGGGGTCTTAGCCCAAAGATGACCCACTGGCTCTAATACACGTACAGTGATACCTATCATCACCTACGGTGCTGTGTTGTGGTGTAGGAAGACTGAACAACAGACGGCTATTAAGGCTCTAGCAAGGGTGTAGAGACTGGGGCTGTCTGATGATCACGGGGGCCTTTAGTAGTACCCCTACTGCAGCGCTGGAGATACTGCTGGGGTTGGCTCCGCTTCAATATGCTATTCAGGCGGAGGCAAGGGCCAGTGCGTACAGAATGGCGAGCAATGGGCAATGGAGGCGTATCAGCTCCTGCATTGGCCACATGAGTATTTCAGATTAGGTCGACCCTGGGCCGGTTATTGACATGGCAGGGGACAGTATCTGTCCTAAATACAGTTTCGAGACTCCATTTCAGGTGTGTATTAAACCGAAGACTGAATGGAGGGTGAACTGGACGGACCATTACTGGAAGGGAGGCATTTGGTTTACCGATAGCTCCAAGATGGGCTGTGGGACTGGGTCTGGAGTGTATGGGGTTAAACCCGAGGTACTCATTGAGGGAGCTCTTGGGAGATACGCCAGAGTCTTCCAGGCCGAGGTTTTTTGCTATTAAAATATGTGCTGAGGAAAACCTGCGGATGGAACGTAGAAATAGGGAGATTCGTATATTTTCGGGCAGCCAGGCTGCACTGAAGGCTCTTGTATCCTTCAGAATGCAGGAAGGCCCTGGAACTACTGACTGGGCTCAATTAAGTTCGACTGGAATGGGTGCCAGGTCATGTGGGGATTAAGGGGAATGAGACAGCCGATCAACTGACCCAGGAATGGAGCTAACACTCCTTTCATTGGCCCGGAGCCTGTCCTGGGGATCACCAAGGGTGCAGTTCGTGCGGCTCTTCAGAGATTGGATCTGGAGGGAGCACGAAAAGAACAGGGTGATATGTCCTGGGGTTAAACACAGCAAGACTATGATGCCTTGGCTGTGTAAACAAAGAACCAAAGAGACCCTGTGCTTTGGGCAGAAAACAGATTACTCTGATTACAGGCCTATTCACAGAGCATGGTAGGTTCAAGAAGCATCTGCGCAAGGTGGGGGCTTATCAGCTCGGAGCCGTTGTACAGATTATGTCAGGAAGAGGAGGAAACGGCCTCTCACCTGTTGTTCGATTGCGTTGCAATCGAGCGTTTGCGCTATGAAACCTTTGGAACGCTGAGGCCGAAGGAGATAGTAGCGCAAAAAGAACTAGTAGGGAAGGTCCTCAACCTCTTTAGGAGGGGAAGGTTTGCTTACTAGAACTAAGAAGGGGCTGGCACAATAAGTCTTTTCTGGCTGCGGTGCCGTGGGGCGTAGGTCCCGTCCCATCTAATATTCTAATTCTAATTCTACTTCAACAAAAAAGTCACGATTGACTAATTTGCCTGGTGGTTTGTGGGATTACTTGTAAAAGCGTTCAATCAAATTCATTATTACAAAATTTTTGAATTAGAATTATAATAGTGAGAGTTTGAGTGAGAATTTATCAGAAAAGATTTCTCTTTGCCTTTCCCTACGCCAAACTATCTGTTCCATACAGAAATTTCTACAAATCCTCCTGTGTTATCTACAATAAAACTCCACTTCAGTTGCCACACACAGATCTTATCTCAGCCAGAATTCCTGTTAATCCACGTATAGTCGCGCTTGAAATCATTAACAAGAAAACTGTGTTCTTTAATCACTGGAATTCATTTGCAGCAAGGTATTCGGTTGAAGTGGATTTCTCTCTTAAAATAATATGGCAACTTGGCCTAATCAGCAGTCGGATATTTTAATAAAAATGAAAGCTTTTTTCAGTAAAGAATCTCTGAAACGAGCAAGAGATACTGAAAAAGAGTTTTTGCTATTCAGAACGCTGATTACATATTAAACACCTAATTCGGCCAAATTTTCAGTGGCGATTACACGTAAAGTTGAAGTTTAACGATTTGAAGTCTTAGTTCCCTTGTCGCTTATAAAGGATCCAGAAACTAGAAATTTGTGCTTTATGCTCGCAGGATGTACCTGAAGATTGTTTTTTTTTGTTCATTTTCTCATTACCTGCCCCCAACATTATCCAATTTCTGCAAAGAATATTTTGGGTTCATAAATCCTCTACCCAAACCTCTTCGTGTCAACCTTGCCTTGTACCTTGATGAAGTGGCCTTTTACACGGCCATCTTGGAAAATGGACACCATCACCAACACAGACTTACTTTTGCAATAGACAGACTGCAGAAAATTCTGCAGCCAAAATGGAAAATTAAAATTAACCACGACAAGACAAACGCTATACTCTTCACCACTTTTAACCGACAAGATCAGATGTAATAACACTCTAATTCCGTGGTACTGCCCACGTTAAGTACTTAGGCCTAACTTTGGACTAAGAAACTGACTTTCACTACACACGTTCAGGACAAAGTAAACTCAGGCAAACTGGACTATAAGACTATTATTTCCTCTCTACTCTCACGTGACTCCAAAATGACTGTGGTCCAACAAACTCCTCCTTTACAAAGTGGGTCATTAGGCCGATGTTGCTCTAAGCCAGCTCCGCCTGGAGCCTGACACTTGTAGTAGCAACATCAAGAAACTCCAGGACAACACAAGAACAAATTTCTGAGACTCGCAACAGACTCTCCACGACGCACTAGAATTGACTCACTCCACAGAGACTGCGTCCATTATCCCCCGGTACACTCCTATATCCAAAATCAGTCTGCTGAAACTCCTTTCCATCCTAGACTGCCATCCCAATCCACTATGCCGCGGACATAGCCTCCTACAGATCCTTCTACAACATACAGACACAGAAGACTAAAACAGATATTCCTCTAACTCTCTACACTAGCTGCAGGTTTTTCCTCTCCTTTTTTCCCTGCATTCCAATCCTCCTCACCTAACTTTTCTCTTACTTCACTTGATAAGAAGGTTGAACTGTATTGTACACTTATGCTTCTATATTTATTTTATGTATATATTTATTATAATAAATATTTATTCTAAAAAAAAAAAAATTCCGGTTCTAATTTATCATTACACAAAATTGCTGATCTCCTCTGTTCTAAAAACTGTCAAAAAGTTATTTATTTTGCTCAAAAAAAGGGTCGGTGTTATAGAAGTAAACAAATTACCACCACTTAAATCAGTATATCAACTATAATTATTATTTTTTATTATATTTAACTATTTTCCACGGAATATTGTTTAAACTTTTTATTATTAATCATTTAAAAATGTAACTACTAGTTAATTTAAAAGATCAGGTATTAAATATTTTAATACTTACTTAATTCTCGTAGCTCTACAGCCCGAATTGGGCCTTGCCTTCTCGAATAACGTCATTCCAGAAATCCCTATTTTTTGCTTTTCTTGACCAGTCATGCACACCAACGGTCTTCAAGTCTTCCTCAACCTGCTGGAGCCAGTGCCTATCTGGTCTTCCAATTCTTTTTTTTTTTTTGCCAAACAGTGTACCAAACAGTAATCTGCGCGGCATTCTTTCCACGTGACCTAGCCACCTCCATTCGTCCGGACTCTTATAAAGTGCGTTACGCAGACGTCTTTGTACAACTGATAGAGCTCCGGAGTTCCTTCGTATTCTCCAACTATCAGTTTCAATTATCATAAACCGGATCGAATATTTTCCTTAATATCTTCCGTTCGTATATCTCCCCCCCTTGGTAACCCATTGTTTAGATTGTTCTTTGGTCTCAGGAGTGTAGTGATGTATCCATCTTTCATCCACAGTGACGAAACGACGCTTAAAGTCCTGCGGATTCTTCTGGAACAGCTGCAAACCGTCCTTGCAACACTTCACACGATTTCGTTTTTGGTCAAGCGTGAGCAATCGCGGCACCCATCTTGCGGATAGCTTTGTCATGTCCAAATGTTGATACAAAATATTATGTACCCGTTCATTCGAGATGCCCACAGCACTAGCAATCTCACGCACCTTCACTCTTCTGTCATCCTTCACCATATCCATGGATTTTATCAATGATTTCTGGAGTAGTAACCTCAACAGGGCGTCCAGAACTTGTGCCCATATGGCCACTCCGAAAATTTTGAAACCACTTATAAACTGTTCTAATCGAAGGTGCATAGTCACCATAATGTTTATCAAACTTCTCTTTAGTCTCCTGAGGCGTTTTGCCTTTCATAAAGTAGTGTTTAATCAACACACGAAATTCTTTTTCGTCCATTTTTTGAAAATCACTCGACTTCCTCGATTCAAACGAATGCCAAACACAAAGGAATAGACCGATCTGGCTGAAACTTGGTGTGTGTTCTTCCAAGAGATGCTACTAACTAAACATAACCTCGATACGCGCCAGTGGTGCTATCTCTCTGACTTTGCACGGACTTTTCAAACGACCCTCGTATAACCTTATCTTTGTGGTCCTTGACAAGTTTGAAGATTTAAATAACTTTTAATTGGCAAAATACGCCCAGTTAGTTGCCATTATCCGCTTGTTTACCTCGCCTGATTACTATTTTATTAATATTTATTAATATTATTATTTAAATTCATTTTCAACTAATTGTAAAACATACAACAACTCCAGCAGATGTCTTATGCCTTGCTGTATCTTTATTTTTTTCAATGATTTAAGGCGCGTCAACATCTAAGATTATTGGCGCCTGGAGCTTTTTTTTTTTCAGTGCACTGCCGGCCTCCGGACAATGTTCTCTAGTTACAGACAACACTGTCCATCACGAGGACAGTGAGCTGTAAGAAGCTCCTAGGAAGAAGAAAATCTAAGGGTCAGCAGCTGGATTCGAACTTGGGATTACCGCGTGGGGAATCCAATTTGCTAACCGCATAGCCTAATCCCTTCCCCTGCTGTATCTTTATTGTAAAAAATTGTATTATTTAGTTATTATTTCTATCAAATAAAGAATAATAATTAATAATTACAGTAAACAAAAGCCTTGTCAGTGTTCATGACAAATATTATTTCTTTTCATTTTATAATCGTTTGCTAATGATGGGAGTGAGCTCCAAATACTTGAATTTAAAATAAAAATAAATGACTAAATAATTAACAAGATTTAAGTATGAATGAAATGCTCTCTGGTGATGCCATATAAATAAATCATTCATTTTAATTTATAAAAGTCATCAACAATGTAAAAGTCATTTATGGCAGACGTCCAACAGAAAGTCTATTCGCTGCCATTATTGTTAAGTTCTCCAGGCGCCCCAATTGTAAGCTAAATTTGATAGAAATAGATTCGTCATAGAAGAGTTTATACTTAAAAAATAAAAATAAATCCAAGCAGATTAGAGATAGTTTCTTTTCTAGTTTAAAGAAGCCATTCATTGCATTTAAAAGATTTAGTTAGAGAGTTAGAAAGTTCTCAAGTAACTGTAGCTGTGTATTGTGAACACTGAAGCGACTTTCTATTACTATTATTATTATTATTATTATTATTAATATTATTCTAAGTATTATTATTTATTGTTACTTGCTTATAATGTACAATTGTAGCAAGGGGTTGGCCCGTGCCTTTATAGATATAATACATGGAAAAAGGAAAACAAAAATAAATTTACTTTTGCAAATGAAATAAAATAATAAAAGCTATTAAATTATTGAAAACAAATTTCTAAATTTTATTGCATTTTACTTTGTCTACCAAGCCGAAACATAAGAGACTCTCCAACACAATTTTAGGGTGAATACGGAAGTTAATGTTGTGCATATGTAGATACTTGAATCTTAAGACATCTAATATCGGGCAGATAATTAGGAAATGAATTAGATCATTTTATCGTTCCCACATAACAAGCAGAGGGGAATCAGTATTAAATTTATAGACCCTACCGAGGATATAGAGTTGAGACTTCTTCTCAGACATTAATCTTAATTGACTGGCAACTCTGATCATATCGATGTGACATTTAAAGTGAACGTAATCGTTCACCTAAAACCAAAACTGCTAATATTCCTAAGGAAAGTGTTAAATCTGGCATTTACCAAGGGATTCAACATCCTTACTAATAAGATTATTGTTGAATCTAGCCATGATATCGGTCAGTTTACCATTCTGGTATGTGCTGTTTTTCCTCCAGACCTCATCCGGAACCAATAATCTCAAATTGCTTTCGCGAAATCAGCGGTCCAGTTAAAGAGGGATGCTAGGGCTATCAATGTTGTCAAGCAACGCGGTATAACAGATACGTGGCAATCTATTTTCAGGCATGGCTAAGATTTTCTGCCATAAAGAGATTGTTCGTTTAAATTTTTTTTTTTAAATTATATGAGAATTACTATAATTACTATTACTATAATTCTAATTATTAAATCTAAAAGAGGTGCCACGGTAGCCGAGCGGTTAGAGGGAAGACCTGTAAAGCTAATATGCATGGTGGTATTGGGTTCGATTCCCCGGTCTTAGGCCTTGGATTTCAATAAAAGAAATTTACAGTAAAGTATGTTTGCTAGTTGCCTCCGTCCACGTCACCTAATTATGCACTGGACGCCAATAAACCTCATATATTGATGCGCCTTTACAAAAAATCAATTTCATCTGAAGCTTGTTACTTGATCCTTAACTTTAAAAAAAAAAGTTAATGCTTAGAATTCATGCAGATTAGACCTACTTTTGGTCCTACATTAGTACCATTAATTATACTTGCAGCATTGTGGAGGGAGTTAGAAACTGACTACCATTAATTATTAAAATAAGCAGCTCAAACTCAATACGGCAATACGAGGTGTGGCTATTAAATAACAAGACTGATGCTGCTACAGAAGAACTATGCATGCGCCAAATCTTTACGACCTAACAGCTGTGCAGCATAAAGCCTTCTCTTTCAATTGCAACGTCTCACGTGTTTTGTAGAGAAATCTGTCTGACCGGAACCGTCGTTTGTGTAAGGAGGTGTTAGTTTCGTTTTGACGAAAACATAATACTACACAAGTAGTAGAGCAACGAATTGTGAAATTTCATATGAAACTTGATAAAACCGCTACTGAAACTTATCTTTAAAGAAGTTTATGGCGATGAATGTTAATCACGTGCGCAAGTTTCTGAGTGGTTCAAGCGTTTCTAAGATGGCCGAGAAGACGTCGGAGATGATGAGCGCCCGGGTCGCCCTTTCACGTCCAAAACGGATGAAAATATCGGATTATAATTAATCAACATTACTAACGTGAAGTGCTTGCTCAACTCCGTGAAAGAGTAAGGAAAAAACGACCCGATTTGTGGAAGAACATGAAGAACCCCATTTCAGTCCGTTGAAGCTGTGAAAGAAAAAGCGGCACGCCTCATGCAGGAGCTCACAGAAAAAGGACTTCCAGCACTGTTTCGAACAATGGTAAATTCGCATGGAGCGTTGTAGGGATAGGGGAGTGGTGTATATTGAAGGTGATAATAACTAAATATGTATAAATTTAAAATAAAATGTTTTACAGCAATAGTCTCGTTATTTTGATAGCCACACCTCGTATAAATCACTTTTTTCCCCAGGATGTACTATCGTGGGCTCCTTGAAATCGTTCCAAAATTAAGCCTAGATTAAAAGGAATCATGGATTAGATTCTTATTAAGTCCAACTATTTCTTCAATACAAGTCTTTCTCCACTAATTACCGCAATATTTTTGGAATTATTTTAATTTTTTGGGGGCCGAAAATAGCTCCAGCGATTCTATTACCGCATTGACATTTTATCATCTATTTCGTTTCAAATTTTAATCAGAGAAAATACATGTGATGAAGATTGCTATCGCGCTAATAATGTTAACATACACAAGTATGTACATATGTTTCTCTGCCGCAGTCAGTGAGCTAACAGAAATGAGTTAAACAATATTAATCATAGAAGTATGGAATATTGTATCAGTAAGTAATGCCCAGTCAATCACAGAGGATGCATTGCTTCTGTGAAATATTATATGACCATGCAATTCATTCCCAACAACATCACTTTTCAGTGTAAATAGTTACCAAGTCCAACGAAAATTACAGGCCATCAAAGTTGTATCGCAACTGATGGTCATTGTTTTATATTCAATTCTGTATCGCAGAATGAAATAATAACACTATATAGACTGTTGAGCGTTTCACCAACGTGGAAAATGTGTGATTTTACTGAAAGAATTTTGTATTTTTTTTTCCAATTCTTTCAAAATAAATTTTTCTAATAATTCTACCTTGAACTTTTGGGTATGCTATGAACCCTCATCAAGACTTCTTACTTATATTTATTTTTAATTTTATCAGGATAATTGTAGGCCTATTGACCGGGTTACTGCAGGCTCAGGAAGCACATGCATCGCATGGTCTTGATGGATAGCCTTTGCAGGTTCTGGTAGGAGGAGGAGAAGGAAACGGCACTGCACGTGTTGTTTCAGTGCGAGGGGCTTGTCTGGCTAAGGATGTTACTTCTCGGGGAGGAAAAACCAAGGCCTGGTGAGCCGCTCTCCAGAATTAGAAGTCTGATTACACGGACGGGTCTGAATAGTGAGCTCTATCCTCTAGGGGGTTGCAGTGTGCGTAGGCCTTCAAGTCCGTCCTGCTAGAATCTATCTATCTATGTGCTTCCGCCCCCTTGTCAAAGATACCTAACTGGTAGTTGGACGACAAGCTCTGCCTCACAAAAATAGGCGATTCACTCTATATTATGGTTACCAAATTAAATACATAACCTGAATAATTGTTTTTATATATTATATTTTTGTTGTTGAGCTTATCTTAGAACTACCGGAAATTTGGCACATGGGGAGTCTGCCCCTTAGGCTCACTCTACGCACGGGCCTTGTCTTGTGACTCTACATCAGTGAACAGTAAACAAACTTTCCTAGTTTTTTTTTCCGGAAGGAAGTTGTGTTTGACGTCATTATTTTTTACTTTAGTGGAATTGTAGTTGGACGCTCGAAGAATTGTAATAATTGTTTCGAGAGAAAGTTTGACGCGAGAACATTGTGCTTTGTTCGGAAGATTGTTAGTGGGGAGGAATGGTTGGTTGTGAGGAGAAGAAAGGTTTTGATTGGCTGGAGCACTTAAGGTGAACTGCAGCTTCTAAAGATATTCTTCTCCCTTTATTGAGAACTTAGACTCGGCGTGGGGTGCCCTTTCCACCTAGCCAGAATATCTGCTATAAAGACTCTCAGATGATTGGAGAACTATTCGGTTGGACGGGTGCAAGTCTCTTCTTTCCGCCGCGTCTCTATCTTTAATTCTAAGCCAGAGATCTGTCTAACAGCATCCTTTCGCGTGTAGAAATTGAATTTTGTCTCCCCTTAGAAGTGCACATTTTGAGGCTTCCGCAGTCAAAAAGTGTTGTGTCTTTCTGCGTGCTTTATACCACTGACTATCGAAAATGGATCTTAATAACTTTCTTTAGTTTGAAAATTGCTACTAAAGCTGACGAAAAAGACTACAGACTTTTCTAAAATTAAGTACTAAAAATTGTGCTGCACAATGATATGTCGATATGTGCTGTATGATATGTATGATATGTGCTGTATGATAGTGTCGAAATCCCGATGAAATTTTTTATTGAGAAATGTTTTAATTTACCCAAAAACAAGCCAGGTTTCAATGTATATTTAGAAACAAAATCTTTCCCCAACTTTTGTTTATACATTTAAATTACACTTAGATTTTATCAAAAGATGTTTAAATCTGCCCACTTCCAGACATCTTAACATTCTTGCAAAAAAATAATAATAAAGAAACAAATCATTTGGTACAAGGAAGTGCAGGATGTACCAGGTGCAATCTTAAAATGTAAAAGATATACTCAGTGAGGAAATAAGGACATCAGAAGTAAATAAATGCATCGAAGCAGAATGTTATGGATGAGTACAGGCTGAAATCTGTAAATAGCACAAGGTACCAACTGTATAAGGAGTTGGGCAACACTTATCTCTATAATTCAAATTTAGACGGGAATTAAAAGTAAAGTAAAGTAATCGCCTATTTTTTCTGGCGGGGCTTAAAGTCCAACTACCAATTAGGTGTCGTGGACGGAGGCGACTAGCAAACATACTTTACTGGAAAATTATCACATTAACCATTAGGAAAAATCAAAGGCCTAGACCGGGAATCGAACCCAGTACCACAATACATATTCGCCTCTAACTACATAAAAAACTATGAAAAATGGCGTTAACCCCGCTTTGATATCCCTAATATTGGTCGAGATATTTAAGATCAAAGTTACAATTTTATCTTATTCGTGAACGGTTTTCAATATTAATTTTCCACCAGAAATACACGTTTTGGGGAGGTCCTCTGACTGTAAAAATGTTATTGGTGACGCAAAGAACAAAAAATAATAATAATTGAAGATTTTAAAGAATGTAATGTAATGTAATGGTTGTGGGTGAATCAGGATAAATGTGTTTTATCATCAAATAAAAGTAACCATCACATCATTTTAATGTACCCCGTATGCAAGACTTCTTGACCTATGATTACGGTAAGAATATCTTGCCAGGGAGGAGTGAGTGTTGGTCTAGTGGTAAAGAGAGTGGCTTTGTAAGTGGGAGATTCCCAGTTCAAATCCCGCCTATGACTTCACTTTATTAAAAAAATTATTATGATTTTTTAAGTAATAAGAATGACTGCATACGGATTGAAAATTAATAATGAAAACTGATCACGAATAGATAAAATTATAACTTTGATCTCAAATATCTCGACTGATATTAGGGATATTGAAACGGGGTCAACGTCATTTTTCACAGTTTTTTATGTAGTTTTCATTACTATTGTCAAAACTAGTAGTCTTTATAAAACCCCAATCAGGTTTTTGCCCGTAACTCCGCCAAAAATGAAGATACAGCATTAGGGGTGAAAAATTTGAAAATTAAACAAAAAAAAACATATAGTTTACTTCGTGGCTTTCCTAAAAATTTATTAGCGGTTGGTGCGTTTTAAATGGATTACCCCTGTATATGTCAAAGTGATTGACTTTCCGCATCATACGAAAAATAGGAGAGTAAAAAAACGTAATTATGCTTGCAGTACGGTACATAGAACGGAGAAGAATGTCGTGTAGTATGGGATGGAGATATTAAAAGAAATTAGAGAAAGAAGGTAAGGACAGTATATTTGAGAATGGGAGAAGTTTGCAGAGGAAAGAGACAGATCATAATAAATTCTTCTGGTGACAAGTGGAGGAATATTGAGATTGAGCTGTAGATCGGAATAGATAACGGGTTTCTTCAGGGATTTTCAAACGGCAAGCTAACCACCGAAAGAAGCACGAAGATAACCTGATTTTTGGAGGAGTTCGTTAAAAGTTTTACTGATACTGAAGATCTAACCCTTACCAAGAAGTATGGTACAAAACAATTTTAAAACTGAAAACTGAAGAAATTAATAATTCAAGATAAGCTGTACTTTCAATATCTTTAAAAAAATATTGAATAGAAATCTTTAACATAATAATATGGCTACTGTCTAGAAGCAGCGTTAAATCTAGCCCAATGAAATAATTTTCTATTACACAAGCGGGTATATACATAGGCACATAAAAAATGATAGTTTATATGGGTTTTTTACATGATGCGAACACATAGACCAAGCGAACTGTACTCTACATCAAGAGTGCCGCTCCCAAGATGCGAACCTTTCAACCATACAGTACAAAATTATGGTTCCCAACAAACCGAGCGGCACAGTTTAGATAGGGGAAAGAAAAAATCAGAATTTAGCGTAAGGAAACTTGTGAAAAATACTGGTTTTATCGAGCTACCAAAATCTGTTGAACAACTTTTGCGGACCAGCTTTTAAACCTCATTAAATATTAAACGGAAAGAATTTACTTATACAAAGAAAATCTGGAATAAAATTGTTAAAAGACTAACTAATTGTAATTCAAAAAAAGTGAATTCTCATATTTCCTTAAAATATGAATGTTCATTAGTTTGCTTTCTGACTACCCAATCATAATCATGTTGCTACTAATTTCAAGAGCATCTTGAGCTCAATCTCAACCCAACCATTACTTCCAAACTTCAACGACCAACAATTCCAACCACGACATATCAAGAGAATGTGTCCATTGTTCCCAGCCCACCCACCACCTAATAAAAGACACCAGGGCTTCAAATCCGGCAAGAGATTGGTGGACACCAGTACAATAAACTAATAAACTAGCGGCACGACACTAAAGGAGCATAGTGACTCAATCGCCCAGTGCACTGAATAAACCTAGAGAGTTCTGGTAAAGATTACCGGGTGCCACAATCTCCAGGAAGGGAAATATTTAACCTCCCGAAGGCGAGGAATCCTAGTTTTAGAGAATAAACGGGACACACCTCTACAAAGTGCCGCACAGTTTCATTGGGCTCACCAAAGCCGGCGCGGATTGGCGACTGGGTGAGGCTGCATTTGAAATGATCAGATATCAACCTGGAGGTAGAGTACCAATTTGGGGAAGTAGGTGTTGCGTTAAATTTGTCTTGGAGTGTATTAAGGATTAGAATGGAATTTTTGAAGACGATATTTAGTCAAACATTTAGCCGATTTGGACAGCACTTCCAAAAAAAAAAAAATTCTTTTTTGTCCAAACCTAGCCTAGAAGATCCCACTTTGAATACACTTCAAATTCTGAACTCCTATCTCTAACAGCCTGGTAAAACCATAACCACAGGTTCCGTAGGAGCTATTGTTTAAATATTAAAACCTCTTTCTCCTGATAAAATGTGCCTAAGCTTAAATTCTTTTAAGTTTGTTATAATCAGATTAAGCAGGGCCTAAGGTACTCCCAGAATATACAGGGTGTACACGGAGGAGAGGTGTCGAAACTTCGGCAGGTGATTCAGCAGCTCAAATGCAACAAAAAATATTCTATTCACTTTGGCCCAATTCTCAATAATGTCCAAGATATTTGCATTTTTAACTTTTCCGACGATATTCCGCGATTTTCACCATAAAAACGGCCGTAACTTTTCTATCCTTTATTCTACAACAAATCTGCTTATTCCATTGGAAAGAGCAATAAATTTCCTATAAATCTGCTTAACCTACAGTCTCAAAACGTTTCTAATAAGCAATGAAATTTTTACTTTAATGTCTAAAAAAAATTCGTTCTCGATGATTTCTGTTTAAAATTTTCAACTGTATTTTCTCAATGATTAATGAATCAAGGAGTCACATAATTTCAGAAAAAGTTGTGCATTTATTGAGCTTCAAGACTAAATGGATTTTTTTTGTTTTTAATTTTTAACAGAACTCATCGAGAATGAATTTTTTAGACATTGAAGTAAAAATTTCATTATTTATAAGAAATGTTTTGAGGCTCCGGGTTAAGCAGATTTATAGGAAATTTAATGCTCTTTCGTTTGGAATAAGCAGATTTGTTGTAGGATAAAGGATAGAAAAGTTACGGCCGTTTTTATGGTGGAAAACGCGTAATATCGACGGAAAAGTTGAAAATGCAAATATCTTGGACAAATATTGAGAATCAGGGCATAGTGAATAGAATATTTTTTGTTGCATTTGAGCTGCTGAATCACCTCCAGAAGTTTCGACCTCACCTCCGTGTGTACACCTTGCATTTTAATTTTTCTTGATGCGCTTTTATGTTGTACCTCTTTAAATGCAATCATTGTATTCATATGCATTCTCCGATAATGGGAGTTCACTTTGGAAATGCGATCCGGAATTTCCTTGCAAAGCGAACAATGGTTTTTAATCACTTTTCTTCCTCTGTACGAGTGTAAACACGGATGTAGTCGGGATAACGATTACTTAAAAGGGAAACATATTCAAAGAAAAACGTCAGGAACACCGTTTTAGAACTTAGAATCATCAAGGTACCACCTGCGAACTGTATCTACTATAATTTCTTCCCTAATTTTGATTAAAGTGGTTTTTTGTAATCCTTTTAAAAGAGTTCTCTAAAATTAACGTTCTTGTTTTATCAGAGACGTTCATATCAAATAATCGTTACTTGGATTTATGGAGCTAAACTGAGGAGGCTCCGCGAAACCTTGTAACATTCAGAGAATCTAATCTAATCTAAAAAATAATAATTTCTTTGTCATACTGTTAACTCGTCCATATGTCATCAATTTGAATCTCCATAAAGACCTCAGTATCTTGTTCCTAACCAATGTAATCCATACTTCCTAAATTTCTACTGTAACATTGTGGCTCATCCAAATCCTATTGCACAAGTCCACCCATACCGACAATCCTTACTTCTGTTGGCGACCCCCCCCAAAATCTCCAAATTCAAATTCCTAAATAGTTTAGGCAAGCGTGAAAGTTTTACATAAGATAATTTTTGAACATAATTAATAATAAACCAAATCAATATTGGTATTTAGTTCTATTAACAATAATTGTGATATAAATCACAAACAGAAAGCCAATCTAGCCTTGAGTAATTCTGTCAGTACTTGGCCACTTGGTTCCAAACTGATAACTGTGAACCTTGTCAACAACACCTGCATCAAAACCACTGCTGGACGGACAAAATGCGAGTTATTAGACCCGCTGGACCCAACTAAAGACAACCTAATAATAAACCTGTTCTCATCTCAAACTGGTGTGGTGAACGTTCACACGATTATATTAATTACCAGATTGTAACTCTAATTATTTTTAGCAAAGAAAACATATTTGCTTTTTTGGTAAACAATTATACAGTGAAATCGTACATTGCATTGAAATGATACGTTAGAGCAGAGGTGTCAAACTTAATTAAAACAAGGGCCACATAATATTTACAAATTTGGTTAAATTTATAATCTGAAGTGGGGATTCAAGAATATGGATAGCATACTTAAAACACTATCTAAAAGCTTTCATTTAAACATTTATGCTATTTAATGTATTCATGAAACTAAAATTATTCTATTTTACCCGAAACTAGCCAGCGCTTTCCTCGTACTAGTTTACCAATCTCTGGATTCAGAGACTGAGAACAGGCAATCTTCATTAAGGCAGATAGATGTTTATCCAGACAATCTTGATCTGTACGCCGTTTTATTTAAATTTATAGACGGAAATAGTTGCTCACACAAGGGCGCACTCCAAAAATAACAGAAAATTTGTATAGCAAACATTTTTGGATAATCCACACCAAAATAAGAATATATTTTGGGAATTCCTACTTCGTCTTTTAAAAAAACCCGAATCATTTCTGGAATTCCAATGAGAGTGGCTGACATAGTGGCTTCCAATCGTCGCTGGAACTAAGTTAGCGCGTTTATACAAGCCTACAGGCCTGCAGGAAAGGCCCTAGGCCATGTGTTTACTCGTCTTCAGTAGTTAAAAGGATTAACAAGAGGAATTGTGGGTACGATATTGCCTGGATCTACCCTAAGCGCTATTTTATTCGTGATAATTTTTTCTATTTTCATAAAATACGGCCTAGACTAGCCATTTTTATACATTAAATAAAATCCAAGGCCTCTAGACCGGGAAATCGAATCTAGCAACCACAATGCATCTTAACTTTGCGGGACTCGCTATCTATGCATCATCTCTTCGACAACTCCTGGGAGCCTAATGTTTTGGCTCCTCTAATTGATTTATTTGTAACAATTTTCAGTTAATTTTTAATTATCGAGACTGATGCTGCTACAGAAAAACTATGCATTCACCAAATCCTAAAGACCAACAGCTGTGCGGCGTAAAGCCTTCTCTCTCGATTGCAGCGTCTCACGTGTTTGTAGAGAAATCTGTCTGACCGGAACCGTCGTTTGTGTAAGAAGTGTTAGTTTCGATTTGCCGAAAACATTATACTACACATGTAGTAGAGCATCGAATTGTGAAATTTCATATGAAACTTGATAAAACCGCTACTGAAACTTATCTTTAAAGAAGTTTATGGCGATGAATGTTAATCACGTGCGCAAGTTTCTGAGTGGTTCAAGCGTTTCTAAGATGGCCGAGAAGACGTCGGAGATGATGAGCGCCCGGGTCGCCCTTTCACGTCCAAAACGGATGAAAATATCGGATTATAATTAATCAACATTACTAACGTGAAGTGCTTGCTCAACTCCGTGAAAGAGTAAGGAAAAAACGACCCGATTTGTGGAAGAACATGAAGAACCCCATTTCAGTCCGTTGAAGCTGTGAAAGAAAAAGCGGCACGCCTCATGCAGGAGCTCACAGAAAAAGGACTTCCAGCACTGTTTCGAACAATGGTAAATTCGCATGGAGCGTTGTAGGGATAGGGGAGTGGTGTATATTGAAGGTGATAATAACTAAATATGTATAAATTTAAAATAAAATGTTTTACAGCAATAGTCTTGTTATTTAATAGCCACACCTCGTAATTCTGTATTTTGTACGCTGCGAAAACTACCCCACAAGTGGGCAACGTTATTTTTAGGCAATTCTCCAGTAGAGGATGTGAAAGATAAGTACATATGTTTCGCACTAGATATTTTTTTTCGAATTTTGGGAGTCCTTTAAATAAGACAAATGTTTTTCTTCAGCAATAGCGTGTCAAACTAAAGAAATAAAGATTATAGAATCTCATTAAATCACATAACAAAGAGTTGTGTGCACAATCTGGCGGATAAAGCCATGGAATAATGTGACGAGGCGGCAAGTTCAGGTCTGGGAGCGACTGTAAATGGGTGCCGCTAACTGCTTCGCACCCGGCCGAGCCAACTAAATTACACGCCATATGATTCTAATACCCGAAATGTCATTCTAATGGGGCTGAATATCCTCTTAGAGTTGATTCGATTATTTCCTACCACTACAGAGCTAAATGGTTAATCTCTCTCTTGCGGCGCTAGGCAAGAAGCTTAGTATACTGCCAATCTTTCCACAGTTTATTTTGTCCATTATCGGGCCTTATAAAATTGTTTTATACCTTTTTACTCAGTACTGGTAAAACAACAAGTATTGTGATCACATAAAAATTTCAATTTCAATTTTACCACCTAAATGAGCACGCTTTGTTATCCGCGAAACGCAAAAACGCTGAAGATCATACCAAGGTTATACCTCGCCCATAAAAATTTGATATACTGGGCCCGTTCACCCTTTAGATTTAAAGAATATTTGATGAAATCAGTGGTTTCCAAACTTCTCTTGCTACATCGTATTACAATAGTCTTGCCCCCATGGATCTTTTTAACCAGTTAAGCGTGGAATTTAGTTAGGGGGGTGGTGTCAGTTGCCTCCTCGTTGGTGCCCCCTGGTTAACGCGAAACAACTGACTTTTGTCGCCAAAAATAGCAGTCCAAACATTATTGCGACAATATGCATCGGCCAACACAAGGTACCGGCCAAGCTAATGGTCTTTTTCAAGACCTTGACAACGTACTGCTCAGGACAATGTTCTGGAATGCGGACGGCCTCACACAAGATAAATTTAGTGAATTTAAACAAATTGTTATATCTAATGATATTGATATTTATGCAATTGTGGAAGCTGGCGCCTCCACTAATAACGAATTATTTTTCCAACTGCCTGGATACCAAACATATGTTCTCAAAAGGGCAAGGCAGGTCGCGTCTGGCATGTTGATGGCCGTTAAAAGTTCCATCACCGCGCGATTCAGGGTTGTAAAAGAAATGTCTGATGCTGATAAGTTGGAAGCAGCAGAACTAGAAGTCTGGAAAAATGGGATTCATAGGCGATTCTTCGTTATTTATAACCCACCTAGGAACCAACCAGAGCTGGGATGGCTGGAAGCTCAATGGGATAATAAAACCATCCTTATGGGAGATCTAAATGCACCCTCTATTTTATGGGGATACGGTGAATCGAATGTGGTGGGTCGAATCTTTGAAGACTTCGTCATGTCCAACCCTGTCCAGTTTATAGATAATGAAGAGGGTAATCCAACCTTCCTGTCTTACGGGGGAGGCACCTCTCATCCGGATGTAATTTTGGTGCACAACGCGCTTTCCTTAACCTCAACGTGCTCACTTATGCCAGGACCTACTGGGTTTGGCCATAAAATCCTCAGGGTTAACCTCTATGAACGAAAAAGTGCGTTAAAAGACAAAAAGGTTCCTAAAATAATGTGGAACATAAAGAAAGCAAATTGGACTCTCTACTGCAATTTGGCAGAATCTCTTTTAACAGATGAACTTGTTGATGAGAATGTCGATACCAGTCTCACTCGGATTAATAATGCAATTATGACATGTGCCAGACAGGCAGTACCGCGAGGTAGAGTCAGACGTTATGCTCCTTTCTGGAATGATGAGCTTCAGAGATTGAAAGAATTGAGAGACGAAGCGAGGAAAGTGGCAGAAGAAACTGGCCAGCTGGAAGATAGGAAAACATTAAAGGATCTCAGCGCTACTCTGAGAAAGTGTATTATTGAAACAAAGCGCGAAATTAGTAAAACATTCCTTAGCAAATTGGACTTCCGTAAAGATGGCAAAAAAGCACATAAATTTGTTTCTACTCTGAACAATGACAAAACCTCTACGAGGAAGAAGCCACCGTTTGTGAAAGGTACCAAAACCCTCGTCTCAGACTATGAAATTTCTAAATACTTCTGTAATCACTACGCAAGGGTGAGTAACTTCACTCCCCGCGAAAAAATTGGAAAATCAGACTTACAAGAACCTGATACATGCCCTTCCGAGGAAGAATTCAATATAATGTATCGCGAGTTTAACATGACCGAGCTGGCAATTGCTATTTCAGAGTCCAAATCGGGTAAAGCTCCAGGTCCGGACAAAATCCAACCGGAATTTCTGATACATTTGGGTGATGGGGCACGGTCAACTGTGCTGAAGTTCCTTAACTTGGTCTGGAAGTCACATTATCCTTGCGAGTGGCGAAAAGCGGAAATAATTCCCATCCCTAAAAAGGGTAAAGAACCAAATTCCCCGGAAAACTTCCGACCAATATCATTAACTAGCGTTTTCTCAAAACTCTATGAGAGGATGATACTCCAGAGGATGCAATACATACTTGAAAATCAACAACTGCTTTCTACAAAACAAGCTGGTTTCTCACGCCATCGGGGAACAATCGAGCAGGTAGCTAGACTTTCCCAAGAGATTAAGGACGGATTCCAACGCAAACTGAGCAGTCTGGCAGTCTTCATAGATTTTCGCACTGCCTTTGACAGGGTCTGGCGTAAAATGCTTCTCAAGAAATTGTTAACAATGGGTTTTAAAGGGCACTTATACAAAGCCATTTCATCTTATCTTTCACAAAGATTTGTTAGAGTGAAATATGAGGAATCCGTATCTCCGTTTAGGCAAACAAAACAAGGACTTCCCCAAGGATCGGTCATTAGCCCAACTCTTTTTAATTTATTGATCAACGATGTGGTTGCTGTCTTAGAGAACACTCCGGGAATCCAGGCCTTACTCTATGCCGATGATTTGGTGTTTTGGGCCTCTAGCAGCAATATTCATGCCCTTGAAGCGACCCTTAATGATGCCCTGAGTGCTTTAAAGAAATGGGCTGAGGATAATGAGATGATGGTTAACCCTGAAAAGTCAGAATTCCAGTTATTTACCCTCTCAACTAAGCAGCACTCTTTGTCACTCAATTACAACGCACATCCACTGCCGAGATCTACCTGTACCACATATTTGGGAGTCCTTCTTGATACAAAGCTGTTGTGGACAAAACACATAAACCAGCAAAAAACTAAAGGCGAAAAAAAATTAGGCTTACTCAGGAGATTGGCTGGTACGACTTGGGGTGCTACGCAGGATGTTCTGACACAGGCGTACACATCCTATGTACGACCAGTGATTGAATATGGAGGAGAATTAACTATCACGGCCTCTGAGGCTAGCTTGAAACAAATAGAAAGGACTCAGAATCATGCGTTGAGGCTTATTACCCGTGGACCCCGTTCCACCCCTATAGCGGCAATGCAAATCCAGACTGGCGTGCTCCCGTTGTCTGTAAGAAGAGAGGAAGCTGCCATTGATCTTTATGAGAGAATGAAACGTTTGGGAATAGTATACTGGGACGATTACAGGCCAGCCTGTCAGAGATTAAAGACACAGAAATGTTTCACTTTCAAAGCAGAGGAATTAATCACCAGGTCCTGCCTGGACTTCAAAGAAAGGCTTCACTTCCCCAAACAAACAACAAACACCTACTCTCTCTCTAGAGCCAAGGGATATCTTCACCTCTTACATATGGTGCGCAAGAATGTAACAACAACATTGGAGCTGAAGGCCGCTGCCCTCGAAACGATACATACTCGTTTCCCAACACCACCCTGGAAGCACGTTTATACTGATGGCTCTGCCTTAGATGCACGTGGGAACGCTGGCGCAGGTGTTTTTGCTTCTGACTTCCAGATCGCCGAACCGGTGGGACGTTTTTGTTCTAATTTTGACGGAGAAGTAAAAGCTGTTCTATTAGCACTAAGAACGCTCCAAAATGAGGCAGTAAAGAAAGTAGTTTTGTTCGTTGACTCACAAGCAGCCATTCAGGCTTTAACCAGCCTTGTGAGTAGTGAGTCGTACGATGTTTTAGAAGCACAAATGCTTATAGGAGAACTTTTGTCCTTGGGTTGGGAAATATGCCTGCAGTGGATACCCAGCCATTGTGGTATCCAGGGTAACGAAGAAGCAGACCGTCTTGCAAAAACTGGATCGCTAAAAGATCAACCGCAAGCTCCCCTGGATTACGCGACAACGAAAAGACTCCTACGTCATAAATTCAACTCCGAGGCGATAGAGAGTTTTGAAAGGCAGGCAGAAGGGAAAAAGTGGAGGGTTCTGCTTGAACAGGGAGGACGAATTCCCCATAACCTCCCCAGAAACGAATTAGTTGCCTGTTTCAGACTAGCCACTGGACACGATTACCTGCAGGCTCATCTTGCCCGAATTGGAGTCGTGAACAGCCCTACCTGTGTGTTGTGTGGCGTTGGGAGCATGACTGGCTCTCACCTAGATGAGTGCCAAGCTCTTTTAGATATTCAACAACTGCCAATTAGGCAGACTGATAAATATAAGTATCAATCTATTTTATATTGGACTGCTCGAGGTCGAATGGCTGAACGCCAATCATGACTTGGCATTGGAAAAAAAAAAAAAAAAAAAAAAAAAAAAAAAAAAAAAAAAAAGTTAAAAAAAAAAACAGTGTGCGGAATTAAAATCAGACAATTCTCGTGTATACACGTCGAACGCAGGCAGGGCAAAACAACCAAAAGTTTACAATAGTCACTGCAAGCGACTTTTTCTGCAATCTCTCTGGGAGCTTGAGATTACCAGAGCATTCTGTGCTCTTTCAAAATTCTTGCACCGCTTCACGTATGCATTGCTCTAGTTAACTAGAGGCACGCACAAGAGCTTTTACAAGGAAAAAAAGAGCTTTGGAATTCTGTGCCAAATGAAATCATGCTCGTACTGAGAGGCTAAGGTAAAAACGGCATTGCACAATGTATTTATTTGTGTGCCTAATTCCCAATCTCTAATGCGGAGACCAAACATGTACCAACCACTTATCATTTGGCTGACTCCCCTCTCCGTATAAAATACTTAGAGCAGTTCTATTGGTAAAGTAAAAGGAACATCCCACCAAATAATATTCTTATTGTATTTTATTAAAATTTAGTGTTTTTATAGTTAATGACAATTTTTTGTATTTTTCACAACGAGTATACACGTCGAACGCACCGTAATAAAGATTTGGTTTGACGTGTATATACACGTCAAACACGCTTAACTGGTTAAACTGTTAAATTCTTTTAAATACTATTCTTACATTAAAGGCGCCACGGTAGCCGAGTGGTTAAGAGGCGAGACCTGTAATGCTAATATGTATTGTTGGTTAGTGGGTTCGATTCCCCGGTCTTAGGCCTTGGATTTTATTTAATGGTTAATAAAAGAAATTTACAGTAAAGTATTGTTTGCTAGTCGCCTCCGTCCACGACACCTAATTAGTAGTTGGACGTTAAGCCCCGCCTGAAAAAATAGGTATTACTTTTTACTTTACTATTCTTACATTAATTTAATAAAATAGTATTCTCCATCTTAAAGGTTGGCGTCAATTGCAATTGCTAGTGATTGCCTGGACAATCGGTGAGTTTAGAATAGAATAGAACAGAAAAGAAATTTATTATTCTGGGACAATTGTCCCCTAAGAATAAACACAGATACAATTAGAGGCCTTAATAGTTTGGCCTGTGATTAGACAGAAAATAAATAAATAAATAAGTATTTACAAAAAGTGAAAATCAAAACAACAATAGAAATTAAGGAAATAAATTAAAACAATTAAAATTTTGGAGGAAGCTGGATAGAAAGGAGATAACTGAATAGACGGGGTTTAAAGATAGAAAGGGTAGGAGCATGGCGGACAGATGATGGTAAGGAGTTCCAGAGAGAGGTAGCACGTAATAGGAAGGACTTGTCAAAGGATGAGGTACGGTGTGAGGGAATATAGAGATCGGAGATCGGGTATTGCGGTACAGCTAGGAAAATTTTACGAGTTTACAGGTACTGCTAGCAGGATAGCTGATATTGCTAAGGACTTGCTCTTGGCAGTTATTCTGTTACATTGCGGTTAATATGACAAAGAACCGTCGAACTACTTGGCGTGAATCGCAGCTACTCCGACAGAGCTTGGATCGCCTTTTCTATACACCAACCAGCACCTAAACTGTGATTGTTACCACCGGCTAGCAAAGAGAAGTTCATTGAGTAATAGAGATCGCACTGCGAGAGCAAGCGTTGCAATTCCCGTTGTCCCATTCAAGAGCCGTAGCAGTACCATCATTTTAGGCTATCACTGGCCATGACTTGCACATTAGGCTAAATCTTAGCTGATTTATGCAAAGCTAATTGCACAATATAGGAGCATACGATAGCAAAAAGTCTCTATAAATATTCCTGTATTGCAATATTTTAACTTATCCTGACGACAGCAATCCTAGAATGGCTGAATATTATTTTTAGGCAGCGAGTTTTTAATGGCTTTCCGTGGATTTTATGAATCATAAAACAATATTTTATATTTTGTAAAGTTTTTAACATAAAAAAATATAGTCTTAATTTATTATAGTCTAATTGTTAATCAGACATGCAAATTTCTCAATATGAGCCTACATTTACCCCCTTATCTCTCTCACAACGCCCCATTGCTTAGTTTATAGCCAAATGTAGCGCCTAATTAATATTTATAAATTTTTAGCTTGTTTGTACACACGTAAACAAATGTATCTTGATAAAAAGCGGAAGGTACACCAAGGAGGCGCCCCACAGTTGGAAAAAAATGCTGGTTAAAGTCGTTACACCAATTTTTCAGTGAACTCTACCGGTTTTTTTTCAGCACATAAAAAATATTTTTATTCATTAATTTGGGGACTAATGTTCACACTTAAGAAACCCAAACTTAAGAGAGACCAATACTGGGCCACATCCTCCGAAATTGAAATATAAACCCATGTTATAATGAAGAAAGTAAACAATGGAGGTCCCGAAAAAGAAACGAAGTCAGCTATGTGTAACAAATAAATTGTTACAATTAAAATATCTTTCTAACAAAGACGTGAATGCGATCAAAATTAAATACGTAAGTCCAGTCATGCTTAAAGATACACTGTGGTCCGAACTTTGCCAGAAATATTTTACGTTTAACTCTTTATTTTGTATTATTTTATTTTTGAAATTTAATTTAGGCCAGTAAACCTGGGGAAAGTTATTGTTTACATTCTCTCAGGAAATTTGGAAGTACTGCGATCAAGTCAAGTTCTAAGTAGTTTTTACTAATTGACTGCGACTGTATTATGCACATATATATATAAATAGTGCGACGTGCAGACTGCACATCAACAACAAAACTGCAACAAGCTGCATACACTCGAATGAAACAGTTATACCCACTAATTAACAGAAACAAACCGCTCTAAATACTGCTGGCACTGTACTGCTCTACAAGACGCTCCTTAGACCTCTTTTAACATCCAGCCTGCCCAGTCTGGAGATTACAGGCTAGCAACACACTGCCCGAAAAGACCTGCAGACTGTACATCAACAACAAAACTGCAACAAACTGCATACACTCGACTGAAACAGTTATTCCCACTAATTAACAGAAAAACACCGCTCTAAACACTGCTGGCACTGTACTGCTCTACAAGACGCTCCTTAGACCTCTTTTAACATCCAGCCTGCCCAATCTGGAGATTACAGCTAGCAACACACACTGACGAAAAGACCTGCAGACTGCACATCAACAACAAAACTGCAACAAGCATACACTCCACTGAAACAGTTATACCCACTAATTAACAGAAACACATCGCTGTAAACACTGCTGGCACTGTACTGCTCTACCAAGACACTCCTTAGACCTCTTTTAACATCCTGCCGATTACTAGGAACACCCAAATACACAGAGAAACCAAGACTGAACCAAGATCTATGAAGGACTAAACTCCAGTTGGTATATTTATTAATATGTGCAAAGATCAAAGTAAGCTGGCCCATATTTAATTTGTAAATATAATATTGCATATACATATATGGGTTCTTATTGTATTTATTCTAGTTTATGATATTATTATTATTATATTAGATTTTATTATCTAATAATATATCGGTGTCCATAGCAACGGGTAGATTTGAGAATAAGTTTAACCCTTCAATGCGTTATAGAAAAAATATATATATAATAATAATAATTTCTAGTATATAGAAGTCAAAAACTGTTCAACAACGTCAGCATTGAAGGAATTATAGTTGGCAGTTTGCAAGCTCTAGACCGAACAAGGTGGCAGTGGCGTTGTTATGTTTTATGATTACTCCGCCAATTTCTCATAATAATAAAATCGATGGGCCTCCCACACATTCATTGTGTCCTTGCAGACCATTTGCCAGTACTGACAACATTCCATTCGTTTCTTCATATCCTTCATTTAATTTAAGGTAAAATAATCTTCGCTTGAACACTCGTAGGAATTCTTTTTTTTACGGTAATTAATATAAATTCTTTGATAAGATATTTTTTGTGTTTCAATTTTTTTTTTTTTTTTGGAATTCAAGTGCATATGTGCGAGCTTGAATCTGTATGTTTGTCAGTAATGTGTGCACAGCATAACTCAAAAATATAAATAAAAAATTACAGGAAATCCGAATTTGTAATCTAATCTAGGCACCACTGTCTAGGCACTACTGTCAATACGTGGATACCTTCATAATCTTTCAGGCAAAGTCAGCCAATTGGTAGTGCCAATTAACTGGATCTATAAATATTTTGTATTCAATTTCTACTTCGATGATGACCAGTACGGATAAAGTTGGATTTAGGGTACTTACGGACAAAGGGAATGTTCAAAAGCAAGGTGGTTCTTCAACCTTTCTACACTTTTAGGAACCCTTTTGGAGCTCAAGGTCTTTCTTGATGGAACCTCATGTTTAGGTAGCAGATAAAATAGTTTATCAAAGCTTTTTTTCCACTCAAATTCGCAAAATTATTCTTGTATCTTAATCTTAATACAAACATCTTAATAAGACAATTGTATAGTGAGGTATTTTATTTTCTAGAATACATTTTATGAATAATTAACTTTTAGATTTTATAATTATTAATGCGTCTTGATTGGGTGTATTTGAAGCACGTGATTTTTACCGAATTTCAAGATTTAATTTTATCCATAAACTATTTATTTATATTTATTTCTTACAATCAACTGCCTTTTTATATCCAATTTATATTAATATTAAAACTGTCCGGTAGGACAGTTGTATAAGGGTTGATCGTCAAAAACTGCACGAAAAAGCGTAACGTTGAAAAACACCCAACTTTGACAATTTTTTTCTCTTTTTCTATAAAAGATAAAATTCCCAAATTTTCTTTAAATTATAGGGCAAACCCTCCTTTAAAACTGTAATTTTTTTGTAACAACCCAGATTTAATAAGTTTCGAGAAAAAAGTTGCCAAAAATGAGCAAAAACGGCTTTTTCAAAATTGTAATTTATACTTAAATATTGTATTAATCTAATACTTTAATAAGACAGTCCAATACCCTGTTCCTACATGAAAAATTCCTTTTATAGATGATTTCCATTTTATGTGCGTTTTGGCTAAGCAAATAGTGACCCCTGTCAACGTTCTAGGGAACCCTAAAATTCTGCCGAACCCAGGTTGAAGAACCCTGCTCTAAAACATGTGTTCTTAACGTGGGTTCCATGCACTGATTATTCCAAAAACACTAAGATTTTATACTTTCCTTCTAATCCGAAGTAGTTGGCCGTTTTGTAAACCCATCTTTTTGAAAGGTTCCATTTGTATCGTTCATTAAACCCAATGGAATTATTGATAGTGGGGTAGATGTAGGTGATAAGATGAGTAATAAGTACGATGTAAATATGAGTAAATAAATATGATGTTTATTTGATACGTTAGAGAAACTAAACACTGGTTCAAATTTCACGTTCCATTATTAATTTCAATGTTCGTTTTAAATATACAATCTTCTTTCTTAAGCGGTTGCAACTAAAAGAATGCATCACTTCATTCTTATCTGTTACTACTTATTCTATCATCTTGCAGAATTCAACAGTTGAGGAAGAAGTTGTCCGTTAGTTTGGTAATGTGAGTGTGAATGGCTTGAATGTCCAGTTCTCTGTGTATTTCTGGGTTCCCAGTAAACTATGTGGGGCGTACAATGGCTATTCGTAGTACTTTATTTTCGGAAAAGTCTGCAGCCATTATGAATTATTAAATAAGGTAAACCGATAATCAAATTACTTTTTACAAGGACTGAACAGAAGTAAAAAATTAAAATCGACGAAGCTATATTTGAGAAAATTAGGAAAACTAAGGAAAAACCAAAACTATTGAATAAACGATTCCAGTTACGATATATTAGATCTGAGTGGACCGCACAACATAATTATTTGTATTGAAAGTTATATTACAAAAATGAAAGAAGCACTTTGATCGCCATACTTGTTCTCATACTAAGCGAATAAGGAAACGAAGAGAACGCAAGCACGGAGTTTAAAACTCTGCGCAGAATTAAGTAATGATATTATTAAGTTACATTTTGCTCTTTCATTTTGCTTGCTGCTTTTTAAACTTATTAAAATATAATACACACAAGGCGACACATAAAATATGAGCCCCACCCGGGGTTACAGGGGTCTCTGCCCCGCACCGTAATGGAATATATATTATTTCTCTGTTATGTTAAAAAAACAACAATCTTAAAAGCAAAAATATAACATGGTTTGTTACAGAGTGTTTGCTGAACAAATTTAGCCTTTGATAGCCTAGGCTATCTAGTGCTGGTCTCACTACGATTAGCCTAACATTTTAATCAGCCACACCACTTTACATTCATCTTCTCCTATTTCTTAAGAAAATTCTATGAACAGTCACACAACTTTCTGTTACAATAATTTAACTAGGGAACGGATTAGCTATGCGGTTAGCATATTGGACTCCCACGCGGAGGTCCCGGGTTCGAATCCAGCTGCTGGCCCTTAGATTTTTCTCTTTCTAGGAGCTTCTTACAGTTCACTGTTAATTATAATCGATATTTTCATCCGTTTTGGACGTGGAAGGGCGACCCAGGCGGTCATCATCTCTTACGTCTTCTCGGCCATCTTGGAAACGCTTGAACCACTCAAAAACTCGCGCAGGTGATTCAACATTCATCGCCATAAACTTCTTTTAATAAAAGATAAGTTTCAGTAGCGGTTTTACCAAGTTTTGATGTGAAATTTCACGACAATTCGTTGCTCTACTACATGTGTAAGTATCATGTTTTCAGCAAAACGAAACTAACACCTCTTACACAAACGAAGGTTCCGGTCAGACAGATTTCTGTACAAACACGTGAGACGCTGCACAATCGAAAGAGAAGGCTTTACGCTGCACAGCTGTCCGGTCGTTTAAGATTTGGCGCATGCATAGTTCTTCTGTAGCAGCATCAGTTTCGTTATTTAATAGCCGCACCTCGTATTGCATATTTTTTGTGGGGGGACCGATAAATCCATAGCATTTCTGCATGTCAATCAGTTTTTCAATGGTTTCATGATCCCATACATCTTGAACTGAGCTATGAAAGATCTGAAAATGACTGGAGCGCAGGTCAGAAGTATCGCTTGAACCGGGAGGACTCTAAATGAACGTTTATCTTTGATGTGACGACCTCTGCTTCGTTCTTCTGCCAACTGTTTAGAGCGGAGCAAGGCGTTTAGTACGGTCCTAGCTTAATGATAGAAGGATTCAGTATTGCAAAATACAAGACGCACTTTTGCCAAAATTGGATAAATTCCATAAAAGACTAGATAGATGGATAATTCTACTTCGAACTCTGAAGAAGTTTTACAAAAATGTAGCGTTGAAAGAATTAAATTTTTTCTGTTTTATTAACAAGGGAGCGTGCATTGGATAAAAACGTGGTTGATAAGATGTAATTGGACATGCCAAAGAAAATACTGTAAACCGAAAGGTAAGATATCGATGCTGGCCAACAATCTTAGCCGGACTTGAAATAAAAGGACAAAATGTGACACTGGCTAAGCTGGACCCCTTCCACACCCACATACAAGAGGCTTGGCAAGTAACGAGCACAAGAAAATCCAAGACCTAAGATATAGCAGCGATATAAAAAGAGACTTTGTAGCGCGTACAAAATTCAATTCAGCGGCAATAACAGAGTTATTATCAGTGGCCGTACGTGTTAGTTTTGTGAATGTTAGGCACAGTCAGTAAGAATTGTAGGCAACCTGCCTACATGTGTGGTCTGTGAACACCTCTCCTCTCTCTTACCTTGCCTCAAACTAGCAGTCTATTGAGAGGTTGACATAAATAATGCTACAGTAAACCGTGCCTCTAATGGGCTAATAGAGCTACCCCAGTCAGTCTCCACCCACTATACTTTATATATACCACCTTAATGATCTCCTCTAACACCCGTGAGCATTCAGTTCTAATCACATAAAATCACAACTATTTAGTCGCATTATTTTATTTTACTTTTTCTTTTTAACGAATCGACAAATTTCAGGATTAACAAATATAATCAGTTAGTCCCTTAAATGTTAATCCTGAGGTTACTGGTGCTCAAAGCTTTTTTTTTCGCCAATGCATTGCCGGCCTCTGGGACAGTGTTCTTTAGTTAGAGACAACACTGTCCATCGCCGGAAGAAGCTCCCAAGAAGAGAAAATCTTAGAGGCCAGACGCTGGATTCGAAGCCGCGATCTTTGCGTAGGAATCCAGTCAGTGCTAAGCACTGAGTTAAACACTTCCATTTGGTTTCTTAATTTTATTTGTATATTTTATTTTTTAGAATATTTCAACCTGAACGTTTTCGCGATCAATCGTCAAGATCCCTTCCGTTTGGTTCCTTAATTTGATTGTATATTTTATTATTAAGAAATTTCATCTGAACGTTTTCGCGATCAATCGGCAAGGAATTTTATAAAGTAACTAAAAATTACATAAATTCCATATTCTGTCGGTAACATTCGCGATCAATCGGCAAGGAATTTTATAAAGTAACTAAAAATTACATAAATTCCATATTCTGTCGGTAACATTCGCGATCAATCGGCAAGGAATTTTATAAAGTAACTAAAAATTACATAAATTCCATATTCTGTCGGTAACATTCGCGATCAATCGGCAAGGAATTTCATAAAGTAACTAAAAATTACATAAATTCCATATTCTGTCGGTAACATTCGCGATCAATCGGCAAGGAATTTTATAAAGTAACTAAAAATTACATAAATTCCATATTCTGTCGGTAACATTCGCGATCAATCGGCAAGGAATTTTATAAAATAACTAAAAATTACATACATTGCATATTCTGTCGGTATTTACAGTTATTGTAAAATATGGAACATTTATGAACTTTCTTGCGATAAGGAAAAGTTTATACGTTAAATACTTTGTATCCTCTTACTCTCGTTAAATATACACACACATTCAAAGAGAAAGTATAATTTTTGAGACCCCAAATCTTGCATATCCAGCGAAAACTAAAATATAAAAAAAATATCAAGAATACAATAATTGCTCTAAGAATAGAGGCAAGTTATAAGGGGCTGTCTGATTAAGGTTGGGTCCGCCATGAATTGGATGTACAAATGGTGCGTGCAAGAGGGGAAGGATTTGGCCTGAGAGACGACTGCTGTCCCAGCAACTAGGGCAGTAATCGCTTAAAATATTGTTTCAGACGGGTAGAATATCTTCGTAACAAACCAGCTCTAGCAAACACCCTGTAGTTATATAATCACGAAACGTTGTGTAACTTCGTCTAATAACTTTACTTATTTATTTATTTCTCCCCTTACGTATAAACATTTGCAGATAAATATAGCATTGCAATCCGGGCGTGAACACACATACACAATAAACCTTCACAAACAATCCATTCTCAAATTCAGACTGGATACAACATATCCACAGCATCGGTCAGTAAAACATTTGTAAATATCAAATTGTGGAAACAGTTAATGAGTGAATATGATTACTAAGACTCCTGTAGCTCGCCGACCATATTGTTTTTATAGATATAAATGGACGGTGGTAACAATCTAGAGCCATTGTAAAAACTCATTCGTAACGCAGAGTTAAGCTAGCTTTCAAAATCTCGAATGTTCGTTTATTTGCTGCTCAAGTATTTGAAAGTTTCCTGTTTTAATTTTAAGCACAAAATGGTGTAAAAACAAAAACCAAAAACCAAAGAACATTTTAAAGAGTAAACTAGAAAAATATTTTTTTAAAAATCTTTTGGCCCTGTTTCTTTGCTGGACATTAGGGTGTTTCAAAAAATTTCGATTAATTAACGTTAAAATCACTTCATTTTTAATGTGTTTCTTATAGAATTTAAAAAACAAATAATATTGGTTACTGAAACGTCTAAATTAGGGAATATTTTGCATTTATTGTTATAATTTGAAATTAATTTACTATCAATCAAATCACAGGAATCTAAAATCAAGTCACATATTCTGAAACTAGAGGTGACGGGCAACAAATTTTTCCTCTACCATTTTTTTGCTCAGATCAACCGTTTAAGCATGAAATGCATTTGAGCCGTCTTAAAATGAACACCCTTTATAATAAGAGGCTGCCCCTGGAAGTGGATTATTTGATTCTGAGACTGGGGAGGTCGCAAATCAGTAGTCTGATTCAAGTAGAGGGCGGAAGCCCTCAATTTGAATTTCAAACCATACATTTCTGGAGGAAATTACAATTGCTTGATGTGTGACCTTAAAGAATTCGAAGATGTTTTCCACTTCTTGGGACGTTGTAGAACTCTTAAAATGATAAGACTGACGTTCTTTGGTGCACAGTACTTATTGGAGGATGAAAGGTTGGGGTATTTGAATGGTGCAAATTGGGCAGTGTTGGCTGGCTTTATAACAGACGCTCTTGCCTATCGTTCCTAAAATAATTCTAATAAACGACTCCTTAATCAAATCTAAGAGCTCTGATTCTCAGCTAAAGAGCCAAACATACGGACAGTACAGACATTTCAATCTAAAATCTTACGACTTTGAATTGAATGCAAAGATGAATAAGGATGCAATTTGCCATCACCGCCCGCCTTTGAGGAATACAATTTTAGAAGCTTGAACTTATCAGTTCAGCACGAACCAAATCTTAAAATGAACACCCTGGAGCTTTATCCATTATTCATTATTAATTTACATCCATTCTTAATTCTTAATTTAATAGCTCGTTTTTCAAATTAAATATTAATATAGAATTACTAATTAGAACGAAGTGAACAATACCTTTATAAGTTGTTATAATTATCCCATTCTTATTCATTAAGTCATCACAATTTCATCATTTGATCTCATTCATTTTCGCTCATAACAAGACCAATCAGAATAGAAGAGAATAAATCTTCATTATAACATAAATATGTACAAAAAATAAATATTCGAAGTATTAATGTACAAAAACGTTGTAACCTTCATAACAAGTGAGGATAACAAGAAAGGTTAAGTGGGCAGGATACAGAATGCAGGGAAAAAGGAAGGAAAAACCTGCAGCTAGTGTGGAAAGTTAGAGAAGGATGTGTTTTAGTCTTTTGTAGGGAATAGAAGGATCTGTAGGAGGCTATGTCGCCGCAGAATGGATTAGGATGACAGTCCAGGATGGAAAGAAGTTTCAGCAGACTGATTTTGGATATAGGAGTAAGGTAAGAGGATAATGGATCCTCTGATAAGAGGATAATGGATGCAATCTCGTGGAGTGAGTCGATTTTAGTGCGTCGGAGGAGAGTCGGTCGTTAAGTCTGAGGAATTTGTTCTGGAGTTTCTTGATTTTAAATACTACAGGTCAGACTCCAGGCAAAGCTGGCGTAGAGCAACATTGGTCTAATGACCAGTTTTGTAGAACAAGAGTTTGTTGACCCACTGGTCAACAAGGCCAATCAAATATCAGTTGGAAAATAGTACTATATCTCTATCAATTATTGGTGCTTTGTACATTCTTACCCTAATTCTGTAAGTTATTCGGTAAATTAGAATTATAGGTATTGGTGTAAAGAAAAGTTGTTTGTAGACTGTAAAGTTAGTCAAACCGAGTTCAGGAAGAAGACAGTCCCGTAATGGCGTATTAGTCAACGCTTAGTGCGATAAGCATTTGAATGGGGCTTTCACATTCATTATTTTATTTTATTTTTTTTTTTCAAGTGGCCCAGACTGGTAATATTCATGGCAGAGATTTGGAATGGAAAGGTAGAGATTGCATCAATTCTCTCAGGAAGGGTATGAATTTTAAGACTGCAAGAGCCATTTAGAGGTGGTATAATAGTATAATGTGCCTAGGTATTATTCATTCGCATTTCTTTTGTTTTTTGGCTCGGGTTCAAGCAAGGGAGAGTTAAAAAAAAAAAAAAAAAAAATCAATCCGGCTGAAAGTGGCCAGCTCCTTGGGGGGCGCGACGATTAGAACTGCTTGCCAAATCTTTTACCTATCCAGGCCGTCAGCGCTCCCATTCTTAACTTCACTTTCCATCCTTGAATTGTGTTATCATTGTGTAGTTTATACAGTGGCTTCCTTTGCGAGTGTGCAGCAGCACGATGTACGATCCATTGCACCCGACAAGACAAGCAACTTCTTTCTAAGCGCAGTCTTTACTCATTTTTAATTTTACTCACTTTTTCTTCCGGTATTTAGGACAAGTTCTTCCTCTTTCCTCGCTTATAAATCAAGAAGAACAGAGTTCTATTTCCAAGTCACTACAGAAAGAAATAACATTGCTTTTAAGGAAGAGTCGACTGCTGTCAAACATGAATAGGAAACAAAATGTTTACAAAGCACCGAGAACAAATTCAAACCAGTTCTCATATGAAACCTAGTATCTCCTATTTTCACTGCAAATCGCAAACTTCCAAATTACAATTTAGTTTTCGTTTGAATTTCCAATTTTAACTGATTAAAATTGTCCGGTAGGACAGTTGTATATGGGTTGATCGACAAAAACTGGAAGAGAAGTCCAGCATGTAGCGATGATGTCAAAGACTTTTTCTATGTCCAGCAGAATCATTCCAGTTTGTTTCATTGTAGTGGAAGTCGTCTACTATTCGTGTTACTTAGAGTATAGTGGAGAGTTCTAGGCCACGCAAAATATATTGAAATCGTATACGAGGTGTGCCTATTAAATAACAAGACTGATGCTGCTACAAAAGAACTATGCATGCGCCAAATCCTAACAACCGACAGCTGTGCAGCGTAAAGCCTTCTCTATCGATTGTGCAGCGTCTCACGTGTGTTTGTAGAGAAATCTGTCAGACCGGAACCATCGCTTGTGTAAGAGGTGTTAGGTTCATTTTGCCGAAAACATGATACTACACATGTAGTAGAGCAACGAATTGTAGTGAAATTTCACATCAAAACTTGGTAAAACCGCTACTGAAACTTATCTTTTTATTAAAAGAAGTTTATGGCGATGAATGTTTATCACGTGCGCGAGTTTTTGAGTGGTTCAAGCGTTTCCAAGATGGCCGAGATGATGACAGCCTGGGTCGCCCTTCCACGTCCAAAACGGATGAAAATATCGATTATAATTAATCAACATTACTACCGTGTGGTGCTTGCTCAACTCCGTGAAAGAGTAAGGAAAAAAACGACCCGATTTGTGGAAGAACAAGTCACGGGGTTCTCCATCAAGACAACCAGCGCCGGCTCACACTGCATTGTCTGTCAAGACGTTTCTAGCCAAGTACAAACATCCTAGTTTTAGCCCAACCTCCTTATTCGCCTAACCTGGTCCCAAGTGACTTTAGATCTGTTCCCCTAAAGTCAAATCTGCATTAAAAAGAACACGATTTCAGACCGTTGAAGCTGTGAAAGAAAAAGCGGCACGCGTCAAGCAGGAGCTCACAGAAAAAGACTTCCAGCACTGTTTCGAACAATGGTAAATTCGCATGGAGCGTTGTAGGGATAGGGGAAACACTTAAAGCCAAAGTATAGTTCATTTTCTACCAACCCACTAAAGCTTCAATGAATTTTTCACTCTAAAAGGAAAATGTCCTAAAAACGGAGTAGTTTTTGTGGCAGATTTGGGAACGTGTATAAGAAGTGCACTTACTGTGGCAGCAATCAGAACTGGAAGCCAGCTAGGGAAACTCTTAGAGAAGTACAAGTAGCGGTCGGATTAGCGAGGGATTACTGGCTTGCGCAGCACCAGATTTCAGAGAAGGAAGAAGTTAAATGAAAGACGAACTGGGTGACAGTCGCAGTCGGCTCTATTGATTGCTACTCCTGATTATTTCCCAGCTTACAAAGAAATAATTTAATTCTTTATCTTAAAAGTAGTAACGTAGCTTGGTTATTTTAGCTTTGGTATGCTGTTGGTCGTGGTGAATCTTCCAACTTTTTATTTTTAATCTGAAAAACTTCTCTATGTACAAGAAATAGGTGACTAGCGTACGAACAACGATATCTTGTGTTCTGACTTGGCATGAGTCCTGTACCCTAAAAGAGAATGGATATGCCTTGCAGTTTTAGTCGAAGATCCTCTCTTTCTCTATTCCTGAAGTCCAATGTTCTCCTTCAAAGTCGTTTTGCGCTACCATCACCTCTAACGACAATGTTTTCTTAGATACCGTAAACCTAATCAAACTGAATATACCGGGTGTTCATTTTAAGACGGCTCAAATGCATTTCATGCTTAAACGGTTAATCTGAGCAAAAAATGGTAGAGGAAAAATTTGTTGCCCGTCACATCTAGTTTCAGAATATGTGATTTGATTTTAGATTCCCGCCCGCATACGCGGCAGACGTGCGACTAAAAGTAAGGGTTCGCAGTAGACCCCAATTTTCATGTACGTAGTTTTTAAAGAGTTTAAAAAGTTAAGAAAGTAAATGGAAACCGCAATTCGATATCGTCAAAATTCTCTCCCAAAATTACGAAAAAAAGTATTGAACCTTCTTGTTTGTAACAGAAGTAAAATTATTTTTTAACCCTTTTTGTCAATGCTTGTGAACATCTAAAGCTCTTTTGATTATTGCTTAGAAAAATCACTCGGAAAACTACTTATTTTCCCGATATTAAGAAAACTACTAGCTTTACTACTAGAAACTGGGTAAAACCGCCACTGAAATTTATCTTTTATTAAAAGAAGTTTTTAATGGCGATGAATGTTTATCACGTGCGCAAGTTTTATGAGTGGTTCAAGCGTTTCCAAGATGACGCCGAGAAGACGTCGGAGATGATGACCGCCCGGGTCGCCCTTCCACGTCTAAAACGGATGAAAATATCGATTATAATTAATCAACATTACTACCGGTGAGGTGCTTGCTCGACTCCGTGAAAGAGTAAGGAAAAAACGACCCTTTTTTATGGAAGAAGCTCACACTGCATTGTCTATCCAAGACGTTTCTAGCCAAGTACAACATCCCAGTTTTAGGCCATCCGCCTTATCCGCCTGACCTGGCCCCCTTGTGACTTTTATCTGTTCCCCCAAAGTCAAATCTGCATTAAAAGGAACACGATTTCAGTCTGTTGAAGCTGTGAAAGTAAAAGCGGCACGCGTCGTGCAGGAGCTGACAGAAAAAGACTTCCAGCACTGTTTCGGAGCGTTGTAGGGATAGTGGAGGGGTGTACATTGAAGGTTATAATAACTAAATATGTATAATTTTAAAATAAAATGTTTTACAGTAATAGTCTCCTTATTTAATAGCCACACCTCCTATAGGAGGCCTGTCTAAGTTGAAAGAGAATTACCAGCACTTCTATAACGCTACTAAGTTCTTTTGTATTTCCTTTTTTTACTATCATTAAACAAAACTATGTTTAGGCAAATGCTAATTGCTTAAAATAACCATTAGCTCTTGACTTAGCCACTAATCAGTTTTAGCGTCGCAAGGCGCTTGATATTATCAGGTAGACAAATGTCATACGCTTGTAAGTTGGTTGTAGACAGCTACATCTTATGTTACAATAGCAGATCTCCTAATTATTCTAGAATTGAACTGTAACACCTTAATTGTTTAGAAAGCACTAGCAATGGGTAGGTTTTAAAAAGGAAACCCTATACCTCTGGGTACACACATCCAAATTAAAGACTAAAAATACTGATTTTCATTTGGGAGGATGTGGCTTAGTGGTGAATCCAAAGCCAAACAGTGCCGAGCGACCGCCTGAAACTCGAAACATCTGTGGCCACCCTACTTCTCTCTGTGTCATTACTCTGTTCTAACGGAGTAAATAAAACAGTATTTAACAGTATTTTCTCTTTACTTACTCGGTAAGAAAAGTAATTAAGCACTTTTGGATTTTGAGTTTCAACGTAAACATTTCTTTTCGAGGTTTTCCTGAACCAGAAAAAAGTGATTATTAGAAAATGGACAGTGCACGTATGTGAACAAAATATCACGAAAATATCATTCTCGACAATTGGATTAGCCCAACCAGAGACCCCAAGCAGCGTCCAAAATCCTTCGACAGAAAGTACCGCATTTACTGTACGGATTTTCAAGTTTTTATTTTTTTAGTTTCTCTTTTATGACAGTTTTTTTTCTCTTTATGACAGTTTTCTTTATCATTTACCCAAGAAATTAACCAGTTAACTGTTTATGACGAGTATATTAATAGCATGCGTTTTCGGCAGTGACCATCGGCAGTTAATTTTGCAATTTTTAGTTTTTCTCGGAAACTAAGATAGCTAGAAAAAAACTAAAAAATACGTGTTCCCTTAGTTTTTTGTTAGAAATCCAAATTTAATTTGTAAATTTGTTTCGGTGCTTCCAGAAGCGAGATACAGGCACCAACTTCATTTTTTCAAATGGGGAGGTGCGGTTTTTATTTAAGAAATAGATTCCTCTATTTTTTTTAAGAAAAATTTACTTGAACGGTTTTTTTCTGTGAGCGGTATTTTACAAGTTATGAATGAAAACATGATTCTTATAAGAAATTTCAAAATGATAATATTTTAACAGTTTTCTGATTCAATAAGAAGACAAGTACCATTTTATTATAAATTTTACTCCTCATTAATAATACAGATCATACTCGAAATGGCCTCCACCATTAGAGATGCATTGACATGCTCTTTCCTGCCAATTTGTCCCTTACTGCCAAAGAAATAGATTCGGCTTTAACCGAGTTACAGGCATCTATTATTCTCTGCTTTAGTTCATCTACAGAAGCAATCCCGGCTTGATTCTGATACACCTAGATTTAGAAATGCTTTTAGATAAGCAGAGTATACCATCAGGCATGTAAAGAGATATCTCGATAGGCAATTTGATGGGCGAGTTATATCGACACGGGGGACGATTCAGTGGCCATCTCGTTGGATTTCTAACAAAAAACTAAGGGGACACGTGTTTTTTAGTTTTTTTCTAGCTATCTTAGTTTCCGGGAAAAAGTCGTTATCCATTATAGCTTGGGACACCCTGCATAAACAAAAGGTTTCTACATAGAATACCTAATTCAAGTGTTTTTTATCTATTTTTCTTTACCAGACTATACTGGATAATCTATCTGCGTTCTATGACGGATAGAATCAACGATGTTATCGAGTGGAACATTTTTTTACAACGATTTCTTAGTTAATCCTGCGGCTTTTTTTCAAAAACTAAAAATGAAAAATGGCATTGACAATTTTCTGAACAATGCTAGGCCGACAATCAAAAAGTATAATCCACTGCTGAACCAAAATTCTTAAATGAAAATGAGAATTCTCAAATCGTGTAAAATCAGTTCTAGTAGAACTTTGTTCTTTAGAGAATAGTATTTTCCGTATACCTTGTCCATTTTGTTTTTCACGAAATCAACTGATGTTCACTAAAACTGCTTAACCATAGAGTAGATAATTAACTGGAGAATAATACGGGAATTATGAATTGTCAGCCAAATAAACTTTACAAAATGGGGGGTTTTATACTGGAAGATATATGTGACATTAATGGTGGCCATAAACTTAAGATATAATAAGTAAAATGGATTCTTTAATCCATTTAATTCATTTTTACACACGTGTAGTCGTAAAAATGTACAGGATTTTGGTATTTAAAGAGTTTATTCTAAATTTGAGTTCGTAACTCAGTATTAAGTGGATATTGTATTTTTTAGATGTTGAGATTATGATATATTTTGGCTAAGATTAGGAAATATAATCGGACCAATTTTAGATAAATCGAATAAAAAAAAATTAATAATTCATGTTTATTTTTGCCTCAAGAGAGAATTCTTCTGCTAACGCAGTAAAAAATTGGTCTGACAAAAGAACTATATGAATAAGTTCAAATAATCACCGAAAGGGGGAAGTTGGCGCTACGAGCAACTAGATATAAACTAAAAATGAGAAGATTTTTTGGCAACCAACACTGGAACATTTGTATCTTTTAAGTCAATGATACTAGCGGCATATGGAGATGCAAAACTGGCCAGCACACCAGTTGCTTTCCAACCCGAGAATTATACTAGCTCATTCGAGATAGTCGAACGTTTCCAACTCGTGAGGAAGTATGTAGCTAAGAATTATGTACACATTCACTAATATAATAGTCTTCAATTTATTATAGTGTTTCTTACTTGTTGATCTTCTTTTTCTTCCTTAGGTTTGTAGGGTAATCAAAACTTTTTTTCTAATGTATGCCCTCAACTGTGACTGATATGATCCTGTGAGGTTATACTGTATAGTGGTTACAATCAGGTGATTGTGATGGCGGATGTTGTCATTGCCTTCTTAATTGAATACGAGTATCGATATATACGGCCTCTTTCGAGGAGTTACTTCCCCCCCCCCTTAAATGCTGCTTTTCTCCCAAATTTCCAAAATTCAAACCCACAATTGGGTTCAATTCCCCGGTCTAGACCTTGGATTTTATTTTAATGTTTAATAAAAAGAATTTTGCAGTGAATTACTCTAGCTTGTCACCTCCGTCTAGGGTTGCCAACTCTTATAAAGTTCCAAAAAAAAAGGTCACCCTAAAATAAATAAGTACATACAGGGCAGTCGACCAGATTTTGGGGTCCGGGAATATACAGGGTGTTCAGCATTAAGACTACCGTTACTTCGGGAGGCGATTCTGGGCATCATTTGCAACAAAAAATTCTATGGCACGATTCGGCTCAGTTTTATAGATATTTTTAATTTTATGTTTTTTCAAGGTGTTACTACTTTTTAGCAAACAGTTGTCTATAATTCTCAAACTATTAAAGCTACATCAATTTCAATAAGCTCATTAGAAAAAAGGTTAAATTTCCTTTTAAATAAGCTAATTTATATTCCAAAATAATAATATCAAGTATCTCACTTTGTGGCCCCAAACATAGCAAAAAGCAAGTTTCTAATTTTTTCCAAAAAACTTTGACTTCATTTTTCTCAAAAATATTATATAAGTTTAAAACGTGCACTGCTCATGAAAAACAACTACATACAAACACCTTTCGAAAGGTATACCATGAATAGTGGTTATTTCAAAAACATTGATGCAGAAATCTGTGATTAATTGCAAAAAAGTAGGCCTCAAAACAGCGTCGGTATTGTGAAAGGAATTCAACTACAATAAGAATATAATTGATCAGAATCATCAAATCCAATACCATTGTTTGCATTTTGTTCATCGTTACATCAACTTCCTGTTGACCTATTCAGTTCAGTTGGAACAGAAAAACAACACGTTAAATGAAGAATTCTCGGAAGTCAGAACTTAAATCAAAAATACAATAACATAAATTAGAATTGTGTGAATAATATCTTAAAAAAGGTCAAAAGGCGTTCTTTCCTAATTTAAGAAAGGACAAGGACAACCAGGTGTTAAAAAAGGACTGTCCTTTCCAAAAAAAAAGGGCAGTTGGCAACCCTACCTCCGTCCACGACACCTGATTTGGTAGTTTCGACGTAAAGTCTGCCTGAAAAAATAGGCAACAACTTTACTTTTAATGCAAATCACGCTTATTTTTCGTAAGTTATTTGATTTTTATTATTATTATAGATGGTAAAACAGTACTATGAACAGTAATGGCTTTTTAGAGAAATGCCTAACCAGCCCCTCTCATTCAGGACAGAAGAGAGACGAAGTGGCAGATTTATTGGCCAGGACACTTCTTTGGCCCGGAGTCCTGTTTTGGTGTTTCGAAATGTGTTAAGTCTGCGGCCATTAACTGGGCAGAGACAGGCGAAGGAGTTCATTAGAGGCTATTCGCCGAGGCTGACCACAGAATTAATCCGTCAAGGCCGTGTGAAGCGATAAGGATAATTGTAGGCCTATTAACCCGGCCACTGCAGGCTCAGAAAGCACATGCATCGCATGGGCCTAGCAGATGGCTAGCCTTTTGTAGGTTCTGCCAGGAAGAAGAGGAAACGGGCACTGCACATGTTGTGTCAGTGTGAGGGGGCTTGTCTGGGCTAAGGATGTTACTTCTCGGGGAGGAAAAAACCAAGGCCTGAGAGCTTTACCCAGGAGTCACTCTCCAGAATTAAGAGTCTTGGTTAAACGGACGGGTCTGGAGGGGCGAGCTCTAAAGTCGGGAAGCCACAATAGATCCAAAGGGGTCGCGGTGGCGTAGGCCTTGAGGCCGCCCTAATTTAATCTAATCTAATTTAAGGTGATAATAACTAAGTATGTATAAATTTAAAATCAGATGTTTTACAGCAATAGTCTCGTTATTTAATAGCCACACCTCGTATAATACCCCTTGATACCAACAAAACCTCTATCTCCTTCGGCTCACGGTACGGCCAATCTATCCATGTAATGACCACCAATCCGTAATACGCCCTTAAGACGTAATGAAGTGCTAATGCCTGTCTAGGATAGCCGAAGTCGGACATTCAGATGGTCTCGCGGCTACCCAAAAGTCTAAGAGGGTTCGTAGTGCGATGCAAATACATCCGATAATTACCGGAGTTAGCCGAAAGACTTGGACTTTAGTTTCTCAAATTCATCAAGCATTAAACACAACTACTGTAGAGACAACTACAGTTAGCCCCCTTTATGTAATAATAATTTTTGAGGGGGCCTTACATAAAGGGGGCTAACTCCTCTCCCATTCGATGTACAGCATCGAGACCCCCAAAAGGCACATCTACATAAAATTCCGAATCGAATGACACCTCATTCATGAAAATCGGTTCACGCGTTTAGGCGCTACGTTGTTTACAAAAAAGGTAACAAGAAGAAGAACAAGAACAAGAACATTTTTTGAAAAAGTCGTTTTTGCTCATTTTTAGCAACTTTTTTCTCGAAACCTATTAGATCTGGGTTGTTGCAAAAAAATTACAGTTATAAAGGAGGGTTTTCCCTTTATTTTAATGAAAATTTGGGAATTTTATCTTTTATAGAAAAAGAGAAAAAAATTGTCAAAGTTGGGTGTTTTTCAACGTTACGCTTTTTCGTGCAGTTTTTGACGATCAACCCTTATACAACTGTCCTACCGGACAGTTTTAATACCAATTTAAAAAACAATTATTTGTGGCGGTTTTTACAAAATCATTAAGTAACTGCAAAATGAAATCGGGTATGCGGTATTTTTAATTGATTAATTTTTCACCAAAACCTTACCTTGGCGTTCTAAGTATACATACCCATAAATACACACACATTACTAATGTTAATGCGAGAGTTGAGAATTAGTGTTTTTGAAATTAAATGGAAAAAGCTCGCACACTTAAACAGTAATTATTTTGATCAAAATTTCAGCTTAACGAAGCTCTTTGAATAGCAAAGAAGGAGAGCTCAACTGGTTGCATAAAGAGTGTGAATTTATTTTAGATAAAAGTAAAGCAGGATAACTAAAAAACCCATGTTACCTACAGCCATTAAGATATAATGCGTTTGTTTTATGTGAGAGGCTAAAAATTGTCTACCACCGCCTCCTAATATCTTTTGGCCGGACGAATTACATAAATGTAAGCTGTATATGGCGGCATGTCCTGACAGCGTCCTCTGTACAAGCATACACCACCGCTTCATTACCCGTTCGTACAGGACTCAGGTGTGCCTCGCTGTTCGCATCTTTATTACTAGCGCCGCGACCGTATTATTTTTGATATTAAAAGTTGCGTATATGAGCTGGCCGTGTGTACTTCCATTTACAGTCGTTCTCTTCTTTAAATGAAAACCCTCCCAAACTATGGCCACAACCATGGCCTGTTCCAGTCAGCTAGTTCCATTTAAAAGAGAAACAAATCTGTCATAAACATACACCATTCTCTTATAACAATAATAATTATTGCAATTAAAAATACAATTAATTATTATTATTTCTAGGTAGTACTAACTAGAGTTAGATACGAGGTGTGGCTATTAAATAACGAGACTGACGCTGCTACAGAAGAACTATGCATGAGCCAAATCTTAAAGACAGACAGCTGTGCAACGTAAAGCCTTCTCTTTCGATTGCTGCGTCTCACGTGTTTTGCAGAGAAATCTGTCTGCCCCGGAACCGTCGTTTGTGTAAGAGGTGTTCGATTCGTTTTGCCGAAAACATGATACTACACATGTAGTAGAGCAACGAATTGTAGTGAAATTTCACATCAAAACTTGGTAAAACCGCTACTGAAACTTATCTTTTTATTAAAAGAAATTTATGGCGATGAATGTTTAACACGTGCGCAAGATTTTTGAGAGGTTCAAGCGTTTCCAAGATGGCTGAGAAGACGTCGGAGATGATGACCGCCCTGGTCGCCCTTCCACGTCCAAAAACGGATGAAAATATCGATTATAATTAATCAACATTACTACCAGTGAGGTGCTTGCTCAACTCCGTGAAAGAGTAAGGAAAAAAAAACGACCCGATTTGTGGAAGAACAAGTCATGGGTTCTCTCCATCAAGACAACGCGCCGGCTCACACTGAAATTGTCTGTCAAGACGTTTTTCTAGCCCAAGTACAAACATCCCAGTTTTAGGGCATCCGCCCTTATTCGCCTGACCTGGCCCCCATGTGACTTTTATCTGTTACCCCAAAGTCAAATCTGCATTAAAAGGAACATGATTTCAGTCCGTTGAAGCTGTGAAAGAAAAAGCGGCACGCGTCATGCAGGAGCTCACAGAAAAAGACTTCCAGCACTGTTTCGAACAATGGTAAATTCGCATGGAGCGTTGTAGGGATAGTGGAGGGGTGTATATTGAAGGTGATAATAGAGCCGGGCAGAGGATAGCCTTTGTAGGTTCTGTCAGGAAGAGTAGGAAACGGCACTGCACGTGTTGTGTCAGTGTGAGGGGCTTGTTTGGGCTAAGGATGTTACTTCTCGGGGAGGAAAAACCAAGGTCTGAGAGCTTTACCCAGGAGCCACTCTCCAGAATTAAGAGTCTGATTAAGCGGACGGGTCTGGAGGGTGAGCTCTAAAGTCGGGGAGCCACAATTGATCCATAGGGGTCGCGGTGGCGTAGGCCTTGAGGCCGCCCTAATTTAATCTAATCTAATTTAAGGTGATAATAACTAAGTATGTATAAATTTAAAATCAGATGTTTTACAGCAATAGTCTCGTTATTTAATAGCCACACCTCGTATAATACCCCTTGATACCAACAAAACCTCTATCTCCTTCGGCTCACGGTACGGCCAATCTATCCATGTAATGACCACCAATCCGTAATACGCCCTTAAGACGTAATGAAGTGCTAATGCCTGTCTAGGATAGCCGAAGTCGGACATTCAGATGGTCTCGCGGCTACCCAAAAGTCTAAGAGGGTTCGTAGTGCGATGCAAATACATCCGATAATTACCGGAGTTAGCCGAAAGACTTGGACTTTAGTTTCTCAAATTCATCAAGCATTAAACACAACTACTGTATAGAAGTGTAAAAGGAAGCTGTGAAAAGCACAGCCTTTGTAATAATTTCTGAACGTTCAGACTTCGTATTAGAGCGCGTAATTCAAAACTACATTTTTTTTTTTTAATTGTCCACTGCTGCACAACAAAACCATGCAATTTAATAAATTGTTAACTTCAGTATTTATAAAGACAATTAATAATTAAAAGCTTCTGTTCTTAGAGAAACCTCTTACATACATGTTTAACTAGCATCAAGTTGCTGTCATACTCGTACGATATGGTGATGAATATTTTGAGATTGAATTTTTAAATGAAATTAGCTAAAAGCTGAGAACAGTAATGGGCCTATTATTTAATGGATTGCAGAATAATAATAAACATTAATTTCGTGCGCCCAGGAAACCACAGCGACAAGCATTTCCGCAAAAACTTCTTCCCGCTTTATTTTTCAAAATAAACTACCCCCCACTTCCCAAAATAAGCTCTGTTCTTCAGAAGCTGGTGACAGATTTCAAATAAAAGCTAGGGGACCACTTAGAAGTGGACAGCTATAGAAGCTGTCCCAGATAGCCACCAATAGAGGGTCTGTGCAGCTGGCCTTCCCACACATGCTTGGCCCAACAAATCTTCCTTCGGTTTATTTCACCTTTCTAGCAATATCTTACTTGGATTTTCTAGGATACCCCCGCCAATATACACAAGGTATTCTGTATAGTTCAATAACAAAATTACAAAATATATCCAATAAAAAAGAATATTTGAAATGAAAAACTAAATTCTGGTTTCTCTAACTGTAAACTTTTTTATTCTTCTACATAAACCTATTTGGCTAAATTGTCTAAACTGTACAAGTGTATTTTGTATGGTATTTGCAACACGAGATGCATTATATTTTACATTTGTAACGATTAACATAGAATTAATGCTTTCAAAAAGTGGTGTACTCAATATTTTATGAAACCTAAAGGCGGAACACCTTTCATTTGATATGTTTCTTGCAAAACACTAATAAACAAGCTATTTTTCAGCATACTGCCGGCCTTCGGGTTACAAACAATACTGCCCTAACACCGGACAGTGAGCTGTACGAGGGTCGTTTGAAAAGTCCGTGCAAAGTCAGAGAGATAGCACCACTGGCGCGTATCGAGGTTATGTTTAGTTAGTAGCATCTCTTGGAAGAACACACACCAAGTTTCAGCCAGATCGGTCTATTTCTTTGTGTTTGGCATTCGTTTGAATCGAGAAAGTCGAGTGATTTTCAAAAAATGGACGAAAAAGAATTTCGTGTGTTGATTAAACACTACTTTATGAAAGGCAAAACGCCTCAGGAGACTAAAGAGAAGCTTGATAAACATTATGGTGACTTTGCACCTTCGATTAGAACAGTTTATAAGTGGTTTCAAAATTTTCGGAGTGGCCATATGGGCACAAGTGACGCTGAACGTTCTGGACGCCCTGTTGAGGTTACTACTCCAGAAATCATTGATAAAATCCATGATATGGTGATGGATGACAGAAGAGTGAAGGTGCGTGAGATTGCTAGTGCTGTGGGCATCTCGAATGAACGGGTACATAATATTTTGCATCAACATTTGGACGTGACAAAGCTATCCGCAAGATGGGTGCCGCGATTGCTCACGCTTGACCAAAAACGAAATCGTGTGAAATGTTGCAAGGACGGTTTGCAGCTGTTCCAGAAGAATCCGCAGGACTTTAAGCGTCGTTTCGTCACTGTGGATGAAACATGGATACATCACTACACTCCTGAGACCAAAGAACAATCTAAGCAATGGGTTACCAAGGGGGAATCTGCGCCAAAAAAGGCGAAGACCGTTCCTTCGGCCGGAAAGATTATGGCGACTGTCTTTTGGGATTCGCAAGGAATAATCCTCATCGACTATCTGGAAAAGGGTAAAACTATTACAGGTGCATATTATTCATCGTTATTGGACCGTTTGAAAACCGAGCTGCAAGAAAAACGCCCACGATTGGCCCACAAAAAAGTCCTTTTCCATCACGACAACGCACCAGCTCACACCTCAGCAGTTGTGGTCGCAAAATTAATGGAAATAGGGTTCCAACTCGTTTCACATCCTTCCTATTCTCCAGACTTGGCTCCCTCGGACTACTATTTGTTCCCCAATATGAAGAAATGGCTGGCGGGAAAAAGATTTTATTCAAACGAGGAGGTGATTGCAGAAACGAATGGCTATTTTTCAGACTTGGACAAATCCTATTATTCGGAAGGGATCAACAAACTAGAGCAGCGTTGGACGAAGTGTAAAAGCCTAAAAGGAGACTATGTTGAAAAATAAAAAAGGTTTACCCCAAAAAATTAAGTAGTTTTTATTTTTGCACGGACTTTTCAAACGACCCTCGTAAGAAGCTCCTAAGAAGAGAGAAAAATTTAAGGAGCCAGCAGCTGGATTCGAACCCTAGATCTCTGCGTGGGAATCCATTCTGCTAATCAACACCCTGGGTTATACTATGCATAATTTTGGGAGTTTCTTAATAAGTACCCAAAAAATTCTATTCATAATCTCTTGAACTTTTTACAAATCAAATTTCGCCAAATTTCTTTCTGTATTTAGTTTAGGAAGAATCAGGACAATACTCGTAATGTCCAAACATAAGTTTGGAATATTTTGTTTTAATTTTACCATTTAAATGGCCAAATTGATAATTATTAGTTAATTTTATTTTAGACCATATTATACGACATATATTTTTTAACTCATATTATTTTTCAATATCTGATAATTCAAGAACGATAATTTTACTTGGAAAGAACCTATATTTTCATCAATATCACTTTCTTGTCAATCATTACATATAAATGACTGAAAAATAGGTAAGACTTTAAAAGCAATATTAATTTAGTATTTAAAATTGTAATTTTTTTTGTTATTTACATTTAAGTAAAGTAAAGTAATTGCCTATTTTTGCAGGCGGGGCTTAACGTCCAACTACCAATTAGGTGTCGTGGACGGAGGCGACTAGCAAACACACTTTACTGTTAATTTCTTTTATTAACCATTAAATAAAATCCAAAGGCCTAAGACCGGGGAATCGAACCCAGTACTACAATATATATTAGCTTTACAGGTCTCGCCTTTAACCGCTCGTGGACGGAGGCGACCAGCAAACATACTTTACTATAAATTTCTTTTATTAACTATTAAATAAAATCCAAGGCATAAGACCGGGGAATCGAACCCAGTACTACAATACATATTAGCTTTACTGGTCTCGCCTCTAACCGCTCGGCTACAGTGGCGAGTTATTTTCATTAGTTGAAAGCCTTTTTTTTTAAAAAAAAAAACTGATGTCACAAGGTAGACGTCTGATTAGGAATTTTTTTAAATTGAAAAAGATCACGTGAAAAACCTGATTTCAATCATAATGTTATTGGGAAATTCGCCACCAAAAATGAATTTTCTTTTCAGAGATAGTAAATTAATCGCTAAAATTGAAAGAGTTCACCTTTAAAAAATCTTGCTTAAATTTCAAAAATGCTGTTCAGAGGCGGCTTAAAAAAAATTATTCGCACGTTAGAACAACAATGTCTAGAATTAGGTGAAGTGATTGCCACCGTTGGGTTTGATATATCTAATTAAGATTGTATTTTGTTTTAAATTTAGTCTCAAATTTCTAGCTAGTGAAAGATGTAATGCTAGTCGAAAAGATGTAATACTAGTCGAAAGGGTGTAATGGAGGATTATCTGCAACGATCTGGAAGCGCTGAACAAACTGAAAGCAGTATTAAGCAGTTAAAACGTGCAAGTCATTTTAGCTTGATGCAGAGCCTTGCAAGTGGTATATATAATTCAGCCAGCTATTACCCGATCTGGGCTGGCTGACGGTGATGCTGCCTCTTCTACACCGTGTCTCATACCATGATGGTCTATGGATATTCAACAATAACCACGCCTATTACTTACAATCTACACCATCTTCTTTCGCACCGATAATAATTCGTAACAGTCACATTGTCGAAAAGATAAACCAAGACTAAAATCTTTCTATAATAACAATGTGTAGACGGATTAGCTAAGTGGTTAGCGTACTATATTCCCGGAAATCCCGGATTTGACTAAAAAAATATATATTTTTTTTTTTTTCTTTTTCTTTATTTCTGCAACTGTACATAGATACAACAAGCAAAATTGATGTGTGAATAATGTACATATAAATAAATATATATACAAATTGGCATGAGCGATGTGAACGGCGACCATCCAGTGATGGGAGCCGCTAGTTCGCCAAGAAGGCAATCTTACACAGCAGCCATCCTAGGAGGCCGCCGTTCTGCACTTAAATGATCGCGCGGCCACCTCCGCTTTAGTCTTCGATGAGGATTTGAAGGAAGTGTTCTTGAGGATAGGTCACGGATTAGGGGATTAAAATGGAAGGATAGTTTGGAATGAAATTTTGTGTAGCGGGATTGGGCTAGGTCAGAGACAAATGGTATGTTTAAATCGGAATGGATAGTATGGTTGGAGACATAGAAAGGAGCGTTGAGGATGGTTCTCAGGATTTTGGATTGTAGGGTTTGAAGACGGTTAAGGTTGGATCGTTTAGCAGTACCGTAAAGTTCAATTCCGTATGTCCATATTGGGGCTATCAGGGCAGTGTAGAGTCTCTTTTTGTTCAGTAAAGTAAGTTTAGAGCGTTTGTCAAGTAGTCGTTTCAACATTTTGTACCTGATGTTGCAGTCAGTTCGTTTGAGTCTAGTATGAGGGTTCCACGTTAGTCGTTTGTCTAGATGTAGGCCAAGGTATCGTACTTGGTTCGCAGGGGGGATAGGAATGTTATTCAGGTAAAGAGAAGGGAGTATTTTTTTGTTTAGGGTGAAGACTACATGTTTAGATTTGGGTTCATTTACCTTAATCCTCCATTGCCGAAGCCAGGGTTCGAGGATGTGAAGATGGGATTGCAGGGTTCGTGTTGCCACGATAGGATCTATGTTTGGAGAAAGGATTGCCGTGTCATCGGCATAGGTAAGGGTGATAGTGTTTGGGTGAGTTGGTAGGTCAGCCGTAAATAGTGTGTAGAGGAGGGGAGCAAGAATGCTTCCCTGAGGAACTCCTGCAAGAATGGGATAAATAGGAGAGGATGAGGCACCTTGGACTACTTGGAAGAAACGGTCGGACAGGTAGGACTTGAGGACAAGATAATAGGTTGCAGGTAGGACGCCCTTGAGCTTATACAGCAGCCCTAGGTGCCATACCCTGTCGAAGGCTTGCGATATGTCCAGGAAAACACCCGGGCAGTACTGCTTCAGCTCAAGGGAGGTAGCGATGACATCCACAACGCGATGCGTCTGGTGTACAGTCGAGTGGCAACTCCGAAAGCCGAACTGGTGATCAGGAATGACATTTAGGGCTGCTATTTCATTTTGGAGACGGATTAAGAGGAGCTTTTCAAGGATTTTCCCTAATAAGGGCAGAAGACTTATTGGCCGATATGAGGTGGGGAGGTGTGTAGGTTTTTTGGGCTTGTGTATCATTCTCACTGAAGAGAATTTCCAGAGGATGGGGAAGTAGGTGGTTCGAAGGACTGCATTGTAGAGATGGGTAATAAAAACTATTGCCTTTCTGGGAAACTGGAGTAGGATGTTGGAAGTGATCAGATCATAGCCAGGACTAAAAAAAAAAAAAAAAATATTTAAATCCGTTATTTAATTTTTTTTCCCCCATGCACACTAGCAAAATCCTGACATTTAATCTTAGAAGACCACAATATATAACCACTTAAAAATATAGTGAAATCAATATAAATAATAACTTTTACATTTATACGAACTGTGGCTATTAAATAACGAGACTATTGCTGTAAAACATTTTATACATATTTTGTTATTATCACCTTCAATATACACCCCTCCCCTATCCCTACAACGCTCCATGCGAATTTACCATTGTTCGAAACAGTGCTGGAAGTCTTTTTCTGTGAGGTCCTGCATGACGCGTGCCGTTTTTTCTTTCACAGCTTCAACGGGACTGAAATCGTGTTCCTATTAATGCAGATTTGACTTTGGGCGAACAGACAGAAGTCATATGGGGTCAGGTCAGGCGAATAAGGCGGATGGCCTAAAACTGGGATGTTGTACTTGGGCTAGGAACGTCTTGACAGAGACAATGCAGTGTGAGCCGGCTCTGTTGTCTTGATGGAGAACCCCGTGACTTGTTCTGCCACAAATCGGGTCGTTTTTTTTCCTTACTCTTTCACGGTAGTAATGTTGATCAATTATAATCCATATTTTCATCCGTTTTGGACGTGGAAGGGCAAACCCGGGTAGTCATCATCTCCGACGTCTTCTCGGCCATCTTGGAAACGCTTGAACCACTCAAAAAAAACTCGCGCAAGTGATAAACATTCATCGCCATAAACTTCTTTTAATAAAAGATAAGTTTCAGTAGCGGTTTTACCAAGTTTTGATGTGAAATTTCACGACAATTCGTTGCTCTACTACTACATGTGAAGTGACATGATTTCGGCAAAACGAAACTAACACCTCTTACACAGACAACGATTCCGGTCAGACAGATTTCTCTACAAAACACCGTGTGGCGCTGCAATCGAAAGAGAAAGCTTTACGCTGCACAACTGTCTGTTGTTAGGATTTGGCGCATGCATAGTTCTTCTGTAGCAGTATCAGTCTCGTTATTTAATAGCCACACCTCGTATACGATTACAATGTATTTTGCGTGGCCTAGAACTCTCCATTGTACTCTAAGTAACACGAATAGTAGACGACTTCCACTACAATGAAAGAAACTTTTTTTTTTATTTTTGACTGGATCCTCGCTAGTTTTAATCCCAAATATTAAATTTAGCTATTGGCTCGTTCGTAGTAAACATTTAGAAAATTTAATTTTTAATTCTAGGTGCCTGTAATTAATATCTGCTACATACATAGCAAACATAGCCATTTATTTATTTACAGTACGTAGGTTTATTTTATAATTACAAACACACAAAACCCTATAATAATAAAAAAAACCTTTATGGTATACAGGGGACTTCTATACAGATATTTCTAGTTTAAACTTCTTTAGAAAATCTGTGCCATTACAATACATCCTATAACTAGAAGTAAGAACTATCTGTAGACAACACAAAACAAATTTCACAGACTTAGCGACAGACTCTCTCCTCAACGTGTTAAAATCGACTCCCTTCATGAGATCGCTTCCATTATCCCAGGCAAACTTCTACATCCAAAATCGTCTGCTGAAACTCCATTCATTTGTAGAATGTCATCCTAATCCACTCTGCCGCGACATAGCCTCCTGCGATCCTTCTATTCCCCTACTGATACAAAAAATGAAAATAAAGATTTCCTTCTTAAACTTTTTCTTCATATTTTTTCCATTCTTTTTCCCCTACATATTTTATCCTTCCAATGCTAAGCGTTCAGAATACTATAATAATTAAGTTCGTAATGTAATTGTACATTGGTACTTCATGTTTGTAAATAAACTGTACATATCTAATAGTAAAGTTTACTTATCTATCTATCCAGTATCCAACTAGGTTTTCTCGTTGACCAAACTTATTTACCCAGCCGAGTGACTTAAAAAAAAAGGGTTTAAAAAATCATTTGACCAGTTGCTAGCTAGAGTGCAGCAAGAATTATGTCTCCCTTGAGCGGCCAGATACACGGTAAACCTGTTTAAGAAGGATGTGCTTGCGCTAGTTGTAGCCGGCAGTCAACGCTGAGTTTACGCTCTTGCGATAGAGTTTTCTCAGGAGTAATGTTTCCAATGTGCTCACAACTATAGTCTACAGTTTTATTACAGTATCAAAAAATTTAATAGTATTATTCCTTTTATATATTTGTGAAAAACATTCTAATAATTGTCTAGAACTGGCGACCCCCGAAGTAATTTTTTGTGGCCCACGTTGTTCTGAAATAAAATAAAAATAGACCAAAAACTAGCGCTTAGGGAAGATCCAGGAAACACCTTATACACGATTCCTTTCCTCGTTAACCTTTTAGCTACTGAAGACGAGTATACACGTGGCCCCAGTGCCTTACCTGGAGGCCTGCGTATAAAACGCACTGACTCAGTTCCGGGCGACGTTTTTGAAGCGCTATGTCTGCCACTCTAAGTGGAATTCCAAAATGATTCGGTTTTAAAAGGCAAAAAAAAAAGAAGTAGGAATTCCTCAAAATATGTATTCTTACGTTCCCAGGTCTTTTGAATCCAGATATAGCCAAACTTGTACGAGGGAAATCGCTGGCCAAGTTTCGGGGTAAAAAAAAAAATAATTTTCGTTTTATAGAATACAATTATGTAGTGTTTTAATTATTCTATCTATATTCCTGAATCCTCACTTCAGAATATACATTTAACCGGATTTGTAAATATTTTGTGGTCCGCGTGAATCTTGCCTGTAGCACCCAATTGGCCCGTGTTTTAATTGAATTTGACACCTCTGCTCTAGACCATGTTTGTGCCATTTTTTTTAACCGAAATGAGACCCACTTGCCAATATTTACTTTTGGAATATTTTTAGGTATCGTAAAAGTGATGAAATAAAAAAAAAAAAAAAAAAAAGATATATTCAGGGTGACCAAAGTTATATGCTCCACCTACTTTTTTTTTTAACGGCGGGAAATTTCGAAAAAATAAAAAACACGTGTTTAATCATTTTTTGTTTAGTTTATTTTCAGTGATTGACCCATTTTTTTAAACCCCTGTATCTCGAGATACAGCATCCAACTTTTCTTTTTCAAATGGAACGTTATATTTTTGTTGCATATTTTTATAGTATTTGTGCTCCTAAAAACAACAAAAAAAAATTTTTGAAATCGGTTAGGTTTTTCAAAAGTTATGGTAATTTAAAATATGAAAAACAAATTTCAGTTTAATGTAAAAATTACCTTAATTATTTTAAGAAGCTGTTTAAACTGGGTATCATCAATCGATAGGCAAGCCAAAGCTCTGGACTACCACGCTCTGTTTTGTAGCAGCACTTATGATGTCGAACTCAAGATCTAGGCAGGTTAGAGTTATTCGACGTTCCAGATTTTCGACTGAAGACACGGGATTAAGATTACTGTACACTTTATTTTTTTAGATATCCCCACAAAAAATAGTCCATTGGGGTTAAGTCCGGAGATCGAGGTAACCATTGGATCGGACAATGAATTCCTAAGCACTTTTCATGGAAATTTCTGCCCAGGTAACGTCGACCAACTCTCGCATTATGTGCCGGGCAACCATCTTGTTGAAAATACATATCTAGCCGACGTTGTAGATGAACATCTTCAAGCAGAACTGGCAAAATGTCTCTTAAAAAAAAGATACCTTGCACCAGTTAAGTTCTCTCTGTAGAAGTATGGGCCGATTAGTTGATTTCCTAAAACTCCACACCAAACGTTTGTAGAAAAAACAACCTGAACGTCGAATAACTCTAGCCTGCCTAGATCTTGACTTCTCCACCATACGTAAGTGCGCTACAAGCAAAGCGTGGGAGTCCAGAGTTTTGACTTGCCTATCGGTTGATGGTACCCAGTTTGAACAGATTCATTAAAAAAAATAACGTAATTTTGACAGTAAACTGAAATTTGTTTTTCATATTTTAAATTACCATAACTTTTGAAAAACCTAACCGATTTCAAAAAAAAAAAATTTTGTTGTTTTTAGGAGCTCAAATACTACAAAAAATATGCACAAAAAAATATAACGTTCCATTTGAAAAACAAAAGTTGGATGCTGTATCTCGAGATACAAGGGTTTTAAAAAAATGGGTCAATCGCTGAAAATAAACTAGACTAAAAATGATTAAATACGTGTTTTTTATTTTTTCGAAATTTCCCGCCGTTTAAAAAAAAAGTGGGTGGAGCATATAACACTGGTCACCCTGTATATATTTATTCTCCGCAAACATTTTAACAATGAATTTTTATTTTTTTAACCCACATTACGTAAGAAATACAAAAATACAGACACAGCCTTCTCAATAATGATAGGACAGTAAAATAAAATATAAATCTGTATTTTTCCTGCAGTTACTTCTCAATTAATAAATATTATTAATTTATTAAAGTAAAGTAAAGTAAAGTAATCGCCTATTTTTTCCAGGCGGGGCTAAACGTCCAACTACCAATTAGGTGTCGTGGACAGAGGCGACTAGCAAACATACTTTAATGTAAATTTCTTTTATTAACCATTAAATAAAATCCAAGGCCTAAGACCGGGGAATCGAACCCAGTATCACAATACATATTAGCTTCGCAGGTCTCGTCTCTAACCGCTCGGCTACCGTGGCGCCTTTATTAATTTATACCCTTTCCTCCATGATTACTGGATATGTAGATCGCCACAAATTTTTCAGAGAAAAAAGTCGATCATAATTTATACAGGGTGTACACGGAGGAATAGTCGAAACTTCGGGAGGTGATTCTGGGCATCATTTGCAACAAAAACTTCTATATAAACTATGGCTCAATTCTGCTCCGTTTTATAGATATTTTTAATTTTATGTTTTTTTTTTAAGGTATTACTACTTTTTCGCAAACAGTTGTCTATATTTCTCAAACTATTATAGCTGCAGCAATTTCAATTAGCTCATTAGAAAGAAGATTAAATTTCCTTTTTAAATAAGCTAATTTATATTTCAAAATAATTTCAAGTGTTTCATTTTGTGGCCCCAAACATAGCATACAGCAAGTTTATAATTTTTTCCCAAAAACTTTGACTTCATTTTTCTCAAAAATATTATACAAGTTTAAAACGTGCACTGCTCATGAAAAATATTAACATACAAACACCTTTCGAAAGGTATACAATGCATAGAGGTTATTTCAAAAAATTGATGCAGAAATCTGTGATTAATTGCAAAAAAGTAGGCCTCAAAACAGCGTCAGCATTATGAAAGGAATTCACCTACCATAAGAATATAATTGATCAGAAAAATCAAATCCAGTACCATTTTTTGCAAACGTGTAATTTAATAATTAATTTATTTAAGAACTATATTCAAAAATATATAATTTACATTATAAATAATAAAATAAAATATAAAGAAGAAAATGGTATATGAGTTTAAATGAGGGTTGGGTACCAATTCCAACAGAAAGGATTTTCGATTAACGAGTTTAGAACTATGTGCTATTCTTTAGTTAATTACAAAACTGTGCTAAAATGTGAATGAAACACAGATTTTCTTGAACTACAAAATAACTTTTAAAATCAGCAGGTTGTGAAGAGCTAATGAATGAGCCGAAAACTTATTAATCGCTCTAATCCCAAAATATCTTTTGACAGTTCATGACAGATATTTACGTTCAGTTTTGTGAGAAATGTGCAAGCTTTGAAATGCAGTATTAGCGCTAAGAGAAAGGAGATGCAATTTATCCAAAAAAGGTAAAAAAAAGCAGATCGTTTTCTAGTTACAGTAAATAAGTACATGGAATTTCTATTTGTGCACAAAACATATTGTCTCTAGTATGTAGGAGATAGAGGAGAGATTACTTGGGTCAGTCATTTGATAGACCTAGTGCTGTGTGGGGCTCAGTTGGCGCAGTCTGCCAGAGAGGCAATTAAGGCCACGCAGCATCCTAGAATGTCTTATCTGCTAATAACCCGTCTTATTTCCCGTAACTCTGGCCCACCGCTATTCGCCTCTCCACTTCACTTCAACGGCAAACGAATACTCATCTTCTTAGCACGTACTGTAATCTCTATGTTTACATACATTTTAATTGCTCCTCTAAGGAGATTTACCTATAATAGTAAATGGTATACTAAATATTTAAAAGAGAATCTAGTGTAATCATTTAAAACTAAAACAAAAAATCGTTAATCTTTTAATTGTTACTTTATTCACAATAATTAAGAAGATTTTGAAAAAAACGAACCCATCCTTCCAATCAACATTTTTGTGCTATACGAGGGTCGTTTGAAAAGTCCGTGCAAAGTCAGAGAGATAGCACCACTGGCGCGTATCGAGGTTATGTTTAGTTAGTAGCATCTCTTGGAAGAACACACACCAAGTTTCAGCCAGATCGGTCTATTTCTTTGTGTTTGGCAATCGTTTGAATCGAGGAAGTCGAGTGATTTTCAAAAAATGGACGAAAAAGAATTTCGTGTGTTGATTAAACACTACTTTATGAAAGGCAAAACGCCTCAGGAGACTAAAGAGAAACTTGATAAACATTATGGTGACTCTGCACCTTCGATTAGAACAGTTTATAAATGGTTTCAAAATTTTCGGAGTGGCCATATGGGCACAAGTGACGCTGAACGTTCTGGACGCCCTGTTGAGGTTACTACTCCAGAAATCATTGATAAAATCCATGATATGGTGATGGATGACAGAAGAGTGAAGGTGCGTGAGATTGCTAGTGCTGTGGGCATCTCGAATGAATGGGTACATAATATTTTGCATCAACATTTGGACATGACAAAGCTATCCGCAAGATGAGTGCCGCGATTGCTCACGCTTGACCAAAAACGAAATCGTGTGAAGTGTTGCAAGGACGGTTTGCAGCTGTTCCAGAAGAATCCGCAGGACTTTAAGCGTCGTTTCGTCACTGTGGATAAAACATGGATACATCACTACACTCCTGAGACCAAAGAACAATCTAAACAATGGGTTACCAAGGGGGAATCTGCGCCAAAAAAGGCGAAGACCGTTCCTTCGGCCGGAAAGATTATGGCGACTGTCTTTTGTGATTCGCAAGGAATAATCCTCATCGACTATCTGGAAAAGGGTAAAACTATTACAGGTGCCTATTATTCATCGTTATTGGACCGTTTGAAAACCGAGCTGCAAGAAAAACGCCCACGATTGGCCCACAAAAAAGTCCTTTTCCATCACGACAACGCACCAGCTCACACCTCAGCAGTTGTGGTCGCAAAATTAATGGAAATAGGGTTCCAACTCGTTTCACATCCCCCCTATTCTCCAGACTTGGCTCCCTCGGACTACTATTTGTTCCCCAATATGAAGAAATGACTGGCGGGAAAAAGATTTTATTCAAACGAGGAGGTGATTGCAGAAACGAATGGCTATTTTTCAGACTTGGACAAATCCTATTATTCGGAAGGGATCAACAAACTAGAGCAGCGTTGGACGAAGTGTATAAGCCTAAAAGGAGACTATGTTGAAAAATAAAAAATGTTTACCCCAAAAAATTAAGTAGTTTTTATTTTTGCACGGACTTTTCAAACGACCCTCGTAAGTGACGCTGCTAACTGCGTACTAAAACGAGTATTGACACGTGCATTACTCATGAAAAACATCTACATACAATCACCTTTCGAACGGTATACAATGCATAGGGGTTATTTTAAAAATTGTTGCAGAAATCTGTGATTAATTGCAAAAAAATAGGCGTCAAAACAGCGTCGGCATTACGAAAGCAATTCACCTACCATAAGAATATATTAATTGATCAGAATCATCAAATCCAGTACGATTTTTTGCAAACGTGTAATTTAATAATTAATTTATTTAAGAACTATATTCAAAAATATAAAATTTACATTATAAATAATAAAATAAAATAAAAAGAAGAAATAGGTGTATGATGTTAAATGAGCGTTAGGTACCAATTCCAAAAGAAAGGATTTTCAAAAATAACTTAGTAAAAACTAATTCTGATTTTCCTTCTGATAATATCTCTCATTAGATATACATACAATACACAATAATAAGCAAGAAAGCAGTGTTAGGATTGTCCAGCAATAGAAGAATGAACGAATTTTGCGTCTAGACAATAACTAAGCATTTCAATTAAATAATGCTGATAATTTCAAAATGACAAATTTATTAAAACGCGCCTCATCTCTAAGACAACTCGTAAAAATAATCTGTAGACAGTCCATGTTTTAAGATGGAAGCGAGGAAGCTACGAAAAGAATCAGTCTTTGATATGATCTTTGATCGGGCAGTCACCATTCATTGATACAGTAAGTAATTCCAAAAATACTAGGTTTTTTTTCGAAAAAATATTTGGGAGGTAGATTTTAAATGAATATAATATCTAGATAAAGACAAGTTTGTACATACTGAAGTATGAGGTCTATCCCCAAAACTGCATGCAAACTGCAACTTACCTGTAACAAAAGAAAGTACAGTTAGTGCATTATTAAATTAACTAGAGGAGAACTCATAGATTAGATGCGATTGAAATATGGTTCCAACAAAACTGTACACAACTTCTCCAAATTTAAAACACTTAGGTACGAAACACAAGAAAAAAATAAAAAAGTATATAGAAAATAGATCATTGTAACGACTCCAATATTTAAAGCTGTAGTACGGAAATAACAAGAGTGAACACTGCGAGCTGTTCCTAGGCCTAGGTATACAGCCTAGGCTTAACTTTGGACAAGAACTGATCTTCTCTTGAACATACTCCGATAAACTAGACTACAATACTATTCTTTCCTTTACTCAAACGAGGCTCGAAGATGACTGTACAGAACTAACTCATCCACAGCAAAGTGGTCTTCAGTCTGATGCTACTCAAAGCCTGCTCCGCCTGGAGCCCTGACTTGTACCAGTAACACCAAGAAACTCCAGGACAACACAAGAACAAATTTCTCAGACTTAGCGACAGACTCTCTTTCGACTTACTGCAATCGACTCAACTCCAAGAGACTGCATCCATAATTCCTGTAAACTCCTTCATCCAAAACTATCTGCAGAAACTACTCTCCACTGTAGCTTGTCATCCAAACCTACTCCGCCACGAATTAGCCATCTACGTTTCTTCCATTTACTACAAAAACAAAAGAACTTGACATGTCCTTTTCTAAATTGTTTTCCCTTTAGCTGCAGATGTTTCTATGCATATTTTATCCTTGTCCTACATCCTAAGTATATCCTAAATTGTAATAAGGTAGAAATATAAACACATTAGTACAGTCGAGCCTCCCATAAAGGACACTCTCACTAGCGACCACCTCCATTTACGGACAGTTTTTGGATTTCCCCGTTTTACCCCTATACACTTTCTATATAAAAGAACCTCCGTCTAACGGCCACTCTACATAGCGACCGCGGACATTGATTTTGGGAAACGGATTATATGCTTCACCTCCCACCAACGACCACCTTATTCTTAAAAGTTCCTTTGACGCGGTGATCGAAAGAATTATCTCCTCTCAAGTTTTTGTTTTTTTTTTCTGGTTTTTCCTAAAGTTTCCTATATAAGCTCCATACATCTTGGACCATTTTAATCATTTTTCAATATTAATTTGGACAAACAATATCATTTTTTCCGATATGTCTCTCAAACGAAAGTGAGTTAACTCTAGAAGAGAAAATAAATGTGTTGGAAGATTTTGCAAAAACCAAATCGGAGCCATCGTCAACTTGCCGAAAGGTTTGTTCTATTTTTCTAATAATAGATGATAGTATGATGATAATTTTACTATAAATTATTATTGGTATGAATAAATGTGATGATTATTATAAAAATTATTAATTAAGTCAATAATATGGTAGTTTTTTGATCATTTTTTTGGATAATTAAGAAAAACTTGATGCATATCATATAGCTGCAATAATTATGCAATTATGTGCGTTTTTAAATCTATTAATAATAAACAATTTTTAAATAGATGTTTGGAATAAAAACCCCATATTTTTTCATTATGAAACTTGCCTACCTCCTTCTAACGGCCACCTCCAAATAGCGGCCACTTTGCTTTCCCCAGCCAGTGTCCGTTATTGAGAGGATCGACTGTACTTTTTTTTTTTTTTTTGCAAAGTAATCGTCTATTTCTGAGGCTTAACGTCCACCAACTAACAATTAGGTGTCGTGTACGGGGGGCAGAAGCTCATACTTTACTGCAAACAATTGTTGTCTAACAAATAAAAAGTAGTCATACGCGGGATTCAAACTGGTGATCTCCTGCACACGAAGCCAAGCTCTTGGCCACTAGACCAACTATCGCCCCTTAATTTTTGTAATTAATAGTGCATATTTAAAGATAAAAGTTTATTTTAAAGTTATTTTAGAGCAAGAGAAATAAAAAACCAGGACTTCTGATTTGATCGAATCTTAATATTTAAATGATTGTTAAAAAGTTCTTTTATTTATTTTGAACATTTTTAGTAATGCCACTTCTTACAATTAAAAATAGTATAATTGTTTATTAATAAATATAATAATAATGATAACAAAAATAATAACAATAGTAATAAGAGGAATCCAGGAAGGGATTATCAAGTAGAGATGGAATTGAAAAGAATGAAAGCGCACTAAATAAAGCGCTGCCTGGAAATCCATATCATTATGGAATAGGCGGAAAGCAATTTGCAAAGTACACACGTAAATTATAAAGGAAGTTGTTTCCGAACGATTCGGACTTAGCTTCTCATGCGGAAGTAAGGCTTTGGGCTCGTTTTAGACCGGAAAATGACGAGGTTTATCTACCTAAACTCATTTCCTTCTTTAAAATCTAAACAAAACGTTTGGACGGGACTAAGTTTTACTTCTTTTTTTTTAAGTTTAAAATCCGTATTTCATTGGCAATGCTCCCACATTGCCAGTGTGCTAGTAGCCTACTGCTTAATTAAAAATCAGTTCTGCTCATGTTATGGAGAATAAAAAGAATGGGGCTACAAAAAAAAAGGCTTGTATACGGATGTGGGCGCTTTAGGGGATATTTCTGCTTGATCGAATGTACACTTGGTAAAATCCGCTTTTCGTTATTGTGTTGTTGTTTGATTGCACTGCTAGTATTATTGCGCTCAAGTGAGTAAGAACTGTGCCGGGGCCAACTAGCTCCATTAGTTGCTCACTCTGCTCGCAGTTCCGCCCCAAAATAAAAAAATCTCATGTAAAACTAATTCTAATTATTTTCAATGTTTTTATTATTAAAGAAATTAATCCTCAAAAGCATGCCACGCCTGTTTTATAACCTAAGAGTAACCTTCTTACAAACTGGTCTAACGTCACAGGTGCGATGACTAATTTCACGCGACAGTAATTATGATAATCCTTAATTGTCGTAAGTTTTGACAATTGACAAATTGGAAATTGACAAAGCTAATATGTATTGTTGGTTAGTGGTTCGATTCCCCGGTTTTAGGCCTTGGATTTTATTTAAAGGTTAATAAAAGAAATTTACAGTAAAGTATGTTAGGCGGTTATAGGCTAGACCCATAATGCTAATACGTATTGTTGGTTAGTGGTTTGATTCCCCGTTCTTAGGCCTTGGATTTTATTTAAAGGTTAATAAAAGAAATTTACAGTAAAGTATGTTAGGCGGTTATAGGCTAGACCCGCAATACTAATATGTATTGTTGGTTAGTGGTTCGATTCCCCGTTCTTAGGCCTTGGATTTTATTTAAAGGTTAATAAAAGAAATTTACAGCAAAGTAAAGTTTGCTAGTCGCCTCCGTCCACCTAATTGGTAGTTGGAAGTAAAGCCTACCTGAAAAAAATAGGCAATTACTTTACACTAATTGTCAGCAACTCAACTTGCTCATTTATCTGAAAGATAATTGTTAAGTCTAAAAGTAGGTTTATAAGTGAAAAACGCAGTTCATTCAGAGTCACTCTTTTTGTGGGAACTAATCATTTCTAACGAATCGACTAAGATTTAACTACGCTAAAAGTTGTAATAAATCAATTGCAAAAAAAAAAAAAAATTATAGATTCGTTACTTAAAACTTACTGAACACAGTAAGAGTATGGTGCCTTGGCTGTGTAAACAAAAGAACCGAAGAGACTGTGGGCTTAGGTTAGGGTAGAAATCAGATTACTCTGATCAGAGGCCTATTCACAGGGGCATGGTAGGTTCAGGAAGCATCTGTTCAAGGTGGAGGCTTATTAGCTTGGAATCGTTGTGCAGATTGTGGTCAGGAAGAGGAGGAAACGGCGTTGCAGTCGAGTGTTTTGAGACCAAAGGAGATAGTAGTGCAAAAAGAACTAGTTTGGAAAGTGCTCAACCTCTTTAGTAGCGGAGGTTTCGTCTACTAGATCTAAAGGCCTCTTTTGGCTGCGCTGCTGTGGGGCATAGGTTCCGTTCCGCTTTTCTATTCTGAAAATTGAGGAATCATGAATGGATAGAATCGATGACAAAGTGGACGGCGAGTTTGGAAACCATAACAAGGAACATTAACAATACGGCGAAGGTCTTTTGATTGGATACGGAAGATATTGGATGAGTTTAGTTGAAACCCACAGCTCTGTATGTCCAGATGGGTTTAAGAAAAGTCTTGTACAGGGTTAGTTTGTTGGGTGCGCTTAGACTTTAGGTGAAGACAACGACGAATCTAATCGGAACGGAGCGATAGTGCCCGTCGCTGCCGAAATTAGCTTGGAATTACATGTCCAATCACTGCTTACCATGAGTACACGGATTATTTACACTCTATACATTATTATAACTAATAGAAGTAATAGTTGATTCAAATTGAAAGAAAAGAATGTGAAGTGTCTAAAAGTAAAACAAAAATGATGAAAAAGAAACTGAACAACTCGATGCAAAACAAAAACGATCTTCACAAATGGTGAACCGACCAGTAGTTGATGAACTAAGTAGTTGTCGTAACTGTTGTCTTCACTATTTCTATGGTACGGTTTCCGACAGTGCTACCCATCACCTGAGTCTCACTTTAGACGACGTTAATAGGATGGACCATAGTCCAAAATGGTAATGGCGTTTTTCTTAGCTCACTGACTTTTATAGAGGCATCTTTTACCCAGTTTTCTAGGCGTTCTTCACTCGTCGATTACCCCTGAAATAACAATGTTCTACTCTAATTTGGCCAGATTGCGTAAAAACCTTTGTGGATCTCAGTGATGGTCCTGCAATCCTTTCAACCTCCATGCTTCTTTCAAAAGGTGGATCTACTTGGCGTGTCTATTTACTAGTAGTATTCGTATTGGTACCGTGTGATAAGGTTGAGAAGACTGAGCTGGGCGAGAATGGATGGCGGATCGATTCCCAGGAAGATCGCTCGAGATGGAGATAGGCGCAAAGAGAGGAGTAGGCAGACCAAAGTTGAGATGGGAGGATGGTATCATCAGTGACGCAAGAAACCTGTAAAAGGTGAGAAATTGGAAAGCGGCTGCAAATGACCGGGTACTATGGAATGGACTCATTGGGGATGCTAGGACCCACCAAGGGTTGTAACGCCAATTAAATAGATAGATTCGTATTTGTACTCGGAGAGACTAATCCAATTCGCTAACCAGAAACCTGATGAAGGTTCCACATATAACACAAAGTCTTGTGAGTCTTCATGAAGAAAAATTTGGCATTTACAAGTCTATTGATTGGAGTAAGCAAAATTTGTTATGAACACTTAACATGACCCACTCTTATAACAATTCTCAAAGTTGTAACTCATATACAGGGTGTACACGGTGGAGTGGTCGAAACTTCGGGAGGCGATTCAGCAGCTCAAATGTAACAAAAAATATTCTATTCACTTTGGCCCGATTCTCAATAGTGTCCAAGATATTTGCATTTTTAACTTTTCCGTCGATATTCGCGTTTTCCACCTTAAAAACGGCCGTAACTTTTCTATCCTTTATCCTATAACAAATCTGCTTATTCCAAACGAAAGAGCATTAAATGTCCTATAAATTTGCTTGGTACAGAGCCTCAAAACGATTCTTATAACAATGAAATTTTTACTTGAATGTCTAAAAATTTCGTTCTCGATGATTCTTGTTAAAATTTTCAACTGCATTTTCTCAATGGTTAATGAATCAAGGAGTCACCCAATTACAAAGAAAGTTGCGCATTTATTGAGCTTCAAGATCATATGGATTTTTTTGGTTTTTAATAAAACCCTACCCCGAACAGAGGGATGTAAATGCAGAAAACTGGGATTTTGCGAACTGACTTTTCATTACTAATTTACACAAATATCAATTTTTACCATTTTTGTAACCATTTTAGTTTAGAACAATTATTATTTTATAAAAATTAGTAATATTGAAGCTCAATAAATGTGCAACTTTTTCTGAAATTAAGTGATTCAATGCCGATATTTTCGTTTAAAACGCAAAATCGGAAATCTAGCCCAGTAAAGTGTTCAGTCAATTTTTGTTTTTGTTTTATCATTCTAAATTTATTTTTTGTGGCCATATTTAAGAGAGATTTCAATAAAAACCGCCCAAGTATTTGAATCCACTGGTACAAGATAAAGACAAGAGTTAACGAACAACTCTGGTAATTAATTGAAACATAATGATGGTGATTTACACTGTGGCTTTCAATAGCAACTGAAATATCTGATTACACCAGAAAATAGTTAAGTTTGAATTCGGCGTCTAGTTGTAATGTCTACGTTTTCAAGCCAGCAGCATTATTGCTCAGGGCATCAGGACAGATGTTTCAGTGAAAGCCAAACTCCGAGGTCTCAATTAATCACTCGGGTAAGCCTGTCCCTCTAGCCATCCCCACTTACATAGTGTGTACAATCTAGCCTGGGCCTCATTGTCGCTAGAACTGTTCTCCCGTCTTATTGTACAAAGATATTTTATTTCTTCACTGACTTATTCCACTCAATTCCCCCACCGTTAGCACTTTTGAACATCCGCACTGTACTTTCAAGAATAAGTGCCAGTGAACTTTACAAAATCTTATAAATTCAATATTCCATGATCTTCTTTTCAAAATCTATCTCAGTTGAAGTCTGTATTTTGAGTACTCCGAAGAGAATACGCCTTAAGTGTTTCAGTTTAAGTTTAAAAGCTGCGGAGTCCTGTTTTCCGAAAATTTAAAATAAAAAACCAACTTCAAAATCTGTTCTCTAAAACTCCAGAGTGCCGATTTCCTTTAAAAGCTTTAAAACGGCCAAGACTTAGCTCAACCCTACCATAGCGCCCACAGATGATCTGTAGTGGGGATAACTAACAAGAACGCTGAAGATGGAAGGATTTAGGCCTACGCCACTGAGACCCCTTTGGATCTATTGTGGCTCCCACTTCCCTAGAGTTCGCCCTAACCCTCCAGTTTAATCAGACTCTTAATTCTGGAGAGCGGCCTTGGTTTTTTCCCAGCCCGAGAGAAGTAACATCCTTAGCCAGACAAACCCCTCACACCTGACCCAACACGTGCAGTGCCGTTTCCTTCTCTTCCTGGCAGAACCTATACGTACAGACCCGGATCTAGCGCTCAAGTGACTACCACACGAAGATGCATCTAGATGGTCATCGCCAAAAACGACGATGATTAGTACAAAACGACCGTGTTACTATGGTTGTCAGATCAGTCGGAAGACTTTTATGGTTTTTTGTACGATACGATAAGTTCCTTAATAAAGTAAAGTAATCCCCTATTTTTTTTTCAGACGGAGCTTTAACGTCCAACTACCAATTAGGTGTCAGTGGACAGGGGGCAGAAGCACATACTTTACTATAAAAAAATTTTTCTAACAAATAAAAAATAGCCATACGCGGGATTCGATCCGGCGATCTCCCACACACAAAGCCAAGCTCTTGACCACTAGACCAAACACACACCCATAATTTACCATTCGTATATTGTTATTTATTCCTAAATATGTTTTTTTAATTTATTTTATTTCTCTCCACTGATACACAGACCTCGCAAAACTCCTTTGAAGAAGGAAAAAAAGGACTCCATTAATAAATAATTATAATTAATTTTGTAAAATTTTTTAATTTAATAATAATTAATTATTTATATATTTCACGGACCATTACCCTCAAATATTACATTATAAAGAAGTCATATTGGCATCAGGGTGCGGTCCCTTGTGGCCTAAATTTTTTTGTAAAAATATCCCGAGCTTGCAAAGCTCACGAGCAATGTATAAAACTGGATTAAATAATTCTAAAATAGAAAGAAGTAAGACCTGAAATTTTTTAAAAGAACAAGTTTAAAAAAAAAAAATAAAAAAAAAAATGAGAAGACCTAAATGAAATTATAATAATGGCAGAGGGCGCTTTTAAACACACTCACACACACTGAGCATGTCTTTAGCAAGATATGGAGTTTTATATTTAACGAATTGAAGCAGAAATCTCTATAATGGCCGGGAGATACCTCTTTGCGCGAGCTTATTTCAATAATGCGATGTATTTTATTTAATTCCAGATTCGTCGGGCAAACATAAAACGAAATGAAAAGCAAAGCTACACTCGCCCTAAATTATCCCTGGCTCAGTCTCAATATTTCCTAGATTTACAATTTATGAATAAACATGAATATTTATGTTAGTCCCGCTTTGGAAATTCACAATTTAAAAAAAAAAAATACAAAAATGATCCCATTTCGTATTATGATAAAAGCTTTTTAAAAATTACTGAACCTCATTAATATGTATATTTTAGTAGATATTGTCTTTAAATATACGCTTCAGAAATTATTTGTGAAATTCCAGATTGTGGTAATAAAAAGCCTTCGATAAAAGAGGGCACAAAAAAGTGTTCTTGATCTACTCTGGGGGATTAGTGACCAAAATAAGGTCTTTCTGCTTTGGGTACCTGGTCATTCAGGATATAAGGGAAACGAAGCGGCAGATTTATTGGCCCGGGAAGGCTCTGCGGGACACTTCGTTGGCCCGGAGCCCTGTTTTGGGGTTCCGAAGCGTGTTACGACTGCGACCATTAACTTATGGGTGCAGAGTAGGTCTCAGGAGTGGTGGCTTGCCACCACTGGCAGGGACAGGCGAAGGAGTTTATTAAAGGCTATTCACCGAGGCTGACTGCAGAAATAATCCGTCAAGGCCGTGGGGCTATAAGGATGATTGTAGGCCTATTAACTGGCCTCTGCAAACTCAGAAAACACATGCATCGCATGGGCCTGGCAGATGATAGCCTTTATAGGTTCTGTCAGGAAGGAAAGGAAACGGCACTGCACGTGTTGTGTCAGTGTGAGGGGCTCGTGTGGCTAAGGATGTTACTTCTCGGGGAGGAAAAACCAAGGCCTGTGAGCTTTACCCAAGAGTCGCTCTCCAGCATTAAGAGTCTGATTAAAAGGACAGGTCTGGAGGGTGAGCTTTAAAGTGAGGGGAGCCACAATAGATCCAAAGGGGTCGCAGTGGCGTAGGCCTTGAGGCCGCCCTAGTCTAATCTAATCTAATCTACTCTGGGGGATAATTTGGATTATGGACTTTGAAAATGTGGAATTTGAAATAAAGGAGTACCTTAAGAATGAATGAATAAACTTTAAAAATTATAGAACTATATGTTTGTAATCGCTATAAGTTTAACACTGCATTGCCCGATCCGAAGTCAATTTGACTCAAAAAAAAAAAAAATAGGAATGGTCTCTGTTTCCCCACATCTCATAGCTATCCCAAAATGCTCTTAGATATGCTATCCCCACTCCCTCACCATTTGATAGTCACGGAGCTGAAGACCGTGGAATTCTTACGTTTTTTTTGCAGATTAGTTTACTTTGAATCATAAGTGTCATTTTGACTCCAGATTGGCTTTACACGTAAATATATTGGAGTCATTTACTGATTTGGAACAGTGTACTGCTACTGAATTTAAACAGTTGTTATTAGAAATAAGAAATAACGTTAATAAGAATAATGATAATATGGTAGAAATTAAATTGGCTGTTACAAAATTAAACGAAAATTTTACGAAACTAGCAAGCGAGTGTCAAACAATTAAAAATGAAAACGTTATAATTACGGAAAAAATCAGAAAACAGGAATTAGAAATAAAACATCTCAGAAATAAGGATAGAGAAAATAATTTAATTATTTATAATTTAGAGGAAGAAGGCAGAGAGTCTTATGAAATTTTGGAAGAAAAAGTAATTAATACGATAGGACTAAAAATGGAAACTGGTATTGACAGTTCTGATGTCGTTCGTGTGGGAAGATTGGGGCAAAAAGGAACAAATCGACCTGTACTTGTTAAGATGGCTACTTTTAAATCGAAAATAAACGTACTGAAAAGTGGCATAAAATTAAAAGGCTCTAATATAAGTGTTACACAAGATTTTTCACCGGAAATAAGAGAGATAAGAAATCGTCTTTTGCCGCACATGATGCATGCACGAGCACTTGGCGAGTTCTCAATTATAAAAGGTAATAAATTGTTAATAAAAGATAAATTGTACACAGTAGAGGAATTAAACTTAAAATTTCAACATGCAGACGAGAAGCATGCGTCAGAAAGTGAATTGGAAGCTTCAGAACGGAGTAGTGTAGCAGAGAAGAGTGCAAAAAAATCAGAAAAAATCAAGGACAAGCAAGAAAAATCTTCATCTAGTCGTGTGCTGAGAGCGAACCGCCAAGATAGAGCAAGAAGGGTGGAGGATACTCCTTCTAAAAAGTAGCAATTATTGACCGGATACTCATCGCAAAACGGCACGGACTGGCAGCTCAACACGGATGATACCCCTAGAAGAAAGGAAATTGGTGATAGTGTCATTGTTAGTGGTGTTCATAATAAAGTTGAAAGTGTCTCTTGTGAAAATAATTTAAGAATTATCTGTTATAATGTAGCAGGTTTAAGAGGTAAAGTCAATGATTCTTTCTTTCTAAATTACATTAAAAGCTCTGAAATATTTATCTTGGTGGAAACATTTGTCGAAGAAAAGGATTTTGAATGGTATAACTGCTTTTTTTGTAATAATTATATTATTAGTTGGAAGCCGGCAATAAGAGAAGCACAATTTGGGAGAGCGAAAGGTGGAATTTTATGTGGCATTAAACGAACAAACGCAGTAACTAAAATTGCTAATTTCATAGAGGCTAATATAAATTATAAGAACATTTGTAATTTTAGTAAACAAGAATTTTATAACTCTGCAATTGTTATACTACAGAATACAAAAAATACAAAAGATTTTTGGCAAGTTGTGAAGCTTTTTAAAAAATATAATTTTGTGGCTGGAGCGGATATTCCGGTAGTAGATTGGATAGGACACTTCAGATCCTTACTGAACCCTCCGCTATTAGCGAGTCGTGTTCAGTATGCCGAACCTTTTATTCAAAATAACTTTTTGGATGATTGCTTTAAAATTGAAGAATTAGAATCCTTTCTAGGTGAAATGAAAAGTAATAAAGCCCCGGGAACAGATCGTATACCATCAGAATTTTTTAAAAACGCTCCAAAAACTTTTTTGACTCAGCTATTGAGTACTTACAATAACTTTTTTAAAATTGGAATAGTGCCTGGCACATTCAAAGAATCTATTATTTTCCCTATTTTTAAAAAAGGGAATTTAAATGACCCCACGAATTACAGAGGTATATCTTTCTGTAATGTGGTGGGTAAAATTTTTGCTGGCCTTTTGTTGAGAAGATTATCGGCGTGGGCTGAAGAGAATAAGGTGCTAAAAGAATTCCAGGCGGGTTTTCGCAAAAAATATTCTACTACCGATAATATTTTCACTTTAGCCAACATTGTTAAATTAAAACTAAGTACCAAAAAGCAAAAAGTATATGCTTTCTTCATTGATTTTTCTTCAGCCTTTGATAACGTGGATAGGCATGCGTTATTGTATAAATTGTCACAGCTGGGTGTTTCCACCAAGATGCTTAAAGTTATAAAGAGTCTTTTCAAAGACACTGCCGTTTCTGTGTGGTGCAAAGAAGGTTTAACTGATTCTTTTTATTCTGAAATGGGAGTCAAACAAGGCTGCGTTTTATCACCTTTCCTCTTTAGTCTCTTCTTGAATGATTTAGAAGATAGTTTACCTGGTGGCATTCTCATCAATAATACAAAAATTAAAGCTCTCGGTTATGCTGACGATATAGTTATATTAGCGTCGGAAATAACAACTTTACAGTTCATGATAAACATGCTTTATCAGTACTGCGCAACATGGAACTTAAAACTAAACTTGGATAAGTCAAAAATCTTAATTTTTAGAAACGGAGGCAAAATGGCTAGTCGAGAAAAATGGAGATGGGGTAAAGAGATAATTGAAACGGTACCTTCATATAAGTATTTAGGTGTTACAGTTTCCAATAAACTTAGTTTTAAACAACACATTGCTGAAAGGTTAACAAAATCTAAAGCGGGACTGAATTCGGTATGGAATAATCTTATATGTAACAAAGATATACCATTTACATCAAAAGTACAGGTATTTAACAGTGTGAGCAGAGCTATATTATGCTATGGTGCTCAGGTGTGGGGCGGACAGCGACATGATAATGTTGAAAAATTAATGCGTTTCTTCATTAAAAGGCTTTACGGCTTGCCAATGTGTACCCCAAATTATATGTTGTACATAGAAACTAATCTCTCCCCTCTCTTCCTATATACGTTGAAAATACACTTAAAATATATTTCTAAGATATTTAAAGATTATACTGATAACAGATATCCTAAAATTGTGGCAAAAGAAATAATTAGTAAAAATATATTTTGGTTTAAAGACTTAAAAGACTTATTGCAGTTATTTAATATTAATGTTGACTGGGAACCAGCTGATAAGTTATTTAATTCTACAACTGTAATGTTAATTATAGAAAAGGTTTCGCAACAAATGTATAATAAATATCTTACCTTAGCCCATAACACAAACACTTATATAATGTATAAAAGTTTAAGCCACAGTCAACAATCCACAAGTTACACCAGTGCATTGCCTCTACATAAAGCTAAATGGATTTTTAAATTGAGAGGGGAGTTGTTAAATTTGAATTGGAAACCTTATAAAGATAATGATGGCATTTGCTCAATGTGCAATAGTAATGAATCTGAAAACACCTATCACTTTTTGGCTACTTGTAAAATTCTTACAGAATTTAGAGTTAAATGGTTTAACAAAAAGAACTTAAGTCAAAATGAGGCAATAGATTTACTCAATGGAAAAAACTGGTTAGCTTTAGTTAACTATTGTCGTGATAGTTGGCATTACAGATCGTCACTTATTAAAGAGTTTAATTTTGACTGCTAAAATAAGCTCTAAAAAGTAAATAATAATAATAATAATAATGGTGCAAGAAAATAAATGTTATTAATGCGATAGCGAGATATGTATATAAAACAAATAACAGTGTTCTCTTCTTTTATTATGTGTCTTGTTGTTTAGTTTTATTTTTTGTTTTTAAAATATATATTGAGTAAATATCTTTTGGACAACTGACCTCCCACGGACGATCGAATCATCGTGGTAGTGTCTTTTTGTGTAAAATTAAAAAAAAGAGTTTGTAAATGCACTTGTATCTAATTTGAATAAAGACATCTTATTCTATTGGAGTCATTTCGACTCCTGGTTGGTAATATAACTAGACTCCAGATTATTGCCTAAATGCTTATTTGATGAATTTACATAATTTTCATAGAAAGTATCAAGGCACAAAAAAGCCTCTTTCTAGAATTGATTTTCTGTCCGAATTGCAGCAAAAACTTGCAGCGAATTGGGTAATTTCCGATCCATGTTAACAGTGCACAGTGATTGAAAAAAATGAAAAAGTCCCTGATCAGAAGGCAGTCCAGTCAGGATTCTAGAAAATACTGAAATTACTGCGATCCTAAGTTGAAGTTAATTCCTTCTGTGTGAAATGTTAAAGCCGATTTGTGGACAGCGACAAAATTTGTTTTTTCGTTCATAATTCCTATTCTTTCTCATCCTTTAATGCAAATTTTATTATTAAAATTGAAATCAATATAAAAAAATATTAAAATAAATTAAGGAGTCAATATGACACTACATTGGCAATGAATGACTAAGTTCGAGCATTAGGATGCAGTGTTAAATATAAATTGTAAGAACCGTTTGCGAGAAAAATCACAAAAATCGCAGAAAAAGGTACTCAGTCAGTACGATGGCATTTTCGGTGACGAGATGTTCTGTAAATTAAAAAAAAAAAATAAAAGCTAGTTAACTTTCTTGGGGAACATCCGCAAGGGCAGGATAAATAGTGAAATAGAAAGATGGCTTCAGTAAGATTCAGATAGGATTCACTTTAGTTTAGTCAATAAACATTCGTGCCATACTCTATCGAAAGATTAACTAAGAAGATACTAAGACAGTGACGTATGTAGAGGAAGCAATGGTGACTTTAACGCGGTCAGAGTCCTAAATGGAAGAGAAAAAATAAAGATCTCTGGATCCAAATTTGTTAGGACATTGAGCGGTTCAAAAAGATAAGGGAATATTTTTGAAGCAGCAGTTTTAATTGTTTAAGATCTTTCCGAGAGTGGAAATCCGTAAAATTTACTTTAAACATTAAAAAATTGAATTTGCTGAGTGGTTAGCGAATACTGGATTCAAACGCAAAGATCAAACGCAGCTGGTTCGAATCCAGCTGCTGGTCCCTTGGATTTTATCTTCTTATAGATCAATGCCCGGTGACATACTTTACATGAACATTAGAGGCAAATTGGCGATTTATATTATTGAGAAATATTGTGTTCTTTTCTTTGCACAAACTACGCACAAAGAAAACAGTTTCCCTTACCAGTGCGATCTACTATCATGATCAGATAGCTGTACGCATCTTAATCTTGTGAGCAATTCTCAGACCTCTATTTTCTTATTATTACGAACCTTAAACTTAGACAGATCCGTTTATTTGAAACCTGATGACTATTACAAAAGTAAAGTAATCGCCTAGTTTTTTTCAGGCGGGGCTTCCAACTACCAATTAGGCGCTGTGGACGGAATCAGAAGCTCATACTTTGCTATAAACAATTTTTTTTTACTAATAAAAATAAACCATACGCGGGAATCGAACTGGGAAATCTCCCACTTACAAAGCCAGGCTCATGTCCTTTTTGACTAACACCCACCGCCCCATTTTTATCAGAAAAAAAGTTTCACTATGGAATCGAGTGGTCTATGAGATACCATTGACACCTTAATAGCTTAAAAGCCTTGACTAGATATAGCTGATATTATGTCCAAAGGCATTTGCAATGCCCCACTTGAAGCAGAAAAAAATGCTTGCATAAAAATTTAGGAGCAATAATTCAAAAATTATTTTCGATAGATTAGAAATTAATGCTTCTTGATATTACAATTGTAATTCAAGCTCAAATTATAATTCTAATCAAATACTTATGTACTCAAGATAATATTTTACTTACGTTAGTTCAGAGAGTTCTAGAAGAACGGAACCGAATTAGGTGGTAACCTGGCGTCGAATTTTATATAGCGGGATTTGGCTAGGTTGGATATGAACGGAATATTTAGATGGGCATTGGCTTGTGTAGTTGAAGATATAAAATGTAGTATCTATTATGGATTTTTTCTTTTTAGGATTCTAGGTGAGAGAATTTGGATTTGAAGGAGATTGGATCGTTTAGTTGTCCCCTTACATTAGAATTCGTATGTCCACATGTATGCAAGAAAGGCATTGAATTCTTTTATTCGTTTAGTGCTAGCTTAGAGCAGGGATGAGCAACCTCTTTTTAAGAACGGGCCAAATTCTAATTTAAAAAATGTTGCGCAGGCCGCATAGAAGAACATAAAATACGAGTATAATAATCGTATAATACTCAATAAAAACATTGAATGATAAAGGTAGACATTACAGAAATATAGATGTAATTCAATTTAATTTCAAACAAAAATGTATTCTTTAGATATTTAGATAAAAATTATTATTGTGTAGAAAAAGATTTACGTAAAAGATTACGTTATTATGTATTGATTTTTAGCAACTAATTCGTCTATATTTGGTGATATAGACGATACAGCAACTCGCAAACAGCTTTCTAAACGAACATCGCTTAATCTAGAGCGGCGATCGCTTTTAATTATTTTCATTGAAGAAAAATAATTGTTCGCCAACATTTGTGCTCCCAAAAAAAGTGTCATTATTTGTTGTGTACGTGTGCGATTAATCTTGGGAATTTTTCTAGATTGAGGAAATTTTGACAAAAATTATGAATGCCAACATTTTGAAATTTGTATGTGTCATTTTGAATATCTATTAATTCCATTTGTAAATCATCTGGAACCGAAGCTGCCGAGGCTTGTTCCATATCCGGGAGTATTACCAATCTGTCGATTTGGTATTTCTCTCCCAAGTTCAGCCAACCCAAAATCACCCACCATAAATTCTAGATATCTACGTTAAACGCTGAAACTAAATTCACACCGTTTTAGTCGAGTATTTTCGTAAATATCACATATATTTATAATCTTATTTACTTTATTTTTTCTAAAAATAATTTAAGGCGCGTCAAACAACATCTGAGGTTATTATTGGCGCCCGTAGCTTTTTTCACAGGCGTCCGGACAGTGTTCTCTCGTTACAGATCAATTCCTAGTAAGCTGTAAGAAGCTTTTAGGAAGAGAAAAATCTAAGGGCAGCCTAATAGCAGCTGGATTCAAAGCCGGGAACTCAATACGCTAACCGCATAGCTCAAATCCCTTCCCTATACAGGGTGAACCAGTAAGTAATGTACATAGGCCTACTGTGTGTAGTACATCTAAAGTGGAGTTCAATGACGAATTGGCCAACTACATATTTTCCATTGTTCTTGAGTAACGTCACTTAATATTTTTTCTCCAAAAACATTACTTTTTTACAATAAAAATGTTATTACTCAGAAAGTTTTAGTCCAAATTCGATTCTAATGGCACGGTTAGAAAGATAGATAAATTTTCTAAAAATTGACACCATTTTGAAGCATAAATTTTTCTCCAAACAGCCTTAATCTTCCTCCTGAATACTGGAAAAATAAAAGTAATCGAAATTTTTTAATAGTTTCCGTGTCTAATGTGCTTTCAAACGGTATATCATTTTCCAGGATTCCTTTTAGCTTCGTATGAGAAATTACGTTTTGTTTTACAAGAAAACGTGTTTTCACGAGCACACAACAGTGTTAGTTTATCAAGTTGGTTTAATTCATTGAAAACTCTTTTAGATAGACCAGTAGTCAATTTTTAAAGTAGATTGTCTTAAAATAAGGAAGTCAAAGGTTACAAATTGCACTTTAAACATTTATTGCTGAGCTCTCTGAAATATTTGAGAAAAACTTAGGAAATATTTTAAACAAGTACAATTTTTATAATCGAAGGTTATTTTGCTTAGTTTCAAATAGGGTATAACAGAAAATTTTGAAACCAAGTCTAACAGATCAGGGAAGTAAATAAATTTATGATGCAAATAAAAACTAAAATGTATGATACAGATATTATCTATTATTACCTTTTAAAAAAGATTTTTAAATTTCTTTTTATTCGTTGCCAGAGAAAAGCACTCTTATTTCATATTTTCTGAAGCACAAAGTTGAACTCCCAACTTCCAACCTACCACTTCCTTTAAAAAACTTCTTAAAAGTAAAAAGTTCTTTGTTTCGGCTTTTTTTTTTTGTCCTTTTTCTTAATATTTATATCGAAACATGGACTAAACATTTGTTTTAGGAATCTAGGCATCCTCTGGTTTCTTCAAAGTTCTCTGTTCCTATTGATTCTGTCTTTCTAAAGTATAATCTAAAATGAATATTCAAAATTGAGAAAAGAATTCTAGTGAAGTAACACACACAGTGTTAACAAATCTCTTCTAAGATTGAATTCAACTTTGAATGTTTAACCTTGTTGAAAGCGGCGTATCTATCCACTTTTTGCGAAAACTATTTCAGCCGACAGGTGCCTTGTTTAACGGATTTTGGATCTAGAGCTTACAAAGAACATACCGAATGTTCCCACTGTTATTGTCCATATTGTTAACGGAGTGTATCTGTCGCTAATCATTTATTTTGTATTAACTCACGTTTTGACTTAACATTATTATATTTTATTTATTCTTTGCGAAGCTTTAGACATAGGAACTTGGTCATCTTCACATCTTGTGCTCGTTGACAATTGTAACATTTTGTTTTTTTTTGAATTTTCAGTATAAGAGCCTGAAGTACCTTCTGTCCCGACCTGTTGAGGCACCTGCCAAATTTTATCAAAATTGGGCCCAAGATTTATACAGATATTGTTAATAACTGGTGGAACTAATTCCTTCCCTATAGATTGTATTAAATAATTTAATTCAAAAAATCTACACAAAATTTTCGAATTGGATGGTAATTCATTCATGTAAATTGGTTCATACGTCGAACGATTGCAGTAATTTTTCTTAGTAGATGTACATAGAGAAGCTTTATCCATCCCTACGAGCTAAATTTTATTAAAATCGGTTTAAGATTAATAGAATTATTAGTAGTCATTGTTTTACAGGGGGTCTTACTCGCATGGAGGCGTACTCCCCGCCTAAAGAGACCTCTAAAATGAAAATCTACCTAAAATTTGAATAAAATGACGCTTCGTTCAAGGAAAATCTGTTGACGCGACGATAATTTGAAATGAATGCAACACTTCCCCTTATTAGATGTAAGAGCAGAACGTCGCTTTAATGTTACGTAGGGGACCACTCCACCCTTTCTTCCTGCCAAATTTCAAGACAACCGGACTAAGATTTCCAGAGTTATTAAGTAATCATAATTTTGAAAGGGGCCTTACATACATGGGGCTAACTCCTCTCCCATTCGATGTACAACGACGAGACTCCCAAAAAGGCACAAAATACATAAAATTCCGAATCGAATGACACCTCATTCATGAAAATCGGTTCAGGCGTTTAGGCGGTACGGTGTTTACAAAAAAGAGGTAACAACAAGAACAAGAACAAGAACATTTTCTGAAAACACCGTTTTTGATCATTTTCAGCAACTTTTTTTTCTCGAAATCTATTAGATCTGGGATGTTGCAAAAAATTACAGTTATAAAGAAGGATTTGCCCTATAATTTGAAGAAAACTTGGGAATTTTATCTTTTATAGAAAAAGAGAAAAAAATTGTCAAAGTTGGGTGTTTTTCAACGTTACGCTTTTTTGTGCACTTTTTGACGATCAACCCTTATTCAACTGTCCTACCGGACACAGTTTTAAAATAAGGCAATAATAATTATCTCTGCAGAATAAAAATAGTATTGTTAACCGTTTTTCTTCATTATTTTTTTCCTTTACCACGAATTGTCCACAATTTCAGCCCGATTGCGGAACAGCTTTCTCACCACTTTCGCCATACACCTTCGCTATGATTCAAAACGTTCTAAGCCCCCATTTGAACGTGGAATTCCGCGAGGGAACTAATCGCAATTCCCCGATGCTTAGTGCATCAACTAAAAACTCTTCTCAGACGATTATCTGCCGGTTCCTAATCGTACGGGTCCAGATACAGGATCCACCCAAGTGATCTCCATCATATGGCGAGCGGCAAATGTCTACTCTTAACTGAACGTAATTTTTTTTTTTTAATATAAGCATAAGAGTTAAGAAATTTTAATAAATTCTAAACAGTATTCATGTTAATACTTGAATGAAATTATTTAAATTATATCAAATTTTATAGATTAAAATATTCATGAAAACATCATTCAGTTTAAGTACTCAAAGCCTCAATAGTAGTAAGAGAAATCAGTTTAGAAAAATTAGAAACCAATAAAACACATAGGCTTTTTCAACGTTTCTAATTGGGTGAAATTACGATCTGAATTACGAATGAAATGTTTGGTACTTTCTGATTGGTGCAACTTTTGTCGTTTAAAATTAACCTTACATTTATGCTTAGAGGTTTTTTTTTTGTTAGAGTATAATTTTGTGCAACGTTTATATTGTTTGGAAAAAGAATATTTTGGGTAGCTTAAAAGGAAGCTACACCACTAAGAGAGGTTAAAATAAGAAACGTTTGGTAAAAACAGTTTTTTTTTGTTTTTTAATCCAAACAATATTTAGTAAACATTCAATGTTTAAAGAAAATTGCAGCAAGGGAAATTGGGTGTGCAGGAAATAGAAATTCTGAAACAAAGCATACGTGTGTTAGGCAAGATGGCGGCCGCTGGAAAGGTGCATCGGGTCGGATGGAGAGCTAACTTTAGTGTTAGCGCTGAAATTACTTAATAAATGGCTGAGTGCTTCTCACAAACTTTTGGATACGACCGCTTCCAAAATCAGATTAAATGATTTCAACATTCTATCCAAGCTACTCTTTTAGTATCCACTAGCAACAATTTACGTAAAACAATTTCCAAACTTATGGTAGCCATTTTTCACTTTCCTTTTTTTGTGTCTAAAGAACGAAATAATGTAAATTTTTGAATATTAAATGGAGGCTAAGATTAGTTTTACCATCTTTGACAAAGGACTGTCGTACTCTACGCTGCCGAACACTTGTATAATCCTACCATATTGCGGCGAATTTAGAAAATTCAGAAAGCCCAAGTCTACTGACACTATTATACACAACAGTTCCTACCATCCTATTCAACTATGAACTAGTCGCTCTCAGACACCTGACAGATTGAAATCTAAACCTCTTGTACTGACCAACTATGAGTGAGAACTCAACGCCATTCGCACAATAGCCGTAAATATACCACCAACATTATTAATATATTACTAAGTACAAACAAATATTGCCCAAACCAAGGCCAAAACAATAACCTATCCAACATATCCGTCACTTTTACTTACAGCGGAAACGAGACATACAAACTATGTAACCTTTCCAAGAAACTAGGCCTCAAAACCGCGCTTAGGACCAACAACAAACTGGGAAACAGTGCACAAATCGAAACTAACAATCTATATTGGAAAAATCCAAGACAGATACAAAGAAAACATCCGCTCGTACGAACACAACTTACGCAAACCTCCTTATCAAAGGCACTCATCAACTGGACAGTATCAACAACACAATGTTTCATTCAGGGAAAAAAAGGAAGACTTACGAACATCTTAGAAAGAGTAGAATCAGAAACCCAAATACCAAAACAATATGGAAGACCAAATTAACTATGACTCTGATACCCACTTTAAAGGATGTAGCATGTTCTCTACCAAAGTGTTCTAGATTTTATTTATTTACTCATTACTTGTTAAACGATTAGAATCACATATTCATCAATATTTAATTTAACAACAATCATTTCCCAATACAAATGAACTAGGTATGATTCAGTTTTTCCTGCTTACGTTCTTCACAACTTCCATTTTACAGTTCTAAAACATTACCTAAGCACAAAACACGCGTAACCCTTAAATACCTGTTAGGGTTCTTTAATTTTTTTTCAGCATATCGAAAATCTGCACGATTGTAATACTTCCACATAGGATGGGTGAGACAAAGTAAAAAAACTTGAAAACGTTTGAGTAATGTAACCGACACAAAGTACTCCTGTCCTGGAAAAACGGAATATTGGAAATCTTCTCCAAAAGAAAGCCTTCTCTAACTTATTAGAGAAAGAGAGAATAATTCAAACTATTCGATCTTTTTCACAAGACCATATTTTCTGGGTAAGATTCAATAACATTTACAGTACTCAATGACAATTCTCGCGAGCCAGCCTCAGGAAGCAATAATTCCTTTCATCTTCAATTTCTATTCTATGGACAGACCTGAACCTAGTATAACGGTGCTAGGCTACTTACGACACAATGTTATAGACCAAAAAGGACAACTCAAACATTAACAAAACCAACACCGATTTACGGACATCAACTAAACGAATAACTTGGTTTTAGAAAAAAAAGACCCCCTAAGAACAACCGAGAAATCTCTTAGAATCAAAAACAACAGAGTGTGCTACCTCTACGTAACTCTGGACGTCGAAACATCTACACAAAACTGCAACAATCATAACGCAAGTGAGACAGTTATAGCCACTTATTAACATAAAAACCCCAACAATAACGTAAAAGACGCTGCCAAAACCTATTCTTACATACCCTTGTACAATATGGATAACAGTAAATAAACGACTGGCCAAACAACTAAAGACATTACAAAAAATAATTCACTGAACATCTCTTCGTTCGCCAGAAACGCACAAGTTCAAGCAAACGATAATTTAAAACAAATAATCGATTAAAAAGGGAAGAATAAAGAATGCATTAAAAAGGCTTAGAAAACAATATGGAGAAAAAGACGCTAATAAGAACTTATAGTCGATTAAAAAGAAACGATAAAGGATACTTTAAAAAGGTTAAGATATCAATTCCAAAAACCACGGAGGAAATCATGAATTCTAATTTTCAACTTAGAGTCGAATAAAGAGAAAAAAATAAAGTATATAAAAAACAATTTGGAGAAGCAAAAACTATTTAGAACTACAGTCGATTAGAAAGAAAAGATTAAAGAATACATTACAAAGGTTTAGCTATCAATTTCAAAAAAATAAACAATTTAGGGGAATCCATCAATGCTAATTATAAACTTATAGTCGATTGAAAAGAAACGATAAAAAGAATACTTTAAAAAGGTTAGGAAATCAATTCCAAAAAGCAATTTGGGGAAACCATTAATTCTAATTTTAAACTTATAGTCGATTAAAGATAAAGATTAAATATTAAAGAAAGAAATAGAAATACCAGTCAATTCCTAAATACCATTTGGGGAAAACCATGAATTCTAATTTTAAACGTATGGTAGAATTAAAAAAAAAGATTAAGGGATACATGAAAAAGGAATACCAATCCATTCCAAAAAACCATTTGAGGAAACCATTATTTCTAATGTTAAATTATAGTCGAATAAAGAGACAAGATTAAAGATAAAGATCAAAGATTAAGGAAAAAAGAAAATGAATACCAGCCCATTCCAAAAAACCATTTGAAATCATGAATTCTAACTTTAAACATATAATCGATTAAAGAGAAAAGAGTGAACGATACATCTAAAAGGAATACAATCCATTCAAAAAAAACAATTTGGGGAAACAAAAACGACATTTTAGAACTCAAGAGTCGATTAAAAAGATAAGATTAAAGAATACATTAAAAAGATTTAGAAATCAATTAAAATACTTTTTGCAGCGTTCAAAATTACCGAATTAACCAACACACCACGTTGCCGCGATATAGCATTAATATTAATTTGTAAATAAGATGAATCAGAAACCAAAAATAATGAACAGTAATTAATTTGTAAGTAATAATTAAATGATAACATGCTATTACATGCAAGAATAATAAAAAAATAATTGAAATTTAAAATAAGGAATGGTTAATAAAGACTTACTCTGCTTAAAAAATATAAAGGTTCATCAGCATCTCATCTCAGTAGATCACCAGTCCAATAGCACTTGACACTTGACACAATTTAAAATAATTCACAACACTATTCGCACTAAAACTCAATATCACGCACTAAATATAACTTAAACACAATTTATAAAATATAATTTCACTTTAACACGCACTAATATTCACTTAAAAAATCACGCTAATAAAGAGACACGACTAACGAGTTAAAGATGGCCGCCGGTAACTGGCCAGGCAGATCAGCTGATGAAATAAGGTTATCTAAGCAGTGTGACCAACTTATTTTTTTATTTATGAATGAAATAAAATCTCTAATTCGCTAATTACATATTCACTAATTACATTTTACTTTTTTAGATTATGAATGGAAATAAATGAAAAAAAAGTTGTTTACTGTGTTTAGATAACCTTCACTTACCAGCTGATCTCTCTGGCGGCATTTTTAACTCGTTACTGGGGTTTCTCTGTTTCCATGACTTTTTAAGTGAATATTAGTGAGTGTTAAAGTGAAGTTCGTGTTTATAAATTGAGTTTAAGTTATACTTAGTGCGTGATATTGAGTTTTAGTGCGAATAGTGTTGTGAATTATTTTAAATAGTGTCAAGTGTCAAGTGCTATTGGACTGGTGATCTACTGAGATGCTGATGAACCTTTATATTCTTTAAACACGAAATAAACGTTCAGTAAATTAACGATTTCAGTTTTTTTTTTTGTCTCACCCTTCTAATGAGGAAGTATTGCAATCGTGCAGATTTTCGATTTGCCGGAATTTTGTACTAAAATTAAAGGCCCGGTGCCCGGTTGAGTAAGCTGCCGTTAGCTAGATTTATTGTGTGATGCACTAGCGGTTTCTAGATGCAATACCAAATTTGTGCTTGAAAAAAAAAAAAAAAATTATCGATTGGTACCAAAAATATTTGTGGTAGTTGCTGGCTAAAAATTTAAATGAGGTTTTAAGGCTCCATTCGTTCTTTTTCAACTAATTCTTACTTAAAAAGGAAATCCATTCTTCTTCCTTCTTTAAGATGAGATCTCTCTCTCAACAAAAGGCATTGCCAAAGTATTTTGGACATGGAATTCCATAAAATGCAGCATAAGTGCAATTTACAATCCAAATTTTGTATACCAGTCTCGAGCCTAGTTAACAAATATATGATTTTCTATTAGTATAAATATCTTTATTAATTTTTAAAGTAAAACAAAACCTTGTACAAATATTATTTGTAATTAAAAGTTTTGCCCAGCTCAAGCAAAAGTCAACACCAAATGGAAATATAACCCTGCTTTAATCAAATATTTAAGAATAAATTTAATAAATAAATATTACACTTCAAAAAATACTTATCAAACCTAAATTTGAATTGCAGTCTGAATCGGTCAGTTAAGTTTGTTTATTTTATATTATTTATTTATTTATTTCTGCATTATGCAAAGTAGCATGCTACAGAAAGAGTTAGCCTTTTACTATACTATAAGAATTAAGGTACAAAAGTAATTGAAATAAACAAACTTTTACTGTAATTAAACATAATAAAACTGCAGTTGAAATTTAAAGAGAAAAAGGAAAGTGACACTCAATTCTGTCCTTCTCTTTTGCTCATATTCGAAAGGAAACAACATTTTCTTCAAAAGGTAGCTCAGGGAAACATCAACAGAACCAAGTCAGTGCAAAATCACAAATTATTCAATCACGTTACCAACTAAAATACTCGTAATATTGTAGTTCTAGTGAGCACAGACTGGTCATTACTCTTGCAGCAAAGCACTACGTAGTCTCATTGCTTTAGCAAAAAAAGTTATACGCATTAAATTGGTTTAATTTCTCGCCAAATATTTAAAACATTTATGATTGGTAATTTTCTCCATATATTGTGGTAGACCTGTTGTATAATTGACAGAGTTTCCCTTCCGTTTTCATTGTTTGGTAAAGTCCAGAATTGAGGAATGTTATATTTTGTAAGGTGGAAGTAAAATTTTTTGTTGCAGCTTTGGAAGTTTATTGTAGAAGATTGTAGTGGACAAGGTGTAAGTATTGTTAGTCCATATTAACATTTGGAATTCCTATTTTTAAAACCTAGTATTTACAAAAGTCTATTTGCTTGCAAAAAGGTGTTGGATACAATATTTTCTTTTATGGAAGGAGAGGGGGCACATTTCAACATCACAGTTAAAATGTGCCGCCCTACCGACCTGCAAGTTTGTGACTTTTTTCTGTACTTTCAGAAGTGCAACAAACCGAATATTTTGTTCAAACTTCCTAAACCCATCATCACTTCGTGTACAACATCCCCGAACTAGATTTCAGTGTTTTAAAAGAGAAGGTAATGTAGTAGTCGAGAGAAATAACTGATAGAAGGTAGATTCAGAGTAAAGTAATATCATTTCATTCTATTTTATATTGTGTTCAAAGCTACCCCCACCAGTGGGGCAGATATTAACATTTGACAGAACATTTTTAAATTAAAAATATATAGATATGTATGTAAAGTACCAACTGTTTATTGATATAGATCTGTTAAGAAGACTTGAAAGTTGTAGAAAACAAAATGAAAAGGTTCAATAATACGATTCTGGTGCACTCTGTGAACAGAAAATGTAAATTCTGTTCAAATGTGCCCCCCTCACCCCTACTTAAAATTTTGATGTTAGTTTTCTGCAAGAAAAGTATCGAATGAAATGTGTTTTAGCAATTTCAGACAGATTGAGAACCCTTGGATCAAAGTGATTAGCCTTGAAGTATGGTGTCGTGGACGGAGGCGGCTAGCTATACTTTACTGTAAAAAAAATCCATATTAATGAATTACATAAAATCCATAAGACCATATCAAAGAGTCGAATTTACCACAATACAACTTAGCTTTAGCTACAGTCGACGTCTCTAAACGTTTGGCTACCTTGTAAGATATGGCATATTTGTGACAATAGTCGAGAATGTTTCATTTATTTACCCAAAAACCTACAGGTTTATTCAATTTTTGATTAAATTTGTATTCATAATAATTAATTGAATTGAGTTTTCATATACAAGTATGTTTTCTAAAGAAGTATCTGAAGAACTATTAAGGTATTTATTCCTACTTAAACTGTAGTAGGGGCATTTAAAAAAATATGTGTTCGAGAGATTCCTCGCTTGCTCTGCATAATTTACAAAGTTCAGATTATTCTAAGCTGTTCTGCTTTATTTATTTATTTTTTTTTTTTTTTGTATAAATAGTACAATTTTTAGCAGAATTATTCCTGAGTTGACTGTACACCTCTGACAACTTCCAAAAAAATATTATAAAATACGAGGGTCGTTTGAAAAGTCCGTGCAAAGTCAGAGAGATAGCACTACTGGCGCGTATCGAGGTTATGTTTAGTTAGTAGCATCTCTTGGAAGAACACACACCAAGTTTCAGCCAGATCTGTCTATTTCTTTGTGTTTGGCATTCGTTTGAATCGAGGAAGTCGAGTGATTTTCAAATCGTGTGAAGTGTTGCAAGGACGGTTTGCAGCTTTTCCAGAAGAATCCGCAGGACTTTAAGCGTCGTTTCGTCACTGTGGATGAAACATGGATACATCACTACACTCCTGAGACCAAAGAACAATCTAAACAATGGGTTACCAAGGGGGAATCTGCGCCAAAAAAGGCGAAGACCGTTCCTTCGGCCGGAAAGATTATGGCGACTGTCTTTTGGGATTCGCAAGGAATAATCCTCATCGACTATTTGGAAAAGGGTAAAACTATTACAGGTGCATATTATTCATCGTTATTAGACCGTTTGAAAACCGAGCTGCAAGAAAAACGCCCACGATTGGCCCACAAAAAAGTCCTTTTCCATCACGACAACGCACCAGCTCACACATCAGCAGTTGTGGTCGCAAAATTAATGGAAATAGGGTTCCAACTCGTTTCACATCCCCCCTATTCTCCAGACTTGGCTCCCTCGGACTACTATTTGTTCCCCAATATGAAGAAATGGCTGGCGGGAAAAAGATTTTATTCAAACGAGGAGGTGATTGCAGAAACGAATGGCTATTTTTCAGACTTGGACAAATCCTATTATTCGGAAGGGATCAACAAACTAGAGCAGCGTTGGACGAAGTGTATAAGCCTAAAAGGAGACTATGTTGAAAAATAAAAAAGGTTTACCCCAAAAAATTAAGTAGTTTTTATTTTTGCACGGACTTTTCAAACGACCCTCGTAAGTAATAGTTCTCGTATTTAACGCTATGAAATAGCTTTTTATCTGATATACCCAGTTGTATTTAATGATATTGATAGAAGAGCTATCCATATTTAATTATTTATTCGGTCAGTATAGTAACAAAAAAAAAAAGAGAAATCCTTACACTAACACAGTAAGAGAAAAAAAATGGCCGTCCAAACAGACGACATAAATCACTTGTCTAAACACAAAAAGTTACTGTTACCTCCTTCATTACGCAATATCAAACGGCATTTAACGTGTCCTCTCTGAAGCTCACTAAAACTTCTAGCGGTGGTTATAGTCACCAACTACGCCAAGAATTTCATAACTGTAATGGTTAAATGAAAGGAAGATGAATTTTCTACGAACTGTTCATGATATTTTTATATTTTTTTAGCCCGCTTGCAGTTAGTACTCGTACTGTAACCAGACACTGACAGCTGCGGTGTATCCGTCCTTTAAATTTAAACATTCTCTGCACGTTCGTTTTATCAGTTTTTCCAAATCTTGCTTTTTTTAAAAATAAATATGATCATTTTACATTAGAAAATCATTTTAACATTCATAATTTGGAAAAATATTGATATGAAATATTATTTAATGTTTAATCAGGGGGTGGTGGAATCGTGCAAATTTAGGTACTAACCAGCAATGATGCGAATGGATTGAACGAACAGTGTTGGAGAAAATTTCAGCAGTAAGATACAGCAAAATGGATAATATGTACATTAACCCTTCAGCCGTCACGTCGGGTCATATTGACCCAGCTCATACATTCAAGTCTTCTATTTTAATATCTATAAGGGCTGGGCTCGCAAAATTTTTATTTATCTCTTTGTGACGTACTTTGATTGAGATGGCATAAGATTTTTTCCCGCTACCTGCTTTACGGGCGCGAACCAGCCATTTTGACCCGAGGTGACAATGTGTGCCGTTCATTTCTTAGTGTTCTAGTTCATTTCTCAACCTTTGTTGGGACTCTTAGGAAAAATAAGCCAGAAATCCACACTGCATTTCTGCCACACTAGTCAAGGGAAGCGAACAGCTACCTTTTAGGGTTCACAAAGAAAATTTCTATTGTGTCTTATGTACCCAAAAAAATCAAGAGCAGTAATTTTGTTATCTACAATGCATAGCGATAAATCCATTGACAGCGGAACAGGGAACAAAAATAAACCCGAAATTATAACTTTTTCCAACGCTACCAAAAGAAGGGTAGAACACTAATGACCAACTTTGTGCAAATTATTCTGTAGGAAGAAAAACAAATAGATGGCCCATGGCCATTTTTTACCACTTACTTAATGTGTCAGTCATTAATGCGTATATTACATATAAAAATAATGCTCAACGTAAAAATATTAAATTCAAAATGGACCGACGCACCTTCTTCAAAAGTTTGGGGCATCAATTATTGCGAAACGTCATTATCAGAAGGTCGGCGAGCACCGTGATCCCACGGAAGGTGAGGATCAAGATGTATCTGCAAGAAGAAGGCGCAACAATTCTTCCGATTACAACAAATGGAGAAGACATTCCTAACCCTAAAAAACGAAGAAGATGCCACATATGCCCTAGTAGAAGGGACAATAAATATCCTACTTTTTGCTGTAACTGTAAAAATTACATATGTAAGATACACTCAGTAACTATTTGCACTAACTGTAGAAATAATTGTAATTAATTAACTGTTTTAATTTTAATTATAAACTGTAAATATTTTCTCTGTTTTTCATTACATGCTAAGCAGCACCTCATTTAGAAATTACATCTTTGTTATTTTTTTTTAATTTGTATTTCTGTTTTATTAAAGTATAAATAAATGTTTTGTCTTCGATTTCTATTCCCTGTAACATGATATTAGTTAGTTTTTCCTTTTTATTTAATAGTTTTTAATGCTGGGTCAATATGACCCGAGGTGACGGATTATAGCACTTCACATAAGGTGACGGCTCAAGGGTTAAAGTTAGTTAAGATCTGTGAAACTAGTCGCCTGACATTCAATGAATACCATAGAGGAGTTGATGTGTTACTACAGCGTCCTCCACCAAGTGATCTAGGTGTTTATTTGACGTGATAAAGCAAGTGTGAACATACCAAGCAGGTGCCCGTGTATACCTCTAACTGTTCGCTCCAGTTACTGTCCCGTTTTTACCATTAAACCCAACACCACTACAATTTCATACTTTAAAAAATTAACAGTGTTCACAAGTAATTACTACAAAATGAAATCGTAAATACTTTTCTTACACCATATAAGAAATAGCAGACCTACTCCCTGATTTGAACTACTTTTTTTGCCTTTTTTGTTAAAAGCAAAATCGTAAGCAACACAACAAAATTTTGCAGCATATTTTACAATACAACTTTGTATAATACTGTCATTAAAGCATAAAATACTGTGACTACTCGAATGTATGATAACTACTCATTAAAAATTTGGTTTCAGACAAAACAAAGTAATTAATACAAAATATTCACGGAGAAAATTAGCTATGCGGTTAGCGTATTCGATTCTCAAGCAGAGATCCCAGGTTCGAATCCAGCTGCTAACTCATTAGATTTCTTTCTCTTCCTAGGAGCTTCTTACAGTTCACTGTACAGGTGATGAACACTGTTTGGAGGCCATTAGTGCTCTGAAAAAAGCTACGGGCGCCAATAACCACAGATGTTGAAGCGCCTTAAATCATTACAAAAATAAAATATTGCCAATTTTTTTTTCTGGCGGACTTTTATGCCTAATTTGTCCGTTTATGTGAACGGAGGCGAATAGAATACTTATTACAGTATAAATTTCTTATAAGCACAATTAACATCAAAGACCTAGACCGAGAAATAATTCATTGAATAATAAAACAATTAGATTATAAATATATTTATATATTTTTTTTAATAAATAAAATATAACAGTTTTATTAAATTATTGCGTTGCCTAGTTACACATTCAACACTTGGGTTTTAATAAAGATTCAGAAAATTATTTAAAAAGTATTAGTTAAAATTTCAGTAATAAAGGACATACATAGGTACTTTTTTTTTGTCAAAAATTACAAAAAATATGGCGAGAATAAGAAAGATAAAAGAAATAACCTGGTTCTTCCATAAAACTCTGATTTCTGCCATACGTACATATAAACGAAGAGAAACATGAATACATCTACCAAAAGCTCTACGTTAATGCCTATCATAGATTCTGAAGCCTGCCAAGTAAGTGTTCATATTGATTATTCCATAAACTGAAAATTGCATTTGCTAATTAAAATTTGGCTACAATAATTGTTTGTATGTTTGTGAAAACAATAAACAGTGAATTTAGACAACACTTATTATACTAATTTTTAAATTCACAGGCATCTTGGAATCACATGCAGTAGTATAATATAACTCTCTCACATTCATTGCTTGGTAATTAAATTCATTTACTACAGCTTTGAGTGTGTACTAGTGCGCCATAAATTACATCCATCTATTATACATACAATCATACACTTGTATAATTTAGCTCATACATTCGTTGCTTAGTATAAGCAGTCCCTTCTATAGTCTGTGTTCTAGAGCACCATTGTGTACACCCATAATAAACACTAGTATGACTAGTAACTTAACTCATGCTAAGGATTCCTCGCCAATCTTGAATCCTTAGTTTAATAATTTACGGTCTCGAAGCCAATATATTCATTAACTCATGCTTATATTCGTTGCTTAGTAAAGACAGTCCCTGTGCTCTAGAGCGCCAGTGTGTAGTTCCATCCATAATAAATACAATCATACACTAGTATAATTTAGCTCATACATTCGTTGCTTGGTATAACCGGTCCCTACTATAGTATGTGCTCTAGAGCGCCATTGTGTAGTACCATCGATAATAAATACAATCATACACTAGTATAATTTAACTCATATCCGTTGCTTGGTAAAGACAGTCTCTGTATTTAGAGCGCCATTGTATAGTACCATCCATAATAAATACAATCATACACTAGTATAATTTAGCTCATACATTCGTTGCTTGGTATATCCGGTCCCTGCTATAGTCTGGGCTCTAGAGCGCCATTGTGTAGTTCCATCCATAATAAATACAATCATACACTAGTATAATTTAACTCATACTTATATCCGTTGCTTGCTAAAGACAGTCTCTGTGTTTTAGAGCGCCATTGTATAGTACCATCCATAATAAATACAATCATACACTAGTATAATTTAGCTCATACATTCGTTGCTTGGTATAACCGGTCCCTGCTATAGTCTGTGCTCTAGAGCGCCATTGTGTAGTTCCATCGATAATAAATATAATCATACACTAGTATAATTTAACTCATATCCGTTGCTTGGTAAAGACAGTCCCTGTGATCTAGAGCGCCATTGTGTAGTTCCATCCATAATAAATACAATCATACACTAGTATAATTTAGCTCATACATTCGTTGCTTGGTATAACCGGTCCCTGCTATAGTCTGTGCTCTAGAGCGCCATTGTGTAGTTCCATCCATAATAAATACATTCATACACTAGTATAATTTAACTCATATCCGTTGCTTGGTAAAGACAGTCCCTGTGATCTAGAGCGCCATTGTGTAGTTCCATCCATAATAAATACAATCATACACTAGTATAATTTAGCTCATACATTCGTTGCTTGGTATAACCGGTCCCTGCTATAGTCTGTGCTCTAGAGCGCCATTGTGTAGTTCCATCCATAATAAATACAATCATACACTAGTATAATTTAACTCATACTTATATCCGTTGCTTGTTAAAGACAGTCTCTGTGATTTAGAGCGCCATTGTATAGTACCATCCATAATAAATACAATCATACACTAGTATAATTTAGCTCATACATTCGTTGCTTGGTATATCCGGTCCCTGCTATAGTCTGTGCTCTAGAGCGCCATTGTGTAGTTCCATCCATAATAAATACAATCATACACTAGTATAATTTAACTCATACTTATATCCGTTGCTTGTTAAAGACAGTCTCTGTGATTTAGAGCGGCATTGTATAGTACCATCCATAATAAATACAATCATACACTAGTATAATTTAGCTCATACATTCGTTGCTTGGTATATCCGGTCCCTGCTATAGTCTGGGCTCTAGAGCGCCATTGTGTAGTTCCATCCATAATAAATACAATCATACACTAGTATAATTTAACTCATACTTATATCCGTTGCTTGCTAAAGACAGTCTCTGTGTTTTAGAGCGCCATTGTATAGTACCATCCATAATAAATACAATCATACACTAGTATAATTTAGCTCATACATTCGTTGCTTGGTATAACCGGTCCCTGCTATAGTCTGTGCTCTAGAGCGCCATTGTGTAGTTCCATCCATAATAAATACAATCATACACTAGTATAATTTAACTCTTACTTATATCCGTTGCTTGCTAAAGACAGTCTCTGTGTTTTAGAGCGCCATTGTATAGTACCATCCATAATAAATACAATCATACACTAGTATAATTTAACTCATATCCGTTGCTTGGTAAAGACAGTCCTTGTGATCTAGAGCGCCATTGTGTAGTCCCATCCACAATAACTAAAATCATACACTAGTATAATTTAACTAATACTTATATTCGCCTGAAAAAATAGGCGATTATTTTACTATATTTTTTTTTACTATGGATTCCGCAATGAATTTATAACAATTCATGAGACCTCGTATTTGAAGTGACTTTAAACTTTTTCAGTTGAACTATTCACTTCTTTGTGTACGCCTCTACTTTTCTCTTACAGCTACACAACCTCTGTTTATTTTCAATAGCTTTTTTTCTGGCACTGGCCAACTAATCTATTCAATGCCTGTTGCAACAGGCACACACAAACAGTAGATAAAAAGGACACTTTTGGGGGCTAAAGGAGATCTTTGGTAAAAACACAAAAATTTGAAATTTGCACGATTAAAAATGCCTTCTCTTGCTAATAGAGTGTTGGAAAAAAACATTTGCTTTTATCTAATGAATTTTTTACATCATAAATCATGATAATTGTTTATCATTTCGTTAATAATTATCTTTTCAGATACAAATTGTAAAATCTAATAGAATATAAAGTACTTCCAAATAGACAATAGATAGAGCAAGAAAAGTAAGAGGGCCTACAGGTTAGCTGGGTTGGATGCAGATGTAGCGACTGAATGGAGTGTCCGCTCTGACGGTGATCTGTAATTCCGATAGAGTTGGTCCCAAACAAATTGCCAGGCGGCTCCACTAGGAATTCCATTAAAGGAAACGACTTGATCAGAGGCTAGACTGCTGACAGTTCCGCTATCTAGCTCCCCACTAGCTCACTTCCGCCGAATAGAACTCTTCTAAATAGTACATCCTATCTAACTCACTGTTAGAAATTCTGACGTACACTACATCCTTATAGTTTCGCTAATAAAACCCAAAATACATTGGTTCGCAATAACATTCAGGTACTTGTGAGCGAAGTAATAGAAAATACAAATTTAAAAGGTTTAAGATAGAAATACAATAAAATTATTAGAGCCAGTCTTAGCTATACGGTTAGCGTATTGGCTTCACACGCGGTAATCCCGGGATCAAATCCAGCTGCTGGCCCTTAAATTTTCTCTAACAAGGAGCTTCTTTCAGCTCACTGTCCGTGTTGTCTGTTACGAGAGAACACTGTCCGGAGGCCAGCAGTGCACTGAAAAAAAATCTTCGGGCGCCAATAATCTTAGATGTTAACGCACCTTTAAAATTTACAGAAACTCCTCGAAGCCGTTCCGGAAAATCTGCAAAAGAAAAGAACCTTTCTCGTTAGATGTTTGCAAAATTTTCTTTAGTTTTTTTTTTTCTGATATAAAACCTGAAATTTTAAATTTTAAAATTAGGCAAAGTTTTTGTTGTTTTTTATTGCGCTTAAATATGATGACGAATACCCAAAAAAACATGGTAAAATACCAGCGGATCTTACTGGACAGGAGAGGTTATGGAATTGGCAGCGAGGACAGCTGGCTAATTCTTGAAATTAATCATTTAAGGTTACTACTGTAGAGGCACGCGGTTATCAGATGGGAGATCTTTTTCAGGATGTTCTGGCGAGAACAAACGAAACCTACGTAAGACCTTGGTAATGGTACATGGCCAAGAGTTTAATAGTGGACAGCATCAAAGCTACAATCATCCAAATTGACAGGATCCTTAAAAAGGTCCTTAGAGAGAACATTGATGCAACAAAATCATCAGCCATGGAACTCTAGAGAAAGATTATACCTTAAACTATCAGAAAATTGCATGAGATTTCATATACCATTCTGAAGAATCTAATTGCTAGTCAGCATCTGAAGACACCGAACACAATGCTGGCTAAACCCAAATATTGAAGTGATTATTGTATTGCGGCCAGTAATCAAGAGTTGTTCCCTAATTCTCCGAAGCTTTCTGAAAATGTCATTTGTCCCAATTCCAAGCTAACCCTGGTGGAAGCTGTAAAAGAAAATATAGAAAGAACCGAAACAGAACTTAAGCTGTATACCAACAGAGGTTCTACGCTTCTTGTACCCACAATCAGAAAGATGCACATTTATACGGATGGACTGATCACAACAATTAAAACCTTAAAAGTTAGCTTCGACGTTTACAGGGAAGATATATCCTAGTCAGATGCACTGGTTATCCACTGCAATAATTTTGACCTAAACGCCAAAAAGTAGCTGAGTTTCATACGATATAGTGAAGACTATATGAAATTACATTCTTTCTTCAGTCTGTTGTTTAGTCTTTAGTTTTTTCAGTGGATACCAAGCCACTGTGGACCAGAAGGCTAACAGATTGGCAACAAGAAGAAACAATTAGAGTACTGCCGAAGAAAGAATTCCATACAAACTTTTGCCATAGATTTAACTTGTCCAGGCCAATTTACAAATGAAGGCGAGATATGGGGAGCATTCTACGGACATCCCTTTACAGACAATCTACCGCGAAAAACTGTCACAGCCAATTCTAGGTTATTGGCAGGTATCTACCTACTTTCAGGCACATCTGTAACCACCTGTCCAATCTACCAAAACGGCGTAATACATGCCGACCACATAATTGAAGGCTACTCCAAACTTGATGTCCCAATACAGTTTATGCGAAAAAAAAACCACTAAGAATATCATACTAGTATTATAATGGACTGCTTAATGGTTGTAAAAACCGATGATCTAGTGTAAGAAATAATAATAATAATTAATAACAGTATAAGGGTAAGGAATAGCTATGCGGTTAGCGTATTAGATCCGACGCGGAGGTCCCGGGTTCAAATCCAGCTGATGGCCCTTAGATTTTCTCTTTCTAAGAGTTTCTTACAGCTCACTGTCCGGTGACGGACAATGTTGGCTGTAACGAGAGAATACTGTCCGGAGGCTGGCAGTGCCAATAACCTCAGATGTTGACGCGCCTTAAAACATTGAAATAATAATAATAATAAAATATTCAAGGTTTTTGTTTCGACATAATATCACTGTTTTTGTATCTTTATTTTTAACCCGATCAGTTGCTAACCTTTTATACGAAATTCGCAAAAAGGATAGAATATAGATGGTACAGAGCAGAAACATTTTGGAAACTGTTAGTTTATAAATAAGTAGCAACAGTACACTCTCGACTAGCCAGGCTGTGCACAAATTGAAGAATTACTAGCTTTCTCCCAGTTAGCACTAGATAATGTTTAAGCCATTGGGCGAGACTCGCGAGGCATATAAACTTCATGCAGCCATTTCGGTCCGCTATACAAGGAAATGGGTCCAAATAAATTCATTAGGCATATGGACTATAAATCTTCTACATTAACTGTTGGTTGCAAGTTGTGATACTGGGTCTAGTTAACTCCCAGCGAAGCCCCTTCCAACCCTACCACCACATCACTGTGGCACTCTAACGTCCCACGTGCAGGGATCAGTACCTTCGCTACCATTTTCAAATACAAATAAATATCCCTACTTATCAATTATGGCACTATATTTCCTGCACTGGAATGTATAATCATCCAAGCCACGTTAAAAGTGAACTTCAAATTTTAGGTAAGAGAAATAATGCAATCAAGTCGAATTTTCGAAATCACTCCTCATATTTCGAAAGTGAAAACTCTTATTTTTCGGATCCAGGAGTTGGTTGCAAGGAATTTTTTATCAAATTACATTACATTAAACATTAACCAACCTTCTCAAAGTAAATACGAGACCTAAATTGTATTCGACCTAGCATGTTCATGTGTGGTTAGCTGTAGATGAGGTTGATATGTCGCTGAGTACAGCCACGAAATGGAGATTTAAGTAGCTATTAAATTATAGGCATAAGCGGATAAGATTCAATTAGGCTGACTGATTTTTTTTTAGGCTGAAGGGCCTAAAAGATAAAAGATAAAGTTATTGACTACGTTTTTAATGGCTAGCACTATCACTAACTTAGGCTGGAAACATAGTGGAGCGGCGAGCAAAGCGACGATGATAGCGAAGAGCAAAGCGGCAAAAACAAATGCAAGTTAACGTATGGGACCGCGCATAGTGGGGAGCAAAGCGAAGATAGAGCAACGCCATCTATAGAGAGTAGAGCAAAAAGTTATGACATTGTTTGATTTCTTCGCTCTCATCACGCTCAATTTTCAAAATGGATATTGCTGCATTTATTGGTGTAGTTTTTCTTTAAATAAACCTCTGTGGGACCAAAAGGGTCCTCTACATTACAACCGATTTGTGTTGGATAAGTGTGGGACAACAATGGGGTTAACATTGTGATTCGTCCTTTTCTTGATTAACATACCTTCCACACTGTATGCAATTAAATGTCGAAATAGACATTCGAAAATACGAATGAAACTTGCCAGGATGCTCCCGAAGTTTGCTGGTACAAGTGATGAAATTCACCATGTTCATGTCTAGTCCTGTTTACATCATGAACACTGCAGCCTCCTGCTTCTAAGCTGCTGTAAATACCAAAATTTTGCAAGGAAGAATTTTCGTATAGAAATAATTCCTCTATCATGTCTCGTCAAAAAGGAGAAACGCGACTAAACTCGGTCACTACGTGCATGCGACTCCTTTGCTGGTTGCTCGTCGGTCTCTTTGATTTGAAGCTATCTATCATCGCCGCTTTGCTCACCGCTCCACTATGTTTCCAGCCTTAGGAACGAGCGTAAATTACTATTACTAACTGGGGTAAACCAAATAATAATCTATTTCTAATAAGAATTAGCTAAACTAAATGATGAGTAGAGCATTTAAATCTCAAAATGTCTCAAGATTGATTAAAGCGCAACTCATCTCTACGATAACTCCCGAAGATAGCCGAAAAGCTAGCTATTGAACCCTCAAAATTGCGCAAATGCAAAGAGGCAATGAAAAGCGTCAGCCTTAGGTATAATTCTTGGTCGTTCAAGCTTCATTTATTCGTAGAGCATTCATATATTTTGTATCAAAGTTGTATTATAGTAGTTACGAGTATTAAAGATTGTTTTTTGTTTTTTGTTCTAGAAATATGAGCCTTAGAGTCTTTTTTAGCATGGGCCTGGCATGGAAGATAGCCTTTGTAGGTTCTGTCAGGAAGAAGAGGAAACGGCACTGCACGTGTTGTGTCAGTTTGAGGGGCTCGTGTGGCTAAAGATGTTACTACTCGGGGAGGAAAAACCAAGGCCTGAGAGCTTTACCCAGGAGTCACTCTCCAGAATTAAGAGTCTTGGTTAAACGGACGGGTCTGGAGGACGAGCTTTAAAGCCGGGGAGCCACAATAGATCCATAGGGGTCGCGGTGGCGCAAGCCTTGAGGCCACCCTATTTTAATCTAATCTAAGCTAGAGTCTTTTTTAGCTTAGCCTTAGAGTCTAACATTATGCCACAGTTAGTAAGAATTAAAAAATCAGTGATTAGGAACAAAAATTTATATGTTAGAGTCTCGCGAATTGTTCGTTGGTAAAGTTGTAAGAGTTTTAAACCATTTTCTTTTGATTATACAGAAAGAAAACTCATTGGGTTTCATCTATACTGAAGTAAAAGGCGAAATAGTCTCATTCATACATATTCACACAAACTCTATAAACAAATAGCTTTTAATACCGAAATATAAATTCTGAATAACAAATTAGTAGAAGGATATTTGGAGCTTTACGGACTCGGAACTTAGTGTACAAGGCGCTAATTCTCTAGATTGCTTAGACAATATAGTATGCATCTTATTTCTGGTTTGATTCATTCATTTTTGGAATGCTTTGAATTTAAAAAATACTATGGGTAATTTAAAAAAAAAAGCAAGACAGCGCATCTGTATTTTGGCAACAATATTAGCAAAATTGTGAGTTCGTATACAATAAAATATGAGACCCTGTTTTGGGGGGAGATTTTGACCAAAGTAAAAGTACCCATTTATCATCTGAATAGACGAGGAAAGCTGTAAAACGGTCTGTTATAACAACCAACCCCTTTAAAACACATTAAATAAAATGTTTGGCTAGAAAACTTTTAAGATTTCATTTTTCACAATTTAGAAAATTAAGAAAACCTAGAATGTTTTGTTTTTTTAAAAAAATTTAAGGCGCTTCAACATCATTGGCGCCTAGAGTCTCTTTCAGTGTACATCCGGCTTCCGGACAGTATTCTCAGACCATAACACTGCCAATTGAGCTGAAAGAAGCGCCTATCTAGGAAGATCTATGGATCTACAGCTGGATTCGACATTACAGGATCTCCGCTCTGTGAAAGATCCACTCTGTTAATACAATTCCCTGTCAAGTGATGGTTATTTTTTTTAAAAAACCTGGTACTTTATTTGTAGCAGTTTGTAGGATTTAATTTGAGAGCCACATATTGTTTTAATAAGCCAACAAAGTTGTAATTCGATTCTTCAGGTCACTTTTTTGGGTACGCCTCGATCCTAGTTAACCTACAACAACCTCTGTCTATTTTCAATATCTTCTTTTGCTACTGGCAGAAGTTATGAATAATCACCTTGTTTTTCAGGTATCCCCAAAGGAAATAGTCCATAGGTGTCAAATCCGGTGAACGAGGTGGCCACTGAATAACCTTTTTTCTTTCTTTCCTTATTTCTGCTTATCTAAAAGCATTTCTAAATCTAGGTGTATCAGAATCAAGCCCGGGATTGCATCTTTAGATGAACTAAAGCAGAGAATAATAGATGCCTGTAACTCGGTTAAAGCTGAATCTATTTCTTTGGCAGTAAGGGACAATTGACAGGAAAGAGCATGTCTATGCATTTCTCAATGGTGGAGGCCAGTTCGAGCATGATCTGTAATGTTAATGAGAAGTAAAATTTATAATAAAATAGTACTTTTCTTCTTATTCAATCAAAAAACCGTTCGAGTAAATTTTTCTTGAAAAAAAATAGAGGAATCTATTTCTGAAATAAAAACCACACCTCCCCATTTGAAAAAATGAAGTTGGTGCCTGTATCTCGCTTCTGGAAGCACCGAAACAAATTTACAAATTAAATTTGGATTTCTAACAAAAAACTAAGGGAACACGTATTTTTTAGTTTCTTTCTAGCTATCTTAGTTTGCGAGAAGAATTCGTTATCCATATAGCTTGGGACACCCTGTATATTCAACTGCGAGACCAATTGATAAAAGCCACTTTTTCGAATAGAGTGGCTAAAAAAACCCAAAACCATAATTTTGCCCGATACCTTCTCTCGCCAATAGATAATAGAAAGCAAAAACAATTGCCGCAATATAAGAAGATAACAGCAGAATTTTCCACCATCTTTAAATTTATAGCCCAAGTCATAAGCAAGCAGATTGGTATTTAACATGTCGTGGCGTGTAATGACCCTTTCAAATCCTTGCTTATAGCATTGAAAAGAATTATTCTCCAACTGAATGGAGGATTTAAGGATGGAGATAGTTGTAGATATCCCTGCCGCTTCCATTCCACGGAGGATAGACAGTAAAATGGGAGAATGCATATGAATAGGCCGTACTATCCCAGTTACTATGGGAGAACTATGGGCAAGCCCGGTGAGGAGGCGGGGTGTAGCCAGTTTTCCGATCAGTTAGACAAGGAAAAGTTATAGAGACTGGAAGGCATTGTATGCCAGACAATGCCGTATATATTAGCGTAACTAGTTGCGGAACAGGTTAACTTGCCGCGCGCTGCGCCTCGCTAAATCCAAATATTCCTATTTAGTCTTTTGTTTCATTTGTCATTGGAGGCAATTTTACTCGCCGCAAACTTCTAACTTCATATTATAACTAAACCCAAAATTCAAATGTTTTGTACAAAAAAATTGTGGAAATCACCCACATTGTTATAAATATCTTTTACTAGTTATCGTTCAGAAACTTTTGGAGAATTCTGAATTAAATAAAAGTAACAGATGTATATCTATACAGGGTGAACCAGTAAGTATTGTCCATGGGCCTACTGTGTGTAGTACATCTAAAGTGGAGTTCAATGACGTAGTGGCCAACTTCATATTTCCCTCTGTTCTTGAGTGACGTCACTTTAAATTTTTTTTTCTAAAATCATTACTTTTTTTTGCAAACAAAATGTTATTACTCAGAAAGTTTTAGTCCGAATTCGATTCTGATAACACGGTTAGAAAGACAGATAGATTTTCTAAAAATTGACACCATTTTGATGCACAAATTATTCTCCAAACAGCCTCAATCTTTCTCCAGGATACTGGAAAAAATAAAAGTAATCGAAATTTTTAAGAAAACTCATTAGGCCCATACGGGATCCATTATCAGACCTAGGTGCTGGCACTTTTTATAAAAAGTTTCCTTGTCTAATGGGCTTTCAAACGGTATATCATTTTCCAGGATATGAGAAATTACGTTTGTTTTACAAGAAAACGTGTTAATGAGCACTCAACAGTGTTAGTTATCGAGTTGTTTAATTCATTGAAAACTCGTTTAGATGAAGATGAGGCGATAGTCAATTTTTAAAGTAGATTTTCTTAAAATAAGGAAGTCAAAGGTTAAAAATTGCACTTAAAAAGAAAGAGAAAAAATAGGTTGTTTTATTCGCATTATTTTCTTTTTCAACAGTGCAGTTGTTTGTGGAACTGTAATTTTGAGTAAGTACTTACGAATTTTTCTTTATAAAAATAGTACTTGTTTAAAATATTTCCTAACATTTTCTCAAATATCTCAGAGAGATCAGAAGTAATTTTTTTTTTTTTTTTTTTTAAAGTGCAATTTGTAACCTTTGACGTACAGTTGGCAATAAAATTAAAATGAAACACAAAAATAGTGACGTCAATTAAAAATAGGTTATTATTTAATTAAAATGTTTTAGGGTAGAAATAGAAATAGAATAGAATAGAAATTTATTATTCTGGGACAATTGTCCCCTAAGAATAAACACAGGTACAAATAGAGGCCTTAACAGTTTGGCCTGTGATTATACAGAAATTAAATAAATAAATAAGTATTTACAAAAGTGAAAATATAATAAGTGAAAATGAAAGTAAAAATAAAATAATAAAACAGCAGAAATTAAGAAAATAAATTAAAACAATTAGAATTTCGGAGGAAGCTGAACAGAAAGTAGATAACTGAATAGACGGGATTTAAAGATGGATAGGGTAGGAGCATGGCGGACAGATGAAGGCAAGGAGTTCCAGAGAGAGGTAGCACGTATCAGGAAGGACTTGTGAAAGGATGAGGTACGGTGAGAGGGAATATAGAGATCAGATGAGCGAGATCTAGTGTTACGGGAATGGATGGAGGATTTAAACTTAAAGAGTTGGAAAATATAGGAAGGCCTTTGAGACTGGATGACTTGAAAAAGGAAAGAAGCCAAAAAATATTGGCGGCGATAGACAGGAAAAAGCCACTTCAACTCATCGTAGCAGTGCGAAATGCGAGAGTCTCTGGGGAATGCTGAAAATAAATCTTATGAAGCAGTTCATGAGGCGCTTAAGCTTAGCTTCAATATCACCAGAAAGGCCGCCATACACTAAACAACCATAGTCGAAATGGGGGAATATAAGAGAGGAAAGTAGGAGTTGCCGGGTCTTAATTGGAAAATGGTGACGGGAACTAGATTAGATTAGATTAGATTAAATTTGGGTGGCCTCAAGGCCTGCGCCACCGCGACCCCTATGGATCTATTGTGGCTCCCCGACTTTAGAGCTCACCCTCCAGACCCGTCCGTTTAATCAGACTCTTAATTCTGGAGAGTGGCTCCTGGGTAAAGCTCTCAGGCCTTGGTTTTTCCTCCCCGAAAAGTAACATCCTTAGCCATACGAGCCCCTCACACTGACACAACACGTGTAGTGCCGTTTCTTCCTCTTCCTGACAGAACCTACAAAGGCTATCGTCTGCCAGGCCCATGCGATGCATGTGCTTTCTGAGCCTGCAGTGGCCCGTAAATAGGCCTACAATTATCCTTATAGCCCCACGGCCTTGACGGATTAATTCTGCGGTCAGCCTCGGCGAGTAGCCTCTGATGAACTCCTTCGCCTGTCGCAGCCCAGTGGTAGCAAGCCACCACTCCTGAGCCTTACTCTGCACCCATGCATTGATGGCCGCAGACTTAACACATTTCGAAACCCCAAAGCAGGGCTCCGGGCCAACGAAGTGTCCCGCAGAGCCTTCCCGGGCCAATAAATCTGCCACTTCGTTCCCCTTGTGTCCTGAATGTCCAGGTACCCAAACTAGAAAGACCATATTCTGGTCACTAATTTCCTTCAGGGCACCCAGACAGTCCCAAACCAGCCTTGAATTGACCTGGTAGGAACTAATTGCCCGTAGAGCAGCCTGACTATCCGAGAAAATTACGACCTTAGAGTTAATAATTCTTCGCCCTTTAATCTCGGTAGCACAGAACCTGATTGCAGCTAGCTCAGCCTGAAAAACTGTAGCTAGTTTTCCTAGGCTAACCGAAAAGCTACATTTCGGTTTCGCCCATGACGGGAACTATTAAACTGCTTAAGGATATGGATGGAACGACGAGAGATTTGGGAAACATGGTTTTTCCAGGATAGGTTTTGATCGAAAGTGATACCAAGGTTTTTCACAGAGGAACAATATTTTATTGGGGTATTGTAAAGGAAAAGATTAGGAAGAGGAGCCAATGATTTGAGGAGTGGGTTGGAGCCAATAACTATAGCTTTGGTCTTTTCCACATTCAGGGTAAGCTTATTGTTCGTGGCCCATGCTGAGATACTCGTATTATTGAGGTCTTCTTGAAGTTTAAATACAGCTTCAAACAAATCCGACGGGGAAAAGGATAGGTAAATCTGAAAATCATCAGCATAGAGGTGATACTGGGAATGAGAGATGGAAAGAGGAAGGTCATTGATGTAAATTGAGAAGAGGGTGGGAGATAGGGAAGAACCTTGAGGTACACCGCGTGACAAAGGAAGAAGTGAAGAAGGATTACTATTAGGAGTGAGGACGAATTAGGAACGATTAGACAGGAAGGATTGGAACCAACGGAGGGGTAGTTCGTATGCAGGAGCTGGGATAGACTTCTCTAAACTCTTGGTCATGAACAGACTCATTGACTCATTGTCATGAATCAATCACTTTATTTGCACAAAAGAATTACGTCTTCATGGCAAGCAGTTGAGGTCACTATACTTGCAGAAATAAAACAGAAATAAATAATTTTAAAATAAGAACACAAAACATAAAAACCAAAAATAGAGTTTGGAATTAAATAACTGCACAAATAAGTAAAAAATTTAAAGGCCAAGAAATTGAAATGATACGTTCATCTTATAATTAGGCCGAATAGTTTAAACATAATATTTATTTCTTTGAGACATATGAGACCATACAAAATATTACCAAGTTTAAACAAATTTTCGTAATACTAGGTGTGGCTATTAAATAACGAGACTATTGCTGTAAAACATTTGATTTTAAATTTATACATGCGAATTTACCATTGTTCGAAACGAAGTCTTTTTTAGTGAACTCCTGCATGACGCGTGCCGCTTTTTCTTTTACAGCTTCAACGGACTGAAATCGTGTTCCTTTTAATGCAGATTTGACCTTTGGAGAACAGATAAAAGTCACATGGGGCCAAGTCAGGCGAATAAGGCGGTTGGCCTTAAAACTGGGATGTTTGCACTTGGCTAGAAACGTCTTGACAAAGACAATGCAGTGGTGAGCTTCTTCCACAAATCGGGTAGTTTTTTTCCTTACACTTTCACGGAGTTGAGCAAGTATCACACGGTAGTAATGTTGATTAATTATAATCGGATATTTTCATCCATTTTGGACGTGAAAGGGCCGACCCGGACGGTCATCATCTCCGAAGTCTTCTCGGCCATCTTGGAAACGCTTGAATCACTCAAAAAACTCGCGCACGTGATTAACATTCATCACCATGAACTTCTTTTAATAAAAGATAAGTTTCAGTAGCGGTTTTACCAAGTTTCATGTGAAATTTCTCGACAATTCGTTGCTCTACTACATGTGTAGGTATCATGTTTTCGGCAAAACGAAACTAACACCTCTTTACACAAACGACGGTTCCGGTCAGACAGATTTCTTTACAAACACGTGAGACGCTGCAATGGAAAGAGAAGGCTTTACGCTGCACAGCTGTCGGTTTTTAAGATTTGGCGCATGCATAGTTCTTCTGTAGCAGCATCAGTCTCGTTATTTAATAGCCACACCTCGTAACGCGACATGAATCAGTACTCAAACTGGCGCGTGGAGTCACCGACTTGCATGCCTCAGTCTGTTTAGTACAGTCTGGAGAGGTCAATATGAAGATTTTAAAGATCGTCTTTTGTTCATTTTTTTTTACTTCGCCATAATGTTGAAGACACAAGTAATTAGCATGAATAAATAACAAATTAGTTCAGAACTTTAGATTATTGTAGCGAAGTGAATGGTTACGCGTGGTGTGCGAGTAAAATAAAATTACAAAAAAAAATCTAATTAACCGTTGCAATGAATTACACCGCCGTAGAAAGTAGGAACGTGTAGCTCTCTTGTGGACAACAATAATAACTTTTAAAAAGTATGAACATTGCAGGGAAAATAACAAAGACAGCTATTTCACAAATAAGCAGCGGCAAAAGTTTGTAATTTGTACATTATAATTAGGTTGGAAATAGAGTGGTGGGGCACGGTGCAACAATCGGGTCCCTAGGGCAACATTAGAAAGCAGATTGCAGCTGGGATGGCTACGAGAGAAATATTATAACGTTTTTTCTTCTACCAGATCATTCTATATTAAATATATACGCATAAATGTAATTACTTTCTACTGTTTGCTCTTTAAGGAAGAATATTGCTTTGTCAAATTTTGGTAATTTGGGTTTCATATGCAACGAAAACTGTAATGGTAACTGAATAAAACAGAAGGAGCTTTGAAGCATGAGGCCCGTGCCACCTTTCTAGACTGCTCCAAATCAATCAACCATTTTTTTTGAAAATATCTTACATTTAAGTAGCAAAGCACTTGGTTCGGTCATAGCTTTTTTATATTTATAATAAATTTTCTAAACTATAATTACAGTACAACCTCGATTAACCGGCCCTCGGTTAACCGGGATTCGGATTAACCAGGATCATGTTGAGTCATCAAAAGAACACCTGGATAGGCGCCGAAACAAAAGTTAATTTTCGGTGGCGACAGTAAAATTTGTGGAGTTTAATCTTAAGCTACATCATAACTGTTGAGGATTCATGTAAAAGCGGGTTTATTTAAAGGTGAAAATATGAATCCTCAACAGTTATCTCCTTAACAAAAACTTACAGTTTAAAATGTTAAGTATAAGGGTTGATTAAACGCCAAAAGGTACACAAATCAGCGAGTACCCAACATTTTATTAATTCTTCATTAATATTTAAGTAATTTTACTGTATTAATTTTCATTAATATTTTTTAGAATTCATTAGATGTCACAGACCCTTATGCTGGCCATTTTCGTCTACAAAATATATGTTCAAGTAGCACTGTAGATTGACTGTAATATCTAGTTACTTATAATAATCAAACTGTTAATTACAGGTTAATAAGAAAAACGTTATAAAAAATAAAAAAAATTATGAGGCTAAAAAATTCAAAACCTTTTTTAAAAAATGCTTACACCAACATACATCAATGATTTTGTTTATTTTATTTATTTATTTTTATTTTTAAATAAAAATCGTCTGTTTAAGTTCATTCTTCGATTAAAGTAATTGTTATTTTATGAAGTAGTCCAGCGTTTACAGTAATAGGTAATAATTATCTGGCTTTATCGCAAATAATATAGTTTTCTTCAATTACACTCTCAATCTAGGTATTCATCCCACAATGTTGTATATATGTAATATAAAATAAATAAGATATGCATATTTTTAGGGTTGTTGCAAAAAAATTACAGTTATAAAGAAGGGTTTGCCCTTTATTTTAAAGAAAATTTGGGAATTTTATCTTTTACAGAGAAAGAGAAAAAAATTGTCAAAGTTGGGTGTTTTTCAACGTCACGCTTTTTCGTGCACTTTTTGACGATCAACCCTTATACAACTGTCCTACCGGACAGTTTTAATTCCCAAAACTCATCGTTAAATTTATTTGAATTTATATTGTAAACGGAATTTAAAAAAATATATGTATATACAGTCGAGCCTCCCATAAAGGACACCCTCACTAGCGACCACCTCCATTTACGGACAGTTTTTGGATTTCCCCGTTTTACCCCTATACACTTTCTATATAAAAGAACCTCCGTCTAACGGACACTCTACATAGCGACCGCGGGGCATTGATTTTGGGGAACGGATTAAATGTTTCACCTCCCACCAACGACCACCTTATTCTTAAAAGTTCGTTTGACGTGGTGATCAAAAGAATTATCCCCTCTCAAGTTTTTGTTTTTTTCTGGTTTTTCCTAAAGTTTCCTATATAAGCTCCATACATCTTGGACCATTTTAATCATTTTTCAATATTACTTTGGACGAACAATATTATTTTTTCCGATATGTCTCTTAAACGAAAGTGGTTAACTCTAGAAGAGAAAATAAATGTGTTGGAAGATTTTGCAAAAACCAAATCGAGCCACCGTCAACTTGCCGAAAGGTTGGTTCTATTTTTCTAATAATAGATTATAGTATGATGATAATTTTACCTTAAATTATTATTGTTATGAATAAATGTGATGATTATTATAAAAATTATTAATTAAGTCAATAATATATAGTTTTTTGATCATTATTTTGGATAATTAAGAAAAACTTGATGCATATCATATAGCAAAATAATTATGCAATTATGTACGTTTTTAAATCTATTAATAATAAACAATTTTTAAATAGTTGGAAAAAAAACCCATATTTTTTCATTATGAAACTTGCCTACCTCCTTCTAACGACCACCTCCAAACAGCGGCCACTTTGCTTTTCCCCGCCAGTGTCCGTTATTGAGAGGATCGACTGTACATTATTTCTCCACTTTTTTTTCTTTTTTTTGGAGTTGAAAGTTGGGCAGTGAACGGCTCAATTTCAAGATTTCGTTAATTGCGTCAAGCAGACAAATGCATTCTTTTAAACCCAGTGCGCTACTTGCTAATCTTTTGGTTAAATATTTTGGACTAACGTTGGGGAGCCGTACCATTGGTGAATTTAAAAAGAAGGACACCCGCAACTCTTTCCCGCACAACGAAAAATATTTTTTTTTTTTGTTTCCCTGAAATATATTACATTTTATGTTCTACCAAATATTTCTCTGATCTTGAAGACTAAATACTAAAAAATCATTTTTGACTTTGAAACTGATTTAGGCATCATTGCTTTAACAATGTTATACAGGGTGACCAGAGTTATATGCTCCACCCACTTTTTTTTTAAACGGCGGGAAATTTCGAAAAAATAAAAAACACGTATTTAATCATTTTTAGTCTAGTTTATTCTCAGTGATTGACCCATTTTTTTAAACCCTTGTATCTCGAGATACAGCATCCAACTTTTGTTTTTCGTTACATTATTTTTTGTTACATATTTTTGTAGTATTTGAGCTCCTAAAAACAACAAAAAAAAATTTTTGAAATCGGTTAGGTTTTTCAAAAGTTATGGTAATTTAAAATATGAAAAACAAATTTCAGTTTACTGTCAAAATTAAGTTATTTTTTTTAAAGAATCTGTTCAAACTGGGCACCATCAACGGATAGGCAAGCCAAAACTCTGGACTCCCACGCTTTGCTTGTAGCAGCACTTATAGTGGTGAAGTCAAGATCTAGGCAGGCTAGAAGTATTCGACGTTCAGGTTGTTTTTTTCTACAAACGTTTGGTGTGGAGTTTTAGGAAATCAACTTATTGGCCCATACTTCTACAGAGAGAACTTAACTGGGGCAAGGAATCTAACTTTTTTTGAAGAGTCATTTTGCCAGTTCTGCTTGAAGATGTTCATCTACAACGTCGGCTAGATATGTATTTTCAACAAGATGGTTGCCCGGCACATAATGCGAGAATGGTTCGAGGTTACCTGGACAGAAATTTCCATGAAAAGTGCTTAAGGACTCATTGTCCCATCCAATGGTCACCTCGATCTCCGGACTTAACCCAAATGGACAATTTTTTGTGGGGATACCTAAAAAATAAAGTGTACAGTATCCTTAATTCCGTGGCTTCAGTCGATGATCTGAAACGTCGAATAACTCTAGCCTGCCTAGATCCTGACTTCGCCACCATAAATCCTGCTACAAACAGAGCGTGGGAGTCTAGAGTTTTGGCTTGCCTATCCGTTGATTGTGCCCAGTTTGAAAAGATTCTTTAAAAAAAATAACGTAATTTTGACAATAAACTGAAATTTGTTTTCCATATTTTAAATTTCCATAACTTTTGAAAAACCTAACCGATTTCAAAAATATTTTTTTTGTTCTTTTTTAGGAGCTCAAATACTATAAAAATATGCAACAAAAAATGTAACGTTCCATTTGAAAAACAAAAGTTGGATGCTGTATCTCGAGATACAGGGGTTTCAAAAAATGGGTCAATCAATGAAAATAAACTAGACTAAAAATAATTAAATACGTGTTTTTTATTTTTTCGAAATTTCCCGCCGTTAAAAAAAAAGTGGGTGGAGCATATAACTTTGGTCACCCTGTATACAGGGCTAGAAAAGCCTAAAATAGGTACAAAAGGCTGAGTGGGTAAAGTTAAGGAATAAACCCCAGAATGGCCTTGTGGATTTATATACATATATACGAATGTGGTTAGACCATTAGTGTTGTACGAGATGTTGGTTTAGTGTATATGACAGATCTGTGATGCATAACAAAATAACTGAGCTATATGTTGGTATAAAAAACTTCTCACTGTAATCGCTAAAAATTTCTAATTTTAATTATCAACGAAAAAAATATTTTCAACCACTTGTTCACTATCAAAATTGGAAAAAAAGTTATTTTTTAATGTAAAGTTCAAAAGTTCAAAATAACGTAAATATTATACATTGAATAGATTGTTAAATTCAGTACTAATGAGAGAACGGATTAGCTATGCGGTTAGCATATTGGATTCCCACGCGGAGGTCCCGGGTTCGAATCCAGCTGTTGACTCCTTAGATTTTCTCTTCGTAGGAGCTTCTTACTGTCCTAGGAGCTCACTGTCCGTCCGGTGATGGATGGACAGTGTGGTTTGTAACAAAAAGAACACTGTCCGGAGGCAGGTAGTGCACTGAAAAAAGCTCAGGACGCTAAGATGCTTACAGAATACAATTTAAAAGCAATACTTTTACATATTATATGAAATTATAGATACATCTATTCGATATAGGCTAACTTCAAGTTATAAACAATAATTTTACGGGATAGTGAAGAATATTGAGAAAAAACTCTAGTAAATAACTGACCTAAAACTAAAGAAAAAAGTAAAGTAATGCCTATTTTTTCAGGCAGGCTTCAACGTCCAACAACCAATTAGGTGTCGTGGACGGAGGCGACTAGCAAACATACTTTAACTGTAAATTTCTTTTAATAACCATTAAATAAAATCCAAGGCCTCTAGACCGGGGAATCGAACCCAGTACCACAATACATATTAGCTTTACATGTCTCGCCTCTAACCGCTCGGCTACCGTGGCGCCTGACTTAAAACTAAATAATATAATTAATTGAAAATTAACCAAAGATAGATTACCAACTAAGGACATACGAGGGTCGTTTGAAAAGTCCGTGCAAAAATAAAAACTACTTAATTTTTTCGGGTAAACCTTTTTTATTTTTCAACATAGTCTCCTTTTAGGCTTATACACTTCGTCCAACGATGCTCTAGTTTGTTGATCCCTTCCGAATAATAGGATTTGTCCAAGTCTGAAAAATAGCCATTCGTTTCTGCAATCACCTCCTCGTTTGAATAAAATCTTTTTCCCGCCAGCCATTTCTTCATATTGGGGAACAAATAGTAGTCCGAGGGAGCCAAGTCTGGAGAATAGGGGGGATGTGAAACGAGTTGGAACCCTATTTCCATTAATTTTGCGACCACAACTGCTGAGGTGTGAGCTGGTGCGTTGTCGTGATGGAAAAGGACTTTTTTGTGGGCCAATCGTGGGCGTTTTTCTTGCAGCTCGGTTTTCAAACGGTCCAATAACGATGAATAATATGCACCTGTAATAGTTTTACCCTTTTCCAGATAGCCGATGAGAGATAGCCAAAAGACAGTCGCCATAATCTTTCCGGCCGAAGGAACGGTCTTCGCCTTTTTTGGCGCAGATTCCCCCTTGGTAACCCATTGTTTAGATTGTTCTTTGGTCTCAGGAGTGTAGTGATGTATCCATGTTTCATCCACAGTGACGAAACGACGCTTAAAGTCCTGCGGATTCTTCTGGAACAGCTGCAAACCGTCCTTGCAACACTTCACACGATTTCGTTTTTGGTCAAGCGTGTGCAATCGCGGCACCCATCTTGCGGATAGCTTTGTCATGTCCAAATGTTCATACAAAATATTATGTACCCGTTCATTCGAGATGCCCACAGCACTAGCAATCTCACGCACATTCACTCTTCTGTCATCCATCACCATATCATGGATTTTATCAATGATTTCTGGAGTAGTAACCTCAACAGGGCGTCCAGAACGTTCAGCGTCACTTGTGCGCCCATATGGCCACTCCGAAAATTTTGAAACCACTTATAAACTGTTCTAATCGAAGGTGCAGAGTCACTATAATGTTTATCAAGCTTCTCTTTAGTCTCCTGAGGCGTTTTGCCTTTCATAAAGTAGTGTTTAATCAACACACGAAATTCTTTTTCCTCCATTTTTCTTCCTCGGTTCAAACGAATGCCAAACACAAAGAAATAGACCGATCTGGCTGAAACTTGGTGTGTGTTCTTCCAAGAGATGCTACTAACTAAACATAACCTCGATACGCGCCAGTGGTGCTATCTCTCTGACTTTGCACGGACTTTTCAAACGACCCTCGTATAAGAAAATAATTGTGAGTAGAATAGATATCAATATAAACAAATAATTCGTTAAAAATTAAAATATATATTAACAATTTAAATTATTTTTACTCTTCTAATGCTCATGTCCAAAATTCTAAAGTCAATAACCTAGCCTAACCTTCATCGTGTAACCTTTACATCTATATGTTAAGAATTTACCTTCTAAATTATGGAAACGATTGCGCAAAAAGTAAAAATAATAATATTGCCCACATATGAATGTGCGCGTGTGTACGTATATACTATATGTTAATGTATTTTGATTAGAACCTTCCCTCCAAATTTTGGAAAGAAGTCTGTATTACGCCAAATTAACAGATTATTAAGTAGATAGCCTTCACTGTGGCTACCAACCATTTAGAGCAGGGATGGCCAACTTTTCTGTATATAAGATCTACTTTTTATCTTAAAAGTGTGTCGTGATCGACTTGTTGTCATAGGCCTAGTCTTAGGGATGAAGAAGGGCTGTGAAATGCATACTATGTTTACTCGTACACTGTGCTTCAGTATAAGGTGCATTCCCAGCGAGGTATGGGTAGATAAGTAAAATATATTATTTTTTTAAATCACTTATTAAGTTTTCGAGATATAGGCTCATGAAGAAAATACATTTCTAGACCCAACTTTTGATAGCAGCGTTCCGGTACATGCGGTACCTAAAAAATTCTATTTTCCGTCACTTTTTCAAGATAGATTTTTACTAACTTAAAATGCAATTTAATTTTTTTATCAACTGCAATGTATAAGTTGTTGTAATTTGTTGGTAAATATGAAAAAGTTGTTATAAAAATGCACAGTATGGCTGATAATTTGATTTCAATATTTCACTTTCGCCTTAATTCTGGGCCAGGAAAATTTATCATGAAAGAATAATATGACTTACTTTTTGCTAATCTATATAGAAGACATCGGGGATGATGACAGCCCGGGTCGCTCTTCCACGTCCAAAACGGATGAAAATATCGATTATAATTAATCAACCATATTACCGTGAGGTGCTTGCTTAACTCCGTGAAAGAGTAAGGAAAAAACGACCCGATTTGTGGAAGAACAAGTCATGGGTTCTCCATCAAGGCAGCGAGCCGGCTCACACTGCATTGTCTGTCAAGACGTTTCTAGCCAAGTACAACATCCCAGTTTTAGGCCATCCGCCTTATTCGCCTGACCTGGCCCCATGTGACTTTTTTATCTGTTCCCCCAAAGTCAATTATTGCATTAAAAGGAACACGATTTCAGTCCGTTGAAGCTGTGACGGAAAAAGCGGCACGCGTCATGCTGGAGCTCATAGAAGAAAAAGACTGTTTCGAACAATGGTAAATTCGCATGGAGCGTTGTAGGGATAGTGGAGGGGTGTATATTGAAGGTGATAATAACTAAATATGTTTAAATTTAAAATAAAATGTTTTATAGCAATAGTCTCGTTATTTAATAGCCACACCTCGTAACTTCCCCTGTGGGCAGTACATAACTATTAAATAGGATTCCAGAGTTACATTAGGGTTAGCCAATAATTTGTTCCATGTTAAAATCTATAGAACTAAATCAAAAACCTATTCAAAAGTATACAAGAGATAAAAAGATTATTTGAGTAACTATTTTGTAAATTAAATTAAATTTAGTGCACAAGATTTAAATTTTAGACTAACATGTATACATTTGATGGAAATAAAATCAGTGCACGATAGTGAACATGCAGGCGATGTACCTTTGATGAGTGTAGCTGCATGTTAAACGCCTGCCCGGATACACTGCAGCACATGTCATAGTTCCAATTATTCTGGCGTTACCAGCGCCACGCTAATTACGTACTGCAAAAATTAACAACCAGTCTACAGGCTGAAATAAGTGGTACTAATGGCAAAGCGATGTATAAAGCTGGCTGTGGATAGCATATCGCTACTTTATTACTAGTTGTGGCTATTTCATGCACAATTGGTTGGTACAAATTCTACAACAAGAACATCGAGAATAAGCCGCCTACCTCCCAACATGACCGTCTATTCAAGTAGTCCACAACCTTTCATTTTCTTACAAACATTCGAGCTCGGGAAAATCCATTTTGAACTCCCCTTTCTTCCAAAAAGTTGGATTTTACAAGTTGTCGTATACTAAGTAGACAAAATTACCAAAAAGCAACAAAGATTCTAATTTGATACCTTATTTAGTTGGCACTAGATAAAAATGTTTGAAGATTGAAAAATCAGTAATAAAAAAAAAATGGAAAATCTTCAAGGACAAATGAAAATTACAGATCTATCACTTTATTACAGGGTAGAAAGGGGCGTGGTGTGAAGTACATGGTGTAGAAGTGGCCTTGCTTCTGATTGGATCGTCAACCAATCTACTTTTTATACTTCCAATCTTCACTGTGATTGGCCAATTTTTTATTTCTAATTATTTCTATTAAAAAAAAAATCAATTTAAGTTACTTTATTAATTTTTTTTCTCCGTAGGTATTAGATGAAGTATAAAATTATTCACCGTCCACATACACTAGCTTGACTTTGTGAAAGGTGGCAATCCAGTGATGACAGCCAGCCGCGTTAAGCTTTTAAGGCGTAAGGAGAGCGACTTCCTCGCTGTATAGCCGATGTCAGGCTTTCAGAGGGTCGTGCGGCCTAAGAAGAGCTGTGTATAGTTGTCATTTGTTTTGTAAAATGAGTTTTGAGGTTTATCTGATAGTTTCTGTATCTGTGATTCAGTTCAGCTCGTTTAGAGTCTAGTATGAGGGTTCTTTGACAATCGTTGGCCAAGGTAGAGTCCTAACTGATGGACTTGAGCAACTGCTGGGATGGAAGTAGGACTGAAAAATGGTACCCATACTAAGTATCAAATTTGAACCTCTGCCATGTTTAGTTATGCTGACCAAATACCCACTGCTCAGACAAGTTAAAAAATCACTTTTTCGAACTCAAGGAAATTCAAGACAGATTTTCTCTGAGAAAAAAATATTGAAATCGAAATTTCGACAATTCACAATAACAAAATCAACTATATTATCCAACATTGTGGACACAACCACAATTACTGTCTGATGCTATAACTTATTTGAAAAAATTGGTTCAGGCGTTTAGGTGCTTGGTTATCAGACACAAAAATGTCGATTTTGTCCATTTTCAACAACTTTTTTTCTAGAAATCTGTTAGATCTGGGTTGTTGCAAAAAAATTACAGTTATAAAGGAGGATTTGCCCTATATTATAAAGAAAATTTGGGAATTTTATCTTTTATAGGAAAAGAGTAAAAATTTGTCAAAGTTAGGAGTTTTTTAACGTTTTACTTTTTCGTGCAGTTTTTGACGATGAACTCAAACACAGACCCGTTTATCTTATCAAGTGTGCCAAACTGTGTTGTGCCAATGGATGTAATGACCATCAGCTTCAGTCACCTAGCATCGATGATCCTACTGTCACGGTAACCATTGACAACTTAAAAGCTTGTGGCTTATTGGGTAAGAAGGCCATGATGTTTACTGGTCGTACTAACAGCACTTAAGAGCAGTTTACCGCAATATGATCTTCGCTGGTACGAGCACACGAGGAAAATTAACAGTTATTATCTCTTAACTTTTATGTCCCAGATAAGAGCTAAGAATATTATGTTTTTTTAGTACTTCATAATTACGCCATTTTTCCAATTAAATTCCAGGAAGGTGCAGCTGCACTAAGCAGTGCTTGAGTGGTATTAAAAGCAATCTCTGTTTACAATCTGGCGTCTCTTCTGCTCAGACCTCATTTAGAATTACTTAAAAACATTCAGATGATTTTCACTCTCTGATACTGCAATTATTACAGCTATTCATCTAACATTTACTTCCCTCAGCTAAATGTACTTCCAAACGACAGCTGGTTAGTTGATAAACCATTCAGAATGCGAAATAATTTTTTCTTCAAATAAGGAAAGACACCAGCTTATACATAGAAGGTCAATGGTTTTTAAAATATGGAGGCCGTGGACAATATTTAAGGACACGCGTAACTTTTCATCATTTTTTACACAAATAAGGTAAACAATTATAGATAATTACAAAGATGCCTAATTAGATCATAAAATAAGCTAAGGACGTCGAAATTTATGGGAAATAGCAGTTATATTCTGAGAAATAAAGAACAAAAGACGAATTAAGAAAAGCACCGGTAAACGCGAAATTGACGCAAAATTCCTTTGCTTTTATATTTCAGAAATTCGAAATGAAATGGAATGGTAAATAGTTTTTGAAATTACAAGTACCTTAACCAGTTAAGCGTGTTTGACGTGTATACACGTCAAAGCAAATCTCTATTACGGTGCGTTCGACGTGTATACTCGTTGTGAAAAATATAAAATTGCCATTAAACAAAACAACTCGAAATTTTAATAAAATACAATTAAAATATTATTTGGAGGGATGTTTCCTTTATCTTACCGATAGAACTGCTAAGTATTTTATACGGAGATGGGAGTCAGCCAAATGATAAGTGGTTGGTACATGTTTGGTCTCCGCATTAGAGATTGGGAATTAGGCACACAAATAGAAGCTCTCAACCCTTTGCAATGCCGTTTTTACCTTAGCCTCAATACGAGCATGATTTCATTTTGCACAGAATTCAAAGTCACTTTTCTTCCATGTAAAAGCTCTTGCGTCCCTAGTTAACTAGAGCAATGCATACGTGAAGCGGTGCAAGATTTTTGACTGAGCACAGAATGCTTTGGTAATCTCAAGCCACCAGAGATTGCAGAAAAAGTCGCTTGCAGTGACTATTACGACTATTGTAAACTTTTAGTTGTTTTGTCCTGCGTTCGACGTGTATATACACGTCATTGTCTGATTTTAATTCCGCACATTGTGTTTTTTTTTTTTTTTAAACTAAATTCCACGCTTAACTGGTTGAAAGGGTTAGCATTTAAAAAATCAGGCGACGTTAATGAAACTGAATTGATAATAGCCTGGCTTCTTAGAGTCAGAATGTTATAGAATTATAGATATTATATAATACCCTGAAGAAGAATATGAATATATAGGTTTCGTGACCGTAAATTGTTAAAATAAGGATTCAAGATTGGCGAGGAATCGGTCAAATAAAAACAACAACTCGTCTTTTTTTCGAAATTTTCCTTGAAATGTGCCACATAGTAAAACAGAACAACACAGTTAACTTTAGGACAGACACGTCGAATTTGGCCAACTGCTACAATTTTATCATTAAAATATAAATAGATATCCAAATTTTGTACATAATTATTGCTGGGTTTTTTTAAATTTACTTCAAATCTTTTGGTTATTTGTTATTTAGTGCATAAGGGTTATTTGGTTTCTCCTGTGTTCTGTGTTTAACGGTTTTTGTTGTTTAAAGAAATTTCCCAATATTTATTGTATTTACTCTTTTGTTGTAACTAGTCTATTGTATCTGTCCAATTGTAATTACCAAAATTCCCGTGTAAGTCCCTGTATATATGTATACTATATATCCCTGTTCTCCACTTCTGGCTCTTACTTTCTGTAACCCAACCAACCCGCATAGCTACGTAAGTTTTCAATAATTATTAAGAATTTAGTGTATTTTACTGTTTATTTTTGTATTACTGATTTTTACTCTATGTTAAAGACTGTAAATTGTTTTGTATTTGTAATATCCAGGCCCTGAAGAAGACAATATATTTGTCGAAACGTTGGCAAAAAGACGAGTTTGTTTTTTATTTGACCGATTCCTCGCCAATCTTGAATCCTTAGTTTACCCTGAAGAAGGTAATAAATTTACCGAAACGTTGGTGGGAAATTAGTCTATAAATTTTATTTGACCGCACCTCAAAATTCCTTAAGATAATCTTTTCCTTTACAATATCCCAATAAAATATTGTTCCTCTGTGAAAAACCTTGGTATCACTTTCGATCAAAACCTATCCTGGAAAAACCATGTTTCCCAAATCTCTCGTCGTTCCATCCATATCCTTAAGCAGTTTAATAGTTCCCGTCACCTTTTTCCAATTAAGACCCGGCAACTCCTAGTTTCCTCTCTTATATTCCCCCATTTCGACTATGGTTGTTTAGTGTATGGACGGTCATTCTGGTGGATATTGAAGCTAAGCTCAAGCGCCTCATGAACTGCTTCATAAGATTTATTTTCAGCATTTCCAGAGATTCTCGCATTTCGCACTGCAACGATGAGTTGAAGTGGCTTTTTCCTGTCTATCGCCGCCAATATTTTTTGGCTTCTTTCCTTTTTCAAGTCATCCAGTCTCAAAGGCCTTCCTATATTTTTCAACTCCTTAAGTTTAAATCCTCCATCCATTCCCGTAACACTAGATCTCGTTCCTCCGATCTCTATGTTCCCTCTCACCGTACCTCATCCTTTGACAAGTCCTTCCTAATACGTGCTACCTCTCTCTGGAACTCCTTGCCATCATCTGTTCGCCATGCTCCTACCCTTTCTATCTTTAAATCCCGTCTATTCAGTTACCTCCTTTCTATTCAGCTTCCTCCGAAATTCTAATTGTTTTAATTTATTTCCTTAATTTCTGCTGTTATTTTGATTTTCACTTTTTGTAAATACTTATTTATTTATTTATTTTCTTTCAATCACAGGCCAAACTATTGAGGCCTCTATTTGTACCTGTGTTTATTCTTAGGGGACAATTGCCCTAGAATAATAAATTTCTTTTCTATTCTATTCTATTCTATTATCAATGGTCGATAACCAAAACCTACATTTTATAATATTAAAACAAAATGCGACAAGAGTAGACGCGTGAAGTAGGAAATCAACTTTTCATGTAGTCGAACGTTGAATTACATCCTAAGAAAGCTAAATTCTCCAAAAGTTACTTTATTTCGACATTATTTTTACATGAATTATGTGGTAAAGATATGAACAACAAGAATTGGTCATTGTGCGAGTGTTAACAAAAAAGATACATTAAGACATGCGTTCTTATTACCAAATATAATACTTAAGCACTGTGATACGCTTTCTTGGATAAATGACCAATTTAATTTTTTTTTTTGATAAAACTTGTTCTAAATTACTTTCCTTTAATTACACTAAGAGCCCAGTAACTTATTAGGCAATTAAGATACGTAAGATAAGAAATGGAAAATCGCTTAGCCGATATCCACTTGAAACTAATTCCCAGACTTGCACCAGCGCATCTAATCACTCCAAAGTAGCTAATTTTCTTTGAAAGTACGCCTTTCACAGATTAGGCATATTGCAATTAGCATATCATCCAACTCTGTGTAACAACTAACTCAGATTAAAATGAAAGAAATTCTAACTTTTTTTCTTACTTCAATTCTTAAGGTAACTCCGAATATTGAGTTATAATTAAGTTTTTACAAACATTATACAGTTTGCAACCGTGTAATTCAATGAAATGTAACCTTAGACCAGCGGTTCCCAACCTGGGGTACGCGAAAGATTGTTTAGGGGTACGCAAAAAAAAAAAAGTTATTATGGCGGAAGATACAAAAATTATACAGATATATTATTAATGAGAAAAAAATTATACAGATATATTATTAATGAAAAAAAAATTATACAGATATATTATTAATGAGAAAAAAATTATACAGATATATTATTAATGAGAAAAAAATTATACAGATATATTATTAATGAGAAAAAAATTATACAGATATATTATTAATGAGAAAAAAATTATACAGATATATTATTAATGAGAAAAAAATTATACAGATATATTATTAATGAGAAAAAAATTATACAGATATATTATTAATGAGAAAAAAATTATACAGATATATTATTAATGAGAAAAAAATTATACAGATATATTATTAATGAGAAAAAAATTATACAGATATATTATTAATGAGAAAAAAATTATACAGATATATTATTAATGAGAAAAAAATTTATATAATAAATGATTCCTACAACTTAATTACAAAATTATTATAATAAAACTGAATAACATATAAATTGACAAGAATTAAGTACTCATTCGATGTTACTGCAGTATTTTTTAAAAGTAAATATATTTGTATATCAAAAATTATTAAATGATTTCTTAAAAATGTAAAAATTCGAAAAAATGCTGCTTTAGTTTTGACTAATATTACACATGGCCCGCATATAATTTACTTCTCCTTTATTAACGCTTTGCTGTTTCAATTTACGACCCCCGCAATAGTTATTGGTTTGAAATGTTCACCTATTCATAGATGATTTTTTTAATGTTCTTTACAAGACACATTATATTCAGATTGTTTTGCTGTTAATTTAAAGTTACAATACGTAAAATCAAGAATACGATTATTTATTTTTTTATTTATATATTATATTATATATAACAATCAGGGGTACAGACTAAGGAAACAATCAGGTAAAGGGGTACACTAATGAAAAAAGATTGGGAACCGCTGCCTTAAAGAGTTAGTCTAACTCAAACTCTCCCCAAAAACTGTTGTAAAACAAATGTTTCTAGATATAGTAATAAAAGTTATAATAAAAGTTAATAAACCTAATTGTATGTCAAGTTTAGAAAGAAAACATTATTGCCATTTTTTGAAAACGTGAACAATATATTGATAAATTAAGAGCCACGGTAGCCGAGCGGGTTAAGAGGTGAGACCTGCGAAGCTAATATGTATTGTGGTACTGGGTTCGATTCCCGGTCTAGAGGCCTTGGATTTTATTTAATGGTTAATAAAAAGAAATCTACAGTAAAGTATGTTTGCTAGTCGCCTCCGTCCGCGACACCTAATTTGGTAGTTGGACGTAAAGCCCCGCCTAAAAAAAATAGGCGATTACTTTACTTTCTACTTTTTATATTGAGAAATTGAGAATTTTCTATTCCAAATATGGCTAACCTCCCTTTGATAAAAGAGACAATATCCAATATTTCAGAAAATTAGACTAGCATTATTTTGTTTTGTGCATCTTGAATACGGTGATTTTAAAGTCTGGGTATGCACCAAGACCTGCAGTTAATGATTTTTCCATCAACATTTACCGAAAATGGTGAAAGACAGTGTACCAATACGTACAGTTTTGCATGAATCTGTGGCAATCAAAACGTAAAAGGTGTCAGAAAAAGTAAATCCCAGCATTTATATGGGGTTCTAAGGAGGTTGGTTTGTCTTCTTCCAGTACCTGATGGCCAATTTTCCCAAAAAAATTGAAACTTCATTGGATAATAGCAATGTAGTTACAGTGACTCCCATTAATATTGGGACAGTACATACAGAAGTTAAAAATTGACGAAAATTAAAAGTGGCACCCATTTATTCAAATTTTTATAAATTCATTTCATTTTATAATTACTATTAATTAAATAAAAACTATTTAAATAATTACATAAAAATGTTTTGGTAGATTAAAAAATATATATATTATAATAAGTGCAAATTCTACCTCTCATAAATATTGGGACACTATTATTAAATAATTTATAGTTTGTCCAAGGTTTTGCCCGAATATTTATACAATTTGTAAATATTTACCTTAAGCATATATTCAATATGAAATTAATAATTATATTAGTTTATATAAATCAAGCCAGCTGTAACATGTCGCGCAAAAATACAAATACAACGATTGAACAAAGAAAAATTGTAATTTCTTTGCACAAAGACAATAAAAAGTGTTAGAGAGACAGAAAAACTGATCGGCCCTAAAACATCTACTGCGTGGAACATCATTCAGCGTTACCAAAAAGAAAAAAGAATTGTTTCAACCCCACAAAAAGGCCGTCCTCAACTGCTCTCTGAGAGAGAGCAGCGTTATATATTAAAAGAATTAAAAAAGATCACCGACTTAGTGCTCCAAAACTTCAATGTGAAATTTTTGACATGTTTAGAAAGCAAAAAAGGAGCAGAAACAGTTCGGAGAGTGCTAAGAAAACTCGACTATCATGGTAGAGTAGCCTGGAAGAATCCTTTTGTCAGTAAGATAAATCGTGTTAAGAGAGTGAAATTTGCCGAAAAATATTCCAATGTAAATAGTGACTTTTGGAATGATATACTCTAGCGATGAATCAAAATTTAATGTTTTTCAGTCAGATGGAAGGGTTATGGTCTGGAGGAAAGCGAATGCTGAACTCGAAAAGAAGAATTTACAGCCAACTTTAAAGGGTTTTAAAGCTGCACCTCCGGGTGGAGGTGGGTCAGTTCTGGTTTGGGGCTGGATGTCCGCATCAGGATTTGGAGAATTAGTGTTTATTGATGGAATGATGCACAAAATGGTTTATAGTTATATATTAAAATATAATTTGAAAAAAGTGCCCAAACATTTGGTATTTTAGGGTCTTCTAAATTCTACCAAGATAACGACCCCAAACCTACGGCTTGGGTGATACGTCAGTGACTGTTATACAATTGCCCAAAAGTATTCCAAACCTCTCCGCAGTCACCAGATCTTAATCCCATTGAACATTTATGGCTTTAAGAAAAACGAATAATATCTAACAAAAATGAATTAAAACGATGTTTCCAGGAAGAATAGGAAAAAAACACCACTGAATTAACCAAAAACTTGTTTCATCCATGCCTGATCGTTTGAGAGCTATTGTAAGTCAAAAAGCAATTATTAAATTATTACCAACCAATTATTAAATAGTAGGAGATTTTAAATATTGAACATTTAAACTCTAGCACTTCTGGTGTCCCAATATTTTTGAGAGCCTTATTTTACACTTTTTCAAAAAGTGCTACCTAACAGTTTGGAATTTCATCGATTTATACTTATATATAATTTCCACAGATGTTGCTAATGTAATTTAAAAAAAAAAAATTCCAAACTTTTGTATGTTGTTTTCATTTTCCTTTTAAATCATTTTGTAATAGGTGTCCCAATATTAATAGGAGTCACTGTATATTGAATGGTATGGTAACAAAGGGCGGTTTCACCAAGAAGGGGAAGGAATGCAGAAAATCTGAAATGTCCATTGTTCACAGCCCAATCCTCACCTCATAACAGAAACCGGGGCTTCAAATCCGGCTAGAGATTGGTGGATAACTGTACTGTAAACTAATGAAGTAGCGACAGGACACTAAGGGAGCATGGCGACTCAATCGCCCAGTGCACTGGAATAAACCTAGAGAGTTCTGGTAAAGATTACTAGAGGCCACAATCTTCGGAAGGGAGACATTTAACCTCCCGAAGACGAGGAATCCTAGTTTTAGAATAAACGGGACACTACTCTACAAAGTGCTGCACAGTCTCATTGGACTCACCACAGCCAGCGCAGATTGGCTACTGGGTAAAGCCACAATAGCAACGCAGTTAGTTAAACGAGGTTTTTGGTGTTTCCACCATCTTCGCCACAAAATCCGCAAACACCATCACATTCTAGACCTAGCTTCTTCAAGGTGTTTTCTGAGAGGACATTGATCTGTGAAGAAACATTTTTCGGAATTTATCTTTTTTTCTCCGACGGAGGAACGCTTCAGAGCCGTTATGCTCGGTGAGTTCTTCGCCAGTCTCAGACCGGGAAGCTGGTCTAGAGCCGTACCTTTGCAGGCTGTTTTCTTGCTGTTCAACTTTTTTTGCAAGAAGAAAACCAATCGCATAACCCAGCGTTTCCCAAACTTTTTTGACCGCGGCCCGGTACGAGATTTTAAATTTTTTCGCGACCCACCTTATAAAAAAAACTTATTTACAAAACAAATTTTATTTTTTAATAAAAATCAAAATTCAAGTTATTTGTTTGTTTATTTCATACACAAAAATTGCAAAATAATTATATAACAAAAACATAAGTAATTAAAGACAATCTATTATCTACATTTAAAACTTAAAGTAAATTTTGTTTTACATATTTTGACCTTAGTGCGAAGGATGATGTTGTTTTTCATCACATAGTAATTTCAAATTAGGACTTGATGATGTTAATTTTATTCTCAAATTAGGTTCGACATCCAATCTGTTTCGATACTTATTTTTTAAGTACACCAAGACTGAGAACGCAGTTTCACACGTATAAGTGGTGACAAAAGGCATTAAATATTGTATCGCTTTTTCGCTTACGCTTGGATATTCCTTTTGACAGCGCAACCAAAAATCAATTAGTGGTACAGTTTCAAACATTTTTTTAAGATCGGTGTCGCATGAAACTTCAATTAAATTATCAACTTCTTGTTCACTAAGATTAAGCATTTCTTCCTTTTCAATATCGACAGAGGGCACTGAATGACGAATCGAAATCAGCCTATCAGAGCATTCGAATTTAAACGGTCCGGTAGGAAACGGTGGTAAAGAGTTGCCATCTGCAGTACTTGAAAAAGTTTCGAAAAATATTAAATTTAGAGCAAAATTCGCGACCCACACTTTGGGAAACGCTGGTATAACCCATAAGTGGGTTTTAGCTCCATGAAGAAGAGGGTTTTGGTGCCTGGTCTCACCTAGGCGTCGGCCATCTCGTCCCTGTCAACGCCGTTTTGCTTCGACTGCCATTTCTGGCTAGTTACTGTGGAGAATTCCAAGATTAACCGACAACATAGGAATTCAACGCTTTCTTGGCAGGATCGGTCAGAATTGGTTAGCCCTGGATGCTCTTGACAAAAAGTATTGTTCAGACAGTAATGTGGTTCAAGTTCTGAGAATGCTCTATGGGGCCAAGCCGCCTTATATGCCCTCAACGCCCGTGTACCCAGATAAGAGAAACATTTCTTTTTTGTCTACCAGTTCTCGTAAAGATGTCTGAACGGTTTCACAACCCGCTTTGAATTGGTTATCCCCAGTCTTATGATCTCAACGGCCTCCAAGAAAAAAAGCGCTAACAAAAATAAATCATAAAATGGGTTTTGCTAACGAAAAAGAGAACCATAACGAAAATTTTATACCAAGAAAGAGGTTAGAGTAGTGGGTACAGTTGGATGATAAGAGAAATGCTGTTGGATGAAGGTAGGAACTTAGCGTGGAAAACAGCCGCCATAAAACAGCGGTAAACATCTGCCCCACTCTGGCCAGCTGAATTCTGTCTTTTCTATTTTATTTTATCAATTCTATTCGATTAAAACAAGAACAAAACGATTCCCTGTAATAGTTATACAAAATATGAGGTTTACGTGACTCGGTGTACCAGAAATCAATTTTGAGGAAAGAATTTAGAGGTTGTGAGAAGCTGGTCAGCCCATATTCATGAGCAACCAACTATTTTGGGGATAGGAGGTGAAGGTAATAAAATCAGTATATTATTTGTACGTTTAGAATCTAAATCTGTTGTCGACTTGTCTTTTCAATAGTCGATAACTTTGGTTGGATTCAATCCATTTTAGCAGTACTTAGAGGGAACCCAATTTAATTGTTTTTTTGTATTGACATAGGGTTTCATTGGAAAAACCTATGTTAATTGATGATATTGATGGTTTAAATTGTTGGAAAAGTGATGTGATGGAGAATTGAAAATAATATATTGGGGTTATGATTTTATTAAGGTGCAAACGATACAATACTCAAAATCACCTTGATTGCAATAGTTTCTCTTGAGAAATTAAACAACTATAGTGAACACACGTTTTCTTTCCTTATCTTTGGACACTTTTGATTCCGTTTATTAAGGCTGATTTATTATACAGGATGAGGAGAGGTCGCAACTTCGGGGACGTGATTCAACAGCTCAAATGTAACAAAAAAAAATATTCTATTCACTTTGGCCTGATTCTCAATAGTGTCCAAGATATTTGCATTTTTTAACTTTTCCGTCGATATTCGCGTTTTTCACCATAAAAACGGGCCATAACTTTTCTATCCTTTATCCTACAACAAATCTGCTTATTCCAAACGAAATTTCCTATGAATCTGCTTAACCCAGAGCCTCAAAACGTTTCTTATAAACAATGAAATGTTTACTTTAATGTCTAAAAAAATTCGTTAAACATTTATTGCTACTGTATTTTCTTACTTCCGTTTTATTAAATAATCATTGTTCAAAACTAAAATGGTTACTTTTCTTTTTGTTACTTCTCCAAAAATTGACATTTGAGTAAATTAGTAGTGAAAAGTCGGTTACGCAACATCCCAGTTTTCTGCATTTACACCCCGCTGTTCGGAGTAGGGTTTTATTAAAAGCAAAAACAATCCATATGGTCTTGAAGCTCAATAAATGCACAACTTTTTCTGTAATTGGGTGACTCCTTGATTCATTAATCATTGAAAAAGTACAGTTGAAAATTTTAAACAGAATTTAATCGAGGACGAATTTTTTTAGACATTTAAGTAAAAATTTCACTGTTTATAAAAAACGTTTTGAGGTTTTGGGTTAAGCATATTTAAAGGAAATTTAATGCTCTTTCGTTTGGAATAAGCAGATTTGTTGTAGGATAAAGGATAGAAAAGTTACGGCCGTTTTTATGGTGAAAAACGCGAATATCGACGGAAAAGTTAAAAATGCAAATATCTTGGACACTGTTGAGAATCGGGCCAAAGTAAATAGAATATTTTTTGATGCATTTAAGCTGTTAAATCACTTCTAGAAGTTTCGACCTCTCCTCCGTGTACACCTCTGTATACTCTCTTAAATCGAAGTTTTGGCCAAAAATTTAATTTCCACTGTAACCATAAGGTAGGAAGAAAATTGTAACAGTTCCACGCTTGGCTGGAGATTTTAATGTTCCATCAAACAGAAAATTTGATGACCAGTAAACCTAATTCATACCATCGAACAAGACAATGTTTTAGACCAAAGACAATTAGTAATAGCAGACACAAAAATGTTGGTAAAAAATGGACGCTGTATTTGTAATGGAACTGCGAGGGCACAATTTATTTTAGTTTATTTTAATGAATTAGTTTTAGCGCTGCTAGGAAGTGAAGATCTGAGATAATTAACTTTAATTTGGCGCAGCATTTGAGCTGGCAGGCACATGGACATAGCGTAGACTGGAGCACACGGCAGCAGATATGATGAGCAGAAGTGGCGACGAGCTGCCAGAATATTAAGGGCGAGGCTTCTACTTGCTATTCACCTCACAACCTTCTTATATTCTCAAATATGAGACGTTCTCAAACAGGGCCACTTTTCTCTTCTTAATTAATGTTAATTTGCATGCTTCGAAACTAAATGTTATCGGCTTTTAGCTAAGTGTCCATTTTAGTATGTCTTTGCATTTCTATTGAATTAGTTTAGGTCGATTATTACAATTAGTACTTCTATTAGATGGTCGTTTGAAAATGTAAAGCCAATTCAAAACAAACTTAGAGAGGCTTCTACTAATATTGCTTGATACCTGTTATCTGTAACACAATGGTAGGACGGATTAAGTTCTGACTCAGCCAATAAAGAGCAACTATGAGAACATTTATTGTTTATACCATAATTTGTGATGCTGATGTCCATACGAATGAGTAAATCGTTATTATTTACACACACGCGCAAAAAAAAATCCAAATAAAAATCGTACCCGCGGCGAGAATAAGTAATAATTACGAGGCTAAGGATTGGACCCACTCGAGTGGACCCATGGGCATCTCCTCATTGGAGCTAGAAGACCGAGGTGCTCATGGTACAATGAAAGGCTGACTGTGTCACATGTGTTGGAATAGTGCCAGACACTACGTCAAAATAGAGCTGAAGCAGATCTGCCAAATGATTTGCGTGCAGTGTTAGAAGAATGGTCTTTTTGAAGAAAATTCAATTTTATCATAAAATTTAGGATTAGGTTATCTAATAGTTAGGTTAGTTTAACGAAAAAGGTGAGGAATATCTAGTACTATCCCCTCGAGATGGATGATGTATGAATGAATCTGTAGGCATGAATGTATTTATCAGCGTGAATGTATTTATTTGAGTGTATCTATCAGCGTGAGTTTATTTATCAGCGTGAGTGTATTTATCAGCGTGAGTGTATTTAGCAGCGTGAGTGTATTTATCAGCGTGAGTGTATTTATCAGCGTGAGTGTATTTATCAGCGTGAATGTATTTATCAGCGTGAGTGTATTTATCAGCGTGAGGTATTTATCAGCGTGAGTGTATTTATCAGCGTGAGGTATTTATCAGCGTGAGTGTATTTATCAGCGTGAGTGTGTTTATTATCAGCGTGAGAGTATTTATCAGCGTGAGTGTATTTATCAGCGTGAGTGTATTTATCAGCGTGAATGCATTTATCAGCGTGAGTGTATTTATTTGAGTGTATCTATCAGCGTGAGTGTATTTATCAGCGTGAGTTTATTTATCAGCGTGAGTGTATTTATCAGCGTGAGTGTAGTTATCAGCGTGATTGTATTTATAAGCATGAAAGTTAATTAAGAAGAATGTAGGTATAAATGAGTGTAAATATTGTACATATTGCTAGGCTTAGTATATTTTAAGGGGTGTAAGAATATTTATAAGATTACTACACCCCAAAGTTCAAAACTGATAGCTAGGCTCTTTTGGGAAAGAATATAGATAAAAATAGCGTTTAGGTGATAAATAAAACTGAGATAAGACGAATGAGTTGGTTAAGAAAAGGATGGCACTACTAGGTATCCGCACTCTCTCTTGTCGACTAGATCGATAACCAATGAACGGAAGTGTGAACCTAGGTCGGATAACCTGGGGCTCCATCATGCCTCACTGGTTGAGTATTGGTTAGACGCTAACCGGGTGGAGAGACATGTGCTATCCCATTTCGAGAAAAGGGCCATAGCTCTAGAGGCGCTAATGACCACAGTGGTCGATGCGCCCAAAAAAATAAAAATAAAAATAAAAATCCTATAAAGGATATCACCCACTTCCGTCTTGGAGGCTATATCTATTTGAAATAAGAAGTATTAATGGCTTACAGCTTCGAAACTGTTCCCAGAGAGCTGTCCCCATCTGAAGTAAGACCCAAAGCTGGGGACACTTTTAGCTTACAAACCGCTGTGCCTTAGAACGGACAGAAGTATGTTCCTTTAATAGTCATGTTGCTAAAGCTCTATTTACGCCCCTTATTATTGGGGTTACAAAGTTGATTCTTACTTCCATTGGAATCATTTTCTATGGAACACAAGAAAATTTGGGAGCTTTCTAAGTAAACTTCCCGTCAAAAAAAGGTTACGCCAAAAAAGGTCATGAAAAACAATTTGCTACTTTTTCGCCAACATAATAAGCAATTTATTTGAAAGAAATCAGAACTTTGAATAAAATTTCGTAAATTTTAATCGTAGAAATTGTAAGTCAAATGAGTGTTCAGGCCAGACAGGTTTAAAACTAATATTGCCTGTAGCTGGAAATTTAATCATTTTGCCGAACAACAAAGGAAAGACAAGAAAGAAATGCAAAATAGGGTGCAGCATCCAGCTGCATTTGCAAGGAGAGGCTGCAGCTTCAAGATTAAATTACATTAGAGTAACAGATCAGAGGTGGAACGTACGGATAAAAAGCGCATTAGTTTAGTTTAACACAGATTACAAAAAAAACATTTTGTGTAAAATTCACACGAGTATTCTTACTGAAAGGTTTACTAAATGTTGGATGATTTCAATGATAGGTAAACTGAGAATAGCAAGATGTCAAAGGCAAACGGCACTGCTCCAAGCGGTCAAACCCCCTAGTAACTGTTGTGCCAATGAAAACTAAATCTAGCTTTAAAAGTTCTTATGAAGTAAGGATGGTCAGAAAAAAAAAAATCACCACAGAGTGTTCTGACCAGTCATTGTGGAGAGTATTATAAGAGAAAATGTCTCTAATAACCAATCAGATTGCATTACAATTGATGAATTGCTTCATAAGGTCTCTAGTACTTGAAGACCAATAGAGGGACTAAGGGAGACTAGAGAGAAAACCTGGACCTTGTAAAAATGGGAGCTCTTATCTTTCACAGTATCTCTGGCACGTTGAAACTGGAGGAGATCCATTAGTGGATAAAACCCTAGAACTCGTAAAGACGGCAAGGTTTGATCTATTAGATCTTTAAAGAAAAACAGTACATTAAGTCACCACGGTTGCAGTACCTCGAGGATAGCAATCACTACGAGTTTCAATAATAATAATGAAAGATTTTAAGGTAATCATTTGAGCTATTTTGGTAAGAATTCCCTCCAAAAAATAAATTGGGAAACGGTTTCGATCACTACAAAGCAGTACTTCTGGTTGAGAGATTATGTGTTCCTATCAGTTACCACGGACGTATCCAAACTTAACGTAGAACTTGAACTTCTTTCGCCAGTTATAGTTTTTTTTACCAAAGAAAACATTTTGGATAGGAATGGGAAAAATACAAAATAATAATCTTTATAATAAAATGAAAAACCCAAGAAAAAACAAAGTTAAAGAAGACTTGTTGTTGAATAATATTCAGAAATGGAGTGAACAGCAAAACAGAATAAAAAGAAAAAAATCATCTCTCTAAAATATACCGATGAAAATAATAATTCCTTAATAATAATAAAGTCCTTATTCAAAACAAAAACAGAAGCAAAAATTAACTTTAAACATAAATACAACAAACTAAAGGTTACAAAAGTTTGGTTGTAAACAACCATTACTGAGTAGTGCTTATAATAAACAAAATTAATGTAATTATACATAATAAAACTGAACATAAATGCGACGAAATAAAAATACCAAGAAATTGCATTAGTAATAGAATTCTTAAAAACAGTTGATGTCTATAACATAGGCATAATTTAATAATAGAATTCAATATTTACCATTTAAGAGTTCTATTATTTCCTGCGTGAATAAAGTATTCTTTTTAAAATATCACAATCCTTCTTTAATAGATTCAAAACTTAATTTTTAAACAATCAACTTTCAAATTTGAAATTTTTCATTTCTGAGTTGTACACATACACACACACACACACACACACAGAGGGGGGAAGTGAGAGCAATGAAGGACAGAAGAAAGTTATAGCAATTAATGTAATGTTAAAGATAAAGTTTAACTAGTACTTCCCATATACAAAGCAACAACGTTCAATAATTCCAGGCTAGATAATGCCAGCTTGAACATCAGAATCAATATCGGACTGGTGAGTCAGGGCCGGAATAATATTTTAATGGAGTAACGGAGACCAAATTAAACGATCAAAAGGGAGCGGAGTGAAAAGCAATCAGAACCTGCGGCGGTTCCTTTGATTTAGCTGCTGGAGGTCCATGTAAAAACAAACTTCCTTATTTCAGCCGATGTTTAGAAGACCGCCCGGGAGGTAGAACCACACTACACAAACTAACGCGCGCGTGGGCGGGTATCTGTAGGTAGCTACACTCTACATGGACATATATAAATAAATATATATTTTTTACAAAACAGTTTGGTAAAATTTGTACACAATTCTCTAAATGTAGCAACATTCATAACAAGAGATCTCCTGTGCACACTTACCACACACACCAGTTTCGTCTACGGCAATGATTATAAATTTAATTTACAAATTGTCTTCAAACTAAACATAGGAGTGTACAGCTTATTAGATGTAAAGATACGGCAGGGGTTTTTCGAAACCAGAAATGCATTCCACTTAACAGATTTTTGTAGTATGTGACGTTTTTATTTTTTATGATACTTTTTAATTGAAAATTTAAAACACTGGTTGTCAAAGTGGGCGATGAAGAATTCCAGAAGGAGGGAGGCGATAAGAAGCAAAAAATGGGTAATTGTTCTTAAAAATTCATTGCTACGTTAAAAGTTTATGATTAAGTTTATTGCTATATGTGTTGTCTTATTAGATTCTAAAATAATTCATTGCTACGTTAAAAGTTTATGATTAAGTTTATTGCCAAATGTGTTGTCTTATTAGATTCTGAAATAATTCATTGCTACGTTAAAAGTTTATGTTTAAGTATATTGCTAAATGTGTTGTCTTATTAGATTCTGAAATAATTCATTGCTACGTTAAAAGTTTATGTTTAAGTTTATTGCTAAATTTGTTGTTTTATTAGATTCTGAAATAATTCATTGCTACGTTAAAAGTTTATGATTAAGTTTATTGCCAAATGTGTTGTCTTATTAGATTCTGAAATAATTCATTGCTACGTTAAAAGTTTATGTTTAAGTATATTGCTAAATGTGTTGTCTTATTAGATTCTGAAATAATTCATTGCTACGTTAAAAGTTTATGTTTAAGTTTATTGCTAAATTTGTTGTTTTATTAGATTCTGAAATAATTCATTGCTACGTTAAAAGTTTATTGCTAAATGTGTTGTCTTAATTCTGACAAATTCATTGCTACGTTAAAACTTTATTTAATTCTGCACAAAATGTATACATCTTGCAAGTTGAATACACAATGCATAATAGCATAATTGCCACATTCGGTGAGACGTGATGAGAGCCCAGCTATAACTGGTACTCTTCATGAGTTGGGATATGGATTGATCACATCAGAAGATCACGCAGCCGTTTTAAAACAGCGTGGTGGTTATTCGAATTGAGAGGGCTACCGGGATTAAGATGATTGGATGGATTAGTATGGAAGATAAGGAAACGTGACACTGGTGTATCACTGGAAACGTAGTAAGGAGCACTGGCGATCCGTCTGAGGCATGGTTGGTGTTCAGGGCAATAATCCACTCAGTGCATCTCAGAGCAATTGCTGTTCTAAGATAAATTTATTCATTTTTGGTAGTTTTCAAAAATATGTAGAACGCCGTACACTTATCACCTACAGTCGGACAATTCATTAAAAATTCTCTCACTCAGGGATTTTAAAAGAAATCTAATATGATTGTAATTTTAATATTATTATTGTTTATTTCATTGACGGCATTATAATACTGTTTGTTAGCAAGTTCATGTTAATAATAATGCGGTGAAGCAAACAAATATGTGAAGGCCAAAGTCTAATCCGGCTTAAATATTAAAATTACTGTCGTTCACTCAAGGTTTCTTGGACATCATAGAGCCAATGGAATTCTCAATACTATCGCTTCATTATAAGGTAAACAAATTAAGAATTCATTGCATGTATATGTTTTCAAAAAACATAAACAAAACTCTGGCGTGAACTCAGTCACAAGAAGACTTTCCCTTCGAGGTATTAATTTACAAATTTCCTTCAAACTTCGTCACTTCTTAGTTGTACCTAATTTTTATGAAGTTTTTAACGGGACATTATACTGAAAGGTAGTCAGCCTTACTTGGAAGCATACTAATGTAATTGGAATACTAATCGTAATATACTAATGTAATTGGAATACTAATTGTAATATACTAATGTAATTGGAATACTAATTGTAATATACTAATGTAATTGGAATACTAATTGTAATATACTAATGTAATTGGAATACTAATTGTAATCCTTTTTTTAAGAACTAACACTTTTTTTCCAGAATAATGAAACAAGATAAAAGATATATTTCTATGTGAATGTAAATTGAGCAAATCTGAAAATAGTAAACAACGTCGTGATTATTAGCGTCCTTTTTGACTACCTGAACAGGATCCTCTATGACATTCCACCTGCTTGGCATCCAACTCAATACCTAGGTCTAGCAAAGTATTATGGAACAAATACATCTACAACATTCTGCCTTTTTATTTTTGAGTTATGGTAACATAAGATAACAAAACATGTAATATATTATAATTGTACTTGTAAATAATAAATTCCTTAACATTAATTGGGGTATTATTGAAGTTGAGAAAATAAATAAACAAATAAACCCAGACTTATTTTTAAAAAATCGTACTCAAGGAAATTTCTAAACAGATATTTTGGTAAAATCTCAAATTCGGAAATCTGTACGATTAAGATACTTCCTCTTAGTAGAGTAAGAGCAAATAAATATCAGACACGAACACTCGCAAGATCTAAGTATTTCTCTTACAAACAATTAAACGTAATTAAATTTTCTTGTAATTTATAGTTTGTCATAAAAAGATAATTAACTCCCGTATTAAAAAACAAAAAAGTTAATTGAAATAAAATATTACTGTTTAAGAGTTAACAGCTCCCACGAAACCACACTATGATCTTTTTTTAAAAAAAAAATGGATTAAAACCAAACTGATAGATAGGCATAACACACGTTTTGTCCACGATCGAATGAATCCCAATTGAAAAGGAAACTAAGAGTACTGAGGACAACCTCCATGGTGGTCGAAGGGTAAAATGTACTTTTTAGATGAACGCCATTACAAGATCAAAGGCGAGTTAGCCACATCGTTTGACTTGCACTTCAGAAGGATGTAGTATCCTGAATACCTACCAAAAAAAGAAAAAAAAGGAGAAATTTCTCAAACCCCAGCATTAGGTATTTTAAATCTATTAATAGTATTCCGAATTTTCAAATAAACCAAAGAAATCACGGATAATACGAGTTAGTGTAGTTATGGCCGTTTATTAAAACTGAGGTCAACGACCTTTTTATCAACCGGCTCACATCAAATTCTATATTTACAATATTTTTTGGCATACCAAAAATTGTTTCAGTTGATTACAGAACATTAAAAATTTATTGTAGAAAGATATTAAATTGCATTAAACATTTAAGCACTAATGCAGTTATATATGTCATTGTCGCCCCTGCTGCATTTATATCCGTTGTGAGGTCACCAAGAGTCAGAAATGGTGTTTTTTTGTTTTGCAAAATAGTGAGTGTGTGTGTCTAACGTTAAATAAGACCAATGCCTTTAACTTTTTTTTATAAACTTGCACTAATAATTGTAATATTCTAATAATATTATTGGTATACTAATTGTAATATAATAATGTAATTGGTATACTAATTGTAATATACTAATGTAATAAGTGTACTAATAGTAATATACTAATGTAATTGGAATATTAATTGTAATATACTAATGTAATTGGAATACTAATTGTAATATAATAATGTAATTGGTATACTAATTGTAATATACTAATGTAATAAGTGTACTAATTGTAATATACTAATGTAATAAGTGTAGTAATTGTAATATACTAATATAATTGGAATACTAATTGTAATATACTAATGTAATTGGAATACTAATTGTAATATACTAATGTAATTGGAATAATAATTGTAATATACTAATGTAATAAGTATACTAATTGTAATATACTAATGTAATAAGTGTAGTAATTGTAATATACTAATATAATTGGAATACTAATTGTAATATACTAATGTAATTGGAATACTAATTGTAATATACTAATGTAATTGGAATAATAATTGTAATATACTAATGTAATAAGTGTAGTAATTGTAATATACTAATATAATTGGAATACTAATTGTAATATACTAATGTAATTGGAATACTAATTGTAATATACTAATGTAATTGGTATACTAATTATTTTTTTCAAACTTGTATACTAAACATGTAGATAATTTTTTCCGAAAAAATCGATTAAGAGCACTTTTGAGAAAAGATAAACGACATTACAAGATCTGTCTATCTGTCCATATCCACCGTAATACAGAAACGAAAAATCGGAAAAAGGTTTAGTTTAGTGGTTAGCATATACTGGTTTCCAACGCGGAGGAGTTGTTCCTGAGTTTTCTCTTCCTAGAAGATTCTTACAGCTTACTGTCCTGTGATAGACACTGTTGTGTTGAGGGAAAATATTATATTGTCGATAAGGTAAACTACATAACTTTATACAAATTCATTATAATAAAACAATTATTGTAACTCTAATGTAACATATGTTGTACAGCCCTGAAGATGACCTAGTCCCTAGATCAAAAGCTCGGCCAAGTAATAAGAAATCATAATTGAAAGCCTCTTTATGTTTAATTTTATTAGAATAAATTAAACTAGCTATTAACGCTATTTGAGAAGTTCTATAAAGTAACTAAGTTTTAGATAAAATGGTAGAGAATTTCTATTCAGCCGGTAACGTAATCTATTTAAAATTATAGGTTCAGGAGGACATAAAAATATTAATTTCCATTAAAATTTCAATTTTGAAAATCAAACACAATCGCAATACTTCCCCACTTAGCCAGAGCAGTGGAACCGTAAAAAATTGCCCAGCATTGGGGTGGTAGGCCTGTTACACATTCCGTAGGCTTTTAACCTGTTACATTGTTCAAATTCCTATTAATACAATTGCGCTCGGAATTTTGACGGCACTTCTAATTCCTCTTAATTCTAGATTCTTTAAACTTTGTACAAGGAAAAATACATAAATTTCCTATCGTTCTAATTATGGGTATACATAACATCGAAGCTGTTATTAAATGTCAGTTTCCTGACTGCAAAAAAAAAGAAAGACAAAACCATTTTTATGAAGAAAATTGACTAAATTTTTTTAAAATCAAAACCAGTCAGTCAATTTAGTTTGCCCAGAATAATTTATTTTCAGCTTCTATTTTCAATCGCATTACGAAGAATTCATTCATGCGAATTACTGTTTGTATCTTTAAAAGTGCACGAGTTCAAGCAGTTGCACTATTAAGTGCAACTAACGCTGGAGCAATTTTTTGTTGTTTTTTTTTCCGAGTCCAAAATAGTGGTCTTTACAAATTATTCTGTCAGTCTATGAAGTATGTGGCCATCATAATTTGAAAATAAATATTTGTCTGAAAATCAAATTCAATACCTAGATAAGGTGCGACCTTTAGACCTGAAAATAAGCTTTTAAAATCAACCTTACAGCAACTGCCTTCCAAATTTTCAGCCGCTTCAGCTTATCACGGGAAATAGCATCTATAATTTTCTTGGAATTTGGCATACTTATTCCACATATCTATTTCTAAAACTAATGGGTTGGCAAATAAGTTCGTTCGGTTTTTGAGAGTGGAATAAATAGCAATTTTTTTGATACACAGAATACATTTTAATCAATTATATATTGACCATTCTTATTGATAACTTCTTGCCATCTTTCCACCAACTTTATTATACCACGTTCGTAGAACGTCTGTGGCTTATCGTCGAAAAACCAATCAAAATGTTTTTTGACTGTCTTTTCTTTATCGAAAGTTTTTCTGTTCATGGAGTTCTGCAACTATCAGAATAAATGATAGTTAGAAGGTGCCAGGTTCGGTGAATCCGGAGGATGAGGCAGAACATCCCAGCAGTTTATTCCGAGTGGTCAATGACGTATGCGGTCTGGCGTGTCGTGGTGGGAGACGACACCTTTGCGATTTGCCACTTCTGGACGTTTTGTGCGGATTGTATGGTCCAGTTGGGTTAACTGCTAGCAGTAAGCGGTTGAATCAATTGTTTTGCCTGACGGTAACAGCTCGTAATAGATGATACCTTTATAATCCCACCATATGGAGAGCATACTCTTCTTCGGAGCTTGTTTGCGGAGACTCACTGCAGTGCTTCCATGATCTTTTACGCACTACATTATCGTGGACGATCCATTTTTCATCTCCCGTTACCATCGGCTTTAAAAATGGGTCGTTTTCTTGACGTTTCCGCAGCAAATGGATATGCGAGTGGCTAAGTTGGCCTCGGTTAATTCATGCGGCACCCAAACATTGAGCCGAGAAACGTATCCCAGCCGGCGCAAATGATTTTTGGAGCTTGTCTAGGATATGTTAAGTGCTATTCCTATCTCCCTCACCGATTCGCATGGATCTTTATTGACTATGATCTTGACATCATCTGAATTAATCTCCTCCGGAGCGGGGCGCATCATTAATGTCAAAATCTCCAGAACGGAATTTGGCAAACCACTTTCGACACACGCGTTCTGTTAAGGCATCATCACCATAAACACAACATATCTTTTTATGAGCCTCTGCAGCTCGTTTGCCCTTTTCTAAAATAATAGAGCAAAATATGACGAAAATGCACTTTATTTTTTCTTCCATCTTTACAGCTACGTAGCAAGCACAATAGTAATGTTTGTTAAACCGAAATCCATAGAAAGGTTACGCTCAACATAACCTTTCAAATGAACAATGGAGTTGTGCGCTTGCGCCGAAAATAAAAAAAGAAAATCGGAATGAATCTGTACCAAAATAAAAACCGAACGAACTTATTTGCCAACCCATTATTATTCGAATATTTTTACAGGTAATGTAAATTCAAATAATGGATACTTTTATACGATAGATGTGGTTTTTCCACTAAAACTAAAAGGTAATTTCAGCGAAATGTGTGGGATTGCTTCTCTTTTTTTTGGCACGTCAATATATCTTGACACCATTTGCACCCAAAGCTTTTTACAGTGCACTATCGGTCTCTAGACTTCGTTCTCTTGTTAAGAACAAACTCTCCCAGTACAGTGAGCAGCAAAAAGCTTCTAGAAAAGAGTAAATCTGATGGCCAGCAGGCTGGATTCGAAGCTAGGATATGCGCGTTGGAATCCAGCGTACGCTAACCACTCAGCTAATCCCTTCCATGAGAAATTGTCGTTTAAATTTTGAAAAATGAATTTAAATAGTTAACAATAATTAAAAAATTTTTGTAAGCAAATTGACTGTAAACAAATTCTAGATTATTGAATTTAAAGAATTTCAAAGACTGCAGTAATACCTCATCAACCCATCCACGTTACCAAATAAACTCTTCATTAGTCTAAAACGTAATCGAAGTAAAATAAACTTTTTTCTTTCATTTTCTTCTTTTTTTTTAAAGAAGTGGTAAATGTAAACACAAGATGAGGAAGGGTTGAAGACACAGACCCTCTCGCTACCAATTACTGTTTGTTGCCTTCCTTCAGTTTATTTGTATGCCAGCAGATGCCAGCATCTGGCTTTTGTATATACTCGCGTTATACACAAATATGGCGCAAGATCCTACCTAATTCCAGTAGCTGCTTGGCTTCCTTTAAACAATTCCAACGCTAGAGTAAATATAAAACGTTCAAGAGTTACTTGTCACCACTCTAGGCTGGGTAATCTCTGGTTTAGGTCTTCGTATTTACTATCTCTTACAGTCGATTTTTGAATAAAATTAAGTACTCACTAATTTATTTTTTTTTCTTTAAACTCCAAATTATTGAATCATTCTTAATTTTATTAACCAAATTATACTGTTTGTAACCGCACACTGAAAGGTAACCTCACAGGGAAGGCTACCCAGCGCCTTCGCAGGAATTGCCTAAAAACGATTTAAAAAAAAAAAGATAGAAGTAATGCTACAACTGAGTGAAATATATATTATACAAATTAAAAATCTAAACAATCTTAAGTAAGTACCGTTTTGAAATTCGGCCGCTGCAGTGCTCTGCAGTCGGCATTTAGCGCATGCGTGCTCTATACCAACATCTATCAGGAAGAAACCTGACTAAATTTATTAAGAAAACATTCGACCGTGTTTACATTTTGTTTTGAAGTACTTAAAATGTCACCGCCGATTGAAAAACCCGTCGACTGTTGAAGTACCAGCTGTTATCCGTTTTCTTAGTGCAAAAAAAGGTGTGGGAAAAAAAACGGCTGAAATTCATCGTGAGATTAGTGAAATTTATGGAGAAAACATTATGAGCAGTGGAATTGGTAAGTAAAAAAAAAAAAAATGGGTTAGAGCTCTTTTTAAAGATGGCCGCACGAATGTTCATATTGTTGATGTCCGAGTCGAGTGAATCCTTCAGGTCATTACGGAAGATTTGTTACAGAAAGTTGACGGAAAAACTTCTATCGAAAGAAAACAATCTATCCCAAATGTAACTACATCACCTGTTTCAATGCCACGACAACGATGTTGAGGACAAAATGATGGTGTTGCTGTGGTTATCAAATCAAGCGGCAGACTTCTATGAAAATTGAATTCAAAAGCTGGTTTTGTACAACACAAAAAGTGCCATAATAAAGTAAAGCAACCGCCAAATTTTTCAGGCGGGGCTTAACGTCCATCTACCAATTAGATGACCTGAACGGGGGACAATAGATCATACTTTACTATAAATAATTTTTTCTAACAAATAAAAAGTAGCCATACGCGGGATTCGATCTGGGGACCTCTTACACACGAAGCCACGTTCTTGACCACTAGACCAACACTCGCCCATTATAAGTGCCTTAATATTAGTAGCAATTATGGAGAAAAATAGATTAAGGTAACAGGCTTTCATGTAAAAATAAAATTGTCAAGAAAAGTATATTTGTTTTTCGTTGATTTCAAAATGGTACGTACTTTAAAAAAAAAACACTCCTCGTACATAGATCTGTTTTGAGTTATCATTCACTGCTTTTAAAGACGTCGATGTTTGGATAGATAAGTACACTATAAAATATCTCTCTTTCGTGGAGTGTTATGATCTTGTTATCCACATAATATCAACGAGACTTACATAATTGTTCCTTCAAAAACGTCTTTATTCCCAAAAGATCCATTATAGAAAACTGTACATTTCCAAAAAGTGCACGACGTTGCAGCACTAAAATGTCATCCATCGTACCAATTCAAGAGGATTCTTTTTTAAGTAAATAAACTAAATGTTTTTTTAAATATAAGTTCAAAACTATTCTAAATCTACTGCTGACATCCCCACGCGCCCACATACCTTAATAACAACTTATGCAGACGATACCGCAATATTATCCTCAAATCCCAACCCTTTTGAAGCCTCTACATATGTCCAAGAACACCTTGGACCTCATTTCCTCTTGGTGCAAAAAATAGAGAATTAGACTAAATGAAGACGAATGCCAACAGATAGCATTCACGTTACGTAGACAAACTTGTCCCCCACTACTCATACACAACAGAGAAATACCGATCTCCACACAAGTACGCTATCTCAGACTGTATTTAGACAGTCGACTTACATGGAACCGGCACACTAGACTGAAAAGACAAGAACTCATTAGACGATACGGACATCTACGAAGACTGCTTAGGGCGGAGATAAGCCGTGAACAAACTGACTCTATACAAGACACTACTAAGACCCATCTGGACCTACGGAGCTGTGGGGCTCTGTGAAACCTTCCAACATCCAAAGAATCCAATCCTTCCAATCTAAAGTCCTTCGGCATATCGTCAAACGCTCCTTATTATGTATCCAATTTCAGCCCTTCATACAAGACCTCAATATCCCTTTTGTCAATGACCCAATACATTCTCGGCTTCCTTAATTTCCATAATAGCCTAACCCAGTGGTCGGCAAAGTGCGGCTCCGGAGCCGCATGTGGTTCTTTGGGTCCTTAAGTGCGGCTCTGGCACAAATATCCACGGAAGGCGCAATAATATTTTCATTTAAAAAAAACTTGGTAAGAAAAAAATTACATCTTATTTTGATAAATAAAATTCTTCTATAAATCGAGAACATTTATAATTTTTTGTTTAAGTTAAAAGATAGATAGGTAATTAAAATTTTATATTGTTGTAAAAATACGTAACGAACATCGAGTTTAATTTTATTAGTTAACACAAACCATGTACAAGCTACCGGCTGAAATTGTTCGTATGTTACAGCAGGTTTCAGGAATTTAAAAACAGCAGAGCAACTTTAGCATTTGTCAAAAATCCTCTTAATGCTACGATTACCGAGTTGAAATTTTCTCTTTTTGAAATTGACATTGGTAGCTTTGAAATACAATTGCTGGATTTAAAAAACAAGGAGATATGGCGCTCTAGATTCGAACGTTTTTGTGTTGAATTGGAAATATTGGAGAAGAAAAAATGTGATCTTAGTTCACAACACAAGTGGTCTGCTTTGAATGACCTGGAGAAGGAAGACATGATCATTTTCAACGTTTGGAATAGTATTCCTGACTCTTACGATCAGCTGAAAAAGCTCGCGTTTGCTGTTCTTTCCCTTTTCGGTTCTACATATATATATGCGAACAATGTTTTTCAAGCAAGAACATTATCAAGAGTAAACTGAGAAGTCGTCTTATTGATGAGAACTTGGAATCATGCCTAAAATTAAAAACAACAACATACAAACCTGACTTACTCAAACTTTCCAAGGAGATGCAAGCATATTGTTCGCATCAATTAAGTATGAAATTTAGTATTATTTAGTGTACTACTTATTTAGTGTAATAAAAGTTTACTAAACAAGCAGATTTGGCTCCCAATTTTTTTTTAAAATCGTTGTAATGTTCATATTTGGCTCTTTGGCTAATAAGTTTGCCGACCACTGGCCTAACCATACATCCTAATCCCAACAGCACAAGCCTTATCCACAAAAACCCTTCCCGATAGTCCTCCACGACGTTGGCCCCGCGACCTTTTACCTATTTCCTAAACTTCCTTCCAACCTCTAAGAGAGTTCCAGCTTTGGCTGGCCCCTCTCAGCATGCCTTCCCGATTGTGGCGCTGGATCCTCCAGGATTCAGCCTACAATCTGTGCATAACTAAATGAAGATGACATTTACTTGATGTATATGTATATGTACAGGTTGTAAATAAATATATATATAAATTCTAAAGCTAGACGAACTGAACAGGCTTAAGGACCTTGGACCGAAATCCTCCATGATTGAGCCAGCTTTGTGGCAGAATCGAACGTTTATTTGTATAACAATTTTGCTAAATGTATATTTTGTACAGTTGCAAATAAAATAATTCATTTAAATTTTAAAAAAAAATCTTAATTTAGACACTACCGACATCGTCACAACTTGTTTCCAGTCTTTTACACTTAACAGCATTGTAAATTCCCTAATCTACAGCAGTCATCATTACAAATCTAACTCAAGTAATACTCATGAAAAATTTAAAACAAAAAAAAACAATTACTCTTTAGACGGGCGATGAAATTTTTATAAGGTTATAGCTGGCAACTGATTCTGACCAAGCAGCAGACAGAAAGTGTGATAGATTATTCAGCGACTTTGGTAAACTAAAGCTAGAGCGCAATGAAGCGGATCTGAAGGTCGTCTCGCTAATACCTACCTCAACACTGAGGCGTTTTTAAACATTTAACCAATACTAAACACGGACACAACTTTGCACAGAATTCATTCATGTTACTCTTTAACTTGTAGACACATACCTTACCAATGGGGGATTAATCTCATAAATACTATACCGTTGCCATAAATTATTTCCATCGATGAATTTTTATTTACATCACTCGCAGAAAAAAGATTTCTTTACAGATTAGTGCAGCGTTTCCACTTCGTAAAAATATGATTGTATCTCGTGAATTTTTTTATTCAGAGATACAAAGTATCTGTTACGAAGGAGTTCAATTTCATGTTCACTTTATAAACTTTGTAAAGTGTAAGATCTTAGTTTTAAAACTTTTTTTAAACAATTAAAAATTGCCTACATATTTTTCTCTTCAAAATTATTAATTAATTTACAAAGTTCTTCTTTTGGATTACTATATTTGTGCCCAAATCTTCTAAATTAATTTCTTTTAAGCATTCAACTACCTGTAAGTACTAATTAAATTTAATGTTGCTTGGATAGAGCTTACTCATTACAATCAGTCTCTTTAAGCAGATTTTTACATAGATTTCATTTAATTCTGTGACATGGTAATTCTATTAAATTTTCTTTATCTTTTGTTGATAATGATGTAGCTTTTCCTAAATTTTCTTTATAGAAAGGGTTTGAAATCCAATTATCATTTGTGTTTTCCGGTTTTGGGAAAATACTCCATGAAAGACAATTTTAATCCTGTTAAATTTGCTATTATATTTTCTCGTATATCTTGAGACAGACCAACCTTATTACTTACTGAGCACCTTGTAATTCACACTACCACTCAGTCATTGAAATCATAGCCAGCGTAGGATTGTCAGAAAGAAGAAACGGCACTGGGTTAGAGGTTTATCTAGCTAAAGATTTGCTGTGGATTTTGGGTAGCATTCAACTGACGAGGAGCCTAGGCGAACTGGCTACGGTTTTTTTTAGACTGAGCTAGCTGCAATTAGGTTCTGTGCTGCCGATTATTAATTCTAAGGCCGTAATCTTCTCGGAAAGCCAGGGTACTCTACGAGCTATTAGTTCCTACCAGGTCAATTCAACGCTGGTTTGGAACTGTCTGGGTGCCCTGAAGGAAATTAGTGACCAAAATCTTTCTGACCAAAGACCAAAGGTCTTTCTGATGTGGGTACCTGGTCATTCACGACATAAGGGGAAACGAAGCGGCAGATTTATTGGCCCGGGAAGGCTCTGCGGGATACTTCGTTGGCCCGGAGCCTAGTTTTTGGGGTTTAAAAGTGTGTTTAGTCTGCGGTGCAGAGTAGGTCTCAAGAGTGGTGGCGAAGGAGTTCATAACGGGCTATTCGCCGAGGCTGACTGCAGAATTAATCGGTCAAGGCTGTGGGGCTATAAGGATAATTGTAGGCCTATTAACAGGGGCACTGCAGGCTCAGAAAACACACGCATCGCATGGTCCTGATGGATAGCCTCTGTAGGTTCTGTCAGGAAGAGGAGAAGGAAACGGCACTGCACGTGTTGTGTCAGTGTGAGGGGCTTGTCTGGCTAAAGGATGTTACTTCTCGGGGAGGAAAAACCAAGGCCTGGTGAGCTTTACCCAAGAGTCGCTCTCCAGAATTAAGAGTCTGATTAAACGGACAGGTCTGGAGGGCGAGCTCTAAAGTCGGGGAGCCACAATAGATCCAAAGGGGTAGCAGTGGCGTAGGCCTTGAGGCCGCCCTAGCTGAATCTAATCTAACTGACGAAGAAACTATAAATCTTCGTTTCTATTAATCCGAAATAAATTTTTAAAGCGTGAATTTGAAGTTTAGGCTGTCTTCTAATATCGCATTTACTTTTTTATTATTTATTCTCATTATTATTATTATTTTTTTATTTAAATATTGGCAATTATTAATAAATTACAGTCTACCATAACTATATATGCTATAAAAACCATAAAAAATTCATTCCCTCAAATGATGCGCAATCGCAGAGAAAGGTCATGAAGGAGAGGGGGAATATAAGGCCATGTGAGATGGATGGCTTGACCTTGACCAAGTAATTATTTTGCCGAACATTATACCTGTGAACAGGTATATATATCTATTTTTATAAAATGCTATGGGAATGTTATGACAGTTCTTTTTGTTTTGCTGCTACGGTCATGACAGTTCTTTTTTGTATTTTGTTTTCACGGATCAAATCGGTTTTCAGGTCAAACGAGTCAGAAAAAGTGTTGGTTTTTTGTTTCTTTTTAAGGCCACGGTGTATGTGACGAAGTATTATTTATTTATTTTTTTATTTACCCTTGTTTATATATTTACCACTGTACAGTGAACAACAAGTAAAACAGGATTGTTCCGACAAAAATAACCCACAAAAGTAAAACTTGACGAAGTACACTCACATTGAAGTACCTTCATAACTAAAGTGTTGCATTTTTGTATGAGATGATCTCTAGACAACTCACGCTTCAAGCGGGGCGCCTAGGGCTCACAGGAAGAGTGGGTAGATGGTAATGAGGATACCAGGGAGACGGTCATGAGTGAGAAGAATGGACAGAAATTTTTTTGTACTATATCCAGTTGTAAACAGATCGCAAACAATAAGGCCATTGGAAATCATTATGGTAAGATTGGAGGCATAAAGCGTCCGTGATTCGGAGGAGGATTCTGAATTCTGTAAGACTGGATGCGACTGGAATTTGAAGACTTAGAAGAACCCTATAGTTCAGCTCCATAAGTCACGATAGACTGAATAATTTTAAAATAAGGTGTCTTGTCAGGTCTTCTTTTACATTATATAATTATAATCCCATATATTAAGGGCAGGTGTTGGTCTAGTGGCCAAGAGCTTGGCTTCGTGAGTAGGAGATCGCCGGATCGAATCCCACGTTTGACTACTTTTTATTTGTTAGAAAAAAATTGTTTATAGTTTAGTATGAGCTTCCGCCCCCATCCACCGACACCCACAAATCGTAATTCATCCAATTTTCCCTTTCGTACAGGGATTGAAATTTAGTTAAAATAGATGGAAGACAACGACACCTCTTCTTCAAGCAAAAGAGATGTGAAATTGTTTTTACAGAGTATCTTATAGTACATACAAAACAGATCGCAGGATAGCTGCCATTTTATATATATTTCGGTTTGTTATTTCCAGCGGACCCATACTGAGCAATTAAAATCCCTGAACCGAAAATAATTTGTTCTCAGAAAATGCAATTAAAACGTTTTTTTGTGGGAAAGTAGATCGATAGGTTTTCTACTAAAATGCAATTTTAATGCAATACATAATAATAGTTTTAAGTGTTTTATTTTTGTAAAAATTCATCTTAAGTGTTTAAAAAAAACTTCTTAACTTCTTTTTTTGGGAGCAGCAAATCGAAAACTTTTTTTCTGAACAGCTTTTTGATTCCACAAGGCTCCTTATTATAATTTTTTTTAAAAATTATTTAAGGCGCGTCATCATCTGAGATTATTAGCGCCCGGAGTTTTTTCCGGGCCAGCCTCCAGACAGTTTTCTCTCGTAACAGACATCACTATCCATCACCGGACAGTGGAGCCGTACGAAGCTCCTAGGAAAAGAAAAAAAATCGAAGGGTCAGCAGCTGGATTCGAACCCAGGATCTCAGCGTGGGAATAATCCCTTCCCTTTATTGAATCACAGTTAAGATGATTTTTTGTTCCTTCAATTTGCAAGTGATGGTCCTCCAATTGGATAAAATGAGTAGCGCTAATAGAGCTGACACAATTAGAAGCAGCTTAGGAAAAGATAATTTAAAATGAAAAAAAAAAATTATCACTTCCCTAGTAAGTGTGCGGTGACAATGGAGGGCAAGCTGCCAATACCGAGTCGCTTCGCCATGATAAATGTAGGGTACGCACTAAAGAAAGAAATAAATTAAAAAGTTTTATATGTTAAAGGAGGCAGTGGATCGTGTATAATTGCTGGAGATTGTCATTTAACGCTAGTTCCCTGCACAGTCACACTGAATTTATTTAAAACGATTTCTTTTTAAAATACATAAATTATGCAGATCTCTTTCCAAAATAACCAACGTCGTTAGTGTTTGTCTTTCATTAAACTCTTACGGCTTCCAACAGGAATAACGGTTTGCCTCCCAGATTTTCGAATTTGAGGTTTAGGGGGGCGGACGAGGGAAAGTACATTTTTGTAGTGCTCCTGCCGGAATCAAGTGATTGTTAGAAATCAGTTTCTAACTGGCCAAGGATACAAGAAATTGTATATGAGGTCTGTTCAAGAAAATAACCGAACTTTATTGAATTACACGCGACAACAGGAATGGTGGGAAATTTAGTGATATGCGGTTGGTAGCATTGTGTTGCGCATAACCTCAACTGTAACCGCATGTTCTTGGATTGTTGATATAATGTTTAGTTTTCGTGTAAGCAACGTGTTTCGTTGGAATTTTTTGGTTATGTGTGGTTTTTCTTTTTCTTTTTCTTTTTTAACAAAGAAGAAAATAAAAATTTTACGTTTAACCTGGAAAAACATTCACAGAAATTAACGAAATTTTGAAACAAGCTTTTGGAGATGACGTAACTAGGACGTACGCCATTTTACAAGTGGTTTTCACGATTTTAAAACTGATCTTCAATCAATTGAAAATGAACTTTGACCAGAAAGACCTTCGACTTCAACCGATGACTTCTATGTTCAAAAAATATCAACGATCTCGTGCGTACCAATTGCCGATCACTATCAAGGTTAAAAAGAAAAAGCTAAGGTGAAAAAAACGTAAAAATATTTACTTAGAATTGTCTAAACGGTTAGACCTTATGATGAATGTAGACGGCATGAAGATTATGTTAGTAATGTTCTATTGTAATGAACTGATATAGTGATAGAGGTACTGATAAACTTTGTCTTTCAGCTACCTGACTTTTGCCTAATCAAAAGCTGCACGTCTGACATTACATCAGGCAAAAAAAGGTAATTGAAAAGTAAAGTAATTGCCTATTTTTTCAGGCAGGCTTTACGTCCAACTACCGATTAGGCGGACGAGGAGCGGATAAGTAAACATACTTTACTGTAAATTTCTTGTATTAACCATTAAAGAAGTAAAGTATTGCGGCTCCGTTGGCGGGTTGCTTTTCAGAAGGAGTCCCTGAGAATGACCAGAAAGACAGAGCGTTTCCTCCTTTTGCAGGACACTAATGGAGGACATAGATGATCGTAGTTCGCTTTTTCTTTTTTTTTTTGGCCATATAGCCAACGCGAAATTAAATTTTAGAGACCTTAGCTGGAGAGGCTCACTAAAATTCGAGCCGAGCTACTCAGGTTACAGCCAACAACCCTTGTTTCTTGGTTAGAGGGGCAAGGTTATGATGGTATGTGCTCTCTGTGCTCCTTAGGGGTACAGGAGGATCTCTATCACTTCCTACGATTCTAGGTGAGCTCCGACTCCGGATCATGGCTAGTTCTAGTCTTTCTGGCCATTATATTGTCAATTTGCTGTCCACCTCGGATTATCTTCCGCTGATTACTTTTGCCAGGAGTGCCTGGAATTTAGGATACAAAATTATAAATGGAGAGCCTAAAATTTAAATATCTTTTTCTTTTCTTTTTATAGAAGTTTAATGATTTATTTTATTTTGTAAAAGCTCTAGAGTTTGGTTTGCTGCTCTTCTTTGACTCTCCATTGTACTTGAATCCTCAACTTCTTCTGACTCATGTCCTTCTATACTTTCTTTGTTTTTCTTCCTTACTAGTTCTTTCTTTATCTAAAAGCTAACTCCTGCAGACGGCTATAAGCCATGCAACTTCCTAGTTATAAATTTTGTATTATTATTATTATTTTTGTTTTTATTATAAAAATAAAGGATTATTAATTTAAGCAATGTAATTGCCTATTTTTTCAGGCGGTGCTTTACGTCCAGCTACCAATTAGGTGTCGTGGACGGAGGCGATTTGTAAACATACTTTATCAATAAATATCCCATATTAACCATTATATCAAATCCAAGGCCTGAGACCGGGAATCGAACCCAGTACCACAATATATATTAGCTTTACAGCTCTCGCCTTGAACCGCTCGGCTATCGTGTCCGCCTTAAAAGAAATAAATTCAATACTAGGCTTTTTTATCACCCGTAAGCTTTTTCTTTCTGCTTTTTGGGCCATCAAATTGACCTACCGGACAGTATTAAAAGAGTAAAAATGTTTTAAAAAGAATTCCAAGTGTCCACATTCATAGCCAAACGCCTTTCAAGTTTCTAAACCCATTTATCTTCGTTTACAATTCAGACAACATCATTTGGTAAAGTTTGGGGCGTCTTTAGCCTTGCCACAAAAGCAAAAAAACATACCTAATCCGCTTTAATTTCCAAAATAAAATAAAATACCCCCATTGATCTACTTAATTATAATATTAAAACGTCATTTCTACGGTACTAAAAACAAATTTAAAGGTATTAACCAAAATTGCGAACGAACGGAGTAAGTAATACCGGCAAGCGACAGGTAATCCTCTTTGCTTGAATCCATCTACAAATCTCGGCCGACTATGTAGTTGTTTAAATATATCCCTGACATTATTTCAGCCTAACTTAATTAATTCCAAACAATTATATGTATATATTATATATACATATATATATTCAAATTTATTGCGAACTACACTCAAGTCTTCAATGCATTTCTCAACGGATCTAAGAATTTATAACATTAGCTTTAAAATTTGGGATTTGTAACTACAAAGGTTTTATTATTGCTGCCCCCAAAAAACGCTCAAAAAAAAGGTTAACATCTGAGCTAACCCAAGAATCACAGTACGATTACATACAGTGAATATACGATACAGTATATTCACTGAGAACATTCAATACAAACTAATAGATAGGCTTAATACAAACGTTTCATACACGTTCAAATCATTTCCATCAAACAACTGCCTAGAAAAATTAAAATTAAATAACGCGAAAAGTGGCTTTCTACAAAAAAAAGTCAAATTTACGGCGAATAACACAAGAAAAATAGCGGAAGTCAAATTCTCTAAATAAAAATAATGACGATTCAACCCTCTGATTATGGATGAAAATTTGTAGCTGGTCAGAAATCGTGAAAAATGGTGGACTACAACGGATAGAAATCAACGATATTATTAGTACATCGACCCTTACTACATTACAATTATTTTTAACTCAAAATAAAACTCTACAAATGTTTTGAATGTTAATTTGATTTCAAAAAAAAAACCATCCACAATTTTTGGATACAATTAACGCTAAATGAAATGTTATTTTTTTGGAGAATCTTCCGTATTTTGGTCAGAGTTTATAAGTAAAAAAACAAATCTTCAACGTCAAAATTTTAGTTCAACTTCAGGGCCTTCATAATGAAAACGAAAGATCTGAGTAGTAACAAATTCCACAATGGAGAAATTAAGACATATTATTCACAATTCGAGTTAAATATAATATTAAACGTGATAATTCTTTAAAAAAAATATTATAAGGAAATCGTACGAAATTAATTTAGGTGACAATCGTGTTGGTATTGTCGGACATGACAATTAGCTTCTGGGCAAAATTAGTCAACAAGAATGGCTATTTTACTACGTTTTTTTTCCTGAGAAGCAGTGGTTTTCTAGTTTTCTTGAATATGGCTTTCTTTAAATGCTAAGAATGCTTAATCCGCTCAAGTAGTTTGCTAAACATTTTATTTAAAACATTTATTTATTTAAGTGCCAAAAATCATGGCACATGGTTGAGTTACCGTGTAACGTACAATTCCAATGTAAAAACTTCACATTAAACACCAAATTAAATCAAAAATTCCAAATTGAAGGTGGCTAGAAATATAACTTTATATTAATTGAAATATACGAAGGAGAGACGGGCAATCCGTAGCCGAGCGGGTTAAAGGCGTGGCCCCGCAAAGCTAATATGTATTGTGTGGTACTGGGTTCGATTCCCCCTAGTCTAGGGCAGGGGTCGGCAACCCGCGGCTCGCGAGCCGCATGCGACTCTTTTATCCAAATTTTGTGGCTCTTCAGCCTGTCCAAAATAAATTGTAAGTATATTTCAATTTTATTGAAACAAATGAAAATTTCATTTATTCAAGTAAAGTTATTTTTTCAAAAATAATTTTAACCCTCAAACCACAAGTTGAATTTTCCCGACACGAACACCAAGATAGGGTCGGTTCCGACCCGATACTATATTTTCTTGCTTACAGTGAAAAACTCAAATATAACTCAAAATAACACATTTATTTCTATATAAAATGTATAAATTTTTTAATAAATTGTATAATTTTATGGCATTAGTCTATTTAGAATGGACTAATAAGTGAAGAAATGAACTTGAAAAAGGAACTTTGTCTCAATAAAAACAAAACAGTTTACAAAAAGGTTGAATGAAAATTAAAGTAAAATAGTGGTGTGGTAACAAAGTTATTTGATTGTTCGCCATTATCAGTGGGAACAAGTAGGACATATTTTCCATTCGTAAGGAGTAATTCCTCTGGAAAACGCTCGTTTTTCAGTCTTTTTTCTTCTAGAGGAAGCGTCAAGGCAAACGCAAAATTCTTGAGAAACGTCGAACGTGCATCTCCAGAGTAACTTTCTTCATTTTTGTTCCACTTGTGCAGGACAAAACATATAACGTTAATACCAAGGTCGGGTCGGATCCGACCCAGAATCTGACTTACTGAAAGAAATACAAACCTAGAGAGCGGAGAGACCCTTACCGAATTGGTGGAAACAGTGTGGCCTCTTCCTAAGGACTCATAGAAAGGGTATACCGAGTCTAATCGCTAAGAGTTAATTGTGGGGGGAACAATGGAAATATGTTTTCGCCTCGGGTCGGAACCCGCATCTTGTGGTTTGAGGGTTAAATGTGATAGGTTTTTGAAATTGAATAGAATTATATTAAAATACTGTACGTAATATATAGGACTGCCGCCATTTTCATTCAAATACAGGTTTAGTTATTATTTATTTGTTTATTAACTTTGCAATATGTGAAAATAAATATATAAAACATTTAATTGTTATTGAATATCGTAGAATAATGATTTGTGAATACAAATGATCTACAGAATTTTGTAGATCATTATCCTTGCGGCTCTTGGTAAGATTTAGTAAAATTATTTAAGGAGAAATGGCTCTTTACTTAAAATAGGTTGCCGACCCCTGGTCTAGGGCCTTAAATTTTATTTAATGCCGTAATATGAGAACTTTGTAGTAAAGTGCGTTTACTAGTTGCCTCCGTCCAAGACACCTAATTTTTGGGGTGATTGGGACGTAAAGCTTGCCTCAAAAAATAGGCTTTTACTTTACTTTACTTTTATTATTGCATGAATGAACGTAATCTTGAGTTTTTTAGCGACTGTTTTGAAAAATAGTGCCTTTAATGTGAACATGAACAATATTTGTGAAGTCATTAGTGTTTTAGTAAAAATTCAAAATGTCAATAAAATGTAATTATTACGGCAAATTTGGGTAAAAACAAGTCATAAGAGTGTCTTTTACAATCATTTACACGGTGTAAAGTCGACATCTTTTCTATTTGTTTTAATAATCTAATAATTTTTAGAACATGTGTTGTTTTGATCATCATCTGATTGAGGTTAGCTGCAAGAGGCATTAGTACAAGATGAAGTTTATCTGGAGGAGGCAGCGGAGATTAAGTGATACCGTGAGAGTCGGTTCGATCTAAGAACCAGGCTGTTTACAACAAATCCATCCTTGCCTAGCTAGTTGCTTGTGTGTAGAGAGCTCGCAACTCCGTCACAACATCTTCATCTACACCCTACACACCCTTCTTCCTAGCTAGCAGCACATTCTTTTGCTTTCCCATTAGAATTGGAATGGTCGACAAGAACAAAACAATAGGAATGTCTCTATGGCAACAGTTTATTTACTGCTAATAGAATAATAAGTATTGTTTTTCAACCAAATTTTGCACACCAGAAATACATCTTTTATTGATTACCTGAGTCTGGAAGAAATAAAAAGATGGATACGAGCCGTCAGGGGACACACTGCACTAAAAGAAGAAGTCTTCCAGAATAGTATGATTTGCTCGTTGTGGAAGGGATTAACTGAGTGGTTGATGAACTGGATTCCTGGGTTCGAATCCAGCTAGGAACCTTTTTACTGCTCACTGTCCGGAGATGGACACTGTTGTTTCATTACGAGAGAAAACTGAAGACAGGCGGCGAACTGAAAAAAAAACTCCGGGCGTCAATAAACTGATATATTAACGCATCTTAAATTTAAAAAAATAGGAAGAGTATTAACGTTATTCGAACAGGCAAAAGCAAAAACTGCAGAGGTGTGAGGGGGAGTATCGGTTATTTCGAAGTTCATTTTTCGATGACAATTGCATTACTATCAATAATAGTTTATTAAGAGGGGACTTTATTTACGTGGGGCTAACTCCCCTCGTATAGTATATACAAAGCGTCGAGACTCTTAAAAACTATTTTTGCATGAAATATCGAATCGAATGACAGCTCATTCATGAAAATCGGTTCACGCGTTCAGGCGCTACGTTGTGTCCAAAAAAAAAAAAAAAAAAAAGGTAACAAGAGAAAGAAGAAGATCGACAACAATAACGACATTGACAACAACAATAATGACATTGACAACAACAATAATGACATTGACAACAACAACAACAACATTTAATGAAAAAGGATTTTTTTTTGTTAATTTTCAGCAACTTTTTTCCTGAAATCTGTAAGGTCTGGGTTCTTGTAAAAAATTACAGTTATAAAAGAGGATTTGCCCTATATTTTAAAGAAAATTTGGAAATTTTATCTTTTGTAGAAAAAGAGAAAAAAATTGTCAAAGTTGGGTGTTTTTCAACGTTACGCTTTTTCGAGCAGTTTTTGACGATCAACCCTTACACAATTGTCCTGTTGGGACAGTTTTAATAAGTTCGCAATACAGTAAATCGCGTTTTTTCGTTCATTTTTTGAGCTAGCGACGATTCCTGATTAATAAACTCAGTATCGCTGATACAGTGGTTGGCCAGAACTCCTTACATCGATAGGTAGCCGCTGTATTTATACAGATTAATTAAAGAATAATATGATTATTTTGTTTGAAATTAAATAAACTAACTGCAAATGCTTGAATAACATTTAATAGATAATTAAACTATTACAATAACAAATACATAATTTAGTTCGATAAACAGATATAATCACTGGGCAAGTCTTTTGCCTCGAACTAACGCACGCCCAGCTCAGGTCCAAAATATATTAATCCACAAACTTGAGCCTTTGTTAAAAAAAAACAAAAAAAAAACGATGTGGTAACTAACTGAACATGAAATATTACATAACTTGGTGTGCTAATTGAGGCTTTTATTTATAACTTTTCTCGAGGGAAATTCGATAAAGCATACTACGGGAAGATAGGCTAGGTGCTTTCCTTCATTTCGTAATGACTTGCCATCTGAATAATAATATCGATAAGAATCAAAAACTTATAAGTTGTGAATTGCAATTAAGCATGTCTGTCCTCAACAACTAATTCGTTTAGTTTATTAGCAGGCATATGCTATATTAAAGTTAGAAAATGGCGGATTATAACCGAACAGTATCCACAGTTTTCTATTTTTTTTTTTTCCAATAAAATAATCAATATTCCCTAAATTTTCTCTTTCCTCATTCATTAGTGAAATAAAAAGGAAAATATCTGTATACTATAACTAAAAATGTAAATGTTCGTTTGTTTTAAAATCTTAAATCACTGAAAGTCCTTCACCGAATGCTTTGAAATTTTGACACAACGTTGCGTTCGAATACGGTCGTGTTTTTATATACCTATGATATAGATGTCACAACTTTGACAGGTAAAAAACATCGCCATCTGTTGGACATAAAAGCAACACACGCAATACTAAATATTTTAAGATTCCATTTCAATGTTTCCGATTGCATTGTTAAGTTGAATGTTCATTAGATTTCAATGTGCAACAAATAGTCCTGATTCGACCGGTTTATAACGTTAACTGCTTTCTTCACGTTGCGTTTGCCGACAAAACACTGCTGTATTCGGATGTGCCTACCCATGGAATGCGAGTAGAAAATCAATTGAACGACCACAAACGAGGAGAGCGAGTCGACGGACAACCTGGCGCATATTTAAAGAAACTACGATATGCAGACTGTACACACATACCAATCAAGATAAATGCTTGTTTCTTCGCATGTTGTGGCAGGTGAAGGTGCTCCGGTCCAACGGCTTTCCAGCAATTGAGAATAAGGGACAACGGCCTTACCACATGCCACTTTCTGCAGTGCATGTCAAGAAGCTAGGAGAACGACCGATACTGGGATGGTATGCATTAATGACGCTTGCAACCATATTACGAGGGTCGTTTGAAAAGTCCGTGCACTACTGGCGCGTATCGAGGTTATGTTTAGTTAGTAGCATCTCTTGGAAGAACACACACCAAGTTTCAGCCAGATCGGTCTATTTCTTTGTGTTTGGCATTCGTTTGAATCGAGGAAGTCGAGTGATTTTCAAAAAATGGACGAAAAAGAATTTCGTGTGTTGATTAAACACTACTTTATGAAAGGCAAAACGCCTCAGGAGACTAAAGAGAAGCTTGATAAACATTATGGTGACTCTGCACCTTCGATTAGAACAGTTTATAAATGGTTTCAAAATTTTCGGAGTGGCCATATGGGCACAAGTGACGCTGAACGTTCTGGACGCCCTGTTGAGGTTACTACTCCAGAAATCATTGATAAAATCCATGATATGGTGATGGATGACAGAAGAGTGAAGGTGCGTGAGATTGCTAGTGCTGTGGGCATCTCGAATGAACGGGTACATAATATTTTGCATCAACATTTGGACATGACAAAGCTATCCGCAAGATGGGTGCCGCGATTGCTCACGCTTGACCAAATACGAAATCGTGTGAAGTGTTGCAAGGACGGTTTGCAGCTGTTCCAGAAGAATCCGCAGGACTTTAAGCGTCGTTTCGTCGCTGTGGATGAAACATGGATACATCACTACACTCCTGAGACCAAAGAACAATCTAAACAATGGGTTACCAAGGGGGAATCTGCGCCAAAAAAGGCGAAGTCCGTTCCTTCGGCCGGAAAGATTATGGCGACTGTCTTTTGGGATTCGCAAGGAATAATCCTCATCGACTATCTGGAAAAGGGTAAAACTATTACAGGTGCATATTATTCATCGTTATTGGACCGTTTGAAAACCGAGCTGCAAGAAAAACGCCCACGATTGGCCCACAAAAAAGTCCTTTTCCATCACGACAACGCACCAGCTCACACCTCAGCAGTTGTGGTCGCAAAATTAATGGAAATAGGGTTCCAACTCGTTTCACATCCCCCCTATTCTCCAGACTTGGCTCCCTCGGACTACTATTTGTTCCCCAATATGAAGAAATGGCTGGCGGGAAAAAGATTTTATTCAAACGAGGAGGTGATTGCAGAAACGAATGACTATTTTTCAGACTTGGACAAATCCTATTATTCGGAAGGGATCAACAAACTAGAGCAGCGTTGGACCAAGTGTATAAGCCTAAAAGGAGACTATGTTGAAAAATAAAAAAGGTTTACCCTAAAAAATTAAGTAGTTTTTATTTTTGCACGGACTTTTCAAACGACCCTCGTATTTGCAATCATATTGTCCGCCTGCTCTCCTTTATCTTCAACAGAGTTATGGTGGAAATATAAATCGCACATGGCTGAAGATATTTTCTGTCGAATACGCGAGGTAAATTCCAATATGAACATGGAATTCACAGCAGAAATCTACGTACAAGGAAGCGTTGATAATGATTGATTATTTGTGCTTAGAAATCGCGAACAAAGTTCTGTATCAATGGGGACTGCAATCGCTGAATGTAACTGCTGCTGCTTCGTTATGGACTTATCAACAGCAACGCGAGACCGGTTGCAAGCTAATAATAAGTAATATAAATAGAAATTTTTAATAATAAAAAAATATTTTATACAAAGAGAATAATTTAAATTAATTATTTATATATTATAATCTTGATTGTTAATTGTTTTTTAATTCAATTTCGTACCGAAACGTCACACCAGGGTGCTATTTGCGAGCGCTAGGTGTACCATCACGCCAAATAGCGTAATAGCAAGAGCCCGCGCACTGCATGGGGTCCATCATGTATAATGAATAAATAATAATGCAATAAAAAAAAAGTTGCAATAAAAAATAAAATAAAGGAATCAATAATAGTTTGGCACAGCTTATTTTATTGCAACATTGCAATTAATGAAATAAAAAGCACTTTTCAAACACTAAATTGCATGTCATTCGCACGACTGTCGCATAACCTGTTCCGTCATTTCGGTAGGAGTTGCCCAAAGCCGCAGGTTATAAACGTTCAATCGTATGAAGAAAACGTACGTGTTTGTTGACGTTGTATTTTTATTTGTATGCCTTTGTACGAGGTATGGCTATTAAATAACGAGACCATTGCTGTAAAACATTTTATTTTAAATTTACCCATGCGAATTCACCATTGTTCGAAACAGTGCTGGAAGTCTTTTTCTGTGAGCTCCTACATGACGCGTGCCGCTTTTTCTTTCACAGCATCAACGGTTCCTTTTAATGCAGATTTGACTTTGGGGGAACAGATAAAAGTTACCTGGGGGCCAGGTCAGGCGAATAAGGCGGATGGCTAGCAAACGTCTTGACAGACAATGCATCTTGATGGAGAACCCCGTGACTTGTTCTTCACACAAATCGGGTCGTTTTTTTCCTTACTCTTTCACGGAGTTTAGCAAGCACCTCACCGGCAGTAATGTTGATTAATTATAATTGATATATTCATCCGTTTTGGACGTGGAAGAGCGACCCGAGCGGTCATCATCTCCGACGTCTTCTCGGCCATCTTGGAAACGCTTGAACCACTCAAAAAACTCGCGCACGTGATTAACATTCATCGCCATAAATTTCTTTTAATAAAAGATAAGTTTCAGTAGCGGTTTTACCAAGTTTTGATGTGAAATTTCACAATTCGTTGCTCTACTACATGTGTAGTATCATGTTTTCGCGCAAAACGAAAGTAACACCTCTTACACAAACGATGGTTCCGGTCAGACAGATTTCTCTACAAACACACGTGAGACGCTGCACAATCGAAAGAGAAGGCTTTACGCTGCACAGCTGTCGGTTGTTAGGATTTGGCGCATGCATAGTTCTTCTGTAGCAGCATCAGTCTCGTTATTTATTTGACATACCTCGTAAGTATGGATAAGTTTTTGCCATGAAAACATTCTAGTTTAGGTACAGATTATTATACTAATGGTATGCCGCTAAATTCGAAGAAATGTTTGTTGTGACGTAGGTAAGCCAACGTTGCGAAACATTGCCCTAAGGGTTATAAATCCTCATTAAAAAAATAAAATAAATGTAACTTCCATATTTCCTAAGCATTACTACTGCTTTAAATTTCGAATATTTGAGACCATACTTTAGCCTAAATGTCAATGATTAATTTTGACGATGTTCTGATGAGATTTTATTCAATAAACGTGCATAATTATGTCGTGTTTTTTAACCATTAATTTATCATCATTAATGAAAATTGTCACTTGTAATTATATTTTTTTATAATTTAAAGTAGAAAAATGTGTTCACATATAGATTTCTATGGACTTGAAATGGGCATTTCAATGAACAGATCCATTGTTAGGGATAGAGATAGGTCGAGTCCTGTAACAGAGCCGACTGAGCCAGCGGTGGCCACAGCAAATAGTCCGTGCTAAGCCGACTAATTGGATTGAAGTGTAAGTTCTTTGAGCTGGGACCACTCCAATATATTATTTGGGTTTCAGTTTGAACGGCTTTATTCTAATTGAACACCAATACGCCAATAATCACTTTCTCATCAAAATTTAATCAACTTCAATTTAAATTTAATGGGATTCATAAACAAATAATACTCGACTCACTTTTACCGCAATTCTCGAATACGTATATTTATATTACAAAATATTGAGTAAATGTTCCAATAGTTTAATACGATATAAATTCACTACAATTGTCGAACAATGACTCTTGCTCAAGTATGGAGTATTATTATTATTTTTAATGTATGGCACGTCAAAATCTGAGGTCATTAGCGCCCGGAGCATTGCTGGGGCAGTGTTACAGAAAACAGTGTCCATCACCGGGCAGTGAGCTGTAAGAAGCTCCTAGGAAGAGAAAATCTAAGGGCCACCAACTGGATTCGAACCTGGGATCTGTATTCTGATACAGGGAATCCAGTATTCGCTAATCCCTTCCCTATTATTAGACAGGTAAGCCCTAAGGCGTAGCACCTACGCCACAAATGAACCCTCAACCTACCCGATAGAAAAAAAACCTTACCACTCATTTAAAATCTCGCTAATGAGGCTACAAATTTTTTTACGCTCTGGTCTACGCTCTACCTTGCCTGAAGCAAACAATGAACAACCAGAATAGACTTAAGAACATGCTTTGGTCTGAATAAATAGAAAGATTCTGTAAACTGAATGGTTTCCTCACTGGACTTAAACTTAAAACTTAAAAGGTACCTGAAGATGCTGGGTGGAATTGAAACGCCTAGGTACCTGTAGATTCTATGAGGAGATTAGAGATAGTCTGGAGTCTACTCCCAGCATCACGAAAATAGAATTTTTTTTAATGTAAAGTAATCGCCTATTTTTTTTTAAGGCGGGGCTTAACGTCCAACTTACCAATTAGGTGTCAGAGGACGGAGGGCAAAAGCTCATACTTTAATACAAACAATTTTTTCTAACAAATAAAAAGTTGTCATACACGGGATTCGAACCGGTGATCTCCTACACACAAAGCCACTCTCTTGACCACTAGACCAACACCCGTCCCTACTGTGTATATGTATAGAGGGTTTAAGTAAAATCGTTGGAGCAATTTTTTCTAGACAATCACAAAATCGCGAATAATGAAACCTTCACGCTGTTACTATTATGCTCAAGGTCATGATTTAGCCTTGAAAATAGTAACAGAAAGTCGAATGTGGATTTTCGAATTGTTCTCCCACGGAATTCCAATCTGCAACTGAGTGCAGTGTCCAAATGGATCACCATGCCAATGATAAAATTATAGTTATCTTAGTAGACTTTCTTATGCGTGTTTCTCTTGCTATACTCTATTAACGTTTTTTTATTATAATAATAGAAGTGCAGCCTGCAATAGTTGTATTCTAGCTAGATATCTATTCTACTTTTATTGAACATATTATGTGAAAGGAAGGTACCAAACAGGTTTCGTGGTTTAACCGAAAACTCCCTTGAGTCAAAAAAACAAATACAAAAAACAAAAAAAGTGTTTTTTTTGCAAGTATGGGTGCGGTTTTATGGTGTCTCAGTATGTGTTGTCAACATAACTCCAAAAAAAATTTTAAAAATTAAAAATTTTAAAAATTAAAAATTTTAAAAATTAAAAATTTTAAAAATTAAAAATTTTAAAAATTAAAAATTTTGATATTTTAGTTTGTCTGCCACTATGATTGCGTAGTTCGCTCAAGTAGTATTATTAAATAATTTGTGAAGCATAAGCCATACAAATGAGTACAGTATTTACACATGCAAAAAATTGAAATTAAAAATAATAATTTTATCGGGAAAACTACTTATTTCCCGATATTAAGAAAAATACCAGCTTTACAGCCTTGGCAATATTTTCAGAAGAAAGAAAATTGAAAAATACATGAAAATGACCTATCGCGTGCTCTTCTTTCTCTTTGATAACAAGTTAAAAAATTGAAATATGATTAATAAATATCCAGATTTTGAAATAGCCTAGCATCTTTAATTTTGCAGATATCGAATTGCGGTTTCCGGTTTCTTTCACAACTTTTTATGCTCTTTAAAACTGTGTATATGAAAATGGGAGTCTACTGTGAGCCCTCACTTTTGGTCGCGCGTCAGCCGCGTATGCGGGCAGGAATCTAAAATCAAGTCACATATTCTGAAACTAGAGGTGACGGGCAACAAATTTTTCCTGCTCAGATTAACCGTTTAACCATGAAATGCATTTGAGCCGTCTTAAAATGAACACCCTGTATAATTTAAACAAAATATTGTAGTAGGTACTGCGGTCCTCATTAGAGTTGGATGAAGCTATTATGTAGGGTTTTGGCCAGTCGACCACGACTGCCTCAAAAGTCTTGCATTCACAGATAATATCTTTCTTTGGGGACCTATAACCAGGACGTGTTCAAATTAACTTGGCTCACTAGTCAACTTTGTTATCCTGCGGAATTTTTTTTTAAATTAATGTCCCATCTTTTGGTTGTTTTTTTTTTTAAATATTATTATCTTGTTTGGAAGTATTACGGATGTTAACAAAGTACCATTGCATTTTGTGGGACAGCCTTGAATCTTTAATTGGCTATGGTTTACTGAAGAACCCAATAGAATAAGGTTTACAAGTTGTAAGAATGGGTTTAGTCATTCTATTTTATGTTATTTCGTCCCTAATATTCATTACATCTAATTATTGTTATCAATAACGCATTTGAAAAAATGAGTCTCTGGAAATGCTGAAAATAAATCTTATGAAGCAGTTCATGAGGCGCTTGAGCTTAGCTTCAATATCACCAGAAAGACCGCCATACACTAAACAACCATAGTCGAAATGGGGGAATATAAGAGAGGTAGTAGATTGTACGTAGATTTCTGCTGTGAAATCCATGTTCATATTGGAATTTACCTCGCGTATTCGACGGAAAATATCTTCAGCCATGTGCGATTTATATTTCCACCATAACTCTGTTGAAGATAAAGGAGAGCAGGCGGACAATATGATTGCAAGCGTCATTAATGCATACCATCCCAGTGTCGGTCGTTCTCCAAGCTTGACAGGCACTGCGGAAAGTGGCATGTGGTAAAGCCGTTGTCCTAATTCTCAATTGCTGGTAAGACGTTGAACCGTGGCACCTTTACCAGCCACAGCATGCGAAGAAAGAAGCATTCAACTTGATTGGGATGTGCACGATGCAACAGTCTGTCTATCGTAGTTTCTTTAAATATGTGCCAGGTTGTATGTCGACTCGCTCACCTCGTTTGCGTCGTTCAAATGATTTCCTTGTGTAATACGTAGGCACTTCTGAATACAGCAGTGTTTTCTCGGCAAACGCAACGTGAAGAAAGCAGTTAACATTGTAGCCGGTGGATTCAGGGCTATTTGTTGCACATTAAAATCTATGAAGATTCAACTTAACAATGCAATCGGAAACATTGAAATGGAATCGTAAAATACTTAGTATAGCGTGTGTTGCTTTTAAGTTCGACAGATAGCGTTGTTTTTACCTGTCACAGGGGTGACATCTATACAATTAGTATATAAAAACACGCCCGTATTCGAATGCAACATTGTGCCAAAATTTCAAAGCAATTGGAGAAGAATTTACAGAGATTTAAGATCTTGAACAAACGAACATTTACATTTTTATTTATATAGATAGATAATATATTTCTTAGAGCTAATAATCGCTGTATTAGTGAGTGAAATATAGTTTAAAAAATAAACAAGAGAAAACAAAACAAAGACCATTGCAATGGTTTTGAGTTAAGGTGACAGCGTACAGCATGAATAGAAGAAAGTAAATATGGTCTTTTACATTTAAAATAAATGAATAATGTAAGCAGAGCAGTAAGCATGAAATAAGCAGAAAATGATGGTCGGTTATTAGCATTATTATTATTATTATTATGATATTGCTACGCGGATGTTTATAAGACTGAAAGCTTCTTAGGAGCTAATCTGGAGTAGAGTGCACAGCAATTACAACTCAACGGAGTACCACATAAACTCCACGATATAAAGTTGTATTTACATCACAATATGTACACATATTTATGCGCAAGTTTAATGTAGAACTTCCAAGTATATAAAATGAGCATCAATAAAACTAATTCCTGTTTCTCTTACTGCATTTTGGTGAAGCATATAATAAGTTTTCTAAATGTATAATTCTTTTGGAAACACATATTTCGAGTGTTTTTCTTTTTTACAAAACACTGGCATCGTAACTCCAAAATCTTACCTACGTCGATTATACTACATCAACCAGGAAATTCCCGAGGAAACAAAAGAATCAATGGGGTGCGCTAACCTTGATACACAACTCAACTGCAGACTGCACATCAACAACAAAACTGCAACAAGCATACACTTGACTGAAACAGTTATACCCATTAATTAACATAAACACACTGCTCTAAACACTGTTGGCCTTGTACTGCTCTACAAGACACTCCTTAGACCTCTTTTAACATCCAGCCTGCCCAGTCTGGAGATTACAGCTAGCAACACACACTGACGAAAAGACCTGCAGACTGCACATCAACAACAAAACTGCAACAAGCATTACACTCGACTGAAACAGTTATACCCACTAATTAACAGAAACACACCGCTCTAAACACTGCTGGCACTGTACTGCTCTACAAGACGCTCCTTAGACCTCCTCTTTTAACATCCAGCCTGCCCAGTCTAGAGATTACAGCTAGCAACACACACTGACGAGAAGACCTGCAGACTGCACATCAACAACAAAACTGCAACAAGCATTACACTCGACTGAAACAGTTATACCCACTAATTAACAGAAACACACCGCTCTAAACACTGCTGGCACTGTACTGCTCTACAAGACGCTCTCCTTAGACCTCTTTTAACATCCAGCTTGCCCAGTCTGGAGATTACAGCTAGCAACACACTGTAGCCTGCAGACTGTACATCAATACAAAACTGCAACAAGCTGCATACACTCGACTGAAACAGTTATACCCACTAATTAACAGAAACACACCGCTGTAAACACTGCTGGCACTGTACTGCTCTACAAGACGCTCCTTAGACCTCTTTTAACATCCAGCCTGCCCAGTCTGGAGATTACAGCTAGCAACACACACTGACGAAAAGATCTGCAGACTGCACATCAACACCAAAAACTGCAACAAGCATACACTCGACTGTAACAGTTATACCCACTAATTAACAGAAACACACCGCTCTAAACACTGCTGGCACTGTACTGCTCTACAAGACGCTCCTTAGACCTCTTTTAACATCCAGCCTGCCCAGTCTGGAGATTACAGCTAGCAACACACTGACGAGAAGACCTGCAGACTGCACATCAACAACAAAACTGCAACAAGCATTACACTCGACTGAAACAGTTATACCCACTAATTAACAGAAACACACCGCTCTAAACACTGCTGGCACTGCACTGCTCTACAAGACGCTCTCCTTAGACCTCTTTTAACATCCAGCCTGCCCAGTCTGGAGATTACAGCTAGCAACACAAACTGACGAGATGACCTGCAGACTGCACATCAACACAAAACTGCACAAGCTGCATACACTCGACTGAAACAGTTATACCCACTAATTAACAGAAACACACCGCTCTAAACACTGCTGGCACTGTACTGCTCTACAAGACGCTCCTTAGACCTCTTTTAACATCCAGCCTGCCCAGTCTGGAGATTACAGCTAGCAACACACTGACCGAAAAGAACTGCAGACTGCACATCAACACAAAACGCAACAAGCTGCATACACTCGACTGAAACAGTTATATCCACTAATTAACAAAAACACACCGCTCTAAACACTGCTGCACTGTACTGCTCTACAAGACGCTCCTTAGACCTCTTTTGAACATCCAGCCTGCCCAGTCTAGAGATTACAGCTAGCAACACACACTGACGAAAAGACCTGCAGACTTTTCCAAAATAAAGTACTACGAATAGCCACTGAATGGTTTACTGGGACCCACAAATACACATAGAACTGGACATTCAAGCCATTCACACTCACATGACCAAACTAACAGACAACTTCTTCCTCACCCTTCACACTCTGCCATCTCATTACCACCTTGGCGAGCCTACAGCTTCAAGAAGACTGAAACCAAGACTGTATCAAGATCTACGAGGAACTGAACTCCATTTGGAATATGTAGCACTATGTGTAAAACTCTTAGTGAGCTGGCCCGCAATCAATTTGTAAATTAAAAATAAGGTATAAATTTCTCCACTTTATTATTTTGAAGTCCTTAGAGAGGGGTAATGTAAGCCTCCTCTAAAGTAATATTTAGTAATTGTACGGTTCTATCATCTGCATAATATTTGGGGATGTTTGGCAGTTTGACTTAATAACTTGAATGAAACGAAATATTAAGAGACCAGCGTAACAACAGTCTAAAGTACTGAGTTGCAAGGTCGAGATAAGGTGGCTAGTTCTCCTTGACTTATGCAAAACATTACTAAAAATATTGCCGTACTTTGTTAATGGACACTACTATTTCATCTAAGTAAATATCTTCATTATTTGTATCTTAACCAAGACTTGGAACTAAAACCTGATTACTGAAACTGAATTTATCCGTAAAAAAAAAAACAGACGTAACTTGTTAAGACCTACGATTACATCAAATGAACTAAAACACTAGAACAAGAACTGTATTTTGTGTTTATTTAGTGTAAACGGTATTCATTTAGTTGTTCTTAGAACGTTCTTTGCCACGCGTGTTCTTTCGAACACGTCTTTTACACTAAAGTAACATTCTTCTGTTCAGCCTAGACCCAACCCTTCCAGCTTAACCTCCTTAAAATTATTTTTTTCCAAATTAATATTTAAACTTTTTAAACATAAATTATAATAATTAAATTTAACAAATTAATTTAGAACAATATTTAAATAAATAAAATAAAAGCCATGTGTAATTAATATATCTTTACTAAAAGTAAAGGCGGATTTTTAGGTGGGCTTTACGTTCAACTACCAAATTAGGTGTTGTGAACGGAGATGAGATGCAAACCTTCTACATTTTAAATTTCTCATATTAACTATTATATCCGGAAATCGAACCCACTAACCTTCCTTCTTAGCCTTTTGTGGGTTTCGCCTCCACAAACTCTCGGCTACCAAAGCCTCTATAATGGTCTTTAAAAATATGTTAATCTCCGAAGATGTAGAACGAATTGTCAACTCTTCATTTAATAATTATTGTAGAAATATTAGTGCACTTACTTTCTCTGAGTAACTTTTTTTGAGTTTATTTCACAAATAGAGAAATTTAGGCTAATGAACCCAAATTCGCTTTGCCGTAGATCAGCTGGAAGATCAGCCGTAGACAGGTTTTAAAAACGGTTTTAAATAAAAATTCCTTGCACGCTGAAGACTCAAATTTTACACTAAATTTATGTACTGCGTAGCAAAGATGTACAGAAGTTATTTTTGGCTTATTTCAATTAAATTGAAAGAGTTCTAATTGAGTTATAAAATTTTGAAGTGCTCTTTGTGAACAATTATTTGAGATGAAAATGGTTGGATAAGGATATAAGAGAATTGTTAGAACACATTTAAAACTATATTTAATGGGTTAAAAGTAGTCAGTATCGATTAAATTGAGTATCGACAAGATATCGTAAAAGCGCCGCCATAAAGATGGACAAATGGGCATTAAAAACCCAAATATTTTATGCTTCATAAAATACTGTATCCAGACAACGACGAATAATGCTGAACTTTTGTTGCTTTTATACTTGCACAAAAAATGCCCCTCTCTATTCCTCCCCCACCCCCAAAGTTACCCCTTTTGAGAGAAAATTATTTGCTCTCGTACAGATTTTCGAATTTGGGTTCTTGCACGGAAATATGTCTCGAGGAACTCAAAAACAAGTAAGAAATTGTACACCTACTTGGTCTACAAAAAGGTTGTAATATTTACCACATATCAGTCAGTATGTTCGTAAAATTGATATTAAAACTCCAAAATCAATACAAAAAATAAGAAATGGGTGACTAAAACTGTTGAGCAAAATAAAAAGTAATTTCTGCTTCTGACAAATAAAATCTAAGACAAAGCTCTATAGGAACAAATAGGGTCGGACAAAAATTGGTATCAAAGAGGCAAAAACGATGTAACATAGAATTCTCACTTAGTTACACAACCGGAAATAAGAAAAAAAAATTCTCAAACAGGAAATAAATAAATCAGAGCTAGATAGTGAGATAGATAGTAAGGAGGACACCCAAATCTCGGAATCAAATTGCATAAAAAAATTTAAAAATGCAAGAATTTATAACTAGTTTTATACAACAGCATGTCATTTCTGCCTTCGATACATATTGAGTCAACAGTTTATTTTTAAAATGAATTTTTGACAAATAGTCTAAGCGGAAACAAAAGATTAAAGTAAATTAAAAAGAAAATATCAATGAATACATCTAAAAAGCTTAGAAAACCAGTTGGGCAAACAAAAAAGCTAATTTAGAACTTACTGTCCAATGAGAAGAAAAGATTAAAGAATACATTTCAAAAAATTAAGATATCAATTCCAAAAAACAATTTGGGGATGCAATAAATGTTGATTTTAAACTTATAGTCGATAAAAAAAAAAAAGATTATAGAATACATTAAAAAGGTTTAGGAATAACTTAGTACAAAAACAAAAACATTGTGAAACCAAGAATGCTAATTTTGAAATTATAATGAAATAATAATTCAAGATTAAAGAATAGATTAAACCGGATTAGAAATCAAAGAAAAGATTAAAGACACTATCAAAAAGGTAGAAATTAATTCCAAAAAAAAAAAAAAAATCAAAAACAATCAAAAATCCAAGAATACATCCAAACTGTTTAGAAATAATTTACAAAAAACAATTAGAGGATACAAGGGGAAACAATTAATGCAAATTTTGAACTTATAGCAAGATAAAAAAAAAAAAAATTAAGAATCATTAAAAAAAGGTAGAAATCAATTCAAAAATCAACTTGAGGAAACAAAAAATGCTGGTTTTGAACTTAAAAGTCGATTGGAAAGAAAAGATTAGAGAATGCATCCAAAAATTTAGAAAAAAAACAACAAAAAAAACGCTCTAAAAAACAAATTGGGGAAGCCAAAAATGCTAACATTGAACTTATACACAATAGAATTAGAAAAAATTAAGAAATACATCAAATAATTTTAAAAATTAATTACAATACACAATTCGGAGAAACAAATTATGCTAATTTTTCACTTAAAATCCATTAAAAAGAAAAGATTAAAGAATACATCAAAAAGGGTTAGAAATCAATTAAAAAAAAAAAACACTTGGGGAAATCAAGAACTCAAGTTTTGAACTTATAGTCGATTAAAAATAAAAGATTAGAGAATACAATAAAAAGATTAAGAAAACAAAAAATGCTAGTTTTGAATTTATAGCCGATTAAAAATAAAATAATAGAGAAGGCATCTATATAATTTTAAAAACCCCATTCTATGAAAGAAAAAAAAATGGAGAAACCAGGAATGCTAACACTGAACTTGTACACAACTAGAATAAAAAAGATTAAAGAAATACATCAAATAAGTTTAGAAATCAATTAAAACATACAATTTGGGCAAATAAAGAATTTTCTTATAATCAATTAAAAAGAATTAAGTACTAAAGAGAGTTAGAAAACCATCCCAAAAAACAATTTGGGGAAACAATGATTGCTTATTTTTAAAAGAATAAATTAAAAATATGAAAAGGGAAAAAAACAATTCCAAAATCAACTTGAGGAAACCATGAAGGCCAATTTTTTGTACTTTTAGTCGATTAAACAGAAAAATGAAAGAATACATTATAAAAGCTTTAGAAATCAATTAAAAATTTGTAGTATTCAAAATTTAGAATTAATAAACACTGAACGTAATCAAGTCGTAGCATTAAATGATAGCATGCTATTTGCATGCGAGAATAATAAAAATATAATTGATAATAAAGACTTACTCACTTTAAAGAATGTAAGTGTTCATCACCATCTCAGTAGATCACCAGTCCAATAGCACTTGACACTTGACACTTTTTAAAATATTTCACAACACTATTCGCACTAAAACTCAGTATCACGCACTAAATATAACTTAAACACAATTTATAAAATAGAACTTCACTTTAACACGCACTTATATTCATTTTAAAATTCACGGCAATAAAAGACACCAGTAAAGAGTTAAAGATGGCCGCCGATAACTGACCAGGCAGATCAGCTGGTAAAGGAAGGTTATCTAAGCAGAACAACCATTTTTTTTATTTTTATTTTAGTTTATTTATTTATCTTCATACATAATCTAATTAGCATAAAAAGTATTTTATTTCATCGATTTACTTTAAAGTAGAATTTAAAAGATCAAAGAAGATTAATTAAATTAATTAATTTTAAACGATTAAAACTTTTCTTTCAGCTTAAAAATTTGTAGTAATAAAAGGCACTAATTACATTTTATTTTGGTCGATTGTCAATGGTAAATAAAAAACAAAATAAAACAAAAGTTGGCAACCTTGCTTAGATAACCTTCCTTTACCAGCTGATCTGCCTGGTCAGTTATCGGCGGCCATCTTTAACTCTTTACTGGTGTCTTTTATTGCCGTGAATTTTAAAATGAATATAAGTGCGTGTTAAAGTGAAGTTCTATTTTATAAATTGTGTTTAAGTTATACTTAGTGCATGATGTACAGTTTTAGTGCGAATAGTGTTGTGAATTACTTTAACTAGTGTCAAGTGTCAAGTGCTATTGGACTGGTGATCTACTGAGATGGTGATGAACACTTACATTCTTTAAAGTGAGTAAGTCTTTATTATCAATTTTATTTTTATTATACTTGCATGCAAATAGCATGTTATACTTTAATTATTACTTGCAAACTAATATTGGGGTCTACGCCTTTTCTATGTTAAACGATGGTTAATTCTTTAATTTTGAATACTACAATTTAATTGATTTCTAAAGCTTTTTGATGTATTCCTTAATCATTTCTTTTTAATCAACTGTAAGTTCAAAATTGGCATTCTATGTTTTCCTGAATAATTTTCTATCTTTTTTTTTATGTACGTATTCCTAATTATTTTGTTCTTAATCGACTTGTTCCTTGTTTATTATTTCTTGTTTCTACAAATGGTTTTTTGAAATGGATTTCTAACCCTGTTTAATCTATTCTTAAATCTTTAATTATGAATCAACAATAATTTCAGAATTAGAGTGATTTCTAAACCTTTTTAATGAATTCTATAATTCATTTCTTTTTAATCGACTATAAGAACAAAGTTATCATTTATTGTTCTCTTAATTTGCTTCTTGGAATTGATTGCTAAGGCTTTTTGATATATTTGTTAATTATCACTTTTTAATTGACAATAAGTCCACTCTTAGTTTCCCCAAGTAGATTTCGGAATTGATTACGTGAACTTTTTAATATATTCTTTGATGTTTTTTTTTTTTTTTAATCGAATCTCAGTTCTAAATCAGCCTTGTTGGTTTCTTCAAGTTATTTTTTGGAATAGATTACTAAATATTTTTGATGTATTCTTTAATCTCTGCGCTTTAATCGACCAGTAAGTTCCAAATTAGCATTTTTGATTCCACAATTTGTCTTCTATTCTTGGATTCCCCATTTATTTTTTTATTAGTTTTTAAACTTCTTTTATGTGTGCTACAATCTTTTCTTTTCTTGGACTATGAGAACAAAGTTATCATTCATTGTTTTCTTAATTTGTTTTTCGGAATTGTATTTTCTAAACCTTTTTAATGTATTTTTTAATATTTTCTTTTTAATTATCTATTGTTCTAAATTAGTGTTTTTGTTTACCCTAACTGTTTTATGAAATGGATTGCTCTTCCTTTTTGATGTATTTTTAATCATTCGTCTTTAATCGAATATAAGTTTAAAATTAGCATCGATGGTTTTCCCTCAATTGTATTTTTGAATTGATTTCTAAATTATTGTAACGATTTCTTTTATCTTTTCTTTTAATTGACTATAGTTTTTAATAGTGTTTTTGTTTCTTCTAATTGTTTTTTGGATTGGAATGGTATTCCTTTTAGAAGTAACCTTCAATCTTTTCCCTTTGTTCAACTATAAGTTAAAAATAGAATTCATGATTTCCCCAAACGGTATTTAGGAAATGACTGGTATTCCTTTTCTTTGATTCTTCAATCTTTAATCTTTTCTGTTTAAACCACTATAAGTATAAAATTAGAATTCATGGTTCCCAAATTGTTTTTATGGAATTGATATCCCCACCTTTTTAAAGTAGTCTTTTTATCGTTTTTTTTTTTAATCGACTATACTTCTAAATTATGGTTTTTGTTTCCCAAAAATTGTTTTAAGCCTTTTTAAAGTATCTTTCCTTTTGGATCGACTATTTTTATTAAATTAGTGTTTGCATGAATTTTTGTGTTTCTGGTGAACGAGGATACGTTCAGTGAATTATTTGTTTGTAATGTATTTAGTTTGTTTTGTCAGTCGTTTACTAGCTATTATCCAAATTGGACAGGGGTATGTCAGAATAGGTTTTAGCAGTGTCTTGTACGTTATCGTTAGTGTTTTTATGTTAATAAGTGGCTATAACTGTCTCACTTGCGTTATGATTGTTGCAGTTTTGTGTAGATATGTCGACCTCCAGAGTTACGTAGAGGTAGCACACTCTGATTTTTTTGATTCTAAGAGATTTCTCGGTTGTTCTTAGGGGGTCTTTTTTTTCTAAAACCAAGTTATTCGTTTAGTTGATGTCCGTAAATCGGTGTTGGTTTTGTTAATGTTTGAGTTGTCCTTTTTGGTCTATGACATTGTGTCGTAAGTAGCCTAGCACCGTTATACTAGGTTCAGGTCTGTCCATAGAATAGAAATTGAAGATGAAAGGAATTATTGCTCCCTGAGGCTGGCCTGCGAGAATTGTCATTGAGTACTGTAAATGTTATTGAATCTTACCCAGAAAATATGGTCTTGTGAAAAAGATTGAATAGTTTGAATTATTCTCTCATTCTCTAATAAGTTAGAGAAGGCTTTCTTTTGGAGAAGATTTCCAATACTCCGTTTTTCCTGGAAATATCCGTTTAAAGGTTCTCAAAATCCGAAAAAAGTTAGTTTTTCAGGGCCAAAAGAAGAGTCGCAACGACAAGATGCGGTTTGGACTATATATTTAATCTTAACAGATAACTTGGTCATGTCCAGAAGTAGATGAGTCAAGCCATAGCTTATGACAAGATGTCCTTTTTGGGAGATGGCTTTTTACAGAAGGGAGGAATACCTTTGTGAGAGCAACGTGGTCCAATCATTCCAGAGGTGCTCCCAGGCACCTCTAAGTTGCATTGATGGGTCCACTGCTTCAAAGGCTGTTTTAGCGTACTTCTTATGTAGGCGATTGCTAGTTCTTATATCCTTTGAAGCTGATTTAGCCATTAGGTCAGCGATCTCATTACCAACAATTTCCACGTGGGCTTTTATCTAATAAAAGTAAATAGTGCATCTTTTCCGCAATCTACTCAGCCTATATTTGCCTTTATTTTGTGCATTCATGAAATTATAACTCCAGCAAGTTGCAACCAGCCACAAAGAACAAAATGAACACCCATCAAAAGACCAACCGTCCATTGAGCCACGTGACTGCACTGTATCAGTGGCAGTGTTGTGCTCTTTTAGAAGTCTTATCGGCATTATCACACTTTCAGCACTCCATGAAATAATCTCACATCTCCTGATCAATTGCAAAAGAAATTGTCTCTGCACTTTTTCAAGTTTCAACTAATCTTTTCATGTATTTCAAGGATGATTGTAAAGTAAGAGCCGCAGAAGTCACTAATGGGAGAAAAAACGCACCTTTACAGATGACACTCAATGCCTGACTACCAAGTCCCCAATTAAATTAAAAAATCTGCCAACTCTTCTCACAGATGTACTGAAAATGCTGCTCTCAAACATAATCTCAAAAATCACTCTCAGACACTTTAGCTGTCCTAACTTTTCTAGTCGCTCACCGTTCAGATGTCAGATGTAACTATATCTTCGGAATCTTATAGGCGCCACATTGAGGGAAGGGATTAGCTATGAGGTTAGCATACTGGACTCCCACGCGGAGGTCCCGGGTTCGAATCCAGCAGCTGACCCTTAGATTTTCTCTTCCTAGGAGCTTCTTACAGCTCACCGTCCGGTGGACAGTGTTGTCTGTAACGAGAGAACACTGTCCGGAGGCCGGCAGTGCACTGAAAAAAGCTCCGGGCGCCAATAACCTAAGATGTTGACGCGCCTTAAATCATAAAAAAAAAAAATTATAGGCGCCACAGTAGCCGAGCGGGTTAAAGGCGTGGCCCGCAAAGCTAATATGTTTGTGGTACTAGGTCTTAGGCCTTTTATTTTATTTAATGTTTAATATAAGAACTTTACAGTAAAGTATGTTCGCTAGTCGCCACCGTCCACGACACCTAATTTGGTAGTTGGACGTAAAGCCCCGCCTGAAAAAATAGGCGATTACTGTACTACTACTTACTACTCTTCGGATTCTCATTTTTCTCTTCCAGACAAGCAAATCATCTTGGATTTATTTTTGTTCAAAGAAAATTTAGTTGGATGAATGTTAAATGTTCGATTAAAAACTGCATAATGATCGTAAGGATTAAATTTAACTCAAATTTTAGGGTTTGAAGTAAATTTGTGAATTTAGAACTCAAAAGAGAAAATCGTGAGTGTTCACACCAGGTATTCTGTCGCAAACACACATTGTGCAAAAAAAACCATTTAGTTTTCTCTTGTAATTCTCGAAATCCGAAATGGATTATTTCCGACAAAAACAGTATTAGCTCTTACAAGGTGAAAAGGAAATGGAATGGTTACATACAGAAGCTAGGAAAGAAGAATTAGACAAGCTATTGTGTGTAACCAATAGGATGGGAAATATAAACAGCCGGCTTGTGATTGGTGTAAAAGCGAACTTTGTCCTAAAATAGAAATTAACGATGCTATAATATGATTCTAATATGAGGAAGCACAAATAGCTTATGACCAAGCAAGAAGTATTGAACAAAGCTTCACAATTAAGCGCTGATCCGCTTGTTTGTGTTATTATAGGAGTGCCAGACAGATACTCCCATCATATATTAGGATCATCCCCGGCATGATTAAGCCAGCTAACAAAACGGTTGTACTTCGCCAAACTGTCCCATCTCTGCCAAACAACGGCCACCAATGGTAGAGAAATTCTGCTAGCTCATTCGTCTCATGTGGCCTGTGGTGGAGGGAGGTCCACCGATGGTGAGTAAAATAAACTAGGGCCAAGCAGACGGAAAGGCGGAGCTCGCGTGTCTGTTCACATCCGAATTAATGTTTTTCGGATTGGGCACGATAATTAAGGAAAGAGCGGGACAGTGTATTATCTATAGAATTATAGCCACCGCTTGATGAAGTGTGGCCACCCCGTGCCTCTAGCCCCTCCAGTGTTTGCCGCTTCTTTGCAGATAGGCTAGCAGTTCTCAAGGATAGTCTATTCTATTAGAGCTTTTGTTCGGCCGACTGTCCACCTTCTTTTTGGCTGGGCTGTACATCACGGACCTGGGCACGCAGCCAGCCCGGCATGCTAATTAATAATTATTAAACAGTCCCTCCTCTACCTTCCCACTGCACCCAGTCAGTTTAGAATTCTGCCCTCAATATTAGTTCTAACACAGTTCAAACTAACCCTTAGTAAATCGCAAAAAATACTGAAACGTCTGTTTACTAACGACTCACTTCCGTTCAATGTTTTTTTTTAATGATTTAAGGCGCGTCAATATCTAAGGTTATTGGCGCCCGGAGCTTTTTTTCAGTGCACTGCCCGGCCTCCGGACAGTGTTCTCTCGTTATCCATCACCGGACAGTGAGCTGTAAGAAGCTCCTAGGAAGAGAAAATCTAAGGACCAGCAGCTGGATTCGAACACGGGACCTCCGCGTGGGAGTCCAGTACGCTAACTACTCAGCTATTCCCTTCCCTCCCGTTCAATGTTATTCTTCTAACTGGAATTTAGTTAAACCATCTTTAATTTTTATTAATAATCGAGGAGGTTTCTAAAACAATTGTTTTCCAACTCTCTGCCAAACAACCAATAGGAAATATATAAACAGCCGGCTTGTGATTGGTGTAAAAGCGAACTGTGTCCTAAAATAGAAATTAACGATGCTATAATATTGATTCTGATATGAGGAAGCACAAGTATTAGTATAGTATCGCTCTCGAGTGTGAGACGGGAGTTGGTGTAGTGGTCACGAATGTGGACTTGTAAGAGGGAGATCCTCAGTTCAAATCCTGTGTGCTACTTTTTGTTAACAAGAACATTTAGTAGTAAAGTATGAGCTACCGCCCCAAGACCTCGACACCTAATCGGTAGTTGAACGTTAAGCCCCGCCTGAAAAAATAGGCGATTACTTTTTTATCTTTCTTGATAGAGTGATCAGAACCATTTTCTCTTAAAGTGGATAAAATTCGTGAGTTTGTTCTAAACAGAGTCTCTACGCTACTTGTTTATAGTACAAAAGGCCTAAAGGGTCTGGTTACCTATAAGCTAAACTTTTTTAAGGCACCACAGTAGCCGAGCGGTTAGAGGAGAGCTCCGCAAGGCTAAGAAGTATTGTGGTATTGGGTTCGATTCCCGGTCTTAGTCTTAATTTACATCAAAGTTCGTTTGCTAGTCGCCTCCGTCCACGGCACCTAATTTGGTAGTTGGACGTAAAGCGCGCCTGAAAAAATAAGCAGTTACTTATACTTTAAACTTTTTTAGTAATAATTTTTAGGTACTCTTAATCTCGACCCGAGACTAACCTGGATTCCATTACATTACACTAAAATTAATACAGGCCGATCAAACTCACATATCCCTCTCATTAACAGATAGGACGCTCCAGAGTCTTAATCTATATTCAGTCCAATACTGGACTTGCTCCGTATGCAGAAACGCAAATAAGACAGCAGTGAATAAACTGCATGTTTTCTAAAATAAAGTGCTGCACACAAAAAAAATGAACTAGGGAGCTAATAAGACCAAAAACTAAAAGAACTTTATGGACAAAAATATATTTTTGAATAAATGAACCACAGAAAATTGACGCGCAAAAATTTTAGAATAACTTATTTTGTAGCGCAATGAAGCTTTTGCTGTTGATTCAATCAATCTACCACACTCTTCAGATAATATTTTTTTTTTTTTAATTAATTATTGAGAGCATGCGATCAATACGGGTCAATGGCAGATGTGCCAACGGAAATCATTGCTGACAATAGTTCTGGCGCTATAGATAGTACTTGGCTGGCTGTAGCATTACAATCATTACATGTGCACTCAGATAGTACCCTGGATTAGATTAAATACGTGCATGTTTTATGTGAGAATGAATTACGAAGATGTTCATTATATGAACACACAATTTTCAACAGCTAATAATGGATTTATTCGTATTCGGCACTGTAATAAAAAATGCATAAGTATGTCGCAAATAAATACCCCCTCTCAAACAGCTAATGTTAATTTTCAAAATTAATTATTGATTACTGCATAATCAAGATATTACTGTCAGCTGTACAACGGCGGCTCTAAATATACTGATAATATTATACAAAAAAATTTGGTATGAACGCTCATTCGGGCTTTATCCTATTACAATTCACTTTCTTCAAATACAAAATGTCAGAGACCTATTTCATTCTTACTAATCATTATTCTGTAACAGCTAATTCCCAAGTTAACATATGGGACGGTTTAAAATTGCCGCCAAACAACAGTTTATAGATTTTATAAAAATAAAATAGGCAAATCTGCCGCGTGATTTGATAGGCCATATTGGAGGCATATCAATCAAACCCAACATCACATCCAATCGATTGAAAAATCGATCCAGTAAAATGGCACTTCCAATTGAATGATTTATATAAAAAGCTTATTGTCGAATTTGATGGTGACACCTAAATCATCTATATCCAATTTGAACTTTCTGAAAGTTTTCGTTTTTGAGTTTATAAATACACAAAATACATAAATCAATTTTTATTAACCAATTTTTGTGGAATTAAAAAACGTAGAAGCGGACATTTCCACTGAAAAATCGATACCGTCACGATTGTAGTGATTTATCTTACATCGTATAGTGCGAGAAGCCTTAAACTCACGTAGTGAAGAGGTCAATTAGTAAATTTATTTTAAAACCATACCTTTAATATTAATTTGTATTATAGCTACAGTTTAATATTAATATATTTTAAAACCATGCCATAATATTAATTTGTATTATAGCTACAGTTTAATATTAATATGTTTTAAAACCATGCTTTAATATTAATTTGTATTATAGCTACAGTTTAATATTAATATGTTTTAAAACCTTACCTTAATATTAATTTGTATTAGAGCTACAGTTTAATAATAATATGTTTTAAAACTTGCCTTAATATTAATTTGTATATAGCCACAGTTTAATATCAATATGTATTAAAACCTTGTATTATAGCTACAGTTTAATATTAATATGTATTAAAACCATAGTTAACCATTAATTTGTATTAAAACCGTAGTTTAATATTATTTTGAATTAAAACCATGGTTTATTGTAAAACTAATTATATTAAAATTAATTGAGTATTATATCAGATGCAAGATACAATTGGTAAGCTAGTGGCAGGTATAAGAGATCTGGAAGCCAGATTCAATAATTTGGCCGCGGTAGCAACAAGCACCCAGTAGGAATGCTACACCAGCATGTCCTCGCTTGGGCTATGCACATCCAATATGTTGTACCAACTCTGCTTCTAAAATATTTATTATATTCTTTCAATATATATTTGAGTATGGAAATGTATTTGACTCATACATAAAGATCGGAAGGTATACCGTAGGAATAAGCCGTACGAAAGCTAGAACCGAGGTTAAGATTTATTGCTTGGCCAGAGATTGTAGCCACATTCCACACTTGGCCTACCCCCAGCTAGCACCACCACTTGCAGCTCTCGATAAGTTAAAGTTGCAAGCCATTACTGAATAATTTATAATATACAAGGCCTGCTTTACTCAAATCTCACCGCAATAGCAGTTCAATTAGAACACCAAAACGTTAGCAGCCAGGGATTTATAACCATCTTGTCCTTAATTAAAAAAAAAAAAGTGGTATTAACACACACACAGACAAGACTGTCTTACGTATAACCATTTACATCCCCTTCCTTGAAAGCCCTTGCTTTCAATTTTTCTCACTGGCAAGCAATCTATTGAGATTATGTTAAAAATTCAATTTCGATTTTTTAACCGACACTATGTATTCGTTACGACGTTCTCTGACCCTTCCAAAATAGTTGTTTTTAGAAAAAAGAAATGCATAGATTTGTATTGCTTTAAAAGAACACATCTTATAAACACCAAGATGTGGCTTACTAAAATCATTTATAATAAAAAAAAATAACACTTTATAATAAAACAAAGCAAAAAAACATAAAAATCGAAAAAATTCATATGAACTGAGCAATAATAAGTTAAAAATAAATATGTATTTATTTTTATGAATAAAATCTAATTCACTATTTTTCTATTATAACAGAAAAATGAAATAATGTAACTAACATGATATTTCTACTTCAAAAAGACAAGGGGTATCTAGGAACTGGTCTGAGTATACTCGTGTTCTTTATTCTTAATTTTCTAGCTGTTTTCCATATTATGCATACGTGTTGCTTATAGAATTTATATTATTCACTAGTTTCTGCCAATATTTGAATGAATAAATTAATATTTGAATAAAATAATATAATCATAACTAATATACGAATAAATAACAATAACATGAATGCAATTAAAATCTTTTCTCCTGAACAACTTTAAGGGAAAAAAAAGTATAATGCCAATTTCATTCGACCTAAGACAGTCGCGAGCCGCATACAGGGCTCTTTTATCCAAATTGTGTGGCTCTTCAGCCTGCCCAAAATATATTGTATATTTTAATTTTATTGAAACGAATGAAAATTCCATTTTATTAAAGGTATTTTTTCAAAAATAATTTTAAATGTGATAGGTTCGAAATTGAATGGAATTATAGAATATCAAAATAAAGTACTTGATTTATATTGTAAGACTCCCGCCTTTTCATTCGTTTAGTTATTATTTATTTGTTTATTTACTTTGCAATATATGGAAATAAATATATAAAACATTTAAATGTTATTGAATATCATAAAATAATAATTTGTGAATACAAATGATCTACAGAGTTGTTTACACTATCATCCTTGCGGCTCTTGGTAAGATTCATTAAAATTATTTAAGGAGAAATGGCTCTCTACTTAAAATAGGTTGCCGACCCCTGGCCTAGGAGACTAGGACAGACAATATAATAATTTTTTACATTGTCAATAAGGCCTGAAGATTACGTAGTACTAGTCCTGTCTAGTACCAGTACTAGTCCTGTCTAGTACCAGTAATAGTCCTGTCTAGTACCAGTAATAGTCCTGTCTACTACCAGTAATAGTCCTGTCTACTACCAGTAATAGTCCTGTCTAGTACCAGTACTAGTCCTGTCTAGTACCAGTACTAGTCCTGTCTAGTACCAGTACTAGTCCTGTCTAGTACCAGTACTAGTCCTGTCTAGTACCAGTACTAGTCCTGTCTAGTACCAGTACTAGTCCTGTCTAGTACCAGTACTAGTCCTGTCTAGTACCAGTAATAGTCCTGTCTAGTACCAGTAATAGTCCTGTCTACTACCAGTAATAGTCCTGTCTAGTACCAGTACTAGTCCTGTCTAGTACCAGTACTAGTCCTGTCTAGTACCAGTACTAGTCCTGTCTAGTACCAGTACTAGTCCTGTCTAGTACCAGTACTAGTCCTGTCTAGTACCAGTACTAGTCCTGTCTAGTACCAGTACTAGTCCTGTCTAGTACCAGTAATAGTCCTGTCTAGTACCAGTACTAGTCCTGTCAATGTATCGATGGTTTTGCGGAATTTCATACATTTTAATTTTAATTTTTAAATAGGTAATTAACCCTCTGCCACATATGGCTGGGGTCGGAGCCGACCCAGGTCTTACATTTCTGTGAACTACGCACGTGATACCGTTTTGGCATCAAAATGTACTCAGGTATCCTTTCTCCCAATATCGATAAATACGTTCAGTAGGTAGGTTATGATTTTAGTCCTCTTTTAACTGAGTTCTAATATCATTTTGACAAAATTTTGTCTCTTGGGGTCGGATAAGACCCCCACCTTGTTTGTAAAGTGCGACATTTTTTTAAATACAAGTTTCCCAAGACAACTAAATTGTTTTTAGTCTATCAAAATGAGTAAAAAAAAAAATATTTTTATCACGGAGGATGAAATAATGGCGGAGTTTTTAAGACATAAGACTGAATCTGATGGTGAATCTGTAGAAGAAACATGTCCTGAGGAACATGATGGCCTTTTATCAAATGATGATAATCAGGACGATGTTTTCGATGCAGTTGGTGAGGACGTAAGTTATAGTGGTGACGAGGAAGATAAAGAGGAAAGAAATGTTATTTTAGGGAAGAATGTGGGAATTACATGATCTGACAAACCTCTAAAATCAAAATTCTTCAAAACTCCTAAAAGAAACATTGTTACACATCTCCCAGGGCAAAAGGGTGAAGCCAGAGAGCTTTTTGAAGGAGGGAAATTATTCTCGTTGTTTGTAGCAGACGAAATGATTAGCTCCTTAGTTTGTTGTACAAATAAAGAAATAGAAATGAGATGTGAAAAATAGAAGACTAAACAGTGGTATATAGGAACCACAAACTATATACACAAACTAACATTAATCATTATTAGCTGATATTTACTTTTAAAAAAAAGCAAAATGAGAAGCAGGCGAAATAAAAAAATGTACAGGGTCGGATCCCACCCCAACTTGTGAGATAGTGAACGATGATTTACCTTGTGGGCAGAGGGTTAATGATATTATTCGTGTAAATAGTAATTAAATTAGGTTTTATTGTTTAATAAAATAGGTATTTATTCCTATAAACGGAAAAAGGTGTTTTGTATTCCTATGTCCCTTTGTTGGCATTTGGCAACATTGAGAAAAAACATACTTTTTCCAAAAATAATTTTTTTTTAAACATTGTTCCTATGTATTTTTCACCATTATAAAACATCCTACCAAATATCATTAAAAAATATTGTATAAAATAGTTACGGTCCTTAATGGGGTAAAGATTAACAAGAAAAATTTAGTGAGTTAAAATTTTGGGGCTAAAGAAAATTGTTTATACCAGAATTTTGGTTACATTTATTATGGGAACTATGGGAGGTAAAAGTGGCTACAGTTAGAAGTGGCTAGCGCTCATAGTAAGAACACTTTAACAATCAAGTGGTTAATAGACCAAGATAGAAAGGAAACAGAGCAATCAGCATTATGACAGCTGCAAATCAATAACAATGAAAAAAAATCATCAGCCTGAGTGATGTACAACTGATAAATGTTATGATTCGAATCTGACAATTTGAACAGAAAGCTATGGTTCGGTGGTAATCACTGCCCCACATCACCTGATATTGTTACCTGATATCAAGAACAAAAATATAACTTTAAATATTGTCGCTGTTCCAAGCAAATTGAGCCATGGTTTTATGTAACCCACGTAGGGGTTTTATATTATGCCTCCAAGCAATCCAGCCCAAAAAAGCAGCTTTATATCACTAAAAATAAGTCAAAAGAGCCAATGACGTTTCAATCAATAATTAAACAGCTGATAAATTGAATTTAATTTTTTGCTCCCTCTGAAATTGCTAAATAATGGCCCCATTTATAGAATTATAATTAAATTAGTGAGTGACGCTTAAAATTCTTATCATTTAACTTTCAAGCGACTGAAACTAGTGCCTGAAAATTTTCAATCGCTATTTCGTGCGCTTCTATTGTACCATATATGCTTAAATATTCAGTTTTCATATTTACATTAATTATACCAACAAGATAATAAAGTATTATTGAATTTAATAAATTGTAAATTCAGTATTAATTAAATTTACAATTAAATTTTAGCCATGCCTTTCAAAAAATTATCTGATAGTTTTCTAAAATTAATTTAATTTTAGAAGGAGGATTTTTAGACAGATAATAATGACTATTGCGTGAAATTTAGTCATAATATCGAGATGTTGAAACAATAAGTAAGATGTGTTTTACTTAACTTACAAAATAGGAATTGGGTAAAAATTTAGTTTCATATCTATCTTATTTTTTTTTTTTTTTTTTGAAAGCGTCAACATCTGTGATTATTGGCGCTCGGTGCTCTTTTCAGTGCACTGGCCAGCCTCTGGACAGTGTTCTCTCGTCGCAGGCGACACTGTCCATCACCGGACGGTTTGCTGTAAGAAGCTCTCCTAAGAGTAAAATCTAAGGGGACCAGCAGATGGATGTTAACTTAATATTTTAAATTATAATTTTTCCTCATATTTACTACCTTATCCTCAAATCCTATCGGAAAGATCGATATTTCAGAGTCAACTGTGGAGCAACAGACTCTCGATATAGCTGGTGTTCCTCAGGGAAGTGTCCTAGGTCCTATTCTTTACTCCTTATATACAGCAGACATACCTCAACACCCAAATACCATCTTCTCTACCTTTGCTGAAGATACTGTAATCTTATCTCCTCATTCCGATCCTCTTATCGCAACACTCGAACTCTACAAACGCACATCAACCACTTACAGGACTGGCTTAACAAATGGCGAATCAAAATTAACGTTACGAAATCAAAATATATAGTATTTACTCTAAGACGAAAAATCCTATCTACCATCATCTTGAACCAAACTCCTGTACCAACTGTGGATAAAGTACGCTACCTTGGACTGTACCTAGGCAAACGGAATCTCCATACTAGACTGAAAAGACAAAACACTAACCAACGCTACAAAACTTCTCGTCAGACTACTTGACAAACGATCTAAACTCAACCTACAAAACAAAAGACTCTTATACCTGATGTTACTGCGACCTATTTGGTCATACGGCATCGAAGTATGGGGATCGACTAAACGTTCCAATTCTTTACGCATCCAGACTTTACAATCAAAAATACTACGAAAACTACTTAACGCTCCATTCTACATTTCTAACCTCACCATTCATAATGACCTCAAAAATCCCTTTCATTAACGGATTTTACTAAAACTCGTTTCTTAAAAGTTAATTCCTTTACAGCAGCTCATCCTAATCCTTTAATTGAACACTTATCTTCTTCCACATTACCAAGTAATCCTCCAAGGAGATTGAAGAGAAGATGGCCCCGCGATCTCTACTCTCCTCATAACAGTACAATAGTGCATCTGTTCATGTTAATGGAGTGTCGCCACTGGGTGCCTTCTCCTATCTTCATTCAAGACATTATATTACATCACATTTGCTTGTTGCAACAACCGTTGCAGTCGCTAATTTCAATCAAAGATTAAAAAAAAAAATTATAATTCGAAACTTTCACTAAACAACAAACGACTTATCTACACAATGATACTCAAAACCAAAGCTTCCAATATCTACAAAAATCCAATCTTTTCAGTCAATAACACTCCTTACTTTGTTTCTAAACTCTATTCTCTTGCACCGAGATTTCCTTGTTTCCCCAATGTTTTTGAAGCGGCAAGATTCCGTTACGTTAATATCCAAGCCACAATATCCTCACATCCCAAACCCTCTAGTATCCAAACTTACCTGCATTTGCCAGGAAATCCTCGCAAGACCGGTTGAAGCGCCGGTGGTGGCCACTTGATCTACTGAATGAAGTAAGGTGCCAGTGCACAATAGTGAAATGTTCTTCTTTGGGAGTTACCACCAATTAGGTGAATTCTTCTCTCATGTATTTATAACTGTGTATCACGTTGTATCAGCTTCACTTATTGCAGTTGTGAAAATTTAAAACGAAAAAAGTGCAACCATTAATTTAAAATTTCTATTAAATTTAACTTTTCCCTATTTAAGCACACAGCAGTAGTGCACAAAATAGTGAATTAAAATTTGTTTCAATCGCTAGCGATTAAACAAATTTGAACTTGCTTCGCTAAATTTAATACGTTAATGATCCAATTATTTAGCGATCAGCAATTGCTGAAATATAACTATTTCTCTCTTTACTTCTAGTTTGGAAATGAGTCTGAAAAGGTTGTATTCAATTGAGCTGTATTGTGTGATTGAGGAATCAATTTCTGTCTTCCAACCAAATACAATAAACATCTCTGGCGCCATTTTTTCCTTTTTTTAGTTCCCCGTCAGCGTTATTCATAATTTTGGACCGCTTTTTATTTGACAGAGTTGTCAGATGTTTGGTTAATTGGGCTCGCCCAGTTCATTCAGGGAGAATGTAGAACTGGCTTTTGCTTTGATTTTAAAGTGGTACGCCTGAATGAAATCCTGCTACCTATTCAACCTAAAGTTGGGCGGTAAAGCCCTTCCCCCTCCCTGAAAGGGTGTTTTGCCCATTTTTCCTTTAGAAGTATCATCCATATCTTCTCACCTGCTCCCGTCTGCGATTTATCCACTGCCTCCTTATACAGGTAGTTCATTTTAAGACGGCTCAAATGCATTTCATGCTTAAACGGTTGATCTGAGCAAAAAATGGTAGAGGAAAACTTTGTAGCCCGTCACTTCTAGTTTCAGAATATGTGACTAAATTTTAGATTCCTGCCCGCATACGCGGCTGACGCGCAACCAAAAGTGAGTGTTCGCTGTTGACCCCCATTTTCATACACACAGTTTTAAAGAGTATAAAAAGTTATGAAAGAAACCGGAAACCGCAATTCGATATCTTCAAAATTAAAGGTGGTAGGCCATTTCAAGATCTGGTATTTATTAATCATATTTCAATTTTTTAACTTGTTATCAAAGTGAAAGAAGAGCACGCGATAGGTCATTTTTATGTATTTTTTCATCGCCTTTCTACTAAAAATATTACCAAGGCAGTAAAGCTAGTATTTTTCTTAATATCGGGGAATAAGTCGTTTTCTCGTGTGTTTTTTCTAAGAAAAATCAAATGTTAAGAGCTTTAGATGTTCTCAAGCATACCCAAAATAGCTAAAAATTAATTTTACATCTGTTACCAACAAGAAGGTTTAATAATTATTTGGTAATTTTGGGAGAGTTGCGTTTAATTACCAAAATAAACTTGGAAACCTCCTGCCACATATTTAAGTGATCAATATCTTTCATGTAAAGGATCAATCTTATTCCTTAATTTATCAAATAATGCACTTTACTCAATTTGTGAAGCATGTACTCCTCTAAAGGTGCCTCCTCTGGCTCGCAAGCCAGGTTAGCCAGGAGGTTATCAACTGCTCTCTGTATCTGAGCTATAGCTGTCCAATTGTTTGACACACCGATCTGAAAGTCTAGCACCACTTAATGTTAATTAACCCACTAGGAAAGCGCTGAAACAGGGGTGTCTAAACTCAATTTATCCACAGGCCACTTGGTGCAACAGGCATGATTCACGCGGGCCACAACATATTCACAAAATTTTTCCTAGTTTTCTTATATCTAGATTCAGAGACTGAGAACAGACGATCTTCATTAAGGTAGATAGATGTTTGCCCAGTCAATCTTGATCTGTATGCCGTTTATATTTAATTTCATAGACGGAAATAGTTGCTCACACAAGGGCATACTCCCAAAAATAACACAACATTTTGTACAGCAAACATTTTTGGTTATTTCTCACCTAAATAAGAATATATTTTGGGAACTCCTACTTCGTCTATTAAAAACCCGGATCATTTTGGAATTCCAGTGAGAGTGGCAAAGACATAAACGCTTCTATAGGTCGCCGGAAGTAGTCACCGCGTTTATTCCAGCCCACTGGCCCCCCTGGAAAGGCCCTGTGGCCACGTGTATACTCAGTCTTCAGTAGTTAAAAGGGTTAACAAGGAATTGGTGTTATACGGTATTGCATGGATCTACCCTAAGCCCTATTTTCTTTACAGCAATTTTTTTATATTTTCATTTTATTTCCGTACATCGTAGAGCCACCAAGAAATTACCTCAGGAGCCGCCAGTTTGACACTCCTGCGCTAAACGATCCAAATGGACTCTACTAAATGGAAAGAATCTGCTACATAGCTTCCATCTGGACACTACAGTTCAACTAAACGCTCCAATCTTATCTAAATCCAATCTCTCCAATCGAAAATTCTATCTCCATTCCAACGATAACTGTCACACTTTTCACACTGACCTAAAAATCCTATTTTTCCCTTAACCTAGTCAAATCTCTTTACATAAGCCCACTCAATACGCAGACAATTCTTCCCCTAAATATCTCCTGAAGACTACAGCGTCGATTGTCTAACGATCATCTATTTTCATGTTAGATAATGGCTTAGTTCAATGATGTGACTTTACTCAACATGTGATGCATGTACTGTGCCTTCAAAGATGTCTCCTCTGCTCGCAAGCCAGGTTAGCATGGAGGTTATCAACTGCTCTCTGTATCTGAGGACATGTTTCACAAGTTGAGTAAAGTGCATCAATTGATAAATTAAGGAATAAGATTGATCCTTTACATTAAAGATATTGATCACTTAAATATGTGGTAGGAGGTTTCCAATTTTTTTGGTAATTAATCGCAACTCTCCCAAAATTACCAAATAGTTATTAAATCTTCTTGTTTGTAACAGATTTAAAATTAATTTTTAGCCATTTTATGTATGCTTGAGAACATCTAAAGCTCTCAACATTTGATTATTTCTTAGAAAATCACTCGGAAAACTACTTATTTCCCGATATTAAGAAAAATACTAGCTTTACTGCCTTGGCAATATTTTCAGTAGAAAGGGGATGAAAAAATACATAAAAATGACCTATCGCGTGCTCTTCTTTCTCTTTGATAACAAGTTAAAAAATTGAAATATGATTAATAAATACCAGATCTTGAAATGGCCTAGCACCTTTAATTTTGAAGATATCGAACAGCGGTTTCCGGTTTCTTTTATAACTTTTTATACTCTTTAAAACTGTGTATATGAAAATGGGGGTCAACTGCAAACTTTCACTTTTGGTCGCGCGTCAGCCGCGTATGCGGGCAGTAATCTAAAATCAAGTCACATATTCTGAAACTAGAGGTGACGGGCAACAAATTTTTCCTCTGCCACAAGCATGAAATGCATTTGAGCCGTCTTATCTTAATATATGTATACAGGCTAGCTAGATTCGAACCTGTTTTCTCAGCATGAGATTACTTGATTTTAATAGACAGTTGTAAATTTAAACAAAAACAAAAAGTTATAACCAATAGAAGTTTTCGCAGCAAGTTGTGTAAACGCTTCTAGAAATGTGCTTAAAAGAATATCAGTACCAAGACGTAACGTTAACGGAGCGTTAACTCAAACGTTTATGTAGCGTGTCATACAGCTAATTCCTTATGCAAAAACATGTTTACGCGAGTTCCAATCTTTGCAACAACTTGGCTTCGTAAATAATTACGCATGTGTGTGTGTGTATTTTGTGAGGCTTGCGCCACAGAGTGCCAGGTCTATTTGTTCTATCTGTATACATATAGCAAGACAAATACAGGCGTACCAATTCTCCTCTGTTACCACCCAAGACAAGTTGCACTGCTCAAGTTAGGAGAACTGGTGACTTGGTTTGCGTACTGAGATGCTGCTAGCTGATAATATTCTCATGCCCTTTACCTAAAATCACTATTATCCCTTCAATTAACTCTTCTAACAAACAAAAGTTATTTTTCTACAATCGCAAAATAAATAGAAGCGAAGGAGTTTTGTTAAAAGAAGTTTTACTGATATAAAATTTAAGATACATACACTACGGCTACGGCCTACCCAGATTAATACGTTACGCTACTGAATACGATTTCTGTACCTATGTACGAGGTGTGGCTATTAAATAACGAGACTGATGCTGCTACAGAAGAACTATGCATGTGCCAAATCCTAACGACCGACAGCTGTGCAGCATCTCACGTGTTTGTAGAGAAATCTGTCTGACCGGAACCGTCGTTTGTGTAAGAGGTGTTACTTTCGTTTTGCGCGAAAACATGATACTACACATGTAGTAGAGCAACGAATTGTCGTGAAATTTCACATCAAAACTTGGTAAAACCGCTACTGAAACTTATCTTTTATTAAAAGAAGTTTATGGCGATGAATGTTAATCACGTGCGCGAGTTTTTTGAGTGGTTCAAGCGTTTCCAAGATGGCCGAGAAGACACCGGAGATGATGACCGCCCTGGTCGCTTTTCCACGTCCAAAACGGATGAAAATATCGGATTATAATTAATCAACATTACTACCGGTGAGGTGCTTGCCCAATTCCGTGAAAGAGTAAGGGAAAAAACGACCCGATTTGTGGAAGAAGCTCACACTGCATTGTCTGTCAAGACGTTTCTAGCCAAGTACAAACAACCCAGTTTCAGGTTATTCGCTTTATTCGCCTTACCTGGCCCCCAGGTGACTTTTATCTGTTCCCCCAAAGTCAAATCTGCATTAAAAGGAACACGGATTTCAGTCCGTTGAAGCTTGTAAAAGAAAAAGCGGCACGCGTCATGCAGGAGCTCACAGAAAGAGCGTTGTAGGGATAGACGAGGGGTGTATATTGAAGATGATAATAACTAAATTTACAACTACGAATAGCACTCAATACTTATTGAGTACGCGCAGTAATGTGTTGGAAAAGGATAATAAGAGTCAATAATCGATAAAGGTAATTTGGGAAATCGATTTAGGAAGATGAGAGTTTGGTAAAGTATAGGAAATAGGGCCCCAGCTAGTTTGAAATATGAGTGCATTTTGTGAGATAGTCTGCTCTGCTGGTAACAGAGTAGGGAAGTTCATTTTTCTTTTGTTAGCTGGAATCTGTCTATGCAAGAATGGCATGGAAATTGCCAATAGATTTGGTGGCAGGCATTTTGTGGGATTTCTCCTTCTAAAAAGAGGGTTCGAGAAATAAATAAAATAAGAAATTGTTTTGGCATTTCAACTAGCAATAAGAGTTGACAAAAATAAACTTGGAAGACCTAGAAAATAAGCTAGAATGAGAGTGGAATTCAAGGTAAAACTCGGCAGTTGTCTCATAGCATCAGCTATCGAACCGTTTCACCACTAGTAAGGATCTTGCTATCTTTGTAGATCATAAAACTAAGCCCATGTTCAGTCTACAACTGCAGTATAAACAGTCTTTATAGCCAGCCTTGCACGTTTTAAGAAGCAAAATTGAAAAACAACTTGAGGTAAATAGAGAGAAGGTTATAAGCAAATTGCAGTCCAAATTCGATATTAACGAAAGTCACGAATAAAAAAAAAAAATTAAAAAATTATTATTATTATAAGGAAAGGGATTAGCTATGCGGTTAGCGTACTGGACTTCCACGCGGAGGTCCCGGGTTCGAATCCAGCTGCTGACCCTTAGATTTTCTCTTCCTAGGAGTTTCTTACAGCTCACTGCCCGGTGATGGACAGTGTAACGAGAGAACCCTGTCCAAAGGCCGGCAGTGCACTGAAAAAAGCTCAGGGCGCCAATAACCTTAAATGTTGATGCGCCTTAAATCATTAAAAAAAAATATATAAATAATTAAGTGCAGAAAGATCTAAAATAGAGACCTCCCGACTTCAAGATCTTAACACAAAAAATTTTCCTCAAACAATGAACTTTAGAATCATACCAAATTTTTACTAGCTCAATAACCTTAACAGTAAACCTATAATAACCACCCTCGCCGAAAACTTTACTAAAATGAATTACATTCTAGCAAAATGATTAAAAGTACAATGCATTAAAACTGTCCGGCAGGACAGTTGTATAAGGGTTGATCGTCAAAAAGTGCACGAAAAAGCGTAACGTTGAAAAACAACCAACTTTGACGATTTTTTTCTCTTTTTCTATAAAAGATAAAATTCCCAAATTTTCTTTAAATTATTGGGCAAACCCTCCTTTATAATTATTAAGTCTATGTGTATTTTTCTGTTATCTGTAGATCATTTCTACGAAGCTGTAATCATCTCCAACAGCATCACCCTAAATAAACACTCTACACACTACAAAATAAATTAGATCATCTTTATTTTTTGAACCTTTAAATTTATGAATAGTTAACTAAAATTAAATTTTAAAATGAAATGTTTTTCAACTTGAATAAAGACTCAACAACATGCGAGGACTCTTTAGTTAGCAATTTATAAACATTACAAATTGGAGTAAAGTGATTATAAACTTATTACGAATAAGCTGTGGTTAAGTTGACAATTATTATTTAATATAATAACATTATTTAAGGGTTATTATTTAATTACCGATCAGTTATAGTTTAATACGGGGCATGTGTTGGTCTAGTGGTCAAGAGCTTTGGCTTTGTGTGTAGGAGATCACTAGTTCGAATCCCGCGTATGACTAGTTTTTATTTGTTAGAAAAAAAATTGTTTATAGTAAAGTATGAGCCCCCGTCCACGATACCTAATTGGTAGTTGGACGTTAAGCTCCACCTGAAAAAAAATAGGCGATTACCTTACTTTATAGTTTAATACCGTGGCTGCAAGCAAATATTGTGGCATTAACAATAAGCAACGTTTTGCTTAAGTTCTACGCATGTCTACAATGAAACAGAACACCTTATAATAAAAGTACAAAGAATGACATAAAAGTTTATACATACACCAGCCTGAAGTGCGTGCAAATATGGAACTACAACTTACCTGTAACAGAACAAAATACAATTAGTTGCATTATATTGAATAGAGTGAGAATGTAATTAAAAGTTTTCTGATACAAACAAAATTATCTGCCAACATTACTGCCCGTGAGCTGTAAGAAGCTCCTAGGAAGAGAAGATCTAAGAGTCAGCAGCTGGATTCGAAACCAGGTCCTCCGCATGGGAATTCAATACCTAATAATCCCTTCCCTTATTATTATTATTTTTTATTTGAGGCGCGTCAACATCTAAGGTTATTGACGCCCGCAGCTTTTTTCAGTGCACTGCCGGCCTCCGGTGTTCTCTCGTTACAGACAACACTGTCCATCACCGGACAGTGAGCTGTAAGAAGCTCCTAGGAAGAGAAAATCTAAGGGGTCAGCAGCTGGATTCGAACCCGGGACCTCCGCGTGGGAGTCCAGCTCGCTAACCACTCAGCTAATCCCTTCCCTTATTATTATTATTATTATTTATATTATGTTTTCATGTAAAGCGACATTTCGGTTCTCTGATTTTTTTCTAAAAGCTTATGATAGGGTTCGCTAGTGGCATCTAAGCGAAATATCAAATTTGAATTTGTATTTTCTGTAAGAAAAAAAAAATCAACACGATTGCGATACTTCTCATACTACTGGTAAGAAAAACTGAAAATCCATTTATGAGTAGGCACACTGACTACAATTATTAAAATACTAATAAAAGTCTTTTCTTCATTTTACACAACCAAAACCTAAGGTAGGTTACCAGAAAATACAGTCAGGTAGAACGATGACAAAGCCACACCCCTCTGTTTACAAAGTAAATCCTACAAAATGGTTTTATTTCCATTTTGAATCCAAAACCCAATTCAGCGATAAATCTAACAATTTCTGTACAATCCGGGGTTATTTTTATAAATTTACATTTATATGAACTTAAAAGTTATTACAGATTTAATTAGGAATTATATGTAGTAATTATAAGCCAGTATTGGGATTGTCTGTTTCAGGATTTAAACAAAATGCATGCTATTTCAAGGATTACCGATATATGTGGTAATATTAAGCTATTAATTTATTTTCTAAATCCTATTGAATTTAGATTTTTGTTTGTACAACTGAAATTGACACTATTTGTGTCTCTAAAATTAAATTTATTATCGCGCTGTAGCTTATTTTCCATTGTGGAAGTACCGCGATCATCTTGCAGATATTCGAATCACTTTTTACTAAAAAATTCAAGTTTTGACGTCTCCTGAAAATGAAAAAGTGTTAATCTTCTTTTTTTTCAATTTTCTTTTAATCTTTGTGAGAAAATTTTATGTTTTCCGTTTTGAGTTTCCTTCGGAGATCCAGTGAGTATGAAAAGGTGGTTTTTGCTTTCTCCTACTCTACTTAAGAGCAGGTATTGCAAATGATCGATTACTGAATTTTCAAAAAAACTGAAACTATGTGAAAAATGGTTTTCAAAAGATTCTTACAAATTAAAATAAAAGATAAGTTTTCTTCCATCAATACTATCCACCAACCAAAGATATCCTTTTGAAAAATGTGTGCATTATACAATCCTTTTACAACAGTATCATTTAAATAATTAAAATACATTCAAAGAAGTTAATTAATGGCAAAAAGTTTAGAAGCAAAAAGTAATTCTTCCTCACAAAAGTTTAGAAATAAAGTTAAACGAAAACCAAAAGTATTTGCCTAAAATTTCAGATTTGAAATTCACTCAAGCCTGTATGACAACACTGAATTTTAACAATTTGACTAAAATTTTGAATACTGCATCATTATGTAAGTACGATGAATGTAAAAAAAAAAATGAGAACTTAAAATGCAGACAATATTGCGCTTAACTGTGATTGGAAATTTTATTTAACAACCTACAGATTAAAATTTGCTGAGTAAACGGAGTATACAAGTGGGTTCATCATTTAGTTATAAATCGCAGGCGTTTTAATCTAAGTGATCAATTATTACGACTATTTCTTACTGATTTCAACTATCCTAATTTTTTGGACATATTTACATCTTGTCATTTTAAAGTAACGATTAAAGGTATTTGAAATTACAATTGCTGAATTAATGGACAAATAAAGAATTCTCGTCTAGTTTGACTGGAAAGATTGAGATTTCTGCCTTCATTCTTTTGCAAACATTCTCCATCATTTGTTCAAAACCAGACAAGAATTCCTCACTTTGCAATCGTCACTTCAAAAATTCAGGCTACCCTGAGTGTATATGCCACCTCTGGCTTCATTATTACTAAACTATAGCAGAAATCCTAATATTTCTTGTCAAACTAGAAGAGAATTCCTTATTTTTCTATTAATTTTGCAATCGTAACTCTAAATTCAGGCTAACCAGTGTATACATTCCACCTCTGGCTTCATTATTACTAAACTATAGCAGAAATCCTAATATTTCTTGTCAAACTAGAAGAGAATTCCTTATTTTTCTATTAATTTTGCAATCGTAACTCTAAATTCAGGCTAACCTGTGTATACATTCCACCTCTGGCTTAATTATTACTAAACTACAGTAGAAATCCGAGTATTTCTTGTCAAACTAAAAGAGAATTCCTTATTTTTCTATTAATTTTGCAATCGTAACTCTAAATTCAGGCTAACCTGTGTATACATTCCACCTCTGGCTTAATTATTACTAGTCTACAGCAGAAATCCTAGTATTTCTTGTCAAACTAGAAGAGAATTCCTTGTTTTTCCATCAATTTTGCAATTGTAACTCGAAATTCAGGCTAACCTGTGCATACATTCCACCTCTGGCTTAATTATTACTAGTCTACAGCAGAAATCCGAGTATTTCTTGTCAAACTAGAAGAGAATTCCTTATTTTTCTATTAATTTTGCAATCGTAACTCTAAATTCAAGCTAACCTGTGTATACATTCCATCTCTGGCTTAATTATTACTAGTCTACAGCAGAAATCCTAGTATTTCTTGTAAAACTAGAAGAGAATTCCTTGTTTTTCCATCAATTTTGCAATTGTAACTCGAAATTCAGGCTAACCTGTGCATACATTCCACCTCTGGCTTAATTATTACTAGTCTACAGCAGAAATCCGAGTATTTCTTGTCAAACTAGAAGAGAATTCCTTATTTTTCTATTAATTTTGCAATCGTAACTCTAAATTCAGGCTAACCTGTGTATACATTCCACCTCTGGCTTAATTATTACTAGTCTACAGTAGAAATCCGAGTATTTCTTGTCAAACTAGAAGAGAATTCCTTATTTTTCTATTAATTTTGCAATCGTAACTCTAAATTCAGGCTAACCTGTGCGTACATTCCACCTCTGGCTTAATTATTACTAGTCTACAGCAGAAATCCGAGTATTTCTTGTCAAACTAGAAGAGAATTCCTTATTTTTCCATCAATTTTGCAATTGTAACTCGAAATTCAGGCTAACCTGTGCATACATTCCACCTCTGGCTTAATTATTACTAGTCTACAGCAGAAATCCGAGTATTTCTTGTCAAACTAGAAGAGAATTCCTTATTTATCCATCAATTTTGCAATTGTAACTCTAAATTCAGGCTACCCTGTGCGTACATTCCACCTCTGGCTTAATTATTACTAGTCTACAGCAGAAATCCGAGTATTTCTTGTCAAACTAGAAGAGAATTCCTTATTTTTCCATCAATTTTGCAATTGTAACTCGAAATTCAGGCTAACCTGTGCATACATTCCACCTCTGGCTTAATTATTACTAGTCTACAGCAGAAATCCGAGTATTTCTTGTCAAACTAGAAGAGAATTCCTTATTTTTCTATTAATTTTGCAATCGTAACTCTAAATTCAGGCTAACCTGTGTATACATTCCACCTCTGGCTTAATTATTACTAAACTACAGTAGATATCCGAGTATTTCTTGTCAAACTAGAAGAGAATTCCTTATTTTTCTATTAATTTTGCAATCGTAACTCTAAATTCAGGCTAACCTGTGTATACATTCCACCTCTGGCTTAATTATTACTAGTCTACAACCGAAATCCTAGTATTTCTTGTCAAACTAGAAGAGAATTCCTTGTTTTTCCATCAATTTTGCAATTGTAACTCGAAATTCAGGCTAACCTGTGCATACATTCCACCTCTGGCTTAATTATTACTAAACTACAGTAGAAATCCGAGTATTTCTTGTCAAACTAGAAGAGAATTTCTTATTTTTCTATTAATTTTGCAATCGTAACTCTAAATTCAGGCTAACCTGTGTATACATTCCACCTCTGGCTTAATTATTACTAAACTACAGCAGAAATCCGAGTATTTCTTGTCAAACTAGAAGAGAATTCCTTATTTTTCCATCAATTTTGCAATTGTAACTCAAAATTCAGGCTACCCTGTGTATATGTTCCACTTCAGTCTTAATTATTAATACATTGAATCAGAAATCTTTTTGCAGTAAAACTAGACGTGAATTTCTTATTTTTCCTTTGATTTGGGCAATTGTAACTCAAAATTCAGGCTACCCTGTTTATATATTCCACTTCAGTCTTAATTATTAATACATTGAATCAGAAATCTCTATCTTTCCAGTGGAACTGGACGAGAATTCCTTATTTTTCCTTTGATTCGGGCAATTCTAACTCAAAATTCAGGCTACCCTGTTTATATATTCCACTTCAGTCTTAATCATTAATACATTGAATCAGAAATCTCTATCTTTCCAGTGGAACTGGACGAGAATTCCTTATTTTTCCTTTGATTCGGGCAATTGTAACTCTAAATTCAGGCTAACCTGTGCATACATTCCACCTCTGGCTTAATTATTACTAGTCTACAGCAGAAATCCGAGTATTTCTTGTCAAACTAAAAGAGAATTCCATATTTTTCCTTTTATTTTGCAATCGTAACTTAAAATTCGGAGTACCCAGTTTGGAAAATCCAATTCACGCCTGCGAATATCCGATTACCATTACAAAACAATTGGAAAAATAAATAATTATTTACTAGTTTTGAACAAAAGTATTTGATTTCTGCTTCAGTATAATTAACAACTAACCCAAAAATAGATTGTAAAGACAGGGTAGCCCAAAATTTTGAAGTTACGATTACCAAATTAATGGAAATATAAGGAGTTCTCATCTTGTTTGACTGGAAGACGAGATTTCTATTTTATACACTTAATTATAAGCCAGAGGTGGAATGTACACACAGGGTAGCACGAAGTTGAATTTACAATAGCAAAATAAAAGGAAAAATAAGGAATTCTCGTATAGTTTTGCTGCAAAGATTGTGATTTCTGCTTTGGTGTGATAATAATTAAACCAGAGGCGGAATGTATACACGATAGAGTCTGTATTTTAAGTTATGATTGCAAAGTTAATGGCTAAATAAAAAATTCTCGTTCAGTTTTACCGAAAATATTGTGATTTTTCCTTCTTATTTTTAAAAACTAAGTCAAACGAGAATTGTACAGACAGCGCCGTCAGAATTTGGAATTATCATTGTAAAATTAGAAGAATAAGAAGTTCTGGTCTATTTTGACTGGATGGAGGATTAAACTTAACACTACCAAATGTATACAGGTGACATTCACATTACGAAGACAGACCTGCCCTTCACTAACTATTAACAATACTGACCTACCGACTTCCACACAGGTTCATTATCTAGGGCTCTACCTAGACAGCCGTCTAATCTGGGAACCCTCACACACGACTTAAAAGACAAGAACTGAACAGACGTTACGGACTACTAAGGAGACTCCTTGGACCGAAATCCTCCATGAACTTACAAAACAAACTTACACTTTACAAAACACTATTAAGACATATGGAGCAGAATTGTGGGGCTCCGCTAAAACCATCCAACATCCAACCTATCCAATCTTATCCAGTCTAAAGTCCTCCGCCGAATCGTTAACGCACCATTCTAAAGTCTCCAACCGCACCCTCCATCATGATCTCAATATTCCCTACGTAAATGAAATTAATCCACACCCGATTCCTAAATTTCCACAGCAAACTCTCTCTGATCACCCCTAATCCTCTGGCTCAATCACTATCCACATCGTCCCATCCTGACAATCCTCCCACGTCGCTTAAAACGGCGTTGGCCACGTGACCCCTCATTGCTTTCTAAACCCCAATAAGTTCCTAGAGAGTTCCAGCGCTGGCTGGTTTCTCTCATCCCGTCATCCTGGTTGTGGCACTGAGCCAGCTCTGTGACTCAACCAAATGTTTATCTGTAAATACACATTTGCTAGATGTATATTTTTGTACAGTTGCAAATAAATAAATGAATTTAAAAAAAAAATGACTGGAAAGATTTAAATATAAACAAATGTTTATATTATATCATATCTCAAAAATCAAAGATCTGCCGGATTACTTGTAGAGTAAAAAAAAGTAAAAATATCGATGACCAATTTCAAATTCTGCAGACCGAAACATGAGTAAATCAAATTTTTCATACAAGTTATAGTTTAGAAAAGTTTCTTTAATAAAAATATTCTATCTTTTCTTCTTGATCCTAAATTTTGAATAAAGAATTGAAAAACAGCTCAAATTGACATCCTGTAATACTTCTTCTTACAGGAGTAAGAGACTATTACCCAAATACGCACATGTGGAAATAATAGAAACTGAAAGATTGGATGGGCATTGGGTTGTATAACCCTTCAGTTAAAAGAAGATAGATGCCAGTGAGGAGATAACTTCTACAATCGACCAGAACTTGTAAGACTGGGCTAATCGGCTTAAATATTTCGGCTGGGCTAGCCAGAGGGGGCCACGCAGCAACCAGTAGGAGCCGGAAGTAACTTACCTTTTATATTCTATCTTTATTTTGTAGCGCAGGCATGTGAGGTCTAAAAGGAGCGAAATTGGAAACTCCCCAGCGAGCTCAGTAATCTCTCTCTATATATTTGAAGTGGTGGGACTAGCCTCTAAAACGACAAATTTTCACTAACTGCGGCCATCTTAGTCATTACAAGCTAAATTACAAACTAAAGCAGCTAAATAAATTAACACATCTCGCTTATTAGCAGCGAGCTGCTAGCTAGAGCAAGTGTACCATTTTCCGTGACCTGACACATTCAACAGTAGTAGATTCCAAAACGAGTGGCGTGCTCGTCTAATATTGTAGACGAAAAGCAATAACAAAGATGGCACGCAGCTTTTATAGAAGATAACTTTTTAAGTAGAAACAAGCTATAAAATTATCAACAATACTAGGTGCTTTATTAAGTCATAAAATAAACTTGAGGGAATTGGAACGATAAGGGAAATAGTAGGGATATTTTAAGATATTCGCAAGCCTGACTCAGATCCGTACAGAGTGAAATCGGCACCCGTGGTAAATTAATAATTGGGCACCCCAACTGGGGGAGTTCTTTTAAAATTATTAAGACAACATTTCTAAAAATAAGCGCATCATTAAAATAAGGGAAGGAATTAACCATGCGGTTAGCGTATTGGTTTCCCACGCGGAGATCCCGGTTTCGAATCCAGCATCCAGCTCCTGGCCCTTAGATTTTCTCTTCCTAAAGTAGCTTCTTACAACTCACTATCCGATGATGGAAAGTGTTGTTTGTAACGAGAGAACACTATCCGGAAGCTGGCGGTGCACTGGAAAAAGCTCCGGGTGCCAATAACCTCAACTGTTGACGCGCCTTAAATCATTTAAAAAGAAAAACATTAAGATAAAAAATTTATAGCTTAACGTGAAAATGCGAATGACCTTCTGTGTGAATAGTCAAGCAAATGTAGTCTCACAGAATCAGGATATAACAAGCATAGAAAAAGGTGGCTGTGAAAGGTTTAAAGCAGAAGTCCCTAAACTTTTTACACAGGGGGCCAGTTCACTGTCCCTCAGACCGTTGGAGGGCCGGACTATAAAACAAAAACTATTTTAAAGTAAAAAAACAAAACAAAACGGGAACGAATAGAATATTTCAAATAAAGAACAAGTAAATTTAAATCAACAAACTGCCCAGTATTTCTGTGGGAACTATGGACCTGCTTTTGGCTAATGAGATGGTCAATGTCCGGTTTAGTTATAGTGCTTTGCCTTTCTTCCTACTTCTGCTGTTATTTTTTCGGAGCCGTGCATCCCGCGTCATCGGAAGTAGTACTGTACATGAGCGACGCAGTGCTTTGCGGCACCGCCACATATAGTGCTCCTCTCACTGACCACCAATGAAAGAGTTGCCCCTTCCGGAAGTGCGATGGGGGCCGGATAAATGTCCTCAGTGGGGCCGCATGTGGCCCGCGGGCCGTAGTTTGGAGACCCCTGGTTTAAAGGGTTAAAACCAGGTAGGTTCAGTCCAAGCATCGGAGTATGGAAGGATCGCAGACTACTGTAAGTGATACTCAGTCGCATTTAGACATTCAATTGCCTTCAGACACTTAAACTCCTTTAGACACATAGTCGCTTTCAGACTCACAGTCGCTTTCAGACTATCAGACGCCTTTAGACACTCAGTTGCCTTCAGTAAGGCCATCTGTCCCGAATGCTAGAGAGAGATGGCCATCATGATAAACGAAACTCACCGCATAATTTTTAACAGTTTTAGAGGTTAGGATTCATTCATGTATACTGTACTTACCTAATATGTAGAAAACAACACTAAATTTCGACACATACATTCGCTGCAGCACGCAGTATGTAACTATCATAAAATTTTTTGTTGAGGCGATAATGTTTTTATTCTCTGAGTTAATTAATAACCCTTTGACGCAGACCAAAATGAACTCACTGTAGTCAGACATGAACGTTCATCACTTGAGAGGTCACGCAGCGCCGTCGGACGACATTTCGGTTAAATTTCGGCTGTTGGCCATCTCTCCCGATTGGCCATCTCACCCGACTTTACCCTACACAGTCGCTTTCAGACACTCAGACACCTTTAGACACTCAGTCGCCTTCAGACACACAGTCGCTTTCAGACACTCAGACACCTTTAGACACTCAGTCGCCTTCAGACACACAGTCGCTTTCAGACACTCAGACACCTTTAGACACTCAGTCGCCTTCAGACACACAGTCGCTTTCAGACACTCAGACGCCTTTAGACACTCAGTCGCCTTCAGACACACAGTCGCTTTCAGACACTCAGACACCTTTAGACACTCAGTCGCCTTCAGACACACAGTCGCTTTCAGACACTCAGACGCCTTTAGACACTCAGTCGCCTTCAGACACACAGTCGCTTTCAGACACTCAGACGCCTTTAGACACTCAGTCGCCTTCAGACACACAGTCGCTTTCAGACACTCAGACACCTTTAGACACTCAGTCGCCTTCAGACACACAGTCGCTTTCAGACACTCAGACGCCTTTAGACACTCAGTCGCCTTCAGACACACAGTCGCTTTCAGACACTCAGTTGCATACAATCTCCACGCATTCACTCTTTCGTTCATCTACTAAAGATTCATTCTTACACCTCTCTTCACGACGTTATTCCATTCGACATACTATTTAGCCAATACTTTTAAAAATAGTTCATATTTAGTTTACCCATTTTAATGCTAGCCGTTAAATTCACAGTAATTTTATCTTTTAGGCCCTTCAGCCTAATCAAACCTAATTATCCGCTGGTGCCTACAATTTAATTGCTACTTAAATCTCCATTTTGTGGCTGTACTTAGCAACACATCAACCTCATCTACAGCTAACCACACACCCAAGAAAACTAAATTTAATCGGTTTTTAGATCCATTGAGTCAGGAAAAGTGTTTGTTTCAATTTTAAAAAAAAATGGTCTGTGTTTACCAGCCATAATTAAAAACAAAAAATAAAACAGAAAGTTTTAATTTAGAACTCAGTTACCAGCTGTAGATTTTCAAATAATACCCAGTCAAGGAAATTACTTAAATCAGATTCACTGATTATATTTTCCTGAATATTATAAATGGCCAATAAACAAATAAATTATATAAATGAAAAATATAACCTGGAAATTCGTCTGTTTGTTTCTTTTGGTATTTACAAACATCTTAAGTGGTTCTAGTAAGAGAATAGGATCAAAACAGAGTGACGAGATCGCTGTTAAAGTGAACTCATGGGTCGTACTTGTGTGCTCGTTACTAGAAGACAAGACAAACATCATCTATATATCGCAAAGCTCATACAGAACAGACAGTTTGAGGACAAAAGCTTTTACCACATTCTATGTTCCAGATGAACCTTATTTGGATCGAATCCAAGTTGAAGAGTACATTTTAATTTGAGTCAGTGAATGTGCTAACAGGGAGCTGACACCTGTTGCTGACGTCACAGTTGGTTAGGATGAAGTAGATGTGAAGGGGGAGGGGGTTGTGTAAGGGTTTGGTGAGAAGAGGAGGAGTGAGAGGAGGTTTAGGCGTGGACATGAATCGGCTTGTTAGCCCACGGAGTGAAGTCGGCCCGGCGGGCTTAGGAAGTACATCCTGCCACAGACTAGCCTCTTCGTGTGCTTCGAAAAATAGCCTTACCACATTCACAATTAATCAGAACTAGACTTTTATCGCAAATCATTTCGTTTTAATAACATTAATCTTGGATGTCACTCCAAAACCTTCCTGCACCAAGGGATATTATATAAAACACCATCCTTCTGCCCATATGTTTTAGATCGTCAACAAACTTTACAAATTTAATCTGGGTCAGACTGAAATTTACACTTATACAGAGTGTTCATTTTAAGACGGCTCAAATGCATTTCATGCTTAAACGGTTGATCTGAGCAAAAAATGGTAGAGGAAAAATTTGTTACCCGTCACCTCTAGTTTCAGAATATGTAACTTAATTTTTGATTCCTTTCCGCATACGCGGCTGACGCGCGACCAAAAGTGAGGGTTCGCAGTTGAACCCTATTTTCATATACACAGTTTTAAAGAGTATAAAAAGTTATGAAAGAAACCGGAAATCGCAAATCGATATCATCAAAATTAAAGGTGCTAGGCCATTTCAAAATCTGGTATTTATTAATCATATCCTCAGATACAGAGAGCAGTTGATAACCTCCTGGATAACCTGGCATGCGAGCCAGAGGAGGCACCTTTGAAGACACAATACATGCTTCACAAGTTGAGTAAAGTGCATTATTTGATAAATTAAGGAATAAGTTTGATCCTTTACATGAAAGATATTGATCACTTAAATATGTGGCAGGTTTCCAATTTTTTTGTGGTAATTAAACGCAACTCTCCCAAAATTACCAAATAATTATTAAACCTTCTTGTTTGTAACAGATGTAAAATTAATTTTTAGCCATTTTATGTATGCTTGAGAACATCTAAAGCTCTTAACATTTGATTTTTCTTAGAAAAATCATTCGGAAAACTACTTATTTCCCGATATTAAGAAAAATACTAGCTTTACTGCCTTGGCAATTATTTTAGTAGAAAGAGGATGAAAAAATACATAAAAATGACCTATCGCGTGCTCTTCTTTCTCTTTGACAACAAGTTAAAAAATTGAAATATGATTAATAAATACCAGATTTTGAAATGGCCTAGCACCATTAATTTTGAAGATATCGAATTGCGGTTTCCGGTTTCTTTCATAACTTTTTATACTCTTTAAAACTGTGTATATGAAAATGGGGGTCAACTGCTAACCCTTATTTTTGGTCGCGCGTCAGCCGCGTATGTGGGCAAGAATCTAAAATCTAGTCACATATTCTGAAACTGGTGGTGACGGGCAACATATTTTACCTCTACCATTTTCAGCTCAGAACAACCGTTTAAGCATGAAATGCATTTGAGCCGTCTTAAAATGAACACCCTGTATAAAACATCATCCTTCTTCGCATATGTTTTAGATCTTCAACCAGCTTTACAAATTTAATCTGGGTGAGACTGAAATTTAAACCCATATAAACTGTTACTATTCACTAATTAGAACTCGTTAGTAATTTTCAACTGCCTTTTGAATCATACAAAAAAAAGAAAAATTAAATTGGGAATGCTAAAGCACAGGAATTAACGACGTTCCTCCTAAATTTTAAAAACTTACAGTTTAAAAAGTCAAGTATAATGGTTGATTAAACGCAAAAAGGTATACAAATCAACAAGTACCTAACATTTCATCAATACTTCATTGATATCATTTGAGTAATTTTACTGCATTCACTTTTCAATAATATTTTTTAAAATTTATCAGACGACACAGACCCTAATGCTGGCTATTTTCATGTACAAACGATTTGTTCAAGTAGCACATCATTTAACTAAGATTGACTGTAATATCTATTAATCTATAATAATCAAACTATTAATCACAGATTAAAAAGAAAAACTTTACAAAAAATTTAAGTAAGTAAAGTAGTAAAGTAATCGCCTATTTTTTCAGGCGGGCTTTACGTCCAACTACCAATTAGGTGTCGTGGACGGAGGTGACTAGCAAACATACTTTACTGTAAATTTCTTTTATTAACCATTAAATAAAATCCAAGGTCTAAGACCGGGGAATCGAACCCAGTACCACAATAGGTGTTAGCTTTCAGGTATCGCCTCTAACCGCTCTTGGCCGGAGGCGACTAGCAAACATACTTTACTGTTAATTTCTTTTATTAACCATTAAATAAAATCCAAGGCCTCTAGACCGGGAATCAAACCCAGTACCACAATACGTATTAGCTTTACAGGTATCGCCTCTAACTGCTCGGCTACCGTAGCGCCTAGAAAATTAAAGTAATTATGAGGCTAAAAAATTAAAAAATTTTGTTTAAAAAAATGCTTACACCAACATACTTTAATGATTTTGTTTATTTTAATAATTTTTTTAATAAAATTCGTTATAACAGGATGAAAAAATAACTGTGCCAGTTTCGGTCATATGTTATACTTTTATTATGCCGAGGTTTCGACCTAAGAACTAGGTCATCTTCAGGGCTGTGAAACATATTTAGTGTGTTAACAATAATTATATTACAATGAATATGTATAATGGTAACGAAATTTGCAAAATTATTTAGTAGAATGTAATATTTTACATCATTAAAAGGATTGGTGCGTCTTCTGTCTTGTCTTGCTCATGAACTGAATGTGATCGGTTTTATGTGTTTGGTTGTTGAGGACGTCAGTGTTGCCAATTGTCAAGTATTTTTGTAAGTTGGCGTATTAAAACTGTGCAGGTAGAACAGTTGTATAAAGGGTTGATCGTCAGAAACTGTACGAAAAAGCGTTAGGTTTAAAAACACCCAACTTTGACCATTTTTTTCCCCCCTCTATTTCTATTAAAAGATAAAATTCCCAAATTTTCTTTAAAATATATAGGGCAAATCCTCCTTTATAAGTGTAATTTTTTTTCGTAATAGCATAGATTATTTAATTTTCGAGGAAAAAGATTCCAAAAATGGGCAAAAACAGCAGTTTCAAAAAATTGTTCTTGTTCTTGTTCTTCTTCTTGTTACCTTTTTTTGTACTCGTAAACAACGTAGCTATGTTATTTAAATTGTTGGTGTCAGTTTTGAAATTTAGACTGTTTTCTGTCTTTGATATGTATTGTAGGTATATCACTTCTAGATGACCTAGTCCCTTAGGTCGAAAGCTCGGCATAATACGAGGGTCGTTTGAAAATTCCGTGCAAAAATAAAAACTACTTAATTTTTTGGGGTAAACCTTTTTAATTTTTCAACATAGTCTCCTTTTAGGCTTATACACTTCGTCAAACGCTGCTCTAGTTTGTTGATCCCTTCCGAATAATAGGATTTGTCCAAGTCTGAAAAATAGCCATTCGTTTCTGCAATCACCTCCTCGTTTGAATAAAATCTTTTTCCCGCCAGCCATTTCTTCATATTGGGGAACAAATAGTAGTCCGAGGGAGCCAAGTCTAGAGAATAGGGGGGATGTGAAACGAGTTGGAACCCTATTTCCATTAATTTTACGACCACAACTGCTGAGGTATGAGCTGGTGCGTTGTCGTGATGGAAAAGGACTTTTTTGTGGGCCAATCGTGGGCGTTTTTCTTGCAGCTCGGTTTTCAAACAGTCCAATAACGATAAATAATATGCACCTGTAATAGTTTTACCCTTTTCCAGATAGTCGATGAGGATTATTCCTTGCGAATCCCAAAAAACAGTCGCCATAATCTTTCCGGTCGAAGGAACGGTCTTCGCCTTTTTTGGCGCAGATTCCCCCTTGGTCTCAGGAGTGTAGTGATGTATCCATGTTTCATCCACAGTGACGAAACGACGCTTAAAGTCCTGCGGATTCTTCTGGAACAGCTGCAAACCGTCCTTGCAACACTTCACACGATTTCGTTTTTGGTCAAGCGTGAGCAATCGCGGCACCCATCTTGCGGATAGCTTTGTCATGTCCAAATGTTGATGCAAAATATTATGTGCCCGTTCATTCGAGATGCCCACAGCACTAGCAATCTCACGCACCTTCACTCTTCTGTCATCCATCACCATATCATGGATTTTATCAATGATTTCTGGAGTAGTAACCTCAACAGGGCGTCCAGAACGTTCAGCGTCACTTGTGCCCATATGGCCACTCCGAAAATTTTGAAACCACTTATAAACTGTTCTAATCGAAGGTGCAGAGTCACCATAATGTTTATCAAGCTTCTCTTTAGTCTCCTGAGGCGTTTTGCCTTTCATAAAGTAGTGTTTAATCAACACACGAAATTCTTTTTCGTCCATTTTTTGAAAATCACTCGACTTCCTCGATTCAAACGAATGCCAAACACAAAGAAATAGATCGATCTGGCTGAAACTTGGTGTGTGTTCTTCCAAGAAATGCTACTAACTAAACATAACCTCGATACGCGCCAGTGCTATCTCTCTGACTTTGCACGGACTTTTCAAACGACCCTCGTATATCATGACTGAAACTGGCAGTTATTTATTTTTTTCATCCTATTGAAACTATGAATCAGTCACCAAAAATAATGGAACAGTAAAATTCGTTATATTTGGACAAATACTAGACACAATTATTTGCAATACGGAGATCATCTATCTAGTACATAGGTTTTAGATGGTAATATAACAAACCTTAATTGAACTTTACTAACTTACAAATCGGTTTGTTCATCACCAAATCATTGACCAGGATGATAGGATATCATTGTTGGGCACAAGAACGGTGGATTTAAATTCCTTTCACAGATTTGATCGCAATAGAATGTCATTAATTTTAAATATTTAATAACACTTGAGAAAGCGCTTTGGAATGGTTTAGTGCGGGTCTCTAATTGCCAAACCCATGATTGCCTGACTAGTAATCATAGTTTGTTACTGCCTGATCAATAATAGCCTAATAACCTCTGGGAACTAAGAAGGTAGTTAGAATGGCCTCCTTTAGAACGTAGCAATGTACGTCAGCTGTAATTCTCTGTCATTCTAGAGATTTCATTGGTGAAACAAAGCTTTTATTCCGGCAATTAGAGTCCCATTTACGATTCCTTCTCTTAGCTCTTGCATTAACAAGTAACCTGCATTTATGCAGATTTTCGAATTAAACTTTACACCGGAGGTACTAGCTTCAAAAAAAAAAAGAAGAAGTTTTTTGGCAACTTTCTTGTTAACGACTCCATCAATTTTCTCAGACGAGAGAAGAAGCTGCAAGAGGACAAAAGTAGGTCAATCCTATCCAGATAAACCTACTGCCTTTAACAGTTCCCTTTGCTTCAAACAGCCTTTAAGATATAGTTGCTCTACTCTAGGCAACTTATTTGTTTTAATGAACCTCGTAAAACATAACTTGAGGAAATGGCACGGAATATCCAGGTGCTTTGGGATTACACAATTAGTGTTCTCAGATTAGTCTCCTCAGTCCCAAAATTTTGATTTTTCGTCTTCCATAAACTTAAAAAAAAAAAAAAAAAAAACTTCCAACAAGATCCTTAAAAATGCGTACAATATGTTTTCTTGTTCCACAGAACGTCTTCCTGCACTTTCTCGGAAGCCACTGCTTTCTAGGACGGGTTTGTCTATATCAGGGGAGATCTGGTCTGTGTCCTCGCACGCGTGTGAATGAGTTGCGTGAATGTAAGTAGGTTTAGGATTTTTTTTTTTTTTTTAAGTGCAATTTGTAACCTTTGACTTTCTTATTTTAAGACAATCTACTTTAAAATTGACTACTGGTCCATCTAAAAGAGTTTTCAATGAATTAAACAACTTGATAAACTAACACTCTTGAGGTGCTCGTGAACACGTTTTCTTGTAAAAACAAACGTAATTTCTCATAAGAAGATAAAAGGAATCCTGGAAAAGTGATATACCGTTTGAAAGCCCATTAAGGCAAGGAAACTTTTTACTAAAAAGTGCCAGCACCTAGGTCTGATAATGGATCCCGTAAGGGCCTAATGAGTTTTCTTAAAAATTTCGATTACTTTTATTTTTTCCAGTATCCAGGAGGAAGATTGAGGCTGTTTGGAGAATAACTTATGCTTCGAAATGGTGTCAATTTTTAGCGAATTTATCTGTCTTTCTAATCGTGTCATCAGAATCGAATTCAGACTAAAACTTTCTGAGTAATAACATTTTTATTGGAAAAAAAGTAATGATTTTTGAAAAAAATTTAAAGTGACGTCACTCAAAGAACAGTGGAAAATATGAAGTTGGCCAATACGTCATTGAACTCCACTTTAGATGTACTACACACAGTAGGCCTGTGCACAATACTTACTGGTTCACCCTGTATATAGGAATATATCTATTAGGATGAATGTATTTATTACGATGAATGTATTTATTAGGGAGTGTGAATTTATTAGCAGGAATGTATTTATTAGGGTGAATGTATTTATTAGGGTGAATGTATTTATTAGGACGAATGTACTTATTAGGATGAATGTATGAGTGGGTGTACAAACTTTGTGTAAATAGGTAAATTTTAGGCGCCACAGTTGCCGAGCGGTTAGAGGCGAGACCTGTAAAGCTAATATGTATTGCAGTACTGGGTTCGATTCCCGGTCTAAGGCCTTGGATTTTATTTAATGGTTAATAAAAGATATTTACAGTATGTTTGCTAGTCGCCTCCGTACAAGACATTTAACTAATTGGTAGTTGGACGTAAAGACCGCCTGGAAAAATAGGTGATTACTTTACTTTACTTAGGTGTTTTTAAAATTTAGGCTAGACCTTTATGGGGTGCGGGTAATATCGAGTACTCCAGCCCCAACATTAGTTAGTTAGGTTAAAAGAAAAGACGCGTTATAGCCATCAATAGGTCAGTTTTGACTAGATTAGATGATGGTGTAGATTAGGCTGTTATAGTAAAGTGTCTATTCTCCAGTATAGTTCAGGTGCAAAGGACCTTTCTATGTTGCGCACCTTTCAAATAAGAAACAGGCGATGCTTGTGAAAGATAATCTAGCCTTGAAACATTTTGCAAACGTCCAGTAAGCAATGGAATCTTTTGGTTATTGTTTTCAAAGAAGAGGTGACAAGTTAGAGCTCTTCGGAGGAAATGAATTTTTAAAAAAATCAACAACTTAAAACGATAAATGAAACACAAGTACCCGTTTTTTTTAACCCAGGATTATAATTCAAGTCTCAAATAAGGAGACTGAGAATTTAAGTGAGATAGAGGAGACTACAGTTTTTTCCCTCCTGACGTACAGTGGTGCCGGTTGTTCACAGAAGATTTTTAGACGTGTGGGGGCAGTTATCGGATGTTGAGGAGATGTATATATCCAGTATAGAAACCATCAAGATACCTCGTGCTTCCCCACAAGGTCTTAATATTGGTGGAAGTGATGAATACGGTTAATTTCTTACAGTACCAGCAAGGAGTTAAAAGATGTTTAAGGTCACATTTCTCCCCCAAAAAAAACCTTTTAATGATGAGGAATCTATTCCCTCCAAGATCAATAAATTGCTTTAACTTCAACGTATGGAACGGACCTAGTGCTTAGAGTATACTGAATTTCCACGCGAAGATGCCAGATTCGAATCTAGCTTTTTCTCTTCTAGAAGCTTCTTATAGCTCAATGTACGGGTCTCGAAGGCGAGCAGTGTATTGAAAAAAGCTCCAGGCGCCAATGAACTCAGATGTTGGCGCGCCTTGAATACAAAAAGAAAGAAAAGAACGAAAGACAAACTCATCTTGAAAGGCAGTCTGATGCTGTTGAGCATCAGGATGGAGATTTAGCTAATATTACTATTGCTGAATTTAAATTTTGGCAGTTTTTGGTTATTTTTTTCATCCCTAACTTTTTGAAAGTAGATAAAAGCAAGCCTGACTATTGAGCATCGAGTCAGGCCAAACTACAGGATCGAAGGGTGGCTTAAATTACTGGCAGGATAAAGGAGAAATCCAATCAAGTTAAGTAAAGTTAGGACTCGAAGTAAACTTTATGGAATCTCGCGGTTTCGTTCTCTATTGATTTGGTGGCCAACCTCAGCTACTAAATTATTTATTAAACTTCCAAAAGCAAAAGTTTAGCCTTTACAGTTGCATCGTTGCAAAGATAGGCAGGCCATAGTAAAACACGTATTGCCGCAAAATATTAAGTTAAGGTATGTTTGAAAACTTGCCCTTAGCTTAGTTAATTATATGCCATGGAGAAAAATAGAAAAATTTAGTGGTAAATTACAAATTATTTTAACAGAAAACCGCTTTAACTTTAGCAGAGCAAGACATAAGCTCGACTAGAGATACATCAAGAGTTAACACTAGCTCGAGAACTTTAACTAAAACTTTAATTTGGTATACCCTGTTTTTGGCAATTTTTAGTTTGTCTGAGTTACGGTGGTAAACAAAAAAACAATGTTAAAAGTTAAAGATTTAAATCTATGGTGTTTAATACACAAGTAGAATTTACAGAAATTACTAGGAGTCATTTACGAGAATGTGAACAAACAGGAGCCATTTTCGAGAATGTTAATAATCAATTAACACTAAACCTACCACGACCGGTCAATTGAGTCAATTTTTAAATTTGATTTAAATTTTTTAAGCACAACGTTTTCATTCCGCCATTAAACTTCACGACTTTACGACTTAAAATATGTATACAATTGTTTTTTTAATATTTACTTCTTTTCCTAATATTTGATTTTTCAGAAAAATTTGTAGTCCGTCTTAACTACGGGGACCGGTCATTTGACCGGCTGAATATTTTCATTTTATTTACTTATTTTAATATTTTATTTTATTTATTTATTTTTATTTTTTGTAACAGAATTCTCTCGAAAACTCAATTTGATAATGCATTTATCGGATTATTGTTTGCATGTGGTGCATATGAGGCAAAAAATGTACGATATTGCCCTTTTCTATGGTACAAAAAATAGGGACGAGCATTCTTCTCAAACACTGTGAGCAGATATGTTAAGACGGAAATTTTGAGGTTTATTCGAGTGGATCAAAGAAATCATCGCTTACAAACCGATAAATCTGCTTTGATTTCTAAATTTTGGAACAAATTCTTAGAGAACAGTCAAAACTGTTCTAACCAAGAGCATAGATCTCTTCCAAGGACATTTGTTCCCAACAAAGTCAAGATGCAGATTTACTCGGTACATGCCAAATAAACCGGACAAATTTGGTATCAAATCTTGGCTAGCGTTCGATGGGCTTTCCATATTTGGGAAAACGTGAAAGCAGAGAACCTATAGTTCCGCTTGGGGAGTTTGTCGCTCTGAAATTAGCAGAAATGTATACAGCTCGTGGAAGAAATATAACCGTGGAAAATCTCGGAGATGGCCTCAACAAATAGCTTTCAGTATCCTAGACTTCGGCCCGGGATAAATCCATGGATTTTGGATAAAAAAGGAACTACCGGAAGTGAAATTTCAAGGCAAAATTTGTGTTACCATTGCAAAAGCATGACAAATATTAGTACACGAACAAGTGGTCGGAAAACAGCCAAATAAGATACTGCAAAGGCAATAAGACTAAAAAATGCTGTCTAAACTTTAAAAATACGTATGCGGGAAATGTGCAATTGAGAAGGCTATAATTATAAAAAAAATGATGCAATAAAGAGTAAAATCTACGAGAATTATATTTAAACAAAAGAAACTATTCTTTTTCATAGTAAATAATTATTATCTTCATTCTAAAATAAGAAATTTAAGTAATTTTGAAGTCCGGTCATTTGACCGCTCACGGTAGGAATAGTTATGCATAAATGTCGGTAGGTTTAGTGTTAATAATCAATTAATACAAAAATTAGACAAACATATTAAAATCTAATTATTATAATATTAAATCTGCACGATTACGGTACCGTTCTAAGTACTAGAAAAAGCAGAAAAAGTACCAGCAGTTTGGTATACCAAGTTCAAATTGTCCCTTTTTAAAAAAAAAAAAATTGGGCACTAATACAAATATTAGCCCATCCGAGCAGTAAAGTGTATGTAGAGATTATATTTCATGGCATTTGAGAAATAATGGAACAATTTCGGTTTGAAATGTACAAACAGTGGGTACAAATTAGACAAAAGCAGATGGTATTAGACATCTAAAATGATGAAACCTCACAGCAATGAACGAGATTTTGAATAATTTAATAACACTTCTGTATGCAGTACTAATAACTAATTAATTTTTAGACCCTATTTTATTATGTGGTTTGCCACTGTCTGCAGCTAATTATTTTAAACAAGTGGATCGGAGATTAGGCTTCATTGTCCTCGTTTAGGCCTTTTTAGCCTAGGCTCCTGTACTCTTTAATTAAACCGTACTTACCGTATATATTCTTTATATTCGGAAATTAGGAAAGAAACTTGATAATTAGCACAGGTGTTAGAACCGTACAGTTTCTAAAATGGAACATTAGAGGAGCTTCAATCCTCCCTTAACATGAAACAAATGTTTCACATAAATTTAATAGTCCTGTAGTAGGCACAATTTAATAGTGTAGTGGGTACACAAAAAAGAATGGAAACCTCTGGGACCATTTTTTTTAAAAATACAGCTAAACTGTACCAGCTTTTTTTAATAATGTAATTCCAGCTGGACGATTTTATAAAAATCTGAATCTTCTGTCATCGCTGACCAAGAATCACATGATATGGATTGGCTTAAACGTTTTAAATAGTTATTTTAATTTACCAAATGTATTCAGGTGACATTCAAATTACGAAAACAGACCTGCCCTCCACGAACTATTAACAATACCGACCTACCAACTTCCAGGTTCGTTATCTAGGGCTCTATCTAGACCGTAACCCGGAATCTTCACACAATACTTAAAAGACAAGAACAGAAAAGACGTTACAGACCGAAATCCTCCATGATCGTACAAGACAAACTTACCCTTTATAAAAAAAACACTGTTACAAACAATATGGAGCAGAATTGTGTGGCTCCGCCAAACCATCCAACATCCAATCTAGCCAATCTTTTCCATACACTGCCAAGAAGGGAAGGAAGACACAAATACATATACATAGAATGTAAACCTATTTGTAGAAACCATGTTTTAGAAATTCACGTCACCATCTGTACCACTGAAAGTAAAAATTGGGTTCTATTGTTGATTAAAAAGTAGCGAAAATTGGGCTCCGTTAATTGGTTAAAGGAAATAAAAATTGGGTACTACTGTTGTGTGAGAACAAATAAAAATTGGGTTCTATTGTTGGTTAAAAAGTAGCGAAAATTGGGCTCCGTTAATGGGTTAAAGGAAATAAAAATTGGGTACTACTGCTGTGTAAGAGCAAATAAAAATTGGGTTCTATTGCTGGTTAAAAAGTAGCGAAAACTGGGCTCTGTTGTTGGGTTAAAGGAAGCAAAAATTGGGTTCTACTGTTGTGTAAGAGAATATAAAAAATTGGGTTCTTTTGTTGATTAAAAATTAGCGAAAATTGGGTTCCGTTAATGGGTTAAAGTGAAAGTAAAAAAAGTTAGGGCTATTTTATTGGAAATGAGGAACTCTGAATTGGCTAGTGGATTGAAAACAATTAATAAAATCAATACAGTGGGAAGAGCGAGCCATGCGAAGAAATGGGTAGTACGATAACAGTCTGAGCGAGGATGAGCAGTAAAAGTTGACGACGACTTGCGTCAGCGGTTCCCTGCTCGTTGTGAATCGCTGGTGAGTACCCTTGAGTGTCCCTGTGTCTTCTAAACCAAGTAGCAGAACATATAGTGGCGTAGCAACGATCTGGCCCCTCCATCCTAACTCCCACCTTATTCACCAAGACTTACCAATATCATCTTACATCTGCACTATCCTTTTGTATACAAGCGTATATACACTCACACACTAACACATCTAACTATAAAGCACGTACACACACAGCGATTTTCATATTACACGGCGGTTTGGTGGAACAGTATGGGACGGTGAAGGGAAGATCTTGGAAGTCAGGTTTGGGCGGCCCCTAGCAGTTGCTGAACGATCTGAGGCTATCTAAGCCACACATACACTTGGACCCAAGAACATTGCATAGTAAAATTGAGAACAAAAGCTGTATGATGAGGTAGTGCGTGCGTATGTGAATGGTACGTATGTGCGTTCGAATGAGAGAGAGAGAATAGAAGAGTAGGTATGGTTAAGTGGGGTAAAGCATCAAAAACCCTTTGTAGAGAAGGGCTGGCATACATTTACCGTGCCCAGTATCCCTAAAGAGGCCAGTCTTACCTTGCCACTATCTGCACTAGTTTCTCCATTTGTATGTTACCTTGCAACATTTAACGCTATATGTTGCCGAATTCACTCTGTAAGCACCCTACTCGGGGTCTAAATTTTGATTCCACTTAATCTCTATTAAAACAAATAAGAATCTGCTCTGAACACCCTTACGTCTTTTATACCGCAATTAAGAAAACCCTACTTGATACATACAATAAGACGACAAACATATGTCCTATATAATTGGAATTTATTACAAAGCTTATGATTATTTAAACTATTGAAATTAATTACTACTCATTATTTTTGGTGACTGATTCATTGTTTCAATAGGATGAAAAAATAACTGCCAGATTCAGTCATATTTTGAATTTTTGTATTAAGCCGAGCTTTCGACTAAGGGGTCATCTTCAGGGCTACGGGACATATTTACAGTGTGTTAACAATAATTTAAAAAAAATACAGGGTGTCCCAAGCTATATGGATAACGACTTTTTCTCGGAAACTAAGATAGCTAGAAAAAAAACTAAAAAATACGTGTTCCCTTAGTTTTTTTGTTAGAAATCCAAATTTAATTTGCAAATTTTTTTCGGTGCTTCCAGAAGCGAGATACAGGCACCAACTTCAATTTTTCAAATGGGGAGGTGTGGTTTTTATTTCAGAAATAGATTCCTCTATTTGTATTAAGAAAAATTTACTCGAACGGTTTTTTTCTGTGAGCGATATTTTACAAGTTATGAATGAAAACATGATTCTTATAAGAAATTTCAAAATGATAATATTATAAGGGTTTTTTGATTGAATAAAAAGAAAAGTGCTATTTTATTATAAATTTTACTCCTCATTAACATTACAGATAATGCTCGAAATGGCCTCCACCATTTGAGATGCATAGACATGCTCTTTCCTGCCAATTGTCCCTTACTGCCAAAGAAATTGATTTGGCTTTAACCGAGTTACAGGTATCTATTATTCTCTGCTTTAGTTCATCTACAGATACAATTCCGGCTTGATTCTGATACCCCTAGATTTAGAAATGCTTTTAGATAAGCAGAAATAAGGAAAGAAAGAAAAAAGTTATGAATAATCACCTTGTTTTTCAGGTATCCCCAAAGGAAATAGTCCATAGGTAAGCCTGGTGAGAGAGGTGGCCACTGAATCGTCCCCCGTGTCGATATAACACCATCAGGCATGTAAAGAGATGTCTCGATACGCAATTTGATGGGCTTTACATCGACACTGGGGACGATTCAGTGGCCACCTCGTTGGATTTCTAACAAAAAACTAAGGGAACACGTATTTTTTAGTTTTTTTTCTAGCTATCTTAGTTTCCGAGAAAAAGTCGTTATCCATATAGCTTGGGGCACCCTGTATTATATAATGTAACGTAATTTACAATTGTAAATTAGGTAAAATAATTTTGTAAATTACGTTACATTATACACATTCATTGTAATATAATTATTGTTAACACACTGTAAATATGTTCCATAGCCCTGAAGATGACCTTAGTCCCTAGGTCGAAAGCTCAGCATAATAAAAAATTCAAAATATGTCTGAAATTGGCAGTATTTTCTCATCCTATTGAAATAAAAATATTTTTACTTTAAATTTTTTATAAAGTTCGTTAAAACATGTCAAAGAATAAATTAGATGGATTCCCACGCAGAGATGCAGGTACCAAACATTTGGATTTTCTCTTCCTAGGAGCTTCCTGCAGCTCACTGTTCGTCCGGTGATGGACAGGGTATTATCTGTAACGGAAGAACACCGTCCTGGGACCGGCAGTGCATTAATGCCCCAATTTCTGCACCATCTTATTCCATCCACATAGAAACAAAATTTAATTTCCTCAAAAACCACCTAATCTTAAAAAACATGATTTAACAGGTAAACAGACCACACAAACAAGATCCTGGTGAATCCCCCGAAATTATGATAAATACAATTTCTTTTTATTTTATTTACAAGTAAAGTAATCGCCTAATTTTTGAGGTAGTTCTTAACGTCCAACTACCATTTCGGTGTCGGTGGACGGAGGCGGAAGATCATACTTTACCGTAAACAATTTTTTTCTAATAAATAAAAAGTAGTCATACGCTGGATTCGATCTGGGGACCTCCCACACACAAAGCCAAGCTCTTGACCACTAGACCAAGACCCGCTCCTATATTTTCATTAATAAATAGTACATATCTTTTTATCTGTTGGTTACAAAAGCTTTGTTGATTTACAAGGATCATTATAGCTGTCAAGGATGGGCGGTGAGTTAAAGAACGCCCAACTTTGAACCTCACCAGACCCCCATTGACTACTAAAAACCCAAATTTGAGGAAAATCTGACAATCTTGGGTGCTTATCTAGAAAATGGTCGCAACGATCATCAATTATGCCTAGCTAACTGCATACTTAAATGGATCAGCAGATACAAACTGCATAGCTAACCAGCTCAATGCAATTGATTTTCAAGAATACCAAGATTATTTTGGAATCTACGCAGTTGAAATCACAAAGCAATGGCCAGCGTTTGAACTATATCATCGGTAAATGTGTAGATTACCTGGTTCTAAATAAAGCTATATAACACCAGAATGGCTTTGAGGCAAGATAGTAATCTCCTAATAAGATTATAGCACATTTGTTGGGAGTACAGGGTTACTACCTGATATTATGCTAATGTTAATCACCAAGGGTCAGGAGGATAAATACATTCCTGGTCGAACCTCATCTCTCCATTGTGTACGAACATCGTGAACCAGTTGGACATTCAGTTCAACTTCATCAACATTTTGCAACACTATACGTTTGTACCTAACTTACCAGGTTATTTTTTCGTTACCATTATCATATTTGTGAATAACCAAGAAAGAAAAACACACGTGGCGGCTTGCAAATGTCAAACCATCAGGCTACACTGTTGATTACCTCAAATAGATTAAATTTGTATTTAAGGAATTTCCTGACAGTCTTCCCACTAATGCAGCTTTTTGGGCATCTGCTATTCTTGCAAGAAGGAGTCCTAATTCATCTGCCGTCTCCACTTTAATTTTTTGGGGCCAGAATAGTTCGAGAAGATAATAACCGGTGCTAATAATCAGGGAACGAGATTAGCTATGCGGATGGGTGCATTGGATTCCCAAGCGGAGATCTCTGGTTCGAATCCAGCTGCTGACCCTTAGATTTTCTCTATCTAGGAGCTTCTTACAGCTCACTGTCCGGTGATGGACAATGTCGTCTGTAACGAGAGTACACAGCGAGGTGGCCGGAGAAAAAAAATCTCAGGGCGTCAATAACCTCCGATGTTGACGCGCCTTTAATCATTAAAATAAGTAATCAGTACTAGGCTTCACCCATTCGAGGCTGCAAAAACTGTTTCAGCCCCTACGCCATCTCTAGGTATTCCTCAACTTCTACAGCTCTTAAAGAGTTCATGTTTCCGTCACTAGGGTACCGCAATGTCGATTATATCGCTTCTTTGTTAATTATACGTTTATTTAGCTGTAAGAAGCTTCTAGAAAGAGAAAATCTAAGTGCCAGTACCCGGGATTCGAGCCCGGGATCTCCGCGTGGAAATCCAATACTCTAACCGCATAGTTAATCCCTTCCTCTAATTCTAAATGATTTTTTTTGTTTAATAAAAACTAAATTTTTTGGAACCTGAAAGATAATCTTCATATTGGTAATGTAACTGCATTCGTAACTTGTTCGGAATTAAAACTTTGAAGTCCTGCACCCGATCTGAAGTAGTATATTGGTAATGCACGAACCAATTTCTTGTGGGGAAATTCATAACTAAACAACGAGGCAAGACAGTGAACAGAATTGTACAGAGTTCTCCATTTATTGATATTCTACTTTAGAAACACGAAAATTTATAAATTTTTAGATCAGGAAAAGAAATATGTATTAAACAACAATATGGGTCAATTTATTTAAGTTATACATAGTTAAGTTGCACTTAAATATATGGTATAGTAATCGCCAACTTTTTCAGGCGGAGCTTAACGTCTAACTGCCAATTAGGTATCGTGGACGATGGCAAAAGCACGTACTTTGTCGTAAACATTTACTCTCTATCAAATAAAAAGTAGCAATACGCAGGATTTGAATTGGGAATCAATTACCATTTATAAAACCATTAAATCAACACCCGCAGAAGTGCCTCACTTAAATTAAATAAAGGGAAGGGATTAGCTATGAGGTTAGCATACTGGACTCCCACGCGGAGGTCCCGGGTTCGAATCCAGCTACTGACCCTTAGATTTTCTCTTCCTAGGAGCTTCTTACAGCTCACTGTCCGGTGATGGACAGTGTTGTCTGTAACGAGAGAACACTGTCCGGAGGCCGGCAGTGCACTGGAAAAAGCTCCGGGCGCCAATAACCTGAGATGTTGACGCGCCTTAAATAAATAAATAAATAAAAAAAATTAAATAAATTTCTTAAGCCAAAAAAGTTGGTAAAACATACATTGTACGAGGGTCGTTTGAAAAGTCCGTGCAAAGTCAGAGAGATAACACCACTGGCGCGTATCGAGGTTATGTTTAGTTAGTAGCATCTCTTGGAAGAACACACACCAAGTTTCAGCCAGATCGGTCTATTTCTTTGTGTTTGGCATTCGTTTGAATCGAGGAAGTCGAGTGATTTTCAAAAAATGGACGAAAAAGAATTTCGTGTGTTAATTAAACACTACTTTATGAAAGGCAAAACGCCTCAGGAGACTAAAGAGAAGCTTGATAAACATTATGGTGACTCTGCACCTTCGATTAGAACAGTTTATAAGTGGTTTCAAAATTTTCTGAGTGGCCATATGGGCACAAGTGACGCTGAACGTTCTGGACGCCCTGTTGAGGTTACTACTCCAGAAATCATTGATAAAATCCATGATATGGTGATGGATGACAGAAGAGTGAAGGTGTGTGAAATTGCTAGTGCTGTGGGCATCTCGAATGAACGGGTACATAATATTTTGCATCAACAATTGGACATGACAAAGCTATCCGCAAGATGGGTGCCGCGATTGCTCACGCTTGACCAAAAACGAAATCGTGTGAAGTGTTGCAAGGACGGTTTGCAGCTGTTCCAGAAGAATCCGCAGAACTTTAAGCGTCGTTTCGTCACTGTGGATGAAACATGGATACATTACTACACTCCTGAGACCAAAGAACAATCTAAACAATGGGTTACCAAGGGGGAATCTGCGCCAAAAAAGGCGAAGACCGTTCCTTCGGCCGGAAATATTATGGCGACTGTCTTTTGGGATTCGCAAGGAATAATCCTCATCGACTATCTGGAAAAAAGTAAAACTATTACAGGTGCATATTACCAAGCTGCAAGAAAAACCTCACACCTCAGCAGTTGTGTTCGCAAAATTAATGGAAATAGGGTTCCAACTCGTTTCACATCCCCCCTATTCTCTAGACTTGGCTCCCTCGGACTACTATTTGTTCCCCAATATGAAGAAATGGCTGGCGGGAAAAAGATTTGATTCAAACGAGGAGGTGATTGCAGAAACGAATGGCTATTTTTCAGACTTGGACAAATCCTATTATTCGGAAGGGATCAACAAACTAGAGCAGCGTTGGACGAAGTGTATAAGCCTAAAAGGAGACTATGTTGAAAAATAAAAAAGGTTTACCCCCAAAAATTAAGTAGTTTTTATTTTTGCACGGACTTTTCAAACGACCCTCGTAAATGGCCCCAGGCACGAACAAAATTTGGGGCAAATTTTTTGGTACGCTTAAGCTGGATAAAATGATGTCCTACGTTTAAAGAGTGGTTCCAAATAAAAACAACTAGCACAGAGGAATAGAAGAAGAATTGGCTGAGCGAATACCACTAGCTGGTTGGTGGAAGCCTGTAAATTAAGGCAACCTAGGCCTGAATAATCCAGATGGTTTACATCCACTGTTTGCTGCATTATGCAAAGCAATAATCAGTGCCCGAGTGGTTGCCCAACTAGCCCAAAGTACGTTTCCTTTCTCTTACCAAAGGTCTGGAGATCGCTTCTTACCTAAATTTTTAGCGCAAATACTTGTTTCACTTATAAAAATAAATGAATATAGATAGATAGATAGATAGATAAACTTTTGTATTTGATGTTATTAACATATTACAGGGGTTCTGAAAAGTACAATAATTTTAAATAACCACTGTTATATAGTAATAAAATAATTAAACAAAATTAAACTTTTCTTTGTAAACAAAAAATAAAAAATAATAATAATCATACTGATATAACATTTTTAGCTGCAATAAATTCTATTTCTATTTCTTTATTCATCCTTCACAAATGATCTCAGCTTTAAAGACTCTATTACATAATAGTAGATCTGATTTAGGCGGTCATATGCGTTTATTTTTAGAATGTTTATTAGCTGGGACTCTTTTTGAAGAAACTCTCCCAGGTAGTGTCTTCTCATCGGTGAATACAGCGGACAGACTAGGAGAAAGTGCTCCAGGGTTTCATTTCTATTTAACTACTTACCTGGCGTCGAGGTTACCATGATCATTAAATGAATATATTTATTACTATTCGACACGTGATCTGTATGTCTTAAATGTGTGCTTGAATACATGAATTTCTGAAAATGTCAGCGTACATCCAGAATATCAGCTTACATTAGTGCACATGTCAGCATGCCAACTATGAGCATTCTGCTACTTGTCACTTTTGGCATATTCTGTTCAAATAGTGAAGTCACCAAGATAGTCAAGCGGCGGACAACGGCAAGGAACCGTATACTGAGATGTACCATGGTACTTAAGTCTTGTTCTAAGAGAATAAAAGAAGTATCTTCTACAAAGGATGTTCTTCTATTGCTGGTTTTATGCGACATAACACGATTGTTTTTTATTCTAAACAAAGGTTTCAGATTCTGACTTTAACTATGTTTCTTTGCTCGTATAAAACTTGCTGACTCAGTCTAATAAGTTGAAGTCTAAGGCTGGAAACATAGTGGAGCGGCGAGCAAAGCGGCGAAAACAAACACAAGTTAACATATGGACCACGCATAGTGGAGAGCAAAGCGAAGATAGAGCAACGCTACCAAGAGAGAGAGTAGAGCAACGCGTTGTGACATGTTTGATTTCTTCGTTCTTATCGCGCTCAATTTTCAAAGGTTAAAATGGATATTGCTGCATTTATTGGTGTAGTTTTTTTAAAAATAAACCTCTTGAGGGACCAAAAGGATCTTCTACATCACAACCGATTTGTGTTGGATAAGGATTGGGACAGGATTAATGGGGTTAACATTGAGATTCTTCCTTTTTCTTGATTAACATGCCTTCAACACTGGCTGGTATGTAATCAAATGTTGAAATAGATATTCTAAAATACGAATGAATCTTGCTAGGATGCACCCGAAGTGGTTGGTACAAGTGATGGAATTTACCAAGTTCATGTCTAGTCATGTTTATATCATGAACACTGCAGCTCCTGCTTCTAAGCTGTTGTAAATACACAAATTTTGCAAGGAAGAATTTTTGTATAGAAATAATTCCTCCATCATGTCTTGGCGAAAGGAGAAACGCGATTAAACTCGGACTCTATGTGCATGCGACTTGTTACTCGTCACTCTCTCTGATTTGAAGCAACTACCATCGCTGCTTTTTTGGCCGCTCCACTATGTTTCAAGCCTGTACTGATTAATCAATCTCTGAGGAGCATGGATATGAGGTTTCGAAATCGGCGTGCTAAGATGAGAAAAAAAAAACAGTGACATTTCCCAGCACTGTGTACTGTGAAACACATTTTCAATGAAGTTTCTTCAAGTCTGGGTACCAAAAGTCATTTAGGTATTTAGGGCAACCAGGCGGATGAAGTAAGCTCTTCATTTCCCTTTGGCTTTGTACCAAAAACTCTGTACAGAAGCGTGGTCGCAATACAGTATTTGGGCGAATTGAATGTAGCCCACCTTTTCTGTACATCAATTACAAAGTCACCCAAAAAAAAGCAATAATATCATTAATATTCAGAAGTATCACAAGTTATCATCAAGGAACTAACAAGAGTCGTCAAAAAGATTATAGTCAATAGTCTAACCATGCCTTGCTTCCGCAAAAAACTAGCAAGCCATGTACAGAGTTTTTTAGATACAGAGGTATCTATAATTTCATATAATATGTAAAGGTATTGCTTTTAAATTGTATTCTGTAAACATCTTAGCGCCCTGAGCTTTTTTCAGTGCACTACCTGCCTCCGGACAGTGTTCTTTTTGTTACAAACAACACTGTCCATCCATCACCGGACGGTGAGCTCCTAGGACAGTAAGAAGCTCCTAGGAAGAGAAAAATCTAAGAAGGCCAACAGCTGGATTCGAACCCAGGATCTCTGCGTGGGAATCCAATACGCTATCCTCACAGCTAACATTATATTGCACTACATTGTAAGGTAATATAAAATAATTAAATACTTAAAGTCGTAACAGTATTTTGTGGCAATGATGGGCAATTGTTTAGCTGTGTGGGATTGTTCAGTCGAATTTCGATGGGTGTTCAAGATTTGGGGATGCTGTGTTCTCCTCAGCCTCCCTTGTAGTGGTCCACATAGCTAATCCATTAAAGCGGACGCTTCTTGACCACCGCCTCTTTGCTAACCCAAAACCACAGCTTCTTTCCTCTTCTACCACTCTTAATCTTTGCAAACGGAAGTATTTCGCTCTCGTTTTCAAATTATCGATGATGAGTTTTTCCTAACGGAAGTATAATGTTTTTAAACCTCATGAGGGAGACAAAAATTGGTTCTTGTAATAACAGTAATCATGAGCAGTTAAAATTGTATGTTTTGTTAGTCGATTTGTAAGAAGCTCCTAGGAAAAGAAAAAAAAAATTTAAGGGCCTGCAGCTGGATTTGAACCCGAGACTTCCGCGTGGGAATCCAATACGCTAAACGCATAGCTAATCTCTTTTCCTAATCACAAGTGTTTGTAAGTGCAAAGCACTTACTAATTTGTGTTATTAATTTCAGTACACTATAGTCACTAATCTTTTTTGTGTGTGTTTTTTTTAAGATTTTGGAGGCACTTTTAAAGCAAAACCTCAGAGACAATTAGACCCCATTCATGTTCCTAATCCTTACTACCAGTATTTATGTGTGATTTTTTAAGAATAACGTTTTTAAAAAAAGCATTCTAGGTGGAAGAAAATGGGTCCATTAGAATTAAATAGTAATCTCGAGGAGTATACGAGAATGGGGAGATCTTACAGAGCAGAATGGTTTTTAATTAGTTGTGATCTACTAAACATTGCGCTTGCGTCTGGACAATATTAAGCAAAGTGTCGCTGCAGACATGGAACATGTACAATAATACATATAAGAGGAGTTGGAGGGAATGGCAAACAAGAAAGTGCGCGGGCGGGGAAAAAAAACCCACGGTTGCAAGTGGCGCCAGATTGGCCGCTCTAACGTGTTCAAAAAAAATTGTCACACATGGTGGCTTTCCACTTTTCATTACCATTTTGGCGACTGACAAACTTTCCTAATAATTATTTTATTTTCCTTTATTGTTCCATTTCCACAAAAATAACATTGTATTCTGGTTCTGCGTTATATTTATATATTTTTTCTATATTAATAAAGACTTTTTATAGTAACAAACCAGAAAACTAACCAAACGATTCTATATCTCTAAATGACCGAAGAATTAAATCGCAAAAATATAAAACAAACTGATTCAAAACAACCGCACGAATCATGCAATGTTATTTTTGAATCCCTTTTAACTAAAAGTTGGTTGGTTTTAATATTAAATAGTAATGTAATGCATGCTTTTTTCAGGCAGACTTTACGTCCAGATATGTGTGGTAAACGGAAAAGACTAGCAAACATACAATTTTAACTGTCCTTGAATTTTCCGTTTTTCTTTTTTCCAGTTCTATAAGCGTACACTGATATTACAGGATCCAATTTTCCTCCGTCTTGAGGATTAAAAACTACATTATTGAAAAAAATAAGTCCTTTTTGAAGTTTTCGTGATGATATTTTTTGGGTTGTTACCTCTCAGATGTATCTCATTCTTCTGGCTTTACAATCTGAATATTGTCACCACAATGGCGGTTATTATTGAAGTAGCGTTTAAAGTGTGGCTTTCTAAATCAGAGATCCCCAGTTCGAATCCCGCCTTTAATTTCTTTTGATTTGTTAGAAAAAAAAAAAAAATGGTACGTATAATAGAAGAGAATGTGCATCTGTTCCCCTTAGTTGTGGGGAACTCAATGTGGTACACGGATGGCTTCAAAATAGAGGAGGGTGTAGAAGCGGGAGTGTACAGTGCTATACGGAAATATAGCTTTTCGGTTAGCCTAGGTAAACTAGATTCAGTCTTTCAGGCGGAATAATTCAGTCTAGGATCGCGATTTTCTCGGACAGCCAGGCTGCTCTAAGAGCTATTGGTTCCTATCAGGTTAACTTAAGGCTGGTATGGGACTGTCTGGGTGCCCTGGCGGATATCAGTGGCCAAAAAATGGTTTTCCTGGTGTGGGTACATTCAGGATATAAAGGAAACGAAGTAGCAGATTTGCTGGCCCCTGAAGGCGCTGCTAGAGACTTCGTTGGCCCGGTGCCCTATTTTGGGGGTTTCCAAGTGCCTTAAGAGAACGGCCATTAGATAATGGCTGCAGAGGAGGTCTCAGAAGTGGTGGTTGGCCATCACTGAGCAGAGACAGGCGAAGAAGTTCATCAAGGGCTACTCGGCCAAGGCTGACTGCAGATTTTATCCGTCAAGGCTGTGTGGTTATTAGGATAATTGTAAGCCTATACCCTAAGACCGGGCCACTGCAGGCTCAGGAAGCACATGCAGTTCAGGGCGTGGCGGATGATAGCCTTTTGTAGGTTCTGTCGGGAGGAAGAGGAGGTGGAAACAGCACTGCACGTGTTCTGTTAGTGTTGTTACTTCTCGGGGAGGAAAAAACCAAGGCCTGTGAGCTTTACCCAAGAGTAGCTCTCCAGAATTAAGAGTCTGATTAAATGGACAGGTCTGGAGGGAGAGCTCCTAGAGTAGTGGGAGCCACAATAGATCCTTGGGGTGCCGTAGGCCTTCTAGGCCGCCCTGCTAGAATCTATCTATCTATCGGGTTGGCAAATAAGTTCGTTCGATTTTTATTTTGGTATAGATTCATTCTGATTTTCTTTTTTTATTCTCGGCGCAAGCGCACAACTCGATTGTTCATTTGAAAGAATATGTTAGGCTTAACCTTTCTATGGATTTCGGTTTAACAAACATTACTATTGTGCTTGCTGTGTAGCTGTAAAGATGGAAGAAAATAAAGTGCATTTTCGTCATATTTTGCTCTATTATTTTAAAAAGGGCAAACGAGCTGCAGAGGCTTATAAAAAGATATGTTGTGTTTTTGATGCTGTTGTGATGATGCCTTAACAGAACGCGTGTGCCAAAAGTGGTTTGCCAAATTCCGTTCTGGAGATTTTGACATTAATGATGCGCCCCGCTCCGGTCGCCCGACCGAGAATAATTCAGAAGATGTCAAGAGCGTAATCGATAAAGATACATGTGAATCGGTGAGAGAGATAGCAATAGCACTCAACATATCATATACGAGTTCCAAAAATCATTTGCGCCGGTTGGGATACGTTTCTCGGCTCAATGTTTGGGTGCCGCATGAATTAACCGACGCCAACTTAGCCACTCGCATATCCATTAGCGATTTGCTGCGGAATCGTCAAGAAAATGGCCCATTTTTAAAGAGGATGGTAACGGGAGATGAAAAATGGGTCGTCTACGATAATGTAGTGCGTGAAAGATCATGGAAGCACTGCAGTGAGCCGCCGCAAACAAGCTCCGAAGAAGAGTATGCTCTCCGTATGGTGAGATTATAAAGGTATCATCTAATACGAGCTGTTACCGTCAGGCAAAACAATAGATTCAACTGCATACTGCTTGCAGTTAACCAAATTGGACCTTACAATCCGCGCAAAACGTCCAGAATAGGCAAATCGCAAAGGTGTCGTCTCCCACCACGACAAGGCCAGACCGCGTACGTCATTGACCACTCGGGATAAACTGCTGGGACGTTTTGCCTCATCCTCCGTATTCACCGAGCCTAGCACCTTCTCTTTATCATTTATTCTGATAGTTGCAGAACTTCATGAACGGAAAAACTTTCGATAATGAGAAGACTCTCAAAAAACATTTAGATTGGTTTTTCGTCGATAAGCCAGAGACGTTCTACGAACGTGGTATAATGAAGTTGGTGGAAAGATGGCAAGAAGTTATCAATAAGAATGGTCAATATATAAATGATTAAAATGTATTCTGTGTATCAAAAAAATTGCTATTTATTCCACTCTCAAAAACCGAACGAACTTATTTGCCAACCCATTACTTTTATTTGAAAATGTGTCCAATCAATTATTTAGAGAGGTTCTAGAGAACAATAATTTAGTAAGAAAAATGAAAGATTACTTCCGCGAAGTATGTGGCTTTTTACGGTTAGGTAAATAAACACAGAACGTAGAAGTAAGGTCTGTAGCGGCAACTCGATCGTTAGGACAGTTTGAAATGAATGTAGAGTGTATAAATAAGTATAAGCGTGTTGAAAATGGGCCGTCTGTTCCCGCCTCCTAAAAACCGGAACGGCGGGAAACTGTTCGTTGCCGCTAAAAATGTACATCATCGCTTCTCCTCCCCTTAACTCACAGACCGCTTCTCTCCACTAGTGTCCGTAAAAATTGGATTAACGACAATTGCATTGGGTGCCTAGGGAGAATTTTATCTGGCATCCTTTAATGACGTTAGATGGAACGAGCATGCGGCTAGCGCACAGAGGGATTCATTACTGGCCGCTAGCAACCACCACTCACCATTCTGACAAGCATTCTCTGAAGGCGTATTACACTCTATCGCGCTGCTAACTAGAGCTCTCGATTGTCCAGCAAAGCACTAACATATTGCCTACAAGGACACAGAACTGTTAACACTACAAGCTGGTGTAAACCAACTCGTTCGACCTTTCTTTCTCCAACTCGTATTTGTAAATGAAAAAGTTGTGTTTTTACATATCCATATAGCTCGCAGTAGCAAGTATTAAAATCATGTAGATATTCTGGTAAATGTCAAAAATAGGTGCCCCGGAAGTGTGGCCTAAAATCGTAGTGATTTCGATTTGCTGTTACCATGTAACCCGCCATATTTAAATATTAAGTGGTTATTATTTCGCCCCATTTTACACTTGGAAAGAAAATAACCACACATAATTCTATCGCAACCGCTAACTACGGGAAACACGAAACTAGAGTTGAGACACATATTTCATAACAAAGCAAACCAATAACTCATTCATCACAAATAAAGTTAACAAAACATGAAGCTACCCACATCAAATTAACATGTTTCTAATAACTATAAATACGCATATGATGGCAATCTGATATAATGCACATTGCCTGTAAAGTAGATTCAAATTTTTTAAGAAAACACACATTAGGGCCTTATGTGATCATTATCAGACCTAGGTGCCTGGAACTTTTATAAAAAGTTTCCTTGTTTAATGGGCTTTCAAACGGTATATCATTTTCCAGGATTCTTTTTTATCTTCGTATGAGAAATTACGTTTTGTTTTGCAAGAAAACGTGTTTTCACGAGCACTCAACCGTGTTAGTTTATCAAGTTGGTTTAATTCATTGTAAAAACTCTTTTAGATGGACCAGTAGTCAATTTTTAAAGTAGGCTGTCTTAGAAGTAAGGAAGTCAAAGGTTACAAATTGCACTTTAAAAATTTACTTCTGATCTCAAAAAAAGTACTATTTTTATAATCGAAGGTTAATTTGCTTAGTTTCAAATAGGGTACAGTAGAAAATTTTGAAACCAAGTCTAACAGATAAGGGAAGTTTATTTGTAAGACACCTAGTTGTATTGATACCTAATTCAGATATAAGGATTATCTGTTAGTGGGTTCAAAGGGTTGTTAAGGCTTATTCACATTTTTTTCTTTTTCAACAGGGTAGTTGTGTGTGAAATTGTAATTTGGAGTAAATACAAACTGTATGAATTTTTGTTTAAGTACTTGTTTAAAACATTTCCCAACATTTTCTGAATTATTTCAGTGAGATCAAAAGTAAATGTTTAAAAGGCAATTTGTAACCTTTGTCTTCCTTATTTTAAGACAATCTACTTTAAAAATTGACTACAGGTCTATTTGAATAACTTGATAAACTAACACTGTTAAGTGCTCGTGAGCACGTTTTCTTGCAAAACAAACGTGATTTCTCGTACGAAGATAAAAGGAATCCTGGAAAATGATATACCGTTAGAAAGCCCATTAAAGCAAGGAAACTTTCATAAAAAGTGCCAGCACCTAGGTCTGATAATGATCACATAAGGGCCTAATGGGGTTTTCTTAAAAATTTCAATTACTTTTATTTTTCCAGTATTCGGAGTAAGATTGAGGCTGTTTGGAGAATAGCTTATGCTTCGAAATGGTATCAATTTTTAGAAAATTTATCTGTCTTTCTAACCGTATCATCAGAATCGAATTCGGACTAAAACTTTCTGAGTAATAACATTTTTATTGCAAAAAAAAAGTAATATTTTTAGAGAAAAAATATTAAGTGACGTCACTCAAGAACAGTGGAAAATATGAAGTTGGCCAATACGTTATTGAACTCCACTTTAGATTGTACTACACACTGTAGGCCTATGGACAATACTTATTGGTTCACCCTGTATAGGTATACGTAAATATCTTTTTACTGATTTATTGAATATCAAGAAAAAGAAACTTTTAATGCTTGCTTTGAATCATAAATAAGAAATAGTAGTAAGTCCAAATGGAAATCTTGCGGTACACCAGATCGTTATAAGATAATCCGAATAAACGTCGATCCACAATAGGGGAAACTTTCCCCTCAAAATGCCCCGAAACAATTTTCCTAGAATTCAAAAAACAAAAAATCCAGAACAGCGAAAAATCCACTTAACTAATAAACTAATACTACCGCTTTTTGTATTTCCTTTGAAATCCCTACCCATAATTGTCTTTCATCGAATTTCTGATAGGGTGGAGGGGAGTTAAAAAATTGAACTTAGAGAAATATCAGACCCTTTTTTCGAGAAAAGTCTTTAAAAAAACAGAAAGAACCTTATTAAAACCTTATCTTAAAGAGAAGCCTCCTTATTGTATTGTAGCATCCTAAGTGAATCATCTGATTCCAAGTCTTTCTGGCGGTACCGATAAAATCTGCCAGAAAACAACACTTAAAATGTTCCAAATAAGAGATTACAATAAAATAAAGGACAAAATGTTTTTAGACACTGATTATGTAAGTAATTCTACGCTATGGTATTAGGGAGCTGTTGTCAAAAAACGAGTTATTGAGCTGTACTATTTGGAGGACTATTAAACCTGTCAACGAGGGGGCCTAGCTGTCACATAAGTCAGAATTGTGTCCAATGTTTACGAGCTGAACTGCCGTCGCCGTCTCCAAACTCACACAAACTATTAAATTTTACTGGCTGAATTTCTGTTTTTTTTTTACATAACAAAAGAAAATATTTATGTATTTACATTGATTTTATTACCCAGCTAATATCTATTGGGAAAAGCTAATAAGTGTTTTGTGTAAAACAATATAATGTATTTTATTATCTAACGCGTAAGGTGCCACGATAGCCGAGCGGTTAGAGGCAAGGCTCGCAAAGCTAATATTGTATTGTGGTACTGGGGTTCGATTCCCGGTCTAGAGGCCTTGGATTTTATTTAACGGTTAATAGTAAAAGAATTAAATAATAAAGTATGTTAGCTTGTCGCCTCCGTCCGCGAAACCTAATCTAGTAGTTGGACGTTAAGACCAACTGAAAAAAACCAGGCATTTCTCCTACATTTTGTCTAAAACGTAAAACAGGAGGTGGTACAGATTTTTTATTTTAAGTTTTTCAACAGAAATTAAAGTTTTGGGAGTCAATGGGGGGGCCATAAAAAAAAGTGAAGTGACCCTCTAAGCAGGAAAAAATGGACTGCTTTTGGTAAATAGCTCTGTTCCCTAAAGTGCTATTACTGTTCAATGTACAGACTTGCCACCTGTATATAATAATAAAAGAATCAATAATAAGAATCAATAATAAAAGAATCAAATTTGGAACTTAATTTCCATAGACTATTTCATATCTTCAGATTTTGTCGCAAGTGGCTTTTAATATATTATTCAAATTTTGTATATTGATTACAAATACATAAATCTACAATTTTTACTATTAATATTTTACACTGAAATTCGATTAAGAGGAATTTTTTTGAGAGAGGTTCGAGTAGATTCTTTCTAAAGTAGGCGCCACGGTAGCCGAGCGGTTTTGAGGCGAGACCTGCAAAGCTAATATGCATTGTGGTACTGGGGTTCGATTCCCTGTCTAGAGGCCTTGTATTTTAGTTAAAGGTTAATAAAAGAAATTTAACAGTAAAGTATGTTTGCTAGTCGCCCTCCGTCCACTGACACCTAATTTGGTAGTTGGACGTAAAGCCTGCCAGAAAAAAATAGGCGATTACTTTACCTTACTTCTTTCTAAAGAGATAAGAACAAAAAAAATGACTCCAAAAATGTTTGGAGTTTCGACAAAAATTTGGAAGTTAGAGCTTTAAGGATTAATTTTATTTTTTTTTTAAAGTTTTCGGTTTTCCTCAATAAAGATAAGAGAAATTTTGGGAAGAATCGAAATAGTTTCCGTTGCAAGAAGATAGTAAATATAGAGAGCTCTAGTGGAAGTGACCAGAGGCAAGTTGCTGACTGGTTTGATGACATGAGCTGGCTGACAGTTCTATCTCAAATCAACCTGTACATCAAATCTGTACAATTTTGAATATTTAGCCACTTGAAATGAATTAATAGACTGTCCAAAATGTACAATAAACTAGTACGGCAAAAAAAATTGTATAGGCGCAACTATTAACGAATAGAAATAGCCCGTTTTTCTCGCTGAAAAGCACCAGTCTAGGTCTAGAATTGATCTGGGGGGGCCCTTGCACTCTGTGAATTCCAGCTGATATACTAGATTCCAATGGAAATTAACTATTTCCACTTTCCACACCTATTTATTTAGCAGTCGGGGCCCTTATAGATAATGTAGCGGTTTCTTAGCCTTACAATCCTTCGCCAAATTTATGAATACTTAAGGGCCCAAAACCCTTATGATAGGAGGAATATTCGGTTGTGGAAATGCTTGTACAGCAATTCCTAAAGTATCAACTTGGTATTTTCTTTCTTTAAGATTTCATTCTATTCAGTCAAACTTATTTGGTTTCATTTTTGTGAAGTATTAACCTCTAGAACTACCACACCAGTCAAAATGGCTGGTTTGGTAATTATTTTTTTAAAATTTTAAAATATTTCATGTTACTTTTTTTTGCTCGCAACAATGTCATGACTTTTGCAGCGATAACTCAAAAAGTAGTGTAATGAATATATTTTTTTTTCTTATTATTCAACGAATATAAAATAATTTTGAATCATGACTACTTATACCCAGCACCAGTCAAAATGACTGCTACCAGTTGAAGTGTAAAAGCATCCAGTAATTTGCTTACCGATCATGAATTAACAAGTTTACTAGTTTTGTATAACTGCAGTTTCTTAGATTTTTTGGGGGGCATTGGCTTTCGCCATACAGCCAGCTAGGTGCTTATCACTAGAATATCACTCACTCTCCATTCTTACTTATAAATACATTCGCTTCACACATTCATCCCTCTACTATATCCAACTATTTACATACAACTAATGGATGGATCAGTACTCTATATTCCTGCCATCCTTATAGCTTAACCGAAATTAAATCACGTAATCCTTCTGTAATCATTTTCTTCCATTCATTCTATAACTTTTAAATACATTCATATTTCATTGCTAGCTCTGCTATAGACTTAAGCACATATATGTTGGTGGAGAATATTATGTGTTCGTAGCGAAATGTTGCATCTAAATACCTGTATATGTCGTCAAACATTCGTTTCCTTTCTACCACATAACGTGGACATATCATTATTATATGTTTGAAATCCTCCTCCTTATTGCAATCTACGCAAAGAGGAGAGGACCTTTTGTTGATCCTGTGTAGATATGATCCGCACACCGCTTGGTTCGCTCTCAGCCTGCTTATTGTCGTAACAACCCATTTATTAGTGACAGTTCCCCTTAAACCATGGTTGTCTAGGTAACTGATTTGCCATAGTTTTATAGAATCTCCCTTTACTGTAATCTGTCTGCCATTTTTTTGTGCTGCTTTTGTAATTATACACTTGATATCGGTGTGTGGTAATTTATAGTTAGCCATTTTCCCCACTATTGGTGGCTTCCTTTGCAAGTTTCTCCACAATTTCATATTCTTTTATACCACAATGACCCCCTTACCCACAAAAAATTAATTTTTAGAGTTACTTAGAATTTTTATTGGAATCATTCTGTATGATGGTGACAATTATCAGGAAAAATCAGGATCGATCATAATGCTAATGCAAAATCTAATGCAATCATGCCCACTATCATTCGAAAATATATTTAGATCTGGAGACGTAAAATGTGTCATGAATATTGCACTCATCTTTTATAATAATATAATAAATAATAATAAAATTTGAGCTTCTTACAGCTCACTGTCCGGTGATGGACAGTGTTGTCTGTAACGAGAGAACACTGTCCGGAGGCCGGCAGTGCACTGAAAAAAGCTCCGGGCGCCAATAACCTTAGATGTTGACGCGCCTTAAATAAAAAGAAAAAAAATAAAAATAAAATGGGTTTATAATTTATAAAAACGACATATTATTTCAATTAGTATAAGGTGAGAAAAATGATTACAAATATAAACTTTATGTAATCATTATTTCTGATTTTATTTTTATAAGCCCTGAAAATGGCAAAACGATCTCTGAAATTTTAGGAAAACCTGAACGATATAGGGAATGGAATGCTCTGTTATTGAGGATGATGAACTGTATGACAGTGAAGGTGAATCAGAAGACAATTGAAAATGAACTATGGCGGTACCCAAGATGAAGTTTTTTTTTATAGTGATAATGAGGTTTTAGAGGAAGAAAATGTTCAGGAGTCCGGTGAAAATTTTTGCAATCGAGTCCATCAAGGATACTCCTCTATAATTTTGAATTTCGCTTGACTTCCCTTTCTTGTTGTTAGGAAATATAATACTTTTCTTAAAACTATCTGGAACCCTATTTCGATGCCAAATTTTATTAAAAATTAGTTGTAGGGCATTCACAACATCCGCTGTTGAGTATTTATAAAATTCTATCTGGACAGGGTGCTTTGTTATTTTTACTTTTAATTAATTACTTGTACTATATTTCGTTTACTGTAAAATCTGCATCTAGGAATTCATTATTTATAAGTGGCATTACATAAGATATTGAAGATGACATGAGGGGAGGGTTTAAAAGTTCTTTTAAAATGATTTACCCACTCTGTAATATGATGCTGCCAAATTTTATCAAAATCAAGCTAAGATTTTCAGATTTATTAGTAATAATAATTTTGGAGTGGGCCTCACATACATGGGGTTAACTCCTCTCGAAGTACAGCGTCGAGATCCCCAAAAGGCACATATACATAAAATAGTAGTGATAATAATAATGTTGTTTCCTTGCACTACCATTTTTTCGGACAGCTATAAAGCATTAGGATTTGAGTCCAGAACTCCACGTTGAAATCCTGGTGCCTAAAACCTAATACGTATATATTATCTCCATAACAAAAAAAACTTAGTTTAAAAAGTTTAGTATAAGGGGTTGATTAAATGACAAAAAGTTACCACCAAATCACTAAGTACGAGGGTCGTTTGAAAAGTCCGTGCAAAAATAAAAACTACTTAATTTTTTGGGGTAAACCTTTTTTATTTTTCAACAAGCCTTTTAGGCTTATACACTTCGTCCAACGCTGCTCTAGTTTGTTGATCCCTTCCGAATAATAGGATTTGTCCAAGTCTGAAAAATAGCCATTCGTTTCTGCAATCACCTCCTCGTTTGAATAAAATCTTTTTCCCGCCAGCCATTTCTTCATATTGGGGAACAAATAGTAGTCCGAGGGAGCCAAGTCTGGAGAATAGGGGGGATGTGAAACGAGTTGGAACCCTATTTCCATTAATTTTGCGACCACAACTGCTGAGGTGTGAGCTGGTGCGTTGTCGTGATGGAAAAGGACTTTTTTGTGGGCCAATCGTGGGCGTTTTTCTTGCAGCTCGGTTTTCAAACGGTCCAATAACGATGAATAATATGCACCTGTAATAGTTTTACCCTTTTCCAGATAGTCGATGAGGATTATACCTTGCGAATCCCAAAAGACAGTCGCCATAATCTTTCCGGCCGAAGGAACGGTCTTCGCCTTTTTTGGCGCAGATTCCCCCTTGGTAACCAATTGTTTAGATTGTTCTTTGGTCTCAGGAGTGTAGTGATGTATCCATGTTTCATCCACAGTGACGAAACGACGCTTAAAGTCCTGCGGATTCTTCTGGAACAGCTGCAATCCGTCCTTGCAACACTTCACACGATTTTGTTTTTGGTCAAGCGTGAGCAATCGCGGCACCCATCTTGCGGATAGCTTTGTCATGTCCAAATGTTGATGCAAAATATTATGTACCAGTTCATTCGAGATGCCCACAGCACTAGCGATCTCACGCACCTTCACTCTTCTGTCATCCATCACCATATCATGGATTTTATCAATGATTTCTGGAGTAGTAACCTCAACAGGGCGTCCAGAACGTTCAGCGTCCCTTGTGCCCATATGGCCACTCAGAAAATTTTGAAACCACTTATAAACTGTTCTAATCGAAGGTGCAGAGTCACCATAATGTTTATCAAGTTTCTCTTTAGTCTCCTGAGGCTACCGTACAGTTTTAAAAAGATGGATCCACAATCATTTTGACTGGTTTTTGGTAGAAATAGCTTTGTCTTAAGTGTCGGTAGTTCTAGTGTTAAATTAATGCAAAGGTATTTTTTCAGGGAACGAAACTGACCAGAAAAAAAAATCACGAATTCCAAAATTCGTGGTGCCTTGACAGGAGAATAGCTAATCTCTTCCCTCACTTTTATTATAATTTGTATTTTTCTTAATTCATTTTTATAAAATGCGTGTTACTTTATCGAATTATTGTGCAATTAATCAAAAAACCTGTTAATGTTTCTTTATCATTGAACGCTTTGACGTAGCGAAGTTTTCTCTATATATTGAGACAAATGTCCTCTCTCTCTCTTTTTGTCTGTTTGTGGCTAGAATAGAAGAGTTTGCACATCTCTTTTGCTCTTGTTGCCAAATGCCAATAGTGGGGGTACCATTCCCCTTGTACTGTTCAGGCTATAAGAATGGGCAACGATTGTAGTGCTCCTTCAAAAAAAGATTCGCTGTTTTACACAAAGGTGGGATGAAATCAATAGCCAAGGTTCCAGATTGTCTGGAATAGAGGAGACTGTAAGTTGTCAGAGTTTGACCCGTTAGTACTAGTAATCCTTGCACAACAGACAATATCCTTTGCACAGATCGATATTACCAACTTGCTAAAGTAACAAATAAAAGCTTCTGCAAGTCAATGTGGCTGACCTCAAACTCTGTTTAGAACAGGAAAACACAGAATTATCAATAGGAATTTAATTTCTACTAAGATCATTTCCTTTGCTAGAGCCAAATTGTTTTTATATACGATAAATTATTTGGCTTTTAGCGGCAAGTATCTAAATTTGCCGTTCTGTTCTTTACCGTTGATCAGTTTTTATTTCAAGCTCTCGCCAAAACGAGCTATATGGTAAACAAATTACCTTCTTTTTTTTTTATTTGCTACTAACTTTACTTAGCGCAAGCAGCCCTGACACATGCTAGGTAGTTCATTTTTTGCCTTTTCAATGTTTAATGTAGCAAGGGATTTAAACGTCCTTCTTACACAGATATACAACCCATCCAATTGATAACTCCCATAAATTCACCCAAATAAATTATAATATTTTATTCAAACAAACAGTTTTATTATAATCTTAGACTCTCGTATCCTTCAGAATGACCTCTTCCCTGGTTTGGGAATGCAGGAAGGCCCTAGAACTACTGGCGCGGCACAACAAAGTTCGGTTGGAATGGGTGCCGGGTCATGTGGGTATTGAAGGGAATGAAAAAGCGGATTATCTGGCTAGGAATGGAGCTAACACTCCTTTCATCGGTCCAGAGCCTGTCCTGGGGATCACCAGGGGATCGGTTCGTGCGGCTCTCAGAGAGTGGATCTGGAGGGAGCGCGAAAAGAACTGGGTGGTGTGTCCTGGGGTTAAACACAGCAAGACCTTGATGCCTTGGCTGTGTAAGCAAAGATCTAAAGAGACCTTGTGTTTGGGTAGAAATCAGATTACTCTGATTACAGGCCTATTCACGGGGCACAGTAGGTTTAAGAAGCATCTGCGCAAGGTGGGGCTTATCAGCTCGGAGCCGTTGTGCAGATTATGTCAGGAAGAGGAGGAAACGGCCTCTCACCTGTTGTTCGATTGCGCTATGAAACCTTTGGAACGTTGAGGCCGAAGGAGATAGTAGCGCAAAAAGAACTAGTAGGGAAAGTCCTCAACCTCTTTAGGAGGGGAGGGTTCGCTTACTAGAACTAAGAAGGGGCTGGCACAATAAGTCTTTTGTGGCTGCGGTGCCATGGGGCATAGGTCCCGTCCCATCTACTATCTTAATCTTAATCTCTTATAATCTTTGACCAGTTTCAGACTTTCCATCGTTAAAGCTAGATTTATCAGTTTGGAGTAGAGATTTCGATTTCACTTTTGCTTCCGTCACCTATTATATTAATTGCTGACTGAGTGTTGTTTTTGTTGATCCTAAAGCTGCGGTAAGTACTTAATTTTATCCTAGATTCCTTACGTTACAAAATTATTTAAAGTTTCGGAGCCCCGACGACCGCATCCTCCCCCTATGGCTGGACCTGACTGCAGATAACAATATAGCATTGTATATGTGAACATTGATTTGTACATTGTATCTACATTTATGGACAACTCTAGGTATTGATTTCTGTAAAAGATTTACAGACAAAGAGGACTTGTTCGGATTGTGAACGACAAATACTGTATTAGGAGCAATCATTCCCTTGAACTAGGATAGGGTAGTTTTGTACACAGTACAAACACCAAGCTAATCGTTGCCATGTTTATTTCATTAGGCAAAACTGCATATATGCATCTATTCTGCATAATGAAGCTATTGACTGGATCAAGTTATATGGATCCCCCTCTATACGTGTCATCATTGTGAACTAGTATGTTGCCATCTAAAATTTGTGGCTATTCATAACAGCAGAATTAACAGAGAAAGTTAAGAAGCCCAAAAAATATACTGGTGTGACGCTTTAACCAATTTTCTCATACTGCAATTTCAAAACTTCCAAAAATGTTTCTTAAATCTAGTAATTAAACATATTTAATTCTTATTACCATTTACACAGTGTGTAAATCTACATTACAAAGAAGTAATTCAGAACGATTCAGAATTATACCAATCAAAGTTTTAGATCTAAGTGCATGAAATGAAAATAACAAGTTTAAAATCGTAAAAAAGTAAAGTAAAGAAATGCCTATTTTTTCAGGCTGGCTTTACGCCTAACTTATTTAGGTACCTTGGACGGAGGCGAGTAACAAACATACTTTAATATTGAATTCTCATATTAAACATTGAATAAAAATCCAAAGGCCTAGACCGGGGAATCGAACTCGGTATCTATATCTTAGCTTTACGGGTCTAGTCTCTAACCCGCTCGGCTATCGTGGCCTCGCCGAATTGTAAACCAATTTTTTTTTCTTATTTCAAAGGTGCACAACGTAGAATTTTTGCACCTGAACTATACCAAAGAATAGACACTTTACAACATAGCCTAATCTGCACCAACTAGTCGAAACTAACCTATTGATGGATCTAGCGCGTCTTGCCTTTTAACCTAACTAACCAATGTTCGGGTGGAGTACTCGATATTCCTCGCACCCCATGGGAGATCTAACCTAAATTTTAAAATCATCAATTTACACAAAGTTTATACAACCGCTCATACATTCATCCTAATAAATACATTCGTCCTAATAAATACATATATCCAAATAATTACATTCAGCCTAATAACTACATTTAACCTAATAAATCCATTCCACCTAATAATTACATACATCCTAATAAATATATTCATCCTAATGAATACATTAAAAATATATAGGTTTCGTGACCGTAAATTGTTAAACTTAAGATTCAAGATTGGCGAGGAATCGGTCAAATAAAACAACTAGTCTTTTTGCCAACGTTTCGACAAATATATTGTCCTCTTCAGGGCCTGGATATTACAAATACAAAACAATTTACAGAGTCAGTAGCTTAGAAAATCAGTAATACAAAAAATAAACAGTAAAATACAATAGATTCTTTATAATTATTGAAACTTCTGTAACTCAACCTACCCGGATAGCCACGTAAGTTTCAATAATTATAAAGAATTTATTGTATTTTACTGTTTATTTTTGTATTACTGATTTTTACTGTTTTTTCTATGTTACTGACTCTGTAAATTGTTTTGTATTTGTAATATCCACGCCCTGAAGAAGACAATATATTTCTCGAAACGTTGGCAAAAAGACGAGTTGTTTTATTTGACCGATTCCTCGCCAATCTTCAATCCTAATGAATACATTAAGCTTAATAACTACATTTAACCTAATAAATCCATTCCACCTAATAAATACATACATCATAATACGTAAATATATTCCTATATACGTATACACTGAGCAGAGTGCTCTATATTCCTAACACTCATTTACAACCCTAAACCTATTTACATTATATAACAAACCATTCATACGCGTGCTAGGGTGCCAATCCCTGTCACAGACCCACCCGTTCTGGAAAGCAGTGGCTCCCGAGAAAGTGCAGGAAGACGTCCGGCAAGAAGACAAATGTTAAACCAGTTTTGAGGAGGAAAGAAAAAATCAAAATACCTCTCTGTAAAGTGGTACTTCTAATTAAGAGAATTTGTTCGAACTCAGAATTATTCATTACTCATTTAATTCTCCTTAATAATACATAAGTGTTAGGGCCGTACATTTAACGAGGAAAGTACTTTAGAGAATACCCTATTAATCGAGTTTTCCTCAAAAGATAGGGAAAATATTTATAATAAAAGTTTTAAATCAAATAAAATTTTACCCTTTTCTTCTGTATTATTAAGAAGAATCAAATTAAGAACTACATTTCCGTATGACGATATAGCGGCCCTATCTCGTGTGCAATGTTAAGGAGGTTTAAATTTGTTGCTAAAAGTGGGTTTGAAAAGGAGATTACTCAACTCGAAGAACCCATTTACTCAATGAATTGTTCACTTCTTTTAAAACTCGTTAATTGCGAGGGTCATTTAGTAATTAAACAGACAAATAGCTGTACATCAAAAATGGCTGGTTAAATCAGCAGTTTGAATTATTTTTCCTCGCTATCACCACCAATTTCTATGCACTTGTCCCAACATCTTGCGAGTCTTCTTATCCTTTCAGCTAAGAGAATTCTTTACCTTGAACTCGAAGCCCAGTTCTGTACACTTTTTTTCTTTACCTCTTCGTTGGCGTTGAACTTGTTGTCACGCAAAGCTACTTGCATCGAACCAAACAGATAAAAATCTGAAGGAGGTGGAACAGGATTGTAAGGAGGATAAGGTAGGAGCTCCTAGCCCACTTTGCTAATAGTTTCCAGGTTCAGTTGTACCGTATGAGGGTCGAGCGTTGTCTTGAAGAAGACGTACACATTTCCTCTGCCATCCTGGACATTTCCTCATCAGCACGAGCTTGTCTTTGTTCTCAGTCATGTCTGAGTTGATATAGGCTGTTGATAGTGCCTTGCTCCACCCAAAAAAAGCACAGAAAATCGGTTCATCCCGGAACGATGCTTGTCGCTTAAGCTATATACAGCCACTTTTAAACTTTTTCCAACCTCGCATCAAAATCTCGCCCAGTTCATGCAAATACTGGCGCGTACTGTTCCTTCAATCCGAGAGCATATTCCTGACAGTTGTACACCATTCCGGAAGTAAAAATCGTATCACAGAACGTTGTTCTTTAAAAGTACCGGTTATGCTCTCGTAATTAAGACCTTAAAAGTTATGTAAACTTAAAGCAAGTTTGCCAACTAACAAAAAAGTTTCAATTGCCTGTTTTAAGCATCATTGCCATTATTATTATTATGAGCCGTTGATTTTGAAAGAGAGACAACTCCATTTTATGTTATTGCTAGATCGTATTTAATGATTTGCATTTGAAGGGCGTTAAAAATAATCACAATCATTAATAGACTTATATTAATAGGCTTTTTTTACATTTTTATTTCATATAAATTTAATATGCAATAATGGTTATCCATGTTAGCTGAAAAAAATCAAGGTTTTGGTATGCGCCAATGAGTTGTCTCATTTTCAAAAGCAATGATTTGATGAAATCGTTGATTTTCTTATACTGGAATGTAATTATAATAATAAAAAAATTTAATAGTTTATTTACTTATATATTTTTTCAGAAAATACACCACTAATTAACTAATTATTTTTTATAAAATTCTCCACAATTTTTCACGTTACGAGGGTCGTTTGAAAAGTCCGTGCAAAGTCAGAGAGATAGCACTACTGGCGCGTATCGAGGTTATGTTTAGTTAGTAGCATCTCTTGGAAGAACACACACCAAGTTTCAGCCAGATCGGTCTATTTCTTTGTGTTTGGCATTCGTTTGAATCGAGGAAGTCGAGTGATTTTCAAAAAATGGACGAAAAAGAATTTCGTATGTTGATTAAACACTACTTTATGAAAGGCAAAACACCTCAGGAGACTAAAGAGAAGCTTGATAAACATTATGGCGACTCTGCACCTTCGATTAGAACAGTTTATAAGTGGTTTCAAAATTTTCTGAGTGGCCATATGGGCACAAGTGACGCTGAACGTTCTGGACGCCCTGTTGAGGTTACTACTCCAGAAATCATTGATAAAATCCATGATATGGTGATGGATGACAGAAGAGTGAAGGTGCGTGAGATTGCTAGTGCTGTGGGCATCTCGAATGAACGGGTACATAATATTTTGCATCAACATTTGGACATGACAAAGCTATCCGCAAGATGGGTGCCGCGATTGCTCACGCTTGACCAAAAACGAAATCGTGTGAAGTGTTGCAAGGACGGTTTGCAGCTGTTCCAGAAGAATCCGCAGGACTTTAAGCGTCGTTTCGTCACTGTGGATGAAACATGGATACATCACTACACTCCTAAGACCAAAGAACAATCTAAACAATGGGTTACCAAGGGGGAATCTGCGCCAAAAAAGGCGAAGACCGTTCCTTCGGCCGGAAAGATTATGGCGACTGTCTTTTGGGATTCGCAAGGTATAATCCTCATCGACTATCTGGAAAAGGGTAAAACTATTACAGGTGCATATTATTCATCGTTATTGGACCGTTTGAAAACCGAGCTGCAAGAAAAACGCCCACGATTGGCTCACAAAAAAGTCCTTTTCCATCACGACAACGCACCAGCTCACACCTTAGCAGTTGTGGTCGCAAAATTAATGGAAATAGGGTTCCAACTCGTTTCACATCCCCCCTATTCTCCAGACTTGGCTCCCTCGGACTACCATTTGTTCCCCAATATGAAGAAATGGCTGGCGGGAAAAAGATTTTATTCAAACGAGGAGGTGATTGCAGAAACGAATGGCTATTTTTCTGACTTGGACAAATCCTATTATTCGGAAGGGGTCAACAAACTAGAGCAGCGTTGGACGAAGTGTATAAGCCTAAAAGGCTTATTGAAAGGCTTGTTGAAAAATAAAAAAGGTTTACCCCAAAAAATTAAGTAGTTTTTATTTTAGCACGGACTTTTCAAACGACCCTCGTACTTTCATAGATCCACAAAAAGTAATCAAAATGATTTCATAACTTGAATAACTGTGCTGAAAAAATCATTCACCAATGTTGACAACTTACCATAGTTGCAGTATAATTCCCTAAATTCTGATAGCGCTTCTTAAATATTTTGCAATATAAAAAATAGTGCTATTCGAAATGGACTTACCTCAATTTCAAAATCAACAAATTTGAAATATTGTCGCAATAACACTCACCTTTTATACCTTGCGAAAAAACCCATCTAAATTGCCACCAAATCCAGAAACTTAAACGATTGAAGATTTTTTTTTTTTTTTTACCGTTAGCAGTAATAATTGTGATTACAGTAAGGCAAGATCTGCATGTGTAACCAGAGACTTTCCTTATCCTAAATCTAGACATTTAAATAGAATGTCGATTGAAGGGTACGGTTTATTTGGCTTGAGACAGTCTAGGCGAAGGGCACATACCGCGGACACACATACCACGGACAGTTCAGAGTTTGGCGCCCGTCTGATTTATTCATTGCAAAGGATACGTGGCGCTGCTTGCTAAGGAAACTATAGCCCAGACTCCTTCATTGCTCTAGTCCAGCTCTGGGTGCAAGATAAACGATCCTCTAAGAATGCAGGCTCTCTTTAAATGTGTTTGCTATTTCTATATTTCAAACACCTCTACCACTACTTTATTTTTTGTTCTTCTTATCGAATGCCAATTGGAGCTTACAAATCCTAGGATTTCTGGCAGCCTAGTAGAGTGCGTTAAGTATTTCCTTTTTATCGATAAAGACACCATGGGTTTCTTTTGAACTGGATGTATAAACTACCATTTCTTTTAAACTTATCTTTCTAGGTCTGTGCTTTCTCACTTCGTCCTAACTCTTCATAAGAGATACTAGCACCCAGCACTTGTTTCTTATTTTCTTTTTATGTTTCCTTAATCTTCTACTAAGTAAAAAATGAACAGTAATGCAGATTTTTGTTGGTATGGAGATTAACAGACGATTTAGCTTGCTGTCAAGACCAGACAAACCAGTCTAATCTTTCAATTACAAAACAAACACATTTTGAACAAAACCTTGCTGCAATCTACAGGGTGTACACGGAGGAGAGGTTTGAAACTTTGGGAGGTGATACAGCAGCTCAAATGCAACAAAAAAATATTCTATTCACTTTGGCCCGATTCTCAATAGTGTCCCAAGATAATTGCATTTTTGGACTTTTCCGCCGATATTACGCGTTTTTCACCATAAAAACGGGCCGTAACTTTTCTATTCTTTATCCTACAAAAAAATCTGAGTATTCCAAATGAAAGAGCATTAAATTCCCTATAAACATCCTCAAAATGTTTCTTATAAACAATGAAATTTTTACTTTAATGTCTAAAAAATTTGTTAAAATTTTTTTTAGCGATTTTAGGTAGGCACCTATTGTATTTTATTACTAATGTGTTTTATTGCTACCGTATTTTTTACTTCCGTTTTATTAAATAATAATTGTTATTATTTAATTAATATTAAATAATAATTTGATATCAGCGAAAAAGTCGGTTACGCAACATCCCAGTTTTCTGCATTTACACCCCTCTGTTCGGGGTAGGGTTTTATTAAAAACGAAAAAAAAATCCATATGCTCTTGAAGCTCAATAAATGCACAACTTTTTCTGTAATTGGGTGACTCCTTGATTCATTATTCATTGAAAAAATACAGTTGAAAATTTTAACATAAATCATCGAGAACGAATTTTTTAGAGGTTAAAGTACAAATTTCATTGTTTATAAGGAACGTTTTGAGGCTCTGGGTTAAGCAGATTTATAGGAAATTTAATGTTCTTTCGATTGGAGTAAGCAGATTTGTTGTAGGATAAAGGATAGAAAAGTTACGACCGTTTTTATGGTAGAAAACGCGGAATATCGACGGAAAAGTTAAAAATGCAAATATCTTGGACACCACTGAGAATCGGGCCAAAGTGAATAGAACATTTTTTGTTGCATTTGAGCTGCTGAATCACCTCTCGAAGTGTCGACTTCTCCTCTGTGTACACCCGGCATATGGACCTTCGGATTAAAGCTGTGGGGTTGCGCTAAATGAACATTCCAAACTTTAATCCAATCCTTACCATCTAAAATCTTTTGTAAAATACCCAACGCTGCACCATTACGTCTCCTGTACTAAAACCCTTAAGAATGATCCACCCAATTACCCTCGTTGATTCGATCTGATAAAATTCTGCCACCCAAGATTTGACAACTCCTTATCAATCTTCTTGAAAAGCAGCTTACCCAATACACCTTTTTAGGCGACTGATTATCTTCAATTATCTTCACTAATTCCAACACTAGGAAGTGATACCATTAGGTATCTTCTTCAAATGTCACTCATGTCATCTATTATTGTGGCGTTTCAAAGAATTAGCTCTATTAAAATCCTAAATACAGTGTGATTCAAGGCAATGCAAAACCTTGAATGTAACAATGAAGAGATTGTAATGTTTCTTGAAGGTTAAAAACCAGAAGCCATTATGTATTTCTTAGGAATGAATTCCCGATTTTACTGAAGTATTGTGAGAAATAAAAAGAAGATAAAGAAGAGTATTCTGTATTCAATAAGAAGAGATGAACAGTCTGACGATGCTAGTTGACCCAGATAGAACACCACCCAACTATATTAACCAAATCACAAGAAATAATCTCCCGGATTACAGTTCCATTATAAAACGGCCAGAAATATCTGAATTATAAAAATATTAATAAAAAATTGGAACAACTGTTCGCTTCTAACTCTTTTCAGCACAATTAGAACTGAAGAACTCGTTACTTTAAACAAAAAAAAATGGTGTGAAGACTCACCAGACATTCTCTTACAAGTTATGTAAGTAAATAATATTGAAAGATGGAATTTCGTCTAAAAAGATAGTTCGCTTCGTAATTATGTATGTTCAATATAATTGAGCTAAAATACACTGATTTGCAGATCATTCTAGCAATATTTGCTTCGTTTTTGAAGTTCTTATTCCAAATTAAAGCGAACTAATATGTATATTCCATCTCTGCTTCGAATATCAGTGGTCAGAGCAAAATTACACTGATTTGCTGGTCATTCTAGCTAATATTTCCTTCGTTTTTGAAGTTCTTGTTCCAAATTAAGGTGACCAAATATGTATATTCCATCTCTGAGATGAATATCAGTGGTCAGAGTAAAATTACACTGATTTGCTGGTCATTCTAGCTAATATTTCCTTCGTTTTTGAAGTTCTTATTCCAAATAAAGGTGACCTAATATGTATATTCCATCTCTGAGATGAATATCAGTGGTCAGAGCCAAATTACACTGATTTGCAGGTCATTCTAGCTAATATTTCCTTCGTTTTTGATGTTCTTGTTCCAAATTAAGGTGGCCAAATATGTATATTCCATCTCTGGGATGAATATCAGTGGTCAGAGCCAAATTACACTGATTTGCAGGTCATTCTAGCTAATATTTCCTTCGTTTTTGAAGTTCTTGTTCCAAATTAAGGTGACTAAATATGTATATTCCATCTCTGGGATGAATATCAGTGGTCAGAGCCAAATTACACTGATTTGCAGGTCATTCTAGCTAATATTTCCTTCGTTTTTGATGTTCTTGTTCCAAATTAAGGTGACCAAATATGTATATTCCATCTCTGGGATGAATATCAGTGGTCAGAGCCAAATTACACTGATTTGCTGGTCATTCTAGCTAATATTTCCTTCGTTTTTGAAGTTCTTGTTCCAAATTAAGGTGACTTATATGTATATTCCATCTCTGCTATGAATATTAGTGGTCAGAGCAAAATTACACTGATTTGCTGGTCATTCTAGCTAATATTTCCTTTGTTTTTGAAGTTCTTATTCCAAATAAAGGTGACCTAATATGTATATTCCATCTCTGAGATGAATATCAGTGGTCAGAGCCAAATTACACTGATTTGCAGGTCATTCTAGCTAATATTTCCTTCGTTTTTGATGTTCTTGTTCCAAATTAAGGTGACCAAATATGTATATTCCATCTCTGGGATGAATATCAGTGGTCAGAGCCAAATTACACTGATTTGCAGGTCATTCTAGCTAATATTTCCTTCGTTTTTGAAGTTCTTGTTCCAAATTAAGGTGACCAAATATGTATATTCCATCTCTGGGATGAATATCAGTGGTCAGAGCCAAATTACACTGATTTGCTGGTCATTCTAGCTAATATTTCCTTCGTTTTTGAAGTTCTTGTTCCAAATTAAGGTGACTTATATGTATATTCCATCTCTGCTATGAATATTAGTGGTCAGAGCAAAATTACACTGATTTGCTGGTCATTCTAGCTAATATTTCCTTCGTTTTTGAAGTTCTTGTTCCAAATTAAGGTGACCAAATATGTATATTCCATCTCTGGGATGAATATCAGTGGTCAGAGCAAAATTACACTGATTTGCTGGTCATTCTAGCTAATATTTCCTTCGTTTTTGAAGTTCTTGTTCCAAATTAAGGTGACCAAATATGTATATTCCATCTCTGGGATGAATATCAGTGGTCAGAGCCAAATTACACAGATTTGCTGGTCATTCTAGCTAATATTTCCTTTGTTTTTGAAGTTCTTGTCCCAAATTAGGGCGACCTAATATGTGTACTCCATCTCTGCTATGGATATCAGTGGTCAGAGCCAAAATACACTGATTTGCTGCATTTCTTCCTTTTTGAGATATGCTGACTTATCACTTCTCAGTCAAACAGAAAAATTTGTAATATCCACTCTTTTTTTTGGACTTATGAGACCTCAAAAGTGGATATTCCTTAGGAAAACTTAAAACTGAAAATTTCGCACGATCGCATTGTCTTCTCCTTCAAGGAGTAAGAATAGTAAAAACATAAAAGGGGTTGACTGAATGAGATTTTTTTTTTTTTTTTGGGTGCGTTACCCCATTCTATGATTTGTAGCGTACATATATTCCAACAACTTATAGTCCAACAGCTAACAAAAATAGCTAACTTTCAGAAAGTAATTTAACTTGAGGAAGCCAAAAAAATTGGTGTATTTGTGTATAGAAGTGTGTAGAAAAGAGTGTCCTAAGCAAATATAATTTGCCATGCATCAAGTAAATATGAAGTAGGGGGTGTGTAGAGTGTGAATAGAGTGATGTAGTGTAGAATAGGTTCGTATGTGGACGTAATTCAGTGTAGGACGGTCCACAGCACATGTAGAATGGATCGAGGAGGCACAGTTTGCTAACAAAGAGGCCAAAAAAGAGAAAAATAGTCTGGCACGACAAGTCACTCGATTTTCCGTTTCACCAATTATTAAAATTAAAATGTATTTTAAATCGTTATTTCTTTTCCCTTGTCCGCAATCTTGGAATTTGTAAATTCATAATTCCTTTTACGTTAAAAAGAAATATGGCGTCGCGTAGGATTTCCGAAAATATTCGTTTTGTTATTTCAACATATCTCTTACACTGTTACATCATTAACACAATTTTTTTCCCTAAATTCTGAAATTAAATTTAAATTTTCCGGACACAAGGCAAGAGTACGAAATACTCTTGCAAAAATCTATGCTGGGCAATTACAGAATAACATTTTATGAACATATTTTTTGAACACATTTATTTACACCAACCGAACGAATAATTCCAATATATTTTCACGAATTTTTAGGAGAGTAAGGAAATCAAATTTGGATGGCTTCGGCTTGGTATAAACCCAACATAAGATTCTGTACGCTCGCCAAAAACCAAAAAAAAACATTTTGAAGAATGCAATATAAGAGAAAACAATAATTTAATTTACAAAATTAATTTAGAAATGGATGTAAGCCTAATTACATATGGATTACAAGAAGTAGATGGATTGGAGTTAGGAAGTTGGCCAGTAATTACAAATAACTAATTCAATAATTTCTCGTAATTAATATTTAGCCTCTTTTTGTTCCAAAAATAAATTTAATTGCTTAAACCTGAAATCTGCTTTCAACTTTCTCTTTTACTACTTATTGTGATCATTTTGAAATTTTCAATTTCAAGTACTGAGACCTAAAAAAAAAATCCATTTTGAGCGCGAAAAAAGGTGGTTTTCTGTGAAAGTAACGCTCATCAGTGGTAAGACTGTTTTGAGATGGACATGCTGATCAGTATTATCAGTTCTTATTGTGAGGGTCTATTTCTGGACATGAAACAGCATCCTGCCTGACGTAAAAGTGCTCCTAGGGTACCCCCAAAAGAAATGAAGTAAACGAAGCGAGCTATGGAAAGAAGTATTCTGAATATTTAAAAGAAAAGATTAAGTAAGGAATACAGAGATTCGGAGAGCAGGGCTAGCTTTCTACAAGTGGAGCAAACGGCAAAAAAAAAGAAGCTGAAGTGTAGGTGAGCGGGACACGTGTCTCGAGCTAGCAACACCTGGACAAACAGTGCTACTCGTACTGGTGTCCAATGGAATAAGAAGAGGGATAGAGGTAGACAGTACTTAAGATGGAGGAACGAGATCCATGAATTCGCTGGAACTAACTGGAGTTTCTGGGCTTAGGATACAGCGGATTTGGAGTGAATTAGGAGAGCCCTTGGCCCACAAATGGGCCTAATTCCAAAATAAAGGAAGAAATTTTTAAATTTTGGTTTATTTGATGCTGTATTTATTTAATTTACAGTCAAAAGTTTGCTATAATTTATTTTGGTATCTATAAAAAAAAAGAATATACGAGGTCTGTAAATTAGGTAATGAAACTGATTTTTAAAAATTTTTGTATTCAAAAAGAATTACAATTCTTTTTGTCACCTTCAAAATAACTTCCTTCTGAAGCCACACAGTGCTGGAGACGTTTCTTCCACTCCTCATAGCAGTGCTCGAACTCCGATACTAGAATAGCCTTCAGCTGGTGAAAATGAGTTCCCTTGAGGTGATTTTTCAACTTCGGGAAGAGAAAAAAGTCACAAGGACTCAAGTCAGGCGAATAAGGAGACTGAGGAGCCACAGGAATGTTTTTACTGGCCAAAAACTCTGGTTTATTGAAATTACTGTGTGACAAGCGAGCGTTATCGTGATGCAACACCCACTTGTTCTTGATGTTTGGCCTCACACGAATGACCCTTTTTCGAAGTTTTTCAAGAACCTCTCGGGAAAAAGTGTTGATTGACCGTATAAATATTGATCTTCCACTTCGCCATCTTTACAATTTCAATAAACGACTTTTTGGCCAGTAAAAAACATTCCTGTGGCTCCTCAGCCTCCTTATTCGCCTGACTCGAGTCCTTGTGACTTTTTTCTCTTCCCGAAGTTGAAAAAAATCACCTCAAGGGAACTCATTTTGGGACAGTCGGAAAACATTCAAACGGCTGTAACCGACCAGCTGAAGGCTATTCCAGTATCCGGAGTTCGAGCACTGCTATGAGGAGTGGAAGAAACGTCTCCAGCGCTGTGTGGCTTCAGAAGGAAGTTATTTTGAAGGTGACAATATAGAATTGTAATTCTTTTGAATAAAACAATAATGCAACCAGCAAATGAGGAGTGCCCATTTGTATGCTTGCTACAGTCACCGCGTAAAACCGTTGCACGGGCCTGCCAACGGATTGTCCGTGCAGATCTGGTAGAAACAAGAAGCAACGACACTGCGCTAATAACTCAGTACTTCCTGTGAGTTGTGAAGGGCGTGCTAGGGCGGATAGTTCGGCCCTTTGGAGTTGAAAAACTCTTATACCTTGTAAGCTTTACCCAGGGAGTCTCTCTTTCTCTTTCTCTTCTAAACTCTTAAGTCTAATCAAACAAAAAGGACAGGAGGGGTGCTCCAACTAGAGGGTGGATGCAACAACAAACTCCCTAGAGTCGCGCTGGCGTAAGATGACTGGCCAACTTCAACCGAATCTAATCTAAAGTTAGGTACAATATTTAGATTAGAGAATTAAATTTAGATTCCACACAACAGATGGATTCATGTTACTATACAAATGTAGGAGAGTTAAGCCATTTAATCTTAGAGGCTGGAATTTCCAAAATAATGTAGTCTACTTTAAAATTACTTTTTTTTTTAACCGTATTTTTTAAAAACATTTATTTTTTCGTGTATTTCTTAAAGTTTGAACACCTTAAAACGTGTAATTTAAATTAAATTCTGTTTCAGCTTAAAATTGCCCGGTACCCCGTAGGGTTAGAGTGGATTAGCCACTTTTTCAGGGTGCTTGGCGTCCCTGCAGGTAGCCCACCTAAGAACATGAACATGAGCCACGTACACTGTAACACCCCCCAATACATTTACACAGTACACACAGGGCTTAGTGGTAGTTATCTTCTATCCCTCCTTTGATCCTGTCTATCCCTCTCCTGACCATCCGGATTCCTACCCAAGCTGAGATGGGGACTCGTGTCAAGGATGAATGCGTACAGGGTAGTAAAACTATCACCTTGGGGCACCGGGCGAAACCCCATTGTAATGTAGCCTTTCTGTGGCAGTGGAGGTCTGCCTCAGGTGACCGTTGATCCCCTACCTCATGAAGGATTAAAATCACCAGCTAATGGTGTTCCTCAGGTTTCTGAGTCTGAACTTATAAGGGTGGTATTGTGCCAGACCTTAAGATGGACGCGGTGAGAGCACACGGGCCCTCTTAGAAATGGAGGCTCTTGCTTGGGCATACCAGAAACGTAATCGAGTGGCTGCGCTATGAAAGGTCAAAAACTGCCGTCAGTGCACTGAAAACAGCTTAGGGCTTCAATAACCTCAACATGTTGACGCGCTTTTAAATCATTCAAAATAATAATAATAATAATTTATCATAATTTATACTTCAAAAAATTATCTTTAAACTCTGAAATGGTCATTTCTGACGAAGAATCTCATATCTCATCTTAGAGTAAGTGAATCTAATAGGTTATCATTCTATCGGTACATACCTAACCTCTCCGAAATAACTAAATCCTTCAAGAGGGAATTTCTTTTTTTCCCTTACCCCTATTTTTATTTCTTATAAAAGGTTGTCTTCGCTTAAAGTTAGGGAATCTGAGAAGAAAGTTGGGAATCCTAGAGCTCCAGAATGTTTTACTTAGCCCAACTTAGAGAAAGGGAGACAGGAGAAGTGGCGACGGACGAGGAAGAACCCTCTCTCTCAAAAAAAAGAAAATATCAAAGTCCCTGGCCTGACTTAACCCAAGGAAAAGATTTAAGGAGATTACATTTCTGCATCCGGCTTATGGTTAGAAGGAAGGTTTGAGTTTTGTAAGCCAGCCGGGCCCCATTATCTACCTTCCCCTACAACTTACGAAGAGCAGCACCAATCTTTCGGCGAACTGCAATTATTCACCAATACAAGCTTGCAGATTTTCCATTACTCTAATACTGTGCGTCCAATAGCATTAGTCCAAAATGCAACTTTGGTTTAAAAAAACCACTGGCCTTTTTATCAAAATTCTGGTATTGTGAACACTCTAGTCATTCTATTTCATCCATTGTTACTATCGAGCTTAGATTTATGATTGAGTCTACATTAGGCAGCCTGCTCAAGCATCTAGATTTCTAACTACCAATTAGATCTCACGGCCGGGGGCGGAAGCTCATACTTTACTATAATCACTTTGCTTGGCAATGTTATTGTAGCAATAACAGAAGAGCCATTTCTCAGGGTTACCGCAATACCGCGTATATCCGGTTAAAAAGAAAACTCAATAAAATTAGTACATCGCAATTAGACTTTTTCACTATGGATAAAAGAAATGAAAAACACTTCTTTTTTTCTTGATGGAAAAGAAATTAATTTAAGTACATATATTTAATGAATGCCTCTAAAATACAACAACGGGCACGACTGGTTATTCTAAACCCAACCTACATCTACAGATTTTGTTTTCCTGGGCGGATCTATTGTATGGAACGTTTTCAAATGACCTATTTCCGTAAAACTCTTGTCCATTATTTAGTCGCAACTGCCACTCTAAAAGTTTATTTATTTAATTCACTTTCTAATTCATTTACAGGGTTAATGTTGTGCCAAACTTTTGTTTGCCTTTAAAAGAAACAAAAAAAAATTAAACTTGGCTGAATGCGAGTACATATTCTTGTTCAGTTTAAATCTCGGATATTCAATACGCGTATATAGATCTACAATTTATACTTGTTTTTAGATAGATAGATAAATAATCACCCGCAGGGGGTCGCTGTTGCATGCAGCTTCTTGGGTGTTGCAATCCCACGGGTACCTAGCACAGTACACAATGCACTTACACTAAATTCACCTTAAACAAGCACAGCAATGCACATACACTACACACCCAAGGGTAACCTTCCCTTGGAGATGACTTCGACAAAGAGAGAGAACCCCTTTTAAATCCAAGATCCTCCACTGTACTGGGGAGTGAAGGTAAAGGCCGGCAACCCTATCCTGCAAAACCTTAAGTCTTGAAACCTTAATTGGAAAATTGAGAAGACTATGGCCTTTTGTGGGCTGTAATGCCAAGACTGTAGAAGATAAATAATCCTCTTTATTTTATGTACAATCAATGCAGGAAATGCCAATGAACAATAAATTATCACCTTCAAAACAATGGTATGGGGAAAGCTTAAGATGTGAAGGATACAGAATGCAGGGAAAAAGGAAGGAAAAACCTGCAGCTAGTGTGGAAAGTTAGAGAAGGAAGTGTTTTAGTCTTTTGTAGGGAATAAAAGGATCTGTAAGAGGCTATGTCCGCGGCAGAGTGGATTTTTCTACAAACGTTTGGTGTGGAGTTTTAGGAAATCGAACTAATCGGCCCATACTTCTACAGAGAGAGCTTAACTGGTGCAAGGTATCAAAATTTTTTTTAAGAGACTGCTTGAAGATGTTCCTCTTACAACGTCGGCTAGATATGTATTTTCAACAAGATGGTTGCCCCGCACATAATGCTAGAGTTGTTCGAGGTTACCTGGACAGAAATTTCCATGAAAAGTGCTTAGGGACAAGTCCAATCTAATGGCCACCTCGATCTCTAGACTTAACTCCAATGGACTATTTTTTGTGGGGGATATCTTAAAAATAAAGTGTACAGTAACCTTAATCTCGTGGCTTCAGTCAAAAATCTGGAACGTCGACTAACTCTAGCCTGCCTAGATCTTGGCTTTGCCACCATAAGTGCTGCTACAAACAAAGCGTGGGAGTCCAGAGTTTTGGCTTGCCTATCCGTTGATGGTGCCTAGTTTGAACAGCTTCCTTTAAAAAAATTAAGGTAATTTCGACATTAAACTGAAATTTGTTTTTCATATTTTAAATTAGCATAACTTTTGAAAAACCTAACAGATTTGAAAAAAAAATTAATTTGTTTTTTTTAGGAGCTCAAGTTCTATAAAAATATGTAAAAAAAAAAAATATATAATGTTCCATTTGTAAAAAAAGTTGGATGCTGTATCTCGGGATATTGGGGTTTTAAAAAAAATGGGTCAATCACTGAAAATAAACTAGTCTAAAAATGATTAAATATGTGTTTTCTATTTTTTCGAAATTTCCCTCCGTTTAAAAAAAAAAAGTGGGTGGAGCATATAACTCTGGTCACCCTGTATATACTCAAAATGGGCATTACATGTGAAATCGAGAATTTGAAAAGATCGCAAATTAGTAAGATAAAAATAAAAATATGTAAAACTCGAAGCTTGATTTATGCCGTTCATGGCCACAATCTTGCCAATAAATAAACGTCTTTATTAGTAGAGCGCAACGATCAGTCTTGTGTTCCGCCAAGCTGTACTATAGGGTGAGACAATTCTCTCTGAAGACATATGACCCTTTTAGGCCCGTTAACTGGTGACTGTGCCTTGCCTAAGTGTACACAACCTGCCACTACTACTACTAACTTTTGAGCTATTATAATAAGTTAGTACTTGGCTAACTCTTCTCTTTTACAAAGACATTATAAACTCTTTTTTTAAAAAAAAACGACCCTCTCATTAACCAACGTTAAAAAAGTTTTTTTAAGTAAGTGTGACAGAAGATGTTCTAACTTCGGGGCTAGCCAGGACGAAATCGCACTTTAAAACACCCGGCCTCCATTATGCCTATAACGTCGGAATTATATTTAAGTAAATGCAGTTTTACAACAATATCCGCTGAATTCAATAAAATAAATAAAACAATTATATTTAGAACACTTACAGTGACCGTAAGTCCTTTATTTAAGAGGGCAGTCCTTTATTTCACTGGTCTGTCCTCTAACATTATTTATTTTCTAAAAAATAGGCCTATCGTCCTTTATTTTGTAAAGCCGTGCCTTAATAAAGTAAAGTAAGTGCCTATTTTAGCGGCTGACTGTAGAATTAATCCGTCAAAGCCGTGTGGGGCTATAAGGATAGTTGTAGGCCTATTAAAGCCGGCCACTGCAGGCTCAGAAAACACCATGCATCGCATGGGCCTGGCAGATGACAGGACTTTATAGGTTCTTTCAGGAAGAGGAGGAGGAAACGGCACTGCACGTGTTGTGTCAGTGCGAGGGGGCTTGACTGGCTGAGGATGTTACTTATTGGGGAAGTAAAACCCAAGGCCCAGGTGAGCTTTACTCCAAGAGTCGCTCTCCAGAATTAAGAGTCTGATTAAACGGACAGGTCTGGGAAAGGCGAGCTCTTAAGTTGGGGAGCTATAATAGATCTAAAGGGGTCGCAGTGGCGTAGGCCTTAAGGGCCGCCCTATTAGAATGGAATCGAATCTCCTATTTCATCAGGCGGGGGGTTTAACGTCGTCCAACTTGGTACCAATTAGGTACCGTGAACAGGAGCTGTAGCTCGTACTTTACTATAAACAATTTTTCATAAATAAAAAGTAGTCATACGCGGGATTCGATCTGGCAATCTCCTACACACGAAGCCAAGCTCTTGACCACTAGACCAACACTCGCCCCTTTTATGTGCCTTAATATTAGTGGCAATTATGTAGAAAAATCTTTTAGATTATACAGGGTGATCCATTTAAAACGCACCAATCGCTAATAACTTTTTAGGTAAGCGGATTTCGAAAAAACCCAAGAAGTAAACTATATGTTTTTTTTTTTGTCTAGTTTTCAAATTTTTCACCCCGATGCTGTATCTTTACTTTTGGCGGAGTTACGGCTAAAAACCCGATTGGGTTTTTATAAGGACCACTGGTTTTGACAATGATTATGAAAACTACATAAAAAAAACTGTGAAAAATGACGTTAATTCCGTTTTGATATCTCTAATATTAGTCGAGATATTTAAAATCAAAGTTACAATTTTATCTTATTCGTGAACGGTTTTCAATATTAATTTTCCACCAGAAATACTCGTTTTGGGAGGTCCTCTGACTGCAAAAATGTTATTGGTGACGCAAAGAACAAAAATAATAATAATTGAAGATTTTAAAGAATGTAATGGTTGTGGGAGAATCAGGATAAATTTGTTTTATCATCAAATAAAAGCAATCATCACATCATTTTAGTGTACTCCGTGTGCAGGACTTCTTGGCTTATGATTACGGTAAAAATATCTTACCAAGGAGATCCCCAGTTCGAATCCCGCGTATGCAGTCATTCTTATTACTTACAAAATCATAATACTTTTTGTAATAAAGTGTAGTCATACACGGGATTCGAATTGGAGATCTCCCACTTACAAAACCACGCTCTTGACCACTAGACCAACACCCGCCCATCCCTGGCAAGATATTCTTACTGTAATCATAGGTCAAGATGTCTTGCATTAAGATGATGTGATGATTGTTTTTATTTGATGATAAAACAAATTTATCCTGATTCACCCACAACCATTACATTACACTACATGTTTTAAAATCTTCAATTATTATTATTTTTTCCCTTTGCGTCAAAAATAACATTTTTTGCAGTCAGAGGACCTCCCAAAACGTGTATTTGTGGTGGAAAATTAATATTGAAAACCGTTCACGAATAGATAAAATTGTAACTTTGATCTTAAATATCTCGACCAATATTAGGGATATCGAAACGGAATTAACGTCATTTTTCACAGTTTTTTATGTAGTTTTCATAATCATTGTCAAAACCAGTGGTCCTTATGAAACCCCAAACCGGTTTTTAGCCGTAACGCCGCCAAAAATGAAGATACAGCATCGGGGGTGGAAAATTTGTAAACTAGACCAAAAAAAAAACTTATAGTTTACTTCGTAAGTTTTTTCGAAATTCCGCTTTCCTAAAAAGTTATTAGCGATTGGTGCGTTTTAAAAGGATCACCCTGTAGATAAAAGAATAAGGAACAGGTTTTCATGTGAAAATAAAATTGTCCAGAAAAGTATATCTGTTTTTCCCACCAGATTTTTGTTTTTTTGTTCCTAAATATGCAGGAAATCTCAAAACATGTTATTTCTGGTAGTAGAACCCAAATTTTTCAAAAACATTCGACATGATCATCAGTGGTGTATGGTACTTGGGGCCAGAAAAAAAACGAAGAAAACGTTTGGGCCAGCACACTCATGTGAATCGATAAAAATGGTGAGATTAGGAATGAAACAATTTAGATTCAGATGGCCAGGTAATGTCACCTACAAACTTGCCATAAATAGCGCACACGCATCATATACTGCTCAGCGCTTTTTATGTGTCCATTATACATGAGCGCCTCTCTCGCCGAAGTAGCAATTTATACACATTTTTCACACACTGTCGTACTATAGTAAAAAAAGGAGTATTGCAATCGTTTTAACATTTTTGAAATTTAGTATTTCAATTGGAAATACACAGATATTGAGTTTCCTGGAACAAGACAAAAAAGGTTGTTACCACTAAAATGGTTTCCATTTTTCGTCTTAGCCATCTGAATCAGCTAGATGACCGTCAGACCCGATCAAAAATCTTACCCAGAATACCTCTTCAATAATAATAATAATGCTTTATTACAAAATAAAGTAATAGATACAAAAGTAATCAATTTCTACCACATTCTACGGCAAGGTAAAACCGTCGGACGGAAGTTGATAATGAGAGACTGAAAATGAATAAAAATACAAACTGAAAAGCAATAAATCTATCTTACAAATTGCATTTAAAAAATAGGAAAAGACAAAATGGTAGAAACATTAATATTATTTTACAATACAGTACAACTTCGATTAACCGGGCTGACCTCCGGCTGTACCCATCCCGAAAAACTGAAATCCCGGTTAAACCGAATACACAGTATTACATAGTTTTCCCCCTTGTACACTGATATTGCAAATACCGTAGCAATTTTTGAAACGCCAGGGCCAACCAGATGAACCGTTGAATTTACCTTCCAAGCCGAGTTCATCCATGGATAAAACTTCGCTTTCGCTGTTCAGAATTTCGCCGTTGATTGGAGTCCCCATTGGACCGTTCCTGATTGTACCACTCCCGTTTATCAAGATCCTTCCAAGTCGAAGTTTCCATCGACTTCTTCTTCTTCTTCTTGAAAGCTTTCGGAGAACTGGACGCGGAAACAAAGTCGAGAATTTTTTTTTTTTCCCTGGCATCAGTTTGCACTATTAGCCAGAACATTCTTGGTTCTTAATTCTTATTTAGGCGTCCTTAAGTATGTTTATATAGTGCACTAGTTCATCATATGCTTCTCTGTTTTTCATAATCCTGGGGTACGTTATCTCAGACGACAATTGATTTTTTAAATTTTTAAACATGAGGTGTCTATGATGTGTATATTTGGAGCACGTCATAACAATGTGCTCCATGTCTTCTGGGCTGTCACAGGTTGTGCAAAGAGGGGAAGCCTCTTTACCTATTTTATATAGATATTTTTTACAAATATGATGGTCACTGCGCAGTCTATTAACGATGGTGACATACTGCTTGGAGCATGATCCATCGCGGAACCAGGGTTTTTGCTCTACTTTAGGGACTAATGACTTATAAAATTGTCCCTTTGGAGATTCGAGAATTTTCTCCTCACTTTTTAAAAGTGTCTCGAACAGTTTTGCTCTCTCCAATACCTTATTGGAGGGCAATATTTTTTTACACTTGATCCCTTTTTTTGGAAATTTCGATGATGTGGATTTTATCTTTGATAGATAAAAAAATACGTTTACGTTTAGTACCAGTTTTCTTAACGGATTCCATTGCGTAAGTGAAGTAAAAATAAGGACCAAAAGAGCAAACGAAAGTTGTTTTCTGTAAGACGAACTGATTAACACTGACTGAAGACTAACTTGAGATTAGGCTGCTCTCTGGGAAGATTAAAATAATGCTGATAATTATCCATAAAAATATTACATATAACCGTGAAGTTGAAAATCAACCATTTACGGACACGTAAATCCCATGGTCTTTTGTAAGGCTTGTGGTAAATCCCGAGAAATTCAGTAGTAATTTCACCATATTTTGAGTTTTTACATACATACATACATAATGACCCTTCAAGAAAAACAGGTATCAAAAGAGTTGCTGCCACGCCTACAATTATGTTACATCGGAAGAACATCGAAAATTAACTTTTGTTTCGGCGCCGATCCAGGTGTTCTTATGATGACTCAACATGATCCCGGTTAATCCGAATCCCGGTTAACCGAGGGCCGGTTAATCGAGATTGTACTGTAGTTCAAATGTTGTAGTTAATGAAATAACTAAATTAAATTGAAAAAGTAAAATAAAAATAACGGGTAAAAGAGAAAAGAAAAAATACAAAATGAGAAATAAAAGTAACCTAATACAAAAATAGAAATTGGGATTATAATAGTAATTACTTAAATTAAAAGTGAAATCAAATAAAATATATATTCAAAAAATAACATGAATAAGGTTTACAATAATATTAATAAATTAAAAATTGCTGATTAAAATTAAATTCTATATCTAAATTCAGGTGATAAATCCAAGATTGGTCTGCAAATTTATCTAGGCTATTGTAACCATTAAGAAATTGAACTAGCTGATTCTTTGATAAGGATTATCAAGGTTATCCCTCTTCTATACAGGGTGCCCCAAGCTATATGGATAACGACTTTTTCTCGGAACTAAGATAGCTAGGAAAAAAACTAAAAAATACGTGTTACCTTAGTTATTTGTTTAAAAATCCAACGAGGTGGCCACTGAATCGTCCCCAGTGTCGATATAACTCGCCCATCAAATTGCCTATCGAGATATCTCTTTACATGCCTGATGGTGTTATATCGACACGGCGGGAGCGATTCAGTGGCCACCTCGTTCACCTCGATACCTATGGACTATTTCCTTTGGGGATACCTGAAAAACAAGGTGATTATTCATAACTTTTTTCTTTCTTTCCTTATTTCTGCTTACCTAAAAGCATTTCTAAATCTAGGTGTATCAGAATCAAGCCGGGATTGCATCTGTAGATGAACTAAAGCAGAGAATAATAGATGCCTGTAACTCGGTAAAAGCTGAATCTATTTCTTAGGCAGTAAGGGACAATTGGCAGGAAAGAGCATGTCTATGCATCTCTAATGGTGGAGGCCAGTTCGAGCATGATCTGTAATATTAATGAGGAGTAAAATTTATGATAAAATAGTCCTTTTCTTCTTATTCAATCAAAAAACCGTTATAATATTATCATTTTGAAATTTCTTATAAGAATCATGTTTTCATTCATAACTTGTAAAATATCGCTCACAGAAAAAAACCTTTCGAGTAAATTTTTCTTTAAAAAAATAGAGGAATCAATTTCTGAAATAAAAACCCCACCTTCCTATTTGAAAAAATGAAGTTGGTGCCTGTATCTCGCTTCTGGAAGCACCGAAAAAAATTTACAAATTAAATTTGGATTTCTAACAAAAAACTAATGGAACACGTATTTTTTAGTTTTTTTCTAGCTATCTTAGTTTCCGAGAAAAAGTCGTTATCCATATAGCTTGGGACACACACCCTGTATTTAGGAGGGTTCAATTTGCTTTTAGTTTCAAGAAGATTTTGAAACCTAATTGAATAAAAGTTACCCTATTTTTTGGTCGCATTTAATTTATTTGTAAAAATTAGTAGTCCTCTCATTGTTTTAGAATTTTTATATGGATTAATAGTACAGTATTACAAAAATCCAGGTCTATGGGAAGGTTTACTGGTGTGCTTAAATTAAAACGTTTCAAAAAGCATTCTGTCGTTAATTAAAGTTGGACAAGATGTCAGGAGATCCCCCAGTTCAGTCCCCTGACATGTCTGCCGGGTGGTTGCTTTGCCCAAGCCCAAGAGTGATGTGTGACGAACATTCTGTCGTCTTCTCTCTATTCGGTGCATGATTGAAGCTGAAATTTCGAAAATAACTAGTAATCCGCCAATCACATCAGTCTTGAACGTAACACGTTTAATCAGATTGACATTCCTTGGTATTACTACAGACTGATGTCTGATTTATCATATAAGACACTTTTTAAAATAACTTTTTTCATGATTAACGGAATCTGAAAATATGTATTTCGCATTAAATACTTCAATAAAGAAAGATTGGCACGATGGTTTTGGTGGATTTTGGAACAGTAACACGAAACGTGCTTACATTTTGTATTTACATTTAAATTTGTTTTTTATTCTAGGTGCGTCATCTAAAGTCAACTGCGCCTCAAACCTTTTTCAGCGCACTGTCTGTCGCCGAGTTTTTTTGCGAGGGTTAATAGCTTCAAATATTTAGGAGGTTTTGTTACCGAGCAGAAGACGTTAAGGCGAGAATCGCAGCAGGCCGTAGATGTTACTTCGCGCTTCTCAAAATGTTACGTTTTAAAACGTTATCTACTCGTGCAAAGTTACTGATATATAAGACAGTGATAAGGCCAGTAGTTACTTACGCAAGTGAGATGTGGGTTTTGACCAAGGAAGGCAAGCGAGCCCTGAATGTCTGGAAAGAGATAGACCCTCAGAAAGATTTATGGGCCGCAAGTGAAGGATCGAGATCGGTGGAGGATTAGGTCGAATACAGAGTTGAACCGGATCTTGTAGCCTTCAGTAAACAAGGACGCTTTTATCCAGAAGGATGTTTCATGGCACTCCAAGGCGGCGACGTCATCGAGAGAGGCTCAGTATGAGGTGGCTGGATAATGTAGAGGCAGACCTGAGATGCATGAGCGTGCGTAGATGGCTTTCTAGAGCTCACGATGGAGGAGGCTGGTTGAGGAGGCCCAAATCCTTTTCAGGACTGTAGCGCCCCAAAAGAAGAAGAAGAAGAAGTCTGTCGCTGGTAAATTTTTCACATTCCATCAGTGGACTGCAAAAACCTTCAAGAAATGAGAAAATCTAAGCTCTGGCAGCTTGGATTCGAACCCAGGATCTATACGCTAACCACCGAGCTAATTCTTTCCTCTTAAATCGAAACGAGGTTTCTTCCTTTCTTATTTCCTGAGAGTTCTAGGGAGACTTGTTTGAAACAGTAAAATGCTTATTGAAACTTCAACTAGTTTGTGGCACGCCTCAACCCGGCCTATTTATTAACCTGGGTGATGTCTATGGAGCGCCAAAACTTTGTGAACAAATCGTAACGCAAAGCTGTTTTTCTTGGCTAGCGTCAGTTCAACTGACAATTCTATTGGTTAGCGTATGGTACTGTTGTAGGTTAGCAAATTATTCGCGCTGGTACGCCAGCCATTTCAGAAGGTGAAGATTAAAAGGAAGGAAGTTGTAAAAATATTTACCAAAAGAAATACAGATTAGAACACAGATGTGGAGGATGTAAGACACGGAAATAGGAATTAAAGGAATCAGGATGTGGTGAGTGGGGATAGGGGAAGCCGAACAGTGGAAACAAAGCGCACTCCCGGAAATACAATAGGAAAATAAGACAACAATAGTGCCCGGGGAGAGTAGTATAACGGAAAGAAGTAAAAGCGGATGGCCAGTTCAGTGACGGTGAACCATTGTCTAAAATCACCCTCGGCCCCTAACGAATAAAACCCCCCTGGGTCCGCTGTGTCTGTTTGTACTATCATACAGATCCGTGATCTGTGTAAACTCCTTCACAATGTCCACCCCTGGCCCAAGCCAGTTGCCTTCGCACACCTGTCGTTGGGGCCTTCATGTACTCGTGTATTTTTAGGCCAACACATGTTAAATATTTATTTCTTAGATTTTATAAAGAGGACTAGCCACTGCTTCAGATATACAAGCGACCCTGTGGGCATCTCAGCTCTATATCACCTTCCAGATAACTCGTCAAAGAATTTCCAAGTTAAGCGAACATAAATCAAATATTCTAAAAATTAAAAAATACCATTTTGAACTCGAGCTATATTTTTCTTAATAATTTTTTAGCTTCTACGTCAGTACTCTTGAATGTTAAAATAATAATAATAATTTTTAACTACAGTCGAGCCTCCCATAAAGGACACTCTCACTAGCGACCACCTCCATTAACGGACAGTTTTTGGATTCCCCGTTTTACCCCTATACACTTTCTATAACAAAAGAACCTCCGTCTAACGGTCACTCTATATAGCGACCGCGGGACATTGATTTTGGGGAACAGATTATTATGTTTCACCTCCCATCAACGACCACCTTATTCTTAAAAGTTCCTTTGACGCGGTGATCAAAATAATTATCCCCTCTCAAGTTTTTGTTTTTTTTTCTGGTTTTTCCTAAAGTTTCCTGTATAAGCTCCATACATCTTGGACCATTTTAATCATTTTTCAATATTACTTTGGACGAACAATATTATTTTTTCCGATATGTCTCTCAAACGAAAGTGACTTAACTCTAGAAGAGAAAATAAATGTGTTGGAAGATTTTACAAAAACCAAATCGAGCCATCATCAACTTGCCGAAAGGTTTGTTCTATTTTTCTAATAATAGATGGTAGTATGATGATAATTTTGTCATAAATTATTATTGTTAAGAATAAATGTGATAATTATTATAAAAATTATTAAATAAGTCAATAATATTGTAGTTTTTTGATAAATTTTTTTAGATAATTAAGAAAAATTTGATGCATATCATATAGCTAAATAATTATGCAATTATGTACGTTTTTAAATCTATTAATAATAAACAATTTTTAAATAGATGTTTGGAACAAAAACCCATATTTTTTCATTATGAAACTTGCCTACCTCCTTCTAACGACCACCTCCAAATAGCGGCCACTTTGCTTTCCCCCGCCAGTGTCCGTTATTGAGAGCTTCGACTGTAATATAACAGCTTAAAAAGCATTCCTCACTAACTTTACAAGAAGACCTACGTCAAAGTCTCTCCAGGTACAACACTAATACGTATTTACTTCAGGAAAATTAAACAAATAATAATAATAATGACTAAAACAAATGTTACAAATCTAGTTACGCGTTGAGAAGTCAATTCTTTCAATTTATTTTGTTTATAAGGAAATCACTTTTACTTGTCCCCAAAAAGGTAATTTATTATTATTAGTATACGTAGATTATTAGTTAATAATGAATGTGCAACTTTGCAGTAAGATTTTTTTTGGGTTTCCTATAATTTTCTAGGTAGTTGACCAAGGGGTTCATTTGTACGTGAGTAAAACACAAGTTAAGCCTTTCTAACAGTTTGGTTTGTAAACTTATTCTCAGTCCCCTGGAGTTGATGGCTTAACTTATGAATGTTTTAAGAATCTGCCTGTGAACTGGCTGTTGTACCTTGTTACCTTGTATAATAAGGTTTTTGACTGTGAGTCCGTTCCAAGGGATTGGTCCAAGGTGGTATTTACAATGCTGTTTAAGAAGGGTGACCGTGCGGTTCCCAACAATTATAGAAGCATTGTTCTTGCCAATTGTATTCTAAAAATTTTTACACAATTGCTTCTTGATAGATTGTCAGTTTGGGCATCTTCAGCTAATATTATACCAGAATGCCAGTCAGGTTTTCGCAATGGTCGTGGTTGTTTAGACAATCTATTTATTTTAAATAGTATCATTCAGCTGAGATTAAGACAGAGTCGAAGACCTTTTTATGCATTGTTTGTTGATTTTAGTAGGGCATTTGACAGTGTTAGCCATCAGCTATTGTGGGTGAAATTGTTTAATATTGGCGTTAGCAGTAGAATATTAAGAATACTAATTGGTATTTATGATAATGCAAAAATGAAGGTAAAATGTGATGGGCAATTCTCTTCGGAAATCAACATTACTGAGGGTGTTCTCCAGGGAGAGTCTCTTTCCCCTTTTTTATTTAATTTGTTTATCTCGGACATTAAGCATTTTTTTAGATCGCACAATGTTTCTGGTATCCCCATAACTAGGTCATGCGACATTTTAATTTTGCTTTATGCTGATGATTTGATATTGTTTGCGGACTCTTACACGGATATGACCAACAAGCTGAATCTATTATCATCCTATTGTAACAGTAATAAATTGACCGTTAACATTTCCAAAACAAAGATCATGAAATTTCACGAAGGCAAAGGCAAACAGGATAGAAGTTTCTTTTATGAGGGGTCCAAAATAGACTTGGTGACAAGTTTTTCCTATTTGGGAGTTTCATTTAACCGTACAGGCCTATTTTCTTCGCATCTGAATTCCATCTCTTCTAAGGCTGGCTTAGCTCAAGGTACGGTTATTGAAGTGTTAAGAAGGGCTAAATCCTCATCTTGGGATTCTGTGATTACGCTGAATAATACTTTGGTCCAGTCAACAATCCTTTATTCTGTACAAGTATGGGGTATACGATATGCTAATGACTTGGAGCGAATTCACTTGCAGTTTTTTAAACGTTTGTTTCACCTTAATAGGTCTGTCCCTTTTTTTCTACTTCGTTTGGAATTTGGTCTTGTCCATATTAAGTTAAAAATTCTTAAATTAACTCTTAAATGGTTAGTAAAGGTGATTGAAATGGAGGATCATAGACTTCCCAAAATATGTCTGTTGAAATTAAGAGATTTATATTTCGAAAACAAGTTAAATAATAAAGCCATAAATGAGAAATACAATTGGTTTGCCCAACTAGCTAATATGGTTGATGAAATTGGAATGGTTGCTATTTTAAATATAGAAACATCCAAGGAATTAGTAAATAATATTTCTTCTGTTTTGAATAATTATCAGTGTTATCTAAGAAGCACGGACTTAAATCAATTGTTTACATATAACTACAATCTATATTACTTAGACTTTTTTGAAACTGATTACAATGTTCAAAGTTATTTAACTTCTGATTTAAAATTTTTATTTAAACGCTTTATTGCACAGTTTAGATTATCTGGGAAATACATATCTAAATTTACCGATCAGAGCACCTCATTAATTTTAAAGCATTTTGAAGAATGTGTATATTGTAAGAATAATGAACTAATGGACTGTTTTCATTTTTACGTTAAATGTCCCCTTTTTGCCTCACAAAGAACCCATTTTGTGCCCGAGTTGGTAAATGTAAATTCATCTTTTTTATTTGTTACCACAATGAAATCACTCTTAAACAGTAAGCCTGGCAATTTATTTTTATTTACAATTCATTCATTAAAATTTAGAAATTTTCTATTTAATTGATAACCACAGTATTAATGAACTTTATCTAATCTAAATAAAAATTATTTAAAAATATATAATTTATAGTTTTTTAAGATATAATTATTATTTCTTTTTACTTTATTTTCTATTGTTAACAGGGAAGTTAATTTAATTTTTGGTTATGAGAACTGTTTTTAGTTATTTCTAATTTTGTTCCATAATTTTGAACTTTCATAGGTATGTTTGGAAATGTAAATATGGGTCAATCCCACTGTTATATACAGAATTGTATCGAAAGAGTGTTTAATAAATAAAATAAAAATAAATAAATTCTCAGATATTGTAGTGTTATTGTAAAGCAGTAGTATTTTTTAATTATTTTGTAACAATTTCTACGTCAAAATACAATTAATTACGTCATTTCTTGTAAAAGAAAATCTAGTGAGGGTACACAATCGATTTTTGTTTTGTCTTGTTTTCTTTGACTTTTTTCTTGCTTTGTCTAAATATTTTGGTCTGATTTATAACTCTGTTTAATTCACATAGTTTTTTAAATAATAAACTCTTTATTTATAACTATTGTGAGTAATAGTAGAATCAAACAATTTGTTGCGATTACAAAAACTCATGCGTCACCAGATCTTTTCCTTAACACGAAGATATCCTGATTTTTCTACATCCGTCTGGATTGCAACATTTGGCCCTGAAGTGTCCCAAGTGCATACAATCGAATCACAATAAGTTAAATGCATAAATCTATTATTATTGCGCGTATTTATTTAATATAATATAATAATATGCACGAGTATAACAATGTAGCAGTTCTGCCTATGTTTAAACTATGTAGGCTCAATTTTAGTGCATTACTAAGGGTGCATAGATATTGTTTTGGTATGTTGCGCTGCACTATGAATTATAAACTGCATGATTCAATCCTCTAATGTGCATATATTGTTGTTACAAACTGTTACTGTTGGGTATCTCAAGTTAATCTCGTTCATAAACTTCACTTCTATCAAGTACCAATATCATTATCTTTTGTTAGGATTTAATTAATTTACTTCAAAAATCTGAACGATTACTGTCATTACTTAATTCTAATCAATTTACGAGTACATACTCGTACATACACATTGTCCTTTTTTTAAAAAAAATTTAAGGTGCGTCAACATCTGAATGCGTTTTTCAGTTCTCCTGTCGGGCCTCTTCTCTTGTTACAGACAACACTGTGTCATCACTGGACAGTAGCTCTTATAAAAAAAAAAAAAAAAAAAATATTAGGGTCACCAACTGGATTCGAACCCGTGATCTCCCGCGTTGGAATCTAATATTCGCTAACCACTCACCTAATCGCTCTTCCCATAGACTTTCAAATTTAACTGATATTTTCTACTAGCTAGTATAGTTTCAACATATTTGGTGAAACATTCGCCAAAACAAACTAAAAATGATGAAACCAAATTACTTTTACAAACACACCCAGACCAGCTGAGCATTTACCAACTAGAGGTCTGAAGTAAGAGCCAACAAGGTCAGATCGATTTAACAACTTATTAAAGAGGGATATCATTATAGAAGTAATTTACTATTACAAGTGAGACTTATTTTCTTTTATTTTTTTAAATTCTTTGTATTTGTGTTTGATACTTAGTTACATTATACTAGTTATTCTACTTTAACGAGGACTAATATCAATCAAAATTATACTTTCGTCTAGCCTATTTTATTTCCTCGTTCCAATAGTGACAATTAAATTTAAACCCCTGCGTAAGTAAAAGTGGTATTTACCAATTTTTGAATGTATTCAACTCAAAAACGAAGTTTACTTCGCTAACACGTCTGCAAAAGACGTTTACCCAAAAATTATAGTAAAAATGGTTAGGTTATGTATTAAGTTATGTATTTTCTCATTACTATTTTAATTATTAAGGAATTTTTCGCCAAAATAAATTTTAATTTAATTTAGTTTTTGGGTACAATTTTTCAGAAAATAATTTAGCATTTTTCAAAAACTTTTAGAGCTACTAATATAATCAGCAGTTTAAAAGATGGCCGAGAAACAATATTAAGAATCACTGAGTTATGCAATGTAGGCAGGGGCGGCTTAACCTATAGTGCAGGGTGTGCAATGCACACGGGCGCCGCCGTCTCAGGGGGCGCCGCGGCGCTCCCTGAGACAGCTAAGAGCATCGTCTTGGACCATCATGGTACAACAATGATATGACAGAAGCGGCTAGCCAGCGCGGTGGCGGCAGTTATCAAACGCGAGCGCCCTATGGGCGGCTCCTTTTTCGACCAATTTGTTCAACTTAAAATCAACCTTATTTCACGTAATTAAAGTTTATACTCCCGTAAGGCGGCATTGCTATCAAAAGCACGTGCCGACGCCCGCCGGCACGCGTTTGATCAACAAGCCGACAATCATTGCGAATTCGGCTTTATTACAATGCAATAATGCTAAAAATTTCAATTGCAATTGACACACGTGGCATATTTTCAAAATAATATTTTGTAAGTCGGCTTTTCTTTTGGTCTAATTGATATAAAAGGATTAGGTGATTAGCTTCAGCTATCACAATAATTGCGACTTTCACCCAGTCAAGATCTCAGAAGAAAGGCCGTAACTAATACTATACTGTAAGCTATACCTACTTATAAAATAGCTTGTTGGATATGAAAAAGCTTTCTTGTTACGACGGCAAAGTTAATAGTTATAGCCGCGGGGGGGGGGTCAGGCCTAGGGGGGCGCCAGGGTTTCATTGCACACGGGCGCTACACGAGCTAGAGCCGCCCCTGAATGTAGGTATCATTTTGAATGATTTGTAATTAAAATAAATTCACTAATTTATCGTTCATTGTTTTTGGTGACTGATTTAATAATTCAATTGGAATTTTGAAAAATAATACCAATTTTAGTCATGATTTTCTTCATTTTTGCCGAGCTTATTGACAAAATTTTTTACATTATTATAAGGTTGGTGTGTATCTTTTGTTCTGTTCATAAGTTCATAAGCAGACAGAACAGAAGGTTATAATATTAGAATAGAATAGAATAGATTAAATTAGGGCGGCCTCAAGGCCTACGCCACTGCGACCTACTTTGGATCTATTGTGGCTCCCCTCACTCTAAAGCTCACCTTCCAGACTTGTCCTTTTAATCAGACTCTTGATGCTTGAGGCCTTGGGTTTTTCCTCCCCGAGAAGTAACATCCTTAGCCAGACGAGCTCCTCATCACACAGACACAACAAGTGCGTTTCCTTCTCCTCTTCCTGACAGAACCTACAGAGGCTATCATCTACCAGGCCCATGCGATGCATGTGTTTTCTGAGCCTGCAGTGGCTTGGTTAATTAGGGCCTACAATTATCCTTATAGCCCCCACGCGGCCTTGACGGATTAATTCTGCAGTCAGCCTTGGCGAATAGCCTTTAATAAACTCCTTCGACTGTCTCTGCCCAGTGGTGGCAAGCCAATATCATAATATTATAACCTTATAATAATGTAAAAATATTTTATTGTCAATAAACCCTGAAGATGACCTAGTCCCTAGGTGGAAAGCTCGGCAAAAAATAAAAAGTAATGACTAAAATTGGCGTTATTTTTAATTTAAAATAACTTATTTAATTACTAAAATACTTATGAGCAGATGAAGTCAACTACCAACTCAATAAATTGCTGGTTTTGTTCAAGCATTTTTAATATATTGTCTTTAATTGCGAGTAACATAATCAATAATTATTTTTTTTAATAAATAATTAAATTTTATCAATATGTTAAACTAAGAAATCTGTATTTAGTTGTTCAGAATATAATGATTAGAAGAGTAATTCACCAAATTAGTTTGCTATACCTCAAGGCAGTATCCTTGGTATCCTCAGATCTACACACAGGGACAGCCCATCCCAGAAACCTTACAGCCACCCCAATAGTGGCAAATAGAAATCTTAAATCCCAGATCCTTAGAAGTAAGGTCTAAAAAGAATGGAAAAATCCAACTAAACGAAACCAAAACCCAGAATATTACTTCACTCTCCTTCCACAATTTACTACAATTTAACCTCAATTCTTCCACTCCATTGTAGTCCGCTTTGACAAAAGACTAAACTGGAAGCCTCACCGATAACAATTGAACTCAACAGACAATTGAAAAGACTACTTCGCCATAAATCCATTTCACTCAAAGAAATAACAATGTATATAATACTATTTATGAAAAGTTATCTGGATATTTTGGGGTTCAACTAAATGTTTCAATCACCAAAGATTACCAATCACCAATTATAATAATAAAAATAGGTTGGTAAAACTGCTAAAAAAGAGGATAAAGTAATTTCATCCTTGTCTAGTGGAACAGAATATAATTGGCGAGTCTAGGTCACTGACTCCATGGTCGCTCTTTGTTGCGAAATAATATTTATCTTAAATCTTTTATTCATAACATGTACAAGTGTTTGTAACGCTGGAATGATATTTAAAATGAACGGTTCATCTTTAAGCAGCTGTGATTCCTTACCATTAATTCAGCAGGTTCAGGAATTGGATATTTGGAGGACCAGAATGTATTTGATAGCAAATACAACTAAACCTTGACGTAAGAAAGAGAAACTCTAATGATAATAATTAAATAAATATTTATAGCCTTGAACAAATCATCTTAGCAGAGAAACTAGTAGAGAAGAAATGAAGTTGATGCTAAGACTGGACGCTACACATTAAGAATTGAGAGAAGAACTTATATCTGGCAGTTCGTCTTAAAATAATCCTAGCTGACCTCAACACTTAGTAAGATCTCATAAAAATTACACATTTAACACACTAACCAAGTGAGATTTACAACTTTTACCAGGTGTTTTGGCATTTGTAGCTTTGAATTAGGATGAACCAATTTGGACTATTTGGCACTGCTCTGGTTTTTGGAAGTACAAAAACGAAATTACACATTAAACGCTCTAACTAAGAGAGATCTTTCACTTTTACTCGGTATTTCGGCACTCCTAGCTTTGAATTAGGGTGAACCAATTCGTACCATTTGGCACTGCTCTGGTTTTTGGATGTACAAAAACGAAAATACACATTTAGCGCTCTAACTAAGAGAGATTTTCCACTTTTACTCGGTGTTTTGGCACACCTAGCCTTGAATTAGGGTGAACCTATTCGTAGCATTTGACACTGCTCTGGTTTTCGAATGTAAGTGATAGAAAATACACTTGTATTGCAATCGGTACCATCTGTAAACGTTTTGTTTTTTGACCTAAGTGAAAAAAATAACACATTTATCGCTCTAATGTGTTAATTTCCACTATTACAGTGTGTTTTTGCACTTCTACAGTCGAATTAGTGGTGAATCAATATGCACTAACCGTCACTGTAGTAGTAAAATTTAAGTAATGGCGGTCATATTTCATGCTGCGGCACACGCGACAAAGGCGCTGTACTTAATGCAGATATTCGGTAAAGGATTGCGAGAAGCACTCTTTTTTAAACTGTTAATCGAGTTAGGGGTTTTTTAAATAAACAATTGTTGAGTTTAGCCATAAGGATTTAATAAGGATGCTAGAGGTTATAGTTTTGAGAATTGATAATATAATTAATTATTGTAAAATATTGTAGTTTATATATTAAAACTGTCCGGTAGGACAGTTGTATAAGGGTTGATCGTCAAAAACTGCACGAAAAAGCGTAACGTTGAAAAACACCCAACTTTGACAATTTTTTTCTCTTTTTCTATAAAAGATAAAATTCCCAAATTTTCTTTAAAATAAAGGGCAAATCCTCCTTTATAACTGTAATTTTTTTGCAACAACCCAGATTTAATAGGTTTCGAGAAAAAAGTTGCCGAAAATGAGCAAAAACGGCTTTTTCAAAAAATGTTCTTGTTCTTGTTCTTGTTCTTGTTCTTCTTGTTCTTCTTCTTGTTACCTTTTTTGTAAACAACGTAGCGCCTAAACGCGTGAACCGATTTTCATGAATGAGGTGTCATTCGATTCGGAATTTTATGTAGATGAGCCTTTTGGGGGTCTCGATCCTATACATGGAATGGGAGAGGAGTTAGCCCCCTTTATGCAAGGCCCCCTCCAAAATTATTATTACTAATTACTCTGTAAATCTTGGCCCGATTTTGATAAAATTTGGTAGGATGATAGGGTTAGGGCTCCCCTACGCAACATTAAAGCGGCGATCAGCTCTTACACTTGTTAAGGGGAAGTATAGCAATCGTTTCAAATTATCGACACGTGAACCGACCGAAGTGTCATTCGAATCGAAATTTTGTACAGATTTGCACTTTAAAAGTCTCGACGCCGTGCCTCATAAGGAGGGGAGTTCGCCCCACCCAAATAAGGCCCTTTCTAAAACTATTATTACCAATATTTCTATAACGCTTAGTACGATTTTGATAAAATTCAGCTCGAATAAGTGGTTAAAGCTCCTCTACGTTGCTGATGCTCTTGCACCTACTAAGAGGAAGTACTGCAATCGTTTAAATTATCAATGAGTGAACCGATTTAAATCAATGAATTGTCGTTCGATTAAAAAATCTTTGCCTCTTTGCCTTTTAGGGAGAAGTACTGCAATCGTAGTTTATTTTTCTTACTCCTCTTAAAAGGAAGTACTGAAATCGCAGTTTAATTTTGCTATTTACGTACAAATACCTTCCTATGTTATTCAAAACGCTTTTTCAAAAACATTGTTATTGGGGATGGTTTGGGGGACCGCAACTATAATCATTCTTTAAAAAGATCTCTCCAGTGGTAGTTACGGTTCCGACTTAACACCTTATCAGGTTATAATTATAGAATTGCTTATTCCAAATTTTAAAAAAATCTGTAAAGCAGATATGTAACTTTGTAAAATAGACAAAAAGGAAAATCTATCCAAAAGGTACAAAAATCTCCTTAACAAAAACTTACAGTTTAAAATGTTAAGTATAAGGGTTGATTAAACGCCAAAAGGTACACAAATCAGCAAGTACCCAACATTTCATTAATACTTCATTAATATTTAAATAATTCTACTGCATTAATTTGCATTAATAAGTTATTTTTTAGAATTTATTAGATGTCACAGACCCTTATGCTGGCCACTTCATTTATAATATTTTTTTGTTATAATTATGATAAATCACATATATGTACATGCATGTTAAAGTAGAAAAAGACAAAGTTAGAGAAGGCTACTGTCTTGAATTCGTCTTACCGAAATATTCGAGAGCACAAATAACACACAGTTATAACAAGTAGATTATTCAACAACAATTATTCATTTCTCAATTGTAATTTAATTTAGTCCCCCTAATTTTACTTATAGTAAAATACTGGAATAATTAGCTGTCCTAAAAATATGCATATCTTATTTACTTTATTACATATATACAACATTGTGGGATGAATACCTACATTGAGAATGTAATTGAAGAAAACTATGTTACTTGCGATAAAGCCAGATAATTATTATAAACGTTTGACTACTTCATAAAATAACAATTACTTTAATCGAAGAATGAACTTAAACCGACGATTTTTAAAAATCATTGATGTATGTTGGTGAAGTTTCTTTTAAAAAAAAGTTTTGAATTTTTTAGCCTCATAATTTTTTTTAATTTTTTGTAACGTTTTTCTTTTTAACCTGTAATTAATAGTTTCATTATTATAGATAACTAGATATTACAGTCAATCTACAGTGCTACTTGAACATATATTTTGTAGACGAAAATGGCCAGCATAAGGGTCTGTGACATCTAATAAATTCTAAAAAATAACTTATTAATGCAAATTAATGCAGTAGAATTATTTAAATATTAATGAAGTATTAATGAAATGTTGGGTACTTGCTGATTTGTGTACCTTTTGGCGTTTAATCAACCCTTATACTTAACATTTTAAACTGTAAGTTTTTGTTAAGGAGATAAAGGATAAATGCATTTATGCACCAAAACCAATTTGTAAAAAACAATTTTACGTATTCGTTTAATTCCGGGAATACTCTAATTAGAAGATTTACACAAATGCAATACTTACTTTTGCAAGGGGATGAGGAAAAAACAACACAAGTAATGTGGAGTTGCCAGGCAAACCGGCAATGAAGACGGCGGAAACTGTTTGGACTTGCGACCTGATTAACGCAATTATAATGAAGCTGTGCAAAGACTTGGCCCCGAGTTATTTATGATGATGAGCGGAGCTCCGTCTAAACAAGAATAACAGCTAGTACTAAATAAAAAATTCTACCTTGGTGCTTTAACAAATCGAGTGTTATCTCTTTCAATGGAGACGCTTAACGTTCACCGATTATGGATAATGGACGTTAACACCCCAAATTTATACACAGAACTTGGTTTCTGCTAGTAAGAGTGCAATGTCTGAATGTAATTTATGTTCAAAAAGTAATGCTAGTATTTCATTGTAACTCTGTCAAGTCTAGTAGTTTCTCCTTCTGTGGCTGCTGAAGCGAAACAAGTGTCAGGATCGTGTCAACTCTTATAAATTCAGTTTCCGCCGGAAATAATGGGATAGATTAATTAAAACAAAAACAAAAAATGGTGCCTAAATCTTTCATCCTTCAGCCAAAAAGAGGTCTTTTCGTGAAATAGAAATTTCTTTTCCAAAATACACTTTTTTTGCGATCTGGTCTCCATGGGCTAACCCTTTGCAACATATTCTAACAGGTTTCCTGCTCTACAGGCTGATAGATCTCATCTGTACTGAAAAATGTTTCGCCCACTATTTTAAGAAAATCGATCGAATTATTTAAAAATGAAGGAAAAAAAATTTACCCAACCGTGCGTAAAGGCCAAGCTTCAAGCACCTTAAGAAAAGACAACTGACCAGGCCTCTCTCGCTGGTCACTAAAGAACCTGGACATTCGCTCTAGATCATTACGATGCAGTATTCATCATAAAACCACAATGTTCATTACGCTTGGTCTAACCGTTTAGTTCAGTGTTACCCCAACGTTTTTATGGTGCTACGCCCCACTAAAGTCTTTTTAAACTTCTATTGCCCCCCTTAATACTGGCCCTTAGATTTCTCTGTCTTCCTGGGAGCAAATTACAGCTCACTCCAGTCCAGTGATGGACAGTGTTGTCTGTAACGAAAGAACACTGTCGTCCAGAGGCTGACAGTGCACTGAAAAAAATATCTCCGGGCACCAATAAACCTCTGATGTTGACGCGCCTTAAATCATTAAACAAAATTTCTTTCTACCAACGTTTCGGTAAAAATTTTACCTACTTCAAGGTATTGTAAAATTTGTGGATGTTTCTTCGTACCAACGTTTCGGTAAATATATTACCTTCTTCAGGGTAGTTTAAAATTTGTGGATGTTTCTTCATACCAACGTTTCGGAAAATATATTACCTTCTTCAGGGTACTGTAAAATTTGTGGATGTTTCTTCGTACCAACGTTTCGGTAAATATATTACCTTCTTCAAGGTATTGTAAAATTTGTGGATGTTTCTTCATACCAACGTTTCGGTAAATATAATAACTTCTTCGGGGTATTGTAAAATTTGTGGATGTTTCTTCATACCAACGTTTCGGTAAAGATATTACCTACTTCAGGGTATTGTAAAATTTATGGATGTTTCTTGATACCAACGTTTCGAGTAAGTATTGTATATTACCTTCTTCAGGGTACTGTAAAAATTTGTGGAGTTTAGTATTAAAGCTAAATCATCATAACTGTTCAAACATAAAAAAAAAACTAGAAAATTCAATTTAGTACAGTACTTTGGGGAGTTACTAGGGTTAGGTTTCACTTAACAAGCACAGTTATACAAAGAGTATTAGGTGCCACACGGTAGCCGAGTGGTTAAGAGATGAGACCCGCAAAGCTTTAATAAGTATTGTGGTGATGGGTTCGATTCCCGGCCTCTAGGCCTTGGATTTTTATTTAATGGTTAATATGATAATTTGTCCACAGTACCATCTGCATCCATATGAAAATGAATAAGAACTTATTTTGTATTGTATAATAATAAATAAAGATTATTATTGAGTGCTTTTAATAATGCAAATAAAATGTATTCATTGCGAACAGCTGAATTGTGAAAAACAAGGCTGTATTAAGGCAACTGAAGGCGATCTAACTCACACCGACCATCGCCACAAACTAAACACCAATTCTCCTACACAAAAACTATACGAACTGTCGAAACTCGTACGGGCTGCAAAACTTTCTTCCAATTAGTGCCAGAACAAAACAAAAAAAAAGAAAAAATGTACCCAAAAGTATTGGACAGTGGCCAAATCCTTACAAAATAAAAGAATATTTCTCCATTTACTACTTAACTTCCTTTTTAAAACCTTACTCCTTTACCTTCCCAGCTCATTTTACAAACAACTGGAACATTTTTCAAATAAATTAAGTCGTGTAGGTGGAGGGGGAAGTTGGTACAGTTCGTCCATTAAACAAACAAACTAGACAAGATTGACACAGTACCATAAATATCCCGATGAAGTAAGGGCGTACATTTTTTTATTTTTAAGCACGGAGACGATTGTCCGTTCCATTTCGCAAACACTGGCGCTGATTTCTATCGCCACATCTATTTATGCACCCTTTCAACTAGTAAGGTTTTATTTAAGAGGAAAAAAAAAAACAGGAGCGAACCCATGACTTACTTGCCCCAGTTACGAGATTAATTTTTTTTTTTAATAGACAATTTGTAATTCAAATTAGTTGACTGACGTTTAATACAAGGTCACTTATAAAAACACCATTCGATTCCCCTGGTCTAGGCCTTGGCTTTTATTTAATTTTAATATGAGAACTTTATAGTGAAGTATGTTTGCTAGTCGCTTCCGTCAACTACACCTAATTAGGTAGTTGGACGTAAAGCCTGTCGCAAAACTAGGCATTATTTTACTTTACTTTTATTTTTATAGGCGGAGCTTAACGTCCAACTACCAATTAGATGTCGCGGACAGAGGGCAGAAGCTAATAATTTACTTTAAATAATTTTTTCTAACAAATAAAAAGTAGCCATACGCGGGATTCGAACTAGCGATCTCCAACACACTAAGCCACGCTCTTGACCACTAGACCAACTCTCGCCCCATCAAAAAGTGTATTCTGGCAAAAATTATAAAATTTAAGATCGTAAATTACATTAAAATGGCACATTAAAAAGGTAAGCCTTAAAAACTTCTCTTAAATTAATGTTTCTAGTACACAATTAGTGAACAGAAAATCGTTTAAGTTATTTTGGAGAATCACAAATAAACTAAAAACTTGATTTAAGTAGCAATTCTGGTTGGTTGAGATTAGCGAAAAGCAAGTCATGGCTTCAAATATCAAATTTGAGCGTTCTGCTAATCTTACTATTTGAATTATACTCTTATAAAATATGCATTAATTGCAGACTGAAGTTACATCCATACAGAGTAATTTGTGAAAGGACCACTGTTCCATGAACCAATCGTGTAAAGTAATCGCCTAATTTTATAGGCGGAGCTTAACGTCCGACTACCAATTAGGTGTCGTGGACGGGGGTAAAAGCAAATACTTTACTTTAAATAATTTTTTTTTAACAAATAAAAAGTAGCCATGCGCGGGATTCGAACTGGCGATCTTCTACATACTAAGCAACGCTCTTGACCACTAGACCAACTCTCGCCCCAACAAATCGTGTATTTCTAGTTAAAATTATAAAACCAAAAGCCTGTACCATTAGAATTCTTGCTCTAACGAGGGGTAAGAACCAAAAAAACATTTTTTTTTTTTGTTTTTGACTAAAATCAAATACCCTCGTGAGTCAAATGATATTTAACGTTACCTTATTTCATATTGCCACTAACCCTTCGTTACTCCCGCGTTACCAATCTATGAGACAAGGAGATATCTCCATTTAGTGGAAAAAGAAATCTAGCTGTTTATCACTCCCAGAACTGGCTTGGACACACATGGTCAGCCGTGCAAACATTGGACAGATCTGGCAAACTTCTCCAAATATCCTCTGATTCATTCTTCAAGTCTCTAGTGTGAGTCTGGCACCGCCGCCAACGGGACTAATTCAAACAAATGAGCCAATTACGATTTGGAGATGTAAACAGTCCAGTTCGTCATATGCCACCCTCTAAGACCAGTTTTTTTTTTCCCAACCTCCATGCCATTCTCTTAAATCTTTGGCACACAGTTTTAATTCAATCTATTTTTATACACCAAATTTACGATAACAGATATATTATTTATTGAACTAACTGTTTCTGATAAATCGGTAAACCTCCTATATTAATACATTAACTATGCATTCTCCCCTACAATTATTATTGTTTACCATACCTAAGGTTCTCCTTAGGGTTCCAAATTCTACTCTTACAGGATATACGTGGTATTCACCTATTCGCCGGCACCTTAGTTTTTGTGAGAATTTGAGCTTTAAGCTTAAATTATTTTAGCTTTAACTTATATGCATTCTCCATGGCCATACCGATTATTCCAACAGTTTTGGCGTCATCTTCAAGTGCATCATCCCTTCAACAACCTCTTCTGCATCATTAACTCAGTCTCTTTCTTCTATAGATACTGACTGCTCTTATAGTTTGTTTCTTCCCCAAATTCTTCTTCTTCAGAACCCTTTATGTATATTTAAGCTTTGGCCTCAATACTAGATGACAGAGACAAAATATTAAGCTTTCGCCTCAATACTAGATAATAGAGACAAAAGGAGTAGAAATCTAGACGAACTGGAAGCCAGTTCGGTGTTTTTCCGTTGTATTTTACCTTACATTTTCTAAAAGAAGGCGACCCTTTTTGTATATTTCAGCTTTGGCTTCAATACTAGATAACAGAGACAAAATAAGTAGAAATCTAGACGAACTGGAAGCCAGTTCAGTGTTTTTCCGTTGTATTTTACCTTACATTTTCTAAAAGAAGGCTACCCTTTATGTATAATTTAGCTTTGGCTTCAATACTAGATAACAGAGACAAAATAAGTTGAAATCTAGACGAACTGGAAGCCAGTTCGGCGTTTTTCCGTTGTATTTTACCTTACATTTTCTAAAAAAAGGCGACCCTTTCTGTTTATTTTAGCTTTGACCTCAATACTAGATAACAGAGACAATACAAGTAGAAATCTAGACGAACTGGAAGCCAGTTCGGTGTTTTTCCGTTGTATTTTACCTTACATTTTCTAAAAAAAGGCGACCCTTTTTGTATTTTTTAGCTTTGGCTTCAATACTAGATAACAGAGACAAAACAAGTAGAAATCTAGACGAACTGGAAGCCAGTTCGGTGTTTTTCCGTTGTATTTTACCTTACATTTTCTAAAAGAAGGCTTTATTTTAGCTTTGACCTTAAAACATGACACAGGGACGAAACAAGTACTAGAGACTAACCCTGTCTAAAATTCCCGCGTTTCCGCATCTAGGTGTAGACGCCTTTGCGCACTTAAATCAGTTCGCCAAGGAAGCCTTTTTTTGTTACCAACTTTTAGACTGCTCATCGTCAGTAAACTCCAATTCAAGTTGGCAGGCTTCAACTTCTGGAACTAGCGAATCTTTTATTGTTAAATTACATTCTTCTAAGTTATTCTCCTAATTGTAAAGATTCACTCATCAGTTGCCGCTCTAATCTGATAATAAATTTTACCCACTGTTTCCTTGCAATTCTTTTCAAACGCGCTGCTACTGCCACTTAGTGTGTAAGAAGTGTCCTCTTTCTTTTTATGGGTCGTAATTCTTCTTGCAACGAATTGACGCAAGCGATGAACACTTAGTTTTCTCAGCCCAGAGACAGTATCTTCTTAAAAAAAATAAATCGATTACTTCTTGCTTCCAATATTGTTAGTAGTCTTCGGCACGTTTTTATTAAAAACAAAATTCGTGTTTCAACACGTTTTAAAACGTTATGACGAAGTTCGTCAATAGATTTTTAATTTGTACAACTAACTTTTGCCGTTAAATTAAAAAAATAAAACAGATAAAGTAAGCACTGGCATTATTTTTGTTCACAGTCCTAATGTTTGTCAGCCATTTCTTTTTTTTCATTTTCTCATATTTTGCAAGAGAAAGTGCAGCGGTGGGGGTTTCCCAATTGAGTTTTCTCCGTTATTTGTTTGATTTTTCCCTTATCATAAAAGTCTACTAAAAGTTAATTTAAGTGGATATTTTTTTTAAAACATCTTTGACATTGTTTCCAAGATTTTTAGCTGTGCGGCAGAACTGCTGGATTTAGGGTGCACCCTTTATATCAGCTAGTCGATCAACACTAACCCTTCAAAATATTTATTGAGATATACTTTGAGATATGTTTAGAAGTAGAGTTTAGAGGTAGTTTTTTTCTTTTTTATTGCTATATTTATTGCCATTTATTCTATAGTAATTGCAATAAGACAGATTCAAGTTAGGTTCACAACTTGTTTTTTAAACACTCCCTGAGAATCGTTATCCTTTTTATCCTGCCAAAATTCTTCAAAATGAAGTAAACATTTTAAATTTATTCATTATTAATAATAATGTCTGTGGTTATTTCACATACAGGGGACCAACTCCTCTCCTAATGTTAGTACTGTATCAACACCCATAAAAAGTGCATTTAGATAAAAATTTCAAATCGAATAACATTCAGCGGTTAGTCGTGATATTTAACCCAAAAAAATATCGAAAATTCGATACTATTGTAATATTTTCACTTGCAGGAAACACAGAATTCCACTTTGGACTTAAGTAGGAAATCTGTATCGAAACTGTCCGGCAGGACAGTTGTAATAGAGTTGATCGTCAAAAAACAGCACGTAAAAGCGTGAAGTTGAAAAACACCCAACTTTGACAATTTTTTTCTCTTTTACTATAAAAGATAAAATTCCCGAATTTTCTTTAAAATTTAGGGTAAATCCTCCTTTATAACTGTAATTTTTTTGCAACAACACAGATCTAATAGATTTTGAGAAATAGGTTGCTGAAAATGGGCAAAAATGGCATTTTCAGAAAATGTTCTTGTTACCTTTTTTCTTGTAAACAACGTAGCGCTTAAACGCGCGAACCGATTTTCATGAATGAGGTGTCATTCGATTCAGAATTGCATCTAGATGTGCCCTTTTGAGGGGTCTTGACGGAGTACATCAAATAGGAGAGGAGTTAGCCCCTTTGTATGTAAGGCCCCCTTCAAAATAATTAACTCTGCGAAGATTGTGACGGAATTTGGCAGGATGAAAGGTAACATTAAAGCGACGTTCTGCTCTTACACCTACTATGGAGAAGTGTTGCATTCTTTTCAAATTACCTTCGCTTCAACCGATCTTCGTAATCTTCTTTATTCTGCTCAATTTCAACAGAATCGGATGAAGATTTGCAGGGCTATCAATAATTTTTTTAGAAAGAGCGTAATATATTGTATGTAAGGCTAACTTCTCTTACAAAAAATATTTTGAATCGAATGTCATTCCATTCATGTAATAAATCGATTTACGAGGTTAGGCTTGTTTATAAAAAGAAAAGAAATTGTATTTTCGTCCATTTTTCGGCAATGTTTTTTTCTCGAAATCAATTTTTAATTTGCTTTATTGCAATTAATGTCTCTCATAAGACCCTTATCTTTTTTTAGAAAATTTGGGACTTTAGTCAACGAAAATTAGAACAAAATCAAATTTATTTGTTTTCCAACATTATGCTTTTTCGTAGGACTTTTTCTTTTTGGTGATCAACTCTTAAGACAAAGTCTGCACGATTCACGATTGTTGTACTACCATTTACGAGGGATAAGAGTGAGTATTGAATAGAATAAATTTGTCAATTTTCCGTCTAAGAGTATGTTACTAAATTTGGCATTTCAACCATGTGCAGAGGCTACGTGAGCGGATTAAATGTCATCACTTAAGGGAGCGATTAGCTTCGGAGTTTAGATGATGGAAATGTCCCAGTAACCCCAAAGACCGAGTCCCAATGGATCGCTGCGGGTAAAAACCACAACAACTAGATTCCCAACTTTTTTCACTTAAAATTTATTTTTTTAAATCAGTGGCGATACACACACACGACTTATTTATTTATTTAAGGCGCATCAACATCTGGAGTCATTAGCGCCCGGAGCTTTTTCCAGTGTACTGCCTGGCCGGCGGACGGTGTTATTTCGGTACAAGACAATACTGTCCATCACCAGAGCTGTAAGAAGCTCCTAGAAAGAGAAAAACTAAGGGTCAGCAGCTGGATTCGAACCAGGGACCTCCGTGTGGGAATACAATACGCTAACCACACAGCTAATCCCTTCCCTACTTTTTAGATTATTATTTTATTCTCTCTCTCGTTTGTTAGTTCTTGTAGTGAAACCTAATCTATTGGGTTGTCCGGAAAATAATGCAGGATTATGGTTTTAAAAGGAAAATAATAAAAATTAATGGTTTATAACTGTTTTTATTAATCAAAATAAGTCTCCATTACTTTCTATACATTTCTGCCAACGTGTGGGTAACTTTTCCATACCCTCTGAATAGAATTTGGAATCCTTAGAATTTATAAATTCAGAAAACGCATTTTCTAATGTTCTTTGGTCAATAATTTTTTTATTTTATAAAATAGCGGTCCAGGTGTCTAAAAAAAAATGGTAATCAGTAGGCGAGAGGTCCGGTGAGTTCGGCGGGTGTGGCAGAGTCTCATAGCCAAGCTCCAACAATTTTTGGGGAAGTCACAGGTGAGATATGTGGTGGCCGAGCGTTGTCATGCAACAGAATGGGCCCCCTTTCGATTTACTAAAAATGGCTTCAATTTGGTTACAATACTATTCCGGCATTGATGGTTTCGCCAGGATTCAGAAGAAGCTGTAATGAATCAGACCAAATGAAGCCCACCATACTTTTTTTAGATGATTTGGGGGCTTTGGAAAATGACGTGCTGCTTCAACTTTGTCAAGCCACTGTCCAGAGCGTCTGCTGTTGTCGTTAGAGGATCCACTTTTCATCGCAAGTCACAATTCTGGGACTTGAAAAGGATCGCTGTTGTTTCGGGCAAAGAAGATCTTTTTTGGCGGTCGTTTAATGTGTGAGGAAACCCAGCTTTCAAGCTTTTTCACCTTTCCCCAATCGCCTTGAGATGGTCATCGACGGTTGATTTGCTGACTTCGAGTTTCCCTGCCAGTTCTCGAACAATTGTTCTGGGATTTTCTTCCATCAAAGCTCGGAGAACACCAGTCATCAAGGCTCTTCAAATCTTCAAGGCTCGAAATCTCTGGAACCACCGTTGAACAATGCACTCCACTTATACTGCCTTCGCTCTAGACATCGTTGATATTTCTGGCCCTACATACAGATTAATCCATAATGGCTACAGACTTTTGGGGGGGGGAAAGGGAGAGAGAGACAAATAGGATTTCAAAATGGATTTTTCTGGAAAAAAAAAAAATTGATATCGTGAAATTGACACGATTATGCTATAATAATTCCTTTTAACTTATGAAAAATTAACATAAAATGTAATTTATTTTCCGAGATATAATTTAAAAACTCCTAAAACTTTAAACAAAATTCGTTTTTAAGAGAAATAGGAAATTGTTAAAATTATATACACGTACTTGTTCTTTAAATGATACTTTACAGTAACACGCAACGTTTTAATAATAGTAAAATTAATAAATTAAAGACAGTCACAACAGTTTTAATTCACTTAGCAAGTAATTTCCATGACTTTGTCTTTTGTGGCCAGACAATAGTCGAGTCCATTCTCGTTTCTTTTTTTGGGGGGGAGCAGAATAAAAGGTGTTGCCTTTACCAATCTGTAAATTTTTTGCATTCTTAATTAGTAAGGTAAAAGAACATTAGCAGGAGTTATGTTTTTTAGCAGGGTCCTCCAGTGTGAAATATATGACAATGGCGAACTTTTTTGTGAATTCTACATTAACACAAATTAACCACCCCAGATGCATTGTATGCAATTACTTAATTGAATAATACACTAATAAATACATGCTCAGTACAAGGATTTTAACTAATCTTAAAATGTAAAGAAAAGTTGTATTTCTGTAAGACTTATTTAAAGACCCCTCAACAAAAATTATTATCATTTTATTGAACAAGCTGAACTGAAAAATTAAAATAATTATTCATGCAAGTTAAATGCATTTTCGCTTTTTTTGGTTTACTTGATTAATAAATGTAAAACAAACATTAAATCATGTTCCCCCAAGGTTCCATCCTAGGTCCTATCCTGTTGTATCACCCACATTAAGTCCTCTACCCAAACCTCCTCATGCTGATGACGTGGCCTTTTACACGGTCATCTTGGAGAATGGACACCATCACCAACAGACTTACTCTTGCAATAAACAGACTAATAAAATTCTACAGTAAATGAAAAATTAAAATTAATCACGACAAGAGACTAACGCTATACTCTTCACCCAAACGCACACCCACTTTTAACCGACAAATCAGATGTAATAACACTCTCATTCTGTGGTCACACCTACGTTAAGTACCTAGGCCTAACTTTAGACTAACAAACTGACTTTTACTACACACGTTCAGGACAAAGAAAACGCAGGCAAACTGGCTATACGTTCCTCTTTTCTTACGTGACTCCAAAATGTCTGTGGACCAACAAACTCCTCCTCTACAAAGTGGGGGTCATCAGGCCGATGTTGCTCTAAGCCTGCTCCGCCTGGAGCCTGGACTTGTAGTAGAGCAACATCAAGAAACTCCAGGATAACGCAGAACAAATTTCTGGAGACTCGCTACAGACTCTCCACGATGCACTAGAATTGACTCACTCCACGGAGACTGCATCCATTATCCCCCTGGTACACTCCTATATCCAAAATCAGTCTGCTGAAACTCCTTTCCATCCTAGACTGCCATCCCAATCCACTCTGCAGCGGACATAGCCTCCTACAGATCCTTCTACAACATACAGACACAGAAGACTAAAACAGATATTCCTCTAACTCTCTACACTAGCTGCAGGTTTTTCCTCTCCTTTTTTCCCTGCATTCCAATCCTCCTCACATAACTTTTCTCTTTCTTCACTTAGTTAAGAAGGTTGAAATGTTTTTATACATTTATACATCTGTATTTATTTTATGTACATATTATAACAAATATTTATTCTTCTTCTTTACATTAAATCATTGACTTTAACAGGAAAATTCAATCATCATTGCTATTGAAATTCATTTTTGGTGAGATGATTGCAAATTACTTAAAAAATAATTAAAAAACGTGATTAAAAAGGGGAAAAATCAGCCGCAGAACAATTCCCCCAATCGTTCATACAATTTTCAATGGTTCTAAATATTTAAACATCATTTAAAGTAACTTGTTTTTCCTATCATTTACGGGGTAAAATGGATGGCCAAAATTTACTGGGACATTTGCATAATAATATATGTTCTGTGTGAAACAATTAAAGCAATTTATGATTCTCTCTTAATATTTTAATTATCTGCTGCTAAAGATAAAACTTTTGATGAACTATTTTCTGTAATAATTATTGAAATTTTGGTATTGATTAATAATTACACTGTACTTTAGTTCCAAGTCTTTGCTTAGTTTGTCCATATTCAGAACTTATAATGAACATTTGTGAATCATAATTATTATCACACAACTTAATAAATTTATAAATTTTTTATTCAAAGGCATTCTCTGTGTTTAGTGCAAAGAATTATATTAATCCTGTTTATTTTTAGGCTCATATTCGACCTTGTAATGAAACCACAAATTAACATATACATTAGCACGACTAAAATATTAATAGTTCGGAAATTACCCACTATGTTGCGCTTTAATCGGCCATCCAATTTTCCAGTACATATTTAATTTTACAATTATTACTAATTAGAACTATATTCTATATAAAAAAAAATCCAATTGAACGATGTACCGGATACACAGGGTGAACCAGTAAGTATTGTCAATAGGCCTACTGCGTGTAGTACATCTAAAGTGGAGTTCAATGACGTATTGGCCAACTTCATATTTTCCTCTGTTCTTGAGTGACGTCACTTTAAAGTTTTTTTCTAAAATCCTTACTTTTTTCCAATAAAAATGTTATTACTCAGAAAGTTTTAGTCCGAATTCGATTCTGATGACATGGTTAGAAAGACAGATAAATTTCCTAAAAATTGACACCATTTTGAAGCATAAATTATTCTTCAAACTACCTTTATCTTTCACCGGAACCTAGGAAAATAAAAGTAATCGAAATTTTTAAGAAAACTCATTAGGCTCTTATGTGATCATTTTCAGACCTAGGTGCTGGCACTTTTTACAAAAGTTTCCTTGTCTAGTGGGCTTTCAAACGGTGTATCATTTTCCAGGATACCTTTTATCTTCGTATGAGAAATTACGTTTGTTTTGTAAGAAAACGTGTTCACAAGCATACAGCAGTGATATTGTATTGTGTTGTTTAATTCATTAAACTCTTGTGGATGGAGCTGTAGTCAATTTTTAAAGTAGATTGTCTTAAAATAAGGTAGTCTAAGGTTACTTATTGCACATAAAAAAAAGAAAAAGAACTAAACTGAAATATTTGACAAAATGTTAGAAAATATTTTAAACAAGTGCTATTTTTATAATCGAAGGCTAATTTGCTTAGTTTCAAAATCTAACATTTTGTCAATACAAAAGAAGTTTATGGCGATGAACGTTAATCACGTACGCGAGTTTTTTGAGTGGTTCAAGCGTTTCCAAGATGGCCGAGAAGACTGCGGAGATGATGACCGCCCGGGTCGCCCTTCCATGTCCAAAACGGATGAAAATATTGATTATAATTAATCAACATTACTACCGTGAGGTGCACAAAGAGAGAACCACTCGCTAAAAACAAAAACCACCTTTTTTGGGGGGGGGAATTCAATGGACAGTAAAAACATGTATTTCTAGCAAAAAAAAGTTTGCCAAAAATTTGGCACAATTGCTGTTACTATTCAGTGAAAAGAAAATCTTAAGATATATTTTCTACATTTTCCTTTTTCCATTGTTTGCGTCACAAAGTTACTGCGAGAGTTTATTGTGCGTTTCTGTGGCAATGCTAATTTATGTAGTAGATTTGTGAAAGATGAACGCGTGTCAAGAACGGCAAGCTTCTGTTTATCATCGCCGCTAGTCTTCAAGTTTTCTAACTGTAAAGAAGAGAAAGAGATGGTACTTTTTCTTTAAAAATAGCTGCTAGAACAGCTGAAGATAGTGCGGAGACGATATCCTCAGGAGAGATACGAACTTGTGGAATGGTAACACGGTAGACAATGATATCTGGCTCCATTAAAGTGGCCCAGCTCAAACAAAAAGTACTAATACCGGGTACAACTTCTTTCTTAGAAATAGCTTTAACAAAATTTACCGTACAATCATTGCGAGTTAAAAGTAAACAAGAAGCGGTTTTACCCAAAAATCTGGTATTTGTAACACGCTAACTTGTTTTCCTTTTTCAGCAATAATTATAACAGTTACATTACCAAAACTTTACTCCCAGCAAGTAAAGTAAAGTAAAGCCTATTTTTGCAGGCCGGCTTTACGTCCAACTACCAAATTAGGTGTCGCAGACGGAGGCGACTAGCAAACATACTTTACTGTACATTTCTTTTATTAACCATTAAATAAAAACCAAGGCCTCTAGACCGGGAATTGAACCCAGTATTACAATACATATTACCTTTACAGGTCTCGCCTCTAACCGCTCGGCTACCGTGGTGCCTAACTTTACTCGTAGCAAGTCGTCCGTTTTGAATGTGATTTCAATCGACAAGTGTGTGCAAAATCCTCGAAATCACTTTATCAGAAAATCACAAACTTTAATAATACTTGCGTCACACAATACGGTGGCATAAACCGTACAAATCACTGAAATGTAAAACTTACAGAGAAGCCAATCTAAGCCGCTTTCCAAGAACTACAATGAAACGAAGTTTGGTCAAATCTAAAAATTAAATTTCAACTCGCAGTTCTCAATTATTAAAATATTTTTGTTCACACATATGACCAATCTATGAAAACCAATTTTTCTTAATCTAGGGAGGCGCCACGGTAGCCGAGCAGTTAGAGGCGAGACCTGTAAAGCTAGTATGTATTGTGGTACTGGGTTCGATTCCTGGTCTAGGCCTTGGATTTTATTTAATGGTTAATAAAAGAAATTTACAGTAAAGTATGTTTGCTAGTCGCCTCCGTCCGCGACACCTAATTTGGTAGTTGGACGTAAAGCCGGCCTGAAAAAATAGGCAATTACTTTTCTTTTCTTTTTTAATCTAGGGGATCTTTAAAAGTATATTTTGCGTTGAAAAAATGACAAAATGGCAATACTTTTACCTAATACGATAAAATGAAACAGGTGATCTCAAAATGTAGGATTCCTTCCAAAATACACGATTGTAATACTACCACTTAATGAGGGATAAGAGAAAATAACATCTGAGGTTATTGGCGCCCGGAGCTATTTTCAGTGCACTGCACAGCTCCGGACAGTGTTCTCTCGTTAAACACTGCCCTTCAGCGGACAGTGTGAGCTGTAAGAAGCTCCTAGAAAGAGAAAATCTAAGGGGCCAGCAGCTGGATTCGAACCCAGGACCACCGCTTGGGAATCCAATACGCTAACCGTATAGCTAATCCCTTCCCTAAGAGAAAATAATAATTTTTTTAAAAAAGAGTAGCTAATTCGTGTAACTTTGATAGCTTTTAGATGAATAGCACACAAGACTTGTGCAGGACTATTGCGTTTTAATTAGAAATGAAGCTGCAGATGGACTAAGTTGAGAGGATGTCTAAATGACAGGCTGAAACTATGCTAGCTGTCAGTTGCAACTGAAACAGAACCGCTTTCAGTTGTTTGTTTTCATTCAATAGTTAGGTTTTAGTATTAGTATACACTGACTTGCACAAACTACCTGTCACACGTGCAATTAGGATTGATTAAAGCCGGTGTGTGCGTGCGGGTGATAGAGAAAGAGAGCTACTAGGAAAAAATAGTAAAATTTGCGAAATAAGGATCTCGCAAAGTTCTCAAAAATAATCCATAATCTTTGTGGATTATTTTAGTTTTACATTATCTTATGGATCACAACTATTGTTACCGTGAAAGCTTCCTAAAAGAATAAGGGCCTAGGCTCTTATCCTGCCCGATAGAATATCCTATTTCTCCTCCAACTATCGCATTCAAAACTCACTTGGACTTCCAAACTTATACAGGGTGTTCATTTTAAGACGGCTCAAATGCATTTCATGCTTAAACGGTTGATCTGAGCGAAAAATGGTAGAGAAAAAATTTGTTGCCCGTCACCTCTAGTCTCAGAATATGTGACTTGATTTTAGATTCCTGCCCGCATACGCGGCTGTCTCCTCAGATACAGAGAGCAGTTGATAACCGCCTGGCTAACCTGGCTTGCGAGCCAGAGGAGGCACCTTTGAAGGCACAGTACATGCTTCACAAGTTGTGTAACATGCATTATTTGACAAGTTAAGGATTAAGTTTGATCCTTTACATGAAAGATATTGATCACTTAAATATGTGGCAGGAGGTTCCAATTTTTTTAGTAATTAAGGGGTTATAGGCAGTCAGAAATTTGAAAAAATCGATTTATATATATATATATATTAAAGTATAGTATCTCAGGAATGTTGTCCTAAAATTTCAAGTCGATCCGAGCAAAATTGTAAGAGTGAAAGTGTTTACAAGCCCCGACCGAGTTTACAAGCTGAGCACAGAGCACAACTTGCTACGCGGGAGGCAAGAATCCTACGCAGACAGCAGAAATCGGAAAACTTGGACATTTTGGAAGACATGGAGAACTTATTTTATGGGCCTGGAACCGATGACACTGTGTAAGTGGAAAAAAAAAATTATCCAGGTTTTATTCGCAAACCTTTAACCGCTGAAAACTTTAAACGCGTTTTTCTCAAAACTACGTTTTCAAAGTCGGTGGACACGATATCTCAAAATCTACTGCACCGATCTTTTTGAAATTTTACGTATTTCTTTTACACATATTAAAATCGTACTTGGACGAAGGATTTTTTTTTTCAATGAATAGAACTTGTTTTACAAACATAAAATGGTCAATTTTTTTAGTGAAAATCGTGACTCAAACATTAAAGTTGTCCCAAAAATTAAAATATCAATTTTTTTCTAAATCCTTCGTTCAAGTACGAGATAAAGTCATCTACTAACGAAATCTTTTCGAAATTTTGATTTCAGATGATCCAGTCTCAAGATATCATGTCCACGAGAGGGTTGCATTTTTTTGACGTGTTGCATTAAAATATTCGCCTTTGGTACAATTATTATTAATTTGTAACGAAAAAATTACAATAAGTTCTTTAAACATGGACTGATATGACGCAAAAGTTCCCGAATAAAAAAGTAAACACGTTTTTCCCCAAACAAATTTGAAAAAATGACTTTTTTTTGCGCCTCTGACTGCCTATAACCCCTTAAACGCAACTCTCCCAAAATTACCAAATAATTATTAAACCTTCTTGTTTGAAACAGATATAAATTAATTTTTAGCCATTTTGTGTATGCTTGAGAACATCTAAAGCTCTTAACATTTGATTTTTCTTAGAAAAATCACTCGGAAAAGCGACTTATTTCCCGATATTAAGAAAAATACTAGCTTTACTGCCTTGGCAATATTTTTAGTAGAAAGGCGATGAAAAAATACATAAAAATGACCTATCGCGTGCTCTTCTTTCTCTTTGATAACAAGTTAAAAAATTGAAATATGATTAATAAATACCAGATTTTGAAATGGCCTAGCACCTTTAATTTTAAAGATAGCGAATTGCGGTTTCCGGTTTCTTTCATAACTTTTTATACTCTTTAAAAGTAGGGGTCAACTGCAAACTCTCACCTTTGGTCGCGCGTCAGCCGCGTATGTGGGCAGGAATCAAAAATCAAGTTCCATATTCTGAAACTAGAGGTGATGGGTAACAAATTTTTCCTCTACCATTTTTTGCTCAGATCAACTGCTTAAGCATGAAATGCATTTGAGCCGTCTTAAAATGAACACTGTATTTCTGGTGATGACTCTAAATTCAAAATCTGTAAAATTTCCATACTTTTTTATGAAAAAGTAAGAAAAAAAAATAATTAGGATTGTAAAACAACTTTGTGGGTTAAAAATCTTGAAAATCAACATAATAATAGAAGTTGGTATGAGTTAGAACTCGACAGACTCATTGAGGTATTAAGGCGTTACTCCCAGATTCTCATCTAGTTAGATAATGCATGGACATTGTGAATATGGGAGCCACACAAGACTGCGCTAATATCGGCTGACTAGGCTATCAGCAATTTATTATTAACTATTTCAATGACCCACCAGTCATATCCTGCAGTCTTATCTTAAAGGACAACTGTTCTTCCAGTTTCATAAGCGCAGCCACAAACAAGAGACCTCCTAACGGTTCTTGTAGCATTGCTTCTTTGTATAGTTCGCTCAAAATCCAGATTGACTTCCTTTGCTAGATTTTTACCGTATCCAAGCTTCAATAAAAGAACTAATTTCGTTAAAGATCGCTGTTTGGGCTGAGTGGCGGAGCTCGTGCTTCAGTAGAGGGCTTGAGTTTCAAGGAAGATTCGGAAATCAGTGAGGGCCGCACATAGCCAAAATTGTCACTGTTTATTCTGAGGTTAGGTTAGGTTTTAATTTTGTTGTGAGGATAGAATCAGGAAGGCATAGATTAAAGGCGCATTGTTGCCAAATTACCAAGCAGGAGGCTAGAATAGAATAGATTAAATTAGGGCAGCCTCAAGGCCTACGCGACCCCTATAAATCTATTGTGGCTCCCCGACTTTAGAGCTCACCCTCCAGACCCGTCCGCTTAATCAGACTCTTAATTCTGTAGAGTGGCTCCTGGGTAAAGCTCTCGGGCTTTGGTTTTTTCTTCCCCGAGAAGTAACATCCTTGAGCAGGAGGCTAATTAGGTTATTACAAAATAAGTGATCTCAGACTTCCTAAAATCTATATTGAATTGGATTCAAGCCCTTCAAATAAATTATCCTACAATTGGATTTCCCAATGTAAAAACCTTTTTCACCGAATTTAATTTATCCTGAGCTATAGAAACCGACAGGACCCTAGTTTTTACTAAATACTAACTTGCAGGAGATACTGAACACCATTTTATCAGAGAGAAGGGACGAGGCTCTAATTCTAGGTTCTGTAACATTTATCCTGCTCTGATCACAACTTCAGGTACTCAACAATACTTGAAAGAGCAGTTAACCATCCATATAATAAGTAAAGTAATCGCCTATTTTTTCAGGCGGGGCTTAACGTCCAACTATCAATTAGGTGTCGTGGACGGAGGCGACTAGCAAACATACTTTACTGTAAATTTCTTTTATTAACCTTTAAATAAAATCCAAGGCCTATAGTCCGGGAATCGAACCCAGTACCACAATACATATTAGCTTCGCAGGTCTCGTCTCTAACCGCTCGGCTACTGTGGCGCCTCATTATTGTTACTATTAATGAACCAATTTAATAATTAATTAAACGACAACAATATTTTTGCTGGTTAAGTATTATTTTACTTTCCTTTTTGTTTCCTCCTCCCCGAAAATGCGGATCCAGTACGCTAATCACTCAGCTGATCCTGACTACAACCCCATAATTGTAGTAAGAGAAAGTCTTGGAGTGCTTAGCACAAGAAATTCTAGGAGCTGTGGTAGAGATATCTAGCCTGTGTTCGAATGTAAAGATGTAGCTAATCTTTAATTGCAGGTATTCCCAGCGGTGCAATTATTATTAAAAGAAAATTGCCATTTTCTCTGTAGTACTAAAGCTAGTACAAAACTCTTGTGAGTGTACAAAGTAGATGAGCAATTAGAAGGAAGCATCTTCTAATAAAAATAGCCGTATCTTGGAAGTAATGGCAGCCGATATTTACAGATAAAACTGGTTGGACAGTCGGGCCTGGAATGAAAAGAAAGTGGAAAAGAACGAAGCCTCCCAGGTAAAGCGGCAGTGGTTAGTGTGATAAATCGGACCTTGTACTGACTTTAATCAAACCAAGCCAAAGCAAATTGCTACGAGATTAGAGCCCGGGCTCCTCTCGTAATCAATTGTTCCAACGGTTAAAATTGCTAATTGAATTGTCTTAATATCGATCTAGGATTCAAGGTTCAACTGCGGACCGTCTGCCCAAGCTAAATACCCACTCAGTGGCCATTCAACCTCCTGGCAGGATCAGTACAGCCTCTCGCTAAATGAAAAAGAAGAGAAAAAAAAATCTTCAGTGAACATCCATACGATTCTTCTGCCTCCAATTCTAGACGATCTTACTAACAAGATTTTCTTTAAATCTTCTTATTTCTACTTTCTTATCTCTACATAAAAGGATACATATTGCAATCGTGCGGATATTTTGAGTTATTCTCTGAAATAAACTTGTTGAGGTCGCCTAACAACACAAAAAAATAAAGAACTTACTTTCAACAACCCATTCGTCGATTAAGAACTTGAAATTTTATAGTGAGACACCGATATAGGCCGCGCAAAAGAGCTGCTAAATCTACGTGGCAATAACTATTTAAAGTATTACCAAGTCCTGGGAACTCTACAATAAATGTAGATTATGCTAATTTATCTCCAAGGTAGTAGTATCTTCTACTTAATTAAATCTAACAGTTTTATTGTATCTAATAACATAGTAAAGGTCATTTTAACTGGCTAGGCTATAATAGTAACGTGAATCTTTGATTTTTATATGCCAATAAAACTTCTCCAAACAAAAACGAACTCATCAGAATATCGGACTTATCATGGCAATATCATGCAATAAAAACACAAGTGAACAGATTTATGAAAAAGCTCATTCTAAAAGAAATTAATGTAAACCAAAATTTTGCAATTTCTTGACAGAAATATTGTTGTAATTGTTGTTGAAGTTCACAGCAAGCATCTTTTAAATGAAATTACGAGTGGATTAAAAATTGTTCGGGGTGATTCCGTTAAAACCGATAAATTTTCGTTTTCAATTGAATCCAAACAATTTTTTATCTTACACAAATATTGTAATGTAGTGATTTGCTAAGAACTAAAATTTTTCAAATTAATGAATGAACTGGAACCCAGAAATCAACAGAGAATTTAAATTTAGTTAATCAACATTTTTAAATTGTTAGCGTTAGAAAGACGAAGATTATAGCAAAAAAGAGGCTAGACTTCTTTCCTCAATATAATCAGCATTAAACAAGAGTGGAAAACTGCGCATGTGCAGAAGGCGTCGAAGAGCGGTAGTCTTTGGTTTTTTTACTCTTGAGCGTTTAAGCTTCGTTTAGTCTGTGTAGAGCACGGAATTTAAAATATTTCTTCATTTTTTTTAATCAAACAAAAGTTTTAAGTGAAATATATGAAGTTATGAAATGTTTGCTTTTTTTGGGGGGGAAATATTTTGAGTAGGCTTACCACAGAGCCTAAGAGAAGGTAGGCTGATGTTAGTAAGATTAAGATTAGAATAGAGAGACGGGACCTGTGCCGCACGGCAGTCAAAAGAGGCTTAATGTGCCTTCCACTTTTTGAGTCAAATATACGAAACCTCCCCCTACTAAAGAGGTTGAGGACTTTCCCTACTAGTTCTTTTTGTTCTACTATCTCCTATGGTCTCAAAGAGCCAAAGGTTTCATAGCGCAATCTCTCGATTGCAACACAATCGAACAGCAGGTGAGAGGCTGTTTCCTCCTCTTCCTGACCACAATCTGCACAACGGTTCCGAGCTTATAAGCCCCACCTTGCCCAGATGCTTCCTGAACCTACCATGCCCCTGTGAATAGGCCTGTGATCAGAGTAATCTGATTTCTACCCAAACACAGGGTCTCCTTAGCTCTTTGCTTGCACAACCAAGGCATTATAGTCTTACTGTGTTTAAACCCCAGGACACAACACCCAGATCTTCTCGTACTCCCCTCCAGATCCAGTCTCTGAAAGAGCCTCACGAACTGCAGATCCTCAGGACAGACTCCAGGCCAATGAAAGGAGTGTTAACTCCATTCTTGGGCCAGTCGATCAGCTATTTCATTCCCCTTAATCACCACATGACCCGGCACCCATTCCAGCTGAACTTTATTGTGCCGAGCCAGTTGTTCCAGGGCCTTTTTTTACATTTCCAAACCAGGGAAGAGGTAGTTCTGAAGGAAGTAAGAGCTTTCAGTGCAGCCTGGCTGTCCGAAAAGATGCAAATCTCCATATTTCTAAGATCCAATCGCAGGTTTTTCTCAGTAGAGGTTTTGATTGCAAAGACTTCGACCTGGAAGACAGTGGATCTCCCGAGAGATCTCTCAATGAGAGATGTTAGTGACAATACATTTAATTTTGGAATTACAATTTACTTTAGACCTAACCAGCCAAGCCTTAACCTAGAACACGTTCAGTTAAATTTCAAAATGCAAATAAAAAAAAAATTTCAGTTAAAATTTTAATAATTGAGTAAGACAAGGGTTAAGACCAGATGTTTACTTAACGTTATAGAATAGAGATTGTTTATTTAGTCAGAGCAAGTTATTGTCTTATTTGTTTGCATTCTGCTTGTACTACTAGCCGCTGATGTTACGAAGTTCACAAAGTGGAAAAGTTAGAACACAAGTACTGAATGTAGCGCGGTGGTTTCGCTGTGAGTGGTGCTTGACCCTCTGGAGTGGCTATCAAACCACTGCCAACCGGAAATTGGCTACAGGACTGCTTAATATCCACTCCTAATCACGGCTATCCTTGTTCTTCAACCTGGGTAGTCTACTTTATAACAAACATTTTTTAAAAAAAGGAGTAAAAATATAATTATTGTAAAATTTCTAAGAACTTTTTGAAAGAGACTGGTTTACTTGTATCGTTTGAATAATATAATATACGAGGTGTGGCTATTAAATAACGAGACTGATGCTGCTACAGAAGAACTATGCATGCGCCAAATCGTAACGACCGACAGCTGTGCAGCGTAAAGCCTTCTCTTTCGATTGCAGCATCTCACGTGTTTGTACAGAAATCTGTCTGACCGGAACCGTCGTTTGTGTAAGAAGTGTTAGTTTCGTTTTGCCGAAAACGTGATACTACACATGTAGTAGAGCAACGAATTGTCGTGAAATTTCACATCAAAACTTGGTGAAACCGCTACTGAAACTTATCTTTCATTAAAAGAAGTTTATGGCGATGAATGTTTATCACGTGCGCAAGTTTTTGAATGGTTCAAGCGTTTCCAAGATGGCCGAGAAGACGTCGGATATGATCACCGCCCGGGTCGCCCTTCCACATCCAAAACGGATGAAAATATCGATTATAATTGATCAACATTACTACCTTGAGGTGCTTGCTCAACTCCGTGAAAGAGTAAGGAAAAAAAACGACCCAATTTGCGGAAGAACAAGTCACGGGGTTCTCCATCAAGACAACGCGCCAGCTCACACTGCATTGTCTGTCCACGACGTTTCTAGCCAAGTACAACATGTGACTTTTATCTATTATGGAATGCTGTCATAAAAGCGAATTGCACACTACTTGCATTCGAATTATATTCGGCTAGTAAATCTTTTAAACTAAAAATTAACAATTGTATCCATAAAAAACAGTAATAAATAAACATTAATTACATCTCTGGCTAATCCGCACAGACAGATTTTCGGAATTGTTATCGATTTTAATCTAAGAAAATGCTTTACCAATCCTGCAGTAAAGCTGGATCCCTGCACCTATTTTATCCGCTGTCATAAAGTCTGTCTTCATGATCTGTTGATAAGTTATTGATAATTTCACTATCATATTCGGTTTCGTTCTAATCATTTTGATAAGATCTTTTTCTCTGATAATGTCATAACCTTCTGCGCAAATGTTATGCGCTTGCGTAAAGATTTCTGATGATAATTTGGATGTGTTTTCGGTTATATTACTATTTGTTGACACATTCAGGCTTTCCAGCACGAATTTTTAAGTGTGTTTGTTTCATTTGAGCAATTGCTAATGATATTTATATTTAGAAACTCGATATATATTCATATAACGCATAAAAAAAAAAAAAATGCATCACAAAATCAGGTTTGGCTGTATATCGTCCAGTCCAAGTTATCTAAGAAATCCCAAGACAATTCTTCAGAGAGTATATCTATCCTCCCCGGCAGAAAACGAGATAACTTCTAAAGTGTTAAACACTTCACAGAATGGTGGCATCGCAGTCTATTAGGAGGTGTATGGACGAACTTTTCTCTATCTTCTCCGCCGCAGAATATACAAGGACGTATCCAATTACGTAAATATAAAGAAAAAAAAAAAAAGAAGATATGTCTTCATTGTATTCAATGTTTAAGGAAATTGGTTTGTAACAACTGTTTAGGATAAAGCCAAGAAAACGTAGTGTTTAAGAGAAGTGGTTATACCAGCTTGTAAGAGGGACATAGCATCTGTTTTCTGCAGTGTTTTTGATAGAAAAAACTTTACTGACTAGCAATTTACAAGTTTTTCAAATGTGCACAGCAAGAATCAACTATTCACTGTTACCCGCTGTATCCTAAGTTTCCTGATGATGCAGTTACGAATGTCAAATTAAATTGATTAGCTTCTTCCCAGCAGCTGAAAATATGGTGCATACAGAACCGTCCTGCTCGAAAGTCAGCCTGTTTCACATACCACTTTCTAATTATAGACTTGATAAATTGCTCTTCAGTGATCTATTCAACTCTTCTACTAAAAAAAAAAAAGAAAAATGCCCTTTTACAAACATTATAGACTTCCACTGCACTGTACATACGAGGTCTGTAAATTAAGTAATGAGACTGATTTTTTTTAAAAATTTTATTCAAAAAGAATTACAACTCTATATTGTCACCTTAAAAATAACTTACTTCTGAAGCCACACAGCGCTGGAGACGTTTCTTCCACTCCTCAAAGCAGTGCTCGAACTCCGATCCTGGAATAGCCTTCAGCTGGTCGGTTACAGCCGTTTGAATGTTTTCCGACTGTCACAAAATGAGTTCCCTTCAGGTGATTTTACAACTTCGGGAAGAGAAAAAAGTCACAAGGGCTCAAGGTCAGGCGTATAAGGAGGCTGAGGAGCCACAGGAATGTTTTTTTGCTGGCCAAAAACTCCGAAGGCCGAAAAAAGCAAGGATGGCGAAGTCGAAGATCGTAATGCATGCAGATTTGTTTTTTCGATATCCACGGGATCGTCCACAAAGAGTTTCTACCTCAAGGTCAAACGGTCAATCAACACTTTTACCGAGAGGTTCTTGAAAAAACTTCGAAAAAGGGTCATTCGTGTGAGAGCCAACATCAAGAACAAGTGGGTGTTGCATCGCGATAATGCTCCTTGTCACACAGCAATTTCAATAAACGGTGTTTTTGGCCAGTAAAAACATTCCAGTGGCTCCTCAGCCTCCTTGTTCGCCTCGTAGAAGGAAAATGATGTGACCAGATTCGCAGAAATTTAGAAATGAAAACGCACTTTCCCTTACCGGACTTCGGCCAGAACGGATGTGACCTTAGTTTTCTTAAATTTTTTCAATTTCAAGATATTTTCTAACCATACACACAGTGTGGGACATTTTTTTTGTATTTTCCAAAATTTGACGTGAGTGCAGTAATTGTTCTTGTTGGTCACTGAATAAAATTATTAGCTACAAATCAATGAAATGGTTTTGTTAGCTAAATGTGAAGCAGTTTGTATATGAACACGGTTATGACTCATGTACACTCAGAGTGCATAGAACTAAGTGCTGGCCACTTAATGTAATTGCATCTTACATTTGCATTTCCCATCATGATGACGTGCATTGTATAGTTCGTGAGAGTAAGTGTATGTACAATTCATATATGTTTATAAATAGAACCAAAAATGGATTACCCAGCCATGGAATAATTTTCAAGAAAGTTAGAAAATTTAAAATAATTTAATCCGCACATCTTCCGTTTCTTTTAAAAGAGAAAAATCTTTTGAATTTTCGTTGACATTTAGCTAAGATCAGTTTAGTAGGAAGTAGAGGGAAAATGGCGGTTCAGAGTTGACTGGTTCAGGTCACCAAATCTAGCGGTCAGTTATACCGATAGAGCTGCTGGGAGATGACCATTTGTCCTTGATCTGTAGAGGCTTCGAGTCAGATTAATTGTTTAAAGGATATGAGTCCTCGATGGCGAGCCTTCGGCTAAACGGGCAACAGACGGGACATGCGGTCATTTTGAACTGAAATTCTACAGTAGAGAGAAAATGGCGGTTCTGGCGCACCTAAATTGTGCCAGATCCAAACACCTCCAAATCTGACCGGGTAATCATCGAGTTCATCGAAGCTGTAAGGTTAAATGACCAGTAGTCTCGCGATTTATTAGCCTCGAGTGCTAGATCAATGTTAGTTCAACGTATTGGAGAAGTATTACCGCTGTGTATCTTTCCCCTTCAATGTGTACAAGTGCACGAGCGCGTGCATGATTAAGCGAGTACAATGTTATCAATGTTATTTATAGCGCAACATCGCGCAGGAGTAAGTACAACTTTCTGGCAGCAATTGGGGCTGCTAGCATGAGAAAGCGGAAACTACTAGAAACGGACACAAGATCAGAGCCTCTACAATCAGAGATTTATAGAGAATATTAGGCTTAAGAATTTTTCTTAAGATTTTTATTAAATGGAGCAGAAAAAGAAAGTGCTAAAAAATATTGTGACGCAGATTACTGGACAAGCACCAGTGGCTAGCCACTTGTTCAACTTCCCAAGATCAGGCGCAGTATCAACAGTGTAGCACAGAATCTGTGGCGCACAAGCTTGGGGAATGTCCACGCTTTGAATCATGCAGATTGAAAGGTATTTGAAGTAGACGTATTTCAGTGGGACATAGGGTTTTTTTTATCGGGTAGGACAAGGGCTCACACGTAGCCTAGATCCTTAGGGCACTCGCCTAATATTAATAACAATACAATAATAATTCAGAGACCACAATAGCCGAGCGGTTATGCTAATACGAGGTGCGGCTATTAAATAACGAGACTATTGCTGTAAAACATTTTATTTTAAATTTATACATATTTAGTTATTATCACCTTCAATATACACCCCTTCCCTATCCCTACAACGCTCCATGCGAATTTACCATTGTTCGAAACAGTGCTGGAAGTCTTTTCCAGTCAGCTCCTGCATGACGCGTGCCGCTTTTTCTTTCACAGCTTCAACGGACTGAAATCGTGTTCCTTTTAATGCAAGATTTGACTTTAGGGGAACAGATAAAAGACATGGAGCCGCCAGGTCAGGCGAATAAGGCGGATGGCCTAAAACTGGGATGTTTGTACTTGGCTAGAAACGTCTTGACAGACAATGCAGTGTGAGCCGGCGTGTTGTCTTGATGACCCATGACTTGTTCTTCACACAAATCGGGTCGTTTTTTCCTTACTCTTTCACGGAGTTGAGCAAGCACCTCACGGTAGTAATGTTGATTAATTATAATCGATATTTTCATCCGTTTTAAACGTGGAAGGGCGACCCGGGCGGACATCATCTCCGACCTCTTCTCGGCCATCTTGGAAACGCTTGAACCACTCAAAAACTCGCGCACGTGATAAACATTCATCGCCATAAACTTCTTTTAATAAAAGATAAGTTTCAGTAGCGGTTTTACCCAGTTTCATGTGAAATTTCACGACAATTCGTTGCTCCACAACATGTGTAGTATCATGTTTTCGGCAAAATGAAACTAACACCTCTTACCCAAACGACGTGAGACTCTGCAATCGAAAGAGAGGGCTTTACGCAGTACAGCTGTCGGTCGTTAGGATTTGGCGTATGCATAGTTTTTCTGTAGCAGCATCAGTCTCGTTATTTAATAGCCACACCTCGTATGTATTGTGATACTGGGTTCGATTCCCCGGTCTAAAGGCCTTGGATTTTATTTAATGGTTAATAAAAGAAAATAACAGTAAAGTACGTTTGCTAGTCGCCTCCGTTCACGACACCTAATTTGGTAGTTGGTTTAATAATAATAATAATAATAATAATAATCCCATATTTTCAATGTGCAATTGATGTTGATTGTTGTCCACGCGTAAAGTTAGACAATCGCACTTTTAAATTAATCGAAACAACTGTTTCGTTCACAAAAATATTTAGGAACGATTAATATACCACTGCAAACACAAATAATTAAGTTTTACAAGAATGTATGATTATCTTGCATGAGTAGTGATAATAGAAGGAACAAGGTAATCAAATTAATGATGAGCTCATCTGGGAGATATGTTCCTCAGATTGAATAAAGTTGTACAAAACTGACCCAGGTCTCGTGAGTTTTAGAGCTATCTTTGCAAGCGGTTTTGCCCTGTCTAACCATCAGCAGAGACACCAATCTCCCCAACTTAACTTTGTAAGCACTTAATAAATAATCGATTTCATTTTATCTGGAACATTGAATCACAATAGTCATAGACAGTAGTTGTTCTCTATTCCATTTTCTGTTTTACAGTCAAAAGCTAATTCTAAACCATCTTAATTCCTACTCAAACACTTATCTTTTACATACTCTCAATGTTTACAGGAGGCGAGTGTAATTATTGTGGTCGTTCCAAATGAATGGTATCAGTGATTGGGTTTAGAAAAGAACTTTATAATTTAGAATTTACAGTTTATTGTGTTCCTGACCGGTTTCGAACTACTATTATAAGAGGTAGTTTAATAAGTTTGGAGTAGATTTCAACTTTACTTGCTTTACCGTCTCGCACTATACCTGCTGACTGATTAAGAAAGGTTACATGGTATGTATGAAGGTTATTTCACAAAAATTTTAACGAATCGTAAAAATATTTTATTTAATCCTCTGATTATGGCTAAAACTCCATGCAGGCTAAACACTACGGATCTAACCACATTTCGCATATTTTATTCGTATGAATATTTGTAAAAATAAATTATTTAAACCAATTGAACATCTAAGGTGGATTGTGGCGCCCGTAGCTTTGCGGCCTTCGGACAATGTTCTCCCGTTAAAGACAACACTTTCAAGGTTGCAATAGCTTCTTTAAAGTAACACTAACGATTTGCTATTCTATAAGAGTTTTAAATTTTAGTTAAATATTTAACACTTATTCAGAGAGTACAGATTAGCTATGCGTTTAGCGTATTTGATTCCCGCGCGGAGATTCCGGGTTCGAATCCAGCTGCTGGCCCTTAGATTTTTTTCTTTTCCTAGGAGCTTCTTACAGCTCATTGTCCGGTGATGGACAGTGTTGTATATAACGAGAGGATACTGTCCAGAGACCGGCAGTGAACTGAAAAAAGCTTTGGGCGCCAATAACCTTAGATGTTGACGCGCCTTAAATCATTTTTTTTTTTAAAAAAAAAACACTATTTCCCCTCCAAAAAGTGCTCTCAATCAAATTTTGGAAAATTGTTATAGAACAAATCATGCGTAATCAATACCAAACTTAAAGTAAAGTATCTTTAAATATTTCGGAAGATTTTTTAAAATACTAATAACCAAATAAAAGCAAGACTTCAAAATTTAATTATTAAATCAAAATATTTGTAACAGTATTAAAAAAAAAAAAAAAGAAAAAAAAGAAATTGAGTTGTATATTTGCCAAAAATAGATTGCATAAGAGAGGCTCTATGTCGATCAACCGGATGTCCGTAAAATACACATTCATGACTGGCATGTGTAAAGCACCTTGACAGCCACTGGATACCCTGTCACTCGAAGTAAAATGGTATAGTCTGAATTCTTAGTTTAACAAGACTTTTTGTTTTATTGTTATTCTACTTAGTTCCATCAATGAATCTTTCACAAGGGATTTGGACAACTATAAAAAAAAAGAGTATAAAAAAAACTATATAGTCGAACCTCTCAATAACGGACACTGGCGGGGGAAAGCAAAGTGGCCGCTATTTGGAGGTGGTCGTTAGAAGGAGGTAGGCAAGTTTCATAATGAAAAAATATGGGTTTTGTTCCAAACATCTATTTAAAAATTGTTTATTATTAATAGATTTAAAAACGTACATAATTGCATAATTATTTAGCTACATGATATGCACCAAATTTTTCTTAATTATCCAAAAAAATTATCAAAAAACTACATATTATTGACTTAATTATTAATTTTATAATAATCATCACATTTACTCATAACAATAATAATTTAAGGTAAAATTATCATCATACTATCATCTATTATTAGAAAAATAGAACAAACCTTTCGGCAAGTTGACGATGGCTCCGATTTGGTTTTTGCAAAATATTCCAACACATTTATTTTCTCTTCTAGAGTTAACCACTTTCGTTTAAGAGACATATCGGAAAAAATAATATTGTTCTTCTAAAATAATATTGAAAAGTGATTAAAATGGTACAAGATGTATGGAGCTTGTATAGGAAACCTTAGGGAAAACCAGAAAAAAAGGAAAAACTTGAGAGGGGATAATTCTTTTGATCACCACATCAAAGGAACTTTTAAGAATAAGGTGGTCGTTGGTGGGATGTGAAACATTATAATCTGTTCCCCAAAATCAATGTCCGCGGTCGCTATGTAGAGTGTTCGTTAGACGGAGGTTCTTTTATATAGAAATTGTATAGGGGTAAAACGGGGAAATCCAAAAACTGTCCATGAATGGAGGTGGTCGCTAGTGAGAGTGTCCGCGACTGTATATAAATATGGTAAAAACTTGCAGTAATAGATTTGAAATTAGAATAAGACGCAAGCCATTACCAGACAAAATGAGGTGTAAGAAGCACCAAGGAAGTGGAAGTCTTAAGTTCGAACCCGGGAATCCAGAATGGTTATCTGAGTCGATGCCATCCTTCTTAAGCGACCGTACACCATCAACAACTTCTTCTTCCTATTTCCATTACTTCTATTTTATCCTTTCATTTCTCATCGTATCCATCCTTGCCTTTCCTAAGAGGTTTTCTCCATAAAATCCAACACCATACACAACATCCTCTGCATAATTTCCAAGAGAAGATGCTGCACATTATAGGAAATGGTTAATGGAAGAATTTATGTAATTTAATTTTCATTTTTAAATGATTTAAGGCGCATCAATATCTGAGGTTATTGGCGCCCTGAGCTTTTTTCAGTGGACTGCCGGCCTCCGGACAGGGTTCTCTCGTTACAGACAACACTGCCCACCACTGGAAGCTCCTATAGAAAGAGAAAATCTAAGGAGTCAGCAGTAGCTGTTCATTATTTTTGGTTGTCCAATTGTTTCTATAGGATAAAAAAATAATTGCCATTTTCTGTCATGATATTCATTGTATTTATTGTGCCGAGCTTAAAATGAATTCATTATTTATTCATTACAATTACTGTTAATCACATTGCAAAATATACTCGTATTCCACATCCCAGAAGATGACCTAGTCCCCTGGGTCGAAAGCTCAGCATAATACAAATATACCATGACTGAAATTGGCAGTTATTTTTATTTTTTTCATCCTTTTATTATATTTTGTGAAGGACTAAATTTGTATTATTATTCCATGTTATTAATTCCCACTTTTAAATTTCATTTTTAATTTTAAGAGCAACTAGCTAGACGAATTTTTATCTATTATATTATTTTAATTTGGTATTTATGTGCGTTTTTCAGTAAATAAATGCGTTATTAATCTCCTTAACAAAAACTTACAGTTTAAAATGTTAAGTATAAGGGTTGATTAAACGCCAAAAGGTACACAAATCAGCAAGTACCCAACTTCATTAATTCATTAATATTTACGTAATTTTACTGCATTAATATTCATTAATATTTTTTAGAATTCATTAGATGTCACAGTCCCTTATGCTGGCCATTTTCGTCTACAAAATATATGTTCAAGTAGCACTGTAGATTGACTGTAATATCTAGTTATTTATAATAATCAAACTGTTAATTACAGGTTAAAAAGAAAAACGTTATAAAAAATTAAAAATAACTGTGTGTTATTTGTGCTCACGAATATTTCGGTAAGACGAATTCAAGACAGTAGCCGACTCTAACTTTGTATTTTTCTACTTTAACATGCATGTACGTATATATGATTTATCATAATTATAAGAAAAAAATATTATGAATGAAGTGGCCAGCATAAGGGTCTGTGACATCTAATGAATTCTAAAAAATATTAATGAATATTAATGCAGTAAAATTACGTAAATATTAATGAATTAATGAAGTTGGATACTTGCTGATTTGTGTACGTTTTGGCGTTTAATCAACCCTTATACTTAACATTTTAAACTGTAAGTTTTTGTTAAGGAGATTTTTGTACCTTTTGGATAGATTTTCCTTTTTGTCTATTTTGCAAAGTTACATATCTGCTTTACAGATTTTTTTAAATTTGGAATAAGCAATTGTATCATTATAACCTGATAACGTGTTAAGTCGGAACCGTAACTACCACTGGAGAGATCTTTTTAAAGAATGATTATAGTTGCGGTCCCCCAAACCATGCTCAATAACAATTTTTTTTTAAAAAAGCGTTTTGAATAACATAGGAAGGAATTTGTACGTAAATAGCAAAATTAAACTGCGTTTTCAGTACTTCCTTTTAAGAGGAGTAAGAAAAATAAACTACGATTGCAGTACTTTTTCCTAAAAGGCAAAGAGGCAAAGATCTTTTAATCGAACGACAATTCATTGATTTAAATCGGTTCACTCATTGATAATTTAAATGATTGCAGTACTTCCTCTTAGTAGGTGCAAGAGCATCAGCAACGTAGAGGAGCTTTAACCACTTATTCGAGCTGAATTTTATCAAAATCGGACTAAGCGTTATAGAAATATTGGTAATAATAGTTTTAGAAAGGGCCTTATTTGGGTGGGGCAAACTCCCCTCCTTATGAGGCACGGCGTCGAGACTTTTAAAGTGCAAATCTGTACAAAATTTCGATTCGAATGACCCTTCATTCATGCAAATCGGTTCACGTGTCGATAATTTGCAACGATTGCTATACTTCCCCTTAACAAGTGTAAGAGCAGATTGTCGCTTTATTGTTACGTAGGGTAGCCCTAACCCTATCATCCTACCAAATTTTATCAAAATCGGGCCAAGATTTACAGAGTAATTAGTAATAATAATTTTTGGAGGGGGCCTTACATAAAGGGGGCTAACTCCTCTCCCATTCGATGTACAGCGTCGAGACCCCCAAAAGGCACATCTACATAAAATTCCGAATCGAATGACACCTCATTCATGAAAATCGGTTCACGCGTTTAGGCGCTACGTTGTTTACAAAAAAGGGTAACAAGAACAACAACAAGAACAAGAAGAAGAACATTTTTTGAAAAAGCCGTTTTTGCTCATTTTCGGCAACTTTTTTCTCGAAACCTATTAGATCTGGGTTGTTGCAAAAAAATTACAGTTATAAAGGAGGATTTGCCCTTTATTTTAAAGAAAATTTGGGAATTTTATCTTTTATAGAAAAAGAGAAAAAAATTGTCAAATTTGGGTGTTTTTCAACGTTACGCTTTTTCGTGCAGTTTTTGGTGATCAACCCTTATACAACTGTCCTACCGGACAGTTTTAATACAGGACCCATATACCGCGAGTAACGACCCTCTCACTGACGTAAACTTCCACAGACTTACCAACTGACCGCAACCGTTTTATTACAATTTTTTAAGCTTTTATCGAATTTCCCTATTTACTGAAGCCACTATATTTCATTTAAAACTTCGTATAGTGTTGTTAAAAGAGCTTCAAAATACTTAAAGGTGTAAAGACGCCCAAATGAATAAGTCATATACCTACTTCTACTACTTTTACCTTCACAAAATCTAGCTGGAGGCGTCTAGAAAAGTATAGTGTTATTCTACCTTCACTTTATCTAGGCCTAATCAAGGAAAGGACTTCTATAGAAGTGACGCTCTAGGCTAAAATAGACGGATTCAAGTAGAAGTTATTAAGCGAGTTATCCAAAGGAAGAACTTTGCCAGACTATATAGTGCAAGGAGAAGTTAAGTTTCCTGGTAGAACCGCTTAATATTAGTTTCTACTGTTAGCTGTTAAAGCTACCCAAAAATTATTTTAACAAGAAAATACTTCTAACAAAAATTATAGGTGGGTGTATATTTTGGGTAGTAAGTATTTTAAGTATCCAGAAATCGATACATTCAACTGTTTAAGAGAAAATTGAGAAGTACATAAAGTTCTTATCCCGGAAAATAGCATTTTCTCAAATTTTCCTGAAACTTCCAGAAACTAAAAGGAACAATTTTGTCAGGCCATAATAAATTTTTTATTTAAAAAAAAAATACAGTGAGTGAGTAAGACATATTTACGATGTGTGGCTATTAAATAACGAGACTGATGCTGCTACAGAAGAACTATGCATGCGCCAAATCCTAACGACCGACAGCTGTGCAGCGTAAAGCCTTCTCTTTCGATTGCAGCAGCGTCTCACGTGTTTGTAGAGAAATCTGTCTGACCGGAACCGTCATTTGTGTAACAGGTGTTATAGTTTCGTTTTGCCGAAAACATGATACTACACATTGTAGTAGAGCAACGAATTGTCGTGAAATTTCACATCAAAACTTGGTAAAACCGCTACTGAAACTTATCTTTTTATTAAAAGAAGTTTATGGCGATGAATGTTAATCACGTGCGCAAGTTTTTTGAGTGGTTCAAGCGTTTCCAAGATGGCCGAGAAGACGTCGGAGATGATAACCGCCCGGGTCGCCCTTCCACGTCCAAAACGGATGAAAATATAGATTATAATTAATCAACGTTGCTACCGTGAGTATAATATCAAAAATTAACCTAATGCGATGTATGAAGCTGCGAGTATTTTGATAAATAGTTCGTCATAATTTTGGTACAAATTGGAAGCGTAGTTATTCTACTGAGATATTCATTCGTCAATCTATTTCTGAAAACAGCTTTTTCTAAGTTTCATTATTCGAAAAAGCTGTTCACAAATAAAAGGTAAAGTAATCGCCTATTTTTTCAGGCGGGGCTTAACGTCCAACTACCAATTAGGTGTCGTGGACGGAGGCGACTAGCAAACATACTTTACTGTAAATTTTTTTTATTAACCATTAAATAAAATCCAAGGCCTAAGACCGGGAATCGAACCCAGTACCACAATACATATTAGCTTTGCAGGTCTCGCCTCTAACCGCTGGGCTACCGTGAAGTATATGAAGATGCAAACAGTGCACAAATTCTCTTTGCGTGAGATAATAAATTTGAAAAACTGGGCCCCTTTCCCCTTTCCTGTAGAACTTGTAATTTTGGAACATTTAAGAATAATAAGTTTATGGTGATTATTATTAGGTAGGAGTTCAATTAATTCAAGCTGCAGGTAAGGTGCATACTGCAAAATATCTGAAACTTTTTCAGTTGCACTGATGTCTTGAAATCTTCTTTAAAATTAGCCATGAAATTTCCTCAAGTTATCATCAAAATTCCTAAGCTTGTCTTCAAAATTCACAATATTACCTCAATTTTTCAACTCGTATTAAAAACTTGAACGTTTACATTGCAAATGTAATTGCTATTTTTAATTATTATAATAAAATATGCGACGAGCTGGATTATTTTTGTTCTTTGCTTCACAAATAACATTTTTTTGCAGTCAGAGGATCTCCGAAAATGTGTATTTCTGGTGGAAAATTAATGCTGAAAACCGATCACGAATAAGATAAAATTGTAACTTTGATCTTAAATATCTCGACAAATTTTAGGGATATCGAAACTAGGTTAACGTCATTTTTCACAGTTTTTTATGTAGTTTTCATAATCATCCGGTGAACGAAGTGGCCACTGAATAGCCCCCTGTGTCAATATAACACCATCAGGCATGTAAAGAGATATCTCGATAGGCAATTGGATGGGCGTGTTATATCGACACGGGGGGCGATTCAGTAGCCACCTCGTTCACCGGGCTTGACACCTATGGACTATTTCCTTTGGGGATACCTGAAAAACAAGGTGATTGTTCATAACTTTTTTCTTTCTTTCCTTATTTCTGCTTATCTAAAAGCATTTCTAAATCTAGGTGTATCTAGAATCAAGTCGGGATGGCATCTGTAGATGAACTAAAGCAGAGAATAATAGATGCCTGTAAGTCGGTTAAAGCTGAATCTATTTCTTTGGCAGTAAGGGGCAGGAAAGTGCATGTCTATGCATCTCTAATGGTGGAGGCCATTTCGAGCATGATCTGTAATATTAATGAGGAGTAAAATTTATGATAAAATAGTACTTTTCTTCTTATTCAATCAAAAAACCGTTATAATATTATCATTTTGAAGTTCCTTATAAGAATCATGTTTTCATTCATAACTTCTAAAATATCGCTCACAGAAAAAAACCTTTCGAGTAAATTTTTCTTTAAAAAAATAGAGGAATCAATTTCTGAAATAAAAACCCCACCTTCCTATTTGAAAAAATGAAGTTGGTGCCTGTATCTCGCTTCTGGAAGCACCGAAAAAAATTTACAAAGTAAATTTGGATTCCTAACAAAAAACTAAGGGAACACGTATTTTTTAGTTTTTTTCTAGCTATCTTAGTTTCCGAGAAAAAGTCGTTATCCATATAGCTTGGGACACCCTGTATATAGTTTACTTCGTGGTTTTTTCGGAATTCCGTTTTCCTAAAAAGTTATTAGCGATTGGTGCGTTTTAAATGGATCACCCTGTATAGTTATAGATTTAAAAAAAAAATTGTAATAATTGTTTTTTGAGTGAATTTTATAATTTATAAATCTATTCATTATTTTGGCATTTTTAATCAGCAGATTTTCTTCTAAATTTGGAAATTTAATTCCAAATTGGATTTTTATTAATTGGACCTATTATGGACCAGAACCTTATTGTTGTATCTTCTGGTAATGCCGAAGCGAAATACCATAATTTATTGGTTTTGTTCAATAACGGTAGATGTATTAAATACACAAATATTTCAATTTGTAAAAACTAATATGCAGATTTGAACGATTACAGATTCTCGGTGAACACTAAATATCGAGAATCAGCACGATTACAATACCTTCTCTAGCCAGTAGTGGAAGAGAAAGTATTTTTTTTAAAAACTGAAAGAAAAATGTTCGACCAAAAAGGAAGTTCATAGTATTGTTACAAGATCGTAACGCTGGACAGTAGCAAAGGAATTCGTTGTAAGCTTGGAGAGTTAAAAAAAGGCTCCGCTTCAGAAAAAGCTGGCTGTCAATCAAGCTGCAAACTTAGTAAGACTGTTCACTCCTTATATCTTCAAATCCGCAAGTAGCTACATTTCATATCAAATCGTTCTGCATTAGTTTGTGGACTTAATAAATATGTTTACATTTCAATTGTTACCTCATCTTTCTGCTAATTTACTTTGTCTCAACCCGATTAAAGCATTATTTGAAAATTTTGACAGATTATTTTTACAAGTACCTAAATAAATATTTTGATGTTCGAGAGAAAGTATACCTAATGATTTTAAGTCGAGAGATGTCCCTAAAAGTTCGACAAGTCTGGCTTAAGCATAGAACTATAGACCAAAAAAATACATTTAAAGTCAGTGTTTTTGGTTTTTTAATTACTGTAATAATTTAACTCCCGCAGGAGTTCGCTGTTGCATGCAGCTTCTTGGGTGTTGCAATCCCACGGGATACCTAGCACAGTACACCATGCACTTATACCATACAATGTACTTACACTAAATTCACCATAAACAAGCATAGCAACGCACATACATTACACACCCAAGGGTTACCTTTCCTTCGGAGATAGTTTCGACAAAGGGAGTGAACCCCTTTTAAATCCAAAAACCTCCAGTGTATTGAGGAGTTGGATGTAAAGGCCGACAACCCTATCCTACAAAACCTTAAGTTTCGAAACCTCAATTGGAAAATTGTGGAGACTAGGGCTGTAATGATAAGAAAGAAGAGGAAGAATTGAACACCAAATGAAAGTAATTAAGTATTTAAAAAACAAATCAAAAATCTATTGTTATGAAAAAGTAAAAGTAAAGTAATCGCCTATTTTTTCAGGCGGGGCTTAACGTCCAACTACCAATTAGGTGTCAGTGGACGGAGGCGACTAGCAAACATACTTTACTCTGAACAATTTTTCCTAATAAATAAAAATTATTATTATTCCGGAGGAGGAATTCGAACTGGGATTCTCCCACTTACAAAGCCACGCTCTTGACCACTAGACCAACACCCTTTCAAATTCTATTGTTTATTATTTATTATAATTACAACAAAAGATGTAGAATAGGTAAAACTTAGGTAAAGTGCTGCTATTCTCCTGCTGGAGCTTATGGCCACCTCAAAATCTCCAAATTAGATCTCGAGGATACTTTCAAAAGTAATAGTCGTGAGAAGTCCTTATTAACGAGGGAATCGTTTTGTTCCATCACAATACCCATCAAACAAACGGCTAATCAAACTCAAGATCTCATCGTATCTCATTTGACTTGTAAGAATTTGAACAATCTCCGTACCAGTGCTGATCTATCATCCTGGTGATTGCCAACTGTTTCTGCATTTAAAAATTGCTTCGTGGGAGGGTCATTGCCGCGAAGACGGCGACGATGATAAGGTCAAAATGACCGTGTTGCTGTGGTTGTTTATTCAGGAGGCAAATTTCTAGGAGAATGGGATTCAAATGCCTTAATATTGATGGCAATTATATAATAGATTGATATATTTATTTATTACTTTTTAAGTTATACGCTTTACAAGCAAGGAGTTGTATGCATTTGTGATGCAATAATGTTGAACTAAAAGTAAACCAAATAATAATTAAATGCAAACAGCGCATGTATAATAATAAAACATATAAAATTAATGTAATAAATTGCTTAAAAATTACAGAAAATACAAACAAAAGTAGAACACTTGATTATCTAAGAAAATCGGATCAAAGCCAAAAGACGATCTTCAAGATAAGTTTTTTGAAGTTGGCACAGAAATATCCTGTAGAGGTTGTTGAAAGTGGCAAAGAAGTAGCTTCATATATTCTTTAATATTTCCAGCCTTTTATCTCTTTGCCGGTTTACAGGTTTGGGGCGGTATCCAGTGTGTCTTCTGTATCCATTTCCTCTCCGGTTGCGAGAGAAGATACATCTTCAGGCTCAGGAATTAAGCTATCTCCAATCTCACTCAGGACAGCTTCTGATTTTATCAAAATATATTAGTGGCAATTAAAACGTTAATGTGAATTGAATTGTAATGGGTTCGATTCCCAGTCTCTAGGCCTTGGGTTTTATTTAATATTTATTATGAGGACTTTGTAGTAAAGTATGTTTGCTTATCCGCCTCCGTCCACGACACCTAATCGGTAGTAAAGGCTAAGTGGCCTTTGGCGTACCATTAATTCAATTGCATCCTTACCTGGTCACCGATTTGCGTTACTTTTAATCAGTCTAATGAAACTACACACCACTTTTAAGTTGTTTTTTTGTGCTTATTTTAGAACCAGATTCCTTATTCACAGGAAGATAAGGATCTTCCTTAAGATTTTTCTTGTGATCGGTAAGATAAACCCACTAGGTTCAAAACAAAGCACTAAAGACTGGACCGCCACGTTTCCTAATCCACTACTGATTGTACGATACGATAAGTACCTTAATATTAGTGGCAATTATGAACTGTCCATTGTAGCCGAGCGGTTATAGGCAAAACCCGCAAAGCTAAGATGTATTGTTGGTTTAGTACAGGGGTCGGCAACCCGAGGCTCGCGAGCCGCATGCGGCTCTTTATCCTAATTTTATGGCTCTTCAGCCTGTCCAAAATTTCATTTATTAAAGTAAAGATATTTTTTCAAAAATAATTTTAAATGTGATAGGTTTGAAATTGAATAGAATTACATTAAAATACAGTACGTAATATATAGGACTGCCGCCATTTTCATTCAAATACAGGTTTAGTTATTATTTATTTGTTTATTTATTTTGCAATATGTGAAAATAAATATATAAAACATTTAAATGTTATTGAATATCATAAAATAATAATTTGTGAATACAAATGATCTACAGAGTTATTTACTCTATCATCCTTGCGGCTCTTGGTAAGATTTATTAAAATTATTTAAGGAGAAATGGCTCTCTACTTAAAATAGGTTGCCGACCCCTGGTTTAGTAGGTTCTATTTTCGGTCTTAGGCGGTGGATTTTATTTAATGGTTAATATGAGAAATTTACAGTGAAGTATGCTAGTTGGTTATAGACTAGACCCGCAACGCTAAGATGTATTGTTGGTTTAGTGGGTTCGATTCCCTGTCTTATGCCTTGGATTTTATTTAATGTTTAATATGAGAAATTTATAGTAAAGTACATGTTTGCTAGTCGCCTCCGTCCACGACACCTAATTTGTGGTAGTTGGACGTAAAGCTCTCCTGAAAAAATAGGCACTTTTATATAGAGAAGTATAAATTAAGGTACAAGGCTTTCATATTAAAAAATAGTATTGTTAAGAAAAGTATGCTTGTTTTTCATTTATTTCAAAGCGGTAGTTACTTAAAAACACGCCCCGTAAATATAAGGTACCCCAGTTAAAGCTGTGGGCCGCACAAGCTGCCTTTGTGGGCTAGATTCGGTTCGCGAGTCGTCTTTTGCTCACCACTATCCTGAACAGTTAACTATTTACGTAAATAATACCCTATGTACTCGTAAAAACAGAATGCGATACACAAACGGCTCAATTGAACTATAAAGCGAATTTAGCCAACCACAAAACAATGTGTTAAAGAAAGATGATGCTGAAAACCAAGTTACAGAGCCAGTGCTAGCTGTTTTTAGTTTTTCAGCAATTTATGTTAACATTACTTTCAAAGACATAAATATTCAATTTTAAGCACACGTTATATTTATATATTTTCAAGCCCTATGGGCAATTTAGCTTTACTCACGACGACAATCTCTGGAAACCAAATTATAAATTTTAATTTAATTCAGTTACAAAAGAGAGTTTAATTATTTTAGACAGAACAAAACTGACTTTGAACTAACAGCCGTATACTATGGGACAAATAAAAGTGGTAGTACGTGAACACAGTTTCACATTCAGATTATACTGGGTTAACAGAGGTTTCATGTTAATCACGAAACCATGGACTAGTCACTGGCCAAACACTTTTAGTACAAACATTCAGTACAACGTTCTGAAATCAAATATTAAAAAGGGAATTTCTCATTTAAGTTTACAGTGTAACACTTCTTGCATTTGCTTTTTATTGCTTACCACTCTCGTATCAAAAATGCGAACGATGCGGTTTCAAATTTTGGAAATACATGAGCTCTCCTTGTCAAAGAAATTAATCAAATACGAACACTCGTACCATTACTTCTTTCTATAACTATTTATAGCACTTAAATGATAAATGTTGACGATTTTCTGACTTCTAGTCATTTCATCTTGGTTAAAGGTAAATTTTGTTGGCATCCACCCTTTTTGGTAACTTCAGAAAAATCGATTTCTTTTTTGGTTTTAGTTTTCACACAGACTTCGCAAATTGATGACAACCACCGCAGAGTGGTCGCGGCAGAGTGGATTAAGATGACGATTTTTGGATATAGGAGTGTACGTGGGATAATGGATGCAGTCCTCAGTTAGAGGAGAGTCTAAGAACATTGTTCTTGTATTGTCCTGGTGTTTCTTGATGTTGCTACATTACAAGTCAGGCTCCAGGCGAAGCTGGCGTAGAGTAACAAGGGTATCCTTTGAATTCACTTCACCGGTATTCTGAGTTAGCGGACTCATTTGATGGTCACCGTTGGTGCTAGCCCTCATTAAAAGTAGTAGTAATCGCCTATTTTTTTTCAGGCGGGGCTTTACGTCCAACTACCCAATTAGGTGTCGTGGACGGAGGCGACTAGCAAACATAATTTACTGTAACTTTCTTTTATTAACCATTAAATAAAATTCAAGACCTATAGACAGGGAATCGAACCCAGTACCACAATACATACGAGGTGAGGCTATTAAATAACGAGACTGATGCTGCTACAGAAAAACTATGAATGCGCCAAATCTTAATGACCGGACAGTTGTACAGCGTAAAGCCTTTTCTTTCGATTGCAGCGTCTCACCCGTGTTTGTAGAGAAATCTGTCTGACCGGAACCGTCGTTTGTGTAAGAGGTGTTAGTTTCGTTTTGCCAAAAACATGATACTACACATGTAGTAGAGCAACGAATTGTCGTGTAATTTCACATCATAACTTGGTAAAACCGCTACTGAAACCGCTTCTTTTATTAAAAGAAGTTTATGGCGATGAATGTTAATCAAGTGCGCGAGTTTATGAGTGGTTCAAGCGTTTCCAAGATGGCCGAGAAGACGTCCGAGATGATGACCACCCGGGTCGCCCTTCCACATCCTAAACGGATGAAAATATCGATTATAATTAATCTGTCAAGACGTTTCTAGCCAAGTACAACATCCCAGTTTTAGGCCATCCGCCTTATTCGCCTTACCTGGCCCCATGTGACTTTTATCTGTTCCCCCAAAGTCAAATCTGCATTAAAAGGAACACGATTTCAGTCCGTTGAAGCTGTGAAAGAAAAAGCGGCACGCATCATGCAGGAGCTCAAAGAAAAAGACTTCCAGCACTGTTTCGAACAATGGTAAATGGTAACTTACTTTACTGTAAATTTCTTTTATTAACCATTAAATAAAATCCAAGGCCTCTAGACCGGGGAATCGAATCCAGTACCACACAATACATGTTAGCTTTACAGGCTTCTTCTCTAACCGCTCGGCTACCGTGGCGCCTGTTTCACATAATTATTTATTTTACTCAACAAAATCTTCCAGATATTTCATCAATTTCTACAGCTCATCCGACAGTCACTCAATGTTTTAAATTTATGTTGCTCATATTTTATACGTAATCAAATTTACTTTGTTGCCAAAAGGCAGTTGTAAATAAAGAGTAACTGCAGCAAGCGGTATAAGCGTTCATTCCGAATATTTTAGGCTAAATCAAGGTTCCCCATACATTTTGTCTTTGTTGTCCTTGATAGAACTTTCGTTATCAGTATTTTGGATCTAGTTTGGTTGGTACTAGTCGTCTATAGTCTGTTAAGTTATGATTGGAAGATCGAGAGACTATGGACGGCCAAACAAAACAGATACTTGGATAAAAATTAATTACATAATAAGAAAACAAAAAATAAAATTAAAGTAAAAAAAGGAAAAGAAGTAATTAGTAGCAGAACTGCTTTGTGTCTAGAAAAATTAGCTTATCTACATCTATCGACCGGGCCCAGTTCGGTCCATAATTAGAATCTACCCGGCACAGTGATTACAAAAATCTCTCTGTATTACTAACGGGGGGAATTACTTTAATTTCGGTCAAAGTTCAGAGCTGAAATAAATGTAAATGTCCCTTAGTTTTATTACTGAACAATTAAAATGAAGAAAAGAACCTACATTTTGTTGAGTAAGTGTTTAATGTACACAAAGTGGCCAAAAAATAAGCTGGCGTGCCAATTATATTCTACCTGCTGAAGAAACTAAAATTGTAGCCATTGCCTTCTAAATCGACTGCCTAAACTAAAAAGCTTTCTAGTATTAATTAAATCACGCTACATCCGTAAATAATAATCAATGTAATAATAAATTATAAAAAATTTAATAAAAAGTTAATGTAGTAAAATTACATTGTTAATGTAAGGTACAAAAATAATGTAAAAGTTAATGTAGTATCTATACATGCATGTTAAAGTAGAAAAAAACATTAGATATTACAGTCAATCTAAGTTAAATGGTGTTCTACTTGAACATATATTTTGTAGATTAAAATGGCCAGCATAAGGGTCTGTGAAACATCTAATAAATTCAAAAAATGTGAAGGAAAAGTTAATGTAGTAAAATTACTTAAATAATATCAATGAAGTATGAATGAAATGATGGATACTTGCTGATTTGTGTGCATTTTGGCGTTTAATCAACCCTTATACTTAACATTTTAAACTGTAAGTTTTTGTTAAGGAGATTTTTGTACCTTTTGGATAGATTTTTCTTTTTGTCTATTATTTGGGTGGGGCAAACTCCCCTCCTTATGAGGCATAGCGTCGAGACTTTTAAAATACAAGTCTGAACAAAATTTCGATTCGAATGACACTTCATTCATGAAAATCGGCTCACGTCTCGATAATTTGAAACGATTGCTATACATCCTCTTAACAAGTGTAAGAGCAGAATGTCGTTTTAATGTTACGTAGGGAAGCCATAACCCTATGATCCTACCAAATTTTATCAAAATCGGGCCAATTTTGGAGGGGGCCATACATAAAGGGAACTAACTCCTCTCCTATTCGATGTACAGCGTCGAGACCCCCAAAAGGCACATCTACATAAAATTCCGAATCGAATGACACCTCATTCATGAAAATCGGTTCACGCGTTTAGGCGCTACGCAGTTTACAAAAAAAGGTAACAACAACAACAAGAAGAAGAACAACAACCATTTTTGAAAATGCCGTTTTTGCTCATTTTCAGCAACTTTTTTCTCGAAATCTATTATATCTATGTTGTTGCAAAAAAATTACAGTTGTAAAGAAGGATTTGCCCTACATTTTAAAGAAAATTTGGGAATTTTATCTTTTATAGAAAAAGAGGAAAAAAATGTCAAAGTTGGGTGTTTTTCAACATTACGCTTTTTCGTGCAGTTTTTGACGATCAACCCTTATACAACTGTCCTACCGGACATTTTTAATACGGAAGAATTTAAATATTAAATAATGGAATTGCTTTAAGTTTCAAAAATGAAAGATAAATCATTTTTTTTATATTTAGTTCGAAATATTCGTCAAAATTCCTTTTCGTAACGAACACATTATATTCAGTAACGCGGTTATTTGACATGGTGGCACGCCGATTGTCGTACAATAAAAATTTTGAGGCACATCAAAGTTCATTAAAACCTCGATTAACCGGACTGACCTCCGGCAATACCCACCCCGGAAAACTGAAATCCCGGTTAAACCGAATAGACAGTATTACATAGTAATACATTACTGTTTCGTCCCAGAGATCAACTCCTATCTATTACACTGATATTGCGAATACTGTAGCAATTTTTGAAACGCCAGAGCCAACCAGATGAAGCGTTGAATTTACCTTCCAAGCCGAGTTCATCCATGGAAAAAACTTCGCTTTCACTGTCCAGAATTTCGCCGTTGATTGGAGTCCCCACTGGACCGTTCCTGATTGAACTACTCCCTTAATGCTTTACCAAGATCCTTCCAAGTCGAAGTTTTCATCTACTTCTTCTTCTTGAAAGCTTTCGGAGAACTTGAAAGATGTTTTCTGTTGGACGAACTGATGTGACACTGAAGACTAGCTTGAGATTTAGGCTGCTCTCTGGGAAGATTAAAATAATGCCGGTAATTATCCACTAAAAATATTACATATAACCGTGAAGTTGAAAATCAACCATTTACGACACGTAAATCCCATGGTTTTCTGTAACACCGTGGTTAAATCCCAAGAAATTCAGTACTAATTGCACCATATTTTGGGTTTTTACATACATACATAATGACCCTTCAAGAAAATCAGGTATAAAAGAGTTGCTGCCACGCCTACCAATTATGTTACATCGGAAGACAAAAAAATTTTCTTGTCGCCACCGAAAATTAACTTTTGTTTCGGCGCCGATCCGAGGTGTTCTTATGATGGCTCAACATGATCCCGGTTAACCGAGGGCCGGTTAATCGAGGTTGTACTGTAATAATTTGTTAATTACCTGGTAGAAATACAATGGACAAATCTTTGTACCTTTCTTTGTATTTTTAGTTGTAATAACAATGTACGCTATCCTATGAGATAAACCCTTCCTTAAATAACATAATCATAAAAATTTAGTTGCTTCTTTATTTTTCTATTTAGTTCCCAGTAATTTCGTTGAAAATTTTGTAAAGAATTTATTTGAATTTAGACATGGATCATAACTATTATTTGTTCTTAAAATTTAAGGCGTCATCTAAAGGGTCATTGACGCTTTGAGCTTTTTCTTATTCAGTGCACTAGTCAGTATCTGGGTACAGTATTCTCTTGTTGCAAGACTTGCCCATAACCTCTAGCTCCTCTAAGACAATTGTGATTGAATTCCAGGGATCTCTCATCGTGATAATACTAACACAGAAGTCTTGTAAAACAAATTTTTATTAAAGTGTAAGCGTATTTTAGTCAGTTCGTTATAGTTTCAACAAAAATTTCATGCGTAATGAAAGTTGTATGAGGAATAGTGCCTTAAAACATGTATTTCAGATATCTTCATTTCGTAATTCGCCCTTTTACGAGGGAATAATTGTATGAAATAACAGTTTGCCTTAAAAAAAAATTCTCTATATTTTTCATTAAATAAATCTATCAATTTTATAACATTTTAATACTGAAGTATTCCTTAGGTACTGTTAATATTTATCCAAGGAATACTGTAATTTTAAATAAATTTACTGTTCATTAATTTGGAACTTTAATTACCAAATAATATGTTTACAATAATAACTATTAAGTGAAGTCTAAGCAGATTTTAAGTATACCTTCTCAATCAGTCAAAAATCATTATCTTTTAACAGAAAATTAATTGAAGGAAGAAACTAAACGAGAAAAATATTTAGCTACATTTACTAACTAATTAATAATTATTTTCAAATGTATTATTTACATATTTATCTATTTATGTTATATATAAAAGGACGCTCTAAGGCAAAATGAAATTTTTTTTAAAAAAAGCAAAAATTGGTAGATATACTTTTTTATTTTTTATAACTTGTAAGATGTATTATGGATAGTGCTACATTATTATTAAATTAAATTATTTATCTGAAATACATGTTTTGTGGCTCCCTGGATACAAATAAAAACCAGCTCGGCATCACAGCCTCGATCATGGTACACTCACTTAATCTATGGTTGTCTAAGCAGTGGTCACATCTCGTTTTGGCACGGCACTGATTCTCCGAGTGACGGAATCTGAGAGAGTTCCTACATTGTCTTAAAGGGGGGGATGTATGCCTCCACACGACATCTTACCCCATATAATGGATACAAACTGCGGAAGGGACTGGCTGTCGAAAGTAACTATGCAGACTGGAATTTTTTTTTTTATTATTTCCTTACTCCCATTTAGAATTTTGCGCGTAAGGCGTCTAATATTGATGGGTTTAACCGGTGCTACTAATTCCGATAATATTTCTCCTTCCTCTAAGTCTGTATCGACATCTCTAATAACCCCTGTACAATGAATTCTAAAGTTAGGAATATAAGCTGAAATTTCCATTTCTTTAAGGATCTCCAACTTAAGTAATTCGTTGGCTGCTTGGGCACTATTAGTTTCTAGTTTCATTCGGTTTTTACCAGTAACTTCTATGTTCAATATATCGTCTTTACAGGTCATAGATGACTTTAGCAGTCACTTTCCTATTGCCATACGATGAACCTTGCCCAGATTACCCTTATTGCCCTCTAAATTCACAATATAGGGCCTTTATCGCCTACTTTGTATCTATTTTTTAGTGCATTTTTCACGTAATCATTTTTATATTTTAGGGTACCTGAGTTAGCCTCTTGTACATGAACTTTTGACTTACTGTATGCAATATTTTCCTCATTCGGGCGTTTATTTGCCTTTAGAGTACTTTTATTAGTATTATTGTCGCTATCAGTATTGGTACTTATTACTTCCATCATGTTAGTAAGTAAGCTAGTATTATTATTATGATTGATTATTGTGTTAGAAACATTTGGGTTAATTACTAAAAGATGACTTATCTGAAATTTTGCTAGTATTATCCGGGGGGCCCTTGGCCCCCGCTGTCTGCCGACATTTCCCTCTAATGCAACTTCTTACGGTTTACGGGGGAGACTGGCAATTCTCAGGAAATATCCTTACACAAACACAAAACCCACAGCGCACTGACACTGTCACTCACAACCGAGTTTTGACTTTGGTTTACCGCACTCAATCGCAGATACGCATAGTCTAAGAAATATGTGTAGATAATAAATATTTTAACCTCAAAATTATCACAAGTCGATTAAAATGATTTGAAGTAATTATTAAATACTGAGACAAAAATTTTCTGTGAATTTACTGTTGTAGCAAACCATAGAAACTGTGTTTTTATGGATATGTTGTCAAAATAATTGTTTTTAAAAACGAACATAAAAAGCTAATTTCAGAATGTTCCAAATTTTGAGATTTCATACTACTCAATGGAATTCTGGTCAAAATTAATTCAAAACTTATATATATTATAGAGGATTTGCACTTAATTTAAAAAGAGAAAAAAAAATTGTCAAAGTTTTGGTTGTTTTTTTCAACGTGCACTTTTTGACGATCAAACCCTTATACAACTGTCCTACCGGACAGTTTTAATTTTTACTAAAATCAAAAATATTTTTTGTGCATAAAAATGTTTTCATCTACAAAATAATGTTTTAGAACAGAGTAAAATTAAGAATAATCAACATTTCATTTTGTTTTATAAAATTTGAGAGAGATTTTAATCGAAAACGGCTCTAAAAATATCTCTTTGAACTTTTTATAATAATTGCATAAATGTATATTAAAAGTTACTAAAATTCCTAAAACAGAGAATGAAAATATAAATTTTCTGATTTTCAGTTAGTTTTTCCGCTTTTTCTCGACTATCTCGATCTCTCCAAGAAATTTATTAATTTTTTAAAGTGATCTCTATTTTCTTAAAACAAGATAATATGTTTAGTTAGCTAAATAAATGGTTTAACCATTTGAAACATTTTTAAGACAAAAAAACTACATCATTTTACTTTTTTCTCTAAAATTTTACTTCAATAAATTATAAATTTTTTTTTGGTTTAAATTAATTAACTTTATTTTATTGCTAATCAATAATTATATTGTCTCAATTTTGTGCTTTAAGGTTATTAATTGAGCTCCAGTAAAAATTGTTCCCTAGTTTCCCTTTGAACTTAGAATATACAAACTACGAGTACAAATAGGTCTATCACTTTGTTTTGTAACAGGGGCTATTTTGCTAGTTTTGGCTGCGGTAAAGGTTGGTTTCAATTTAAATGCAGCAACTGTTACACTATAATATTTCATCTTAACCCTTCAATTTGATAAGAACAGAATGTTCCTCTAAGAGCAAAAGAAGCTAAAAAAGAAAAAAAAAGACAAAGGGACAATCTTGGACAGTGCAATGAATTTATATTACTCCATTGTTAATCGTCAAAATCGTTTAATGTTAATTAGACGAATTTTCAGTTTTTTTTTTTTGAATTTCTTAAAAATGACTTCAACCATTTATTCTTTAACCTGTGCATTACTCGTATTAAAAAAATCCATATTAGCGTTAAGTTATTCTAGTGAAGGAATAATGTTAGTTCCATTCAATGCCATATTACGCGTGCAGTAACACTCTTTATCGCAAGACTACGATAATATAAGATAATCTATAAAAAAAGACTTGCTTCGAGAGTCCATCCTGCTTTTGCTAATCAAGCTAAGCATGATCTGTACCGTACAAAGGTGGGTACAGCCTTTTAAAGAAGACAATCCATATCTCCAAGTTGTGAAAATATCGCGTAAGAATGAAATTCAATTATTCGCCTTAGCATTGGCGAACTAAACAAAACAAAAGTTTATTATCATTATGTAGTTCTCGTCTCAAAATTAGAAACTTTTTATTTTGAGATATTATACAGTTCTATTCCCGACGTAGATTTAAATTTATTGTAACATTTCCGGTTTAAAGGAGATCGTGAGACAGAAATTGGGAAACATCGTAAACACATTTCCTTCCTCTCCTATTTGTTATTCACGATGAAGATACGACGTACGATTTGTCGCGTTTCTTTTTCAGTACGATATTCCCCTAGAAAATTACCTCTACAGCTTTTTTTTTGAAATTAATGTCAAATATTATTGTAGCCCTGGAATTTCGTTTAAGCAGATTCTTACAACGCTTAACTGCGTCATTTTTATTTAATAGCAAAATAAATATTTCTTAGTTTAATAAAAATGGGTTATGTTAAAATAGTATGAATAGATTTTATTATGATATAACTGTACACTAGTTTTATTTTTATTACAGTTAAAATAGGCAAAATCTTCGTCTAATCTTGACTTGACTTGAAGATTAATCGCAATAATTTTTATAATTTTTTGATAGATCTTCAAATATATTCAAACTAATCCAATAGAAAAGACAAAAAAAGATGAAATTGTAAACAGGATTTGAATTTTTTTTTTACAAATTTTTTGGACAAATCAATTTTAATATCTGACATAGCAAAGTGGTATCCTTTTGTTTCAAATATTTGTATCGAATATTCACGCATCTTCGTGCCTTTATTTGATTGATTTCAAAAAATGCTGACTGTGTCAACAATTCCATGAAAATGGATTGAGCACAAAATTCATATTCTAAATAAAAAAGATATCGAAAGATAGTTATCCAGCATTGTGAAACAAAATAGAAGCACGTGCTTTTAATTTTACGCGGATAGTTTTTTTGTATTTATTTACTTTTATTTTTTTTTGTAACGTTTATCGTTTTTCTTTGGGTTTTAAGTTTTTATTTTTTGTGTCTGGAGGAGAATATTTGATTTGTAAACTTACTTGGCCTGTCTAGCTCGGAAAGCAGTTGGTCGGTAGAAGCCTCGGCCACTGCCCAGATGAGCGTTGAACAAAGAAGTCTCAGCCACAACTTCATTCTTCTCAAGTAATGTAAACTTTAAAAAAAAAACGAACTGTTGTAACTTAGTTAAGTTGGGCTGGTTCAAAACGAGTCCAGCCTAATGGTTGTGGCCACCAAAATACCGTTCGGGGCCACCATGATTTCAATTTGGAGTTGAAAAAAAAAAAAAAAAAAAAAAAAAATCTCTCTCTGCGTATATTTATTAAAACACGCGATCTTTTTTCCTTTATCTCGATGAAAAGCGTTGTAGATCCGGCCGCGATCAAGTACGTAGCGGCACTAAACAAACGTACATACCGCGCGCGTGAAAAATAGATAGAGAGCGCCGACTCCTTGATAGCAGGAACACGCCTTCTCTCACTCACTCCCGCGCTCCTTTTTCTGCGCATGCGTTTATAATGCACAGTGGCGGCAAAACTGGAGAACCTCTTTCTTAGCGCACTCCTTAACCAACCCACCCTCGTTGCACAGGTTCCCTAGACCCGACCTTTGACTGTCGGACTGTTTGACTCTTGTGTTATTACAAGGTGCCAATTAGCTAGCACCAATTGGCGTGCTATGTTCAAGGGCATTTGCCAAGACTTGTGTTCATTTTTGGCCAATATTGTATATTAAAAAGGGAAATCGTTGACGAGCTAAAGTAAAAAATACTTTTTAGTAAAAAAATCAATAAACTTGTTATTATTTCCGGTTTATATCAGCGTTTCCCAACCTGTGGTACGCGAGATGCTGGTCGGTGGTACACGAAAAATAATCAATAATGGCGGACATAAAAAATTAAAGCATAAAAATATCATAGAAACGTTTTTTCCCCTATAATTCATAAAAATTATTTTAATTAATAATATTATACAGTAAAGTTGTTAATATGTACAGTAATAAGGTTGGTCTGCCTCAAGATATACGAGAAAATATAATAGCACATTTAACTGGATTAAAATTGTCTTTCATGGAGTATTTTCCAAACCCCAAAATCACAAATGATAATTGGATTTCAAACACCTTCTATAAAGAAAATTTAGGAAAAGCTACATCATTATCGATAAAAAGATGAAGAAAATTTAATAGAATTATCATGTGACAGAACTTAAATGATAACTATGTAAAAATCTGCTTAAAGAGACTGATTGTAATGAGTAAGCTCGATCCAAGCAACATTAAATTTAATTTAAAAAAATGTTTTAAAATCTAAGATCTTACACTTTACAAAGTTTATAAAGTGTACATGAACTTGGAACTCATTTGAAACAGATACATTGTATCTCTATACAAATAAAGATAATAATAAATAAAATAACACACTCGGAATAACAAATTTCACGAAATACAATCATTTTTACGAAGTGGTACAATTTAGCATGATGTACTAAACAAGTGGTACGCGAGCCAAAAACAGGTGTTGGGAAATGCTGGTTTATATCATAAGGTGAATAGGGCGCCACGGTAGCCGAGCGGTTAGAGGCTTTGATCTGCGACGCTAAATCGTGTATCGGTGGTACTGGGTTCGATTCTCCCGGTCTTAGGCCTTGGATTTTTATTTAATGGTTAATAAAAGAAATTTACAGTAAAGTATGTTTGTGCTAGTCGCCTCTGTTCACGACACCTAATTTGATAGTTGGACGTTAAGCCCCGCCTTAAAAAAATAGGCGATTACTTTACTTTTCATAAGGAGAATATCGTAGCGTAGCTTCTTCCCATTAGGCTCAGAATGCTGATTCTATCCAAAATAGTTATCAAAAAAAGAAATCTTAGCTTTTATGGCTACATATACGTCAGCATCTTTGGAAAATAAAAATCATTTTAAATTGCATACTCAACGTAACCTGAACGTACAAGTATTTAAATAAAAAGACAGGCGTCGCCACCTACATTTACGTAGTAATCCACTCCAGTTGTGATTATTGCTTGGCAGTATTGAGGTTTTAAAGGCTAGCTTTCGGCTACATTCGGCTGTTGTCGGAGAAATGAGTCGCTCTTTAATCATACTGTATTTTTAAACTGAAAAACTTGATTAAATTTAAATGCTCCATTACAGTGGCCAGTTTGAAAAATTCCTTCTCCAAATCAAGATAAGCGTACCACTGCCTTCTTGATTTATTAGGGCATAATTATTTTTGTTTATTGTTCGTGTGAGTTATAGTCAGTTAAAAGAAAACTAGTTCTTACCGGTAATTATCGGTTATTTAAATGGAAACTACAGACGGGACAAAAATTTCTTCTCGTAATGATTGGATTTTGGATTAAAGTAAAGTAATTGCCTATTCTTTCAGGCGGGGCTTAACGTCCAACTACCATTTACTAGGTGTCGTGGACGGAGGCGACTAGCAAACATACTTTACTATTTATCATTTAACCATTAAATAAAATCCAAGGCCTAGGACCGGGGAATCGAACCCAGTACCATAATGCATATTAGCTTTGCAGGTCTCGCCTCTTAACCCGCTCGGCTACCGTGGCGCCTGGATTTTGGATTATTTTGAATAATAACTAACATATCCGTTAAAAGATGCTTGATAGAAAATTCACACGTCATTTCCATTAACTCTTACTATGTACATTTTTCAGGAAAATGCACAAATTTTACTTAGACTCCTCTGTTAAATTAAAATTTTACCTCTAGTTCTTTCTTAGTAAAGCATGTCCTAACTTGTTTTCACGACCTGTCTTTTACAGATAATTTTTTGACATTTGAAGAAGTTTAAATGGAAGTTTTATTGTTATAAAAAAAAATTGAAAAATTTAACCTGGCTACTGTTTACCCAGATAAAATCACTCACTACTGGGCAGAATCTAAACCTTTATTCGCGTGACCTTGCAATGAATTGTATCATATGAACATAAAAAAAAACTAGTTTAGATTGCGTCATAAATGACTTTCTAGACTCTGGCGATTACAAAATCAAAAATCCATCTCCACTTAGAATTTATGATCGAAATTTAAGATAGGAGTTGAAAGAGGCTTTTTATTCTATAGTGATTATTGCTTGGCACAGTACTAGGGTGTCAAAGGCTAGCTTTCGGCTACATTCGGCTGTTGTCGGAGAAGTGAGTCGCTCTTTAATCATACTGTAGTTTTAAACTGAAAAACTTGATTAAATTTAAATGCTCCATTACAGTGGCCAGTTGAAAAAAATTCCTTCTCAAAATCAAGATAAGCTGAAAGTTGGTGCTTATCACATAGTTACTGGTGCGTAAAGTCTTACTTTGCGACATTAACTTACTTTCCACATGGAAAACAGTATGCGTGGCTAATATGTCCGACCATGCTTATTGATATTGCATTTAAAATTAGATTATCAATTTATATTTTACATTTCACTTAGGCTTATTAATTTCTACTGAAGTGTAAATGAAAAGATGATTTTAATTAATTTATTTGAACAATAAAAGCCAGACCACTTTAGTTCACCTGTTCGTATAAATTAATAATATCTTTACAATTAAAGTGATTTTGTTTAATATTTAATACTGCCTCGCTCCCTCACTTATTGGGTCAAATTGTGGTTTCTTTGTTTTTTTTAATTTTTTATAGATAAGATATTAAAACTGTCCGGTAGGACATTTTATAAGGGTTGATCGTCAAAAAACGTAACGTTGAAAAAACACCCAACAATGAAATCTAGACGAACTGATAGCTCATTCGGTGATTTTCCCCTGTATTTTACCTTACATTTTCCAAAAGAAGGCTACCCTTTATGTATATTTCAGCTTTGGCCTCAATACTAGATAGCAGAGACAAAACAAGTAGAAATCTAAACGAACTGGGAGCCAATACGATATTTTTCCGTTGTTTTTTACCTTACATTTTCCAAAAGAAGGCTACCCTTAATGTATATTTCAGCTATGGCCTCAATACTAGATAATAGAGACAAAACAAGTAGAAATCTAGACGAACTGGGAGCCAATACGATATTTTTCCGTTGTTTTTTACCTTACATTTTCCAAAACAAGGCTACCCTTAATGTATATTTCAGCTATGGCCTCAATACTAGATAATAGAGACAAAACAAGTAGAAATCTAGACGAACTAGAACCCAGTTCGGTATTTTTCCGTTGTTTTTTACCTTACATTTTCCAAAACAAGGCTACCCTTAATGTATATTTCAGCTATGACCTCAATACTAGATAATAGAGACAAAACAAGTAGAAATCTAGAAGAACTGGGAGCCAATACGATATTTTTCCGTTGTTTTTTACCTTACATTTTCCAAAACAAGGCTACCCTTAATGTATATTTCAGCTATGGCCTCAATACTAGATAATAGAGACAAAACAAGTAGAAATCTAGACGAACTAGAACCCAGTTCGGTATTTTTCCGTTGTTTTTTACCTTACATTTTCCAAAACAAGGCTACCCTTAATGTATATTTCAGCTATGGCCTCAATACTAGATAATAGAGACAAAACAAGTAGAAATCTAGAAGAACTGGGAGCCAATACGATATTTTTCCGTTGTTTTTTACCTTACATTTTCCAAAACAAGGCTACCCTTAATGTATATTTCAGCTTTGGCCTCAATACTAGATAATAGAGACAAAACAAGTAGAAATCTAGACGAACTGGGAGCCAATACGATATTTTTCCGTTGTTTTTTACCTTACATTTTCCAAAACAAGGCTACCCTTAACGTATATTTCAGCTATGGCCTCAATACTAGATAATAGAGACAAAACAAGTAGAAATCTAGACGAACTAGAACCCAGTTCGGTATTTTTCCGTTGTTTTTTACCTTACATTTTCCAAAACAAAGCTACCCTTAATGTATATTTCAGCTTTGGCTTCAATACTAGATAACAGAGACAAAACAAGTAGAAATCTAGACGAACTGGAAGCCAAATCGGTATTTTTCCGTTGTTTTTTACCTTACATTTTCCAAAACAAGGCTACCCTTAATGTATATTTCAGCTTTGGCCTCAATACTAGATAATAGAGACAAAACAAGTAGAAATCTAGACGAACTAGAACCCAGTTCAGTGTTTTTCCGTTGTATTTTACCTTACATTTTCCAAAAGAAGGCTACCCTTTATGTATATTTTAGGATTGGCCTCAATACTAGATAACAGAAACAAAACAAATAGAAATCTAGACGAACTGGGAGCCAATACGATATTTTTCCGTTGTTTTTTACCTTACATTTTCCAAAAGAAGGCTACCCTTTTTGTATATTTTAGGATTGGCTTCAATACTAGATAACAGAGACAAAATAAGTAGAAATCTAGACGAACTGGAAGCCAGTTCAGTGTTTTTCCGTTGTATTTTACCTTACATTTTCCAAAAGAAGGCTACCCTTTATGTATATTTTAGGATTGGCCTCAATACTAGGTAACAGCGACAAAACAAATAGAAATCTAGACGAACTGGAAGCCAGTTCGGTGTTTTTCCGTTGTATTTTACCTTACATTTTCTATAAGAAGGCTACCCTTTTTGTATATTTTAGCTTTGGCTTCAATACTAGATAACAGAGACAAAACAAGTAGAAATCTAGACGAACTGGAAGCCAGTTCGGTGTTTTTCCGTTGTATTTTACCTTACATTTTCTATAAGAAGGCGACCCTTTTTGTATATTTTAGCTTTGGCTTCAATACTAGATAATAGAGACAAAAAAAGTAGAAATCTAGACGAACTGGGAGCCAATACGATATTTTTCCGTTGTTTTTTACCTTACATTTTCCAAAACAAGGCTACCCTTAATGTATATTTCAGCTATGGCCTCAATACTAGATAATAGAGACAAAACAAGTAGAAATCTAGACGAACTAGAACCCAGTTCGGTATTTTTCCGTTGTTTTTTACCTTACATTTTCCAAAACAAGGCTACCCTTAATGTATATTTCAGCTATGACCTCAATACTAGATAATAGAGACAAAACAAGTAGAAATCTAGAAGAACTGGGAGCCAATACGATATTTTTCCGTTGTTTTTTACCTTACATTTTCCAAAACAAGGCTACCCTTAATGTATATTTCAGCTTTGGCCTCCATACTAGATAATAGAACAAAACAAGTAGAAATCTAGAAGAACTGGGAGCCAATACGATATTTTTCCGTTGTTTTTTACCTTACATTTTCCAAAACAAGGCTAACCTTAATGTATATTTTAGCTTTGGCTTCAATACTAGATAACAGAGACAAAACAAGTAGAAATCTAGACGAACTGGAAGCCAGTTCGGTGTTTTTCCGTTGTATTTTACCTTACATTTTCTATAAGAAGGCGACCCATTTTGTATATTTTAGCTTTGGCTTCAATACTAGATAACAGAGACAAAACAAGTAGAAATCTAGACGAACTGGAAGCCAGTTCGGTGTTTTTCCGTTGTATTTTACCTTACATTTTCTATAAGAAGGCGACCCTTTTTGTATATTTTAGCTTTGGCTTCAATACTAGATAACAGAGACAAAACAAGTAGAAATCTAGACGAACTGGAAGCCAGTTCGGTGTTTTTCCGTTGTATTTTACCTTACATTTTCTATAAGAAGGCGACCCTTTTTGTATATTTTAGCTTTGGCTTCAATACTAGATAACAGAGACAAAACAAGTAGAAATCTAGACGAACTGGAAGCCAGTTCGGTGTTTTTCCGTTGTATTTTACCTTACATTTTCTATAAGAAGGCGACCCTTTTTGTATATTTTAGCTTTGGCTTCAATACTAGATAACAGAGACAAAATAAGTAGAAATCTAGACGAACTGGAAGCCAGTTCAGTGTTTTTCCGTTGTATTTTACCTTACATTTTCCAAAAGAAGGCTACCCTTTATGTATATTTTAGGATTGGCCTCAATACTAGGTAACAGCGACAAAACAAATAGAAATCTAGACGAACTGGGAGCCAATACGATATTTTTCCGTTGTTTTTTACCTTACATTTTCCAAAACAAGGCTACCCTTAATGTATATTTCAGCTTTGGCCTCAATACTAGATAATAGAGACAAAACAAGTAGAAATCTAGAAGAACTGGGAGCCAATACGATATTTTTCCGTTGTTTTTTACCTTACATTTTCCAAAACAAGGCTACCCTTAATGTATATTTTAGCTTTGGCTTCAATACTAGATAACAGAGACAAAACAAGTAGAAATCTAGACGAACTGGAAGCCAGTTCGGTGTTTTTCCGTTGTATTTTACCTTACATTTTCTATAAGAAGGCTACCCTTTTTGTATATTTTAGCTTTGGCTTCAATACTAGATAACAGAGACAAAACAAGTAGAAATCTAGACGAACTGGAAGCCAGTTCGGTGTTTTTCCGTTGTATTTTACCTTACATTTTCTATAAGAAGGCGACCCTTTTTGTATATTTTAGCTTTGGCTTCAATACTAGATAATAGAGACAAAACAAGTAGAAATCTAAACGAACTGGGAGCCAATACGATATTTTTCCGTTGTTTTTTACCTTACATTTTCCAAAAGAAGGCTACCCTTAATGTATATTTCAGCTATGGCCTCAATACTAGATAATAGAGACAAAACAAGTAGAAATCTAGACGAACTGGGAGCCAATACGATATTTTTCCGTTGTTTTTTACCTTACATTTTCCAAAACAAGGCTACCCTTAATGTATATTTCAGCTATGGCCTCAATACTAGATAATAGAGACAAAACAAGTAGAAATCTAGACGAACTAGAACCCAGTTCGGTATTTTTCCGTTGTTTTTTACCTTACATTTTCCAAAACAAGGCTACCCTTAATGTATATTTCAGCTATGACCTCAATACTAGATAATAGAGACAAAACAAGTAGAAATCTAGAAGAACTGGGAGCCAATACGATATTTTTCCGTTGTTTTTTACCTTACATTTTCCAAAACAAGGCTACCCTTAATGTATATTTCAGCTATGGCCTCAATACTAGATAATAGAGACAAAACAAGTAGAAATCTAGACGAACTAGAACCCAGTTCGGTATTTTTCCGTTGTTTTTTACCTTACATTTTCCAAAACAAGGCTACCCTTAATGTATATTTCAGCTATGGCCTCAATACTAGATAATAGAGACAAAACAAGTAGAAATCTAGAAGAACTGGGAGCCAATACGATATTTTTCCGTTGTTTTTTACCTTACATTTTCCAAAACAAGGCTACCCTTAATGTATATTTCAGCTTTGGCCTCAATACTAGATAATAGAGACAAAACAAGTAGAAATCTAGACGAACTGGGAGCCAATACGATATTTTTCCGTTGTTTTTTACCTTACATTTTCCAAAACAAGGCTACCCTTAACGTATATTTCAGCTATGGCCTCAATACTAGATAATAGAGACAAAACAAGTAGAAATCTAGACGAACTAGAACCCAGTTCGGTATTTTTCCGTTGTTTTTTACCTTACATTTTCCAAAACAAAGCTACCCTTAATGTATATTTCAGCTTTGGCTTCAATACTAGATAACAGAGACAAAACAAGTAGAAATCTAGACGAACTGGAAGCCAAATCGGTATTTTTCCGTTGTTTTTTACCTTACATTTTCCAAAACAAGGCTACCCTTAATGTATATTTCAGCTTTGGCCTCAATACTAGATAATAGAGACAAAACAAGTAGAAATCTAGACGAACTAGAACCCAGTTCAGTGTTTTTCCGTTGTATTTTACCTTACATTTTCCAAAAGAAGGCTACCCTTTATGTATATTTTAGGATTGGCCTCAATACTAGATAACAGAAACAAAACAAATAGAAATCTAGACGAACTGGGAGCCAATACGATATTTTTCCGTTGTTTTTTACCTTACATTTTCCAAAAGAAGGCTACCCTTTTTGTATATTTTAGGATTGGCTTCAATACTAGATAACAGAGACAAAATAAGTAGAAATCTAGACGAACTGGAAGCCAGTTCAGTGTTTTTCCGTTGTATTTTACCTTACATTTTCCAAAAGAACGCTACCCTTTATGTATATTTTAGGATTGGCCTCAATACTAGGTAACAGCGACAAAACAAATAGAAATCTAGACGAACTGGAAGCCAGTTCGGTGTTTTTCCGTTGTATTTTACCTTACATTTTCTATAAGAAGGCTACCCTTTTTGTATATTTTAGCTTTGGCTTCAATACTAGATAACAGAGACAAAACAAGTAGAAATCTAGACGAACTGGAAGCCAGTTCGGTGTTTTTCCGTTGTATTTTACCTTACATTTTCTATAAGAAGGCGACCCTTTTTGTATATTTTAGCTTTGGCTTCAATACTAGATAATAGAGACAAAACAAGTAGAAATCTAGACGAACTGGGAGCCAATACGATATTTTTCCGTTGTTTTTTACCTTACATTTTCCAAAACAAGGCTACCCTTAATGTATATTTCAGCTATGGCCTCAATACTAGATAATAGAGACAAAACAAGTAGAAATCTAGACGAACTAGAACCCAGTTCGGTATTTTTCCGTTGTTTTTTACCTTACATTTTCCAAAACAAGGCTACCCTTAATGTATATTTCAGCTATGACCTCAATACTAGATAATAGAGACAAAACAAGTAGAAATCTAGAAGAACTGGGAGCCAATACGATATTTTTCCGTTGTTTTTTACCTTACATTTTCCAAAACAAGGCTACCCTTAATGTATATTTCAGCTTTGGCCTCCATACTAGATAATAGAGACAAAACAAGTAGAAATCTAGAAGAACTGGGAGCCAATACGATATTTTTCCGTTGTTTTTTACCTTACATTTTCCAAAACAAGGCTAACCTTAATGTATATTTTAGCTTTGGCTTCAATACTAGATAACAGAGACAAAACAAGTAGAAATCTAGACGAACTGGAAGCCAGTTCGGTGTTTTTCCGTTGTATTTTACCTTACATTTTCTATAAGAAGGCGACCCATTTTGTATATTTTAGCTTTGGCTTCAATACTAGATAACAGAGACAAAACAAGTAGAAATCTAGACGAACTGGAAGCCAGTTCGGTGTTTTTCCGTTGTATTTTACCTTACATTTTCTATAAGAAGGCGACCCTTTTTGTATATTTTAGCTTTGGCTTCAATACTAGATAACAGAGACAAAACAAGTAGAAATCTAGACGAACTGGAAGCCAGTTCGGTGTTTTTCCGTTGTATTTTACCTTACATTTTCTATAAGAAGGCGACCCTTTTTGTATATTTTAGCTTTGGCTTCAATACTAGATAACAGAGACAAAACAAGTAGAAATCTAGACGAACTGGAAGCCAGTTCGGTGTTTTTCCGTTGTATTTTACCTTACATTTTCTATAAGAAGGCGACCCTTTTTGTATATTTTAGCTTTGGCTTCAATACTAGATAACAGAGACAAAATAAGTAGAAATCTAGACGAACTGGAAGCCAGTTCAGTGTTTTTCCGTTGTATTTTACCTTACATTTTCCAAAAGAAGGCTACCCTTTATGTATATTTTAGGATTGGCCTCAATACTAGGTAACAGCGACAAAACAAATAGAAATCTAGACGAACTGGGAGCCAATACGATATTTTTCCGTTGTTTTTTACCTTACATTTTCCAAAACAAGGCTACCCTTAATGTATATTTCAGCTTTGGCCTCAATACTAGATAATAGAGACAAAACAAGTAGAAATCTAGAAGAACTGGGAGCCAATACGATATTTTTCCGTTGTTTTTTACCTTACATTTTCCAAAACAAGGCTACCCTTAATGTATATTTTAGCTTTGGCTTCAATACTAGATAACAGAGACAAAACAAGTAGAAATCTAGACGAACTGGAAGCCAGTTCGGTGTTTTTCCGTTGTATTTTACCTTACATTTTCTATAAGAAGGCTACCCTTTTTGTATATTTTAGCTTTGGCTTCAATACTAGATAACAGAGACAAAACAAGTAGAAATCTAGACGAACTGGAAGCCAGTTCGGTGTTTTTCCGTTGTATTTTACCTTACATTTTCTATAAGAAGGCGACCCTTTTTGTATATTTTAGCTTTGGCTTCAATACTAGATAATAGAGACAAAACAAGTAGAAATCTAAACGAACTGGGAGCCAATACGATATTTTTCCGTTGTTTTTTACCTTACATTTTCCAAAAGAAGGCTACCCTTAATGTATATTTCAGCTATGGCCTCAATACTAGATAATAGAGACAAAACAAGTAGAAATCTAGACGAACTGGGAGCCAATACGATATTTTTCCGTTGTTTTTTACCTTACATTTTCCAAAACAAGGCTACCCTTAATGTATATTTCAGCTATGGCCTCAATACTAGATAATAGAGACAAAACAAGTAGAAATCTAGACGAACTAGAACCCAGTTCGGTATTTTTCCGTTGTTTTTTACCTTACATTTTCCAAAACAAGGCTACCCTTAATGTATATTTCAGCTATGACCTCAATACTAGATAATAGAGACAAAACAAGTAGAAATCTAGAAGAACTGGGAGCCAATACGATATTTTTCCGTTGTTTTTTACCTTACATTTTCCAAAACAAGGCTACCCTTAATGTATATTTCAGCTATGGCCTCAATACTAGATAATAGAGACAAAACAAGTAGAAATCTAGACGAACTAGAACCCAGTTCGGTATTTTTCCGTTGTTTTTTACCTTACATTTTCCAAAACAAGGCTACCCTTAATGTATATTTCAGCTATGGCCTCAATACTAGATAATAGAGACAAAACAAGTAGAAATCTAGAAGAACTGGGAGCCAATACGATATTTTTCCGTTGTTTTTTACCTTACATTTTCCAAAACAAGGCTACCCTTAATGTATATTTCAGCTTTGGCCTCAATACTAGATAATAGAGACAAAACAAGTAGAAATCTAGACGAACTGGGAGCCAATACGATATTTTTCCGTTGTTTTTTACCTTACATTTTCCAAAACAAGGCTACCCTTAACGTATATTTCAGCTATGGCCTCAATACTAGATAATAGAGACAAAACAAGTAGAAATCTAGACGAACTAGAACCCAGTTCGGTATTTTTCCGTTGTTTTTTACCTTACATTTTCCAAAACAAAGCTACCCTTAATGTATATTTCAGCTTTGGCTTCAATACTAGATAACAGAGACAAAACAAGTAGAAATCTAGACGAACTGGAAGCCAAATCGGTATTTTTCCGTTGTTTTTTACCTTACATTTTCCAAAACAAGGCTACCCTTAATGTATATTTCAGCTTTGGCCTCAATACTAGATAATAGAGACAAAACAAGTAGAAATCTAGACGAACTAGAACCCAGTTCAGTGTTTTTCCGTTGTATTTTACCTTACATTTTCCAAAAGAAGGCTACCCTTTATGTATATTTTAGGATTGGCCTCTATACTAGATAACAGAAACAAAACAAATAGAAATCTAGACGAACTGGGAGCCAATACGATATTTTTCCGTTGTTTTTTACCTTACATTTTCCAAAAGAAGGCTACCCTTTTTGTATATTTTAGGATTGGCTTCAATACTAGATAACAGAGACAAAATAAGTAGAAATCTAGACGAACTGGAAGCCAGTTCAGTGTTTTTCCGTTGTATTTTACCTTACATTTTCCAAAAGAAGGCTACCCTTTATGTATATTTTAGGATTGGCCTCAATACTAGGTAACAGCGACAAAACAAATAGAAATCTAGACGAACTGGAAGCCAGTTCGGTGTTTTTCCGTTGTATTTTACCTTACATTTTCTATAAGAAGGCTACCCTTTTTGTATATTTTAGCTTTGGCTTCAATACTAGATAACAGAGACAAAACAAGTAGAAATCTAGACGAACTGGAAGCCAGTTCGGTGTTTTTCCGTTGTATTTTACCTTACATTTTCTATAAGAAGGCGACCCTTTTTGTATATTTTAGCTTTGGCTTCAATACTAGATAATAGAGACAAAACAAGTAGAAATCTAGACGAACTGGGAGCCAATACGATATTTTTCCGTTGTTTTTTACCTTACATTTTCCAAAACAAGGCTACCCTTAATGTATATTTCAGCTATGGCCTCAATACTAGATAATAGAGACAAAACAAGTAGAAATCTAGACGAACTAGAACCCAGTTCGGTATTTTTCCGTTGTTTTTTACCTTACATTTTCCAAAACAAGGCTACCCTTAATGTATATTTCAGCTATGACCTCAATACTAGATAATAGAGACAAAACAAGTAGAAATCTAGAAGAACTGGGAGCCAATACGATATTTTTCCGTTGTTTTTTACCTTACATTTTCCAAAACAAGGCTACCCTTAATGTATATTTCAGCTTTGGCCTCCATACTAGATAATAGAGACAAAACAAGTAGAAATCTAGAAGAACTGGGAGCCAATACGATATTTTTCCGTTGTTTTTTACCTTACATTTTCCAAAACAAGGCTAACCTTAATGTATATTTTAGCTTTGGCTTCAATACTAGATAACAGAGACAAAACAAGTAGAAATCTAGACGAACTGGAAGCCAGTTCGGTGTTTTTCCGTTGTATTTTACCTTACATTTTCTATAAGAAGGCGACCCATTTTGTATATTATAGCTTTGGCTTCAATACTAGATAACAGAGACAAAACAAGTAGAAATCTAGACGAACTGGAAGCCAGTTCGGTGTTTTTCCGTTGTATTTTACCTTACATTTTCTATAAGAAGGCGACCCTTTTTGTATATTTTAGCTTTGGCTTCAATACTAGATAACAGAGACAAAACAAGTAGAAATCTAGACGAACTGGAAGCCAGTTCGGTGTTTTTTCGTTGTATTTTACCTTACATTTTCTATAAGAAGGCGACCCTTTTTGTATATTTTAGCTTTGGCTTCAATACTAGATAACAGAGACAAAACAAGTAGAAATCTAGACGAACTGGAAGCCAGTTCGGTGTTTTTCCGTTGTATTTTACCTTACATTTTCTATAAGAAGGCGACCCTTTTTGTATATTTTAGCTTTGGCTTCAATACTAGATAACAGAGACAAAATAAGTAGAAATCTAGACGAACTGGAAGCCAGTTCAGTGTTTTTCCGTTGTATTTTACCTTACATTTTCCAAAAGAAGGCTACCCTTTATGTATATTTTAGGATTGGCCTCAATACTAGGTAACAGCGACAAAACAAATAGAAATCTAGACGAACTGGGAGCCAATACGATATTTTTCCGTTGTTTTTTACCTTACATTTTCCAAAACAAGGCTACCCTTAATGTATATTTCAGCTTTGGCCTCAATACTAGATAATAGAGACAAAACAAGTAGAAATCTAGAAGAACTGGGAGCCAATACGATATTTTTCCGTTGTTTTTTACCTTACATTTTCCAAAACAAGGCTACCCTTAATGTATATTTTAGCTTTGGCTTCAATACTAGATAACAGAGACAAAACAAGTAGAAATCTAGACGAACTGGAAGCCAGTTCGGGGTTTTTCCGTTGTATTTTACCTTACATTTTCTATAAGAAGGCTACCCTTTTTGTATATTTTAGCTTTGGCTTCAATACTAGATAACAGAGACAAAACAAGTAGAAATCTAGACGAACTGGAAGCCAGTTCGGTGTTTTTCCGTTGTATTTTACCTTACATTTTCTATAAGAAGGCGACCCTTTTTGTATATTTTAGCTTTGGCTTCAATACTAGATAATAGAGACAAAACAAGTAGAAATCTAAACGAACTGGGAGCCAATACGATATTTTTCCGTTGTTTTTTACCTTACATTTTCCAAAAGAAGGCTACCCTTAATGTATATTTCAGCTATGGCCTCAATACTAGATAATAGAGACAAAACAAGTAGAAATCTAGACGAACTGGGAGCCAATACGATATTTTTCCGTTGTTTTTTACCTTACATTTTCCAAAACAAGGCTACCCTTAATGTATATTTCAGCTATGGCCTCAATACTAGATAATAGAGACAAAACAAGTAGAAATCTAGACGAACTAGAACCCAGTTCGGTATTTTTCCGTTGTTTTTTACCTTACATTTTCCAAAACAAGGCTACCCTTAATGTATATTTCAGCTATGACCTCAATACTAGATAATAGAGACAAAACAAGTAGAAATCTAGAAGAACTGGGAGCCAATACGATATTTTTCCGTTGTTTTTTACCTTACATTTTCCAAAACAAGGCTACCCTTAATGTATATTTCAGCTATGGCCTCAATACTAGATAATAGAGACAAAACAAGTAGAAATCTAGACGAACTAGAACCCAGTTCGGTATTTTTCCGTTGTTTTTTACCTTACATTTTCCAAAACAAGGCTACCCTTAATGTATATTTCAGCTATGGCCTCAATACTAGATAATAGAGACAAAACAAGTAGAAATCTAGAAGAACTGGGAGCCAATACGATATTTTTCCGTTGTTTTTTACCTTACATTTTCCAAAACAAGGCTACCCTTAATGTATATTTCAGCTTTGGCCTCAATACTAGATAATAGAGACAAAACAAGTAGAAATCTAGACGAACTGGGAGCCAATACGATATTTTTCCGTTGTTTTTTACCTTACATTTTCCAAAACAAGGCTACCCTTAACGTATATTTCAGCTATGGCCTCAATACTAGATAATAGAGACAAAACAAGTAGAAATCTAGACGAACTAGAACCCAGTTCGGTATTTTTCCGTTGTTTTTTACCTTACATTTTCCAAAACAAAGCTACCATTAATGTATATTTCAGCTTTGGCTTCAATACTAGATAACAGAGACAAAACAAGTAGAAATCTAGACGAACTGGAAGCCAAATCGGTATTTTTCCGTTGTTTTTTACCTTACATTTTCCAAAACAAGGCTACCCTTAATGTATATTTCAGCTTTGGCCTCAATACTAGATAATAGAGACAAAACAAGTAGAAATCTAGACGAACTAGAACCCAGTTCAGTGTTTTTCCGTTGTATTTTACCTTACATTTTCCAAAAGAAGGCTACCCTTTATGTATATTTTAGGATTGGCCTCAATACTAGATAACAGAAACAAAACAAATAGAAATCTAGACGAACTGGGAGCCAATACGATATTTTTCCGTTGTTTTTTACCTTACATTTTCCAAAAGAAAGCTACCCTTTTTGTATATTTTAGGATTGGCTTCAATACTAGATAACAGAGACAAAATAAGTAGAAATCTAGACGAACTGGAAGCCAGTTCAGTGTTTTTCCGTTGTATTTTACCTTACATTTTCCAAAAGAAGGCTACCCTTTATGTATATTTTAGGATTGGCCTCAATACTAGGTAACAGCGACAAAACAAATAGAAATCTAGACGAACTGGAAGCCAGTTCGGTGTTTTTCCGTTGTATTTTACCTTACATTTTCTATAAGAAGGCTACCCTTTTTGTATATTTTAGCTTTGGCTTCAATACTAGATAACAGAGACAAAACAAGTAGAAATCTAGACGAACTGGAAGCCAGTTCGGTGTTTTTCCGTTGTATTTTACCTTACATTTTCTATAAGAAGGCGACCCTTTTTGTATATTTTAGCTTTGGCTTCAATACTAGATAATAGAGACAAAACAAGTAGAAATCTAGACGAACTGGGAGCCAATACGATATTTTTCCGTTGTTTTTTACCTTACATTTTCCAAAACAAGGCTACCCTTAATGTATATTTCAGCTTTGGCCTCAATACTAGATAATAGAGACAAAACAAGTAGAAATCTAGAAGAACTGGGAGCCAATACGATATTTTTCCGTTGTTTTTTACCTTACATTTTCCAAAACAAGGCTACCCTTAATGTATATTTTAGCTTTGGCTTCAATACTAGATAACAGAGACAAAACAAGTAGAAATCTAGACGAACTGGAAGCCAGTTCGGTGTTTTTCCGTTGTATTTTACCTTACATTTTCTATAAGAAGGCGACCCATTTTGTATATTTTAGCTTTGGCTTCAATACTAGATAACAGAGACAAAACAAGTAGAAATCTAGACGAACTGGAAGCCAGTTCGGTGTTTTTCCGTTGTATTTTACCTTACATTTTCTATAAGAAGGCGACCCTTTTTGTATATTTTAGCTTTGGCTTCAATACTAGATAACAGAGACAAAACAAGTAGAAATCTAGACGAACTGGAAGCCAGTTCGGTGTTTTTCCGTTGTATTTTACCTTACATTTTCTATAAGAAGGCGACCCTTTTTGTATATTTTAGCTTTGGCTTCAATACTAGATAACAGAGACAAAACAAGTAGAAATCTAGACGAACTGGAAGCCAGTTCGGTGTTTTTCCGTTGTATTTTACCTTACATTTTCTATAAGAAGGCGACCCTTTTTGTATATTTTAGCTTTGGCTTCAATACTAGATAACAGAGACAAAATAAGTAGAAATCTAGACGAACTGGAAGCCAGTTCAGTGTTTTTCCGTTGTATTTTACCTTACATTTTCCAAAAGAAGGCTACCCTTTATGTATATTTTAGGATTGGCCTCAATACTAGGTAACAGCGACAAAACAAATAGAAATCTAGACGAACTGGGAGCCAATACGATATTTTTCCGTTGTTTTTTACCTTACATTTTCCAAAACAAGGCTACCCTTAATGTATATTTCAGCTTTGGCCTCAATACTAGATAATAGAGACAAAACAAGTAGAAATCTAGAAGAACTGGGAGCCAATACGATATTTTTCCGTTGTTTTTTACCTTACATTTTCCAAAACAAGGCTACCCTTAATGTATATTTTAGCTTTGGCTTCAATACTAGATAACAGAGACAAAACAAGTAGAAATCTAGACGAACTGGAAGCCAGTTCGGTGTTTTTCCGTTGTATTTTACCTTACATTTTCTATAAGAAGGCTACCCTTTTTGTATATTTTAGCTTTGGCTTCAATACTAGATAACAGAGACAAAACAAGTAGAAATCTAGACGAACTGGAAGCCAGTTCGGTGTTTTTCCGTTGTATTTTACCTTACATTTTCTATAAGAAGGCGACCCTTTTTGTATATTTTAGCTTTGGCTTCAATACTAGATAATAGAGACAAAACAAGTAGAAATCTAGACGAACTGGGAGCCAATACGATATTTTTCCGTTGTTTTTTACCTTACATTTTCCAAAACAAGGCTACCCTTAATGTATATTTCAGCTATGGCCTCAATACTAGATAATAGAGACAAAACAAGTAGAAATCTAGAAGAACTGGGAGCCAATACGATATTTTTCCGTTGTTTTTTACATTACATTTTCCAAAACAAGGCTACCCTTAATGTATATTTCAGCTTTGGCCTCAATACTAGATAATAGAGACAAAACAAGTAGAAATCTAGACGAACTGGGAGCCAATACGATATTTTTCCGTTGTTTTTTACCTTACATTTTCCAAAACAAGGCTACCCTTAACGTATATTTCAGCTATGGCCTCAATACTAGATAATAGAGACAAAACAAGTAGAAATCTAGACGAACTAGAACCCAGTTCGGTATTTTTCCGTTGTTTTTTACCTTACATTTTCCAAAACAAGGCTACCCTTAATGTATATTTCAGCTTTGGCTTCAATACTAGATAACAGAGACAAAACAAGTAGAAATCTAGACGAACTGGAAGCCAAATCGGTATTTTTCCGTTGTTTTTTACCTTACATTTTCCAAAACAAGGCTACCCTTAATGTATATTTCAGCTTTGGCCTCAATACTAGATAATAGAGACAAAACAAGTAGAAATCTAGACGAACTAGAACCCAGTTCAGTGTTTTTCCGTTGTATTTTACCTTACATTTTCCAAAAGAAGGCTACCCTTTATGTATATTTTAGGATTGGCCTCAATACTAGATAACAGAAACAAAACAAATAGAAATCTAGACGAACTGGGAGCCAATACGATATTTTTCCGTTGTTTTTTACCTTACATTTTCCAAAAGAAGGCTACCCTTTTTATATATTTTAGGATTGGCTTCAATACTAGATAACAGAGACAAAATAAGTAGAAATCTAGACGAACTGGAAGCCAGTTCAGTGTTTTTCCGTTGTATTTTACCTTACATTTTCCAAAAGAAGGCTACCATTTATGTATATTTTAGGATTGGCCTCAATACTAGGTAACAGCGACAAAACAAATAGAAATCTAGACGAACTGGAAGCCAGTTCGGTGTTTTTCCGTTGTATTTTACCTTACATTTTCTATAAGAAGGCTACCCTTTTTGTATATTTTAGCTTTGGCTTCAATACTAGATAACAGAGACAAAACAAGTAGAAATCTAGACGAACTGGAAGCCAGTTCGGTGTTTTTCCGTTGTATTTTACCTTACATTTTCTATAAGAAGGCGACCCTTTTTGTATATTTTAGCTTTGGCTTCAATACTAGATAATAGAGACAAAACAAGTAGAAATCTAGACGAACTGGGAGCCAATACGATATTTTTCCGTTGTTTTTTACCTTACATTTTCCAAAACAAGGCTACCCTTAATGTATATTTCAGCTTTGGCCTCAATACTAGATAATAGAGACAAAACAAGTAGAAATCTAGAAGAACTGGGAGCCAATACGATATTTTTCCGTTGTTTTTTACCTTACATTTTCCAAAACAAGGCTACCCTTAATGTATATTTTAGCTTTGGCTTCAATACTAGATAACAGAGACAAAACAAGTAGAAATCTAGACGAACTGGAAGCCAGTTCGGTGTTTTTCCGTTGTATTTTACCTTACATTTTCTATAAGAAGGCGACCCATTTTGTATATTTTAGCTTTGGCTTCAATACTAGATAACAGAGACAAAACAAGTAGAAATCTAGACGAACTGGAAGCCAGTTCGGTGTTTTTCCGTTGTATTTTACCTTACATTTTCTATAAGAAGGCGACCCTTTTTGTATATTTTAGCTTTGGCTTCAATACTAGATAACAGAGACAAAACAAGTAGAAATCTAGACGAACTGGAAGCCAGTTCGGTGTTTTTCCGTTGTATTTTACCTTACATTTTCTATAAGAAGGCGACCCTTTTTGTATATTTTAGCTTTGGCTTCAATACTAGATAACAGAGACAAAACAAGTAGAAATCTAGACGAACTGGAAGCCAGTTCGGTGTTTTTCCGTTGTATTTTACCTTACATTTTCTATAAGAAGGCGACCCTTTTTGTATATTTTAGCTTTGGCTTCAATACTAGATAACAGAGACAAAATAAGTAGAAATCTAGACGAACTGGAAGCCAGTTCAGTGTTTTTCCGTTGTATTTTACCTTACATTTTCCAAAAGAAGGCTACCCTTTATGTAAATTTAGGATTGGCCTCAATACTAGGTAACAGCGACAAAACAAATAGAAATCTAGACGAACTGGGAGCCAATACGATATTTTTCCGTTGTTTTTTACCTTACATTTTCCAAAACAAGGCTACCCTTAATGTATATTTCAGCTTTGGCCTCAATACTAGATAATAGAGACAAAACAAGTAGAAATCTAGAAGAACTGGGAGCCAATACGATATTTTTCCGTTGTTTTTTACCTTACATTTTCCAAAACAAGGCTACCCTTAATGTATATTTCAGCTTTGGCCTCAATACTAGATAATAGAGACAAAACAAGTAGAAATCTAGAAGAACTGGGAGCCAATATGATATTTTTCCGTTGTTTTTTACCTTACATTTTCCAAAACAAGGCTACCCTTAATGTATATTTTAGCTTTGGCTTCAATACTAGATAACAGAGACAAAACAAGTAGAAATCTAGACGAACTGGAAGCCAGTTCGGTGTTTTTCCGTTGTATTTTACCTTACATTTTCTATAAGAAGGCGACCCATTTTGTATATTTTAGCTTTGGCTTCAATACTAGATAACAGAGACAAAACAAGTAGAAATCTAGACGAACTGGAAGCCAGTTCGGTGTTTTTCCGTTGTATTTTACCTTACATTTTCTATAAGAAGGCGACCCTTTTTGTATATTTTAGCTTTGGCTTCAATACTAGATAACAGAGACAAAACAAGTAGAAATCTAGACGAACTGGAAGCCAGTTCGGTGTTTTTCCGTTGTATTTTACCTTACATTTTCTATAAGAAGGCGACCCTTTTTGTATATTTTAGCTTTGGCTTCAATACTAGATAACAGAGACAAAACAAGTAGAAATCTAGACGAACTGGAAGCCAGTTCGGTGTTTTTCCGTTGTATTTTACCTTACATTTTCTATAAGAAGGCGACCCTTTTTGTATATTTTAGCTTTGGCTTCAATACTAGATAACAGAGACAAAATAAGTAGAAATCTAGACGAACTGGAAGCCAGTTCAGTGTTTTTCCGTTGTATTTTACCTTACATTTTCCAAAAGAAGGCTACCCTTTATGTATATTTTAGAATTGGCCTCAATACTAGGTAACAGCGACAAAACAAATAGAAATCTAGACGAACTGGGAGCCAATACGATATTTTTCCGTTGTTTTTTACCTTACATTTTCCAAAACAAGGCTACCCTTAATGTATATTTCAGCTTTGGCCTCAATACTAGATAATAGAGACAAAACAAGTAGAAATCTAGAAGAACTGGGAGCCAATACGATATTTTTCCGTTGTTTTTTACCTTACATTTTCCAAAACAAGGCTACCCTTAATGTATATTTTAGCTTTGGCTTCAATACTAGATAACAGAGACAAAACAAGTAGAAATCTAGACGAACTGGAAGCCAGTTCGGTGTTTTTCCGTTGTATTTTACCTTACATTTTCTATAAGAAGGCTACCCTTTTTGTATATTTTAGCTTTGGCTTCAATACTAGATAACAGAGACAAAACAAGTAGAAATCTAGACGAACTGGAAGCCAGTTCGGTGTTTTTCCGTTGTATTTTACCTTACATTTTCTATAAGAAGGCGACCCTTTTTGTATATTTTAGCTTTGGCTTCAATACTAGATAATAGAGACAAAACAAGTAGAAATCTAGACGAACTGGGAGCCAATACGATATTTTTCCGTTGTTTTTTACCTTACATTTTCCAAAACAAGGCTACCCTTAATGTATATTTCAGCTTTGGCCTCAATACTAGATAATAGAGACAAAACAAGTAGAAATCTAGAAGAACTGGGAGCCAATACGATATTTTTCCGTTGTTTTTTACCTTACATTTTCCAAAACAAGGCTACCCTTAATGTATATTTTAGCTTTGGCTTCAATACTAGATAACAGAGACAAAACAAGTAGAAATCTAGACGAACTGGAAGCCAGTTCGGTGTTTTTCCGTTGTATTTTACCTTACATTTTCTATAAGAAGGCGACCCTTTTTGTATATTTTAGCTTTGGCTTCAATACTAGATAACAGAGACAAAACAAGTAGAAATCTAGACGAACTGGAAGCCAGTTCGGGGTTTTTCCGTTGTATTTTACCTTACATTTTCTATAAGAAGGCTACCCTTTTTGTATATTTTAGCTTTGGCTTCAATACTAGATAACAGAGACAAAACAAGTAGAAATCTAGACGAACTGGAAGCCAGTTCGGTGTTTTTCCGTTGTATTTTACCTTACATTTTCTATAAGAAGGCGACCCTTTTTGTATATTTTAGCTTTGGCTTCAATACTAGATAATAGAGACAAAACAAGTAGAAATCTAAACGAACTGGGAGCCAATACGATATTTTTCCGTTGTTTTTTACCTTACATTTTCCAAAAGAAGGCTACCCTTAATGTATATTTCAGCTATGGCCTCAATACTAGATAATAGAGACAAAACAAGTAGAAATCTAGACGAACTGGGAGCCAATACGATATTTTTCCGTTGTTTTTTACCTTACATTTTCCAAAACAAGGCTACCCTTAATGTATATTTCAGCTATGGCCTCAATACTAGATAATAGAGACAAAACAAGTAGAAATCTAGACGAACTAGAACCCAGTTCGGTATTTTTCCGTTGTTTTTTACCTTACATTTTCCAAAACAAGGCTACCCTTAATGTATATTTCAGCTATGACCTCAATACTAGATAATAGAGACAAAACAAGTAGAAATCTAGAAGAACTGGGAGCCAATACGATATTTTTCCGTTGTTTTTTACCTTACATTTTCCAAAACAAGGCTACCCTTAATGTATATTTCAGCTATGGCCTCAATACTAGATAATAGAGACAAAACAAGTAGAAATCTAGACGAACTAGAACCCAGTTCGGTATTTTTCCGTTGTTTTTTACCTTACATTTTCCAAAAGAAGGCTACCCTTAATGTATATTTCAGCTATGGCCTCAATACTAGATAATAGAGACAAAACAAGTAGAAATCTAGAAGAACTGGGAGCCAATACGATATTTTTCCGTTGTTTTTTACCTTACATTTTCCAAAACAAGGCTACCCTTAATGTATATTTCAGCTTTGGCCTCAATACTAGATAATAGAGACAAAACAAGTAGAAATCTAGACGAACTGGGAGCCAATACGATATTTTTCCGTTGTTTTTTACCTTACATTTTCCAAAACAAGGCTACCCTTAACGTATATTTCAGCTATGGCCTCAATACTAGATAATAGAGACAAAACAAGTAGAAATCTAGACGAACTAGAACCCAGTTCGGTATTTTTCCGTTGTTTTTTACCTTACATTTTCCAAAACAAAGCTACCATTAATGTATATTTCAGCTTTGGCTTCAATACTAGATAACAGAGACAAAACAAGTAGAAATCTAGACGAACTGGAAGCCAAATCGGTATTTTTCCGTTGTTTTTTACCTTACATTTTCCAAAACAAGGCTACCCTTAATGTATATTTCAGCTTTGGCCTCAATACTAGATAATAGAGACAAAACAAGTAGAAATCTAGACGAACTAGAACCCAGTTCAGTGTTTTTCCGTTGTATTTTACCTTACATTTTCCAAAAGAAGGCTACCCTTTATGTATATTTTAGGATTGGCCTCAATACTAGATAACAGAAACAAAACAAATAGAAATCTAGACGAACTGGGAGCCAATACGATATTTTTCCGTTGTTTTTTACCTTACATTTTCCAAAAGAAGGCTACCCTTTTTGTATATTTTAGGATTGGCTTCAATACTAGATAACAGAGACAAAATAAGTAGAAATCTAGACGAACTGGAAGCCAGTTCAGTGTTTTTCCGTTGTATTTTACCTTACATTTTCCAAAAGAAGGCTACCCTTTATGTATATTTTAGGATTGGCCTCAATACTAGGTAACAGCGACAAAACAAATAGAAATCTAGACGAACTGGAAGCCAGTTCGGTGTTTTTCCGTTGTATTTTACCTTACATTTTCTATAAGAAGGCTACCCTTTTTGTATATTTTAGCTTTGGCTTCAATACTAGATAACAGAGACAAAACAAGTAGAAATCTAGACGAACTGGAAGCCAGTTCGGTGTTTTTCCGTTGTATTTTACCTTACATTTTCTATAAGAAGGCGACCCTTTTTGTATATTTTAGCTTTGGCTTCAATACTAGATAATAGAGACAAAACAAGTAGAAATCTAGACGAACTGGGAGCCAATACGATATTTTTCCGTTGTTTTTTACCTTACATTTTCCAAAACAACGCTACCCTTAATGTATATTTCAGCTTTGGCCTCAATACTAGATAATAGAGACAAAACAAGTAGAAATCTAGAAGAACTGGGAGCCAATACGATATTTTTCCGTTGTTTTTTACCTTACATTTTCCAAAACAAGGCTACCCTTAATGTATATTTTAGCTTTGGCTTCAATACTAGATAACAGAGACAAAACAAGTAGAAATCTAGACGAACTGGAAGCCAGTTCGGTGTTTTTCCGTTGTATTTTACCTTACATTTTCTATAAGAAGGCGACCCATTTTGTATATTTTAGCTTTGGCTTCAATACTAGATAACAGAGACAAAACAAGTAGAAATCTAGACGAACTGGAAGCCAGTTCGGTGTTTTTCCGTTGTATTTTACCTTACATTTTCTATAAGAAGGCGACCCTTTTTGTATATTTTAGCTTTGGCTTCAATACTAGATAACAGAGACAAAACAAGTAGAAATCTAGACGAACTGGAAGCCAGTTCGGTGTTTTTCCGTTGTATTTTACCTTACATTTTCTATAAGAAGGCGACCCTTTTTGTATATTTTAGCTTTGGCTTCAATACTAGATAACAGAGACAAAACAAGTAGAAATCTAGACGAACTGGAAGCCAGTTCGGTGTTTTTCCGTTGTATTTTACCTTACATTTTCTATAAGAAGGCGACCCTTTTTGTATATTTTAGCTTTGGCTTCAATACTAGATAACAGAGACAAAATAAGTAGAAATCTAGACGAACTGGAAGCCAGTTCAGTGTTTTTCCGTTGTATTTTACCTTACATTTTCCAAAAGAAGGCTACCCTTTATGTATATTTTAGGATTGGCCTCAATACTAGGTAACAGCGACAAAACAAATAGAAATCTAGACGAACTGGGAGCCAATACGATATTTTTCCGTTGTTTTTTACCTTACATTTTCCAAAACAAGGCTACCCTTAATGTATATTTCAGCTTTGGCCTCAATACTAGATAATAGAGACAAAACAAGTAGAAATCTAGAAGAACTGGGAGCCAATACGATATTTTTCCGTTGTTTTTTACCTTACATTTTCCAAAACAAGGCTACCCTTAATGTATATTTTAGCTTTGGCTTCAATACTAGATAACAGAGACAAAACAAGTAGAAATCTAGACGAACTGGAAGCCAGTTCGGTGTTTTTCCGTTGTATTTTACCTTACATTTTCTATAAGAAGGCTACCCTTTTTGTATATTTTAGCTTTGGCTTCAATACTAGATAACAGAGACAAAACAAGTAGAAATCTAGACGAACTGGAAGCCAGTTCGGTGTTTTTCCGTTGTATTTTACCTTACATTTTCTATAAGAAGGCGACCCTTTTTGTATATTTTAGCTTTGGCTTCAATACTAGATAATAGAGACAAAACAAGTAGAAATCTAGACGAACTGGGAGCCAATACGATATTTTTCCGTTGTTTTTTACCTTACATTTTCCAAAACAAGGCTACCCTTAATGTATATTTCAGCTATGGCCTCAATACTAGATAATAGAGACAAAACAAGTAGAAATCTAGAAGAACTGGGAGCCAATACGATATTTTTCCGTTGTTTTTTACATTACATTTTCCAAAACAAGGCTACCCTTAATGTATATTTCAGCTTTGGCCTCAATACTAGATAATAGAGACAAAACAAGTAGAAATCTAGACGAACTGGGAGCCAATACGATATTTTTCCGTTGTTTTTTACCTTACATTTTCCAAAACAAGGCTACCCTTAACGTATATTTCAGCTATGGCCTCAATACTAGATAATAGAGACAAAACAAGTAGAAATCTAGACGAACTAGAACCCAGTTCGGTATTTTTCCGTTGTTTTTTACCTTACATTTTCCAAAACAAGGCTACCCTTAATGTATATTTCAGCTTTGGCTTCAATACTAGATAACAGAGACAAAACAAGTAGAAATCTAGACGAACTGGAAGCCAAATCGGTATTTTTCCGTTGTTTTTTACCTTACATTTTCCAAAACAAGGCTACCCTTAATGTATATTTCAGCTTTGGCCTCAATACTAGATAATAGAGACAAAACAAGTAGAAATCTAGACGAACTAGAACCCAGTTCAGTGTTTTTCCGTTGTATTTTACCTTACATTTTCCAAAAGAAGGCTACCCTTTATGTATATTTTAGGATTGGCCTCAATACTAGATAACAGAAACAAAACAAATAGAAATCTAGACGAACTGGGAGCCAATACGATATTTTTCCGTTGTTTTTTACCTTACATTTTCCAAAAGAAGGCTACCCTTTTTATATATTTTAGGATTGGCTACAATACTAGATAACAGAGACAAAATAAGTAGAAATCTAGACGAACTGGAAGCCAGTTCAGTGTTTTTCCGTTGTATTTTACCTTACATTTTCCAAAAGAAGGCTACCATTTATGTATATTTTAGGATTGGCCTCAATACTAGGTAACAGCGACAAAACAAATAGAAATCTAGACGAACTGGAAGCCAGTTCGGTGTTTTTCCGTTGTATTTTACCTTACATTTTCTATAAGAAGGCTACCCTTTTTGTATATTTTAGCTTTGGCTTCAATACTAGATAACAGAGACAAAACAAGTAGAAATCTAGACGAACTGGAAGCCAGTTCGGTGTTTTTCCGTTGTATTTTACCTTACATTTTCTATAAGAAGGCGACCCTTTTTGTATATTTTAGCTTTGGCTTCAATACTAGATAATAGAGACAAAACAAGTAGAAATCTAGACGAACTGGGAGCCAATACGATATTTTTCCGTTGTTTTTTACCTTACATTTTCCAAAACAAGGCTACCCTTAATGTATATTTCAGCTTTGGCCTCAATACTAGATAATAGAGACAAAACAAGTAGAAATCTAGAAGAACTGGGAGCCAATACGATATTTTTCCGTTGTTTTTTACCTTACATTTTCCAAAACAAGGCTACCCTTAATGTATATTTTAGCTTTGGCTTCAATACTAGATAACAGAGACAAAACAAGTAGAAATCTAGACGAACTGGAAGCCAGTTCGGTGTTTTTCCGTTGTATTTTACCTTACATTTTCTATAAGAAGGCGACCCATTTTGTATATTTTAGCTTTGGCTTCAATACTAGATAACAGAGACAAAACAAGTAGAAATCTAGACGAACTGGAAGCCAGTTCGGTGTTTTTCCGTTGTATTTTACCTTACATTTTCTATAAGAAGGCGACCCTTTTTGTATATTTTAGCTTTGGCTTCAATACTAGATAACAGAGACAAAACAAGTAGAAATCTAGACGAACTGGAAGCCAGTTCGGTGTTTTTCCGTTGTATTTTACCTTACATTTTCTATAAGAAGGCGACCCTTTTTGTATATTTTAGCTTTGGCTTCAATACTAGATAACAGAGACAAAACAAGTAGAAATCTAGACGAACTGGAAGCCAGTTCGGTGTTTTTCCGTTGTATTTTACCTTACATTTTCTATAAGAAGGCGACCCTTTTTGTATATTTTAGCTTTGGCTTCAATACTAGATAACAGAGACAAAATAAGTAGAAATCTAGACGAACTGGAAGCCAGTTCAGTGTTTTTCCGTTGTATTTTACCTTACATTTTCCAAAAGAAGGCTACCCTTTATGTAAATTTAGGATTGGCCTCAATACTAGGTAACAGCGACAAAACAAATAGAAATCTAGACGAACTGGGAGCCAATACGATATTTTTCCGTTGTTTTTTACCTTACATTTTCCAAAACAAGGCTACCCTTAATGTATATTTCAGCTTTGGCCTCAATACTAGATAATAGAGACAAAACAAGTAGAAATCTAGAAGAACTGGGAGCCAATATGATATTTTTCCGTTGTTTTTTACCTTACATTTTCCAAAACAAGGCTACCCTTAATGTATATTTTAGCTTTGGCTTCAATACTAGATAACAGAGACAAAACAAGTAGAAATCTAGACGAACTGGAAGCCAGTTCGGTGTTTTTCCGTTGTATTTTACCTTACATTTTCTATAAGAAGGCGACCCATTTTGTATATTTTAGCTTTGGCTTCAATACTAGATAACAGAGACAAAACAAGTAGAAATCTAGACGAACTGGAAGCCAGTTCGGTGTTTTTCCGTTGTATTTTACCTTACATTTTCTATAAGAAGGCGACCCTTTTTGTATATTTTAGCTTTGGCTTCAATACTAGATAACAGAGACAAAACAAGTAGAAATCTAGACGAACTGGAAGCCAGTTCGGTGTTTTTCCGTTGTATTTTACCTTACATTTTCTATAAGAAGGCGACCCTTTTTGTATATTTTAGCTTTGGCTTCAATACTAGATAACAGAGACAAAACAAGTAGAAATCTAGACGAACTGGAAGCCAGTTCGGTGTTTTTCCGTTGTATTTTACCTTACATTTTCTATAAGAAGGCGACCCTTTTTGTATATTTTAGCTTTGGCTTCAATACTAGATAACAGAGACAAAATAAGTAGAAATCTAGACGAACTGGAAGCCAGTTCAGTGTTTTTCCGTTGTATTTTACCTTACATTTTCCAAAAGAAGGCTACCCTTTATGTATATTTTAGAATTGGCCTCAATACTAGGTAACAGCGACAAAACAAATAGAAATCTAGACGAACTGGGAGCCAATACGATATTTTTCCGTTGTTTTTTACCTTACATTTTCCAAAACAAGGCTACCCTTAATGTATATTTCAGCTTTGGCCTCAATACTAGATAATAGAGACAAAACAAGTAGAAATCTAGAAGAACTGGGAGCCAATACGATATTTTTCCGTTGTTTTTTACCTTACATTTTCCAAAACAAGGCTACCCTTAATGTATATTTTAGCTTTGGCTTCAATACTAGATAACAGAGACAAAACAAGTAGAAATCTAGACGAACTGGAAGCCAGTTCGGTGTTTTTCCGTTGTATTTTACCTTACATTTTCTATAAGAAGGCTACCCTTTTTGTATATTTTAGCTTTGGCTTCAATACTAGATAACAGAGACAAAACAAGTAGAAATCTAGACGAACTGGAAGCCAGTTCGGTGTTTTTCCGTTGTATTTTACCTTACATTTTCTATAAGAAGGCGACCCTTTTTGTATATTTTAGCTTTGGCTTCAATACTAGATAATAGAGACAAAACAAGTAGAAATCTAGACGAACTGGGAGCCAATACGATATTTTTCCGTTGTTTTTTACCTTACATTTTCCAAAACAAGGCTACCCTTAATGTATATTTCAGCTTTGGCCTCAATACTAGATAATAGAGACAAAACAAGTAGAAATCTAGAAGAACTGGGAGCCAATACGATATTTTTCCGTTGTTTTTTACCTTACATTTTCCAAAACAAGGCTACCCTTAATGTATATTTTAGCTTTGGCTTCAATACTAGATAACAGAGACAAAACAAGTAGAAATCTAGACGAACTGGAAGCCAGTTCGGTGTTTTTCCGTTGTATTTTACCTTACATTTTCTATAAGAAGGCGACCCATTTTGTATATTTTAGCTTTGGCTTCAATACTAGATAACAGAGACAAAACAAGTAGAAATCTAGACGAACTGGAAGCCAGTTCGGTGTTTTTCCGTTGTATTTTACCTTACATTTTCTATAAGAAGGCGACCCTTTTTGTATATTTTAGCTTTGGCTTCAATACTAGATAACAGAGACAAAACAAGTAGAAATCTAGACGAACTGGAAGCCAGTTCGGTGTTTTTCCGTTGTATTTTACCTTACATTTTCTATAAGAAGGCGACCCTTTTTGTATATTTTAGCTTTGGCTTCAATACTAGATAACAGAGACAAAACAAGTAGAAATCTAGACGAACTGGAAGCCAGTTCGGTGTTTTTCCGTTGTATTTTACCTTACATTTTCTATAAGAAGGCGACCCTTTTTGTATATTTTAGCTTTGGCTTCAATACTAGATAACAGAGACAAAATAAGTAGAAATCTAGACGAACTGGAAGCCAGTTCAGTGTTTTTCCGTTGTATTTTACCTTACATTTTCCAAAAGAAGGCTACCCTTTATGTATATTTTAGAATTGGCCTCAATACTAGGTAACAGCGACAAAACAAATAGAAATCTAGACGAACTGGGAGCCAATACGATATTTTTCCGTTGTTTTTTACCTTACATTTTCCAAAACAAGGCTACCCTTAATGTATATTTCAGCTTTGGCCTCAATACTAGATAATAGAGACAAAACAAGTAGAAATCTAGAAGAACTGGGAGCCAATACGATATTTTTCCGTTGTTTTTTACCTTACATTTTCCAAAACAAGGCTACCCTTAATGTATATTTTAGCTTTGGCTTCAATACTAGATAACAGAGACAAAACAAGTAGAAATCTAGACGAACTGGAAGCCAGTTCGGTGTTTTTCCGTTGTATTTTACCTTACATTTTCTATAAGAAGGCTACCCTTTTTGTATATTTTAGCTTTGGCTTCAATACTAGATAACAGAGACAAAACAAGTAGAAATCTAGACGAACTGGAAGCCAGTTCGGTGTTTTTCCGTTGTATTTTACCTTACATTTTCTATAAGAAGGCGACCCTTTTTGTATATTTTAGCTTTGGCTTCAATACTAGATAATAGAGACAAAACAAGTAGAAATCTAGACGAACTGGGAGCCAATACGATATTTTTCCGTTGTTTTTTACCTTACATTTTCCAAAACAAGGCTACCCTTAATGTATATTTCAGCTTTGGCCTCAATACTAGATAATAGAGACAAAACAAGTAGAAATCTAGAAGAACTGGGAGCCAATACGATATTTTTCCGTTGTTTTTTACCTTACATTTTCCAAAACAAGGCTACCCTTAATGTATATTTTAGCTTTGGCTTCAATACTAGATAACAGAGACAAAACAAGTAGAAATCTAGACGAACTGGAAGCCAGTTCGGTGTTTTTCCGTTGTATTTTACCTTACATTTTCTATAAGAAGGCGACCCTTTTTGTATATTTTAGCTTTGGCTTCAATACTAGATAACAGAGACAAAACAAGTAGAAATCTAGACGAACTGGAAGCCAGTTCGGTGTTTTTCCGTTGTATTTTACCTTACATTTTCTATAAGAAGGCGACCCTTTTTTTTATATTTTAGCTTTGGCTTCAATACTAGATAATAGAGACAAAACAAGTAGAAATCTAGACGAACTGGGAGCCAATACGATATTTTTCCGTTGTTTTTTACCTTACATTTTCCAAAACAAGGCTACCCTTAATGTATATTTCAGCTTTGGCCTCAATACTAGATAATAGAGACAAAACAAGTAGAAATCTAGAAGAACTGGGAGCCAATACGATATTTTTCCGTTGTTTTTTACCTTACATTTTCCAAAACAAGGCTACCCTTAATGTATATTTTATCTTTGGCTTCAATACTAGATAACAGAGAAAAACAAGTAGAAATCTAGACGAACTGGAAGCCAGTTCGGTGTTTTTCCGTTGTATTTTACCTTACATTTTCTATAAGAAGGCGACCCTTTTTGTATATTTTAGCTTTGGCTTCAATACTAGATAACAGAGACAAAACAAGTAGAAATCTAGACGAACTGGAAGCCAGTTCGGTGTTTTTCCGTTGTATTTTACCTTACATTTTCTATAAGAAGGCGACCCTTTTTGTATATTTTAGCTTTGGCTTCAATACTAGATAACAGAGACAAAACAAGTAGAAATCTAGACGAACTGGAAGCCAGTTCGGTGTTTTTCCGTTGTATTTTACCTTACATTTTCTATAAGAGGGCTACCCTTTTTGTATATTTTAGCTTTGGCTTCAATACTAGATAACAGAGACAAAACAAGTAGAAATCTAGACGAACTGGAAGCCAATACGATATTTTTCCGTTGTTTTTTACCTTACATTTTCCAAAAGAAGGCTACCCTTTATGTATATTTCAGCTTTGGCCTCAATACTAGATAGCAGAGACAAAACAAGTAGAAATCTAGACGAACTGGGAGCCAATACGATATTTTTCCGTTATTTTTACCTTACATTTTCCAAAAGAAGGCTACCCTTTTTGTATATTTTAGCTTTGGCTTCAATACTAGATAACAGAGACAAAACAAGTAGAAATCTAGACGAACTGGAAGCCAGTTCGGTGTTTTTCCGTTGTATTTTACCTTACATTTTCTAAAAGAAGGCTACCCTTTTTGTATATTTTAGCTTTGGCTTCAATACTAGATAACAGAGACAAAACAAGTAGAAATCTAGACGAACTGGAAGCCAGTTCGGTGTTTTTCCGTTGTATTTTACCTTACATTTTCTAAAAGAAGGCTACCCTTTTTGTATATTTTAGCTTTGGCTTCAATACTAGATAACAGAGACAAAACAAGTAGAAATCTAGACGAACTGGGAGCCAATACGATATTTTTCCGTTGTTTTTTACCTTACATTTTCCAAAACAAGGCTACCCTTAATGTATATTTCAGCTATGGCCTCAATACTAGATAATAGAGACAAAACAAGTAGAAATCTAGACGAACTAGAACCCAGTTCGGTATTTTTCCGTTGTTTTTTACCTTACATTTTCCAAAACAAGGCTACCCTTAATGTATATTTCAGCTTTGGCTTCAATACTAGATAACAGAGACAAAACAAGTAGAAATCAAGACGAACTGGAAGCCAAATCGGTATTTTTCCGTTGTTTTTTACCTTACATTTTCCAAAACAAGGCTACCCTTAATGTATATTTCAGCTTTGGCCTCAATACTAGATAATAGAGACAAAACAAGTAGAAATCTAGACGAACTAGAACCCAGTTCAGTGTTTTTCCGTTGTATTTTACCTTACATTTTCCAAAAGAAGGCTACCCTTTATGTATATTTTAGGATTGGCCTCAATACTAGATAACAGAAACAAAACAAATAGAAATCTAGACGAACTGGGAGCCAATACGATATTTTTCCGTTGTTTTTTACCTTACATTTTCCAAAAGAAGGCTACCCTTTTTGTATATTTTAGGATTGGCTTCAATACTAGATAACAGAGACAAAATAAGTAGAAATCTAGACGAACTGGAAGCCAGTTCAGTGTTTTTCCGTTGTATTTTACCTTACATTTTCCAAAAGAAGGCTACCCTTTATGTATATTTTAGGATTGGCCTCAATACTAGGTAACAGCGACAAAACAAATAGAAATCTAGACGAACTGGGAGCCAATACGATATTTTTCCGTTGTTTTTTACCTTACATTTTCCAAAACAAGGCTACCCTTAATGTATATTTCAGCTTTGGCCTCAATACTAGATAATAGAGACAAAACAAGTAGAAATCTAGAAGAACTGGGAGCCAATACGATATTTTTCCGTTGTTTTTTACCTTACATTTTCCAAAACAAGGCTACCCTTAATGTATATTTCAGCTTTGGCCTCAATACTAGATAATAGAGACAAAACAAGTAGAAATCTAGAAGAACTAGGAGCCAATACGATATTTTTCCGTTGTTTTTTACCTTACATTTTCCAAAACAAGGCTACCCTTAAAGTATATTTTAGCTTTGGCTTCAATACTAGATAACAGAGACAAAACAAGTAGAAATCTAGACGAACTGGAAGCCAGTTCGGTGTTTTTCCGTTGTATTTTACCTTACATTTTCTATAAGAAGGCGACCCTTTTTGTATATTTTAGCTTTGGCTTCAATACTAGATAACAGAGACAAAACAAGTAGAAATCTAGACGAACTGGAAGCCAGTTCGGTGTTTTTCCGTTGTATTTTACCTTACATTTTCTATAAGAAGGCGACCCTTTTTGTATATTTCAGCTTTGGCTTCAATACTAGATAACAGAGACAAAACAAGTAGAAATCTAGACGAACTGGAAGCTAATACGATATTTTTCCGTTGTTTTTTACCTTACATTTTCCAAAACAAGGCTACCCTTAATGTATATTTCAGCTTTGGCCTCAATACTAGATAATAGAGACAAAACAAGTAGAAATCTAGAAGAACTGGGAGCCAATACGATATTTTTCCGTTGTTTTTTACCTTACATTTTCCAAAACAAGGCTACCCTTAATGTATATTTCAGCTTTCGCCTCAATACTAGATAATAGAGACAAAACAAGTAGAAATCTAGAAGAACTGGGAGCCAATACGATATTTTTCCGTTGTTTTTTACCTTACATTTTCCAAAACAAGGCTACTCTTAATGTATATTTTAGCTTTGGCTTCAATACTAGATAACAGAGACAAAACAAGTAGAAATCTAGACGAACTGGAAGCCAGTTCGGTGTTTTTCCGTTGTATTTTACCTTACATTTTCTATAAGAAGGCTACCCTTTTTGTATATTTTAGCTTTGGCTTCAATACTAGATAACAGAGACAAAACAAGTAGAAATCTAGACGAACTGGAAGCCAGTTCGGTGTTTTTCCGTTGTATTTTACCTTACATTTTCTATAAGAAGGCGACCCTTTTTGTATATTTTAGCTTTGGCTTCAATACTAGATAATAGAGACAAAACAAGTAGAAATCTAGACGAACTGGGAGCCAATACGATATTTTTCCGTTGTTTTTTACCTTACATTTTCCAAAACAAGGCTACCCTTAATGTATATTTCAGCTTTGGCCTCAATACTAGATAATAGAGACAAAACAAGTAGAAATCTAGACGAACTAGAAGCCGAATCGGTATTTTTCCGTTGTTTTTTACCTTATATTTTCCAAAACAAGGCTACCCTTTATGTATAAAGTCTCTTTATGTAAAGACTCGGGTCGCGAGTTTGATACCCCTGACATAGAAGGATTTATACCAGCTACTTCGATCATGTTCTTTATTTATTTCCGGCATAATTAGCGAATTAGAGATTTTATTTCATTCATAAATAAAAAAATAAGTTGGTCACACTGTTTAGATAACCTTATTTCATCAGCTGATCTGCCTGGCCAGTTACCGGCGGCCATCTTTAACTCGTTAGTGATCTCTCTGATTACCGTGAATATTTAAGTGAATATAAGTGCGTGTTAAAGTGAAGTTCTATTTTATAAATTGTGTTTAAGTTATACTTAGTGCGTGATATACAATTTTAGTGCGAATAGTGTTGTGAATTATTTTAAAAATTATCAAGTGTCAAGTGCTATTGGACTGGTGATCTTCGGGGATGCTGATGGACTTTTACATTCTTTAAACTGAGTAAGTCCTTATTACCAATTATTTAATTATAAATTTAATTGATATATTTATTATTCTTGCATGCATATAACATTTAATTCCTATTTACAAATTAACATTAATGCTACGTCTTGATAAAGTTCAGTGTTTGATTAATTCATTAATTACCACAATATTTAAATTGATTTCTAAACCTTTGGCCTGTATTCTTTTAATCGTCTAAAAGTTTAAAATTAAATTCATGGTTTTCCTCAATTTGTTTTTTTGGAATTGATTTTTAAACCTGTTTATTGTATTCTTAAATATTCTCTTTTTAATTAAGTAGAAGTAGAAAATAACCTATCTTAGTTTCCCAAAATTATTTAATGGAATTGATATCTAAATCATTTAAATCCATTCTTTAATCTTCCCTTTTTAAACGAATATAAGTTATTATTATTACCTTTCATCGTTTCCACAAATTTTTTATCTGGAATTGATTTCTAAACCTATTTAATGAATTCTTTAATCTTTTCTTTTTAATCAACTACAGTTCTGAATAAGTGTTTTTGTTTTCTAAATTTGTTTTTGGAATGGAATGCTATTTCTTTTTCATGAACTGTTCAAATCTTTTCTCTTTAATTGACTATAAGTTTAAAATTAGAATTCATGGTTTCCTAACACTTTTTGTGGTAATCTTTGATATTTTCTTTTTAATCAACTATAAGTTTTAAAATTAGCGTTTCCATTAATTTGTGTGATTCTGGTGAACGAAGAGACGTTCAGTGAATTATTTTTTGTAATGTCTTTACTGGTCATTTTTTAAACCAGTTATAAGATTAGTTGATGTCTGTAAGTTGGTTTTGGGTTTTTTTAAATGTTTGAGTTGTCGTCTTTAGACTATGACATTGTGTCGTAAGTAGCTAGGCATCGTTATACTAAATTTAGGACTGTCCATAGATTAGAAATTTAATGAAGTATCTAATTAAGCAATAAAACATTTTCTTTTTGAATGCCTTCTTTTCCATTCTAATAATTTAATGTAAACAGAATAATGGGAATAAAGGTAATTTTATTGCGAAGTACGCAACAAGAATCACTTTACGTACTAGTCGCACAAATAACATTTTCGAACTATTAAAAACATGTTGCAATCGCTTATATTTCTAAATTTTAAATATATGGGAAATAACTTTCACTCATTGTTTTTTTTTTCTCTCTAAAATGGCTACATTTGCTTGGTATAGTGATTGCTGTAACCATTCAACTGATTTATAACTCTGATTAAAAACGTTTTCCTGACAAAATTCAGTGTAGGGCACTTCTAGTAGTGAGAAAATTAGGTTAGACGTCTTTCTAAAGATAAATTTTAATGTATTAAATAGCCACAATTCCTGCATAATATTAATGGAACTAAATACCAAACTATACAGTACTAATATTAGAAATTAGCGTGACTGGAGAAGTGAGAATTCATAAAAACGTTCGACAGTCATTCAAGAAGTTCGTTCTGTTTCTGTAAACCAGAAATCTTAATTTATATAGAAGGACCAGTTTGTTTGTCCTATATTTGTTAATTCCGCCATTAACTCGCTCATTTATTGCTGAAATTTAGAACTAATTTTCCAATCGTAACTCTAAATTCAGGCTACCCTGTGTATACATTCCACCTCTGGCTTAATTATTACTAAACTAAATCAGAAATCTCAGTCTTTCCAGTCAAACTATTCAAGAATCCCTTTTATTTTCCAATCGTAACTCTAAATTCAGGCTACCCTGTGTATACAATCCACCTCTAGCTTAATTATTACTAAACTAAAGCAGAAATCTCAGTCTTTCCAGTCAAACTATTCAAGAATCCCTTTTATTTTCCAATCGTAACTCTAAATTCAGGCTACTCTGTGTATACAATCCACCTCTGGCTTAATTATTACTAAACTAAAGCAGAAATCTCAGTCTTTCCAGTCAAACTATTCAAGAATTCCTTTTATTTTCCAATCGTTACTCTAAATTCAGGCTACCCTGTGTATACATTCCACCTCTGGCTTAATTATTAATAAACTAAAGCAGAAATCTCAGTCTTTCCAGTCAAACTATTCAAGAATTCCTTTTATTTTCCAATCGTTACTCTAAATTCTGGCTATCCTGAGTATACATTCCACCTCTGGCTTAATTATTAATAAACTAAAGCAGAAATCTCAGTCTTTCCAGTCAAACTATTCAAGAATTCCTTTTATTTTCCAATCGTTACTCTAAATTCAGGCTACCCTGTGTATACATTCCACCTCTGGCTTAATTATTAATAAACTAAAGCAGAAATCTCAGTCTTTCCAGTCAAACTATTCAAGAATTCCTTTTATTTTCCAATCGTTACTCTAAATTCAGGATACCCTGTGTATACATTCCACCTCTGGCTTAATTATTAATAAACTAAAGCAGAAATCTCAGTCTTTCCAGTCAAACTATTCAAGAATTCCTTTTATTTTCCAATCGTTACTCTAAATTCAGGCTACCCTGTGTATACATTCCACCTCTGGCTTAATTATTTATAAACTAAAGCAGAAATCTCAGTCTTTCCAGTCAAACTATTCAAGAATTCCTTTTATTTTCCAATCGTTACTCTAAATTCAGGCTACCCTGTGTATACATTCCACCGCTGGCTTAATTATTAATAAACTAAAGCAGAAATCTTAGTCTTTCCAGTCAAACTATTCAAGAATTCCTTTTATTTTCCAATCGTTACTCTAAATTCAGGCTACCCTGTGTATACATTCCACCTCTGGCTTAATTATTACTAAACTAAAGCAGAAATCTCAGTCTTTCCAGTCAAACTATTCAAGAATTCCTTTTATTTTCCAATCGTTACTCTAAATTCAGGCTACCCTGTGTATACATTCCACCTCTGGCTTAATTATTACTAAACTAAAGCAGAAATCTCAGTCTTTCCAGTCAAACTATTCAAGAATTCCATTTATTTTCCAATCGTTACTCTAAATTCTGGCTATTCTGCGTATACATTCCACCTCTGGCTTAATTATTACTAAACTAAAGCAGAAATCTCAGTCTTTCCAGTCAAACTATTCAAGAATTCCTTTTATTTTCCAATCGTTACTCTAAATTCTGGCTATTCTGCGTATACATTATTCCTCTGGCTTAATTATTACTAAACTAAAGCAGAAATCCTAGTATTTCTGGTCAATGAAGACCAGAATTCCTTTTATTTTGCCATCGTAACTCTAAATTCAGGCTACCCTGTGCGTACATTCCACCTCTGGCTTAATTATTACTAAACTACAGCAGATATCCGAGTATTTCTGGTCAAACTAGACGAGATTTCTTTATTGCTCGTTTTATTTTGCAATCGTAACTATGAATTCTATGTACACTATTTGTGCAATCCAATTCACGCCAGAATATCGAATTATCATTACAAAACAATTGGAGAAATAAGTAATTCTCGACTAATTTTGAACAGAAGTATTTGATTTGTTTTTGGCCATTGTTTCAAGATTCTAGTAGGATTCCCCCCCCCCCCCACCATTAATTCTGTAATCGTAATTTCCAACTCAGGGTAACCTGTTTGCATAATTCACATGGTGGTTCAGGTGTCAGTACTATAATGCAGAAATCTTAATCTCACCAAGTCAAACTAGACCAGAATTCGTTATTTTGCCTTTTATTTGGCCCTCGTAACTTCGAATTCGGGCTATCCTGTGTGTACTGTAAACCTTGGACTTACTTCTTGAAATCACTGAAGAGGAAATCTTAATCTTTCCATTAAAACTAACCCAAAATACTTCTTTTTCCTATTCAATTTGCAATCAGAACATCAAATTAGGGCAACCTGTCAGTATAATTTACCATTGGCTAAATTGTTAAATCACTGAAGAAGCAATCAAATACTTCTGTTCAAAACTAGTCAAGAATTACTTATTTATCAAATTGTTTTGTAATGGTAATTGAATATTCTGGCTCGAACTGGATTGCTCAAGTAGTGCACACCGAATTCAAAGATACGATTGCAAAATAAAATAAAAAATACTAGGATTTCTGCTGTAGTTTAGTAATAATTAAGCCAGAGGTGGAATGTATACACAGGGTAGCCTGAATTTTGAGTTATTATTGCAAAATAAAAGGAATTCTGGACTTCTTTGACCAGAAATACTAGGATTTCTGCTGTAGTTTAGTAATAATTAAGCCAGAAGTGGAATGTATACACAGGGTAGCCTGAACTTTGAGTTACGATTGCAAAATAAAAGGAATTCTGGTCTTCTTTGACCAGAAATACTAGGATTTCAGCTGTAGTTTAGTAATAATTAAGCCAGAAGTGGAATGTATACACAGGGTAGCCTGAATTTTGAGTTACGATTGCAAAATAAAAGGAATTCTGGTCTTCTTTGACCAGAAATACTAGGATTTCTGGTGTAGTTTAGTAATAATTAAGCCAGAAGTGGAATGTATACACAGGGTAGCCTGAATTTTGAGTTATTATTGCAAAATAAAAGGAATTCTGGTCTTCTTTGACCAGAAATACTAAGATTTCTGCTGTAGTTTAGTAATAATTAAGCCAGAAGTGGAATGTATACACAGGGTAGCCTGAACTTTGAGTTACGATTGCAAAATAAAAGGAATTCTGGTCTTCTTTGACCAGAAATACTAGGATTTCTGCTTTAGTTTAGTAATAATTAAGCCAGAAGTGGAATGTATACACAGGGTAGCCTGAACATTGAGTTACGATTGCAAAATAAAAGGAATTCTGGTCTTCTTCGACCAGAAATACTAGGATTTCTGCTTTAGTTTAGTAATAATTAAGCCAGAAGTGGAATGTATACACAGGGTAGCCTGAACTTTGAGTTACGATTGCAAAATAAAAGGAATTCTGGTCTTCTTTGACCAGAAATACTAGGATTTCTGCTTTAGTTTAGTAATAATTAAGCCAGAAGTGGAATGTATACACAGGGTTGCCTGAATTTTGAGTTATTATTGCAAAATAAAAGGAATTCTGGTCTTCTTTGACCAGAAATACTAAGATTTCTGCTGTAGTTTAGTAATAATTAAGCCAGAAGTGGAATGTATACACAGGGTAGCCTGAACTTTGAGTTACGATTGCAAAATAAAAGGAATTCTGGTCTTCTTTGACCAGAAATACTAGGATTTCTGCTTTAGTTTAGTAATAATTAAGCCAGAAGTGGAATGTATACACAGGGTAGCCTGAACTTTGAGTTACGATTGCAAAATAAAAGGAAATCTGGTCTTCTTTGACCAGAAATACTAGGATTTCTGCTTTAGTTTAGTAATAATTCAGCCAGAAGTGGAATGTATACACAGGGTAGCCTGAATTTTGAGTTACGATTGCAAAGTAAAAGGAATTCTGGTCTTCTTTGACCAGAAATACTAAGATTTCTGCTGTAGTTTAGTAATAATTAAGCCAGAAGTGGAATGTATACACAGGGTAGTCTGAATTTTGAGTTACGATTGCAAAATAAAAGGAATTCTGGTCTTCTTTGACCAGAAATACTAGGATTTTTGCTGTAGTTTAGTAATAATTAAGCCAGAGGTGGAATGTATACACAGGGTAGCCTGAATTTTGAGTTATTATTGCAAAATAAAAGGAATTCTGGACTTCTTTGACCAGAAATACTAGGATTTCTGCTGTAGTTTAGTAATAATTAAGCCAGAAGTGGAATGTATACACAGGGTAGCCTGAACTTTGAGTTACGATTGCAAAATAAAAGGAATTCTGGTCTTCTTTGACCAGAAATACTAGGATTTCTGCTTTAGTTTAGTAATAATTAAGCCAGAAGTGGAATGTATACACAGGGTAGCCTGAACTTTGAGTTACGATTGCAAAATAAAAGGAATTCTGGTCTTCTTTGACCAGAAATACTAGGATTTCTGCTTTAGTTTAGTAATAATTAAGCCAGAAGTGGAATGTATACACAGGGTAGCCTGAATTTTGAGTTACGATTGCAAAATAAAAGGAATTCTGGTCTTCTTTGACCAGAAATACTAGGATTTCTGCTGTAGTTTAGTAATAATTAAGCCAGAGGTGGAATGTATACACAGGGTAGCCTGAATTTTGAGTTATTATTGCAAAATAAAAGGAATTCTGGACTTCTTTGACCAGAAATACTAAGATTTCTGCTGTAGTTTAGTAATAATTAAGCCAGAAGTGGAATGTATACACAGGGTAGCCTGAATTTTGAGTTACGATTGCAAAATAAAAGGAATTCTGGTCTTCTTTGACCAAAAATACTAGGATTTCTGCTGTAGTTTAGTAATAATTAAGCCAGAAATGGAATGTATACACAGGGTAGCCTGAATTTTGAGTTATTATTGCAAAATAAAAGGAATTCTGGTCTTCTTTGACCAGAAATACTAGGATTTCTGCTGTAGTTTTGTAATAATTAAGCCAGAAGTGGAATGTATACACAGGGTTGTCTGAATTTTGAGTTACGATTGCAAAATAAAAGGAATTCTGGTCTTCTTTGACCAGAAATACTAGGATTTCTGCTGTAGTTTAGTAATAATTAAGCCAGAGGTGGAATGTATACACAGGGTAGCCTGAATTTTGAGTTATTATTGCAAAATAAAAGGAATTCTGGACTTCTTTGACCAGAAATACTAAGATTTCTGCTGTAGTTTAGTAATAATTAAGCCAGAAGTGGAATGTATACACAGGGTAGCCTGAATTTTGAGTTACGATTGAAAATAAAAGGAATTCTGGTCTTCTTTGACCAGAAATACTAAGATTTCTGCTGTAGTTTAGTAATAATTAAGCCAGAGGTGGAATGTATACACAGGGTAGCCTGAATTTTGAGTTATTATTGCAAAATAAAAGGAATTCTGGTCTTCTGTGACCAGAAATACTAAGATTTCTGCTGTAGTTTAGTAATAATTAAGCCAGAAGTGGAATGTATACACAGGGTTGTCTGAATTTTGAGTTACGATTGCAAAATAAAAGGAATTCTGGTCTTCTTTGACCAGAAATACTAGGATTTCTGCTGTAGTTTAGTAATAATTAAGCCAGAGGTGGAATGTATACACAGGGTAGCCTGAATTTTGAGTTATTATTGCAAAATAAAAGGAATTCTGGACTTCTTTGACCAGAAATACTAGGATTTCTGCTGTAGTTTAGTAATAATTAAGCCAGAAGTGGAATGTATACACAGGGTAGCCTGAATTTTGAGTTATTATTGCAAAATAAAAGGAATTCTGGTCTTCTTTGACCAGAAATACTAAGATTTCTGCTGTAGTTTAGTAATAATTAAGCCAGAAGTGGAATGTATACACAGGGTAGCCTGAATTTTGAGTTATTATTGCAAAATAAAAGGAATTCTGGACTTCTTTGACCAGAAATACTAGGATTTCTGCTTTAGTTTAGTAATAATTAAGCCAGAAGTGGAATGTATACACAGGGTAGCCTGAACTTTGAGTTACGATTGCAAAATAAAAGGAATTCTGGTCTTCTTTGACCAGAAATACTAGGATTTCTGCTGTAGTTTAGTAATAATTAAGCCAGAAGTGGAATGTATACACAGGGTAGCCTGAATTTTGAGTTATTATTGCAAAATAAAAGGAATTCTGGTCTTCTTTGACCAGAAATACTAAGATTTCTGCTGTAGTTTAGTAATAATTAAGCCAGAAGTGGAATGTATACACTGGGTAGCCTGAATTTTGAGTTATTATTGCAAAATAAAAGGAATTCTGGACTTCTTTGACCAGAAATACTAGGATTTCTGCTGTAGTTTAGTAATAATTAAGCCAGAAGTGGAATGTATACACAGGGTAGCCTGAATTTTGAGCTACGATTGCAAAATAAAAGGAATTCTGGTCTTCTTTGACCAGAAATACTAGGATTTCTGCTTTAGTTTAGTAATAATTAAGCCAGAAGTGGAATGTATACACTGGGTAGCCTGAATTTTGAGTTATTATTGCAAAATAAAAGGAATTCTGGACTTCTTTGACCAGAAATACTAGGATTTCTGCTGTAGTTTAGTAATAATTAAGCCAGAAGTGGAATGTATACACAGGGTAGCCTGAATTTTGAGCTACGATTGCAAAATAAAAGGAATTCTGGTCTTCTTTGACCAGAAATACTAAGATTTCTGCTGTAGTTTAGTAATAATTAAGCCAGAAGTGGAATGTATACACTGGGTAGCCTGAATTTTGAGTTACGATTGAAAATAAAAGGAATTCTGGTCTTCTTTGACCAGAAATACTAGGATTTCTGCTGTAGTTTAGTAATAATTAAGCCAGAAGTGGAATGTATACACACGGTAGCCTGAATTTTGAGCTACGATTGCAAAATAAAAGGAATTCTGGTCTTCTTTGACCAGAAATACTAGGATTTCTGCTGTAGTTTAGTAATAATTAAGCCAGAAGTGGAATGTATACACAGGGTAGCCTGAATTTTGAGTTACGATTGAAAATAAAAGGAATTCTGGTCTTCTTTGACCAGAAATACTAAGATTTCTGCTGTAGTTTAGTAATAATTAAGCCAGAAGTGGAATGTATACACAGGGTAGCCTGAATTTTGAGTTACGATTGCAAAATAAAAGGAATTCTGGTCTTCTTTGACCAGAAATACTAAGATTTCTGCTGTAGTTTAGTAATAATTAAGCCAGAGGTGGAATGTATACACAGGGTAGCCTGAATTTTGAGTTATTATTGCAAAATAAAAGGAATTCTGGACTTCTTTGACCAGAAATACTAAGATTTCTGCTGTAGTTTAGTAATAATTAAGCCAGAAGTGGAATGTATACACAGGGTAGCCTGAATTTTGAGTTACGATTGCAAAATAAAAGGAATTCTGGTCTTCTTTGACCAGAAATACTAGGATTTCTGCTGTAGTTTTGTAATAATTAAGCCAGAAGTGGAATGTATACACAGGGTTGTCTGAATTTTGAGTTACGATTGCAAAATAAAAGGAATTCTGGTCTTCTTTGACCAGAAATACTAGGATTTCTGCTGTAGTTTAGTAATAATTAAGCCAGAGGTGGAATGTATACACAGGGTAGCCTGAATTTTGAGTTATTATTGCAAAATAAAAGGAATTCTGGACTTCTTTGACCAGAAATACTAAGATTTCTGCTGTAGTTTAGTAATAATTAAGCCAGAAGTGGAATGTATACACAGGGTAGCCTGAATTTTGAGTTACGATTGAAAATAAAAGGAATTCTGGTCTTCTTTGACCAGAAATACTAAGATTTCTGCTGTAGTTTAGTAATAATTAAGCCAGAGGTGGAATGTATACACAGGGTAGCCTGAATTTTGAGTTATTATTGCAAAATAAAAGGAATTCTGGTCTTCTTTGACCAGAAATACTAAGATTTCTGCTGTAGTTTAGTAATAATTAAGCCAGAAGTGGAATGTATACACAGGGTAGCCTGAATTTTGAGTTACGATTGCAAAATAAAAGGAATTCTGGTCTTCTTTGACCAGAAATACTAGGATTTCTGCTGTAGTTTTGTAATAATTAAGCCAGAAGTGGAATGTATACAAAGGGTAGCCTGAATTTTGAGTTATTATTGCAAAATAAAAGGAATTCTGGTCTTCTTTGACCAGAAATACTAAGATTTCTGCTGTAGTTTAGTAATAATTAACCCAGAAGTGGAATGTATACACAGGGTAGCCTGAACTTTGAGTTACGATTGCAAAATAAAAGGAATTCTGGTCTTCTTTGACTAGAAATACTATGATTTCTGCTTTAGTTTAGTAATAATTAAGCCAGAAGTGGAATGTATACACAGGGTAGCCTGAATTTTGAGTTACGATTGCAAAATAAAAGGAATTCTGGTTTTCTTTGACCAGAAATACTAAGATTTCTGCTGTAGTTTAGTAATAATTAAGTCAGAAGTGGAATGTATACACAGGGTAGTCTGAATTTTGAGTTACGATTGCAAAATAAAAGGAATTCTGGTCTTCTTTGACCAGAAATACTAGGATTTCTGCTGTAGTTTAGTAATAATTAAGCCAGAGGTGGAATGTATACACAGGGTAGCCTGAATTTTGAGTTATTATTGCAAAATAAAAGGAATTCTGGACTTCTTTGACCAGAAATATTAGGATTTCTGCTGTAGTTTAGTAATAATTAAGCCAGAAGTGGAATGTATACACAGGGTAGCCTGAACTTTGAGTTACGATTGCAAAATAAAAGGAATTCTGGTCTTCTTTGACCAGAAATACTAGGATTTCTGCTTTAGTTTTTAGTAATAATTAAGCCAGAAGTGGAATGTATACACAGGGTAGCCTGAATTTTGAGCTACGATTGCAAAATAAAAGGAATTCTGGTCTTCTTTGACCAGAAATACTAGGATTTCTGCTGTAGTTTAGTAATAATTAAGCCAGAAGTGGAATGTATACACAGGGTAGCCTGAATTTTGAGTTACGATTGCAAAATAAAAGGAATTCTGGTCTTCTTTGACCAGAAATACTAGGATTTCTGCTGTAGTTTAGTAATAATTAAGCCAGAAGTGGAATGTATACACAGGGTAGCCTGAATTTTGAGTTATTATTGCAAAATAAAAGGAATTCTGGTCTTCTTTGACCAGAAATACTAAGATTTCTGCTGTAGTTTAGTAATAATTAAGCCAGAAGTGGAATGTATACACAGGGTAGCCTGAATTTTGAGTTACGATTGCAAAATAAAAGGAATTCTGGTCTTCTTTGACCAGAAATACTAGGATTTCTGCTGTAGTTTAGTAATAATTAAGCCAGAAGTGGAATGTATACACAGGGTAGCCTGAATTTTGAGTTATTATTGCAAAATAAAAGGAATTCTGGTCTTCTTTGACCAGAAATACTAAGATTTCTGCTGTAGTTTAGTAATAATTAAGCCAGTAGTGGAATGTATACACAGGGTAGCCTGAATTTTGAGTTACGATTGCAAAATAAAAGGAATTCTGGTCTTCTTTGACCAGAAATACTAGGATTTCTGCTGTAGTTTAGTAATAATTAAGCCAGAGGTGGAATGTATACACAGGGTAGCCTGAATTTTGAGTTATTATTGCAAAATAAAAGGAATTCTGGACTTCTTTGACCAGAAATACTAAGATTTCTGCTGTAGTTTAGTAATAATTAAGCCTGAAGTGGAATGTATACACAGGGTAGCCTGAATTTAGAGTTACGATTGCAAAATAAAAGAAAAGGAAATAATCCTAATAATCCGGTCCAACTAATTTTGCAATGGGAACTCATAAATAAGTTTATCTTGTGCATTTTTGCGATCATCTAAAATTTGCATTTTTTTTCTAAATTCTGTTTGTAGATCAAAAGTTTTTACTTGATTAATTTTTTTGATAAAGTTCGTTCCCGACATTTTGAGGTGTGTTAAAATGTTCCTGTAAGTCAAAAACTCAAGATTGCAGTAAAGAGTAAGTCTTGTTAGTGTGCATATTTCGAACTTTGGGGACTTCAAAAGTTCTATTTCTAGATGAAAACTTAATTCTGATTGCTGGACATGAGTGGGAAAAACTGTCATCAAGGTAAAACAAAAAACAAAAAACTGGTAAGATAGTAAGGGAGGTTACAGTCTAATGATTTGGTTTAAGACTGTCAGACTGAGACGCGCCAGCCTGCGAGCTATAATGTCATGATTATTCATGGAGATAGTTGAGAATGTTTAATGCATGTCTTTATATGCCAACTGTTACGCTAAAGATTAACTTGGCGCAACAGTTCGCCATTCTTACCAACATTTGCTGTACAAACTCCTTAAATAACTACAGCCCTAGCTCTCTTAGTCTTAGTCCAGGACGGCATCTTTCTTTCTCGTTCATCTCTAATTCTGATCATTTCTGAGAAACATTGCAGAATGGCATCGCAGTTAGTTAGGAGGTGTAATAGAGTTCCTTTCTCCACTTCCTTTGCCCCACATCTCGTCCCAAAATTCAGCTTCTTGAGGTGTCCTCTGTCAATGCTCCAGTAGGAAACCTGGTAAACTATCCAGGCTATCCAGGAAGCTCACTTGAGAGGACCACTTACGTGTATTTAAATAATTTAAGAAGGCTATTATAACTGCTTCATTCTTTCTTACAGTTTTAACTACATCTTGCCGCTTTTAGAACCGTGCAAGTCCTTCAAATTGCTGGAATACTAAAACTTTTAATAGATAACAATATTGAAATTCCAGTCTATGTTTTTATACAGTGTGATCCATTTTAAACGCATCAATCGCTAACTTTTTAGGACAGCGGAATTTCGGAAAAACCTATTAAATAAACTATATGTTTCTCTTGGTCTAGTATTCAAATTTTCCACCCCCGATGCTGTATCTTCATTTCTAGCGGAGTTACAGCCAAAAAAACTGACCGGGGTTCCATAAGGACCACTGGTTTTGACAATGATTATGAAAACTACATAAAAAATTGTGAAAAAGTGCGTTCACCCCGTTTCGATATCCCTAATATTTGTCGAGATATTTAAGATCAAAGTTACAATTTTATCTTATTCGTGATCGGTTTTTCGATATTAATTTTCCACCAGAAATACACGTTTTGGGGAGGCCCTCTGGCTGCAAAAAAAAAATGTTATTTGGGGTGCAAAAAACAAATAATAATAATAATTGAAGATTTTTAAAAATGAAGTGTAATGTAATGGTTGTGGGAACTTATTAGCGATTGATGCGTTTTAAATGGATCACCCTGTATATATTTTTTAAGATCGGATTTCCACATATATCTCGTTACATGAAATTCAACTTTATTTAGTTATTATATAGCTTATAATCATTTCAGATTTGCTAGTACATTTTTTAAAATATAACCAATTTCTATCAGGTGGGCTTTACGTACCTCTATCGATCAGTGTCGTTTTTAGTTTAAATCTCTTTTTCTTATTTTGGATTTGTTTATTTTTTAAATTTAGGCGCACCAAAATCAGAGGTCAGCGCCCGTAGCTTTTTTTAGTGAACTTTTGGCCTCCAAAAGGTGTTTTCTATTAACATATAACACTGAAAACGAGCTGTTAGAAGCTTCTTAAGAATTCGAAACTGAAATCTCCTCGTGAGATTCCAGTACGCTATGCACTAAGCTAATTCTTTTCGTAGTATACGTGACGTAAATAAGTATTTCCTAAAATAGAACGATTCTGACTTTTAAAGAACATGTTTTATGCGAATTACGTTGAAATTAACAAATTTTATTAATGAGCCATCATAATATTCTTCGATTTGGATGCTTTTTCGGCTCTCATCCAAAGTTGATGAAATTTTATGATTGAGACTGTTTCTTCATTTTCAATAATAATTTGAGAGGTTACATCAAAGGATCGTGAGTTAAGTAAGTACAGAGCGATCAGCTATTCAATGTGTACGAAATAGGTTGGCATTGTAGCTAAATCAGAAAAGACATTACGAAACATTTTAGATCAAGAATGCAAAAACTAATTTGGCAGCAGAAAGAAACTTGTTCCCTTGTTATAAGCGAGAGATAAAAGCAGCAATCAAAGCAGAGGATCGTTTGTGGATTACCTTGAAAATCTTCTGAACTAGATTGACGGCAATACTTGTGAAAAGATTCCATGGTTAGCAAAAGCAGAAAAATCCAAGCATCTAAGCATCTGCTTACAAAGATGGTTTTTTCAATGGAAAAACTGAGAAATTTGGTGTCCAAATAGTTAGAATATCTTCAAGCAGATGAGTCTATGAAAATTATGTAAATTTATCAAATAAGCATTTAGGCAATCAAGTTAATAACAGAAAATCTACTTATGTGTTAGTTATTACCAATCAGAGTGAAAATGACTCCGATATATTTACGTGTAATGCCAATCTGGAGTCAAAATGACTCTTATGATTCAAAGTAAACTAATCTGCAAAAAAGAAACGTAAGAATTCCACTGTCTTCAGCTCGTGACTATCGAATGGTGAGAGAGTGGGGATAGCATATCTAAGAGCATTTTGGGATAGCTATGAAATGTGGGGAAACAGAGACCATTCCTATTTTTTTTTTTTTTTGGAGTCAAATTGACTTCGGATTGGGCAATGCAGTGTTAACCGCTCGGCTACCATGGCGCCTGTTTCTCATAATTATTTATTTTACTCAACAAAACCTTCCAGAATATTTCATCAGCTCATCGACAGTATATTCCATGTCGTCTGTTTCATTGCACACAGTGGATTTCTGTCTGTAGTATGCTGTAAGAAATACTTTTTTTTTGCAAACTAAAACTATTTCTGCCCATCTTGGTAATGATTCTGACAAGCTGCTAGCTTTTCTCCCATTAATTGCCCAAGTGAATCGCACTTATCATACTATTTCTGCTATTTATAACTCAATTTTATTCTGATGTAACTTTAAAAACGAAATACTTTTTATTTCCATTAAAAACGGAATTATCTGGCTTCTAAATATATTTAAAGCGCTTTGCAAATCCTAAATTCCAAAAGATTTCCTTTTTTTTTAGATTTTCCAGATATTTCAATGCTTCCCAGATCGTATCAGCTCCGCATTATACTGATTTGCAGTCGTCTCATATTAGAATATTTATAGATTTATAAACTGTTATTTCAAAAATATTTTCAATCAAATCTGTCCATGATCCCTCTTGGCAGTTATCTGCTATATTAGCCAGAGAAAGAAACATTACCGACATCTAGTGAGTATCTACTGTACTAACCTTACTTCTTTTTTAGATATTAGTTACATAACCTAGTCAATAGTATATTATTATTTAATGTCTATAAAAAAAAATACTTGTTGCGCTAAAAAATTATTTTTTATTATCTTTAATTAATTGTAACTTTCTCTGACTAGTTGAGAATTGAGAAAAGAGAAGGTATTACAAATGTGTAAATCCATTTTCAAATTTCTCAAGAAATATTTGTGTGTCCCTCAAATTGCTCTGCATTGGTGTAATTGTTTGTGTGTACCACCGAAACTAAAAAACGCAAAAATGGCAAAAATTTCAAATTTGATATTTCGATTGGAAATCACCGGAGGATGCCACGATAAAGGTAAGATAAAAATCGGTGTTAGTATAGGGGTCAAGTGCGTGGCTTTATAAGTGGGAGATCTCCAGTTCGAATCCCGCGTTTGACTACTTTTTATTTGTTAGAAAATATTGTTTATAGTAAAGTAGGAGCTTCTGCCTCCTTTCACTGACACCTAATTGGTAGTTGGACGTTAAGCCCCGCCTGAAAAGTTTGGCGATTACTTTACCTTACTTTAAATTAAGTGCATAATAACCATACATTTGTAACTTTGATTTTATCCGTCTTAGGAAGCATATTTCCTGTATCTCTGAACGGTTTCGGACTTCTATCCATTATCAGAGGTAGATTAAATCAGTTTAGAGTAGAGATTTTGCTTTAACTTACGTTATCGTCTCCCACTACAAATGAAATAAGTATAATTTCATGTTTTCTGCTTGAATTTGCGAGCCCTGCCTCCTTATAAAGTATAACTCCAACTATATAATTCTAAATCATTGCACATACACTAAGTTTACTTAGAGTTAAAATTACTAAGTTTAATTAATTTGTGTTTTTCAGTTTTTTCGATCCATTAACATTTTACTATAATACACATAGTCACTTAGTCAGTAAGTGTAGTGCGAGAAGTTAAAGTAAGTGAAGTAATCTCTACGCTAAATTGGTTAATCTACTTCTGATGATGGATAGAAGTCCGAAATAGGTCAGAGATACAAGAAATAGGCGTGCTGCAACGAATAAAAAGCGAAAAGCAATGTGCTCAGAGTGGACACAAGCGTTATCTGTCGTATTACTACGAAGTTGGACCCACTAATTTCTAATTTGTCACAACAGAGCGCTCCCTCTGTTCTCTGTTTGAAGAAAGTAATGTAATTCTGCAGAATAAATAGCCTGGTACCAAGTTTTAGAAGCATCCTTCTTTAGATATATCCAATAGGGTGGACAGTAGTACTCGTATATTGAACAGAATGTAAGTTGTATATGATGAAGGGCATCAAATGATAACACTAAAAAGCTTAATAATATTGGGAAATTTCAATTGCCAATATTTATAAAGAGAAAGTAAATAATCGCCTATCTCGCGTTCAACACAGAATACCCCAGCAAATTAAAGTCGTAGATAGCATAAACCTGGTTCATTACGAGTTGGTACTATTGTCCCTAAAAGTTTTTCTGAAATATACACTCGAAATTGTGTCTGTACTGAAGAGATAAAATCAGTTTCTTTAATTTTTTACCCATGTTCTTATACAGCTTATCGACCTAAATTTCCAAATTACTTCTATTTGAGAATCGTTACTCCGGGTTTTACGGTAATCACACAACTAACTAAACTACCAATTATCAATTATGCCATTGGCAGAACATACAATTTCTTTGCCAGTAGATTAGATCATATTGCTAAAATTGCAAATTTTGAAGATAATTGGTTAATCTGAAGAACTGGCTTTACAAAAAATTGATGTTACACCAAAATTATGTTCATATATTTTGGGGACGATTGATATAATTTAGTAATACACATTCGAATTTAGGTTGTAGGTAGTCTTTAACCACCATCAAAATACATTTTCGAATTTAGGTTGAAAGAAGTCTTTAACCACCAGCGAAATACACTTCCAAATTTAGGTTGTAGGTAGTCTTAACTGCCATCTTACATACCTGCTTACCTGGGTACTAGAAATCACTGATCCTTTGCTCTGGGAAATCTTATTGATATGAGCTCGTAAATTCTGAAGTTCTTCAAAATCATGCTAGAGAAGATTTTATCTATCTCATTTACACAACCAATTTTGTTTTAACCTGCTAAATATTTTTCTTTCCACTTTCATGGAAGGATTCAGTGATTCGAATGATGAAAATAGTTCTGGAAATTTCCAGCCATTATGAAGTGCCTATTTTGGGAAAAAAAATGCTCAAATTTATCATTAAAATCTTTATTGGTAACCAATCAAAGTGGCTTGATGGTGAGGATAGGTCAAAATAGTGAAAAAGGTTCTTTATATATACCAACCTTTCGAGAGGATTTTCTGTTTACATGAAAACTTAAATAAAACAAAACAAATAAGTGTTGAATCTTAAAAGTTTTTGAAAAAAATTCAAACTTCAAGTACGCGCCTAACGCAGCTAATAAACCAAAAATTATTAATAATAATGCCTATTATTTCAGGCGGGCTTTACTTCGCCACTACTTATCAGATATCATACGCGAAGGCGGATAGCTAAGATTCTTAGCTATAAATTTCTCACATTAGGACTCGGAAGAGTTTTGAAAACTTGGAAAATTCATGCATCTAATCGAGAAATAAATAAAAGTTATGTCGATTTATCAAAATTCAATTTTGCAAACTGTAAAGATGGTAAGTTTTTTCACACGAAAAAGCTCAATTGATAAAGCAGGTTTACATAATATGTGTAAGAATTAATTATTGTGAGAAGGATCCATGGCTCCTTTACCTAACTGTCAAATGGGCGTATGAAACAAAAACTAAATTTATTAGAACCCTTAGTTTAGAATCAAGCCCGGTTTTTAATATGGAGTGTACGGTGATTCGTTGTCACATAAAATCGTTGTCACATCAAGCCACTTTAATACTGGTATTGTTCTGTTGTTTGTTGGTTATTACTAGGAAAATGGCAAATTAGTTTATATTTCTCTTTTTTCTCTTTACATAAGTCTAAAATAATTAATTTTTATTTGGATCTAGCCATTTCAAAAAAAAGTTTTCTTAAACTTAGAACAAAATAATAAAATATTTCAAAATAATAGTTACAAGTTACAAAAAAAAAAAAAAATACAAAAAAAGAAACGTACATTATTATACTTTTACTGAAATAATAAATTACAGATCTTTGGTTGATATCATATTTATTTTTTTAAATTTTTTATTTATTTTTTTTTTAGAATAAAAAATATTGAGGCATTTTTTAGATTCATTCTTCTTTAAACTTTGCTTCCTACATGATTTAGGACGACTCGTAACATACCTCTTCTTATTTCAATATAAAAAAAGTAAGAGAAACGAGTGTGCTCGATTGGAACATCAGAAATCAAGCTGTACTTTATTTTTTTTTTTAATTCAATAACAAAGAAATTTCTTCTTCTACTACTTTGCAGTACACCCAGTGAATTTTATAAAATTTTAGTTCAGCAACAGTTTATGTGACTTCGGAACATCCACCATGAAAGAGCTAATGGTGAAAAAATTGTATTTAGAATTACAAAGAGCTTGTAACACAAATAGAATTACATTCAAGAGCTGGGAATAATTGCAGCCTTCTGCACATGCAGTTTTCCATTCAAGTGGGATGATCTTTTTTAAGAGACCCGGAGGCTCGCCTCAGGCCTCCTTAAGAATGGCAATTTAGAATAGAATAAACAATGTTTACTATTTTGCTCGGTTTTCTTTCCACTTACAAAATTTCTTAGTCATGTCGATCTGTTTTCTTGGTTTAACAGTGATATTTTATTTTTTTTACCTCAATTTAGTACAATTTTCAAGAAGGATAAAAGAAAAACAAAAATTATATCTTATTGCATTATTATATAACTAGACTATAGCACCAAGATTACGAAATGACAAGAGTTCAGAGCGTAGATTAACATTCCCATCCTCTCCGTAGTCTCTCCTCTTTTTGTGTCGTATTATCCATCTCAAAAATATGAGAATATGTTGAGACACCATGAACAAGCTCTCTGCAATATATACAAATTACATTACTCAATTGCCTTATCATGGTTTCTTGAATGTTTACAAAGGCTGATTGAGATCACAAAGTCTCGCAACCAGATCTGTACATTGTTCATTAAATTATATTACTGAATGTACTCCGTAAGAGATTATATTTGTTCCAGGTTATATTATCTTTAGACCATGCTCACCAATAAAACTTTTTTTTTTGGAAAATTAAATCATCATTTTTTCGTTTATTATTATTTTTGTTTAAATAATAAAAATTGATATGTTGGCTAAATACATTATAATAATACTATCTCTTTTAGTACAAATTTATTTTTTTAATTTTTTACTTTCATTTTGGTATGTAAGTAGTCTTAAAGTCGCACAACAATTACTGCACAATACTAATCCTAAAAGTTTCTATAATATTTTAGGAAACAAAATAAATATTTTTATTTTCGTATAATCTGTTCTCCTTCAGACACATTACACATATAAAGATTAAAATACATACTAGTTTACGGTTATTCAAAAACCTAATTTTGTTTATCTTTTATGTTTTCCATTTGTTTGTTCCGTGTATGTACACATAATATATAATAACTATGTACATACAGTATATTTATATATATACCAATACACACACACACACTCACACTGTACTATATACTTGTATACCAATTAATATTTTTTTCAGTTTACTCTTATAATTGGCTATTTATATTATCTTCTGGTTATTCCCAAAAAATACAACAAAAACAAAATATTATGTTTTTAAATTTTAAGTATTGTTTGAAGTATATACAGTCTGAACAGGGTGCCGACAATGTAACAATTCAAAAAATAAGAAAAAAAAAATAATAATAATGATAATAAAACGCTGTCAGCATACACAGCTTTTTTAGGGTACTGTTGCCTAAAATGCGGTTAATTTTAATTTTTAACTTTAAGGCTTTTTTTTTTTTTTTTACAAAATGTCTAGGCCATAGCAAGGGTTTAATCAGTCAATTAAAATTAAAGATTCTACAGGCTACACCATGATTTTGTTTTTTTTTTTGTGAAATAATTTTTTTACATACTACTTGTTTTTTTTTATAATTAAGGCTTTTTTATTTTGATTTTTTAGACCGTTTTTTTTCTCTCACTCTCCCTTTTAATTCACGTAAGCTCAACGCACATGCACACAGCATGGCGTATATGATGGATGAGATTGTAGGTGTTGAAGTGCGCCAATTAACATTAATCTTTGTACATTTTACCTTTAATCCGAACATATTCGCGTTACTGCATACAAATACATATTTGTATTAAAACTGTCCAGTAGGACAGCTGGGTTAAGCGTTTACAACTGCATAAAAATACATACTATTAAAAAGCACCCAACTCTTGGCAATTTTTTCCGCTTTTTCTATTAAAAAAAATAATAAATTCCGAAATTTCCTTTAAAATGAAGGACGAGTCCTCATTCAAAAATTATTATTATCAATAACTGCGCATACCAAATGGAATTCGCGAAAAATGTTGCCAAAAAAAAAGCAAAAACGGACTTTTCAAAAATTGTTTTATATAACATACATTTTTTTTAAATTAAAAAATTTCAGGACTTTTCTCGATAAATGTTTTTATCATACAGATAAAGGCACTACAAGCAGAAGAAGTGGCCTCTTTTTTGACAGATAGATCACTCTAGAGGATCTGGAGGCGTAATGCGTCAGATCAGATAGTTAATAGATACTAAACAGAGATTTAGAGTCCCTGACGAAACTACAATTGCTTGCGGGTAAACTGGGTGTCAAAAAAACAAAAATCAGTGAAAATTCTCTAGTTGCTAAAATTGGCAGTTAGAGAAGAGTTTCTTGACCGTAAGTCCAAATCTTTTAATCGTTTTTTACTTTTTAAATTACTTGCTGATGCGCACTTCAAACGCCCTTTTTTCATTTATAAGAAATGCAATTTCGTACACCACTAGCTTGAAAAGTTTGGCTGATCGCAATGCGTACATGGTCGTGATCTTCCACAATACTATAGGCCAGCACAATTCACACTGTAAGAATTGTCAACTAGCCGCTCATCATTGCTAATACGGGTGTCGTTCAGCCAGGCCATGGGTTCTCTTGAGACCTGAGACAAAAAGAATGAAAAAAAACGGTCCAGGCTTACAACTTAAGTTATCAGAGTATTTTAATTGTATATTTTTCTTGCATTGATTTTTTTAAGTAATATAGACAAAGCGAGAAATAGGTTTGCAAATAACGTTGAAGCACCTTTCGCCTTTTAGCTGTATATACAATTTTTACTTTATTTCTCCATAGAATCTATATAATGAATTTTATTCTTTCTACCAGAATCAAACCAAATTTTATTTATTAATTTTTTTTTTTTTTTAATATATATATATAAATATATATATATTTATTACCCGTTACTATTTAGTCCGCATTATTAGTAAAACTCGCCAGTTTTTTGTTAATTTTGTTTATTTCCATTTATTTTACCACTAATACTGAATATTGTGAAGTTCAGAGTGATAGTAAATTAAACATTAAAAACATATAAATACAACCAAAAACAAAAGAAACACTGATGTACACGATGGCCCCAAGTTGATCAGCACTTTTCAAAAAATCTAGTGTGAAAAAAAACGAACTTTTTATTTATTTTTTAATTTCCTTTTTTTTTTTTTTTTTTGTAACAGGATAGTACTACAAATGCTGATTTCCGATTTTAAGCTTTGTCTCAAAGTCTGATTAAGAAAAAGTGATTTACAAATTGGTCTGTGTGTATGTGAGGGAGGGAGAGGGTTGTATAATTAAAAAAAATATCGCAGAAATTTTCATTTGATATTTGGATTAAGTGCCACCAGGAGACCAACAATTGACTTTTTTTTTAAATAAAATCCATCAAACAGATAAGTCATTGAAAGAAATATGTATAATCTTGCAACTGAGAATTAAATCAGCTTCTGGTGTGTTGCAAAAGAAATGATGGCCTATTTAAAATAACTGCTTAAAAAAAAAAATAGCCTAGCTGCTAGCGTACTCATTTATGGTGTAAAAATTCAAGGTCTCGAGTCCAGTGTAGATTCGAACGATGATTTAATTATACAGACTCGGATATTAAAACTGTCCGGTAGGACAGTTGTATAAGGGTTGACCATCAAAAACTGCACGAAAAAGTGTAACGTTGAAAAACACCCAACTTTGACAATTTTTTTCTATTTTTCTATAAAAGATAAAATTCCCAAATTTTCTTTATAATATAGGGCAAATCCTCCTTTATAACTGTAATTTTTTTGCAACCACCCAGATCTAATAGGTTTCGAGAAAAAAGTTGCCGAAAATGAGCAAAAACGGCTTTTTCAAAAAATGTTCTTGTTCTTGTTCTTCTTCTTGTTGTTGTTGTTGTTGTTGTTGTTCTTGTTCTTGTTACCTTTTTTGTAAACAACGTAGCGCCTAAACGCGTGAACCGATTTTCATGAATGAGGTGTCATTCGATTCGGAATTTTATGTAGATGTGCCTTTTGGGGGTCTCGGCCCTGCACATCGAATGGGAGAGGAGTTAGCCCCCTTTATGTAAGGCCCCCTCCAAAATTATTATTACTAATTACTCTGTAAATCTTGGCCCGATTTTGATAAAATTTGGTAGGATGATAGGGTTAGGGCTCCCCTACCTAACAATAAAGCGACGATCTGCTCTTACACTTGTTAAGGGGAAGTATAGCAATCGTTTCAAATTATCGACACGTGAACCGATTTTCATGAATGAAGTGTCATTCGAATCGAAATTTTGTACTGATTTGTACTTTAAAAGTCTCGACGCTATGCCTCATAAGGAGGGGAGTTCGCCCCACCCAAATAAGGCCCTTTCTAAAACTATTATTACCAATATTTCTACAAAGCTTAGTCCGATTTTGATAAAATTTAGCTCAAATAAGTGGTTAAAGCTCCTCTACGTGGCTGTGAAGTGCCATCATGCTCTTACACCTACTAAGAGGAAGTACTGCAATCGTTAAAATTATCAATGAGTGAACCGATTTACATCAATGAATTGTCGTTCGATTCAAAATCTTTGCCTTTTAGGGAGAAGTACTGTAATCGCAGTTTATTTTTCTTGCTCCTCTTAAAAGGAAGTACTGAAATCGCAGTTTAATTTTGCTATTTACGTACAAATACCTTCCTATTTTATTCAAAACGCTTTCTCAAAAAAATGGTTATTGAGGATGGTTTGGGGACCGCAACTATAATCATTCTTTAAAAAGATCTCTCCAGTGGTAGTTACGGTTCCGATTTAACACCTTATCAGGTTATAATGATAGAATAGCTTATTCCAAATTTTAAAAAATCTGTAAAGCAGACGTAACTTTGCAAATAGACAAAAAGGAAAATCTATCCAAAAGGTACAAAAATCTCCTTAACAAAAACTTACAGTTTTAAAAGTTAAGTATAAGGGTTGATTAAACGCCAAAAGGTACACAAATCAGCAGTTCCCAACATTTTATTAATACTTCATTGATATAATTTAAGTAATTTTACTGCATTAACTTTTCCTTCACATTTTTTAGAATTTATTAGATGTCACAGACCCTTATGCTGGCCAGTTCATTCATAATATTTTTTTATTATAATTATGATAAAATGAGTGATGAATTATTCTGAGTAGTCACATATACATGCATGTTAAAGTAGAAAAAAACAAAGTTAGAGTCGGCCACTTTTTAAATTTCAATCACGGAGGATTCAAAACAATATTTCAGTCTTAAATTCGTCTTACCGAAATATTCGTGAGCACAAATAACATACATTTAATAACAAGTAGATTATTCAACAATATTTACTCATTTCTCAATTGTAATTTAATTTAGTCCCCCTAATTTTACTTATGGTAAAATACTGGAATAATTAGCTGTCCTAAAAATATGCATATCTTTATTTTCTTTATTTTATATTACATATATATAACATTGTGGGAAGAACACCTAGATTGAGAATGTAATTGAAGAAAACTATATTATTTGCGATAAAGCCAGATTATTTATTACTTATTATTACAAACGTTTGACTACAACATAAAATAACAATTACTTTAATCGAAGAATGAACTTAAACCAATGATTTTTATTTAAAAATAAAAATAAATGCATAAAATCATTGATGTAAAAAAAGTTTATGAATTTTTTAGCCTCTTATTTTTTTTATATTTTTTATAACGTTTTCTTTTTCACCTGTGATTAATAGTTTGATTATTATAGATAAATAGATATTACAGTCAATCTAAGTTAAATGGTGTGCTACTTGAGTAAATATTTTGTAGACGAAAATGGCCAGCATAAGGGTCTGTGACATCTAATAAATTCTAAAAAATGTGAAGGAAAAGTTAATGCAGTAAAATTACTTAAATTATATCAATGAAGTATTAATAAAATGTTGGGAACTGCTGATTTGTGTACCTTTTGGCGTTTAATCAACCCTTATACTTAACTTTTAAAACTGTAAGTTTTTGTTAAGGATAGAGGAGGGCTGGGTTAACTACAGTAGGAAGCGAAGAAGCCGTTAGACTTTTTTTATAACACCTTTGATTGTCTAATCAATATTTTCCATTTTGTAAGTTCTTTTATGTACACCATCCCAAGCTTTAACAAAGGAACTTGACTTTGACGGTTTTCTACCAATGAAAGTACTCTAGGTAGCACTTCTGAAGCCACTAGATTGGGCCATCATGTACAAATATGAAAAATGTGTCACATAAAATATAAATAAATTATGAAAACTAATACAAATAGCATAGCTTCAATTCTCTGAAGCACTCAGATTTAACAAAAACACAGATTGATATAAAGTATTATTTCATACCACTTAATCATAGTTTTCTTATTTTCTTTAGAATAATCTTCCAGTAAAAAATAAATTTCGAGAGAAAACTGCACTAATGTTATCTTCTTTGTACTTTATATAAATACAGTACATTCATATAAATATTTTCAAATACTTGAATATAAGTATATAAGTATAATACATATATATAATTTTTATATATATTATACTTCTTGTAACTTTTTAGATTACTCATAAAAGAAATTTAACAAAGTAGGATTCTTGAATTGACCTGCTATTTTTTTTTTTTAATCTATTTATTTTTTTTATCAAATTTCAGACTATCATAGTAACGTATGTACAATATAAGATATCAGCATCAGCGGGATACTTCAACATGACGCTGTGTTCTTAAATAAGATACTTGTAGTGTAGTCTGCTCCAATGTGGGCCAGAAAATAGTGAGGTTCAGAACATTGCGCAAGTTACGTCGTATGGGAGACAATAATGAAACTGTCGTTTATAAGCATTCCTCCAGCACCTGTGATAATGGGGATCTGACGTCATTTATGTTAGAAGGTTCCGCCAGTCTTTTAGGCTGAAATCTTCTTCGCCATCATAAGGTGTGTCCAACGGTTTAGCATTAAAGGCACAACAGACAGAAAAACTGTCCATCATTTATGAACAGACAGGCCACTGTAAAGGTTTTAAAAACCTAATATGTCACAAATCAAAGATAAGAAACAGAGATTTATGGCAGAACAAAAAAGACAATAGCGTACGGCTAAGATGGGTGCTTGGGGGCTCAAGACATTGAAGGTAACGAAAATCCAGGTTGGCAAAGGCAGGTGCCTAGCGAAAACCCTCCAATCATGAAATTTTTAGTAGCATCTCGCGAAAAACCGACAATGAGGCCATTGAATAATAATAACTTTTATGTTTAAACATTTTCTTGTTCGGAAGGAGCCCTATAGGAGATGAGGTACTCCAAGGATCCTACAAAAGACTAACAGAAATTATCTCCTCTAGGCGGAACGAAAGTTGGGCTGAGAAAGATCACTGCATTCTAGATACAAGGCATTGTATTATCTTGTATTAAGGCAGACAAGATGAAACAAGAAAAGAACCAGTTTGTTGGACAAGCAGGCATTTTTCTTAAGAAGAATCCGTGCTTTAGCTAAGTTAAAGTATAGAGCAAACTTTAAATCGAATATCTCACTTACCTCTCACCTTAAAAAACGTTTAAAAAAAGTAAAAATAAATTCAACATTTAAGGAAATTGTTGGTTCAGTCCTCAGTTTTTGGTGAATCTTCAAGAGATTTTGTCCTAGACATAGCTTCATTTTTTGATCACCGACCTATTTCATGGCGATCGCCCATTATGTCTAGAAAACAGCCTTAAATTAAGTACTTAAATATGCATTCTAGCTGTAGTACACATATACTTGTCTGTGTTGTCAAAACAAGCAGTTAACGTGGCCAGCGTTCGAACGCCCGAAACCGGCAGAAGGGCACACAAAAAATACACGACGTAATGCTCATATTCCCCCACCGATCACTTTTGTCACAATAAAAATAACAATTTATTTGGTCCATTAGGTCACTGTGGTACTCCGCTAGCTGATAACTGACTGTGTGTGTAGATATTACAATGATTGCGATAAATTACTTTAATATACTGTGTAATCTTATAACTTTAAAAATTGAACAAAATAATCTTTACAAAATAAAAACAAAATATAATTGAAAACAAATGCAAGAAGGCACAGTAAGACACAAATATATAACACAAGCAGTACCTTACATCCAGAATCAGTATTTAAAACAAAAAAAAATAATTAAAAATAAAAACGAAAACAAAAAAGTTTGTATTTTTTTATTTTAGAAACTAAATTTTACATACAAAACATGCAACTTCACTTTATTTTTTTTATTTTTTATTTTTCTTTTTTTAAGAATTATATGCACCTTAAAGGCAAACTTTGAGTAAGGCAAAATCATTTCAAAAGGAACTTTTCAAGTATCTGAGATAAAATAAATACATCTCAAGCAAAAACTATAACAGCGAAATAATTCAAATATTCCATTAGATTTATTATCAACAGTTTAAATCTACACGTAGTTTTAAATTAAAAAATACAAAATATTGAAAGGTTTTTGAACAAAAAAAAAATCAAAAATTTGTAGGCCCCTTTTTCTTTTTAAAATTATTTCATATTCAAAAGATGAGCTATATTGGTCATAATTATTTTATAGAGCAACTTTATAAAAGAAACACAACGTTTATTACTGAAAAAGAGTTTTACAGCAGTTCTGATGCTTTCAAATATAATTCAAATGAAAAATTTCAAATTATATCCCTTAGGTTACCAGTAGCACACACTTTAGGTTTGTTTGTTTTTTTTTTTCAAGATTTTTGAAAGATAGAATTTTTGGTAAGTTAAATGGGCAAAAGCGTCTGAAGCATAAGAGCTAAATATTAGATTGACAAGGATTAGTTGTCAAAGACCATGTAGACGATTGTCAGAAAGCAGAATACAAATTATGTATGTGTAAACTGTTGACAAATCCTCTAATAGCCATTCACTTCAAAATTGAACCTTCCAACTTATAGAGCCAATATTATAACAATGCACCTAATTATACAAGGTTGTACACATAATTAGTGCTTGTGTAATTAGCAACACTGTGGCCTGAAGATCCTCTTTAGGTTGAAATGTTCCATTATAAAATAAATGAGTATCAGAGTTTGTCACCAATTTTTATCTATTGAATATTTTTTCCTTACTAAAACAAAATTATGGGTGTTCAGATTCTCCAAACAAGGCGAAAGCCCAACAACTGGCAAATACTGTTTTCTGTGGATGAAGGCACCGCTACAGGCGTCCACTATTAATACTTCCAAGAGATCAAGAAGAAACTAGAGTAATAGAAGATTAAAATAGGAAAAAATGGAGATATTACGGCCAGGATTAGAAAGGTGTGGGAAGAACAGTTAGGCAATCCAGTTAAAGCAGCAACGTAGCTCCAAGATGTGTAGATAGAATAGTAACACGTGTTTCTGGAATTTTTCAAATTAAGAAAAAAAAAAAAGAAGCATAATCTTTAAAACAAAAACTATTTTTGATTCAGAAATCTAAAGGTCCACATATTTTATTCGAGATAGTAGTAAACCATCCAAGGGAGATCTTTCTAACTAATGTACTAGAAAATTTTTTCTTGATCTTTCCAATGAAATTTTTTCTATAACTCCGGAATGTTTATATAGACCTCCTAAAATAATAATACTGTAAAATCAATGTACAAACAGAATCTATTATTACCAATAATTCGATGACCAAATAGCCAATTTTTTGAAATTTATGAGTTAGACTTTTGTTCGTTTTTTATGAAACATCTGTGCGAAAACGGTCTACGGTCTACCGTGGAAGTTTTAAATTAAATTCTAATTATTTTTTTTTTAATTATTAAGTAGAAGTACCTATTAAATTTTTTGTGTAAATGAATTTTTAAATCATTTAGTATTTTGCAAATTAACAAAGTTAATTAAAATTAATTAAAAATGCTTGAAACAAAGAAATATGTAGTTGAAACTGAACTGTTGGGAAGTTTATGAATATTTGTATATATGTATATATTTTAATTATTATTATTTTGTAATAATAATCATTTATTATTATAAATTAAACAAAAGCCCATTTTACAAAACAAATTTCTCAAGTGTACATGACTTTTATTGTGTAAATGGCCTAACATTAAGCCTTCGCACCTGAGAAAAGAGGCACTAGTGAATTGGTCATATTAAATTGTATCCTAAAAAACGGCCTTTTTCTTATATTTTTTTAAAAACATTTTTTTGATATATTGACCTTATAAGAAAATGCTAGGAATGCAGTTGATGAAGGAATGAGTTAATTATTAATAATAAAATTTTCAAACGTTACAGAGTGTTTGGATTGTAAAAATAAGTGATAGTGGATAGACAGTACAACAAATTTATTTGCAACAAAAAATTAATACAATATTATGGTGTCTAAAAGATTAAAAATAAAATAAATAAATAATTAAAAAATTGGGATGTGGAACACTGATACGACTTTCTCAAACTGCAAAAATTATTACAGTAGTATTATGATAAATTTTCTTCAAGTATTAAGACTTGAAGAGGGCACAGGCTTCGTAGAACAGGGGTGTGGTTGTCCAAAGAAATCAGTAGTACAAGCCCAAAACAGTAAATTCAACATCATAGACCTATTTCAAAATAATAGGAAACTCACACTTTCGATTGGCAGATTAGTACCGAATCTCACGTTTTGCAATTGACGAAGTACGAAAAGTTTCCTCCGACTTTTTTTTTACTCTGTTTGCACTTGTTTTTTCTCGTTCAAGGGATTTTCTTGAAAGCTCAACTTCTAAAATTTGACACGATCACAATGCTTCCTTCCATTTGAAGTGAAAGTAATATTATATTGTTTTGAGTTTGAAGAAAACAATGCTGGTATTTGAATAAGACTCCTAATTATATTAATATTTTTCTTACCTCCCACCAGAGGAATTATTGTATCAAGGCAGATTTTCGAATTTTGAGTTTACACAGAAAATACGAATGTGGTATTCTTGATGAACACAAGATAGAGGTCTGCATAGATGTGTGAGAGAATCAGTATTTGAATAGAAAAACTCAAAAACAGAATATCACAAAAAGTAAAAATTGGGTATCCAATAACAATGGATTTTGGTCATAATCTAACAACCGAAGAGCCTTCTTATTGAATCGAACTTTTACTGAAAGAACTGACAACTCTTCCTTCATAAGTCTTTTTTTATTAGAGTGAACGAACTTTGTATCTAAGTTAACTAATATTTTAATATAAAGTTGGTTCACTCTAATAAAAGATTTATGAGGAACTTTAAAGTCAGCACTTTATATCCAAGTTCAATATTTACGAAGTTGACGGTTGTATGGAGAAAGCCAATGCAAAAAAAAACTGATATTGATTAAAAACTCGAAGTTCAAAGAAAACTCGCCACTAAAACTTGAAAAAAAAAAAAAAAAATGCAGTAACAGAAAAAGTAGTAAGTGAGTGGATCACACCAAATTTTGTTTTAAATTCTCTCCAAATCTGCTCCTACCATTTTCATTTTGTAACTTTCATCTTTTCTGCTAAGGCCAAGTTTTTAAAAAATCTTTATTCTTGCTCGAAGTTACGGTTACTATTCAAAAGCTTCTTAAGGGGTAAAAATCTAATACCTGGGCTCTTCAGAGAATAAAAATAAAAACTCATGCCTTCAATCTTTTCCCAGGAGACTCTCTTCGGACTCCTGACCTTGATCAAAGTGACATGACAGGTGAAGTGTTGTAAAACAATAATTGCCACAACGTCTGGGTCGCGGTGTGGCATTAGCTTACTGTTGCTAACTCCCCACGGAACCTAATCTAATGTTAATGTTGGAGAGTTGGCATTATGAAGAGGAGAGTTAACGTTATGCAATGAAGAATTGATAAACAACTCTTCCCGTAGCTCCTTAATCATAGTTTCCGAAAAATAGAGCAATAATAAAGATTTTTAAATAAAATTAAAAAAAATAACAAAATATACTTCCTCTAATCATTGTCATTTAGTAACCACTTTCATTTTATCTTAGAATGCTAATATTTCTTTAAAGAAAAGTTGGCTATAATTCTCCCAATGTTGCTCATTTAATTACCTTTAAAACTATTAAAAAAGGATATTGCAGCTAAGTGTCATGTATTGCACATATGTTAAAAATTGTTGAAATAGACATTCATCTTTGAATATTTTATCCTCTTGACATTGCCATTAGAAATTCCTATTTACTTTGAAATTCGAAATTATGTCAAAGATCAGTTTACCTTGATGGATTTCCACACTATACAATTAGTACATTTCTTCAAGTGAGATAGGCTTTTTTCAAATTATCATACCCCAGCTTGAATGTGTCATTTGGAAACAAATATTTTGTTCAAATTTAAATCAACCATTAATTATCCTGTGCGCTCCACAAATGAATTACTTGGGATAGCAAATTATGAAAAATCCATCCCTTACTGCCTACTTCGCAGCAATCTCGAATAAATTAATGAATCATATTCAAGAAACATCAAATGAGCAAAATTAGTTGAAGTCGCTAAATTTTGCCTCCTAAGTAAACATTTTTAACTTCCTCTTTCGGCTGCTGGTAAGCGAAATTGCAATCGTGTCAATTTTTTTAAAAACGAGTTTTCTTTGTAAATAAATCTTTTGAGGACCTTTAAGTTAAAAAATAGGCCTCGACAGTTCAACATTTTCCAACATTTGTGGTCTTTCCAAGGGTGGTTGCACAATGATGTTGAACTCCAACAGTTTTGGGAGCCCACCAACTCACTCGAAGGCAATAAATTTGTTAAAACTTAGACTATGTATTTAGAGGTATATACCTCATTTCCCGATTCTTCGTTAACAGTAAGAAAAGAGAATGTTTGCAAAAATTGATCACATGGAAAAGCCATTTGGTGAACCGTTTTTTAAAGAATTGTTTTCCAATTTTTCTCGAAAATGATTCCAAAAATATTATTTGTTTATGCACACTAAGCAAGAATCTCTTTGATTTGAAATTTTAAGATTTTTAATATCTGCATTATTTAAACTGTCCAGTGAACAGTTGTATAAGGTTTGATCGTCAAAAACTGCACGAAAAAGCGTAACGTTGAAAAACATCCAACAATTTTATTTATAAGAATTAAATTTGTCGCCAAAATTAAGTTTAGAAGAATATCAGTTGATTGGAAATGCGATTTTACAGAAAGTTATTGTCAGTTTTTTATGAATCTGTAATCAAAAGCACAACGGGTTTCTTTAAACTTTGTATACTAACTAGATTCCAGTAAATATTCGAAGAATTGAAAATGTTTAAGTTAGAACATTGACAATTGCAGTGAGAGAAAGTCATGTGAGTGATTTACACTAGAAATAATATCTGTTGCAAATTATGCGTACTGAAAACTCTAAAAAATTTCCTACGACAAATTTTTAATACATTTGAATATGACTTCAAAAAACAAAATAAAATAAAATTAACGCCTCAAAGAAACGCATTTATTAAATTAAAAAGACTAAATTAAAAAATAATATTTTGTTAAATAAAAATAAAAAAGGAACTTAATTTTTATTAATTTTAAATTAAATACTATTTTTTACCACTTGACTGCTTAACAACTTTATAGCAATCTTAAATAAGTAAGAATTAAAAAGACAAATCTCAGAATGGGGATTTCATTCACTGGACAATCACAGACTATAAACCATCGTATATAATTCTGGCTAGAAAATATTGTAAAACTGAGTAAATTTTTTACAAGCGCACATAAAAACGCATTAAATTATAATAAAGAACGTTTAGGCTGAACTCATATATACCACAGCAGAAACCTCACCATAGTAGTCTTAGACGTTAAATTAAAACAATGATTACAATAAAACAGAACACTTGGGTATTTGAGAAATCACTTTATAACATTTTCTAAAAATCTAGTTTTTTCATTTATCATTGCCGAAAAATAGCACTATTTCGACAAACCTTTAAGAGGTTAGGGAGGATAGGAAAGAGTCAATAAAATCTTTAAAAACTGAATTCAACCCAGCAGAGAACTGTTATGTTAGACATGCATAACATTATATGGACTTTTGTCTCTTTGTTTACGATTACCTTTGAATGAAAAATCAATGTCTTTGTCATTTTCTGAGGAAAAGCGCTTTCTAAGAGAGAAACAGCTATTACAAAAGATCTTAAAATAAAAACTGCACGGTAAATTTCGGATTCTCAGCAGCTGAGCTGATGTGGACATATCGTGAGAATAGAAAGATCAAACGGGCAGGAGAGGTACAGATAGACCTCATCTTAGTGAGAGAAATAATCAAAAGATGGAAACAGTTCCTGGATTGCGGAGAATGGCACGGGAGAGCGAGCGATGCAATAGGTGTTTCTTTACGCCTCGTAAAACAAAGATCGCGAGAGAAAAAGAAGAGACCTACCAATAGCCTCTCATTCAGTATCAATCAACACGACTTGAATTTACTCATTTGGACAGAGCTACAGTGGAAGAAAATATCATTTTATTTATAAAAGTCTTGTCTTCAATCAGAAGACAGAAACATAAAGGCAAAGCTAGGATAGACTTTAGTCCAGCAGCCTTTCCTCAGAAGTCTACTTCCAAGACGGTCGGTAAATGTATTATCTCGAAAATAGTGGAACATACTCCTGTACAGAATGAGTAAGTATATTGAAACTATCTGGTACGGCAGTTCTATAAGGGTTGATCGTCAAAAACTGCATTTAGAAGCGTAATGTTGATACAGAAACGCAATTAAAGCACTTACTTGGATTATTAAGTGATGATTCAGCATGACAACAGTTCCCAAGCAATGATATTTAAGCGACTGGTCTCGCGAACATCATAATCCACGAAAGAGGGTTAAGCTTGTGGTCGATCTTAAGGCAGTCCGACCACAGAATAAAGCTAGAGAAGTGGTACTTTTTAGTTCAGCCTAAAAATGAGTTGAGTGGAGAAACTGAAATTGATCAAAGCATTTCCAACTTATAATAACAACCAGTGGTTTAAATTCAAGCTTAAAGTGGACTTTGTTTTCTCTTTTAAATTACAATAATCATGAAAATACTGCCAACGAATTGTTGTGATTTTTCTGTCAACTGCATTCCGATTAAAACCAACAGAGAATACATTCCTTACATTTCCCACTGTAGGACAATAACTAAAAAACAATTTTTTGCGAATAGTTACTCTCTATTTTTATATCCCTTATCATATAAAGTGGTGGCACATGCCATTTTTTTGTTTTTGTTTTTAAATACTAGCGTTTATTATTTATTTTATTATTAATAATTACTATTATGTTACATATACCATATTTTTATTTATATCATTATTTTTACAATAGGATTCACTGAAAAAAAAAAAATCTAATTACAGTGGTAAGTGCATATTATCAATAATAGCTACTCAGATGTCAGTCCTAGAACGTTATTTTTGAATGTTTAAAACAAGCTCTAAATACTTTCTAAACTCGTAATTTGTTCTTTCTCTCGGACATTATACTATTTTAGTTTGGACACATCTATTTCTATTGAAAAATCATATGCTCCAGTTTATTCTAAGAAAAGTTTCCTTTAAAAAATAAAAACAAACAAAAAAATATTGAAAGCTTATCAAGAAAAGTGTGCTAATTTTTATCAATGTCACAAACTTAAAAAATAATGACAATAAAAGATAAAATAATAAGAGAGCACAGGAAAAAGGAACATTCAAGTAAAATCATAATAAATTGTTACAAAAAGTTTTCATGCATGAAAACTTTGCAGAACATTGGAGAATTTAAATAGACGCATACTGTTTGTACTGGTTTTGTTTATTACAATTTATATTAATGCATGGCAATAAAAAGGACTCGCAGAAAGAAATGATGAATTCATTCTTCAGGGCCAGCAATCATTTGGCTGAAATGGTCAATTAATTAAAAATAGACCAAACCGATTAGACAGAATTTCACTATTCCTAGGAAATTGGCAAGAGAACCAAGATATCTCCAAATGAGAACAAGCTTCCAAGAAAAGCCTCCAGCGAACTGAAGCCTTAAATCAAAAAATCATCCATAGAAGGATTATTACATACATGCAGGTACCCCAGAAAGAATTTGAGTATATTTCTGAATGTTCAGAATATGGTGCTAATTACCTATTAACAATCTACCAAAACTTTATCAGTGCTATTTAAATATGAATGGGATCTCACGAAAGTTGGATGACTCGGAATTTAAGTCAAAAAACTGATCATTTTTTGAATTGCCTCGAGACCCTGTGACATTAGAGACAAAAAAGAGGAAATGAAGAACAGCTGCAGGAAGAAGAGGCTAACTTTCAGCTTAGGCATAATTTTGAGCTCTAGTTTGCTGAGGAAAAAAGTTGCAAAAGTGTAGCAAGTTAATTAGATCAGTTGTTACTTTCGGCAGTGCTTGGATACTTAAGCATTAGCTGAAAGGCGCTCAACTCTTTAATGAGGGAGCCTTTAATTGTATTATTTAAATCATTAATTGTATTGTATTATTGTGGGGGTACAGAAATCCAGACTAAACGAGAAAAATGTAGACTGAAAAACCAAAGAATATTTCTGGGTACGTTGTGCATTACTTATACTCCCTAAGGATCAACCTTAATCCAAGGTACCAGAACACTTAAGTGGATATGAGAATAGCGTTGAGCGGTCATTAGTAATTTTGATTATAAATCAGATTGGTTTTTATGCAGACAAAATTTTGTAACAATCTAGAAATAATCCTGATTGATATTGGGGTCTTTTACCCTGGAGTTCTGACTGCACTTCTAATATTATTATTTTCAGCCTAAATACATCAAACCAATATTTGGTTTAATTCTGATCATTTTAAAACTAAAATAAACTGTAAGTGCGAGTCTATAAAACTTATTAATACTTCAATAATGACGAAATTTTTTTTTTTTTTAATTAAATAATTATGTTATGTTTGTTTTGTTTTTTTTTTTTTGAAATGCAGGAGAATCTTACAATAATTGAAGTCAGTAGGGAGATACAGATACTTCCCCAAACAAGCAATTAGTGAGAGGAATCAAACTGACTAAATCGATCACCAAGTTCACATTATAAATACAAGTTAAAAAACCAAAACTAGTTAAAAACAAATCATAATATTAAACTTAATATCATACAAATGACAATTCCTGAATAAACAAAAAAAAAATCACTTCGTGTTTTTGAAAAAAAAAAAAATGTTTGCAACTAAGTTACGCTCTGGGAATAAATGCAATTTTCCTTTTTAACTCTTGCACAGTACAGGTTGGAATACCTGAAGCTGGTGTTATGTATATATTTACAAACACAAGAAACATGCTCTTTCTAAAAAATCGGGCCGAAACCTAATTTTGTGTCCAGTCAAAACTAGAAAAGATGATTTCGTCTCCACAAAACAATAATGAATTCAGTAAGGTCGCTATAGGCAATTAATTTCTGAATAAATTGATTACGCTTGCAGGAAGAAAGTGGTGTTTTGAGAAGACGCAGGGAGAACGTCGAGATAATAATATCCCAATTAGTAGGGAATGTAAGAGAATACTTAAGTCCTAAATCAGTTACTTTTCATAACATATTATAATAGAAGGCAAAGAAAAGAGGACAGACCACCAGTATCAGAATGGTAAAAGGAGGTTGGCGAAACCCAAGTTGCCACTTGGTTATTAGACTTCCGCTTCATTTCGCTAATTTTCGGTTTTGTAAAATTTGAACCCACAAAATTAAAAAAAAGAAAAAAAAAGCAGATAGTGTCTACAAGTAAACAGTTAAGATAGTATTAAATTAATAGAGTAAAAAAATTTAAAAGTCAACAAAATAGTACTTTACTATTTCTAAGGCATATTTATTTAGAAGTAAATCTCTTTTTAGAAAGATCATTATAACGCGATACTGCCAAATCCGTAGTTAATTTAAAAGACAAGGTTCAATACTGTATTTGAAAAAAAAAATGTCTCCAATTCACGCTTTTGTTCTTTAGGCACAAAATTTAAAATTTATATACATAAATGAGAGCATCGTTCTCTTTCTTTTTACAAAGATACCACTAAAAAAAAGTCATGTAAGCAACCTAACTTTTGGATAAAATTGCATTTATTTATTCATTTTAATCATTAGAACGAAATTATTTTCAGTCCTGTTAAGGTTATAATAGCCAAAACGAATATACACTGAACAATAATTTAACTTATCAGGCAATCTATCGCATAACCAAATATCAGGTATGCTTTTAAAATGGGTGTAATATGACAGGATAAAGATCAGTTGATAAAACTAGGCAGATCACTTAGAAATAGTATAACAGTTAACAGAGGGGGAAAAAATTAAATACTAATAGGAAAGTGCACTGTAAATAAACACGATATAAACTGTAAACGTTCGATATAAGGTGTTCAATTTCATTGATTTGCTGACCAAATCTCACAAAATTTGTTCCATTTCAACTCATAACTGCAAAAATTTAATATGTTTTAAACTTAACTAAAAATAAAAATAATCTAAATGATTTTACATTATTTTATTACTTTTTATTCATTTTTGAAAAGTGAATCAATAAAAATTAAATTTAAATTCATGAGTTTATTCCAGGCCTTTCATAAGCCAAATTGTCATGTAATATGAGAAAGTCTTCGAAATGTGACCGCCTATTGAATTTTTTAATTGGAAAACTTGATTGGAAGAAATTGTTTTAAAAACTTCAATTATGATTTTAAACTACTCTAAAAATATAAGAAAATACAACTAGTGATAAATTTTAGTGTTTTACACTCCAAACCACAGAACGTACCATAATCTACACAATCAATTCTGCCATTTTTGAAAAAAACAAAAAAAAAACACCGGAGTTATAACAATACAAACAATGAGAGGACTAGGCTAGAGGATGTACCTATGTACCTAAAGAAAATTTTGGTCCCGAGAATGTAAGGAGAATGCTTGTTACACTATTGGAAATGATAACGTGCAAAGTGGAATAAAAACTAGTTAAACTCATATTGAATCAGTGGTGCTATCTAGCCTCCAATTAAAAACTAATGAGTCAATCAAGAGCATGGAAGAACGAATTTGCAGTGTTTTAAAGGACCAATGGAATGGTCTTAACTTCTTGAAAATTCGTACCCACCACACAAAAATTAAGAGAAAAGTCCCTTCAGTACCTGCCAGCTCCTGCGTTTGTGTTCGCCATATTTCTTTGTTGGGCAAGAATGTTGGGTAACTTTTTCTATCGCCAAGATGTACGTTCTAGTTTTCTTTCTCTATCATACAAATCAAGGGTCTGGTATCTTTTAGCCTCGCCGCTGGATAATTTTGCCTTGTGCTGTAATAATAAATATTTAAGTCCTTTTCTCTCTCATGCACACTCTCACTCTTATTTTCTCTCTCTCTCTCTCTCTCTCTCTCGCTCTCTCTCACTCACTCACTCACTCACACACACACACACACACACACACACACACAAACCTCATTCTATGCGTTTAACACTTGTGAGTTCTTGCAAAAGCTGGCGTATTTATAAGACTGTGGCTCTTAAGAAGAAAAAATACCAACAAATGTACCAAAATAATAAACAATTTAACAAATTACTTATCTAAATTTAACTAACCTAAATTTAGAATACGTGGTATAAAAAAAAAACTAAAGATCTACACTAGAGCCTCAACGTTCAATGTGTATAGAATGGAGTATTTACTAAGGGATAATTTAGTGTGTTTAAACTAGTTTCGACAAAAATGGCAAGAAAGACAGGTAGATAGAAATATCGATTTTTTTTTTAATCAAAACTCGCAGGCTAGAATTTGGTCAGAGCTCGAAGACTTTTAACAGTACCTAGTAATTCATAATTTTAAATAGCTACCTTAGTAAATTGTCAGAGCACCAGAATCAAATACAAAAGAAAACTGCTTAAATTCCCTCATTCTCTGAAAGCCCAAGAATTAAACAAGAAAAACACATATTGCAACAATTAGGTGAATGAAACGTTTTTTATTCTACACTTATTACCTATCAGCAGAAATCCTAAAAGAAATAAAATAAAGAGAAAATTGGTGTAGTACACCGCATTGCGTTAAGCCAAATAATCATGCAGATCCGTTGATAGTTTTGACGTGTGTGACTAGTTATAATTACTTAAATAATTGTCATTTTTTGCTTACATTTAATAGTGAAAACTTAAAAACAATAAATAGTTAAAAAAGAAGAGAAAAAACTTGTTTCAATAAAACTAAGTGCATAAATGGAACCAACTGTTCAGGAGAATATAACTGGAGCATAAATAAACCCCCATCAGTTCCATTTGGGCTTCGAAACGTTGTTACAAAATTATGTTATTACTCATTTTTAATTTATAAAAAAAGGAACTTAATTTATCTAAGACCCTACTCATGAGAAAATAGTTCCTAGATAAGTGAATACAAAAACACCACCATTTAAACATAATCACATTGTTTACAATTACAAAAACTGGTTAAAAACATAATTCAGTTAACTTTTACAATTTAAACAAAAATAAAAATTATAATAAAGATATAATGCCCATTTTGAAAAACTGCAATTCTGACATAGTTTGAAATTGGTATAATATACAATATGCTCATTTCAATTACAATACAAAATAAATATCAACTATTTTACAAGGCTTTTCAACGTGTCAAATTGTATATAAATATTTTTGTAAAAAAAGAAATCTATTTCAAATAAATGCACCCTAAGTTTAATAAATTATTTGTGCTTTCAAAATTTAAAAGTAATTAAATTCCAAAGTAACAATATACTCGATAGAACAAAATTACTATTAATTTTTACTGTTATAAAAAAAATTCCACTACATAGTGTGACGATTGCAAGTTCGGGTTACTTATCAAAACTTCTATTATAAAGTACACAAATGGTTGACAAAGGCTGAAAAAAAAAAAAAAAAAAAAAAAAACAAGTTTCTATTTACATCAGAAATTTTATTTGTATCCGTTTTATTTCTGAAAAATTATAGATTGCGGCGCTTGCCTTTAGCAGAGACGACTAAAAGAGAAGAAAGAAGGGTCCCTGCAAGCTGTGGCAAAGGTAGGGAAAAATCAGTCTCTGTCTATCATGTAGAGAGGCTTCAAAGTGTCAGTTTTACACTTATGAAAAAAAAAATTATATCATACATGTCAAGAACTGACTTGTGTCAGTGTTGACCTGCTAAGATAGACAAAGACATTCTACATGATAAATATTACTTATGGGACATTTCGTATACCCTTGCTATCCCTAATGAGGAACTGTTAAGAATGAGAGGTAGTCATTTAATTTCTTGTCCCAACCTTGACAGTTCCTGATAAAGAGGCATAAAATTTCCCCGACAATTTTTAATAAATTAAGTTTTCATTTAGAACAGAAACTTATTTTTTTTATACATTTTTTCCACGTCTAACCATACTTTAGAAGTTGGTTAGAGTTAAAGTCAAATTTAGCAACGACCAAGCAACCAATAATTAATTACACCATCTTTTTATTAAATTTGCATTTTGGGGTTTTCCATACTTTGGAAATAATGACTTAAAATTGTGGAGTTTAAGCTAACAATTTGTTTTTCAGAAATTTGGAATAGATTGTGCATTTGCACGCCTCCTTTAAAAAACTGAAAGTTCATTCCAAACGGGCATTTTAAGTGATAAAGATTTTGATAAAAGAATAGATTGAGAGGTAATACATTATTCGCATTTAATAAAGGATTTCTTTTAAGTTTTCTAGACTTAGGCCCTGGATAAAAATGACAACAAAAACTACTGCAGAAAATAAAAATAAGACGCTTAAGGGCTATCTTAATATGAGTGAGACCTTACAAGCACAGCATAATTAGAACAAAACTAAAAATTGTTTCCAGAACAGAAAAAAGGAATACCTCAAAAAGTCTATGAAATGAGTGAGATGAGGAAGACGACCAAAATATAAAGATCAAAACATGGTAACAAAGTTTGAGTAAAGTTATTAAAAAATTGCAGAACCATAGACTAGGGATAAAAAGTATACATTAAGGCCCTCGTGGGGTTTACTCTTAACATCTTAAAGGCGGGAGGGAGAGAGGGTGAGTGAGAGTGAGAGAAAGTTGCGAGAGAGGAGAGGGGTTATTACATGTGGAGGTGTCATAAATTGCACCTAAATCTTTAAAAGGCACACTTCAAGAACGTGTATCTTTTTATTCAACTCTTTATGAGTAAATAAGACGAGTGTATTAAAGCTGAAATCAAACGCTAACAAGGAATAAATTCTGAACCTAAAGCAATTTTTTTTAAGCGATGACAAAATTAATATTTCAAATTAAAACGTTTAAGAGAAAACTCAATATATTTAAAGCAAGCAAAAAAAAAAAGTTAAGAAAGGGTGCTCCTACGAGGGTAAGTATTATATCATTGGATTAATAAAAATCTTAACTAATACCTGAAAATAGCATTATGTCCTCAAGAAACAAGTACATCTCTTCAAGGATTTTAATTTACAATAAATAATAATCTTAGATTCTATAGTAGTTTCAATCTACGTTACGATTGGAAAAACCCCATAAGCAAATAGGTTTTTTTACATTGATTTATAAATAATAAAAATAAATTATTTAATATAAAATAGAGTGAAAATGAAGAAAAAATATAAAATTTCTCGAAAGCACATGCGAAAATCTGTACATAAGATTAAATCCAATAACAGATGGAGAAAAAATATAAGTATACCAAAAGTAACAAGGGGTGCATATTTGTATTCATATTGTAAAAAAATTGACAAACCTTATTCCATTTTGTTTATATCTGAAGTAAAAACCGTCTTTTAAATTAAATAAAAAAATAAAAATAGAGAATCAATTAAAATCGTAGAAAAGCAATGCAAACAGTAAAAGGTAACATAACGAACCAAAAAGCGGTTGAACTGAGATATTTTTTATAGGACATTTGACAAAATGAAAAACTGTTTTATGAGTCGTTCCATGTAAAGATTCACTTGGTGCAACCTGCCAGTTGACTGAGTACCACGTTAACGATCAGGTATATAAGTCAACTAAATGCAAGTGAATTATGTGACCAGTAGATATTTTTAAGCAAATGAATTTCTGTTGAGGAAAACAATGAAAAAAAGAAAACTAAATTTACAGCTTTCTTGATAAGTTCCGCTTAAAATCAAGCCCCGCTTTCTTTGAGAATTTTCATGAACACAATCATGAACATAATGCAACTTCATTAATGAAACAAAAATGTTACATAACACAACTATGTTGCGCTTAGTCCCTTAGTTAGGGGGGAGAATTCTGCCATTTCTTTGTAGTAAGCATTTAGGGCCGCTCACCTATCTTTAAGCATGTGCAGAATATGTACGTAAGTACACTCTACTGTTTGTACAGTTTTCTTTGTGCAACTCTGTAACACTGTTGGAATATATTTAATACGTAGTTTGAAAGAAACAAAAGAAATTGTCAAAAATTTAGTTCAATAGTTGCTGTATAATATCGCTTATTTTATCAACAGCGAACTTTGTTTTCTTTAATTCTGACCCACTTGCACATTTTCATTCATCTTCGGAGATTTGGTGTATCAGGTACATATTGGGTGGACAATGGACTTTCATGTACATTCACCTAAACATAAAGCTTCTGTCACAACCCAAACTGACTGTTTTACGTTTGTCTTAGTCTTCATGACTCTGAAGATTGGTGAAAATCATGGGAAGCAAAGAAAATGCCTTGCTAAAGTATAATAATCAATATCATATTGTTGGTGAAAGGAAGGGGCATCCTGAAGTCAGAGGAACGTATGAAACCGGTACATTGTCAACAGATCTGTGATATAATTAACAAGGCATCTTAAAGATGTCTAAAAAGCAACCTTAAATTTGAACAATGATTTAAAAAAAAATAAGACAAAGCCACCCACAGGACCTCAAAAATGTTATTTTATGACAGAATTGAATCCTCTTTAAAACGAAGATAACTAACCAAAGTTAAGGTAATTAAAAGTTTCATCAAAAATCTGTCGTATCTTTAATACCGTCATGATGGAACGAAATACTTACGTAGTTCTAGAAGAGGGGCAGAACGCACTAGTTTAAAATGCTCAGAATGTAACGAGAAAAAAAATCTCAATAAAAATGTAAATAATGGACGGACAAACAAAAATGGAAACTTATATAAGTAGAATGTAGTCAGGAAGCACATCAATGAATAGTCGAAAGCAAACAGCTAAAGAACAACTTACTTACTAGGAGCAACCGACTATGCTTGCACTCAATCTACTTAAAAATAGATGCATCGATACATGGATGGACTCAGAAAGCAGTAGGTCACTTCTAGTTTCCCCTCGATATTACCACTATAACCGAAATTAAAAAATAAATAAACATATACATACAAATATATTCACACACATATTCATATGTATAATTTAATAAAAACGTCTCAAAATGACCTTCCTTTTCGTATGCTGCAAAGGAGCAGGGAGAAGGTCAGGCCCGTAATCAGCGGACCGATTGCGTTGCTACTTATTTCCGTTGAGTGATGAAGAAGAAGGCGGGTCATCCGGTTTTTCTTTTTTGACGATCGTGATGTCAGGATTATTACTGAGTGCGTGTTGAGCACGATCCACTGAATCTGAATCATCTTCAACGACGTCGTCTATGTCCTCTTTGTTTAAAGCTGCTAGATAATTTGCAAGTGTGGTTACAGTCACATTGAGCATTTCCGCTGCCTTGAACAATGACAATTCTTTACGCTGCAATTTGGTGATAACCTCAACAGAAGGTGGTTCATGCCAGAACTCTCGGACTCTGTTAACAAGACAAATAAAAAGGTGATATGAACTACTCACACGATTTAAGTAAGATTCTAACCAATTTTATTCAACGTAGATATCAGATGTTTTATTACAATAATAGTTGGTGGCAGTAGAAGACGATAATTTGGTAGAAAGCGTGATGCCCCGTATCCCAACTCAACTAAAACGCCGTGAAATCAAACTAAAATGACAGGCCGATTTCAAAAGAAAATGATCAGTTTTCTAGAAAATCGCAAAAAAGTAACTGAAAAAATTATCCAGTAAACATTTCCTATAAATGATTTTCCAGATTTCAAATAAGATTTTTATTAAATTCTGAAGTTTTTAAACAAATACTATTCTTATTAATATTATACTCGAAGTAAAACTGTACTAGGACCCTTTAAATGAAACTATCGGGAAAATGTTTCTTGTACAAATGATAAATATGGTAAAAAGGAGAATGTTTACTGTAGGGGTTTGTGAGCAAATTATTTAAAAGTAAAATAATAACAAAAACAGAAATAAATAGAATCTGCGAAGCCGCACTTTGGCTAATTTCAGCCAAATTGTTGAATTAGAACCGAGTACAGAAACCAAACAGATTACCAAGAAGGAGTTCGTGCGATTTTTGATTTTTGAGATAATCCGTCCAGACACATCCAGACCATGCGCTAAAAATATTGCATCCCAATCAGAGTATCTGTGAAAACGTATCTTTCCGAAAATTTGACACGATTGCAATAGTTGCTCTCGCGGCAGAACAAGAATATAAAATAAAAGTCATTAATTTACCTGTAAGGATGCTTCAAGCATCCGTATGCATCGCGATATCGACCGTACAGGGTGCCATAGGAAACCCCTAGTAGTTCAGCTGCAACTTTCATTTCTATTTCTTTGTTCTTTATGGCCTCCATGACACGTTTGGTGGAAGATGTCTCCCAAAAGTGAGGGCGCCGGCCACCTTGTTGAATGTATGCAGTCATCTTAATCACGTCCACCAGTTCTTAGGAAATAGAACAAATGAATTAGGAAATTTCAAAAGCAGGCAAACCAATGAGAGATAGTAAGTTCAAAGAGAAAGGTTTTGTTCCTCACCGGCTTCAATAAAAACACGTTTAAGAATATTGAATACACAAAACAAAATAATTTTAAACACTAAAAATGTTTTACATTTGAGTACATAGCTTTAATTTCAACTTAGCTTCATTAATTTGGAAAAACAAATTACACAATTTTCTCAAGTGTATTTACTGCAGGTACGAAATGAGTAGTTTAATACCCACCTCACAGTTAAGTTGCATATGTAGAGAGTTTCAGTGGAATAAGGTTAAAATGCCAACGTTTCGATGTACATATCTTATAACTCACTTAACACAGTTGACATAAATTTAATATAATCATGGTTTCAAATGCACGAAGAAATTATTTGCACAAGATAAATAAGGAAACAGAAAATAGACCGGTTTGCGACTGAAATATTCTATCTGATGATACTTGCACGTGAGTTGGTCCTTAATGTCCTGTGAGGTAGAAGTGCAGCTGGCATAAATTAATATGGCATGTAATATAGTTAATTAAGAGAACTTCTACGGACTGCATTCTATAAGAGATTAATACCTTCTGCGTTGAAGGAGTTGGTAAAAATACGATTTAATATTTTATTTTTCATTTTTAACGAATTTAAAAATTTTTTGTGTACACTACGATAAGGTGCTGGATAATCAATTTTACTTAGAAAAGAAGAACCATTAGTTACGAAGCAGAAAATAGATTGAAATGTTTTTCCAAATTTTAACATATTGTTCCAAATTTTTATTAAAATGGGGTGCTTGCCCCCCCCCCCCAGCACCGCCAAAAATTCCCGGTTGTCGGCCCCTTCTATCGAAAAAAACTCCTTTTCTATCGAACTCGTAAATGCTCTGATTGATTTTTTTATATGTATATATTTTTGTTTTCAGTTTTGTATTTTTTGTATACAATCCATGTTTTTCCTGTAAACTTTTCACATCATAATAATAAAGAAATCGAAAAGCACTTACGTTTCTCTAAAAGACGTTGCTAGAGACGTAAACCTATTTTACGGCTTTAAAGAATTCCGTGGATTTCGACCTCGCCACTACATAAACTCTGCAAGGTACCCTTGCGAAGTGGACATACAATAATTTGGGCTCGGGCCTTAACACGTCGGTGTTCACTGCATTCTACCTCCTTCAACTATTGGAAATGATTAGCGATTAGGTTCCGAATATCATTCGTGTTCAATGAAATCATAAGGTTTTCAACAATTCAATATAATGGGAGTTCGTGGTAACACTACAGTTTTGGTAATATTCCAGAGAAAACTTTCCCACGATCTTCAATGACCTTGAAAAACATTCTATTCGTTCCCCTCTTCAGACCCACACCCTTCTCCCCATCTAAAACCACTTTCACATAGTTAACTTAAAAAAACTATAAGTCAACCAGAACAGCACTTGACTTTGGCAAAATTATTTCACCTTTTTTTTTCAAACAAACTAATAAAAACAAACTAAAAAACGTAATAAATGTTCAGTTAACTGAATTGGAGCAATGAGCTTTTTCGCACAGCATGCTGACATTATGCTGACTCCCATCCATAATCCTCCACATCTACCCAGATTTTCCTCATAATCATTCTTTTTCAAACACACTCCCATTCATTTATCAAACACTTTTCTTAATTTTCTGCATTTTCTTAAAGTTACAATCAAACCTCTCATATCCAGCCAATCACATCTCTTCATTCCTTGTCAACACATACAAAAACTGGTATCAATGGTCTCCATATTTTAATACCTAACACAAACCAAAGCCCTTCAAGGACTGAGACAATCGTGAAACGAACGTGTGAAACAAGCAGCATCGAGCCAATGCAAATTAGAGTTAGCTTTTTGGTATATTGCATTTCCTCACAGAAATAACACACATATGCTTACATGAAACTTGGGCATTCAAAAACTTTTTTCTGTTCTAGCCGAAACTCACTACCAATATTATAATAATAAACTAATATACAATATTAACGAAATATAATTTTTATTTATTACTGTAATTGAATTTCTTTAAAAATAAATTATAAATATTAAACTTTTTTTTTTATTTCTTAAGTACAGTTACATATATTCAATAATGATACAAGCTGATGTGCCACAAATTTACGGCAATTAACCTGAACTTTTCCGTATATTTTCAAAAAAAATATCTTCTGCCGCATAACACAGAATTTGCATAAATCTAAAATAAGTAAGTGCTATATTGATACGGATCTACAATTACGAGACCTGCATTATAGCGCTACGGATGCTCTTCACACTAAAAGGTTTTGCTACTTCAGAGCTATTGACATTAAAAATATCAAGACACTAGAATTTGGTTAAAAAAATCTGATAACAGAAAAAAAAAAAAATTATTTTTTTTCTTGTCATTATTGCTACCAGGGATTCCCAGCTGCGGCTTTGAATATTACGAAATACGTACTATCTACTGAACTCTCAAATTTAGAAAGAGTCAGCACATCTACCACACTCTTCGTAAGTAAACAAAACCAAATACTACAATTGCTGTTAACAGAACAATATACAAAATAAAGAAGTGACCATATAACAGATATGATTAGTTTAACCATTTAATTTGATCACAATAACATTTCGGAAGTTATATCACCAACAGACAGTAAGCTTACATATACCTTTCGCTAAATACATTTCACAAATGACAAACTCTGATTTAGCAACAATTTTCGAGAAATTATATTTATAAACTGAATACATTTTAAGGCTTGATCCTTTGTCCATCCCCTTTTCAAGTGCTGTTTTGTTCTACTTCTTTTTTTCTAGGATTAAAAAAAAAATACAATTCATCCCATAACGTTGGCATTTAAACACAACACCCAAAATGTTACGTCTCACCTAACGGCTGAGAAACATTATAAACAAATAATAATTATGTTATTAATACATTTTACAATAGTGATACAAAAAAATATTTTTATAATGTATTTGGCTGTAACTTAACAGCGAATGAGACTGAAGAAGACCCTATGGTACATAACTATCTATAAGCAGTCAGAAATTTTAATTCTTTCCGTTATTATTTAAACCATTTTAATACCAGATACGGCTTTCTGCAAAATATAGAATTTTGATCTTTCAATGCATTTAACTGTTTACCAAAGATTTAAATAATAAGATTCATGGAAGCCAGTGTTACATTATATACAATTTTTTCTTAACTTCTACGTAGGCATCGCTAGGAGCAAAAAAAGGAATGCAGTGCAGTATAGTATGTACAGTGCGCCAAACATTCTTTCTTTCTTACACAGTGCATTGAAGCAACAAATTGTTTCAAGCTGCTTTTATACAAGTGTTCGGATTATTAAACTTGAATTTGGATTACACTTGATGAAATAATTTAGTTGATTGAATTTTTTAATAACAATGAATCATTTTCCCATTAAAATTTAAAATCCTGAAATACAGAAACCATAGTTCTTCATAAACAAAAACTAAAGAGAGAGATAATGAATCAAAAAGCAAAAGAAGCTCGCTATTCAATTTACCGATCACTATAATGGTAAAAAACAATGATGGTTAAGAACTGCTGGAAGAAAATGATGAGCCATTAGTTTTAAAAAAATAAGCAGACTTTATTTGTTTCATAACTTTACAATTTAGTAGAGATATCTACTGGCGAATGCGCTGAATGCCCACTGGTGAGCTGCCAATTCTTGGCCCATCTTCAAAAAAAATCATATTGAACAAGGACCTCTGAAGAAAAGGTTTAATGGTTTGTTTTACATTTGCATGTGGGCACATGTCTGCCATAGCTAGTTTTTATTTCCCGAAGTTCCCATTCTCACTTTCCAGTTCATGTTTCACGTTTTCTAATGCAATGTAGATGAAAAAATCGGAATAGTAAGACACTGTACAAGTGAAAGACTCCTATCCCAGGGACTCCTCTCCCCTGGGAGAATGTAAACACCAATGTGTTTACAGCTTTGAACAGCTAGTGTGAAAAGAAACCTCTCCTCAATAGACTAACCAACTACTCCGAACAGCACGAATTAAGGTCGTCCGCACCTTCCAAGATAAGAGACTGATACCGGATGAACAAAGACAATGGTGACAGAGGCGAGTTACACAGTCACTTTAAAAGAAGCGTGTCGGGGCGTCTGCATCTTTTACCGACTACCGCATAAATGAAGGAAAACAAAAATAATCTTGGTTCTCCAGATTGGAGATTATGCATGGGTAGTCAAAATAGTTCAACCAAGAAACTTCACTGAAAACAACAGATGGATTTCTAAACACATCACACGCATAAGTTGTAGCACCCCATAAGAAAGGAACAATAAACCCCTCAATTAATAAGCAAACTGGCTTGTAAAAATTAAACTATGACGGACTTGTAACATAGTCTAGTTAATTGCTGATCAAGCCCAGTCCTACTAGTTTTGAGAATAATTACAATGTAAAGTTTTTATTCCAACAGATTTCAATGGTAGCATTGACATAGTACCCACACATAAATGTACCTACCTGGTTTAACGGGTACACTACCAACTGTCTTTGGCTGAGAAGCAGTCGCATCTGTAAGCATTAAGGTCATAAAATATGTATAACTAGCAATATTTCTTACATTTTCTACAAATCTTAGCATTTCAATGTACTTTCTTAAAACTAAATAGGTAAATTAATATAAAATAAGAATTCAAAGCTGTGTTACAATTTAAGATGAGGAATGGTCGTACACATCCTAAAACCATGACAAAACTGACAGGCTCGCATAGAAAACCTCTATTACTAAATAGATTATTGACTTTTGAGAAATACGTGTACTTCCATATCCCATTATCTAGACCATTGTAGGACCTGGAAGAGTACAAATCAATCTTCAACACCTGGTAAATATCTGGGCTTTTAAACTTCTTTTAAATGGTGGCATCGCGGATCCGTGTAAAATATAGTGAAGTTTCCTCTGCGAGAGCCATCACTTTATAGACAAAGCAAGACAGTAATGTTCTCACCAGGAAACACGCTGTTGGTTTTCCATTGCGATGCATTCCTGGTTTCTTTCTCAATTTAAGAATTTTCTTAGACTGCATGGTTGTTTCACCTAAAGAAAGGTTTTGCTGACAACGGGAGTGCTGCGCGCTCTTCTTAGCCAATTATCAGCTATATCAATGATAGTTATCAGCTAATTCTTTAAATTAGATGCCAAAGAAGCCTTGATTAACTCAAAATATGATAACTCTTTTGTTCTCAACCAAAATATTGTGTTTTCCGAGGACTCCACTTTCTAAGTGATGATTTTGGAGCTTTAAGGAAGGCTTGACTTCAGAGCCTAGTTTCCTGATTCCGTTAGACCCTGCCGAGAATGAACAGAATGCATATTGCAATGGCACATATAACACATAATGGCATGATGTTAAACAAAACGAATTTATCATTTCTTCTTAGTATCAGCCTCGTAGAAAACTTATTGAAGCAGAATTCGCAAATCATATCAACCAGAAGGAAAAGAGGAAGTCAGAAATATTGCCGCATAGAAGTCAAGACGCTGGTTCCACTTTTTTATGATTAATAAGTACCCATATATATTGAAATTTACATGGGGAATCAGAAAAATCTGCATTCTTTTTACCTTCGAAGGAACATTAAATGTGTGCAAGCAGTACAAACATAAAGTGAATTGTGAAATAAGCACAGTTAAATCCAATATACCTTGTCGATCTGACGGCGGTTCCGATTTTATCGAGTTCTCTCCTTCAATTACCGTTGGCAGTCCAGCGTTGTTCGCATTATTCTGGAGAAAAAACAAAAATGAAATTTCAAAGAAGGACAATCCCAATAATTTTTTTAAAACGTCATATTAACAAAAATTCAAATAAATTTGATGCGAAACCCTCCCACTATTTTATTTTATTGATTTGATTACTTTTTAAACGTCGTGCCAAAAAGAAAACCTTAATTTTACAAATACTCCGATTTTTAAAACTTCTTTTTTTAAAAATATATGGTAATTTAATAAGCAGATAAATCGTATTCAAAGTACCCTCTTACTACAATTCCCGAATTTTTGACGATAAAATAATAAATTTCGATTAACATACGAATTTAAGGTGAACATTAGAAGCCATTGTCGGAAAATCCTCAGAAAAGTAGGAAGTCCATTCTGTAATCTGTCACATCCTGTACTTTTGGAATTGTAATAAAAACCACACAGAATCGTAGCATATACTGAAAAGGTAGTTTAGAGGGGAAAATACCGATCTTCCCATCCTAGAAGTTCGCTTAATAAGATTTTCCTTGAAAAAAATATATATAAATAAAAGTTGTACACCCATACCAGTGCAATTAGAATATAAAAAAAAAATTAAAAATTCATTCAGTAAAGTGATAGATCCGGTTAATAGATTTTGTCCCCGTAGGGGGGAGTGGATTAGCCACTTCTTCAGGGTACTTGGCGTCCCTGCGGGTATCCCAGCCAAACAACATGAACATGAGCAACATATACTGTTACACCCCAATACATTTACGCAGTACACACAGGGCATAGTCATCTGTACAAGGAGGGGCTCAATAGCTCGGAACCGTTGCCCAAATTGTGTCAGGGTAAGGAGGAAACGGCCTCTCACTGGCTGTTCGATTACGTTATGAAACATTTGGCTCTTTGAGACCAAAAGAGATAGTAGCGCAAAAAGAACTAGTAGGGAAAGTCCTCAACCTCTAGATCCAAAGGGGGATGGCACAATAAGCCTCTTTTGGCTGCGGTGCCGTGGGGCACAGGTCCCTCCCCGATAATCTAATCTAATAGATTTTGTTCGCTAATTTATAGTGAGGTCCTCTGGTAGAAATCAATCTAAATATAAAATTTCAGCTTTCTACGATTTTTAGATATTTCTCCACGCACAAACACAGAGAAAGAGATTATTTTAGGGAAAAAAATACACTTTTTTCGAACTATGAGGACCTAAAAACAGATATTTCAACAGAGTGAAAACTCGAAATTTAAAATGTGAAATCACCTTAAAACAATATAAAGAAAAAGCATTAATTCAGAGTGGCGAGTGTTAATGGGTTACGTCAGCGCAACTTTGAAACCTTTGGCACTTTTGTTTTTTCATACATCTTAACTTTTTCTCTACACTGGCTTTATTTTGAAGTTCACAATCATGGAATAATCTGTGATTGTTTTAAAAAATATAAAATTAAAACAGTCCGGTAGGACAGTTGTATAAGGGTTGATCGTCAAAAACTGCAAGAAAAAGCGTAACGTTGAAAAACACCCAACTTTGACAATTTTTTTCTCTTTTTCCATAAAAGATAAAATTCCCAAATTTTCTTTAAAATATTAGACAAATCCTCCTTTATGACTGTAATTTTTTGCAACAACATAGATTAAATAGATTTCGAGAAATACGTTGCTGAAAATGTTTATTCCATGATTACACACTTCAAGTAAAATCGTTTATAATATCTTTCATAGACTCTCATGTTTTTCTTATTTCTGTTGGGATTAGAATTTTCAACCACCTTGAAATGGTGAATGGATAAATTTAAATTCGAGATCGATCGGCAAAAAGGAAAAAATGCATGCTATGACATAAAATCAATAATACTATCTAACTCTGTTAATATGGTAAAAAGGATGAGGTTGCATATGCTAATTTAAATTCAAATTAGTTTGTTTAAATTCAACTCACATTAATAATAGGTTTAACATCTTCGGGTTCCGAATACGCCTCCTCATGGGATCGGGTATCCCACATTCCTTCTTGACTATCTTCGTCCGCACTCTCACTCTATAAGTAATACAAACACAGATTAATTGTTTATTTTTATGTTCTACAAACTAATTCATTCGTCTTAGCAGACTTTATATGCAGTTGCTAAGTCTTTCATAAACACCACAACCTACTACATTAAATGAGTGCACTAAATTTCAGCGTATAAACAACAGATAATATTATATTTAATAATATATATTAAACATATTATTATGTTTACAAGCAAGTAAAACACTAGTTTGTGACAATATACAATTTTATTGAACAATCTTCTACCATCTAGGGAACGACATCAATTATCCCGTGATCCCAAAGGTTTAATACTTTCGTCCCAAATATTACTTCATACTAATTTTCGGACCTTACACTATTTCAATTCAAATAATTGTGGAAGAACAAACAAGATGGAACTTGAAATGCATTAATTAGTGTGCATTAGTGTCCTGCCCAAATTGCAAAAAGATTGTTGCAAGTCATGGCAGCATGCATCGTAACTAGCTGGTCAGCTAAGAACATACTATAGAATACATTAATCCGTTTCTCAGCAGGCAATTCTTAGAACTGGAATCTAACAGACGCACCAAATCCAGAGCCTTATCTTTTTTAGAAAAAATGCGTCCTTAGATGTTTATAAGAAGGTTCGTCAGAAGTCACCACATTGTCTTCCTAGCATTATTGTCACAGGAATTAATGTTTCGAGTACTAACCTCCTTTATAAAGGTGCTTTTCACTTGAGGTGACATAGCCTAGCTTAATCAAATGAGCAGTGATTATTTGAGTGAGGTTGATTACTTTGTTTGTTATTTTTCGAGACGGAACTTTATGATGGTTCAAAAATATGTCATATTTTGTACCGTTTACAGGAAGAGAAAATTTAAGAGCAGGCAGTTGGACTTCGCGTAGGAGACGAATGTACTAACTTAAATACTGAGTTATCCACTTCCCATACGCTGACTTTGATAAAGGAACTACACAAAAGGGGCCGAAAGATACACCAGCAAGAACTTAAGATTTATATTAACAAGTAAAAATTCATGCTTTTAAAAATATTGTACACTTACTACAAAATCGTCCGATGCCGGCTGAGAATGTTGATTAGGCAAACATGGCATTTTTGCAGGATTATAAATGTCACTATAATCAGATTTACCCTTACGCTTACGAGCAGCTACTGCAGCTGAGGTGTCTGTAGTTGAATATTGAGGATTGAGGGCCGTTTGCGGTGGAGAGACAACAGGTTGAGGTGTCGTTGGAGAGACTTTTTGCTGCACCATCTGCGCTCGTCCAACTGATCTAAACAAAACACAGGGCGCATTCTCAACAGATTCAGATTGAAAAAATAATAAAAACAACAGATTAACGATGTTTAACAAAATCGCCATCGTCAAATCTTTCAGCAATTTCTGCGTTACTGAGAGGTTATGAGAGTTTATAACAAAGGTTACTACACACATTTTCCAGAGACAAGATTAATTTTGTTAAAATTGTTTTACATAAAAAATGCGTTTGTTTTATTAGAAAAATTTATGTTATGTTCTTATATTTATCTAGTAATTGATTTAAGTATCTATTACATATTTCCCTTTATTTAAAATATATTGTGAGAGCGAGAGAACGAATTTATCTCAGTAAAAATAATTATAATTAATTATTTTCTAATAATTATTAATAAATTATTAACTAATTTTCATTATTAGCCTTAAACATATAATAGTAATTGAGATCTCCCTTAAACAAATATTGTGACCTCTTGTGATTCAGAAGGTGATGATCGAGAATTCTAAAATGAATTCTAAAGTAACCTGAACCTTACGAACTTCTTGGGTAACAATTCTCAAAAGAAACGTAAGTGCCAAGTTGTTGAGTTTGGGAAATTTAGTGGATAAGATCCGTAAATTATTTAAATAAATTAAAAATTCCGAATGCCTGAAATCACCAAAAATACCTCATTTAACTCAGTTAAGGCAAGCATAAAACAACTTAGAGATATTTATGTCACAGAATCTTTTGTTTCCGACAGAATTTTGGACATTCACTCATCTTCAGAGTTCAGGAGCTCAGAATTGTGACATGTTTTGCTCATTCTGTTCAATTTGTTCGGTACATCTTATTTTTAGCAATTCTTGAAATGGATGAATGGTAAGGACAGCAAATAGGGTATTAGGAGCCGCAATAACTGCTAAAGCTCAGCATTGTGGACCCTATCTCCCAGAGTAAAAAATTTAGTGACTTTTTTTTTTGTACATCAACTGCAGGGACATTAGCGTCCATAGTATTTAATGTTTCTACATTCCTCAAGCCGTAAGATTTTTCTACATTGAGGTTACAGTGTATATTTGATGCTTCAGCCACATTGAGTACAAAGTGTAATTTGAAATTTAATTTCAGAAGGCATGATAGATGAAGTAGCTTGATTCGAAGAGCTGAAAAATTTCGATGGCTTTAGGCAATACTGAAGACCATTTTAAGAGACTAAACTCTATATACGTAATTAAAACTTGCAGTAATTAAGCTTTTGTCATGCACCGTTGGTGAGTTTGAACCAAATATTGTAGTAGTAGTGGAAGGTCTAAATTTTTTAACGAATTTGATGAGCAAGACATTGATGATAAAGATGAACAAAAAATCCGAAACTGATTAAAGCAATATATACATGCTAAATATTTCACAATTTACTTTACAGCACTGCGGCGCTAAAGCTAAGTTGTAGCTATGTTATAGCTAGCTTGAATAAAATGTCACTATAGGTCTTCTTCATCAACTTAGAACTCATGTAGTCGTTATAAACCAGTTAATAAAGTCTATGTGCATATAAAACATCTTTTATATATATATATATATTTCTTCTACTTTTAATTATATTTCTGCGAACAATTCGATTTGCGACCGAACGACTAATTTAGTGTTAATTTTTAAACATGATCTAAATGCTTTATAATTTTTTGTGCGCCGTCTTTTAGGAGATAAATCTTAGACCAGAAAAGTCCAGAAACAAAAGTTGCAATAATAGGGCTGTGGGCGCTAATAACCTTGCTGTTGATGCGCCGGGAAAAAAATTAAAAAAAATGTAGGGCTGAGGCAAAAACTTTCTCAAGTTTTGTAATTACTATATTTTGGTTAACTGAAGAATAAACACGTATTTAGTTTTTCATTTTTAAGTTTAGAATGAATTACACAGCCTGCAAAAAGCGGAAAAACGCAGAACTCTTTCGCTCCAACGAAAATTGAAGCATTATTTTTTACGAGTTCATCTTTAGGGAGGTGCAAATTTATATATACCTTAGTTTTCACTATGAAAATTTCATTAATAAACTGGTCTTGGCTTAAATCCAGAACACCTATACTTCAAAGAAAGCGGTTGTCGCGCCCGATCGAAGCTCTTTATTCTTCAACTTCCAATATATGTGCTATTTCACACACTCTAGAAATTTTTAATTAATAACTGAAGAACGACCTGATCTTGTCCAGTAATTCCATTTTTGAACTGTATAACCAAAACGCTACCGCCCTTGTTGATTTAAGAAACACGGATGTTTCTTTTAATAAAGAAGTCTCAGTCCCGAAACTCACAATTTGTTTCTTTGATTGCAAATTGTGATGGGGTAGTTAACTGACTAAAGAGTTAGTCAAAAAATGGACACCGGTTTAAAGCACGAAAACCAACAAAAAGGATGTAATATCAATCTTTAAAGATTAACATTTTTTTCATGCACAAAGACTTTTGTAACGACTTAATAGTGAAGTACGTTGATTTTCTTGCATGATAAATGCATTTTTAATCAAACTCAAAGGACTTTACCGCTATTCCTATGAAGCTTCTTATTGCACATTAGAAGCAATACTAACAATTTACACTTAAGTCTGATACACTAATTACAAGTAATGAAACATTAGATTACTTTGTCTGGATTGTTTAGATGTGGAAATAGGCGTGAGCGCAAAGAATAAATTAATAAAAAATGTTAAGATTTAACTTGATAAGTCTACTGCTAATTCTTACTACATTTGTTCTCGCCTATTTGCACATACTAGAAACACCTGCTTCCCTAAAGATACATACCCCCCTTTATTTAATGACATAACGTCATGTTCCAAGGTTTTAGGTGTGCCCTGGTGATGACTTTCAGTTGACCTCCAGGAGACTGCCGCAAGGCCTTTGATTCTCAACTCTTCAGCTGTTTGAAGAAGCGTACTTAACTGGGACTAAAAAGAAATACAATATCAATAGAAAATTCTTACAATTGAACCATTTGGAAGGCAACCATATCACATGTTAACGATTCTGGTAAATTTTGACAAGCTTAATTTAATACAAACTAGGGCTGTGAAGTTTAAACTTCAATACACCTAAGAAAAACAATAACGATAGAATTGTTTCAAGTATCTTACACGTTATATGTCTTTACCCATAGCTTAAAATAATTACTAATTACTTAGGTAACCTCGTTTTACAACAAAAGCAAGTCAACTAAACTATTAAGTTTCAATCTTGAAACAAACAATACATAGTTTATAACTTGTAAACAGATTAATTGTTTTTTAAAGTCAGCTTAATCATATACAAATTTCCTTTGATAAGTTTATCTGATAAGGATAGGAAAATACATAATAAACAGGAAATAAGATTTAAACTAATACGCATATTTTATTTTAATACAGCTTACATATTATTAATATGTAAGAAATAACAAAATATATATACTTTCTAATAATTTGGCATTTATCGTTCAATGTTCTCACTGGAAAAATCTGCAAGATAAACTACAGTCAGGATACTTCACAAGTTCACATTAAGTTAGCAATAGTTCAGCCCATTGTTCCCCAAACTTAAAGTACTCCCTATTTTAAAGGTTGGCCCGCAAAAAAATCTGGAATGACACCCTCTATCAACTTTTACGTCGACAAATTTCTTAGTTCTAATTCTAAAACGACCAAATTTCCACAAATATTAGTTTCTTTAGTGGGGCACATACATACTCAGAATATAAAAGCACTCCCATAAATCAATCATCCCATCTATCTATAATCGCTTACACTAATTTAATACACACAAAGTCTGTTACGCGAAAGTTGAAGCAATTATTAGGTTTCAGATAACAACAAACTAACTCCAGGCTCATTATTTAACATTCACACATACGGATTCCACGTAAAAATACATTTCACAGGAAGAAGTCACAACAGATGCTGTTGAATTTATTCGAAAGCCCCTCTCTTTTCTAGAAGTATACAAGAAACCGATTGGTGATTACCAAAAATCTGTAAAATGAAAAAAGTGTTCTGGAAATTACAATTTGAGGTCAAGCGATTTCGCTTTTTAACATTATAAAAAGTATATAGACTAGATAAGTATAATTTCAATTTGGAGGAAAGCGAAAGCAAACTCACGCCTTCCTGAAATTAAAATAAATGTTTCAAAATAAAAAAGATAACAGACTAGTGCGCATACGCAAGTACGAAAACCATTTAAATCATTTTTGAGAAAATTCGATAGCGTACTTAAGTATTTTATAAATTTTATTTAAATACCATTTTATAAATTTTTGGACGTTTCGACAATCGTTGAATGACAACTTCTAAAGCGAACAGTTAGGTATTTTACTATTTGTGGAAAAAGAATACGAGTTTGTATTAGCTTTATGTGACCGTAAAAATTCATATTAGGGATTCAATTAGCGAAGAATCCGTCTTTTGCCAACGCTTTGAGTTTTCTGTAACCAATCAACCCGCATAGCCACGCCCTGAAAAAGGCAATACATTTGCCGAAACGTTGGCAAAAGACGGATTGTTTTTGTTTCTTGTTCTGGACCGATTCCTCAATATGAAAAATACATTAATAGTGGCAAGGGGAACCGTTATTATTAAAGTTTATATAAAAAAAAGACAAATAGGAGGGGAATTTTGCAAAAACCCAGTTTTATGTAGGTAAATATTCTTAATAAGATACTGTTGTTAAAAATGAGGTTCGGAGAAGCGACAGCCTCAATGTAATGAACATAAGAGATAGTGAATAGATGTGAAAATAATTATCTATTTTTATTATTGGGTCGCAGGTAGATGATCACAAAGAATTACATTTCACTTAACGAATAAAAATTTAGAAAGTTGTTATACCATTCTTTTACTACGTGGCTATAATAAAGTTATAAGAAGGCAAAACAAACCGATAAAAAAAAGCAAAAACACTATTTTTTTCAGATGGGCCTTACGTCTAATTCCCAATCACTTGTCGTGGGCGGAAGAGGACAGTAAACATACTTTACCATAAATTTCTTATATTAACCATTAAATAAAATGCAAGGCCTCGGCCTGGACACGAACCCAGTACCACAAAGGTCGCCGTCCCTATAAACGGATCAACCCACCATAATATCGAAGTGTAATGGTAATTCCCTAGATTTTTAAACGCAAAGTTATAGTCATATCCCACGGTGATGCCCAAAACTCAACTTCGAAATTTGATACGATTGCACTACCTGCAGTAATCAGTAGTCAATAAAGAGTGCTGTAAGCAAAACAATCAGAAACCTAAACTGACAGTTCGAGGATCGTAGCAGTCTAGCCTCCACTCTGATGTCCAAATATTATCTTATACAATCATTAACTGAAGTTTATCAAAACAAAAATATTCACATTTTCTGTTTTGTTTTTCCTCCATGAGTATATTTTTATTCAACATGTGAAAAGACTTTTTACTTTATTTTAATGTTTACAAACTCAATGAGTTGAAAAAAGAAAAAAGAAGGAAATGCTCAGAAGAGTTTCAGTAACAAATTTGCACAAAACAAGGTCATTTTATGAAGACTACAATTAGTGAAATTATTAAACCGCCACCTTCAGGAGCTCTATTTTTTTTTTAAAGTAATAGCCTAACGAAAATTTACCGGCTCTTTCTAATTAACTTACATTTTCTACATTAATTTCTCCTTTATACATGAATTCTACTAATGCTTTAATGTCTTCAAATTTAACATCTTTCAAAATTACTATAGGATCCTTCTCTTCGTGTTTAGAAAATATGGAATCAAAATATGTGCTGCAGGCACTCAACATCATCTGGAAAAGACCAAATAAACATTTGTCAATTGTATCAGTTAAGTATGTGTCCATTAGTTATTAAGCTTAAAAATATGCAAATCACGTAAAAGAAAATTTCAATGAATTTACTTCTAGTCTAACTTGTTCAGCTTAGGTGAGAATTGTTATCCAAAGGAGGCCTTTCTTGGATGGCCTCCAAATGGATGGTTGTACGTTTAGGGCATTTTTGAGACATCAAATTTCTCGTAAGTACAAAAATCTAAAGGTTGGGCAAGACTGGTTGGTGGAAACATCAGGCCCTCAGGCAGTTTCAACCGTAATTTACTCGCAAAATTTAAAACTATATTATCCAAACAAGACAGGGGAAGGCGATGTTTTCTTGGGTCCTCTGCGTGGCAACTGCAAATTAAGGAAACATTGCCTAACGTTGGTCAGTGGAGTATTTATCCGAAAAAAGAGCACATATTGGATGAGAGCGAAGAGCTTTTATGGTTAAGGACGTCTACTTAGAGAAAAAAAAATGCACGCACTTTAGCTTCGCCCTGAACTATATACTTATGCCCATAGAAGCTTCGGATAGAGTAGTATTTTCTTTTCTACTGACTGATAATTATATTAACACACATTACTCCTAGATATAATCAAACGACTGGAGTAGTGCTCTAACTAATAGGCGTCACAATGTCACAGTAGGACAACTTGGTTCGAGGTGGCATAGGCAAACTACCCAACTTTAACAAAATCAAATCAAAATATTATAAATCATAAGCAGATGTATTGAAACTTAAGGAGCGTCAGCAAATTGTATGAGGTATTGGTACACGGACTATTCTCAATGCAATGGCTACCTCTAGATTAGCTCTGGTTAGAACTAAGGAGGCACCTAGCTGAACTTGAAAGTCGGGAATTGTAATCCAGGCTTCTCCATTCAACTGATTCTGTTCGAAGGCATACTTACTTGAATTAATAAGAGTAGTAGTACTTAACATCGACGACACAACAAATTTACAACTAAAGAAAGCGGCTGGCAAAAGGGCCTACCTTATGTGCCCGAAGTGTTTTTCCTTCACAAGCTAGCGTCACGTCGCAAAAGCTCTCCCTCTCTAATAACTGGGCGAACATAACCTGAAGATTGGAATGGTGGTACTTCCACCGTAGGCAGTACTGCTGCGCTACTAAATCCATTTGGTCAGGTAGAGGCATTTTCAGCTTGTTTTTTTGCTTCCAAGCAAAATTATCAAGGATCTAACATGAATATCACAATTCTCCCTGCCCTTCTGTAATCAGTTTCAAATGAAGATCATCTTGTCAACCTCTCCTGTAAAACAAAAATAAAATGTTAAATGAAGTAACAAAAAAAAAAAATTCTGAAATAAATTTAAAAAATCTAGAGATGCGAAACTACTATTATACAATTTGCTGTTGCTTATTTTCTAGGCGTTTTTTTCTTTTATATTATGAATTTTAGTCTGTTAAGAATACTACTTGAAAAATCGTCATTATACATCCTCGAAAGCTTTGGCTCTAATATTATACAGTATATCTGTATCACATCAGAGCCAAAGCTCTCTGTATCTCTGATACACAAATGTACTCGTGTAGTGTGAAGGTTATACATCTAATTTGGCTACTAAGTGCCTGGAAAGGCGGTTTGTTACAGCTGACTTTTATTTTTGTTTTCATTATATATTGGGTTAAGATACTAGAGTCTGATCTAAAATTAACTAGGGCATTTACACCTTGCAGACGATGCCTAAATTAATTAAAAAGTAGACACAAATAACTTATACCAAATATACATAGATTGGACATCATCAAAACTCAATCAAGAAAACAACGACGAAATCAATTGCAGTAACCTACCTGATTGTAGCCGCAACAAAATATAACTTCCTTTGAAGTACATATATCTCTGTAAATCAGAACTGAATTGTTTGGCAATTGGATAAAAATGATTTTTCAGGACTTGCACCAAGCAAATCAGAGTTCAGATTACTATGACATTTAAACATGAAGAAATAAAATTCATGAATTTGAAATTTAACACTCATTTTGTAACATTTTCTACCCTAAAAAAAATAAAGATGTTCCCTTCTAGCCTAAGCGGCGTAGTTAAAAATTTACTTAGGAAGGGATGTGATATTTTTTGTTCCATTGTAGTCTTTACAAAACACCTTTTTTCACTTTGGCAGTGACCAGTATACCATGCTAAAAACAGTGATCAACATGTACTGGTTAGGAACCAATTGTAGGTATTCTCAAGTAATATTTAATTTCAACAAACTTATAGCAACTCTAACCATCACGTATTGGACACAAGAAAAGCATTAGAGTTTGACTCAAGGCTACGAGTTTCAAACAATATCACCTTCGCAAACTCGGATCTCTTAAGTGTTCAACCTGTAACTTTTGTTAGACAAGATAATCAAAAACTCTAGTAGAATATAGGATTGCACTCTTGAAAATTAAAGATAAACATTGAAGCATGATAGTATAATGTATAAGAAATAAGAAGTTTAAAAATAACATTTTTCAAAATTTTCAGACGGGATACATACTCTTTGAAGCCTGCTTGTCTAAACAAAGTCTAGACCAAAGGCACACTTAAAAGACACCTAAATTAATCATCGACTGAACACCACTATATCCATTTCCACTAGACCATTCATTCCAAGGTTACGGAATATTCAATATACGTTTTTTAGGGATATCGCACTCGTTTTTCAACAAGCTACGAAAATAAGACCGCAACAATGAAAACAACAAGTGCAGTGGCGTTAGATATTTCCAAGAAAAATTATTAAAATGAAGATCTATAAGGTGTGACGTCACGTCTTAGATGTACACAAAAAAGCTGCCTTAGTTTGGATTAGATTAGATTTAAGCATGGAACAGGCTGAATTCCCTACGCACTGTAGCCATTACTGTTTTGGCAACCACTACATTTAGTTGAGTAAAACCTAAACCACCACAAACAACCTCCACTACAAATGACACGATCACATCTCTACTGCGCCCCTGAAGAAAGCCACTCGTGTAGATAGATTACTTAATTCAAGTGGTACAACATTAAATTACGAAATAAGAAGATATCGAATGAGAGAACAAAAATAAATTAGTGAGCTTTACTGTTGAAAGGTCTTGTGTGAACGGCCGAAATACGACAAAAGAAAGTTACTTCTGAAAAAGTACGAATATGTGTGAGACTTTCCAGAATGTAAACGGCATTCATCTTTATGACATGTACCAAGCACAATGACAGAATTTTTTTTTTTAACAGAATGACACATTTGACCTTACTTCAATTTAATTTTACATGGACCACTGCTACTGGGTTTCGTAGTGTGGATAAGCATCAACCTTTAAACATACATATTCAATTTGAAGAATCTTAGTTGTATAAACATAATTTCTTAAAAACTTTCGTCACGCCGACTAGGATGGAGTTAATTGGTTTCTTTTAGGAAGTCTGTAGAATTCTCACTTATTCACCCCGAGATTAACAGAAATGTAAGGCTTTTTTGAAATTATTCTTACAGACAAGCTGGGAAACTATTGGGGTGAGTAAAACAAAATTTAAAGAGTTAAAATGAATTATTATTTTTTCTTTCATCAAATTTCTTCTAACTTTCGAAATACAGTCTATATTTCGGTTAGTTAGTTGCCACTAGAAGCCTTGCTGTTCGATCCCCTGCCGGTACCACTCTGTGAGTTTCGACTGGAAAAAGTCTTCTACTCCAGTTTTTAGCTCCTACAATCTCTTCAATGTTTTCCCCATAAGAAAGTGAGCCATTGCTCGGAAAAAGATAAAAGTCCGAAGGCGCAAGATCAGGGCTATAGGGAGGGTGCGGTAGAAGTCGGGAAGTGTGCGGCCGGGCGTTGTCCTGCTGCAGCAAAACATTCTTCTCATTCACCAAAGCGGGGTATCGCCTCTCCAAAACCTCGTGCATTCGTTGCAGCTGTTCCCAACAAAGCTTAGAATCGACAGAACGTCATTCCGAAACAAACTCATAGTGGATTACACCTTCAAAATTAAAAAAAAAACCGACAGCAATGTCTTCTTTTCAAATTGACATCGCCTTGCGACTGGTAGAGCGGGCTGGCCTCGACCTATCTACTGTCCTGATGAGTTAGGATTACGCCAGTAAATCCACTTTTAATGAAACGTTCGCCACTTGGATTTTGAAGGTGCGAACGGCAAGTTTCCTTCCAGGCAACGTTCGGCTTGCTGCAAGGTGAGTTCTTGTGGAACTTCTCTACATGGTCTCTTCACTTTACCTAATTTCTGTAAGTGGCGATTCACTCTTGACTGTGGCAAACGAAGTTTGGAGGATAGCTGCCGAGTACTTTTTGTGGGATCATCTTCAATAGCGTGTCGTAGAGCCTCGCTGTCCACAACACACGGTCGCCCTGAGCCTGCCTACCTTTCCAAGCTTGTATCGCCAATTTCAAAATTTTCAAATCATTAAAGTTAGATTCCTCTTCAACTTTCCGTATCAAACGCGTGGTTTTGGCGGCTGTAAATTTTCTTTTCCAGTAATGTCGCAAAATTACTTGAATTCCATACCTCAACGTCATTTTAATTGAAAGAATGCCAAACAAGTACTGAGCCTCAAATTATTAGAGAGACATTATGTTTACAAAATGATTCAATATAGTATTAGGATTAAAAAGATACCAATAACAACAACATTGGAATTAACAGAGTGAGAAAGAAAGGTCAATAAACATCGACTAATTAAAAACGGTCTTTTTTTTACTCACCCCAATACATAACTATTTTGGTTCCCCAATGAAGATCGGATTCCCAATATGGTTAAGCACTGTAACTACTTAACTTATACAAATGAAAAAAGTGCTGCACAGAAAACTGAAAGCGACTGATTCTGATAAGGCATTTTCAGAGTACATCAACATAAGGGCAGAGCTGAAGGTTTCAATAAAAAAAAAATTGAGATAGGATAGGACATTTTTAGGTATAAAAAATGGTTGTGATCCTGTTCATCACAGATCCTGTCCTCATCGTTACAGCAAAGGGTTGACTTCAATGTATACCAATATATTGGTATACTCTTCCTGAAGAAGCTTCGACTGTCAGATATTTCCACGGATTCTATACAAGTTTATTAACTTTTTTGAAGTATCGCCTGACGTGGTTTGTGACGAGATTCTTCCCTTTTTCCTCTAAATCAACCTCCTTATGCCGTCCTTTGAGCCTAACATTTAACTAGTCTATAAGGATAGGTGTTTTGTCTGATAGATGGAAAAGCAAATGTACACCAATCCCTAAAAATAGGTATTCAAACTCGATCGATAACTTTCGACCAACCTTGGGATGGCAGACTTTAAGCAAGCTTTTAGAAAGTCACATTCTCTCACATGGTTCTATTAAATAATTTTCTCTCTAAAAAGCAACACGCCTAGTTTCACAAACTAGGCTACTTTTGGAAGCTTTTTATGAGAGGTTTCAGATTGACACGATATACTTTATTGTTGTTTTTAAGAAACTGGTACGGTGGAGGATTTACTATCCGACCATTCAATGGTTTTCAACGTATTTGAGAAAAAGAAAACGAAATGGAAGTACTTCTTCAGTTGAGATAGATGTTACATTGGGAATTCCACAAGGATCTAAGTTGGGACTAAGACGTTTATGGCTTTCATGAAGAATGCGCCAGATGGTTTCGAAAATACAAGTTCCTTTTTCTGCCGATGATTCGATTTTTTTTTTTTAAAGAATAATAAGAGACTCTTAGATGTCACAAAAAGACCTGAATTACCTGAATGGACGGTCGAAAAAGAACTGTTTAGACCTAAACATTTGTAAATGCGCAGAAATTGCGTTCATTAGGAAGAAAAAGCCGTATTAGATCTCTTACACTCACGAGATTTTCTTTTAAATAGTTGAATTAGTGAGGTACTCCAATTCAAACAGCACACTGATGAAGTGTAAAACATGGCAGCTAAATCTACAGGTTTTATGTTAAGACATTGCATGGACATCATGGTATAATAAACTTGAGTACGATTCCCTTACCGTGCACAGCAGGTGAAATACAGCAGTTAGAAAAGTTGCAGAAGAAATTTGTCTGCTCCCTAATATATTGAATGCAGTAAAATGACGACGAGGTCTATTTGTATTCCTTGAGGATAGGCACTGAGGAATGATCGAGGCCGATTGTGCCAAAATCTTATTTAGAATGAGATTCCAATTTGCACTTGTCAGACACAGACGAGTCACAGTGTTTAACATTTGTCATATTTCCAATGCACATGCAGCGAATAGAAAAGTGGAAGACAGATGCTGTAGAAGGTAGCACAATTCAATACCCGATGAATTGGACATGTTTAGATCGGATAGATTTGATATAAATGTATATAATAAGTGGTTCTGCTTTACAACGTGAAGTTGTTTAACGACACATCATACTTATCTGTCATAAAATAACATATTTTGGAGCAAGGAGTGTGATTAAATTAATGAATTTCGCGTTTCGGTCAATGATAATGCCGGCCTTGTTCATCGACGGCTCGCTTGAAAAGGATAGGTGATGGTAGAAAGACTTACTTGTTAAGGACAAGGAACTTTTGATCTGGCTTTCGACAGTCAGAAGTTGCCAGTTTATTCAAATTCTCATTTAACTTTGTTATAATATCCTCACTTTTCAATAACTCACTAGAGAAGCTGCATCTCAAACTACTTTCTCCGATGTTGCCATATTCCAAATAGTATATTTATTCATATTTGGACTCTGAAAACCATTAAAATACGAAACTGAAACGACTGCATCCTGAATTACAGCGCGAAAAGTGCTATAAATTAAAATTAAAGCGCGCACCTACAGCTTGTACTTTGATAATAACCTTCAAACGACCCGACATCCATACTGTGTATTTCATTTTCACCACTATGACCTTAATTGTGGATCGTCATTAATTTTTTTTTTATATATTTATATATTATACATATATATTAATATATATTATACGCAAATTATTATTATTATTTAAGGTTAGAAGGTTTTAAGGTTAGAGGGCGAAAGCTCATATTTTAATATAAACAATTTTTTTCTAACAAAAGGATTCATACAAATATATCATGCATTTAATGTACATAGAGTTAAATTAATCCACTTGTGACTTGCCTACTTGCAACAGAATGGATCCACCAAGCCTTTTAAGTTCTTATTTCAGGTGGAGAGGCCTGCAAGAGTGGACTTTCACGGCCAGGCAACTCAGTATATGGGTAGCTTAATGACAGAGGAGCTGGAGGCGTAGGAATAATCCAAGATTTAATATCTTGGTTAGCCTAGGTAGGCTAGCCAGTCTTCATGAAGAGCACGTTGTAATATTTATTTGTGCTGCTGGATTATTAGATGAGGGACAATTAATTTAGAAGTTTTCTTCTGGTCAGCCAGACACCTCACAAAAAGGCTGGGGAATATCCTATAAAGTCTCTTCAAAGATAGTGTGGGACTGCTTGAAGATCCTGATGAGAATTATTAGTACAAATATGAAGGATTCTAAGAGAGAAAAAGGACAGTGTGGTTGAGGAGGCAAAGATCATTATGGGCCTTTGAGCCATTAGAAGAATAAGATATTTTTCGTATATTTAGGTAATAATCAGGATATGAGGCGTCAGTCCGCTGGGCTTGAAGGATCTCTTTTAAAGCTTTTAAAGGACCTGAATTAGTTATGGATTACGAAATACCTCTCAAGTGCAACCATCAATAGTCACAGGAGTGGAAATCCCTGGCCAGAAGCAGGAGAAAATGTTCCATTGCTTGCTGCTCGCCAAATTTAATTTATTGTTTTAACGGGCGAATATTCGGATGATTAGGCCTCTTAAAGAACCTCTGCATACTAAAGGAACTATGCCTCTCATGAGGATATCAGCGGATAGACTTTGTAAATTTTGTCAGAAAGATGAAGAAACAGCACTGCACTTAATGTATAGGTGCGAAGAACTAATTGACTGAGAGTGTGCCTACTTGGAGAAGAAAAAATTCTTTATCTTCATACATTGCCTAAGAAGTCCCTCACCATACTCCTAAGTCTAATCAAATAATAGGACTGAAGAGGGTATTTCAACTGGTAGTTATCACAATAGATTTTTTTTCATTCTATAATGTTTCGGATTTGCAATCTTCTTCGCTACTGATCATGTTTCTAACCATTGTCACACAGTCAGATTCACCTTCAATGAATGAGACCACAATAACTTCAAAGTTATGAGATACAACTTCTGAGTTTAATGTAAAGAATTTATAACTGCCATTATTTCAGTTTCTGTCGCATGTATCATCAGAAAAGTCAAGAGATTCACCAGTAAAGAGTCCTGCATTGCTTTAGATTAAGAATTTAACTCACAATGATAAAGTTTCTGACTACTAAAATCTATCTATCTAGCAGTGAAAAATTCATGCATCAGATCTCTGTATAAAACTTTATTTTTCACTCATAAATATGCTCACTACTACTATCCAGTTTGTATCATGTACAGTATTTGGCTGCCTCTTATTAAGTTTCTTTCACAAAATACATTATCTGATAAGTCAAGAAATTTATCAGTAGAGAGTCGTACATTATGTTTGTGTAACAAATTTGAGTTCCAATGATAAAAGTTTGTCAACTAATAACAATATTCACATACATGATTCATGAATAACTGAAATCCAAAAGTAAATTAAATTACCAAAGTTAAATTACAATATTTAACTAAATATTTCTTTTGTTATTCTAATGCAAACACTTAAGTTTGACAAATATTACAGATGTTATGAGAAAGATTTTAAGATGAATGTAAAGATAGGATAGACTGATCAGTTGGCTGCCCAAAGAGACCAAAGAAGAGTCGTTACTTTAATTAAGTGCAGAACGGATCTGTTAAACCTAAATGTGGTATAAGATGACAAATAAAACGGTGTGCAATTCTTGGTGGTGTGTCCTATCCTTTCTCCATTCAGAATGAAATACTTATTCTAAACTATTAAGTACAGAAAAATTGATGGAATACCACAATGGCAAAAATTGAAAACTCTGATGTAAGTGAGGCTGACATGTATTACATATAGACTGTATAATTGGAAAATTTAATTACTTACAATAACATTACAAACTTCGCAGACTGTAGTTCTACCATGACAGTCATTGCTTATTAACACAAGAATTTTGTTGTTAGTACTATTTTCTAGTCACTTTCTATATTTATTGTAAATAGTAGTTATAGAACGAAGACGTTAATTATCTACACACTGTTTCCCAGTACACAAAATAGTTCACTATTAAGATCGTAATTAAAAATTGTTTAACCTTCTTTTTAAAGAAAAAAAAGAAATAGTTGTCTACCACAATTAAAACATGAAATGAATGTTTTATTTCAGCCTCGTAATAACGTAAAATTAGGAAGAAATCTTTGACTGAACTCAATTAAGAGTGAATATTCTTTGACCAACTTTGAACAATTTTGCACAATTCTAAAGCATAACACGGCTAAGTGAACAATTGTTAAATTACACTAAAATAATTTCCTGTATCTTTTTCTTTGTGAAAAAGAAACAAAAAATCAAACGTGAAAGATACAAAAAAAGAAGAAAAGTATTTCGATTATCTTATGTTTAAAGTAAGTATAAATATGAGAGAAGAGGTAAATTCAAGTTGTAAATGAAACAAGGAATTAGAATAAAATGTGCAGCAAATTAACTAATTGTGGTGACAGCAAGAAAAAAAAACAAAATAAAGAAACCAAAAAAAAATGGTGTTTTCCTATTAGAAAACGAATTCTCGAAATTAGATTAATAACATTGTAATTACCATTCTAAAGATTATTTCACTTCATTAATTTTTTTTTATTTCTTGAACTACTCAATCCTAAGATACTCTTAAATCATTCCCGACACGAGTGTCTATAAGTAACTTAATTTACTTCCATTTTTTTTTTTTTTTTTTTTTTTGAAATAAAAAAGTTGATCGATATGGTTGTTTAGGCTGCAGATTTAATTTTGAATCTAACATATCTAACTTGTTGGGTCTTATACAGTTAATGTTTATGTTAAGATTCAAAGTTACATTTTAAAAAGTATCAGAAAACAATAAAAATAAATAAATAAATAAATCAAATATTGTCAGTTGATGAAGCGTTTTAAAAGGCACGTTAAATAAACAAAATTTAAAGTTTGGCTACTCACCTAGTCTCTCAAGACTAAAAATGCCTCCTTTAATTCTAACCCAAGAAATTAATCCAAACTGAATGAAAGATGTTTACTCTTGCTCACTAAGTTGCCCGACAGTCTCGATTAAGATAAACAAAAAAAAAATGTATATACACAATTAATAATAATACTTTAAATACTAATAGTCACAGGCATGAGGATAGAAACAATTAAAAACACATGACTTTGAAGATAAGTAAATAACTAAAGGAGATGTTCAAAACAGCAAACACGTTCGAAGTGGGAAGCCGTCCTTTTCTGGCTTCTCTTCATAAGAATGTGACAGCGCCATATTAGCTATTAACATCGCGAGTACCACTAAAATATTAATATACCACTCTCGGCTCTATCATTTTATGCTATTAAATGCTCTTATTATAATGATTATTAATCATTACCGGTAGGTCTATTAAAATTTATTAGTCTCTACAATGTAGATTATTCACTTCGAATACTATTAAACATCATATGTTTAAACACCTTTTGATAAGTAATTAATTACAGCGGAATTGCATTTGTTCGTTTCTCCAGTTAAAGAACAAATCAAGGTCAATTTTACTTTTGGAGTACAATAATTTTTCATTAATGTATTTAAAAAAAACTCTTCTTTCAATTACATATTTAAAATCTGTTCCTTGGGAGGGGGCTAAACATTTGAAATAGCTTCTGCCGTAGAGATTCTTCCTCTTCGTTCTCCTCTTCTCGTTTGTGGTTTAAATTTGTGGACTTAAATTGGCAGCCTGACTTCTCTGATCGATTGCTTTTGCACATTGCAATCCAGGAGCTTATACATGTAGCTGTAATTGTTGGATTGGATCTCACCAGATAATTGTTGCGAGCAAAAAAAAGTAATAATAATGAGTAAAAATCCGTTAAACAAAGAGAAAAAATAAACAAAAATTCACTCATCAATGTAGCTATAATTGATTAACATGTAATTCTAAATTGGAAAATGATGGGTACTCCCAACACTTTTCAATTGGTTCATTGCGAATAGACATGTAGATATCTATTCCGGGACCGATAATTGAAAAGCATCACTACTACGATAAACTCAGAGAAGTGAATCTGTTTCTTCATTGCAAAATTATTAGCAGTGTGCCTTGAACGCTCACTGCCAGCTTTTGTATCCATAGGTGCACCGAACGTATCAAAATACTTTTACTTTTAAAAAATTCCAGCACAGTGCCTTCTATATAGTTTAATACAAAAATAGTATTAATTCTCAATCCAGTTCCTCTATTTCGCACTAATTCAAATATTGAACAAGCAAAACTATCTTTCCATTAAAATTTTTTGTTTCATGACATTCTCTTTCACGATCATGTGCACAGTCAGTAAAACAATCAAAGTGCAACCATTAAAATGCAGTACTAAAAGAAAGTTTTCCACAAACATAATTAGAAGAGAATCAACAGTCCTCCAAGAAAAGAAAATACCAAGAAATGTAACCTTTAGTAGAGTTGTTTTTGAACAGCTTTATATACATAAGATTAAAGGCGCATCAACATCTGAAGTTATTGGCGACCGGAACTCTTTTCAGTGCAACGCCGGCCTCCGGACAGTGTTCTCCCGTTACAGAAAACACTGTCCATCACCGGACAGTGAGCAGTAAGAAGCTCGCTAGGAAGAGAGAAAAACCTAAAGGCCAGCAGCTGGATTCGAACCCGGGATCTCCGCGTGGGAATCCAATACGCTAAAAGCCCTTCCATTTGGTCCCTTAATTTTATCTGTGTATTTTAGTGTTTAGAATATTTCATCCTGGACGTTTCCACGATCAATCGGTAAGAAATTTTACAAAGTAAAAATGACATAAAATGGATATTCTGTCGCAACATTTTCATTTAATGCAAAATATGTAATATGTATGAACTTCTCGGCGATCGGGAGAAGTTAAGTAGTACTCCCTTCGGCGGTACATATACTAACAGCCTTTTTATTTATCGAGTTGTTTTCTCGAATTCCAAGCTAAATAGAACTCCACACTCCTCGCAAATCGTAAAAGTATCTCATTGAATTTGGTACTTTAAATCAACATATCAAGCACTTTAAAAAATACCTTTTTCAAATTGTTGTTATTTTGGGGCCTAAGAGGCTAATCGTCTTGAGATTTACGAACTCAGCGAGTGTGAACGGAATTTCTAAGTTTAAGTAAACAATAATCAGGTTAGATTTATATTTTTAACGAAATCCTTAGGGTGCAATGGTAGTGCAAAAGATAAATAAAAACTCTTAATTTTTTTTGTTTCAATTAAACATTCATCACAGACTTTTCATAATAATTTAATTTTAATATTTAATCTAGAAAAGTCGGAGATAACATAGTATGTAGTTTGATAGATTGCCGACAGATCGCAGATGAATGTACTTATTACAATTGCCGGGTGTAGAGTTCATTTCTTTGGTAGGTTCAACATACGAAGGTTGTCGTGCGTTTACACCAAAAGAACAAAAGCCAATCGCAGTTGTTTTGAAGCTTCACTATTGATTTTGCATTTTCTTTTCTCCTTTTGTTCTTCTCCGTAAATTATGCAATGGTGAGTGAATTCCCGGGTGTTGTGGGCCTCGGCTCACAATTCTTGGAAGTTATATTTTCAGGGTAGCTCTAGTGATCTTTTCGTTTTGATGAATGCAATTAAGATGAAACACTTACAACAGATCAAAGCCGCTTTTGATTCTGTGAACCGCAGATTTTTGTATTTAAAATCTTTTTTAATCAGAGAGCGTCTTAACATTTCTTTAACACTAAAGAATATTTTTTTGGAAGCTTGTTCTGCTGTTGATGGAGTCCACTTAGCAGAGAATCTTGTCCCTCTTCAGAGAAATATTCGGGACTTGGAATCCTAGTGGACCAGTGGAGTCTTGTTAATCTGAACAAATCTGAAGTCATTGTGTACGGTAAAGGTTGTAGTCTTGCTTCCAATAAGCGATGGTTTTATACAAAAATATAAAAAATAAAAATAATTGTGAAACAATATAAATATTTAGAGGTGACGCTCACGCCAAGTTTATATTTTGCTTGCCATCTACTTGACAGAATATCTGTTGCCATGTTTTTTAATAAAAATAGGCTTTGGTCAAATTTTGAGAGTGATTTAGTTCTACCATTTTTTAAGTATTTTTTTTTTTTTAAAGCAGAATCTCGTACTATTGCTTATTTCAGCAATACTATCTGTTACAAAAGTTTCACCTTTTTTTACAAATCTATTCGCTTTATCGATGCGCAATCCCTAAGCCGCGTTGCTGTTTTCAGAAACAATTATCACAGTTCTTTACGTGTTTACTTCGGCTTTGCATTTCAAGTACTTCTAAAACCTTCTCATTATCTTCTTTCTCGTATTTCGGCATTTGAAATTTTCTAGGAAAAAAGATCTGATTTAAGCATTGGATCACATTAGCCGAAGAAAAGTCTTGTGATTCATTCCGGGTATAGACATCCACAACTTGTGGCATACCCGCTCTCGGACATGGACATGATGTCTGAAATCTAGACTTCATGGGGGTTACGAACGGCTAGCCCGCCAGGCTTTTACAGCATTTTGAACTATTCTTTAGGGTCCTCAATATGTAATCGATTTTTCTTTTAAAGATTTAAGTTGCTTGTTAAATCATATTTTTAATGAGCGAAATTTTCTTAAGCTATTAAAATTTACACACTAAACTTAACTTTACCGACAAATTTTGAACAATGAATTTCATAATGTTTACTTCAAATATCTTAATTTACAATTTATTTGATTTTTGTAAGTTACTGCCCAATTATGTTTCTAGTTTATAAGCATTTCTTAAATTTATTTGTTTTGTCTTTTTTTTTTCTTTTTTTACACTTTTGTTTCTGATTTTCGTTTTGAAAGTTCATACTTCTGTTATTTATTATTCTCTCACCATACCGGCTGAGGGTTGCCATGCCATAAAATGCATTAAATTAAAGTTGTATTTGTTTGTAATGAATATATTATATATACAATAATTAAGTATAAAGAAGGTATAAAGGTTAAAAGATGCTGAGGACCAGAATATTCGGAATTGACAACTTTCTTTCCTTTTTTCTGAATGTCATATTTTATACCTTCTGCGACTGTCGGTTTATCGCTCTTACTCAGGACAAAAAAGCGTCTTAAGCTCGGAGCATGCAAGAATGCAAGAAGCGGGAACAATGCAACATCCTGTTACATAAATTTCCTCCGCTTTTTCCAAAACATTCATTCTACCCCTTCACAACTTTTCATGCTGTTACTCATTCTCTTACCTGTATGCTCAATGCAACAGAAAAATAATTATTTATATAAATGCATGCAAATTCAATATAGTACTCACGCAGTAATTTTAAATGATTTAAGTAGCAAGTATACTTATCGACAAGATTTTAAAGTTAAGATGTATCGTGGTACTAGGGTGGAACTCTAATTTGAAGCCTTGGCCTCTCATGTTAATGAATGGTGCTCTGCCCACATCTGCTGAGTTGTTCGGCGTAATACCTGCCTAAAAAAATTGACATAACTCTACTTTTACTTATCGAAAGGTAAGTTTCTTACCTAACCGACATTCAGAATTTTATAAATTTCTTAATAAAGGATTCAATACTCACCGAAAAAGTTATGCCTAGAAGATACATAATTTAATTACTTAATTAAATTTGTATTTATCCCATTTAGTATGTCTATTCGTTATCTTAATTTTGAATAAATTTTGTCTTTCTAAAAACTACAGGAGAAAGAGCTATAATAATCTTTAGAAAAAACAAATAATGTAACCAAAAAACAAACAGAACTAAATTTTTAAAAAACAGTCAATTCCAACACTAAAAATGTTTCATTTTGAATCCCAAAACAGATCTCTTTTCAATTATTAAATGTATATTCTTGTAATCCATTCTATATACACAGTATGAACTTTTTTGAAATTCCGAAGATAAAATTTCTCACTCAATAATTCTTTATCTGCGACCGCCATTCTCTGAAGAAAAAACATAGAACACTGCCTCCTACACCTATTTATTTTATTTTTGTACCATTATTCCCCGAACTTAATATATTAATTACTACTTTAACACTAATTTTATTATTTATAATGTTTATAAACTTTCAGCAAGACAGTATAGTTGTAATAAATGTGACATATTAATAAATTGTAGTGCACAAAATCTTTTTATTACTTAATAATATTAAAATAATATCGGTTAAAGTTCTACTATAAACAAACAAAAAATTTCAATTTGAACATTTATTATAATTTTTATTATTTTTGCTCCAACATATTTACTATTATTTTGAAATTTAATTTAATGCGCTTCACAGGTTATGACGCTTGAAGCCTTTTTTTCAGAGAACTGCCGGCTTCCGTACAGTGTTCTCTCGACACACTATCCAGTACTGGACGTGAGCTGTAAGAGACCCCTAGAGAGGGGCAAAAATAAAGGCCGGCTGCTGGATTCGAATCTAATCCTCGGGGGATCTCCATGTGGGAGTCCCTTTTTATTTCTTCGTACTGTACTAAGAGAAGTATTGCGTTCGTTTACACCGTTTGAAGTTATCGGAGTTCAAAAAACAAAAAATGACAAAAAAGTTGGTTTTTACACTCCTATTTGAGCGTGTGAATGAGCGAAAGTTGTGTACAGCATAACTTAAAAATGGAAAATCTCAGAAAGTTCAAATTATTGTCCCCTAGTCCCCTATTGAACCGGGCAATAAGTTTTAGATAGAACTGGAAAACCAAAAATGATTCTTTATTATAGCTTTTTTTCGGTTTTCCACTCGAAAATGGCTCCTGTGATTTTTTTAAAACTTGGTTCACTAATTTCATACACAGCTTTTTAGTATTTAATTGGTTCAAACGTTTTTTTTTTTACACATATACATGTTGGACAAACAAAACTTTATTTGAAATATTTATCCTGGAAACTTAAGGCGGAATTTTCAGGGATAGAGCTCATGATGTGCCATTTTAGACATTGTAAGGTTCTAATACGGTTCTTAATATTAATTAAGACAAAGTGATAATAGCCTAAGATCAAGAGGGCGTGGAATGATGACGATGGTAAAGTAATAGAGGCATATTAAAAATGGGATATAAAGATAAATTTAGTAATTCCAGAGTAAATATCAACAAGAGAAGACCTTACTATAGAAGACGTAAAAATTCTAGGGGTTAAGCTATCTAAAAGCGTGGGATCTGTAAGGATGCTTAAATTAAAAATGATGTATTGCTAATAAATATAAGCGCAAAAAGAGCAATTGGCATACTGAATTCATTATTATGGAGCGACAGTAGTAGTATGTAGTATATAGTAGTAAAAAAAAGGTCATTTATAGTAGCTTAGTACAAAATACACTACTATATGCCGCTGAGACTGGGTCCTTGCATAAGGCTTTAAGAAAAAAGCTTCTAGCCACCGAGATGGATGGTGAAGGGCAGCACGAATATCAAGGCTCGAAAGAGAAAGAAACAAAGAAATAAGAAAGAAAATGAACGTTTCACAAAAATATGTTGCAGAAGATGGAAGAAAAGAAACTTAGATGGTACGGCTATATATAAAATAAAATGGTAGAACGGCTAAAGAAATTTTAGACTGGGGAGCCGAAGGAAGAAGAAGAAAGAACAGACCCAAGGAAAAGAGAACATATGGCGTCCGAGACAGCCTGTACAATTAAGGACTAACAAAAAAGGATATATGTGATAGATCCAGTTGGAAGCTGAATTTAAGGTGCATCAACATCTGATTTGAGCGTCTTTGGCCCTTTCCGAATAGTGTTTTCTTCTCGCTGACTCTTTGTCCACAACTGGACAGTGAGTTATAGAAATGTTCCTAAAAAGAGGAAAGCTAAGAAGGATGGGCAGCTAGTCTCGAATCCGAGATCAGCTGCTATAATTGTAAAATAAAAAGATGAACATTGAACAAAAAGAGTTGAATGCTTTACTAAAATTTGAGTTTGAAGAAAATTTCCACAACCAAAAGTATCATTTTATTGAATGAATGTTTTAAATTTTGGGACTTTTTCGAAAATGACTCCTACTATTTTCTCTAAATTTCGAGTGTCCTATGTACATGTAGTTTTATAACTTCATTTTAATAATTTTATAACACAATTTTTTAGGGAAATGTGTGGTGAGAAGAAGTAAGTTAAGGGTATCAGTTCTGTGAACTAGGCAGTTTTGCAAATTTAATAAGTATTAAATATATTTTAAAATTCTGATCGTGAGTAGGTTTGGCTGATTTTACAACAAAATATAAATAAAATATAACTTTTTCTTAATTAGATTAGATAAGCTTTATTAAAATTACTAATACATTACATTATCAATTTACAACAGAAATCCTTTGAGAGCATTCTTTCAAATCGTGACTTCTTGAGCGAATTGAGAATACGTTACAATAGATGGCATTTAAAATGTAATTTTAAGCAAGGGTTCAGTAGTTTTATTAAAAACGCCAAAGAATGTTTCAGCAATATCTTCGTCTTCTGTCAAAAGTTGGAATTTATTAGAAGTACTCTAATAAGAAGTTTTAGTTTTCTGCAAGTAGTTTTTCTTTTGATGATAGTATTGAAAACTGATGTAAAACTAATTTTCTCAGGCAATTTTTAAAAAGCGGTGGCGTTTTTTTTTTTTCTTCTCATTAACTAGGACGATGCTCGTGCTTAACATACTGGGTGCAAATAGGAGTGCTGTTTCTTCCATTAGACACTTGCACAAATCAACACTAGGCTCAATTGACGTGTTTTATAGTTACAGGCAGCTTCTATAATTTTTTTGTTTCTTTAAACTGCTTTACCAGGTTTTCACATTTGGATTGAAAATTATACGTAATTTTTTCGAAGGAATTTTAAAGATTTTTAAAAGTTGATTCTTATTGACAAGAGATAGTAGATTTTTTCCTTGAAAAATCTGGTTGACAAGAAAATGATTTCTAAAGTTGACATGACTACAGATATAAGTTTAGGTTATTATTAAGAATAACACTATATTTAAACAGGTTTTTATTTTATTTAATAGATTATTAAGGACATTAATAATATTAATCGGAATCTTAATCCAGTATTACCCTGAATATAAATATACTTCCATTTTTTTTCGAAAATAATACCTCCTTCTGATCTTATTTTTTCCACATCTATTTGGAGACTACCAACTTTGGAGAGCTGGAGTTGATGAAGTTCAGCTAAACGCAGTAAAAAGATGGAACGTTCCATAGCCAATACAAAATTATTGAATTGCCGATTACCACTCTGAAGAGGCTTCAGTATTGTTTTATGATAGATATCTTAGTTGATAAAGGAGGTCAAAGAAACGGTTAGATTGATAATGACGTTAAAGCTGCTTTTGAAGTTTAGTTTAGTTGCTGCCAGAAAAGCAATTCTAAGCAAGAAGACTCGAGCCACCATCCTGAGGCACTTCAAAAGGCTGCAAATGATTTTTTTTTTTTTTTTTTTTTTTTTTTTTTTTTTTTTTAATCCAGAGGCTATTTGGACATCTGAAGTTTTGTGAATCTCTGCAATTATTATTTATTATAGGCTTGAATAAACTAACTAGTGTAATAATTTTCTAGGAAGAAAAGACTTCACCGCAGTGACTCTTCAAAAAAGAAACTTCAACCGCTTCCTTAAGATTCCTCTACTACCAAAAATATAACGTAACTTTGTATCACACTCTTCCTTCAGCCAGGAAAAGTAGAAACCGTGCCCAATTTAATGTATTTACAAAAATACACAATTTACAGAATGATTGTTATAAACTTTTATTTAAAATTTCAACTTTAGGCCACAAAATACAAAGAATTATTACACTATAAAATCTCCATTCTGTGGTCTAGATTTGTTTGCATCAGTCTTTGTAAACATCAAAAAGTTTAGCTATTTCTTTCAGATCAGGGTATACCTTCTTTTCTGCCAGTACCTGCAAACAAATAGTGCTAGATGAAATTTATTTCATATTTATATGTATATATGTAAATAAGTTTTGGAGATTAAGGTCATTCGATTATGGCGATATTTTTGCGAAGGGCCATAGTCGCCATGAATTCAGAGAGTCGCAGAGAGAATTACTATTTTTTCTGGCTCTAGCAGGAAATTTAGTGTCTTAAACCGGTTAGTACGTCAGGCCTTAAATTATAATGGTAAGGTTTTATAGTGCAATGACCAGAAAAAGATGATCGCCCATTGTAAATAAAACCTTTTCATCTTGATCAATATTAATGTTGACAGTAATATCGTGGTAATATTTGCATCCGTAGTTAGGGGGCAAATTGAAGGAATTTATTTCGAGTACTTCGTCTGCGTTGGCGTAGGATAGCATATGACGGTTAAAGGAATGCTTAGTCTGTGAAGAAGATAGAATGGCTGAAACGTTTAATTTTGGAATTGAGTAAAACGCCTTAATATTTTATGATAGTATTTCAAGATATTAGGTTCCGTTTGCTATGTAATGTTTAGTTTGCGTTTAATAACTATAATGGCTTCAGTTTTCTCTTGAAAACAGTATTTTGAAACTTCTTTAGTCCATAAGTGGTCAGTTGGCTACTGTGTTATTCCGTTATGAGAAAGTGAAAAGCGCGAGATCGTCGGCTTATAAGAAGTTGACATAATCGGTTTTTGGGATAGACTTTAGTTGGTAATGCAGAACCGAGGATTGAGCCGTGAAGCACTCCGACAGAGAGTATTGTTTATGGAAATAAAAGATCTAATATTGGAAAGATAAGAATGGATCAAATTTAAGAGATTTAAGAAATTTTTTGTGCATTGAAGTTCAAAGCTACAAAGCTGGCAAGAGCTAATTTTTTGAACGCTTAAATATGCATTCCCTAATGATTAAGGCATTAAATTCTGATTTAGCTTTCTCAGGTGAATATTTACTAAATAAAAAAAATAAAAAAATGGGAGTGTTTAATTTCTATTTACCTGGCGTGCTAATCCAAGTCTGTCATATAAATTCCACATTAAGATACCTTCGATATATTCATTATTCATGTAGAACACAACTCCTTTATGATTAGCTCTTCGTGCAGTTTGTTGGTGGGTTTCTGTATCCTATTATTAAAGGAGAAGGTAATTTTAAACATGACAAAGAACAAGAATTGTTAAAATCTAATTACAAGCATTAAATTTTTAAAGATTCAAGCAATTTATAGATAGCTTACTACTACGTGTGAATCTTTTATGTCATCTGGTAGGCGAAAATACCCAACAGTTTCTAGGTCACAGTCAAGATTTCCAACGGCTTCAAATCCTAGCTGTGTACCGAATTCCGACCAAAGCATAGCTTGATGATGTATAGGCTTTCCTGCAATATTTAATTCTTCAGCACCGTACAAAAATATATTAGCGCAAAATAATAACAATGAAAGTTGTGAATTTAATTTTTAAACGAAAAAATTAGAGAATTTTGTTTTTGTATAGGCGCTGGAGATGGTAAGGAAAAGGATGGAACGTTTGGAAAATTAAGCAACTGATTCTTCCAATATAGGTATTGGTTAGTTACATCTCCATGTTTATAACAAAAGGAAAAAAGTGGATAGAAAGGTGACCAAGGAAAATGACAGGAAGTTAAAGGAGGGATTTAACCAAAGCCTGAAACTGATCAGTTTGGCCTTTGTTTTAGATACAAATTATGATCGACCCGAAATTCGATGAGATTTGGGTCATACTGATCCTTTGTCGAAACATCGTGCAGGTCTTGAAGGGCAACGAGAATCATAAAACGCGGATTGAAATGGATTTCAAGGGATTTTGAAACGTTAGAGAGGATGGAAACTGGGCAAAAATCATCCGGCAGTACGGGATGTTTGTTTCATTAATAGCTTCTTTCCAGATGTTGAGAAAGCAGAATATTAAAGGGAATGATTGATTAGGGGGAGCACAAAGACAAACTTTCATTAACCATAAAGGGGCATTCGAACCGTAGGCATTGGTTCGAGATTTGAGAGCTGAATTAAAAAGTGAAAATATTAAATAAGCATGTAGAAATATGAGAAAAATTAAAGTTGTCCGCTTTGATAGGGGATTCCACCAAAGGACTGTTTGGACGGGTATCGCAAGTTTGAGAGGAGACAAAATAGGAATTAAAATCTAATAAAAGTGTGTGGTCCGCAAAGTTGAGATTCATTCACAGAGGGATAGTTTCCGGAAAAGATTAAATTTAAATTTAGTGATAGGGGCTGTTGCAAAAATATTCTGAAAGTACAAAACTTGGTTGGTGAAAATATAGAGGATTCGATGAATTTCATAATTTAACATTAAATGAAAAGAACAAGACGTTTAAAATATTAATGGACGCGTATCAATTCAATTCTGTTCAGCTTGGTATTACAATTACATATTTAAAAACCTTATCATCAAAAGGAATGTAAAGTTTTCAATTGTACATTACAAGACTGAAATCTCAGGAAACGTTTAGGTAACAATAAACTACGTTAACTGGCACTTACCAGCACCGGTCATGTTCTCGGCGGCAACTCTGCCGGAAACAATAGCATGATCATACCTTCGGACGTTCCTTCTTCTTCTCAGTATTTCATCATAATAAGATGCGCAGTCTCCCGCCTAAAAATCATTAACTAAAATTAAAAGACATGTTTCATAATACAGTGGAACCTCGCATAACGAGCACCTCTCTTAACGAGTAATTCGCATAACGAGTAAAACAAATTGATTCTTATAGTGAGCGATGTTTCGCATAACGATAGTTTTCTAATGAAATTTCGCTGACTGCGCAGTTTTCGCTGACTCATCGAAAACTGCGCATTCTTCGATTAGTCATTCCTGTTTACGCATATGCGTTTCATATTCTCCACGTATCTAATGCATTGATACAGTCGAAACCGAACTTCACCGAATGAGTGGTGTATAGGGGAAGTCCTTATAGTGACATTTGTGTTTAAATATTATTGTGTTTATTTTGTTATCCCTCTAACAAAATGGTTTCGAAAAGAATTAAAATAACGTTAGAATTGAAACGTAAAATCATTGAGAAACGAGAAAATGGTGTAAGTGTGGCTGATCTAGCAATTATCCCCTTTTATTTTAATTTATATGAAAAAAATTGTTTCGCTTAACGAGTATTTCGCTTAACGAGTATTTCGCTTAACGAGTAAGGTTCTGGAACGAATTATGCTCGTTAAGCGAGGTTCGACTGTATATTGATATGTTTTAAACACGTAAATACTTAAGAGCCATAGACTGATAGGCCCTACCTTCTTACATCTTATCGATTGTTCAGACATTCATCCATGAATCTAACATAGCATATTCATACCATATTCGTAGCAACCAACCATTTTTCACACATTCATTCACGAATCTAAACTAGCATATTGACATCGCCAATAAATATATGCACACACAAAATGGCGCGATCTCAAAGCCCGCCTTCTTCCAATAAACACTATCCATCCTCATCAATGAGTCGTAGCACTATTCACTCATAAGCTGTAGTGGCTTCTGTAAATTTACTTACTCTTTTAATACAATAATTATTTTGTTACTTATTTTTACATCTACAACTGTACCAATATTCATTTTTTCACTTGTAACTCTTCTTTGAATTTCTCATTTTATCAAGATTTGCATACAAATTAAAATATACTAAGTTATTAACCAACTTTCCAACATACTGCAAATAAATTAGACGACACAGCTAATTCGGAATTGACAAGGAACCCTCCTAAGTGGTTATCTACCTCCAGTCCTGAAGCTGCGGCTATTTCTGTATCAGGTTTAGAAGGGGTGCAGATTATTAAGTGATCTACTTCCAACTGCAAGTTTTGGAAAATATATAAATATATATATTTTTATAATATCAATAACTTCACCATATCAAACGATGGAGCTTCTTGATAATAAAAATTAAAGAACTCATATGCAACATACATGTCTATTTTGACTTAAGGTAATTTTAAGCAAATTGTTTTTATGCATAGACAAACATTCCATGTTTAAAACAGATTCGATTGTAACTCCTTCATCCTCCACTTTCCTTCTTAGTAATTCTGATAAAACTGGCGGCAGAGAGTCTTGCATGAGCCGCAAGGATGGCGTTAAGAGCACCACATTTAATCCACTTAATTTTCCTGCAACAATGTTTAACAAAATTAAAACACCATACGGTAATAAAACTTTCTTATTCCTATTGAGAGGAAGTATTGAGGGAAGAAATAATATTTTCGCCGGAAATTCAAGTATAAATTTAGTATGGCCGCAAGACAACAGACAACAGCTTAGGGGCAAGGTCTCTGAGAAAATCTGGAGAATGTATAGTTATATTTATATAAGTGCTGCTGAATAACATTTTAAACACTGAATAACAATTTTTCTTTTAAATTCAATGAGAAAAATTAGAATTTAATTAATGTTTAGCAAGATAAATAAGCGAGATGAAAATAATGAGGAAATCATTTCCTCTTATATAGTATTTTATATACGGCGTTAAAAGTATTGAAAGAATTCAAAATCTGAAGAACAACAGTTCACTATTTTTCGAAATGAAAGGTGTCAAATTTTTTTTTGAATTTACTCAAAAACGGCACCTATAGTTTTCGTTAATATACATAGTTTTAATGAATCATTTCTATTTGAAAAGATTTGGTTATAACTTCATATTCAGCATTTGGCGCTGGTGCTGTAGGTTGGAAAAGGCGTGACTAGTCACGTTCACTTATCACAGTGAATTTTATGACAGGCCCCGATATTCTTTGATAAGGATGATCAGTAAAATTGAAGTTGAAAAAAAAGTGTGTCAGTTAAATGGTAATTATGAAGTAAAAAAATATACCTTCAATATTTAGTAGAAAATAACAAAACTTTGAAAGAAAATTTATCAATTTTTAATAATTGCAGTCAAGTAATATAGGCGCTAATGACCACAGCAGGAGAAGCTCAAATAAAAAAGACTGAAAGAGAAAATCAAAGTGTTCACACCCATTTTTTCAAAACAAACGTGTTCCAGTGAAAACTCCAATTCGAAAATCTGCAGAAAAAGTACTTGGCGTCAGAAGCTAGTAAGAGATCGGCACAATGAGTGCTTATGGAACAGGACTCATCTCAAATCTAACCAAATCTAGCATCATTAAGAGAGATTGATAGCATCACTACGGTATCAAGAAGTGCGTGCTGACCTCTAAGAGCGAGTGAACACGCCAACTCGCAGCACTCCAGCCCACTGCCGTAAACGCCTATCGTTTTGGCACCACTGTTCACAATGTTATCAATTCTTTTGAAGTCTGCAAGATTATTATAGTAGGTTATCTAAAAAATAAATAATTAAATTATTGTTACAACAATCAAAAGCCGAAACTAGAAAATAGTTTCGTTAAAATACTTCAGAAAAGTAAAGGGTCTGGCTGAGAAGTGTAATAAATTTGCGGTGGAAAGTAAATTGGCGATGAGAGCAATGAATTTGGGTTGGACATATTGCAGAATTAGTGCAGGCATTATTTGGAAATTATTTTAAGGTAGGCAGAAATTTCCTATTTCAGAAGCCTTGAAGGATCAGCCGTTCATGGAACCACCACACGCAACTTCACATCCATCCCCAAAAAAATCACACCTCTCACTTTACTAAAGATGTACTCGCCTTTTTTTTTATATTACGTGGTAGGTCTTCGACCACTTTAAGTTTTGTAAGGGTAGAGCCGGTAGCCAGGAGACATTTCCGGTATTTAATGGTTTTACCATCTTCTAAAGTTACGGTTTGCGTATCTGAATTTACAGACACGACTGTCCATCCTCGAGCCACCGCAATGCCACCTGATTCTGAATCTTGCAGTTCCTCGCAGGGTGTATAAAAGGCATCCAGTTCATAAAATATACTGTAAAGAATTAGTTAAAATGTTTTCAAAATTGTAATTAACTGTAAAAAGGTTACTAAAAACTAAAGAAAATCGAATAAATTAATCACAATTTTGTAAAAGAAAGTGAAAACTCTTTAAATGAGCTGATCCGAAACAGTTTCATGAAATCTCAAGATATGGAACGTTGGTTATTTTGGTCAGAAGATTTGCTGAATCGTCTGTGAATATCTAAAGAGTACTGAACAAAAGCACATAGGAAATAAATAGACAACGTACCACAGTTTGTTTTCCAATTGTTAATTGTATTGTATAAAATGTGAACTTTAATAGAACCATTACATCTTGCATGTTAACCTGTTTCAGTATCCTAATTTACTTTTGTAAATTATTATTATAAATCTATTAAAATTAATTTATTTATATTTGTGACACATACATATTATAAACTTTGAAGATTTCTACATACATATGACATACCCCCAACGCGAATATAGTCGGAGTTGTAAGGAAATTTATAAATAAAGCTTTAGAATTGTAGTAAGAAAAAGTCGTGTGTGTTTATCCACGTAAGTTTTTTTTAATACCTAATTAAACTGTCCTGTTCAGCGTTACTCATTTATACACTGGCTCACTTTATAATGCGATACAGACCTGCGCACTTTGCCATTCCACTGTTGAAAACTGAACTGCTCAGTCAATTCCCGATTTTGATTGTACACTAATTCTTTAGTTAAAGGTGGTTTCATGTACGGGTAATATGGTTCTTTAGTAATAATCAATACCTGAAAACAATCACCTCACTTTGTAAATTATAAATATAATATTTAATTAATGTATAATAATTATTACACTCATTGATTATTCATAAATATAAATTTGTAACAAATATTTTCAAATTGAATTACTTTTGCTGTCGCATCTCGCCCTTTAATAGTTCTGCACGCCGAAAATGCAGCTGCACCTCCGCCAACTATTAAATACTCTACTTCTCCAGGAATATCTTTGGATTTAATAGGACATCTCTCGAGATCTATTCAAATTGCGGAAAAAAAAGTTTAACTACAAAAGTTAAAAATAATTAGATTTAAGTATATGAAGGTAGAGAGACTGCTAAGCCAAAGCTAATGCAAACTGAAGAAACGTGTACGATAACTTATATAATTTCACTGACAACAAAGTGGATGTTGCGAGCGTAGGCAGAGGTTTTTCTAAATCATCTTATCACTTTTAGGATGGTTTTTAACGTTCTTACCTTATAAACTGCAAAAGTGCCCTTCATGGCTATAGCATAATTTACAACCTATCTGATTGTTGCGCAATTTCTGCAGTAATGATAATAGAGCAAAATTTAAAACACCAATACTTTGAAAACTTTTTTTTTAATTAATGATACTTTGAGAGATATTAAGAACTAATAATCTCCACTTAAGAGAAGAAATTCCTAGTTCTCCACAGTTCTTTCTCCATGTCCGGGATTTTGTAAATTTTATTTTAGATATAACAATGTAAAGAGGATTAACGTAAAAGAAGATAAGGACAGTTTTCTTAAAGTACGCCGATGGCGTGGTCAAGGTAATTCGATTTAGACTGAAACTCAAATGACTTACGAATTCTCGATTATCACTAAACTTAAATTTAATAACCGTAAATACTGAAAAAACACGAATAATTTTTTATAAGAGAGGACTACTTAGGAAACTTAATGACTTCGTACACGAAGTTCCTTTATAGAGACCGTTAATTCATTTAATTATTTAAAAAGCCAATTTTCTGTTCCAGAAATTTGAGAAAGTCTGTAAAAAAATGCTGTTGCAAAATGAGCCAATGCCACCTTGAAAAACGTGTGGTGATTCGATAAGCTCAATTCGCTTAGTTACATTTTTGTAGTTAATTTTCTTAAAATTCAAATATACCCGTTCGTTACGAACGTAACAGAAGTTAGCCCTTTTCTCAATTCTTCTAGATGCCTAAGGCGATATTAACTTCCAAGGTTGTTGAGAATACGTGTGCAGACAGGTCGTGCATCGCATTTTTATCTTTATCCAATCACAGTTAAACGCGATCAAGACTCCTAAGGCACACAATCTAGTATAAAGCCAGCCCTCCAAAAAACAGAATTGAAGGTGACTAAGATTGTATGATGAGTATAATAAGTGCTTAAATTTGTTTTTATGTAAATAAATGCTAGCAAAGCATAAATACACCTTATAAATGTGTCGGAATATCCTAAGGTGGCTATGGCTATTTACTCTTAAAAGTTTGAATGGCTTCTTTCATTCTACCATTAACTTTTTCATTATCCCCGATTCAACCATATCAGTTATTTTGGGAATAATAGTAAGAAATTAAGCAAATGCAAATAAATTATAAGAATGATTACTCAGAAAATGCTCTGGATATAAAGAGATGTATAAGCGTTTACAATTTGACATAAACAAAAGAACTGATCACGTCATGTTTTATTTTAGCAGTACTTACTAGGTTTGTTTTGTTCCTGAATGCTCGGTCCTGACGTTATACGAGTTATCCCATAATACTAGAAAATAATAAAACTTTATTGTAAAACAAAAAAAAAACTGCTTTCATTTGGTATGGCATATATAAATTTAAATACTCTCACTGTAAAGAATAATTGCTAAATCTTACTACAAAAATTTAAACAATCAAGTACTGCGTTTTTAAAACTATTGAAAACCAAATTATAAAATTGGACAACCGAGAGAAGGGATATGTAGATGGAGTAGGAGAATATGAAGTCTTAAAAGCAAAATAACCATTTTTATTAAAGATCAAGCTATTCTACGACATGATAGAACTCCGCACTACCTTGATTCAGATCAGTACTTAATTTCTTTCTATGACAACTGCTTATAGGTAAATTATGAAGGCTAACTGCCTCAAAACTATGTGAACCTAAGACACAATCACAAGAGTAAACCGATATTATGGAGTCTCCATATATTTGGTCTTCTGTTAATATATTCGCATGTCCAGTTTGGTCAGTGCTTTCGAAGTCCATATTATTAATTTTAGTTCCTGCTTTCAGTTAATCAGTTCATTTCTATTCAGGCTGTCATACGCCTGTTTCAAATAGATGGTGAAAAATGAATTCGAATTCATAGCGTGCTCCTTTACATTTCTAAAGTTTGAGGTTTAGAGTGTGCTTATTTGGCAGACAAAGGACAATTAAAATACTTTTAGAAGTTATTAAATTTGCTCTTCTTTTCTCTTCAAATTATATAACTTTTTTAGCGAAGATCGAAATGCTCAATTAAGCATGACGGGCAACTGCCCTTCGTCTGCTTCTAGAACTGAGTTTCTTAATCTTTATGTCGTGCGACACAACAGGTTTCTTTGAAGTTGTAATGTAAACCAATTATTTATTTTATAATTTATAATAAAAAAGGTATATTAGTTCAAAAAAAAAAATAATAATAATAATAATAAAAAAAGGATAATAATATAAGCCCACTCAGATCAACTTGATAGTACTTATAATTGACATATAATTTATAAAATGACTCAAAAGTTAAGTTGATTAATACATTTTTACTCCAAAAATATAATTTCTGTTATAAATGCATTTAATTAAATGTATTTCTGCATTAAATGCAACCAAAAATTATAAAAATAAATTATTCAGAATTCTTTTTAAACAAGGAATGTAGAATTTTTTTTAAACAATAGCTTATTTTGACATTTCAGTAGATAGTTCCAGTGAATTGGTTGAATTTATAATTTTAAAAAACAAGATTAGCAATGGTCACAAATAAAATCGTTTAAAAAAATACAAAAATCAAATTCATTTGGACTATAATTATTTCAACATATTTAAATTATAAATATGATTTTGCAAGGGATAGAGATTAAGCATTTTTCACTTAAGAATATGGAAAAATAATATAAAAAAAAGGCACATTTTTACCGCTAAATTAGCAGCAGAGTTATCAACTTTTTAAGACAACATAAAATGCTCACTATTATATGTGATTTTTTTAAATAAAAGATATAAAAAATTTGTTTTTCATTATTACTATTATTCATTAGATGTCTACGCGACCCATTAAAACTGTGATGCGACTCAAAGTTCGAGAAACGCTGCTAAACAGATTTTAACAAATTGAGAAAGAATATTGTTGAATAAGGATGATGACGTTATTACTCACATAAAAAAAACATTACAAAATGCACAACCAGCTTCAGAAAAATACTCTGTACTAACATCAATCAGAGCGAAGAGAGCACTCGCTGCCACTCCGACTCCCAGCAGTGTTCTGGCCGTCTTCCAGCGATCACCATCTCTCTGACGTTTCCAGTGCTGCCAGTGGAAAGCTCTTCGCATCAGATACTGCACTTTTTTAACATTAGTTATGCTAGAATTCTGTTAAAAAACAAAAAATGATTAATTATCTATCGGAAACAAAATCCGGATATTTGTCTTTAAAAACAGTAGCATTTTCCCAAAATTGAATTAATGAAAAACAAAAAAACAGAAGCTTTGTCTCCTCCCTCAAAACAGAAGACCATCAATAGTTAAGTGAGATAAGAATTATGTTTTTAATGGGCTTATACGGATTCAAACTAAATTTGTTCAGAGTGCTGCAGAATTTTGTTGCGAACTTGCTCAGAAACAGCAAATCATTTTTTTAAATTTGTTAACTTTTTTCGGTTATATTACACTATTTATTTAGCTTATTAAAAAAATATTTGGCTTTACGCGGTACAAACGGTAATCAACAATGCAGTGTAAGTGTAACAATAATTATGTTTAGAATGAAAACAATTTAATTTTGTTCGCAACCACGTCGCGTCTAAAAAAACGACGTATTTCCAAATTTTTTAATGTGTTTTGAACATTAATAAAGCACTATATGTATGGTTCAAGTTTCTATGAAAACATATTTGACAAGAAGACTGTTCAGTGATGGCCACAGAAAATGAAGTAAGTAGTAATAGAAGTACAACGTTCAGACAGTTGCTGCTTAATGACTTGCTACATCTGTCCATCTGGTTCATCACAAAAAACACTGGATGATTTTTCAATCATTTACCTTAATGTTAGATGTGTGATAATACTCGTAATAATAATAACTAACTTTCTGACTGTTTATCCTAAATAGATAAATCGCGATTTGATCTGTATCCTTCCGAAGGTTAAATTCGAGGGAGTTGAAATATAGGCGGGAACTTCATTTAAATCTACATACCGTTAAAAAAAAAAAAAAAAAACTTGCAGTGAATTGTTAATTTATGTTACTTTGAAATACTTACCGTCGAACTGAACTGAAAAACTGAACTAGAAAACGGGCCTGACATACTTCTGGTCAAATCTTGTCTTGCGTTTGTGTTTATTGGATTTCCGCCGCTACATTTACTAGATTGCTTAAGTTTTAAGTTGCTTAATAATACTGGGGCCCTCTTAATATTTATATATTCTGTCACTTCTTTAGACAGGGGATAGACATTTTTTTTATCTGTAATAAAAAATAAAATTATTAATGAGTTAATGGGAAAAATGACTCCAAATAAACTAATACAAAATATTTATTTCTTTCAGAGGAAAGGAGCTGCTTTTCCAATGCCCAAGCTCTCCCTTCATTTTGTGTTGTTACAAAGAGTTATCAGGGAATAGTTTTAGAGAGAGATTTTTAAGTATAGTACATAAAGCCTCTTTGGCTGCAATGTTCTTTGTTTCAAAGGAATCAAATCTGGGTTTCCTGCTACCTAAATTGGGGATGATGTGGGAGGGACTCTTTGGTAACCATAGGCATACAGCATTGGGCGAGGGCATGCACATGGATCCAGCACCTAAGTCCTGACTGTTTCGGAAGAAAATAGACCTTGTGCTTTTTAGGCTGGAGTTGGACAGGGTCAGCATACACATACACGTCCATTCACTGGCCATCAAGGCAAACAGCACACTCCTAACGGTCCCTCACATAGCTTATGTGAATCACAGCCCTTAACCCAAACCAGGCCGAGTACCCATCCCGATTTAATTTGGCGTATGTCCTGCAGTATGTGGGTAAAGTCCTTGAGAAAACGGTTAACAGGTGAAGATTGATAGCTGATATGAGGTAAGAGACCATTTGGAACTTGCGAGTCCAGAAGAGGTAACCGCAAAAAACAACGAGCGGTAAAACCTGTATCTAGTAAAAAAAAAGAAAGAAGACAAAGTTCATTTACAAGAACTATAAAGGTCATCATAATAAGACACTTAACTGACTGGAGAACAGGACCCGCCCCATGTTCTAATCTCTTGAACAGCAGCGGCACATCCAAAGAGAGAAAATCTGTTAAAATAGCAGGGTATCAGAAAGACGGTAAGCACATCCTTCAATAATGCCAATAATATTGAAGAGAAGACACAAATAGAGATGAATTGATGACAGTTTGATCAATACTAGCGAGTGGAAACATAATTATTATCGTAGGGAATGCAATTACTACCAATTTCAGTTTAATTTTTCATTTATATTTGCCAACTTTTCGAATCCTAGGACCAAGACTTCTTCCTCAGGTTGCCCCTGCCTTCCATTACTCGTTACCACACCTTTACATAGGTCTAAGAATTCTTTAATTACATTTTGTATCGTCACATAAATTCAGAGTAATTATTAGTAATTAAGATCTGTGCGGATCATTTTTCACATAGCTTCAATAAATTTTCGCCTTACTGCATTTACAATTTATAATTTCAAATAATTACGTTAAAGCACATGTTATATAAAAAAAGAAATATACTGATGTATGGACAAGTCGTTCCACTTTTTTTTACTCACAGCATTATATTAATAAAATAAAAACAATGTATATAAGCATGGTGTTTACCTGTATGAATTAAACACCGGCACAATTTTACTGCTAGTTTAGAAACATCAACTACAGCTTTCTGCATGTTGAATATTGACACTGTAAAAATAATAATTCTTCACGCATTAATAATTTACAATTCACTCGTCTACTTTTTAAAATGGAACGTGAGGTAATTCATATAACCTCCATTGTGACAATTGTTACCTTGCAACCTAGAACCTACTACTGAGTTCAGTATCTAAAGCTTTTAGATTTTATAATTAACAGTTTAGAGCGCACATTTTAAAAATAACAGAATATAATTATTTATATTTAATAGTTTGCGGTCGGTATCAACCATTATTGTAAAACTGTAAAATAATACTTAAGTATTAAATTTTTTTCAAAGAATAAGTCAAACTATAAGTGTATTTAGAGAAGTTAAACAAAATAATTTGAATTTTTTTATTTGAATATCAGTATTTTTCATTTTTTTTTTATGTAACAGTACTTTAATTAAGTTTATCTGTTATTGTCCATTTTATAATTCTTTCAGTAATCACTAATCAGTAAGTGCAAGGTTAACTTTGTTATTGTTGATCCTAACAACACTATTTGATGATTTTGACAAAAACTTAAAGATCATTTGGAACAAGCTGGTGCGGAAAAAACATTTATTATTAAATTGGTAATGTCTCATAGCAACATAAACTATGGGGAATAGATCTTCACTGTTGTTAAGAGAAGAAGAAATTGCTGAAATTCAAGCCGAAACTGGGTGTAAGTTTCTAATTCTATTTATTTTATTTATCATTTATTTCTTTTTCTGTGTGCCATTGTTTATATTAATTTCAGTTAACATTTAATTCTGATCGTTTTATTGGATTATTTTTGGACTTATTGCCCACCTTGATTTATTTTGTGTATTTGCCTCTCAAAATAGGGTGCTACCTATAACTTCCATAGATTATTAATTTCATATTGTAGACTAAATTTATTGTATTCCCGACCTGGTGCTCTTCACATCTCACACGTTTCGAACTTCTCGGAGACTATAAAATCACTATTTTTGTTAGATAAAAATATCTTTTATTTTTCTTACCGTCCTGATTTGCCAGCAGTCTCCAGCCATAATCTTGTGATTTATCAACCCCTTCCTGAGGGTTTACAATCTACCACAAATGGGCCACATTTGCCAGCTTTACTTAAATGAGTACCATTGATTACCAAGGAAATTTACCAACAGATTTTTGGGAACATTATTTTAAAAAAAAAAGAACTGTAAAATATTAGTTTCTTAATACAAAAACCAAGCTTTTGTCTGATAGAAACAGCCTGTTAGAATAGTCGACGTTTAAAATATAAAATTAATAAATTGAGATGGAAAGGACAGAATCACTTGGGACAATTTCCTTTAAACACCCTAGTATCAAGATATACTATAATAGACAAAGTGAGGCATAAATGTCATCCTTAAAATTTATTTCTCCATCCTTTAAAATCACATTTGATTTACAAATCTTAATTCTCACATAATTAAGATTACTATTATAGGCTATTGTTTTTACAAAATGAAAATATGTTTCCCATCATCCAATATAAAGGTTTTTGTCTTACAAATCTCAAAAAAGTAGTTGCTTTTGTTTCGCATTTAATTATTTATTCTATAACTAATTTATTTATTTATTTTTTCATTTGAATCTCCATTAAGTAATAAAAACGTGAGTACAGAAAAATGTAAAGACAAAGAAATAGCATTTATGGCAATTTAATTTATAACATCATTTTTGAGTCACAACAAATTATACATTTGTTTCATTGGAAAAGACCTTCCAAAAATACTCATCAATTCACATAACTTTTACCTTATGGGCATTTTAATTTTAACACTTAGGGTGAAGGGACCAGTAATTGACTGGGCACCAGTAATTGACATACCAGAAATAAACTGGTATTATAAGGGATATGAGCCGTTTTTAGTGGTGATTCTTTCAATTTCGTTATTGAGAAGCCTTTGGGCAGCAGTTCCAGAAAAATATTAATTATTGGAAGGTTCCTTGGTATCAGTGGAAGGTTATTTGTGTTAAAAGTTCAAAATCAAGGAAAAAACAAGCCGTTGCTAAGGAGGATTGATAAGAAAATAATTTTTCTTTTTTCTTATTTTTCGTTTATTTCTTCATATATTCGTGTGGTTATCAATGTTCTGTTATAATTAGTATTACTTGTAGATTTCATTTATGTAGTTTTTTTTTTAATTATAAGAAGCATTGAGGATTAAAATGGGGCTGTCAATCACTGGTCCTTGAAACGGCAATCTGCCCAGTAATTGACATGTATGTCAATTACTAGTCCTAAGCTTTTTTGTTTGAGACCAGTGATTGACTTCCTGGGAAAATGATAAGATAGGTTGATAAATTTTATTATAATTAAAAATTCAATACATTGTAAAATAAAATCATTGATAAAAATCGGCAACATAAAATAAATAGTAAAACTTCCAACAAAATATGTTTAAATTAATGAATTAGCAAATGTACGCCTTATTTCAAGAGGGCATGCAGAATGATTATTCTGTACAGAACAACAATGTATGAACAACAAACTGGAATAATCGTGATCGCCGAACAGCTTCATTTATTTATTACTGTTATAAGTGCGAATGCTTACAACCTGTGGCAGGACGCGATGAACGTGCACACAATGTATAATATACATGTGCCCAAGAGGTAACTCAGTAATAATAAACAATAAAATACTGAATAGATGCAGAAAGTAAGAATGAATTACATCCAGATAGTTTGGTTTCGAAGCAAATGACACTGGCAGCACAGATTGTGGAAAATATTAGCGAAGCGCTCCAAAAGAAGGGAAGCGTAGGAGAAATTTGGTTCACTAGAAAGCACCAACAACTCGAACACAAAGTCGCGTAGTTGCGATCGGTAGCAGCGTTATAGGCGGAATGAATAAAACAAGGATGTGACCACATAGTCTAATCGGAAGTAGAGTTTGGTAAAGTGAGAACCAAAAAAGTTCCCAAAAAAAAGGTTTAAGTAACAAAATATTAGCGGAAACTTGAAAGGATAAGAGAGCGGAAGGGTTGAGAGAAAGAGATAAAAGCGAGCCGACAGACATTGTGTACGATCTAACAAGCATGTTAGCTAATATCTCCTTGGTACTATTGAAAGTAAGGGCTGTTCTTCAAATTACCTGTCTTGGTTTTGATTTAATTAAAACGTCCGGTAGGACAGTTGTGTAAGGGTTGATCGTCAAAAACTGCATAAAAAAGAGTAACAATGAAAAAATATTAGATTATTTAGGTTTGCCTATTTAAGAACTGATTGTAATTAATTATGAATAAGACTGATTTTTGTTATAAATCCAATTGAAAAAGTGATTTAGGTGATTTAAGTGATTTATTTAGATTTAAAAGTGATTTTGAATGCATACCTTATGTCGTTTCATGAATATATTTGTATGTCAATTACTGGTCCCACTCCATGTCAAACACTGGTTCCATCGAAAATTCGGTATGTCAATTACTGGGTCATTGACATACTTACAAATAAAGTCATTTTTGGTTGACATAAAGATCGAATTTACTGCATTTAAAATATTAATAAAATAAAGTACATCCTACTGGAGCGGTACAATTTTACAACCTACACCTGGAGCCAAAATAACGGAAGTTATTCTATCTTAAACTCGATTTTTTTCTTAAGCAGTCAATTACTGGTCCCTTCACCCTATGTTCATTTATATTTTCTGTGTTTATCAATTTTCATTTTGTTATTTTGCAGTCACTCCTAATCAAATTGAACGTCTATACAGCCGATTTACATTTCTGGACCGCGGTGATTGTGGCACATTAAGCCGAGCGGATTTTCTTCGTATACCTGAACTAGCTATTAATCCATTGGGAGAAAGAATTGTACAAGCTTTTTTTAAAGATGAGACAGCTGGAGATCGAGTTAATTTCAGACAGTTCATGGCGGTTTTGGCTTGTTTTAGACCCATCAAGCATACTACTGACAATCCACTAAATTCCAGGGAAAACAAGCTTAAATGTAAGTTTAAGTTAAAAAAAACAAAACAAATACGAACGTTATTTTCATGTTTCTTCCTGTATGTTGTTAAAAATGGTTTGTTGGGTGGTGGCTATCAGAATACCTCGTTTATCTTGTTTGTCAAACATTATAGCACGGATTATATCCTTCCCATAGTATACTTTTCTCACGTAGCACAAATCCTAGCTCATTTCAGCCGTTGATAGCCGTCATCTTAGACAAAACTTTAAGTAATAAAGAGAAACGTCTACACACGAGCCAATGTTTGTAGCAATATGTTTCAACTACTGTCTTACATACTGGTACGATGTTATTAAGAATGCATTGGCGATGAATGCGATCAAGGAATATCATGATCCTACCTTTTCATTTTCTTGTACTTATAGATTTGTCTATTCCCTACCTTTACTCCTTATTTGATACAATGAATCTCATGATCTATGGGAGGAGGATTCTTAAAAGTATTAACGAAAAAAAAAAAATCTCAATTGCTCAAAATCAGGTACCAAGTTGGTTCGAAGAAAGGGTAAGTGAGAGAAAATTGTTGATACTTTTTCTTAAAAAAACTTTTAAATTGACTGAAAAATGCTATGCTGATAATAAAGGGGTAACAATGCCACTGGTCATGCACAGAATACTACTTTAGAATGACAGCACTTATTCGAAGAGTTGTTGTTTAAACCAGCTGCTATTGTAAGGGCATGAACTTAATTTCGAAGTTAATTTGTTGTATTTGCCCTGCTTGTAGACAGGGTAGAAATTTCAATTAAACATCGCCGTGATGCTTGTAATACCATTTTTAAAAAAAATATATTTTCGTTTATTATTTAGGGAGTAACTGAACTTAATTTAATAGGATGAAAAAATAAATGCCAATTTCAGTCACAATTATTTATTGTACCAAGCTTATTTTCTAAATGATATTTTTACATGGTTATTGTTAAGTTGGTGTATCGTCTTGTCTGCTTTAAGGCGCCACGGTAGCCGAGTGGTTAGAGGCTAGGCCTGCGAAGCTAATATGTATTGTGGTACTGGGTTCGATTCCCGGTCTTAGGCCTTTGATTTTATTTAATGGTTAATAAAAGAAATTTACAGTAAAGTATGTTTGCTAGTCGCCTCCGTCCACGACACCTAATTGGTAGTTGGACGTAAAGCCCGCCTGAAAAAAAAGGCAATTACTGTACTTTACTCTTGTTTGCTTAAGAACTTTTTCATCCGCTTGAAATAATGAATCAGTCACCAAAAATAATGAACAGTAATTAATTTTTTCTCTTTTGCAGTTGCCTTCAAAATGTATGATCTGGACAATGACGATATGATATCCAGAGATGAATTGCTCGCTGTACTTCATATGATGGTTGGCGCTAATATCAGGCAAGTTGATATTTAGACATTTTATAGTGTTGTATCATCATGAAGTATACGGTACAGGTAGTTTGGTTGGCAGCATTAGAAAGGGAGTAAAATTCTGGTGTGCCTTCCTCATAGTCAAGTTGTTAACTTAAGTGCTTAATTTCTCTTAAAAGTAGAAATAGTAGAGAGGTTTACAGCGTAAAATTATTTACACACCTTGCATTTTATTGATACCTTCAATTCTATGAAACGTTAAATAAATTTTCAAAAAAGAAGATAAATTTTAAATTAAGCTGCTAATCTAAATATGAGTGCCATTATCCAAATAATATTAAAATAGCGAGAACAAAGGTTATAATAAACAAAGTGAGGCAGAATCCTGGCAACTCTTCATATGTGTTAGCTAGCAGATATGGTCACTTCAATTTCGCAAATACAACTTACAATATCGACCATTAAAAATTTCTCTCCCATGAAACAAGTCTAAGATTCAAGATGCTTCCAGCGTCTGATAAAAGCTTTGTTAATGGAAATTCTCTAACAAGGCAGCAATGAAAACCTAACCACATTTTCAAGAAAACATATTTAGATTAGCATTATTTTTTTTAGAATTCAGATTTTATTACGTATAAAATATATTTCACTTGTTCGCAGTGAAGAACAGCTTACCTCAATTGCGGAACGAACAATCTTGGAAGCAGACATTAGTGGCAATCAGAAGATTTCATTTGAAGAATTTTGTAAAGCACTAGAACGGACCGACGTTGAACAAAAAATGTCTATTCGTTTCTTAAATTGACTATTAATATTTTCATTAATTAATTGACTATTGATTAATATTCTTCTACTTAGCGCATCAAATTTTAAAGCCATTTGCTTCTTGATATTATTTAAAAATTCTTTATGAAATTGTGTTAGTTAAAAATCATAGATATATTTTTTGGTCTCATTTTAAATTTCTTTTTCTAGAAAACGTGGTTGAGAATACTACAAATTAGAAATATATAAATTATATTCTATGATATCAGAATACCAAAAGTGTGTTAAAAAGTTTATTAAATATATATTTTCCAGTAATTTTTGGTTGTGTTGACTAGTTGGTTGGTTTATAAATTATAAGTTGTAAAAGTGAGTTACATTTCGTTCTCTTAATATTTATTATGTTAAAAATTAAAATAAAAAAAAATTGTTACTATTATTTGTTTTGAATTGCTTTTAAAAGAAATCATTGTCATGCGTATTTTGCCAAACTATTTTCGACTACTACAGCTCTGAAAATGTCGAAATATATTTTCAACTAGTGATCAACTATTGGTGAACAATGTCTTTTCAAGTCACTAACTCAACCGTGCTCAAAAACAATCATATCTCTAAAAGCTAACGCAGACAAATTAGCAGAAATCTGCACGATAAATTGTGCATTATAACTAATTTGCTTTCTAGAACCAGTAGAGTTCTGTGTTCAAGTTTTACCGAGAAGCCTCTCTCTAACAGGTAAGTCTAAACAAAGAGGCAGAAGGGTGCTATGATGCTGGAATAAAGATCTCCTAGCGTACTTGTATGAATTCCATTGAAGGCACTAAGAAGATCTGAAACTCTAAAAAGAAGATGCAAAAAATGAAACTATTTTATCTTAATCGTTACTTATTTATTCAATAAATTAACTTGACGTTTTTTATGTCTTCGAATTGGGAGAATATTATACATTTTCTCAACATCTTATAGTTTATATATTCAAACACTTTGAATTATTGTATAGTGAAACGTTCAAAATTAGTTTTTTAGTTTCTTTCTTCTTATCTTTGCAAAGTTAAAATACTCGTAGTAACAACGTTTCAGTTAGGAATATGTAAGTGTGGTGAAAAATGCTGTTATTTGTTATTTGCACATGGCTGAAGATATTATCCGTCGTGTACGCAAGGAAAATTCAAATATGAACATGGATTTCACAGTAGAAGTCTACAACAAAGCGTTGATGATTGAAGATTTGTGCTTAGAAATCGTGAACAAAGTTCTCAGACAATCGGGAATATATATATATATAGTTGTTTATGTGTGTGTTTGGTTAGAGTATATTAAATGGGCAAATATCAAAAATAATTTATGTACATAAAAAATAGAGAGATGTATAGTAGATAGATTGACAAAAAAAAAAAAAATTGACATGGTAAAAAATAAGCTAAATGTAAAGTAGTTCTATGTAGGTCTAATGAGTCACCAACTTGGTTAAATACGAGTGTAAGGCAAACCTATATGGGTCTAGTGACTCACCATCAAAGTTAAATGTGAGTGTAAGGTAAGTTCTACATAGGTTTAGTAGAGTCTCCAAAGAGAATCAAGACTAAAGCTACTGATAAACTGAAAAAACTAAAAAATCTAACAAACGACTAAATTAGTCGTTGCTCTTGTTGCGACTAGTCTAAATTAGTAGACAATCTTGCGGTGACTAATCATTAGTCTTGATATGTAAATTCCGTGATTAAAACTAACCTTTCGGCGTTAGTCATAATTGGTCTGTCACTATTTTAGTCTTGAGATTTACTCGTGTTTGAAGCTTGCCCAACTCTGCCTCAGATGATCTTAAGTAGAACAGTCTCAGAACCATGAATATACTTTGTTCGTCATTTTTCTGACTCACAACTACTAATATAATATTAACGAGTGGCAACAATTTACTTCAAAATTTGTATCCTAAGATTGTACATAATATTCTAACATTTTTATTGAAAACCATTTCCTGCGACGTGATTTCATAGGGGTTTTTGGGAAGATCAATCTCAACTACCTTCTTTTTCAGTTGGCCCTTAAATTACGATTAAAACACTGGTAACATGTTAAATTTGGTTATTTAACATTTATTAAACAAATTTTAGAATTAAAGAAAGTCTATTAAGCAGATTTTAGCTAAATGTTAAAAGAAAGTTGTAAGAATCAGCTGTTTAACTTTGTTTGACAGCTAAACAGCTGATAAGCTATTATATTCTAAACTTAGTATCAGCTGATTAGTGTAAATTCAACATAGCCATTATAACCTTCACGCTGCTGTTATCTCAGTTTAACTCGAGTTCTGGTAGAGGTAACTTCACTTCTGCGCAGTAAGTACATTTTCTTCATTTAAACTGATAATATTTCATCAAATTTTTCAAAGTATTAATCAGCTATTAGAAAAAAAAGAAGTTTACATAAAACATTAAGTTTTTACATACTTTTATTTCAAGAAATTAAGCCAAAATAGAATTGACCCAGTACAGTTATGACAGAACAGACTGCATTGTTACTTCTATGAATTTATATGAATATATTTTTTTACTTTTTAGTAGTTTATAACTATTTTTGACGTTTTAAGATAATTTAGACTTTGTAATAAAAGTTTGATGGATTTTTATTTTATTATTTTTTATGCATGTAGTCATACAAATAATTTAATTCACTAGAGTGCATGGTAAAAGTACATTTTGTTAAATAAAACCATCTTCAATAGAGTTGAGTAAATTTGTAATTCAAGTGATACTTAAAAAAAAAAAAAAAAATCAAAGCAAATAGGTGAGCTTTAAGACAATAATGAATTTGTACTAGGTATTTACTGAAACTACTTTTTTTAACATTTTCAGCATTGACTAAGACCTTTTTTTGACTACGATGAACAATTAAGCTGCATAGATAAGTGTTAAATTCTTTCAATAAATGACTGGAATATTAATACATTTATAAGTCAACCAGTACGAATCTTTTGATAAGGTTTAAATGAAATTTCTCTACAATTATTTTGGACTTATTGGTCCTTTTAGCTGAAATAACATATTAATTCATTTATTCAATTTTTCATGCATTCAATTTCGAGTCATTAAATTAATTACAATTAAATATTGAGTTCCATTAACAGCTAAACAGCTGATATGCTAATATTATATTCTAACCTTAGTATCAGCTGATTAGTGTAAATTTCACATAGCCATTATAACCTTCACGCTGCTGTTATCTCAGTTTAACTCGAGTTCTGGTAGAGGTAACTTCACTTCTGCGCAGTAAGTACATTTCCTTCATTTAAACTGATAATATTTCATCAAATTTTTAAAAGTATTAATCGGATATTAGAAAAAAAAAGAAGTGTACATAAAACATTAAGGTTTTACATAATTTTATTTCAAGAAATTAAGCCAAAATAGAACAGACTGCATTGTTTCTCCTATGAATTTATTTACTACATACATTCAATAGAGTTGAGCAAATTTTTTATTCAAGTGATCTTTTTTTAAATAACTTAAAAAATACTGAATAGGTGAACTTTAAGACATTACTTACTTGATGAATTTGTACTAGGTATTTACTGATACTACTTTTTTAAACATTTTTAGCTTTAATTAATTTAAATAATGTTGATTCTTGTATGATTTTTGCTATTCCAATTTGTAAGAAGGAATTTAGACTATGACCTTTTTTTCGATGTTACGAAATGACTGAAATATAAATATCATTTTGTGACAAGTAGAATGAACATTTTGGTAAGGTTTAACTTAAACTTCTGTAATTAATTTTGGACATATTGGTCCTTTTAGTTGAAGGAACAATTTAATTCAAATGCCTAAAAGTATTTTATGAATTTATGAACAAGAATGAGTTTTAATTATTTAAATATTTTGATCAAAATACTTATTTATTTAAGTTATATACTTACTTCAAGCTTTCGGTCAAGTTCCCTGACCGTGGTCAAATTATGAAGCTTAAATTAAAAGCAGTTAGTGGGCTAAGTTGTTACAGCTTGCTTACTAATGTTTCAAAGTGAAATTTTAAATTAATCTTGGTAAATTTCTTAATTTGCATATTGTACGAATAAGTCTGCGTAGATAAGTTATTGTATTAAGTTAAGCTCACAAAATTTGTTGAATTTAAGTTCAATAAGAATTTATTTTGATTGTATTAAAGTGCCATCTTTATCTAGTTTTAGTGAAAATTAACTTTACTAAATTGATTTTAAAACTTTTTTTTCATCTAACTGAAAGAGATAAAGTATTATAAGTGCTCTTTTTAGTTTAGAACAGAAAAATAAATAAAAAGTGTTTGGATATTTATTGGAAATGGTAAAGAAAACAAAGGAAAAGGTAAATTCCCTTTTAAATGTTATTTAATTATAATTTTAAGGACCAGTATAACTGGCTTTTAGTCATTTATTTGGATTTTTAATAACATCAAAACGTAATACTGACCTTCTAAAGTTATGACTGACTTAATGTTACGAGAATAAGATTAAAAATACTTTTAGTACTATGTGGGTAACGCTGGAAATTCTGATTCTCCAGCAGTTTTTAAGAAAACATTAATATTATATACTCAATCAAAATAAGTCATCCTTCAAAAAATATACATACATATATATTTTCTAATTGTAACTTCTAAATTTGGAGCGCTAAATCAAATTATATTTCTTTTGCATTTCACCGATAAATACTAGATGTGCTGAAATTTTAATTAGATTAATAGACTGCCTTGTTTACAAGATAAAATTGCATGATTGCGATCCCCCCTATGAAAACAAGACAAAAACTATTTGTAAATTCCTTAAGAAAAATTACAGCATGTGTTTAATTAAATAATTTAACGAACACTCAAATTATTAGAGTTTGAAATTACTTATTAAATTGAATACAGCCAACAAAAATAAAATAATTAAAAAAAAAAGTTTTAATAGATTTTAAAATTATTTTTTGAGTCATAAAATAATTACAATTAAAACTTGAGCTCCCATGAACAGCTGATATGCTAATCATAGTATCAGCTGATTAGTGGGAATTCAACATGGCGCTAGTCAGCCATTATAACCTTTATGCAGCTGTTATCTCAGTTTAACTCGAGTTCTGGAAAAGGTAACATCACTTCTGCGCAGTAAGTACAATTTTCTTCATTTAAATTGATAATATTCCGTCAGATTTTTATAATTATTAATACAGTATTAGAAAGAAAGAAGTATACGAAAAGAATTAGGGGTTTACATAATTTTATTTAAAGAAATGACAAAATAGAATTGACCCAGAACAGTCATGTAAGAACAGACATGCATTGTTTCTTCTATGAATAGATTTTTTGACTTTTTAGTAGTTGATAACTATTTTTGACTTTTTAAGATAATTTAGTGTTTTTGATAAAAGTTTGATGGATTTTGTTTATTACCTCTTTGAGTAAATAGTCATTCAATTTATTTAATTCACTTGAGTGCACGGTGAAAGTAGATTTTGTTTAATAAAACTACATTCAATAGAGTTGAGCAAATTTGTAATTCAAGTGATCTTTTTTTACAAAATACTGAGTAGGTGAACTTTAAGACATTACTTATTTAATGAATTTGTGCTAGGTATTTACTGAAACTACTTTTTAAAAACATTTTTAGCATTAATTAATTTAAATAATGTTGATTCTTGTATGACTTTTGCTATTCCAATTTGTAAGAATGAATTTAGACTATGACCTTTTTTTCGTCGTTACGAAATGACTGAAATATAAATATCATTTTGTGTCATTCTTTGTAAACTTTAATATACTACGTATTTAATGAATTTGTGTTAGGTATTTACTGAAATTACTTTTTATAAATTTTTAGCGTTAATTTATTTAATTAATTTGATTCTCAAATGATTTATACTATTCCAACTAGTAAGAATGAATTTAGACTAAGACCTTTTTTCGACTACGATGAAATATTAAACTGCACCGATAAGTGTTAAATTCTTTTACTAAATGACTGGAATATTAATATAGTTTTGCGTCAACTAGATTGAACCTTTTGTTAAGCTTTGAATCAAATTTCTCTCCAATTATTTTGGACTTATTAGTCTAGCTGAAGGAACAAATTAATTCAAATGCTTATAACTTGCTTTAAAAGTATTTTATGAATTTAGTTTGAAATAATGCAGATAGATTAGAGTTGAGTTTAAGAGTGAATCAATTGAACTAAAAAGGTTAAGCTTAAATGTTATGATATTAAAATTCAGTTTACAGTTGATTACTCGTAATTTATTAAGATTAAATACAAAATTCATCAATAAATTTTAAAGTAAAGAACCTTAGAAAAATGATTTGAATAATTTAATTTTAGAGATTTCTGGCTGAAGAAATAACATTTAAAAATACCTATAAAATTACTATTAAATGTGAAAGAGTAATTTTGAATTAAGAAATACAGATTTCTTTCTTTTTATTTAGTTTGGTTTTTACTATTCGCAAAACATTTTTTGCATCTCTCTGTGATTGAAGGCATTGCTGTCTTCTTGCTTAGATCATAGTCATTAGCAAAATAAATGTTAACTTTTTGACTACTACTACCATCTTTAGTTTATTAAATAGTTATTAAATAATCTAATTTATTTTATTTTATAAATACAATGTTTCACTAATCTTTTTTCTTTCTATTGTTACAGGAACCGAGTTCGTGTTAAAATCCCCGGGAGTGATTGCTTCGGAATTTTTTTTTACCTTTTATTAAATACTACCATTTATATTTTAACCTGTGCGTATTAAAAAATAATTGCTTCGGGTTCTTCCGAATTCCGCTACAAATTTAATGCGCTCAAAATATTTGTTTGCGATATAAATATTTTTAACTAGTGTCAAGTGTCCAGTGCCAATTGACGAGTTGATGAGGCCTACTGCTCCACCACCCATCCCAAGGACTACATCGATGGATATGTAACTACAAGATATTGTTACATATCCCAACCTACAGCAATAAAGGTAGGCTGGGGAATTCTTAGTGGTTATATTTATGACGTTCGAGCGCGATTAGTAGCGTGTCACTCGCTCCAGGCTCGCCTAGAACGAGCGGCACTCTAAACTCTCCTTATCAAAATTTTAACATTTTTATAGTTGGCCAAATTTTACTTAGTTGTTACTAAGTATTTGGCGAACTATCTTTTCCGTCAACGACAAATACTTCGGATTTATTTATAATTATGGTTCAATTTATTAGGGCATGTTAGGAACTTCAAGAAGAAGGATGACACAACACATTAGATAGTTAAAGTAATTTCAAAATTAAAGTTTAGAATTTGCTTTTTAGTTAGGGTTTTCAGGTGGACCAATACAACATATTAGATAGTTAAAGTAATGTCAAAATTAAAGTTTAGAATTTGCTTTTCAGTTAAGGTTTTCAGCTACACATCAACCAGCCAGCCACTCTTCACCTATTTAGTGCCTGATATATTTAGTGCATGACAAAATGACACTAGTCATTTTATAAATAAATTGAATCATAATTATTCATTTATATGGCCACTATTAATATCCTTCTTCGGAACTTCAAGTCCAAGTAGAGCAGAGGGGTAAGTCAATTCTGCATGTTACTAAGCATGATTATTTTTCTATTTATTTTATGTATTTAGATATTGAAGAAAAACAACATATTAGATAGTTTAAAATCAGTTCAAAATTACAATTTAGAACTTGTTTTTTAGTTAGGGTTTTCAGGTGGACAAGTTAGATATTAAAGTAATTTCAAAATTATAGTTTAAAATTTGTTTTGTAGTTAGGGTTTTCAGCTACACATCAGCCAGTTACTTTGGAAATTCTGCATGTTACTAAGCATGATTATTTTTCTATTTATTTTATGTATTTAGATATTGAAGAAATACAACATATTAGATAGTTTAAAGTCATTTCAAAATTACAGTTTAGTACTTGATTTTTAGTTAGGGTTTTCAGGTGGACAAGTTAGATATTAAAGTAATTTCAAAATTATAGTTTAAAATTTGCTTTTTAGTTAGGGTTTTCAGCTACACATCAACCAGACACTTTGGAAATGGTTATATTAGTTAGATATTTAAAGTAATTTCAAAATTAAAGTTTAGATTTTGCATTTTAGTTAGGGTTTTCAGGTGGACCAATACAACTTATTAGATAGTTAAAGTAATATCAAAATTAAAGTTTAAAATTTTATTTTTTAGTTAGGGTTTTCAGGTACTTTCAGGCTCTTGATGATTTACACAAACAACATTCAGACACTGACACCATATCAATAATCACAAAAACAACATAACCAAAACAACACTTCAATCTTATATAAAAACAGTGAACGTCTTGAGAAATCCAGAAGTAGATATGTCATTAAATTTTTTGGTTTCATAATTCTTTGTCTGTGGGAAATTTTCAGTTAATACATTTTTAAATTTAATTTGATTCTTAGGTGTGAAGGTTCTTTTTTTCGGGATCTCTACAAAATTCACTATTTCGGTGGTTGCAAGCATTATATGAAATATTATTAAGTGCCAAGTTCGGTATTGTCCCTTGGCAGCGCGTAAACTGCGATGGACAATGATTATCGAATAAATATTTTGTTTTTGATTAAGTTAGTTTTTGCGATTTGTATAACTTCTTTGTGATAAGAGTCTTCTTTTTCTAAATTGTTGCATAGTTGGATTAAGACAAAATATTTTCAGTTGTTATTGTGTGGGAGAACAAATATCTTTGCCAGATCTGTAATTCGATAGGATGTGTTGTTTTTCGATGAATTATTAACCTGCCTAAGCAAGACGAATCCACAAATATTTGGTTTCCTGAAGAACTAGTCCACGATCAAAGATTATTTATTTTATATACATCAGTATAGTACGGGGACGAACTTCAATTCCTTCTTCACATCCTTTTGTTAATTGTTTCTTTCATATCCAAACATTTCAATCTTTTTATTGGGAGAACCATGTTGCATTTCAATACTAAGAAACGCTAATTCTCTTTTGAGAAGTGCAGAGGATTCTTTGAAATTTGTGAGCAGTCTAACCATTCTTTCACATAATAAGTATTGAAATTAGTAACATTTGTTAACTTCACTTTATTAAAAAATGGAATATTTAACAAATAAAAAGTAATGAAAGTTATTAAAGTATTTTTTTTTAAAATAATTAATGCTTTTTAAATTTTATATTAAATTCTAGCAAATTTAGGGCATAGATCGAAATGAAATAGGTTTTTACGTGTTCGTTGTCTACTCTTAGTTTAAAATTAGTCTAAAAACTTTGATAATAATAAATCTTGCCAACATAAAGTAACAATAAAATAATAGTTTAAACTAGTGCTTCACTTTAATCGAGGAAGGTGTGGATTAGTTATTTACTGAGATCCAGCGATTTTAGTTCAATTCCTGCTGTCAATAACCCAAACAAGGCACACATTGTACACCAACTGTGGTTTTCTGCTTCTTCTTAACATCAGTTAGTTCGTCGATAACGCTTCATTGACTCATTTCGTAGTAGGTTTCCAACGTTTCGAAAGCCTTCCTATGCTTCTTTTTTTTTTGCAATCCTTGTTTTATGTATACATACATGAAGTCGCAAAAATTATCCGCACCTCACTCACAAGTCAACATCATCCGTACAAGATCCAACTTATCTCAAGCCCACTTCTTCAATCAGAAAGGATTAATTTCGACGCAATAATCTTTGCTACCACTCCACAAGAGATCAAGAAAGCAAGATTCAAATGACTGTTCTTCAACTTGCCTCAACTCATAAACAACATCCGTACAAGATCCAACTTATCTCAGCCCACTTCTTCAATTAGGAAGGATTAATTTCGAAGCAATAATCTTCATTACCACTATTGAAGAGATCAAAAAAGCAAGATTCACATGACTGTTCCTCAACTTTCCTCAGCTCATAAACAAAACCTGTGCAAGATCCAACTTTTCTACAAGTCCTCTGCAATAAGTAAGTTTCATTTCAATTTTCTGACCTCCTAACCAACAATTTCGAGTCAAGTTTCTTGCTATTTACGTGGTATTGGCAATTTCTTAAATTTTAAACGATTATTCTAAAACTTCGTAGTTGATTTACATTTGACGAACTTACTAGAATGACAAAATGGCTGTGTAGGAATTAAAAAGGTTAAACTTACATTGAATAAAATTCCAAACTGTTTACTCGTATTCTTACAATTACGTAAACAATTTATAAAAAACAGAATCACTTTAACTTGTCAGTCGTAGTTCCGTTGCTACTGTCCAAATCAGTTAGACTTGTTTTGCATGGGATTTCTTTTCGAATTTGTTTAAATTTTTAAGTTCTGAGAAGGCCTTATTGCATATGTAGTACGTGATCTTTTACAGTAATAAACCAAACTTTAAAACTGTTCAAGTCTGAAACTTTAGTTGTAAATGATAAATATTACTGAATTTCTATTTGTCATCTTAAGTTGGAGGAAGAAGTCTTAATTTCATTATATTTTTGATCTTAGAAACGTTCATTGATCTATGTGAAGTGCAGAACTGCAAATCGTATAAATTTGTGAAGTTTAATTCTTTGTTTTTTATCAAGTCTTACGATTTAAATTTATTACTGTTCTTAGTTTAGTTGTTTCTACCTGCATGGTGTTAGGGAAACTAGAGAGTATAATCGATTTTCTCAATTCATAAACCATTTTCTGGGCTCTACCGTAAGTCCAACAATCTGAAAACAACTCAATAGAGTCATCTCTCAACATTGTAGATTTAGAGCTTTAAACTATTCGCTTCTAAACGTAACACAGCTCGCGAGAAACTGAACATCTGTTTTTAGAAAATTTAATTTTTATAATTACTTGTTTCTAATACTAATACTAAGAGTAAAATTACCCAATAGTGATCCACTATTATTTTTCAAGCTTTATTTGATTCCCATCGTTTGCTTGAATAATTTAGCTCGTGCCCTTGATTAATATCAGTACAGAGTAATTCCCATTGTATTACTACTTACTTTATTCAACAGTACCGTGAATGCTGAGGCAATGATAGATTTTTCTGAAATTAAATTAATTTATATCAACCATATTAACTTGAACACAACTTTATTTAAACTTTAAAGTTCATTACTTGAGATAATTGCAATAACTGCTTAACTGTAGACTTCTATATAAATACAGATTGCCAGTTCTTCTAACTCGGCATTAGATAAAAATTGAATGATCTTATATTTATGTCAAGTGTTTACATTCAATAAATTAATATATTTAGCATGAAAGAAAAATATGCTGCTAAAATTCAGATAACGTATATAAATATTTTGAGATAAAATAAAATATCAAAATTATACTAAACTATAACTAGTGAACTAAATTACACTTAATACAAATACATTTTAATAGAATAAAATAATAAAAAAGAAGAGTTTATTTACTTTGTAAAAACTTTAAATACATTACTAAAATTGCAAATTACATTTTAAAGAGGAGGACTGAGTTTGTGTTAAAGGTTTCGGTTTAATCTTTACAAGAGCAGAATTAAAAATGGATATTTTGGGTATTTGAAAAAAGAATGTGCAAGCAAGAAGAGATTATATAAATGTAAATGTGTGGTTGTATGTTTTGTATTATTTAAATTGGAAATTGTTAAAGACAAAATCTGCTGAGACGATCAAGTGTCTTTGGTTTGTCTAGTGTTTCTGATTGGTTATTGTTCACCATTGCTCTTTACATTCTGTGTAGTTATGAGTTCATTACTTGGGAAAAGTAAAATTGTGGTTTTTACAAAAGGTTTATTTATTTTAACAGCAAATTTTGTGAATACATATTCTATTTTTAAATATATACTATGTGTGGCCATTCGTATGATTGAACAATCAGGACATACAATCTTAAGTGTTTCACTCAATTGGACTTTTTTATTTCATGTTACCTAATTTTATTTCAATTAAACCAAAACAACAAGAATCACAATTATAGTCTACGCTGCAAATATCAAATATCACTTTTCTTATCAGCTAACAAAACTACAGACCTGTATCAGAGGTAACTGTAGAAGCTGGACTGCAGCCAGCCCTGAGTCATCTCAGATACGAGGTGCTCAAGATGTTTTGATAGGAAAAAAAGAAAAGAAAAGTTGATTATGGATATTGTTAGCTAAAAGACTGATTGTGATGATGTTTGTTGCTAGGAGTTTGAAGATTGGAATGTGTATTATCTTTGTCTTTAGTAACATGAAATCTAAACAGTACCGTTGAGCTGAGAATGATTGTTGAAAAAAATGTTCTGATAATTGTTCACAGTATACGTTGGTGAGATGTAACAATATTTAAAAATTAGAATACTCAAACACAAATTTGAGATTTAAAATATCCTTTTGGGCACGCAATTTACTTCCGATAAATTTACAATTCTGAATGAACTCAAGTCTATGCAATAAAACAATGGTAAACATTTTACCAAAATAGAAAATACTTAACAAAAACTGAACAAGTCACTTGATAATTTCAGTAGAATTTACTCAACTTAATAAAAAAAAAATAATACTCAACAGAGAGCCAAACATTTAATTTTACCAGCAGAAGATCGCTCAATGCTTGCATCTTTCACTTTTTCTAACTAATATCCATTCTTTTAATTCCTCATTAAAGATTAACCTAAAATCACTTAACTTCAAACAAAGCTCGCCTTGATAAAATGCAATTATTGATTTAATTTTGTATTTTAGTTTTATGTCGATGAAATGAGCTCAATTTATTTTATTAAAATTTATTTAATGTTATTGTGTTTCTATTAATCACTGTCTTATAGTTTTCTATTTTTTTGTTGTTAAACCTAATTAAACTTATGTTTTATCTAAAAATATTATTATCTTTATTTGTTTTAAGGAAATTTGTCTTTCATTGATACTAAATTTCATCTTTCTTATTAACTTTTATTGAATAGTATACTACTTTTAAATACATACAAGATCACAATATTGTAGTCTTAACGCCAGTCTACAAGTATTGTCCGTTTCGACTTAGTCTTTTAAAGGCTATTAGAAGTCTACACTTGTATAGTTTGCAATATAACTACGAGTAATAAACGCAGACAAGTTTAAATTAAAAAAAAAAGAAGAATTGTTTAAGTTATTAAAGTTGATACAATTATATTTAAGGGAATCTATTTAACAACCGTATTTTCTAAAATAATCTATCATTTGTATAGTTTTTGTTTTATCTTTGTACTGTTTATCGTAGTCCAAGTTAGCTCAAAAGAGTTTGTCTATCCGGGAAATCAGTTAAATTTTCTACAGAAACAGATTTGCGTTTAACGCGAGCTGTTTTTCACACCTTTTTGCGAGTAGTATGGATAAATTTTTCAAGCTCTAGGAAAATCGGTGAGAGATAAAGTTGTGCTTTGAACCATTTTGTTCTAAAGCTGTGTCATTTTGAAAATGTTTTGAATTGAGAAACGTTTTATTCAGCTAGTTTTCTCTTAAAGATGGGTTGGACATCACTAAATCATGAACAGTAAATAATAAGTTTAGAAAAACCAAGTCTTAAAACTTCTCATATGATCTGATTTCACTGTTCTGTATGTAATCATAGAACTCGGAGAATGTTGTATTCAGAGAACGAATTTAAAGATAATGAAATTGAGAAATCTCTGTAAACCTAAAGTTGGGTCTATCATTGGACGAGATACTGCGCGCGTGATTTGCCGCGCGCGGCGATACCTTTAAAACAACGACGATTATAATCCGCGTCGGCTTTTAGCTCGTCGGAGAAAAGCGCGTCGCTCGTGTAGAGGGGCGGTCGATTTGCATGGTGTTGCATGGTATTAGTCGCTTTATTTCCTTGTAATTTATCTGCGGTTTTACTCGGGTAGCGTACTCGTACTACTATTATACGCCGTTCTGCGATCTTCCGTTCCGTACTTACTCATCGCGATAGTTCTTGTTCTGTTAGACCCAACTAAATAAGAAGGCATATAAGAAAACTTCTATAATGTTTTTATTTAAAAGATTCAATACAGGTTTCAATCTTGTAGCAATAACAAAGTTTGGTTTAAATATGAAACAGAAGATCACGGACAAATATTTATGTTAATATTGCCCTACATATCCAGAAGATATAAATTTTTACATTATTGGACAGAAAGAACTAAAAAAAAAAAAGACTAACTGCTCCGAAAATATGCAATAACTACAATACTTAATTAAATTATTTTGAAGTTCACATAATTAAGAAATTGTGTTCTGGTTTGGAATTTGTGTTCATTAATGTTTGCCTTTATTATTTTCATAAAGACTCAAATGTAAAGTTCATGCTTTGCTTTTTACAAAGAAAGATTTTTTAATTCATTCAAGACTGAAGAATAACATCTTATTATTCTAAATATTACGTTGAACTGCGTGTAGTTTTATATAATCGTTTCTCATTTAAATGATTTGCCAATTCTGATAAATTTTTGATTGAAGTATAAAATGGTTAGGAAGGTGTAGATGGATTAGATGGACTAGATGTACTGTAGTAGATAAAATAAATGAGCTGGATTGTATGGGATGGATGTATTGGATTAGATGGGAGAGATGTACTGGATAAGATTGGATAGATGTACTGGATAAGATGGGATAGATGTACTGGATAAGATGGGAGAGATGTACTGGATTAGATGGGATAGATGTACTGGATTAGATGGGAGAAATGAACGGATTAGATGGGATAGATGTACTGGATTAGATGGGAGAGATGTACTGTAATACATAGGATAGACGTTCTGGATTAGATGGATAGATGAACTGGATTAGATGGATAGATGAACTGAATTAGATGGGATAGATGTACTGGAGTAGATGAGATGGTAATAATTGTTCAGAGTATCTTTTGTCAAATCGTAGTACAAAAAAGCTATTTCCTTTTGAATTGAAGTCTCTTCGTCTTCTTTTGAGCTCTTCTCTAAAGGATACTGAATTCTTTTTAACTCATCCACACTTTCTATGACAGATTTCTGAGAAACACTTTTTTAAGCGCTATTTTATTCCATTTCTTAAGGGCCTTGATGCTTTGGTATCAAAACGCTTTTAGAATTTTTACATTTCAAACTAAAATTAAACATCTAGCAATTAAACCCATTATTATTCGTCCTGTACTCTAAATTTGAAGATAAAAGTAAATGTGTAATTTAGAAGGCGTTACAAAATTAGAAAAGCACATTAATAATTCTAATTATCTTTTTAAGATAAAACAAAATATATTATTATTATTGTATTGATACTAAACTTGTTGGGAATTTCATTGTTTGTATCTTGTGTTTTTCAAAGCAGAGAGTTGGATGTAATCGTACGACTATAAATTGTTTAACATTAAGTAAGTAGTTGATCTGAATTAGGTGGATTTGGTAAAAGAAATGGTTTTCTTTTTTTTAATACGGTAAAGGCCTCAAGTCCTGGTCCTGGAATTTCAACTTGGACTGCCAACAGAAGAGCTGTGAATAAACAAGGACACACTTTAGCTTTTCAGACTTCATGTCGTCCAATATTCTGTTTTAAACCAACTGTTGCAGACCGGAAATAGTAGAATAGACATTCTTCAATATTAATTTCGCATTTGTTTTGTTTTTTGTTGTTTTTTTTTGCATCGTCCGGTTAAAAAAGATTATTACTTGTTCTTCGGTAAAGTAGCGGATTGAAAAAAAAAACCTTCATTCTTCATTTACGACTATTGGTACTTTCCTGCAGTTTTCCCCTAATTTCGGTAACATTGCCAAAAAATGCCGCAAGGGGTAGCTGATGCATGCAGCTACCTGGGGAGTAGCGACCCCACGGCTACCCCAGCTCAAAATACCATGCACTATTTATAACAAAAGTAATTTACACCTAAAGACATATCACAAACCACTTGCGTCCTCCAAAGGGAGGCTACTTTTTTTCAGCTCGGGAGTGTTAGAGTTCCGGGAGTGTTAAAATTCCGGGAGTGTTTTTATCGGGATTTGCTTTCAATTTTTTTCTTTTCATTCCATTTTAAATTCTATTTTCATTTATTTATTTTTTTTCCTATTTTTCTAAATTCCGCAATGTCATGCGCTACAATGTTTTGCGTTATATTTTTGCGTTAATCTGATGTGGTGCAGAAGAAGAAGAAGCAACATCGATGGATATGTAACTGCAAGATATTGTTACATATCCCAACCTACAGCAATAAAGGTAGGCTGGGGAATTCTTAGTGGTTATATCGATGACGTTCGGGCGCAATGAGTAGCGTGTCACTCGCTCCAGGCTCGCCTAGAACGAGCGGCACTCTCCTTATCAAAATTTTAACATTTTTATAGTTGGTCAAATGTTACTTAGTTGTTACTATTTGGCGAACTATCTTTTCCGTCAACGACAAATACTTCGGATTTATTTATAATTATGATTCAATTTATTAGGGCATGTTAGGAACTTCAAGAAGAAGGATGACATAACACATTAGATAGTTAAAGTAATTTCAAAATTAAAGTTTAGAATTTGCTTTTAAGTTAGGGTTTTCAGGTGGACCAATACAATATATTAGATAGTTAAAGTAATATCAAAATTAAAGTTTAGAATTCGCTTTTTAGTTAAGGTTTTCAGCTACACATCAACCAGCCAGCCACTCTTCACCTATTTAGTGCATGATATATTTAGTGCACGACAAAATGACACTAGTCATTTTTTAAATAAATTGAATCATAATTATTCATTTATATGGCCACTATTAATATCCTTCTTCGGAACTTCAAGTCCAAGTAGAGCAGACGAGGTAGGTCAATTCTGCATGTTACTAAGCATGATTATTTTTCTATTTATTTTATGTATTTAGATATTGAAGAAATACAACATATTAGATAGTTTAAAATCAGTTCAAAATTACAATTTAGAACTTGTTTTTTAGTTAGGGTTTTCAGGTGGACAAATACAATATATTAGTTAGATATTAAAGTAATTTCAAAATTATAGTTTAAAATTTGTTTTGTAGTTAGGGTTTTCAGCTACACATCAACCAGACACTTTGGAAATGGATAATATATTAGTTAGATATTTAAAGTAATTTCAAAATTAAAGTTTAGATTTTGCTTTTTAGTTAGGGTTTTCAGGTGGACCAATACAACTTAGATAGTTAAAGTAATATCAAAATTAAAGTTTAAAATTTATTTTTTAGTTAGGGTTTTCAGGTGGACAATTTTGCACGTTACTAAGCATGTTTTTTTATGAATATTTTAAATATCTATTTATATTTATATTATTTATATATATATTGTTTATTTATATCATGTATATGTATTTTTACTATCTATTTTCAGGTTTTTATATTTTATTAGGTTTGTTGTTGTTGTGATTGTTGGTTTTGTTTCAGTTTTTGTTTGTTGTTCCATTCTTCTCGTTTTTTGATTTTCAGTTGTTGTTGGTTTTTGTTGTTCTATTTCTTTTGTTTTCCCCCAAACGCGAATTATCTATTTTCCACCATTCATGCCAATTTTTTTTCGCGGATAACCGTAATCCAAAATCGTTGGTTTTCATCCTGTACCTTCGCAGGTGATGGATGCCAATATTATTGGCATTTGCTAGTAAGCCTGCTGTATACGGGGTCAAAACTGGCTGGATTGCGGTTTAATAAAGGCAAGAATGGTATTCTTTGGGGGGCAAAAATTCTGAGCTCTACCTCCTAGTGGTGCCCCCCGGGAAACTGCTCCTCTGAGCAGGCTAACAGAGCCAGTTTCTAAATCTACTAAATTTTCCAAGGTGTTTAAGCAACCTTTAAATCGGATATTAGTCTATGTTTGGAAAGTAGTTGTGAGTTTATACCGACAGAATATAAAGGAGAGCTGAGCATTTTTAACTTTCTTTTATTGCATGTTATATCAAAAATAAATTGCAAAAAATAGCAAATTTTATTAAATGAATTCTATCCGCAACCATTTTATTTTTTATTTTTTGCGTTTGTTTAAATTCGTGAAAAATGTTTTTACGTTTAAATCGGCGTTAATAACAACCAGTGATAAGAACTCTAAAAGTCTGAATGAAAACAACTAAAACATAAAGTATATTAAGGATGCATTACACTTATAGCGGTTGTCTTATCCCAAAACACTATTTCCCAATCCAATTTAGACGCCAGTTTCTAATTTTTCTAAAGTTTTTCTGAATGTCTGAATTGAATAAGGTCTACAACAGTTTTTTAATTTATAGTTGTCTTAGGAAGTAGTTTTCTTTATCTTGATGCTAGTTTCTGATCTTTCTCTCGTTTTTTGCAAAGTATTTTATTGAATAAATTCTGTTTTTATAATTAGAGCTGCCTAAAGTAGCGGTTGTCTTCATCACAAAAAACTATTTGCTTAACCGACTTAGATGCTAGTTTCCATTGTTTTTCTACATTCAGTCTGAACTGAATAGGGTCTTCACCAGTGTTAAAAAGTTTTTGAATTTATAGTTTCCTTAATACTAGTTGTTTTTATTAGAGAACAATATTTCTATTTCACAATGTTGATGCTAGTTTCTGATTTTTCCCTCGTTTTTCGTAATGTGTTCTTAAATAATGTCTACTTCAGTTTTTATAATTAGAGCTACCTAAAGTAGTGGTTGTCTTTGTCACAAAAAACTGTTTCCGTCACCTAACTAAATGCTAGTTCTTAATTTTTCTTACTATTTCTTCACAATTTATAGTTGTCTTAGGAAGTAGTTGTCTTTATCTTGATGCTAGTTTCTGATCTTTCTCTCGTTTTTCGCTACGTTTTTTATTGAATAATGTCTGCATCAGTTTATATTATTAGAGTTGCAGAAAATGTCTTTATCACATAAACAATTTCCCTTTTACAATCTTGTTGCCACTTTCTAATTTTCCCTTTTTTGTGCAATGGGCGATTTAAATAATGTCTATCCTATGTTTTATATTATAACTAGCCAAAATAGCGGTTGTCATTATCACGAAACCCATTTTTCTCTTTCCCAATCTTGATGGTAGTATTTTTCCCTCGTTATTCGCAATGTGTGAATCGAACAATGTTTATCTTAGATGCTAAATTTTGAGCAGGTCTAAATAGTGGTTGTTGTCTTTATCACAAAACTGTTTTTTTTTTTAGATCAAGATGTTAGATTTTAATTTTATCTACGATTTTCTTAATGTCTGAATTTAAGAATGTCTTCCCCAGTTTTTGAATTGATAGTTGTCCTAAATAGTGGTTGTGTTTATCACAAAACCATTGATCCCTTTCCAATCTATCTATTCGACTGTAATTTTTCTGACATTTTTGTGAACGAGTGAATTAAATAATTTCCTTCTTGCATTTATATTTAATGTGCATTTTGAATAGCCTGCGTTCCTTTCCGCCTTATAGAGGGTCCGCTCTTTGTCACAATCTAATCTATTCTAATATTTATATGTTTTTAGTATTGGCATAGAATAAAGTTTCTATTTCCAATGTAGATGAGAGTTCCTAATTTTTACCTCGTTTTTTGCGATGTATTTGTTGAATCTAACTCAGTTTTTATAATCAGTGCTGCCCAAAATAGCGGTTGACTTTATCACAAAAAATTATTTCCCTTTCAAAATATTGATGCTCGTAGTTTCTGATTTCACTCTCGTTTCTGGCAATGTGTTAATTGGATAATGTCAACCTGTTTTTATACTTATAGCTAGTCAAAATAGTGGTTGTATTTATCACATAACACATTTTTGTTTTGTAAAAGAGGTGATATTTCTTTATATTTTTTTGGTTATTCGTGATGTGTGAACTATATTAGTCTACAACTGTTGTAATGTTTAGGGCTGGCCTATATGGCGATTTTTTTCAGCGATGGTGTTTTTCACTCTATTCCTATCTAAACTAGCTGATAGTTTTTCGTAATGAGTGAAATGAATTAGGTCTATAACTGTTCTAACATTTAGGGTTGGCTTAAATAGCAATTACCTTCATTACATACCACAATTTACTCGTCTAAGCTAGGTGGTTAGTTCCATGTATTTCTTACTTTTTAATAATGTTCGAAACGAATAAGATCTTCCCAAGTTAGCTGATAGTTCCTTGTATTTTCTTAGTTTTTCGTAATGTCTGAAATGACGTTGAACTTCAACTGTTACTAAGAAAAATTATTGGTTTAAGTGGCTATCGCAATACACTCTTTTTCTGTCAAAGTTAGCTGACAGTTCCTTGTATTTTCTTAGTTTTTCGTAATGTCTGAAATGACGTTGAACTTCAACTGTTACTAAGTAAATTATTGGTTTAAGTGGCTATCGCAATACACTCTTTTTCTGTCTAAGTTAGCTGATAGTTCCTTGCATTTTCTTAGTTTTTCGTAATGTCTGAAATGACGTTGAACTTCAACTGTTACTAAGTAAATTATTGGTTTAAGTGGCTATCGCAATACACTCTTTTTCTGTCTAAGTTAGCTGATAGTTCCTTGCATTTTCTTAGTTTTTCGTAATGTCTGAAATGACGTTGAACTTCAACTGTTACTAAGAAAATTATTGGTTTAAGTGGCTATCGCAATACACTCTTTTTCTGTCTAAGTTAGCTGATAGTTCCTTGCATTTTCTTAGTTTTTCGTAATGTCTGAAATGACGTTGAACTTCAACTGTTACTAAGTAAATTATTGGTTTAAGTGGCTATCGCAATACACTCTTTTTCTGTCTAAGTTAGCTGATAGTTCCTTGCATTTTCTTAGTTTTTCGTAATGTCTGAAATGACGTTGAACTTCAACTGTTACTAAGTAAATTATTGGTTTAAGTGGCTATCGCAATACATTCTTTTTCTGTCCAATTTAGCTGATAGTTACTTGTATTTTCTTAGTTTTTCGTAATGTCTGAAATGACGTTGAACTTCAACTGTTACTAAGTAAATTATTGGTTTAAGTGGCTATTGCAATACATTCTTTTTCTGTCCAATTTAGCTGATAGTTACTTGTATTTTCTTAGTTTTTCGTAATGTCTGAAATGACGTTGAACTTCAACTGTTACTAAGTAAATTATTGGTTTAAGTGGCTATCGTAATATACTCTTTTTCTGTTTAAACTAGCTAATAGTTCCTTGTATTTTCTTAGTTTTTCGTAATGTCTGAAATGACGTTGAACTTCAACTGTTACTAAGTAAATTATTGGTTTAAGTGGCTATCGCAATACATTCTTTTTCTGTCCAATTTAGCTGATAGTTACTTGTATTTTCTTAGTTTTTCGTAATGTCTGAAATGACGTTGAACTTCAACTGTTACTAAGTAAATTATTGGTTTAAGTGGCTATCGCAATACATTCTTTTTCTGTCCAATTTAGCTGATAGTTACTTGTATTTTCTTAGTTTTTCGTAATGTCTGAAATGACGTTGAACTTCAACTGTTACTAAGTAAATTATTGGTTTAAGTGGCTATCGCAATACATTCTTTTTCTGTCCAATTTAGCTGATAGTTACTTGTATTTTCTTAGTTTTTCGTAATGTCTGAAATGACGTTGAACTTCAACTGTTACTAAGTAAATTATTGGTTTAAGTGGCTATCGCAATACATTCTTTTTCTGTCCAATTTAGCTGATAGTTACTTGTATTTTCTTAGTTTTTCGTAATGTCTGAAATGACGTTGAACTTCAACTGTTACTAAGTAAATTATTGGTTTAAGTGGCTATCGCAATACATTCTTTTTCTGTCCAATTTAGCTGATAGTTACTTGTATTTTCTTAGTTTTTCGTAATGTCTGAAATGACGTTGAACTTCAACTGTTACTAAGTAAATTATTGGTTTAAGTGGCTATCGCAATACCTTCTTTTTCTGTCCAATTTAGCTGATAGTTACTTGTATTTTCTTAGTTTTTCGTAATGTCTGAAATGACGTTGAACTTCAACTGTTACTAAGTAAATTATTGGTTTAAGTGGCTATCGCAATACATTCTTTTTCTGTCCAATTTAGCTGATAGTTACTTGTATTTTCTTAGTTTTTCGTAATGTCTGAAATGACGTTGAACTTCAACTGTTACTAAGTAAATTATTGGTTTAAGTGGCTATCGCAATACATTCTTTTTCTGTCCAATTTAGCTGATAGTTACTTGTATTTTCTTAGTTTTTCGTAATGTCTGAAATGACGTTGAACTTCAACTGTTACTAAGAAAAATTATTGGTTTAAGTGGCTATCGCAATACACTCTTTTTCTGTCAAAGTTAGCTGACAGTTCCTTGTATTTTCTTAGTTTTTCGTAATGTCTGAAATGACGTTGAACTTCAACTGTTACTAAGTAAATTATTGGTTTAAGTGGCTATCGCAATACACTCTTTTTCTGTCTAAGTTAGCTGATAGTTCCTTGCATTTTCTTAGTTTTTCGTAATGTCTGAAATGACGTTGAACTTCAACTGTTACTAAGTAAATTATTGGTTTAAGTGGCTATCGCAATACACTCATTTTCTGTCTAAGTTAGCTGATAGTTCCTTGCATTTTCTTAGTTTTTCGTAATGTCTGAAATGACGTTGAACTTCAACTGTTACTAAGTAAATTATTGGTTTAAGTGGCTATCGCAATACACTCTTTTTCTGTCTAAGTTAGCTGATAGTTCCTTGCATTTTCTTAGTTTTTCGTAATGTCTGAAATGACGTTGAACTTCAACTGTTACTAAGTAAATTATTGGTTTAAGTGGCTATCGCAATACACTCTTTTTCTGTCTAAGTTAGCTGATAGTTCCTTGCATTTTCTTAGTTTTTCGTAATGTCTGAAATGACGTTGAACTTCAACTGTTACTAAGTAAATTATTGGTTTAAGTGGCTATCGCAATACATTCTTTTTCTGTCCAATTTAGCTGATAGTTACTTGTATTTTCTTAGTTTTTCGTAATGTCTGAAATGACGTTGAACTTCAACTGTTACTAAGTAAATTATTGGTTTAAGTGGCTATTGCAATACATTCTTTTTCTGTCCAATTTAGCTGATAGTTACTTGTATTTTCTTAGTTTTTCGTAATGTCTGAAATGACGTTGAACTTCAACTGTTACTAAGTAAATTATTGGTTTAAGTGGCTATCGTAATATACTCTTTTTCTGTTTAAACTAGCTAATAGTTCCTTGTATTTTCTTAGTTTTTCGTAATGTCTGAAATGACGTTGAACTTCAACTGTTACTAAGTAAATTATTGGTTTAAGTGGCTATCGCAATACATTCTTTTTCTGTCCAATTTAGCTGATAGTTACTTGTATTTTCTTAGTTTTTCGTAATGTCTGAAATGACGTTGAACTTCAACTGTTACTAAGTAAATTATTGGTTTAAGTGGCTATCGCAATACATTCTTTTTCTGTCCAATTTAGCTGATAGTTACTTGTATTTTCTTAGTTTTTCGTAATGTCTGAAATGACGTTGAACTTCAACTGTTACTAAGTAAATTATTGGTTTAAGTGGCTATCGCAATACATTCTTTTTCTGTCCAATTTAGCTGATAGTTACTTGTATTTTCTTAGTTTTTCGTAATGTCTGAAATGACGTTGAACTTCAACTGTTACTAAGTAAATTATTGGTTTAAGTGGCTATCGCAATACATTCTTTTTCTGTCCAATTTAGCTGATAGTTACTTGTATTTTCTTAGTTTTTCGTAATGTCTGAAATGACGTTGAACTTCAACTGTTACTAAGTAAATTATTGGTTTAAGTGGCTATCGCAATACATTCTTTTTCTGTCCAATTTAGCTGATAGTTACTTGTATTTTCTTAGTTTTTCGTAATGTCTGAAATGACGTTGAACTTCAACTGTTACTAAGTAAATTATTGGTTTAAGTGGCTATCGCAATACATTCTTTTTCTGTCCAATTTAGCTGATAGTTACTTGTATTTTCTTAGTTTTTCGTAATGTCTGAAATGACGTTGAACTTCAACTGTTACTAAGAAAAATTATTGGTTTAAGTGGCTATCGCAATACACTCTTTTTCTGTCAAAGTTAGCTGACAGTTCCTTGTATTTTCTTAGTTTTTCGTAATGTCTGAAATGACGTTGAACTTCAACTGTTACTAAGTAAATTATTGGTTTAAGTGGCTATCGCAATACACTCTTTTTCTGTCTAAGTTAGCTGATAGTTCCTTGCATTTTCTTAGTTTTTCGTAATGTCTGAAATGACGTTGAACTTCAACTGTTACTAAGTAAATTATTGGTTTAAGTGGCTATCGCAATACACTCTTTTTCTGTCTAAGTTAGCTGATAGTTCCTTGCATTTTCTTAGTTTTTCGTAATGTCTGAAATGACGTTGAACTTCAACTGTTACTAAGAAAATTATTGGTTTAAGTGGCTATCGCAATACACTCTTTTTCTGTCTAAGTTAGCTGATAGTTCCTTGCATTTTCTTAGTTTTTCGTAATGTCTGAAATGACGTTGAACTTCAACTGTTACTAAGTAAATTATTGGTTTAAGTGGCTATCGCAATACACTCTTTTTCTGTCTAAGTTAGCTGATAGTTCCTTGCATTTTCTTAGTTTTTCGTAATGTCTGAAATGACGTTGAACTTCAACTGTTACTAAGTAAATTATTGGTTTAAGTGGCTATCGCAATACATTCTTTTTCTGTCCAATTTAGCTGATAGTTACTTGTATTTTCTTAGTTTTTCGTAATGTCTGAAATGACGTTGAACTTCAACTGTTACTAAGTAAATTATTGGTTTAAGTGGCTATTGCAATACATTCTTTTTCTGTCCAATTTAGCTGATAGTTACTTGTATTTTCTTAGTTTTTCGTAATGTCTGAAATGACGTTGAACTTCAACTGTTACTAAGTAAATTATTGGTTTAAGTGGCTATCGTAATATACTCTTTTTCTGTTTAAACTAGCTAATAGTTCCTTGTATTTTCTTAGTTTTTCGTAATGTCTGAAATGACGTTGAACTTCAACTGTTACTAAGTAAATTATTGGTTTAAGTGGCTATCGCAATACATTCTTTTTCTGTCCAATTTAGCTGATAGTTACTTGTATTTTCTTAGTTTTTCGTAATGTCTGAAATGACGTTGAACTTCAACTGTTACTAAGTAAATTATTGGTTTAAGTGGCTATCGCAATACATTCTTTTTCTGTCCAATTTAGCTGATAGTTACTTGTATTTTCTTAGTTTTTCGTAATGTCTGAAATGACGTTGAACTTCAACTGTTACTAAGTAAATTATTGGTTTAAGTGGCTATCGCAATACATTCTTTTTCTGTCCAATTTAGCTGATAGTTACTTGTATTTTCTTAGTTTTTCGTAATGTCTGAAATGACGTTGAACTTCAACTGTTACTAAGTAAATTATTGGTTTAAGTGGCTATCGCAATACATTCTTTTTCTGTCCAATTTAGCTGATAGTTACTTGTATTTTCTTAGTTTTTCGTAATGTCTGAAATGACGTTGAACTTCAACTGTTACTAAGTAAATTATTGGTTTAAGTGGCTATCGCAATACATTCTTTTTCTGTCCAATTTAGCTGATAGTTACTTGTATTTTCTTAGTTTTTCGTAATGTCTGAAATGACGTTGAACTTCAACTGTTACTAAGTAAATTATTGGTTTAAGTGGCTATCGCAATATACTCTTTTTCTGTTTAAACTAGCTAATAGTTCCTTGTATTTTCTTAGTTTTTCGTAATGTCTGAAATGACGTTGAACTTCAACTGTTACTAAGTAAATTATTGGTTTAAGTGGCTATCGTAATACACTCTTATTCTGTCTAAGTTAGCTGATATTTCCTTGTATTTTCTTAGTTTTTCGTAATGTCTGAAATGACGTTGAACTTCAACTGTTACTAAGAAAAATTATTGGTTTAAGTGGCTATCGCAATACACTCTTTTTCTGTCAAAGTTAGCTGATAGTTCCTTGTATATTCTTAGTTTTTCGTAATGTCTGAAATGACGTTGAACTTCAACTGTTACTAAGTAAATTATTGGTTTAAGTGGCTATCGTAATACACTCTTTTTCTGTCTAAGTTAGCTGATATTTCCTTGTATTTTCTTAGTTTTTCGTAATGTCTGAAATGACGTTGAACTTCAACTGTTACTAAGTAAATTATTGGTTTAAGTGGCTATCGCAATACACTCTTTTTCTATCTAAGTTAGCTGATAGTTCCTTGTATTTTCTTAGTTTTTCGTAATGTCTGAAATGAATTGAACTTCAACTGTTACTAAGTAAATTATTGGTTTAAGTGGCTATCGCAATACACTCTTTTTCTGTCAAAGTTAGCTGACAGTTCCTTGTATTTTCTTAGTTTTTCGTAATGTCTGAAATGACGTTGAACTTCAACTGTTACTAAGTAAATTATTGGTTTAAGTGGCTATCGTAATACACTCTTATTCTGCCTAAGTTAGCTGATATTTCCTTGTATTTTCTTAGTTTTTCGTAATGTCTGAAATGACGTTGAACTTCAACTGTTACTAAGTAAATTATTGGTTTAAGTGGCTATCGCAATACACTCTTTTTCTATCTAAGTTAGCTGATAGTTCCTTGTATTTTCTTAGTTTTTCGTAATGTCTGAAATGACGTTGAACTTCAACTGTTACTAAGAAAAATTATTGGTTTAAGTGGCTATCGCAATACATTCTTTTTCTGTCCAATTTAGCTGATAGTTACTTGTATTTTCTTAGTTTTTCGTAATGTCTGAAATGACGTTGAACTTCAACTGTTACTAAGTAAATTATTGGTTTAAGTGGCTATCGCAATACACTCTTTTTCTATCTAAGTTAGCTGATAGTTCCTTGTATTTTCTTAGTTTTTCGTAATGTCTGAAATGACGTTGAACTTCAACTGTTACTAAGTAAATTATTGGTTTAAGTGGCTATCGCAATACATTCTTTTTCTGTCCAATTTAGCTGATAGTTACTTGTATTTTCTTAGTTTTTCGTAATGTCTGAAATGACGTTGAACTTCAACTGTTACTAAGTAAATTATTGGTTTAAGTGGCTATCGCAATACATTCTTTTTCTGTCCAATTTAGCTGATAGTTACTTGTATTTTCTTAGTTTTTCGTAATGTCTGAAATGACGTTGAACTTCAACTGTTACTAAGTAAATTATTGGTTTAAGTGGCTATCGCAATACATTCTTTTTCTGTCCAATTTAGCTGATAGTTACTTGTATTTTCTTAGTTTTTCGTAATGTCTGAAATGACGTTGAACTTCAACTGTTACTAAGTAAATTATTGGTTTAAGTGGCTATCGCAATACATTCTTTTTCTGTCCAATTTAGCTGATAGTTACTTGTATTTTCTTAGTTTTTCGTAATGTCTGAAATGACGTTGAACTTCAACTGTTACTAAGTAAATTATTGGTTTAAGTGGCTATCGCAATACATTCTTTTTCTGTCCAATTTAGCTGATAGTTACTTGTATTTTCTTAGTTTTTCGTAATGTCTGAAATGACGTTGAACTTCAACTGTTACTAAGTAAATTATTGGTTTAAGTGGCTATCGCAATATACTCTTTTTCTGTTTAAACTAGCTAATAGTTCCTTGTATTTTCTTAGTTTTTCGTAATGTCTGAAATGACGTTGAACTTCAACTGTTACTAAGTAAATTATTGGTTTAAGTGGCTATCGTAATACACTCTTATTCTGTCTAAGTTAGCTGATATTTCCTTGTATTTTCTTAGTTTTTCGTAATGTCTGAAATGACGTTGAACTTCAACTGTTACTAAGAAAAATTATTGGTTTAAGTGGCTATCGCAATACACTCTTTTTCTGTCAAAGTTAGCTGATAGTTCCTTGTATATTCTTAGTTTTTCGTAATGTCTGAAATGACGTTGAACTTCAACTGTTACTAAGTAAATTATTGGTTTAAGTGGCTATCGTAATACACTCTTTTTCTGTCTAAGTTAGCTGATATTTCCTTGTATTTTCTTAGTTTTTCGTAATGTCTGAAATGACGTTGAACTTCAACTGTTACTAAGTAAATTATTGGTTTAAGTGGCTATCGCAATACACTCTTTTTCTATCTAAGTTAGCTGATAGTTCCTTGTATTTTCTTAGTTTTTCGTAATGTCTGAAATGAATTGAACTTCAACTGTTACTAAGTAAATTATTGGTTTAAGTGGCTATCGCAATACACTCTTTTTCTGTCAAAGTTAGCTGACAGTTCCTTGTATTTTCTTAGTTTTTCGTAATGTCTGAAATGACGTTGAACTTCAACTGTTACTAAGTAAATTATTTGTTTAAGTGGCTATCGTAATACACTCTTATTCTGCCTAAGTTAGCTGATATTTCCTTGTATTTTCTTAGTTTTTCGTAATGTCTGAAATGACGTTGAACTTCAACTGTTACTAAGTAAATTATTGGTTTAAGTGGCTATCGCAATACACTCTTTTTCTATCTAAGTTAGCTGATAGTTCCTTGTATTTTCTTAGTTTTTCGTAATGTCTGAAATGACGTTGAACTTCAACTGTTACTAAGAAAAATTATTGGTTTAAGTGGCTATCGCAATACACTCTTTTTCTGCCCAATTTAGCTGATAGTTACTTGTATTTTCTTAGTTTTTCGTAATGTCTGAAATGACGTTGAACTTCAACTGTTACTAAGAAAAATTATTGGTTTAAGTGGCTATCGCAATACACTCTTTTTCTGTCTAAGTTAGCTGATAGTTCCTTGCATTTTCTTAGTTTTTCGTAATGTCTGAAATGACGTTGAACTTCAACTGTTACTAAGTAAATTATTGGTTTAAGTGGCTATCGCAATACATTCTTTTTCTGTCTATGTTAGCTGATAGTTCCTTGCATTTTCTTAGTTTTTCGTAATGTCTGAAATGACGTTGAACTTCAACTGTTACTAAGTAAATTATTGGTTTAAGTGGCTATCGCAATACACTCTTTTTCTGTCTAAGTTAGCTGATAGTTCCTGGCATTTTCTTAGTTTTTCGTAATGTCTGAAATGACGTTGAACTTCAACTGTTACTAAGAAAAATTATTGGTTTAAGTGGCTATCGCAATACATTCTTTTTCTGTCCAATTTAGCTGATAGTTCCTTGTATTTTCTGAGTTTTTCGTAATGTCTGAAATGACGTTGAACTTCAACTGTTACTAAGTAAATTATTGGTTTAAGTGGCTATCGCAATACATTCTTTTTCTGCCCAATTTAGCTGATAGTTACTTGTATTTTCTTAGTTTTTCGTAATGTCTGAAATGACGTTGAACTTCAACTGTTACTAAGAAAAATTATTGGTTTAAGTGGCTATCGCAATACACTCTTTTTCTGTCAAAGTTAGCTGATAGTTCCTTGTATTTTCTTAGTTTTTCGTAATGTCTGAAATGACGTTGAACTTCAACTGTTACTAAGTAAATTATTGGTTTAAGTGGCTATCGCAATACATTCTTTTTCTGTCTAAGTTAGCTGATAGTTCCTTGTATTTTCTTAGTTTTTCGTAATGTCTGAAATGACGTTGAACTTCAACTGTTACTAAGTAAATTATTGGTTTAAGTGGCTATCGCAATACATTCTTTTTCTGTCTAAGTTAGCTGATAGTTCCTTGCATTTTCTTAGTTTTTCGTAATGTCTGAAATGACGTTGAACTTCAACTGTTACTAAGAAAAATTATTGGTTTAAGTGGCTATCGCAATACACTCTTTTTCTGTCTAAGTTAGCTGATAGTTCCTTGCATTTTCTTAGTTTTTCGTAATGTCTGAAATGACGTTGAACTTCAACTGTTACTAAGAAAAATTATTGGTTTAAGTGGCTATCGCAATACACTCTTTTTCTGTCTAAGTTAGCTGATAGTTCCTTGCATTTTCTTAGTTTTTCGTAATGTCTGAAATGACGTTGAACTTCAACTGTTACTAAGTAAATTATTGGTTTAAGTGGCTATCGCAATACACTCTTTTTCTGTCTAAGTTAGCTGATAGTTCCTTGCATTTTCTTAGTTTTTCGTAATGTCTGAAATGACGTTGAACTTCAACTGTTACTAAGTAAATTATTGGTTTAAGTGGCTATCGCAATACACTCTTTTTCTGTCTAAGTTAGCTGATAGTTCCTTGCATTTTCTTAGTTTTTCGTAATGTCTGAAATGACGTTGAACTTCAACTGTTACTAAGTAAATTATTGGTTTAAGTGGCTATCGCAATACATTCTTTTTCTGTCCAATTTAGCTGATAGTTCCTTGTATTTTCTGAGTTTTTCGTAATGTCTGAAATGACGTTGAACTTCAACTGTTACTAAGTAAATTATTGGTTTAAGTGGCTATCGCAATACATTCTTTTTCTGCCCAATTTAGCTGATAGTTACTTGTATTTTCTTAGTTTTTCGTAATGTCTGAAATGACGTTGAACTTCAACTGTTACTAAGAAAAATTATTGGTTTAAGTGGCTATCGCAATACACTCTTTTTCTGTCTAAGTTAGCTGATAGTTCCTTGCATTTTCTTAGTTTTTCGTAATGTCTGAAATGACGTTGAACTTCAACTGTTACTAAGAAAAATTATTGGTTTAAGTGGCTATCGCAATACACTCTTTTTCTGTCTATGTTAGCTGATAGTTCCTTGCATTTTCTTAGTTTTTCGTAATGTCTGAAATGACGTTGAACTTCAACTGTTACTAAGTAAATTATTGGTTTAAGTGGCTATCGCAATACACTCTTTTTCTGTCTAAGTTAGCTGATAGTTCCTGGCATTTTCTTAGTTTTTCGTAATGTCTGAAATGACGTTGAACTTCAACTGTTACTAAGTAAATTATTGGTTTAAGTGGCTATCGCAATACATTCTTTTTCTGTCCAATTTAGCTGATAGTTCCTTGTATTTTCTGAGTTTTTCGTAATGTCTGAAATGACGTTGAACTTCAACTGTTACTAAGTAAATTATTGGTTTAAGTGGCTATCGCAATACATTCTTTTTCTGCCCAATTTAGCTGATAGTTACTTGTATTTTCTTAGTTTTTCGTAATGTCTGAAATGACGTTGAACTTCAACTGTTACTAAGAAAAATTATTGGTTTAAGTGGCTATCGCAATACACTCTTTTTCTGTCAAAGTTAGCTGATAGTTCCTTGTATTTTCTTAGTTTTTCGTAATGTCTGAAATGACGTTGAACTTCAACTGTTACTAAGTAAATTATTGGTTTAAGTGGCTATCGCAATACATTCTTTTTCTGTCCAATTTAGCTGATAGTTACTTGTATTTTCTTAGTTTTTCGTAATGTCTGAAATGACGTTGAACTTCAACTGTTACTAAGAAAAATTATTGGTTTAAGTGGCTATCGCAATACACTCTTTTTCTGTCAAAGTTAGCTGATAGTTCCTTGTATTTTCTTAGTTTTTCGTAATGTCTGAAATGACGTTGAACTTCAACTGTTACTAAGTAAATTATTGGTTTAAGTGGCTATCGCAATACACTCTTTTTCTATCTAAGTTAGCTGATAGTTACTTGTATTTTCTTAGTTTTTCGTAATGTCTGAAATGACGTTGAACTTCAACTGTTACTAAGAAAAATTATTGGTTTAAGTGGCTATCGCAATACACTCTTTTTCTGTCAAAGTTAGCTGATAGTTCCTTGTATTTTCTTAGTTTTAAGTAATGTCTGAAATGACGTTGAACTTCAACTGTTACTAAGTAAATTATTGGTTTAAGTGGCTATCGCAATACACTCTTTTTCTATCTAAGTTAGCTGATAGTTCCTTGTATTTTCTTAGTTTTTCGTAATGTCTGAAGTGACGTTGAACTTCAACTGTTACTAAGTAAATTATTGGTTTAAGTGGCTATCGTAATATACTCTTTTTCTGTTTAAACTAGCTGACAGTTCCTTGTATTTTCTTAGTTTTAAGTAATGTCTGAAGTGACGTTGAACTTCAACTGTTACTAAGTAAATTATTGGTTTAAGTGGCTATCGCAGTACACTCTTTTTCTGTCTAAGTTAGCTGATAGTTCCTTGTATTTTCTTAGTTTTTCGTAATGTCTGAAATGACGTTGAACTTCAACTTTTACTAAGTAAATTATTGGTTTAATTGGCTATCGCAATACACTCTTTTTCTGTCTAAGTTAGCTGATTTTTATTTTTTGTATACACAATGAATGGAGAGAAAAAGGACAGCCCCTGTTGTAATATTTATAGCTGGCCTAAATTAGCTGTTGTCTTTATCACAAATAACTTTTTGCCTGTCTAAAATTAGGTGATAATTACTTAATATTTTCTTAGTTTTTCGTAATAATAGAAATGAATTGGGGTCTATAACTGTTGCCAAATATAATACTGGCTTAAATAGCGTTTGTCTTTATCACAAAACACTTGATTACTCTTTACAGTTGTTGGATAGTTTCTTCATTCCCTTAACGATGGAAGTCGCGTACAATAATCGGGCTATCTTTTCTACATTAATGGAACATGAAAAATTAAATGGCACATAGTTAATTCGACAGTAAAGTACGATTACAGGACTTCGGTTTTAATTAATGTGTTACCTAATTTGAAAATTTTGTAGCAAAGAATGTCTGTCAATCTTTTCCTCATTAGTTGTTGGAAGACTAGCTGCCTAAATGTTTGCAAATACTTTTTGTCCATACTGTAGTTAATTTGTCAACAGAATGGTTCAAATAGTTTTTTTTTTTTCTTAACGTATTTCAATTTGGAAGTTAATTCAACTTGCATATTAAAACAGAATTTTAAACTAATATTAAATCAAATTTATAAATATTTGTTCTTAAAGGGAAGAAAAAGTTTTGTCCATAATTACCGTTAAAAATAAAACTTTATTCACATTTTAGAGTGTTTAACATTAATCCAAGTAAGAACGGAAAATATGGGTCCGTTAATTTTATTTTTTACACAATTAGCCTAATTCAGAGAGGACGGAATTCAGATCGTGTTGAAGGACGAGAGATATTTCTTTTTGTGTGTTGAGATCGTCCTTTCTACGTTCAATGTTAACTTTAATCAAGTAATTAGCTTTTTTGGCCCGATTCAGCAACATTTCATTCTGTTTCACCTTTCTTTCTAGATATTTACATTTTTCTTCTAAACTCACATCAACACCTGGATCGGTATCGCCATCCGTCTCTGTCGAACTACTTCTATCACTCTCCTAGAAAAACAAATTTATTAATAATTATGATATTTATTAATTAGCTAATAATTTTTGAAAAAAATGTTTAATGGCAGTGTACATGGTGTACATTTTAGGACGGTTCAAATGCATTTCATGCTTAAACGGTTGATCTGAACAAAAAATGGTAGAGGAGAAATTTGTTGCCCGCCACCTCTAGTTTCAGAATACGTGACTTGATTTTAGATTCCTGCTTGCGTACGCGGCAGACGCGCGTCCAAAAGTAAGGGTTCGCAGTTGACCCCCATTTTCATACACACAGTTTTAAAGAATAAAAAAAGTTATGAAAGAAACCGGAAACCGCAGTTCGATATCTTTAAAATTAAAGGTGCTAGGCCATTTCAAATATATTTATTAATCATATTTCAATTTTTTTAACTTGTTATCTAAGAGAAAGAAGAACACGCGATAGGTCATTTTTATGTATTTTTTCATCCCCTTTCTATTAAAAATATTGCCAAGGCAGTAAAGCTAGTATTTTTCTTAATATCGGAAAATAAGTAGTTTTCCGAGTGATTTTCTAAGCAATAATCAATTATTAAGAGCTTTAAATGTTCACAAGCGTAGACAAAAGGGCTAAAAAAAAATTTATATTTGTTACAAACAAGAAGGTTAAATATTTTTTTGGTAATTTTAGGAGTTTTGCGTTTAATGACCAAAAAGTTGGAAACCTCCTGCTACATATTTAAGTGATCAATATCTTTCATTTAAGGGATCAAACTTATTCCTTAATTTATCAAATAATGCACTTTAAGCAGCTTGTGTAGCATGTAATGTGCCTTCAAAGGTGCCCTTGGTTAGTAGATTATAAAATGTACCATCTGAGGTACCAAAAATGCCTAATTATTCTCTTCTCTCCTTTAAAACAATAATAAATTTATTAGAAAGCTACCAGAAATAAAATTTTTTAGCGGGTTCGAGGTTTATCCATTAAAAAAAGCAATTCATTTTAATAATTAAACAACCATTTCTTCATCAATCAATATCCAGCTGAATAAAAGATATTTTAAAAAATTACTTCAAGAAATCTTGTGGGTTCAGAGGCTTTTTTTTATAAGGGTGCAAGCAAATCGCTTATTACGCTTCCCTCCTAGATTATATAATAAGGGTTTACTGAACTAGATAATGGTACCCATTTCTCTTTGCCTGCATGGAGAAAGATATCTTAGGTAGCTATCAATTCTATCAGTTACAACTCACTTGTTCATCTTCTTCATCTTCCTCGTCTTCGACCTCCACTTTCTGATCTTCCTCGCTGTCCATGCACTCCTCGTCCTCCCGCATAATGCTAGCCATTTTCTCCACTTCAGCTTGTAACAGCCTATACCGTTTCTTTTCCTCTCTGTAAAGACTTTGAAGCTTTGCCAGCTGCGCTTTCAGGTTCTTTGTCTCCCGTGATGCAATTGTGCGTTTTTCTTTGAGATTTTCCAGTTTTAATTTCAGCAATTTATACTGGCGCTCTTCCTGGGAGACAGCATCCGACACCTGTTCGTGTTCTTCAACCTCACCTGTTAGGGCAGAGAAACAGAAATTTTATTATTAACAATAATGGTAGTGAAAGCACACTACCTTACTCATCCCACTGTTTAGTAAAAATTCTTACTTAGGAAATGATACCAATCATGGTAAACTGCAGTGAAAGAAAGTTGATATACCTTCTTCAGTATCCGTGTCAGATTCATCTGTCTCGTCGTTGCCATCTGCGTCCCCAGGTGTTTGTGCCATTGATGGCATCCTCTTTATCGATTGTTGTTTGACGATACCGGTTTTTCCTTTGGTCTTTAGTTCCATTTCTAGTTGTGTATTGCGCAGCCACGAGCTCTCCAACTTCGCCCGTGTAAGATCCAATTCTTCAGCTGTTTTTTGATACTGTTCTTCCATATCTTTGGCCATTTTCGTCGATTGTGAGGCTTCTTCTTTTAACTTGGCAATTAGCTAATTTTAACAGAGTACAATATAATTATAATTTTTGGAGGGGGTTTGGAGGGTGACTACAAACAGAGAATTCGAGTTTGGAGATCCTCTAAGTATGGAAAAGTGGTTCTTAGAATGTGTAGAATCAGTTAATGAATGCGGTCAGCAAAATCAAATCGAATAGATCAGTATTTTAAGTTCTGATTATTAATTATTATTCATGAATCGAAAAACATCAAAATAATATTTGACGAAATTGTTTCAATTATTTAAAATAAATGTTTGTTAATTTTCTTTAATATTTTTAGTGTAATGTTATTTTTTAAAGAAAAAAATAAATAAAAACTATAAAAATAAATAAATAATTTTACGTAAGTACGTATAAAAGGTTAACGTTTTTGTTTAGTTTTGATTTCGGTTCTTTTATTTTTGAATGTTCCGAATCGTTTGATACGTTTGTTGTTTTTTTTGGCTATCACTTCTAGCAGAAGGATATTATTCCCATACCTTTTCTATTTTTTTTCATTTTTTGATATAATACTTTTATTTATAAATAAAAATGATTCAACCTCTTCAGAAATAGTGTACAGAAAAGGTTCTTTTAGTTCTTAAAAGCTCACCTATTAAAAATAGCATTGGAATAAGTTAATTCTGTTTTATTGGCTACAACCCCTATATTTTGTAAACACCACTTTTCTATCAGACTCAGGGGATAAGACATTTATTTCTGGTTAAAACTGAAAAAGTGGGAAATTATAATTAATTTTACCTTTTCATCTTCATCAGTTCTCACGGGCACCACTTGACTGCCTTCAATTTGTAATTTCCTAGTTAATTTCTCTTTTTCCAATTCAGCTTCTAAATTTAATAATCTTGCCATTAATCGTTTATTTTCTCTTTCTAAAGCCTCCTTATTTCGCATCTCCAGAGCTAACATTTGTTTAGTTGACTGTAAATCATCACGTACTTTGTCAATATCGTCTAATTCATCAGGCTCCGCCGCTACAGCTATCACGTCCGCTACACTAGCTGACTTTTGGATTTGTTCTTCAATAGTCATCTGTCGGCGGAATTTTCTAAGACCTAGAAAAATTAAAATTTATAAATAAATTAACTAACAAAAATTTTTCTAAAATACACCATAACACTGGAATGCTGGAAAAGGAAGAATATTCGAGAAAATATTATTTATATTACAATAATTTAGTTAAAATAAAAGTTCACCACACTTACCATTAAGATTTGGTTTACTCCTATCGTTAGTTTTCACTTTTTTCAAAGATACACCCGACTGAATTTCTTTCAGTAACAGATTATGAGCGTTTTGTTTCTCTGATTCGTACACGAACTGCAACAATATTCAGAAAGGATATTAATAAAATCACTTATTTCTCACAAATATATGATCCATAGAGCCTTTCTAAAATGGGAATTTTTTTTAGGAGGAAAAGTTTTCTAATTTTATGCCGATTGCGACTTCTACAAAATTTCACTTTTTTATAGAAGGTAGACAATATAGATTTCATTGTTACCTTACCTTCTACTTTTTTAAAGAAAAAAACAAACAAACATAATCCTTATCATTAAAGAATAATGAGACTTGTTTTTTCAAAAGTAGGTTTTTTTCCAAAATGTTTAAATCTAAACAAAAAAGCTTAAATTCACATTGTTGTAGTACTAAACTTTCAAAAGAATCTTTTGAACTTTTTTTTTGTAGAATTTTTCTCTTCCTAATTCCTCTAAATAAACAAAAACGAAATAGACCTTGAGTGTATCAAAAAAATAAATATTATTAAAATTAAAATAAACACTAATAAGAAAGTTACAGATACAAATCACAAATTAAGATATATTTTTTATCCTAATGTATGTTGTACAACAAATCAAGTTTCTACTGAGTACGGAAGTGTATGTAAATAATAATTAACAAACTAATAGTGAGAAATATAAATTATATATCTAATAATATTTTTGCAGTTCAATGATTTTCTCTTTGAACACTAATTTAAAGAAATCTTTGTTTAATCACGTTGCTCCACAAGTAGCTTATATTTACATAAGCTAGACGTTGAAGAAACACCCACATACAATACTTATAATTTACAACTTCTATCTTGTTTTCTGATTATAATGTTAAGTGTTCTATTGGATTCCATTGTAATTTACCTGGCCCTTTGCCTTTGTTTTTGGAATCACTGGAGCACTTCTATCGTTACATTTCACGTGATTTAGCTTAATTCCTTTTTCTACTTCTTTCATCATATCTGTCCAATCTGGACGTTTTCTTGGCCGACTTCTAAGGGCTTCTATTTTCAACTTTTTAGATTCTGACATCGGTTTGCTTGGCACACCTGTAAAAAATATATTTATTTTAATAAGTTCAAATTCCAGGCAATGGTTAAACGATCCCGGTGATAGATGTAAACTTACTATTATAAAGTACAAAAGGTGCTTTGTTGGTAGCTGTACTTAATGTCTAGCAAGATGATTGAATTATTCAATTCCATTTAAGAAGTTGTTTAAAAAGTTCAAGTTATATGCAGAGCAATGTTTGAACCAATTACCTGGCATAGGAGGCGGCCTTGGCGGTGGTAGAGGTGGTGGAGGCGGCGCTTGAGCCATGTTCTCTCGTTGGTCCACACCTTTCACTTCCTCCTCATGTCGACCAGTCGGGGGCTTCTGTACTATTCTCTCTCTTCGGTCGGGGGCTTTCTCCTCTCTTTTTCCCTTCTTAAATTTCTCCTCTTAACAAACAATATCTCAAATAAATGTATTACGTTAAAATTTTGTTAAAGCTTTGGTGCAAATCAATTTTATGAATCTGAATAAGATTAAATGTTGTGTGTACCACTGAATGATAGGTTATGTGATTGTCTAAAATGTAATGAGTACGATTTTTTTTCCTGCGCACGACTAAAGTACAGAAATTGAACACGTCTTAAAGAAAGCTATAATGCTAATCATGTTTTTTATTTAATTTTATTTTGTCTGAGACCCAAGGAGGTCAAATATTAAAAGTTGCAAGAAATCATTTAATGGACTAAAAAAAAATAAAAGAATGGAGAAATCATAAAAAAGCTTCACTATTTAGAATCCAACAAGTAAAAGAACATGATAAAAATATGAGCGGGTGTAGGCCTAATGGTCAAGAGCGTGGCTTTGTAAGGGGGAGATCCCTAGTTCGAATCCCGCGTATGACTACTTTTTATTGGTTAAAAAAAGGTTGTTTATAGTAAAGTCCCCACCCACGCCTCCCGCCTACGACATCTAATTGGTAGTTGGACGTCAAACCCCGCCTGAAAAAATAGGCGTTTACTTTACCATGCTAAATGCACACTGTTCTTCAAGTGACAAAGAATGAAGACATCACCTGATGGATGAAATCTCTGGCACTGCGCGCCCAAACAGTGGGTCTTAAATTTCTATGGAGTTAATATTTTTGATTTATGCGAATTGAAATGGTCAGAAGTAAGTAGTTTTGAAACCAAAGTTATGTTTGCTTTCTTCAGGCTGGTTGATAGTCTGTGTTTTAAACTAACACATATCAGACAGCTAATTGTCACTTGTTGATTAAAATTCAAAATCAGCATTCTCAAACATTAGATCAGGAGAATAAGACGTCTTAATAGATAATGTATCTATCTCTTCGAATTAAGAAGAATTGAGACTTCTGGCAAAGAAGAACAGGATAGGCAAAAATTCCATAATAATGGAAAGGCGAGTTGAAGTTCGTATATTGTTGGTATTAAGTATTAAATAACGCAAACTAACCTGGGATTTGTATTGAAACTTTTCTCTCTGTGGCCTCCCTGGGCGATCTGTTCTCTGCGGTATCTCTCCTTACTAGTCGCGGTTCTCTGAGTGCTTCAGATTTACCAGCCGGTACCGCAGCACTGTCTTTAGATTTGTGTCCAACACTCGAACTACCTTCAGCACTCTCTGTTTCAATTCTTATCGGTATAGATTTCTCCTGACCAGTTTTACTGCCTCTTATAGAATCTGCTCGCACGTCTTTCAATTTGGGTGTGGGCCGCCCTTCTGGTCTTTGTAATGTTTCTGGCTATACATAAATAAAAAAATTAAGTTAAAAATACAAAAATTAAGTAAACGATTGAAATGATAACCCATATTTGTGGGTAGTTTGTCGCAAAACATGCTCTTAGTTAGACAAGTCGAGTATTTGCCATGAAAAAGTGTACAGTGTCGATAGTGATGGGTCAACACATTATGCAGATATAGTGGCGTAAGAAGGTTAGGGGGGCAATCATTGGTAGATCCAGTGAGGTTTGAAACTCTATGTCAGACTTAGCAGTTTGATCACCAAAAGAAAGGAATTTCTGTCAGATACATACCCTTCCTCGCTGATAAGTTCAGACAGTTTACCTTCACAAAAATTGGGTCGCGAGGAACGGATCTGCAGAAAGACTGGCAACTTCTTCAAGAAGTTAGGCATCCAGTCTGCAGACAGTCTTACCGAGTCCTCAATGAATGACTGCCTAGGGTATTCTTCGCCTCCATATTAATGGTACTTAGTTGTTTTTGGCCGAATTATTTGTTACTTTTTTTTTGTATCACTTAAGACCATGTCCGCCTTAACTTTGTTAACAATATACTCTTTATTCGGGTTCGAGTCCAGCTGCTAACCCTTAGATTTTCTCTTCTTAGGAGCTTCTTACAGCTGACTGTCCGGTGATGGTCAGTCTTGTTTGTAACGAGAAGACGCCAATAACCTAAGATAGCTGACGCGCCTTATATCATTTAAAAAAATATACTCTTAAACATTTTAACTTGATTGTTTAACCCAGACATTTGTCTTTCTAGACATCAGCCATTAAAACAATGTATTTCTTTGTACTATTACCATTACTAGAATTGATTTTCGAGTATGTTGACGTATGAGTGATCAGTACGATGTGTTACAGCTAACCAATACGTGTAGTTATCCAGCACTGTATAGTGTATTTCTGTTCAGAATGCACTGATATAACAAAACTTTACATCTTAAAAACCTCAAAATTGGTAGGGAAAACCTGCTACTGAGTTACCTCTGTTGCGTGTTTTTCAAGAGTGCGCCTAGGTTAACTGTAGCGATCTCTGTTGATTAATTTGGAATCATATCGTCACAGAAATTTTTTTTGCTGTGCGTGGGCCTATTTGACATAGTCAATATTCTTTTGTTTTTATTTATTTTTTTATCAATTTGCTCCCTTGCGTGACGGTTCAAGTCTGTAGAATATCAATTTTATTTTATTTTTTTAAAATAGTGTTGAGCAGAATGCGTCCGCCTTTGGATTCATTGGATTTGTATTAGTTGCAGGGTTGGAATTGATTCCAGTTTCTGTAGCTTTTAGTTATTATATAAGCAGTTTACACTGCGATGATCAGATTGATTGAAAATGTTATATTACAGTAGAATTTGCCAGAACACAATGGACACGTTATTTAGTTTATTCATGTACATTAATTTATACATATGATCAAATTTGTTGCAATTAAAACAAAGAATTAAAGAAATGTATTCCATTCTCTGCATGTGATATCAACTTTATCAACAAGTAATTTATGAAACAATGCTAGCACAACTTCAATGTTGCAATGTTTTATCCGCTACGGTGATCGTACGTCCCTTATTTAAGAGGGCAATCCTTTATTTCACTGCCCTGTCCTCTAACTTTATTTTCTAAAAAATAGGTCTTTTGTTCTTTATTTTGTATAGTGGATGCAAAGTATTTTTTTAAAAAAATTGCTTAATATTATATTAAACAAGTTAGTTTCGTGTACGCCATCGTGACCAGTGTTGTCATCGTGTCGTGCATTCGTTGAATTTTCTTTATGTCTCCCTGGATCGAATTTCCCCCATCAAACGAATATTTCCATTGGTGAATAATATGTAGACGAATGCAAAAACACCCAGTTAAAGGTAAACACATTAGAAGCATGTATTTCCGTCAAATACAACTTTCAAATGAACTGTATGGAATTTTATGATCGTGAACCGGCGCTATTAAAAGAAATTAATTCTACTGAAAAGTATCAAAATTAATGTTACTTTAATTTTTAGAATGTGTGTATAAGTGTTATAATTAAGATTGTTTAAAATTGTAGTGGATGCATTGTTATATTGCACTATTTTCTTAATAAATGTTAAAAACTTATGAATTTTATAAGGTATCTTTATTTTCTTTGATATGTCCTTTATTTTCCCCCATAAAATATGGTCACCGTGATTATCCTTGAATTTTTATCAACTAAAGGTTTTCGCCATCTTTACTATCAAAATGTACGTGCTTTTTTTAAAATCAGTCAGTAACATTATTAGTCTCTGAACAGCAATACATTACACAATAGTGGTGACGCGGTTTAAACTTGATATGTATTGCTTCAAATTCAGCTATTGCAAGTAGATGGAACTACGCACAATTTTATACACACAAATACTCGTAAATGAGTTTTAAAAAAATGCATAAATAAATAATTTTTCTCGTGTTCATAAGTCCTAAAACCATGTACTTTCGATTAACATGCGCATATAATCTGCTCGTACCCATACACAATCAATGCGCCAAGAACATTTTGATCGTGTGTAGGTATTTTAGGTTTTGTTCGATTAGAAAAATCCCGTCATTTAAAGTAGAACAAGGTAAAAACAGAACTTAATTCTTTTCCCTGGTGGGGCAGAATAATTAAGAAGGTTTTGAAGATAATTTCAGATTGTCTTATTTATTACAAAATGCTCCTAATTAACAAAGTGTTATAGAGTGGTGTAATAAGTTATTGAGTGTTAAGATGTTTACCACTTACTTTCTACATCTTGAATATTACTTGCATTAATTTAGGTAAAAACAATAACAAAGATCCTGTATTTATTGACACAACGTACACTGTACTTAGCGCAGGATCGATCAACTTAGTCACTGGAAATTTAGAACTATGAATCGTCCAAGAACACTTCATTAGATCTGAAGAATGAATCTGTCTTTGAAAGTGTTGCTTTAACTAGCAGTTCACTATTTATAGCCAAGACTATATATACATATCATGTCAATTTATAGTGCACACTATCGAGACGTAGGCTATGTTCAGAGATAACAAAAGTAGTTTATACTCCTTCTAAAAATATAACTATCTTCCCAAAAAAATATGTGCGTCGAACTAAAAAAAAATAGCGAAGGTCTCTACAGTGTGTACATTAACGCGGTGGTCAAAAGAAAGTTTAAAAGGTAAATTATACGAAGAACATCATCATTCTGAAAAAACGGAACAGTATTTTGAAAAATAAATGAGTATTTTTTAAATATCTGTATCCTACAAAGTAATAAGTAAATAACAAGAACAGAATATAAAGATATGGAAGTTAATAAGTTTTTAAACAATTAAACAAATAAGAAAATTGAGTGGACAAAAGTAAGTTTATTTTATATTTTTTGATTATTATTATCTTTGTAATTGAACAGTTTGTTAATTTTAATAGTTTGTAGGACTGCTTGTAGCCTTTTGGTATATTTTAATCTAAGTTTTCTATTATATTTATTAGAAGATTATACAATTTTTGTTGTACTGCTTCCAAAAATGATTCTTTGTTAGTACGGGCACATAAAGGGGTGTGTTCATCTAAAATCGTCCAGAGATTCTTTAGGTTTAACAACTGGTGATTGTGGTGACCATTCGAGTTTTTCAATTTTTTTTTCAGAACAAAAATTTGGATGCAACTTTTGGTCGTTATCTTGCTGGATACCAAGCAAATCTTTTCTACTGATTCTAGTAAATTATTATTTAAAATGTTATAATAATCAACGACAGTCATTCTCCCATCAATTTTTAACTAATTTCCCAACGGCCCCAAATCATAATCGAACCGCTAACGTGTTTAACAATCGATTGAACATTTTGGTTTTTTTTAGGCGATCTCACCATACTCTTTTTCTTTTTCTTCTGATCCAATTCACTCAAATTTAGTTTCCTCAGACCATATAATGTGTTCCAAAAATGATAAGGGCTTAGGCCCATATTCACGGGTACCAACTTTAAGGTTTCTTTTGTCCGCCACTGTAGCTCTATTTCTGTGGCCCAAATTTGCTGTGAACTCGTCATTTTCTGTATCAGTAATGCTAAAAAATCTAACCTATTTGTTATGTTCAAAACGTTTAACTCGCATTACATACTGAACGTTGCTGATAAAAAAAAAAAACAATCATGAAAGGGAGATGGAATTAATTGTTCTTACTATAAGTAAGAAGCATAAGCATGCTCATATGCTCGTAGTAAATTCGGCATGAATTAAAATTTAGTTGGCCTTAATTGGCTGAATTTAAATGAGCTGGAGTTTTTTCTGTTTTGTTTTGTTTTGTAAGCGAAGATCAACTTGGTAAACTTAATGAAGGCTTCATTACAAGTATTTTGACTCTGTTTACTAATTTTTGGCCAGCCATATTTCCAATTTCGGCAAATTAGGCAAAGCAGCCGTGATAAAAACCAAAAACATTCTACCACAAATTTGTCTATACGAAAATATTACACTGTTTTTGATCCAATAATTGCTCTAAAATACAGTTAACTCCCGATTATCCGTGTATAAATTTAATTTTAAAAAAACAAAAATAAAAATAGTACATTTCCTTTAAATATTTTTGTGGTCTTTCAAGTTTCTGCGTCCTTTAAGCATAGGCGCTTTTATAGGATAGTTGGTGGGCGGGGGGTTTATCTGAAGAAGCTGACGTAGTTTCAGTTACATAAATAGTCGCATTGTTTTTGTGTCAAGTCAAGCGTTTAATTGTTTGAAGCATTGATTGATTGAATATATTTTTAGAAATGTATATAAGGCGTTTTATTAATATAAAGAAATAAAAAAACATTGGATTATCCGTGCCAAGTTTCACCATCATTAGCCCGTATAATCGGGTTAATTGTTAATTGCAGGATGCTGTGAAATGCAAATAATTTAATTGAATTTTGTTAATCTGAACTTGTTAGCTTTTTAACTGCAACATACTCATGTTTTGTGCTAGAGAAAAGTGCACACTGTCAAGGCCCACATGTGAGTCTGAACTAGCATTACCTTCTACGTCTCGTTAATACGCATGCATTTGTGCAACAATTTTTTTCTTCTCATTGCGCAATTTGGGTATAAATTAGTGTAAGGGATATTTAGGCTTTTTTTTTTTTTAAATTTAACATTGGAAATAGTAATAGGCTTTTCTAAATGATAAGTGGTGTTTTTTAGAAGCAGTTTTTTTTTTTGTAGGTTTCTTTAAAAATGACCCTACATGCCCTTTATTTAACCTAAATTCTTCCAGTTCACAAAAGAAGGTAAGTGAAGAGAATGATCTTTATGAAGATATCCATGTACTGGTCTATTGCTGGTATTATTCAAGAAAATTTTTGTTCTCTCATTTTCAGTAGATTTTTTAATCCAGCTTTTAGTGTTTTTCCAAAAAAATAAGAATAAGTAGCATCAAGTTCAAATTTGTTATTTCGCTTAGGTGCTAACAGAGGGCGCCCCAATAAGGTATTGGTCTAAATCAATCAAGCAGAAGTCAGTTTACCAGTTTTTCTTGAAAGAGCTGCAACGATTTCCTTTAGACTTGTTTTTATTTTTATTTATTTATTTAGTTACAATACGGGCAATCACCCAGTTACAATAAAATATAATTCAATGTAATTTATAAGTAACATATAATATAATTTATAAAATATGCATATTTTGTCATAGAAATAAAATATATTAATAATCATAGTAAAAATAAAAAAGAAAAACAATTAATTTCAGGCTTTTTGAGGAATATAACAAATTGAACGATGCAGTAAAAACTAAAGTACTTAACTGAATCAATAAATTTTAATGATTGCACAATTAATTAGAATGATTTTAGCAATATTGAGGTGCGGTCAATCAATAAATTCAAACACAAATTTTGTTTCATCTCACCAGCAACTCAATATTCCCAAAGTCATCAAAACAATGGTCGAAAACCAGAACTATCATTAATTGGTATGTAATTGTTCCTTAGTGACTAATAATTGTAAAAATCAGTTATTTAAAAAACATTTCAATTCGATCATGCTAGTGTTAAATAAATGAAAATCAGAGGGTAGATGATTACCTATAATATGTTGCATTTATGCTACTTCTAATACTTTTATATGAAATATTTTCCCAGAAAAATGCGAAAGTACGATAAAGGGAATTCTGGGAGATAGCAGTTGTATGCTTCCCATAACCTTCCCTTAATTGTCTTGCCAACCTGTTTAATATTGATAAGAAGCAAATGTGGGATTAAATAACTAAATTAAATGGAAATAATCCGATGGTAAAGGTTTTACTTTACCAAATAGATTTTTTGTTTTCTCGTAAACGACTTCTGCAATTTTATGTAATCTTTGAATGATGATGCAGTTCTACAATATGAAACATTTACAACGAAAATTCGATTCTGATAGTGAGAGGGGGTACTACGTAAATTCTTTTTAAAGTGGTAGCAATTATTACCCAAACGTGCGGGGGGGTTAAAGAACATTTTTGGGTAAAAACTTTTGTGAATAAAATGTAAGAGATGTTTTTCTATGGATTGCTCTGTTTGGTATCAGACTTTAGCGTGGTTTGTTATTATATTGGTTGTCAATAACATTATCTTTGCTTATATTATTTGATCGCTTATCACAGAAGAAAGTTTTAGTTCTTTAATTAACGTCACAATGCACGGCCCTAATTAGGGCAACTTTTAGCATAAATTTGACTACAATACAGTCACTGGTACTTACTTGTGGCGGAGGTCTGTTGCCCATCCAAGTTGGAGGTGGCGCCGGTAACGGTGGTGGTCCATCTTTAACCCACGGTGGCCGGAAAGTGCTCCGAGGTTCTGTTTCTGGACCTTTTGGTCGAATTGATGGCATTTCCCTACACAAAAAAGAAATGATGTCCAACTTATTTGCATCATTGCATAATCTATTCAAATGAACTTCATTATCATAGTAAATTTCTAAATAAAATTAGTTACAAAACGCTTGTCTGAGAGAACGGACTGTAATAAATCGCATCACCTTCTAATTCTAATTGACAGTTTGGGTTGGACTTAAGATTTGCACGTTTTTCCTAATTTAAGATAACCTTAAAACATGTATATCCGGTAAATATTTGACACGATCTCAAACTAAGAAGTGAGAGAGAGTAGAATAAAAAAAAAAAGCAGTTTAAAAAGAAATCGTTCCCTACAGATACATTTCAGAATGGTTACAGCTTAGTGAGCGAATTTGGCTGGCCGCCATTGGCGTTGCGTCCGCCCTGGCAGCGATCCCACACCATCGCTAGCCCACCACTGATTTCTATCTTCAAATTAGCATTACATTCATCATCACGCTGTATATGAGTGGTGCTGTTTTCGTTTTTTAAAGAATTTATCAACAGTTTTATTACTGTTGAATAAATACCATTTTCCTTCGCAATTGGAGATTGGACACGATAGTCGGCAGGCTTACTAAGGCCATGTCATGTATGGGCAGATTTTTTCACCAAGTGGAAAATAAAAAATTAACCCCTTAAAAACGGAGGCTATCCTTTTTACTAAGCGCAGGCCGATCTTGTATCGACATGTCTACATCGGGGGACGGATTGTGCCGTGGACTGCTACTATCAAGTATCTTGGAGTATTACTGGATCGTGGGCTGACTTTTACTTTCCACATAAAGGATAGAGGCAAGGCAGCCATTCGAGTACTATTCCCGCTGTTCTGCAGGGACTCTAATCTGCCCCCAGAGAATAAACTCCTCTTGCACAAGGTTAGGCCTAACTAACCCTAAACTAACCTGTACAAGTGGTTAGGCCTGTGTTACTTTATGCTTGTCCCTTCTTGGAGTTTGACATGTTGATTCAATATCGCCTCGCTGCAGATCATCCAAAATAAATTCCTCAGGTTTGACACAACTTCTTCCCCGTTACACCAGACTTACACTAGTTACACTAACATTGACTATGTAGAACACTACAACAAGTACCTCGCTACTGGTTGTTTCAGTAAGTGTGAATCAAAGTCACAACCACCTAATGCAGACTAATAGTGGACTACAGTATGGACACGGAGCACAGGCACAGGAGAGTTAAGGACTCCCTGAAGTAAAACTTTTCTTATCAGCTGAGGGGTTTTCATTTGTTTTTTCCCCTCATTATTTACTTTTTATATTTTTTTTACAATTTCTGAAACATTACTTCTGCTGGAGGTTATAGTATTTGTTACTGGCACTCCAATGTGTATATGTATAAATTTTCATTTATTAAATAAATTTTTGTCTATCTATCTATCTATAATGCAATAGGATAGTGGTCGATTCTACCTTTTGAGTTTTCAGAGCAAAAAATCTATGTGTTTCTTTTAAACATTAATTTAAGGATGTGGTTAGAAATTAAAAACATACGTAAAATAGCTGAAAATTCTAATTTGGCACTTGGTTAAGTTGGTACTACAAGAAAACCAACAACTGTGTATGTTTTAGGTTAAAAATTGTGTGTGGGCTCTTAAGATAAAAGTTCAATGAATTATCTAGCATCGCGTTAATGTTCGCGGAAGTATAATAATAATGATAATTTACCCACACTCCCTCTTGTCGGCTAGACCGATAACTTATGAAGGGAAGTGTGGACCTAGGTCGGATTACCCGGGGCTCCGCCATGCCTCACTGGCTGAGATATTGGTTGGACGCAAATCGGGTGGAGAGACATGTGCCTTCCTAGTACGAGAAAAGAACATAGCTCTAGGGGCGCTAATGACCATAGTCGTCGATGCGCAAAAAATTAAAAAATTAAGGATTTTACTTTAAATTTCCCGGCCATTTTCGACCTCCTATATTTCTGCAATTCCGATTTTTTACGGTGATGCGCTAGTGGAAGGTTGCGGTACAGGTTATGAAGGGTGATGATTGGTGAGAGTCTATATTAACCTATATCATACAACATCTGAAAAAGATCAAACTATACTCTCCACTATCTATATTTAATTGAAAAAACAAATACTCTACTAAACCAGTACATTACTACATAACTAGATTGCAAACTAAATGGTGAATGGATTTAAAAATACGAAAATGAAACAGAGGAACGCCGAGCCCAGATGGAAACAAACGATTATAGAAATAAACAAACGCCACAAGTGTGACAGTTGGAGTCCTTCCAATAGAATTATGTGGGTCACAGCTGGGCTACTAGTTATGATTATATTTACTTTAATGATCTGCTCTGTCATTGTTGCTTGTAGAGCCAATCATGCACATTTTCAACCCAGAACTGCACACTACTTTCTCTTGCATTGCACTCCAGATTCGCAAATGTTATTTAATATATTGTCTTTTAATAAATATTATATATTTATTTAAAAATAAAATATGGGCCAACTTTAGAGGTTTACACGTATTGAGTCTAAATATAAGTTTATCTCATTTTTGCATAATTACAATAGGACTGTACATCGGAGGGAAGATGACGTCACAGAATTTCTGCCTTTGCCATAAGTTTTTATTAGAATAGTAAAGTAATCGCCTAATTTTTTAGACTTTTATTAAAATAATTTACTTGAGAAATTGAAAGGGTGCTTCTAGATTTTCAAAAAGGATTAGATGGATTACTGAAACTCATTAAGAAAATCTATCACTCGGAATACAACTTTATTGAATGGATTTTGCTCTTTACAATTTTTTTTTTCGGGAAATATTACAAAAACAGAAAAGTTTAAATCAAAGGTGGCCAACCTGCTAAATAAACTACTATAGTTTATAGTACTCATCCACCTCTTTATTTGTGTACAATTGCAGCTTTCTAGCTCAATTTTTGAAGGAGATATGAGGTGATAAATTTTGGAAGCTTTACATTCCCCTTATATTTCGAATTGCTGTATCTCCATATCTATTGGAGTAATCTCTGCGGAAATATACGGAATTATAGGACTCATCCACTACTAGATTGTGAACAATTGCAGCTGTATAGGTTAATTTTTAAAGGAGATATATGGTGATAAACTTTGGGAGCTTTACAATTCCTTCCTAATTCGGATTGCTGTATCTCCTGTCCTGTTAGTATAATCTTTGCGAAAATACACACAGTTATAGTGCTCATCCACCTCTTCAATTATGCACAATTGCAGCTTTCTAGCTGTATTTATAAATTAATATATAAGTTAATACATTTTTGGAGCCTTACATTTCATTCTCATTTTGAAAGTTTGAGTTTTCTCTGTGGAAACGTTTAGAATTTTAGTACTCATCTACCTCTTTAATAGTGCACAATTGCAGCTTTCTAGCTCAATTTTTGAAGGAGATATAAGGTGATAAAATTTGGGAGCTTTACATTTCCTTCATATTTCAAATTTTTGTATCTCCGGTCCTATTCGTGAAATCTCTACGGAAATATGGGCAATTATAGTACTTATCTAGTTTTTCAATTGTGCCAATTGCAGTGTTTATGCTGTTTTTATAAAGATTTATGTTAATAAATTTTTGGGAGCTCAACATTTTATTCATATTTCGATTTGCTGTATCTCTTGGGATATAAATATAGATTTTTATACCACCTTTGTCACAAAAGAATAATTTTTTAATTTGAGAAATCTGGCACAAAAAGTTGTGAGTGCTTTTGGATCTAATTTCAGCAGGGAATCGTTTTTTCGGAAATGAAATTTACTGTTCATAAGTCACGCTCGTACTTAACGGATGAAAACCTGCAACATCATCTACTTTGTGCAAATACGCGTATTGAGATCGACTTGCAAGAGATAAATGAAAGAGATGAGAAACAAATATTTCGCTAATTGAATAAATTAAATATTATTCCGCCATCTCATAATTGTGATTTTTGTGTTATCTATGTTTATATGTATGAATAATAATAAAAACAACAATTATTAATTCTGTTTTGAATTTTTACTGTAAAAATCTTTGGTAGTGGTTCCAATGTGTGTATCTATTGATACACATATAATTTTATAAGCGGCCCGCATGCTTACTAACGAATTTACAAAGTTGCCCGCAAGATCATTTGGTTCGACTACCCGTGGTCTAAATATGGTCTAAGCATGGTTGTGATTCGTTGCGTCAATGTTTTATATGTATTAACTTGGTCCGTTTATTATGTGGAGATCCAAAATGGTATGCAAGAATTGTTTATAACTAAAAGTTTTAAAGAAAAGCCACCAGTAAGAACAGAGTATGCAGTGGACCTTGCACCAATCAGCAAACCTTGAAGAAATTCTCTTTTTAAAACGCAACAAGAACTTTTTAAAAACAAATATAGTTGTTTCTAAAGTATTTATGAATTAATGTCAACAAAAATAATTTGAAATACTTAGGTGTGGGTAATGTTGTACTCTGTTAGAAAAGCAGACAAAGTATATAGTTATAATTATATCTGATTTAAATACTTTAATTTTGATACTATCTTGGAATAGTTCCAAGTTTATTTCAGAAATGCATCATAATGACGTGGACTTGCAGAAGCTCTTTAATCACTACGTATAACTATTACGTAATTTGGACGCAATTATCGCACCACTTTTGCTTTCTTTGAAGAAAGTGGAATTATGCTTATTAGTAATAACATGAATTATAAAAGACTTTTCTTGTCAAAAAAAAAAAATCACAAAAAAATGTTTACATCATTCTGCAACCTTTTGAATACCTTGATGATATCATTATTAAGAATATTTTCATAATTATATATTTTATGTGCTATATACTTTTTCAGATATAGTGACCTTGGTACATCCAGATAAGCATGCCTACACATCGGTAATAATGAAGAGCAATAGTAGCAAACGAACCAGAATTATTAATTGGCTGCCTTATGAAATCGCCACATATGTAACAATAATTTCTAGCTATAAGCAAGATTCAGTTAATGCTTATCTAGCCTCCTGAAATATAATACTTAACTGCTGGGTAACAATAGCAAAACAATCAAAAACTAGTACATAGCTGCACTTTGAAATCGCATAATTATACCTGAGTACTATAAACACAGACAGATCAGTGGAAAAACCAGCGCATCAAGTAAAATTTAGTGTTAGGCCGCCCTAAGAAACAGCAACTTTTGCACCAGAAGAATAGAAACGGATGCATACTTAGAACATGCAGATCAAGCTGTTTGAAATACTTAACAGCAGTGTATAACTAGCAAGAATTAAAGAACTTTGATACTCTGTTGAATAGCAACATTCAAAAATTAGTACGCTTTGGATCGTACATATCTAAATGTCTTATATACTAAAGGAGACAACCAGCAATTAAATTCCTACCTGGCTACTCTGTTAAAAAGCCTCTGAATCATAGAAACAGGGTCAGACTTGGATCATACATATCTAGGCATCTTAAATACTAAATAGCATGTCAAAATAGTTCACCTAACAGTAATTTGTCCGAAGCATGATCGGCAGTGCTAAGAAAATACAACCAGCAGGAATTACAGTAGGTTTAGGAATGACAACTTATGTCCAGTGCAATAAATAGTTAGCCAGACATTTATCATACATTTCTAGACGTCTGAAACACTGAACGGTTGATCAATAAAACAAAAATTCCTACTTGATCACCCTTTGAAATCAAAATTTTGAACTCAGTAGTATAAATTTTACAGTAAATTTGATCTTGCTTTATGAAATATAGAACAGCATTGTTATAAGTGCATAAATGGCCAGAATCAGTATCTTGAGGGCCAGTGAAGTCGCAGTTTTTGCTCAAGAGTATGAAAAAATCAGCTAGATCTAGATTAGATTTATTTATTTAGTCAGTATATTTTTATTAAATATATTTTCAGGGATATACAATCATTAAAAAAAAATTGTACAACAGATTTGGGATAGTCTAGTGTTTGTTAATTAGGAACAAAATAATAATAATAAAATATATGACAGTGTTTAACATACAAAACCGCTGCCAAACCAACCTCACATTTATTTACTCTTAACGGAACACAGTGTAAAGAAATTCATTCATTTCATAATGTATTGTTCAGTCCTGCACTTGTTGGAATTAACATTTATTAATGGCAATTAATTCTGCCGTAAATATTGAATTAACAAAGTTGAATTTAAATTTGGTACAGAAGTGAGACTAGATGCCATAAAAAGTGCACCCTACTCCCTCGCAGCAGCTCTCTAGAGCAGTCCTGTGTAAATGTAATTGGATTGAGGGAATTAATCTCAGGTTTGGAGACTAAATATGAATTATTTACTGAGTCAGTAAGCTTTTTTTATTGTCAGTTGGAGATGTAGGAGTTATAGTTTAAAGTTATTGGATAATCAAAAAGGAATCTAGGAAGGAGTTCATGGCGCGATTAAGTGAGGTCGAGAAGTGTGACAGGTCGCAGAAAACTTGAACCGAAATTGGCGTTTTCCTTCTAATCCGATACTTTTCTGTGAAAACTCAAGCAGTTATGTTAACTGGGTGATTTTTTTTTTTTACCACCAATTTATCAATAATAAAGTGGGAAGCTAATTACTTCCTACATATGACTAAAGCAAAGTCACGAGCCTCAACTGTAAGGGCGTTAGTAGGAGTAGAGGCGAGAGCTCCCAAATAACACATTAGCCTTTTAAAGTTTATAGATTTATTAAGCTTGCCTTTATTTAAAGCTTCTACTTCAAATAATTAGAAACCTCAATTAAATAAATCAGTTTGAATTTAATAGTGTTAGCTTTAAATAACAATAAATTCATACTTACTAAACGTTTGTATAATGAAATGTGTTGTTATGTGAAATGTTTCACTAAGAACAAGATGTATTTATTCAGATCCACTTTTATTGTAATTAAAAAATATATTTATATTTAATTTAAAAAACAAAACTATTTAGAATTAACAATTAAAAACAATATCATCTACTGATCACTAAATAAACCCACTTCTCTAGTTTTTATTAACAACATTTTTAAACTGAAGAGAAACACTAGAACTTGGACATAACAAAAATATCTCAGCTTTTCTATCCCCACCAGAAATCTTTTTACAAATTTAGAGTTGCAATATAGGTTTAAAAATAGTAAGAAATAGTTTCATGTACTGAGATAGTTTGATAACATTTATCTAGTCATATTCTGGTAAATTAGAAATTGTTTCATTGAACAATGATTGTCAAAATTTGAGTATTAATTTACTTGAGTTACAAGTATGTATAATGTTAACCAATTGATGATTTAAATGTTCTATTTTGCTGCTAAAACTGCAATAACTGTATAGTAGGTTACTTGCATGAAACTTTAATTGTTAAATAATTAATAATAAATATGGACAAACGAATATCATTCCTATCGCATGAAGTATAGTTTCGCATAATGATGTAATTTCTACTGCCAATGATTCATATCAAACTTGATGTACAAATGATTCCTCAAGTTTCTCAGGAGTTCTGGACCACCTCCTGGTCTAGAAGTTAGATTCACCTTTAAATCACTACAAATATTTTTTTTTTCCTCTTTGTATTTCTCTTACTACTACTGAGAGGAAGTGCAGCAATTGTATCAAATTTTATTAATTGAGTTCTTACTGGAGATGCAAGGTTTGAGCTTAAATACCGAAAAAACAAAAATTTTTGGCTTATGACTTGCTTAATATATTGTAAGGGCTTGTACAAGTGAGTGAGCAGAATATAACACAAGAAAACTTGCAGATACCTTATTGTCGCTCCTGTCTCCAAGGATCTAACTTAAATACTTGCAACTGTTTATTACACAATGTGCAAGTTTATTGTGGGTTTTCCAAATTTATAGATTATCTCGAAAATGGCTCTAACCATTTTCTTAAAAATTCTAACATTTTATAGTTCATTTTTTTTTCTAATTTATTAATCCAAAGGAAAGAAAGGTTGCTGATAGTTTCAGTCATATTTTTTTTATTAATATAATTACATAATTATGTTTATTATGTACCTTTCGACCTTGCAAGAGAATGCCTCCATTATGTACAGTCCATTTTCATACGGCAGATGAAACAACCTATCACAACTAGAAAACATTGGCATAGGTATAAGCTTCCTTCTTGAGTAAAACGTTGTCTTAACACCATATCAAGGTCTAATGATGAGTGAGCTGCCCTAGTTTACAAAATGTTAGCTACCTTTTTCCAGAGTGTGGTTTACTCTCTTTCGTTTTACGCCGACTCAATAGTCTCATACAAAACGCAGTCAAGCGCTGCTTCTATATGGAAGAAACAACCCGAGGCGTATTCTTTGTTTTTATATAGCGGCTTTATTCTATCAACAAGATTAGGGGCCGTACTTAAATTACGTAACGAACGCAAGGGGGGAGGGGGGTAAGGCTCGATTGTTACCATTCGTTATGGTTCGGGGGAGGGGTTTTTTTAATGCTTGTACGTAATTTTTCCAATTGAATCTATAATTTTTTGGTCATTAATGGAAAAATACTAACGATATTTTTCGCGCCAAATTCTACTATAGCCAACCTTCATACTAAGTGATAATGTAATTAAATAAGTAATAAATAAAAAATATATGTTTGATTTTAATTAAATACTATGCAATGACGATATTCCATAACAAAAAATTACGTACATTTGGCTAGGGGGGGAGGGGAGGTTGACATTTTGTTACGATCTGTTACATCGGGGGGGGAGGGATTAAAAAGCTCTTTAAATTGCGTTACGTAATTTAAGTACGGCCCCTTATACAATGTTACTTTGCACATATACATGTTATTCTTACACAAGTTAAAAAAAAAAAAACATAATCCTCATCAATCCTAAATCACAATCCCCTACCAGAAAATAGACAACGATTTTTTCTAGCCCCTTTATTGCAAAAGCTGTATGCTTTAAGATCAGCATAATTAGTCCTGTATTGCTTTAAAATAAACGCAAATCTCCAAATTCGAGATAGATAATTCGAACAGTTCTTTCATTCATTATGCCCTAAACATTATCATTCTTTGGGGGTCGATGAATTAGTAGAAATTAAAAATAGATATAAATTAAAGAAGCAAGCTAAGATGTAGACAAGTAAAATCTTAATTTTTAATATGAAATTCTGACTACTCGTGAACCACTACATTGAATGTACATATGTAGATAGTATATTTTTCTTAAAAGTCTAATTAATTTCTAGGAAGTAATGTAGCTTTCTGGAATTATGAAAAATGTCATTAACATTGAGCATTTTTTGATATTATTAAGCATAAGTTTGAATTTAAACAGCAGTAATGTTGATAGCATGAGGTGCACGGTCAAGGACTCTCGGCAGACCACATGAACGTGTTGACTTCAGTATGCCGTCGTGCCTGTTTGCTCAGCAACCTGTTCGTTTATTTGTGTACACCTACTCAATTGAATTCTATTTTTAAATGGCAATTTAAAATAAAATTATTAAACTATTTAAATGGGAAATATAAGTGTATTTACGTATTTAACTGTGTTAATTAGTTCATATAATTTTAATTTGAATGGATATCTCTTAATAAATTTTAGAGGTGTGAAAACCCTCTATTGAACTTGTATTAGATATGGTTTACTATGATTTTCAACAATCATATTTTGTTCATAACAACATGGATAAACTTAATTTCATCAAAAATCAGTAAAGTAATTAAAATGTCACTTTTGTTTCGTTAAACATATGGTGAAAGTAGATGCGTGCAAAGTGTGAATTTTCTTTTCTTTCAGTTATTTAAAGCAACAAAAACATTTATTTTTACCATTTATTTCTTTGTAGGTTGGTGCTCTTCATGATCCACATAAGGAAACTTATTTAGACTTAACTACATCCAAGTTAGCGGTTCCTGAAAGTAAGTTTTAATGATATTGCACAAAAAATATATGTATACTTTTTTTAAAAGCAAACCTTACGACTCATAATAAAATAATTCAAAATTGTATAAGCCTTTATTTAATTGAGATGTTTGACAAATTGCAAATCTAGTCTATTTCTACGTAACAAATGAATCAAAATAGAGCGTTCGACAAAATTTTCTTTCATATTCATGTTTTCTAGTACTTTTGCTTGTGCTGCTGATCATTAGGCATGTTTCTGGGCAAAGGTCTTCCAGTTAAGTTTCATATTTTTGTGTCTCATACTATAATGATGAATTTGTTCCTGCCACTTTTTTATATCTCAGTTTTTCTATTCCACTCTTCTAAATGCTTGCTCCAATTATGTGTTCAATATTTTAGAAGTTAATGTTTCCTCCTGACTTCTCTTTCGATTGTGAACGTAGCATTTGTTCAGTTTTAAAATGCATTTATGGACTAGGATAAATATACTTTAAAATTCTAACATCTAAAAGGTACTTCTTGTTTAGACAGACTTCTATTGAATGTAAATATTTCCACACTTAACCTTTTTGACAATGACTGCCGAATAAATATATATTTATACTGTTGTGCTTATTCTCAAATTTTAGCATGGAATCAAGAGCTTGATCTACTGATTGTTCTCCTGTATTTAAACATTAACTCTGTGCTTCAGAATTATCATAAATAGTTATTAACTTATCGATCTAAGGTTATTTTTACTTCAAGAAATCACAGTCAGTTTGAAAATACTGTAAATACATTCCGTAAATATATTACATGTACATGTTCACTATCAGTATACTACAGAAAAAGTTTTGGTTGTAATGTATATTTCCAAGACTGATAGCCAACTGTACAGTTACAACTACCTGTTGTCCAACGGCAAACAAAAATAAATTTCTTTTTAAATTTATTTCCTGTGAATTCCTGTTCTGAATGTATTGAAAGTCTCCTTTCTTGTTGTTGTCTATCTTTTTGGTTCTCTACTGCGCAACACTAATCCACTAAAGGAAATATTTCCTTGAGAGCCTTCTTCATTTTGGGCTCCTAGGAAGTTCAATGTTTTAGATAGTTCAAGACCTTTTTTCTTTGACAACAAAATGGTTCTTCGTTCTGTGTTCTGTTCATGTTTTGTCCAGACATCCAACTCAACCATAGGTATTTGTGTCTACCAGGAATTTTAAATCTTTGAGGCACTCCATTGCCAATTTTGATTGGCCACGTAAAAAAACATTTTACTTCTGTCCATCAAGACCTTGTGCTGTTACTCATAGAAAGGCGAAAAATCTCTACATAAAATACTACTAGGGTTCTGCTATATGAGATGCTAATACCGTACCGGCACCTCTAATCAAATCTCTCAGATCAACTCCTTGTAGCATAAGTAACAATTCTTGAAAATACACCTAAATTGGCATTAATATATGATCACATTATATTTTAAGTTCTTATTTCAGAATGGTTACCAAAGTTATGGTTAGATCCAAGTATAAAACTTGGACAAGTGAGTGGTTTATGCGTAGATCGCGATAACTACGTATACCTCTTCCATCGTGCTGATCGTGTTTGGTCTATGAATTCCTTCACAGCGGATAATATTTTCAGCCAGAGAAATCTAGGGCCAATAAGAAATCACACGGTACTAGTACTAGGATCTGATGGAACGATTCATAGAAAATGGGGAGCCGAAATGTATGCATGTAACTGTAGTATCATATGTTTTATTTTTAAGTTGCTGTGCATTGTGACATATTCCTTTTCTTTTTAGGTTTTACCTCCCACACGGCATCACTGTGGACAATGAGTATAATGTGTGGGTAACAGATGTTGCCTTACATCAAGTGATGAAATTCTCCGCTTCTTCGTGGACAACACCCCTTTTATCAGTTGGGGTTGCGTTTACACCAGGTAGCGATTCTAGACATTTATGCAAACCAACTTCAGTTGCAGTAACTAGTAATGGCGATTTTTTCGTTGCTGATGGATACTGTAACTCTAGAATACTAAAATTTAACTCCGATGGTGATAAAATACTAGAGTGGGGGCGTCCTACGGTTGGCGGAGGTAAGTGAAGTCAACAAACTGCTTTTGGTTTATAAATATTGCCTTATTGTGAAAAGAATAGTAAAAATTAAATCCGCTTAAAAAATTTTTCTACTACATTTTAATGGAATTCTTGTAAACCTGAGTTCGGTTTAAGTTAAAATTGCCCATGCTAGTTCACGGGAGGGTAGAAAAAAAGTAAGCGCTGAGAGGTTGGCAGACCTAGTCAATAAATGTTAGCCAATATCTTGTAATTCAGATCACATTTATGTAGGTAATCTATATTTTTGTTTAGATTTAAGAAAACATATATGTATATGTTAGTGTAAAAGAAAGCAGTAAAAACCCAGAACCTTTTATCAGGTTTCAGAGTTCCCACACCGGGAGAATTTCTGGTACCTCATGCACTTACAATTGCTGAAGATCTTGGCATTATCTGCGTGGCAGATAGGGAAAATGGAAGAGTACAATGTTTTAACTTATTGAACGCCAGCTTTGCTTTTCAATTAAAATCAGAACATATAGGACCTCGATTATTCAGTGTTGCGTACTGTAAATCGAAAGGTAATTAATGCTGTAGTTTCTTCTTAATTTTAATAGCTTGCTTGGTACTTTAATAATTAATTCTTTAAAATTAATGGTTTCATAGGTTTATTTTTTCTGGTAAATGGAGAAGCATTCCAGCGTAACATTCCAGTACAAGGCTTCGTGATGACTGCAAAAGGTGATATCGTTGGAAAATTTGGACCTCAATTAAAGACACCACATGATTTAGCTATATCTTCAAATTGTGATACTCTGTATGTTGGTGAAATTGATCCTTATATCGCTTGGAAATTTCAATTAAGTAAGCTTAACAAAATTATTAATTTTGAATTATTGATTTCTTCTAAACAGAAATCCGAGAAATGTTTCTTTAAGAGGAAGGTACATATTAGCTCTGCCCTGAATCCTAATCTACATTTAAGATTAATCCATTCATTAACTGCAAACGGGGTTTCATTCTCAGCGATTACTGCTGTAATTACTTATCCAATGACCTCCAGTAATAATTCTGGACCTACAATGGATTTAGAAGCCTCTAATTTATCCATCCTATTCATCCAACTCTTACTTTCTATAATCCCAATATCTCTGGTTACGTATACTAAACGAACATCCTTGCCAATAGATAGTTGTAAAACATTCTTGTACAAATTGGAAGTACAAGGCATAAAAACTTAAGAGTCTTAAGCGCACCCTGAATACACAAAATTTTTGTGGAAGTTAAGTTCTGTAACCTTTTCTCCAAAATAAAGCAAAGGATAGACTATCCTCAGGATGCATGCGTTCGTGTTAGTCATTTGCATAAACCAGTTCGTGTTCGAGAAAGTAGATTAGCCTTGTCTGTTTTTTAAAGTTCTTACCGCCACTCCAACACAAACTCTTATCTGACATTCCCAAGAAAACTTGAATTTTTACAACAAAAGACTTGTGACTGTCTTAATTATTATGTTTGTTCTTATAACGAATTTTTCGTATTGTTCGAACGAACAATCACATGATAGTGAAAAAACCACAAGTCTTTTGTAATAGAAGTTCAAGTTTAAAGAAAATGTATTGATAGGCGAGAATAACGATTAGAATTTTTTTTTTCGTTTTTATTTTCAGAGGGAAATTTATCAAGTACAAGTGTTGCTGCTCCTGTGATGCCTAGTAGCAGTGCTAGCACTATGGATAGTAATGTATCACGTGGCGAAGTTGAAGGTTTGGCTGGTGCAATTATGGTTACAGGAGCTTGTTTAGTATTCGCAGCGTCTCTGTTAATCGCAGCACTAGTATATTCACGATCACGAAGGACAGGTACTTCTGACACAATTCGACTTCTTCCAGATTCAACCATATCTGACTATTAATTAACGTTAATCTATATTCTCAGTCAGTTACTTTTTATTTCACTTAAGATTCCGATCCCGCAGTTAACAAGTTCGTTCCAATAAGTAGTCCAATTACCATTCCTTGATGCAAAATTGATGTTGTTATTGCTTTTTTGTTAGTATTTGCTGTTAGTGTGCAAAATATCTTCATTTTTTCTTTATTTGATGACTTTTTTTTAACATCACAGACTTCATTTTTTTTTATTTAATTATTATTACTTTCTCTTACTGCTGGAAAGAGTAAAAACAGTCGCAGTAACTTCTAGTTAACTTACATTAAGGTACGACCAAATTATCCGATGGAAATTAATTGGTCGAAGTGGCTGTACCACTTTAAGTGGATTTTTGCAAAAGATTTTCTTGGAAATAGCTCTTATGATTTACAAGTACTTTTATGTGCATTTCACATGTCACTTGAGACCATTTTTTAAAAGTAATTTTATTTTTAAGCTGCTTAATCAGTACTTACGACCAATGGCCAAATGCTTAATTAAATTGGTTGCTAAAATTTCATGTATGAAGATAATCGTTTGCCTAGATTTGTGAATTTCATGTTTCATTAATTTTATTTATCGAAAAATGAAACGGGTTTTTGTAAGTTTTGTGTATTAACAACTCATACATAGAAAATAGTTTGATTTATTAACCGTGAAAAGTTTTTTTAAGGAGGTTCTGAGAAAATGGTGGGTCAAGAATCCATCTATTGTGTTGTTTTTTAAATTTGATCCGAAAAAATTTTGAAATGAGAGGAAACCAAACCGTACGATGCTGATTGCAGTAAGAGAAAGTAGTGGAGTTTGTTTTAGAAGTTTAAGTAGTTAAGTTTTTTACGAACATTTGACATTTATTTTTGTATTAATTTATCAAGTTTTAATAAATAGCCAACAATAATCTTTTGATCACCTCACATACCTTAGTGCAAACTTGTTATTTTTTGTAGTACTTTATTTTTTATTATTAACTGTTTCGTTGGCTATTATATTCTATTTATTTATTTTTTTTTTTTTTTAATATTTGAAATTCAAAGGAAATATTCGAACAAACTGTTTAATTTGTGTTTTGTTTAAATAAAATTCTTTTATTTTAAATTCTTTTATTTTATTTTTCCATTTTTAATGTTTATTTTTATTTTTTAAGTAGAATTAGTTTAGGACTGGAAAAAGAAAAAAAAAGACTGATATTTACGACTGTTTTGCTTCTAAATACCTTCTATTGATAATAATAAAAAAAAAAAACCATCTTCTAAAAGTCAAACATTATGAAACTTTTTGTGATCTCTCTGATGACTGTGTAGGTTCTTCCATTTCTACATTCTTTTTCTGCCCCTAACTGCTTTTGCGTTCATTCATTGCCTCCTTTACATTTTTTCATTTTATTTTCAACTTACTCCTGAATACGATCTTGGCATGGTCCTACCGTGTGATACTACGGCTCTTAAATATCTTCATTAAAATATGGCACCGGATACAAAAGTCAGGCGTTTTACTGTTTTACAGGCGTTCCAAGTTAGAAAAGAATGAAGTTACCAGCGTATACAAGGCCATCAGGGTCAGCTCTTGCCATAAGTGACCCCCTAACGAGGGTGTAAGCGCAGTTTTTTAATTTTCGTGTTCGCTGATACATTTTCATAATTTAATGTTTTGCAAAATCTGTTTCAGCCTCCTTTCACAATATCCTTAGAACATTAGTACCACATTAGCGGGGATCATTCCTGCAAGAAGACTCAAATCTTGATTCTATTAAAGTCTTTCAATTAATTTTATTTTTTATCATTATATGTTAAGTTCGAAGAGAGCTGTTGAATAAAAAAAATCAATTTATACAGACAGACACGATTTTCAATCCTTTTTCTAATAGAAGGTCGAAGGTAGGATTTTTCTAATCGAAGGTTATCAATAATTTAAGACATGATTCTTGTTATGTCCACATAGTTTTTCATAATGAGTATGTAAATATTTGAAAAACGTCTATATTGCTACATTCTCAAAAACAACCCCCGTTACTTAAAATTTGAAATCAAGTTTCATAAATGATTTTTGTTGAGCAATAGCTTTTACAAGTGTTAATTTGTAATGGTTTTGGAAGCAGTAGACAGTAGGTTTTGCTAAAATCCTCATACGTCTAAGTGCATTGACAAAACTAGAAAATTAGGAGTCCAATTTGATCGCCTTAAAATTAAGATTTAAAGTGATAACGTGAGAAATTATGGTAATTATCATATTAGGTAAACCTAATACGTGGAGTAAAGATACGCTGTATGGAGAAATGATATTGCGGATTTTATATTTAAAGTGCTACTTTCAGGAAGATGAACTGCGAGTTAAAATTACATAGCTTACTGGCAAATCTGAAATAAATGATTAATCATCTTTGATTAATCTTTCAGATTTGCTAGTAAAAGTAAAGCCACTGCCAAGTAAAATATTCTGTATGCGAGAATGGAAGGTTTTATAAAGAATAAAATCCAAAACGCATAGCATTAGCGTTGCTCTGCAACGCTTATATGCTCAGTCTGCTTTTCTAAATAATATTAGAATGAATTAAAACTGAGAATCTGACGTCTCTCACTACGGCAGATGTGAGATAAATCTACGTTTATCTTTAAAATAAGGTATTGATAGTTCTTATTCATTATTATGCTTGGAAGTTGAAAGTTCAGTACTAGTTATTATGATTTGACCAGTTTCCCTTAAGTGGATAGCACAACTTTTTTACTGAATGTTCCAGATTGATCAATTTTACAGCTTATATTTGAATACCTATTTTAATTCGTAGAAATATTTTTGAATAAAATAATGCTGAGAAATAATTAATGTTAGCACATTAATTATTAGGAGTAAGGGAAGTAAAAACTGAAAAACCATTCATAAAAGTAAAGAGCTATTCCTTTGAAGGACTTGGATTTTTTAGCTAGTCTGGTCACAAACATCATCTTTTTAAAAATCTCAGTTTCAAAATTTGTTTATGATCAAAATACTTCCCATGCGAATAATAAGAAAGTATTAAATAAAATCTGGCGTTAACATTCACTTACACGGCTTTCTCCTACTGTACTCCAATTGTATCTTTACTATTGTATCTCCAATTTATTAGAATTTTCTACTTCTATGTAGAAATTTAGTTAGCGTGTTTTATACTGTATCGGTTCGGTCTGTCATAAATTACTTCCAGGTAAGTAAACTGATAAGACTATCTATCAACTACCTTCGCCACCATCAAATTCAGAAGTAAGTTTTCACAAGTGTCACCCGCCAAATAATATAATTTTTTTCCCAAACAGTTGTTTAAAATTTATTTGAATTAAAAAATTTATAGATAAACTAATTAATTTTGGCAGAAGGGAGAAAATAAGCATAAAAATAAAATATACACACAATAAATTATTCACACACAAAAAATCAAAAAATAAAGTAACTCACAAAAATGTGTTAATTGGGCGTCGCTCCACTTTCCTAAAACAGTATTTTATAGGCACCGGAACAGTTTTAAAATACACTTAATGCTACCATATAATTCATATTTCCTTAAGTAATTGGGTCTCGCCCTACAGTGAGTTTGAAACATCTTTTACTCCAATTTTTCTTGAATTTTTGAAAAACTACTAATGAAGCTGAAAGGTGGTTTTACATTTATTTCTCATGTATCGGATAACTCATTCCCATTGCGATTTCTTGTACTTTTATTAATTGATCTTCGTAGTTAGAGATCAAATTAAAAATATTAAGGTAAAATACGCAGGCTGTATGAACTGTATCTGCCAGTAGAGATACATGGTTTTCTTAACTTTTTGTGTGGGAAAGTATTGCTTTCTCTTTAATCTTGTTTGCTTTTTTGGTAGGAGATGTTAAACAAGAATTTTATTGCAATTTTTGATTAAAATAGGTAACTAAATGAAGAATAGGGATTAGCTCAGAGATTGGAATCTCTCCAATACTGGATTCTGGATTCCAAGGCGGAGATTTCGGATCCGAATCCAGCTACTAGCCATTAGATTTTCTCTCCCTAGGAGCTTTCTTACAGCTAAATATTTATTAATACTGTCCGGTAGGACACTTGTATAAGGGTAGATATTCAAAAATATAAAATATGCAATGGTTTACCATATAGGCAATAATAATTAAAAATAGGCTCTAATTACCCTTAAGTCGATGCGCCCTAAAATAGATGCTACATTACAGAATCAGAATAAGTTTGAAAAACTGTGTTAGAGAGAATGTGATACTAGGGAAGGGATTAGCTATGCAGTTAGCGAATTGGATTCCCACACGCAGGACCCGGGTTCGAATCCAGCTGCTGACCCTTAGATTTTCTCTTTCTATGAGCTTCTTACACCTCTCTGTCCGGTGATGGCAGTGTTGTCTGTAACGAGAGAATACCGTCCGGAGGCTGGCAGTGCACTGAAAAAAGCTCCGGGTGCCAATACACAACCGATGCTCACGCGCCTTAATTCATAGAAAAAAAAATTACGTGATACTGTGTTTGTGGGTGGGACGATCACATGAACATTCAGCTCAACTAATTATTTTAGATCGATGAATTTTCTTGTAAGAAGCAAGGTAAATTTGAAAGAATGGCCAAAACCTGCCTTTTTTGTTGATTCTAGACTGCGGAAATAGCTTTAGCTTACTTGCCCATTAGGCGTGTTCAACCATAACTTTTCCAGGCTAGTTGTCATGGTTTTCAGTTTCTCGCGCTTTATAACAGAGTGGTACTGTTATAAAGCAAACAGATAAAGCAGTACCCATAGCTGCTACTTTTAAAAGGTAAAAGGCTTAACTCAAGGCAGGTTTATCCTTCTAAACCATTTCTCAACTTCTTCAGTCTTTATCTGATTTTATCTCCTGTTTATCATTTTAGGGAGTGTGGAGAATTTAGGGGCTCAGTTCGTTTGACTGAGTGTTAGTTCAAAGGAAATTAAATTTGAGCGTTCATAAATCGTAGCACTGTAACTGTACTGTAATCCGCACCATTGAGTGTATAGTCTAATCTTAAACATTTCAGTTAAAAAAAAATTGTAATTTTTGAAATGTAATATTGTAATTGTAGTAAGCGATAGTGTGGGTGTTTAACGTCCAATTTTTTTGGCTAAGCTCAATTAAACACTTGCAAAATGTAATCAATGTAGTAAGAGAAAGTCGTGTTCCCACCAAAATGTAACTTTTTACATCCAACTAAAAGGAATAGCTATGAAATTGTAATTGTAATTAAGAATCCCATTGATCTGTATTAAAGTACAGTTAGCTGTATGGAAAATTTAAACACATGATAATTACAATACGGGTGTATTACACCGCATATTTTATCTATTTTTTTTCTTTATGAACCAAATTCTGCACTTGTTTAGGATGTGGACATTGTTCGTCGAACAAGTGGCTGTCCAATGGTTCTGCTGAAGGATTCAAACTCGGGAACATTCTGGGCCATCAAGGGTTTGAAAAATTGAACACTACAGAAGAAAGTGACGAAGAACAGCCCTTAGCTTAATCAGATCAATCAAAAGGCAGTTTAAATTAAACTTAGCAAATATTAATTTGGAATCCCTCCTTTTTTTTTCCCCTTGTTATTTTGGTTTCTTTTCTGTGTTCAACTTCCAAAAAGAAGCGTTTATATTTTCTAATGAATTTTCTTAACTGAATAAAAAAAAAAATGATACTATAGCTATAAAATTTGTTAACTGGGCTAAAATCTGATTTAAGTATGGTTTAGCGAAATAAAAACTATCGTCTTTATATTATATATTCAGCGTGCTCACGTTTCTTAAAAAAAGAGAGGCAGAAAAAAGTTTTGTTTACATATTCAGATTAAATTAATTAGTATCTGCTCTTGGTAATCAACATCTTGTAAACAGAGTCTAAAAACAATGTGAGAAGACCCTTCAATTATGACACTCAATTATGATTTGAATGTCTTATAAACCTTGTGTATTTTCAGAATGGCTTGAGTTTATATATGTATTATATATAACTTTAATTTTTTATAACTGTCTAATAAATATTTAATTCCTAATTAACTGATATTTTATCATTTGGCTCCCTGGAATGGTCTGTTTACTTCTTTTACCGGTTAAAAATAAGTACTACAATCAAGTAGATTTAAAATTTTGCGTTTTCACTGAAAATATATGTGTTTTGATCTGCTCACAACAAAAAACTGCGTTTTTACAAATTGTCTCAGCGTGTATCCACCGTATCGCGAAAACGGAAAATCCAGTAAGTCCAAACTTTATATTTCATTTAAGTGCGGCCAATATTTTTTACGCAAAATTGAAAAGTGCGTTTTTAAAAATACATATATTGTGAAAAAATATCGAGTGAGTGGGATATTAGTTAAAATAGCTGATTTTTCCATAAAGTTAACATGAAAAAACCGGAACAGGCTCCGTAAAAACATATTCTATGCTAAAATTCATTTGGGAGCTTAGTGTGGAAGTCTTCCATGTATAATTTCCTGGTGCTATTACCCGTTTATTAATGAGGAATCAATTTACTGTTACATTCCTAGTAAGTAGAAATTGGTAGAAAGGAAGGGTGAATTTTGTCAAGAACTTTTGGTAATTATCTTTGAACTCTAACGTAGCTGATTTATTTAGAGTTGGTGTTCCAACCACTTTTTTTGGAAGTAATACTATTTTTGTTTTTAATTTTATCCCGTGAAAATGAATTTTACGAGGGTTCACGGTGAATGACGTACTTCCCTCTAAAGTGCTTTATCAGTTTTACCACCTATATATACACTTGTCAGAATTATATTTTATAAAAATTCGAAGTTAGAAAAAAATTGATGAGTTAAGCGCTCTGAGTACTAATGAGAAAGAAAATCTTGTGACAGTTCACATCCGACTTTCTTATTCGCAGTAATCAAGTGATTGTGCTACATTTAGAAACTTAACAGTTTTCGGGGAAAATTTTAAGGGGCAGTTAGGTTTTGAGGTACATTAAGTATGAGAAAAAACAACGAATGATCAAGATCATGATCTTAGTGTGCGTGTGAAATAAATTATTTCTAAAAGCTTCAAATATTGAAATTTAGAATCTGTCTCTAATTGAGTACAGGCTTAATTATCGGGTATGGAAGTTCTGGCACAGAAGTGTGCTGAAAATTCAACAATGGGTTGAAAGTTGTTTGATACATTGTGGAACACGTACAAAAATAACCACAGAATTTATGCTAGAAAAAATAGAAATTCTTGTATTTGTATTGATCCCTTTACAAAACGATATATTCATTAACGAGTTAAACATAATCGAACGATTTTTTGTTAAAAAAAAAAACAAAACTTTGTTTCATTTTTTGTTTTCTTGACATTCATTATTTTTTTAATATTTATTTGTGACCATCAATAACAGAGGTCATTAGCGAAATATTATTTTGGCATCAGCTGAATCACATAGCCTTAAAACAGAAGTTCATTGTTTCAGTAAAACCTTATTAAAATACTGATTTTTTTTTTTAATATTAGAAGCTCTCAGCAGATTCATTAAACAAAATTAAAATTATTTCTTTGGCCAAATTTTGATGTTGAAAGGCAGTGGTATTCATAGAATGGCATACTGGCCATACAGGATGGACCTGACTTTGTAGTAGTTTTCTGATATCCAGCCTTCGATGGCCACGCGCTTTCCTTCTTGCTGCAACACACAACATTGAACTGATGAGACTTAAATTCAAAAAAGTCCATTAAAAAAACAATCTGAAATTCACATTAATCTCTCGTTGAATTGCTATCTTTACATTGAAAAAAAAATTTGAATTTCCCAAAATACACAACGTTCAAAAACGAAAACGGTGGGGAGATGAAACTTGTATTCCATTTAACTGCAATGAGTAACCTTTTAGGGAAACCTTTTCTCTTTTTTTTTTTTTTTTTCTTGTTCATAAAAACCTTCCTATAGCATTTATTTGTTATGACCTTTAAAACGTACCCTACGAATAGCTATGGTCCGATTGCAGCACCAAAGAACACCGCCTGCGAATTCTGAATCTATTCCATTCTTCGTCAGTAACTGTTTTAGTTCTGATAATCTCAGTTCGTTGACGAACACCGAATCATGCGGGTTCACCTAGAATTTTGTTATAATAAATTATTAATAACTTTGAGTGCTAAAGTAATATATAAAAATTAAAATAGTTGAGATATTTATATGAAACGTACAATTCAAGCCATACGGTAGACGTTAATTAAAATTTTTATTTTTATAAATAATTTTTATACCTGAGATAAAGGCACTGGCTCTAATGTCAGTAAATCATCTACCACAGACTCTGAAAGGAATAAAATCTACTTATATATACATGAAATCATGAACAAAAACACAACTAACTTTGTTTTTTCGTAAAAATGTCAATCGCTGAAAGGTAAGCAAACTCACCAAAAGGTTTGTTAATATTAATAACTCTTTTTAATAATCTTTCGATGAAAATTAAAAACAAGTTGGAAATTGTCCTTGATCGCTCAAATAATTTTTACAATTTTGAGTACGTTTTCAATTGAATTAATTTTCGGTTTGATGATGAGAGTTAATAGGTATAAGAATTTTTTTCTAATGGAATGGTTCATAATGGAGAACATCTGGACCGAGCAGATAATTTTGCCGAAGGAAGTGAGTTTCTTACAAAGTACAGAAATCCTTGGAGAGTCACACTCTAAAATTCATTGCCGTCTTCAGTGGTTAAGGATCATGATATAATTTCATATTCAATAGCTATTCATAATTCGTGCCGATTATTTAGTCGCGGCCAAACGCATCTTAATTTATGAATGAGCTCTAAAATAGACATTACAAAGCTACACAAGTGCAATCAGTAGACGTTCTGCATCAGGTCCTCTATTACTCGAGCAGAAAAAAGACTTTTTATAAGCAATCACTTCTTATCGTCTGGGTATTGCAATACTGGTACTACTTTCGTCATTTATTAAGGGCTTAAAAACTAAGAAATGGCAAAAGTTGAAATAAAATAACCTGCTTCAGGTGTCTTTTCATCAGGTATATCAACATCCATCTCCATTAGCTGGGTATCCTTGGACTTAGTACGTACTGATGCAACTGAGTCTACCCACGCTAATTCTGCGCCGCGTCCTTTTTGTAAATTTAATGAAGATACTAATGCATCTGTCAAGCGAATCTTAAAAAAATAAATTTATACTATGACAATTATATAATCGAATTATATAATTCAATATAATAAATATTCAATATAATATGATCAATAATTCAATATAATTATATTGAATTAATATAAATTCATGACATAATTACTAAACAAAATTTAGTCAGGAAGGGGATAATTTTAAATCTCACAAGTCCTCTTTTCATTCCCTCTGGTGACTGAAAGGATGCCAAGCGGCAATCCTCAGAACGGCTGAAGCCATGCACAAAAATAAATCTGTGAGAAACGTACCTGATAAATATGAGATTCCGTAGTAACATCTATTATGTCTCCTTTGTTTGGTTTGTATACTTTTGCATCCGTCCACTGTTGTATATGTTTACATAAAGCCTCGGTATTCTCTTTAGGCCCTCTAACTAAAATTACTCTACGAGGTCTAAGACTGGTAATTAATTTTTGTACAGATTCACCATCAGAACGACCTTCAAAGTCTATGTATTGCACTTGTGCGTTAACGACAAACTCACTTTCGTACGAGACACATTTAGTGGGTGCTTCGAAGTTATCTATTTGTGAACAGAAACAAGTTATTATAACAAATTATTATTATTTTCTCTCTCTAGGAGCTTCTTACAACTCATTGCCCGGTGATGTACAATGTTATAAGTTAAAATTGTATGAACTAACCTTCTTCATCTTTAGTTTTTTGCGATTTATCTGAATAATTGCCCAGCGCATTGCAGGCGCTCATACTTGATAATACATCTACAGTTTTATAATCTTCAACCCTAAAATCACAAAATTATTTACTTAAAATGCATTTTTATGAATACTTGAGGATCTTATTCTAAAAAAACACAGTTGAGACTTATATTTCTAATAATTTAACGACATTTTATAATAACTAAAGAAGTTACGAAATATTTTGGCAACCTAGAACTTTTAAGGCTCTTGAAAAGTAATTAAGGCACCAGTCCAGTGACTTACGAACTGACTCGGTTAAACTGTAATCACATAAACCGAACTCTGGCATGTTCCTGGGAGCTAATACCCAAATAGTTACCAACAGTGAAAACAAAAAAAAATTGAAATAATGCAATAAAAAAAATAGAAGGGAATGAATACCTTTCAAAACTGTCTAAAAATTGACAATTTAGCTAAACACCCAGGATATAATTTGTAGGTGACACGGTCCTACAAAAGGAAAGTGCTGTCCTTTCCCAATTAAAAGCGTGCGACCTAACACTACCGCTGGTAACTAGAGCAAGAAGCCATTTAAAATCATTTGAATGTTGTCTTAACTAAACTGAAGCAGCTGGTTAATGTATATTACAAACAAAAAAGAAACATATAAACTTGTATGTTCAATTCACCTTATTACTTCACCGTATTCATCAACTTTGATTTTCTGATCCACACACGGAAACATTGGATATGATTTCCTAGCACTCTTACTTTTTGATCGTTTGGCTGTTGATTTTCTTTCCGATTTGACCACTAAATCGTGGGTTCCTCTGACAACACTAAGCAACTGTACATCGTCTTCTGATTCGGAACTTTCTTTGTCACCACTAAAGCAATTTAGGTATCTCAAATTCACTAAGTATTTAGTTTAAAAATAAAACAATTAAGAGGGATTGTAGAAATGAATACATTAAATATTTGTTTATAAATGTGAAAATACTTAAAAGGGTTGAGTAACTGATGTATTCACAGTTTTAACGTACTTGGGAACAATATCCTTCTGGTGGATCTTCTGATACTCGGCTAATTCTTCACCTTCCAGCTTCACTCTCGACATGACCATCACACGCAATTTTGTCCTGTCACTTGGAGCTCTATCGATTAAAGTCCTGGCTAGAGTGCCAGGACAACACCTGGAAAATACACCGTACGTATTTTGCACGTAAACATTTACATGGAATTGTCCAAATTTAAAGAGCTGCAACATTTACTGATTTTATTATTATTTCGCTACAGGTAGATTATCAACTATTACCTTGCAGTAAGGATGATACTGTTATTTGAGTTGGTAATCCACTGAAGGCACAGATCACGTGCAAATCCACATTCAAGATCTGGCATACTCGCCAACACTACCTAAAAAGATAAAATTGACAAGTAGATTTAGTTTGAACTTTATGAATACAATTTTTTTGTGATCAACTTGAACAATTAAATCACTATCAGACTAACAACTTCAAGTAGATGATGTAACTCTAAAATCTTTCAAACATATACTAAAAAACTTTAATAAAGATTACCTTAGCAGCAGCAATCTTATTAACCTCCGCTACGCTATGACACAATCTTATGTGTTTAAATTGAAAAGGATTATTTCTCACAGCCTCGAAAGACTTCATCAATTTGTCGCTCATCCATTCAATCTACATAAGCAAAGCAAAACAATGTAACGCTGTAATTCTTATTTTGTAAATTAGGAACTACTACTCCAAATTGTGCGCATTTAAACTAAAGAGTAAAGACTAAAGAATAATAACGGTCTCCTATTAAGTATTTTTCTTCTAATCTGGATGTAAATGTGCAAGAGGATTTTAACACCTAAGGATATGTTAACTAAATTAGGCGTCTTTCTACCGATCACTGATGCTGTGCCTGCCTTTTGGATTTTAGTAAATGTTGCTAATCGCGAACAGCCTTGTTGAAGAACTTCGGGTGTTGTAAGCAATGCCAAATGCGGTGAAATTCCGAAAAGAAATGTAGGACGTTTCATGGCCATCTCCCAGGCACACTGACAGAGTCTAGCATCAATGAAATCATTTCTTTGTAATGGTGCTTATTCTACACACCTTTTGCTGAAAGGAACTCGTTTCGATCTCTCGATTGAAATCTTTTGACTTTAGAATTAAACTCTAGAGGACCCCAAGATTCACTTCCATTGGTTGGGATTATCTTATTGTACGTATATTATACTGCCCTTCGGCATTTGGGTAGAAGGGCGAAGTCCGTCCACGCAGACAAACAGCAATAAATTATAAAATAGATAAAAAATACATTCTCTAGAACCTGAGATTTGGCGAATTCAACCACATTGTAGCTGACGTTATTTAATAAACAAAGAGGATGGGTCTGCAATCCAGAATTTTTATTCCTCCAGAGCTGGTCTAACATATGTGCTAATTCCAATACTCTGCCAGCTGTATCCACCGCTAACAGTACATTGCCATTGTTGCTCAGAGTCTGCAAGATATTCGCTGCAACACAATTAGATAATTGATAAACTTTTCTTTTTTTTATTACTTCACTTTTTGTGTTTAAGAGAAAGTACTGCGAACATGTTAGATATTCAAGATTAGTTTTTATTTAAAATGTACATTTTAAGTTTCCTCAAGGACCAAAAAACTTTAAAGGGAACGAATGTTGGTAAAATTGAGTCATGTATAATTTTTAATTCATATAACAAAACTAGTCAGTACTTTCTTGCAATTTTACAGAAAATAGCTTTAATAATTTTCTTTAATATTTTAATACCACCATTATACTCATATACGTCAATTTCGTTTAAAAGATTTTCCAAGGAAACTTATTTTCTTCACTTGCTGATCCTTCTGAACATCTTGGAAGCCTTCTACATAAATAACTCCGAACGAATTTACATATATAAGGCAGAAGATAATGAACTCATAGAACTTCCAAGACATCGCCAACAGACTGTATACCGATTCGATAAAAAAAAAACATAATCGCCTGATAGCAACAAAATCATCTAGGCAGGATAAGAGAGTTTACGGCTGAGTTCACTTTGGATTAAGCCTTTAATTGTTGGAATAGTGGCTGATACTTACTCATTAATTTTTCATCTCTAGCTCTGCGCCTGGCTTGCTGGTAAGTGGCATTGAATGCGTCTGTTATAAGAAGAGATGGGCGTTGCAGTTTATCTAGATCACAGCCATTTAAATGTCTTTCTTTTTTATGGTTAAAGTCTACCGCGTAAATTATATCTTCTTCTCCTGCTTTCATGATCTTCCACATGGTACCACCGATCATGTGGCCAGCAGGCATCGGCACAATACTCAACCCGTAAACCTTTCCTTCAATAAAAAATAAATACAATTTAAAATCGTATATTACTTTTTTAAAAAGATAATTGAAAATAAAGATAGTTTTAATTTAAAAGTTTGAAGAAATAATTTATAAAACAAATACCTCTCATCGAAACAGTCTGGTTGTACTTCAGTTGTACAACTTTGTCGAAAGCAGCATCGACATCGTCTAAATCAAAAATTGTAAATTCCTGCATGTTGTAGCGGGACTGAAAATACAGAGATAATCAGGAAGTACAGAGTAATAACGAATATTCAGTGAAACTGGAGTATAATTGTATAATTTCATATTTAAGAAGGATTACTTAAACCCATGTTAAGAATGAATAAAACAAAACACTTGTAAATGGAAGTAATTAATAAAAGAAAATCCGTGAGCATTCTGCAAAATTAGATTCTTGCTTCAATAAAGTTCACCTACATTGGGTTTTTCGCGAAACTAATAAGTTAAAATGCCAACGGTTGGCGTAAAAAAAAGTAGTTTTTCTTTAAACAGGCGCGATTCGGATTCTTAACCACTTTCATACTGTTTATCAAGTTCGAGTCTGATCTTCGATAAACCACATTCTGGCACGGAATGTTCATGATGGTAAATTCGAAACAGGTCAGAATTGAAAAAAAATCTTACAATTTCCGGCTTACAAATCCAAGCACCGAAACTGTTTACTTTTCGGACAATTTGAAAATTTCTATATTTAAAAAAAGTTTTCAACTGAAATTAACTCAAATGATATAATTTGACGTCTGTGAACGGTTGTTGTCCAGCACTCTGAAGTTCCCTTCATTTATTTTATAACTTCACATCAAAATATATGTATATTAAAGAATAGAGATTTATAAGAAAATACCTGGTAAAGATCATACATGAACATTTGACCCATTTTGTAAACAGGAATAGTGGCATACACGGGGCAACTGAGACCGCATTTGCCCACTAAATAAGGCAGAGCGCCAAGATGAGTATGGTCAGGATAAGTGAGCAGAACGGCATCAATCTGATTAACATGTCTGTAACAGTAACGTACAGAAATATAATTCAATTAACCTTGGTAAATATTAAACAAAAATGTAATCATAAAGCAAAATTAGCAGTAATATTGTCCCGCATTACTGAAGAAAAAGAGGACGACATGTTACTTCTTGTTGGATTTTCAGACCCAGATGATTCCCCAGCATAACACGTTCACTCAGTCTCTGGCCATTAGTACCCAAGACAGGCTTTGGAAATAAGATGGTTGATTTTTAGCCAAAGAGTGACGAATTCTTTTCTTCTTGGATGCAGAGATGGTATTAACAATTATCACGTGATAAGAAAATTCGTGAATAAGAATTGGAAAACATATCCTTACCAAACCAACTTGTCAACAACACAACAATAAAAATATTTAATGTTGTATCGTTCTCTTATAGTTCGCCTCGTCATTACACCCACAAAAAGTGGGTTGGATTCCAGCACTGTCTGAACATTAAATAAATCGCTGAGAATGTTAAGTATGAATAGTGTTTAGCAATCACTTTTTACCACAAGCTTTTACATTTAAACAATATGTTTCTCACTGGAAGATCTACTTCGAAGAAAGCAAAGAAACTGTGTTTCATTTTCTTTGCGCAACTTTGCTTTCCGAATGCAACATTTCCCTCAGATTTGAGGTGGAAATACAGTCATAGGGTTCAAAACGTTTTCTTGCCACAAACCTGGAGATCACAAATCTTTCAGGTATTGTGAATGTCTTCTCTGCGGAGTTATAGACTACAAAGTAAGCTTTTAATTTCATTAAGAAGTACGATAGATTTTTTTTTTTATCCCACTGACTCAAGAAGCGCTATCACTGCCATCTATCAAAACCACTTACCGGATTTTCCCTTGGTTCAAATAATTCAGATTTTTTTTTAAGTAAGAGCATAAATCAAATATGGGTGAATGGATTATTGGTTGAATTGCCTCTTGCCGATAAGGCTCCTAACGGATCATTACTGCTTGCGTATATCAAATAATCTATCCATTGTCGGCCCTGAAGAACTTCTTAAGGTTTTCCGGAAGGTTACACGAAAGGATTAAAAATAACAAGGTTATTTCTTGGGTAACAAGGTCATTTTGTTTTACCATAGTCTGGTAGGTTTAAGAACAAAGCATACATCTGTCTGGACAGCGAACATCAGGCCGATACCTGTTTCAGATATGCAGACAAACATGGTTTCCCATTCAAGTTCCTACCAGGTGTAGCGACTAGTTCACTCTACTGAACAAAAGAAATAACAAGCCTATCACTGACGAGGCCCTTTTCTTAGTGACGATGCTTTTATATCGCAGCTGATGACCCTATTATTAAGGAATACAAGGTTAGCCTATAGTTAAAGGCTAGCCCATATATAGTTCATGAGCGTTAATAATAAATAAAAGAAGATTCACTGAATTTGAAGAAAAATAGAAAACATGATCAGCCAAGAGAAGAAGAAGTAAGGGTTTTCAAAACTTATTACCTGAAAAAATTTCCTCGCTCAATATATATGTAGATATATTAGGGTTACGTAGGGTTGATTTAGAGTTGATTGGTCTAAAATACCTCATGAAGGATTCGGTTTTAAAATAGTAATACCAAAGATTGCTTATAATAAAACAATCCAACAACCAAGAACGTATATATAACTGAATAAACATACCGCTTCAATTCTTTTATGTAGTCCTCGTTGAAATTCTCATCCCATCCACAGTCTAATAAAAATCTAAAGTCATCAATCTGTAACAGGTAGCAAGGAGGTGACTCGTCCATAGCGCCGGATAGGGCATGTAACTTCACAATAGACGTCATCTTGAGAGAAGCAACTATTAATTCTCAAACTGGCAAAGTTACATGGCCAAATACTTAGAACAAATAAAACAAAATTCTCAATTATTGTTGAACCTTTGGAGCTGTTAAAATCATATATAATTGTTTTATTAATTACTTTTAACAACGTTCCTACCACTATGATTATATCTACACAAAAACTGAGGAACAATGCAACCAGATCTGCACGGTAAATGTTGCGCGCTTGTTTACATAATAAAACTCCCGGCAATGAAGAGGTAGGTTGCAATATTGCCACTTCCAAAAAAAGAATTTGATTGTATTAACCAAGCAGAAGGGGAATCCTGGTATAACACTTGGGTAAGTATCGATTTAAACATATCAAAATTATCACAAGAAAAAAAAAACATTTAAAACGTTTCATATGTTATTTTAAATTGATAAACTGCGTAATGTGGAAAATGTTTTCACTTCAGTTGGCATTCTTTCTATTGAGAATGTTGGCATTTTCCCAACTGGCTGGAAAATCGTATTTTTTTTAATGGAGGGGATCAATCTTTAGAAAAAGTTCTTGCTATTCTAAATTTTTATGCCTTCTTCCCATTTTATGGTATTAAAAAAGTTCTAGAAGTGCTCATGGTAACCAACAATAGTCTTTTCAAGTTTCAATCATGTCAACAACTATCAACAACTCGAAGATTAAACGAACAACTCACTGTGGCTTACTGTCTACTGAAATATAAATTTATTTATTTTTTCTTTTTCTTCTATGGCCGTTAAAAGGACCAAGGCCTCCATCGTTAATTTTTTATTACATATGAATATGAGGGTGTACATGGGAATATGTGTGATGATGAAGTAGAGTTAGTCTTTGCGTTTGCTAAGATCAAATAGTTGTATTTGTCAATCAATAGATCATCAATGGGTTCTTCCTTTGAAAGTGGTTTATTAACGGTATTTCATTGTCAAAAACTGATGCTATGTGGAGTTCGGAAGAGCTGAAAAGTCATGATTCTGCAAATATATATTTTTATATTGAAGAGACTCTACAATACTGAAAGCAACTAAATATTTTCTAATACTTCAAGTTTAAAGGAACTTTGATAGTAAGTCGAGATTATAGGAAGTCGTGTGTCTGCTCACGGAAGTTTTTATTTATGCAGCTGTTAGTACACTAGCGACTAGATTAAAATATTGTGGCTTTTATCCTCTTATGCCGCAATTCAGAAAGTAACGCCAAACAATTATCTTACGTTCAGGAGGCTCTTTAGGTGCCGGTATCTGCTTAAGAGATGAAACCAAAATTGTTGACATCTTCTAACGCTGTGGAATTGAGCTTTACGAAAAAACTGATCTGAAAAGATTGCTGAACAAGATTTAGAGTGTGCCCAACAGTAAGATAAGCTTTTGCCGCACAGAAGGATTAAAGTTTGGCAGGCGTAAAGAAGAAAGAAATAGTTCAAGGATAGGAACGGTTCAGTTGCGGCTGGAAATGGTAACTGGAAATCAGCCCAGAGCTAAATTCAGAATGCAGCCGGTACTTAATTTCTCAGCCTTGCACCTGTTAAGGGTTGAAATTTATGTATGATTTGACGAAATGTAAGCTCCGCGGAATAATAACGGAACTTTATTGATGAGGCATTTTCTTAGGTGAATCAAATCAAGAATATTCACAAAAATTAGATTTAATTTTGTGTCAAATTTATCCTTTCAATAAACTAGAAAAGAGAAAATAATGTATTTATAGTGGGGGGCTCAACATTTTAGTTTTGCTCTGGGCTGCGTTGTATAATAATTGTAGCCAATGCACTGTAGTTTTGTGGCACATTACTATACACTCATTGGTTTTTCGCCAAGCTATTCAAGCAACAACGGAATTTCTAATTTTATCTATTGAAGGTTATTTTATTTGTTGAATTTCAAATTCCTTACCATCATAAAATTTTCTTAAAGTGAAATCTATATTAAATAAAGAAATTCTTATTTTCTTTTTGCAGTTCTGCAAAGTGTATTTGGTAGGTGGACCGAACTGAAGGTATTTTAAACCAGCTGGGTTCTATCCCAGGTAAGGTTTGTTTTGGTGTAGGGTTATCCGTCAAGAGAATATGATTCCCAGGATTTTGAATGGTTTGTAACTTTACATTTACAAATTTTACACAATAGTTGTTTATAGTCCCCCAGATTTTATGTATATTTCTTTACTTGATAGTACAAAGTTTCTTTCCTTTCTTTCAGTTTCTCGGCAAGCTTTAAAATTAAATTGCCCTCAAATTTTGTCAGCTAATGTTGTTCAGACTTCAGGCGCGACCACCTCTGTAGAGAAAGCAGCAGGTTATAAGAAAATTCTTTCTTAATAAACTATAAAGTTATCTTAAAAATTATGATCTGCCGCAATTTTATTATTTCAGATAATAAATTGCAAAAGAAGCCATACTCTCCTTTTCAACCAGATGGTAACTTAGCAGAAATAGCTCTCGCAAGGCTAGATGATTTGATTAATTGGGGTAGGAAGGTAAGTAGTTGAACAAAGTGTTTATTACTCGATTAGAGTGGTTTTCTTTTGGATGATTTTGAGTGAGTAATCTTAACAGTGATAAACTCAGGCTAAATACAAAAACCGTTCAGTGGTAAACAGAGAATATTAAAATATCTGAGAGGGAAGATTTTTTCCCGTACTAGGTCAAATTTTCAATAATTTGAGATGGACTCTACCCTAATTAGTGTTAACCTGAGGATCTGGATTAGTAGCTCGTGATATTTGGTGAAGGGTTGTGATAAATAAACTTTCCACTTCGAAAGGTCCAGCATACTTTCGCTAAATGCGTTTTTTTTTTATTTAAACAAGTTGTGTTTGTTATAATTTTTATTTGCTAATCAGGGCTCAATTTGGCCGCTGACATTTGGTCTTGCTTGTTGCGCTGTTGAAATGATGCACATAGCTGCTCCAAGATATGATATGGACAGGTATGGTGTGGTATTTCGAGCATCCCCTCGCCAAGCCGATGTCATCATAGTTGCTGGTACTCTTACAAATAAAATGGCGCCGGCTTTGAGGAAAATATACGATCAGGTAAATTAGATGGCTAATACTGACAAAATAGTTTTTTTATTTCATTCAGCAGCAATTTTACTATATTGATACCTGATATTAACTCTTCTCCTTCAAATAATGCATTGTCGCCGCCTTCTTCAGTTTTTAATATTTCTTTATTATTTATCAAAAGATTCTTGGGTGCAACGCACAGGACTTTCTCTTTCAGCAATTATAACGCACGGTACAACTAAGCATCTATGACTTTCGAAACTTCTAGTACAGTCCTTTCTTTAACAAAATATAAGTCTGAAAATACTAATTATGAAACTTCTGGGCGCAGCTAAGTAACGTCACTCTCATGTCAGCAGACTTGAGAGCGTAGCTAGTAATACTTCTGAGGTTTCATAACTATTTTTTCTAGCTATACAACATAATGATTTCTTTAATCAATAACAGTCAGTAATATTTCGATGGAATTCTCCCACAATTTACGTAAATGATTCAAAATTAAGTAAAAAAAAAATCTTATTAGTTTTTATCCATTTTTGCTTCTTTAAAACTTATTTTAATTCTGTTTCAATAACTCACAGAACAGGGAAAAAAGAAGCACCTTAAGGCGGGTACAGAAAAAAGATGGGAGCCACTTAGGGCAAAAAACAAACATGGTAGTCCTTTCAAACCTGCCCAGGAGGGTTGCCATTCCTTCAGGCTTGCACCCGGCCACATTGCTTGCCAAAGCATCTACACCTACTGGGAATCTATCATTCACTTATCTGGTGCCCCTTATTTGGAGAGAAGAACATGGCGGCGGAACACCTGAAAGATGTTTACAGTACAGTACAATGTTTACAGTTAAACTTCTAACAATCTCCTCAAAATAATACTTTAAAAAAAGTTAAATTTGTGAACATATGTGATTTCATAAACATAAATTGTGTTACACCTCGTATCAAGAACATTTTAGTTCAGCGGAAAAATCTTGAATTTTTTATATTTTATAACAAAATGCGTGGAAAACGGTTTTGGAAATGACATGTAAATTTTCTATCAAGTTTCCTTCTTACTCGAAGATCTCACTAAAGTAGTCGTTAAATTTTCGTTATTAATGAATGCAATAATTGTTTGTCACACATCTTCTTCTTCTTCTTTGTCTTCGCTCTTATGCCTTTCAGCGTCGAGCTTGTCTGTCACACAAATAGTATAATAATAAACTTAAGAATAACTTTAATCTGAATTATTTCGGAGATGTGGGGGAGTGGCCTACAGTCCCCTAGTATAATTTTAGGGATTGCTTCCTTTAGGCCTCTACCCCGCAAGGTAGATGAGGTGGGGACTAAGTAAGAATAATTTTCCCTTTCCACCAAACTCTTAACTGTAACTCAAATTGCAACTCTTAATTTGAATCACTAACGTAAAAGATTACCCACTACGCAGCAAGAAAGCAGTAATGCTCTGGTCCGGAATCTTTGAAATTTATGACTGTAAAAAAGTAATAAAAGTTTAACTTGAAATATTCATTTCTTTTTTAGACATTGTTTCTTTACTTTTTTTCGTACTAGAGGGGGCTCTAATCTTTATCTGTTATAAATTCAGTTTCATAAATATGAGACGATTGTAGAACTTTAAGGCAGCCAGCATTATAACAAAGTAAAAAAAGTCTAAAGAGTATTGAAGTTAACATGTATAAAATATAGATAATTGTTGTTGCTGTTTAACTTATTTGCTTAAAATTTTAGATGCCTGAACCCCGATGGGTAATTTCAATGGGCAGCTGTGCCAATGGAGGTGGATACTACCACTACTCCTACTCTGTAGTAAGAGGATGCGACCGCATAATTCCCGTTGACATATATGTTCCTGGTAATAAATTCAACTCTACATTCTTAACTTTATTTTATACACCAAGTTTGTGAAATCGCTCATATGGTACTCTTGACAGTTTTTACTCTGCAATTTCCTACCCTGTTTCTTTGGATGTAACATTCCTTAGCTTAATTTTCGTTCGAGGTAGGTGAAGCCGAATATACGAAATGCCGTATAAAGGTTTGAGGCCGGAGGATATCCTCAGTCTCCCCTTTGTTAGCCTATTGGCCTTCTCTTAACTTTCTGTACATTTCGCTTAGTCTTTGCTATTTTGTTCCTTGGTTTCTGACTAAAACGGCCTGACTAGTCGGAGAAGATGGCGCGAAATTTCTGCCCGACAGACTGCTTCCAGCAGAAATGGCCGAGCCGACCCTGGCATCTTTAATATAAACGCCTGACACTACCGTAGGTTCTTGTGGCATCAGTTTAGGCCACGATCTAATTTCTGCTCTCGCCCAGGTCAGGTTATTAAAATTCTTCGCCGTAATTGTCAATCTTGATTCTGAAGTGATAAATCAGTATATGTAGGAGCGGAAGTCACAGAAGGGCCTCTAAGGGAGGTCTCTGTACCAGTAATTCCTAACGAACCTTAATATCAGAAAGCAGAAGTTGAACGCAAAGTGGCGCGATTACTTAAATTTCCATATTGTATTTCTTTATTTCAACGTGCATTTTTTGATAACCCCTATTTCACTTTTGCAGGTTGTCCCCCCACAGCTGAAGCTCTGCTATACGGCGTGCTGCAGCTTCAGAAGAAAATCAAGAGAATGAACACCTTCCAAATGTGGTATAGAAAGTAATTTAGCAACTCCTCCCCCGTATTTTTTGTTATTGTTTTGCCAATTAGATAATTGTGTAAGAATTGTAAAATTAAATAAATTAATAATTTTAACTTTTTTATTAATAATAACTTACTTTTACCTTGCGGTATGTTTCCTTCATAATACCTCTCTGTTAGTGCCAGAAATTAACCGTATTAAAGAACCCCAAAATTAATGTAAATACTTGTGGTTTGTTGCTTTCAAGATACAAAATTAATTTTATAAATTTGAAGCGATTGAAATAATTGCCATTCAAATTATGGCTGTCTCAATGTAGGGTATTTAGAATAATAAATATAAAAACACTTTTTTTTTCCCAACACAGTAACTCTGTGCTGAAAGATTATATTTTTATCTGTTTTTATGTAATTGTCAAATGTAATTTAACACCTCCTGCAACCTCTTGAGACCATAAATTGAAGTCAAATTTACACAACTTAAGCAGTGACAAGAAGTACTAGTGACAGAAAAACTTGTCTTTCCAACTTGATGCCCGTGGACTAGTCTTAATTGTGTATTGTATTTTTTAAGTAATATCAAGAGTTTTAGCTCTCTGACTTCTTATTGTTTATTTCTCAAGATCATCACATCTTTGAATAAAATGCACTTTGTTGTCGATTAAGTGCACAACTAGATGAATAAATTGGTGATGGTTCCGGCGAATCAACTTAAAACACTGCTGTCCATTCATCTTCGGAACTAAAGCTTCAAGCGTTCTTTGCATAAATTACTTTTTCAACACTCACTACTACAAATTTTTACTGTTTTATCACAGAAAAGGCTGATTTATTCTATTTGACTAATTCCATACATGGGACCAAGTAATTCACCATATTTCAATTTTTTTAGATGCGGCGGCAATGCATAACAATTTCTGTCTGTTGCATAAACAAATCTATATTCTTCAGTTAAGGAAAACGAAAAAAAATCTCTGACATCATAAAATGTTTTCCAACTAATTTATATTATATAAGTTGAATTCAACATGGCCATTTCTCGGCTTTTAACAGCATAAAAATGAAAACAGCATAAGAAAGAAAAAAAATCAAGACGTTTTTCCCAGAAAAAAAAGGCCTTGCCATTTTTAGCAATTAACTGTCATATTCCTTAAAGCATTCTTCAATTAATGAGTTTTAAATCTATTTGCTGTTATTCTTATTTTAAATTAAGGGTAAGCAGACGCTATTTTTCAAAACAAAGCAACATAGATAGAGCATTCCTCCTGATGTGCGCATTAGAAACAAAAAAATGCATCCTTCAATTTTTAACATCCATAGTAACGTCCGTCAGCTAGTGCGCCATACTTCGTTTTTTTTTTGCCCTATTCTGTTTGATATAATTTTGAATGGACGTCACAAGCAACGCAGCATCGAAAATAATAAATGTGCTCGCTTTCCCCACCAAATTTTTACGAAAATATTTAAAGGATACGGTAATCTTAAGACCCAGTAGGCACTCTGTGAGAGTGCTATAGGCTTCTGATTAGCAGTCACAAATACAGGACATGGATTTGGCGCCGGCCGAACCTTAGGATCTATTGTCACATGGACTGGCGCTTTAGGAGTTACTATGTGCACCCTCATCAACTGCGCTATTACTTTCCTGAAATAAGATTGTTAACAAAATAGGTATGATATCATAGTTAGTTCACAAATACGGGGTCTCCGATACCCGCAATACAGTGATGGGATCTGAGTGCGTTGTTTATTTTCGGTGATCTTCAGCTGCCAGAGACCTCACATTGCAACACAATCAAACAGGATATTAGAGATAATTTTCTTTGCCCCAGCGATTTTGTACAGGGGCTTGGACTATACTAAGTTGGACACTGTTTCCGAGCATAATAATCCTAATAAAAAGGCGTAAAACCGGATTAATTAAGTTTCCAAAAACACCCGTTCTTGAACCGAGGTCAGCTACCTTACCGGCAAGAGCTAGGAGGTGTACCTTTTTTTTTATTTTATATATTTTTTTTATCAGTAGAGGCATAGGGAGTAATAAGACGCATGCTGATCCTAAGTATCTACCTTTCCAGCTCAAAATCACTAAGGGCAGAAAGTGAAGGAGTTCTCTCGGAACAGCACAGATATAACAGTCGTTATATCAACACTGGGGTCAAAGAAGTGGAATTCCCCAGAGTTATGCCCAACGACCACCAAAGATTTCTCCTCTCAAATTCATTAGAAGGCATATAGAGAAGAAACCTAAGTCAACAAATTAAGTCCGTACTTCCTCTTCTTGATATAACAGCAGTCACAAAAATGAAAATGAGAATTTTGGGCAAGTGCACCAAAACGTAGCTAGTTACGCCTAAATAAAGACAGTACAGAAACATAAGACAAAAGCATTATGAATAGTATCAATCAGCATTACAATTAATCAACCGTAAGTGGAAATTGTACATATATGAAATACCATGTGTTGTGACACTGTGCTTTGAGAGAAAAGACTGAAGAAACAAATTCAATTTTCCCATTATGCAAGCCTATAAATTTTAAACAAAATAAAATTTAAAATATTGAATACCAATTTAAAATAACTAACCCACAAGGGCATGGTAAATAAAGTGGCATATTTCCTTTTGTAATTTTACTAGCATTTTCTTTGACCATGCCACTTCCCGAAGCTTTTAACATTTTCCCAGGTGCTGAACTCATAAATCTGTGCCCACGAATGCATTCATATTCAATCCCAATAAATATCTTCACTGTGATTAAATCTATCGAAAAAATTATAATAATTAAAATAATGTTAAGAACATTAATATAGTTACGTACAATAATTTTTGTAGGTATATAAGACACCAACCTTTAGGACTACGTTGAAGTTTCTTAAAATTCTTGGCCATATAACCAACGGTTTGAGCTCTTTTAATGACTTCTGGAGCTACTGGTACGAAGTAATCTTTTTCCCTAAAATCACATTTTTTTTTTGCTATTTATTTGTCGTAAGTATATCGTACAGCTAAATATTTAGTACTTTACCTTCTGTTTTCAATGAACTATGCTTGTCTTGTGAGACAGATAAGTTTTAAATAAAATCGAAGGCCGGCACGATTAAAAAAATATTTTCTCTAACTAGGGGGTAAGAAGGTACACTTAATTTGATGTAAAATTCTTACCCAACGTTTTTTCTACATTTTTTTTTATTTTATTTTTTTGTATTTGTACTTTCACTCTACGTATGTTGATTTCGATTGCAATACTTCCAAGACTGAATATTACACTGTTTAATCAACATCCCCAAGATGTGGGCAAATACAAAATGATCGTTACAAAAAAATTAAGCAGGCTTTGACGGAAAATATCTCTGATATGTTATATTCAACTGAGTATTTTAATTCATGATAACACTGATTTTCCATCGAAATGTTCCTACAAATATTTTGAGATACAAACCCGAGTGTTACATCCCAGGGTAGAAGATAGTTGGAGCCCGCTAAAAAGGCTGGCTGGTCATGGAGGCCGAGATTGTGCGAATAGAGACTGGACGGGCCTCGACACACTAGAGACCATGAAGGAAACTGTGGTAATAGTCCTAACGGTGATTCTAAGTGCACCATGCCGGGCAGGTATTCAGTTGTCGATGCCTGACGTACCAAATGTTTGTCTGGAAAAATTCCAATTTTATAGATAAAATAAATCGAAAACAAATTACGAGAAGGAAAGGAATGTATATATTTCTTTAATTGAAGTTTCTTCTGAAACAAAAAATATTATACTAACCACCATTGTGTTGGTTGCTAAAGTAGTTAATTACGAGATGACTCTCTTGATCGGACAGATGTGATAGTGGCGAGGCATTGGTCAGCGCGGCCTGATCCTCGCCAGTCCAAAGTTTGCCTGTTTAATCAAAATACAATCAAGCTACCGTATTCAATTTTTTCCAAATGAAAAATAACTAATTAAAATAATCACGGGTGTCTTTTTAATGTTTGAACACCATTTAGCGTTTGCTAGCATATGCTGCTTAAAAAAATAAAAATAAAATAAAAAAGCGGACATGATGAGAACTCTGGAAGAGCAAGTTTCAAATCAGAAATTAATTCAACTTATTTGACTTACCAATATTCATAATGCTTAAAGTCTGAGTTGATCGAGTATTTGGTACATCGTGGTACATATTAGATACCTCTTGTGCAGAGTGATGTGAACCTTCAGGTGCAGTATATTCGTAGTTTTTAACATCAGCTGCCCTGGAAGGTTACATTAGAAGAACAAATTAAACACACGAAACAATTTTATTAACATGATCAGATTTCAAAATGTTTAATGTGAAATACTTATAATCCTGTGTACTAGGTTGAAATATTGGAAAATTTATTCTATCAAGTCTTGAACAGCCACATTCTTCACCAACGGCCAAGTAAAATTCAAAATTAGCTTCTCTAACTGTGAATGGATCAGCACGAGTGTTTTGAGTGACACCGCAGTTACAAGTTGAAATGTACTGTATACCATTCCAATGGTCACTATCCACCCTGAAAGGATGACTTTGCATAACATGTATTGTACTACATAAAAAACAAAACATTATCTTCATTAAATGTAACATAAATATAAACATTTAACACTTTTGTGCGAATCTCCAGGTTTCCTTCGGACTCTTTCATTAGTTACTATACTCACTGATTATAATAATCAATCATTATTGGGCGTTTACAAGCTTGAAATCAACATCAATTGCTGATCAATTTGGGTACATCAAACTACCCAATATTACAGGGAATCTGTACCTGAAATCCGGATCTAAATTCACATATTTATCGAACACTATATTATTTGAACCGCAATGGACATTGAGGTCCACTAGATTCTGCTTGTACCAGTAATCGCTTGGCTTGTCAGGCAGTCACCAAGTTAAGTGGTATGGGAACTACGTAGGGATTGTACTTCCTCGTACAGATGAAAAACCTGGCAATGAAAACCTTTTACATAATCAAACAAGCAGGTTTTACAATTAAATTATTCCTAGAATTACTACAACGGGTTACTGTCTCTTGAGAGAGATCACTTGCAGTAAGAAGAGTTGGTAGTCTTAACTTCGATGGACAAATGGGGTAAGGAGTGCGCTAGCGACCTCTATGGATTAGTTCAGGGGTTGCCTGCAAAATAAAACGCAAGGGGGATAAGGATACGGCCTTTTCAGGTCCGTTTGCAGCTACATTTCTCGAACTCGGTGATTGTTATTTTGGGGGGTGGGGACGCGAAAAGTTCTTGAAAAATTTAAGCAAAAAGACATTAATTTATACTTTTAGTTGAGTACGTGTTGTTCTCTAATCATACATTGCTGCAGTGGGTCATTTTACAGGCAGAATAGTAGTAAATTGCTAGTATTTGAGAACAGACAGCATGTTTAGTTAATTACAGTTATAAAATTACATACTCATAAGCTGTATTTCTTGGATTTGCGTTGTGATGTAATTGTTTGCAGCAAGGATTTTTTAATATACTAAGCACTTCACATGTTTGGCGACCGTTTTTCCAAATCTTTTCACACTCTTCTTTTAACTGAGCAATATACTTTTGCTGTTCTGGTCCTCTGGCATGGTGGACCAATACTGATACGGCTCTTCGAGTCTAAAACATATCAATATCTGAATATATACTTATTTACTTATTTATATAAGAGCTAGAGAAAAATTTCCGGGAAAACTATTTGTGCATTACGAAAATTACCTCAACTTTTTATAATTCTTTTTGTTTTAATACAAGAATAACAAGATTAAATAGTCCTTCTTAACTCTTGGAACTAAATTTGTTCCATGAAGAGTAATTTTTGAAAACAACAGAATAGTAAGTATATAGCTGTATAAATTGCATTTGGTTAGAAAAGATCATACCTGTTTCTCGTGCAAAGTCTTGCCGTAGTGAGCAGGAAGTCCTTCCTGATACACAGCAAGGGCTAATGGCATAACCTTAATACATCGGGAAACACTGAACTGTAATTCAGTCCCCAGAAATTTTTCCAAAACAGCTAATGGTCCAGGATGATTTTCTGTCAAACTTTCATCCAAATCTTTGAGAATGATGTTAGCCGCTATGAGCCAGTTTTCCAAAGTCGGTACCTGTCAGTTCGAAATAATGATAAGATAATGAAATGGATACCACCGACAGAATTTCAGAAAGATGAAAAAAGTTCCTAAATTTTGTTAAAGAAAATTTTATGCAGATAAACAGGAAATGGCTGACAAATAAGAATCTTATATGACTAGAAACTGAATGTTTACTTTCCTCATATTAACATATATCAGGTTCAATGGAATTGAAATGGTACAGAGTGAATAAAACCGAAGGGAATTGTCTTTTTTTTTTAATGAAGGTTAAATTTATAATAAATAAATTTCGTGAAGTTTTTGAGCATCACGTGGTGTCTCAAACTAGCAAATGAAAAAACTATATTCTTATCCAAAAGTACCTCAAAAAATGGCTTCATGTTTGTGTACTTGCCCATATTATCATAAAAACCTTCCGTATGTGCTTTATGGACATGTTTCATCAGAAATGCTCTAAAAGTATGATCTAAAACACAGAGATACAAAAATTAATAGAAGTGGAATATTGAGAGTTGTTGGAAATTGATTTCTTTATTGATCTGAAAATCCGACCAGCAGAAATTGATTTCAGTTAACTAATCATTTTATCGGACAAACTTCCCATAAGATGATTCAATTCCATTTAATTAGGTCCTAGAGAGAGTGAATATAATCGCGAGTAAGTACCATGAGAAAGTACTCACAATCAACTTGTCCTTTGCAGCCAACGTGGCGCTTATAGCGAGATATTCATAATTTCAAAAAGCAGCAAATATTTGTTTATATTCTTAAATAAAACTGGAAAGACTACCTGAATGAGGCACCTGCACAGAATAAGCCCTCGAAAAGTCTTATAAGGTCACCTAAAATTATTCGAATTTTAAAAAAGAAATCCTACGCCACCGTGTCCCATAGTGTCTACAGTGGCAATTAGATAATACAAGATCTAAACATCGGGCAAGGTTTTAGTGACAACAGATGTTGAGGTGGAGTGGCTGAAGATGGGTGACAGAATGTGGAGATTGAAAAAACCGAGAAGAGATGGTTCCAAGCATCTGCAAAATCGTACAAGCATCTAGAGAAACTGAAGGCACTGCGAAGGCGTGGATCTTTAGAGAAAAGCTATCTCTGGCTTAGCTAGTGTTCAGTAGCAACCTGGATTACTACATATGGAATGAAATTGAAGTAAATGAAAATATGTTTGCGTAAATAAGCTTACCTTTTAAAGAAGTTTTGTTAGAGCAACACGTTGAAGAATTTTCACAACCTGAAATGAATATTTCAGTTTGTATTAATCAGAGCAAACAAATTTATTACGGGAAGAAATACTTCAAACTTCCCGGCTTACCAGGGTCAGATATTGAGGTTTCAGAGCAAGCGTCGTCGAATTCTACAAAAAATAACAAATAAAATAATTAATCTACACTATAAAAAGGTCATGATGAAATTTTGAAATAAAAATGAAACAAATTCAAAGCATAAAGCAAAGTATTTAATTGGTAAATCGTTGATTTGATTTGGTGTAATAATTGAATAGTGTGCGCATACAATAAAATACATAATAAGTTTTACTTACAGGGCACTCTGGAAATATAAAAATATGATTTTACATAAACAATGTAACAATTAAAGAGTAAAACTATTGATATGATTTGATGACTGATTTTGAACGTACAACTGTGTAGAGCGCACTAACTAGACGAAGTGAACAATGTTGGTTGTTACCGATAAAAATTGGCTACATTAAAATAATTTTAAAATTTCAAACAAAATAACTTTAAATTAAACAAATGGCAAATGTACGCCTAATTGATAAAACCAAATATATGTTTTAGTACAAATGTCTTAAATGAACTTGAACTCAGGGAGATAAATAATAAACTTGAAGATAGGGAACATCAGATGTAATCATGCCGAAAGCGTGTGTGAGAGAAAAGCACAGTGTGAAGGATGAATTAGCCACCGGTGGTGCTGGTGAAAAAGTGAACACAACTTATCTCCGTTTTCAATCGGCTTTGCCGGATTTTGTACTCAAATTTTCTGTGCACATCGAGGGAAAACTAGTTGATGAAATTTCAATTACAACAGAGGGGAGCTCTTGGTAATATAGCCAAGTGAGGGATTTAAACCTAAAACGAGAAATACGAAACGGAGAGAAGAAAAGATGTCACTGGAGGGCGACAAACATCCGGAAAAACTGCAATTTGGGCCCCGAAAAAGAAGGCAACGCATCTCTACTTAAGTACAATGTTATTTATTATTACTTGTAAACAAATATTTTTTTTCCGTGTATGTAGTTACAGAAACAAGGTTTTTTGTATCATGGTAAGATTTTTTATTTTATTTTTATTGAAAGATTAGGTTTAAGGAAAAAGTCAATCTTCAGAATCTTCGAAATTGCGGTCGGAGTTGTGGCTTATTTATTTTGAGTACATGCGCAGTTCAGTACCGTTACTTTTACTTTTGAATCTGCCATTAGTTGGCAGAGCGCTTACACAATTATGAGCGTTAGTCACCACAGATTTTGACCTTAAATTAGAAAAAGGATAAAAATAAATTTTATAAAATTATTCATACAACGATCAAACATTCAAGTTCTTCTTTTTACAAGATAATTTCTGTAAAAACTTTAAATATTACTTCTCTCAACTTTAAAATTATATCTTGTGTCGGCAACAGTACAATAAAACTGATACAGTTACTATGTTAACCAGCTGTACGTTAGGATTACATTTCAGTTTTGTTCACAAAGTTACAAATGCACAGTTACGGAAATCTACTAAGAGAAATACATTTCAATTTGTACATCTAGTTCTACAACTTATATCTAGCATGCACCACTTCTATTTCTTGGCGTATTGCAACTGAGAGAGAGAGAGAGAGAGAAAGAGAATGCAATGCGGCAATCCATATAAACTTCTAAAGAAGTTGAAGTGACCTGATTCCAAACTAGTGCTTAGTCCCCTAGTGCTTAAATATGAGATGAGTTGTCATTATGACAGACTTCTGATTTAATTCTAGCCTCCGATTTAATAAACAGAATGTAGTACACAAACCAAGAATTCCACTGATAGCTGTTGATTTTAGAACAGCTTGCTCTGTTGCTTTCAAGGAAACTCCATAATTAAAATACTCTTCTAAATCTTTATAAGTACGACCTGTGCTAAGGTTTTAATAATTCAAAGCAGAACTACTGCTATGACTTTTATGGGATTTTGAGAATTTAATGATTTATCTATTACTGGTATTTACGCAGTGATTGTTTTAAGAAGAAAGGTTCTAAGATTAGTTTGGAACGGAGATCAGTACAGGAATAAGTACATCATCTGGGTATAAGAGTATCAAACATCGGAGTGTTTCCCAATCGAAATTCCAGATAACCCATTATTTTTTAAATACGTTTCCACATAACAGATAAAGAAACAGAACAATATGAGGTTCACAACTAAACTAAATTACATGAAAAGATATTGCGAAACAACTACCAGGTTCTATAATGTGGACTCCTGGATCGATCAAGTTGTGCTCCATCATCTCTGAATAAATAGGTCCTGTAATATCACACATCTAACTTAGTTTATATGTTTTCTCTAATTTTTATTTTAAAGAAAATTAATATAGCTTCCGGGTACTTTTCAAGGGAAACTGGTTTTGCTGACAATTCATTAATGACACATAAATAAATTCGATCTTTTTCGTTTACTTTACACTATTAAGGTTTACAGCTTTTTCAGTTAACAATAAAAAACGTTTTACCAAAATATATTTAAATATCTAAATTTTAAGTACTACGTACAGGTGCAAGTTCACCTTAACCTATTAGGCTTGAATACAGGGTTTATGATGTAACAAAGTATGCCGTCCAAGATATGACGGATTTTGAAATCCTTACTTTTGAATCTGCCATTAGTTGCCACTAGTGCTGCAGATCATCCCAATGCCTTCATGAGGTTTATGGAGTTCAGGGAAGCTAATGGAGTGCACGAAGAAGATTGAGCAAAGCTGGCTGGAGCTCATGAAGGCCTGTCATTAGAGACCCAAAAGTTCTTATTCAGCAACAAACTGCACGACTTGACTTTATCAATGTAGTTAGAGTAACGTTAGGGAAGCGCCTTACTTTTTCTCGGGCAAGTCCTGAAAAGGACTCATTTGACGTTACATCTTGCAGTCTTGATGACTGATCGCACAATCAAGACACATCTGAGAAATGATACTTCTTCAGTTTTGCTCTTTTGAACTGGGTCAACTCAATTCGTGCTATTCGATGCTGAACAAGAACTGAAAAATTGCTGACATGTCTCCTTGAATTCGTATACAAATAATAAAGGTGCCCAATTTTTTTTTTTTTTTTTCACCTGCCTTTACTTATTCATTTTTTAGTGCTTCGCTAGGAGAGTATAATCAATAATATTTATATGATATGAATACAATAATTACTTATAAATTATGATAGTTGGCTGTCTTACCTGTTGACACAACGGGAATGTAACTAATTTCATCCGGCTTATAGTAGCACCCTGTGAGAAGAAATACACCAACTTATTAAAAAAAAGAATTGCAAAATAAAATATAAATAAGCGCAACTCACAAGGGTCTTCCTGATAAACTCGAGATACTTCTGGGACAGAACAAATACTGCTGCCAACTGAAAAATTAAAACCAAAATTAGCCAATTTTTCCAGGAAAATGTTTAAAATAAAATTGATAAACGTTAATGTGTGCTCAGTACATAAAGAAAAAAAAAAAAAAAATTAAATAAAATTAAAAAAAAATGGATAGTAATCTTAATGCAGGTGCACTTACGGTTTATGCATTTCAAAACTTAGTAATGGAAGTGATAGCATAATGATCAAAACAAATTAAATAAAAAAACGCAGGATACTTGGAAATAATAATGAGATGACAAATTCATATTTGAATATCATCTCCAATACATAAAATGATATAATTAAAAAATACTAATAGGCAACAAATATATCATGGCACACATACCAACATCAAACATCTCCAGTTTTCGGATTATTGCGTCAACTATGTTCTCGTTGTTCACCGTCTCTACGTCATAGTTTTGGATGAAAACAAATTCATCGTTGGGAGCGATGGAGAAAAATGCTCGATTACTGCAACCATTTCAAAAAGACATTTAGTAATTTTATTACAACTTTTTATGCGATAGTGCTAAATATACCCACCACACGTTCTTCACTAACCGACTTTTTCTTAAAGTCAGGTATATCTGGTCCTCGAGAGCATGCTCTAGCTTTTTAATTCTTCTAATTTTTTCATCATCTCTTTCCCTAAAAACCAGCATTCAAAAGAAATAAAAATTATTGAAATATTGTTAGATCAATAATCATAGAAACAACAATAATCATCGACATTAGGGATAAAATAATGAGGCTTTAAAAAAATCGAAAAATGTTGACAAGCGGCGTAAAATTCGGTTTAATAGGGTGGAGAAACGTTAAATGGTACAGGAAACTTTAACAACGCTCTGAGAAGTGTTCGCCTGAAATTGCGTGAAATCATGGGCGGAAGGAAAGAAAGGCCAGCATTACTCTGACATATCGCTTCCTATTCCAGGCAAAGATTGTTTTAAGGTGTTGCCGTGTAAAAGGCCACGGATTAATACTGTTTAACTATATTACTCACCTAACCGCATCTTTGCAAAGTAAAATAGCCTAAAATGAACTTATATGGAGAAGATAACGACACCACTAACTTTACAGTTGAATTAATATGAGTAGAGATCGAGAAAAGTTCTCAACTGAATTTCGGACTATATGATTCCAAAATTATTTTCATTGAAAACTAAATATTAAAAATCTGCGCGATTACAATACACCTTTTCTTATTCTAGTACAGAAAGAGAGAGAAAAATATAGAATTACAAAAACAAACAGATCAAGGCGAAAGAAAAGAAGCTCAGGGCGATGGCCAAGCCTCTCTTTTGAAAAAAACTCCACAACCGAAGAAATAAATAAGTCAATGACAGTTCATTTCATTTTTATTAGTGCACAATTTATTACCAGCAGATCCCGTAGGGGGAAGTGGATTAGCCACTTCTTCAGGGTACTTGGCGTCCCTGCGGGTATCCCAGCCTAACAACATGAACATGAGCAACATACACTGTAACACCCCAATACATTTACACCGTACACACAGGGCTTAGTGGTGATATACAGCTAATCCTTGCTTCTATCCCTCCTTTGATCCTGTCCCTCCCTCCCCTGACCCTCCTAGATCCCTACCCAAGCTGAGATGGGGATTCGTGTCGAGGCTGAATGCGTACAGGTAGTAAAATATAAAATATGTGCGGTAACGATCACCTAGGAACACCAGGTGAAACCCCACTCTAATGTAGCCTTCCTGTGGTAGTGGGATTCTGTCACAGGTGACTGTTGATCCCCACCTCATGTTGGACTAAAATGAATAAAAAAAAAATAGAAAATAAAAATTCAAAATCACCAGCTAGTGGTGTTCCTTAGGTTTCTGAGGAAAGTACGTCGGTTGGTTCTGCACTTAAGGGCGGTATTGTGCCATACCTTAAGATGGATGCGGTGAGACTACAGGAGAGCGTTCCTGGAGGGAGCGGAAACGCTGAACCCCCCAGAAACGGAGGCTCTTGCTAGGGTTTACCAGAAACGATTTTTTCGATTGCGTCGCAATCGAGTGGTTGCGCTATGAAACCTTTGGCTCTTTGAGAACTAGTAGGGAAAGTCCGCCCCCTCTTTAGTGGGGGAGGGGACAATAAGCCTCTTTTTGGCTACGGTGCCATGGGACATAGGTCCCGTACCGCTTTTTTATTCTAATCTAATATAATCTATTACCTGCAGAGAAATATAAAATCTGGTGATTAGACTTATTGAAATAGAGTTGGGAGTCCTGTGAACTGATAAGAGCTTATATTTAATATATTTCATCTTATTGCTTACATGAGAATATCTTGCGGGCAGTTGGTAAAAAGAAACAGAAGTCTAGGAGTGCATAGTCGTCCATGGTAAATCCAATCATCGGTTAGAAGGGTCGACTTTCCCAATAACGTCGTAATTCCAGCTTGGTATTTAGGTCTAAAATACATAGATATTTCAATAAAAATCTTGTTTAGTAGAATCTCATAATCTGTGGTGTCAGTATTTATGCCCACCACTTCCTTTTTAGCACCACAATTTTTCTTGTAGCATTTTCCATTAGGTCTAAAATAAACCTATGGATAAAACTGCAGCTCATTCTAAGTTATTTATTTTTATAATTTAAAGCATCAGAAAAAGATTCGTGTATATTTTTTTAGCAGTTTAACTTATCAATAATAAAGGTGTGGAGACTTATTTTAACAGATAAATGGCGACTCACTGATACAATGCAGCTTAGTACACAATGTGAATTTGAACAATATTAATCCAAATGTAAAGCTTTATTACATTTTATTTTTTATTCATAATGTTTCATCTCTCTATTAATAAAGGAAAATTAATTTAACACTCTTAAATATTTTTATAGATGTACTCGCCTATTTTTTTTCAGGTGTGGCCTAACGTCCAACTATCTAATAATACATTTTTTAATTTCACTAATAATAATAATAAAATGTTAAACTGATCCGAAAATGTTACAGTCATATAGTACATGAAACAAAACAATGTATGGAGTTTACTTGTCTGGAAGAGTTGCAATTAAAATATTTATATTTTAAATACAGAGCTTCACGTCAAGTTTTGAGCTTCGCATCCCTGGTTGAATTCGTGCTAATATAATTACAGTCTTATTTCAATTTCGAATAAAACCTAAGACGCAGTTACAAGTAGCCTGGCTTAACCTCCAGCATATAGAATTTAATTTTAAAATTAAATATTCTTATCACGAAAACCTCATTTCCATTTCTTTTTACTTCTATTAAATAACTGTTTAAAGACAATAGATCTCTAAAGATGGATGAAAATTCGATTCTACAATAAAAGCACGCTGAGATAGATAAAATAATCGTTCTTATTAAAAATTTCCCATTCATTTTCAAACATATTACTTACCTTACAAAACTAATAACTTTGAGAAGTTGTATCAGTAATAAATCTAATGTAGTGGAAGGCGTGGTGTAGATAACGATGTGTGACATGGAAAACAGAAAGAGTAACATCTTGCCGTACTCACTTTCGCACTTGTTCCAACAGTTTAAAAATCCCTGAAACAGTTTACTAATACAGCACTTTTCTTACATTATAGAAAGATGTTTCTGCTGGAAAAAAGGCTCTCTACAATTAAAAAGCTGGGTAGATTGCATGAGACTCGTGGAGATGAGCACAAAACGACCTTTTCAGAACCCTTAAAAATTAGGCATGCAAGTATTTGAAAATGAGCGGGAATCTACTTATTTGGGATCCCGTGAGATCAGATAATAAAATATTGGACTAGGTCAGCTAATGAATACAAATGTGGCCTCAATAAGCACATGAGGGGGCGCTAATGACCTCAGCAGTCGTTGCGCAAAAAAAAAAAGCACATGAGGAGCAAACTGAAACCACGATAACTAAATTAAGGGCTTATAAAATACTTTTATACATATATCCTGTTCGATGGTAAATCTCAGTTGCCGTGGGCTATACTAAGAACAATGACAGTTATTAGAAAGAAAAAGATTACGCAGTGAATACCTTCAATACGTATGAATGCGGCTCGGAAATGTGGAACTAACAGAAAGCAATATACCAAGACCAAGCTGTTGATGCGCAAAAAAAAAAAAAAAAAAAAAAAAAAAAAAAAAAAAAAAAAAAAAAAAGACCAAGCAGCCCAACATCGACACTAAATATCTAAGCTGGATTGACCAGGTGGCGAAGATAACTATAAGAACTTTAAGATGTTATGAAAAGCTGGACTACATACGAAAGATGGCAGACCTAAGCTGAATAAGATGGATAATAATAAGTCCCAAAGTCGCGAAGTAATTCATGCTTATTGGCAAATTCATCTGAACATCTTGAAACGATAAACACTAATAAAATAATGATTATAAACTTAACTAACACGTAACGTTGGCCACTTCAAATTTTTGAGTTAACTCCCTTTTTTTCGTCTTTTTCTAAAACTGGAATTTTTCTTGTCTAGTCCGCCTAAGTTTTTTTTTTTTTCGTTAAGCCAGATCTATTTGGAGTGTTCACATTTTCTTTCGGGCTGTGCAAAACCAATTTTGAACTTATTAATCCATATCAACTAACTCACTCACTTGAGAGCATTTAGTTCAATACTATTTGCTACATTTCCACAAAAGTGTACCGAATTAATAATTTTATTTGCTGTTATACGCAATTAACATCCCAAGATCAATGAAAATTTTAAGATGTGTTCAAGAAAATTTGCTAATATTACAGGTTCTTCTTCTTGGTCTATAGTCTTTGAAGGCTCTTGGTCGACTCAGAATTGATTTCCAGCTTTCTTCTTTCACTTCATTAAGTCTCTACCTGATAGGACTTCTAACCTTTCTTCTACCTTCTTTTTTTTTACTTATAACTTTTAATCCCTATCCTTTCTCTCATGTCTCAGCCATTCCAATTTTCTATTCCCGCAACAATATCTGGCAATGTTGAAAGCTTTATTACATTAGGGCACTTGCAATTTTCTAAATACCATTAACCCACTTCAGGCCAAAAATATAGGGCAACCATATTCCGAGGTGACTGTTTCGTTCTCATTCAGTATTGAAGCATACTTTAATACGAGTGCAATGACTATTTTATAAATACATAACTAATCTTCAATAAGGGATCCTATTCTTTCTAATTTCAAAATATTTTGAAAAATCTATATTATTTAACTTCACTAATCGATATCGTACAACCACTTACCTGGAGACATGTAAAAGTAAAGTAATCGCTTAACGTCTAACTAAAACAGTAGGTGTCGTGATTGGGGAGGAGGCTCATACTTGACTATTATTAATACTTAATACATTACACACAGAACTCGGAACTGGGGAATCTCCCACATACAAGCCCGAACAATTAACAACTACTATACCAATTCCGCCCTATTGGAGGATAGCATCTACTATTTATACTCAAACTCATCTAGCTGAACGAAGCATTCCTTTAATGCCTTCAAGGAACTATCTAATAAAAACGACTTAGTTCGCAGATGCCAATCACTGCCTAAGTTCGGATGAATATCCTTCGAGTTCGGAGCTATTTTGTTGCAGTAATAAAGAGAGGTTAAATAATGCTGCGGGAAGAAAAATAAGCAAAAAACCTCCGCTTATTAGGAATTCCTAGGAGTAATCACCATTTATTCTGACTTTAGCAACAAAGAAGAAAAACATTTTTTACAATATTGAGCTTTTTTTCTAAAATTGCAAATTCTATCAATACTTTAGACAAACAATACGACTACAGTTTATTTAAAATTAACAACTACAGATGGGAGTACATACATATTAATCATTAAATTTCTTTTGATTAACGTGGCTGTAACATTATTATTTCACTGTGATGTTCCTCTTCATTGCTATCTAAACTAAAAAGATCTCTTGCAACTCTTAGTTATTTAGATATAAACCATAAAAGCATAAAGAGTCGTAAAAAAGTAGATAGAGATAATAGATTGCTGAGTAGGTAATATAAAAAAATGTATTAGGAATAATACCTTTGATTTCAGCTCATTTTTCATATTATTGAAATACTGAAGTAGATGGGCTGTATGAAAAGGTCCAATGAGATTCAAGAGTAGAATTTTATCTTCTTGTAGGTAACGTCCTTCAATCTGACACTAAAACATCATATGTAATAAGTGATTGCACCATTTCGTAAAATAGTAGGGTGTTAAAAAAAAAAAAAAATAGTTTACAGTTAAAATGTCCTGGCGTGACGGTTTCGCAACGACGCCTTCTAAAGATAGTGGAAATAGGTTTCAAAATAATGTTTTTATTATTATGTTTTCTAGTTATGTAGTAACTGGGTTTCCAAAAAATGGCCCCACTTTTATCCTCTGGCGCAAAAAAAAAAAAAAAAAAAAGACCAAGACTCAGATAAATAGTCCAAATCTTTTTTAAAAAAAGTTATCCTAATAACGAAATACTTACTAAATTATTCTGCCCTTCACTTTGAAAATCGTTGTCTTCTACTTTCTGATTTTTTATAAGTTCTGAAAAAATTGGAGGTACCGAACCAGGAGATGTTAAACACATTTTTCCTATCACTGCTACAACTACTACTTGTGTTTGTAAGTCCTCTTCCATGAACACTCTACAAACAAAATTAAAAATGATCAGAAATAAATGAGTGCAACACATACAAATTACGCATATACATTTTTAACAATATTACCGTTCATAATCTCTGAGCGGCAATCCAAAAGTGGCGAATTTCATTTTTATATTTGAAGCTACTAAACACTATTTGAAAAATAAACACTAATATTATGCATGAGCAAAATACAAACTAGAATTGAGAACTGCTTCATTATACTGTCTAAATAGTATTTTGAACTGTGCACCAGTTTGCAGCCATGGGAAGGTTTCAGAAGAACAGGTTGTACAACAACAGAAATGTCACGGGATCCTGGAGAAGTCCGTTACAAGTATCTATTTGAAAGTTACAACAGGATGCCATTAATTTTCTTGTCTGTTATTTTATTGATATATGCGTTGACATTTCTTTAATGTTTTGGACTCAGCTTTAACGGGGTTGTGCAAGGCAGAATACATCATTTGAGCGGAGCTGACACAGGGGGCCGAAAATCACAAAAAGATAAAACGATTTTATTTAAATCACATTAAATTAATTCATTTCTTTTAAATTGATATTTACATATATGATGATGTACTACTTCTTTGTTTTTTCAACGTCCCTAAAATTAATTAAAAACAAAATTTTCAATATTCATGTTCCCCCAAAATAACGTCTAGTTCCCTTAAATTTCAAGAAAACAAAAAATTTGGGTAAAATGAACTAGCGTACAAGTAAAGATTTTAGTTTCCTCAAAAAGTATAAATCCACTTTATTTGAGAGAATTAGTGAAATAAGCTAAAAAAAAAATCTAATATTATTAAAATTTTTTGAGAGTAAATAATTGGGGTAATTTAAGTTCACTTTCGTCCAATTGGAGGATGACTTTTTGTTAAAGATAACAACTGATAGGCTGATACTGACTTCTCACCAGAATCGTTTACCAAGTTAACTAAATATTTTTCCTCTAATTCTTCAACCACCACTACAATACTACATATGTAGTTCTACAATACTTTTTAACTTCAAGTATGCTTCATCTAAAAGATCTTACGATTTTCTTGCAATGTAACACTTTTATAATCAATTCTAGCAATGCTTTCAACATTATTTAAGATTTTATTGACGACGAAAATGTATCTTGTTCTGCATTCGCTAACGTTGAATAAAAACTTGTTTCTATTATGTTGACAAAAAAACATCGTGCTTTTATTTTTGCTCTAACAGTACATCTTTCATTATCGTCTAGTTTTTGTGCAAGTTTTGTCATTTTATTGGCTAGAAATGATTTCCATTTTCTTCTATTTATTCAGTACTTCGATATTAGCACTAGTCTTTCGGCAAATGTTAAAAATTTGACGCATTATTTTATAACAGGAAGGAAAGATAAAATTCTGAAAAGGAAAAATGAGTTATGTCAAGGACACAACTTGTTAGGTGCCGAGTACTTAAGCAAATTTTCATAAGAAGAGGAGCATCCTACTTGATGAAGTCACATGATGGATGTAAACTTAACCAATGAACAGTTCTTTCTTATTGATTCGTCAACGAATCAAAACTTATTCTTTATTGTGATCGGTCAATTATTTATTGCTAATTATTTTTGGAAAAATACGAGTTTAATTTATTACTGATTTTACCCTGATTATTTGATGTATTATTAAATACGCAATACAACTTTTGATGGCAAAAATACAAAAAATTATTTCTTAGGTGATGTGTTTGTTTTACGTTTCTTTAGAAGGAAAATAGAAAAGAAAGGATGGTTATTTAATTGAAATAATACGTTAAAGAGGGAAGAGATTAGCTATGCGGTTTGCGTATTGGATTCCCATGTGGAAGTCCCGGGTTCGAATTCAGCTACTGACCCTTAGATTTTTCTCTTCCTAGGAGCTTCTTACAGTTCACTATCAGATGATGAACAGTGTTGAATGTAACGAAAGAATCCTGTCCGGAGGCCGGCAGTACTCTAATAAAAGCTCCGGGCGCCAATAACCTCATATGTTTGACGCGCCTTAAATCATTACCAAAAAAGTTTAAGAAAACTGTGCATTATTTGCTTTTAAATCCACCAGTTTCAGAACAGATTTTAATATGACTGCTACTTATAAGAATCAGGCTTATACAGATATCAAATACATCTGGTAGATTTGGACAATAAAGTCAGGGGCCCAACTCTTGGGGGGCGGGGACTAGCATCTTCACCCTCAAGGCACAGGAATAAACTCGCTGCTCATTGTTCTCTAAAGAACCCCAAATTTCTTATCAGGGCATTTTGCTTTTCATTGCCTTGGACATCCACAATATTTTGTTCAAGTTGGCGCCATTGTCTATAGCAGTAGTACACCAAAGACTTAACCTCATGCCTTCGTCATATCAGAGGATGATTTTGCGTTACTTAAAGGGATGTATTTGCTTCCCTTGCTGTCGATGATTTAACCTGCTTGTAGTTTTTATAGCGAGATATTCATATTATTTCTTGACGTTTCTTTTCTTTCATTTCCAGCAGATGTGGACTATCATTTATCTTGCGTTATAACCCGCATTTAATTAGTTTGTTTTAAATTAATTTTAGATATGTTCGCCACTGTAATTGTACCATGTAATTTTTACACAAATTTCATTAAATTGTCCAAGTATGATATTGAACTTCTGGCTTTCAGCATAATTTTTAAAAAATGATAAACGTCGCAAACTACCTTTACTTAATTTCTTTCTTAAGTGGCAAAATTCAGTTGTATCTTTGAAAATATTGCCTTTATTATACTCTAGTGCTAATCATTTTTACCAATATACAGAGTTACGAGGTGTGTTCAAAAAGTAACGGGAATTTTTAAATTTCGCGGGTTTGGAGAGTCTGATTGTAAATTTTTTTTTTTTATTATGTTGGTACACATGCCCCTGAAGTACGATAAAATTTTCAGTAATATTCATTGTTTACTTCTTAAGTGGCAGCCGTTAAGGTTAGACGTGTTTTTCGAGCTTGGCGATTTTTGTTTGTTAAAAAAAATGGATCAAAGAATTTGTATTAAATTTTGCGTAAAAAATGAAATAAAGTGTGTGAAATGTTAATAAAGGCATATGGTGAGTCTGCTATGAGTAAAACAAGGATTTACGAGTGGTATAAGCGTTTCCAAGATGGATGCGAAAACGTTGAAGATGACGAACGACCTGGACGTCCAAGCACATCAACAACCGATGAAAACGTGAAAAAAGTGAAAGAAATGGTTATGAACGATCGCCGAATCACAATCAGAGAAGTCGCTGATGATGTTGCCATATCAATTGGCTCATGCCATGAAATTTTTTTGGATGTTTTGGGTATGAAACGTGTGGCAGCAAAATTTGTTCCAAAATTGTTGAATTTCGAACAAAAACAGCGGAGAATGGAAGTTGCTCAAGAGTCACTCAATGAAGTCGACAACGATGCGGATCTACTGAAACGTGTTATAATAGGTGACGAAACATGGGTTTACGGATATGATGTCGAAACTAAGGCTCAATCGTCCCAGTGGAGGCATTCTGGATCGCCAAGACCGAAAAAGGCTCGACAAGTGCGGTCGAATGTGAAGGTTATGCTCACTGTGTTCTTCGATTTTAATGGCATAGTGCATCATGAATTCTTGCCACAAGGTCAAACAATCAATAAGGAGTACTACCTACAAGTTCAACGCCGTTTGCGTGAAGCAATCCGAAAAAAACGCCCGGATTTGTGGCAAAACAATTCATGGATTTTGCACCACGATAATGCACCTGCTCACACTTCATTGCTTGTTCGTGAATTTTTGGCCAAAAACAAAACTTTAACGATGCCCCAGCCTCCATATTCGCCAGACATGGCTCCATGTGACTTTTTTCTATTTCCAAACATAAAGAGAACATTAAAAGGCCGTCGTTTTACAAGCATAGATGACATTAAAAGCGAATCGCTGAAAGAGCTGAAAGCTATCACAAAGATCGAGTTTCAGAAGTGTTTCGAGGATTGGAAAAAGCGCTGGCACAAGTGTATTGTATGCGAAGGGGACTACTTTGAAGGCGACAATATTAATGTAGATGAATAAATAAATATTTTTTTCAAAAAACGAAAATTCCCGTTACTTTTTGAACACACCTCGTATCTAGTGCCAATACATTTTTTTTTTAACCGATTATAATGCTTGGGTTTTTAGACTTGGATATAACAGCGATGACAACACTGAATGAGTGGCTAGTAAATTCCTTCATTTCCTCTAGATTATAAGGAAGTGTAGGAATTATTTGTACTATATTTAAGAAAGATTAACACTTGTATTCAAAATATTAGTTTACTAAATAAATCGATAGGCTTAATTAAGCCGATAATTAGTACTTAACTGCTAATTAAAGTTGTGCCTTTTAACTCGCCTAACTACTAATTAAACTTACCTTAACTCCTGGTTATTACATAGTTGACATTATTTGAAATAAAAGGCTTTTGACTTTTTGTTTAGACCAATCTTTAATGTCAATTAAATTCTAGATTATGGCTCAATTATTGTTGACTAAATTCGGTAAGTTATATCTTCATTCTTTTTTGTTTCTTCCACTTAAAAAAGATGGCCCACTTTTAGTCATGGAGGTGTTTTTTTTTTTCTTTATGCGATACCAATCAGTTTGAGGGCTTTCCTTAATTTTTTGTGTCCATCAAACGATTATTAGAAGCGTATTGGGAGAAAAAAAGCCAGTTTTTATAAGGCAGGTAATGCTTTTCTGCTATATCTTCTTGATTATATTAATGACTACGGAGGCTATCTACGCCGGTGCTTCTGCCGGAGGACATGGATAGTTAGCATTCGGAAACGGACAACGCTAACTGAACGCAAGAGATTCGCGAGAATCCTATTGTTGCTCCGGGCAATTAGTTTTCCCATTTTCTATTAACTTATTTACTTCTTTTTATTGTTATTAAAAAATTTGCTTTCCTAGGAGGGATGTAGTGTTTTGATGTTTCCCAAAGGAACTGGTAGATCAAAGTTTTCCTTTCTTGAGCCCTCTGTAGCTAGTCAACTCGTTACAGTATACCTACTGCAGTACCATTCGTTTTCCTGCTCTTATCAAATTGCTAAGACACGCTCTGTTTTAAGGCAACCCTTTTATTTCTAGCAAGGAAAGTGCTTATATGACTGCCTTAGAGTCTAGAGCAATACTACGTTCTTCTCAGGTCTTCAGCTTAGGTAAATCGTGGGCAATATTTCGCTCTTAGTTATCACGCCCGTCTGGAAGGGCAATGCTTAGTAAATACGAGGATAAATGCTCGTTCCCGTTTTACTCGCACTGCTGTCAACTATATGTTTTTGCTTTTTTCGAATTCTACATTCAGAATGTATGTAGAATTTTTTTTAAAAAATGATTTCGATCCATCTTTTTTCTGCACCTCAACAACAAATTGCTTATTTCACAGTTAATCTTCGCATTGATCTCAGAAGTGTCTCTATGGTTAACATAACACAGAACCACTATCTTTACATATAGTTTAACCGGACAGCATGCAAAGTAATGACTAATCTCTTATAGATAGTAAGAGGTCTAATAAGTAGTCTCTTATAGACTGCCCGGTTATGTTACAATAGCAGTTTGCGATTCTTGGCTTCTGACACTGTGAATCCGTAGGAGACGTACCCAAAAAACGACCGGCGTACTTGGATCTGATAAAATGGGACCCTTTTCTTTACAGGTTAGGGTTGATTAAACTAGAGACCCTGTACAGTCTGTCTAAGGAAGAAGAGGAAATGGCGTACATGTGTGCCGATGTAGAAATCGCTAGGTTATGGTATGAGGTTACAAAACAACTAGTTGACAAAACATCGATCACGGAAAGAGGAATTAGCTACAACTGCAACGTCTTTCAAGGTGATGATACTACAAGTCTCTTTGGATACTTGAAGAACAGGAACCTCTCTATGTCCTAATAAATGAAGGAACATGGAAGTACGGTGTAAAAGATTTTACGTGTAATTACATAAATAGATTGTAAGGATATGATGATTTTGCTATGAGTTTAAAAATGAAATAAAGAATATAAGTAGCAGGGCTGCTTAAATGAAAGAATTTCATAGGTGAACATAAATAGGGGATACTGTCCATGCAAGGATGGTTTCAATCTGTTTAGAGCACGAAGGGAATCTACATGATCCACGTTTAAATACAGCGGCCCATTTTGTGGGATATGAAGGAGTAGTTTATTTATAAATCTTAAGTTTATAATGAATTTCTGTTGGCGATAAACCATCCAAAAAATAAAAAGATAATAAGAATTTTATGAAGCCATTTTCCTGTGGGTTTTCACAGTGATTTTTGTCCAACCTCAGCTGGCCTTCAAGCTGCTGATCATAAATATAAATATTTTCTAATTATCACTAAATCACGAGCTTATCTGCAGATCGATAATCTGTTCCTATACGTCACCCTCTAACCAGCACCAATATTTTTTAGCATTATTATATTTTAACCAGTTGTTGCTGCTAGCAAAGGATTCTGCTACCTCTTTTACTTTGTAAAAGACCTGGAATTCTCTCATTTACATTTCTTACTCTTTAAGAGACTGGAACTCAGCTTCCTTATACGCACCATTACAATGTTTAACGTTGAAACTCCAAATTTTAGAATGATTTTTTAATTTATACTAAAATTAAACGCTTGTAAAATCATATATTATATGAAGGAAGAAAGAATATTGCCAATTTCAGTAATAATTTTATATTTTTAGCCAAGCTTTCAGCTTAGAGACTAGGTCATCTTCAGGGGCTTATGCTTATTAAAAATTATTATATTTTTTACATTGTTGCATCTAAGATTGTTGTATCTTCTGTTGTGTATCTTGTCCTGTCTGTTTATGTACTTAATCTGTAAAGAAAATAAAATATATAAAACGTGTTATATACACAATATAAAAAACTTGGTTCATATACAAAATATAAAACTTTCTACATACAAAACTAGGTTAACCCCCAAAATTTATGGCGTTCCACGGCAACTTTCAAGTACACCGCTTTTTTACAATTAAAAAAGAAAACAAAAAAAATCTGGTTGGAACAATAAGACTTTATTTTATACTAACTTAACACTTTAGAAAAAAAATCTACTTTTACCTCACCCGTAGAATTGCCAAAAACAATTTTACATAGAATAATAATTCGAATAAAATCTATAGTTTACACAAGTTTACAAAAATATTTGTAGGTGCCATTTTTAAAAACAAATGAAAAATACATAAAAGCAAGTTCAGTAAAATGGTACATACAGTTAAGGATTGTTTTATATACTTATTTAGCTGTGGATTTTGGCAACAGATTTAACCCTCCTGAATTGTATCTTAAGTAGTAAGACATCTCCTTCATATCCCAAAAAAAGGGCCGCTAAATATAAACGTGGATCATGTAGATTCCCTTCGTGCTCTAAACAGATTGAAACCATCCCTTGCATGGACAGTATCCCCTAAGTTTTATCAAAATATCACTAGAGAAGAAACCTTTTTATTAACTATTAAGTGAAACTAATTTTAATCGTGGTAAAATTTTAAAGTTTAGTTTAAGGTTTCATTTTGATGCATATATGGTTTTAAAAAAGTATAATGTTAGTAATAATTAATTTTTAAAAGTCTGAAGAAAATGCATGATTGAGATCCTGAGTACAATGGCATGAAAATCTCATGTTATTGTTCCAACCAATATTTTTTTTTTAAATTAAATTGAAAAAGGCGATGTACTCGAAAGATGTACGGCAAGATATTCTTACCGTAATCATCGGTCAAGAAGTCTTGCATACTGGGTACATTAAAATGTTGTGATGGTTACTTTTATTTGATGATAAAACAAATTTATCCTGACACGCCCACCACCATTACATTACACTACATTTTTTTAAATCTTTTTGGGCTCCATTATATTGCAGTAAGTTAGAATGTGTTCAGACCAGATATTTTAAATCCATCTTCCATTGGCCACGAAATGTGCCTAATCATTATGTACGTATAGAAGTTGGGTTAGAGTCTATTGAAACTGAGGTTCTAAAAAAGATGGTTAGATGGTGGTATAAAGTTCAACTAATGGATGGTAACCGCCTCCCAAAGATATGTTTGAATATTTTAAAATCCCTCAGTAATGACAGAATATCTGTGGTTAAATTTAATTGGTACAATCAGTTAATAGGAAAATTGGATTCCATTGATGCAGTTAGCTTGCTAAATACTAGCGAAATGTCACAATTTAAGGATGAATTCAGCAATAGCATTCTGAAATTTCGGAATAATAAATTTTCTTTAGACATTAACGCTGTTCTGCATTCAAATTACAATCCAGACTTCAGAAAGATAAGTAGTCTAACGCTGGGTGAGCAATATTTGTCTCTGAGGGTGCCAATTATAAAGCATAAACTAATTAGTCAATTGAGGCTATGTTAGCCTCGTTCTTTTCAAATCACTTCTTCTGGTTTCAGAAACAGTTTTCAAGCAGATACCTCCATTTGCCCTCTATGCAGCATTCCCGAAAGAGAGGATTTACAGCACTTTTTATTAAAATGTATGAGGCTGCAATCTTATAGAGATAAATACTTGAATAAATACATCTCTAGTATTTGAGATGTAGATGTTCAAGTGCAGACTCTATTAGATGTAGCCGATATTGATAAATTAAATAATTTATTTTATTTTATAACAAGTGCCTTTAAAATGAGAAATTTTGTTTTGAGTTTATAAAAATACTTTTATAATTTTGTTTTGCTTATAATTCTTTATGTTTTTAAATTTTGGTTCTTTTTATTTTCATTCGATTAGAATGTATATTTTTAGTTTTCAGTTCAAGTTTTTATTTATGTTTTATAAGGTTTTATTTTACATTATTTAACCAAACTTCATTTGTATAGGGTAGAACCCTTAAAACAAATAAATTATTCTATTCTATTCATTTTTTTAAATCTTCTATTATTATTTTTTTTGTTATTGGCGTCACCATAACATTTTTTGCAGTCAGAGGGCCTCCCCAAAACGTTGTATTTCTGGTGGAAAATTAATATTGAAAACCGTTCACGAGTTGATAAAATTGTAACTTTGATCTTAAATATCTCAACAAATATTAGGCATATCAAAACGGGGTTAACGTCATTTTTCACAGTTTTTTATGCAGTTTTTATAATCATTGTTAAAATCAGTGGTCCTTATGAAATCCCAATCGGGTTTTTAGCCGTAACTCCGCCAAAAATGAAGGTACAGCATCGGGGGTGAAAAATTTGAAAACTAGATCCAAAAAAACATATAGTTTACTTCGTGGGTTTTTTTCGAAATTCCGCTTTCCTAAAAAGTTATTAGCGATTGGTGCGTTTTAAATGGATCACCCTGTATAAACCAAGTTTTTTATATTGTATATATAACATGTTTTATATATTTTATTTTATTTATAAATTGAGTACATAAACAGACAGGACAAGATACACAACCAGAAGATACACCAATCTTAGATGCAACAATATAAAAAATATAATAATTTTTAATAAGCATAAGCCCCTGAAGATGACCTGATCTCTAGGCTAAAAGCTTGGCTAAAAATATAAAATTATTACTGAAATTGGCAATAATCTTTCTCCCTTTATAGTTTTTTATAGGTACAAAGTTATGTATATTGTACAGGTACCTAGTTTATAATGTACGAAGCATAAAGAATGTAGGCCCTTGCTCTAAATATTAAAATCTATTTGAAAACATAACTTCTAGAAAGTACACAATGGAAAGTGTCCTAATTAAATACATAAAATAGAATAATTAATAAAATAAATCCTAAATTACAGAAGGAAAATCCCATATATTTTTATTGGCATGCTCTCTGCACAGCCTAAATAGAAAGAATTTTCATTTTTGATAAAATGGGGTCTCAGTTATCTTAATATTCAAAAATTGTATTTCAAATTAAATGAATGTATTTAGTTGAATGTAGTAATAATAAAAAAAAAGAAAAAGTAAAAGTAGAAGTTTAAATGTAAACAAAAAGGGATAAATTAATGTAAATCAGCTTAATCGCTGTAGAACATAGCAACAATAATATGTTTACGTTTAGGTATATCTGTGTTTACTTTTTTAAGGTATTAATTTTTATTTTGTTTTAGTACATACAAATTCTCAAATATTATTCTATTTGTGTTTCTTAATTTGTCAGCCATTTTCCATTAATGTTTCTAATTTCCAACCCATTGTTTCTTCTATTTATTACGTTCAAAAATTTACTTATATGGATTTTTTTACAGTCTTTAAGGCATGTATATTGTGTTTTTTTGATTATAATTAATTTATTCGGGATACTGAGGAGTGGTAAATATTTTTTTTTTACAGATTTATTATATATTTATTTTTTTATTTTACCAACGTTTTGGCTAATTTATTGGCTTCTTAAGGGTAATTAAAAGTCTGTAAACAGATAGCTTTACAAATTTATTTTAACCTGAAAAAGGGCAATAAATTGACCGCTTCTTAATTTCCCAAGAAAATCAATCAATAACGGTCGAAAATTAAATCATCGTTATGATATAACTCTAATTGTATGAAGGTTAATCTGTTACAACAAATACAAACTACATTGAATAGTTAAAACAAAGTCTATTAAATTGTTTCGAAAAGTTTGGGATTACTGAGATTGTGTTGTTGGATCGTGTTAATCAGGATTGCTGAGACTAGGTCAATCTTCTTAAGGCTTGGTAAAGGTTGTTAGGACTGAGTCAAAGTTGGTGAAACAGGACTAGTGTTGATATGGATGAGTTAGAAAATTTACCAGTTGAGGCCAAGTAAGTTTTTGAGTTATCTGCATTGATGTTAAGGCCGGCCATTGTTAAAAAGTCTGAGTCAATGTAGTTTAGGCGTGTCATCGAGTTGGGCCGTCAGATTCTTGAGATGGAGTTGATTTCGTGTTGTGTGTTGTTGAGGTCATGTCATGTTAGGGCTTTAACGAGTATTGGAAGCTAAATCAATCTGTTTAGGCTAAGTTTGAGATTTGAAGGCCTAGTATTTAGTTAAATGTGGTGAGCTCAGTCAATATTTATACCATAGTCAGCTGTGGTTAAGGCGGTATTGGCAATGTACGAGGCTTTAGTACGAAATGTGTGTTGTTGAGGCCGACTGAATTGAGTTGAAGCCGAATTGGTTTAGTTTAGCCGGACCCCACGTGTCCGAGAAGTGTGTCGGGCCGCCACTGGCCGAGCTAGTCCGCACAGATAGTGCGTGTCCGCCTCCGGCCGCCCCCTGCTGTCGTGAGAGGAGGCCGCTGTTGCGCTTGCGTGCCAGTGTTCACACCGAACAGGCCGAGTGTTGTGGGGGTGCCGCTGGCTTGGCCATCTTTGTAAACACTGGTGCTATTCTCGGTCCAAGTGCCGTTTAGTAACTCACCGAATATATAGCGAGTACACAGAAATCAAATTTATTATTATATCTTTCTATACAAACATTTCAGTTTGTATATATATTTGACTTTAATCTCTTTTACTTATTTTTTTGTTATTTCCATTGTCGTTGATATCGTTATAATATTAAAAATATAATCTTTGTTACCCCAATTACCTAGAGAAACATATAAATAAATTGATTAACTAAAACTATGGGGTTCTAAAGCGATAAGTAAAAACAGGTACGGACACCGCCAATTTATCTACTTTTAGAAACACTATCTATTTTAAAAACAATTTCTCCTGCGGAATATAGCCGGCTAAGGTTGACACCTACAGTACCCAATAGGTACACAGTGCAGCATGAAATCATTCAGTTTACATCTACGGGTGTACAAAACAAACACGTAACTGTTAAAAGTATAACCAAGTTGTTTAATAAAGTGCTTACTGCATTTGGATACGATCAAGTTCCTTTTTAATTAAAAATAAAAAAAAAAACAATGTGTTACTTTTAAAAAAAAACGCGAGTGCTAAAATATCTCAAGATAATCTAGTGTGTTTCTTTTTTTCCTTCAAACATCACAAATTCATTCAAACAAAACTAATCAAAACAAACTAAAGTACTTGATAATACCGGCTAGAAGAAAAGAGGTATTCATTTTTTCTTCATTAGAGCATTTTTTCATCTAAATCAAAGCTTTTGTTCACCTAAACTAAACTTTTGTTAAATAAACTCAACATTTTTTACAATATAGTTACCATTTTAAAATAAAACCTTCTTCCAAACAAATTACGAAATTTTTTAAAGCCAAAATAAGCCTTTCACTATCAAACTATAGTTTTTATCAATCAAATTAAACTTTTTTATACATTAATATAGCCCTTCTTCAATCAATTTTATACTTTTCACATTCAAACATAGTCTTTTCATCTCCAAAAATTAAATCTTAACAGAATATTGATAGAAAAAAATAAAAGAAGAGGTTTTGTGTTACTGAAAAATGCTATTTTTTTTTTTTTTTTTTTTGGAAATCATTCAAATCAAAATAGATTTTAAACAATCAAAAATTTCTAAAAACGGACTTATAAAAATTTTATTATCGGTTTTATTATAAATTTATTTTTAAAATCTGATATATATATTATCATTTTTTTATTATGATTTATGTGTGGAATCCAGTGCGGGATATGCAACATAGGCATCAGGATGAGACGACGCAAACTCTACAGCACAAATGAATTTCTACATTGTATACGGTAAATATGTTTATTTAAATAATTATTCATTCATTCATTTTTTATACAAAAATTATATTTAAAATTAATTTACAGTGCCGTATCAACTTAATAATAATAGTAGTAAAATACAGTTGCATTTTAAGAAAATTCTAAATTTTAAACTGAATGCTCAAGTGTATATAATTTATGCTTTAAATGAATTATTCTTATATCCATTTTTTATGTTTCATTATTTAACAAACTCTCTTTTTATAAAAGCCTAATAAAATTAAAAACAAAATATTAGTGATAATAATAACACTAATACGAGGCTAACGATCAGGTTATACACGGTAGTGGGGCCAGCTGATAGTGCCAGCTGATATCTTGACACCTCCAAGCATTGATCTTTCTATCGTCGACCACAACTCTGCTCTGTGCTCCATATCCTCTGTTAATGGTTACAATTTTTTTGTTTTTTCCTTCTCTTACTCCTAGTAAAAGGAAGCAAATATTGTGTTCATTTCAGTATCTTAAAGTTTTGGGTTTCACAAAAAGTGAGAAAAAGTTTTACTGATAATGGAAAATGGAGTACGGACATTCATACGATTTTCTGTTATTACTATTCTGTAGAATCTAATTTACCAGTTTTCTTTATACTTAGATTATATCAAAATGAAGGATATCTGACGTTTCAGGTTCCAAGAACTACCTTTTCCCCTAAAAATGCAATTTTCATGAAAAGAATTACAAAAAACTGATATCTGAATAGGCAAAAACAGCGTAGTTTAACTCATTGACACATGAAGTCTACAGAGTTTTTTTGTTTTAATTCGAAATTTTCACTGCTCAATGTTACGTAGCACCGTACAATACGGTGAAATGGCCTTTTTAGAAGAATGCCTAACCCTACTCTTTCAGTAGAATTGCGGTTGAATCCATTTTCCTGGAAAAGTATTATATACAACTTACCGTTTTTATGTTATGTGAATATTTACAGAGGCCGCCACTCAAATTGGCGATTCAAGGTCACGCTAGCATATCTGCTGGTTCTTTTCAGCACTCCTACTATGTTCTCGACAATGGAAAAAAAAAAGGGATCAGCAAATAAAGGGAGGTAAAAACGTTCATCTTGGCACAGAGCACACGAGGGATCAAGTTAATTAATGAAGCAGTTTGACCTTGGACCGCCAATCTGACTGGCGTCCATTTTTAAAAATTAGTTAAGATCGCAAAATTCTCTCTTACGTAGCATAGTAAGAGAAAATGGAAAATTGAAACTCTTTTTCTTTTTTTTTCGATTAAGGGACTCAAAATTTCTACCCCTGGGGGGTCACTTACTTTCGAAAATCTTCACGATTGCGGATTATTTTTTGGGAATTAAGCTATGTGAGTTTATTAAAGCTTTTAGTTTGGTCTATAGAGGGAGGTGGATTTGCCTACTTCTTCAGGGATCTGTCTTGGAATCCCATCTTATCAACACAAATCACACTTATACTGACCTCCCCAACGTTCACCGAATATAATTATGATCTTAGATGTAGTCGAATGTGTAGCTGTTTAGGTGAAGCGAATATAGCAAATTTCTATCAAGTTTTCTAGCTTATCTTAGTATCTTGGATCAGACTTGTAGCTGCACGTGAAGCGAGTTAAGAACAACAACCAGCTAAAGAGTCGATATTCACTGACATAACTCTTCAGTAATTCATATGACAGATGAAGAAGGAGTCTCATCTCAAGTGGCAGCGATATTTTGGATGTTCATAATCAGAATTTATGATAGCTAGCTCGTTTTTTTTAAAAATTAAAACTGTCCGGTAGGACAGTTGTATAAGGGTTGATCGTCAAAAAGTGCACGAAAAAGCACGTTCAAGGGTTGATCGTCAAAAAGCGTAACGTTGAAAAACACCCAACTTTGACAATTTTTTTCTCATTTTCTATAAAAGATAAAATTCTCAAATTTTCTTTATAATATAAGTCAAAGCCTTCTTTATAACTGTAATTTTTTCGTAATAACAACTAATAGATTTCTAGAATAAAGTTGCTGAAAATGGGCAAAAACGGCATTTTCAGAGAATCTTCTTCTTGTTACCTTTTTGTAAACAACGTAGCGCCTAAACGCGCAAACCGATTTTCATGAAACAGGTGTCATTCGATTCGGAATTTTATGTAGATGTGCCTTTTGGGGGTCTCGACGCTGTACATCGAATGGCAGAGGAGTTACCCCCACATATGTGATGCTCCCTCCAAAATTATTATTACTAATAACTCTGTAAATCTTAGCCTAATTTTGATAAAAATTTGGCAGGTTGAAAGAGTAAAGGATCCCCTATTTAATATTGAAGCGACGTTCTGCTTTCACGCCTATTAAGGGGAAGTATTGCAATCGTTTCATATTATCACCACGTGAACCCTTTTTCATTGAAGAATGGTCATTTATTTCGGAATTTACATAGATTATTAAAACTGTCCGGTAGGACAGTTGTATAAGGGTTGATCGTCAAAAACTGCACGAAGAAGCTTAACGTTGAAAAACACCCAACTTTGACAATTTTTTTCTCTTTTTCTACAAAAGATAAAATTCCCAAATTTTCTTTAAAATAAAGGGCAAACCCTCCTTTATAACTGTAATTTTTTTGCAACAACCCAGATCTAATAGGTTTCTAGAAAAAAGTTGCCGAAAATGAGCAAAAACAGCTTTTTCAAAAAATGTTCTTGTTCTTGTTGTTGTTGTTCTTCTTCTTCTTCTTGTTACCTTTTTTGTAAACAACGTAGCGCCTAAACGCGTGAACCGATTTTCATGAATGAGGTGTCATTCGATTCGGAATTTTATGTAGATGTGCCTTTTAGGGGTCTCTAACCTGTACATCGAATGGGAGAGGAGTTAGCCCCCTTTATGTAAGGCCCCCTCCAAAATTATTATTACTAATTACTCTGTAAATCTTGGCCCGATTTTGATAAAATTTGGTAGAATGATAGGGTTAGGGCTCCCCTACGTAACATTAAAGCGGCGATCAGCTCTTACACTTGTTAAGGGGAAGTATAGCAATCTTTGCAAATTATCGACACGTGAACCGATTTTCATGAATGAAGTGTCATTCGAATCGAAATTTTGTACAGATTTGAACTTTAAAAGTCTCAACGCCGTGCCTCATAAGGTGGGGAGTTCGCCCCACCCAAATAAGGCCCTTTCTAAAACTATTATTACCAATATTTCTATAACGCTTAGTCCGATTTTGATAAAATTCAGCTCGAATAAGTGGTTAAAGCTCCTCTACGTTGCTGATGCTCTTGCACCTACTAAGAGGAAGTACTGCAATCGTTTAAATTATCAATGAGTGAACCGATTGAAATCAATGAATTGTCGTTAGATTAAAAAATCTTTGCCTCTTTGCCTAGAAGTTACATATGTATACATTTTTACTGTATTCAAAAAAATCTGTTAAATTTGAATAAAGAACATATTTATGAAGCTTTTTTACATTTAATAGCCCCGTGTTTGAGCAATTACAAAGGAAAAAAATAAATGAACTAATTAGTACGAAAAAAACAATGGCTACCTACGCCTCCAGAAAAAAAAAATAAAATGAAAAATAACAATATTTACGTAAAATCAAATCAGTTTAAACTTTTAAATAAAACATAAGAGATATAAAGATTTTTATTAAGCAACTAAATAAAATATTATACATAGAGTGTTGTTCATAGTTTCTGGTAACTGATTTCGTTAATCCAAAATGAAGAAAGATTTTTTTCTATTTAAATAAAATTTTATACGTTTCTGGTCTCAGAAAGTACATAGCTACACAAAACTCTTAAATCTCTTATCTTAAAACTAAAATTACATTCATTTTAAGAAAAGATTCAGTGAGTTCTCTAATCTACTAAATTTAAGACACCACAGTAGCCGAGCGGTTTAAGAGACTAGATCCTCATAGCTAAAAGATGTATTGTGGTTCAGGGTTCGATTCCCCGGTTCTAGGCCTTGTATTTGATGGTTAATAAAAGAGGAATTTATAGTAAAGTATGTTTTGCTAGTCGCCTCCGTCCATGAATTTGGTAGTTGTGAACGTAAAGCTCGCCTGAAATATAATAGGGCATTACATTACTTGTTTTGTTTTGTTTTTATATTCAATTTCTAATAACATAATTTTGTTTGTGATTAATAAAAATTCTTACGTGAACACACACTACTTTTTATTACAATTTATTGTAAAAAGTAGTTTACGACAATATACTTTTATTATCTTTTATTCAACCATAAGAGTACCTGAGCCCTCATTTTTGCTAATAATAATTAACTAATTACATTTGTACAATTAAAAGAGACTTTAACTGATCCCTGAAAATGAAACTAATAACTTATAAATATACAGGGTGACCAGAGTTATATGCTCCACCCACTTTTTTTTTAAACGGCGGGAAATTTCGAAAAAATAGAAAACACGTATTTAATCATTTTTAGTCTAGTTTATTTTCAGTGATTGACCCATTTTTTTAAACCCCAATATCTCGAGATACAGCATCCAACTTTTGTTTTTCAAATGGAACGTTATATTTTTTTTTTGTATATTTTTATAGTATTTGAGCTCCTAAAAAAAAAAACAAAAAAAATTTTTTTGAAATCGGTTAGGTTTTTCAAAAGTTATGGTAATTTAAAATATGAAAAACAAATTTCAGTTTATCGTCAAAATTACGTTATTTTTTTTTTAAGAATCTGTTCAAACTGGGCACTATCAACGGATAGGCAAGCCAAAACTTTGGACTCCCACGCTTTGCTTGTAGCAGCACTTATGGTGGCGAAGTCTCAAGATCTAGACAGGTTAGCGTTATTCGACGTTTTAGATCATCGACTGAAGCCACGGGATTAAGGTTACTGTACACTTTATTTTTTAGATATTCCCACAAAAAAATAATCCATTGGAGTTAAGTCCAGAGATCGAGGTGGCCATTGGATGGGGCAATGAGTCCCTAAGCACTTTTTAAGGAAATTTCTGTCCAGGTAACCTCGAACATCTCTCGCATTATGTGCCGGGCAACCATCTTGTTGAAAATACCTATCTAGCCGACGTTGTAGAGGAACATCTTCAAGCAGAACTGGCAAAATGTCTCTTAAAAAAAAAAATTAGATACCTAGCACCAGTTAAGTTCTCTCTGAAGAAGTATGGGCCGATTAGTTCGATTTCCCAAAAACTCCACACCAAACGTTTGTAGAAAAAATAAACTGAACGTCGTATAACTCTAGCCTGCCAATATCTTTACTTCGCCACCATAAGTGCTGCTACAAACAAAGCGTGGGAGTCTAGAGTTTTGGCTTGCCTATCCGTTTATGGTGCCCAGTTTGAACAGATTCTTAAAAAAAAAAAAAAAAAATAACGTAATTTTGACGATAAACTGAAATTTGTTTTTCATATTTTAAATTACCATAACTTTTGAAAAAACCTAACCGAATTCAAACTTTTTTTTAGGAGCTCAAATACTATAAAAGTATGCAACAAAAAATGTAACGTTTCATTTGAAAATCAAAAGTTGGATACTGTATCTCGAGATACAGGGGTTTAAAAAAATGGGTCAATCGCTGAAAATAAACTAGACTAAAAATGATTAAATTCGTGTTTTCTATTTTTTCGAAATTTCCCGCCGTTAAAAAAAAAAAAATTGGGTGGAGCATATAACTCTGCTCACCCTTTATACTAATGCAAGGAATCACTGTACTAGACATCCTGTAGGAGACCTTATACCTATTTCTAGAAATCCTAAACGTAAACCCTATCCTATTGTCCTAAAACTTTTCATACGCAAACTATATAAATTACTTTCAAACTAATTAGCCACTTCGTCTAACCAGTTACTTTCCATTCTTTTCGTTAAAACCGGCGAAGGCTACAGTAGCCTTCATAAACATCTTATTCTGGTCCACATTCATGTTCGGCAAATCTCGCTATCAGTAAAATAACTTCGATAATCCACCAAAAGAACCGAATCGTGTCATTTCCCGTTGAACTGGCTATGTCCAGTTACTAAACTCGCTACTTCATTAAGAAACTCTGATAGAACTACCCTCTCGTTCGCAAGAAATTCAAGTAAAATCTGCATTTAGTAGAAGTAGCTTATCGAGATTTCCTACATTTTCTGAAGTTAGTCATTTAGTTTCCTTCTTCCTTGATTAAAACACCATTATCCAAAATCACTGTTTACTTTCCCCATTAAGTACTTGTTCAATCCAAAATGTCCTGAAATAAAACAAAAATTTTCTTTTTGCTGTGGAAATTTCCAAACTATTTATCCCAAATCTATTGGCAGACAACCTAAAACTTGATTCAGTTCTGCTAGACTGTCCAAAAAAAACCGAGCGTTGTTTGGTCAAAAAGTGGCCAACTATGAGCTATCACACTGAAGTCCAGTTCGCGACCTGAGCTAGAAGAATACTGATGTAGATTGCCTCCTCAGTCTTTTTTCTTTAATCCCGATTCATTTCTCGTTATCTGTCCCTAGCTGCTCAACTAGTTTCAAGTCTTTGCCCTTAATTCCCGAATCTAGAATGATTCTTAAGTCTTTCACTTCGTTTAACATAAAGAATACCACTTCTTATAAATTCATTTTCTTTAAATTTCTAATTTTGGTTACAAGTCTAATACTGTTTTTTGAATACTACTAGGTGGTTACACTAAAACTACGGTTAAAGGCGCTCAACACAAATAATCTGGAAGATTTTATTGCAAATAAGATCTTAGAATATGTAATTACGAAAATTATTCAAAAAAATAAACGAGCCACCACGATAGCCGAGCGGTTAAGAGAATAGACTCGCAAATATAAGATGTATTGTGGTGCTCTGAGTTCGATTCTAGGTCTAGGCCTTGAATTTTATTTTATGTTTAATATGAGAAATTTACAATAAAGTGTGTTTGCTAGACGCTTCCGTCTATGCTACCTAATTTGATCTTCACTACATTTAGAGCAATTATAGTGCCTATTATTTAACGATTGCTGCAGTTTCAGCAATCAATATTTATAGTACACAAACCCGATTCAGAGCCACAGAGAAAGAACTTTTATCAAACAAAACTTCGAACCTTGGAGCAAATGTTCGTTCTAAACAACTTTTTTTTTTTAAATTCAAAAAAAATAATAACTGCTCTTTATGTAGTGTTCTTGGATGCTATGGAAGATATATCACATTTTCTGTTTTTACGTACTGTATATAACAGTATACGACAAAAAGTATTTTATATTGACAGACTCTCATTTGATTTGTATTATAACATTTCACAAGACAAGATCCGTGTTATGAAGACGTTTGTATTCATTTTTATTTGAATACTTTAATCTAAGAAATGCTATACTACGAACAGTTTTATATATTGTAGATTTTTTTACCTTAGCTATAAATCGAAATGAAGTTTATCAGCTGCCAATTTGCTTCTTTGTAATACCATCATTTACAATACAACTTGTATTTTGTTAAGGTTTCTATACTTATGAAAAAATATATTTTTCGTAGAAAAGGTAATTATTATTTATTCAAAATATTTTGAATATTTACTGATATTACAATACAATAGTGAATCAATTTTGGCATTAAATGTTCAAATATTCTATTTGTTGTCTTTAGTTCCAATTATTGTAGTGAAGGAGCTGTTTAAATTGAAAGTATAGTAATGTCTATTTGCTTTGTAATGGGCGTAAAGCACAAAATAAAGATTATTATTATAATTTTTTAATATAAAGCGCGTCAAAATCTCAGGTAATTGGCACCCTGAGTTTTGTTCAGTACACTGCCGGCCTCTGTTACCGACAGCATAGTCCATCACCGGACAATGAGCTGTAAGAAGCTCCTTGGAAGAGAAAAATCTAAGGACCAGCCGCTGGATTCGAACCCGGGATCTCCGCATTGGAATCCAGTATACGCTAGTCTCTTCTCTTTATTAATATTTTTATTATTATTTAGCGATTGCAGAAGAAATAACTAAATTAGATCTTTAAAAATTGAATGAGAGAATATTCTATGTTCTTTGATTCTCCTGTCTGAGTTCTTCTTGGCGTTCCTTTATCCAATAAAATTGCGCAATGAGGAATGTTGTGGCAAATCTTAACAGTCTGAGACTAAATCTAGGAGGTGCTGAAAGATGTATGTTCTTTGATTCTCCTGTCTGAGTTCTTCTTGGCGTTCCTTTATCCAATAAAATTGCGCAATGAGGAATGTTGTGGCAAATCTTAACAGTCTGAGACTAAATCTAGGAGGTGCTGAAAGATGTATGTTCTTTGATTCTCCTGTCTGAGTTCTTCTTGGCGTTCCTTTATCCCATAAAATTGCGCAATGAGGAATGTTGTGGCAAATCTTAACAGTCTGAGACTAAATCTAGGAGGTGCTGAAAGATGTATGTTCTTTGATTCTCCTGTCTGAGTTCTTCTTGGCGTTCCTTTATCCCATAAAATTGCGCAATGAGGAATGTTGTGGCAAATCTTAACAGTCTGAGACTAAATCTAGGAGGTGCTGAAAGATGTATGTTCTTTGATTCTCCTGTCTGAGTTCTTCTTGGCGTTCCTTTATCCAATAAAATTGCGCAATGAGGAATGTTGTGGCAAATCTTAACAGTCTGAGACTAAATCTAGGAGGTGCTGAAAGATGTATGTTCTTTGATTCTCCTGTCTGAGTTCTTCTTGGCGTTCCTTTATCCAATAAAATTGCGCAATGAGGAATGTTGTGGCAAATCTTAACAGTCTGAGACTAAATCTAGGAGGTGCTGAAAGATGTATGTTCTTTGATTCTCCTGTCTGAGTTCTTCTTGGCGTTCCTTTATCCAATAAAATTGCGCAATGAGGAATGTTGTGGCAAATCTTAACAGTCTGAGACTAAATCTAGGAGGTGCTGAAAGATGTATGTTCTTTGATTCTCCTGTCTGAGTTCTTCTTGGCGTTCCTTTATCCCATAAAATTGCGCAATGAGGAATGTTGTGGCAAATCTTAACAGTCTGAGACTAAATCTAGGAGGTGCTGAAAGATGTATGTTCTTTGATTCTCCTGTCTGAGTTCTTCTTGGCGTTCCTTTATCCCATAAAATTGCGCAATGAGGAATGTTGTGGCAAATCTTAACAGTCTGAGACTAAATCTAGGAGGTGCTGAAAGATGTATGTTCTTTGATTCTCCTGTCTGAGTTCTTCTTGGCGTTCCTTTATCCCATAAAATTGCGCAATGAGGAATGTTGTGGCAAATCTTAACAGTCTGAGACTAAATCTAGGAGGTGCTGAAAGATGTATGTTCTTTGATTCTCCTGTCTGAGTTCTTCTTGGCGTTCCTTTATCCGATAAAATTGCGCAATGAGGAATGTTGTGGCAAATCTTAACAGTCTGAGACTAAATCTAGGAGGTGCTGAAAGATGTATGTTCTTTGATTCTCCTGTCTGAGTTCTTCTTGGCGTTCCTTTATCCCATAAAATTGCGCAATGAGGAATGTTGTGGCAAATCTTAACAGTCTGAGACTAAATCTAGGGAGGTGCTGAAAGATCTATGTTCTTTGATTCTCCTGTCTGAGTTCTTCTTGGCGTTCCTTTATCCCATAAAATTGCGCAATGAGGAATGTTGTGGCAAATCTTAACAGTCTGAGACTAAATCTAGGGAGGTGCTGAAAGATCTATGTTCTTTGATTCTCCTGTCTGAGTTCTTCTTGGCGTTCCTTTATCCCATAAAATTGCGCAATGAGGAATTTTGTGGCAAATCTTAACAGACTGAGACTAAATCTAGGAGGTGCTGAAAGATCTATGTTCTTTGATTCTCCTGTCTGAGTTCTTCTTGGCGTTCCTTTATCCCATAAAATTGCGCAATGAGGAATGTTGTGGCGAATCTTAACAGTCTGAGACTAAATCTAGGGAGGTGCTGAAAGATTTATGTTCTTTGATTCTCCTGTCTGAGTTCTTCTTGGCGTTCCTTTATCCCATAAAATTGCGCAATGAGGAATTTTGTGGCAAATCTTAACAGACTGAGACTAAATCTAGGAGGTGCTGAAAGATGTATGTTCTTTGATTCTCCTGTCTGAGTTCTTCTTGGCGTTCCTTTATCCCATAAAATTGCGCAATGAGGAAGATCTATGTCGAGTACAGTATGTTACATCACAATAAATAATGGTAACAATTAGAATTAGATAAAGGTGTTGTTGGGTAACTACTTCATCTCTACAATAGTTAGATCTAGTTACGAGTTGCGTAATATCAGTATTATTGGTGTGTATTACAGGGAATTCGTTTTATTCATCATTGCTTTTATTTTAAAGGTTGTCTTTGTTATCATTCTTTATTTCTCTTTGCAAGCGATTTTCTTAATTCTCCTGTAAACAGGTTCCTTTCTTGTGTTTTTTTTTGTTTATTCCTTGTTTCTCCAAGATGGCGTTGTGTAATCATTTAACGATACAGTCTTTGTTGGAATAGATTTATAAGTGGAGAGCTACCCGCAGTCACCGCACCTAAAAAGGATCTCTAATGGTGGATAATGTCATTCTATTCTTATAGTTCTAGTAGTTCATGTTAAATGCTGAAAAGAAATAGTGAAAAGGAAATAAGGAAAATAAAGTTAAAAGGGTCCATAGAGCTCAAAATATTTGTATTTTTTTGCCTTAGCTTGTTGCAGCTAGAGACCATATTTATTTCACGGCAAGAGAGCGATCGTCCGACGTAGGAAAACATCCTTTAGAAATTTAAATATAACATGTCGTTAATTCAATCTGATTTTGGTTCATTAAATTTTCTATCAATAGACACATTGTTTGGTATCTGTTGTTTAGTTAACACTAAATAAGCATTATATGCACCCACAAACTCTGAAAATCTCCACATTATTATTATTTTGTTTAAATCTTATTTAAGAGTTAAGAGGTATTTTTAGCCACTCTTACTGCATAAAGTTGCCTTTTGGGGCAGGATGGTTAACGATGAGCCTAGTTTGATGTTTTACCTGAAAATCACTTTAGATGTTACATGTTCCAGGATGGGCGGTAGGTCTGAAGCGATAATCTACTAAAGATACTGGGGATCACTTGAAGATATCCCTGTTTTCCCATACTGAGGATTATGGCTCTTCTTTGTTTAGGATGAGCAGTTCCTCAACTCCGTTGTAAAAAGTGGTTTGCATCTGTTCGGATAGTCAGGCTGCGTTGAAGGTGCAGAACTCTTGGGTTTTCACCTCCCAAAGCTGGTTTATTGAAATTTTCTTGCATACTAAAAGATCTAGCTTCCATTTCTTCTTTTTCTTGCTTCATATGACTGGGGTCATTTAAGGATTTTGATATATCAAATTGGTGGAAGCCTTCCTTACAAGTACGTCAGGGTTTTGAGGCGTACGTGCACACCTTGATGAGCTCTGCTGACTAAAATATTGATTTAGGACAAGTCCAGAGTCGTTAGCGAAATGCTGTGAAGTCTTTCATGGATCTCTTTCATGGCATCTGCTTAGTTTCCCTCAACTGGACATTTTGGTGTAAAATTATCTCTCTCTAAAATGTGACTCATGCTCGATTCTTTCTTAGAACTTTGTGAGACAAAGGAAGAACCACCAATGTTTAGATTGTGAAAATGGTAGGTTTTGGAACTTCAGGTTATCTTTAGGTTTATAGGTTAACGGTGAGAGAGAACTTGTTTTTCAGCCCGGAACTGGATTTCTATTCTAGACTCTGTCTAGACTTGCTGATATTGTTCTTCATTGTGGCAGATTTATGGGCCCAAAGTGGCTTTGGATATCTTACGGTATCCAGGGCCGGATTTAGATGAAAAGAGGCCCTAGGCTATTCCACTTATGAGGCCCTTTCACCTCCCATTTTTATGTTTATTTATTAATCATATGCATAGAATTTCTCCTTATTTTCGGTTCAGTGTTTTAGTGTTCACAGTTTTTAGAATAGTGTAATTTTAATTTTGCTAACAATTTGAATGTAGGTCACTCTTGATCTTGAGGCCCTAGGCTGAGGCCTAGTTAGCCTATAGGAAAATCCGGCCCTGACGGTATCCCACCTAACTGACAAATCATAATAATATAATGTCGGTTCTAAAATTTTTACTTCGTAGGATCTTCTTACAGCTCACCGTTTAGTGATGGACAGTGTTATCTGAAACAACACCGTCTGAAGACCTGTACAGTGCACTGATAAAAAACTCCTGGCGCTAATGACTGCAGTTGTTGACTCGCCTAGAAAAAAAATTGAGCAAGGATGTCAGATAGTATGTTATAAAAAATATGGTTGCCTCTAAAAGAAGGTAGACGAAAGAACATTTTAAGACACCAAAAATTGAACGTTTTATTACCGCAATTGTATTAAAACGCCTGGGACGAAAAAATAAAATAGCTAATAAAACAGCGATCGGACACCTACTTCAGTTATTAAATAATTTAGTTCTTCATTGTCACACTCGTAACGTAACATTACAATATTTTGGCCATCTTCAATCACATGTAGGCTTTCAGGAAATTTTGTTGGATGTTCAGAGTATAGATAAGCGTCACAGAAAGCACGTTCTGTGGTGGCAGATCACAATTTTTTCTTTTGAACCACGCCATGTTATTCAGCCTTACCACGTTCCTCTCTTTCTAATAGCCATTCTTTGAGGAAAGAAAGATATTCTGTTCGCCATTTCTCATGGACAGTACTTTTAAATAGTCTTCTCCAATCTTTACCATTTTATTTGCATCCCTATCAATTATATTTTTAATTTCTCACTAATTTAGCCAAGTTCTGAAATATTTAGGACAAATTAACTTCCCTGTAGAGCTAAACTGAGAGTAGCAATTGTACCTAGCTGAATTACTACCTCTATTAACTGGTTTAAGGGTACTGATTATTATTTATTCCACGAACCTCTTTGGCAGTAAAGACCTCTTACTCACAATAATTACTTCTTAAACACGTATAAACATAAACCAAAATTAGCTTCTTGCACCTGTTTTATCGCGTTCAGTGTTTTTTCGATCAAAGAAATTTAGACGCACTTTCATACTTCCGTTCATGAGAACTTGATCACAAAAAGCATTGCAGCTTCTGAGTCCCATCTCGTTCATGAAACACTAAAATTTTTATTGAAACTAATAAAATACAATAAAGTAAATTAGGGTTAGGTTATAGTTTTGAAAGACACTTACTGCGATGGTAAACTTTCCTGTGAGATACATTTTTATTTATCATTATGGATTACTTTAATTTTAAATAAATATAGCATAGATATTTAGGATCACTCTTTACACAGAATCTCGCGAACAAAATATTATACATTATATTCATCGCATATATTTAACATTTATCTAAAATAATGTCTAAATGTTGTAAAACCCATTTTTAAAGGATGTACCATCACGAGCCTCTTACAATTGGTGTACAGAACCAGCTTAAAAACCTATGCTCTTCCAGTTCTTCCAAACATAGTCTTGGCCATCTATCTGAGGATAATTTTCTTCGCTTTAAGCCACCATCCTTTCAGCTTCTACATGATTAATTCATGTTTCTGTAAATACAATGGTTTGAAGTGTTGAAGAATGATCTTAAGTACGAGGTGTGGCTATTAAATAACGAGACGTCAAGACGTTTCTAGCCAAGTACAACATCCCCAGTTTTAAGCCATCCGCCTTATTCGCCTGACCTGGCTCCCAGGTGACTTTTATCTGTTCTCTCAAAGTCAAATCTGCATTTAAAGGAACACGATTTCAGAGTCCTTTGAAGCTATGAAAGAAAAAGCGGCACGCGTCATGCAGGAGCTGACAGAAAAAGACTTCCAGCACTGTTTCGAACAATGGTAAATTCGCATGGAGCGTTGTAGAGATAGGGGAGGGGTGTATATTGAAGGTGATAATAACTAAATATGTATAAATTTAAAATAAAATGTTTTATAGCAATAGTTATTTAATAGCCACACCTCGTAGTCGATTGGTGCACAATCTACTTGAGTAAAATATTGGCTATCACAGAGTTCAGCCACATAATTTAGATGGATAAATAAACTTTATTATAAATATATACGATAAATACAAGCATGAACTTTCAATGTGTAATTACATTACAATCTTCATTACGTAGTATAAAGGAAACTTTAGGATGTGAAGGATAGAAAATGCAACCTGCAGCTAGTGGAGAAAGTTAGCTTAGGATATGTTTGATTCTTTTGGGTCTGTAGGGAATCGAAAGATCGTAGTGGGTTAGAATGGTAAACTAGAATGGAAAGGAGTTTATGGAAGCAATCTCGTGAACGGAGTCGATTTTATAGTAAGTCGAAGAGAGTCTGAGAAATTTGTTCTGTGTTGTCCTGCAGTTTCTTTGTTGTTACTATAAGAAGTCAGGCTCTAGGCGTAGAGTTAGCGAAATACATTAAAAGAAGAGACTTAACTTGAGTGTGTGATGATGAGCTATAGTTTGTCTGTGGGTTTCTAAGGCCAAACCCAGCTTCAACTATCCTCCACAGGTTCGTATAAATAAAATTTTTATTCGGAAGCTATAATAATTCCAAAACTATGAGCTTTTTATCCAAGTATGGGCTTTTTGAGATATCTGGTATCAAGCGTACACATACCTCGCGTTATTTTATTTTATTTTTCTCCGTATTTAGGAGGCCTCAAAACATACGAAAAACTTAATTTATAAAATTTGACTCTGTTACTTCCATTTATTGAGCGTAAGAAAAATTATCTAACTTCTAATCGAAAAGCGGGCGTTGGATTTTAGATAAAAATAGAAAAAACATAATAAATAAATTAGCAAATAAAGGCTATTACAGTCGGTTTGTCAATCGCAATCATTTAACTTAAGAGTGTGCTTTAAATACATCACAAAAACAAAAATATTTTCCACTTCAACCAGAAAGTTAAAATAAGTTAAATTCGGTTTAACAAAAATAAATAAAAGAAAAGTCTCTCTCTGAAAACAAAAATAGTAGAGTAAATACATATAGGGAAGGGATTAGCTATACGGTTAGAGTATTGGACTCCCACGCGGAGGTCCTGGGTTCGAATCCAGCAGCTGGCCCTTAGATTTTTCTCTTTCTAAGAGCTTCTTACAGCTCATAGTTTGGTGATGGACAGTGTTTGTAACGTGAGAACACTGTTCGGAGGCCGGCAGAGCACCGAAAAAAGCTCCGGGGCGCCAATAACCTAGATGTTAACGCGCCTTAAATCACAATAATTAAAAAAAATAAAATAGCGTTAATGTAAAGGGCTGATTTTATTTATTTTGATTGACATTTTACTCTTCTATAAAATTAAAAAATATTAATGCTAATATCCCAGATATATTGTGGCTTTTATCACGTCAAGTTTCTATAGTAAGTTACCCATCTTTCGGCCATCTGTTGGATTCCACGTCTTTACCATTCCTTACGTTTAGAAGCAAAGACTTTAGAATTTCCTCGAAGTGGGTGACTAGCTGGACTCGAAGGAAATGAGTCATTGATCGGAACAAATGATAAGTTGGTTGTGCTGGATAGGGGCTCTTCGCTGTGCAGAGAAGTAAAAGAACAGCTCAAGTTTTTTTTGAATTTTCTGCTATCCAGAAGTTTTAATGCATCTGGTTCGTGTTTTATTCTAGTCAATTGTGTTCTGTTGTACAATAAATATGATGCATTGCTGATGCAATTCTGTGTAAATTAAAATGACTGGCAAATTAGCTGATTGGCTTAACCACGACTTAACCACTAGTGGACAACTTTCATTCATTAGTATTCGATTGATGAAAAAGTGTGGTTTTTTGTTCTGAAAGATACTGAAGAACCTTTCTAAACGGTTTCTTTCATTTTTTCTTTTTATTGAACTTGTGAAATTCTTTATTATTTAAAAAACTGGGTCAGCCACAGTTCAGATTATATTAATCGTCTCTTATAGTTCCTTGTTTTGCGTGCTTCAGTCAAAATACCAACATCTATCGCTGAATGCCATACCAAGTCTCATTTCCTAACCTAGTCCTTCTTCACGCTTGAATTTTTGAAACCAATGTTACTCAGTGCGTCCATTCATCACCTCGTTCTTCAGCTGAACTTCTCTTTTTTTAATTAAGACCTAGAATCACTAAAATTTCTTTCTCCTAAACCCATAGACGGTAAAAGAATATTTAGTCAAGGTGAGGGATATCAAGATAATGTCATTCTCAGTTATATTTTAGTAAATAAACAGATTTTAGAGCTGATGAAGTTATTATTGAAACTCTAGGCGAATCCTACGCCCCAAGGCACACTGCATCATGGAGGCTTATTAATATGATCCCGCGTCTCTTTAAAAGTTCTTCAAGTGGTTCAAGGTTCTACCAATTTGATAGGTTTCGACATGATTTCTTCTGGATATGAAAAGAGTTCAGTAGAGGCCAAAAAAGAATCTCAAATAGAGTCGGCAATGTGGCTTTAGATAAATCAACTCTTGTGAAGAAAAATGCCTAGTTTTATCTTTTGCCATCAGTCGGACTGACATTCATTAACTGATGAATTCCAATTAGTATTTTACTTATATTACAACCATAAATTTCAACCATCAACCATCAGTAGCCTGTACCAACTATTACTAGATTAAACTTTTTTTTTATTAAGTCTTTTTGGAGGGTAAACAATTGAAATTCTACCAGCTAAATAATTTTAAAGATCATTGTGCACTTGGGGAAAGTTACGAAATTGAAGAAAAGTGAAACTGACGTTTGCCCATTGTGAAATCACTAAAAATGTATTTTATGAAAGTTTATACGAGCCGTTCTCTGCACAATTCTACTCCACATTTTGATATATATTAATAGCCTAGTCAAATTAGGTAAAAAAAAGGGGTAAAGCTCGAAATGGAAGTTAATATGCTAATCTCAGATGCAATCACACGATCTAATCCAAACAGCAAACAATGATTTAAAACTTAAACTTCATGAGAACTCAATAAAGAATAATTAAATTATAGAAGCTCCTACACCATCATGCTCTACTGGTACAAAAGTTGCATTTTTACCTCGTTTTTTGAGGGGAATTTTGGCCAATTACGTAATACCTCTGGATATGTTTATTTCATCATTTGTTCCAAAATATTCAATTTGGACCATTAAATAAACATATATATATGTTTCATTTGGTTTTAAGATTTTGAGGTAATGAATTTTATAAATTATCAAACGTTTTTTTCAATAAATATGGTTTCTAAACTTTTTACAAACTAGAAATTGTTAAATTATCATCTTCTAAATCTTGTGTTATTAAATTATTTCACCGCAGTCATCAATAAAATGTTCTTTTCTAAAGTTTCTCAGATCTAATCAAACGATCTAATCCAAACAAGAAAAAATTGTTTAAAACCTAGAAGTAATGAAAATGAACTCAATAAAGTACAATTAAATCATCACAAGGCTGTATTATTACATTCAATCATTATAACGTTTTCATACGAATTATTATAACACTCTTTTATTGATATCATTTATAAAGTTGTTTTAAAAATTAAAAACTTACAATTTAAATACTATATAATAATGCATTTTTTAATTCAGTGTTTAAAACATAATTATTAAGAGTCAATTAATTACAGAAACTGGTAATATTCTTAAAAAATAAAAAATAAAACTTAAGAAAAATCCCTTTAAAAATGCCACAAAAAAAATTTGGTAACCGGCTAACATAATGCTGTAGGAGCTAAGTGTAGAATCACAGTAAAGAGGTGTGGCAGATTATCAAGATATTATCAGCCAATCAGAAGGAAGTACAGTAATCATATGTTGTACAGACAAGCACTTAATACGCATTGGCTGAAGCTTTCCATTGCACTGCCCCACCCATCCACACACAGATTGTACTATAAGCTCCTATACCATTATGTTCTACTGATACAAATGTTTCATTTTACCTCGTCTTTTTGATGGAAATTTCTGCCAATTACGTAATATCTCTTAATATTTTTATTTTCTACACATTATTCGTTCCAAAATATTTAATTTGGACCCTTAAATAAGTATATATCTGTTTCATTTGTTTTTAAGATCTTTATTTAGTAAAAACTAACGTTTATTTATAATTTTAATATTTTTGTAACATTATAAAACGTACTGAATTACTCATTGACCTAACGTTACTATACATACGGCTAAGCGCCTCCCACTCTTCGCGCTCTGCCTCTAGAACGGTTGATGGTATGAAAAATTGCATAGAACAAAATTTGTAGAGAATTTTATGCTCTACAACTTTTGTAATTACTTTAAATGTCATTTAGAGCAAAGGAAACAAAATATTACAAAAAAAAAACGGTAAATATACATATAACCTTCTTCAGGGTATTGGAAAATGTGTGGGGTTTAATGTTAAGCTACATCATCATAACTGTTGATCATCAGGGTATCAAATAAATAAAAAATTCTTAAATTATTTGCATTAGAAAACATTTGTAAATTAAATTATATCTATTAGCACACCATAAATTCTCTTATCGTATCTTTCTATTCAAATTTCAAGCAAAATTTCAGCATAATGTAGATTCTCGCTCCAATATTTTTTTTTTTTGTAGATGTGTACATAATGTTTAGATTAGTTTTATCCTGCCATTCAAATCCAGTTTGCGGATCCATAATAATATGTTCACTTCTCTATGCAAACTGTAATGATCATGCAGTTGGCGGATCCATAATATTTTCACTTCTCTGTGCAAACTGTAATGATCATGCAGTTGGCGGATCCATAATAATATGTTCACTTCTCTGTGCAAACTGTAATGTGCATGCAGTTGGCGGATCCATAATAATTGTTCACTTCTCTGTGCAAACTGTAATGATCATGCAGTTTGCGGATCCATAATATCTTCACTTCTTTATGCAAACTGTAATGATCATGCAGTTGGCGGATCCATATTATCTTCATTTCTCTATGCAATCTGTAATGATCATGCAGTTGGCGGATCCATAATATCTTCACTTCTTTATGCAAACTGTAATGAAAAAAAGGATTTCAAACTTGTCGTTGATTGTTCCATAGAACTAGTAAGAATTATTTTATACAAATACTTATTTACCACAACACATATACGAGTATTTATATCGTATTTACATATTAAATCTGAATTTCTATCGATTTTAATAGAAGAATTACGTGGAAATAACTAAAAAAATATTTTCCTATTTATATTTGCAGCGTCTAGATCGGGTAATACTATAAATATTTGCAACCCGTGCATTCATTTAGATAGCTGAAGTACATGTTTGGAGAGAGTGAATGTGCCGTAATGTAGTAGCGAGTGGGCGACCGTGCCAGCGTAATCGATCCACGCTCTCTTTGTTTCAAACAAGTTCACCGCCGCCTGATTTCACATGCCGCGAGTTGGCTCGCATTCGGCTCTTCGCGATCCTTAGCCTTTTTTTTTTTTCCCCCATAGTCTTGATAATATTTCAAATAATTTGTTCTCGTCAGAACAAATATCACGAGTTAATAAACATTTCTTTATCCTCTTACCCTACTAGTAAGAGAAAGTGTTGTAATCGTGCAGATTTTGGGTTTTGAGTTTTCCTTGGTCTGTTTTGAGATAACCTGATCAGTGAACATGAAAGTTTTTTTTTAAAAATTGTATGCATGCATGAATCCACTAAAACTCAAAAACAAAGAATTGCAGAAAGACCAAATTTGACACTTTGCTTTAGATATAGACTATAATAGACACAGACTTCTGTTTATTTGAACATAGATAAGGAACCAATTACAATTATGTATAATTTTAATTACTTTTCCCCTTTTTAGCTAATTAAATCTGTAAATAAATTGAATTTACATTCATATAAACATAGTTATTTAAATGGCGCTATAAGCCATTAAAAAAATCTGGAACTCCTAAACAAACCTGTGCCTTTACTATTTTATTTTGCTCCAATCATGTAATAAGTCTAACCAAAAAGAAAGGATATCATTTTTCATGTTAATTTAATATTTTTAAGTAAATTTAAATACTAAAATATATTTATACATTAATATAAGAACCAAACAATGTTCTGTGGTTTGATGGATTTAAAAACAAAATAATAAATAACTAAAAATAAAAAAGAGAGGCAATTTTAAGTTTAGCCAAGTTATTTGTATTTTAATTTTTTTAGTGTACATGCAGCAAGTTAATGTTCATTATGAAACAGTATAACTTGAGGAAAGCTTTTTCATACCTTTCAGACATTCTATTACATTTAGATTTCATTTATTCATTATTATATATATGAAATATATGATTACATTACGTAAGATTGATATTTGGCTTTAACTTATTTGTTTTTATTTTTCAATTCCTTGATTGTAAAAGTTATTTCTGTTTCATTACCACAGTGTACTGTATATTATAATCAACTTCATACTCCTCGCTACGAGGATTGTATTTCTTAAAAAAAGCAATTAAATAAATAAATAATATGTTTCTACCCATCGCAATTATCTCTTAGCTCAATAAATCTTACTATCTGTATTTCTTCATATTGTTGTTGCTCGATTCTTATGGAGTTCTCTGAATTGAATCTTGGGTTGGCTCTGGTCTAGATTTTTTTTTCGCTAGATTTTGTAGGTTGGCTTTTGGTAGCGTAAAACTTGGTTTTATTTGGAAGAATAAATAAGAAAACCTAAAAGACATGTTTACGGTAATAACTCATCTTGTAAGAATATAACATAGATTGACTAACTTTCTTACTCGCTGTCTCCCTGCAAATTTATTTTTATTTTTTATAAGCAAACATGAAATATAAATACAACATTTTAGTAGTACTCAACACAAATAACCTGGAAGATTTTATAGCAAATAAGACCTTGGAACACGAAAGTACTAAATTATTTAATAAAATAAACGAAGAATTACAAAACTTAAAACAAGATTGACAAATCTTTGCACGTAAGAACATTAACAAATAATTTATTGGGAAGAATTTGGGCCTGTTATAATATTCTGCGAATGTCCGGTTCTATTTTGGTTCGAAATAATGTTAAATCGTCCTGTTTAACTATTCACAATCTGCTGCTTCTCTGTTCACCAGAGTTGTGACTGCCGTAAACCCCACGCTCCTCTAAATAATTTGTAGGAAAAGCTCTCAATGACTATGTTTTACACCTTATAGTTCAGATAATGTACATGCATCTATAGCCAGAAATATAGATTCAAGTTCGTCATTTGGAGTTAATTCTATCAATTCCTTTTGCATAGATTCAGCAAAAGTTTTTAACTGTTGGATAAAATTATGTTCATTTTAAAAAATTGGGCATGTACATTTTTAAACTATCGTCCTATCTTTGATAGAAGTCTAAATGAAAGCATCAAATATGCTTTTAATTTGTCTTTTAAATAATCAAAAAACTTGTAAAGCACTGTCTTTGTTTTATAAGAATTTTAACTCTTAAATAAAGGGAGTATAAAATCTATTCAAACATGCACTTTGTTGCAACAAACAAATAAAGAGCAACAAACTATTGAATTCTAACGAAAATGAATTTGAATTAGTTGACTTTACATTCAGAGTTCTTTTTATGACATACTTTAAGGAGCTGTTCAGGTTTTTAGTAAGATTTTTCGTTCCCTCAACGCTCTCAGATTGGCCCTGTGCCTACCAATCACACCCCCGTGTGTATTATCATTGTATACAGGGCACTTTTGGAGTGTATAATCCACACGAAAAGTTTACTAGCTCTGACCAGCTGTAAGGTAGTGGTTGAAAGGCAGTGTGCGAGCGAGGAGATGTGATCGAGATTAATTACTCGGACATACCTGTCCAATAACAGAGACAAGAGCTGTAGTACACGGTCACGGAGGCGTTTTATTCATTTCCTTAGCATTGCAGATACTTGGGTTTGGTTTACTAGCGTTAAGGATTCTATTTTTAGAGCCGGAGATGCATTTGTCGCAGCAATATGGCCCATAAGGGCGTAATCGTAATGTGTAGATTGAAATGAAACGGTTTGTTTCCAAGTTAGCTGAGCGTAAACGGATCCACCTAAAATGTCAACAGTTCAGGCAAGTGATTAGACATGAGATTTTGGAAGGGTGAAGTTGCCTTTGCTATTGGTACAGGAGCTGCTGGCAAAACAGGTTTTATTAGTTTCCCTTTAGGATTGCCCTAGCCGTATGTACAGTCTGTGTCATGCACTCACGTGTATTATTCCCATTTCCAAAGGTGAATCTTATTTATTTTCTTTAAACTTTTAACTTCAAATGCCAAGAATTCATTGGTACAAATCTCAGATTTGTGTTACAATCTTTGTACCTTAATCAATTCTATTCAGTTTTTTCACTAGTGGTGACTCATGTTTAGGTTGTTCAGATTTACAATCACCAAATAAAAATTAAATTCATTCAATAAAACTGTTTTATCATTCAATCACTAAGAATCATTTAGGTAACGAACTAAATTAGAAGATAAATCTGAATTTCAAACTGTACTACAGGAACTCTAGCGCAGCTCTGTGTCTGGTTTCAGTACTAATTATTGTAACTATTTGGAATATTGTAGAAAACATTTTTTTTTTCTATTGCGAATCGTCACAGTAATTCTCATTAATAATTTTTGAATTGCATGGTATAAGTACGGATTAAAAATCAACACTAGGGACGCTAATATCTCACATTTAGATTAGGGAAAAATGTAAAACTCCGTTTGATTTCCCATAATGAACTACAGAAAAAAATCCGCATAATTTCTGTCAGTGTTATTTTTTTTATTATTGTTAAACTGTCCTGGAATTGATTTCAAATTTGGATTAAATACTATATTTGTAAGTACTAAATATCATTCAAGAGAGTTATTACAATTTGAAGCTAACTTGGCTTGGACAAGTTATAAATTTGGCTTTCCTTAATAATAATATTTAAACAGAGATTTTTTATTTTGAAGGTCAAAGATATTTTTAATTAAATATGATTGATATCAAATTTTGGTTTTGCAGTGTACTTTTTTTTTATGAAACCTAAAAATGATTCTGTTAAAAGTATTAAAAGGAATTATCTGTTTAGGATGTTGTCTGTCTTGAATTAATATTCTGATATAAGTTTTCGAATCATAGCGTAACTAAGAATTCTATCAGACTTCTTAATTTGTGTACTTTATTGGTCATTCATCATTATATTCTAAACCACTAGAACAAATATTTAAAAATGTAAGCGAAGAAAAATTCCCAGCACTGTAAAACACGGGAGTGAATTATATTCCAATCAAGAGATAGTTTAAATAATATTCCTTAATTTCTGCCTTTACTAGTACGATTAAGTATTAAGATCGTTTCCTATTTTCTAATTTAATATTTCACCAAAAATTTCATGTTTTGAAGTAGACCTAAGTTCACTAAAACACGTCAAAGGAAACTTGAACTTTGTAATTTTGAATTTTTGATTATTTTGAGCACGATTGTTTTATGATACATATACATATTTTTTTTCCATTTTCTCGAAAAGAATTGTAATGATTTTCTTTAAATTAGCTCTTCATTAGTATATTTTATTTAGTTTAAAGTTTTTTTTTTATTAGTTCAGAACAATTTACGGTACCGCTTCTATAAAATACCTATGGAAATAAAAGGATAGTAACAAGTTCTTGACAAGTTGTTAGTAAAATATTGTTTGTCTTTAGTATTTTTAAACTGACCAAAACTTAAGATTCCCAAATCAAAAATTGGTGTCACAGAAATTTATCTGGCTAAATTTTAAATTTAGACGTCTTCCCCGAAAACTCTGCTATTTGTAGATTCACTGGCCGCAATGTACTCGTTCATCGTGAGTGGTGCGCAATACCTGAAAGTCAGTTAGTCGATACACTGATTTTGGCGATTTGGGAAGTCGTACTTTCAATGGATATCGAGGCAATAGTGGTGTCCGGGTTGTCTAATGAAGGCTAAATGTAGCCACAAAACCCAGTTACAGAAATGTCAAAAGGATTCTTAAAACGTGTCTGAAGAATGTAGTGTATGCGAGACAAGAAAACTAGGCTACCGTGGAAATACTGGAGCTGTCTTTTGGGAAACCAGGTGGTCGCATTACCTTTAGCGTAATTGGCGGAGTGTTTTAATACACCCATGATATTCTACAGGCTCTCTTGGGTCAGGTTAGAGCAGTGATGGACAAAGTACGGCCCGCGGGCCAACTCCGGCCCGCGAAAGTATTTAATCCGGCCCGCCGAGGGTCCATCGTCATGGATAGTATATGGCCCGCTATAATTACGTTTTGACGGTCGAGAAGTATAAAGTAGATTCTACTTAGTAGAATAATAGATGCATAACCTAAAGGTGAAGCTAAACTAGCCGCGTAGTTACACAAGTGTGTAATGCTGTAATGTTTTTATAATATTATGATTAAAAGCTTTAACACAAAATGCATTTTTTCTATAATTCTGGCCCTCCTCTAGAATTTCTTAAACTTTGTGGCCCCCCATTAAAAAAGTTTGCCCACCACTGGGTTAGAGAGTAGCCATAGCCTTAACTGTGTCTTTCTATGGGAGTGGTGTTCTGATTGCCACCCGAGTAACAGGCAGTAAGGTTGAGGCACTTTTACACGTTAGACAAAGGGCAAGCCAATACTTTTATTTATAATTTTCACGTTATATTTGAAACCTACCGTTGAATTACTGAACGCACTGGGTAAAAATAAATTAAATATTTTCAGGCAAAACGTCAGTGTTGATACTTATGCTTACTAGTTTTAGAATCGATTCTGAGTTTTAACTTACTGTGACTTTCAGTTATTAAGATATTAAATAAAATACACACAATTACTAACTAAGTAAAAGTTAGTAAAAATAAATTCAAATTTTAATTTTTGTAAACAATCAACAGTGAAATTTTATTAATAATTTCTTTCGAATGAAAGTAGAAATTAATGAAAAGGACTTACTTTCAGCCTCATTTATTTTGAGATTTATTTTTATTTAATATTTACTATGAATTAATTGTCAATACATTGTTCGTGTCTTTTTTTTAAATTAAGACAGTTATTAATAATAGGGCGCTGTTGTCCCCTATAAATGAATAGATTAATCACTTCACCGACGGTAGCCGAGCGGTTAGAGGCAAGACCTGTGAAGCTAATATGTATTGTGGTACTGGGTTCGATTCCTGGTCTAGGCCTAGAATTCTATTTAATGGTTAAATATGAGAAATTTATAGTAAAGTACGATTGTTAGTCGCCTCCGTCCACGACATTGGTAGTTGGATGTAAAACCCACCAGAAAAAATGGGCTTTACTATTTTTTAACTTCTTTCTCTGACTCAAAATAGATATTTATAGTGAAAAGTCAATATCGAAAAAACTGCATGATCATAATTAATTTCTCTTACTATAGCAGAAAAAGAGAAAGTAATTAAAAACAGTAGAAATTAATTTAGAACGTCCTCTTAGTCTGGGTGAGACGTATTTGTTTTTCAATTCCATATTACTTTTAATCCTATTGTTACATTACTTTATTTGATCTTTCTAATTACTTTAACTCTTTTAGTAATTGTAAATCACTTTATTTAGTAGTCGCTCTAGCGTAAGAAATATACAGCGTGCGTTATGTGGTAGAACGTTTAGTTTTACCGGTTCTGTAGCTCATCGAACTATCGCAGGTTTTTTAGGTAAAATTGGGCAATAATGTAGAAGACCTGAAAGTGTGTTTAGACGGAGAAGAGTAGTTAGATACTAAAGCATGGATGCTCAACTATGTAGAATTAGCTAGCAACACAGATTTCTGATCAGCCAAAAGAACATGTGTGTTTAAAAGTAAACATAATTCATGCACAGTTTTTATCTAGAACTATGCATAGAATATGAGTATAGGCGATTCTGGATTAATATGTTCGCCATAAATATGGTGTATAACTATTCCCTGCTAATCAACTAGAATTAATTCCGCCAAAAGTGTTATGCTGCTAAGATCGACTACGAACCGTTCAAGGAAACCCCATGTCATTTAGTGTATGATTCTTCTAGAACCAAACCATAGGCTTTGCAAGTTTATTGCTCCCTAACTTCTGTTCGTAGAAGGATATACTCTTGTAATATATTTCGTTTTTTCCAGGTGGAAATTTCATTAGTTGCTCTTTATCGTCAGTTCCATAGCGTACTTTTGGGTCAATCCATGTCCATTCTAGTCACCGTTCTTAATGGCAATAATTTTCTTGACAATTCTTCTGCGTTCACCTAATGCTCTTCCTCGAAACATTCATAGCCGATAGGAGATATCCTTTAGAAGATTAGCGACAGAGGGTTTCAAACACCTCTTGAATACTGGGCCTACACATCCAGGAATTCCTCGTGTAATTCACATTTAATTTAGTCACGTTTATATTTTATTTTCTTTTTAAATACTCTGAAAATTGTAAGCCTCCATTTCATACCATTTACATCTGCCTTATTCCTCAATAGATCTCTCACGAAGTACCTTTATCATTTCTTTAATGGCCGCCTATTCCTCTAAAGCAGGTTCGGAATTTAAATTCAGGCGTTTACAGCCCACGGGAACTTCGAATTTATAGTCAAACATTCTCTGGAACAGTGCATCTTGAACGGCTTCCAATTTTTTTGGCAATGGATCAATATTACAAAGGTGCTTACCCCTTTTAAGAATTCGTAAGCCTAGTCCTTTACATCTTACGTGGCGTGCAATAGATTTCTTTTGCTTTTAGTTTAAATAATCAATTTTTTAAAGCTCGGAGTTTTTCGGAGTCAACGTATTACAATTTCTCAGCGCCACAATGAGCTTTGAAATTGTTCAAATTCAACTGAAAAAAAGTTGTTCTAATAGTAGAATACCAGCATGAGATAGAAATAACAACCAGGAATCAGATAACTTTTCGCCAATCGCCCTGTTTAGTAGTTGAAGCACAGTTCTCTTCAAAGAAATATCGTGCATTTTTGAGGCGGCCGAATTCGAGTACGGAAATGGTACCGGAAGCACTTCATTTAATGAATTTAGAAGCGGAAGTGCTCTAATTCTCTTCTTTCTCATAAAGTACTGGGTTACATAAAGTTTACTAATTTGACCTTTGTACCAAGAACATCGACTTTAATTGCTATAATTTTTCCAAAACTGAAATCATTTATCGTGTGCATAGCTTCATGTACGAGGTGTGGCTATTAAATAACGAGACTATTGCTATAAAACATTTTATTTTAAATTATTATCACCTTCAATATACACCCCTCCCCTATCCCTACAACGCTCCATGTGAATTTACCATTGTTCGAAACAGTGCTGGAAGTCTTTTTCTGTTAACTCCTGCATGACGCGTGCCGCTTTTTCTTTCACGGCTTCAAAGGACTGAAATCCGTGTTCCATTTAATGCAGATTTGACTTTGGGGAACAGATAAACGTCACATGGGGCCAGGTTAGGCGAATAAGGCGGATGGCCTAAAACTGGGATGTTGTACTTGGCTAGAAACGTCTTGAAAGACAATGCAGTGTGAGCCGACGCGTTGTCTTGATGGAGAACCCCGTGACTTGTTCTTCCACAAATCGGTTCGTTTTTTTCCTTACTCTTTCATGGAGTTGAGCAAGCACCTCACGGTAGTAATGTTGATTAATTATAATCGATATTTTCATCCGTTTTGGACGTGGAAGGGCGACCCAGGCGGTCATCATCTCCGACGTCTTCTCGGGCCATCATGGAAACGTTTGAACCACTCAAAAACTCGCGCACGTGATACAACATTCATCGCCATAAACTTCTTTTAATAAAAGATAAGTTTCAGTAGCGGTTTTACCAAGTTTTGATGTGAAATTTCACGACAATTCGTTGCTCTACTACATGTGTAGTATCATGTTTTCGGCAAAACGAAACTAACACCTCTTACACGAACAGACAGATTTCTCTACAAACACGTGAGACGCTGCAATCGAAAGAGAAGGCTTTACGCTGCACAGCTGTCCGGTCGTTAGGATTTGGCGCATGCATAGTTCTTCTGTAACAGCATCAGTCTCGTTATTTAATAGCCACACCTCGTATGAAAGTTTAGTTCTTCAGGAAAATGCATTATTATTACTTTATCGCTTTTGAGTATATTTGGAATTTAATCGTGAATTCCTACTGCCTAGCATTTTTCAATTTCTTCAATATGAAGCAATTTTTAATTTGCCCAGACAAACTGATTTTTAATTTTCGCGCCAGTTATAAACTTTTGTTTCGGAGGTTCTTCATTTTTAAAAAAAAAAATTATTCCAATGATTAATTTGTCTAGGGTATAAGGAGGGGTTAGCTGTCCCTCTAACTGACGACGCCCATGGTCTAAAAAAGGCAATTAGACTTGCAATACTTGCAGTACAGGAAAAGGTAGTGTGAGTTTCAGCCGAGTGTTATTATTGAGATATTGGGTTTGAAGTTGGGATGGCAAAGTGTGCTTCATGTGGGTGGCTAGCACCCACTGTCTAAAAACCTGACCCATTTTCTGCAACTAACGCGCCTACTTCAAGTAGTATTGATTAGGCACCCGTGTGCATGCCCACTTTATTGGAATTATCCATTCATTACGTAGAATTTAGTGTTTATGTCTTTCTTTAATTACAATTCAATACTTTTTATTAATTTAAATGACTAATAAGTGGAATTATTAGCTATCGCGTCCAATTTTCAAAATGATTTATGCTAAAAATTCGTGTTCCGAGATTATCAGACTGTATTAGCGCATTCAGTTACCACTTGTTCAGCAAAGATATAGATTTTGCTATAAATTCAACTATTATTTTGTTCTGCCAGGAATATTAGTTTATTAGGTGGCCAAGAAACGTACCTGAATTCAATTCCTCAAATCAGACAAATCAGAATTATTTCTCAGATTAGGCTAGCTTCTAAAAGATCTGTTCGATTATTTATTAATGGACTGAATTACAAACATTTTTTCCTGAAAGCCAATGTAAATTGTGTAACGAGGCTAGTTCTAAGGACGATCTTTGTCATTTCTTTACAGGATGTAAAATTTTAGATTGGCTTAGAAATAAATTCTTACTATTTCATTTTCAAGAGGAGCAGGTTTCTAACTTAGTCCAATTTGAAAAATTATTGGTGCTTAGATGACATCAAAGGGAACAATATTTGTAAATTTACTATCGAGGGATTAAAAGTAAGATAGATATTATTGTAGGGCTTAAACATGTACTGTTGTTGTCTCTTTTGTAGTTTTGTGTTTGAATTATTCTCTGACATAACATCCATTTCTTCAAAATATCATTATAATTATTGTCATTTATCTATATGTTAAGATGCTGAAGATTTCCATTATATTGTCTAAATAAGGTTTTTTATACCCATATGTATTTTTTATGTAAATTTCGCTATTTTACAGGATTTCAAAGAACCTAGCACTAGTGTCAGATTAATATTTTGTAATGTTTATTATGTTATCAGCTTTGTATGCTCACCCCCTTGCTATGGTGGTAACTTGAAAGCAATAAATTTATTATTATTATTAGTTTCGAGATTATCTGAACACGATAGTATACTTTTTTATTTTCGGCTGTCCGCCTGTTGTAATGTAATATTTATGGATAGTATTCCTTACAATATAAAAAATAATTAATTTAAATAATTATTGAAGACTTCTTAGAAGGTGTTTTCGTGAGGTCTGTGTTACACTTCATTAGAGAGAGGTGAATTAATTAAAAAAAATAACCATATTTAGAAACAAATATACATAAAATTTAAAATAATAATTAATACATTTTTGCTAATGAATAATTTTCTGTACTATTATAGAACTCATTTTATATAAACTTACATAGCTTCGTAACTGAAGGTTTGGTTCTTGGTCAGTCCGAGGAATAACATTTTACACTGAACTACAGCATTTAATTCAGTTAGAAGCATTACTATTCTACAATTTAGGCGCCACGATAACGGTTAAAGTTAAAGACGAGATCTGCAAAGTTGATATAGAAATAGAAATAGAAAAAAAAAATATTATTCTGGGACAATTGTCCCCTAAGAATAAATACAGGAACAAATAGAGGCCTTAATAGTTTGGCCTGTGATTATACAGAAATTAAATAAATAAATAAGTATTTACAAAAGTGAAAATATAATAAGTGAAAATGAAAGTAAAAATAAAATAATAAAACAGCAGAAATTAAGGAAATAAATTAAAACAATTAGAATTTCGGAGGAAGCTGAATAGAAAGTAGATAACTGAATAGACGGGATTTAAAGATGGATAGGGTAGGAGCATGGCGGACAGATGAAGGCAAGGCGTTCCAGAGAGAGGTAGCACGTATTAGGAAGGACTTGTCAAAGGATGAGGTACGGTGAGAGGGAATATAGAGATCAGATGAGCGAGATCTAGTGTTACGGGAATGGATGGAGGATTTAAACTTAAGGAGTTGAAAAATATAGGAAGGCCTTTGAGACTGGATGACTTGAAAAAGGTACTATTTTGGTTACTGGGTTCGATTCCCCGGTCTCAAGGCCTTGGATTTTACTTTAATGTTTAATATGAGAACTTTGTAGTAAAGTATGAGTTGTCTCCGTCCACGACAACTACTAGTAGTTGGAAGCAAAAGTCTGCCTGAAAAAGTAGGCATATTAATTTACATTTTTACTACGCCATTTTTTTAATTATGATCTCATTTTGGGCAACATAGCCTGTTTCTTTACAGGAAGTTTTCAACGACTGATCGAAAAAAAACAGCACCATTAAGCAAAAACTTTCCTCCGACTATATCGCTACACGATTTTTAGGAAATTCCTCCGACAGGGGGTCGGCAACCTATTTTAAGTAGAGAGCCATTTCTCCTTAAATAATTTTAATAAATAATAAATCTTAGGATGATAGTGTAAACAACTCTGCAGATCATTTGTATTTGCAAATTATTATTTTATGATATTCAATAACATTTAAACGTTTTATATATTTATTTTTACATATTGCGAAGTAAATAAACAAATAAATAATAACTAGGGAAGGGATTAGCTATGAGGTTAGCATACTGGACTCCCACGCGGAGGTCCCGGGTTCGAATACAGCAGCTGACCCTTAGATTTTCTCTTCCTAGGAGCTTCTTACAGCTCACTGTCCGGTGATGGACAGTGTTGTCTGTAACGAGAGAACACTGTCCGGAGGCCGGCAGTGCACTGGAAAAAGCTCCGGGCGCTAATGACCTCAGCTGTTGATGCGCCAAAAAAAAAAAAAAATAAAATAAAAATAACTAAACCTTTTAAAATGAAAAGGCGGCAGTATTATCTAATTACGTGCTTTATTTAAATATAATTCTACACAATTTCTATAACCTATCACATTTAAAATTCTTTTTGAAAAAATATCTTTACTTTAATAAATGAAATTTTCATTTGTTACCAATAAATTAAAATATACAATTTATTTTGGACAGGCTGAAGGGCCGTATAATTTAGATAAAAGAGCCGCCGCATGCGGCTCGCGAGCCGCGGTTGACGACCCCTGGTCTAGACAGTGCTACCCACGCCTCAGTCCTTATCAAAATTCACGCGAATTGACGCGATCATTTTTTTAGCAAACTTATTTTCACTATTTTTTTTTTTTTTTTTTTTTACTGTTAATTACAAGTTACAAGGTTAAACCTATCCCCAAATCTTGATGTATTATACATTTTGAATTGCAACCAGTTCTAGAAGCAATTTTAGTGAGCTCCAACGAACGATGAAACGCGTAAAATCAGTTTGATTTCGCGTAAAGAATTAAAATGAAATTCCGCCAGATTATAATTCTAAATTAAAGTAGATTATATTCTATATTAAAGTAGATTATATTCTATATTAAAGTAGATTATATTCTATATTAAAGTAGATTATATTCTATATTAAAGTAGATTATATTCTATATTAAAGTAGATTATATTCTATATTAAAGTAGATTATATTCTATATTAAAGTAGATTATATTCTATATTAAAGTAGATTATATTCTATATTAAAGTAGAGCAGTCTGTTCGCATTATTTTTTTTATTACTTCTCTTACGAGAAAAATTTTTGTTCTGTTTTGTTTAATAGTCCTTGAGTTTGTTTCAAATTCGAATTAGATACAATTTTTAAAGGATTGTAAAATATTTAATTAATTTATTCTTAAATATCTTTTTAAAAGAGGGTTACTTCCAATTAGTGTTGACTTTGACTCGGCCTGGACATAATTTTGAGCTACAATTAAAATTTATAAAGGGTTTTGCTACTAGATTAAATGATATTAAAGTTAATAAAGGTATTTATATTCATAAAAATCCATATATTCCTTCTTACACCAAGATTGAGCAGTGTATAATGCTGAATTTTTGAGTAAGTCCACGCCAAAAAAAAATAAAGGGGACTTTTGCAAAGTTTTGTATAAGAAGATTTTGAAAAAGAAAGACGAATGGATTGCTTTGAAAATATTCGATTGTGAAAGCCTTAAGGTCTCATTGTATTTTTTATGCTGCCAACTCCGCATTTTTTATGGCACTGATATCCAAGGGAAGTAAGGAGCATAAACATCGACGATAAAAGTCTAATTCAAGCTATAGAGCTTATTATCTAGGGATTATCTTTTTTTAGTATGAATATTGCTATATACGCTAAATAGTGTAAGCTACAGATTCGTTCATAATCAAATATAATTAAGTTATTCTTGCATTTATGCGGAATAAGCTACTGAATTTTGGTTTTGTGGCGTTTGCTGAGACAGCGAGCATTATCCTCGTTTATTTCGTACAAGACCAGTAACGAGTCAGCTACCAACATAGCAGCTTTGTGTTGTCACATTAACACGGTAGCATGATTGAGTGCAGTATAAAGTTTTTGCTTTATTTTTTTTTTAAATGCGTGCGGAGCTCGATTTGAGCGTAAAGCTGAAGTAATTCGATTTGGTGGCGAACTGCGTCCTGTGATCTCTGAGGCCGGGTCTCTTGTTATAGTGCTAATTCCATGCAGCCTAACTCCATTATATTATAGCTCTCCCCACTGCTTTCAAAACTTTATCCAAATTAACACTTTGTAAAAAGTTAGTTAAATTATAAATTCATTATTTAATTAAATATGATCCCTTTTTTTAATAAATAGTAATAACAATTTTGGCAAGAACATTCACGCGTACTACAACATTAATGGCGTGAGTCAAAAAAATCTCGCAGGACGTTTTCTTACTTCTATTATTCAAGGTTCAAACACAAGGTTCAAAAGGGATATCTCTTTTCGTATTGTTCCGATTAAAATGAATTCTTTACCCAATTGTAGAGAAATGTTAGCCCTATATCTGATATAAACTGCGTTGTGTTAGTGGTAATAGTTATTGTGATATAGAAGGTTAAATTTTGGAGGTTTGGTAACTTATTCAAATTTCAATCCTCTATATCTCTCTTTGTATTGTTCCGATTTAAATGAATTCTTTACCCAATTGTAGAGAAAAGTTAGCTCTATAGCTGACATAAACTGCATTGTTTTAATGGTAATAGTTAATAGGATATAGAAGGTTAAATTTTAGAGGTTTGGTAACTCATTCAAATTTCAATCCTCTATATCTCTCTTTGCTTTGTTCCGATTTAAATGAATTCTTTACCCAATTGTAGAGAAAAGTTAGCTCTATAGCTTTCATAAACTGCATTGTTTTAATGGTAATAGTTAATGAGATATAGAAGGTTAAATTTTGGAGGTTTTGTAACTCATTCAAATTTCAATCCTCTATATCTCTCTTTGAATTGTTTCTATTTAAATGAATTCCTTACCCAATTGCACAGAAATGTTAGCTCTATAGCTGATATAAACTGTATTGTTTTAGTGGTAATAGTTAATGAGATTTAGAAGGTTAAATTTTGGAGGTTTTGTAACACATTCAAATTTCAACCCTCTATATCTCTCTTTTTATTGTTCCGATTTAAATGAATTCTTTACCTAATTGTAGAGAAAATTTAGCTCTATAGCTGATATAAACTGCGTTGTTTTAGTGGTAATAGTTAATGAGATATAGAAGGTTAAATTTTGGAAGTTTTGTAACTCATTCAAAGTTCAATCCTATATATCTCTCTTTTTATTTTTCCGATTTAAATGAATTCTTTACCCAATTGCAGAGAAATGTTAGCTCTATAAATGATATAAACTGCATAGTTTTAGTGGTAATAGTTACTGAGATATAGAAGGTTATAATTTGGAGGTTTTGTAACTCATTCAAAATCCAGGCTTCTATATCTCTCTTTGTATTGTTCCGATTTAAATGGATTCTTTACCCAATTGTAGAGAAGAGTTAGCTCTATAGCTGATATAAACTGCGTTGTTTTAGTGGTAATTGTTAATGAGATATAGAAGGTTAAATTTTGGAGGTTTTGTAACTCATTCAAATTTCAATCCTCTATATCTCCCATTGTATTGTTCCAATTTAAATGAATTCTTTACCCAATTGCACAGAAATGTTAGCTCTATAGCTGATATAAACTGCGTTGTTTTAGTGGAGATAGTTAATGAGATATAGAAAGTTAAATTTTGGTGGTTTTGTAACTCATTCAAATTTCTATTCTCTATATCTCTGTTTGTATTGTTCCGATTTACAATTCTTTACCCAATTCTTTATGAATTCTTTACCCAATTGCAGAGAAATGTTAGCTCTATAACTGATATAAACTGCATTGTTTTAGTAATAATAGTTAATGAGATATAGAAGGTTAAATTTTAGAGGTTTTTTAACTCATTCAAATTTGAAACCTCTATATCTCTCTTTGTATTGTTCCGATTTAAATGAATTCTTTACCCAATTGCACAGAAATGATAGCTCTATAGCTGATATAAACTGCATTGTTTTAATGGTAATAGTTCATGAGTTATAGAAGGTTAAGTTTTGGAGGTTTTGTAACTCATTCAAAATCCAGGCCTCTATATCTCTCTTTGTATTGTTCCGATTTAAATGAATTCTTTACCCAATTGTAGAGAAAAGTTAGCTTTATGGCTGATATAAACTACGTTGTTTTAGTGGTAATAGTTAATGGGATATAGAAGGTTAAATTTTGGACGTTTTGTATCTCATTCAAATTTCAATCCTATATATCTCTCTTTGTATTGTTCCGATTTAAATGAATTCATTACCCAATTGTAGAGAAAAGTTAGCTCTATAGCTGATACTAACTGCATTGTTTTATTGGTAATAGTTAATGAGATATAGAAGGTTAAATTTTGGAGGTTATATAACTCATTCAAATTTCAATCCTCTATATCTCCCTTTGAATTGTTTCTATTTAAATGAATTCCTTACCCAATTGCACAGAAATGTTAGCTCTATAGCTGATATAAACTGTATTGTTTTAGTGGTAATAGTTAATGAGATTTAGAAGGTTAAATTTTGGAGGTTTTGTAACTCATTCAAATTTCAACCCTCTATATCTCTCTTTTTATTGTTCCGATTTAAATGAATTCTTTACCTAATTGTAGAGAAAATTTAGCTCTGTAGCTGATATAAACTTCGTTGTTTTAGTGGTAATAGTTAATGAGAAGGTTAAATTTTGGAAGTTTTGTAACTCATTCAAAGTTCAATCCTATATATCTCTCTTTGTATTGTTCGGATTAAAATGAATTCTTTACCCAATTGTAGAGAAATGTTAGCTCTCTAGCTGATATAGACTGCGTTGTTTTAGTGGTAGTAGTTAATGAGATATAGAAGGTTAAATTTTGGAGGTTTTGTAACTCATTAAAATTTCAATCCTCTATATCTCTCTTTGTATTGTTCCGATTTTAATGAATTCTTTACCGAATTGTAGAGAAAAGTTAGCTTTATAACTGATATAAGCTGTATTGTTTTAGTAGTATTAGTTAATGAAATATAGAAGGTTGAATTTTGGAAGTTTTTTTAAAACGTACAAATTTCATATCTCTATATCTCTCTTTGTTTTGTTCCGATTTTAATAAATTCTTGATTGTTTTTTTATTATTATTATTATACTGGTGAAAATACAGTATAATAATGTGCTCGCTAAAAACTATGCTCGCTACTTCTAATCACCCATTAAAAAGTAGAAAACCTGGATGGAATCTACGATAAGTTTGTATTTACAGATGTCGGTGACAGGCCGGTGAAGTTCTTCATGACAGCATTCCGTCTTGTGATATACTTTATTTAAAACGAAACCAAAAGAAAATACCTAAGCGTTCAATAAGAATGATAAAAAAAATTGTTTATATATTTAAATGTATCGCGTCATTAAATTGATAATTAACTGCATACAATAAGGGAGCCATTTTTATTTAATTTTTATGTTCGCCTTTATCATGACGTAATTGCAAGCACAATTTATAGAAAATCTGGTTTTAAACTTTAGGTTATGGTGTAATAATACCCTGTATGGCCAAATTATTGGGGTTTATTGCTTTAGGGAACACATCCACTCTCGGTAATACCTGAAATTGGTGTTTACTCCATTAAGTAGTTGGCGCTCGTCCACTATTGGCATCCCAACGTTTTTTTAGAACACAATAAACAACAACGAATTGAATCGTTATTCTTGAACTAATTTGACAATGTTACTTCAACTGTGCCTTTCCTAATGTTTTTCTTGAAGGACAATATTTATAAATACACCTACTAGAAATATTATGGCAATCAATCAATCTAGAATGAATCATCTTAAATAATAATAAATAAAATCAAAACAGGGAGTTATTAGTTACATCCTTTGTATGATTACGTTTAACTTTATTAGAAAGGAAATAAGATTTATGTCGAATGTAAATAGTTCTTGTAAAGGTATTTCTTGATTTGTAAATTTTATTTTTAAGGAGAAAATTGAATCTTATTAAAGTGAAGGTAGATTTTTGTTTTGGAACAGTGATATTTCAAGAAAATCCCAATACCAATAACAAAACTTAAATTAAATTGCAAGTTATATTGTTACAATTTTATTTTATTACTATCATTATATTTAAAGATTGAAAACAAGCATCATTTTTCAGTTGTCTGTTCAGAATATGCTGATTTACGATGTATAAGGGTTTAAAGAATAACTTCTGTATCTACTCAAGAAATTATTAATTTTCTGAATAAAGAGAAAACTGTACGGGCTTAATTTTACTGCACAACTGCCTATTTATCTAGGAAGAGAAAAATCTTTAGGGTCAGCAGCTGGATTCGAACCCACGATCTCCGCGTGAGAATCAAATATGCTAACCACATAGCTAATCCATTCCCTATAGATAGTTATTAAATAGATCTTTGAAGTGCCAGTCTATTATGATGTAATTTTCATTGAGTGTATTCAGTTTGTCTTTTCTATTAACTTCATGCTACCTTCTCTACAAGTGTTCCATTTTATTTGTATTTATTTATAATTGATTATTGTTATTAGTTAATGTGTCGATAAATTCATTTTTTAAATTTCGATACTTTGATTCTACTCCTGTAACAGTTAAATAACCAACAGATAAATTTTAATGTATTTTTTCTTTTAATTTTATAAATTTTATTTTTGTTACGTTTTGTATATATCTAAAAAGATTATTACCATTTTATTTAAAGATTCATTCAGAACAAATTTAATACTTTTAATAACTAAATAATAAATTAATATTAAATAATACGCTTAGTGTTTTATCGCAAACAAACGGCATTCCTACTCAAATTACCTGCTCTAAATTTTCGTGTTTTTCGCATTTCTTTATTTTATGTTGACTTATTTTTGAAAAATAAAAAATAAATCTGAATCAATTATACATTTTCTTTATTTTAAATCGCGGAATATTTTCTACCAAAATTCTTCGAAAAAGATTTTGCAAATTTGGTATTAATTGTCCTTAGATTTTCGGTTAAACAACAGTATCTTATGCAATTTGTATTTACTTAGTTCAGAAATGCTTAGAAAAGATTATTTATTTTCTTCTATTCTTTTCATTATACGTGAAACCAGTGTGATCAATGCAAAATATGTAGTCTAGCTAGAAAGCAATATTTGTTCAAATGATACCCCTTGTTCATAAGAATTGTGTCATAGACCACCAATATTTCTCCTCAACCTTTCTGAAGTTATTGCTTTTTGGCGTCTTTTTAAAAAAACAACAATATTATAGTATTTGCACTAATTAAATGTAATTAGACATCAGACAAGATGTCAATTTAAGGTACAGTATTGTTCCACGGATACACTATGAAAATCTTAGGGCACCCGCCTCGAAATAAATAAAATCTGGCGAAAGAACTAACTGTTACTCCTTCCATCTAATTAGTGTGGAGAAATGTTTAAAGAAATAGCATCTTTACTAGAATGGAATAATATTGATTTTAAAAGGTTTCTTGGGGGACATAGTAGGTATATTTAATGTGACGTCAGTAAATAATGTTGGCAAATTCTGGTGATGGATGTATGTAAACCTTTCGATCGGCCAAGTGGGTATACAATAATATTTATTCCAATCAGGGGCTGAGTAGTGGACGACGGGTTTAAATCGAACTTCATTTTTTTATTTGTCCTTTTCTGTTTAGTTTTATGTTGTGAGTTGATATCTATTCGCAGAGCCTTGCAGGCGTATGGAAATTGGGACTAGATAGGATTCACAGTTTTTAATGGAAAACTCCCGCTTGTGCTGGACATTATTGGGATTTGGGTTCGCCATACGCGTGCGTATTATGCAGCTAACATTTTTTATAACCTGAACTAGTGTTAACAATGCACTAGTTTTCTGTTGTACTATTCACTTAACTCGCAAAACTAGATTTTTTAGATTTGAAAAGACGGGGCGGGACCCTATCCCCACGGCACTGCAGCCACACGAGGCTTATTGTGCCTTCCCCTTAAACCTAGTAGGTGAAACCTCCCCTCCTAAGAAGGTCGAGAGCTTTCCCTACTAGTTCCTTCTGCGCTGTTATCTCCTTTGGCCTCAAGGTTCCAAAGATGTCATAGCGCAGTCTCTCAATTGCAACGCAATCGAACAACAGGTGAGAGGCCGTTTCCTCCTCTTCCTGGCACAATCTGCACAAAGGTTCCGAGCTAATAAGCCCTATCTTGTGCAGGTGCTTTCTGAACCTTCCGTGCCCCGTGAGTAGGCCTGTAATCAGAGTAATCTGATTCCTGCCTAAACCTAGAGTCACTTTAGTTCTTTGTTTGCACAACAAGGGCATAACCCTCTTGCTGTGTTTTACCCCTGGAAGCATCACCCAGTACTTTTCGTGTTCTCTCCAGATCCAGTCTCTGAGAGCCTCACGAACTGCACCCCTAGTGATCCCCAGGACTGGTTCCGGACCAGTGAAGGGAATATTAGCTCCATTCCTGGCCAACTGATCAGCTATTTCGTTCCCCTTGATCCCCACATGGCCCGGCACCCATTCCAATCGGAGTTTGTTGTGCCGAGCCAATTGATCTAGGGCCTTCTCGCAAAACTAAATGCATCCTATTTTTAGTTTTCTACATTACTTTCCATTTAACTTGCATATTTTGAGCACCCGAATTCGTAGACGGTTACGAATGACTGTTACTGCAAAATAAAGCATCTACCCTGCTAAGTCAATTCAGGAACTAAGTTCAGAGAAAACTTGAACAAAAAACCGTTTTAGCAGGAATGGGATTTTGTCATATCATATTATTCTCCAATGAGGAAACCCCTACGCTGACTAAAAAACCACTATGGGCCAGCATCAGACAAAGATATAACCTAGGATTTACAACCACCTGAAGTAGTCGAGCGACAACCCCTAAGGAGAAACAGCCTACGCTTCTCCATCATCACAACCTATTACAGACCAAAGATCCTAAACTTGAGCCTCCTTACGCTCTAGACCAGTGATGGCGAACCTATGACTCGCGCATGCTTTTTCACTGACCCACAATTTGCTAGCCAATACCATTTGTTTGTTTACGCGGGTTGATTTATATTTTCTAATTGTGTGGATAATTTAACATATATTCTATCTGTATTTTTTTTCAATCACGCATTGACACAAAAGCAATTTAAATGCTATCTATAACCTTTGCTTTGATCATTACAGTTCTAAAACGCAAATGACGACAAAATGCTTTTGTAGTATTTGAAATAAAGCAAAAGTGTTTACAAAATATCAAATAAAATGTATAATTTTACTCATATTTTGTTTGTTAAAAATAAAAATCGACAACCCAAAGCAAATAACCATATTTAGATTTTTCTTTTAGATAAAACACACTTTTATAAGGTTTTGTTCAGTTATGTTTGTAAAAAGAGACTTCTATAGCACTTGTTTCGTCCCGTTTTACCCGTTAAGCCAACTGAATTTTAAAGATGTTTAGTTTTGAAAATATTCAGTTTAAAATTTTTTAAACTTAACTCTTGTGCAAATGGGCATCACTGACCCAAGAGCTAGAACTAAAAAAAAAAAATGAACAAAATTTGATCCACGTCTCAAAAAGGTTCGCCATCCCTGTTCTAGACCGACCATTAAGTTGGACGAGAATTCCTCCTCTATTTTGCAAACTCTACAAGAAAGGTTCAGGCAAGAATCCTCTTTTAAGGTTCCCTTAAATTTTGAATTTTGAAATTAAATTTGATTTTGCTTCACTAAATTTAGTAAAATAATTTGCGCCTTATTTAGCGATTGGAATAAAAAGTATTTTTGGAAGGTGTTCACGACTTGGTGCCATAATAAATTGTTATATGCTCTTCTAATATTATTTATTCGTTAACCAGTATCATTTTTGTTTTCAGTAGTACTCAAATTTTGCATGAAATTAATATGCATTTTTTTTTTTTACATTTTACTCAGTTTTATTTATTTTTATTATTTTGCAACGTGCCAACACTGTTATGTAAATCAATGTTTATAACTAGTAATAAAGCAATAAAATGCACTGTTTACGGTTTGTTTTTATCATTTGCGTGTTCAGTTTTGTTATTGTTTGTCTGCCTTATTTGTATGTTTTCATTTATTGTTTTGCCACAAAGTAGTGCAAATAGAGAAAACAATAAAGTTTATTAAAATTGATGATTATGAAAATTAAAAAAATAAAATGACAGGAGTGCATCCTTCTAAAATTTTTATGTAATCCTACTAACAAATTGACAGTTTGCCTGATGGGTCTGATCCACTAACAATGCCTTCGAATTGCGCTCAGGTCTTCCACTTAAAGGTAATTTTTGTTGATTACTTTTCAAGGGTATTTGAATAAAAATTTAAGCGTATAAAACTATTTAACAAGATGGATACTCAGCTGGGCTTTAAATGCTACTTTGTACCAAAGTTCCAAAAACATTTTGAAGTCTGATGGCTTTCTTTTACTTTGTCTTTTACTGCAATTCTTACAATAATTCTAAATTACGAATTTTCTAAGACTGATATTGTTTATCGAATAAATGGAATGGTCATTCGTCATTTATGGTCATATTCCTTGCCGTATCTTTTCTGTAGAGTTTGTCAGACAAAAAGAAAACACCATCTTATGGCAGATTATTTAGGATGTGAGTTTAGGGTTCATTAATCGGTACAGATTGAGATCGAGAAATTTAGGCTCTTGTATCTCCTTAAGCTTGTTACTCGATTTGTTCGGATAGCTGATGGTGCTTTGATGGCTCAGAACAGGATTTTCACCCTAGAATCGGTCTATTGCAGTTATGATTTAAGGCGCGTCAACATCTGCGGTTATTGGCTCCCAGAGCTTTTTTCGGTGCATTGCTGGCCTCCGGACAGTGTACTCTTGTTACAGACAACACTGTCCATCACCGGACAGTGAAGCTGTAAGAAGCACCTAGAAAGAGAGAGAATCTAAAGGCCAACAGCTGGATTTGAACCTGGGATCTCCGCAAGGGAATCCAATACGCTTACCGCATAGCTAATCCCTGTATTGTTTTCCTTAAGAGTAGCTTTACATGACTCAGAGTGGCTTTGGATAGAGTGGGTTTCTAGCGCCATTGTAGAATATGGTGCCGCCGACTTGTAACGGTATTCACGAATCGATCTGGCGACCACGAGTACCACTTCAGGAATCCTGAGCCCAGTTAGAGACTAGACTATTAGTAAAATACATTAGATGAGAGAAATGTACAATAAGAAAAATTTGGTTGGAGTATTTTGTAATTACTTACTAAGTAGAACACAGGTATTATAAAGTAATTTGCAGATTACACAAATGAGATGCTTGTATAAAAGCTGTAACACAATCAATAAAGCTCCAAGTTGGCTACAAAAATAGTAATGGATGCTAATCGCAATCAAAAATGGTAAGGCACGCTGGGTAAACATCGGAAAAGAGATTTAACATTGGCGAGGTGAGTGGATGGAAGGAAACAGTACCGTCCTTGGACTTCTTGAGAGGGCCTCCAACGCTAAGGTGCTGTCCTACTTAGTCCAGGTGGGAGTGATACTGCTTCTGAAATGAATAAAAATGAGTCTAATACTTTTCAACATTCACTGAGAATAATCTACAATCTGATTGTTAATAAATTCGGGTGATATGTTCATTTTTAAACACTTTAAGTGAAGTAATCGCCATTTTTTTTTTTTCAGGCGGGGCTTAACGTCCAACTACTACCAATTAGGTGTCGTGACGGGGGGGGCGGGGCGGAAGCTCATACTTTACTATAGATACAATATTTTTTTCTAACAAATAAAAAGTAGTCATACGCGAGATTCGATCCGGTGATCTATCAAACACAAAGCCACACTCTTGACCACTAGACCAACACCCACCCCTATGTTATTCAACACTTAACATTGACACAGCCTATCATACATTCCAAACTTCCTGTATCGTTGCCCTCTTTCTCCTTCACAATTTATTGGTCTGCCCGCTTCCATCTTCTACTTTTTTTTTAACAGTTTAATTTTATAAATACTATTCTTATTTATAGATTCAGATAGGCGGAACGCACTCTTTATTAAAAACACATTCCACTTAAATAGTAATACATATAAACAGTACGATAACTGGCCGATTAAATAATCATATCAATTTATATATACTACATATAAACAATTTTTATAGTTTATTTTGTTACTTAATAGACATGTTGTCTAAATTATTTTGAAAACCTACTCTATGAAACAATCTTATTTAAAAAAAGATTTGTGTTTAATATTTTAAAAATTAGAAAGTAATAAATTTATTGAACAAAACGTTTTTCTTTCAAAAACCTTTTTTCTTTTCTTTTTTGGGTGCGCTCATGTTGAGAATAGTTGGCTACTGTGAGGATAGCGTATTCTCATTGGTATTCATATGACGCAGTATTTGTTCGTCCCACTTGAGGCTAATGGAAATGTCTCTAAGGAATTAATTTTGCAATTGTAAAACTGCATACAGTTGCATACAAACTTTAGATGGAAAACTGATGATGGCAAAAACAGACCACTCGAATTGCAGTTAAAGTTTAAATTAAAGTCACGCTCACCTGCCTACAATCTAATATGCAGCTAGATAGAATTGTTGAAAGTTTTCAGTCCAATAATGCAGTTGTTAATGCAAATCAAACATGTTTAATTTGGATGCAGTCAAGTGTATGTTATAGTCAGCTTGCCTCATGTTATCTCTTACTTCATCCAACGTATTCATGATATCATTAGCATTTTAGTGCTATCCTATCAAACTTTCCAAAATTAGTTCGACCTGGAATTACCATTATTTCGAGTATCTATGATTACGAAAAATTTGCTATTAACAACTGATCTAGTTGTAGGTGGGTAGACTGCAACCTTTTCCCACCTGCGGCGCACCAAATTCTGTGATTCATTCTGTAGGCACGTCACTTTTCAGTTGATTACAGAAAGTGCATTTAAAAAAAAGATAAAAGGACATCTTTTACGCACTATTGCAATTATAGTTCATTGCCGTGAAATTCTATTAAATTATTACTAATGCAACACAAGATTCTCTTGTTGCAGCTGCTCCATTTATCTTAAAGAATGCAAAGATTCTACCTATCAAATCAATCTCATCAAGCAAGCACCTGCAACTGAATTCAGTGATTTTATATTAGTACATTCGTTTGGACCCAATTCTGATAGTATAATCCATGGCCAAGTTAAACAATACGCTAGCCAATCTCTCTCTTTGTTTTGAGCCTTTAATTGAACAATATTCAACCATATATTGGGCGATAAATCGTAGCCTTTTTGATCAATGGGGACTGGAGGCTAAAAATAATGTACAACATTAACACTGAATTAAGGTTTTGGTAAGGTTTGGTATTGAGGAAATACGTCCGTCTGACTCAATCGTCTATTTACAAGGTATTCTTACTTAAAAAGAAAATCTATACGTTTTCCTTCTTCAAGATCTATATAAAACCTTTCTTTTGACATGGAACATCTACAAAATCGTGGAATGTTGAAGTTAGATCAGAATGTAAGAACGTTTCTGACTTGAGTTCAATTATTCAGAAGGCCTTGCTAACTCATAATTTAACATTGTACCTATTTATAAATATTGAATTTAACAATCTAATGAATTCCTAATATTATAAGACTTAGTTTGTATTGTTAATATTAAAAATGAGTAATTACTATGTAAGCCACACAGAATAGTGATTCAAATTTAATATTCCTTCACTAAATTTGAAATAATGGGCCTGTTACTTAGGGTTTGCGGAAAAAAGTAATTCATAAGTGGATATTAGAAGTATTTTGGGTCATTACATTACTTGGAGATTTACAAGTTTTAGCATGTTAATTATTTTTAAGAAATTCTTTTTTTGGGCATTTTGAGAATGGTTTGGAGTAGGTTTTTGCTGAACGTTTCGGAGTTTCGAAATCTTGTTTAAAAAAAAAGTAAAAAGTAAAGAAATTGCCTATTTTGTCAGGCGGGCTTTACGTCCAACTACTGTCATGGACAGAGGCGACTAGTAAACATACTTTACTGTAAATTTCTTTTATTAACCATTAAATAAAATCCAAGGCCTAAGACCGGGAATCGAACCCCCAGTACCACAATACTTATTAGTTTTACAGGTCTCGCCTGTAACTGCTCGGCTACCGTGGGCGCCTGAAATCATGTTTATGTTAGTAATAATTAATTTGTTTTGAAATTCCAATTAAAAAAAAATGTTACGTCTTCGATAATTGAAGGTAGACAAAGCTTTTGTGAGTAATTGCATCAATTGTTTTTTTAAAGTACAGGGATGAAAGAACGTAAGCGCATCTCAAAAAAGTTCAGGATTGTAAGAATGTTACAGGGCGAGAGATCTTAGAGATACGAGGTCTGTAAATTAAGTAATGATACTGATTTTTTTAAAAAAATTTTTATTCAAAAAGAATTACAATTCTATATTGTCACCTTCAAAATAACTTCCTTCTGAAGCCACACAGCGCTGGAGACGTTTCTTCCACTCCTCATAGCAGTGCTCGAACTCCGATACTGGAATAGCCTTCAGCTGGTCGGTTACAGCCGTTTGAATGTTTTCGACTGTCCAAAAATGAGTTCCCTTGAGGTGATTTTTCATCTTCGGGAAGAGAAAAAAAGTCACAAGGACTCAAGTCAGGCGAATAAGGAGGCTGAGGAGCCACAGGAATGTTTTTACTGGCCAAAAAACTCGTTTATTGAAATTGCGGTGTGACAAGGAGCATTATCGTGATGCAACACCCACTTGTTCTTGATGTTTGGTCTCACACGAATGACCCCTTTTTCTAAGTTTTTCAAGAACCTCTCGGTAAAAGTGTTGATTGACCGTTTGATCTTGAGGTAGAAATCGTATTTATGGACGATTCCGTGGATATTGAAAAAACAAATCAGGGTCATTCGTGGAAGAAACGTCTCCAGCTCCGTGTGTGGCTTCAGAAGGAAGTTATTTTGAAGGTGACAATATAGAATTGTAATTCTTTTTGAATAAAAAAATCAGTCTCATTACTTAATTTACAGACCTCGTACACCTGTCACAGTTGGTAGAATCGTGCTTTGGTACATTAGAACCGTACACTTTTAGAGGGGATCCAGGCGTCACAGTTTTCCTAGAATCCAAAAAATAATTTTCATCAATGCCTTTTAGTAAAAATCAGAGTTGATTAGCTAAAAAACAGTAATTAACCAAATGTATCATTGTGCACAGTTTTTCAGGCTGGCAAATTTAACCTGCATGATTAGTTGGTACAACATTACACAGATAAATAGAGTTGCACTTAATGTTTCATTTCAGGGAAGTTTCGTCAAGCAAATTCAAAGAAAATTGTAATATTGATTGCATTTTGGAACTATGAAACGACTAGCTATTATGAATTTATCCCAGCTAGGCAGGCTGCATTCATCCAATCAGATTATTGTGAATAACTGGTGGACGAATTGTAAGCAGAGCAAATGCTGGTACTCAGTGAACTGGAAGTGCATAATCTTGCTGCAATATAATACTGTGCTCCATAGTTCTAACTTGACCAAGCTGAAAATACCCAAGAATACGATGGGAATTGGTGCTGTGCAGATCATACTATTGTGTGCAGTGCAAACATGGCGCCATCTGGATTATCACTGGACAGAAAATGGTGAATTTCTTCCAGCGTGCTAACTCGATCAAATCCAGAGCAGGTTTCATTACGTAGTAATTGTTGTCAATTTTTTTTTTTTTTATGGATTTGTAAGGTCCATTCTGCAAGAGATTATCTGGAGAAAGAAAATTGATACAGTTTAAAGTAAGCCTGTCTTCGAAATACCCATAAATATTAATTTTTTTTTTTTTTTTTTTTTTTTTTTTTTTTTTTTTTTGGCGCATCAACAGCTGAGGTTATTAGCGCCCGGAGCTTTTTCCAGTGCACTGCCGGCCTCCGGACAGTGTTCTCTCTGTTACAGACAACACTGTCCATCACCGGACAGTGAGCTGTAAGAAGCTCCTAGGAAGAGAAAATCTAAGGGTCAGCCACTGGATTCGAACCCGGGACCTCCGCGTGGGAGTCCAGTATGCTAACCGCATAGCTAATCCCTTCCCTATCCATATTTATATTAATATTTATTAATATTAATATTTATATTAATAAATTTACTTGTAATTCTGCTCCAAATTAATATTTTTCTTTTTGCGTTTGTCTAACTATAGGAAAGACAAGTTCTGACATGACTGTTCATTAAAATCTGACCAATAGGAAGTGTTTGAAATTTTAACCAATTTGAAAACCTCCAAAATTCAACTTTTAATAACTCATTAACAAATTATCACTAAAACAATGCAATTTATACCAGATATAGAGCTAACTATTCTCTACAATTGGGTAAAGAATTCATTAAAATCTGCGCAATAGAAAAGGAGTTACAACAGTTTGAAATTTGAACCAATTTGAAAGCCTCCAAAATTTAACCTTCCATATCTAAATAACTATTATCACTTAAACATTATAATTTATGCCAGTTATAGAGCTAACTTTTCCCTACAACTGGGTGAAGAATTCATTAAAAGCTGAACAATTGGAAGAGTGTTACAACAGTTTGAAATTTGAACAAATTTGAAAACCTCCAAAATTTAACCTTCTATAAATCATTAACCATTATCACGAAAACAATGCAATTTATACCAGATATAGAGCTAACTATTCTCTACAATTGGGTAAAGAATTCATTAAAATCTGCGCAATAGAAAGTGAGTTACAACGGTTTGAAATTTGAACCAATTTGAAAGCCTCCAAAATTTAACCTTCCATATCTCAATAACTATTATCACTTAAGCATTATAATTTATGCCAGTTATAGAGCTAACCTTTCCCTACAACTGGGTGAAGAATTCATTAAAAGCTGAACAATTGGAAGAGTGTTACAACAGTTTGAAATTTGAACAAATTTGAAAACCTCCAAAATTTAACCTTCTATAAATCATTAACCATTATCACGAAAACAATGCAATTTATACCAGATATAGAGCTAACTATTCTCTACAATTGGGTAAAGAATTCATTAAAATCTGCGCAATAGAAAGTGAGTTACAACGGTTTGAAATTTGAACCAATTTGAAAGCCTCCAAAATTTAACCTTCCATATCTCAATAACTATTATCACTTAAGCATTATAATTTATGCCAGTTATAGAGCTAACTTTTCCCTACAACTGGGTGAAGAATTCATTAAAAGCTGAACAATTGGAAGAGTGTTACAACAGTTTGAAATTTGAACAAATTTGAAAACCTCCAAAATTTAACCTTCTATAAATCATTAACCATTATCACGAAAACAATGCAATTTATACCAGATATAGAGCTAACTATTCTCTACAATTGGGTAAAGAATTCATTAAAATCTGCGCAATAGAAAGTGAGTTACAACGGTTTGAAATTTGAACCAATTTGAAAGCCTCCAAAATTTAACCTTCCATATCTCAATAACTATTATCACTTAAGCATTATAATTTATGCCAGTTATAGAGCTAACCTTTCTCTACAACTGGGTGAAGAATTCATTAAAATCTGAACAATTGGAAGAGAGTTACAACAGTTTGAAATTAGAACAAATTTGAAAACCTCCAAAATTTAACCTTCAACCTATAACTCATTAACCATTATCACTAAAACAATGCAATTTATTACTGTTCATGTTTAGGTTGAGGTAATGAACATACTCGTATTTACAAAATGAATAATATTAAAACAGTAATTAATGATTTGTTAACCATTTGCTCGAGATATTGGTTTGAAACAACGAGGGACCATGGTAAAAACCAAGAATAACTGTTCAGCAAAGTCTGAGTAGGATAATATTCAGTGATTTATTCATAGTGGACCTGAATTTGGAACTAATCACCTCCATAGCTGGAAAATCCAATCCAAATAGTTGCCAAAAAGGAAAACAGCAAACGCTATATCTCGCTATTCATTCCTAATGGGAGACCCGAAATTCTAGTAATATTGTACAGAAAATAATCATGTCTGACAGAAAATCAATAGAAAGCGGTTTCTTTCTTATTGCTATTGTAAGCTTCGATAGAAGGTCATCGAAGAACGGATTCCTAATCAAGTTGTTAAGTATGTCGTAAAGTATTTAATGAGGAAATAACACTAGAGTATATTTTATTGTAATCAATATTTGCATGTGCTTAGGCTTGGTTATTATGTTAGATTCCCATGATGCTTTAAAGTTATTGATGAGAATAACTTAATTTTACTGTTCTCTAGCTCGCATACGAGCTAAGACATATCTTGTTTTTGTTCCATTATTAATTCGTTCTTATTTATGCATACATTTTATAGGAGTAGCTTTTCCTCAAAAACAAACCTTTCATAAAACTAAATAAAAGTAAAAGGAAGAAAAATTGTTGTTAATTCCAGTCACTATTTCTTTATTTCTTGCCAAGCATTCGTCCTAGGGTCCTAGGTCATCTTCAGGGCTTACGCTTATTTACAATCCTAATACCTTTTGTGACTAGTACCTAAACAGTCAGGAAAGAAGGCGTACCAACCTTTGATGTTAAAAATCAAAACTTGGCAAAAAAAAAAAAAAAATACACAATTATGACGGAAATTGGCAGTAATCTTCCTTTTGAATTAATAAATCAGTTACCAAAAACGATAAATAATGCTACATAATGTATAAAGTACAAATTAAGTATTTAGGTGAGTAAATAGTATTTAAAGTTTACAGTAAATTGTTGAATCTATTTTCGAAAAAACGTGCGAAAAATTGTGAAAAGTTGCATCAGTAAAGCTCCATTTTCAGTTGACAAATTTTGGGCTAAAAACTTCGTATCAAAAGAGATAATGGAATTAAATCATAATACTAAGTTCCATCAGTGATTTCTAGATTAAGAGACTACCCATAGAATTGATTAAAACCACTCTTTTTGAAAAAAGTGAACCTAAAACCTGAAAGCTCGATGTAGAAAATGTCGCAATTAGTATTTTTCTTTGTTATTAAATGGCCAAAAACAGGATTGCATTTAGAACATAAGTCAAATAACCCTATTCTCTTTAATCTACCAATCAACAGAAATTAAGGATTAAATTTTACAAAATCCTTTATTTATTTATTTTTTTTAATACTTAATATTACCTTTTAAGGCGTCAACATCTTAGGTCATTGGCGCCCTCAGCATTTCTCAGTGCATTGCTGGCCTCAGGAAATAAATAGTTCTCCTATTACAGAAAACACGGTTTATGAACCGGACTATAAGAAGCTCTGAAGAAGAGGATATCTAAGAGCCGGTAACTGGATTTCCTAATTTAGGGTCTCCGCTTGGGAATCAGTACGCTAACTATCGATACATCCAAATAGGCTTATTATTTAATGATATTATTATTTATTATTTAAGTTCAGAGGTGGGGTTTCATATACATGTGACTGATACTTCTATCGTTTGTGCAGCATTGAGGCCCCATCTACATAAAATTTTGGAATCGAATGACATTTTCATTCATGAAAATCGTCTGTCGCGATATGTGGCCACATGAAGGCACGCTTTCAATAATTTTAAAGCCCGCGAGATACATCCTAATTTTATAAAATTTGTTTACTATCTCCAAATGGAACTGACAGATGTGATAATGAACTATAAAACACATTTCTGAAACATCAGAATCAAAAATAAGATTTTTATAACATCTTTGCGCAAAAAAATAGTTCTCTAATTTGACAAAATTTGGCACAAAAAGTTGTGAACCCATTTGGATCAACTTACACCTGAGAATCGTTTTTTTTTTCAAAAATGAAATTTACCAACCACCAACGTTACACTGTAAACATTCCGAAAATATGGCCAATTACAATACTCATTTTCCTTTACAAATTTTCCTTGCACAATTGCAGCTATCAAGGTGTATGCTGGAGAGCTTTTCATTTCCTTCATATTTTGAATTGCTGTATTTCCTGATATGTTGGTGCGAAAAAATAGACAATTACAGCACTTGTCTACATCTTTAATTGTGCACCATTGCAGAATTCTAGCTGTACTCGTATTTATATACTAGATATAAGGTGATAAAGTTTGGGAGATTTACATTTCCTTCATATTTCGAATGACAGTATCTCCTGTTCTATTGGTATGATTGTAAACAGAAATGGGTAATTATAGTACTGACTTACCTATTTAATTGTACACAATTGTAAATTTCTAGATATATTTATAAAGGACAGGAGAAGCAGTGACTACACAAATAGGACAGGAGGTACAGCAATTCTAAATATGAAGGAAATGTAAAACTTCCAAATTTTATCACCTTATATCTCCTTCAAAAATGCAGCTAAAAAGCTGGAATTGTGCATAATTGTAGATCGTGACGGTTGCAATTTTGTACGGCTGCCGACTTTGACAGTCTACATTTGCAACACTGCAGGGCACAGCGCACGATTCAAAACTGAACTCAGAGTAATTCATTTATTTGTAATAAACGGTTCCCTAAGGTTTCATAATGTTTTAAAAAAAGGTTCGCGCGAACCGGTAGGTAGAACCCAATCGGTAGAACCAAACTTGCTATGATTTTGCATTCTTAAGACACACAAAGGTGTCATTATTAGAGATTCTGGGAGTTAACAGAGATCGGATAGAGAATAGAAGATTCTGGTTTAGTATATTTAGTGTCAGAAGAGACTAGCGAATACGTATACCAGAGTGAAATTCATAGATAGGCGGCCCGAATAGACTGGGAAGATACGTTTGCCGTTGTGAAACTGGTAGATACGGTGGCTATAAAAAAAGCTGGGGAGATACGGAAAACCAGGATATGGTCTGGTTACAGCCGTATCCACTTACACTCTACATAAGAGATTCTTCTTCTCCTAACTGCATAGTATCGCCAACATGTTGTAAATTTAGAGTAGAGAATTTTTCTTTGTTGACACCGACATTATTATGTGTTTGCTATAAATAGTTGACTGCGTCAGAGCATCGATCTGGCAGGGCATGCTCGATGATTTTATTAGAACTGGATCTGACATTATCATCTGGTAAGTTTATACTTGGATGATTATTTTACGTGTTCACCAGAATATGGCGCAAAGTTAACCGAGCTTTGCCAACCATTGTTGTGGTTTAAAATAAGGATAAGGATGAAGGAAGAATGATGAGAGCTTCCAGCTGGTCGCTGAAAAGAGTCCTGTGTACTTTAAGACTCCTTAAAAGATAAGGTGACCGTTATTTCTTGACATTATTTTCAAAAAATGGAAAAAAAATAAATCAACTTCTTTTTTAGTACAACTTACAAGATTCTAACTTATTCATTTTCTTTTTTTCAAACTTTAATTTATTTTTTACAACTGCAGTACTTTTCTGCCATAACTGAAGCTGACACAACATGATACATAGAATAAATACATGAATGGCATGAGAGGAGAATCCACCCAATTGGTGAAACTCCTAAAGAAGAATATTTCACTATTGTGCACTGGCACTTACTTCATTGAGAAGATCGCGTGGCCACCGGCACTTAACCTTCTTGTAAGATTTCTGGGAAATGCAGGTAAGTTGGGAAACCAAAGGATTTGGATGTAAGAAAAATTGAAGCGTAGAATTTAACGTAACGGGATCTTACAGCTTCTGGAAACATTAGGAACAAGAAAATCTCGGTGCAAGATAGAGTTTAGAAACAAAGTAAGAAGTATTAGCGGATTCGACGGAATGTTTATTGATAGAAAGAATTGGATTTTTGTAGAATATTGGAAGCTTTGGCTGAGCCCCAAAGTTTTATACTGTATGTCCAAGATGGTTTTGAGTATCATGGTGTAGATAAGTCGTTCATTCTGTAGTGAGAGTTTAGATCGTTTGTTCAAGAAGTCTAGAGAGAAGTTTGAATCGTCTGTTTAGTTCTTTTCGTTTAAGTCTATGTTAGTATGTGGGGTTCCAGATTAGGCGTTCGTCCATGAAAAATCCTAGATACCTAAAACAATCTAATTTTATTTAGTAACTCATATTTAATACTCGTCAACATTTAAATAGTTTGTAAATCCGTGTATTATACTGAAATGTAACCTTACAAAAAAAGAAACCTTACCTAAACCTTTTACAGGGAAATCCAGTAAAATTTTGCTAGAGAAATTATTTATGCAAACATGATTACCAACACAATTAATCTTCAATTAATATTACCGTTTATTTCACAAAAATGGCACTGTTAGAGGGTATTTATTCACTCCCAGCAAAACAGCCACATACCACCGGTGGAAGGATTTTCACTAATATTGATATTAGATTGTTCATGTATAGCCAGACAGCCAACAATGGTCTGAGATCTCCTAGTAAGAACTAACTTTTGGTAATTACATGCCATGGTTGCTCTCCATACTTTGGGACCAATGAATACTCTATCCGTCTCCTTTTGCGGTTCGCTATAATCCACTAGCTTCCTCTAGTTCAATGGATTCCTAACTCAACGCTCCGTTTGTCCCTTTTAGGCGAGAAGAGTAGACGAGAAACAATGGGTAACATATGCAATCAAATCCATCTAAGAAGTTATATGTTTTTTTTAGAGTTTAGGCCGAAGGGAATGAGACGCCAAAATATACTTCAGATATGGCAAAACCTGTTGAGTATTTTTGACATGAAAGAATTGTATTGAGTCTTTTAAAATTTGTTAAATCCTTTATAAGACTAATAGACTTAGGAGTTATAAGACTAATAAGACTAATAGACTTGGGATTTATAAGACTAATAGACTTAGGATTTATAAGACTAATAGACTTAGGATTTATAAGACTAATAGACTTAGGATTTATAAGACTAATAAGACTAATAGACTTAGGATTTATAAGACTAATAAGACTAATAGACTTAGGATTTATAAGACTAATAAGACTAATAGACTTAGGATTTATAAGACTAATAAGACTAATAGACTTAGGATTTATAAGACTAATAGACTTAGGATTTATAAGACTAATAGACTTAGGATTTATAAGACTAATAGACTTAGGATTTATAAGACTAATAGGATTTATAAGACTAATAGTCTTAGCAAAAAAAAAAATATAGTGAGTAAAGGAACGGTTTACTACTTCTGTTGACTTAGACGCCACGGTAGCCGAGCGATTAAGAGACTAGACCCTCTCCTAGCAAAGCTAAGATGTATTGTTGGTTTAGTGGGTTCGATTCCCCAGGTCATAGGCCTTGGATTTTATTTAAATGGTTAATATGAGAAATTTATAGTAAAGTAAATTTGATTTCGGTGTATTGCTTTAAACCTCGTCGTAGCCTTCTTGTAAATTTTCCAAGATTTTTAGTGGTATATTTATCCAAGAAAATTTTAGCTAAGGATTTTATGGTTGTATAAGAGCTGTGACATGAGGGATTACCGAACGAAAGTCTAGCAGCCAACTGCTGCAAGCTGTGCTTTGCACTAATGAGATCCAAGAGCTTGTTACCAGTTCGCTAACCCTAAAATCGTTAACACGTCCTCCTTTTGCCTGGAAAACGTTTTATTGTACATCAACTTCAACGCACTTTTCCTTTTTTCTTTTTTAGTAACTATAACTGGTTGCAATCATTTGTCTTGTAGACGGATGGCGTTCTTACATCACCTTACTTCGTTCCGATGGCCTTTTCACGCTCCTTCGATCTCCCCAGTCAGCTTATTAAAAGTGAGAGAAATAAAAACAAAATATAAATTATTGCTCTCTAATTCTTGAGAAAAAAATTTGTTATCATATTAAAAGTTTTCATTTTCTTTCCTTCTTAGAAAGAGGAAGTATTGAAATCGTATCAAAATGTCCGAAAATACTTCTTTTTACACGTATTACATGTTTTAATATTCACTAAGTAGAAAACGATAGCCGAGCGGTTAGAGGCGAGACCTGTAAAGCTAATACGAGGTGTTGCTATTAAATAACGAGACTGATGCTGCTACAGAAGAACTATGCATGCGCCAAATCCTAACGACCGACAGCTGTGCAGCGTAAAGCCTTCTCTTTCGATTGCAGCGTCTCACGTGTTTGTAGAGAAATCCGTCTGACCGGAACCGTCCGTTTGTGTAAGACGTGTTAGTTTCGTTTTGCCCGAAAACATGATACTACACATATGTTGTAGTAGAGCAACGAATTGTCGTGAAATTTTACATAAAACTGGGTAAAACCGCTACTGAAACTTATCTTTTATTAAAAGAAGTTTATGGCGATGAATGTTTATCACGTGCGCAAGTTTTTGAATGGTTTAAGCGTTTCCAAGATGGCCCGAGAAGACGTCGGAGATGATGACTGCCCGGGTCGCCCTTCCACGTCCAAAACGGATGAAAATATCGGATTATAATTAATCAACATTACTACCGTGAGTTACTTGCTCAACTCCGTGAAAGAGTAAGGAAAAAACGACCCGATGTTTGTGGAAGAACAAGTCATGAGGTTCTCCATCAAGACAACGCGCCGGCTCACACTGCTTTGTCTGTCAAGGACGTTTCTAGCCAAGTACAACATCCCAGTTTTAGGCCATCCGCCTTATTCGCTTGACCTGGCCCCATATAACTTTTATCTGTTCCCTAAAGTCAAATCTGCATTAAAATAAAATGTTTTATAGCAATAGTCTCGTTATTTAATAGCCACACCTCGTATGTATTGTGGTACTGGGATCGATTCCCTGCTCTATGCCTTGGATTTTATTTAATGGTTAATAAAAGAAATTTACAGTAAAGTTTGTTTGCTAGTCGCCTCCGTCCACGACGCCTAAATTTGGTAGTTTTGACGTAAAGCCCGCCTGAAGAAATAGGCAATCCCCCTTTCTATCATTAACGAGTGTTCATATAATTCTGAAGGTTGAAATAGAAATATGAAATGTTGGACCAGCTATAAATTAACTGACATGTAATAAGTAGAAATGATAGTAGTAGCGTTTTTTGTCAACAGATGTAGAGAAGTTTAACACGCATTCATTCGCATACAATGTATTTTAGATGTACTTTTTAAAGAGTTCATTTTATTTTATTTTTCTCACGAACAGCTTTCTAGGGCAATTGTTCTCAAAAATGTGTTCCGCCGACCATTGTTGTTCCTTAAATGCGCTTCTTGTGTTCTATGAAAATACGACGTAATAATAAAATATTCAAGAATTGTAAAAAAAGTTATGTTATTAAAAGTTAAGCAAAGTAGCTAAAGGCAGTATCGGTCAACTATCTGACTTCATAATGTATGATCAGGGATATATTTTAAATACATTTCTAGTTATGCACAATATTATGTCAATCACGAGTTAGATACAAAGAATAGGACAGATTAAATAATTTTAGTTAGCTGAACTATGTCTAAATAGTATAAAGTGCTGTTTGTCTCAAGAATGACAGACAAATTAATAACGCATTCTTTGAATCAAAAATGAGGTGGGTCGTACGCCCCACGGCAGCGCAGCCAAAAGAGGCTTATTGTGCCATCCCCTTTTGGATCTAGTAGTTGAAACCTCCCCTACTAAGGAGGTTGAGGACTATCCCTAATAGTTCTTTTTGCGCTACTATCTCCTTTGGTCTCAAAGAGATTGCAACACAATCGAACAATTTTCTCCTCTTCCTAACACAATCTGCACAACGGTTCCCAGCTAATACAAAATTAAGAGACGATTTCTACTTTTTCCAACGGTTTTTACTTCTTACTTTTCAAAATAGATCGACCCTAAATATACAACCTAGCATTGGCCTTAGTATTAACTATCAAATACTGAAACTACAGCAAACCAGCAAATTGAGGGACAATTTCAATTTATTCCAATAGTTTTTACTTCTTACTCTCAAAAATAGATCAACCCTACATATACAATCTAGCATTGCCCTAAATATTAACTGCCAAATGCAGGAAAAGCAGCATTCTTGTGAAATTAAGAGACGATTTCTACTTTTTCCAACGGTTTTTACTTCTTACTTTCAAAATAGATCGACCCTACATATACAACCTAGCATTGGCCTTAGTATTAACTATCAAATACTGAAACTACAGCAAACCAGCAAATTGAGGGACGATTTCAATTTATTCCAATAGTTTTTACTTCTTACTCTCAAAAATAGATCAACCCTACATATACAATCTAGCATTGCCCTAAATATTAACTGCCAAATGCAGGAAAAGCAGCATTCTTGTGAAATTAAGAGACGATTTCTACTTTTTCCAACAGTTTTTACTTCTTACTTTTCAAAATAGATCGACCCTACATATACAACCTAGCATTGGCCTTAGTATTAACTATCAAATACTGAAACTACAGCAAACCAGCAAATTGAGGGACAATTTCAATTTATTCCAATAGTTTTTACTTCTTACTCTCAAAAATAAATCACCCCTACATATACAACCTAGCATTGGCCTTAGTATTAACTATCAAATACTGAAACTACAGCAAACCAGCAAATTGAGGGACAATTTCAATTTATTCCTATAGTTTTTAATTCTTACTCTCAAAAATAGATCGACCCAACATATACAACCTAGCATTGGCCTTAGTATTAACTATCAAATACTGAAACTACAGCAAACCAGCAAATTGAGGGACAATTTCAATTTATTCCAATAGTTTTTACTTCTTACTCTCAAAAATAGATCGACCCTACATATACAACCTAGCATTGGCCTTAGTATTAACTATCAAATACTGAAACTACAGCAAACCAGCAAATTGAGGGACAATTTCAATTTATTCCAATAGTTTTTACTTCTTACTCTCAAAAATAGATCAACCCTACATATACAATCTAGCATTGCCCTAAATATTAACTGCCAAATGCAGGAAAAGCATCATTCTTGTGAAATTAAGAGACGATTTCTACTTTTTCCAACGGTTTTTACTTCTTACTTTCAAAATAGATCGACCCTACATATACAACCTAACATTGGCCTTAGTATTAACTATCAAATACTGAAACTACAGCAAACCAGCAAATCGAGGGACAATTTCAATTTATTCCAATAGTTTTTACTTCTTACTCTCAAAAATAGATCGACCCTTCATATACAACCTAGCATTGGCCTTAGTATTAACTATGAAATACTGAAACTACAGCAAACCAGCAAATTGAGGGACAATTTCAATTTATTCCAATAGTTTTTACTTCTTACTCTCAAAAATAGATCGACCCAACATATACAACCTAGCATTGGCCTTAGTATTAACTATCAAATACTGAAACTACAGCAAACCAGCAAATTGAGGGACAATTTCAATTTATTCCAATAGTTTTTACTTCTTACTCTCAAAAATAGATCGACCCTACATATACAACCTAGCATTGGCCTTAGTATTAACTATCAAATACTGAAACTACAGCAAACCAGCAAATTGAGGGACAATTTCAATTTATTCCAATAGTTTTTACTTCTTACTCTCAAAAATAGATCAACCCTACATATACAATCTAGCATTGCCCTAAATATTAACTGCCAAATGCAGGAAAAGCAGCATTCTTGTGAAATTAAGAGACGATTTCTACTTTTTCCAACGGTTTTTACTTCTTACTTTCAAAATAGATCGACCCTACATATACAACCTAACATTGGCCTTAGTATTAACTATCAAATACTGAAACTACAGCAAACCAGTAAATTGAGGGACAATTTCAATTTATTCCAATAGTTTTTACTTCTTACTCTCAAAAATAGATCGACCCTACATATACAACCTAGCATTGGCCTTAGTATTAACTATCAAATACTGAAACTACAGCAAACCAGCAAATTGAGGGACAATTTCAATTTATTCCAATAGTTTTTACTTCTTACTCTCAAAAATAGATCATCCCTACATATACAACCTAGCATTGGCCTTAGTATTAACTATCAAATACTGAAACTACAGCAAACCAGCAAATTGAGGGACAATTTCAATTTATTCCTATAGTTTTTACTTCTTACTCTCAAAAATAGATCGACCCAACATATACAACCTAGCATTGGCCTTAGTATTAACTATCAAATACTGAAACTACAGCAAACCAGCAAATTGAGGGACAATTTCAATTTATTCCAATAGTTTTTACTTCTTACTCTCAAAAATAGATCGACCCTACGTATACAACCTAGCATTGGCCTTAGTATTAACTATCAAATACTGAAACTACAGCAAACCAGCAAATTGAGGGACAATTTCAATTTATTCCAATAGCTTTTACTTCTTACTCTCAAAAATAGATCAACCCTACATATACAATCTAGCATTGCCCTAAATATTAACTGCCAAATGCAGGAAAAGCAGCATTCTTGTGAAATTAAGAGACGATTTCTACTTTTTCCAACGGTTTTTACTTCTTACTTTCAAAATAGATCGACCCTACATATACAACCTAGCATTGGCCTTAGTATTAACTATCAAATACTGAAACTACAGCAAACCAGCAAATTGAGGGACAATTTCAATTTATTCCAATAGTTTTTACTTCTTACTCTCAAAAATAGATCGACCCTACATATACAACCTAGCATTGGCCTTAGTATTAACTATGAAATACTGAAACTACAGCAAACCAGCAAATTGAGGGACAATTTCAATTTATTCCAATAGTTTTTACTTCTTACTCTCAAAAATAGATCGACCCAACATATACAACCTAGCATTGGCCTTAGTATTAACTATCAAATACTGAAACTACAGCAAACCAGCAAATTGAGGGACAATTTCAATTTATTCCAATAGTTTTTACTTCTTACTCTCAAAAATAGATCGACCCTACATATACAACCTAGCATTGGCCTTAGTATTAACTATCAAATACTGAAACTACAGCAAACCAGCAAATTGAGGGACAATTTCAATTTATTCCAATAGTTTTTACTTCTTACTCTCAAAAATAGATCAACCCTACATATACAATCTAGCATTGCCCTAAATATTAACTGCCAAATGCAGGAAAAGCAGCATTCTTGTGAAATTAAGAGACGATTTCTACTTTTTCCAACGGTTTTTACTTCTTACTTTCAAAATAGATCGACCCTACATATACAACCTAGGATTGGCCTTAGTATTAACTATCAAATACTGAAACTACAGCAAACCAGCAAATTGAGGGACAATTTCAATTTATTCCAATAGCTTTTACTTCTTACTCTCAAAAATAGATCAACCCTACATATACAATCTAGCATTGCCCTAAATATTAACTGCCAAATGCAGGAAAAGCAGCATTCTTGTGAAATTAAGAGACGATTTCTACTTTTTCCAACGGTTTTTACTTCTTACTTTCAAAATAGATCGACCCTACATATACAACCTAGCATTGGCCTTAGTATTAACTATCAAATACTGAAACTACAGCAAACCAGCAAATTGAGGGACAATTTCAATTTATTCCAATAGTTTTTACTTCTTACTCTCAAAAATAGATCGACCCTACATATACAACCTAGCATTGGCCTTAGTATTAACTATCAAATACTGAAACTACAGCAAACCAGCAAATTGAGGGACAATTTCAATTTATTCCAATAGTTTTTACTTCTTACTCTCAAAAATAGATCGACCCAACATATACAACCTAGCATTGGCCTTAGTATTAACTATCAAATACTGAAACTACAGCAAACCAGCAAATTGAGGGACAATTTCAATTTATTCCAATAGTTTTTACTTCTTACTCTCAAAAATAGATCGACCCTACATATACAACCTAGCATTGGCCTTAGTATTAACTATCAAATACTGAAACTACAGCAAACCAGCAAATTGAGGGACAATTTCAATTTATTCCAATAGTTTTTACTTCTTACTCTCAAAAATAGATCAACCCTACATATACAATCTAGCATTGCCCTAAATATTAACTGCCAAATGCAGGAAAAGCAGCATTCTTGTGAAATTAAGAGACGATTTCTACTTTTTCCAACGGTTTTTACTTCCTACTTTCAAAATAGATCGACCCTACATATACAACCTAGGATTGGCCTTAGTATTAACTATCAAATACTGAAACTACAGCAAACCAGCAAATTGAGGGACAATTTCAATTTATTCCTATAGTTTTTAATTCTTACTCTCAAAAATAGATCGACCCAACATATACAACCTAGCATTGGCCTTAGTATTAACTATCAAATACTGAAACTACAGCAAACCAGCAAATTGAGGGACAATTTCAATTTATTCCTATAGTTTTTACTTCTTACTCTCAAAAATAGATCGACCCTACGTATACAACCTAGCATTGGCCTTAGTATTAACTATCAAATACTGAAACTACAGCAAACCAGCAAATTGAGGGACAATTTCAATTTATTCCAATAGTTTTTACTTCTTACTCTCAAAAATAGATCGACCCTACGTATACAACCTAGCATTGGCCTTAGTATTAACTATCAAATACTGAAACTACAGCAAACCAGCAAATTGAGGGACAATTTCAATTTATTCCAATAGCTTTTACTTCTTACTCTCAAAAATAGATCAACCCTACATATACAATCTAGCATTGCCCTAAATATTAACTGCCAAATGCAGGAAAAGCAGCATTCTTGTGAAATTAAGAGACGATTTCTACTTTTTCCAACGGTTTTTACTTCTTACTTTCAAAATAGATCGACCCTACATATACAACCTAGCATTGGCCTTAGTATTAACTATCAAATACTGAAACTACAGCAAACCAGCAAATTGAGGGACAATTTCAATTTATTCCAATAGTTTTTACTTCTTACTCTCAAAAATAGATCGACCCTACATATACAACCTAGCATTGGCCTTAGTATTAACTATCAAATACTGAAACTACAGCAAACCAGCAAATTGAGGGACAATTTCAATTTATTCCAATAGTTTTTACTTCTTACTCTCAAAAATAGATCAACCCTACATATACAATCTAGCATTGCCCTAAATATTAACTGCCAAATGCAGGAAAAGCAGCATTCTTGTGAAATTAAGAGACGATTTCTACTTTTTCCAACGGTTTTTACTTCTTACTTTCAAAATAGATCGACCCTACATATACAACCTAACATTGGCCTTAGTATTAACTATCAAATACTGAAACTACAGCAAACCAGTAAATTGAGGGACAATTTCAATTTATTCCAATAGTTTTTACTTCTTACTCTCAAAAATAGATCGACCCTACATATACAACCTAGCATTGGCCTTAGTATTAACTATCAAATACTGAAACTACAGCAAACCAGCAAATTGAGGGACAATTTCAATTTATTCCAATAGTTTTTACTTCTTACTCTCAAAAATAGATCATCCCTACATATACAACCTAGCATTGGCCTTAGTATTAACTATCAAATACTGAAACTACAGCAAACCAGCAAATTGAGGGACAATTTCAATTTATTCCTATAGTTTTTACTTCTTACTCTCAAAAATAGATCGACCCAACATATACAACCTAGCATTGGCCTTAGTATTAACTATCAAATACTGAAACTACAGCAAACCAGCAAATTGAGGGACAATTTCAATTTATTCCAATAGTTTTTACTTCTTACTCTCAAAAATAGATCGACCCTACGTATACAACCTAGCATTGGCCTTAGTATTAACTATCAAATACTGAAACTACAGCAAACCAGCAAATTGAGGGACAATTTCAATTTATTCCAATAGCTTTTACTTCTTACTCTCAAAAATAGATCAACCCTACATATACAATCTAGCATTGCCCTAAATATTAACTGCCAAATGCAGGAAAAGCAGCATTCTTGTGAAATTAAGAGACGATTTCTACTTTTTCCAACGGTTTTTACTTCTTACTTTCAAAATAGATCGACCCTACATATACAACCTAGCATTGGCCTTAGTATTAACTATCAAATACTGAAACTACAGCAAACCAGCAAATTGAGGGACAATTTCAATTTATTCCAATAGTTTTTACTTCTTACTCTCAAAAATAGATCGACCCTACATATACAACCTAGCATTGGCCTTAGTATTAACTATCAAATACTGAAACTACAGCAAACCAGCAAATTGAGGGACAATTTCAATTTATTCCAATAGTTTTTACTTCTTACTCTCAAAAATAGATCGACCCAACATATACAACCTAGCATTGGCCTTAGTATTAACTATCAAATACTGAAACTACAGCAAACCAGCAAATTGAGGGACAATTTCAATTTATTCCAATAGTTTTTACTTCTTACTCTCAAAAATAGATCGACCCTACATATACAACCTAGCATTGGCCTTAGTATTAACTATCAAATACTGAAACTACAGCAAACCAGCAAATTGAGGGACAATTTCAATTTATTCCAATAGTTTTTACTTCTTACTCTCAAAAATAGATCAACCATACATATACAATCTAGCATTGCCCTAAATATTAACTGCCAAATGCAGGAAAAGCAGCATTCTTGTGAAATTAAGAGACGATTTCTACTTTTTCCAACGGTTTTTACTTCTTACTTTCAAAATAGATCGACCCTACATATACAACCTAGGATTGGCCTTAGTATTAACTATCAAATACTGAAACTACAGCAAACCAGCAAATTGAGGGACAATTTCAATTTATTCCTATAGTTTTTAATTCTTACTCTCAAAAATAGATCGACCCAACATATACAACCTAGCATTGGCCTTAGTATTAACTATCAAATACTGAAACTACAGCAAACCAGCAAATTGAGGGACAATTTCAATTTATTCCTATAGTTTTTACTTCTTACTCTCAAAAATAGATCGACCCTACGTATACAACCTAGCATTGGCCTTAGTATTAACTATCAAATACTGAAACTACAGCAAACCAGCAAATTGAGGGACAATTTCAATTTATTCCAATAGCTTTTACTTCTTACTCTCAAAAATAGATCAACCCTACATATACAATCTAGCATTGCCCTAAATATTAACTGCCAAATGCAGGAAAAGCAGCATTCTTGTGAAATTAAGAGACGATTTCTACTTTTTCCAACGGTTTTTACTTCTTACTTTCAAAATAGATCGACCCTACATATACAACCTAGCATTGGCCTTAGTATTAACTATCAAATACTGAAACTACAGCAAACCAGCAAATTGAGGGACAATTTCAATTTATTCCAATAGTTTTTACTTCTTACTCTCAAAAATAGATCGACCATACATATACAACCTAGCATTGGCCTTAGTATTAACTATCAAATACTGAAACTACAGCAAACCAGCAAATTGAGGGACAATTTCAATTTATTCCAATAGTTTTTACTTCTTACTCTCAAAAATAGATCGACCCAACATATACAACCTAGCATTGGCCTTAGTATTAACTATCAAATACTGAAACTACAGCAAACCAGCAAATTGAGGGACAATTTCAATTTATTCCAATAGTTTTTACTTCTTACTCTCAAAAATAGATCGACCCTACATATACAACCTAGCATTGGCCTTAGTATTAACTATCAAATACTGAAACTACAGCAAACCAGCAAATTGAGGGACAATTTCAATTTATTCCAATAGTTTTTACTTCTTACTCTCAAAAATAGATCAACCCTACATATGCAATCTAGCATTGCCCTAAATATTAACTGCCAAATGCAGGAAAAGCAGCATTCTTGTGAAATTAAGAGACGATTTCTACTTTTTCCAACGGTTTTTACTTCTTACTTTCAAAATAGATCGACCCTACATATACAACCTAGCATTGGCCTTAGTATTAACTATCAAATACTGAAACTACAGCAAACCAGCAAATTGAGGGACAATTTCAATTTATTCCAATAGTTTTTACTTCTTACTCTCAAAAATAGATCGACCCTACATATACAACCTAGCATTGGCCTTAGTATTAACTATGAAATACTGAAACTACAGCAAACCAGCAAATTGAGGGACAATTTCAATTTATTCCAATAGTTTTTACTTCTTACTCTCAAAAATAGATCGACCCAACATATACAACCTAGCATTGGCCTTAGTATTAACTATCAAATACTGAAACTACAGCAAACCAGCAAATTGAGGGACAATTTCAATTTATTCCAATAGTTTTTACTTCTTACTCTCAAAAATAGATCGACCCTACATATACAACCTAGCATTGGCCTTAGTATTAACTATCAAATACTGAAACTACAGCAAACCAGCAAATTGAGGGACAATTTCAATTTATTCCAATAGTTTTTACTTCTTACTCTCAAAAATAGATCAACCCTACATATACAATCTAGCATTGCCCTAAATATTAACTGCCAAATACAGGAAAAGCAGCATTCTTGTGAAATTAAGAGACGATTTCTACTTTTTCCAACGGTTTTTACTTCTTACTTTCAAAATAGATCGACCCTACATATACAACCTAACATTGGCCTTAGTATTAACTATCAAATACTGAAACTACAGCAAACCAGCAAATTGAGGGACAATTTCAATTTATTCCAATAGTTTTTACTTCTTACTCTCAAAAATAGATCGACCCTACATATACAACCTAGCATTGGCCTTAGTATTAACTATCAAATACTGAAACTACAGCAAACCAGCAAATTGAGGGACAATTTCAATTTATTCCAATAGTTTTTACTTCTTACTCTCAAAAATAGATCATCCCTACATATACAACCTAGCATTGGCCTTAGTATTAACTATCAAATACTGAAACTACAGCAAACCAGCAAATTGAGGGACAATTTCAATTTATTCCTATAGTTTTTACTTCTTACTCTCAAAAATAGATCGACCCAACATATACAACCTAGCATTGGCCTTAGTATTAACTATCAAATACTGAAACTACAGCAAACCAGCAAATTGAGGGACAATTTCAATTTATTCCAATAGTTTTTACTTCTTACTCTCAAAAATAGATCGACCCTACGTATACAACCTAGCATTGGCCTTAGTATTAACTATCAAATACTGAAACTACAGCAAACCAGCAAATTGAGGGACAATTTCAATTTATTCCAATAGCTTTTACTTCTTACTCTCAAAAATAGATCAACCCTACATATACAATCTAGCATTGCCCTAAATATTAACTGCCAAATGCAGGAAAAGCAGCATTCTTGTGAAATTAAGAGACGATTTCTACTTTTTCCAACGGTTTTTACTTCTTACTTTCAAAATAGATCGACCCTACATATACAACCTAGCATTGGCCTTAGTATTAACTATCAAATACTGAAACTACAGCAAACCAGCAAATTGAGGGACAATTTCAATTTATTCCAATAGTTTTTACTTCTTACTCTCAAAAATAGATCGACCCTACATATACAACCTAGCATTGGCCTTAGTATTAACTATCAAATACTGAAACTACAGCAAACCAGCAAATTGAGGGACAATTTCAATTTATTCCAATAGTTTTTACTTCTTACTCTCAAAAATAGATCGACCCAACATATACAATCTAGCATTGCCCTAAATATTAACTGCCAAATGCAGGAAAAGCAGCATTCTTGTGAAATTAAGAGACGATTTCTACTTTTTCCAACGGTTTTTACTTCTTACTTTCAAAATAGATCGACCCTACATATACAACCTAGCATTGGCCTTAGTATTAACTATCAAATACTGAAACTACAGCAAACCAGCAAATTGAGGGACAATTTCAATTTATTCCAATAGTTTTTACTTCTTACTCTCAAAAATAGATCGACCCTACATATACAACCTAGCATTGGCCTTAGTATTAACTATCAAATACTGAAACTACAGCAAACCAGCAAATTGAGGGACAATTTCAATTTATTCCAATAGTTTTTACTTCTTACTCTCAAAAATAGATCAACCCTATATATACAATCTAGCATTGCCCTAAATATTAACTGCCAAATGCAGGAAAAGCAGCATTCTTGTGAAATTAAGAGACGATTTCTACTTTTTCCAACGGTTTTTACTTCTTACTTTCAAAATAGATCGACCCTACATATACAACCTAGCATTGGCCTTAGTATTAACTATCAAATACTGAAACTACAGCAAACCAGCAAATTGAGGGACAATTTCAATTTATTCCAATAGTTTTTACTTCTTACTTTCAAAAATAGATCGACACTACATATACAACCTAGCATTGGCCTTAGTATTAACTATCAAATACTGAAACTACAGCAAACCAGCAAATTGAGGGACAATTTCAATTTATTCCAATAGTTTTTACTTCTTACTCTCAAAAATAGATCGACCCAACATATACAACCTAGCATTGGCCTTAGTATTAACTATTAAATACTGAAACTACAGCAAACCAGCAAATTGAGGGACAATTTCAATTTATTCCAATAGTTTTTACTTCTTACTCTCAAAAATAGATCGACCCTACATATACAACCTAGCATTGGCCTTAGTATTAACTATCAAATACTGAAACTACAGCAAACCAGCAAATTGAGGGACAATTTCAATTTATTCCAATAGTTTTTACTTCTTACTCTCAAAAATAGATCAACCCTACATATACAATCTAGCATTGCCCTAAATATTAACTGCCAAATGCAGGAAAACCAGCATTCTTGTGAAATTAAGAGACGATTTCTACTTTTTCCAACGGTTTTTACTTCTTACTTTCAAAATAGATCGACCCTACATATACAACCTAGGATTGGCCTTAGTATTAACTATCAAATACTGAAACTACAGCAAACCAGCAAATTGAGGGACAATTTCAATTTATTCCAATAGTTTTTACTTCTTACTCTCAAAAATAGATCGACCCTACATATACAACCTAGCATTGGCCTTAGTATTAACTATCAAATACTGAAACTACAGCAAACCAGCAAATTGAGGGACAATTTCAATTTATTCCAATAGTTTTTACTTCTTACTCTCAAAAATAGATCGACCCAACATATACAACCTAGCATTGGCCTTAGTATTAACTATCAAATACTGAAACTACAGCAAACCAGCAAATTGAGGGACAATTTCAATTTATTCCAATAGTTTTTACTTCTTACTCTCAAAAATAGATCGACCCTACATATACAACCTAGCATTGGCCTTAGTATTAACTATCAAATACTGAAACTACAGCAAACCAGCAAATTGAGGGACGATTTCAATTTATTCCAATAGTTTTTACTTCTTACTCTCAAAAATAGATCACCCCTACATATACAATCTAGCATTGCCCTAAATATTAACTGCCAAATGCAGGAAAAGCAGCATTCTTGTGAAATTAAGAGACGATTTCTACTTTTTCCAACGGTTTTTACTTCTTACTTTCAAAATAGATCGACCCTACATATACAACCTAGCATTGGCCTTAGTATTAACTATCAAATACTGAAACTACAGCAAACCAGCAAATTGAGGGACAATTTCAATTTATTCCAATAGTTTTTACTTCTTACTCTCAAAAATAGATCGACCCTACATATACAACCTAGCATTGGCCTTAGTATTAACTATGAAATACTGAAACTACAGCAAACCAGCAAATTGAGGGACAATTTCAATTTATTCCAATAGTTTTTACTTCTTACTCTCAAAAATAGATCGACCCAACATATACAACCTAGCATTGGCCTTAGTATTAACTATCAAATACTGAAACTACAGCAAACCAGCAAATTGAGGGACAATTTCAATTTATTCCAATAGTTTTTACTTCTTACTCTCAAAAATAGATCGACCCTACATATACAACCTAGCATTGGCCTTAGTATTAACTATCAAATACTGAAACTACAGCAAACCAGCAAATTGAGGGACAATTTCAATTTATTCCAATAGTTTTTACTTCTTACTCTCAAAAATAGATCAACCCTACATATACAATCTAGCATTGCCCTAAATATTAACTGCCAAATGCAGGAAAAGCAGCATTCTTGTGAAATTAAGAGACGATTTCTACTTTTTCCAACGGTTTTTACTTCTTACTTTCAAAATAGATCGACCCTACATATACAACCTAACATTGGCCTTAGTATTAACTATCAAATACTGAAACTACAGCAAACCAGCAAATTGAGGGACAATTTCAATTTATTCCAATAGTTTTTACTTCTTACTCTCAAAAATAGATCGACCCTACATATACAACCTAGCATTGGCCTTAGTATTAACTATCAAATACTGAAACTACAGCAAACCAGCAAATTGAGGGACAATTTCAATTTATTCCAATAGTTTTTACTTCTTACTCTCAAAAATAGATCATCCCTACATATACAACCTAGCATTGGCCTTAGTATTAACTATCAAATACTGAAACTACAGCAAACCAGCAAATTGAGGGACAATTTCAATTTATTCCTATAGTTTTTACTTCTTACTCTCAAAAATAGATCGACCCAACATATACAACCTAGCATTGGCCTTAGTATTAACTATCAAATACTGAAACTACAGCAAACCAGCAAATTGAGGGACAATTTCAATTTATTCCAATAGTTTTTACTTCTTACTCTCAAAAATAGATCGACCCTACGTATACAACCTAGCATTGGCCTTAGTATTAACTATCAAATACTGAAACTACAGCAAACCAGCAAATTGAGGGACAATTTCAATTTATTCCAATAGCTTTTACTTCTTACTCTCAAAAATAGATCAACCCTACATATACAATCTAGCATTGCCCTAAATATTAACTGCCAAATGCAGGAAAAGCAGCATTCTTGTGAAATTAAGAGACGATTTCTACTTTTTCCAACGGTTTTTACTTCTTACTTTCAAAATAGATCGACCCTACATATACAACCTAGCATTGGCCTTAGTATTAACTATCAAATACTGAAACTACAGCAAACCAGCAAATTGAGGGACAATTTCAATTTATTCCAATAGTTTTTACTTCTTACTCTCAAAAATAGATCGACCCTACATATACAACCTAGCATTGGCCTTAGTATTAACTATCAAATACTGAAACTACAGCAAACCAGCAAATTGAGGGACAATTTCAATTTATTCCAATAGTTTTTACTTCTTACTCTCAAAAATAGATCGACCCAACATATACAACCTAGCATTGGCCTTAGTATTAACTATCAAATACTGAAACTACAGCAAACCAGCAAATTGAGGGACAATTTCAATTTATTCCAATAGTTTTTACTTCTTACTCTCAAAAATAGATCGACCCTACATATACAACCTAGTATTGGCCTTAGTATTAACTATCAAATACTGAAACTACAGCAAACCAGCAAATTGAGGGACAATTTCAATTTATTCCAATAGTTTTTACTTCTTACTCTCAAAAATAGATCAACCCTATATATACAATCTAGCATTGCCCTAAATATTAACTGCCAAATGCAGGAAAAGCAGCATTCTTGTGAAATTAAGAGACGATTTCTACTTTTTCCAACGGTTTTTACTTCTTACTTTCAAAATAGATCGACCCTACATATACAACCTAGCATTGGCCTTAGTATTAACTATCAAATACTGAAACTACAGCAAACCAGCAAATTGAGGGACAATTTCAATTTATTCCAATAGTTTTTACTTCTTACTTTCAAAAATAGATCGACCCTACATATACAACCTAGCATTGGCCTTAGTGTTAACTATCAAATACTGAAACTACAGCAAACCAGCAAATTGAGGGACAATTTCAATTTATTCCAATAGTTTTTACTTCTTACTCTCAAAAATAGATCGACCCAACATATACAACCTAGCATTGGCCTTAGTATTAACTATCAAATACTGAAACTACAGCAAACCAGCAAATTGAGGGACAATTTCAATTTATTCCAATAGTTTTTACTTCTTACTCTCAAAAATAGATCGACCCTACATATACAACCTAGCATTGGCCTTAGTATTAACTATCAAATACTGAAACTACAGCAAACCAGCAAATTGAGGGACAATTTCAATTTATTCCAATAGTTTTTACTTCTTACTCTCAAAAATAGATCAACCCTACATATACAATCTAGCATTGCCCTAAATATTAACTGCCAAATGCAGGAAAACCAGCATTCTTGTGAAATTAAGAGACGATTTCTACTTTTTCCAACGGTTTTTACTTCTTACTTTCAAAATAGATCGACCCTACATATACAACCTAGGATTGGCCTTAGTATTAACTATCAAATACTGAAACTACAGCAAACCAGCAAATTGAGGGACAATTTCAATTTATTCCAATAGTTTTTACTTCTTACTCTCAAAAATAGATCGACCCTACATATACAACCTAGCATTGGCCTTAGTATTAACTATCAAATACTGAAACTACAGCAAACCAGCAAATTGAGGGACAATTTCAATTTATTCCAATAGTTTTTACTTCTTACTCTCAAAAATAGATCAACCCTACATATACAATCTAGCATTGCCCTAAATATTAACTGCCAAATGCAGGAAAAGCAGCATTCTTGTGAAATTAAGAGACGATTTCTACTTTTTCCAACGGTTTTTACTTCTTACTTTTCAAAATAGATCGACCCTACATATACAACCTAGCATTGGCCTTAGTATTAACTATCAAATACTGAAACTACAGCAAACCAGCAAATTGAGGGACGATTTCAATTTATTCCAATAGTTTTTACTTCTTACTCTCAAAAATAGATCACCCCTACATATACAATCTAGCATTGCCCTAAATATTAACTGCCAAATGCAGGAAAAGCAGCATTCTTGTGAAATTAAGAGACGATTTCTACTTTTTCCAACGGTTTTTACTTCTTACTTTCAAAATAGATCACTCCTATATATAGAACCTAGCATTGGCCTTAGTATTGACTATCAGATACTGAAACTACAGCAAACCAGCAAATTGAGGGACAATTTCAATTTATTCCAATAGTTTTTACTTCTTACTCTCAAAAATAGATCGACCCTACATATACAACCTAGCATTGGCCTTAGTATTAACTATCAAATACTGAAACTACAGCAAACCAGCAAATTGAGGGACAATTTCAATTTATTCCAATAGTTTTTACTTCTTACTTTTCAAAATAGATCGACCCTAAATATACAACCTAGCATTGGCCTTAGTATTAACTATCAAATACTGAAACTACAGCAAACCAGCAAATTGAGGGACAATTTCAATTTATTCCAATAGTTTTTACTTCTTACTCTCAAAAATAGATCAACCCTACATATACAATCTAGCATTGCCCTAAATATTAACTGCCAAATGCAGGAAAAGCAGCATTCTTGTGAAATTAAGAGACGATTTCTACTTTTTCCAACGGTTTTTACTTCTTACTTTTCAAAATAGATCGACCCTACATATACAACCTAGCATTGGCCTTAGTATTAACTATCAAATACTGAAACTACAGCAAACCAGCAAATTGAGGGACGATTTCAATTTATTCCAATAGTTTTTACTTCTTACTCTCAAAAATAGATCACCCCTACATATACAATCTAGCATTGCCCTAAATATTAACTGCCAAATGCAGGAAAAGCAGCATTCTTGTGAAATTAAGAGACGATTTCTACTTTTTCCAACGGTTTTTACTTCTTACTTTCAAAATAGATCACTCCTATATATAGAACCTAGCATTGGCCTTAGTATTAACTATCAAATACTGAAACTACAGCAAACCAGCAAATTGAGGGACAATTTCAATTTATTCCAATAGTTTTTACTTCTTACTCTCAAAAATAAATCACCCCTACATATACAACCTAGCATTGGCCTTAGTATTAACTATCAAATACTGAAACTACAGCAAACCAGCAAATTGAGGGACAATTTCAATTTATTCCTATAGTTTTTAATTCTTACTCTCAAAAATAGATCGACCCAACATATACAACCTAGCATTGGCCTTAGTATTAACTATCAAATACTGAAACTACAGCAAACCAGCAAATTGAGGGACAATTTCAATTTATTCCAATAGTTTTTACTTCTTACTCTCAAAAATAGATCGACCCTACATATACAACCTAGCATTGGCCTTAGTATTAACTATCAAATACTGAAACTACAGCAAACCAGCAAATTGAGGGACAATTTCAATTTATTCCAATAGTTTTTACTTCTTACTCTCAAAAATAGATCAACCCTACATATACAATCTAGCATTGCCCTAAATATTAACTGCCAAATGCAGGAAAAGCATCATTCTTGTGAAATTAAGAGACGATTTCTACTTTTTCCAACGGTTTTTACTTCTTACTTTCAAAATAGATCGACCCTACATATACAACCTAACATTGGCCTTAGTATTAACTATCAAATACTGAAACTACAGCAAACCAGCAAATTGAGGGACAATTTCAATTTATTCCAATAGTTTTTACTTCTTACTCTCAAAAATAGATCGACCCTACATATACAACCTAGCATTGGCCTTAGTATTAACTATCAAATACTGAAACTACAGCAAACCAGCAAATTGAGGGACAATTTCAATTTATTCCAATAGTTTTTACTTCTTACTCTCAAAAATAGATCGACCCAACATATACAACCTAGCATTGGCCTTAGTATTAACTATCAAATACTGAAACTACAGCAAACCAGCAAATTGAGGGACAATTTCAATTTATTCCAATAGTTTTTACTTCTTACTCTCAAAAATAGATCAACCCTACATATACAATCTAGCATTGCCCTAAATATTAACTGCCAAATGCAGGAAAAGCATCATTCTTGTGAAATTAAGAGACGATTTCTACTTTTTCCAACGGTTTTTACTTCTTACTTTCAAAATAGATCGACCCTACATATACAACCTAACATTGGCCTTAGTATTAACTATCAAATACTGAAACTACAGCAAACCAGCAAATTGAGGGACAATTTCAATTTATTCCAATAGTTTTTACTTCTTACTTTCAAAAATAGATCGACCCTACATATACAACCTAGCATTGGCCTTAGTATTAACTATCAAATACTGAAACTACAGCAAACCAGCAAATTGAGGGACAATTTCAATTTATTCCAATAGTTTTTACTTCTTACTCTCAAAAATAGATCAACCCTACATATACAATCTAGCATTGCCCTAAATATTAACTGCCAAATGCAGGAAAAGCATCATTCTTGTGAAATTAAGAGACGATTTCTACTTTTTCCAACGGTTTTTACTTCTTACTTTCAAAATAGATCGACCCTACATATACAACCTAACATTGGCCTTAGTATTAACTATCAAATACTGAAACTACAGCAAACCAGCAAATTGAGGGACAATTTCAATTTATTCCAATAGTTTTTACTTCTTACTTTCAAAAATAGATCGACCCTACATATACAACCTAGCATTGGCCTTAGTATTAACTATCAAATACTGAAACTACAGCAAACCAGCAAATTGAGGGACAATTTCAATTTATTCCAATAGTTTTTACTTCTTACTCTCAAAAATAGATCGACCCAACATATACAACCTAGCATTGGCCTTAGTATTAACTATCAAATACTGAAACTACAGCAAACCAGCAAATTGAGGGACAATTTCAATTTATTCCAATAGTTTTTACTTCTTACTCTCAAAAATAGATCGACCCTACATATACAACCTAGCATTGGCCTTAGTATTAACTATCAAATACTGAAACTACAGCAAACCAGCAAATTGAGGGACAATTTCAATTTATTCCAATAGTTTTTACTTCTTACTCTCAAAAATAGATCGACCCAACATATACAACCTAGCATTGGCCTTAGTATTAACTATCAAATACTGAAACTACAGCAAACCAGCAAATTGAGGGACAATTTCAATTTATTCCAATAGTTTTTACTTCTTACTCTCAAAAATAGATCGACCCTACATATACAACCTAGCATTGGCCTTAGTATTGACTATCAGATACTGAAACTACAGCAAACCAGCGAAATTGAGGGACTTTTCTAACGAAAAGTAATATTATGCTATTAGGGTATAAAAAAAAGTATGACTACTCTTGAATTAGGTTATTCGCCATAAGTCAAAAAGAAAATTAAGAAAAGTGAAAAACTCGCTTAGGAACTTGGGCAGGAAATTAGGTTAGAATTAGGACCCTTCCTACCGAATATTGCTGTAATTTGAATGAAACTTTAAGCGCTTGTTTCATTTTAAACGTATTTTTTTTTTTTAAATTAAAGATATTAATTTGTTTTAAATTAATAATTAAATATTATGACGGCAATAAAATAAAACAGATTTCTGTATCCACTTGCTACAGGTTTTATTGTTTTTCTTTATTTTTCTGTATTCCCAGTAACCAAAAAGGTATTCGACCATTTATTCTTTCCACTCGGAATCTCTACAAGAGAATCTAATACGCTAATCTCTTAGCAGATATCGCTTCCCATATACGTTTATTTATTTTTTTAATGATTTAAGGCGCGTCAGTATCTGAGGTTATTGGCACCCAGAGCTTTTTTTGAGGGCACTGCCGGCCTCCGGACAGTATTCTCTCGTTACAGACAACACTGTCCATCAACGGACAGTGAGCTGATACAAGCTCCTAGGAAGAAAAAAACTTAAGGGAGAGCAGCTCTCCTTGTGGGAATCCAATACGCTAACCACATAGCTAATCCCTTCCCTGATATATAGTACGTTGTTATAGTTGGGGTTTTAATTACGAGTATTTATTAGTTGTTATTAATTATATAATAAATATTGATGGCCTCTGGTAGTATGGGAGCTTTTAATTAAAAAGAAACGAAGCCAAACGAAAATTTGTAATGTGCACCATAAGTTTCTCATGATCATTATCATTACAAAATTTCATAAAATAAAGGCGCACACAAAAAAGGAAGAGATATTAATAGTAATGCATCGGATTTCTATAGGAGGAATTCAGAGGAGAGTTTGGAAATGCTAGGGTATGCTTTATGGTTTGCGTCGAGAGTAATGATTCCTCAGTGAGCCCAAAAGTGCTTTGATTTATTTTTAGTCTTAGGAAATAGTCACCTATTGATACTCGCGGAATCAATAAATTTATCGACTTCCTGGGTGTAATTAATTATTATATATGTGGAAAATAAGTAACAATCTGCTATAATTACAAGTAATTGACAAAACTACTTTTTTCTGGCGTAGTCTACTCTTTAGGTAGAGGATTTATTTTATACTTAGTGTAATTATGCAAATAGTTTGCTTCTTTAACTTTATAATATCCTTGAGTCTGATTAGCAAAATATTTTTTTAGCAGTAACCCCTCTTAATCTAGTGCAACTATTTAAGAATTAAGTTTTGTTTTTAATTATAATGTAAAGTAATCGCCTATTTTTTTTTTCAGGCGTGGCTTAACGTCCAACTACCAATTAGGTGTCAGTGGACGGGGACCGAAGCTCATATTTACTATAAACAATTTTATTCTATCAAATAAAAAGTAGCTTACGCGGGATTCGATCCGGCGATCTCCCACATACAAAGCCAAGCTCTTGACCACTAGACCAACACTCGCCACGGCTTTTTAATTATATTATTACATATAAAGGAAACATGTATAATAATAATAATATGCCTATGCTATCTCTTAGTTTATCGAGCTTTCACCAGCCTTCCGTCTGGTCTTCACATATGATAATGGTTATAAAGTTGGTTGAGCGATCTCCAGTTCAATTCTCGCTTGTGGCTACTTTTTATTCGTTAAAAAAAAAAATGTTAGTAGTAAAGTATGTATTTGGACGTAAAGCCCTGTATGAAAAAAACTCAAAATTACTTTTTTAAACATTACTTACAACAATAATTTATTACTATAGTACAGTAAGAGAAAGTGAAAAATAATCATGGTATACAATTTCCAGAGTTGGTAGATAAAGAAATTTTGGTTGTATTGCCGTAGTAACAATAACGACAAAAAAAAAAAGTCAACTGTCGCTTTCAATGCGCTGTTGGTGATATTGACTGGCGAGATAGCGCCACCTGGTCGAGTTTCTACTCACTACTGCCTCGACCACAACCCTGTCATACGTTGCCAACATATCCTGCATTCGCATCTGGTCCTTATAATGTCAGTATTTAAGATGCAATAAGTGAATTTATTACCTTTCCAGCTTCGAGGCTGATAAAAGAAATTAATTGTCTACATTCTTAGTTTTAAAAATTGGCTTCTCTCTAGAAATATTTGTTTGGGGGGGAGACAGAAAGGAATGATGGGATTATCGATTTTTATACCAAAGTTTTGGCAAATGTATTACTTTCTTCAAGGTAACATAAATTTGTAAAGTTTTATGTTTAACTACATCATCATAACTATTGATTACAACATCATAAAAGTTAACATAACATCATAACAGTAAAACTAGTTTATAGTCTTGAAATTTTTTGAATTTGAATTTTCAAAATGGTTTTGGGAAGTTTTGATTTAAAAGTACAAGAGAAAGAGAGGTAAATGGTACTACCATTTTGAGCCGTTCACTGTATAACTCGAATTAACTCCAAAAGTGGAGAAATTACGATGAAATAATGTACATGGTTTTTTTTTTATAATTCCGTTTATAATATAAATTCAAATAAGTTTACCGTTATCATTCAGCGCCTGCGGCTGTATTTGAGTTGAATTAAGATTTACATTAGAGCACTGAGTTAATCAAAATAGCTATAGAAATAGATTATTTATTACTGAATAGGCAAACAAATTTTGTTGTTAAATGGTGATAATCTTTATTATTTGGGAAATTGATTGTAAATATAAAAAGTTATGACTGAACCAAGTGTTTTGACACACTTAAATTTAAAATATTTCAGAAAGTGGAGTTAATAGAATTTTGCAGTGAACGGCTCGTTTATTCCTTAAATTACGCTGATATTACGCTTACAAGGAATATGCCAGCTAAATAACAAATAAACTACTGTTGGAATGTTCGAAGTGGGTCCAATAAGTTAACTCAGCAAAAGGGCCAACCACATTCATCTGATTTAGACTAAACTATAATAATAATAATAAAGAAACTATTGCGGGAATCTCAAGTGTACTTAGGTCAGTATTAATAAAGGGTTTACAAAAATAATAATAATAATAATAATAGTAAAGAAGGGAAAGGATTAGCTATGTGGTTAGCGTATTGGATTCCCACGCGGAGGACCAGGGGTTCGAATCCAGCTGTTGACCCTTAGATTTTCTCTTCCTAGGAGCTTCTTACAGCTCACTGTTCGGTGATGAACAGTGTTGTCTGTAACGAGAGAACACTGTCCGGAGGCCGGCAGTGCACTGAAAAAAGCTCAAAAAAAAAAAGAGTACAGGAAAGTGTAGCTACACGGATGTTACACTCTGTATCCTGTAACCATAAAATGAGAACACTGTAACCTCTATCTTTGAACCCTGGAACCTCTACTATCTACGATCTATACTATCAGTAGAACTGCTATCTACGATCTACGATCTATAATATCAGTAGATCTACTACATACGAACTACTGTCTATACTATCAGAAGGTCTATACTATCTACAATCTATACTATCAGTAGATCTACTATCTACGAACTACAATCTATACTATTAGTAGATCTGCTGTCTACGATGTACAATCTATACTATCAGCAGATATACTATCTACGAACTACTGTCTTTACTATCAGTAGGTCTACTATCTACGATCTATACTAGATCTACTATCTACGAACTACAATCTATACTATTAGTAGATCTGCTATCTACGATCTACAATCTGTACTAGATCTACAATCTGCGATCTATACTATCAGTAGTTCCAATCTACGATCTATGCTATCAGTAGTTCTAATCTAAGATCTATCTATTAGTAGATCTACTATCTACGAACTACTATGTTATCTATACTATCATTAGATCTACTATCTACGATGTACTGCTATCTACGATCTGCGATCTATAATATCAGTAGATCTGCTATCTACGATCTACAATCTATACTATTAGTAGATCTCCAATCTGCGATCTATACTATCAGTAGTTCCATTATCTACGATCTATACTATCAGCAGATCTACTATCTACGAACTACTAACTATGCTATAATATCAGTATGTCTTCTATCTACGATTTATACTAATCAATAGGTCTACTATCTTCGAACTACGATCTACACTATCAGGATATTTCTAACCTAATTTTTCTTTTTAGAAATTTGCTCAAAATAATTTTTTGTTCAAATAGTGGAAACGTTTGATTTTAATGATAATTTTGTGATTTCAGCGTACAGATGAGAGCGGTCAGGCCATATTGTGCGGGACACTGATGTGAGACTTGCATGGCAGTTACATGGCAGCTCTTATAAGCATTGGTAGGTGGTTTGCTGCCGACGGCCTACTTTTAAATGTAAGTAATTCTCATTTGCTTTCTAGTAAAAAAAAAATAAAGTAAAGTAAAGGTTAGTGATATAGGCCATTGAGCTTGGTGTTGGAACAGCTTAAATCCGCCCATGTATCATGAAAAGGGCCAATCATTGGCCCTTTTCGATACCATTTTTTCCGCTATGTGACAGAACTTATCTCAGAAGCCATATCCTTACTATCCTTAGTGATGTCAGCTGGCTTCTTAGCAGCATCTGAAAATTCTTCGATTGTCTAGGTGATTGCCAGTAATAGCAATTGATGCCACCTTTAATAGACAGTTATTTTGTTAATGAAGTACTTATACTTCGATCTATACTATCAGTAGATCTGCTATCTACGATCTGTACTAACAATAGATCTGCTATCTACGATCTGTACTATCAGTAGATCTATCTACGATCTACGATTTATACTATCAGTAGATCTACTATCTACGAACCACTATCTATAATATCAGTAGGTAGTACAATATATAAATGGTATTTATAAAATTAAACTTTTTTTAAGCAAAAATTTATTATGAATAAGTGAGGAAGCGTCGACTTAGTTTTTTCCAGCCCTCATATAAAGTAATGGTTAATGTGCAAACAAGACCACTATAACAATAAATAAATAAATAAATAAATAAAATAGTAAATTGCGAAACCACAGACTTAAATCAAATATATTCAAACTAATCAAGATTGCAGCGGTAACAGGCCAACATTTAAGTCACCTGATTATTCTACAAACAATGTTTAACCAATGATTTATTAAGAACTAAGTACTACAAAACCGAGATGGAAATTAGTAGCACAGTTTGCCTGTTTTAACTCCATTTAGACCTTGACAATCTACTCTGTTTGAACAGATTCTTAAATGGTAACACGTGTGCAATAATGTTTAGCTTTGCAGCTACTTGCCGCCTCCGCTGGAATGGTGCCGCCAAACATAGTGGTGAACGGTGAGAATGGGAAACGGGATATCTCCTTACTGGCTGTTGGTAAAGACAGCTGCAGTAGAATTGCATTTCCTATCTTGTTTGCTAGTGCACATGCAACTTGTCCTTGACCATGACAGCGAGACCATCGTAACGGAGAGAGTAATTAAACTTTCTTATTGACTGAGCCTTTTAATTAACTCCTCTATCGGTTAACAATGACCAACAAAGTCAGTTTTCTATTTCAATTTTCCTCTAAGTACTAAATGAATTGCAAATTCATAGAACTATATTACAGTTAGTAAGTTAGACTTTGTGTTTTCCGACCAGATTCAATAGGCTTTTCCGACTGGTAGTGGTAAGAACGCGTGTGTTTGCCGTATTTTACACGTGAAGCTTTGGCCAAATGCGGAGGGAAGTTATTGCAGAATTGTGGCTGACGTAATCCCGCTGTACAGTAATTTGTGTACCAAAACATTAGTGTAGCATAATCGGCTTCAATTCTATTAGTTGCTCTTGATATAAATGGTCTCACATCTACCTCACCCAGCCTTGTTTTAAAGCTTCACTAATTGCACATTTGCATCTTTAATAGACAAATTTTTCAGAAAAAGTGGAATTATTTACTTAAATTTTTAAGTGCGTATTACACATAATTTGAATTGGGACATTGTGCAGCTTAAGAAATGTCTGAATGAGCTAGCATTTTGTGGGAGATACATGCTCTTCTTACACAATAAAATTATTTGAAATTATACCTTGCATTAAAATATGCAATTCCAAAATTTATATCTACAAGAAATTTTCATATAGAATCATTAGTTATTTTCATTTTCTCTTAGAATCAATAATTCCTTGCCCGTTAATCTCGGCAGCACAGAACCTAACTGTAGCTAGTTTGCCTAGGCTAACCGAAAACCTAAATTTCGGCTTCACCCCGTACACTCCTGCTCTCACACCCTCCTATTTAGAACTGTAAGGAAATAAGGAAATAAAATCTAAAATAAGGCAGATTCGAACTTAGAAACAATTAACAAATTTTTTAGCCACTGTAATATAATTATTCTTTACAAAATATTGAGGTTCTGTCAGATAAAAAAAAAAGAAGCTACATTTTTTGTTTTTGATGAAGAATTATTTATAATTTATAACGTTTCGATAAATGTAATGCACTTTTTTGGGGGGTTTATTCTAAACATAATTTATTTTAAAGTGAGTGGGTAGATAACAACAATGAATAGTTCAAAATTCAACTATTTTTGAAACATATATTTTTTTTTGAAAGAGAAGCGGTATTCTGTATGACTACAACCTTTAATTAGATCTATAATGCCTCCCACTGAGTCCAAGTGAGTCCCTGCAGCGACTCCAAGTGAAGAAACAATAAACGGTACATAGTTTAGATGAGTTCCGGGTTGAGAAGTGGAGAAAATAGAAAACTATTTCCTGTAGCAAACTTATACCTTATTTACAGTGCTCTAAATATTCTGAAGAAAGCTCTCCCTTAGAGGGTTTTAAATCAGGGCATTCCCCGGTAATAAAATAATTTACAAAGGTAGTTACGATAAGTTTGAGGTGTAATAGTGGGAGCCAACAGCAAGAGATAATAATTCCCTGTAACCAACTTATCTCTCACCGAGACCGAGACCGAGACGAGACTTGAGCAACCGAGACCGAGACCGAGATCGAGACATGATATATATCTCGTCGAGAAGTCTCGGCCTCGTCTCGTTTTTTCAAATATTAATTTTTAGCTACAAAATTATAAAATTGTGTTCTTTATTAATAAATACGTAATCATTACGGGTATTGAATTAATTATTAAAAGATACGATTTTATTATATATGTTCAATATTACTACATCTATTTGACTTCGAATTACATAAGTAAAGTAAGCAAAGTAAAGTAATCGCCTATTTTTTCAGGCGGGGCTTTACGTCCAACTACCAATTAGGTGTCGCGGACGGAGGCGACTAGCAAACATATTTTACTATAAATTTCTCGTATTAAACATTAAATAAAATCCATGGCCTAAGACCGGGAATCGAACCCAGTACCACAATACACATTAGCTTCGCAGGTCTCGCACCGCTCGGCTGCCACGGCCCCCTTCGAATTACATAATTTTTACATAAATCCACTAAATTTCACTATTCATATCATTCATTCATTCAATTTCATAAATTTCACTATTAATAATCTAATACTTTGAACTTTGATATTATTTGAATTATATTTTAGAATTTTGGAATTAGTGAATTTGAAAAAAAAGACTATCTATGCACCTAAAAAATATTGCCACAAATTTTCGTTTTTAAGATACACTTTGCCCAAGCATTGATAGCTTTTACTGAGTCAGAAGTTAGAGAAGATCTTCTATTGGTCATTATCATCGCAGCTTGCGAAAATAATCTTTCCGATGGCACTGAAGTTGCACAGATACTAAAATTATCTTTCGCTATTCTAGACAAATTTTTGAAGGAATTCTCAAGTGTTTTCCACCATTCTAAAATGTCAACGTCTACTGGTGCTTGGTCTAATTTGGTGTAATTAATTATTTCTGTTTTCCATGCTTCGGTGATATTTGCTGATTTTTGAGCAAATGGTGCAAAAATATTGATGCAGTCGTCGTCGTCGTCGTCAAAAGGCGAATCATCAGATTCTTGATCTTCACCAACATAACTAATGGAGCGGGAAGTTTGTTGGGAGGTGTATTTTTTATTTCACGAATCGACTTGTTATAGCAGGCAGATATGTTATTTGGGTCTTTCATTTGGCGCGTTTTTAACATTTTTTTGAAATTATATAAAGATATATAACAGTAATAGTAATATATGATGCATTGAAGTGTAAGTAGTTGTCTTCTTTTACACACATTTTCATTACAAATATATAAATTAAAATAATTATTAAAAAATAATAACATTTTTTGAAAAGATTATTAATAGCAAACCGCTTTTAATACTTAAACAAAAATTCAAAAAACCGAGACCGAGACCGAGATATCTCGACGAGACCGAGACCGAGACTTGAGCGACCGAGACCGAGATCGAGATTGCATAAAGTCTCGCCTCGTCTCGGTCTCGTGCAGCACTAATTGTAATCTAAATATTTTGAATGAATCTTCTCCAAGAAGATTCTAAATGGAGTATTATCCTCTTTCTAACATTTGGTAACTACCTAGTCTCTCCAGGAAACGTGGGAGATCTCCATCTACGCCAACAATGCTCGCTAGATGTTCTCCCCAGGGCCGGATTTTTCTATAGGCTAACTAGGCTTCAGCCTAGGGCCTCAAGATCAAGAGGGGCCTACATTCAAATTGTTAGCAAAATTAAAATTACACTATTCTAAAAACAGTACCAATAACAACATGTTTCATTTAACATATTGATATATATCACAGTAGTAATGTATTTTATTATCTCTCATGTAATTTACAAACTTAAAAAATGGGAGGTGAAAGGGCCTCATAAGTGGAATAGGCTAGGGCCTCTTTTCATCTAAATCCGGCCCTGTTTCTTCCGACTACCAACACCTATGTTGTAAGTAACACTAAAGTTGCTTTGAAGAAAACTATCATTACTAGGGTCGTTTGAAAAGTCCGTGCAAAAATAAAAACTACTTAATTTTTGGGGGTAAACCTTTTTTATTTTTCAACATAGTCTCCTTTTAGGCTTATACACTTCGTCCAACGCTGCTCTAGTTTGTTGATCCCTTCCGAATAATAGGATTTGTCCAAGTCTGAAAAATAGCCATTCGTTTCTGCAATCACCTCCTCGTTTGAATAAAATCTTTTTCCCGCCAGCCATTTCTTCATATTGGGGAACAAATAGTAGTCCGAGGGAGCCAAGTCTGGAGAATAGGGGGGATGTGAAAAGAGTTGGAACCCTATTTCCATTAATTTTGCGACCACAACTGCTGAGGTGTGAGCTGGTGCGTTGTGATGGAAAAGGACTTTTTTGTGGGCCAATCGTGGGCGTTTTTCTTGCAGCTCGGTTTTCAAACGGTCCAATAACGATGAATAATATGCACCTGTAATAGTTTTACCCTTTTCCAGATAGTCGATGAGGATTATTCCTTGCGAATCCCAAAAGACAGTCGCCATAATCTTTCCGGCCGAAGGAACGGTCTTCGCCTTTTTTGGCGCAGATTCCCCCTTGGTAACCCATTGTTTAGATTGTTCTTTGGTCTCAGGAGTGAAGTGATGTATCCATGTTTCATCCACAGTGACGAAACTACGCTTAAAGTCATGCGGATTCTTCTGGAACAGCTGCAAACCGTCCTTGCAACACTTGACACGATTTCGTTTTTGGTCAAGCGTGAGAAAATCACTCGACTTCCTCGATTCAAACGAATGCCAAACACAAAGAAATAGACCGATCTGGCTGAAACTTGGTGTGTATTCTTCAAAGAGATGCTACTAACTAAACATAACCTCGATACGCGCCAGTAGTGCTATCTCTCTGACTTTGCACGGACTTTTCAAACGACCCTCGTATACTGTCGTAAATGAAAAAAACAATAAATTCAATCTGTATTTGCAATTATTATTATTTTTTGTTTCTCAATATTTTTAAAGATAAATCGTTCAGCCGGTTTTGATAAAGTCCAAAAGGTTGGGAAAAAACTATGAGTTTTGTACTTTGATTAACCGATTTTCTGCTTGCTGAGGATTCTGTTAGGACAGGCATAGCCTGGTCTCTATCACCAACTAGTGGGCTAGCTCCTTACATTCTATACCTACGTTATATCCAAATATGTAAAACTATATCCAGTTTATTAAGGACCTTTCCTTATCTCATATCTTGTAGAATCAGATTTTAGTACATAGTTAAAACTGTCCAATAGAAGCTTTGTATAAGGGTTGATCGCCAAAAACTGCACGAAAAAGGGTAACATTGAAAAACACCCAACTTTGACAATTTTTTTTTCTCTTTTTCTATAAAAGATAAAATTCCCAAAATTTCTTTAAAATTTAGGGCAAATCCTCCTTTATAACTGTAATTTTTTTTTTGCAACAACACAGATCTAATAGATTTCGAGAAAAAAAAAATTCTGAAAATGGGCTAAAACGGCTTTTTCAAAAATTGTTACCTTCTTGTAAACAACGTAGCGCCTAAACGCGCGTACCGATTTTAATGAATGAGGTGTCATTCGATTCAAAATTTTATTTAGATGTGTTTTTTTTTTTGAGGTCCTTGAGGCTGTAAATCTTACAGGAGAGGAGTTAGCCCTTAAGTAAGTTAGTTAATTTTGAAAGGTTAGACCTTTGTTGGTTCCTTCTACTGAAATTGAAGTAGATGTAGTTTCTAGTATTAGGCTCAACGATCTGAATAAAAGAAAATTAAAGGTAATTTCAGTAGAATTTTGTACTTTTTATTCTTAATTTTCTTTTTCATTAATTTATGTAGCTTCCACTCTAAGGCGCTCTACTGATGGAGATGTAGGAATTCTTCATTAAATTTCGTATTAAAAACATAACCAAAGTACGTACAACTGTACAGATAAATTTAAATACATATTTTTACGAAATCAGCACTCAAAAATGATGAGTATTTTACAGTTTTGGTAAAATAAGTTACTGTAGAATCGGGTGGGCGGTAAAAAAAAAAAAAAATGTTTTAGTGCAAACAAAGATACAAAAGTGGGCGGTTGGTATATAAAAGCTGCCCCAGGAGTTAGGGTGGAACAGTTCTTTCCCTTTCCCTTTGTTTTTTATTTGTATCTTCAACTCAGTTAGTAATCTTTACCAGCTATGTTTTCAAAATGTTTTTATCAGCTACTGCTTGTACTTTCACATTGTGCTTGTATCACCTTACGCCCAGATTTATGCGATTTAAAAATTTTTGTTTTTAAACACTAAATCGTCTTTCTATAAGTCCCAAATATTACGTATCTAATATTTCATTAATAGACTAATTTTCTATTTTAACTTAATTTTACTGAAAGAGTTTAATTATCCCTAATGTATGTGGTTGATACTGCCATTAATTTATTCAAAACACGTCCTAATTTGAGTAAACAGCCTTAGTAGAGCGCTATGTTTTCTTGTTCAGCGCTCAACTTATGACGAAAATTTGACTCGGCTATGAATAACTAGTAATTCGCCGCTATACTTTCTTAAGCCAATATAAAACATTAGATTCAAACAGATTCCAATCAAAATATACTATAAAAAAACATTATTGCGAACAAAAAAAAAATTACAATTTATTGTGACGAAAATTGCATGTAATTCGTTGGATTACCAAGTTTATGGTCGCTTATGTAGAGCATTATGGTTTCAAAATAAATCTCAACGTATTCGTATTAGGGCTTATTCTACCATCTTTTAATTGTGAAGTTTGTAAGGAGTTAGAAGCTACTTCTATTCCACATACGAGGTGTGTTCAAAAAGTAACGGGAATTTTTAAATTTCGCGGGTTTGGAGAGTCTGATTGTAAATTTTTTTTTTTTATTATGTTGATACACATGCCCCTGAAGTACGATAAAATTTTCAGTAATATTCATTGTTTACTTCTTAAGTGGCAGCCGTTAAGGTTAGACGTGTTTTTCGAGCTTGGCGATTTTTGTTTGTTAAAAAAAATGGATCAAAGAATTTGTATTAAATTTTGCGTAAAAAATGAAATAAAGTGTAATAAAGTGTGTGAAATGTTAATAAAGGCATATGGTGAGTCTGCTATGAGTAAAACAAGGATTTACGAGTGGTATAAGCGTTTCCAAGATGGCCGCGAAAACGTTGAAGATGACGAACGACCTGGACGTCCAAGCACATCAACAACCGATGAAAACGTGAAAAAAGTGAAAGAAATGGTTATGAACGATCGCCGAATCACAATCAGAGAAGTCGCTGATGATGTTGCCATATCAATTGGCTCATGCCATGAAATTTTTTCGGATGTTTTGGGTATGAAACGTGTGGCAGCAAAATTTGTTCCAAAATTGTTGAATTTCGAACAAAAACAGCGGAGAATGGAAGTTGCTCAAGAGTCACTCAATGAAGTCGACAACGATGCGGATCTACTGAAACGTGTTATAACAGGTGACGAAACATGGGTTTACGGATATGATGTTGAAACTAAGGCTCAATCGTCCCAGTGGAGGCATTCTGGATCGCCAAGACCGAAAAATGCTCGACAAGTGCGGTCGAATGTGAAGGTTATGCTCACTGTGTTCTTCGATTTTAATGGCATAGTGCATTATGAATTCTTGCCACAAGGTCAAACAATCAATAAGGAGTACTACCTACAAGTTCAACGCCGTTTGCGTGAAGCAATCCGAAAAAAACGCCCGGATTTGTGGCAAAACAATTCATGAATTTTGCACCACGATAATGCACCTGCTCACACTTCATTGCTTGTTCGTGAATTTTTGGCCAAAAACAAAACTTTAACGATGCCCCAGCCTCCATATTCGCCAGACATGGCTCCATGTGACTTTTTTCTATTTCCAAACATAAAGAGAACATTAAAAGGCCGTCGTTTTACAAGCATAGATGACATTAAAAGCGAATCGCTGAAAGCTATCACAAAGATCGAGTTTCAGAAGTGTTTCGAGGATTGGAAAAAGCGCTGGCACAAGTGTATTGTATGCGAAGGGGACTACTTTGAAGGCGACAATATTAATGTAGATGAATAAATAAATATTTTTTTCAAAAAACGAAAATTCCCGTTACTTTTTGAACACACCTCGTACATTTGAATAGAAATTTTTGTGGAGAATTTTATTGCATAATCTAATAAATTTATCAAATACCTACGGGAGAAAAATTGAAAACAAAAATCAAAACTATATTTTTCTTTAAAATATTTAGTTTTAAATAATTAACCAATCAGAATATCAAAGATAGAGGTATGGCAGTCACATTAACCAATCAGAAGCTGGCACTTTACCTGTGACTACGCCCCCTTCCTATCGTATTGCAATACTCACACGACTTCCTCTTACTACTATCCTCAAGTTTCTAACTAACAAATTTTTAATTGCTAAACGTTTGAGTTATATTTCATGCTTATCATTTTAGAAGTAATTACTCTACCTCTCTCTCAGAAATGCCCTAAATAAAATTTTTGTAAAAATGTTTCCAGTAAAAGTTGTAGATTAGTGTTTGTAATCCATAATAAAATTGGTTTACAGAAAAAAAATTGGAGCCAATTGCGTGGAAATCACCAACAATGGCGGAAAAAACTCTTCAGTAAAGTGGCGATTCGGATACGCCGAATTTCGTTCGATATCCAGAAATCCAGTACCGCGTTGGATTCTAATTAATAAAAGTAAAGTAATCGCCTATTTTTTTCAGGCGGGGCTTAACGTCTAATTACCAATTAGGTGTCGTGGACGCCGCCCCGTCCACTATACTTTATACTTTACTATAAACAATTTTTTTTCTAACAAATAAAAAGTAGTCATACGCGGGATTCGAACTAGTGATCTCCCACACACAAAGCCAAGCTCTTCACCACTAGACCAACACCCGCCCCTAGGATTCTAATTAATATTATACAGGTATATCTTAAAGAAAAAGGAAAAAATCTTTTTAGAAATGTGGTACTTTCTAGTTGACCTATATTAACCAAAACTTCACTGTTTTGTACCTAAGCGAAATAACAAAATTCAACTTCGTGCTATTGGTTCGTTTTTCGGTTACGGTGGTTATTCCGGTGGATTGAATTTAGAAGATTTAATTCCATATTTCTTTTTAATATCTTCTTTTGTTTGAAACATTTTATTTTGAAATTCTTTTACAGTTAATGTTATTAATCAGAATCTTTATCGTTTGGCGCTGTACTTTGTATGCATCATTTAGTAATAAAATATTTTTTCGTCTATCAATAATAATATTGAAGTCAACCAACTTATCAGTACAAATTTTAACTCTCAATAAATATGTTATGTTAACTGCAGAAAGATAAAGTTATGTATTTAAAGAAATCTGGGTAATAACCAAAATATATTTTTCATCAAAAATACTTTTCTTTTATTTTGGTACAGCCTTTCATTTGCATCATGTTTCCTTGCGGTGATGAAGGTCGGACGCGAGGCATGATGACCTGACGTGGCCCCAGGTCAGTTTGTCTGTTTCTACTTCAGCCTCAGCTCGATATCTATTCATTCGGCATACCTCAACGCCAGCCGAGTTCTGTTCCCATTAAATATTTCTTAATTCCTAGTCATTGAGAGATGATGTTTAGTGCAGCTATCTGCCAGTAGATGGATCTGCGTGTATCAGCTTGACAATTTTATAGAGCGAATCAATAAACTATTAAGGAGAGTATATGCCCTTGCCTTGCCTCTTGTAATCTAGAAATAGAATTAATTATATTAAAACATTAAACCACCTGTTAATGGGCCACAGTTTAATACACCTGTAATTAGTAAGTCTGAGATCCATTCTACTATATCTTACTCCCCATGTGGAGCAACTATTGCGACTTTGAAATTTCGTAACTTAGATTTCATCGAAAATAAATTCCTGGGTGGTATAGTTCAATTTTAACTGGATTCCTCATTGCACCCAGTCTTCTTTAAAAAATATTTCAAATAAAAATTTCGTTTTTAAATTAACAAAATTGCAATCCTATATTTAATAAATTGAAACTTTTTTCCCAAAATGTGATTTTTAGAATCTTCTGAGACGGGAATTAATAAGTAGAGTTCGTATCTGAGCTTGATGAGGGACCCAATGTGGTACACGGATGGCTCCAAGGCGGAGGAGGGTGTAGGAGCGGGAGTGCACTGCGCTAAACCGAAATATAGCTTTTCGGTTAGCCTAGGCAAACTAGTTTTTCAGGCTGAGCTAGCTGTAATTAAATTCTGTACTGCCGAGGAATAAGTAAGTCTAGGATCGTGATTTTCTCGGACAGCCAGGCTGCTCTAAGAGCTATTGGTTCCTTTCAGGTGAACTAAGGCTGGTATAGGACTGTCTGGGTGCCCTGGCTGAAATCAGTTACCAAAATAAGGTTTTTCTGGTGTGGTGTCTGGTAGCCGGTCATTCAGGATATAAGAGAAACGAAGTAGCAGATTTGCTGGCCCGTGAAGGCGCTGCAGGAGATTTCATTGGCCCGGAGCCTTATTTTGGAGTTTCCAAATGCCTTAAGAGTGGGGTATAATTAGATTATGGGTGCAGAAGAGGTCTCAGAAGTGGTGGTTGGCCACCACTGAGCAGAGACAGGCGAAGAAGTTCATCAAGGGCTACTCGGCCAAGGCTGACTGCAGATTTTATCCGTCAAGGCCGTGTGGTTATTAGGATAATTGCAGGCCTACTGACCGGGCCACTGCAGGCTCAGGAAGCACATGAAGTTCAGAGCGTGGCGGATGATAGCCTATGTAGGTTCTGTCAGGAGGAGCACCGCGCGTATTGTGTCAGTGTGAGGGGCTTGTCTGGTTAAGGATGTTACTCCTCGGGGAAGAAAAAACCGAGGCCACTCTCCAGCATTAAGAGTTTGATTAAACGGACGGGTCTAGAGAGTGAGCTCTAGAGTAGTGGGAGCCATAATACTCGTAGATCCATGGGGTCGAGGTGGCCTAGGCCTTCAAGGCTGCCCTGCTAGAATCTATCTATCTGAGCTTGATCGTCGCGTTGCGTATCCGATCTCTCATCGCTTTATCCTTCTATACTTCTTAAAAACGTCATTTCAATCGCCTGGAGGCGATTGTTTTAGGGCTCATGATTCGATTCCATTTCTAAAAATGAGGTTAAACGTTGAGAGGTAAGGTCAACTTTTGTTTTTCCTTGTCCACTTCTTTTTTTTTGTACAGAAATTTTGTTTCTAACGGAGAAAATTTTGATTGTAGCGGCCACCCTTGCGTTAATTTATTCATTTAGTTTTCTGCCTACACTTATTCTTCACTCCCTTAAAAAAAGGAACTGGCTCTACATTTCGTCACTTGATGAAGATGCTTATTTGGTGCTTATTTCTGACCTTAATACTGCGCAGGTTTTACTCTCTTTTACTTCCTTGTAGTATTTATACTTTATTTCTCTTCCCTAGCTCTTCAAATTATCTCTTACACTGAGAACTGAATATTCAGAATCTGAATATTTGGGCCGAACAGACGGTTGAAGATAGTTTAAAAAAAACTTATGGAAGGACGTGGGCACGGACCGCCATCCAACTTACCTTAAACTTGGCCGTGAAGGGGGGCCAGCGCGGCTGCTAATTAGAGAGCCATCGTCTAATTGGTAATAGAGTTCCCTTAAAAAAAGGAACTGGCTCTACATTTCGTCACTTGATGAAGATGCTTATTTGGTGCTTATTTCTGACCTTAATACTGCGCAGGTTTTACTCTCTTTTACTTCCTTGTAGTATTTATACTTTATTTCTCTTCCCTAGCTCTTCAAATTATCTCTTACACTGAGAACTGAATATTCAGAATCTGAATATTTGGGCCGAACAGACGGTTGAAGATAGTTTAAAAAAAACTTATGGAAGGACGTGGGCACGGACCGCCATCCAACTTACCTTAAACTTGGCCGTGAAGGGGGGCCAGCGCGGCTGCTAATTAGAGAGCCATCGTCTAATTGGTAATAGAGTTCAGTGGACTCAACTTTTCTTTAAACGAAATAAATTGTTCATCAAACATTATTCACAGCGACACTGCTAGACAGTGTTCCATCTTTTTCTGCAAAACAGTCCTCACTTACTAGAAATAACCTTAATGCAATCTGCTAATTTCTTACTAACTCATCTTCTTCCAATTTTTACTAAACTTCAGTTGGCTTTGTTGCGTTCCCTCTGTCCTAGGTTCATTGCGATTTTGTTAAATTTTAAGGAAATTCATGTCCGAATTATTCACGAAGTATTCACTGAAAATGCATGAAGTGTATTTTCCCCTAAATATGAAAACGTGGTATATATTTCATGTACACCTCTTAGGACGTAATAATGTATTTACATTAATTACTTCATTTTATAAATTTTTGAACAAGAAAAATATTTTCTTAAATTATGACTTTTTAAATGTATTTAATTTCCAACATACATGTAATAATAATAATTGTCTTTATTAATTATATTTACATTTATATTCACAAACATCACAAAATTAAAAAAAAAAACACCTACAAAAGAAAATAACTAAATATACTACAATCATTTTATATTTTAACTGAAGACACACCTCTTGGTCTTTCTTGGACCGTCAGAGTGGAGTCCTGTTACTCAATAAATACTCTAATGAAAACAACAGTAAAGGAGCAAAATACAAAACTGAAATTCAAGAAAAACAAAACAAGCTCCGACTTAAACATATAATGAAAAAATAGAAGTCTGTACAAAGGAAACCAATTTATAGACATTATTTTAAATTTTACTAAGTCCTAATTTGATAGGTATGCTTACAATATTTTATTAAGCATTTCCAATCTTTCCCATTAATGTACTCAAAGTATCTCACTGGCGGCTAGAAAATATTTCCAACCTACATGTACTCGTATTTTTGGTTTAAAAGATCTTTAGGAAAAAACCTATCTTTTCTAACGCATCATGGTCTTAATTTATTTGGAAATGTCTACAACCTCAAGGCAAACGTGTAATCAAAATGGGAACTTCTATGATTTGGTGAAGGTTTTTCGGATTCATCTGTTTCGGAGGAATTGGAACGGACGCTTGGTCAAACCGCATTGGTTCAGCTAGGTTGTTGTTCAGTCTTTTGTTTTGTAGCGTCTTGTCATGTCTGTTCTCTGGTTCCACGCGAGTTGAAGGTCTATGAATAATGCTCTAGATGTTGCACTTTTTCCTCGTACGAGATTGGGTTTAGGTTGAAGTAGATGGAGGCAATCACACCTCCTCTTAAATTGGTGCCCGGGTCATTGGGGACAAATAGGCCAAATCGAGAGCTTTATTTAAAAGCTTTCAGCATGCCGTTTGAGATAAATATGTGAGGCTACAGGGTGTATTCAACCTCGCAGCATTCATCTTTATGGATACTCTGTCCTGTTGCCTGTCGAATGTTGGTTAGTTCTTCAAGTGTTCATAGCGGCCAGACCCTAAACTAATTCCTTTACGAAAAAATCTTGAACAAAATTTCCGAATATAAAAACTAGAAATATATAGATCAATCCAAATTATAATATATTCTAACTTAATTGTAAAATAAATTTAATCAAAAAATATTAATCGCATGCTTTGATTTTTCTCATCAAAATCAAATTATGTAATATGTAAAATAGAAAGTAAGTAATTGCTTCTCAAAATATGCAAGTCTAGTTGAGAATGCAGTTACATTTTTTAGCGCATATTCAAAATGTTAAGTTATTGTACAATGCTAGTAACTACTGGGTCTCAATTCAATAAAAATATAGGGAATTGGTTGAGATTGCAGTTTAAGTATCGTTTCATACATTTGCAGCTGAGTGCAATTTTGAATTTTTTTAAAATTCAAATAAAGATACATTTATAAATTCCAGTAAATTTTGACTAGCTTGCACAAAATATTCAATACAAAGCTAAATTGTAATAAGAAATCTGGCGCAAATTAACTTGAACAGACTGAAAACAGGTTCAAAAATTCTAATCCATTTTTAGTGTCTAGTATTAATTTTTCTTTTCCTACAGGAGATTGTAATGTGGTAGTGTCGAATTTTCGTTAATCATTTCCTATCTGAAACATCCTTTTTGAGGTGCCTCAAGACCAAACCAAAAATCATACAACACCTCGAACAGAAGGATTTATTGGTGACCCTAGTTAGAGCACTTCCTGTAATCCTGTCTATTTTATTAGAGACAGGAGTCTGGTATGCGTGTCCTGGAAAAGGAAGCATAAAAATTTCTTCTTCGAAGGACCGATGTTTGAGTCATACGAGCCTTCTTCATACTGACATATGACTAGAGCCGTTTTCCCTTCGTCTTGACAAAACCAAAACTATAACATTGCTTAAGTGATTGTAAAGAGGAATTTTATTTACTCAATGGCCTCTTATAACGATGAAACTGAAATACAGCGAGCTAACACTATCTAGTTTGTGAAAAATTGTGAAATTTTGGAGTAAACTTTGTAGAATTCTATTCATCATTATTTTTGGTGACTGATTCATAGTTTCAATAAGACGAAAAAAATTACTGCCAGTTTCAGTCATGATATATTTTTATTATGTCTAGTTTTCGATCTAGGGACTAGGTTATCTTCAGGGCTAATTTACAATGTCTGCCAAGCAGTTTGTGATCTCCATATGCATTTATGCCTTTCCCTAATACTTAAACTGTTAGGCCAAAGTGGTAGAAGAATAAAGGCTTCTAGATAGCCTAAACCTATATACCAATTTTGTAATTACTTAGCTCATATTTACTTAAGTAGAACACACACATTTCTTTCTCGATTTTATTACAGAGCCGTTTATATTAGATTCGGTTTATGGTTAACCAGCTAAGGAATTGCAACGATTTCTCCAAGCAGACGATAGGACAAGTTCTTGTTTATTTTGTAGTAAAGCTGTTTCTTAGGCGCATCTTACTCATACTTAATTAGTGCGTGTCCCTAGGTAGCCGTAGGAAAAAGTTACTACTTTATTTTTCAGTCTACAGCAATTGAAAAAAGTTGATTTATATAAATATCATCGAAGATAGGGTTTCTATATTATTGACTCAATAACTCGAAGTGTTTTTAACTTCTGAACAGAAGAACAAATAATTCGGCTGTAAAAACAATGAATTCGTTTTATTTTGAACTTTGATTTGTTGGGTGCATGCGGTGTAATACTTTTAACTGATTCCAAAACGTTGCACTAAATTGTCACTGATACGTGAGATAATATTTCTGCTGTCTGTTACCACTGCCAACTTGATTAAATTTGATTATATGATTGTATATTTAGTTGAACTATTAATTCAGTTAGGATTCATGACTAACCTTTTAACAAACTATTTTGTTGGTTACTTTTGCTATTCTGTTAGTTGTTTTCTTTTTTCTCACAATCTGTCCAGAGGCTTTGAGTTGATTATTCCCACCCTTGAGGGAACGTTTCTGAAACTACAGTGCTATTTAAAAAAACACAATGTACGATTGGGTCGGCATGGGTCGACTAGGTCGAGACTCACGGTCAGCTTCTGGAGGTGTGCCATTTGCCAATGGGATGATACGTCGCATGCTGTAAGTAACTACCTTTCCATCTCAAAAATCTTTAAGGGCTTTAGGTAGCGAGGGTATAGCCACTGAAACTAGATGGAAATGCCTTGGTCGCACCAAAGTATGGCCAAGGAGCCCCTGTCATCAATCGCCCACATTTAGGAAGCAAACATCCCAGAATAGTAACCCAGCTCAAAAACAAGTTCCTCATACATCTCTGCTAAACCACCACTGTCACAGTAATGAATGACGTTTGGGGGGTCGTTAAGTAAAATTGAAGTTGTTTGCGTTGCTATCCTGAAAATTTCAAAAAATCGCCAAGATCTCAGAATAAATCTCCTTCGGGTTAATCCACAAGCCTCGCTGAGTTCTCTTGTCCATTCATTTACAAGAAATCATCGACCTAGCAACAGGCAGCCAATATCACTTCAATATACACATTCAATTGATCTGCAAAATGTGTTATCTATGATTAAGACGGTTATGAAGGAGATTGTAATTGTGTTATTTTGTTGCAGATGTCGAGTAGAGAGTGCGGGGAATTGCGAGGTTGCCGCCTTTCCGGAAGTCGCGGCTCTGTCAAGGTCTCCGCTGCCGGCCAGCCTGCGGGTCCATTGCAGCCCGCTGCACCGAGACCCACCAAACCTTGCTGTCTGTGCTGGTGTTGCTGTTGCACCTGTTCTTGGTAACTATTTTTCTCTTACAATCCTAAACTAGTGATGTCGTTTGTAATGTGCTTGTTTTTTGAAAGGGTTTGCGAGGAGTAAACGCCGAATTGAATAGAAGTGAAATTTGGTTTTTGAGGCTTTATATTTCATCAGATATAAATAAAAAAAATGTTTTTAATTATTCATTGTAAGATTGAAAAGGGACATTACGTTTCAAATTAGATTTGAACACTTATCACAAAAGAATAGCGCCAAAAATATCATAGCACAAGAGCAGGGACACGGTAAGTAAAAAGAAACCAAGTGTCTGCAATTTTTTTTTACAAATACAGTCGAAGCTCTCAATAACGGACACTGCCCGGGGGAAAGCAAAGTGGCCGCTGTTTGGAGGTGGTCGTTAGAAGGAGGTAGGCAAGTTTCATAATGAACAAATATGGTTTTTTTTCCCCAAATATCCACTTAAAAATTGTTTATTATTAATAGATTTAAAAACGTGCATAATTGCATAATTATTTAGCTATATGATGTGCATCAAATTTTTCTTAATTATCCAAAAAATTTATCAAAAAACTACCATATTATTGACTTATTTAATAATTTTTATAATAATCATCACATTTATTTATAACAATAATAATATATGGTAAAATTATCATCATACTAAAAAATAATATTTTATTTAAAACATTTCTCTATAATTATCAAAAAAATCATAAATACAAATAGCAATATAAATTTACGTTGAATTTTTTATCCACATTTAACTGTTTTTATTACTTTATGAAGGGTAAATTTTTGCTAAACTTAATGGACAGACGCACTTTTACCATATAACTCCTCAACATTGTAAAAATATTCACTAATTTTGTTTTGCAAGCCGTTTTGTTTTTTCAATGCGTAGATTCCATCTCGGTCCTTCAAAATATTGGTAATCTGAGTTTTTCCAACTCCAAACTAATTGTACATAATTAACTTTTTGTTAGAAATTATGCAAACTCACAGAATAATTGAATTTCTAAGAAAAATAGAACAAACCTTTCCGGCAAGTTGACGATGGCTCGATTTGGTTTTTGCAAAACTCTTCCAACACATTTATTTTCTCTTCTAGAGTTAAGTCACTTTCGTCTGAGAGAGATATCGGAAAAAATAATATTGTTCTTCTAAAATAATATTGAAAAGCGATTAAAATGGTACAAGATCTATGAGCTTATATAGGAAACTTTAGGAAAAACCAGAAAAAAAGGAAAAACTTGAGAGGGGATAATTATTTTTATCACCGCGTCAAACGAACTTTTAATAATAAGATGGTCGTTGGTGGGAGGTGAAACATTTAAACCGTTCCCCAAAATCAATATCCGCAGCCGTTATGTAGTGTCCATTAGACGGAGGTTCTTTTTTGTAGAAAGTTCATAGGGGTAAAACGGGGAAATCCAAAAACTGTCCGTAAATGGAGGTGGTCGCTAGTGAGTGTCCTTTATGGGAGGCTCGACTGTAAATTAAAAAATTAAAATTATTTCATTCGTACTAAATTAGGTTTAAAGTCTATACTGTATCAATTTTTATGGAAACGAACATTCAAAAGTTATTTCTCATAATTCTGCTTATTACGGTGGAACCTTTCTTTCACGATCAGTGTTATCTTGCCGAGTACAGGTTATGTTTGTTTGGGAAGAACTATTCTTAAATAATTTATAAATGCCCTACTCATGTCCTTTCAAAACTCGAGAGTTCTCCTTATTATTGTGAATGATACGTACTGTTTTTTTTTTGGAAATCACATAAACTTGGAAATAGCTCCCTGTAGTATCTTTAATTCCATCTTTTTTTTTTTTTTTAATAAACAAAATCCACTATTATTTATTCAACTAGTTTATAAAACTGCATCAAAACCGCACCATAACCTTTCGCTATAACTAAACAGCCCATTAATAAATTATGTTCCATCACGCTATTATCATTATTAACCCTGACTTACTGTACAATTTTCCTTATATTAGGTCAACATTTGGGAGTGGCCTATCTAGGCTACTAATTAATTTTACTTTAAATGTCATAAGCTTTAACATATTAGTTTGCCTACTAGCTGGTATTTCTTTAATTTGTTGAAAGTTTTGATTGGGAAGTAAATATTTTTTGCATAAGCCAGAAGTTGTATCAATTCAATGTGGTTGTGTGGTTCCAAATCATTGTTTTGCTGTTTCATTCGTAGTTTGTAAGTAAGTTTAGAACGCCTAAAACAATAGTTTCACTATTATTATTATTCTTTAGTTTAAGTTCAGAAGTTGTGGTATTAAAATTTGTCTTAATGTTAACCATGTAAGAACTTATATCTTAAAAACTAAGATATGACAAAAGTATTGAAGTGCCACATATGAATGTGAGTTACGGTTTTTCAAAAATTAGAATCCATTAAAAATAAATTAACGGACGAGATTTCGTGTAAAACTTTGAAATACGAGCATTCAACATCGAAAAATCTCCTTAAAAATTCATATTAATACTGTCCGGTTGGATGAGTTGATCATCTAAAACTACACGAAAATTTTTAATTTGCATTATAACTACCTATTTAATTAATGTTTGGAGTATAAACAAACGTAACGTGCAATTATTTTTTTTCTGATTATATTATCTGGTAATTTGTTGAATATTTAATAATTCTTTTTCAAAATCTTTTCATGTATTTTCTAATTGTTGTTTAATTAAATATTACTTTATATATCTAACTATATTAATAAAAATCTATTCACTTAATACGAATATGTTATTATTTTCTCTTCATTTCCTTGTAATGAGAAATATTTAATTTGTGGGCTGAAGCTCACAGTTTACTATAAACAGTTTTTTTTAAGAAATAAAAAGTAGTCATACGCGGGATTCGAACTGGGGATCTCCCACACACAAAGCCACGGTCTTGACCAATAGACCATCACATGCCCCTGCTTAGCCATAATAATAAAAACAAAAAAAAAAACGTACCTTTTTTTTGGCTTTGCGATAAGTTCAAGCCAGCTGGTCAAAAATAGAAAAAAAGTTTTTGATTTATGAGAAAGTTCATAATACTCGTAGATCCAAGCAACTATAGAAGCCATTCTTAATTCAATATTAAAAATTTGTAACCTGTATAATTTATAGGAGACTTTCTAACTAAGGTAGAATAGCCTAATTTACTAAGTCAGGAGCAAATAGACTTTAGCAAAGGTCACGGTTAGCTGGATAGATTTTACTTTGGCTTCTTTTGTAGATACTTAGTTAAGAAAAAAGTGAAGCAAGGTATTTGCTCTCTTTATCGATTTTAAAAGAGCCTTTGAATCGATTTCTCACTGAAGCTGTGCAGAAAATTTGTAATCTAGATATTTATTGGTCAATTTAAGCGATCTAGGTGCTAAATTTTCTTTTGGGTTTAAAATTTCTAAGTGGGTTCTGCAGTTTAAGGTTTTACTTTAAGCCCTATAATTGTAAACTTTTTTTCCGATATAATTTCCTAATTTGTTAATAAAAGAGGCCAGCATCAACTTGGAGAGAGGAACTAAGCGCTGAGAGAACTTTATGTTGATAAAATGGCTTTTTTGTCTTCTACTAGGTCCGGTACTATCTTCCGTTTCTAACTCTACTGCGCCATCCAAAAAACGGATTTTAGAACCCTTAATAGTACTATAATAGAAATATCAGTTGAATTACCTGTGAGGTTAGCATGTTGGATTCCCACGCGCAAGTTCCGGATTCGAATCCAACTACTAGCCCTTTTTCTCTTCCAAGGAGCTTCTTACAGCTCACTCTCCGGAGGCCGGCGGTGCACTGAAAAAAGCTCCGGGCGCCAATAACCTTAGATGTTGACTGTAGATGTTACTGCCTTAGCCTTAAATCATAAATAAAATTACAAAAAACTAGCTCCATTCAAAATATATACCTAATTTTTGTATACCTGTAACATAGTTCATTACTTCAATGTCACTTATTTAACGAAGTTAAATATGATAGTTGTTTTAAACTAAAAGAGCTTTTATTTGCTCAACTCTAAAAGCAACAACATTTAGTTTTTGAACCTGTAACAAAGTTTATTATATGCATGTTACTTATTTAACGAAGTTAAAAATATTAGTCGTAATATATAAACTAAAAGCTTTTATTTGCTCAACTCTAAAAGCAACAAAATTTAGTTTTTAAACGTGTAATTAAGTTCATTACGAGTATGTTTATAAAGAGGTTGCAACAACTTTCGTCAAATTATTTGATTTCATACACTATCAAACCATAAACAGTACGTAACAATTAATGAACAAATTTCCCTATAAAGCATGTATACAGTTTACGATTAAACTTTTTATGGCATATTATTGGAAAACTTTAATTTTTTATGTTATAATATTGTTTATGTTATTTTTTATCATATTTTGTACGTAAATTGATATCTTTTTCTGTAAAATATGCTCCAAAGCCCTGAAGATGTCCTAGTCACTAATTGAAAGCTTGGCATTAAAATAAAGTAATTAATTTTTGAATGAAATAGGCTATATTATTTCTTCTTCTTGGATTAATGAATCAGCTAGCTAACAAAAATGAAAGTTACTCTATTTACAGCTTGTTTTTATTGCTCCACTTTACAAGCTTGTAGTTCACAAAGCTGTTATCATAGTTCTTGATAAAGAAGGTTACATCGACAAGCCAGTATTTTTGGGATTATAATAAACTCTTAGCAAGAAAGTCTGTTACCACTTCAATAAGTGTTGAAGGCTCGACTGTAGCTCCTATGAAGCCCTAAGAAGTAAGAATTGGTACAGAGTTAAACTTTTTAGCAAAAGGGTTGTCAAGTTTAGAAGGATTTATGCATGGATTTCAGTTAAAGAAACAAAATGGATACACGTATGGCAATTTTTGATCATAATAGAAGCTAATGTAACGGTTTGATGGTATTTTAGATAGAAATACAGCTTACATAACCACTCGTTATGTGTTTACACAATAAAATAGCACTTAAGCGAGACTGTTAACTTTGTGCTGATCGTTTGATTAGAATAGTTTGACTACTTAGCATTGATCACTGCCATTCTTCGAGTAAATTTTAAAGTGATGCTTCCATATTCCTTAAAATTGGTCCGCTATTTATTTAAATTGAAGGCATCCTAGCTACATTATGGTAGAAAGAGAGTAATACGTAATTAGAGTCTCTGGCTTTGATAGGTTGCTCTTATCAAGGTGAATTTTTACGTTCTCTACCTGGGCTTATATGTTATCTGGGCAAAACGATATTAAGGGCCTGCTAGTAATACTGCATTTTTATTAGAAAACGATGTTCAGCTTTAACTTGTTCAAGTAACTGACTAATACAAATTCCCCAAGCTTGGAGCAACATTCCCAACTATCTCGGTTCCAGTAAGCTACAATGTAGGACTAGGTCACAGTGTACGCTCGATTTTCTTATTGTCTGTTCAGTTGATTTCCAGTAAGGAATGACTCCTGTGGCTGTCTCCATTGCGGTTGCATTCCAGCTCTTCTTCAAAAGATCTTTCCCTAATTTTCCGTAGTGCCAAAGTAGAATTTCTTAAATGTCCAATGCAAGCATTCCTCTAAACGCAGCATGTTTATTTTTTTGCGTTTTTGCCATACAACCCCAACATATTTGTTTGAAGTCGTATTGTTATCCAATTGTTAATTTTATAATCTATATCAGTGCTTCTTAAACTTTTTGCGACCGCGACCCCTTTTTAAAGTAATAATTTCTTTAAGGCCATAATTATAAATATAAGCTTATATACGAAAACATCAGGCTGTAATTACGTAAATTTATCCTCGATTTTTTTTAAGCAGGAAAAAATTGAAATTAGTAAAAATAAAAAATCGTGTATAAATTTTAGGCTTATATATTTAGAAAAATATTGATAATTATAAAAGAAGTTAAAACATCAAATTAATATCAACACTTTTTAAAAATAAAAAACTTAAATATAAGTTATCACACATAAACTTTTATTGAAAAACTAGAAAACAATTAAAAATGCTTCGTATTAAAATCGTTTCATTATTTTTAATGAGAAGGATGTGCTTGTTTATCTTCGCACAATAAATTAAATCTGGGATAAATATTTGTTATTGAAGGTCCCATAGCATTTTTATACTGAAACGGTACTTTGTTTTTGTTGACGTTAACAAGTTGAAAATGATGATTCACATAAGTATGTGGTGGCAAATGGCAAAAGAACTTTCAATGCTTCGTCAGAGATTGTTGGATATTCTTTTTTTAACTCCAATCCAAAAAGTTGCTTAACTTTTCTTGGGAAATTCAAGTTTAAGACTTCAGCATCAGCAGAAAGTTCTGCAAATTCTTGCTGTGCCTTTAGTGAAAAATGTTGCACTTGATCCATTTTCTATCAGGAATGGTTTCAATACCCAATCAAAATTATTAGATTCAATATCTGAATGTAAATATTTTTGAAATTGATTTTCTAAGTTGTCCAAATGACCAAGTATAATCTGTAGTACTTCCTGAAGACAGCTTAAACTTAAATTATTATCAATTGTAAAGTCACTCATGCTGTTAAACATTTCATAGGAGTTTTCCAAACGATTAATTTTTTTATGAATGCTTTTACTTTATTTATCAGATGGAGATTGTTAGTATTTTCTCCCTGAAGAGATATGTTTAGTTTATTTATATTCTCAAAAATATCTACAGGTATTGTGATATAAGAGGTTTAATTTTGAAGTGTTTCATTACCATCGAAATTTCAAACCTCTATATCTCTTTTCCTATTCTTTCGGTTTCAATGAAACCTTTACCAAAATGTAGAGTAAAGTTAACTCTATAATTGATTAAAGTTGCATGGTTAAACTATTCTAATAGTTATTGCGATGTAAGAGGTTACATTTTGAAGGGTTTTATTTCCATCGAAATTTCAAACCTTTATATCTCTTTTACTATTCTTTCGATTTGCAATGAAACCTTTACCAAAATGTAGAGAAAAGTTAGCGTCTTTTCTCAATACTTAGTTTTACAGTCGAATCGTAGAAAAAACGCCCATATTTAATGCAGTTTCTTGCTTGAAAGGACGCGCATTTACCGGAAAATCTTCTTTAGATTAAAATTAGTCAGAATTGAAATAATTATAGAAAGAGATTTCCGGGGGCGTAAGCCTGAAGTCAGTGAAGGATGAATGCTTTTAGTTAGAAGACTGGCTGCCGTCGCTTTATTTCTGTTAGTTAAAATGAATTTAGTTTCATCAATATAGTTGTGATGATTAGAAGTTGCGCGAAGTTATTTTTAACAAGGCCATATTAAAGTACCTATTATGTAAATAAAATATGATTCGAATACGGAGGGAGAATTCCATTATTCACTGAGGCAGCAATCAATATTAGCAAACAGCTAGTCATTTTGTGCCATAGAATTCAACAGTCTAACTACTTAGCTAGCACTAAATGGTTACGCTAGTGGTTTTTCACTCTTATCTAGAACTGTTTGACGTGATATTCGGCTGGTTACCTTATGTGGTAAGATTATATTTGTTTATCTCCTGTTCTAACCTTATTGCAACCTCCATTTCCAACCTATGTACTTTAAAGCAAGTGAAAACTAGTTCACTACTAAGCTGGTATATCTTTGAACGCATACTCGTACATGAAGTTGTGAGCATGCTCGTAAATTTACAAAATTTAGGTTTTTTTTTTACGCGAGGATGCATTTTTGTGGAGAAAAATTCTCGCAAAAGTATCTCGGACTGCACTTTATTTTAGTTTTTATTTATAAATTCTCTAATAATGCTACTTTTCGAGAGTTTGTCAAAAGTGGATCTAACTTCTACCATATTCTTACGGGCGGCAAGAAACTACTCTCGCCACGTTTTTTTAAGTCTCTCCCTTTATTTTCAAAATGGTTGGTATCACGAAAAAATGGAAAAAAATATATTTATTTAGATGAATGAGATAGGTTCACGATAGTCCAGAATGCTTGCTAACTTAATTTGTGCTGATTTGGGAGGCCTCGTATGTCGTTAGGCATCATTCCTTGGATGAGAACATGTACAAGATCAAGCTGCTGTTCTGATGGACCACCATTTTATCTTTGGCCTGTAGAGGTTCTAGCCTGCAGAGGCATTTATTTAGGGCTAGCATAAGTCCAATCCAATAGTCAGCCATCAAGACGAACGGCACACCTCCTAGTATTAATCTAGCCTTATGCCTTCTAGATTAAATCCAAAAACATCTTCATAGGTTGTACCGTTGTAAATAGATCCAGTCTCTGAACAGGCTACGGCAGATCTCCCATTGTTAACCTCCAGTTGGCTTTGGACACCAAATTAGATATTGAAATTTTTGCAGAAGAGAATTATTATTATTTGTTTATTTATAGTAATTTAAAACGTATCAACATCTGAGGTTATTGACGTCCGGAGCCTTTTTCTAGAATAGAATACAGATGGGATAATCCAGTATCCTTAAATAGATAATTACAAATTTATTAGCAAATCCTTAATTATTACTTGAAAGAAATCATAAAATGTTAGCAGAAAAGTTGAAACGTGTATTGGCAGTGTAATAATAGAATTTCATCACATTTTGCCACACATCTCCAATATAAGCACACTTTAATTCGATGGCAAGAATACCTACCGATCGTCGTAATCAAGAATTGTTTACTGGATCGCTAAAATTTTCCCAGTGAGTCACTAGATGACCCAGTGGGTCATAGGTTGCCAACCACTGCGTTAGAGTTATGGTCACTACAGTAAAAGTTGTGAGTGTTCACATTAAATATAAGTAGTAAAAGTAATTGCTTATTTTTTTAAAGGGCTTTACGTCCAACTACCGATTAGGTGTCGTGAACGGAGGCGACTAGCAAACATACTTCACTAATTATTTCCCATAATAACGGATTAAATAAAATCCAATGTCTAGACCGGGAATCGAACCCAGTACCACAAGACTTATTAGCTTTACAGGTCTCCCCTCTAACCCGCTCGGCTACTGTGGCGTCTAACAATATATATACATATATTTTTAAGCAATCAATAGAGTTTTTGTTGAATCAAACAAAACATAACGATTTGCGTATGAACAGTTAGTGTAATGCAAAATGGACTGTTGTTTTTGGAGTTTAGGAGCTGTATGGCCACAGTTATCTTCTGCCCTTCGCGAGAACCAGCAGTCATCAACAGCGTGAATGTTGAGTACATCGATCGCCTCCATATCCTGCCCTAGTTTTGTCTGCCACAAACTAAATAAAAGAGAAAAAATCCATTAGAATCAGTAATCATTACGCTATAAACATAGAAGCGTTCCTCCCAGTGGGTGTTTTTTGAACTTTAAACACTTGTTGCCGCAATCACATGCTTTCTAACTACACTTATTGCATCATTCTTAATTATTATAATATCCTATAATTACTATTCAGTTTATTGCTTTGATTTGGAGTAGGTTTCATATAAACAGGTTCAGAAAGTGTTAAGCAAACAGTTTCCCTCAATATATTTAAACTGCAAAAATTATAAATATTGTTCATCTTTCATTTTTTGGTGACTAATAATTTTTCACGTCAGGGCTTATACTTATTTAATAAGTATAAGCCCTGAAGATGACCTAGTCCCTTATTTCGAAAGCTTGACAAAAAATTATGTCTAATATTGGCAATAATCCTTCTTCCTTTTGTGAAAGACTGTCAATAAGAATTTAAATTATTTACGAAAAGTTAGAATCTGGATAATTGTTTAAAAAAGAATCGTTGTAGTGTTAGTGTTTTTTTTTACATAATTATAATAACTCAAAATTTTAGTGTAGTATATGTACCGCTGAAGCGAGTACAAGGGAAAGGACTAGCTATGCGGTTAGCGTATTTGATTTCCACGCGGAGATCCCGGGTTCGAATCCAGCTGCTGGCCCTTAGATTTTACTCTTCCTAGGAACTTCTTACAGCTCACTGTCCGGTTATTGACAGTGTTATCTGTGACGAGTGAACACTGTCCGAAGGCCGTCAGTGCACTGAAAAAAGCTCCGGGCACCAATATCCTGAAATGTTGCCATGCCTTAAATCATTTTTAAAAAAATAAATAAATAACTCAAAATCTAAAAAACATTTACGGATATCATAAAGACATACAAAAAAAAAAACTAGATTTTTATAACAATTCATATCATTTAAGTAATTTTGCTGCATTAAATTTTCATTAATATTTTTCAGAATTTATTAGCTCTCACAGACCATTAAGCTGGCCATTTACATCTATAAAATATTTTTGGTTAAAATATCAATAAAATGGATATAACGGGTTCATAAATTGCAATGAACAAACACTTTATTCCAAATTATTCTTCTGATTTATCTTTATTATACTCTTTATTCTGAATAATCATCACATAAACTCGCACATTAAAATAGAAATTGTTGGTTATTATCCAAATTTGGGTCACCGGGTTAAAACGAAATTTTAGTATTGAATTCTTCTTACAGAAGAATACGAGACCACTATTTCCACACAGTTAATACGAGGGTTGTTTGAAAAGTCCGTGCAAAAATAAAAACTACTTAATTTTGGGGGGTAAACTTTTTTTATTTTTCAACATAGTCTCCTTTTAGGCTTATACACTTCGTCCAACGCTGCTCTAGTTTGTTGATCCCTTCCGAATAATAGGATTTGTCCAAGTGTGAAAAATAGCCATTCGTTTCTGCAATCACCTCATCGTTTGAATAAAATCTTTTTCCCGCCAGCCATTTCTTCATATTGGGGAACAAATAGTAGTCCGAGGGAGCCAAGTCTGGAGAATAGGGGGGATGTGAAACGAGTTGGAACCCTATTTACATTAATTTTGGAATTACAACTGCTGAGGTGTGAGCTGGTGCGTTGTCGTGATGGAAAAGGACTTTTTTGTGGGCCAATCGTGGGCGTTTTTCTTGCAGCTCGGTTTTCAAACGGTCCAATAACGATGAATAATATGCACCTGTAATAGTTTTACCCTTTTCCAGATAGTTGATGAGGATTATTCCTTGCGAATCCCAAAAGACAGTCGCCATAATCTTTCCGGCCGAAGGAACGGTCTTCGCCTTTTTTGGCGCAGATTCCCCCCTTGGTAACCCATTGTTTAGATTGTTCTATGGTCTCAGGAGTGTAGTGATGTATCCATGTTTCATCCACAGTGACGAAACGACGCTTAAAGTCCTGCGGATTCTTCTGGAACAGCTGCAAACCGTCCTTGCAACACTTCACACGATTTCGTTTTTGGTCAAGCGTGAGCAATCGCGGCACCCATCTTGCGGATAGCTTTGTCATGTCCAAATGTTGATGCAAAATATTATGTACCCGTTCATTCGAGATGCCCACAACACTAGCAATCTCAAGCACCTTCACTCTTCTGTCATCCATCACCATATCATGGATTTTATCAATGATTTCTGGAGTAGTAACTCAACAGGGCGTCCAGAACGTTCAGCGTCACTTGTGCCCATATGGCCACTCCGAAAATTTTGAAACCACTTATAAACTGTTCTAATCGAAGGTGCAGAGTCACCATAATGTTTATCAAGCTTCTCTTTAGTCTCCTGAGGCGTTTTGCCTTTCATAAAGTAGTGTTTAATCAACACACGAAATTCTTTTTCTTCCATTTTTTGAAAATCACTCGACTTCCTCGATTCAAACGAATGCCAAACACAAAGAAATAGACCGATCTAGCTGAAACTTGGCGTGTGTTCTTCCAAGAGATGCTACTAACTAAACATAACCTCGATACGCTATCTCTCTGACTTTGCACGGACTTTTCAAACGACCCTCGTAACTACTTCTAATAATGATTTACTAATAACTACTTCATTCCTAAATTATGATTAAATGCAGTCCATTTAATTGAGTACTTGTGAAGAGTTTCGATAATCAAATAATTAGTAAAGTACTTAGTAATAATAACTTACCCTAAAAATATGAATATCTTTATCCATTTTATATTACATACATAATAACATTCAGGGTAATCGATCTATGGATAATTTAATTTAAAAATACACGAAAATAACTCAAACTGTCCGGTAGGGCAGTTGTATAAGGGTTGATTGTCAAAAAATGAACGAAAAAGCGTAACGTAGAAAAACACCCAACTTTAACAATTTTTTTCTCCTTTTCTATAAAAGAAAAAATTCCCAAATTTTCTTTAAAATAAAGGGCAAATCCTCGTTAATATTTGCAGCACATAATATATATATATACATGAATAATCAGATTAAAATGTAATTAAGGAAAACTATATTGATATGTAATATTAATTAACTATAATTAAAAAACAAAACTAAATTCTAATAAACACCTAGATGAGATGGCCATGATATTTTATTTGTAATTAAAAAATAAGGAAGGTAACTGGTGTTTTAATGGCTAGGGCTAGACTATAGATTTTGTTATCATCTGACATGACGAGTCTTTAAAATTCCAGGGTGAATGCCACTTGTTACTCATCTAAATAAAAATTATTGCATGCAATGTTTATCCGTCGAGGGATAACTGTCTCTGACGAGACACGAGGCTATAGTCTGATATTAAAGTCAAAATACCCCTTATTGCAACATAGTCTCATTAAAATATAATTAAACTTCTCATTTTTTGGTAATTACCTAGTGTATCATCTGAGATAGTATTAGAATCCTCCGTGTGAAGTCGAATCCATTTCGTATTTTGTTCTTGCTAGTCCTTCTAATATTGTAGTACCTAGCATAGACCTTATAATTGGCTCTGATTCAGTCGCTCATGGTTTTTCCTTCAAAATTCTTTAAAAAAATCTAATTTTCATACCCTGGAGTCAAGATGTATGTTTTTCGCCATGTAGCTTCCTCAACATATTTTTTAAAAAATGATTTAAGGCGCGCCAATATCTGAGGTTATTGGCGCCCGGAGCTTTTTTTCAGCGCACTGCTGGCTTTCGGAGAGTATTCTCTCGTTACAGACAACAATGTCCATCACCGGACAGTGAGCTGTAAGAAGCTCCTAGGAAGAGAAAAATCTAAGGGCCAGCAGCTGGATTCGAACCCGGGTCCTCCGCGTGGGAATGCAATACGCTAACCGCATAGCCAATCCTCTTCCCTAAAAATTAGTATTTCAATGAAGATGGTAATATGTATATATTATTATTAGTTCTTTTGTGATGGAACAGGGGTTACCTAAATATTATTATTTATATGTGTCTGTTTTATAAATGCTGATCAAAAATTTTTTTTAAAAAAAAATTCTTTTTTTTTGTTTTGTTTTTTGTTTTTATTGCTGCAGGAGAAACAAGTGGTAAGTGTAATTTAATAAAACTGGATGTGTAGAAGTGTGTGTTAGTCCGCGTGTGGCTAGTGTTTGCTTCTTTTAATTAAAACAATGTTGATGTTGATGTGGCTAAATCGCCTCGCGTAGTTTATCGCTGGCGATCACCTGCGGCCATACGTTCATATAGCCGGCTAAATCCAATTCTATAACCTGTATATTTAGCTTACAACTACCCTCCACACTAACTATTAAAGGCTATAAAAATTGATTGTCACTACATCAAAGTGTAGGATATGTATTAGATTTAGTAAAAAATAATTAAATAAAATAAATCTGGTTAGATCACTCTTTCACTACTTATCTCTTACTGGGGTTATTACAATCAATTGTAATGTGGACTCGTTACGATTGATAATATAGTAAATTCATCTCACGTAACACAAAGTATAAAGCTGTAAAAGAAACGTTCACACGACCAGTGCTGACTTACCGCTCTAAAGTGTGGACTAAGACGACAACAAATGAACAAACCCTGGTGATATTCGAAGTGAAAGTGTGTATCTAATCTATGGACTGATCTAATCTATGCAAAGAACCGAATTGGAGAATTAGCCATGATCGAGAAGTTTATGCTCCATGCAAAGGAGCCACGGATAACTCTCTACAATCATAATTAACTCAGAAAACTGCCGATGAGGCTGGGCATATATAGCGAGGACATCGTCTAGAGCCGGACTAAGGTGGCGTTTTAGCAGATTTGTGTGGCGCAAGACGTACTGGCAATGCTTGGATTTCGTAACTGGAAAGCAGAGAGAAGAGACGTCCATTGGGGCCCGTCTTGAGCAGGCCAAGACTCTTCATGAGTTGTAGCGCCATTATGAAGGAGAAGAAGGCTTTCTAAGAGTTAAGAGGTAGCTAAAGTTAGTTTCTGCAAAGGAAGCTATGAAGTTCGAAACAATATCTTTTTTCTATTATTGTGGAGCAGTTATGCTACATGTTAGTGAAGTGTTATAGTGAGTGCTAAGCTGTGACCTCGAACAACAAAGTTGTTCTTATGTGATATAATTCCTCCTACAAAGGTGATAAAAATTATTCTTTGACCAAAGTGATTATATTTTATATTAACTCTTATATTTGTCCCTAAACGTGTATAATTATATTATTCCTCTCTTCAATGAAGTTTAACAGAGTCCTCGCGGAAACCCCTTAAAAGTAGTCACCAGTTTTTACCGCAATTCATTGTTTAAATTAATTAATTAGATATTGTAAGGGAGCACTCACCATATTTAGGATTGAACTAGCGAGGATTCTGTCAAAATAAAAAACAGCAACCTCCGTCTTTACAGCCAACGTTTCGACAAATTTATTGTCTTCCTCAGGGCCTGGTTGTTACAAATACGTACATAACGCAGCAATTAGACTATTGTAACACATAGCAATACAAATACGTTACATCTTATTAAAAAGCTATTAGAAATGATATCAATTCGTTAGACAATTAACCTTATATTTCCTCTCTCATTCTCGTAATTCTTGAGATACATACCTGTTCTCCATTCTCTATAGTTCTCAGTTTTTTTCTGTAACTCACAACCAACTCGCATAAGCACGCAAGGTCTAAGGAATTTTTATTAATATTATTTCTAATAGCTTTTTAATAAGGTGCAATGTATTTTTATTCCTATGTGTTTCAATAGTCTAATTGTTGTGTTATTTTTTCGTAATGTGTTAGCCCTAAAGAAGAAATTTTGGCGTAAAGATGGAGTTGATGTTTCTTATTTCGACCGAATCCTCACTAGTTTTAGTCCTAAATATTAAGAGTTTACTGCCACAAAAAGTGAATGCAGGACCTCTCTTCTTAAAATATTGCATGCGTACTATTTTTTTCCCCCCGCTATTATGCTAGACACATTTCTTTTATTATCTTTTTTTTAAAATCACCAATGTCACCACCCTAGGGTATACATTAGAATCAGAGTGAAACGTGGGTGAGTCCTCTGTTTACTGGCGACTTCAGCCAAATGATGGTGCATTCATTTAGGTTTCCAAAGTGCAGTGAAGAATTTAGATTGGTTGAGGGGCCCTGGGCGCATAAAAGAAAAAGATATTGTTCCTGTTCCTAAAATCAAAACCAAAAAAATCTTCTAAATTCAGAATTGTTAATTTTATTTAATACCTAGGTATGAGTGTCAGTAATAATAAAAATTGGCACAATTGTAATATTTTTTTCTAACCAGTAGAGTCAGAGAAAGAATAAGAGACATAATCAATTATTTAACTTAATACAGTTCCAAGTAAATTTATGATTTATTTATTTTTATTTTAATGGCTATCCCTAATGCAGGAATCATAATTAATCAGAGTGAATACTAAAATATTGTTAACATTAATTAATTTAGGAATATGCAACTGATTAAAATGATTTCAATAATGGATTGTTTTTAGTTTCTGTATTTGATAAAAATGTTACAAATAGTTTTTTTGTAATTTCTGTTTTGCAAATTCATTAATTAATTGCCCACAATTGAAGGAGGGAAAGAAATCACAGTTTTACGCACAAAATAGACATTTAAAAATGGGCCTGTCTTCCTTAATTGTATTTCTTTAATACATTTTTATCTTGAAAATAAAAAGATTTTTTACCGACACATTTAAAATTGACATGATCAACAAATTTCCTAATATTATTTCGCAGTTGGGAAATTGCTTTAAATCTTTTTTTACTGTCAAAATTACTAGCTAAGGAAAGTATCACATCATGATTAAATTCATTTATTTATTTAAAGCGCGTCAACATCTAAGGTTATTGGCGCCCGTAGCTTTTTCCAGTGCACTGCCGGCCACCGTATAGTGTTCTATCATTACAGACAACATTGTCCATCAATCGGACAGTAAAGCTGTAAGGAGCTACTATAGTATGAGAAAATCTTAAGGCAGCTGAATTCGAACCCGTGATCTTCGCGTTGGAATCCAGTATTCGCTAACCGCTCGGCTAATCCCTTTTCCCTACGAGCAGTTAAAATTTTTGAAATTGAATTTTCACCAGAGAAAAGTGGAAAGCGTAGAGTATGACACAATCATAGGCAACCCCTGATATCTAGTAAATATCTAAAACCGGTTAGAAAAATAAAAAGTATGAATGAATTTGAATCTATTTTTATAATTTCTTCATTTCGAAGCCAATGATTTTAACAAATACGATGATATAAGAATTTTTTTGATTAAGTAAAAAATGATGCAGGTAGCTCATTAACTTATTAGTTTGGCAACAGCCATGTATAAGAACGCACCATTTCCAAAAAACTTTTTTTTATATATATGTATATTTAGGTGACATGCAAAAAGCATTTACATTAAGAACACAATTCTAAACATTTCACCAGATTGCCTTACTTTCTTGATGTAGTAATTAACTGGAGGAGTACTCCACTTGTTTGAAGTGACATTACAAGTGGCAAGTCCATACTGAGGATCGTGAGTAGGATATTTGATCTAGAATCCTGGTTATGTCATAGAGAGAATCTTTTTTAACTAATTACCTAGATATTTGTTTGCCTATTTAAAAATTATAATAAAGTTAGAGAGTTTATTTATTTGTAGTAAGGCGGAAAACCTATTCCAGTTTTCCTTTGTTATAATTTCACTGTATTTTCTTTTTCGCCGCCATACTTTGCCAAAATCAATAGACTTCTGAAGCTCTGCAAGGGTGGCCACTCTGATAACTCAGGACACGATTTGCTTATTAGCAAATCTGAAGGTAGACATCAAAAATACTTGTGATTGTTGTAGTTCTGCAACAATCTACTGTTGATCACTCCATCCCCAGTGCCGTAACAAGGATGTGGCGCTTGTGGTTTGTGTGCCAGTAAACAAAAAAAGGAGTATCTGATCTTGGATAGAGATAGGTGGTAGTGAAATTTTTTTTTTGTCATGTCTGATAGCGTTTTATCGCTACTTTGCGATATAAGATCTTCAAGCACTTGGAGACATAGCATTTTTTTAACCCGTACATAAAATATGAAAAATATGCATTTTTCTATTTCTAAAATATGATAATCCATTTGAACTAAGCTAAATAAAAACAATAAGGAAATTATTTATTAAATAGAAAGTGACAGACCTTTTTTCATTATAGAAATACTACCAAACAAAAGGCGTATTAGCTTTACCCGTCCAATTGCAACTGTCCAAAAATTAGAAAGATAAAATTACTAAAACTAGAACTAGAAACTTTGGATAAGTGAATCGTAAATACAACAAGCATTTTCGTAAAAACCAACAAGCAGTGTAACTATAATGTAAAGACAAAAAATGTTTGCCAATTTCGGTCATTATTTTTTATTCTGTCCAAGCTTTCGATCTAGGAACTAGGCCATCTTCAGGGCTTATGCTATTACACAATTACAATTATTTTTTATAATGTTATTCATCTAAATTTGGTGCGTGTCTTCTGTCCTGACTGTTTAGGTTACTTTCTAATAATTTCTCTAATTACTGAAGTGGGTGTTTTATTTTGTTTAAAATGATTTAAGGTGCGTCAATACTTGTATATGAGGTTATTGGTCCCCGGAGCTTTTTTCGGACAGTGTTCTCTTGTTACAGAGCTGTAGGAAGCTCCCTAGGAATCTAAGGGCCAACAGCTGGATTCGAACCTAGGACCTCCGCGTGGGAAACCAATACGCCAGCAAATCTAGTCTAACAAATCTTCCATAATCACACACAATATGCATCAGCCTTGTAGGGGTCCTTGGTTATGTGCAACAGTTATGCAACCAATTCTAGCTTATCACACCATGCATGCACATTCGTATGCAGTCACATAATTTACGTAATATAAAATCATTTTCTAAGTCTATAAATTTTCTATTTTTAGCAAATAATCATTACACTAAGGAGTAACACTTTTAAACTATTAAAGCACATTTAAGTCGTAGTAGATTTGGTTGATTAGGCTACTGCCTACAATCTAGTTAACTCGAGCTTGGCTGTTCACAATTAACTAATTGATTGAAAAATCTCTTTATATAACTTCATAACAATTCAGTTCTTCAATAACAAACAGTTGGAAAGGTTGTCTTCACAAAACATGGAGCTTTTACAGTATTTTATAATTTAGACAATACTTATTTGCTTAAATTCCTTGTGTAATTAATAAGTGAGTTCTCATTTTTTTCATTAATTATAGAAGATAAAGTAATATTGAAAATTCAATAGATTATGAAATTCCGTATTAATAAGTTCAATTTTATATTTGAAATTACCAATACGTTTTAAGTATTATATAAAATTTTATACTCGCCTATTCTGAAAACCTGTCTGATATCATCTTACATACTGCTCTATCAATGCTGTAAAACATTTCACTATCAAAACTAATAGATAACTCACTTAAAAGTTACTTGCGTAATAGCAGCAACTAATGTGTCTAAGGGTCTTCGGCGTAGCTGCAACTCTAAAGTGCCACTTACTATTCTATTTACCTTACCTATTTACCAAACTCTATTTACCATTGTATAATATTAATGTGCATGTTTGTATTGTACATATTTATTTATTATCCGATGCCCTCCACTTTGACATTTCAGCCATTCGGCACCATGCGCCGAATGGATTCTGTTTAAGTTTATCAGTCTTCAGTAGCTGTTCCAGTTGCAGCAAGCATGTTGAACACACATCCATAGCATCATGACGCCGAAAGCAGAACGGTATTATAAGCTTTAAGTAAAGTTGCGAATTAAGGCTCAAGTGAAGATTGTAGGCAGCTATGGCCAGTTAATAAATTGAAAGCAACCGCTCTGTCAAAGCTGGGCTGATTTTCAAAGCAGGCAACCTAACCTTTCCTATGTCTTTTCCTCAGATTCAGCACTACACTACAATGTCTTCTTTCTTTCACTCCAAAACAAAGATTTATTTGCGCAGATAATAAATTTAATAAATATTTATTTAATTTTCTTTTATTTATTTAAATTTGTGTTTTCATTTGTTTCAGTCTGGCGGTGAAAGGTAGCCAAGAAAACTGTGGCAAAAGGAAAGACTCGAACGCAATTGCCGGAATTAATTGTGATGGAGAGCCATTGTAAGTATGGAAAGATTATCTACTATCTTTTGAAGCAGAAGGCCTAGGCATCTAGCTTACAGCCTAGTTTAGCCTTAAAAATAAAGACTCTTAGGTGCCTAGTTAGCGCACTATTGAGTTGTACGGGTTTAGATATCTTAAAACAAAGCCTTCTTGTAGTAAATCGTGAGAAATAAATGAGCGATGGTTGTAAATTACTCTACTATCAAGCATTTGCTGTATTCATGCGGCATTGCTCAATAAACGTTAGGTGATTTTTAAAATATAATTACTTTGTTATTTATAAAAAAACTTTTTAGCTTTATTTGAACTGGTTAGCACTATGGGAACTGGTTAGCACTATTGGAACTGGTTAGCACTATGGGAACTGGTTAGCACTATTGGAACTGGGGAGCACTATTGGAACTGGTGAGCACTTTTGGAACTGGTTGGAAGAACTTCTTATTCTGTTCGCTGGGGTTCTTCCTGAGAGTTCTAGACAGAATTTTTGAAACAGTAAAATACCCTTACACCTCTTGCACTGGTCGCTGATTTTCTTTCTTCTTTACTTCTCAAGAGTTCTAGAGTGACTTTAGTAGTAAAATACACCGATATTGATACTAGTCGGAGGTGACGCCCTTATATCCGCCTCTTTTACACGGAGAGAGAGAACAGTGACTCAAACGTTTAACTTTGGTGCAGAATCCGCTGCTTAGGTTAGGTATGTTCTCTAGCTGCTTTATGAATGTGCAAACTGTTTTTCTAAGCACCTTGTTGCATTGGCTCCTTTCTTGTCGGGCTGCATTGTTCGGCTGTATATCACAAATTATCCCACTGCTGCAGTATCAAAAATTTTTACATCCTTAAAAAACCATCACATTATATAGTCTTTAACTTTAATAATTAAATATTATGCGGCGGGTGTTGGTCTAGTTGTCAAGAGCTTGGATTTGTAAGTGGGAGATCTCCAGTTCGAATCCCACATACAGCAACTTTTTATTAGTTTCTTATTTGTTTTGTCTTTATTCAGTTTTAGATTAATGGAGGCGTGCTCAGTTTAGATCTGATAAGACAGTTAGTATGGATTTCAGGGCTTTAGAATTCTTGATATCCCTACACAGTCTCAACTTAAAACCCATAGATTTCGCTATCTTCTTATAGTAATAATAATTAAATGTTTCTCTTTTATTTATGTCTTTTGTTAGTTTCTTTTTTGTTTTGTCTCGTTTCAGTTTTATATTAGCCCATCCAGGTGCGTCTTTAAATTATAAATACCCAAATCACATTACTCAAAAATCAATTAACAAATTCTAAATACCGTCGAAGGAAATTATTAGACCAGAGAAAACAGTACTTATATTTAGGGCCCGTTATGAAATTATTATCTTGAACTTTAAGCCGTGATTAGCAAATAATGTACACCCTTGTTCGCTTTTATAAGAGGCGAAGAAGTGATGTAAAGTAATCGCCTATTTTTCAAGGCTGCTTAACGTCTAACTACCAATTAGTTGTTGAGTAGGGGAAGGAACATAAAGCACATACTTTGCTATTAATATTTTGTCTAACAAATAAAATATTATATCGTATATACAGACGGGAAATCTACCACTTATAAATTCACGCTTCATAACTACTACACCCACAATCGCCCTATGAAGAGGAAAACTATAGTACTTTGTTTTAGGCTGATGTCCAACATTAACTGAATTCAGCAAAGAAAATGTATCTTTTATAAATAAATAAAATGTGGAATCTAGAATGGGAAAGTTATGTCTGTCTGTTCCTTGGTCAGGTCTTGATGTATCGAGCATCCCCTGGAGAAGGAATTTAATTATAATTGAATTACAACACACTGAACTTAAAAACAGCGAAATATCTTAAACAAAGTTTTAAGATTAAAAGCATAATTGTTGCTGCACTCTCGACAGAGAGGCTGTTGTCTAAAGATATTAATTAATTTTGTTTAATTTTTTTTTTCTCTCTTTTTATGAAAAATAAACATTTTCATCAATTCTAATCAATAATTTCTTTTGATAAAAAATAAACTTTAGGGTAGGTATTGTTATTGAATTAAAATTTATTTTTGAAAAGTTTTCAGAATCATTCTTGTTTTTTAAATTTTACTGACTGTACCCGGCTACGCTGTGGCTCAGTCCGCAGCGAAGCAGCAGCAGATCGATTCGGCGATGGCATTCCCGATTGATTGAGAACTTTGTTCGCGATTTCTAAGCACAAATCTTCAATCATTATCAACGCTTCCTGGTAGATTTCTGCAGTGAAAATATCTTCAGCCATGTGCGATTTATATTTCTTCCATAACTCTGTTGGACAATGTGATTGCAAGCGTCTTTAATGCATACATCCCAGTGTCGGTTGTTCTCCAATAAAGTCAGAGCTAGACACTGCACTGCGGAAAGTGGCATGTGGTAAGGCTGTTGTCCAAATTCTCAATTGCTGGTAAGACGTTGGACCGGGGCACCTTTACCAACCACAGCATGCGAAGAAAGAAGCATTCACCTTGATTGGGATGTGCAAGGCGTACAGTCTGCTACCGTAGTTTCTTTAAATATGTGCCAGGTTGTCCGTCGACTCGCTCTTCTGGAGATCCTTGATACTTTTCATGTGTTGCATTCAGAGAGAGTACTGTTAGCGACATCACTTGGTGTTCCAACAATCAGACTAAGGAACTAACCGTTGTCAGGGCTCCATTGCCGAGTCTTAAAAGGATTGTGTCGTGCCTAAAATAAATAAATTGAGAACAAAAAAATACTTGAGTATTGCTTTCTCTGAAATCTCACATCCTAAATTTTGTATTAGAAGCTATAAATGTTCTTTATGTTGTATTGTTAAGACAAGCGGAGACACCTGTTGTAACAAACTTTAGAGTCCGATTAATTATAAGGATTAAAACCTAACTTTATGTATATTATAATTATAGTTATTGTTACATGAACGGATTGGAAGGGATTAGTTATGCGGTTAGCGAATGCTGGATTCCCATGCGGAGATCTTGGGTTCGAATCCAGTTGCTGGCCTTGCGATTTTCTCTTCATAGAAGCTTCTTACTGCTAATTGTCCAGTAATGTACAGTGTTGCCTTTAACGATAGAATATTGACCTGAGACCGGCAGTGTACTGAAAAAAAGCACCAGAAGTAACCTCAGATGTTGACGTGCCTTAAATGTTCTAATGCTGCGCTAAATAAATGATATTAAAATTTTATTAATAATTATTTTTATTAATAAAGAAATTATTTTATAAAAATGGGATAAATTATTTAGATATACTCTTGATTTTGAATAAGTTTTTTTAATGTAATTTCGTTGTTGCACAGGGCCTGCTTTAAAAACATGTTTTGCGATTTCAGGGAACAAAAAACAGATGTCTCAGTTAAAGTGAATGTATTTTTGTTTTGTGTGAGCGAAGGACAAAGATGTGTTGATGAGATGAGAGAAATATATGTAGATATAATGCTAACTTCATTAATATTCTAATTGTGAGTTTTTAAGGATGCATTTAAATTAAGAATCCGTGATGCAAGCGGTGGACTTCCTAATGAAAGTAGCCAGAAGTGAATAGTTGAATTGATGAACGCTGGGGGGCATTAGATTAGTAATCTGCAGACTCCTAGAATTGAAAACTGGCCGATAGGAGATTTGCATAAGGGTTACTTTGATAATTTGTGTAACTTTCTCCGCATCCAAGTTTATTTTTATTTTTTATTTTTTTGAAGATGGGAGATGAAGATTGGCTGACAGCAAATGGTGTCCCTTATACATCCACCAATTCTAAAACACTTTATTTGTCTCTTACAGCTATAAACTTGTTTCTTACAGTAGTAAGAAACTGCTGTACTTTTCTTTTTTTCTACTGCAAGCGTAACAATTTAATACCAGCTTTTATTGTTTGAATTATTTTGCAGGCCATCTCTGGAAGAGATCCGATGTTGGGGCAAATCATTCGACAAGCTTATGAAAAGTCCGGCCGGCCGAAAAGTGTTCAGAGAGTTCCTGCGCTGTGAGTACAGTGAAGAGAACATGTTGTTCTGGTTGGCTTGCGAAGAACTAAAAAAAGAAGCAAACCCTGACCTGATTGAAGAAAAGGCTCGCTTTATTTATGAAGACTATATTTCGATACTATCCCCCAAGGAGGTAATTATAGTGTTATATATTAGATTAAAGTTTTAAATTCTCTTGTACGATTTCTGTTCAATCAATAATATTAAATATTTTCACTTAAGAATAAAAAGTTTTTTTTTTAATATTTACTTAATTTTTCTTGTTTCATTGTTGAGAAAAGTAGAGTTATTCTGGTAGGAGTTAAATCTAAACTGCCTTCATTCGTGTTGCTGAAATAACAAGTCGAGAGATAACTAATTCCATCATCGGATAGCCAGAAAAGCTGCCAAGACCCCATTCAGTAAGATCAAGGAGGTGTGACTAAGTCCTTCAAGATAATGATGACAATTGATTGCCAAAGTAAACAGTTTTTTTGGTCTGGACATTCAAAGCTTCGGGTAAAAGGAACGGAGTGTTATTATGGAGATTTCAGGGAACTGAATCTTACCTTGTCATTTCAAAATACCTTTGCAAAATGTGTATACCACAAGTCATAAAAGTAGAATCCCTCAGGGTAGTAGCAAGTACAGTAAAACAAAACAAAAAAATATCAGTAACAACTACTCAGCCAAAAATTCATTACCGTGAATGGCCGTGCGGCCATTCAGTTGATCGACACTTTTTGATAGGTCACTGCAGGATTAAGAAAAGCACATGGAATGCATTGTTCTACAACTGGATAATCTTTGTATAGGGAGGGTGGACTAAACTATCTAGCAAAATATGTAAGTGCTTATTAGGTCAACAAATGAAGGAGACACCATAGCCGAATTTAAAATATTCCAGGAGTCATCTGCTGCAAAACTGCAATTGGTGCAGCTGAAATAGTATTCACAAAAAAAAAGCCCCTACATTAAATGAAAATTTATATACAGGTACATATAATAATAACAAATGCAGAATGCCGAAAAAGCAATTAGATTTTGACGTAAAATTATTACATGCTGTCTAATGTAATTACTTATCATTCCTATATTAACTGAACAACAAAAACTTTTATAATTCTTTTTATTTATATTTCCTATAACTCTAAACATCCTGTCTCGCATCTAGGTTTAGAATGTTTTTATTTTCTTTTTTTTTTTTTTGGTTCTCTGAAATCTTTATAAACTTGATAGTTTATTCTACGTTTACTTTCATTTATTTTGCTTTTGCAGTTCAGCACCAATCCTCTTGTAGTGAATATGTTTACGGCATTACTAGAGGAGCGGCTAAAGCAACTGTCCTTCGTGTCCACTTCTCCTGGCGACTGATTCCTTAATTGGATTCATCACGTTGCAAAAGTACAGACTGTGACCTATTATTGGTTGTAACCGAGTCCATGTGTAAACATATATTTAAATTCTTGTTTTGCAGATTTTGCTTTATTATGTATCTACTTTTGTCTAGCTAGATAAAAATAGTATGTTCAATGTTGCTGGGCAATGTAAATTGTAATATTAGGATAATTTAATAAGATTATAAACTAAAACGCAGATATTTTTGGTTCTTCGTTCGTTTCTGGCAGGGAGCTTACTGTTGATTGAGTTATTTGATTAGTAGACCTTATGTTGTACGTAGACTTCTAATCCACCTAACAGAGTATCCACGGACGAAACCCTGAGAGATCGATGGTCAAATGGTTGAATTCGCGGTAAAACTGCATTAAATTTACCTACAAAATTAATAAATGGATCAGATTTTGGTTCTGAAACCATCTTATTTACAACAACATTAACAAGTAGAATTCTTTAGAAATGAATAATGTTTTAGATTTAGGAAAAGTTACCAAATATTTTTATTTGCTAATTTTGTTTTCCCACAATTAATGTTTAGGTAAGTTTGGATTCACGGGTGCGTGAGGTGGTGAATCACAACATGGTCTCGCCGACGCCGCACACCTTCGATGAAGCACAGCTGCAGATATATACGTTAATGCATCGTGACTCGTATCCGCGGTTCGTCAACTCACCACTCTACAAACAGATCGCCCAGTTGAACAACAATAGCGAGTCCGGCTCGGACACGGCACTCGATACGAGAGCGTCCTCACATTCTAAACTTCCAAGTCAGTAGACGGCCAAAGAGGACATAGTATTTATAAGAACAAATTAAAACAAGAAGTAGCTGAAGCCCAAAGATGTATTTGTGTTACCAAAAAAAAAAAAAAAAACAAATCAAAACAAAAACAAAAAAAACACTTATTAAAACTACCTTCAAACCAATATTCCTTGAGGACTCTGTTTTTAAACAACCCCGGCTTTCTTCATTTTAGTGATGTCTGTAACTCTAAAGAGACTGTGTCAGTCGCCAAACTTTCTTTCATCTTTAGTTTCTTTTTATGAAAGGATACGAATTATATTTGAGTTTTAGTCTCTATTTTATAAATTTAGTGTATTAGAGTTACTTTTTCAGAACGAATAGACAAATTAAAGAAAAAATAAAAATATCTTCTTCTCTAATCGGTGATTGCAACTTCATAAGGCCGAGAACTCATAAAACAAAAACTGTTCAGCTAAATGTGGTATTAAAGCGATTCAAATATTAAAGCGAGGGTCTTTTCTGCTAATTGTGATTTTTAATATATACATATATTTTTTTTGTTGTAAATCCTTCACTTGTTTCAGATGTCTTTTTTGTTTTACAAGATAGGAAGGTAATGAGCTAAAAGATACTGTAGATCTTACAAACCATCTACTTACTGTTTATACTATCAGACTAACTGAGGCCAACAAATTTTCGAATAATATTACAATTTTATTGCTTTTTATATTAAATTTTATAGCATGAGTTCAACATAAAAATTAAAATATTCAGAAAATTAGCAAATAATTCTTCAAAATTACCAATAAAGGTGTATAATACATACACTAGATTTAAATAATTAGTTTTAGGCGCCACAATAGCCGAGCGATTAGAGGCGAAGCCCGCAAAGCAAATTTTTATTGCGGTACTGGGGTTCGATTCCCGGTGTAAAGGCCTTGGATTTTATTTAATGGTTAATAAAAGAGATTTACAGTAAAGTATATTTGCTAGTCGCCTCCGTCCACGCTACCTAATTTGGTAGTTGGACGTAAAGCCCACCTGAAAAAAATAGGCTTTACTTTGCTTTTACTTTGTTTTAAATAGTTTTAATTAAATTACAAAATTTTATAATTCCAGCGGTCAAGTTTATTACCTAGCACAAACTTCTTGCGGTTTCAAAATTTCTTACCGACAGTTTAGTAGTACATTATCGCACCATCATTTCTGAGTTCACATACTGATTGCCAGTGGTATAGCTTTTCTTTAGGCCACACAAGGCTGAGTGTACACAGAATATTTTTTGAAAAAAAGAAAAAGTCTTTTACAACTGCAGTTTTTTATATTTAACCATACAAATGCTATTTTAATTTTTTAACTGAAACAACATTTTGCATTACTTGCTTTACGAACAAACGAAGCTAAAACGAACAAGAATTAAATACCAAAAGCTGAAGTTTTTAGCCACTGCTTGACATGCGCAGGTGAACACTCCAGTTATGGTTTCTGCATGTGGGTCGAAGGCTATCCTTTTTCCAACCACCTACGGTAGATATTGAAGGGATAATGCACGATTTAATCACACTGTCATTTCGAACTGAAAAACTATTAAATTATAATGCTCTGTTCTGTTCATTGTCCAGAGGACAATAAAAATTAGTTCTTACTAAATTATTTAATTTTGTTTTTTGTGTGTGTATAACAAGAGATTTTGGCTTTAATCGAATCTAAAAATTTAATACAAGCACTCTTGTTATTAGGAAGGTTATTTTTAAAAAGTTCTATTAAAATAAATAGAAAAAATAAAAGATTATAAGTGGTAACAAAAGAACAAAATAATAAAATTAAAGTAAAAAGACCTCAGCTTTAATGTTTGCCTGGTCAATTACGGTTTTAATAGCATCTAATTTACAGTTCTGTTCCTTTAAATAAGTATTTGCCAGGTCATGTGTATTAGGAAGTATGAAAACAGGATAGTCTTTTCTGCCCGACCACCATCTCCAACAACTCCATGTGCGAGTAAAGTTAAGTTGTATACTGGAGATCTGTGTTTGAGCTACACATTATACTCAACTTGGTTTCGCAAAGTATCTAGGACCAGTGTTAGACCCATAGTACAATGTCTGCCAGAACTTTTAGCAAACAGTTTCTATAGAGGCAATCATTGGTAAAGAAAAAAGCACTTTAGCATGTTGGTAATAGAAATGATAACCAATCAACTGTAAGGCACGCAAGGCCAATTCATTAAAAGATTATGTTGGCAAATCTTGTTTATAATCCAGTGAAAATGTTCCCAATCTGAAAAATCAACTTTGGAGTTGAAATAATTATTGCTATGATCTCATTACTCAATATTTATATTCAAACACATGACTTGTCTTGCTTAAAATTAATAAAATTGTATTCAAAACTGTTTAAAACTTATAAATGAAATGTTAAATAGGAAACCAAAATAGTTTGAAGTCCAAAATATTTCTCGTCGTGTTCCTTATGTTTGCAATCATCTTATTAATTTAAAAAAAAAAAAACAAAAATTTGTAAATTCCATTTATTAAAAAAAGGACTATTTTCAAGAGAATTTGAGTATATATTGAATATATAAATGAATAAAATGTATAAGCCTGAAGACAAGCGTACGCCCCCTGTTTCTTTTAACCTCCATTTGATACATATTCATCAGATTGTAAAAAGAGTCTCGCAGGCCGCTCATATTTTTTTTTGCAATGATATTAGTTACTTTTATGACTGTTCATTTTTTATTGATACTATTGGCTATCATGTTAAAAATAAAATAGGCACCTGATATTTTTTAATCAATTTTAAAATGCTGTAACCTAGTAAGTAAGGGGACAGAAAACCTCTTTTTATTACCTGGAATCCTTAAGTTCAAACGACCGTGATCTCCAAGAATAGCAATAAAAGGCGAAAGCACTTAAGAGAACATGAGTTGGAAATTCTTCGACCCTACTCGAGGACTGGGTCAGGCTAAGAATGTCTCGGCAATTGCGACTGAAAAACTAAAGCGTGGGATTTGTATGCTTGAAATGAGTTGGAAACGTTTAACATTCCGTCTCACTGAGTAACTTTACAACGAATTATATCTACTTTATTTATTTAGGAAGACCAAGCAGCGTTATTGGTTGGGTGAGCAAAGATAGAAATGAAAAATTATAGAATAGATTCGAACTTAGGAAAAGCGAACAGGCATCGCAACCGGAAAGAATGCTTTTCACATTCCCTGGTTAGATAGCATTAAACGGCTTTATTAAAGCATAATATTTGTAATCAGTGCCACAGAGCCGCCTTGCTAGTGTCCTTAATATTAGCTGCAATGTGAGGTCAATTAGACGCCCCCAATTTGAGGAACATCACCTTCCCCATAGCAGAAGGAAGACAGGGCGAAATCCATTAGTTAAGCAAAAGTTACAATTACCAATTTTTACTTCGAAGCAGTTTTCAGTCAAAGAAACACCATAACTGAGTGTCCCACTCGGTCCCCAGTTTAATGAATTCAGAAGTAACTTAGTCCATGAGTCTTCGAACGAGCTCTTTGGCTTCTCGTTGGACTCTGGCAATAGGACATCAGGTCACAGATTTGATGTGAATCTAAGACTGATTTTTGTTGTTTTTTTTCACAACCTTATGCACACCATATGGCATCCAGGACATAGTGGAGCTGCCTCAGAAGGAAGATGATATTATAGCAGTCAGAAGAAGATAACAAACAAAGAGTAACGAAGCTAGAACGACGCATCCTATCTCTCATCCTACATAGCCCACCCAGCTCAATAAGTTGGAGTGACGACCTACTCCCTTCTACAGTACTGTTGATGATAGTTTTTTTTTGTGAGAAAAAGTACAACACTAAATCTTCACTTGAAGAAAACATTTACGTTTCGAGAGCCTCCAGTTACATACATTTCCGCTCTGGCAGGCAACTAACAACAGTTCCAGTAACATTTGATTAAAATTCGAGTCATATCTTCAGTTGTGTTGAAATTCTATCGCTAGATAGCTCCAACGTTCGGTGCGGTGCTAGCCTACCTTGTTTACTGCATTAACCAGAAGACGCTACCATTTCCTATTCAAACATTAAATCCAATCATTTCATGCTTGGCCTTGTTAATATTTAAATACATTTTTTTTGTTCAGTTAATCAGTGAGTAAAGAATGTTTACATCCATACTAATCACTCTCCACCAACCAAAGAAAACCTAATTCCTCTCCACTAACCAGATAAATCAATATGTATGGATGATAATCCAAAACCGGCCATTGGTTTATAGCTGCTAAAGGTAAACAAACTACAAAATAATTGTAAAATCATTGATACGATCCAAGTATATGCATACCATCATGTGTGTTCTTCAACAGTCCTTTCCTTTCAAGGATTTTGTTTCAGCAATTTCTCATGGCTAGTGTGGAAATCCTTTTGTTTTTTTTTTTTTGTTTTTTTGTTAAAGGTTCCATTACAGTTAGCTTCCCCTGATCTAATTACAAATCATTTGAGTCATAATTTAATCATTTTGTTTGTTTTATACAATAAAAATACAAAACAAAACTTGTAGCGGCCTAAGTGACCATTTATGTCAACGTATGGGGTTAAAAATATATAAAATGTTTCCAAAACCTAAGTCTAGCCCACTCTAAAACAAAATAAAGATTAAATTATATATATAAAAAAAGTTATTATAATATATATATATATATTTAATAAATCGTGTACATTCCTAATTTATTTGTATTTATGAAATATTTTCTTTCGTAAGTATATAATTTGGGCTTAATTCCCTCTCCTCCCCTGTGGTGGATCAATTTGTTGATAACTTGATTTGAGACAAAGTGCGGCCTAGTCATCAGGCCTACGCTAATTCTTTCTTTCATATTTTCACTAATAAGTCAAAGTAACCAAAAGAAAAAAACAAAAACAAAAACTTTGAGAAGTAAATAAATAAGTAAATAAAAATGTAATGGCTTTAAATATTTTAGAAAAATTATTTATGTTTAAGTGTTTTAATCATTGTAACTTAAAATATAATTACAAAATAATAATAATAGTAATAATGAAAAACCTAAATATGTAAATACATGATAGAATTCTAAACCAACTACTTTGTGGTATTCCAAAATGAAAAATTAAATTAAATTTAAAAAAAAAAACTTTTTTTAAAAAATGAATGGAATTAAATTTCACTATATTGTGAAATGGTTTTTGACGCAGTGGAGTACAGCTGCGAATATTGAGGCTTCGGCAGATCTGAGCTAAATAAATATTTAAAAAAATAATAAAATACAGTGCTAATAAACATTGAACTTTTTCTTTTTTTATAAAAACTGAAGTTGAAGCTGTTCTGCCTGGATAAATTCATCGTTGGTAGTGTGTCATACGTTTATAGTCTTGAGGTTTAATTCACTGAAAACAAAACCTTCTTTTATAATTTGCTTTATAATGACAAAAGAATTCAGTAATAAATGCTTTTTAACTCCCTCAAAGAAGCCAATCCCAGAAAGAAGTATAACCAAAAATTTAAAATCTATCATTTGGCTTCCAAATTTAGATAATTTCACGTTTATTTATCTAGTTTTCTTCTGACAGCCAGCATCTTTTTTTCGTTTCCAGAATCCAAATATTTGTAATCTCAAACAGAATTATATGACTTTTTCAAAGCGCAAATATCGGTCGCTGCGCAAAATTAGGGTTGCTTTACTTGCCAGTTTATATTCAAATATTTTGCCCTATAGGGCCAGTTCTACCGAATGAGCAAGTTTTTTGGACAGCAATAACGGCGTAAATTTTTTTTTTTTTAAAAAAGTAACTTATAATTATTTTCTTTCTTTTGAAAGCAGACCACTTTTCTAAATAGGCTAGTTACCATGAGATTACCTTTTTCTGAAGCTTCAGTCCTCCTAGTTATTCTAAGTTTAGCTCCCCTGGAATAAATATAATTCAATTACTCTTAGGAAATACTTAGAAGAAGGATGTTGGCAACAATAAGGGATAACTACACCCTGATGTCCAGCATCCTTCCCTAGATATCCCAAGGTTCTAAAGATGGTGTACAGATCCCCTCCAATTCAGTAATTAACCAGGATCTCTAAGGAAGTCCAAGGATCCTCAAGAGAAGGGGTCTGTATCCTTACCTGACTCTTAGTTCTTCAGCAGTACATAATACTCAAAATTTGAAATATTAAATGATGAGATTTTGTAGCGATAAGGCAGCAAAATTCTTAAGTAAGACATTCTGCATTCTGAAAAACTAATTTATCTCTTATCTTTTACTAAAAACAGATTATTTTCTGAACCACCCGTGATATGTTGACTGCAAGAAGGTTTTGTTTTTATATTTATGGCAGGCACTGGGCAACTGTTTCGAGTCCCTTTAGAAACTAGGATCTACCTAATGCAACTCCAATTCCGTTGCACCATATCTCACTTATCTATAATACGTTCATCTTCTACTTTAGCAGCTCTAGATTCAATTCGAAATAATATCAGTTTTTTAACGCGTTACTGCCTGCTCTCAGAATGCAAACTATCTGTAGGTAATTCTAGCACACTTGGGCCAGATATTGCGTTATAATTAGATCTATAATTTTTCAAACTAAATTTTACATGAGTCATTCTCATATAATGAACACAATTCAAAGTAAAATCGCCAAGTGATTTTAAACTAAAGTCATTGTAGATGAACGTCATTATAATTGGAAACAATATTTCTTTTTTTAGAAAAAACATTACATAAACAAAACATAACAAAAATCATAAAAATCTGAACAAAGCAGTTGTAATTAAAAATGGCCAGCTTCATCTTCATTGAAAATATTATTAACACTATAAAATTAAAATGTGAACATTTTATTTTTCAATTAAATACTTTTTCTTTTAGTTCGTTCAGTTAGTTTCATTATTGCTTATTATGAAGAGGAAATTTGATACTGAATAAAAATTAACAGAACAGTCAAATGGTTGATAAAGGCAAAAGGTCTGCCCTTGAAAAGTGGTATATTTTCCAAAATCTTCGTCACGATATAAATATTTTGTATTCAGCGCATAATTAAATAGTTTTTTTCCGATCAATGGCACTTTTTTTCTGTTAATTAAATCCCTTCATAGAACCGAATGTGTTCTGTGTGTAAGTGACTAATTCTATCCAAAGAAGAGCTATAGAAATTTAGTTAGCATTGCACTGGGCCAATCCTTCCAGCTCTTTCGTTGAGCAGCAACGGAAACCCTTACAAGAACACAAGTCTTATAACTGACCTGATAACTGTCCAGTCACAGAATTAAGTTTAGACGGACGCCTAGATATAACGCACAATCCAAAGATAAATGGTACCCTGCAAAGTTTGAACTTGTACTGTGACTAAACAGGTTGTCAACGCTTCCACTTAAATAATTTGCTGCAGTTTTGTGCATTTCCTTTATCCCGTTTCACCTATTCCGTCTTGTTCTTTCAGCAATGCCCCCACTTCACTAATATGGGAGAGGTTGTATAGCGGTCTCATACAAGGGTTTGTTACTAACTCTGATTTTCTCTTGGCTTTCATAGAGAACCTTCTGGGCAAATATCCTATTGATTTCTTTCTGATTGCCAAAGCCAAGCCGAGTTACCTCACGTTGGCCACTATGTCTGACTGTTTCTACAAATTAAGGATTCAAATTGGCGAGGGATCGGTCCAAATAAAGACAACAACTCGTCTTTTTGCCAACGTTTTGACAAATATATTGCCTTCTTCAGGGCGTGGCTATGCGGGTTGGTTGAGTTACAGAAAACGCTGTTTCTAAGATCCACAATAACTCTATAAGCTGTAATCTAGAATAGAGTGTTTGTATTTCCAAAGTACAGAATATCAAAACAGTAATAAATAAGATTGGGCTTACGCTGCATCCCATCCTTGCTGAATCCTACTACTCGTCAGAAATAGTTTCTTCAAATTTACGAAGTTCTTATATTTAATGAATAACTTAGATTTAGATGTTTTCCCTTCTTCATAAATTCTTCCGTTTTTTGCCACATTATTAATAAACAGTCCACAGTATTTCACATTTGTCTTAAACTAATATGGTTCTTCGATTAGTCTTGTCGTAAATCTTGGAATACACTTTGCTGGGAGTTCTGAAAAGTTATATTCTGGCAATACCGGTTATCTTTTCTTAAATATTGGGACGAAGCTAAAGAAGGTTCTATTGCTTGAAAAGTTATTCCAATCGTCAGCAATTCAGTGATTTTTATCAGCATTAAATTTCCTAAATACTAAGTATTTATTAAGCAAAAATTAATAATTACAAAAAGAATAAATTATATTGTTAAATAGTGTTAATCAATTTCTAAAGGAACAAACTGGTTCAGAACAATTAGCATCTTTTACTATATGTTTCATTCACCTGAAAAAACTTCACTTATCCGAGAGATAGCTCCTTTTTTTCAATTTCTACACTCCAAAAAAAAATCCTTCTCTATTTCTAATGAAATTTAAAGGAATCACAATAGACGGAAAAATGAAGCAAGTCTGACCTAAACTAGGTGCACTTCAGTATGCCAATTGTTTACAGTTTATTTCAGTTGTTAGATAATATTTATAGTTTATTCAAATTGCGTCATTAATTTTGTAATTAACAAAATAGAATTCTGTAGCGCAACTTTGTACAATCTATTTTAGTAATTACTAGTGAAGAGAAATATTCAGAGCGAGGAACTCTGTTTGTTCAAAATGGATAATTACGAAATAAAAAATAATACATTTTTGCAATAAAAAAATAATAAATAAAATTATATAAAAATTAATAAAAATGCGAATAATTTTTATTTTATTTAATTTTTTTTAAGATAAAAATATGAACAATTTGTGAGTTTAAATAATATTTTTGGAAAAAAAAGAAAAGATTACTTGTAAATGCAATGGTGGCACAAGTAATATGTATTGCAGCGAAGGTTAATTGTTATAGCGAGTGGTGTTGCATTGAAGGAAGTGAACTATCAATAGCCACAGACCAATTTCAACCAGTAAACTGCTATCAAACAGTTCAGTAATTATGGAACCAATCTCAGCCTTGATAAACATAGGTTTTACAATTGAAAAGCTGAAAGTTTTGTGTTTCCTTGTTACAAATTAGGATATGGTGGATCCTATTATAAAAAAAAAAATAGTGTTTAGCTCACTTGTTAACCTTTGTTTAAACGGATTAAATAAATTTATAGGTGGGGTTTTGAAAAATCAGTTTTTTTTGTTTGTTTTTTTTTAATTGCATTTAAAATGTTTTTGTAACATTATAATAGAAAAAAAATTTCAAGGCTAATGTCCAACAAAACGAAATTCAAATTTTACAAGCGATGTTATGCTGGAAGATATGATTTCCTTCAAATAATAAATTGGCTCCTCTCCTAGTGTACTGCCATGAGGATAGTGGATGGTTTACTTAGTTTCCCTATAGCTATAAGATCAATAAAGCAGAAGACAAGCGTTGAGAAAGCAAACTGGTTGAATCTCTGAAGAAGGAGTGTATTGCATTGAGCGTTTACATTGAATTCCATTAGGTTCCAAGAAAAATATGCATTGTTATATAGCCTGTCCACAGAGAGACTGTGCAGATTTTTGCAAGGAAGAGGAACGCATATTTTTTTTTTGTGTGTGTGTGAAGAACTTGCTTGGCTAAGAGCTCGTCTGTTCGGAGAAAAACTGCACATGGCTTCAAGCAGTTGTAACTAGCGAAACCATCAATATACTCCCTGGCAAACCTGTTTCGGATTCTTATCTGCTTTAAATCGGCGTTGCAGTTAGCACAGGACTTTTTGAGGCATTATGTTACCCAACATTTGCTGTCGGATATTACATTATGTTATTTTTTATGAATTTTCTTAAAAGAATCAAGCAATACAGGGTACTTTCCTTTGCCAGCATGCCATTTGACACATTCCCCTAAGAAACAACAATGCTTTTGGAACCTAATTTATCACCAACATCTTACCCTAACGGCTGTGATGGTCGATTATTTCCTTGGGGTACCATGGTTTTCTTCATAAGAAATACTAGGAATCCAGCAGGTAACTGTTGGCTAGATCTGCCCACAAACTAATTTGCTCTAATTCTACTTTACCAATTGGCTCTAGAGCAAATTTATTGCACTCAATTCATCACCAAATTACAAAATGTGTACAAATCTTGGATTAGTGGGCCATTATTTCTGCAGAAGAACTATTAAATTAACACAATCAAATTTGTGAGTGCAGTGCACTTATTTTCTTCTCACTAAATGCTCACAACTCCCTGAAGACACTGAAGAATTACATATTTCAATAATTTAATTTAGTCACCTTATGTATTTGCAAGAAATTTTGAACCTTGTTAAATAGTCAGAAATAAAAAAAAAAATATTGAATGAAATATATACTAATTGATATGATTGTTTAAATTATGTTTTTATCTTTATTATTATTATTTTTATTTATTTATTTTTATTTCGGCGCATAAATTGCCTTGGTCATTAGCGCCCTTTTATTTATATTATAATTTATTTATTCTACATTGTTATTTCTTTATTATAAATTGTGTCTATAAAGTCTAGTTTATGTACGCATATAAAGTTATTTATATATATATATATATATATATATATATATATTTTAATATATATATATATATAAATATAATTTTATATAGATTAAATACCACTCCTTGATAGTTCAAATTAGTTGATTTTTTTTCTAAAAATATAAAATTCCTTTAGATTGTAAACTACTATTATTATTATTATTTTTATTAATAGGACCTTTAGATATTTCAATTAGATCGTACAATTTAGCAAGTTCTCTTCGGCCTGAATTTTAATTCGCAGAACCAAATATTTGCACCACTCTGTGATATACCTAGTTGTTATAGCCTATCTCACAAATATTCTGCATAAATTAAAACCCAAGTGAAATAACCAGAAAAAAAAACAAGTCATTCGCACAAGATTTAAATTGTAAACTAGGAAGTAGATGAAAATATTATATCTAATATACCCCGCCAAAGCAATGTGTAGCTGGACAATTTTGTGACGATATTTGTTGTTAAAGCACAGACAAAGTTGTTAGGAAATAATATTATTTTTAATCAGGGACTACGTTTGTAACGACATCGAATCGCTCGGATAAGGACCTCCTAAATGGCTTATAGAGAGCTGGTTTGTCGAATTAAACCTTAGCCTAAAGATATAGCCAAATTAAAAAAAAAATAAAAAAAATAAAAAATTCGCTTGCACAAACCTGATTGTATAATAATCACAGAAGTTCAGATGTACATGAATTCCCATGGCTTCTGTTAAAAGCTTCGAAAAGGATTATTGGCGACAATAATATCAGTGAATGAGGAGGTACAAGACTGTCTTGCTGAGATGGGTGGCCCCCAGGTTATACTCCAGGAGGTCTGGTTCTCCATTCTTCAGTGAATTTTGCTACAGTTGATCCAATTGGACCAGGTTGTTTAATAATGTTCTCATATAAAATTTTGCTACAGGTTTCTTCTAATTTGTCATTGTGAGCAACTTCTTTCGCTAGGCAAATCAGCTATCTCTTGGATTCCAAAATGGTCTCTGACTAATGACTAATCTATTTTTTAACATCCATATTCTTCTAGGTCATGCTGTTCGTAGAATTTAAAGGTGGGCATTGTGTTTTTTCCTCGTTAGGTATTGCTAAACCTTTTTAATGCAAAAAATAATTTGAATTTATAAAACGTAAACTAATCCAGCAGCAGATTAGACCACCTACTGGTAAACAAAAACCTGCTCTTCGAGTATTTTGTTGAAAAAAGAAAAACACTATTGCTCGTTTTTGACCTGTACAAGGAAGGAAAAGCAAGGATGTTTTGTTGTTCTTGACAATTTTGTCCGGTTATATTCTGCTATGCACAAGGAGAAATTACCCAAATTAAAGTTAGATCACAAATCGTTTGCAATTATGAACTTGATCTAATTGAAACATCTTATAAAATAATAATAAATATAATAATAAGAATAACAAGTAAAATAATAATAATTATTATTATTTTGTTAATAATGTGATATATTACTTTGTGATTTATTTTACTTGTACTATGAAGATTTCTTTTGATTTTTGTATTTTTTTAAATTGTCAAAAAAAAAGGCATTTAAAATCTAATATATGTTAAACTGTGAAGTTGTGGAGACGAGTGATGTGGAAACGTTTAAGCTTTAAAAATAATAATAATAATAATGAAAAAATAAGAAAAAAATTTTGGGTAAACCCTCTTTTACCCTAAATGAAAACAAACTTTTTTTGCTTCAAAGTTCAAATACAATAAAAATATATTCGTGAAGAAATATATAAATAACAATTTTTCAATAAATTTTCAAAATAATTATATTTAGACTTTTTTAATGTTTTCATTTGTTTGTTTGTTTTTTTTTAAATTATTATTTTGAAATACAAGATTTAATGGTTTTAATTTCTTTTGTTGGTCACTTAAAAATATATATATATATATTTTTTAAATTTAATTTGGTAGAGATATGTTCTAGTAATGGAACCAATATTCGAGATGTTTGAGATAAAGCAAATTTTACGGTCTGTTTAATATAATGTTGTGTAAGTGTTATAATGTGGCGCAGGTTTCATTTGGTTGTATATTATTTTCTAATTTGTAAGAACAGGCAACAAAAAAAAATCTATGAGTACTTCATTATTATTCATAATAATAATAAATAATAATAATAATAATAATACAATAAATAAAACATTTTGGAAGTTATTCCAAAGTGTGTTTGGCGTTTTATTTCTAAGTTCCCATGAAGAATATTACTTTTGTCATAGTTTAGCGAATATTGCGCAAATAATTTCAACACAATTAATGCAAAAGGATTGTGTGTACTTTAATTATAAGTTTTAAAAACAAAAACAAAAAAATGTGGTATGAAAAATCATTGGTGGGGTTCAGCCAAACTTACAAACATACGGTCTGTAGACACTTTTTTTTTTATTTGAAACGGTGCGCAACATCGAAGGTCCTTTGCACCTGAACTAAACCGGAGACTATACACTTTACTATACAGCCTAATCTACACCAACTTCTAATGTAGTCGAAACTGACCTATTGTTGGCTCTAACGCGTCTTTCCTTTTAACCTAACTAACTAATGTTGGTGTGGAGTACTCGATATTCCTCGCACCCCGGAGAGATCTTTTTTTAATGCTTTAAGACGTGTCAACATCTAAGGTTATTGGCGCCCGGAGCTCCGGCCTCCGGACAGTGAGCTGTAAGAAGCTCCTAGGAAGAGAAAATCTAAGGGTCAGCAGCTGGATTCGAACCCGGGACCTCCGCGTGGGAGTAAGATCTAATCTTAATTTTAAAATCACCTATTTACACAAAGTTTATACAACCGCTCAAACACTCATCTTTATAAGTACTCTCGTCCTAATAAATACCTTCACCCTAATAAATCCATTCATCCTAATAAATCCATTCACCCTAATAAATCCATTCATCCTAATAAATATATTCCTATATATACACTGAGTGGAATGCTCTATATTTCTCTCACTCATTTACAATCCTACACCTATTTACCAGCACGCAATCCATTCACACGCGTGTCAGAGTGCCAATCCCGACACAGATCCACCCGTCCTAGAAAGAATTGGCTCCCGAGAAGGCGGACTAAAGAATTAGAAGCAAAGAAAATATTCACATACCTGACAAGGTTAAAGAAGACAGAATTGCTTCTGGATGTTGAATCAATAAGAACATAATAAAATCCCAGTAAATGTAAAACAGAATTTAAAATAATCCAAAAAGATTTTTAATTTTTTTTTTAATGACAAGTGTTTTTATAGTGTATTAGTGCACTGAGGACTTCGAACGATGAGTCTGTACGTGAAAGTGTTGGAGAGATCCTAGCTCAGAAAATAAAAAAAAGAAACTCAGAAAGCTTGATTGTCAATAATTCAAAAGTATTTTATTTGGATACCACTATTGTTTCCGAATTAGCTATGCGGTTAGCGTATTGGATTCTCAAACGGAGATTCCGGGTACGAATCTAGCTGCTGGCACGTAGGTTTTTCTCTTCATAAGAGCTTCTTACAGCTAACTGTCCATTACTGGATAGTGTTGTCTGTAACGAGAGAACACTGCACCGGAGGCCGACAGTGCACTGAAAAAAGCTCCAAGCGCCAATAACCTCAGATGTTGACACTTACAAATTCAAAACAAATATAAAAAAAAAGTGACCATTTCTTTAATCAGAAGTGAAACTTTACTTCTTTTTATAAATTTTCTCGGAAATAGCGACTACGATTTCCTTTCAACTTTGTACAAACATTGTTCTTATGGATAGTTGCAACATCTTCCCGGGAAGTTTCGTTTAAGAGCACTTCTATGAGTGGGGTAGATAAGCTTTCCTCTAATGTGCTGTTTGAGGTAATGTACGGACATACCTTTTTCGAAAAATTAGAAGGGTTAAGTCTGCTGCTAAAATTCTGAATTTGGAAAACATTTTCAACTAAAATTACCACTTTTTTAAATGAATTTTGCTCTTTTTATTAAGATTTTCTTACCCTTATTTTTTTGGATTATTTACCTAAATAAACTTGGATTGATATATTGAGAAATATGTAACAAAATTATTAATTAAATAGCATAAACGGAAGATTGTTATTACACTTTAATCATTAGCGGATTCGACTTGTTTACTGTAGCAACTGGTAACTAAGGTTGGCAGTCAATCCAAGTGCAATGCTGGAATTTTAGAGTTAAGGACAAGTGATGTACAGAAAGAATCACTGAGTAGAACAGATGGAGGCATGTGACTTCAAATTTAATTTAACTGAAGTGGCTGGAAGCAAAGAAGAATTTATCAGGTTAGCTCTAGAAAAAACAGTAGCGTGTTTTTTAGGAGTTGAACAGTGTTTGCTTTACTGTCTATGATAACTGCAGATTAAGACAGATATGAAGCAATTCCAACAAGCGGTTGATAGGTTCTTTGCTCAAGAAGTTTAAAAGCCATTCGGTAATCTTCAAAATATTTCTATTAAATACCGAATGGTTCTTAACCACCTTCTACAAGAATATATTCTTGTAGAAGGTGGTTAAGAACCATTCGGTATTTATATATATATTTAATACATTATTCACTGCATCATTTGTTTTAGTTTTAGTTTACCAATCATTTCGGCTTGGATGTATGCTCTCATCGGAGGCAAATATAATAAGGAGATGAGCTCTGTGATTGGTGTATGTTTGATGTTGAGATTATATTCTGCTTTGGTATCAATTAGGTAAAAGTAATGGCAGCTGTTACGATTTCGTTCTTGTTTTAATAATACAATATGATTCCAAAAGCACACCTCCAGATCATATCAAGCCACTTTTGCGAGTAGAGAAAGACGAATTATTGAGAATTATCTAAACTCAAACAATGAAGATGAAAAAGAAATTAATCTAGTTTAGAGCCCATATAAAAATGTAAGTTAGGTTGGTTTCTAATTTAAAACGATAATGTCTTTCCTTCACAATGAGGAATCTTCGAGCCATGAGCGTCGCCAGTTTCAAGTTTATGCGGAGGTAGACTAAATAAATATTTTATAGACATTAAGGGGAAGTAAGCAAAGAAAATACAGAAGTAAAATTTTGTATAGTTAAGGGTATATTTATAATAATTATTGAAAAGATAAAAGCACTTGGGCAAAAAGATAAATATTTTTAAAACAGTTATTTTGGGCCATTGATCTGTTGTTTTTGTTTTGAAAATAAATTAAACTCTGCCAATATAACATAACTATAAAATGCCCTTACATTTCCAGCTACTTGCAAGCGAATCCTACTAACATCAAATGGCTTAAAAACCTGTCAAGAATTGAAGATCTTTTAACAACATTTTTGGCAGGAAATTCCCAGTTAACAGAATGTCAAATAAAGAAATATTTGATACAATTACAAAAGCAGGCTAAATCTAATTTCAAAGAAATCAAATGGGAACAATCCAGTACAAGGTACCTTCATATTTCTGATTAAGTGTATTACGTTGTTTAGGCTGGCCAAAGGTTTCGTTCTGTATAGGAACAATGGGTTCAAAGCCCAGATTACCTTTTTTAAAAAAATCAATTACTTTTAAAGTTCTTTTGAGACTGTTGCTTCAGGTTTTCTGTACAAAAAACTCAAAAATAATATCTAGAGAAAGAAATTTCGGTCAAGATTAGTAATTTCTCAGATTTTAAAAACTGGATATAGATAATACTAAAAAGAAAAATTATATAAATAAATAATTTCTGCAAAGAAACGTGAATTTGTTTTTGGCATAAATGTAGTTAGTTTTGTGATGTTTCATGTTGAACCAAAGTGGGACGGATCTGTTTTAGATGGGCCATGGTTAGTAAGGTGCGAAGGATTGCTGTACTAGGGGAGAATACCTTAATGATCGGCCATTCTTCTTATATTATATTCTATAATTACTTAAGAAATGAGAAACATTTATACAAACTGAGAGAGAATTATGGCGAACAAACTTATTGCTTCGACGGCTGCAAAACTGTCGGCAAGATGTTCGTCTATAGCGAATACTGCAGAAAGACTCCTAACATCTACATGGTCAGTTTTCCAGATATGCAGTGTCTCACAAGATTACCAGGTAAGCTTGTTTGTTTGGGTATTTGGTTCAAACTGTTCAAATTTTGCAGAAAATTTTGCGTAAAGTACAACGTAAAATACCTAATTAGGTTCTAGTTCGACTAGATTTCTACTTTATTTCACTCTGTTATCTAGTATTGAGGCCAAAGCTGAAATATACATAAAGGGTCGCCTTCTTTTGGAAAACGTAAGGTAAAAAACAACGGAAAAATACCGAATTGGCTTCCAGTTCGTCTAGATTTCTACTTGTTTTGTCTCTGCTATCTAGTATTGAGGCCAAAGCTGAAATATACATAAAGGGTCGCCTTCTTTTGGAAAATGTAATGTATAAAACAACGGAAAAATGCCGAATTGGCTTCCAGTTCGTCTAGATTTCTACTTGTTTTGTCTCTGCTATCTAGTATTGAAGTCAAAGCTAAAATATACATACAGAGTAGCCTTCGTTTGAAAAATGATAGGTAAAAAACAACGGAAAAATACCGAACTGGCTTCCAGTTCATCAATATTTCTTCTTTTTCTTCTTAGTTTATGTCCAGGGTTCGAACATTCTCTAAGGGTAGTTTTCATTTGGGTAATGAAAATTAAAATAGAGCGGAAAATCAATTTATAATCAATTACATTACACAATTTGTAATTGCTGCAAGTCCTATTTGATCTCCTTTTTTTTTCACACATTCTCTTCTAGACTCATCAGTTGGTGAATACACGAATCTCACTTTTTACAAGGATGATATGCTGGTAACCTTTAAGGGCTTGCCATCTTTTATGTTCTCAGTGTGGGATTGGAGCAAAAGGGTCAAATTATTAAAATTTACACCCGCCGCAATTGTGGAAAAGAATTTGCTATTCAAGTAAGTAATTCTGTTGGTAAACCTTATTAGGAATTAAATCCTTTACTTTCTGTTACTGATCAGAGCATTCTACTACGCCAGCACTGGCAGAGGTCAATATATTACGATATATTACGTTCTGGCCCAGCATAACATTGACAATCTAATCCATTATTGGCACTCTTGTTAAGTTGTTGTATGTTCTCTTAAAGTTATCCCGTTGTGGATATCTCTAGCCTACGAAAGTGGTGATCAGGTAATCAAAGCTCTTAAAAATGCTATGCCAATTTATGCTTTGCTCATACAGGTTCTTCGTATGAGCTTTATCGTTTGAAGCGAGAAAAGACGGAGGACTACCCTTAAGATTTTTAGCTCCTTCTGTACCAAACTTAACGGAGAAGACCATTGTATGAAGATAGTCACTAGAATGAAACTTCCATTCTAGTGGATATTACGTTGTGGATTATTCGATAACATTGATACTGACAGTGAGTTCGTTCCTTAAAACGTTAGATACTGTTTTGGAATCAATCAGAAACACTCGCTATCATTTGTATTTCAACTCTTCCTAAAGCAAGGACTTACCTACCATCAAACTTTGAACCTATTTGCAATTGTTACAGCAAATTCACTATCTCTCTACCCACCGGTAACCCCATTAATACTAGATTACACAAATTTTGTCAAGAATCGTAGAGCGTGCTGGTATTTTTTTGGTCACTAACCACTGAAAATCAGTCTGTGATTGTTCTAAAAACACTGATTGAATTTTTGTAAACATAGCGCTCTAATATTTTTCACCCGTATCCCTTTAAGATAATTGGTTAACTCAGTCGGGTTTATAAAGCTAATTAATTACAATGTGAAAATAAGTAAATTAGGTTTTTAAATACTGCAAAAACTGAAATATCTAATTCATCATCACGCTAACAAATTATTCGTTAAAATGTAATTCTGTGAGAAAGCTTCAAAAAATTAAAACTTGTCTGTGATTATTGTACCTTTACTTTCCGGTATGAGATTCTGTTATTTATGATGATAAACCATAACGAAAGCGAGTAATTGTCTACAGCGACTCTCGCTTGCCACTGGAGTTGTGACAACTCATTGACTGCCTGGTGAGATTCGCCTGTAGAGTACAAAGGGTTGAATTTTTGTCAATAAACTCTCACAATTACCAATCATTTTTAATCAAAATCTTTTTCTTTTTTTTTCAGAAAATTAGTTTGCTTAGTGATGGTAATTATGTAGGGGTGAATGGATTCCTGGCCGAGCCCTAACTACAAGAAAATCTATAAAATTATTGCCAAATCTATGTTGCAGGGCTTATGAGACACTAGGCATATGTGTACAAACAGAACTTACAATTAACTGCACTATTGTGCGAATCTGGGAACTGAACTGTTTTGCTAATATCTGTTCCGCTGTGAGAAAACATCCAAACAATATTTATCATTTTGAAGTTGGCGATTTTTGTTTATCTCCGGAGAAGGAGATATTTATTTTAGATGTGGCCGGCAATCTCTACACAGTGAGAACTGCCATTTTAATTATTCAATTTTATAATTGTTTTTTTAATGATTAAATTTGGTTTTTCTCATCATTGATTGCAGAAGAGTAGTATGGCTTGATATACAGCTAAAATTCAATTTAAATAATTCAACAGGTTCCAACGAGTGGAAAAAAAGTTCGTTTGCTCAGAAGATGGCAGTATGCTTCGAAAGAAATAGCTGTGCCAGTTCAAATCGTATGGTATAAGCGCGGATTAATTATATCAGGACCCGATGGTGTTATTCAGGTAAATTTATTTCTCAATTATTTGGTATGAAGAATTTTATTATTATTATCTCAAATTATCGAAAACGAAGTTTTAACCAGAATTTACATATTTTGAGGCATTCTGAAAATTTCAAAAATAGTTTTAATTACATAATTGTTGACTTTCTTGTTTTGCAGTACCTGGAAAGATCGGACCACAGAAAAGATTTGACAAACGTTACAGAACTAGAGCGAAAAGAGCCGATTAGCTGCCTAACTGTTGCGGGAATTGAGAATCAATATTTATTTGGTTGGTGTGCCTCGGTAAGTATCCAGTTAAATCTCATGTCAGCAGTTACAAAAGCAATTAACGCTGAAGAGCAATTCGCAGAGTGCAATAAATAAGATCAACTAGCCTTCGAAATTTCTATTGAATCTGTTTAAAAAAAGAAATAAAATCAAATTCTCAATTTACAGATGGGTTTGGTGCAATTAGTGGAGAATTCATTTCGAGCCATTTCTAACTTCTGCGTTCAAATAATGGATATTGCTTTAATACGACCACAAGACCGGTACATTGCAGCACTTACGCAAGGTTCAACTATAGGAGTGTTCAAAAAGAAGACAGGAATAATGGTAAATATTAGCAGGGAATCCTTTACCTTCCCAAATCATTTAAATTGTAGGCAATAACGATCTTGCTAGTTTAATTTTTTACTAAACAGGTGGAACAACTACATAAAAAGAGTTTAGTTTGGGCACACAAATAATTATAACTCGAATAGCCAAATGTTTTCTAATATCGACTTTTACTCAAGATATCGTTACGAAATACACGAAGTGGGATGCAACGCGCTACATTCCAGTTATTTTTTTGGATTAATTTATTTTTTCTAGATTTATTTTGACACTAAAGGTTTTCTATTACAATTATGTAACTGTGATTGCCTACGCTTTATTAAAAGTAATAACAGGAATGCTAAAAGTTTAAGGCACTATGAAAAAGGCTTTGGAGTCCTCCATCTTTTTATATACTATATCATTTTATATACAATTTGAACTTTTTCATATATATTCTCCTTAACAAAAACTTACAGTTTTAAAAGTTAAGTATAAGAGTTGATTAAACGCCAAAAGGTACACAATTCAGAGAGTACCCAACATTTCATTCATACTTCTAGTATCATATTTTTTAGAATGTATTAGACTGTCACAAACCCTTATGCTGGCCTTTTATCACCCATAAATATTTTTCTGTTAGAATAATAAAAGATGTATCTCATCATCATAGTTATATTTAAAAGGGCATTTCATTTTAACTCTATTCCAAATTATTCTAGGGATTTATCTTTATTCTAATCATCACATTTACTCGCATATTAAAAAGAAAAAGGAAAAGTTAGAGTTGGTCTTTTACCGTTGTAATTTGAATTACGGAGTTAAAACGAAATTTCAGACTTGAATTCGTCTTGCGTGAGCAAAAATAACATAGTTAATAACAAGTAAATAATACTTGTAATTATAATTCATTCATTTTTAAACTTTAATTTACTGTAGGAAGTTTTATAACCAACTAAAAATATGCATATCTATTTTATATATAACATCATAATGACGAGCTAAAGCTTGAATTAAATAAAAAGTATATAGTGTGGTTTGGCAATAAAAGAGCTTACAAAGGTATTTCTATTTATGTAAAAATAATCCAACTGAAGCGTATCAAAGAACAATAATTAGAAAAGTCTTCCATTCCAGGTTTGTTCTCATCAAGTTGAAGATAATTTGTACAGAATTGAAGGAAATCCATCATATTCATATGTGGTGTGTTTGAAGCGAATGACCGGCAAGGTCTATATTTATGACTTGTCCGAGAAGCATAAATGCAACTTACTGCATAAAATGTACATCAGCGACTATCCTTTAAGAACGCTACAGTTCACTGTGGATGGAATGTTTATTGTGGCGTGGACTGTCGACAAACCTATTTACGTGATTAGGGTAAGTAGTGTGAACAGTTTGACGAAAATTATGAAAGAGTGAACTATAGTTTCTTTACACAGGCTCAACTTTGACAGGGCAATAAGTCATAGAAAAGTCCATTTAATCTGTTTAATGAGAAGTCAAGGATTAGGTCAGTGGTTAGCATATTGGATTCCCACGCGAAGATTCCAGGTTCAAATCCAGCAGCCTTCCATTTGAGTTTTTTTTCTTACTAAGAGCTTCTTACAGTACGGTGATGGGCAGTATTATTAGTTACGAGAAATCACTGTCCGGTGGCTGGCACTGCACTGATAAAGGCTCCTGGCACCAATGACCACAGATGGTGACGTGCCATAAAATAAAATAAAAAATAAAAAAAAGACAAAAGAACAGTACTTAACAGACGCTATCGACTACTTAAAAAACTCTTAGACGATAGATCTAAACTGTCTCTAGACAACAAAAGACTAATTTATACTTCTATTTTGAAATCAATCTGGGCGTATGGAATAGAGCTGTGGGGTTCAACCAAACACACCAATCTCCAAAGGATTCAATCTCTTCAGTCTAAAATACTTACGATCGCTCGATTTTATGTCTCCAACCTGAGTATACACACTGACCTTAACATTCCTTTTGTCGCAAAAGTCGCCTAAACACGATACAGGAAACTTCATTTTAACCTGCAATCTCATATAAATCCTCTAACTAAAAATCTTTCTTATAGAACTCTTCCTGATAACCCGACAAGACGCCTTAAGAGACAGTGGTCTCCTTTCAAGTGAAGAGAGTGAAGAACTAACAGTCTAATGTTTTGGAGTGTTACCACTGCGGTAACTTCTCCACTAGTTTGTATCTACCATTCACTTCTATCAATTTTACTTATATTGCCATCGCCGTTGATTGTAGCACAAATAAACGCAAAAAAAAAAAAAATCAAAACGGTTCCATTCAGTAAGTCTTAGCACTTTAAGTTCAACCATCCCAAATTTTCTTTAAAATATAGAGAAAATCCTCGTTTACGAGAATAATTTTTTTGCAACAACAGAGATTTAATAGATTTTGAGAAAAAAGTTGCCAAAAATAGGCAAAAACGTCATTTTAAAAATTCTTCTTCTCTTTCTTACCTTTTTTGTAAACACTGTATCGCCTAAACGCGAGAGCCGATTTTCACGAATGAGGTGTCATTCAATTCGAAATTTTATTATTATGTTTGTTTTTCTAGGGCGTCATACATGATACTTTCACCAAACTATTCAGCATCACAAACGACAATATAATCTCCGTAACTTCTTTTAAAGACTGCAACAATAAGCTGTACATAATGGCGTTAGAACAAAAAAATGCGAAGGATTCCTGTGGCAATCAGGTCTATCTGTGGGAATGTCCGGACGGCACCTTGGTTGCTAAGTGGGTATTTTCTTCATTCCAGTTGTGATCCTGAAAAGTGATATAAAATAAAGTTTAAAATTGCGACAGAAGACTGGAAAGGCAGAGCTCTGCTTTTAGAAGCCTAATGTTGTAATGCATAGATTACAACCACCCTAACTCTACCTACTACATAGATAACCTTATAGATAAAAATAATAATTACATTAAAACTGAATTCTGAATTCTCTTTTTGATTAATTATTATAGTTTTATATTATTTATCAATCTATTTTATTTATTTATTTTATTGTTACAGATTCCGATTGAATGAACATGTAGAATACTTATACTATTCTAACTTACCAAGCACCGTTTATGCAACATGTCCCGGCAATTCACAAGTTTGCAACACGTTAACTATAACCGAAAAGAACAATTCTGTAAGTACTGCTGAGAATGTTTGGTAGTAAGTAGTAATCAAAAGAGGTATCTTGGGCCCTTGCTGCGCAAGGTTGTACTCTTATTCTACATCAACCTTTCTAAGCTATTTCTCTTGAGAGTTCCCAGGGTCTGTAAAAGATATTAGACCACCTTCCATCAGGGAATGATTGTATCACTGATTCTAACAGATATAGTTGAATCCTTTCTCCATCGCGAAACAGAATCTACATACCTATTACTCTCTAGGCCCTGATTCTTCAGACTATGTTTGAAGCATGCAAAGCTCTTTTCCGTTCGAAGCTGCCAGTAACGATCAAGTCTTTATCAGAGTCTGGAGAAACTCTAGATCAGAGAACTCTAGGTTTATGTAACCTTCGCTCTACCAGGAAAGCGTGGACCCTTTTCTCAGAATAGAAGTAATATGTGGACCAAACCTAAAGCCGAAGATGAAGAAAACATTGTTGAAGAAGAATAGATGAATTTTTAAAGGATGAAGGAAGGCGATTGTTGTTCCTTCTTCTTGCCAACAGACAAATAAGATTCACCGTCTGATAGCCTGGAAAGAGAACTGGACTGAACCAGATGGTCTAAGAGAAAGTAGCGTGGGCAAGGGTGGGAGAATTGAGTCAAAAGGAAGAGAAATAAAAAGAAGAGAAAGCCCCCACCTGAACGCTGTATTACGACTAAACACTGACCATTCGCCAGAAATACTTAATAAAGAAAACTCGGGTAAACATTTCCCGATTAACTTGAATCTATGCTTTTAATTGAACCGATAAGACTATTGCTTATTCTGATTCTATCCAATTCTTTCTTCTACAACTTAATGGCTCGGTCCCATACGCCCTATGGGTATCAATGAAGCGTTAATGTACTCAGACACCAATCTCTACTTCAATAATTGCAAAAAATGAATGTATGATCAAAACAAGACCTTCCTACTCTACAATCTAGGTGCTGTTTATAATTATAATTATACTTATCTCAATTGAGATCTGTAAATCTTTATTTTTTCAGTTTATTCATGTAGAGACGAATCGGAAAAGTGTATGTGTCCCACACATAGGCCAGTGGGAGTCACATTTTGACTACTATCACATTCTAACGTACGGACCTGACGACGGCCGAGTTTCTGTTCGAGATGACACCAACTCTGTTGTCTTCTTGAACGAAAAATTACACCCGACAACAGATGGAAGCATCAAGAAAGCGTTGCTGGATATTGATTGTAAATTTCTCATAACTTACGGTCATGACGGCATAACTGTCTGCCATGTAATCAGGTACTATCATCACTACAACATTGCCACTTAAGCTACTTATACAACTATCTTTTCTGTACAATTCGGTAAAGAATTCATTAAAATCTGATAAGTACGAATAGAGATATAAACGTTTGAAATTTTAAAGAATTTGAAACGTATTTCAAAACTTCGAAAATTTCATCTTAAATATCTCATGAACTTTTATCACTAGAACATTGCCATTTATGCTACTTTTACAACTAACTTTTCACGACAGTTCAGCACAGAAATCATTGAAATCTGATAAATAAGAGATGAGATATAAACATTAGAAATTTAAACGAATTTGAAAACACCAAAATTAATCCTTCAATATATCGTTAACTATTATCTCCAGAACATTGCAATTTCTACCAGTTATACAACTATCTTTTCTCTACAATTCGGCAAAAAATTCATTAAAATCTGATAAGTACGAAAAGAGATATACACGTTTGAAATCTGAACGAATTCGAAACGAAGTAGAAAAAGTCGAAAATCTAATCTTAAATATCTAACGACCTATTATTACTAGAACATTGCCATTTATGCTAGTTATACAACTAACTTTTCTCGACAGTTCAGCTCAGAAATCATTGAAATCTGATAAATACGAAAAGATATATAAACGTTTGTAATTTAAACGAATTTAATACCTTTAAAATTTATCCTTCATTATCTCCAATACATTGCAATTTCTGCCAGTTATACACCTAACTTTTCTGTACAATTCGGTAAAGAATTAATTAAAATATGGATCCTTTAGTTTTCTCACTAATATAATTGTGAAAATATAACGAGTAATGTGGTTGAATACTTCATTATCAGTGTTTTTGCGGCATTTAACTGCCACATCGTGTACTAATTAAGCATTCTGAAGAGTTAGTGGTGAAACTAACTTTTTTTCCTTAGAGATATTAATTGCTTTCTAAATGTAGATTATGTTTATTAATTGATTCTTTCAAAAAATTGACTAATGACGCTTATAAGATTTTTTTTTTAAGGAGGAATTGCAATCTTCATGAAAGCCATGTGCCAATTAAAAATAAGGACGATGAGGGTTTCGTAATGATGGAGAAATTATTTCAAAGAGGTAAATAGAATAGAATAGAATAGAATAGAAAAGAAATTTATTATTCTGGGACAATTGTCCCCTAAGAATAAACACAGGTACAAATAGAGGCCTTAATAGTTTGGCCTGTGATTATACAGAAATTAAATAAATATTTACAAAAGTGAAAATATAATAAGTGAAAATGAAAGTAAAAATAAAATAATAAAACAGCAGAAATTAAGGAAATAAATTAAAACAATTAGAATTTCGGAGGAAGCTGAATAGAAAGGAGATAACTGAATAGACGGGATTTAAAGATGGATAGGGTAGGAGCATGGCGGACAGATGAAGGCAAGGAGTTCCAGAGAGAGGTAGCACGTATGAGGAAGGACTTGTCAAAGGATGAGGTACGGTGAGAGGGAATGTAGAGATCAGATGAGCGAGATCTAGTGTTACGGGAATGGATGGAGGATTTAAACTTAAGGAGTTGAAAAATATAGGAAGGCCTTTGAGACTGGATGACTTGAAAAAGGAAAGAAGCCAAAAAATATTGGCGGCGATAGACAGGAAAAAGCCACTTCAACTCATCGTAGCAGTGCGAAATGCGAGAGTCTCTGGAAATGCTGAAAATAAATCTTATGAAGCAGTTCATGAGGCGCTTAAGCTTAGCTTCAATATCACCAGAAAGACCGCCATACACTAAACAACCATAGTCGAAATGGGAGAATATAAGAGAGGAAACTAGGAGTTGCCGGGTCTTAATTGGAAAAAGGTGACGGGAACTATTAAACTGCTTAAGGATATGGATGGAACGACGAGAGATTTGGGAAACATGGTTTTTCCAGGATAGGTTTTGATCGAAAGTGATACCAAGGTTTTTCACAGAGGAACAATATTTTATTGGGGTATTGTAAAGGAAAAGATTAGGAAGAGGAGCCAATGATTTAAGGAGTGGGTTGGAGCCAATAACTATAGCTTTGGTCTTTTCTACATTCAGGGTAAGCTTATTGTTCGTGGCCCATGCTGAGATATTATTGAGGTCTTCTTGAAGTTTAAATACAGCTTCAAACAAATCCGACGGGGAAAAGGATATGTAAATCTGAAAATCATCAGCATAGAGGTGATACTGGGAATGAGAGATGGAAAGAGGAAGGTCATTGATGTAAATTGAGAAGAGGGTGGGAGATAGGGAAGAACCTTGAGGTACACCGCGTGACAAAGGAAGAAGTGAAGAAGGATTGCTATCGGGAGTGACAACGAATTGGGAACGATTAGACAGGAAGGATTGGAACCAACGGAGGGTGCTATTGGAAAAAGAGAGGGATTGTAGTTTAGATAGCAGGATATGATGGTCAACGGTATCAAAGGCTTTGGAGAAGTCTAGGAGTATAAGGATGGCAAGTTTTTGGTCGTCAATAGCCGTCTGCAAGTCATGGGTAATTTTTAAGAGTGCAGAATGAGTGGAATAAGAAGGACGGAAGCCAGATTGGAGTGGATTAAGGAGATTGTTTTGTTCGAGGTAATTAGAAAGCTGGGATTGCACTAAACGTTCAAAGGGTTTGGAGAAATTTGATAAAATAGAGATGGGACGAAAATCAATAGGAGAGGTGGGATTTGAGATTTTATTTAGAGGACGGACTAGGGCTGTTTTCCAGCAGGATGGGAAAATAGAATTCTGAAGGGAGAAATTATAAATATGGTAAAGGACTGGCAATATCGCTGGGAGACAGGCTTTAATTAATTTAACAGGAATGTTGTCAGGGCCATAGTCATTTGTACGGGATTTCAGAAATGAGGTTAGGAGATCTTCAGGAGTAATATGATGGAAAAAGAAATTGTTAGGATCAAAGGAGGGTAAAATGAGAGCAGGAACATTACAAGAGGCATTGGTTAAGAAGGAAGTGAAGTGGACGTTCAGGTCATCAGGAGATATTGAAATGGGGCAGGAGCGATTAGATCTACAGAGGGAAAGCTTACGAAGGATAGCCCATTTCGATTTGGAATCAGGAGCATTGGAGAGAGATAAGTGAATATGAAGGGATTTGGCTCGGCGGACAGAGGCCAGAGTAAGGTTACGCAGGAGCTTATACAGAGAGTAGTCATGAGGAGAACGCGTGCGTCTAAACCTCCTCCTGGCTGCCTCTCTTCTCCTCATCATGTCCTTGAGCTCCGGTGTAAGCCAGGGTTTAGACGCACGCGTTCTCCTCATGACTACTCTCTGTATAAGCTCCTGCGTAACCTTACTCTGGCCTCTGTCCGCCGAGCCAAATCCCTTCATATTCACTTATCTCTCTCCAATGCTCCTGATTCCAAATCGAAATGGGCTATCCTTCGTAAGATTTCCCTCTGTAGATCTAATCGCTCCTGCCCCATTTCAATATCTCCTGATGACCTGAACGTCCACTTCACTTCCTTCTTAACCAATGCCTCTTGTAATGTTCCTAAATACTTAGTTAATTAGCTGTAAAAGTGGAAGTCATGCCTAGGTCTGTTTCTCTTATCCTTTTATTTTCAACTTTTTCAAAACTGAAACGATTTTTCAGTTTTTATCTTATATTTATTTTCTTTTTCTTTTTTTTAGATTTTGCACAATTGGTTATACATACATAAATTACCATCTTTAACTTTTACTGAAAATATAATTATAAAAAATGTTTTAATTTGGGCTCTGGTTGTGTTGGGAAGTTAGGCTTCAATCTAAAATGTCAATATATTTTCAAGGTTCTAACACTTAATCAATTGGGTTAATGTCTTGTTGGAACAGAACCATATCTGACCAGGATTGGTCTGCAGAAATTAGAAGCAGAGGAGTGTTGGGTGGATGCTGATCGGGAAATGCTACTTTCGACGGAAGAAAATGAGATGCAACGAAAAAAACTCATGGAAAAAGAAAGCGCTCTAATTTTAAGAGAAAACATAATTGACAAATTCAATGGCATGAAGGGTCAAGTTAGTATAAAAAAAAAATTAATAGTAATAATAATGATAATAAAAAAAGATGTTTATTTAAAAAAAAAAAAGAAGCAATTTTACATGAATACAAAAACAAAACACCAATGACAATGGTAGTACCCTAGCCAGAGTTGCAAACACAAACTAAAAATTTACTCACAATAACATGAAAAGAAAATAATTTACTGTTGAACGTAAACATTATAGAATCTGCCATCAAAACAACATAGATATCAAACATATTTACTGAACTTTCAATTACATAACACCTAACTCCATTATACATTATATATTATTAATATTGTATTATTAAATAAATTAGTTATTAGTTAGTTAATTAAAAAAAAGAAGAGATAAACAAGTAAATAAACAAATAATTCAATGCAAAGAAAGCGAGAAGTAAAGTAAATAAATAAACCAAAAATTGAGATTAATTTTAATCAAATTCTGATCCTACAATATAAGTGCTCTAAACCTCGCAAAATTATATAAACTGTCCCAATTTTCACCATTTAAAATCTGTATTAATTCTTCCTCAAAAGGTGACTTTATGTTTCCTAACATAATTCCAGAATAATTGTCTGTCTGAACGCAATTGCCGCTCTTTTTTCTAAATTCTAAGTTTTTGGAGTAAACGTCTCTAATAGTTTTCTTCAAATTTGTCAGGTAATGTGTATTATCCATAATAATAGTAACGATAAAAACAAATAATCTTTTCCAGATTACAAAAATATTGAATCTAAATGAAAAAGAGAAACTTTATGACGAGCAATGGATCAAGAGAAATCTGTTAGATTTGTTTACTAACAGCCAAGTATGGGATGATTTCGAAGTAGAGATTCAAAATGAAATGGACTCACTATCTACATCCATTGACAAAGAGTATCTCAGCATGGTGAATGAAATTAAAAGTTGGAAAAATCTTTTTATAGATCCTTACAATATTTCTAACAAAATTAGGGTAGGTCATTTAGCTTTTAAGTATAATCTAAATATAGATACAGAGTACGTCTGGTCATTTTCGGATTCAGCATCAATCTTAGTCTTTGAATTTTACAATAAGTAAGTAAAGTAATAACCTATTTTATCAGGCGTGGCTTAACGTCCAACTACCAATTAGGGGGCGGAAGCTCGTACTTTACTATAAACAATTTTTTCAATCAAATAAAAAGTAGTCAAACGTGGGATTTGAACCGGGGATTTCCTGCACACAACGCCACGTTCTTATTTAACCTTCTATATCTCATTACCTATTTATTATAACTTGAACGTTGCAATTCATACCAGTTATAGAGCTAACTTTTCTCTACAATTCGGTAGAGTAATTGAAATCTGAGCAATACGAAAAGAGATACAAACGTTTGAAATTTTAACAAATTTAAAAATCTCTAAAATTTAACTTTCTATATCTCAGAACCTATATGGTTGAAGCACATAGTCCACAAACCACACAGTGATTGATTATTTACAAAATTGGAGAGGGTAGTGAAAATATGAGAAACGGCATGTGACCCGACCCACTCTTTAAAAGACATAATGCATTATTAAGAGCCTAAATAATTCAGTGTTTGTTTCATATCGTCGTCAGATTTCTTACAGGACAAATTAGTAAATATGAGAGTTGTTATATTTTATGTTGCAGGCTATCCTGAACAGTCATATCCATATCAGCACATATGCGTTTAAAGAAAATCATTTTAAGTTGGAGATTATACGTAGAAGATGTATTTATAAAATGTGGATAATAAGGAAAATCAACTGTTTATACTCACAAGAAATTCCCTGGTTTTCGACGGTTTTAAAGTAAATATGTCTCAAGTTATGTCGCAGACTTTTTGTCGGTCTTATAAATTCAAAAGTTATTTGAAGAGAATATTTTGATCCAGTGTACCTAATGAACAGTTAACTGATATTACTACTTCAGACAAGTCGCCAAATGTAATGATAGCTGAAGTTCTGTCTGGCGATGTTAAAGTTAAACAAGATTTAGTTGGCACCATTCATGGTCAAGAAGTTGCTGTTGTTGAGGTAAGAATTGTGTATTGAATGCCAGACCCACTTTCGGCAATTTTCAACGTAGAAGACCACGAATAAATATACATTATTTACTAAATAAAATAAATATTTACAATCTTTAACATGGTTGCAGTACTTAAACACAATTCATGACTGAAACTTTAAACAATCTATTTAATATTCAGACATCTTAATTATTGTAAGAAAAAAAAAATATACAGAATAACTTTTCACAAAACTGTGCCGTCATTGGCACACCTATATTATCCATTACTGCTAGTCTAAATTTATTAAATTACGACTTACTCTTACTAACAATAAACATATTGATTTTTGGTTCGTCCAGTTTATTATTCAATTAATCTACTTTTGTTTACCTTGAAGGTTCCAGCAAAAATCTTAAAATTTGTTTAGCACCACAAAATATTATTTAAAATTTGTAATTGAAGTGAAGCTCTTAAATTCACTCGCATAGCTTAAAAATTATTTGATAGCAATTAGTAATTTGGTTACTTATTTTCAGTAGATAAACCGCAATCACATAAAAGCATCAGAAACAAATTCTGAAAGCCTTTTTAGATTTATTAACTACCACTTTTCAATGTGGGTGGTAAACGATCTTTTACCAAAGATGACCATGAAATTATCATATTCTCACTGCTAGATAGACCTCCTTCAAACTGTAGAATTGCTTCAAACTTAGACAAAAATGGAAATACTCGAATCAATTTCTCACGTTATTGCCTTTATCAGAGCGTTGCCGGCTCTACACATTACTAACTACCATCTTCATCGCCGGTTGATGAGCTGAGAAAATTTAATGACAGAAAGTTGGATTCATACTAGAGATCTGCGCGTTATAAGTCCAATGACTAATTCCACTTTCTTTTTTTAAGATAACGAAATTGATCTTTGTTCCTAGACACGGAGTTCTCCAAGTGATAAAGTTACACCAAACTTGCTGGTAACTGGCGAAGTGGAAGAGCATAAAACTGTGATAGATTATACTAGAAGTGATATAGAGCAGGCCAACTCTGTGGACAATGCTGAAGACAAAGCCGAAGTCAAACTTGGTTTGCTTTCAAGTTATTTTTTTTATCACAAAACCATGAATAAGGAAAACTTCTTTTAAAATGTTCAAAATGAGTTAAAAGTTTGAATTTAAAAAAAAAGAAGAAGATTAATGTTCGATTTAAGCATCAAGAGATAGAATCTCAAACGTTTTTAGATGTAGGACTTATAAACATGTGTTTGAGTCATTGTTAGTTTTGAAGTTCGGCTCTTTATACATATAGCTCATGCCTTCATCCTAAACAGTTCTGCTAAGTTCTGGCATAAGGCCGGATAAGAAGTATTAATTGTGGCTAAGTACCAAATTATTTATGTATTTTCTTCCGCTTCTCTTTCCACGCTGCATAGAATCTTTGGACACATTTAACTATTGATATTGAAAATCTAGCAACTAATATGGATAAATACTTTTTAATCCCATTATTTTTTGGTTTACTTATTACGAAAATAATTCATATTTCATATAAATGATGCCTTTCTTTTCTGTGGGGTCAGCATAATAATGTTAGCTAATTTTCTTGTTTTTTTTTTTTTAACATTTCATTTAACTAAGAATATCAACAAAATATCAGATGCGCAAATACGTTTTGTACTCTCTGTTTATGCGATCAATACTTTTTAGGAAGTCTTACCTCAAGACAGCGACGAATCATGCATAACTGTACAGCTACACGCGAATACAACGCCAGACTAGAGTTAATTGAGAAACACTTATATTTGAAGGGCACACTATCCGATAACGATTACTCTGTGCTGATATATCTCAGAGCAAAGAAAATGTGGATTGAAAGGTGATTGCTTGCAGTGTCTTGAAAATGCAGTAAGATGGTTATGAATCGGATATGTAAAACCCAAATTTCTCTTTTTGCAATTTATGTAGTCAAATTTCTTTTGCACTATTAACGAATGTTCCAATGCTTCAATTAGATAGTAAATCCCTGCCAAAGCATGTGAAATCATTGCTAAAACTGTGTACCTTACCGATTTAATACTAATACCCTCAATATTAAATATATTTTTTTAAATAAAATGTTAAAGTAAAATGTAAATATCATTTTCAACCGAAATGTTTTGAATTGAACCATTTAATTTAGGGGCTATAATCATGACTGAAGAAACATTTTATGCATATAAAATGAATTAGTTTGAACTTTTTGTGATGATAATTTGGAATTCATTGCGTAACATTGTATAACTCACTTTACACTTTTATAATACTGTCATGCAATAAATTTAGCATACCTGTTTGCCGCATCGCAATCGCCAATTTGCGTCAAGAGATCTCTGGCACTTTGAGACCAGAGGAGATCATATTATAAAGGTCGGATCACGTAAAGAGCAGAGACTTGATCTACTAGAACTTGCAAGCAGATGAATATATGTATCTTTTGCTGCATTGCATTTGGAACTGGACCCTCCACCTTGTTTCAACAACAATAATCTAGTGGTTCAGTACCATATATTCCGTGTAATTCTATACATAATATGCCATCTATATACAATATTTCCAAAGCCCTGAAGATGTCTAGGTCAAAAGATTGACATGCATAAAAATATTTCAGACTGAAACTGGCTCTGATTTTCTTCGCTAAATTATTTAATTTTGTTTATTGCACACAATTGAAAGGTTTGTAGTCGACCCATTCATAGAAGAACGGCCACCCGCACGACCAGATGTAGCTATAGACACCATCTACCTACAACTACAAAGTCAACAAACTGATGTGCCTAAGAAAATATGCCGACAGATTTCTAGAGGTGGCTTTGCTGTAAGAGATCTAAAAGAGTCACCACATATAACCGCAGATCTCATTCAAATAACGTCCTCCTTTGAGGAAGAACTGTACGGGCAGTTAACAGAGGACATACAATGGTATCCGCAATTCGAGTTCAATGCTCTAATAGGCAGCCACAGGGCCAACGACTGGTTCATGGTGAGCCAAACTGTCTCTTCATTTTTAATTTTCACGTAGAATATAGATATATTAATCGAAACGCTGTAAATTCTAGCATACAATTCACGAGGCCATGGTTTGGGTCAACCGTAATGTGTATAACTTGAGAACTAAGAAACAGATGATATTTGACCAGTTGCAACAGAACAATAACGAAATCAAGTCACTGGTTAAGGACCTGCATGAAGCCTGTCACGGTGAGTGGATTATTTTAGCATTTTTTGCAAGCACTTCCATCTAAATGCAGAAGCATCATCATCTGAGGTCTTCTCGCTTAGAGCCTTTCGTTGGGAAAGAAAAACCTAAAGGCAGTCATCTGGATTTAAACGAGGAACCCTCGTTTGTTTTTTTTTAGTTTAAAAAAAATTATAATTATATTTCACACTTGACTCAGAAGAATTGAGACTGTCAGCACGGTCTGATGTAAACTTCTAAAGATAAAAAACTCTTTATTATTTTTTTCTGATATTGTTGTGCCCTTCAATCGCAGCTTTTTAAAATTAGAGCGTGAATACGGTATAAATGCAGCTAGCTAACTTGGTACGTTAAAATCCGTTTTTAAGTTATAACGCGTTTCGTTCTTCAACACCGAAAATGCTCCTTATGAAGCACCATTAGAATCTGTAACCTAGGGGAATTAATAACGATTTTTTTTTGTTCTAAACACTCTGTCCTTCGCCGATAAATATCTGAGAACTTAAAGACTGAAAATTTAGAAACTAGTTACAATAAAATTTGTATTTACATATTGAAATAATATTTTTATTAAAATTTCAGTTATTTACAGACTAAGTTATTTACAGCCGCCATCTTTATACTCCATACGAGTTTATTTCTCGTACAGTCTGCTCAGAAATCACTTAAATAAAAACTCACTTTTTATATTTTAGTTAAAGACATGCCAGCTACTGAAGACAGTCCCCAGTGGATGACTGATGAGCACCCATGCTATCCTTGCTACGTTAACGAGCAGGAGGTTCGTAAAAACTATATATGTAGATGAAACTTGCTATAAATCACTATAGTATCTGTAGAAATACTACAGGGTGAAAATTATTGTTTGATGAGCTAGAATCAGCCTGGAATGTACCTTCTATTGTATTACGTGCAGTGTAACCAGAATTCTATATTGCTCCTACTGGAGCCACGGAGAGAACTCACAGTATCCTTTCAAGTTTTCGAAGCCTGGTTTAAAAAAAAAAAAAAATCCAAAGCTTTGGAAGATTCTTTTTTCTGATTGCCCGGCAAGCTTGCGTTTATTCATTAGAGAAATTTACTTTTTTCAATAGAGTGAAAGTATGCCCATTAACACGGGGCTTCAGATTCGAGGACCTCATTCTCAAATTAGCGGTTATGATTTAAGACTAGTCCATGATGTTCTAATATTTATTTTTAATCTTGGAGATTTGCCTCTTTCATTGAGAAAGAGAGGTCTCAATCAGAAAATGTATTGAATTATTTCTACAATCTTTTTGATATTTGTAAATTTGTAATCTAACCTACTGTTAAAGAACATATCTTAGAAGCAATAAGAATTGTTAAGTCTAATATTTCAGATTATTCACGAGCATGTAACTGCGAAAAATAATGAGGACAATGATAATAAAACAGAAAGAAAAAGTATGCAGCCAGTTAAAAGTTATCGCCAACGAGCCCTTGAGGCAATGATGGACGGAGTACTGGAAATACAGTTAGCCGATAACCTTCGTCGAGGAATCAAACCACCAGCATTTATGGTAATTAAAATGTAACTTGATCTAGAATTAGAAATTTCTTTACTGTTCGATTTACTACCACATTACATCTTGAATCTTTAATTCATACTAGGCTGTTTAAAGATTTTGCAATATTAGTGACTACCGGGGTTTTACTTTTATTCATGTTTCATATTTTTAGCATAAGAAAAGTGCTGAAGATTACACTGCTACAGAAAAGGAAGAGATTGAAGAGTACGAGAAAAAGTTGGCGCAATTGGAGCTTCAAAGAGCTGACTATGCTCAAGTTTTAAACAAAAAACTGATCGACGTAAGGAAAACAATAACTGTAAGTACGAATAATTTGTTGCAATTTTAAACTATGTTTACTTCAGTACTGGTTAATTTAATTCATAAGGTACTGTCAAGCAATAATTGTTACGATTGTCTAAATCTATTTCAGGAGACTAGATGGAATTTCGATTCGTCCCTCTACGATACACTTATTGGCAAAGCTGACGCTGAAATCAACATCAACATTCAGTGCTGTCAGTTACATCTCATCAATGCAAAGAGGATGAAAATTCATAAAATAGTTAAACATCTAACTATAATGGGGTAATTATTTTCTAGAAATTAAAAAATTACGGCCATTCATTTTTGCTTTATTGCAATTTAACTTATGACCGAAAATTGAATTTTATAACAGATTTTCTTTCTGTAAAGAACATGGATTTACACGTCCTTTTCAAAAAACACTTTCTTATGTAATTCTTGCAGAATTCGAAAAATATAATGTAGGTAGTTGTGCCCGCTGTTCAGAGTGTTAATTAGAAATCACCTAGTTGCTTACTTGTTATCCTTTTCTTTTAATTATTTCAATTTTTAAAAAGCTAATGTGTTGGAAGTAGATCTTGAAAACTTGTATTACTTAAAGTTGTAAAAAGCAGATAACTTTTCAAAGCGTCTTACAAACAAAATTTCTGAACATTCGATTTTACTATTGAAAATGTTTTTGGGTCCGTCGTAGCTCTCATGTTTTTTTTTCTATTTCAGAAAGTTTGTGATTTTATTTATTTTCAGAAGTTGCTTCATGAGTTTAGTGTGGAGAATTAGACTTCAGCTATATTTCTGAATATACTTTCATAGTTCATAGCAGTGAAATGTTTAAGTCAAGTTTTCTACACCAAAACCGTGTTTAAAGACTAATTTAAATTCTTGATTATAAAAAATTAATTCATGAAAAATAATAACTGTGTTCAGGCAGGTTTACGATGAAATACGTTCAAATTTCAATTTATTAAAGAAAGTCATTGATACGGAAAGGAAATATATAAATGAGCTGATGAAAGTAAGGCAGAAGTACCAAGATGAAATCGAGAAGAAATGGGAGCACTTAAAGCAACTCATCCAATACAATCGATTAGGCATTTTCTATTACAATAAAATTAAAGAATCATTCAGGTAAATTTAACTGTTATAATGTTGTTGTATGTAGTGGAATATAAGGACAACTAATCTGAATGAATTGTCACTAAATGATTTTTACTGAGCATTGAAATTACATTTTAGAAGATAGGCAACCCACTAAAAACTCTGCACCATAAACTCCTGTAACTAATGTTAGGCAAATAGTCAACAAGAAAGTTAGGAAAATGATTATCATTGCATGCCGATTATTAGGCTAAAAATCTCCATGAGGCACTCTCAGCATTACCTTCAGTAATTACAGTAAACTTTGTCTGGTGTACTAGAAAAAGTGCATTAATCCATCCTGAAGAAATACCTTCCAGTTCTCTATTGATCCTCAAATTTGGCGTTGTGTTAATATTTACTTACAGCAGCAAATTACTGAAATTTAACTTAACTAGCGTTTAGTTTGCCATTTTGGTTAATAACGCAAGTGTTAGCAAGCCCCTATTGCCTTGCTAGTAAGTCCATTTCTCTAGAGATCTGTACAGTGCCTGGAAACAAAAGACGTTTGGTATGTGCAGTGCGGCTGCCCCAGTAGATCTGCTCAAGGGTGTACCATTGAAGGCTCTGTACCATGGATATGACTACTATTACAGAAATAAAAGTAAAAATCGAGACGAGCTGCTACCGCAGATAGTCAACTATTTCCATCAGTTAGCAATTATAAACGACCCCAGCTACTATTCAACTCTGAATAAGGAGTCATATAAATTATTTATAGATTTTAAAGTGGATAAACAGAAATTAGAACTTAAGGTAAGTCTATATTCTCGCTAACCTTATTTACAAAATCTGTCGTAAATATTTGACACTTATGCGATTCTTAAAGTTCACATGAACATATCTTTCTTGGCTTTAATATTTTTTATCTGGCAATTAAATGCAATTTACAATGTAAAATTTGAATATAAAGTAATCACATATTTTTACAGGCAGGCTTAAACGTCCAACTACCAATTTTGGTGTTGTGGACGGGCCAGAAGCTCATACTTTACTAAACAATTTTTTCTTACAAATAATAAGTAGTCATTAGCAGGATTCGAACTGGAGATCTCCCAATTACAGCTCTTGCCCACTAGACCAACTCCCGCCTCAGAAAATTTTAATATATACTTTGAGTATTGGGATTTGAATCTTCTCCTAAACCATTCATACTAACTGTTTCATTTTCTTTTATTGAGTTTTTTTTTTCAGAAAATAGTTATATTTTATGTATTTACTAGAAATTTATTTTATTTATTTATTTTTTTCTTGAATGTTTTTATACTCTATCGAGAGAAGCGTTTATAATCATTTATTTTTATTGTTTATATAAAATTTAGTTTGGTACGCGACTCTGCATAAGCAAATACAATTACTTGTATGACCATTTCAAGTTGAATTTGTTTAATTTTCTTTTATTTAATTTTGATACAAAAAAATTATTTGAGTTTATTTTCTGTTTATAATTTATTTATTTCAAATGTATGCTATAATTATGAACTCACGCTGAATTATTTTAATGAATTTTTTTATTCATTTATCTTTAATTTTACTGAACATCTTGTATCTTCTGTCCTGACTGTTTATTTATTATTATTATTATTATTATTATTATTACCATTATTATTATTATTACTATTATTTTTTTTTTGCACATTGTGATAGATTTACGCTGTAACAGAAGAAATACAAATTGGATTGGAAGCATTCAATATCCACTTCGCTGCTCTACGTCAGTATCTACACCAAATGGCCTTACTAGAGCAGCAAACAGAAAAGTATAACTTAGCACTTTATTCAGTTATTGAAGAATTCAAGGTATAAAAATTGTTATAAATTTTTAAATTAAATGCAAGATATAAGCAATTAATTTTTCACATTACGAAGATTTTGTAATCAATTTTAAGGGCATCACTAAAAAATATGATTGTAAATAATTTTCATTAAACGTAAAAAATTACTTGAGCATGAATTTATCAAAATAACTGTATCATAGTCCACCTTTATTTAATAAATACATGCAATTCACTACAAAGTTCTACTGCTATAGAATGAAGTAACATAATTTATATTTTCAGATGCCCCTAAAAATACCAAGAAATATATTCAGAGAATCGCTGTACGAAGTGGCCTCTGCAATTGTCACCAACACCACTGATCGACCGTTTCTTTGTATTGAAACTGAACAGATGAAGGATCTTTTTAGTAAATCGGTATTAACTAATTAATTTATTATTAATATATTATATATATATTATTATTCGTCCGTTAGGAGCGAAACCCTATGCTATCCAAGGCCACTCTGGGTCCCATATATCTATCCTGAAGAAACAGTAACATCAACTGATCTGTCCACATATATATAAAAATATAGGACAATCAAGGCACCACGATAACCGAACGGTTAGAGGCGAGACCTGTAAAGCTAATATGAATTGTGGTACTGGGTTCGATTCCCGGTCTAAGGCCTTGGATTTTATTTTACGGTTAATAAAAGAAATTTACAGTAAAGTATGTTTGCTAGTCGCCTCCGTCCACAACACCTAATTGGTAGTTAGACGTAAAGCCTGCCTGAAAAAATAGGCAATTACTTTACTTACTTTTATAGGACAACCTTAACTAAAGGATCTAAGTCTTCTACCATCAACCCATTTAGACCAAAAATCCTTAACCTAGCTTCTACACGCCCAAAACAATTCGTCATAAGATGGATCAATGTTTCCTTCTACTTTTCACAAACTCTACAAAGTGGATCGTGAGCCCCCAGTTTTGAGGTGCCAGAGGGAGAGATCCGTGACAGGCCCCACAGTACCTCTGGACGTGACCCAAAACAGCTTTTTTGATTGTCAATAGCCCTCAGAGCTCACATCCATAAAGTTGAATGCTACGAGGCTGTCCACTATAAAAACCCGAACATGCATGTATCAAAAGTAATAGGCCCTCTTGTCACGCTTAACCCCAAATCTAATTACAATTTTTATAGCTTAATCTACATCCCCCATCACCCATAAGATCAATTTATGCGGTAAAACTCTTCGCAAAATCTTCAAAACCATGCTATCATTTAAAAAAAAAATGCTAGTTTCTAATTATTCACATTCAAATACTGACCAAACTCTTTATTGAAGTACTTATAATCTGCATTTTCGTTTTAATGGCTGTAACGAATTTTTCTTCATAAACTGTAATTATTTCTCTGAACTTTTTTTAAGGAGATGAGCCATAAAACAATTCCTCTTCTACGCAGAAGATTAAAATTAAAGAAATTCATTTCTTCATTACAACCACTGCTCACTTGCTGCGAACTGGAACTGGACTTGCTGAACATACACATGGACAGTCTTAAGAGAATAGAAGTATGAATATAATCTTACCTAGATGGTTGTATTATTGGTTGGACACTTAAATCAAATTTTGTTACCAATGCTTGCAACGTCAATTATATACATATCTGGGCGGTTTAACTTATTAGGAAGGTTATTCATCAGAGTTTTGATGTGATATCTTGATAAGGTAATTTCAGCGCTTTAGAGAAATCTAGTCACAATAATCATCAGTGCTGATGAATTCATAATTCGAGAGAGACATCTTTTTGAAATCCATGTTTGTTCTATCAGCTAAATATTTGTATTGGACATATTTGTATTTTGGCAAGTATTAATAAGGTTTCCTTGATAAAGATAATGTGTTGGCAAATCACTAGGCACGAGAGAGTTCTGTCGGAGCTCTTTTTGGTTCTGATCCTTTTGCGGCCTAGCGAGTTGTCTTGAAAAAGCAGTTGTTAAAGAATGAGTAAAAATATTATTAATTAATTATTGACGTACCTTACACAAAATTTAGTATTTTTATTTATTTATTTATTGTATAAGACAATATGTCGTTACAATAGAGTTGTGTTGACAAACAATAAGTTGTGTTACAATAGAGTTGTGTTGACAAACAATAAGATAAAATAAACTTACACTTTTAACTCAATTGATAAATGATAACTTTCTCTTAAACATTGCAGTTGAAACAAAGATAAATTTTAAAAAATATAAATATAAAGAATATAACTGAAAATCTTTCTTTAAAGAATAAAATGCTTAATGTATTTCCGTTTATAAAGACAAGAAAAAATAATCACAAAATTTAGTAAAAATAATTAAAAATACTTGCTGCTTTCACTTACTGTGTAACCTAGGATAACTTAGTGTCACTGAAAATTGCTTATCACCGATGATACAAAATTTTTTTAATGAAACCAACAAGAATGATACACCTAGCCACAAATAGATCATATGATAATTAAAAAAAAAATAATTATACATGGATTGAAGTGGAATTGTGAAACTGTAAACAGATACAGATAGGCTAAAGGCTCCTTACAGTCCAGCTATCTGTAAGCCGACAGTAGCAGAAAGGGTACCTCAGTTGTGGAAGCGTAGATTTTTTCCCTCAATAAATGTAATTGAATTATCATTCATGTTTCAATTTAATCAAAATTCATTTCCCACTTTTTTAGGTGACAAAAGAAATGGCCCTCAAGTATTTAACAGCTTCAGCCGATATTCGGAAAGGACAAATGTACAAAGTTGCCAGCAGGAAACCTCAGACAGAGTAATTATCCATAAATTATTGTATGAAAAGAGGAACATAAATAAATAAACTTTTTTATTTATAGCAGTCATACGATCTTAAGACTGATTCAGAGATTTTCTCGAATCCATCCACATCAGTAGCAAAATATAATTTACTTGTGCTTCTAGAAAAGAATTGTAACAAGTGCATTTAATATTTTTAAGATGATTAAAATTAATGTAAAAAGATAAACTGCTAGTTTTTTTTTCCGGCGCATCGACGTCTATGGTCATTAGCGCCAACTGCTATTTTTTTCCGGCGCATCGACGTCTATGGTCATTAGCGCCAACTGCTAGTTGTTAACACTTTTAGTTCAATTACTCTCATTATATCTTCTAGGAAAACTACTTCAAAAGCTCCAGAAAAAGATGAAAAGTTACCCGTTGCTAAAGAACACTCATTTAAAGAGATAAATGAAACGTCGAATACACCTTCTGAAGTAGAGAAAAAAAAATCTAATTGGATAAACAGACTATGGGAACAATATACAGACTTTACCACACAGATGTCCGAAGATGAAGTGTCGATTGATGAGGAACAGATTGAAGAAGAAGTTGAAGAAGAGGAAGTTCAGGTAACTAGTAACCAATGCCTTTGCTATGTAATTAACTTATTTCTCAAGTTCTAATCGACAGATTAACTTCGACTTCATTTGTACCTTTCTACTTTTTGTTTACCAAGTGGAAGTAACCCTGGTATAAGATTGAAATTATGTTTTACTCAAGTTACAGTTCTTACAGCTCACTGCCCACAAACCTATTTGTATGTGTAAATGTTGCCTGCAACTAGAATACACTGTCCGGAGGCCGGTTTTGCACTGAGTCGTCCAGGCGCCTATTACCTCAGATGTTGACGCGCCTTAATTAAATACATAAAAAAAAAAAATACAACGCAAATTTAATTGAAAACTATATACAAAATGATATTAAGTTAAAAGAAATATTTGTTAAGCACGTGCACAAAGTAAACTCCCGTTACTCGAGTGCGTTAGGCGACGAAGTTAAGCAGTTAAGTTAATTGAAGTTAAGCATTGGTCAGTAGACGAATCATGCTTGTTGTTGACAATGATCAATTCGTGGAATATTGCAATTCAACGGTCAGTTAGAGACATCCTCTAGTTTAAAGTTGTAAAAAAATATAGCCAACTGGTACAGCTTATGCCATCTAGCGGATATTTTAGTAACAAGATTTCAAAACATTTTAAAATGTGTGCCGTTAAATTTTAGTATCTATTTTTTTTCTGAATGTGATTATTTTGTTTACCCACTCAGTGAATTATTTCAAGAACTTTAATGTCCTTTGAACTAGATGATTTTGCAGCTATTAAGATAAATTTAAAATAATAAGAAATGTGTGTAAAAGTAAAAAACAGAAAAGAAATAAAATTGATTCTTCTTTTTTCATGAGATTCAAAAGATGTTTATTTATTTTATTAATTACAGGAAGATGAAACATCAGGGGCGACAGGTGTGCAAATGCTTGCTCCCCAAGAAACTAAGGATAAGAAGCAGCAGTTTATTTGCAGCCAGAAGTTAAAACGTTCATTTTCACGTAGTGAGACTCAAAGACAGACTACCAGAGACCATCTGCAAATGGATGCCGTTAAGTATTACTCGATTAGAATTGTAACCAATTTGCTTCTATTAATTAAGGCATAAGTAACATGTTTGTTAGCTCAATTGGTACAAGTATAAATACTAATATTCTATTTATACTTTTAATAATTTCAGGTAGATAAGCACCTTTTAAATATAGCAGAAAATATGAAGAAAAAATGTGAGAGTGATCATCAGGTGAGGGAAGCAGTGGAAATTCACACAACCGATTTAACCTGCTTCTTGCAACAAGAATTAGCAAAGTATAAAACAATTGCTAAAAATAATGAACTTTCTATTCAGCAGAATAAGAAAGATAATATATTTATTAGGTAAGTTATATTTTACTACCAAATATCTATAAGTATTTATGTACTTATCCTACATGTATAAATTTGTACTTTGTTAATTGATCAGGCAACGACTTCATGCTGAAAAAAACTCCTTGAAATGTAAACTAAGTAAATTACAAATTGAAAACGCTATTTTGGAGAAAGAATTGGAACTTCTTAAAATTAAATCCTTTCCAACTTTTAGTACAAAAACTAGTGCTAAAATCTAAATATATATATTGATACATCTCACTTTTACATCCTTCGATGTACATATTTTAGAGGTTAACAAATAAAACTATTTACTTAGTCTCTTTAAATTTCTTTTAGTAAATCCTTCCTCTGATCCTGAAATACAATCAGTGTCATTTATCGGAAGAGCTTTCTAAAATTATCGTTTTCATCATTTGTTCGGTCCAAGTCGAAATCCTGTTCTAAATGTGGCCTCACACTCTGGAAGGTGCTAAACGAGAAAATTCTACAACTGGGAAAGTGAAAGAAATAAAACTCCTCGACAGCATCAAAGAAAGCACGCTTCTAAAATATGGCTAGTTTGTAAGAATGGGGAGAAGAATTGGCTTGAAGGATCAAAGCAAAAGGAAAAACTAGAGAGAAGTAAATTTAGGAACTGGCAACTGATCTTTGCCCAACATAAAAACATACGTTAATTTATGACAAAATTAATAGTAGTAATGTTCTCTGAGACATATGGAGTAAACTGAGAACCAAGGTAAGTAAATAAATTTCTGCAAGGTAAAGCAGCCAGTTTGTGAAATGATTCCCATATGCGCCACTTTATGTATTTTTGTATTGTTTTCCTATAAAATTAGACTAAAAGACAATGTTAGTTTTCCAAAAAGACTAAGGCTTCATCTGAATTCTTCGGATGAATGATTATTTTGTGATTAAATATTATGTACGAGTTATATATAATTACGTATATATAATTTGAGACCCGTCAGTATATGAGCTCTTAACAGTCAGAAGTTCTTAGTGCATTGCTGTCCCCAGCGCCGTGTACTCTCGTCATAGTTAACTCTGCCCACCAAGGGTCAGGGAGCGTAGAAGCTTCTAGAAGAGAAAATCTGACACGTTTTTATCATGGCTTTCCATATTTAGCAGTTTTGTTCGGCTTTGTAGAATAGTGCTTCTTTAGAAGTTGCAGAATCGTTATTTTCAGTTCTTCCACCAGCGTGTATCCTGTTATGTTCTCTCCAACCTAATCCTTCCAAGTCCATATATTCAAAGGTAATGTGGTGGCCAGAGGTACTTGTCGAAAAAATGACAATAAAGATGACTAAGCATAAATCTACATTAACATCTAAGCTACATGTATAAAGTGAAAGTTGTTTTGAGTTATCGTTGACGTTTATATTATTTAAACTAAAAAAAAAATTCTTTTATTTTTCATTTAAAAAAGAGGGGGCCCCGAAATTAGTTTTACAGTCCTCACACTTTTATAAGGGTTACTTTAACATAGTTATTATTAAATAGATTTTGTTATGTTGAACGCAATAGTAATAACTTTAAGAAGATTGTTTTCTTAAAACATTGCAGTCACCTAATGTACCTTTGTGGAATTCGATGAAACATCGATTGATCGCACACGCCTTGCAGCCAGGTTACGATTTCTACTTAGTGCTTATGCTGTTCAATCGTAGGAAACAAATTATTTTTGTTCAGAACCAGCCCTTCTTAATCTAATCCTACAAAGATGGTAATTTATGTTTTGTTCATTTTTAGTTTAAGCTTTAATAATTCTAAAGATTATCTATCTTAATAAATCGTTAAACATTTTGTTTTACTTATAGTTAAAACCATGTGGTTTCTACCGGTTGCAATGTTACATGTTTGAATAACTCTTATGCATAATAAATGGAACAATAAAGTTTTTCTTTTTATATTTTTGAAATTTTTTCAGGTTTTTTCGTTCAGTTTAAAGATTGGTTTATTTCAATTCACTTCGTTGGGCTCATTTCTGTAGTTGTAGTTACATTATACTTCTGCTTTTTTTTAGAATATTTATTCTTATGGATCCGATTAGTTTATAATTTATGTATAATTCGTGAACAGTTTTAAGATTTAGACGGAACTACGTATAGTAGTGTTAATTACTTACGTGGGTGGAACTTGTAAGTTTAAATTTTGGCTATAGATACACAATGTGCTCTATAATTTCAGTTACTTGCTGAAAATAAGTACATATAAAAGACCATAAAACCTAATTACTTAATATTGAATTAATTTGAGCAATTGGAAAATTTATTTCTGTAATTCTATTTTAAGTAAGTTATTTCCTAACTTTGCTGATATAGTGGCCATCTTAGATCTTGATGAAGATACAATGATTTGAAGTACTTCTGTTGCAATTATGAATAGTTAATTTTAATTTGGATTCCTATCCCTATGAATTTGTATTTCCATTGTAGACGCTCATTTATCTCTAAACTGACGGATACAACTGTTTCTTTAAAGTATTTCATATATATTTAATGCAGGGCTGTACCTCTCTTCGGATTTGTATGCTCTCTTCTCAGTTCGATCGTGTTGACTCATCTTAGCTGGTTAATGGATTTCGGTTTTCTCACAGATTTTGTATAAAAGTTAAATTCTTTAATGTTAGGACTCCAGGTGAAATACAAACATGAAGTAGAATGTTGAGTTCTGGAAACTCATTTAAAACAAAACTAGTTTAGTGGGTATACACTCCAGTTGCAGTTTCTCGTCATTAAATGACAAATTGAATGTTTACATTTAGTTATAAATTTGAACGTAACGAAAATAAAATATCTAAAAGTTGAAGCCCTGGCTGGCTGTATAACTGCCATTTATTTTCCAACTGATATTTGCTAACATTAATAGAATATAAGTTGATATGTGGATAATTTAATACAATGAAATATTTAGTAATAATATTTTATTTAATAATACAACTTTGTGATTGTAGATGTCCTTAAACCCAATCCGTATTCTGAAGCCAGAGGCTGAGGAAGAGAAGGGAGAAATGGCAAGGTTATCCAACTTTGTTGGTGCAATAGCTGTTGGCGATCTTGTAAAAAGTACTTTAGGGCCCAAAGGTATGGACAAAATTCTTGCTTCATACGGGCCCAGAGGCAGAGGGAAAGTAGAAGTGACTAATGATGGAGCAACTATTTTGAAAGCCATTGGTGTGGACAACCCTGCAGCGAAGATTCTTGTCAATATGGCTAAGGTACAAGATGATGAAGTTGGAGATGGCACGACATCTGTAACTGTGTTAGGTAAGTGGATTCTGCAACAAAATTATATAGTTTTGTTTTGTTTTCGGAGAAGGAATTGCATTTGATTTTCTTAAACTACAGATTCTCAAGTTACTAAACATCACTATTATTCATTTTCAATACATAAATTCATAATAATATTATCAATTCTAATCTTCACTGAATGCATATATCGATTCGATTTGTGGCTTATATCTGTATCCAAATAGGACGAATTCAGACCTCCAATTATGGTAGAAAGGCAGAAAAATAATTTTATTTCTATACATTAACTCTTATGAAAAAGAAGAAACTAAATAAATTTATTTACAAAATTATAGAGATACAAAACTCTATTTGTTGGTACAAAAAATATTTAAAAAATAATATTTTTATTGCTCTGATTAATTCAGCTGCTGAATTGTTACGAGAAGCTGAAAGAATGATTGACCGAAAAATTCATCCCCAGACAATTATCTCAGGGTACCGGAAGGCTGCCTCAGTTGCTCTTGAAGCTTTAGAAGCTGCTGCAAATGACAACAGGTTAATTTTAAATAAATTTTTTCTGTTTATTTTTTGAATTAGAGAAATAAATATGAAAATAAGATAAACAAAATCAAAATTTGTTGTTCATTGATGGGAATAAAATGATATTGCTATTAATAAGCTATTACTTAATTTTATATGTATAACGGCAGCTCTGTGCAACTCCGAAATTGATTTTTTTTTTGCTAAGTGTTATTTTTACATTTTCTTTCCAGTTCAAATGACGAGAAATTTCAGAAAGACTTACACAACCTGGCAATGACGGCTTTAAGTTCAAAAATATTGAATCTGCACAAGGAGAAATTCAGTAAGTTGGTGGTTGATGCTGTTCTCCGTTTGAAAGGTTCCGGAAATTTAAGTGCTATTCAAGTAATTAAGAAGACTGGTGGTTGCCTTAGTGATTCTTTCCTCGATGATGGTGAGTTAAACTTTGATAATCCTAAATTGTACATAACGAATACATTTTCTGTGGCCTCTGGTTTGCGTAATTTCTTGCTGAGGCAATACTGAGTTCTGCAACAGAATGCTTACTACTCTCGGCTGTAAAAACTCGCCATTAAAATCTGGAGGAGCATCAAGGCCTATAGGTTACCTGGTACCGTCTTAGGCATCTCTAGATTTACGTGTTAAAGTTGCTTTCCATTATAAGGTTTCGGCCAAAAATGGAAGTGGATAATAATAAAGCTATTTTTCTCTTTTTTGCGTTTTCTCAAAAAAAGGCGGCACAGATTGTTTTTAAACATGTTTAAAAAAAAAATACATATGATATATTAGGAAAATATTTTTGGGAGAGGTTCTTAAGTAATACGAGTTACGAGTAATACTAGTATAATTAATCTTATCAGGACTGTTTAACATTCAAGGGACAGCTAGAACCTAAATCTGTTAAATAAAAGTGCGATGTCTCAGATTAGGGACCTGAGTTTTTCAGAATCTCCTGGAAAACGGCTGCCCCCTTTTTCTGAACTTGTTCTATACTGGTGCAAACCTATCGTTTTATTTGAATTTTTTTTTTTTTTGCTGAAATTATTTGGATAATTTTTATTCGTTATAAGTTTGATAAGACGGGGAATTGTTGGTACACATTCAAGTGAGCGAAGAAGGCTGAGCGCTAATCAAAAATCTTAGAGCTTGTTTTTACAAATTCAGTTGAATATTTTTGATCATTTTACTAAAATATTGTATTTTTTAGGTTTCCTTTTAGATAAAAAGGTTGGTCAGTTTCAACCAAAACGTATAGAAAATGCTAAAATTCTTATTGCCAATACTCCTATGGATACGGATAAAATTAAGGTATTCGGATCTCGAGTGCGTGTAGAATCGGTAGCAATGATTGCTGAATTAGAACTGGCTGAAAAGGAAAAGATGAAAGACAAAGTAAGCATATAAAATATAATTACATAAATTTTATTTCTGATGAGACTTACAGCCTTAAGAACTTTGATTGAGTGACTTTACATAAATACTTAATGTCTTGTATCTTTTTATTATTCAATTAAAACTGTCCGGCAGGACATTTGTATAAGGGTTGGTAGTAAAAATAATTATATCAGTTTCAAGCTGTTTCTCAGGTGTTTATCATCAGACGTTACTTTTTGTCGAAACTGGTTTCAAATATACTTAAAGATTCTATTCCCGATAAGAAATCATTCTTCCATATTAGTAATTTAATGTGCTTTTTATCACAATATTGGAATCTTCATTTTCTATCCTTCCGTTGCTGGCATCTGTCAAGTATCAACCTTCTCAAAAACGTCATCGTCATACATCTCATTTCCACCCTTTTGCTTCTCCCTCATTCCCTTCTATTTCTCTTGAATATTATTACAATTTTTTGTTTAAATATTTCATATTATATTTTTTCAGGTTAACAAAATTCTCAGTCACAATTGCAATGTATTTGTCAATCGTCAATTGATCTATAATTACCCTGAACAATTGTTTGCGGATGCCAAAATTATGGCAATTGAACATGCAGATTTTGATGGTATTGAACGATTAGCATTGGTAACTGGTGGCGAGATAGTGTCCACATTTGATAGTCCAGAAACAACTAAATTAGGAGAATGTGATCTCATTGAAGAGGTAATTCCAGTTTCATTTCTAAAAAAGTTTTTTTCCAGCCATTTTTTCTTTCATTTGTAATAAAAGAAATAAAATCAAGGCGCGTTCACACTTAAGGTGATGGCTGCAGGAGCCGTTTCATTGCATTGCCAGCGTCCGAACTGTATTCAGTGTTCCTAATAACAGTGTTCCTTCTTTCCTAATGTTCCCTACTGATGCCTGGAGAAACTACTCATCCTATAGCACCTTTAGGTAATTGGTATTTTCCTCTCGTAATTTGGTAAATACCCAGGGTAAAATCCCATCTGGTAGCCCTGATCCTAGGACCAGTTGTCCAGAACGCACCACGAGGAGCTAGAGATCGGATTTATTTTTCCCCCTTTCTTCCTGTTGGATCACTTATAAACACTTTGATTTTAATCATGTGTCATAACGTTTTATTATTACAGGTAATGGTTGGTGAAGATAAACTATTAAGGTTCAGCGGTGTGAAACTTGGAGAGGCATGCTCTATTGTGATCAGGGGTGCCACTCAACAAATAGTGGACGAAGCAGAAAGATCTCTACATGACGCGCTCTGTGTCCTAGTGACCACTGTCAGAGATAAACGGACAATCTTTGGCGGAGGTATTATTATTATTTATTTTTAAGCTTTAACATTGGTCATTGACGCCCAAAGCCTTCTCAGAGCACTTCCGAACTCCAGCAATACCCTTTTTCCATCTTACAAAGGGAAGAAACTTTTCCTTGCCTTATAAATTATACTGTTTTTTTCTCCTTTAGAGATTCGTGTGCCTCTCAAATGCTTCTCTGATTCCCGTATTCTCCCATTTTTAATTTCTCTGTCACGAAATTGGTTTGTGTCCGCAGAAGCTGACTCGGAACCACTGAATCATTGTGCGGATACTCACCTTAGCAAACTCGTCCACCCTATCGTTGCCTTCCACCAGAATGTTGCAGTATCTAGAACAACTTCTGATTACTGCTCTGAGAAAAGTCACCGAGTCTCCTCTTACTTTCACCACTAATTCAAACCTCCATATCGTTTCGCTTAAAGCCTTGAGCGCTTTACTATTATTAGAACATAAGCTCACCTCTTAACAGTCCTTCGAAAACTACTTCAATGAGGAGCAGCATTTTAGTGGGCTAGAAACGAAACTGGCATTAATAGTTATAGTTTTATTGGTTGGTTTTAGGGTCCGCAGAGATGATAATGGCTTTAGCTGTTAGTGATGCTGCCAATAAAGTAGTTGGCAAGGAATCAGTGGCGATGGAAGCCTATTCTAGAGCTCTCCTGCAAATTCCAATGACAATATCAGATAACGGCGGTTTTGATTCATCATATTTGATTACTTCACTTCGAGCCGCTCATATAGAAGGCAAAGTGTCCGCTGGACTAGGTAATTACTAATTATTTTTTTTAATCCTATCTTTGATAATTTTCTAACTATTGAAATATCTATACAATATTGTAAAAATTGATAATTTTTTGTTTCAGATATGACAAACGGTGAGATTGGTGACATGGGTGAAAGCGGCGTGCTTGAATCTTTTGCTGTTAAGCGTCAAATGATCCTGTCGGCCTCTGAAGCCACAGAAGTTATACTGAGAGTGGACGATATCATAAAAGCAGCACCTAGAAAGAGAACTGAAGACCGTGGATATTGCTAAAAATACTAATTAGAAACTATTTATTAAGGAATTAACTTTTCTTAATAAAAAAATATATAACCAGTTATAAGTAAAAATAATTTCTTAAATTTATAAGCAAAGTATTTATAAGTAAAGCTTTAAAGTAACAGAAATAGTGTTTAAGTGGAACTTTTTTGTATGCTTCTTGTTTAACGCACTCATATCTTTTCAAGCGAAGTTTTAATAAAGAAATAATCATTATTTGTATTTTTATATAGACGAAGTGCTGAGATTAAAAGATTATCTGGAGGCCCAGTCTTGTGGCCTTCAAGTTGACATTCTTCGAAATATTGGATTATCTTTGTCCCTAGCAAAATTTGGACATTCACCTAATGTGGCCCACCCTTTTGATGACGGACTCTTTTACATGTGTGTGAAACCATCTGAGGCACAGTTTCCTAATTTATATTGTCGCCCAAAGTCCTTTACACAAACATTGATACCTTTGCAGATTTCTTGCTCGCTTTAGTGTGTATGTGAGCGTCAATGGGGAGCTCAGTTCGAAGACTCAGCTATGCAAGAGCGTGCTTTGTTTGTAAACATGTTGGCACTGTAAAACACAATTCCATTCCTTCTGTGTGCTCACTGATGTATTGTTTGTTTCGCAATTGATCACTTGCAAGCACTAGTAAAGTTTACCACTTGGCACTTTTGAAAAGAAGAAATTCAATGAAACAACTGACACGCCATTTCAACTGACCGCCGATATTTGTTCAGTTTTCAACTGACAGCTCAGGAGACCAAGCAATATAAAGGTAGGAGGACCAAATATCACGTCTCACAAGCCGTCTGCCAATATCCGATCTGGTACTTTTAAAAAAAATTCTCTGCATTAAGGGATGTACTATTCTTATTAGTTGGGAATACAAAAACAAAACTAAAAAACGCCCATAGATAATCTAATTTATAATTGAATAATTGAACAGGAAAGCATTCAATAGTTAATAAATTCCATGGCAGTAATGCTAACATGGCTATCTGTAGTATTAGAACAATGGACACAAAGGAACAATATGAGAGTATATCCAGGTATACTTTCAGGGCAGTCATATAATGTGATCAGTTCAGAATACAGACCAATTTACGTTAAGATTGGTAGAGATAAATATTGCGGTATTGAGAGCGGAAAACTGGACAGCAGGAATTATAGAAACTGCTGCAACAAACCTCTTGGTTTCGGACATACCTATATCTAAAACTAGGTTTAAGAGAAATCACTCTAGGCAAATGAAAAAAAGTAAGAGCCGCGGAATTACTATGAGTTCCAAAGGGTGTCATGACCACTAAGTGTGATTGCACCAAAATAAAGCCAAAAATCCTTTTAAAAAAGCATGAAATTTTCGAAAATGCTAGTTTTATTTTCTTTAAATTATTTTATTGTTTGCTTATAATAACTGCTTATTTTATTTTTTTCATTTTATTACTCTTCTTTGAGATTGAGGTTCTTGGTGTAAGGTAATGAGCAAATGAGACAATTTCGTTAGATCCCGAGTCAGAATTCTCGAGATAACTACATTTTTTTAATGCTTATTAAGTAGTTTACATGACTACTGAAGATAGTAATAGTAAAGTAATCGCCTATTTCTTCTGGAGGGGCTTAAGTATTAGTTCAAGAATAGACCGAGTGATGGCAGCAGCAATTTTATAATAAAAATAAAATTGTGCTGTTTAATATCTTAAGATGCCTGTAGCTGATTTTTTTTAGTCATTAAGATTAAAAACGAATTATATCCTACTAATAAATTATCAGGAATTGAAGACCGTGCTTTCAGAAGTATAACAATTTGGTATAAAACTCACACACTACAGTTCTCAAGATTGTAACTTGTATCAACTTATTTAATTCTTATTAACACCTTTTGCTGTCCGTAAATTTAAATTGAAATTTCAGTTTCATATTTGATTCTTATTATTGTTATATAGATTTACAAGACAGTGCGATAAACATTAATGGAACGTTAGGGATTCCAACACGGAGGTCCCGAATTCTAATCCAGTTGCTGGCCCTTAGTGTAACGATAGAACATTGATAGTGCAATGAAAAAAGCTCCGGGCGCCAATGACCTCAAACGTTGAAGCGCCTTTAAAAAAAAAGAAAAAGTAATGGCACATTAGAAAATAGCCTAATCACCCCCTTCTAAAAGTCTTAAATGGCATTTACTTGACAAAATGTTACAAATCTAACATTATAGTTAGATCTATAGAACTATAACTTAGATTTTAACATTAGTTAAAATCTAAGTTATAGTTCCACACATATACTATTAGTACAGTAAGTTTTTTAAAACTTCTGTATCTTAAATCTTAAAAAACTGGAAATTTTATTCCAGAAAACCGGATTTTGTGGTTATTGTAGCATCTTCTGTCAGCACTAAATAAAAGCCAAATTTTAACTTTCTGCGTTGTGCATGTGATCTTTTTTTCATACTTCATACTTTATTATTATTATTTTTATTATTATTGTACATCCAGAACCTGGTCACTTTAGAATACTCAAAATTCTTTTATTTCACTTGAAATTTACAACTATAAAAATGTTTACAGTAAGTAATTATGCTGATCTAAGTATACTGGCTTGATATGATTGAATGGCAATGGTCTTTGGAAGATTTCTATCGTTATCTCGGCGCTTTAAACTCACCGAGGTGCTACCATGAAAGAAGTTTAAAGTAAGAGCTGGGCTAAAGGTTTCGAATATGATTTATAAGCTTTGTGTAGAAAGTTAGCTGTAATGTTTTAGCAGGGGCTAGAATGGCTTTAGATAAGATTTTGATTACGAACGCGTAACAGTCCCATACTTCACAATAACGTGAAGTGACTTTTTTGCGAGCTTTTTGTAACCACAGTATGTTAAAGTTGAGTGTTCGGGTTCCAAGATGGTTTCTTGTCCAGGAATAGTCCGTCGTAATACCCATGATCCAGCTGGAGGGTTTCGGCTGTGATAAGTGGAACGAAGAGATAAGCGTTTTCAAGTAAACACTACATATTTGCATTTATCTATTTTCTCTTTAACTTTTTTTTTTTTAAATCCAGGACTCAAGGTATATAATTTGAGACATATTCGGATTGGTGAGAGAATGGTGCAGATGAATAAGAGCGTTAAATTTGCATAACAGGTACAGAAAAGGAGCTTAAATACTTTCTTAAAAAAAAACGCCTGCATTGTCAGGATGAATACAGAAGAATGGAGTTCCGTAACATACTTAAAAAAATCTTAATCTTTAAAGCACATAAACATATTTAGTAAAAATTAGAAATATTTGAAGAAATCGTAAAAGAATTATATTAATTGAAATTATTTTTGTTTTATTCGCAGCAAATTTTTCATGTTATGAGGAATAAATCAGGCGCGAATAGGAAAAAATTTCTGGGCTTCGTAACTTTCTTCTATGTCCACAAATTTTGGGGTAGGCTGCCTAAAATAAGAGTACATTGAAAGATCGAGAGAGTGCTGAGTCGCTGGGTTGTCTGAAAGGGAAGGGTCTGTTTCGTGAAAATTCGGCTAAAGTCGTACTATCCGATTGCTACAGCCAGGGGAGTGGTGTAAAAGGCCTACGTGCAGCACAAAGTGGCCGGCCGCTGTCAGATGTTAGTACTTTTAGCTCAGTACGTCTGCGCGGTTCAGGGGGTGAGATTCTATAGAATAGGATTTAACCTTTTTAGTAGGGTGGTTCATGCCGCTATTCAACCCTCTATAATTTAGTTTTTAGTCCAAACGTTTAAATATCAGTTGGAATAGTTTATTTAACTTCTAAGTGTTATATAGTTAAAAAAACTTGAGAAGGTTTCCAGTGATTTATATTTTTTTTGTTAAATTTTGTTTTGCGGAAAAAGTAAGTGAATTCAGATAATATATAAAAGAAAAAACTATATTCTCTGCCAGTCATGTTTTACTCTTAGTTGGGTAAGTAAACACATTTTCCTTTTCATCTTTACCGCTTGTTTAAAGTAAAAACATTGTTTACAATTACTTTTATAAACTTTTTTTTTATTATGTGCTAAATAAATACATGTTAAGTAGTCGAAATATGCTTTATTATTCTGTTATTAATAAATTGCCGAATGATATGTCAAATTTTTAACAAAAAAATTAATAAATAACTATTATAAGCAAATATTGAAAACAAAAATATTGTCTGTTTGCAAGCATATGCTTTGTCTTTTTTTTTTTTTTTTTTTTTTTTTTTATTATTATTCTTGTGTATCGAATTAAATCTTTCACGGTGCCCTGAACTCTCCTTGTCTGTTATCACTGCACAAGTACTGTTATAGCCGTCCCTCAATTCATAACAATGTTACACGAGATTCTGTTAACTTTCTTTTGCTACCAAGTAAAACCAAGTATTGTCCATATTATTAATTAATTAATGCTTATTTCTAAAACTATGAGAAAAATGCTTGTAAAAGATATGTAATTGAAGTTAAAATAATATGGTTACTGTGTCATTTTATATTGGTACTGCAGCGGTTCTCAACCCTTGTTTTCACCGTGTGAAATCCTCTCTAAGGAAAGACCCCCTAAAATAATTTAGGAAGTTTAAGTTACGAACAGTAATGATAGTAATAATAACAATTGGCATAATAAATATATCGTTAACTAAAAATTTAGAAAAGATAGAAGTAAATCAAAGACAAATTGAATTATTTGAATAAAATAAGTTCGATTAATAGTCGTTATTACTGGGTTTCAAAAATCCGGTGGTAGTACTTCTAAAAATTAATTTTATTCCCTAATTACCAATCTTCGCTCTCCTTTTGCGAGGCACTCGGTCAGCGATTGACTTTAAGTCGCTGAGTTGCGAAGGTTAGGGATGAATGACGGCGACAAGACGATCTTATGAGAGAGCAGCCAGCCGCCTTTTGGGGGATTACTAACGTTTATTTGCAGGATTTTGGACTGCAAAATTTTTGGAACGTTTTAATGTACTTCTTCGTTGATTTATGTGTAACAGTCCAAAATGTTGCGTGTTTTTATTATTATTATTTTAGTTAATGCATCCTGTACAAAATGAAAACATCTTAACAGAAAATTGTTAGCTATATTAAAATGTACAGTGTGACTTAATTGCCACATCACAACCACTGTGTAGTGATAAGAGGTGACATCCAAAGCTGTAGACACTCTAAAAGTTAGCATTGATCGCGGCAAGTCTGGGTGCTAGCAGCCGCGGTAATACCAGCTCCAGTTTTAAGCCAGCGTTTTGGATTGGTCAAGGGTGCGAAGTGAAAGAGTGGGCTTTAAATTTACAAGAATAGGTTGTACAAGGTCATGGAGTAGTGGTTATTGGTTTTATGAGGTCTTTTGTAACATAAGACACTTAGAATGTAGCATTGAAGATACGATATTTGGATTGGAAGGTCTCTACTCTAAATGTGGGAATGACATGAAGTTGGAAGATGGTTTTGTATGTGTGTATGAAGACTGTGGAGTTCTCTCAAAGGTGTTGTCTCTTGTTCAGTTCGTATCTTTTCAGTGAATATATAATAATAGTAATAATCACTTTTATTGCTTTCAAGTTACCACCATAGCAAGGGGATGAGAATACAAAACAGATAACATAATAAACATTATAGAAAATACTAATTTGACAACTGGGTTCATTTAAATGCTGTAAAATATTGTAATTTACATAAAAATACGGATGGGTATAGGAAACCTTATTAGACAATATAATGGAAATCTTCAGCATCTTAAATACGAGGGTCGTTTGAAAAGTCCGTGCAAAAATAAAAACTACTTAATTTTTTGGGGTAAACCTTTTTTATTTTTCAACATAGTCTCCTTTTAGGCTTATACACTTCCTCCAACGCTGCTCTAGTTTGTTGATCTCTTCCGAATAATAGGGTTTGTCCAAGTCTGAAAAATAGCCATTCGTTTCTGCAATCACCTCCTCGTTGGAATAAAATCTTTTTCCCGCCAGCCATTTCTTCATATTGGGGAACAAATAGTAGTCCGAGGGAGCCAAGTCTGGAGAATAGGGGGGATGTGAAACGAGTTGGAACCCTATTTCCATTAATTTTGTGACTACAACTGCTGAGGTGTGAGCTGGTGCGTTGTCGTGATGGAAAAGGACTTTTTTGTGGGCCAATCGTGGGCGTTTTTCTTGCAGCTCGGTTTTCAAACGGTCCAATAACGATGAATAATATGCACCTGTAATAGTTTTACCCTTTTCCAGATAGTCGATGAGGATTATTCCTTGCGAATCCCAAAACACAGTCGCCATAATCTTTCCGGCCGAAGGAACGGTCTTCGCCTTTTTTGGCGCAGATTCCCCATTGGTAACCCATTGTTTAGATTGTTCTTTGGTCTCAGGAGTGTAGTGATGTATCCATGTTTCATCCACAGTGACGAAACGACGCTTAAAGTCCTGCAGATTCTTCTGGAACAGCTGCAAACCGTCCTTGCAACACTTCACACGATTTCGTTTTTGGTCAAGCGTGAGCAATCGCGGCACCCATCTTGCGGACAGCTTTGTCATGTCCAAATGTTGATGCAAAATATTATGTACCCGTTCATTCGAGATGCCCACAGCACTAGCAATCTCACACACCTTCACTCTTCTGTCATCCATCACCATATCATGGATTTTATCAATGATTTCTGGAGTAGTAACCTCAACAGGGCGTCCAGAACGTTCAGCGTCACTTGTGCCCATATGGCCACTCCGAAAATTTTGAAACCACTTATAAACTGTTCTAATCGAAGGTGCAGAGTCACCATAATGTTTATCAAGCTTCTCTTTAGTCTCCTGAGGCGTTTTGCCTTTCATAAAATAGTGTTTAATCAACTCACGAAATTCTTTTTTGTCCATTTTTTGAAAATCACTCGACTTCCTCGATTCAAACGAATGCCAAACACAAAGAAATAGACCGATCTGGCTGAAACTTGGTGTGTGTTCTTCCAAGAGATGCTACTAACTAAACATAACCTCGATACGCGCCAGTAGTGCTATCTCTCTGACTTAGCACGGACTTTTCAAACGACCCTCGTAGATGAATGAGAATAATTGTAATGATATTTTGAAGAAATGAGCGTTAAGCCAGAGAATAATTCAGATACAGAAGTACAAAAGAAACGACAATAGTTCATGTTTAAAGCCCTACAATAATATTGATCTTAATCCTTATCCCTCAATAGTATACATATTTACAAATATTGTTCCCTTTGATGTCATCTAAGCACCATAATTTTTCCAAATTGGACCAAGTTAGAAACCTGCTCCTCTTGAAAATAACGTAGTAAGAATTTATTTCTCAGCTACTTTAAAAATGTTACATCCTGTAAAGAAATGACTAAGATCATCCTTAGAACTAGCCTCGTTACACAATTTACATTGGCTTTCAGGAAAATATTTGTATTTCAATCCATTAATAAATAATCGAACAGATTATTTAGTCTAATTAGAAGCTAGTCTAATCTGAGAAATGATTCTGATTTGAGGAATTGAATTCAGGTACGTTTCTTGGCCACCCAATAAACTAATATTTCTGTAGAACAAAAGAAAAGTTGAATTTACAGCAAAATCTATATCTTTGCTCCAACAAGTGGTTACTGAACGTGCTGAAGCTCAGTTTTGGAAGGGCAGTCCGTTAGGGGTTTCCAATCTTCGAAAGACAAAATATGAGGCAACCTGTTTCGTGGTAATTTCAAAATTTGTAACCACTGATCAATCATTCTAGAAAACACTTTTATAATCGGATATAATATATATGATTTCCAAGTTAGTCTACTTTGGTAGAATCCCAAATAGCCGACTTGGTTTGGTATATCTTGGTGCCCAAATAGTATGTTACAATTTGTAATAGAAAATGTCCTAGCAAATTGTTTTAATCTGATATTTTGAAGACTTTTTAGTAGTCTTTAGCTATGTTATGTGCTTTTCTTTTGACTCGTTTATGTCTTTTGTCGATGTCAAGTCCAAGTAGAGTATCCTGTGTAAAAGGACACTCTTTTGCTTTAAGAAAGAACTCCCCTGCATGCCACACATTCAGGCTAAAGAGTATCGAAGAAGAAAACAGCCATCTTGCATTCTAAATTAATAAAGTTTAATTTTACAAAGTAAAACCAAAGCTTGCGGTTGGTTTAAACAATACTTAAATCTGAATACAGTTTAATAAACAAGTTCGTTAATCTTCAACTTGAAGGTATGTAGATTTCTCTCTGTTTTGATACTTCCAAACAAGTTTCAGCTTGGTTACACTTGAAAGACGTTAAAAAATTGTAGTATTATACATATACAGGGTGTTCATTTTAAGACGGCTCAAATGCATTTCATGCTTAAACGGTTGTTCCGAGCAAAAAATGGTAGAGGAAAAATTTGTTGCCCGTCACCTCTAGTTTCAGAATATGTGACTTGATTTTCGACCAAAAGTGATGGTTCGCAGTTGACCCCCATTTTCATATATACAGTTTTAAAGAGTATAAAAAGTTATTAAAGAAACCGGAAACCGTAATTCGATATCTTCAAAATTAAAGGTGCTAGGCCATTTCAAAATCTGGTATTTATTAATCATATTTCAATTTTTAACTTGTTATCAAAGAGAAAGAAGAGCACGCGATAGGTCATTTTTATGTATTTTTTCATCCCCTTTCTACTAAAAATATTGCCAAGGCAGTAAAGCTAGTATTTTTCTTAATATCGGGAAATAAGTCGTTTTCCGAGTGATTTTTCTAAGAAAAATCAAATGTTAAGAGCTTTAGATGTTCTCAAGCATACACAAAATGGGCAAAAAATAATTTTACATCTGTTACAAACAAGAAGGTTTAATAATTATTTGGTAATTTTGGGAGAGTTGCGTTTAATTACCAAAAAAAATTGGAAACCTCCTGCCACATATTTAAGTGATCAATATCTTTCATGTAAAGGATCAAACTTATTCCTTAATTTATCAAATAATGCACTTTACTCAACTTGTGAAGCATGTACTGTGCCTTCAAAGGTGCCTCCTCAGATACAGAGAGCAGTTGATAATCTCCTGGCTAACCTGGCTGGCGAGCCAGAGGAATCCGTATGCGGGCAGGAATCTAAAATCAAGTCACATATTCTGAAACTAAAGGTGACGGGTAACAAATTTTTCTTCTACCATTTTTTTGCTCAGATCAACCGTTTGGTTTAAACACACCCAATTAAATTGAACTTAGGCAATCAAATTCTCTTGAAACTTATGTATTAGTACTAAATTAGATGACATCAACATTATACTTATCTTTCACCCCACCATTTAAAAAAAAAAAAATCTGTAAGAACTTACAGAAATCTATTCTGTAAAATGCATTTCCGGTCCGCCATTGTAAATGGTTAAATATTTAATAGGTGATGAGTTCGTACATTACACGGAAATGAGGACTTAGTTAAATGAAGACTAGAAGAGCTTTCATTCAAATTTCTCCAAAGAACTACTTGTGTGCAGTAAGTATACCAATATTAAAAAAAATCGAAAGAGCAGTTTTCATAAAATCGATTACGTGGCATCCTCTCAGTGGATTGATTTTTTACCAAAAGCTTATCATAGAAATAAATTATCTTGAAAAATATAAGCGTTATAGTGGACTAAACAAATAACGAGGTTCATGCTATTTCTCATTCAATAATTTTGCTGACCTTACGCTCTACGTCTGTAGATAAGCACATTAATACAAATCAATTTGTAACAAGCTCGCAAGCCAGGTTAGCCAGGAGGTTATCAACTGTTCTCTGTATCTGAGGAGGCACCTTTGAAGGCACAGTACATGCTTCACAAGTTGAGTAAAGTGCATTATTTGATAAATTAAGGAATAAGTTTGATCCTTTACATGAAAGATATTGATCACTTAAATATGTGGCAGGTTTCCAATTTTTTTGTGGTAATTAAACGCAACTCTCCCAAAATTACCAAATAATTATTAAACCTTCTTGTTTGAAACAGATGTAAAATTATTTTTTAGCCATTTTGTGTATGCTTGAGAACATCTAAAGCTCTTAACATTTGATTTTTCTTAGAAAAATCACTTGAAAAACGACTTATTTCCCGATATTAATGAAAGTACTAGCTTTACTGCTTTGGCAATATTTTCGGTAGAAAGGGGATGAAAAAATACATAAAAATGACCTATCGCGTGCTCTTCTTCCTCTTTGATGTTAAAAAATTGAAATATGATTAATAAATACCAGATTTTGAAATGGCCTAGCACCTTTAATTTTGAAGATATCGAATTACGGTTTCCGGTTTCTTTAATAACTTTTTATACTCTTTAAAACTGTATATATGAAAATGGGGGTCAACTGCAAACCCTCACTTTTGGTCGCGCGTCAGTCGCGTATGCAGGCAGGAATCTAAAATCAAGTCACATATTCTGAAACTAGAAGTGACGGGCAACAAATTGTTTCCTCTACCATTTTTTGCTCAGATCAATCGTTTAAACATGAAATGCATTTGAGGAAATGAATGAACGCCTGTATGTATTTTCAGTTAAAATTCGGCTTTAAAGATTCCGTTTCTATCGATTTCCGATTTAGTACATTAAGAGTTAGTAAAATAGCGGTTTTCATCTTGAATATAAGTTCTATTTCTCTTAAAATTTTTTTTAGAAGATTCTTATAAATTGCAGATACTGATAAACGTGCAGCTGTCAATAAAATAATTAAAGTAACCGACCTTATCATGCGATTTACGACAATGCAATAAGTGAACGATGGGACTTGTATCCATCGGCTTTATCAAATGAGCGCATATATGACATCTGTTCGAAATTATTTACTTGCCACTGCCATTCAAATTGAGGAATTAACAGTTCATTCGTAACAAAAAAGAAAAATTAAGTTTTAATTCTTAAAATTTGGCCAAATTTTCAGTATATTATGTTTGTATTTCTGTTAAGCTTGAAAACGAAAAAGTTGCTGGAAGCTTAAACTTAATATTTCGTTTGGATACTTTTAAGAAACCTAAAAGAACTTTAAAATAAATAAATAAACCAAAAGTAGCTCTTTTTTTTTACTAAAAAAGTTCTTTTTTTTTTGTTTTTATTCAAAAAAATTCTACAAAGGATTCATTTCTTAGAATAGGACTGAAATGCTTATCTCTAAAGTGCTATTTTGGAATTACGAGGTCTGTAAATTAAGTAATGAAGTCTCATTTTTTTAAAAAAAAATTATTCAAAAAGAATTACAATTCTATATTTGTCACCTTTAAAGTAACTTCCTTCTGAAGCCACACAGCGCTGTTTCTTCCACTCCTCATAGCAGTGCTCAAACTCTGATACTGGAATAGCCTTCAGCTGGTCGGTTACAGCCGTTTGAATCTTTTCAACTGTCCCAAAATGAGTTCCCTTGAAAAAATGCCCCCCATTTTCTGGTGACGAGTCTTGGGTGTTTTGAGTACGACCCAGAAACCAAGCGCCAGAGCATGGAGTGGCCCACTTCAACCTCTCCCAAGGCCCAAAAAAAGCAAGGATGGCAAAGTCAATGATCGTAATGCATGCTGATTTTGTTTTTTCGATATCCACGGAATCGTCCACAAAGAGTTTCTACCTCAAAAGGTCAATCAAACACTTTTACCGAGAGGTTCTTGTAAAAAAACTTCGAAAAAGGGGTCATTCGTGTGAGACCAAACATCAAGAACAATTTGGGTGTTGCATCACGATAATGCTCGCTTGTCACACAGCAATTTCAATAAACCAGAGTTTTTGGCCAGTAAAAACATTCCTGTGGCTCCTCCAGCCTCCTTATTCGCCTCGACTTGAGTCCTTGTGACTTTTTTTCTCTTCCCGAAGTTGAGTAAAATCACCTCACGGGGAACTCATTTTGGGACAGTCGGAAAACATTCAAACGGCTGTAAACAGTATCGGAGTTCGAGCATTGCTATGAGGAGTGGAAGAAACGTCTCCAGCGCTGTGTGGCTTCAGAAGGAAGTTATTTTGAAGGTGACAATATAGAATTGTAATTCTTTTTGAATAAAATTTTTTTAAAATAATCAGTCTCATTACTTATTTACAGACCTCGTATGTCCCGGTCTTATTTACTAGTAAAAATGATTTTTTTTATTTTATATAAGGGTTGACCATCAAAAACTACACGAAAAAGCGTAACGTTGAAAAACACCCAACTTTGACAATTTTTTTCTCTTTTTCTATAAAAGATAAAATTCCCAAATTTTCTTTAAATCTTACTCCAAACCCTCCTTTATAACTGTAATTTTTTTGCAACCACCCAGATCTAATAGGTTTCGAGAAAAAAGTTGCCGAAAATGAGCAAAAACGGCTTTTTCAAAAAATGTTCTTGTTCTTGTTCTTGTTGTTGTTGTTGTTGTTGTTGTTGTTCTTGTTCTTGTTGTTACCTTTTTGTAAACAACGTAGCGCCTAAACGCGTGAACCGATTTTCATGAATGAGGTGTCATTCGATTCAGTATTTTATGTAGATGTGCCTTTTGGGGGTCCCGACGCTGTACATCGAATGGGAGAGGAGTTAGCCCCCTTTATGTAAGGCCCCCTCCAAAATTATTATTACTAATTACTCTGTAAATCTTGGCCCGATTTTGATAAAATTTGGTAGGATGATAGAGTTAGGGCTCCCCTACGTAACATTAATGCGGCGATCAGCTCTTACACTTGTTAAGGGGAAGTATAGCAATCGTTTCAAATTATCGACACGTGAACCGATTTTTATGAATGAAGTGTCATTCGAATCGAAATTTTATACAGATTTGCACTTTAAAAGTCTCGGCACCGTGCCTCATAAGGAGGGGAGTTTGCCCCACCCAAATAAGGCCCTTTCTAAAACTATTATTACCAATATTTCTATAACGCTTAGTCCGATTTTGATAAAATTCAGCTCGAATAAGTGGTTATAGCTCCTCTACGTTGCTGATTCTCTTGCTCCTACTAAGAGGAAGTACTGCAATCGTTTAAATTATCAATGAGTGAACCGATTTAAATCAATAAATTGTTCGATTAAAAAATCTTTGCCTCTTTGCCTTTTAGGGAGAAGTACTGCAATCGTAGTTTATTTTTCTTACTCCTCTTAAAAGGAAGTACTGAAATCGCAGTTTAATTTTGCTATTTACGTACAAATACCTTCCTATGTTATTCAAAACGCTTTCTCAAAAAAGTTGTTATTGAGGATGGTTTGGGAGCCGCAACTACAATCATTCTTTAAAAAGATCTCTCCAGTGGTAGTTAACACCTTATCAGGTTATAATGATAGAATTGCTTATTCCAAATTTTTAAAAAATCTGTAAAGCAGATATGTAACTTTGTAAAATAGACAAAAAGGAAAATCGATCCAAAAGGTACAAAAATCTCCTTAACAAAAACTTACAGTTTAAAATGTTAAGTATAAGGGTTGATTAAACGCCAAAAGGTACACAAATCAGCGAGTACCCAACATTTCATTAATACTTCATTAATATTTAAGTAATTTTACTGCATTAATTTTCATTAATAAGTTATTTTTTAGAATTTATTAGATATCACAGACCCTTATGCTGGCCACTTCATTTATATTATTTTTTTGTTATAATGATGATAAATCACATATACGTACATGCATGATAAAGTAAAGATAAAGTTAGAGTAGGCTACTGTCTTGAATTCGTCTTACCGAAATATTCGTGAGCACAATTAACACACAGTTAATAACAAGTAGAATATTAAACAATAATTATTCATTTCTCTATTGTAATTTAATTTAGTCCCCCTAATTTTACTTATAGTAAAATACTGGAATAATTAGCTGTCCTAAAAATATGCATATTTTATTTATTTTATATTACATATACACAACATTGTGGGAAGAACATCTAGATTGAGAATGTAATTGAAGAAAACTATATTATTTGCGATAAAGCCAGATAATTATTACCTATTATTATAAACGTTTGACTACTTCATAAAATAACAATTACTTTAATCGAAGAATGAACTTAAACCGACGATTTTTATTTAAGAAATAAAAATAAATAAATAAAATAAACAAAATCATTGATGTAAGTTGGTGTAAGCATTTTTTTAAACAAGGTTTTGAATTTTTTAGCCTCATATTTTTATTTTATTTTTTATAACGTTTTTCTTTTTAACCTGTAATTAATAGTTTGATTATTATAAATAACTAGATATTACAGTCAATCTACAGTGCTACTTGAACATATATTTTGTAGACGAAAATGGCCAGCATAAGGGTCTGTGATATCTAATAAATTCTAAAAAATAACTTATTAATGAAAATTAATGCAGTAAAATTACTTAAATATTAATGAAGTATTAATGAAATGTTGGGTACTCGCTGATTTGTATACCTTTTGGCGTTTAATCAACCCTTATACTTAACATTTTAAACTGTAAGTTTTTGTTAAGGAGATTTACTAGTAAAAATGATTTTATATGTGTTATAATTTTTGGGTTTTAAGAGAAATCCTCCGCCGGAAGAAGCACATGACTCGAAAATGTCTCCTACGTCTTTCTCCAAATTTCGTTTTAGAAAAATTCTAACGGAAGTTAAGTGGTTAGCTTTCCTCTTAACTTGAATTTTTTTCAAAATCTCTCAACCAGAAATATACTGCGTTGATTTTTCATCTTTTTTTCATCGTCAAGGTTATTGTTGTAACAATTTCAAATAGCGTAGTTCAAATAAAGGCAGTTTAAATTTTTTGGAATGATACTTCATGATATTGTACGATTTAAACTGTTTTTTCTTATAATGGAATGTTGCAAAAAAAAAAATACTAGAGATAGAACGATATACTTTGTCCGGATATGTGTGTTTATTGAACCGTTATTCTTTTGGTTTAGTAGTGTGATTTTTCTTAGACAAGTCACTTGGGCCTTTATTTGAAATTAGTACGCTAAACTACTCGTTTTTTTTTTTTAGGTCTATCACTTTTTTCTTTTAAACCTTTTCTGTTTTTAAATAACAGAAAATGTGTATTTCGGTGGGATTTTGAGAAGTTATGACGTCCGCGCTTCTTTTAACTGGATCATTTCATTATAGAAACCCTGTATGATGTTGACTAATATAATACTATCTAATATCCTAAATAATACAATTTTATTTTGGTAATAAATTGTGAGTTTCAACAAAAGTTATTATTATAAATTGAAGTGAATGACAGTTAAAATATTTTTAAAAAAAAATTATTTATGCCCTCTCTGCCTGCTTGCATTGCTTCCCTTACGAATCTGCAATCCATCTATGCCCAGTCCTGTTCAATTAATGCAGACACATACATTTCACCATTTTGTGATAACCATGATGGTGAATAAATCATCAGATAATGCCAATTTTAATTGGGACCAACTTTTTTTTTAATATTCATAAAAATTATCTTATCAATATTGGATATAGACTCGCAAGTTTTGTACTGAAATTGCTGACAGCGGAGGGGAATATTGATTATTAGTCTCGGCTAGAGATTTGTGGTTCTACCAATCTCGTAGAGAAAATTTAAAAGTAGATTAGGCCCCCTAAATCAGTGAAACAGGTAGGTTGTTGCATTCTAAGATAAGTAGATTGAAATAAAACATAAACTTTTAGATTAACAAAGGAGTTACTTAAAAGCTAAGTCTACCGTCACCTTCAAGATCTATTGTGGCTCCCTTTAAGTGAACGGTATTGCTTTAAAAAAAAGTCTCGAAAGATTTACAATGTAGTAAATGTGAGAAACACGACATACGAGGTGTGTTCAAAAAGTAACGGGAATTTTCGTTTTTTGAAAAAAATATTTATTTATTCATCTACATTAATATTGTCGCCTTCAAAGTAGTCCCCTTCGCATACAATACACTTGTGCCAGCGCTTTTTCCAATCCTCGAAACACTTCTGAAACTCGATCTGTGTGATAGCTTTCAGCTCTTTCAGCGATTCGCTTTTAATGTCATCTATGCTTGTAAAACGACGGCCTTTTAATGTTCTCTTTATGTTTGGAAATAGAAAAAAGTCACATGGAGCCATGTCTGGCGAATATGGAGGCTGGGGCATCGTTAAAGTTTTGTTTTTGGCCAAAAATTCACGAACAAGCAATGAAGTGTGAGCAGGTGCATTATCGTGGTGCAAAATCCATGAATTGTTTTGCCACAAATCCGGGCGTTTTTTTCGGATTGCTTCACGCAAACGGCATTGAACTTGTAGGTAGTACTCCTTATTGATTGTTTGACCTTGTGGCAAGAATTCATGATGCACTATGCCATTAAAATCGAAGAACACAGTGAGCATAACCTTCACATTCGACCGCACTTGTCGAGCCTTTTTCGGTCTTGGCGATCCAGAATGCCTCCACTGGGACGATTGAGCCTTAGTTTCGACATCATATCCGTAAACCCATGTTTCGTCACCTGTTATAACACGTTTCAGTAGATCCGCATCGTTGTCGACTTCATTGAGTGACTCTTGAGCAACTTCCATTCTCCGCTGTTTTTGTTCGAAATTCAACAATTTTGGAACAAATTTTGCTGCCACACGTTTCATACCCAAAACATCCGAAAAAATTTCATGGCATGAGCCAATTGATATGGCAACATCATCAGCGACTTCTCTGATTGTGATTCGGCGATCGTTCATAACCATTTCTTTCACTTTTTTCACGTTTTCATCGGTTGTTGATGTGCTTGGACGTCCAGGTCGTTCGTCATCTTCAACGTTTTCGCGGCCATCTTGGAAACGCTTATACCACTCGTAAATCCTTGTTTTACTCATAGCAGACTCACCATATGCCTTTATTAACATTTCACACACTTTATTTCATTTTTTACGCAAAATTTAATACAAATTCTTTGATCCATTTTTTTTAACAAACAAAAATCGCCAAGCTCGAAAAACACGTCTAACCTTAACGGCTGCCACTTAAGAAGTAAACAATGAATATTACTGAAAATTTTATCGTACTTCAGGGGCATGTGCACCAACATAATAAAAAAAAAATTTTACAATCAACTCTCCCAACCCGCGAAATTTAAAAATTCCCGTTACTTTTTGAACACACCTCGTATGTTTGTACGTATAAGCTAGCATTTGGCTGTAAGTTTGCTAAACCTAAGTCAATATCACCTGATTTTGCAGCCTTATGTACATTGGGTTGAAGGTATGAGTTATTGAACGTTGTTAGGCTGTGAAGTCCTTAAGGGATGCTAAGAAGAAGTAGATAGTCCCAAGTTAATGGTTTTACCGAAGCATCCTCTTCTATCGAGATGATATAGAATTAAACACACATGTCTTTGGCCGGGTTTAGAGGTATGCATGAACGTATTTTTCTGACCATTTGTATAGGGAGGACTGGTTAAGGATGGTTCCGTCTAAGGCAGGAGTGTCAAACTGGCGGCCCCCTGAGGTAATTTCTTGGTGGCCCACGATGTACTGAAATAAAATGAAATTAGAAAAAGTTTTTATGAAGAAAATAGCTCTCAGGGCAGATCTAGGCAATATCGTACACACAATTCCCAGTTTCCGTTAACTACTGAAGACGAGTATACAGTGCCCAAGGGCCTTTCCTGGAGGCTTGTATGAACGCACTGACTTAGTTCCAGCGACGTTTGGAAGCCATATGTCCTGCCAATCTCAGTGGAATCCCAGAATGATTCGGCTTTTTAAAAGATGGAAGTAGGAATTCCCAAAATATGTTCTTATTTAGGTGAGAAATAACCAAAAATGTTTGCTGTACACATTTTGTGTTATTTTTTTGGAGTACGTCCCTGTGTGAGCAACTATTTCCGTCTATGAAATTAAATAAAACAGCATACAGATCAAGATTGACTGGACAAACATCTATCTACCTTAATGAAGATTGTCTGCTCTCATTCTCTGAATCCAAGATATTGGAAAACTAGGAAAAATTTGTAAATATGTTGTGGTCCGGCGTGAATCTTGCCTGTTGCACCAAGTGGCCCGTGGTTTTAATTGACTTTGACACCCCCTAGTCTAAAGTCTTACCCAAAAATCAATTTAGGTGTTTTCAGGAGATGGTTCCTCCAAAATAGATGGTTCTGGGTAGCAGCCTCACAATCTCCATGCATCCGAATAGCATCTGCATTGAAAGCACTGAATCCTTGTGTTAACAACACCTCTAGACTTGGTGCTGGAATAAAGTCAAGAAAATTAGAAATACTAGACTTGTATTTCAACAGTTTTTCTAGTATCTATTGTTTGGATTGGGTATCATTTCTATGTGTTGCACTAATAATTTCTGAAGTTTGTGATCTGGACATCGCCCTTCATCGGCCATTTCTTATTTCTTACCAACTTTTTCACTGCTTCTTTTTCTGTAATGACCACTCTGTTTGGCCGTTTGAAGAAACATTTCTTACTTACTCCATGGCTCTACAGCCCTTGTAGGGCCTTGGCCTCCTTCAACAATTCACCCCAAGCTGTTCTATCACTTGCTTTCCTTCTCCATCCTCCCGCATTTAACTTGGAGAGATCCTCCTCCACCTTGTTCAACCATCTTAGTCTTGGCCTCCCTCTAGGCTTTCTGCCTCCGGGTTGCCCTTCATAGGCGATGCGAGGTGCTCTACCTTGGACCATTCTGTGGAGGTGCCTCAACCAGCGTAGTCTACCCAGCTTAATGCTCTTTACAATGTTTTTTTTTGGCATCGGTATCACCCATACAGCCAGCATATCATTTATTTGTACATAAATACCAGAAATTTAGATTTAAACCTTTATGTTTTTATAAATTATCCATTAGTACCTAAAATCTGTTAAATTTTAATGCCTGCCTCTACCACTTTACAATGTTCGCCTCCTTAAAAAGCTCCCTCAACTCAGCATTTTTCCTACATCTATAAGTACCATTCTCCACCACCGGGCCATAAATCCTTCTCAATACCTTTCTCTCCCAGCAGTTCAGCGTACTTTCATCCGCTGAGGTTAGCGTCCATGTTTCTGAGCCAGATAATAGGACTGGTTTGATAAGGGTCTTGTAAATGATGAGTTTGGCATTTCTCGAGATGTCCCTTTTCTATCACTTACAATTGTAAGAAGTGCAGTAAGAAAAAGTTGTGCGAGATAGTCATCTGGATTTTATTTTTTAACAAACATTTATTTAGCATCTAGTAAAAAATCACTGTTTGAATTACTTATAAATAAGGAATTAAACAAAGAAAAGTAATATGGCTTTATATTTGTTGTGGGATTCCATTTGGACAAGCGTATAAGAGCTATTTTAAATATTCAAAGCCTGGAGACAATAGTGGCAGGATAGTTCAAAGCAGTGTCCATGTCGCTGGAGATGAAATGTGTTCCAGAGCACAGAGTGTGACAGATATGTGATGAATATTTACCATGTTGCCTACATATCTAATTCAAAATTTTATTTTAAATTGGTAAAACATTCATGTATTTAGATTATACATTTCCTATATAAGCAAAATAGGTTGGCAAGTGCCAGTTCATTGAACTTGTGCTAAACCAATAATAACCCATGTTCCAATAACCAATGTCTACACTCACATTACTTTTTCTTACTTATCCTGTTTCTTAAAGTTAAAAATGTTTATCCTGTAATGTTGACTGAAGTCAACACCCTCAAACGTCTTTGTGGTAAGCAGGAGTCAAAGTCAGTCCACGCGTTTTAGGCATTACTTTGTTAAAATAAAATTACATTACACTTCTCCAAAACCGAATCCGATAACAATATTAGCTCACCATATTAAAGAAAGAATATTAGAACACATTTGGCGAACGTTCTAATCGTGTGAGCAAACTATTTGGTGAACTAAGGTCAGTGTTATGCAGTGCCCGTGAACTTGGGCCAGATGTTCCAGACCGCCTGGCGCTTTCTTAGCACACAGGCTAAGTGAACACGCGTCTTGTGATCTTATCAAAAATTTCGAAACTTAAATTAACCACCAGAATATATGTATATATTTTATCGTTCACCTTTGTAATGATATTAAATCTTTTTAAATTAAGGCACGTCAACATCGTGAGATCAATAGCGCTCGGAGATTATTTTTTTTTTTTAGTGTACTGCCGGCCTCAGGACAGTGTTCTCTTGTTACAGACAACACTGTAAGAAGCCAGACTACAAAACTGTAAGAAGCTTCTAGAAAGAGAAAAAATCTATAAGGCCCAACAGCTGGTTTCGAACCCGGGATCTCTGCATTGTAATACAGAATACGTTAACCAATCAGCTAATCTACGAGGGTCGTTTGAAAAGTCCGTGCAAAAATAAAAACTACCTTATTTTTTGGGGTAAACCTTTTTTATTTTTCAACATAGTCTCCTTTTAGGCTTATACACTTCGTCCAACGCTGCTCTAGTTTGTTGATCCCTTCCGAATAATAGGATTTGTCCAAGTCTGAAAAATAGCCATTCGTTTCTGCAATCACCTCCTCGTTTGAATAAAATCTTTTTCCCGCCAGCCATTTCTTCATATTGGGAAACAAATACCATTAGATTCGTATTTGATCATAGATTAGCTGATTGGTTAACGTATTCTGTATTACAATGCAAAGATCCCTGGTTCGAAACCAGCTGTTGGGCCTTATAGATCTTTTCTCTTTCTAGAAGCTTCTTACAGTTTTGTAGTCTGGCTTCTTACAGTGTTGTCTGTAACAAGAGAACACTGTCCTGAGGCAAGTATAAAAAGTGTATAAGCCTAAAAGGAGACTATGTTGAAAAATAAAAAAGGTTTACCCCAAAAAATTAAGTAGTTTTTATTTTTGCACGGACTTTTCAAACGACCCTCGTATTGCGAAATATTTGCACAACTAATTGAATTAAACAATAACTATTGATTTAAAAATTATTGACTCCCTTGTGCTGGCCTTGCAGAACGAAGCTTTTTGACATTCAGTCGCTCTAGATCTGTTTAGTCGAGATTAGTACCTTGTTCTTATGACAATTACTTCAGTTATTACTTATTTCTTTAAGATAAGCTGTTGTATAAATAGTAAAAGTATAAGAAAAACTGCTATCTTCAGTTAGCTATCATTAGGGAGTTCATTTAATCAATTTATTAGAATTAATTGCCCACAAGTTTTACTAGAAAAATTTATCTGGACTTACGGAGCTGAACTATGTGGTTATCAACCATGCCTTCCAATTCCATGAGATCCAGTCATCCCAAACCTTAAATCCTCCGCTAAAACGCTGAGTTTCCTTCATCATGACATTAATATCCGTTACGTTTCCGATCTGATTTGCTCTCGATACAGGAAATTCCACTCCAGTGAATAAAGAATATAATTTATCTATAAAAACAGATATATTAGCTAAAATGAAAACGTGACAAGCAATGTGGTTGTACGAGGTGTGGCTATTAAATAACGAGACTATTGCTGTAAAACATTTTATTTTAAATTTATACATATTTAGTTATTATCACCTTCAATATACACCCCTCCTCTATCCCTACAACGCTCCATGCGAATTTACCATTGTTCCGAAACAGTGCTGGAAGTCTTTTTCTGTGAGCACCTGCATGACGCGTGCCGCTTTTTCTTTCACAGCTTCAACGGACTCAAAATCGTGTTCCTTTTAATGCAGATTTAACTTTGGGGGAACAGATAAAAGTCACATGAGGCCAGGTCAGACGAATAAGGCGGATGGCCTAAAACTGGGATGTTGTACTTGGCTAGAAACGTGTTGACAGGTAACAATGCAGTGTGAGCCGGCGCCGGTTGTCTTGATGGAGAACCCATGACTTGTTCTTCACACAAATCGGGTCGTTTTTTTCCTTACTCTTTCACGGAGTTGAGCAAGCACATCACCGGTAGTAATGTTGATTAATTATAATCCGATATTTTCATCCGTTTTGGACGTGGAAGGGCGATCCGAGCGGTCAACATCTCTGACGTCTTCTCGGCCATCTTGGAAACGCTTGAACCACTCAAAAACTCGCGCAAGTGTCAAACATTCATCGCCATAAACTTCTTTTAATAAAAGATAAGTTTCAGTAGCGGTTTTACCAAGTTTCATATGAAATTTCACGACAATTCGTTGCTCTACTACATGGTGTAGTATCATGTTTTGCGGCAAAACGAAACTAACACCTCCTTACACAAACGACGGTTCCGGTCAGACAGATTTCTCTACAAACACACGTGAGACGCTGCAATCGAAAGAGAAGGCTTTACGCTGCACAGCTGTCGGCCGTTAAGATTTGGCGCATGCATAGTTCTTCTGTAGCAGCATCAGTCTCATTATTTAATAGCCACACCTCGTATTTTAATGAACTTGGCTGGTTTGAAATTGTTTTTCTTTTGGCGTTGTTATTCCTTAAATTCAGCTTAAAATATTTCTCTGTACTCCCTCACACCGTACTTCATCCTTCGACAAATCCTTCCTAATACGCGCTACCTCTTTCTGGAACTCCTTACCTTCATCTATCCGCCATGCTCATGCCCTTTCCATCTTTAAATCCCTTCTGTTCAATCATCTCCTTTCTACCCACTTCCTCCGAAATGAATTCATTTATTTCCTTAATTTTATTTCTTATTTTTGTAAATACTTGCCTATTTTTTTGTATATAAATATCTGAAATACAGGCCAAACTTATAGGGCCTCTAATTGTACCTGTTTTTATTCTTAGGGGACTATAGTCCCAGGATAATAAATTTATTTTCTATTCTATTCTATTCTAAAATAATATTTTGCTAATCATTTTTCACATTATCAGTTACCCCCACCGCTTAAAACCCAATGTGTCCATCTGAAGCGCAGGTGGCCTAAAGATAATTTAGTGTGATCAGGGCCGAATTTTCCTATAGGCTAACTAGGCTTCAGCCTAGGGCCTCAAGATCAATAGGGGCCTACATTCAAATTGTTAGCAAAATTAAAATTACAAATACAGTGAACACTAAAACAGTGTTTTCAGTAGTGATGTATTTTATTATCTCTCATGTAATTGACAATCTTAAAAATGGGAGGTGAAAGGGCCTCCATAAGTGGAATAGCCTAGGGCCTCTTTTCTTCTAAATGTGGCCCTGTGTTTGATAAATCTTGATTGCAACTAAAAGTAATTAGGAAGGCACATTTTTGGGTATATCTGATATTATGTACCAAAGTTTTGTTTAAATTTCTGTACTGCCTTTTACTTATCGTACTTTGGTACAGCTGTGAATTAATAAAATTAAAAATTAGGCAAGAAAGCATGAATATACAATTTTTGGGAATCACTGCTCTAAATGTTGTATATATGTGCATTGTTCTGGCGTAGCCCTTTAAAAGGAGGTTTGTGTACTTCTTTGAGAAACTTCCCTCTTTAAAAAAAACACAATTTTTCTGGAAATATATTTGCTAATAGAGGTAGTCGGCCATTATGAGCTAGCCGAGTGTACAAAGTTAAAAGATAGGTTCTGGAACATTTAAAAAATTTTTTCTCATAATTGGAATAAGTGGTGACTCAGGCGTATATATGCGGTTTACTCTAGCATGATAATACTGAAAATGTAGTACAACCTAACTTGTGTACCCGTTATAATGGAGTAATTGGAATTAATTTTTTAAATAAAATCGATGTTTAGTCCAGAAAAGGCTAGCTTCAATACCACAGTGCTCTATTTAATTCACATTGTTGTTATCTAAGCGCAAGGAGCCTATATTAGACGTTTACATCGCGTTCTCATAAAAACAAAAATAACTTGTTAGGAATTTAGGTCCTGCAGTTCGGATTTTGGGCCCATTGATAGCCGAACGGGATTTAGAAGCGAAGCACGCATAGCTAAAGATCTAAACATGAAGATTGCAGCAATTTTCATCTAAAGTTTGGGGAATGTGTGTGTGGCGCATGCTTTGAAAAGTACTCATTGAAATTTTTAGCCATTTTGGATGCTCAGTTTTTTGTTAGACAATCATTTGAATGAGTCGCCTGTAAGGGTTTTCACTAAAATGGGACAAAAAATTGAGAACCGAGCTGTCATTAAATATTTTGTTTTTTGGAAAGGCAACACGCTCACGCAAATCAAAGATGAGTTGGACGCTTTATAAAGAGAGTCTGTACCATCATTAACTGAATTGAAACGTGGTCGAACCAGCTTGACTGATGACGAGCGTTCAGGAAGGCCAAAAATCGTCGACAATCACCGATACGTAAAGCCGAAAAAGTTCACCAAATGGTACTGGACGACCGTCGAATTAAAGCTAGAGAGATAGCTGAGGCTATGGACATATCAAAAGAACGCGTTTGCCATGTATTAACTGTAGAGATTAAACATGCATAAAGCTATCCGCGCGTTGGGTGCCGCGTTTGCTGACTTAGGATAAAAAAACGCTTTCGAATGAACATTTCCAAAGCACTTTTGGAGCAGTTTAAACAGAACGAGTCAGATTTTTTGCGTGGATTTATAACTGTAGATGAAGCTTGGATCCTCCACTACACTCCAGAGACGAAATCACAGTCAAGGCAGTGGGTTGCAAAGGGTGAACCTGCTCCGAAAAAGGGGAAGACAGTTCGGTCGGTAAAAAGTGATGGCGACTGTTTTTTTGGGGGGATAGCCGCGGAATTCCGCTCATCGATTATCACCAAAAATGTAAAACAATAACGGGAGAGTATTATGCATCATTAATTGATAAGTTTTGCGCCACGGTAGCCGAGCGGTTAGAGGCGAGTCCTGTGAAGCTAAAATGTATTGTGGTACAGGGTTCGATTCCCGGTCGTAGGCCTTGGATTTTATTTAATGGTTAATTAAAGGAATTTTACTGTAAAGTATGTTTCCTAGTCGCCTCCGTCCACGACACCTAATTGGTAGTTGGACGTTAAGCCCGCCGGAAAAATAGGCGATTACTTTACTTTACTTTTACTTTACTCTATTCCATTAGGACAACGCACCTGCTCACACTGCAACGGTTGCAATGGCTAAAATCCACGAACTGCACTTTGCATTGGTTGACCATGCACCCGTATTCTCTAGATCTGACCCCCCCAGTGACTTTTTCCTTAAGGCGAAGCCGCAACGTGAAATGAAACAAAGGGTATCTTACCAGTTTCGCAAGACTCCAGTGGGTCCGAGCGGTCCTTGTGCCCATTGTCTTCCGTGTATAATATTATGTCATCACATTGTGGTACTACTGATTATAACAGCTGTAATGAAAGCACCCCCCAAAAAACCTGTTCCCTATAAATACAAAATTATTTTCGATTATATTAGTTTATTTATTTATTTTTTTAATTTGGTTAATCTTAAATCAGGGAGCCATATTTTTGCAAGTAGAGCTAAATAGCCGCCATTTCCCTGATCTCTGGCCTAAACGCGGACTAGTGCTTTTGTTTAATAGATTTGTCCTTGAAAATGGACTTTCTGGGTGATTGTGATGAATCCATGAGGGCTAACATTAAAGTGACGTTACTAGATAAAATTTAGAAGGGTTTTTGTCATCTGAAATTTTTTCCAATACCTTATTCAAGTATTTTTTCCCCCATAATGGCGATGCAAGCATTATATATAAATAAGAATACTTGACTAAGAACTACTCGTTTATTTTGTACGATAACGCATTTGTGTATACCCTGAGACTGGAGGAGCACCCTTATAGGGCTTTTTATTGACGGCGCTGTATATATATACCCAAGACTTGGAGTCTAGCCAATCTGGCCCGGCGTAGCTTCTGCCCTAACCATCATCCACTTTAAATCTTTGCCCTCATCCACTTTAATATTTCTTAGTTTTTTGTACATATGTATGAGGGTTTTTGATTTCTCTCTTAAGTGGTAGACAGTACCGACGGCCTGTGTTAATGATAATCCAATCTATTGTTAACCATCTTTAATGTGAGTGTGAAAACAAGATGGTGTGTTTGGTTCATTATTTTTTTATAAAGTCGCTGAAGCATGAGCGGTTAAAAGGCGAGGATCACAAAGCTAAGTTGTATTGTGGTACAGGTTTCGATTTCCAGGGTTCAATTTATAGTACAGTATGTTTGCAAGTCGCTTAACTTCCTCGATGAACCTAATTTGGTAGTTACACATAAAGCTTGCCTGACAATGTAGGCATTACCTTTACTTTTATTGCTTTAATTACTTATAATGGACAAATTTTTAGCAAAAAGTCGGGCATAGATTTACAGAGTTATTAGTAATAATAAATTTGAAGTGGGGCCTCACTTACAAGGAGCTAACTCCTCTCCCTTTCGATGTACATCGTTGAGACACATCTACATAACATTCCGAATCGAATGACACCTCATTCATGAAAATCGGTTCACGCGTTTAGCCGCTACGTTGTTTACAAAAAAGGTAACAACAACAACAACAACAACAAGAAGAAGAAGAAGATTCTCTGAAAATGCCGTTTTTGCCCATTTTCAGCAACTTTATTCTAGAAATCTATTAGTTGTTATTACGAAAAAATTACAGTTATAAAGAAGGCTTTGACTTATATTATAAAGAAAATTTGGGAATTTTATCTTTTATAGAAAAAGAGAAAAAAAAATGGTCAAAGTTGGGTGTTTTTCAATCTTAACGCTTTTTCGTGCACATTTTGACGATCAACCTCTTATCAACCTGCCGGACAGTTTTAATTATAATGTTTTACTTATTGCACATAAAATAAAATCTAATAAAACTAATTCCTTTATAAACATCTATGGCGTGGTCTTGTAACCCACTTTCAGAGACTCATTGAAAACAAAATTATTGATTACTCTTCACTATTTTTGGTGACTGGATTCATTGTTTCAATAGGATGAGAAAATAACTGCCAATTTCAGTCATATTTTGAATTTTTTTTTTTATTATGCCAAGCTTTCGACCTAGGGTCTATGGACAGTCCATGAGCAGACAAGACAGAAGATATACCAAAACCCTTTTATGCACTAGAACAGAGGTCGGCAACGTTTTTAATGTAAAGAGTGAAATACTAAATTAATAATTCATGGCGGGCGCCAACTATTTTTTGACCTAACAAATATATAAAAATAATATTCATATTTATAAAACATGTTCATTTATTAATTTTATAATTTATAAATTTAATTACAGAACAAGGTTATTATTAATCTTAAATAAATACAGAAGAATGTTTGTAAGTATATTAAAGATGGTGGCAAGAGCAATGACATATTTTTTATATAAAATTATTTTAATGGGATAATTGGGTTGCCATATCATCTGCAATTTTTTCATAATCGATCATATACGACGAATTACCCGCTCTAAAAACAGTTATCTAAATGTGCATCCGTAAGCTGTGATCGATATTTAGATTTTAAATATGTCATATTTGAAAAAAGGGCTTCACAATTATAGGTAGTTCCACAGTATGAAAATATTTTTACAGCGCATTTTCTCAAAATAGGAAAACTTTCCTCAGTAACTAATTTCCAAATTGATTTATCAACATAATGTGATTTTAAAACAATATCATTTTGCAAATTAATTATTTCCATTTCTAAGTCCTGCATGTTAGTAACATCGAAATAATTTGAAATTTTGGAAGGCAAATCAGGTTCATGAACATTGAATGGATTGACGAAAAATGGAATTACTGATTCTAACGGTAGAAAATCTTGAAATCTCGACGAAAATTCGATTATTAACGTATCAATGGTTTTTATGTACGATGTAGTGTCAAATTCATCAACACTCAAATTTAAATTAATTTTCAATTATTCGTTTGACATTTTGAAAGTGAGACAAGGAATTTTTCAACAAATGCGCTTTTAACAATTCCAACTTACATTTGAAAGAATTAACTGCGCTAATCATATCAGCAATATGGAAACTCTTTTTTTCACTCGGCATTGAAATAATAAGTACGTTTTCTTTTCCATGAGTCCATAATAGGGATGGCATAAACCTGTGACAAACTCTCTTGATCTAAGCTCTCTTGTGTACTGACTACTACTGACATGATTGCTCAGTTAATTTCAGTTCAACGCGTAAGCGCGTCACCGTTGACGTACAGTAGATTCAAGGAATTTTAAAATTTACGTTTTGAATTTCTTGTCTAAATTAACAATAGTTTAAGGGCGCACTAAAATTTATTGAAGGGCGCAGTGGCGCCCGCGGGCGTCGCGTTGCCGACCTCTGATGTAAAATATTAGATTGTCAATTAGCCCTGAAGATGACCTAGTCCCTAGGTCGAAAGCTCGGCATTATAAAAACATTTAAAATATGACTGAAATTGGCAGTATTTTCTCATCCTATTAAAATTATTGATATTATAATTATTATATTGAAATAGAAGGAAGTTTTAAAGTAGTAATTTGCAAGTAAATAAAAAATAAAGTAGAAATAATAATAATAATAATAGGGAAGGGATTAGCTATGAGGTTAGCAGTATGGACTCCAACGCGGAGGTCCCGGGTTCGAATCCAGCAGCTGACCCTTAGATTTTCTCTTCCTAGGAGCTTCTTACAGCTCACTGTCCGGTGATGGACAGTGTTGTCTGTAACGAGAGAACACTGTCCGGAGGCCGGCAGTGCACTGAAAAAAGCTCCGGGCGCTAATAACCTCAGCTGTTGATGCGCAAAAAAAAAAAAAAAAAAAAATAATAATAATAATAAAATTATAATAATATTTAAAAGTAATATGAACTTGAAAGTTGAATTCTTTAGTCAAAAAGATTCTTTAACAAAATTAATTAGAGCGTTCCATTACAACCCTTCCATAAACATGAAAACTCTTCACTACTGACTTACTTTAAAGCACTGCTTTCATAATAACAATTTTAGAGGTTTACGTATTGACAATCTCTACTTTGATGCATTATGTTTTGTTTGTTGTAGCGATGGGAACCTCTCCTGTGGGTGTTGGACGGCAGGTGAGGGCCTGGGGCGCCCTGAGGCTGGAGCCCGCAGACTGGAAGCCGCCAGAAACCGAGCAGGAGTGTCTCGAATATTATCAAGATAAGATTGTCAATGGGCAGAATAAACAGCTGCTTCCATTGCAAGAAGATTTGGCCGATTGGATTAATAAGACACTAGGTAAAATTGTGGATTTAATAGTGTTTTTGTTCTCTCTGGCTAGAAAATGAATCCTTAGTCCATATACCTTGCTTAATGAGGACTTATTTTGTAGAAATATAGTCTTTTAAAAGAGATATTTGCTCGGTGAGATTGGAAATGAAGGTTAGAATTGTAAAAGACAATAGATGCTAAGTTAGCCGAGCGTTTAGAAGTGGCGACTCGCAAAGCTGTACGAGGTTTGGCTATTAAATAACGAGACTATTGCTATAGAACATTTAGCTATTATCACCTTCAATATACACCCCTCCCCTATCCCTACAACGCTCCATGCGAATTTACCATCGTTCGAAACAGTGCTGGAAGTCTTTTTCTGTCAGCTCCTGCATGACGCGTGCCGCTTTTCCTTTCACATACTTCAACAGACTGAAATTGTGTTCCTTTTAATGCAGATTTGATTTTGGGGAACAGATAAAAGTCACATGGAGCCAGGCCAGGCGAATAAGGTGGATGGCCTAAAACTGGGATGTTGTACTTAGCTAGAAACGTCTTGACAGACAATGCAGTGAGAGCCGGCGCCGGTTGTCTTGATGGAGAACCCATGGACTTGTTCTTCCACAAATCGGGTCTTTTTTTTCCTTACTCCTCCACGGAGTTAAGCAAGCACCTCACGGTAGTAATGTTGATTAATTATAATCGATATTTTCATCTGTTTTGGACGTGGAAGGGCGACCCGGGCGGTCATCATCTCCGACGTCTTCTCGGCCATCTTGGAAACGCTTGAACCACTCAAAAACTTGCGCACGTGATTAACATTCATCGACATAAACTTCTTTTAATAAAAGATAAGTTTCAGTAGCGGTTTTACCAAGTTTTGATGTGAAATTTCACGACAATTCGTTGCTGTACTACATGTGTAGGTATCATGTTTTCGGCAAAACGAAACTAACACCTCCTTACACAAACGACGGTTCCGGTCAGACAGATTTCTCTACAAACACACTTGAGACGCTGCACAATCGAAAGAGAAGGCTTTACGCTGTACAGCTGTCGGTCGTTAAGATTTGGCGCATGCATGGTTTTTCTGTAGCAGCATCAGTCTTGTTATTTAATAGCCACACCTCGTATTACTGTGTTTGATTCCCGGCCTAGGCCTTGAATTTTATTTAAATCCGGAATTCCCGCGTAAGAATCCTGTAATTTCATCCCTTTTTTTAGTGATCGTGGTGTATCCAAAAATGAAAGAATAGTTTTAAAATGAAAAAGTAACTTATTTACTTCCCAAATCAAAATTATTTCTTTCCTGCCAAAAAAAAAAATCGAAGCACACTGCCAAAAAATAACGCAGAAGCTCTAGTTAATTGCAAATACCCAAATGTAGGTATTTCTTGTAAAATTTGACATAAGTAAACGATTTATCGTTCAGAAGTTCAACAAATATGAAGTGTGTCGTCTGTAAAAACTATGTAAAACGTTGCAGAACGTATTATTTTAGTCTACTAAAAAGGGGCACTTTAAACAACATGTGCATTATCCAATTGCACTTAAATGGAAAACAGATGCCTTCGGAACCAATTCGAAATACACAATTCCTTCCTTAAAAGTTACACTACTGAATGAAAGAAAACGTACCCAAGACTTTTAGTAAAACCAAAGTTACTAAAACTATTAATTAAAAAAAACAGTCTATTTTTGCTTTCACTCAGTCTACTAAGAAAGAGAAGTACAGTAATCGTGCAGATTTTTATTTAGTTTTTAAGAGTTCACCATCCGTTTTTGAAAATCCCCCTGAATAAGTAAAAGTGGTTTTGTATGTGAATTTTGGTCTTATATGTGGATATCAAATTTGTTATTTAGCTTAGATTTGAAGAGAGAACATTCATAATATGGTTTTGTGGCGCTCATGACCATAGACATCGATGCGCCGGGGAAGATAAAAAAAAGAAGATCTTGTCAAAATCGATCTGCCGAAAGTACCAGTTTCAAAAACTGAAACGTTTTTTCAGTTTGTTTTTTCTCCCGGGAAAGTCGGTTTAAGGGGACTTTTGGCGGCAAGTTTTAGGTGTTTGGGCTCCTCTAGAATGGATGGATTTATTACTTATCAAGTTATTTTTAAGGATTGAACATTAAATCGAAATCCCAAATTTGCAGAAAATTAATAATATGTATTATTTGCCTAAAGAAAGATACATCTTGTGGCAAGGAGACGTCCTGCAAATGTACAACAATTTACCAAAATTAAGTAATATCAAATTAAAACCATTACATCCTGAATTATTCGAAAATAATTATAATATAAAATAATGATATGTAAAGAACAGGTACATATAATTTGAAGTAAAACTAGATATTTTCAGTACCTGAAATTAACATTACAGACAAAGAACATTTAGTTAACTTCTAAATTATTGAATATTTACATATTACAAAGAGCACACGTTTTCAACTACTATTCTAGCCTTATCTGGAGTGCTTGAATAGTGTAAAGAAAAATATTATTTACTTTTTATCTAGAGCTTACAACCAAAAATATTTTCAAATCTATCGGAATGAGTGAAATATTTAGAAAGCCATTTTTCACGTAAAGATGCCAAGCGGTAGGCAGTTCAGATAAAAAATATTCAAGACTATCACCATCTGATTTACAAATTATGCAATTTTTATATTGGATTAATGCAGGCATCGTATAATGCTGGAAATTTTTTTTAGACGCCACACGAATCTGGGCAATTAACGAAATTTTAATTTATGTGCAATTTAAAATTAACATAGTCTTTTTAAGTGTAGTTCAGATACAATATTACGATAATGTAGATTATATCTAGATTTTAAAGCCTTGGTAATGTCCTGACTTTGACAATTATTATTATTATTAGGATATTATAGTTTTTCAATGGATTATAAATAGTGCTGCACGAGAAACGAGACAAATCTCGGTCTCGGTACCGAGACCGAGACGAGACTTGAGCAACCGAGACCGAGACCGAGATCGAGACATGATATATATCTCGTCGAGAAATCTCGGTCTCGTCTCGGTTTTTCAAATATTAATTTTTAGCTACAAAATTATAAAATTGTGTTCTTTATTAATAAATAATCATTACGGGTATTGAATTAATTATTAAAAGATACGATTTTATTATATATGTTCAATATTACTACATCTATTTGACTTCGAATTACATAAGTAAAGTAAGCAAAGTAAAGTAATCGCCTATTTTTTCAGGCGGGGCTTTACGTCCAACTACCAATTAGGTGTCGCGGACGGAGGCGACTAGCAAACATACTTTACTGTAAATTCCTTCTACTAACCATTAAATAAAATACAGGGCCTAAGACCGGGAATCGAACCCAGTAACACAATACTCATTAGCTTCGCAGGTCTCGCACTATTTTCGTTTTTAAGATACTCTTTGCCCAAGCATTGATACATAAAAGAGCTTTTACTGAGTCAGAAGTTAAAGAAGATCTTCTATTGGTCATTATCATCGCAGCTTGCGAAAATAATCTTTCCGATGGCACTGAAGTTGCACAGATACTAAAAATATCTTTCGCCATTCTAGACAAATTTTTGAAGGAATTCTCAAGAGTTTTCCACCATTCTAAAATGTCAACGTCTACTGGTGCTTGGTCTAATTTGGTGTAATTAATTATTTCTGTCTTCCATGCTTCGGTGATATTTGCTGATTTTTGAGCAAATGGTGCAAAAATATTGATGCAGTGTCGTCGTCGTCAAAAAGTGAATCATCAGATTCTTTATCTTCACCAACAGCCATAACTAATGGAGCGGGATGTTTGTTGGGAGGTGTATTTTTTATTTCACGAATCGACTTGTTATAGCAGGCAGATATGTTATTTGGGTCTTTCATTTGGCGCATTTTTAACATCTTTTTGAAATTATATAAAGATATATGACAGTAATAGTAATATATGATGCATTGAAGTGTAAGTAGTTGTCTTCTTTTACACACATTTTCATTACCAATATATAAATTAAAATAATTATTAGAAAATAATAACATTTTTTGAAAAGATTATTAATAGCAAACCACTTTTAATACTTAAACAAAAATTCAAAAAACTGAGACCGAGACCGAGATATCTCGACGAGACCGAGACCGAGATCGAGACTGCATAAAATCTCGCCTCGTCTCGGTCTCGTGCAGCACTAATTATAAATATTGTAATATTGATGAGACCAATTTTTAATTGAAAATTGAAAGTTTCGACGAAATTAAATTAATTAAAAATATAAGTTTAAAAAGAAATGATTCTCTCATACAGGAAGGACTGAATGGAGTTCATCTTGACAGAGAACAGTCCAGTATTAGCGAGATTTGCAAGGTTATGTTCTGGGGGGTCAATGCCATTTTTAATACCAATTCAATTCCCTTACAGATCTTTCAAATCTTTTTTTTTGTCTACTTCTATAAGTAACAAGACTGGTTTGTTGTCAGAAAGAAAATGATACAGAGATTAATAAACACTTGAATAACCAAACAAGGATCAAAATATCCAGGTTTATCTCGGAAAAAAGAACAAGAATTGTACCATAAACTAAGTTTTCCTTCAACAAAGAAACCTTTAAAACAATTTTCCGTGTAAATAAAGTTGAAAAATGTTTGTTTTCTTTATTGTTTTCTGATGTTGAATCTATTGTTAAGATATAAATGGGTGCGGTGATCTTCAAAGGATAATCGTAGCCATTGCATCTAAAATAAGTTAGTAAAGCTACCACAATTTTTCGGGTCTACTATTCGTCAAATTTCGTTAAAATAAACTTTGGTTAGAGTCACACTTTGTCTTATACACAACCAGTCTACAGGAATGAATCATATTATCGCAGAGATTGTAGAAATTATAGCCTTTTTTAAAGAGAAGGGGGTCTTAATTATTTTTTTGTGGGTAAAGGGGTCATTGTGGTATAATACAAAATGAAATTATTGATAAACTTGCAAAGGAAGCCACCAATAGTGGGGAAAATGGCTAATTATAAATTACCACACACACCGATATCAAGTGTACACTTGCAAAAACAGCACTACAAAAATGGCAGACAGATTACAGTAATGGTAATAAAGGGAGATTCTATAAAACTATGTGTAGTTTTCTATCAGTTACCTAGACAACCATGGTTTAAGGGGAACTTTCACTAATAAATGGATTGTTACGACAATAAGCAGGCTGACAGTGAACCACGCGGTGTGCGGATCGTATCTACACAGGATCAACAAAAAGGTCCTCTCTCCTCTTTGCGTAGATTGCAATGAGGAGGAGGATTTCAAACATGTAATAATGATATGTCCACGTTATGTGGTAGAAAGGAAACGAATGTTTGATGATATATACAGGTATTTAGATGCACCATTTCGCTACTAAGACATTATATTCTCCACCAACATATATGTGCTTAAATCTATAGCAGAGCTAGCAATGAAATATGAATGTATTTAAAAGTTATAGCCGATTAGAATGAATGCAAGAAAATGATTAGAGAAGGATTACGTGATTTTAATTTCGGTTAAGCTGTTAGGATGGCAGAAGCACAGAGTACTGATCCATCCATTAGTTGTAAGTTTGTGTGTAAATAGTTGCATATAGTAGAGGGATGAATGTGTGAAGCGAATGTATTTATAAGTAAGAATGGAGAGTTTTAGTAAATCGTTGAAAACAATATCTTTAACATTAAAGATATCGCATTGGTTTTGAAATTTTGAAAAGATAATTAATAAGTAAAAAGTATGAGAATAGCGAAAAGAAAAATTAGAAATGAAAGTTCCAGAATCGATAAATTTAATTCCATATCAAGATAGCAGCAGCGATGGTCAACTGTCAAGATTTGTGCACAGACAAGTCGGACATTGTCGGTTGCCCTCATAATCTACATATCTCTTCCCTGTGTATATGGTATTTAAAAGCTGATAGACTGTAGCGGTGTACACGTGTCGGCATTGCCCTTATGGGGCGTCCAGAGCCCAGTAAGTGCCGGAAGTAGAGAGGGCCCCACACATCTTGTCCTGGCTCCATCTCCTCTACACTCGGCTGAACCCTCATCGCCTCTGTGAATATTATCTTCACTTTTAAACTTCTTCCTTTGCCCCCTGCATTCTACTCTTAACTTTCTTTTACAATATAAACATCGCCTTAGAAATAATACTTAGTCTAATAAAATAATTAATATCAATGATAGTTTTGGTTTTCGACCGTTGTTAATTGATAATTTGAGGTAATTTTGAGGTGCGGTCAATAAATTCACAAACTAATTTTGTTACTTCATACCCAACGTTTCAGTAAATACAGGGTGTCCCAAGCTATATGGATAACGACTTTTTCTCTGAAACTAAGATAGCTAGAAAAAAACTAAAAAATACGTGTCCCCTTAGTTTTTTTGTAGGAAATCCAAATTTAATTTGTAAATTTTTTTCGGTGCTTCCGGAAGCGAGAGACAGGCACCAACTTCATTTTTTCAAACGGGGAGGTGTGGTTTTTATTTCAGAAATAGATTCCTCTATTTTTTTTTAAGAAAAATTTACTCGAACGGTTTTTTTCTGTGAGCGATATTTTACAAGTTATGAATGAAAACATGATTCTTATAAGAAATTTCAAAATGATAATATTATAACGGTTTTTTGATTGAATAAGAAGAAAAGTACTATTTTATTATAAATTTTACTCCTCATTAATATTACAGATAATGCTCGAACTGGCCTCCACCATTAGAGATGCATAGACATGCTCTTTCCTGCCAATTGTCCCTTACTGCCTAAGAAATACGAGGGTCGTTTGAAAAGTCCGTGCAAAAATAAAAACTACTTAATTTTTTGGGGTAAACCTTTTTTATTTTTCAACATAGTCTCCTTTTAGGCTTATACACTTCGTCCAACGCTGCTCTAGTTTGTTGATCCCTTCCGAATAATAGGATTTGTCCAAGTCGGAAAAATAGCCATTCGTTTCTGCAATCACCTCCTCGTTTGAATAAAATCTTTTTCCCGCCAGCCATTTCTTCATATTGGGGAACAAATAGTAGTCCGAGGGAGCCAAGTCTGGAGAATAGGGGGGATGTGAAACGAGTTGGAACCCTATTTCCATTAATTTTGCGACCACAACTGCTGAGGTGTGAGCTGGTGCGTTGTCGTGATGGAAAAGGACTTTTTTGTGGGCCAATCGTGGGCGTTTTTCTTGCAGCTCGGTTTTCAAACGGTCCAATAACGATGAATAATATGCACCTGTAATAGTTTTACCCTTTTCCAGATAGTCGATGAGGATTATTCCTTGCGAATCCCAAAAGACAGTCGCCATAATCTTTCCGGCCGAAGGAACGGTCTTCGCCTTTTTTGGCGCAGATTCCCCCTTGGTAACCCATTGTTTAGATTGTTCTTTGGTCTCAGGAGTGTAGTGATGTATCCATGTTTCATCCACAGCGACGAAACGACGCTTAAAGTCCTGCGGATTCTTCAGGAACAGCTGCAAACCGTCCTTGCAACACTTCACACGATTTCGTTTTTGGTCAAGCGTGAGCAATCGCGGCACCCATCTTGCGGATAGCTTTGTCATGTACAAATGTTGATGCAAAATATTATGTACCCGTTCATTCGAGATGCCCACAGCACTAGCAATCTCACGCACCTTCACTCTTCTGTCTTCCATCACCATATCATGGATTTTATCAATGATTTCTGGAGTAGTAACCTCAACAGGGCGTCCAGAACGTTCAGCGTCACTTGTGCCTATATGGCCACTCCGAAAATTTTGAAACCACTTATAAACTGTTCTAATCGAAGGTGCAGAGTCACCATAATGTTTATCAAGCTTCACTTTAGTCTCCTGAGGCGTTTTGCCTTTCATAAAGTAGTGTTTAATCAACACACGAAATTCTTTTTCGTCCATTTTTTGAAAATCACTCGACTTCCTCAAATGCCAAACACAAAGAAATAGACCGATCTGGCTGAAACTTGGTGTGTGTTCTTCCAAGAGATGCTACTAACTAAACATAACCTCGATACGCGCCAGTAGTGCTATCTCTCTGACTTTGCACGGACTTTTCAAACGACCCTCGTAGATGAACTAAAGCAGAGAATAATTGATGCCTATAACTCGGTTAAAGCTGAATCTATAAAGAAACAAAATTTGTTTATGCTTTAAATAAGTTTGTTTATACAAAATTTGTTAACCGCTCCTCAATTTTTCCCAAAATCAATAATTAATGATAAAAAAAATCTGACGTCAACAAATAAGATTTCTTCATTCTGCTACATTAAATTGTAAAATTCTTCTAACAATTATTTTGCTGAACCTCAGTTGTGTTTATAATTAATGGATTAAGCATTAAAATAAAGACCCCCAAAATCCCAATAAATCGAATTTACCTTAAACAATGAGATCAGCTCCGCTAGCCTATCCGCAGAACAGATTTGAGGCCGTTCAACATGTGATGATCATTAGCGCCTCGGAACTTTTGCCAAATACAGTGTTCTCACGTTATAGGCAAAAATGTCTTATCATCGGACAGTAAACTGTATGTAGCTCCTAATAAGAGAAAAATGTAAGGGCCCAGCTAGATTCAAACCTTGGATCTCTACGTAGGAATTGCAGTACGCTAAAACTTTACGTAGCTAATCGCTTTCCTATCTAGACATGTTCTTGGACAAACGCCTTATGTGGAACTTGAATACCAGACTTTAAACGAATTTTTTGTAACAAATGGTTCAGATAAATTGCCTTCCTTACATAACTGATCAAAAATTACTTTACTGTACAAAAAAACACTACACTGTACTTCAATGTTTGCTACCAACTAGATCAGGGTTGTCAAACTCAATTAAACCACAGGCCACTTGGTGCAACAGGCAAGATTCACGCCAGGCCATAACATATTTACAAATTTTTCCTAGTTTATCTGGATTCAGAGACTGAGAACAGACAATCTTCATTAAAATGTAGATAGATGTTTATCCAGTCAATCTTGATCTGTATGCTGAATTATTTAATTTCATAGACGGAAATAGTTGCTCACACAAGGGCGTACTCCCAAAAATAACACAACATTTAGTACAGCAAACATTCTTGGATATTTCTCACCTAAATAAGTATATATTTTGGGAATTCTTACTTCCGTCTTTTAAAAACCAAATCATTCTGGAATTCCACTGAGAGTGGCTGGACATTGTGGCTTCCAAACGTCGCTGGAACTAAGTCAGCGCGTTTAAGACAAGCCCCCAGGCCCTCCCAGGAAAGGCCCTGGGACCACGTGTATACTCAGTCTTCAGTAGTTAAACGGAAACTGGGAATTGTGTGCACAATATTGCCACGATCCTCCCCTAAGCGCTATTTCCTTCGTAAAAACACTTTTTCTATTTTCATTTTATTTTCAGTACATCGTGGGCCACCAAGAAATTATCTCAGGAGGCCACCATTTTGACACCTCTGATCTAGATGTAGTGACTAGATTTTGTATGGAACCACAAAGCTTACTAAACTAAATACAAATCCAACAATCCCAAAACCTTTAACGGATTGTCGTTACTTCTTTCTACACTAGCCTTAAAAATCCATACCAATCCAAACTTGGAAAATTCAATTTATTTCACCTGATATAACAGATCCCACCGTAAAATCCTAACCCTTCTGGTCCAAAAAACTTTCCTCAAACCCAAGAAAATCTTAGCTAAGAAAGGAGGCCCTTTTCTTTGACTAGAACTACCGATTACATTCAATATCCTGTGCAATGCCGTAAAAGGCAAAACAGATAACACCTGGAGATGGCTACATTCCCAAAAAATGAGGGAACCACTTGAGATGAAAGATTTAATCTCCCAGTAATCTGTAAAGGAGAATGTCCATCAGGATAGCACTCCTGCTGTGATTAGATGTGAAAAGCAACGTTGAGCGTTGAGCCGTTATTAGGCTCATGTGAAGATTAAGTGAGACTCATCTAGGGCTGCGCAGCTAAAGATAAGTGGTGGATAGATGAGATCAAATCAAAGAGATTTTGGGGATTTATGTTTTTTTGGGACAGTTGTTGTGTCTATTAAATAATATCTGCGAGGATTCAAAAGTGCGCGCGCATGTGTATGTTTGGTGTACGTTGGGAGATAAAGTGGGAGAGATAAAGGGGAAGAATTGCAACATAAATGCATAGTGCATATCTAAACTTTTTGATATAACAGGTTCCACTGAAATAGTTTTCATTCGCGTGACCTTACATAGAACTTTCATGTTGAAATTTACAACAAAGTAAAACTTTTGCAAATCATTGAAACTGTTGAGTAGAACGCTGGGTCTAATTACTTTGGTCTAAATGATGTCTGTGATTTATGGCATACTACCTGTTGTATCGCATTCTCGGCTAGCTAATAGACTGATGACCTGGCTTTTCTACGACGTAGTAAGCTAATAGCCATATTTTGCAGCAGCTGCTTTATCTATTTCAACGGTCAGATTCATGCGTAGATTTAAAGTTTGACTCCTGTAGAGCAGTTTATAAAGGCATGCAGCTTGTCGATTGATATTTCCAACTAGTTTAATCTAAACTTTGGTATAAGTCATATTTGAGTTCACTGCGCAATTCAATTAACTTGAAATATCTTAAATTTAAGTGTCAAAGCTCTTAGTTCAATCATTGCTTTTTATATTTATAATAAATTTCCCAAATAATAAAGATTAACCACCATTAAACGAAAAAATTTAGTGGGCCATTGAAAAATGAAAACCATTTTGATTAACTCATTGCTCAAATAAGCGGTTCCCAACCTGGGGTACGCGAAAGATTGTTTAGGGGTACGCAAAAAAAAGTTATTATGGCGGAAGATATATTATTAATGAGAAAAAAATTATATAATAAATGATTCCTACAACTTAATTACAAAATTATTATAATAAAACTGAATAACATATAAATTGACAAGAATTAAGTACTCATTCGATGTTACTGCAGTATTTTTTAAAAGTAAATATATTTGTATATCAAAAATTATTAAATGATTTCTTGAAAATGTAAAAATTCGAAAAAATGCTGCTTTAGTTTTGACTAATATTAGACATGGCGCGCATATAATTTACTTCTCCTTTATTAACGCTTTGCTGTTTCAATTTACGACCCCTGCAATAGATATTGGTTTGAAATGTTCAACTATTCATAGATGATTTTTTTAATAGGAACATATTATATGTATTATGTTCTTTACTAGACACATTATATTCAGATTGTTTGGCTGTTAATTTAAAGTTACAATACGTAAAATCAAGAATACGATTATTTATTTTTTTATTTATATATTATATTATATATAACATATGTTATATATATATATGTTAGGGGTACAGACTAAGGAAACAATCAGGTAAAGGGGTACACTAATGAAAAAAGATTGGAAACCGCTGCTCTAATATAAATCGCTGCAATAATTCAACTCAAATTCAGGGTTGCAGGGCTAAATGATAACGGTAAATTTATTTGAATTTACATTATAAAAAGAATTTTAAAAAGCAATGCACATTATTTCATCGCATTTCTCGCATTTTTTTTTGCTTTTTGTTTTATGGATTTAATCGAATTGTGCAGTGAACGGTTCATTTTTGAACTTGATTTTTTAACAAAGTACTTCTTTTTTTAAATAATATGTGGGGGTGCGTATGTATTTACAGAGGATATTATTATTATTTTTTTTTTTACTTTTGTGAGATTTCCTAGCAAATGGCTGCAATAAATGGTTCATTTTTCCGATAACAGCACTTCCTTGTATCAGTAGTAAGAGGATATTGAATGGAATACAATATTTTTATCGTACTACTAATAGTGGAGGGATATGTATTGCTTGACATATGTGACTGACATGCTACTATAAATACATCCATTCACAGCCACTGCCTTCTTATATACACACGTGCATACAGCTTGTACAGTAACTAATTTACTTGATTAAGTATTCATTAAACATAATTAGAAAACATTTGCGACGTTTTGTATAATGTAAATTAAAGTATCTTTTTAAACTGTTAGCGTGTGCCTCCTTTAGTATAGTAATCAGCGCCGTCCACAATATATTTTATTTTATTCTATTCATAGGCGCCACGGTAGCCGAGCGGTTAGAGGCGAGACCTGTGAAGCTAATATGTATTGTGGTACTGGGTTCGATTCCCGGTCTGTAGGCCTTGGATTTTATTTAATGGTTAATAAAAGGAATTAAATCAAACTTAAATCCTCTTTTCTCTGACATAAAAATCCAAATTTATCTAATTTAATTCCATAAATTGCGTTAGTATAACACCAATATTCAACTGTGATAGACACCAGGTGCATAATTTGGGTAGTAAAACCTATTCGACTATGGGTGCGTTCCACTAAGCGCTCACAACGACCACGCTCACGACCGCGGTTTTGCCCGTTCCACTTGCTTGCGAGTGTTACAATCGAAAACCCAAGTGGAATGGACTATGGGGCGTTTTAACCGTTCATGTAAACATTACAAATGGCGACCTCGAAAATAAGTCAGAAGCTTGAAGAGGTTGTTTTTTTAATTTTAACCCCATTTTAATAAATTGACAGTTATAATAAACTTTATTAATTATTGGTTAAGTTGACTTATATTAAATATATATATACATATATAATTCAATTTTTATATTACATTTTAGTGGAGTATTTATAAAACTTACGTTTACATAAAATTAAAATGTCTTTTGTGGCAACAGAAGGATATTTATTAATGCAACGTAATAATGCTTTAGATAGTTCTTCATCTAGTTCCGATGAAGAGTGGAATGCAATTTTACAAAATCGCAATAGTGAAAAGCGAAAACTTAGGCCACGTATTATTAACTATCAAAGTGTAATTGGTCGTTATTCAGTGATTTAGTATGTAAAGGGATAAGTAATTTTTCATTTTATTATTTTTTTTTTAGACTTTCGAGAAACACATTCAATTATTTCCATGAGATAATACTTTCATTTACCTGAAATAAATTTTTTCGGTCGCCATCTTTGCTTTTAAAAATTGCGCCAAATTTCTGAACGCCCACTTCGACCCAGCTCTTAACAATGACCACAACGACCGCGGTCGTCAAGTGGAGCGGCTGAAGGTACATTTAGATCGTTGTCTATCCTATCTTTTACCCTTTTAAATTAATTATTATTAAATTTTCTAAATACTGTTCCATTATTTTTGGGTGACTGGATTCATTGTTTCAATATGATGAAATAATAACTGCTAATTTCAGTCATTTTTTGATTTTGTTTTATTAAGCCGAGCTTTCGATCTTTTACAACACTGTAAATATGTTCCACAGCCCTGAAGATGACCTAGTTCCTAGGTCGAAAGCTCGGCATAATAAAAAATTCAAATATGACTGAAATTTAAATATGACTGATTTAAAATATGACTGAGATTGGCAGTATTGTTTTCATCCTATTAAATTTTCAAGATTTAATGTATTGTAGCCCGCCTATTTTTTCTCCTGTTTTTGACTGGCATTGGATTTTCATACATCATCAGAGGTTTATTCAGAGAATTAGATATCCACTATGTTTCTGTCGTACACTTTATGGAAAATACACTCCTTTTTCTTTTCATTTGAAGCCCCCTGGCTAGTTAGTAAAACAAAATCTAATCCTACCAAGCCTTCAAGTTGTGACAAGAAACAGTTTATGCAAATGGTTCAGGTAAATCAATATCATGGAAAGTTTGATAACTCACAGAGTTGAGTTCTACTGGCGTGGGTTCAATAGTTTTTATTTACTTTTATTAAGAAGGAATGATGAGTTTGACTTCGAAAAATAGGTTTTTAGAAATTATTTTACTCGTTTTCTCTCATGGTACCTAGCTACTTTAGGTACAGCCATTCAGGAATTGAGGCACTGCACTAACTGAGAGGCACCCTTTTAGGGAAATAGCTAGACCGTTACCTGCTTAAAAGCTGCGATAATACTGAATTGCTTATTTCTGTAAACATGTAAATGTGTTGTTGCACTTTTATATATCTCATTGCACTGCAACGAACATTATTTTTGCATAAAAAAAAGTGAAGGATAAAAACCACCATTACGGAGAGAGTTTTCTGGTTAAAACACTATAACCAGGTTTTGTAACTCTGGTATTCTCCTTCTTTGTTCCCTATTAGAGCTCTAACTTGTAACTTGCATTCTTAATTGACTGTTTTGACCTTAAATATTTGTGGTAAAAAAAAGAGACGCTTTTGGTGTATTAATTATGAGCTTAAACGTTTGAAAATTTGGAGGTTCCCGAAGTTTTCATTTTGTTAGAAAAAAGATATAAAAGATTTAAAAAAAAAAAAATAGTAAATTTCCTGCTACCATTCACAACATCTAATTAGATCAAAGTGTACAGATAAAAAGGCCAAATACTATTTTGGTGTAATCAAAGTGTACAGATAAAAGGGCCAAATACTATTTTGGTGTAATCAAAGTGTACAGATAAAAAGGCCAAATACTATTTTGGTGTAATCAAAGTGTACAGATAAAAGGGCCAAATACTATTTTGGTGTAATCAAATTGTACAGATAAAAGGACCAAATACTATTTTGATTTAATCAAAGTGTACAGATAAAAGGGCCAACTACTATTTTGATTTAATCAAAGTGTACAGATAAAAGGGCCAACTACTATTTTGATTTAATCAAAGTGTACAGATAAAAGGGCCAACTACTATTTTGATTTAATCAAAGTGTACAGATAAAAGGGCCAAATACTATTTTGGTGTAATCAAAGTGTACAGATAAAAAGGCCAAATACTATTTTGGTGTAATCAAAGTGTACAGATAAAAGGACCAAATACTATTTTGGTGTAATCAAATTGTACAGATAAAAGGACCAAATACTATTTTGATTTAATGAAAGTGTACAGATAAAAGGGCCAACTACTATTTTGATTTAATCAAAGTGTACAGATAAAAGGGCCAACTACTATTTTGATTTAATCAAAGTGTACAGATAAAAGGGCCAACTACTATTTTTATTTAATCAAAGTGTACAGATAAAAGGGCCAAATACTATTTTGGTGTAATCAAAATGTACAGATAAAAAGGCCAAATACTATTTTGGTGTAATCAAATTGTACAGATAAAAGGGCCAAATACTATTTTGATTTAATCAAAGTGTACAGATAAAAGGGCAACTACTATTTTGATTTAATCAAAGTGTACAGATAAAAAGGCCAAATACTATTTTGGTGTAATCAAATTGTACAGATAAAAGGGCCAAATACTATTTTGATTTAATCAAAGTGTACAGATAAAAGGGCCAACTACTATTTTGATTTAATCAAAGTGTACAGATAAAAAGGCCAAATACTATTTTGGTGTAATCAAATTGTACAGATAAAAGGGCCAAATACTATTTTGATTTAATCAAAGTGTACAGATAAAAGGGCCAACTACTATTTTGATTTAATCAAAGTGTACAGATAAAAGGGCCAAATAATATTTTGGTGTAATCAAAGTGTACAGATAAAAAGGCCAAATACTATTTTGGTGTAATCAAAGTGTACAGATAAAAGGGCCAAATACTATTACTGAAGTTGAAATTAAATGGTCCCCTTTACTTGGCGGCATCGCGTGGAAAGATTTGTGTTGGCTACTTGGGAGTGATTATCTACAACTGCAGGCTTCCTGGCCTATCTTGGAGAGCCCGAAGTTTGGAAGTTTGTGGTTTTTGAAGAATATATATTCTTTATTTAGCATCCTACCAGTTTCTGTAATTGGAGAGAGTTTTCTTTAAAATAACTTTTGAGGAGCTTTGAGAATAAGTATAATACCTGACTGCCCCGGGGTAGTGAACCTGAAACAAAAACCGTTTATGAAAGGAATTTGGAATCACAGTAAAACAAAATAGAATTGCAAGTCAGCGAAATACTCGTGCATTATTCTCCGAATATTTGAAAATGTAAATTCTTTAATAAAAACTAAAAACTTTGTGGCGTATTAGGCGGTATGAAATGTAGAATTTGGTGTGCCGTGGATATAATAAGATGGCGGAACACTGTCCATTAAGGTCAAACTTATTGATTCAATTGCCGTCAAATCATCAAATACTTCCGGCTTCACTTAAATGTCATTTTCTGGATTAGAGGTTATTGGCAATAAGTTATTGAGTTCGCTTAATGTCCCTTGCGCACCCTTTTATCTTATAGATTCCTCCCTCCAAGCGGACCTTCTAGATCGATGTAATTATTTCGTTCATTTTCAAGGAACTCCAAAACAGGTTTTGTTTCACCCGGTGTTAAAATCAAGAATTTTGTTAGAATAACACAAATATCGCAATACATTCTTTACCAGGGAATGAAAGAGAGATAGAGTTTTTCCCATTGAAGTGGGTTGTTACACACATTCAGTGAATCTTTGCTGTGAAAAGAGTTAACGTTAAATACTTGATGAGACTGCCAAGAGGGTGAACGTTCTAAAAAAGTAGAAGTGAACTGGCAGTCTAATAACCAAGTCTGAGTGAGGGTGACCGTCCACCGAGTGTTAACTCTTCAAAGGATCGCCTTAGATATGCGGGCGAGACAGTAAGTTACGCTGGCCACTCTATCCTCCGATAGATGCTTGGTAATATTATATTATATATAATTTTAAAGAATGCCACAGTTTGGCAAAAAATATCGAGTCCATTATTAAACTAAATTTAGAGCTAACTTTTTTTTCATTCACTACAAAATCAAAACAACACAATTTGAAAATTATAAAATTAGCCAAATCTTTAAAATAATTTGAACCTTCGAATCAACACCTCATTCATGAAAAATCGGTTCACGCGTTTAGACTCTACGTTGTTTATGTTATGCACAATAGGTAACAAGAAGTAGAAAAATAAAGCAATTTCGAAAAAGATGTTTTTGCACATTTTCAGCTACATTTTTCTCGAAATCTATTAGATTTGGGTTGTTGCAAAAATAAAAATACACATAATCGAGGATATGGTTTTTATTTTAAAGAAAATTTGGGTATTTTATCTTATTTTTTTAGTAAAAGAGAAAAAAATTGTCAAATTTGAGGTGTTTATCTAAATTACGCTTTTTTGTACAATTTTTGACGATCAACCCTTTGTCCTACCGGATAGTTTTAACCCTCAAACCACAAGATGCGGGTCGGATCCGACCCGAGGCGAAAACAAATTTCTATTGTTCCCCCCACAATTAACTCTTAGCGATTAGACTTGGTATACCCTTTCTGTGAGTCCTTAGGAAGAGGCCACACTGTTTCCGCCGATTCGGTAAGGATCTCTCCGCTCTCTAGGTTTGTATTTCTTTCAGTAAGTCAGATTCTGGGTCGGATCCGACCCGACCTTGGTATTAACGTTATACGTTTTGTCCTGCACAAGTGGAACAAAAATGAAGAAAGTTACTCTGGAGATGCACGTTCGACGTTTCTCAAGAATCTTGCGTTTGCCTTGACGCTTCCTCTAGAAGAAAAAAGACTGAAAAACGAGCGTTTTCCAAATTAATTACTCCTTACGATTGGAAAATATGTCCTACTTGTTCCCACTGATAATGGCGAACAATCAAATGATTTTTTTCCTTAACAATGTGATTACTTTGTTACCACACAACTATTTTACTTTAATTTTCATTCAACCTTTTTGTAAACTGTTTTGTTTTTATTGAGACAAAGTTCCTTTTTCAAGTTCATTTCTTCACTTATTAGTCCATTCTAAATAGACTAATGCCATAAAATTATACAATTTATTAAAAAATTTATACATTTTATATAGAAATAAATGTGTTATTTTGAGTTATATTTGAGTATTTCACTGTAAGCAAGAAAATATAGTATCGGGTCGGATCCGACCCTACCTTAGTGTTCGTGTCAAGAAAATTCATCTTGTGGTTTGAGGGTTAATATAAATTCTGTTTACACCTTTCTTCTGTAGCCTAAGTGATACTATATTGGGTGTAAACGGAGGAGAGGTCGAAACTTCTGGAGGTGATTCAGCAGCTCAGATGCAACAAAAAAATATTCTATTCACTTTGGCCCGATTCTCAGTAGTGTCCCAAGATATTTGCATTTTAAACTTTTCCGTCCGATATTACGCGTTTTCCACCATAAAAACGGGCCGTAACTTTTCTATCCTTTATCCTACAACAAATCTGCTTATTTGAAACGAAAGAGCATTAAATTTCCTGTAAATATGCTTAACCCAGAGCCTCAAAACGTTTCTTATAAACAATGAAATTTTTTACTTTAATGTCTAAAAAATTCGTTCTCGTTGATTAATGTTTTTGTAAACATCCATATGATCTTGAAGCTCAATAAATGCACAACTTTTCCTGAAATTATGTGACTCCTTGATTCATTAATCATTGAAAAAATACAGTTGAAAATTTTAACAAAAATCATCGAGAACGAATTTTTTAGACGATAAAGTAAAAAATTTCATTGTTTATACGACAAACTGTTTTCTCTTTTTTACCATCTGCAGGAAGTTTTCATCACACCTACTATTAGATTGATTTTGTTGTAGCTTTCTGTAAGTTTACAAACGAAGCTGAGTTAATGGCACAGTAAATCGTGAACAACCTGATAACTTTAAATATAATTGAAATGTTCATAGTTTGAAAGCCATTTGTGAGATAGAATTTGGAAAGTAACTAATGAGAGATTGTCGTACCACTCTTCACATTAAATTTTTTTGTATTATGCTGACTTTTGACAGTTAGATACACTCAAATAGAGAATCTTTTGTAAAAAACAATTTCTTTTCATTATTAAGACGGTGTTAACTGAAAAGCGAAATATCTGTACAATGCAACACTTTGACGTGAAAGTAAAGAATTGGTTAGGTTCCAATGAATTACTTTTATCGCAGCTTACATAAAAGTAAAATCATGTAACCTAAATTTGTACCGTCATCTATTATGACTAGTGATTTAATGCTTTAGAAAATGGAGGATAACATTTAAGTATAAATAAATCGAAAGATGCTGATAAACAAGAAATTGATGCCTTTTTTAGTTAAATAACCTTAACGTTTATAAGCTCAATCCTAGACCTTATTAATTAATATTAAAGCAATTCAGTTTTCACCAACGTTAATTTTTTTTCTTGGCTACACTGATTTGCATAAATCAAACTTCATTGAATATCCAAACAACGTAACACAAATTAATGTCAGTTTTAATTCCCACCAAACAGTCGCACTCCGTTCACAACTGGTAGCCAATATATTAAAAAAGCAAAAACATTGTAAGAATTGAGTTCGTGCCTAACTGTAACCTGCCAGAGGTCACTGTAAACTCTTGTAAGCTCCTAATTTTGCTGACTGCTGGATTATAACAAAAGTCTTTAAGCACTCTACTTGAAAAAAATGATCAAGTGGTTAGCTTTTTTTTGCTGTCAATGTTTTTGGTTAGTCCTTGAAAAAAAAATAATGTTATTATGTAAATGACATAAATAAATTACATTGCAAAGAAGCTTCTTACAGCTCACTTGTCTGTTGATGGACAGCGTTGCCTGTAAACGAGAGAACACTGTCTGGAGGCCTGCTGTGCAGTGAAAGAAGCTTCGGACGCTAATGACCTTAGAATTTGTCGCTCCCTATTTTAAATAAATATCTTTCAATATAAATATGATGGTTGTACGTATAATACGTAATTACTGTACTATTCAACTGGGTTTTTGCAAAAAAAATTACAGTTATAAAGGAGGATTTGCCCTATACGAGGGTCGTTTGAAAAGTCCGTGCAAAATAAAAACTACTTAATTTTTTGGGGTAAACCTCCTCGTTTGAATAAAATCTTTTTCCCGCCAGCCATTTCTTCATATTGGGGAACAAATAGTAGTCCGTGGGAGCCAAGTCTGGTGAATAGGGGGGATGTGAAACGAGTTGGAACCCTATTTCCATTAATTTTGCGACCACAACTGCTGAGGTGTGAGCTGGTGCGTTGTCGTGATGGAAAAGGACTATTTTGTGGGCCAATCGTGGGCGTTTTTCTTGCAGCTCGGTTTTCAAACGGTCCAATAACGATGAATAATATGCACCAGTAATAGTTTTACCCTTTTCCAGATAGTCGATGAGGATTATTCCTTGCGAATCCCAAAAGACAGTCGCCATAATCTTTCCGGCCGAAGGAACGGTCTTCGCCTTTTTTGGCGCAGATTCCCCCTTGGTAACCCATTGTTTAGATTGTTCTTTGGTCTCAGGAGTGTAGTGATGTATCCATGTTTCATCCACAGTGACGAAACGACGCTTAAAGTCCTGCGGATTCTTCTGGAACAGCTGCAAACCGTCCTTGCAACACTTCACACGATTTCGTTTTTGGTCAAGCGTGAGTAATCGCGGCACCCATCTTGAGGATAGCTTTGTCATGTCCAAATGTTGATGCAAAATATTATATACCCGTTCATTCGAGATGCCCACAGCACTAGCAATCTCACGCACCTTCACTCTTCTGTCATCCATCACCATATCATGGATTTTATCAATGATTTCTGGAGTAGTAACCTCAACAGGGCGTCCAGAACGTTCAGCGTCACTTGTGCCCATATGGCCACTCCGAAAATTTTGAAACCACTTATAAACTATTCTAATCGAAGGTACAGAGTCACCATAATGTTTATCAAGCTTCTCTTTAGTCTCCTCAGGCGTTTTGCCTTTCATAAAGTAGTGTTTAATCAACACACGAAATTCTTTTTCGTCCATTTTTTGAAAATCACTCGACTTCCTCGATTCAAACGAATGCCAAACACAAAGAAATAGACCGATCTGGCTGAAACTTGGTGTGTGTTCTTCCAAGAGATGCTACTAACTAAACATAACCTCGATACGCGCCAGTGGTGCTATCTCTCTGACTTTGCACGGACTTTTCAAACGACTCTCGTATTATAAAGAAAATTTGGGAATTTTATCTTTTATAGAAAAAGAGAAAAAAATTGTCAAAATTTGGGTGTTTTTCAACGTTACACTTTTTCGTGCAGTTTTTGATGATTTAACCTCTTTATACGTACAACTATCCTACCGGACAGTTTTACTTAGTGCATGCTAAAATTTATGATTGAGTAGTTAGTTTTCCTAAAAACCATGGCACATCATTCACTAAAAACAATATGCACACCGGTTAACTAAACTCTAATCTTAGTGAAACCTAACTGCGAAAACCGTCCGATAAAGTCTAAGGAGATGGAGATTTTTGGAGAAACTCCAGAAATTAAAAAAATAAAAACACAAAACTTCTGAGCGAGAACCACCATATCTCGGATTGCGAAAATGTACGGGGTTACACCGGAGGTATTCTGTAATGGAGTATCTGTAATTTATTCGTGTTGGTTTTCGCATTTATTAACAATTACAAAAACAGCAAATTTGCGATCCGTGTTGAACAACTAGCACGAGGATGATCACGAAGATGGGCCTTGAATTCGAAAAGTAAGTTTATACGAACGGTCCTGTACTTGTTTGAATACAATATCAGAAATTATTAGAAGTCGCAAAGAACGGAGAGCTGAAACACCGTTAGAGACATGCCACAGATATTCTAATTCTCACAGTACCACTGTTAGTTTTAAATTCATTATAACAGCTCCAAGTAATGGATGTCTTCAACGACTTGACTAGAATTCATTATTTAGGCCTATTGTAAAACACACCGCTATTCATTGATTCCTTCTTTCTACCTAGCTAGGAGCTATTTCTGTCTATTTTCATATCTAACCCTGCTAATACAGCTAAGAACTGGGATTACTTCTAGGCAATTGTGCCCGGAAGAGATGGGCTAGCCTAGAAATGAGTAAAAATATAAAAATAGGCTTCACTCGCCGACAGAATTTCCTCAGATATATTTATCGACTCAAGAGAATAACTATAAAAAAAATTTGTGCTTACAAACGTGATGGCTCTTGCAGATTCTGTGAAAAGATGCGATACCATCATTTGAAGAAGACTTCAAAAGCTGGAGGAACAAATATAGGGTGTACAACGGAGGAAAGGGCCGAAACTTCTGGAGGTGATTCAGCAGCTGAAATGCAACAAAATAATATTCTATTCACTTTGGCCCGATTCTCAATAGTGTCCAAGATATTTGCATTTTTAACTTTTCCGTCGATATTCGCGTTTTCCACCATAAAAACGGCCGTAACTTTTCTATCCTTTATCCTACAACAAATCTGCTTATTTCAAACGAAAGAGCATTAAATTTCCTATAAATCTGCTTAACCCAGAGCCTCAAAATGTTTCTTATAAACAATGAAATTTTTTACTTTAATGTCCCGTTTTTAAGGTGGAAAACGCGGAATATCGACGGAAAAGTTAAAAATGCAAATATCTTGGACACTATTGAGAATCGGGCCAAAGTGAATAAAATATTTTTTGTTGCATTTGAGCTGCTGAATCACCTCCCGAAGTTTCAACCACTCCTCCGTGTACTTGTTCCTCCAGCTAATTCAGATATCCCTTATTTGAAAGGAGTGTTAATAAGGTGATTTGAACTTATCCGAAAGAGCTGGTAGGTTACCACCGTCTAAAAGGACCAGAAATTATTCCAGTTTAATGTTGAGGCTTTGACTTCAACTAATATATTCGTCTTCTCTGTTAATGTGTTATACGGAATATAAATAAGTTCTTTTTGTTTTATACGTAGATTAATGTTTTAAAATTGTAAATTTAGAGTCATATTTTGAAAGAGGAGAGCGTGAATTTAAGCATGAATTACCTAGCTCATTTCTATTGAGAAATAATAAATATAAATTATACTTAAATAAGTAATATCTTAAAAAGAACACTTTAAATAGGACAGCTTTAGATTAAACGCAACTCTCCCAAAATTACCAAATAATTATTAAACGTTCTTGTTTGTAACAGATGTAAAAATAAGTTTTAGCCATTTTGTGTATGCTTGAGAATATCTAAAGCTCTTAACATTGATTTTTCTTAGAAAAATCACTCGGAAAACGACTTATTATTAAGAAAAATACTAGCTTTACTGCCTTGGCAATATTTTTAGTAGAAAGGGGATGAAAAAATACATAAAAATGACCTATCGCGTGCTCTTCTTTCTCTTTGATAACAAGTTAAAAAATTGAAATATGTTTAATAAATATCCAGATTTAGAAATTCCCTAGCACCTTTAATTTTAAAGATATCGAGCAGCGGTTTTCGGTTTCTTTTATAACTTTTTATACTCTTTAAAACTGTGTATATGAAAATGGGGGTCAACTGCAAACCCTCATTTTTGGTCGCGCGTAAGCCGCCTATGCGGGCAGAAATTTAAAATCAAGTCACATATTCTGAAACTAGAGGTGACGGGCAACAAATTTTTCCTCTACCATTTTTCGCTCAGATCAACGGTTTAAGTATGAAATGCATTTGAGCCGTCTTAAAATGAACACCCTGTATATCTAGTCCTGCGGAATTAACCAAATTTTTAATTATTGTAACTTATACTTTAGAATAAACTCGAGGAAGTAACGAAATATTTAAGGATTTTTAATGAAAATTAAGGAGTTAGGACTGTAAATTGCGCAAAAATACAACTTTAGAGGTGATCTATTTTCTTTTAATCATTTTTTGAGTTGTGTGGTGGATAAAAAAAATTGGTAATATTGCAAAATAATAAAATAATTAATCAAGTAAATTCAACTAGTATTTTATTGCTTTTCGTTTACTTCTATAGCAGTTCTAAAAACTCAGTATAAATTTTGAACTCGTTGCAATTTTGTTTTTGAGCTAGTCGCTACAAAGACACAGGAGATCATCTTCTAAAAAAATCACTTTTTCAGATTTAGAAAGCCTGTGCAAAACAATTATTTATTAAAACTTTGCCCCTAATAGTTTCATTATCCTAAAAGAAAGCCAAAGATAAAGAGCTACGTGCTTTTTTTTTTAGCTTTGCTGCATCCTGAAATAAAAAACATAACATTTAGTTTTAAACATTGTTTTATTCAAAAAGAAATTATTGGAAAGAGTAGCGACAATGTGCTTAAAAAACTCGGGACTAACAGTAGTTCACTCTGCACTTGCTCGCTGTTCGGCCACGTGTGACTTATTCGCTCTGTTTGTTGCTGCTGTTATTTAACCGACGCGATTATAAGCCCTAATTACCCAGCCGTCGGTACTCTTACCGTTTGATTTGTGTTTCTCCATTCTAAACCTCCCCGAACCTTGTTTTAATAATCGGCACACAAAACAAATAAATTAACTGTAATTAATTGTAACAGTAATGTTTTTAAGTAAAGGTGGACCGTTATGGATTGCTAAACGCAGAAAGACAATTCTATCCAATTGCAAAGGGTATTAGACTGTCGGCGAAGAATGAATATAATGAACTTGCATTGTATAGAAATATTTGCTAGCAAGAAAGAAGGAATTACTCAGCTTTTAAGTTAAAAAACAAAACTGCAGTCGCTAAGCTGAAGTTTTTTGAAAATTTGCTTGTATAATCATCAGTATAACCAGGGGTCGGCAACCTATTTTAAGTTGAGAGCCATTTCTCCTTAAATAATTTTAATAAATCTTACCAAGAGCCACAAGGATGGTAGTGTAAACAACTCTGTAGATCATTTGTATTCATAAATTATTATTTTACGATATTCAATAACATTTAATTGTTTTATATATTTATCTTCAAATATTGCAAAGTAAATAAATAATGACTAAACCTGTGTTTGAATGAAAATGGAGGCAGCCTTTATAATTACGTACTTTATTTCAATATAATTCTTTTCAATTTCTAACCTATCAAATTTAAAATTCTTTTTGAAAAAAATATCTTTACTTTAATACATGAAATTTTCATTTGTTTCAATAAAATTAAAATATACAATATATTTTGGACAGGCTCCAAAATATTGCTCAATTTGCTCGCGAGACGCGGGTTGCCGACCCCTGTTAATACGAGGGTCGTTTGAAAAGTCCGTGCAAAGTCAGAGAGACAGCACTACTGGCGCGTATCGAGGTTATGTTTAGTTAGTAGCATCTCTTGGAAGAACACACACCAAGTTTCAGCCAGATCGGTCTATTTCTTTGTGTTTGGCATTCGTTTGAATCGAGGAAGTCGAGTGATTTTCAAAAAATGGACGAAAAAGAATTTCGTGTGTTGATTAAACACTACTTTATGAAAGGCAAAACGCCTCAGGAGACTAAAGAGAAGCTTGATAAACATTATGGTGACTCTGCACCTTCGATTAGAACAGTTTATAAGTGGTTTCAAAATTTTCGGAGTGGCCATATGGGCACAAGTGACGCTGAACGTTCTGGACGCCCTGTTGAGGTTACTACTCCAGAAATCATTGATAAAATCCATGATATGGTGATGGATGACAGAAGAGTGAAGGTGCGTGAGATTGCTAGTGCTGTGGGCATCTCGAATGAACAGGTACATAATATTTTGCATCAACATTTGGACATGACAAAGCTATCCGCAAGATGGGTGCCGCGATTGCTCACGCTTGACCAAAAACGAAATCGTGTGAAGTGTTGCAAGGACGGTTTGCAGCTGTTCCAGAAGAATCCGCAGGACTTTAAGCGTCGTTTCGTCACTGTGGATGAAACATGGATACATCACAACACTCCTGAGACCAAAGAACAATCTAAACAATGGGTTACCAAGGGGGAATCTGCGCCAAAAAAGGCGAAGACCGTTCCTTCGGCCGGAAAGATTATGGCGACTGTCTTTTGGGATTCGCAAGGAATAATCCTCATCGACTATCTGGAAAAGGGTAAAACTATTACAGGTGCATATTATTCATCGTTATTGGAGCGTTTGAAAACCGAGCTGCAAGAAAAACGCCCACGATTGGCCCACAAAAAAGTCCTTTTCCATCACGACAACGCACCAGCTCACACCTCAGCAGTTGTGGTCGCAAAATTAATGGAAATAGGGTTCCAACTCGTTTCACATCCCCCCTATTCTCCAGACTTGGCTCCCTCGGACTACTATTTGTTCCCCAATATGAAGAAATGGCTGGCGGGAAAAAGATTTTATTCAAACGAGGAGGTGATTGCAGAAACGAATGGCTATTTTTCAGACTTGGACAAATCCTATTATTCGGAAGGGATCAACAAACTAGAGCAGCGTTGGACGAAGTGTATAAGCCTAAAAGGAGACTATGTTGAAAAATAAAAAAGGTTTACCCCAAAAAATTAAGTAGTTTTTATTTTTGCACGGACTTTTCAAACGACCCTCGTAGAATCATCGGAATATTTTGTACGTATTGTATTAGAAGGGTGGATTCCACCAAAAAGGCTTTAGGAACGCAGGCAATCCAAAATGCCCATTCTCCCCCAATAAATGATTACATTTCAATGGAGCTCCTTACACAGCTCACTGTCTGTTGATGGATGGTGTTGCCTGTGTAAACGAGAGAACACTGTCTGGAGGTCTGCTGTGCAGTGTAAAAAGCTCCGGACGCTAATGACCTTAGAATTTATCGCTCCCTACTTAAAAAACTAATTTTTCAATATAAATTTGATACTGTTTGAACTACATCTACTCTTGTTTGCATTCGCATAGAACATGCTGCAGTGGTTGTACGCTGTTTTTTGTCCCAGCATGACCTAAAATTATTGATATATCTTTAAAAAAACGTTCATGTTTTACTGAAATAAAGCACAGAATGGAATTGAAATTTATGGACACTCACTCTGTAGAGTCTAAAGAATAAAATAATATGGTGTTTGTAAACATGAACGTTATGCGACAAAGCAGGGCAACAAGCAGATCGGCTGACAACCCACCCAGTAGTAATTATGATGAAAAGCATGGATGTTTACTACTAGTGATACCATATGCTTTAGGAAAAGATGGTCTGCATGTACAAGCCTGTCCCAGGTGGTGACTCCTCCTGCCATATCTGACACGAGGTCGATACATCGTGCCGTTCTGTTTCCTGAACTGATACCCGGTCTTCCCAGTTTGATGCCTATAAATAAACCTAGTAACAGCAATACCAAAACTTAGGCTATCTATTTATTTCTAAGATGAGTTTGTAAACACGCAAATATTCTGTATACACAAGGAATGTCTATTTCTTAGTGAATTTGTTTGTTAGTTTTTTAATTAACGCATTCTTAGAAGCAGCAACAAGAAGACACGGCCTTGTGCTGAACATGATAGAAACAAAGTATATTATGGTAACGGGGGTCGTGGAAGCGGAAAAACAAGGCCTCTTTGACTCTCACCGGTTTGAATGGTTGAATGAATCTAGGCACCCATGTCACCACTTCCTGTAATGGACGTTACCGCTGAAATCAAGGCAACAATTTCTGCCAATAAAACTTATTTGGGACTCTATAAACAAATATAAAACTGGCCACCTAACCCAGAACTACGAAGTTGAGGCTGTAGTAAAACCTTAATGGAAATTTTCAAAAACAGTTGATTTGAAAGAAGAAAATATTTAAGGTTTTAAGTGTAGATCCAGGGGATTAAAGACGTAGCAAGATCGAGGAGTTAGATTACCAAGACTAAGATGGATAGGCTGTATAGTGCGAATAAGAACTGCATTAATAATAATGGTAACAATAATGTTAATAATAATAGTAATAATAATAATAAGAAGAAGAAGAATAGCAATAATAATAGTAATAATAATAATAATAATAATAATAATAATAGTAGTAATAATAATAAAAATAGAGTGGGATATAAAAAAAAAAAAAAAAAAAAAAAAATAGAGTGGGATACATACTCCAACATACCTGGGCTCCACCCTACCTTGCTGGGCAAGGTGCAGTATGTGGAAGCCCGAAGGAACCGCGTGCCGACCCAGCTCGAGTGGTTAAAAGAAGAGAGAAGGTTAAAATGATGAGGGGCGCTAATGACCTCAGCAGTCGATGCGCCCAAAAAAAAAAAATAATAATAATAATAAGGGAGGGAAGGGATTAGCTATGAGGTTAGCATACTGGACTCCCACGCGGAGGTCCCGGGTTCGAATCCATCTGCTGACCCTTAGATTTTCTCTTCCTAGGAGCTTCTTACAGCTCACTGTCCGGTGATGGACAGTGTTGTCTGTAACGAGAGAACACTGTCCGGAGGCCGGCAGTGCACTGAAAAAAGCTCCGGGCGCCAATAACCTTAAATGTTGACGCGCCTTAAATCATTAAAAAAAAATAAAAGCAAGCTTTTAATTGAAGAGATTCACAGCACCGTCCAAGATGGCATCTAAGGTTATACTGGATCGATGGAATTTAAGAATTCCACCACTTTATTCGGAACTGGAGAGCACCTGTGGAGAAGGCAAAGATCCATTGGAGAACTCTAGCTCCGTTGAATAAGAAGGGTTGGCATTGCCAGCAAATTCAGTTTTATCTAGCTTAACTGTGGCTACCAGAGTTCAAGGTGCAAGTTCATCAAAGACGTCGACACTGAAACTGAAAGTTTTCGAAATCATGAAAGAACTAAGAGTCTTTATCAAAAACCTCTTTTAATTGGTTCTCGCAAACAATATTCGCTTGTTAAAATTCTTAAGCTTCAAACAATTGATTTTTTTCGACTAAATTTTAAATTTTGGTTTGAAATTAGATGTATTAGATGTATTAGATGTAAACTGACCTTGAAACCCTTCCTTTCGAAACTTTATTTTATACCGACTCTATTGATACCAAGGTTGAAATCCTAACACATCACCTCCTTAATATCTTAGACTCCCATGCTCCCATTAAAACCTGTCATGTTCGACGTCCTCCTGCACCCTGGCTTACACCGGAGCTCAAGGACATGATGAGGAGAAGAGAGGCTGCCAGGAGGAGGTTTAGACGCACGCGTTCTCCTCATGACTACTCTCTGTATAAGCTCCTGCGTAACCTTACTCTGGCCTCTGTCCGCCGAGCCAAATCCCTTCATATTCACTTATCTCTCTCCAATGCTCCTGATTCCAAATCGAAATGGGCTATCCTTCGTAAGCTTTCCCTCTGTAAATCCAATCGCTCCTGCCCCATTTCAATATCTCCTGATGACCTGAACGTCCACTTCACTTCCTTCTTAACCAATGCCTCTTGTAATGTTCCTGCTCTCATTTTACCCTCCTTTGATCCTAACAGTTTCTTTTTCCATCATATTACTCCTGAAGATCTCCTAACCTCAGTTCTGAAATCCCGTACAAATGACTATGGCCCTGACAACATTCCTGTTAAATTAATTAAAGCCTGCCTCCCAGCGATATTGCCAGTCCTTTACCATATTTATAATTTCTCCCTTCAGAATTCTATTTTCCCATCCTGCTGGAAAACAGCCCTAGTCCGTCCTCTAAATAAAATCTCAAATCCCACCTCTCCTATTGATTTTCGTCCCATCTCTATTTTATCAAATTTCTCCAAACCCTTTGAACGTTTAGTGCAATCCCAGCTTTCTAATTACCTCGAACAAAACAATCTCCTTAATCCACTCCAATCTGGCTTTCGTCCTTCTTATTCCACTCATTCTGCACTTTTGAAAATTACCCATGACTTGCAGACGGCTATTGACGACCAAAAACTTACCATCCTTATACTCCTAGACTTCTCCAAAGCCTTTGATACCGTTGACCATCATATCCTGCTATCTAAACTACAATCCCTCTCTTTTTCCAATAGCACCCTCCGTTGGTTCCAATCCTTCCTGTCTAATCGTTCCCAATTCGTTGTCACTCCCGATAGTAATCCTTCTTCACTTCTTCCTTTGTCACGCGGTGTACCTCAAGGTTCTTCCCTATCTCCCACCCTCTTCTCAATTTACATCAATGACCTTCCTCTTTCCATCTCTCATTCCCAGTATCACCTCTATGCTGATGATTTTCAGATTTACATATCCTTTTCCCCGTCGGATTTGTTTGAAGCTGCATTTAAACTTCAAGAAGACCTCAATAATATCTCAGCATGGGCCACGAACAATAAGCTTACCCTGAATGTAGAAAAGACCAAAGCTATTGTTATTGGCTCCAACCCACTCCTTAAATCATTGGCTCCTCTTCCTAATCTTTTCCTTTACAATACCCCAATAAAATATTGTTCCTCTGTGAAAAACCTTGGTATCACTTTCGATCAAAACCTATCCTGGAAAAACCATGTTTCCCAAATCTCTCGTCGTTCCATCCATATCCTTAAGCAGTTTAATAGTTCCCGTCACCTTTTTCCAATTAAGACCCGGCAACTCCTAGTTTCCTCTCTTATATTCCCCCATTTCGACTATGGTTGTTTAGTGTATGGCGGTCTTTCTGGTGATATTGAAGCTAAGCTTAAGCGCCTCATGAACTGCTTCATAAGATTTATTTTCAGCATTTCCAGAGACTCTCGCATTTCGCACTGCTACGATGAGTTGAAGTGGCTTTTTCCTGTCTATCGCCGCCAATATTTTTTGGCTTCTTTCCTTTTTCAAGTCATCCAGTCTCAAAGGCCTTCCTATATTTTTCAACTCCTTAAGTTTAAATCCTCCATCCATTCCCGTAACACTAGATCTCGCTCATCTGATCTCTATATTCCCTCTCACCGTACCTCATCCTTTGACAAGTCCTTCCTCATACGTGCTACCTCTCTCTGGAACTCCTTGCCTTCATCTGTCCGCCATGCTCCTACCCTATCCATCTTTAAATCCCGTCTATTCAGTTATCTCCTTTCTATTCAGCTTCCTCCGAAATTCTAATTGTTTTAATTTATTTCCTTAATTTCTGCTGTTTTATTATTTTATTTTTACTTTCATTTTCACTTACTATATTTTCACTTTTGTAAATATTTATTTATTTATTTAATTTCTGTATAATCACAGGCCAAACTGCTAAGGCCTCTATTTGTTCCTGTATTTATTCTTAGGGGACAATTGTCCCAGAATAATAAATTTCTTTTCTATTTCTATTTCTATTTCTATATTTATTTTACATCATTAACCATTTTGAAAACAACTTCCGCATCCTTTGATCAGAAGCTTTCTAGAATTTAAATTTGTTTCAATCCTTTTTCAAGTACGTAAATAGATGTGTTTAAAAAAAACTATAGAAGACTTATAAGCTTTTGATCAAAATTCAGGCTACCTCACTGAGAATAGTCACATATAAAGCGAACGCTGAAAAGAAGGGAAAGCGTCATTCTGATAGGAAGAAGGTCTGAATGTAGTAGCGTGCGGTATTGTGCAGCCGTATCAGACACCTTTTTCCCTATTGTCACGCACTGACTGAGTGACAACTAGGGAGTAAGTTACGTGCTAGCAAACTGTCGACTATAGTTCCCCAGTTCCACACTATGAGCGCAGCACCATCCACTCAATGAGAAAGCACATCAATCAAAACTATCCAATATCCTCTAACTGCAATTCTCAATCTTCAATTAGAATTTGTTTTTTTTCTCTCTAAATTTTCGTTGGCTTCTGTTGTACTGGGTTACATTAAGACTTTTGAGGTAACGTGATGACACAAAAAAAAAGAAACCACAAACTTAAATCAATGTTCTCTGAAAAGAGGGGATACACCAGTTTTGGATGTCTTTCTAGATTAATTAGTAAGAATTTGCTTAATAATTTCAAATTCCTCATTTACATTGATTTAGCACATTGATCTGGACTTAACTTTACAAAATTTGAATACCCATTCTAAATTCATCACAGTAACGAAATTAATCTATTTAAAATAAAATAACAGTTAATAATAATGAAAGTTTAGGCTAAAAATGTTTTTTTTAAATTTTTGTATTTCTGTTTTTTATTTTTATTTGTTTATTTATTTACTTTTTGTAAATAATATTATGGTTACAGTACATATGTACTTTAGAAATGGTATGAGATAAGGTGTGCAAGGAGGTTTCATTGAACAGTTATTTTTCTAAATTTGAGACAATTTGTGACAAATAGAAAGATATTATTAACTATCTCAGTATCTTGATCATCTATAGTCGATAGATCGGTAATTTTATTACTATTATAGTAGTGACAGAAATACTTAGTGATGAACTTGTTCCTATTGTGTACCTGACGTGTTAGGAGTAGATGTAAAATGTTATCTAAATCAGCGTTTCCCACCAGTGGTACGCGAGTTGCTGGTTGGTGGTACGCAAAAAATAATAATGGCGGACATAAAAAATTAAATCCTAAAAATATAGAAACGTTTTTCCCTATAATACATAAAAATTATTTTAATTAATAATATTATACAGTAAAGTTGTTAATAAGTACAGTAATAAGGTTGGCCCGTCTCAAGATATACCAGAAAATATAATTGCACATTTAACAGGATTAAAATTGTCTTTCATGGAGTATTTTCCAAAATCCGAAAACACAAATGATAATTGGATTTCAAACCCCCTTCTATAAAGAAAATTTAGGCAAAGCTTCATCATTATCAACAAAAGATAAAGAAAATTTAATAGAATTATCATGTGACAGAACTTAAATGATAACTATGTAAAGATCTGCTTAAAGAGACTGATTGTAATGAGTAAGCTCTATCCAAGCAACATTAAATTAAAATTTAATTGATACTTACAGGTAGTTGAATGCTTAAAAGAAATTAATTTAGAAGATTTGGGCACAAATATAGTAATCCAAAAGAAGAACTTTGTAAATTAATTAATTATTTTTGAAGAGAAAAATATGTACGCAATTTTTAATTATTTAAAAAAAGTTTTAAAACTAAGATCTTACACTTTACAAAGTTTATAAAGTGAACATGAACTTGAACTCCTTTGTAGCAGATCCATTGTATCTCTATACAAATAGATAATAATAGTAAAATAACTCACTCGGAATAACAAATTTCACGAAACACAATCATGTTTAAGAAGTGATACAATTTAGCATGATGTACTACCAAGTGGTGCGCGAGCCAAAAATGTTTGGGAAACGCTGATCTAAATCATCATTACATAGTGGACAGAGACAAGGAAGAATTTAACAGACTAATTTTGATCATTTAGGCGGTTTGTGTATTTTCCAGAGAGACGTATTTGGGAAAATAATTCATAATTTATTTTTATGGGACTTTGCTTTTAAATAATAGTCTTCACAATTACCTTATAAACTATTAAGATCTATACTCATTCCTATACATTATACCATCTTACATGTAAGCTCAATATTCAGAGGAGATCCTTAGAAGAAGTTACATGTTATTAAATTGAAAGTTAACACCATCTATAGCCTACATAGATAAAGTATTCACGCTAGGCAACTACTTGATGTCTCTGTTCCTTGCACAGTTTCGCTAACTTACTTCACACTTAAAAGGCAAAGTTTTTTCCGGCGAATGGTTGATGTGATGGTGGAAAAAATATTTAGAACATTTCACGAGAATCTTCCTACTTGATGTACAGTTTAGTAAGAATCGTTGCTTTTAAAACGTACATTTCTTGTCAGAGAAGCGCCAAAATATGTCAATATTAAATTTTTTTGAAAGCCTGAAATTAAGATAACCTCAAAATCTTGTAGAAACATCGAGAAATTGTGGAAATTTTAATAGAAGCAGGTTGTAGTTGTTTTAAAGTGAAGCGTCAAACATGATTGTAATTACTAGATGTAGTAATTGTAATACTTTCAAAGAGGGTTGAATCTATAGCTAGCTAGGTATGGTCAGACGAGCACATAAAGTCCTGTACAGGATGGGCGTGTAAGGAAATTAAGGCTAGTACCATTCTCTGGTTTCACCTGCTTCATCATGCACAACTAATGTATTCCTTTATATCCAATTAATATACATCTCATCATTAGAAATAGATACTTTTTAAATTCATGAAATCACATCAAAATCAAGTAACTTACCATAGTGATAACAATGCAGAGAAAGATGCAATAAATAGTCTTTTTACCAATTCAACAATGCGCCACGGTAGCCGAGCGGGTTAAGAGGCGAGACCTGCAAAGCTAATATGCATTGTGGTAATGGGTTCGATTCCCGGTCTAGAGGCCTTGGATTTTATTTAATGGTTAAATGAGAAATAGTAAAGTACGTTTGCTATTCGCCTCCGTCCACGACACCTAGTTGGATATTGGATACTATAGTTGGACGTTAAGCCCAAAAAATAGGCGATTACTTTACTTTTTACCAATTCAACAGATTTAATCAACATTTATTGGAAATAGTGAATTCAAAGACGCACAAATGATAATGGATTCAAGATTATCGTGCCAGACATTGTGGCTACAATAACAATAACGGTACAGTTCAAAAAATCAATAATAATCTACCAATGTGTCCCATGACCACCATAGCATTACAAAAAAAAAAAGCCGTGAGTGGAAAATATCCAAGAACAATGGAGACGCTTTAAAATAAAAGAAATGTATACGTACATGACTTTGATAATAATATGTTATTTTAAAAAAATTGCGTTTTCCTTTCAGTTAGTTGAATGAACTGTTTATGTAAACAAAGCTTTCATATTGTTGTGCTTAGTTACTTCTAAACCAAATTATTTTTGGTTATTGATTGACTGATCCATGGAAGTGAAATTATTGCTTTCAGATATTTTTTTTGCCAAGCTTTCGATCTAAGGGACTAAGTCAAATTTAGAGCTTTCACTGTTAATAAATGCATTAATTTTGATAACATAATTAAACACTTTGAAAGCTAGTATCAAAGTTAACCTCAATGATTTCAGTGGTTTTCACTTGGTATTTACGCCGAGCACTGTAATTTTTTTGCAACCACCCAGATCTAATAGGTTTCGAGAAAAAAGTTGCCGAAAATGAGCAAAAACGGCATTTTCAAAAAATGTTCTTGTTCTTGTTGTTGTTCCTTTTTTTGTAAACAACGTAGCGCCTAAACGCGCGAACCGATTTTCATGAATGAGGTGTCATTCGATTCGGAATTTTATGTAGATGTGCCCTTTGGGGGTCTCGGCCCTGTACATCGAATGGGAGAGGAGTTAGCCCCCTTTATGTAAGGCCCCCTCCAAAATTATTATTACTACTCTGTAAATTTTGGCCCGATTTTGATAAAATTTGGTAGGATGATAGGGTTAGGGCTCCCCTACCTAACACTAAAGCGACGATCTGCTCTTAGACTTGTTAAGGAGAAGTATAGCAATCGTTTCAAATTATCGACACGTGAACCGATTTTCATGAATGAAGTGTCATTCGAATCAAAATTTTGTACAGATTTGTACTTTAAAAGTCTCGACGCTATGCCTCATAAGGAGGGGAGTTCGCCCCACCCAAATAAGGCCCTTTCTAAAACTATTATTACCAATATTTCTACAAAGCTTAGTCCGATTTTGATAAAATTTAGCACGAAGAAGTGATTAAAGCTCCTCTACGTGGCTGTGAAGTGCCATCATGCTGTTACACCTACTAAGAGAAAGTTCTACAATCGTTAAAATTATCAACGAGAGAACCGATTTACATCAATGAATTGCCGTTCGATACAAAATCTTTGCCTTTTAGGGAGAAGTACTGTAATCACAGTTTATTTTTCTTGCTCCTCTTAAAAGGAAGTACTGAAATCGCAGTTTAATTTTACTATTTACGTACAAATACCTTCCTATTTTATTCAAAACGCTTTCTCAAAAAAAATTATTGTTGCGGATGGTTTAGGGACCGCAACTATAATCGTTCTTTAAAAAGATCTCTCCAGTGGTAGTTACGGTTCCGATTTAACACCTTATCACGTTATAATGATAGAATTGCTTATTCCAAATTTTAAAAAAATCTGTAAAGCAGATATGTAACTTTGCAAAATAGACAAAAAGGAAAATCTATCCAAAAGGCACAAAAATCTCCTTAACAAAAACTTACAGTTTAAAATGCTAAGTATAAGGGTTGATTAAACGCCAAAAGGTACACAAATCAGCAAGTACCCAACATTTCATTAATTTTTCATTAATATTTAAGTAATTTTACTGTATTAATTTTCATTAATATTTAAGTAATTTTACTGTATTAATTTTCATTAATATTTAAGTAATTTTACTGTATTAATTTTCATTAATATTTAAGTAATTTTACTGTATTAATTTTCATTAATATTTTTTAGAATTTATTGTCACAGACCCTTATGCTGGCCACTTCATTTATAATTTTTTTTTTGTTATAATTATGATAAATCACTTATAACATATGTACATGCATGATAAAGTAAAGATAAAGTTAGAGTAGGCTACTGTCTTGAATTCGTCTTACCGAAATATTCGTGAGCACAAATAACACACAGTTAATAACAAGTAGATTATTCAACAACAATTATTGATTTCTCAATTGTAATTTAATTTAGTCCCCCTAATTTTACTTGTAGTAAAATCCTGGAATAATTAGCTGTCCTAAAAATATGCATATCTTATTTATTTTATATTACACATATTACAACATTGAAGGATGAATACCTAGATTGAGAATGTAATTGAAGAAAACTATATTATTTGCGATAAAGCCAGATAATTATTACCTATTAATTATTATAAATGTTTGACTATTACATAAAATAACAATTACTTTAATCGAAGAATGAACTTAAACCGACGATTTTTATTTAAAAATAAAAATAAATAAATAAAATAAACAAAATCATTGATGTATGTTGGTGTAAGCATTTTTTAAAAAAGGTTTTGAATTTTTTAGCCTCATAATTTTTTTTATTTTTTATAACGTTTTTCTTTTTAACCAGTAATTAACAGTTTGATTATTATAAATAACTAGATATTACAGTCAATCTACAGTGCTACTTGAACATATGTTTTGTAGACGAAAATGGCCAGCATAAGGGTCTGTGACATCTAATAAATTCTAAAAAATATTAATGAAAATTAATGCAGTAAAATTACTTAAATATTAATGAAAAATTAATGAAATGTTGGGTACTTGCTGATTTGTGTACCTTTTGGCGTTTAATCAACCCTTATACTTAACATTTTAAACTGTAAGTTTTTGTTAAGGAGATTAAATTAAAGATTTAGTTTTCTCACTATTTCTTTTTTATTATTTCTATCCTTCTGTTTTGAAACCCTTTATTTTGGACGTTATCTTTTATGAAAAACATTTTTTTTAATTAATTATTACGTTTAATTTAAATTATATATTGTTTATTTATGAAAAGGTAGACAAGTCAAAACAAAGACATAACGCCACCATCATCCCAGCCTCGACATGCTTCAATTTATACCATCCGGCCATAAGACAGATTTTTATGACATCGTACTAGAGGACGAAACGATCATGATGTACAGTTTACAAACGTGCAGACTAAACAATTATTTTAAAAAAATCTAAAACGTCACACGGTGTGTGGTTAATGTTTTAGTCCCGTCAGTGAATACTACTTTAATTGACTGCAATAAATTATTTCCTAAAATTTGATGGCGACATTGTAGCCAAGCAGTTACAAGGCCCTCAATGCTATGTTTATTGTGGTAGTGGGGTGTGATTACGTTGGATTTTATTTAATGTGTTAAATGGGAACGTTATACTTACAGCTATCGGCCATCATTCACGACATCTAATACCCGAAATAGAAGGCATTACTTTACTTAGGCTAAAATTATGGTTCAAGGAGATTTATTTGAACCATCCACTGCACAACTCGATTAACTCCATAAAATAAAAAGTGGAGAGAAGTGCGAAGAAATGAAGTACATTTTTTAAAATAAATTTACCGTTATCTTTCAACGGCTGCTACAGCATTTGAGTTGAATTATTGTAACGATTTAAATTAAGAGCACGGAGTTACATCAAAATGGGCTTCTGAAATTAATTATTTATTATTCAATGGCCAAAAACTTTTGGTCGTTTAATGGTGTCAAATCTTTATTATTTGGGAAATTTATAATAAATATAAAAAGCTTTAACTTAATTAAGTGCTTTGACACTTTTTAAGATATTTCAAAAAGTGGAGTCAGTCGATTTATACAGAGAACAGCTCATTTATATTTCCTCATTTCAAGTCCTGTACACGATGTCAAAAATTAGGGGGAAAAAATTATGTATTTTAATGAAAATTCAATCCAGATTAATTTGCTAAATTCGTGGATGTACTGAATTTAAGGGCTTATTAGAGGTGCAAAAGGTAAAAGGCAAAATGCTCTTCAGACTCGAAGTGCATAATACACAATGATTCCTTCCGATTGTCACTTTGGTACCGCCTGATTCTTGAAAAGTACATAAGTAGTTTTGTCTGTAAAGTAATGAAAGTAAAGTGAAGTAATGCCTACTTATAAGGAGTGCTTTACGTCCAACTAACAATTATTAAGCTCCGTCGCGGACGAAATATAATTTCTCATATTAAACATTTTTAAAAAAATCCAAGGCCTCTAGACCCGGAATCGAACCCAGTACCACAATACAAATTAGCTTTGCGGGCCACGTCTCTAACCGCTCGGATACCGTGGCACCTTATAGTTTTGTCTGTAATCAATTTATAAAACTATTTTTAACTGAAATAAGAATTTTGATGTGCGTCCTCAGCAAGGATTTATAACTACATAGTTTTTTGTTTTTGTTTTTTTCTGACTCTATTTCATTATATTATTTACAAAAAGATAATAATTAACTCGAAACCTTTAATCGGTTGCAGGTCTCGATCACATTACTGCCACAAACCTATTAGATGTTCTTGACAATGGTGTAATTTTGTGTCATTTAGCGAAGGTAATACACGAAAAAGCTGAAGAAGCAGTCAGGTCTGGAATTTCGGCAGGAGTAAGTTAATTTTGTAGTCTTTTATTATTTTAACAAGAAAATCTTACTACAAAATCAAAGCATCACCTTTGTTTTCATTTTGGACTAGTGGGGTATTGGTATAAACAGTCATAAGAATAATAGCCTTTGTCTGATTAGTCACTGTCTTAATTAAATCAGTAATAGTATTTTATTTCTGTCTGATCAGCGTAGGTTAGTTATTAATTATAATTTTTCTTATAATTTTTTAAATTGGTTGCATTTAGTACAGAAACTAAATCTTCTTAATTTTTTGTTTTTCGACAATTAACAAGAGATCGAAGTTGTTTAATTAAAAATATGAGTTCAACTTAAGTCCATTATAAGCACTATTAAGTTGATCCGATTAAATGCAGAACCGAGCTGATACAATACACTTTATATTTATCTATATGTTTAAATTATATAAAATAAATTCGTTCGCAGTATATAAAAGAAATATTTAGGGTCATGCGGCAAAAAGGTTGAGAAACTGTTCTCAAGTAATTACTTACTTAGTCAGACCCTCTTTTACCGTTTGGTGTAGAGAACTAAGAAATTACCACCTTGTTAAAAAGAATTTTTGCATAAACTTAAGCGTTTTTTTCTAAACAAGGTAAATTATTTTTTTAAATGAAACTAAGTTTGCCAAAACTAGCCTTTTTTTTGGCTTTACAAAACAATGCAGAACTTTAAGATGTATTTTATGTACTATATGATTATTTAACAAAATTAATAGTTAATTTTCTGGGAGTGGATTAAAAATGTTATTTAAATGAATTATTTTAAGAAGTGCTTAATTCATTTTTAAATACATTTCTCTGTAACACTTCAGATTTTTTTTTTTTTTTTTAAGGCAAAACCATTTGTTTTGTTTTCCAAAATATCTGAAAAAATTTGGAAATTTAATATAAGTTTAAGTACATAATTTCCAGTCAATCATAAGATAGTTTTGAAATGTAATATATTTATATTTCTATTTCTACTCTTATATTAAAATTTTTGTGTGCATTTATTTGGCCAATTGTATTTGATTCTTATATTAATATTAAATTTTTATTTCAGCCAGTGCCTCTTATTAAAGGGCCTTTTTTTGAGAAGGCGTCAAGAAGAAGTTTTTTCTCAAGAGATAATATGGACAAATTCATACAGTTTTGTAAACAATTAGGCGTTCATCAAAATTTGTTATTTGAAACAAACGATCTTGGTAATACTTTATTTAGTATTCTTTTTGTGTTAACTGTCTCGATTTCGCCAAAGGTGATATTCTTACCAGTCCCAGTCTTCAGAACTATTTTGAAGTAAATAATCAATTTAGAAAATTTAAAGCGAATGCTTAACATGCTTTTAAGAGCATTTTAAATGAGAGATTTCCCAAAGACTGCAAGTTGGGCTTAAGAGTAGAAGCCAAGTTGCAAAAGGCTACATACAATTTAAACCAACTTTTTTTCGGAGTTCAACTTCTATGATCATTTTGCTCAAACGTTTCGATCTGAAGTACTGAGACTTAGACCATTCGATCAACGTAATCGCCTTTGCTATTACCAACCTGGTTCTACACATTTCTTAATTGAATAGATATTCCTTCTCTGAAATTAATCATTGTTTTCAATACATTTTATTTAATTTTACTCATTTGTTTACAGTACAACAGAATCAACCAAGAAACGTTGTTTTATGCCTGATGGAGGTAGCTCGTATTGCTTCCCGTTATAATGTAGAACCTCCTGGCTTAGTGGCCTTAGAAAAAGAAATTGCTGAAGAAGAATCAAGAGAAATAAATAGCTGGCAGTTTCAACATACGCCCAACAGTAATATAAAGCACAGCAGGTACTTTTTTAAAAATTGCAATGCTTGAATTAAACTCAAGATCTGAATTAGGGATTGAGTTTGGAAGAGTTATGCTCATTATGTAATGGCAGTGAGGAATTTCTTTTAATCCTTACCGAGGAAGGATTTATTTATTTACTTTTCGTGGTATGACAAAGGAACTGGAGCTGAAATATCCTCAGAGCTCATCACTTCTTTAAAAGAGCTTGGACGCTTGTCGACAAAATTTCAGGCACCGTGATGAAGATATCTGCGGAATCTTTTGTCTTCTTCTATCTAATTAGTCTTCGCACTTAAAAGAAATCAAAACAAATGTTTTGAATCATTTCTGAACCATTTTCGAACTGATGACTCATGAGCAGTAATTTAATGGCGGCATGACTATTGTTGGTACCATAATCTTCTGATTGCGACATTTTCTCTTGGACTAAACAAGGTCACAATTTAAAATCCTTGGAAGTTGGTGAAAAAGCATGGCACCATTTTCTATTTCTACGTCCACCTTCATCTTCCTATCTTCTTTTGATTTGAGAGCTCCACTCATTTCCACATTAAATTGGCTTTGGTTTTAATTTTCAACAGTTTTATAGCACATATATAATGTTTACATTAACTTTACCATTCAGTTCAGCCACACTTTGCGAGAACACGGGTTGCAACAGTGATTTGCGAAGTCTATATGTGGCTGAAGGTGGCTGCGGTGTGGGAGAATCGTTGCGACGAGCTGCCAGCGACCGTGTAGCCGGCACTTGCAGCGGTGGGCCAGCAAGCGACGGTGCGCCCAGCGATACGACGGACGACGACTGGTCAAGAGAGAGTCCTGACGAACCAAACGACTCTAGCATACATTTGAACGATCTTGATATCAAGGTAATTATTTTGTCTGATTTTGTTTACATTTTTTTTTTTTCTTAAATACAATCTAGTGATTCGTCTAGTTCCTAAGATTGAACTGGCAACATATTTCACTTACTTGGATTTCCTCCTAGAAGATGCTGTTTAAAGAGGTAAAAGAATGCGAGTTCTTGGCCCAAACTTAGAAACTAAAGCAACAAAAATTTAATCATACTTACGACAATTTAACATGGCTTAGCCACGGACTGACACTGTTCATTATTTTTACAATTAAAGCACTGGCTAACTCATTACGCAAAACTTCGAGGTGACACTAAGGGAGAATGGCCATTAAATAATTATATTAAAGTCTCATACGGGACACAGGACAGGGGTACTTACACCAATGTTGACAGGTAAGAGCTGTCCTTCTCTCCTTCTTTTATACAGTCTGCCAACCGTTTAGGCGGAGGTAACCTGCAGGCAAGGTGTCGCGAACAACTTCAAATTCTAACCTCTTCTCGGGAACCGAACACAAAGAGTAGGTGTGGATGGATCAAGTGTAAATATTTTTTTACATCCTATTATTGGAGCTAGGAATCAAATGGCAGAGCACCAAGGCAACATGACTTTGCAGAATTTAAGAATTTAAAAATACTTCTATATTTGCATTCATGAAACCTTGGCCAGATGTTATAATTAAGTATTGTAATAATTTGATCCTTTATATTTTACGTTCAGATCTTATGTATAATTTTTGTTTTATTTTCTGTTAAGGTCAAACATGTAACGAGGGTCGCTCAAAAACAGTGCCATTGCGCTGGCCATAAATGTGATAAACTAAAAGTTAAAAAAGTCGGAGAAGGAAAATATAACATTGCTGGACGAAATGTCTTCGTTCGAGTAAGTATTTTGAGTCTCATTTATGAATTTCTTTAATTCCAATTTTCTGTTTATGAAATGAAAGTGAGTTTCGGTAATCTACCAAAACATTCAGTGCGTTTAAAAATAAGTATTTAGACATCATTGCTGGACTAATCCCTACTTGTTAAGCAGCTGCTTGTTAAGGTGATTCTTCTTTTCACGAATATGTTTAATGTGAGTTACCGTTACAACTCTATTATCATCAATTTTACCTTTTCTTATTGGATAAACAAAACTAAATCATAAAATAGGGAATGAGCATCTAATAACCCTTGCAAAAACAATTTAGATTTCGGAACCAGTAGGTTACAATTCTTGATCCCAATCTTTTCATAACAAAAATTGCTTCTGTTAAGTTAAGAAAAATGACTGTTTAGGGATAAAGAATTAATGAATAAATCGTTACTTAAGACCCATGCATTAATTAAAATGATTAATAACTCTCTTATTGATATGTCTTGGATCTTTATTTAAAAAAATGTTTAATAATTAAATGATTATAGTTAAAAAAGTCAAGTTAAGTAATTGCCTATTTTTTCAGGCGGGCTTTACGTCCATCTCCCAAATTAGGTATCGAGGACGGAGGCTACTAGCAAACGTAATTTATAAATAATTCTCTTATTAACCATTAAATAAAATTCAAGGCCTAGACCGGGAATCGAACCCAATACCACTATACTTCTTAGCTTTGAGGGCCTCGTCACCCGAACTGCTCGGCTATCATGGCCGAAACGATTATCAGTTTATTCCTAATCATACAAAGAGTTAAAGAAGTGAATTACCAATTTGGAAGAGTCATTCACTTCTACCAAAATGTAAATAATGGGCGACTCTCCAAAAACCTTTGTAGTTAGGAAGGCCATTAGAAATTCAAATTAATTTTTCAATCAGTTGTTAAATTTTCAAATAACTGTTGCATTTTATTTGTGCCCTTTTAAATTTATTTTAACAGGAACAATAAATGTTATTTTTTTATGTAGTGTTAAAAACAAATCCAATATTCATTTATTTTTTATGACTGCTATGGTTTTGTTTCAGTTGCTGAAAGGTCGACACATGATGGTGCGCGTGGGTGGCGGTTGGGACACATTGGAGCACTTCTTATCGCGCCACGACCCGTGCCAAGCTGCACGTCCGGTGAGTCGTCCAGCCACGCCCGCGGGCAAAGGCGGCCCGCGACCATATTCCGCCCTAAATTCCCCATATGGTCTACAAGCCAGTACGCCGGCCCACACATTAGCACGCTGACATTTTCGTCACCTTCGCACATTTATTATACATATTATTTAGGGAAACGAATTATAGAACTGCAGTTTTTTCTTTTTCTTTTGTTAAAAAAAAATCAAGGAAAAATGAAAACGTAGTTTTCCCTTGGATTGTGAATTCAAGTTTAATGCTTAAACTTATAATTTTTACTTTATCTTTATTTTTTTATTGATGGGACAATTGTTCATTAAATGTATTATTTACATTGGAAAGTAAACCACTTGCAAATATATAAGACTGCCTCAACATTTTTACGAATTTGAGTATAAATTTTATTCAGAACAGTAACTTTCAGATTATAATAAACCATTGTCCTTAAATATGCGTAGATATTGTTTTAAAAAACCAAATGCAACGTAATTTTTTTTAAATGCTGTATGTATATATTACATAGTAGTTATCACCTAGTATTAGATTATGACAAAAGTTAGTTTTTCAATTAATAGAATAAGCTTTTCATTTCATTTTATTATTATTATTTTCATTAGTTTTAAGTAAGCAAAAATCACATAAAATGCACCAGTCAACTGTTTAAAAGAGAGACTGAGTGCTTCCGTTGGACGGAAAATACCTGAAGATCTGCAATAGTTTATTTTATTTTATTTTTTTTTAATTAAATTTATTAAACGATGACAGTGATTAATGCTTTCTTGTTTTTTCTCTTTTAGAACAACAATTGTGCAAACGAAAAACAAGTATTAGTTCACTAAAGTATTATTTCACTAAATTAGATGGATGCATCATGTAAATATAGTTATTGTCATTTTATGTGACCAACAATGCTTTTTTATTTTTATGTTTAGTATGAAGCGTATTGGTATAAAACTATGAGCTAATAAAGTGTCTGGCTCTTGATTTATTTTAAGGTGGGCAATCACTATTATAGAAAAAACCATAACTACGACAGTGGTTGCACTCTTCTTTTTTTTTTTGGTCATGCCCCTAACCTAAACATCTCTACAGATCTTTAATCCTTTGAAAAAGATAATCCTTATTATTCAAAAAATTGTATTTATTTAAAGCAAGTCTAAAAAAAATAGAACGAAATAACAGTTGAAGTATTTAGGAGTAAATCACTAAAAACTTATTTTTAAAAAACAAAGAATAATGATATGAAGAGATGTATTAAGAAAAGACAATTGGGAACAGAACCCGAAACTATCGTTACGTCTTTAGTGCTATCAACTTTTTTATGACAAAATAAGCTTTACTCTTGTTAATGTAATATTTGCATTATGCATCCAAAGAGCATACATTTATAGATTGAATGAAAAAATTGTTCACTAAAGCTCTCTAATTGTCTAAAAAAGCTTTCCTTTTAAACTACAGAAACAAGTTCTGTAGTTCCTTATCATCATTTCTTTTTAGTTTTTATGTGAATTATTAATTTTTTTTTTTTACTTTTATATTATGTTTTAATTGTAGGGAAGTACTAGTTAAATAGCTAGTAATAATCTCCATGTTTATTTTTGTTTTTAATCCCATTGAAAGTAAAATTTATTTATTTTTTCGCATCTTCCAACATATATATAAAACTTCTAACCCCAAATTTATAAAGATAAGTGCTAGAAGTTATCATTTTATAAATGGTAAAACTAGCTTGATCTAATTCTTCGTATGAATGGAATAACTTATTCTGATCGAATAAAAAGTTGTAGTTGTCATGTTGTAACATTACTCGCGAGGCCTCTTTTAATTAATTACATTTGCTGATTACGAATGTGTGGCGTTTCCATCTTCAGGAAAGTAGTCTTGATAGGTGCCCACAATTAATAATTATTTAAAGAAATTTCTAGCGCTGTCTATTTTGACTCGCAGTTCATATCCACTTTTCGGATACTTCTCATTAACCTCATCCACATTAAGAAGATGGGAAATGAAGTAGAAAGAAGGCTAGAAATAATTTTTAACTCTTTCTCAAACCATTGGTTAAATATTTAAAGCCAATATTTGCTTTTGATTATGGAAAGAAGTGGAATGATTTCTGAGGGGTTCTCTTTCTTTTACTTTTGAGTTGGGCAGAAAATTAAAACAAAAAAACACGGAAGACAGCCAGAAATCAACAGCACATACGAGCACAACACATACAGCTCGTAGATCTCTTGGCCTAAATGAAGTAGAGACCCCGCTCCATAACCGAATACAACTTGTTAAGAATAATAGTTTATTGTGCTGGGGCATATATGTTTTATTTATATTTGGAGATGTTTTTACGGAATGTAATATGGGACTTTTATTAAAATTGGTTTGTGTCTATCTATTTATTGCTTTAATTATTCTTTAAAAAAAAAAAAATGTTTTAAAAGAATTAATCATTTATCACAGAAAAGATTTTTATATTGTTCTGTTTTGTATAAATTTTGTTTGTACATGAATATGTTTAATTTTGTCTCATTCCCATGTAGATTTATGTGAGTACTTGGGCAATAGGGATTTTTATTCCAATTTCTTAAATGTTTGAATGCATGTTTTTAAAACCTTCATATTAACAAGTTGCTCTTTTCTTCCAAATTTTTATTTTATGGTTATATTAATATTGAATTTGGTTTGTTTACCATTTATATATATAAATTTTAATCAAAGAGAATTAAACACATGATATTAGATGATTTGGTAGGTAGTATTCTCATTGTTAATAAATTGGAAATATTTTGTTACGAAACTTTTTATATTTAGGTTTATTGTTTATACCTTAAAAGGAAAGTTTTATTTGAGGAATGAATGTAAGCTGCTTAATATGCATGTTCAGCATTTGATTACTAATAGTTCAATTTTCTTTTTCTTTTCTTTTTTTCAGCGGACGGATTCCCCAAAATAGTTGTTTTTCCAAAACCAATTATAATAAATACATTTTCCCTTTCTCGGAGATATTGACCCTATGCTAAAATAAAATTAAGTAGCCTTGCCACCGTTACAGAGTTAGTTTTTTTAAGGATGAACAGGCTATACTTATTGAAGTTACTTCTCATTTGAGGCAAAAAATTAGTTTATATAAACCACATTATAGTTCAGAAAAGTTGATCATTCCAAACCTGTCAACTTTATATAATTTTTAAATCATTTTAGTGTTTTTGTTTTCCAAAAAATGGGTCTTATAGAGTCTGTTTTAATGAATATTTAAATACATTACTAAAAAGAAAATTAAATTTTCCATAAGATGAAGATTTATTTATTTTATTTTTTTAGTCTTTTATTAAAAGACATGGTAGTATTTTAGACTTGATATTAAGTAATTCATTTTCTTATTAATTATCTCTCCTTCATCTCTCATCGCTAGTGTTTTCAAGCATTAATCGGTTAAAATAAATTAATGGAGCCGTTAGCAATCGACGGACGGTTTTTTTTTTCTCTCTCTCTTTTTCTAATTGATTATCAATTAAAGTTAAATGGCTACTACCATTTTATTTATTTTAAATTAGTGAACATTATTTCGCAAATATGAAAATAAAAACGGATCTCTCTTTACATGTTTTTTGAATTCATGATTACACTTTTTTTTTTTGGAAATAAAGGTGTACTTAGCTTATAGTTTTGTAACATTTTAAAAAGTAGAACCGACAGTAATATTTTAAAGAATATGAATGCTGATTCCTTAACAAGAAACAATCAGAGATAAAGTTTCATCAAATTTTGAAAATTATTACTTAATTTTAAGCTCTAAATTGATAGCGTCTGTACAAAGAATTGGCAATATATATCGTCTTTTAATAAGTTTAATGTTCTTTTGATTAATGTAATTCAATTTGCTTTAGCTCTAACCTTCTAAAAGTTACAGCTTTTTTTTATGGAAAAAAGATGAATATTTGATAAATTTCTCAAATCAGTTGAGAATAGGACCAGGTTTATCTGAACTCTTATTCCTAATATGGGTAAAGCCTCTCATTAAGTTGGCCAGCACCAAATATTGTATGGTAGATTCAGCATTGTAGTGGTTGGTGCATAATCTTCTCGGCGCACGAAGAAAAAACATTTTTTTAATGAAGTAAACAAAATGCCTGATGATATACAGCGATTATGAATTAAAAAATAGACCTGATATGGTCCCATAATCCGCAGATGTTGACGTACTTTATTGGTACATTCCAATAATCTCTAAAAAGATATCCGAAACAATTTATTATAATAAACAAATTTTATAACGTTTTGGCATTTTAGAGTATTATGGGCAAAATACAATTTAATAAAGAAATTGTTCCCGTCCTGTTAAACTTATTAAATATGATTAAATCATCTAAAGTTTGAATGAGAGACAATATGAATAATTATGTAAGAAGGAAAAAGAAATTTTAGAAAAATGTTAAGTATCTCTTGCCTTTTTGAACTTATATGGAAATGATTATTTTACAACTTATAGAGAAATTAAAAGAAATGATAAGTGGGAAAATAGTTAACCATTATTGCAGTTATTGTTAACTTCAGAGTAAAAATTATCCTGCCAGGTTTATATACTAAAAATGCTTGCAGTCCAAAAAAAAATATTGCTTGCTATTTTGCATGATTGCACACTTTTAAATCGAATGCTGTAAGCACGTAGCACGATCCTAAGACATTGTAACACTTTTTATAGTTTCAAGTTTTGAACTATTTATACTGCATAGTTATCAAAATTTAAGTGCTAGCTAATGAAAGTTAAGTGGTGGATGCACAAAATAAAGAGGATTTCTTTATTTGGAATTTAGTAATGCCCATTTTTCAATTACTTAGGTAGCGTTCTTTGTAAAAATGCATATTATCACTAAAACAAAAACAAAAAAATATTTTAATGTATTGACATCCGTTTAGGAAATGACGTTTTAATCATCCCGGTCTCCGTCAATGGTTACTATCTTGTTACAAAAGTTTTGCATGAAAGCAATATGACTTCTGAAATCATTATAAATCCTGTTCGTTGAATCCTTTAATTTGCAATTATAATCTGCAACCATTACTAATTATTTCAGAATCATGATCTCAGAAAGCAGCCTGTATAGAAATTAAGGCAATCAATGTGTGAAAAATAAGACCAAGATCAGATCCTCATGAACTGTCAAAGCTCTAAGTAAAACAGTGTGTCAATGCTTTCAAAATCCTAACGCTGGCCCGTTTTGGAAAAAATTGAATAATAAATGATATTCTAAAAATCCATTGAATACGTTCCAAAATGCATAAGCACTGTTTTTCGAAATACGTCAGCGACTATGATAAATACGAGTCCCAACAGAGATTAAACCAAGGATATACAAAGTTTGAAAACAGAGGCCAGTACTTTTGAACAAGTTTTGTTTATGAGCCGCACCATCCTATTCTTCAAATAATTTTAATACTCTGTCATTTATACTGTTCTGTATTCAGAACTCTTTCAACACTGGAAGCATCTTCTCCTGCACTCTTAAGTCACATAAGGAGCATATTCTATCTTAAAATATCTGCCAACATCTATTTATGTTAAATAGCTCGCAACTGGCTTTCAGAACTATCGAATCAAGATGCCAATTTTATTACTTCTTAAGAGAAGGATAACCGCAAGTGGTTTTAAACTCTTGAAAGAGGATGTCATTGGCTGCACATTACATTATTGTCTAATGCCTTCCCATATTCTTGGTAATGTTCTCTCATTTGTCTGTTAAATACCATCGTTTTTATCTTCTGCTCCGAAATCCACAGCTTTGATAATTAACCGGCTGCTTCAATTCTTTATAATAATCAATGAACGATTCTATTTAATGTTTCCCCTTCCAGAAAATAAGGCAATCGGTCTGGAGACAACCCACCACTCTCATTGGAGGCCAATGCGAACAGCTTCCCAACCTTTGTAATTTCTCTACCTCTTCATACTCTTCCTAAAACTCCAGATCTTGGAAGGTTTAAATTTGGAGGAGTAAAGATTCAGATAAGTGTTCCTATATTGACTGCTTATAAATAAAAGTTTTTATGCACCAAAACTTTTGTAACAACTAGCAAGTTCATATTTTTCGAAACAGCGTAAGCAGAACTTTATTTTATGTACATTGGATATACAAGAAATGTGGATGAATAGACCATTGGATTATCAGTAATTTTTTAACTTCTTGTACAAATTATATTTGATAAAGTAATAATGAAATAATATTAGTTGATCTTTTATATAAGTATACTGAATACAATCATATTCAACGCATTTTTACACAGCTTTTATCATCTTGACAATTCGCATTCAAAGAGCGACATCTTCTCTAACTGCCTCCATTAGCTGTAAAGAAAAACTTAGTCCTATAAGTATTAAATGTTTCATTAATTTCAAATAAGGCTGTGCAAGCAGTTTTGGATTGTTCACAACCTACCCACCAGCTTATTGACCCGATCATTTTTTCTAAGTTAAAAGTCAATTGATTTCTCCAAAAAAAATTTGGCACGGCATTAAATCAAGCGCTCCCAGGAAAGAAGAAAAAATTACAAGTCAAGAAAATGAAAAATTGGATTCGAAAAGCGAAGAAATCTACCAATTTGGGATTTAAAAGAATGTAAGCTTTGGGTAGTCTAGATTGTCACACTGGGATCTAACTACTATATTTACCCATAAATTCGGGAAAATCCAACTTTATCTAAAAAACCAGTACAAAATAATTGTATTTTTGTTTTAAAATTTGGACCTTGTTTTCTAATGAAATTTGTTTTAGCTTATGGTCATGTTTAAGTATGGGTTGCACTCTATTTATTTAATCAGTTACTCTTTTCGTACACTTTTTTAAGAACAAAGAAGTATTGTGAATAGATGAAATTTCGGCTAGGTGAAGGAAATAATGAAAATAAACTCTGCGTTTCTAGATTAATGTTACATCGATTTATATTTATCTATGTAGAGCGAACATAAAGAATATGTTTAGATAAATAACGAAATTATGGAACGAAAGTTTAGGTAAGTTCTGTAACTGAACAAGGTAGCTATGGGCTCTGCCTTTGCTTTGCAGCTCTTACGTTTTTGTCACTTCCATTTTGACTTCTTTGACCATTGCATCATACTTCCTCTAACACATTCTTGGCTGCGAACTAGAATTTTGTTAGACTTGCGAGCCTTTTATATGTCCTCATTGAATTGGATTTTATAAAGTGCACCATCCTTATTTTTTTGCTAAGCCATAAAGCTAAACTTTCAACGCCGTTTCACTTTTATTTTTAGGACTAGTTCGACGATGTCAGCAATAATTCCTCAAATTGTACTCAATTTGATGTTTGAAAGCATTGAAGGTAATCTCAATCAGTAGACAAACATCTCGATATTTTTTTCACAAGTATTTTAGCATTTGCAGATCTTCGTTTCAAACATGTTTTTTTTTCTATTTCAATTTTTGATAGTACTCTACTCAATTTCAACCCTCAGATTCAATTAAATTTCGTCATTTATAAAAAAATGATTTAATACAAAGGCATGACCTTTGTCTTCCTAGGAACGTCTTACTCTCCTTAGCTGAAATATCCAGTTATGGGCAGTGTTGTCTGTAAAATATGCTTTAAACAAATTTATAACTTAAATAACACGACCTTCGAAGAAAAATAATTTCATTTCGAAACCAGGATCAAAATTTGAAATATTTAAAGCAGCAATTATTTTTCGTAGTTACATTTCCTCAGGTTGCAATAATATTGAATGGAAAAATTGCCACTTTTTTGAAATATCGTAAATGTATTAGATACCCAATCTCAAACTTATTCATTTAAACCCATTGGCTTTTTTCAAAAAAATAAATGTTTTCAATAAATCATAAAATATATACATTATTATATTGAACAAATTATTATTTTTTAATTTTTTAAATATATGATTAAGAATTATAGTAAAAAACCAATATAAATATTTATAGAATATAAATATACATTTGGTGATATATATATGAGTAATTAAGTTAAAAAAGACTGACTTAATAATATAACTTGCAATGTTTCTTTAACTTATTTATATTCCAGGTGTTTAACTCAAGAGGTAAGAAAAATACTTCACTCAAAAGATCTTCAACCATAAGATAACTGTACATGTAAAATGTAACTGTTGCTTTTGAATAAAATCATAGTAATAATACTTTTTGTTTGTTTGTTTTTTTTTTAGACTCCCATGTTAACAATTCACCCGGTTTCTATCTGCCCTGGATAAAGCTGTAACGAATGTATATTCGAATTCCTTATGAGCTCTCTTATCTTGTCTGTGGTCCTCAAATTTCCTTTTAAGCTCTCCAGCTGCCTAATTCGCGTTAGGATTTTGTCACTTATATACCTTGCAAAATGTACTGCTTTTGTTTAATTAGCACTTAATCCATATTCTTGGCTACAGATAATTTAGCACAAATCTCCCTCTCAAGTGTTATCTATGTGAAAAGAGCGTCCATGTTTTCTACGGTTGTTTAAGAAGAAGAGTTTACTCTTTCTTTTAACGTTAGACCGGTATTTTTTAGGAGCCAGTAAAAGTTGCTTTTGAACACTCAGCCAAAATAATTGCCTTAAGATGGTAGGTGTAGTAGTGAGGTACTTTATGTTTTTATGTTACAAAAAATGGAATTGAGGTTTGTAAGGACACACACATTAGAATTAAGTGAGGCATTAACCTTCAGCAATAAATCTTCGGAAGTTGGCCGCTTAAAGGTTTCTCTGAACTTGCAATGTGCAGCGTTGGAGCTGCGCACCCATCACTACTACTATAAAAGAAAATCCCATGACGCCAAAAAGCATTCTTATAAAGAACAATATAATGAGCAATACCTTCTTACTGCAACGGCTGAGTACCAGTGTATTAAACAAGTTTTTTTTCCACAAATTTGGAAAGAACATAGATGACTGCTAGTGCTGCAAGACCAGGTATGGCAAACTTTCCAAACACAGTCCTTGATATTTACAGCAAAGTATAAACTTTTATTAATTTTAGAACACGATGTTTTTCTCCCATAATTTAACTTTTGTTTAATCGCCGTACAGTGTATATAATACTAAGCTTTGAAAGAGGTATTACTGCAAACTGACTCCTCTAAAAGTGAAAGTAAGGGTGAAGCAATAGCATTTTGAATAAAGATATGGCTATTCTTTTCTAGAATGTTAAACACAAAATCAAAAAATAAAAATAAAAAACAAAGAATGTACAATTATTTACAAGCTACACAACTTGAGATCTCGTATAATAATATATTAAATAATTAAAAAATAATAAACTACTACAGAGTTGTAGTTATAGCTTTAGCCGCTAGAATGCCTGAGAATTCACTTTTAAAAGCTTGTTTTGCCTGTTGAAAGGATCCATTAGCAAATTAAATATTTTATTAAATAATATTAAATCAAAAACATATTGTACTGCCGAAGCATTTTAAATATCAGAATAAAATGTACATTAAAATAAGTAAAAACTGAGCTAATTGGTAGCTGGGCGTTAAGCTCCGCCTGAAAAAATAAGCAATTATAAGTTAATACCTAAAACAATAACTGTAACGTTATTTATTACTTATTGTTTTTATTTCATTCAATGTTTTCAATAAAGAGCTCTGAATTTTCTGTCAGATTATAAAAACAAAAAGCACATTACTAGTTACTAACAGCTATTCTGCAACGGTATGTTTTTCAAAAAGGTATCAAATTATAATTTTACCAGTTATTACACTTATTTTTAATGTTTGTTGCAATCATTTATAGATTATATCACTTATATTTTCATCTTATTAGCAGTGCTTACAAATAATAATAACAATTTCATAACGGGAACATTTACATTTAGAATTGCTATATCCCCCTGTACTGTTGGTATAATCTCTGCAAAAATATAGACAATTATAGTACACATCTAACTCTTGAAATGTGTACAATTGTAGCTTTCTAGCTGTAGTTTTGAAGGAGATTTGAGGTGTTAAATATTTGGTACTTTATATTTCCTTCATATATTGAATTGTTGTATCTCTTGTCCTATTGGTAAAGTTTCTGCGAAAATATGAGCAATTATAGTACTCAGGTAACCCGCGGCCAGCGGACTGCACGTGGCTTACCTTGAATAATTTTATGGCTCGCGATATTCATCCTAATTTTTAGAAAATTTGTCATTACTTTCAAATGGAACTGATTGACTAACGACGTAATTAATGAACTAAAACCCATGTTTGAAATACGAAAATTAAAAATAGATTTGTATAACTCCTGTGACACAAAAGATAAATTTTCTAATGTGAGAAATTTGGCAGGAAATGTTGTGATCTCTTTTGGATCTACTTTCATCTGCTACTTTTTTTTTTTTAAATTGAAATTTACTAAACAGAAATTCCGCTCAAACGTCACGGATGAAAACTTACAACATGAATTACGTTCATTGAGATCGAGTTGCAAGAGATAAGTGAAATAGTTTAGAATCAAATACGTACCTCACTAATTAAATAAATTAAATATTACTGGACCATCTCATAATTGTCACTATTATATTATCTATGTTTACACGTTTGAATAATAATAAAAACAATAATAATAATAAATTCTGTTTGAATTTTCGCAGCAAAAATTTTGTAGTTGGTCCAATCTAATAGATAAGCGGTCCTCAGGCTTATAATGAATTTCCAAATTGGACCACAAGATCATTTGGGTTGGCCATCCCTGGTCTAAAGCAATGAGGTTTTAGTGGTGTCGGTTGGTTAAGTAGAGAATAGAGCTGTCTGCGAGTTGGTTAGACATGTCTTAATTTCAGTGCAATGTTTGGAGTCCAAGTTAGTCTGGTTCTCGTTTAAGAGCAACTAAAGATAATTATTAGAAAATTGTGTTTTTTTAGTAACTAGTTTGCTATTCAGCCTTTCCATTTTTTTGGGCATATAGCGTAGGAGACATTGATGTCTGTTTTTCTGATAAAATATATAAAGGCAGATAAGTGATCGATGTTCTCAAACCTCTGTAGTTTTAGTACTTGTTAACTTTCTTTATTACGTAGTTTTTTTATGATTTAAGGCGCGTCAACATCTGAGGTTATTGGCGCCCGGAGCTTTTTTCAATGCACTGCCGGCCTCCGGACAGTATTCTCTCGTTATAGACAACACTATCCATCACCGGACAGTGAGGTGTAAGAAGCTCCTAGGATGTGGAAATCTAAGGGTCAGCAGCTGGATTCGAACCCGGGATCTCCGCGTGGGAATCCAATACGCTAACCTCATAGCTAATCCCTTCCCTATTAACTATTTATTATCTTTTTTAATTAAGGAACACAAAAGGCTGATTTAAGAAACACCAATTTTATGCAAAATGCACATTAAGACCCTCTGCTTTAATATTTCTCTCCTCAGCAGTAATGGTTAAGTGGAAAGAGATAGCATCATTTGACTGTATAGTTTATCTCCTTGAGTAGACAGCGTGATGTGGGAGTCGAGTGTGCTGCAGTCTCCAATACGGAGGTTTCACAGTGGAGTGTGGGCTAAGCCCGCCTTATATAGCCGAGCTCAAGGTCTCCTGACTCATATTTCCGCCCGCCACTTATTCACCCAACTGTAATTTCATTTTAACGACCTGGCCTTTCTTTATTATCTTATATTTACTAACAATTTTCAAACAACTAAAAACTTAGTAATCTGTTTGCTAACAATGGGGCTACTTGTTCACTTTGGAAAATATAGCCTTCAATCAGTACGCCTTAATCTGGCCAGCAGACACTACCATAATATTTCTAATGTTTACAAACACCTTATTATATTAATCTATAGACTCTTTTTTGTAGAAAACCTTTATTGAAATTATTACCTTAGTGATTTTACATTACTGATTGGACGGAACCTTGTTATTCTGTAACCATTACAATTATGTTACAGGCAAAGCTGTTACAAGAGTTCATTTCATTGAATATAGTTCCAACAACTATTTACATAGTTTTGCTCAATGAAAACATAAAATTGCATTAAAATGGACTGCTTATTGAGCAACATTGCTCATATCTAAAAGGCGTAAAATCTTTTTTATCCAATAATTAAAAATAATTGGACGAATCTTTTTACATAAGTACGAAATATTACATCTAAGGAACGTAACAATGTTTATATTGTTCTCAACTATCTTATAACTTTAAACATTCATTTTTACTTTACTATAAGTTAATGGAGTAGTTTTTAATTGTTTCAAATTTAAGTTCCGTCCTGTCTTATTATTTTAATCAAGATATTTCAACTTTATATTTTACTACTTTTTTGGTACTTTTTGAGAATGCTCCAAATAGAATTTTTCCTGCGATGTTTAAAATAAAAGGGATAAACCATTAGGTGTTTAAGGTAAATCGTTTTAACAATTTTCATGTAAATCTCGTATAAATACAAAATTGCTTTAGTAAAGTCTCATTGTGGCTGACGGATTTCAGCCGAACACTATATCATAGTAAGCAATTTGTTTAGTACGATTTGTCGTACTAAAAACGGACGACAAAGTTGGAACTTCAATCCATTTTTTCTTTCTATACTTTTCTTCGTGATCAAGAGGAATTAAAAACTTGTATATCCAGCAATAAATCAATTTGGAAAACAAGAGTTGATCGATGTAGTTGTGCAATCAGTTGACCTCAGTCTATAGTGTATAAAGGAAAATCATAATAAGGATTCGAGATTGACGAGGAATCGGTCAAATAAAAAACAACTCGTCTTTTTGTCAACGTTTCGACAAATATATTGTCCTCTTCAGGGCGTGGCTATGCGGGTTGGTTGAGTTACAGAAACTGAAGAGGACAATATATTTGTCGAAACGTTGGCAAAAAGACGAGTTGTTTTTTATTTGACTGATTCCTCGCCAATCTTGAATCCTTATTTAATAATTTACGGTCACGAAGCCTATAATATTTGAAAATCTTAATATTTTACTCGTTGCTGCTAAGGTGCACAATTAATTCTTAATCTGCGAGCTCTCTTTTTCCATGTTAATTCCGAAATTTCCTCTCTCATAACAAGATAGGTTATTTTATTGTATTTTTTTTCGCATTTAGGGCCCGTCAATATTTGAGGTTATTGATGCCTGGAAGTTTTGTCAGTACACTACCGGCCTCCGGACAGTGTTCCCTTGTTACACAATCCATCATCGGAAAATGAGCTATAAGAAGCTTCTTAGAAAAGAAAATTTAATGGCCAGCCGCTAGATTTGAACCGATGATCTCCACTTTGAAATCCAGAATTCGCTAACCTCTCAGCTAATCCGTACCCTAGAACTAGCTTCGGCGATACATATACTGAAATGCCTACCCATCAACCACAGCTTTGTTTTCGTTGTAAACAGAACAAAATGGTGCAGTTACCTAAGTGAACTGCTTAGCCTAGAGTTTTTCGCTCAGCATTCTTTTATAATTAGACAAAAGCAATGATTTGCGCTTTTTAAAAAATAGTTCTAAATCTTTCCTTAGTACATTTTACAGGGTGTTCACTCTACTTCAACAACAGAGTGCTATCATAAAGCATTTATTTAACCGCGCACTCAATTCTGCCATCTCCGATGTTTAAGCTATTCTCGCTTAACAATTTTCGGATATATGATCTCCTTTCTTAATAATGAAACTAGACCCATGTTGTAACTAGCGAGGTGCCCTAAAAATTTTAAGACAGTTTATTATTAAAACCACTTAGAATATATAACGATTATTATAAATATTCAATAGAATTACAAATGTAACCAATAAAGATAGAAGCTAAGGAACGAAAGAAAAATTTCTAAAAAAATAATAATACACATTTATGGGTTAGAAGAAAGAGTCAGATTGGAAGATGACCGGCTTATAAGTTGTAACGTTACCAAAATGTGGAAATTATGACGAAATAACAATAGAGGCTATATAAAGGTTATATTTTTAAATATAAACAAAGTGAGACAACATCTGTGAATTGTCATTTTCTCAAATCTTCCCAGGATTGTTATACTTGTTTGGAATTGAAAGAATAATCAAAGTATAAGCGTTAGTATTAGAATACTATGACAGCTATGCCCTGAGGGTAGTGTTGATTTGTTGTGATGAAAGTCGCCATGGAGCGATAGCCTGATTTTCATGACCCAGGTTTGTCTAGTGTACTAGTTTACAATGCTAGGCTCTCTTCACTCTAATTGTTCCACTAGCTAGAAGATCATTTGTTTAATTTGGCAAAATAAAAAGTAATTGTAGTTTAAAAATAAAACTTGAGTGAAAAAAAAAATGAGGAATAATAATTATTACTTGAGTAGCAGTAACAATGGTTGGAATTGCCAAGGATCACTGGAATTAGATGCATCTTGGCCGATGCATTCATGGGATTTAACTCAGTGGTATGGACAGGATAGCAATAAGGTTCGTTGTTGCAATGTATTACTTGCACCCCTGCATATTTATTGATATCTCCATAAATTAGTACTGTATGAAATAGAATTCACTTACGTATTATTTAAGAAAAAGAATAAGAAAATATAAATAATTTATTGCTAATAATAATGTTCTTTACTTCGATTTATTGAAGAGTTGGGCTCCAAAAAAATTTAATTTCGTATCGACACGAAATAGTTATCGTTTTGGAAATATTTATTTTTTTTCCAAGGGCAATAACCATTTTTTCAGTGGAACAAGTATTTACATATCTGAAAATATACAAACTTACAAATTATTTGACCCAACAAAATTCATAATTACCTTGAAGGTGCTACTAAAACTTACAATCTAATCATTCAATTCACACATCTGAACTCGTGGGACATTATACATTTTTTTTTTGTGTCATTTCAAATGATTTCTGATAAACGATAATTGGTTCCAAATTATAAAAATTGTTACAGCCCAGATCGAAGTAAATACTTCTGAAAAGTAATTTCATTAATACTTTTTTTGGAGACCAACTAACCGATAGATTCAAATAAAGAATATTGTTTCTTAAGTAGTGATAATAATAATGTTGTTTCCTTGCACTACCATTTTTTCGGACAGCTATAAAGCATTAGGATTTGAGTCCAGAACTCCACGTTGAAATCCTGGTGCCTGAAACCTAATACGTATATATTATCTCCTTAACAAAAAAAAACTTAGTTTAAAAAGTTTAGTATAAGGGGTTGATTAAATGACAAAAAGTTACCACCAAATCACTAAGTACGAGGGTCGTTTGAAAAGTCCGTGCAAAAATAAAAACTACTTAATTTTTTGGGGAAAACCTTTTTTTTATTTTTCAACGTAGTCTCCTTTTAGGCTTATACACTTCGTCCAACGCTGCTCTAGTTTGTTGATCCCTTCCGAATAATAGGATTTGTCCAAGTCTGAAAAATAGCCATTCGTTTCTGCAATCACCTCCTCGTTTGAATAAAATCTTTTTCCCGCCAGCCATTTCTTCATATGGGGAACAAATAGTAGTCCGTGGGAGCCAAGTCTGGAGAATAGGGGGGATGTGAAACGAGTTGGAACCCTATTTCCATTAATTTTGCGACCACAACTGCTGAGGTATGAGCTGGTGCGTTGTCGTGATGGAAAAGGACTTTTTTGTGGGCCAATCGTGGGCGTTTTTCTTGCAGCTCGGTTTTCAAACGGTCCAATAACGATGAATAATATGCACCTGTAATAGTTTTACCCTTTTCCAGAAAGTCGATGAGGATTATTCCTTGCGAATCCCAAAAGACAGTCGCCATAATCTTTCCGGCCGAAGGAACGGTCTTCGCCTTTTTTGGCGCAGATTCCCCCTTGGTAACCCATTGTTTAGATTGTTCTTTGGTCTCAGGAGTGTAGTGATGTATCCATGTTTCATCCACAGTGACGAAACGACGCTTAAAGTCCTGCGGATTCTTCTGGAACAGCTGCAAACCGTCCTTGCAACACTTCACACGATTTCGTTTTTGGTTAAAGCGTGAGCAATCGCGGCACCCATCTTGCGGATAGCTTTTCATGTCCAAATGTTGATGCAAAATATTATGTACCCTTCATTCGAGATGCCCACAGCACTAGCAATCTCACGCACCTTCACTCTTCTGTTATCCATCACCATATCATGGATTTTATCAATGATTTCTGGAGTAGTAACCTCAACAGGGCGTCCAGAACGTTCAGCGTCACTTGTGCCCATATGGCCACTCCGAAAATTTTGAAACCACTTATAAACTGTTCTAAACGAAGTTGCAGAGTCACCATAATGTTTATCAAGCTTCTCTTTAGTCTCCTGAGGCGTTTTGCCTTTCATAAAGTAGTGTTTAATCAACACACGAAATTATTTTTCGTCCATTTTTTGAAAATCACTCGACTTTCTCGATTCAAACGAATGCCAAACACAAAGAAATAGACCGATCTGGCTGAAACTTGGCGTGTGTTCTTCCAAGAGATGCTACTAACTAAACATAAGCTCGATACGCGCCAGTGGTGCTATCTGTCTGACTTTGCACGGACTTTTCAAACAACCCTCGTATGTATATATTTTTTTGACGTCTGATTTAAATGCAAGTTTATTACAGCAGAAAGAAAATAAACATCATCTGTTTAAGAACATTTTTTCCATTAAATTGAACACTAATACACTTAGTCTAGTAGTATTTTTTTGCTTGTTTGTATTTGTTTTTACAACTGCAGTTAAACATTAAAAATAAAATAAAGCAAATGGAATTCCGAGATAAACGAACTATTTACAAATTTGATCTTCGGACATACCAGAAGTTTTCTACTTGACCACTTACTTACAAAACTTTAGTATTTTGGTCGTTGACTCTTAAATAATTTCATTTACAATAGTATGCACCAGAGTTGCGGAGATTATTCTTCGCAAAAAGAAGGATATCAGTTGAAATATCTAAATCATTCGAGTGACCAAGGATTAGAGAATTACTGAACTTTGTTTCTTTTTATATTGAGAATAAATGGATTGATGTCTGCTGAAAAAAAAACCATTGCAAATAAATACAATTGGACTGAGTGAAAACACCTAGAGAAAATAAATATTTGTTATTGATGGCCACAGAATAAATTATGAACTGCATAGAATGTAAACGTTAAAAATAGATGCAGGCGATAAAGAGCAAGCGAAGTTACTACAGTAGACAGGTTTTCGCCTACGAAGTATTTGAAAGTGTAATTTGAATAAAGAATAAAGTAATGGCAAATAGCTATTCACCAATAAACAAACCTACCTTTATGTCTCAGCATTTAAAGGATTTATACGAGCGTTATTAGAAAATTACATAATTTCAACTTTCTCCAAAAAAAGCTGATACTGTAAATTTAGCTTGAGCTTAATAATATGAATAGAAAAATAGGGATAGGTTATAACTACAAAAGTACAGCCCCAGCGATTGTACCAGGAATGTCTGAGAGCGAACAATAAAATAACAATAATAATAAATAAAGTTCAAAAAGACCTTTGTACGAGGGTCGTTTGAAAAGTCCGTGCAAAGTCAGAGAGATAGCACCACTGGCGCGTATCGAGGTTATGTTTAGTTAGTAGTAGTGATGGGCAGAACGAGTCCGTCTTTGGACTCGTTGGATTTGAATCAGTTCCAGGGTTGGAATCGATTCCAACAACTCGTTCACCGATTCCGGTCTCTGTACTTACCCTATGCATTAGTAACATTGTAAAAAATATCATTAAATGTTAGCTTTCCCAGTTAATAACAAAACTATATTTCTTTAACACACATTGAGTACTATCCCTAATTTCCAATTGCACTGATAAATATAAAATTAACAACGTAACACAAAAATTAACATAAAAATAGACTAGTCAATTATAAAAATTAAAGCAATGCTGTTTAGTCATTATCTAGCTTGACCACTGGAAGACTGGAGTTAATGTGCTTCAAGAGGATCCAAGATAGAGAAACGGAAATGGGTAGGAAATTATTCCCATAAAAAAAAATCTAACCCTTCAAGCAAAATGATAATTACTCATAAATAAAGAAATATTTATTTACTAGGACTTGTATATCAAGCTTTAAAAATATTATCTCATTATCTTACGAAAAGAAAAAGCTGTGTGCTTAATCTTTAACATAGCGCTGGACACTCTTATTCTTATCTTCATTGGGTAAGTTTAACCGTGTACATGACCGTGAGACAGTCAAAGTAACACTGAGCCAAAATTTAGTATTACCTAATTGGTTTACTTACTGCAGTATCCCTCCCACTCTATCACCAATTTCACAAACATTCATCGATTGGAAATAATTTTTAGTTAAATATTCGTTTTATTTGAATACAAAAAACATTATAACGCTTTCTTAAGATGATTTTAATTTTTAAAATTTGTTTTTGTCCATTACTCTTATAAAATACGAAGAATTTCAAATAAAATATAATATACAAACACAATGATCTAGTGTGCAGGTGGAGTCAGTCCTCGTTACCATAGCAATGGAACCGTTAAACAACTCCGGTTCCAGCTCCAGCAATTTCTATTGGCTAGATTCAGTGAACGAAAAAATGGAACGAGTCCGGTTTCAAAAGGATTTAAATCACTCCGGATTCGACTCCACCAACTCCAGTGGATTTAACCAATGAAAATGCTAGAGCTGGGCCGGAGTCGTTTAACGGTTCCGTTGTCATGGTAACTACGACTGACTCCACCTGCACACTAGATCATTCTGTGTTTGTATATTATATTTTATTTGAAATTCTTCGTATTTTATAAGAGTAATGGACAAAAACAAATTTTAAAAATTCAAATCATCTTAAGAAAGCGTTATAATGTTTTTTGTATTCCAATGAAACGAATATTTAACTAAAAAATATTTTTAATCGATGAATGTTTGTGAAATAGGTGATAGAGTGGGAGGGATACTACACTAAGTAAACCAGTTAGGTAATACTAAATTTTGGCCCAGTTTTACTTTGACCGTCTAGCTGACATGTACACGTTCAAACTTACGCCAATGAAGATGAGAGTAAGTGTCCAGCGCTAAGTTTAAGATTAAGCACACAGCTTTTTCTTTTTGTAAAACAATAAGATAATATTTTAGAAGCTTGATATTCGATTCTTAGTAAATAAATATTATGAGTAATTATAATTTTGAAGGGTTAGAATTTTTATGGAATAATTTCCTACCCATTTCCGTTTCTCTACCTTGAATACTCTTGAAGTAAGTTAACTCCAGTCTTCTAGTGGTCAAGCTAGATAATGACAAAACTGCATTGGTTTAATTTATATTTGACTAGCCTATTTTTGTGTTAATATTTGTATTACGTTGTTAATTTTATATTTATCAGAGCAATTGGAAATTAGGGATAGTACTCAATGTGTGTTAAAGAAATATAGTTTTGTTATTAACTGGGAAAGCTAACATTTAATGATATAATAATATAATAAATTGCGTGACATTTGTTCTTATGTTTAATCGTTCCAAACCTTCTGCTGCCTCATTTTCATTTTTATTTGCCTAAATTTTTTGGGGCGGGGCGGAATCACTTTTTTTTAAAATAGGGATTTGAATCAACTCGTTCCACCATCGGACTCGTTCCAATGGAACGAGTCCGCTCAAATAGCCCATCACTAGTTAGTAGTGATGGGCAGAACGAGTCCGTCTTTGGACTCGTTGGATTTGAATCAGTTCCAGGGTTGGAATCGATTCCAACAACTCGTTCACCGATTCCGGTCTCTGTACTTACCCTATGCATTAGTAAAAATGTCACGCAATTCATTAAAAAATATCATTAAATGTTAGCTTTCCCAGTTAATAACAAAACTATATTTCTTTAACACACATTGAGTACTATCCCTAATTTCCAATTGCACTGATAAATATAAAATTAACAACGTAACACAAAAATTAACATAAAAATAGACTAGTCAATTATAAAAATTAAAGCAATGATGTTTAGTCATTATCTAGCTTGACCACTGGAAGACTGGAGTTAACGTGCTTCAAGAGGATCCAAGGTAGAGAAACGGAAATGGGTAGGAAATTATTCCCATAAAAAAAATTCTAACCCTTCAAGCAAAATGATAATTACTCATAAATAAAGAAATATTTATTTACTAGGACTTGTATATCAAGCTTTAAAAATATTATCTTATTATCTTACGAAAAGAAAAAGCTGTGTGCTTAATCTTTAACATAGCGCTGGACACTCTTATTCTTATCTTCATTGGGTAAGTTTAACCGTGTACATGACCGTGAGACAGTCAAAGTAACACTGAGCCAAAATTTAGTATTACCTAATTGGTTTACTTACTGCAGTATCCCTCCCACTCTATCACCAATTTCACAAACATTCATCGATTGGAAATAATTTTTAGTTAAATATTCGTTTTATTTGAATACAAAAAACATTATAACGCTTTCTTAAGATGATTTTAATTTTTAAAATTTGTTTTTGTCCATTACTCTTATATAATACGAAGAATTTCAAATAAAATATAATATACAAACACAATGATCTAGTATGCAGGTGGAGTCAGTCCTCGTTACCATAGCAATGGAACCGTTAAACAACTCCGGTTCCAGCTCCAGCAATTTCTATTGGCTAGATTCAGTGAACGAAAAAATGGAACGAGTCCGGTTTCAAAAGGATTTAAATCACTCCGGATTCGACTCCACCAACTCCAGTGGATTTAACCAATGAAAATGCTAGAGCTGGGCCGGAGTCGTTTAACGGTTCCGTTGTCATGGTAACTACGACTGACTCCACCTGCACACTAGATCATTCTGTGTTTGTATATTATATTTTATTTGAAATTCTTCGTATTTTATAAGAGTAATGGACAAAAACAAATTTTAAAAATTCAAATCATCTTAAGAAAGCGTTATAATGTTTTTTGTATTCCAATGAAACGAATATTTAACTAAAAAATATTTTCAATCGATGAATGTTTGTGAAATAGGTGATAGAGTGGGAGGGATACTACACTAAGTAAACCAGTTAGGTAATACTAAATTTTGGCCCAGTTTTACTTTGACCGTCTAGCTGACATGTACACGTTCAAGCTTACGCCAATGAAGATGAGAGTAAGAGTGTCCAGCGCTAAGTTTAAGATTAAGCACACAGCTTTTTCTTTTTGTAAAACAATAAGATAATATTTTAAAAGCTTGATATTCAATTCTTAGTTAATAAATATTATGAGTAATTATAATTTTGAAGGGTTAGAATTTTTATGGAATAATTTCCTACCCATTTCCGTTTCTCTACCTTGAATACTCTTGAAGTAAGTTAACTCCAGTCTTCTAGTGGTCAAGCTAGATAATGACAAAACTGCATTGCTTTAATTTATATTTGACTAGCCTATTTTTGTGTTAATATTTGTATTACGTTGTTAATTTTATATTTATCAGAGCAATTGGAAATTAGGGATAGTACTCAATGTGTGTTAAAGAAATATAGTTTTGTTATTAACTGGGAAAGCTAACATTTAATGATATAATAATATAATAAATTGCGTGACATTTGTTCTTATGTTTAATCGTTCCAAACCTTCTGCTGCCTCATTTTCATTTTTATTTGCCTAAATTTTTTGGGGCGGGGCGGAATCACTTTTTTTAAAAATAGGGATTTGAATCAACTCGTTCCACCATCGGACTCGTTCCAATGGAACGAGTCCGCTCAAATAGCCCATCACTACTAGTTAGTAGCATCTCTTGGAAGAACACACACCAAGTTTCAGCCAGATCGGTCTATTTCTTTGTGTTTGGCATTCGTTTGAATCGAGGAAGTCGAGTGATTTTCAAAAAATGGACGAAAAAGAATTTTGTGTGTTGATTAAACACTACTTTATGAAAGGCAAAACGCCTCAGGAGACTAAAGAGAAGCTTGATAAACATTATGGTGACTCTGCACCTTCGATTAGAACAGTTTATAAGTGGTTTCAAAATTTTCGGAGTGGTCATATGGGCACAAGTGACGCTGAACGTTCTGGACGCCCTGTTGAGGTTACTACTCCAGAAATCATTGATAAAATCCATGATATGGTGATGGATGACAGAAGAGTGAAGGTGCGTGAGATTGTTAGTGCTGTGGGCATCTCGAATGAACGGGTACATAATATTTTGCATCAACATTTGGACATGACAAAGCTATCCGCAAGATGGGTGCCGCGATTGCTCACGCTTGACCAAAAACGAAATCGTGTGAAGTGTTGCAAGGACGGTTTTGCAGCTGTTCCAGAAGAATCCGCAGGACTTTAAGCGTCGTTTCGTCACTGTGGATGAAACATGGATACATCACTACACTCCTGAGACCAAAGAACAATCTAAACAATGGGTTTCCAAGGGGGAATCTGCGCCAAAAAAGGCGAAGACCGTTCCTTCGGCCGGAAAGATTATGGCGACTGTCTTTTGGGATTCGCAAGGAATAATCCTCATCGACTATCTGGAAAAGGGTAAAACTATTACAGGTGCATATTATTCATCGTTATTGGACCGTTTGAAAACCGAGCTGCAAGAAAAACGCCCACGATTGGCCCACAAAAAAGTCCTTTTCCATCACGACAACGCACCAGCTCATACCTCAGCAGTTGTGGTCGCAAAATTAATGGAAATAGGGTTCCAACTCGTTTCACATCCCCCCTATTCTCCAGACTTGGCTCCCTCGGACTACTATTTGTTCCCCAATATGAAGAAATGGCTGGCGGGAAAAAGATTTTATTCAAACGAGGAGGTGATTGCAGAAACGAATGGCTATTTTTCAGACTTGGACAAATCCTATTATTCGGAAGGGATCAACAAACTACAGCAGTGTTGGACGAAGTGTATAAGCCTAAAAGGAGACTATGTTGAAAAATAAAAAAGGTTTACCCCAAAAAATTAAGTAGTTTTTATTTTTGCACGGACTTTTCAAACGACCCTCGTAGGTTAGGTTATTGTCTTAGCGCACGGTAGTCGAGCAGTTAGAGGCTAGACCGGTAAAACTGTAAGTCTTATTGGTACTGGGTTCAACTCCCGATCATTTGGTATTTTATTTTACGTTTAATACGAGTTCTTTTGTAGTATGTTTGCTAATCGCCTCCATCCACGACACCTAATTTTGATAGTTGGTCGTAAAACCTGCCTAAAAAAATAACATTACTCAACTTTTTGTCTCTACGCGAAGTACAATTACTTATTATTTATACCAATTACCCTGAACAAATTATAGAAGGTTATATAAGCATATTTTTGTTTACATCTTTTCACCACTAAGAGACTTGACTGCTCCGTAAATATATAACTAGTTTCTTGTTAGATAACCGTTCGTACAGTCTATTTTCATTGACGCAAACAGAATTTAGATTTCTTTCACATACTGTACAACAAGTACACCACCAATTTTAGAACCTTCCCTCTACACACTATATTTTAGAACTTAATCTATTGTGGTTTCTGGGTACATAAAGTTTAATTTTTATATTTTCAAATTAAATATGGGCCAGCTCGCTAAAAGCTATTCACAAAATGATTCATATTCCAATTAGAGTTCAGTTCTTCATAAGTTGAAAGAGAAAAATCTGTATTAAGCGAAAATTCCAGGGGTTTTTTTTTTTTGTAATTTTTGATTTGTTACATTATTGAAATGATTTCATTCACGTTGTTAGTCCATTGTTGTTGTAATTAATTATAAATAAATAAATACAAACTTGTAAAAGAGGAGACATTTAATTAAAAGTTCCGTAGGCGTGGTTTTATAGATATATTTGGTGATGTGTGCGATGGAGACTGTCTGGGAAGGAGGTCGCGTGTAGAACTCCGCACTAGTCGACCTCTGCAGTCCGCACTTACAACACCTGTTGCATCTTGCACTGTGCATCTCCTTCTCGTCGCTTATGTAAGTGATTATTCACCAATTAACTTTTTTAATAACCCTAGACACAATTAAAAATAAACTCAAGAATAGGCTAAACTTCCGAATTAAGTTGATCCGAAAGTGAATTGTATTATGATTACTGAATTATTAGAGAAAGTGTTTGGCTATTCTATCGTATTTTCAGTTTAAGATTCTCATAATCCAAAAATTGAGTTGTATCCAATAATAGTATCTTAATCTGTCCAAAATATCTAAAAACTTGAAAATTTTCAAAGTGTAACTCGAAATGGTGCATAACGTTTGGGTACTAAACAGGAAATTCGACGGTGACTTAACAATCAAAATCTTTCGGAAATGCCCACTTTACTACAAAATATATTTTTTTTTTCACAATTTTTTCATTCTTTCTCTCAAATATCACCAAACTATTCATATGCAAACTTGTATTAATACTGCACAAATATAGGTCTTTCATTTTTACTTGAAATGAGTCGTCTTTCTAGAAGAATTTATTTTTATTTTTTATAAGTGTGATGAACACTCTGAAGTATTATTACTGTTAATTGTACGATTTTAAAATTTACACAATATTAATTAGGAGTAAATTTGTCGCTATTTTAAGAAAATCGATTAACCGAAAATGCTTATTATTAAATAATTTATTTTCTTTTGCGATTTCCTCGATACGGCTTGATGTCCTTTAAAATTCAAACAGATGATAAATAAATTAAGAGCTATCATCTTTATTTTATTTACTGTAAAGTAGCCATTTTAATAAATAATCTAATATCTCTGTATAAGTGATTAACAATACGTTTGAATATATTACCCAAAATTCCTAGGTTGTGAAAAAATTAGTTGAAGAGAAATACGTCTTTTTCTGAACGATTTTTCTTATATTCTACAAATTTTCTCGTTGATCTAGTTATACTATTTCTATTTGTTCAAAACTTTTTAGTTTAAAGACAATGGCTGGCCTGGTTGTTATTATTTTAAATCCTTGGCTACTCCTTAAATCATTGGCTCCTCTTCCTAATCTTTTCCTTTACAATACCCCAATAAAATATTGTTCCTCTGTGAAAAACCTTGGTATCACTTTCGATCAAAACCTATCCTGGAAAAACCATGTTTCCCAAATCTCTCGTCGTTCCATCCATATCCTTAAGCAGTTTAATAGTTCCCGTCACCTTTTTCCAATTAAGACCCGGCAATTTCTAGTTTCCTCTCTTATATTCCCCCATTTCGACTATGGTTGTTTAGTGTATGGCGGTCTTTCTGGTGATATTGAAGCTAAGCTTAAGCGCCTCAAGAACTGCTTCATAAGATTTATTTTCAGCATTTCCAGAGACTCTCGCATTTCGCACTGCTACGATGAGTTGAAGTGGCTTTTTCCTGTCTATCGCCGCCAATATTTTTTGGCTTCTTTCCTTTTTCAAGTCATCCAGTCTCAAAGGCCTTCCTATATTTTTCAACTCCTTAAGTTTAAATCCTCCATCCATTCCCGTAACACTAGATCTCGCTCATCTGATCTCTATATTCCCTCTCACCGTACCTCATCCTTTGACAAGTCCTTCCTAATTCGTGCTACCTCTCTCTGGAACTCCTTGCCTTCATTTGTCCGCCATGCTCCTCCTACCCTATCCATCTTTAAATCCCGTCTATTCAGTTATCTACTTTCTATTCAGCTTCCTCCGAAATTCTAATTGTTTTAATTTATTTCCTTAATTTCTGCTGTTTTATTATTTTATTTTTACTTTCATTTTCACTTATTATATTTTCACTTTTGTAAATACTTATTTATTTATTTAATTTCTGTATAATCACAGGCCAAACTGTTAAGGCCTCTATTTGTTCCTGTATTTATTCTTAGGGGACAATTGTCCCAGAATAATAAATTTCTTTTCTATTTCTATTTCTATTTTGTAAATAGATAAATACAGAGTTCCTTTTAGATACTGGTTCTGAGTAAAAAATAGCCACCAAAATTTTAGTAAAAATACTGAATTTACCAGAAATTTGACTTTTTTGTTGTATTAAGAAAAAGTGGCATGAGTTTTAACACCATATTTTATATTATATTCAAGTATTTTTTTTTTACGTACATTTTTTATGTAGTCTGAGCGATGGTGACAGTTATAGGTTTGTGTTCAAGGCGACAGCGTTCACTACTTTTTATAAACGGAAATAGGACGAAAATTCAAACATTTCAATAAAATTAAAGTTTAAATTCCATTGAATTCATGACTTTTACTCCACTTTTTCGTATGAGTACGAGGGTCGTTTGAAAAGTCCGTGCAAAAATAAAAACTACTTAATTTTTTGGGGTAAACCTTTTTTATTTTTCAACATAGTCTCCTTTTAGGCTTATACACTTCGTCCAACGCTGCTCTAGTTTGTTGATCCCTTCCGAATAATAGGATTTGTCCAAGTCTGAAAAATAGCCATTCGTTTCTGCAATCACCTCCTCGTTTGAATAAAATCTTTTTCCCGCCAGCCATTTCTTCATATTGGGGAACAAATAGTAGTCCGAGGGAGCCAAGTCTGGAGAATCAGTGGGGATGTGAAACGAGTTGGAACCCTATTTCCATTAATTTTGCGACCACATCTGCTGAGGTGTGAGCTGGTGCGTTGTCGTGATGGAAAAGGACTTTTTTGTGGGCCAATCGTGGGCGTTTTTCTTGCAGCTCGGTTTTCAAACGGTCCAATAACGATGAATAATATGCACCTGTAATAGTTTTACCCTTTTCCAGATAGTCGATGAGGATTATTCCTTGCGAATCCCAAAAGACAGTCGCCATAATCTTTCCGGCCGAAGGAACGGTCTTCGCCTTTTTTGGCGCAGATTCCCCCTTGGAAACCCATTGTTTAGATTGTTCTTTGGTCTCAGGAGTGTAGTGATGTATCCATGTTTCATCCACAGTGATGAAACGACGCTTAAAGTCCTGCGGATTCTTCTGGAACAGCTGCAAACCGTCCTTGCAACACTTCACACGATTTCGTTTTTGGTCAAGCGTGAGCAATCGCGGCACCCATCTTGCGGATAGCTTTGTCATGTCCAAATGTTGATGCAAAATATTATGTACCCGTTCATTCGAGATGCCTACAGCACTAGCAATCTCACGCACCTTCACTCTTCTGTCATCCATCACCATATCATGGATTTTATCAATGATTTCTGGAGTAGTAACCTCAACAGGGCGTCCAGAACGTTCAGCGTCACTTGTGCGCCCATATGGCCACTCCGAAAATTTTGAAATCACTTATAAACTGTTCTAATCGAAGGTGCAGAGTCACCATAATGTTTATCAAGCTTCTCTTTAGTCTCCTGAGGCGTTTTGCCTTTCATAAAGTAGTGTTTAATGAACACACGAAATTCTTTTTCGTCCATTTTTTGAAAATCACTCGACTTCCTTGATTCAAACGAATGCCAAACACAAAGAAATAGACCGATCTGGCTGAAACTTGGTGTGTGTTCTTCCAAGAGATGCTACTAATTAAACATAACCTCGATACGCGCCAGTGGTGCTATCTCTCTGACTTTGCACGGACTTTTCAAACGACCCTCGTAAGTATTGCTATCTTGTCAAATTCTCAAGATTATCTTTTTACAAGAAATGCACCTACTTTTTACTCGAGTTTGGTGTTATATACGATAGAAATGTATTCTATGCTCACATATGAGTTGTCAATTTGTACGATCGTTAGGTACCATTGCTATTAAAGATGAAACCCACTGGAGCATTTCATTCTAATACAATTCTTTTGATTATTAATCTCTTTTTCAATAATTCTAAGCTTGGTGTTGGATTCCTGATTTAATGTTGCGATTAAGAAAGCTTAGGCTGCATTTTCTTTCAGATATTTATGACTCTGTGTCACTTTTTGTCGACGACGCATAGTTGAACTTATATACTAAAAGGAAGAAAAGAATAATACCCATTTTCGGTCAGTATTTTTCTATTTTTGCCGAGCTTTCGATCTAGATTTCGTTAACTGTTACAGCCAAAAGAAGTACGACGCGGCAAAGTGCGTCAACTGTTTGAAGAAAGGCGCGGTGCTGGCCGAGACAAAAGCTACCCACTGGAGCCGCTTAGACAACGCGGCGTCAGTTTGGACAGAGCGGGCAATCAGGAAAAACAACAGCCAGTCACCAATAATAATAATAATAGTAACGGCCAACTTAGGCTAACTAGAAGTCATAAATTGAGTAATAACTGTGGCCAACAGATCTACCAACAACCGTCTATACTATTTTCTGAAAACTATAAACAATTATCACAAATTAGACTGAGCGATATGGCATCTAGAAAGGCAACATCAGTTGATGAACAGGGCAAACAATTGTCCCAAGCTTTGTACAGTCTTAATTTGGGCTCGCATTCTAAGGTAAGGTTATTTTTCAATTGCATTTTGTTTCCTGGTTAAACCACTTTTGTAGCACATTATCAAATTTAGTTTATTTTCATACACTTGTTGAGAAATCTTGAATAAGAAGAATTGGTTTCTAGAATACGCTTTGTGGGTGAGTGTTGTAGCTCAGAAAAACAGTAAATCGCAGGAATCTTTAATTCTACAATTCGTTTGTTTACCTCCAAGGAAGCCGAAAGTAAATAAATTAAGTATATTATTTCCTTAAATGGAAGTGCCTCCTTAATAAATGGATAATTCAATTTAAAAAAAATAAAGAAATAAACGGTTCTTTAATCGCTTTTTGGCAGGCTGATCTAGGTTTGCCTAATGAGCTACACTGTCTAATATGCACCAAGTTCATATTGATTTGAAAACTGCGTGATCCCAAAGCTCTAAAAATCCAATATTCATTGAAAAGATAAAGTTTCAATGCCAGATGAGTGACCGATAAGTTCCATAGATTATGGCCAAAGTTTAAATGAATCCATTTGGGGCAACTGTTTAGAAAGGCGAACAAACCAAAAACCCCGGTTTATACTTCCCATTTTCTGGTAATAACCATTCTTCAAAGTCTTAACGAAAATATCCGGTAATGACACACAACTGATCTTATGATTCCTTAATTATGAGAATAAAGGCCTTCCTAAGAATTTACAAGGTTAGACTGGTATAACCGGAATAAGTTTGTTTTTCGTCCAGAAACCATAGCCGGCTTTTTCCACGTGTCTTGTTACGGTCATTGAGAGTATTTGTGGAACTTGCAATGAATTTTTCATTGCTTTAATTATTTATCACTGTAAAAGTTGTTTAACAGATCTTAAAGGCATCTTGGAACTTAGAATAGATACTGTTTGCCTCATATAATTTAAGCCATATGTGAGAATTGATTAGCCAAGATGTAATCACTCAAAAACATTAATAATATGACCTTACTGTAATATACAACTGTTAAGATTATCGTTGTTTTATAGTGTATGTATCCATTTCTCCCCACTCTGGACTTAAAATTCCTTAATTTAATAGAGTTTACATAAAAACATTCACTTATATTTTAATTTGTTCGCACTTAATACATTTTAACTTTTACAATAGACGGGCCTTAAATTAGTTGTCCCAGAATAATGATTATTTTTAAAGTTTTGATTTATCATACGAAACTTTGCGTAAAAAGTTTTAATTCAGTACCGTGGTACTCTGTCAATTTATCTTGGTAGTTTTCTACAACTTCGGTATTAGAGAAACACATTTAACTGTCCTTGATAATATTTATGGCATGGAACCCTACATTACACTGACTTTAAAAAGAAGAATACCAAACCCCCCAAAATAATCAAATTAAAAAATTGTAGGCCAACACAAATACAGTATGTATACAAAATTTTAAGAAGTATATCGTTGGAGGCATTTTTTAAAAAATTGTATAAAAGCAAAAAAAAAAAATCCGTCTTATAAAGTGATTGTGTCTGACTTGGTATTTTGATCACCTAGTTCACAATCCGATCCCCTGGTATCGATATTATATCTAGAATCGATGTATTAAGTTTCAGTTTCCCGCGATTATCAGTTTTTGAGATAATTTTTTTTTTCAAAGACACGCGCAGACCATTTACTAAAAAAACACTATCGGTCTTAGGGGGGGTCTCAAAACGGATATTTCAGGTGAAAATTTGGCACAGCCGCAATACCAAATTACCATACTTTTGTTTAAATAAATATTCATACCACATATATTAAAGTTTTTATAATTAGAAAATATGTAACTAAAAATTTTGTTAATAATACAAGTAACTATTGTTTGAAGGATATGCTGAATAAGTCAACAAATAAGAGCCCACCAACCAGGGCAACATTAAGTAAAGCATCCTCACTTGGCAGTCCACCGAATAAAACTAAAAGCGTTGATGGGCAAGTTAGGGATGTGAAAGCTAGGAGTCCACTGCACTCTTCAAATACTAGTGCTAGAAATATGGAAGAAATGAGTAAAGCGAGAAGTCCACCAGCTAAACTAAACGCAGTTAATGATTTACCGAAGAAATTAACAAGACCGCAAAGTAGCAGAACTAAGGATGTACTAACTGAAAGCCAACTAACTATTAGAAAAGAACAGAATACAACAAATCTTTATACTAAGGTATTCATACATTAAATCTTCAACTACTATTGATTGGTTCTTTATTTTGCTGTCGTGACTTCTATTACCAATCCTGGACAAAATATTATACAGGTGGCGGCTTTTAAAGAGAATTTTTCCTATAGTAATCTCCGATCGCTAGTTTGGATTTCACAGTTGCCTCTTCAGCAGATCATCGGATTGTACATGTCATCTCCCTTGAGTTGGGGCAATTGTTCAAGCCTTCCTAAAAGATATCATTGTCACTTTTCGAAGATAACCTCTCATCAACCTATTTCTATTTACTCCTTCGCTGCTACCTCATACACATGTATTTCCGTGCTGCACTCCTTGCTGGTGTTAACTTAATGACGAACAAAACATTAAACTACAAAGATCTTTAAATTGTACATTCATTAATTTGTCTACTGTTTTTTAGGCTGCAGAAGAAGCGGTACATACAAATGTTTCTGATCAAAACATGATTGAGTGTAAGATTTGTGGTAGGAGATTTCTTCCAGAACGTTTGGGAGCACATGAAAAAGCTTGTAGTAAATTGCATAATAAGAAAAGGAAACCATTTGTTGCACGTAAAATGATTGAAGGACAATCAGTCAGAAAAACTAAGACCACAGTTCAGGTTGGTTTTAATGTAAACTTTCTAGTTAACAATTGCTTATAAATCGATGATGAAGGATGGATATATTCTCTTCAAACAAACTTTAAGCTCCAGAAATTCGAGATAAGTTCTGTATAGAGCAAAGAGCCGGCAGTATGAGATAATCTTATGATTTCTTCTAAGATGATTTCTGAAGTGATTAACACAATCACTTAAAGCATAGATCAACACAAAAATTTTAAAATTTATATCTTCATATTTAGTTCAAAATAATACTCTTATTTTTTTACAGTCAAAACCAAAGAGCAATTGGCGTAAAACTCATGAAGAATTTGTTGCAAACATCAGAGCCGCCCGTCAGGCACAGAAGATCTTAGAAGCTGGCGGTAGTTTGGCGGATCTGCCGCCCCCTCCGCCTTCAGACACCTCTCACCTCACTCCTTGTCCACACTGTGGCCGTAAGTTCTCTGAAGCAGCTGCTTCCCGGCACATACCTCTGTGTAAAGAGAAAGCTTTGCGTGCCAAGATGGCAGCACCAAAAGGTAGAGGTACGGGTGCAAGAGCTCCTGCATCCAGGATCCCAGCTTCAAGAGCTACTAGATAATCCTTCATGTTATTATGGCTGTCTTGTTGCAACTGGAATCTGTTCCAAGTTTTTTTGATTCCTTCTTCTTCTTTTTATTTACTACCGACCCAAATTGCGCTGTATACTATGAAATGATTCAGAATTACTTTTTTTAAACTATTTAAATTATCAATCCATAACTTAGCGATGGATGTGGTGATAGATATTCCTTAGAGCTTTTGCTATATCTATCATCTGAAGTTTTTGGCACTATTTGAGGCGAACAGAAACACAATGCGGTTGTTCCACTTTTTGAGGAAAATGAGTTTTGGTTACAATTTAATCCTTTACGCCTAAATCGTGATAACTTTAGCGTCAAATAGTACAAGCCTTAAATAGTTACAGTAATTTCGTAAAGTAATTGAATTTGAATTCATATAACGTTTTCTTTAATTCTCTGTCTCATTAATTAATTTCACCACTGTCACCCTTACATTGTGTGTGATAATAATGAGAATTATTTAACACTTATAAACTAACTGTCTTCCTCCTTCAATCTGATTAATTTTAAATTTACCAATAGTAGGATGCAGTCTTTAACGTATTTTATTGTATGATGCTTGTTTTATTTTATTATATATTTATTTTATTCTATGTGATTTACATATTGAAAAGGCCTATTCAAGGTCCGACAATATGTTCTTAAAGATTTTAGTTATTAATTTAAAGGACTTAAAACATAGCAGTCTTTATTAAATGTAGTACCTAACTAGTAGTTTGTTCAGTTTCCATTGCTTTTTAACTATTGTTAAAAATTTAGTGATATCAAAGTGAGAATATTTGTGAAAGATTATATAAGTAAAAAAATATTTTAAATTATATGTTTACTTTCAACAAATATATATTCAAAGTTAAAAATATGTACTTTCTTACCTCATTCTAAAATAATAAAAACACATATTACATCAAAAGGTACAGTAATGTTAGACATGAACAAACTTCCATAGGATGGTGAAGGATCGATGGTAAAATTAAATTAAGAAATTTTAATAGGGAACATAATAGACAAGTAAAAATATACAAAAATAAAATTCAAGTCTAAAGATGAAAAGACTCACTTTGAATTTCAGTTGAGTAAAAACTAATAACTGTCAATAATTAAATTTAATTTTATAATACACAACTTACGGAGTTATTTTCAAAATTAACAGTAGCAAAAATAGAAACACATATCAATAAATATATTCTGTTAATTGTTGAGTTCAGATTTCTTTATAGACTAATATAGAACGCTGTGCCAGTCTGAATCCAATGATGTCTTTCACTGTAAGGGCAATTCATCGGGAGTTCCGCCACTGAGTGTGTTCTCTCAGCTGTAGCATAGAGCGGTATGGCTATTTGGTATGTTTCCTCGGACAATGCTTCCTAAAACAAAATAAAATAATATATAAGCGGAATACTTGTTATACTAGCCCTGTAAACTTTGGAGTGGCAATTTAAAGTGAACCCTAATCTTCGAACTTCTCAGAACTTGCTTAAAAATTATTATTAAATCTTAATATGGAACAGATCGTGTCCAACAATAAAATAAACTTTATCTGTTCAATATCACCTTATTATATCAAACGATAATGTATTACTGCCATGGTAAAAATCACATACTATTTCAAAAACAAAAATTCAGCAAAAATTTTGGCTGTTTACCTTAGGTTTCCACATAAGAACCAAATGATCTGTAAAAAATGAAGTTGGAGAATTTTCCGATGTTGGCTGTAATGTACCATTTTCGAGAATGGCTCCTTCTAATTGTAGTCCTGGGATTACTACAGATCCTTTACTAAGGCAGCCTTCTGTTGAACCCCACATTACTTTTAAATTTAAATCTCCTATTTGAGTTGTGGTATATCTGAAGTATTAATAAATTTTTAATTAAATACAGTATGAGCGAAAAAATTGTCATTTTTTTCAAGTTTTATAATTATTATTGTCTTCTAGATTCTAATTAATTAATATAACTTGACAGTAAATAAAAAGGAAAAAAAAAATAAATAAATAAAACAGCGAACAATATAAACCTGGCCGCTTGTTGACGTAGAGCCGTAAGAAACTTGTCTACATTAAAAATATGTGCCAAATCAATAGCTTCATTTTCCACATTTTTCCACTCATTGTACAACAACTGTACTCTAATTGCTTTGGCCATGATGCTTTCAAGATAGAATTTTGGGCTTTTCTGTTCACTCCAAACTTTTTCCCATTCATCTGGTATCTAAACAAATTCATTGAATAAAATTTGGCAACATTCCCTCACAAAAAGTTAGCGTGTGTTTTCATGGATAATGTTTGTGCTCTACACTTTCTAAGCGAAGAAAACAAAATGTCTTAAGTTGCTGTTTGACGTAAACTGCTAGATAGATAAAGTCGTGCACCAGTTTGAAATGATGCTATGTCAGGGGTCGGCAACCTATTTTAAGTAGAGAGCCATTTCTCCTTAAATAATTTTAATAAATCTTACCAAGAGCCGCAAGGATGATAGAGTGTAAACAACTCTGTAGATCACTTGTATTCACAAATTATTATTTTATGATATTCAATAACATTTAAATGTTTTTTATATTTATTTTCACATATTGCAAAGTAAATAAACAAATAAATAATAACTAAACCTGTGTTTGAATGAAAATGGCGGCAGTCCTATATATTACGTAATGTATTTTAATAGAATTCTATTCAATTTCAAACCTATCACATTTAAAATTCTTTGTGAAAAAATATCTTCATTTAAATAAATGAAATTTGCATTTGTTTCAATAAAATTGAAATATACAATTTATTTTGGACAGGCTGAAGAGCCACAAAATTTGGATAAAAGAGCCACACGCGGCTCGCGAGCCGCGGGTTGCCGACCCCTGTGCTATGTTGTTTCATTCCTACTGTTTTTAATATTGCCGCTAAATCTGTTGCAGCTATGTAACAAGTAATTCTTACCTAGCGAATATTTGTTCCACCAATTTACTTAGTATTTATAGATTTAATATCATAACATACCTTCTGATAGAGAAGTGAATTTGCTATATTTTCAACATCTTGAGTCATGAATGAACCTGTTTTTAGAGCTTTACTAATATTAGCTAAATCTTTATGAATCATTGAAACTAATGAAACAACAAATGATAATTCCAGACTGAAAAATGAAGCTATCGGACATTGTTCTTCTGTTGCATCTGGACTAGAAGAGTAAATCAATCCTACGCCCTGGAATTTAAAAAAAATGTAGTGTAAAAATTTTCACAGGATTTGTTCTTACTGTAATTATTGAAATGTTAAACTCTTTAATAATACTGGATGTTTCTGAAGTTTTAACATTAACTAAGCAGCTGGTTGTGTCTAAATTATAGATAAATTACACTTTCACGTAAGTAAAAGTGATTAGATACTCTGTCTTACAGAGACGGCTACAAATTTAGAAATACGTTTCCCATTAATTTATTGCTCACACATTTCCCAATAAATGGGTTTTCCTTATATAGCCAAATGAAATCGACTGATTAAAAAGTACAAACAGTTAGCAAGCTAGCTTTAATGAAATTTCTTGGAGCAAATTCAGTGAAAAATTAAAAATTAAATTTTTATTTATCCAAATTGGATAAAATGATTGGATGGTCCAATTCTTCTTAATATTGTTTAGATGCTGTATTGTACTGATATGCCACTAGGATGCTTGAGTTTAAGTAATGTGTACACTTTAGACAGCGTCAATTTCGTTTACTCTGGAATCTTGGATCAAATATCAAAATAGACAGTAAATTTTGCGCCAATTTGAGCAACTGAATGTGTTCATCTTAATGTAGGCGACTGCTTCTGATCTGTAATCCTGACGACCAGAAATTGGGATTTTATATTTACTCTTCTTAGGAGGTTCTTACAGATTACTGTTGGGTGAAGGACATTGTTGTCTGTAAGAAGGTGAAGGACATTGTGAGAGGACACCTTTCAATAGGCCGGCAATGGTGCAATGAATAAAAGCGGATTTCTCTGCTCTATACAGCTCCATCTAGGCTAAAGTGGCACTGAAATACCAGGTCTACTGACACACCTACTAAATATCCCACTTCAAACATTTTCAGTATTTAAAATGGAAGAATACAAACAATAGATTTACCTGGTTAAGTTTTTTCCAAATTTTGAATAAAGGCACCATAACTTGAGCATACTTCTTCATACCACCAGATTGGTCAACAGCTAAAGCACTATTTAAAATTTTTAACTGTTCTGTTGTTGTTGAACTAGCAACACGTTCCCATATTCTATTCACATTTTTTGGTAAGCCAAAGTAATCAGGTTTATCATTATTTGGTAGTTGTTTAATCACATCTAAATGTGCCTAGAATTAAATAAGAGAAAGTATTAAATACAATAAATTGAAATATATACAAACATTTGTGTATTTTAATATAATTTACGCGAAATTGTTTACCGCAATATCGTTACTCTGTGGAGCTTTTATGTTAGCTACAATTGGACGATTATTCAAAATTATAACTTCTGGTGTAAAAAAGGTACGAAGATATGATGAAAGAACTCGAAGATCATAAATATTGTTGATACGGCCGCCATACACCGCTACTTCATATAGTCCATACAAATATTCCCAGTAAGAGGGTAAAATCTCTCCTACAAATAAAGAAAATAAACAATTATTCAACTATAATTATGTATTGTTGAAAATGATGAGCTTAGATATAAATATACAGTAATAATCCCGAATTTGGTCTTAAGACTCACACGACATAATTTAAATCTTACTTAATATTCCAATCAACTAACATTCTTCGAATCTGAACATTTTATTGTACTATTACAAAAATAGTTGGATAGTTTTTATCCGCAGTATACGAAAACAAATATATACAGAATAATTTTCGAAAAAGACTGGTTTCGGGTAAACATTATAATCAGAAATAAAAAGTATAATAACTGAACCAAAGTCCAGTCTAACTACTTTTCCTAGTTGAAAAATTCTGTTTACATATAAACAGATCTAATAAATACCATTACCTTTACTTAATATTTTCTTAAGCAAGACAGTTGCAACTATTAGATCTGTATCATTAAACTCGTAAAAACTAGTCCATCCCTGAGGAATGTAGGTTCTTCTTTCTTGAAGAGTAGCATGGATCCAAGCTAACACAAACATAGCACGCGAACCGTGCAAAGATTTTTCTAATTTATTATTAGTCGACCACTCGGCGTAGGTCCTTCCTAAATTTCTTTTTATTCCTGGAGGTGCCTGTAACATAAGAATAATCAATTAGATATCATAATTCCACTACTCTGAATAATTTCTGAAAGAAAAAAATCTAGCATGAAGTGGATCCTCTACTCTCACCACTAACCTCATAAGTAACCTTCATACAGGAACTAAGTAGAATAGGTGAAAAATTTTTATGCGGCTCTGAAGTTAACCACAGACGAAATTCTGCATGATGTGGTGGAAGATTTTGTAGATTCTTTTCCAAAACTGGCAACCAAGAAGTAATTAGATGAAGATTCTTCAATAATAACCATCCTCCTTTCTTCGACGCTTCAGTTAGACATTTCAGTATGTCTCCTTCTTGTCCTGGTCCCATAACCATCTGTTTCAAGATAAAGTTATAATTATGATTAATGGTGAAATAAAACTATTATTGGACGTAAATTAAAATCCAAGACAGGTGAAAATAGTTCAGCATGAACAAAATGTTTAGTTAAAAAAATAAAATAAAGGATAAACAAAAGGATATATAATTTTACATCCTTTATAACATTATAAAGGATAATGAATGATAAATGATAATATCTTTCGAAAGTGGGTGACACATAAATTTTTTCATTCTTACCTCTTTTATTTCTTTAACTTTCGAGTTTGCCATGGATATGATCTCTTTCGATGGATCGGTACCGGCCGATGTAATAATCAATATTGGCTCTGTAGAACTTGTTTCTGGATACAATTCGTTCAGCTGAGAACTTGTTGGCATTAGAAACTGAAGACCTGTTTAAGAAATATAGTTCTAAAAATATAAGTTAACAATAGATTGTATGTACATTAAATAATAGAAAATCTTTTTGTTAAAACATGGAATTTCGTATCTACCGTCTCGCCCGAAATAATGCAGTTTAGGTGAATAAAATCAGGCTTTTTTTTTTTTTTTTTTTTTTAAATGCAGAAATTCCATGGACCTTAAAACCTACCATTATACCTTTGAGTATCAAGACGATATCATACGCATTATTAATCTTTAAGCTCTCCTCCACTCTTGTAAGATTAAACAATTAGTTAACTAAAATGAAAATTTTTACACACAATAACATACCTAAAGCTTCTAGAGTAAAATTAACCAAAGCCGAGTGTAATCTGTCCGGTCTAAGCACCTGAATAACCAGTACATACTGAAACTCCGTTAAATCACAATGTTCAGGTCGTAAAGGCAGTGAAGCATTCATAAATTTTTTCCACAAAATTTCTTCTTCTAATTTTAACTTTTCGAATAGTGATTTAGTTTGACTCTGTGTAAAAAAAAAAGAAGAGAAAAAGTTATAATTAAAACAGATTTACCTCAATTTTGAACAATAATGGGCCACTAATAAATAAATAAACTGTATAAAAATAATGTCCTAAATCATTTTTAAATTAAATCCCAGCAAGGGTAGGTTTTTTTGTTTCCTGTTCTCCAAGGTGACCTTTTTTATGTGAAAACTTTCTTTAAATGGAGGAATTTTTAGTGTTTTAATAGCCTTTAAAGGTGTAAAGTTTGGAAATTTTACGATGTAATGTGTAATGAAGCAATAGTTAAGAGGTGAACTAGTAACATAAACAAAAATATTGTAATTATTCAAGTGATTAATACGTGGCGTTTTGCTGTTTAATTTGACAAGCCCCTGAGGTAGCGACTTTACTGGCCAAAGGCTAAGGATTTGATTCGTTCTATTAATATAAACCCATCCACTTTATTATTATTATTTATTATTATTATTAACGTAAGGTTTGTGAAAGAATGTTTTACACAATTCTTGCAATGCATTGTTTTCATTTTAGCAGTAAAAATGCTACGAAGTACATATCTAACCAAACCGAAGTTGGAAAAATTGTTAACATTTTAGTTTTTGTGTTAAAAATTATCCATATTTATAGTTCTCAAAATTCTATCTTTGTACAATTCTTTTCATTATAATAAGTCAAAATAAAGGCGTTGAATTGAGTTCAGCATGCCAGAACATGTAAAATTGTTCTACTTACTACAAATTTCGACTTACTCTTAATATTAACAGCTGTGGTAGCTTTTCTTTATCAATCCATTTTGGAAACGACTCATTGTTAATATTTTCATCATTGCCACTGTCATCCGTTGAAAGTCCTTGAAATACTTCCCATTCCTATGAATTCATTTTGCATAATAACTTCATAATATTACAAAATAAGTGTTCTAAATATATGGGAACCAATTTGGAGGAGACCTAGGGAAAGGTTTGCTACATACATTTTTACTCCTATTAGTTAGTTTGGAAAAGCCTACATAATGTTGGGGGAAGCATTAGCTTCAAAATTTCTACAGAGGAATTAATGGCCCCTCAATCGATTGTTCTAGGAATACCTAGAAGAATGGCTTTCGATTAAAGCAAAGGAAAGAAACAACAAAGTATTAAAATTAAATCAAAAATTATAGATTTTTTTTTTTGTTTCAAATTAATTAAGAAATGTTAATGTGTCTGATTAATTATTTTTCAAGCAATAAGAATGTTTCAATAAGCTACTAAATGTATGAAAACTTACATTTCGTTGAAATAGATCAGGCTTGGTTTCATGCACAAGATGAAGAGCAAATGCTAGTCGATCTGATTTAAATAATGATCTTGAAATATAGTTATAAGTTAGATGGAGTAGTTTTTGGAATTTTATATTAATAGAATCATTTACCTGAAAAAAAGATGCATTTATTACTGGAAATCTGCATAACAACTAACATTTTACTTTATTTAATAAATTAATTTTTGTATTCAATAAATAGAGAAGAAAAGAATAATGTCAATTCCAGTCAATATTTTTCCATTTATGCCAAGCATTCGGCCTACCGACTAGGTGACATCTTCAGAGCTTCAATTGACAACTGCAATACTTTTTTTTACATTGTTATTGTAAGCTTGGTAAGTCTTCTGTCCTGTCTGCTTATGAACTTATGAGTTAAAGCTAAAAATCACCATCTGAGAACCTCACCGAGTCATAAGGTTAAAATATTACCTAATATTTTAATGACTGACTATAATTATTTTACTTTATACTTTTAAAGAGATCAGGTTGTCTGTATTATTATTTATGTAAATATTTTATATTCTCTGAATAAATCTCATCAAGAAAGTAATTGCGTAGTACCTTTCACAAAAGAAAAGTAATAAATAAATAAAAGTAATGCATTTACTTCTTAAACCAAACTAAATAACCCCCCAAAAAATGTTGGTGCATACACAAAACATATTCCTTAAAATAAGTACAATTACAAAACTAACAAAAAGGTTACTCACATGAGAAGATGACAAAGATTTCTGATATAATTTTATAAATGTGGATACAGACAAATGATACATATTATTCAATTTAGATAATGTTGTGCATGCAAAGAATAATGTTGCTCCATATTCAGCTAGTGGCTGATATTTGACATATTCTTTACTTAAATCTTTTTTTATTGCATAGGATTCTTCTAAAGACTTAGCTATAGCCTCGCTACTCTCTTTAGTTTCTGTCAATGAAGATAACAACTCCTAAAAATGGATAAATTAAACTTTAGATAAAGATTACTTGAATTAAAATTAAGATTACTTAATTGACTTTTTTTTTTCTTCTTCAATGTTTTATTTTTGATTAGTTAAACCAGTGTTTATTCAAAACACAAAGGTGAAATAAAACAAAACAAAATTCTAGTTTTGAAAGTTATTAGATCTAAAAGACCAACACTAAACTGATGAGAATTCAAAACTTAAAAGGAGAATATTAGAAACCAAAAATATTTTTTCTAAATAAATATATTTTCTAAATTATTAGCGTCCATAAAAAATAATTGCATTTTAGCTAATTCCTATTTCATTTTCCACCTTTCATTTGATCGAACCTCAAAATACAATAAAAGGAAATAAATGGGTCCTTTAAAGAGCCTTTTTTTAAAATTTAAGTCGCTTCAAAAACTGCAGTTTTTCTTGGTGTTGGTGGAATACTATTGAATTGAATTATACCCGAACTTCTCTCACAAAAATGGTGAATTTCTTTCTAGCTTCCAGGTCCTCTTTGTGAGCATTATCATTAAATTTTATCCCAGAAACTAATTTCTCTTATAAAAATGATCCCTCACTAAAACAAAAATGAGTATTATAAAATACCTTACCTTATTTTGAAGAATGTCACCTTGAGAGTTAGCTAATTCAATTAAAACTTTCTCTTGAAGAAAATGAAGTTTAGATTTTAATTTTTCCTCTTCATTCAACAGTTCCACTCTGCGTTCTTCTAGTTTAGGTTTCTCTACTTTCAAAGCAATACCAAGAAGCTGAAACAGAACCGAGTGCACGTTTTGGTCTAGTAAAACAGGTGGTTTTTAGTTAATGAATTTAACTATTAATTGTATGAATTTTGTTCTTCTACTTTAATTATTATTACCTAATACCACAGTTCAACTAAAAAACTGGTATTATTACATAAATATTTATATATTTTTTTGTCAATTTCCTTTTCATTAAATATTTATCGTAAAGTGTATAATTTTTGTTTAAATGAGACTCTGTTATTGATGTTTATAGAGAGAATATGTATCTTCCTTTAACAGAGACACCTAATCTAGTGAAAGTGGGTAATAAATAATATTGAGATCGGCTATCGTTTACCTGTTGTGTCAATCCTTCTTCAGTTGAGTCAAAATTTAAAGTAGGAAATGGTGTTCTCATTTTATAAAGGCGAATCAAGCTCATATCTCTGGTTGCCAGGAATATTTTAAAATCAGAATTATAATCAACTAGTTTATGACCAATATGAACAGTTACACGTGGACCTGAAAAATTAACATATAAGGTTTAATAATGTTAAACACTAGTGTTCAACTCCTTAATATTTTTACAATCTATTCAAAGGATCTTAGATAAGCAGGATGTAAATGAAAATCAAACAAATTTGGTTTAAATTTAACTCCAACATTGGTAGGGTTTCTATAATTCCGAGTCAGAAGATAAATATTGGTTTTTTGAAAGTAAAACATTACGGATTAATCAACTAGGTATAGCACTTACCTTGGTAGATGAAATTCTGCTTCAATACAGGCATGAGCACAGGGTTTAAAGTCTGCATATCTTCTACAATCAACGTTTTACCAAACCTGTAATAGAAAAAGAAAATAAACACAACATCTGCTTACTCCTTATAATAGAATTGTCACTTTTTCAAATTACATTTGTTGAGATGATCTTTTAAATATCCCGAACATACAAAACTTGTTCCTTGGTGAGAAGATCTATAATTCTACATAAACTGATACGTTAACACATTTCTTTTCTAATTAATAAACTGAAAATTTTTTTTGTTTAATGTTTAATTATTTAAAATGAAATAATTTCGTCCAAAATTAATAAAAATACTAATAGAATAATATACAATACAAAGCAAACCTTGTATTCATGGTTAACAAACCAATTATGGAAAAGTAATAGTTAATGGGAGATAGTTCCAAGCTAGTCACCAGTAAATTTAATAATCACCACAAGCCCAAAATGCTAGCCGGCCACAGATATAAAATGGAATTAGTTCAATTATAAACATTCTTACCTTACGGCCATCTCTAAAACATTATAGAATTTTGGATTATGTTCAGCAATTATCTCCATATTATCATTCTTGAAATGTTCTCTTAACCAAGTCACAGCAATAGAAGATGGATCAAAAATTAATGGTGAAATCTTTGTCTGAAATTACAATAAAATAAATAAAGGTTTTCTGCTTGCTCTACCAGCTATTTTGAATTTTAACTCAATAGAATCATGCTTACATATATTGTGATAATGCCATTCTCTCTGGATAGCTCGTCATTCGGCAGTCCTTCGGAATTCCAATGAAGTAGTTCTCTATCAGAACTAAGGAAACTAGTTAATGAAAACTTAGAATGATCTACAAATGTTTGCCATTTCTTCAAAGCTGTCCTTAAAATGAAATAATTTTGTAACATAAATCCATAACTTAAGCAAATGAATAATATTTATATTTCTTCATTGCAATTAGTTTACATTTCTCATCTATGGATTGTATTCTATTGACTTTGACATACTTAATAACAGAGATCTCACTTTGAACGACCGTATTGAAATTTTTATTGAAAAACCTGTTCAAACTTAAGTCTTTTCAAATTCATGAAACAGGGAAGTTAAAATGAATCATTAAAAGATTCTTTCCTTGCTTTATTATAGTTTACAAATTTTTAATAGCTAATCATAAATTGACTGATCACTCTGACAACTTCCAAACAAATATTATCACATATATAGAAAGTGAATTATTCTTTAAAGATTTCTTTATTTATCATATAATACTCACTTTTAATCTCTATTAATTAACTACTGTTTATAATAATTTAATATTTGATACTCGAATTTTCAATAAATAAACTACACTTTAAAACTGAATCCACACAAAGATTAGTGTAAATAATGCAAAAGGCTACTTACTGTCTTCTTTGTTCTGATACAGTCGGCAAATATGTAATAAAAGCTGCAGATAAAATGCAATTTTTTGGTAAATCTTCCCAAGTTGAAGACAGTTCTGACATCTGAAATATAAGCAAAGCCCAATAAGCTATTAATAGATACAGCAGTTTTAACACCTTGAATACCTTCGTGTTTGTTCTTTGCACAGCAAGAAAATGAGCAACTATCAATGCCATTAGGTGTCAAAGAATGGTTTGCAACATTGTCTAAGCTAGAGGCGAATTTTTTTGATGCATCTAGTTAAATATCTAGAGCAATGAACAGAATCATGAAATAATTACATCATCATTAAAGCCCTGTGTGATGGTTAATCCTGAGTCAAGGTTTTGGGAGTATCAAGGCTAAGTGGAATCAACGAAGGAGGTACCTTTTTTTGGAGTGAAGACAAGTAGACAATCTGTTAATGAAAGGAACTTCCTAGCTACCGCATTACGTGCATTAGACTCAGTGAAAATATGCACTCGTTTATAAGTTTTCAGAAATGGCTTACAGCTTCTGAAGAAGCCCCAGGTATTTGATGACAACATCTTCTGACTACCAAAACTAACCCATTATCCATCACGTTAAACTAATAATAGCAAAAAACTTACTTGTTTGATCCAAATATTGTATTCATCGTATAATTTGTCAACAAGTTGTGCTGCAGCTTGGATTGTATGATGAGCTTCGGCCAGATGCAGTTCAATCGCCGTCGCTTCTTTGGTACATTGGCCAAGTTCATTTTTTAATGAAGCAACGATTGAATCAACACTCTGTAAGTCTGAACCTAGTTGCGTCATCTGTGCTGATGTTACTTTAAGATTTCTGTAAACAAAATTTGTCTACTTATAAACAATAAATTTTTATTTATAAATTCATAAATTTGACAAAAATTGCTTCTTAGTATAATTGAATGATAATCATATGAAGAGTAAATACCTTTCCAGCTTGTTCTGTTCCCTTTCAAGTGGTTTAATTTTCTGTAAAACTATGGAGTATTGTACATTTGCTTTCACCCAAGCAGCAAGCGGTGCGGCTGCTACCGATGCCCTCTTAGCCGTCCGGCTGTCAAATGAATCTTTTTGTTTCAGCAATAATTGTTCAACGGAGATCCGATTCTCTTCGGTTATTTGACTGGCATCAAAATATCTGCAAAAATTCGTATATATATTAGAAAAATTGCCGGATATACTATTGTCTTACAGCAACAGGTCTGTTTTGTCTTATTTCTCAGTGTAGAATGGTTTGCGGTTGAGAATTATTTTTTTTTATTAGATTTAAACACTTCCTAAAAATTAGACAAAACATTATTTAGGTTTTATCTAATTATTCTATTTAATTTGAGCAAAAAAGTATAATGTAAAACCATAAATTCCAACCAGGTGAGTGTCCACTTTCATCGAAACTCAGAAATCAATATTTTGGCGAAAGTTTCCTTAATAGATATGAAATTATACAATTTTTAAATTACAAGGTTTTGTGGGGGGCCTGGAAAATAAAGTATAAATGAATTTCGGAGCTTGATTAGCATTTTTCTTAACATCTTTATATAATACTATTATTAAAAAGTATTTGTATATTGTTTTGTCTCAGATGCTGATTTATGCTGGGATATTTATTTCCATTTTTAGGTAAATATTTTCTATTTTTTGTTTTTATTTAAATGATTCATGTGAAACCTTTTTATTTTGTTTATATATTTTTTTCATGTAATTTTACATTATTTTATATATATTTCTTTCTTTTTGTTATTTGCACTAAAAAGGAAAAAGTAAACTGTGTCAATGGCTATTGCCATACCATACTACATTTTTTGTTCAGTTTTCACTTAAATTTTATTTTGATTATATTCTTCTGCTGTTTATATATTCAAATTAATGTGTTATTACAATTACTTAGTTCCAACTAAAGAATGCAAGTAGTTTTACAAGCAATATTCTAGCGACATACTCACTTAATATCTTCCTTGACACCTCTTTTTGATAAAAATGTTTTCATACTGTTCCAGGATGTATCTTGAATACCCATCAATCGTAGTACACCTTCTAAAATATCTCTAATAACTTTCGGCGGTGCTCTTAGTGATCTAATTTCTGACAGTGCCTCTGGTTTAATATCTCCAACTGCTGCTCTTGCTTCTTCCATTAGAGGTTCAATTTCTGCTAATTCTTTATCTATTTCTAATTTTCTTATTGAACAAACAAAAACAAAAATGCAAATTTTTAGGTAAATTTTATTTTTTAAAAGTATATGAAGAAAATGGATTCCTTGTTTGATTTGTTTTTTTGAATATTATCTACCTAAATGTTATGTGATTAAAATAAGTTCTACTTTAAAAAGCAATCAAAAAATAAAATGAAGAATATTGTAAAACATTTGTTAAAATTAAACATAAAAGTAATCACAATATAGAAGATGGGTGTATAAAAATGGTCATTCCTAAAACAAAAACAATTCCATATACGAGTAATAAGTACACTCTCTGAATATTCATTTTTTTCGTCTTTTTTATTATAGATCAGTTCAAATTAATAATTGAATAAAATTGGAACATTAAAATGAAGTAGGAAAATAAAATTCCTGACCTTAACCGTTCCTATTACCAAATTTTGTTTGTTTGTTTAGTAACGTTAAATTGTATATTGAGAGGAGTGTATGCTAACGATAACTAATAACCGAGCAGAAAAGTAATAATATTCAATTACCTAAGGAAGTTTTAAAGTAAGCAAAGTCAAATAACCGCCTATTTTATCAGGCAGAGTTTAACGCCCAACTACCAATTATTGTCGCGGACGGGGGCAGATGTTCATACTTTACAATAAACAATTTTTTTTCTAACAAATAAAAAGTAGTCTCATACGCGGGATTTGAACCGGTGACCTCCTACACACAAAGCCAAATTCTTGACCACTAGACCAGCGCCCGCACCTTTATTTCAACAATATCTTAACAATTACCTTGCCTGCAGAATCTTCTTCTCTTCTTCTATCTTTATTTGAACTTCCTCTAATTCATTTTTATGTAAATTTGCGTTGGCCATTGTTGCGCTTAGTTTATCAAGCACTTCTTGGCTGGCCTTCTTTTTCTCATCAAGCAATGCTTTCTGTTTACTAGCATTAGCCTTCAAATTCGTGACTACGTCATGAGCTTCAGTTATTTTAGCAACACCCGCCTGTAAAACAGTGCATCCCCAAATAAGACTACCAGTTTTAAGTATTGTATGGGGATAGACAAAAATAATAATTAAATTTTTTGTGATAAGCTTTTATGTAAATCTGAAGTATATGTCGTTTTTTAAAAAAAAAAAATCGATGGAACAATTTTAGAGAAAAATCACTTAATTCGAATTGCACTTCCAGCTGCACCCTTGGGTATCACAAGTGACTATATTCAACGATTCAAAGACTTATTGAGATTTTTTACCTTACTCCCAGAGACACGCAGTTTAAATGCTAAATCACTGATTTTGTTTTAAGGGCCTCCACTTTAATTTCAAATAAAAACTTAATTTATACAATTTGAAAATATTGCAATAACTATTTGCTGTTACTTAGATCAGTAATTTAGGTAAAAATATCAAATGACGAATAGTTTCACAGTTTTTCCTTTCTATTTTATTAAGAAAGTTTCGATTCGCACGTTTTTATACAGGAAAGCCACAATTCCGTTTTTCCTAGAATTTCTCAGGAAGCAATCTTCAGCATAGATCAGGGATAGGTACAAACCTAGGCATTTTTCAATCTTTTTTGCTTTCAAACACAATATTAGAATAGTTAAACATTTAGAACAATACCTGTAATCTTTCTTTCCTTTCAGAAATTGCTGCTTCTTTCTCTTTAAATATACTTATGTATAATTTGATAAAATTAAAGTAAGACGATGGCGTTACATTCGCTATAAATAGTGCATCTTGATGGATCAATTTAAATTTATCTATTAATTCATAGTGTTTTCCATTTTCTTCGCAAAGACTGCAAATATTGTCAAAGAAATTAAATAAAATAAATAGAAAGCGAATGAGAAAAATAAGTATTCACATGTAAATAGTAAACAATGAAATATATGTGTTAAAACTGTCCGGTTTTAAAGGTTAAATTTTAGAGATATTCTAATTCCTCCAACATTCAATCGAGTATACCTCTTTTAGTATTTATCAGATTTCAATGATTTTTTTACCAAAATGTAGAGAAAAGTTAGCTGTATAAGAACTATAAATAGCAATGTTCTAATGTTGATAGTTCATGAGATATTCGAGATTGAATTTTGGACGTTTGACAATTCGTTTTGAATTACGTTCAAATTTCAAACGTTTAAATCTCTTTTAGTATTTATCAGATTTCGATGAATTCTTTACCGAATTGTAGAGAATACTTAGCTCTATAACTGGTACAAATTGCCATGTTCTATTGACAATAGTTAAGGAGATATTGAAGGTTTAATTTTTGAGATATTCTAATTCGTTCAAATTTCAATCGAGTATAACTCTTTTCGTTTTTATCAGATTTCAATGATTTCTTAACCGAAATATAGAGAATAGTTAGCTGTATAAGTACTATAAATGGCAATGTTCTACTGATGATAGTTCATGAGATATTTAAGATTAAATTTTGTAAGTTTTACAATTCGTTTTGAATTACGTTCAAATTTCAAATGTTTATATCTGTTTTAGTATTTATCAGATTTCGATGAATTCTTTACCGAATTGTAGAGAATACTTAGCTCTAAAACTGGTTCAAATTGCCATGTTCTATTGACAATAGTTAAGGAGATATTGAAGGTTTAATTTTTGAGATATTCTAATTCGTTCAAATTTCAATCGAGTATAACTCTTTTCGTTTTTATCAGATTTCAATGATTTCTTAACCGAAATATAGAGAATAGTTAGCTGTATAAGTACTATAAATGGCAATGTTCTACTGATGATAGTTCATGAGATATTTAAGATTAAATTTTGTAAGTTTTACAATTCGTTTTGAATTACGTTCAAATTTCAAATGTTTATATCTGTTTTAGTATTTATCAGATTTCGATGAATTCTTTACCGAATTGTAGAGAATACTTAGCTCTAAAACTGGTACAAATTGCCATGTTCTATTGACAATAGTTAAGGAGATATTGAAGGTTTAATTTTTGAGATATTCTAATTCGTTCAAATTTCAATCGAGTATAACTCTTTTCGTTTTTATCAGATTTCAATGATTTCTTAACCGAAATATAGAGAATAGTTAGCTGTATAATTACTATAAATGGCAATGTTCTACTGATGATAGTTCATGAGATATTTAAGATTAAATTTTGTAAGTTTTACAATTCGTTTTGAATTACGTTCAAATTTCAAATGTTTATATCTGTTTTAGTATTTATCAGATTTCGATGAATTCTTTACCGAATTGTAGAGAATACTTAGCTCTAAAACTGGTACAAATTGCCATGTTCTATTGACAATAGTTAAGGAGATATTGAACATTTAATTTTTGAGATATTCTAATTCGTTCAAATTTCAATCCAGTATAACTCTTTTCGTTTTTATCAGATTTCAATGATTTCTTAACCGAAATATAGAGAATAGTTAGCTGTATAAGTACTATAAATGGCAATGTTCTACTGATGATAGTTCATGAGATATTTGAGATTAAATTTTGTAAGTTTTACAATTTGTTTTGAATTACGTTCAAAATTCAAATGTTTATATCTGTTTTAGTATTTATCAGATTTCGATGAATTCTTTACCGAATTGTAGAGAATACTTAGCTCTAAAACTGGTACAAATTGCCATGTTCTATTGACAATAGTTAAGGAGATATTGAAGATTTAATTTTTGAGATATTCTAATTCGTTCAAAATTCAATCGAGTATAACTCTTTTCGTTTTTATCAGATTTCAATGATTTCTTTACCGAAATATAGAGAATAGTTAGCTGTATATGTACTATAAATGGCAATGTTTTACTGATGATAGTTCATGAGATATTTGAGATTAAATTTTGTAAGTTTTACAATTCGTTTTGAATTACGTTCAAATTTCAAATGTTTATATCTGTTCTAGTATTTATCAGATTTCGATGAATTCTTTACCGAATTGTAGAGAATACTTAGCTCTAAAACTGGTAGAAATTGCCATGTTCCATTGACAATAGTTAAGGAGATATTCAAGATTTAATTTTTGAGATATTCTAATTCGTTCAAATTTCAATCGAGTATAACTCATTTCGTTTTTATCAGATTTCTATGATTTCTTTACCGAAATATAGAGTATAGTTAGCTGTATAAGTACTATAAATGGCAATGTTCTACTGATGATAGTTCATGAGATATTTGAGATTAAATTTTGTAAGTTTTACAATTCGTTTTGAATTACGATCAAATTTCAAACGTTTATATCTGTTTTAGTATTTATCAGATTTCGATGTATTCTTTACCGAATTGTAGAGAATACTTAGCTCTATAACTGGTACAAATTGCCATGTTCTATTGACAATAGTTAAGGATATATTGAAGGTTTAATTTTTGAGATATTCTAATTCGTTCAAATTTCAATCGAGTATAACTCATTTCGTTTTTATCAGATTTCAATGATTTCTTAACCGAAATATAGAGAATAGTTAGCTGTATATGTACTATAAATGGCAATGTTTTACTGATGATAGTTCATGAGATATTTGAGATTAAATTTTGTAAGTTTTACAATTCGTTTTGAATTACGTTCAAATTTCAAATGTTTATATCTGTTCTAGTATTTATCAGATTTCGATGAATTCTTTACCGAATTGTAGAGAATACTTAGCTCTAAAACTGGTAGAAATTGCCATGTTCTATTGACAATAGTTAAGGAGATATTCAAGATTTAATTTTTGAGATATTCTAATTCGTTCAAATTTCAATCGAGTATAACTCATTTCGTTTTTATCAGATTTCTATGATTTCCTTACCAAAATATAGAGAATAGTTAGCAGTATAGGTGCTATAAATGGCAATGTTTTAATGATGATAGTTTGTGAGAAATTCGAGATTAAATTTTGGACGTTTTACAATTCGTTTTGAATTACGTTAAAATTTCAAAAGTTTATATCTCTTTTAGTATTTATCAGATTTCGATGAATTCTTTACCGAATTGTAGAAAATACTTAGCTCTAAAACTGGAACAAATTGCCATGTTCTACTGACAATAGTTAAGGAGATATTGAAGGTTTAATTTTTGAGATATTCTAATTCGTTCAAATTTCAATCGAGTATAATTCTTTTAGTTTTTATCAGATTTCAATGATTTCTTTACCGAAATATAGAGAATAGTTAGCTGTATAGGTGCTATAAATGGCAATGTTTTAATGATGATAGTTTGTGAGAAATTCGAAATTAAATTTTGGACGTTTTACAATTCGTTTTGAATTACGATCAAATTTCGAACGTTTATATCTGTTTTAGTATTTATCAGATTTCGATGTATTCTTTACCGAATTGTAGAGAATACTTAGCTCTATAACTGGTACAAATTGCCATGTTCTATTGACAATAGTTAAGGATATATTGAAGGTTTAATTTTTGAGATATTCTAATTCGTTCAAATTTCAATCGAATATAACTCATTTCGTTTTTATCAGATTTCAATGATTTCTTAACCGAAATATAGAGAATAGTTAGCTGTATATGTACTATAAATGGCAATGTTTTACTGATGATAGTTCATGAGATATTTGAGATTAAATTTTGTAAGTTTTACAATTCGTTTTGAATTACGTTCAAATTTCAAATGTTTATATCTGTTCTAGTATTTATCAGATTTCGATGAATTCATTACCGAATTGTAGAGAATACTTAGCACTAAAACTGGTAGAAATTGCCATGTTCTATTGACAATAGTTAAGGAGATATTCAAGGTTTAATTTTTGAGATATTCTAATTCGTTCAAATTTCAATCGAGTATAATTCTTTTAGTTTTTATCAGATTTCAATGATTTCTTTACCGAAATATAGAGAATAGTTAGCTGTATAGGTGCTATAAATGGCAATGTTTTAATGATGATAGTTTGTGAGAAATTCGAAATTAAATTTTGGACGTTTTACAATTCGTTTTGAATTACGATCAAATTTCAAACGTTTATATCTGTTTTAGTATTTATCAGATTTTGATGAATTCTTTACCGAATTGTAGAGAATACTTAGCTCTATAACTGGTACAAATTGCCATGTTCTATTGACAATAGTTAAGGATATATTGAAGGTTTAATTTTTGAGATATTCTAATTCGTTCAAATTTCAATCGAGTATAACTCATTTCGTTTTTATCAGATTTCAATGATTTCTTTACCGAAATATAGAGTATAGTTAGCTGTATAAGTACTATAAATGGCAATGTTCTACTGATGATAGTTCGTGAGTAATTCGAGATTAAATTTTGAACGTTTTACAATACGTTTTGAATTACGATCAAATTTCAAACGTTTATATCTCTTTTAGTATTTATCAGATTTCGATGAATTCTTTACCGAATTGTAGAGAATACTTAGCTCTAAAACTGGTACAAATTGCCATGTTCTATTGACAATAGTTAAGGAGATATTGAAGATTTAATTTTTGAGATATTCTAATTCGTTCAAAATTCAATCGAGTATAACTCTTTTCGTTTTTATCAGATTTCAATGATTTCTTTACCGAAATATAGAGAATAGTTAGCTGTATAGGTGCTATAAATGGCAATGTTTTAATGATGATAGTTCGTGAGATATTCGAGATTAAATTTTGGACGTTTTGCAATTCGTTTTGAATTATGTTCAAATTTCAAACGTTTAGATCTCTTTTAGTATTTATCAGATTTCGATGAATTCTTTACCGAATTGTAGAGAATACATAGCTTTATAACTGGTACAAATTGCCATGTTCTATTGACAATACTTAAGGAGATATTGAAGATTTAATTTTTGAGATATTCTAATTCGTTCAAATTTCAATCGAGTATAACTCACTTCGTTTTTATCAGATTTCAATGATTTCTTTACAGAAATATAGAGAAAAGTTAGCTGTATAGGTGCTATAAATGGCAATGTTTTAATCATGATAGTTCGTGAGTAATTCGAGATTAAATTTTGAATGTTTTACACTTCGTTTCGAATTACGTTAAAATTTCAAAAGTTTATATCTCTTTTAGTATTTATCAGATTTCGATGAATTCTTTACCGAATTGTAGAGAATACTTAGCTCTATAACTGGTTCAAATTGCCATGTTCTATTGACAATAGTTAAGGAGATATTGAAGGTTTAATTTTTGAGATATTCTAATTCGTTCAAATTTCAATCTAGTATAACTCTTTTAGTTTTTATCAGATTTCAATGATTTCCTTACCGAAATATAGAGAATAGTTAGCTGTATAGGTGCTATAAATGGCAATGTTTTAATGATGATAGTTTGTGAGAAATTCGAGATTAAATTTTGAACGTTTTACGATTCGATTTGAATTCCGTTCAAATTTCAAATGTTTATATCTGTTTTAGTATTTATCAGATTTCGATGAATTCTTTACCGAATTGTAGAGAATACTTAGCTTTATAACTGGTACAAATTGCCATGTTCTATTGACAATAGTTAAGGAGATATTGAAGGTTTAATTTTTGAGATATTCTAATTCGTTCAAATTTCAATCGAATATTACTCTTTTAATTTTTATCAGATTTCAATGATTTCTTTACTGAATTATAGAGAAAAGTTAGCTGCATAAGTACAATAAATGGCAATGTTATAATGATGATAGTTCGTGAGATATTCGAGATTAAATTTTGGACGTTTTACACTTTGTTTCGAATTACGTTAAAATTTCAAAAGTTTAGATCTCTTTTAGTATTTATCAGATTTCGATGAATTCTTTACCGAATCGTAGAGAATACTTAGCTCTATAACTGGTACAAATTGCTATGTTCTATTGACAATAGTTAAGGAGATATTGAAGGATAAATTTTTGAGATATTCTAATTTGTTCAAATTTCAATCGAATATAACTCTTTTAATTTTTATCAGATTTCAAGGATTTTTTTACCGAAATATAGAGAATAGTTAGCTGTATAGGTGCTATAAATGGCAATGTTTTAATGATGATAGTTCGTGAGATATTCGAGATTAAATTTTGGACGTTTTGCAATTCGTTTTGAATTATGTTCAAATTTCAAACGTTTAGATCTCTTTTAGTATTTATCAGATTTCGATGAATTCTTTACCGAATTGTAGAGAATACATAGCTTTATAACTGGTACAAATTGCCATGTTCTATTGACAATACTTAAGGAGATATTGAAGATTTAATTTTTGAGATATTCTAATTCGTTCAAATTTCAATCGAGTATAACTCACTTCGTTTTTATCAGATTTCAATGATTTCTTTACAGAAATATAGAGAAAAGTTAGCTGTATAGGTGCTATAAATGGCAATGTTTTAATCATGATAGTTCGTGAGTAATTCGAGATTAAATTTTGAATGTTTTACACTTCGTTTCGAATTACGTTAAAATTTCAAAAGTTTATATCTCTTTTAGTATTTATCAGATTTCGATGAATTCTTTACCGAATTGTAGAGAATACTTAGCTCTATAACTGGTTCAAATTGCCATGTTCTATTGACAATAGTTAAGGAGATATTGAAGGTTTAATTTTTGAGATATTCTAATTCGTTCAAATTTCAATCTAGTATAACTCTTTTAGTTTTTATCAGATTTCAATGATTTCTTTACCGAAATATAGAGAATAGTTAGCTGTATAGGTGCTATAAATGGCAATGTTTTAATGATGATAGTTTGTGAGAAATTCGAAATTAAATTTTGGACGTTTTACAATTCGTTTTGAATTACGATCAAATTTCAAACGTTTATATCTGTTTTAGTATTTATCAGATTTTGATGAATTCTTTACCGAATTGTAGAGAATACTTAGCTCTATAACTGGTACAAATTGCCATGTTCTATTGACAATAGTTAAGGATATATTGAAGGTTTAATTTTTGAGATATTCTAATTCGTTCAAATTTCAATCGAGTATAACTCATTTCGTTTTTATCAGATTTCAATGATTTCTTTACCGAAATATAGAGTATAGTTAGCTGTATAAGTACTATAAATGGCAATGTTCTACTGATGATAGTTCGTGAGTAATTCGAGATTAAATTTTGAACGTTTTACAATACGTTTTGAATTACGATCAAATTTCAAACGTTTATATCTCTTTTAGTATTTATCAGATTTCGATGAATTCTTTACCGAATTGTAGAGAATACTTAGCTCTAAAACTGGTACAAATTGCCATGTTCTATTGACAATAGTTAAGGAGATATTGAAGATTTAATTTTTGAGATATTCTAATTCGTTCAAAATTCAATCGAGTATAACTCTTTTCGTTTTTATCAGATTTCAATGATTTCTTTACCGAAATATAGAGAATAGTTAGCTGTATAGGTGCTATAAATGGCAATGTTTTAATGATGATAGTTCGTGAGATATTCGAGATTAAATTTTGGACGTTTTGCAATTCGTTTTGAATTATGTTCAAATTTCAAACGTTTAGATCTCTTTTAGTATTTATCAGATTTCGATGAATTCTTTACCGAATTGTAGAGAATACATAGCTTTATAACTGGTACAAATTGCCATGTTCTATTGACAATACTTAAGGAGATATTGAAGATTTAATTTTTGAGATATTCTAATTCGTTCAAATTTCAATCGAGTATAACTCACTTCGTTTTTATCAGATTTCAATGATTTCTTTACAGAAATATAGAGAAAAGTTAGCTGTATAGGTGCTATAAATGGCAATGTTTTAATCATGATAGTTCGTGAGTAATTCGAGATTAAATTTTGAATGTTTTACACTTCGTTTCGAATTACGTTAAAATTTCAAAAGTTTATATCTCTTTTAGTATTTATCAGATTTCGATGAATTCTTTACCGAATTGTAGAGAATACTTAGCTCTATAACTGGTTCAAATTGCCATGTTCTATTGACAATAGTTAAGGAGATATTGAAGGTTTAATTTTTGAGATATTCTAATTCGTTCAAATTTCAATCTAGTATAACTCTTTTAGTTTTTATCAGATTTCAATGATTTCCTTACCGAAATATAGAGAATAGTTAGCTGTATAGGTGCTATAAATGGCAATGTTTTAATGATGATAGTTTGTGAGAAATTCGAGATTAAATTTTGAACGTTTTACGATTCGATTTGAATTCCGTTCAAATTTCAAATGTTTATATCTGTTTTAGTATTTATCAGATTTCGATGAATTCTTTACCGAATTGTAGAGAATACTTAGCTTTATAACTGGTACAAATTGCCATGTTCTATTGACAATAGTTAAGGAGATATTGAAGGTTTAATTTTTGAGATATTCTAATTCGTTCAAATTTCAATCGAATATTACTCTTTTAATTTTTATCAGATTTCAATGATTTCTTTACTGAATTATAGAGAAAAGTTAGCTGCATAAGTACAATAAATGGCAATGTTATAATGATGATAGTTCGTGAGATATTCGAGATTAAATTTTGGACGTTTTACACTTTGTTTCGAATTACGTTAAAATTTCAAAAGTTTAGATCTCTTTTAGTATTTATCAGATTTCGATGAATTCTTTACCGAATCGTAGAGAATACTTAGCTCTATAACTGGTACAAATTGCTATGTTCTATTGACAATAGTTAAGGAGATATTGAAGGATAAATTTTTGAGATATTCTAATTTGTTCAAATTTCAATCGAATATAACTCTTTTAATTTTTATCAGATTTCAAGGATTTTTTTACCGAAATATAGAGAATAGTTAGCTGTATAGGTGCTATAAATGGCAATGTTTTAATGATGATAGTTCGTGAGATATTCGAGATTAAATTTTGGACGTTTTGCAATTCGTTTTGAATTATGTTCAAATTTCAAACGTTTAGATCTCTTTTAGTATTTATCAGATTTCGATGAATTCTTTACCGAATTGTAGAGAATACATAGCTTTATAACTGGTACAAATTGCCATGTTCTATTGACAATACTTAAGGAGATATTGAAGATTTAATTTTTGAGATATTCTAATTCGTTCAAATTTCAATCGAGTATAACTCACTTCGTTTTTATCAGATTTCAATGATTTCTTTACAGAAATATAGAGAAAAGTTAGCTGTATAGGTGCTATAAATGGCAATGTTTTAATCATGATAGTTCGTGAGTAATTCGAGATTAAATTTTGAATGTTTTACACTTCGTTTCGAATTACGTTAAAATTTCAAAAGTTTATATCTCTTTTAGTATTTATCAGATTTCGATGAATTCTTTACCGAATTGTAGAGAATACTTAGCTCTATAACTGGTTCAAATTGCCATGTTCTATTGACAATAGTTAAGGAGATATTGAAGGTTTAATTTTTGAGATATTCTAATTCGTTCAAATTTCAATCTAGTATAACTCTTTTAGTTTTTATCAGATTTCAATGATTTCCTTACCGAAATATAGAGAATAGTTAGCTGTATAGGTGCTATAAATGGCAATGTTTTAATGATGATAGTTTGTGAGAAATTCGAGATTAAATTTTGAACGTTTTACGATTCGATTTGAATTCCGTTCAAATTTCAAATGTTTATATCTGTTTTAGTATTTATCAGATTTCGATGAATTCTTTACCGAATTGTAGAGAATACTTAGCTTTATAACTGGTACAAATTGCCATGTTCTATTGACAATAGTTAAGGAGATATTGAAGGTTTAATTTTTGAGATATTCTAATTCGTTCAAATTTCAATCGAATATTACTCTTTTAATTTTTATCAGATTTCAATGATTTCTTTACTGAATTATAGAGAAAAGTTAGCTGCATAAGTACAATAAATGGCAATGTTATAATGATGATAGTTCGTGAGATATTCGAGATTAAATTTTGGACGTTTTACACTTTGTTTCGAATTACGTTAAAATTTCAAAAGTTTAGATCTCTTTTAGTATTTATCAGATTTCGATGAATTCTTTACCGAATCGTAGAGAATACTTAGCTCTATAACTGGTACAAATTGCTATGTTCTATTGACAATAGTTAAGGAGATATTGAAGGATAAATTTTTGAGATATTCTAATTTGTTCAAATTTCAATCGAATATAACTCTTTTAATTTTTATCAGATTTCAAGGATTTTTTTACAGAAATATAGAGAAAAGTTAGCTGTATAGGTGCTATAAATGGCAATGTTTTAATCATGATAGTTCGTGAGATATTCGAGATTAAATTTTGAACGTTTTACGATTCGTTTTGAATTCCGTTCAAATTTCAAATGTTTATATCTGTTTTAGTATTTATCAGATTTCTATGAATTCTTTACCGAATTGTAGAGAATACTTAGCTCTATAACTGGTACAAATTGCCATGTTCTATTGACAATAGTTGAGGAGATATTGAAGGTTTCATTTTTGAGATATTCTAATTCGTTCAAATTTCAATCGAGTATAACTCACTTCGTTTTTATCAGATTTCAATGATTTCTTTACAGAAATATAGAGAAAAGTTAGCTGTATAGCTGCTATAAATGGCAATGTTTTAATCATGATAGTTCGTGAGTAATTCGAGATCAAATTTTGAATGTTTTACACTTCGTTTCGAATTACGTTAAAATTTCAAAAGTTTATATCTCTTTTAGTATTTATCAGATTTCGATGAATTCTTTACCGAATTGTAGAGAATACTTAGCTCTATAACTGGTTCAAATTGCCATGTTCTATTGACAATAGTTAAGGAGATATTGAAGGTTTAATTTTTGAGATATTCTAATTCGTTCAAATTTCAATCTAGTATAACTCTTTTAGTTTTTATCAGATTTCAATGATTTCCTTACCGAAATATAGAGAATAGTTAGCTGTATAGGTGCTATAAATGGCAATGTTTTAATGATGATAGTTTGTGAGAAATTCGAGATTAAATTTTGAACGTTTTACGATTCGATTTGAATTCCGTTCAAATTTCAAATGTTTATATCTGTTTTAGTATTTATCAGATTTCGATGAATTCTTTACCGAATTGTAGAGAATACTTAGCTTTATAACTGGTACAAATTGCCATGTTCTATTGACAATAGTTAAGGAGATATTGAAGGTTTAATTTTTGAGATATTCTAATTCGTTCAAATTTCAATCGAATATTACTCTTTTAATTTTTATCAGATTTCAATGATTTCTTTACTGAATTATAGAGAAAAGTTAGTTGCATAAGTACAATAAATGGCAATGTTATAATGATGATAGTTCGTGAGATATTCGAGATTAAATTTTGGACGTTTTACACTTTGTTTCGAATTACGTTAAAATTTCAAAAGTTTAGATCTCTTTTAGTATTTATCAGATTTCGATGAATTCTTTACCGAATTGTAGAGAATACTTAGCTCTATAACTGGTACAAATTGCCATGTTCTATTGACAATAGTTAAGGAGATATTGAAGGATAAATTTTTGAGATATTCTAATTCGTTCAAATTTCAATCGAATATAACTCTTTTAATTTTTATCAGATTTCAAGGATTTTTTTACAGAAATATAGAGAAAAGTTAGCTGTATAGGTGCTATAAATGGCAATGTTTTAATCATGATAGTTCGTGAGATATTCGAGATTAAATTTTGAACGTTTTACGATTCGTTTTGAATTCCGTTCAAATTTCAAATGTTTATATCTGTTTTAGTATTTATCAGATTTCGATGAATTCTTTACCGAATTGTAGAGAATACTTAGCTCTATAACTGGTACAAATTGCCATGTTCTATTGACAATAGTTAAGGAGATATTGAAGGTTTAATTTTTGAGATATTCTAATTCGTTCAAATTTCAATCGAATATAACTCTTTTAATTTTTATCAGATTTCAATGATTTCTTTACCGAAATATAGAGAAAAGTTAGCTGCATAAGTACAATAAATGGCAATGTTATAATGATGATAGTTCGTGAGATATTCGAGATTAAATTTTGGACGTTTTGCAATTCGTTTTGAATTACGTTCAAATTTCAAACGTTTAGATCTCTTTTAGTATTTATCAGATTTCGATGAATTCTTTACCGAATTGTAGAGAATACATAGCTTTATAACTGGTACAAATTGCCATGTTCTATTGACAATAGTTAAGGAGATATTGAAGATTTAATTTTTGAGATATTCTAATTCGTTCAAATTTCAATCGAGTATAACTCACTTCGTTTTTATCAGATTTCAATGATTTCTTTACCGAAATATAGAGTATAGTTAGCTGTATAAGTACTATAAATGGCAATGTTCTACTGATGATAGTTCGTGAGTAATTCGAGATTAAATTTTGAACGTTTTACAATACGTTTTGAATTACGTTCAAATTTCAAACGTTTAGATCTCTTTTAGTATTTATCAGATTTCGATCAATTCTTTACCGAATTGTAGAGAATACTTAGCTCTATAACTGGTACATATTGCAATGTACTATTGACAATAATAAAGGAGATATTGAAGGTTTAATTTTTGAGATATTCTAATTCGTTCAAATTTCAATCGAGTATAACTCTTTTCGATTTTATTAGATTTCAATGATTTCTTTACCGAAATATAGAGAATAGTTAGCTGTATAAGTAGTATAAATGGCAATGTTCCAATGATAATAGTTCGTGAGATATGCTAGTTTAAATTTTGGATGTTTTCAAATTATATATATATATATATATATTTACCTCTGTAAAAATGTTTGAGGAATGAGATCCATTGTGTTATCAGAAAAAGATTGAAGCCATATTAAATAACAATTTCTAAATATTGCTGGATATTTTCTTAATTGTTCAAAGAAGTCCATATTATCATGATCAAATATTAAAACTAAATGAACATTGTTTCGCATTCCTGAAAAGTAAAAAAATGAAATTAGGAATTAACAAGTAAGTAGTCCATATTCCTCGAATGGTGGATGTTTGAATAAAAATTTGGTTGCAATATATAATATTTGTAAAATGAACGATTATAATTTCATAATTAACTGCGCCACTGATCTATTTCAAAGTTTTGTCCGACTATTTTAATGCTACATATACTAGCATAATGCTAGTAAGACATTGCTAGCAGTAAATGAACCTATACAAACCTAAGCAAAAATTATCAATCACCCAATCTGTTGAAACAGATCCATGGGAGTTACCCCATGTTGTCTTAAAAACCTAACGGAAACTAATTTTTTATATTATTTGCATAGAGGAATGTCAAATATTTGTAAATAATGAAGTTCAATTCGAAAAATAATGTGCATGTTAATTACCTAGTATAAAAGCTTTATGCAAACGAGAAAAATATAAACACAGCAATATAATAAAATTAAATAAAAAAATAAATCTTACTTTCCATAAAGTATTTAATAAGTGTTCCTTCATAATTTTGTTCCATCATTAAAGCTTTTAATGGATGAATCAGAGTGTACAGTTCCTCTGAATGATATAATCCAAGCACCTGGAAAATTGTATAAAAATATCTTTTTATTGTAAATTAATTAATTTATAATATATTTTCTGGTATATATTTTATTTTGATTACTAGACCTCCCCGGAAGCGACAAGATTGTTTATCATGTACAAGAATTCTGCATTTAGAATCTGGTAGTCTTCAAGTAACAGAACTACTTGCTCGTTGTTAATACCTGCTAGCTGTATAACCTGTAAAATTGCATGATTGTTATTAGACATGCTACTGTTGCTGCTTAAAGGCCCAATTTTTAACAAAATGGTTGGCAGGACAAAAAGATATATACAATGAACTTGGTTATTAGTTTAAACACAACATATTGTGGTTTTATAATGTGATGGAAAGCTGAACTACAGTTGTGCAACTTCATCTAACGGATGAAGGAAGAATTCTGGTTGTTTTAAAGCGATCTAAGGATATCTAGCGAACTTTGGATTCTTTACGGGAAGTGAACGGCTGCCGAGAAAGTGCTGACTGCATCGATAGTGACGAAAGATTGCGATTTGTGGGGAAACGTTGCTTTTGTTGTAAAATTACCATTCTCTATTCCGATCTTTTTTTTTTCATTCAAAACTCGCTTAAAATGAATTAGTTGTTTACGAAAGCAGTAAGCAGAAGCTCAAGATATCTTTTGCGCTAGTAATGAGGCTAACGGATTAATTCTTCTAATATTATATGAATCCTGCTTCCTGCTTTATGGTTTTGTGAACTCTAGGAGGTTTAAACGGAATGCCCATACAAAAATTACACTCTTGAGTTGTCCATTTTCATTTTGGGTTAAGAGAATATTGATTGAATTATATGCGTCCAACAGGCTAACATTGTTAAAGAGAACAAAGAAGGCAGCTTTATTAATTGATAACAGAATCTAAAAAAAAAATGGGATACTTACACTTTTCAAATCATTTTTAAAATTATCTGTTGAATAATTGTCACCCAATTTTGGTGAGAAAACTGTTAAATTATTCATATGAGCAACTATCTGAAGTGCTGTCTTGCGACCAACACCTGCGCGTCCTGCAAGAAGTGCTCCGCCGGCTGGTTCCGTTAGAATGCAATCAAGAATTGAAATACAATCCAATAATTCGGGAAACACCAAAAGATTGTTGCTTCCACTGTCATTTGCTAAAAAAAAAAAAAGACAAAAAAAATGAATTTTAACAAAAAAGAGGTATAAGAATTTTGAGATAAACATTTTACTTCACTTAATAATGTATCACATTTACCACATGAGAAAAGAGAGCCATTAGTGGCTTTATTATTATTATTATTATTAATTATTATTATTAATTATTATTATTATTATTATTATTACCACGATATTCTGCACTGTGATCCAAATAGATTTATTGTGTCCCCAATGCACCAGCTGAGACCACTCAAGTGATGAAACAACTCACTTAGGATCTCAAGAAGAAATGGGAACCGGCCAACTCACCTCTTTCACCAATGCTCTCCATAAATACTTTTCAAGAAAGCTCCCCTAAGTTAAAGATATTGCATTCTAAGAAAGAAGATTCACTTCCCACACTGGTGACCATCCAGTCTTTTCAAAGAAGCCCCAATTAGAGCTAAGAAGCTCCCTCAAAATTAAGAGTAAGTGTCTCTAAAAATCACTTTAGGGACAAACATTCCCAGCGAATATTTGAAATATATAATTTGACTTAATCACAGTACTTTAGACAATGAAAGCTATATACTATATTGAGAAAACTAATAGATAAATAAAAAGTAAATAATGCGCTAATGTCCACTAACCTATTTCATTCATTGCTTTTTGTGTTAGTTTCATCCATTCTTTTGGATTATTAGCAGTAAGAGTTTTTCCAAATGGCGTGGTGCTTCCAGTTTTATCACAATTAAAATATGTACCTTTCATTAAAAATAGTTGTTGAATAATTTGTAAATAAGTTACAATTATTACTTTAAAATATTTTAAACAAATTCACCTTTAAAGTGTTCAATGTTCTTTGTTATTGTAAGATTATCTAAGATTTCTTTTTTCAAAATACTATCAAATTTATTTTGATCTTCGTCTTTTATTAGTTTATATCTAAATATTACTTTAGATTCAAATATAAGAACCTACAAAATTGAAAAATAATAAGTCATTTTTGTAACTGTTTGTAACCTGTTTCATTAACACTTCTGCGTTGAGATATTATGTGAAGAATATATTCATTTGCTTGGGAACGAAAGAACGCGGACTCCAAAGGAACTGAAATGTTAGAATAAGAATATGCCCACACTACGGGAGCGTTTTTAAAGTCTTTCAAATAAACGGTTGAAAGAAGTTTTACAGATTGCCAGGGTACTAAATTCCTAGAGTCGATTTTTAGTGCTGCAGAACAACTTAAAAAGTTCTGAAAGCCTTAATATTATTAAATAAACATTATCCAATAAAAAAGACAGCTAGACAAATTGCAGCATTATTCTGATGATAATCAACCAAACCTACTTAACCAACCAAAACAAAAGTTGTAATAAAGTACCAAGGTTTAGCTCTTTGTTGTGAGTATATCGGCGGTAAGAGATCTAGAAATATAATAGTGTCAGTAATATCTAATACCCACCACATCATTATAGGCTAACAATCGGATACATGGACCTTTCAAGGCATATGCTAAAATGAGACGTCGTTTATAAATTAAAGGAAGTCAGAAAACAAGCTGGTTAACGATGGTTCGGCGGTAGGTGTCCCAAAAAAGCAGAAGTATTCTCTTAAAATATTTCAGAATTACTTTTCCTGCGTAGTTAGTTATACAATGAATGTTTCAGCGATGGCGTAAGTCAGCTTAACAGTCTAGAGTATAAAGAAAGGTGTCTAAGTAAATTCTTCTGGAAATGTTTAGAAAGATAACATTAATTTAATTCACCTCAACCAAGGATTCTATATCTGGAATCGTGTGGCGGCTTAAGTTTTGGCACCATATGGATGCATCTCTTCCACTAAACCTGTAGCCGTGAGGTAAGCAATTAAATAAGGTTTGTACCTGTTAAAAAAATTATTTTTCATCTTTAGAGAGTTTGAAAATATTCTTACGTTTAATTTCCAAAATATTTTATAAACAGTGAATAGGAGTTAAATTGAGCGAAGTATTTTTAAAATATAAATTGTTCCTTGAATCTACTTTCGTTAATATTGTTATTATTAATAATTATTATACCAACCTGTGTACAAACATTTGAAATAATTGTTGCAATGGTCGGTGCAAAATTCGTTACTGTTGGAAGTAATTTCGTTGCCATAATACCATAAACATCTAGAAGATCCATGGCATTCGGTGGCCTAAAATAATTTTATATTATTAGACTAATGTAGATGCCAAATAATGCAATATGATTATGCTTCAGTTTCAACTGGGTTTTAGATTTGTTTTAATTAAAATTTTTAGTGATTCCTGATAGTAGGTAGATGATAGATATATGGATTAATATGAGAACTATGAAGTAATAGAGAATGGAATGTAGCCTAGTTTACCTCGAGTAATATATACGGTTATTCGTCAGAAATCTTGGTGGTAAACCTTCTACAGTGTTAACAATATACACAAAATTAACATTTTTAATGCCGATCCATTCTGAGTTTGAATCGTAAAATCCACGGTAAACTGTAATCTGAAATAAATAGAAAAATAACTTATCAAATAAAACACATAGATGCAAATAAATAAATACATATAACTTTGTTTTGTTTTTTAAAACTAGCAGTAAAAGTTTGCACCCAGAATCCTAATAATAATACAAAAAAAAGCTACAGTACACCTTCGAAGGGGTGATTAGTTTTTACATATAAAAATATTATCTTGAGCATAATGAATAAACGTATTTTTTACCTGTCTTAAAAATTCTATCAGCATTTTTGAACCCCATTTATCAGATTCGATGACATTAATGTCAGAAAATTGTATGATCAAATTTTCAGCATTTCTAGGGCGATAAATTCTCCCAGAACTGTTTGTCACAATCACACACACCTGGAATTTAGATGGAAGAATGTCAAAAGAATCTATTTTTATTATTTTGTGAAAAAAAAGAGATCTAAGTAATTCATTTAAAGAAACATTATTAGTTTAATTACTTGAATAAGTTTTTCCATTATATGACCTGGAGAGAGAAGTGCACTGCATTCAATTGGTTCTACATCAACATTTTGCATGTTTGAGTAGCAGTATTTTAATAAATTTCTGGAAAGCAGTATTACATTACTTATATTAGTATTAGTATTATTATGATTAGTATTATGTTTCATATTATTATTCATAGTATTATGTTACATATTACTTATTAATATTATGATTAAAAACAACACGAACTGTTGGAGCTGGATGTTAGGTCATATGTACTTTTCAGGTAATAAGGAACAGATCAGTTGAATATATTCCATGTCTTTGACGAACATACTTCGGTCTTTTGTCTGGAGTTTAGATCCTTACTTGGGCGTTGTATAAACATGGACTTCTACCAGTCTCTTTTTGTAGAATTTGTGAGAAAGAGGAGACACAAAAAATCCATATTAAGGGTTTGTTTTTTTGGAGTATGAAGAAATTAGGTTCTTTGGAGGAATAGGTTAAAGATGGAAGAGTTTAGACTTGACACAAGTCCGGGACAGCAGAGCCCAGCTTGTGTTGTTGTCTTTCTTTATACTGGTTTTCACATAAAGGCTTGCGATTAGAAGGGTTTGGCCCATACCCTCGGACGAATAATAATAATAATCTGAGCCTACAATGCAATATGCAGAAGTCTTGAATTTCTACAAATCTACAGTATTTGTTATGGAGCAACGCATAGGCGTTGAAACAGCACAACATAAACTCGTAAAATTGTAGCAAGTTTTTACTGGTCAAATTTATACAGTGATAAAAAGAACATTTATATGAAAGAAAGAAGCAGTCCATTGGCAACAATCAGCGATAAAACTAGTCGGTTTGAGGCTTTCAGGCAGAGGAGGAGGATGGAATTTACGATTATTGAATTGGAGTGTACAAGTCAGTCAGAGTAACTAATACTTCTAGCTCAAACGGAATATTGGATGCTACTTAGCATTGACTTGTTTCATGAAAGATTGTCGCCTGGAAAAAGAATAACTGGGTTTGGGTACGGTGTTGATGATTAGCTTGACCACAATGGGGCCCTGGACTGTCCAGTGACACCTTGCCAAAAGTGTTGGTAAATATTTTTTAAGTTCAGTAAACAGTTAAGGTTTTTTTTTTTTTTAAAAAAAAATTATTTATAGTAAGTAATTAATGAGAGTTATTTTGGTTTACCTTTTCCCGGAACCTCTAGGACCAACAAGCATGAGTGGTTCATCATTTACTAAGAATTTGCCAATAATATCGGCAGCCACTTTGAATTCTGCTGTTAATACAAGCGATGGATGCGATTCTAAATAATCACTTGACTTAGGATATTCACAAATAGTATCTCTTTCGCTATCATAGTGCAGATACAATGACTTAGAAGATAATAGAACTTCATTAGTAAGTTCAGTTACCTGGTAATCAAAATCAATTTTCTTTTTTAAATAAAAAGAAGTTCTAAAAAAAAGTTTCAAATTAAAGTGATCCTCTAACGCATTATATTCAAATTTAAATAATTATTATTCAATTTATATCGTTCACAGCTATAATTTACTAAATAAACGGAGTCCAGGAGTCAATGCAAATAATAAAGCTTGAAAACTACTTTTTTTTGTTGGGCTCGCCTCATTATTATTTATTTATTAAGGAACGCCATCTCAGGTAAGATTGGCAACCGAAGCTTTCTCAGTGCACTGCCAGCTTTCGGACAGAGTTCTCTTGTAAAATACTAACCATAAACAAGACAGCTGAAAAGTTATCTAGTAATAATATTATAACAACAACATAATACTTTACCATTTTGATAAAGTCCTGTTTAGCTGATAAACTTAAAAAACTTCCAAAACCATTAATAACCATTACACAAAAATGTGATTTAGATTGAACATCATTCAACAGTTTAAGGCAGGTTGAAACTATTGTAGTTAAACTTATCTGTACCACAAACGGTCCATGACTGGCCACCCATTGTAATACTGGAACAAAACAAAACAAAAATCCATTATTCGACTTATTTATTTATTTTTTGTTTATTTACAGGGTTGCAACATGAGTCTGTGCGAACCACTACAGCACTGCCTGATAAAAAAGGTCCTAAATGAATCTTACATTAAAAGATTTACATTGACCTTTCTAATTTGAACCAGGACTTAGCAGCCTGCGGAGGAATAGAGCCTTTCCTCTCTTTACTTCATTAATTTCATAACAAGCATTTTTGGCGTTAACAGCCTTTGTTTAAAATACTGAAAATAGCTAGCCGTTGTAACAGAAAACAATCGCTCGAATTTCTAAATGTAACTCTGCCATTTTTTTTTTTTTTTTTAAGTTGTACATGACTTTTCATAATCTAGTCCAACTAATGCTTGCAGTATACCTAAATAAGATGATGTGAAATGAAAAAAAAAAAATTATACCTTTCGGTAGGTAATCCTTGCCATAATGATAAGCATCACTATCTGCTTCTTGTGAATTTAACCAAGCATCAATCAGAGCATCCACTGTTAAATCTTCTTCACTGAAAGCAATTATATAAACTCAGTTGAAGGTATCAAAGATGAAAAGTAAAGTAAAGTAATTGCCTCTTTTTTCAGGCAGGCTTGACGTCCAACTACCAATTAGTTGTCGTGGACGGAGGCAACTAGCAAACATACTTTACTGTGAATTTCTTTTAATAACCATTAAATAAAATCCAAGGCCTAAGACCGGGAATCGAACCCAGAACTACAATGCATATTAGCTGTACAGAAATAAACATAGATCCTAAATAATGGACTTCTCTCATTAGATACTAAACCTCATAAAAATTACACCCATTCTTGAGATAGTAGCTGGAGAAGCATGTGTCAGGCTATCTGTTTCGAATATGAAATGTACATTATCTCCAAACTGGATACGCCAGCCAGATGGCAACGTTAGAAGATGATTGTCATCAAGAACTGAGTTCAACGATTCTATCCATTCCGGGTCAATATCACCATCACAGTGAATCCAGCACTCCATATCTATAAAGAAATCAATAATATTTTATCGTTGCATCAAAATTTTCAAGTCTGAGTGCCCTCTCCTAGGTATCTTGATTAAAATTATACAACGTTGCAAGAACGAAGGCTGGACTAGGAGAGGTTATTAAAAATGAGGACATTTTAGCGGCTGTGGATAGTGGACTGCAAATAAAGCCAGGATTAAATGCAAAACTTTTGCCAGAAGCATAACGACGTAGAGAGCCCTATTTAGCTATGATGGAGCTGACATAATAATGATAACCATTGGGATCGAAAGTTCTTCTGGCTTTAGATCTTCAGGCAATGAAAATAATTTTAAGAAAGAGGAGCTCACGTTGAAAATGAGGGACATATGAACCAATTTCTGCAGTAACAAATAGTTGTGATGAGTAGGTAAATGAAGTTTTTGAGCCTAAAGCTGGGCTTGATTATAGTAAACACTGTTTCGGACCTGGACTTGGTTTTCCAGATCATTGTAATCACCAAATACTGTCACTTTTTGAAAGGAGGAAGACTGTATGAAGGAAGAAGTATGAAGAGGGGGAGATTTTCCCTTTGCGCAACCAAATTCCAAATTTTGGGCGTATGTAGGAGTAAACACATTAGCCTTGCGCAGTGAAATAATGCCAAGTACTTAAGGGTACCTTTTGTGGTATTTTTTTTTGTTTTAAAAGCGCATTCTATTGGGTCACTTGCTTACTACTATTAACTTTTTAACACAAAAAAATTGTTATTTTGGTTTAATTGAGATTTAGAGAAAATGATGAGAAATTGCTAAAACTATTATAAATTATTCAAAATTGTGGCTGCAAAAAAAAAGAAAAAGTTACCTTGTGGTTCAGAGTAGACACTCTGAGCGATAGATGTGAGTACACCATTTGTCCATTGACTAGTATCCGCATCAATGAAACCCAGTAATTGAGTTTTTGTCATAGACTTTGGATTTACTGTATCGTGCCTAATTCTTGAACCCAGTTTCACTAGAGTCTACACAAAAAAAAAGAAAAAAAAGTCGACAGATTTCGGGTATACCAAAATATTGTTTTTTTGCTACTTTGAAAATGTCGCAATCGTTATTAAGATTCCTCAACTTTTTATTTTTATCCTTCAAATTAATGTAAATAGAAGTAAAGTAGAATTTATTGTAGTTACAGAAGGAAAATCTAACGTACGTTTTTGAGTAAAGAGATAACTGTTGATTTTCCACAGGCTGATGGACCTACAACCACAACGCCCATCCTCTGTTGCAGCTGTTCGTAAAGTTCTATACACTTCCGAACCTAATGAAAAAAGAAGGTCAATAGATCAGGATTGTCGATGAAGCAAATAGAAATGGAATGGTAGAAAATCCTTATTAAAAAAAGACGAAAACAAATAGAATAGGATAATAACAAAATAGTAATAAAGCAGTCAAAAGAATGTTAATAGTGTGCAACGAGAACAGGGATACGAATCTCTCTTCGTCGAAATGCCTTTAACATATTACTGGCCGGTCACATTCTTTAGTAAACAGCCCAGTAAAGATGTGCGGTGAAGTAGTTCAACTACGATTCCGTTTCACTCTACACTTGTCGACTAACCACATTTTCAACCATTTTTAATTAACTTTGAAAATGAAGACAAAACTTTTTTTTTGTTTGCAAACTCGGCAACTGAACAGAATAAGGTTGTTCTATAAAATTATTCAATGAAAATAAGTCACGATCTACGCAAACGTTTCGATTAAAATTTAAGTCTCCTAGTGGAATAATAACAAAGAAGGTGTTAACACATCTTTTGTTTTTTTAGCTATCTGTAATTGGCCTTTAAGGAGACCAAAATATAAGATGAAACGTATAATGTAAAATTGTAACTTGTTTTTTCATCCTCAACAATGGATCTTTCTATTTTAACATTTGATTAATATACGCCACGGAATACATGTTAAATTTTATTGAGAACTTGCAACAAATTTCGAATTTGCAATCTGTGGCTAAAATGCAGAATATCAAATTAAACAAAATAGTGATGTTACACATGAAATACATTTCTGCTCATTATTGTTATTATTATTATTATTACTACTATTATTTTTATTATTACCATTATTATTATTATTATTTATTATTATTATAACGATGGAATAATTATTTACAGCACCGGCGTTGCATTTAGAGTAATTTTTAGAAGTATTACTAATTACTACAGGTTTACACTTTATGTTTCTAGAGATTACTGAGCTAAAACAAAAATGAACCGTTTAGAAACATAATTGTGAAACAGTTTTTCTAACCTTGAACATGTTTTTAGATTAAAAATTAATAAAATACCTGTCTTTCATTGGCTACTATGCCTATTTCAGCTGCGGTAGAAATTAGCGTATCCTTCAGTGATTCATATGCGAAAGTTGTGAATCCTGTGCCAGGAAATACGTCCTTGATTAATCCTTCAAATCTGAGTCTATCATTAAATGTTAGTTTAGGCAGAGTATTTAGCCTTACAGCTTCCACAGCTAATTCCATCTCTATCTCTACAATTAAAGTGTAAAATTAAATTATAACTTAGCTTGCAAAGCCTTATTTGAAAGGAAGAAACATATCATTCTTAAAAAATTTTGAAAAAGTGAGTGTTCCTAGAAAGAAACATACATAAATAACTTGAACAATACAAAAAGTTTAGTGGAATGGTATTGAAATGTCAACTTTGAATAGTAAATTACTTAACTTTTGTAAAGGGATTTGAAAAAAGCATGCTTGCAAGCCTATATTTAATGAAATTGGTAGCAATATGTCTTAAAAGTAAAATTGCACTCAGATAAATAAGAATTAATTCTGAAATAATCTCACCTGGACTTGCTTCTTTGTTTGTAGTCAAGTGCTTCATTAGTGAATGGCCACAACTGCCTACCACAGTCTTCAGTGCTCGCAAACCCCAATCATAATGGTGATTTTGTGTCAATAACTTTCTGGTAAATTAAAGCATAAGTAAAACGAAATTATTAAGGTTTAAAAAAGAAAAACCTAACATATTCTCTTCGAAGGAGAAAATGGTCCCAACCAGTGGTCTTGGTTGTAGCAAAGTCTACAACGTATAAAAACACCGATATTCTCAACACTTACACAATAAATGGGGCATGCTAAGGTAATAAATGTTTACAATATCACTTAAGGGAGTCACAATAGATCTTTCAGAACAAATTGGGTTTGATTTAACAGCCATTTCCTGAAGAACGTTATTTCAGACTCAATAAACCTTAGTCAAGGAAATTCAGTTCTTGCGTAGTTAAAACTACCCACTTATAATATAAAGAAACATTTCTTAAACAAATTTTTCATTCTTTCCTTTTTGTTTTTCCAGAGACTTTTGGAACTAAAAGGATTCATTTTCAATCACCATTAAGACAAAATTAATTCACATGTTTCTGATACCAGACGTCAACTTTTACAGCCTTTTTTTTATCGCCTTTGTAAATGTTTAAAAAATATTAATTACGAATGTTAACTTATGTAAGACTCGTGCCTTTAACGTTTCAAACTTTTCATCAAATTTTTCTTAACAGCTTAAATAAAACTAATTTAAGGCTTACCTCCTCAACTCGTGTTTTTCAAGATCTAATAACAACCTTCTAAATGCCAGAATGAATGCCCATTCAAAAATAATAATTTTAAAAAATAAGGAATTATATTTTTTTCATTTCAATTCAATTTTTTTTTTTCTAAATTATGATTGAAAATGATTCTTTTAAATTACTGATTTTGCATAATGTAATGATAAAGAATTAATGTTCTTTTCTGTACATTTCAAATTTAGTTAGTATTCTTTTATCTTTTCTGCATTGAATTTGCATTTTCGTTTGTTTTCTGATTTATTTATTTTTGTTTTGTTCTTTTTTAATCTATGAATTGTCTAATTAATAGGCCAACCCCCTCTGTATGTCTTGTTGAATAGAACAGAGGTAAATGTAAATAAAATAATAAATAATAATGTAATGATACCACATTCTTAGTTTACTAACTTGGCCATATTAAATAATGTTACTAATTTGAAACCGATTTCTTCAGCCGCTTTAAATCCTTCACAATGAAGAACCACTTTAGCTATATCTTTATCATCTGGTTTAGTCATTAGTACTGGACGGAAAAGTTGTTTCAAATTTTCTGGCAACTTCTGTCGGCCACCATATCCTTTACCAGCTGGATTAAGTGTTATAAAGATACCAGCATTGTGATCCATTGTTACCTAATACAAAATAATAATAATAATTCATCTGATTAGAGAAACACATAAGACCGCTTACGTTTAAAAATGATCAAATAACAATAACATCTCATGAAAGGCATTAGTTCAGTTGGTAACGTTGTGGATTAGAATTGTTATCGGGTTCAATCTCAGAAGAACTCTGCTTAAAACAAATATTGCACATTTTATGTAATTACTGTTTTGGAAAAGTAATTATTGTAGCAACCGTTGTTTTAGGGAATGGTACTGAGTAAAACCTGTGAGACGACAAGTGATTGAAAGCTGAATTGTTGACAAAGATCTTTTTCGGTCAATGCAAGAGGGTAATTAGAAAAAAATAAAAGTAAAAAAATACATTTTGTGCTTTCGCTAGAACTACAGAGGGCTGTGAATTCCGATGGATTTCTAGCTCTTTGTTGCCATTCTATAGTCTAAATAGTACGTACTCTCTATGACACACCAATCAATCAATCAATAAAAAATCAATTTTGGAAATTTAAAACTATATTGCGATACTGAAAGTAAGAAAAGGTAGAGAAATAAGAGAAAATGAAACCAAACCTGTTTTTCAAGCAGAACAATACTGTTCGATTTAGTACGCAATCCTTCTTGTATTATGTGAATCTGTGATGATATTAAGGATAACGTAGTCTCCTCAAGGCGATTGAATTCATCAAAACACCCCCAAGCTCCACATTTTACTAATCCAATCATAATTCTGGTTAATGATTTAACATCTAAACCCTAGAATTTATAAATAGAATATAATTTAATAATGGATTATTAAACAGAATGTAAAAAAGGAAGATAATTTGTTTTTTTCATTACCCTGTCACAGTTGAATACAAGCACCTGTCTACCCAACAAGGAGCCTAAAGACTTGACCGACTCTGTTTTACCAGTGCCAGCCGGGCCGTACGGGTTACCTCCAAAACCCATGCTCATTGCCTGTACAACAGATTAAACTAGTTTGTCATATTAGTTATACAATATGTAAATTTTATATTCCTATTTTCATTATGTTTTCATTGTTTTTCTGATATTTATATGATTAATTCGTTATTCCTTATTGTTAAGAAGAAAATAGTACGAAAAGCAGCCAAAAGATGGCAGCAGAGGTTTGCAAATAGAAGACGTTTCAATTGAGCCCATTTAATTAAAGAAAATTAAGATTTGAACGGTTTTAGAGGAGAGTTTATTATTTTTTTTCCTACGATTTGTTTTTTTAATTTTTAAATCACAGGTGTTTCTGTACAAGTTCAATATAAAAAAACAGAACTTTTGACGAAAGGTTGACGTCCCAGTGAACCGGGGAATCCTCTCAACAATTTTAATAAAAAGAATTTGAACAGATCAATCACTATTTGATTGAAGGTATATGAAAACCATTTGAAAATCAATCAAAAATTCATTCTTCACGACACGCTAACATCTACTTCTGAAGTTTACAACTATATGATATTTTCATTAATTATCAAGCCATACAATTCACACTGCAATGACAAGTTTAGACAAAATCCCTAAAATCTTAAATATAAAATAAAATTATCGAAAATGATTTGCTGGGAACGTTATAACGTTTATAAGCGTAGTTGGCGTACTAAGAAATAGGCTACAGTTTCTGGAAAATCGAAGAAGACTAAATATACTCTCAGGAAATGTGCACTTATTTTCAATCATGGCATCAATTGCAGCTACTCGATTAATTAAATACATCAATAAACTTCTTGAACGCGTATTTTAGAGTAGTACTTACTTATGGTTCTATCAGATCAAAATTATTTACAATTAAAATACTTTCTTGTTCAACAAATATTAATTAGAATAATCGCCTAACAGTAGACCTTGAAGTTTGCCAAGATATAAAGGTATAAAAAAATTATAAATACACTCGAAGAACAATGAAACAAAATCTAAATGTTTTTAATTCTTTTTTTTAATTGTAACTTTCATTTTAATAATACACTTTAATTATGAATTTCCTGTACCTGGCATAAAGTCAAATAACATTTATCAGTTAGTTTTGTGTGTACAAGTTTGGGTGCGTTTCCTTGATACTCGTAAGAATATGCAAATACTGTGTCAACAATCTTTACAATTACTTGGCCATTATTATCTGTATAAAATCTAAAACAAAAGACGAAAACAAAAAATATATTTGTATATTTATTTGGACTTTCTTCAATTGCCGAAAGTTGCAGCAAAAAGATGTGTTCCCTCAATGGCAAAGAGATTATATCTTGTTCTGATTACAATCAGGTAACTGCAATAGCAGCCTTGCCTTCTTAATTCACGATTTTCTGTAACGAGGTAATATGCACTTTGTGTGTTAATTTGTAAATCCTCTCCTAATTCTATTAAGCTTTATTTGACAAAACTTGTTACCAATATTTTATTTTTATTACTGCAGTAATTAAAATATTTTAAATTAACAGAATTATTAAAGTACAGAGTTTTTCAATAATAACTTATTACTGCAGATAGCTTTAATAAATGTAATAAGTTTTGCTTACATTAATTATATTTTAAAATATTCTGAACTCCCAGTATAAAAGTCTTCTTTTCTCAAAGATGATTTGTAAACACCCAGATATATAGTATTTTTTTCACAGCCATTTAAATTAAAGAACTTAAAAAGGGAAATCTACTGGTTACAATAATACAATATAGAAGTAATCTTAAGTTTCTGACACCTAATGACAGTGTCAAGTTTGACACTCAGTCATGTACCTCAGGGAATATGTATTGAAGGTTTGTAACTCACACATCAGAAACTAAGTGTTGTACACGTTGGATCCTTCTATTGTGAAAAATATGTTGATTTTATTCTTGAAAAACGCATTATTCTTTCGTGAATACCATTAATTTTGAAATAGCAACAATTATTCTATTAATATAATACAAAAATATTTTTAAAAAAACACAAATACCTAAGTCGTTTTTGCCAGGCCCAGTCATCAATGGACGATACATTAGAAATAATAAGTTCATCCAATAAATTAATATGATATATTGTGTCCATAAGTAATGCTTTCAGCTTTAAATGTAGCAGCATATTTTTGCCTGAACCATTACTTTGTTCTGACCATTCCATTAGTTGTTTGGTATATTCTGTGTGTTGCTCCTTTAATTAATAACAAAAAAATATTTGCATTCTAAATATTATTTAATATAACAAAACAGATAATTACTTATTTAGAATACTAACCCTTAGTATAGCTACTTATACTATTGCAAATCTATTTATCATGAATACCCCGAAATCACTGCAAAAAAAAAAGTATAAATGGTGCTTACATCTAACTGATCACGAAATTTGCTCAGACTATTATTGGCGATTGCCTTCTCACAGCGACTAGTGAATGTAATTCTTTCTGCCAGGCATATAATCTGAGAAGGATACTGTACTGGGTCTGGACAGGCTAAATAGCTCAGAAGTTGAGCTTTTAAAGTTTCTTTTATTTCTAATGATAAATTATCTAGCCACTCCTAAAAAGTAAAAACATATTAATTAATATTATTATGGTTTCATACGATTGGTAGCATTCAAGTATAATGTGCTTTGAAAAAAGAAGTAAAAGGCTTATGGATCAGTGTTTTGAGGTAAGCAGACATTTGCTCCTAAATAAAATAATATAAAATATAAAATTGAAGGAATTGAAGGCACGCTTCTGGACCCCATAGCAACAATTATTCTATACAGACACAGACAAGTTAACAAGTTTAAAAATTGAATATTTAATAATTAAATTACTTCAACACTATCGGAAACTTCAACTGGAGATCTCAGTGGCACAGCTTCACCTTGTGCTGAATTAATAGTTGTTATCCTATCCTTTTCAAAATCAACAGTATGGACACCAGCAAAAATTTTCTTTAAATGTGATTGTATAATATTTTGCTTATTTGATTGGCCAAGTATTTCTAATAAATCTTCATCGTTAATAAAATAAAATCTCGGAAATCTTAATCTTTTTTCCTGTAAATAAATCAATTGAATTTACAGTTTATATTAAACAAAAAAAAAATCGATTGAGTAAAACAAACACATAAAAAAAGATACCTCCAAGAATGTTTGCAACGTATTCTGACATTGGTTTAGATTGCGTACTAATTGTTGCAATGCGTTTGTTATATTAACGATTCTCGTTATTGGTACAACTCTGTAATTGTTTTTCTTTATTTGTGTAAGAATGCTACGCCATTCCTTGTCAATGCGGCAGAATCTAGAATTTTCTAAAGTACCTCTACCGAATATTGGTTCTAAATACGCCCACCTTAAAAGCAATAACATTAGTTATACTTCTTAGTTTCTAAATTGATATTAAATCAATTGTATTTCATTTTGAAGTAGCTATGAAGGAGGGCAGTATTCTGTGTTTAGAGTTACAGGAAATTTTTGTAAACCTAAAGAATTTTCGAAATAGAAGTTTTACAAAACGTACAAACTTACTTTCTTTGTACTCTATTTAAATCTCTGAGACAAATATCAAGACTTGTTAATCGCTCTTCCCAAATATTCACTCTATCAGAAAATTGTGAAAAATTTGTTGTTCCTTTTATTGATTGCAACATATATTGATTATCACCAACCTAAAATTGGACTGCGATATAATTATATATAAACACATAAGTGTGATTTTAATTATTTAAAAAATAACATAAATAAGTAGGCAAACTAAATTACAGCAATCATCTCTCTAATTTACAAAATTTAGGCTGAAATTATCTCAAAGCTTGGCAACAAAATTTATGGTAAATAAGGATTTTAGATAAGTAGATCTTAGTAGCTCTTTCAATGTTCAACATTTTTATTAAAGAACATTTAGAGGATCGTAAGCTGCTCTCCTATATGCTGGGTTTGCCGATGAGATAATAATCTCCGCAAAGACAATTCAATGGACTTGAATTTGAAAGCAGGTAGACTTACAAATACTTAAAACAAAAACTATTAAAGTGAGACAAAGCCGTGAGACCCTACGACGAAAAATATTAAGATCTGTCCGTGTATAGTTCGACAAATATGGCAACAGACGTTGAACAGGAGATTTGGTTTGATTTCTGATATACCATCTTGTCAAACTAACCCACAGTATTCAGTAAAAGTGTAAGGATTACTGTTAATGCAATAAGATCACAGCCATTGTTGCCGCTCGTTGCATATAACTTAACCAGTAACATAATAAAATAGAAATCACCAGATCACAGAACAGTACAAACCTTGTTTAAAATATTTTTAATATCGGTAAGAAAATAGCAGCTATTTCCTTGGCTATCGATAAAATCAGATGTAGAAAACTGTGCTTCAACTTCCCAAGCATCTAACTCAGAAAGTGCATTTCTAATTACAACTTCTGAAGCAGCTCTGGAATTAAGTTCCTAAAACCAATTTTATACACGTTTAATAGATTTTTAAATCCTTTCATAATGGAGAATTCAGATAAAAGAAGAATTAAATCTATATAATAGGACGTACCTTTAAACTATCAGAATTTGTAATTACCCTCTCGGCCACTTGTAAAAAGTCTTTATATTTTAAATCTTGAACAGGTTTATAGGGTAACCCAAGCAATGTTAATACTTCAAGCCAATGATTTTCTGTAAATGTTTCACCTCTAAGATATTTTAAATTAGGTAAAAATTCCTGAAAAAGAAATTAGTCACAGTAAGAGGCAAGTAAAGAAATAAATAAAGGTCAATTTGAAAATTCTATTTAAAGGGTCTGTGGGAAAAATGTCAACTTGCCTACAACTAAGTATCTACCTCAATGTAAGATTCTATGTTATTCTGCTCTCACAAAATATTAAAGAACGTTAGGTTGCTAAAACTGGAACTTCATAACAAGCGTCTGACTGAGCTGAGTTTATTGATAACTATATCTCTCTTTTATTCTATAAAAAGAGGAAGAATTTTGATGGTATTTCATTTTTGAAATTGATTTTTTACTATAAATGCAATATGATGACTCCTACATTCGAAAAAGATGATCTTAGTTGGTTCTAATTAGCTCGGCTACCGTGGCGTCTCAAAAGAAATAGAACGTTGCAAAGAAAAATAGAGGCGAGATGTATAAAGTAGATGAATATAACGCCGAACCCAACGCTATTGAAAGTTGAAAGGGGATTCAATACAATGAGGTTAAAAGTAGCATTGGTGAACATTGGAAATGTTGGTAATGGCAGCAAATATTATTTTTCGTATAAAAAATATAGTAAAGGTAATTTTTGTAACGTTTCTTTAAGAATGTTGGAATAAATATGAAATAAAACTACGAGTCCAAGTAAGTGAAAAATTAATTCTTAAATTACCTTAAATAGATTGATGCTCATTAAAATTTTTACAGTAACAGCCGTTTTTGGAATATCTTTCAATTTTTCTACCCAATTGTCTAGATAATTATCTGTCTTTTGAAAAGCTTTGCTACGAACTACTATCCAATCTTCGTCAGATATTGCTTCAAGGCCTAAAAAATAATAATAATAAACAGTTTAATGTATGGATTCAGTCTAATCAGGCCAATCAGTCATTCTAACAAAGTTGAGAAGTTTGTTGAAATAAAACGCTAGAAAAAGTTTGGAATATTAGAATAGAATTCAAATAAAATGGATATATTATTGCTTTAATTGGCAAAAACAAATTTAACATAATCTGCAAGAGTTTCATTTCTGTAACCATACATTTAATGACTTTACAACCTGTTTCAAATAAATTTACTAAATAGTTAGTAGTAATAAAATAATACCTTTTGTTACTCAAGGCCCTTAAACCAATCAACATACGTCAGATATTTGTATGATATAACTAGATTACCCTTATGAATCAGATTAAGTGTGAGGGCACCCATCACGTGATTAGAATTAGAATGTAATTTAGGAAAGGGATTAGCTATGCTGATATCGTATTGGATTCCCACGCGGAGATCCCAGGTTCGAATCCAGGCTGCTGGCCCTTAGATTTTCTCTTCCTACGAGTTTCATACAGCGTACTTTTCTCCGAAAAAGAGAGAATACAGTACGATTGTCGGTGAAGGGCTTTAAAAAAAGCCTTTGACGCCTTTCAGGCGTCAGGTTAATCGTCAGGTCAAATTCGAAAACTATTTTGAGCACCAGCTGCGGAATTGGCAGTGGCTAACAACAACTTTAAGGGCTCATCTCCATTCTAAGGGAAAGGTGAAGTACGAGATATTGGTTGGATTGTTAGAAGGGCAGCCGATGTTGGACAGAAGCTATGAAATCTTTCTTCTTCTAAGCAAATGTAAATTTGATCCTATTTTGTTATTTGAGCTTACACCAAGAATAAATATTTTGTATTTTTTAATGCGTTAATAAGAACAAAATAAAAAAAAAATTCAGGGAATTGTTTCAGATACCATATGAAGTAAAAAATGTTAAGTGTAAAAGCAGAAATCTGATTGATCAGGTACCGAAACCCTAAAACTTTTAGAAGGGCCATTCACTCTGGATTATACTTAATATTTTTGAACATTACCCTCATTGAATTCTACAAGCAGTTTCCAAAGATCGTAGCAATTATTCAATTCTGTTTGCAGCGCCTCATTCATGTCGAATTCTGGAAACTTCATATTTAGTTTGGTAAAATCATCTCTGTAACATTAAAAACAAAGAATGGTGAATTATTCAAATATTTAATTAAATTACATGTAATAAAAATATTAGAGATTACTGTTAAGTTTTGGTTTACTACAGATTAAACTCCATCTGGCATTAACTCAATAGTTAATTTATACATTAACTCATCATTTATTAACTCACATTTATTTATGACGTATTAAACAAATATTAAAAAGAAGAAGAAGATTGCTAGCATATTATGCAAACATTAAATAGAATTAATAAATAAAAAATAATTTAGTAATAAATAAAATAAATTGATTCTACCAGAAAACTTTTCAAAGAAATTCAAACTGTTGATAAATACATTACATTTTCATAATCATTAATATTGAAGTTTTATAAACATTTTAGAAATTATTACAACACAATCGAGAACGAAGAAGAAAAACTAACATTTACTAGAAATTTTATTGAAAACGCAAAAAAATAAACTCTCAAAGAGCAAACGTTCAATTTAATGAATCTGGAAGAGATGAGTTCAATGTAAATAATTTTTTTTTTGAAGTATACGATGCATTATTTATTGAAATTAGTGAGAGTAGTTATGTGATCACCAATGAGGTTTCTTTTTTCTTTTCTTTAAAATAAAAAAAAATGCAGAAACAGTAATTAAATTCATGGATTACTAAGTATACGAATCTTGTCGGAAAAGTTTTACCTTTTTTAAAACTCTTGAAAGAAGTTAATATGTCAAATCTAGTCTAAATGTATATATTTTTAATTGATGTACTGATCTTTACTTTTTCAATTATAGAACCTTCCTTCTTTACAACTCATGTTCATTATGATTCCCGTATACGAGGGGGTACCCAAAAATAACCGGAATTGCGTTGCCGCGCATGGAGTTTATGTAGTACGCATTTCTGCCGCTAGACGTGTATAGCGCAATTCCTTGCCAGTTCAGTCCTGCCTGTGTTGTCTGCCTGGCTTGTTCTGTTCATCTGCAGTGATTGTTTTTACCAGCACTGTTTTGTTCTTTTTTCGTTTTTTATGATGGCAAGTTTAAGTGAACAACGTGCAGCTCTGAAATTTTGTTTTCTACTCGGCAAAAATGCTGCTGAAAGTGTTTTAATGTTGAAAACAGCTTACAAAGATGACGCTATGGGAAAAACTCAAGTATACGAGTGGTTTACTCGGTTTAAAAATGGCGACATGTCGATTGATGACAAACCTTGTTCTGGACGTCCATCAACTGCCCGAATCGACGAAAATGTTGAAAAAATTCGAGAGCTGGTGTTCACAGACCGTCGACAGACAATTGATCAACTGTCAAAGAGTAGTGGGTTATCTTGGAGCTCGGTTCAGCGAATTTTAACGGAAGATTTGGGGATGAAAAGGGTTGCTGCCAAGTTTGTTCCTCGAGTTCTGACTGACAATCAAAAAGAACATCGAGTTGAAACATGTCGTGCTTTGAAACAACAGCTTGAAACTGATCCAGACTTTCTGTCAAAGGTCATTACTGGTGATGAGTCATGGTGCTATGGTTATGACCCAGAAACAAAGCAACAGTCGAGCCAGTGGAAGACGTCATCTTCACCCCGACCAAAAAAATGTCGTCAAGTCAAGTCAAACATCAAAACAATGCTGATTTGCTTTTTTGATGCCAAAGGCGTAGTCCATTCAGAGTTTGTCCCCCCAGGTCAGACCGTCAATCAAACCTTGTATTTGGAAGTTTTGAAAAGATTGCGCAATAGTGTTCGCCAAAAAAGACCCGATTTGTGGCAAACAGGAGACTGGTTCTTCCACCACGACAATGCACCTGCACACACAGCCATCTCTGTTACACAGTTTTTGACTAAAAATGGCATGGTTCCGCTGCCCCACGCACCTTACTCGCCTGACCTGGCTCCGTGCGACTTTTTCTGATTTCCACGCATGAAAAAGGGCATGAAAGGTCACCGATTTGACAACATTGAAGAGGTCAAGAAAAAAACGAAGAAGGAGCTGTCAGCCATTTCTAAAGATGACTACAAAAAATGTTTCGAACAGTGGAAGCACCGGTGGGACAAATGTATTCGTTGTAATGGAGAGTATTTTGAAGGGGATAAGGTTATTCTGTAAAAAATTTGTAAATAAATAGCTTTTAAAAAATAATTCCGGTTTTTTTTGGGTACCCCCTCGTATGTTCTTTTTTTTCTCGAGAGATCCAAGGAATTGATTGTTACAAAAAGTTAAATTATCTACCAATCTCTTTTATTAAACACGAACTAGTCGGAATCAGTGACTATGATTTATTCACATTATTTGGCATATTTTTTTAATTAACTAAAGAATAACACACAGATCTAAACTCGTTAAACGAAAATCCTTTCTTTCGAAATTGGTACCTAACACTCATTTAACATCATATTCATTTTTCTTCTTTTTATTTTATTTTATTATTTTTAATGTAAGTTTTATATTTTTGAATATAGTTCTTAAATTAATTAATTATATTAAATTACACGTTTGCAAAAAATCGTACTGGATTTTTTGATTCTGATCAGTTATATTCAAATGGTAGGTAAATTCCTTTCATAATGCCGACGCTGTTTTGAGGCCTACTTTTTTGCAATTAAACTCAGATTTCTGCATCAATTTTTAACATAACCCCAATTATTGTATACCGTTCGAAAGGTGATCGTATGTAGATGTTTTTCCTGAATAGTGCACGGTTTTTTCATATAAAATGTTTTTGAGAAAAATGAAGTCAAAGTTTTTGGAAAAAATTAGAAACTTGCTATTTCTTATGTTTGAGCCACAAAGTAAAATACTTAATACTATTATTTTGAAATACAAATTAGCTTATTTAAAATGAAATTTAACCTTCTTTCTAACGAAATTATTAAAATAGCTGTAGCTTTAATAGTTTGAGAAATATAGACAACTTTTTGCTAAAAAGTAGTAACACCTTGAAAAAACATAAAATTCAAAATATCTATAAAACGGAACCGAATCGAGCCATAGTTTATATGGAATTTTTTGTTGCAAATGATGCCCAGAATCGCCTCCCGAAGTTACTGTAGTCTTATGCTGAACACCCTGTATAATAAACATTTGTTAAAAGGTCCCTATAATACAAATACGTCTAAGGGGCGCATTTTTGTAAAACCATGAATCAAACTATATAAATTTTTCACATACACCGCTCAAAGACCGCCAAACTTAAGCAACCAAAATGGGCATTTAATTATTTTTGGACCAATTCTCGGCTAACCAAAATGAGTTACAAACTATACTACTACCAATAAATTTGTTTAATGGAGAGTGATAATTGTGGTTCGTTTTAGACAAATAACAAAAAAAAAAAACTTGTAATTATAGTGGTATCAATTTAGAATAACATTATACAAAATAAAAATAACCTTAATTTAGAAATTTTCTGTAAAATAATTTCCCATTGTTGTCTGGTGTTGTTAACCAGTTCGAGACTGTCTGCAATGTAGCGGTCAGTGATCTGGATTTCGGTCAACTTATCTTCATTTGGTTTCAATTCATTCCATCTCAAGACGAAACGTTCCATCTCTGTTATCATTTCTTCAGCTGTTGACGACAATCTGTCTTTCAATGATTCTTCCTGGAAATTATTATAATGAAGCTTTTTGTTTAAAAAAAAAAAAATTAAATAGTTCAGCAGTTATTTTGAAAGGATGAAATTTCTTAAATACTGTTCTATAGTTGAACTCAAACTATCGCTAACTACTGCTAGAGCAAGTATTAGAGATGTGAACTATTTTACGCGGGAACTATTGCAGGATATAACAATGGCCTGCTTTTTATTCTCATAATCCTCATCCTTCTTTTGTGCCCTTCGCCCACTACGTTTACCATACGTTTCTTATTAGCTGTGGCCCTTTTACTTTCAGTTTGTACTTGTATCATCTTAGAGAAGATCTCACTTACTCCAGGGATAAAGGTCCTTAAAGGGCGCAGGCCTTACCCACTACAACTCTCGACCTGTCTCTATCATTTGCCGTCGTTCTACAAGGCAACACTAGCAACCAAGGGCTTCTAAATCGTCCTGTAAATCCTGTAAATTAGTCGAAGGCCTGCCCCTTGGCCCTTCCACTATCCGGTTTAAATGCCACAGCCACCATTATCTACCAGTTTTCCATCCCAGTATCGTAAGTAAGGAAAATATTTGTTCCTATGGTGCATTTATCTCGCCAAAATCAACACTGATACCAACCTATCTCAGTATAGGAAGTTACAAAATGAAGTAACCTTACACATTTAACATTAGAGGGGATTTCATAAATGCAGTTTATTAGCGAGTTTCCTCTGTATTAAATGCAATCTAGCTGATCTCATTTTTATAAGATGAGCAGATAATAGCTGTCTTCCAATTAAATTAGATTTTTAAAATCTATCCTGATTCCTATGTTCGTGTGGAGACAGGCAGAGTCCATAGTAGATTGAAATTATTCAAAAGAATGGTAAACTGGTTTATTAAAATATTAAATATGAATTCAGACTGTTTACCTAAAATAGTTTATAATAGAATGGCAGAATTAGAGAAAATTAATCTTCTATTTAATTGGTACAACACATTTAAATTGTATTTAATTTCTGTTGGTAAAGCAGTAGTGTTGAACATCCAAAGTGGTTCACAAATATTAAATATTAAAAATGGTCTTTGTGAATCTTTTAAAAACTCTCTAATTTGTAAAGATGTTGAATTTGTTGTGAACTCTTCGTTTAATTTACATTTCCGTCTCTGCAGTTCGGAAGTTAGAGCAATGAACCATATTAATAAACTGAATTTGCCATTTTCAAAATTTGAATTGTAAAAGAAAGATAATGTTTTTTAATTTGTTATGAAGTCTATTTTTTTTTGATTAGAACTATTATTTTCTGATAAGTTGATATTTCAGTTTGATTTATATATTCTGTTTGAGAACTTAGATCTTTCTGTTCAGTTTCAATCTTTTATGTTTCTGTTTTTATGAACTGTAATGTTTACTGTAATCACACCAACCCTTTGTATAAGTTAAATCTTGACACGAATAAAAAGTATTATTATTTATTATAATAGCTGCCTTCCGCAGGCATTTCTTCTCTAGTACAGATTTTTAAGGCCGATTTCTTGTGCTCCTTTCATCAAATCCTGTTCAACATTTTTGGAGGAAAGTTATCCTAGTCAAGGGATTCGTTCTTTTGCTTCGCTCATTCAAACACTTCCACTACCGGAGGCTTAATTTCATCTCCCACTAAACTTGGTATGAGAAAATCATCTTACAACTTAGAATGAAAGAAGTGATCAGACCATCTGTTGATTTTTGTTTTCTTTTTTCTGAGTAGCGAGCAGGCAATTCTCGAGTCGATAGATAACAGGTACTCATTTACGCTTGGTTTTTTCGCACTTTACCTCTTAACTCAAATTCCTTAGCAGCCACGTTCAACTCTAGAAAGATTAATTTTTACACATCCTACAAATATAGCCACATCCTCGGTGAAAGCTATTAGTTGCACCACAATGCTGTACAGATTGTCACACAAATTGGTTGACTAACTCCTATTTACAGCTTCTAATTAGATAAAGTTGGTAACATTGTTTATTTTATTTTATTTATAAAATTACGGGAACTATGGAACTTTAAAAAATTCTGAGCAATTTAAAAATGATCAAGGTGAACCAGGGTCTAACTAACACCATCCTCAAGTATTATCGACTAAGTATGCTGTAAGGTAGCGTATTTGTAAAGGAAGTTGGTTTTTCTATTGTTGATATGCCCGGAAGGGCAATTTATACTCGAGAAAATGAGAAAATAACCCGCTGACATTTGATTCTTGTAGTCTTATCGCAATAAAAAGCAAAAAATTTACACAATTGGCACATTACCTAAACTTGCTCCTGCAATAGAAAGATATACTCGTAAACCAATACCTGTCGGCTCACAACTATGTGGAAATTTGACATGACAATTTGAAAATTGTCCCATAATGACATTATATGAGGTACATCCGGCACGGTTTCTTTTGTCCATGTTCGCAACAGTTGGTTTTTAGTGTCCACTTCATTAATCAATTTAGAAACCTGCAATATCCATTTCAATATTAATCTAATAATAAAAAATTTATCTCAAGAAAATCCTTTGGCTTATAATTCTTTAGAAATTTCTTTGATTTGGCGCTATCCCATGTACAGCTATTGAAGTTTTCACTCTTTGATTTTTTAAACTGCCGAAATAGAATAATAGGATTGGCAACACAGGCTTCGAAGGGTTGAAAAGAACCGATTTTCACTGGTTCATCAGTCTTTTTTTTGGTTACCTTTGATTCTTTGAGGCCCTTGAATCCAGATAAAGGGTTCACTACTTTTTTTTCTAGCCCTAAATCATTAAGTCTACTTCTACAGTCTTGTATCAGCTCTCATGAACACTCCTGCTTTTTCCTAGAGCTTTCAAAACGATCTGATTATACGATGATATTCTTACTACACTAAAATGCTTGCCTTTAGTTACTTCAATCAAGCAACACTCAAGGATTTACACGACTTCTGCGTAAAAAAGCAGTTGTCAGACGTCCCAGCTGTGAGCTAATCTTCATATCCTTATCTGTTATCTATTCCAAGGACTATACAGTGAAGAGAGAACGGTTCTAGAACATTCTAAGGTGTAAAGAGAGGTAGAGGAACCAGTAAACATGACCAGATTAGTGTAAAATGCGAAATAGCGAGCTGAAAGAACGTTTGTATGTTCATTTGTAATTTTTTGAGATTAATTTTAAATGCATGGTCATGCTTTATCAAATTAAACCCTCACAGTGTTACAGAATGAATATATGTAACGGTAGACAACATTTATAGTAATATAAAGTGCTGAAATAACATGTGATAGTGAAGTATATAGAGTGGTAATTGTCGAACCTAATCAAAATGGCCGGAAGGTTGAAGTAGGTGACAGGCTTTTAAGTACCTGGGAGCCTACCTCAATAAGGACTCATTTATATAGAGGCGTTATTAGGGAAAGAATAGGTTCGGCAGGGAGGTTTTTCTTACCTCATTAAACGCCTTCTTTAAAAAAGGAAACGGGGGAAGAAATGGCAGTTTTTAAGTCAACATTCAGGCCAATCAGACTTTCGAGTCCCTGGAATCTTACAAGCGCTATAGAAATGGTCTGTCTTCGACGAGTTGAACGTAAAATCAGAATGGGCGAGTTTAGGACACCGATAGCAAGCGCAGGTGTTTCGGCCAATTTATGCGAACAGAAAATAATAAATCTTCAACTTACTTCAAAAGTTTCTTCAGATAGTAAACGATGATTGAAATGTGATTCGTTGATGTCTTCTACACAGAGTGGCGGCTGATCTATTGTAGTATAAGCTCTGTCCAAAAAGTTCTGTATGGTAACTATATCTTTTTTGAGTGAAGTACGTAGCCAGATAGTTAAGCCACTCCAATAACGTCTATTTTGACTTTCAATTGTACTTCTTAAATTGTCCAAATTGATCATAAAACATCCAATCTGTTTCAAGCTTTTAACAAAAATATTCATTGCGAAAATATTTAAAATAATAAACTAAATAAATACGTATTCATTTCAATATTTTAAAAATTATTTAACTTAAATCAGTAGTTAGTTAACGACTTACATAAAAAATACTGTACATATTCCAATTTTTACAAAATATATTTTACTACAAAACAATTACTGTATTATATTTACTGATTTTCATTTATTTACACTCTTTAGTTATTTTTTTTTTTTTTTTTTTTTGGCGCATCAACAGCTGAGGTCATTAGCGCCCGGAGCTTTTTCCAGTGCACTGCCGGCCTCCGGACAGTGTTCTCTCGTTACAGACAACACTGTCCATCACCGGACAGTGAGCTGTAAGAAGCTCCTAGGAAGAGAAAATCTAAGGGTCAGCTGCTGGATTCGAACCCGGGACCTCCGCGTGGGAGTCCAGTATGCTAACCTCATAGCTAATCCCTTCCCTCTCTTTAGTTATTATTTTAACATAATAGTTTTAATTATTTGGTGAGAAAATGAATTCTTAAGCGATTAAATAATAATTAAAATAAATCAGAGGATCAATACAAACATGTAGACTTTTCCAAAATATAGTTTATGTTTACAATGAAAAATAAAAAAAATAAAAAAAACAATGTTCGATTTAAACAGATAATGGTTGCAAATTAACAAATATTCATGCGAAGAAAAAATATATGGATTTGGGCACTAAATGTTGAATATCTCAATTTCCTTTTTAGTTTGCTAAATGAACCATTCAAAACTTCTAAAGCTTTGTTAGCTTCGCCTTGTAAATCTAATCGTCTTGTAAATAAAAATGGCAGACAGATTACAGAAATGGTAATAAAGGGAGATTCTATAAAACTATGGCAAATCAGTTACCTAGACAACCATGGTCTAAGGGGAACTGTCACTAATAAATGGGTTGTTATGACAATAAGCAGGCTGAGAGCGAACCACGCTGTGTACGGATCGTACCTTCACAGGATCAACAAAAGGTCCTCTCTCCTCTTTGCGTAGATTGCAATGAGGAGGAGGATTTCAAATATAATAATGATACGTCCACGTTATGTGGTAGAAAGGTAACGAATGTTTGACGACATATACAGGTATTTAGATGCACCATTTCGCTACGAAGACATAATATTCTCCACACACATCTATGTGCTTAAATCTATAGCAGAGCTAGCAATGAAATATTAATGTATTTAAAAGTTATAGAATGAATGCAAGAAAATGCTTAGAGAAGGATTACGTGATTTTAATTTCGGTTAAGCTATAAGGATGGCAGGAATATAGAGTACTGATTCATCCATTAGTTGTAAGGTTTATGTAAATAGTTGTATATAGTAGAGGGATGAATGTGTGAAGCGAATGTATTTATAAGTAAGAATGGAGAGTGAGTGATATTCTAGTGATAAGCACCTAGACGATGCTGGCTGTATACATAGACGATCTGGCTGTATGGCGAAAGCCAATACCAAAAAAAAAAATTTGGTACTTTTCCGATAGCCGGGCGCAAATGTCGCCAATTGTGAACCAAACGCGAACCAAGTCAACGGAATAAAAGTCGAAAACGTTCAACTATAAACAAATATTAATTAATATTAAGCAAAACAAGTTCAACTATAAACAAATATTAATGAATTATAAAGAAAACAGTTTTACCCAAAACTGTTTTTCGCTTGCGCCCGGCTAACGGAAAAGTACCAAACATTTTTGTTTCTTCTCTGGTGTAAACTTTTTCTTTTTAAAAATACTTTTCTAACAATTTTACAGCTAATCGACATAGTCTAGCATTCTTGTCTTTAAGTAATAGCGAATCAGTTTTGCAACTGAGTAAAGGTAAAGAAACTGCTTAGATTAAAACATTTAAATCCCTGACGGCCTCTAACAAAATACTTATTATCAACCACAGTTAATACATTTTTGTTTGGCGAATTTTGTAAAGGTTCCTTGCCTGTATTCTGTTGATTATTATATTGTTATACTTTTAAGTATGCAAAGAATAGACTTTTCACTATTTCTTCGTTTTCTGGTTCTTTAAAACACGCATAAATTTCGGTTGTTGGAGTTCTTTGTTACAAAAAATAGACCTTATTTGGAGTAATTCAAGCGATACGGAATCGCCTTCTTTAAGCTTATCTAAAGCGTCCATACATTCCTTTATCTTCCTTAATCTTGATAAAGCTAAACATTTGAGTAATTTGGCACATTCGAGATTCGGTTGCTTTAACAATAGGTTTATCAGCTTCGATTTCTGCTTTCTTGTTGTTTCCAACATTCAAACATTCATAAATTAGTGCCTGTCTTCGCTTTTCAATCATCGAAGAGGTTTCCATTTTAATATGTTTTATTTTTTAAATAAATTACACTAAAAATAAACATTATTTTTTTATAACTATAATTTTAACGTCAATTTTTTATAACCTCGCACTACAGTTTTTGCAACTTAACCTTACTCACACAATAGGTGGGCGCTTAAAACTAACAGCATAACCCAACATAACACATTTTAAATACGAACTTGAGTACGCAATTATAATAAATAAATTTTCATTGTATTTAACCATAATCAAGAAGTAGTTAGTATATAATATATATTTTATAATTTAGATAAGATCAAAGACCAAGAAAATTTTACTTTTCAAAATTTTATAAAGCAAAAAGAGTAGAATAATGCTTATACTTTGGGGGGGGCTTAACTTCCAAACTAACAAAAATACTTTGCTTAGTTACTCACTTTGATTACAGCTATCAAACGAAATAATTATAATGAATGAACAAAACAGAAATTTAGATGAACAAAATAACTAGGCTAAGGGTTAGCATACTGGATTCTCAAATAGCGAAGAATCGGTTTCTTAATTCTAGCTGCTGGCTCTTAGATTTCCTTTTCATAGGAGCTTCTTAAAGCTCACAGTCTGGCGATGGGGTAGTGTTACCCGAAACGAGAGAACACTGCTGGGTGGCTAGCGTCCACTGAAAAAAAGCTCCGGGCATCAATGACATTGATTTTTTTTTTTTTTTTTTTTTTGAAGTTTTGTTGAAATAGAAATGGCCACGTAATTTTTCAACTTTAGTTTTAAAGATTGGTGCTAAATGTGGTAGTTTCTACAGTTGAAAATGATTCAGAGTGGATTAAACAAGGGAGAATATATAAAAGGGATCACTAAAGCACCACGGTAGTCGAGCGGTTATTAAGTATTGTGGTAGCGATCGATTCCCAGTCTAGGCCTTGGATTTAATTTAATGTTTAATGCGAGAACTTTGTAGCAAAAGTATGTTTGCTCCGTCCACGACACCTAGTTGGTAGTTGGACGTAAAGCCTGTCTGAAATAATAGGCATTACTTTACTTTTTTTAACTTTAAAAGGTATCTCATTAGATCCTGGTTTCTCCTGAATACCTAATTTAAATATTTGATTCATATCAAAATGAATTTCCATACCTAAGAATGTAATCTATAAGCTAAGGATCAGGGGCAGCTCTAGCTCGTGTAGCGCCCGTGTGCAATGAAACCCTGGCGCCCCTAGGCCTGACCCCCCCCCCCCCCGCGGCTGTAACTATTAACTTTGCCGTCGTAACAAGAAAGCTTTTTCATATCCAACAAGCTATTTTATAAGTAGGTATAGCTTACAGTATGGTATTAATTACGGCCTTTCTTCTTATGACGGCAGAATAACACTCATTGTTTTTATGCCTGTAGCACATCTATGGTCCAAGACGATGCTCTTAGCTGTCTCAGGGAGCGCCGCGGCGCCCCCTGAGACGGCGGCGCCCGTGTGCATTGCACACCCTGCACTATAGGTTAAGCCGCCCCTGCTAAGGATGTTATATAACTTCAATTTTTAAAAACGCAACGAAAGTGTTATGCATGATATCGTCAGGATTAACAGAGCAATTGCAATTTAGGTAGACAACATTAGCTATGCTACAAATTTTTTGAGTACTTAATTTATTACAGGAACTAAACTAAACTATTCTAGAAGATTTTAGTGATGAAAGACAAGCTGGAGCTCCACTACATTACAATCGAGATTTTAAAGTCCCATCTTAATGTCGATATCAACAAAAAATAAGTAAAAATAAAGAAATTAAAAAAAAAAAAGCGTCAGAAATGAAGATGTCTGAAATGTAAGAATGGGTAGGAAATATTCATTTTTCCCCATGGTTTCATGCAACAAATATATCAGTTGATTTAAATTTAGTTTGGCGTAGGCGTATTAGCTAAATCTTTAATGTAGTGTTCCAGGTTTCAAAGTGTAGTTTAATTTTATGTAAACAGCGGTGAATTGTAGAATAAATGAGTGAACAGTATGTTTACCAACATTTCTTAGATCAAGAATAGACCAAATGTTGATAAATGCTCTGTTTACAATACATTACTGTTTGATCAAAGTTAAAACATTTTATTTATCAAAATTATATTAGAATTTTCTTTATACTTCCTACAAAAATATAGTAAAAACCACTTTTTGTAGTCGGGAAATCTCAAAACATATATACAGGGTGACCAAAGTTATATGCTCCACCCACTTTTTTTGTATTAAAACTTGCACTTAAGAATCTGTTCCTACTGGGCACTATCAACGGATAGGCAAGCCAAAACTCTGGACTCCCACGCTCTGTTTGTAGCAGCACTTATGGTAGCGAAGTCAAGATCTAGGCAGACTAGAATTATTCGACGTTTCAGATCATCGATTGAAGCCACGAGATTAAGGATACTTTACACTTTATTTTTTTAGGTATCCCCACAAAAAATAGTCCATTGGGGTTAAGTCCGGAGATCGAGGTGGCCATTGGATGGGACAATGAGAGACCCTAAGCACTTTTCATGGAAATTTCTGCCCAGCTAACCTCGAACCACTCTCGCCGGGCAACCATCTTGTTGAAAATACATATCTAGCCGACGTTGTAGATGAACATCTTCAAGCAGAACTGGCAAAATGTCTCTTAAAAAAAAGTTAAATACCTTTCACCTGTTAAGTTCTCTCTTTAGAAATATGAACCGATTAGTTGATTTCCTAAAACTCCACACCAAACGTTTGTATAAAAAACAACCTGAACGTCGAATAACTCTAGCCTGCCTAGATCTTGACTTCGCCACCATAAGTGCTGCTACAAGCAAAGCGTGGGAGTCCAGAGTTTTGGCTTGCCTATCCGTTGATAGTGCCCAGTTGGAACAGATTCTTTAAAAAAAATAACGTAATTTTGACAATAAACTGAAATTTGTTTTTCATATTTTAAATTACCATAACTTTAGAAAAACTAAACCGATTTCAAAAATTTTTTTTGTTTTTTTTTAGGAGCTCAAATACTATAAAAATGTGCAACAAAAAATATAACGTTCCATTTGAAAAACAAAAGTTGGATGCTGTATCTCGAGATATTGGGGTTTAAAAAAATGGGTCAATCACTGAAAATAAACTAGACTAAAAATGATTAAATACGTGTTTTTTATTTTTTCGAAATTTCCCGCCGTTAAAAAAAAAAGTGGGTGGAGCATGTAACCATGGTTACCCTGTATATAATTTCTAAAAACACAAAATAGAAATGTGCCCAAATGCAAAAGTGTACAGAGAATTTATAGATACAAGATTTTCCTTTCACACAGCCAGTGAAACTCCAAGCAATTACTTGAAATGTGCAAAACAGTGATTTTTTTTTTTAATTTTGAATATTACCTAGGCAATCTGGCTACTTGTTGTCCAAAATATTTAGATGCCTTAAAATTTTGAGACCAATCTTCTGGAGTGTTAATTTTCTCCATTAGTGCATCAATATTTTCTTGACTAAGTGCTAACCATTTATACCATATTCCTTTAAATTTTTCTAATTCACGAAAATGTATTTCAGCCTGTGCATATATTTGGGGAAATAATGCATGATTGCTAGAGGAAAAAACAAAACAAACAAAAAGTAAGAAATATTGTTATTTAAATTAAAGGTAATAATCACAACAACAAACGGATTTAATGTTAGATTTTAGAATCTGGGTAGAATGCTAAATATAAATAATTACTATCATTATTTTATATTTATTCATTTAAATAATTTGTTTCTTGTTTCGTTGTTTAATAATTTGAAATAATATTCATTTCTCTGGGAGGTTGAACTAGGCTTGTGATAGTGCCTGTGTCTAACACGGGGAAGGTTGACAATTAAAAAAATTTACGTCCTTTATAGAGAATAACAAGAATAAAAGCTAAAAAGTGAAGAATATATTAAATTTACGTATGTATTTAAAACATATTTAACTTTAACAAAAATTATATGCATTTAGAACAAATAATGTACAAGTTACACTTGTATGTTAGAAAAAACGATGGATATATTAATTATAAGCGTGATATCTGTTATAAATTACTAGCTGATCGCGTTAGAATCATCAAAGCACACATGCTTTGGTATAAGTCTATTTGTATTAGACTGATTCTCTGAAAAGCGATCTGGTGAGTCCAGGCAGTAAATTACTTATTAATAGGCCTCTTTGCAACTCACTTCCGTTGATGCGAGAAGTGAGTTACCTGTAAGCCAAGAATTGCTGCCTGGTTGCATTATATTAGATTGTCTCATTCAACACTGCTCAGATTGCTAACATTACCCCCAGTTCCTAAGCAGTTGAGAAGCAGTAGGAATTTTTTTTTTAATTCAGATATTTTATTAAGGCAATTTCAAACAAATTTTGGGAGCTTTGTGTTTATTATAACTTACTATTCGATAATAGCAGGATATATGTGGATATCACCAATTGGTTTAATCATATGTTGAGGTAATGCAATATAAGATGCTAATTTCTTATAGTATCTCCTTCTTAAAGTGTTTATATTTGGCACGTAAGTTACGTGGTTGTTCCTGAAACGAAAAAATTATTGAATTCAAGGTTGTACTACTAGTAAGATCTACCAGAAAAGTCAGATAATTACACTCAACTCTTGCAAAAGCAATAACTATTTTGTGGGATTAGTGCTAATTATTACATGAAAAATATCATTTGGGATTATTCAATTCAAATATTTGTAATTGTGTTCTCAGTATTTGTGAATAATAAATACTTTCGTTGGTTTTTATTATTTATAAGTCTGAAGGCCTTACGAAATGGAAACAAAATCACACATCTCCAATTGCTGCTTGGAAAGTCAGATAGAAGAAACACTGTATCATTAAGGGGTTCTTTAACAATTCTTACTCAGTTCTTGAGGGCGAACTTAAGAGGGACAGGTCACAATACTCTTTGCTTTCTGCAAGTCATTCATTTTTTCAGAAAATACAGATTTTAAACCTCGTTGATACCACTTAAACAGTTACGCGATACAGCCAAGTGCTTAGAAATTAATTGAAGCGGTCGAATGAACCAGCAAAAGGGGGAATTTCTATGCCCCATTCAACGTAAATTAAATACTTCAGTTAAGGGACCGAATAAACGAGTGAACAGTATCGAAATTCAGGCGCTTCAAATGAAGCAAAAAGGCGTATAAATTCGGCTGTATAAACTTTATCTGACATTTCTTAGATCAAGAATAAACCAGTTGTTGATAAATGCTCTGTTTATATTACTGTTTTATTTCCCAAAACATCTGATAAGTTTGGAAGGATTTGGGGATATTATTATAAAAATTATTTATGAAATAAAATATCATATTATAATTATAATTTCAACAAAATAAAAATTGTAACTAAATACAATGTAAACAAAATTTAGCAATAAGAAATTTAGTATAAAACATATTATACATATATATTTGTAATTATTGTATTACAAATTTGTATTTTATTGAGTTATGATTTTAATAAAGATATTTTAACTTTAAATCACTTTTATCAATAGAACTTTCAAAGTATTTCGCATAATTTTGTATACATTTTTTGGCTTCTGATTAATATTATATAATTTCACTGCTAAGACTTTTTTCCGTAAATGTATAAGGAAGACATATATAATAGTCATTTAGGGTAATTGAGGTAGACAACAGAGCTATTTCTGTTAATCAGTGTAAAAACGCAATGAGACAATGAGTTTAAATAATTTTAAATCTCTCTCTGATTTACCTGTATGCAAGTTCCACATGACACTCTGGCATTAATTCATTTACTTTTAATAAACACATTTGATATTGATGTTCCAGCACTTTGTAAATCTGATGGTCAATGTGCGTCTTCCACGGGTTTGTATTGGAGAACTGTACAGATAGATCAACATATCTATAATCAACTTTAAATTTGTTCGAAGTTTCGGACCAATTTGAAGTCACTTATCAGCTATTGATAATTATGTAAACGTGTAATATAGTTAGAAATTTCATATTTTCATTAACTTCGCGCTGTCTTTCAACAAATGTTGTTGAAAAATCTTCTTAAGGTATCCGAAAAAGTTAAAGAAAAAACAGTTTTCTGTCTTTAAGAAAATTTAAGGAAGGTTTCCATGTTTGAAAAACTGTCATTTACATAAAAGTATTTGTTTCTGAATATTTGTTTCAGGAAATAAATGTACCAAAAATGCAAACTTTCTGTGAAGAATTCAAACTGCAACTGTGGTGTGAATACCCTAAAAACATTCTCTTTCTCGGACAATTACAATTTCTTAAATTATCTTCTAACAACGAATTTTACTGTGAAGTCTTAAAACAATTTTTTATATTTTTTCAAGTAATAGTGTTGTTTGTACTAAAGCAATTAGCATACCAAATTGCTTGGTCTGGTAAAAAAGAGATGTAGAATAGTGGCTCAAGAACTAAGATTTCAACAAACCACCACGAGCTCAACTTCTCTTAGAAGAAAAATATCCGTCCAGATCATATTACTGGACAAGTATCATTCTATCAAAACTGGATTTAATGATGACATCCCGAGATTGGCTGGTGAATATTGATTATATTGCAGTAAAACGGATTTTTCGTTTGGTGAAAGAAGAGTATTTTGAGACAAAGTGGATTTCAAACGTATTAATTCAATTAAAGAACTGTAGGACTTTCTCAAATTTAAAATAATACTTACTCTAATGGCTGACAAACAATAATAAAATAAATTTCAAATGTACCTGCTCTTCCACTTCTGCAACAATATTTCTGATATCATTGACTGCACTTCTCCATGATGGACCTTGTTTGATGATGTCCACATTAATTAAACTTTGAATCTTAAAAATAAATTCGTATAAAAATATGTATAAGTAGAAACTCTTAAATAATAAATTGAAAAATAAAATGATTTCCTTCAAAATAAATAACGCTGAGTCAGAAACTTGCTATTTCTTAATTAACAGTAATTATGGGAGATTAAACATATTGAATAAAGTATGTTACTCAGAATCTGCCTTTGACGAATTTTTTTAAAAAAATATTTATATCATAATTCATCATTATTTCTTTTATGTAAGTAACAGCCTTTTGTTTCGGGCATTAAATAATAATAACTAAACTTTTTAAACTATAATAACTAAAACTAAACTATAATTTTTTTTTTTAACGTATCTAGTGTTTGGTTCTCTTTCTTTTTCGGTACCGAGTTGATCGCTACAAAAAACCTAAAAACCAGGCATAACACAGTGAATATACATACCTTGGACATCACTCGGGTATGATAATGGATGAGCTTGTTGTTCTGACAGGCGATGTTCTTGACTACCGATTGCAATTTCTTAATATAATCATCCACAAGTTTACTATTCTCCCATGTAACTGTATTTTGAGTTTGAACTAGTTTAGCCAGTTCTCTTGCAGAGCTCAACATCATGGAACGCTGGGAGTTAATCATGCGGTCTCCAATTGTATTATGGAATGATGCCACCTTAATTAGTAATGACGAAATGTTACACATTAATACTATTCATATTTCTAAATTTTTCCCTCCTTTTCTTAGATTAAATTTATAAAGCTTATTAGTTGCTTATTAACTTTTAGTAACATCTAAATAATAATAATAAGCTTAATTGAAATTAACAAGTGACAAAAGCCTCACACAATTGGAGGAATAAATTAAAAGTAAATTAATAAATGTTAGAATATTAATGAATTATAATAAACTGACATAAACACATAACTCAACGAGATATTAAGAATGGGCTATACATTACATCAGGAAGGACTGGATGCAAACATATCTAGTGAATTACCTGATTCAATGCTTTTGCTTGTGACATAAATTGTTTCGCCCTTGCAGCTGCTGCTAATATTTCACTATTTACTGGATAACCAAGTAGAAATAGTTGGCGTGTTTCTTTAACAAGTGCTAACAATTCTGCAGAGAAGTTTACATGCATCAACTTGCCTTGTTCAAATTGTACAACAACGCCTTGTGTTTGTTTTCTTAACAGAGAAAGCAAAAAGGTATACATTACTTTTAGTAACAGGTATCCAGCCCATTCCGAGTTGGCATTCAAAAGAAAGACTTCTGCTCTTATTTCTATAAGATTTATAATAACGTATAAACAAAAGAAAAGATGGTTTTCTCTTGGACTAATCAACAAATGGTTTAATATATAAATTAAAATCTCATTGAATTCCTATTTCTTAATATAAATTATACATACAAGAATGTTTTCTGAGACATTAGAGACATGGCTTTTTGTGTCCACGATTGGAATTGTATATCTTCATATTCTTTCAATTCTTTTAATGTATCTGTCATTGATGCCAAAAATTCTGGATAGCAATTTAAATCCAAAAATATTTGAGGAGCTAATTCACTTATTTCTTTTATCTGTAAAATGAAAATGATATTTGTACAATTATAACAAAATTATGTGAAAAGTTCTAATAAGAAAAACTCAAATTAAAAGGTAACTTGGCGTCCTCACTAATGAATTCATGGAATTAAGTTTAATTTGGTATAATATGATTAAAATAAGAAATATTATATACATAAACAATCCTTAACAATGTTAACATGATAAAAGTTTAATTATTAAATGAATTGTTGTTCATTCTCTTTTGGTTTCAATGGGATTGAAAAAATAACTGCCATTTCAGTCTGGTAAAATTTATTTTGCCGAGCTTTCGACCTAGGGACTAGGTCATCTTCAGGGCTAGTTTAGAAAGTAATACTATTACATTTCAGGGTTGATGTGTCTTCTGTCTTGTCTGTTCATGGACTGAGTGTGAGTTATTAAATGAATTAAATTTAACATTTTCAGTTTTACGTTAATGTCACCTTGCCTGCAGGTCATATCCGCCTAAATAGTCGGCAGAACTGTATAAAAGAAGACGAAAGCTCAACCCGAGCCTCGTTCCCGTGGTCGAGTTCAGCGAGCGATCAACATGTCCCGTCATAACCGGTGTAGGTCCCTCTGTCCTGTGCCCTCTATGAGACTTCAATAAAATTACTTAATGGCTTACTACTTAAACTACTTAAAGGGAAGGGATTAGCTATGAGGTTAGCATACTGGACTCCCACGCGGAGGTCTCGGGTTCGAATCCAGCAGCTGACCCTTAGATTTTCTCTTCCTAGGAGCTTCTTACAGCTCACTGTCCGGTGATGGACAGTGTTGTCTGTAACGAGAGAACACTGTCCGGAGGCCGGCAGTGCACTGGAAAAAGCTCCGGGCGCTAATGACCTCAGATGTTGATGCGCCAAAAAAAAAAAAAAAAAAAAAAAAAAAAAAAAAAAAAAAAAAAAAAAAAAAAATGAATATTATGCCAGATTGTCAAAGTTTAATTCTGCGTTGTAATTGCAAGGGAACATAAATTTTAATGTAAAGCCAAGCAATTAGCCAATGCTAACTGTAATGAATGTCTAATTACGAAGGGACCTCATTATTGTATGTTTTTGAGCTATTGTCTTAATTGCAAATATAAGAATATTTTATCGTCTAACCTTTTGGTAGTCTGAGTGTTGGTGGCGTCTCCTACCCCTTTAGATTCCCGATATTAGAATTATTAGAATTAGAATATTAGAATTTAGATACAAAACGAAGTTTTATATTCAGAAAAAGTTTGCTTTGAAATAAGTTGTTAAAAACTATCACTAAAAATTTAAAGAATATAAATACTAATTTCTCCAAATGTTGAGCCTTGCTAAGTCCAGCAATGTTATTGCTTAATTCACAATTTTCACTCCGTTCATCCAATCTTCTTTTAAGAGCGGTTATAAAATAATCAACTTGTACCATCATATTCTGCAATTCTCCAAGTAGATTCTGCCTAATTTTTGGTCTTTTCAGTAACTCTAAATATCGCTGCACATTCTGTAACAACTATTCCATAAAACATATAATTTATTATGGAAATTATAATTTAAGGACAAAATATATTAGGGTAATTACATCTTATCTGTGCAAAAGCATGTTTTTGTAATTTGACATTAAAAAAAAAAACTTTTTAGCAGCCATTGTGTGCTAGATGTAAGTATATACGACCATTATCTGTCGAAGTATCTTTTTTTAAGTTTTCTGCAGATGACCGAATTTATAGTTTAAGAAGAGTTCCGATTTCGAATATTGCCTATAAGGTATAGAATTATTATATGTATAATTCTATTTTCACTACAATTGTAAGGTGAGTATTTGTTCTTTTTTGATGCCATTTTCTATCACTCATTTATGCCAGTAAATATATATTATGTCTGTACAGATAGATCACGTGCTAAAACTCATAATTACGTCCTAATAAAGAAGAGAAGAAACTTCAATTTTCCCTGGCTATTTTACAAAACTTTTAACTTGGAGCCACAATCTCAAAATCACCTTACTTTAGTAAGGGAGAGTCAACACATACGAAAAGAAGAAAAGGCGTTTGTTCTAGAAAAATGGAGAATTGTAAACGGCAGCTCACCTGCAGTATTGTAGAGTTCTCCAAGACGAAACTCTCTCGTAGTTTAAGAGCAAGTTGATCTTCAATTTGTCCAACCCGGTCGTAGAACTTACTGAGTGCCGACTGCCACTTAGCCTCAGTGTAACAGTTGAAATATAGAGGATTAATTCCTGTAAATTATACAAAATATCACAATTCATTTCAATCAAATAAAATTAAAAAAAAAAAAATTAGCATAAATACACATACTAATTTCATTTATTACGATTCTCAAGATTTACTTTCAAATTGAACTCTTACAAACAGAAGCAATGCATCTATAAAAACATTTATACGTCTATAAGTACGCTACGATCGTTTTATACAGAATCTTACATAAACAACAATTTCTAAAAATTATTTTCCAGTCAGAGTACATAAAAAAATGTAATTAGTACAAAAAAAAATTCGAAAATGATCTCTAACTACAATAAGAAAAACTAAAAAGCATTACCTTCCAAATTTCCATAACATAACTCTGCACTGAAATCTATGAATTGTTGGCCATCCAGTAAACTACTTATCTGAACATTAATTAAGAATGTCTCTTGTATCTGGTAAAGTAACAAAAATAATGATAATCTTTTTGTGTTGTTAATTCTGTTAAAGGTTGATTATAGGTCTTCAAAAATCTTTTGTATACATGAGTAACTGTTAATCGTAGAGCCAAATGATTTGAGGGGGTTCTTAATTTACATAGTGTGAAACTTCCTTGTTTCCATAGGTAAAAACAATTTTCTGAAACCTTATTAAATTCCCACCCGGGTGTCGTCCATGGTGACATCAGTAAAAGTAAACTAAAGTAATGCCTTTTTTATCTGGCGGGCTTTATGCCCAACAACCAAATTAGGTGACGAGGACGGAGGCGGCTAGCAAACATACTCGTACTTAACTATTTATTTCTCTTATTAACCATTAGATAAAATCCAAGGCCTAGACCGGGAAACGAACCCAGTACCACAAAACATTTTAGCTTTGCGGGCCTCATTCTAACCGCTCGGCTACCATGTCTCCTAATGTTAGACCAGTGCTACGCTTCTCAGGAGTCCAAGAAGACGGATGTACACACACGGGTTATCTAGAGTCTTAATATCAATTATAATTAAAGATCTAAAAAAATTTTAGTCTGACTACCATATCATACTGTTGGGACATAGAAAATTTTGATCCCAACTGAGAGGGATTACACTTAATCTTATAAGGGGCGGGTGGTAGTCCAGTGGTCAAGAGCGTGGCTTCGTAAGTGAGAGATACCCAGCAGTGGTAAGATCGAAATGCTAAGATTGAATTAGTAAAGCTTTTAAAATATAGAAAAATATTCAACGGACATCTTAAGTATTTCTGCTTAATAAAGGTCTACGAAAACAAAATCATTAAACAATAATATTTTAAACGTACCTCGTTTAGTCTTTTAAGAAATAGTTTTACATTAGTTGGTACAAATGGTCCTTTAGTCCATGGATGTAATGCTGAATGTGACCAATATATATCAGTAAACGTAGAACACAAGGTAATCCATTTTTGACTAATATTTATCGCCTGCAAGGGAAAATCATAGAAATAAAAATTAAATTTAATTAGTTAGGTCAACTAACTCTGTTTAGGATTACTAAACATTAAGTGCTTTGGAAGAGAATGCGGTTGGTAATCTTATAGAGTGTTTAACCAAACGTTGGTACTATAATAAAACCAGATGGTTGGCAAAGACTTAGAATCATGACTTAAGACCTATTGTATACAATTCAAAACAATTTCATACGAATGAATCTCTGGCCGTAATCATATGGAAATATCATATGTTTTGGATGCAATCAATTCATTTTGTTTCTTGCAACGATAATAACAAAGTGGATAATCTTCCTTGGCACATGCTTAATAAATGATAAAAAAGGAAAAAGAACTTAGTAAAATACTTACATCAAACAATGGTCCTTCGAACTCTCTCCGATATTCCCACAGATTATATTTAGATAACCGATTCTGAAGAAGTTTTACCACATCATCACCTATTCACAAAGTGATATCCTCATTAACATAATGGATAATCGTTATTGCTAGCAGCAAGCAACTTATTTAAAGATTAAGAACATGTTCATATTTTATTTTAAAGAAAGCAGTCTAATAGAATACAATAATAATATTAGAGCTTGCAAAACTTTTAGAACCATAAGCATGCTTCTCATATGTTTTACTTTTTTTTTAAATTCCAACTTAGAGTGCACTTCCTGTAATGAGTTTTAAGATAGAAATAGGGTTTTCTTTCATTAAAGTTTTGGTTAGTATATACTTGGTAAAATATTTTCATCTCTAAACTTCGAATATCAATAGTCACAATGATATTATTAGTTACATCAATAACTTTTATCGTTATAATATTCTGGCAAAATTATTTTTAAGGGCATTTTGAGATTAGAATGACTGTTGCAGTTTTTGGTGGTTGCAGCAACTTTCAAGGAACGTTTACAGTTGGCAGAATAGTAAACCAAACTAAAATTATTTAAGGAACCCAGGTTCTCCCTTAAGTGTCATTTCACACACTAGTGAGTCAGCAAGTGCAGTTTGTAACAGAATTTTATTTAAAATCAAATTCTTTACACCAATCTAAGAGTTTGATTAATCAACCACTTGATGGATAAAACCCGAAACCCATCAATAGAAGAAGAAGAAAAGAAAAAGCGTGCTGCGACTGATAAAATCAGCAATATTATCTAGCACTGCAGACCTAATAACGTTTTCAATATTTAAATATTTACTTACCAATTATATTCATAATATTTTCCATATGATCCTGTGGATAGTGTGCATCTTCTATTTTCCATAGATCGTCTAGAATATTTATAGCATTTTCTAAAATTTCTACCACATCTAACAAGGGTTTTTGGTTCATTTCACTGTAAAATTATACCCTTATATTAGTTTATTCAACATTTCTCAAGTTTAAGAGTACAATTTGCATAAAATACTCTCGAGTTTGAAAATCAACGACTATCTTTTTTTAATAGAAAGTGCTGGTTGCACTTTTTTTTTTGAGGCCTAAAAAATAAATCAAGTTTTATAATTAACTTGTGGCACCCTTGCAATTTGTCACACAGACCTGAAACTTGTTTCTACACCAGATTAGGTGTCATTAAATCAGCTATTCTGAATTAGCTGTTTGACAAGTGTATTGTTGTGTATCCTACTCGTCACCAAAATATGAAAAAAATGTAGCTCAGCCTTACGAGACTTCTTTTTTGTATTGTGAATGTAAACAGGATTATGGAAATAAGGACATGTCAAGGCACAAGTCTCCAACCCTAAATGGAGGACCTTCCAATGAGTGCCAAAGATGATATCAATAATCTTCAGTAGGAATCAATCACACGTCATTGGTTAACAATGTTAATTATTTCTTCTTATTTTTTAACCAGTCTCATTACTTAATGTCAGCTATCTAAATTATGACTCTCCTACCAATATTAAATGGATTAAGAAATAAATTGATAATCATAAAACACTTAGATTCAAAAAGAGAATAAAATTATTTGTAGTCTGCCTTGGAAGAAATTATATTTCAAGGCCGTGTTTTATAGACAATTTTGAAGCTACGATAACGTTAAATAATTTTTTACTGACCTCATTAGGGTGTAGAGTTTGACTAGCATATCTATTACATTCTTCACTTCTTCAGTTTTCAAATTCATGTTTTCCCAGTAAATGATTTCATGTTCTATTGCTAAAATGTCTAGAATTAAGTAAGTAAAAGTAAGTTAAGTGGTGTCTACTTTTTCAGGCGGGCTTTACGTCCAACTACCGGTTAGGTGTCGTGGACGAAGTCAGATAGCAAACACACTTTATAAATTATTTTTTTATTAACCATTAAATGATATCTCAGGCCTAGACTGGGAATCGAACCCAGAACTACAATTAACTAATGCTTCTAACCGCTCGGCTACCGTGGCACTTACTTGAATGAAGCTAAAAACAATCTAATTTAAGAAACTGTGAGAAAACGAACAGAATCGCTGAGTTATTTTTTGCGAACACCTAAGTGTCTTTAGGAATTTTAGATTTTGAGATATCCAATCTAGACCTCGTGTGGTTTATCAAATATTCTAAATTAAGGAAAAGCAAAACAGAAAATATACATATTTCATATTTTCATTTCCTCTTAGCTCTCGTAATAGAAAGTATTGCAATAGTGCAAAGTTTTCATACATTTTAAGTTTTCCTTAGAACGAAAAATTGGTTTTTAGGAATTGGCCTCAATAATCAGTGTATAATCATCAGAGTTCAAAAATTAACAAAAATTTGAGAAACTTTCAATTTCATTCTTCGTTCAGATGCTAGCAGGAAACAAGAAGATGTTTGGGTCAAATTTGGTCAACCCGGACTATTACTATAGTGTATCAGTTGCTTCTGAGTTACTTAAAATTAGCTTATTGCATCCATTTAGATCTACAACTTTTAAAATGAAATTTCTGGACAAAAATTATTTTAGGGTTTACTGGGTAAGAGCCATCTCTTAATTCATATTAGTGAAAAGGTATTGTCTGGTATACGAGAATTTGTATTTCCGATACAAAGACGATCCACACATTGCCTAGCTATGCTGTGAAGTGAAGAAAACGTTTGTTTTCGTGAGAGAAACAGAACGTTTACGCTAGATTTTTTTTTTAAATACATATTTATATACTATACTCACCAGAGAGAGATGTTTCATTTGGCATAATCTTTTCACGAAAGAGTGCATTATGCAGATTTGTTTCCAGATCCTTGAGTAAACGTGGAATATGGAAACCAAATTTAGCCATTTCATCCTGAAGGAAAAATTATTATTTAAAAATGGAAATAGTTGTGATAAACTTTGTTAAATCTTAATTAATGTACTCTCAAGGGCTTCAGAACTTCAGAGTTCACCAAAATAGAAGAAAGCCTTTGAAGATACAGTATATTTAGACTCCTAATGCAACTTTGGTCAATTTTCAATCAAAATTTAATTCAAGTTAAATAAGTTATCATATTATCTGATAAAAGGCAATAAATAAATTGGGTTGTCTATACATATACCCATCCTGCAGGCATAAATCTTCTACAACAGAAATTACTGGTAGCTAACGCAAATAGGACTGGAAATTTAAAGGCAGTGATGATTTTCCACGGAGTGAACAGGACTGAAAGGAATTATTTGCCTATTTAAACTATTTTCTGGTACGAGGATATGTTATTCTCCATCAATTATGCATTAAGAACCTCTGCAAATATGAGGTTATTTAAAAGCTAAAGTTAGTAAGAAATTTTAACACTCATTTTAGTGGCTACAACACGGTAGCAAAAAAAAAAAAAAGCATAGACAAAATAATAATTATATACTTACCTGTAAAAATAAAGGACCGAAAATCCTATGAATTTTATAATATAACTCTCTGATGGGAGATCCTTGTAAAGATGTAACACGAATGTTATCCAAGAAATTCTCACTAGCTACTGATACTGGTTTAATTTTGAAAAATACTAATAGCTTTTCTATCGCAGAGTCCACATTTGCAGGTACCTTAGAAATGAATGAAAATAGAAGCATTTTAGATTGTTTTATATTCCTTGTATGAAGGTTGCCATATTTATAATAAATTTAGCTGACTAATATATCATTGATGCCTGTGTACTTTATAAATCTTAAACAAAAAAAAAAACATTTTTTGAATGAATTCTTCTGCAGCGTCAGCTTAAAGACCCAACATGCTGTTCAAACTGGAGTTAGGTACGGCAGTGGTAATACAAATTTTAATCCTGGAAACTGCATTTACAATCGATTGACTCAGGTTTAGGTCTACGCGGAAGAGGCAGCTCTGATGTAAGACTGCTTATGAGGTGCTGTAAGAAGGTGCAATGGAATATGACTCTGGGTAAACAAACAAACAAAATCTAAGTACACGATGAAATTAAAAATGTCATCCATCTTTTGTGAACTCAAGTAGGGCAGCATTCTATCTGGAGGATAAAAATTTATGAGCCATTGCCACGGTAAAGAATCAGGTGAGTCAAGTCTTAAAAAGCAGGATTCCAGCCGAGAATAGAAAATAAAGGGGCTTTAGACAGATTTTTAAAAATAAGAGTATATTCAGACAGACCAAACTCACCATGAACAATACCACCATGAACTTCAGAAATTACCAAATAATATATACCTTAAGCTTAAAGATTATCTCTAGATCACTCTGTTGCGCAAGTAGTAATAAAGTGGCTGAATCTTCTAAAAATTTCATTAGAGAAACATCTTTAAGGTAGTTTAATTTCTTATCTTCTACCAGATCCAGTGTAAAAAATTGTGCTATAAAAAAAAAATTATTGAATGCATTTTTAAGAAACCATATGGTTATTAAATAATTTTAAAACAGTTACTAAAATTCTAGCAAGCTAAAAAATTGGGTGACACTTAAGGCGGCATCACACAAATATATATATTAAATGTTCCGCTTCAAATTTCAAATTGAATGCATTAAATAAGACATTACTGTTACTGTTATGCATTAAATTACCTGTTAAATTAATAATATATTCTTTTCTAATGTCTAAATATTCCATCTCTGCTGGTTACCGTCTGTAATGTTATCAAGAAATATTTCATGTTTTTAAAAACGTTGTCATAGCGACTGTGCCACATTTTTGAACACCACCTGCTGGCGCATTCATTGCATCTAATTTATTTTAAAATAGTTTTAAAAAAAATATATAAGGGTAAATTATACCCAAAATATAATAGGAATTTAGATTCAGAAATATAATTCACTTCTAATAGTTGTGTCTATTATAAATTTTATGGCTGAATCAATAGCAGTATTCAATGGTAATATGACGAGTGCTGAACATTTTTCCTAGAGTGTGCCCTGTGCTCTAGCGGGATTATCTAATATCTAATAGATACAAAACACGAATTAATTATCTACTTGAAATTACCTCAGGAACGATTTTTTAATGAGTAGATCTCATAAACGCTCAACTGATTAGTGCAAAGTTTATTAAATTGGTAATTTTTGACAACTCGAACTTGGTGACGATTGGCCTGAGACCACAGATCAGTGACTATGATTCCACTTATGTTTGATCGTCACTTTTCTCATATTCTGCTATCCAAGCTGTTTGTTTAGGATTCAGAAGAAATTCATTAAATTCAAATTACATTGAAAGCTATTGAGTCTTCTACATTCACCTAACAACGGAGGATAATATTACAAAATTCTGAAGTGAACTCATAAAATTCCCCCTCTCAGATATAAATATAGCAATTTCTTTATCCCCTGCAAAATATGATTTTTCTGATATATCGATGTTATTCTATCGACTAATGGCAACCGGCCAACCGGCTTGTCGTAGTGTTTTCGTCATTCGGCTGGGTCTTGCATCTACGCTGTCACAATAGTTTACAACCTTAGTCTTAGAGTAACTTGTTGATGGTTCTAAATTAGTATTAGTTTCAGCGGATTAATTTTAAACTTACACCATTCTTATTATTAGGTACAATCAGTTATGATCTATTTGGAACCATATCTCATCAAATTTCTAGCCTCTGTGTTGTGGAGTTTTGACCCTTTCCTCATTATTGCATGATTAAAACTGGTAATGTAATATTTGTATGTTGTAATTCTAGTTTTTAACATTTTTAAACATTAGCATTTTTGTAATTCAACTTATTGAATTTTCCTGTGAAAGAAAGAAGTAAAATCAAGTTCATAGCTATTAAAACTTTGGTTTTTATAATTGTTTAATGTTAACAAAAAAATAGTTGTATCCGAAATCATTAGGCTACATTGTTTGTTAAAGAAATTGTTGCTTGTACAATCTAAAAAGGTGCAATAATAGAAATGTATAGGTAAAACGCATGTAGAGGCTCGTTTGTTTCATAAAAGTGTCCGAATTTATTAATACTAATTAAATATTTGTTTATACCTTATTACAAATTATAAGCTTATTTTAAATATGGCACATTCTTTTCATCTTGATTTAAACTTATGGACAGCATCTTAGTGCTCTAAGACACGAAATCAAGATTGCTCATAAAATTAGTCTTCTTTTGTCCTTTTCATTCCAAATGTTTTTTAGACTTTTGAAAACTTCGACAGAATCATTTTCGAAATTTTGACTAGGATTTTTAAAGATTAACATTATTCCTCCATGCCCTTCAGATAAATATTTCTTTGAACACTTAGTCGGATCCTTATTACTGGACACCAATGATTTCAAATTTGCTTCCGTCATCAGGTTTATATTTCGTCCCTTGAGAGCAGAACTATTTTATGCCAAAAAAAAAAAATTAATGCAAATTTCGTTTTTAAATGCTATCCATATCAAAGTGGCTAATTGCCTAAGGAATTCGAAATTTAGTATACATAGTTTTGCTCTTAATGGGGGTTTACAAATTAGGTTTCCTTTTATGAAACTAATGTCATCACCTTATTTCGCCATTATTTGAGTACAGGTGTTAAAATAGCAGATCTCTCCAACAAGAAATACTGGCAGACTGTAGAGATCTATACTTTTTTTTATTTTTAATAAAGGTGTTATGTCAGCTAGCTTTATTTCCTCAGCTTCCAGTGTTCTATCAGAATAAGGTTCACCAGTCTTACTAATGAAGAGATGATCTTCTTTCTATCATATTTCAGTAGCTACTTATTATTCCTGCTGAACCATTACTTTATTATTTTTACCTACATTTAAACACCATTTCGTTTGATCAGCCGTTTCTTGCCATCATTCCCTGTCAGCTTCTTACACTTTTGTAGGGCCTTTACAGTTGTCTATGTTCTCTGTTAGTAAATTTGAGACGTATATCTCCCAATCATTTATTTTTATAATCTCTAACCATACTTTATGACTGGTTTCTTGTTTCAAACTTTATTATTATATATATATTAATTTTAAATTAACCTTGCTACATTAAAACAAAAATATTCTCGGACGACACAGCACAGAAAGTTTCAGATGTATAAGTCTTTAATCCCATGAAATCTCTTAAAAATTTGTATTTCAACTTGTTTTTGTAATTTTCATTTGATGTTAATATTGAATTTTTTATCTGTATTAACGTGCTTATTACTTGTAAGTCTCTATAGTGTTCTTCATCTGCCGGTTTCTCCCAGCAAAATGTAGAAAGCGAATTTTTGGTCTTTAAAAGTATTAGTTTTCAGTTCAGCACCAACACAAGATTCGTACTAGAGACATTGCCCTATAATTCTGCAATGAACTGAAATGGAAATCAGACACATTTTATGTAGCAAATCAGTCATTTGAAAAATATCCAAAATATCTTTTTAAAACTAGTGCTTCTAAATACTTGTTAAGAGCTTTATTAATAAATTTTAATATTTTAGCATATTGCTTATTTCATGCTGATTTATATTATTTGGTAGTTCAAATATTTGTAAGATCAAAAAATGGTAAAATAAATTAAAATTTGCAGGTACATGAATATTGTTCGCCGTTGGAACAAAAATGAGGAGAAAACCTTTATCATCCAAACATGAACTTGACTCACCAATCGAGTTTAGGTGAATAAAGTAAACACTTTATTTTGTGCCAAAAGCTTAGCACATAATTTTACTGTGAAATACAAATAATTATCATTGGATCGATCAGCCTTCTTTCATTGCTAGTACATATGAATATTTGTTGAATTTGTAAGGAAATATTAAGCTTCGCAAATCTCCAGATGAGAAGTAAGTTTTCTTTTCCAGTTTAAAAGTGAAAGCATAAATCGGCTTCAAACTTCTTCCTTCTTTCTCCATAGTTTTTTTTGTTTTTATCGATTTTTAATTCTTTTCTAAAACTGTATCCCTCTTAAATGCCAGATCGCGTTGCCAAGTGCACGTAAACGCATGTTATTTTAGTTTTCTTCATGAAGTATGTGTGATTAAGTGTGTTATCATCCTTTATTATTGAGGTACATTGATTGCAAACTTCATGCATCGTATTGTTTCATGATTTACTTGCAACCTTGTTAAACATTTTGTTATTTCCGTATCATGGCTGTAATTATTCCTAAAAACTGCGAAATTTTTTACTTTTTGTTTATAATACAATATAAGCTTGTTAGGTTTATATAATAACTTTTCTTCAGCTGTCCTACTGAATAGTTTAATATCTGGTATTTTGTGTACACAAATTTTGAGAAACTTTTTTTTTTATATATATATCGTACTTGAACAATGGATATATGTTAATGCACTCGTGGATTTTTGAAACCAACGTTGTGAAAAAAGTTCATTCAGCTCTTCTTTTGCTTTAACTCCCGAATTTTCTTGATTGCCTCTGCTGCAAAATATCCCTTTTTCACTAAAATTTTGTCTTTCTCAGTCATGTTGGACAAATGAAAAACCAAGACTGAGCAATCAGAATTTGAAGTACGAGTATATTCAAAGAATAATTTATTAAAGATAAAGGATTAAGATATAATTATTCACAATTAAGTTTCAGTAAATAGAATCCTGTGTTCAATGAAGATAGTAAAACTAAAAAACAAGTTTTATCTCATTATATATAATTTAATTTTACATTTTTGGATTTGTAAAATTAATTTTGTTTTTTATGCATCCTTAATTTCCTTTTATACTTATATATCCTTAACTTTTGTTTTATTTTAATCAACTTAGTATTATTTTTGCATTTCAATCCCTTATTATTTGAATGTTGTCATTTTGAGTTATAAATGTTTTACATCAAATTTATGATTTCTATATTTTTATGTGGGTAACAAATTGGATACCAAAGCTCACACTGATCTTAAGTAAGGGTATTTTACGTAATAATTTGTATGTATGTTTGTATTTTCCCATTTAGGATTACTTTTTATTGTAAATTGTAATGTATATTCAGCTATAAATTTGTTCTAAAAAAATAGTTGTGTGCCGTTATATCGATATTTAATATATACCCTAGTATGCAAAATAGTTGCAAATTCTGAGTTAACAAATACCAATAAAAACAACAATGTTAAAACAACCAACTTAATAATGTTGTACAATGTATTTGTTTAAATTGCAGGTGAAGTGGAATGAAGCGCCAAAATGTAAGGACATTATCCTTGGTTGTTTGCACATTTACATATCTGCTGATTGGCGCAGCAGTGTTTGATGCACTTGAATCCGAAACAGAAAGAAAAAGATGGGAATTTTTATCTGGTATAGAGCTGATTTAATTTTGTACTTTTTGAAATGAAAGAAGAGTAGCAGAAGTTCATGATTTTTTTTTTTTTTTTGCATCGGTCTGTGAGGGTCTGTGACATCTAATAAATTCTAAACAATATTAATGAGAAGTTAATGCAGTAAAATTACTTAAATGATATCAATTGTTGTACCAATTCCATTAAACACATGTTTTTTCGAATGTTTCTATATGGCTGAAATTACGAACGGAAGTATGAATGAAATGTTGGATACTAGCTGATTGGAATAAGAAATACTTTCATATAATTTGATAGGGTGTTAAATAACCACTGGAGAGATCTTTTAAAAAAATGCTTAGAGTTGCGGTCCCCAAGGAATCCACAAAAAAAAGTCTTGGAAAAACTTTTGAATAAAATAACGAGATATTTGTACGTAAATAGCAAAATTAGACTGCGATTACAGTACTTCTCTATAAAAGGCAAAGAGAAATCTTCCCTTTAGGGTAAGAGTAGAATGGCACTTTATTGTTGAAAATCGGTTCACTCATTGATAATTTGAAACAATTGCAATAACTTCCCTTGGTACGTGAGTTGCAAGATCGCTATTTTGCTATAATGTTACATAGGGAAGCTCGAACACCTTTATCGTGCCAAATTTTATCAAAATTGGGTTACGTTTTGCAGAGTTGTTAGTAAACAATTGTCTTAGAGGGGGCTTTACATAAATGGGGCTAACTCCTCTTCCATTTAATGTAGACCATCGAGACCTCTAAAAGGCACATCTACATGAAATTCCGAATCGAATGACACCTCATTATTGAAAATTGGTTGTCGCGTTTAGACTCTACGTTTACAAAACAGGTAATAACAAGAAGAAGAGGCGCTAATGGCCACAGACGTCGATGCGCTGGGAAAAAAAAAAGAACAAGAACAAGAACAATTTTGGAAATTGCCGTTTTTGCCCCATTCTGACATCGTTTTTCGAGAAAACTAATTAACCTACGTTGCAGCAAATAAATTACACTTAAAAAGAAGGATTTACCCTAAAATTTAAAGAAAATTTGGGATTTTCATCTTTTATAGGAAAAACTAGGCAAAATTTAGGTGTTTTTCAACGTTACGGCTTTTTGGTGTAGTTTTTGATGATCAACCCTTATACAAATATCCAACCGGATAGTTTTAATATTTTAAAAAATATTTAATATGAAAGAAAATTTGTATTATTGAAGGTCAATAATTCTTAAAATGCAATAGAATACATAGAAAAAGGTAAAAGTCTACAGTTCCTATCTAAAAACAAAGAAAAATGCAGTTTTTGTATCTGTGGAACAATGGAGCTCGCTGCAAGTTTTTGGAGAAATGGTGTTTTCAGATTGGATGAAACTATCAGCTAATCAGAAGTAGTAGAGCAGGCCTTTGTTTTCCCCAGTTCGATTCCTGTGTCGCATTGGCTAAATTGAAAATGGGCAAAATGGAGATCAGTTTTTTGATGTTTGATTGGCTAACCCCCACTTCTTCATACCCATCCATTGTAGCTTCCACGACGAGCTCCTTTACCATCATGTTCTACTGATGCTAAAAGTGAATTTATCTCAATTTTAGGTAGGAATTTTGACAAATTACGTAATTTTGTAGGTTTTTCTGGGTTTCTACATTTAATTGATGCCTAAACCATTCCATTAGACTTAACTTAAATTAAATCTAAGTTTAATAATTGTATAAAAATTGTATTACATTTTTAGTTCAATTCAAATATTTATCTTCAAAAAGATTTGCACGCACTGTTTAACTAATGAAGTGAAAATGTTTATATTTTGTATACGCTTCTTAAAATAAATTATGATTACAATCTATTATTGACTTGTTACACTAAAACTTGTTGGGTACTTGTCGTTTATCCGTTCAAAAGAGGCCTTAGTTAAGTAGGGCAAACTCCCTTTCTAATATTGTAGGTATCAAGATCCACAAAAACTATATCCACATATTGTATGGAATGACTATCCCTTCAATAAAATCGGAACAATACAAAGGGAGATATAGAGGATTAAAATTTAAACAATTTGCAAAACCTCTAAAATTTAACCTTAAAATTTGACTTAATAAGTATTAATCACTAAAATATAGTTATTTATACCAGTTATAGAGCAGACTTTTCTCTACAATTCAGTAAATAATTAATTAAAATCGGTACAATACAAAGAGAGAGGTTTGAAATTTGAAGGAATTACATACAGAACCTCCAAAATTTAACCTTTTATATCTCAATAAGTATTATCACTAAAACATTGCTATTTGTATCATTTATAGAGCAATCTTTTCTCTACAATTAGGCAAAGAATTCATTAAAATCGGAACAATACGAAAATCGGAAATATACCAAGAGAGATATAGTGGTTTGAAATTTGAACGAATTACAAAACGCTCCTAAAGCTTGGTAAACTGATTGCACATATTAGAATGTAGATCTTACTTCTCATCCACCCTGCGGTGTGGAGGATGTATGTAGATCTATCACATCTATTGAAAAAAATTGCCCAAGTAAAGTTGAGCTTTTTTGTGGGAAGGGATTGGTTAATCTTTCATATAAAGAGACATCTGTTGTGTATGTACTTACATATGTATATACTGGTTTGCCTCACGTATAATGTTAATAAGAATCAAATGTGTAAGAAAACTAAATTTAAAAAAAAACATCGGCGGACTAAAAATACCTCTGTACCGAATAAATTTTTCATAATTTAAAGATTTTTTCGCAAACGTCTTCTACGATTTTATTTAAATAAAACTACAGCTTTTACAGAAATATTTTCCCCAAAATTTCGTTTAAGGTAACTTCTGAAAAAGGAATGAGGTATTCATTCTTAAATGATAAGAATTAAAAAATATCACTCTTATATTCGGAGGAAGAAGGAAACTTGATAGTTAAACTTTTAGAATAGTAATAAGAGAAAGTCGTGTTCACGCCATATATTTTGTATATAATTTAATACTTTCTAATATATTACTTTTTAAATTATAATTTATTTCTAGCACTTCGTGAAAGTCTTTTAAAGAAGTATAATATCTCTAATGAAGACTATAAAATGATTGAAATTGTTATAATTGAAAATAAACCTCATAAAGCTGGACCTCAGTGGAAATTTGCTGGGGCATTTTACTTTGCGACTGTAGTGTTAGCTATGATAGGTAACTATAAGAATGTTTACTTGCATATTAATAATTTTTCCTTACCTATTTTGAAAAATCTCTGTGGTGTTGGATGTAGGATTTGAAAAAATGTTTTTGTGTGACATCCAGACGTAAATTCTGTTGCTCTTCATGCCAGCTAAACAATTGGCGAAATTTAAACTTACAAATTTATTTAATGTTTTATTTAGTTTTCATAACGACGAATTTTGTTTTGATTTTTAGGATATGGACATTCTACGCCTGTCACAATTGGTGGTAAAGCATTTTGTATGGCATATGCAATTGTTGGAATTCCCTTGGGTTTGGTAATGTTTCAAAGCATAGGTGAACGACTTAATAAATTTGCATCGGTAGTCATTAAGCGAGCTAAACGCTACCTTGGATGTGAACAAACAGAAGCTACTGAAATCAATCTCATGATGGCTACAGGACTACTGTCTTCAGTTATTATAACTACAGGAGCAGCAATGTTTTCTAGATATGAAGGCTGGAGTTACTTTGATTCATTTTATTATTGCTTTGTAACACTAACAACTATTGGCTTTGGTGATTATGTTGCCTTACAGGTAAATTATACCAGTTTGCTATAATTAAGAGGCTACATCGCAGTTTCATTTCACACGAATGGTTAAGCAAATGTCTGTGAGTTTTTCCCTGTAGTTTTAGTGCATATTAAATTCTTAACTGTATAATATAAATTTCAGCAGCAAGAATAAAAACCACTGTGCACGCTTAATAAAAATCCTTTAGAATATTCGGATTCTTAAAAAATAAAGAGAAAAATGTTACATATAGTTGGGAAAGTGTTAAACTGGAATCAGTAATAATTAGTGAGCAAAAAAAAAATAGTTAAGAAAGTCATCCAAGTGAAAGTGTATGTGACATTTGCATCCCAGTTGCAAGATTTTTATGCTGAAATTGACAACCTACTTGGGCCAAATGGCTCCAACGATTTGCTTTCAAACTTGGATACAAATTGTGAATACATTGATCTTATTTTTCCGTATGTTGATATTTTCTTGAAAACCGCGTGATTATAAACATGTAAACCTACAGTTTCTAGCTAAAATATTTTTCCCTGAGTTTGATTTTTAGTGTGTCTAGTAAAAGGGATGGGTAGATTTCTTCTTAAGCGCCATTTTTATGTAATGTACGATCCTATCTCAGATTTACTCTTAGAGGATTAAATGTATTGCTAAGATCAAGTTTGAAAAAATTCTTGAACTGTTAAATATCACTTTATGTATTGTATTGTTCACTTTCTCGAATGTGACTTTTAGGCTTATCTGTAAACTTCTTAGATACACATAGATTTATAGCTTTTTCATTCATCATTTTTCTAGGAAAATTCGTTTCAGGAAAGTTTTGGTAAAGATTGGGGTAGACTTCCTTTTATTTCTAACTACATTTCAGTGTAATATACAGTTACAATCTACAATATAATACTGGTTAGAATAAAAAATGACTCAAACGTTTAGAGTTCAGAGAAAATTTGTGAGTTAGAACGTTGAAAAGTATAGTAGTATGGGTAGTATTGAATATAATAGTAATAAGAGAATTTCCTGTGCTAGTATTTAAAAATAAAGCTGCAGCTAAAATGATGCTATATTTTTTTTTTCTTTTGTAATTAGGGAATATTGACTCACATGGCTGACCTGGTTCCCCAGGACTCAGCAAGGATCAAGATAAAAAACGCAGACATTTGTTTTACTTATGTAATTTTCTGTGTTTTATCATGCTGTAATCTGGCAACTTGTTTTTTTCCCCTTACTTTCAGAATGATCAAGCGCTAATTAACAAACCTGGATATGTAGCCCTTAGTTTGGTTTTCATTTTATTTGGACTTGCTGTCGTGGCAGCCAGCATTAACTTGCTAGTTCTTCGTTTTATGACCATGTACGTAAAGTATAAAATACATTTTATATTCTTAAATTCTATACAAGGTATTGCAACTTGAGGATATAATCTCCTTTAAGAGGCTAAAGGAGTTCTCAGATGTTGCCGCGGATCTAAGGTCTTCAACCGGAAGAAAGAATGATTTTCATTCCATCAGCATTCCACTAAAGGTTTTTTTGTCAATTTTTTTTTTAGATTTTGAACTTCAAGTATTAGAAACATTTAGATCTCTACATTTTATTTGAAATATTTTTTCAGAGCAATTCAGAATTTAGGGCAATCCTAGGAGAGAGGTATAGTTAGTCTATCACTCAAAAGGCCCTTTCAGTGTAATGTAAGAATCTTATCTTTTGCTTAATATAAACAAGAATTTTTTTTTTTCAAATCCAAGTTTAAAGCAAATAGGTGATGGGAAATTCTAATTTCTTGCCCTTTTCTCGAGAGCCAGATCAAAAGGATTTCTTGAAACTTAATTTTAAAAATTATTTACCATTATGCCAAGACTTTTCTTCTACAATTTATTTAAGGACAGTTCCTTGGAGTAAGCACATTAGACTTCTAAAACGTCATTTCAGTGCTTTGTGCGGTTTTTATGGAGGATAATCACTTGACTAGAAATGTAATTTTTTGTACGATTTTTTGATTTGTTTTTAATTCTGCGAACACACACAAAAAATTGTATGCTTAGTTTTTATATGTATATTAAATTTGGTTTTAATGCATTTCAGGAAATGTCTAAGTGCTATTTTAGTTTTAGGTTCCCACATTATTTCTGGAAAATCCACTTGTTTTCAAAATAGGGGAACTTCGCGCATAAGATGCGATACTTCGATTATTTGTGTAAATAAATACGTGAATTAATTTTATGTTGTAGGAATGCGGAAGAAGTACGCCGCGATGAGCCGGACGATCGGGATTCAGGAGATCAGACATTAGAAGGTGACATTGTTGCGCTGAATGGAAAATTGGTTGCTATTGCACTTACTGACCAAGTATCGGTCTGCTCATGTTCCTGTCTCACTCACAACCCCGTTCCTCCAATACCTATTTCTGTCACGATTGGGAAGAGAGCTTCTGTTTAGCGTCTTATATATTTCATCCTAAATTAATATCCCAACACTGTTAGTACAAAAAAAAAAAATATGAAACCATTATTTAGTTTTAGTTCGTTGGATTTTCTTGCACAATCCAACCTTTTAACTGTTTGTACAAAAAAAAAAAATCAACTGTTTCAGAATAACAATATTTGTAAATAATAATATATTCTTGAAATAATACTAGTTTGTTTTGTACATAACTTGCAAACTGTGAGATTAATTCTTTTTTAAAAATTGAGGCACCCAGAAACGGTCATTTTACTACTGTCGAAAATAAATTAGTTCGTGGTGCACTTCATGCCTAGTCCATCAATTCTTTGCAAGCCGTGCAGAACTTCATTTAACACTAAAATTAATACGAAATATTGTATACTGTCAGATACAAGTCATTTTTTTGTGTAGAAAAACTAAAAAAACTTACAAAAACGAAGCGTAACTTGGTCTATCTTAATGGAACATGCCTATTCAAAAATCTTTCTTTAAATGCCCAAATTTTTTAATCCATATCTTGCTTTGTGAGTTTATTATTGTTTCTTCTTTTGTTTATTCTATGAAAATTTCTTTCTAGCCTTGTATGTGCAAAACCAGAACTTTTCTTATTCTGATTTTACGAAAAAACATTTTTTATATCCTTTACCACCTTTGCAATATCGGTAGTTTTAGTGTACTTGCCATTGGAAGGCTCTAGATCGCCAGTAATGGCTGCATGGCGATTAATTTAAAATTAACACAAGGGTATTCCAATTGAATTTTTACCAGTTTTAAGATAGCTGAGACACTTATGTCTTTCAGGCGGAAGTACACTCATCTAAGCGAGACTACACATATCAGAAATGAAAAATACCTGAGTACTTGCTATATTATTGAATCATCGGCATAATGAAATCTAGAACCAATGTGACTTCAGTGAATAAAATTGTAGGTAATAATATTTTAATATTTCCTAGTTAAATTTTGTAAATGAGTTTTTATTAACTTACTTTAGTTTATTAATTTAATTTGAACGAATAAATTAATGATTTTTAATGATTAAGATTTGATTTACTTTCTTTCAATTTGCTAACTGTCAATTGTTTAATTTGAATTTTTACTGAACGAACGTGTGGTAAGGTGACCTGAATAAAAAAAATAATGCATTGGCGCAAAGAAAAACTTAGCAATCTGTTAAAGCCCACCAAATTTTTTATCTGTGTTAGTTCATGCTAAGGTTGCACATAATTTATTTTGAGGCTTATGATAATTATGTATAGTTGTATATAAGGATAATAAACTGAAGATATTTTTTTATTTTTACTAATGAATGATAGATATTCTAATCATTGTTACTAATTTTAACGATGTGGTGAGAACGATTTTTTTTTCAAAAGTACTCTGATAAAATCAGGGGTAAATCATAATTAGTACATTTAGTTTTCTTTTTGTTCTTATTTTGCTCTTTCATTTGTCTAGCATGGGATTGAATACAGAATAAACACAATCAAGTAAAAGCCAGCAATTACTGTAGCACATTTTTAACCTTCATTACTTCTATGAAGAAAATTTGTGAATTACTATTGTACTAAGAGACTTGGTGATGAACTATGAAAAACAAAAATTACAAAAAAAATTCTTTTTTGTTTTTTAGGATAAATAGGGTTTACATACATCAGGGGATGGGGAATAAAAGATTGTTCTAGATGTAATTGTTTATAAAAATAAAACTTAGATGAAATAATATCATTAATTTGTACTAATGATATGATGAAGCATTGTACACAAAAGAGATGAAAGTGAATGCAATGCTATCTTTGCTAATCCTTGTGACAAGGAATGACTCAGTACTCCTTGATAAAAGGAATGACTCAATGTTAAGGAAAAAACTGTCAAGCACAAAAATAACAAGAAGGAACTCTTCGTTGTATTGTAGTTAGATATCCATCTATTTATTTATCTATTTTTTAGTAATAAGTAAATAGATTTTAAATCTAAGATTTGTAAATGTATATTTTTTCTTTTTTATAACATTTTTTATAAAGTAAGTTGATGGATGTATGTTGTAAAAGTAAAAATTAAGAAGCATTAACGTTGTGAATCCTGTTTGAATAATAAATTTGTCATTGTACGTCTAAGTTTAATTCAAACATCCTAAGGTCTGTTAAATATAAGACAAATTTAAACTTAAGCGAATTGCAAGTTAGTTGGTGACGAATGGAATGCCCGGAAGTACCTCTTCACTTAATCTAATTTTAAGAACTTTGGGGGTAACTCGAAATCTATACCATCAAGGCGCGTCAGCATCTTAAGCTTTCAGTGCACTGCTGACCTCAGGGCAGTGTTCTCTCGTTGCAGACAATCACCCGACAGTGAGCTATAAGAAGCATTTAGAAGAAAAAAATTGAAGGGTAGGTTGCTGTTCGAAAATTCGAAACTGGGATCTCCGCTTGGGAATCCAGTACGCCGACCACTGAGCTAATCGCTTCCAATCGGTTTAATATCTCAAGAAATAAATATATAAGCAACATTACAAATATAAAGAAAATCAGTTGATCAAAAGTGCCACATGGCCAGCTAAATGAATTTTTTACCTATTTTTACCGACTCCTAAGTAAGAGGAAGTATTGTGATCATGTCAAATTTTCGAAATCTAGTTTTCTTCTTTTAATATTAGTTTTAAGGCCCCCTTTAAATTAAAAATTTGTTAGTGTATTTCTTGTGTATGTTAAAAAGATGATCTTAAAAGCAAGAGTTGGTATTCGGTTCAAATATAAAGGTATTAGCCGAAATCCTTCAACCGAAAGTGCGACTTTGCCGAAGCCATTTTCATCAGTTTTTGAATATTTGAAATTTAAAAAAAAAAAAAAAATGAATAAGCAACTCAGTTGCATAAAATTTCTCTTCACTACCATTCATAATTATAAGTAAACGTATATGAAAACATTTAAATATCCATAACTGCCTAGATGAAGACATCATATTTGTCGAAAGTTGGCCGGTAAAATTATGTTTATTTACAAAAATTTTATTTTAACCGAACCTCAGCACATTAAAGAATTAATCCATAATCACTAACAAACATTAAATATTAAACATGTTGCTACACCTTCATTAGCATTTATTAGAAGACTATTCAATTCAATTGTGAACTAATTGTGCTTTTCATCCATTTCAGTTCTGATTTCCATAGGACATCTCGCTGTCCTACTTTGCTCTATCCAGCACACAAGATGAAGACATCATGTTGCCTGCCTCCAGCCTACTGAATGAGTTCTACTTTTCGGCTAATTCTTTTATTTATTCTATCAGACCTAGTTTTCTCCTCGATAAGTTAAGGGAACCTCATCTCGGTCTCTATTTAGGTAAACTGTTTTTAAAACGGTAATTTTCACTGATTGTCTACTTCTCTATTACCAACAATGATGTTGGTAAGTTTGTAGCTAAGCTTGGTTTGTCAGCTCTGTATAGGAGAGTGGTATAGACTTAGCACTTTCTGAACTACACTGCCAACTCATGGTTAAGAGGGGTTCCCGATTTTAAATCAGCCACTGAATCCTGAAGCTGTTTTTCTGAATTCAGTACTTAAGCGCATTGGAATCGCAATTAATTGAAAAAAATTATTTGTTTTACTTATGATTTTTGCGAGATCTGCAGCTGCCAAAGCATCCCTCGCCATATATAAATATGGTGCTATACCTTCATATATACATATTATTATATATACATATATAATATTTAATTTATATATATTATAAATATAAATAATCCCATAAAATGGGGCTACCAATTATTTTATAATAGCAAAACTTACTCGAGTGTCTGGAAATATGAAATATAAGATTTCCATTTCGTCATGATTTATTTAATTATTTTTACATACATTTGTGCAAATCACATATATTGCACATTAAAAATAATAATAATTAAAATAATAAATGATTAAGCACAAAATTTGTTTAAAAAGCTAATACTTTTTTTTTAAGCTACATGACAGAACATAAAATATAAATTAGTAAATTCTATTTATTTTTAAATATCTCACCTTATTTTATAAACTCTATTTTTTAATAGATTTTGTATTTTTTTTTATTTGCCATAACAAAAAAAATAATGTTTTTAACATGTTTAACACTCACTTTCACTGTAACTTTAAAAAGCAAAGAATTAACATGCAATGCTGTGAGAGAAGAACAAACTGATAATACACTTTTTATATACAAATTTAGTAGTTATTGATGATTAGAAAATATGATAAAAAGTTTAAAAGTTGATCAAACAAACCAATAAATATCTTTTATTCTTTTGCAATAAACTCGGTTTCACTAAATTATTAATCTAAAATATTCCTACCCACCATTTTGAAAATCTGCAAATCTGAAGTTCAAATAATTTACAAAATTTCACATATAGATCACAAAGTTCTTAACAGAATACACTGGGGAAACTATTTATATGTATATTTATATAATGTAGATCTTTAATTAAACCAAGTTGCGAATAGTTTACAAATTATTCTGTATTTCAATTTCAGAAAATCATAACGATTTCTCTTGCAATTTCCTTTACTCTGTTTTAATAAAATACCTCTTACCACTAATGTTAATGCTTGGCTAGGACTGGAAATAGACTCTATGCTTAGCAATCAGTTAACTACAGTTACGTTCTTCTAGTGATGACTACATTAAGTAGTCAAACATTTTTCGGTTAACTGTTAAGCCAACTTATCAGAAAATGGATGTGAGGTCTTGGTTAGCAATAGAAAAGAGATACAACAGAGTCGAACAAGCTTAACCTCACACATTCTTGGTGGCATAACTTTCACTTCCAACATCTTAAGTATGCAGTGTAAACTTTGAGACATCTATCCTCCGACATTATATTTTTTTTCATGATTTCGATTTAATGGTAAACACTCAAGCCCAGTGAATTTTTATACCATCATTTGATATCACAGATATTAAACCTAAAACCTACTAGGGTAGATTTTAGATTCTAGCACTACCATTAGAATTTAATAACATTCTTTCAGATAACACTGACGCCTATTGCACCGGCAAAAGTTTTGACGAATCGGATTTCTGAGGCGGTTACTTTACACTAATGACCGATTAGCTGAACTAGCTGAGAACGATTATTCAATTGGACCAAAAATGGTAAATAAATTTCCACAAAACCATCTTAATAAACGACTCTCCAAATAATGTAATAAATATTTAACTTAGTAAAGGAAGTTAATGAATGATTTCATTAGCTTCGATCAAATCTTCCATCAGAAATCGACACTATAATTTAACCATCTCAATAGTATTTTGAAAAAATGAAACATACCACTACCTAAAAAGATGGTCATCTACGAGAAATGATTAACCAACCGCTAGACTACTTCATTTATTCTTTCATTCTATTTTGCCAAAAGTAAACTACATTTTAACATAAAAGTTTTGTTCATTTTTTTGGGAGGACTGACTCATTAATCCATAGGGAAGAAAGATCATTGCCAAATTCAGACACATTTTTTGATTTTGTTTAACTGCCAAGTTTTCGACATAGGACTTAGCTCTAGGTTTTAGGAAATTTTACAAAAGTAATTTGAATCTCCATGAAAGAAGTAGCTTCACTGTTAAATTAGATTCAAATGACAGTTAAACTAAATTTTCTGTTATAATCATTATTACTAATCGGTGCAATTTTGAGGTTCCCTTCTGTACTTGGCTTTAAATTTCAGTAATTTCAGTGTTTTAATATTTATTTCAATTTTTCCCACTTCAATAACTACTTACATCAAAGGTACTAGCGTATCTAGTGATTGGTTCACCAGACACATTTTTGTCTGATTTTTGAGTTGCCAGGCATACTGCTAATACACGACAATGCCAAGTAATGTAATCCATTGAAAGGAAAGGTAAGAAATACTGAGAAATCAAATAAAGCACCCCAAACATTTGTTTTGTTAAGGTTACTGGATTTCTTCGCAATGATAATGCGATTGAACTTAAACTTCTATCTAACCAAAGCACACTTGAAAAGGCTTAATTTGAAACACAGCTCAATGTGTGATATTGTGGGAGATGGTAGGTGATGGATGATCATTTAACTCTAACTCTTCTCATGCAAATATATATATGAATATATACTCCTTAATAAAAAATTACAATTTAAAAGTATAAGAGTTGATTAAGCGACAAAAACTACACAAATCAGCAAGAACGTACTAACATTTCATTCATCATCTAGTAATTTCAGCCACAACTCGATTTAGTTCGATGTGTCATATTAAAACTTTATAACGACTATATCATTCAAGTATTGATATTGTTTAAAAATTAATAGATGTCATAGACCCTTATGCTGGACATTTGGTTCATAACATTTTTTTTGTTAAAAATATGGTAAAATGTGCGTTACCAACTTCATAAATAGGCACATTATTTTAAATCTAACCCAAATTATCCTTCTGATTAATCTTGATTATGCCCTTTATTCTAAATAATATCACATACACACGCAAAAATAAAATAGCACTGTCGAAATTTGAATTATGGAGTTAAAACAAAATTTTAGTCTTGAATTCGCCTTACAGAAGAATACGAGTGCACAAACTGCACACAGTTAATAATAAATAAATTACTACTTGTAATAATAATTCAATTGTAAACTATAATTAAATTTAGTCCCTTTAACTGAGTATATGTTTTATAATCAAATAATTTAGTAAGTAAAGTACTTTAATGATAATTGCAATACTAAAAATATACATATCTCTAATTTTATTTACGTATATACAACATTCTGGGGAGATGATCTAGATTAAGAATATAATTGGTGAAAACTATATTAAAATTCAATATTAACAAACTAGATTAATTATATATTATTTTTAACACAACTACAAGAAATGAACTAACAATCAATTTAATCGAAGAATGAACTTGAACAGATTTATGTTTACTTCCTACTGTTGCACTAAACTTGCACTTACTAAAATCAGTGTACAAAAAAATATATATATGTATATCGATAATGTATATTGGTGTAACCACTATTTTATGATTATTTTTTTTTTAAAATAATTAATGCCAGAAGGAAGAAAGAAAAATGCCAAATTCTGTGATTTTTATTTTTATTTTTGCCGAGCTTTCGACCGAGGGACTAGGTCATATTCAGGGCTTACGTTATTGACAATTACAATATTTTTTTACGTTGTAAACTATTAGAATTGTCAATACCAAAAGCCCTGAAGATAAAAGACCTAGACCCTCAGTGTAAAACTCGGCAAAAATTAAAATATAAATACTGATATTTGCATTATTCTATCTTCCTTTTGGATTAATGAATCAGTCACCAAAGACGATGAATTAACGTCATAATAATTATTTTTTTATTAGCATTTTATTAGAACCCTGTTCATGAATATTCATGAACACCTATTACAATCGATCAAAATTAATTGGGTCTACATTTCACTGAACAAATATAGGTAAAAATGGCCAGTTCAAGAGTCTGAGGTATCTAATAGTTACATTCTAAACAAACAATATCAATGTAAATGTATTGCTGTATAAGTACTTACATAATTCTTTTTTTCTTTTAAATTATTTAAGGGGCGTCAACATCTAAAGTTATTCTCACCCGGAGTTTTCTTCAGTGCACGGCAGTCCGGCAGGCCACCGGACAGTGCGCTGTAAGAAGCTTATACGAAATAAAAATACAAGAGTCAACAGTTGGATTCAAACCCGGGATCTCCGCAAGGGGATCTAATACGCTAAACGCATAGCTAATCCCTTCCCTACTTCAATTGTTATAAAATTTGAATAAGACTCACAAGCTTTTTCGATCGTTTCTACCTGGCTGAAATTACGAACTGATGAATGAAATGACAGTTACTGGTTGATTTGTGTATCTTGTCGATTAATCAACCCCTACACTTAACTTTTTAAACTGTATGTTTTCGATAAGATTCCCGTTTGGATAATTTTTTGTAGTCTGTGTTACTTGACTGGAAAAAATTATGTATCTAATTATAAATAAATATTTGTATATCGAGATTAGTTAGGCTGTTTATGCCGAGATAGGAGATATGTTTTTATTAACTTTGGGTTCTAGACGACCACACACACATCTGACATCAGAATAATAAATCCAATCGATTTTTTTATATACGTTCAAATGAAAGTAATGGATAAATAATTCTTTATCATTTAAAAATAATCGATAATGCCGTTTTCCAAAAAAAATCAAAAACATTAAAAGTTAAATTTATTATGTTAATTATGTTTTTAAAAGTTGCTCATATGGCTTACAGATTTTCTTAACATTTGAAATAAGCAATACTTTCATTATAACTTGATGTGATGTAGTGGCGGAACTAGCACTAGAGATATTTTAAAATAATGCTTAGAGTTGCTGTTCTAAAGAACTCCGTAAAAACAATTTTTGGGGGAAAAAGTTTCGGATACAAATGGAAGGTATTTGTATGTAAACAGTAATTTTGTATGAGAAATAAAACTCGAATGCAGTACTTCCTCTTAAGGAATAAATGAAAATAAACTGCATTCACAATACTTCTCTCTAAAAAGCAAACAGAAATTAAATTGCGAATACGACACGATTTCAACACTTCTTCCAGTCAAACTTTATCTAAATCGGGTGAAAATTTACAGCAATGTTTAGCATTATTTTATAGGGGGGTCTCACTTACTTGGGGCTAATCTCCCTCCGGAACTATGTATCGCGTCGAAACCCCCAATAGCTGTATCTACATAAAATTTCAATTTGAATAACACCTCATTCATTAAAATCGGTTCACGTGTCGATAGTTTAAAACGATTGCAATACTTCCTCTTAGTTGGTGTTTGAGTAGGACGGCATTTTAATTAATATTAATCGAAATGAAGCCTTCGAGGATAAAAAGGTTAATTTATCCTCCCAAATTTTATCAAAATTGTGCGAAAATATATAGATTTTAGTAATAATAGTTTGAGAGGGGCCTTATATACGTGTGGCTAACTCCTACTACATGTAAAGCACATCTAGATGAAATTCCGAATCAAATAACACCTCATTCATGAAAATCGGTCCACTCGTTAAGGCGTTACGTTGTTTACAAAAAGGTAACAAAAAACAACTTTTGAAAAGCCGTGTTTACTAATTTTTGGCAACTTTCTTCTTGAAAGCTATTAAATTCACTTACGAGGGTACGACCTATTTTTTTTAAGGAAAATTTTTAAAGAGAAAATTTGTCAAAGTTGGATGTTTTTCAACGTTACGCCTTTTCCAGTGTAGTTTCTGTTGGCCAACCCTTATAGTTAGTGAGAAGTCGGGATCTAGGGTGCGATGGAGCTTTGAGCCTAAACTCGGAGTGTTTTCCTCTCCCAGGGAAGATTCAGGCTTCACATTCTATATCTTAAAACCGATCGAGACTAGAATTAAGTCATACTGCAACCTAAGAGAGGTAGTCTTATCACGTACCTAGAATCAGTAGTGAATGCTGATAAAAATCTGCAGCAGATGGATGGCATGGTTGTGCTGAAAATAAAAAAGTGAATTTAAAAAAAAAACAAGTATTAATTCTGTAGATGTAAACTACTTGACTTAATAATTGCTTTAAGAAGAAGCAGTAGAACTCTTAAAAATGAAATTTTACTGCTATAATTTTTTTTTTTTTTTTAGGTATTTTAGGTATTATTATATTTTTAGGTATAAGGGTAATATGCCATGACAGTGAAGCCCTTACATTCTGGAGACTCCACCGGTGGTGGCTTTAGAGATACGTTAGAGTTGTGGTCGAAATAGTTTGTGATTGGCATGCAAAACACTAATTACCTGTGAACAAATTAAAAAAACAAGAAAGTGAAAAAATAAGATTAAATTATAGTTGTGAGGAACCCTTGCTAGTTCGCTACACTAACAGTATTGCAACTCCTAAATCCTGATCAGCTGATAGACAAACGGTAATGATATATAAGAATTCTTTTTCACTGTTATTGTAAACGCAAAAATAAACTGTTCTAGTTCTTTTGTGAAATTATGTTTTAAATTTTTTATTTTGGTTTCCTAATCCAGAATAACATAAATAAAATAAAAAAATACAATAGCTTTGAATAAATTTTTAAATGAATTTGGCAACTTTTAAACAATTATCCGAAAATAATAGCAAATTTAATAAATCAAGAATGGAGCAGTTGGCCGCTCAACGGCATGGCATGTTTTTTGGATGCACCACTCTGATGAACAGTTCGCCAGCAAATATCGCACCCCTTTTCTTTTTACAATTGGCTAATAAACTATACTATATTACAATTTTTTGTCATGATTCTATTTAGCTTTGTTTTCTTTGAATTTGCAATGATTACCAATTCTTTACTACATTATAATAATTTTAAAATGTACATAATTTTGTTTTGGAAATTTTGAACTCTTGGAAAGTTTTAGGAAAATTTAAATACATTCATTTTTGGGCAAAACATTTTCTTTAAAAATATTTGTTTCAAAATAAGATTTATCATTTGAACAAAAATGCTTCAAATAGCGAAAAAGGTTTCTCATGTGAGGCACATAGGTCTAATGTCTGCTCACGGATTTGGTGTCCTACTGTTAGGAGCAGACAATGAATACGCTAGTTATCTAGAAGTTGATGGTTGCTCATGGTCATCGTCTGTGCCACAATTACTTCGTGATTTATTCATTTTCTTCAAATTGTCCAAATATTCTTGTTGAGATTCAGCCAAAACTTGGGCCAAAATTCCAGCATCTTCCCACTCGCTTAATCCTGAAAAGAAATCATGGTGATCAAATACAGAGAATGCATCATATTTATCCATTCAAGCATCAATAATACGAAAAAGACAAATATTAAAACAAATCCGGAAAACAGTATCACATCAATAAATAAATCAATAAACTTAGTTTGAGGTGCTGAAGATAATAAAATAATTCCATATTATTATGATGCGGATCATAATTAACCACAATCTCACTAAACTATTTTGCAAAATGAAGATTTTGGGGTATATAGTCCTAAACGTGACAATAATGGACTAATCACTTTTCAGTTGCAACAAATTATACAAACTATCAATAGCACAGGTCGATCGGCCTGTAGAGCTAAAACAACATTGGTAGTTGAGAGAAAAGAAGCGGGTTTACTTCATGGAATATAATTAAGATATCCGAAGTTGGATTTTGGAACTATCTTTACTGCCTTACTTTAAAGTTCTGATAAATGATAAAGTAATTAATAAATAAAATAAAACCTAATTAAATAAAGTTCTAATAAACCAAAAAAAAAATTTATCTTATTTTAAATTAATTAAATTTATTTTGCGTTACTTCTGGGCTATTCCCCTTAAGTGTATTACATGTATAATTAGAAATTGTGTTGACCATGAACTTTTTTCAGAGACAGGGAAAAAAGAAAAATGAGAAATTCCCATAACAAAGCAGACTTATTGCTCCACTAAGAAGAGAAAAAAGGTGATACATATTGTATTCAAAGATCAAATTATTATTATTATTTTTTCTAATTGTTTAATGATACACTGGCAACTAAAGGTGTCAATAATTTTAAAATGTCAAAACATCAATAATATAGGTCGATCTATTGATGTATTTTTCCAGCCCTCATTAAAAATTGGTTTTAATTTCATACCAAATTCACTAAAAATAAATACTTTTTGCTGCTTTTATGCGCATAAAAGGTTTATAAAAATTACTATATATAAAAGAAAAGTAACTATTTAATACGCAAATAATCACTAATTTCATACCAAACATCTGTGGCGGTAAGAAGCTGAAAATCCCACCAGATTCTATTGGCCTGCTAGTGTTTTTATTCTCTTCGCAAGATTTTGGGGTAGACGTATTGGTGGGTATAGAATTTACTTTTTCAATATTATGGTCTTGATGGTGGGTACTTGAAGTTCCGGTTTCTTCCTTCTATAAGTTAACAAATATATAGGTATATTTTAAAACTACGACATGTTAACAGTAGAAAATGAAAAATAGAGTGAAAACGAGTTCATGAAGCACCGTTGATAGTTCTGTAACATAAAGAATATTCTAGATGGCAAGTGTGTTTGCTATAAAACTGAAGAATTGGGTTACTCGATTGAAGGTAGGTGTCAGGTAGGTATCGAATATTAAATATTCTAATATTCACACCACTGTTAAAAGTGCACAATATTAACTAAATAATTAATTAATCAATGAGTCAAAATAATCATTTTAGCACATTACTTCCGGAATTAAAAAAGAAAGTCTTTAATATTTATTAACATTTACTGACTATTTCTATCCACTTTACTGCACTCTTCTCTAATTAAACAAATTAATACAATTAAACACGAATAAATAAAAATTAATATTTTACTACATCCATTCACATGTTAAACTTACAATAAGAAAAATTAAAACAAAAAGAAGATTGCGGAGTCATAATGATTGTTATCCAAAGTTTACAAACACCTATAAAGGAACAGCTTCCCTCCTTGCCTTGACTAGAATTAAGAATGACATAATCCTCCTATATTCCGAGAAAATTATAATAGCTATGGTTGAATTTTGGATTTGGCCCTTATATTAACCTTGTGACAACAAATGGTTGCATTCGCAATGTTAAGTCGGATAATATAGTAATTTCATTCTACTTAGCATCACTATTTTTTATGATTTGTTAAGTTTCAAGAGGATTGCTGAGTCATAGTTCACTTATAGTCTCTAGTTTATTACAGGAAAACAAATATATAATTAAATAATGGTATGGATGTATGGTCAAATATGCCTTACGGGAATTTTTCACTCTCAATCCTCCGCTCCCTCCAGATGACCCAACCATAACAATCTTCCACACCTAAACATTGCTACCAAGGACTTAAAATCCGATCTTTAAAATTTCGTCAGAAGTTCCTGTTTGGCTTCATGGCTCACTCGTGCTTTTGTATCACACGACCACAAATGTACGAGGGTCGTTTGAAAAGTCCGTGCAAAGTCAGAGAGATAGCACCACTGGCGCGTATCGAGGTTATGTTTAGTTAGTAGCATCTCTTGGAAGAACACACACCAAGTTTCAGCCAGATCGGTCTATTTCTTTGTGTTTGGCATTCGTTTGAATCGAGGAAGTCGAGTGATTTTCAAAAAATGAACGAAAAAGAATTTCGTGTGTTGATTAAACACTACTTTATGAAAGGCAAAACGCCTCAGGAGACTAAAGAGAAGCTTGATAAACATTATGGTGGCTCTGCACCTTCGATTAGAACAGTTTATAAGTGGTTTCAAAATTTTCGGAGTGGCCATATGGGCACAAGTGACGCTGAACGTTCTGGACGCCCTGTTGAGGTTACTACTCCAGAAATCATTAATAAAATCCATGATATGGTGATGGATGACAGAAGAGTGAAGATGCGTGAGATTGCTAGTGCTGTGGGCATCTTGAATGAACGGGTACATAATATTTTGCATCAACATTTGGACATGACAAAGCTATCCGCAAGATGGGTGCCGCAATTGCTCACGCTTGACCAAAAACGAAATCGTGTGAAGTGTTGCAAGGACGGTTTTGCAGCTGTTCCAGAAGAATCCGCAGGACTTTAAGCGTCGTTTCGTCACTGTGGATGAAACATGGATACATCACTACACTCCTGAGACCAAAGAACAATCTAAGCAATGGGTTACCAAGGGGGAATCTGCGCCAAAAAAGGCGAAGACCGTTCCTTCGGCCGGAAAGATTATGGCGACTGTCTTTTGGGATTCGCAAGGAATAATCCTCATCGACTATCTGGAAAAGGGTAAAACTATTACAGGTGCATATTATTCATCGTTATTGGACCGTTTGAAAACCGAGCTGCAAGAAAAACGCCCACGATTGGCCCACAAAAAAGTCCTTTTCCATCACGACAACGCACCAGCTCACACCTCAGCAGTTGTGGTCGCAAAATTAATGGAAATAGGGTTCCAACTCGTTTCACATCCCTCCTATTCTCCAGACTTGGCTCCCTCGGACTACTATTTGTTCCCCAATATGAAGAAATGGCTGGCGGGAAAAAGATTTTATTCAAACGAGGAGGTGACTGCAGAAACGAATGGCTATTTTTCAGACTTGGACAAATCCTATTATTCGGAAGGGATCAACAAACTAGAGCAGCGTTGGACGAAGTGTATAAGCCTAAAAGGAGACGGAGACTATGTTGAAAAATAAAAAAGGTTTACCCCAAAAAATTAAGTAGTTTTTATTTTTGCACGGACTTTTCAAACGACCCTCGTATTGGCTCTCTAGCTTCCAAGCCGCTTATCCAGCAGCAATCAAAATTTTGCTAACATATTCGATACTTTTCCTTGCAGGTACATAGATATAGACCGCCTACTTGTCCGAAAAGATAAGCTTCTGTGCAACGGTCAGTGAGCATCTATTTTTCACTGCTATCCGAGGCACGATCCAAAGATAACTTCACTTCATTCTGTGATCGGGATTCCAGAAACTCAAAATACCGAAGCCCCATTTAATTTGTCTCAGTATTCTTTTTTAATTATATGTAACAAAAAAGTAAAAAAACCAATAATGCACATTACCATGGCTTTTTCTCGTTTTTCATTATCTCGCAAAAATTGCAAGTAACTATCTCGCGCCACCTGTTCTTCAATGGCTTCATTGGTGGCTTCCCAATCAGTAGCTCTTAATTTATCTTCTAACATGGCCTGGACAAATAAATAAAATAAAAATAAAACAATCTGCAGTGAACACTCAAATAACACTTTCTTACTACAATTTTTATAATTTTAACTGAAAAATTTTAAGCGGTGGATATAATTTAAGAACTTACTACCATCATACAGGACAACATACTCTTTCAATCAAATTTTCTGGAAATATCTTTAAGAATAAAAGATATTTTATTGTACTTTTATAAAATTAGCACTTAATGTTTAAATACAACGTTAGGGTAGTTTTCGGGAAAATTGCTAAAGAAAAGTACACTGTAAAGTTTTCCTAATTTTTGTAGAAAATGTTTCACCTAAAAGTAATTATAAAGATACTACATGTAAGAGGTTTAAAATTCTTTTAAAATCGTGAATGCTGTAACATGCAATAAAGACAATAACAATACTAAACCCGGAAACAGTATCAGACGTAGCGTCAAAACACAAATCAAATACAAACACGTGTTTCCTGCTATTCGTGTTTTTCTTTCTCAGTGCGATAATAATTAATAATTTCCCCTGAACGAGTTCTTATATGTTTGAATAGTTGTTATAACATTAAATTTTTACTAAGTTCAGTACAATAATTAATAATTTCCCCTGAACGAGTTCTTATATGTTTGAATAGTTGTTATAACATTAAATTTTTACTAAGTTCAGTACTCCTAAACTAACTGATCTACTATTCCACACCAAGAGTACGGGATATACAGAGGATCAGTTGGTACGCGAAAATAATCTATACAACAATAAAAATGTAAATGTTCGTTTTTTCAAAATCTTAAATCTCCGAAAGTTCTTCACCGATGCTTTGAAATTTTGAAATGAAAACACCAGCGTTATCTATTTGACGTAAAAACAACAAACGCCATACTAAATATTTTACGATTCCTTTTCAATGTTTCCGATTTCACTGTTAAATTGAATGTTCATAGATTTCAATGTGCCTTGAATCCATCGGCTGTAACGTTTCTTCACGTTATGTCTAAATGATGCGTTTGCGAAAACACTGCTGTATTCGGAAGGGCCTACGTATTACACATGAAATGCGAGTAGAAAATCATTTGAACGACGCAAACGAGAAATGCGAGTCGACGGACAATCTGAGATATTTAAATAAACTACGATAGGCAGACTGTATACTGTGCATCCCAATCAAGATGAATGCTTCTTTCTTAGCATGCTGTTGGTAAATGTGCCCGGTCCAACATCTTTCAATTGAGAATTGTCAATGGCATTACCACATACTACTTTCCGCAATTCATGTCAAGCACTGAATTTGTTGGAGAACGACTGACACTGGGATGTTTAAATTAATGCAACTCGCCACCACCATTGTTTGCAATCATATTGACCGCCCACTCTCCTTCATCTTCAACAAAGTTTTATGAGAATAAAAATCGCACGTGGCTGAAGATATGTCCGAATACGCAAGAAAAATTCAAATATGAACATGGATTTTACAGCTGAAATCTACAGCGAAGCGTTGATAATGATGGAAGATTTGTGCTTAGAAATCGCGAAAAAAGTTCTCAATCATTCGGAAATTCTATTACCGAATCGATCTGCTGTTGCTTCGTTTGTTGTAGAATTTCGACGTGAACAAAATTACAACACGGGTGATCTTTTGTCGTATCTGCAATCAAATATTCCTCAGCTAACGCTTGAGCAAAAAGGCATTTACGACCAAAGATTGCAAACTGTCAATAACGCGACTGGAGAAATATTCTTCTTAGATGCGCCATGAGAAACTGGTAAAACGTTTCTTATTAGATTGATTCTGACAATTCGATCTCAGAATGACTAGCCTTAGATCTTGCGTCGTCCGGAATAGATCCACTTAACCAGACTAAGCGTGGCCTGATTCAGCTAGTAAGAAATTAAAAATTCAAAAAAAAGTTATTCAAATTTTTTAAAATGTTATTAATTTTTCTCTCATCTTGAGAATTTATATCACTTAAAAACAATTGGGTCAATTTGGCCTGTGGCACTGACGAGGTTGACATCATGTAAGAGTGACCGCGGTAATCTCTGGGCTACCACGGGACTTGGCCAGCTTGGAGAGGTCTCCAACAGAAATCGTCTACATTGTGGCAGTACTGTTTTTCCTTTTATTTTTTGAAAATAGCTATTTTACTTTCATTTTATGTTGTAATTTTCTTTTAATTCTATTTTCTAATAAACTTTCCTTTTGTTTACCTTTTTCTTTAATTTTCTTTATCGCATTGACTTTATAAAAGTAAAAACTCAAATTCGTCATAATCGCAATTCGAGAAAAAAGTAAATAAATACTTACCTGCTCTAAATGGAGCTCTTCGCTCTGGCGAATAGCATCATTCATTAAGGATTTATCGGCTGCACCAGGACTGAATGATGGAAGACCCAAGCCGACTCCTATTGTAGCCTTATGTGGATCTACAATGCTGTTGTAATGGCTATTCCGTTGGTAGGACAGTCTTATGGGTTCATTATCAGACTTATGAACTCCGTGAAAAATATTGATAGGATCTGAAAAAATTAATATCTTGAAATGTTCGTAAAATTCAGGCATAGCAGAGGTTCCGTTCGAGACTCCAGCTTTAAATCATCTTAAAAGGTACACAAATTTTACAGTCCATTCAGATTAAACCATATCAACAAGATTTTGAGTTGCCTACCAGAAAATTAAAGTAGCAGATGGTGAGTGCTTTAAAATATTAGCTTCAACTTCTCTTTGTAGGGAACGTAACAATAACATCAAATTTAATATTAACACAATAACGAATTTTTTCCTTCATTTGCCTTGCAATTATACAATCATAATTTCAATTAAATTTAAATAAATGAAAAGCTGTGAATATATGATTAATTTAAAGTACTGTGCTGGGCATAGCAAATTTCAACTTGGCATGAAATAAACAATTTTTTTTTCAAATGTCATAAATGCATGAAAGGGTTCAATATACAATAATTTTTACCTTTGCCGTAGCAAAAAACTTCAATGGTGCGATTGTATAGTTCGCTTATAGCCTGCATTTCAATGTGGTTGCCATGAGTGCAATCTAATCTTTTCCTATTGACGTATGTGTTAAAATCTTCTGTAACGTATTGCTTAAAATAATCACTGTTAAGTGCCTGAAATAAACAGAAAAGTGCCAAATTATTTATTCATTTAAATTAATATCAGTTTATTAAAACAGAAATTAACGCTTACAATATAATCCATGCAGTGTTTACGGACGACACCATGCATTTCCTGGTCACCGTAGACCTGATCAGCGACCGCTCGAAATAGGCAAGCTCCGTCTTCGCCCATTTTCTTAACCAAAAATCCTCTTTTGCGCATCTTCTTTTCAAAAAGCTTATCCTCCTGTATTTAATAATAATAATAACAACAATAAAGTATTTATTCACAATAAAAACAGTAACAAAAATTAACTTTAAAACATAAATACAACAAACTAAAGGCTACAAAAGTTAGGTTGTAGCCTACTATCACTGAGTAGTGCATATAAGAAACAAAATTAACGTAATTAATAATGTGTATGATGAACTACAATTTGAACAGAGACTTAAATAAAAAAGTAATTTTACGTATAAAATATTCCAATTTCCTTCACACATTTAAAAAGAAAGGTAGAAATATATACATAAAAAAAAGTCATTTGAACAAAGTACCTCGATCCATTGTGCCTCTGTTCTTTTGGACTTATATGAATTATCGTATTCGTCGCCGCTGTTATATCCAACATGGTCGGAGCTAGATGGCCCAGCTATTGGGCTGGACGTTCCCGCGCAGTGGCTTGGAGAACCAGAATTAACTCTCTCCCTATGGTGCTGAAGTTTACCTCGACTTGTCCTTCGAAAAAAAAAAAAATTATACAAGTGCAAAGAGAAAGACTTGAACAAAAATTGGAGGGGTGATGCAAGACAGAAATTGAAAATATTAATGATAAGCTTACTCATCTTTGAAGTTGTTTTCTTTTTGATTATGATAACGATTATTACGATTCTTTTTACCCATCTTGAGACTTTCAATACTTTCTCAGTGTAGGAATTGGAATTCAATTCGAGCGCGTTTGAAAGTAACGTTTACGTCTATGGCGGAGGTTACACACTGAGTACTTGATTACAAAAATGTATTGTTATTCAATATAACAATCAAAATTTGATGTTAGATTTTTGTGGAATATTTGAAACGTAATCAGAATTTTAATTAATACAGAAAATTGCATGAAAAATAAGGGATTTCTCAATTGGAAAACGATAGGATGAAATTCTGTAAAGCTTTTTTTTTCAACCAAACGAAAGATACAATTACTTGAATTATAAAAATAATTGAAAAGATGATTTTTTTTAATGAAAAATTATTTGATAAAGTATTTGATAAAAGAATGACCAAAAATTATGCGTGGATAGAGAAGTTGATTAACAAGTTCATCTTGTTCAGTCGTAAGTTCAATTTGATTAGAGTACCAATAATATTTTTACACATTACACGAGAAACGTTTCAACGTCTTTACTCGTGTAAGGACAGAAATAGCGTAAAATAAATTTTCAATAAAATTATTATTTGGGTAGTGAAAATTATTTATAAGGATATGCATAAAATAGGAGGTACATTCATTACTTCTTTTTAGAGCTGATGTGACATGTTTGTGCATTTACTTTTTCATTTTAAAATTATTCATTTAATTTAGAATACAACCTAATTACTTTTATAATGAGACCGTTTCTAAGAATATGTTTACAAAACAATTTTGGCACCATTAGCAAAAAATTAATTTCAATAAATAATTACATTCAACTTTTGACTAAATGAGGTTCTCGGAAGGCTTCAAGACAGTAGAAGAGATGAGAGATTGGGTTTTCAGCGCTAATACGAGGTGTAGTGTCTAAATAAATCTAGAAACCTACGAAAACTGACCTAAAGCTACACGTTTTCAGAAACATTTTCTCAACGAACCATAAGTAAGAAAATAGACAAGTCAGAAAAGGTGCACTAATAGTCGTCCCAAATTGCGGCGGGTAGGCAATTTAGTCATTTCCACAGTATTGCACTAATCTCAACTTTCGTCCAATTTTAAGAATTGAGATTTATATTTAGAATCAGTGCAACACTTGAAATCATATTTTTATTCCAGTTGTAGAGTTAAGCCATTTATTCTTGAATTAGAATTACATTTTATTAGTGTAAAATATATATAATATTGTTTAAAACACGAACACATCTTAACAAAATAAATGTAAATTAAAAAATAATCATAATCAGAGCTTTTTGCTTCATGCAAGCTCACATAAGATATAATAATAATTATTATTATCATCATCATGACGGACCAAATAGTTCGACTAATTTCATCATATGGTTGCCCTCAATGACGAGCGCTATTAATAAAAGCTTTTATCCTAATAAAACGCAGACGTTTTATTTTATAATAAAATACATTTACAAAACCTAATACGAGGCCAGGATTGAAAAAGACTTTATATACATTATAAATATGAATCATAATATAAAATAAGATGGCTTATTAAAAAATGACATCATTTTATAAACGTGGACTGTAAAAATAATTATCGTCAATCTAAGTACCACAAATATAATCCATTAGAAACTGTTTGAGTTTAATTGCAGTATATAACTATTCGAAAATAACTTCTTCATATTTTCAGGGGACTGTACCCCTTCATAAGGGATTAGAGTTAGATGATGATCCTGACGGTCCGTAATGACATATCTATCGCTGTTCAATACTCTCTTAATTACATATGGCCCTCGATATTTGGGGAGAAGTTTCTAGTTTTCCTAGGGGTAACGTTGACATTTCTAACCATAACCTAAACATAATAACTAATTTTATATTTGGTAGGTTGTTTATGTTGGTGATCGCAATAAATTTTAAATAGCAATAGATAGCAATTACTAGCTTATTAATAGCTTTTCGTCTGAGTTGCTGTAATCGCGATTGCCTCGATCATTAGTTAAGACCATTTGTAATCATCTATAAATGAACGTTTTGGCCTACCCCAAATAACAATTTTGCCGGAGTGCAACCAATGGTTCTATTAATGCTACTATTTATGGCAAATTCCACATCAGAAAGGACTATATCCTATTTATTAAGATCAGCAGATAGTTTTGAGAAAACAGGGGTCAAAGAGCGATTTATTCGCTCAAACTGGCCATTCGCAAGAGGGGTACTTGTAGCGATTAAAGAATACTGAATATTTAATTCCTTTACAAATATACTAAATGCATAAGAATTAAATCCCGATCCACGACCAGAAATAATTTTACTTGGCTCACTGTAACATTTAAAATAATTTTTTAGGCGTTTGATAACTTCTCTTGAGCTCGCTGGTGCACGCATATAATTTAACAAATTTAGTAAGACCATAAATAATTTCAAAAATATATTTACACCTAAGGCTGAATTTTTCTATAGTCCATACATTTTTCTATGTGTATACATTGAAAAGGCACATCACCTTAATCTGTACTATGGACCGAGGTGCCACAGTAGCCGAGCGGTTAAAGGCGAGACCTGCAAAGCTAATATGTATTGTGTCACTGGGTTCTATTCCCGGTCTAGACATTGGATTTTATTTAACGTTTATTATGAGAACTTGGTAGTAAAGTATGTTTGCTAATCGCTTACGTCCTCGACACCTGATTTGGTAGTTGGACGCAAAGCCCGCGTGAAAAAAAAAAAATTAGGCATTACTTACTTTACTATGCAACCGTCCTGCTACATGACTTGCTGTCAATGAATGTGTAATTCATTTGAGACCATTACTTATATATATATAAACTTTTTAATTTTGTTTGTCACGTCCGGAAAGCATTAAGTGCGCTACACATATTCTATTGTTTTATTTATACTCTGATGACTCATACCTTCCTTATATATTCGACATCGACATAGGAACATAAAATAATAATTTGTTACTGTTTTTGCGATATAATAACCCATTACTGAGTTCAAAGTTCTTATCTTCTTATATCTGTAATTTACTTTTTGTCCGAACAATATGTTCGTCCAAATCTTGCGATACTGTTAAATTCCTTTCTAAATTGTTTTCAGCTATAATCAAAACGTTAAATAGCCGACTAAGCACGTCTGCTTGCTTCATACGATTTCCTATGCAACGTTCCAACTAGTAATCATAATTCCGTAGGACTACGACCTCTGAGAATCCGCGATTTACCTCTTTTCTTTCGAAGGCTAATTTAATACTATTTTGAACGGAATATCCTGTATTACACCCAGTGAATATATAATTGCTAACGCCTCCAACTCGTAACTGTGACATTTCGATTTATCTAATTTGCTCTTTTACTACAATAAGCCACCGGATGAAATTAGCCGTCTCTTTGCTTCTGTATCAACCAAAAAGAACTAGCATCTTAGAGCAATTCCGTTTCCGACTTAGCGGAATAAATACATAAAATTGGGGTGCTCGTTAAAATCTTTTACGAATTGGCCGAAGGGCATTCGAGTACATTCGAACTGACGCATGAATGTGGTGAACGAAGTAAACAGTATTAAACTTTTAACTTGATATGGCGAAACCATCTTTTAGGTCTAAACGAGAAAAAAATGTTTTACCTTCTAACGAGTCCACAAGATCACCAATATGGGGGATTGGGAAATGGTCTCTCATTGTTATTTTATTTAACACTCTGTAATCTACAGCCATTCTTAATTTACCGCATTTCTTCCGAACTAATACCAAAGGGCTGCAATACTGTGCCATGCTGGCCTGATTAATTCCCTAAAAAGTAAATCATTAATAATTTCCCTGACAGCTTTTCTATCACTGAAAAATAACCTAATGGGGTTAAAACAAAAAAGTTCATGGAAAGGTTTAATCATAATTTCAAGTTCTAAACTTGTTTCAGGATTAACTGGCGAAATAAGTTTAGGATTTACATTTACCATAATTTTACAGTATCACAATATTTCTGAACAATACATTCATTTTGTACGATAACTTGCTTACCAAAAGTTAAACAAAATTGTTCGTTAGTATCAAAGCAATCCTAGTTTTTTGTATTTTCGGGTACCACGAAGAACCTTACCTTAACCGCAATACATTGTACAATATTACAAAGTCTCTAATTTACCAAGAATCTGAACCTCAGATCTGCTGACTCCTTGTAATTTTAAATTAGACTCCCACAATTGAATTAGGGGACATAGAACACCCTTAGTAATGAGAATCGGTTTCCAGAATCTAAAATAGCTGAAACAGAAAAATATAAGAATGGGATGGATACCTCAAAAATGTAACTGTCAACAGTTCCCTCAATAAAACTAATTGGCTTTGCTAGAGGTGTCGATCTTCTGTTATATTATATGAACCACATATAACAACTTCCTTTTTCTCTTTTGGGTTTCCTGCAATCTATTGCTTTATGCCCAGCATTGCCACAATTTTGAATAAGCTGTTGTTTTACAACAAATTTCTTCTTCTTTTCCACCTTGACACCTTCACTTTTTCATCCACAGCAAGCTTTTCTTGAATTCCTTCAAGTTCCTAGCTCCATACAAAATTATCTTATTTTGAGGAAAATCAGGAATTCCACTTATAATATAATGCATCAATGAGGAATCATCAATAAGAGTTATGGACAGAGCTCATTTCAACATAACACTCAAACATTTCTGTATACTCCAATTTCCTAACAGCTAAGTTTTCATGGACTTCCGCACGATAGACTTTTTTGATAATTCGGTCAATACTTCTTTAAAGCTTATCCAGTTTGCTAAAGCTTATTCACTATTATTAAACTTTAAGGCCAGTCCTGCCTATGACTTTTTGTAGCAAATATTAATTTTTAGACCACTCCATTTAAATAATAATGCATTTTCTTTGGAATACCTTACTTATTCTTCCACAGATTCTTAAAATTCTTCTACATTCTTAGAAGTGAATGAAACTTTGTCTTGCTTCACCTCATTGTTACCATTCGTACCCCTCTAGCTGCAAGCTACATCACTATCATCTTTAATCTTTTCGATTTCCACGATAACTCCTTCAATTACATTAACATCACTTCCATGAACTTTATCACCTTCAAACAATTCTAGATTGGTCAAAAATAACTGCAACTTAAAGGATAACCAAATCATTCTTTCTTTTACGATTTAAGGCATGACAACATCTGAGGTTATTGGCGCCCAGAGCTTTTTTCAGTGCACTGTCAACCTCCGGACAGTGTTATTTCGTTAGAAACCACGCTGTCCATCGCTGGACAATGAGCAGTAAGAAGCCCCAAATAATTTTTATTTTAAGTTTTTTTTAAACTATATTTTTCTAAGTTCCTCTCTTAATAAAGAAATATTTAAAGTACCTACTTGCAGTGTTCAAATCAGTAATTTAGTTATCTTCATTCATTTTATAATTTTTAGTTTTTACGAGGTGTGGCTATTAAATAACGAGACTGATGTTGCTACAGAAGAACTATGCATGCGCAAAATCCTAACGACCGACAGCTGTGCAGCATAAAGCCTTCTCTTTAGATTGCAGCGTCTCACGTGTTTGTAGAGAAATCTGTCTGACCGGAACCGTCGTTTGTGTAAGAGGTGTTAGTTTCGTTTTGCCGAAAACATGATACTACACATGTAGTAGAGCAACGAATTGTCGTGAAATTTCACATGAAACTTGGTAAAACCGATACTGAAACTTATCTTCTATTAAAAGAAGTTTATGTTAATCACGTGCGCGAGTTTTTGAGTGGTTCAAGCGTTTCCAAGATGGCCGAGAAGACGTCGGAGATGATGACCGCCCAGGTTGCCCTTCCACGTCCAAAACGGATGAAAATATCGATTATAATTAATCAACATTACTACCGTGAGGTACTTGCTTAACTCCATGCAAGGGTAAGGAAAAAAAGACCCGATTTGTGAAAGAACAAGTCATGGGTTCTCCATCAAGACAACGCGCCTGCTCACACTGCATCTGTCAAGACGTTTCTAGCCAAGTACAACATCCCAGTTTTAGGCCATCCGCCTGACCTGGCCCCATGTTACGAGGGGGTACCCAAAAATAACCGGAATTGCGTTGCCGCGCATGGAGCTTATGTAGTACGCATTTCTGCCGCTAGACGTGTATAGCGCAATTCCTTGCCAGTTCAGTCCTGCCTGTGTTGTCTGCCTGGCTTGTTCTGTTCATCTGCAGTGACTGTTTTTACCAGCGCTGTTTTGTTCTTTTTTCGTTTTTTATGATGGCAAGTTTAAGTGAACAACGTGCAGCTCTGAAATTTTGTTTTCTACTCGGCAAAAATGCTGCTGAAAGTGTTTTAATGTTGAAAACAGCTTACAAAGATGACGCTATGGGAAAAACTCAAGTATACGAGTGGTTTACTCGGTTTAAAAATGTCGTCAAGTCAAGTCAAACATCAAAACAATGCTGATTTGCTTTTTTGATGCCAAAGGCGTAGTCCATTCAGAGTTTGTCCCCCCAGGTCAGACCGTCAATCAAACCTTGTATTTGGAAGTTTTGAAAAGATTGCGCAATAGTGTTCGCCAAAAAAGACCCGATTTGTGGCAAACAGGAGACTGGTTCTTCCACCACGACAATGCACCTGCACACACAGCCATCTCTGTTACACAGTTTTTGGCTAAAAATGGCATGGTTCCGCTGCCCCACGCACCTTACTCGCCTGACCTGGCTCCGTGCGACTTTTTCTTATTTCCACGCATGAAAAAGGGCATGAAAGGTCACCGATTTGACAACATTGAAGAGGTCAAGAAAAAAACGAAGAAGGAGCTGTCAGCCATTTCTAAAGATGACTACAAAAAATGTTTCGAACAGTGAAAGCACCGGTGGAACAAATGTATTAGTTGTAATGGAGAGTATTTTGAAGGGGATAAGGTTGTTCTGTAAAAAATTTGTAAATAAATAGCTTTTAAAAAATAATTCCGGTTTTTTTTGGGTACCCCCTCGTACTTTTATCTGTTCCCCAAAATCAAATCTGCATTAAAAGGAACACGATTTCAGTCTGTTGAAGCTGTAAAAGAAAAAGCGGCACGCGTCGAGCAGGAGCTCACAGAAAAAGACTTCCAGCACTGTTCCGAACAATGGTAAATCCGCATGGAGCGTTATAGGGATAGGGAAGGGGTGTATATTGAAGGTATAATAACTAAATATGTAAAAATTTAAAATAAAATGTTTTATAGGAATAGTCTCGTTATTTAATAGCCACACCTCGTATTTTAGACTAAATAATAAAATCAAGAAAATAAAAGAAGAATTCTTTTAGAAAGAAGAATATAGGATTCCCTAGGAACTTGTTAATTAAAATAATCCTTTATAGTAAAAATATGAGTATTAAAACAAGTCATACTTTTATCAAGAAAAGATAAAAACTTAATCAAGAAAATATTATAGATGAATAAACAAAAAACATAACAGTCATAAGAAAAAACACGAATCTATATTCAAAATAAAACTCTAGTCCTGAATAATTTATAACATTCCTAAAACTAACACTTGACAATTTTTCTTGTAACAACTTCAAACTTGAGGGCTTATCCCACTTTTGAAAAACTGTAGTATATATATACATATATATATATTTATATTGTTTATAGAAAAAGAAAGAACACTTCTTCACCAAACAATTGTTTATTTAAAAATAATCATAATCAGGGCTTGTTGCTACGTGCAAGCACACAACTTAATACATCGTAATAATAATAGCGGACCAAATAGATCGACTGATAGTAAATTGATTACTACAATAGAAAAATTTATTATTTTATTTATTGAGAGATGAGAGCCAACCCTAAAGCATCCTGTGAGCGCCACTACATATAAATATAGGCTCTGCCAATATTTATATTAAAATATATAGGATTCCCTAGGAACTTGTTAATTAAAATAATCATTTATAGTAAAAATATGAGTATTAAAACAAGTAATACTTTATTTTCGTTCCTCCATTTCCATCAAGATTACCATTCGCTAATCTTTATTTGATTTTTGTTTTGTTTATAGTAATATCATTCTCTAAACTAATAAATATTTAAAGGTCATTTTTATTTGCAATAAAGCCATATCTTATCGGCATTCATCAAAAGAGCGCTTTTAGAATTACTTTATAAGTAGATTTTCTTTTGTATAACATATTAACTTTTTTTTTTAACAAAAAATGAAATGCTAGACGAAAATAAATCTGGCTACCACCTAATGTTAACAATCAGCATCCAGAAATATACTAACTAAATTTGTTAATTAACGTAAATTGTTCAGGTTATAAATTTAACGGTAATGAAAACAGTTACACTCCCATATTAAACAAATTCAATCTTTGGCTTTTTTATTTATTTATCTATTTATTTAAAGAGCGACAACATCTGTTATTGGCACTGCCGGCCTCCGTACAGTGTTCTCTCGTTCCAGACAACACTGTTTATCAGTGGACAGTTAGCCGTAAGAAGCTCCTAGGAAAAGAAAATGTAAGGGCCAGCAGCTGGATTCGAACCCGTATTGCTAACCACTCAGCTAATCCCGTCCCTCAATTCTGTTATAATAATTTTGCAAATGTGGTTAGATCCTCATTGCTTGATAGTATCGTTGACTTTATCCATCACCGCTCGCATGTTTATCGTATTCCTGACCGGTTTCGAATCCATCATCAAAAGCAGTTTAATCAGTTTAGCAAAGTAGATTTTGACTTAACTTATGTTTCCGTCTCGCACTACATTTGGCCTTAATTTTAAACAACAGAATTGAGTACATTGAAGTATTTTCCTTGAAAAGCTTTGAAAAATAACATTTCGTTTCAGCTACGAGCTACAAGGAAGAGGCGATGCAAGGGAAGTAGAGGAACTAAATAATAACCAGAACAACTAAACAATGTTAGATCAAATAGCGGCAGTTTTTTGCATTGACTTTTTACTCATTGAAGTTAATGATTTTGTAGTTAAAGTTGCTAGAGAAGTTTATGCGTTTCATCGTACCGAAAAAGTGCTTGAATTTGTTGAAAAAAGTTGAAATTTGACTAAAAATGCTATATACGGCTTTACACCAATCAGTCAATTATTGTATATTATTTTACATTTTACTATCAAACCTTAGAGGTGAAGCTTTATGTCGTCGTTTGCTATGGCTGGGTCCAGATTCAATTGAATCAAATTCTTCAAATGAGTGATGAGGAGAATGGATCTCTTCACGGCCATTCACTGGCCATATTTGTGGTGATCCTAAACGTTCTTCTCTCACGGAATTGCCGATCTGTAAGTGAAATAAAAATAGATACGAAGAAAAAATAAACAATTAAATAAAAATAATTTATAATCAAAAAATGGTTACGACTAAACCACTGGCCAGGGGAACAATGGGCATTTTGCATTGCCTGCGTACCTTCCCCTTTTTGGGTGGAACCACCCTTCTAATACAAAGCACTAGCCAACTTTGCGTAGTGTACTGACTAGTTCTTTAGGGATTGGAACAACCCTTTCCTGGATGTTACAGCTACGAAACACTTTTTTCTAAGAACGTTCTAAGGATCTCTCAAATTTTGAATGCTAAAGCCAAATTGAACCAATAAAATATAAAACAAGACAGTAGTCAGAATTTGAATGATATTTAAATAACGATTTAATAAAAGCAGCACATCCAAAGGTAAAGAAAACTTTACCCGCCTATTTTTCCAGACGGGGCTCAAGTACAACTACCAATTAGGAATCATGGGCGGGGGCGGGAGCACAAAATTTACTAGAAACAATTTTTCCTAAAATATAAAAAGTAGTCATACGCGGGATTCGAACTAACACTTACAAAGCCACTTTCATGACCACTAGACCAACACCGGACCGGTTTCATCCGTCGATAGAGGTATTTATCAGTTTGGTGTACTTATTTTGTCTTCACTTACGTTACCATATCGCACAGCACTTGCTGACTCCACATTTTTACTAATAACTACACAACCAACATATTCAGCAGTTTCAATGAAACAAACTGATGTAGTGAAGTAAACAATGTGTAGACAAAACTATACAAGTAAAGTCAATAAGGGCTCAAACGAACTGCAAGCCCGCATATATAGACATATTTTTGTACGTATGTATCCATGTACCATATATGAAGAGCAAAAGTGTCCAAATTAGCAATAAAAAATCAACTATTGAAATATATACAAAACAATTACTAATCACACAAATAGAGTAATCTCTCATAAACTGTTCTAATAATGAAATGTCAATATTTTTTCCACAGATTACATTTACTAATCCATAGCAATGCTGAAATAAATAATCATTACAAATAATATAATTTAAACATCTAATAAAAAATCAATACATATGTTCATACGTTAACCACTATTTAAAAATTACAATTCATATACCTGGTTAAGCGAAGCCCCCAATGGTATCGGTAAATTATGTGAATTAGAATGTTGAGGTTCTGCAGTATCAACCTCTTGTTTTCCTTGAATATTTTTCTTCTTGGACAGGATAGTCATTTTAATATATTTTTCACTTTTAAAACTTATTCAAAACATAGATAAACGAATTTTTAAAAAAACATTTTTCCATTACAGAAAAAAGTGCCCTGCCACTGATTCTACGCTAACTACACTCACTAATGCTAACACTAAGTTCTCAAACTAAGAATAATAGCAACGACCAGCTGGTAACAAACAGTGTTGTATTTACTAAAATTAATAAAACCAAATGTCTAAAAACGCAAACGTTTTTAAATACAATTCTCAAGAAAATGTATTAGAAGAACTGTTCTTTAAATGTTTAATTCTTATACTAACTGTTAATGGTCTTTGATATATGCAGGTATACTATAAAAAAAACAAATTGTGGGGGGTTCAAGATCCAGATCTTCCAGACTTAATTTTCTTGAATCCAGAATTAATTTTCTTGAAAGTAATCCCTAAAGTGAAAGAATCTGAGTTGACAGCACACAAAAATTTCATACTAAATCTGGACAGCACACTCACATAATTATCTCTCACCGCAATTTATGTAATTAAATTTTATTGGAATATGTGCTGGAAAAAAAAATAGTTGCTACAATATTTTACACGTTAAATACAATGTAACGGCAGTTTTAAAGGAAACCTTACGTCTCAACTCTCCCAAACTTCTTTCCAAGTGCATCCTTCAATCTGCAATAACCAGACAGAAGCAATCATCAGATGGCCACTTAGCTTTGAAAAATTACCACAGTAAATTTGGGCGAGTATCTACTGGATAAACGTTCGCACCCTCTGGCCTGGTGGTTGCGCCCTTACTCCTGCGACACATCCATTCATGTACGAATAATTTTTTAATGACGTTAAAAGGTTTAGGGGCTCTTTTAGGGTTAGAGACCTTTTCAAGGGCCAAGCGATTGGCCGCCTATTATCCTGATGATATATATTTTCCGTCAACTATCTCCCGTTAAGATCCGCTAAATCTCAACCCTTGATTTTTTTTTCTTTCATTGGCATCGGTATTATTCTACGACATTCAAATGAATTTTCCATAAATATTTCAATTCTAAAATCTAAGTTTTTAAACATTACCCGTTAAAATGTTAATAATATATTCTGTTAAATTTTAATGACTGTATCTATTATAAAACCATATAATAAATTATACAGATTGCTATATTTGCTGCCCAATATGCAAATATAATTGAAAGGAGAAGTTATCTCTACATGTATGTATATGGTTGAAAAATTATTTCCTTTGTTTCTCGTATTTCTTATACTCCATGATTATATGCTCTTCACTGTCAACATCATTACATTTCTCACACAAGTTAGAATCGCGTTTCCTAAATATTCACCGCAAATCGGATGGTATCGGAGTGTAACCGGCATATACTACTAATAAATCTCTTGCTTATGAATTCTAAATTCCAAACCAACGTATATTTATATTAATGACCAGATTATGTTGTTTTTAGAATGCATCTTTATCATTCTTGTAAATCATTTGCCAACTCTCTACTGCTCTTTGTCTTCTACAACCCTTCATTCTGTCGCCTGCCTTATCCTACCTCTCTTTTTGTAAGCGTCACATCTAATTAAAAAAAAAAAATGTTTGTAGGCCGCAACTTGTTCCCATTTCAGCCACATCTCCGAATACTTTTGATTACTTATATTTTATTAATTATATTGGCAAAATTGGGAATTGGAAGAAAATTGCTTAAGAGTAAGTGTGAGTCTCATATACTATTTCTTTTTTTTTTTAAGATTTCGTTTACTAATTGTTCTGATAAAGAATTTAAGAGTTTGAAATTTGTTTTTTCAAGAAATTGATTTTTGGAATTTCCCCTGAAACACAATATAATTATAGTGAACATAAAATTTCGAAGTTTAAAGAAAAATTTAAGTTAAAACCTTGAGGATTGTAGTTAGAGAAGTTCGGGTTTTGAAACAATTTTTTACAGTGTTTTAATATTAGTTTTTTATAATTAAAATTTATTTTTTGCTTAAAATCGATAAAAAATTAGTGTATTTTAAATTATCGATACACTAAAGTAGTAAGTAACAATGTACAATGTGTTTTTCTTTCGTCTTTGTGTATTGTCAGTGATGTTGAAGTTTTTTTTTGTTTGTTGCACTTCTTAGGTTTTACAGGTGTTTCAAAAAAGTTCTTTTTATTATTTTTGTTTTGAAAAGTATGCGCCGTAAAGAGTTTTGTAATTTTCATCAGTGCTTCGTTACTTCAAATTTTAAGTACTGTAGGTGACACTTGTATACAGGAACTTAATTGTTCAATAATAATGGTTTAATTTTTTTTTATAGTAATTTTTCTCAATGGCTGGTAAGTAAATAATCTATTACAGTTCAACAATATCGATCATCACCATTTTTCTTTAATAAAAAAGGTGTTAACTACTAAGTTTACAAACTAATAAAATTTACATAAATAAAGTCTACAAAATTCCTTGTTTTTTATTTACTGATAGCCAGTCATAAATTATTTTCTACTGATCCTAATAGGGCAGTAGAAGTGAAAAACGGTGCCATAAAAACTTCTAAGATAAAGAGCTTTATTGTGAACATCACAATTTCTTTAAAGTTCAGTAGATTTTTTTTTTAAGACTCGTGATTTCAGATTATCAACAGTCTTACGAATTTTTAAAATGTAGACCACATATATATGATATAAGTAATTCTGGAACATTTTCAGTTCTTTAAAAAAGTGAATGGTTTTCCCTCTTAGATGTCTGTTAATAAAGTAACTGCATATGGCGTAAAAATTCATTTATTTTTTCTAATGTCTTCGTCCATGTTAGGGATAAGATTCCCACCTAAAACTTAAACTCCATAACTAATCTGTGCACTGTTCGTACATTTCTGTGAAACCTTATTCTTCTAATTATAATTTAGGTCTGCCATGTTCGTCTAACTGAAAAATTAAAGCACACGGTCCTCATGGTTTCTTTTTAGTGTGGTTCAGTAGTTAACTTTCAGGACGTATTTAGTGTATTACGAGGAAATGGTGTTGTAATCTCATATCTATGTGTGGTTCAGTAGCTAACTTTCTGGACGTATTCAACGTACTACAATGAAGTGGTGTTGTAATCTCATATCTGCGTTACTTCAGTAGTGCTCTCATCTGAAAATTTTCTTGTTTCTCCTATTTATCAACGATCTGTTTCAGTCGAAACACGCACACGTTTTAGCTATTTATTTAAATCTTTCTCAGAATAGTTGCCTTATCAGATGATTTAATGCTACAACTATATATTGCAACCTTACGCCTCATAGGGTTAGCTAAATGCTATGGTTCTTAATGCCAATAAATACCTCTGAACTTACCTAACATAAAATCAATACACTTCACGTACATATGGATTTTTAGAGAAGAAAAATACTATTAAAAATTAGAGGTAACTTTTACTCATAATATTTTTTTAATTATTTTTGTCAATCAAAGAGATCACAAGGTAACAATTAGATAGATCCCTTAGGCGGGTTCATTATCTAAGCCTTTGTAGCATCCGCCAAGTATAATAATGATAATATATAACTAATGTAATAAGTTATAAAAACATTCCAAATAATATAAGATCTTGCTCAAGTAACGAAAGGGATTAAAAGGTTTTTTTTTTCTTTGTATGAGAAGATGATTTAAATTTGATCTCAAACTTGGGGTGCAAAGGTACCATTTAAACTGGATCTTGAGGTACAGTAGTTGTACAATACTCGCAAAAAAAAAGTTCTTTGACTTGGTAAAAATTTACAAATTACATGCATTTAGTCCAAATATGTGTCGTAAAAATAATAGCGGAGTCTTGGCCATTTATTGTAGTCCAGAACAGACATCGATAGACAAATTAGGCCTAATTTCTAGTTCAGTTTGGGAATGATTTTAATTATCATTACCATTCACAAGGTTGCAGGGTTGAAAGTTTAGACAGATGGGTTTTGAACAGGCTCAATTTATGCGTGTTAAACGATAGAACCTCAATTCAGCATTCAATCAAAGCAATTCAGGCATTATACCGAAGCTTTAGCAATATGTTCACCAGTCTTAATGACTGAGATAAGTTATTGGTGTTAGATGAACCTGTAAGATCAGATCTTGGAGTGTCTTATTTTGTGCACAACTCTAGATTGACCAGCCAGGCATCTAACAGCGGTATGTTAGAACCTCAAAAAAGAAGCCCAAAATGAACTTTAAAATCACATTATGGATTTCTATGAGTATTATTGAATATCATAAATTTTGTCGAGAAAACGTTCATATTTAGAAACGCTTCGGGGCTTTTTGTAAGCCTAATCACACCGCTAAACCATGAGTGTAGCCTTAATCGGCAAAATTAATCATAGTAAAAAAAGTAATCTAATCTAAATATTTGTAAACAGTTTATCGATTTCAGCGGAAATAACGTAAGTCGTGAGACATCATATATATATAATTTCAAGAAAAGATGACACTTCAAAAGTGTCGGCTTACAAAATTAATTGGGCTGAGGAATTTTATAAAACATTGATTCCAGAAAACACAATTGAATTCATTTAAGTAACGGATATTTTTGCAAAGGACGGTTGATAAATCAACCATTTTAGTAATGGAATAGACCATTACGAAATGTTCCACACTAATTTAAAGGAATTTAGAACTGTGGTTCTTTAGGAGTAGGGTGGAATAAATATGTAATAGTCCCGCTTGTGAACTCGAAAAAAGACTCCGATTAATATTTATCGAAATCGGCTACTTGCTTTGCCTTCACGTTGAATGAGAGAATGATTTAGCAAATGCTGAATTGGTGTCTGGAAGAACATAGTGAGCATCCCCTTACCAGCTGGGTTTCAGGAAACGTAGCATTTTGGTTTGTTTTGCGACATTTGTTAATGAAATACACATAAACTTAATGGAAAATAGACTCATGTTACCAACATATGTGGACATCCACGGATCTTATAACAACCTAAAAATCGTGCAATTATGTAGGTGTTTTAGTATGTGGTTACAAACATAATTAGATGATTCAAATTAGGCATAATGATTCGTAGTTAATTTAAAATTTGTATTGACTCAATTAGCGTCCGGAAATCTCGGTTGGTCAACCAATTATAAACTTAAATTAAGTTCTTAACCGTCCACTCTAAGAATATTGCTCAGAAATATGGTCTCCTCATTATTCAGATAGCTGGTCCTAAATCTGGGTTCTCCTTCGATAGTATTCCATTCCATGAGCTAGGTAAAGATTTGAATCTGCCACCATAAAAGAAAGAATAATATATGTATATTAACTTTTTGGCAAACATATACAGACTAACCACTGTCTTGCCTATAGGTGCATGTGTTTACTTATTATGCAGTGGCTACCAAGAGGCCTAAATCATTCACTCAACCTTATTGGAATAGTGCTGTAAACTTAGGAGATTGGCTACTAATGAACTATTATTTACATATTATTTTAATTAATTATTTCTTTATTATTTGCATTACATTTAACGAGACAAAATTATTTATTAATTTGTTACCGAAGTTAAAGTTGCCATTCGGTAAGATTGAAATGACGTTCCAGAAAATTTTGGTAGTATTGATAACGTAAATTATAATTTTTAGATTTAATTGAAAATAACATGGATTGTGGCACTTCAGATATCTATGAAGCACCCCAGTTTTATTTTACTGTACCTTCTGAGGCTCCAGTATTTGAGCCCACCAAAGATGAATTTGGTGATCCGTTAGCGTATATAAACAAAATAAGACCAATCGCAGAGACTGCTGGAATTTGTAAAATAAAACCACCAATTGTAAGTGCTTTAAAATATTTGTGTTTTTGCATAATACTAATTAAAAAAAAAAAAAATTTAAAACCATACAATCATTCAATAAAATCTACAAATGATTAAAAATTTAATTGTTTGTAGCTGTATTTCACTTTGTAGGGTTGTGGCAACAAAGCATCTTTTTGTGAATAAGCTACAACAGTTTATAGAAAAGTAAAAATATGATTGGAAGTTAAAGGCATCTGGAGTTGCTACTGAGTAGCACACTACATCAAACTTTTTAATTGGACTTTTTTTTTGTTTGAAACCCAAAAATGCAAAACATTAGTTCGTATTAAGTCCAAAAATAATACAAAATGGAAGTTTAAAAAAGGATAATTTTACTTTTTTTGATTAAATGATGTTTAACTTCCAACATTCTGATAACTAAGACGACTGCATTAGATTATATATACAGGGTGTCCCCAAGCTATATGGATAACGACTTTTTCTCGGAAACTAAGATAGTTAGAAAAAAAATAAAAAATACGTGTCCCCTTAGTTTTTTGTTTGAAACTCAAATTTAATTTGTAAATTTTTTTCGTTGCTTCCAGAAGCGAGATACAGGCACCAACTTCATTTTTTCAAATTGGGAGGTGTGGTTTTTATTTAAGAAATAGATTCCTTGATTTTTTTAAAGAAAAATTTACTTGAACGGTTTTTTTCTTTGAGCGATATTTTACAAGTTATGAATGAAAACATGATTCTTATAAGAAATTTCAAAATGATATTATAACGGTTTCTTGATTGAATAAAAAGAAAAGTACTATTTTATTATAAATTTTACTCCTCATTAATATTACAGATCATGCTCGAACTGGCCTCCACCATTAGAGATGCATAGACATGCACTTTCCTGCCAATGGGGTAAAAATTAGGAAAAAAAAATTAAATAGTATTTTTCCTAGAAATAATTACCAAAAACGATTGGCTATTCTCATTGGCGAACGGGATGTGTGAAGTAGGCGGGCTATAGCTGATGACGTAGTGACACCGTAAGCCACTCCCACACCAATAAAAGCACAGTTATCCAGTATATAAAATGGTGCTCTTTTACTTTCATTCAATGATCTAGATTTTACTTTCTTTTACTACAGGAAAATATTTCGTTAACTTTTTTGATTCTGCATTACACTAAAATGAGCGAGTAAAATTTATAATAAAATAGTAATTTTCTTCTTATTCAATCAAAAAACCGTTATAATATCATTTTGAAATTTCTTATAAGAATCATGTTTTCATTCATAACTTGTAAAATATCGCTCACAGAAAAAAAACCGTTCAAGTAAATTTTTCTTTAAAAAAATAGAGGAATCTATTTCTGAAATAAAATCCACACCTCCCCATTTGAAAAAATGAAGTTGGTGCCTGTATCTCGCTTCTGGAAGCACCGAAACAAATTTACAAATTAAATTTGGATTCCTAACAAAAAACTAAGGGAACACGTATTTTTTAGTTTTTTTCTAGCTATCTTAGTTTCCGAGAAAAAGTCGTTATCCAATAGCTTGGGACACCCTGTATATAAAATAAGTAAAAGATGTAATAATAGACCCCTTTACTTTCCATTACCTTTCCGGCCCTCGGCGGCCCTGCTACTGTCTTAAATTATTTATTACTATCCTATCAGTTTTTAATATTGTTTTATTTTGTTCGTAGGATTGGCAACCACCTTTTGCAGTAGATATTGAACAATTTAAATTTACTCCACGGATTCAAAGACTTAACGAATTAGAAGTAAGTGTATTACCTACCTGTATGTTTTTTTTTCGGAGTTATACTCTTATGTTTCTCGGTTCTAATCATTTTGGATCTTCATCTATTCTCGGAGTTGAGTTTTCCTTTCTCTTTTAAAGACAATCTCGTCAACAATCAGCAAAGAGATGTAGTTCGAATCAAGTTAAAACCGTGTGACGGGCTACTGTTTACTATTTTTGCATTCTTATTTAAAGTGACAACCATTCGAATTCAACCACCTTTTTATAACCATTTTTTTTTAAATTTTTGTAAATAAAATGTTCGTTTTTTATTTACGTAAAAATGTTTTATATTTTATAAAGATTTTTTTATATTTTAGTATTAATTTTTTTTGTAGGCAAAAACAAGGATAAAGTTGAATTTTTTAGACCAGATTGCGAAATTTTGGGAACTGCAAGGTTCAGCTTTAAAGATACCTTTAGTGGAACGTAAGATATTAGATCTATACACATTACATCGAGTTGTACAATCTGAAGGTAAATTGTGTTTATAAATGTTAAAGTCTAAGGTTAAGGGCACCTTTCACGGTAAGCAAGATGTTAGACAAGCAAGTTAGTTAGACAATGCAGCAGACTGATTGACCTGAAATTTTCAAAACTGTATAAGAATGAATGAGGTTGGTAGATTTATAGACAGTTTGAAACCCTAACTTCAGTCACGCCGAATGAAGAGGAGACTATCAGTGAAATGATGTGTGTTTTCCATCAGTCTTGGCGCCAGTCGAGTACGAAAAGCTGTAGATCTAAGTCTCCTGAACGTCGAATCACCTTACCAGTGACAAAAATAATGCCGGTATTTTGCAACATATTAAGGCCCATGTGCCATTTTTTTAGCCGCGTAATAATGAAAATTTCTCTCAATTTAACAGAAGAAATGAGACACTGGCCACTATTACCCTGACTTTCGCACTTTCACACTATTACGCTGATCTTCGAGACATTTATTTAGGAGATTCAAGCGGACTTAAATAGATTCAGATTTTACAGTTAGTTCAAATCCTACGTTCCACAAAATATTATTGCTCCTTCTTATATATTATTATTATTGAAGAACGTTGTAGACCATTTATAAAAGTTACGAAAGTACTATTTATTTTAGCAGGGTGGTATGATTGTTTTGCCCTCGTTTTGAGCAGGTCCTTTGTTCATCGCTGAAGTTTTCATCTTGCGTTTTATGCAAGCTGCTAAAATTATGGCAGTACATGTTTTTTCTATATCATCCATACTTCTACCTAGTAACAGCAGGTTTATTGGATTGGAGTAGAATGAATCAGTTAGGGACTGTCAGTCCGACTGATCGTGTAAGGTGCCTTTAATTACGTATAGTTTAAAGATAAAATCCTTTATTTTTTTTATTTATTTATTTGTGTTTAAGGTGGGTGTCTTGCTGTTTCAAAAGATAAAAAATGGGCAACTGTAGCTACATCAATGAATTTGCCCGCAAGTCGGGGAATACCACCATTACTAAGATCTCACTATGAAAGGATTTTATATCCTTTTGATGTGTTTCAAGCTAATAAAGTATCCCTTTTACCAGTAAGTATTTTAATATTTTAGAGAAGATTGCAGTTGTTATTGCGTTTCAAAAACTTTAAAGTTATCAATTGTTATAAATTTTGAATAAAATAAGTTTTTAATAAAGAGATATAATATTCATAATATAGTCCGTCATATTTTATAGAGGTTTTCCAAGTTACGGGAGATATTACATGCTGATACCTCCATAGTTGTAGAAGAAGAATTTTTAAATAACAGTTAATTTCCTCTATACTGTTGAGCTCCAAAGAATGAGCTGTTGATCGGAATAAATGATAAACTTTTGGTGGCAGATAGGGGAAGTACTTGCTAGGTGAAGTATCACCTTATTTTCTCAAGATCTTGAATTCTGTGCTTGGTAAATCGCGATGATGATCATGCATTTTTTGCCTGGAAGAGTGCCCCTGTTCGGTTGACTAAAGCCTAGGGTACTATACATAAATATAAGTATATAAGTAATTACTTATAGGAATCAACGATATCTATCTGGGCCGAGGTTACAAAAATCCTTGTCACTTTTTCTTGGTTTAACTGAGGATATTTTGTATCTAGTGAAACTGTACGGTCACACTTTAGTATCGTATCGCCAAATATCTAAACGTCTCGATCTTTTGCTGAAATCAACTGGTAAAGATTCGGTCTACACATACTTTTTGCTTTAACCAGTTTAGAAGATCGGGACCGTCCTAATAGTGATTATATGACGCATATTTTGCTTAGTTCTAACTTTACAGTTTCGGTTAGAATGCCATCATCTACCATTGGGGAAACCTTTCAGAAGTTCTGTTTCGAAACTTAATCATATCGTAATTCAGCTGCTATTCCCCTAAAAATTAGCAAATTTCCTGGTTGCAACGAGGCTAAATATTCTATTTTTCAATAATGCCTTAAAATTTCATATTTAATGGTCATATTGAGCTAACAAAAGAATAAAACTGAGCAATAATAATTTGGTTAATGTATATTTCTATTAAAGCTGAAGGATTAATGTAATATTGCTTATAGTTGAGTCATTAACGCTAGTGAATTAAAATGTGAAAGTTTTTTTTTAATGCTACACTTACTGAGAATTTTAGTTGAGGATTACAGTAAATTTAATGCACAGTTATTGTTACTGTTTTCAGCGAAAGGACTCAATCGATCCTCCGAGAAAATTAAGGAATTACGGTGACGTAAATGATACCAAAGTGGTTTTGAAAGGAGACGGCAGTAGTTCTTCTAAAATAAACTTCAAAGTACGTAGCGTTGAGAGAAAATCGATGAGAAGAAGTATTCCCCTGCCTGAGCCAGCCAGAAGTGTAAATACTTTATTTTATTTTTGTTTTAATATTTATTTATTAATTTTTTTACCCTTACGGATAGCTATGAGAAGAAATGTTTCCACCATGTCAAAAATTTTGAAATTTAGTTTTTACTGGAAGTATTGGTATTGAGGTACCAGGATAGAAAAAAAAAAAAGATGTATAACCAGCACAACTTTCTTTTACGACTATTCTCAAGTCTGACCCCCAAAATTTTCTTCAATCTGCGATTATTTGAGTCATATTTGATTATTACTGCAAAAGGATTCTACCCATCTGCGCTCGCAGAAGTATCCTTAATCGAATTTTTACAAAGAACTAGTTCAGTAAAAGTTGTGCAATTATGTGTTTGTATTTCCTATACAAATTTTAAATAAAATCGATGGGGTCGCTTGTGAGAAAAAAATTACGTACAGAAAAATGTATTCTGTAAAGTGATACTACCGGTCAGCCGATTTTCTTCAAATTTAAAAAATCAGTCTTACATTTAATTGTTATTAATATTATACAGGTGGCAAATCAGTACAATAAGCAGTAATGGACCTTTAGTAATTACTGCAACTACTGAATAAGTTTAAAGAAAATGGTTGCAGTCATTTTTATTAAAATAATAAAAAACTGAAAACTGCATTCAGTAAAGTTGACCGATTTTAACGAAACTATTTGTGTTTACCCTACGCCATAGGCAAACTCTAGATTATCATTACTCAAGTTATGCACACTTAACGAACCGTACACTTTACATACATAAGAAAAGTATGTTACACTTAATGGAGTCATAATAAGACTTTTAGGTCGCAGTGAATTTTGTTTAATTAAAAAAAAATCCATCTATGATCAACCTCGATTGGGAATTTGATTCTTGACTCAATTACCAAAAAACAAAGGGTAAGAAATTGTAAGTTAAGCGATTAAAAGCTTCAAACTACGCTTATGTTTGGTATTTAATTATTGTAATATCTCGATGATGGTTTTCTTCATAATATGTTTTACACTTGATTATGTGCAGGCCATTTTATATCATTTCGCGTTTTATACTGCTTAAACATCTTGTTTCATTGTGCACTCTTACCCTGTTTCTTCTGATAAAAGACTGTTTTGTTTCAGTCTCAAAGACTTAGTGCAAGTGTAAACGAACTAAAAAGGTTAAAGTTATATAAGGCCGGTAATAGAATGACTAATATTTTATCTAAAAAGCAGGACAAACCAAAGCCAAATAGAAAACTATCTGTTGAAATTGATCCTGTAAGTACAACTTACAAAGTATTAATTTCACACTATGATTAATAAAACTATGATTAATTAATTAGATTTTAATGTAAGTAAAAATGAAAATTTATAGAATTTTTTTTGCTTAAGATGGAATTACGCCTCCTATGAACCTATTATGGATAAAAAAAAAAAGAAGTGGCGATTAAATTAATTTTCTTTTAAACACGAATATGAAACGTCCGCGATCACATAGTTGGTGTGACTTTGTCATTAGAAAAGTGATTAGAATAGTGTCTAGTAATAAGTCATATATGTGAGTCAACTATATATGTGTATACTGAAATTTAATTTACAAGATTTTGTCAATACAGAATTTCATTATTTCTTTTTTAGCTAGCTAAGTACGTGTGTATGAAGTGTCGTAGAGGTGATGTTGAAGAATCAATGCTTCTTTGTGATGGATGTGATGATAGTTATCATACATTTTGCTTAAAGCCTCCTTTATTAGAAATACCTGAAGGTTAGTTGTTTACAGAACATGTGTAGTAAATCTGCCAACTTGTACCTACATCATATATACCATAAATACGCGCATAATAAATTTTTTGTCTAAGGTTAGCAAAGGTTCGACGATTTAATTAGACTTATCAGAAAAAAGTCAAGTAATGCCTATTATTTCAGGCGGGCTTTATGTCCAAGGTGTGGTGGATGAAAGCAAAGGCACATTAATAATTAATAATTTGTTTCTACTTAAGTATGTAGGTCACGAACTGGAGACCTTCCAGTTACAAGACCAAGTAATTAGTCGTTATACTAAATGCGGTTGTGAGTATTTAATGCTATTCTGTTTTCCCAGGTGACTGGCGATGTCCAAAGTGTGTTGCTGAAGAAGTTAGCAAACCTATAGTACCATTTGGCTTTGAACAGGCCAGTAGAGAATATACCTTACAGCAGTTTGGAGAAATGGCTGACCGTTTTAAATCTCAATACTTTAGCATGCCCGTACATGTAAGAAATTTCGATGAATGAATACTTAGCAACTGAAATTTCAGTTATTAGTTCATTACCTAGATTGATATTATATTTTAGAAAGTACCTCGTTCAGTAGTTGAAAAAGAATTTTGGAAAATAGTGTCTTCTCTAGATGAAGATGTTACTGTTGAATATGGGGCCGATTTACATTCCGTGGAACATGGTTCAGGGTTTCCAACAAGAAGTTGCTATAAATGGGATCAGGTTTCTAAAAAATCAATCTTACAAAATGACTTAAGCTAGAAAACTTTGTTTTTGTTTTATTATTTATTTATTTTGTAGAATCCCGACATTGCTGAGTATGTAGAATCTAAGTGGAATTTAAATAATATGCCTGTCCTAGAGGGCTCCGTTTTAAGTCATATAAATGTTGATATTTCTGGAATGAAAGTTCCATGGATGTATGTTGGTATGTGCTTTGCTACTTTTTGTTGGCACAATGAAGATCATTGGAGTTATTCAATAAACTATTTGCATTGGTGAGAGCAACATGTTTCTTCTAATACTAAGTTATAGATAAATACATAGTAGGGTGAGCAAAAAAAATGTTTTTTTTAAGTGTTACGTTATATGTATAACCGTATTATACTCAGGAATACTTCAAAAGCTTAAATTATTCTCCATAAATATTGTTTTTTTTTAATCCTTCATCTTAACTTGCTCCTTATGTTTGAGGTGTTTCGGATTTCTACCTTCGTACATTCGAGTAAAAATAACAAGGGCTAATATTATGAGTTGAGTCCAATTTGCTGTATGGTATCTCTGTTTTCACATTGAAAAAGTGGGCCACTTTTGACCACTAGCCACTGCTATCTGGATTATGCCAGTAGATCTTTTTTCATAAAAGACTTGTTTCATAAAAAACGATCACTTGTTATTTTCAAATAGGTTTCAGCAAACTTTAAAACGAGTAACTACTGGAGTAACAAGTGAAGATTTTCCTACACGTTCTTTTTTTTTTTATAGATGTGAAAGTGCCTGTTTAGTAGTTTAAGGTATCCGTGTTCAGGTATAGTTGGCGGCAACCTTTGTTTCGTTCCGACTCCACAATTTTGGTCAGAGAATCCGTATGTATCGCTGAAGGTGTATACTTGATCTGACTTCCTTTCCAAGCTGGTGTCCCTTATTCTTGAATTTCTGAAATCATCTTTAAGTTGATCATTTATTTGCTCCTCTCTTGCTTTAACGTCATACATGTTCTTGGTTGTTAGACTGCAAAAATCCAATTTTTGAATAATGTCATAGAATCACTATTTTTTTTTTTTTTGTCATAAGATATATTGAATTAACGAAAGATAAAACTAGGCTGAACAATCAGGATTTGGGTTATGTTTAAAGAATGTATTTAATCAAAAATATTGGATTAATAGATAGTATTCCTATCTAAATTTTAGCAAGTAAACAGCAGTGAGGCTATTAAGATAATTGAATTTTAAAAACAACAATTTTTTGACTCACCCTTTTTATGTCGTTCTGTAAGAAATGACATTATTCTAAATTAAAATCGCTTCGTGCTTATTTATTGTTCACCTTTTAACCTTTTTGAAAGTAAAAAATATATGATTTTGGCAAGTTTCATAATTTCAGTTTTTCTCAGTGATATTTTCTGTTCGAAACTCAATAGGGGAGAAGCTAAAACATGGTACGGTGTGCCTGGTAGTTCAGCTGATGATTTTGAAAGAACTATGAAAGCAGCTGCGCCGGAACTTTTTCAGAATCAGCCAGATCTTTTGCATCAGTTAACTACTCTAATGAATCCAAATGTACTTATGGATGCAGGTATTTGAATTTTATTTTTAGTTAAATCTTGCGTAATTAGATACGCAAAAATAGGCAGCCAAAAAATACTAAAATCTAGTTTGTCCTTGTTACAACTCACACGACGCTCTAACCTATTATAGAGTCGATCACCAAATATTTAACAAAATAAAAACAAATGAAATAACTTTCTTCGTAGTTTTATATACTATTAAAATATTCACTTTCTTCCTTACTTTTACTTCTTTGAGGAAGTATTGCGAGTCTGTCAAATATTGAAGATTGAAATTTCGTCTGAAACTTTACGCCCCCTACAAAAAATGTTTGTGTTGCAGAAAATTTAGTTTCAGAAAATATTTCTTTACTTACCAATTTATTACTACTTAAGCCTTTAATATCATGTTTAAAATAAACCAATAATCCACAGAAAATGTTATTCTAAAAATTACCTTTATTGAAAATAATTAATTTTTAACGCGTGCTCTGTGGTATGAGTCTCTAAAAGCCGCTCTGGAACACTTTTTTGATAAAGCGATTTCCTTAAACTAATGATTTTTAACTAAGTCAGAAAGCAATAATAAGAAATATAATGTGTTAAGATTAGACAAGATTACATTAAGAACAACCTTGATAACATTCGTATTAAAACGTTTTAAGAATTCAAAGAAAAATCAGACTAGATTGCAGTATTTCCACTTGAAGAATAGTTGTATTTACCTTAGATATTACAAATAAACTAAAAGTAAAAGTAAGGATACTGGTTCTTAGCATTTGTTTTGATTAATATTTTTTCTTTTAAAGTTGTATCTCTGTACTTGTTTTTCTTGACAATTGAAGTTTATATTTTTAGCATGTTTCCAAGTATGTTACAAAATCGCTTTATTTATATTTATAGGGGTACCAGTTTATCGAACGGATCAGATGGCCGGAGAATTTGTTATAACTTTTCCGAGAGCATACCATGCTGGTTTTAATCAAGGATATAATTTTGCAGAAGCTGTTAATTTTGCACCATCAGATTGGGTAATGGTTCATACATCTAGTGAAAATAATAATTTTCTTTAAGTAAAAGATAAAGTGAGTTACATTAATTTCATTAATTCAATTTTTTCTAAAATTCTAAAGATCACTTAAATTTGAAAATATTGTAGTCTTCATACTACTCGATGTAAAGCCATGTGTCATAATGCCTCCGAGAATGCCCGAGGATGTTTTAGTGTTTTCCATTGTCATTACTTAATAATACTTCTTTTCAAGGAGCAGGATCCCTTGCATGTCTCTCCATCAGTACATATTCAGCCATCGCTCAACATGGCCCTCCCATGTTCCCCTTCTTACGGGATTCGAACGTCTAGACTCGAACCGGTACCTTCGCTTTCAAGTCCTGAGTTACCTATAGACAAATAATCTTCTCCTTGTATCATCGTCCTGAATAGTTAAATTTTCTAGTTTCCAACTATTTGTTGGAAATAAAGATAATATCTGAGAACCTGCGACAGAGCTCAAATAGTGAGGAAAATAGATGTGTTCTAATTTCAGATGCATATCGTATAGTTAACCTTAAAATAAAAAAATAAAATTTTTGTAACCATTTGTAATGAAATCACTTCTTTTTTCGAACCGTAGTTGAAGATGGGCCGAGAATGTATTAGTCACTACGCATGTCTACGTAGATATTGTGTATTTTCTCATGATGAATTAATTTGTAAAATGGCTGCAAAAGCTGATTTACTGGACCCAAAAGTTGCCGCAGCTACATATCAAGATATGATAGTAATGGTAGAAAATGAAAAGAAATTGAGAAAATCTCTTCTGGAATGGGTAAGGATTCCTCTGGAGATTCACAGAATTATTTGTAGAAGTTTTATTGATGCACACGCTTGTAATTTTTTTTTTCATATAGGGTGTAAACAATGCAGAACGTCAAGCATTTGAACTGCTAGCTGACGATGAACGGGTCTGTGAAGTTTGTAAAACAACGTGCTTCCTTTCTGGGGTATCTTGTGGATGTAGTCCAGGAATGTTGGTCTGCTTGTACCACTATAGTTCACTGTGTAATTGCCCATCAAATAAACATACCCTCAGGTATAGTTATCAACATAAGATAGCTTTTTAAAAATTCACTTGTCAGATAAAATATAAATATAAAAATTTAATATGTAAATTATGCAAGAGGTGAATGTAAACAAATAATGCCCCAGTGGTTCGTCCTGTCGAGAATGAGTGAGTGAATTCGAGAAAACGAGAGAGAGAAAAACCCATATTATAAAGAGCAGCTATATTTCTCTCTAATGATTTCAATAACGAGACAAAACTACGCGAACTTGTACATCAGTGGGAATAGCTACATTTTAAGTTGCTATTGCAATCCAGTTTTGTCTAATTACATTAAAAGTAAATTATTAAGTTATTTTTTGGAAGTCACAGAATTTTTTTTGTAATTTAATAGGTATCGATATACATTAGACGAATTACCAGTATTATTGCAAAAGCTCAAGCATAAGGCGGAGAGTTATGACGGCTGGGCCATAAGCGTGAAAAAGGCTCTGCTAAGTAAAGAGATGAGCAAAAAAGTGCTAGGTAAGCTTTTAGAATTTAATATACTTTGGCAAATGTAGCATTCATTATTCTTTTGGTATTAGACGGACTGTTGAGAAGTGTGTATAAATTACCAACGTATGAATTTATTGAATGTAAATAAATTATAAAACTGTCATAGTTTCCCGTTCATTTCTTGAAAATGACACATGCATGTGCAAGAAAATAAAAAAAGTATGAGGACTAAAGGAATAAAAATAAGTGTGAACAATACTCTCTTGACTTTCTGTATTATTCTAACTCAAATATTTTTCAAACTCGAAATGTATGAGTCATAGTCAATTCTCACCACTAGTACTATTACATGTATCTTAATATTATTTGTGATTTGATAGGGTCGCTATTAGATACGCATTTTGGGCTCTGCCCAGAACCACTTTAGATCTGCCAGATTGGTGCATTGCAAACATATGACCCTTAAGGCTCTTTTAAAATGAAATGAAATTTATTCGTAGGTGCAAATGAACTGGTATCTCTTTTAGCAGAGGCGGAACGAAAAAATTTCAAGGATAATGAGCTTCTACAAGAACTAAAAACAGCAATCATTAAAGCAGAAAATAATACATCAGACTCAATAAGTCCTTCTGAAGTTTCTTTACCACACACATCTTCAGTAAAGTAAACATTATGTGAGATAGTTGTTTTTCACATTTTTTTTAAAGGAGTAAAACAGTGGTAAATAAAATGTACAAATTAAATTGGGAACTGAACAGATTCTACAAGCTTGAAGAATGATTGCTTTTATGGGCGAAGCTGCGTGGATAAGTTTCGTCTAAAGAGAAACGCTCTCCAACCAATCCACCACCCCTGTGGCATTAATGTGACGACAGTCGCTTGAGCATGAAACTGCACTCGTAAGCTTTGTCAATCTTTTTCTTGATATTATTTTTGAACCACTATTTCCGAAAAGTATATTAATTAAAAAAAGAGAAATAAACAAATAGGAGTTCCGTACTATTTTACTTTGAATGTGTAGTTAAATTATTCGTTTTCTATGACAAATATTTTAAAATTATAAAAACAAACTAATAATGAAAGTGTAACTGATTTAAAGGAAATATTTTTGTCCCATGTGGTGTTCTGGAGTGTGTGATTCAAATATAGATTTAATATTGTGTAAGGAAAAATGTTTCATTTGTTGTACTTATTTCAAGAATTTGAACGGCAAAATCCTATAAACAAATTGATTTCTTCATTTTTTTATTTAATGATGATTAGAAACGACATGTACGGTAGTTTTTATGTATATATATTTATAAATTTTAATTTATTTATTTATTATTTTTTTAATTTTTTTGTTTTTTTCGTAAAACATTTTATTTTAACAATTGTGTTACAAAGGTCGAGCTTTTTTTTTTCTTTAGATTGCACAAATATGCATGATAGTTAATAGGATAACTTTGGAAACTTAGTTTGTTTATGTAAAATAAAGAATTCATTGACAGAATTTCTAAAAGAACTGTACCGACTTATTTGTAGAAAATTGTTAGAAATGGTTTATTCAGCGACTGTTATAAAAACAGAAATTTTGAATTTATTGAATTTTATACTCATCCACTTAATAGTATTGTATTATATATATATACATATTTTTTTTTATAGATTATTATTGTATCTTATTTGAAACATGCAAGTTTGTTTATTACCAATGTAGTTATTTAAAGAGATATCGTGAATGGTGACAAAAGTTTTTTTTTAACTACCACCGTTTTGATTAGAGTATTTTTTTTTTAGGGCTATTTGAAACTAAAGGCATTGGAAAATTATAAATGAAATAGAATGACGAAAAAAAGAGCTAGACAAAGGTAAGAACTTACGGACGTACCTTACAACGCCAATGTCTCGATGTTTAGTTTATTTTTTTTTTATTTTTTTTTAAATAAACTAGAATTTTTAATTTTTACTCACATATTTTATTCTTCTATTAATGTGTTTCTTTTGGATTCTTTTCACTACCTTTGGTTTCAAATATCGCTGAGAAGATAAAAATTTCAAAAAGTAATTTTTCAGCAATCAAAACCTAAATGAAAATTTTCTTTTTCCTGCTCACCTGAAATTGGTGTCAGCAAGCATTCCATTTTTTGTGACGTATTAAATTTCTTAATATTCTCCGAGGGTTGTAGTAGTTGATTTACTAACGATTACATTCGGTTTACAAAAGTCAAGAGTATTAATGGAAATTCTATATGGTCTTTTTTCACGTATTAGTTTTTCTCTCCTTGTGGTTAGAACCAAATCAAAACATTTAACATTTAAAGTTGTAATTGTTGTAGTTTCATGATTTGATAAGTTACATTGCATACCTATAGTATCAATTCTGTAAAAACGATAAAACTTTAAGAAAGAAAAAAAATTCCGCTTCATCTATAATATGAGAATATTATCTTTCTGAGAGTGTTTGCTATAGCCTGCATCTTTAGCTTATGGATCATAAAATCCACGTTGAAAGGATGCTTATATTAACAATATAAATATTTCCATTAATTTTTTCTTCTCATTTTTGCATTATCTTTAGATGTTTTACACCCAACTTCCAAATTAGATGTCGCAGACGAAGGCGACTAGCGAACGTACTTTACTATAAAATTCTCATATTAAACTTTAATTAAAATATTTTATACACCCAAATCCAGTATAAATTCTTTACACTTGTTAATTAAAGCTGCGACGTTCAACAGTGGCGTAAAGGTTTAACTACTTTTACTACTATCTAACAGGTCTAAAATAAAGTAGTATTTGTCACCTGCATTAGTCATTTTTTGCTTTCCGCCTTATAGTTTGTATTAAATTGCGAAAACACCCAAGTAATCTCTTTTAATTAGCAAATTATAAGTCACTTCCACCATTTTAGGAATGTATTGTTTTTTTCATTTCTCAACAATGAATTGGAATTTATGTTTATATAACAAATTATCTCTTCCTACTTTTCAGTAATAAAAATTATATCAGTAATAATGAAACATACAAAAAACTTGGGAATATATTTCTGTGTTAATAAAAAAATAAAATAAAAATAAATAATACAATGTATAGATAAATGTATCTAGTCAGTTTACATTTAATTTTTATTTCCATTAATTCTATATTATATAAATATTTGCCACTGAGTATTAGCAGTGTTATTTTCGTATATCGTATTGAAATTGAAAAAGATTTGTAAAAGGATTTAAAAGAAAATCAATTTGACTCCATTTTTTTTTAAAATATATATATGTATGTTTGTATGAGACTGGAAATATACAAAATTGTAAATTTTTTATGTACAAAATAACAATATATGTATATAGAAGTTTTTGACGTCTGAGTTATAAAAAATTATTTTTAAGTATTTTTATTAACTTTTTTTTTATGTGTTAGCTTTAACAATGAATGTGACAAATTCGTATGTACATTGGATTAGGAAGTTCCATATAAATTGTCCAATTTTCTTTATATATTTTAATTTTTTTTTTTTTTTTTTTTTTTTAGACAGTAGGAGCTGTTTTAATAGCTTATAATTTTCTAGGGTCGTGCGATTATTTTTATCTTTTTTAATTCACATATACGTTATATACATTTTAAAGCGATTTATTTTGAACGAATTTAATTGCAATAATAATTTTTACTTATAATATTTCATGTTTGTCGCACTTTGTTTTTATTTTGAAAGCTTGTTATTTTAATCTGATTAGAGTCTGAATATAGAATAACAACTTTGTTTTTTCAGTTCCCTCAGTAGGTTTGGTTTTATTACATTTTATTGCATTTCTCTCAATATTCCAACGTTTATTGCAATTTTTAAGAAAGTATTCTGTCTCTAGACGTCCAGCATCTCCTCCATATCTGTACATCAAATATTGCTATTTCTCTCATTTGAAGAGCTAGGTATTGTGATTGAGCTAAATTTCGTAATGTTCACATCGTAATTTTAATACTTTTGCTGCCAAACCACCAAATATTACATGTGTCATCTGTCTCTTGAGTTTTTAATTAAATTTAGAAGAATTTTGTCCTGCATTTTATTTTAATGCATGTATATTGCGCTCTGAAATTATGAACAAGCAGAGGCAAACCATTTTCGATTGAAGCATCCATTTCTGTAAAAAGTTACTGACAATGTCTATAGAGATATATAGTAGACTTAAAGCTCTAAATATGAACTGTGCAAGGAATGTCTCTAGGTAGACCACTAGGTATTAACAGATTCTATTATATTCGGTGATTTTTTTTTGTTTTAGAATAAGCACCCGCAGAACCCACCTCAGACGAAGTTTCATATCCTGTTGATTATCTTCTACATCTAATCTAAGACATTAAAGACGATATTTTGTTGTGCATCTAGTTACTTGATCGCTCTCCGATCACGAACTATTTATGAAATGACCACGGAGGAGATTATCATGGGGTTGTTTATAGTGAGGGGTGGCAGCTAAACAGGAACGGCACGGGTTTGTACGTGCTCTTTTTTAAACTATTTAAAAAATGCACTATCCACAGCTTCCCAAATTCACTGTATTGTTTTACTCTAGATCTTCAGCAAACATCAATGAGTGTAATTTGTGCTGTGAGACATTCCAATAATATACATCAGTTTTGCACGTAGCTGTATGTCAAACGCAATTTTTGAAATCTAACGTTCTGCTGCAGCGTGTCGAATGACATTAAATTTAGACCAAGAAGTTTTACCCATTATTACAACGCCACAACATTCAGCTCGGACGTGAAATCAATAAAAAATAAAATAACAGACGTTAATTTCGGAGAAACACTTGGAATTGCAAGCGTTCCACAAAAGTATTTTAATTTTATTTCAATTTTCGGTAATTTTTAATACGTTACCATTGTAAGTTATTTAGTCTTACTTTTATGAAAGTTTCCAACGTACATATTGAGAAATGAATAAAATGTATCTGAACAAAATAAGCTGAAATAAAAAAAAGGTCAACATTTTGAAAAAGAAATATTTGGCATTATGGATCAAATGTAATATAGAAAATCTACTAGGTCTTTCAGATTGTTCCTCTCCTCATTTTTACTTTTGCGTAATAGTCATATGTTATTATTTTTTAATTTTTTTTTAGGGAATACCCAATCAATGTAAAATCTTAGCATTTCATTTTTGTTTCCATATGTTAGGCCATAGACTTGTATAATTTTGGAATTGATAAAATAGGTAATGAAGATGTTCAAAATTGAAATAGATAAGATTAAATTTTTAGGATTATCTTTTTTAAATAATTAAACATTTCGGCAAAACAGGTGGTTCTCGTAGAAACACATGATTTTGAAGTGCTGGAAATTAATTAAACGAAGAAAGTCGTCAAATGATTTACAAAAATCCGTCGAATAAATTCAGACTTGGGAATTCTTCGAAGATAAAACACTGTGATTGGATCTTGAAATCGCAATAAAAGTAGTTGAAAATAATTTCTGAACTGTGAAAAGAGAGAAGGAAAGTAAACTATTAATTTCTACTTTTAAAATTTGTATCAAGAACTTGTTACAAACAAAAAGTAAAAACCCATAAACATCATTGTCTGGCTTGTACTAGTGCCTCTAGAACCAACTATTTATCTTTGGACTTAGTGGTTGCGATAAGCCGTTATCATCACATTCTGTTCATTTCTGATCTTATACATTTTCAGTTAAAAAGAATGTTTAAAAAACTAATTTGAAACTTAAAAATTAATGAATTAAGGAATTTGCTTAGAATAAATTGTAATTGTGTTTGGAAATAATCAAATAAATAGATTGTGAAATTAAAATTAGCCTAAAAAGCGATTTTGGATATAGACAGAGCAATGTATGCATTAAGCTGTTTTTAGAAATGTATGTGATTCCAAAGCTTTAATATAAAACTTAGGTTATGAACTGGAATCATCACTATCCTTCACATAAGTGCTTCTTGCTCTCACTTAGTTTTGTTTAACAAACTGTCTTTGGCCTAGACGACAGTTGCCTCCTAACTAATTCAGTTTTGTAGTCCATTTTAGCTCGCTCTACGTCAACTTAACTATTCCTCAATCCTTTCTCTTTAGTACCTTCTTACCTGCTTTATTGTAAATCCATTTTGATTTGCAAGAAAGAATCATTAACATATTTAATGTATTGATTCCAAACATGACGTTTTTGCCACTAACTGTTAACCCAAAAATTCAGCGAATGACTTACTGGATCTTTCACTTTTCTGGAATTTGAAGAAAGTTGTTGAAAGTTTAAAGAAAGAAAGTTATAGCTATGGATGGAGCAGTTTTTAACTGCTCAATATTAGCGTCACTTTTCTCCGGAAGATTGCTAAACATTTTGACAGCCGTTTGTCTCGAGTTTGAATTCGGGTCCAGTCCCGGTTTTTGCTAGGATCTTTCTGTGAATCTTACAATTCAGAACTTAGAAACTGAGTTATTATCAGTATAATAAATGCCTCTTATAGGCACCATAGTTCCCTCCTACACACGCTCTCATACGAATGGTAGTTTTCTAGTGGATCAAGGTTGTCTCATTCAACCAGTCGAAGAGGCTTCTGCAATCCATTACGCAGTCACGTTTCTTTTGAAGTGATTCTCGTGCATTTCACAGATCTATTCTTGACCTTATTGGAGAATTGTTTTGGAAAATATGCTTCCAAAGAAAAAAGAAATTATCCAATTAGTGTTTAAGTAGTTCAAGACTTGGGCTAACGTAGGAATTATTGAACATATTTTCTGATTGCTTTACAAATTCAAATAAGCTGCCAACAAATGGCAGGACTAGGGTGAGTATAAACCTCATTGTTATACACATTTTTTTTGTTTTTGATTTTAAATAATGACTGTATTGTCCACAATGAGGGCGTTTCAGAATTTAATTAACTTTAGATTCAGAGTTAATAATGGAACTATTAATCCAATAAGTCCAAAGTCACACTCTTCTAAAGAAAAGCAGGAAATTTAAAATTATTTTTCAACAATTAATATATTTCAACCAAAAATAGCGCTTCTACTTTACAATGTTTAAATGCAATATTTAAGTTATTCAGCTTATTTTGGAAAATATTGCATTCATTCGGTTTGCAATTATTTAATTTCGTTTTTTGCTCATGATGATTACTTATTAAATTATAATCCCGACCAATTTCATATAGTTCAATTTTTTAATACATATTTTTTTACTTTTGGGACCTATAATAATTTCGGAAATAATAATGTTTATTATTGAAACTAGACCTTCTTTTCTATTATTTTTTATACATAAAAAATAAATACAAGTTTTTTGTTTTTTGGAAATAATTTCGTAACTTGTCTTTATTCTAATATATGCATCGATGATTCTTAAAGTAGTTTTTTAAACAAAGAAATCAAGTTACAAAATGTAAATTGAAATAAATTATTAGAAAAGAAATAAAAAGTTGGTTTTTCATTGAGAGTAAATGTACAACGTGGTTTTATTGTAATATATTTATCGATGATTCTTAAAACAGTTTAAAAATGTTAAATCAGGTTACAAAATGTATCTTCATTAAATTTTTTATTCTTTCACAGCATTAGTCCTTCACTACCAGTTTTAATTGTATCATGATATTCGTAATTCCACTGAGGTTACTCAATTAAAAAATGGAAAAAAAAATTTAATTAAAAATTTAAAATTTAGGATATTTTCTGAATGAAACGGGACATTTCGAATTACATAGTTGTAGAGCTTATCAGTTAACTCTTTAACTCGAACATACACTTGCATGAAGAATACAAATACCAGAATGAAGTAAATGATCCATGTAGTATTATTTACTATAATAAAAGTATTTTTCCATCCAAATAATTTTTTTCCTTTGAACTGAACTACGTTTTACAAAAATTAAACTTTGTTTTGATGTAAATTAGAGTTCCAGTCGAATTTTTGACTTAAAAAGGTTCAATGTGTAAAAAATTACGTTTTTGTTTGGGATGAAAAAATTTCAGTAAAGTTTAAAAAACATAATAATAAAAGGAGATTTAATTTTAACGGAAAAATAATTAATTATTATTTGTCTATCAAGTATGCTTCCACTCCATTTTTGATCGGATTCTGTAATACATCCTTTATTTTTAACAATGCAGTCCCAGGTCTTTATTTAGGCGGGTGGCTTAAAAATATAATTTAAATTGTAACATTTTACTGTCCGATTATCTCAAAACAATACCTATTGTTGAATTGTTTGAATTTCCAAATTTGCCATTAATTTTTATTTCTTGGAAGCTGTTCTAAATTTGTCACAGTTTCCATATTTACTTTTCATCATAGTTCAGAGCTTATCATAAAAACTATCAATATTAGTCTGTAGAGACCAGTAGGAAAAGGTTACTCATTTTGGATGAGTATAAATAGTCATTGGGTGTAAAGGGTCTAGTCTAGGTCATGCAAATTGGTTGAAGGCTTTAGATTCCTCTCCGCTGTTTCATTGAGCACGCCGTAACCACAATTACAAGTCTATTTCTTTTTTTAAGTTTTCTTCTCTCTCCTGTAATTAATTCAATTGTAATAATTTAGAAACAGTAAACAATTTAATATCGCTGCATAATTTTCGATAAATCAGCCGGCTGGTGTTTTAACTTTTTTTTGTTTAGTTTTCATAATTATTTGTTAATTTGAGAATCACCATTGTAAATCTTTTATAAGTTCCTTTTCTTTTAGATTATATTTTATATTTTACATTTTTGTTTATTATTATTATTAGAAAAAAATATTTCTATTTAAATATTTTTTCAGTCGCAAATTTTTTTTATGTAAATCACGGTTTCTTAAAGAAAAAAACTTTGAAAATGTAAATATACTTTATTAGAATTTTTTTATAATTAAAGAGAATGAATGTTTGGTAATAATTTTGTACATCTAAGCATGTAGACAGATCACTTATGATTGTGTAAAATATCTCTTATATTAGAGAATACATAACTATAATTTTTTAAAAATGAGATTTTTTTAAAAATATTTTCCCCTCCCTTTAACACATAATACATGTGTTGTCTTCACAATTCCTTATATAAACTCAGAATTTTGATTGAATTACGGCCTTATTGTAAAACCAGCTCTAGAAATGCTCCCACCGGAAAAATCGGAAAATGATGTAATATTGCAATTATCAATGGCCAGTCAAAAACTTTTTATCATAAGGTTACGAGCATGGAAACTCACTAATTTGCGACGTGAACTTACTTTCCGCACACTAATTGATGAGTGTAGAAATGATTTCTTACTTGTGTAGATTCGAAACTCGCCTTTGTGTCACTATAGTCCCTACTCGTTAGAAAAGAATCATTTTTATCAATAGTTACATAAATGTATAAATATAATATATAAATTACTTTTACTTCTATTTTTATTGAACTCTCACCAGTAATAACCAATTAGTAATTTTTTAGCATTATGAGAAAAGAAATCAGGTTTTAAGGGGGTAACAAAATTCATTATAATTTTTGTTTTTAGACTTTTTATTAACTAATTGCATTTTTTTTTATTAAATAATAATTTTCAATTGCATATAAATATTTTTTTATTATTATTTACGTTTTCATATTTGCACATAATAATAAATCTAACCTTAAAAATGTGGAAATAAATTTTTAGTGTAAACATTATTATTTTTTAATCTAATTCGAAATATATTTATTTTAATTGGGTTTTTATTTGAATTTAGCTATAATTGAGTTCTCTGATGGCTGAGCCATAAATATCCCTTATGCAGTGTGCAGCGGATATATTCAAGACTAAGGCGAACTCATGTGTGTAAACATAAAGCAAACAAAGTTTTAATACAAATCCTAAAATTTTCAGTGTTAAAATATCAATTGATTCAAAGTTCACTCTAATATTCATTGCTCTATTGTCGGGAACCAATTAAGATTTCTGATTTTTTTTGGGGGCTAGAGCCGTTATCAAAACTGAAATTTTAAATTAATGTTGCCCAGAAAATGCAAATTTTTTTTTTTACATAATCCACTTCGTGTTTTTAAATATCTGATTTATTTACAATAAGAAAATAACTACTAAATCTACATTTCTATTATCATTGTTCATAATGAACACTTTTTTTGTTTTATATACAAAAGTTTATCTAAATGTATATTTAATTTTTGGTGTTGATACAATTCTACAGTCAATAATATACTGGGTGTAACAGGTTGAACTGGCCATAATTACGGAGGTGGTGCTAAAACTCATGTGCGATAATGTCCATATATACGTGCTCCGAAAGTAAAAATATTTCAAAAAAAATTTATTTTTCATTTTAAGAGAAGCAAAAAACTGCCTTAACGACCTTAACTGAACAAGTGAGTTAGAGGTAATTCAAATTTAATTGCAAGAAAATATGAATTTTGCATAAGATTAACAATTGGTACAAGTGAAAAACGTTTATTAATAGCAAAAAATGCTAACGTTTCCTTTAATTTATAACTTCTTGACTGCAAAACAACCGACAAATGATTAATTAAAAATTTAAATAAAAGGAATGTTATTTTAGATAATACATCAATTTAATAATAAATCAAGTGAAAAAATTAAACATTCAGAAATAAAATTGAATTAATAAAATTTAATAAATTTATGTCTAATATTTTCTGTATTTTAAACTTGTTTATTTTCACCATTATTTTAGTTTTCAAGGTGCTCTGTTATAAAATTTTAAGAAATTTGACAGGTTACTGACTGAAAATGGACAGAGTTGGTGCAAGATAATTAGTTATATGAATTTTGAACATTACGTTTTTATAATTTTATGCTCTAAAGAGTTACCAACTCCTTTAATAATCGAAAAGTAATATTCTGCTCTTGATGAAATTAAATGTTTTTTATTCATTTATTGGTTTAATTAAATTAGCTTTAACTCTATCACCTAAGGAGTTAGAGCATTTTAATGCAAACAAGAAGATATTAAAAAAAAAATAAAATAAAATATGGTATTTCTCGAAAACGGATGAGAATAGGACCATGCTTGTATATGAGCTTTGAGTTCGCAATTGAAATGTATAGCTATCTTCTCAAGAGTATGGCCCAGTTCAATCTTCTACACCTTGTATACATAAAGAATATTATAAATCATACATAATAAATATATTATTTTTCTAATATACATCATAAACTATAGAAGATTAGTAAATCACAAAAGATGTTACTTTTTTTTTTTATATATTTTTTCATATATATGGTGTAAGAATTATTCTTTATGGGAACAATAGCTAGCGACATTAATGTTCCATTTTAGTTTTGGGCTAGCTGAGAAGAAACGGTGATATTTTAAAAGTACTCACTCAAAATTCCACTCCAAACTACAATAAATTATTAACTTTAGTCAATGTTATGTTAATATTTTGAAGTTTTATGACAGTCAATACTACATGTAAAGAATCATTAAAACGAAAATCTCTACATAAAAACACTACTTCTTTTTCTTGATCATTGTTGTTTTAATAAAAACACACTCTGTTACTAAAAGAAGTGATCAAATTGATTACTTTAAATATCAGTTTAATAACTTTCTCTAAATTTCATTTTTGTCCCATCTTTCACTTCCCACGTCTACTAATACCACTGTTTTTCACAAACTTTAGTTTTTAGTTTTTTTTTTATAACAGTTAAGAAGAGAACAGAAGACAATAAACTCTTAAAATTTTTATTTATCCCCTATTAATATTCCTCTGTTCATTTAGAACTGCTAAACAAGATTTGTTTGATCTTTAGCTCTTTGTTTATTGTTTCTTTACATGAAAAGAATGTCTCAATTTTCTAAACGTTACTCTGAGTATAACACCGACAAGAGTGCCCGAGCGGCTTTGTTATTAGCTAAACGTAGAGGTTACCGATATATTGCTCGCATACAGCCAATGTGTAACGTGATGGATATTCCTACAGTAGAAGATCTTGATGCAAACGGCGGGTTATAATAACAGAGCCTCAAGTTCGTTTTGAATTGTTGTAGCTCGCTAGGGGACCGCTTTTAACTAGATTTTTATCACAGTTTTATGTATACCTACTTCGATAGAAAGGTATCAAAAGATATGTAACGACGCTTTACGGCACTGTAAGACCATATTATATTTCTGGCCTTTCAGCACCATTATTTGCCCCCAGAAATTTTTGTGCTACGATAATACTATTGTAAAAGCGAGAGTGCAAAATTATGAAAGATTTGATGTTCGAAAATGTCCTCGAGCCTGGTTAAGAGAGTTTTGGCAAGGACTGCATTGACACCAAGGAGTGGTTAACCCTGAATTTAAAACTTTCTCTCCTCTTTTCTCTCTCTCTTTATAAAACTTCCCGAGGAAATCACCACTCTTGGAAAAGACGTCCTAAGAACATCTAATAAGCCTTAGCGGAGAGGTGTTGGCATCAGCGAGTGTTATTCCCAAATGCTGAATCCCCGCTATTTCTGAGGCTACTCTACAATACCTGGAGGTACCAGGCGTAGGAAGAGTATTTACTTCTCTCTAGAATCTCTGAGTTTCTTTTAACTTGGGAGATTCTTCTTCAGAGTATCTAGGAAAGGTATTAATTAGAGTGAAAAGGCGAGTTGGTACTTGAGTGTGGTTCTCTTTGACATCTGGCTTCCTCCTAGAACTTCTCTTGAGAATCGGTGGGTGGTTTCATCACCGAAGGGTGCTCGATGGTGACCGGTCTCACCTGGCACCACTACTACTATACGGTGCTACAACTCGTGGTGAGTCCTGGCCTCTCTAATGAGTATCCGCCATCCTGCCCTTTCTTATGCGGCTGCTTTCCAGTTCGAAATTCCCAAAAGAGCTCTAGCGTCAGCCGCCACTACATCTATTCACTTCAGCCCTCACTTAGCACCAGTGGAAGCAAAATAGACCTGTCGGGGTAATATCCCCGATAACAAAAGTTACTTCCTATTAATAAGTTACCCCATTAATAGGTACGAGTATACCATATACGATTGAAATCCCAATGGAGATAGTAGAAAAGATATTCCGCTTTGATTCATTAAACTATTATTTCGGAAAAAGCAAAAAAGTAATATTAAGAATATTATTTGCTCTTACAAAAACAAAAATTAATGTTTTAAGTATTAAAAGTGTCTGTTATCATCATTGGAAAAAGTAACGTTAAACTGACTCTCTCACGAATTTCATGGCATTCAGATGAGAAAATGGTTTAGTCGAATAAGGATGATAGAAGCTGTCACTGATAGAACATTCAGTAGTCATTCCCACTCAAGTTTGTCTAGTTGGACCAAGTAACTATAGAGAATACGAACTAATTTTTAAACTAATTCTGAACCTGTCTTGTGTCTCCTCCGAAGATATAAATGTACCAATAATAAATTTAAAGAAAATAACTAAACTGAAATCTCAAATAATCAAGGTGACCAGTTTTGCAACCGAGTGGTTTTGTATCTTATAATTAGATAAACAAGTTTTAGGATAAGTTAATGTTTATTTATGTTTCAATATCCATATACTCATACCTAAGGAATAATTTCTCACCTATTATTTATTCCGCACTAATTCTTTACTAATTAAAATATGGAAATAAAATTTTTATATTATATTTTATTTTTTTTAATGGATAAAAATACTTTATTATTCATAAAAGCACTATTTTCGGCACGTTTAAAATATATATAAAGTTGTAAGTTACAAGTCAGCATAATGTAAACCTTCAATTTAAACGACTTTTGATCATATCTTTACATCAAACTTATTCAGTTTACGTTGCAATAGTAATAAATGCGCTTAGGAATCCAGGATAAAAATTTACGATAGATTTAGTTACTCCAAGTTAAAGCTACACATTATACCTTCTCTTATCACTTCATGCCAATTTCCGTATTGTTTTACAAGAAATACACATTTTGAAAATTTTTATGAAAAGATATTGGTATTTAGTAATTAGAAAATTGCAGAAATTCAAATTTGACATACAGTTAAAAGTGACATTAAGGGACGGCAGAGCTTTTGATCGATCAACGGAAAATAAAACTAGTTTTTTCCTGGGATATTTTACAGAAAATTATGCTTCTTGGCCACAGCCAACCATTACAACGTGTTCTTTTTTTATTTAAGGCTTGTCAACTTCTGAGTTCATTGGCCTCCGGAGCCTTTTAGTGCTCTGACGACCTCCGGGCCATATTTTCTCGTTACAACACTGCTCATCACTGGACAGTGAGCTGTAAAAAGCCCCTTGAAGGGGGAACTAAGGGCCGAAAAATTAAAAAAAGAAGTAGAAACAATAGATTCAAAGCCGGGATCTCCGATTAAAATCCAGCGCGCTAATCATTGAGCTGGTCCCTTCCCAATCATCAAAAACACAATTCTATTGTTATATAAATGAAACATTTTTTAACCTCTGACAGATAGCTGACATACCAACAAAATATTTTTTCAATTTTTTAGAAGAAATACATGGAAAACTGACTTTAGGAATGAAATGTAAATTTTGACTGTGTGATGAAAGTCACAAGGCAGTCGAAAGCGAGCTTTGGCAATCTCAAAGACTCATCTCACAGGAATTGTGCGTAATACAGACTCATGTAAATAAGAGATGCTGCACTTGTGTGATGAAAAAATCTTGTAAAAAATGAATAAGAGAATGTTTTATAATTTAGAAGAAAATTCTGAGCAGACTCAGTATTAGTAACCAGTAGAAAACTACACTATTGGTTGAATGGTCAATTAGAACTTTAAAAATAGCGGTAAGAGAAAGTACTGTGACAGATGATAGATGTTTGGATTGGCTCCTAAGGCATGAACTTTAATCCAGATTTAGTTAGTCTTAAGTTTAAGCACACTGTTAGAACTGCTACAAAAAAATAATCAGGAATTTTATTGAAACAAAAATGGTTGCTTATTTGATAAGTTTTGTCAATATACAGAGGTGCATTTTGAATTCTATCCCAAAGCATGCAAATACCATATTAAAAACATACAGTTCACCGAGTTTTACCTCACTTGTAGTATTAAGCCCGTTTAGTCCCTTTATATCTGAACTAAATTTAATGTTTGTTGAATTTATTTACATATTTGTATGCCTCTTCATGCTCTTGAGCACTAAAATCCAGACTAAAATAGATTAGTTTGCACATCTTAAATTCGTGAAAAGAATATTTAGGATATCTACTTTTAATGTGTCAAGTTTTTAATCCGAAGTACAATTCGATTATTTTTTCTTATCCATAATTTTTATTTTAGTTCATGAACTGCGTTGCAATATTTAAGAAACGACCTTACCGCTCTGTGCTATACCAAAACACCGAATAGGGATAGAGAAAACGGAATTCAGAAAGAAATTCGCATCGAGTTTAGGGACATTACTTTATAATAATAAATTTCGGATCGCGCCAATTTGTTACTTTCTACAAAACATTTTTTCAAAAGCGATGAAGGCTGACCTTCGTAGAACAATTGGTGAATTAAAAGGGTTGGTTACTTAAAAGATGTTTTTCGAATATGCATGCATAAGATGCATTTCGAGAGGTGTCCGTCCGGATGGATTCATTTTGAACTGAAATAAAACCAAATCCATTCAAATGTTTACATCTCGTTAGCCTCCTAAATCATAGAAAAAAATTTTCTACTGATTACTCTAAGAAGATAGAATGATGTCTGAAAGAGTAAACTCACGGAATACATAAACAGTGCTGACGAAAAACATTAAGCCGTCAATTGGTTGCTCAATAATGTCGCTTGGTCAACTGATGGAGAAGTGTTCTAGTACGAAGATGAAGTAGAATTCACTAAGAAAGTAATAGTACCTCTTCGTACAGTGCGTAGAACTTCGTCGTTTCGTTAAACTTTACGTTTAACTTAAATCAAAACTTCTAATCGAATGATGAAGACATTTTCAATATCATACATACTAATCTCGTTCGAGTTCATAAAATACATGTAAGATATATAACCGTGAGTGCATGCTTTGCATTAATGGAGAATACACCACTGGATATGAAGTCAAATAAACAGGATTTCAATAAACTTAAAGAACTTAAAACAATGAAGTTAAGAATAAATAAATAAAGCAATCATTTTTGTCAAATGACTTTTAAATACAAGAAAAACCAACGTGAGCAACAATGCATTCAAAAATAGATTCGACCTTTTCACAGTATTAAAAATCCAGCAAATTTTTATATTATGTAGAAATACCGTTTCCCATTAATGAGGCGGTTTAGGCACTACTAGTTGCTTTTTTTTCTGACGTTAATTGAAATCTCAATTCCAGAGTTACATTATTTTGAATCCATCTTTATTGCTTATTATATTAATGATATATATCTTATTATTGCTTTCAATTTCTTCTTTTAAGTTGTGTAATGTAAAACCTATTGCTTATATATGTTCAGTAAATAATATTTTGATTCATTAAGATTTAGAAGTTCATCAAAAGCGTGGAAAATATATGAAACCACCAAATATATTTATTAATCGATTTTCGTTCTCGATAATAAGAGTTATCTTTTACTTCTACCTGTAACTCTACGGTCCCTGAATTACTGTGGTCGTCTAGTCACTCGCCTAAGACGATCTTATCTCTAGCCTCAATCTGATGTCCATCTTACTCAGATCAGCGCCCCACATCGTGGAGCCATCCTATAAGTAGCCTCTTTCGCGGTATTTTTCCACCCAATGTGCCTCTAATATTTGTTCTTGAAAAAGGATTCAACCTCAGTAGACTTTTCGAACCGTTAAGCCCTGATCGGACCAAAAAGAATTACCGATATAACTGGATCCCTCTTTTAAATATCTTGAGTTGGTGCTAAAATGGGATCTCTCTAAAAAAAAAATTATTGTTCTCTGCTCGCCAATCGTGATGTATTGAAGCGAACATCAAAGAAAGGCTTTAGCATTCCGAAATGCGTTTCTTAGAAGAATTTCAAATAACAATAGACGGGAACATGTTATAAATACCACATTTTGAATGACATCATAAAAATAGAGGTTCTCACAGAAATAAAAATGGAGGTTGATCGTGTGCACCGGATGGAAAAGGATACGAATAAGAGGCGCTCCTTAAGAAACTTTTCAGTTCGTGGTGATGCGTGAATGCCACTTGGAGAATGAAAGTTAATCAACAAGTGCCGTTAGTGTTTCCAGGAGCCAGGACAAGATAAGACTTTGTCATGACAAATACTCTAAATCCCGTCTAAATTATTCTTAGCCCGTTTACGAATAACAATTGAAGATTTGGATATGCAGTTTTTCGGTTGATTTAGTTTTTAGACATCATAAATGGTTTGATTAAATCTTCAAATGCTAATCATAAACAGGCTATGCCTAATTTAGTAATAAGAATTAGTCATAACTAAGATTTGTCCAAATCTTACAGCAGCTATCTTTACTAGATATTATAGTCCCTAATTTTTCTTCTCATGCTCAGTGAACACATCAGAGCTTCACCATTGGCGAGACATGAAGGCAAAGAGACTCCACAGAACTGTGTAAAGTTTTACTCTTACTTTATAGAAAGCTAGTACATTAGCTTTAATTTATGTAATGAAAGCATTAAAAGATCACTAGCTTCACGTTTGTTAACCTAAATAAGAAATAATTACTCGTTTAAATACAATAATTAGCTAGTCACCTTTGATCAGTAGTTGGGCATAAAGCCCGCCTGAAAGAATAGGCATTACTTGACTTTCACTATTTATAAAAACATGGTTCTAGAAATACACTACAAAATCACTTATTATATGCCTCTAAAGAATCAACAGAATGGTCCCCCATTGAGTTTCTGAATAACGTAAATATATATATGTTAGATTTTATTCGTCAATTTTTTCAAAATCATCTAACCGATTTCGGATTTTTTTTTTCTATATTCAGAGAAGTATTCTTCCATCGGTATTGTGTAATGAAGTTTGAATTTCATTTAGAAAGTTTCTGTCAAATGTTATTTGTATAGTTTGTATTCAATAGATTTGTCTTCAAACTGCAGTACTGTTAATATTGTGTATTGATTGTATTCGCATTACACTTCTTCGATGGGTGTGACCGTTGCAACTGTATACTGTTAGTTTTGACATTGAAGACACTCATGCTGCATGAATTGTTTCTATTCCTACTTTATTCCATGATATTACTCGTAAACAATGATTAAGCCAAAACGATTGCCTTCAAAGAGAGAATTAGTAAGTATTGCAGTTTGCTGTACGGTCCCAACGCTGAGCTATTCCTTTTGAGGAATTAATTTTCGTTCATCCGAGTTTTTAAATGTGGTAACTTCTTTCTAGAGAGTGAGAGAGAAAAACAATAAGCTCGCAAGTAGCGTGAGAAATCTTTTTGTGCCAGCAAAATCTTTTTGAAAATCCATAATTCAAGCGACCTTCCATAAAATTACATTGACTTAAATTTGTACCTTTTTGTATTTTGACCAAGTGGACATGCTATGAAAATTATTTATTTTAATATTACCACAGGCTGTTATTCATTTGAAACACCGTAAAATGGCTTTATAAACAATTTTTATTACCGCGATTATAAAATTTAGTTGTGAACTTCTTCCACTTGGATACATAGCCCAGTGTCGCCCTAAACTAGTAAATATATAATATTTATGTTTCCTTAATTCGATCTATCTAATAAATAGCTTTTTTAGTTAATTTCTTTTTAAATAAAGGATAAAATAAGAAAAGACATTTTTATTTATTCTACAGCCCTCCATTTGATTTGGTTAAATAACTGGAATTATGCTGTTCTTTTGGGAAAGGGGCGCATCTACCTCTTAGCCATCATCGCCCTCCAATATACATTTTTTGTTCACACACAATCTGAAACCACTCAAGCTGGAATGGCACCCTGCGACCTGTGTGGCGTCCGAACGCAATACTTTCAGTCTTTCAAGGTGGAAGTAGCCCTAGGTTGTAATAATTATCCGCGCTTTCCCTCTTGGTACATCGCTCTAGTCGAGATTATGCTGTTAATATAAATAAAAACTATTTGTAGGTTACGAATAAGAGCCAATCATATGATTTGGTAAATAAGGAAAAATAAATTTTCGTTACACAAACGTGATGCGAACCAATCTCTGTAGATGTATAGCAATCCGAAATTGATCAGAATTTACAAAAAAAAGAGTATATTATGACGAACAAAATCTTTGAATTGTCCAGCATTGCGGATTCAACCAGCTACCCAACAAAAACCATGTTTCAGTATATCAACAATATATAAAATAACTGTAATAAATTTATGAAAATAGTACACTTTTATTTTATTCATGAAAATAAACTTTTGTTGTGAACATACTTTAAATACTTCGGAGTAGTACTAGGGCTAAGAAGTTCATAAGTTTCTTTATTTTGCTTTTGTATATAAATGCATATTTATGCGATTATCAATTATAGCACATTTAAAAAAAACCTTTGAATCTCGGTTATTTTTAATGCATTTACGGTTATTTACCTGCTTCCGACAGAAACAAATGATAAGATGCCATATATTTGTTCACCAAGTAAAAAAGTGAACTCATAATACCGTTGATCTAGGCTGAGTTCTTGGTATCATTGAATGCTGCCTATCTATTGGTGGAGGGACAGGGAAAAAATTAAAAAGGTGTAGAATCCTCAACATCAAACTGTGTGGATATTACGAGCCAGCAGTTGCCATCACGATGCAATTTCGTGAGAGGAAATTAAATAATAGGAGAATCAAAGCGTTTGGAGAAGCACTGATTGGTAGAATGCCTCTTGGCTAAATGGGTTAAAGAAAAATGCTGGTAGTTTAGGTCATATCTTATATCCAGTAGCTTTTTCTGTGAACAATATCACTCACTTATAGGAGGTAAACTGTCATTCTTTCCTTATTTTAAAAACGCAACAAAGGGTATCTTCTTCTCAACTATAAATACAATGTGCATTAGTACATTGCAACAAGTTTTAGTGCACATTTTCAAATCATTTATAATTTTGTAATTTATTTTTTAAGAGATTTTAGAGCATGAACTTCCTGGCCCTAATAATAACAAAGTAAATCCAGTTTAATAAATTAACTAGCATGGATTAGATCTATAAGAAATTCATAATGTTTTGTGTTTGTACATGCAAAGTGCATACATCATTTTTAATGTGCCTGTTTTCAAGTGATACAACATAAAGGTATTAAACTTCTTATCTGAACCTTTTTAGATACATTATACAAGTTCTAATCTGATGTGATTATTGGGAGTTGATTTCCCATTGTGGTTACAAGGGTATGTAGGTTCAAATCAGCAATTTTCTGTACTTTACAGTACTGGTCATTCTTCCAATGTATCTAATTCTTCAGTAAGCGGTCATATAGCAGACTTGTTATGCTGCGTTAAATATATACAGTAAATTGTTTTATTACGTTAATCACACATGTATTACCAATTGTTTAACCTCGTGTAATTTTTTATTTTTTAATTACAAAACTATTTTAACTGGACCTCTAAAAAAGGAATATTATCTACAAGATACCCATGGCTGAAAGCATTGCTGAACTGGGGCACAAAAACACCCTGGCCGTGGCGTATCCAGAATTTTGATTGAAGGCATGTTAATTTTAAATGTATAAACAAATTTTTTGCTGATGAATATTTGCTCTTCTATACTTTAAATACATATTATAAATATATATATACCTTAAATGGATTAACTGTATTTACCACTATTTAATGTCTCATTTTCTTCAAGTTCTATAAACTATATAGTGCGTTCTAAACTACAAACGATTTACAAATGGAAGACTCATTACAATTTGCATGATAACGATTATAAGCCGCACAGCCACATAATTTTAACGTTTTTTGATAGAACAAATACGCACAAAAGATTTGTTTGTACATTTCAATTACTTGAGGACCAGAATCGATAATTAATCTTGGGTGAAAAACTTTTCACCCAAGTTACAAAAATGAAAAACATACTTTAATAATAGTGCGAATTTATAAATTCTTGATCCATATTCTTGAATGAGGATAAATTGGTAGCAAAATCAAACAATGGTTCACCGCTCACAGTGGCTGAGCAAAACAGAATTCAGCCAATTATTGGCAACTAGTCGGCTGCATTGTACAGCTGTCTTCAGAACAATTTACTGTGATCGAATATTCAGACAACTTGACGTCACCAAAGCTCGTGATTTGTAGTGGCAGTGAACGTCAGTGTTTTTATGGAGATTTAAGTTTAAATTATAATTAAAGTAAAGCTTCTAATCGAAGGTTGTAGGGGATACTTTCAAATGGATTCCGCGGAATGTATGCAAGCGCATGCCTTGCATTCATGGTGAATACGCTACACAGGCCAATAACCAAAAACAGCAATGCAATACTATTTATTGCAACTATCGTAATATTTACGATAAAGTTTTGTTGCAATTTAAAGACAGCTCTATTTGAATTTCTAATCAGTATTTCCAGTATTCAGCAAATACCAATCGTTATTGAGCCATTAAAGGTAAAACTGATCACTTCAATCTCTTATTTCATTTCCAGCCAAATATTGGGATTCAATTATAAGTTTTGATTATTGATAAAATTATTTATGTTTTTTTTTTTGAGGCACCATTTCACTTTTCACTAATTTTTCTACGTCTTGTGATAATTTTTTTGTTTTGTTTTTAATTTAAGGCGCGTCAACAACTGAGGTCATTGGCGCCTAGAGCTTTTTACCAGCGCACTGTTAGAGAGTGTTCTCTCTTTATAGACAACACCGGACAGTGGGCTGTAAGAAGCTCTTAGGAAGTGAAACTCTAAGGACCGCTAACTGGATTCGAACCCGGAATCTCCACGAGGGAATCCAGTGCTGTAATCACTCAGCTAATCTTTTCTTTATTAACGTTATTATTTTAAAGATATTATTATACTTTTTTAATGTATTTAGAATTGATACCAACCATCATTCCCAGTGAATCATTCCAATTATTTAATAAACCTACCTTTAGTCACTTGATTTATTATTTTTCTAAACAGCTTTTTATTAGAATGGTGTTTATTTTAGGTGTGTATGTATACATGTAAATGTAAGTGAGTGTGTTTTGTAGAAAATAAAAATAATCTGTGAAAGACAAATTTTGTAAGATATAGAAAAGTTATGAGTCTTATTGAAATATATAGAATTACTTCAGAGAGTTTTTAATAAATTGCAAATAATTGGCTATATTGCAATAGAGCCACACAGCTTTCTGTTATTTTTCTCATGGAGTGACACCAGGTGACGTCTTGGATATTTGGATTCCAACTTAATATACTCGCTATCAAAGGTAATTATGCCTATGTATGCAGCAGAAAGTACCAAAACTTTTATATAATGAATTTCTTCGGCATTTCTTTGTCCATTTATTGCAACCGTCTTCACTCACTAGTGCTGCTTGTCTCTCTGAAATAAAAAAAAACGAATAAAAAAACAGATTTTTAATCTAAGAGGACATTAGTTTAAACAAATTAATTTTAATTCTATATTAGAAGAAACCAATTTTGCTCTTTAAAAGAAATAAGTTACCAGAATCGTATGCAAATAACTCTTGATTTAATCTATCGCATTTTATATTAGAACCAAGATTAACGCAGGCATTCCTCTTTTTACTGATTACAATAAAAAAAAAAAAGTAATGCCTATTTTCCAGGCGGGCTTCACGACCAACTACCAGATTATGTGTCCAACATGGGGATAGTGATAATAATCATAATATTCTTGTAAAGTAAAAAATTTTCCTTATTACAGTTCTAGCATTTTCTGTTTACTTTTATATTTAATCTACTAAAAGTCAACTCTGAATGATATACTCTTGACCCTTAGTCGTTAAACATATGTTACTTCAAATTCTGATTTATCAGTTTACTTTTAACTTGAGTTTCGTTCAATACGACTAAGGAATGTGATTTTAAAGTATAAATGAAAAAAAAAAACTGGATGAACTAAAGCCGAGGCAATCAGGAAAATTTATGGAGTTAAAGAGGAAAGGGTGCTGAATGAACGATTGGTTTCAAAAATTCAAAAATGTGGACTCCTGCTCGGAAAGACATGGTTCAGATAAACCTTCAAAGGTAAAAATGGATTCTATGACTAACGCTTGTGTAATTTGCTAAGTTTCTACAGATGCAGTTGTGTTCATAGAAGACAGTATTCATCATTAAAGTTTTTCTTTAATGTTGATCAACCTCACTTACTTGAGGTCTAATTTGCTTGCTTCGTCAAGCAACTCTTATCAATAAACGCTACCTTATCTAATAAATCAATTATTCATCCACTTATTATAATACTATCATATTCATTAATAGGCCCGGTAACTGTTTAAAAAAAACAATGATACAGTAAGTTCTATCTCTGCCAATCAAATACTACACCAGTACTAAGTAGTACAAATAGAGTCATCCAATTCGAAGGTAGTTATGGAAGAAAGAACACAATGTAAAAAAGGAATACTTAGAGCGATAAAAATGTTATAAGTGTAAAATAAGTGTTATTTCAATCTCTTACATCCTAAAACCAGACCAGTCCAGGATTATACCAACTAATTCATTATAATTTAAAGGTAAAAGTGCAATAACAAGATTTAAAAGAGGAAAATCTTATTTAGTTCGTGCGATAAATGTGTTAATTTCTATTTCTTCCATTCCAAAACCAAGGAAGGATTGTACAATTAGATACTTTCTTATTCGATGGTAAAATTAAAAAAGACCAGTGTTGGATTGCACGACTAGTGTTTCTCTAAATAGAAGATATAAGTGTAAAAACACCTTGTAAAAGTGGAAATTTCACCTTGTTAATAAGATAAATGAATAAATTTTGGCTCTTATGTCCAAAAACCAGACTAGTGGATAGGTATATAAATATAGTCCCTCAATTTCGAAGATACCAGTGCGATATTTAATTAAAATTTAAGTATGTATTTATATTATATATATAAAAATATATATATATAAGACCTGAAGTTGCGTCCTGAGTTGGTAAAAATTCTTGCATTTCTGATAAAAGTCTGGAAAGTTCTTGCGAATCTTTAGCAATGCTGCAAATCTCTTCTTGGTTAAAATCGGGTGCAATAGTTTTGCAAAGTAAAATCTGGCTAATCACATTACCAAGATTGGATGGTCCAGCTCTATTTTCTGTAAAAAAAAAAAAAAAAAAATAAGTAAAAAAACTATTTATAAAATTAGAAATTATTGATTCAAATTCAGACATAAACATGCCATTTTTTGTGTTTGTTTTTTTAAAATCACAGTACGTATTGCAGTCGATTATCAAATTATCCGTGTTTTTATATCACTGCTTTTTGAGATTTCAAAAAAAAATTAATGGAGCATTCTGCACTGAATCAGAATCAGATTTTGGTTATATTTACATTTATTCTACCTTTATGTAAATATTAAGTACATGATAGATGGTGTGTGAAAGATTGTTGCAAACAAAACGAACAAGAAACTACTAATGTCGCTATGAACACAAAACGAAATATAATGAAACTTTCTGTTTAGTAATTAAGTAGATAGAAAAAAAAAGGAAAAAACAAAATGGCATTATTACTTGGAGTAATTATTGCCTATTTAAATAAACTTGAGGTTGTAAAATTGAGTTAATAAAGTTGAATTTATGGGCAACACAAAATTAATATTTATTTCTTATTTTCACTTTTTTTAAGTTTCAAAATAGCGTTTCTTTTAGTTCAAACAGATGAATATAAAGTAAATAACAATTATAAGATTTTTATTTTTAATAACTAAAACATTTTCAACGGTAAATATTTTGATAAGACTTAGTTCTGAATGTTCCTTAGCTTGGGTAATCAATACAAAGTGAGTTAAGCTTTTTTCTTATCATTGTTGCATAATTAATACATTTCTCAACAATTTATTTCGTAACGTAAATTTTTTAATAAAGGGAATTCATCTATTATCCTTTGACAATCTAATTTTGCTAATTATTCTACCATAAATGGTTCATAAAAGCATAAATAGGCGTTAAATTTATTATTATTCTTATAATATTTAACAAAAAAAAGAAAAGGTAAGTTGATTAATTGTATCCAGATCAGTTTATTATTAAATGCTCTTTAGAGAATTTATTTATTAACAGATAATATATTTACATATAAGTAGAATAAATGTAAATATAACCAAAATCTGATTCTGATTCAGTGCAGAATCCATTAATGTTTTTTTATTAATTTTCATAAATTTATGTAATAAATAGTTATCCAGCTCTTCTCATAACTTGTCCCAACCCAATTCAATGATTTTTGACTAGGAAAACCCAATTGTACTTTCTCAAATTATTTGTTGAACGAAGTGATTAGCAGTGTTACGTTATTACCAAAATATTGACTTCAGAAGTCTGAACGATTTCTTTTTCTTCAGTGTATACCCACATTTCACTACTGTAGGGCAACACTAAGATTATAATTCAACTTAAGAAGAGTTTAAACCTATATGACCAAAAAGTAAACATTGAATTGGGTTTTTTGTTTGATTGGGTTCGATTTGAGCAGGGACGAATTCGATGCTCTTTTGTACGGGGCTACTGGAAGGAAGAAATTAGCCTAATTTTAAGAAGATTTCTTTGATAATTAGGCTGCTAGTAGAAGTCCTATTTGTCAATTCATGGTACGGTCGATCAAGGTAAAGGCATTGATTTGTCGCTAAAGTTCTTTTGTTACATTTGGATGAGGTGACGACTGGGCTTAGAACGTTGCTTTTACAGGTCTGACCCAGTTTTACTGGGCCCATTCAAGCGGTTGGAATTAACAGGTGCGCTGGCGCAAATTGAATTACATTAAAGAGAAGAATGTCACAAAGTAATTGTACCAGAACTTTAATGAATTTTCGAAGTTTTGTTCAAGAATTTCGGCTTCTTAAAACAGTGATTTCTGTATACTGTTATTGTTATTTAAAACGAACCTGAATTTAAGTATATAATTTAATGACTTTCTCTGCATAAAGAAATAACATTATTTACCAAAATATCCAGTCATATCCATAGGTATAAGTTGTACTAGGCGACTGCACTTTGACAGTTCTTTCAAAAATAATTGGCACATATAGAATACAAGCACAAGATGAGGATGATCTGCTGGAATTCCTTCCGCAACAGCACTGCAATTTAACCAAAATGTATACTGTGAGCATTAAACATTGTAAAAATTATTATGAAAAACAATACATTAACGTGATAAAGGTAAAATTTTTCATGCACTTCATCTTATTTAACACATTACTAGGGAATGGAACTAGAAGTTTTCGTCAACCCAGTGTCACTTATATTTTCATGGAGCTTTTTTTCTTTCAGTGCATAGCCAGCCTTCGGACAGTGTTCTCTCGTTACCTACAACACTGTCCGTAATCGGACAATGAGCTGTAAGTCGCGAAGTAATCAATAACTGAGTTAATCCTTTTGCTCGATATATTATTAATCTTTAGATTCTGTAGTCTTCTTGTTTTTGAAAATGACTTAAAATCACTTGCTTTACGGTGGGTATTCGATACACTCCGAGATTATAAGTGAACAACTTTTTCTTACGAGTTAAAAATTGTTTGTTGTCTACAAATTATTATAATAGATAAAGGGTAAAATTTTATTTTGAGAAAATAATTTTGATCTTGAAGTTAAATGTTACTCAAACTGATGGCCGGCCGTAAGCGTGGGGTATTTAGTTAACATTAAACAGGCAGACCTTCTGTTGTAGTTCAAGAAAAAAAGCGTTCAAGACGTATGATTATTGGTCTCCAATGATATGGAATAATGTGTTCAAAGGACAAAATTATAAACTGTACTTAAATTTAACTTATATCTATGAAATAGGCAAATTTTTTGGAAAAAGACAAAATATTTGTATCAATACTAAAACAAAACAAAAATAAATAGATCTTTCTAGTGAATTAAGAGAATTTAAATTCCATATCGAAAAAATTGATGTTGAAAATTATTTAAACATTTTATTTCGATGTATTAATGCTTCTAGTTCTGACAGTTCCACTTTTTTTTTTTTTTTTTTTAAATCAAAATGTCTGTTTCTGACGATATATTAGTACGATTAACTGCAACGACAACACAGCCACGTATATTGAACAGTCTTTGCAGTGTTTAGAGTAAAAAAAAAATGGAACAATACGAGAGCAACATGAATAACAGAAAACAAAACAGAGTCTAGGGCTTTACACGCTCCGACAAACAACTATACTTTAAACAACTACAACACTAATACTTTTGTCAATGCAAATAACAAAAAGGAACACACTTTTTAGAGTTGAATAGAAACTAACTTAATGTTAAAGTTATCTAAATGCATAAATACGTAATCAAAACTCAATCAAAAAACAAGCGGTAACGGGTCGCCATTGGTTGGTAAACACAACAGAGTATAACTACTAGACAAGTTTCAAGTTTCTCCTGGAAAATTTCCGTATCGTATCAGTCCTACATTCATGTTGAAGCGTTTGACCCAAACGCTTCTTTAAAACAAGAATTTAATTGAAGTAGATTTACTGGATCATCCTGAGTCAAGCATGGTTCGGATGCTGACAAACTGCATTTACGGTTGTGGCTTTTTCTCTTACTATTTACTAAAATTTTTTTAGCAAAGTGCAAGTAAAACTGATAACAGAAATATTAAAAAAAAAATGTATTTGTCACTCGATGAAGTAATACCGTTCTAGTAGGGCGGCCCAAGGCCTACGCCACTGTGACCCCTTGACTTGCTAAGAGTTAATTTACAATATTGAAACAGATGGTTTCCAGGCATTACTAGCTTCAGGCGTTTTCAGGAAGAGTAGTTTCAAGAAGATTATAATTAAAATATCTTTCTGGTTCAAGTTTGGGAGCTTTACATTTCCTTCATATTTCGAATTGGTGCATGTCCTGTTCTATTGGTGAAACCTCTGCGAAAATTTAGACAATCATACAACTCGATTACCTCTACAATTGTGCACAATTCCAGCTTTCTAGCTGTATTTTTGGAGGAGATATAAGGTGATAAAGTTTGGGAGCTTTACATTTCCTTCATATTTCGAATTGCTGTATCTCCTGTTCTATTGGTGTAAATCTCTGCGAAAAGGTATGCAATCAAAGTACTCGCTTACCTCTATAATTGTATACAATTCCAACTTTCTAGCTGCATTTTTTAAGGAGATATAAGGAGATAAAGTTTGGGAGCTTTACATTTCCTTCATATTTCGAATTGCTGTAACTCCTGTTCTATTTGTGTAAATCTCTGCGAAAAGGTATGCAATCATAGTACTCACTTATCTCTATAATTGTGCACAATTGCAGCTTTCTAGCTGTATTTATTAAGGAGATATATGGTGATAAAGTTTGGGAGCTTTACATTTCCTTCATATATCGAATTGCTGTATCTCCTGTTCTATTTGTGTAAATCTCTGCGAAAAGGTATGCAATCAAAGTACTCGCTTACCTCTATAATTGTGTACAATTCCAGCTTTCTAGCTGTATTTATTAAGAAGATATATGGTGATAAAATTTGGGAGCTTTACATTTCCTTCATATTTCGAATTGCTGTATCTCCTGTTCTATTTGTGTAAATCTCTGCGAAAAGGTATGCAATCAAAGTACTCGCTTACCTCTATAATTGTGTACAATTCCAGCTTTCTAGCTGTATTTATTAAGAAGATATATGGTGATAAAATTTGGGAGCTTTACATTTCCTTCATATTTCGAATTGCTGTATCTCCTGTTCTATTTGTGTAAATCTCTGCGAAAAGGTATGCAATCAAAGTACTCGCTTACCTCTATAATTGTGTACAATTCCAGCTTTCTAGCTGTATTTATTAAGAAGATATATGGTGATAAAATTTGGGAGCTTTACATTTCCTTCATATTTCGAATTGCTGTATCTCCTGTTCTATTTGTGTAAATCTCTGCAAAAAGGTATGCAATCAAAGTACTCGCTTACCTCTATAATTGTGTACAATTCCAGCTTTCTAGCTGTATTTATTAAGGAGACATAAGGTGATAAAGTTTGGGAGCTTTACATTTCCTTCATATTTCGAATTGCTGTATCTCCTGTTCTATTTGTGTAAATCTCTGCGAAAAGGTATGCAATCAAAGTACTCGCTTACCTCTATAATTGTGTACAATTCCAGCTTTCTAGCTGTATTTATTAAGAAGATATATGGTGATAAAATTTGGGAGCTTTACATTTCCTTCATATTTCGAATTGCTGTATCTCCTGTTCTATTTGTGTAAATCTCTGCAAAAAGGTATGCAATCAAAGTACTCGCTTACCTCTATAATTGTATACAATTCCAGCTTTCTAGCTGTATTTATTAAGGAGACATAAGGTGATAAAGTTTGGGAGCTTTACATTTCCTTCATATTTCGAATTGCTGTATCTCCTGTTCTATTTGTGTAAATCTCTGCAAAAAGGTATGCAATCAAAGTACTCGCTTACCTCTATAATTGTATACAATTCCAGCTTTCTAGCTGTATTTATTAAGGAGACATAAGGTGATAAAGTTTGGGAGCTTTACATTACCTTCATATGGTATATCTCCTGTTCTATTGGTGTAATCTCTGCGAAAATTTGAAGAATTTTAGTACCCGTTTACCGCTACAATTGTGCACAATTCCAGCTTTCTAACTGTATTTATGAAGAAGATATAAAGAAATAAATTTGAGATCAGACAGACCTATTTATGTTCAGGTGGTAAATGAAAATTAGTTTTGACTTAATTATTATATTACTAGTGTAGGACAAAGTAATTTTCTCGATTCTCTGGAATAAAATCCTCATTAACAAATTAGCATATCAAGACATACTCGCGATCTCTCTTTAAAGAAGCTTGAACGCCATTGCTAAAAACAGTTTCGTATACAAAAAAATATTTTTGGTATTTTTGTTAAGAAATAGATACATGTTTACTGAATTTAAATTTTACATTGTGCATCTCTACACTGACGCATTTCCGAGCATGTTCCCCGTTTTATAGACACGACACATCCAATTTTTGAATGAAGTTCGTTAAGAAAAGTTTTTTTCTTTTTTGTACACCTAAAACTTGTAACTTCACTCCGACTACAGCCTACCTAGATGAAATAACTACTCTATTCTATTTGCATTTACCTTCTTATTTGTGGCAAAAGATGTTGTGCCGTATGTTTACAAGCGTCAACACACATCCTTCTCAGTTTTCTGATTTTCTCCCTTAATTCTGGTGAATCCCTGGCGGTGCCAATGTGAATCAACATGTCACGGAAGAGCGCCAGCTGGCTATTGATTTCTGCTATCAACTAGAAACAGATATGAATTAAAACAAAAAAAAAATTTTTTGTCAGGATTTATTTGTAAAATTTCATTAGGGAGGGAAAAAACTATATAGTTTTTTTAATTAAGTTAGAAGACTCACATGAACTTCTAGTACTGCAAGTGTCGCAATGCTTAGTAGACTAATTTTCTATTTATATTAACGTAAATTGAATGTGTTTTCGTATATTTATTTACCATATAGCTGGTAGCGACTTGCTAGACTATCCATTGCTATCGACAAATTATTTTTTATCGGAAAAAATATTACATGTAAACAAGATTGTTTATAACCAAATCCATTAGCACACCAACATTAATGAAAGAAATCTTAATGAAACTTGATGACAGGTTAACAGAATGGTATGAGAGGCGCAGCCAAGCTTCTATTGAGGAGCTGGATTCGATTCCAAAGTATAAACCTTGGGTTTATCATTTAATTGTAATAATATCAAAAAATTTGAAAAAATTTATCTTAAACTTTACTCTACCGAACAGATACAAAACTGTACTCAACTCCTAAAAGCCCTAATCTGGGACTTGCGAACATTACAGAAACAGCTAAGCGCTCTAAACTTAATCGTTATCCTAATTCTCTCCTAATCTAAAATCCTTATACACTACTGACAACATACGCTTCCAATGTTAGCAATTAGGAAATCCAGACTGACCTAAATAAATCCGGTTTGTCCTTGATCTAGCCAAATCCTGTGTAATTTCTACGTTATTATTTGAAGTAAGAGTTACAAGTTAATATTAAGGCATTTGACAAACAAAGAATAAAGGTCTACGACACCAGATCACATAACATAACCTTTTTATTTTATTCATATATTAAATAAAGTTGAAAGCAATAAATAAATATAAATACAGTTGTAAATGTGCTAAATTTGATTTGTAATACAGCCATAACTCGTAGCGCTCTTGGCCAGTAGTACTTATTCAGTTATTGTATAAAATATTTGTAAAGTCTATATTTCAGTTATATTTATAAGTTTATTTCAATTTAGTACAAGATTTGGTATCTCAGTAGTTTGGCTTTTTATTTTCTGTTTTTTATAATTTTAAAATGGTACTGGCAGTTATTTCTGTTTATTGTTGTATCGTAAAGTTGAAATTTAATTTACAACCATTTCTGTTTATAAAAGATTTACAAACGCAAACTTCTTGCTAAAAGGTCTTGTAACCTTATAAGCAATAAATATATTATTATTATTATTTTATTTACCGTAAAACCTATTCTACAGAGAGAACCTTTTAGTATCCAGCAGATCAGTGGATAAGTTGGTTAGATAATTTCTTATTTATTTACAACCTGTACATATACATATACATCAAGTAAATGTGTGCTTAATTGAGTTAAGACACAGATTGTAGGCTGAATCCTGGAGGATCCAGCGCCACAATCGGGAAGGCATGCAGGCATGCTGAGAGGGGCCAGCCAATGCTGGAACTCTCTAGAAGATGGAAGGATGTTTAGGAAATTGGTAAACGGTCGCGCTGGGCCAACGTCGTGGAAGACGGACTGTCAGGATGGGTTGTTGTAGATAAGGTTTGTGCTGTGGGATTAGGATGTATGGTTAGGCTATTATGGAAATTAAGGAAGCCGAGAATGGATTAGTTCATTGACGAAAGGGATTTTGAGGTACTGTATGGAGGGTTAAATTGGATACATAATAAGGAGCGTTTGACGATATGCCGAAGGACTTTAGATTGAATGGATTGGATTCTTTGGATGTTGGAAGGTTTTGCAGAGCCCCCACAGCTCAGCTACGTAGGCTCAGAGGGTTAGATAATAATAATAATAATAATAATAATAATAATAGCAATAATAATAATGATAATAGTAAAAAGAATCAATGGACGATAATTAGGACGTCTACAGTTCAAAAAAATCGGCACCGGATAGTTCTTTTTGTCAAACCTCTTCTACAATCTATGGGAGATGAGGTTAGGACTAAGTAAGTGAGCAATGTACGCGGGAAAGGAAGTTTTAGTAGAGCACCGAAGGCACACCATAGCAAAAGGCTTGTACCAATTCCAGAAAACTTTAAACAATAGCTTTTATTTAAGAACAAAGAACTGGTGATTAGTCGATTGTGCTTTGATGAATTTGGTGGAATGGCTAATGGAGTCTTAGTGGTGGTGTGGTGTGATTCACGATCAAAAATCTTTGATGGTCAGGGGATCTAATAAAATCACTGTAAGAGGTTTTCAGGCTCTTCTTTGTGAGATTTTGACAGTGAAGAGTATATGGTCCAAATGATAGAGCTGGATGCGAGTTGTCCCCAGCAATGTTGGGTCCATTTGTATCATCAGATCGTGGAGTAAATTTTTTCAACATTTCTGTTTCAACATTCTTAGATTTTTGAATTTTAAAGTTGTATTGACCACATACATTAAAAGACAAACACAAGTTGTAGACAAATTTGTAATAACCTGCTCTTCATCATTAGATGACCACAAAATTGCCGAAGAAATGTTAATTTGATTGAAGAAGTACGAGTATAAATTTACATGTAAAAAAATAATAAAATATGTATGTAGAGGGTATGAATTTGAGTAAACAATAAAATACTCAACGTTTGGGTTTTTTTTTCACCTATTTCTTAGATTACACTCATATATCTTGATATAATGACAAAGCTTCACACAACGGCTGAACGATATCATAGAGGCTCCGGCCAATTCATCGGGAGAGAATTCATTTTCTAAAAAAAACCTTGGATTTTTATTTAATGTATCGATACATTTACTATTAAATAGGTTAGTGATCCTTCATCCTCGACACGGGAGCCGAGCGGTTAGAGGCGAGACCTGCGAAGCTAATATGCATTGTGGTACTGGGTTCGATTCCCGGTCTCTTAGGCCTTGGGTTTTATTTAATGGTTAATAAAAGAAATTTACAGTAAAGTATGTTTGCTAGTCGCCTCCGTCCACGACACCTAATTGGTAGATGGACGTTAAGCCCCGCCTGAAAAAATAGGCGATTACTTTACTTTTAAGTGAAGTCCATAGGCCTCCTGTGTGTAGTACATCTAAAGTGGAGTTCAATGACGTATTGGCCAACTTCATATTTTCCACTGTTCTTGAGTGACCTCACTTAATTTTTTTCCCCCCCCTAAAAACATTATTTTTTTGCAATAAAAATGTTATAACTCAGAAAGTTTTAGTCCTAATTCGACTCTGATGACACTGTTAGAAAGATAGATAAATTTTCTAAAAATTTGACACCATTTCGAAGCATATGCTATTCTCCAAACAGCCTCAATCTTCCTCCTGGATACTGGAGAAATAAAAGTAATCGAAATTTTTGAAGAAAACTCATTAGGCCCTTATGTGATCATTATCAGACCTAGGTGCCTGGCACTTTTTATAAAAGTTTCCTTGTTTAATGGGCTTTCAAACGCTATATCATTTTCCAGGATTCCTTTTATCTTTGTACGAGAAATTACGTTTGTTTTACAAGAAAACGTGTTTACGAGCACACAACAGTGTTAGTTATCAAGTTGTTTAATTCATTGAAAACTCTTTTCGATGGACCAGTAGTCAATTTTTAAAGTAGATTGTCTTAAAATAAGGAAGTCAAAGGTTACAAATTGCACTTTAAACATTTACTTCTGATCTCTCTGAAATTTTGAGGAAATGTTAGGAAATTTTTTAAACAAGTATTTAAAACACAATTACACTGGGGTAAAATTAAAAAATTAATTAAAATTATTGGGGGCTCGTAAAATAAAAACAAAAAACAGGTTTTATCATTTGTAGTGACTGTGGTACTCTGTAAAAAAATTGAACTGTGAATAATATTATAAATAAATAATGATATTATGATAAAATAATTTAAAACACAATTCAATAGAGGGCCGATCTTATCTATTATGAAACCTAGTTTCAAGAAACCTTTTTAATTTCCTATAGTTTCATTTTTTCTATTTTTTTTAAGATAAAAAATGAAGGTTTGGAAATAAAACTTACTGTAAAATCTCTTATCTGCAAATGATTTTCGCACAGGTGAAAATTAAAGAAATAAAATAAAAATAAGCACCTTAAATACGAGGGTCGTTCGAAAAGTCCGTGCAAAGTCAGAGAGATAGCACCACTGGCGCGTATCGAGGTTATGTTTAGTTAGTAGCATCTCTTGGAAGAACACACACCAAGTTTCAGCCACATCGGTCTATTTCTTTGTGTTTGGCATTCGTTTGAATCGAGGAAGTCGAGTGATTTTCAAAAAATGGACGAAAAAGAATTTCGTGTGTTGATTAAACACTACTTTATGAAAGGCAAAACGCCTCAGGAGACTAAAGAGAAGCTTGATAAACATTATGGTGATTCTGCACCTTCGATTAGAACAGTTTATAAGTGGTTTCAAAATTTTCGGAGTGGCCATGTGGGCACAAGTGACGCTGAACGTTCTGGACGCCCTGTTGAGGTTACTACTCCAGAAATCATTGATAAAATCCATGATATGGTGATGGATGACAAAAGATTGAAGGTGCGTGAGATTGCTAGTGCTGTGGGCATCTCGAATGAACGGGTACATAATATTTTGCATCTACATTTGGACATGACAAAGCTATCCGCAAGATGGGTGCCGCGATTGCTCACGCTTGACCAAAAACGAAATCGTGTGAAGTGTTGCAAGGACGGTTTGCAGCTGTTCCAGAAGAATCCGCAGGACTTTAAGCGTCGTTTCGTCACTGTGGATGAAACATGGATACATCACTATACTCCTGAGACCAAAGAACAATCTAAACAATGGGTTACCATGGGGGAATCTGCGCCAAAAAAGGCGAAGACCGTTCCTTCGGCCGGAAAGATTATGGCGACTGTCTTTTGGGATTCGCAAGGAATAATCCTCATCGACTATCTGGAAAAGGGTAAAACTATTACAGGTGCATATTATTCATCGTTATTGGACCGTTTGAAAACCGAGCTGCAAGAAAAACGCCCACGATTGGCCCACAAAAAAGTCCTTTTCCATCACGACAACGCACCAGCTCACACCTCAGCAGTTGTGGTCGCAAAATTAATGGAAATAGGGTTCCAACTCGTTTCACATCCCCCCTATTCTCCAGACTTGGCTCCCTCGGACTACTATTTGTTCCCCAATATGAAGAAATGGCTGGCGGGAAAAAGATTTTATTCAAACGAGGAGGTGATTGCAGAAACGAATGGCTATTTTTCAGACTTGGACAAATCCTATTATTCGGAAGGGATCAACAAACTAGAGCAGCGTTGGACGAAGTGTATAAGCCTAAAAGGAGACTATGTTGAAAAATAAAAAAGGTTTACCCCAAAAAATTAAGTAGTTTTTATTTTTGCACGGACTTTTCAAACGACCCTCGTATAACAGGGTTAACGTAAAGTTACTGGTAAAACGAAAGTATAATATAAATAACTATTTAACACGAACCAAAGTAACTTGATTTATCAGGTTGCACAAAATCTGGTTATCGATAAACTTTAATATAAATGACATTTTTCTGGTTATGAATGCCCTATGTAGCCTTCTAGAGATTCAGGTACTTTTGTGTTTACGTTAATTGCAACCAATAAAGTCATTAAACTTTGTTTGTATTCACTTCTTTGGTCTATTTTGGTTTTCTACTGAGTATCACTTAATGGTATAAGCGTATGACTTGCTAATGTATAATTTTTTTGTTTTTTAGAAGCAGAAAATATGAAGTTATAAACGTTGCTAGTTATGTTACGTTAAAATTCATGATCGTTTCAGAGACTCTCGTTCGTAGAGCTTGGGCACGTTACATCCATCGCACCCCTATAATGGGCAGCCCTGAATTTGATTCCAAACTTTTTTTAATGGTTTTATGGCAATGGAAAATTAAATTTTAGCGGTACTAACTGTAGCGGAATTCTGAAAAAGGTATTTTATTTTATTTAGTTTTCTATTTTGTTGGAACTATTTTCATAGTTATCTATTATCACTCGATATAGAGAGCATTTGCAGCGAATTAAAATCTAGCTTACGTTGAATGGAAAGAAATTTTAAATTTGTTTAAAGAAAGAAATCATTAATGGTTCTATACAGGGTGTTCAGCATAAGACTACGGTAACTTCGGGAGACAATTCTGAGCATCATTTGCAACAAAAAATTCCATATAAACTATGGCTCGATTCGGCTCCATTTTGTAGATATTTTTTCAAGGTACTACTACTTTTTAGCAAACAGTTGTCTATATTTCTCAAACTATTATAGCTGAAGCAATTTCAATTAGCTCATTAGAAAGAAGATTAAATTTCCTTTTAAATAAGCTAATTTATATTTCAAAATAATAATATTAAGTTTTCAAATTGTGGCCCAAACATAAGGAATAGCAAGTTTCTAATTTTTTTTCCAAAAAACTTTGACTTCATTTTTCTCAAAAACATTTTATATGAAAAAACCGTGCACTATTCAGGGAAAACATCTACATACAATCACCTTTCGAACGGTATACAATAATTGGGGTTATGTTAAAAATTGATGCAGAAATCTGTGATTAATTGCAAAAAAGTAGGCCTCAAAACGGCGTCGGCATTATGAAAGGAATTCACCTACCATAAGAATATAATTGATCAGAATCATCAAATCCAGTACGATTTTTTGCAAACGTGTAATTTAATAATTAATTTATTTAAGAACTATATTCAAAAATATATAATTTACATTATAAATAATAAAATAAAATAAAAAGAAGAAATAGGTGTACGTATGATATTAAATGAGCGTTAGGTACCAATTCCAAAAGAAAGGATTTTCGTTTAACGAGTTTAGGACTGTGTGCTATTCTTTAATTAATCCACAAATATGCTAATTAATTTAAATAAAACACAGATATTTTTGAACTACTCAACAAACTTTTGGAACTAGGCGGTTGTGGAGAGCTAATAAATAGTCGAGGACAGGAGGTTGTGAAGAACTTGATGTGTTTGCTTGAAAAATCAGAAAATTAAAAATATCTATAAAACAGAGCCGAATCGAGCCATAGATATATGGAATTTTTGTTGTAGCAAATGATGCCCAGAATCGCCTACCGAAGTTACGGTAGTCTTTTGCTGAACACCCTGTATAGTAAGTGAAATTAATTTTCTGTTTTATTGTAGAAGTTATCCAAAACGTTTTTCAGCCTGATTTGTGAAGTTGAAGAGAGATAGAAATGCTGAATGTAATTCAAGCGCATTCAACGTTGGTTCTAAAAAAAAAAAAAAAATTAAGGATGAGATTTTTCTGGTTGAATAAAACACCGGTTTCAGTGTGCATAGGTAATCTAACCGAAGGTGTGGAATCTGTACAAGCAAAATTACAGAACAATGAGATCAGACATTCTTTACAATATGTTGGGCTAAAGGAGACTAAGGTGGTATAAATGACTAAGTGGCCACTTGATGCAACAAGGTGGTGAAAAATGAAAGAGAAATATGAGCAAACAGAAAGGAAAAAGAGAGGTCCTTGAAGTAAGGTAGAAGGATCGGTGTAAAGGAAGGGAATGATTGGGGGAAGTGGCCCGCACAGTTGGTAAGCATGACTGGACTAGAATTTGACATGACTGGAGGGCCTCCTTATACGCTCATTCTGTGAACAACGTGTCAAAAAAAAAACAACAAAAAAGTTAAAAGTTACTTTTCTAATTATTCACAAAACATAATCCAAAACTTTTCGTGAATTTATAAACTTCATGCGAAGTAGCAGCTGTCAGCTAGATGGATTGTACATATTATTTCTTCTTGTACACTATTTCGAAGTTTATTTCAAAGTTCAAAACCAACTAAAAGTCTTACTTTTCAACTGATATTGTTCTTCTTTTTTTTTGCATTGGCTTTAGCATACAGCAATTCTATAATTCTCATAACTATCATTTCTAGTTTATATTCCAGCCATCAAAAATGATGTATTTATAACAGTTCAGTTTTTGTCCGCAGTAATCTTTTGTAGCCGCGTTCAACTATTAATTGCAATGTGCATCTTTTGTGTTTTGACTGCACTAAATCCATGCTTCATTGTGTGTAGTTAAAGGAAAAGCTTTCAATATCTTTTTCTAATGCTTCCCTTAATTCAGGATAGAGTTCAAAATGTGTGGATAATTGCCTTCTAGATTAGTGCACAAGTGATAATTCTTGTAGAGTAAACAAGGCGTCACCAAATAATAATAATAATAATGTGCGGTCAGAAAGGGATATGAAGAATGAATGGGGCCAAAAGCAGTTACATGGCAGGTATTATGCCCTTTTTACTGCAGAAGGAACTGATAGCTTAGCCTCGTGCCAATGGCTCACAAAAGGCCATCTATTCCCTGAGACGGAACGGTTCGTAATGGCGATGCAGGACCAGGTGATAGCTACGAAGGCGTATCGAAGATGGGTTCTAGGGGAAAGTCTAGTGCACGATAAATGCAGAATGTGCAACTCCACTTCGGAAAGCATACAGCACGCAGTTGCAGGATGTTCAGTACTTGCGCCGAAGGAGTACCTTTTCAGGCACAATAATGTGGCTAAAATTATCCATAAAGCACTTTGCTCAAAGTTTGGGCTGCTGAAGACAGAAGTGCTATATTATAAATATAACCCGCCGACGCTGCTGCAGGATGCGCACAAAAAAATATATTGGGACACTCAGATAGTAACGGATAGGAGTGTTGCTAACAACAAGCCGGACATACTAGTTATGGATAGGAAGGGTAGAGTGGCACATATCGTCGATATCGCCATACCCAATGATGATAACATGCAGGAAAGCAGGGGCCAAAAGATCCGGAAGTACCAGGACCTTAGTTTCCAACTAAGAGAAATGTACAACCTGGACAAAACGACGATTGCGCCTATAATACTTTCCACGAGTGGCCTCGTGCCCAGAACAACGGTGACTGCTGTCAATGAGTTGGGCCTATCCACTGATCTGGTTGTAGAGGCGCAGAAGGCAGTCCTCCTAGATACGGTCCGTATCGTCCGAAAGTTCCTGAGTGCTGCCCATTAAGCAGATCAATACAGCCAATCGCCGCGTGCAGCCCGTTATTATTTGGATTTAGTTTTTAACTCCGAGAGATAGATTATGTAATTTAGATAAGGGGTTGTGGCAAAGTCCGACCCCCTGAGTGTTTTCCCTAATAAGGAGTCAGAAATGAAATAAAAATAATAATTTTTTTGTTTTATGGAGGGGGAAAAATGCATTATGCATCATCGTGGGGAAATGCCCACGGTATGTGGGACCCTCACCCACTAAAAAACCCACCTCCCCTAGAGGCACAGAAACCCACCTTGGAACCACTTACGCATTACTTCAAGGTGGTGCCTCACAATAACTCATACGAGCTCCTACCGGACTTAATTAGACTTTATTACGACAGGAGCTGACGGAAGTCCAGCTCCTGATTCTTTCTTTTTAATATTTCCTTGACAAAAGGTAACCACCCAGTCCCAGCAGTCTCTGTGAGAGAGCATAATCCCTACTATGTTCTCGGGCGTGATTCTCCTGATCTCTTGCTCCAATCTCTCCTTCTCCGGCACCCATCTATCACACAGAAAGAATGTGTGATGGGCTTCATCGAGGTCAGAGTCTCCGAAGATACATGACGGGTCTTCCAACTTTCCCCATCCTATACAGGTACGAGGTGAAACACCCGTGCCATGTAAGAAACTGGATGAGGTAGTAGTCGACCTCACCATGCTCTCTTCCGGCCCACACAGAAGGGTTGCCTCGGGTGTCCGTCCGCCATGACCTCTCATGCCAGGACCGAATTGAGTGATCCCTGGCCACCATTTTCGCCTCCGATCTTCCGAGGACTTTCTTTAGATCGTAAGCCATCTTACGTTCCTGGGCCAACAAATCGATGGGGATCATTCCAGCCACCACCAGTACCGCAGGCTCCGAGACCGTTCTATAGGAAGAGGCGATCCTGAACGCTCCTCTTCTTTGTACCGAAGCCATCTGCTTTCGGTACTTTTCCTTTTTAAGAGCGTCAGCCCAAACTTCACTCCCATAAAGAAGTATGGCGTTCGTTACCGACATCAGAAGTCGCTGTTTACTAATAATAATAATAGTAATAATAATAATAATAATATTTGTAATAAATCATCTTTCTTTTTAGCTCATATTTGACAATTCCGTTGTGGATCATATGCAACGCAACTAGCTTCATTTTAGAAAGTCACCAAATAACAGATTAATGTCAGAATGATGGGTAAAAATTATAATCTTCGTTTGCCTACGCTTCTCCTTTGCAAAACAATATTTAAATGCATGTTTATTATTTATCAAAAAAATAAATAATAAAAAAACTTTTGAATACACGTCATTGTAACTATTTGAAATTAAAAAATTTGGACAATATTGTTCTTCCTCTAAATCTTCCACAACTTCCGGAAATTGAAGTACGAATTTCTACGAACATCCTGGCTGCCCGAACCTAACCTAAGGTACCAGAAATGCTTAAGTGACTACTTTATCGATCAGGCTGAAAAAAAATAAAATAAAAAGAAAAATGTGTTCTTAGTTTCTACTCGTACTAATCCAAAGATAGATCTTGCACTGTATGGAACAACAAAAGATGCAAGCCTTAAGCCGATTTCAAACTCTTCAGTTAAAAATTCTTAAAAAGAAATCACTGATGCACACCATTCAACATCGACCTCTGAATTCCAATTTGTTCCTGTCTCTTGCTCAGTACTGTGAAATCAAATACCCATCAAACCTTTTTCTATCCCGTAATCTCTTAGTTCGCAACTGTCCCATATTCCTGTCGAATCCTGCTCATAGACCTTGTAATCTAATTCATAAAGATGGGTATCCTTCAAGTTCGATACATAATGTTAGTCATCGATCTTCATTCAAGCCATTTTTTTTAAAATTATTTATTTTATATTATTATATTTCGATTTGTCTTCCCATTATTTTGTATTTGTGTTTATTTTATATTACATTATTTGTAATACTAGCTGCGAATTTATTATTAAAGTAGGAAAACAAATTCTGTATTGTTTCCGTGTAACTTTTGTAACATTCTAGAAAGTAACAGAGAATTATTTATGTACCAATCTACCCCTAGAACATCCTAAGCATTATTTCATGTCAGTTGTGGCTGGACTCTTAGAATGGTAAATTGCTTAGATCTACAGAGAGTGGCTGGCCCCGAGATCCCAGCATCACTTCCTCAGTTGCGACCACCTTATACTTGAATATATATAACTCCCACTAGATAACAATACATACATAACTGTCGGCTAGAAATTTCCTTAAGTGTACCTTAATCTAATATTGTATCCTGACAGATCAGCAATAAATGTGAATTATAGTTTAGTCAAGAAATTTGAAGCTCATAACTCATTTATAACTTTTTGAAAAGTTTTGGCAGTTTGGTCTTTTTATGTTAATATCAGTTTTAGTCTAGTTCTTAGATCGTTGAAATTATTCTTCCAACAAATTGAATTATTTATTGAAGTATTCATATTTTATTCTATAATAATTCACTGTTTGAACTGGCCATTGTTTGGTAACTGAAGTTGTCATTTATTTCTAATTAAATCCCAACATAAGATCAATTAAAGTAATTGATCATTTCCTACTGCTCCATTAGTTTAATAATTTTTTTGTGTTTCATTTAGTTAGTAGTAAAAAGACTTAATTACTATAAATACCGTACGGCTTCGAAAAGATTCTCAGGCAAAAAACATTCTATTACAATGATTTTTGGCAAGAAGTAACTTTACTGAGTGAATTTCTTGTTTAGTTTTTCAAGAGTTTCTCAAACAATTTTCTTTAAATTTCCCTTTTTTAAATCTTTTAAAATTGCCACATCAGTATACTTTATTTTCTTTCACCTTTTTTACTTAACAATGGGTACCTGAATATTTTCAATCAAAGTCAGTATTAATAAAAACATTTTTCACTCAGAATGGAATCGTGTATCAAAGGAAATTCTTCGCTTTAGATTTAGCCAAAGCTCTGGACTCCCACGCTCTGTTTGTAGCAGCACTTATGGTGGCGAAGTCAAGATCTAGGCAGGCTTAGAGTTATTCGACGATCCAGATCTTCAACTGAAGCCACGGGATTAAGGTTACTGTACACTTTATTTTTTAGATATCCCCACAAAATATAGTCCATTGGGGTTAAGTCCAGAGATCGAGGTGGCCATTGGTTGGAACAACTCTCGCATTATGTGCCGAGCAACCATCTTGTTGAAAATATGGAACATATCTAGCCGACGTTGTAGAGGAAGATCTCCAATCAGAACTGGCAAAATGTCTCTTAAAAAAAAGTTAGATACCTTGCACCATACCTTGTACCTTGTACCTTGAACTTGTACCTTGAACTTGTTAAGTTCTCTTTGTAGAAGTGTGGGCCGATTAGTTGATTTCCTAAAACTCCACACGAAACTTTAATAGAAAAAAAACACCTGAGCGTCGAATAACTCTAGGCCTGCCTAGATCTTGACTTTGCCACCATAAGTGCTGCTACAAACAGAGCGTGGGAGTCCAGAGTTTTGGCTTGTCTAACCGTTGATTGTGCCCAGTTTGAACAGCTTTTTTTAAAGAAAAATAAGGTAATTTTGACATTAAACTGAAATTTGTTTTTCATATTTTAAATTACCATAACTTTTGAAAAACCTAACCGATTTCAAACTTTTTTTTAGGAGCTCAAATACTATAAAAATATGCAAAAAAAATTATAACGTTCCATTTGAAAAAAAAAAAGTTGGATGCTGTATCTCGAGATATTAGGGTTTAAAAAAAATGGGTCATTCACTGAAAATAAACTAGACTAAAAATGATTAAATACGTGTTTTTTATTTTTTCGAAATTTCCCGCCGTTTAAAAAAAAAAAGTGGGTGGAGCATATAACTCTGGTCACCCTGTATATAGTACAGAGTTACGTTCAATTTTGCTAAAAACTTGCTAAGCGTACAATAGTTTGCCCCTAGCTCTATCCCAAGTTTCAATGGAACAAAATGTAAGCACCATTTCTATTTGTGCTGTTATATAATGACGGTTTGTGGACATATTCACTCAGAAAATCTCAAACTAGACTTGTGAATAAAGTTCAACCCTAAATTATAATTAGATGTGAATATTTGATGCTTTCATTTAGCCATGTTGCGAGACGGTCTGTCAACACATAGCACTCATTTTCTTGTCGTTTTTCTCAACAAAATATAAGAAAAAAAAAAGAAAATCTGCTGTGAAAAATTCCTCCTGCAAACTTTCTCTTACAATTCTAACTTGGTAAAATGTTTCTCAAAATCTAATTAATTTTATTCTATTATTAAAAAGCAAACTTAAAATAAGCTAAGGATTTCTAATTTGTTCAATGGGACATGCAATAAAATATACTGAAAGCACTCTAATGTTCTTAAGCAGAAAATTAGTGTTTAAATGACAATTCTACAATCAACGAATAGAATTAAATAATATACAACATCCTGAATTATAATGATTTTATAATAAAATGATTTGCTTTCTAGAATGAATTATAAGGCATGTTAAAAATAACTTTTATAATTACCCGTCCCTATAATTTAATTGGAATTATTATAATTCTTATGGGTTCAATCCAATTAAAAATGTAATACTTCTTTCTAATTACAGGTTGGTTTTGCGTAAAGCAACTGTAGGGGACGGAAGTGTGGTGAAAATATTGGGGTGAATTGTAATTATATTTTCAATTTGTAATTATATTTTAGAATTCAATTGCTAGACATAGAGAATGTAGCACGAGGCCGATAAGGTGATCTTAGAATGCATAGTCAGGAATGCATTGAATAGGAGTCTTGTGCGCGCTGCCGACGGAATGGTGGGGGCCCGGAGAGTGGTGTGTGTGTGTGTGTAGGGTGTGTCAATGTGAGTCTGTGGGAGCGATAGTATGAGAAAAAGGAAGAAAAGAAGAACAGAACAGTGTGTGTGACCGAACAGAGTGGCTGATGCTGAATGCAGAAAAACCGGAGAATATCAGACAAGATTTTGGAACCGAGGAATGGTCTGGCTGCAGGTGCTGGCGGGTAAGCCAAATTTGTCTAGAGATTGAAGGGGTCGCCACTCTCTGGTTCCGGTAGGCAGGGCGACGGGCGGAACGGGGTAACTCCTGTTGTCTGGGTATTTTTTATAAGTATTAGTCAAGGGTTTATAATTCCTTTTCACCTTTTTGTCACCTTTTTGCTAATTTACATACTTACCATTTGCGTGTTTTATCAGTTAAGTTACATATATATACACTTTACGTCAATTAGTACATTATTAGTCAAGGGTTTTAATTACTTTTTACATCTTTGTCACCCTTTTAGTTCATTTACCTATTTACAATTTACATGTGTTATTAGTTAAGTTACCTATATACAATTTACGGTAATCAGTTAATTATTAGTCGAGGAGTTTGATGTAGATAATAAAGTTATAAAGTGTCGACCAGGTGTTCTTTTTCTAAGTACAACCCCCCCCTTAAACGCGAGGAGGCTCGCATCATTACACAACCAAAAACAAATGGGACCACACTGTATGTAAAAATAGAGTAATACTCCACAATCATATTTTGAAGTTATGACAGTTTTTTTTTTCTGCTTCAAAATCACATTTTCTAAAGTTCTAGTACATCTATTTTAATTTTAAATCTCACTTTCAAAATCAGCGTTCAATTTGCTAAAAATATAAATTCATTTTCATCATTCATCTATGCCAAGTGTGTCAAATTCAATGAAAACATAGGCCAATTGGTGCAATAAGCAAGATTCACGTAAGCCAAATCAGATTTACAAATTTAACTAGATAACTAGATGTTAGTTATGGTTCATAACATCAGAACCCAAAATGTTTTAGAAATCTAGACGAACTGTAAGCTGATTCAGTGTTTTTTACCTTACATTTTCCAAACGAAGGCTACCGTCTCTGTTTATTTCAGCCCGGGCCACATAAGTAGGTGACAGAGACAAAACAAATAGAATTCTAGACGAACTGGGAGCCAATTCGGTGATTTTCCTTAGTATTTTACCTTTCACTTTCCAAATGAAGGCTACTCTGTATGTTTATTTCAGCAAGGGCCACAAAAGTAGGTGATAGAGATAAAACAAGTAGAAATCTAGACGAACTGGAAGCCAATTCGGTGTTTTTCCGTTGTTTTTGCCTTAGATTTCCCATGAGAAGGCTACTCTGTATGTATACTTTAGCTTTGGCCTCAATACTAGATAACAGAGACAAAACAAGTAGAAATCTAGACGAACTGGAAGCCAATTCGGTGTTTTTCCGTTGTTTTTGCCTTAGATTTCCCATGAGAAGGCTACTCTGTATGTATACTTTAGCTTTGGCCTCAATACTAGATAACAGAGACAAAACAAATAGAAATCTAGACGAACTGGAAGCCAATTCGGTGTTTTTCCGTTGTTTTTGCCTTAGATTTCCCATGAGAAGGCTACTCTGTATGTATACTTTAGCTTTGGCCTCAATACTAGATAACAGAGACAAAACAAGTAGAAATCTAGACGAACTGGAAGCCAATTCGGTGTTTTTCCGTTGTTTTTGCCTTAGATTTCCCATGAGAAGGCTACTCTGTATGTATACTTTAGCTTTGGCCTCAATACTAGATAACAGAGACAAAACAAATAGAAATCTAGACGGACTGGAAGCCAATTCGGTGTTTTTCCGTTGTTTTTACTTTTCATTTTCCAAACGAAGGCTACCGTCTCTGTTTATTTCAGCCCGGGCCACATAAGTAGGTGACAGAGACAAAACAAATAGAATTCTAGAAAGAACAGGGAGCCAATTCGGTGATTTTCCCTTGTATTTTACCTTTCACTTTCCAAATGAAGGCTACTCTGTATGTTTATTTCAGCAAGGGCCACAAAAGTAGGTGACAGAGATAAAACAAGTAGAAATCTAGACGAACTGGAAGCCAATTCGGTGTTTTTCCGTTGTTTTTGCCTTAGATTTCCCAAAAGAAGGCTACCCATTATGTATACTTTAGCTTTGGCCTCAATACTAGATAACAGAGACAAAACAAGTAGAAATCTAGACGGACTGGAAGCCAATTCGGTGTTTTTCCGTTGTTTTTGCCTTAGATTTCCCATGAGAAGGCTACTCTGTATGTATACTTTAGCTTTGACCTCAATACTAGATAACAGAGACAAAACAAGTAGAAATCTAGACGGACTGGAAGCCAATTCGGTGTTTTTCCGTTGTTTTTGCCTTAGATTTCCCAAGAGAAGGCTACTCTGTATGTATACTTTAGCTTTGGCCTCAATACTAGATAACAGAGACAAAACAAGTAGAAATCTAGACGGACTGGAAGCCAATTCGGTGTTTTCCCGTTGTTCTTACTAGCTACGAGATGGCCGAACGGGAACTGGAGGATCTTCGGATGGCCAATCGCGACTTAATGGCCTTTAAAATCCGTCAAACGGAAGAAAAGGAAGCTTTGGAAAGGGAATTGGCCCAGTGGAGACAGCTAACAGGCGCTGTGGGCCCCGGGGGTATCACTCCTCGCCCGCGGAAAGACCTATCCTTGCAGAACATGTTGCAGCCGTGGGGTGGGGGAGCTCACGAGATATCCGCTAGAGAATTTATCCGGAACCTCGAGCTTCTGGCCGAGAGTGGCCGATGGGAAGATTCAGACAAGAAGGTTGTGGGCCGCCTGAAGCTGACAGGATCGGCCGCTGCCTGTATGGCAGCTCATCCTGAACTATTAGAACCAACCGCTACCTTCGAACAGTTCAAGGCTGTCCTGGAAGGAAGGTTTCGGGATGCCCGGAGCCCCGAGCAATACCTGCTCGAACTAAATGCGCTGCAGCAGAGGTCCCAAGAATCGGTCCTAGAATTTGCAGACAGGTGCCGCCAACTGGGTGAGAAATGCACACCTACCTTAGCGGGAGCGGACTTCATTGGGGCTAAGTTACAAATTGAACGAGTTGTGCTAGCCGCCTTTATACGCGGTCTGAAAGGGGATCCGGGACTTCAGCTACAATATACACCACCACTAACCTGGGACGAAGCGACTCGTAGAGCAGTATTAGTTGAACAGGCGACAAAAAAATCAGATATTAGGTGTCGAGAGGCGTTTGCTGTTTCGGGGGCAACGGCGTCGCCCAGGCAGGAGTATCGAAAAACTGTCTCAAAAAAAAAGTGCTTTCGGTGTGACCAACCAGGGCATTTTGCTCGAGAATGTAGGGTCCAGGTCGGAAAAACACGATCAGAGGGCCGGGGACTAGAGAACGCTCAATATTGTTACGTATGTGGGGATCCCGCTCACCTCTCACGGAACTGCCCGAGACGAATGAAGGGACCCAGGATAGGGTTTTGTTCCACCGGGAATACAGAGGAGACCCCAAACGAATAGGAGCCACTGGAGGCGCCGCCGGTGGGCTCCCTTCACGACTGAGGGCGCCACGTTATATCGTTATCCCTAATATTACCACACCCCGTAACGGAGGGGTGATACTGAAGCTAGCCTTAGCGGGACAAACCTCCGAGCTGCTCGTTGATACCGGAGCAGAGGTTTCCATCCTAAAATGCCCCGTAAAGGGGGTACCAATTCGGAAGACCGAGGTGATAGCTAGAGGAGTAACGGGGGCACCACTTTCCGTAGTAGGAGAACAGGACGTCGCGTGTATGGTGGGAGGGATCCCTGTAGACCACACCTTTGTGATAGCGGAGATAGATACCCCCCGGGATGGCCTGATTGGATGGGATCTCATGGAGAAGCTGGGAATGACGGTAAATACTAAGACTCGGGCACTTACTATGGAGCCAATATGTGAGGTTCGCTATGGCACCGAGAAACGTCCCCGCAAGAAGCCTACGACTCCCCAGAATGCTGGGTCTGAAAACGTCACGGCTGAACGGGATTCTCCTCGGAATGGCGATGGCCTCGAGGCTGTACGCGCCGCGGAGGTTACGGAGATACCAGCGCATAGTGAGAAATTGGTGGCCGCCTTTGCCCGCACGAAGAAAGAAGGGAATTTCCTGGTCGAGCCGATGGAGCAACCCCAGAAAGGGTTACGAGTGGGGCGAGCCATTTACAACTATCGAGACGATCGCTTAGGGGTGCAGGTTATGAATTTGACCCCGGATAAAATCCGGATCGACAGAAATCAAAAGCTAGGGGTGATTGAGGGGGTGGAAAGGGTAGTAGGATTGGACAAGGAAAATGATCATAGAGAACCCAGGGTAGGAATCTGCTCAGTGCGACAAGGGGATCAGGAATTCGCCGCCCTCAAAGGAAAGCTGGCACACCTACCCAGGGACCATCGGGAACAGGTGTACCGGACGGTGATCAGACATGCCAATGTGTTCGGGGAACCTGACCAAATCGGTTGTACGCTCCCTGTAAAACACCAGATTCTGACTGGAGACGCCCCCCCTGTAGTAAAAAGACCTTACCGCGTTCCTCATCACCAAAAGGCAGTGATAGCCGAGCAATTGCAGGACCTGTTGAAAAAGGGCATCATCCAGCCCTCTTCCAGTCCCTGGCAAGCCCCTGTAGTGTTGGTGCAAAAGAAGAGCCTGGACGGGCAAGTAAAATGGCGCTTTTGCACCGACTTCCGAGGCCTTAACGCGGTCACCAAGGGAGATGCGTATCCATTGCCGCTGATTAGTGAGACCCTAGAGAGACTGGGCCAAAGTCGTTATTTCTCAACTCTGGACCTCACGAGCGGCTATCACCAAATACAGGTGGCGCCAGCGGACATAGAAAAGACGGCCTTTACGACCGAAGGAGGACATTTCGAATACCGTCGGATGGCTTTCGGACTCGTAAATGCACCCGCCACCTTCCAGCGACTGATGGACCGGGTATTGGCAGAACTTAAGGGCGTAGGGTGCTTTGTGTACTTAGACGATGTTATCGTCTACAGTACCACTATTGAAGAGCATTGTGATCGGCTCGATAGGTTGCTAGCCTTATTGGGAAGAGCAAACCTAAAGGTGAACCTCGAGAAATGCCATTTCGCTGCCTCCGAAGTAAATTATCTGGGTCACGTGGTGACCGAAGAGGGGGTACAGCCGGACCCGGGAAAATTAAGGGCGATTCGGGAGTATCCGACTCCTCACAATATCCGAGAGGTCCGCGGATTTCTCGGATTAGCTGGGTATTATCGCCGCTTCATTCCCACCTTTGCGGAAATCGCCTTACCGCTGACTAAGTTAATCAGAAAGGAAGAGGCCTTTCGATGGAATACGGAACAGCAAGAAGCTTTTGATGCCCTGCGGGAAGCCCTATGCTCGGAATCCGTGCTAATATATCCTGATTTTAATGATCCATTTCTGTTGGCCACGGACGCATCTGGAGAAGCGTTAGGAGCCGTGTTATCGCAGATAAGAAACGGGGTTGAGCGACCGATTGCCTATTCCAGCCGCCAATTAAATGCGGCCGAAAGGAATTATAGCACCACCGAGAAAGAATTATTGGCCGTAGTGTGGGCCACTCAGCAATTCCGTTGCTATCTTCTTGGGCGCGAGTTTACACTCGTTACGGATCACGCTGCCCTAAAATGGCTGCTTAGCCTGAAGGACCCCTCTTCCCGTCTTACTCGTTGGGCGTTACGACTAGCCGAATTTGAGTATAACGTTGAACACAAACCAGGGCGTAAACACACTAATGCGGACGCGTTAAGCCGCGCCATTGGAGGGGTGACCAAACATGACCCCTTAAGCTATGAACTCGTGCAAAGAGAGCAACAGAAGGACCCTTGGTGTCTACGGATGAGTAACTCAAGGTCACCAGAAATATATACTTCCCCCGAGGGGCTCTGGTACTTGAAGCGGGACGGAGAGGAGAAACGACTGCTAATTCCGGAAACACTACGTGGAACTGTGCTCGGCTTGGAGCATGATGCCCCTTGGGCTGGCCATCCGGGGAGACGTCGTACCATTTCCAGAATCAGGGGTCTCTACTACTGGCCTCAGTTAGTCCGTGATGTGATCAAGTATGTAAAGAGTTGCCAGATGTGCGCTGAACGCAAGACGCCCATGCAATTGACGGCGCCTCTTGGGCAGCCCTATGAGGCTAAACGGCCTTTTGAACAGGTGTCCCTGGACATCGTGGGGCCACTTCCTTCCACTAATTCGGGAAATAAATATCTGCTAACTTTTGTAGACCACTTCAGCAGATATGCAGAGGCGGTCCCCTTACAGGAACAAACGGCGGAAGCGACTGCTAGAGCATTCGTTGAACACATTGTCCTGAAGCATGGCGCGCCACAACGCCTACTTACGGACCAGGGCCGTAATTTCACTTCAGACTTATTCATGGCCGCCTGTCAGCTCCTGCGGATAAATAAATTGCAAACGACCGCGTATCACCCCGAGTGCAATGGAATGGTGGAAAGATTCCACCGTACGCTGGTGGAATCGATCACCCATTACGTCAAACGCGACGGAAGGGACTGGGATAGGTGGCTGCCATACGTAGTGGCCGCTTACCGTGCGACCCCTCATACCTCCACGGGGTATTCTCCTAACTATTTGTTATTTGGGCGAGAAGTGCCGCATCCCGGAGAGTACGTAGGCACTTGCGAACCGACCAGCGGAAACGCGGCTGATCAAATAGAGAAACTGAGGGCCCGGTTGGAGGAGGCCTATGATTCAGTAGCACAGAGAGATCGCGAGAGTCGCCAGAGACGAACCAAATATCACGACCAAGGAAGAAAAGAAAGGGCTTTTCGGGTGGGAGATTCGGTCTATCTACATGTTCCGGCGGTGCCAAGCGGACATGCACGGAAGTTCCACCGCCCTTGGAGAGGCCCATTCCGGATAGTGAAATGTATACCTCCCGTAAACTATGTCATTGAGCGGGAGGGGGGAGAAGCAGTTACAGTCCACATAAATCGGTTAAAACCAGCCTTCGAGAGAGACACCTTGCCGAAACCACTTCCCGGTACTACGACATCCGGCGCACGGAATGAACGCTCCCTGACGAGACAAAGGACCTTACGCGGGGCAAGGGAAGTGCCTTCTGGAGGGAACCTCCCTGAGTGGGCTGCAGATGATAGCGAGGGGGAGGAAGATACAGTAATTCAGTTAGGGGACGAGCGCGATGGGGCGGAAATGACACTGGGAACCTCGCCTGACTCTACCGGGGAAGCTAGTCCTAGAACTCCGGCCGAGCCAGACATCCCCATGGGGAACGACACCGCGGATAGGGGGGCGGTTGTCCAAGCGCGCAATGAAAGCGATGAAGAGAGCGTGAGACCGGGAACAACGAGTAGCCACTCCGGATCTCCTGGGGCGCGAGATAGTTCAATCGGGATGGAGACGAGGCGCGAAGAACGTAATGCAAGTCGAAGTTGGCTTCCGTTACCTCAGCGGGAGGGCGGAATGCGGAGACGTAAGTCGACGTTAAGGGGCAGCCCAGATAATGATAGCGAGGAGGGGGAAAATTCCGATAATTGGCCGGAGGGAGAATGGGAGATCGCTATCGAAACCCAAGGGGAGCTCGGGGGCTCACCAGGGAGTGCTGCTAGGGATTCGGGAGATTCGGGATCGTTTGAAGAACCAGAGGATCCTAAAGATAGAACGTGGGCTCCCGAATCGCCAGTTAGAGTGAAGGAAGGGAAGCACCCGATGGACCTACGGACTAGGGTGCCAAAATCTGGGTCATCATAAGTCTTGGGAGGTCGGGTGAAGAGAATCCGGAAGCAGGTTGAATAAGAAAGGTTAGGGGAACACATTTCTAAGGCATCGCATAACCGTAGATGATCAGAGATTTTGTTGCAGGTATGCTGCTGTGGTTGGCGGGTGGAGAGGGGTTCCTACAGGGGGGCGTGATCTTTGTACCACACGCGGAAGTACTACTCACGGGAGACCAATGGCAGGTAGCGGTCGAAATCAATGTATCTCAAATTGATCAGTCATTGAATGCATTGCGGGAGGTAACGATGGAAGCGTCCAAAAAAATACAACGGGTGGCCTCGAAGGTACCCGAGTGGAACGCGGGTATGGAGGAGATTGAGAGAGTAGCTGCTATTGAGGAGGAGCTCTTAACAGCCAGTGCGACCCTGCGGGGGATGTTACCACATAGCCGATCACGGAGGGGGTTGCTAAATATCGGGGGGAAACTCATCAAAATCTTGTTTGGAAATCCAGACTCCGATGATCTTGAGCAAACCCAGAAAGCACTCGCTGCCCTCGAGCACGACCAATCAGAGATAATGCACCTCCAGGAGGGGCACCTATCCGTAACGCGCACCCTGAGCCGGAAGATAGATGAACAAAGCGGTAGGATGAACCTTATTGCGAGCAGATTGCTCGACCGCGTCAGCCAACAAGACCGCCGACTTAGCACCCTGGAACAGAAAGTAAACTCGATCGACCACCTCCTTCATCTCTCTCTAAATAGCTCTAGCCTGATACGGAATTTGGAGCTGAGTGCGTTGAAAGCCCTGGTCGACATGAACACCATGCACACGGCCATAGAATCGCTAGCCTCGGGGAAGTTAGGAGTGACCCTTATCACCCCCAGGGAGTTAGGGGATATATTAAAGACCGTCAAAGGGGCCCTGCCTCGGGATTTGGAGTTGGTGGCCGGGACAAGCCCCGCAGAGCTGTATGTCTACTATCAACTGGCCGAAGCCCACGCAGTATCTACTAGTGAAGTTATCCGTGTCGTGGTCGATCTGCCATTATCTTCGCAGGGGAGAAGGTTCGAGCTTTTCCATGTGAGAGCTCTACCAGCCAAGGACCGAGCTTCTGGTCTAATCATGAAACTGGAGCCTGATGCAAACTACTACCTAGTCAGCAAGGACAAGGAGTACTATGCGGAGCTGGAGGAGGAGCACCTGAAGGGGTGCCGACAAGGAGCCCTTTGGGTTTGCGCGATAACCTTTCCTCTCTACTCGAGGCACCAAACCTCTTGCCTGAGTGCATTGCAGAGAGGGGAGACGCCTACCAGGGAGGCGGGTTGTAGACAGGTGGTGCTTACGTCGCAGCCCAGGCCCACTTGGTATTGGAATGCAGCAAAGGAGTCTTGGATATTCAGCCTTCAGGAGCCCACAAAAATCATCTCGCAGTGCCGGACCACTTCAGGAGTTGCCGTCACCGAGGAGGTTCTTCAGGGAGTGGGCTACATTAAGGCGGGAAAGGGATGCACCTTACAGACCCCACAATATCGTCTGCTCCCAAATAGTCGAGGCTCTACCAACGCCGCACTGGGGCAACGTGTCACAGTACACTTGCCGTCGCTACCCATGCTGAAGGAAGAGGGACCCTTAGCGGTGTCCATGGATCAGGTTCACGGAGCGCTGGAACACCTTGAGGAAACGGGAGCTGCCACGAACGGACGCAGTGGGGCGGTGGAGGTGGACCTAGACACCCTGCAAGCTACCCTAACAAGGATGAAAGAGTCCCGCGAACGACGAACACACTGGTCGGTGGGAACAGGGACGGGTGGCCTAGTGATACTCCTACTACTAGGTGGGTGCTGCGGTTGGAGGGTGTGGCGGAAGAGAACAACCCAGCGCCTCGCTCTTGCCAGCCCGGAGGTCCAGCGGTTGTCATCCCAGGAGGTGGCCTACATCAGAAGCAGAGGGCAACCGAGGGCCCAGCCAACCCCGGGCCCAGCAGCCGAAGTAGAGTGAAGTGGAGTGTAGCAAAGGCAGGATAAAGTGGCATACTCTGTGAGTATAGCCACTTTTTCAAAGGAAGGGGTGATGTAGGGGACGGAAGTGTGGTGAAAATATTGGGGTGAATTGTAATTATATTTTCAATTTGTAATTATATTTTAGAATTCAATTGCTAGACATAGAGAATGTAGCACGAGGCCGATAAGGTGATCTTAGAATGCATAGTCAGGAATGCATTGAATAGGAGTCTTGTGCGCGCTGCCGACGGAATGGTGGGGGCCCGGAGAGTGGTGTGTGTGTGTGTGTAGGGTGTGTCAATGTGAGTCTGTGGGAGCGATAGTATGAGAAAAAGGAAGAAAAGAAGAACAGAACAGTGTGTGTGACCGAACAGAGTGGCTGATGCTGAATGCAGAAAAACCGGAGAATATCAGACAAGATTTTGGAACCGAGGAATGGTCTGGCTGCAGGTGCTGGCGGGTAAGCCAAATTTGTCTAGAGATTGAAGGGGTCGCCACTCTCTGGTTCCGGTAGGCAGGGCGACGGGCGGAACGGGGTAACTCCTGTTGTCTGGGTATTTTTTATAAGTATTAGTCAAGGGTTTATAATTCCTTTTCACCTTTTTGTCACCTTTTTGCTAATTTACATACTTACCATTTGCGTGTTTTATCAGTTAAGTTACATATATATACACTTTACGTCAATTAGTACATTATTAGTCAAGGGTTTTAATTACTTTTTACATCTTTGTCACCCTTTTAGTTCATTTACCTATTTACAATTTACATGTGTTATTAGTTAAGTTACCTATATACAATTTACGGTAATCAGTTAATTATTAGTCGAGGAGTTTGATGTAGATAATAAAGTTATAAAGTGTCGACCAGGTGTTCTTTTTCTAAGTACAACCCCCCCCTTAAACGCGAGGAGGCTCGCATCATTACACAACCAAAAACAAATGGGACCACACTGTATGTAAAAATAGAGTAATACTCCACAATCATATTTTGAAGTTATGACAGTTTTTTTTTTCTGCTTCAAAATCACATTTTCTAAAGTTCTAGTACATCTATTTTAATTTTAAATCTCACTTTCAAAATCAGCGTTCAATTTGCTAAAAATATAAATTCATTTTCATCATTCATCTATGCCAAGTGTGTCAAATTCAATGAAAACATAGGCCAATTGGTGCAATAAGCAAGATTCACGTAAGCCAAATCAGATTTACAAATTTAACTAGATAACTAGATGTTAGTTATGGTTCATAACATCAGAACCCAAAATGTTTTAGAAATCTAGACGAACTGTAAGCTGATTCAGTGTTTTTTACCTTACATTTTCCAAACGAAGGCTACCGTCTCTGTTTATTTCAGCCCGGGCCACATAAGTAGGTGACAGAGACAAAACAAATAGAATTCTAGACGAACTGGGAGCCAATTCGGTGATTTTCCTTAGTATTTTACCTTTCACTTTCCAAATGAAGGCTACTCTGTATGTTTATTTCAGCAAGGGCCACAAAAGTAGGTGATAGAGATAAAACAAGTAGAAATCTAGACGAACTGGAAGCCAATTCGGTGTTTTTCCGTTGTTTTTGCCTTAGATTTCCCATGAGAAGGCTACTCTGTATGTATACTTTAGCTTTGGCCTCAATACTAGATAACAGAGACAAAACAAGTAGAAATCTAGACGAACTGGAAGCCAATTCGGTGTTTTTCCGTTGTTTTTGCCTTAGATTTCCCATGAGAAGGCTACTCTGTATGTATACTTTAGCTTTGGCCTCAATACTAGATAACAGAGACAAAACAAATAGAAATCTAGACGAACTGGAAGCCAATTCGGTGTTTTTCCGTTGTTTTTGCCTTAGATTTCCCATGAGAAGGCTACTCTGTATGTATACTTTAGCTTTGGCCTCAATACTAGATAACAGAGACAAAACAAGTAGAAATCTAGACGAACTGGAAGCCAATTCGGTGTTTTTCCGTTGTTTTTGCCTTAGATTTCCCATGAGAAGGCTACTCTGTATGTATACTTTAGCTTTGGCCTCAATACTAGATAACAGAGACAAAACAAATAGAAATCTAGACGGACTGGAAGCCAATTCGGTGTTTTTCCGTTGTTTTTACTTTTCATTTTCCAAACGAAGGCTACCGTCTCTGTTTATTTCAGCCCGGGCCACATAAGTAGGTGACAGAGACAAAACAAATAGAATTCTAGAAAGAACAGGGAGCCAATTCGGTGATTTTCCCTTGTATTTTACCTTTCACTTTCCAAATGAAGGCTACTCTGTATGTTTATTTCAGCAAGGGCCACAAAAGTAGGTGACAGAGATAAAACAAGTAGAAATCTAGACGAACTGGAAGCCAATTCGGTGTTTTTCCGTTGTTTTTGCCTTAGATTTCCCAAAAGAAGGCTACCCATTATGTATACTTTAGCTTTGGCCTCAATACTAGATAACAGAGACAAAACAAGTAGAAATCTAGACGGACTGGAAGCCAATTCGGTGTTTTTCCGTTGTTTTTGCCTTAGATTTCCCATGAGAAGGCTACTCTGTATGTATACTTTAGCTTTGACCTCAATACTAGATAACAGAGACAAAACAAGTAGAAATCTAGACGGACTGGAAGCCAATTCGGTGTTTTTCCGTTGTTTTTGCCTTAGATTTCCCAAGAGAAGGCTACTCTGTATGTATACTTTAGCTTTGGCCTCAATACTAGATAACAGAGACAAAACAAGTAGAAATCTAGACGGACTGGAAGCCAATTCGGTGTTTTCCCGTTGTTTTTGCCTTAGATTTCCCAAAAGAAGGCTACTCTGTATGTATATTTCAGCTTTGGCTTTAATACTAGATAGCTGAGACAAAGTAAGTAGAAATCTAGACGAACTGGAACCCAATTCGGTGTTTTTCCGTTGTTTTTGCCTTAGATTTCCTAAAAGAAGGCTACTCTGTATGTATACTTTAGCTTTGGCCTCAATACTAGATAGCAGAGACAAAACAAGTAGAAATCTAGACGGACTGGAAGACAATTCGGTGTTTTTCCGTTGTTTTTGCCTCATATTTCCCAAAAGAAGGCTACTCTGTACGTATACTTTAGCTTTGGCTTTAATACTAGATAGCTGAGACAAAGTAAGTAGAAATCTAGACGAACTGGAAGCCAGTTCGGTGTTTTTCCGTAGTTTTTTACCTTTCATTTTTCAAACGAAGGCTACCCTTTATGTAAATTTTAGCTTTGCCCTCAATACTAGATAACAGAGACAAAACAAGTAGAAATCTAGACGGACTGGAAGTCAATTCGATGATTTTTCTTTTGTATTTTACCTTAATGGCAAAGAAGCTGAGGCTCAGGCCCTTTATTGGCTATAATGATAAGAAAGTAAGTAAGCACAAGATATCTTTAATAAATTACTATAAAACTGCACTAACCCTCAATTAATTTAACCGCTGTAATAATTGACAGCAAGTGTTTCATTATTTGTATTTACATATTTTCAAAACAGCTGGATATTTTGAAAAGGAAAATGGCAAAATCTCCTCCGACGATCTAATAGACCTTGCAGATACTCTTTAAACTAATAAATTTGATTTGAACAGTTTTGTAAATAGTATTTAATAAAGACAAGTATTATTATTAAACAAATTATTGTCATGTCCAACAATTGCACAGATGCAGATTACAGATTATACTGTCTCCTGCAAGTTAACCAAGGCTCATTTAAGGCAACAAGTCGGCAAACAATTCAAAGAATAATTCAATTACTCTTTGGTCACGTTGGCCAAAAATAAAGCCAGAAGTGGATATTGTAGAAGCCTAATTTGGGGATTAGGGTAGTTAACATTCATCAAAGAAGATAGGGACTTTGCCTCTATTGTCGAATATCTGGAGTAGTGTAAGGGTGAAAACAGTTACTGACATTTTTAAAAGGAGTATCGCCATTTTAGCACCTTTGCCTATAGATTGAAGTGTAAAGAAAAAAAACTTGCGGTTGAAACGACCAGGTCATTGTAAGGTGGGGTGCATGTTAGATTAAACTATACCAGCCCACCATAACACACACAACGAACCACTATCAATAATACAAAACCAGCAAGTTGTCCTGTTTTTTTTTTACATTTCCAACTTTCTGTCCACGCACATATTCTATGCAACATGTTAAATTTAATCAAGTCTACTATTTTATATTCATCATGTTTTCTTTGTTAGAATAACATTTCTTTGTTTTTTGCTTTTTCTTTTGGTATGCATAGGATAGCAGTATAATCCTCTCAGTGCAGAGTATTTTTACGAATTAGTTCAGAGCATATTTTTAATAATAACTTAATAAGTTCGAGTTATGTTTGATGTTTTTATTCGTTAACAGTCAAAACACTTTGCAGACCACACGATGGTTCATTTTTTCCCTGTTCAACAGAGCTTAAAACATGTTTTCACTCAAGACAACTCAATTTCAGAAATGTGACACGATTGAATTGCTCCTGTTTTTAGAATAAATAAAGAGTTAAGCGGGACAAACGGCCCAAAGACACTGCGATACCTAATGGACGTTTTTGATAAACTTTTCCCTGTTAACCAAAGTTAATCAATGGCTCAGATCGTACATAAGTAAGCCCAATGCTCACTAGCAAGCTGTACAACCTCTTGAGAGGAGTCTCTGCCATGTCCAACGCTGTGGGCGTTTCTACGCCTAGCTTGAGGGACCATACTCTTGCACAGAATAAGCAGAATAAATGTCTTAGTTAGTTTAAACCGAAAATAAAATAGAATCAATCCCATAATGCAACAAAAAACTAAACTTACTTTTGACAATTAATGAAAAGAAAATTAAGACAGTCTCATGGTCGCTGACGTTCAGAGAATCTATAACTTTTACCTCAATCATTTTTCAGGAAAAATTCGTTTAACTTCACCTCTCTCAGGAAGGGGTTTGCACTTTCCAATAAAGTGTTTCCTCAATGTAAACTAAATATTGACCCAGAAGTACGAACGAGAGAGAACCTTGCGAACAGTAGTAAGGGTAGTGAGTGTTCCGCTCGCGATACATTCTTCAAACAATCATAATCTCGATGTTATTTGACTTTAAAGAATGCTAAATGCATGAGATTAGCAAGTTGGTGTTTTATTATTTGTAATTAGTTGGGGATGAGACTTAAGTCCGACTCCCCGTACAAAAATTTGGCCGAATATGAACCAATACTTATATTGCTTACATTACTAGGATTACAAAGGATAAAAGCTGAAATTCTCTCCAGACTATTTAACGTGTTGACATAAAATCGAAAATGTCGGGAAGTAAGAAGATTACATTTAAAAAAAGTCTGTTAAAAATTACGTTTATTTCATCAAAATAACTGTAAAAGTTAACAGCTTATTATTATAATTTAGAATGTTCAGTGTTTTTGGTATTTAAAAAAAAAAGAGTGATAATTTGGAAGAATAGTAAGTGGTTTGAATGAATCAGTAACTCTCGTAGTTAGTTAATTGGCCACCAGATTGCACTAACGTAGTTTCAGTAGTAATAGCATATCTCTATCACACATTTAAAACTATTATTTCTTTTGTTATTATTATTATTGTTTAGTTATTTTTTCAAAAATAAATAAATTGAATGTGACCATAACTTGAATTTGCCATGAAGTGACACACAACGACTGCCGAGCATTTGCAATAATATAAACTTTTTTGTTTCAAAGGTATTCTGTTAACAGTCAAAAACTTAAAGGCCATGCGCTGGTTCTTTCTTCCCCTGCTCAGCGGAACTTAAAACATGTATTCACTTTAGAGAACTTAATTTTGGAAATTTAACCCAATTGCATTGCTTCCGCCTTTAGGATAAATGAAGGGTGGAGCAGGCCAAACGGCCTGCAGACACTGCGTTACCAAATGGACGTTTTTGTTAAATATTGCCCGGGTAATCGATAGTTATGAACCTCGTTCTTGCCAAAACCCCCACAAGAGCAGAGCACATGAAACGGAAACTCTATCACAGTCAATCAAAACCTACAATGACCTCTATCGACTGGAAGAAGCCTCATATGTTTCTGAGCCTGCAGAGGTTTGTCAAAATAGACACAACATAATAACGAGGCTTCCTGATACTGGTTCAGAAAATTGGTCACAAATCTTGGCGAGGGCCTTCGAAAGAAAACTTTCGCTTATCTTTGGCCAGTGGTATTTCGCCATCAAGGTTTTGGAGCTGCTGTAAACGGAGAACTAAATAGAATTAATAATGCTATTTTGTTATAGTCCTAGATATGCAGGATTCCGGACCAATGGAAAGGTTTAATAATACCTACCTAGGCCAAGTTCACCATTGGCTATACGAGGTGTGGCTATTAAATAACGAGACTATTGCTATAAAACATTTTATTTTAAATTTATACATATTTAGTTATTATCACCTTCAATATACACCCCTCCCCTATCCCTACAACGCTCCATGCGAATTTACCATTGTTCGAAACAGTGCTGGAAGTCTATTTCTGTGAGCTTCTGCATGACGCGTGCCGTTTTTTCTTTCACAGCTTCAACGGACTGAAATCGTGTTCCTTTTAATGCAGATTTGACTTTGGGGAACAGATAAAAGTCACATAGGGCCAGGTCAGGCGAATAAAGCGGACGGCCTAAAACTGGGATGTTTGTACTTGGCTAGAAACGTCTTGGCAGAGAATGCAGTGTGAGCCGGCGCGTTGTCTTGATGGAGAGAACCCTGTGACTTGTTCTTCCATAAATCGGGTCGTTTTTTTCCTTACTCTTTCACGGAGTTGAGCAAGCACCTCACGGTAGTAATGTTGATTAATTATAATCGATATTTTCATCCGTTTTGGACGTGGAAGGGCGACCCGGGCGGTCATCATCTCCGACGTCTTCTCGGCCATCTTGGAAACGCTTGAACCACTCAAAAACTGGCGCACGTGATTAACATTCATCGCCATAAACTTCTTTTAATGAAAGATAAGTTTCAGTAGCGGTTTTATCAAGTTTTATCAAGAAACTAACACCTCTTACACAAACGACGGTTCCGGTCTGACAGATTTCTCTACAAACACGTGAGACGCTGCAATAGAAAGAGAAGGCTTTACGCTGCACAGCTGTCGGTCGTTAGGATTTGGCGCATGCATAGTTCTTCTGTAGCAGCAACAGTCTCGTTATTTAATAGCCACACTTCGTATTACCAGTGTCAGCATATGAACCTCACTGAGGGACTGAATATAGGTCCTACACCAACCTAGAAGTGGCTAAATAGGTACTGATTGATGCCTGACGGACGGAATAAATGGCAATATCCATGGTTACGAAGATGCTTGGCAATATAGGTAATTGACTTGGAAGGCTTTAGCTTACATAGCCTAGGCTCATCCAAATATGGGTCGGCTAAGGATTCCAGCTTACAAAGAGCAAGATAAATTCCTAACAAAATGGGTTATTTTGATTGTAATTATAATAATAATGTAGATCTTAAACTTAATACTGGATCATGTCAACAGCAGAAAACAATAGTTACTCCACACACCGCAAATGTTTCTTAGTTGGACCGGGCATTGTCAGAATGAAAGGGGCCAAATAAACATTTAAAATCCTAGTAAAAATTTGTATCTTTTGGTTAAAATATTTGGCTTCACTTAATAATTACTTTGACTTATAGAATAATTATAAATTATAGCGTGGGAGTAAGTTATCTGCTAATACTGAAATCCTTTCCTAGCATATTTATTGATTCCACGCATAATCTACGAGGGTGTAACAAATAATTGGTAGAAGGTTTGTTATAAATAAGTCAGTCAATTTTCTGAAAATAAAGTTCTTTAAAACCTTCAAACGTTTAAATTGTGAAGTTTAGAATGGGGCACTTTAAGTTTTAGTTTTTGTAATTTATTAATTATTTATTTGTTTTAAATGCATCCAGTATAAATAAATGTGTGCATATTACGAAGTGTTGTCTGTGTACCAAATAAACAATGTTGGGCCTTAGGTGTCTTAAAACACCAACCATTATTGGAATTCTGTAGGGATTAAGGTCAGACTTGATCAAACTGTCGCCTGGTTTAGGCGGTGCTGTGCGTTTCATGGTGAGAAGTGGATGTGAGAAGGCCTTGAGCTGTAAGATTAGGATGTCTGGATAGATTAGGGTGGGAAGATGAGATAACGTGAGTGGAATTATCCTTTAAAAAAAAGGAGAAGATATATGCGGTCTTCGTGGAAGATTCGATTTTATCGAAAGTGGTTCAACTATTTACTTTTAACTTCGCATACTCAACGCACTCATTAAGTTCTATAAATGTTCAAAATGCTTTTTAATACAGCTGTGGGAATGCGGTTAGATTAAGCTTCTTTCATTTAAGTGTAATGAACATCCAGATTACCTTTACAATACTAATATGGATTCCAAATTAAAGAAAAAAATCTGTTGAGCAGAACTGTCATTTTATTAAATACATTCTTTTTAAGAAAACGACTCTTATACCTGCTCTCTTACTGCGACCAATTTGGCCACACGGCATCGAAGTATGGGGATCGACTAAGCATTTCCAACTCTCAACACCTCCAGACATTACAATCAAAAATACTTCGGGAAACTAGTTATTGCTCCGTTCTATATATTTCTAACCTCACCCATCCATAATGATCTCCAAATCCCATTCGTTAAAGATCTTGCTAAAACTCGTTTCTTAAAAATTTCATTCCACTACCGCAGCACATAGAGCAACCAATCTTCTTCCACATTACCAGGTAATCCTCTGAAGGGGATTGAACAGTAGATGGTCCCGCAATCTACTCTCATCATAAGAGCAGTGTAGCAAGAGCACGTTAATGGAGTGTCGCCACTGGGTGCCTTCTCCTATCCCATATTCATGACATTGTTATATTATATCACATTTACTTGTTGCAACAGTTGTTGCAGTTGCCAATTTCAATAAAAGATTTAACAAAAAAAATTCTGTTGGAAACACAATTTCAAAAAATTTGGGACTATCGTAACACTACCTCTTGATGGCCTTAGAATAAGTGAAAAGAGTTCTTACGAATTGAATTTCAAAATTTTCTGTCATAAAATTCTTTATAAATACTAATTATTATTATTATTATTATTATTATTATTATTATTATTATTATTATTATTATTACTATTATTATTATTATTATATTTCTGACTCCTTATTAGGGAAATCACTTAGAGGGGTGGACTTTGCCACAACCCCTTATCTAAATTACTATCTATCTCTCGGAGTTAAAAACTAAATCCAAATAATAACGGGCTGCACGCGGCGATTGGCTGTATTGATCTGCTTAATGGGCAGCACTCAGGAACTTTCGGATGATACGGACCGTATCTAGGAGGACTGCCTTCTGCGCCTCTACAACCAGATCAGTGGATAGGCCCAACTCATTGACAGCAGTCACCGTTGTTCTGGGCACGAGGCCACTCGTGGAAAGTATTATAGGCACAATCGTCGTTTTGTCCAGGTCTTGGTACTTCCGGATCTTTTCGCCCCTGCTTTTCTGCATGTTATCATCATTGGGTATGGCGATATAGACGATATGTGCCACTCTACCCTTCCTATCCATAACAAGTATGTCCGGCTTGTTGCTAACATAAATTGTTAGCTTGTTTTAGTTAGTTTATTTGCTAACAACAAGCCTATCCGTTACTATCTGAGTGTCCCAATATACTTTTGTGTGCGCATTCTGCAGCAGCGTCGGCGGGTTATATTTATAATATGGCACTTCTGTCTTCAGCAGCCCAAACTTTGAGCAAAGTGCTTTATGGATAATTTTAGCCACATTATTGTGCCTGAAAAGGTACTCCTTCGGCGCAAGTACTGAACATCCTGCCAACTATGTGCTGTATGCTTTCCGAAGTGGAGTTGCACATTCTGCATTTATCGTGCAACTAGACTTTCCCTTAGAACCCATCTTCGATACGCCTTTGTAGCTATCACCTGGTCCTGCATCGCCATTACGAACCGTTCCGTCTCAGGGAATAGATGGCCTTTTGTGAGCCATTGGCACGAGGCTAAGCTATCAGTTCCTTCTGCAGTAAGAAGGGCATAATACCTGCCATGTAGCTGCTTTTGGCCCATTCAATCTTCATATCCCTTTCTAACCGCACAACGTTATTTCCTGGCTCACGCAAATTCAAGGCTGTGAAGCCTTTATCTAGAGCCTTCATCTTTGCAAAGAGGGGGACTTCTTGTTGTTGGAAATACTCAGAGAGTTCTCTGCTCTTTTGCAGAGCTTACTCGTATTATTATTATTATTATTATTATTATTAGTAAAAGTTCTGTCGTCCAGCAAAGTGGTGAAATGGTACATTTGTAAGTTTGATATTATAAAATAGCTTTTAATTACAAGCTCACCCAGCAATAAATTGTTACGGGAAAAAACTTTTCAAATGTAATTAAAAGTTTCATTTGCTTTTGTAATGTGTATACAAATTTAACTGGAGGAAAATACAAAAAGAAAAGAAAGGAAATTGTTTGGACTAGTAGCAGGAAAAATAAATTGTAATACCCAGGGTTTTACAGAATTCTGGGAGTTATTTTCTCTTAATCCACAGCTGCGTTCAGTTATCTTGACCAGCTCCATATTTTTTCCAAACGTTTCTTTCTAGTTAACCAATTTTTTATTCTAGAAAGCTGGTCGATTTGAGGTCACTACGTATAAAAGCCACAATCCTGTAGACCTTAGATTGCTTTTTATTAACTAATTGCTAAAGAATAAAATGTACCATCCAGATAAAGTTAAGTTTCAGACTTGAAATTTTCAGTTTATTTAAGCTAACCTAACTAGTAAATAATCTTAAATGGTTTTAAATGTTTGACAGAGATCTGCTATTACTACTAAAACTACATTAGCGCAATGTGGTGGCCAACTAACTGAACTCCATCCGTTTAGCTTCTTTATTCGTTCGGTTCGTTTTTTTTTATAATGCGATTTTCTCGCTTCAATGTTTACATTCTCGAAAATGACTCCAATACAAATGTTTCATCCATGTTCTATGTGCTTCCTTTCCTGCAAGCTCTATACAAATTTAAGGTGCCCCCCGCTAGCTTGGAAGCTGGCGAGCCCATGCTTAGCAGTAGTTCTGTTGTGGATCCAGATTCAGTGTGGTCTTCAGCCTATTTTCTGCCCAAGATCGGAGGTATTTATCAGCCATCATAGTTCGTACTGACCTGTTAATAATATAAAGGCTTTGATTAATTGGTTATTCTCCGTGGATTTATACATTACGTAAAAACAATTCCTTATTTTAAGACAATCTACTTTAAAAATTGACTACTGGTCCATCTAAAAGAGTTTTCAATGAATTAAACAACTTGATTAACTAACACTTGTGTGCTCGAGAACACGTTTTCTTGCAAAACAAACGTAATTACTCATACGAAGATAAAAGGAATCCTAGAAAATGATATACCGTTTGAAAGCCCATTAAACAAGAAAACTTTTATAAAATATGCCAGCACCTAGGTCTGATATTGATCACGTAAGAGCCTAATGAGTTTTCTTAAAAATTTCGATTACTTTTATTTTTCCAGCATTCGGAGGAAGATTGAGACTGTTTGGAGAATAACTTATGCTTCGAAATGGTATCAATTTTTAGAAAATTTATTTGTCATTCTAACCGTGTCATCAGAATCGAATTCGGACAAAAATTAATAAATTCGGACTTTCTGAGTAATAACATTTTTATTGGAAAAAAGTAATGATTTTAGAAAAAAACTTTTAAGTGACGTCACTCAAGAACAGTGGAAACTATGAAGTTGGCCAATACGTCTTTGAAGTCCACTTTAGATGTACTACACACAGTTGGCCTATGGACAATACTTACTGGTTCACCCTGTTTACGTCTTTATTTTGGAAAACCTTAATTAATACAGCTAGACGAGGCAAGCGTTTCCTAAATGTAATGTCAATTTTATAGTTATTTAAACTTGTAAAAACTAAATATTGACCCAGAAGTACGAACGAGAGAGAACCTTGCGAACAGTAGTAAGGGTAGTGAGTGTTCCACTCGCGATACATTCTTCAAACAATTAAAATCTCTATGTTATTTGGCTTTAAAGAATGCTAAATGCATGAGATTAGCAAGATGGTGTTTTATTATTTGTAATCAGTTGGGGATGAGACTTAAGTCCAACTCCCCGTACAAAAATTTGGCCGAATATGAACCAAGACTTATATTGCTTACATTACTAGGATTACAAAGGATAAAAGCTGAAATTCTCTCCAGACTATTTAACGTGTTGACATAAAATCGAAAATGTCGGGAAGTAAGAAGATTACATTTAAAAAAAGTCTGTTAAAAATTACGTTTATTTCATCAAAATAACTGTAAAACTTAACAGCTTATTATTATAATTTAGAATGTTCAGTGTTTTTGGTATTTAAAAAAAAGAGTGATAATTTGGAAGAATAGTAAGTGGTTTTAATGAATCAGTAACTCTCGTAGTTCAGTTAATTGGCCACCAGATTGCGCTAATGTAATTTTAGTAGTAACAGCAAATCTGTATCAAACATTTTAAAACTACAATTTCTTTAGTTATTATTACTGTTTACTTATTTTTCAAAAGTTAAAGGGATATAATATGTAGCTCAAGGATTTCAGCAAAATTCGAGTGTTCATTAGATACAACAGATCTATAACATCTGCCATAATAATTTTTCCTGGAAATTAGAGTAATTCTTGGGCTGGGACTTCTCCCCACCCAGTATTTTATTATTTCTGGGTAATGTATATTTTTACTGATTATAAATTAGTCATTATTGTCAACAATGTTGTAAGTATTCATATGATATGTTGAATGTAACTGATAAAACATCAATTTAAAACTGAACTTAAAAACACAATTGAAAAATTAAAAAATCACAAACTATGCTTTGATATATATTCAGTCAATCATAAATTCTCACTTTACGTAATCCTAACTGTAAAAAGTATCAGTAGTTTCGCGATAGAAGGAGAGCAATATTTACATGAAAGAACGCCTATATTTCCAGCTTACAATTGATAGCCAATTACGTAGAGTAGGCCTCTCTATTTCAGAATCGTTTACAACGGTAGACCTTATAAATTTCAAAGCGATATTGAATACCCAGAATGTAATACCCACGACCAGGTCAGTCTTTATCACTTTCTGATTGTATACATTAATTATATGCTTTCAAGAAATAGATATTTTTTGAAGTATATCAATACAGATAAAAGTGAAGTAGAAAATATTAACAATTTCCAGCTATTTTCAGATAATGTTAAGTTAGATGATCTCTACTACTTTACCATTGTCACCAATTAAAAATAAGAACAGTAACAGTTGAAGATATTTTATTGTAAATTAATTTTAAAAGTGCATTTAAAATTAAATGTAATTGTGTGCATGTTTATATATCGCCAAAATAATGAGAAATTTATGTTAATGTTTTGCAAACTAACTCTATTTGTATAGAGAAATATCCCTCAAGCAAATTAACAAATCTATCTAAATAAGAAAAAATTAAATGTGATCTAGAAGTAACATTATAAGGCAGAACCTTAGTTAAAAAAGTAAAAGAAAGTGGCGTTAGTTGCCAGGAATTCATCCTGTACTCCATGCTCTTCTTACCTAATTTGATGAATGCTAATTTATTAGTTAGCAAGTTAGTGTTTTATTGTATCATTTATAATTAGTAGGGAGTCGGACTTAAGGTTCAACTCCCTGTTTCAAAAATTGGCACCAAAAAGACTTGCCAATTAAAAACTAAGATAAAGTAGAAATTATTACCAAATTATTTAAAGTGTGGACTCGCAATTGAAAATTTTGGGAAGCAATAAGGTTTACATGTAAAAATTTTGCTAAAAATTATGTATATCTTTTTACAAAATAACTAAACATAGATAACTGATTTTTTTTTTTTTGTAAGTTAGAAAATTCAGTGTTTTTGGTATTTAAAAAATAAAACGTTATAATTTGGAATAATAGTAAGATGTTTATATGAATCAGTAAGTCTCGTAGTTTAGTTAGTTGACCACCTGAATGCGCTAATGTTGTTTCAGTATTTATTTGTTTTATTGCTTATAAGAAATATATTTACATTTCTATAGCAAGAGTTTAGCCTCTGCTAGTGATAACAATAAAAAGAAATAGCTACTTCCACTAAAAAGATAAATACAAAGATAAAAGAATGAAATACAAAATTAAAATCACCTCTTGTTACAATTATTTCTTTAAAAAAAAAAACAAAGAAAAATAATGAAAACGGTATATTTACAAAAAATTAACTCAAGTTTGATTCGGCGGCGGAATTTCTTTATAGCTGTTGAATATAAGTTTTACAAAACTGTACCTCTCATCTGGAGCACCAGAAATGAAATAGAACAAACTGTTTAATTTATCTTTGCAGTCAATATCGAGTAAATTAGTGTAAACGTCAGAGTTAATAGAGCTTATGTACCTATTTAACAATCTTTTTCTAAGTGAATTGTAGAAAGGACATTCCAGCATGAAGTGAATAATATTGTCTCTTTTTCTTTCAGCACAAGTAAAACAAACCCTTTCATGGACAAATACATGGTTTATTCCTTTGTGAAAAATCCTAGGATACTTAGTACTGGCTACCCTAATCTGAGCTATCAGTCTGATTTTTGAAATATTACACTTGAGATTAACATATGACTTGCCATTGGCCAAAGGACATATTAATCTATAATTGGTATTAAATGTAGAATTGAGTACCTCACTAATGTCTTTAGATAAACAGTTATTATAAAATTTAGAGTTGAGATTTTTCAGGTTACAAAATAGAAATTCAGCACTCTGTAGCTCCCAGACATCCTCTGCCCCTATAGAGTAAAGCATATCTTTAATGAAAACCACCCAGTTATAAGGGATGCCTGGATTATCCGACAAGCTCATAAGTCTCCTGTAACATATCTTCAAAAGTGAACTGTTATCCATCTGTAAAAGCTTCAGCCAAAATTTTATAGTTTTGTTAAAGATCTTAGTTTTAATCTGCGGGCATTCGGCTTCAAGGCGAACATAACTGTTGGGTGTATTGCGCGGTAAATGTAGCAATAATTTTAAAAATTTCAGTTGTACGCGCTCAACTAACGTAAAGTAGTTCAACGCCCAAAGTTCAGAAGCATACAGGAGAATGGCAGAAATAATAGTGTAGTAAAGAGTCACTTTAGACTGCCAGGTATCTGACTTGTAGAATGAGAGTATGTTTAAAACTCTTGGAATAGCTATAGAGGATGTTGTTTCAGTAGTAATAGCAGATCTCTAGCAAACATTTAAAACTACAATTTCTTTAAAACGGCATGGAGTGACATACTTCGTCTACCGACTTTTATTGAATATAAACTTAATGAAACTAAGCAACATTAATATAAAATTGAAAGATTATGTATTTATATATTATTAGTTATGGAAAGAAAAAAAATGCTTAAAAAATTAAATTCTTTATAATGGAAAGCTTGAGGATGGAAAGCCTTTTAAAAGAGTTAATATAAACAAAAAAATATTTTTTGCTAATTTCGCCCATTTATTAGGAGCAACAACACTTAGGACAATTGCAACTGTTTCTTACCCAAATATTTAACTCGTTACTCCTATAAAACGGGACCCACTCTAATATAAAAAGCACACCCTTGCACCTCCCGCATATTGCACATGGCACATTCCCATCTATCTTCAGTATGGCTAATATTGCTACTTAAATTTAGAAGTTGTCCAACAAAAATGAAATTCTCGTAAAAAAAAATATAAATTATCATTTTCGGACAAGTAGTAATTACTTACAAATCTTTTTATCTCCTTAACAAAAACTTATAGTTTAAAAAGTTAAGTATAAGGTTTGATTAAACGACAAAAGGTACCCAAACCAGCAAGTACCCAACATTTCATTCATACTTCAGCTCGTAATTTCAACCATTTAGAAACGTTCGAAAAAACTTACTTGTTATTCAAACGACATTACGAAAAAAAATTACCTGAATCTTTACTTTTGTTCCCTTAGAGTTACCTAAATTGCTTCAAATTCAAATTGTTTCAAATTATTAAGTAGAAACATTTTTACTTCTCGGTGTAGTGATTTTTGTTTTTTGTTTTTTTAAATTCACTCAAAAGTAAACGATACATGGGATTATTATTATTTTTCTTTTTATGATTTAAGACGCGTCAACATCTGAGATTATTGGCACCAGGAGATATTTTAAGTGCTTTGCCGGCCTCCGGAAAATATTCTCTCAATTACAGACAATATTGTCCATCGCCGGACATCGCTTAGAAGCTCCTAGGAAGAGAAAATCTAAGGGCCAGCAGCTGGATTCGAACCTGGGATCTCCGCGTGGGCATCCAATATGCTAACCGCGTAGCTAATCACTTCACTTATTCGGTTATTGTCAGTAAAGAGTTTATTATTTATTGTTTTTTTTTTCAGAAAGGATTATTTTATTTGAATTATTTTAACAAAGTGAACAATACTTACTGGGTTACCCCTAGAGTGAGGATCATCTAGGTGGTGTATATTTAGAGAAGAAGCCATCACATTTTCTCACTGCAAGCCATCATCTGTAAACAAAGAACATTGCATGAAGCAGAACAAATAATGGAAATAAGGAAAAAATTTCTGTGAAAATATGATTGCAACTCTAGTGAATCTATATTTTTATTTTCTTTTGCAGTAGACTTATTATTTTTTGCTCAAATCGGAAATATCGAGTGCCTCTTCAAAACAGAAAGTAACGTCTCCTAACGTAATAATAATTATTAGTTACTCTTAATCTCGTATCCGAGACTAATTTTAGATTCCTTTCATTACACTGAAATTAAGACAGATCTATAAAACTCTCAGATACCTTTATCCTCCAATTAACCGAGAACGCCTCTGAAACTTAAATGCTCCAGATTTCTCGTTTAAAATCTGTACCAAAAGAAATTACTGACTTCGCCATTTACAGTGGCTAGTAAATTCTGCAAAGAATAAGGCGCGTTTTCCAAAATAAAGTGCAGCATATCGTTTTGGAAAACACTGTGGTTTGTAAAGGAATCAACAAATCCACAGACAGCTTTTATTCACAATAACAGATTTTTTTTAAGGACAGAACTATAAAGATATTTCTGGTCAACAGCGCCAACTCGGAGAGATAACCAAGCGATGACGGCTAAAACCTTAACTACCAAGAAAAAACAGCCAGTAAAAATTTAAATTTTTGTGTTTGCATTATATTGTATTTTGTAACGCAGAAACAAACTGTCTGGAAACTTAAATATATTTTTATTTAAGTTATTTCTAACTGGACGTGACTTTTTATTATACTACGTATATTCAAAAATTGTTGGTATTTATCATTGCCACGAAGTTTTTTTAAACATTCTTTATTTTTAAATGTATTTTAATCAGAAAATTCAGTACAACTTAGTTCAAAGTGGTGTTTGGAATGCGGAAAATGCTTTTACAGTAGATCAGAGTTTCCCAACCTTTTTGTGGCTCGCGTACCACTTGTTAGTACATCATGCTAAATTGTACCACTTCATAAAAATTTATTGTATTTCGTGAAATTTGTTATTCCGAGTGTGTTATTTTATTAATATTACCTTTATTTGTGTATAGAGATACAATGTATCTGTTACAAAGGAGTTCAAGTTCATGTTCACTTTATATACTTCGTAAAGTGTAAGATCTTAGCTTTAAAACTTTTTTAAATTAAATTAAAAATTGCGTACATATTTTTCTCTTCAAGATTGTAGCTGCTAAAAACAATTCAATTAAATTTTCTTTATCTTTTATTAATATTAATGTAGTCTTTCCAAAAATTTTCTATACAGGGTGTATACGGAGGAGTGGTCGAAACTTCGGGAGGTGAATCAGCAGCTCAAATGCAACAAAAAATATTCTCTTCACTTTGGCCCGATTCTCAATAGTGTCCAAGATATTTGCATTTTAAACATTTCCGTCGATATTCGCGTTTTTATAACTATAATAACCATTTTATTTTTGAATTATTATTAACTAACTTTGATCAAAAAAACCTCCATTATGTCATTCAAATAAGTTGCACGAACTATTGTAGTCAACTACTGTGTTTTATTGCTACTTTATTTTTTACTTCCGTTTTATTAAATAATAATTGTGAAAAACTAAAATGGTTACTTTTCTTATTGTTCCTTCTCCAAAAATTGACATTTGAGTAAATTAGTAATGAAAAGTCAGTTCGCAAAATCCCACTTTTCTGCATTTACACCCCCTCTGTTCGGGGTAGGGTTTTATTAAAAACCAAAAAAATCCATATGATCTTGAAGCTCAATAAATGCGCAACTTTTTCTGAAATTATGTGATTCCTTGACTCATTAACCATTGAAAAAATGCAGTTGAAAATTTTAACAAATATCATCGAGAACGAAATTTTTAGACATTCAAGTAAAAATTTCATTGTTATTAGAAACATTTTGAGGCTCTAGGTTCAGCAGATTTACAGGAAATTTAATGCTCTTTCGTTTGGTGTAGGATAAAGGATAGAAAAGTTACAGCCGTTTTTATGGCGAAAAACGCGAATATCGACGGAAAAGTTAAAAATGCAAATATCTTGGACACTATTGAGAATCGGGCCAAAGTGAAGAGAATATTTTTTGTTGCATTTGAGCTGCTGAATCACCTCCCGAAGTTTCGACCACTCCTCCGTGTAAACCCTGTACATATAGAAGGTACGAGGATCGTTTGAAAAGTCCGTGCAAAGTCAGAGAGATAGCACCACTGGCGCGTATCGAGGTTATGTTTAGTTAGTAGCATCTCTAGGAAGAACACACACCAAGTTTCAGCCAGATCGGTCTATTTCTTTGTGTTTGGCATTCGTTTGAATCGAGGAAGTCGAGTGATTTTCAAAAAATGGACGAAAAAGGATTTCGTGTGTTGATTAAACACTACTTTATGAAAGGCAAAACGCCTCAGGAGACTAAAGAGAAGTTTGATAAACATTATGGTGACTCTGCACCTTCGATTAGAACAGTTTATAAGTGGTTTCAAAATTTTCGGAGTGGCCATATGGGCACAAGTGACGCTGAACGTTCTGGACGCCCTGTTGAGGTTACTACTCCAGAAATCATTGATAAAATCCATGATATGGTGATGGATGACAGAAGAGTGAAGGTGCGTGAGATTGCTAGTGCTGTGGGCATCTCGAATGAACGGGTACATAATATTTTGCATCAACATTTGGACATGACAAAGCTATCCGCAAGATGGGTGCCGCGATTGCTCACGCTTGACCAAAAACGAAATCGTGTGAAGTGTTGCAAGGGCGGTTTGCAGCTGTTCCAGAAGAATCCGCAGGACTTTAAGCGTCGTTTCGTCACTGTGGATGAAACATGAATACATCACTACACTCCTGAGACCAAAGAACAATCTAAACAATGGGTTACCAAGGGGGAATCTGCGCCAAAAAAGGCGAAGACCGTTCCTTCGGCCGGAAAGATTATGGCGACTGTCTTTTGGGATTCGCAAGGAATAATCCTCATCGACTATCTGGAAAAGGGTAAAACTATTACAGGTGCATCGTTATTGGACCGTTTGAAAACCGAGCTGCAAGAAAAACGCCCACGATTGGCCCACAAAATAGTCCTTTTCCATCACGAAAACGCACCAGCTCACACCTCAGCAGTTGTGGTCGCAAAATTAATGGAAATAGGATTCCAACTCGTTTCACATCCCCCCTATTCTCCAGACTTGGCTCCCTCGGACTACTATTTGTTCCCCAATATGAAGAAATGGCTGGCGGAAAAAAGATTTTATTCAAACGAGGAGGTGATTGCAGAAACGAATGGCTATTTTTCAGACTTGGACAAATTAGGAAGGGATCAACAAACTAGAGCAGGTTGGACGAATTGTATAAGCCTAAAAGGAGACTATGTTAAAAAATAAAAAAGGTTTACCCCAAAAAATTAAGTAGTTTTTATTTTTGCACGGACTTTTCAAACGACCCTCGTATTTGAAATCAAATTATTATTTGTGTTTTCTGTTTTTGGAAAATACTCCATGAAAGACAATTTTAATCCTTGATAAATGTGCTATTATATTTTCTTGTATATCTTATATCTTGAGACGGACTAACCTTATTACTGTACATATTAACAACTTTATATTATTAATTAAAATATTTTTTTTTTTTAATTATAGGAAAAAACGTTTTTTATGATATTTTTAACATTTTATTTTTTTAAATATTTTTTTGTGTCCGCCATTATTGATTATTTTTCGTGTATCATCAACCAGTAACTCGCGTGCCACAGGTTGGGAAACGCTGTTGTAGATGCACCTAGTATAACTCATATGTTATTGAGAATAAAGGTTGCAGATGTGGCTGGCCGGATGAAAATGTATTCTATAAATTTATATTTCATAAAATTTTGCTCACAGCGTTCAGCAAATATATTTGACACTTTTTGATGTTTATCTAATAGACGAGATAAAATGCTACACTGGCTGGTACGTCGAGATATTACCTTAAATAGAAAATATGGTAGGCCTACAAATGTATGAATGTATTATAATGGTGATACATTTATGAAATGCACGTTTGAGGTCGCTAAAATAAAGCTCCCTGCAACTTAACATGCTGATTGAAACTAAGTTTTTTGAAATTTTGTCACGATAACAATGTTTCTTTAACAGAGAAGTAAGAGAAAAGTAATATGGATGCAAATTACATGTAACTCTCAAATAAAGCCTATTGTACGCTTATTCGAACAACTAACTGCAGCTTGTGCTTATAGAAGTAAGGTAAATGAGGTTGATTGAAGGGTAATCGGCCGCAAACAGTACCATCATTCTACAATCTCCTCATGAACAAAGAACAAAATTTCATCTTTGTCCAGTCGAGTAGAATAAAGGGAATTAGTTCTAGGCCAATTCCACATGATGAAAGATTACCGTTGGTCTATTGACGTAGTAACATTGATTACGAGGGTCGTTTGAAAAGTCCGTGCAAAAATAAAAACTACTTAATTTTTTGGGGTAAACCTTTTTTATTTTTCAACATAGTCTCCTTTTAGGCTTATACACTTCGTCCAACGCTGCTCTAGTTTGTTGATCCCTTCCGAATAAAAGGATTTGTCCAAGTCTGAAAAATAGCCATTCGTTTCTGCAATCACCTCCTCGTTTGAATAAAATCTTTTTCCCGCCAGCCATTTCTTCATATTGGGGAATAAATAGTAGTCCGAGGGAGCCAAGTCTAGAGAATAGTGGGGATGTGAAACGAGTTGGAACCCTATTTCCATTAATTTTGCGACCACAACTGCTGAGGTGTGAGCTGGTGCGTTGTCGTGATGGAAAAGGACTTTTTTGGGGGCCAATCGTGGGCCTTTTTTCTTGCAGCTCGGTTTTCAAACGGTCCAATAACGATAAATAATATGCACCTGTAATAGTTTTACCCTTTTCCAGATAGTCGATGAGGATTATTCCTTGCGAATCCTAAAAGACAGTCGCCATAATCTTTCCGGCCGAAGGAACGGTCTTCGCCTTTTTTGGCGCAGATTCCCCTTTGGTAACCCATTGTTTAGATTGTTCTTTGATCTCAGGAGTGTAGTGATGTATCCATGTTTCATCCACAGTGACGAAACGACGCTTAAAGTCCTGCGGATTCTTCTGGAACAGCTGCAAACCGTCCTTGCAACACTTCACACGATTTCGTTGATGCAAAATATTATGTACCCGTTCATTCGAGATGCCCACAGCACTAGCAATCTCACGCACCTTCACTCTTCTGTCATCCATCACCATATCATGGATTTTATCAATGATTTCTGGAGCAGTAACCTCAACAGGGCGTCCAGAACGTTCAGCGTCACTTGTGCCCATATGGCCACTCCGAAAATTTTGAAACCACTTATAAACTGTTCTAATCGAAGGTGCAGAGTCACCATAATGTTTATCAAGCTCCTCTTTAGTCTCCTGAGGCGTTTTGCCTTTCATAAAGTAGTGTTTAATCAACACATGAAATTCTTTTTCGTCCATTTTTTGAAAATCACTCGACTTCCTCGATTCAAACGAATGCCAAACACAAAGAAATAGACCGATCTGGCTGAAACTTGGTGTGTGTTCTTCTTAGAGATGCTACTAACTAAACATAACCTCGATACGCGCCAGTGGTGCTATCTCTCTGACTTTGCACGGACTTTTCAAACGACCCTCGTATTTTGCAGAAGCAAAAATTACAAGTCCTTATCTCGATGCAATTTTCAAAGATTCTAAACGTATAATTTTCTTTCCATCTTGGAATTATTAATCTAATAATCTAATTTTATTTTATTGCTAATATTAGTTGCATCTTATTAAAAACTGGTTGATTATCGTTCGATTCTTTTCATGGTAAAAACACTAACGAAAACATTTTAATTACCATATTTTATATTTGTTTTATAATTTCCTAAAGATCCCAATCAATGCTTTCTGGTCACACATAATTCTTAACGGGTTCACAATTACAATTCTTAAATGAGAATACATTAAATATATTAATGAAATTTATCAAATGTTTTGCGTGTGATAAAACCGTTCATTTCTGCCATTCTAACAGCTTACGTGGTAGTAAATGTTTGATTATGGTGCGCAGCATGAATTAAAAAAAACTGCTATTGTATTAAGCAAAGACTCCTCCACATGTCAACCTTGCCTTGTAAGCTCATGACGTGGCTTTGTACACGTCATCTTGGAGAATGGACACCATCACCAACAGGCTTACTCTTGTTAACCGACAGACTAACCAAATTCTGCACTAAGTGGACGAATTAAAATAAACCACGATAAGACTAACGTTATACTCTTCAGCAAACGCAGACCCTCTTTTTAATCGACAAATTAGACTCAATAATTCTTTGATCCCGTGGTCTAACCACGTCAAGTATCTAGGCCAAGGGTCGGCAACGTATTTTAAGTAGAGAACCATTTTTCCTTAAATAATTTCAATAAATCTTACCAAGAGCCGCAAGGATGATAGTGTAAACAACTCTGTAGATCATTTGTATTCACAAATTATTATTTTATGATATTCAATAACATTTAAATGTTTTATATATTTATTTTCACATATTGCAAAGTAAATAAACAAATAAATAATAACTAAACGAACGAATATATAATCATGTACTTTATTTTAATATTGTATAATTCTATTCAATTTCGAACATATCACATTTAAAATTATTTTTGAAAAAATACCTTTAATAAAATGGAATTTTCATTCGTTTCAATAAAATTAAAATACACAATATATTTTGGACAGGCTGATGAGCCACACAATTTGGATAAAAGAGCCGCGGGTTGCCGACCCCTGACCTAGGCCTAACTTTAGACAACAAACTGACTTTCACTACGCACGTACAGGACAAAGTAAACTCAGGCAAACTGGACTATAAGACTATTATTTCCTCTCTATTCTCACGTGACTCCAAAATGACTGTGGACCAACAAACTCCTCCTCTACAAAGTGGGTCATCAGGCCGATGTTGCTCTACGCCAGCTCCGCCTGGAGCCTGACTTGTTGTAAAACAACATCAAGAAACTCCAGGACAACACAGAACGAATTCCGTCTCAGACTTAGCGACAGACTCTTCTCAACGCACTAAAATTGATTCACTCCACGAGACTGCGTCCATTATCCCCCGTACACTCCTATATCCAAAATCGTCTACTGAAACTCCTTTTCATCCTAGACTGTCACCCTAATCCACTCTGCCACAACATAGCCTCCTACAGATCCTTCTATATTCTACATGCACAAAAGAATTAAACACATCCTTCTCTAACTTTCCACACTAGCTGCAGGTTTTACCTTCCTTTTTCCCTGCATTCTTATCCTACAAATCTTAAGCTTTCCACATACCATTGTTATGAAGGTTATAATGTATTGTACGTACATTGGCACTTCATATCTGTAATTATTGTACATATAATAATAATAAAGGTTTAACATATATTATCTAAAGCTGAATGAAATTGTTGTCGAATATCACACAATGAAGCTACACATTGATAAGTTAGTTGCGAAGCTTGGTGCCCACAAAATGAAATTGTAATTTTACATTTAAAACAAAAAAAATGGAGAAAACAATTACTAAAATTCACTGAAAAAGTTGCAAGAAATATGAGTGGGGATTGTAACTTGATAATATGTGTATCCATGGCAACAGGCTGCCTTGAGGGCGTGTGTGTGGAGATCTTTTCCCCGCTGGAGGGCAATTTTATTCGCCCTAGACTCCAAGCTAGCGGCGGTATCCTATCTTCCTTGATGAGGATTCTCGTCCTCAATACCCAAATTAGGCTCCTACTTTGTCCATTCCTATCTTTGTTGTAGCATCTTTGCCTATCCTGAACGCCCATCTTGACTAAAGTGTTTTAGCCACTGTTTGGTTGCATTGCCATCTTCTTAGATGACTTGTGGTTGCCTTCGATGTGTCAAGATTATGTGGAAAGATTGAGGGTGCACTATTGTGGAGAAAGTATGCAGGTGACAAGGTTTCGAGTTCATTAAAATCATTTAGGACAGAGATGTAATGGAATGAGAATATAAAAGCCCTTCAATTTGAACGAATGTCCTACATATCACTTCAAAGTCTAGAATAGTTTGTCCTAAGACCTTCAACTGATTTCTTTTAATTGATTTCCTAAATACTTTCAAAGTTAGGCGCTTTAGATAGGATAAAGTGCCAATTTATGGATTTCTAAAGACAAGAATTCGCGAAGGTATGAGTTAGATGTTGCATAGAATAGGTAACTTGATGTTTGACACCATAACATTACGAAGTGTGGCTATTAAATAACGAGACTATTGCTGTAAAACATTTTATTTTAAATTTATACATATTTAGTTATTATCACCTTCAACATACACTCCTCCCCTATCCCTACAGCGCTCCATGCGAATTTACCATTGTTCGAAACAGTGCTGGAAGTCTTTTTCTGTCAGCTCCTGCATGAAGCGTGCCGCTTTTTCTTTCTCAAGCTTCAACGGGCTGAAATCGTGTTCCTTTTAATGCAGATTTGACTTTGGGGAACAGATAAAAGTGACTGAGCTAAAAACGTCTTGACAGACAATGCAGTGTAAGCCGGCGCGTTGTCTTGATGGAGAACCCCGTGACTTGTTCTTCCACAAATCGGGCCGTTTTTCCTCTACTCTTTCACGGAGTTGAGCAAGCACCTCACCGGTAGTAATGTTAATTAATTATAATCGATATTTTCATCCGTTTTGGACGTGGAAGGGCGACCCGGGCGGTCATCACCTCCGACGTCTTCTCGGCCATCTTGGAAACGCTTGAACAACTCAAAAACTCGCGCACGTGATTAACATTCATTGCCATAAAATTTCTTTTATTAAAAGAAAAGTTTCAGTAGCGGTTTTACCAAGTATCATGTGAAATTTCACGACAATTCGTTGCTCTACAACATGTGTATAGTATCATGTTTTCGGCAGAACGAAACTAACACCTCCTTACACAAACGACGGTTCCGGTCAGACAGATTTCACTACAAACACGTGAAACGCTGCAATCGAAAGAGAAGGCTTTACGCTGCTCAGCTGTCGGTCGTTAGGATTTTGGCGCATGCATAGTTGTTCTGTAGCAGCATCAGTCTCGTTATTTAATAGCCACACCTCGTAACTTGCTTAGTTTCGGTGAATCCTGAGGAGTTAGTGTGGTTTTGAATCCCAGCGAGGATGTTATAGGAAAAGAAGAAGAGGTTGGATTGGCCAGATTAGGCGTCTCTCTTCTCTTTATTGGTCTCGAAACAGCTGTGGACGTGTGTTTTGAACAAATATCTGTCTGGCTTCTTGATATGGAACAGCTTGGCATTTTTGTTAAAAAAATTCTGAACTGATCATTTAAACATTAATAAGATATTAGGTTTGTTTTAAGTATTGTTCAATCTTTCTTCTTGTTATTTGTAACAGAATTCTCAATTCTACATCTTAACAGAAACATCTCAAAATTAAAAACTTTTGGAGTACTTTCCTAAATTAATCACGCTCTAGTTATTTTGATTCCCTTGGAATGCTAATTTAAATTTACAACTTCGTCAATGATAATGTGCTCAAACTTTACTTTGCTATTCTTACAAAGGGTATCTTTATATAATTTTTAATGCTATAAAGATGTTACATTAACCTTGGCACTTTGTTTGTGCCTTCTTGCCTGACTCAGTGCAAGCTTATAAATAAAATGTTAGGAATCACTAAATTCAATTCTCGAAACAGGAGCCACCCCAGCTGTTTTAAGATGTTGATCATATAATCATTTCTTCTTTCTTCCATCTAAACTAATTTTTGAATCAGTTGCAGTTCCGTTCTATAGTAACACTGTTTTGAATACCTTAAAAAAATAAACTTTAACTCTTAATTTTCTTAAAGTTATAAAAGTTGAGACAGTTTACTGGCTAATTTATGGAAGAGTACTCCAACTTAGAGTTGCATCCAGCAGCTATTCTAGTTCATAACTATGACGTTCCTCCTCGTCTTTCCCTGTCCGTTTATTACCACCCGTTACCGTTTCTAGAAAAAAAAAAATATTACACTTTAAGTAAAATGTAAACTTTTATAACTGAAGTTTATTATTCGACAGTAAAAAAATACCCAGCTGGTATTGCAAATAAACAAAGTTAGATGAAACTCGCTGATTTTTCATTCATGAAAATTATAGTCACTGCAGTCATTATGTTTATTTTTACATTCCTCTTCGGTGAGCCAGTGTCTTTATGGACATATAACTTAGACTCCAGACGGCGTTAGCTCCAATCTCTACTATGGTTAACATTAACATCTCTATCTTCTGCAATTGTAGGATAGATTGAAGCTTGAGTTCACAAAACGGTAATGGAGCACTATTATTCTTAAGCCTAAATTCAAACTTAAACTCCATTCTCTTTAACTTTCTAATGATTTTGGCCTCGGCGTTATTTTCACCAGCTACAACCCCTTCGTTAATTCTCCTTCTTCCAGTTTCGCGGAATTTTATCTTCTTTCCTTTTTCAGGATCCTTATTATTCTTTTTTTAAAATGTTCTTCACCGACTCATCCTTACTTTAAACTTTATGGTTTATTCCTACTTTTATGCTATCAGATAACATATACGATATATAATGCATAAATAAAAATATTAGATTAGATTAGATTTGAACGGCGAGACAGGACCCATGCCCTACGGCACCGCAGCCATAATGTGCCTTCCCTTAAGACTAGTAGATGAAACCTGCCCTTCTAAGAAGGTTGAGGACTTTCCCTACCAGTTCCTTCTGCGCTACAATCTCCTCTGGTCTAAAGGTACCAAAGATATCGTAGCGCAGTCTCTCGATTGCAACGCAATCGAATTAAAGGTAGAGAGGCCGTTTCTTCCTCTTCCTGGCACAATCTGCACAAACGGTTTTCCGAGCTAATAAGCCCCATCATGAGCAGACACTTTCTGAACCTACAATGCCCTGTGAATAGGCCAGTAATCAGAGTAATCTGATTTCTGCCCCAAGCCCAGAGTAACTTTGGTTCTTTTTTTTTGCACAACAAGGGCATAACCCTCTTGATGTGTTTGACCCCAGGAAGCATCACCCAGTACTTTTCATGTTCTCTCCAGATCCAATCTCTGAAAGAGCCTCACGAACTGCAATGCCCAGGACTGGTTCCGGGCCAATGAAAGGAGTGTTAGCTCCATTCCTGGGCCAGTTGATCAACTGTTTCATTCCCCTTAATCCCCACATGACCCGGCACCCATTCTAATCGGACTTTATTGTGCCGAGCCAGTTGTTCCAGGGCCTTTTTTACATTCCCAAACCAGGGAAGAGGTAGTTCTGAAGGAAGTAAGGGCCTTCAGAGCAGCTTGGCTGTCCCGAAAAGATGCAAATCTCCCTATTTCTAAGATCCATTCGCAGATTTTTCCTCAGTGCAAGTTTTAATGGCAAAAACCTCGGTATGAAAGACGGTGGCATATCTCCCAAGAGCTCTCTCAGTGAATATCTCAGGTTTAGCCCCTTACACTCCAGCTCCGGCCCCACAAGGGCCATCTGTAAACCACATGGCTCCCTTCTGACACTGTTCTGTCCAGTTTACCCTCCATTCAGTCCTCGATCTGAGGATCACCTGAAACGGAGTCTCGAAACTGTAACTAAATAAAAATATTAAGTGTGAAGTAATGTTTTGGAGTGATGTATTTTTCTTATATTATTTGAATAAATAATTTTCTAAGTGGATACTTCTCCAAAGAGATTTTATGAGAGCTGTGATACACTTCTATATTGAATCAAATGGTCTCATACCGCAATCTCACAATGGAAACGTAATCAAACAGAATATGAGAAGGCGTTTTCTCCTTCTAATAGAGCCTACAACTCCCGGGTAGACTAACCTCACCCCGAGGGAGGTTTTTTTGATCTCGCCATTAGGGAGCGCCAGTCACCATAGTAATCACGCTTCTGCCAAAGCCATTGGGCTTAAGAGTCGTTTCCATGGTGTTCTTGGAGGATATTTTTTTTATTCCTTTTTAATTCCTATCCTTTACACATTAAAAGCAGGAAATTTTATTTGAACTGGGTCAATGTTTTACAAGCAAGGACATAAATTAAAAACCCTGCTAATCAGGGACCAGTAAAAACACAACCAAGAATCTAACAAACAAAATGAATGTGAACACTTTCACTTCTCATTCACCACAATTTATACAATTAAATTTTATTGGAGACTAGAATTTGTTTTAAAAGATAATTTAGTACAATATTTTTTTAAAAAAAATGTTAGTTCAATATTTTACGTACAATTTAATTCTAATAAAATATAATTATTGAAGGGAAGGTGATGCGAAAGATCTCCTAGAACCAAACAAAGCTTTTAAACCAAAATAATAAATAGTTTTGTCCAAGTTAAATGCATTTCTTTGGCAACTGCCGAGAAAATTATAGAAAAAGCGAAAAATAGTTTCAGTGAAGTCGATATACTTTCTATTCTCAATTTTGATAGGACATATTAGAGTAAAAATAAACAGGAGTTGGAGAGGAGTACTGTAATTTGATCGTAGAGATAGATATCTGCGTAAATAAAGTTACATAGGGCACTACTTATATTTTGAGCCTTGGCAACACTGAGTGTTGTCAGGTGCCATCTGACGTTTCCACTTGAAAGTTTGACATTTAAGACCATAACCTTCTTCAGAACGTTTTGTTATTTGAACGCGATTTGTGTTGTCAACAGTCACTTGAAAATTGTGTCTCAGCGAAAAAATGGGATTAACTCGTGAACATTTTCGTGCAATGATTTATTAAGACTTTCGTTGTGGATTATCTAGACAGGAGTGCATTGATCAACTTACTTCCACTTTTGGCGATAAAGCCCCCATCACTGTGCCACTTTGAAACGCTGGTATAACGAATTCAATCGTGGTCGTCGTTCGCTCACCGGCGAAAGTCGTCCAAAATCAGTTGTTGTTTCAGAAAACATTGATGCTGTGCAAAAACTAATAATACAAGATCGTCATGTGACATACTGTAAGATTGAGGCAACCTTAGGCATTAGTTCCACCAGCATATAACATATAAAATATTGCATGATCATTTAGCCGTGAAAATGGTTTGTTCTCGTTGGATCCCACATAATCTGACAAAATCGCAAAAAGATGCTCGTGTCGATTGGTGCAAACAAATGCTTAAGAAATACAATGGCGGTGCTTCAAAAGACGTGTATAAGATTGTAACAGGTGACGAATCATGGATATATGCGTATGAGCCGGAAACTAAACAGCAGTCGACTGTATGGGTGTTTCAAGGTGAACCAAATCCAACAAAAGTTGTTCGCGCTCGAAGCACTTCGAAACAAATGGTCGCCTGTTTTTTTCGGAAAAACTGGTCATGTGGCAAGAGTGCCTTTAGAGGAACGTAGAACGGTCAATTCTGAATGGTACACAACCATTTGTTTGCCGGAAGTCTGCGATGAAATAAGGAAGACAAACAAGCGCCGTCTGAACATTCTTCATCAAGACAATGCCAGCTGTCACACATCTCGTCTAACAACCGACTATTTGAGCACTCAAAAAATCGAATTAATGGGTCATCCGCCGTACAGTCCTGATTTGGCACCTGAATGACTTCTTTTTGTTTCCGAACGTCAAGAATAAATTACGTGGACAACGATTTTCGTCGGCAGAAGAAGCCGTTGATGCATTCAAAAACCATGTTTTGGAGGTGTCTCAAGCGGAATGGAAAAAATGCTTTGACAAGTGGTTCGAACGCTGCAAAAGTGTATAGATCATAAAGGAGAATATTTTGAAAAACAATAAAGTCATTTTCAATGACAAATTACTGTTTTTTTATTATTAGGCTCAAAATATAAATAGTGACCCTAATTCTAATTCTTATTTTTGTAAATACTTGCCTATTTTTTGGTTTATAAATACCTGAAATACAGGCCAAACCATTAGGGCCCACCAAGTGTTCATGTCTTCATTCTTAGGGGACAATAGTCCCAGGATAATAGATTTATTTTCTTTCTTTCAAATTTTAATACGGATTGTTTTCTTTTAAATTTAAAGCGCATCCAATATCTTAGGTCATTGGCTCCCGGAACTTAAAATTCAAGTGCACTACCAGCCTCCGGGCAGTATTCTATCGATGCAGACAACATTGTCCATTCACCGGACAGTGAGCTGTAAAAAGCTTTCTAGGAAGAGAAAGAACTGAGCGGCCAACAGATGGTTTCTAACCAGAGATCAATACTTATTTATATTTTATAAATGGTTATGGCGTGAATTGCACTGAAATGATAGGATAGAGAGAGAAGTCCCTCCTAAAAAAACCCACCGGCCAAAATTGCCCTTATGTTAATTTTAGTATGTTTTATACTTCATAAATTGATTGTGAATTTTATTAAAACTGTCCAGGTAGGACAGTTGTATAAGGGTTGATCGTCAAAAACTGCACGAAAATAGTGTAACGTTGAAAAACACCCAACTTTGACAATTTTTTTCTCTTTTTCTATAAAAGATAAAATTCCCAAATTTTCTTTAAAATATAGGGCAAACCCTCCTTTATGCCTGTAATTTTTTACAACAACCCAGATCTAATAGATTTTGAGAAACATGAGCCAAAAACGGCATTTTCAAAAATTGTTCTTGCTCTTTCTGTTGTTACCTTTTTTTTATGTAAACAACGTAGCGCCTAAACGCGCAAACCCATTTTCATGAATGAGGTGTCGTTCGATTCGGAAGTTTATGTAGATGTGCCTTTTGAGGGGGCCTAAATGTAGACTTCTTGTCAGGTCCGTAGTGGTAAATATCAAACACCGAACATTAAACGATTTTTTTTTCGTTTTGGAGTAATGTTGACCACAAACAGACCGACTGACAAACATGGATCAGTTTCTAAAAACCAATTAACCACTAGATTTACGGGCATCGACCGTATACCTATTTTTACTGAAATCCGTCTTTTTTGACGGGTAAATTAAAATGCAATTTTCGTAAATCTTTTTATCTTAAACTCCTTAACAAAAACTTACAGTTTAAAATGTTAAGTATAAGGGTTGATTAAACGCCAAAAGGTACACAAATCAGCAAGCACCCAACATTTTATTAATTCTTCATTAATATTTAAGTAATTTTACTGCATTAATTTTCATTAATATTTTTTAGAATTAATTAGATGTCACAGACCCTTATGCTGGCCACTTCATTTATAATATTTTTTTGTTATAATTATGATAAATCACATATACGTACATGCAGTTAAAATAGAAAAAGACAAAGTTAGAGTCGGCTACTGTCTTGAATTCGTCTTACCGAAATATTCGTGAGCACAAATAACAAACAGTTATAACAAGTAGATTATTCAACAATTATTGATTTCTCAATTGGGATTTAATTCAATCCCCCTAATTTTACTTATAGTAAAATACTGGAATAATTAGCTGTCCTAAAAATATGCATATCTTATTTATTTTATATTACATATATACAACATTGTAGGATGAATACCTAGATTGAGAATGTAGGCACAGCGTCGAGACTTTAAAAGAGCAAAACTGCACAAAATTTCGATTCGATTGACACTTCATTGATGAAAATCGGTTCACGTGTCGATAATTTGAAACGATTGCTACACTTCCCCTTAACAAGTGTAAGATCTGATCGCCGCTTTAATGTTACGTAGAGGAGCCCTAACCCTATCATCCTACCAAATTTTATCAAAATCGGGCCAAGACTTACAGAGTAATTAGTAATAATAATTTTGGAGGGGGCCTTACATAAAGGGGGCTAACTCCTCTCCCATTCGATGTACAGCTTCGGGACCCCCAAAAGGCACATCTACATAAAATATTGAATCGAATGACACCTCATTCATGAAAATCGGTTCATGCGTTTAGGCGCTACGTTGTTTAGAAAAAAGGTAACAACAACAACAACAACAACAACAAGAACAAGAACAACAACAATTTCTGAAGAAAAAGCCGTTTTTGCTCATTTTCGGCAACTTTTTTCTCGAAACCTATTAGATCTGGGTGGTTGCAAAAAAATTACAGTTATAAAGGAGGGTTTGGAGTAAGATTTAAAGAAAATTTGGGAATTTTATCTTTTATAGAAAAATAGAAAAAAATTGTCAAAGTTGGGTGTTTTTCAACGTTACACTTTTTCGTGCAGTTTTTGATGGTCAACCCTTATACAACTGTCCTACCGGACAGTTTTAATCAATAGATTTTTATTCACAGTTGGCTTGAATACATTTTTATACATGTAAACTCTATTTTGGATGTACACTTACAAATTACAAATATTATTAGAACTGTTTTTTTCGTCCAATTTCCGATCTAGATTGGTCTTCATTTATGCTGGTTATTTTTTTAATCAATTCCATATCTTTAGTAGACTTGTCCCCTAGCTAAATAGAGACAATATAAATGCAAAAAAATATTGCTTTTTGGATAAGTTTTCAACAAACTTTGAAAAATTCAAATTTTCACTTACGAAAATAAATTTTTACTGAACTTCCAAATAGCAGTTATACAGGATGTCCCAAGCTATATGGATAACGACTTTTTCACGGAAACTAAGATAGCTAGGAAACAACTAAAAAATACGTGTTCCCTTAGTTTTTTGTTAGAAATCCAAATTTAATTTGTAAATTTTTTTCGGTGCTTCCAGAAGCGAGATACAGGCACCAACTTCATTTTTTCAAATTGGGAGGTGAGGTTTTTATTTCAGAAATAGATTCCTCTATTTTTTTTAAAGAAAAATTTACTCGAACGGTTTTTTTCTGTGAGCGATATTTTACAAGTTATGAATGAAAACATGATTCTTATAAGAAATTTCAAAATGATATTATTATAACGGTTTTTTGATTGAATAAGAAGAAAAGTACTATTTTATTATGAATTTTACTCCTCATTAACATTACAGATCATGCTCGAAATGGCCTCCACCATTGAGAGATGCATAGACATGCTCTTTCCTGCCAATTGTCCCTTACTGCCAAAGAAATAGATTCGGCTTTAACCGAGTTACAGGCATCTATTATTCTCTGCTTTAGTTCATCTACAGATGCAATCCCGGCTTGATTCTGATACACCTAGATTTAGAAATGCTTTTAGATAAGCAGAAATAAGGAAAGAAAGAAAAAAGTTATGAATAATCACCTTGTTTTTCGGGTATCCCCAAAGGAAATAGGTCCATAGGTGTCAAATCCAGTGAACGAGGTGGCCACTGAATCACCATCAGGCATGTAATCTCGATAGGCAATTTGATGGGTGCGTTATATCGACACGGGGGACGATTCAGTGGCCACCTCGTTGGATTTCTATCAAAAAACTAAGGGAACACGTATTTTTTAGTTTTCTTTCTAGCTATCTTAGTTTCCGAGAAAAAGTCGTTATCCATATAGCTTGGGACACCCTGTATATATATTTTTTTTCTTCAAAATACACTGTTGAAATAATCACTCACATTGATCTAATTGTATTATGAAATATCAAGTACAGCCTCACTAAATTTCTAAAGATCACTTGTTTTCTCTTGCAAAATGCACCGGTGAAATGATAAGATTTACTCTTTATACTTGTAAACAACAAGTTAAAATGTTTGTTTCTGTATTTGTTGCTCAACAGAAGACTTAAAGAATTGAAGCAATTTATTGTAAGAATTAGGGCGCCACGGTAGCCGAGTGGGTTAAGAGGCGAGACCTGCAAAGCTAATATGCATTGTGGTACTGGGTTCGATTCCCCGGTCCAACGCCTTGGATTTTATTTAATGGTTAAATGAGTAAATAGTAATGTACGTTTGCTATTCGCCTCTGTCCACGTCACTTAGTAAATGGTAGTTAGACGTTAAGCCCCGCCTAAAAAAATAGGCGATTACAGTAAAAGCTCTTTATTCGCGGGGTATATGTTCCATAAATATGCCGCGAATACAGAAACCGTGAATACGGAATGGTAATTTATATGGGATTATAGGGGATACGTTCCTAGGTGACAAAATAAAAAAAAACAAATATATAAAAAAATCAATTTAATTGAAGTTTTTGAACATTTTGATTAATTATCTTAAGGCTTAGGCAATGGTTTGAAGAATTTTGTAATTTCCTCTTGCTTGGCCTTTGTTTGCAGTCAAAGTTTGAACTTGCCACTACAACTACCATCAGGTTCTTTAAAATGAGCGTAAAGATACTTTGCCTTCTCCCGGACCATTGGACCACTCAGGGGCACACCCTTTTTTTGGATGCGGTCTTCGGTCCATAATGACAACGCCACTTCCATTTTTTTCTATTGCTGGATCACGAACAATTGCTTTCATTCTGTGCGTTTACATTCTCAAAATCACCGATCGCGGCGAAGGCGGCTTATGTCAAATTCCTCGGCGATATCATTTAACAACATACTTTAGGCAAAGTTGTAATAAGATCTATTTTACTTTTTTTATTAGTCCATTTGACGGCATTTACAAAGGATATTGGGTTGGATACCTATTGGAATCCTTTTATTATCATAGTGTACTTCCGCGAATATCCGCGAATATAGGAATTGGGTCGCATTTTTTTAATCCGCGAATAGTGAAAACGCGAATGAAGGAAGCGCAAATAAGGAGCTTTTACTGTACTTTACTTACTTTATTGTAAGAATTGAAACAATTTATTGTAAATTTAGTAACCCGTCAATTTGACGGATTTTCGTAAAAATAGAAATAATTAAATTTAGGAGGAAACGAGTGGAAATATATATTCGTCGGAATTTTTAAGCATGAAATCAGAAACCCGTCAAATCGATGGGTTCCGTGAAATCTAGCTTTAAGAGACCTCAAAAACGGTCATTTCCGAAAATTGGTAAGGTTTGCAATAATTTTCCTAGTATGGGAAAAAAGAAAATAAAGAAAAACATCCGATTTTTATTAAATGAAAATTAAATTAATTCTACCACCTTTTAATTTATTTATTTGAACGTGAAACCAACCTTTTTTAAAAAAAGAAAAGTTATTTACATTCATATGTTATTTTAAACTGAACCATTTATACAGAAAAAGGTTTGCGTGTTAGCCTAGCTGCGTGTAAAAAGGTTGATAGAAGTCATGGTTAAAGCGAAGAGAAAGATATTGGATGCTTAAAGTGCAGCATGTTGTAAGGGGGCCGTTAGGATGAAGGGGGTCGTTAAGGGGCGGTGCTCAGCCTTCTGGGTTCACTCTATTAAGCTCGCATCTAAACTAGCTTCCCTTATATACTATATCTATAGTTACAAACGAATAATTCACTTATTTCTTTACTGTTGTTATCTATATTTACTTTAAAAAAATATTTTAAATTTACATGGAAATCAACTTGTGCATTTTAATGTGACATTCATCATATCAGAACTTGTTACGTATACATTTTGAATAAATTTAAATATCAACCTGTCTATAAGGTGTGGAAAATTATATTAGACATCTGCCTGAACATGTTTTGTATCTATTATTATAAATTCATGAAGGCAAGTTTTGCGATGTCACAAGTTATATTCAAAATTATATAACTCAACTAACACTTCATTCAATTTAATCGAAAAAAGCATGATTAACAACAGCATGTCTGTGTACAAAAAACAAGAACAAAATTTTAGCTCAGTAATGTTCACTAACACTGATAGTGACTCAAAAACAGTATCAAATTTTTCGAACAGTCTCTTTGCTATGCTTTGATCCCAGTTTGAACTTATAAAAAGAAATAATTTAGTCAGAAATTGCTTTCCCAAAATATTGTAAAATTTTAGAGAAAACTAAACAAAAATTGCTCATTTTTTAATAAGAAGAAAATTTGCCTTAAATGTGTTATAAGGCCATTTTGGAAATATCAAAAAATGCTATTAGGTTTGCCAAAGCTTCCAGTTCTGTGCGTTATTCGTGGAGGATCCTTCGATCTGATACAAAGCTTTTATGGCGACCTGGACTTATGGTTGCGAGGTCCTTAGATTACATTAGATTAAACTAGGGCGGCCTCAAGGCCTACGCCACTGCGACCTACTTTGGATCTATTATGGCTCCCCTCACTCTAAAGCTCGCCTTCCAGACCCCGTCCTTTTGATTAGACTCTTAATTCTGGAGAGCGACTTGCAGGCCTTGGTTTTTCCTCACCGAAAAGTAACATCGTTAGCCACACGAGCCCCTCACACTGACGCAACATGTACAGTGCTGTTTCCTCCTCTTCCTGACAGAACCTACAGAGGCTATCATCTGCCAGGCCCATGCGATGCAGGTGTTTTCTGAGCCTGCAGTGGCTAGTTAATAGTCCTACAATTATCCTTATAGCCCCACGCGGCCTTGACGGATTAATTCTGCAGTCAGCCTTGGCGAATAGCCTCTAATGAACTCGTTCGCCTGTCTCTACCCCAGTGGTAGCCAGCCACCACTCCTGAGACCTACTCTGCACCCATAAGTTAATGGGCCGCAGACTTAACACACTTCGAAATCCCAAAACAGGGCTCCAGGCCAACGAAGTGTCCCGCATAGCCTTCCCGGGCCAATAAATCTGCCACTTCGTTTCCCTTATGTGTTAAATGACCAGATACCCTTCAGGGCACCCAGACAGTCCCGTACCAGCCTTGAATTGACCTGATAGGAACCAATAGCTCTTACAGCAGCCTGGGTATCCGAGAAAATCACGTTCCTAGACTTACTTATTCCTCGTCCAACAATCTCGGCAGCACAGAACCTAATTGCAGCTAGCTCCGCCTGAAAGACTAGCTAGTTTGCCTAGGCTAACCGAAAAGCTACATTTCAGCTTCGTCCCGTACACTCCCGTTCCTGCCCCTCTTCTGTCTTGGAGCCATCCGTGTACCTGCGAGGTACCTAACATCTGATTTGGGTTCGTGAACGTAAAGCCCGTCTGAAAAAATAAATAAATAGCTTCTTATTCATTTTTTCTGCTACCTAGCATTCCAATTCTTATCATAACCAACCATATTCTAGTGTACAGTAACTTCCAAAACTAACTAAATTTCCCTTATATGGTTCTAACGTAAACTTTCTCAACGTTCTTAACACTCCTTTTGTCCATCAATTAATAAACGTCCCGTGTTATCCCATGACACCACATTCGCCCTAAAACAAAGACTTTCCTTTCTCATCAACCCAGATAACCGTCCCATAAGATATAAATGTCGCTGGTCCCGAGATTTCCAACCAAATATTCCATCTCTACAAATTAAATTAAATGAAATTAACAAGGGAGTTAATTTACCGCCTCCACTGGGAGGTGCCTCCCATCTTTTACACCCATGACATGACACCATTTGCATTATACTGTTTTAACATATACGAGTTTATATACTGGATGCCAACAGTAAATTATTGGAATGTCAGTAAAAATAAAGGGCGGCCAACGTCAGGTTGAAACATGTTCCATAATTTATACTACGTATGAACTAATTATAACTAATTGTTATTACAAAAAAAAGAACGTAACGTAAAGCGAACACATTCAACCTCAATGATATACCTAAAACCAACAAAATTAAAGTTAACAAAAAATCAATCAATAGCAAAAAAACTAGTTATTATTGAACTATTTTATAAAGGCTAAATAGTTGGCGTATTATTTTTCTAAATTTAGTGAATGAATTTTATATTTCAAACACTAGTGTTTGAGAGTAATGATTTAGTAATCAATCACTGTTTAGAGCATCATTGATAGTGTGCCTTAATTAGATAGTTTTTATTTTTACATTAATCATACAATCAATAATTTAATATAGCTAAATGATGAATGTAATGGGTTGGCAAATAAGTTCGTTCGATTTTTATTTTGGTACAGATTCATTCCGATTTTCTTTTTAATTTTCGGCGCAAACGCACAACTCGATTGTTCATTTAAAAGATTATGTTAAGCCTAACCTATCTATGAATTTCGGTTTAACAAACGTTACTATTGTGCTTGCTGCGTAGCTGTAAAGATGGAAGAAAATAAAGTGCATTTTCTTCATATTTTGCTCTATTATTTTGAAAAGGGCAAAACGAGCTGCAGAGGCTCATAAAAAGATATGTTGTGTTTATGGTGATGATGCCTTAACAGAGCGCGTGTGCCAAAAGTGGTTTGCCAAATTCCGTTCTGGAGATTTTGACATTAATGATGCGCCCCGCTCCGGTCGCCCGACCGAGATTAATTCTGATGATGTCAAGAGCGTAATCGATAATGATCCATGCGAATCGGTGTGGGAGATAGCAATAGCACTTAACATATCCTAGACGAGCTCCAAAAATCATTTGCGCCGGCTGGGATACGTTTCTCGGCTCACTGTTTGGGTTGCCGCATGAATTAACCGAGGCCAACTTAGCCACTCGCATATCCATTTGCTGCGAAAACGTCAAGAAAACGACCCATTTTTAAAGCGGATGGTAACGGGAGATGAAAAATGGATCGTCCACGATCATGTACTGCGTGAAAGATCATGGAAGCACTGCAGTGAGTCTCCGCAAACAAGCTCCGAAGAAGAGTATGCTCTTCGTATGGTGGGATTATAAAGGTATCATCTATTACGAGCTGTTACCGTCAGGCAAAACAATTGATTCAACCGCATACTGCTTACAGTTAACCAAATCCGCACAAAACGTCCAGAATTGGCAAATCGCAAAGGTGTCGTCTCTCACCACGACAATGCCAGACCGCATACGACATTGGCCACTCGGAATAAACTGCTGGGATGTTTTACCTCATCCTCCGTATTCACCGAACCTGGCCACCTTCTGATTATCATTTATTCTGATAGCTGCAGAACTCCATGAACGGAAAAACTTTCGATAATGAGAAGACTGTCAAAAAACATTTTGATTGGTTTTTCGACGATAAGCCACAGACGTTCTACGAACGTGGTATAATGAAGTTGGTGGAAAGATGGCAAGAAGTTATCAGTAAGAATGGTCAATACATAAATGATTAAAATGTATTCTGTGTATCAAAAAAATTGCTATTTATTCCACTCTCAAAAACCGAACGAACTTATTTGCCAACCCATTACTTTGTTCAATTCAGTATTAATAAATACAATGTTACATTTTACAATTATATCTAGACAATTCCTTTTAGGGAAGAGATTAGCTATGTGGTTAGCGTATTGTATTCCCACGCGCAGGTCCCGGGTTCGAATCCAGCTGCTGGCCCCTTAGATTTTCTCTTTCTAGGTGCTTTTCTTACACAATCAAATATTATGTGAATAATATTCACATTCAAATGAATCCCTCCCTTAGACAACTAGCTGGAAAATCACAGGAAACAAAAACTATCTTACTGTCAAGTTACATTTCCGGAATGCTGATATTTCAACTCCGGAATCCAGGTGAGATATTTTACAATCAAATATTTCATTGGGCGTGGGAACCGTTCAATAATTAAAATGGTATTTTATAGGCGGAATCGCTTTTCATTACTAGAAGTGAGGAAAGCTCATATATATTCTTTACGTTGCTTGAAAAAAATGTTTCATAATGTAGTATTCAGTTCTAAAAGTATGTAGCGTAAAAAGTTTACTTAATAATTTTCGATAGAATCGTTTAAAAAGTTGTGAACTTTATGTGAGGACGTATTAGGTTGGTATTTCGGTAAAACATTTCATAATAAAATATAGAAGAATAGAATAAATATTTATTATAATAAATATATACATAAAATAAATATAGAAGTATAAATGTATAATACATTTTAACCTTCTTATCAAGTGAAGAAAGAGAAAAGTTAGGTGAGGAGGATTGGAATGCAGGGAAAAAAGGAGAGGAAAAACCTGCAGCAAGTGTAGAGAGTTAGAGTAGGATATGTTTTAGTCTTCAGTGTCTGTATGTTGTAGAAGGATCTGTAGGAGGCTATGTCCGCAGTAGAGTGGATTAGGATGGCAGTCTAGGATGGAAAGGAGTTTGAGCAGACTGATTTTGGATATAGGAGTGTACGGGGGGATAATGGACGCAGTCTCCGTGGAGTGAGTCAATTCTAGTGCGTCGAGGAGAGTCTGTTGCGAGTCTCAGAAATTTGTTCTATGTTGTCCTGGAGTTTCTTGATGTTGCTACTACAAGTCCAGGCTCCTGGCGGAGCTGGCGTAGAGCAACATCGGGGCCTAATGACTACTTTGTAGAAGAGGTCCACAGTCATTTTGGAGTCACGTGAGAGTAGAGGAAATAATAGTCGTGTTTGCCTGCGTTTACTTTGTCCTGAACGTGCGTAGTGAAAGTCAGTTTGTTAGTCCAAAGTTAGGCCTAGGTACTTAACGTGGGTAGACCAAGGGATGAGAGAATTATTGTGCCTAAAGCGTTATTAAGATCAGCACCTCCAGTTAGCTGAATTAATCAAAAAAGGTAAATTGTTGGGTTTGCGTCGAATTTTTTTCATATTTTTTTTTTACGCTAAACAAAAATTTCATAGTTAGACTTACACATACTTGAAAATAAAGACAAAAATTAAGTTTTAAGATGAAATCCCAAATCTTCTTTGAAAAAATCCACATCTTCTCTTGTTCAAATGAAGAAAAAGAGATGGTAAACAATTTTGAAATAAATAAAAAAAAATTATGTCAACTCTACTAAGAGAGCTCTTTCTCCATTATATCCAAGAATTTAGAGCACATGTCTCAAGAGGACCAACCAAGCAGTGATAGTAGATAAAGGAAGGAAATAGGCTTACAGGGATTATAGAAGGAATTTCAGGTTCAATAATATAGATAATAGAAAAGGATGTAATCACATAATTCTTGGTAAAAGAAGTATTTGGTAATGGATAAAGAGTAAATATTGGAAGCTATGATACATGTATAGATAGATAGAGAAGTCTTCTATATAGAATGTTGACGATATTGAAAATTCATCAACCGTAAGTCCAGTTGTATTACGCAAGACTACATTTACCATGAGATACTGTGACCGCTATACAATCTTTATAGCTAAGGTTGGCGATTTAGCTGTAGTAAAATAACAAATAAGTTGCGCGATCTTGAGGTTCAAAAATGACGAGACGTAAGGAAAATACTAATTAAAATGGTACGTATTTTTGTGAGACACTTCCGAACAGTATAAAACAATAGTATAATACTATAATTAAAAATATGTTAGTATAATTAACATTCTCTAGGTTCTAATATATTATTTCCGAAGCAAGGGTGTTCCGGAAGGCTTTAGCCCCATCAAATGCAACGTTGTGTCCAAATTTTTAAAACAATCGGACGTGGCTTTAAAAATGTCATGGAGAATCGACACCATCACCAACAGACATAATCTTGCAAAAGATAGACTAACCAAATTCTGCACTAAGTGTAGCATTAAAATAAACCACGATAAAGACTAACGCTGTAATCTTCACCAAAACGCAGACCCTCTTTTAATCGTTAAGTACCTAGGCCTAACTTTGGACAACAGACTGACTTTCACTACACACGTTCAGGACAAAGTAAACGCAGGCAAACTGGACTACACGACTATTATTCCCTCTTCTCTCACGTGACTCCAAAATGACTGTGTCCAACAAAACTCCTCCTCTACAAAGTGGGTCATCAGGCCCGATGTTGCTCTACGCCTGCTCCGCCTGGAGTATGACTTGTAGCAAGTAACATCAAGAAACTCCAGGACAACACAAGAACAAATTTCTCAGACTTAGCAACAGACTCTTCTCGACGCACTAAAAGCGACTCACTTCACGAGACTGCGTCCATTATCCCCCGTACACTGCTTTATCCAAAATCATCTGCTGAAACTCCTTTCCATCCTAGACTGCCACCCTAATCCACTGTGCCGCAACATAGCCTCCTACAGATCCTTCTATCTCCAGTAGAGCAATGAATTGTCGTGAAATTTCACATGAAACGGGGTAAAACCGCTACTGAAACTTATCTTTTATTAAAAGAAGTTTATGGCGATGAATGTTAATCACGTGCGCGAGTTTTTTGAGTAGTTCAAGCGTTTCCAAGATGGCCGAGAAGATGTCGGAGATGATGACAGCCCGGGTCGCCCTTCCACGTCCAAAACGGATGAAAATATCGATTATAATTAATCAACATTACTACCTTGAGGTGCTTGCTCAACTCTGTGAAAGAGTAAGGAAAAAACGACCCGATTTGTGAAAGAACAAGTCTCGGGGTTCTCCATCAAGACAACGCGCCGGCTCACACTGCATTGTCTGTCAAGACGTTTCTAGCCAAGTCACTTTTGTCTGTTCCTCTAAAGTCAAATCTGCATTAAAAGGAACACGATTTCAGTCCGTTGAAGCTGTGAAAGAAAAAGCGGTACGCGTCATGCAGGAGCTCACAGAAAAAGACTTCCAGCACTGTTTCGAACAATGGTAAATTCGCATGGAGCGTTGTAGGGATAGGGGAGGGGTGTATATTGAAGGTGATAATAACTAAATATGTCTAAAATGTCTTACAGCAATAGTCTCGTTATTTAATAGCCACACCTTGTAGATTTTGTAAATAAAATTTTGTGCTCTGAATGCGCAAGATCTATATTTGAAAAGCTATTGATTGAAATACAATTTTTAGGCAAACTAAATGATTTAAATCTTCGGTACTTGGAATTGAGAATCCCAAGCGCCAATCAAATTAATTAGTAAAAGTAAGGCGCATGCGTGTTCACTCCAGATTTTAGCGCATTATTAACCTTCAATTTGTAGTTTTAAAAATTTAACAAATTAATGAGGCGTAATTGTGAATGGGATGATGTAAAAAAAAAAATAGGAGTGATAAGTAGGCTTGAGATGGAGTCGCCTGAGTGGCAAACCACCGCCGAGGGAGGGTATCTCGCCAATTAACCGAATTAGTGTTGGAAGCCTGCCGGTACTCGGCGAACTGGTGATGCGACGTTTGCGCTTGCATAATGACCCTCGGGCTCATAGCAAGCTCCAGTGGCTCGTTCACAATCATATTGTTGTGACTAGCAACACAGGGTCGCAGTAGGGCTAAAACAGCCATCTACCCATTCTCATATTTTATTATTACAAACAAATTGTTGAATAACTGTCTCATATTGCACATTTTTCAGCATTACATTAAACTTTCAACTAATTCTATGGTTTGGCCATAATTATACAGTTGTAGTTGCGCAATTTATCTTAAACTAGGTCACTTGTAACACTTTAAAATCTAATTCTGTTTATTGTAATGATAAAATAATGCCTATAATTTTAAAATATTTCATTTTTTTGTAGCAGCCATTACGCCATGAGCGCTCTTTATTATTATTATTATTTTTTTTAATGATTTAAGGAGCGTCAACATCTGAGGTCATTGCCGCCCAGAGCTTTTTTAGTGCCTTCGGACTGTAAGAAGCTCCTAGGAAGAGAAAATCTAAGGGCCAGCGGCCATTAGACACTTCTTCTTCTTCTTCTTTGTCTAATGCTCTTATGCCTTTCAGCGTCGAGCTTTAGATAACTTAGGCCTTTAACCAACGGATGTACTCTTCCCTGTTGTTTGCCAATTTTTGGATAGAAGACCTAGTTTGACCTCGGCTTTTGTGCCAATCGCCCGATGTAATCCAAATAGCCCAATCTTGGTCTGCGGCCTTCAGATTTGGCCTCCATCAAGCACCTAATCTTCTCCTCTCCACTTCTCTCAGCAGACGTGGCCAAACCACCCCAGCTGCCGATTCTCCAACTTGGTTACGAAGGGTTGTACCTCTAAGCTGCTTCTTATTGTCCTTATTTCTAATTTTATCTCGCTTAGTTTTCCCTTCGACCCGGCGGAGAAATCTCATTTCGGCAGCTGTAACCCGGCTTGCATGCTTATCCCAGCATAGTCCACGATTCTGCCCCAAACTGAGGTAAGTAGGACGGTCTTGAAGACGGTCATTTTCACTTTTTTTGCTGACCTCTCTTTTAACGACCACAGTAATCCTGATCAGATCGTAGGCTTTATTGGCCACACCCACCCGATTCAGCACATCCTGATCAATTCTGCCATCCCGGCTAAACAAGACTCCTAGTTACCTAAACTTCTCTATCTGTTCCATGAATGCCCTTTCACACTCCACTCGGATTGATTCCTGTGTCCTTCCAACGTGCATTACCTTGCTTTTACCCACGTTCAGCGCCATTCCTTTCCATTTGAGCACTTCATTCCATTCAGCTACTGAATGCTGCAGATGCTCTTTGGAACTCGCTAACAGAACCACATCGTCCGCGTTGAGAAACGATTGAGCATATATCGGCCTCATTCTCCAGTTACGTACCTTTACTTGGGGTTTTCTTCTTATGAACACTTTATGTATCTCGTCCATGAAAAGATTAAAAAGCAGAGGACTTAAGCTGTCACCCAGCTTCACACCACTCTCTAAATTAAATGGACCCGATATTTCCCCGTTTAGTTGTACAACTGCATTGGGTTCCTGGTATACTTAATGACCTTCAATAAGTTTGTAGGTACATTCTTGGCCATGAGACACACCAACCTTTAATGTTAAAAATGTAAAAAAATATTATAATTCAATGGTGTTGAAGATGACGTAGTCCCTAGGTCGAAAGCTCGGGGGAAAAAAATGAATAAATGGAAATAAAAAATTACCAAAATTGACAATAATTTTCCTTTGTTTTTGGATCAATGATTCAGTCACCACAAAAAAAACTACGAACAATAATCTACAATCAAATTTCAAGGTTTACCTTCAATTTTTCATTTTGGAGTTTCGAGTTTTCCGATTCGGAGAAAAAAAACAAACAAAAACAAATTTTTGAACTCATTGAACATCAAAAAAATGATATTTCCGGCGGTACCGGTAAATACTGCTCTCTCACTAAAAGAATAAAAGAAAATTTAACTATTTTGTAAATAATACAGTAACATAAGAGGAAGGGATTCGAGCTACGCGGATAACGTATTGGATTCCTACGCGGAGGTCCCGGGTTCTAATCCAGCTGCTAGCCCCCATAGATTTTTCTCTTCCTAAGGAGCTTCTTACAGCTCACTGTCCTGGTGATCGAACAGTGTTGTCTGTAACGAGAGAACACTGTCCGGAGGCCAGCAGTACACTGAATAACCTTAGATGTTGATGCGCCTTAAATTATTTTAAAAAAAATAAAAAATAGAAATACAGTAACATGATATTTTGGTTAGTTATTCTGTTGTATATTTCTGGGGCAACCGCTTCTGAACAATTAATTTGGCGAATTTGGGAGAAAGTTAGCAATTCTTAAGGGGAAACTATTTCAGCAAATTTTTCTGATTAAATGAAACAAGCGCAGGACCGTTAAATTCAAGAATAAAATAAATTGAAGCTTAAATGTTGTATAAAGAATTAAAGTATTCAGTTAAAAGTAAAGATCAACAAGAATTAGTTAGGCAAAACTTATCTCAAGAGAATCTTTAAATAAAATTAGCAGTTCCACAATGAAATAAGTATTCTCTAAAATTTTTGAAGAAAAATATAAAGTACAATAATTAAAAGAACCATTTATAGGAATTTTTAACTCATTAGCAGTTACTCGCAGGACCAGTTAAGTCTTCTTAAGTTCAGGGGGAGGAAAAAAAGAATGAACATTGTGGAAATAATGAAGGCATAAGTAAAAGGAATTTGAGAAAAAGTAAGGCGAGTAAGGAGAAACTTTCTGAGAGTCCAACGTTAAGTTTTTATTTAAGTAAAGGATGTAGGATATCAGAGTTAAGTAAATTGTAGAACCTTGCATTGATTGGAATTGATGATGCAAGAACTAAGATTAAACGAGAGATAACAGAAGTTAGATTCATGCTACAGCCAGTAGAGGTGACATAAGACTTTAACTCAGAAATACTTTCTCGCGTGATAGAACTATAATTCTTTGTAGAAACCCAAGTGGACAGCCAAGAAGATTATGCAGGGTTATGTCACTTAAGCTGAACAATGTAGAGACGTGAGTAAATATATGATATTGAATGATTGGTTGAATGAACTTTTGACGCTATTTAACCATCATCACAAGAGTCGTGTTTGGTGGTAAATCTTGACAATATTAAGAGTGGCCAGGAATGATGGATTACTTAACAAAAAAAAAAAAAATGGCTCCCCAGTAGGACGAAGAGCAAACTATAGATGGATGAAGCACGGATGTCAACTTGTTCTTTTGATAGCATGAGGATAAGATAAAAATACCTGTACCCAGACTTTGTCCTCTAAAGATTCAATATATTTAGAATGTAAGGGAGTTTAGAATATGTAAACAAAAAAATATATACTTATAAAAAAATGGGTCCTAGCGGTTCTTGTGTACCTCCATTATACATTTGTTGATAGATTATCTAAACTGTTGTGCGACATTTAATGATTAATGGATTTTTTTGGGGGTTTAAAGTGTAAGTTAGTACTTAGCTTTATCGAAAGAAAACACTATAGTCAACACATATAAGACTATCCTTTAATAAAACTCCTCAATTGTCTAACTTAATATTCTTAAAACCCAGAATATTTGATCCATATTAATTACCAACAATATTATCGCTTAAAAAACCCCACCTTACAATAAAATTTAATCTTAAGGGGAAGAAAGATTATTGTTAATTTCAGGAATAATACTTTTGTTTTTTGTAAATTATTTTTCGCTGATCTTTTTACCTAAAGACTAAACCATCTTTCAGGGGCCTACTAACGAATGCGGTCCATTTCATCAAGGCTCGACGATTGGAATGGTTGGGCCACATTACAAGAATGCCAGAAGACAGGATGCCGAGAGCAGACTGCTGCGTGGTACCGTCATGGAGGTATGAAGAAGAGAGTTAGCCGACCGCGAAGACGTTGGCTTGACGATGTCGAGGAGGACTGGAGAATCCTTGGAGTAACGGGATGGAAAGCAAAAATAGCTAATAGAGATGTCTGGAGTAGGATTCTTAAGAGCTACGTAGTAAGTAAGTATATTAAGGATTCAAATTGGCGAGGAAACAGTCCAAAGACCACATTGAGAAATGTGCCACATAGTCAAACAAAACAACACAGTTCAGAACAGACCCATCGAACTTAGCCAATTGCTATAATTTTATTATTAAAAAATAAAAAGATATCCAACTTTTGTACAAAATTATTGATGTGTTTTTTAAATTTACTTTTGATCCTTTGGTTTGTATGTATTCCATATTTAGTACATAAGGGTTTTGGCTTTTCCTTATGTTGTCATTAACGTTTTTGTATTAAAAGAAATTCCCAACATCTATTTGACTCTTTTGTTAAACTGAACATTGTAATTATTCTACTGTATCTGTCCTGTCTCTTTATAGTCATTACCAAAATTCCCTTATTAGTCCTGTTAAATATATACCTGTTCTCCAGTTCTAGCTCTTAGTTTTCTGTAACTCAACCAACCCGCATATAGCGACGTAAGTTTCAATAATTATATAAAATGTATTGTATTTTAATTATGTAGTTATTCATTTTTTGTATCACTGTGTTTCAGTTCTCTAAATTGTTTTGTATTATTTTCTTTATACAGGGTGATCCATTTAAAACGCACCAATCGCTAATAACTTTTTAGGAAAGCGAAAAAACCCACGAAGTAAACTATATGTTTTTTTTGGTCTAGTTTTTAAATTTCTTATCCCCGATGCTGTATCTTTATGTTTTGCGGAGTTACGGTCAAAAACCCGATTGGGATTTCATAAGGACCACTGGTTTTGACAATGATTGTGAAAACTACATAAAAAATTGTGAAAAATAACGTTGACCCCGTTTCGATATTCCTAATATTTGTTGAGATATTTAAGATCAAAGTTACTATTTTATCAACTCGTGAACGGTTTTCAATATTAATTTTCCACCAGAAATACACGTTTTGGGAGGTCCTCTGACTGCAAAAATGTTATTTGTAACGCAAAGAACAAAAATAATAATAATTGAAGATTTTAAAATATGGAGTGTAATGTAATGGTTGTGAGTGAATCAGGATAAACTTGCTTTATAATCAAATAAAAGCAGCCATCACATCATTTTAATGTACCCCGTATGCAAGACTTCTTTAAATGTGATTACGGTAAGAATATCTTGCCAGGGTGTTGGTCTAATGATCAAGAGCGTGGCTTTGTAAGTGAGATATCACCAATTCGAATCCCGCGTATGCAGTTATTCATAATACTTAATACATTATAATACTTTTTTAAATAAAATGTAGGCATTCGCAGAATTCGAACTAGGGATCTTCCACTTACAAAACCATGCTCATGATCAATAGACCTGATTCACCCACAACCATTACATTGCACTACATGTTTTAAAATCTTAAATTATTATTATTTTTGTTCTTTGCGTTACAAATAACATTTTTGTAATCAGAGGACCTCCCAAAACGTGTATTTCTGGTGGAAAATTAATATTGAAAGCCGTTCACGAATTGATAAAATAGTAAAATTTGATCTTAAATATCTCAACAAATATTAGGGATATCGAAACGGGATTTACGTCATTTTCACAATTTTTTATGTAGTTTTCATAATTATTGTCAAAACCAGTGGTCCTTATGAAATCCCGATCAGGTTTTCGCCCGTAACTCCGCCATAAATAATTGTTCTAAACTAAAATGGTTACTAAAATGGTAATAATTGATATTTCAGTAAATTAGTAATGAAAAGTCAGTTCGCAAAATCCCACTTTTCTGCATTTACACCCCTCTGTTCGGGGTAGGGTTTTATTAAAAACCAAAAAAATCCATATGGTCTTGAAGCTCAATAAATGCGCAACTTTTTCTGAAATTATGTGACTCCTTGATTCATTAATCATTGAGAAAATGCAGTTGAAAGTTTTAACAAAAATCATCGAGAACGAATTTTTTAGACATTAAAGTAAAAATTTTATTGTTATAAGAAACGTTATGGGGCTCTATATTAAGCAGATTTATAGCAAATTTAATGCTCTTTCGTTTGGAATAAGCAGATTTGTTGTAGGATAAAGGATAGAGAAGTTACGGCCGTTTTTATGGTGAAAAACGCGAGTATGGTCGGAAAAGTTAAAAATGCAAATATCTTGGACACTATTGAGAATCGGGCCAAAGTGAACAGAATATTTTTTGTTGCATTTGAGCTGCTGAATCACCTCCCGAAGTTTCGACCACTCCTCCATATACACCCTGTATTTAATATTATTATATATATATACATATATACGGGCCTTGAAGAAGGCAAATATATTTGTCGAAACGTTGACAAAAAGATGGAGTTGTTGTTTTTATTTGACGGATTCCTCGCCCAATTTGGAATCCTTAATACAATATTTTTACGGTCACTAAAACCAATATTATGATACTTTTAACAGTAATGTAACCTTCCAGTGAAACTTAACCTACCCCTCAAATAAATACAGTACAACCTCGATTAACCGGGCTGACCTTCGGCTATACCCACCCCGGGAAACTGAAATCCCGGTTAAACCGAATACCCAGTTTACATAGTAATACATTACTGTTTCGTCCCAGAGATCAACTCCTATCTTAGACGGCAATCCTTTTTTTTAATTTTTTACATACATATTTTTTTTGTAATCCCATGGTCTTTTGTAAGATCATTTGTAAGACCGTGATAAATCCCAAGAAATTCAGTACTAATTGCAACATATTTTGGGTTTTTACATACATACATAATGGCCCTTCAAGAAAATCAGGTATACGTTAAAGAGTTGTTGCCATGTTTACAATTATGTTACATCGGAAGACAAAAAATTTTCCTGTCGCCACCGAAAATAAAACTTTTGTTTCGGCGCCAAATCCAGGTGTTCTTATAATGACTCAACATGATCCCGGTTAATCCGAATCCCGGTTAAACCAAGGGCTGGTTAATCAAGGTTGTACGAGGGTCGTTTGAAAAGTCCGTGCAAAGTCAGAGAGATAGCACTACTGGCGCGTATCGAGGTTATGTTTAGTTAGTAGCATCTCTTGGAAGAACACACACCAAGTTTCAGCCACATCGGTCTATTTCTTTGGGATTGGCATTCGTTTGAATCGAGAAAGTCGAGTGATTTTCAAAAATGGACGAAAAAGAATTTCGTGTGTTGATTAAACACTACTTTATGAAAGGCAAAACGCCTCAGGAGACTAAAGAGAAGCTTGATAAACATTATGGTGACTCTGCACCTTCGATTAGAACAGTTTATAAGTGGTTTCAAAATTTTCAGAGTGGCCATATGGGCACAAGTGACTCTGAACGTTCTGGACGCCCTGTTGAGGTTGCTACTCCAGAAATCATTGATAAAATCCATGATATGGTGATGGATGACAGAAGAGTGAAGGTGCGTGAGATTGCTAGTGCTGTGGGCATCTCGAATGAACGGGTACATAATATTTTGCATCAACATTTGGACATGACAAAGCTATCCGCAAGATGGGTGCCGCGATTGCTCACGCTTGACCAAAAACGAAATCGTGTGAAGTGTTGCAAGGACGGTTTGCAGCTGTTCCAGAAGAATCCGCAGGACTTTAAGCGTCGTTTCGTCACTGTGGATGAAACATGAATACATCACTACACTCCTGAGACCAAAGAACAATCTAAACAATGGGTTACCAAGGGGGAATCTGCGCCAAAAAAGGCGAAGACCGTTCCTTCGGCCGGAAAGATTATGGCGACTGTCTTTTGGGATTCGCAAGGAATAATCCTCATCGACTATCTGGAAAAGGGTAAAACTATTACAGGTGCATATTATTCATCGTTATTGGACCGTTTGAAAATCGAGCTGCAAGAAAAACGCCCACGATTGGCCCACAAAAAAGTCCTTTTCCATCACGACAACGCACCAGCTCACACCTCAGCAGTTGTGGTCGCAAAATGAATGGAAATAGGGTTCCAACTCGTTTCACATCCCCCCTATTCTCCAGACTTGGCTCCCTCGGACTACTATTTGTTCCCCAATATGAAGAAATGGCTGGCGGGAAAAAGATTTTATTCAAACGAGGAGGTGATTGCAGAAACGAATGGCTATTTTTCAGACTTGGATAAATCCTATTATTCGGAAGGGATGAACAAACTAGAGGAGCGTTGGACGAAGTGTATAAGCCTAAAAGGAGACTATGTTGAAAAATAAAAAAGGTTTACCCCAAAAAATTAAGTAGTTTTTATTTTTGCACGGACTTTTCAAACGACCCTCGTATTGTATGAAGTTTCTGCAGAAAAGTATAAAAGCGAAGGCATTTTCCAAGAAAAAGAAAACTCGATTAAATAAAATGGGGTATTTTTGGGAGAGAAAGGATTTTAGGACAAACTCGATTTTTAACAATATACTCAACAATTTCTTAACAATGCACAATAGATAGAACTTTAAATTAGAACAAAAATGGCGCTTTAGATGGGAATTCTATTCCGCCCCAAAAAAATCTCTGAAGACTCTTTAATTGAATTTGCCTCAAAAGAAAAAAAAAATGGTTAAAAAAATAAGTTGTAGATTAAAATGTTTGTAATTGCTAAATGAAATCAAAGGAATTATATCCCGAGAAAATCTTAAAATACTGAAAAATATTGTCAGTAAAGTGGTACTTTCGAGAATCGAGACATTACAATAAACAGTAATGAAAAGGTATTGGTTCTAGTGACCGTAAAAATATTATATTAAGGATTAAAATTAGCGAGGAATCGATCCTTCTTCAGGGCCTGGATATTACAAATAAAACAATTTAGAGAATTGAAACACAGAAATACCAAAAATAAATAATAAATAAATAAAATACAATAAATTATAAAAAATCTTTTGTCTTTGAAAGACTATTGCTTTAAGTAGTGATTTTGGTTAAATAATTTGAACCAACAACTTAACATATTATGTTAACCTCTGTATCAAGTTACAACTATTTTAGATAAGATTTATATTTTTTGAGTTACAGTGGATACAGACAGGTTTTCTGGTGTAAACTCAAAATGAAGCATCTGTATATTAAAATACTCACTTTCTTACTAAGGAGTGTAAGAAAGACGTGATAGAAGGAGATAAGGAGTTGCAGTTTACAAGTGAAGACGCTGAAATGGAGAACTATACTTTATCTTGGAGACAGACAGTTTCCTTTGAATACATCTGCTGCGAAGGAAACGCAAGAGGATAATGTCAGTCGTTGTCTTCTCATTTTAAATTTTTATATTTAAAATTTTTTAAAAACTTATTTCGTTTTAAAAACGAATTTGAATTAAACCTATTTATTTTTGTACACATTATTTTGTTTGTAAAGATAATTTTTGATTTTATAATGTTCACTTTTGTACAAGAGATAACCTGATAAAAGCATTAATATTATTAATATAGTATGAAATAGTTTGTTAAACGCCATTTACAAGAATAATGTTGGAATTTTTACTTAACTTTTTTTTTTTTTTTTTTTTTTTTTTTGTGTTATTTGAAAGGTGCATGTTGTATACTAATGCGGCCGAGGGATGAAGTCCAGTATACAAGCTCTTCTTCTCACCGCTCGCAGGTACAAGTGACTGGATGGCCCTGAAAATGCGGCCGAGGGATGAAGTCCAGTATACAACAATTGGTGACACGGTGTACCCCAAGAAGCTGACTGTCGGTTGTCCCAGTACACATTTATCAGTCCTTAGCGTCAGCCCTCGCTCACTCAGCCGCTGGAACACTACTTTTAGGTGCGCCTCGTGTTCTCGCTCGTCCTTGGACGCAATGAGTATATCGTCCACGTAGACGAACACGAATGGTAGGTCCCTAAAAAGGTGGTCCATGCATCGTTGAAAGGTCTGGGCTGCGTTTCTTAGACCGAACGTCATCTTGACGAACTCGAATAGGCCAAACGGTGTGATTATAGCCGTCTTCGGAATGTCTTCTTCCGCCACTGGTATATGATGGTACGCCTTGTTTATATCCAGAGCCGAGTAAATCTTAGTGCCGTATAACTGAATCGTGAAGTCGTGCAAGTTAGGCACATTGTATCGGTCTGGCACGGTCTTGCTATTCAGCAGGCGGTAGTCACCGCAAGGTCGCAATGTTCCATCCTTCTTCTCAACCACATGCAGTGGGCTGGCCCATGGGCTCTTGGATGGCCGACAGATACCGTCGTTCATCATTTGCTGGAACTCCTCCTTGACAGCTTGATACTTGCCTGGCGGCAATCTGCGCGCCCTGCTGCATACGGGAGGCCCTGTAGTTTCAATGTGATGAAATATCCCGTTGTTTTGCCGTACCTTATGTGAGCCAACCTTCGTTAAAGTAGGGAACTGTAGCAGCAACTCCCTAAATGGTACGTGCGGTGGTACAGTAGATAGCTCTAGTAGCTCCACGACTTCAATGGACCCTATAGTTGCGAGTCCTGTGGTCCGGTCTATTAGACAGCGCTGGGCCAAATCAACCACCAGATTGCTTCCGGCGAGAAAGTCTGCCCCAAGTATGTGCTGCGTGACGTTGGCCACGATGAAATCCCACACGAACAGTCGGCGTAAGCCAAGATCCAAGCTCTTCCTTTGCTCTCCATAAGTTGGGATTGGAGTGCCGTTAGCCGCATACAGGCTGAATCCTGAGTCTCGTTCCCTGGCCTTGTTACAGTTGGGGATGATGGATATCGCCGCGCCCGTGTCCACCAGGTATCTTGTCCCTGTTTTTATGTCAGTGACGAAGAGACGGCGGAATTTATTAGCGGTAGCGGCTTCCGCCTTCCCGTCTACCGCGTCCCATTTGTTGACGGCTGGCTGGTGGTCTCCCATTTGCAAGGTTTCTTGCACTTTGTGGCCTTCTCCCCGAACTTGTGGTGGTAGTAGCAATACCCATCCTTGGGAGCTCCTTGGTCACGGTTCCGGGTCCTACTTCTTCCACGGTTGCTGCGCTGAATGGTAGTGGCCAATGAAGAAAATTGCTCATGCAAATCTTGCAGTTGCTTCTCCAGTCGAGCAAGTCTGTCGCCGTCAGTATCCCTCACAGCGTGAACAGAGGTATTGGAGTCTACCTCCATTACCTTGTCTGCCACAGTGGCCAACTTGTCTAGGTCGTCCTGTTCAATAGCGGCTAGAATCCCTCTCACTCTCTGCGGTAGTGCTCGCAGCCAAACGGTACGTAAGACGCCGTCCGACATCGCTGTACCCGCTTGGTTTTGCATTTGTCGCAACAGCTGTGAAGGAGTCATGTCGCCAAGCTGTGTTTGTTCCAGAAGCCTTAATATCCTTCTCTCCTGGCTTTGACTGTAGATAGCGATCAGTTTTTCCTTCGTTGACGTGTAAGGCACTGGACCAGGTGACTGCACTGAGCCGGCTATTTGTGTAAGCACCTGATATGGTAGCTGACCAACCAGGGCTTGAAATCGTCCAGCCTCGCTCTTGATCTTGAAGGCCCCAAATAGAGCTTCGATTTGTAGAAACCATAATGCTGGATTTTCCTCCCAGAACTGGGGTAACTTCACGAGGCTTACAGCCTCTGTGTCCGGTGCAGGCTCGAGCGGTGCGTCCCTCGCTTCAGTCATCACGTCGGGGTCACCAATTATTGTATACTAATGCGGCCGAGGGATGAAGTCCAGTATACAAGCTCTTCTTCTCACCGCTCGCAGGTACAAGTGACTGGATGGCCCTGAAAAGGACCGTTCACAAAAAAATGTGTCGGCGCTTGACTCGCCTATGGCGCTCCCCAGCGGGGTAGCCGTACAGTTGGGTGGCCCTGAAAAGGGCCGTTCACACTGTTGGTTGAAGTGACTGCGCCGCTCCGAGAATGGCTTGCTCCCAGCGCGAGGCCACAGCAAAAGTGATGTGAGAGGCCCTGAAAAGGGCCGTTCGCTAATACCAGTCAACCGGCTTTGGGAGCCCCGGCAGTGTGGCCAGCACCCCGATAAACCCCGGTACCAATTGGCCTGGTCCTCGCTCGTATCTCACACTGTGGCAGCGCTGGTGATTTGGCTTGCCTCCGTAGCTGGCGAACTGCAGCGGCTCGTGTGCTGGGCTTGGTCCTCGCTCTTGTCTCGCACTGCGGCAGCGCTGGCGTTCGGCTCGCCTTCGTAGCTGGTAAACCAAGGCGTCTCGTGTGCTGCACTTCCTTCTTTCTTCTTTCTTCACAATACAGGGGTTAAGTGATCGATTTTTTGTTCTGGTCCGGACAGTGAGGTCCTTTGGCCGGTACAGAGATCCAGGTTGAGAGTAAGGCCCAGTCAGCAATCTTCCAGCTAAGGTAGCTATTGTGGATGTTTTCCCGTTGAAAAATTATCTTGGACTGATGCAGACACGGCCGATTCTGCCCTTTTTATAGCGAAGTCGACCGTGCTGCGCCCTGGCGTCGCGACTGCGTCGCTATCTCTGTACCGTCCAAAGAACCACACTGCCATTCCAGAGTCTTGAGAAAGACTTTTTAAAATGGGCTATTTGCCTCTTTTCCTTTTTTATTTTTCTTTGATAAGCAATCATATGTACATATAAAAATTATTTTTTTTCTATTTACAAAAATTATGTAGCTGTTCAATTATGCAGCAAAGTGAAGTTGGGGTTCCAACAGTGCACAACATCTAAGGTCCTTCGCACCTGTTTTCTTATTTCTGATGGACACTATACTGATTATGTTAAACTACTAGTTACCTAACGAAGAAAACCGATCGACAACTGTCCTAACATATAAATAAATCGCACCTATATTGTTTCTATATCTACTTGGGGTGGAGTACTTGATATTCCTCGCACCCCTCACGGATCATAGCCTAAGTAAAACTAATATGTACATTTACTCTGGTTTACACATGATTTCGCATTCATACAGACAAACATACCAATAAATACTTACATACTTAAATGCGCTCATATTAATAAATATTCCCAAGCAAATAAATACATACACGCATTAAAAATGGACAATCATATCACACATATACGCACTAAACTAAAATTCGGGTGGAGTACTCAATATTCCTCTCACCCTAAACAGAAACTAAACCTAAACTAACATATTTATAATTTACACTACATTTTTTCGTACCATTCATACCTTGCCGGGGTGCCAAACCCGACACAGACCCACCCCTCCAGAAGACAGTGGCTCCCAATTATGTACATTTAAAGTACAGGAAAGGCGTCCTGTAGAGAAGAAGTTTGCCACCCCTATCCCGACATTGGCCCCCCGCACTCATTCATACAACCATTCTTACAGCCTAAGTCTAAATCTTACATAAATTAATCCTACTTATAGACCTAAACAAAAGAGAAACCTATATCATCGATTTAAGCGAGTCTAATATAAATTTTCAGCATAGTGTCCATTAAATTAGATGCATTAAATTAATTTCTTGTAGAAACTGCAGCGCTTTTTGTACATTGTTTTCATTGTCACTTAGAATTTCCTTAATGTTATTTCCTAAGTTTACTCTCCCTTTTGCTTCACTGTACATAGTGCATTTAGTGAATATATGGAGGACTGTTAGCGGAGCATCGCAGTTTGCGCACACTGGCGGTGATTCTTTTCTAAAAAATTTTTTTTAAATTTAGGTGTGTCAAAGCACTCAGTCTTTTTTATATTTTTAATAAATTTACCAAATAATAAAGATTAACACCATTAAATGGCAAAAAATGTTTGGGCCATTGAATAATAAATTAATTTATTTTAGAAGCCATTTTGAATAACTCCGTGCTCTAATGTTAATTGTAGCATAATTCAATTTAAATTTATTAAATTTATATTATAAACGGTATTTATTTTAAAAAAATGTACATTATTTCATCGCATTTCTCCACTTCCATCGAGTTGTGCAGTGAACTCGATTCATACAATGAAATAGTTTGAAATATAAAAGAGCAAAAATTGTTGACAATTATTTCTAATAAAGTATTTATCAAGTTATTTTGGTGGTTATTCTACACACTGGGCTCAACCCTCATATTGTAGAAATTTCTTAACCAAGCTTGGCATACTTTCTTAGCATCTTCTCACCAATGTTACTTAAATTATGTGTGTGGCATAGCGAGGTTTATTAATTTAATATTCATCCTTAATTTGTCTCGAAGGATAAATATTTGGCCTACTTATGATAGCATTCCTTTTTTGATGTATGAGTTATTGGTCCACCAATACTGGGGATTGAACAAAAATCTTGTAAACCTTGTCCTTTAGACTTCAAAAAAATTGATCCATTATTGAGTTTAGTCATAATCTTATTAGGCAATTTCTTATGGTAGTTTGCACACAGATCTTTCATTAGTACATTTTTCTTCTTTTTTTTTTAAAGCTAATTGGTAAAAAAGATAAATATTTGTAAAAGAAACGTCAATATTTGTCAATATCCAGTGCTATAGCAAGTATGGCTCTAGAGAAATCAACTCTATTTACTTTTGCTTCTAAACTTGCTTTGCTATTTACAATTGAAGGCAGAAATATCTTTACGTTGAACTTTATTTCTTTCACTATGAATTTTACAAAAATTTGTAGCAGAAGGTAAGGGAGTTTTATAATTTTAGTATTCTATTAAGTATGGGAAATAATTGTTCCTAATTTCAATTAAAAGTTATATTTGTTTATTAAGCATGAGCCCATTTAGAATTCTGTAGCGTAATGCTGTTCTCTGAATGCGGAAAAAATAAAATTAAATATTCAAAATACGTATAACTTCATACAAGGTAATTAGATGGACGGTAATACTCGTAGATAAAAAATAACTCAAAACTAACGGCTATTTCACATTTTTTTTTCAAAACTAAAGTAAAATAAAGGTTCTATAGAAAAGAATCGCAAATCTAACAAGGCCAAAAAATATTGTTTATTGTAGGCGCCACGGTAGCCGAGCGGGTTAGAGGCGAGACCTGCGAACAATGTGTGTATTGTGGTACTGGGTTCGATTCCCCAGTCCCTAGGCCTTGGATTTTATTTTAATGGTTAATAAAAGAAATTTACAGTAAAGTATGTTTGCTAGTCGCCTCCGTCCACGACACCTAATTGATAGTTGGACGTTAAGCCTCGCCTGAAAAAATAGGCGATTATTTTACTTTACCAATTTCGGTCATTCGATCTCTGAGCAGTGATTCTCTTTGGCATGCAAATGTGCCGCCAAATTTTAGAAATACATACAATAAAAATTATAACACTTCTTTTTTTTTTATTACGAATATCTATGTATATGTTAAAATTATTTAATAAAAGCATAAACAATTATAAAAAGTGTATTATGGATAAGTAAAATACTTTTAAAAACTTCATCTTATTATTAGTGTACCGCCAAAATTTTGAAATTGTTAAAAGTGTGCCGCGACAACAAAAAAAAGTTGAGAATCACTGGGCGCATTCAGCAGACAAGAGCGCTACGGAACTATCCGCTGAATGTCGCACTTTTAGCATCGCTCTCACAACATGTTGTGGGAGCGGAAATTTTCTATGCTACTTCGACGGAGCGGTGATCGCTACTAGCAAAGTACGTGTATTTATAAAAACAATTTTGAAATTTTTCCAATTTTTTTGGGTAATTAAACGCAACTCTCCCAAAATTACCAAATAATTATTAAACCTTCTTGTTTGTAACAGATGTAAAATTATTTTTTAGTCATTTCGTGTATGCTTAAGAACATCCAAAGCTCTTAACATTTGACTTTTCTTAGAAAAATCACTCGGAAAACTACTAATTTCCCGATATTAAGAAATATACTAGCTTTACTGCCTTGGCAGTATTTTTAGTTGAAATGGGGATGAAAAAATACATAAAAGTGACCTATCGCGTGCTATCTTTCTCTTTGATAACAAGTTAAAAAATTGAAATATGATTAATAAATAACAGATTTTGAAATGGCCTAGCACTTTTTAATTTAAAAGACGAGTTGTTTTTTATTGGACCGATTCCCCGCCAATATTAATTCGAAAAAATGTTATGTTTAGGTTATATTAGTAGCAGAGCGTTCAGAGAAATAAAGCGCTCCCTTTGGGAGCGATCTGGTAGCGCTCTTGTCTGCTGAATGCGGCCATCTTCACAGCTTATTGACAATATAATTATTTTTTACATTGTTATTCTAAAGTTATTGTATCTTCTGTCCAGTCTGCTTATGTGTTCGGTTTTAAATGTTTGGTTTGTCTGAAAAAAAGTAAAAGAAAATAATGGTTGAAATAGGCAATATTCTTTCTTTCCTTCAACACGAGTTATTTGTATTGTACAAATGAGGTAAGTTACCTTTTTTTTCTCTTTTTCAATTGAAAAGACTTGTTTTTATGAGTTCTTTTATTAATTTTTCTTTTTCCGCAAACTTTTAATAATCTAACAAAACTAAATTATAAACTTGGACAACAAAAGTACTAACCCGCCGAAGGTTAGGTTAGGCTATTAAATTTAGAATATTTAATTAACTTCACCTTTAGAAGGGTAAAATTAAGAAACAAATAATTAAAAGTTGCTAACTTATATTATAAGGTATAAAATATTTGTAGCAGAATAATAGAATTTGATTCTTTAACTCCTCGAAGTTGTTATCAACCAAACTGAAATTATTGACTGAATGACAAGCTTACATTTCTACCCCAAAATAGCAATTTTTTTGATATTGATTTTATAGTTATTACAAAAAATAGTTCCCATAACTTCAATTTAGTAGCTAATATTATATTTGTTCAAAGTCAGTTATTTATTCGTTTTCTGTAATTTATTTAGTTTTAAGAGTAATATTCTTCACTACATCGTGAATTTAGTTAGTTTAAAATTGAAAGTATTGAATAATTATTTTAAAATGATGATGCACAGCATCAATACTTTTAAAATGCAATACTATGTCAAATTTCGAAATAAATGGGCCTTTAATTCATAAAAATAAGTTCACGCGGTGATAATATGAAACGATTGCAACACTTCCCTTAATAGGTGTAAGAGCAGATCGTCGCTTTAATAATTACGTAGGGGATTCTTAATCCTTTCATTCTGCCAAATTTTTATCAAAATCGGGCTAAGATTTACACAGAGTTATATATAATAATAATTTTGGAGGGGGGGGCCTTACATAAAGGGGGCTAACTCCTCTCCTATTTAATGTACAGTGTCGTGACCCACAAAAGGCACATCTACATAAAATTCCGAATCGAATGACACCTCATTCATGAAAATCGGTTCGCGCGTTTAGGCGCTATGTTGTTTACAAAAAAAAGGGTAACAAGAAGAACAAGAACATTTTCTGAAAATGCCATTTTTGCCCATTTTCAGCAACGTATTTCTCGAAATCTATTTAATCTATGTTGTTGCAACAAAATTATAGTTATAAAGGAGGGTTTGGAGTAAGATTTAAAGAAAATTTGGGAATTTTATCTTTTATAGAAAAAGAGAAAAAAATTGTCAAAGTTGGGTGTTTTTCAACGTTACACTATTTTCGTGCAGTTTTTGACGATCAACCCTTATACGAGGGTCGTTTGAAAAGTCCGTGCAAAAATAAAAACTACTTAATTTTTTGGGGTAAACCTTTTTTATTTTTCAACATAGTCTCCTTTTAGGCTTATACACTTCGTCCAACGCTGCTCTAGTTTGTTGATCCCTTCCGAATAATAGGATTTGTCCAAGTCTGAAAAATAGCCATTCGTTTCTGCAATCACCTCCTCGTTTGAATAAAATCTTTTTCCCGCCAGCCATTTCTTCATATTGGGGAACAAATAGTAGTCCGAGGGAGCCAAGTCTGGAGAATAGGAGAGATGTGAAACGAGTTGGAACCCTATTTCCATTAATTTTGCGACCACAACTGCTGAGGTGTGAGCTGGTGCGTTGTCGTGATGGAAAAGGACTTTTTTGTGGGCCAATCGTGGGCGTTTTTCTTGCAGCTCGGTTTTCAAACGGTCCAATAACGATGAATAATATGCACCTGTAATAGTTTTACCCTTTTCCAGATAGTCGATGAGGATTATTCCTTGCGAATCCCAAAAGACAGTCGCCATAATCTTTCCGGCCGAAGGAACGGTCTTCGCCTTTTTTGGCGCAGATTCCCCCTTGGTAACCCATTGTTTAGATTGTTCTTTGGTCTCAGGAGTGTAGTGATGTATCCATGTTTCATCCACAGTGACGAAACGACGCTTAAAGTCCTGCGGATTCTTCTGGAACAGCTGCGAACCGTCCTTGCAACACTTCACACGATTTCGTTTTTGGTCAAGCGTGAGCAATCGCGGCACCCATCTTGCGGATAGCTTTGTCATGTCCAAATGTTGATGCAAAATATTATGTACCCGTTCATTCGAGATGCCCACAGCACTAGCAATCTCACGCACCTTCACTCTTCTGTCATCCATCACCATATCATGGATTTTATCAATGATTTCTGGAGTAGCAACCTCAACAGGGCGTCCAGAACGTTCAGCGTCACTTGTGCCCATATGGCCACTCCGAAAATTTTGAAACCACTTATAAACTGTTCTAATCGAATGTTTATAAACGTTTATCAAGCTTCTCTTTAGTCTCCTGAGGCGTTTTGCCTTTCATAAAGTAGTGTTTAATCAACACACGAAATTCTTTTTCGTCCATTTTTTGAAAATCACTCGACTTCCTCGATTCAAACGAATGCCAAACACAAAGAAATAGACCGATCTGGCTGAAACTTGGTGTGTGTTCTTCCAAGAGATGCTACTAACTAAACATAACCTCGATACGCGCCAGTAGTGCTATCTCTCTGACTTTGCACGGACTTTTCAAACGACCCTCGTAATTAATCAATTTTCTTGCGTATCCAGAAAAAAATTCTCTGATTTATCACTTGGTGTTTGAAAAACATAAGCGGCTACAAAGTTGAACTGAATCGTTTATTGAAACCATAGCTTTACTGCCCATAGAATTGGCCCAAAACTTTCCACACCTGGTAAACCAATACGTATCATTTGATTTGATAAACCGAAACAAAATATAAATATAAATTGTATTTAAGGAACATTGGAAAATAACTATTAATTTAAGTTTTAACTACTTGTAAGTTCTCGCATTATTAACTACTGTATACTTCAATATCACCAAAATTATATATTAAACAGTTTCGCCTAACTTTGTAGTAACATTACAGTTGATTACTTGGGGAAATACTTTTACGATTTTCACTAATTTAACTTTTCAAATCAATTAATTATTATCAAGTTTCGGCTAATTGCTTTCCCTTATTCTGTAGATAATGTTATGGAGTTCTATCCCATCTAATGTAATGAAATAATCTGTGCTAAGGAGCTTAATGCTAAAGAACAAGTGCCAATAAAGTGTAGCAATCTTAAGTCTTTATCCAGATCTGAACAATACAGGTCGTAGGGTTTTAATTACTTTTCATTCCATTCCTATAGACAGCTGATCGCTTCTTGTTTCTTATTACTTTACTGCTCCTAAATAAATCACAATTTCTAAAATGAGATTTCTACTGGTGCATTCTATCGCTTTTGGTAGATCTTCATCGGGTACATTTACTGTCTACGAGGGTCGTTTGAAAAGTCCGTGCAAAGTCAGAGAGATAGCACTACTGGCGCGTATCGAGGTTATGTTTAGTTAGTAGCATCTCTTGGAAGACACACACCAAGTTTCAGCCAGATCGGTCTATTTCTTTGTGTTTGGCATTCGTTTGAATCGAGGAAGTCGAGTGATTTTCAAAAAATGGAAGAAAAAGAATTTCGTGTGTTGATTAAACACTACTTTATGAAAGGCAAAACGCCTCAGGAGACTAAAGAGAAGCTTGATAAACATTATGGTGACTCTGCACCTTCGATTAGAACAGTTTATAAGTGGTTTCAAAATTTTCGGAGTGGCCATATGGGCACAAGTGACGCTGAACGTTCTGGACGCCCTGTTGAGGTTGCTACTCCAGAAATCATTGATAAAATCCATGATATGGTGATGGATGACAGAAGAGTGAAGGTGCGTGAGATTGCTAGTGCTGTGGGCATCTCGAATGAAGGGGTACATAATATTTTGCATCAACATTTGGACATGACAAAGCTATCCGCAAGATGGGTGCCGCGATTGCTCACGCTTGACCAAAAACGAAATCGTGTGAAGTGTTGCAAGGACGGTTTGCAGCTGTTCCAGAAGAATCCGCAGGACTTTAAGCGTCGTTTCGTCACTGTGGATGAAACATGGATACATCACTACACTCTTGAGACCAAAGAACAATCTAAACAATGGGTTACCAAGGGGAAATCTGCGCCAAAAAAGGCGAAGACCGTTCCTTCGGCCGGAAAGATTATGCCGACTGTCTTTTGGGATTCGCAAGGAATAATCCTCATCGACTATCTGGAAAAGGGTAAAACTATTACAGGTGCATATTATTCATCGTTATTGGACCGTTTGAAAACCGAGCTGCAAGAAAAACGCCCACGATTGGCCCACAAAAAAGTCCTTTTCCATCACGACAACGCACCAGCTCACACCTCAGCAGTTGTGGTCGCAAAATTAATGGAAATAGGGTTCCAACTCGTTTCACATCCCCCTATTCTTCAGACTTGGCTCCCTCGGACTACCATTTGTTCCCCAATATGAAGAAATGGCTGGCGGGAAAAAGATTTTATTCAAACGAGGAGGTGATTGCAGAAACGAATGGCTATTTTTCAGACTTGGACAAATCCTATTATTCGGAAGGGATGAACAAACTAGAGCAGCGTTGGACGAAGTGTATAAGCCTAAAAGGAGACTATGTTGAAAAATAAAAAAGGTTTACCCCAAAAAATTAAGTAGTTTTTATTTTTGCACGGACTTTTCAAACGACCCTCGTACTGTCTATGTGCAACGCTAAACCTTTTAGGTTTATCTTGCATACTAGGTCTGTAAATTAAGTAATGAGACTGATTTTTTTATTCAGAAAGAATTACAATTCTAAAGGGTGATCCATTTAAAACGCACCAATCGCTAATAACTTTTTAGGAAAGCGGAATGTTGAAAAAACCCACTAAGTAAACTATATGTTTTTTTGGGTCTAGTTTCCAAATTTTTCACCCCCGATGCTGTATCTTCATTTTTGGCGGAGTTACGGCCAAAAAAACTGATCAAGGGTTCATAAGAACCACTGGTTTTGACAATGATTATGAAAACTACATAAAAAAACTGTGAAAAATGACGTTAACCCCGTTTCGATATCCTTATTCGCCTGACTTGAGTCCTTGTGACTTTTTTTCTCTTCCCGAAGTTGAAAAATCACCCGCAAGGTGGTACTCATTTTGGGAAAGTCGAAAAAATTCAAACGGCTGTAACCGACCAGCTGAAGGCTATTCCAGTATCGGAGTTCGAGCACTGCTATGAGGAGTGGAAGAAACGTCTCCAGCGCTGTGTGGCTTCAGAAGGAAGTTATTTTAAAGGTGACAATATAGAATTGTAATTCTTTTTGAATAAAAAAATCAGTCCCATTACTTAATTTAGAGACCTCGTAATTCTTTTTCCGTCGTGTAACTTTTCCGTCTAAGTGTGTTATACTTACCTGACAAACCAGAACCTGATTTCGTTGGATATTAGATTGGAAATAGATAAGTGAAATAGATAAGTAGATAAGCTCTTTTAAACACGAAAAAGTTGGGCTAGAATATGGATTTAGTCTATTGTAATTAAAATGCATTTAATTTTCCTTGAATTAAGGTGCACATCTTATTTATCAGCGTAGTTTTTATCCACCATTATTGCGATTATTATGCAACCGCGTTATTTTTGGTTGCAGAAATTTTGCAATACCACAACACTTGTGAGGGCTCCCTAGTCCTATCATTACCTCCACGTTATTGTATATGTAAACAATAATTTTTTTTAAGGTTCAACAACCCTAAAATTTATCGAACAATCTACATTTCTCGTTTTTTGACTTAACTTTGGCTGTTTTCTAGATTTTTTTTTTTTGAAATTAACTGTCAGTTTGATAGTTTATAAAGTTAACCATTTGGAGCTAAGTACTCTGTGGAGCCTGCATTAACTTCGAGGATCTGTATCATCTTCTTATTTCTTGTCCTGTTTATTCACCAATAATATTTGCTCATTCACATTCTTTATTATTTTAGTATTTTTCAATATTCTGATTATCTTCTGATCCTGCAGACTTCTAACAAAGTAAATTTGATTAATTTGTAAAACTTTTTATGCTGAGGCATTGAAACAGAGCTTTTTGTTATAGAATGAGTTAAACAGTAAAACTAGCTTTTTCATATTTGTTCCTTTCTTTTAATTTGTATTGCATACCATGAACATACTCGTTTTTGTTTTTTAAATAAAAACTCTTTTTACAGGGCGATGCCCTGTAAATAAACAAATAATAATAAATAATAGTCCCTGAACACTAAAATTACTAAGGGAAGCGATAAACTATGCGGTTAGCATATTGGATTCCCACTTGGAGTTCCCGGGTTCGAATTCAGCGGTTGACCCTTAGATTTTTTTCTCTTCCTAGGAGCTTCTTACTGCTCACTTTCCGGTGATGGAATAGTGTTGTCTGTAACGAGAGAGCACTTTCCGGAAGCCGGCAGTGCACTGAAAAATGTTACGGGCGACAATAAACGAGCCTTAAGTACAGATAATAATAATAATAAATAATCTAAAGCCCTGTTCTATGCTCTAAAAACGCCTAACGATACATCAAGAACACCATCGGGCTTTATTGCTTCTGCTCGAGCAAGGAAATGGTGACATTTTATGAACTAAACCAAAAATTGAACTATTTGATATTTATTGTTAAGTTTACAATCTATTTAGCCATGAACAGACAAGACAGAAGACACACCAACCCTGTAATGTAAAAATATTACTTTGTAAACTAGCCCTGAAACTGGACCTAGTCCCTAGGTCGAAAGCTCGGCATAATAAATGTATCACGACTGAAATGGCAATTATTTTTTCATCCTATTGAAACTTACAATCTAAGAGATCTTTCCAGTTCCAATTAAGAATTAAAGATGTACGTAGAGGTTCTATAGATGCGTTAAAGTAGCCAATATCTTTGGTGTTAAACTGACTTCTTCCCCAAGGGAATAACTGACCATTACATTCCTTTCAAGAATTGCAACATCCTGTTTCTACTGACAGCAGGAAATACTACGATGGCGTCAAATCATCGAAATTAACTTTCGAGTTATATATTTCTTGAGTTATATATTTAGTTGATTTTGTCTAACGTAGTTTATGATGGTTTATGGTATCACTGGCCGGTTTTGGAGTTTCATCAAAGAACAGAGGTTGATTAATCCAGTTTCTTATTCAAATTATTTTCAGCCTGTTAGAAAATATAGGATTTTGCTGTTGCTGTGGATACAGATCATGCATGATTGCTGCAAACTATACATAATACAGGGTGATCCATTTAAAACGCACTAATCGCTAATAACTTTTTAGGAAAGCGGAATTTCGAATAAACCTATGAAATAAACTATATGTATTTTTTGGTCTAGTTTTCAAATTTTTCACCCCCCGATCCTGTATCTTCATTTTTGGCGGAGTACGGGCGAAAACCTGACCGGGATTTCATAAGGACCACTGGTTTTGACAATAATTATGAAAACTACATAAAAAATTGTGAAAAATGACGTTAACCCCGTTTTGATATCCCTAATATTTGTCGAGATAATTAAGACCAAAATTACAATTTTATCTATTCGTGAACGGTTCTCAATATTAATTTTCCACCAGAAATACACGTTTTGAGAGGTCCTCTGCCAGCAAAAAGTGTTATTTGTGACGCAAAGAAAAAAAATAATATTAATTGGAGACTTTAAAAAATGTAGTGTAATGTAATGGTTGTGGGTGAATCAGGATAAATTTGTTTTATCATCAAATAAAAGCAACCATCCTGTATGCAAGCAAGTACCCTGTATGCAAGACTTCATGACCTATGATTACGGTAAGAATATCTTGCCAGGATGTTAGTCTAGTGATCAAGAGCGTGGCTTTGTAAGTGGGAGATCCCCAGTTCGAATCCCGCTTATGCAGTCATTCATAATACTTAGTACATCAACATTTAAATAAAATGTTGACATACGCAGGATTCGAACTAGGGATCTCCCACTTACAAAACCACGCTCTTGACCACTAGACCAACACCCTGGCAAGATATTCTAACCATAATCATAGGTCAAGAAGTCTAGCATACGGGGGTACATTAAAATGATGTGATGGTTGCTTTTATTTGATTATAAAGCAAGCTTATCCTGATTCGCCCACAACCATTACATTACACTACATTTTTTAAAAATCTTCAATTATTATTATTTTTGTTCTTTGCATCACAAATAACATTTTTTGCTGGCAGAGGACCTCCCAAAACGTGTATTTCTGGTGGAAAATTAATATTGAAAACCGATCACGAATAAGATAAAATTGTAACTCTGATCTTAAATATCTCAACAAATATTAGGGATATCGAAACGAGCTTAACGTCATTTTTCACAATTTTTTATGTAGTTTTCATAGTCATTATCAAAATTAGTGGTCCTTATGAAACCTTGATCAGTTTTTTGGCTGTAACTCCGCCAAAAATGAAGATACAGCATCGGGAGTGAAAAATTTGGAAACTAGTCCCAAAAAAACATATAGTTTACTTCGTGGGTTTTTTCGGGATCCCGCTTTCCTAAAAAGTTATTAGCGATTGGTGCGTTTTAAATGGATCACCCCGTATATAGTTTTATTCATTATCAGAGTTAAGTGAAATATATTATAAGTTAATCAAATTACAACTTTTAATAAACGTTTGTTGTTTTTTTAACTTTTGTGCCGCTCTGTCATAAACACATCATTAAAACTCAAATGCTAATTCCATTGTAGCTTTTGAATTAAAAAACTCTTATTTTAGCCTTGAAAGCACCACTTAGCGCTAGCATGCTAAAAGCATTATAATAATGGTAATAATAATAACAGAACAGGCGAATGAAAGCGTTAAAAGTTTGAAAAGAATGCATGGCCCGTGACTGATCCACAAAACGTGACTCATGTTTCAAAAAGGCAATTACGAATCTTCTTGGATATTGATTTCAAAAAAAATATATAATGCAAATGTGCTTCACTTCATTGGCAAATTGAAATTAAAAATTGGTATTGTACGACTTACCCATACCGCAATCTATGTTATTAAATGTTTTTGAAAATTACAAATTACAGTAAAAACTAGAAAAATTAAAACTACCGCACTATACAGTGGCGTTCCAAGTAAACTAACTTTGTTGCAACTAAGGATTTTGCCAACACAATCAATACGCTTCAATTTCATACAGGTTATAGAACCATACAATATACTGTAACGGCATTTTAGGATGTGCATATCTGCATGCATCAGCTTAAAAGAAAGGAAATGTAAAAAAAAAGGGAATTAGCTATGCGGTTAGCGTACTGGATCCCCACGAGGAGGACCCGGGTTCGAATCCAGCTGCTGACAGATTTTTCTCTTTCTCGGAGCTTCTGACAGCTCACTGTACTGGTGATTGGACAGTGTTGTCCGTAACGAGAAGCTGACAATGTACTGAAAAACCATAGCTATGGGGCGCCAGTAATCTCAGATGTTGACGCGCCTTAAATCATAGAAAGAGGAAAATAAATAATAAATATATATACTGAATAGTTTAATGCACTTATATGGTGAATTATGCTGTAAAATGCACTTCCTCACTTCATGCTTCGTGTTACGTGAAAAATAATAATAATAATAATAATAATAATAATAATAATAATAATAATAAAAACACAGACTTGTAAATCCCAATTTTTTCGTACACATACGACTTCGAACACACTAATAAATATTTTTAATGAAAAATCCATATCTAAAATCTCCACGATTCCAATATATTTTCCTGTTTTACAAGTATATGATAAAGAAAATATATTACTAATCAATAATATAAATATCTCCAAGAAGTCCGCGTCTGCAAAAGAAAATACACTTTATTGCTCAAATTATAATATGCAATCTAAAAGTTTCCTCAATGAAACTGAGGTGAATACAAAAAAAGAGTCTTGTATTTTATTGAATTTGTTTAAAAAAAAAACAAATTCAATTTATGCTAATATTTAAAGTATTATTGGTAGTTGCCAATATTTCAGCGAGCTTCCTTGTCAATACCATTCCTTAGGTTTGCAAGAAAAATGAATTCTGGAATTACAGCTGTGACTTACACAAAAATTATTGAATCACCGGCTCAGATCGAAGTAAATGATAATTTCAGTGGGCCAAATCGGTACACTATGCATGATGAGGTAACAGTTCCCTGTTTTAAGTGAACTCTTTATTTTAAACTATGTTTTCTAATAGTCGGAGCTTGGGGTAAGTGTTGGCCTAGTGGTCGAAGAGCTTGGCTTTGTGAGTGGGAGGATCACCAGTTCGAATCCTGTGTATGGCTACATTTTTTTTTGTTAGTAAAAATTAATTATATTAACCTATGAACTTCCGTTCCCCGCCCACTGACACCTAATTGGTAGTTGGACGATAAGCCACGCCTGAAAAAATGGACGATTACTTTACTTTACTAGTCTGAGCTTATTTATTGGGCGCAACTTAATCTATCGTTTTCTATAGATGCACCATAGAACAAGCTTTTTTTTTTAAGGCCCAAAAATTATTAATATTGCGTTGGTGTCTAATTAGGCTATAAAATAAGTAAGGGGTGTTTAGAGGAGAGAGTAATGTAGATTAGATTAGATTAGATTAGGGCGGCCTCAATGCCTAAGCCACTACGACCCCTTTGGATCTATTGTGGCTCCCCTCACTCTAAAGCTCACCCTCCAGACCTGTCCTTTTAATCAGACTCTTGATGCTGGGGGTAAAGCTCACCAGGCCTTGGTTTTTCCTCCCCTGAGGAGTAACATCCTTAGCCAGAGACGAGCCCCTCACACTAACACAACACGTGCAGTGCCGTTTCCTCCTCTTCCAGACAGAACCTATAAAGGCTATCACCTGCCAGGCCCATGCGATGCATGTGTTTACTGAGCCTGCAGTGGCCCAGTTAATAGGCCTACAATCATCCTTATAGCCCCTAATAGCCTTTAATGAACTCCTTCGCCTGTCTCTGCCCAGTGCTGGGAAGCCACCACTCCTGAGACCTACTCTGCACCCATAAGTTAATGGTCGCAGTCTTAACACACTTCGGAACCCCAAAACAGGGCTCCGGGCCAACGAAGTGTACCGCAAAGCCTTCCCGGGCCAATAAATCTGCCGCTTCGTTTCCCTTATGTCCTGAATGACCAGGTACCCAAACCAGAAAGACCTTATTTTGGTCACTAATTTCTTTCAGGGCACCCAGATAGTCCCAAATCAGCCTTGAGTTGACCTGGTAGGAACTAATAGCTCGTAGAGCAGCCTGACTGTCCGAGAAAATTACGACCTTAGAATTAATAATTCCTCGCTAGAGTAAAGTAAAGTAATTGCCTATTTTTTGAGGTGGGCTTTACGTCCAACTACCAAATTAGGTGTCGTGGACGGAGGCGACTAGCAAACATACTTTACTGTAAATTTCTTTTATTAACCATTGTATAAAATCGAAGGCCTAAGACCGGGAATCGAACCCAGTACCACAATTATCATATTAGCTTTACAGGTCTCACCTCTAACCGCTCGGCTACTAGTGGCGCCTGATTCACTAAATTAATTGCATTTTAATTTTTTTCTGCAACGCTACCGAAGGCATTTGTAGAAAGTGAACAGCACGATAACATTTATCCACACTAAAATCTATCTATCGGCAGGATGAAAATAATGTAGCACAGATCTTCGGCCGACATAACCTCCATATTGCATAAAGGCTGGTGTCCAGCGATTATTGATTCTAAAGCATGGTTCTGCAGGTGCTTTTTTTTTTTGCAGGTTTAATGGATGTCCTTTCTTTAGGTCAAGGAGGGCACACCCCCAACGCATGGCCACGTAGAGCTTTCCCATTTGTTCAAGGCAAATTTCCATGATAAAGGATTTAGCGTTCAGGTAGAGTTATAGGCGATCCGGGTGGGGTTTGGCCGCGCTAACCACCAATATCTTGTTACATTGTTCCGGGTAGCGTTTGAAACACTGCGATGCCCTAGGCAATAGCAATTTATTCAGCTATACTGCTATTTATTTACTTTTTTAATGAAACGGTAAGATTAATATATTTATAAAATTGAAGCTTTATAAAAATGTAGGAGGAGCACCAAAAAGTTTATAATAAAATGGACGACGGTAAAGAAAGTTTGGAACCCACGAACTTGTCTATTGGCCATTGCCAGTTAGATTTACTTTTCAGCTCACGTATCAATTCGATCACCCAGTAACATTTTCAAGTAGTCTCTGGCGAATTTCTAAGCCTGCAGTCCACTCATAATGATCCTATCTACACACACTTTTTAATTTCTCTTATTCTTAGACACAGGAAGTGCTGCAATCGTTTCAAAAATTACTTCCCTAGTAGGTGTATCAGCATTATGACATTTTAGGTTCACGTAGGTGAACACTTAACGTTTAAACACTTCTTTGTGCTAAATTTTATCAAAATCAGGCCAAGCTTTATAGAAATATATAGAAATAATAGTTTTGGAGAGGGCCTTACTGGCGTGGGGCTGATTCCCCTTCTTAAGAGGCACAACTAAAATGCAAATCTTTCGATTTGCAAAAATTTCGATTCGAATGACACGCGTCGATTCATGAAAATCGATATACGCCTCGATAATTGGCTGATATTTATAGAGTTATTAGCAATTATAATTTGTTAGGGGCCTTACATACATGGGGCTAACTCCTTTCTCATTCAATGTACAGCGTTGAGATCCCCTAAAACGCACATCTACACGAAATTCCTGAATAGAATGACACCTCATTCATGAAAAATCGGTTCGTGAATTTAGGCTATATTGATTACTGAAAAGGTAACAACAACAAGAACAAGAACAATTTTTTGAAATTGCCGTATTGGCTTATTTTCAGCAACTTCTTTCTCGAAATCTATAAGAACTGGGTTGTTGTAAAAAAATTACAGTTATAAAGAAGAATTTGCCCTATATTATAAAGGAAATTTGGGAATTTTATTTTTTATAGAAAAAGAGAAAAAAAAAATTGTCAAAGTTTGGTGTTTTTTAACGTTACGCTTTTAACATACGAGGGTCGTTTGAAAAGTCCGTGCAAAGTCAGAGAGATAGCACTACTGGCGCGTATCGAGGTTATGTTTAGTTAGTAGCATCTCTTGGAAGAACACACACCAAGTTTCAGCCAGATCGGTCTATTTCTTTGTGTTTGGCATTCGTTTGAATCGAGGAAGTCGAGTGATTTTCAAAAAATGGACGAAAAAGAATTTCGTGTGTTGATTAAGCACTACTTTATGAAAGGCAAAACGCCTCAGGAGACTAAAGAGAAGCTTGATAAACGTGTATAAACCTTCGATTAGAACAGTTTATAAGTGGTTTCAAAATTTTCGGAGTGGCCATATGGGCACAAGTGACGCTGAACGTTCTGGACGCCCTGTTGAGGTTACTACTCCAGAAATCATTGATAAAATCCATGATATGGTGATGGATGACAGAAGAGTGAAGGTGCGTGAGATTGCTAGTGCTGTGGGCATCTCGAATGAACGGGTACATAATATTTTGCATCAACATTTGGACATGACAAAGCTATTCGCAAGATGGGTGCCGCGATTGCTCACGCTTGACCAAAAACGAAATCGTGTGAAGTGTTGCAAGGACGGTTTGCAGCTGTTCCAGAAGAATCCGCAGGACTTTAAGCGTCGTTTCGTCACTGTGGATGAAACATGGCTACATCACTACACTCCTGAGACCAAAGAACAATCTAAACAATGGGTTTCCAAGGGGGAATCTGCGCCAAAAAAGGCGAAGACCGTTCCTTCGGCCGGAAAGATTATGGCGACTGTCTTTTGGGATTCGCAAGGAATAATCCTCATCGACTATCTGGAAAAGGGTAAAACTATTACAGGTGCATATTATTCATCGTTATTGGACCGTTTGAAAACCGAGCTGCAAGAAAAACGCCCACGATTGGCCCACAAAAAAGTCCTTTTCCATCACGACAACGCACCAGCTCACACCTCAGCAGTTGTGGTCGCAAAATTAATGAAAATAGGGTTCCAACTCGTTTCACATCCCCCCTATTCTCCAGACTTGGCTCCCTCGGACTACTATTTGTTCCCCAATATGAAGAAATGGCTGGCGGGAAAAAGATTTTATTCAAACGAGGAGGTGATTGCAGAAACGAATGGCTATTTTTCAGACTTAGACAAATCCTATTATTCGGAAGGTATCAACAAACTAGAGCAGCGTTGGACGAAGTGTATAAGCCTAAAAGGAGACTATGTTGAAAAATAAAAAAGGTTTACCCCAAAAAATTAAGTAGTTTTTTTTTTTGCACGGACTTTTCAAACGACCCTCGTACAGTGCAGTTTTTGGAAGATTAACCCTTATATACAACTGCCCTACCTGGACAGTTTTAATGAGAGAAACTAAACTAGTTTAGTGAGAAGGATGCACTTGGTGCAGTGATATTCTGCATATGTCCAGCCCTTATTTGGTCCACATTAATTTACTGTTGCCTCGTTCAGTTAATGCAATCAGTTTCTTCTTAGGATTATAGAGTTTTGACGTCACTAAACCCTTGCTTCACAAAATAAATTGTAGGAGAAAGCTTTTAATAACATCCGTGCTATAGCGTTTAATTCACGATAGAGTTTAGATGTTTTTATTTGGATTTAAATTTAAATGTCCTAATTGGCTGCCAGTTCTTCGTAAATTTCTCTTGCTATTTTAAAGGTTTTTTTGTTATATTTCTAATGCTGAAAAAGGATTTAAAATTTAAAGTTGGCACGGTTATTCTTAAAATATCTTCTAATCTTTTATTGAAGTCTGAATGGAAAACATCTGAAAACTCTGACAAGTTAACATCATAAGTTAAGTCAAGTTAACATCATAAGTTAAGTCAAGTTAACATCATAAGTTAAGTCAAGTTAACATCACAAGTGTTGACACCATCAAGTTTTCTATCTTTAACAAATGGAGAAACTGGCTGTATTCTCATCATTCTCAACTTTCCTTTTACATTGAAAGTATCGTCACAAAAAGCAAAAATAACACTTTTTTGTTTTAATTCATTTATTTCTTCAACTTGAAGCTGTGGATTTATCTAATTAAATATCTGTTGAATAGTCTATATAATCTTTTGAATTAATCAAATAAGCTCAGAAAAGTTTCAGTGTTTGTTTTCTTAGTACATCTAGCCCTTGAATCGATTGTGAGTTTAAAATCGATTCAAAAAGAACATTATTTGGGCACAAAAACTGGTAAATTCTGTCATTTAACGTAAAATGCATTTCATTTTATTGACCTGCTTTAATGAAATTTTAAGAGAACCCTGTACTGGCTTTTTAACTAAGATTTGTAGCTTTGTGAAACGATTCAGTTTAGATTTCCTTAGAGGTTTTTTCTTAGGTTTTCACCGTTTCCTAATTTTATAGAACGACACCAGATTGGTGTCTGAGCCTATCACAGGGCACTTGAGTACCTTTAGGACACTAAAGGGAACTTATTTTGAAAAGTAGTAATGGAATAAGATGTAGTAGCATCCCTGGAGACTGCAGGTGAAATGGAAGATCTAGAAAATTGCAAGAAGCTAAAATTTTATATTATGTGTCTAACAAGAGGACTTCACTGTAACTTAGCAATCAGAATTCCATAAATGTACTAACTAGTAAATGGATTTTTTCAATTTATTGGGATTTTATCAAAAAAAATTGTCAATTTTTTTAAATTTCGCTTCACATTGTACTCATAATGATCTACAATATTTGTTTGGAACAGTTTACTAAAATTTAATTTTTATTTTGGCGGCTTCTGGAAAGGGTTTTATGAGTATTTTTCTGTTCAGTGTTTCAACAGTTCTGTGTTTTACATATTGTAAAATTTTGAGTTTGTTGAAATTCTAAAAAAAAATGTACCATTTTACTTTTTGTTGTTTTACATTTTTGAGGTATTTTCTTTTTTTGAAAATGCCTTCAACGATTTGCTCTTAACCGTTTCCTAATTTTATAGAACGACACCAGATTGGTGTCTGAGCCTATCACAGGGCACTTGAGTACCTTTAGGACACTAAAGGGAACTTATTTTGAAAAGTAGTTATGGAAGAATAAGGTGTAGTAGCATCCCTGGAGACTGCAGGTGAAATGGAAGATCTAGGAAATTGCAAGAAGCTAAAATTTTATATTATGTGTCTAACAAGAGGACTTCACTGTAACTTAGCAATCAGAATTGGGGAGGGGTGACCAACCCAAATGATCTTGTGGGCCACTTAAAGTTAGCATTTCGACAATTTAAAAATAGTGCGCATGTTCATAGCAGATTTTAATGAATAATAAGAATTATATGTTGCAGGGGTCATCAGAATTAGAAATACAAGGGTTGTCTGAAAAGTTTTCGACCTAAACATGAAGATCGCAGCAATTTTCATCTAAAGTTGGGGGGAATGTGTGTGTGGCGCATGCTTTGAAAAGTACTCATTAAAATTTTTAGCCATTTTGGATGCTCATTTTTTTGTTTGACAATCATTTGAATGAGTCGCCTTTTAGGGTTTTCACTAAAATGGGGGAAAAAAATTGAGAACCGAGCTGTCATTAAATATTTTGTTTTTTGAAAGGCAACACGCCCACGCAAATCAAAGATGAGTTGGACGCTTTATAAGGAGAGTCTGTACCATCATTAACTAAATTTAAACATGGTCGAACCAGCTTGACTGATGACGAGCGTTCAGGAAGGCCAAAAACTGCGAAAATCACCGATAACGTCGAAAAAGTTCACCAAATGGTACTGGACGACCGTCAAATTAAGGCTAGAGAGATAGCAGAGGCTTTGGGCGTATCAAAAGAACGCGTTTTCCATGTTTTAACTATAGAGATTAAACATGCGTAAGCTATCCGCGCGTTGGGTGCCGCGTTTGCTGACTTAGGATAAAAAAACCGCATTCGAATGAACATTTCCAAAGCACTTTTGGAGCAGTTTAAACGGAATGGAGTCACATTTTTTTTGCGTGGATTTATAACTGTAGATGAAACTTGGATCCAACACTACACTCCAGAGATGAAAGAACAGTCAAAGCAGTGGGTTTTAAAGGGTGAACCTGCTCCGAAAAAGGGGAAGACAGTTCAGTCGGCCGGGAAGATGATGGCGACTGTTTTTTTTGGGGGGGGGATAACCGCGGAATTCCGCTCATAAATTATCTTCAAAAAAAGTAAAACAATAATTGGAGAGTATTATGCATCATTAATTGATAAGTTGGGCGCCACGGTAGCCGAGCGGTTAGAGGCGAGACCTCTGAAGCTAATATGTATTGTGGTACAGGGTTCGATTCCCGGTCTTAGGCCTTGGATTTTATTTAATGGTTAATAAAAGGAATTTACAGTAAAGTATGTTTGCTAGTCGCCTCCGTCCACTACACCTAATTGGTAGTTGGACGTTAAGCCCCGCCTGAAAAAATAGGTGATTACTTTATTTACTTTTTATTCACTCTATTCCATCAGGACCAATGCACCTGCTCACACTGCAACGGTTGCAGTCGCTAAAATCCACGAACTGCACTTTGAATTGATTGACCATGCACCGTATTCTCCAGATCTGGCCCCCAGTGACTTTTTCCTGTTTCCTAACCTTAAAATTTGGCTTTGAGGGCAGAGATTTTCATCGAACGAGGAGGTGATCGCTTACGTAAACGCCTATTTTGCAGAGAAAGACGTCTATGATTATTTGGAAAGGTTAAAAAAGTTAGAGCATCGCTGGAAAACGGTGTATTGACTTGAAAGGAGACTATGCTGAAAAATAAAAATAAACGAGGAAAAATGCCTCGTTTATTTGTTAGGTCGGAAACTTCTCAGACAACCCACGTACAGGTAGCGAAAAGTCCAAAAAAAAAACATTGAAAACCTCTGTTCTAGCCCCACAGTTCCCCAAAAATTATTGAATAAACAGAATGGGTATACACAAACTAACAAGAACTACACGTTCAATAAACTCTTGTCCTTTAAAACCTTGTACTAATCCGACTATAACAGATGATTCAACTTGCTTACAACGTTGGAAGCAAACAATATGGAGCTGGTCCAAGTCTGTCAGAGCTACTGGACGATACATCACAATCGCTCATTAACATAACACAAGCGGAACCATTAGAGCGCGATTCTCATTACAGTAATTGAGCTGTGATGTTAAACAATATGCAGAAATGTGTGAGGATTTTTTGCTTTTCTTTTACTGCAATCGCTAAATAACGGATCCATTATTACATTAAATTTAATGAAGTATGTTCAAATTTCAATTAATGTATCGTGCAAAATTGCTAGGTGTGCTTAATTAGTGAGTTTTCCATTTATACATTATTCATACACACAGAAAATGACGTTGTATTATGAATTTTATAAATTCTTAAATTCAGTACTACTTATGTAATATAATTATGAATTTTTAAATTATAAATTTAAATCACCTATTAATTATAACATTAACCAATGTATTTTGTATTAACCAATACTATAAAAGGGTATAAATTTGCCCGTTTATCTCAAGTAAAAATAATTCTGAAATCTATACTCTTAAATTCGATTTTCTTGTAATTTGGTATTTCTAGCAAAGTCTTCTTAATATTCTAGGGCAGTGTAGGCACCACGGTAGCCGAGCGGTTAGAAGGCGAGACCTGTAAAGCTAATATGTATTGTGGTACTGGGTTCGATTCCCGGTCTAGAGGCCTTGGATTTTATTTAATGGTTAATAAAAGAAATTTAATGTATGTTTGCTAGTCGCCTCCGTCCACGACACCTAAGTGGTAGTTGGACGTAAACTCAATTCAACTGTGGCACTACGGCCGTGTAGGGACCTTGGCCAGTACCTGACCCCAAGCCCCTCTATCCAAAGCCACTGTCTTACATCTAGCTCCCGGATATCCGGGAATTATTTAATTTTAATTTTGGTTCAAATTCGGGGCGTAGTTATTCTTAAAGAGTGAACTGTCGTGGTTCATTCGTCAATCTAAATATTTCTGACAAAGCTTTTTCTTAGTTTCACAATTGGAAAAAGCTGCTCACAAATGCATGAATTGAAATGGTTATTTATAATTATTATTATAAAATATGTGACGGGCCTAATTGAACCTTCCACTAGGCCGGAGTTGGCCCCCGGGCCCGTAGTTTGCCCATAACTGTTCTAGGGGGTAACTGAACATTTAGGGTTGGATTCTTAGTTTGCTATCCACTGAGAACCTTCCCCGCAATGCTTTCAATAAAAATGAACTGAGTTTTATTGGATAGACCAAGTTGATGTAAATATAATTATTGTTTGATAAAACCCTAGTGACACCTGATCACATCCAATTTTATCCTTTCATTTTTGTTTTTAACATACTCTTTGAGCGTTTCATCCCTACTAGACAACCTCAGCTTGATTTTATTATTACGAAGTTCAAGTTTGAACTGTTTTACTTTTAGGTTACTTTCTGATTTGTCTTAGAGGTTTTGAAAAATCGCACAAATTTAAAACTTCTATATCTCTGTTCGTATTGTTCCGATTTTAATTATTTCTTTGCCGAATTGTAGAGAAAAGTCTGCTCTATAAATGGTACGAGTATTAATTGCAATGGTCTAGTGATAATTAGTGATCAGATACAGAAGGTTAAATTTTTTGTGTTTTCAAAATTCTTTCAAATTTCAAACCTCTATACCTCTCTTTGGATTGTCCAGATTTAAATGAATTCTTTACCGAATTGTAGAGAAACGTTAGCTCTATAGAGTGATATTAATTGCAATGTTCTAGTGATAACAGATAATGAGATATAGAAGGTTAAATTTTGGAGGTTTTGTATATCGTTCAAATTTCAAACCTCTATATCTCTCTTTGGATTGTTTAGATTTAAATGAATTCTTTACCGAATTGTAGAGAAACGTTAGCTCTATAAAGTGATATAAATTGCAATGTTCTCGTGATAACAGATAATGAGATATAGAAGGTTAAATTTTAGAGGTTTTGTATATCGTTCAAATTTCAAACCTCTATATCTCTCTTTGGATTGTTCAGATTTAAATGAATTCTTTACCAAATTGTAGAGAAACGTTAGCTCTATAAAGTGATATAAATTGCAATGTTCTAGTGATAACAGATAATGAGATATAGAATTTTTGGTATTTTCAAATTCTTTCAAATTTCAAACGTTTATATCTCTCTTTGTATTGTTCAAATTATTGTTCCAATAACCTAGCCCAACCTCAGCTTGATTTTATTATTAAGAAGTATGATTGATGGGAGTAACCATTTCATCGTATTTCATATTTTGGTTTTTGAGGTTGTGAGGTAAGATATATTGTGAACGAATTTAAAATATACTTAAAGCCTCTATGTCAGTGGTCGCCAAACAGTCGATCGCGAGCTACCGGTAGCTCGCGGTGTAATTTTGGGTAGCTCACGGCCACGCTCGGGTTGGCAACCCTGAGTTGCTTGTTTCCAAGATTCGACAACAATTTGATCAACGATTCCAAGATTTTAAAAGCATATTGATTGTGGCACAATTCGTCAACTCTCCTTTTGTAGAGATCGATGCAGAAGATTTCTTAGCTTGTGTTGTAAAACATTTCGGTGGAGATCAGGCTGCAGTTGAAATGGAATTTGTCGATTTTCAAAATGATCTGTTTCTAAGAACCCTTTCTACCACTGGAAATATTTGGCCTCTAGTACTCAAAGAAAAATATCCAATTGTAATTCAAGTTGCATTGAGGTTGAAAGCTATGTTCAGCTCTACCTGCTTGTGTGAAGCATCTTTTTCAAGTATGACGTTCATAAAAAGCAAATATAGAAACAGAGTGACCGATGAACATTTGGACAACTGCATCAGAATGGCTGCTACAACATACTCTCCAAACTTCAAGAAAATACTTGATGACCAGAAACAGTTCCACTCCTCTCATTGAAATGAACATTTTACCTTTTTGCTACACTTACTGTCAGATATGTAGATTTTAATACTAGCCCTCAAACCACAAGATGAATTTTCTTGACACGAACACTAAGGTAGGGTCGGATCCGACCCGATACTATATTTTCTTGCTTACAGTGAAAAACTCAAATATAACTCAAAATAACACATTTATTTCTATATAAAATGTATAAATTTTTTAATAAATTGTATAATTTTATGGCATTAGTCTATTTAGAATGGACTAATAAGTGAAGAAATGAACTTGAAAAAGGAGCTTTGTCTCAATAAAAATAAAACAGTTTACAATGCTTGAATGAAAATTAAAGTAAAATAGTGGTGTGGTAACAAAGTTATCGCATTGTTAAGGAAAAAAATCATTTGATTGTTCGCCATTATCAGTGGGAACAAGTAGGACATATTTTCCAATCGTAAGGAGTAATTCCTTTGGAAAACGCTCGTTTTTCAGTCTTTTTTCTTCTAGAGGAAGCGTCAAGGCAAACGCAAGATTCTTGAGAAACGTCGAACGTGCATCTCCAGAGTAACTTTCTTCATTTTTGTTCCACTTGTGCAGGACAAAACGTATAACGTTAATACCAAGGTCGGGTCGGATCCGACCCAGAATCTGACTTACTGAAAGAAATACAAACCTAGAGAGCGGAGAGACCCTTACCGAATCAGCGGAAACAGTGTGGCCTCTTCCTAAGGACTCACAGAAAGGGTATACCGAGTCTAATCGCTAAGAGTTAATTGTGGGGGGAACAATGGAAATTTGTTTTCGCCTCGGGTCGGATCCGACCCGCATCTTGTGGTTTGAGGGCTAGAAAGGTATGTATGTTGGCAAAAAACGTGTGTTAATTCCATTTTGCGTACTTTCTATCGTCCAGTATTCCTTGGTAGCTCACTAGAAGATTTATAAATGCTAGGCTAGCTCACACGCTCAAAAGTTTGGCGACCACTGCTCTAGACATACATTTAGGGTCCAGTTGTGCAGAATCTGTTATCACAAACTACGTATACCTTTGGATTCCTCTTTTACCTTAGCGGAAATTTAAATTTGTACTTAAATAAGGTAAAAGATAAAATTTGGAAATTCAAAATACATAATAGGTCTCTATGTAAGGTACATTTTGTATGAAATTTACTTTTCCATTACGACCCCTGCCTAATTAGTCTACACGATGGTGACAAAAACCAATGAGGATCTACCTCAGAGAGAACTATTCTCAGTGTGACCTACATACAGAGTTGTTCTGAACTACTGATAAATTTGATATGAGTAAGTTAGGCTATAAATAAGGTGTTTTATGCGTTATGGGACAGAGAAATTGAATTCATTTTTTTTTTTGGAGGGCCTTGCCGCAGATGTAACTCTTCAAAAAACAATTTCTTTACTTTTTTAATAAAAATGTAATTCATTTTTTTGGTCTCACAATTCTGTGCTGGACACCACATATGAACCAATTCAATTCATAAAATTAAAAGCAGTATATTATTATACGGACATCACTTATTCAATGACAGGGCCGAACTTGCAAACTATTAACCAAATGTATAAGGGAGCATCTTTTTTCGCGTTTTCACGATTACGGTTGATTTATTTGTTTTGTTTTTTTCCCAGACCTTTATTATTACATTAGCCACAATATGCAGATGTACCAAGCATTCTCTGTAGCAACAATACATTGTGGTACCAACACATCAGTGGCATAACGTGGTACCAGTGGGTGTAGAGCACCCAGGCTACAGGGATTAGGGTACGGGTTGAACCGAAGCTCTGCAATATTTTTTTTCCCCCCGTAACTTATTGCTTTAATATCGATTTGATTATCGAATTCCTGATTCTGACCAATTCTATAGCATTCAGTGTTGTAAGGGAAATGAAGTACTCGAACCCGGAATGAATAACTCAAATTGCTAAGAGTAAAAGAATCTAACAGAATTTATCACATGAAATATTAGTAAATAAGGTATTTTTTGGCTTCATTCATTTTTCCAAGTCATCCAATCTCAAAGGCCATCTTATATTTTCTAATTCCTCAAGTTCAAATCCTTGATCCATTCTCGTTAATACTAGAATCTCGTTCCTCTGATCTCTGTGTTCCGTCACACCGTTCTTCATCCTTCGAAAAATCCTTCCTAATACGTGCTACCTCTTTCTGGAACTCCTTACCATCATCTGTCCGTCATGCTCCTACCCTTTACATCTTTAAGTCCCTTGTGTTCAACTATCTCCTTTTTAACCAGTTTTTTCCATAAGTATAGTTTGGTTCAACCAATCGCTCCAATCTCCAAAGGATTAAATCTCTACAATCTAAAATACTTCGAACTATTGTACACGCTCCATTTTATGTCTCCAACCTGGACTATACACACTGGCCCCTTAACATTCTCTTTTGTCACACAAGTTGCTAAAACAAGATACAGAAAACTCCACTTCAACCTGCAATCTAATATAAATCCTCTAGCTAAAAATCTTTCTTCTAGAACTCTTCCTGACAATCCGACAAGACGCCTTAAGAGACAGTGGCCTTGTGATCTCCTCTCCAGTGAAGAGAGTGACTAACCATCTAATATTTGGGAGTGTTACCACTGAGGTAACTTTTCCACTCGTTACTTATCATTTGTTACTCGGTTATCACTGTTACTTATAGCGCTAACGCGCTGATTGTAGCATAAATAAACGCAAAAAAAGGTATAATTTGTATCCTTTTATTTTATTAATTTTAATTTTATCATTTTTGTAAATACTTACTTATTTTCTATAATATAAATACAGGCCAAATTAACAGGGCCTCCAACTGCACATGTACTTATTCTTAGGGGACAATAGTCCCGGTATAATAAATATATTTTCTTCTTCTTAAATATAAACACATTTGTGCTGCAACCGCAGGAAAGTTATTGCATTAATTATAAATCCTCTACCCAAACCTCCTCATGTCAACCTTGCCTTGTACGCTGATGACGTGGCCTTTTACACGGCCATCTTGGAGAATGGACACCATCACCAACAGACTTACTCTAGCAATAGACAGACTTAACAAAATCCTACAGCAAATGGAAAATTAAAATTAACCACGACAAGACTAACGCTATACTCTTCACCCAAACGTAGACCCACTATTAACCGACAAATCAGATGTAATAACACTCTCATTCCGTGGTACTACCCACGTGAAGTACTTAGGGCTAACTGTAGACAACAAACTGACTTTCACTACTCAACGTTCAGGACAAAGTAAACGCAGGCAAACTGGAATACACGATTATTATTTCCTCTACTCTCACGTGACTCCAAAATGACTGTGACCAACAAACTCCTCCTCTACAAAGTGGGTCATCAGGCCAATGTTTGCTCTACGCCTGCCCCGCCTGGAGCCTAGACTTGTAGTAGCAACATTAAGAAACTCCAGGACAACACAGAAAGAATTCCGTCTCAGACTTAGCGACAGACTCTTCAGGACGCACTAGAATTGACTCACTCCACGGAGACTGCATCCATTATCCCTGGTACACTCCTATATCCAAAATCGTCCGCACAAACTCCTTTCCATCCTAGACTGCCATCCCAATCCACTCTGCTACGGACATAGCCTCCTACAGATCTTTTCACAACATACAGACACAGAAGACTAAAACATATCCTACTCTAACTCTCTACACTAGCTGCAGATTTTTCCTCTCCTTTTTTTCCTGCATTCCAATCCTCCTCACCTAACTTTTCTCTTACTTCACTTAGTTAAGAAGGTTGAAATGTATTGTACATTTATACTTCTATATTTATTTTATGTATATATTTATTATAATAAATATTTATTCTTCTTCTTCTTCTTCTTATTGCATTAATTAATCTCTGTAACACTAATTAGCTGCATTTTTTAAACATCTCAAAGTCAATCACTTAGGTAATGGCTAATGATATATTATTTGATTCAATTTACATTTAATTAATGCATTTTATTATTACAAATGCACTCGATTAGAGATATAAAGTCAACTAGAAGAGAGTCATATTAATTCAACGATTTGTTCCTTATAAATTTACTTTGATTTGGTGTGATGATATAGTTTAAAATTTGGTTACTAATTATAGAACAGTTTGGCTGCGAATAAACAAAAAATTTGGTGTATATTTAGAAGCGGTTATCTAACTTGGTGAGTGTTCTAAATATCTTTTGAAGAAAACAAAAGATATTAAATTGATAATTAAATAATAGAAAGAAACATAAATATTAAATTTGAACGTATTAGCAACAATAAGTCGGTAACTAAACAAAGTCAATATTTACATAAAAACATTATGAAACTTTAAATAAAAGAAACAGAAATTAAATAATGAAATGTAACTGTTGCAAACGATATTTGCACATTACAAATTCATAAGACTACTTACATAAAAGTTACAGATATGTACATATACAATAAGTGAACAATCAAATACAACAGCTAACCGATCTCATACACTTGTAATATGTACATATTTAAGTCCTTAAAAGGAGACTTACTAACAAATCATGTTAAAACTTGTCCGTACGAGGGTCGTTTGAAAAGTCCGTGCAAAGTCAGAGAGATAGCACCACTGGCGCGTATCGAGGTTATGTTTAGTTAGTAGCATCTCTTGGAAGAACACACACCAAGTTTCAGCCAGATCGGTCTATTTCTTTGTGTTTGGCATTCGTTTGAATCGAGGAAGTCGAGTGATTTTCAAAAAATGGACGAAAAAGAATTTCGTGTGTTGATTAAACACTACTTTATGAAAGGCAAAACGCCTCAGGAGACTAAAGAGAAACTTGATAAACATTATGGTGACTCTGCACCATCGATTAGAACAGTTTATAAGTGGTTTCAAAATTTTCGGAGTGGCCATATGGGCACAAGTGACGCTGAACGTTCTGGACCTGTTGAGGTTACTACTCCAGAAATCATTGATAAAACCATGATATGGTGATGGATGACAGAAGAGTGAAGGTGCGTGAGATTGCTAGTGCTGTGGGCATCTCGAATGAACGGGTACATAATATTTTGCATCAACATTTGGACATGACAAAGCTATCCGCAAGATGGGTGCCGCGATTGCTCACGCTTGACCAAAAACGAAATCGTGTGAAGTGTTGCAAGGACGGTTTGCAGCTGTTCCAGAAGAATCCACAGGACTTTAAGCGTCGTTTCGTCACTGTGGATGAAACATGGATACATCACTACACTCCTGAGACCAAAGAACAATCTAAACAATGGGTTACCAAGGGGGAATCTGCGCCAAAAAAGGCGAAGACCGTTCCTTCGGCCGGAAAGATTATGGCGACTGTCTTTTGGGATTCGCAAGGAATAATCCTCATCGACTATCTGGAAAAGGGTAAAACTATTACAGGTGCATATTATTCATCGTTATTGGACCGTTTGAAAACCGAGCTGCAAGAAAAACGCCCACGATTGGCCCACAAAAAAGTCCTTTTCCATCACGACAACGCACCAGCTCACACCTCAGCAGTTGTGGTCGCAAAATTAATGAAAATAGGGTTCCAACTCGTTTCACATCCCCCCTATTCTCCAGACTTGGCTCCCTCGGACTACTATTTGTTCCCCAATATGAAGAAATGGCTGGCGGGAAAAAGATTTTATTCAAACGAGGAGGTGATTGCAGAAACGAATGGCTATTTTTCAGACTTAGACAAATCCTATTATTCGGAAGGTATCAACAAACTAGAGCAGCGTTGGACGAAGTGTATAAGCCTAAAAGGAGACTATGTTGAAAAATAAAAAAGGTTTACCCCAAAAAATTAAGTAGTTTTTTTTTTTGCACGGACTTTTCAAACGACCCTCGTACAGTGCAGTTTTTGGAAGATTAACCCTTATATACAACTGCCCTACCTGGACAGTTTTAATGAGAGAAACTAAACTAGTTTAGTGAGAAGGATGCACTTGGTGCAGTGATATTCTGCATATGTCCAGCCCTTATTTGGTCCACATTAATTTACTGTTGCCTCGTTCAGTTAATGCAATCAGTTTCTTCTTAGGATTATAGAGTTTTGACGTCACTAAACCCTTGCTTCACAAAATAAATTGTAGGAGAAAGCTTTTAATAACATCCGTGCTATAGCGTTTAATTCACGATAGAGTTTAGATGTTTTTATTTGGATTTAAATTTAAATGTCCTAATTGGCTGCCAGTTCTTCGTAAATTTCTCTTGCTATTTTAAAGGTTTTTTTGTTATATTTCTAATGCTGAAAAAGGATTTAAAATTTAAAGTTGGCACGGTTATTCTTAAAATATCTTCTAATCTTTTATTGAAGTCTGAATGGAAAACATCTGAAAACTCTGACAAGTTAACATCATAAGTTAAGTCAAGTTAACATCATAAGTTAAGTCAAGTTAACATCATAAGTTAAGTCAAGTTAACATCACAAGTGTTGACACCATCAAGTTTTCTATCTTTAACAAATGGAGAAACTGGCTGTATTCTCATCATTCTCAACTTTCCTTTTACATTGAAAGTATCGTCACAAAAAGCAAAAATAACACTTTTTTGTTTTAATTCATTTATTTCTTCAACTTGAAGCTGTGGATTTATCTAATTAAATATCTGTTGAATAGTCTATATAATCTTTTGAATTAATCAAATAAGCTCAGAAAAGTTTCAGTGTTTGTTTTCTTAGTACATCTAGCCCTTGAATCGATTGTGAGTTTAAAATCGATTCAAAAAGAACATTATTTGGGCACAAAAACTGGTAAATTCTGTCATTTAACGTAAAATGCATTTCATTTTATTGACCTGCTTTAATGAAATTTTAAGAGAACCCTGTACTGGCTTTTTAACTAAGATTTGTAGCTTTGTGAAACGATTCAGTTTAGATTTCCTTAGAGGTTTTTTCTTAGGTTTTCACCGTTTCCTAATTTTATAGAACGACACCAGATTGGTGTCTGAGCCTATCACAGGGCACTTGAGTACCTTTAGGACACTAAAGGGAACTTATTTTGAAAAGTAGTAATGGAATAAGATGTAGTAGCATCCCTGGAGACTGCAGGTGAAATGGAAGATCTAGAAAATTGCAAGAAGCTAAAATTTTATATTATGTGTCTAACAAGAGGACTTCACTGTAACTTAGCAATCAGAATTCCATAAATGTACTAACTAGTAAATGGATTTTTTCAATTTATTGGGATTTTATCAAAAAAAATTGTCAATTTTTTTAAATTTCGCTTCACATTGTACTCATAATGATCTACAATATTTGTTTGGAACAGTTTACTAAAATTTAATTTTTATTTTGGCGGCTTCTGGAAAGGGTTTTATGAGTATTTTTCTGTTCAGTGTTTCAACAGTTCTGTGTTTTACATATTGTAAAATTTTGAGTTTGTTGAAATTCTAAAAAAAAATGTACCATTTTACTTTTTGTTGTTTTACATTTTTGAGGTATTTTCTTTTTTTGAAAATGCCTTCAACGATTTGCTCTTAACCGTTTCCTAATTTTATAGAACGACACCAGATTGGTGTCTGAGCCTATCACAGGGCACTTGAGTACCTTTAGGACACTAAAGGGAACTTATTTTGAAAAGTAGTTATGGAAGAATAAGGTGTAGTAGCATCCCTGGAGACTGCAGGTGAAATGGAAGATCTAGGAAATTGCAAGAAGCTAAAATTTTATATTATGTGTCTAACAAGAGGACTTCACTGTAACTTAGCAATCAGAATTGGGGAGGGGTGACCAACCCAAATGATCTTGTGGGCCACTTAAAGTTAGCATTTCGACAATTTAAAAATAGTGCGCATGTTCATAGCAGATTTTAATGAATAATAAGAATTATATGTTGCAGGGGTCATCAGAATTAGAAATACAAGGGTTGTCTGAAAAGTTTTCGACCTAAACATGAAGATCGCAGCAATTTTCATCTAAAGTTGGGGGGAATGTGTGTGTGGCGCATGCTTTGAAAAGTACTCATTAAAATTTTTAGCCATTTTGGATGCTCATTTTTTTGTTTGACAATCATTTGAATGAGTCGCCTTTTAGGGTTTTCACTAAAATGGGGGAAAAAAATTGAGAACCGAGCTGTCATTAAATATTTTGTTTTTTGAAAGGCAACACGCCCACGCAAATCAAAGATGAGTTGGACGCTTTATAAGGAGAGTCTGTACCATCATTAACTAAATTTAAACATGGTCGAACCAGCTTGACTGATGACGAGCGTTCAGGAAGGCCAAAAACTGCGAAAATCACCGATAACGTCGAAAAAGTTCACCAAATGGTACTGGACGACCGTCAAATTAAGGCTAGAGAGATAGCAGAGGCTTTGGGCGTATCAAAAGAACGCGTTTTCCATGTTTTAACTATAGAGATTAAACATGCGTAAGCTATCCGCGCGTTGGGTGCCGCGTTTGCTGACTTAGGATAAAAAAACCGCATTCGAATGAACATTTCCAAAGCACTTTTGGAGCAGTTTAAACGGAATGGAGTCACATTTTTTTTGCGTGGATTTATAACTGTAGATGAAACTTGGATCCAACACTACACTCCAGAGATGAAAGAACAGTCAAAGCAGTGGGTTTTAAAGGGTGAACCTGCTCCGAAAAAGGGGAAGACAGTTCAGTCGGCCGGGAAGATGATGGCGACTGTTTTTTTTGGGGGGGGGATAACCGCGGAATTCCGCTCATAAATTATCTTCAAAAAAAGTAAAACAATAATTGGAGAGTATTATGCATCATTAATTGATAAGTTGGGCGCCACGGTAGCCGAGCGGTTAGAGGCGAGACCTCTGAAGCTAATATGTATTGTGGTACAGGGTTCGATTCCCGGTCTTAGGCCTTGGATTTTATTTAATGGTTAATAAAAGGAATTTACAGTAAAGTATGTTTGCTAGTCGCCTCCGTCCACTACACCTAATTGGTAGTTGGACGTTAAGCCCCGCCTGAAAAAATAGGTGATTACTTTATTTACTTTTTATTCACTCTATTCCATCAGGACCAATGCACCTGCTCACACTGCAACGGTTGCAGTCGCTAAAATCCACGAACTGCACTTTGAATTGATTGACCATGCACCGTATTCTCCAGATCTGGCCCCCAGTGACTTTTTCCTGTTTCCTAACCTTAAAATTTGGCTTTGAGGGCAGAGATTTTCATCGAACGAGGAGGTGATCGCTTACGTAAACGCCTATTTTGCAGAGAAAGACGTCTATGATTATTTGGAAAGGTTAAAAAAGTTAGAGCATCGCTGGAAAACGGTGTATTGACTTGAAAGGAGACTATGCTGAAAAATAAAAATAAACGAGGAAAAATGCCTCGTTTATTTGTTAGGTCGGAAACTTCTCAGACAACCCACGTACAGGTAGCGAAAAGTCCAAAAAAAAAACATTGAAAACCTCTGTTCTAGCCCCACAGTTCCCCAAAAATTATTGAATAAACAGAATGGGTATACACAAACTAACAAGAACTACACGTTCAATAAACTCTTGTCCTTTAAAACCTTGTACTAATCCGACTATAACAGATGATTCAACTTGCTTACAACGTTGGAAGCAAACAATATGGAGCTGGTCCAAGTCTGTCAGAGCTACTGGACGATACATCACAATCGCTCATTAACATAACACAAGCGGAACCATTAGAGCGCGATTCTCATTACAGTAATTGAGCTGTGATGTTAAACAATATGCAGAAATGTGTGAGGATTTTTTGCTTTTCTTTTACTGCAATCGCTAAATAACGGATCCATTATTACATTAAATTTAATGAAGTATGTTCAAATTTCAATTAATGTATCGTGCAAAATTGCTAGGTGTGCTTAATTAGTGAGTTTTCCATTTATACATTATTCATACACACAGAAAATGACGTTGTATTATGAATTTTATAAATTCTTAAATTCAGTACTACTTATGTAATATAATTATGAATTTTTAAATTATAAATTTAAATCACCTATTAATTATAACATTAACCAATGTATTTTGTATTAACCAATACTATAAAAGGGTATAAATTTGCCCGTTTATCTCAAGTAAAAATAATTCTGAAATCTATACTCTTAAATTCGATTTTCTTGTAATTTGGTATTTCTAGCAAAGTCTTCTTAATATTCTAGGGCAGTGTAGGCACCACGGTAGCCGAGCGGTTAGAAGGCGAGACCTGTAAAGCTAATATGTATTGTGGTACTGGGTTCGATTCCCGGTCTAGAGGCCTTGGATTTTATTTAATGGTTAATAAAAGAAATTTAATGTATGTTTGCTAGTCGCCTCCGTCCACGACACCTAAGTGGTAGTTGGACGTAAACTCAATTCAACTGTGGCACTACGGCCGTGTAGGGACCTTGGCCAGTACCTGACCCCAAGCCCCTCTATCCAAAGCCACTGTCTTACATCTAGCTCCCGGATATCCGGGAATTATTTAATTTTAATTTTGGTTCAAATTCGGGGCGTAGTTATTCTTAAAGAGTGAACTGTCGTGGTTCATTCGTCAATCTAAATATTTCTGACAAAGCTTTTTCTTAGTTTCACAATTGGAAAAAGCTGCTCACAAATGCATGAATTGAAATGGTTATTTATAATTATTATTATAAAATATGTGACGGGCCTAATTGAACCTTCCACTAGGCCGGAGTTGGCCCCCGGGCCCGTAGTTTGCCCATAACTGTTCTAGGGGGTAACTGAACATTTAGGGTTGGATTCTTAGTTTGCTATCCACTGAGAACCTTCCCCGCAATGCTTTCAATAAAAATGAACTGAGTTTTATTGGATAGACCAAGTTGATGTAAATATAATTATTGTTTGATAAAACCCTAGTGACACCTGATCACATCCAATTTTATCCTTTCATTTTTGTTTTTAACATACTCTTTGAGCGTTTCATCCCTACTAGACAACCTCAGCTTGATTTTATTATTACGAAGTTCAAGTTTGAACTGTTTTACTTTTAGGTTACTTTCTGATTTGTCTTAGAGGTTTTGAAAAATCGCACAAATTTAAAACTTCTATATCTCTGTTCGTATTGTTCCGATTTTAATTATTTCTTTGCCGAATTGTAGAGAAAAGTCTGCTCTATAAATGGTACGAGTATTAATTGCAATGGTCTAGTGATAATTAGTGATCAGATACAGAAGGTTAAATTTTTTGTGTTTTCAAAATTCTTTCAAATTTCAAACCTCTATACCTCTCTTTGGATTGTCCAGATTTAAATGAATTCTTTACCGAATTGTAGAGAAACGTTAGCTCTATAGAGTGATATTAATTGCAATGTTCTAGTGATAACAGATAATGAGATATAGAAGGTTAAATTTTGGAGGTTTTGTATATCGTTCAAATTTCAAACCTCTATATCTCTCTTTGGATTGTTTAGATTTAAATGAATTCTTTACCGAATTGTAGAGAAACGTTAGCTCTATAAAGTGATATAAATTGCAATGTTCTCGTGATAACAGATAATGAGATATAGAAGGTTAAATTTTAGAGGTTTTGTATATCGTTCAAATTTCAAACCTCTATATCTCTCTTTGGATTGTTCAGATTTAAATGAATTCTTTACCAAATTGTAGAGAAACGTTAGCTCTATAAAGTGATATAAATTGCAATGTTCTAGTGATAACAGATAATGAGATATAGAATTTTTGGTATTTTCAAATTCTTTCAAATTTCAAACGTTTATATCTCTCTTTGTATTGTTCAAATTATTGTTCCAATAACCTAGCCCAACCTCAGCTTGATTTTATTATTAAGAAGTATGATTGATGGGAGTAACCATTTCATCGTATTTCATATTTTGGTTTTTGAGGTTGTGAGGTAAGATATATTGTGAACGAATTTAAAATATACTTAAAGCCTCTATGTCAGTGGTCGCCAAACAGTCGATCGCGAGCTACCGGTAGCTCGCGGTGTAATTTTGGGTAGCTCACGGCCACGCTCGGGTTGGCAACCCTGAGTTGCTTGTTTCCAAGATTCGACAACAATTTGATCAACGATTCCAAGATTTTAAAAGCATATTGATTGTGGCACAATTCGTCAACTCTCCTTTTGTAGAGATCGATGCAGAAGATTTCTTAGCTTGTGTTGTAAAACATTTCGGTGGAGATCAGGCTGCAGTTGAAATGGAATTTGTCGATTTTCAAAATGATCTGTTTCTAAGAACCCTTTCTACCACTGGAAATATTTGGCCTCTAGTACTCAAAGAAAAATATCCAATTGTAATTCAAGTTGCATTGAGGTTGAAAGCTATGTTCAGCTCTACCTGCTTGTGTGAAGCATCTTTTTCAAGTATGACGTTCATAAAAAGCAAATATAGAAACAGAGTGACCGATGAACATTTGGACAACTGCATCAGAATGGCTGCTACAACATACTCTCCAAACTTCAAGAAAATACTTGATGACCAGAAACAGTTCCACTCCTCTCATTGAAATGAACATTTTACCTTTTTGCTACACTTACTGTCAGATATGTAGATTTTAATACTAGCCCTCAAACCACAAGATGAATTTTCTTGACACGAACACTAAGGTAGGGTCGGATCCGACCCGATACTATATTTTCTTGCTTACAGTGAAAAACTCAAATATAACTCAAAATAACACATTTATTTCTATATAAAATGTATAAATTTTTTAATAAATTGTATAATTTTATGGCATTAGTCTATTTAGAATGGACTAATAAGTGAAGAAATGAACTTGAAAAAGGAGCTTTGTCTCAATAAAAATAAAACAGTTTACAATGCTTGAATGAAAATTAAAGTAAAATAGTGGTGTGGTAACAAAGTTATCGCATTGTTAAGGAAAAAAATCATTTGATTGTTCGCCATTATCAGTGGGAACAAGTAGGACATATTTTCCAATCGTAAGGAGTAATTCCTTTGGAAAACGCTCGTTTTTCAGTCTTTTTTCTTCTAGAGGAAGCGTCAAGGCAAACGCAAGATTCTTGAGAAACGTCGAACGTGCATCTCCAGAGTAACTTTCTTCATTTTTGTTCCACTTGTGCAGGACAAAACGTATAACGTTAATACCAAGGTCGGGTCGGATCCGACCCAGAATCTGACTTACTGAAAGAAATACAAACCTAGAGAGCGGAGAGACCCTTACCGAATCAGCGGAAACAGTGTGGCCTCTTCCTAAGGACTCACAGAAAGGGTATACCGAGTCTAATCGCTAAGAGTTAATTGTGGGGGGAACAATGGAAATTTGTTTTCGCCTCGGGTCGGATCCGACCCGCATCTTGTGGTTTGAGGGCTAGAAAGGTATGTATGTTGGCAAAAAACGTGTGTTAATTCCATTTTGCGTACTTTCTATCGTCCAGTATTCCTTGGTAGCTCACTAGAAGATTTATAAATGCTAGGCTAGCTCACACGCTCAAAAGTTTGGCGACCACTGCTCTAGACATACATTTAGGGTCCAGTTGTGCAGAATCTGTTATCACAAACTACGTATACCTTTGGATTCCTCTTTTACCTTAGCGGAAATTTAAATTTGTACTTAAATAAGGTAAAAGATAAAATTTGGAAATTCAAAATACATAATAGGTCTCTATGTAAGGTACATTTTGTATGAAATTTACTTTTCCATTACGACCCCTGCCTAATTAGTCTACACGATGGTGACAAAAACCAATGAGGATCTACCTCAGAGAGAACTATTCTCAGTGTGACCTACATACAGAGTTGTTCTGAACTACTGATAAATTTGATATGAGTAAGTTAGGCTATAAATAAGGTGTTTTATGCGTTATGGGACAGAGAAATTGAATTCATTTTTTTTTTTGGAGGGCCTTGCCGCAGATGTAACTCTTCAAAAAACAATTTCTTTACTTTTTTAATAAAAATGTAATTCATTTTTTTGGTCTCACAATTCTGTGCTGGACACCACATATGAACCAATTCAATTCATAAAATTAAAAGCAGTATATTATTATACGGACATCACTTATTCAATGACAGGGCCGAACTTGCAAACTATTAACCAAATGTATAAGGGAGCATCTTTTTTCGCGTTTTCACGATTACGGTTGATTTATTTGTTTTGTTTTTTTCCCAGACCTTTATTATTACATTAGCCACAATATGCAGATGTACCAAGCATTCTCTGTAGCAACAATACATTGTGGTACCAACACATCAGTGGCATAACGTGGTACCAGTGGGTGTAGAGCACCCAGGCTACAGGGATTAGGGTACGGGTTGAACCGAAGCTCTGCAATATTTTTTTTTCCCCCGTAACTTATTGCTTTAATATCGATTTGATTATCGAATTCCTGATTCTGACCAATTCTATAGCATTCAGTGTTGTAAGGGAAATGAAGTACTCGAACCCGGAATGAATAACTCAAATTGCTAAGAGTAAAAGAATCTAACAGAATTTATCACATGAAATATTAGTAAATAAGGTATTTTTTGGCTTCATTCATTTTTCCAAGTCATCCAATCTCAAAGGCCATCTTATATTTTCTAATTCCTCAAGTTCAAATCCTTGATCCATTCTCGTTAATACTAGAATCTCGTTCCTCTGATCTCTGTGTTCCGTCACACCGTTCTTCATCCTTCGAAAAATCCTTCCTAATACGTGCTACCTCTTTCTGGAACTCCTTACCATCATCTGTCCGTCATGCTCCTACCCTTTACATCTTTAAGTCCCTTGTGTTCAACTATCTCCTTTTTAACCAGTTTTTTCCATAAGTATAGTTTGGTTCAACCAATCGCTCCAATCTCCAAAGGATTAAATCTCTACAATCTAAAATACTTCGAACTATTGTACACGCTCCATTTTATGTCTCCAACCTGGACTATACACACTGGCCCCTTAACATTCTCTTTTGTCACACAAGTTGCTAAAACAAGATACAGAAAACTCCACTTCAACCTGCAATCTAATATAAATCCTCTAGCTAAAAATCTTTCTTCTAGAACTCTTCCTGACAATCCGACAAGACGCCTTAAGAGACAGTGGCCTTGTGATCTCCTCTCCAGTGAAGAGAGTGACTAACCATCTAATATTTGGGAGTGTTACCACTGAGGTAACTTTTCCACTCGTTACTTATCATTTGTTACTCGGTTATCACTGTTACTTATAGCGCTAACGCGCTGATTGTAGCATAAATAAACGCAAAAAAAGGTATAATTTGTATCCTTTTATTTTATTAATTTTAATTTTATCATTTTTGTAAATACTTACTTATTTTCTATAATATAAATACAGGCCAAATTAACAGGGCCTCCAACTGCACATGTACTTATTCTTAGGGGACAATAGTCCCGGTATAATAAATATATTTTCTTCTTCTTAAATATAAACACATTTGTGCTGCAACCGCAGGAAAGTTATTGCATTAATTATAAATCCTCTACCCAAACCTCCTCATGTCAACCTTGCCTTGTACGCTGATGACGTGGCCTTTTACACGGCCATCTTGGAGAATGGACACCATCACCAACAGACTTACTCTAGCAATAGACAGACTTAACAAAATCCTACAGCAAATGGAAAATTAAAATTAACCACGACAAGACTAACGCTATACTCTTCACCCAAACGTAGACCCACTATTAACCGACAAATCAGATGTAATAACACTCTCATTCCGTGGTACTACCCACGTGAAGTACTTAGGGCTAACTGTAGACAACAAACTGACTTTCACTACTCAACGTTCAGGACAAAGTAAACGCAGGCAAACTGGAATACACGATTATTATTTCCTCTACTCTCACGTGACTCCAAAATGACTGTGACCAACAAACTCCTCCTCTACAAAGTGGGTCATCAGGCCAATGTTTGCTCTACGCCTGCCCCGCCTGGAGCCTAGACTTGTAGTAGCAACATTAAGAAACTCCAGGACAACACAGAAAGAATTCCGTCTCAGACTTAGCGACAGACTCTTCAGGACGCACTAGAATTGACTCACTCCACGGAGACTGCATCCATTATCCCTGGTACACTCCTATATCCAAAATCGTCCGCACAAACTCCTTTCCATCCTAGACTGCCATCCCAATCCACTCTGCTACGGACATAGCCTCCTACAGATCTTTTCACAACATACAGACACAGAAGACTAAAACATATCCTACTCTAACTCTCTACACTAGCTGCAGATTTTTCCTCTCCTTTTTTTCCTGCATTCCAATCCTCCTCACCTAACTTTTCTCTTACTTCACTTAGTTAAGAAGGTTGAAATGTATTGTACATTTATACTTCTATATTTATTTTATGTATATATTTATTATAATAAATATTTATTCTTCTTCTTCTTCTTCTTATTGCATTAATTAATCTCTGTAACACTAATTAGCTGCATTTTTTAAACATCTCAAAGTCAATCACTTAGGTAATGGCTAATGATATATTATTTGATTCAATTTACATTTAATTAATGCATTTTATTATTACAAATGCACTCGATTAGAGATATAAAGTCAACTAGAAGAGAGTCATATTAATTCAACGATTTGTTCCTTATAAATTTACTTTGATTTGGTGTGATGATATAGTTTAAAATTTGGTTACTAATTATAGAACAGTTTGGCTGCGAATAAACAAAAAATTTGGTGTATATTTAGAAGCGGTTATCTAACTTGGTGAGTGTTCTAAATATCTTTTGAAGAAAACAAAAGATATTAAATTGATAATTAAATAATAGAAAGAAACATAAATATTAAATTTGAACGTATTAGCAACAATAAGTCGGTAACTAAACAAAGTCAATATTTACATAAAAACATTATGAAACTTTAAATAAAAGAAACAGAAATTAAATAATGAAATGTAACTGTTGCAAACGATATTTGCACATTACAAATTCATAAGACTACTTACATAAAAGTTACAGATATGTACATATACAATAAGTGAACAATCAAATACAACAGCTAACCGATCTCATACACTTGTAATATGTACATATTTAAGTCCTTAAAAGGAGACTTACTAACAAATCATGTTAAAACTTGTCCGTACGAGGGTCGTTTGAAAAGTCCGTGCAAAGTCAGAGAGATAGCACCACTGGCGCGTATCGAGGTTATGTTTAGTTAGTAGCATCTCTTGGAAGAACACACACCAAGTTTCAGCCAGATCGGTCTATTTCTTTGTGTTTGGCATTCGTTTGAATCGAGGAAGTCGAGTGATTTTCAAAAAATGGACGAAAAAGAATTTCGTGTGTTGATTAAACACTACTTTATGAAAGGCAAAACGCCTCAGGAGACTAAAGAGAAACTTGATAAACATTATGGTGACTCTGCACCATCGATTAGAACAGTTTATAAGTGGTTTCAAAATTTTCGGAGTGGCCATATGGGCACAAGTGACGCTGAACGTTCTGGACCTGTTGAGGTTACTACTCCAGAAATCATTGATAAAACCATGATATGGTGATGGATGACAGAAGAGTGAAGGTGCGTGAGATTGCTAGTGCTGTGGGCATCTCGAATGAACGGGTACATAATATTTTGCATCAACATTTGGACATGACAAAGCTATCCGCAAGATGGGTGCCGCGATTGCTCACGCTTGACCAAAAACGAAATCGTGTGAAGTGTTGCAAGGACGGTTTGCAGCTGTTCCAGAAGAATCCACAGGACTTTAAGCGTCGTTTCGTCACTGTGGATGAAACATGGATACATCACTACACTCCTGAGACCAAAGAACAATCTAAACAATGGGTTACCAAGGGGGAATCTGCGCCAAAAAAGGCGAAGACCGTTCCTTCGGCCGGAAAGATTATGGCGACTGTCTTTTGGGATTCGCAAGGAATAATCCTCATCGACTATCTGGAAAAGGGTAAAACTATTACAGGTGCATATTATTCATCGTTATTGGACTGTTTGAAAACCGAGCTGCAAGAAAAACGCCCTCGATTGGCCCACAAAAAAGTCCTTTTCCATCACGACAACGCACCAGCTCACACCTCAGCAGTTGTGGTCGCAAAATTAATGGAAATAGGGTTCCTACTCGTTTCACATCCCCCCTATTCTCCAGACTTGGCTCCCTCGGACTACTATTTGTTCCCCTATATGAAGAAATGGCTGGCGGGAAAAAGATTTTATTCAAACGAGGAGGTGATTACAGAAACGAATAGCTATTTTTCAGACTTGGACAAATCCTATTATTCGGAAGGGATCAACAAACTAGAGCAGCGTTGGACGAAGTGTATAAGCCTAAAAGGAGACTATGTTGAAAAATAAAAAAGGTTTACCCCAAAAAATTAAGTAGTTTTTATTTTTGCACGGACTTTTCAAACGACCCTCGTATATGGGCTGATCGTCAAAAAACTGCACAAGCAGGTCCTAGCATGCTATCTGCAATTAGATAGACTTCAAAACATTTCTTTTTATTCCTCTGTGAGCAGGTTACCTAAGGCTATCTAAAGCCAAACTAGCTACTCTAAAATAAATCTACAACCTACACAAGCCTGGGGCTTGTTTGAGATAAAGATTTATTGGAAGTTCGAACAAATCTGTCAAAAAGGAAAGGTGACCCCCACCGGCTGTCATGTCTCAATTTGTACCATTCAGCTTCAACCATGAAATTAAGGAGTTTACCTTGCTTTTACACCTAGAACTATGCAAAACTAGTTTAGAATAGTCCGACCAAAGTTGTCACCTTAAAACCACAATGCCCCAAGTAAGGGATCCATTTATGAAGTCTGTGAAAGACAAGCAATTATTTTAAAATCTTTATTATCTTAGCCGACAGTCTCAATTGAGCTCGTTCACTCCACAACTCAATTAACTACATAGAACAAAAAACAAAAATGGTGAAATGCGGTGAAATAATGTACATTACTTTTTTAATATTCTGTTTATAAAATAAATTCACCGTTATCATTCAGCGGCTACTTTTGCATTTGAGTTGAATTATTGCAACGATTAACATTAGAGCACGTCAGTTAATCAAAATGGCTTCTGAAATAAATTATTTATTATTCAATAGCCAAAAAGATTTTTGTCATTTAATGGTGTTAATCTCTATTATTTGGGAAATTCATTATAAAAAATAAAAAGCTATGGATTGAACTAAGTGCTTGTGACATAATTAAATTTAAGATATTTCAAAAAGTGGACTTAATTGATGTGTGCACTGAATAGCTCAATTAATGTTTTAGACAGCCAACAACTAACAGAGCTAAGAACCCCTGGAAGATGTACTCGTATATTGTTAAGATATACAGGAAGTTCATTTTAAGACGGCTCAAATGCATTTCATGCTTGAAGCTTAATCTGTTAAAAAATGATAGAGGAAAACATTTGTTGCCCGTCACCTCTAGTTTCAGAATATGTGACTTGATTTTAGATTCCTGCCCGCATACGCGGCTGACGCGCGACCAAAAGTGAGGGTTCGCGGTTGACCCCCATTTTCATATACACAGTTTTCAAGAGTATAAAAAGTTGTGAAAGAAACCGGAAACCGCAATTTGATATCGTCAAAATTAAAGGTGCTAGGCCATTTCGAAATCTGGTATTTATTAATCATATTTCAATTTTTTAACTTGTTATCAAAGAGAAAGATGTGCTCGCGATAGGTCATTTTTATGTATTTTTTCATCCCCTTTCTACTAAAAATATTGCCAAGGCAGTAAAGCTAGTATTTTCTTAATATCGGGAAATAAGTAGTTTTCCGAGTGATTTTTCTAAGAAAAATCAAATGTTAGGAGTTATAGATGGAAATCTCCAGTCACATATTTAAATTTTCAATATCTTACATTTAAAGGTTCAAACTTATTCCTTAATTTATCAAATAATGCACTTCACGCAGCATGTGCAGCATGTGTTCAAAGGTGCCTCCTCAGCTACAGAGAGCAGTTGAGCAGTTGATAACCTCCTAGCTAACCTGGCTTGCGAGCCAGAGGAGGCACCTTTAAAGGCACAGTACATGCTTCACAAGTTGAGTAAAGTGCATTATTTGATAAATTAAGGAATAAGTTTGATCCTTTACATGAAAGATATTGATCACTTAAATATGTGGCAGGAGGTTTCCAGTTTTTTTGGTAATTAAACGCAACTCTCCCAAAATTACCAAATAATTATTAAACCTTCTTGTTTGTAACAGATGTAAAATTATTTTTTAGCCATTTTGGGTATGTTTGAGAACATCTAAAGCTCTTAACATTTGATTTTTCTTAGAAAAATCACTCGGAAAACAACTTTTTTCCCGATATTAAGAAAAATACTAGCTTTACTGCCTTGGCAATATTTTTAGTAGAAAGGGGATGAAAAAATACATAAAAATGACCTATCGCGTGCTCTTCTTTCTCTTTGATAACAAGTTAAAAAATTGAAATATGATTAATAAATACCAGATTTTGAAATGGCCTAGCACCTTTAATTTTAAAGATATCGAATTGCGGTTTCCGGTTTCTTGCATAACATTTTATACTCTTTAAAAGTGTGCATATGAAAGTGGGGGTCAACTGCGAACCCTTCAATTTTGGTCGCGCGTCTGCCGCGTGTGCGGGCAGGAATCTAAAGTCAAGTCACATATTCTGAAACTAGAGGTGACGGGCAACAAATGTTTTCCTCTACCATTTTTTGGCTCAGATTAACCGTTTAAGCATGAAATGCATTTGCGCCGTCTTAAAAGTGAACACCCTGTATATTCTTAGAATGTACATCGACATTCATGTATTCAAAACATTGATAACAGCTGGTTCGTGACCAACAAAGCAAAAAAAAGGGGGCTCCCCTAACTTCTCACAATCTCCATATTTACAAACACAAGTGAATGGGGTGTATAATATAATAAAATATTTCAGAACCAAAAAAGGTCATACTGAAAACTCACGCTGGGTATTTAGTTTTGGTACTATATTTTCGAAATATAGTATCAGAAATATAATTAATCAGTTTATTGCAGAGATTTCGACTTCGCTTACGTAAGGTATACTATAATTGCTGAATCATAGTATTCAGCACTGCTCACCTAATCATATTTTCAGCAGTAAAGTACAGTCGACACTCTCACTAGCGGCCACCTCTATTTACGGACAGTTTTTGGATTTCCCCGTTTTATCCCTATACACTTTCTATATAAAAGAACCTCCGTCTAACGGACACTCTACATAACGACCGCGGACATTGATTTTGGGGAACAGATTATATGTTTCACCTCCCACCAACGACCACCTTATTCTTAAAAGTTCGTTTGACGCGGTGATCAAAAGAATTATCCCCTCTCAAGTTTTTGTTTTTTTTCTGGTTTTTCCTAAAGTTCCCTATATAAGCTCCATACATCTTGGACCATTTTAATCATTTTGCAATATTACTTTGGACGAACAATATTATTTTTTCCGATATGTCTCTTAAACGAAAGTGGTTAACTCTAGAAGAGAAAATAAATGTGTTGGAATATTTTGCAAAAACCAAATCGAGCCATTGTCAATTTGCCGAAAGGTTTGTTCTATTTTTCTAATAATAGATGATAGTATGATGATAATTTTGTCATAAATTATTTTTGTTACGAATAAATGTGATGATTATTATAAAAATTATTAAATAAGTCAATAATATGTAGTTTTTTGATAATTTTTTTGGATAATTAAGAGAAACTTGATGCATATCATATAGCTAAATAATTATGCAATTATGCACGTTTTTAAATGTATTAATAATAAACAATTTTTAGAATAGAATAGAAAAGAAATTTATTATTCTGGGACAATTGTCCCCTAAGAATAAACACAGGTACAAATAGAGGCCTTAATAGTTTTGCCTGTGATTAAACAGAAAATAAATAAATAAATAAGTATTTACAAAAAGTGAAAATAAAAATAACAGCAGAAATTAAGGAAATAAATTAAAACAATTAGAATTTCGGAGGAAGCTGGATAGAAAGGGAGATAACTGAATAGATGGGATTTAAAGATAGGAAGGGTAGGAGAATGGCGGACAGATGATGACAAGGAGTTCCAGAGAGAGGTAGCGCGTATTAGGAAGGACTTGTCAAAGGATGAGGTACGGTGAGAGGGAATATAGAGATCTGATGAGCGAGATCTAGTGTTACGGGAATGGATGGAGGATTTAAACTTAAGGAGTTGAAAAATATAGAAAGGCCTTTGAGACTGAATGACTTGAAAAAGGAAAGAAGCCAAAAAATACTGGCGGCTATAGACAGGAAAAAGCCACTTCAACTCATCGTAGCAGTGCGAAATGCGAGAGTCTCTGGGCAATGCTGGAAATAAATCTTATAAAGCAGTTCATGAGACGCTTTTTAAATAGATTTTTGAAAAAAAACCCCATATTTTTTCATTATGAAACTTGCCTACATTCCTTCTAACGACCACCTCCAAACAGCGGCCACTTTGCTTGCCCCCGCCAGGGGCCGTTATTGAGAAGTTCGACTGTATCTGCTTCCGGCACCGGCTTTTGACACCTAATTAGTAGTTTAACGTTAACATACTTTTGCTTATGTACTCTATTCATAAGGCATATCATTTTTACTTGAATATACTTTTTCCCCTATTAATGTACGTGAAATTTGTCTATGCACAATTTACTGGGATATTATAAGGGCTCTAATTGTGAGGCTAAAGTTTAAAGCGAGATTACTGAATAGGTTTCTGAATTTTATTTTTTTTTAAATAATTTTGTAAAAAAATAAGAGGCTATTTGAACCGTTTTGCGACAAATAATTTGGCTAGGATGGATATAATTTGAAAACATAATTTTCTACTTGACACTGGCCCGGTAGTGTACCAAATCCCTTTACATACCTGCCAGTGATTTATAGGTGCAAAACAGCTACTTACTTCACTCAAATGTAGGTCATTGATCTCCTCAATAGGTTTAACCAACTGTCGTGGTATTTGGTTCTTGTAGCGCCACCTTCTTTGTATAACCGGACGGAGGAGATCTTATTACACGTTTATCCAGCTATCTAAATAGAAGCGTTTTTGAATTCTTGTTTTTCCTGATTTTTCGTTACAGGGAGCTTCTATGGAATTCTTTCCACGTGACCCAACCATTTAAATTTTCCTTTCGATTCCTCGATTAGTTCTTAGTTTTTCCTTATATAAAAAAAAATTGAATGCTTGTTTTCCATTGGACATTTGGTTCACAAACCTAAGGCCAAATATATTTTCTTTCTCCCCCTCTAAACCCCTAAGTTCCTTGTCACCAGGAAGGAATGGTTGAACTATAGAGCTTTCTGAAAAGCGAACGGGTTTTTAATTCCTCGCCGCTATTATCGGCTTAATTTCTGCGATTATGTCGTTATTAATAGTAAAAAAGTCACTAATTTAAGAATTTTTCTCTTTCGTACGACTGGTTTTTCAAAATTTCCATGTAGTTAGCAGGGTCGGATTTAGATGAAAAGAGGCCCCCTAGGCTATTCCACTTATGAGGGCCCTTTCACCTCCCATTTTTAAGTTTATAAATTACATGAGAGATAATAAAACACATCACTACTGTGATATACAGGGTGAACTAGTAAGTATTGTCCATAGGCCTACTATGTGTAATACATCTGAAGTGGACTTCATATTGGCCAACTTCATATTTTCCACTGTTCTTGAGTGATGTCAATTGAATTTTTTTTTCTAAAATCATTACATTTTTTTGCAATAAAAATGTTATTACTCAGAAAGTTTTAGTCCGAATTCGCGGTTAGAAATACAGAGATAAATTCTCTAAAAATTGACACCATTTTGAAGCATAAGTTATTCTCCAAACAGCCTCAATCTTCCTCCGAATGCTGGTAAAATAAAAGTAATCAAAATTTTTGAAGAAAACTCATTAGGCCCTTATGTGATCATTATCAGTCCTAGGTGCTGGCACTTTTTATAAAAAGTTTCCTTGTTTAATGGGCTTTCTAACGGTATATCATTTTCCAGGATTCCTTTTATCTTTGTACGAGAAATTACGTTTGTTTTGCAAGAAAACGTGTTCACGAGCACTCAACAGTGTTAGAGTATCAAGTTGTTTACGTAATTCATTGAAAACTCTTTTAGATGGACCAGTAGTAAATTTTTAAAGTAGATTGTCTTAAAATAAGGAAGTCAAAGGATACAAATTACACTTTAAAAAGTTACTTCTGATCTCTCTGAAATATTTGAGAAAATGTTAGGAAATATTTTAAACAAGTACTGTTTTTATAATGGAAGGTATACTGGTTCACCCTGTATACCAATAAGTTAAATGAAACATGTTGTTATTGGTGCTGTTTTTAGAATAGTGTAATTTTAATTTTGCTAACAATTTGAATGTAGGCCCCTCTTGATCTTGAGGCCCTAGCCTTGTTAGCCTATAGGAAAATCCGGCCCTGGTAGTTAGTTATTACCTTGTTGATATACTAATCAAGCTTCTACCAATACTTTGAAAAGCTCTTTCGTCCTGGCAACAATCAAAATATAGCTCGCATAGACCATGTGCAGATGAAGTTTGCCGCCGTAAATGGTGCCACTAGGGGTTTTTGTTTTTGGTTTCTAATGACCAGTATGGCCCGTTCTAATCGGAGGTTCTAAAAATTACACAGGTTAGAGAGCCTCTGTATCCACAGCTACATAGATAACAAAATATGTCTAGTAAAGTTCAGTATTTCCAATTCCCAATTAATCATTACTCCTAATAGCAATCCTGACTCCTTCTTTTGTCATGTGGTGTACCTCAAGGTTCTTCACCCTCTTCACCATTTACATCAATGGCCTTCCTCTTTCCATCTCACATTCCCAGTACCACCTCTATGCTGACGGTTTTACAGATTTACCTGTCCTTTTCCCTGTCGGCTCTGCTTGAAACTGTGTTTAATCTTCAAGAAGACATCAACAATATCATACAGAAAATAAGCTTACTCTGAATGCAGAGAAGACCAAAGCTATAGTTATTGGCTCCAACTCACTCCTTATTATCATTGGCTCCCCTTCCTAATCTTTTCCTCTATAATATCCCAATAAAATATTGTTCCTCTGAGAAGAACCTTGGTATCACGTTTCACCAAAACCTCTTCTGGAACAACCATGTTTCTTTCCAAATCTCTCGCCGCTCCATCCACATTCTGAAGCAGTTTAATAGTTCCTGAGTTTCCTCTCTTGTTTTCTCCTATGGCTCGACTATGGTTACTTAGTGTATGGCCCAGGCCTTTCTGATGGATATTGAAGCTAAGCTCAAGCGCCTCTCATGAACTGCTTTATAAGATTTATTTTCAGCATTCCCCAAGAGATTCTCTCGCATTTCGCACTACTACGATGAGTTCAAGTGGCTTTTTCCTTGTCTACAGCCGCCAGTATTCCTTTTCCAAGTTATCCAATTTCAACGGCCATCTTATATTTTCCAACTCTTCAAGTTCAAATCCTCGGTCCATTCTCGTAATACTAGATCTCTGATCTCTATATTCCCACACACCGTACTTCATCCTTCGACAAATCATTCCTAATACGCGCTACCTCTCTCTGGAACTCCTTACCATCATCTGTCCGTCATGCTCCTACCCTTTCCATCTTTAAATCCCTTTTCTTCAATTATATCTTTTCTTCTTTGGTAAATACTGGCCTATTTTTTGTTTATAAATACCTGAAATACAGGCCAAACTAATAGGGCCTCCAATTGTACATGTTTACATTCTTAGGGGACAATAGTCCCAGGATAATAAATTTATTTTCTTTCTTTCTATTAGTCCACAAATTTTTTAATTAGGATTTTTTAACGGTCAGGTAGTTTATCCTTTGGCCGCTAGGGTGTCCATCCGTACAGTGCTGTGCTCAGTAGCACATGCTTCAGAGTGCTATGTAGCCTTGGAATTTTAATTTAAACACAAACGCAACTATCCAGAATACGTAGTTCAATTTTTCTTTTCCATTTCATCCATTTTTCGCTGATGTTACGACCATTTAAAGTATGCGAGTTGATTTTCCTTTGAAAGATCCTTGCTGCAGATTCAAGAACTTTTGTTCAGGAATCAGCTAAGAATATTGTTCACTAATTGTCATGATTGGATAGATTGTAGTTTTTATTTTTCGTGAAAACCCAATTCGACAGGATCGTAACATTTTCCCTTGTTAGGATTAAGGAAAATATCAATAAAAAAAAATAAACATGGAAAAAGAATTGCGACGGTGTAGTGTATGCCAAGAGGATAATAGCGGGCACTCACAGGTCACATCTTTGGCTTGTTGCCAAAATATTGTTTGTCACCCGTGTCTGTCAATCTTTCTCTAAGAGACATAACAGTGAAAAAAACAAAAATCTACAGAAATAATAGTAAAAAGGTATTATTACACTTGGGAAAATCTGTTTGTAAGATTTTGACTGTTTGACAATGGTTCAGATAAGCAAGCTTATACATGGTGCGACCGCAAAATGAGCACTTCAGTTGCCCTTAATATCTTTAGTAACCATACATTTTAGTTTGCATGAATAAAGAGGTGTTTTTGCCTTCTTTTGCTACGTTCTAATATTTGCTTGGAGTACGCGAAAAAATTTGTTGAAATTTATTATCATCTGTTTTTCAACTTTCAAGCTGAATTCCTGAATAGCTTTTTTGGTGAAAAATACGAGGGTCGTTTGAAAAGTCCGTGCAAAGTCAGAGAGATAGCACTACTGGCGCGTATCGAGGTTATGTTTAGTTAGTAGCATCTCTTGGAAGGACACACACAAAGTTACAGCCAGATCGGTCTATTTCTTTGTATTTGGCATTCGTTTGAATTGAGGAAGTCGAGTGATTTTCAAAAAATGGACGAAAAAGAATTTCGTGTGTTGATTAAACACTACCTTATGAAAGGCAAAACGCCTCAGGAGACTAAAGAAAAGCTTGATAAACATTATGGTGACTCTGCACCTTCGATTAGAACAGTTTATAAGTGGTTTCAAAATTTTCGGAGTGGCCATATGGGCAAAAAGTGACGCTCTGTACACCCTGTTGAGGTTACTACTCCAGAAATCATTGATAAAATCCATGATATGGTGATGGATGACAGAAGAGTGAAGGTGCGTGAGATTGCTAGTGCTGTGGGCATCTCGAATGAACGGGTACATAATATTTTGCATCAACATTTGGACATGACAAAGCTATCCGCAAGATGGGTGCCGCGATTGCTCACGCTTGATCAAAAACGAAATCGTGTGAGGTGTTGCAAGGACAGTTTGCAGCTGTTCCAGAAGAATCCGCAGGACTTTAAGCGTCGTTTCGTCACTGTGGATGAAACATGGATACATCACTACACTCCTGAGACCAAAGAACAATCTAAACAATGGGTTACCAAGGGGGAATCTGCGCCAAAAAAGGCGAAGACCGTTCCTTCGGCCGGAAAGATTATGGCGACTGTCTTTTGGGATTCGCAAGGAATAATCCTCATCGACTATCTGGAAAAGGGTAAAACTATTACAGATGCATATTATTCATCGTTATTGGACCGTTTGAAAACCGAGCTGCAAGAAAAACGCCCACGATTGGCCCACAAAAAAGTCCTTTTCCATCACGTCAACGCACCAGCTCACACCTCAGCAGTTGTGGTCGCAAAATTAATGGAAATAGGGTTCCAACTCGTTTCACATCCCCCCTATTCTCCAGACTTGGCTCCCTCGGACTACTATTTGTTCCCCAATATGAAGAAATGGCTGGAGGGGAAAAAGATTTTATTCAAACGAGGAGGTGATTGCAGAAACGAATGGCTATTTTTCAGACTTGGACAAATCCTATTATTCGGAAGGGATCAACAAACTAGAGCAGCGTTGGACGAAGTGTATAAGCCTAAAAGGAGACTAAGTTGAAAAATAAAAAAGGTTTACCCCAAAAAATTAAGTAGTTTTTATTTTTGCACGGACTTTTCAAACGACCCTCGTATACACATCAATTTCTCTTAATGCAGTTTTTGACTTTCTCTTAAACTTTTTATTGCCATAATGCAAATTTTCTTCAGAAGTACTCTTCTTTTTCTTTTTAATCATTTATTTACGAATATTTCAACTTTGCTACAAGGTGCAGTAATGATTAGAGATTAGATTATTGGGGAGGGACCTGTGCCCCACTGCACCGCAGCCAAAAGAGGTTTATTGTGCCTTCCCCTTCTGGATCTAGCAGACGAAATCTACTAAAGAGGCTGAGGACTTTCCCTAATAGTTCTTTTTGCGCTACTATCTCCTTTAGTCTCAAAGGAGATTGCAACGCAATCGAAGTCAAGCCAGTGAGAGGCCGTTTCCTCCTCTTTCTGACACAATCTGCACAACAGTTCCGAGCTAATAAGCGCCCACCTTGCGCAGATGACTGCCCCTATGGGTACTGTGTAAATGTATTGAGGGGGTGAAACAGTATATATTGCTCATGTTCATCTTGGAAACGCTTGAACCACATAAAAAACTCGCGCACGTAATTAACATTCATCACCATAAACTTCTTTTAATAAAAGATAAGTTTCAGTAGCGGTTTTATCAAGTTTTGATGTGAAATTTCACGACAATTCGTTGCTCTACTACATGTGTATAGTATCATGTTTTCGGCAAAACGAAACTAACACCTCTTTCACAAACGACGGTTTCGGTCAGACAGATTTCTCTACAAACACGTGAGACGCTACAATAGAAAGAGAAGGCTTTATGCTGCACAGCTGTCGGTCGTTAAGATTTAGCGCATGTATAGTTTTTCTGTAGCAGCATTAGTCTCGTTATTTAATAGCCATACCTCGTATTATCCATTTAAATAGAATCCAAAGCCTAAAGACCGGGGAATCAAACCTATTACCACAATATAACTTAGCTTTACAGGTCTCGCACCTAATAGCTCGGCTATTGTGGCGCCTCATATGCGAGCCGATTTTCTTTAATTAAGATAGGATAGGTTATAAAGGTATTAAGGCTAAAATTGACTCATTGTAGCAATATTAAAATATTTATCTACATTGACCACTGGCGTGCTTATTGTATTAATTTGTACAACTAATCAGTCTTCACTAAGCGAATCAATATTAATCTCAACAAAAAAGTAATTCATTTGCATAAAACTCGTAAGGTTTAAACTAATTAATTTATGAAAATTTTCATTTAACTAATTCAATTATCTTTTTTAATATAGAGCTTATTACTCAATTGGGTAGCAAAGTACTTGCTGAATACATTAAGGATAATTAATATTAAGAAGCAAGGCGCAGAGCTTCAATTGGTAAGGGGGCCTTTTCAGGCTAGGATACTTTCTAGGACTCATCAATGGAAGTAATTTTATTGGTTACTTTCTAAACTTTGTATTCTGAAGGAGCACCGCCCACTTCTGCACTAATTTCAGATCATTGTCGAAGCGTTACTTCTAAAGCAGTTGATTTGTTTAACTTTCACTCGAATTTTTTATTGTTCAAAATTTACCAGATTCTAAGTTACACATTTTTTTTTTTTGAACTCCGAATTTTTCAGTATTAATTGTTACTATCACAATCTAGGTTATAAAATTTTACATAAATTACCCTCTATGTATTAATATTGATCTAAACCAGCATTTCCCAACACCTGTTTTTGGCTCGCGTACCACTTGTTAGTACATCATGCTAAATTGTACCACTTCGTAAAAATTGATTGTATTTCGTGAAATTTGTTATTCCGAGTGTGTTATTTTATTATTACTACCTTTATTTGTGTATAGAGATACAATGTATCTGTGAAAAAGGAGTTCAAGTTCATGTTCACTTCATAAACATTGTAAAATGTAAGATCTTAGTTTTAAAACTTTTTTTAAATAATTAAAAATTGCGTACATATTTTTCTCTTCAAAATTATTAATTAATTTACAAAGTTCTTCTTTAGGATTACTATACGAGGGTCGTTTGAAAAGTCCGTGCAAAGTCAGAGAGATAGCACTACTGGCGCGTATCGAGGTTATGTTTAGTTAGTAGCATCTCTTGGAAGAACACACACCAAGTTTCAGCCAGATCGGTCTATTTCTTTGGGTTTGGCATTCGTTTGAATCGAGGAAGTCGAGTGATTTTCAAAAAATGGACGAAAAAGAATTTCGTGTGTTGATTAAACACTACTTTATGAAAGGCAAAACGCCTCAGGAGACTAAAGAGAAGCTTGATAAACATTATGGCGACTCTGCACCTTCGATTAGAACAGTTTATAAGTGGTTTCAAAATTTTCGGAGTGGCCATATGGGCACAAGTGACGCTGAACGTTCTGGACGCCCTGTTGAGGTTACTACTCCAGAAATCATTGATAAAATCCATGATATAGTGATGGATGACAGAAGAGTGAAGGTGCGTGAGATTGCTAGTGCTGTGGGCATCTCGAATGAACGGGTACATAATATTTTGCATCAACATTTGGACATGACAAAGCTATCCGCAAGATGGGTGCCGCGATTGCTCACGCTTGACCAAAAACGAAATCGTGTGAAGTGTTGCAAGGACGGTTTGCAGCTGTTCCAGAAGAATCCGCAGGACTTTAAGCGTCGTTTCGTCACTGTGGATGAAACATGGATTCATCACTACACTCCTGAGACCAAAGAACAATCTAAACAATGGGTTACCAAGGGGGAATCTGCGCCAAAAAAGGTGAAGACCGTTCCTTCGGCCGGAAAGATTATGGCGACTATCTTTTGGGATTCGCAAGGAATAATCCTCATCGACTATCTGGAAAAGGGTAAAACTATTACAGGTGCATATTATTCATCGTTATTGGACCGTTTGAAAATCGAGCTGCAAGAAAAACGCCCACGATTGGCCCACAAAAAAGTCCTTTTCCATCACGACAACGCACCAGCTCACACCTCAGCAGTTGTGGTCGCAAAATGAATGGAAATAGGGTTCCAACTCGTTTCACATCCCCCCTATTCTCCAGACTTGGCTCCCTCGGACTAATATTTGTTCCCCAATATGAAGAAATGGCTGGCGGGAAAAAGATTTTATTCAAACGAGGAGGTGATTGCAGAAACGAATGGCTATTTTTCAGACTTGGACAAATCCTATTATTCGGAAGGGATCAACAAACTAGAGCAGCGTTGGACGAAGTGTATAAGCCTAAAAGGAGACTATGTTGAAAAATAAAAAAGGTTTACCCCAAAAAATTAAGTAGTTTTTATTTTTGCACGGACTTTTCAAACGACCCTCGTATTTGTGCCCAAATCTTCTAAAAATTAATTTACTTTTAAGCATTCAACTACCTGTAAGTACCAATTAAATCTAATGTTGCTTGGATTTAATGAGCTTACTCATGACAATCCAGTCTCTTTAAGCAGATCTTTACATAGTTATCATTTAAGTTCTGTCACAGGATAATTCTATTAAATTTTCTTTATCTTTTATCGATAATGATGTAGTTTTTTCTAAAGATTGTCTTCGTGTGAATTGTGTAAAAAACTATTTGAAGGATAATCTGGTTTAGAACGTGAAAATAATACAATTTATAAATTAAAATTTTGTTCAGAAATATTTGTAATATAAATTCAGGCGTGAAGTCTATAGTAACAGGTTTCTAAGATTTATGAATGGCTGAAACTGACAGCTAGTAAAAGACTGCTCCCTCTACTTCGAACTTGTACGGCTGTCAAACCAAACGATCTCTCAAATTCTATAAAACTTTCTGAAAATATCTTTTCCACCAAAATATTAAAAAAAACAAACACTTATTTATCCTGGGCAATTATTATAAATTAAAGAAATTTGGGCTGCTCATATTGAGCATCGTATGTATGGTACCCTGAGTTTATAAAAACTTGAAATTTTAGCGTGTATTCTTTTAAATAAATCTGGACATTGATAGGTGAAAGAACACTTTAAATGAACCTGCTTAATCGAGGATCGTCCAGGATTGCTAACAAGATACTGTAGGATCGCTCTTTAGATACCTAGCTGATTCCGTCACAGAGCATTATGGTTTACGGACACACCTGTACAAAATGGTGCTTATGTCCGATCCTTTCTGTACAATTTGTAAGATGAAGGAAAAAATGTCTATCCATCCAAGTGATTTGTTTAAGGTGTGTGAAGTTTAGGATTTTTAATAGGCAGAAGAGTAGAGGAGCATGTGCTGTTTACTCTTAAGGGAGTTACGCTTGGCATAAAAATGCAATGTTAGAAGAGAAAACAAGGGAATTCCAGTAAAATCAGTAAAGATTTTGTATTTTTCCCTTTTTTCTGAAACTGTACATCCAAAACCAGATGACTTAATGTGTATAATTAACAAAAACTTACAGTTTAAAATGTTAAGTATAAGGGTTGGTTAAACGCCAAAAGGTACACAAATCAGCGAGTACCCAACATTTCATTAATACTTGATATAATTTAAGTAATTTTGCTGCATTAACTTTTCCTTCACATTTTTTAGAAATTGTTAGATGTCACAGATCCTTATGCTGACCATTTTCATCTACAAAATATTTGTTCAATTAGCACTGTAGATTGACTTTAATATCTATTAATCTATAATAATCGAACTATTAATTACAGGTGAAAAAGAAAACGTTATTAAAAAAAAAAAATATGAGGCTAAAAAATTCATAAACGTTTTTTAAAAAATGCTTACACCAACATACATCAATGATTTTGTTTATTTTATTTATTTTTTTAACCTAATGTGTATAACATACAGTTGGCATTAAAGTACATTGTTAGAAACAGAAATTATGGAAATGCCAGCAAAACTATTGAAGATTTTGTATTTTCCCCTATTTTCTGAACTACTACATCCAAAACCAGCCGACCTAATGTGTATAACATACAGTTGGCATTAAAGTACATTGTTAGAAACAGAAATTATGGAAATTCCAGCAAAATTAATGAAGATTTTGTATTTTTCCCTATTTTCTGAACTACTGGATCCAAAACCAGCCGACCTAATGTGTATAATACACGCTTGGCATTAAAGTACAATGTTAGTAACAGAAATAATGGAAATTCCAGCAAAACTAATGAAGATTTTGTATTTTTCTCTGTTTTCTGAACTACTGGATCCAAAACCAGCCGACCTAATGTGTAAAACATACGGTTGGTATTAAAGTACAATGTTAGAAACAGAAATTATGGAAATTCCAGCAAAATTAATGAAGATTTTGTATTTTTCCCTATTTTCTGAACTACAGGATCCAAAACCAGCCGACCTAATGTGTATAATACACGCTTGGCATTAAAGTACAATGTTAGTAACAGAAATAATGGAAATTCCAGCAAATCTAATGAAGATTTTGTATTTTTCTCTTTTCTCTGATAATAATAATAAGGGTCGGGATTAGCTATATGGTTAGCGTATTGAATTCCCACGCGGAGAACCCGGGTTCGAATCCAGCTGCTGACCCTTAGATTTTTCTCTTCCTAGGAGCTTCTTACAGCTCACTGTCCTGGTGATGGACAGTGTTGTCTGTAACGAGAGAAAACTGTCCGGAAGCCGATAGTACACTGAAAAAAATCTCTGTGTACCAATAACCTCAGATGTTGGCGCGCTTTAAATCTATCTTTAAAATATACATAAAGATAGCTCAAATGGTAAAGGTTAGGGTTGTTTGTAACAGCGAACAATATCCGGAATCTACCGGGGCAACATAAAAGGCTGGGCTACAGCCCCAATTTAATTATGGCGCCATAATTAAATTATAATAATAATCTTGAAATAGGAAGATACGAACAATATTGGGCTCAGCCTTCACAATATTAATTCTGCCTTCGCGTATGCAAAGCTCCCAGTCAGCAATTGTAAATAAAATATAGACAAGAACGTAAAGAAAGGAAAATAAAGGAAAATTGAAAAAAAAAGAGGTAAAATTCAGAATTCTCTTTGGTGAAGAATGCTTTGTTATAAACTACGAAGTGAATACAATTTTGTTCCAATAACAAAAGATGTTTTTGTGTATTTGCTGTCGGAGATAACACGCCCAAAGAGGAGGAGCGATAATTGTGTAAGTCAAGAGTGAGAGTGGTTGAGCGACAAGAGAAGAAAGACAGCTCTTTTATGCCGGGGCATACTTGTTCGTAAGTAGAGCTGTACAAGTAAGATGTAATATAAAATGAAAAGGAACAGGATCGTTTTAGTGTACAGAAGGATACCAAGTTTAACGTAAAATAACGCCCACAATAAATAATAAAACACCTTCATCTCACTGCAACTATATTATTATTATCATTTCCTTTGTGGTTATTGTCTATAACTTTTTAAGGCAATGTAGAATACGTAGTACACCACATAAACTACTTTATAAGTTAGTCTCTGATTAAAAACATCAAAATTTTCGTTTCCGCTTTTCACAAAAACGTGTCGTATTCCAGTCAATAAATAAATCAAAATGGAATGTAGAGAGGGCTGGGATTTGGGATATTGTGGTCCTTAATGCAACGTAAGAATGCCAGCCAATTGGAGAACGGGCTACAGTATAGAGTACTGGAGAACCACCAGTTTGCAAGAACTGGTTGAATAAGAGTTCTTGGCAACTACCTAGTGGCTAGAAAACTTGCTATGGTTCTTTTCTTATGCCACAAAAAAGGTGCGTTCAAAATGGTGCGTTCTAGATTCTAGATGGTTAGAATATCGGGTAATGTATACGAGGTGTGGCTATTAAATAACGAGACTATTGCTGTAAAACATTTTATTTTAAATTTATACATATTTAGTTATTATCACCTTCAATATACACCTCACCCCTATCCCTAAAACGCTCCATGCGAATTTACCATTGTTCCGAAACAGTGCTGGAAGTCTTTTTCTGTGAGCTCCTGCATGACGCGTGCCGCTATTTCTTTCACAGCTTCAACGGACTGAAATCGTGTTCCCTTTTAATGCAGATTTGACTTTGGGGGAACAGATATAAGTCACATGGGGCCAGGTCAGGCGAATAAGGGTGGATGGCCTAAAACTGGGATGTTGTACCTGTGCTAGAAACATCTTGATAGACAATGCAGTGTGAGCCGGCGCGTTGTCTTGATGGAGAACCCCGTTACTTGTTCTTCCAAAAATCGGGTCGTTTTTTCCTTACTCTTTCACGGAGTTGAGCAAGCACCTCACCGGTAGTAATGTTGATTAATTATAATCGATATTTTCATCCGTTTTTGACGTGGAAGGGCGACCCAGGTGGTCAGCATCTCCGACGTCTTCTCGGCCATCTTGGAAACGCTTGAACCACACAAAAAACTCGCGCACGTGATTTAATATTCATCGCCATAAACTTCTTTTAATAAAAGATAAGTTTCAGTAGCGGTTTTACCAAGTTTCTTGAGAAATTTGGTTATTTAATAGCCACCACCTCGTATATGTTATTGTAAATTGCAGTCGTTTCATCTGTTCACTTCTACCTGAACCAGACGCTAGATCAGGCTTATTACTATTATTAGTATTAATAAGATTGTTAAATTTAATTTAGGTAAGGATAAAGAACCACTATTTAAATTATTGCCAATTTAATATTTAATAGGGTAAGATTGCCAATTGCTTACCCTAGATTTGTTAATCAAGCCCCACATATAGAATTTAATTTGATGATATGTCAAAATATTTCCCCATAAATAGACACCTAGTTAACTAAAGGTAGCCTTGCAATAATGAATCGGCTTATTGCCTTGCTGAAATCTCGCTCAACTATCAGGATATTAGAGAGGCGTTACTATGTGGCTAACATGCCGGAACGCTAGCTATCCTATTTCCCTTCAAGTATGCAAAAGGAAGTTTATCAGGTTGTGTAACTTCTGTTATTAAAATTGTTTATTGTATGAAGATTTTAAAAATGTTAAAAAAAAATGTGTATCATTTAAAGATAGTGATTATATTTTAAAGCAAAAAGAATATTAGAGCTGGTAAAATAATAACCCAACTGAAACAAAATATTTTAAAAGGGAAGAGTATAGCTGAGTGGTTAGCGAATACTGGATTCCAGCGCGGAGATCACTGGTTCGAATCCAGCTGCAGACCCTTAGATTTTTCTCTTCCTAGGAATAACATCTCACTGTACGGTGATGATGGACAGTGTTCTCACATTACAGAAAATATTACCCGGAGGCCGTCAGTGCACTGAAAAAAGCTCCGGGCGCCAATAACCTCAGAATGTTGAATAAAAGGTTTAAAAAAATATAACAAAAAAATCTTTTGCTAGAAAATAGAGATAATATTTAGTAAAATAAAATATAAGCCGAGGTATACGAGTATACTAAAATGCAACTAATACAAATAAAAAGAAATGCTTCAATGTAGCGTAGTATAAAAAATAGTAAGTAGGTGAATACGACGCAGGAATGTTCAATAATTCGTTTTTTTCTTCTGGTTTCGTTTATATTCTAGCAAAATTACTAGGCGCTTTCTAAACCACGGTCCATAATATTTGAAAAAGATTCCAACATTTATTCAAACTTACTAAAACAATTTTAGTTATTCTTGCAAAGTTCTTTAATAAACATTGAAGAGTATTTTAATTTTGTATTCACTTTTAGGGAGTTTTTATAATGGGTTAACGCTTTAGATAAGAAAATAATGACCAAGAAGTATTGAAGAAAATTTAAGCTGCCATTTACGAAAAAGCATTCTCTTAAAAAAGAAAGTAAATTGGTAGCTCTATTGAAGTACAGTGGTCAAAAAAAGTATTCATACACTAAGTTTTCTTACTTTATCTACTGAACGTTTGTTTCTAGGATGACTATTTATTCAGCACTGAACTCGAAGATAGTAACAATGAATTTAATGCTCTCATTTTCTTTTATAAACATAAAGAATTGATTAAAAAGCAGAAAAATAATTTATTGTATGCAAAATAAGTATTCATACACTCAGTCTGAATGTTATAATTAACGCAAAACTAAAGACCTAATATTTTGTAAACAATCCCTTTACATCTATTGTTGCCTGACGCTTCCTTGGCATAGATTCCACCAGGTTTAGTGGTAAAGTAAAGTAATCGCCTATTTTTTCAGGCGGGGCTTAACGTCCAACTACCAATTAGGTGTCGTGGACGGAGGCGACTAGCAAACACACTTTACTGTTAATTTCTCATATTAACCATTAAATAAAATCCAAGGTCTCTAGAACGGGGAATCAAACCTAGTACCACAATAAATGTTAGCTTCGCAGGTATCGCCTCTAACCGCTCGGCTACCGTGGCGCCTTCCACCAGGTTTAGTGTCTCTTGAGATGTGATTTCTGTCCACGATTTCTTTAAATGAGCTCTTTTCTGGAAGAACATTTCAATTTTCGAATTTTTCCACTCCAAATAAGACTATAAAGTTTCAATAGGGTTTATTTCCGGAGACTGTGAAGGTGTGACAAGTTGTTTCCGGGCATTATAAAGCAGCCATTCCTTAGTTTTTTGGGCTGTATGTTTGGGATCGTTATCCTGTTGAAAGAAGTGCTGAAGAAATAGTGATCCTAGAACCAAAAGTTCAGTAGATAAAGTAAGAAAACTTAGTGTATGAATACTTTTTTTGACCACTGTATATAAATATATGCGCAATTAAATAACAGCAACAAAATGTAATTCTCTTTATGCAGTCTCGATCTCGGTCGCTCAAGTCTCGGTCTCGGTCTCGGTTTTTTTGAATTTTTGTTTAACCCTATAGTGCATCGTGTTGCATATCTGCTACATAATCTTTAGCTTTGTGCCGGAGAACTCTCTTGGATTTCATTTGAATTAAAATATGATGAATATATGCCGCAACATGTCTAGTGTCAGTTTATATAAGGTTTATGTCGGTTCTAGAAGGTAATGAGCTAATATAAAGCCAAAAGTGAAAAAAAGTCAACACGACCGTAGACTGTGGTAAAGACCGCGCAGAAATTACCGTTCTTGTGCCTATTTTATTGAAAATTAACATTTTTAAAAATTTTGCTGTGCTTGGGAAGGTTAGTATTTATCTATTATTACTTTATAAATTTGATAACAATTTTTGCTTAGACCAAAAATTGAAAATAATTCGTGTTGCATATATGCAACATCATGTTATGAGATAATATGTCTTCTAACTTTGTACACTGATGTCTGATAATATCAATTCCGTAATTTTGCTTAAAGTTAGTACTATATTAGTACATCTTCTGTCCACAATTTATAGCATAGAACCGAAAGATAAAATTAGACGATTTGATAGGCTAAGCAAGGAAGTTGATTGCCCGAACGCAATGTATGTCGCAAAAAGAGTACAGAAAGGAACTTGGTGAGACCTTGTGTAAAATAGGCAAATCCATGGCGCCTAAAAGAGGAAGGCCATCTCCTTCACTGCACACTTTGAGGAGAAAAAAATCTGCATCAGCGAGACCACCAGCTAGCGTCAGAAAAGATGGATTAGATCATTGGCCCTTATGGGATGTGAAACGAAATATATGTAAATTAATTGGTTGCACGGGTTATTCTTATGCAAAGTGCAAGAAATGCAATTTAAATTTTTGTTTCAACAAAGACAAAAACTGTTTTTATAATTATCATAAACAATAAACTTTTTTTCCCATATATTTTACATTTGATAATCCCATCCTCATTTTACAACAAAATCAATTTTTTAACATGATGTTGCATATATGATACATAACATAAATTTCACTTTCCTGAAAATTACAAGCGACTGATATTTTTTCGTTGTTTTATATCAAAATAGAATATTAAAAAAAATAAATTTGAAAGAAATAAAAAAATCATGCATTAGAGGGTTAAGTATTAAAAGCGGTTTGCTATTAATAATCTTTTCAAAAAATGTTATTATTTTCTAATAATTATTTTAATTTATATATTGGTAATGAAAATGTGTGTAAAAGAAGACAACTACTTACACTTCAATGCATCATATATTACTATTACTGTTATATATCTTTATATAATTTCAAAAAGATGTTAAAAACGCGCCAAATGAAAGATCCAAATAACATATCTGCCTTCTATAACAAGTCGATTCGTGAAATAAAAAATTCACCTCCCAACAAACATCCCGCTCCATTAGTTACGGCTGTTGGTAAAGATAAAGAATCTGATGATTCACCTTTTGACGACGACGACGACTGCATCAATATTTTTGCACCATTTGCTCAAAAATCAGCAAATATCACCGAAGCATGGAAGACAGAAATAATTAATTACACCAAATTAGACCAAGCACCAGTAGACGTTGACATTTTAGAATGGTGGAAAACACTTGAGAATTCCTTCAAAAATTTGTCTAGAATGGCGAAAGATATTTTTAGTATCTGTGCAACTTCAGTGCTTGCGATGATAATGACCAATAGAAGATCTCTAACTTCTGACTCAGTAAAAGCTCTTTTATGTATCAATGCTTGGGCAAAGTGTATCTTAAAAACGAAAATTTGTGGCGATATTTTTTAGGTGCATAGTCTTTTTTTTCAAATTCATTAATTCTAAAATTCTAAAATATAATTCAAATAATATCTAAGTTCAAAGTATTAGATTATGAATAGTGAAATTTAGTGAATTTATATAAAAATTAGGTAATTCGAAGGGGGCCGCCACGGTAGCCGAGCGGTGCGAGACCTGCGAAGCTAATGTGTATTGTGGTACTGGGTTCGATTCCCGGTCTTAGGCCTTGGATTTATTTAATGGTTAATATGAGAAATTTACAGTAAAGTACATATGTTTGCTAGTCGCCTCCGTCCGCGACACCTAATTGGTAGTTGGACGTAATGCCCCGCCTGAAAAAATAGGCGATTACTTTGCTTACTTTACTTATGTAATTCGAAGTCAAATAGATGTAGTAATATTGAACATATATAATAAAATCGTATCTTTTAATAATTAATTCAATACCCGTAATGATAATTTATTAATAAAGAACACAATTTTATAATTTTGTAGCTAAAAATTAATATTTGAAAAACCGAGACGAGAACGAGATTTCTCGACGAGATATACGAGGTGTGTTCAAAAAGTAACGGGAATTTTTAAATTTCGCGGGTTTGGAGAGTCTGATTGTATTTTTTTTTTTTTTTATTATGTTGGTACACATGCCCCTGAAGTACGATAAAATTTTCAGTAATATTCATTGTTTACTTCTTAAGTGGCAGCCGTTAAGGTTAGACGTGTTTTTCGAGCTTGGCGATTTTTGTTTGTTAAAAAAAATGGATCAAAGAATTTGTATTAAATTTTGCGTAAAAAATGAAATAAAGTGTAATAAAGTGTGTGAAATGTTAATAAAGGCATATGGTGAGTCTGCTATGAGTAAAACAAGGATTTACGAGTGGTATAAGCGTTTCCAAGATGGCCGCGAAAACGTTGAAGATGACGAACGACCTGGACGTCCAAGCACATCAACAACCGATGAAAACGTGAAAAAAGTGAAAGAAATGGTTATGAACGATCGCCGAATCACAATCAGAGAAGTCGCTGATGATGTTGCCATATCAATTGGCTCATGCCATGAAATTTTTTCGGATGTTTTGGGTATGAAACGTGTGGCAGCAAAATTTGTTCCAAAATTGTTGAATTTCGAACAAAAACAGCGGAGAATGGAAGTTGCTCAAGAGTCACTCAATGAAGTCGACAACGATGCGGATCTACTGAAACGTGTTATAACAGGTGACGAAACATGGGTTTACGGATATGATGTCGAAACTTAGGCTCAATCGTCCCAGTGGAGGCATTCTGGATCGCCAAGACCGAAAAAGGCTCGACAAGTGCGGTCGAATGTGAAGGTTATGCTCACTGTGTTCTTCGATTTTAATGGCATAGTGCATCATGAATTCTTGCCACAAGGTCAAACAATCAATAAGGAGTACTACCTACAAGTTCAACGCCGTTTGCGTGAAGCAATCCGAAAAAAACGCCCGGATTTGTGGCAAAACAATTCATGGATTTTGCACCACGATAATGCACCTGCTCACACTTCATTGCTTGTTCGTGAATTTTTGGCCAAAAACAAAACTTTAACGATGCCCCAGCCTCCATATTCGCCAGACATGGCTCCATGTGACTTTTTTCTATTTCCAAACATAAAGAGAACATTAAAAGGCCGTCGTTTTACAAGCATAGATGACATTAAAAGCGAATCGCTGAAAGCTATCACAAAGATCGAGTTTCAGAAGTGTTTCGAGGATTGGAAAAAGCGCTGGCACAAGTGTATTTTATGCGAAGGGGACTACTTTGAAGGCGACAATATTAATGTAGATGAATAAATAAATATTTTTTTCAAAAAACGAAAATTCCCGTTACTTTTTGAACACACCTCGTATATCATGTCTCGATCTCGGTCTCGATTTGTCTCGTTTCTCGTGCAGCACTAGTTTCGATATTTTAAGTGATTTTGATAGTTTTTTTTTGTGTTTTATAAAAAATTATTAACTATATTTCTCAGACTGTGGTATATTTTGCGTTTGAGTGCGGATCAAAAATAGAACTCGGTCGTTAGCGATACAGTTAGCATACTCTTTTTCAATTTTTAATTGCTAATTTTTCCTACGATTTCTAGAGTTTCGGTTTAACATTAAATTTTGTATTAATTATTATTTCGCTTCACTATTGGTTCTCTATTTTCACTGATCTAAAATGAACCTGAACAAAAATTAACCACGCCTTTTTCTTGTAAATGAAATATCTACTATACGATAATATAAAATTAAAGAAACTTTGTATTTTGGTATTGATTTGCATGAACCTGGCAGCAACTGAAATGTTAATTTAAATAAATAATGGGACTGTGGTTCGTTAGTTTAGTGCATAAATACGTAGGATAAATACTTAGGTGCAGGTAATTGTGCATTTTTTACCATGCAAATCAATTCTGATTTGTATACTCATTTCTAATATTTGTAAATATTTTACCACAAAAAGCACCAAGTTGGGTGAAGTGGTTGTTACTTACGAAAATAGATGAACAAAATTAACATTTTTCGTTTTATTAGCAATTAAAATTACATTTTTTTAATGTAACCAATAAAAATTATTGAGGTAATTGCAGCTCAAAGACAATATTAAATGGCTCAACTCTATTATATTGGATAGCAACATAAAGTCCACTAGTTCTCCGCATTCTAAAACATCATTCTCTAACCCAGCGTTTCCCAACCTTTTTTTGGCTCGCGTACCACTTGGTAGGTAGTCATCATGCTAAATTATACCACTTCGTAAAAATTGATTGTATTTCGTGAAATTTGTTATTCCGAGTGTGTTATTTTATTAATATTATCTTTATTTGTGTATAGAGATACAATGTATCTGTTACAAAGGAGTTCAAGTTCATGTTCACTTTATAAACTTTGTAAAGTGTAAGAACTTAGTTTTAAAACTTTTTTAAATAATTAAAAAATTGCGTACATATTTTTCTCTTCAAAATTATTAATTAATTTACAAAGTTCTTCTTTAGGTTTACTATATTTGTGCCCAAATCTTCTAAATTAATTTCTTTTAAGCATTCAACTACCTCTGTAAGTACCAATTAAATTTAATATTGCTTGGATAGAGCTTACTCATTACAATCCAGTCTCTTTAAGCAGAACTTTACATAATTATCATTTAAGTTCTGTCACATGATAATTCTATTAAATTTTCTTTATCTTTTATTGATAATGATGTAGCTTTTCCTAAATTTTCTTTATAGAAGGTGTTTGAAATCCAATTATCATTTATGTTTTCGGCTTTTAGAAAATACTCCATGAAAGACAATTTTAATACTGTTAAATGTGCTATTATATTTTCTCGTATATCTTGAGACAGACTAACCTTATTACTGTACATATTAACAACTTTACTGTTCAATATTATTAATTAAAATAATTTTTATGAATTATAGATAAAAACGTTTCTATGATATTTTTATGATTTAATTTTTTATGTCCGCCATTATTGATTATTTTTCGCGTACCGCCAACCAGCAAATCGCGTATCACAGGTTGGGAAACGCTGCTCTAACCTAAAAATTGTGCGTTAAGTTTAGATTAGATTCAGCAGGGGGTTGGCCATTCAGCTTATGCGGCCCTGGGGATGTTTTTGTGATGTAGCCTGTTTCTTGTAGCTCCCTTTCTGTTTGATTGGTCTTAGAAGTCTGTATGGGTCTCCTGGGTATAGATTTGAGTACTAGACTCCTAGCCAATATTCTAGATTCAATAATTTACGTATTCTTCAGCGGGTAGCCTTTATGTCACGTCCAGTTGTCCAGTCGTTATGCTCGTGCATTTGGTGAATGAAAACTTGACTTCCAATACTTGCAAAATAAATAACTGTACTTTGCTTGCCTCTCTAAGGTTTTATCCTCTATTGCAACGACTATTTGTGCGTTCACGCTTTATTGGTTGCACTACTACAACATTTAGCCGCATAATATGGTACCATAAGTGGGTTCCTCGGCCAGTTGACTACGCCTTTGACTTCCGTCTAACCGGACATCCTAACCATATGCCGGAATGTCCATCCAGGATTGAATTGACTGCCTTGAATTAACTTCTTAGGATTTGATGGCCAGTAAAACCGCCTGGATATCTGAGACAATTACATCTCGGTACTTGATTATTGTATCTTAAAATATCAGTCGCGATAAAATTAATTGTAACTACTTCTGTCTGAAAGACTTTAGCAAGTTTACCTTATTTAACTTACTCACTGCCTAATAGCTATCAAGTAAATATGATTACTTATAAAATATAAACAAAATAAATTGAAAGAATCGAATGAGGACCATCCAGCAATGACCAACATGAATCGGCTAATTCAGGATATCGATGAAGTGAATTCGAAGGATGCCCTTTAATAACTAAGGATGTGATCACCCATCGACGCTTCCGCGATCGGGTAGTATACGAAGGACATATTGTGAATGAGCTGGTTGAAGTGTTGAGAAAATTTGGTGTAATGAGGATTTGGCTAGGTCAAGAACTGAAGGGATTTTGTAGATCAATGTGGATAGTTTGATTGTTAACTTACAAATGTGCGTTAGCGATAATGCAAATATTGGAGAGATTAGCAAAACTGTTGAGTTCTCAAGTATATCCAGATTGGGGCTATTAGTTTTTTATGTTGATGTAGTTCGCGATAGAAGAGATACGAGTACTTCGGATTAGCGAAGTACACCATAACTTCCTGCCCTTTTTCTGTCATGGAGCCGTCCAAGAATCTCATAGTCAAAAGTTTTAAGGAATTACTTTATTAATAATTATGGCCAATTGTTAATGTTTATTTCATGACTAAAAGAGTTTATATTGCCTAAATTATTTTTGTTAACATATTTGTAGAAACCATTTCATTAAAAAAATTATTATTTATTATCACAAATGAAGGAATAGTTAAGATTACAAGAAAGAACTCTAGAATCATTCCAGATATTCTTTATTAGCGTTTTATACAATTTTGTATTTCACTCAACTCAACATACGTTATTTTTATCACATGGCAATTAATGCCAGAACTTGCCTTTAGTAACTGATCAACGTGCCGCCTCAAAAGCCGATCACCCTCCATTTCTTTTAACAAGTATACTCTATCGACTAATTTTTCTTCGACTTGCGCTTTTCACCAACTCCAGTGAGCTGGATCGCTGAATTCGCGGGCATACACTATCTCCCCTACCGCAAACTCCGTGCCACGATGTCCTTTATAATTTTGGACTTGCTTGTACTGGGATGCTTTTTGTTTGTGCAGCATCCCAACGCGTACAAAGCTCTCGTTCAAACATTAGTTTTGCCGGGATTTCTTCCGTAGTGGAATGTTCCGACGTTCTGTAGCGATACAGGTACCTACTGATAGAAGTCTCTAAGTTTGCCTTTCCTTTGCTCCCGCCCATTAGTTTCTTTATTCCGAGTTTGAACGATTTTACAGAATTTTCTGCCGCTCCATTGCTGGCAGGGTGATACGGAGTTGATCGTACGTGCCTTATTCCAGCAAATCGAGCAAAAATCTTGAAATGCCTGACCAGTGAATTGCGGGCCATTATCAGAAACTAAAACTTTCGAAATACCAAACCTGGCAATAGTTTCTCGTATCTTTTGAATGGTAGCGTTAGAATCAGTGCTGCCACCCATAAGAAACACATCGGGCCATTTAGAAAAAGCGTCGGTTATTATCAAAAACATCTTCCCATAGAAGGGCCCGCAGTAATCGACGTGAATTCTATCATAGGGCCTATCTGTAGTTGGCCAAGGTTTCAAGATAGCCTTCGCTGGCTCCGGCCTTACCATCCCAAGCATGAAAAAATAGTGTATTTACTTCTCAAACCGTATCACCACTAGAAAACAAAAAACAATTTCTGGGCGCGTCTCAGATGGAGCACTTCGACACACTCAAAATAATAATCATAACACAAGAAGTTTTGCAAATTTGTTTAGAGTGACTACTCTTTAGAATAACTAGAGCCCAATTTAAGGAAAGAATCTAGAGAAAAGTTAAGACAATAGAGATTCTAATGAAAAAATAAACTTAGCATCGACCCAGAGACGCAAGGAGATAAAGAAATTAAATTAAAAAGAAAAATAAGACTGAAGCAAGTGGTATGGGGAGAATTGCTTGTTTGAGATAATATCCGAGTGCTTGTTTTTAAACCATCAACACACTGGTGGGTAAGTACCGCGCCACAAAACCCTGTATTTATGAACCAAAAACCAGATTACTCATTTTCTACTACTCATTCCTATATTTCATTGTTTTCCTAGATTTCCTACTGAGCGTAGAAAGACAGATTTTTACAAATTATATTTTCATCCACAGTAATGGGCCTTTCAGGAACGTAGGATGTAACTTGGAAGAATTAGGCATAGAAATTAGCACAATGGTTGGCATTTAGCGGTAATTTTTGGTATCGTGTAAAACCGTGTTCAATTAATGTCGCTTCTTTATGTGATTTTATTACAACGGAGATGTCTACTTGATAACATTTTATTTTATTTATGGCGCGTCTGAGTTCATTGGCCTCTGGAGCGTTTTCCAGTGCACTGCCAGGCCACAGGACAGTTACAGAAAAACCAATGTATTAAAACTGTCCTCTAGGATGCCTATTATTTCAGGCGGGGCTTAACGTCCAACTACCAATTAGGTGTCGTGGACGGAGGCGACTAGCAAACATACTTTACTGTAATTTTTTTTTATTAACCATTAAATAAAAACCAAGGCCTAAGACCGGGAATCGAACCCAGTACCGCAATACATATTAGCTTTGCAGGTCTCGCTTCTAACCGCTCGGCTACCGTGGCGCCTCCTGTAGGACAGTTGTATAAGGGTTGTAATGGTTGCGGAGAGAGTTGTTGGTTGTAGATGTTGATGGATAAATAACACTTTTAGTATCGGTATAAGATATTATATTTGTATGTGACTGACTGCCAAGGACTGTATACTTTACACTACAAGAACCGAACAGACTGACTGACGTGGCTAAACGTTGTGTACAATTGAAGTCTAAGACCTTGAGCAGAATCTTCGAACTGAATCTCGAACTGAATATCGAACTGAATGTCGAACTGAATATGTAACTGAATATCTCGAACTGAATTGAATATCTCAATATCTCTGAATTGAATCCCCTCTTTGACTTTCCTCTTGTTCTTATATACCTTCGCCGAGCCTCCCCTCTCTGTGTGCCAAGGGGGCTCTGTGTGCCAAGGGGGCTGACTCTCTCCCTCTGGCTAGAGTGGATGAGTGGTGGGGTTTCACTACCCTTACAGGGTTGATCGTCAAAAAAACTGCACGAAAAAGCGTAACTTTAAAAAGACACCCAACTTTGACAATTTTTTTCTCTTTTTCTATAAAAGATAAAATTCCCAAATTTTCTTTAAAATATAGGGTAAATCCTCCTTTATAACTGTATTTTTATTATTTTTTTTTTTTTGTAACAAAACAGATCTTATAGATTTCGGGAAAAAAGTTGCTGAAAATGAGCAAAACAGGGCATTTTCAAAAATTGTACTTGTTATTGTTACCTTTATTGTAAACAACGTAGCGCCTAAACGCGCAAATCGATTTTCATGAATGAGGTGTCATTCGATGCGGAATTTTATGCACGTATGCCTTTTGGGGATCTCGACGCTGTATATTAAGTGAAAGAGGAGTTAGCCCCATGTTTGTGTGGCCCCCTACCAAAATTATTATTACTACTAACTCTGGAAATTTTAGCGGATAGGTAGTTGTGCTCGTAAGATCAAGGCAGAGAAAATCTAAGGGCCAGCAGCTGGATTTGAATCCAGGATTTGCGCGTTGAAACCCAAGTAATCGATAGACACCGAGGTAATCTCTTCCATGACATTGTTATTCGAATTTGGTTGCAGTTCTTTTAAGTTTGGTACTTAAGTTAGTTTCCAAATTTTTGAATTACCATTTTATTATGCCTAGGATTCATTTTGCCTTAGATGTTTTTAAATAAATAAATATTTATTCAATTCATTTATTAACTTTATTATTTATGTTGGTGAAACGATTGCTTGACTCCGTTAACAATCTTTGATTACTCATTTTTCTTAAATTAATTTTGCACATAATGTAAAGGTTTATATTGTTTTTAACTTCTGTTATTTACTGAACTTCCAACTGAAGGTAGTACATAAACCAGCCACTAAATAGGTGAATAATAAATAAATTTCTGAAAGCTAGAGAGATTGCGTCTGAAATTCGATTGGATGTGATGCTGGAGAGCAAGTTGAAACTAGAAGATGAGACCCGTCAACACTGGGCTGCCAGTAACTTATACATGAACCTGCTTTTCATAATAACACCTTCTCCTTTAAACTTGACGTTTATTACTAATTGAATTTTTTGTTTTTGCTTTCGAAATTTAGTTTTTATGTAACCGTCTTAAAGGGTGTATTTTTATTTTTGAAATTCCTCAACAAATCCCTAAACGGAAGTAAAACTTCATTGATGTTTTTTTATTCTTCACTTTTTCACTAAAACGAGCTCAAAGAGTTCTATAATCATAGCACACGTACAGAGCTTTTTTTTTTTTTTTTTGAGGAACCACATTTACTTTTTAATAAATTCCTTGGGCGCTAATGGCCATAGACGTCGATGCGCCGGCAAAACAAAAAAATAAAAAAATAAATTCCTTAGTTTAGGGCAAGGGATTTAGCTGAGTGGTTAGCAAATATACTGGATTCCTAGATCGCAACCCAAGTAATAATTTCAAATACAATTGGTACTCCCAGTTGAAATATAATTTGACTCGTTTTGGTGCTCAACATTTTCTTGAACCTGGTAGTAACTCCTTTTTGATTAAAGACATTTCTAATGTTTTGGAAAAATTAAGAAACCACAATCTCTTAGTTGACATATCTTCTAACTCTAAAGTCTAGTTTTCATCCTTTATATGTATAGGAAAATCAGTAACTTGGGTAAAAGAGAATGTTATTTAGAATATAGAGGTAGTATTTTGAAGCAGAGGATTGTAAGTCAACTGAGGCTAGGGCATCCTGATAATTGTCTTGTGATCTTTAAAGGCAGTCTTTTCAGATTCAATGTGGACAATCACTGTGTCTGCTGCAATTTAGGTGCCCCAGACACTTTATATCACTTTCTGGTTGGTATGTCCATCATTTAGATTTGACAGGAACGAATATTTAGCAGAATTTATTAATGTTGAGCCACGATAACGAGGAAAATTTATTTAATTTATTAGTTATAGACAGTCTCACCAAATTTAATAACGCGTATTACTTTGTGGTATCCGCTTTAAAAATTAGAGAATTCGTTATTAATATTGAAAATTAAAGAGCATTTTGTTATTTTTCTTTAGAAATTTTAGTTCTTTTAGTTGTCTTTTATTTTGTCTTTAGTTTTTTTATCTGTACCAATGCTCCATTTGTATAGGGAAATACCCTAAGAACAAATAAATTATACTTATACTTATACTGGATTCCAACAAGGAGTTCACAGGTTCGAATCCAGCTGCTAGTCCTTAGATTTTTTTTCTTCTTAGGAGAGCTTCTTACAGTTCACTGTCGGATGATGGTATCAACGTTGATATAAACATCACGACATGCCTCTGATGTGTAAAAAAAGGAATAGAAAAAGTGGTAAAACATGTGTAAAACTATAGCAAGTACAATTCTACTGATTGTTTAAAAATTCTGTTTGATGAACAGCTTTACCATAGTAAAATGCTTGTAATACAACCGCGCTAATGCATACGTTTCCCACTTTTACCAAAGGTTTTATCTATCAGAATACACTCATTCATATTTAATTCGTTGCTTTTGGTTTGTTGTCGCTCACCACTAGTTGATCTGAGTAGCGGCCAGGGACATGCAGAGAATGGCAAAAAAGGATGGCGGTTCGTCCACTATACGAGTGCTTCAGAGAGCATTAAAATCAACTAGGATCTATAGGATATGAGATTATTCATTTCAAATAAAGTTAACGAATTACCAAAAAATTTGATACGTTCAAGGGAAGGCTAGGTTAATGTTTCCTATTTGGTCAGACCAAACCTAAGAAACATCAACAGTTAATCCTTGTGGTTAATCCCAAGTTTTGTACAAGCTACTTTGGGGGAAAAAAAAGTATTTATTAAACAGTAAAACCTTTGAAGATTACCTTCTAGTACCTCGTAATTCTATAAGTCGAAAGCTTTGAAAATGTTAATAGAAAATTAATAGATATTTCTTTAGCAACATCGAAATATTACAATAAATAATATCAAAAAAAGGTTAAGGATTAGCTATGCGGTTAGCATATTGGATTTCCACGCGGAGATCCCAGGTTCAAATCCAGCTGCTGACCCTTAGATTTTCTCTCTTCCTAGGAGCTTCTTACAGTGATTAACTGTGTTGCCTATAACGATAGAACACTGTGCCGGCAGTGCACTGAAAAAAACCTCCGGGCGCCTCAAATAGCCTCAAATGTTGACGCGCTTAAAAATAAAGAGTTTTGTTTGGATAAATTCTATGATGCAATCTCTAGAATTTACATAAAAGCAATTAAATGTCCACTACTTTGAGTTTATAGGTCCCCAAATTCACAAAATTATTCTGTAGCCCCTTAAATTTAGCTATGACTCTGTTGGCAGACAGTAGCAGTGTCCCATGTTAATCCAAGAAAGCACTGTCATAGAATAAGATGGGCTATTTTCGAATTGAGATTGCTAAAAATAAAATTTCGATAAAAAATTATATTTTTTCAAGGTTTACCCTTTTATTATACATATAAATAATTATTAATTTTGCCTTAAAACTTGTACACATTTCAATTAATTGTTTCGATGTAGTTTCTAACTCAATTCGCTTAAAGTTATTGCCTCACAATAACGTAACAAATTGAATTGCTAAACCTTGAACATGTGGTAACAAACAATTGAATTAGACTAATATTTCTACTTACTCTGCCTAATGCGGCTAGTAAGGGCGTACATTTCGGCACATTAGTTTGCTCATATCTCTCCACTTTTGTTGGCCCACTTTAGTAGCTATTATATCAGTCTACATTAAATTTTAATTACTAATTTATGTCTGATTTAATATATTTGTGTTAAAACTCTATCCACTAAATAGCGCTTTTATCAAAATCATTGAAAATTACATTTTACAGTACCACAAACTTAAAGACATTTTGAACTAATTATATATATCTAAAGTAAAGTATTACCTTTTTTTTTTTTCAGGCGGACTTTACGTCCAACTACCAAATTTGGTTTCCTGGACGACGAACATATTTTACTATAAATTTCTTAGGCACCACGGTAGCCGAGCGGTTAGAGGCGAGACCTGTAAAGCATATACAGGGTGAACCAGTAAGTATTGTCCATAGGCCTACTGTGTGTAGTACATCTAAAGTGGAGTTCAATGACGTATTGGCCAACTTCATATTTTCCTCTGTTCTTGAGTGACGTCACTTTAAAGTTTTTTTCTAAAATCATTACTTTTTTCCAATAAAAATGTTATTACTCAGAAAGTTTTAGTCCGAATTCGATTCTGATGACACGGTTAGAAAGACAGATAAATTTTCTAAAAATTGATACCATTTTGAAGCATAAGTTATTCTCCAAACAGCCTCAATCTTCCTCCGGATGCTGGAAAAATAATAGTAATCGAAATTTTCAAGAAAACTCATTCAGCCCTTACGTGATCATTATCAGACCTAGGTGCTGGCACTTTTTATAAAAGTTTCCTTGTTTAATGGGCTTTCAAACGGTGTATTCTTTTCCATGATTCCTTTTATCTTCGTATGAGAAATTACGTTTGAATTACCAGAAAACGTGTTCACGAGCACTCAACAGTGTTAGTTTATCAAGTTGTTTAATTCATTGAAAACTCTTTTAGATGGACCAGTAGTCAATTTTAATGTAGACTGTCCTTAAATTAGGAAATCAAAAGTTACAAATTGCACTATAAAAAAAAAAAATTCTAAATTCTGAAATATTTGAGAAAATGTTAGGAAATATTTTAAACAAGTGCTATTTTTATAAAAAAAAAAATCATGTAGTTTGTATTTACTCCAAATTACAATTTCACACACAATACACTGTTGAAAAAGAAAAAAATGTAAATAAGCCTTAACCACCCTTTGAAACCTCTAACAGATAATCGTTGTATCTGAATTAGGTATTAACCAGTATAACTAGGTGCCTTACAAATAAACTTCACTTACCTGTTACCTTGGTTTCAAAATTTTCTATTGTATCATAACACTGTTGAGTGCTCGTGAACACGTTTTCTGGTAATTCAAACGTAATTTATCATACGAAGATAAAAGGAATCCTGGAAAAGAATACACCGTTTGAAAGCCCACATTAGACAAGGAAACTTTTATAAAAAGTGCCAGCACCTAGGTCTGATAATGATCACATAAGGGCCTAATGGGGTTTTCTTAAAAATTTCGATTACTATTATTTTTCCAGCATCCGGAGGAAGATTGAGGCTGTTTGGAGAATAACTTATGCTTCAAAATGGTATCAATTTTTAGAAAATTTATCTGTCTTTCTAACCGTGCCATCAGAATTGAATTTGGACTAAAACGTTTTGAGTAATAACATTTTTATTGGAAAAAAGTAATGATTTTAGAAAAAAACTTTAAAGTGACGTCACTCAAGAACAGAGGAAAATATGAAGTTGGCCAATACGTCATTGAACTCCACTTTAGATGTACTACACACAGTAGGCCTATGGACAATACTTACTAGTTCACCCTGTATATTGTGGTACTGGATTCGATTCCCCGGTCTAGAAACCTGGGATTTTATTTAATGTTTAATGTGAGAACTTTATAGTAAAGTAAGTTTTGCTAGTCTGCATTTCTCTGTACTTCTTCCCTTTGCAGGCCTCGCCACTGGCCGATCGGCTACCGAGTGCCTCTATACTAATATTCTATACTTTCACTACCTTTCAGCCCTTACGAGAGAAGTAGTAATGCAATCGTACGGATTTATCACTTATTACAATCACTTCACCAGAATTGCAACTGTACAGAACAGTTTTTTCGACTATTCTCTCTGGTATTCTCGAAACGATTTCAGGGTAAGTATGTCAGGCCTATCACTTCTTTTTTGGGGGGAAAGTTTTGTCAAGAGACACTGATTTTATTGGGGTTCTTGGAGCTTTTATATAAACGTAAAGGCATGGTCAACGATCTACAGACGAGCTCCATAGATAAGATCTATCATTTAGATTATATATTTTAAAAAAGTTAATTGGAAATTTAAAATTTAGGTAATAGTTCTTCAGCTTAAAAACCATATTAATCGACAATATTCAACAAATATGAAATTTTAAGTTCAAAGATTCAATTATGTGTGACAATTCAAGTAATATTTGCTTTTTAAATTAACTCAAAAAATTTTAAAATATTTTTCATTGTCCATTTTCTAACTGCGTAATATTCTAGCTGAACTCGTTCGACATTAATTTCCTGAACTTATATAAACATGGCTCACAAACCCACCCCAGCAGCGCAAACCATTTATAGAATCTATATATTCCTTCGATATCAAGATATTTCCTTACCAAAGTAACGTAGTCTGATTTCAGCTAGAATGGGTGTACTGTAGAATTTTTATATTAAAATGATAGATACTGTCTATGCAGCCAGTAAGCTATTATCGCACATTAGAAATTAATATTTTCTGTCACCCAGGCGTTATAATATTAATACAACATTTCTGGTATCACCTTAATTATTGACTTAAAATCCTGACAATTTTGGAGGCAGCAAATAACGTATTCACTACTTGAATTTTAGAAATAGATAAAATTGAATGATTTTGCTCTTTTTTGCCCATATCCAATAGATAGATTAAAAAGATAAAGGCTGGATTTTATGTCCAACTACCAAATTAGGTGACGTAGACGGAGGCGACTAGCTAAACTTACTTTACTACAAAGTTCTCATATTAAATCTTAAATAAAATTCAAGGCCTAGACCGGAAATCGAACCCAGTACCACAATACATATTAGCATTACAGCCATTATGTTTAATTGTGTACAATAGATTATTGTTTTCATTCGATAAACTACAGCTTAATCCCAATGTTCCTAGACTTAATGATATGATATATTTTTTTTTCGCCAACATCAATCTTTAGCCCAATTTGACGGAATACATTATTCATATATAACCCTTTCATCCTGACAAATCTTATCAAAATCGGGCTAAGATTTACACAGTTATTAGTAATAATAATTTTGGAGGGGGGCCTTACATAAAGGAGGCTAACTCCTCTCCCATTCGATGTACAGCGTTGAGACTCCCCAAAAAGCACATCTACATAGAATTCCGAATCGAATAACACCTCATTCACGAAAATCGCACGTTTAGACGCTACGTTATTTACAAATAAAGATAAGAAGAAGAACAAGAACATTTTCTGAAAATGCCGTTTTTGCGCATTTTTCGGCAACTTTTTTCTAGAAATCTATTAGATCTGGGTTGTTGCAAAAAATTACAGTTATAAAGAAGGATTTTTTCTATATTATAAAGAAAATTTGGGAACTTTATCTTTTATAGAAAAAGAGAAAAAAATTGTCAAAGTTGGGTGTTTTTCAACGTTACGCTTTTTCATGTAAATCCTGTTATTATATAGTTTTTTTATATTATTATTATTATTATACATAGTTATTTGCTTATATTATTTGATTCGTCGATTTATTACAATTTTCGTTAGCTGATTTGGCAGCATGTGATTATCTATATTAAATAGAAATTAATTCTTCTTCAATTGGTCTAAACGATATGTGTACCTGTACTTGGTCAGGCAATTATACATAATTATGATCCGTAATGTGTCAAATCAGTCTCTAAAGACTTTTAGCTGTGACAGACATTATTAAGAAAATATTTCTCGAATTTTTTCAACTATTTCAAATTGTTGCCAACCTCACATTTTTGTCCCACCGTTACTATTCTCAATGTTGCTTCAAAAAAATCTCAGATAGCAGAAAAAATTTGTTGTAACAATATCAGTAGCAATTTATTAAAACTATTAACAGCCAGCTTAGTTTCAGCAAGTTTTTTTTTTCATTAAAATAATCTGAATCCATTATTATAGAAACAAAACTACGTTTTGAGAATTCCGTGTGAATATTAACGCCATTATTTTTATGTTTCCATCACGGAATCGATGAGTGATAAGCGCAGAGCAACAATTAACAATCGATCGTCAGCTTTTGCTTTCAGTTTATTTATTTATTTCCAACTTCATTGTCGAAAGTTAGTAAATTTAATTTTCAACAAATAGAAAAAAAAGATGCTTAAGGAAATACATCTGTTATACTAGAGTATAACTTTTTTCATTTCTACTTTGTTCCTTAACTTTAACCTTAAAACTTCTTTACCAGTTAAGTTTTGGAATAGGGGTTTGAGATAAACGAATTTTATTCAGACATGAAAAATTAGATCCAAGTTTAAATTAGTTAAAAGGAGTTGTTTTTTTTTGGTTTAAACTGAACAATACTGTATCTGTTTGGACATTTTGAAGATACTGACTAGAAGAGTTTATTTTTCAATTAATTTCTAAAATATATTTGAATTGTAGGTACTTCTTTCTCGCGTCAGTATTGCAATCAAACAAAATTTGAGAAGCCTTTACATCCTCCATCTGGTAAATCCTACACAAAGATTCTGGATTAAATAACCCCTTAACCTGTGAAGATGTTTTCCGCCTAACTAAACGGAGTCCTGAAAGAAGGACAGTTTAATCCGGATATTTTGGCACTCTGCGGCCAGTAGAGATCATATTTACTGTGAAGACTGAAGGTAATGATGCTGGGGCCTTGTAAGATGAGAAGGAGCGCTTTATTAGACCAATTTAGGGTTTGGCACGATAAGCCTTCAGGCTTAGTGTCATGGGAAACCACCTAGCCTTTGATTAGGTACATATTTTAGTGGGTATCAATGTTTTACATTCTCTTAAAAAAATTAATCAAGTCGTATTTTCAATACCGGAAGTCGAGGTTTGAAAGTCTGCATTACGGGGAACAGGAACTTCACACTTCGCATCTTGCCAAATTCTATCAAAATCGGGCTACGATTTACTGAGTTATCAGCAATAGTAATTTTGGAGGGGCACTATACATACATGGGGCTAACTCCTCACCCATTCGATGTACAGCGTTGAGATTCTCAAAAGGCACATCTACATGAAATTCCGAATCGAATGACACCTCATTCATGAAAAATCGGTCCGCGCGTTTAGGCGCTACGTTGTTTACAAAAAAAGATAACACCAACCAGAACAATTTTTGAAAATGCCCTTTTTTGCTCATTTTCAGCAACTTTTTTCACGAAATCTATAAGATCTGTTTTGTTACAAAAAAAAAAAATTACAGTTATAAAGGAGGATTTGCCCTACATTATAAAGAAAATTTGGGAATTTTATCTTTAATAGAAAACGAGAAAAAAATTGTCAAAGTTGGGTGTTTTTCAACGTTACACTTTTTCCGTGCAGTTTTTGACAATCAACCCTTACAGGACAGTTTAAACTAAGAAAATTTTACTAATTTAATAAAAAGTAGCTCCTCGCTAGACTCGAACAGGAGATAATCCTATAGCTAGTCCTCGCTCAGAACCATTACACCTTCTAGATGAAGCAAAAACATATTGAAAGTAGAGGAGCCAATATTTTGATAGTACTTTGAGATTCGTTAAGTGTAAACCAAAAGATATCGGTTACATGAACAATTGAGAATATATTGGCTAGAAGATAGATCTCTGAAGAAGATAAGGGTATAGCTATTCTCTCTGCATGTAACAACACTGTCCACATCGATCACATATATCCCACCACAAATTGGGGTCACTGTGCAACCTTCATTACAATAACCTGTCCTAACGTTAAAACGTTCTTATGGGTAGTTCTATTTAGCTTCTATTACCGATCGTAAAGTACTACAATCGTGTAAGACTTATTGGAAGTACTTGTGTCCGCTAAGTGTGAAAAAGTTGGTTTTTATAAATTGTTTAGTAAATTTGAAGTCAGCATAATTCAAAAATAGAAAATTCACAAAGAATTCATGAATGATATTTGGTTCAGCTGGATTTGGTTCAGCTGGATTTGAATATAAAAAGTTGATCAAATCGGAAGAAGGTGAAGTTAAAATTTCAAAATTTCATTCCAACAAGTTACTTAATTCTTTTAAGATTAAAAAGAAACCAATTCCAAATTGGAGGTACATATTTTTTCTTCAACCTCGAAATTTTGGGGGACTACATTCATTTTTTTTGTTTACCATCATATTTTTTGTCTTGTGTACGTATTGCAAAGTACTACTGTGATAATTTCAAAAACCTTAGATCTTGGATTTTCACAGTTAATACACGTTTTTAGGTCCTCAGAGTCTGAAGAATTGAGTTTTTTTTAATAAATAAAATAGTACGGCTTAAGTGAACAAAATATCACATATGCTGAGAATCGTAGATAGCTGAAAATTTAAATTTAGATTAAGCCCCTACCTGGGAAGATCTGTCTGCAACGTAGCAATCCTCAATCGGGGGAGTACCATGTTGCTAAAAAATATTATTTTTAATTTATGGAAACATTAACACTAAACCTACCACAACCGGTAAGTTGACCGTTTTTTAAATTTGGTTTAAATTTTCTAATTACAGCGTCATCATACCGCCATTAAACTTCACGACTTTTCCTAAAATATGTATACAATTGTTTTTTTAATATTCACTTCTTTTCCTAATATTTGATTTTTGAGAAAAATTTGTAGTCCGTCTTAACTACCGCGACCGGTCATTTGACCGGCTGAATATTTTCATTTTATTTACTTATTTTAATATTTTATTTTATTTATTTATTTATTTTTTGTAACAGAATTCTCTCGAAAACTCAATTTGATAATGCATTTATCGGATTATTGTTTGCATGTGGTGCATATGAGGCGAAAAATGTACGATATTGCCCTTTTCACTGGAACAAAAATAGGGACGAGCATTCTTCTTAAACACTACGAGCAGAAATGTTTAGACGGAAATTATGAGGTTTATTCGAGTGGATCAAAGAAATAATCGTTTACAAACCGATAAATTTGCTTTGATTTCTAAATTTTGGAACAAATTCGTAGAAAACAGTCAAAACTGTTCTAACCAAGAGCATATATCTCTTCCAAGGACAATTGTTCTCAACAAAGTCAAGATGCAGATTTACTCAGTACTTGCCAAATAAACCGGACAAATTTTGTATCGAATCTTGGCTAGCGTTCGATGCAATAAAAGGCTTTCCATTTTTGGGAAAACGTGAAAGCAGAGAACCTTCAGTTCCGCTTGGGGGAGTTGGTCGCTCAGAAATTAGCAGAAATGTATACAGCTCGAGGAGGAAATATAACCGTGGAAAATCTCGGAGATGGCCTCAACAAATAGTCTTCAATATCCTAGACTCAGCCCCGGGATAAATGCAAGGATTTTGTATAAAAAAAACTACCGGAAGTGAAATTTCAAGGAAAAACATGACAAATATTAGTACACGAACAAATGGTCGGAAAATAGCCAAATAAGATACTGCAAAGGAAATAAGGCTAAAAAGTGCTCTCTAAACTGTAAAAAATACGTAAGCGGGAAATTTGCAATTGAGAAGCTCTATAATTATAATAAAATTATGCAAAAAAGAGTAAAATCTACGTGATTTATTTTTAAACAAAAGAAACTATGCTTTTTCATTGTTAAATAATTATTATCTTCATTCTAAAATAAGAAATTTAAGTAATTTTAAAGTCCGGTCATTTGACCGCTCACGGTAGGAATGCATAACTGTCGGTAGGTTTAGTGGTAAACAAAGATGGCTACAATGTACCACTTTGAACGTTATTTCCTCCATTACACTAGTGGTAGGCCTACACAACTTTCAATTTGAGAAATTTGGGTGAGGTTTTAGGTGTTTTTTTTTCTCCTCAAATAATTTTTCAGTATGATTTACAGAGTCTTTGTATTTTACATTTTTGATATAGGAGAAAAAATAATTAAGTTTATGTAGAAAAAATTCCCAAATTGTGAATGCAACTTTAATGAATTTCTAAATTTTGTAATATGTATATCAAAAGTTTTTATTCAAATTTTGAAATTACTACGCATTCCAAAATAGAGTTTTTAGGCAATGTTTTGGAATAAGAAAAAAAAAGTAACAAAAGTTAGAAAAACATGAATTAAAAAAAAAAGACAAAATATGAAATAGTGCGTAACTATTATTCTCTCGCTTCACAAATTAACTCAGTTATTCTTGTACAATTTGTGCAAAATAACTATAAACCATTTTGTACCATTATTTACGATCTGTGCCGCTGTACAAGTGGGTATGTGCAGAGAGTTTCAGAACTCACAGAGCAGTAATTAATGGAATACCCGTTGCCCCAGTCTACGGGGTTATAAGTACTGATAAAACTGTTATTTATAGTTTCAAAGTCCTCTATTGGCCAGTTCTTCTGAAAAACACAACTCTTTTAAGCTAATTCTTATAACCACTCTCTGTATTTAATTCTAGTCTATCATTTTATTTTTTAAAGTAGCTATTCATTAAGTTCTGAAAATATTATGTTTAAATTTTCTCCTTCAGTACAACCTCGATTAACCGGGCAAACCTCCGGCTATACCCGCCCCGGAAATCTGAAATCCCTTGGTGTTTGAATCGAGGAAGTCGAGTGATTTTCAAAAATGGCTGGCAGGAAAAAGATTTTATTCAAACGAGGAGGTGATTGCAGAAACGAATGGCTATTTTTCAGACTTGGACTAATCCTATTATTCGGAAGGGATCAACAAACTAGAGCAGCGTTGGACGAAGTGTATAAGCCTAAAAGAAGACTATGTTGAAAAATAAAAAAGGTTTACCCCAAAAAATTAAGTAGTTTTTATTTTTGCACAGACTTTTCAAACGACCCTCGTATAAGTTATAGTTATTTTGTGCCCAGATTTATAAATGTAGAAGATATAAAGGGTTGAAAATTTTTTGGGTCATGAAATTCTGTAAAATTGCGGCCGATCAATATCTCCCACTGTGAACCACGTATTCGTATGGAATTTTGTTCACTTATACACTTTGTTTTTCTCAATTATAAGCTATAGTTATTTTGTGCACAGATCTATAAATTTAAAAGATATAAAAGGTTGAAAATTTTTTGGGTCATGAAATTCTGTAAAATGGTGGCCGTTCAATATCTCAGACTGTGAACCACGTATTCGTACGGAATTTTGTTCTCGTATTCACTTTGTTTTTCTCAATTATAAACTATAGTTATTTTGTGCACAGATCTATAAATGAAGAAAATATAAAGTGTTGAAAAGTTTTTGGGTCATGAAATTCTGTAAAATGGTGGCCGTTCAATATCTCAGACTGTGAACCACGTATTCGTACGGAATTTTGTTCTCGTATTCACTTTGTTTTTCTCAATTATAAACTATAGTTATTTTGTGCACAGATCTATAAATGGAGAAAATATAAAGTGTTGAAAAGTTTTTGGGTCATGAAATTCTGTAAAATGGTGGCCGTTCAATATCTCAGACTGTGAACCACGTATTCGTACGGAATTTTGTTCTCGTATTCACTTTGTTTTTCTCAATTATAAACTATAGTTATTTTGTGCACAGATCTATAAATGGAGAAAATATAAAGTGTTGAAAAGTTTTTGGGTCATGAAATTCTGTAAAATGGTGGCCGTTCAATATCTCAGACTGTGAACCACGTATTCGTACGGAATTTTGTTCTCGTATTCACTTTGTTTTTCTCAATTATAAACTATAGTTATTTTGTGCACAGATCTATAAATGGAGAAAATATAAAGTGTTGAAAAGTTATTGGGTCATGAAATTCTGTAAAATGGTGGCCGTTCAATATCTCAGACTGTGAACCACGTATTCGTACGGAATTTTGTTCTCGTATTCACTTTGTTTTTCTCAATTATAAACTATAGTTATTTTGTGCACAGATCTATAAATGGAGAAAATATAAAGTGTTGAAAAGTTTTTGGGTCATGAAATTCTGTAAAATTGTGGCCGATCAATATCTCCCACTTTGAACCACGTATTCGTATGGAATTTTGTTCACTTATACACTTTGTTTTTCTCAATTATAAGCTATAGTTATTTTGTGCACAGATCTATAAATTTAAAAGATATAAAAGGTTGAAAATTTTTTGGGTCATGAAATTCTGTAAAATGGTGGCCGTTCAATATCTCAGACTGTGAACCACGTATTCGTACGGAATTTTGTTCTCGTATTCACTTTGTTTTTCTCAATTATAAACTATAGTTATTTTGTGCACAGATCTATAAATGGAGAAAATATAAAGTGTTGAAAAGTTTTTGGGTCATGAAATTCTGTAAAATGGTGGCCGTTCAATATCTCAGACTGTGAACCACGTATTCGTACGGAATTTTGTTCTCGTATTCACTTTGTTTTTCTCAATTATAAACTATAGTTATTTTGTGCACAGATCTATAAATGGAGAAAATATAAAGTGTTGAAAAGTTTTTGGGTCATGAAATTCTGTAAAATTGTGGCCGATCAATATCTCCCACTGTGAACCACGTATTCGTATGGAATTTTGTTCACTTATACACTTTGTTTTTCTCAATTATAAGCTATAGTTATTTTGTGCACAGATCTATAAATTTAAAAGATATAAAAGGTTGAAAATTTTTTGGGTCATGAAATTCTGTAAAATGGTGGCCGTTCAATATCTCAGACTGTGAACCACGTATTCGTACGGAATTTTGTTCTCGTATTCACTTTGTTTTTCTCAATTATAAACTATAGTTATTTTGTGCACAGATCTATAAATGGAGAAAATATAAAGTGTTGAAAAGTTTTTGGGTCATGAAATTCTGTAAAATGGTGGCCGTTCAATATCTCAGACTGTGAACCACGTATTCGTACGGAATTTTGTTCTCGTATTCACTTTGTTTTTCTCAATTATAAACTATAGTTATTTTGTGCACAGATCTATAAATGGAGAAAATATAAAGTGTTGAAAAGTTTTTGGGTCATGAAATTCTGTAAAATTGTGGTCGATCAATATCTCCCACTGTGAACCACGTATTCGTATGGAATTTTGTTCTCTTATTCACTTTGTTTTTCTCAATTATAAGCTATAGTTATTTTGTGCACAGATCTATAAATGGATAAAATATAAAGTGTTGAAAATTTTTTGGGTCATGAAATTCTGTAAAATTGTGGCCGATCAATATCTCCCACTGTGAACCACGTATTCGTATGGAATTTTGTTCTTTTATTCACTTTGTTTTTCTCAATTATAAGCTATAGTTATTTTGTGCACAGATCTATAAATGGAGAAAATATAAAGTGTTGAAAATTTTTTGGGTCATGAAATTCTGTAAAATTGTGGCCGATCAATATCTCCCACTGTGAACCACGTATTCGTATGGAATTTTGTTCTCTTATTCACTTTGTTTTTCTCAATTATAAGCTATAGTTATTTTGTGCACAGATCTATAAATGGAGAAAATATAAAGTGTTGAAAATTTTTTGGGTCATGAAATTCTGTAAAATTGTGGCCGATCAATATCTCCCACTGTGAACCACGTATTCGTATGGAATTTTGTTCTCTTATTCACTTTGTTTTTCTCAATTATAAGCTATAGTTATTTTGTGCACAGATCTATAAATGGAGAAAATATAAAGTGTTGAAAATTTTTTGGGTCATGAAATTCTGTAAAATTGTGGCCGATCAATATCTCCCACTGTGAACCACGTATTCGTATGGAATTTTCTTCTCTTATACACTTTGTTTTTCTCAATTATAAGCTATAGTTATTTTGTGCACAGATCTATAAATGGAGAAAATATAAAGTGTTGAAAATTTTTTGGGTCATGAAATTCTGTAAAATTGTGGCCGTTCTATATCTCCCACTGTGAACCTCGTATTCGTACGGAATTTTGTTCTCTTATTCACTTTGTTTATCTCAATTATAAGCTACAGTTATTTTGTGCACAGATCTATAAATGTAGAAGATATAAAGTGTTGAAAATATTTTGGGTCATGAAATTCTGTAAAATTGTGGCCGATCAATATCTCCCACTGTGAACCACGTATTCGTATGGAATTTTCTTCTCTTATACACTTTGTTTTTCTCAATTATAAGCTATTGTTTTTTTGTGCACAGATCTATAAATGTAGAAGATATAAAGTGTTGAAAATTTTTTGGGTCATGAAATTCTGTAAAATTGTGGCCGATCAATATCTCCCACTGTGAACCACGTATTCGTATGGAATTTTGTTCTCTTATACATTTTGTTTTTCTCAATTATAAGCTATAGTTATTTTGTGCACAGATCTATAAATGGAGAAAATATAAAGTGTTGAAAATTTTTTGGGTCATGAAATTCTGTAAAATTGTGGCCGTTCTATATCTCCCACTGTGAACCTCGTATTCGTACGGAATTTTCTTCTCTTATACACTTTGTTTTTCTCAATTATAAGCTATTGTTTTTTTGTGCACAGATCTATAAATGTAGAAGATATAAAGTGTTGAAAATTTTTTGGGTCATGAAATTCTGTAAAATTGTGGCCGATCAATATCTCCCACTGTGAACCACGTATTCGTATGGAATTTTGTTCCCTTATACATTTTGTTTTTCTCAATTATAAGCTATAGTTATTTTGTGCACAGATCTATAAATGGAGAAAATATAAAGTGTTGAAAATTTTTTGGGTCATGAAATTCTGTAAAATTGTGGCCGATCAATATCTCCTACTGTGAACCACGTATTCGTATGGAATTTTGTTCTCTTATTCACTTTGTTTTTCTCAATTATAAGCTACAGTTATTTTGTGCACAGATCTATAAATGTAGAAGATATAAAGTGTTGAAAATATTTTGGGTCATGAAATTCTGTAAAATTGTGGCCGATCAATATCTCCCACTGTGAACCACGTATTCGTATGGAATTTTCTTCTCTTATACACTTTGTTTTTCTCAATTATAAGCTATTGTTTTTTTGTGCACAGATCTATAAATGTAGAAGATATAAAGTGTTGAAAATTTTTTGGGTCATGAAATTCTGTAAAATTGTGGCCGATCAATATCTCCCACTGTGAACCACGTATTCGTATGGAATTTTGTTCTCTTATACATTTTGTTTTTCTCAATTATAAGCTATAGTTATTTTGTGCACAGATCTATAAATGGAGAAAATATAAAGTGTTGAAAATTTTTTGGGTCATGAAATTCTGTAAAATTGTGGCCGATCAATATCTCCTACTGTGAACCACGTATTCGTATGGAATTTTGTTCTCTTATTCACTTTGTTTTTCTCAATTATAAGCTACAGTTATTTTGTGCACAGATCTATAAATGTAGAAGATATAAAGTGTTGAAAATATTTTGGGTCATGAAATTGTGTAAAATTGTGGCCGATCAATATCTCCCACTGTGAACCACGTATTCGTATGGAATTTTCTTCTCTTATACACTTTGTTTTTCTCAATTATAAGCTATTGTTTTTTTGTGCACAGATCTATAAATGTAGAAGATATAAAGTGTTGAAAATTTTTTGGGTCATGAAATTCTGTAAAATTGTGGCCGATCAATATCTCCCACTGTGAACCACGTATTCGTATGGAATTTTGTTCTCTTATACATTTTGTTTTTCTCAATTATAAGCTATAGTTATTTTGTGCACAGATCTATAAATGGAGAAAATATAAAGTGTTGAAAATTTTTTGGGTCATGAAATTCTGTAAAATTGTGGCCGTTCAATATCTCAGACTGTGAACCACGTATTCGTACGGAATTTTGTTCTCGTATTCACTTTGTTTTTCTCAATTATAAACTATAGTTATTTTGTGCACAGATCTATAAATGGAGAAAATATAAAGTGTTGAAAATTTTTTGGGTCATGAAATTCTGTAAAATTGTGGCCGATCAATATCTCCCACTGTGAACCACGTATTCGTATGGAATTTTGTTCTCTTATTCACTTTGTTTTTCTCAATTATAAGCTATAGTTATTTTGTGCACAGATCTATAAATGGATAAAATATAAAGTGTTGAAAATTTTTTGGGTCATGAAATTCTGTAAAATTGTGGCCGATCAATATCTCCCACTGTGAACCACGTATTCGTATGGAATTTTGTTCTTTTATTCACTTTGTTTTTCTCAATTATAAGCTATAGTTATTTTGTGCACAGATCTATAAATGGAGAAAATATAAAGTGTTGAAAATTTTTTGGGTCATGAAATTCTGTAAAATTGTGGCCGATCAATATCTCCCACTGTGAACCACGTATTCGTATGGAATTTTGTTCTCTTATTCACTTTGTTTTTCTCAATTATAAGCTATAGTTATTTTGTGCACAGATCTATAAATGGAGAAAATATAAAGTGTTGAAAATTTTTTGGGTCATGAAATTCTGTAAAATTGTGGCCGATCAATATCTCCCACTGTGAACCACGTATTCGTATGGAATTTTGTTCTCTTATTCACTTTGTTTTTCTCAATTATAAGCTATAGTTATTTTGTGCACAGATCTATAAATGGAGAAAATATAAAGTGTTGAAAATTTTTTGGGTCATGAAATTCTGTAAAATTGTGGCCGATCAATATCTCCCACTGTGAACCACGTATTCGTATGGAATTTTCTTCTCTTATACACTTTGTTTTTCTCAATTATAAGCTATAGTTATTTTGTGCACAGATCTATAAATGGAGAAAATATAAAGTGTTGAAAATTTTTTGGGTCATGAAATTCTGTAAAATTGTGGCCGTTCTATATCTCCCACTGTGAACCTCGTATTCGTACGGAATTTTGTTCTCTTATTCACTTTGTTTATCTCAATTATAAGCTACAGTTATTTTGTGCACAGATCTATAAATGTAGAAGATATAAAGTGTTGAAAATATTTTGGGTCATGAAATTCTGTAAAATTGTGGCCGATCAATATCTCCCACTGTGAACCACGTATTCGTATGGAATTTTCTTCTCTTATACACTTTGTTTTTCTCAATTATAAGCTATTGTTTTTTTGTGCACAGATCTATAAATGTAGAAGATATAAAGTGTTGAAAATTTTTTGGGTCATGAAATTCTGTAAAATTGTGGCCGATCAATATCTCCCACTGTGAACCACGTATTCGTATGGAATTTTGTTCTCTTATACATTTTGTTTTTCTCAATTATAAGCTATAGTTATTTTGTGCACAGATCTATAAATGGAGAAAATATAAAGTGTTGAAAATTTTTTGGGTCATGAAATTCTGTAAAATTGTGGCCGTTCTATATCTCCCACTGTGAACCTCGTATTCGTACGGAATTTTCTTCTCTTATACACTTTGTTTTTCTCAATTATAAGCTATTGTTTTTTTGTGCACAGATCTATAAATGTAGAAGATATAAAGTGTTGAAAATTTTTTGGGTCATGAAATTCTGTAAAATTGTGGCCGATCAATATCTCCCACTGTGAACCACGTATTCGTATGGAATTTTGTTCCCTTATACATTTTGTTTTTCTCAATTATAAGCTATAGTTATTTTGTGCACAGATCTATAAATGGAGAAAATATAAAGTGTTGAAAATTTTTTGGGTCATGAAATTCTGTAAAATTGTGGCCGATCAATATCTCCTACTGTGAACCACGTATTCGTATGGAATTTTGTTCTCTTATTCACTTTGTTTTTCTCAATTATAAACAAAAGTTATTTTGTGCACAGATCTATAAATGTAGAAGATATAAAGGGTTGAAAATATTTTGGGTCATGAAATTCTGTAAAATTGTGGCCGATCAATATCTCCCACTGTGAACCACGTATTCGTATGGAATTTTCTTCTCTTATACACTTTGTTTTTCTCAATTATAAGCTATTGTTTTTTTGTGCACAGATCTATAAATGTAGAAGATATAAAGTGTTGAAAATTTTTTGGGTCATGAAATTCTGTAAAATTGTGGCCGATCAATATCTCCCACTGTGAACCACGTATTCGTATGGAATTTTGTTCTCTTATACATTTTGTTTTTCTCAATTATAAGCTATAGTTATTTTGTGCACAGATCTATAAATGGAGAAAATATAAAGTGTTGAAAATTTTTTGGGTCATGAAATTCTGTAAAATTGTGGCCGATCAATATCTCCTACTGTGAACCACGTATTCGTATGGAATTTTGTTCTCTTATTCACTTTGTTTTTCTCAATTATAAGCTACAGTTATTTTGTGCACAGATCTATAAATGTAGAAGATATAAAGTGTTGAAAATATTTTGGGTCATGAAATTGTGTAAAATTGTGGCCGATCAATATCTCCCACTGTGAACCACGTATTCGTATGGAATTTTCTTCTCTTATACACTTTGTTTTTCTCAATTATAAGCTATTGTTTTTTTGTGCACAGATCTATAAATGTAGAAGATATAAAGTGTTGAAAATTTTTTGGGTCATGAAATTCTGTAAAATTGTGGCCGATCAATATCTCCCACTGTGAACCACGTATTCGTATGGAATTTTGTTCTCTTATACATTTTGTTTTTCTCAATTATAAGCTATAGTTATTTTGTGCACAGATCTATAAATGGAGAAAATATAAAGTGTTGAAAATTTTTTGGGTCATGAAATTCTGTAAAATTGTGGCCGTTCAATATCTCAGACTGTGAACCACGTATTCGTACGGAATTTTGTTCTCGTATTCACTTTGTTTTTCTCAATTATAAACTATAGTTATTTTGTGCACAGATCTATAAATGGAGAAAATATAAAGTGTTGAAAATTTTTTGGGTCATGAAATTCTGTAAAATTGTGGCCGATCAATATCTCCCACTGTGAACCACGTATTCGTATGGAATTTTGTTCTCTTATTCACTTTGTTTTTCTCAATTATAAGCTATAGTTATTTTGTGCACAGATCTATAAATGGAGAAAATATAAAGTGTTGAAAATTTTTTGGGTCATGAAATTCTGTAAAATTGTGGCCGATCAATATCTCCCACTGTGAACCACGTATTCGTATGGAATTTTGTTCTCTTATTCACTTTGTTTTTCTCAATTATAAGCTATAGTTATTTTGTGCACAGATCTATAAATGGAGAAAATATAAAGTGTTGAAAATTTTTTGGGTCATGAAATTCTGTAAAATTGTGGCCGATCAATATCTCCCACTGTGAACCACGTATTCGTATGGAATTTTGTTCGCTTATTCACTTTGTTTTTCTCAATTATAAGCTATAGTTATTTTGTGCACAGATCTATAAATGGATAAAATATAAAGTGTTGAAAATTTTTTGGGTCATGAAATTCTGTAAAATTGTGGCCGATCAATATCTCCCACTGTGAACCACGTATTCGTATGGAATTTTGTTCTCTTATTCACTTTGTTTTTCTCAATTATAAGCTATAGTTATTTTGTGCACAGATCTATAAATGGATAAAATATAAAGTGTTGAAAATTTTTTGGGTCATGAAATTCTGTAAAATTGTGGCCGATCAATATCTCCCACTGTGAACCACGTATTCGTATGGAATTTTGTTCTCTTATTCACTTTGTTTTTCTCAATTATAAGCTATAGTTATTTTGTGCACAGATCTATAAATGGAGAAAATATAAAGTGTTGAAAATTTTTTGGGTCATGAAATTCTGTAAAATTGTGGCCGATCAATATCTCTCACTGTGAACCACGTATTCGTATGGAATTTTGTTCTCTTATTCACTTTGATTTCAAAATAAAAACAACTCTGTCTTTTTGCCAACGTTTCGACAAATATATTGTCTTCTTCTGGGCCTGGATATTACAAATACAAAAATACAAACAATTTAGAGAATCAGTAACATAGCAAATCAGTAAAAATTCAATAGTATAAAAATAAAATACAATAAATTCTTTATAATTATTGAAAACTTACGTGGCTATGCGGGTTGGTTGAGTTACAGAAAACCAAGAGCCAGAATCGGAGAACAGGTAATATACGTATATACAGATATAACGGGACTTATACGGGAATTTTGGTAATGATTATAAAGAGGTGGGACGTTATGTTTGTCTTTAACTTTTTTGCATTAAAAGAAATTTCCCAATATCTATTTTATGTACTCTTTAGTCAAATTGAATATTGTAATTATTCAATTGTATCTGTCCCATTGTCATTATCAAAATTCCCGTTCAAGTCCCGCTATATCTGCATACTATATGTATATACCTGTTCTCCAGTTCTGGCTCTTAGTTTCTGTAACTCAACCAATCCGCATAGCCACGTAAGTTTCAATAATTATAAAGAATTTATTGTATTTTACTGTTTATTTTTCTATTACTGATGTTCTATGTTACTGACTCTGTAAATTGTTTTGTATTTGTAATATCCAGGCCCTGAAGTGGACAATATATTTGCCGAAACGTTGGCAAAAAGACGAGTTGTTGTTTTATTTGGACCGATTCCTCGCCAATTTTAATACTTAATACTTTAATACTTACGAGGGTCGTTTGAAAAGTCCGTGCAAAAATAAAAACTACTTAATTTTTTGGGGTAAACCTTTTTTATTTTTCAACATAGTCTCCTTTTAGGCTTATTTACTTCTTCCAACGCTGCTCTAGTTTGTTGATCCCTTCCGAATAATAGGATTTGTCCAAGACTGAAAAATAGCCATTCGTTTCTGCAATCACCTCCTCGTTTGAATAAAATCTTTTTCCCGCCAGCCATTTCTTCATATTGGGGAACAAATAGTAGTCCGAGGGAGCCAAGTCTGGAGAATAGGAGGGATGTGAAACGAGTTGGAACCCTATTTCCATTAATTTTGCGACCACAACTGCTGAGGTGTGAGCTGGTGCGTTGTCGTGATGGAAAAGGACTTTTTTGTGGGCCAATCGTGGGCGTTTTTCTTGCAGCTCGGTTTTCTATCGGTCCAATAACGATGAATAATATGCACCTGTAATAGTTTTACCCTTTTCCAGATAGTCGATGAGGATTATTCCCTGCGAATCCGAAAAGACAGTCGCCATAATCTTTCCGGCCGAAGGAACGGTCTTCGCCTTTTTTGGCGCAGATTCCCCCTTGGTAACCCATTGTTTAGATTGTTCTTTGGTCTCAGGAGTGTTGTGATGTATCCATGTTTCATCCACAGTGACGAAACGACGCTTAAAGTCCTGCGGATTCTTCTGGAACAGCTGCGAACCGTCCTTGCAACACTTTACACGATTTCGTTTTAGGTCAAGCGTGAGCAATCGCGGCACCCATCTTGCGGATTGCTTTGTCATGTCCAAATGTTGATGCAAAATATTATGTACCCGTTCATTCGAGATGCCCATAGCACTAGCAATCTCACGCACCTTCACTCTTCTGTCATCCATCACCATATCATGGATTTTATCAATGATTTCTGGAGTAGTAACCTCAACAGGGCGTCCAGAACGTTCAGCGTCACTTGTGCCCATATGGCCACTCCGAAAATTTTGAAACCACTTATAAACTGTTCTAATCGAAGGTGCAGAGTCACCGTAATGTTTATCAAGCTTCTCTTTAGTCTCCTGAGGCGTTTTGCCTTTCATAAAGTAGTGTTTAATCAACACACGAAATTCTTTTTCGTCCATTTTTTGTAAATCACTCGACTTCCTCGATTCAAACGAATGCCAAACACAAAGAAATAGACCGATCTGGCTGAAACTTGGTGTGTGTTCTTCCAAGAGATGCTACTAACTAAACATAACCTCGATACGCGCCAGTGGTGCTATCTCTCTGACTTTGCACGGACTTTTCAAACGACCCTCGTAATAATAAAATAATTTATTTCATCAATCATGGCTAAAAATAATACGTATTCGATTGATTGAGACATCGAGGGTTTAATGTGGTTTCGAAAAATACTAGTCTCCATTAAGTTTAAATGCTGAACAATGAAAAAAGTAAGGGAAGACATCAACTACTTTTCCATTGCAAGCATCATAAGGAGAGAATAGTATCCTTTGAGCAACAGCCTATATCTTTACACAGTAACAGTCTATACAAGGATAAACCATTAGTAAAAGGTTCAGTAATGATGTTTTTAACATAGTCTTTACTGGCTGTAAAGGATATAAGAGTGCTACCAAAAAACAAATCACCTTTCTTCCTATAAACAGTCATAGACAGGCCCTCATTGCAACAAAATTAACATAGTATATTATAATACAATTACATACTTTTTTTTTAATTAACCAAAACCAGTTATGCAGAATTTTAAAGTTACTATTGTGTAATTGAACTTGTTGCGTCAGTTACCATATTTTTGGCATCATATAGTCAATCAATTGGAACCACCAGTTGAACATTCTTTTGCGAAGCGATAAATTTTTAAATGGGGGCGAGTTCGATTACTTCATTTCTGTTTTTTTTTTTTATAATTCATTTTTAATGTATTAAATTCTAATATTTTATCATTGGATGGTTTTTGTTGCATGTAGATACACCACACAGTTTTAAGTAATTAAAAAGATAGTGGAGTAATGTCTGGAGAATGTACCCGACAATCTTTTACAATAATTCCCAAGCTTTAAACATGATCCTTTTCTTCCAACTCCTAACAAATGAATCATATTTAATTCTTACAAAACACAAAATAAATTGTAACCTTACTGTAAAGTAACCTTACAGCCATTTTTTAAAATTATGAAACATTAGGAAACCGATTGTTAAAAATAAATGAATGTCTCTGACTTCAGTTTTGAATGGTGCGCCATGCACTGCAGCGCAGCAACTGTAGACTTATGTTATATCTCCTTCAAAAATGCAGCTAGAAAGTTGGAATTGGGTACAATTGAAGAAGTAATTAAGTAATATAACTTTACATATTTTCGCAAAGGTAATACCAATAAGGCAGGAGATACAGCAATTCGAAATATGACGGAAGTGTAAAGCCCCCAATCTTTATCAGTTTCAAAAATGCAGCTAGAAAGTTGGAATTGTGTACAATTGTAGAGTTAGACGAGTACTATAATTCTATACATTTATGAAGAGTTAACACTAATAGGACCGGAGATACGAGGGTCGTTTGAAAAGTCAGTGCAAAGTCAGAGAGATAGCACTACTGGCGCGTATCGAGGTTATGTTTAGTTAGTAGCATCTCTTGGAAGAACACACACCAAGTTTCAGCCAGATCGGTCTATTTCTTTGTGTTTGGCATTCGTTTGAATCGAAGAAGTCGAGTGATTTTCAAAAAATGGACGAAAAAGAATTTCCTGTGTTGATTAAACACTACTTTATGAAAGGCAAAACGCCTCAGGAGACTAAAGAGAAGCTTGATAAACATTATGGTGACTCTGCACCTTCGATTAGAACAGTTTATAAGTGGCTTCAAAATTTTCGGAGTGGCCATATAAGTGACGCTGAACGTTCTGGACGCCCTGTTGAGGTTACTACTCCAGAAATCATTGATAAAATCCATGATATGGTGATGGATGACAGAAGAGTGAAGGTGCGTGAGATTGCTAGTGCTGTGGGCATCTCGAATGAACGGGTACATAATATTTTGCATCAACATTTGGACATGACAAAGCTATCCGCAAGATGGGTGCCGCGATTGCTCACGCTTGACCAAAAACGAAATCGTGTAAAGTGTTGCAAGGACGGTTTGCAGCTGTTCCAGAAGAATCCGCAGGACTTTAAGCGTCGTTTCGTCACTGTGGATGAAACATGGATACATCACTACACTCCTGAGACCAAAGAACAATCTAAACAATGGGTTACCAAGGGGGAATCTGCGCCAAAAAAGGCGAAGACCGTTCCTTCGGCCGGAAAGATTATGGCGACTGTCTTTTGGGATTCGCAAGGAATAATCCTCATCGACTATCTGAAAAAGGGTAAAACTATTACAGGTGCTTATTATTCATCGTTATTGGACCGTTTGAAAACCGTGCTGCAAGAAAAACGCCCTCGATTGGCCCACAAAAAAGTCCTTTTCCATCACGACAACGCACCAGCTCACACCTCAGCAGTTGTGGTCGCAAAATTAATGGAAATAGGGTTCCAACTCGTTTCACATCCCTCCTATTCTCCAGACTTGGCTCCCTCGGACTACTATTTGTTCCCCAATATGAAGAAATGGCTGGCGAGAAAAAGATTTTATTCAAACGAGGAGGTGATTGCAGAAACGAATGGCTATTTTTCAGACTTGGACAAATCCTATTATTCGGAAGGGATCAACAAACTAGAGCAGCGTTGGACGAAGTGTATAAGCCTAAAAGGAGACTATGTTGAAAAATAAAAAAGGTTTACCCCAAAAAATTAAGTAGTTTTTATTTTTTCACGGACTTTTCAAACGACCCTCGTACAGCAGTTCGAAATATGACGGAAATGTAAAGCCCCCAATCTTTTTCATCTTATATTATCTTCAAAAATTAAGATAGAGAGCAGGAATTCTGTATAATTATAAGGAGTACGTATAATAATTTTACATGAGTATCGTGTTTCACCAAATGTAAGAAATCGATTATCTAAGATTGATTTAAATTTTAAAATGAAATTAGAATCTAAAATAAGGATCTCAATTAATCATATCTAATGTTTTGTCAAGAGATTTTCAAATTTTGAATGAAAAATGTGTAAAAAAACAATAACCGATGGCGTAAGTCTTAGTTATTTTGGGATTATATTATTAAATATATTATTATTAATATACTTTTTATTATTTAACACATTAATATTTCCTTCGATTTAAGTATAAGATAAAATTGAATATTAACCTTTAGAACTGACAATTTTTCAGTCTCATTAATAAAATTAAGAGTTGTTAGTTTGATGGTTGGTTACGTATTTATTTTTGTGAAGAAGAGTTTGTGGAAATGTATAGCATTTTGTTTTAGCATATATATATATATATATATATATATACATGGAGTTAGGAATCCATAATTTTTGAATCAACTTATAGGGGTCACGTGGAAAATAAAGAAAAGTTAGAGAACCGCTGCTTAATGGAAAAACTTCGACCCAATTAGCAAAAAAACTCGTAACTTCATTTTATTTTTTAATTCAATATCTGTTAGCTGAGATTAAGGAAGATAGAAGCAGCCATAGTTTTAATGATGGAAATTCTTCCCATTTTAAAATGATAAAAAACAATAGGAAACTGGATATACAGGGTGGTCCATTTAAAACGAACCAATCGCTAATAACTTTTTAGGAAAGCGGAATTTCGAAAAAACTCATGAAGTAAACTATATGTTTGTTTTTGTTTAGTTTTCAAATTTTCCACCCCCGATGCTGAATCTTCATGTTTTGCGGAGTTACGGTCAAAAATCCGATTGGGGTTCCATGAAGACCACTGGTTTTCACAATGTTTATGAAAACTACATAAAAAACTGTGAAAAATGACCTTAATTTCGTTTCGATATCCCTAATATTGGTCGAGAAAGTTACAATTTTATCTATTCGCGAACGGTTTTCGATATTATTTTCCACCAGAAGTACACGTTTTGAGAGCTCCTCTGACTGCAAAAAATATTATTTGAGACTCAAAGAACAAAAATAATAAGAATTGAAGATTTTAAAAGATGCAGTTTAATGTAATGGTTATGGGTGAGTCAGAATAAATTTATTTTATCATCAAATAAAAGCAATCATCACATCATGATAATGTATCCCGTATGCAAGACTTCTTGACCTATGATTACGGTGCCAGGGAGGGGCGGATGTTGGTCTAGTGATCAAGAGCGTGGCTTTGTAAGTGGGAGGTCACCAGTTCGAATCCAGCGTATGACTACGTACACTTTATTAAAAAAAGTATTAATATTTTTTAAGTAATAAGAATGTCTGCAAACGCGGGATTCGAACTGGGGATCTCCCACTTACAAAGCCACGCTCTTGACCACTAGACCAACACCCGCCCCTCCATGGCAAGATCTTCTTACCGCAATCATAGATCATCAAGTCTTGCATACAGGGTACATTAAAATGATGTGTTGGTTGCTTTTATTTGATGATAGAAAAAATGGTATTCTAACTCACCCAAAACCATTACAGTACACGACATGTTTTAAAATCTACAATTCTTATTATTGTTGTTCTTTGAGTCTCAAATAATATTTTTTGCAGTCAGAGGACCTCTCAAAACGTGTACTTCGGTGGAAAATAATATCGAAAACCGTTCACGAATAGATAAAATTGTAACTTTGATCTTAAATATCTCGACAAATATTAAGGATATCGAAATGGAATTAAGGTCATTTTTCACAGTTTTTTATGTAGTTTTCATAATCATGGTCAAAACCAGTGGTCCTTATGGAAACCCAATCGGGTTTTTGACCGTAACTCCGCAAAACATGAAGATTCAACATCGAGGTGGAAAATTTGAAAACTATACAAAAAAAACATATAGTTTACTTCGTGGGTTTTTTCGAAATTCCGCTTTCCTAAAAAGTTATTAGCGATTCGTGCGTTTTAAATGGACCAACCTGTATATAAAATCATGCAACTCCCGAGAACAGTTTTAAAAGGATTTTTCTAAAGGAGAAGAGTCGTAGTCTTGTTAATTCTTTGAAAAATGTTTCAAATGAAAGTTATGTGCTTACTTTTGTAGAAGAAACAAGTTGAGAACTAGGAGAACTAACTTTTGAACTAATGGTACCAATTTGATGGAAACCGTTGAATGCTTTAGCCTATTAACGTTTTAAATAGACTTAGTAATGTATTTAATACTATAGTGATGAATTATAGATAGCCATTCAGATCAAGAACTTAAGAATATATGTGAGAGCTAACTTCGAAGACAGTAAAGGAGATAAGTATCAAATTATCACTCGTATTTGAAGTTTTTATAGAATATAGAAGTATTGGAACAACTTTTTAATGAAGAAACGAAGAAATGGTGCCGAATCTAAGCAAAGTCTAAACCAGAGAACACAAGTCGTCAATAGACATTACAGAAAAGTTATTAGGCCAAATTGAGAAGTAGACAAGCGAGTCTTAGTATAAAGGAAAAGGGAATACCGTGGAAGAATGTCTAACTTTTAAGATATTGTAAGTTCATTAGTAAGAAATCTCAACAAGCATTAACGTTTTAGCTCCAAAGCATGATTACTTTGGCCAGAAAATACCATTGGTCAAACAATGTTTAAACTGAAGTTGCGTAAAGAAATCTAGAAAGCATAGTTAAAGAATTGGAAAATTTTTAAGAAGAGTTAAAAAATAGTAAAACTAAACTGAAAGAATGTTTTTAGGAATTAAAGATTACTCATGAAAGGAAATGTTAAGGTTATTTAGTATAATGGCGCTTTCTATTGAAACATTTTTACTAAATTCTATTGCAGGATCTTTTGATACCTAAACGAAAATTCCATTTTCCGCTATTTACGATTTTGTAAATAGACATGCAGATAGAGCGATTGTAAAAACCACTTATTTTGGGTTCTTGGTTCTCAAATCGTATAAGAGGTGTGGCTATTAAATAACGAGACTATTGCTATAAAACATTTTATTTTAAATTTATACATATTTAGTTATTATCACCTTCAATATACACCCCTCCCATATCCCTACAACGCTCCATGCGAATTTACCATTGTTCTAAACAGTGCTGGAAGTCTTTTTTCTGTGAGCTCCTGCATGACGCGTGCCGCTTTTTCTTTCACAGCTTCAACGGACTGAAATCCATGTTCATTTTAATGCAGGTTTCATTTTAGGGAACAGATCTAAAGTCACATGGCGCCAGGTCACAGGCGAATAAGGCGCGGATGGCCTAAAACTGGGATGTTTGTACTTGGCTAGAAACGTCCTTGACAGACAATGCAGTGTGAGTCGGCGCCGTTGTCTTGATGGAGAACCCTGTGACTTGTGACTTCCTTACTCTTTCACAGAGTTGAGCAAGCACCTCACGGTAGTAATGTTGATTGATTATAATCAGATATTTTCGTACGTTTTGGAGGTGGAAGGGCGACCCGGGCGGTCATCATCTCCGACGTCTTCTCGGCCATCTTGGAGACGCTTGAACCACTCAAAAAAACTCGCGCACGTGATCAACATTCATCGCCATAAACTTCTTTTAATGAAAAGATAAGTTTCAGTAGCGGTTTTACCAAGTTTTGATGTGAAATTTCACAACAATTCGTTGCTCTACTACATGTGTAGTATCATGTTTTCGGCAAAACGAAACTAACATCTCTTACACAAACGACGGATTTCTCTACAAACACGTGAGACGCTACAATCGAAAGAGAAGGCTTTACGCTGCACAGCTGTCGGTCGTTAAGATTTGGCGCATGCATAGTTCTTCTGTAGCAGCATCAGTCTCATTATTTAATAGCCACACCTCGTATATTTAGAGAAAAAGTAAATAGCAAATCTGTTCAATTGTAAATCTTTTTCTTATGAGTAAATATAAAAATCACTGGCAAAATTAGCAACAAATATTTTTATCTTGCAAAATTTAGAATCTGTGAGTTTCTAGTTAGTTAATTAGGCCAAGAAAAATAATTGTAGCAAAAAGGAGTCTGAACGGAAAGAGCTTTCTGATTGGAGCGCATAGTTGTGGAAGTAAAAGTTCAGAGAAAACCTTTTTTTATATAAATTCTCTTATTTTTTTTTTTTAACTGATTAAAAAAAGACTTTTATTGATCTTAATATATAGACTATGTCGACATATTCTTCGCATTTAAAAGATAGTGGTTCTTTGAAGACTGCTACTTTTCTTTTAAACAATTATTTTAAATTATTCAAAAGGTTTTTCACTGTTAATATCAGTTTACTTTGTAGTTTCTTTTTGAGCAGTATACGAGGGTCGTTTGAAAAGTTCGTGCAAAGTCAGAGAGACAGCACTACTGGTGCGTATCGAGGTTATGTTTAGTTAGTAGCATCTCTTGGAAGAACACACACCAAGTTTCAGCCAGATCGGTCTATTTCTTTGTGTTTGGCATTCGTTTGAATCGAGGAAGTCGAGTGATTTTCAAAAAATGGACGAAAAAGAATTTCCTGTGTTGATTAAACACTACTTTATGAAAGGCAAAACGCCTCAGGAGACTAAAGAGAAGTTTGATAAACATTATGGTGACTCTGCACCTTCGATTAGAACAGTTTATAAGTGGTTTAAAAATTTTCGGAGTGGCCATATAGGCACAAGTGACGCTGAACGTTCTGGACTCCCTGTTGAGGTTACTACTCCAGAAATCATTGATAAAATCCATGATATGGTGATGGATGACAGAAGAGTGAAGGTGCGTGAGATTGCTAGTGCTGTGGGCATCTCGAATGAACGGGTACATAATATTTTGCATCAACATTTGGACATGACAAAGCTATCCGCAAGATGGGTGCCGCGATTGCTCACGCTTGACCAAAAACGAAATCGTGTGAAGTGTTGCAAGGACGGTTTGCAGCTGTTCCAGAAGAATCCACAGGACTTTAAGCGTCGTTTCGTCACTGTGGATGAAACAAGGATACATCACTACACTCCTGAGACCAAAGAACAATCTAAACAATGGGTTACCAAGGGGGAATCTGCGCCAAAAAAGGCGAAGACCGTTCCTTCGGCCGGAAAGATTATGGCGACTATCTTTTGGGATTCGCAAGGAATAATCCTCATCGACTATCTGGAAAAGGGTAAAACTATTACAGGTGCATATTATTCATCGTTATTGGACCGTTTGAAAACCGAGCTGTAAGAAAAATGCCCACGATTGGCCCACAATCCATCACGCAACGCACCAGCTCACACCTCAGCAGTTGTGGTCGCAAAATTAATGGAAATAGGGTTCCAACTCGTTTCACATCCCCCCTATTCTCCAGACTTGGCTCCCTCGGACTACTATTTGTTCCCCAATATGAAGAAATGGCTGGCGGGAAAAAGATTTTATTCAAACGAGGAGGTGATTGCAGAAACGAATGGCTGTTTTTCAGACTTGGGCAAATCCTATTATTCGGAAGGGATCAACAAACTAGAGCAGCGTTGGACGAAGTGTATAAGCCTAAAAGGAGACTATGTTGAAAAATAAAAAAGATTTACCCCAAAAAATTCAGTAGTTTTTATTTTTGCTCGGACTTTTCAAACGACCCTCGTATACTAGTAACCGGCTGGTACCTTAAACAATCTGTGGGTTGCGGTATAAAATAGTTTTTCACAATTTGAAGAAAAAAGATTGAATCGCTTTTCTATTTTTTTGTTAGTGCATTTTCTTCTATAAACTCTTCCGATTTTTGCAGTAAGTTTTTCCTAGATGATTTTTTTTAATGATTAAATGATATAAAAGTTAGCGTTTAATTTTGAATTAGGATTGTGAACAAAGAAGACATCATCCTTCGAAGATTTAGAATTATTAAGCTCGAAAATTTGTGGCTTAACAGAGGTCGTTTTAATGCGAGATCTTTATTATCTATTATTTCGTCAATTCCTTTCTTCTAATGTATAAAACCACATAGGAAAACCAAGAATGCATTTTTTTTAACATATTCGATTAAAGTGTAATAATTAAAGAATACTTTAAAAAGGTTTAGAAATCAACTAAACAAAACGAAAAAATTATGAAAACATAGAACACTAATTTTGAACTTATATTCTATTAAAAGAAAAGATCAAACAATATATTAAAAAAAAAATTTAGAAATCAATCCCAAAAAACCACATAGGGAAACCAAAAATGCTAATTTCAAGTTATTGTCGAGTAAAATAAAAGATTAAAGGATAAATTAAAAAATAATAGACATCCATTCCAAAAAAACATTGTGTAGCAAAGAATGCTGAAATGTAACTTTTAGTCTATTAAAAAAAAAAGTATCTAAGATTACATTAAAAAGGTTTAGAAATCAATTCCAAAAACCACTTAGGAAAACTAAGAATGCCTATTTTTAATATATTCGATTGAAGTGTAATCATTAAGAAATACTTTAAAACTGTTCAGAAATCAATTTAAAAAAAAAACTTATGGAAACAGAATACTAATTTTGAACTTATATTCCATTAAAAAAAATATAAATGGATGCATTTAAAAGGTTTAGAAGTCAATCCCAAAACCCTCTTGGGGAAACCAAGAATGCTAATTTTATTATAGTCAAGTAAAATGTAAAGATTAAAGAATATATTAAAAACGATTTAGAAATCAATTTAAAAAAATAATAATAGTAAGGAACATAATAATGCTAATTTTTAATTCATATTCTATTAAAAGAAAAGATTAATGAATACATTAGCTGAAGAAATCAATCCCAAAAACCACAATGGGAAACCAAGAATTCTTATTTTTAACTTACAGTCATTTAAAGAGAAAAGATTAAAGAAAATATCAAACAGATTTAGACATCAATTTCAATTATTTTTGTAGTATTTAAAATTAAAGTATCACTGAACGTTGTCAAGACGTAGCGTTATTATTAATTAAATAATAAAATTTTATTTGCATGCAATAAATAAATATATCAATGAAATTTAAAATAAATAATAGATAATAACGACTTACTCAGTTTAATGAATGTAAAAATCCATCAGCATCTCAGTAGATCACCAGTCCAATAGCACTTGACACTATTTAAAATAATTCACAACACTATTCGCACTAAAACTATATATCACGCACTAAGTATAACTTAAACACAATTTATAAAATATCATTTCACTTTAACACGCACTAATATTCACTTAAAAATTGACGATAATAAAGAGACATCACTAACGAGTTAAAGATGTCCGCCGGTAACTGGCCAAGCAGATCAGCTGATAAATTAAGGTTATCTAAGCTGAGTGACTAATTTTTATTTTTAAAAATTTATTTTCATTCTCAATCTATCAAAAATAAAATGTAATTAATGAATGTAATAAAATGTAATAAATTAGCAATTTATTTAATGGTTTTATTTTAAAAACGATTTCATAATATCAAAGAAGTTCAGTTAAGAATTAAATAAATGCAAATAAAGAAAAATATTTGAGCTTAAAATTTGGTAATGAAAATTACTAATTACATTTTGTTTTTATAAAATATGAATGAAAATAAAAGAAAAAAAAAAACAGATGGTCAATCAGCTTAGATAATCTTAATTTATCAGCTGATCTGCTTGGCCAGTTACCGGCGGACATCTTTAACTCGTTATTCGGGTCTCTTTATTAACATGATTTTGTAAGTGAATATTAGTGCGTTTTAAAGTGAAATGATATTTTAAAAATTGTGTTTAAGTTATACTTAGTGCGTGATATACAGTTTTAGTGCGAATAGTGTAGTGAATTATTTTAAAAAGTGTCAAGTGTCAAGTGCTATTGGACTGGTGATCTACCTGCTGATGAACCTTTACATTCTTTAAACTGAGTAAGTCTTTATAATCCATTAATTATTTTAAATTTCAATTATATTTTACTTATTATTGCATGCAAATAACAATTTGTTTTGAAATGATTTCTAATTTTGTTGTTGACGTATTTTAATCTTTGTATACAATTTTTTAATTGGTTAGTACTTTAGAATTATTTTTTTTTTTTGTTTTTTCAAATAGTTTTTTAGAATTGATTTCTAAATCTTTTTAATGTACTCTTTAATCTTTTCTTTTTAATAGACTCTAAGTTCTAAATTTGCGTTTTTGTTTTTCCAAATTGTTTTCTAAGTCTTCTTTGATCTTTTCTTTTTATCGGGCATTTGTTCAAAATTAGCATTTTTGTTTCCACAAGTTTTATTCTTAGTATTTTTTATGTTTTCTTTGGTCTATTCTTTTTAATAGATAAAAGTTCATAATGTCCTTCTTTGTTTCCTTCCAAAAATTGTTATTTGGATTGGATTTCCATTCCATTTTAATGTATTCTTAAATATTTCCTTTTTAATGGACTATATGTTCAAAATTGTATTTTGGAATTAATTTCTAAATCTTTTTGATGAACCCATTAATCTGTTCTATTTGATCGACTATTAGTTTAAAATTAGCATTCTTTGTTTCCCCAAATAGATTTTTGAATTGATTTCTTACTGTTTCTAAGTATTCTTTATTATTTTCTATTTATTCGACTATAATTACGAAATCAGCATTCTTTGTTTCCCGAAAGTATTTTCTAAAATTTTTTGATGTAATATAAATTTTTTTTCCCATATTGTTTTTTGGATTTAATATGTAATCCTTTTCTTAATGTATTCTTTAATCTTTCTTTTTATTCGACTAAAAATTCAAAATTATCATTCATGGTTTTCCCTAAATTGTTTTTGTTAATCCATATCTAAATCTTTTTAATGTATTCTTGATCTTTTCTTTTTAACTGAAGATAATTTCAAAATTAGCATTTTTGTTTCTCTAAATGGTTTTTGGGATTGATAAAGATTTGTTAAAATCTTGATAAAGTAGTTTTGTGTTGTTGATTTGTCGACGTCCAAGAGTTACGTCGAGCTAGCACACTCTTTGATATTTCTGATTTTTAAGAGATTTCTCGGTAATTTATCTTAGATATTTATTTCGTAACTTTCTTAGTAGGAACATTATTGATTACGTTTTCGATATGTAGCTGCTGTGTACTTTCTGTTTTCTACTTTATGCACGATATGTTCAGTTACTCTCCTAACTTAATGTTATCGATAAATGCTTTGACCTGAACCCAAATTGGTGAGATGGTATTTTGTGAGTCAGTAAAGTTATGTTATAGTTGTTAGCAGATAAATTTGTCCAACCGTAATTATTTAAATTAATACATAAATATCCAATGTTTGAAGTGATTGTCGACAGGAGTACTTTGTGTTGGTTATCTCACTCTAACGTTTTCAAGTTTTTTTACTTTGTCTTACCGTTCCTATGTGGAAGTATTACAATCGGGCAGATTTTTGATATGCCAGAAATAAATAATATCCGATCCTTGAACATGACGGAAGTAGTTGGTACCTAATCCTTCTATGTGAACGTCTTTTTTCTTTGTACAAATGCTGAAATATCTTTCTAAGATTTCTGTAAGTCTTCCTTTTTTCCCTGAATGTAACAGTCATTTTGTTGTTGATACTCTACAGTTGGTAACAACGTTTGATAAGGAGATTTGCGTAAGTTGTGTTCGTTCTTTGTACCGCTGATTCCTAAGGTTTGTTAGTTTCAATTTGTGCACTGTTTCTTGGTTTGTTGTTGGTCCTAAGCGTGGTTTTAAGTACTAGTATCTTGGAAAGGTTACATTGTTTGTATATCTCGTTTCTGAAGTAAACAGAAGTGGCGAATATGTTGGATAGGTTATTGTTTTGGCTTTGGTTTGGGCAATGTTTGTTTGTACTTAGTAGTGGTATAACTGTTTTTTGTTGCTTTTGTGCGAATGATGTTGAGTTCTCCCTCACATAGATGGTCAGAACAAGAGGTTTAATTTTTCAATCTGTCAAGTGTCTAAAAAATTACTGTTTATAAAAGAGGATTTGCCCTATATTATAAAGAAAATTTGGGAATTTTATCTTTTTAATAGAATAAGAGCAAAAAAATTGTCAAAGTTGGGTGTTTATTACATTACGATTTTTTCGTGCACTTTTTGACGATCAACTTCTTATACAACTGTTCTTGTTTACAAATTCTGACACGCAGCCTTTAAAAATGTTGTGCATTTCTAACTTGAACTTCATTATTTCGTAAACAAAAAATACTGACTCACGCAGGTTTAATGTTTTGTGAGTTGAGGCTCACTGTACGTCTTTCTTAAGTTTACATTTTGTTTTTTTTTTAGTTTTGTAAAGTCCTTTAATTTCTCTACAAATGCGAATGTTACTTAATAATTAGCCTCTAAGTTTTTGTTAATTTATAAACTTTAAAAAAAAGTTTGTTCACTTTCTTTTACTGAAGTAAGTATTTTAATATTCTGATAGTTTTTCTCGAGTGAATTTTGGTTCTAAATTCAATTTATAAGACACATCATGTTATTGGTAAATGATAGCCTTGGTTTTCAACCGTTGTTATTAGATTATTCTAGGAAATATCCTGAGGTGCGGTAAATAAATATTATAAACAAACTTTTTATACACAGACGTTTCGGTAAATATATTACCTCCCTCAGGGTATTATTTAGAAATAATATTAATAATATTTGAAAATGACTTACATTATAAAATTTGCGAAATTTAATGTTGAGCTACATCATCATCTGATGAGGATTCATGGAAAGGAAGCTTAATATGGTGGTAAGGGATGGGTGAAAACAATAATTTAAATATAATATTATAAATATATATATTATCTTTCAAATATTATTATTTTTAAGAAATTGCCATCCTATTAAAACTGTCCGGTAGGACAGTTGTATAAGGGTTGACCATCAAAAACTGCACGAAAAAGCGTAACGTTGAAAAACACCCAACTTTGACAATTTTTTTCTCTTTTTCTATAAAAGATAAAATTCCCAAATTTTCTTTATAATATAGGGCAAACCCTCCTTTATGACTGTAATTTTTTTGCAACAACCCAGATCTAATAGGTTTCGAGAAAAAAGTTGCCAAAAATGAGCAAAAACGGCTTTTTCAAAAAATGTTCTTGTTTTTGTTGTTGTTGTTGTTGTTGTTCTTCTTCTTCTTCTTCTTCTTGTTACCTTTTTTGTAAACAACGTAGCGCCTAAACGCGTGAACCGATTTTCATGAATGATTTATATTATTACTCAATTTTGTTTGTACTCATCAGTATGTGTTTACATTTAAGTATTATTCCTTTTGTATAGACCCTGAAGAAGGTAATATATTTACCGAAACGTCGGTGTTCAAAAAAATGAATTTGTTTACAATATTTGTTGACCGCATTTCAATATATATTTCCCTTGGATAATTTATTGGTAAATGATATATACATTCTAATTTATCAGTCTTACAGAATGCACGTAGGGAATTTGAGTGGTTTTGGATAGTTAAACCGACTACCATGTTAGTGGCCGACCCAAAGTACGTTCTCTAACGAAAGCCTCAGTTGACACATTATTCTCACCTAATTAATGTAAGTTACTCTAATACTGTGAGATAGTATTTCCATTTTCCCAACTTGTTAGAATGTTACTGCTCTTAATAAGTTGTCTCTATATTTTTGTAAATGTTTATTATTATTTTTTGTTTACCATCTCTTTACTAGAGTAAGCATTGCAATCAGCCTTAATTTTTAAAAATTGAATTTTCAATTAAAATAACAGTTTTAGAGGTTTTACTCTCTTCGTATTAAATCAGGGAGCCTAATTTTCAATTTTTGGAAATAACTATTTTGAGAATCTGTTTAGAACCGCAGTACTGGGATAATACGTTACTTATCTTTGAATTTTATTCGTTGTAGCATGCATATTTCTTGAAATTTCTTGAACGGTTTCAAAATTTTAATCCATCATTTGATTAATTATTGAAGTTTAGTGTAGAGATTGATTTATTGTGGGCGATTATATGGTGTACATGTGTTAATGAAAATTTTAATGAAAAGTAAAATATATGATTTTTGGGGAATATCGAGGTGCGGTCATCAATAAATACAACTTTTTTGCTTTGTACAAACGTTTCGGTAATTTTTACTACCTTCTTCAGGGTCTGTACAAAAGGAATATTACACTAATATAGACTTAACTTGAAGACCATAAAAAATAAATAAATATAATCTATATATATAAAAATGAATGTGTGTCTGTTTGTTTGTTTGTACTCGATAGATTCAAAAACCATACATCCAATCGCCGTGAAAATTTGGGAAATTATTAGGTATATCCCCGGGAAGGTTTTTGCAAATTTTTTTTTAAATCAGAGTTGGGGTTCTAGGTGCTCCCGAACAAATATCCCAAAAATATCAAAATAACATTTAATTAGTAATATTTGTTGAAAGTGTAACCATGAAAACCATGAAAAACAGTTTTTTGCAATTATTAATACGAGAATAAATTATACCGAAGATGGTGGGAAATCCATTAAACTAAAAGTACTCAACAATACTATTGATGTTGATAATCGTTGGGTAGTACCATATTCTCCATTACTACTAAAAACGTATAACGCACACATAAATGTTGGGTACTGCAATTCAGTGAAAGCTATAAAATATATTTGCAAATATGTGAACAAAGGAAGCGATATGGCAGTGTTTGGAGTGGAAAATACAACTGCATCTAACGATGAAGTCACCCAATATCAACTGGGACGCTTCATAAGTATCAATGAGGCTGTATGGCGTATTACCTGTATATCATTTTCCATTCATGAGCGATATCCAACGGTTGTTCATTTAGCAGAAAATGGACAGCGTGTGTATTTTACATCAGAAAATGTACGTGCAAGAGCAATGTCACTACCGCCAACAACATTAACTGAATTTTTCACATTATGTAGAAATGATACCTTTGCAAGGACACTACTGTACTCTGAAGTAGGGGTAATTTTATTGTTAATTTTCATTTCGATGTATTGTATACATTTGGTCATTAATAAATTATGTTTGAGGTATCAAAACTGCCTTTTTGTTCAAACACAGCAACGTGTGAACGTGTACAGCTAGTGTATAATAAATAAATGTACGATGTAAGTCATTCCAAATATTTATTTATTTATTTTTTATGGTCTTCAAGTTACATCTGTGTTAGTGTAATATTCCTTTTGTACAGACCCTGAAGAAGGTAGTAAAAAATTACCGAAACGTTGGTATAAAGCAAAAAAGTTGTATTTATTGATGACCGTACCTCGATATTCCCCAAAAATCATCCATCAACAACGGTCGAAATAAACCAAAAACCATCAGTAAAATATATATATATATTTTTTTTTAATAATGAAATTAAAATTAATTAAACCTAGTAAAATTTTTTAAAGAGTTCTGTTACATTTAGAGCACGCATAATCTTTTAGAATTATATACTTATACTTATTAGAGTTATAATACCTTTATACGGGTGACGAGCGAATTCATGCAGAAAACATGAAATTATACTTATTTCATTTGTGCTGTGAGATAGAAATATTTAAATTTGTTTTGAGTTTTGTTTAGCTTAAAAAAGCGCGACTCTATTTTTGTTTATATTATTATTAATTTTTTTTTTTTTTAAATTGTTTCCACATGTACCATAATATTATTTTTACATGTTTAGCGCGTGTGTGTATGTGTAAAATGTAGAATACATTCTAATAATTGTCTGTAGGTTTGTCTTTGGATTTTTGGTATGAACCAAACATCTCTTAAAACATAAAAAAAACACAGGACGCTGAAACATTAAATTTGGTTATACCAGAGCATCTAACTTTTCTTTTTTTGTAATTAAAATCCTTCAACCGTAATAGATATTCTAAATAACCTTTGTTCAACACATTGTACTCATAGAAGTATACAATGTTTATTTCAAAATATTTTAGCTAGGGAAAATTTGATTATTATAAAGGCACCACAATTAGGGGGTGTAAAGTGGGTTAGACTTCCAGCCTAAAAGTATCATTTCAGTATAAATTACTGTCCAGTGTTTTTGATAAGTTAGTTAATGCCAATGAAATAAAGGTAAAAAACAGTGTTTGAAAAGGTATTTCACAACTGAAAATCCATTTTTCTGGATGGATTTTTTTTGGATTTTTGAAATTTGTTTTCCCCTCAATATTATGGACCCAACCACCTATTTATTTTCGCCAATCAACTATAGATAATTTTTTGTTGCATTAGAAGAATTTATTCTACCAGTTTTTACAAGTTTTTTGTGTTTTACATCGAAAGGTCTTTTAAAAACCGATATACGTATTCTCAACTTTATTAATTTTTTATCAGTGCATTATAATAAGTTTTGTATGTTTTGATTATTTCGTTTTGTAAATAATGGTGCGTGTTGACAAATACAATTTTTTAGTAGAAGTATTACGCTAAAGAGAAATGTTCATACACTAACAAGCACACTGTTTTAATCGAATTCAAGAGATCTTAAAAAAGAACTGGCACGATTGCAATGTATACTCCATTCCGATGTAAGAGAAAGTGAAACAAATTAATGAATAAATGAAATTGGTAAGTAAAAAAAAAAACGAAGGTAGTCACTTAAATAAGCTATTGACACACATTGGGTATTTGTATAATCGTAAGAGTATTTGTTTAAGTTGACTGAGGTACTCTGTAGCCAGGTTAGAGGTAAGTTTGGTCATGCCACTGGAGCACCAGTCTCCAACCCCTTAAATACACCCTATTTACCTTCTCCACACTAGATATCATTTTCATCTTTAATTATTTTCCAAACACAGGTTTAGTAACATGAAAATAACCAAAAAAAAAAAATTATAAAAACAATCTAAGTACAATTGTTTCATAAATTTACAAAATCCTCCCCCAAAATCTATTGTAATTCTTTACAATACATAATTTAAAATATAAATCACGTAATATTTATTTATATTAAAACTTTTTTTAAAAAAAATAATCAATAATAAAAAAATAAAATAAATAATCACAGTTAAAATTGCAATGTATACATACTTGGGATTGACTTTGGGGTACGCTACGTTTACTACTGGGTTGATTTCAGCACTGCTAGTCCTGTTTAGTAGCGGAGGGGTTTCTAGCAACGCCCCCTCGTAAAAACTTTATCATTAAACGAACATATACGAATGTTTACGAAATTTACCGAATCAATTTTTTCCTTGTATTTTACTAAAGTGCATTTTTATGTTTAGCAAATGTTTTAAAAACATGTTGAGCGGTTTGTAAAAAAAAAAAAAAAAAATAGGGTTATAAAATAGTTTAGTAAGATTTAAATATCCCCTTTTTTAACAGCAGTGGGGTGACAAAAAATCTGGTTTTCACTAAAATTCTCCTGATTTTTAACTTTATAAAACAAAAAAATAATAAAATTTAGAATCTTTACTGTGTTTAATTGGCTTTAATATCAGTGCAATGGGCTGTTTTTTACGAGTTCAATCTCTATGGAAAGCAATGCTTATCGAAATATTGTTATACGCTGCTGCTCCCAGGGTTATGCGATAAAATGCTGCCTCTGGAGACAATCTGGTGCTCTGATTTTTCCTGAATAACTGAGATTTAGGCAAATGCAAGCGCAGTAGGTCAATTCAACAATATTACATACAGGATGAACCAGTAACTATTGTCCATAGGCCTACTGTGTGTAGTACACCAAAAGTGGAGTTCAATGACATATTGGCCAACTTCATATTTTCCACTGTTCTTGAGTGACGTCACTTTAATTTTTATTTTTTAAAAATCATTACTTTTTTCCAATAAAAATGTTATTACTCAGAAAGTTTTAGTCCGAATTCGATTCTGATGACAAGGTTAGAAAGACAGATAAATTTTCTAAAAATGGATACCATTTTGAAGCATAAGCTATTCTACAAACAGCCTCAATCTATCTCCGGATGCTGGAAAAATAAAAGTAATCGAAATTTTTTAAGAAAACTCATTAGGCCCTTACGTGATCATTATCAGACCTAGGTGCTGGCACTTTTTATAAAAGATTCCTTGTTTAATAAGCTTTCAAACGGTATATCATTTTCCAGGATTCCTTTTATCTTCGTATGAGAAATTACGTTTGTTTGGCAAGAAAACGTGTTCACGAGCACCCAACAGTGTTTAGTTTATCAAGTTACTTAATTCATTGAAAACTCTTTTAGATGGACCGGTCGTCAATTTTAAATTAGGCTGTCTTAAACTTAAAATAAGGAAGTGAAAGGTTAAAAATTGCACTAAATGCAATTTTCTATTTTAATTCAATTCTCGTGATTATCACTTATACAAAATTTTGTTTTTCAAATCATAATAATAACAATAATAATTGCTCTACTTGTACGAGGGTCCTTTGAAAAGTCCGTGCAAAAATAAAAACTACTTAATTTTTTGGGGTAAACCTTTTTTATTTTTCAACATAGTCTCCTTTTAGGCTTATTTACTTCGTCCAACGCTGCTCTAGTTTGTTGATCCCTTCCGAATAATAGGATTTGTCCAAGTCTGAAAAATAGCCATTCGTTTCTGCAATCACCTCCTCGTTTGAATAAAATCTTTTTCCCGCCAGCCATTTCTTCATATTGGGAAACAAATAGTAGTCCGAGGGAGCCAAGTCTGGAGAATAGGGGGGATGTGAAACGAGTTGGAACCCTATTTCCATTAATTTTGCGACCACAACTGCTGAGGTGTGAGCTGGTGCGTTGTCGTGATGGAAAAGGACTTTTTTGTGGGCCAATCGTGGGCGTTTTTCTTGCAGCTCGGTTTTCAAACGGTCCAATAACGATGAATAATATGCACCTGTAATAGTTTTACCCTTTTCCAGATAGTCGATGAGGATTATTCCTTGCGAATCCCAAAAGACAGTCGCCATAATCTTTCCGGCCGAAGGAACGGTCTTCGCCTTTTTTGGCGCAGATTCCCCCTTGGTAACCCATTGTTTAGATTGTTCTTTGGTCTCAGGAGTGTAGTGATGTATCCATGTTTCATCCACAGTGACGAAACGGCGCTTAAAGTCATGCGGATTCTTCTGGAACAGCTGCAAACCGTCCTTGCAACACTTTACACGATTTCGTTTTTGGTCAAGCGTGAGCAATCGCGGCACCCATCTTGCGGATAGCTTTGTCATGTCCAAATGTTGATGCAAAATATTATGTACCCGTTCATTCGAGATGCCCACAGCACTAGCAATCTCACGCACCTTCACTCTTCTGTCATCCATCACCATATCATGGATTTTATCAATGATTTCTGGAGTAGTAACCTCAACAGGGCGTCCAGAACGTTCAGCGTCACTTGTGCCCATATGGCCACTCCGAAAATTTTGAAATCACTTATAAACTGTTCTAATCGAAGGTGCAGAGTCACCATAATGTTTATCAAGCTTCTCTTTAGTCTCCTGAGGCGTTTTGCCTTTCATAAAGTAGTGTGTAATCAACACACGAAATTCTTTTTCGTCCATTTTTTGAAAATCACTCGACTTCCTCGATTCAAACGAATGCCAAACACAAAGAAATAGACCGATCTGGCTGAAACTTGGTGTGTGTTCTTCCAAGAGATGTTACTAACTAAACATAACCTCGATAAGCGCCAATGGTGCTATCTCTCTGACTTTGCACGGACTTTTCAAACGACCCTCGTATTTAGAAGATTTTGGAAATCGTAGGAACCATTTTTGAAAACACCCAGAAGAATGAAAAATCTTTTTAGAAAATTTGATAACTCTCGATGAGAAATATTTTTTCTTACTGAAAATCCTGAAAACACATTTAACCATCCTTTGATAATGCATATGACACAGGACCCTGTATTATATTTTGAAATGACTCCGGTAAAACCTTCAAATGAACATTGTTGATCACCGTGTGTATGATTTGTATAAAAAAATCAAAAACAAAAAACAAATCCATTTTCAAGAAAATTTAAAAAAATCCAATCTGTGAAGTGGTACTTTTATTGTTGACGAATTTTGTTCTTAATGTCACAATCAAGTCTCTTAGCAGGATAAAGTATAAAGTTTCAGCTGTCCATAGTTTTGTTAGTTTTTCAGGTATTTTGTTCAAATACACATACACACTTTTTCACTTTTTCGGGCACAGGGGACCATCATTCCAATAAATGCAAATCAACAAACCTTATTGATCATAAGTAACAAAAATACATGGAGACAAATTTCAACAGCAACTTTAATCTTGAAAACTAAGCAATGGCCACGGCTTTCTAAATCTGCTTTTTAACCGAAAATTATTATAACGGCCTAGATAAAAAAAAAAAAAAAAAAAGAAGTAAAGTAATGGCTACTTTTTCAGGCAGACCTTTTCATTTAAGTAGTAAGTTATTTGAGGAGAGAGAGGTGACTAGCAAACGTACGATTAGAATTAGTACAATTATAACGTAAAAATCGAATACAGTACCGCAATACATCCTAGCTTTGCGGGTCTAGTCTCTATCTATCCAGGCCTTACTGCCCGTTTATTATCTTTAATATACTAATAATTGGGCGCCACGGCAGCCGAGCGGTTAGAGGCGAGACCTGCGAAGCTAATATGTATTGTGGTACTGGGTTCGATTCCCCGGTCCTAGGCCTTGGATTTTATTTAATGGTTAATAAAAGAAATTTACAGTAATGTTTGCTAGCCGCCTCCGTCCACGACACCTAATTGGTAGTTGAACGTTAAGCCCCGCCTGAAAAAAATAGGCGATTACTTTACTTTACTTTTTACTTACTTTACTAATAATTAAATACACATAATAATTACAAGAATATTTTAAAACCTGTCAATATATTTTTTTAAAAATTTGGTGTTAAACGTTTTCAAGTTTTTTTATTTGAGAATTTTACAACTGCCTATTTTTTTTTAGGCAGGCTTAACGTCCAACTACCAAATTAGGTGTCGTGGACGGAGGGCGACTAGCATACATACTTTACTGTAAAGTTCTCATATTAAACATTAAATAAAATCCAAGGCTTAAGACCGGGAATCGAACCTACTATACCGCAATACATCTTAGCTTTGCGGGTCTAGCCTATAACCGCTCGGCTACCGTGATCATAAATTTACAAATTAATAATAATTATGTGAATTGTGGCAAAAAAGAAGTCGAATGAACTGAAACTCTATTATTCATTTGTACTACTATTGAAGCAAAAACTACATAATTCGTAATTATAGTGAATTTTACAACATTACAGCTAGTAAAACAAAATACAGACAGAGGCAAGGGCTGGCGCGTACAGACTAGCGAGAAATGGACAATGGAGGCACATTAGCTCCTCTATTGTATATATGAATATCACAGACAAGGTCGACCCTTTGCCGGTCATAGGCATTGTTGGGGACAGTGTCTGTTCTAGATACAGTTTCGAGGCTCCTTTTCAGGTGATCCTCAGATCAAGGACTGAGTGGAGGGTAAACTGGACAGAACAATGCCAGTAGGGAGCCATGTGGATGGCTCCAAGATTGCCCCTGTGGGACCGGAGCTGGAGTGTATGGGGCTAAACCTATGGTGCTCATTGAGAGTGCTCTTGGGAGATATGCCACCGTCTTTCAGGCCGAGCTCTTTGCCATTAAAACCTGTGCTGAGGGAAATCTGCGAATGAATCTTAGAAATAGGGAGATTTGCATCTTTTCGCACAGCCAAGCGGCACTGAAGGCCCTCTCTTTCTTCAGAACTACCTCTTCCCTGATCTGGGAGTGTAAAACAATGTGAGCAAACAAAGAACCAAAGTGACTCTAGGTTTGGACTCTTTCAATTAGGACCATGGATGCTCAAAATATAGTCGAAAGTTGCTACCAGATCGGATAAATGAAATATTTGATTACTATTCATTATTTTTGGTGAATGGTCCATAGTTTCAATAGGATGAAAAATTAACTGCCAGTTTCAGTCATGATATATTCTTATTATGCCGAGCTTTCGACCTAAGGACTAGGTCATCTTCAGGGCTAATTTACAATGTACTATTTTTTTTTACATCATTAGAGGGTTGGTGTGTCTTCTGTCTTGTCTGTTCATGGACTGAGTGTGATATGTGTCTTTTGACCACATCATTTTCCTTACACAGCACAGAAAATCATCACACTTTCGATTTCCCAAACACAAAGATAACTTAAATCAGAAACCAACACACCTAAAAAAGGGAAAGTGCTAGAAATGATATACATATCAAAGACAAGAAAACAGTATAAATTTCAAAACTGACACCAACAATTTGGACAACATACACGCTAACTTACTACAAAAAATACTTGACAATTGGCAACACTGACTTCCACACAACACATATCACACACAGACCGATCACACTCAGTCTATGAACAGACTAGACAGAAAACAACCAACCCTTTAATGATGTAAAATATTACTTTTGTAAATTAGGTAAATAATTTTGAGATAGCACCACTGGCGCGTATCGAGGTTATGTTTAGTTAGTAGCATCTCTTGGAAGAACCACACCAAGTTTCAGCCAGATCGGTCTATTTCTTTGTGTTTGGCATTCGTTTGAATCGAGGAAGTCGAGTGATTTTCAAAAAATTGACGAAAAAGAATTTCGTGTGTTGATTAAACACTACTTTATGAAAGGCAAAACGCCTCAGGAGACTAAAGAGAAGCTTGATAAACATTATGGTGACTCTGCACCTTCGATTAGAACAGTTTATAAGTGGTTTCAAAATTTTCGGAGTGGCCATATGGGCACAAGTGACGCTGAACGTTCTGGACGCCCTGTTGAGGTTACTGCTCCAGAAATCATTGATAAAATCCATGATATGGTGATGGATGACAGAAGAGTGAAGGTGCGTGAGATTGCTAGAGCTGTGGGCATCTCGAATGAACGGGTACATAATATTTTGCATCAACATTTGGACATGACAAAGCTATCCGCAAGATGGGTGCCGCGATTGCTCACGCTTGACCAAAAACGAAATCGTGTGAAGTGTTGCAAGGACGGTTTGCAGCTGTTCCAGAAGAATCCGCAGGACTTTAAGCGTCGTTTCGTCACTGTGGATGAAACATGGATACATCACTACACTCCTGAGACCAATGTGTTACCAAGGGGGAATCTGCGCCTTGATCTGGGAATCTAATTTAAATGAATAAATTTTCTCAGTCTTTTGAGATTTTTATCGTAAAACAACTTCTATGATTTTCATTATGAGTTTGCATTGTTTTAAGAGCTAAAAAGGAGTAGAGATGGTATAAGCTGACGTCACAAACAGAATAACAACTTGGACTCAGTTGAGGGCCTCTTTAGTCTGCCCACTTAGACTTTAAGAAAAACAACTATCATCTTGACTGCGACACAATTAAAAATGGCTTCTATTTTTATTTTTTTTAAATTTTAATTACTAGATTTCTTTTTTGCATGTAACATTCATCATTAGAGATACTAAGGTCACCTGTTCAAGTTCACTTCAGTTTTAATATGGTTTTCTACTCCAACAAAGAGCGTGTACGTGTTGTCAATCTTTTTTTTGTGCTATTGTAAAAATGGTAAAAATTACCAGTGCGCGTTTTTGCGAAGCTAATATTTCAAAAACTTAATATTGCTGGTTAACTTTACAATTATCACATTTGAGACTAAAGTTGTGGCCAAATTTCACTCTCCCGGAACGAGCTTCAGTTTTACTGAAGCCTCTTTTTCTGTTACTTTTAAAAAAAGTCTCCAACGATATTTTTTAAAAACAGTTTATTACATTAAAAAAACACAAAATGACTTATTTTTTTAAAGGAACTTGATGTCGAAAACCCTTTTAACAATAACAGTCCAAAATAACTGGGATTGGTTGGTCGGAACTATCGGTAGGAACGATAGAAGAGGTGGTTTGATCCATCACTGAAGTCAGTTTCTAAATTTCGCCGCTTCACAAGACAGCAGCACCATGAAATGATAATAGTTCCTAAACTGACCGCTAACTAATTAAGAATGAAGCTTAGTACTATATTTTTGCCGAGAGATAGCAGTACAAGCCAATACTGATGGAACGAAAAACCAGCCATTCTCAATTATGGAAAAATCATACTTAATCAGTATTATACTTTTATAAACTTTCACTTAATCGAATCACTCTGTACAAGTAATGAAGCTAATTCCTGAATTGACCGCTACAGCGCACCCCTGTTTAAGGTGAAGTGAGGTAATGTAAATTTTTCCGCGAGATATCAGCACTGGTGCGTTAGGATGATGAATACGTTGGGGCACCATACGAGTAAATTTCAATTTATCGGTCATTCGCTAGATTTTCGCTTATTCGTACTGCCTATTGTTATGTTGTCCTTGTAGCCACTCAAGACAGTAGGTCTGCCTGTTTGAAAGGGCCAGAAGAGTAGATCGAACCTTGCAAGTGGTAATATGATAGTTCCTAAATTGGCCGTCAAAGCGCACCACTTACTAAAAAATGAAGTCTTATTAGCTATATTTTACCGTGAGGAATCAGCACCAATCAATAATTTCAGTTCAAATGTGACCCACTTGAGCGCACCATTTATGTCGGGACTATAAGTGGATAGTTTTTTTTTAAATTGATTATTAGGGCGCCAATTTAAGGAATTTTAAAGTTCTATTATTTATGTTAAAAGCAATATTTTTTTCGTAGGAATACAAACGCAAACATACTTTTGCTTTTATCTTCATTGTATCCTTCCCTAGTTAACAACGTGTTTGATTAACCATGCTGTGAAATAATCAATAAAAATTTGTAAATAACTAATATTTTCATTAAATTTGTAGTTTTAATATTAATTTTATAGTTTTAATAATAATTTAATCAGATTAATTCATTCATTTTATAGTTATAATCAACTTTTTTCCTATTTTTTTTGTAATCTTCAATTGTAATTTACTACTGCAACAGTTGTTGCAACGAGCAAATATGGTGAAAGGAAAAAGAAATAAAAGAAAATCATGAGTGGAGAAGGCACCCAGTGGTGTCACTCCAGTAACGTGCTTTGCTCTCACGATAAGAGAATATCTCGAGGCCATCTTCTCTTCAATCTCCTTAGAGGATTACCTGGAAATGTGGAGGAAGATAGGTGTTCTATGAGAGGGTTAGGATGAGCTGCTGTAGAGTGGAATGAAATTTGAAGAAACGAGTGTTAGCAAGATCTTGTAATGAAAGGAATTTTGAGGTCATTATGGATAGTGAGGTTAGATACATAGAACGGAGCGATTAGAGATTTTCGAAGTATTTTTGACTGTAATGCCTGGAGGCGTAGTGAGTTGGAACGCTTAGTCGATCCCCATAATTCGATGCCGTATGACCAAATGGGTCGCAGTAATAGTAGATATAAGAGTCTTTTGTTATATAGGTTAAGTTTCGATCGTTTGTCAAGTAGTCTGGCGAGAAGTTTGTAGCGTTTCTTATCTTTAAGAATGGCGTTTAACAAGGCGTTTCTTGTCTTTTCAGTCTAGCATGGAGATTCCACGTCAACCGTTTGTCTAGGTGCAGTATAATCAACTAAATTAGAAAATTAATATTTGAACATTCTGGCCAACAGTGATGAATTACTTTTTACGCGATTATATTTGTAATCTTCAACGGTTCTACAATACAGATCAACATTATTTTGTATTAGAATAGAATACAATACAATGAATATATCTAATCATGTATTTGTATTATAATTAAGAGCAATAAATGGCTTATTATTATTATTAGAATAGAATAGAGTAAATCTTAATTTCAATAAAAATATGTAAAAAAAATAAATAAATGAAGTATAATGTACAAAACATTGTAACCTTTATAACAGTGCTAGTAGAAAGGTTAAGATGTAGGATAAGAATGCAGGGAAAAAGAAAGGAAAAACCTGCAGCTAGTGTAGAAAGTTAGAGAAGGATGTGTTTTAGTCTTCTGTGTCTGTAGAGAATAGAAGGATCTGTAGGAGGCTATGTCGCGGCAGAGTGGATTAGGATGGTAGTCTAGGATGGAAAGGAGTTTCAGCAAACTGATTTTGGATATAGGAGTGTACCAGAGGATAATGGATGCTGTCACCGTGGAGTGAGTCAATTCTAGTGCGTCGGAGGAGAGTCTAAGAAACATTGTTCTTGTGTTGTCCTAGAGTTTCTTGATGTTACTTACTACAGGTCAGGCTCCAGGTGGGAGCTGGCGTAGAGCAACATCGGCCTGATGACCCACTTTGTAAAGGAGGAGTTTGTTGGTCCACAGTCATTTTGGAGTCACGTGAGAGTAGAGGAAATCATAGTCTTGTAGTCCAGTTTGCCTGAGTTTACTTTGTCCTGAACACATTATTTTTTATTAATAAGTGCAAGTGGATTGTAACAATAATATTCTACTAATTATAGTTCAATTTGTTTTTTAATATTACAGTTTGATTAGAAACAGAAATGATTAAAGAAATTCTATAAACAAATAGAATGAAAACTGTTCTAAAGTAAACAATGAAAAAACAGGAGTATACTACAGTAGAGTTATATTTACACTAAATGAGTGATGAATAGATGGATTATGGTAATAAGCTGATGGTATCTAGAATATCCTTTTCTACTCCTAATTCCTCTACTCCTCTGCAGAAGCAGTGGTAGGGTTGGTGCTGAGCCCCAAGTCTTGAGGTAGAAAGATGCTGGATTATTACAAGGGTAGAAACTTTTTCAAACAAAATTACCAACATGAGAAAGCATCTGCCCTTACATTACCTTACAAAAAATTGAAGTCTACAAAATAATCTATTCAACATACATTATCTAAAGTACTTTGAAAAAAAATGTCACAATAATAATGTTTTTAATATATTTATTTATTGATTTACAGTATTCAATTAATAAAGTTGAATTGAAGGTATTTAGTTGATTCAAAGCAATCTTTAAAAAATTATAATCTTTTAATTAAATAACTGAATTATAAAATTCAATCAATGCATTTTTAATCTACTAAAAATTTAATTTTGGTTATAACTAATTGGGTTAATCGTTTGTCAGCTGCCCAGTTGGAAGTGTTGTTGATTTCCAGTGTCAATTTCTTTGAAGTGGGTTAGTAACGCAACTCCAGGCGAAGGGTCCGCCCCACGAAGACCCCTTAATTTTCAGAATTAATTAGTCTGATTTAAGATTTTACTAGGTTGATTTAGCAAGAGCTTCGAACTCGGTACAATTAATTTCTTTTGGTTGCAGTTCCTCGGGAACCCGGTGTTCTAGAACCTAGGATTAGCCTAATACCAGCCGACAAGACCATGCTACTTGTTGGGCTATCCGCTAGCGTATCTATTCTCAAATAATCATAAGCATGGCTAATAATGGCGAATCTCTACTGAAAGAATGTTACATAGATGCTACATCCTTTGATGTCACTTAATGTTGAGTAAAGAGAATTATTGATAAACCTGAGCCGATCTCTATCGCCGGTCTAGAAACCGTGGGGTCCACCCCAATTTTCATTTTTCTTTACAAATTAAGACACTTTTGAGATTTTAGGTTATTGTCACCGGGTTGGGGTCGTCTAGATATTGTTCATATTTATTAAAACTGTTCAGCAGGATAGTTGTTTAAGGGTTGATCGTCTAAAAGTGCACGAAAAAAGTGTAACGTTGAAAAACACCCAACTTTGACAATTTTTTTTCTCTCTTTCTATAAAAAATAAAATTCCCAAATTTTCTTTATAATATAGAGAAAATCCTCTTTTGTAACTGTAATTTTTTTTTTTTTTAATTTACCTTGTAAAAACTATTTTGCTCATGAAACATGATAAAATTTTTCAATTATTTAATGCATATAAGTACAATGTTTAACATTCCAGCGGACATACTGTTGAAATTTGTTTTTCATTCTGACAATTTCTTGGATTTTCTTTGACGGAAAATTAACAAAGGCTTTCCCAGCTATTGTTTTCTTTCCACTTACTCAAATTGTCTGAGAAAATTGATTTTAAGTGTCATTATAGGTATTGTACTCCTTAACAAAAACTTACAGTTTAAAATGTTAAGTATAAGGGTTGATTAAACGCCAAAAGGTACACAAATCAGCGAGTACCCAACATTTCATTAATATTTAAGTAATTCTACTGCATTAATTTTCATTAATAAGTTATTTTTTAGAATTTATTAGATGTCACAGACCCTTATGCTGGCCACTTCATTCATAATATTTTTTTGTTATAATTATGATAAATCACATATACGTACATGCATGTTAAAGTAGAAAAAGACAAAGTTAGAGTAGGCTACTGTCTTGAATTCGTCTTACCGAAATATTCGTGAGCACAAATAACACACAGTTATAACACGTAGATTATTCAACAACAATTATTGTAAACGTTTGTTTACCTATTATTATAAACGTTTGACTACTTCATAAAATAACAATTACTTTAATCGAAGAATGAACTTAAACCGACGATTTTTATTTAAAAATAAAAATAAATAAATAAAATAAACAAAATCATTGATGTATGTTGGTGTAAGCATTTTCTAAAAAAGGTTTTGAATTTTTTAGCCTCATATTTTTTTTTTATATTTTTTATAACGTTTTTCTTTTAAACCTGTAATTAGTAGTTTGATTATCATAAATAACTAGATATTACAGTCAATCTACAGTGCTACTTGAACATATATTTTGTAGACGAAAATGGCCAGCATAAGGGTCTGTGACATCTAATAAATTCTAAAAAATAACTTATTAATGAAAATTAATGCAGTAGAATTACTTAAATATTAATGAAATGTTGGGTACTCGCTGATTTGTGTACCTTTTGGCGTTTAATCAACCCTTATACTTAACATTTTAAACTGTAAGTTTTTGTTAAGGAGATTTTTGTACCTTTTGGATAGATTTTCCTTTTTGTCTATTTGGAATGTTACATATCTGCTTTACAGATTTTTTTAAAATTTGGAATAAGCAATTCTATCATTATAACCTGATAAGGTGGTAAGTCGGAACCATAACTACCACTGGAGAGATCTTTTTAAAGATTGATTATAGTTGCGGTGCCCCAAACCATCCTCAATAACAATTTTTTTGAAAAAGCGTTTTGAATAATATAGGAAGGTATTTGTACGTAAATAGCAAAATTAAACTGCGATTTCAGTACTTCATTTTAAGAGGAGTAAGAAAAATAAATTGCGATTGCAGTACTTCTCCCTAAAAGGCAAAGAGGCAAAGATTTTTTAATCGACAATTCATTGATTTAAATCGGTTCACTCATTGATAATTTAAACGATTGCAGTACTTCCTCTTAGTAGATGCAAGAGCATGATAGCACTTCACAGCAACGTAGAGGAGCTTTAACCACTTATTCGAGCTGAATTTTATCAAAATCGGGCTAACCGTTATAGAAATATTGGTAATAATAGTTTTAGAAAGGGCCTTATTTGGGTGGGGCGAACTCCCCTCCTTATGAGACACTGCATCGAGACTTTTAAAGTGTAAATCTGTACAAAATTTCAATTCGAATCACACTTCATTCATGAAAATCGGTTCACGTGTCGATAATTTGAAACGATTGCTATACTTCCCCTTAACAAGTGTAAGAGCTGATCGCCGCTTTAATGTTACGTAGGGCAGCCCTAACCCTATCATCCTACCAAATTTTATCAAAATCGGGCCAAGATTTACAGAGTAATTAGTAATAATAATTTTGGAGGGGGCCTTACATTAAGGGGACTAACTCCTCTCCCATTCGATGTACAGGGTCGAGACCCCCAAAAGGCACATCTACATAAAATTCCGAATCGAATGACGTTTCATTCATGAAAATCGGTTCACGCGTTTAGGCGCTACGTTGTTTACAAAAAAGGTAACAAGAACAAGAACAAGAACAAGAACAAGAACATTTTTTGAAAAAGCCGTTTTTGCTCATTTTCGGCAACTTTTTTCTCGAAAACTGTTAGATCTGGGGGGTTGCAAAAAAATTACATCTATAAAGGAGGGTTTGCCCTTTATTTTAAAGAAAATTTGGGAATTTTATCTTTTGTAGAAAAAGAGAAAAAAATTGTCAAAGTTGGGTGTTTTTCGACGTTACGCTTTTTCGTGCACTTTTTGTCGATCAACCCTTATACAACTGTCCTACCGGACAGTTTTAAAATAGCGAAATCAGACAATTAATGAAATAGCTTTAGTTGACTGGTTTCCTCAAGGCAATAAGAATTCTGTTGGCTATTGGTGGATGAACCTCCAATAAATATTTTAACTGTCTGCGATGTTAAAAAAAAAGAGATTTGGATACAAAGAAGATCTCAGATGTGGAAAGATGATGGTACTATCCCTAGAATCCTTCAAGATTGTGACAGAACGGTCTAACAATAGTAGAAAGACCCAATAGGTCAATGAAGGTCACAGTGCTCTCAAAAATCCACCATCCCAAACTAAACAAAACAGAACTTTAGAATAAAGAGGACCTTACAGCTTTGGTTAAAGTCCAAGTCCACTGAGAACGTAATAATTAAATTTTTTTGGGACATTTTTGAGAATATCGCATCTATCAAACTTTTTGATTAACCAATTTTGGGACGAAACTTTAGGTAGCGGCGTTACCAAAACGAAATACTGAGTCTGATGGTTTTTTTGAGACATTCTTTAAAACCAAAACCAGTAGATTCGTATTTATGGGACCTTAAAATGCGTATAACTTTAGTGGAAACATCATTTCTATAATTCTAAACGATCGCAATACTTCCTTTAATTAGGAGTAAGGAGGCAGTAAAAGAAAAATAAGAAACGTATGATTGCTGGAGAATGTGTACAACAGTTGGGATGAGAGCAATGACATATTGACGGCTATATTGATGAGATAATTGTAGCTGAGTCTGGTCCAGCGTCTCTGCAAGGAGAAATGAAAAAAGACCATATATTACAACTAACTTATTTCCTATCAATTTTACCTCATTTGATGGTTTAGGACACGTGTAGGACGGGAGACCAGACAAGAAACGGGCATGCTCCTTTATCAAGCCTCCCGGGCGTGACTCGACTCTGCAATAAGCTAGCAAACTTTATCTAAGGCAGCCTCCCCTCATGGCCGCTACTTTTTGTCTCTATTCCTCGCTCTTATTTTATTTTATTTTTTTTGTTTCGTCATTGGGCGAGCTCTGGTAGTACAGACTTCTGTCTTGCCTTCCACATTCCATTCTGTTTTCTATTTCTAATTTTAGTTTTCACCAGAAATCAATATTTTGGGTGGCAGGGAAGATTAATTATTTATATTTTGTTTACAATGAATGGATAACTGAATTCAGCACAATAACAATAAATAAGTGCAGCGTATATTTTAGTTCTCGCAGAAGTTTGATTGTATGTAACTCATCAACACTTAACAAAGTCCCTGTCCCTGTCGATTATATACATTACTGATATAAGGCGAGGCTTAACGTCCAACTACCCTATTAGGTGTCGCCAGACGGGAGCAGGAGCTCATACATTACTATAAACAATTTTTTCTAACAAATAAAAAGTAGCCATACGCGGGATTCGATCCGGTGATCTCCCACACGTGAAGCCAAGCTCTTGACCACTAGACCAACACCCGCCCGCACATATTGATATAATTTATGCTACAGAAGCTTATGCTTGATAAAGACGAACTCTTTTTCGCTTAATTTTTACTCCAGGTAATGGAATATTTAAAAAAAAAAAAACGCTGTAAAACAGTTATTGGAACATTTTTTTGTTTTGTTTTTATCACAACTGTTTTTTCAAAAATACTACTTCCTTAGCTAAATTTGAATAATAATAATTTATCCATTGTTAATAAATTTCGCTCACACTTAAACACTAATAGTGTTGCAGTTTGTAGGCTAAATGTTAACTTAAAAAATAACATTTTCAGTATGTTTTTGGTTCCAATTGTTAAATTCTAAATTTAGCGGTTTACAAGAAATGTAACATTAAAATTTATTCATTTCTTTTGAAGTTATCTAAAAAATAAAAAACTTCAATGGTATTTTTTTTTTAGAGCTGTACCCATATACATTTATTTACTTTACAAGAATTTTTGAGTCATTTGAGAGTGGTTTTTGGGGGTAATCATCTCTCTAATGATTGTATTAAGAATGACAGGGCTACTCTTTGGACATACGATATTAACATCAATTTGGACTCAGTAATTAGTTAAACTTATACAAACACACATTTTTTTGTTTTGTAATCCTGCAAATTAAGGGACAATGCAAATGAGAGTTTCCTAGATGGGACAGACTTACCACACAGTACAAACAAATAGCAAAAACTAGAATATCAAACGAGCTGTCAAACATCAATTAAAGTCATCGTAAACGGAACTCTCATACTTAGAACTGCAAACTAGGTCAAAATAGCGAGCATTAATATTCAGTAAACTCTTCTTAGATGACGTCATCCAGGGCGTCTATTGCGCAACTTATCTCAGCTTTTTTCACCAAAGCTCGAAACAATGTATCTTAAAAAAGAAAATTTTAGTTAAATAGTTCTAGTTAAAGCTACAAGTTATGTTTAAAGTGATGTTGCCCAAGCTGTTGTTTGGTGGAGAACCATGTAAACTACTGCACTAAGCTGCAGCTAAGTTTCATGTTTTTAGTGCAAGAGTCTTTGTGCAACTGTTAATGTTCATGTGCTGTAGTACAGCGTAGTTATTTCATAAAACGCTCAGATTTTCTGCACTTTATACATACTACTCTTAACGAACCTCTGAATAGTCTAAATTTTGTAGCAGAAATAAACAGGAGTCTTTTTATGGAAATGACTTTTACATAAACCTCATTAGCTTAGATTTTAGATCTTAAACATAGATTTTATGGAAGGTACTTTGTTTTAATTTCCACTTTTCCGCCTAATTTAAATGAGAGAAAAAAGACGAAGATTGTATAGAATGTTTTTCTTAATTTTCCTTATCTATTAAATCCCTAATTCACCGTCGTACGAGGTGTGGTTATTAAATAACGAGACTGATGCTGGTACAGAAAAACTATGCATGCGCCAAATCCTAACGACCGACAGCTGTGCAGCGTAAAACCTTATATTTCGATTGTAGCGCCTCACGTGTTTGTAGAGAAATCTGTCTGACCGGAACCGTCGTTTGTGTAAGAGATGTTAATTTCGTTTTGCCGAAAACATGATACCTACACATGTAGTAGAGCAACGAATTGTCGTGAAATTTCACATCAAAACTTGGTAAAACCGCTACTGAAACTTATCTTTTCATTAAAAGAAGTTTATGGCGATGAATGTTGTATCACGTACGCAAGTTTTTGAGTGGTTCAAGCGTTTCCAAGATGGCCGAGAAGACGTCGGAGAGGATGACCGCCCGGGTCGCCCTTCCACGTCCAAAACGGATGAAAATATCGGATTATAATTAATCAACATTACTACCGTGAGGTGCTTGCTCAACTCCTTGAAAGAGTAAGGAAAAAACGACTTTATTTGTGGAATAACATGGGTTCTCCATCAAGACAACGCGCCGGCTCACACTGCATTGTCTGTCCAAGACGTTTCTAACCAAGTACAAACATCCCAGTTTTAGGCCATCCGCGCCTTATTCGCCTGAGACCTGGCCCCATGTGACTTTAGATCTGTTCCCCAAAAGTCAAATCTGCATCAAAAGGAACACGGATTTCAGTCTGTTGAAGCTGTGAAAGAAAAAGCGGCACGCTTTTAAAGATAATAGTGCAATAGATGCACTAGATGCGGATGAATATGCGTGAAGTGATAATGCAATGCTTTAGTATGTTGAAAAATAATTATAGATAATATTTTTGTATTTAATTTTGGGAAATATTTTGAGAATGTTCACCCTAAAATCGTAAATGAAAGCTACGCCAGCTGTAAACAAGCGTTAATAGAAATTGTCAGTTGTTATTTGCTAGTTTCATCCTTAGCTAGCCAAGTCTTGTAATTGCTGGGTGGCTAGGTAACTTTAGTTGTAGTACAGTTGAACTGTTAGTAAGATAGTTGCGATATTCTGTAAAGTTTTTGTTTTTCAAAACTTGGCAATTCTCCTACTTTGTTACAAATGTTTTCTCCTGAATATAAACACCATTACCCTGCACTTGAAGTGTAATTTTTTTTAGACGCCATAACGCGCTGATTCTCTGTAATTTAATAAAAGGAAAGAAATTTTCAATCATTTATACAGGGTGTACTCGGAAGAGTGGTCGAAACTTCAGGAGGTGAATGAGCAGCTCTAATGCAGCAAAAAATATTCTATTCACTTTGGTCCGATTCTCTATAGTGTCCAAGATATTTGCATTTTTAACTTTTCCGTCGATATTACGCGTTTTTAACCATAAAAACGGCCGTAACTTTTCTATCCTTTATCCTACAACAAATCTGCTTATTCCAAACGAAAGAGCATTAAATTTCCTATAAATTTGCTTAATACCGAGCCTCAAATCGTTTCTTATAACAATGAAATTTTTACTTTAATGTCTACAAAAATTCGTTCTCGATGATTTCTGTTAAAATTTTCAACTGCATTTATTCAATGATTAATGAATCAAGGAGTCGCTTAATTTCAGAAAAAGTTGCGCATTTATTGAGCTTCAAGACCATATGGATTTTTTTGTTTTTTAATAAAACCCTACCCCGAACAGAGGGGTGTAAATGCAGAAAACTGGGATTTGCGTAACCAACCTTTCACTACTAATTTACTCAAATGTCAATTTTTGAAGAAGGAACAAAAAGCGAAGTAACCATTTAAGTTTTGAACTATTATTATTTAATAAAACGGAAGTTAAAAATAAAGAATGAGAAACGTTTTGAGGCTCTATATTGAGCAGATTTATAGGAAATTTAATGCTCTTTCGTTTGGAATAAGCAGATTTGTTGTAGGATAAAGGATAGAGAAGTTACGGCCCGTTTTTATGGTGAAAATCGCGGAATATCGACAGCAAAGTTTAAAATGCAAATATCTTGGACACTATTGAGAATCGGGCCAAAGTGAAGAGAATATTTTTTGTTGCATTTGAGCTGCTGAATCACCTCCCGAAGTTTCGACCACTCCTCCGTGTACACCCTGTATAATTTTAAAGAAAATTGAAAGCAGCGTTGATAATAATGCTAAGTATACCATCCAATCTACGCGAATTACGGATAAGAGAAACAGCGAAGTGGCTGTTTTACACAAAATTAACTTCTTTTTTTTCTAAACTCACTAGTTTACAAAAGCAATACAATAAACGTTGTTTTATAATTTGATTTAATATTCAAACAAGGGTAAATTTAATAATAATAGTATTTGAGCAGTGAATTATTTGAACACGCTGCACCAATTATCAATGTATACCAACGTTATTCCTTAAGTCAATTAACTTGTAGCGAATTTACATAAATTTCCTTTAACAATTTTGCTAGAATTTGTGTAGGATATATATTACGCTTAGTACAAACATTTGACACCATTTGAATGGGCAATGATGGACAGACTTGTGGAAAATTTTATGCAACTTGTTATGTAGCATAGACTGGTATTATCTTGGTCATAGTACGAGTATATTTGGATGTGACATTGAGAGAACTAATAGTTAACTAGAACTGTTTAGGTATGCTGTTGCACAATAACTCTATTATATTGTGCAGCAAATTCGAGTAACTTATTAATTAACCTAGGCCAGGTTAATCACTAATAAGTGAAGAGTTTGGGATCTGTATAATTACGTTTATTTTTAAGAAAATTCAAAAAATTAAAAATTAGTAAATTGCTTTAAGTTTTCAAGACGTGTGCGTGTGTTTTACGTCAGAATGGAATGTTTAAAACATTTTTATTTTCCACTATAATATCTTGCGTTATAGGGTAAAAATAATTATTAATATTTTTATAAAGCAAGGAGCATCTGTGGAAAAGACGAAGTTAGATATCGCCTGGAGCCAGGACAGCTCTATTGCTTTAATGGACTCTGCCTTCGTATTGCTGATGGTTGGTGGATTCCCAAATACACTCACCCAGTGTGCGAAAACCTTCTGGCTGCCCACTTAGCGAGACCTTTCACCTCCCATACCAAGCCAAAACCAAACGTCTGAATTCCGAGAAGTAAAAATGTTTTATAAATATACAAAAATGATTGACGCATTTTGTGTTGAGGTTAGGATAGAAATAACCTATGTCTTCTTGCTGTTTTTACTTCTGTTTCTTGATACAGTGGATTGCTTTTTTGGTAGATCTACCCCCGTAGGGAGGAATTGAATTAGCCACTTCTTCAGGATACTTGGCGTCCCTGCGGTTATCTCAGCCAAACAACATGAACATGAGCAACATATACTGTTACACCCCCAATACATTTACACAGTACACTTAAGGGCATAGTAATCTGTAACAAGGTGGGGCTTATTAGCTGGGAACCTTTGTGCAGATTGTGTCAGGAAGAGGAGGAAACGGCTCACTCACTGGATTGCGCTATGAAATCTTTGGCTCTTTGAGACCAAGGGAGATAGTAGCGCAAAAAGAACTAGTAGGGAAAGCCCTCAACCTCTTTAGTAGGGAAGGTTTCGTCTACTAGATCCAGAAGGGAGAAGGCACGATAAGCCTCTTTTGCCTTGAAGCATAGGTCCCACCCCGATAATCTAATTAATCTATAGGATGAAAAAATAATTACCATTTCAGTCGAGTAAAATTTATTTTACCGAGCTTTCGACCTAGGGACTAGGTCATCTTCAGGGCTAGTTTAGAAAGTAATACTTTTACATTTCAGGGTTGGTGTGTCTTCTGTCTTGTCTGTTCATGGACTGTAATGTAAAAATATTACTTTCTAAACTAGCCCTGAAGATGACCTAGACCAGGGGTCGGCAACCTATTTCAAGTAGAGAGCCATTTCTCCTTAAATAATTTTAGTAAATCTTACCAAGAGCCGCAAGGATGATAGTGTAAACAACTCTGTAGATCATTTGTATTCACAAATTATTATTTTATGATATTCAATAACATTTAGATGTTTTATATATTTATTTTCACATATTGCAAAGTAAATAAACAAATAAATATTAACTAAACCTGTGTTTGAATGAATATGGTGGCAGGCCTATATATTACGTACTGTATTTTAATATAATTCTATTCAATTTCAATCCTATCACATTTAAAATTCTTTTTGAAAAAATATCTTTAATAAATCAAATTTTCATTTATTTTAATAAAATTGAAATACCCAATTTATTTTGTACAGGCTGAAGAGCCACAAAATTTGGATAAAAGAGCCGCATGCGGCTCGCGAGCCGCGGGTTGCCGACCCCTGACCTAGACCCTAGGTTGAAAGCTCGGCAGAATAAATGTATCACGACTGAAATGGCAATTATTTTTTCATCCTATTGAAACTATGAATCAGTCACCAAAAAGAAAGAACTAACTAATCTATCTTGGTAGATCTTATGAACTCCATTGCACACCTTGCATTTCTGACCAGCATGACCTTGATTGATTACTATTACAACTAAAACTGTTTTTCAATTACTTATAATATTTCACTTCCTTAGACTTCAACGAAGTCTACCTTAATTTCTTAATAAATCGCTTATAAAGTAAAGTAATCGCCTATTTTTGCAGGCTGGGCTTAACGTCCAACTACCATTTACTAGGTGTCGTGGACGGAGGCGAATAGCAAACGTACATTACTATTTCTCATTTAACCATTAAATAAAATCCAAGGCCAAGACTGGGAATCGAACCCAGTACCACAATGCATATTAGCTTTGCAGGTCTCGCCTCTTAACCCGCTCGGCTACCGTGGTGTCTCAAATAAATCGCTTATAAACGCTTCCTTAATAAATCTTACCATTTCATTGAACCTGGGCGCATCCTTTAAACAACCTTAGAGTCTTCTAACCTTTTCTTACTCACTGGTCATCCAGCTTACTAGTGACTAAGTGCAAAAATATTTGTTCCTAGTACTCAGTTGGCTCTTTCAGCGATTTTAATGAACGGCTGCATTTTAGAACATCATAAATTTAGCTGCATTTTCCTTATATCGTACATTGTTTTTATTGGAAATAAAATCTTGACATGGTTTTCTGTCATTACTTTGTCAGGGACAAAATGATAGACACACCTCCAAAAGCATCTTTTATATTTTCCTGAATTTTTCTTTTTAAATTTAATGATTATTTTCTTAATTTATTGCCTTTTGGTATCAAACTTTTATTGGCATATTGCGGATAGGCGAAAGTTTGCTTTTATATTCTCAAATATTTGTAAAAAATGAATATTTACGTGGGACAAAAAGATAGACACACTTGTGTTTTTGTTGACTTAATGCTTCAGTTCAATTTTTATTCGCTTTCTAATATAGTGCACAGTCTTTCAATTTTTATACCACATTTTATTATTTCATTTTTGTTAAAAAAAATAATTTTTTTTTTAATGGCAAGAAGGAAGTGTTTTAGCGACGAAGAAAGGAGGTTAATCAAATCTCTTTCGGAATCGGGTATGTCTGTCAGAGAAATTGGACGCCAAATAAAGAGGAGTTTCTCGTCAGTGTGTAAATTTTTGAAATTCGGGGAACAATATGGTGCTGGGAGATCAAAAGGCCTTTCGAAGCGTGAAAAAAGGGTCATTTTAAGAGCTGCCTCAAACTCTACGCTCTCAGCTCGGGCAATTGCTGCAAATGTTGCTGTCCACACTAATGTGAAAAATGTAAGGAGGTTTTTAAGGAAGCAAGATACGTTGGTCAGAAAATAATTAAGGACGAAACCAGTCTTAACACAATGGCACAAATTCGGCCGACTAGATTTTGCACGAGAACACATGTCGTGGGTCGGAGAATGGAATAAAGTGATTTTTTCGGATGAAAAAAAAGTTAATTTAGATGGCCCTGATGGATTTCGATATTATTTCCATGATTTAAGGAAAGAAGAGAAATTTTTGTCTAAACGGAAAATAGGTGGCGGATCCATAATAGTGTGGGCACCCATAGACTTCCTAGATAAGGGCGAAATAACTTTTCTTCCTCGTAGAGTTAACGCCGAAGCATACAAGAACATATTGGAAGAAGCAAAAATTGAGTTTCTCGAGATGGCTGGTGAAAATTATATTTTTCAGCAAGACAACGCTCCAGTTCATAATGCTCGGACAACAAAAAGTTGGTTCCAAGATCATAACATTGAAACTCTTTCTTGGCCAGCTCTTTCTCCAGACCTCAATATAATTGAAAATCTATGGGGAATCCTATCCAGGAAGGTTTACGACAATGGTCGCCATTTCGACATGTTGAGGAATTGAAAATCGCAATTTTGTCATCTTGGGAAGATATCGGGCAAGAAGAGGTTCAAAATTTGTACAGAAGTCTTCCAAATAGAATGTTAGAAGTGATACACAACAGAGGAGGCTCAACAAAATATTAAGCGACAGCTGAAACTCCAAAATTGAAGGTGTGTCTATCATTTTGTCCCTGACTGTATACAAAATGAAGTATTTTATTTAAAAGAATGCAAAACATTACAAAAATAAAGGAAGAGTAAAGAATTATAAAAATAAAATGAAAGACAGACACTGGTCAAAGATCAACAGCTGGGTAGTTGTTGACAAATTCCAAACTATAAATATTAGATCTGTGTTATTGTAAAAAATTACAGTTATAAAGAAGGATTTGCCCTATATTTTAAAGAAAATTTGGAAATTTTATCTTTTATAGAAAAAGAGAAAAAAAAATTGTCAAAGTTTGGTGTTTTTCAATGTTAAAGCATTTTCGTGCAGTTTTTGATGATCAACCCTTATACCGGACAGTTTTAATATAAATTATATAGAATTTATGTTAGAAAATTCGTTTTTTGGACATTCTACTTTCGGAACAATTTTGTTAAAAATTATTAAAAAATTTGAAATCTAAAAAATGCATAATTTGGAAACTCGAGAATTACGAGGGTCGTTTGAAAAGTCCGTGCAAAGTCAGTGAGATAGCACTACTGGCGCTTATCGAGGTTATGTTTAGTTATGTAGCATCTCTTGGAAGAACACACACCAAGTTTCAGCCAGATCGGTCTATTTCTTTGTGTTTGGCATTCGTTTGAATCGAGGAAGTCGAGTGATTTTCAAAAAATGGACGAAAAAGAATTTCGTATGTTGATTAAACACTACTTTATGAAAGGCAAAACGCCTCAGGAGACTAAAGAGAAGCTTGATAAACATTATGGTGACTCTGCACCTTCGATTAGAACAGTTTATAAGTGGTTTCAAAATTTTCGGAATGGCCATATGGGCACAAGTGATGCTGAACGTTCTGGACGCCCTGTTGAGGTTACTACTCCAGAAATCATTGATAAAATCCATGATATGGTGATGGATGACAGAAGAGTGAAGGTGCGTGAGATTGCTAGTGCTGTGGGCATCTCGAATGAACGGGTACATAATATTTTGCATCAACATTTGGACATGACAAAGCTATCCGCAAGATGGGTGCCGCGATTGCTCACGCTTGACCAAAAACGAAATCGTGTGAAGTGTTGCAAGGACGGTTTGCAGCTGTTCCAGAAGAATCCGCAGGACTTTAAGCGTCGTTTCGTCACTGTGGATGAAACATGGATACATCACTACACTCCTGAGACCAAAGAACAATCTAAACAATGGGTTACCAAGGGGGAATCTGCGCCAAAAAAGGCGAAGAGCGTTCCTTCGGCCGGAAAGATTATGGCGACTGTCTTTTGGGATTCGCAAGGAATAATCCTCATCGACTATCTGGAAAAGGGTAAAACTATTACAGTTGGATATTATTCATCGCTATTGGACCGTTTAAAAACCGAGCTGCAAGAAAAACGCCCACGATTGGCCCACAAAAAAGTCCTTTTCATCACGACAACGCACCAGCTCACACCTCAGCAGTTGTGGTCGCAAAATTAATGGAAATAGGGTTCCAACTCGTTTCAAATACCCCCTATTCTCCAGACTTGGCTCCCTCGGACTACTATTTGTTCCCTAATATGAAGAAATGGCTGGCGGGAAAAAGATTTTATTCAAACGAGGAGGTGATTGCAGAAACGAATGGCTATTTTTCAGACTTGGACAAATCCTATTATTCGGAAGGGATCAACAAACTAGAGCAGCGTTGGACGAAGTGTATAAGCCTAAAAGGAGACTATGTTGAAAAATAAAAAAGGTTTACCCCAAAAAATTAAGTAGTTTTTATTTTTGCACGGACTTTTCAAACGACCCTCGTACATTATTTAATTCCAAAACGTGTGAATGTTGTTCACACCAGGAATTTTTTTTTTTGCTTCTTTTTTGTTTTTTTGTTTTACAAAATGGTTGATTTGGTTTTGTTTTTGTTGGTTTATAGTATCGTAGTGGGGCTGATCCGAGGGGTGGGAGCATTTTGGTGGGGGCGGACACCTGTTAGTAGCGAAGTAACTTTCCCCTATAGCATTCAGTCTCTAACTGTCCCTTCACCTGTTATCAAGTATAGATTGTAAATTTTAATTTTTTCATTTTCAAATTTTTTTGGTTCTCTAAGAGAAAATAAATTAATTAAAAAAAGAATAAAGTAATTTAAACATTTTAACGACATGATAATAATATCAATTATTAATTGAAAGCAATTCTGCTACCAGTTTTAATCTTTTGATTTTTAATATATATATATTTTTTTTAAAAATAACTGCACCAAGATAAATAACCAGAAAGAAAAGAGCTCACCAGTGAGAGAGCCAGTTATGAATGCAAGATTTATTTTTATAATATATCTCTTTCAAATTGTGTATTCTATTAAATCTGGTAAGTTTCAATTTACCCGCTCAAAAAAGTAAATTTAAATTATATACGAGGAAAACGAATTTTTTATAAACCAAAATATTAAATTAATCATAAACAAGAGCTCGTTTTCCTTTTTTATAGTTGAAAAATTTTGCCTTTTAAATTGAATTAAATTTCATGAGGAATATATTTATTTTTTTAAATAATTATTTATTTATTTATTTTTTTCTTTTATAATTTTTGGATTCTCAAACAAAAAATTAATTAAACAGAAATTTTGCAAAGAAATATGGCTGGAAGAGGTGCTAAACTTCGCGACACAAAGGCAGTTTATAGAGGTAAGTGATTTAGCAAATTTATTTCTTTGAATATTCAAAATCACCACCCTCTAAAACCAAAAAAAAAACTTCAAAATAATTGCGCGTTCACTAAATAAAATCAAAAATTTAACTACCCTAAAATTGGTGCATTAAATGAATTTATAGTGAGAACTCCGCCCATAAATAATATATATTTTTGCTTGATATATAATTATAGCTTAAAATTGCATTTTAATTCAATAATTCAGACTAACATATAAACGGGTAATGTTAACCATTATATTTGATAATTAAATTTGACTAATTTTTTTTTTCTATTGACGGTCAATAGAAAATTAGGAATATAAATCAATAAATTAGTGAAAAAGCTGGGAGAACTAGGCACGGCTATAGCCCTAAACTTCACTACGGCATACACAGCCTTGTCTGTCAGGAATTGCATTAAATTCTCCACGGATATTTTTACAGTTTTTCGTTATCAACTCTATTAATGCATTAATGTTAAAAAAATTTTTGAATTCAGTTATATAAATCTTTTAAAAACTTTAAATTCAATGTTAAACGTGAAATAAACGTAGTATAAAATATGTACAGTGAGCATTTTTAAGCAGAAATTTGAGGGATAAAATAGATACCAAGATATTCATTAAATACCAAAAAACTATAGTTCAATGTCTTTGCTTTTTTATAAACTAGTTGTAAAAGGGCCTTTTTAGGTACTCATATTCTCTTAAACTTTCAATCCATTTCAAAATCCTAATAACACGAAAGGCAGTACATTTTTGTAGTAAAAGCTATGAACATACGGAATATTGTTACAATTTGGACAATTTTAAAATTAAAATTGTAAAGAAACACACTAATTAGTTTTGACTTATTTTGTTTACAGTAAAACGTGAAATTTTTTTTTATCTCAAATAGTTTCCCTTTAAAACCCTCTCAAAAATTTTAACTCTTAGGCATAAAATTAATACACATTTCTACCATTTTCTGTTTGCACCCAGTTTTGGAAATTAAACAAAGAAAAAAGGGTACATTAGTACATCTGTTACAAGTGATAAACAGTAAAAAAACATGCCAGTCAAAAAGTACTACAATTTTCTGTACGATAAATTCACATTATTTGCTCCATTTCTTTGAAATTAAGTAGGTTACCTTAAATTGCATTGCTAGGAACAATTAAACGATATTTCCTTCAAATTTTATTCCCATTAAAATCTAAAGTTGCTCGTAAATCTGTTTAAAAATATATATTACAGCAATTTCTGAAATATCATTTGTGTCTATTGTAACTATTATTGGTGGCAAAGTGTAAGCTAATTGTGTTAAACTGAAGAAACATTAATTTCGAGTAAAAATATATTTTTTTTAAATTTAAATTCACCCTATTTTATTGCATGATTTCAATGTACGTAACTAAGTGAAATTAAGTAGAACTTTATGAAACTTCTCACAAAAAATTTTTCTTATTAAATTACAAAATTTCATTTGAACTGCTTCCAAAATTGTTTAAACTGTTAATTATATCTGTTTTTTCAAGGCATTCAGTTTAAAAAAAATAATGTCGGCAGCCGAGTTACAGATAGTTTTTGATAATCTGCTTAAACTTAAATTTCCGATAAGTTATAATTTTTCTCCTCTAAATTTACACTATTTCCTTGGTTCCTCTTCAACAATTAAAAGAAGTTAACTATTTATAATTGGGCAATCTCAAAACGGCATTTTCTTTAAAAGCAATTTAAGATACAATAAATGAATTTAAAATTTCTGTTAAAAATGCATTATTTCCTTAGTTTAAAAAAGGCCCACTCGCTCTTGTCACTCATAAGGCATTTTTAATTAAAATTAATTTTCTACTAGAATTACCACAATACTGTTTCAAAAATTTAAATACCACCATCTGTGCAGTTAGTTAAAAACCTAGCTTAAACAGAATTTGTGCTATTAATTGAAGCCGTGTTGAAGCAAATTTTTCATATATCTTAAACAAAAACTTATCCTGCCGATAAAAATAGAACTTCACGCAATAAATTCGAACTACTTGTTTGGGAATTCTATTTAATAACAAAGGTTAAAGATTCACATTATTTGCTTGATTTGTCTTACAGTAGATATCAAAAAAAAAGGTTTAACGCATATTTTTGGAGGGGGGGTACTTAAGCGACTATTCTATTCATTTAGTTTCCCAGAAAATTCAAATTTATGCGGTAAACAGTTTATTTATGAAGTTGACATTCAAATGTGAGATGTTGGGCCACCAAAAATGTTACAAAAGTACCAATTTATCGTTTACCAATACACTAATCTGTTAGAATTAAAAGAGGCTAAATATCGGTGCTGTTCGTGTAGCATGTTTTTTTTAAAAAAACTAAAATCTAGTTATGAAGTGATGCGCGAATTGGTAATAATGTGAACAAAGTTAAATTTCAGTTAAATATGGGTAATTCCACGGATCTTCGTCACACTTGAAAACATGAGGGCCGAAAAAATGGATGAAAATATGATTTTTGGATTGTGCTTCTGGATTAGAATTTACCTGAATTTTTTCAGATTTTTTTTTCAAGGTCATTTATTGTTTATAACATTTTTTATTTATTAAAAATATGAAAAATCAGAAATTTCAATGAATTTTTACGCCAATTCTGGCCAATAAACAAAAAAACATCCCATATAAAAAGTTTGTGTTTTTGTCCAAATTTTTCAAAAATGATATTAGTTTAACGTTTTATACAATATCTTTATTTCTTATTTGAAAAAACACTTTAAAAATCGCAATTCCCAGAAAACGCCACCTTCTATCAGGCTGAAATTTGGCAATAATATTGGGTGTACATTCCAAAATATACATACAAATTTTCAGAGTGGACCGCCTAGTAATGCCTGTTTTAACGATGTTGTGACTCCTTCTGTAAGCATCGCTTTGTGATGGGTGAAGCTGCAATTGCATTCAGAAGACTAGAATTGATCACTTCAACTTCATAGTTTCTGTCGTGAAAAGATTTGTCACTTCCAACGGATTGCTGGGTTTGCAATGAACCGCTGTTTTCGTCTATCTCATAATCATCCGCAATTTCTTGCTGCTGTCGTTCATCTTGGATCTCCATTTGCTGGCCCCTTTTTGTTTTTGCAAGGACAGAAAAGTTTCTCGGTCTGCAAAAATGTTGATAACAATAAAGTAACTGACAACGTAACTATGTGTACCATAAACATAACCTCAAAACCTACCTGTGTCATACAATTTCTTCCTGCACTCATTACACAGCCGACCTCCCAGGTAACCAAACTTTTTTTTCAAAGGCTTCGAGGGTTTTCTCAATTTTGTCTTGATCAAGTGCCGATCCAATCCGAATGGATTGGAACAACGGTCTAAATGTTTATAATCTGAGCGACTTGCCAAACTCTTTCGTGCGACTTTTTTCTTCGCATTTTTTTTCTTTTTTGCCTTCTGTGTGTTTCGCCGAACTTTCATTTTCCTTTTTCAGAGATCAGACTAGACCGCAATTATTCCAGCGCCATCTACAATGTGTTGCCATACGAAAAATAACAGGCGGGGGAGGTTTCAATCGATAACTGTAGATGTCGCCATATTTAAATCGCCATATTTAAGTGTTATAAAACTTAAAAATTCGTTAAAACCAGCATTACTAGGCGGTCCACTCTGAAAATTTGTATGTGTCTTTTGGAATGTACACCCAATATTATTGCCAAATTTCAGCCTGATAGAAGGTGGCGTTTTCTGGGAATTGCGATTTTTAAAGTGTTTTTTCAAATAAGAAATAAAGATATTGTATAAAACGTTAAACTAATATCATTTTTGAAAAATTTGGACAAAAACACAAACTTTTTATATGAGATTTTTTTTTTTGTTTATTGGCCAGAATTGGCGTAAAAATTCATTGAAATTTCTGATTTTTCATATTTTTAATAAATAAAAAATGTTATAAACAATAAATGACCTTGAAAAAAAAATCTGAAAAAATTCAGGTAAATTCTAGTCCAGAAGCACAATCCAAAAATCATATTTTCATCCATTTTTTCGGCCCTCATGTTTTCAAGTGTGACGAAGATCCGTGGAATTACCCATATATACATTTTTATTCGTTAAACTCGCTCTGTACGCTTTATTTTTCTCTTTTAAGGAAGTAATAATTAACAGATTCCTTTTGAACACTTAAATTGAATTCTTTTCGATTAGTTTTGATTTAAAATCCTATGTTGAACTATTAAAAATAAACGTGATGAACATATTTGCGCAGTTTATACATCAAATATCAGATTTTCGAAGCCAAGTTAGAGCTAACTGTGATAACCTGAACAAACTTTGAATTACTAGTAAAAATATATGTTTAAATTTACACTATTTACTTGTATGCATTCACAGTTAGAGAAAATAAGTCAATTAGGATCCCCTGAAATACTTATTCGACACTTTGGTTCCCATAATTCCTTGTAATTATCACTAAAAGTGGTAATTATATCACTGCATTATTAGTGAACCGAGTTTAAAAGAATTACTGGTGTTGAGTTTTTATCAATTGCAATGATTTTAACTTTAGATAGGACTGCATTTTTGTCTTTTCACTTTATCCGTGGTAGCAAGATGGCCGGTTTTGGACTTGCATTCGTCATTACAGGTAGTATTATTCAGTTTAGTGCATTTTAGTGGATTTAGCCAATTGCTACAGTTTTATCATTAACAAATAAAAAGATATCCAACTTCTGTACATAATTATTGCTGTGTATTTTTAAATTTGCTTCCAATCATTTGATTTTTATGGTATTTAGTTCATAAAAGTGTTTTGTGGTTTTTCCTAAGTTTGTCTTCAACGTTTTTGTATTAAAAGAAATTTCCCAATATCTATTTTACGAACTCTTTTGTCAAATTGAATATTGTAATTAGTCTATTGTATCTGTCCCATTGTAATTACCAAAATTCCCGTGTAAGTCCCGCTATATTTGTACATATATACCCGTTTCTCCAGTTCTGGCTCTTAGTTTTCTGTAACTCAACCAACCCGCATAGCCACGTAAGTTTCAATAATTATAAAGAATTTAGTGTATTTTACTTTTTATATTTCTGTGTTTTTACTGATTTTCTGTGTTACTGAATTGTTTGTATTTGTGTATTTGTAATATCCAGGCCCTGAAGAAGACAATATATTTGTCGAAACGTTGGCAAGAAGACCGATTCCTCGCCAATCTTCAATCATTAGTTCAATAATTTACGGTCACGAAGCCTAGATATTCATAGATGTTGATTTCACTTACGTGTAATTCATCTTGTACAACACTTGGTCACTCAGTAATTTTGTAAACACTTTTACAAAACTATTGACATTTTGGGAACGTAGCTTGCACAGGTGTAAGGACATTTTGAGTTTGAAGGAAATCGCTGCAACTGCTATAGAATGTCAACCACTAAACGTGCTACTATTACGTATTTCCTGCGATTTAGCGTTTCTGGTAGACACAAATAGACCGCTTCATCTTGAAAACTTTTTCCCCTTAACGGCGACTTATTGTTAATAAATTTACTTTTAATTTAACAAATTTGTAAAATCTTGGCTAAGAAACCCGCCTTCTCTACTCACGTTCAAGGACAAAGTGAACTCCGGTAAACTGGACTACATGACTATTTTTCCCTTTACTTTCACGAGAATCGAAGATGACTGTATAGAACTAACTCCTCCTCAACATAGTGGCCATCAGGGCGATGTTACTCTACGCCTGCTCCGCCTGGAGCCTAATCTACGAGGTGTGGCTATTAAATAACGAGACTATTGCTATAAAACATTTTATTTTAAATCTATACATATTTAGTTATTATCACCTTCAATATACACCCCTCCCCTATCCCTATAACGCTCCATGCGAATTTACCATTGTTCCAAACAGTGCTGGAAGTCTTTTTCTGTGAGCTCCTGCATGACGCGTGCCGCTTTTGCTTTCACACCTTCAACGGACTGAAATCCGTGTTCCTTTTAATGCAGATTTGACTTTGGGGGAACAGATAAAAGTCACATGGGGCCAGGTCTCAGGCGAATAAGGTGCGGATGGCCTAAAACTGGGATGTTGTACTTGGCTTGAAACGTCTTGAACAGACAATGCAGTGTGAGCCGGCGCGTTGTCTTGATGAAGAACCCCGTGACTTGTTCTTCCACAAATCGGGTTGTTCTTTTTCCTTACTCTTTCACGGAGTAAAGCAAGAACCTCACGGTAGGAATGTTGATTAATTATAATCGATATTTTCATCCGTTTTGGGCGTGCTAGGACGACCTGGGCAGTCATCATCTCCGACGTCTTCTCGGCCATCTTGAAAACGCTTGAACCACTCAAAAACTTGCGCACTTGTGATAACATTCATCGCCATAAACTTCTTTTAATAAAAGATAAGTTTCAGTAGCGGTTTTACCCAGTTTCTTGTGAAATCTCACGACAATTGGTTGTTCTACTACATGTGTAGTATCATGTTTTCGGCAAAACGAAACTAAGACCTCCTTACACAAACGACGGTACCGGTCAGACAGATTTCTTTACAAACATGTGAGACGCTGCAATCGAAAGAGAAGGCTTTACGCAACATTGTACAGTTGTCGGTCATTAGGATTTGGCGCATGCATAGTTCTTCTGTAGGAGCATTAGTCTCATTATTTAATAGCCACACTTCGTATAGCAGCAACATCAAGAACAAATTTCTCAGACTTAGCGACGGACTCTCCTTGACGTACTGAAATCGACTAACTCCTTGTGATTGCATCCATTATCGCCGTACCCTACCTTATCCAAAACCTGCGGCTGAAACCCTTCTCCACTCTAGATTACGTATCATCCTCGTATCATCCTAATCCACTCAGCCGCGATTCTTCCATTCTCTACAGACACAAAAGAATTAAAAACACTTTGCTCTAAATTTTCTCCTCTAACTGCAGGTTTTTTTTTGTTTTTTTGTTCCATTCCTAAGCATCCCCCTAAACCAAGGGGTTTTCAAACCATTTTTGAGATCATTGACAGTGCAAAGTATAATGGCGGGTGTTATCGAATTAGAAGAAAAACATAATAATCATGAAGGCATAAAAAAGTGATCAGTTATGCTATTTAACTAGTTTTTTCAGAACAATAATTTGAAAATAAAGTAAATTTTTATTATCTTTAATTTAATTTTTTGAAGTAGACTTTTTAAATTTTTTGTTAATTCTCAGACTGTTAGTTGGACCATGATAACCAGTAAAAGTCATCCTATTATGCCTATTATTTTTTCAGGCAGGCTTTACGTCCACCTACCAATTAGGTATCGTTTACGGAGGCGGCTAGCAAACATACGTTTCTATAAAGTTCTCATATTAACCATTAAATAAAATCCAAGGCCTCTAGACCGGGAATCGAACCCAATACCGCAATAAATATTAGCTTTACAGGTCTCGCCTCTAACCGCTCGGCTACCGTGGTGCCTAGTAAATCGTAAATTAAAAAAAAAATAATAATAGTTATATAAATTGTGGCAAAAAAGAAGTCAAATGAAAGCTGCGAGTTAATGAAGTTGAAAATTCCAAAGACAAATTTACCAAATTTCAACTATAAGAATTGTTAATGAAAATCTTGGGACTATTTCATTCCAGATCTGATTTTATTTATTTAAGTGTTAGTAGAAATGTTTTGTATAAGTTGGTTGTAGTTGTGTGGCTTAGTAGGTAGCTAAGAGGGGATAACGCAGCAGCTCTGGAATATTACCGGGCCGTGCGGGGAGGCTTCTGACCGCTATGGGGTGGCTAGCTTGGACCCCGTATAGATTAGGACGTCAGGGGTGGTGTATATATATATATATGTATATATGTATATATATGTGTGTGTGTATAACAAATTTCCATATTAACGAGATACGAGGTTAACGAAGTTTGTTTCGTGTAGCGCACGCAAAAATATCAAAAAACTCCGTTACGCAACAGCGGACTGTATAGAGTCTCTGATGTATCACCAGCCTTTTCTACCGCTACCGCCAAAAAATAAAAAAATATGGTGGGAAAAATTGCCCAAAATCAGCTGATCTTTTAATGCAGTTACAGCAGATGGTAATGATGATTTTTTGATTTTTTTTTTTTTGGCGGGTGACCGACCGGAAATATATATAGAAGAATGGAATAGAATAAATATTTATTACACTAAATATGTACATTAAAATAAATACACGAAGTACCAATGTACAAAAACATTTTAACCTTCATAACAAGTGGAGAAAGGTTAAGTGAGCAGGATAGGAATGCAGGGAAAAAAGGAGAGGAAAAACCTGCAGCTACGAGGGTCGTTTGAAAAGTCCGTGCAAAAATAAAAACTACTTAATTTTTTGGGGTAAACCTTTTTTATTTTTCAACATAGTCTCCTTTTAGGCTTATACACTTCGTCCAACGCTGCTCTAGTTTGTTGATCCCTTCCGAATAATAGGATTTGTCCAAGTCTGAAAAATAGCCATTTGTTTCTGCAATCACCTCCTCGTTTGAATAAAATCTTTTTCCCGCCAGCCATTTCTTCATATTGGGGAACAAATAGTAGTCCGAGGGAGCCAAGTCTGGAGAATAGTGGGGATGTGAAACGAGTTGGAACCCTATTTCCATTAATTTTGCGACCACAACTGCTGAGGTGTGAGCTGGTGCGTTGTCGTGATGGAAAAGGACTTTTTTGGGGGCCAATCGTGGGCCTTTTTTCTTGCAGCTCGGTTTTCAAACGGTCCAATAACGATAAATAATATGCACCTGTAATAGTTTTACCCTTTTCCAGATAGTCGATGAGGATTATTCCTTGCGAATCCTAAAAGACAGTCGCCATAATCTTTCCGGCCGAAGGAACGGTCTTCGCCTTTTTTGGCGCAGATTCCCCTTTGGTAACCCATTGTTTAGATTGTTCTTTGGTCTCAGGAGTGTAGTGATGTATCCATATTTCATCCACAGTGACGAAACGACGCTTAAAGTCCTGCAGATTCTTCTGGAACAGCTGCAAACCGTCCTTGCAACACTTCACACGATTTCGTTTTTGGTCAAGCGTGAGAAATTGCGGCACCCATCTTGCGGATAGCTTTGTCATGTCCAAATGTTGATGCAAAATATTATGTACCCGTTCATTCGAGATGCCCACAGCACTAGCAATCTCACGCACCTTCACTCTTCTGTCATCCATCACCATAACATGGATTTTATCATTGATTTCTGGAGTAGTAACCTCAACAGGGCGTCCAGAACGTTCAGCGTCACTTGTGCCCATATGGTCACTCCGAAAATTTTGAAACCACTTATAAACTGTTCTAATCGAAGGTGCAGAGTCACCATAATGTTTATCAAGCTCCTCTTTAGTCTCCTGAGGCGTTTTGCCTTTCATAAAGTAGTGTTTAATCAACACATGAAATTCTTTTTCGTCCATTTTTTGAAAATCACTCGACTTCCTCGATTCAAACGAATGCCAAACACAAAGAAATAGACCGATCTGGCTGAAACTTGGTGTGTGTTCTTCCATGAGATGCTACTAACTAAACATAACCTCGATACGCGCCAGTAGTGCTATCTCTCTGACTTTGCACGGACTTTTCAAACGACCCTCGTAGTGTAGAAAGTTAGAGAAGGATGTGTTTTAGTCTTTTGTGTCCTGTTGGGGAATAGAAGGATCTGTAGGAGGCTATGTCCGCGGCAGAGTGGATTAGGATGACAGTCTAGAATGGAAAGGAGTTTGGATATATGGTGATGATGGATGCAGTCTCATGGAGTTAGTCAATTTTAGTGCGTCGGAGGAGAGTCTAAGAACATTGTTCTGTGTTGTCCTGGAGTTTCTTGATGCTGCTACCACAGTTCAGGTTCCAGATGGGAGCAGGCGTAGAGTAACATCGGCCTGATGACTCACTTTGTAGAGGAGGAATTTGTTGGTCACAGTCATTTTGGAGTCACGTGAGAGTAGTGGAAATAATAGTCGTTTAGTCCAGTTTGCCTGAGTTAGAAATACAATATACTTATACAATATATTTTGAAGTTCTCAGGGTTGATATTAAAAAAATTAATCAATAAATAATACAAGTATATTCTATTTACTGTTAGCTAATTCTCTTCAATGTTGAAGATTTATCTTTGCGATTAATGTCCCTTGATATTGCGCAAATTCTGATGGTTAACTGAGGTTGCCGAAACCTCTGATCACAGCAAGTCATTACTAGGCGGCCTTCGATATATAATAAATGAATGGCAAGTCCCGCAGAATTTTTTGTTATTTTTTTTGCTGGCTAACTTGATAAGCAAAGGTAAGTTGTCACTTATTACTAATGGCTGTCACATGTTAAGGTCGGACTTGATTGGAAAGCATCTCAGCGATTCCTACACTCGTTATGAATAATTGTTTTTAATTTATGCAACCCAAGCTTCAAAACGCATTCTTCAGAAGTTTGTGTCCGTATGGTACCTCACTAATAAACATGATTACTTATTGGTTAAGTTAAAAGTTAGTGGAATGCTGTGTTAAATCAGTCCCCGCAGTACACCGGAGTATTGTATTTTAGGACTTATTGATATAACTCCTCTCCCATTCGATGTACAGCGTCGAGACTCCCAAGAGGCACATCTACATAAAATTCCGAATCGAATGACACCTCATTCATGAAAATCGGTTCACGCTTTTAGGCGCTACGCTGTTTACAAAAAAGGTAACAAACAAGAACAACAAGACCAATTTTTGAAAAAGCCGATTTTGCCCATTTTCAGCAACGTATTTCTCAAAATCTATTTAATCTGTGTTGTTGCAAAAAAATTCCAGTCATAAAGGAGGATTTGCCCAACATTTTAAAGAAAATTTGGAAATTTTATCTTTTATTGAAAAAGAGAAAAAAAAATTGTCAAAGTTGGTGTTTTTCAACGTTACGCTTTTTCGTGCTGTTTTTGACGATCAACCCTTATACAACTGTCCTACCGGACAGTTTTAATTTAGAAATTTTAAGCAAAAATCTTTAATCTCATGTTGGGTAATGGACTTTAAATTCTGAATAGCCGTCTGATTATTATCCCTTAAACATTCTACAACAATTCTCTGCAGTTAGTCGCTGTTACGGCAAATGTAACTAAGGAAAGCATTCAGCTAACCTGGTTGGTAATATTTAGAAAACTGGTGGTCACAATGCAACTACTTCTTCTGTTTCCGCATTAGCGGATGATGAAGAGAAGCTGCAAGAAAATGCTAACATGAGAAGCAAAGATCTAGCGCAAAAAAAAAGATTTGGGTGTAAATACTGCTTAGACCAAAGTGTTTGGTGATATTCAGGGATGGAATTGAAGTTGAGCATCAACATCAAGAAGAAGAGGTACACCAGGATCCTTGTTTTAAAATAAGTGATGACGGAAAACTAAATGAAGAGGATAATAGAATGGTATATAGATAAGGTTTCGACCAGATAAGTAAGTAGGAGTAAGTTTTATGCAGAACACGTTGTACCTTAACATGAGCATGTTGCAGTACAGATTTCTTTAAATACATCCCATTACCAAGATTCTAGTAAACGAAAAGTAAGGATGAAGTATGCCAGACAATGTGTAAATCTTTACACAACAACTACAATCGCCTAATCAGTCAAATAAAGTCAGCTATACTAAATCTTTAATTTTGTAAAACAATTTTGACACGAGACACATGTCACTTGGTGGGACATATTGTTATGTAATGCACAATAAATTATTGTTTGGGTGGAAGAGTGTGTGTTGGCTCCACTGCCACACAAATCTCATATGACTTTAATCATACGTTAATTTAAAACCCTCATAAATTAGGTCGCAAATGTTTTATAATTTGATTTTGCTTCTATAGAGAAATTATGGAAAAAAAAATTCATTTATTACACTTTCTCTTACAATTATGAGGGTTGTAATTGAATTTATTTTTCTTGAAACACGTAAAAGCGTAGATCATTTGAAAATACTTTTCGACTGGATCATATTCATCATTTTAACACGTTATACTTTTAATAAATAGTTATTTATTGAACAACTGTGGGCAATTGTGTTTTATCACTAGGGAACGGATTCGTATGTATTTACATATTTTTTTCTAGGCAATTTACAGACGTTTTTCAACAAGAAGTATTCATACTGACACTTTTTAAGCCGTTTGAGTCTACTTTTATTTCACATATTTCCCCATATTTGGATGTTATCGCATATTTATACATATTTGATTAAAATAAATAAATATTTCTACATATTTAACCAAAATATGTACATATTTTTCATTTTGGGCATATTTTCATAATTGGGAGATGGTTGACAGGAACTGTGAACCACAGACTGTAGGGCTGCGAATCACAGTGGGTACAATGGTTATTGTAATTTACACAGAATGCTGCTAAACAGTGACGATCACTTGTTAGTTCTTTAAAGTTGTCTGACGTTGTCTGTTCTTTCAGCTCGTTCGTTGAAGTGTCCAATTCATTTCGTTCGGTCACTTAGTGTATTCTTTTTTGGGTGAAATGCCACGAACATCGGCATCAAACAAACAACTGGTTGCTATATATCTTCGCGAGTTTCCAGCAGAACTTTTTCGAAGTGATGGAGACATTTTGTACTGCACAGCTTGTGACAAGCGCGTTTCTTGCTCTCAACGTTCCCAAGTCACCCAATATATTGCCACCGGATCGCACATAGAGAATAAAAACAGAAAGAAAGAGAGGACGTCCTATCAAGCCTTCCTTACATCTCCATCATCAAGTAAGTCTACTCTGAGTACAGATCCGTGTCGGGCTTTGGTTAGAGAAGATATCCCTTTCCACAAACTTAAAAATCGTCATTTCAAAGGATTTTAGTCGTTACAAGTCCATCTTACGCCCAGATCGTCGTCACTTTACGTTCCAACATTTGAAATTTCATGTGGTTGCAAACAATTTCGAAGAGTGAAGTTTTCAAAATTGAAAATTTAACACATCTTTTTATAAATAGTAAAAATGTTCTTTTCTTGTATAAATAATTATAACTTGCCCCCCCCCCCAAAATGTCCATTTTACTTAAATATTCCAGAAAATATTTTAAGAAAATCACATATTTTCCACATAATTGACGAAAATAAATGCATATTTTAATTAAATATTTGCCATTTTTAAATACATAAAAATCCGTTCCTTATTTATCACTAACCAAATCCAGGTTTGAGCCAAACAAGCGTAGCGTGCTTCTTCTACAGTCTCAAAATAAATCGCTGCTTTAGGATCTTTAATCCATTCTGGATTAATTGCTGTAGCACTTGAAAAAAAAAAAATTGTCAAGTAACAGAGACACTAGTTCTAGTGAACGTCTTTTGCCAGTGATTTTGAATCTTAATCCTTCGGCTACAAACTTTTTTCTCTTTGATTTATTTTATATGTGGGTAGCCATTTTTATTATTTTTTTGCTCATGAACTTTAAAATAGGTGTTTCTGTCGTCACAGAAGCTGTGGCAGTACTAATTGTTAGAATTTAATCCATGCTATTGAGGCATTTAAAAATGAAGGAGTTGTAAAATTAATTAGAAGCAGTGTTAATATTTTATTCAAGTCATAAAAGAAAATATATATTTCGTATAAGGAAGCGAGAAATGCAGTATAATGGAGTTTATAATTGCAGCTAAATGGCTGAATTGCATTTTTAGGCTGAACGGTGATGTGAGGAGTGTTTTCTGTTTTTCTAATTAGTTACTAGTCATATTTGTGGCAAATGTTTGGTCAGTAAAGTCACTCTAGACTTTTAAATTTTGTTGTAGAACTTGTATAAGGAGAGGGCACTGAACAATAAAAAGAAAAATTTAAAAAAAGCTCTTTCGAAAATCGATTGAAGTAGCCATCCACTTCTTGAATAGATGTTATTTTTGAAATAAATGATTTTCACTTCTGAGGCTTAGTTGGCCAGATGCGAAAGATGTAGCTGATAATGCCAGTTGAATAAAAAGGAAACCGCGATGTAGCCTTTTGTTTTTAGAAAAAAACAATAACTATAAAGTAAATTACATTCTTTGAACATAATAACTAAAAGACTTATACTGGGTCCAAAAGACCATCCGAGGGATTGTTGCCTACAATAATATACTTGAAATATCAAAAAAATTGCTTTAAACTTTAATTATAATTTAAAAATCACAAGAATATTACAGAATATATTGCAAGTAAAAAGTAAAGTAAAGTAATCGCCTATTTTTTCAGGCGGGGCTTAACGTCCAACTACCATTTACTAGGTGTCGTGGACGGAGGCGAATAGCAAACGTACTTTACTATTTCTTATTTAACCATTAAATAAAATCCAAGGCCAAGACCAGGAATCGAACCCAGTACCACAATGCATATTAGCTTTGCAGGTCTCGCCTCTTAACCCGCTCGGCTACCGTGGCGCCTGAATATATTGTATTATACCGATTATTTATTAGAATTTGATTGAATTAGGCAATTATGACGAGAAATTACAAGCATATCGTATTTACAAAAATTTATAATTTGCTTTCATTTATTGTAAGATAATCAATTAAATATGTTATTAACTGCTCTTTTGTGAGACTCTCCTTTTCAAAAAAGCGAATGAGAAACTCTTTAAGTGCAGGACATTCAGCGAGAAAATGATAAGTATTCTCTGGGAAGGACTTATCGCACAAAGAACAGAGGTAACCTTCATCATCTCTAAAAAAAACTCGATAATTAAGATACATAAGTTCGCCTCTCGCTTTCATAATCCAGGAGATCTGATCTAGAGAGTATTCATTGTTCATATACTTATTTTCTCCTAAATCATAGCTCAGCTCCTTGTACAGCCTTCCAGAAGAGGAGTTTCTAGCATTAATAACTAAATTCTGTTTAAAATTAAAACTGTCCGGTAGGACAGTTGTATAAGGGTTGACCATCAAAAACTGCACGAAAAAGTGTAACGTTGAAAAACACCCAACTTTGACAATTTTTTTCTATTTTTCTATAAAAGATAAAATTCCCAAATTTTCTTTAAATCTTACTCCAAATTCTCCTTTATAACTATAATTTTTTTTTTTTTTAGTTTGACCCTAGCTTTTATAGTGATCACATGTGTTTTTGCTGCTCTGTCTTTGAACTGATTTTTTGAGTGGTTAGAGAAGGTTTTCTCAAATATAAAACTTACCTGCTTATCCCAAATTTTTCGGACTTCATTTTGTGTTTTTTTAATTCTTCAATACGCTTTTAGCTTATTCAACAGTTTAGGAAAATTTTATTTTAACAGAGCTAATATTTGTTTGATTTAAATCAACTTACATCAAGTATGAGTAGAGGGGATGTGTGTTCAACAGAACGTCACGTGGAGGCTCCGCCCACCGAAAAGGTCTACAATATTGAAAACAAATTTGTGAGTGTGCTATTTGATAAGCTTGATTTTTTATCAAATGAAGTTACTTCTACTAGAGACCAAATTAATGCATACAAAAATGAAATTAGCAGTTTTAAGAAAGAAATTTTAAAGCTTGTTTCCGAGATGGAGGGATCGATTAGGGCCTTAACTGAGAGAAATAAAGAATTAAAACAGGAGAACAACAAATTAAAAGAGACAATTGACTGCGTTTATATTGAACTTCAAGAAAGTATTCAATATTGCAAATATAAGGCTGTTAAAATTTTAAACATCCCATATATGGAAAATGAGAATCTAACTCTCAAATTACAAAGAGTTGGTGAAGCTGTTGGGTTTGATAATATTTGTGAAAAAGCGTCTAGTTTTTTCAGACTGAAGCCCAAACCTAAAAGTAACAAATACCCCCCTCCAATTCTATTAAAATTTATTAATGATGCTGATAAAGAAGATTTTCTAAAAAAGAAAAAATATTCAAAAAATAAATTAACTTCGGAATTATTTGGTGACCCTGGCAAATTGCCTATCTTTGTCAATGAATCAATGTCGCCTTTTAACTCCTCGTTGTTTCGCGAGGCGAAGAGTTTGCAGCAACGTCAAATACTTAAATATGTCTGGTTCAGTAACAACTGCATTAAAGTTCGACAAAATGAAAGTTCTGCTGTAATTCAAATTAAATGTGAAAAGGATCTGTCGCAATTTGTACCAACATCTGATGTTATCAACACACCTGAAATTTTGGCAACTCCCGGAAATAGCAATTCTACAACTCAATTGTCAATGATTAAAGCTCCAGGTAAAATCTCCAGGACCAGGAAGAATCCCAACAAGAGGACGAAAGCTTCAGATTCTTTTTTAGGACAAAAGCGTTAAAAACATCCCCCTGCAACCTAGTGGCGAATGAATTCAGAGTGATTTTTTGGAATATTAGAGGTTTGACTACTTTATATAATCTTGATTCAGATGAAATTAAGTTTTTGCTGTCAGCAGACGTGATTTGCCTGTTAGAAACCTGGTGTTGTTTAGAAAACGTTAAATTGCCAAATTTCTTTTATGATTATTTGATATTCAATAACACCGCTAGTAAATATCACAAAAAAGGTAGAGGTTCAGGAGGTATTATTGTGTTGGTCCGTTCAAATTATAATAATATTACTAAAATTTTTCATAAACACGAACATTGGTTTTCTTTGCTTATAAGCTCTGATAATGAGTCGTTTCTTGTTTGCGCCAATTATTGGCGACCTAATTTAAATGATGAGTTAATTATAAACAGTTTTAAAGATCATTTAAATGACATAATTATGGAATTTGGTCATATCAATATAATAGTAGGCGGCGATTTTAACGCTAGACCGGGCCTTTTAAATGATTTGGAAGAAGATATTTTGCTAGGATCTATTTTTAATAATTGTAGATGCTCATTAGATCAAAAGTCAGATCGTAGAGGTGTTTTGTTAATTGATATGATGGAGGAAAATGGATTTATTTTGTGCAATGGCAGAAGTCCGTCCGATATTCCGGGGCAGTTTACGTATTTAAGTGAGAGAGGTTGTAGTTGTATAGATTTATTATTTATCAATTGTAATGCTCTTTCTATTTGTAGGGACTTTGAAATTGTTAATACGACTGGTAACTCTGATCATAGTTTGTGTTTATTAACTTTGTTATGTATTAACAAAACTGAAAAGAAGGTTCTTTCTAATGAAAATAATTTAACTTCTTATTCCATTGATCGAAAAAACGTAAACAAATGGCTCGATTTTATACAGAATATTGACGTTTCAACCAACATTTACATAAACAGTGATGATGTTGATCTATTATCTTCTAACATAACTAACACTCTTTATCTTTCACTAAATGAAGCGGGCATAATCAGGAAAATTCATAAAACAGGCAATCCGACTGTTGGTAATAATCCATGGTTTTCAACTGTTTGTAAAAAATCAAAGGCTAATTTAAACCGTCTTTATAAACTATTTAAGAAAAATCATTCACAGCAATCTCTGTCAAATTATTTGTGTGCTAAGAAGAGCCATCAGACCCTTGTAAAACATTCCAAACAACTATATGAGGCAGAATTAAAAAATACATTTTCTAATGTTACCAATTCAGCTGAATTTTGGAGGGCAGTAAATAGGTATCGCGGTAATAAAAAACCTGTAAATTGCATCTCAGATAGTGAGTGGCATTCGTTTTTCCTTAATATCTACCCAAATAATATTGATTATAATTTTACCTTTTTTGGACACTTTCAGCCGGAATTAGATCAAGATATTAGTTTAGAAGAACTGCAACTAAGCATATATAAGAGCGGAAGTAGTAAGGCTCCTGGCGTTGACCTTATACCAAATGAGGCCTTTAAAATGTTGACCCCGTCCTGGGAACACCTTTTATTACAACTTTTCAATCTGATATTCAAACAGGAGAAGATCCCCCAATCTTGGTTCGCTGTGAAAATGAAAATGATTCATAAAAAAAGTGATCCTAAGGATCCACTCAACTATCGAGGAATCGCTCTTATTAACAATATTGTAAAGCTCTTTACGCAGATTTTATATGACCGCTTAATAACATGGTGTGATAAATTCTCTTTAATTCCGGAAGAACAAAATGGCTTTAGAGCAGGCAGGGGCTGCATTGATGCCACTTTCACTCTTTCTAGTGTAATAAATCTTAATCTTAAATTCAACAAAAGACGGATTTACATAATTTTCGTCGACCTTAAACGAGCTTTCGATTCTGTTCCTCATGGATTGTTGCTGACTAAATTATATAAAATGGGAATTAGCTCAAAGATTATTCGCATTATTAAAGCCTTATATGAGCACTCGTATATAACCTTATCGGGTAATTATGATTCTGATGAAAATGTTAATATCACTCAAGGGGTGTTACAAGGGGAGAAGCTAAGCCCTCTGTTTTTCAATCTTTATATTTCTGACATCGTGGAATATTTCAGGGATAATGGAGCAAGGGGAATAAGAATTAATAGCTCTAATGAGCTCCTAATGTTGCTATATGCTGACGATCTAGCGATCGCCGCATACTCCCCGAGAGATGTACAATTTAAACTTAATTTGCTTAAATCTTATTGCGATGTTAATTTATTAGAAATCAACACGAGTAAAACTGTTATCATGCCTTTCTTTAAGGGTCGGCCACCGAAAAATACTCCAAATTTCTTCTGCAACAATAAACATATTGAAACAGTCCACACCTTTACTTATTTAGGAACCACATTCTCCACTTCCGGTAAATTCTTACAAGCTGCTCAATTTTTTAAAACTAAGAGTATGTTGGCTGTCTCTTCGGTTCTTTCTATTTTAGCCAAAATGAAATGTGACTCTTGGGAAGTTAAAAATTATTTATTTAACTCTCTAGTATCCAGTGTTCTCCTACATTCATCTGAACTGTGGGGATTCAAATATGCCGACATTGCCGAGAGAACACCTCTAAAATTTTTCAAAACTTTGTTAAAATTATCCAGGAATACTCCAGATGCATTTGTCAGGTTGGAGGTTGGCCATACTCATTTAATTTCAAAAATTTTTAAACGTACGGTCTTTTTATGGCAGAAAATCTTAGCCATGCCCGAAAATAGATTGCCTCGTATCTGTTATGCCGCGTTGCTTGACAGCATTGATAGCCCTAGCATCCCTTTTAACTGGACCGCTGATTTGCGAAAGCAATTTCAGATTATTGGTTCCGATGATGTCTGGGAAAAACAGTACATACCCGAGGGTAAACTGACAGATATCTTGGCAAGATTCAACAATAATCTAATTAGTAAGGATGTCGAATCTCTGTTAAACGCCAAATTTAACACGTTCCTTAGGAATATTAGCAGTTTTGGTTTAGGTGAACAATACATTCACTTTAAATGTCACATCGATATGATCAGAGTTGCCAGTCAACTAAGATTAATGTCTGAGAAGAAGCCTCAACTGTATATCCTCGGTAGGGTTTATAAATTTAATACTGGTTCCTCCTGCCCGTTATGTGGAAAGGATCAAGATGATCTAATTCATTTCTTGATTATCTGCCCGATTTTGGATGTCCTAAGAGCCAAGTATCTACAGGCGCAACAACTTAACTTTTCTCCCAGTATTCAGCCTAAAATTGTGTTGGAGAACCTTTTATCTTTTGACTCAGTAAACAAAGTTAAATATATGTATTTTTTTATAATGAACTCACTAAAAATTAGAAATTTGTTCTCATTAATTTAATAAGTTTTTTTGTTTTTGTTTTGTTTTTTTATATATATGTACATATGTACTTATATTATTATTTTTTTTTTTTTTTTTTTTTTTTGTAAACTGAATTTATTTTTGTTTTCTCTTTCTCTTTCTCTTTCTCTTTTCACGTATCTTTTATATTTTATCCATGTAAAGGCACGGGTCAACCCCTTGCTACAATTTATTGTATTATAAGCAAGTAACAATAAAAAAAAAAAAAAAAAAAAAAAAAACTATAATTTTTTTGCAACCACCCAGATCTAATAGGTTTCGAGAAAAAAGTTGCCGAAAATGAGCAAAAACGGCTTTTTCAAAAAATGTTCTTGTTCTTGTTCTTCTTCTTCTTCTTGTTGTTGTTCTTGTTGTTACCTTTTTTGTAAACAACGTAGCGCCTAAACGCGTGAACCGATTTTCATGAATGAGGTGTCATTCGATTCGGAACTTTATGTAGATGTGCCTTTTGGGGGTCTCGGCCCTGTACATCGAATGGGAGAGGAGTTAGCCCCCTTTATGTAAGGCCCCCTCCAAAATTATTATTACTAATTACTCTGTAAATCTTGGCCCTATTTTGATAAAATTTGGTAGGATGATAGGGTTAGGGCTCCCCTACCTAACAATAAAGCGACGATCTGCTCTTACACTTGTTAAGGGGAAGTATAGCAATCGTTTCAAATTATCGACACGTGAACCGATTTTCATGAATGGAGTGTCAATCGAATCGAAATTTTGTACAGATTTGTACTTTAAAAGTCTCGACGCTATGCCTCATAAGGAGGGGAGTTTGCCCCACCCAAATAAGGCCCTTTCTAAAACTATTATTACCAATATTTCTACAAAGCTTAACCCGATTTTGATAAAATTTAGCACGAAGAAGTGATTAAAGCTCCTCTACGTGGCTGTGAAGTGCCATCATGCTCTTACACCTACTAAGAGGAAGTACTGCAATCGTTAAAATTATCAATGAGTGAACCGATTTACATCAATGAATTGTCGTTCGATTCAAAATCTTTGCCTTTTAGAAAGAAGTACTGTAATCGCAGTTTATTTTTCTTGCTCCTCTTAAAAGGAAGTACTGAAATCGCAGTTTAATTTTGCTATTTACGTACAAATACCTTCCTATTTTATATAAAAAGGCTTTCTCAAAAAAATTGTTATTGAGGATGGTTTGGGGACCGCAACTATAACCATTCTTTAAAAAGATCTCTCCAGTGGTAGTTACGGTTCCGATTTAACACCTTATCAGGTTATAATGATAGAATAGCTTATTCCAAATTTTAAAAAAATCCAATCTGTAAAGCAGATATGTAACTTTGCTAATAGACAAAAAGGAAAATCTGTCCAAAAGGTACAAAAATCTCCTTAACAAAAACTTACAGTTTAAAAAGTAAGTATAAGGGTTGATTAAACGCCAAAAGGTACACAAATCAGCAAGTACCCAACATTTCATTAATACTTCATTGATATTATTTAAGTAATTTTACCGCATTAATTTTCATTAATATTTTTTAAGAATTTATTAGATGTCACATACCCTTATGCTGGCCAGTTCATTCATAATAGTTATAATTGTGATAAAATGTATATTATATCTTCGTATAAATAGGTACTTTATTTTAACTCTATTCCAAATTATTCTTCTGATTCTAAAGTTGTCACATATACATGCATGTTAAATTAGAAAAAGACAAATTTAGAGTCGGCTACTGTTTAAATTTGAATCACGGAGGATTTAAAGCAATATTTCAGTCTTGAATTCGTCTTACCGAAATATTCGTGAGGACAAATAACACACAGTTAATAACAAGTAGATTATTCAACATTATTTATTCATTTCTCAATTGTAATTTAATTTAGTTCCCCTAATTTTACTTATGGTAAAATACTGGAATAATTAGCTGTCCTAAAAATATGCATATCTTATTTATTTTATATTACATATACACAACATTGTGGGAAGAACACCTAGATTGAGAATGTAATTGAAGAAAACTATATTATTTGCGATAAAGCCAGATAATTATTACCTATTATTATAAACGTTTGACTACTTCATACAATAACAATTACTTTAATCGCAGAATGAACTTAAACCGACGATTTTTATTTAAAAATAAAAATAAATAAAATCATTGATGTATGTTGGTGTAAGCAATTTTTAAAAAAGTTTATGAATTTTGTAGCCTCATATTTTTTTATTTTTTATAACGTTTTCTTTTTCACCTGTAATCAATAGTTTGATTATTATAGATAAATAGATATTACAGTCAATCTAAGTTAAATGGTGTGCTACTTGAACAAATATTTTGTAGATGAAAATGGCCAGCATAAGGGTATGTGACATCTAATAAATTCTTAAAAAATATTAATGAAAATTAATGCGGTAAAATTACTTAAATAATATCAATGAAGTATTAATGAAATGTTGGGTACTTGCTGATTTGTGTACCTTTTGGCGTTTAATCAACCCTTATACTTACTTTTTAAACTGTAAGTTTTTGTTAAGGAGATTATATTGCAATTTATCACAAATTTTATTAAATCTACAATTCAAATGAATTATTCATTCTAAATCAAAATTAGCTAAATTGAAATTGGGATCTTATTTCTGGAGAAGTATTTCCAAGATTTTAACTCAAGACAAGTTTCTTTTAATCAATTCATACGACAGTAAAAAAGTAAAAGTAAAAGTAAAGTAATCGCCTATTTTTTCAGGCGGGGCTTAACGTCCAACTACCAATTAGGTGTCGCGAACGGAGGCGACTAGCAAACATAATTTTCTATAAATTTCTCATATTAAACATTAAATAAAATCCAAGGCCTTTAGACTGGGGAATCGAACCCAGTACCACAACACATATTAGCTTTACAGGTCTCGCCTCTAACCGGTCGGCTACCGTGGCGCCTCATACGACAGTATTTCGGGATATCTACGATTTTCCATTGTGGCTATTTTCCTAATATACGAGGGTCGTTTGAAAAGTCCGTGCAAAGTCAGAGAGATAGCACTACTGGCGCGTATCGAGGTTATGTTTAGTTAGTAGCATCTCATGGAAGAACACACACCAAGTTTCAGCCAGATCGGTCTATTTCTTTGTGTTTGGCATTCGTTTAAATCGAGGAAGTCGAGTGATTTTCAAAAAATGAACGAAAAAGAATTTCGTGTGTTGATTAAACACTACTTTATGAAAGGCAAAACGCCTCAGGAGACTAAAGAGAAGCTTGATAAACATTATGGTGACTCTGCACCTCTGCAACAGTTTATAAGTGGTTTCAAAATTTTCGGAGTGGCACAAGTGACGCTGAACGTTCTGGACGTCCTGTTGAGGTTACTACTCCAGAAATCATTGATAGAATCCATGATATGGTGATGGATGACAGAAGAGTGAAGGTGCGTGAGATTGCTAGTGCTGTGGGTATCTCGAATGAACGGGTACATAATATTTTGCATCAACATTTGGACATGACAAAGCTATCCGCAAGATGGGTGCCGCGATTGCTCACGCTTGACCAAAAACGAAATCGTGTGAAGTGTTGCAAGAACGGTTTGCAGCTGTTCCAGAAGAATCCGCAGGACTTTAAGCGTCGTTTCGTCACTGTGGATGAAACATGGATACATCACTACACTCCTGAGACCAAAGAAGAATCTAAACAATGGGTTACCAAGGGGGAATCTGCGCCAAAAAAGGCGAAGACCGTTCCTTCGGCCGGAAAGATTATGGCGACTGTCTTTTGGGATTCGCAAGGAATAATCCTCATCAACTATCTGGAAAAGGGTAAAACTATTACAGGTGCATATTATTCATCGTTATTGGACCGTTTGAAAACCGAGCTGCAAGAAAAACGCCCACGATTGGCCCACAAAAAAGTCCTTTTCCATCACGACAACGCACCAGCTCTCACCTCAGCAGTTGTGGTCGCAAAATTAATGGAAATAGGGTTCCAACTCGTTTCACATCCCCCCTATTCTCCAGACTTGGCTCCCTCGGACTACTATTTGTTCCCCAATACGAAGAAATGGCTGGCGGGAAAAAGATTTTATTCAAACGAGGAGGTGATTGCAGAAACGAATGGCTATTTTTCAGACTTGGACAAATCCTATTATTCGGAAGGGATCAACAAACTAGAGCAGCGATGGACGAAGTGTATAAGCCTAAAAGGAGACCATGTTGAAAAATAAAAAAGGTTTACCCCAAAAAATTAAGTAGTTTTTATTTTTGCACGGACTTTTCAAACGACCCTCGTATTTAAAATGCAGTCTAAGTGTGTGTAAAAAAAGGAGATTCTGAATCTATTTCGAATCCTAATATTTAAGTTGGGCAATTCTGAGGCAAACTAAAAACTTTTGATCAGTATACTATTTTTTTTTTGCAGTGAAGTACGAAGTCGTATAGGTAGGCTTACCATACGTAACGGTTTGACCGGGATGGTCCCGGTTTGAGATCCCTGTCCCGGCGTCCCGGTCAAACTTGAACAACACCGACACCCCGGCCGATCGTTCCCCCGCGCCCATTTATTAATATGTTTTCAGTTCTTAATAATTTTGATTGCATTTCAAATATGAAAAACACAAATTAAGCGAAAAGCAAAACGAAAATGTGCCTCTTCCTCCTCTGCGTCTCGGTTTGGCTCTTCGTAATTATGGTAAGCCTAAGTATAGGTATCTTTTCTTTTTATTGTATCTGTATTTTTATTTTATAGATATTACAGATTGTACAGGTATTTTTTTGAAATTAAACAAAAAAAATTCATGCAGTGAAGGGTAAAAAAATCATCTCGCCATAAATGGTAGAATTGCAATATCCATCTAAAATGTAAAAATGTAAAAAAATTGTAATTTGTCTTGTGAAAGAAAAAAATTCCGTTTTAAGTTCATTAAAAGTGATAATGCCTTCAAAATTAGTAGTATGCATTGTGCAAATCATTCTTCTGCATTAAACGAGTTTGTGATTGAGGTAACCTCCAGTTCCCGTAGACATTTCTAAATAACTATTAAAATGTTGTCAAGAAAGAACGAGCTATGTGCAATTCTTGGAAGCGAGCATTCTTAAATGTGCTATAGTTGGAGCTATATCCCCCAGAATTGAAAGCTATCATCAACAGCATTCAGATACATTTATCACGGCAAAGATTTGGTACATTAATCAAAGGCCAGGGAAGGAATCTATTCCAGTTGACAAGGTATTTAGCAAGGGTGGCACTTACAACACATCACTCTAGCCCACTCTTCAATGCAGCTTTTCACTGATGGTCGCAGAAATCCCTGTCCTTTAAGGTTTCCCCAAATTAGGTTTTTTTTTTTTTTTTTTTTTTTTTTGAAAAAACCAATTGGAATGGTCACTCAAACAATATTCCCTTTTTTTGAAATTGCGAAATTTCGTTTAATCGTTTATTTTCCCTCAACTAAAACCAAAGAGTTGAAGAGGGTATAAAACGCTTCTATCGCTGAATAAAGGGTCAATACGAGGTGTGGCTATTAAATAAGGAGACTGATGCTGCTACAGAAGAACTATGCATGCGCCAAATCCTAACGACCGGACAGTTGTGCAGCGTAAAGCCTTCTCTTTCGATTGCAGCGTCTCACTTGTTTGTAGAGAAATCTGTCTGACTGGAACCTTCGTTTATGTAACAGGTGTTAGTTTCGTTTTGCCGAAAACATGATACTACACATTGTAGTAGAGCAACGAATTGTCGAGAAATTTCACATCAAAACTTGGGTAAAACCGCTACTGAAACTTATCTTTTATTAAAAGAAGTTTATTGCAATGAATGTTTATCACGTGCGCAAGTTTTTGAGTGGTTTAAGCGTTTTTCCAAGATGGCCGAGAAGACGTTGGTGATGATGACCGCCCGGGTCGCCCTTCCACGTCCAAAACGGATGAAAATATCGATTATAATTAATCAACATTACTACCGTAAGGTGTTTGCTCAACTCCGTGAAAGAGTAAGGAAAAAAACGACCCGATTTGTGGAAGAACAAGTCATGGGGTTCTAGCCAAGTACAAACATCCCAGTTTTAGGCCATCCGCGCCTTATTCGCCTGAGACCTGGCCTCATGTGACTTTAGATCTGTTCCCTAAAAGTCAAATCTGCATTAAAAAGGAACACGGATTTCAGTCCGTTGAAGCTGTGAAAGAAAAAGCGGCAAGCGTTATGCAGGAGCTCAGACAGAAAAAGACTTCCAGCACTGTTTCTGAACAATGGTAAATTCGCATGGAGCGTTGTAGGGATAGGGGAAGGGGTTTATAATGAAGGTGATAATAACTAAATATGTTTAAATTTAAAATAAAATGTTTTATAGCAATAGTCTCGCTATTTGATAGCCACACCTCGTATTCTAACCTTCTAGAATCTAGAACGCACCAGTCTGAACGTTTGACATAGATTCATAACAACTGAATTCGATTCCCGGTCTCTTAACCGTGGATTTTATTTAATGATTCTTATGAGGAATTCATAACAGTTAAGTATGCTAGATAGTTGACTCCAATCACTACACCTAATTTAGTACTTAGATTTAAAGCTCTCCTGATAAAAGAAATAACTTCTTCCCAACAAAAGTATAATTTTTTCTAGGAGAACTTTTAAAATATAAGATTCATAAACATTCATCTGAGTAAGTAGCATAAGAAGTATACTTTATTTTTTACAAAAAACAAGTAAACGGACAGAAAATAAAATGTACTGCTTGTAAAACATACGTCAGCCGACATAATGTAGCATACAGAAAATGTTTACATCAGTTTTCAAATACCTGTAGATGGCTGAACAATCATTTTTTTAGAAAGTGCTAAAGAGCACTTTAGAGTGCAGCTTAAGCTTAGCTCGATAACCTCCTCAAACGCTTACATAACACATATGGGTTGTTTACCCAACAGAATTAATTTTTGGAGATACTTAGAAAACTCTTCAACCAGTATGTGATAATATGCTAAATTTAAAGCTTGATAGAATATTGCTTTTAAGGAGGTTAGGTTTAACGCAATCGTGGGACGCTAGGCAATCAGAATTTGACTAATATTTAAAATGAAAATTTTAATAAGGTAAACGATTGGGGATAGTATCATCCGCAGTCAACTTGTAGTAAAAAAAAAAAAAAATAAAATGAAAAACTAAAAGGTTAATACACATAATAAAACTTGATAAACGATAATTTATTTGACTCAGCCCAATTGCTTGTAAGAGGGGATGAGTATGTGGAAAGCAGAATGTTGCATTAATAAATGTTTTAACTCATCTGCTATATTCTTTTAGGCGGCCTTATCTATTTGGTGCTTTAAAAGCTAGATTAGGCTGACTAGCGTATAATGGCGCGTGATTTTGAATACATAATCTATGTTAAACAAGTTCCCATTTACGCAGCCAGCGCCAATGAAAGTGGCACCCGGCTACGCCATTGTTTATCCTCCTAAGATACTTTTAATACTAAGGACCCAGCCAGAAATGGGGAAAAAATAAGTATAAAAATATTGGAATTTACATATTTAGGCGAGCGTGAATATCTGCTTTTTATTTAAATTATATTTAAGTAAAATTTCTCTTATTCTAGTAAGCGCTTGTATTGCATATATTTTTAAATGGAATTTTCAAGCAAAGTTAAATCCATTTAAGAAATTTGAATCCAAAATATCTGGGATTCATTTTATCATTCACTATCCACAGGGCCACCTCCAGGTTTTTGGTAGTCCCTTGGGCGACTAAGCCTCAGTGTGCCCACTTTGTGCAGGAAATCATGTGGGCGACAGCCACCTAGATACAGTAGATAAAACGATATAAATAAAAAGACCACGCCACCGGTCGCTATTCAGAAGATTAGTCGTCGTCTACTTTGGCAGTCACTCTGTTTTAAAGCCATGGTCTTTGTGCTTTCTTGATTCCTTTTAATCGCTTCTTCTGGATGTTCCAATTTGGGGCAAAGAAGCGGCGAATGCCGGGAGCTCCTAGAAGCGATGTGTGCCCCAGCCCTTGCCCGGGAGCTGATGTTGGCCGTGTTGTTTATACATTACAACTCTAGCTTAGTTATTAAATACACTGAAGCAGAAATCTCTATTATTTCGGCTAACTAGACGAGTATTCTTTACTTTTCCTTCAATTTTGCAGGCATAACTTCAAATTCGGGCTACCCTATGTATACATTTTATCTCTGGATCAGTTATTAATTCACTAAAGCAGAAATTCCTATCTTTTAAGTAAAAATAGAGGTGAATTCCTTATTTTTCTTTTATTTTGCAATCATAACTTTAAATTCGGAGTACCCTGGTTAGTACAATCCGATTCACGCCATATTTTCGAATTATCATTACAGAATATTGGAAATATAAAGAATTTTTAGATAGTTTGACTGGAAAGATGGAGATTTCTGCTTTAGTGTATTCATAAATAAGCCAGAGATGGAATGTACACACAGGGTAGCCTGAATTTAGAGTTAAGATTGCAAAATTAATGGAAAAATAAGGAATTCTCTTCTAGTTTCAGTGGAATCATCGATATTTCTGCTTTAGCATATGAATAATTAAGCCAGAGGTGGAATGTATTCACAGTGTAGCCTGAATTTAGAGTTAGGATTACAAAATCAATGGAAAAATAAGGGATTCTCGCCTAGTTTCAGTGGAATCATCGAGATTTCTGCTTTAGTATATGAATAATTAAGCCAGAGGTGGAATGTTTACACAGGGTTACCTCAATTTTGAGTTATGATTGCAAAATTGATGGAAAAATAAGGAATTCTCTTCTAGTTTGACAAGAAATACTAGGATTTCTGCTGTAGTTTAGTAATAATTAAGCCAGAGGTGGAATGTATACACAAGGTAGCCTGAATTTTCAGTTACGATTGCAAAATCAATGGAAAAATAAGGAATTCTCTTCTAGTTTCAGTGGAATCATTGAGATTTCTGCTTTAGTATATGAATAATTAAGCCAGAGGTGGAATGTATTCACAGTGTAGCCTGAATTTAGAGTTAGGATTACAAAATCAATGGAAAAATAAGGGATTCTCGTCTAGTTTCAGTGGAATCATCGAGATTTCTGCTTTAGTATATGAATAATTAAGCCAGAGGTGGAATGTTTACACAGGGTTACCTCAATTTTGAGTTAGGATTGCAAAATTGATGGAAAAATAAGGAATTCTCTTCTAGTTTGACAAGAAATACTAGGATTTCTGCTGTAGTTTAGTAATAATTAAGCCAGAGGTGGAATGTATACACAAGGTAGCCTGAATTTTCAGTTACGATTGCAAAATCAATGGAAAAATAAGGAATTCTCTTCTAGTTTCAGTGGAATCATTGAGATTTCTGCTTTAGTATATGAATAATTAAGCCAGAGGTGGAATGTTTACACAGGGTTACCTCAATTTTGAGTTAGGATTGCAAAATTGATGGAAAAATAAGGAATTCTCTTCTAGTTTGACAAGAAATACTAGGATTTCTGCTGTAGTTTAGTAATAATTAAGCCAGAGGTGGAATGTATACACAAGGTAGCCTGAATTTTCAGTTACGATTGCAAAATCAATGGAAAAATAAGGAATTCTCTTCTAGTTTCAGTGGAATCATTGAGATTTCTGCTTTAGTATATGAATAATTAAGCCAGAGGTGGAATGTATTCACAGTGTAGCCTGAATTTAGAGTTAGGATTACAAAATCAATGGAAAAATAAGGGATTCTCGTCTAGTTTCAGTGGAATCATCGAGATTTCTGCTTTAGTATATGAATAATTAAGCCAGAGGTGGAATGTTTACACAGGGTTACCTCAATTTTGAGTTAGGATTGCAAAATTGATGGAAAAATAAGGAATTCTCTTCTAGTTTGACAAGAAATACTAGGATTTCTGCTGTAGTTTAGTAATAATTAAGCCAGAGGTGGAATGTATACACAAGGTAGCCTGAATTTTCAGTTACGATTGCAAAATCAATGGAAAAATAAGGAATTCTCTTCTAGTTTCAGTGGAATCATTGAGATTTCTGCTTTAGTATATGAATAATTAAGCCAGAGGTGGAATGTATACACAGGGTTACCTCAATTTTGAGTTAGGATTGCAAAATGAATGGAAAAATAAGGGATTCTCGTCTAGTTTCAGTGGAATCATTGAGATTTCTTTCTTCATTCTTTTGCAATCTTACTCCATTTGACCAAACTAGAAGAGAATTTCTTATTTTTCCGTTCAATTTTCATACGTAATTTGAAATTCGGGCTACCCTGTGTATACATTCCATCTCTGGTTTAATTTTTGATGCACTGATGCAGAAATCTTAATATTTCTTGTCAAACTAGGAGAGAGTTCTTTATTTTACCATTAATTTTGCAATCGTAACCCTGTATATCAGGGCCAGATCCTGGTCGTTGAGCGACAGAGCCTCAGCGGGCGTGGAGATAATCATGTGGGCGAAAGCCATCTAGATTAAAATTTTTACAGTAAATGGAAAGATCTAAATAAATAGGCCACGCCCCTGATCTTTATTCTGTAGATTAGTCTTCGTTTTTTTTGGCAGTCATTCTGTTTAAAACCGTGTACGTTGTGCTTTGTTGATTCAACTTCTTGATTCGCTTTAATCGCCTCTTCTGGATCTCTCACTCAGGGGGCGTGCGGCAATTGCCGGGGGTTGTAAGCATTTTTGGCAATTACACGAATGAACTATAAGATGGTAAATGAAAATTAGTTTTAATGAATACTATTTCTGGTTGTCGGAGTTTTTGGCGTTAATTGAAAATGAAAATATAACAGATATTTTAATAGAACCTCCATCTTTTTTCACTCCACAGAAAATTTAACATTTAAGGATCAACTCGTAATCCTTCTTTAAGTATGTTTATTGGGAAATTTGCACATTTTTCCTAAAAACAGAATCGTAGGTATATCTTTTTGGGAAATTGAATACGTTACTTAGATTTTTCTGTTAAATTAAACTTAAACTAGGAATTCCTCCGCAGTAGGGTAACTAAGAAACCTGTTCATGATCTTTATTTTGTGACCATGATCCAGGTAAATCCGATATTCAGGTGCCACGGTAGTGGAGCAGTTATAGATGCAAAGCTAATGTGCATACGAGGTGTGGCTATTAAATAACGAGACTATTGCTGTAAAACATTTTATTTTAAATTGATACATATTTAGTTATTATACCTTCAATATACACCCCTCCCCTATCCCTACAACGCTCCATGCGAATTTACCATTGTTCGAAACAGTGCTGGAAGTCTTTTTCTGTGAGCTCCTGCATGACGCGTGCCGCTTTTTCTTTCACAGCTTAAACGGACTGTGTTCTTTTTAATGCAGATTTGACTTTAGGAGAACAGACAAAAGTGACTTAGCTAGAAATGTCTTGACAGACAATGCAGTGTGAGCCGGCGCCGGTTGTCTTGATGGAGAACCCCGTGACTTGTTCTTCCACAAATCGGGTCGTTTTTTTCCTTACTCTTTCACGGAGCAAGCACCTCACGGTAGTAATGATGATTAATTATAATCGATATTTTCATCCGTTTTGGACGTGGAAGTGCGACCAGGGCGGTCAGCATCTCCGACGTCTTCTCGGCCATCTTGGAAAAACGCTTAAACCACTCAAAAACTTGCGCACTTGTGATACAACATTCATCGCCATAAACTTCTTTTAATAAAAGATAAGTTTCAGTAGCGGTTTTACCAAGTTTTGATGTGAAATTTCACGACAATTCGTTGCTCTACTACATGTGTAGTATCATGTCTTCGGCAAAATGAAACTTAACACCTCTTACACAAAAAACGGTTCCGGTCAGACAGATATCTCTACAAACACGTGAAACGCGGCAATCGAAAGCTTTATGCTGCACAGCTGTTGGTCGTAAGGATTTGGCGCATGCATAGTTCTTCTGTAGCAGCATCAGTCTCGTTATGCGGTGGAGTGGGCAACTCTGGAGCTTGTAAAGACAAGAAGTTTCTCTCACTTTGATGGTTTCGACTTCCACTTTTTCATCTGGTTCGAACTAATTAGAGATTAGAGTTTAATGAGGAGTGTTTCTGTACCTTCCTTCTAATTACTTTAGTAAATAATTTTACTAGCTTATTGCTTTAACAGAGAAGAGCAATGCTGTAAACTGTTTCTATTTGGAGAGAGAGATCTCTTCTAATTGAGGCTGTGTACTTATGGGAATCGGCCCGTGCTACCATCATGTTAGCCACGTTATTATTTTATTTGCAAGGTTTTTACAACGGGCCTTCCTCCTACCCTACAGTTTTGCTGAGTGTACTAGCGTGTGGAGATAATACTCCGTATGCATAATGAATGGTGAATACCTTTGTGCGGGAATAATGCTCTAGTTGGCGGCAACAAGTGGTCACTAGACCACGGCGCCACACCACACTGCACGCCGTATCTCTACCATATAAAGCCCCATCATGTCCTCTTAAGTCTTTATTTCTGGAGCAACGTTTAAATCTTACAGATCTAACATTTATTACTAACTTACCGACTAGCTTACACGCTATTTTCTCCTACCTCAACTTAATAAAATTACAATTTACAAGTTTTCTTCAAACATTAAATAGTGGCTAACCCATTAATATTATACAGTGTAACTTCAAAGAACCATAACTTTAATGCTTAATTTTTGTCAACATCATGAACTAATACGCCATTTTGTTTAACTAAAATTATTGCAATGGCGATGAATTTTCTTTATTAGATTTTCACTAGACTGAAAAAACACTAGTTTAAAATACTCCGAGCGGTTAGAGGCGAGACCTGCAAAGCTAATATGATAATTGTGGTACTGGGTTCGATTCCCGGTCTAGGCCTTGGATTTTACTTAATGTATAATAAGAGAACATTGTTAGTAAAGTGTGTTTGTTAGTCACCTCTGTCCACGACACCTAATTTTGTAGTTAGACGTAAAGCCTGCCTGAAAAAATAATAGGCATAGGATGACTTTTACTAGTTATCATGGTCCAACAGTCTGACAAAAATTTAAAAAGACTACTTCACAAACGTTCAAAACTGACTATAAAGAACATATTATATTATTTCACCGCCTTTCTTGCTCCAATATGGACATATGGAATGAAAAGTAAAGTAATCGCCTATTTTTTTAGGCGGGGCTATTAATTATGTGTCAGTGGACGGGGTCCGAAGCTCCTACTTTACTATAAACAATTTTTTCTAACCAATAGAAAGTAGCCATACGCGGGATTCGAACAGGGGATCTCCCACATGTAAAGCCACGCTCTTGACCACTAGACCAACACCCTCTTAAAACTTTACAGTCACCAATTCTGAGAACAAATAGCTAACGCTCTCTTGTACGTCTCCAATCACTCAATTTACTCAGTCCTAAATATTCCTCTCGTTTGTGAAATAGATCCAATCTTGCTACATAAAACTCCACTCAAATCACGACAGTTAATACAAATCTCTGATCCACAACATGTCCACCAGAACACTTCATTCAAATCCTAAATTGCAGACTAAAGCGGAGGTGGCGACCATCTCAAAAACACACAACGCCAATCACCTAGGATGGATACTGCGTCAGCTTGTGCCAACGTGCGGTACTATAGGCTTTTCATCGCTGAATGGTTATCGTTCATTCCACTCATGTCTGTAGATGCACTTATGTGTATATACATATACGTTCCGTTCATTTTAAGACGGCTCAAATGCATTTGGAAAAATTTGTTGCCCGTCACCTCTAGTTTCAGAATATGTGACTTGATTTCAGATTCCAGGCCGCATAAGCGGCAGACGCGCGTCCAAAAGTAAAAGTTCGCAGTTGATCCCCATTTTCATATACACAGTTTTAAAGAGTATAAAAAGTTATGAAAGAAACCGGAAACCGCAGTTCGATATCTTCAAAATTAAAGGTGCTAGGCCATTTCAAAATCTGGATATTTATTAATCATATTTCAATTTTTTAACTTGTTATCAAAGAGAAAGAAGAGCACACGATAGGTCATTTCTATGTATTTTTTCATCCCCTTTCTACTGAAAATATTGCCAAAGCAGTAAAGCTAGTATTTTTCTTAATATCGGGAAATAAGTCGTTTTCCGAGTGATTTTTCTAAGCAATAATCAAATGTTAAGAGCTTTAGATGTTCACAAGCATAGACAAAAGGGCTAGAAAAAAATTTTACTTCTGTTACAAACAAGAAGATTTAATAATTATTTGGTAATTTTGGGAGAGTTGCGTTTAATTACCAAAAAAAATTGGAAATCTCCTGCCACAAATTTAAATGTTCAATATCTTACATTTAAAGGTTTAAACTTATTTCTTAATTTATCAAATAATGCACTTTACGCAGCTTGTGCAGCATGTTACTGAGTCTTCAAAGGTGCCTGCTCTGATTTTGTAGCAGAATAGAACTAAATTCCTTAAATTTAGGATGATGACCAATTTGTTGGTGTTCAGTAAGTACTACTCTATCCAGATTATGGGAATCCTCCAATCGCTTTAGCAAATAATCTTGCTATTATTTGTACCTCTACCCGTTACAACCTAGGTGCCTAGATAGTTTATAGGTAGGTCCCCTAACTTATAATTGGTTTCACCGACCTAGGTCAGCTATTCGTGCGGCGATTAAGTGCCATCCAGCGCGGGAATTAGATAAATATTGGGCAATTTTACGACTAGAACATAAAAATTTGCTGTGAGCTCCCATTCCACTTTCACTTATTACAAAATTTTGAACTTATCCTTGCCACTTGTAAGGGGATATACTGTGATCGTGTCGTTTGTTTGTTTGTCAACGTTTGTTTTAAAAATTAAAAGTGGTAAAGAAGGTTATAAAAGTTACAGAATTACAGTTAAAGGAAACGTAAAAGATATAAGGCGGACGGCAGATAATTTCTTGCACCTCGATTTCCAAAATAAAGAAACATAATTATTAATTAAAGTGTTTTACAAATTTATAACTTCTTTACAAGTACTCAGTTTAAGGAACCGCATTTAATTATAATTTAGGATAAAGTTTTATAACAAGTATTTATTTTTTATTAACTTTATGCAATGTATGATAAATTGACTGAAATTTCATTTTAACTCTCTAATTCAAATTACACCAATGATAGACCAACTTTAATTTTACCTTTTTCTTTTTTTAATATACGTATGCAAGTGATGATTATTCAGAATAATGAGCATAATAAAGGTAAATCACATGAATAATTTAGAATAGAGGTCTAATAAAATGCTTATTTATTACTATTTATGACGATTTTTGTCCACAATTTATTATGTGGACAAAAAATATGTAAGTATTTTATGATTAAAAACGGCCAGCTTAAGGGCTGTGACTTCTAAATTACTTCTAAAACATATTAATGTAAATTTAATGCAGTGAAGTTACTTAGATGATATCAATGAAGTATGAATGAAATAATGATGGGTACTAGCTGATTAGGGTTGATCGTCAAAAACTGCAAGAAAAAGCTTAACGTTCAAAAACACCCAACTTTGACAATTTTTTGTAATAACCTAGATTGATTAAAAGATGAAATTCCCAAATTTTCTTTAAAATACAGTCGACTCTCGATAAATCGAAATCTAAGGGACTACAAGAAAAATTCGAATTATCGAGAGTTCGAATTATCAAGAAGGGGAAAAAAATTCGAATTATTAAGAGTTTTTATTATGTATATATGTGTGTACGTACGTATATTGAAAATACGTATGAGCTTACCTAAGTTTTAGACATATACAGGGTGACCAAAGTTATATGCTCCACCCACTTTTTTTTCATGGCGGGAAATTTCGAAAAAATAAAAAACACGTATTTAATCATTTTTAGTCTAGTCTATTTTCAGTGGTTGACCCATTTTTTTAAACCCTTGTATCTCGAGATACAGCATCCAACTTTTGTTTTTCAAATGGAACGGTATATTTTTTGTTGCATATTTTTGTAGTATTTGAGCTCCTAAAAACAACAAAAATTTTTTTTTTGAAATCGGTTAGGTTTTTCAAAAGTTATGGTAATTTAAAATATGAAAAACAAATTTCAGTTTACTGTCAAAATTACGTAATTTTTTTAAAAGAATCTGTTCAAACTGGGCCCAATCAACGCAGGGAAGCCAAAACTCTAGACTCCCACGCTCTGCTTGTAGCAGCACTTATGGTAGAGAAGTCAATATCTAGGCAGGCTTGAGTTATTCGACGTTTCAGATCATCGACTGAAGCCACGGGATTAAGGATACTTTGCACTTTATTTTTTTAGGTATCCCCACAAAATATAGTCCTTTTGGGTCAAGTCCGGAGATCGAGGTGGCCATTGGATGGGACAATGAGTCCCTAAGCACTTTTCATGGAAATTTCTGTCCAGGTAACCTCGAACCACTCTCGCATTATGTGCCGGGCAACCATCTTGTTGAAAATACATATCTAGCCGACGTTGTAGATGAACATCTTCAAGCAGAACTGGCAAAATGTCTCTTAAAAAAAGTTAGATACCTTGCACCAGTAAAGTTCTCTCTGTAGAAGTATGGGCCGATTAGTTGATTTCCTAAAACTTCACACCAAACGTTTGTAGAAAAAACAACCTGAACGTCGAATACTTCTAGCCTGCCTAGATTTTGACTTCGCCACTATAAGTGCCGGTACAAACAGAGCGTGGGAGTCCAGAGTTTTGGCTTGCCTATCCGTTGGTTGTGCCCAGTTTGAATAGATTCTTTAAGAAAAATAACGTAATTTTGGCAATAAACTGAAATTTGTTTTTCATATTTTAAATTACCATAACTTTTGAAAAACCCAACCGATTTCAAAAAAAATTTTTTTGTTGTTTTTAGGAGCTCAAATACTACAAAAATATGCAACAAAAAATATAACGTTCCATTTGAAAAACAAAAGTTGGACGCTGTATCTCGAGATACAAGGGTTTAAAAAAATGAGTCAAGCACTGAAAATAAACTAGACTAAAAATGATTAAATACGTGTTTTTTATTTTTTCGAAATTTCCCGCCGTTAAAAAAAAAAGTGGGTGGAGCATATATGTAACTCTGGTCACCCTGTATATGTATGTACATACGTATATTGAAAATACGTATGAGCTTACCTAAGTTTTAGACATATATAGCCTCAAGTAAAAAAGTAAAAATAATGAAAACGACAAAAAAGAACAAAAAAATTACATATGTATTAACATTTTAGTAAATAATAATATACATATGTACCTAATTAAAAAAATGAAGAACTGTTTTTTGTTTCAATGTGGCTTGACTTAGTCAGTGACTTGGAATTGTAGAAAGCGTTGATGCTGGAATATTGAAAGTTTATTGAAAGTTTTGGCGATTTTTTCCACGGCCGCGATAATTTTTCTTTGTCGGACACAGTAAGGGAGACGTACATACTTTCCATCGTGACAAACTAAGAAAGAGAATCGGAAAGTTAAGCTGGGCTGAAACGAAGGAAACATTACGCAGGAAATGAACAATAAGCGGAAAATGAGAAGTAAACATTACTAGGGGAAATTCGATTTTTAAAGAAGGGAAGGTGGCCTCGTTCGAATTAAAGAGCCTTCTCTCCCCCTGTTGTTAAGAAAAGGATTTCGAATTATCGAGCGTATCTAAATACATACACTGAATTTTTTCGATTTACCGAAGTTAACAGCTGAAGAGTTCGAATTATCGAAAAATTCGAATTATCGAGTTTCGAATTATTGAGAGTCGACTGTATAGGGTAAATTCTACTCTATAACTGTATACATTTTTTTTTTGTAATAACCTAGATTTAATAGATTTTGAGAAATATGTTGCTGAAAATGCGTATTTTTTTCAGGCGGGGCTTTACGTCCAACTACCAATTAGGTATCGTGGACGCAGGCGCCTAGCAAACACAGTTTACTGTAAATTTCTTTTGTTAACCATTAAATAAAATCCAAGGCCCAAGACCGAGGAATCGAACCCAATACCACAATACTCGTACATAAATGGACAGCTGCAAACCACTATTTAAGGAGAATAGAATATTAACATTACCGTCGTTATTTATTTATGCCAATATAATGCATATAAAGAACAACGAGAAAAATGTTTTAAGAAGTGATGAACATTCCTACAATTTAAGAAGCAAAAATGACTTACATTTGCCTAGACGGAGATTGTGTAGGTCTGACAAGGCGCCGGGCATGATGGCAGCCAGGATGTTCAACAAAATTCCACAATCAATAAGAAATACAGAGAAAAAGGAATTTCAGAAAATTATTAAAGACTTCTTATTGAATAATATGTTTTATAAAATAGAGGACTTCTTGTCAAGTAGATGGACTGTTACTCACTTCAAAGTTGAGTGAACTGAAGTAAATTGTACAAAGACATTGTTTGACGGATCATTTCAAAGTTCATTATAACTAGTTTATTGTGATTATTATGACGAGTCTATTGTATGTAAAACATATGTACAGGCAAAATAAAATATATTCTATTCTATTCTATTCTATTCTATTAGCTTTACAGGTCTCGCCTCTAACCGCTGCGGCTACCGTATCGCCTTTGAAAATGAGTAAAAACGGCATTTTCAGAAAATGTTCTTGTTATTCTCGTAACCTTGTTTTTTTGTAAAAAAAAAAAAAAAGTAGCGATTTTTATGTAAGAGGTGTCATTCGATTCGGAATTTCATGTAAATGTACATTTTGGGGTCTCGAAGCTGTACATTGAATTGGAGAGGAGTTAGCCCCTTGTAAAATTAATATTACTCAGTAAAACTTAAACCCGATTATGATGAAATTTGGCAGGATTAAAGGGTTAGGGCTCCCCGTAATTAACATTAAGGCGACGTTCTGTTCTTACACCTACTAAGGGAAAGTTTGGCAATCATTTAAAATTATCGTTTCGTTAATGAAGTGTTATTTGGTTCAAAAAGTGATGTAGATTTGTGTACCTTTTAGTGCTTAATCAACCCTTATACTTAAATTTTTAAACTGTTTTTGTTAAGATTTCCGAAATATGGTTCTTCTTAGGCTTTTCTGTAAATTTCGTGTTGGTTGGGTGGAAGATTTCACTGTAAAACCGTACATTTCAGTGTATAATGTACGGTTTTAGAAACTGTAATGTTGATGAAAATTAATATGGGCCAAATATTCTGAAGAATTATTAATAATAAGATGGAACCTTGAGAGAGTGAGTGTTCACAGCAAATTTGTTCATTATTTCAATTACGGACTTTCAACTGAACTAATCTTGTCCACGAAGTTGAAGAAGCTGATTATTGGTACAATGCAGTCAGTATTGGTGTGTTAATCTATGACAGTGTTTGTGAGTGTTTTCCTTAATATTTGGGACGCAGTTTTTATTGGCGAGCCGAGCTGGTAAGCAGTTTGTATAATATCGAAGTGAGATTTGACAGAGGATGGTGGAACGGGCCCATGATCCTCTTATAGCCGCTTAGTGGTAAGAACCAGCCTCTCCAAAGCGGTCTACAACAGCCTAGCTTTCCTTCTAATTTCTCGTCAAAATGCTTTGTATTCATCCCGTTTCTGAAATTTCATTTTGATCATATTCAAACTTTACAAGACTTTTTATTGCATTGATTATTACAATTTCTTAAAAATAATTGTTACCTTAAACTATAACAAGATATTTAAAAAAAAAAAATTACAATTTTTCTGGTAAAAAATCTAGTTTGAAATTCACACGACTTTGATTGGTAGCCGAGGCGAGACCTGCGAAGCTAATACGAGGTCTGTAAATTAAGTAATGAGACTGATTTAAAAAAAAAAAAAATCAAAAAGAATTACAATTCTTATTATTGTCACCTTCAAAATAACTCCCTTCTGAAGCCACACAGCGCTGGAGACGTTTCTTCCACTCCTTATAGCAGTGCTCGAACTCCGATACTGGAATAGCCTTCAGCTGGTGAAAATGAGTTCCCTTGAAGGGTCACAAGGACTCAAGTCAGGCGAATAAGGAGGCTGGAGGAGCTACAGGAATGTTTTTACTGGCCAAAAACTCAGTTTATTGAAATTGCTGTGTGACAAGGGAGCATTATCGTGATGCAACACCCACTTGTTCTTGATGTTCGGTCACACACGAATGACCATTTTTCGAAGTTTTTCAAGAACCTCTCGGTAAAAGTGTTTGATTGACCGTTTGACCTTGAGGTAGAAACTCTTTGTGGACGATTCCGTGGATATCGAAAAAACAAATCAGCATGCATTTGATCTTCGACTTCGCCATCCTTGCAATTTCAATAAACCAGAGTTTTTGGCCAGTAAAAACATTCCTGTGGCTCCTCAGCCTCCTTCTTCGCCTCGACTTGAGTCCTTGTGACTTTTTTCTCTTCCCGAAGTTGAAAAAAATCACCTCAAGGGAACTCATTTTGGGACAGTCGGAAAACATTCAAACGGCTGTAACCGACCAGCTGAAGGCTATTCCAGTATCGGAGTTCGAGCACTGCTATGAGGAGTGGAAGAAACGTCTCCAGCGTTCTGTGTGGCTTCAGAAGGAAGTTATTTTGAAGGTGACAATATAGAATTGTAATTCTTTTTGAATAAAAAAATTTAAAAATATCAGTCTCATTACTTAATTTACAAACCTCGTATGTATTGTGGTACTAGGTTCGATTACCGGTCTAGGCATTGGAAATTTAATGGTTAATAAGAGAAATTTTCAGTAAAGTATGTTTGCTAGTCGCCTCCGTCCACGACACCTAATTTGGTAGTTGGACTTAAAGCCGGCATGAAAAAATAGACAATACTTGACACTTTCCGAGCGGTTAGAGGAATGGATCGCAAAGCTAAGCTGCACTGTGGAATTGGATTCGATTTTCCTTGGTCTAGGACTTGGATTTTATTTAGTAGTTAATAAAAGGAATTTTTAGTAATTTATGTTTACCTATTGCGCTCATTACATTACCTTCTTTTTACACAATCGTCACTGCTCGGTACATAAAGATGCAACTTAACTGTGGTGAATTATATAGTTTTTCATGATACTCTTGAATATAGTTCCTTTTATTTTTAAAGTTTTTGAACTTTCTCGCGGGAAAGGGAGTTCTTAAAGAAGGTCCTTTTGATTTTACTGATTTAGGAGGCATGCTTGTACGTCCCGGCTGGTATGCTTTCAGCGCCGTTTGTGGCATTACATACAACCAATCTCATATTTTATGTTAACGCTTGGACCTACCAACTTTGGTCCTACATTTAAGAATTAAACTTAAGGAAATTTAATGATAATAATGTTTTTTATAACTTAGAAGATAAAAGCCGGCCTGAAATAATAGGCATTACTTTACTTTACAACTTTGATTATTTCAATAACTACTATTATAATGGAATTTCTCAATCTAACAATGTTATTTATTTATTGTTTACTTCTGCTTACCCTTCTACAGAATCGTGCACCTTTTTCGATTTCATTATGATCACAATATTACCCTCACTAAGTAAAAGAAAGTGAAACCTTTTACTGATAGCCACGCCATCTCTGAGTAAAATTGAGAAGTTTTCACCTTGCCACAGTCAAATCAATGAGAACTTTGTAATTATTAGAAGCGGCATATAGAATTGTAGCCTATTTCAATACACCTGCGAAGCTAATATGCTTTGCGGTACTGGGTTCGATTCCCGGTCTTGGCCTTGGATTTTATTTAATGGTTAAATGAGAAATAGTAAAGTACGTTTGCTAGTCGCCTCCGTCCACGAGACCTAGTAAATGGTAGTTGGACGTTAAGCCCGCCTGAAAAAATAAGCGATTACTTTACTTTATAATCGATATTTTCATCCGTTTTGGACGTGTAAAGGCGACCCGGGCGGTCATCATCTCCTACGTCTTCTCGGCCATCTTGGAAACGCTTGATTCACTCAAAAACTCGCGCACGTGATTAATATTCATCGCCATAAACTTCTTTTAATAAAAGATAAGTTTCAGTAACGGTTTTACCAAGTATCATATGTAGTAATATCGTGAAAATTCGTTGCTCTACCACATGTGTAGTATCATGTTTTCGGCAAAACGAAACTAACACCTCTTACACAAACGATGGTTCCGGTCAGACAGATTTCTCTACAAGCACGTGAGACGCTGCAATCGAAAGAGAAGGCTTTACGCTGCACAGCTGTCGGTCGTTAGGATTTGGCGCATGCATAGTTCTTCTGTAGCAGCATCAGTTTCGTTATTTAATAGCCACACCTCGTACGCTATTATAAACTACAACTACATCATACTCATTCCTTGCATAGTTGGCCCACTCAGTTTGATTTGTTGCCCAGAAGTATTAAGGAGTCTCATCTGGAGGAATGTGTTCAGTCGGAGCGTTTTGTCTTGAACAACTGCTTAATGGTACATAGGTACCACGGCAGAGTTTTCTGACATTCCTGGAATTGCGATAGTTTCTTAAACTAAGAGGAAAACTTCTCTACTTATATTATAGGCCTTGGATAGACAAGAGACCCTGATTTAGAAAAGTGTTCTCTATGTAACTGTGGTACGCGAGAGGAGATGTACCACTTTCTTGAAGAGTGTCCTCTGTTAAAGAGAATTCCGCATTGTTTATTTTCGTAAAGGTACACTCTCCAGAGCGGATATGATTTCTTCTTTAACTGGCCAATCAGATCCTCGCTTTATAATCCGTTACGTTCGCCATGTTTGGAAGGCCAGGCATTGGTGGATTTCTATGACATGTAATTCAGTTCATTTTGTTTATTTCCTTTTTTTTACGTTTGATTAAATTAAGTTAAATATAAAATTGTACCTTATATCTCAGTGAAATGAAAAGGAAATTATAATTTACTGTTTAGTTTATTGAATATTTTGTATTTTTTAATATGTATATATTTAAGTAGTGTTCTCAAGCAGACGGCTTTGCCATTGCTTTATTTGTTTTGGCTATGTACGTACATATATATATGTATATAATTTCTAAATAAAATAATAATAATAATAATACACCATACTCTTACCCAAAAGATAGTAATGTAATTGCAATAAAAGAAAAGTAATGTGCATGTTTTTTTTTAACCTATTCTGAGTATCAATACATAAATGTATCAGAATATGTTAATATGGGAAAAAGGAAACTTTCAGTCGATATTAATTTTCCGGAAAACTGGGCTAATTGGGCAAAAGGAGAAGTTTAACGCGCTGGATTACGTGACAGGAGACCAGATTGGTTGTAAGCTTTTGCCGCATGTTACACATATCTATAACAAGTTAGTAGTAACCTTCCTCTATTCGATAACCTTATTCATAAACACTCGAGAAAGTGTGGTAGTTATTACAATAGAAGGGACCATCGATGATGGTAAAGTATTGGTTTGCCTGCCAAGACTTCCTGTATATCTCCAGCATATTTGGTTGAATTCTAAAATGTACGATTATTGTATAAAATATACGAATTTTGAATTAATGTTGAAAATATAGTTCAACTTTTTGCCAGTTGTTGAATACTTGGCATCCTGGTGGAAGGTTTTTGGTTAAAATACAACTCCTGACTATAGTTTCAACTTCTCGATTCCAAATTTTTTTCTCGTGAGTGTACCGTGAATCCTCGAAACAAATGGTAATGGGATGTAGCTTAGTCTGGACTATAAGTTTGAGTTTAAGAGAAGTTCAATGCTATCAAATACCATGTTTAAACATAAATATTGTAAAGTTTTTCTTATCCTTTTACTAAGAAAGAACTTTATTTACACAACTAATGCCTGCCACTAGTTATTGAATAATATGTGGGTTTGATAAATAATAAAACTCGCTAAAGTTGTAAGTAATAACCTGATTTATTAACACATTACCTTTACTCACATTAACATTTACTAGCAACTAACGCTATTCATTACAGTTACCATTTACAACAGTCACAACAGTTTTCTGTTACTTACTCACTACGTAACGCCACAAAACTGTTCCCCGACTGACCACTGATCCTCACTGCACCGAATTGCACTAGTCTCTGCTACACAAACAAAGCTCTACTCACTAACTGACTAACCGCCTGACTAGCTACCACTGAAGCACTCCGCAACACTGACTCTCTCAAACTGTCACTTCCAAAGTGTCTCTCCAAACTAACGTCTCTCCAAGACTCACTCAAAACTAACTGAACTCCTTAAAAACTGACTTCTCCAGCTGTGTCTGCCTCCTTTTAACTGCGTGCCTCCCTCCAACTGGGACTGCCCTCCTCCAACTCTCTGAGCATAAGTTTCCACGCCCTCCGGACGTTCATTGGCTGGAGAAAACATACTGCCACCACCTCAGCTGGGGCCGCCCTCCTCCTACTCTCTGTCTCGTTCCTACCTGTCAATCACTGGCTGGGAAAACACATATGCCACCACCCCAACTGAGGCCTTTCTCTTAGCTGGCTTTTACACAGGTCACTAACTCCTTGAACAATCTAGCCCTTTCCTTTCTAGTTCAGGTAGAGGCCGGCCCTTTTGTCTACACAGTGGTGGCCTGATACCGACTTTGGTCGCTTAACCCCTAGAACAATCTAGGCCTTTCTTCTCTGCCCAGGTCAACTTCGTTACAATATCATTAGTTATGTAAACAAACTGAATCGTCGTTAAAGAAATAGCATCTACAATATATTAGTCTATATTATGGAGTTAATCGCCTTGACATTTTGGACTTTCTCGTTTTGTATTGGGTTTGAATTAAAAATTATGAAATATTTTTTTTGAAGAAACTTGGCAACGTTTTTCTTTTAACCAAATCTTAGAAATTTGGTTGAATTTCATTGTCAGTTCTGATTTTTTAAAATAGATTGAACATGTTGATCTGTTAATATTGATCTTTCAGGCATTTTATTATTTTTTAATATTTTTAAAACAATTGTTCACACAAAAATGTGCTTCCAAATATGGCTAAAACATGCCTTAGCTTATAATAAAATATTGGGAAATGGTTGATTGATAAATATGTTAGTTTTATAAAATTTTGGGTACTCTAATTTCCGTGAATTTCGATGAGTTCAAAATGTAAAATTTCATCAACAGTTTCAACATCAACTGAAAGAGGGGAGTAAATATTTTTGAAATTGATTTTAACATTTATTAAAATCTAAAAATTTTGTATCAAATTCGCTTTTTTAATAATTTAATTTGATTTTGGAAATTCCAATTTCGAAAATTTTTGTAGTATTGGTTGGCAGCATTCAAAATGGGATAAATTTTCTTATTGAAGTTGTTTTACCCAAATTAATAATTTGTATTTTGACACACTGACAGTACTGCCGCAGATTCAGTCCACATCGAGTCGTAAGCCATAATGCTAGGCTACTGCACATTTTGTTGGACGCGGTTGCCACTCTTCCGACAACGGCTTGCGGCTATTTCTGCTGCGATGTGGAGTATTCGCTAAGGCGACGAGCCAAGCTTGCTCAAAGGCATTTAAGGGCAGCCCAGAAACGTGCTTAACCTCTGCTATAACTCTAAAGTCTCTCTCTTCGTGGAAGCCAAAAAGAGAACTTAATATAGCCCTGATCACAAGTTGATTTTCAAATTTCCAATCATCGTGACGAGCCGCAGGTCTTAGACTAGCGGGCCGCATGCCTAACTGACCTGCGTTTAAAATAGTAAGCATGTTACCTGCAGCAAGTTGCAAGTGAAAGTTGGTCTAAACAATTGTGTGTCTTTTTTGTCTACTTAATGCTATCTGCATCTTGCTTGAGAGCCTTAAATATTATGAAGGCTCATAACAAGAAAGATTCTTCCGAGAAATTCTCGGAGATTTGGCCCATCATGCTTATGTATCTCTTTGATACACGGTTTTAAATTACGTTATAGGTAACTATTGAATGATAATTCGTAACCAGAAAGAAATTTACAAGATACAATAGGACAGTTTGAGTTGAAGTCGTTGGTGTGCATTTACTGAAACTATTAAGTTATTCGTCAGAAAGTTTTAATCCGATCAGCGATGGGGTTTCTCCCTAAGGAAAGCATTTCACATAGAATCTACGTAATAAACATAATTTATACGAACTTTTGTAAATGACTTGTCTGACGTCTGACTTTCATTCTAGTATTATATCAGCAAAACATTTGGGTATGAACGAACACTTGGTACAATCTGGTGTGGTCTTTAATGCCTTGAGGTTCTGGATGCCCTTGCACATAAACATTTGACAGAAATATCATAAATTTCACAGAAACAATTAATTTTTCGTTATATACTTTCCAATGAATGTAATAGTTCAATATTTCTTTAATTATCATTCTAAATAATCGATAATGCCGTTTTTCAGAACATTCTAAACCGTTACAAGTCTAAATCTGGTTTACAGATTTCCTTTAACATTTGGAATAAGCAATACTTTGATTATAACTTGGTATTGGAAATCAGCAGAACTTTATCTACTGCAGGAGAGATTGTCTAAAATGATGCTGAGAACAAAATGAAATCCACAAAAGAGAGAACAAAAAATTCTTGATGAAAAAAACGTTTAGAATAAAAGTGGAAAGTATTTATTTGTAGATAAATAGCAATTTAGTATTAGAAAATAACCGTGATAACAGTATTTCGTCTTAAGAAATGTAATAAAAATTAAATTCCGTTTACAGTACTTTACAGTTTACTGTAAAATTACAAAGAGAAATCAAACAGCAACCCACAAAATGCACATCTGCATAAAATTCCGAATCGAATGACACCTCATTCATGAAAATCGGTTCACGCGTTTAGGCGCTACGTTTTTTACCAAAAAAAAGGTAACAAGAAGAACAATTTTTTGAAAATACTTACTAATTTTTGGCAACATTTTTCTCGAAATCTGTAAAAATCTACGTAGTTTCAAAAGAAAATACTTTTTAAACAAGGATTGCCCTATTATTTTAATGAAAATTTGGGAATTTTATCTTGTATCTTTTGTCTAAGAGCCAAAATTTGTCAAATTTGGGGTGTTTTTTAACGTGCAATTTTTTTGACGGCCATCCCTTCAAACATCTGTCCTACTGGACAGTTTTAATATTTTAAAAAACAATTAAAAAAAAAAAGCAATAAATAAAATAATAAATATAAAGTAGAGTTTAAAAAAGACAATACATCAGAACTCATATTTGTAAGTGACAAATTCACCCCGTGTGACAGCCAAAAGGGTTAATTAAAATATTTTACACCCCTGACTGTTTTTTAAAAGTGTTGTTGTTAAGCCAGTGTTGTTCTGCGGTCAGAATGGCTTCCTTTCAGCGGTTTGATTGTAACTTTAGTATTTTCATCGCTGGAACATAATAAAAAACCGTTTACTCTAGCTAGCCGTGGAGGCTACTTGGTTATTGTACTCATCCGTTACTCTGGCCACTGATTTACACCATAAGTTGCACAATGGTTGTTTCTATTGTGCGCTATATTGACTTACAACGCCAACAATTTTTGCTCGTACCCAACTGACAACACACAAATACTAGAAAAAAAAAACGCCATTACGCAAAATGTTTCACTTGACTTGTGGTGTCTACGCCAGTGTTCTATCCATCTCGATGTGCCTCACAAATATACCTTGCCAATAGTCCCTTTCAGCCCTTATGAAAGAGAAAATTAATTGAAAAAATGTTAACAAACAGTCTTTGTAAAGATCAAAATTAGTACAAAAATTTATCAATTAAAAAAACAAAAATAAAAAATTGTTTTTAGTAGTCGAGGGAATACTCAGTTTCGAAACCTTGGAATAATCACAGAAAAAGAACTGATCTAAACTCACATGACTTTTTTCTCCGCTTTTTGTGTGATAATTTAAATTTATAAGTTATTATCTTTAATGAAGTTAACAAGATCCTAAGTTAGTTGTCACTATATTTGTTTCACCATAAACATAATCTGAGCTCTTAAACATAAGTTTTGCCGTCCATCAGCAGTACCCACGGAGAATTCGACTGAAAACAGCAAACCAATTTGGCGGACCTACCAGAACTTGGCCTGAAGAACTTACCGATCTGTAGGTTGCATTTATGCTGCATCTGAAAATTGGTTAGCTTAGGGGGAGCTGATTGAATGTTAAGCGATTAGGCGGGGAGCCAAATTCAGTCTTGGGCATCTTTAACGATAAAAATATCCAGTCCTCTCGACATCTTCAGCGTTATTTTCTGATAATAATAAAAATAATAGGAGATTCTATAAAACTATGGCAGATCAGTTACCTAGACAACCATGGTTTAAGGGAACTGTCACTAATAAATGGGTTGTTAGGACAATAAGCAGGCTGAGAGCGAACCACGCGGTGTGCGGATCGTATCTTCACAGGATCAACAAAAAGGTCCTCTCTTCTATTTGTGTAGATTGCAACGAGGAGGAGGAATTCAAACATATAGTAATGATATGTCCACGTTATGTGGTAGAAAGGAAACGAATGTTTGACGACATATACAGGTATTTAGATGCACAATTTCGCTACGAAGACAAGATATTCTCCACCAACATATATGTGCTTAAATCTGTAGCAGAGCTAGCAATGAAATGTGAATGCATTTAAAAGTTATAGCCGAATTAGAATGAATGGAAGAAAATGATTAGAGAAGGATTACGTGATTTTAATTTCGGTTAAGCTATAAGGATGGCAGAAGCACAGAGTACTGATCCATCCATTAGTTGTAGTTTATGTAGATAGTTGTATATAGTAGAGGGATGAATGTGTGAAGCGAATGTATTTATAAGTAAGAATGGAGAGTGAGTGATATTCTAGTGATAAGCACCTAGACGATGCTGGCTTTGTGGCGAAAGCTAATGCCAAAAAAAAAAGCAAAAAATAATAATAATAATACTAATACTACTACTACTACTAACTACAAGGGAAGGGATTAGCTATGCGGTTAGGGTATTGGATTCCCACGCGGAGGTGCTGGGTTCGAATCCAGCTGCTGGTCCTTAGATTTCCTCTTCCTAGGAGCTTCTTACACTGTCCAGAGACTGGCAGTGCACTGAAAAAAACTCCGGGCGCCAATAACCTTAGATGTTGACGCGCCTTAAATCATTAAAAAAAAAAAAAAAATAATAATAATATTTGCTTTAAATACGTATTTAATTTTTGTTAACATCATCTACCCTAAAATAATATTTCGAGAAAATTCTGCCCCATTTGTCCCCAAAAAATGTCTTTAAAAAAATATTCCCCGCCAAATGTTTTAGTTAAAAATTGTAGCGCTACAAGTATGTAAACACATCACTCAATTAAGTATCCCGTCTAGCTAAGGGAAACAAATTATTTTTTAAAAAAGTTCGACTTTATTCATCAAAATACTCTCCATCAAGAGTTGATACATGCATTTCAACGCTCCTCTAACTTTTTGATGCCTTTCTTATAGAACGATTTGTGAAGAAAAATAGATTTAAAATAATGACAATTCCAGATTAATGAAACTGTCAGTAATTTGTTAGGTTGCAATCCGTCTTTCTATGAAAGATAAGATAAAGTAAAATCATTGAATTAGATAGGTGTTAACTCATTTAAATTTGTCACACGGTTGTTGGCCAGAGATGTACAAAATTAGGTTGGCCGTATTGGAACTTAGTGGGTTTAGATTATAATGAAGCCGGTCCATTCAGACGATATTGTATCTTATAATACATACAATGCGTATATATATGTATATATTTATAAATTTATTGGTATAGATATTGGTAGCCTCATTTTCCTATAATTTTATATATGCAGTACTGTATTATAGCTGGGGTACATGCCTTATCAGGCAGCTGCCTTCTACTAAACCTCCCGCTCTAATATAACTGATTTTGGGGGGGCCTGCAGACATCTTTAAAATGGTACTTATTATGCATAAGCTTGCTTGAGCTCAACCTCATCGTAAACTCTATCCGCAACTAAACAGACTTCTAGTTGCAGCTTCTCTTAGCCGCATCAAAAAACAAATTTACAAAAAAATAACTGATGCGAAAACTTAGATTAATTACCACTTAGGTTTCTAGTTTCTAACTTATAAATATTTTAAGAATTCCGAACTTTTACTGAATTAGTTTAATATTCATTGATTGTTCCTTAAAATAAATAACTTTTGAAGGAGCTTCAACTTGAAGAATGTTTTTTAATCTGAATTTTAGCCAACACTCTTAACAGTTAATAAAAGTTAAGACAGTGCATTGCAAGAAAAATGCATTTATGGAGAATGTGTTGAATTCTTATTTTTAAAGTGACCTAATCAAGTTTCAAACAAAATGTTTATTTTGAAATGAACTACCGAGGATACGGTTAAAATAAAGAACAACTCCGCCAACGTTTCGACAAATTTATTGTCTTCCTCAGCGGCCTGGATATTACAAATAAATAAACACAAAACGCGAAAAGAACTGAGGTGATTAGCGCCCGAATGCACTTCTGGCCTCCGGACAGGGGTCCTTCCTCCTCATTACAGGACAAACACTGTTCATCACCGGTCAGTGAGATGTAAGAGAGAGATCTCCGCGTGGAAATGCTCCGGGTTCGAAAGCAGAAAAGGGGAATTGCCTTTGTCTATTGCCTTTCTGGTGGCTCAATGTTATTCACATTTGGCTCTTTGTTTTACTACTTTAGACGCCACGGTAGCCGAGCGGTTAGAGGCGATACCTGTAAAGCTAATATGTATTGTGGTACTGGGTTCGATTCCCGGTCTAGAGGCCTTGGATTTTATTTAATGTTTAATATGAGAACTTTGTAGTAAAGTATATTTGCTAGTCGCCTCCGTCCACTACGCCTAATTTGGTAGTTGGACGTAAAGCCGGCCTGAAAAAAATAGGCATTCATTTAGATAGATAGATTAGAAAAGGGACTATGCCCCACGGCACCGCAGTCAAAAGAGGCTTATTGTGTCTTCCCCTTTTTGGATCTAGTAGATGAAACCTCCCCTACTAAGAAGGCTGAGGACTTTCCCTTACTAGTTCTTTTTGCGCTACTATCTCCTTTGGTCTCAAAGAATTAAAAGTTTCATAGCGCAATCGAACAACAAGTGAGAGGCCGTTTCCTCCTTCTTCCTGACACAATCTGCACAACATTTCCGAGCTAATAAGCCTCATCTTTTACGGGATGCTTTCTGAACCTACCTTAACGCCGTGAATAGGCCTGTAATCAGAGTAATCTGATTTCTACCCCAATCACAGAGTCTCTTTGGTACTTTGTTTACACAGCCAAGGCATCATAGTCTTGCTGTATTTCACTCCAGCGCACTTCTCGGCTGTTTCATCCCCAAATGACCCGGCACCCATTCCAATCGGACTTTATTGTGCCGAGCCAGTTGATCTAGGGCCTTTTTACATTCCCAAACCAGGGAAGAGGTAGTTCTGAAGAAAGTAAGGGCCTTCAGTGCAGCTTGGCTGTACGAAAAGATGCAGATCTCCCTATTTCTAAGATCCATTCGCAGGAGGCATTACTTTACTTTGTTTTATTGCTTTACTATCGTATCCTCTATATTTATTTAGGGCTATTTCTACAACATGGTGGTGGTCTGACCAAAAAGTAATAACTAATAATAGAAACAGAACATCCATAAGATGCTAAGAGGTTTACTAGCACCCTCATAAGTTGTTATCCGGATCGTCCGGACTGCTGTTATTCTTGACTAGTGGCTCAAGACTCAATTTCTTATTCCATCAATTGCTTTTACTGTTTTCCTTGGTATATTGACACACCGAGAATTCGGCTAGTTCCCAAGATAGTCCTCAAGTTTTTTGGATAACCGGCGCTCTTAATAAACGCTTGGCATAACTCACAATGGTTTCTAGCAATTATTTTTTTCTTCTTTCTGCGGTAATATTGACCATCTGTTACAGATTACTTATCTTAAAAGGAGTAATTCGTTCTTTTGGTAACGTTGAAGTAAAAAAAAGACAAATTTAGGTGATGGGGTTGGATATTTTCTTGTAATATTATGAATTTTGTGAGGTGTGATTCAAGATTCAAAGTTTTACAGCGTGCAAGACCAAAGCTCTTTTACATTGCTTTATTTCTAAGCACTTTTATGAGTATTCATCTTGGATTATCTGATTGTGGATAATTTTCCTTTAAATATTTTGCTTAATCTTGTTCTTTTCAAATACTTAAAAATACTTGGCCCTTTTATGTTGTTTTGCCTTCTTTTATATCTATAATGGACCACATCTTCTCGGCTCATCTGTAATCAGATTTCCCACGAAAATGATTTAGAAAATTAAAAAACCTGATGTGAACACAAACACGAAATCTTTCTTTCTTACGCAACTTTCATGAAAGTGGGTTTAGAGTGATGGTATAACTCGAAGATTCACCAGTTGAAGACACGGAAAAGAAATATTAAAACAGTAATATCTTCGTAATAAAAAAGTATTTGCTTAGGTCCTTTGGTAGCTTAACGTTAAGCTCATATTAAACGATCAGTTAATTCAAAGACCCACTTCGCAATTGGCCATTTTATTGAAAATTTTAGGTACTTCAAAATCACATAAATTTCCCTCGTCCCATCATAAAGAGCGACGTTTGTTTCTTTAGTATTTAATTTTTGTTTATACTGTTTTTACTTCAAATACTCAGTTTTCTGCCGAACTACATCATTTAGTAGAGCGAGTAATTCTAAAGAGATTCGCGTTTTCTAGTATACGGCTTCAAAGATTCCTCTTAAATATCGTGCGCTATTTACCAACTTAAATGCTCAAAACTTTTATTTAAAAAAAAAAAAATCCCTTTTTTGTTTTTCAAGGTAATATTCATCAAGAAATTAGTACCTGAAGATTTTTTTGGTGTGATTTTTACCATTAAACCACAGTATCTCTTTTTATTTATAACTGCAAAGAACCATCTGTATTACCGACATACAACCTTGCTCAATATCGTAAAACCGATGAAAGACTTCTGAGGTGGTGCGATTATTGCTGGTTGAAAACTTTTGCCAATACCATTCCATAAGAGGTTGTAGAAGGCGTGTATTCTGTAGTGGTTAATAATTTTATGGACAAGCAACTGGAAAATTTGCAGTTCGAGTATAGCTTATTATTTCTCGGTAAAATGTTAATAACAAAGTATGAGCGTCCATCCTCTGTCTACCTAAAATACCTAATTGGGAAGTTGGTCGTTAAGCCTTGCCTTTAAAACAAAATTGACAATTACTTTAGATTTTTTATTGCCTTTACATTTACATTTATTTAAGATAAACCTGAAATTGATCTTTCAGTTTAAGAGTCCAGCACGCCATCCAACTAAGCTCATTTCTGACAGTTACAAAGCTAACAAAATATTAATCTCATCACAAACAATAGAAAAAGACTCCATCACATGTTCTGTACAGATTGCACAAACGAAATTGTATGAATAATCAATCTTATTTTATTAATAGGGATTAGCTATGTGGTTAGCGTATTCAATTCTCACGTAGAGATCCTGGGTTCGAATCCGGAACTCATTAGATTTTTCTTTTCCTTGGAGCTTCTTACAGCTCACTGTCCGGTGATGAACAATGTCCGGAGGCCGGCAGTGCACTGGAAAAAAAACTCAAGGCGCCAATGACCTCAGATGTTGACGCGCCTTAAATCATTTAAAAAAATTATATATAATAATACATCTTCAATCTAACATATGTAGGATATCCATCGAAAGACTATTATTATGGTATTCCTCGAGGAATGATTTATTTCTTTTTTAGCTAAAAGAGTTAGGGAGTAATCAGAATATCATCTGCAGACCATTTTCCACTTCCTAACCGCTCACAAAGAAATCCATCGTCTACCGCGCAAGAGGTTTTAGATCCCGTAATTTGGGTGCCTCAGCTATCTCATTCCAGCCTTCCTGATCTGAGACAGGCGAAGAACTGCCTTAGTAAGTATAATCGCAACTGATCTGAATCGTGCCTCGCCCTGAATAAACGACCTCATAAACCAACAATTTTCTTCAAGGAGACATTATTGACACAGAAAGGGACTTGTAGAAGCTCGTGTCTAGAACGTGATGGCACCTGCTGAATTTATGGGAAGTCGAACGTAACTCTGATACGACTCCTAGTTGACTTCGACGACATTGCCTAAGATAAATTTAGACACCTGAGAAATTACCAAGTGTTGGAGGAGGATGTACTCTCGCTGGAACCCTCTCAGATCCTTAGATTTGTCCGTTACCGGGGGGCTAGAGTGGTTAGATTAGATTAGATTAAACTAGGGCGGCCACAAGGCCTACGCCACTGCGATCCCTTTGGATCTATTGTGGCTCCCATCACTCTAAAGCTCACCCTCCAGACTTTAGTGCAGTACTGTTTCCTCCACTTCCTGACAGAACCTACAGAGGCTATCATCTGCCAGGCCCATGCGATGCATGTGTTTTCTAAGCCTGCAGTGGCCTGGTTAAGAGGCCTACAATTATCCTTATAGCCCCACGCGGCCTTGACAGATTAATTCTGCAGTCAGCCTCGGCGAATAGCCTTTAATGAACTCCTTCGCCTGTCTCTGCCAGTGGTGGCAAGCAGTAATGGGGCGAAATAAATCTTCAAGTTCGTAGCAGTCATACCCAGAAAAAGAGTTTTAGAGTATCCAGACAGTTAATAGAAGAGAACAACTAAATTGGCATATATTAATGGCAAAAACCTACCACTTTTAATTTAAAAGTGCTGCAAAAAACCATTTGTAAAGAGTTTTGGGAGGAATCGGAGGGATTTCGGTTGATCAACATTAAGGGAACTTTTTCCTGTACTTACAAAGAATAGAAAGGATGTCCTTGTTTCAGTGCAGATTGTTCACATTTCCAGCACGTTGGATTTTGTTTACATGGACTTTTTAATGGTGGAAAGCTGGGACCAAAGCGAAGCTGAAGAGGATGAAGAGTAAATTTTGTAGGAATGTTAGCGCAGCCCCTAATAATAAGGGTTGTTTTTTTCTCGTGGTGTAATCAAGTTATCTTGTACGAAAGGAATAGAAGATACAGAGCGGTGTTAGAATTAGGCCCGGCCATTGTGAGGCATTGCGGGGCCGACTTTGTATCTAATGTCATTACCGAACAAGATATCCGGACTGGAGCACTTCCACCGCCTCCGCGCCAACCACCCCCGACGAGCCTTGTTCTGCCCCTTTCTTGGATTTCTTACGTGCACTTTACCACTATACAGTCAAATATGTGTTCTCTGCACCATGTATCCAGTGAACGTTAAATCAGTGAATTTGGCTACTTTTCTGCGTAACAATGTTTGACAGTGAGCAATTACTAGGAGTTCTCGTGTAGTTAATTCACAGTGATTTAGAGACGTCTCGGTTTACAACTGCTAGTAAATGAAAATCTTTTCAGTAACAATTTCGAGAGAAGGCTACAAAAAAGCTGGAAGTATATGTTATTTTCGTTCACAGAATTTCGGCTAAATGGATATTTCGGTTATACATTTAATTTATAATTTATTAATTTGATAATGACTACCAGAATATGCAACTTCGGTATTTTATCTGCCTAGTTATTTCATAATATCGAGTTAATTTAAAATGAAACATGAAGCGGTCTGTTATTTAGGCTTTATACTCGTATTTAATGCATTGGTTGGAATTTAGTGTACTCTAACCACTAAGCTAGCCCCTTCCATAAATGCCATTATATCTGCTATACAAAACGATGAAATACATCGAAAGACAATTGTTTGGATTTTTTTTTTACCAAAAAAGAGTCGAAGGGTAATCAGGTAAAACCATAGACAGTCAAATGAAAAGAATAACTAAACGTGTGATACTAATTGCTGTTCATTATCTTTGGTGACTGATTCATAGTTTCAATAGGATGAAAAAATAATTGCCATTTCAGTCGTGATACATTTATTCTGCCGAGCTTTCGACCTAGGGACAAGGGTCATCTTCAGGGCTGTGGAACATATTTACAGATTGTTAACAATGATTCTATTAAAATGAATATGTATAATGTAACGAAATTTACAAAAATTATTTACCTAGTTTACAAAGTAATATTTTACATTACAGGGTTGGTGTGTCTTCTGCCTTGTCTGTTCATGGACTGAGTGTGATCGGTCTATGTGTGATATGGGTTAGGTAGTGTGGAAGTCAGTGTTGACAATTGTCAAGTATTTTTGTAGTAAGTTTGCGTATATGTTGTTTAAATTGTTCGTGTCTTTTTTGAAATTTAAACTATTTTCTGTCTTAGATATGTATATCATTTCTAGCACTTTCTTTTTGTGTGTGTTGGTTTTTGATTTAAGTATCTTTATGTTTGGGAAATCGAAAGTGTGATGATTTTCTGTGCCTTGGTCGAAAGCTCGGCAGAATAAATGTATCAAGACTGAAAACTGGCATTTATTTTTTATCCTGTATGATACTAACTTTACAAACTGTACGAACACATTTTCCCTTTATAAAAACCATTTTTGTTTCAAATAAAGAATTACTTTTTGGAGAGTTCTGAAAAGAATTGAAAATAGTCGGATTTTATCTTGTACGAGGGTCGTTTGAAAAGTCCGTGCAAAAATAAAAACTACTTAATTTTTTGGGGTAAACCTTTTTTATTTTTCAACATAGTCTCCTTTTAGGCTTATACACTTCGTCCAACGCTGCTCTAGTTTGTCTAGATCTTTTCCCCGCCAGCCATTTCTTCATATTGGGGAACAAATAGTAGTCCGAGGGAGCCAAGTCTGGAGAATAGGGGGGATGTGAAACGAGTTGGAACCCTATTTCCATTAATTTTGCGACCACAACTGCTGAGGTGTGAGCTGGTGCGTTGTCGTGATGGAAAAGGACTTTTTTGTGGGCCAATCGTGGGCGTTTTTCTTGCAGCTCGGTTTTCAAACGGTCCAATAACGATGAATAATATGCACCTGTAATAGTTTTACCCTTTTCCAGCTAGTCGATGAGGATTATTCTTTGCGAATACCAAAAGACAGTCGCCATAATCTTTCCGGCCGAAGGAACGGTCTTCGCCTTTTTTGGCGCAGATTCCCCCTTGGTAACCCATTGTTTAGATTGTTCTTTGGTCTCAGGAGTGTAGTGATGTATCCATGTTTCATCCACAGTGACGAAACGACGCTTAAAGTCCTGCGGATTCTTCTGGAACAGCTGCAAACCGTCCTTGCAACACTTCACACGATTTCGTTTTTGGTCAAGCGTGAGCAATCGCGGCACCCATCTTGCGGATAGCTTTGTCATGTCCAAATGTTGATGCAAAATATTATGTACCCGTTCATTCGAGATGCCCACAGCACTAGCAATCTCACGCACCTTCACTCTTCTGTCATCCATCACCATATCATGGATTTTATCAATGATTTCTGGAGTAGTAACCTCAACAGGGCGTCCAGAACGTTCAGCGTCACTTGTGCCCATATGGCCACTCCGAAAATTTTGAAACCACTTATAAACTGTTCTAATCGAAGGTGCAGAGTCACCATAATGTTTATCAAGCTTCTCTTTAGTCTCCTGAGGAGTTTTGCCTTTCATAAAGTAGTGTTTAATCAACACACGAAATTCTTTTTCGTCCATTTTTTGAAAATCACTCGACTTCCTCGATTCAAACGAATGCCAAACACAAAGAAATAGACCGATCTGGCTGAAACTTGGTGTGTGTTCTTCCAAGAGATGCTACTAACTAAACATAACCTCGATACGCGCCAGTGGTGCTATCTCTCTGACTTTGCACGGACTTTTCAAACGACCCTCGTAGAATTTAGAATCTACGACTTGCAAAATTTTCTGCATTGTAAAAACTAGCATTGAGCTAGGTTATAGAATTTGATCTTGTTTAGTTTTGGGTTTAAGCAAAAGATATTTTTGGTGAATCCTCCAATGACATCTCAAAAATGATAATTTTTTGTTTTTTAAATTTATCTGTTAATTTACACCAGCGCTAGAAACACAATAAGTAACAATGGCAAAACTAACACCACTGTACACCAATTAACAGAGGGGAAACGTTACCCAGCGTTAACATTTCCTAAATCATCTCCCCAGATTAACCACCATTTTCTGAAGAGAGAAAAAATCGCGAGGCCACTGGCGTTTTTAATCGCCAGTGGGAGGATGATCTGGAAGGTGATGAGATTGTAAATGGTGGACAAGAGGATTGCAATGAGAGCTGATAGTTTCTGTATCGAGTTCGAGAAACTCTGTGTGGATTGGTTTGATTTGAAACGTAAAATGGAGCCTTGACGATAATGCGGAGAATTTTCGACTGAGGAGATTGAATTCTGTGATGATTGGAGCGTTTCGTTGAACCCCACAGTTCAATACCGTACGTCCAGGTGGGTTTTAGTATAGAATTAATCGTTTGTTATTAACTGAAAGATTGCATAATTGTTGTAGTAGTCTTTTAAAGTAGTTGACAACGCCTGTTAACTGCAGTTCGTTTTAGTTGTACGTGCGGGTTCCATTCAAAATAATAATTAAAAAAAAACATTACTTCTTGTTTAAGAACTCCAAAATACATTTCCGTTGTTGAAAAACTGCCAATTTAAAAATTCTGCACGAATATAAATACTTCTTGGTTATTGTGGGAGAAACTAAGTACTAACATCTTGTTAATATATTTCTCAACTATCTGTGCGAAGTAAATAAGAGAAATGAAAAAGCTTGCTGTAAGTAAACTTACAGTTTCTGTGACTGGAATTAAGTAAGATACACGGAACAGTATTTAGAGCTACAGTATAGCTCAGTTCGCTGGTACTCGCCTAGAATACATAAACTCTTAGTAGACTCCAGACTATTAGTAGCTATTGATAGACTGGCTCAATCCAATGTTTAGAAATAATTTCCATCATATTGTCTTAAGATTTATACTGCAGAACTTTTAAATAGTATTAAACATTCTTACACCAAAAACTTATAAGACTTAGAAAAGCGCATATACTTTCTGTGTATTTTTTTGGGGGGCATATGGTCTACAGAACAAATCAATACTAGTCTTAAGAACAAGTTTTGCATTGATACTGATGTTCTGGTTTAAGTTTTACCCTTTAAATACACAGACTGTGGTCCTCCTTTATGTAAAGAAGATAAGGATATTTTTATAAAACTGTTCAGTACTTGCCTGTAAAGGATTTTCGGGTGTAACACAAAAGATAATGTAGCTTGTTCAATTTTTGACATTCTTCCTCCATTTACTTTGGTAAATTGAGAAAGTTAAGAAGATCCAAGACTGGAAAATCTTGCTTAAAAACTAGTTTAGACTACCTACAATCCAAAATCACTAAGACTATGCCATTAGTAAGACTATGGGATAGGGCAGGTGCTGGCCTCTGCATCTGGGGACCCCAGTTTGGGCTCAGATGGGAACGCACCTGCCTTGACCTTGGTAATTATGCATCTGTTTTTCAGGCGGAGTTGGCTGCCATTGAGATGGCGGCTACTTTACTCCGCTGGAAGGGATTTGCCGATACTGATATTAGGTTCTTCACGGATAGCCAGGCTGCAATTAAAGCTCTGACCTCTCCTAGTAAGAACCAAATTTCGGTCAATTCTTGCCATGCTGCTCTCAATACGTTGGGAGCTTTGAATACTGTTTTGGTTGCTTGGTCCCCTGGTCATTCTGGGATTCCGGGTAACGAACTTGCTGATGAAACAGCAAAGGAAGGAGCTGCGATGATAACAATGACTCCTCAGCCTATTATCCCTGTATCCTATCGACGTTGTAGAACAGAGGTGGAGCAGTGGGTTTTGAAAGAACATCGGAAACGGTGGAGATCCCGAACTGACTGCCGCCAGGCTAAGGAAATCCTTGGCCTGTCAAGAACGGATATGGTTGGTTTTAGCAGGTCCCGGATCCGCCAGTTGGTTCAGGTGTTGAGTGGACATGCGAATTTAGCGTATCATCTTTTTAAATGCGGCCTTATCCAGTCGCCAAATTGTGCTGGCTGTGGTGAGTCCGATGAAACTGTGAGGCACTTCGTTGAGGTGTGCCCAGTTTATTCTAAAACTAGATTCCTCGTCTTCGGAAGGTCAAATGTCTCCCTACCGGAGATTGTAGCATCTGGTAATCTTAACGAACTCTCTAGGTTTATTCAGTGCACTGGGCGATTGATTCGTCAAGCTCCCTAGTGCCCTGTTGCTACTTTTTTAGGTTACTATATTAGCATCTGGCAACTTTTAGCCGGATTTGTTTTTTCTTTTAAACCCCGGTATCTCTCATGAGATGAGGGATGGGTGGGGAACAATGGGCATTAGGATTGCCTGCGTTCCTTCCCCTTTTTTTGGTGGAACCGCCCGTCTTAAGCAATCTAATCTAAGACTATGGGAAGTCAAAAAAGTGGCAGGATCACCTCTACCAACACGCCAGCCCAAACAAAATATTATTTTACAAGGTCTTTAGCGAACAGTTAACAAATAATTTGAATAGATATTAAGTTTCATTTGCATTTACACTAAACTACTCAAAAGTTGCTAAAGAAAAGCAATAAAAAAATAAAATAAAATCATAAAAAGTTATATTTTTTTTAAATAAAGTTTTCTTCATTTATCTTTTAATATCAGATTATCTTTCACAGATAAAATTTTCAAAGAACAGTAATAAAACACAATTTAACAAAATCCGTATGTAGTATCTCCTAACAAAATTTTGGAAAACAACTTCACTTGTATTTTCCACAATCAACCAACCTCTTTAAATCGATTTCTAATCGTTCGAACAGATACTTGAGTCCTAGAGGATTCAAAAGGACGATTTTGTAACTCTCGGTCGATAAAAAAAAAAAGGGTTTTTGCGCGCGTTTATCCTCACTAGGCGATCTTCTCTTAACAGTGGTTCTTCGAAAATTCCCATCACCATGGCGCAGTTCTTTGTGCAGTTCCAAACTCGCCGTATCTTTGCAATGATCGGCAAACAAAAACTTGGTGCAATTTCAAGCTGAGAAAGGCCCTGGGAAATGAAACGGGACAATTAAATTTGCCCTTTCATCACAAATGCATTAGAAAACTGAATCATTTTAAAGGACAAAATTAGCAATTGCTGTTCATTATCTTTGGTGACTGATTCATAGTTTCAATAGGATGATAAAATATATGCCAGTTTTCAGTCGTGATACATTTATTCTGCCGAGCTTTCGACCTAGGGACTAGGTCATCTTCAGTACTAGTTTACAAAGTAATATTTTACATTACAGGGTTGGTGTGTCTTCTGTCTTGTCTGTTAATGGACTGAGTGTGAATCAGAAACCAACACACACAAAAAGAAAGTGCTAGAAATGATATACATATCTAAGACAGAAAACAGTTTAAATTTCAAAACAGACACGAACAATTTAAACAACATATACAACAAACTACTTGACAATTGGCAACACTGACTTCCACCCAACCTAACACACATATCACACACAGGACCGATCACACACAGTCCATGAACAGACAAGACAGAAGACACACCAACCCTGTAATGTAAAATATTACTTTGTAAACTAGTACTAAAGATGACCTAGTCCCTAGGTTGAAAGCTCGGCAGAATAAATGTATCACGACTGTAATGGCAATTATTTTTTCATCCTTTTAAAATTAGCAATCTTTGTTTTTGCGGTTTATCAAAATGAATTAACCTTTGCACGACTTAGAAGTGCATTCATTCCTTAACATAAACAAATATTGAATGCCAAAATAACGAGATAAACATCAAAACATTGTGCAAGTAAATTATTTTCGATGTTATTTATAAATTCTTTAGCAACTTTTGAGTAGTTTAGATCAGTGGTTCCCAAAGTGGTCCCTACGGACCCCCAGGGGTCCCCGGTATCATTCAGGGGGTCCGTGGAAAATTCAAATTGATTTGGGGGTCCCTGAACAACGTCAGGGGGTCCGCGCGAGGTTCAATATAAAATAGTAAAACTGTGATCCATTTTTATTATTAAGGAAATTAGAAACTAACAAGGTGACCAATTAAATTTAATCAAAACTAAAAGCGTTATATCTGTGTTTGTTGCAAAACGTTTTCTGTAAAGCCAAACTTGGGAAGAGGAGAATGTTCTCAGTTTCCAAATCTTTCGAAATTGCAAAGTAGAGATTTGCTTGCTCACTGTCGAACACTTAACGACAGACCTGAACCAAAGATTTGAAGATACGAGTATTCTTCACTTGAATATTCCCGAATGGGTGTTGAACCCTTTTGCGCGTGGACAATCTCAGTTCCCAAACACAGATGAATCCATACTAATACAGAAGCAGCTTATTGAAATATCCACAAATGAGGAACTTAAACCAATGTTTGAACAAGGATACCACAAATTCTAGTTACAAAAACAGATCCCAATCTTATATCCTGTATTATGGGTTATTGTACAGAAGTTGTTTACTGCTTTCCCGTCTTCCTGTTTGGTAGAACCTGGATTCAGAGCCGTTATGAACCTCATCACAAAATGTTTTTTTAAATTTGTTATTTTTATACTATGCATTTATGTAGCTTTTTCACTTGGGGGTCCGTGGGCAAGTTTTGACTATAAAAAGGGGTCCATGGGTCAAAAAAGTTTGGGAACCACTGGTTTAGATCATACAACTTTGATCAAAGGGCGAAGATGTTATTTTTTTTTTAATTTTAGGCGCATCAACATCTGAGGTTATTGGCACCCGGAGCTTTTTCAAGTGCACTACCTGCCTCCGGATAACTTCCTGAAAAATGGCAGTAATGTCGTATGAGGTTATTGCTTGCTTGGATCTCCTTAAAACATATTCGGTAGAAAACTCAATTTAGAACATTTGACACGATTGTAATAATTTACTAGGATAAAGTGAAAGTAAAAAATTATTCATTTATTAAGCAATAATCGTGGATAGAAAAATTGATGAAACTAATGAGTGAAATTAGGTAATAATTTCTGTAAGAAAAAGACATGTGCAGTTGAAAGAAATAGCTCGGCTGTGTTCTGTTTGTACTGGATGGTTGTACTAGTGGGCCTCATTGGCCAAACATAAAGCCTGCAGCCGGTAATGCATATCAAGTAGGCTACATGTAGCCTATTATAGGTCCAGCCTATTTTGCAACAAAACTAATAATGCCTACTTTAAGGCGGCTCTCTATAACCAGATCTCCGCATCCAGCGTGTGAGAAGCTTTTTCAAACCTCCCTAGTTGGTCTCTTACCCACTCGCTTCCTCTTAAGAACGTGCGTATGTTTGTTTGCGCGTATGTAGGTAAACAGAATATGTCTAAAATGAAGAAATTTGAAGAAAAGCCAAAACTTGGTATTCTATTTTGGTGTCTTTCCGCCAAAGGGAAAGGGTTTTTGATTGTAGACCATTTCCTTCGAAAGAAAGACTGTGTTAGTTAAGTTCTCCATTTATTCAGAAAGAGACTAACTATGAATGGGGGTAAAAAAATCTGGGTGTAACCAGAAAACTCCTGTTTTAAATCCTTAAAAAAGAGGCAATAGTGCTGAAGTGCCACTTCAGGTAATATACGGTTTCATATCTTATTTACTAAACTAAAGTAAAGTAATGCTAGATATTTCTGGCGAAACCTAGTTATTTATTTTTGGGAGTACCTCAGCCATGAAGTATTCAAACAAATATTAGGCTTGACAATACGACCGTCAATTGCCAAAGAATCGTGATGCTAATCCTTGTTGATGAAAGGCTTCCTCTCTGCGAAATAAAATTTATGTTGATGTTATAGCTCCAATCGTTTCAGAAAAAGTTATTTAAACTTCAGGATATTTTCTAAATAGTTAAATTTTACTCAACCACTTACGTTGATGTAGAGAAATTAAAAATGGGTTCCATTCCTAGGAATCTAGATTCATCATAAAAGGAAGAATGGAACTTTGGGTGACGTCTTTTAAAGTAATATCCCAACAGCCGAGTATTAAATTATAGTTCGTACTTTAACGTATGCAACAATATTACATAGAATATGCAACAAAACTGACCTCTAAGGACTTCACCGATGAAACAGTGAGAAATGTACAACAATCCCTATTAAAAAGAAAAAGGAGGCTAGCCACAAGATCTCACAACCAACATAATACCACAAAGAAACCAATAGATAACCTGGTATCAACAAGTGGCCATGCAACACAAAACATCGCAACTCAATACCCTAGTCATACCCGAAGTAAACACCCATCTATTCTGTACATAGAGACAGGCCATGTGGAAACAGTTGACAAATCATTTAGTGCCAGCAAAAACATTAAATTCCTGGCACACAATGCAAAAAAATAAAATACACGTAAATCAAAGACAAGATCACTCACACACACACACAAAAAAAAAAGCAGTCTAATTTAGTGTACAAGAACTATAGTCGACAGCCACGTTCAATGGACATACGTCGCCACATTTGGGGAAAATTATGGAGAAACGATAAAGGAAAATACAGCCTGTCAGCTTTCCACGCCACAACACGTAATCATAGATTCAAAACCTAGCCTCCATTGTTATGATCAACAGGATATAACGATAACAAAAGAAATATTTGGAGATCGTACACCTACGTGTAATCCAAATACATTATAATAACAAAATAATCAAAGCTCAATCAAGAAGTGAGCAACAAAACTTAATTAAAGTCTCCTAATTCAGACGAAAACAAGCATAACCTTCATATGGATTATACTTCTCCCAAAGCATAACCTTCATATGGGTTATACTTCTCCCGTATGGCATACATTTGTATTGTATCTTAACAAATACAGTTTAAAAAGTTAAGTATAATGGTTAATTTAATGACAAAAGGTACACAAATCAGCAAGTACCCAACATTTCATTAATACTTCATTGATATCATTTACTGCATTAACTTTTCATTAATATTTTTTAGAATTTATTAGATGATTAGACCCTTATGCTGGCCAGTTCATTTAATAATTTTTTTTGTGAAAATAATTATAAAATGTTTACTTCATCTTCATAATTAAGTAAAAGCTTTATTTTAACTCTATTCCAAATTATTTTTCTGATTTATCTCTATTATGCCCTTTAGTCTGTGTAATCACATACACATGCACATTAAAGTAGAAAGAAGACAAAGGTAGTGCTGGTTACTATTTAAATTTGAATCACGAAGTTAGAACAAAATTTGTATCTTCAATTCGTCTAACAGAAGTATTTGAGAGCATAAATAACACACTGGTAGTAACAAGTCAATTATTCAACAATAATTATTGATTTCTCTATTGTAATTTACTGTAGTCCCTTTACTTGAGTACTTGCAGTAAAATACTTTAATAATTAACTGTCCTAAAAATGTGCATATCTTATCTATTTTATATTCCATATCTACATATAGCACTGTGCGAAGAACACCTAGATTAAGAATGTAGTTGAAGAAAACTATATTGTTTAACCCAGATTAATTATTACATATTATTTTTAACCCTTGACTACTACATAAAGTATTTCAACCAGTTATAAACGTTAAAAGACTGTGTTTTATCCAAATTCTCCCTATTGGGATATTTCTTTGAACTTTAAGTTCGCCTCTGAACAATGTTTTCATAAAATCTTACAGAAAATGTTAAAAACACATAAAAAATTCAATGTATTTTTGGTCATTTCATAACAATTGATATCATTAAAGTAATTTTACTACATTAAATTTATATTTACTTATATTTTTTAGAATCTTTATAAAACTGTATTTGTTCTAATTTATATAAAATGCCTTATAAGATTGCTTTTGTTGCCTGAATTGTACCAATCCCTGTTGAAGTTGGGTATGTCAGGCTTCTCTGATGGGCGTCAGTTTTCTCTGCACTTGAATAAATTAGACTACAACTTATGTTAAATAAAAATACAAAAGTTCTGAGATTAACCTTCAATATTGTTTTAATAAAAAATTGCGAACAATAGAAACAAATTTACCAGTAATAAATTTACTAGAAAGTGCCGCCATATCAAATTTTAGATTTAGTTCACTGTAAACCAACTATATTGTATTAGAATTAATTTAAATAATGGTCGCCAAACTTACAGTTGCATATATTAAAGTGAGAAATAGATGCAAATGGATTGACGTATGGTTTATATTTGTAAATTCAAATATCGCAGTATTTTGGTGGGCCAGTGTCACCAAGTAGTTCTCTATTTTATTCGAAACTATTCTTTTTGGCATAAACTTGGTGATTATGGTTGATGGCGAAACCAAGCTTGTGGATCAGAAATTTCTAGTGAAATATTCACATAAACTTCATTCTGCAGTTTACCGAGTGAGTATTGAATGTTTTGATCCGCTCAAGAACCTGAGGTAGCGTACAGCGTAACTTTTATGAAAAGAAGTTTAAATGAAAGCTATGAATCTTCGTTGAAAGTTGGGCCACTTATAGACCTGGTAGAAAAAGGGTAGCTGCAATGGTTAGGACATATCTGCAGGATGGACGAAACCCCTTCTTCCACGCAAGGCTTTCGAAATGAAAATGATACAGAAGCGTCTCAGGAATAGAAAAAAGGACCTCTTGGGAAGATGTTGTTAAAAGAATAGGTTAAATCAATTTATCAATCAATCAAATAGGTTAAATTAAAAGTGGTAGGTTTTTACCATTAATATCGCCAATTTAGTGGTTCTCTTCTATTGACTGTCAGGAAAAAATTTCAAAACTCTTTTCCGGGGTATGACTGCTCCGAACTTGAAGATTTATTTCGCCTCTTTACTGCTGCCAGACTAGTTCCTCACAGTAACCACTCTAGCCCAAGAGTGGTGGCTAGCCACCACTGGGCAGAGTCAGGCGAAGAAGTTCATTAAAGGCTATTCGCCGAGGCTGACTGCAGAATTAATCCGTCAAGGCCGCGTGGGGCTATAAGGATAATTGTAGGCCTATTAACCAGGCCACTGCAGGCTCAGGAAACACATGCATCGTATGGGCCTGGCAGACGATAGCCTTTGTAGGTTCTGTCAGTAAGAGGAGGAAACGGTACTGCACGTGTTGTGTCAGTGCGAGGCGCTCGTATACCAAGGCCTGTGAGCTTTACTCAAGAGCCGCTCTCCAGCATTAAGAGTCTGATTAAAAGGACAGGTCTGGAGGATGAGCTTTAGAGTGAGGGGAGCCACAATAGATCCAAAGTAGGTCGCAGTGGCGCAGGCCTTGAGGCCGCCCTAGTCTAATCTAATCTAATCTACCCACTCTAACTCCCGATAACGGATAAACCTCAGGATCTGAGAGGGTTCCAGCGAGAGTACATCCTCCTCCAGCACTTGGTAATTACTCAGGTGTCTAAATTTATCTTAGGCAATGTCGTCGAAGTCAACTAGGAGTCGTATCAGAGTTACGTTCGACTTCCCATAAATTCAGCAGGTGCCATCACGTTCTAGACACGAGCTTCTACAAGTCCCTTTCTGTGTCAATAATGTCTGCTTGAAGAAAATTGTTGATTTATGAGGTCGTTTATTCAGGGCGAGGCACGATTCAGATCAGTTGCGATTATAATTACTAAGGCAGTTCTTCGCCTGTCTCAGATCAGGAAGGCTGGAATGAGATAGCTGAGGCACCCAAATTACGGGATCTAAAACCTCTTGCGCGGTAGACGATGGATTTCTTTGTGAGCGGTTAAGAAGTGGGAAATGGTCTGCAGATGATATTCTGATTACCCCCTAACTCTTTTAGCTAAAAAAGAAATAAATCATTCCTCGAGAAATACCATAATAATAGTCTTTCGATGGATATCCTACATATGTTAGATTGAAGATGTATTATTATATACAATTTTTTTAAATGATTTAAGGCGCGTCAACATCTGAGGTTATTGGCGCCCGGAGTTGTTTTTTTTTCAGTGCACTGCTGGGACAGTGTTCTCTAAGGGGCCAGAGGGCTGGATTCTCCGCGTAAGAATTCAGTACGCTAACCGCATAGCTAATCCCTTTCCTATGAAGATTATTGTATGTATTATTGGAGAGGCTTGAGATCAACAGCGTAATAATTGCTCTATTCTCCTATACTTGCGATAAAAGTGACCAAATATCTCTAGTATTTTATCAAAAGGTGTAGCAAAATTTGTTTGGAGAAAATCGCGGTAAGAGACAGCGGAGTTTAGTTGCTTTAGTTTGTACCAAATGTATATTTATATACCAGGTGAATGAGTGGCCGGAGGTCGACTTGTCGCGGACTACAGAGCGCAGGTAAATAGATTAGTTTGTGCTCGTATCTGTGGAGCCGTGTTATTGTTATTAATGTGGCCCTGGTTGAGGGTAGTTGTAGTCTTTTGTTCTGCTACTAAACCAAGGCTTGCTCCGTTTCAAAACGCTGCTACACACAAAAAAAAAAAAAGTTGGTAAAGAGGGGAAGAGGAAGCCAGAGAGGTGGAGCTCAAGCCGAGTAGCGTTAGTTTTTGCTGCGCCGGTAACAAGCTCCTATTCAGCGCCCGCAACGCCATCTGATTGATGCTATTTGAGAGTTGTCCTTTTTGTAACAGTTTTTATTTGGGGGCTTCCCCGCGCCAGTTCTAGCCAACTATCCGGACAGAGCGGCGCATTAATCAAGTAAATGGGCCTCAAACCAAAGACACGGTCCTTCTCCCCTTCCCTCCTCTGTTTGACACGCTGGCCACCATAACCTGCCCACACTGTAGCCATCCCGCACAATTACACCGCCTTAAATGGAAAAAATCTCCTCTCACTGCAATCATTATACAGCTCTAGACATTTCTCTTCTAGCTTAACTCATAAATGGACGCCATGTAAATATTGTATTTGTGGTGACTATAGCTCTTCTCATCTATAAATTTTTGTTTTTGTTTTTGTTTGTTTTTGTTTTAGAAAACCCACTTACTACGAGAAAATTCGCACTTCGGATTTTCTTTAAAAGAAAGATTCTAGCAAAGGATTTCGCTCATTATTGCTACTTGTTTCCTCGTAATAACCACTAACTACCACAGCGTTTAGGCTGCAGCTTAAGGTGAATCTTCAATTTTATATCATTAATCTTCATCTAACGAACTCTCTTGAATAGTAAAGTAAAAAAAAGTAAAGTAATCGCCTATTTTTTCAGGCGGGGCTTAACGTTCAACTACCATTTATTAGGTGTCGTGGACGAAGGCGACTAGCAAACGTACTTTACTATTTCTCATTTAACTATTTAATAAAATCCAAGACCAAGACCGAGAATCGAACCCAGTACCACAATGCATATTAGCTTTGCAGGTCTCGCCTCTTAACCCGCTCGGCTACCGTGGCGCCTCTCTCTTGAATAGTGTTCCCTCTAATTTTTTGTGACCTGTAAAATGAACTTTTCAGATTTAACTAGAAAATTATGCTTAGTATACCAATTTAATAATATCCGTATAATATAATATGTATAATACAGGGTGATCCATTTAAAACGCCCCAATCGCAAATAACTTTTTAGGAAAGCGGAATTTCGAAAAAAACCCACAAAGTAAGCTATATGTTTTTTTGGATTTAGTTTCCAAATTTTTCACCCCCGATGGTGTATCTTCATTTTTGGCAGAGTTACGGCTAAAAACCTGATTGGGGTTTCATAAGGACCACTGGTTTTGACAATGATTTTTTTAATAAATGATTTAAGGCGTGTCTGAAACTAAGATTATTGGCGCCGATAGCTTTTGTCAGTGTACTGCCGGCCTCCGGACAGTGTTCTTTCGTTACAAACCGGAAAGTGAGCTGTAAGTAGCTCCTGGAAAGAGAAAATCTAAGGGCCATTAGCTGGATTCGAACCCGGGGATCTCTGCGTGAGAATATTGTACAGTAACCGCATAGCCAATCCCTTCCCTAAAAAGTTCAATAGTTTTTTTTTAAAAAAAATAATTTTGGGTAGCCTCAGCCAAGGAGTATAAAGGGAAGCTACATCTCCGCCATTCTCTTAAACCAAACTCGCTCTACTATTCAACTATTCAAACTATAGTTACTTACCTTCATAAGAAAAAATATTGCGAATTTGCTAGTCTTTATTTAGATTCTTCACCGTAAAATACACATTGTGAGGACTAAAAAAAAAGTGCTTTTTAGAAATTGGCATACACGTACGAGGGTCGTTTGAAAAGTCCGTGCAAAAATAAAAACTACTTAATTTTTTGGGGTAAACCTTTTTTATCTTTCAACATAGTCTCCTTTTAGGCTTATACACTTCGTTCAACGCTGCTCTAGTTTGTTGATCCCTTCCGAATAATAGAATTTGTCCAAGTCTGAAAAATAGCCATTCGTTTCTGCAATCACCTCCTCGTTTGAATAAAATCTTTTTCCCGCCAGCCATTTCTTCATATTGGGGAACAAATAGTAGTCCGAGGGAGCCAAGTCTGGAGAATAGGGGGGGATGTGAAACGAGTTGGAACCCTATTTCCATTAATTTTGCGACCACAACTGCTGAGGTGTGAGCTGGTGCGTTGTCGTGATGGAAAAGGACTTTTTTGTGGGCCAATCGTGGGCGTTTTTCTTGCAGCTCGGTTTTCAAACGGTCCAATAACGATGAATAATATGCACCTGTAATAGTTTTACCCTTTTCCAGATAGTCGATGAGGATTATTCCTTGCGAATCCCAAAAGACAGTCGCCATAATCTTTCCGGCCGAAGGAACGGTCTTCGCCTTTTTTGGCGCAGATTTCCCCTTGGTAACCCATTGTTTAGATTGTTCTTTGGTCTCAGGAGTGTAGTGATGTATCCATGTTTCATGTTTTGGTCAAGCGTGAGCAATCGCGGCACCCATCTTGCGGATAGCTTTGTCATGTCCAAATGTTGATGCAAAATATTATGTACCCGTTCATTCGAGATGCCCACAGCACTAGCAATCTCACGAACCTTCACTCTTCTGTCATCCATCACCATATCATGGATTTTATCAATGATTTCTGGAGTAGTAACCTCAACAGGGCGTCCAGAACGTTCAGCGTCACTTATGCCCATATGGCCACTCCGAAAATTTTGAAACCACTTATAAACTGTTCTAATCGAAGGTGCAGAGTCACCATAATGTTTACCAAGCTTCTCTTTAGTCTCCTGAGGCGTTTTGCCTTTCATAAAATAGTTTTTAATCAACACACGAAATTCTTTTTCGTCCATTTTTTGAAAATCACTCGACTTCCTCGATTCAAACGAATGCCAAACACAAAGAAATAGACCGATCTGGCTGAAACTTGGTGTGTGTTCTTCCAAGAGATGCTACTAACTAAACATAACCTCGATACGCGCCAGTAGTGCTATCTCTCTGACTTTGCACGGACTTTTCAAACGACCCTCGTATGTCGGGTTAAATTCAAAAATAGTGTGTAACTAAAAAATTGGAAACTTCAGAAAGGTCAAATTTTACTCCAGTAACTGTTACTAAAAAGCAATTTAAATTAATTTTTCGTTGATCGACATCTTGTTTCGTTAAAGACAAAAAAACATTAAAAAAATTTATCGTTCTCTTTATTCTTTCAACGTAAATAAATGTTTACATTATTATTGTTTTTGGCATTTGAACGTTTCCACGTCCTCATTGTTAGTTGTCTTCTATTAAACAACTGCAGATCAATTTCTAGCCATCTAAATCTGTATGCAAAGCGATAACTTTGATTTTTTTTGCAACCTTCACTCAGGTTTGCAAAAATTTAAAAAAGAAATGGTAATTATTCTTCTTTATTGTTTATTTTCTGACGTTATTTTAAATTAATGACTTTTTTCTTTACATATTTAAACACTGTGATCGACAGATTTTGGAATAAAAATGCTGTAAGAAGCTTTAAAAGAAGTATCCAGGCAGTGAAGTACACTGAAGTGTTGAAAGAACTGAAGGATTATTGTCCTCTAACCGAACCAGGACTGCCACTATTGTTCTATCCGTCTTCTGGAGGTGCTTGGGTCGGATTCTGTCGCACAGCTGCGGCAAGATTGCCGTAGCAGATCGGCATAATGGCTGTTGAGATTGATCACCTTGCGCTAATTGCTATCTTTACAATCTGACCAGGTCAATGCGATCAAGTCGTCGGATCTGTGTAACTGATGCGACACGGGCATAGCCCTGATTCCAGCTCTTTGCTCTGATCTCTGTTCATATTTCCTACATTAATTTATTTCAACTTTTCACTTACAAAATAAGTACTGTTTTTTTTGCAGAATACAAAAGAGTGGTCTTTTGTTTTTCTTAAAAACAAGAATTCGTAAGTATACACTATTCACATAAGTAACCTAAGCTTCATCAACTCTTATCAGAATGTTTTGACGTAAATCGTTTTAGATACTAATAATAGCAAGGTTATTTGCTAAAGCGATTGGAGGATTCCCATAATCTGGATAGAGTAGGACTTACTGAACACATTGGTCATCATCCTAAATTTAAGGAATTTAGTTCTATTCTGCTATAAAACTAGAGCAGGCACCTTTGAAGACTCAGTACATGCTGCACAAGCTGCATAAAGTGCATTATTTGATAAATTAAGGAATAAGTTTGAACCTTTGAATGAAAGATGTAGATCACTTAAATATGTGGCAGATGGTTTCCAATTATTTTGGTAATTGAACGCAACTCTCCCAAAATTACCAAATAATTATTAAACCTTGTTTGTAATAGATGTAAAATTATTTTTTTAGCCCTTTTGTCTATGCTTGTGAACATCTAAAGCTCTTAACAACTGATTATTGCTTAGAAAAATCACTCGTAAAACTACTTATTTCCCGATATTAAGAAAAATACTAGCTTTACTGCCTTGGCAATATTTTCAGTAGAAAGGGGATGAGAAAATACATGAAAATGACCTATCGCGTGCTCTTCTTTCTCTTTGATAACAAGTTAAAAAATTGAAATATGATTAATAAATATCCAGATTTTGAAATGGCCTAGCACCTTTAATTTTAAAGATATCGAATTGCGGTTCCCGGTTTCTTTCATAACTTTTTATTCTCTTTAAATATGAAAATGGGGGGTCAACGGCGAACTTTTACTTTTGGGCGCGCGTCAGCCGCGTACGCGATCATGAATCTAAAATCAAGTCACATATTCTGAAACTAGAGGTGACGAGCAACAAATTTTTCCTCTACCATTTTTCGCTCAGATCAACCATTTAAGCTTGAAATGCATTTGAGCCGTCTTAAAATGAACATCCTGTAATGAGAAGAGTTTACAATTGTTCGTAGGAGTTTTTTTTTTTTATTGTAGCGATGGTTGTGGTTGGAACGTTTGGTTAAAACCCCACAGTTTCATGCCCGTAAGACCATTTTGGTTTTATTAGTAATGATGAAGTAAACGTTTGTAAATTTGTCTAGAAGTCACTAAAACGACTCGTTAAACTCGGCAAGTTAAACTCTGTATTTCGGCAAACATAGGTGATATAACCGGATTTAACCGTACAATAACACCTTAGAGCACCTGATATGAATAAAAAAGAAATTTTAGTGAGTAGAAAGATTTAAACAAAAGTTACAGACTTTCATTGTAGATTAAAAATAAATTAGGCTTGCTATTCTCCTTTTAAGAAAGACAAGATAAAAGTAATTATAAAATAAATAAAAAGTATAATGTACGCTTGTCCCCGAGCAGTTATTAATATTTAATGATAATGGCAACTTAAAGTTCTTGAAGAAAAGTGAATTAGAAATATTGAAAGTAAGTGCAGGACTAAACTTGCAGTCGTTACTCATTAAAGGGAACGCAATTAATGTAGTCATGCTGCACTAATTACATGGACTAATAGTACCAGTTACATTATTTATTCTAGGTTATGTGGGAAGAGATGCACAAAATTTAGACGCAGATATAATTATAAAACGGTATCGATGCAATTCTACTGATATTAAACTTATTATTTTATAATTATCCCTATACGACTAGGTCTTCTGTGAATATTGTCGAGGTTAGTTGAGAAAGTTACCTATTTGGTTCTTCAACAATATAAGCCACTTCAAGATACCGTCTAATAAAGCGACAATTTAAGAGCGGCATTAGATTTCAACTTTTGCAGAACACTAACAATAAAAATGTCAGCAATTATCATTCTAAATTAAATGGAAATCGATACAACTTTTTTAAAGTTTAATTTAGTAAACGTCACAAACCAAACCAATTTGTGAAAAAATAAACTTTTTTTCAAAAAGAAATATGGCCGCTGAAAACTAAACATAGAAATTGGGCACGTTTGTTAGACTTTCTATCTTTTTTAAGAAGTAAGAGAAAATAATAATTGAAAATTACCAAAGTTATAATAAAAATATGGATAAATATCTGGTTATACAAAAAGAAGGTAAAGTTTAGGGATGAAAACAGACAGCAAGGTTGGTACTTTACACTCTAAATGTTACTTTTTACTCATTTGTAAACTTAAATAACTTTTCATTAGAACAGTTATATTAGAATATTGTCAATTAGCTTAAAGAACAGTTTGAACTTTTAAAGAAAATTACACACTATTAACTGCCTCTGCAACTTTGCTGAAACGTTCAGTACAAAAAGTAATATAAAATAATTCCCTCGAGAAGAACTGTGTTTTGTTTTCAAGATTTGTGGTACCGAATCTACCTTTAGATTCCATTAGAGAACATTGTTTTTAGTGACTGATTCATTTGTCCAAAAAGTAGAAAGACTGTTGTCAATTTTAGTTACAATTTTTTATTCATTTGTTTTGCCGAGCTTTTGATCTAGAGGCCAGGAATTGGGCTTATTGATAACTATCATTACATTACATTACATTCACCCTAAGGCGAACTATCCTTCCATTCATTCGTTTACCTAAACCTAACTCTTCTTCCCCACAACAGATTGTGGCGCCCTGGACTCTTCATGGACAAACGTCTAACCTGGAGAATCCACATACTAGACTTAAACGGAAACAAATGATTCAAACTTCTCTCTAGACTTCTTGAACAAACGATCTACACTCTTACTATAGAATAAACGACTTATCTACACCATGATACTGAAACCTGCCTGGACCTGCGGAATGGAACTTTGGGTCTCAGCCAAAGCTTCCAATATCCTACAGAAATCCAATCCTTCCAGTCAAAAACACTCCGTAGAATCGCTAATGCTCCTTACTTTGTATCTAACTGTATTCTCTTGCACCAAGATTTCCTCGTTCCCCAATGTTTCTGAAGCTGTAAGATCCCGTTACATTAAATTCCATACTTCAATTACCTCACATCACTAGCTTTTTTTAGCTCAACTTACCACTCTAGCGGGAAATCCTCCCAGACGGTTGAAGCGCAGGCGGCCACGCGATCTTCTAAATGAAGTGTAATAGCCAGTGTACAATGGTGAACTGTACCTCTTTGGGAGTTTCACCAATGGGGTGAATTCTCCCCTCATGCTATTCAAGTAAAGTAATCGCCTATTTTTTCAGTCGAGGCTTAACGTCCAACTACCAATTAGGCGTCTAAACTTTCACTAAACAACAAACAACTTATCTACACCATGATACTCAAACCTGCTTGGACTTACGGAATGGAACTTTAGGGCTCAGCCAAAGCTTCCAATATCTACAGAAATCCAATCCTTCCAGTCAAAAACACTCCATCGAATGCGCTAATGCTCCTTACTTTGTATCTAACTCTCTATTCTCTTGCACCAAGATTTCCTTGTTCCCCTAAGTTTCTAGAAGCTGCAAGATCCCGTTCTGATAAATTCCAAGCTTCAATTTCCTTATATCCAAATCCTTTAGTTTCCCAACTAACTCCATGGCCAGGAAATCCTCGCAAGACGGTTGAAGCTGAGGTGGCCAGTGGCCACTGGTTCTACTTAATGAAGTAACAATAGTGAAATGTTCTTCTTTGGAAGCTTCACCATTAGATGAATTTATCCCTCATGCTACTCATGTATTTATATTATATGTCTTGTTGTATTTATGACAATTTTTACTTGTTAAAGTTGTCATAAAATTTGATCTAAATGAATCAAATAAAAGTATCTGTGGCAAATTTTATCGCAGATAGTTTCTGAACGCTTTATCGCACATTCAGTTACTCTTAAACTTATCACTAATTCTAGATCCTACATTTATGGTATTTACAAAAACAAATACATGAATAAATGTATAAATAAAAAAACCTCAAAAAGGGAGCCCTACACGTGGAGCACACGTGTGCTTAATGGTAGCTGATAAGCAAGGTAATCCTATACTAAGCCGGCTAAATTTCTCAAAATTGTGGTCACAACCTTTTCAGATGGATTTTGTACAGTACAACTTTCAATTATTTAAAACCTGGGGAATAAAACCAACTCTGGTTGAGAGTTTAAGAGAGTTCATTAATAGTGAAAGCACACTAGCGATGGTACCTGGTTAATCTGCACCCTCTCTCCCAGGATGTCGGCACCACCAACCAACTTGTAACTCTCTCGCCAACCCATTCATTGACCTGATTATCCTAAACCAAGAAACACATAATGGCCAACCACATTCAATTGAAATATATATAGTTTTTTTTTACTTTTCCTTACCTCTACGTATGTTGCTTTGATTAATATCTCAACGATTTTCGGTTAACCTTGTGTATTATTCACTTGCCTAAAGAAGTGTAAGTTTTATTTCAAAACATTATTCTAGCAAAATTGATATTTTGGGGCGTCCACTAGGATGTAAAACCTAAGTGTTCCCCTAAAGGGTCAAATCACATACTAATAGATTAAGAGCTAGTCTTGAGATCATGTTTTTTTTTTTTAAATCGATTCAATTTTGTGTATCAGTTCAATTTTCTATATCGATTCCATTTTTTATATCGATTCAATTTTCTATATCGATTCAATTTCCTATATCGATTTCATTTTCTATATCGATTCAATTTTCTATATCGATTCAATTTTCTATATCGATTCAATTCCCAATATCGATTCCATTTTCTATATCGACTTCATTTTCTATATCGATTAAATTTCCTATATCGATTCCATTTTTTATATCGATTTAATTTTCTACATCGATTCAATATCCTATATCGATTCCATTTTCTATATCGATTAAATTTCCTATATCGATTCCATTTTCTCTTAATCAATTTAGCTGCTGCCCACCCTTGTTGGAATATTTTCGCAGAAAGTTATTTTAAGAAAATTATTGACAATGGACTTTTTCGCCATGGGTTACCTTCCAACAAGGAAGTCAGATAACCGATAGTGTTCTTTCTGTATAGACAGGTAGTGTAACTGTATAGATCGATTTCTTTATTTTATTGTTTAAATGGCTGTCTCTCTGTGTTTTCCTCTATTTAATCAAATATCTGCTCGCATCTGACAGTGTTCAATCCCCACTACTGCATTCACGAGGTGTTCACTTATCGTTTAGTTTCAAGCAAATCACAAAATTAGGATTGTAAAAGTTGTCGTTAGAGAAAATGCGTAAAAACAGTCACACCTGGATTGCTTTTAATTTTTTTAAGGCACGTTTTGAGGTAGCTGTTTGTGTGACGTCAACAACTGAATGGATTAGAAACATATACATGAACGCTAACTTTGGAAAATTTTCGTTGGAAAGAAGTTTTGAAGTCTGTTAAACGGATAATTTAATTTTCACACAGTTTCCTTATATTCATAAGTTTGCCCGAGGAAAACTTTGCAAACATAATAAGAAAAGAGTGGGTGGGGGGTTTCGCAACAAGTCACCACTTCAATATATATGTCAGTGCAAGATGGCGCACCAACTCCAGCCGCAGTTCCTCAGTAATAATTACAATATTAATAACTGCGCTACAACAAACAGCCTACGCTCTTGCAGTTCCGGCGGTAGTCATACTGCACCGTGCATGCAACTTTGGTCACCTGCTACGCTAACCATCATTATTTTTGGACCAGCATCTTCCCTCTAAATTTGTAAAATGAAAAAAACAATTAAAATGTCACATCTCCCTAAAACAACCTCAAAGCCTTTTACCCGAGAAAAAGTTCTAAACGTACTAATTACATTGAAGAAAGAAGATAGAAGTATTCAATGAGGTACCAATCATAGATCTCAGTCAACGCGTGGTAACTACAATCCCTCACCACCGGTATTAAGTGTTTTACGCTTCTAAACGTACTAATTATATTGAAGAAAGTAGATAGAAGTATTCAATGAGGTACCAATCATAGATCTCAGTCAACGCGTGGTAACTACAATCCCTCACCACTGGTTTTAGATGTTTTACGCTTCTACACGTACTAATTATATTGAAGAAAGAAGATAGAAGTATTCAATGAGGTACCAATCATAGATCTCAGTCAACGCGTGGTAACTACAATCCCTCACCACTGGTTTTAGATGTTTTACGCTTCTACACGTACTAATTACATTGAAGAAAGAAGATAGAAGTATTCAATGAGGTACCAATCATAGATCTCAGTCAACGCGTGGTAACTACAATCCCTCACCACTGGTTTTAGATGTTTTACGCTTCTACACGTACTAATTACATTGAAGAAAGAAGATAGAAGTATTCAATGAGGTACCAATCATAGATCTCAGTCAACGCGTGGTAACTACAATCCCTCACCACTGGTTTTAGATGTTTTACGCTTCTACACGTACTAATAACATTGAAGAAAGAAGATAGAAGTATTCAATGAGGTACCAATTATACTAGATCTGCATTTTCGTTCTGTTTTAAGATTAGTTTTACGAGAGTAAGCTAATAATTGTAGTTAAAAAAAGTTGTGCTTTTTCACCAGACCATAAAACCGACCTTTTCATCTTTCTTGAAGGAAACTTCTTAGAGTGACCTAGGTAGCATTTCCGGCTGAGAGATAGGAAATGTTAATGAGGGCCTGTCAAAGGTCAGTACCTGCAGCCTGCTAGCTAGTATGTTGTCATTAAGTCTGCAGGTAGTAGACAAGGCTGTCTGGTAGTACATTCTACTAGCATCTTACGTTAAACACATTCATCTCTACAATTTACCAATTTCTATTACAAGTAGGGCCGGTTTCAAATTTTGGAATTTAGTTTTTACTAGAAATTGGTGCAAGATGGGTGAAATTTTTAAATGTAAAATCTTAAAACGATCAATAGCAAATTGCTCTAAAACGGGAGGGTCCCATTTTTGTTATTCTTGCTTGTAACAATAACTTTTTTAACTTCAAAAAAAAAAATCCACATCTAGGCGGCGACGACTAGCTAATTTAAAGTTCTTGCACAAACATTACATTAAAATTCGATGCCTAGATCGAGAATCGGGCCCAGTACCACGATAAATCTTGAACTTTGCGTATTCTTGGCATTTGGCTGGAATAGAAATAGAATTAGAAACAGGACAAAAACGGGTTTACTAAGAACTAGTAAACTGGACGACCAGTGGAGTAAGAAAACGTTAGAAGACTCTAAGGTTGTTTAAAGGATGCGCCCAGGTCCAATGAAATGGTAAGATTTATTAAGGAAGCGTTTATAAGCGATTTATTAAGGGATTAAGGTAGACTTCTTTGAAGTCTAAGGAAGTGAAATATTATAAGTAGCTGAAAAATAGTTTTAGTTCAAATAGTAATCAACCAGGGTCATGCATGGTTAGAAATGCAAGGTGTGTAATGGAGTTCATAAGATCTACCAAGATAGATTTGATTAGATTATCGGAGTGGGACCTATGCCCCACGGCACCGCAGCCACAAGAGGCTTATTGTGTCTTCCACTTTTTGGATCTAGTGGATGAAACCTCCCCTACTAAGATAGTTTGAGGACTTTCCCTACTAGTTCTTTTTGCGCTACTATCTCCTTTGGTCTCAAAGTTCCAAACGTTTCATAGCGCAAACCACTCGATTGCAACGCAATCACACAGCACGTGAGAGGTTGTTTCCTCCTCATCCTGACACAATCTGCACACCGGCTCCGAGCTGATAAGCCCCACCTTGTGCAGATGCTTCCTGAACCCCGTGAATAGGTCTGTAATCAGAATGATCTGATTTCTACCCAAGCACAGGGTCTGTTTAGTTCTTTGCTTAGGCTTCATAGTTTTGCTGTGTTTAGCATTTGGCTAAGATCACAATGAAGTTAATGAGTAATACTATCAATACATTCCAAAAATTAAGCTAATAAGTACAGATAAGAACAAAATGTAGTATCTGTTCATATCAGCTTAACTTTTTGAAATGTATTGACAGTATAACTGAAAAATGAATAATCGCAAAATGTTCAAATTTGATATTTCGATTTTTGATGCCCTTCATCGGACCTAAAAATAGGATTGTGGACCCAAAGTGCCTCTTAAATCAAATGATTCAGTTTTTTTTTATTTTCTCAAAAACGTATCCAGCGATTTCTCTTATACTCGTTTTGCTTAATGTTGTTTTACAACGTTTGTTTGAGTTGTTTTTTTACCGAAAAGTTTGATTAGGGGCACTTTTGGGGCACCCCTGAGGGTCCTGCTTTCCCCTTATGGGTCATTTCAGTGGATAATGGATCTTATTATCACTATTAAATATAAGATAAATTTATACTCAAGATCCCACACTAGAATCGGAGGTTTTTCCATTTTTAGCGTTTTTTATTTTTTCAATGTTACTTTTGATATTTAAGTCCACTAGTTTTTAGTAAAAATTCGAGAAAATTGCTGTGGCAAGAGTTAGTTTTCCGTAAATTTTTTTTGAATGATTTTCGAAAGTTAGTCTCACCTATAGTTCTTACTCAGAAGTAAAAGTTGCGTAGGTCTGTCCGTATTTTGAATTTAATAATTTTTTTTTAGTAATAATAATTATGTTAGGATTTAATATGTGGTTTTGTACCATAATAATATGTTTGGGCCAGGTTGTGGTTTTCCATTATGGGCACAGAATACGGTAGGTTATTAATACATTTTTTTTTTTTTGTATTTATCCTACGCCAGTACTTTAGATGAGAATCAATTCCTTTACTTCCGTTTACCTAATTACACAGATAAATAGCACTATTATGTCATTCACCAGGATTATTCACCGTCAGCGATAATTTTGAATGGGTTGATCAGATGTTTTGCTTGTGATGAGCTCACTTTCATCCCAATGCATTAAGGAATTTCCTACCTAAACTTGGGTGGTGAAGTTTTTCAAAGACAGAGCATTTGGGACTTCTTCCAGCAGGGTTTTCCTTATCTAATTCTCCCTCTAGGTCATCTCTTGTAATTTTTCACTTCAACTGCCTGCATTATTCTTCCAGTTCGGCTTTAGCTTATAAACTGTTGCTAAGGCAGCGGCAGGATGCAACACTTTCTTCGTTTATACTATTAAATGATCCCTTTCACATTAAAATGACTTTGGGCACCTGATGAACGTTATCCAGGCTTATTCCTTGTTTCCTTGTTTAATGGGCTTTCTAACGGTATATCATTTTCCAGGATTCCTTTTATCTTCGTATGAGAAATTACGTTTGTTTTACAAGAAAACGTGTTCACGAGCACTCAAGAGTGTTACTTATCAAGTTGTTTAATTCATTGAAAACTCTTTTAGATGGGCCAGTAGTCAATTTTTAAAGTAGGTTGACTTAAAATAAGGAATTCAAAGGTTACAAATTGCACTTTAAACATTTACTTCTGATCTCTCTGAAATATTTGAGAAAATATTTTAAACAAGTACTATTTTTATAAACAAAAATTCATATGTACTTACTCCAAATTACAATTTCACACACAACTACACTGTTGAAAAAGAAAAGAAGGTGAATAAACCTTATTTTTTTATTTAAGTGCAATTTGTAACCTTTGACTTACTTATTTTAAAACAATCTACTTTAAAAATTGACTACTGGTCCATCTAAAAGAGTTTTCAATGAATTAAACAGCTTGATAAAGTAACACTGTTGAGTGCTCGTGAAAACACGTTTTCTTGCAAAACAAACGTAATTTCTCATATAAAGATAAAAGGAATCCTGGGCAAATGATATACCGTTTGAAAGCCCATTAAACAAGAAAACTTTTTATAAAAAGTGCCAGCACCTAGGTCTTATGATGATCACATAAGGGTAATGAGTTTTTCTTAAAAATTTCGATTACTTTTATTTTTCCAGTATCCAGGAGGAAGATTGAGGCTGTTTGGAGAACAATTTATGCTTCAAAATGGTATCAATTCTTAGAAAATTTATCTGTCTTTCTAACCGTGTCATCAAAATTGAATTCAGACTAAAACTTTCTGAGTAATAACATTTTTATTGGAAAAAAGTAATGATTTTAGAAAAAAAATATAAAGTGACGTCGCTCAAGAACAGTGGAAAATATGAAGTTGGCCAATACGTCATTGAACTCCACTTTAGATGTACTACACACAGTAGGCCTATGGACAATACTTACTGGTTCACCCTGTATAGATTAGTTTTGCAATAAGGGAGTTTTGAATCGGATAAATCATATTCCTGTATTATTAACTTAGTTTACAAAAAATGTAACAAGAAGAAGAACAAGAACATTTTATGAAAATGCCGTTTTTGCTCATATTTAGCAACTTTTTTTCCCGAAATCAAAAGATCTGGGTTGTTGCAAAAACATTACAATTATAAAGGAGGATTTGCTCTATATTTTAAAGAAAATTTGGGAATTTTATCTTTTATATAAAAAGAGAATCAAATTGTCAAAGTTGGGTGTTTTTTAACGTTACATTTTTTCGTGCAGTTTTTGACGATCAACCCTTATACAACTGTCCTACCGGACTGTTTTAATTAAATTTTAGAGGCATCATTGGTTTGTATTAAGAATCATAGCTTGAGTATCGGAGTATAGGTTGCAATTTAGAATTGCAGAAAGTGGTATGAGGTAGCACAGCCCACCCGGCGCGGCTTCTTCTGCACACGGGCAGTCTCACCTGTTGAATGCACTCTATCAGCGGTAGAAGGGGTAAAGCTAGCTAGACTGCAGCTGCTTGCAGCGTGTTGCTCTATGCAATGAGACCGCGATCGCCTCCTGTTGGGGAAGGCTGGTCAGTGAGTGGTGTTGGCATATGTAGGACAGTAATTACCTGACCATAACTGTGTCAGCACTTTAGTTCAGTCTGTTCTAACTTGAGCCAATCTGTTAACTGCATCTCTTCACTTTCTCCTGTTGCAACTAGTTCCCATTTTGGTTAAACATTTTGCCAGATTTAATCGTTTCAATTCCATGTGAATAGAGGTGAGGTGAATAGTGGTTTATCGTGAATATTTAACCAAGAGCTGCAATTTTTTTTGCTAGCTTTCAACTTTTCTATAGTTTTTAAGAACACAATGTACCAATTCCTCAAGAACATGCATTTCATGTACCTTGTACTTGTCTAATCACTTTTTTCAACAGCTTGTTTTGTCAATTATTGCAGAAAAATTTAATGTAACAAAGCATATAGGCCTGGTAATCCCAGATTTGGCCTATGACACATTTTGAAACCAATTCTTGCTCTATAAACTTCTAACTTTATAGCAAAACTTATTTCAAGTTATTGTATCTGATATTAAATCTAGACAAAAAGTAGGTCCTTGGCCCATGATGTTTCAGGGATCCCTTCCTTAAAATCATTTTTAATCTACATCAGCATTTCCTAACGTTTTTTGGCTCGCGCACCACTTGGTAGTACATCATGCTAAATTGCACCACTTCGTATAAATGATTGTATTTCGTGAAATTTGTTATTCCGAGTGTGTTATTTTGTTATTATTACATTTATTTGTATAGAGATACAATGTACATATCTGTTACAAAGCAGTTCAAGTTCATGTTCACTTTATAAACTTTGTAAAGTGTAAGATCTTAGTTTTAAAACTTTTTTTTTAATTAATTAAAAATTGCGTACTTATTTTTCTCTTCAAGATTTTTAATTAATTTACTTATATTTGTGCCCAAATCTTCTAAATTAATTTCTTTTAAGCATTCAACTACCTGTAAGTACCAATTAAATTTAATGTTGCTTGGATAGAGCTTACTCATTACAATCCAGTCTCTTTAAGCAGATTTTTTACATAGTTATCATTTAAGTTCTGTCACATGATAATTCTATTAAATTTTCTTTATCTTTTATCGATAATGATGTAGCTTTTCCTAAATTTTCACTATTATGCATTTTCATTACAAATAGAAAGCCAACCGTAAAACTCGAGAAAGTCTTGATTGGGATTGGTCAAAATCAGTTATGTAATTAGATGCATTTATAAAACTTAACAAAGTACTCTTTTGTGGTTGTAGTAAAGACTATGTGGTTGAAGCATCGTTTGTTAAACAAATGTACTAAAATGACAAAATTTCAAAAAATATTTTTTTCTTTTAATCGAGATTTGCGTTGAATGAACAATGCGCCACTGAGATTAAAATATGAGGGAACCTGTTTTAATGGACATATATGAGAGATGAGTACAGTCTTTTCAGAAGTGTAGCTCAATATGGCACCCAAATTAAGGGATTAAACACACTACTTTGAGAAGGGGATGCGACAGGGTACTGCAATCTCAAAGATCTACTGTGCCGCCATTGCTGACCCTTTTAGCACACCATCTGTATCCTAGATGATGGATAAATCCACGAACTAGAAAGAGTTCTAAGAAGAGTATGGTCTTTCTACAGCACTAGGTAATCACCCAGGTACCTGGAAATCTTTCTTGAATAATGACACTGCAGTCAGTTGGGGAAGAATATTAAGGTTTCAACCATCTTCTTACCAAATCTGTAAATGCTATCCACCATTCTATAGACTCAACTTCCACTAAGATAAGTTCTAGACAGATCTTCGCCTGTCTCAGACCAAAAATGACTGGCCGAGAGTCTTCTGCATCCTTCTTCAGCTCCTGGCTAATGAAAACCATCGTCTGCCTCCCAGAAAAGAGTTTAGGCTTCTTAAATATGGGGTTTTGGTGTCTTGTCTTGCCAGGCGAAAATCCTGCCAAATCAGTCCCCTGCACGGACCCGGCACCAATAATCTAATGAAGGAACAATACAGTACAGTTTCTTTTTGACTTACACCTGAGTTTTAGTTCTTTTCTTAGATTGGGGATATTTCAGTTTTAATTATAAGAAGTTGGTTTAATGCATTTATTTATTTAGATGAAGTCTGCGTATCTGATGCTCTTTAACCCCCAAGTTAAAGCTGACCAGTAGGACCGTATTACCATCAAATTCTTTTAGAGCCACCAATTGAAGAAAATTATGCCATTTACTCTTACAGTAAGAACAAATGGGTTAGTGTGACTCGCATACATTCTCGAACGACAATGTTCTCTACACTCACTACTAACACTATCTCACCTAGTGGTGATCACCTCTCCCAAGTTCCAAAAGATGTAAGTAGCAATTTTTCCAAATTAAAAGCATTGCAGAAGTGCCAAGTGTGGCAATCTTTTGCTGTAGCACAACACTAAACTCAATACAACTCTATCATGGGTTCTGATTGCCTTTGAGAAACTAGACTGGCTAGCCGCCAGACACGGTGATTAAATCTTAAGGAGTTTACCCACACCAATAGCAAATGGTCGCCATTACTTTTTCTCTTTGGCCATAGTTGCAAGGTAGTGCTATCAAATTTGCGAAATTGAATTTACTTCGGCTGTAGAAAGATATACTCGTAAAATATTAATTAGAAACATTTCTCCGGCAATATTTTAATAAGTTAATTTATTTTGGTTCCGTCCGGGCAGCATTTCGGCAACTTCTTTGTCCTGATGCACCTAAACTGTCCGCATCTATTTTTTAGTCATTCTGAACTTTCAACTTTTATCTTCTAAGTTATTAAAATCTTTATTATTATTAAATATCCTTAGGTTTAGTTCTTAAATGTAGGACCAAAGTTGGTAGGTCCTGGCTTTTACATTTAAAATATGAGATTGGTTGTATGAATTGCCACAAACGGCGCTGAAAGCATACCAGCCGGGACGTATAAGCATGCCTCCTAAATCAGTAAAATCAAAAGGACCTTCTTTAAGAACTCCCTTTCCCACGAGAAAATTGAAAAACTTTAAAAATAAAAGGAACAATTTTCAAGAGTATCACGAAAAACTATTTAATTCACAACAGTTAAGTTGCATCTTCATGTACCGGGCAGTGACGATTGTGTAAAAAGAAGGTAATGTAAAGTAATCGCCTATTTTTTCAGGCGGGCTTTACGTCCAACTACCAATTAGGTGTCGTGGACGGTGGCGACTAGCAAACATACTTTACTGTAAATTTCTTTTATTAACCATTAAATAAAATCCAAGGCCTAAGACCGGGGAATCGGACCTATTATACCGCAATACATCTTAGCTTTGCGGGTCTAGCCTCTAACCGCTCGGCTACTGTGGCGGCTATAGTGAAAAAAGTCTAAAGTATTGTCTATTTTTTAAGGCGGGCTTTACGTTCAACTACCGATTAGGTGTCGTGGACGGAGGCGACTAGCAAACATACTTTACTGTAAATTTCTTTTATTAACCATTAAATAAAATCCAAGGCCTAGACTGGGGAAATCAAACCCAGTACCACAATACAACATAGCTTTGCGATCCTTGCCTCTAACCGCTCGGCTATCGTGGCGGCTATAGTAAAAGAAGTGTATTGTCTATTTTTTCAGGCAGGCTTTACGTCCAACTACTAATCAGGTGTCATGCTCGGAGGCGACTAGCAAACATACTTTACTGTACATCTCTTTTATTAACCATTAAATAAAATCCAAGGCCTAGAGACAGGGAATCGAACCCAGTACCACAATACATATTAGCTTAGGTAGGCGCCACGGTAGCCGAGCGGGTTAAGAGGCGAGACTTGCAAAGCTAATATGCATTGTGGTACTGGGTTCGATTCCCGGTCTTGGTCTTGGATTTTATTTAATGATTAAATGAGAAATAGTACGAAACGTACGTAAAGTACGTTTGCTAGTCGCTTCCGTCTACGACACCTAGTAAATGGTAGTTGGACGTTAAGCCCCGCCTGAAAAAATAGGCGATTACTTTACCTTATTAGCTTAGGTCTCGCCTCTAACCGCTCGGCTATTGTGGCGACTATAGAAGCGATACAAAATTTAAAGTTCTTTTAGGCAATCCAATATCTGAGAGGTCATTAGGACCAGACTTTTTTTTTGTTCAGTGCACTGCCGGACTTCGGGAAGTGTTTTCTCTCGTTACAGACAACACTGTCGCATCACCGGACAGTGGAGCTGTAAGAAGCTCCTAGGAAGAAGGGGATCAGAAAGCTAGAAGCTGGATTCGAACCTGGGATTTCCGCGTAGAAATCCACTAGGCCTAGCTATTGAAGTAATGCCTTCCTCTAAGGCAGTGATTATTGTTATTCAAGAGGCATCTAATTGAATAAATTCAATTTTGAAAATTTTAAAACGAACTTACTAGGAATCGGTAATTATATTTGCGGTAAGAGTGGGGGTAGATTTTTTTTTTCTTTTTAGAAGGAAATCATTTGGTCGGAAGTAAGAATTCCCTGAAGGGTTTTTTATCCTGTGTTGCCAGGATTTTGTTGAAACATATTTGCGGAGGGATGGGTTTGAGATAATACCGGCCGAATGTATATTGCATGACGTAGACAGCCAAAAGGAACATGTGCGCCAACATAGACAGACACACTTGACAAGTACGGCCCGTGTGAATTAATACCGTCTATATTGGCAGCACTGCTGTATGTATGATTCCTTGTATATGTTGTGGCTCGTTGCATTATTGATGTGATCAGAAAGAAACGGAAGCTCTAGTGGGCGGGCCTACTAAAAAGATTATTCCTCCTTAAAGCGCTATATATTCGATCAGGTGTCTTGATTCCCAAAACTAAAAGCATTCCATTTATGTATTCATTTATTTATCTGTGTGCACGTTCGACGAGAGAACAGGCACTCATACTGAAACCAAAACAAATTCATTTTCTGAGCACATAATCTCACACCCTACATCAAATCCAATTTTTACAATGAAAATATTTTTTGATAAAATAGTACTTTGTACTCTTAGAGCTTTATCTAAAAGGTTTTCAATTTTATTCTCCTTGGCAGCAATATTTAAAGAACAACTCTTTTAAGAAACTATCACAAAAGAAACTACGAACTATTTTTCTATTAAATAATTTGTACATTATTATTTTTTTGTTTTAAATGATTTAAGGCGCATCAACATCTAAGGTTATTGGCGCCCGGAGCTTTTTTCAGTGCACTGCGGCCTCCTGCCAGTGTTCTTTCGTTACAGACAACACTGTCCATCACCGGACAATGTTTGCTACTGAATAATGTACCAATTATTTAATTAATTAGTTAGTAATATGACTGAAAAGTTCGTGGTTTGAACATAAACTGTGAGTTAGAAACTTACGAATAGTTGTAAGAGTAAGTCGTATGTGTACTCACAAAATTATTTTCATTCACACAATTTTATATAATATTAACAAAAAATTTACAGTTTAAAAAGTTGATTAAACGCTAAAAGGTACACAAATCAGCAAGTACCCAACATTTCATTAATACTTCATTGATATTATTTAAGTAATTTTACTGCTTTAATTTTCATTAATATTGTTCAAAATTTATTAGATGTCCCAGACCCTTATGCTGGCCTTTTTATTCAAAATAACTTTTTAGTTATAATAATGATAAAATGTACATTACATCTTCGTAAATAAATAGGCACTTTATTTTAACTCTATTCCAAATTATTTTTCTGATTTATCTTTATGATGCCCTTCATTAATCATATACTCATGCACATTAAAATAGAAAAAGATAATTAATTGGTTACTTAGAAATATGAATCATGGAATCAAAACAAAAATTTGAATCTTCAATTCGTCTAACAAAAGTATTCCAGAGCAGAAATTACATACAGTTAATAACAAGTAAATTATTCAACAATATTTATTGATTTCTCAGTTGTAATTTACTGTAGTCCCTTTAATTGAGTACTTGCAGTAAAATACTTTTAATAATTAGCTGTCCTAAAAATATACATATATCTTCATCTATTTTATAATACATATACATAACATTGTGGGAAGAACACCTAGATTAAGAATGTACGAGGGTCGTTTGAAAAGTCCGTGCAAAAATAAAAACTACTTAATTTTTTGGGGTAAACCTTTTTTATTTTTCAACATAGTCTCCTTTTAGGCTTATACACTTCGTCCAACGCTGCTCTAGTTTGTTGATCCCTTCCGAATAATAGGATTTGTCCAAGTCTGAAAAATAGCCATTCGTTTCTGCAATCACCTCCTCGTTTGAATAAAATCTTTTTCCCGCCAGCCATTTCTTCATATTGGGGAACAAATAGTAGTCCGAGGGAGCCAAGTCTGGAGAATAGGGGGGGATGTGAAACGAGTTGGAACCCTATTTCCATTAATTTTGCGACCACAACTGCTGAGGTGTGAGCTGGTGCGTTGTCGTGATGGAAAAGGACTTTTTTGTGAGCCAATCGTGGGCGTTTTTCTTGCAGCTCGGTTTTCAAACGGTCCAATAACGATGAATAATATGCACCTGTAATAGTTTTACCCTTTTCCAGATAGTCGATGAGGATTATTCCTTGCGACTCCCAAAAGACAGTCGCCATAATCTTTCCGGTCGAAGGAACGGTCTTCGCCTTTTTTGGCGCAGATTCCCCCTTGGTAACCCATTGTTTAGATTGTTCTTTGGTCTCAGGAGTGTAGTGATGTATCCATGTTTCATGCACAGTGACGAAACGACGCTTAAAGTCCTGCGGATTCTTCTGGAACAGCTGCAAACACTTCACACGATTTCGTTTTTGGTCAAGCGTGAGCAATCGCGGCACACATCTTGCGGATAGCTTTGTCATGTCCAAATGTTGATGCAAAATATTATGTACCCGTTCATTCGAGATGCCCACAGCACTAGCAATCTCACGCACCTTTACTCTTCTGTCATCCATCACCATATCATGGATTTTATCAATGATTTCTGGAGTAGTAACCTCAACAGGGCGTCCAGAACGTTCAGCGTCACTTGTGCCCATATGGCCACTCCGAAAATTTTGAAACCACTAATAAACTGTTCTAATCGAAGGTGCAGAGTCACCATAATGTTTATCAAGCTTCTCTTTAGTCTCCTCAGGTGTTTTGCCTTTCATAAAGTAGTGTTCAATCAACACGCGAAATTCTTTTTCGTCCATTTTTTGAAAATCACTCGACTTCGTCGATTCAAACGAATGCCAAACACAAAGAAATAGACCGATCTGGCTGAAACTTGGTGTGTGTTCTTGCAAGAGATGCTACTAACTAAACATAACCTCGATACGCGCCAGTAGTGCTATCTCTCTGACTTTGCACGGACTTTTCAAACGACCCTCGTAATTGAAAAAAAGTATACCATTCAATATTAACCCAGATTAATTATTACCTATTACTTTTAACCCTTGACTACTACATAAAGTAAAGTAACAATCAATTGTAAAATGAACAAATACCGACGATTTTTATTTAAAATAAATAAATAAATAAATAAAATAAACAAAATCACTTGATGTATGTTGGTATGCATTTAAAAATATATATATATATATATATTTTCGATGTAAACTTCATTTCACCAATCTTGACATGATCGCAATTCAAACTCTTACCAGCATCAAGAGGGAGAAAGAAAGTTAGTTCCAACCTTCTTGTTAAGCATCAAGTTGCAGACATGCTGTCATCATTCTTGTACATCCCTTTCTCATCTTTAAATGATGACAGTAACTTCAGTACTTAAAGAAACCTTCTAAGGGCTTGTATATTGTATATGTTGTATGAAGTACTACTACATATCTATGTTAAGAGTAATATAGGAGAAGTGTAAAGTGTGCGATTCAAGCGGGGATGGAATAGGAACTTACAAACATTGTGGAAGGGCAGGCAGTCGTCCCTCAAATCGTATTCGTCAAATATATGTTTTTGGTCGATTTTAATTTCCTATGTGGAGTGTAGAAGATATTTAGCGGTGATGTGGGTCTAGCAGTGAACCCACACCCATCAGCCGAGCGCCCATGGGTACTTTTTAATAAACACTCGCCACCTTGGCAAACCCACTAAACTCAGTTAGTAGTGTCTCTATGCCAACAAATATGATATGGTCTTCTAATTTTTCTTTTTTTTAATAATTAAAAAAAAAACACAGCGAACAGCACATACTATGTTAACTTTCCTTCTCTTACTGCCAAAAAAAAGGAGTGTTGCGATCGTGTTAGGAAATTTAGAAATATTATTCTGGTGTGAAGCTAATTTGAAATTTAAAATTGTGTTTATTTAAAACTGAATAGCTCCAGCTTCTTCTACAACACCTGACTAACCACTCTCCTATTCGCTGAATGCGCGCTGAAGAAATGAGGAATGATAAATATGGTGGTGTAAATGAGTTTATAAAATTGTGTATTTTTCGCGTGTATTCAACAACCGATTAAATTTCTGTACTATTAATGACCAAAGGGAAGGGATTAGCTATGAGGTTAGCATACTGGATTCCCACGCGGAGGTCCCGGCTTCGAATCCAGCAGCTGACCCTTAGATTTTCTCTTCCTAGGAGCTTCTTACAGCTCACTGTCCGGTGATGGACAGTGTTGTCTGTAACGAGAGAACACTGTCCGGAGGCCGGCAGTGCACTGGAAAAAGCTCCGGGCGCTAATAACCTCAGCTGTTGATGCGAAAAAAAAGAAAAAAAGGTTAATGACCAAATAAAACTTACTAATTAAAACTGAATGAAGTGTCCAGGGATTAAACACAGCAAGACTATGATGCCTTGGCTGTCTAAACGAAGAACCGAAGGATTAGCTATGCTGTTAGCGCACTGGACTCCCACGCGGAGGTCCCGGGTTCGAATCCAGCTGCTGAACCTTAGTTTTTTTAGATTGGTACTAAATTCAGAGAAGTAAGTCCAAATTTCATCATGGGTGGTTGATGGGTGATCGACAATTTTTTGTTATTCTTATGTGAGTTTAATTAAGATTAAGATTATAATAGCGGGACGGAACTTATGCCCCACGGCACCGCAGCCCAAAGAGGCTTATTGTGCCCTTTGGATCTAACAGACGAAATCTCCCCGACTAAAGAGGCTGAGGACTCTCTTTAGTTCTTTTTGCGCTACTATCTCCTTTGGTCTCAAAGTTCCAAAATGTTCCACAGCGCAACCTCTCGATAGCAATGCAATTGAACAACAAGTGAGAGGTCGTTCCCTCCTCTTCCTGACACAATTTTGCCCGAGTAAATCAGCCTCACCTTGTACAGATGCGTCCTGAACCTACCGTAACCCCCGTGGATAGGCCTGTGATCAGAGTTGATCAGATTTCTACCGTAATAACTAACTAACTGAAAATACATTGAATTCATATGAATGTAATGTACATAAGAGTGTACTGAAGGCTCCATAAGGTAGCCGAGCGGTTAAGAGACTAGATCCGCAGAGGTAAGATGTATTACGGTGGTACTTGGTTCGATTCCCAGTCTCTAGGCCTTAGATTTTATCTGTTTAATATGAGAACTTTGTAGTAAAGTATGTTTGGCAGTCTCCTCCGTCCATGATAACATATCTAATTGGTAGTTGGACTTAAAGCCTACCAGATAAAACGTCCAGTAAGCCTAGAGCCTAGAAAGTGAACAATCCAAGGAAACGATGGACTTTGCAATTTCAGCAACACATTTAACTTTATTAGAATATAAATGCCAAGAACGATCTATTTACTTCGATTCACTTCGAATGATCATTTTCTAGCTTGTTAGCTGCAGACTTTTTTTTAAAAAAAAAAAACTCATCTTTCTCTATTTGCCAAGCGCTTATCTTGTATCGATTTTTCCCCCCATCAGTCGCGATTACAAAAACAGAGCTGGGCATCAATGAAAAGTATTATGATCTATGAATGCAAACCTAGCAATATTTGATGAAAAGTATGAAACACTACGAGAGAGACACGAATAATAGAGAGAAAAATATAGCATTAAATTTCCACTCCTCAGCACTCCACTATGCATTCAGTAAGAACAATTCTAGAATTATGAAAAAGTAAATGTATGTACGAGGGTCGTTTGAAAAGTCCGTGCAAAAATAAAAACTACTTAATTTTTTGGGGTAAACCTTTTTTATTTTTCAACATAGTCTCCTTTTAGGCTTATACACTTCGTCCAACGCTGCTCTAGTTTGTTGATCCCTTCCGAATAATAGGATTTGTCAAAGTCTGAAAAATAGCCATTCTTTTCTGCAATCACCTCCTCGTTTGAATAATATCTTTTTCCCGCCAGCCATTTCTTCATATTGGGGAACAAATAGTAGTCCGAGGGAGCCAAGTCTGGAGAATAGGGGGGATGTGAAACGAGTTGGAACCCTATTTCCATTAATTTTGCGACCACAACTGCTGAGGTGTGAGCTGGTGCGTTGTCGTGATGGAAAAGGACTTTTTTGTGGGCCAATCGTGGGCGTTTTTCTTGCAGCTCGGTTTTCAAACGGTCCAATAACGATGAATAATATGCACCTGTAATAGTTTTACCCTTTTCCAGATAGTCGATGAGGATTATTCCTTGCGAATCCCAAAAGACAGTCGCCATAATCTTTCCGGCCGAAGGAACGGTCTTCGCCTTTTTTGGCGCAGATTTCCCCTTGGTAACCCATTGTTTAGATTGTTCTTTGGTCTCAGGAGTGTAGTGATGTATCCATGTTTCATGTTTTGGTCAAGCGTGAGCAATCGCGGCACCCATCTTGCGGATAGCTTTGTCATGTCCAAATGTTGATGCAAAATATTATGTACCCGTTCATTCGAGATGCCCACAGCACTAGCAATCTCACGCACCTTCACTCTTCTGTCATCCATCACCATATCATGGATTTTATCAATGATTTCTGGAGTAGTAACCTCAACAGGGCGTCCAGAACGTTCAGCGTCACTTGTGCCCATATGGCCACTCCGAAAATTTTGAAACCACTAATAAACTGTTCTAATCGAAGGTGCAGAGTCACCATAATGTTTATCAAGCTTCTCTTTAGTCTCCTGAGGCGTTTTGCCTTTCATAAAGTAGTGTTTAATCAACACACGAAATTCTTTTTCGTCCATTTTTTGAAAATCACTCGACTTCGTCGATTCAAACGAATGCCAAACACAAAGAAATAGACCGATCTGGCTGAAACTTGGTGTGTGTTCTTCCAAGAGATGCTACTAACTAAACATAACCTCGATACGCGCCAGTGGTGCTATCTCTCTGACTTTGCACGGACTTTTCAAACGACCCTCGTATATATAGTGAAAGATATCGATTAATTAATTACAGAACAGATGAGAATAACAAATCGAATATATATTTATAACCACATAATAATCAAAATCCAATCAAGAAGGCAGCACAAACCGCTATTAAAATCAACTGATTGTAAACCATAACAGAATATAACCTCTAAATAGAATACACCTAACACACAGCGCACCATCATTTTATTATATCAGCCTGTCATACAGGCATTCATCTGTTCACGTCAAACAATTGGCGTGTAAGAAAGACTAGATTTAAATACCTACGCCTAACAAAGTTTAAAGTATACTTGAAGAAAGTATAATAAGTCTAGTGTAGGAAGAAAGTATGAGATGCTATTGGCCCTAAGTAGCTAGTAAAAAGTCATGAAAGTCAAGTTTTAAGAAAGAAATTTGTGAATAAGACAGTGATAATTGTAGTAAAACGATAAGCGCTTAGCAGCAGATTTTTATCTCTAAAGAATGTTCAACACAGTGTTTGCGTCGATAAAATATTTGTGCAGAAAATATGGCAGCAGTTTCTGGCGTGTCAATCGACGTGACAACCGGCTTTACGTGACTTGCCTTGGCTAGACGCCACAACAACAATTCCCATGCGAAATTAAGCAAAAACTATAAATAATCATTACTTTATTTTAGAAAGCAGTAAGACCAAAAATTGGGCCAAAATTTAGACCCCAAAAAAAGCAATTTTTTTCATCGGTAATCAACGATACGAACAAAATGTTATTTAACGCATCATTTGAGTGCGTTTTTATGACGGTCAATCTACATGATATTGATGCCACGCTAACATATGGTTAGTAAACATTGCAGGTGCTAAAAAAAGATCTTTAGGATGTGGAATTTTTTAATAATTAATTTTATACTGGTAAAACAGTTTCAAAGTTAAGACTAGCACTGCACAAATCTATCATTTTGATTTTCTACATATCTTTTTTTCTAAAAAGCGAGTTTTTTGTACACCTAATAGCAAGATGGCGCTGTCTTCTTTAAATATTTACCATCACTAAATCGAATTCACTCGCCATAATGGGATCATCAACAAAATTCTGAGCGAAAAGAATGAAGATAACGACAATTTTTCGCAGACTGTTATAAATAATTGTCTTCAACGAGGTTCTTGTTTAATAGGCTGTAATTGCTTGCAATAACACTTCAACTATGCCAGAATATCTCACTAAAAGCTACTTATCTCCAATATAAACAGTCCCAACTTTTATTAATCTACCATTCTTCAGAATCAAAAATAAACGGACAATGTGAACTGAATTAGAATGTTAACTGACTTATCTAGTTTAATGCTTTTTAAAACCAGGTAGAACCGTTGATAAGAAATTATGCCTATCATTTTTATTTTCAAACATTTTTGCCTAATAAATAATCAATTTCAGAATATTCTGTAGACATCAGGGACGATTCACTTACAATTTATCATTATTATCATCTAAATTTGGCAAAATTAGGTAGACATTTACCGTTGATGCAACTTACATGCCTAAGAACGTTTTTATTTTTTTTAAAATGATTTAATGCGCTTCAACAGCTGAAGTTGTTGGCGCCCGGAGCTTTTTTCAACGCACAGTAAGAAGGAAGAGCTGTAAGAAGCTCCGAAAGAGAAAATCTAAGGGTCAGCAGCTGGAATAGTAATAGGATAATTACTATTATTATTATTACTATTATTATTATTTAATATACGTAAACGTATATAGCGCATCAACTGCCTAAGCTATAAGTGCATTTATTTATTTTACCATATTTTTTTGTTATTATTGTGCCCCAAATGATGGCAGAATATCTATTTTCTTGCGCCTACTTCAGAGACTTCCTTAAACGTACCCTAGTTATGTCTCTCTTGACTACTATGTAGCTAGTAGACAGAGCAGGTTTGCCCAAATTCCTAAGCTATAGTTTGTCTGCCAAATAAATTTTCTAGAGATTAAAGCAGTGGCCTGAAATAGTAAAGTAATCGCCTATTTTTTCAGGCGGGGCTTAACGTCCAACTACCAATTACGAGGGTCGTTTGAAAAGTCCGTGCAAAGTCAGAGAGATAGCACTACTGGCGCGTATCGAGGTTATGTTTAGTTAGTAGCATCTCTTGGAAGAACACACACCAAGTTTCAGCCAGATCGGTCTATTTCTTGGTGTTTGGCATTCGTTTGAATCGAGGAAGTCGAGTGATTTTCAAAAAATGGACGAAAAAGAATTTCGTGTGTTGATTAAACACTACTTTATGAAAGGCAAAACGCCTCAGGGGACTAAAGAGAAGCTTGATAAACATTATGGTGACTCTGCACCTTCGATTAGAACAGTTTATAAGTGGTTTCAAAATTTTCGGAGTGGCCATATGGGCACAAGTGACGCTGAACGTTCTGGACGCCCTGTTGAGGTTACTACTCCAGAAATCATTGATAAAATCCATGATATGGTGATGGATGACAGAAGAGTGAAGGTGCGTGAGATTGCTAGTGCTGTGGGCATCTCGAATGAACGGGTACAAAATATTTTGCATCAACATTTGGACATGACAAAGCTATCCGCAAGATGGGTGCCGCGATTGCTCACGCTTGACCAAAAACGAAATCGTGTGAAGTGTTGCAAGGACGGTTTGCAGCTGTTCCAGAAGAATCCGCAGGACTTTAAGCGTCGTTTCGTCACTGTGGATGAAACATGGATACATCACTACACTCCTGAGACCAAAGAACAATCTAAACAATGGGTTACCAAGGGGGAATCTGCGCCAAAAAAGGCGAAGACCGTTCCTTCGGCCGGAAAGATTATGGCGACTGTCTTTTGGGATTCGCAAGGAATAATCCTCATCGAATATCTGGAAAAGGGTAAAACTATTACAGGTGCATATTATTCATCGTTATTGGACCGTTTGAAAACCGAGCTGCAAGAAAAACGCCCACGATTGGCCCACAAAAAAGTCCTTTTCCATCACGACAACGCACCAGCTCACACCTCAGCAGTTGTGGTCGCAAAATCAATGGAAATAGGGTTCCAACTCGTTTCACATCCCCCCTATTCTCCAGACTTGGCTCCCTCGGACTACTATTTGTTCCCCAATATGAAGAAATGGCTGGCGGGAAAAAGATTTTATTCAAACGAGGAGGTGATTGCAGAAACGAATGGCTATTTTTCAGACTTGGACAAATCCTATTATTCGGAAGGGATCAACAAACTAGAGCAGCGTTGGACGAAGTGTATAAGCCTAAAAGGAGACTATGTTGAAAAATAAAAAAGGTTTACCCTAAAAAATTAAGTAGTTTTTATTTTTGCACGGACTTTTTAAACGACCCTCGTAGGTGTCGTGGACGGAGGCGACTAGCAAACATACTTTACTGTAAATTTCTTTTATTAACCATTAAATAAAATCCAAGGCCTAGGACCGGGGAATCGAACCCAGTACCACAATGCATATTAGCTTTGCATGTCTCGCCTCTTAACCCGCTCGGCTACAGTGGCACCTCATTCGCACATTACTCCAACCTTTCTCTAACTAAGTATCTATTCCTTTAGTTTTACGCAATTCCAGATATTAGTTTACTGGAAAGTAGAAATTTTTCAGTTTAAATAAAATATAATTACGTAAACTACGGTCATAGCAAATCGTGCAAAACCGCATAACTTCCTTGATAACACGAATTTTGCAAATTTTCTTCAAAAACTTTGCGTCGTTAATAAATGTTATTTATTTATTTATTTATTTATTTATTTGCAAGACGGGCAATCACCCAGTTACAAAGAAATATAATTTAAAATAACATTTAATAATAACTCAATATATAATAATTATAGAATATACATATATCATACATTTATACATATATATATCATAGAATAGAAATAAAGATAAAATAGAAATAATATATACACATAATTTACTTAATAGATAAACAAAATACTTCAAAATATGTACTATAAAATATACTTTAAAAATAGAAACTTTACTCAATTAATAAAGCTTTATATCACAAATAACCGGTAAGTTTTCCCTAGTACCAATCACCGCAAAATCAGCTATTTAACAAATGTTTCAACTCGATCATGTTGGTGTTGAATATATCAAAATCAGCGGGTAGATGATTAACTTGATCCGCAACTCTTGGAAAATAACTGAACCTACGATAATTGGTACTATGGCACACTTTAGAAAACACTTGTTTTTGTCTAGTACCGTCTGTTGGCACGTGAAAATTTAACAGTGATAAAAGTTCAGGGCAGTTTATATTATTATTTAGAATTTTGAAAATAAAATTTAAGTCTGTGGCTTGTCTACGAAACTGTAAAGTACTCAAACCAGTAAATTCCATTACATCATCGTACGGTACCTCCGTCATGACTTTTGTCTCTCGATACCAGAGCAATCTTAGGAATCTTCTTTGAAGTGATTCAAGTTTGTTGACGTAAGTTTTCTGATAAGGAGACCATAAAGCAGAGCAGTACTCAAGAATAGGTCGCACCATTACTTTGTAAAGGATAATTATGGTTCTGACATCTTTAAAGTTTCGAGTAGATCTAGATATAAAGCCAAGCATTGTATTTGCCTTTGTGACTATGGAGTTCATGTGGAGGTTGAATGAAAGGTTAGCACAGAACGTAACACCAAGGTCCTTCACTACATTAGATCTACTTAGAGTTGAAGCATGAAGAGAATAATCGAAGTTTGTACACGTCCGACTACGATGATAGGATACTACCTTACATTTAGAGATGTTTAGGCTCATATCATTTTCATCGCACCAAACACTCAGTCTATGAAGAGAGTTTTGGAGGAGGAGAAAGTCATCCGCAGAGTTAATGGCAGTATAAATCTTTAAATCGTCAGCAAAAAGCAGAAAGTTTACTGAATTGAGACATGTAGATATATCATTGATAAAAATTTTGAATAAAAAAGGGCCAAGAATAGAACCTTGAGGTACACCAGATGATACAAGAAATTCTTCTGACATTAGTGATTTGTATTTAACAGATTGATGTCTTGCGGTGTGGTAGGAGTAAAACCAGTCAAGTAGTGATCCATGAATTCCACAATGGGATAGTTTATGAATTAGTTTGGAATGATTGACACGATCAAAAGCTTTGGCGATTCAATTATGTGGATTCAATATTTTATTACAAGTTCCTAACAATAAAACTGTAATTATAAGAGAAACGTCTCCAGTACCTCAGTTCAACTTTACCATATGAAATTTTTACCACTAATTTGATGTTTATTTGTAATACAAAGATATAAAGTAAACCAGGAATTGGTTTTTGTTTAAAGAGTGGAACGATTTAGCAGCCCGTTGTGGATGCCCTCTGTTACTAGTGGTACAATAAATGCTGATAGATGGAAGAATGAGGTTTAGAGAATATAAACAATTACAGAATTAATTTTTGGCAAATTTGTAAGGATGGATTCAACTCTCGCAATGAAATGTACAGTACTCTCTCAAATAAGGGGTAATAATTACAGATGAAATCCGCACTAGTGATTAGAAGTACAATATTAAAGTGTAGAGGAGATATACCGAGTCGAGCGGCTAGAGGCGAGGTCTGTAAAGCTGTTATGATTGCAAAATAAAAGAAAAATAAGGAATTCACTATTTTTACTTAGAAGATAGAAATTTCTGCTTTAGTGAATTAATAACTGATCCAGAGATGAAATGTATACATAGGGTAGCCAGAATTTGAAGTTACGCTTGCAAAATTGAAGGAAAAGTAAAGAATACTCGTCTAGTTAGATAGATAGATAGATTAAACTAGGGCGGCCTCAGGGCCTACTCCACTGCGACCCCTTTGGATCTACGAGTATTATGGCTCCCCTCGCTCTAAAGCTCACCTGTCCTTTTAATCAGACTCTTGATGCTGGAGAGCGGCTTCTGGGTAAAGCTCACCAGGCCTTGGTTTTTCCTCCCCGAGAAGCAACATCCTTAGCTAGACAAGCCCTTCAAACTGACACAACACGTGCACTGCCGTTTCCTCCGCCTCCTGACAGAACCTACAAAGGCTATCCATCAGGACCATGCGATGCATGTGTTTTCTGAGCCTGCAGTGGCCAGTTAATAGGCCTACAATTATTCTAATAACCAGACGGCCTTGACGGATTAATTCTGCAGTCAGCTTTGGCGAGTAGCCCCTAATGAACTCCTTCGCCTGTCACTGCCCAGAGGTGGCCAACCACCACTCCTGAGACCTCCTCTGCACCCATAATTTAATTGCCATACTCTTAAGGCACTTGGAAACCCCGAAAAATAGGGCTCCGGGCTAACGAAGTCTACCGCAGCGCCTTCACGGGCCAGCGAATCCGCTTTTTATCCTGAATGACCGGGTACCCACACCAAAAAAACCTTATTTTGGTTACTGATTTTCGCCAGGGCACCCAGACAGTCCCGTACCAGCCTCAATATTACAGTAAGTAACTGCTGTAACTAAAAGTCATTTGAATTGTATTCGTAGCTCAGAGATCTGTGTTAGGTCTTTGCTTAAACGCAATGGCAGCTGATTATGAAGAGCAACAGTGAGTGTTCCACAAAGTTTAATCTTAATAGGGAATTCGCGAAATTTAATCGTAGTTATAGTATAAAGGGAAAATCGTGATAATTTTACGCATCAAATTGAAGTAAAACGCACTAATTGGTGACGGATTTCCGATAAAATACGATATCGATAGTTGCAAAACATATAATTAAGTTTTCAGTGACTTTTAACTTATATTATATTCACGCACAAACTAAGGCTTAATTTCTTTTTTTTATTTTTTTGTTTGTACACCTGCTACTTCCGGCCAAAATTGTATTTTCAAAAATTTGTCACAATTGCTATACTAGCTTCGACTATAGTAAGAGGATATCCTTACTCTGGCTATACAAGAGGATGTTGCGCTGGACTAGAATATCTGTGGGCTATAGGGCGACGTGTGGCCAGTGAGCCGTGAAATTTAGAAGATATCAAGGGAGCGCAGCCGGGCCTTTGACGTGCATTTCATGCACTGAATTCTGATCTCCTTGTATATGTCAGCATGTCTATATCGTATAGTAGCAGGAATAAGTTAGAAACAAGACTCCTTACAGTAAGCAAGAGAAAATAAACTACAGTTCTTTTGCTGCAATTTTCAAGGGTTTTAACCCTACACATTCATTCCAAACTTGGTGTTTTTTTTACTTTTCATTTTTTCCTCGTTTTCGAGCAGATTTTTGGTTTCTACCAGAAATACACTGCTTGTAGAACAGTCATGCCTCAGTTATCGCGGTTAATAGGGAGCAGAACCGGCTGCGATAAGTGAAAAACCGCGAAGTAGTGTCACTCTCTCATTTTTAACATACGGACATTTTTATTGTATATCAATAGGTGTATACGTTATCATTAGAACGTTAAAGAATAGTTTCAAACATGAAAATAAAATATTAATACATAAAATAATGTACGAGTATGTTATTTATACTATACGAGCGGCACTACCTATATTTTGAGCCTTGGCAACACTGAGTGGTGTCAGGTGCTATCTGACGTTTCCACTTGAAAGTTTGACATTTTTGACCATAACCTTCTTCCGAACGTTTTGTTATTTGAGCGCGATTTGTGTTGTCAACAGTCACTTGAAAATTGTGTCTCAGCGAAAAAATGGAATTAACTCATGAAAATTTTCGTGCAATGATTTATTACGACTTTCGACGTGGATTAACAAGTCCAAGAGTGCATCGATCAACTTACTTCCACTTTTTTGGCGATAAAGCCCCATCCTTTGCCTCTGTGAAACGCTGGTATAACGAATTCAATCGTGGTCGTCGTTCACTCACCGACGAAAGTCGTGAAGGTCGTCCAAAATCAGTTGTGTCAGAAAACATTGATGCTGTGCAAAAACTAATAATGCAAGATCGTCATGTGACATACTGTGAGATTGAAGCAACCTTAGGCATTAGTTCCACCAGCATACATAAAATATTGCATAATCATTTAGCCGTGAAAAAGGTTTGTTCTCGTTGGATCCCACATAATCTGACAAAATCTCAAAAAGATGCTCGTGTCGATTGGTGCAAACAAATGCTTAAGAAATACAATGGCGGTGCTTCAAAAGACGTGTATAAGATTGTAACAGGTGACGAATCATGGATATATGCGTATGAGCCGGAAACTAAACAGCAGTCGACTGTATGGGTGTTTCAAGGTGAACCAAATCCAACAAAAGTTGTTCGCGTTCGAAGCACTTCGAAACAAATGGCCGCCTGTTTTTTCGGAAAAACTGGTCATGTGGCAACAGTGCCTTTAGAGGAACGTAGAACGGTCGATTCTGAATGGTACACAACCATTTGTTTGCCGGAAGTCTTCGATGAAATAAGTAAAACAAACAAGCGCCGTCGGATCATTCTTCATCAAGACAATGCCAGCTGTCACACACATCTCGTCTAACAACCGACTATTTGAGCACTCAAAAAATCGAATTAATGGGTCATCCGCCGAACAGTCCTGATTTGGCACCAAATTTGACTTCTTTTTGTTTCCGAACGTCAAGAATAAATTACGTGGACAACGATTTTCGTCGGCAGAAGAAGCCGTTGATGCATTCAAAAACCATGTTTTGGAGATGGCTTTGACAAGTGGTTCGAACGCATGCAGAAATGTATAGGATCATAAAGGAGAATATTTTGAAAAACAATAAAGTAATTTCCAATGACAAATTACTGTTTTTTTATTATTAGGCTCAAAATATAAGTGGTGCCCTCGTACTCCCGAGCCGGGAGGGATATCAAATGGCGGGATGCTAGCAGCCAATCAGAGACGTGGATTTTGAATTGTGTAGGCACTCCCTTTTGCTGGCGTGCGGGCAATTTTTGCGCCATAATTCCTCAATTTTGAATTTTTGTACAGTTCGCAATGTACTGAGGCCGCGATAAATGAACCGCGAAGTAGCAAGGGATGACTGTAATTGCATTTAGAGAGTTCCAAGTGGTTTTAGACGAAAATTTTCATTTTTGTTTTATGATAACCAACGCGGATCAATTTACAAAAAAAAAAAACACCGTGCATGTACAATGAAATCTTAAAACAGAGAATCTGAATAAATACTTTTGTGTTATTTGAAAGTAATAATTGCGTAAAAGTAACAAAGGTTACTAGTAAAGATGGCGATCATGATCGCAGGTTATTGAAAGCAAACTATGTGGCTTGCAGTGGGTGTGGAAGGCGAGTGCTGTTGTTAGGGGTGGCCACGGCGGTGAGTATGATTTGGAAGCGGTCGCAGATAACTACCATCAATCTTGAGGACTTTACAGCTCTAAATCCCTTGTAAAAATGAGCAAAGTTTGGCTGGTAGTAGAATTGAGAGTGGGAGCAAGTTGTCCGTCCAGTCCTGAGTACACATCCATACCCAAGACCTTTTTACAAGCCTCAGTCAACTAAACGCTGGATACATTGCCTATTAGAATTAGCACTTTATTTACAAAATGGAAATCCTTTAACAGCCCAACTAGCTTTTTTTTTATTATAAATTAAAGTTCTGTTGTGTATTGTTAAAGAGAATTAAATGTGTTGCAAAAATTGAGTTCAAAGTTAAAAAAGAAATACGTAGAATAAACCACAAAATCTAGCTTTTCCTTTCATAATTTTTCACTGGGAAATCTCGTTTTGAACGAGATTTTTCGAATTTCACTTGTTTCCATCTGAAACGGTCGTTTTGGCGCTATCTGTTATCGAAAAAGTGTTTTAAATTGACCTCTTGCTTTCTCAATCTTTAACTAGCGCCCTTAACCCTTGAGGAAAAAACTAAATAATATCATCATGTTATAGGGAATAGAAATCGAAGACATAAAGATGTAATTTCTAAATGAGGTGCTGCTTAGCATGTAATGAAAAACAGAGAAAATATTTACAGTTTACAATTAAAACAGTTAATTAATTACAATTATTTCTACAGTTAGTTCAAATAGTTACTGAGTGTATCTTACATATGTAATTTTTACAGTTACTGCAAAAAGTAGGATATTTATTGTCTCTTGTACTGGAGCATATGTGGCATCTTCTTCGTTTTTTTAGGGTTAGGAATGTCTTCTCCATTTGTTGTAATCGGAAGAATTGTTGCGCATTCTTCTTGCAGATACATATTGATCCTCACCTTCAAATTCCGTGGGATCACGGTGCTCAGCGACCTTCTGATAATGATGTTTCGCAATAATTGATGCCCCCAAACTTTTGAGGAAAGTGAGTCGGTCCATTTTGAAATTTATATTTTTACGTTGAGCATTATTTTTATAGGTGATATACGCATTAAATCCTACCCCCACTCCCACTGGGGTCGCTCCCTTAGCTTTTACACAGTGGTGGACCGCGATAGACTTTTGGTCACTCAACTCCCACAACAATCTCCACGGACAATAGCTACATCCACCTCGGCGGCAAGGCCACTTTGATACTCGTACAATATTATTAGTAGCAATAACAATAAAAAAAAATCCTTTTATTGAATAAAATTAAAGAATTACTTGCTTCGGAAACAGTTTTATTGGAGGAGAAAAGTGTTACTCAAGGAATCACCTCGGGTCAAAACACTAAGAAATGAATGACACAAACCATCACCTCGGGTCAAAATGGCTGGTTCGCGCCTGTACAGCAGGCGGAGGGAAAAAATCCTATACCATCTCAATCAAAATACGTCAAAAAGAGATAAATCAAAATTTCGCGAACCCAGCCCTTATAGATATTAAAATAGAAAGCTTGAAAGTATGAGCTGGGTCAATATGATCCGACGTGACGGCTGAAGGGTTAAATTCACGTACAGACAAAAATAAGCCCATCACTTTTACCTAGACACAAATTTTATAGAATTTAGACGAGACGTATTTACTAGCTAGCTTATCTCGGCTAGACTCAGACACAGCATCTTTGCCAAACTCCAGTGCTTGGTTTTGTTGCTGGATGGGTGTGCCCTTTGGAATGACAAAATTGTGGAATGTTTAAAATTGCATGGCCCTTAATTAATAGAAAGGGATCAAGCCCAACAATGGTAACAGTCGCCTCCAGTTGAATAATTAACTCGCACTCCTGCGATAGTACTGTGAATTAGCCACCCAAATCTATATCGGCTTCCACCATTACAAACATTTATTTATAACCAATGTGTAACCTTCTAGACCAGTGACTTTCCCTTACCACTAAACAGCAAAGCATTACGTTCCGTCCAAATTGGATTCTACCAGAAATGGGTAATTTTTTATCCAGTCTAATTGTACAGTTTTAAAAGACATTTAATTCTTGAAGTAAAAAAAAAGAAAAGTAAAGTAATGCCTATTTTTTAAGGCAGGCCTTGTGTGCAATTATTAATTTAGGTGTCGTGGACGGAGGCAACTAGCGAACACTTAACTACAAAGTTCTCATATTAAGCATTCAATAAAATCCAAGACCTAGACCGGGAGTCAAACCCAGTCGCCCAGCCTATAGTCGCTCGGCTACCTATTTTTGTTCTTCCTATTTCACTACCGTTTGGATCCTGAATGCCTGGGCACCCAGTACCTCATAGAGGAGTCTTTCTATCCAAGAATCTCACACTGTATTGAGTTAACTTCAGAGAACGTGATAGAAGATTGAGAAAATTACAAATCTATTAAAGTAATTGCCTATTTTCTCAGGCGGGCTTTACGTTCAACTACCAAATTAGGTTTCGTGGTCGGATGCGACTAGCAAATATACTTTACTGTACGTACATTTCTTTTATTAATCATTAAATAAAATCCAAGGCCTCTAGACCGGGAATCGAACCCAGTACCACAATACATATTAGCTGTACAGGTCTCGCCTCTAACCGCTCGGCTACCGTGGCGCCTTACAAAACTACTATTGTTTATGTATTCATCTCTCATAATCTCATTAGCGCTATTGCAAATACCATACGATCTCAAATTGTACATTTCAAGTAAAAACTTGGGGTAGAAATGTTGCCACGATCAGAGTACTATATCTACAGAATTTGAAAATTATGAAAGCAGACCATGTGAATTCAATAAGTTTACAATTCTCACTCGACAGCAACTTACTCTTATTGGCAGGAGTGGTCGGCTGTAGAATCGTAGATAACACTAACTCCGGACGTGGGCTTCATCACCTGTCCCAACTGCGGTAATGGCACACTCTACTATAGCATGCAGCATAATCTAGCCTAGGCTAATATATATGTCTTGGTGGTATAATTGTTATACATATTGTTATTGGCACCACGATAGCCGAGCGGTTAGAGGCGAGGCCCGCAAAGCTAATGTGTATTGTGTGGTACTGGGTTCGATTCCCTGGTCTAGGTCTTGGATCATTTAATGGTTAATATGAAAAATGTATTCTTTAGTATGCTTCCTAATCGCTTCCATCGACTACATCTAATTGGTAGTTGGACGTAAAGCTCTACTCAAAAAATAGGCAATTACTTTACTTTACTTTTACATATTGTTATAATATAACATCTCCTGCACATTTCTTAGTTATAGTTAGTAATTTAGTAATAACATAACTTAGGCAAAAAACAAAACTTAGTAGTAACTCTATTTACATTATGTAGAGCATTCAGCTTAATGCAACTTAGTATTTAGCCTAGGAAGGCTACAATATAACTTATCATACTAATGTTTGGAAATCATTCGGAAAGAACAAGTTGCAGAGAGAGCATAGTAACTTTATTTACAGTATGTAGTTACAGCATACAGCTTAATGCAACTTAGTATTTAGCCTAGGAAGGTTATAATATAACTTTAATGTTTAGAAATCATTCGGAAAGAACAAGTTGCAGTGAGAGCATAGTAACTCTATTTACAGTATGTAGAGCATTCAGCTTAATGCAACTTAGTATTTAGCCTAGGAAGGCTACAATATAACTTATCATACTAATGTTTGGAAATCATTCGGAAAGAACAAGTTGCAGTGAGAGCATAGTAACTCTATTTACAGTATGTACAGCATACAGCTTAATGCAACTTAGTATTTAGCCTAGGAAGGCTACAATATAACTTATCATACTAATGTTTGGAAATCATTCGGAAAGAACAAGTTGCAGTGAGAGCATAGTAACTCTATTTACAGTATGTACAGCATACAGCTTAATGCAACTTAGTATTTAGCCTAGGAAGGCTACAATATAACTTATCATACTAATGTTTGGAAATCATTCGGAAAGAACAAGTTGCAGTGAGAGCATAGTAACTCTATTTACAGTATGTAGAGCATTCAGCTTAATGCAACTTAGTATTTAGCCTAGGAAGGCTACAATATAACTTATCATACTAATGTTTGGAAATCATTCGGAAAGAACAAGTTGCAGTGAGAGCATAGTAACTCTATTTACAGTATGTAGAGCATTCAGCTTAATGCAACTTAGTATTTAGCCTAGGAAGGCTACAATATAACTTATCATACTAATGTTTGGAAATCATTCGGAAAGAACAAGTTGCAGTGAGAGCATAGTAACTCTATTTACAGTATGTACAGCATACAGCTTAATGCAACTTAGTATTTAGCCTAGGAAGGCTACAATATAACTTATCATACTAATGTTTGGAAATCATTCGGAAAGAACAAGTTGCAGTGAGAGCATAGTAACTCTATTTACAGTATGTACAGCATACAGCTTAATGCAACTTAGTATTTAGCCTGGGCTCATATTATTTAACGGTGGTTTTACGCATTTGTATGACAAGACTTGCAGAGAAACTAGAGAGTGGGATATTCCACGTACAATTGGGATTGTCGGCCGCGTGTTAGCGCCAGTTAAATTGGCTTATAATATTTTCATCTGATGTGAGGTTACACTTGACGCGGTGAAATTAGCAACTATCAGCTATTTGTCACATGCGAGGCTTTCAATATTTGATGAAGACAAATTTCAAAGCTTTGCAGCACGTCAGCCAATGTCATTGGCGGTGGGGGGTTAATCTACCACCAGAATATCAGCAGATCTACATTCGCAATGTGCGTTTTTTATGATAAGTTTTTGTTCTTTTAGCAGACGTCACATTACAATTTAGTGGGGTTATTTATTTGTGTCTAGATGATTTGCGTTTTTAGGCCATTCATATTTGTAAAGTAAGATTTCAAAATTTCCTCAATTACAATAACCGCCAAGAAGTTGAGTAAATGAATGTAGAAATCCTGCCCAATGGTAACTTGATCATGCCATAGAGTCGTGCGAGTATACACTCTTCCCCACGCTATGGTCATGTCTGGCTTTTTAAATAAAATTAACGCCTCATAATTAATAATTTACAAACTGGTCTACTATGTTACCAGTACTAGCCGCGTGATGTTCTGATAGCTATAATGCAATTACCGCCAACTGCATTCACCCGACTCTATACACTCGCCTGTATTCCCAGTATTCATCTAATTAATACATAATTTGATATTTAAATTTAGTTAGGTAATTAGTTGTACCGACGCCACCATATAACATGTTGGTCTATTATTTTTAATTCTGATTTTTTTTTTGTTTTTTAGTTTCCTGTACTGCTATACTTAAACTTTTAGCACCCAAGTTTCTTTCAAAATTCGAAATTTTACATTCCAAAATGTCCACTATTTTCCAAAAATGAATTTTCCAGGAAAAAATGACGATGCTTTTCAAAATAGAAAATACTTATTACATGCATTCTATATTTTGAGTAATTAAAATATCACTCAAATAATTCATGTTAATTTTTTTACTAAAATGTGTAGCTATTAGTGGTCTTTAATTGGGCAAAATTTCATGTAGTTCTCAACATTTCTTCGTGAGATATTCCATTTCAAAATTTAAGGAAAATGTTAGATCTGAGAACTACAACATCGTGTATCTCCCTTACTATAGCATCTGTATTGTTGATTCTTTACTGAAATGTGTAGCTAGTGGATCTGAGAACTACAACACCGTGTATCTCCCTTACTATAGCATTTGTATTGTTGATTCTTTACTGAAATGTGTAGCTAGTAGTAGTATTAAATTGGACAAAATTTCATTTAGTTCTCAACATTTCTTCGTGAGATATTCCAATTCAAAATTTAAGGAAAATGTTAGATCTGAGAACTACAACATCGTGTATCTCCCTTACTATAGCATCTGTATTGTTGATTCTTTACTGAAATGTGTAGCTAGTGGATCTGAGAACTACAACACCGTGTATCTCCCTTACTATAGCATTTGTATTGTTGATTCTTTACTGAAATGTGTAGCTAGTAGTAGTCTTAAATTGGACAAAATTTCATTTAGTTCTCAACATTTCTTCGTGAGATATTCCAATTCAAAATTTAAGGAAAATGTTAGATCTGAGAACTACAACATCGTGTATCTCCCTTACTATAGCATCTGTATTGTTGATTCTTTACTGAAATGTGTAGCTAGTGGATCTGAGAACTACAACACCGTGTATCATTAGCATTTGTATTGTTGATTCTTTACTGAAATGTGTAGCTAGTAGTAGTCTTAAATTGGACAAAATTTCATTTAGTTCTCAACATTTCTTCGTGAGATATTCCAATTCAAAATTTAAGGAAAATGTTAGATCTGAGAACTACAACACCGTGTATCTCCTTTACTATAGCATTTGTATTGTTGATTCTTTACTAAAATGTGTAGCTATTAGTGGTCTTTAATTGGGCAAAATTTCATGTAGTTCTCAACATTTCTTCGTGAGATATTCCATTTCAAAATTTAAGGAAAATGTTAGATCTGAGAACTACAACATCGTGTATCTCCCTTACTATAGCATCTGTATTGTTGATTCTTTACTGAAATGTGTAGCTAGTGGATCTGAGAACTACAACACCGTGTATCTCCCTTACTATAGCATTTGTATTGTTGATTCTTTACTGAAATGTGTAGCTAGTAGTAGTCTTAAATTGGACAAAATTTCATTTAGTTCTCAACATTTCTTCGTGAGATATTCCAATTCAAAATTTAAGGAAAATGTTAGATCTGAGAACTACAACATCGTGTATCTCCCTTACTATAGCATCTGTATTGTTGATTCTTTACTGAAATGTGTAGCTAGTGGATCTGAGAACTACAACACCGTGTATCATTAGCATTTGTATTGTTGATTCTTTACTGAAATGTGTAGCTAGTAGTAGTCTTAAATTGGACAAAATTTCATTTAGTTCTCAACATTTCTTCGTGAGATATTCCAATTCAAAATTTAAGGAAAATGTTAGATCTGAGAACTACAACATCGTGTATCTCCCTTACTATAGCATCTGTATTGTTGATTCTTTACTGAAATGTGTAGCTAGTAGTAGTCTTAAATTGGACAAAATTTCATTTAGTTCTCAACATTTCTTCGTGAGATATTCCAATTCAAAATTTAAGGAAAATGTTAGATCTGAGAACTACAACACCGTGTATCTCCTTTACTATAGCATTTGTATTGTTGATTCTTTACTAAAATGTGTAGCTATTAGTGGTCTTTAATTGGGCAAAATTTCATGTAGTTCTCAACATTTCTTCGTGAGATATTCCATTTCAAAATTTAAGGAAAATGTTAGATCTGAGAACTACAACATCGTGTATCTCCCTTACTATAGCATCTGTATTGTTGATTCTTTACTGAAATGTGTAGCTAGTGGATCTGAGAACTACAACACCGTGTATCTCCCTTACTATAGCATTTGTATTGTTGATTCTTTACTGAAATGTGTAGCTAGTAGTAGTCTTAAATTGGACAAAATTTCATTTAGTTCTCAACATTTCTTCGTGAGATATTCCAATTCAAAATTTAAGGAAAATGTTAGATCTGAGAACTACAACACCGTGTATCTCCTTTACTATAGCATTTGTATTGTTGATTCTTTACTAAAATGTGTAGCTATTAGTGGTCTTTAATTGGGCAAAATTTCATGTAGTTCTCAACATTTCTTCGTGAGATATTCCATTTCAAAATTTAAGGAAAATGTTAGATCTGAGAACTACAACATCGTGTATCTCCCTTACTATAGCATCTGTATTGTTGATTCTTTACTGAAATGTGTAGCTAGTGGATCTGAGAACTACAACACCGTGTATCATTAGCATTTGTATTGTTGATTCTTTACTGAAATGTGTAGCTAGTAGTAGTCTTAAATTGGACAAAATTTCATTTAGTTCTCAACATTTCTTCGTGAGATATTCCAATTCAAAATTTAAGGAAAATGTTAGATCTGAGAACTACAACATCGTGTATCTCCCTTACTATAGCATCTGTATTGTTGATTCTTTACTGAAATATGTAGCTAGTAGTAGTCTTAAATTGGACAAAATTTCATTTAGTTCTCAACATTTCTTCGTGAGATATTCCAATTCAAAATTTAAGGAAAATGTTAGATCTGAGAACTACAACACCGTGTATCTCCTTTACTATAGCATTTGTATTGTTGATTCTTTACTAAAATGTGTAGCTATTAGTGGTCTTTAATTGGGCAAAATTTCATGTAGTTCTCAACATTTCTTCGTGAGATATTCCATTTCAAAATTTAAGGAAAATGTTAGATCTGAGAACTACAACATCGTGTATCTCCCTTACTATAGCATCTGTATTGTTGATTCTTTACTGAAATGTGTAGCTAGTGGATCTGAGAACTACAACACCGTGTATCTCCCTTACTATAGCATTTGTATTGTTGATTCTTTACTGAAATGTGTAGCTAGTAGTAGTCTTAAATTGGACAAAATTTCATTTAGTTCTCAACATTTCTTCGTGAGATATTCCAATTCAAAATTTAAGGAAAATGTTAGATCTGAGAACTACAACACCGTGTATCTCCTTTACTATAGCATTTGTATTGTTGATTCTTTACTAAAATGTGTAGCTATTAGTGGTCTTTAATTGGGCAAAATTTCATGTAGTTCTCAACATTTCTTCGTGAGATATTCCATTTCAAAATTTAAGGAAAATGTTAGATCTGAGAACTACAACATCGTGTATCTCCCTTACTATAGCATCTGTATTGTTGATTCTTTACTGAAATGTGTAGCTAGTGGATCTGAGAACTACAACACCGTGTATCTCCCTTACTATAGCATTTGTATTGTTGATTCTTTACTGAAATGTGTAGCTAGTAGTAGTCTTAAATTGGACAAAATTTCATTTAGTTCTCAACATTTCTTCGTGAGATATTCCAATTCAAAATTTAAGGAAAATGTTAGATCTGAGAACTACAACACCGTGTATCTCCTTTACTATAGCATTTGTATTGTTGATTCTTTACTAAAATGTGTAGCTATTAGTGGTCTTTAATTGGGCAAAATTTCATGTAGTTCTCAACATTTCTTCGTGAGATATTCCATTTCAAAATTTAAGGAAAATGTTAGATCTGAGAACTACAACATCGTGTATCTCCCTTACTATAGCATCTGTATTGTTGATTCTTTACTGAAATGTGTAGCTAGTGGATCTGAGAACTACAACACCGTGTATCTCCCTTACTATAGCATTTGTATTGTTGATTCTTTACTGAAATGTGTAGCTAGTAGTAGTCTTAAATTGGACAAAATTTCATTTAGTTCTCAACATTTCTTCGTGAGATATTCCAATTCAAAATTTAAGGAAAATGTTAGATCTGAGAACTACAACATCGTGTATCTCCCTTACTATAGCATCTGTATTGTTGATTCTTTACTGAAATGTGTAGCTAGTGGATCTGAGAACTACAACACCGTGTATCATTAGCATTTGTATTGTTGATTCTTTACTGAAATGTGTAGCTAGTAGTAGTCTTAAATTGGACAAAATTTCATTTAGTTCTCAACATTTCTTCGTGAGATATTCCAATTCAAAATTTAAGGAAAATGTTAGATCTGAGAACTACAACACCGTGTATCTCCTTTACTATAGCATTTGTATTGTTGATTCTTTACTAAAATGTGTAGCTATTAGTGGTCTTTAATTGGGCAAAATTTCATGTAGTTCTCAACATTTCTTCGTGAGATATTCCATTTCAAAATTTAAGGAAAATGTTAGATCTGAGAACTACAACATCGTGTATCTCCCTTACTATAGCATCTGTATTGTTGATTCTTTACTGAAATGTGTAGCTAGTGGATCTGAGAACTACAACACCGTGTATCTCCCTTACTATAGCATTTGTATTGTTGATTCTTTACTGAAATGAGTAGCTAGTAGTAGTCTTAAATTGGACAAAATTTCATTTAGTTCTCAACATTTCTTCGTGAGATATTCCAATTCAAAATTTAAGGAAAATGTTAGATCTGAGAACTACAACACCGTGTATCTCCTTTACTATAGCATTTGTATTGTTGATTCTTTACTGAAATGTGTAGCTAGTGGATCTGAGAACTACAACACCCTGTATCTTTTTTACTAAATCATCTGTATTGTTGATCCCTTATTCAAATTTGTATTTGTTTCAACGAAAATATTGCAAATAAAGTTATAGATACGTAAAATTAACATAGTACGCGGTGTTTAGTAAAAATCACAATAGACGTTTTCTGTGTAATTTCAAAATACTGAAATATGTTGTTTTTTTTCATTAACCACGTTGATTTAGTGGTTATTGTGATGGATGCATTTGTGAATTGAAGAACTCTAGTTCAGATCCCACTTGTAAGCTAATTTTTGTGCTTATGCTTTCGTCCACGACACCTAATTTGTTGGAAGTTAAGCACCGCCTGAATGGAATCGGCGATTACTTTACTGTGTAAGTTACAACCTTTTGCATTAAACTATATGTAAGTCGTGTATTTTACACTGGTTTAATTTTTTTGAAAATGATTTTACTGATTGTGTCAAAAGTGTTGATATTATTTGCTCAGTGATAGGCCTGTGCTGATTAGGAACAGTTTTCTGATCGTATTTTGAGGTTTATGATGGGCATACATTTACAGAGAGAAAGAGTATGTGTGTGTGAGTGAAAGTAGATAAAGAAATACAGCGATACATAATTAGATTTGTATTTGCCGACGGAATATACTTGTTGGCCGCTGTAACAGTGTAATGAATAAAATCTTATTGTAGAGAGTTGTTTAGATGCAAGGCAGATAGCGGGCAATCCATTCACCGGTCTGGCTGGGGCGGCAGTCAGAGGCAGCAGTGGAACGGCAGTAGGGTGTTTGGTGGGGGCAACAGCACGCTGTCCGCCACAACAAACTGTTCGGTATAGTCCGGCGGGCGCATTAACAAGCGCCACACGTCTCTGACAGAAGCTGCCGCCCCACGGACAGCTCCCCGGGCCTGGCGGGGCTACTCCTCATTCCCGAGAGCCTCATAACCAGCATGGTCGCCTCAACCCAGAACTTCTTTTCCTTGTCTAAGCTTCACAAGGTTTTCCGGTGACCAGACCCGCGCGACTCTGTCTTTAGCGTCTGTAGGATTCAGGTAGGAAGAAACGTTCGCCAACTGTCTCTTACTTCTTTTAACTGCGATCGCCAAAATTGTCACCACAAAGATGAACATTTTGAATTCCCTTGTGTTTTCTCTTCTCAACATTACTTAGAATGAAGGGTAGTTTATTTTCAGTAGGGTAAAGTCGGGTGAGATGGCCAATCGGGAGAGATGGCCAACAGCCGAAATTTAACCGAAATGTCGTCCGACGGCGCTACGTGACGTCTCAAGTGATGAACATTCATGTCTGACAACAGTGAGTTCATTTTGGTCTGCGTCAAAGGGTTATTAATTAACTCAGAGAATAAAAACATTATCGTCTCAACAAAAATTTTTATGATGGTTGCATATTGCGTGCTGCAGCGAATGTATGTGTCGTAATTTAGTGTTGTTTTTTACATATTACGAAAGTACAGTATACATTAATTAATCCTAACTTCTAAAACTGTCAAAAAGTACGCGTTGAGTTATGTTTATCATGTTGGCCATCTCTCTCTAGCATTCGGGACAGATGGCCATCAAACAGTAGGGATAGATGGCCAATTATTTTTACTTTTTTTCTATTCGCGGAAATTATACTGAAGAAAATTTGAGATCGTATTAACTCCACACCCAAACTGTCGTCTCTACAAGAAAACGAGCCAAGTCCGTAGCTACTTTATTAACTTCTCTAGAGCACATTGCTGTTGTGTAAAACAGAGTTGCAAAGAAATCCAAACCAACAAGAAATACCATCCCCAAAGAGACAATTCTGAAAGAAAAGATTGTCCGACAAAGAAAAACGCTCACCTTCCCCTAGTTCCGATAAAGAGGACGAAACAGGAGTCGAATTTGAAGAGGAAAGTGTTGCCACTTTAGAAATCGATGAAACTGAATGTACAGGATATGGGGAAAGCTACAAGACCAGGAAAAAAAGATTGGTTGGAATGCATAATATGCCGGAAGTGGTTCCACGAAAATTGCTCCTCTTTTGCATACGCTTGCCAAAATTGTAGTAAAAGCGCATTTAAAAAGAAGAATAATAAGTAAATATTAAGTAACCATTCATTTTTTTCTGCTATTTTTAAGTTTTACTAGTGCAATTTCATTTACAATATGTGGCCATCTCTCCCAAGCTACATTGGCCAACTCTCCCAACCCAGTGGGGATAGATGGCCAATTGCTATAGTATTTTTTTTTGTAAGAATAAAAAAATGTTTCCCTTAGCATTTTTTCTGAAATTTTTTCCTTATCTTATGTTTGTGAGCGTATGAGGTTTCCAAAAATAATAATAAAGTAAGCCTAGCCCTCACTAAAAATTTGCAGGCACCCTCCAAATAAAATGGTGGCCATCTCACCCTACTTTACCCTACAGAATAACACAGGCACATCAAAATTTTTAAAGAAATTAACGATGAAACTTCGGTGTCTCCAAAATATGAGCGCTCAAAACGTTTACTACGATGAAAGATACGAAAAATTAATACTATTACCATAGCCTATTTCTTATTGGAGTAAGTACCTCTGTAACAATAGAAGTGAAGAAATAGAAAGGGAAAACGCCCTTTTTCTCCAGTACAATAGGGTATGCCCTACCCCATCAAGAAGACTTGATGTAAGGGTGGCTGAAGAAATTACATCAGCACATCATATAGACTTGAAAACATCGTCAACTGAAACACTGACAAATTAAATTCTCAACTCTTATTGTACCAACAAAATATCATTCATAGCGTTAGCATCACCGTTAAATTACACTCTCACTTTTGTAATAGTTCTAGTATTTATCTTTCAATTACCTCTGTTATTGTATTTATCTAAGTATATGATTAGTGTCATATAATAAAGGGCACAATATTCCCAGGAAGGCGATGGAAGGGACGTTTTATAAAATAAAAGGGCACTGAAAGCTTTTAAAAGCTCTCCAAAAAACAAAAAATAAAACTGTTACCATTCCGAAGCTAAAAATCTTTGTGAAAATATGAAACTTTCAGTATTTTCTTACAAACAAATTCAAAACTGCTTTCGTTAAATTACTTAAAGAATTCAATACATGCTTATTTCTTTCTGAATTTTCTGGTTGTCAAAAAAAAGTTGCCTGTTTGAATCGATTTTTATACTCTCTTCGATACAGTGCTTTCTAATTGACACTACGAGCTATTTAATGAATTTAAAAAAAATAATAAAATGATATAGCTTATTTAACAGAAAAATTTTAATGAAATAGATTTGCAGCTTTTAGTTGGAGAACTGAATTAATTAAGATAAATAATTTTTCCTCTGTCTCAACAAGTCTTCTGCATATACGAGGTGTGGCTATTAAATAACGAGACTGATGCTGCTACAGAAGGAACTATGCATGCGCCAAATCTTAACGGCCGCGACAGCTGTGCAGCGTAAAGCCTTCTCTTTCGATTGTGCAGCGTCTCACGTGTTTGTAGAGAAATCTGTCTGACTGGAACCGTCGTTTGTGTAAGAAGGTGTTAGTTTCGTTTTGCCGAAAATATGATACTACACATGTACTAGAGCAACGAATTGTGAAATTTCACACGAAACCTGGTGAAACGGCTACTGAAACTTATTAAAAGAAGTTTATGGCGATGAATATTAATCACGTGCGCGAGTTTTTTGAGTGGTTCAAGCATTTCCAAGATGGCCAAGTAGACGTCGGAGTAGTTGACCGCCCGGATGAAAATATCGATTATAATTAATCAACATTACTACCGGTGAGGTGCTTGCTCAACTCCGTGAAAGAGTAAGGAAAAAAAACGACCCGATTTTTGAAAGAACAAGTCATGGGGACCTCCATCAAGACAACCGGCGCCGGCTCACACTGCATTGTCTGTCCAAGATGTTTCTAGCCAAGTACAAACATCCCAGTTTTAGGCCATCCGCTTTATTCGCCTGACTTGGCCCCCATGTGACTTTTATCTCTTTCCCAAAGTCAAATCTGTATTAAAAGGAACACGATTTCAGTCCGTTGAAGCTGTGAAAGAAAAAAACGGCACGCGTCATGCAGGTGCTCACAGAAAAAAGACTTCCAGCACTGTTACAGAACAATGGTAAATTCGCATGGAGCGTTGTAGGGATAGGGGAGGGGTGTATATTGAAGGTGATAATAACTAAATATGTATAAATTTGAAATAAAATGTTTTACAGCAATAGCCTCGTTATTTAATAGCCACACCTCGTAGTTTATAAATGATGAAGAGATGGGAGCCTGTTTGCAAGCTTGTTAAAGGCAGAAAAAAACATTATGATGCGTATCACCTAATTTCAGCATTTTGTTCAGATTATCAAATAATTTGAATATTTCATGTTCTAAGGTATGTTATTTGCAAAAAATCTACTAAATTATTAAAATATGCTTACTAAAATTCAGTACTTCGCCTTTCTTGTTTGATCTTAAAAATTACAAAATCCAAGAATTTTGTATGTCTATCGATTCAGACATCGTCTTTAAAATATTTTACATAAAAATTTATGTATACAGGGTGATCCATTTAAAACGCACCAATCGCTAATAACTTTTTAGGAAAGCAGAAATCCGGAAAAATCCTTTAAATAAACTATGTTTCTTTTTTGGTCTAGTTTTCAAATTTTCCACCCCAATGCTGTATCTTTATTTTTGGCGGAGTTACGGGCAAAAATCTGATCAGGGTTACATAAGGACCACTGGTTTTGACAATGATTATGAAAACTACATAAAATATTGTGAAAAATGACGTTGATCCCGTTTCGATATCCCTAATATTTGTCGAGATATTTAAGATCAAAGTTACAATTTTATCTATTCGTGAACGGTTTTCAATAACCATTTTTCACCAGAAATACAAGTTTTGGGAGGTCCTCTGACTGTAAAAAATGTTATTGGTGACGCAAAGAACAAAAATAATAATAATTGAAGATTTTAAAGAATGTAGTGTAATGTAATGGTTGTGGGAGAATCAGGATAAATTTATTTTATCATCAAATAAAAGCAATCATCACATCATTTTAATGCAAGACATCTTGACCTATGATTACAGTAAGAATATCTTGCCAGGGATGGGCAGGTTGTGGTCTAGTGGTCAAGAGCGTGGCTTTGTAAGTGGGGGATCCCCAGTTCGAATCCCGCTTATGCAGTCATTCATAATACTTAATACATCATAATACTTTTTTTAATAAAGTGTAATCATACGCGGGATTCGAACTGGTGATCTCCCACTTACAAAGCCACGCTCTTGACCACTAGACCAACACCCGCCCATCCCTGGCAAGATATTCTTACCGTAATCATAGGTCAAGAAGTCCCTTTGTTGTATACTGGGTGCATTAAAATGATGTGATGATTGCTTTTATTTGATGATAAAATAAATTTATCCTGATTCACCCATAACCATTACATTACACTACATGTTTTAAAATCTTCAATTATTATTATTTTTGTTCTTTGCGTCACCAATAACATTTTTTGCAGTCAGAGGACCTCCCAAAACTTGTATTTCTGGTGGAAAAATTAATATTGAAAACCGATCATGAATAAGATAAAATTGTAACTTTGATCTTACAAATATTAGGGATATTGTAACGGGTTTACGCAATTTTTCACGACTTTTTATGTAGTTTTCATAATCATTGTCAAAACCAGTGGTACTTATGAAACCTTGATCAGTTTTTTGGCCGTAACTCCGCCAAAAATGAGGATTACAGCATCGCGAGTGGAAAATTTGAAAACTAGACCCAAAAAAAGCATATAGTTTATTTAATGGGGCTTTCCAGATTTCCGCTTTCCTATAAAGTTATTTAGGTATTGGTGCGTTTTATATGGATCATTCTGTATAATGTCTTTGGTTGGTTTTTGGTTCAAAATTGTTGAATATTCCATTTATTTATTTTTTCTGTTCAAGTTGCTCCACAAGTATAATTGTAATGCAGTAAGTAATTAGTGAAGCTATTAACTTGATCCTTACTACTTTCTATTAGAATTACAATAATAGAACTTCGTGTCAGTGATCAGCAATTTCTGCTGGAGCGCTACAGTACGAAGGTGGACAGACCCGTACCCGAGATGGGTATTCTGCACACAGATAGCCGCCTACCATCAAAGCACGCCTCCAAGGGTGGAATAAGCCGATCTAGACAGGATGATGTGGTGCGCCCAAATTAGCATTAAATTAGTTTTCTTTTGATCTGGTCACCACTCCACACCCTTCCCTGATCAGAGGAGCCGTAAAACCAATTCTAGATAGATGAATCTCCTTACTGCAAGTATTCGAACTCTGGCCCAGATAATTAGAGTCTGTCTCCAGACAAGCTGGCCGCCATTTTTTCGAAGTTGTAACTTCTAATATTATACACATTGTTAGGTCTGTAAAATTTTAATTGAAATTGCCCATTCCATTTTTGGGTATTACTTCAAGTATCGGAAGTGATGATGTCAAAGCGAAATATGAAGTTCAGGGCTTCCTGTGGCTGCTCAAAATGGAGAATACTACACGATTATTATTTCTGTAATTATGTAACGAAAAAGAAAATTATAACTATAGTTTACTTTGTGAGAAAAGGGTAGCGTATGGCTAATTTAAGAACCATACTGTCGAAACTAGGGTGTAAAATCCCGATTTGAATCTTAGAAGGAGATTCTTATCCTACTCACTTATCAGTAAACGGAAGTCGTAGTTGCAGTCTGAATTTTATTTCCTTTGATCTCTTCACGAATAAATAATGAGATATTAAAGCAAATAATAGAAATTGAGCTCTCTGTGTACTGTGGCAAATAGGGTTGCACAGCCAATCTGTTTGCTCCGGGCCACATATTGCGACCCGTTTCCACACCCTAATCTTAAGATTTAGATCTTTTAAAAAAAAAATCTGCTTTTTTTTATCTTCACTTATTCGTCGAAATAGTAGGTATATCCACCATTTTGAGTTTTGCAACGGTAGATACCAAATTTGGTGCCTCTTTTTTTGTACGAAGAATAAATTGGTTTAACATTTAACAAAATTGAAAAAATTACAGACTTTCAAATGGGATTTAATGACAATAGGGGATACGCGAAAATATTGTTGGACAAAAATCGGTAAACTTGGGAGTACTTATAACGTACGAGCATAACGTACTTATAACGTACATAGCAGGATGTGAGTTTAGTGAGACAGTCCTAGTATTTCTAAATGTTTTCTAGTGTTTGGGCAAGAATACGCTTTTATACTAAATTGTTTTATTCAAAAAGAATTACAATTCTATATTGTCACCTTTAAAATAACTTCCTTCTGAAGCCACACAGCGCTGGAGACGTTTCTTCCACTCCTCATAGCAGTGCTCGAACTCCGATACTGGAATAGCCTTCAGCTGGTCGGTTACAACCGTTTGAATGTTTTCCGACTGTCCCAAAATGAGCTCCCTTGAGGTGATTTTTACAACTTCGGGAAGAGAAAAAAGTCACAAGGACTCAAGTCAGGCGAATAAGGAGGCTGAGGAGCCAAAGGAATGTTTTTTACTGGCCAAAAACTCTGATTTATTGAAATTGCAAGGATGGCGAAGTCGAAGATCAAATGCATGCTGATTTGTTTTTTCGATATCCACGGAGGAATCGTCCACAAAGAGTTTCTACCTCAAGGTCAAACGGTCAATCAAACACTTTTACCGAGAGGTTCTTGAACAACTTCGAAATAGGGTCATTCATGTGAGACCAAACATCAAGAACAAGTGGGTGTTGCATCATGATAATGCTCCTTGTCACACAGCAATTTCAATAAACGAGTTTTGGGCGAGTAAAAACATACCTGTGGCTCCTCAGCCTCCTTATTCGCCTGACTTGAGTCCTTGTGACTTTTTCCTCTTCCCGAAGTTGAAAAATCTCCTCAAGGGAACTCATTTTCACCAGCTGAAGGCTATTCCAGTATCGGAGTTCAAGCACTGCTATGAGGAGTGGAAGAAACGTCTCCAGCGCTGTGTGGCTTCAGAAAGAAGTTATTTTAAAGGTGACAATATAGAATTGTAATTCTTTTTGAATAAAAAAATTTATAAAAAAAATCAGTCTCATTACTTAATTTACAGACCTCGTATCTGGTGGCTTCATAAAGACCGAATCTAAGGAATGAGAAACTCTTGCCAAACCTGTAAAAGGTTCTTCGTTAGCTTCACTAAATTCTTGAACCAGACCGTTCAGCTGTAGTAAAGAACAGAGTATTTCATGCTACGTATTAAAACTGTCCGGTAGGACAGTTTTAGAAGGGTTGATCGTCAAAAAGTGCACGAAAAAGCGTAACGTTGAAAAACACCCAACTTTGACAATTTTTTTCTCTTCTTCTATAAAAGATAAAATTCCCAAATTTTCTTTAAATTATAGGGCAAACCCTTCTTAATAACTGTAATTTTTTTGCAACAACCCAGATCTAATAGGTTTCGAGAAAAAAGTTACCGAAAATGAGCACAAACAGCATTTTCAGAAAATTTTCTTGTAGTTGTTGTTACCTTTTTTGTAAACAACGTGGCGCCTAAACGCGTGAACCGATTCTCATGTATGAGGTGTCATTCGATTCAAAATTTTATGTAGATGCGCCTTATTACTTGGAATGATGTTTTCTAAATATTCTTAGCGTTACAAGCATAAAGGGAATGTTCAACTGGTTGGTAAGTAAAATGTAAGAAGTGCAATGAACCCTTTAGTCCATTGTAATTGTAACCAACCGCATTTGGCACGGTGTAGAGTACTGGGCGCTTAAATTCAGTCTAATGTATTAGATGAATTAGAGTAAGGACATAAAATTAATAATAAAAATGAAAAAAAAAAAAATCCCTGCGCGGAAGTGAGATTGCGAACCTGTAGTCCTATTTACATAACGGCGGAGTGACTTCCTTCCTCGCTGGCACTTCCGTCTCTGCAGTCGCAGGACCTTTAGAGCGAATTGTTCCACTTAAAATTATTATATTTTCCCCCCCTGATATTTACTGAAAGAGAAAGTGGAAAGGGAAATGAACTAGAGACTTTTTCAGGCTTCTGGGCTTTATCCCTGCTGTTATCCCAGCCTAACAACACAAACAACACACGTACCCAGTAAAAATAGTATCTAGGACTATGCACTTTCACTGAGAGATATATATTTAAGCACATTGTGACCAACTTTATATAGCCACTTCAATTCAAAGTTATTTTTTTAATCATTACTTGCTATTTATAGGGTTGGCAAATAAGTTCGTTCGGTTTTTGAGGGTGGAATAAATAGCAATTTTTTTGATACACAGAATACATTTTAATCAATTATATATTGACCATTCTTATTGATGACCTCTTGCCATCTTTCCACCAACTTCATTATACCACGTTCGTAGAACGTCTGCGGCTTATCGTCGAAAAACCAATCAAAATGTTTTTTGGCAGTCTTCTCATTCTCAGAAGATTTTCCGTTCATGGAGTTCTGCAACTATCAGAATAAATGATAATCAGAAGGTGCCAGGTTCGGTGAATACGGAGGATGAGGCAAAACGTCCCAGCAGTTTATTCCGAGTGGCCAATGTCGTATGCGGTCTGGCATTGTCGTGGTGAGAGACGACACCTTTCCGATTTGCCAATTCTGGACGTTTTGTGCGGATTGTATGGTCTAATTTGGTTAACTGCAAGTAGTATGCGGTTGAATCAATTGTTTTGCCTGACGGTAACAGCTCGTATTAGATGATACCTTTATAATCCCACCATACGGAGAGCATACTCTTCTTCGGAGCTTGTTTGCGGAGGCTCACTGCAGTGCTTCCATGATCTTTCACGCACTACATTATCGTAGACGATCCATTTTTCATCTCTCGTTACCATCCGCTTTAAAAACGGGTATTTTTTTGACGTTTCCGCAACGAATCGCAAATGGATATGCGAGTGGCTAAGTTGGCCACCGTTAATTCATGCGGTACCCAAACATTGAGCCGAGAAACGTATCCCAGCCGGCGCAAATGATTTTTGGAGCTCGTATGGGATATGTTAAGTTTTGTTGCTATCTCTCTTACCGATTCGCATAGATCTTTATCGATTACGCCCTAGACATCATCTGAATTAATCTCGATCGGGCGACCGGAGCGGGGCGCATCATTAATGTCAAAATCTCCAGAACAAAAATTGACTTTTGGCACATGCGTTCTGTTAGGACATCATCACCATAAACACAACAAATGTTTTTATGAGCCTCTGCAGCTCGTTTGACCTTTTTAAAATAATAGAGCAAAATATGACGAAAATGCACTTTATTTTCTTCCATCTTTACAGCTACGCAGCAAGCACAATAGTAATGTTTGTTAAACCGAAATCCATAGAAAGGTTAAGCTTAACATAATCTTTCAAATGAACAATCGAGTTCTGCGCTTGCGCCGAAAACAAAAAAAGAAAATCGGAATGAATCTGTACCAAAATAAAAACCGAACGAACTTATTGGCCAACCCGATACTTACTATCGGGCCTTACTATTTAGAGCAGCGTTTCCCAAGCTGGTTGGTGGTACGCGAAAAATAATCAATAATTGCGGACTAAAAAAATAAAAAAATCAGCATAAAAATATCAAAGAAAAGTTTTCTCCTACAATACATAAAAATTATTTTAATTCATAATATTATACAGTAAAGTTGTCAATAGATACAGTAATAAGGTTAGTCTGTCTCCAAGATATACGAGAAAATATAATAGCACATTTAACAGAATTAAAATTGTCTTTCACGGAGTATTTTCCAAAACCCGAAAATACAAATGATTATTGGATTTCAAACCCCTTCTATAAAGAAAATTTAGGAAAAGCTACATCATTATCGATAAAAGATAAAGAAAATTTAATAGAATTCTCATGTGACAGAACTTAAATGATAACTATGTAAAAATCTGCTTAAAGAGACTTGATTGTCATGAGTAAGCTCTATCCAAGCAACATTAAATTTAATTGGTACTTACAGGTAGTTGGAATACTTAAAAGAAATTAATTTAGAAGATTTGGGCACAAATATAGTAATCCTAAAGAAGAACTTTGTTAATTAATTAATAATTTTGAAGAGAAAAATATGTACGCTATTTTTTATTATTTAAAAAACGTTTTAAAACTAAGATCTTACACTTTACAAAGTTTATAAAGTGAACATGAAATTGAACTCCTTTATATCACATACATTGTATCTCTACACAAATAAAGATAATAATAGTAAAATAACACACTCGAAGTAACAAATTTCCATTTTAACGAAGTGTTACAATTTAGCATAATGTACTATACCAAGTGGTAAGCGAGCCAAAAAAGGTTGGGAAACGCTGATTTAGATAATCTGTTGCTAGCCATCTGTACAAAGGAAAGGTGGGATTTAGGCGCTATGTCCCCTATTTGTAAGGTATATGATGGTTTTCTTGTAAGGAGTTGAAGAAGAAGAATGAAGAAGAGGTCTGCTGCGATACACTGTGGTCCAGCCTTCTTCTTGTTCTCAGATAGACGAAGATCTATCTCAGTTATTGTAACCGTAAGAGATCTGAGGCATATCATGGCCTGAATAAAGACAAATTTATAAAAAATTGACTGTTTTCAATTGACTGAACATTGTCTGTCTATTTAGAGTGCGCCTAAAGAAGCTGGGCTTACAAACGTGACAAAGATATCAACCCAGAATTGGGTTGATTGCTATAAAAAGAAGTAGTGAGAGTGCTTGCCGCCATATTTCTTCATGCGATATAGCGGCTGGCTGAAAATGCTAAAGGGATGTCGCAGACGACTCGTAAGTAATGTTACATTTAATATCAGTAATTGGGCTCCACATAATTAAGGCTAATGGGCGCTCAGCGTATTTGGGCCGACAGCGCGATGATACGTGGCCCGCCTGGGGCGATGCCCCAGTCAGCTTGTTAATTGAATGAAGCGCGAAAGCACCCCCACTTACGTTACTAACAAAAAAAAAAAATTATGAAAAAGAGAATCTTGTTTGTACATTAACACAACGTACTCTTATTAAATGTTGACTAGATACAATATTATGGGAGAAAGATTGATGAAAACTCTGGCTTCGCAGCAATATACTGCAGGCGAAATTGTAGAATTAGTGAAGTTTTAAAGCTGTTTTCGAAAAAATTCCAGCCCCACCTCTCTCCAAAAATACCCCCTGAAAAATCGATTACAGTCGAACCTCTCAATAACGGTCACTGGCGGGGGAAAGCAAAGTGGCTGCTGTTTGGAGGTGGTCGTTAGAAGGAGGTAGGCAAGTTTCATTATGAAAAAATATGTGTTTTTTTTTCAAAACATCTATTTAAAAATTGTTTATTATTAATAGATTTAAAAACGTACATAATTGCATAATTATTTAGCTATATGATATGCATCAAATTTTTCTTAATTATCCAAAATATTTATCAAAAAACTACATATTATTGACTTAATTAATAATTTTTATAATAATCCTCACATTTATTCATAAAAATAATAATTTATGGTAAAATTATCATCATACTATAATCTATTATTAGAAAAATAGAACAAACCTTTCGGCAAGTTGACGATGGCTCGATTTGGTTTTTGCAAAATCTTCCAACACATTTATTTTCTCTTCTAGAGTTAAGCCACTTTCGTTTGAGAGACATATCGGAAAAAATAATATTGTTCGTCCAAAGTAATATTGAAAAATGATTAAAATGGTACCAGATGTATGGAGCTTATATAGGAAACTTTAGGAAAAACCAGAAAAAAACAAAAACTTGAGAGGGGATAATTATTTTTATCACCGCGTCAAACGAACTTTTAAGAATAAGGTGGTCGTTGGTGGGAGGTGAAACATTTAATCCGTTCCCCAAAATTAATGTCCGCGGTCGCTATGTAGAGTGTCCGTTAGACGGAGGTTCTTTTATACAGAAAGTGTATAGGGGTAAAACGGGGAAATCCATAGAACTGTCCATAAATGGAGGTGGTCGCTAGTGAGAGTGTCCTTTATGGGAGGCTCGACTGTAATTCAATCAGCCCAACGATTTGATTAGATTTTCTAATTTTTAGTTAATTTATCCTAACTCAGCCTGTAAATTTTTATAAAACTCTTTACATTAGAGAGTCTTAGCTGAGCCAGTGCCTGATAGATAATCAGGTTGGAGTGATTGCGTTAGCGGTGGAACGCTGACGAAGTATGCCGGGCGTGTGCCACAACATCCCCTATACCCCCCGACATACTGGTTGAGTTGTGTTAGCGGCTGGCCGTGATAAAACTCCCAGGTTTGCATGCTAATTTGCATACATTTTACCGGCCGAGTTTGTGTGCTAGCGGTTATAGTGCGTTGCTGTGTTGGTAATGGAGCCGGGCGTGCCTATAGACACTGTTATACTAATACCCACACAGAGGGCAACTTTGTTAGCATCTCCCTGCTTGAGTAAACTACACTTGTTACAAACCTACAGACATGTAAACTGGGTGTCTCGAATGCAACAGAATATTAAGAACTAATTCCTTGTAACTGAAGACATTTTTTTTTAAATCTGCAAATACCTCTGGTAAGTGCAGAAATGATCTAATACCAATTTCACAAGTCCCCGTAAAAATTCAAAATTTTTGCATTTTTATTACTTTTCCAAAAATCTTAAGAGTACGCTAAACAAAACTCTAAATTTCCTTTTAATTTCAAGTTGTTCACAAATTTTAGCCGCTTTGCTATAAATTGGTTTCACTGTAGGTTCAATTTAATAAAAGAATTTCTAAGAAAAGCGTTACGTTACAAAAATCCTTTCCTTAAAATTATATTTTATCAAAAAAATTTTTTAAACAAATGCTTTTTTAACTGAGAAAATATAGGTATAAAAATCAATCTACCCATTTGAGGCAAAATAGCAAACCTGCATCACAGTATTGAATTGTTACAGTTTTTATATTGTTACAGTGCATATAGCTTCATATTATGTTGCAGAACAATGCAATTTAGCTGAAAAGCTATTTGACGGTAATAAATGATATTAAAAAACGCATCATTTATAGTGGTGATAAGTTTTCGTGCTCCAGCAGTTACATATTATCATTTTACCTTCTTAAACAATCTCTACAATCAACAGTGTGTATTAATTGAAAAGGATATAAGATGGTATAGAGGAATGATTAGGCAGGCAATGGAATTAATAAAAATATCAAAACAACGTGAAATTCTGGTGTTCTGAACATTCAATAAAATTAGCAAACAAAATGCTTGGGTGAGCAACAACGTGCCCTGATTTAGAAACATAGTGTTAACGAATTGGCGATCTGATTTTTTTACACTAAATAATCAAAATCACATATATGCAATAAACTGCAGCTAATTACTGAGTAATATGGTGTAAAGATAAACCTGGCTAAAAGAAGTGCACAGTACCACCTTTTTTTGTACCTGCATTAGCTACATAATCAAGCAAAAAAGTTAATGATACTGTAAAGTTTATCTTGTCCTTTTACTAAGAAAGAACTTTACTTACACAACTAATGCCTGCCACTAGTTATATTAAATAATATGTGGGTTTGATAAAATAATAAAACTCGCTAAATTTGTAAGTAATAACCTGATTTATTAACACATTACCTTTACTCACATTAACATTTACTAGCAACTAACGCTATTCATTACAGTCACCATTTACAACAGTCACAACAGTTTACTGTTACTTACTCACTACGTAACGCCATAAAACTGTTCCCCGACTGACCACTGGTCCGCACTGCACCGAATTGCACTAGTCTCTGCTACACAAACAAAGCTCTACTCACTAACTGACTAACCGCCTGACTAGCTATCTCTGAAGCACTCCGCAACACTGACTCTCTCAAACTGTTACTTCCAAAGTGTCTCTCCAAACTAACGTCTCTCCAAGACTCACTCAAAACTAACTGATTAAAACTGATTAACAACTGTAAAACTCTAATAACTCGTTAAGAACTGACTTCTCCAGCTGTGTCTGCCTCCTTTTAACTGCGTGCCTCCCTCCAACTGGGACTGCCCTCCTCCAACTCTCTGAGCATAAGTTTCCACGCCCTCCTGACGTTCATTGGCTGGAGAAAACATACTGCCACCACCTCAGCTGGGGCCGCCCTCCTCCTACTCTCTGTCTCGCTCCTACCTGTCAATCACTGGCTGGGAAAACACATATGCCACCACCCCAACTGAGGCCTTTCTCTTAGCTGGCTTTTACACAGGTCACTAACTCCTTGAACAATCTAGCCCTTTCCTTTCTAGTTCAGGTAAAGACCGGCCCTTTTGTCTACACAGTGGTGGCCTGATACCGACTTTGGTCGCTTAACCCTAGAACAATCTAGGCCTTTCTTCTCTGCCACAGGTAGATACCGCCCTTTTGTTTATGCAGTGGCGGCCTGTTACTGACTTTGATCGCTCAACCCCTAGAACAATCTAGGCCTTTCTTCTATGCCCAGGTCAACTTCGTTACAATACCAACTCCAATCTGGTAAATCATAAAATGATACTGAATAGGTAAATGACAGAAGTTTGTTTACAATTCGAATAAGTATTTTACTGGATAATAAAGATGCCTACCTGCCTGCAGCAAGCATGCTTGGGTCGCTTTGCAATTAAAAAAACTTGTCTTTAGTATCAAAAAAAATAAAAAATCCAAAACGAATGCAATACATGCTTCTTGTCAACAGTAACATTAAAGGTCAAAATGGCTATTATATTATTCATTTTGCGAGGAAATAATATTTAATTAAACAGTTTTAAACAAGAACAAAACTTCTGAATAAATTATTAGTGAATAAATTTATATGAAAGAAAATGTAGACAATGGAGTCGACTTTTCATTCCAAGTGCACTTTGTCTTGGACACAATAATCGTACACTGTATCCAAAAGTTGTGTGAGTTTTTTTATATTTTGAAGAACAATAATGCAACTTAACATCTAGCCCTAGACTAGTGCATAACTGGGGCAAAGTACGTATATTTCGGGCCATATCAATTGTATAATCAGTATAATTTGAACTAATTTATGGAGTACTAGGGAGTATCTAGTTTAAGGTGAAATGAAATGGGATAAAATTAATGAAAAATCGTTATTCTACTTCTTTTCTCAAAAATTCCCCTAGGAAATAGTCCAGAGTATGGAAGCTGAAGAACTGGAGACCACTGAAACGTCCCACGAGTTATAACAACGCCTTCAGAAGTACTATCAACGAAGGATGAATTTACTATATTGTTATGCAAAGGAAGATCAACAATATAAATTGTGCTTGAAACAACGCTCAGATTCCTTCGCTGCAGAACTCCAGCTTTCACTAAGTAGGAAGAAAAAAGATGGTTTCTTAAGAGATTTGGCAAAATACTTCGGCATGACTTAAGGATGTGTAAATTAGGTTCAGAGTTAGATGCCTTTGATTTTGAGTAACTTGAGACGCACAATTTGACAAATATCTGAAGAACATCATGAAAGGTTCTCGTAAAAATCTAAAATTATTAATAATAATGAAGGTTTTATACATTCACTTCCACAAAAAAATTTTAATTGTAGTGTCGAGAGCCTAGAAAAAAAATCCACATTAAATCTTTAAATTTGTAATCAACAGCAACATAAGTAATTTTGATGTGAATCACTGATACAGCTGAAATGCTAAGAAACAGCGGCTACCGCTCACCCTAACCTCTGGGAACTGAACAGAGTTGTCAACATACGAGGTGTGGCCATTAAATAACGAGACTGATGCTGCTACAGAAGAACTATGCATGCGCCAAATCCTAACGACCGACAGCTGTACAGCGTAAAGGCTTCTCTTTCGATTGCAGCGTCTCACGTGTTTGTAGAGAAATCTGTCTGACCGGAATCGTCGTTGTGTAAGAGGTGTTAGTTTCGTTTTGCCGAAAACATGATATTCTATACATGTAGTAGAGCAACGAATTGTCGTGAAATTTCACATGAAACTGGGTAAAATCGCTACTGAAACTTATCTTTTATTAAAAGAAGTTTATGGCGATGAATGTTAATCACGTGCGCCAGTTTTTGAGTGGTTCAAGCGTTTCCAAGATGGTCGAGAAGACGGAGATGTTGACCGCTCGGATCGCCCTTCCGCGTCCAAAACGGATGAAAATATCGATTATAATTAATCAACATTACTACCTTGAGGTGCTTGCTCAACTCTGTGAAAGAGTAAGGAAAAAACGACTCGATTTGTGAAAGAACAAGTCACGGGATTCTCCATCAAGACAACGCGCCGGCTCACACTGCATTGTCTGTCAAGACGTTTCTAGCCAAGTCACTTTTGTCTATTCCCCTAAAGGCAAATCTGCATTAAAAGGAACACGATTTAAGGTCCTTTGAAGCTGTGAAAGAAAAAGCGGCACGCGTCATGCAGAAGATCACAGAAAAAGTCTTCCAGCACTGTTTCGAACAATAGTAAATTCGCATGGAGCGTTGTAGGGATAGGAGCGGACAAGCGAGTGGTGGGGCGGAGAAGACTTGGAGTGGAGTGGGGATGGGGCATCACAGCGAGAAGAGAGGCAGTGTGGCCTGTGGAGCGGATAAGGCATGTAATAGGAGGGAGTAGCGCTCGATTACCTGCCGCTTGTCTCTAGCCAGCTGTGGTGTCTGAACTGAACTGAGCGACCGACTGACAGACCTGAGCCGATAGTGAAGGTGGAATTTCTTAACTTACAGTTAATACTTTTATGTTTAATAAAAGGTTCCGTTAATTTTGGATTTTGTGTTTCCTTTAGGACCCACTTCCGTTCCCGACCTTACAAATGGTGACAGGTGTGAGGGTATAACATCCAAAAATAAAGTAAAATTAAATAATAATAATAATAAGATTTTTATAGGTAAAAAAAAAAAAAAAAAAATTTAGGTAGGTATGCATGTATTGTATATAATAACGAGAATGATAGTCATGTTTGTTGTATAGTCTATGTATAGTATATGTATGTGTTTACGTGATTAAAAGTTATTTAGTTTATTTTCTGTTTTATTTACCTTTTCGTTTATGTGAGTAACAGTCATTCAGTTTATTTTCATTTATGTTTATGCATTTAACAGTCATTTAGTTTATTTTCTGTTTTATTTACATTTACGAGTGGAGCAAAAGATTCGTTCTTTTACTAAGTATATTAAGTAGTATTACCACCTAGTAGTAGGGATTGTGTATTACTGGATTAAGCTGAAATAGGAACGTGCGCTTCTCCAGTGGAACGACCTTGAGAGCGTTCGCGCGATAACTCTGTAACGAAGGCTCCTCCACGCTTGTTGAAGATTTTCCCAGTTTCCGAGAGGTGGAATATTATTTTCCTAGGCTATTTTTCTATTTTAAATTTTCAAAAAAAAAAAAAAACCACTGGTGAAAGTATTTACTGATAGGCCAGGGGGTGTAAAGGGATAGTGTAGGGGCCCGTTGGAACCAGCTCGACGAGCTCTCTGAACAGGTAATCCTTTCCAAACCGGGTATCATGGACGGAGAAATCGAAAAATTAAAAGCGGAGGTGGCCAGATTAACGAAACAGGTGCAAACGTTAAGTGTAGCCTCAACATCTTCCCGCGATAGCTCTATACAGGCAAGCCAGGTTGTTAGAAAGGAACTGGGACTGCAGTCTTTGATTCAACCTTGGAGTGGAGGAGAGGGAGAGGATGATGTTGATACTTTCCTGCAGCATTTGGACATGGTGGCGGTCACCGGAGGATGGAGCGAACAGGAGAAAATGTTAATCTGTCGTTCAAAATTAACCGGAGCCGCGAAGGCTTGCATAACGGCTCATCCGGAATTATTAAAACCCACGGCCCAATTCCAAGAGTATACCACCATACTCCGTCAACGGTTTGAAGGGTTCTCGACTCCGGAACAGCGATTACTACAATTGAATTCCATAGAACAGCTATCGGGGGAGAAAGTACGCGATTACGCGGATCGATGCCGTAGAGTGGGAGAGCAGGCGACCCCCAAATCCAGCTCAGCCGAGGAAGCAACATGGATAAGGGGACATTTCGACAGGGTGGTGACGGCGGCATTTATCAAGGGACTGAAACCTGAGGTTCGCCGACAACTCCAATTTGACCCCCCCTCCAGCTTCCAGGAAGCGGTGAACAAGGCTTCTAGAGTGGAGCAGGCGTTGACTGATGACCCGACCAGCAAAGATGTCTGGGCCATACAACAGGAGAGAGTCGTGGGTGGGCGCTCTGCACCGAAATCGGGGTCCTCGAGTGTTCTATGCTACCGATGCCACCAAAAGGGCCATATCGCTAGGGACTGCTCTCGACCAAATGTAGTACCGGGACCGGGGAACAGGAGATCACTTCGGCTTCCTACCCCGGGAGTTTGCTTCGTGTGTGGCTCCACCAGTCATTTCGCACGAGCCTGTCCCAGGCGCGCCACCCGAGCGGTGACTGTAGGTGAGGAGGCGAAATCGCCAATGATCCCAAAAGCCGGGGGCTCGACGGAAGCCCCGCCGTCGTAGGCCCAACCAATAAAGGGGTCGCCTATATAATCCCGAGTGTCACTTCGACCCAAGAGAGGGGACTAATACAAAAGGTGGAAATCGGGGGAGTACACCGGAAGTTGTTAATAGACAGTGGGTCGGAGATATCGATATTGAAGAAACCTATAGCGGGCTATCCAATACATCCTTCTAGAGTGGTGGCCTCAGGGATCACGGGTGCTCCGATAAATCTCCAAGGCGAGCAGGAGTTAGAGTGCCGAGTACACCCCCTTACTTTCTCACACAGATTTGTGATCGCCGATGTGATATCTCGGGCGGATGGAATAATGATCGATGCTGCTCAAGGGCAGCTGGTTATAAAGGGGGTAGCAAATGTGAGCCATGGACGAAAAGAGGGAGACATTGTTGAGAGAGCGGAACTAAGGGGGACCGGTCCCAACCCGGAAGTGAGCCAAGTCCAAGCCGTGACGAAAACTGTAATACCGCCCTTTAGCGAAATCATGGTCGAGGGGAAATTGAAACAGCACCGATATAGGGATGTGCTTGTGGAGCCTATAGCCCAACCTCAGCACGGAATACGGGTTGCACGTAGTCTTAATAGGCAGGAGGGACGCAGGCTGTGGGTTAGGATGGTGAACCTCACTGGAGGGAACGTCGTAGTAGCGAAAGGTCAACATCTTGGGTTAGCGGAGGCGGTAAACACACAGGGCGGATCGGGGGAAAATGAAATAGAAGGAAGGACCTCGGTCAGAGTTCAAGGAATAGAGATGAAGGTACTCGAGCAAGAAAAGTTGATAGAGGGGTGCCTAGAACGACTATCTCACTTAAGTGGCGAGGAAAGGGCCGGTATTTTGGAGGTCCTCAAAAGGCACATTGGCCTATTCGGCCCTCCTGGGAAGGAAGGATGCCGAGCGGGGGTGTACCACAAAATAAGAACCACCGAAGAGGGCCCAGTCGTAAAGAGACCCTACCGGGTACCTTTCCACCAGCGTGACGTGGTCGCTGACCATATTCGGGATATGTTGGAGGGGATGTCATTTGTCCTTCGACAAGCCCATGGTCTGCGCCTGTGGTGTTGGTCGAGAAGAAATGTGAGGATGGTTCTCCTCCCAAATACCGGTTTTGTACCGATTTTAGGGGGTTGAACAAAATTACCAAAACAGATGCCTACCCTCTACCTCTTATCGTCGAAACCTTGGAACGACTGGGCCGGAGTAAGTATTTTTCAACGCTCGACCTAACTAGTGGGTACCATCAAATTCCAATCTGGCCCGAGGATCGGGAGAAGACAGCCTTTACGACTGCCGGGGGACATTACGAGTATAAGAAAATGGCCTTTGGGCTGGTCAACGCACCAGCGACGTTTCAACGTCTGATGGACCAGCTGCTGGCAGAGATAAAGGGAGAAGAGTGCCTAGTATATTTAGATGATATTATCATCTACAGCGCCACCATAGAGGAACACTGCCAGCGATTAGAACGGGTGTTGGTACGGTTGGAGAATGCAAATTTGCGAGTCAACCTGAACAAATGTACCTTTGCGCAGCAAGAAGTGCGTTATCTGGGGCACCTGGTCACGGCAGAGGGGGTTAAACCAGATCCGGGCAAGGTGGAGGCGGTTGCTAATTACCCAGTCCCACAAAACTCAAAGGAGTTGAAAGCCTTTCTGGGCCTGTGCGGATACTACCGGCGTTTTGTGAGGCGATTTGCCGATTTAGCAAAACCACTGACCCAATTACTGAGAAAGGAGGTGACCTTCCAATGGGGGGAAAGTCAACAACAATCCTTTCAATCGCTGAAAGAAGCATTGTGTTCGACCGCTGTTCTCATCTATCCGGATTTTAGAGACCCTTTTATGTTGTCTACCGATGCATCTGGCGTTGCTTTGGGGGCGGTCTTGTCCCAGATGAGAGAAGGGCACGAGAGGCCTATTGCCTATGCCAGTCGCCAGCTTAGTGCAGCGGAACGAAATTACTCCACCACGGAGAGAGAGCTCCTGGCGGTGGTGTGGGCGACGGCTCAATTTCGCTGCTATCTTCTGGGACGCCGGTTCACCTTAGTTACAGACCATTCCGCGCTGCGTTGGATGCTCCACCTAAAAGATCCATCAGCCAGGTTGACGCGTTGGTCTCTCCGGCTGGCAGAATTTACGTATGAGGTTGTGCATAAACCGGGGGTGAAACATGCTAACGCGGATGCACTCAGTAGAACAATTCGGGCGGTGGAGACGACTCGCGGGGACCGCGTAAGCGGATGGCGTGCAGCCCAGAGGCGCGATGAGTGGTGTCGAGCGATGGTGGGAGCGGAACGAATACAGACAGCAAAGAATGGACTGCTGTATCGGGCCAGAGAAGAAGGCGATCGCTCAACTTGGCAAGTGTTAGTTCCGAAAAGTAAAAGAGTATTGGTGATCTCTCACTGCCACGGAACCGCTTGGTCCGGGCATCCGGGGGTGAAACGCACGATACAGAGGGTCCGAGCGAAATTTTACTGGCCTCAGATGAGTGGCGATGTAAAACAGTACGTAAGAGAATGTAGAGTCTGCCAAGAAAGAAAAACCCCAGCTGGGTTGCGAGTCCCTCTAGCGGAGGTACCGGGAGCCTCTCGCCCCTTTGAGCAGGTTTCCCTTGACATTGTGGGACCTTTGCCTAGTACGGCGGCCGGTAATCGCTATTTGCTGACCATAATCGATTGGTTCTCGAGATATGCCGAAGCCGTGCCCCTGAAAGAACAGTCGGCAGAGGAGACCGCTCGAGCCTTTGTGGATACTCTGATTCTCCGGCATGGAGCTCCGGAGAGAGTGCTCACAGACCAGGGACGGAACTTCACCTCGGAATTATTTCGCGTTGTTTGTAAGCGGTTAGGAATAAGAAAATTACAAACAACTGCCTACCACCCTGAGGGAAATGGCTTAGTGGAAAGGCTACACCGAACGTTGACGGACTCACTGGCTTGTATAGTAAGACGTGATGGGAGGGACTGGGATCGGTGGGTGCCCTACGCCCTGATGGCGTACCGAACCACTCCTCATTCGTCCATAGGCTACTCGCCCCATTTCTTGATCCATGGGAGAGAGCTCCGGCAGCCGTTTGAGTGCGAGCTAGATGCCAATGAAGGTCCAAATGGCGTGGCGGAATTCATCCGGCAGATACAAAAAAATTTGGGGGAGGCCTACCAGCATGCCAAAGATATGGACTCGCGGACAAGAAGAGAACGAGCGAGAACTCACGATCGGGGGAAAAGGGTGCGGAGTTTCAACGTAGGTGATAAAGTTTATCTCTATGAACCAGCGGTACCGGTAGGTCATGCGCGAAAGTTTAGGCGCCCGTGGACAGGACCGCACAGTATATTGGCTCGAATATCCCCAGTAAATTATGAGTTAACTCTCTCCTCGGGAGGGCGATATGTTGTCCATGTGAATAGACTTAAGCCGGCCGAGACGAGAGTTCCTTCTCTCAATAGCCTCAATAGAGAAGAGATGGATCGAGAAGAATTCGAGCTAGGAGATTCCAGGGGGGTTGAGGGTGGACGTGAAGGTGAGGGAATTGACATAGAGCCTGTAAGCGAGGAGAGCTCGGAGGTGTCCGAGGACGAGGGGGAGGCCAGTCCCAGTTCCGAAGATGAGGGATCAGTAGAGGAACTTACAGTGGTGGACGATCCCACGAGAGATCCAACCTGGTCACCAGGCCAGGAAGAGTGGGACCAAACGGAAGCGGCCGAAGTGTCGAGGTTACCTTGTACCCTCAGATGCCATTCGCGTCGCGAGGTGGAGCCGGATAAAGCCGCAGAAAATAAGGGGGAGGGATCCCCAAACCGATGGGAATGGGTTAATACTCGGCCCCGATTCCGGAACCGGACCCAACAGTATTCAGCAAATGAGTCCGGGGAGAATGAATAACGAGAAAACTAGGTCGATAGGGAACTAAGGCAGTAGGTGGTGAGAGTCCACTAACCTCAAACAAAACTAATTTTGATCTGAAGTTAGGACTAGACACTGACAGAGGCTGAGTGCGGAGTGCTGGTGGTGGAGAGTGCGAGCGGACGAGTGCCCCCCCCCTTATGACCGACAAAAGATCCGCACCTAATAGGGGCCTTATGAAGAATTCACTATCTCCTAAAATAAAGCCAAGTAGCAGCCCTAGCCTGGTGGAGGGCGTGGAGATAGCCGAGTGGAAAATGGTCGACAGGCTGGTCAACAGTGAGGCAAACGCTCGAAGAATTGCTATTGTTGAAAGCTGCTTTGGAAGTTCCGGCCTTAGGACCTTAGGAAGAGTCTTAGTTGGAGATGGAGTTCTTACAAAATGTAGGAGGAAGCCTAATGATAGACAGTTCTTCCTTTTAACGACATCCTCGTCTATGGGAATATTATAATCAATAAGAAAATCGAAGACATCATTGGCGTAAATGTGGCGATGTGGTTTGCGGCCCGTGTCCCAATTGGCTTAAGTGAAAACAGGAAAAGTGAGGCTTGCAGGAGAAGCCTCACTTTTTTTAAAGGGGGAGCAGATGTGAGGAGCGGACAAGCGAGTGGTGGGGCGGAGAAGACTTGGAGTGGAGTGGGGATGGGGCATCACAGCGAGAAGAGAGGCAGTGTGGCCTGTGGAGCGGATAAGGCATGTAATAGGAGGGAGTAGCGCTCGATTACCTGCCGCTTGTCTCTAGCCAGCTGTGGTGTCTGAACTGAACTGAGCGACCGACTGACAGACCTGAGCCGATAGTGAAGGTGGAATTTCTTAACTTACAGTTAATACTTTTATGTTTAATAAAAGGTTCCGTTAATTTTGGATTTTGTGTTTCCTTTAGGACCCACTTCCGTTCCCGACCTTACACATGGAGCGTTGTAGGGATAGGGGAGGGGTGTATATTGAAGGTGATAATAACTAAATATGTTTAAATTTAAAATAAAATGTTTTATAGCAATAGTCTCGTTATTTAATAGCCACACCTCGTACAAGTGCTAAGATACCAACTGATTTATAAATATGAAAAGACTAATACTCGTAGTTTACCGAAATTTGTGGCGCCACGGTAGCCGAGCGGTTAGAACCGAAAACCGAAGAGTTAATTTGTATTGTGGTACTGGGATTCGATTCCCGGTCTAGGCCTTGGAGTTTATTTAGATTAGATAAGATTATCGGGGTGGGACCTATGCTCCACGGCACCGCAGCCCAAAAAGGGGCTTATTGTGCCTTCTCCCTGCTGGATCGAGTAGACGAACCCTCCCCTCCTAAAGAGGCTGAGGACTTTCCCTACTAGTTCTTTTTGCGCTACCATCTCCTTTGGTCTCAAAGAGCCAAAATGTTTCATAGTGCAATCCAGTGAGAAGCCGTTTCCACCTCACCCTGACACAATCTGCACAACAGTTCCAAGCTAATAAGCCCCACCTTGTTACAGACTATGCCCTTAATTGTACTGTGTAAATGTATTGGGGCTGTAACAGTATATGTTGCTCATGTTCATGTTGTTAGGCTGGGATACCCGCAGGGACGCCAAGAAGAAGTGGCTAATCCACTTCTCCCAACGTTGTTTGAGTTTATTTAATGGTTAATAAAAGAAATTTACAGTAAAGTATGTTTGCTAGTCGCCTCCGTCCACGATACCTGATTTGATAGTTGGACGTAAAGCAGGCCTGAAAAAATAGGCATTACTTTACTTTTTTAGTCGGCCGAAATCCGTCTCAAAACCCTATGTAGTCCTAGATTTTTTTCATTTTCCAAAACACAATGTAATTGAAACTAATTAGTTAATTTTTAATTATTTTTATCGCATACACAAAACAACGGAACACAAATGTTAAGCGAAGTAAGCTTTCAGAACTGCTGGGTAAGGTCTCGATGATAAATTAGTTGGCTTACTTTAATATGAGTATCGATAGATCGATATATCGTGCTCTAGTCATGACTCTTATCGGGATTCCATCAAAACTGCATTTATATACAAACACAGAGAACGTCCCCTTACTTGCACTAGATATCTAGTGAAGTAAAAATAATTTTATGACTCTAACCGAGGGATATTGCAGTCGTACCATAAAAACAGTTCTGTGTTTTTTGTTTTTTTTTATGGTATTGCTTCAAAACCGAAATATTTCATCAAACTGAATCTTGATACTTCATGGCAGAGTATCATGTCGGCCTCCACATTTTATGTTAATAATCCCTCCAACCAAAAATACTTTTATGGAAAGTTGATAAACTTAGGAAGGGCCCGTCCGTTTATTTCATTTAATTTGTGAGCTTTTGGAAAATTTGTAGAGTAAAACATTCTAATCATTTCAGTAAGTGTTCAAGTCTTTCAAGTTTCTGGCAGTTTTTACAAAACTACGTAGTTAATTTCACATTTTGATACATGCAGCAACAGGAAATAATAGGTTTGGCAATTAGAAAACTATTTGAAAATAGCGCAAACTATGCTTGAGCTTTAAGTAAAAAGAAAATGCACAGACTTTTCTTGACACCATATTAGCTAGTCGGAAAAATGGGAACTACAATCTCCAACTCTAGAAGATAAATGAAATGTAACTATAATAGGTATTGGAGAGTGGGGCACATTTGAACAGAATTTACATTTTCTGCTCACAGAGTGCACCAGAATCGTATTATTGAACCTTTTTATTTTGTTTTCTACAACTTTCAAGTCTTTTGAACAGATCTATATCAATAAACAGTTGGTACTTTACATACATATCTATATTTTTTAAATTTAAAAATGTTGTGTCAAATGTTAATATCCGGGCGTTTTTTTCGGATTGCTTCACGCAAACGGCGTTGAACTGTAGGTAGTACTCCTTATTGATTGTTTGACCTTGTGGCAAGAATTCATGATGCACTATTCCATTAAAATCGAAGAACACAGTGAGCATAACCTTCACATTCGACCGCACTTGTCGAGCCTTTTTCGGTCTTGGCGATCCAGAATGCCTCCACTGGGACGATTGAGCCTTAGTTTCGACATCATATCCGTAAACCCATGTTTCGTCACCTGTTATAACACGTTTCAGTAGATCCGCATCGTTGTCGACTTCATTGAGTGACTCTTGAGCAACTTCCATTCTCCGCTGTTTTTGTTCGAAATTCAACAATTTTGGAACAAATTTTGCTGCCACACGTTTCATACCCAAAACATCCGAAAAAATTTCATGGCATGAGCCAATTGATATGGCAACATCATCAGCGACTTCTCTGATTGTGATTCGGCGATCGTTCATAACCATTTCTTTCACTTTTTTCACGTTTTCATCGGTTGTTGATGTGCTTGGACGTCCAGGTCGTTCGTCATCTTCAACGTTTTCGCGGCCATCTTGGAAACGCTTATACCACTCGTAAATCCTTGTTTTACTCATAGCAGACTCACCATATGCCTTTATTAACATTTCACACACTTTATTTCATTTTTTACGCAAAATTTAATACAAATTCTTTGATCCATTTTTTTTAACAAACAAAAATCGCCAAGCTCGAAAAACACGTCTAACCTTAACGGCTGCCACTTAAGAAGTAAACAATGAATATTACTGAAAATTTTATCGTACTTCAGGGGCATGTGTACCAACATAATAAAAAAAAAAAATTTACAATCAGGCTCTCCAAACCCGCGAAATTTAAAAATTCCCGTTACTTTTTGAACACACCTCGTAGAAAGAAATGATATTACTTTACTCTGAATCTACCTTCTATCAGTTATTTCTCTCACTACTACATTACTTTCTCTTTTGAACCACTGAAATCTAGTTCGGGGATGTTGTACACGAAGTGATGGGTTTAGGAAGTTTGAACAAAATATTCGGTTTGTTGCGCTTCTTAAAGTACAGAAAAAAGTCACAAACTTGCAGGTAGGTAGGGCACATTTTAATTGTGATGTTGAAATGTGCCACCTCACACTCCATAAAAGAAAATATGATTTCCAACACTTTTTGCAAGCAAATAGACTTTTGTAAATACTAGATTTAAAAATACGAATTCCAAATTAACATATGGACTAACAATACTTACACCTTGTCCACTACAATCTTAACCAATACACTTCCAAAGCTGAAACAAAACATTTTACTTCCACCTTACAAAATATAACATTCCTCAATTCTGACTTTACAAACAATGAAAACGAAGGGAAACTCTGTCAATTATACAACAGGTCTACCACAACATATGGAGAAAATTACCAATCATAAATGTTTTAAATATTTGGCGAGAAATTAAAAACTGTTCAAATGTGCCACCTCTCACCACTACTTCTATCTAGTTAAAATGTAACTGCATTTATTTATTATACATTTTTAAGTTTTAGTTTCAAGACTTACTATTTGCACAGGTGTACCTGGATTAGTTTTTACTAATTTTGCAAACATATGCAAAGTAACAGCTGAAATTTGAGTATTCAAAATAACATTCTACTCGTAGTATAATGGTTTGGTCACTTTTAAGCGTAAGGAAAATTCATTAGAAGCAAATAATAATAATAATAATAATAATAATAATAATAATAATAATAATAACAATAATAATAATAATAATTTTTTGGGACAAGTTTTTACTTTTATGCATGTAGATATTTGATTTCATTTCATTTCAAGAAGTAACTGGAATGATTATCTATAAGTTCCAAAGTTATTCTTTAAAATGAGCTTCCGCACCCGTCCATAACATCAGCTTAGATAGTTGGATCACCTGAAATAGTTGGTGATTACTTGGTTTTAGTCCGCCAATCAAAAAAAAATGTAGCCATTTTCCTATAATGAAATGATTTTGCGAGAAAATTCATTTCAATAAGGTTCTAGGAGTTGTTATTTTGATCCTTTCCAGTTAGAAAGAGTCAGCTAATGGTTTAACAATATTAGATATCCTTAGAAGATCTCTTTTGGCAGAAAAAAAGGTGCTAATTGAGTAATTTACAGACTTGGCCTCATGATGGAGGGTCAATTCGGTACCATAGATGGATCTACGAGTAGGTGTTGACAATCTCACCTTCAAGGCTTACACATCATTCTTGTGGACATTAAATTCTTTTTCGTTTGTCCAACAAAGAAAACTGTAACTGCGTGGTTTGGTATTGTTAACAGCTTCCATTAGATCTAATCTCAACTTCAAAGGAACAGCGCGAGCTCTGATGTCTCAGTACTGACCAACCTTTCTATCTTTCTAAATCTCACACTAACCTACTTTTGGTTTATTCCACTCACTGCAGTTTAGACCAGCGTTTCTCAATCTCTTTTTTTGGGGCCCCGGTAAAATTTATGGAAAAATTTCGCGGATCAGTGGTTCGTATTAAACAAAAAACTTTACTAGATAATAAAGAACTGCTACAAAAGGTAATTTTAACATTTTTATCATCATTTACTTACAATATTTAAATGTAAAATAATTATTTTAATCCTTACATAGTTATAAACTTTTATTACAGGTTCTAGATCCTAAAATTATGGCATTAACTTCAAAAATATCCCATAATAATTATTATTATTTGAATAAGAAAATTTCTTTATCGCAGACAGGTAAAAATCTTCGAGAACTGATCAACCGCAATGAAGGAATAAGGCTAGAATTCTTTTTGTACAGGCCACTTTTCGATTTTAATTACACTCACTCAAATTTTGTATTTTTTGCTGATTACACGAAATACGATAGAATGTATTTTTCGTAGTTATAACACTAGATAGTGTATTTATTTTATGAGCGTATGTTCTCGCTTACATTATTGTTACTGGAGAAATCTTATAAATAACCAAGTTCCGGAAACCGGTCTAGGAGCTTCAAGAGAACCTACAGAGCACTTATTTGTCTGGGCAAATCTCAAAATGAAAGGGTGCAATTTGAAGCTGCACAGTAAAATTGTGCAGTTTTAGTACGCTAAGTTTTCTCTGAACATGTCAAGTCACAAAGTTTGTAATAATGACCATGACGGGCTTTGCTGAAGTATGAGCGCCGATATTGTCTTGTCTATAGATATATGTGCGTGTGCAGCAAGTTGCTGGAACTTACTTTTAGACCAAAAACTTTTTTTTCACCAACTTCTATTAATCAAAGGACGAAAAGCAATATCGCGCCACTCGGCCTTCCGTAGGCCATGACAAACTAGTTCTGTTAACATGGCCGCTTACTGGTTTGTCACTATCTCTTGCTGGAATCCTCACATTATATTCCACAAATCTCAGCATTTAAACGTTAGATAAAAAATTAACAAATTAGACAACTATTACTCGAATAAATATACGATATAAAGCTATATACAATTAGAATGGTATATCTACGTATCTATTGATTCTAGCCTAAGATTAAAAAAAATACAAAGTTTTCAGTTCTTAAATAACTAATTACTAAAACAACACCGAATTTTACAAACTGCATTGCAAAGCAAATATTTAATAAACAGTGGAAAAAGTCGGATTCCCGGCCTAGATTGCCTTTAAAACAGTGATTTTAATCTTAGGTAACTAATTACTAGAACAGGGCAGAATTTAACAGACTGGGTCGTCCTTATTTCAAAGTAAATGTTTAATAAACAGTGGAAAAAGTCGGATTCCCGGCCTAGATTGCCCTTAAAACAGTGATTTTAATCTTAGGTAACTAATTACTAGAACAGGACTGAATTTACCAGACTGGTTCGTCCTTATTTCAAACTAAATTTTTAATAAACAGTGGAGAAAGTCGGATTCCCGGCCTAGATTGCCCTTAAAACAGTGATTTTAATCTTAGGTAACTAATTACTGGAACAGGGCGGAATTTACCAGACTGGGTCGTCCTTATTTCAAAGTAAATGTTTAATAAACAGTGGAAAAAGTCGGATTCCCGGCCTAGATTGCCCTTAAAACAGTGATTTTAATCTTAGGTAACTAATTACTAGAACAGTGCGGAATTTAACAGACTGGGTCGTCCTTATTTCAAACTAAATGTTTAATAAACAGCTGAAAAAGTCGGATTCCCGGCCTAGATTGCCCTTAAAACAGTGATTTTAATCTTAGGTAACTAATTACTAGAACAGGGCTGAATTTACCAGAATGGGTCGTCCTTATTTCAAACTAAATGTTTAATAAACAGTGGAAAAAGTCGGATTCCCGGCCTAGATTGCCCTTAAAACAGTGATTTTAATCTTAGGTAACTAATTACTGGAACAGGGCGGAATTTAACAGACTGGGTCGTCCTTATTTCAAAGTAAATGTTTAATAAACAGTGGAAAAAGTCGGATTCCCGGCCTAGATTGCCCTTAAAACAGTGATTTTAATCTTAGGTAACTAATTACTAGAACAGGGCGGAATTTAACAGACTGGGTCGTCCTTATTTCAAACTAAATGTTTAATAAACAGTGGAAAAAGTCGGATTCCCGGCCTAGATTGCCCTTAAAACAGTGATTTTAATCTTAGGTAACTAATTACTGGAACAGGGCGGAATTTAACAGACTGGGTCGTCCTTATTTCAAAGTAAATGTTTAATAAACAGTGGAAAAAGTCGGATTCCCGGCCTAGATTGCCCTTAAAACAGTGATTTTAATCTTAGGTAACTAATTACTGGAACAGGGCGGAATTTAACAGACTGGGTCGTCCTTATTTCAAAGTAAATGTTTAATAAACAGTGGAAAAAGTCGGATTCCCGGCCTAGATTGCCCTTAAAACAGTGATTTTAATCTTAGGTAACTAATTACTAGAACAGTGCGGAATTTAACAGACTGGGTCGTCCTTATTTCAAACTAAATGTTTAATAAACAGTGGAAAAAGTCGGATTCCCGGCCTAGATTGCCCTTAAAACAGTGATTTTAATCTTAGGTAACTAATTACTAGAACAGGGCTGAATTTACCAGACTGGGTCGTCCTTATTTCAAACTAAATGTTTAATAAACAGTGGAAAAAGTCGGATTCCCGGCCTAGATTGCCCTTAAAACAGTGATTTTAATCTTAGGTAACTAATTACTAGAACAGGGCGGAATTTAACAGACTGGGTCGTCCTTATTTCAAACTAAATGTTTAATAAACAGTGGAAAAAGTCGGATTCCCGGCCTAGATTGCCCTTAAAACAGTGATTTTAATCTTAGGTAACTAATTACTGGAACAGGGCGGAATTTAACAGACTGGGTCGTCCTTATTTCAAAGTAAATGTTTAATAAACAGTGGAAAAAGTCGGATTCCCGGCCTAGATTGCCCTTAAAACAGTGATTTTAATCTTAGGTAACTAATTACTGGAACAGGGCGGAATTTAACAGACTGGGTCGTCCTTATTTCAAAGTAAATGTTTAATAAACAGTGGAAAAAGTCGGATTCCCGGCCTAGATTGCCCTTAAAACAGTGATTTTAATTACATTATACATTATACAGTTTTTAAAACAATAATTCACTTAAAAGATAATTTAGACTCATTCCTACCTTTATCTTACTTTGATACTAATTTTTGTTGGAAAGTTACTATAACGATAGTTATGGTGATACGAGTATGTAATTTAACATGATGTTCAAAGAATATCTATAACTTTCGAACAAAACATGGGACATCAAAGTGAAGTCTAACCCTGAACGTCCATGAAAAGTTTCCTGGATCTTATATATTCGGAAATTCTTTATTTCAATAAATATTGTAGATCAATAGTACTGTATGAAGCTTTAAAGACATTTTTGCAGCCATTTGCTAGAATACCTAAACTGATTTTGATCTTTAAATTACAGACCGGAAAGATAATGTTTTAGTTTCCGGAAATCGTTCTTTTTTAATTAATTTTTTTTTCTAAAAACAAAGAATTTCCTAAGTACATCATTTTTCGGTCTAAGCAGACCTTAAAACTTAAATGGGCAGCTATTGTTTTGAAACTATTTTGGAGTCTAATGAAACTACAAGACAGGAGATTGAATAGAAAATAATCTACCAAAAACATAGTAAATACTATTATTCAAATAAATACTATTCATTCAAACTTACAGATGACTAGCAAAAAAAATGTTCTAGTTCGGCACAGTGTTCAGATAGTATAAAAAAATATTTTTATATTATATATTTGTATTTTTTGTGTGTTTTGTATTGGTACAAAGAACACAGCATCTTTAGATGGAGGAGCAAAGAATGGCGGCCGATGTTGAGTGATTGGGAAGCACAATACGCCAAATTGCTCTCATGCAAGACAACGTGCGGCGTCCATCAACTGTTAGACTGTATCCTTAGCATTAAAACACGATGTCTTCACAATGGACAACCACTAGAAATCAATTTTTCTAAAATAATATTTTTTTGCTGTCTCTTAACTCTTCCACCATATTTTCGATTTAGAATTCGTAACAGAAAATACCTAATGCACTATCCTCAAAGGTTACAAAAAAAGAAAAAAAACGAAATGTGGTTTACCTAAATTTTTTAATGTTCTGTGTTCTTTTTCCTTGGCGAGTTTAACCCTAACGCCATTGAGTTTATTTTTCCTAATGCTCCAATAAATTATACGGATTATTCATGTAAATCGGTTCACGCGTTAAGACGCTACGCAGTTTACAAAAAAGGTAACAAGAAGAACAAGAACATTTTCTGAAAATGCAGTTTTTGCCCATTTTCGACATTGTTTTTTTCTCAAAATCTTTTAGCTCTGAGTTGTTGCCAAAAATTACTAAAATTTTGAATCGAATGACACCCCCATACATGAAAATCGGTTCGCGCGTTTAGGTGCTACGCAGTTTACAAAAAAGGTAACAAGAAGAACAAGAGAGTAGGGAAGGGATTAGCTTTGAGGTTAGCATACTGGACTCCCACGCGGAGGTCCCGGGTTCGAATCCAGCAGCTGACCCTTAGATTTTCTCTTCCTAGGAGCTTCTTACAGCTCACTGTCCGGTGATGGACAGAGTTGTCTGTAACGAGAGAACACTGTCCGGAGGCCGGCAGTGCACTGGAAAAAGCTCCGGGCGCTAATAACCTTGGATGTTGACGCGCCTTAAATCATTAAAAAAAAAAAAAAAAAAAAAAAAAAAAAAGAACAAGAACATTTTCTGAAAATGCCGTTTCTGCTCATTTTCGGTAACTTTTTTCTCAAAATCTGAGTTGTTGCCAAAAGTTACTGTTATAAAGGAGAATTTGCTCTACATTATAAGGAAAATTTGGGTAATTTTATCTTTTATCGAAAAAGAGAAAACAATTGTCAAAGTTGGGTGTTTTTCCACGTTACGCCTTTTCGGTGCACTCTTTATCGATCAACCCTTATACAACTGTCCTACCGAACAGTTTTAATTTTATTCAATACATACCATACTTAGAGAATTAGTAAAACCAAAAAAAAAATTATAGAAACAAAAGAAAATGAAAGCAATTGACAGCTTTTAAATTCAAAATACATCAGCAACTGACGTCATTGACGCCCGTAGCCTTCTACAGTATACTGCCAGCCTCGTTCTCCCGCTACAGACTTGCTAAGAGGATCTTATAAATCGAAGGGTAGGCAGCAGACTTCGTATCTGAGATCTCCACAATTATCGATAATTAATTATACAATCTAAAAATTGAAATTGATTAACGGATAAAAATAAGGACAACAATAGAAACCAAATTAAAGATTCTGCAATTTTCATTTTATTTATAATGTTCATTTAATTTTAGTTATAATCTTTCTCTTTCAATCAGATTACTTACATTCATTTTTCTCACTGTAAATAGCAACGTTTCAACCAGATTGGGTCATCTTTCATGTATCAATTCAAGTGATCAATATCTTTCAAGTAAAGGATCAAACTTATTCCTTAATTTATCAAATAATGCACTTTACTCAACTTGTGAAGCATGTGCTGTGCCTTCAAAGGTGCCTCCTCAGATACAGAGAGCAGTTGATAACCAACCACCTGGCTAACCTGGCTTGGAATAAGTTTGATCCTTTACATGAAAGATATTGATCACTTTAATATGTGGCAGGAGGTTTCCAATTTTTTTGGTAATTAAACGCAACTCTCCCAAAATTACCAAATAATTATTAAACCTTCTTGTTCGTAACAGAAGTAAAATTATTTTTTTAGCCCATTTGTCGAAGCTTGTGAACATCTAAAGCTTTTAACATTTGATTATTGCTTAGAAAATCACTCGTAAAACTACTTATTTCCCAATATTAAGAGAAATGCTAGCTTCACTGCCTTGGCAATATCTTTAGTAGAAAGGGGATGAAAAAATACATAAAAATGACCTATCGCGTGCTCTTCTTTCTCTTTGATAACAAGTTAAAAAATTGAAATATGATTAATAAATACCAGATTTTGAAATGGCCTAGCACCTTTAATTTTAAAGATATCAAATTGCGGTTTCCGGTTTCTTTCATAACTTTTTATACTTTTTAAAGCTGTGTGTATGAAAATGGGGGTCAACAGCAAACCCTCACTTTTGGTTACGCGTCAGCCGCGTATGCGCGCAGGAATCTAAAATCAAGTCACATATTCTGAAACTAGAGGCGACGGGCAACAAACTTTTCCTCTACCATTTTTTGCTCAGATTAACCGTTTAATCATGAAATGCATTTGAGCCGTCTTAAAATGAACACCCTATAATATATTTAATTAACAAAGGTTATACATAAACTGTTTAGGATCTTCTTTTTTTTTTTTTAACTTAAACCTAACGAATTGTATCTTCAACATTCTTTTTCTTCTTCTGCAGTCCTTTCTTGGAGCACAAAGACAACTAAAATCTGGAAGAACTTACGCAGCCAGTGAAGGACTGCGTAAAAGAAGGAAAATGTCTTGATAGGATCATTTTGTTTGTTCTTAATTTTAGTTCGTTGCCAAAATTTTTAATAGATGTTAATAGTCTTCGCGCAATTGTTTCTACTCTCCAGGAGTATATAATGAGGGCTATATTATCTGTAAATAGGGGTAAGTGTACATCTTGGTGAGCAGTGAATTTAAATAAAGAATAGCAACAGTAGGAGTGAAAGAAGGAATAAGGATCCTTAAAAGCTAGGAAATTGGGTGCAGACAGGTTTTACTAGACCTAGGATTGACTTGATTTGTTAGATCAGACTGGAGCTGGAAGGGTAGCTTTGACTGACACGTGATGTTTTAATCAGGCGCTGTGCCGGTGGTACAAGTAATGCTCCATTGTTTATTTGCTCTTCTCTACCCCTCTAGAGAAGCCCATCAAGACAGAATTATTCCGTCAAGTTGCTGGGCAAACAGTCAAGACAACATTAATAGTTATTATTGTAAATACAACAGAATTACTCGACGACGCTAAGTTGGCGGCAGCAGCTTGCCAGTTTCGCTCGTCAAAGTTTGGTTTCTGTGTTGATGAGTGCATGGAGTTTGGCACCAGCCACCTGCAGAATTCAACCCCCTCCCAAACTCTGATTCTAGGACCATCACTAAAATAGATTTATCTAGAAATGTTTCAAGTAAAGAAGATATGTACTTTATGTGTGCAAACTGTTTACATTTCATTGGCGTGAAATATTCTAAAAAAGACTCTACAGACTTCGATTTTTTCATAAAATCATTTCTACTTTCAACTTGATAAGTATCAAAGAAAGTGAACTGTTTATCTCATGCAAAAACTAGAATATAAAACTCAAGATTAAATACTAAAAAAACACGCTTTATTTGTCATCAAAACTAGCACATAAAACTTCTTTTAAAACTGAAAACTACAGTCGAACCTCTCAATAACGGACACTGGCGGGGGAAAGCAAAGTGGCCACTGTTTGGAGGTGGCCGTTAGAAGGAGGTTGGCAAGTTTCATAATGAAAAAATATGGGTTTTATTTTCCAAACATGTATTTAAAAATTGTTTATTATTAATAGATTTAAAAACGTGCATAATTGCATAATTATTTAGCTATATGATGTGCATCAAGTTTTTCTTAATTATCCAAAAAACTATATATTATTGACTTAATTAATAATTTTTATAATAATCATCACATTTATTCATAACAATAATAATTTATGGTAAAATTATCATCATACTATCATCTATTATTAGAAAAATAGAACAAATCTTTCGGCAAGTTGACGATGACTCGACTTGGTTTTTGCAAAATCTTCCAACACATTTATTTTCTCTTCTACAGTTAACCACTTTCGTTTGAGAGACATATCGGAAAAAATAATATTGTTCGTCCAAAGTAATATTGAAAAATGATTAAAATGGTACCAGATGTATGGAGCTTATATAGGAAACTTTAGGAAAAACCAGAAAAAAACAAAAACTTGAGAGGGGATAATTATTTTTATCACCGCGTCAAACGAACTTTTAAGAATAAGGTGGTCGTTGATGGGAGGTAAAACATAATAATCTGTTCCCCAAAATCAATGTCCCGCGGTCGCTATGTAGAGTGACCGTTAGACGGAAGTTCTTTTATATAGAAAGTGTATAGGGGTAAAACGGGGGAATCCAAAAACTGTCCGTAAATGGAGGTGGTCGCTAGTGAGAGTGTCCTTTATGGGAGGCTCGACTGTATGTGATTATATTTTTGGATTCAACCGAATAGCATTTTATAATTATTCTTTCAAATGGGAACAAACATATTTACTTTCTTAATAAAATTATTTTTAAGAATAAATTAACAAAATAATATAGCAACATGATCTCTTTAAACTATACAATAAACATTAATTACTGACGGAAATTAAATAATTTCTTTAGGCCTAGAATTCTTGGAGGTTTTTGGACGGCTCCAAAACGTTTGAAAGGAGGATCTGATGGGTATCCAGAGTCTTAACTCGGTAAACCTCTGTTAAAGCTAGCCTCTGCCTTTAAGACACTGCTAGTTTCAATACTTTAGTGCTGCAGAGATACTATAAGAAGGATAACAGCGTTGTACTTTTCTCAGGCGTCCAGTTGGCTCTACTGGCTGTAGAAACCTATTTCAAAGTAATGTGAGACAACCTGGATGGGTGTTCAGCTGAGTATTGGTACAAATGCCGTATCCTTTAACAAAAAGCGTAACGCTACAACATCCTGCCCCAAGATATCTCCATAGAATCTGAGCCATTTTAAGCCTTAGTGAAATGCAACAGTTGTGCGGCTAACAAAAAAAAAAGTGGCAATGTGAGCAAAAACCTTAGCCTGTACCAGATGTACGTTAAAAGTTTTCTGCGTCATTACTCTAACAAGGGCTGATAACAATCGTATGATCGTAGACCTCTTGGACAGGCTATTGTAGACTGTGTAAATACGTGCATTCTACTACCGGATAGAAACCTAGCCTACAAAATTTTCTAATAACTTTTGTTTTGTACAAAAATCAGTAGCCTGCAGAGTGCAACTTAACTTATGAAGAGGTATTTGCTAGTAACTTATAAACGTAGATAAGAATACAGTTTCAATTGTGTATACTTGACAAGAGAAGTGATATATTGAATTTTTTACTCGTATTGAGTATTGTCTTGTCAGTTTAAAGGTATCGGAATTATGTTGCTAAGATTCCGGCACTTTGTAGCAAAAAAAAAAAACTGTTTCGTTCATGCCTTACCTAAGAGACCATTGCCAGATTCGTAAGTCTGTTTAAACAGACAGGACTGGAGAGGTGCAAAGAATGATTGGCCAACATCCACAGTCATCTAATCAATCTAAATTTACGTCAGATGTTTAGATTGGAATAGAATGCAGAAAATAGAGCAATGTAGAGTAATGTACAGATGTAAGAATGTTAAAACATAAATCTTGTCTTAGTAATGAAGTTAAATAAATAAATATGTAGACTACGATTATAGATTATCATTTTTTATAGCACACTATTAAAAAATATTAATTTCTTCATATATTTTCATAGGTTAATATATCTAAACCCCTATCATGACAGCGTTCTTATGCAAACAATGAACCACACAAATAACCAACTGCCACCTCAATACTCTTCTTTAGAGAAGGACATGCTCTCCAGTAACACTGAGATATCAGTATCAGCAAATACTGCCGCAAGACTCCAGAAAAGTACTACACGCTAATCCACCAATTTTACACCCCAGATTGGAAATTCCTATTTCTTTAGATGTTTTCCTTCCCAGTTATTCTGTAAACTAAAGCGTCCAACTCACAAGAGCAATAATGAATGTTACTAATACCTTAATTTTCAAGGTGCATATAGAAAGAAAAACAAAGGAAAAACTCGGAATCCCGGCCTAGATTGTCCTTAAAACAGTGATTTTAATCTTATGTAACTAATTACTGGAACAGGGCCGAATGTTATGAACTGGGTCGTCCTTATTTCAAAGTAAATGTTTAATAAACAGTGGAAAAAGTCGGATTCCCGGCCTAGATTGTCCTTAAAACAGTGATTTTAATCTTAGGTAACTAAATACTGGAACAAGGCCGAATTTTACGGACTGGGTCATCCTTATTTCAAAGTAAATGGGCAATAGACAGTGGAATAAGTCCGATCCCCGGCCTAGATTGTCCTAAAAAGAGTGATTTTAATCTTAGGTTACTAATTACTGGAACAGGCCTGAAATTAACAGACTGGGTCGTCCTTATTTCAAAGTAAATGTTCAAAAAACAGTGGAAAAAGTCGGATTCCCGGCCTAGATTGTCCTTAAATCCGTGATATTAATCTTAGGTAACTAATTACTAGAACAGGGCTGAATTTACCAGACTGGGTCGTCCTTATTTCAAACTAAATGTTTAATAAACAGTGGAAAAAGTCGGATTCCCGGCCTAGATTGTCCTTAAAACAGTGATTTTAATCTTAGGTAACTAATTACTGGAACAGGGCGGAATTTAACAGACTGGGTCGTCCTTATTTCAAAGTAAATGTTTAATAAACAGCGGAAAAAGTCGGATTCCCGGCCTAGATTGTCCTTAAAACAGTGATTTTAATCTTAGGTAACTAATTACTGGAACAGGGCGGAATTTAACAGACTGGGTCGTCCTTATTTCAAAGTAAATGTTTAATAAACAGCGGAAAAAGTCGGATTCCCGGCCTAGATTGTCCTTAAAACAGTGATTTTAATCTTATGTAACTAAATACTGGAACAAGGCCGAATTTTACGGACTGGGTCATCCTTATTTCAAAGTAAATGGGTAATAGACAGTGGAATAAGTCCGATCCCCGGCCTAGATTGTCCTAAAAAGAGTGATTTTAATCTTAGGTTACTAATTACTGGAACAGGCCTGAAATTAACAGACTGGGTCGTCCTTATTTCAAAGTAAATGTTCAAAAAACAGTGGAAAAAGTCGGATTCCCGGCCTAGATTGTCCTAAAAAGAGTGATTTTAATCTTAGGTTACTAATTACTGGAACAGGCCTGAAATTAACAGACTGGGTCGTCCTTATTTCAAAGTAAATGTTCAAAAAACAGTGGAAAAAGTCGGATTCCCGGCCTAGATTGTCCTAAAAAGAGTGATTTTAATCTTAGGTTACTAATTACTGGAACAGGCCTGAAATTAACAGACTGGGTCGTCCTTATTTCAAAGTAAATGTTCAAAAAACAGTGGAAAAAGTCGGATTCCCGGCCTAGATTGTCCTAAAATTAGTGATTTTAATCTTAAATAACTGGTTACTATAAATTAAAGTGTAATAATTATTCTAATCGATATATGTGAAGAGTATAATCAATGTTTGAACGTCGCGAAATTAATTTTGTCAGCAAAATGTATTCACACTGATTTAGTTACAAGTGTTTATACAGTGTGTTTCAAGACAAGTCATAGAGATATTCTGCAAGAATTAGAGAAAACCTGTAGCTTTAGAACGGTATAAATTGGTGACATTTTTTAAGTCCTTTATGTCTTCAAGGAATCGAAGGATCTTTTTTTTTTGGCTATTCCCCAGCTGAGAGGACATTGAAGAATGGAATGATTTAGTTTCAGTTTTTGGTTTAACGTAAATACTAGGACCTTATATGATAGTTATATTTTTAAGAAGTGGCTTTTAGTGACCATCCTAAGTCAAAGGAAATGGTCCTGCAAAGCGAACATAGAGTTACATCCTCCCTGAAGAGAAGTTTTTTGTTGTACAGTTTATTCTAGTCACGTGGGAATAGCGGCTAAAGTAACCTTTCAGTCACTTTTATAGAGTTCACTTCGTTCTGTTTTTGGGGTAAAGGTCAGTTTGTAAGATATTTAGTTTATGTAAATAGGATATCATAGTTTCCATATTCTTGCCAGTTTTAAAATTGCTTTTCTATTGTTTCGCCATTTTAATTGATATTATTTTGGGGAAGTTGATTATAATTTTAAAAATAATGTGAACAAAATCTCGAGCGTGAGCTCTCGAAGAACGAAGCGTGTGTCCCGTCCAACTGTATTGATGGCCCTGCAATTCAGGCTAACCTTAATCAAATTGCTGACAAATGTTACTGGACTTAATCTAAAATGATGCTAAGCCAAATATATAATACAAAAATTTGAGGAAATAAAAAAAAATGATAAAAACATCCATGAGGTTCGCACATCTGGTCACGGGATTTTTGAAACCGTAACTACTAATTAGTTATTATTATGGCACATTTAAATGTTACTAAAATTTCTAAGTTTGAGATTTTTTTAAATTTTTTTTTGCCTTGCATAATTAGAATAAAGTAAGGTAATTGCCTATTTTTTCAGACAGGCTTTACGTACAACTACCAAATTAGGTGTCGTGGACGGAGGCACCTAGCAAACATATTTTACTGTAAATTTCTAGTATTAATTTTTGAACGTTATTTAACAAATCGATAAGTTATGATTATAGTTGGCATCTGGTTACCGCTTAATTTAACTAAATGTTCAAAAATGAAGGTTCCAAAAATCGATCTTCATCTCCTATCAGTCCACCATGTAAATTTTCTTACTGCATGGTAATGCAATTCTTTTCACGTGTAGCTTTCGCATGCATCGCCAAAGATGAGCATAACTTATAAGTCACCGAATATAATCGTGAATGCAGTAGCCAATACCCTTCAATATCAATAATGACAGATTTTTTCGGTGCTGTTATCTTTTTCTATTTTTTAATAATTAAAACTAAGTAACGCTAAATCTCAAGTTGGTAAGAGTGTACCTGGTTTTAATTTTCTTCTTCTAACCTTCACCTGTTGTTTATTTCAAAATTATTGATATCTCAAATTTCATTTACTGACAGTGACTGAAATATGGACAATAAGAATAACCTTGTTCTAAATAATCTTTTTTAAAACTGTCTGGTACGGCCGTCTTCAAAAAAACTGCTCGAAAATGTTATAAATTATAGAAAGAAAGAATCTGTAACGCAGATCTGTATCTTCTGGATTTGTGCAATAATGGTTCTCTTAAGTTGCATGTTGCATGATCTGTCGGCTAGTCTACTGTCAGCCGATACCCTGTGAACATCTTCCCATACTCTTGATCCATCTTATATTCCATCTTAATATCTTGGACCATTTACCACGCTCTCCTACGTCGTCACTAGCGTCAGTAAGAGATTTAATGTTAATCTAATATAGATAGAATTTCAAGTAGAATAAATAGAATTTAAAATTTGACGAAAATCGGTTTGACCAATAATGCGACTTAATTGAATATGTTTTTAAATTGTTTCGAATATACAGGGTGAACCAGTAAGTATTGTCCATAGGCCTACTGTGTGTAGTACATCTAAAGTGGAGTTCAATGATGTATTGGCCAACTTCATATTTTCCACAGTTCTTGAGCGACGTCACTTTAAATTTTTTTTCTAAAATTATTACTTTTTTCCAATAAAAATTTTATTACTCAGAAAGTTTTAGTCGGAATTCGATTCTGATGACACGGTTAGAAAGGCAGATAAATTTTCTAAAAAATGATACCATTTCGAAGCATAAGTTCTTCTCCTAACAGCCTCAATCTTCCTCCGAATACTGGAAAAATAAAAGTAATCGACATTTTTAAGAAAACTCATTAGGCCCTTATGTGATCATTATCAGACCTAGGTGCTGGCACTTTTTATAAACGTTTCCTTGTTTAATGGGCTTTAAAACGGTATATCATTTTCCAGGATTCCTTTTATCTTTGTATGAGAAATTACATTTGTTTTACAAGAAAACGTGTTCACGAGCACTCAACAGTGTTAGTTATCAAGTTGTTTAATTCATTGAAAACTCTTTTAGATGGACCAGTAGTCAATTTTTAAGTAGATTGTCTTAAAATAAGGAAGTCAAAGGTTACAAATTGCACTTTATATATACAAAAAAAAAAAATACTTCTGATCACTCTGAAATATTTGAGAAAATGTTAGAAAATGAAAAAATTCTTATGTGCTTACTCCAAATTACAAGATGCGCTGCAAGATTGTAAGGAAGCGTGTAAACTATATTTCCATATGTTTTGTAGAGAGTAAAATAAAATTGCCGATGTTCTGACGAAGTATCTAACCTATTCCAGGGTCTTGAACCTTTCTGCGGGGGTAGGGGATGGTTTTCTCTGATAGGAGTTAAAGGGTGAGGAAGAGGAATGCACAGGGTTGGCGTTTTTTTTTGGTCTGGGGTATTACAACCGAAACAAATCTGTGGTATGTCTCGGCGGCCTTGTAGGTCTCAGGAGTGATGGCTTGCCACCACTGGGCAGAGACAGGCGAAGGAGTTTATTAAAGGCTATTCGCCGAGGCTGACTGCAGAATTAATCCGACAAGGCCGTGGGGCTATAAGGATAATTGTAGGCCTATTAACTGGCTAATGCAGGCTCAGAAAACACATGCATCGCATGGGCCTGGCAGATGATAGCCTCTGTAGGTTCTGTCAGGAAGTGGAGGAAACGGTACTGCACGTGTTGTGTCAGTGTGAGGGGCTCGTGTGGCTAAGGATGTTCCTACTCGGGTATGAAAAAACCAAGGACTGGTGAGCTTTACCCCAAGAGTCGCTCTCCAGCATTAAGAGTCTGATTAAAAGGACAGGTCCTGGAGGGTGAGCTTTAAAGTGAGGGGAGCCACAATAGATCCAAAGGGATCGCAGAGGCGTAGGCCTTGAGGCCGCCCTAGCCTAATCTAATCTTGGCGGCCTTCATTAAGATAAATTCCGCAGAATAACAGTTTTTGTTGCGGAGCATTCAAAATTCAGAGGGTTCTTTTTTAAAAAAAAAACTGGCTCTGGAAGATGATTCCAGAAAGTATCTGCAGAATCTTTTGGGAGATGAAGAAAACTTCAATAAAAATTCTAACTGATGGCGACACCATTAACAAAGGATTCTCAGACACCCTGTTGTTGAAGGAGGATATCTTCTCTGTAACCTCGCAGAACTTGAGATGTCTCTGGCATGTGAGACTGGAAGGAATACTGTAGAGATCGCCTTGGCACAAGTAAGAGAGCACAATAGATCTTCACAAGATGGCAGTGCAGTGTTACATCCCAGGAAAAGACTATAGTTATCGGCACAACAGGTTACTTAAATAAGGATAATATTAATCGTGCGGAAAAATTTAGTATCATTAAAAAAATTTATCCTAAATCTAATTGTAATTGTAAATTTTTACAGTAACAGAAGTCGCATGGTTGCACTTCTCCAGACAAGGAGTTATTGCTCTCCAAATCAGCCTTATTTAATTGAAATAATGTTATTTTTGGTTAATGTTATTTGTCGGCTAACAAAGGCATAAGTTTGTGCTGGTGAAAGTTTGAGTTGTGACTGTGTGGAGACAAGTTTTTTGCCCGAGTAGTGGTATATACTTGGATGAGCTGAGCGAATTTAGTGAACAGCGGCGGGTGTGTGGGTGTGCAGGATGTAACGAGCTGGGCGTGTGTGAGTAAGACGGGAGACAAAGGCTACCCCCTCAAGTTGGCGGTGTAGCGACTGCATTGTACATTCAGAACAGCGCTTCACCGCGTGCTCGGCCCTTTCAATACCTCCTCAACTCCACAGTACTAGCTTCTTCTTTCTGGCTCGTACCCACCCATGGCCGTCCATAGTACCCACACTTCCTGCCCAAATCAACACCCACCATAACCCCAACTTCATAAAAAATCTCTTTACTAAACCTATATAGATGTATCTAAACAGAAATAGATGGTTTGGCCCGTTATAGTTCCTGTAGGTTTTATAGCTTAAGAAAGATTTACCTGAACGAGGCCTTACACTTTGTACTTACTAGCAACACTTTAGAATCTTGATTAAAGCTGGTTTACATGTGCTTACCAATACAACATGGAACTGTGCAATTTAATCTGATATTCCTCATGAATACAGTATGTTATTATAAACCTCAACCGCAACAAAGCTGTTCTCAAACGCGCGCCAGCCGGGTTTTGTGGCAAACAAACAGGGAATTACTTGTAGTGTGATTTTCGTTCGTCAAATATTCTTTGTATTCATTTGTGAATCGACTTAAGGGTAACCAAAAGTTCCCTGAGAATTAAGAGGTTCCTAAAATCAATAAATTTCGAAATTAGAAGGAAACCAGGAACATTTATCACATTAATAAGGTTATGAATACGTTAAAATAGCAATATTTAACTTATAAGGTAAAATTTAAACATAATATTTATTCAATAGTTTTATTATTATAATATATTTGTTATACGAGGGTCCGTGCAAAGTCAAGAGATAGCACCACTGGCGCGTATCGAGGTTATGTTTAGTTAGTAGCATCTCTTGGAAGAACACACACCAAGTTTCAGCCAGATCGGTCTATTTCTTTGTGTTTGGCATTCGTTTGAATCGAGGAAGTCGAGTGATTTTCAAAAAATGGACGAAAAAGAATTTCGTGTGTTGATTAAACACTACTTTATGGAAGGCAAAACGCCTCAGGAGACTAAAGAGAAGCTTGATAAACATTATGGTGACTCTGCACCTTCGATTAGAACAGTTTATAAGTGGTTTCAAAATTTTCGGAGTGGCCATATGGGCACAAGTGACGCTGAACGTTCTGGACGCCCTGTTGAGGTTACTACTCCAGAAATCATTGATAAAATCCATGATATGTTGATGGATGACAGAAGAGTGAAGGTGCGTGAGATTGCTAGTGCTGTGGGCATCTCGAATGAACGGGTACATAATATTTTGCATCAACATTTGGACATGACAAAGCTATCCGCAAGATGGGTGCCGCGATTGCTCACGCTTGACCAAAAACGAAATCGTGTGAAGTGTAGCAAGGACGGTTTGCAGCTGTTCCAGAATAATCCGCAGGACTTTAAGCGTCGTTTCGTCACTGTGGATGAAACATGGATACATCACTACACTCCTGAGACCAAAGAAAAATCTAAACAATGGGTTACTAAGGGGGAATCTGCGCCAAAAAAGATGAAGACCGTTCCTTCGGCCGGAAAGATTATGGCGACTGTCTTTTGGGATTCGCAAGGAATAATCCTCATCGACTAACTGGAAAAGGGTAAAACTATTACAGGTGCATATTATTCATCGTTATTGGACCGTTTGAAAACCGAGCTGCAAGAAAAACGCCCACGATTGGCCCACAAAAAAGTCCTTTTCCATCACGACAACGCACCAGCTCACACCTCAGCAGTTGTGGTCGCAAAATTAATGGAAATAGGGTTCCAACTCGTTTCACATCCCCCCTATTCTCCAGACTTGGCTCCCACGGACTACTATTTGTTCCCCAATATGAAGAAATGGCTGGCGGGAAAAAGATATTATTCAAACGAGGAGGTGATTGCAGAAAAGAATGGCTATTTTTCAGACTTGGACAAATCCTATTATTCGGAAGGGATCAACAAACTAGAGCAGCGTTGGACGAAGTGTATAAGCCTAAAAGGAGACTATGTTGAAAAATAAAAAAGGTTTACCCCAAAAAATTAAGTAGTTTTCAAACGACCCTCGTACATGTACATAAATAAACTATACTATACTAATAAGATAGAAATAAATTTTTATAGAATTAAACTATAGTCAGTCCATTTTTGATAAACTTAATAAATTATTTTAATGCGCGCAGTAAAATATCAATACCAAATACCAAATGTTGGTATTTGGTATTGTGAATAATTCGTGAAGTAATTTTTAAAAAGATAAAGAACTAGTTTCTCGTTGATAAGAACATGGAAATCAATTGATTGGACCAATTCAAGAAAATCTACGTGATACAGGCTAATCTGAAAAGTAAGATAAGAACTGTATTTTCTTTTCTAAAGAGAAAGAATTTTAAAGGATCTAACAGATCAGAAATCAGCATGTTAAACCGTTTATCTTGGCGATTACAGAACGGTTTTCCCGTCTGTAGAAAACCAAAATTCCAGGCGTTTTTTCAGGGAATTTTTGATATTATTGGAGTTATGATAGTTATGTGGCGTCCCTTTTTCTGTTACAGTATTCTTTTACTATGTAACAAAAACTTACAGTTTAAAAAGTCAAGTATAATTAAACGATAAAAGGTATACAAATCAGTAAGTACCCAACATTTCATTCACGTAACATTTAAGTAATTTCACTGCTTTAACTTTTCATTAATATAGTTTAACATTTATTAGATGTCACCATATGCTGGTCATTTTCATTTCCAAAATAGATTGATCAGTAAAGTGTAGCACCCATTTCTTTCATTGATTGTAACAGAAGTTATTAGTTATTACTAATAAATATTTAAGAGAAGAAGTCTTACATAAATGGAGCTAACTCCTCTTCCATTGTATATACAGCTTTGACAACCCCAAAAGGCACTACAAAAATGTAATTTCTCAATCGAATGAAATCTCATTCTTGAAAATCGATTGCCACGTTTAAGAGTTACGTTGCTCAGAATATGACAAGAAAAAGAACAATTTTTGAAAATAACGTTTTTGCTCATTTTTGGTCCCTTTATTTTCGAAAAATTTATTAAATCTAGGTTGTAGCAAAACAAAAATTACTGTTATAAACGAGGTTTTACCCTATATTTTAAAGAAAACAAAGGAATTTGATCTTTTATAGAAAAAAAATTTGTTAAAGTTGGGTGTATTTCGACGTTACACTTTTTCGTGCGGTTTTTGTCGATCATCCCGTAATACAACTGTTTTATCGCGCAGTTTTAATTTTGATAAACATTTTTAATATTGAAGACACCAATCTTTTTATTGCCACCAATAGTGGGGAAATGACTAATTATAAATTACCCTACACCGATATCAAGTGTATAATTGCAAAAGCAGCACAGATTACAGTAATGGTAATAAAGGGAGATTCTATAAAACTATGGTAGATCAGTTACCTAGACAACCATGGTTTAAGGGGAACTGTCACTAATAAATGGGTTGTTACGACAATAAGCAGGCTGAGAGCAAACCACGCGGTGTGTGGATCGTATCTTTCACAGGATCAACAAAAAGGTCCTCTCTCCTCTTTGCGTAGATTGCAATGAGGAGGAGGATTTCAAACAAATAATAATATGTCCACGTTATGTAGTAGAAAGGAAACGAATGTTTGACGACATATACAGGTATTTAGATGCACCATTTCGCTACGAAGACATTATATTCTCCACCAACATATATGTGCTTAAGTCGATAGCAGAGCTAGCAATGAAATATGAATGTATTTAAAAGTTTTAGCCGATTAGAATGAATGGAAGAAAATGATTAGAGAAGGATTACGTGATTTTAATTTCGGTTAAGCTATAAGGATGGCAGGAATATAGAGTACTGATCCATTCATTAGCTGCAGTTTATGTACGTAAATAGTTGTATGTAGTAGAGAGATGAATGAGTGAAGCGAATGTATTTATAAGTAAGAATGGAGAGTGAGTGATATTCTAGTGATAAGCACCTAGACCTCGGTATCACTTTTTATCAAAACCTATCTTGGAAAAACCATGTTTCCCAAATCTCTCGTCGTTCCATCCATATCCTAAAGCAGTTTAATAGTTCCCCGGCACCTTTTTCCAATTAAGGACACGGCAACTCCTAGTTTCCTCTCTTAATTCCCTCATTTTGACTATGGTTGTTTAGTGTATGGCACGGTCTTTCTGGTGATATTGAAGCTAAGCTCAAGCGCCTCCTCATGAACTGCTTCATAAGATTTATTTTCAGCATTTCCAGAGACTCTCGCATTTCGCACTGCTACGATGAGTTGAAGTGGCTTTTTCCTGTCTATCGCCGCCAATATTTTTTGGCTTCTTTCCTTTTTCAAGTCATCCAGTCTCAGAGGCCTTCCTATATTTTTCAACTCCTTAAGTTTAAATCCTCCATCCATTCCCCGTAATACTAGATCTCGCTCATCTGATCTCTATATTCCCTCTCACCGTACCTCATCCTTTGACAAGTCCTTCCTAATAAGTGCTACCTCAATCTGGAACTCCTTGCCATCATCTGTCCGCCTTGCTCCTACCCTATCTATCTTTAAATCCCTTCTATTCAGTTATCGCCTTTCTATCCAGCTTCCTCCGAAATTCTAATTGTTTTAATTTATTTCCTTAATTTCTGCTGTTATTTTGATTTTCACTTTTTGTAAATACTTATTCATTTATTTATTTTCTGTTTAATCACAGGCCAAACTATTAAGGCCTCTATTTGTACCTGTGTTTATTCTTAGGGGACAATTGTCCCAGAATAATAAATTTCTTTTCTATTCTATTCTATTCTAGACGATGCTGGCTGTATGGCGAAAGCCAATGCCAAAAAAAAAGAAAAAAAAGATCTTTTTATTACAAATTGTTAGTTTATTTAATTAATTTACATAAGTTACTTAAATAGTGTAAACAGATAGTTAATAGGCGCTACGTTGTTTACAAAAAAATAATTTCTGAAAATTTTAACTTAAATTTAACTTTTTTCTCCAAATCTATTAGATCTGAGTTGTTTTGCAAAAAACAAAATTACAGTTATAAAGGAGGATTTGCCCTATATTATAGAGAAAATTTGGTAATTTTATCTTTTATAGAAAAAGAGAAAAAAAAATTGTCAAAACTGGTTGTTTTTTAACGCTACGCTTTTTCGTGCAGTTTTTGACTGCCAAACCCTTATACAACTGTCCTACCGGACCATTATTTAAAACAATTTTTATTGCGTTGTGTAGCTAGCATATCACGTTTCTCTCATTAATATATTGTAGTTTTATTGTAGCCAGCTTATAATAAACTTGGGAGCTAATTAGCAGTTAATAAAAACTTTAAGTTAGAGTTTGAGATAAGTTACAGTTTTCGAGAATTACATAAAAAACAAAGTGAAATTTACTTACAACTAATAGAATTTTACAGCGAGAGAATGTTGTTGTTATACTGGCCGTTAGAGCTGGTTGCTCTGTTGGAAGCTAGTAGACAATTTAATTAGTGCGTAGTTCGTGCTAAGCATGTGTTTCAAATCGCACGCTTTTGTTGCTAGTACACGTTGGGCGTGATATCGCTGGCTGTCGCGTCACGCCACCCACAGTCACATTCAGACTGCGGGTTTGGCTAGCTGGAGTGCCAGTACCCAATCGACAGATTAATATTCTGTGCTGGTGCCGAACTGGTTGCCCACGCTTCCTCCACTGTCGCACATCAAACACCATCTGCGGATTTGTGTGAGAATGCCTCATCCCTCTCTAGCCCGACACCAGAATCAGAAAACTGGTATTGTGGCCCTCCCCGACAGTTACTAGGGAGGGCGACCAACAAAACTTGGATACAACAGTATTGTCCTACTGGGACGAAGAGCCAAACTGTGGCCGAACCCAGAGGTCTAATCATCTCTACTCCAGACCAATAATAACGTTTTAAGGCCCTATTCATGGACAAACAGTACTGTAAACATTTATGGCTGCAATATAAGTGACCACACATACACTGATTCTTGCCCACAAGCATCTGCTGCAGTTTCAACACAAATTGTACCCCACCCAGAAAATAGATATTTGACCAGAGAGAAAAAAATAAAATGAATCGCTTTTAACCAATCAAGCTCAGTTATTGATTGTTTTTGCTAAATTTTCTCGCTCAAAAGTTTGTGTCCTTTGTAAATAATGCACTAATAAGTCTGGTGGATTTGCAAGAAATGCATTGTCCTTCCAAGTTCATCAATTCTTTACTACTTATAATATGAGACAAAATTTGCGTGCCACAGCGTTACAAAACTTTTGTATATTGAAAACCGATCACGAAAAGATAACTTTGATCTAGAATATCTCGACAAATATTAGGGATATCGAAACGGAATCAACGTCCATTTTTTTCACAATTTTTTACACGGTTTTCATAATCATTGTCAAAACCAGTGGTCCTTATGAAACTCCGATCAGTTTTTGGGCTGTAACTCCGCCAAAAAATAAAGATACAGCATCGGGGAGTGGAAAATTTGAAAACTAGACCAAGAAAAACATATAGTTTACTTCGTGGGTTTTTTTTTCGGAATTCCGCTTTCCTAAAAAGTTATTAGCGATTGGTGCATTTAAATGGACTTATTCATTAGCTCTTCAACACCTGTTAATTCCAAAAGTTTATTGAGTAGTTCAAGAAAATCTGTGATTTATTCACATTATTTGGCATATTTCTTTAATTAACTAAAGAACAACACGCAGATCTAAACTGGTTAAACGAAAATCCTTTCTTTCGAAATTGGTACCTATCGCTCATTTAACATCATTCACCAATTTCTTCTTTTTATTTTATTTTATCATTTATAATGTAAATTATATATTTTGGAATATAGTTCTTAATTAATTAATTATTAAATTACACGTTTGCAAAAAATCGTACTGGATTTGATGATTCAGATCAGTTATATTCTTATGGTAGGTGAATTCCTTTCATAATGCCGACGCTGTTTTGAGGCCTACTTTTTTGCAATTAATCACAGATTTCTGCATCAATTTTTAACATAACCCTAATTATTGTATACGTTCGAAAGGTGATCGTATGTAGATGTTTTTCCTGAATAGTGCACGGTTTTTTCATATAAAATGTTTTTGAGAAAAATGAAGTCAAAGTTTTTTGGAAAAAATTAGAAACTTGCTATTTCTTATGTTTGGGCCACAAAGTAAAATAAGTTAAAATACTTAATATCATTATTTTGAAATATAAACTAGCTTATTAAAAAGGAAATTCAACCTTCTTTCTAATGAGCTTATTAAAATAGCTGTAGCTTTAATAGTTTGAGAAATATAGACAACTATTTGCTAAAAAGTAGTAACACCTTGAAAAAACATAAAATTAAAAATATCTATAAAACGGAGCCGAATCGAGCCATAGTTTATATGGAATTTTTTGTTGCAAATGATGCCCAGAATCGCTTCCCGAAGTTACCGTAGTCTTATGCTGAACACCCTTTATATTTTTTTGTCCACCTTACGAAGTACTTTCACTTTCACCACTGAAGCTACGCCGGTTACTAGAAATGATCATGTGAGAAGAGATCTAATTCCCGATGAATTTCTCTTTACTGGTTCGAAAAAAACGATTAATCTCGACTTTTTTCCTCAAATTATCCCTTAGCATTCTTAGCATCACAGCATTCCTACGTTTGATTATCATCCAACCATTATTTAACTGTTCTCTAATTTCAGTCTGTGAGAAACCATATCAAATCATTTGCCACGGGTGTATTAAAAAGGTTATCATTAAATGGAAAAATAATTTATCTTTATTGATTTATCAGTCTGTAGTTGAAAACACAATGAGAAGCGCCTTCATCGCAACCTATCTTTAACAGATGCAAACCTTCTTACTAAAGTTGCAAATCCTCTCAAGGGCTATAACGGGTCCATGAAGGACCCGAGCCTCAGCCACTACAGCTCTCCACCTCTCTCTATTTCTTGCCGACGTTCTCCATCTCTGCTGACCAAGGGCTTCCAAATCTTCCTGCACGTCGGTCAACCATCCTAGTCGAGGCCTACCCCTCGGCCTTTTTCCACCAGGGTGTCCATATAGAGCTTTCCTGGGACCTCTCGCCTCCTCCATTCGGTGCAAATGTCCCAGCCATCGCAGTCTACCAGACTTTATAGTGGCTACTACATCAGGCTCACCGACCAGTTCAACGACTTTTCGATTCGTCCTGATTCTATAGCCATCCTAATGTCCTTACAGGTCCGAAAATCCTTATTAATACTTTTCTCTTTCCCACCTTCACAACCTTTGTTCGTCCGCTTTGGTTAATAACCATGCTTCCGAACCGTAGGTAACGATTGGACGCAGGGTAGTCTGGTATATTCTTAACTTTATGGCTTGGGACAAGCATTTCCTTTTGAAAACTGGCTGCAGCGCCCGGAGACATCTATTACCGGCTGCAATTCTTCCCTTGCACTGTTTAATAACAGGTTAAAACTGCCCCCAAGTATTTAAATTCTTTCACCCCATCAAAAGAAGCAAACCCTCTCATACGAAACACAGTAATTAATAGCATGTAACCCCGCCGTGGAAAAAGTGATTCTATTCCAAAGAGGGGCGTCTTCAACAGGCGAAATCCAGTGTGAAAGTAGACAGCTTCAGAATTCTATCTATTCTGGAAATATCCCTAGTTTTTGTTGAAATGATGTTGGCATGTGTTTTCTGTGGTAAGTACGTGAACTTGGATTTGTCTTGACATTTTATTGTAAAGCTTCATAAACTTCGCTGGATTTTCGCTCTGAATTCATATTTCTTACTAAGGTCTAAAGTCTAGTAATTAAATTTTTGAAATATACCCTGATTAAGGGCGTCCTGTTATTGGATTTCACACAAGAGCAATCTATATCTTTTCTAATAGTATAGTTTACTATCTGAAGAGGACTTACTCGTAATATACGAGGTCTGTAAATTAAGTAATGAGACAGATTTTTTTAAATTTTTTTATTCAAAAAGAATACAATTCTACGAGTATATAGTCACCTTCAAAATAACTTTCTTCTGAAGCCACACAGCGCTGGAGAGGTTTCTTCCACTCCTCATAGCAGTGCTCGAACTCTGATACTGGAATAGCCTTCAGCTGGTGAAAATGAGTTCCCTTGAGGTGATTTTTCTCAACTTCGGGAAGAGAAAAAAGTCACAAGGACTCAAGTCAGGCGAATAAGGAGGCTGAGAAGACACAGGAATGTTTTTACTGGCCAAAAGCTCGTTTATTGAAATTGCTGTGTGACAAGGGAGCTTTATCGTGATGCAACGAACCACTTGTTCTTGATGTTTGGCCTCACACGAATGACCCCTTTTTCGAAGTTTTTCAAGAACCTCTCGGTAAAAGTGTAGATTGACCGTTTGACCTTGAGGTAGAAACTCTTTGTGGACGATTCCTCCGTGGATATCGAAAAAAACAAATCAGCATGCTTTTGATCTCTTCGACTTCGCCCATCCTTGCTTTTTTGGGCCTTGGAGAGGTTGAAGTGTGCCACACCATGCTCTGGCGCTTGGTTTCTGGGTCGTACTCAAACACCCAAGACTCGTCACCAGTAATGACACGTTCCAGAAAATGGGAGTCATTTTCAATTGAATCCAAAATGTCATGGCACCTTTCCAACATTCAAACGGCTGTAACCGACCAGCTGAAGGCTATTCCAGTATCGGAGTTCGAGCACTGCTATGAGGAGTGGAAGAAACGTCTCCAGCGCTTTGTGGCTTCAGAAGGAAGTTATTTTGAAGGTGACAATATAGAATTGTAATTCTTTTTGAATAAAAAAAATTTTAAAAATCTGTCTCATTACTTAATTTACAAACCTCGTATTTGGAGCTATTCTATAGAATCTAGAGTTGAAAATTAATGTTGTTCGTGAACATTGTTCTCAAGTGCATTGGGTTTTTTTTTAATATACAGTCTATTTGTTTCATATAAACCCAATTGATCGTAATAAGAGAAAGTGTAACAGTTAGGGATAGTGAAAAGGATGTAATCCTGAAATCCGAAGTGATGCCATGGCTAATTGCTGCCAACTCTGGACACTTGCTGTAGCCGATTAACTTAGTGAGCTGGTCTGCAATGTCTGACAGTCTAGCAAATGTCTCTAATTTCACTGCACGGATTTCAGTATCAATTGATAAATTTTTCTTTGAAGAATTAAGTATAAAAAGTTATACAGTACATAAATATTGATGGTGGGAATTGCGTTTTCTTGGTTGAAAACCATGAATCTGGTAATTGTCAAATAAAAACCATTAGCGTCTAATATGGCCAAAATATTTTTTTTTTTTTTTTTGGATTTAATTTTGTTTTGAGTATATATTTTTTTGTTCACCTTACAGAGGTACACTCTCTTCTGCCACTGAACCTAAGTCTTCTTCTACTTTCATTTGAACGGCATTCATTCTCCAATAGTACTTCCATTTTTCTATTCAGCCTAATCAGTCTTTGAAGTATGTACCACGTAATAAGAAGGGTATACTTAACAAAGTAACCGGTAAAATTACCATTTATTTGGTCTAATAACATATCTTACCAGTTTGAATTCAATTCCTAAAATTTAACATGTTCGCAATGCATTCTTCTTCTTTGAGGAATTACAGTCGAACCTCTCAATAACGGACACTGGCGGGGGAAAGCAAAGTGGCCGCTGTTTGGAGGTGGTCGTTAAAAGGAGATAGGCAAGTTTCATTATAAAAAAATATGGATTTTTTTTCCAAACATCTATTTAAAAATTGTTTATTATTAATAGATTTAAAAACGTACATAATTGCATAATTATTCAGCTATATATGACATGCATCAAATTTTTCTTAATTATCCAAAATATTTATCAAAAAACTACATATTATTGACTTATTTAATAATTTTTATAGCAATTTTTATAATAATCATCACATTTATTCATAACAATAATAATTTATGGTAAAATTATCATCATACTATCATCTATTATTAGAAAAATAGAACAAATCTTTCGGCAAGTTGACGATGACTCGACTTGGTTTTTGCAAAATCTTCCAACACATTTATTTTCTCTTCTAGAGTTAACCACTTTCGTTTGAGAGACATATCGGAAAAAATAATATTGTTCGTCCAAAGTAATATTGAAAAATGATTAAAATGGTACAAGATGTATGGAGCTTATATAGGAAACTTTAGAAAAAAAACAGAAAAAAACAAAAACTTGAGAGGGGATAATTATTTTTATCACCGCGTCAAACGAACTTTTAAGAATAAGGTGGTCGTTGGTGGGAGGTGAAACATATAATCCGTTCCCCAAAATCAATGTCCGCGGTCGTTATATAGAGTGTCCGTTAGACGGAGGTTCTTTTATATAGAAAGTGTATAGGGGTAAAACGGGGAAATCCAAAAACTGTCCGTAAATGGAGGTGGTCGCTAGTGAGAGTGTCCTTTAGGGAAGGCTCGACTGTAGTTAAAACAGAAACTACTCTCGGAAAAGCATTGTATAGGCCGTGAGTTTTGTAAGAACTGTCTCGAAAAAAGAAAAAATGCAACAAAACCTCTGTTTTGAATCCGTATTGCATTTATTTTGGTTTTTTTAAGTTTTCTGCGATTATTGCCAGCAGATCTAAATGGCTCCTTTAATCTTAGTTTAAACTTATTGACCTTCAAACGCCGATTAAGCTTACTGCTGAAAATACAGATCTTCAGTTTCCATACTTTAAACCCATCTAGATCCAACAATTCCCATGCCCTTCACATACCAGCAGCTATTTTAGCGAGCAATAAATATCCCAATATCGTGTTTTCATTAAGTATAATGTGGGCCTTACAGCGAAAGCTGTAGCATTCAGAGTATGTCAGGTCTAAGATGAAAAGATGAATCAGTATGAAGCATAGTCTTCAATTAATGGGAAGATTCATGCACGTGAACAGTTTTATGCTGGACTTGAGTGTTCTTTTTCAGTTAAGTGTATGTATTGAATAAAGTTTCCATATTGCTAGTTCGCGACAGTTAGGAAGCTCTAAAAGCTCTTTTTATTACCTCCAAAAAGCACAGTTTTACTTTGTTTTCAAATCATGTAACTTCAAATGGATTGTAATGAACTAGTTGGTGTTTTATTTGGGTAGTCTAGGCTTTTGCAAGAAATAGTGCCAGCAGTGCTGAACCCAAAGAAAGGTGGCCTAAAGAACCTGGACGTTCATATCACTCTCTCAAAAATTTGAGCACCAATCATGAGCATCCCTTCAAGTTCGAAGCCTTCCCACACTGCTTCATTCATTTCGAAAATACTTTTATGATGATTTTTTTGTAGCTATTTTTACAGAAAAGTCACAAAAAATGCAATTGTTTTTTTGAAACTGCCATTAAATACCTACTGTCCAATCAAATGAAACTTAAGGTACACAAAGCTATATAAAGGTCCCTGACGTCTTAAACCCTCTTAGCCCCCGTAATTTGTATTAAATATCTCCGTTGCATTATTAATGACACGGCCAGGATCAAACTGTATAATATATTTAATGTGTAATGAGTGGTAATGGCAAGGCGTCATGTAATATGCAGAATGCATTCCCAAGCAATGCACAATTAAATGCACCTGCTGCAGATTAGATGAAGTTGCTATTTCTAGCCAACGCTCATGCATACTTAGTAAACGAATTGCTGGCAACATCCTAGAATTAAATATAAACACCAAATTATGTGATTTTGTTACAATGAGATATGTCTAAACTTTTTGCCAATAATTTACACACTATTTATTGATAAATTTTGATAAAAACTTAGAATTTAGAACTTAGAATCTGTACAACCGCCATTGATGGTTTAACAAATCTGAGTGAAGCAAAAGTTAGTGCATCCTAAACTGCATTCACCAAGCATCGTAACTGATACAAAAATTCGTATTATCTACATGAAGATAGTGCAATGATATTGCTCTGCCTTGTTCCAAACGTTTTGTGGAAGATACGTAGCTCAATCATGCTAGCCATACCATTTTTCAGCGTCTTTTTTTCTAGATCACTGCCTTGTGTATTTAATTTAACAAAGTTATAATTTTTCCAATATTTTTCTAATAACAGCAAAAATAATTGTCTTCAAACTTAGGAATTTGTACAAAAACTATTATAATTGGTTCTCGAAATGAGTTCTGTTCTCCAAAGCACCGCAACTTATTGTACCATCACCTTTGTGGTTGAGTAGATAAATCCTCCACTTCATAAAAAGTCCCAAGGTTTTTCTTACCAGTCTAGCGATTTCATTCTCATATGACTGGAAATAGCCAGTAGAGGGGAAATGGCGGTTCTGGCGCACCTAAAATGTGCACCTTTTTTGTGCAAGATGGCCGCCATCCCCACTCCGCCCAACCCTACCCCCACCCATCCTTATTGATTAATCATCGAATTGGACGAGGGTTTAAGCCACGGCCCCCTTCTTATTGACGAATCATCGAATTGGACGAGGGTTTAAGCCACGCCCCCTACCCCCTCATTATTGACTAATCATCGACACACCTAAAATGTGCAAGATGGCTGCCCTCCCAGGCAATCATCGATTTCGACGACATCACCTTTACCCCCACCCCATAATTCTTAATCGACCAATCAGGAACTTGGATGAGGGCTTTAAGCCACGCCCCTTCCCCCCTTAATCCATTAATCGGTGAATTCAACGACACCACCTTCACCCCCCACCCAGCCCTACTTACATGACACCTACCTTTATCACACCTCTCAGTCGTCATATTCATTGGCCTATCAATCCTCCTACAAGATGGCTTAACCGCTGTAGTACACAAGATGGCGGACCTCGTATTAGCTGATGACGTCAATATGGCGGGCTTCATACCACCTGTAGTACTCAAGATGGCGGACCACATACCAGCTAATAAAACATACCTCCATCCCCTAGCCCACTGATAGACGGGAGGGTGCATTTTGTTTTATTTATTTCTTACCTGAGATTCGATCCTACAACCTTCGTGTTGGAAGAAACGTCATCTTCACCAGTCGGCTACAGTAGCATACTCGAGTTATGAACGATCTCTTCTTTAACCTCCACCCCCTCACCCACCGATGGGAAGGTTTTCTCACGTAGGGGTCAATACTACAACCTTCGTGTTGGATATTACGTCATCTTCACCAGTAGACCACATAGTCTCGCTTACTCTAGTTTTGAATGTTCTCTTATGTATTACCTTGGAATTATTTTTTTAAAAATCTAACCCCCTTACCAAGAATGTTTTTTTTTTTTATTTAAATTGCCCCCACTATCACAAAAATATTCAACTTAAATAAAAATGGATAACCTCACTTTAGGTAATAGAAAAAATTATTTACTTACCCCTTCACCTGGACTGCTGATTAATCCTCTGCTGATGCCGCGACCTACACTCACTGAAAATTAAACGCTAACTAACACTTGGGTTATCCTACCAGCTAGCTTCTAGCATTATCCCCCCACCACAATTACGTCACACTCTAACTAGCCAATAGAATTGCGTCTTTTTTTCCAAATGATTACCTCTCTGGGCATGCCTCTGTAGCAAGCCCCCCCTCCCATCCACAACTTTATTATTTCTGTTAATTAATTAATACATGTGCCAACAGCTGTTTTTTAAATAGGAAAATGATTTACACTGCTAACTTAATCAACTGCGCATGTGTAAACTTCAGTTGTGTGAGACCTTAATACAGAAAGCAATTGCACCCAAATATATATGCGCTGCATTTATTAATATTTTTGAAAAATTAAATAACAGAACTTATTATGACGCAACTTGTAGCAACCTTAACTAATTAGCATATCTCTTATTATTTCTGTGTACTGTGTAGTCCCAATAGGAAAACTCATATTATTTCCGTTTTTATTTAATAGTTAATTTGCCTATACATGCTCCAACAAGTCTGGACATGTAGTTATATACCTTTAATAAAACTTTATTTTTTTTTTGTTATTATGAAGTTAAAAGTAAATTGAACTTTGAACTTAAAACCTTAATACAGAAGGCAGTTGTAATATCGATTGTTCCTATCGATTATCACATCGACTATATGGATTGATTAATATCGATTTATTTATTAATTCAAGTAATATATATAATCACAGCTGTTTAAGTAAGAAAATGATTTACACTGCTAAATTAATCAACTGCGCATGTGTAAACTTCAGTTGTGTCAGATGTTAATACAGAAGGCAGTTGCAATATCGATTATTCCTATCGATTACTACATCGTTATATGTATTGCTTAATATCGATACAATCTATAAGTAATATAAAATTGTATACTCAAACTCATATGCACTGCAATTATTAATATTTTGAAAAATTAAAGAAAATAAGAACTTAATTAAGAACTTACAACCTTAACTAATCACCATATCTCTTATTATTTCACATTACCAACCAAACAAACCTGTATGAACATGTCGTTACAGCCTGCTCAATAGGATGACTCATATTAATTTTGTTTACCAACCAAACAAACCTGTATGAACATGCCTGCTAAATAGGATGACTCATATTATTTCCGTTTTTATTTAATCGTTAATATGCTCCAAGTCCGAACATAAAGCCATCACACTATCACATTTATCAACTTTGTTGTATAGGTAATAATATATTATACGCGTAAAAAGTAACAAAATTAAATGAATATAAAATAAACTATGAAAAAATTCGCCTATTAAAAGAGGGAATTTTCTCCCAACTAACAAAAATTCGGACCTGTACTGAATAGTACGTACAATTAGATTGTACCTAATTTGAAATTATAAAAGCTAAAACACAAAAAAAGTGGAAAATGTGGGTATTTAGAAACATAAAAGATTAAATTAAAGTCCCAAAACCAGACTAGTGTTAGACTGTGCAAAGCAAAATGCCCTAAATCGATAGTAGAAGTGCTAAAACATTACAAAAACTATAAAATGTGGGTATTAAAGTCCGAAAACCATGACCCAAAAAATTTCAACTCTCAATATCTTCTCAAGTAATTGATCTGTACTCAAGAAAACTATAGCGTACTACTCAGTAAAACAGAGTGTGTATGAGCACAAAATTTCATACGAATAATCTGTTGTTTACTGTGGGAGATATAAGGGCCCAATTTCATAGCAAAACCATGACCCAAAAAAAATTCATCTCTCAATAACTTCTCAACTAATGGATCTGTACTCAAGAAAACTATAGCATACTACTCTGTAAAACAGAGTGTGTAAGAGCACAAAATTTCATACGAATAATCTGTTGTTTACTGTGGGAGATATAAGGGACCAATTTAACAGCAACACCATGACCAAAAAAAAATTCAACTCTCAATATCTTCTCAACTAATAGATCTGTACTCAAGAAAACTATAGCATACTACTCAGTAAAATAGAGTGTGTAAGAGCCAAAAATTTCATACGAATAATCTGTTGTTTACGATGGGAGATATAAGGGCCCAATTTCACAGCAAAACCATGACCCAAAAAAATTTCAACTCTCAATAACTTCTCAATTAATGGATCTGTACTTAAGAAAACTATAGCGTACTACTCAGTAAAACAGAGTGCATAAGAGCACAAAATTTCATACGAATAATCTGTTGTTTACTGTGGGAATTATAAGAGCCCCATTTCACAGAAAAACCATGACCCAAAAAAATTGCAACTCTCAATATCTTCTCAACTAATGGATCTGTACTCAAGATAACTATAGCGTACTACTCAGTAAAACAGAGTGTGTAAGAGCACAAAATTTCATACGAATAATCTGTTATTTACAGTGGGAATTATAAGAGCCCCATTTCACCACAAAACCATGACCCAAAAAAAATTCAACTCTCAATATCTTCTCAACTAATGGATCTGTACTCAAGAAAACTATAGCGTACTACTCAGTAAAAAAGAGAGTGTAAGAGCACAAAAATTCATACGAATAATCTGTTGTTTACGGTGGGAGTTATGAGGGCCCAATTTCACAGCAAAACCATGACCCAAAAAAATTTCAACTCTCAATATCTTATCTACTAATGGATCTGAACTCAAGAAAACTATAGCATACTACTCAGTAAAATAAAGTGTGTAAGAGCACAAAATATCATACGAATAATCTGTTGTTTACTGTGGGAGTTATGAGGGCCCCATTTCACAGCAAAACCATGACCCAAAAAAATTTCAACTCTCAATAACTTCTCAACTAATGGATCTGTACGTAAGAAAACTATAGCATACTAATCAGTAAAACAGAGTGTGTAAGAGCACGAAATTTCATACGAATAATCTGTTGTTTTTCTGTGGGAGTTATGAGGGCCCCATTTCACAGCAAAACCATGACCCAAAAAAATTTCACCTCTCAATAACTTCTCAACTAATGGATCTGTACTCAAGAAAACTATAGCATACTACTCTGTAAAACAGAGTGTGTAGCAGCACAAAATATCATACGAATAATCTGTTGATTACTGTGGGAGTTATGAAAGCCCCATTTCACAGCAAAACCATGACCCAAAAAAATTTCAACTCTCAATAACTTCTCAACTAATGGATCTGTACTCATGAAAACTATAGCATACTACTCTGTAAAACAAAGTGTGTAAGAGAACAAAATTTCATACGAATAATCTGTTGTTTACTGTGGGAGATATAAGGGCCCAATTTCACAGCAAAACCATGACCCAAAAAAATTTCAACTCTCAATATCTTCTCAACTAATGGATCTGTACTCAAGGAAACTATAGCGTACTACTCAGTAAAACAGAGTGTGTAAAAGCACAAAATTTCATACGAATAATCTGTTGTTTATTGTGGGAGATATAAGGGCCCAATTTCACAGCAAAACCATGACCCGAAAAAATTTCAACTCTCAATATCTTCTCAACTAATAGATCTGTACTCAAGAAAACTATAGCGTACTACTCAGTAAAACAGAGTGTGTAAGAGCGAAAATTTCATACGAATAATCTGTTGTTTACTGTGGGAGTTATGAAAGCCCCATTTCACAGCAAAACCATGACCCAAAAAAATTTCAACTCTCAATAACTTCTCAACTAATGGATCTGTACGTAAGAAAACTATAGCGTACTACTCAGTAAAACAGAGTGTGTAACAGCACGAAATTTCATACGAATAATTTGTTGTTTACTGTGGGAGTTATGAGGGCTCCATTTCACAGCAAAACCATGACCCAAAAAAATTTCAACTCACACTAACTTAGCAACTAATGGATCTGTACTCAAGAAAACTATAGCATACTACTCTGTAAAACAGAGTGTGTAACAGCACAAAATATCATACGAATAATCTGTTGTTTGCTGTGGGAGTTATGAAAGCCCCATTTCACAGCAAAACCATGACCCAAAAAAATTTCAACTCTCAATATCTTCTCAACTAATAGATCTGTACTCAAGAAAACTATAGTGTACTACTCAGTAAAACAGAGTGTGTAAGAGCGAAAATTTCATACGAATAATCTGTTGTTAACTGTGGGAGTTATGAGGGCCCAATTTCACAGCAAAACCATGACCCAAAAAAATTTCAACTCTCAATAACTTCTCAACTAATGGATCTGTACTCAAGAAAACTATAGCATACTACTCTGTAAAACAGAGTGTGTAGCAGCACAAAATATCATACGAATAATTTGTTGTTTACTGTGGGAGATATAAGGGCCCAATTACACAGCAAAACCATGACCAAAAAAAATTTCAACTCTCAATATCTTCTCAAGTAATGGATCTGTACTCAAGAAAACTATAGCATACTACTCTGTAAAACAGAGTGTGTAGCAGCACAAAATATCATACGAATAATCTGTTGTTTACTGTGGGAGTTATGAAAGCCTCATTTCACAGCAAAACCATGACCCAAAAAAATTTCAACTCTCAATAACTTCACAACTAATGGATCTGTACTCAAGAAAACTATACCATACTACTCTGTAAAACAGAGTGTGTAGCAGCACAAAATATCATACGAATAATTTGTTGTTTACTGTGGGAGATATAAGGGCCCAATTACACAGCAAAACCATGACCCAAAAAAATTTCAACTCTCAATATCTTCTCAACTAATGGATCTGTACTCAAGAAAACTGTAGCATACTACTCAGTAAAATAGAGTGTGTAAGAGCATGAAATTTCATACGAATAATCTGTTGTTTACTGTGGGATTTATGAGGGCCCCATTTCACAGCAAAACCATGACCCAAAAAAATTTCAACTCTCAATAACTTCTCAACTAATGGATCTGTACTCAAGAAAACTATAGCATACTACTCTGTAAAACAGAGTGTGTAACAGCACAAAATATCATACGAATAATCTGTTGTTTACTGTGGGAGTTATGAAAGCCCCATTTCACAGCAAAACCATGACCCAAAAAAATTTCAACTCTCAATAACTTCTCAACTAATGGATCTGTACTTAAGAAAACTATAGCATACTACTCTGTAAAACAGAGTGTGTAAGAGAACAAAATTTCATACGAATAATCTGTTGTTTACTGTGGGACTTATGAGGGCCCCATTTCACAGCAAAACCATGACCCAAAAAAAATTCAACTCTCAATAACTTCTCAACTAATGAATCTGTACTTAAGAAAACTATTGCGTACTACTCAGTAAAACAAAGTGCGTAAGTGCTCAAAATTTCATACGTATAATCTGTTGTTTACTGTGGGAATTATAAGAGCCCCATTTCACAGCAAAACCATGACCCAAAAAAAATTCAACTCTCAATGAATATGACGACTGAGAGGTGTGATAAAGGTAGGTGTCATGTAAGTAAGGCTGGGTGGGGTTTGAAGGTGGGGTCGTTGATTTCACCGATTAATGGATTAAAGGGCGGGAAGGGGCGTGGCCTAAAGCCCTCAGTCAAGTTTCTGATTGGTCGATTAAGAATTATGGGGTAGGGTCGGTGGTGTCGTCGATTTCTCTGATTGGTCGATTAGGAAGGGGTGGGGGTAAAGGTGATGTCGTCGAAATCGATGATTGCCTGGGAGGGCAGCCATCTTGCACATTTTAGATGTGTCGATGATTAGTCAATAATGATGGGGTATGGGGCGTGGCTTAAACTCTCGTCCAATTCGATGATTAGTCAATAAGAAGGGGGGCGTGGCTTAAACCCTCGTCCAATTCAATGATTAATCAATAAGGATTGGTGGGGGTAGGGTTTGGCGGAGTGGGGATGGCGGCCATCTCACACAAAAAAGGTGCACACTTTAGGGGCGCCAGAACCGCCATTTCCCCTCTATTATAGCCTAATATAATTTACTTCAGTAAGAAACTGGTCCTTACTAACGTCAGGGTTTCCTGAGTTCTGATTGTACACAGAATGGGCAAAACCTTTTCCGTGCTTTTTCCTCACCTAAAACAGTAATGTTTAAGAGCAAATTTTCTGAAGTCTTCTTACCAAATATTATTTAATTTCTCATTTTTTTAGCGGTGAACTGCAAAGATTTTTAGTAAATTGAAAGATTATTTGTTAACTATATAAAAAAAAAAAGGTAATAAAATTAATGGTACAGACTTGGCTTATAGGAAGCGATGTCTAGAAGTATTGAGTTTGCTGGTGTGTATCCATGACAGCCGCATTTTCTGTGTGTACGCGTGTGACAATAGAACGCCCCAAGGTAAATACAAGAGATCCCGGCTGTTTGGTAACTCCCAAGGTTTGTGCCGTTTTAATTTCATCAGTAGAAGCAACATTCATTAGGAAATTAGTTAGCTATACCGCAATGGCGAAGTAAAATTAATTTAATGAATGACTCAGAAAATAACTTTCCAAGTATTGTGTTATCTCTTCTAACTTCAAAAAATAAACGATCTTTCCAATATAAGCTTCAAATATTATCAACGTTCAAGCTTTTTCGTGCAGTTTTTTGACGATCAACCCTTTATACAATGGTCTTACCGGACACACGGGAGCGACGTTCCCTGTTTGACTGCAGAACTTGAATATTTAATTCCAAAATTGAATTTACCTTTGTAATTCACGTTGTCTAACGTGTTAATATCTCTTAAGATTGGTTCTAGATGCCGTCAAAATATCTTTCCACTTCTTCATTTACCTCAAAAACATTTTCAACCCTTTTACTTTTGTAAACATAGAATAGTTTGAAGTCAAAAGTTGATTCACCCAATTGATAAATGGGATATATTTTCCAAAAGAAACAAAAATCCTACTTCAGTCTTTGATATAATATCAAACACTTATTTCGCAGACGAACCGTAAAAACGATTTGTTCTTGTTCAGATTGTTCTTCATACGATTTATTGAAAAACTACATTTCAAAATTTGGCAACTTTTATCAGGAAGTGAAAAAAAAAATAAGAGATACGAGGTGTGGCTATTAAATAACGAGACTAATTCTGCTACAGAAGAACTATGCATACGACCGACAGCTGTGCAGCGTAAAGCCTTCTCTTTCGATTGGGCAGCGTCTCACGTGTTTGTAGAGAAATCTGTCTGACCGGAACCATCGTTTGTGTAAGAGGTATTAGTTTCGTTTTGCCGAAAACATGATACTACACATGTAGTAGAGCAACGAATTGTCGTGAAATTTCACATCAAAACTTGGTAAAACCGCTACTGAAACTTATCTTTTATTAAAAGAAGTTTATGGTGATGAATGTTAATCACGTGCGCCCTTCCACGTCCAAAACGGATGAAAATAACGATTATAATTAATCAACATTACTACCGGTGAGGTGCTTGCTCAACTTCGGGCAAAGAGTAAGGGAAAAACTGTTCCCCAAAGTGAAATCTGCATTAAAAGGAACACGATTTCAAGTCCGTTGAAGCTGTGAAAGAAAAAGCGGTACGCGTCATGCAGGAGCTCACAGAAAAAGACATCCAGCACTGTTTCGAACAATGGTAAATTCGCATGGAGCGTTGTAGGGATAGGGGAGTGGTGTATATTGAAGGTGATAATAACTAAATATGTATAAAATGTTTTACAGCAATAGTCTCGTTATTTAATAGCCACACCTCGTATACGAGAAAATAACCCAAAAACATTTTTTTTTAACTAAAATTATTCAATGAATTCCACTCATCGGTCACAACCCATTTTTAACAAATTCGTAATTTTGGAAGCTATTTAATTTTTATTACATTGATACTACAATATACTGAGATTACTTTTTAAAGTTTAAAGGAGAGATTATCATCTTATTATCCAGATTAAAATTTAAGAACTTTTTTTTCAGAATTTCGTTCTGTGAAATCAAAAATTTTGTTCTGTTCATTGACTAATTTCTTCCGGAACTGGCTATTCAACAATTTAGAGCAGGTTTAAAGCTGCAATTTAAGAATTATTTGCTTAAAATCGAAGAATCTTTGAGGAGTCTTTTAACTTATGCCGAAAAATGGTTTTTTATAGTCTGACTGATGATCGGGTACTTTGGATGAAAATTAGCATTAAATTATTTATTTTTTATGACCAAGAACAAAAAATTAACCAAAAATTGTAATTTCAGATCAAAACTTGTTTGTTTGTAGACATTTGCCAAAAAAATGGTTTCCAGTCAGCATTTAAGATTGACAAAATACCTAATTGAATTTAATAATTGAAAGTAGATGAATATTTTCTGTAAATAAAATATATAATTTGATCTTTTTACTAGTTTATTATATTTTATATTTCAGTAATTATAGGATAATGTTCTCACCTCGTCTTTAACTTAATGAAATTTAAATTGCAAATGAAATATGTAATTTAGTATATCATGGATGAAGTAACTAAGTAAAACTGAGACGTTAATTTATCTTACAATGTTTTCAAATGATCTCCATATGCAAGAGTATTTTACCTAGTTTTCGTTATATCATGGTTTAAGACTTAAGCACTCACCCGAAGGTGAATTGCAACTTCCACCAGGGGTCGGCAACCTTTTCTGGACGGTGGGTGTTGTAGATTTTATGAAATTCATTTTCGAAAAATAATATAATTAAAAATAGAAAATTCTTTCTAATTTTTAGTTTACCATAAAAAAGTTTTATTGCTTGGTGGGCCGCACAAAAGCTAGCAACGAGCCTTGCGTTGCGGACTTCTGACTTGGACAAAACAGTTTTTTAGATAGTTCTGAATTAGGACTAATTCTGAACTATAGGTTCGAAAATCTACTCGCTATATAAGGAGAGATATAGCACGTTGAATCGATCTAAATTTAGAATGAGTATAACAGACATGGATTTCAAATATCGCACAGATTTTTTGTGCACTACCAAAAATGGAATCATTTTTAATGGAACTTTTAAAATCCATCACCAAAATTGATTTCAGTGGACAACTTTCGTGATCAAGTCAACGGCTGTTAAAAGGACAACTTTGTCTTTATTAGACGGCTATATTTTCAAGTTTCACAGCTCAGATCGCAGCTAACAAGATTGCCATGTATACAATAAAATCTGATAAGTCCTTAATTCAACTATTCTATCAGTATTTCTGGCATCATTAGGTGTATAACTTGCATGTGTTAGTGATAAGCAAAATTTGAATTTAATGATATATATTAATGGCAATGTTGTGTTGGCAGAACATGGGGATCCTGAGTTCTTAGGCGTGATGGAGAACATTACAGTACCTGCGGGACGACCCGTCAGGATATCCTGTTCTGTCAAGAATCTTGGCTCCTACAAGGTACCACTGCAGATCTAGTTTCTCTTTTGCTATTAGTAAAAAGATGTATGGCATCGTATCAAGGCTTTCTATAATGAGTTTTATTATTTGTGAGTGTGAGGAAATTATCTCTCAAAGAATAGAAATTGGTGGCACCTCAAGATTTGATTGGAGTAACTCTACGAGGTGTGGCTATTAAATAACGAGAGTATTGCTATAAAACATTTTATTTTAAATTTATACATATTTAGTTATCATCACCTTCAATATACACCCCTTCTCTATCCATACAACGCTCCATGCGAATTTACCATTGTTCGAAACAGTGCTGGAAGTCTTTTTCTGTAAGCTCCTGCATGACGCGTGCCGCTTTTTCTTTCACAGCTACAACGGACTGAAGTCCGTGTTCCTTTTAATGCAGATTTGACTTTGGGGGAACAGATAAAAGTCACATGGGGCCGCCAGGTCAGGCGAATAAGGCGGGTGGCCTAAAACTGGTATGTTGTACTTGGCTAGACAATGCAGTGTGAGCCAGCGCGTTGTCTTGATGGAGAACCCCGTGACTTGTTCTTCCACAAATCGGGTCGTTTTTTTCCTTACTCTTTCCCGTGAAAAACTCCGTAGTTGAGCAAGCACCTCACGGTAGTAATGTTGATTAATTATAATCGATATTTTCATCCGTTTTGGACGTGGAAGGGCGACCTGGGCGGTCATCATCTCCGACGTCTTCTCGGCCATCTTGGAAACGCTTGAACAACTCAAAAACTTGCGCACGTGATTAACATTCATCGCCATAAACTTCTTTTAATAAAAGATAAGTTTCAGTAGCGGTTTTACCAAATTTCATGTGAAATTTCATGTGAAATTTCACGACAATTGGTTGCTCTACTACATGTGTAGTATCACGTTTTCGGCAAAACGAAACTAACACCTCTTACACAAACGACGATTCCGGTCAGACAGATTTCTCTACAAACACGTGAGACGCTGCAATCGAAAGAGAAGGCTTTACACTGCACAGCTGTGGGTCGTTAAGATTTGGCGCATGCATAGTTTTTACTGTAGCAGCATCAGTCTCGTTATTTAATAGCCACACATTGAGGCACCCACTAGTTTATAGCATTTCTTAAGATTTCATCTTTTGATTAGACCAAGTTAAAACTTGAAGGTATGAATTGTTCATCCTCGAAGAGCTGAACTCTCAGCCAAGAAAGGCCCTCACACCAATACAATAGAGCGAATGCTGTTACCGCTTCTTTCTAAGAAACAGGCTACCTGTTTCAAGATCCATGAGATTATAACACGTTTAGTCAGTTAAGGAGGCCCACGGTTATTTGAATGGCCACTTTCCTCTTGTTGCAATAATAAATACCACAGGACTTTTTTAGGCGAATGGCTAAAATTAATTTTGGTCGCTCCTCTTGTCTGGGATTTCCGACAATCCTGGTATTCAGATTAGCTCCCTTATCTTATAAGAAACGAAGCTATCGCACAAAGTCTATTTACCAAATTTGTGACTCTTGTTCGTGATCTTCTCGAATCTGTACTGCTCTTTAGAGGAAGGTATTGCAATCGTACGGACTTTAGATTTTTAGCTTACTCCGGTAATATAAGTTCCGCAGTTCTGCGAATCCAAATTTCTTCTGGGACTTCAAAGATAGCATTTCGAGGCGCCACGGTAGCCGAGCGGTTAGAGGCGAGACCTGCGAAGCTAATGTGTTTTGTGGTACTGGGTTCGATTCCCCGGTCTTAGGCCTTGGATTTTATTTAATGGTTAATCAAAGAAATTTACAGTAAAGTATGTTTGCCTCCGTCCACGACACCTATTTGGTAGTTGGACGTTTAGCCCCACCTGAAAAAGTAGGCGATTACTTTACTTTTTAAAGATAGCATTCGTTTAAATGCTTTCAAAAAAAGGCAAAATGCCTCACAAGTATAATTTTTAAGATATCAATTTTTCCAGTACAAATGCTAAACTTTCGGGAAAATTTAATTTAAAAAAAAAAAAAAAAAAAGCTAATCGGTGAGTTTTCCGCCCAATATTTTTGTAATCCTCTAGTTTTTTGCCCTAATAATTCCAGTGTGGTTAACATGTATCTGTGTGGGACGAGCTACAGTCTTGCAAATAGCACTGAGTGTGAATGAGTATGTAGGCCATGCATGGAGCACTTGTCACTTGGGAACTGCATGTCTACCCATATTGCACGACATTGCACCTTAACTAATGTAACCTACCTCCTAGCCATTATACCTATATACGTACGCATTGTTTATTACTAGGCCCAGCAACCTTCTCCAGCTGTTATAACACTATAATAGCCTCTCTCTGTATCTCCGGCTATGCTAGCCACGGACTTGGGCTCGCTTCTCAATCTCTAAACTCAATTATCTCGGCCGTAATGTAAATTGTAGTCACAAATAAATCATAGCGCAGATATTTCTAATTTAGTTCTCTTTCTGTTAATAGACCAATATGCTCAAAAACACAATACCTGGTTTACAACTACCAGGACAAAAAAATATGAGGCGTCTCACACCAGTTTCCAAAATTTTCTAAAAAAAAATAAAATAATCATTGGGCAACCAAACAATAAGTTGAAGGTGGTTGCACTAAACTGTTATTCAGGCATTTCAACTGCACAAATGCAGCTAACTCTTATTTTACACGATTTTGAAATAACACGTTTCACCAATATGGACAAATACACTTTTTTACACGAATTTTTGGTTCTAGCCCGAATTCAACCCCAAAACAATTTTTATTCAATCTAATTTGGGTTTATTCCCTCACATGTGTTAGTGACTTGGACTTTTTGGACATCTCAAGACTTCATGGCTTGGTTTACTTTGCATTCCGGGAGCTAACGGGGGAATACCCGAATTTTATTATCTTCAACTTGAACACAGCATTTCGTTATTCAGTGTTAAAGTTTTCAGTATATCACCTTTACTGACATACTACAATATATACTGATGATGAAGGCGCCACGATAGCCGAGCAGTTAGAGGCGAGACCTGCGAAGCTAATATGCATTGTGGTACTGGGTTCGATTCCACGGTCTTAGGCCTTGGATTTTATTTAATGGTTAATATGAGCAATTTACAGTAAAGTGTGTTTGCTAGCCGTCTCCGTCTGCGACACCTAATTGGTAGTTGGACGTTAAGCCCCGCCTGAAAAAATAAGCGATTACTTTTTTTGCTGATGATGACGGCATTTTTGATCCAATTCGTATGTACTTATGGACTAAATTTTATTTGTACACTAATTTTATTTATTAGTACATTAAATTTATTTAATAGAATGAAAAAATACTGCCAATTTTAGTCATATTTTGAATTTTGTATTATGCCAATCTTTCGACCTAGGGACTAGCTCATTTTCAGGGCTAATTGACAATGTAATAGTAATATTGCCTATTTTTTCAGGCGGGCTTTACGTCTAAGTACCAATTAGGTGTCGTGGACGGAGGCGACTAGCAAACATACTTTACTGTAAATTTCTTTTATTAAACCATTAAATAAAATCCAAGGCCTAGGACTGGGAATTGAACCCAGCATCACGATACATATTAGCTTCCCAGGTCTCGCCTCTAACCGCTCGGCTACCGTGGATTGTCCATGAGCAGACAAGACAGAAGACATACCAATCCTTTAATGATGTAAAATATTACATTGTCAATTAGCCCTGAAGATGACCTAGTCCTTAGGCAGAAAGCTCGGCATAATAAAAAATATAACATGACTGAATCTGGCAGTTAATTTTTCATCCTATTGAAACTATGAATCAGTCACCAAAAATAATGAACAGTCATAAATTGTTTTTGCTTTAAAATATGGATTTAATTATTACCTATTTTGCACGTTTTTTTGGGGAAAACAGAGTTTTTTCATTTTACACGATTTTTTTTAAAGTTGTGGAACATATTCCTAAATTTACCATAAGTCGCTTCTATTTTTTTACACGGTTTTCTAAAGAACGCATCTACCGTATAAAAAAAGAGTTGGGTGTACTTTCTTCCAGAGGTCACTACTGCTGTATGCTGACAATGCAACAATGTATGAAATATGAAAAGCGTTTCTGGAGTCTCCTCTCCCTTCCTTCCATCTCCAAAAAAAAAAAAGATAGCAGTTTATGTTAAGGTTAAGACAATTCGTTTCTGTGCATAGTGAAGTTTGCATCTATCTGTAAAGCTCTATAGGTTGCAGTTCGCGGAATCTCCCTTGGCAAATCAAACTCCATAAGATACTCTGGCGCGCTTAGTCCCGCTGCAGGGGTCGGTCGTCTTCTAACACATGTATCCCTTTTAAAAGAATTATTGATCGAGTTGCTTTGTGAGGCTGCCTATGTTCAAACACTGAGCCCCTAGTAAGAGAGACCGTGTACTCTTCTTTTAACGGTAACAAGTAAGGGGCAACTGGATGAAGTAAGGAGGCGAGGTGCCGTAAGTTTGGAATACCAAGTGGCTTTAGTCAGTCCCCAGGCAGCAGGCACAACGCTTCAGAATTTTATATACTCCGCTCATACACATACTGACACAATCGCACGTAGCTACATGTATGTATTTATAGACTTTTCGGACACCTCGCCTCTCTCCGCCGATTAAGGAAAAAATTGATGGCACATTAGAAGCATGTATGTCATTTGTCTCTTAGTCTTATTAAGGCATAAACCACCTCTAACTTGTAAATCGCTTAATTTTGTACTGAATGCCTATCTCTCATTAACGGAACTGCAACTAGTCACTCTCAAATTAGTGGCAAGATATACTCATTTTATCAATACTAACACCAAATATTTTGTTTGTTTTTTAAACATCTTTTGTGTTTATTCAAACATCTTTTGTTAAAGGGTGTCCAATACGCAATTGCTAGTAACCATATTAACCATAAATAACAGTTCAAAGTACTCTTGCTCGTTCAGTAACAAATAAAACGCCAATCTTAACAGAAGATGATGTTTTTTGGGAATATTGAGGTGCGGTAAATAAATTCAAATACAAAATTTTGTTACTTCATACCAACGTTTCGGTAAATATATTACCTTTTTCAAGTTATTGTAAAATTTGTGAAGTTTAACGTTAAGCTATATTATCATAAGTGTTGAATCATAACACTACAAATTTTACAATACCCTGAAGAAGTTATTATATTTACCGAACCGACCTCCACACAAGTACGCTACCTGGGACTGTTTTTAGACAGTCGACTTACATGGAATCCACACACTAGACTGAAAAGACAAGAACTCAATAGATGATATGGACAACTACGAAGACTGCTAGGGCGGAGATCAGCCATGAACGTACAGAAAAAACTGACTCCATACAAGACACTACTAAGACCCATCTGGACCTACGGAGCTGAACTGTGGGGCTCTGCGAAACCTTCCAACATCCAAAGAATCCAATCCTTTCAATCCATAGTCCTTCGACATATCGTCAACGCTCCTTATTATGTATCCAATTTAACCCTCCACACAGACCTCAATATCCCTTTTGTCAATGACCTAATACATTCTCGGCTTCCTTAATTTCCATGATAGCCTAACTGTGCATCCTAATCCCACAGCACAAGCCTTATCCACGACGCCTGAAACGACGTTGGCCTCGCGACCTTTTACCTATTTCCTAAACTTCCTTCCAACCTCTAGAGAGTTCCAGCATTGGCTGGCCCCTCTCAGCATGCCTTCCCGATTGTGGCGCTGGATCCTCGGGTTCAGCCTACAATCTGTGCATAACTAAATGATCACATTTACTTGATGTATAATTATATGTACAGGCTGTAAATAAATAAATAATATTTTAAAAAATATATTTACCGAAACGTTGGTATGAAGACACATCCACAAATATTAAAATACTCTGAAGAAAGTAATGTATTTACCGAAACGTTGGGTATGAAGAAACATCCACAAATTTTTACAATACCCTGAAGAAGTTATTATTATACATTTACCGAAACGTTAGTATGAAGAAACATCCACAAATTTGACAATACCCTGAAGAAGGTAACATATTTACCGAAACGTTGGTATTAAGAAACATCTATAAATTTTACAATACCCTGAAGAAGGTAATGTATTTACCGAAACTTTGGGTATGAAGAAACATCCACAAATTTTTACAGTACCCTGAAGAAGTTATTATTATACATTTACCGAAACGTTGGTATGAACAAACATCCACAAATTTTTACAATACCCTGAAGAAGGTAATATATTTACCGAAACGTTAGTATGAAGAAACATCCACAAATTTGACAATACCCTGAAGAAGGTAACATATTTACCGAATCGTTGGTATTAAGAAACATCTAGAAATTTTACAATACCCTGAAGAAGGTAATGTATTTACCGAAACGTTGGGTATGAAGAAACATCCACAAATTTTTACAATACCCTGAAGAAGGTAATATATTTACCGAAACGTTAGTATGAAGAAACATCCACAAATTTGACAATACCTTGAAGAAGGTAACATATTTACCGAAACGTTGGTATTAAGAAACATCTAGAAATTTTACAATACCCTGAAGAAGGTAATGTATTTGCCGAAACGTTGGGTATGAAGAAACATCCACAAATTTTTACAATACCCTGTAGAAGGTAATATATTTACCGAAACGTTAGTATGAAGAAACATCCACAAATTTGACAATACCCTGAAGAAGGTAACATATTTACCGAAACGTTGGTATTAAGAAACATCTAGAAATTTTACAATACCCTGAAGAAGGTAATGTATTTACCGAAACGTTGGGTATGAAGAAACAAAATTTTGTTTTTGAATTTATTGATCGCACCTCAATATTCCCCAAAAAATCATCAATTAACAACTTATGTCTCAGAATGATGTCTGAGATGAAATGTGGCGTTCCGAGACTGTACAACCACCATACATGGTGCTATTGATATTGGCGAGTCTAAAACAATCATAAAAACAAAAATTAAAAAGCGTTTAGTTCAGCATAGAATTGTACCGTGGTTGACGTTTTGAACAGGACAGGAGTCCATGCCCTTGAGCTGTATTGATGAATCATTAGACACTGGCGATGAAAAGCGGCAGAAATTATAATTAGGCACTTGCTTCCTGCACCCACACATCGAAAGTCTATCGTTGAAGAAAAAATTATGGAGAGAAAATAAAAAAAAAAAACCATCGACGTAATTAACTGAAATTATCAGGAAAATTTTCTCATTTTTCCTTTATAATCCAAAGTAAATGAATTGGCGGCAGGTGGAGGCGGTGCAAGGGGTCGTTGCCGCCCTCTGTATCGAGGTAAGAATGATGAAAGAGGATTGTGCCCATCAAAGTCCCCTCCTGGGTTTCCTCGCGGCTAGCAAGCAAAGTATCTAGATCACAAAGCGGCCACCTCATCGGTTTCTTCCTTTATAGCAACGGTGAGAGCAATCATCCCCACTCTTTTCAATAATTTCATTCTAATCAGACATAGGGCCTATCACTTTTATTCAACACCTCATTTTTTTTTTTTATTCACTAACCCGGTGGTAAGCGCAAATATTGCCAGCATGAATTTTCAATTTTAAATCAATTTATTGCGTACATTTTCACAATTCACATTTTTGAGGTTTTGTAAAAACGATAACACTATTTACCCTAATTGCAGCAACTTATGCAATCAAATGCCCTTTAAATCTCAGTTTGATTTACTGAACGTAGTAAATATATAATTCAGTAGTACTGAACCATTCAAACACAGTGTACCTCCTACTTTAGTTTTCTATATCAAATTTTGTGGGTAACGTCCCGAATTCCTGATGTTTATAAGAGGTTACCCAATTTGGTTGATAGAGGAAGGTTGCTTAAGTCGTACCCCCTAAGAAAAATTGGTCCAAAACAGAAGAATTTGTTCGCAAATACGTAAGTTATAATTTTTATTGGGAACAGCAGTATACATTAAGTATATTTACTAAAAAACTTAAAACTTTACTTGTTCACATTTTCTTAAAAACATCAAAATGTAAAAAAGTCAAATCGGTACGACTTAGGAAACCTGGATCTTAAATCGTACCTCCTATTCCATAAGTCGTACCGCAAGCTAAAATTATGCCCATTATCTGCCATAGGCCCCATTTGGGGATCATAGCTTTTTTTAGGTTTTTCTGTCGGCAAAATTGATAGTTTTGATACTGTACCCTTCTATAACGTTAATAAAACAGTGTCTAAACATTTTAAGTGAGTTTGGAATAACTAGAGTTTTTTTTTAACAAAAAAATAACATTTTGAAGTTGTCAAGAAGCAAGGTGAGCGGTTTAATTATGACCGAGTTCACAATTTAAAAAAAATATCAACGAATTGTAGTTAAAAACTTATTCTGCCTTTAATATGTGCCCTATATCTTTAACTTTTGAAACATATAGTTTTCTTCTAAAATGGAGCCTTTTGTTTCGAGTTTTGACCTTATATTTAGTGATCCCCATTTGGGGATTATGGCTGAAATCAGTTTTTTTGTTTCTCCAGCTATGAGTTCAAAACAACTCACTTTGGGTGAACTTAGAGTCAATAGAAAATGATCCCTATTTTCTAGAATAATTTGATGATGGAATTGAGGGCAGTGATGTTATGGACGTCATGTAGTTACCACCAGATTTAGTAGCTGCTCTGACTGATGACGAGGAGATTGATGAGGATGTCTTAGAATCTATAGTCCCAACGAACCTACCAGAACTTATCGAAATTCACAACAATCTTCCTAAAGAAGGTATCAATGAAGAATTACCTTGCCCGCCTAAAAAAGCTAAAAAAATGTCACCAAAAAAAAAATAGTCTGTGAGGTCATCTTGGAAGAAAATGAAGTGATTTCTTCAAAGTCTCTGAGGATAGAAAGGTAATTTTAGAAAGAGAGGATAAAAGAAAAGGTTCTTCAAGGAAAATCACCTGTAAGGATGTTCGAAACCCTGTTACCAGAAGACATAATGCTGTATATCGTAAAAGAGAGTGTATCTTACGCTGCCAAAATAATAGTCATAAAATCCAGTTTTCTATAGATTGCCTTCGTAAGTTAATTCTATTCCTCCTGCTTACTGGATACCTTTCTCTTCCGCAAGAACAGATATATTGGTACGAGGATGAAGATGTGAAAAACTTAGGAAATGCAATGTAGGGATACATGTAGAATTTATGGAAAAATGGCACTCCTATTTTCAAAATAGAATATAAAAAATAAATAAATAAAAAAAATTACATTTATTTGCAATTAATACAAACAAAAGTATTTTTTAGTTCTTCTGGACACACCAGCACATACCAAAGCATACTTTGCAAAACTAGTTTTTTATATTTACGCTTTCACTTTTACGTGCTTTTCTGATGTAAGTCTAACAATATCTTGCTTTTTTTTTCTCATTATTTCCGAGATCATTCATAATTTCGAGAGAAGCAGTTAATTCTTTAGTTGATGTAGTGCGAGTGCGCGATTTCTCATTGAAGCGCGGTAGTCCTGTAAAAAACATGCCCCAATATAATGTACGGATGCTTAAATCGTACCGCCGGTACGACTTAGGAAATATAGGGTTGGCAAATAAGTTCGTTCGGTTTTTGAGGGTGGAATAAATAGCAATTTTTTTTATACACAGAATACATTTTAATCATTTATATATTGACCATTCTTATTGATAACCTCTTGCCATCTTTCCACCAACTTCATTATACCACGTTCGTAGAACGTCTGTGACTTATCGTCGAAAAACCAATCAAAATGTTTTTTGGCAGTCTTCTCATTATCGAAAGTTTTTCTGTTCATGGAGTTCTGCAACTATCAGAATAAATGATAATCAGAAGCTACCAGGTCCGGTGAATACGGAGGATGAGGCAGAACATCTCAGCAGTTTATTCCGAGTGGTCAATGACGCATGCGGTCTGGCGTCGTCGTGGTGGGAGACGACACCTTTGCGATTTGCCAATTCTGGACGTTTTGTGCGGATTTGGTTAACTGTGAGCATTATGCAGTTGGATCAATTGTTTTGCCTGACGGTAACAGCTCGTAATAGATGATACCTTTATAATCCCACCATACGGAGAGCATACTCTTCTTCGGATGCAATTCCGCCTTCGAGCTTGTTTGCGGCGGCTCACTGCAGTGCTTCCATGATCTTTTACGCACTACATTATCGTAGACGATCCATTTTTCATCTCCCGTTACCATCCGCTTTAAAAATGAGTATTTTTTTGACGTTTCCGCAACGAATCGCAAATGGATATGCGAGTGGCTAAGTTGGCCTCGGTTAATTCATGCAGTACCCAAAATTTGAGCCGACAAACGTATCCCAGCCGGCGCAAATGATTTTTGGAGCTTGTATAGGATATGTTAAGTAGTAGTGCTATCCCTCTCACCGATTCGCATGGATCTTTATCGATTACGTCCTTGAATCATCATCTGATTTAATCTCGGTCTGGTGACCAGAGCGGGGCGTATCATTAATGTCAAAATCTCCAGAACAGAAATTGACAAACCACTTTTGGCACACACGTTCTGTTAAGGCATCATCACCTTATGGTGATATATGGTTTATACACAACATATCTTTTTATAAGCCTCTGCAGCTCGTTTTGCCTTTTCCAAAATAATAGAGCAAAATATGACGAAAATGCACTTTATTTTCTTCCATCTTTACAGCTACGCAGCAAGCACAATAGTAATGTTTGTTAAACCGCAATCCATAGAAAGATTGCGCTTAAAATAATCTTTCTAATGAACAATCGAGTTCTGCGCTTGCGCCGAAGATAAAAAAAGAAAATCGGAATGAATCTATACCAAAATAAAAACCGAACGAACTTATTGGCCAACCCGATATATGGGAGTACGACTTAAGATACAACGTTCTATCTGCTCCATTTGGACCCCAAAATAATGCTGAATTAAGCTTTTACAAAATCCATGAGGCAAATAATGCACTGATAGATGTATAATATAAATTTAACATTCAATGTGCATTTATCTACCTTGTACTTATCCAAAGAAAGTAAGAAGAATGAGTCGCAAAACGCGGGAGATCACGATTGAACACGCGCTAGGTATGGTCTACCACTATATAAATTCAGTAGTTACCAGTTATATAGCGTACACTGTTTCCTCAAAATCACTGAGGTACGATTTAAGCAACCTTCTCTACTGTTTTCAAAGTTTGACATAATTGTCACAGAAAACTGCAAACTTGCTAAAATCGTTTTGGACTAATTAAAACTTTTAACCAAGATATCGTTTAAAGAGGTTTTGAAATTCGAAGTTTAAATAGTTGAATCTTAAAACTTAGGGTAAGGAAATGTTCTGCTATACTAAAAAGCAACAAACAAATCATAGTTATATAAATATAGTGTTTGGGCTGGCAAAAAGCCGAGTACATGCATTACAAAAGTTTTTTTCGTATTCAGGAATATTGAAGATTCGTATTCTATGTGGAAACAGTGTTGTTCAGATAAATCGGGGGAAAAAAATCCCAATACTTGTTCCTACGTGGGGTAAAAGCCAGTAATTATTCGAGAGTAATTACATTATTTTTCTGGTTTTGTATGATGGGATGAATACGACAGCAGTGCGGTGGGCCTGTGGGTTATCGAGCTCCAGAGCGCGCTGCGCCTCCATTAGGAACATCTGCTGCAAGTAAATGAGCTCCAGTGCAGCCCTCTTCCCCCGGCTTGCCCATGGCTTGCTCGGGGATTTTCATTTGGCCGCAAGGGCTGGCCCAGTCCAAGGCACCATGATGGGCTCGCCGAGTTTGGCGGTCCCTAAGTGGTGTCTTCTTCCCTCACTTCCAACACTGGTCAAAGACCAGTTCACTCAGCGCTATGCTAGTTCGAGACGAGGGGACCTTATATAGCCTGTACATTCTTGCCCACTCTGCGAGGTCTATCTAGATAGAGCATGCCCTGAGACGAGCTACAACGAGATAAGTTCCAGCTGACGGTAGTCTAAATCCACACCAAATTACATAAGTGAGAAAAAAATTGGATGTAAAGCGTTGATGAAGGGTTTAGAGCAAGCCTGTGCTACCTGTTAAAGACAAAGGCCCACTTGCATTTTTGTTTTTAATATTAACGGGTTGCAACTGCATTGAATTGAAAAAAGTACTCAAAAATAATCACTTTTGATCATAGGAAAAATGACAGAGTTTTTTTTAGATGTTATGGTTTCAAAGATTGTTTCGTGATATTTGAAGGGACCAATAGTTCCCTTGCAATATCAGTATCACTTCTTTTTTTGGCCCTGTACACTCGATTCTTATTACTGATAAAATTTAGGAATTGAAACTTTAGAGAAGTTACTGAAGACATCCAAAAAATGGTCAGAATTACACAAAACAGGCACGATGGCATATCATTTGTTTCAATAAATAGTATTTCTTTTAATTAATAAAGTTGATGGTATGAGCTTTTTGAGTATTAAGCATTCGGAGAAGGAAATGTGTGACAAGTTTGCTGAACTAGGCTGAGAATCGCTGCTCTAGGATATTAGGAGCTTTAAAATTTCTACAAAATCCCAGTTCTGTACAGTTCTATCGCTATTAAAACAATATTTGTCTAATGTCCTTGTTTAGTATAGGAGAGTGGGGCACATTTGAACAGAATTTACATTTTTTGCTACAGAATGCACAGAATCGTATTATTGAACCTTTTTATTTTGTTTTCTACAACTTTTAAGTATCCTGAACAGATCTATATCAATAAACAGTTGGTACTTTACATATATATCTATATTTTCTTAATTTAAAAATTTGGTGTCAAATGTTAATATCTGCCCTACTGGTGGGGTAGCTTTGAACACAATATAAAATAGAAAGAAATGATGTTACTTTACTCTGAATCTACCTTCTATCAGTTATTTCTATCGACTACTACATTAATTTCTCTTTTGAACCACTGAAATCTAGTTCAGGTTGTTGTACACGAAGTGATGGGTTTAGGAAGTTTGAACAAAATATTCGGTTTGTTGCGTTTCTTAAAGTACAGAAAAAAGTCATAAACTTGCTGGTCGGTAGGGCACATTTTAACTCTGATGTTGAAATGTGCCCCTTCTCCTTCCATAAAAGAAAATATAATATCCAACACTTTTTGCAAGCAAATAGACTTTTAAAATACGAATTTATACGAATTCCAAATGGTAATATGGACTAACAATACTTACACCTTGTCCAATACACTTCCAAAGTGCAACAAAAATTTTACTTCCACCTTACAAAATATAACATTCCTCAATTCTGACTTTACCAAACAATGAAAACGAAGGGAAACTCTGTCAATTATACAACAGGTCTACCACAACATATGGAGAAAATTACCAATCATAAATGTTTTAAATATTTGGCGAGAAATTAAAACTGTTCAAAGGTGTCTCCTGTTCAAATGTGTCCCCTCTCAACTACCTCATAGAGTAAAGGATTTTCTTGAGGATTATCCTCATTCAAGTATTCAACCATCGTTCAAAGTCTAAATCAGTCTTTCTGACTAGAAGCCTACAGGAGGACGGTAAAGGGCCAGGATAAAATTGGGGGTTGTTGAAGCGCTTTAGGGGACGCGATGGCTGATTTGTGTTTAACTAATATTTTAAACTAAAATCAAAACCTGCCAACTACACTACCATCGATTATTTCGTTGTTTCCTTAATTTTGGGCCACAAAAGTCAATCCCTGCAATTGTACCCTGGGTTGTGGTCGATTCTTTCTACAATTTCTGATAGCCATTCCCACCGTCGTATTTGTGTGAACGTGGATTTAGTGCTGTGGCAACACTGCTAACTAGAAAGAGAAATGGTTTGCATGTTACCAAACGCGGGTGACTTACGGCTGTTTTTTGGAGTAAATTCGAGCCTGATATTAAACAAATTTGATCTAAATCATCAGATTCATCCTTCTCATTAGATTAGTTTTAAAATTTAAATTTAAAAGTTTGTTTTTCTAAATATTATTTATAAAATTGCGTTTTATTGCTCTCATTAGAACAGTCTCATTTAAAATGTAAGTTAAGATGTGGTATAGTTAAAAATTTTAGAAGGGCGCTAGAAAATAATTCGATTCTCAAAGTGGGGCGGTAGACGTAATGAGTTTGAGAAACTCTAATGTACACCCATCGAACCGATTCCCAAAATATTGAGGATTGTAGAAAAAAAAGCAAATGTTCACATCAGAATATTTTTTTTATACTCAGGGTTACTTCAAAATTTGCATTTCAAAATTGCAGTGAGTAAGTCTTATGTGTGTTGCACATCAAGATTTTTTTTTATTATTATTATTAGTATTCTTTTGTGAGCAAGTTATATTTGAGTAAAGAGCTTAGTTATAAAGTCGGCCGGGAGTAAACTTACTTTTGCTCACAAAGTGAAAGCCTATGCTGGTGCTTTTGATAGCACTAGTTCTTAAACTGGCTGCACCTAATAACCTTTGTACTGGAGTTAATTTCACCGGCAGCCTTTTCATCCAGTCTGGCCAACCTTCCTCTTCGTCCACCTCGCCTGTCTCCGGCACTCCGGCAATAAAGAAATTAAAAGGAACAAGAAAACAGCCGACAAACTTTTATACAAAATATCGTAATAATAACGACAGTGTTCACAGAATCCATCAACCTTTTAACTACAAAACATGGCCATTCTTGCAGATCAACTTCTCGTACAGCGAAAAGATGCAGTTCTAATTTAGAAATACTTCTACCAGCCTAAAAGAAATATCGAGAGCTCTTCCCTTACAACTAAAAAATCGTTTGTTCACTAATCTATTCAGATATGTGAGATACTTCAAATTTTGTTTAGCCATCTGGTTGTTAAGTTTTAACGCTCTGGTTCATTGTTTTTTGTTTCTTTATTGATCAATTCGCAACTGCATAATACATTAACGCAACAAGCAAGTATGACAGACGTATAATACGGCATAAATATGAAATACGAGGTGTGGCTATTAAATAAGCCTTCTCTTTCAGATTGCAGCGTCTCACGTGTTTGTAGAGAAATCTGTCTGACCGGAACCGTCGTTTGTGTATGAGGTGTTAGTTTCGTTTTGCCGAAAACATGATACTACACATGTAGTAGAGCAACGAATTGACGTGAAATTTCAAATGAAACTTATCTTTTATTAAGAGAAGTTTATTGCGTATATGTTTGTTATCAAGATGAGCCAGGAGGGATCTGGTAGCTATAACCAGGTTCGTTCGTTGGTTCGTTGAATACGGTTTTGTGTTGTGATATGCATTAATAGGTAATGTTAATTTAGTTATTTATCTTGTTGCTGATGAATTGTGTGAAATCTCGTTCATAATTTTCTAGTGTACTTTTGTGGTTTTTTAAAAATATTTTATAAGCACCTAAACAGTATTTAATACTTTTTTTTTGTTAATGATTTAAGGCGCGTCAACATCCAAGGTTATTGGTGCCTGGAGCTTTTTTCAGTGAACTGCCGGCCTCCGGACAGTGTTCTCTCGTTACAGACAACACTGTCCATCACCGGACAGTGAGCTGTAAGAAGCTCCTAGGAAGAGAAAATCTAAGGGTGTCCAGTACGCTAACCGCATAGCTAATCCCTTCCCTAGTATTTAATACTGTTGACATACGTATTTATACATCATATAAGCAAGTTAGATAGTATAGGAATGACTACAGTTGCAGTATGTTTCAGGTTGCATGGATGCACTTTGAGCAATCAGCTATCCTAGCTGTACACAGCCACGTGATCACCAGGAATCCGCGAATAACGGTATCTCATGAAAATCACCGCACATGGAACCTACACATCTCGGATGTGAAGGAAGAAGACGGAGGTACCTATATGTGCCAAATTAATACGGCCACCGCCAAAACCCAGTTAGGCTATCTGAATGTTGTTGGTAAGTTTTGTCTAAAGAATATTAATTACTGTGATAATGGAAGCAATTCTGAACTAGCCGTTGATTAAATATTGTTTCTGAGCAATCTTGAGTTTCGGTCAGTTTATTGAATAAATAGTATTTACGCCAACGTTTCAAATAATGTTGAGTTCATCTTCAGGGCTATAAGTTAAATTGGTGAACAATGTCTCCAGTCTTCGTCATGAAATTGTAAATACCTTGGTCACCCTGAAGATGAAGTGTCTTACGTCATTATAGTGCATTGATTTTAGCATGCCTCTAATGTTCCCTGTCTATACTGATCGTTTAACCCCACTTCTGGGTGTACTAGTATTGGTTGCGCCAACCCTAAGTCCGTTTGACCAGTGATTCTTCCGCCTGATTTATAGGAACGATCTGCTAGTTCCGGAAGTGGTAGGTGCCCAGGAGCTCGATTTCCGTTCTCCCTCAAAGCTCGCACAATCTTTTAACGCTTTATTTTCCGCTATAAATTTTCAAGAATACCACATGCAGTTATAAATACTCTATCGTATAGTAAAAATACAATTCTGCACATTTACTTACAATGATACATCTGTAAGAAAAAGAAGTTGCTTCATTTTGTCGATTTTTTAAATGTTTTGGTGTGAACACGAGTTTTACTTAGTACAATAATAATTATTATTATTTTTAAGGATTTAATGCGCTTCAACATCTGAGGTTATTGGCGCCCGTAGCTTTTTTCAATGCACTGCCGGCCTCCAGTCAGTGTTCTCTCGTTACAGGCAACACTCTTTAGTTCAAACAAGCCACAGAAAATGGCTTAGAGACCTCATTAGGCCATTAAATAAGCGATGGACTTCGAGAGATACGGGGCAAACGAGATCTATTTTGAACTCGTATTAGCATGCCATTTTACATTATAATAAATAAATACTACATTTTTCTGTTTGGTAATTTACAAAGTATAAAACATTGTTTTACAATTCATTAAATTAGTTTTTGCCTTACGCCGCTGAAGGCCTGGTTATCGTCAGGCTGAACGTATTTTAAAATCGCCCAACAATTATTCAGGCGAATAAGCTATAACCCGTTCTATGGAGATATGCCATGATACCGCTACAGCTCTTGGCAGCATCTAAGGGAATCAATACTTTGGTTCAAGAAGGACACCGTTAAAGCTTACCTTTGCAGTGCTTTCTCACTTCATCAAGAGAATTTACCTTGCTAATGGCGATCACAGGATCCATTTGGCGCTGGTTAGTGCTATATAAGTGATTTGGGCTGGACGGCAATTTAACAATTTTAACGGAACAATTTCACCAACTTCAAAGGCCTTAGCGATATCAGCTAGTTCTTCGTAGCATCAGGAAACTCTGCGATTGTCTAGGAAATTATCAGTAATCGCAACTAAAATACGCCTTTCCATTCTGACCATACTGTCATTTTAATGTAAGAATAGTGTTTATTAAGTTAAAACTGTTCAAAATTTTAGGTTGTGCGACAAATTTATTATAAACAATTAGAGTGGCCGTACAGAAAGTTTCTAAAAACCACTGTAATTGTGTATAAAAACTTCCAAATTAAAAACAAACGTTGTAGAGAATAAGCTGTCTCGAGTTGCACTTCTCTGATAGTATCAAAAAAGACTTAACAGAAACAGTTTTTTATAAAAGACGAAATAAAATAAAGAAACCATAAAATAAATACTAAAAAGTACTGCTACGGATAGATGCTATCAAAACTTCTACAAATATCAACACGAGACTCAAAAGAAATACTATTGCTTAAAAGAAACACCAGCAACGGAAATAAAACATCTCTATCATCTGGATATTTCATATGATCAATAAAACAATTTGTTGTAACAGCCTTTACAGAAATGCAGGGCATTCGTTGCAAAATAGTATAATCTAACTCAAATGTTTTCTTAAAAAACGAGTAGGCTCATTCCAGTAAATGAGGAAGAAGTGCAAAGAATTGTAATTTACAATCGTATACTTCACAAACGTTTTGCTTTTATTCTTCCATAGTTTTTAAATATGTATACTTTCGTCAAGATTTAGTGCATTGTCATTTACTTAAAAGCTAATTTTTCTTCGAGAACTTAAAGATCAATATAGTGCTGAAATTCTAAACTAAATACTTCGAATGGAAAATTCAAAACCTATGCATTTTATAAAGTTTAATTTTGGGAATTGGATTGATCTTTTTCACGAAAGGTTTACAATACTAATTCTCCATGTATAAGTCGACTTAATATTTTAAAAGATAATATGAAGAAAGAAAGATAAAAACTATTTAATTAAAAATAATAATAATAATTGTTACACTGTTTATTAAAAGTGCAAGAAGAAGATTCATGAAACAAATACTGAAAATGAAATCAGTGAATTTAAAAATTTTGACATTATGTAAAATATTTTTAGTACTAACTAAATTAAACAATAATCATGAATCCTAAAAATTAATGACTTGCAGAGCAAATCTTTTCGTTCTGATGTCGGCTATTCAGGCGCAGACCTTTTGATATATTTAGCAGTGGTCCTTGCTTACTGAAATGACACTGCGAGGTTCTAGAGGACTAGTTATCTCCAGCGGGACTCTTTCGGATGCTTTCGATATCGGAAACGGGCTCAGGCAAGGAGATCCGATGTCGCCCCTCCTGTTTAACTGTCTGCTGCATAAGGTAAGCAAGACTATTGAGATGGACCTCAATGGCACGCTGATTGATCGCACCTCTCAGATCATGGCGTATGCGGATGATGTGGTGATCATTGGTAGATCCCTGGCAGCCGTAAAAAGTATCTTCGTCACGCTGGAGCGAGAAGCCAAGCGCGTCGGGCTCCGCGTTAATGAGGGAAAGACGAAAGTGCTGGTGACTAGGAGGAAGCCTCAGGTGCATCCCGCGACGTTTTACGTCTTTGGGGATTACGAGTTCGAGGTTGTCTCCAACTTCCCCTACCTGGGCTCTATCATTTCGGACATAGCCGACGAAAAAGAAGAAGTCAGAAGAAGGATAGCAGCGGGAAACAGAGCGTACTACGGTCTATATAAAATAATGAGGAGCAGCCTGGTCAACCGAGGAACAAAGATCCAGATGTATAAGACCTTGATAAGGCCTGTCGTGACCTACGCAAGCGAAACATGGACACTGAATAAGGCAGCTTGTGAGAGGATTGACAGGTTCGAGAGGCGAGTCCTAAGACGGATCTTTGGGCCGAAAAGGGAAAACCAGAGCTGGAAAAGAAGGCCAAATCAAGAGGTGTACGCCCTGTATGGGGAGCCAAGCATCACCGCGTTTGTGAAGGCCCAGCGGCTGAAATGGTATGGGCATGTATGCCGGATGTCCGAGGAAAGGATAGCATCAAAGGTGCTAAAAGGAAAGTGGCACGGCTCTTGCCCCCGGGGACGTCCGAAGACCAGGTGGGTGGACAATGTGAGAGCGGATATGAGAAAGATAGGTTTGAGGGCCCACCTGGTGAATGATAGGGTTGAGTGGTCTACCCGCATAGAGCAGGCCATGGACCGTCTCGGTCTGTAGTGCCCATAGAAGAAGAAGAAGAAGAAGAAGCAGTGGTCCTTATATTGTTTTTAAGACAGCTACTTTCACCTAATCCAATTTCTCTCAAAGATAAGCTGTTATAAATGGTGAAATTATACACAAAATTCTGGATATTAGTGAAGGAGATTCATTGAGAACAATGGCCAAAACATTGATTAAGAGGCGAATTCTCTGTATTGTTTACTTTCTTCAATTGAGAAGACCATCAAGTCGACATACGTCTTGTCACTTCTAGCCTATTTTTGCGAGAATATTTAGGGCTTCACTATAAGTCCTCCAATATTTATTAGGGATATTATTAGCAGTAATTGATGTATAAAAATAGTCGTTAGCATGTACGTAGACAAGATCAAACTATCATTATTAGCCAGTAAAAAATCAGAACAAAAATTCGTAAGGATCTCTCTGTAACAAAATTTGTTGGTGCAACCTAAGAAAATAAGGAAATGGCCAAAAATTAGTTCTGTGCATTCCATTTATACCCTTTCTTTGAATTTCTCGGTTTCTAATCATTATTTTCACTCTTAAAAAATTTCAAGCTTGTAAGTAGAACTGGACATGTTTAGTTTAGCTCAAAAACCATGGTTGATGTCGAGGTCTTATTGCCCGTTTTGCGACCTGCAGTTGGTAGAGCGGCCTTTTATCATTTTATAATGAAGTGTTCTGCTTTGGCAGTGTTGAGTTTAGATAGAAATATTTTGGCTATCCTTACATATCTTGTGTAGAATTTGTAGAACTATTTATTGGTGAACAAATAAGAAATTATTTCAGTAAAGTCACACTTTCAGTTCACAGATCTTAGCTAAAAACTTAGTGTTTCACTTAATCTTAGAAGCTATATGAGAAGCTGGAGCTGGTCCCTATTTTGGGTCTGCCTTCAGATGTTCTGACTCCCAAATATAGCGTTGTCAAGTCTTTCTGCATTTGGGACCGATAGGCTTGGAAGTATGGACCCCCAGTAGTGGAGGACTCAATGTGGTACTCGGAGGCTCCAAGACAGAGGATGGTGTAGGAGCGGGAGTGTACAGCGCTAAACCAAAATATAGCTTTTCGGTTAGCCTAGGCAAACTAGCTACAGTCTTTCAGGCGGAGCTAGCTGCAATTAAGTTCAGTTAGCTGCCAAGGAATAAGTAAGTCTAGGATCGTGATTTTTTCGGACAGCCAGGCTGCTGTAAGAACCATTGTTTCCTATCAGGTGAACTCAAGGATGGTTTGGGACTGTCTGGGTGCCCTGGCAGAAATTAGTGACCAAAATAAGGCTTTGCTAGTGTGGGTACCCGGTTATTCAGGATATAAAGGAAACGAAGCAGCAGATTTGTTGGCCCGTGAAGGCGCTGCGGGAGACTTCGTTGACCCGGAGCCCTATTTTGGTGGTTTCCAAGTACCTTAAGAGTGCGGCCATTAGATTATGGGTGCAGAGGAGGTCTCAGGAATGGTGGTTGGCGAAGTAGTTCATTAGGGGCTACTCGCCAAAGTTGACTGCAAATTTAATCCGTCAAGGCCGTCGGGCTCTAAGGATAATTATAGGCCTATTAACTGGCCACTGCAGGCTCAGAAAGCACATGCATCGCATGGGCCTAGCAGATGACAGTCTTTGTAGGTTCTGTCAACTTGTTGTGTTATTGCGAGGAGCTTGTCTAGCTAAGGATGTTACTTCTCGGGGAGGAAAAACCAAGGCATAAGAGCCGCTCTCCAATCTGATTAAACGGACGGGTCTGGAGGGTGAGCTCTAGAGTAGTGGGAGCCACAATAGATCCATGGGGTCGCGGTGGCGTAGGCCTTTAAGGCCGCCCTGCTAGAATCTATCTATCTCTACTGCAATATTATGTATTACCTCGCACTAGACCGGGAATCGAACCCAGTGCTCATAATACATTTTAGCTTTACAGACCTCGCCTCTAACCGTTCGGCTCGGTAGATCTCCTCTAAACTTTAATATTGTACTTCTAGTCACTAGTGCAGATTTCATCTATAATTATTACCCCTTATTTGAGAGAGTACTGCACATTCCATGGCGAAAGAGTTGAATTCATCCTTACAAATTTGCCGAAAATTAAGCCTGTAATTATTTATATTCTCTAAACCTCATTCTTTCGTCTATCTGCAAGGATAATTATAGTCCTATTAACTGGCCACTGCAGGCTCAGAAAGCACATGCATCGCATGGGCCTGGCAAATGGCTGCCTTTCTAGGTTCTGTCAGGACGTGTTGTGTCAGTGCGAGGGGCTGGTCTGGCTAAGGATGTTACTCCTCGGGGAGTGTCTGATTAAAAGGTCGGGTCTGGAGAGTGAGCTCTAGAGTGGGGGAGCCACAATAGATCCGTAGGGGTCACAGTGGCGTAGGCCTTGGGGTCCGCCCTACTAGAATCTTATCTTAGTGTCAGAAGCGACCACAGGATCAAAACTAAATACCAAGTTTGGTATTTCTTATTTCGTATTCTCGTATTTCGAAAACATTTAACGAAAATTAAGAGGACCTCAAATATGGGTATTCCAGTTGAAATACTAAATTGAAAAAAAGTTGGTCCGTTGGGAATTCTTCTCTTTTCAAAATGTTAAGAAAGGGTAAAAAGTAAAACAAGGTTTTCATTAGAGGCAAAGACCCATCTGTTATTTGTGACCACCGCTCGCGCCATTTCTCTTTCAACTCTTCCCCCACCCTGCTAACACCACGGCTGCAGGCCCTTCTGCACATGATTTCATATTTAAACCCGAAGGTAACAATTTTCTGGTCACACAAAGTGTTAGAGTATGTGTATGGTTGTAATTTGATGAGCGGTGCAGGTGTTAACTGATATGTAGGTCGGGCACTGGGAGCCGAACGAACACCCGCTGACAAATCTATCACACCCAAATACCCACTCCGACCCATACCGCAAAGCTGACAAATAAAATGATTACCGCACTACCCAGCTAAATCCAAACTTGTATGATTTATTGTTTTACGTTCACTCTTACCACAGTAGGAGTGAACCTCCTAAATCTTCTCCTCCTAGAATACTAAACTAAAATACATTTTGATGCAATAATGTTGCAAATAAAAGTGATAAACCTACGCATATGCAGTTTTATGCTAACAGGCCTATTAACCGGCCACTGCAGGCTCAGGAAATGGTCCTGGCAGATGATAGCCTTTGCTGTGGTTCTGTCTGGAAGAGAAGGAAACGGCACTGCACGTGTTGTGTCAGTGCGAGGGGCTGGTCTGGCTAAGGATGTTACTTCTCGGGGAGGAAAAAACCAAGGCCTGGTGAGCTTTACCCAAGAGCCGCTCTCCAGCATTAAGAGTCTGATTAAAAGGACAAGTCTGGAGGGTGAGCTTTAGAGTGAGGGGAGCCACAATAAATCCAAAGGGGTCCCAGTGGCGTAGGCCTTATGGCCGCCCTAGTTTAATCTAATCTAATCTAACCACTCCCGATAATGGATAAATCTTAGGATCTGAGAGGGTTCCAACGAGAGTACATCCTCCTCCAACACTTGTTAATTTCTCAGATGTCTAAATTTGTCTTAGGTAATGTCGTCGCAGTCAATTAGGAGTCGTATAAGAGTTACGTTCGACTTCCCATAAATTCAGCAACGGCCATCACGTTCTAGACACGAGCTTCTACAGGTCCCTTTCTGTGTCAATAATGTCTCCTTGAAGAAAATTGTTGGTTTATGAGGTCGTTTATTCAGGGCGAGGCACGCTTCAGAACAGTAGCAATTATAATTACCCAGGTAGTTCTTCGCCTGTCTCAGATCAGGAAGACTGGAATGAGATGGCCAAGGCACCCAAATTACGGGATCTAAAACCTCTTGCGCGGTAGACGATGGATTTCTTTGTGAGCGGTTAAGAAGTGGGAAATGGGGCCGCCTCACTTGAATCTTAATCTCTTAACTTGAAACCCAAATGGTTGGAGAGGATATTGCAAAAAAAAATAAAAATATGGGCAATGAATCATACAACAAATATTTTACCGCAATTTTTTGTAATTCTAATCGAGTAAATACAAGAAAAAAACAGTCATGAATCGGGATATGTGTTGCCCTCATTAGCCGCTGATCTAGCGAGAAGCTGGGGCTATGTGTGAGCAGCACGTTTTATGTGACGCTTTTACTCTATTTTGGTAACAATCAGGGAACAGTAATGGCGGCTATGCTGGTGCCTTCTTGATTGAGTTTTTATTTTGTGGTTATATGTTTGGGTTTTTAGTTATTTGTGCCTGTTCTTTAGTTAAATCAGATAGAGATTTTGAGTATGATGGTAATCTTAAATGTAAGAATTATTTTTTGTCAACAATTTCAGGGTTGCTAGTGTTTGAACCTGGTTGGTGCAGATTATGACCAGTAAAGCTAAGGCAGTATTTTCTTTTCTGGTTATATGTCGTCCCTCCTCTTTCTCTTTTCGAATGTTGTAAAGTCTGCCCAGTGTAATATACAATCAAATATAAAGTAAAGTAATTACCTATTTTTTTTCAGGCGGGGCTTAACGTCCAACTACCAATTAGATGTCGTAAACCCCGGGGGACGGAAGCTCATACTTTACTATAAACAATTTTTTTCTAACAAATAAAAATTAGTCATAAGCGGGATTCGAACCAGTGATCTTTCATACACAAAGCCACGCTCTTGACCACTAGACCAACACCCGTCCCTAATCAAATAACAATAAAACATTCATTAAAACTGTCCGGTAGGACAGTTGTATAAGGATTGATCGTCAAAAAGTGCACGAAAAAGCGTAACGTTAAAAAACACCCAACTTTGACAATTTTTTTCTCTTTTTCTATAAAAGATAAAATTCCCAAATTTTCTTTAAAATATAGGGCAAACCCTCCTTTATAACTGTAATTTTTTTGCAACCCCCCAGACCTAATAGATTTTGAGAAAAAAGTTGCCGAAAATGAGCAAAAACGGCATTTTCAGAAATTGTTGTTGTTCTTCTTCTTCTTGTTGTTGTTGTTGTTGTTGTTGTTGTTGTTGTTGTTGTTACCTTTTTTGTAAACTACGTAGCGCCTAAACGCGAGAACCGATTTTCATGAATGAGGTGACATTCGATTCGGAATTTTATGTAGATGTGCCTTTTGGGGGTCTCGACGCTGTACACCGAATTAGAGAGGAGTTAGCCCCCTTTATGTAAGGCCCCCTTCAAAATTATTATTACTAATTACTCTGTAAATCTTAGCCCGATTTTGATAAAATTTGGTAGGATGATAGAGTTAGGGCTCCCCTACGTAACATTAAAGCGGCGATCTGCTCTTACACTAGTTAAGGGGAAGTATAGCAATCGTTTCAAATTATCGACAAGTGAACTGATTTTCATGAATGAAGTGTCATTCGAATCGAAATTTTGTACAGATTTGCACTTTAAAAGTCTCGTCGCTACGCCTCATATGGAGGGGAGAGTGTCCCCACCCAAGTAAGGCCGTTTCTAAAACTATTATTACCAATATTTCTATAACGCTTTGTCCGATTTTGATAAAATTTAGCACGAAGAAGTGATTAAAGCTCCTCTACATGGTTGTGAAGTGCCATCATGCTCTTACACCTACTAAGAGGAAGTACTGAAATCGTTAAAATTATCAATGGGTGAACCTATTTACATTAATGAATTGTCGTTCGATTCAAAATCTTTGCCTCTTTGCCTTTTAGGGAGAAGTACTGTAATCGCCCGTTTATTTTTCTTACTCCTCTTAAAAGGAAGGTCTGAAATCGCAGTTTAAATTTGCTTTTTACGTACAAATACCTTCCTATTTTATATAAAAAGGCTTTCTCAAAAAAATTGTTATTGAGGATGGTTTGGGGACCGCAACTATAATCATTCTTTAAAAAGATCTCTCCAGTGGTAGTTACGGTTCCTACTTAACACCTTATCAGGTTATAATGTTAGAATTGCTTATTCCAAATTTAAAAAAAAACAGTAAAGCAGATATGTAACTTAGCAAAATAGACAAAAATGAAAATCTATCCAAAACGTACAAAAATCTCCTTAACAAAAACTTACAGTTTAAAAAGTTAAGTGTAAGGGTTGATTAAACGCCAAAAGGTACACAAATCAGCAAGTACCCAACATTTCATTCAAGCTTAGTTGATATAATTTAAGTGATTTTGCTGCATTAACTTTTCCTTCACATTTTTTAGAATTTATTAGATGTCACAGAACCTTATGCTGGCCATTTTCATCTACAAAAAATTTGTTCAAGTAGCACTGTAGATTGACTGTAATATCTATTAATCTATAATAATCAAACTATTAATTACAGGTTAAAAAGAAAACGTTATAAAAAATAAAAAAAATTACGAGGCTACAAAATTTAAAAACTTTTTTAAAAAAATGCTTACACCAACATACATCAATGATTTCGATTATTTTATTTTTAATAAAAATCGTCTGTTTAAGTTCATTCTTCGATTAAAGTAATTGTTACTTTATGTAGTAGTCAAACGTTTATAATAATAGGTAATAATTATCTGGCTTTATAGAAAATAATATAGTTTTCTTCAATCACACTCTCAATGTAGCTGTTCTTCTCACAATGTTATATATATGTTATGTAATATAAAATAAATAAGTATTGCATACTTTTAGGACAGATAATTATTCCAGTATTTTACTGTAAGTAAAATTAAATTACAATTGAGAAATGAATAATTGTTGAATAATCTACTTGTTATTAACTGTGTGTTATTTGTGCTCACGAATATTTCGGTTAGACGAATTCAAGTCTGAAATATTGTTTTAAATCCTCCGTGATTCAAATTTAAACAGTAGCCGACTCTAACTTTGTCTTTTTCTACTTTAACATGCATGTATAAGATGTGACAACTTCAGAATAAAGGGCATATTAAAGATAAATCAGAAGAATAATAATTATTTGGAATAGAGTTAAAATAAAGTACCTATTTAAAAACGAAGATATACATTTTATCATAAGTATAACCAAATAATATTATGAACGAACTGGCCAGCATAAGGGTCTGTGACATCTAATAAATTCTAAAAAATGTGAAGGAAAAATTAATGCAGTAGAATTACTTAAATATTAATGAAGTTGGGTACTTGCTGATTTGTGTACCTTTTGGCGTTTAATCAACCCTTATACTTAACTTTTTAAACTGTAAATTTTTGTTAAGGAGATTAAAAAAACGTTTCAACACCTTTCTTTAATGAAAACCAGAAAATTCTAGTTAAAGTCATGTAAATGTTACCACCAAATACGTTTTTTTCCCCCCGGAAATGGCTGCTAGAATTTTCTCTTTAAACTTGGAATGCCAACTGTACGCACAAAAGGCGCCAACTTTGTGCGCGTGTGGTGATAGGGGGGGTGAGCATTGTAAGCTAGAACTATTTGAGTTTGAATGCTCTACACTCTCCCAAACTGGCCCTAGACCAAGACACTAATTGAGAAATTTGTAGCAAACAATAGAGTTACAATAACGCCAGGGATTTTAGTAGCGTAACTTGTCTGAATGGAGGTCCACTCTACCACTAATTCTATGAATCATGGATTGCCCTGCCCCACCCCAAAACCGCTGGCTTGAATAGAGTTAAATGGATATTCTATTTGACAGAGGAGGTAAACGAGAGAGAGTTGGCCACTTTCTCTGTTCACCAAGCTAGGGGTGAGTGGCCGTCACAAAATGGGCGTCACCACTACCACCAGCAACTCGGCTAATATTCACCAAGTTTACTAGACAAGCAACCTTTTTGCAATAGCACACCCAAAAACACGGAAATCAGTGTAGTAAGTGTCCGGTAAACTAATTTGGGCCTGGCATCTTTACAGTAGTTCGCAAAACTTACTATCGTAAGAAAAGTTTCTTCACTTACAGTAAGGGTTCGAAATACCCAGTTTTCTTGGCTCACTTACCTCCTAAAAAAAAAGTTTTGAACCTAAATCAAATTTAACTCCCATAAAATTGTACTTAGTTACATTTAGATAAGATAGAGTGTTTATGATTGGTCGTGTTGCAGTACCGCCGGATATTGAAGACTCACTAAGCAGCTCAGATGTCATCACACGAGAAGGCTCTAACATCACTCTGTCTTGCAAAGCGACCGGCTCGCCCGAACCGACCATAAAATGGCGGCGCGATGACGGCAGCGATATCAACCTTAACAAGACGTACTCAGGTAGCCTAGTCTTTTTGTTGTTAATCGTTAGGATGCAGGTATTTAAAACTCGCAGTCCGAAAATTCTCAATTAAGATGTTCCCCAATAACCAATTTTGATTTGGAGCTTGAAGCTAAAAGCTCAGTTCTACTGCTAATTAAGTCTTAAGTAATTTTAATAAATTGATGGACAACCATATTGATCCTTGGCCCCAGTTTACTGTATACCGATTTGTGAATAAGTAATGATAAAAAAATTGAGAGCTTGTTAATTGTCATGGGGGCATAAACTATTAACTGCCAGTGGTTCCCAACCACAGTAATGTGGAAGGAATCGGATTGGCTAATAATGTAGCGGAGGAAACGAGCGCCTTCCTTCACCTGACTACAACCTAAAGCCTAGGTTGAAAATACTTTTAGTAGTTGAAGAAGAACAGCGCCCGAAAGCAGTAAAAGTAATAAAGATAATGAATCTTTATAATAAATATGTACAATAAATACAGAAATGAAGTGTCATTGTATAATACATAATAACCTTCATAACAATAGCATGGGGAAAGCTTAAGATTTGAAGGATAAGAATGCAGGGAAAAAGGAAGGAAAGACCTGCAGCTAGTGTGGAAAGTTAGAGAAGGATGTGTTTTAGTCTTTTGTGTCTGTAGGGTATAGAAGGGGATCAGCAGGAGGCTCTGTCGCGGCAGAGTGGATTAGGATGACAGTCTAGGATGGAAAGGAGTTTCAGCAGACGATTTTGGATATAGAAGTGTACGGGGGGTAATGGATGCAGTCTCGTGGAGTGAGTCAATTTTAGTGCGTCGAGGAGAGTCGGTCGCTAAATCTGAGAAATTTGTCCTTAGTTTCTACTCCAGGCGGAGCTGGCGTAGAGCAACATCGGGCCTAATGACTACTTTGTAGAAGAGCAGTTTGTTGGTCCACAGTCATTTTGGAGTCACGTGAGAGTAGAGGAAATAATAGTCGTGTAGTCCAGTTTGCCTGAGTTTACTTTGTCCTGAACGTGTGTAGTGAAAGTCAGTTTGTTAGTCCAAAGTTAGGCCTAGGTACTTAACGTGGGTAGACCACGGGATCAGTGAATTATTATGTCTAATTTGTCGATTAAAAGAGGGTCAGCGTTTAGTGAAGAGTATAGCGTTAATCTTATCGTGGTTTATTTTAATTTTCCACTTAGTGCAGAATTTGGTTAGTCTGTCCGGTAGCAAGAGTAAGTCTGTGTTGGTGATGGTGTCCATTCTCCAAGATGATGTGTACAAAGCCACGTGATCACCGTACAAGGCAAGATACTCATGAAAAGACTTCATCTCTGCTATATCTCTTAAATGATAGATGATTCCACCGTATGAATTTCGAAGCGCAACCGACAAGCGAACATCTAACAACTTGCTGGCGCCAGAGATTTTCAACTGTTTTCTGGACTGCTGGACGAGGTCTTCGCACTGATGAAGACCAGCGTAAAATCGCGCGTTTACGTCCGAGGAATTCTTTACCATGTATGCACTTATATTTTTTTACAGTAAATGAATTTGAAGGACGCACTTTAGAACTGACTCGAATCAGTCGGCTGGACATGGGAGCGTACCTGTGCATCGCATCCAACGGGGTTCCGCCCTCTGTCAGCAAACGCATCAGAGTTAGCGTAGACTGTAAGTAGCATTTTTTTTCTCTGAAAACTCGAGTGCACTTAACGTTAACTATTATTACAGCTAATCCTTAGGCTTTCAGATTATACCTGTATTGCTCATGATAAGACCTATGCAATTTAAAAAGCTAAACTAAGCTAAATCCAAAAATTTAGACGATTGTCAGTCACTGTTCTTAAATGCTTCTTCTAAACCTAGGTGATTTGCGTTTCATTCATTGCGATAAAAAAAAGTGCATCTATTTTGATAAAGCCGATATAAAGTTATGCCATTTAATTTCGAAACTAACAGGGCGTCATTCATTTTGAGCTGGTTACTGACTGATGCAAGCGAAGAATTCTACTTCACTCGGCTATAAATATTTTGGTTTAAAACCTATCACTCTTTGGTTACGTAATGGCTGTGAGGTAAGAGATGTAATGGTTTGGAACGAATAGAAATTTGAGGATTAGACTATATTTTATAATATGCACAAATGGGCTAATTATGAATAATAGTAACTTAATAGGGACTGATGATTGAAGCATTAGAATAATTCATTTGATAACAGCAAGAGCTGGTAATGCGGCTTGTCGAGTTGTTGATTCTTGATGTGATTTAGCATTCTTCCCCTCACAAGCATGGTGGAATGCTTCCCCCATTCTTTAATACTACACTGCTGTGATTGTAGTATACTTAGCTTACACAATTTAGAAGCAATTTGAAGCTTCCCATCAAGATGACCAAAAAAAAATACCGCGTTAAACATTGTCAGTATCCGAAAATTTGAATTTTGCGCTTTTTCCTAACTCAGCTCGTAGCTTAGAATTGGCACCCTCTTGTTGCCACCATTTTTCGCCCCATGGTGCTTTAAATTGGTGTGAACACCCCCAGTATCTTCTGTTACCGTAGTTTACGTAAATCAATGTGTGTGAATCTTACCATTTGAACTAAGAAGTAGATTACTTCCGTATTATACACGTTACTCTAAAACTGGGGTGTCAAACTCAATTAAAACCACAGGCCACTTGGTGCAACAGGCAAGATTCACGCCGGACCACAACATATTTACAAATTTTTCCTAGTTTTCCAATATCTTGGATTCAGAGACTGAGAACAGACAATCTTCATTAAGGCAGATAGATGTTTATCCAGTCAATCTTGATCTGTATGCCGTTATTTAATTTCATAGACGGTTATAGTCTATAGTTGCTCACACAAGGAAGTACTCCAAAAAAAATAACACAAAATTTGTACATTAAACATTTTTGGATATTTCTAACCTAAATAAGAATATATTTGGGGAATTCCTATTTCGTCTTTTAAAAAGCCGAATCATTCTGGGATTCCACTGAGATTGGCAGGACATATGGCTTCCAAAAGTCGCTGGAACTAAGTCAGTGCGTTTATACAATAAGTTTATACAATGACTTTATATATTTCGTTATGAAGCTTATTAGATGAGTAAATAAGCTGTTTTTAAACTATTATTTGAAAAACCCGCAGATTTTATCATATTACAGCACTAATAATGCATCAAAATTATAACAATTATTCTTGTTCACTATTTCGTTTGTCGGAATATCTCAAAACCTATATTGATAACACAATTTCAGTGAATTTGTCAGGCTAGCAATACTTGCTCATGCTGGCAGTGAGAAAAAGTAGAAATGTATTCTAGCAGAGTGTGTTGGTATGAATGATTAGCTTAGTTAGCTAGTGTGTGTGTGTGTGTGTGTGTGTGTATAGATGTCCTCGTGGCTGCCATAAAGGTACAAATCACAGCGGAGACTGCACGATCTAATTTGTCATGCAGACATGCTTCATGCATATCAAGTCCCGTTGCTACCGTTTCCACAGTTCGACGTCGATTTAAATTACGCCCTTTTTTTTCTCTCTCATTTCCTGTTTGTATTCTAATCTTACATAGCAATGATTGGTGGTACTTAGATGGATAGATCAAGAGATCCTCAGGGCAGAGGCGTAGCCCCACTCAAAAAATTTACCACTCTTCCGATAATAGTTATTATATACATAGAAATATTGGTGATGTAAAATTCCAAAAAAATAACTGGTTCCTTACATTGTCAGGTTTCTTTTTGAATTCTTACCTCTCTTAGAACTTTTATAAGTTGAAGCAAGCATGATGACATAACTCCTGAAGAATCCCACTAAAATTCTCTCAGAAACATGTTTAAATCAAAGTAATAGGCTTAAAAAAAACACATCATATCAAAGTTTAAATGTAAACTTATTGGCGAAACCCTAAAAAAATTACATAAAACTCGAAATGGCCATCATGAGGTCATCGACGCCAAGTCTGCAAGCAAGTAAGGTTCTCATGAGGAAAGAGAACGAATTAAAGAATAGTAATGTGAAGCTTCAATTTTGTATGGTATTTTATGTATTTGCTTTGGGCTTTTTGTCTGAGACAAAGAGTATATTTTAGTTCTTGTGGATTTTGAAGTTGGAGACACAATAACTGGACAAAAGTGATTTATTTACTATTATTCTTAATGTTTGGTATTAGAACGCTTGTATTAAGGAAAGAACTTTTCAATCATGTATACAGGGTGTACACGGAAGAGTGGTCGAAACTTCAGGAGGTGATTCAGCAGCTGAAATGCAACCAAAAAATTTTCTATTCACTTTGGCCCGATTCTCAATAGTGTCCAAGATATTTGCATTTTTTTACTTTTCCGTCGATATTACGCGTTTTTCACCACAAAAATGGCCGTAACTTTTTTGTCCTTTATCCTACAACAAATCTGCTTATTCCGAACGAAAGAGCATTAAATTTCCTATAAATCTGCTTAGCTCAGAGCCTCAAAACGTTTCTTATAAACAATGCAATGTTTACTTTAATGTCTAAAAAAAATTCCTTCTCGATGATTTCTGTTAAAATTTCCAACTGTATTTTTTCAATGATTAATGAATGAAGGAGTCACCCAATTACAGGAAAAGTTGTGCATTTATTGAGCTTCAAGACCATATGGATGTTTTTTGGTTTTTAATAAAACCCTATCCCGAACAGAGAGGGTGTAAATGCAGAAAACTGGGATGTTTGCGTAACCTACTTTTCACTGATATCAAATTATTAATTCAAAGTATGCCAATTTTTGGAGAAGGAACAAAAAAAAAAGTAACCATTTTAGTTTTAAACAATTATTATTTAATAAAACGGCCTTGAGGCCGCCCTAGTTGAACCTAAGGTATGTCAATTTTCTTATTTGTTTACTAAACTTCGTTTTAAGCGTTTTTCAAGCAGTTTTTTGTATCTGTTTTTACAGTCTATCGGTTTTAGTCAAGTATAGGAGGTTTTCATGTAAGTTGTTTGTCCAGATAAAGGCCAAGATATTTTATTTGATTCACAGTGCGGACAGAGATATTGTTGAGAAAGGAATTTTTGTCTATGTAGGCGCTAAAAATTTGGATTTCTGTTCTTGCAAACATATTAACAACGGCTGAATGCTATCAGTGATGTACACATTACCTGAGTGTAACTGGACCAGTTAAAAGGTATTCAAATTAAGGTGGAGCTCAACTTTTTAGCAAAATGTTCTCTTTTTTTACGTTAATTATACGTAGTTTCACCTCAATACAATGCTTAACCATTTCAGTGGGTGTTCTATATATACCTGTTTCAGTGATACTTCTTCTAAAAGCCATGATTAAAACTGATTAAAATTTAAAATTCCAGATAGTAAAATATTTGCTAATCTCATTAAACATTTTCTGGAACATGTCGGGATTAGAACTGAAGAGCACAATGTCGTCGGCTTAATAATAGACATCCAACATTAATTTAGTCAGTATTGATCACCGTCACCAATATATTCCAGCAATTCATTAACATATTAAGGAAAATAGAGGAAAGGTGTTTGGAGGCACCCCTGCTTTAGATCTTGAGTTTCAAAGCTCTATACTGTAGACTTCATTTCCTTTTAGAATCCTTCCAAAAATTTTAATAACTTTAAACGCTTAAAAATACAATATTAAAGGTCTACCTGAACCAGTCTTTCTTTCCTAGGTAGATAGATACTAGCAGGGCGCCTTCGAAGGCCTACGCCACCGCGACCCCAAGGATCTATTGTGACTTCCACTACTGTAGAGCTCGCCCTCCAGACCCGTCCTTTTAATCAGACTCTTAATTCTGGAGAGCGGCTGTCAGGCCTTGGTTTTTTCCTCCCCGAGAAGTAACATCCTTAGTCCCCTCGCACTGACACAACACGTGTAGTGCCGTTTCCTCCTCCTCTTTCTGACAGAACCTACATGCGATGCATGTGCTTCCTGAGCCTGCAGAGTAACCAGTTAATAGGCCTACAATTATCCTAGTAACTACACGGCCTTGACGGATTAAATATGCAGTCAGCTTTGGTCAATTATTCCTAGTCTAATAATCTTGGCAGCACAGAACCTAATTGCAGCTAGATCAGCCTGAAAGATTGTAGCTAGTTTGCCTAGGCTAACCGAAAAGCTATATTTCAGTTTAGCGCTGTACACTTCCCTTCTTTCCTAGCTTGTATTCCAAATTCTAAAAATGTTTTTCATCAACGTTGTTCTGATCGTTCATTTACTACCTATTGGTTTTAAATTTTACTCTTTTCATCGACTAAAGAACTTATTACCCTTCACCAATAATATCTTAGAATCACTAAAATCTCGTATTGTACATGCAAGATTGAATTATCAGAAGTTGAATTATCAAAGATAATGCTGTGTTCTTTACACTTATTTGAGATTACCACTATACTTCTTATTTTACATTACATCCACACAAATATATAATTTTTATTTGGATTATTTATCTTAAAAAATTGTTTTAGGAGAGTTCTATAGAAAGATGGAAGTGGACTTCTTTTTGAACATTTCATTGTTCTGTTATACAAATGTTAGTTGAAATAGGATGAAAAAATAATTGCCATTTCAGTCGTGATACATTTACGAGGGTCGTTTGAAAAGTCCGTGCAAAAATAAAAACTACTTACTTTTTTGGGGTAAACCTTTTTTATTTTTCAACATAGTCTCCTTTTAGGCTTATACACTTCGTCCAACGCTGCTCTAGTTTGTTGATCCCTTCCGAATAATAGGATTTCTCCAAGTCTGAAAAATAGCCATTCGTTTCTGCAATCACCTCCTCGTTTGAATAAAATCTTTTTCCCGCCAGCCATTTCTTCATATTGGGGAACAAATATTAGTCCGAGGGCGCCAAGTCTGAAGAATAGGGGGGATGTGAAACGAGTTGGAACCCTATTTCCATTAATTTTGCGACCACAACTGCTGAGGTGTGAGCTGGTGCGTTGTCGTGATGGAAAAGGACTTTTTTGTGGGCCAATCGAGGGCGTTTTTCTTGCAGCTCGGTTTTCAAACGCTCCAATAACGATGAATAATATGCACCTGTAATAGTTTTACCCTTTTCCAGATAATCGATAAGGATTATTCCTTGCGAATCCCAAAAGACAGTCGCCATAATCTTTCCGGCCGAAGGAACGGTCTTTGCCTTTTTTGGCGCAGATTCCCCCTTGGTAATCCATTGTTTAGATTGTTCTTTGGTCTCAGGAGTGTAGTGATGTATCCATGTTTCATCCACAGTGACGAAACGACGCTTAAAGTCCTGCGGATTCTTCTGGAACAGCTGCAAACCGATCTTGCAACACTTCACACGATTTCGTTTTTGGTCAAGCGTGAGCAATCGCGGCACCCATCTTGCGGATAGCTTTGTCATGTCCAAATGTTGATGCAAAATATTATGTACCCGTTCATTCGAGATGCCCACAGCACTAGCAATCTCACGCACCTTCACTATTCTGTCATCCATAACCATATCATGGATTTTATCAATGATTTCTGGAGTAGTAACCTCAACAGGGCGTCCAGGACGTTCAGCGTCACTTGTGCCCATATGGCCACTCCGAAAATTTTGAAACCACTTATAAACTGTTCTAATCGAAGGTGCAGAGTCACCATAATGTTTATCAAGCTTCTCTTTAGTCTCCTGAGGCGTTTTGCCTTTCATAAAGTAGTGTTTAATCAACACACGAAATTCTTTTTCGTCCATTTTTTGAAAATCACTCGACTTCCTCGATTCAAACGAATGCCAAACACAAAGAAATAGACCGATCTGGCTGAAACTTGGTGTGTGTTCTTCCAAGAGATGCTACTAACTAAACATAACCTCGATACGCGCCAGTAGTGCTATCTCTCTGACTTTGCACGGACTTTTCAAACGACCCTCGTATTCTGCCGAGCTTTCGACCTAGGGACTAGGTCATCTTCAGGGCTGTGGAACATGTTTACAGATTGTTAACAATGATTCAATTTACAAAAATTATTTACATATTTTATAAAGTAATATTTTTACATTACAGGGTTGGTTATGTCTTCTGTCTTGTCTGTTCATGGATTGAGTGTGATCGGTCTGTGTTTGTGATATGTGTTAGGTTGTGTGGGTGTCAGTGTTGCCAATTGTCAAGTATTTTGTAGTAAGTTTGCGTATATGTTGTTTAAATTGTTCGTGTCTGTTTTGAAATTTAAACTGTTTTCTGTTTTAGATATGTATATCATTTCTAGCTCTTTCGTTTTTTGTGTGTTGGTTTCTGATTTAAGTATCTTTGGGAAATCGAAAGTGTGATGATTTTCTGTGCTGTGTAAGGAAAGTGCTGTGGTGTTCTTTTTTAGTTTAGGAGAGTTTCGCCTATATATTTTTTGTGACAGTCTTTACATTCAATTTCGTATATAAGATTTGATTGTCTTTTTCAGTCTGGTCTTTTAACTTCGAAAAAAAATTGTCTTTTTAAGTTGTTGGTGTTTTTTTGTAGTGATTATTGTGAAGATGACCTAGTCCCTAGGTCGAAAGCTCGGCAGAATAAATGTATCACGACTGAAATGGCAATTATTTTTTCATCCTATTGAAACTATGAATCAGTTACCAAAAAGAATGAACAACAGTTAGTTTAAATTGAAGTATGTTTTAAAAAACAGAGTCTGAAGAAAAGTAAGTTAAAAGGTTGGGATTTATCTCGCTTACGACTCCAGCGTTTTTTTTTGTCCCAACTAGAGATACTATTTTGGACCACAAATACACCACAAACACACAGATATTTGCGGTCGAAATGCGGTAGTTACGCTCAACTATAAAACAGAAGTTGCAAGTTTTTGGTGCTAGGCTTGTCTTGCAAGAAGTATAGAGAAAGGGTTGTTAAGTTGCAAGCTGCTTGTCCCGGCGCTGGGGAGATGGAGGGGATTCCATTCATCCTGTGTGGGAGGGCGCCACGGGCCCCTAGATCTACCACGGCTACATTTATATCCCCTATTGAATGGGCAGACAATGGCGGTCCCGCTCATTAATAATAATTATAGACCATAAAAGAGTTAGTTCCTCTACCATCCCAGCATCTAGAACAGTCTTGTTCCTTAATATCAGTTAAATACCTCATACCTCCCCATCTCATACCTCCGGCGGCGTTTTCACCACAAACCTCTCTCTCTAAGGGTAAAAAGCGAAGCAAATACGTCATTTAAAGTAACGTCTACCAAGTGATACTGGAGGATGGTAGTTCTCATTTCTGCGAGTTACAGACAAAACCATCTCCAGGCAAGGATGCCACCCACTTATATTCAAGGCATTCTGACAACATTTTCTTCTTATAGTAATCTTTCTCCAAAGCCCACCTATAGTTTGCCGCTGAATAGAATTTTGTGAAAGGCCAATTGTAGCCAGCAATCAGCATCTAAAAAAACAAATCACCAGATTCTAAAGTAAGCGTTTAAAATCACTATTTTTGGTAGTGCGGGGAATCACATATCTCGCAAGTTTCTTTTAAAACTAAAGGTTAATCAATTACTGAATTACTTAAATAAACGAAAGACCTGAATATTTTTAAAAAATGTTTTACATGAAAGTTGAGTAAGTAATGCACTAAATGTGTAAAAAGAAAATCTCCTCATTTACATGCATATCGTGAAAAACTAAACGCTTAAATTGTCGTTTGATTTTGCTTTGACAGTTGTCGCATCATATCTACAGTTTCAGCTGAAACCCGGCAAATACTACACTACTTGGATTGTAAATTTTTACGCAATTTCATCAAATTATAGCTTCGACTATTTTCTTCAGATATTTTATAACAAAAATCTTTTATCAGAAGGAACAACTATCCGGGCGAAATACGTCTTTAAAGTTTTGCGATATTCCATTCAACACACTTGCACAAACCCTTGTGCTAATAAATATGTATTCCTATTTTGAGGACAATAGAATACTAGGGAAAAAGCAGTTACTTTTATCTGAAACATTGTCCCAGAAAAATACTAGTTTATGGGGTTACTATAAAAACATTGATATTCCTTTAAAGTGCCAAGTCATTACAATGTACGGCTCTACCACCAGCTGCAAGGTGCATTAAAATAATTGTTAGAAAATTAAAATTTCTAAAAGAAACCACAGGTTAACCACAAGAGAGGCTTTACAGAATAGATTTTGTTTGAATTATTATTATTTTGTCATTTTTCTGGCACAAACGCTTTAGTCTAAAGATGAGCTATAACTACATATCATTAACCTAATCTGTAGTTTTTCAAACAAGTTTTTTTTGAAAAAAAATTACGTTTTTGGGAGATCTCTATGGAATCCGGTGAAATTCTATTTCAAAATTTGGACCCTTGCAATGTTTCCTCTTACTAGGAGTTAGGGGAAAAAACAAACCAAAATGTAATATCCCTCATCGCCTCCCAAACTTTTTTGCTAAGGAATTAAAAGTGATAAGGCTATAAGATTAAAAGACTATACGAAGATTAAATAAAATATCAATGTCGTGAAAATTACCAATGTAATAGGTAAGGTGTACCTCGGAGTAGAGGTCGAAACTTTGGGAGGTGATTCAGCAGTAACAAAAAAATATTCTATTCACTTTGGCCCGATTCTCAATAGTGTCCAAGATATTTGCATTTTTTTACTTTTCCGTCGATATTACGCGTTTTCCACCATAAAAATGGCCGTAACTTTTCTACCCTTTATCCTACAACAAATCTGCTTATTCCAAACGAAAGAGCATTAAATTTTCTATAAATTTGCTCAATACAGAGCCTCAAAACGTTTCTAATAAACAATGAAATTTTTACTTTAATGTCTAAAAAAAATTCGTTCTCGATGATTTCTTTCAACTGCATTTTTTTAATGATTATTGAATCAAGGAGTCATCCAATTGCAGGAAAATTTGTGCATTCATTGAGCTTTAAGACCATATGGATGTTTTTGTTTTTAATAAAACCCTACCCCGAACAGAGGGGTGTAAATGCAGAAAACTGGGATGATGCGTAACCAACATTTCACTACTAATTTACTCAAATGTCAATTTTTGGAGAAGGAACAAAAAGAAAAGTAACCATTTTAGTTTTGAACAATTATTATTTAATAAAACGGAAGCAGCAATGATACACAGTAGAGGAATTTCGGCTAGAATCTTTGTATTGAAAGTCGAAAAATTGGTAAATTTGACCCCATACACATACACACTACTGTTTACTTCTATAATACAGCTGCAGATAATGAGCTGAATTGATTGGGAGTACTAGGTAGTCCACTTAGGTGTAATTGTAGCGTCAGATATTTCCAAACTTATTAAAATTGTATTAAATTTAAATTGGCCAGCAAAGCGTTTAAAAAAAAAGCGATCATGCTGCTAAAATATTCAACAGGCATTAGTGTTGGGGGGGCCAAGCACATTCTCTGCGCGAATTTTTTTTAGCTAAAAAAAAAAAACACAGAACAAAACATGGATTCCAGGTGATGACCTGAAGCGCCTCAGCTGACGTCGCGACATCACAAAGCCATTTCGCCGGCTACAATTTTAATTTAGATTCATTTAGCACTTGATCGGTGTTTAGCGCGGCGATTATCCCGTTCGTATCATTTTCTCTTCTCTGCAAAAGTCTAGTTTAACAACAGTCGTTTTCTCTCTAAACGCCACTAAAATGAATTTACACAGTTTTCACATTTGAGTGATTGCTATATATACGAGGGTCGTTTGAAAAGTCCGTGCAAAAATAAAAACTACTTAATTTTTTGGGGTAAACCTTTTTTATTTTTCAACATAGTCTCCTTTTAGGCTTATACACTTCGTCCAACGCTGCTCTAGTTTGTTGATCTTTTCCGAATAATAGGATTTGTCCAAGTCTGAAAAATAGCCATTCGTTTCTGCAATCACCTCCTCGTTTGAATAAAATCTTTTTCCCGCCAGCCATTTCTTTATATTGGGGAACAAATAGTAGTCCGAGGGAGCCAAGTCTGGAGAATAGGGGGGATGTGAAACGAGTTGGAACCCTATTTCCATTAATTTTGCGACCACAACTGCTGAGGTGTGAGCTGGTGCGTTGTCGTGATGGAAAAGGACTTTTTTGTGGGCCAATCGTGGGCGTTTTTCTTGCAGCTCGGTTTTCAAACGGTCCAATAACGATGAATAATATGCACCTGTAATAGTTTTACCCTTTTCCAGTTAGTCGATGAGGATTATTCCTTGCGAATCCCAAAAGACAGTCGCCATAATCTTTCCGGCCGAAGGAACGGTCTTTGCCTTTTTTGGCGCAGATTCCCCCTTGGTAACCCATTGTTTAGATTGTTCTTTGGTCTCAGGAGTGTAGTGATGTATCCATGTTTCATCCACAGTGACGAAACGACGCTTAAAGTCCTGCGGATTCTTCTGGAACAGCTGCAAACCGTCCTTGCAACACTTCACACGATTTCGTTTTTGGTCAAGCGTGAGCAATCGCGGCACCCATCTTGCGGATAGCTTTGTCATGTCCAAATGTTGATGCAAAATATTATGTACCCCTTCATTCGAGATGCCCACAGCACTAGCAATCTCACGCACCTTCACTCTTCTGTCATCCATCACCATATCATGGATTTTATCAATGATTTCTGGAGTAGTAACAGGGCGTCCAGAACGTTCAGCGTCACTTGTGCCCATATGGCCACTCCGAAAATTTTGAAAACACTTATAAACTGTTCTAATCGAAGGTGCAGAGTCACCATAATGTTTATCAAGCTTCTCTTTAGTCTCCTGAGGCGTTTTGCCATTCATAAAGTAGTGTTTAATCAACACACGAAATTCTTTTTCGTCCATTTTTTGAAAACCACTCGACTTCCTCGATTCAAACGAATGCCAAACACAAAGAAATAGACCGATCTGGCTGAAACTTGGTGTGTGTTCTTCCAAGAGATGCTACTAACTAAACATAACCTCGATACGCGCCAGTGGTGCTATCTCTCTGACTTTGCACGGACTTTTCAAACGACCCTCGTACTTATATCTGCATCGTGTTTACAAATTATAAAGAAAATTACTTATGCTTTTTTTACCGAGAAAATAAAATGAAAATCACACGACCTTTCTGTTACTACAGTTACGTAATTAAATTTTTCTTCAAATTCATAATTTGCGTTAAAAAGATCTTTAACCAGTTAAGCGCGCAAACAAAATCTCTTTTACGGTGCGTTCGACGTGTATACTCATTTTGCAAAATATAAAATTGCCATTAACTACAAAAAACTCGAAATTGTAATAAAATATAATAAGCAATATTATTTGGTGGGATGTTTCCTTTATCTTACCGATAGAACTGCCAAGTATTTTATACGGAGGAAGGAGGAATCAGCCAAATGACAAGTGGTTGGTATACATGTTTGGTTTCCGCATTAGAGATTGGGGGAATTACGCATACAAATACGTGGTCTGTAAATTAAGTATTGAGACTGATTTTTTTAAAAAATGTTTATTCAAAAAGAATTACAATTCTATATTGTCACCTTCAAAATAACTTCCTTCTGAAGCCACACAGCGCTGGAGACGTTTCTTCCACTCCTCATAGCAGTGCTCGAACTCCGATACTGGAATAGCCTTCAGCTGGTCGTTTACAACCGTTTGAATGTTTTCGACTGCCCCCAAAATGAGTTCCCTTGAGGTGATTTTTCAACTTCGGGAAGAGAAAAAAGTCGCAAGGACTCAAGTCAGGCGAATATGGAGGCTGAGGAGCCACAGGAATGTTTTTACTGGACAAAAACTCTGGGCTCTTGACAAAACACTATCTCCGTTGGCCTGCTTAGAGTTTCCGTTGTACTGTGCCCAAGTCTGAAGCCCAACTCATTTTGGGACAGTCGAAAACATTCAAACGGCTGTAACCGACCAGCTGAAGGCCATTCCAGTATAGGAGTTCGAGCACTGCTATGAGGAGTGGAAGAAACGTCTCCAGCGCTGTGTGGCATCAGAAGCAAGTTATTTTGAAGGTGACAATATAGAATTGTAATTCTTTTTGAATAAAAAAATTTAAAAAAATCTGTCTCATTACTTAATTTACAGACCTCGTAGAAGCTCTCAACCCTTGAGCAATGCCGTTTTTTACCTTAGATAGTGGTTCAAACCTTATTGATTTCATTTTGCACAGAATTCCAAAGCTCTTTTCTTCCTTGTAAAAGCTCTTGGCGTCCCTTAGTTAAACTAGAGGCAATGCATACGTGAAGCGGTGCAAGATTTTGGAATGAGCACAGAATGCTCTGGTAATCTCAAGCCCCAGAGAGATTGCAGAAAATGTCGCTTGCCGTGACTATTACGACGTTGTAAACTTTTGGTTGGTTTTGCCCTGCGTTCGACGTGTATATACGTCATTGTCTGTTTTTAATTACGCACACTGTGGGTTTTTTTTTAAAACTAAATTCCACGTTTAACTGGAAATAATGATAGAAATAATAACATTTTTCCAATGAAGGGAATGCTAGAAGCAACTAGAACAGCCATCTAACTGATCTTGAAGAATGATTTATCCGTATTTTGAGAACTGCAGATTACTCGGGAAAAAAAACAAATACTTTTATCTGCAACTTTGTCTCAGAAAACAAAGCTGATTTTTGGGGGTGCCCAAAAACATTTATACCCTTTTAAAGTGCTAAGTCAATACAATGCACGGCTCTGCCAGAGCCTATAAGATTAAACCAGCTGTAAGCTACGTATTCAACCAAGACAGAATCAAACTGTATTCATTTACAGCCACCTCTATAGTCAACCTAATTTAGGTAATTCTATTAATATAATCTTTCTATTATAATTTCTAGTTCCGCCAATGTTGTGGATACCACACCAATTAGTTGGCGCACCAATTGGTTTCAATGTTACGTTAGAGTGTTTCACAGAAGCACATCCTAATTCGTTGAATTACTGGACACGAGAGGATGGCCAGATGATCTACGAAGGCAAGAAGTACCATATACAGTCCAGATCTCTTGAGGTATCCTTGCTTAAAGATAAGACTATTGGGTGAAGGAGGTTTATTAATTTTTTCAAAGCCATTTAACGTTAAAAGTGTCACATTATATGGTTAAGCTTGTTAAATTATTTACTAGTTTTCGTCGATAATATGCGATCCTAAAGATCTAGTGTGTCGCTACTAATGCCAGGGATTTGACTTCTATACCTCCTAAAATATAATACCAGATCCAAGTTCCTAAGTTTAACTGCTATTCCAGCTCCTGATAAGTATTCCGACTTCTAGACTATGCCAGAAATCTTCCTTTCCTATAAACAAAGATGTCCTGCATCGACAGCTTAATTGTGCACTCACTAGATACGCACTTCAGGCCTTATTCCAGGCTTGTAAATTAACACAATAATCGTTCATCGATTGGGACTGTTCATTTTCAGTCTATAAAACTAATGATACAAATTACTCTTAACAATACATTATCAAGAAGTAAGTCTAAGGATTGGAGTGCTGTTAGTTCTCTTGAAATTATTTTTTGTACATTCAATTGTAAACTTATTTATAAAAAATGGTATCATAAAATTAACTAAAACCATTAAGAAACTTTTCTATCATGTCTCGCTAAAACGATTTTATTTATCATGTGGTTACGAGGAACTCAGAAAATGGTAGGTACATCCTTTGGGCGGCATTTTTGGTGAACAGTTTCAGCCATATTGCTATCAGGGTGACCCCTCACGAGAAGGCGACTGATATTACTCCACAAATTTAGTAAATTCTGTTTCTGATTCATCTGTATCAGCCAGTTCTTTTTTTGCCAGTCATTAGCTTCTTCGACTGTTTTCATTTGAGACAACAGTGTCAACAGAGTTCTAAGAGATGACCAAGGTTGTAGATAGGATCTAGAAAATATTCCAGGTCTTTGAAATCTAATTTTGTACTGAGCAATACGAGGTGTGGCTATTAAATAACGACACTATTGCTGTAAAACATTTTATTTGTAAATTTATACATATTTAGTTATTATCACCTTCAATATACACCCCTCCCCTATCCCTATAACGCTCCATGCGGATTTACCATTGTTCGAAACAGTGCTGGAAGTCTTTTTCTGTGAGCTCCTGCATGACGCGTGCCGCTTTTTCTTTCACAGCTTCAACGGACTGGAATCGTGTTCCTTTTAATGCAGATTTGATTTTGGGGAACAGATAAAAGTCACATGGGGCCAGGTCAGGCGAATAAAGCGCGGATGGCTTAAAACTAGAATGTTGTACTTGGCTAGAAACGTCTTGACAGACAATGCAGTGTGAGCCGGCGCGTTGTCTTGATGGAAAACCCATGACTTGTTCTTCCACAAATCGGGTCGTTTTTTCCTTACTCTTTGCACGAAGTTGAGCAAGCACCTCACGGTAGTAATGTTGATTAATTATAATCGATGATTTCATCCGTTTTGGACGTGGAATGGCGAACCGGGCGGTCATCATCTCCGACGTCTTCACGGCCATCTTGGAAACGCTTGAACCACTCAAAAACTCGCGCACGTGATTAACATTCATCGCCATAAATTTCTTTTAATAAAAGATAAGTTTCAGTAGCGGTTTTACCAAGTTTTGATGTGAAATTTCACGACAACTCGTTGCTCTACTACATGTGTAGTGTCATGTTTTCGGCAAAACGAAACTAACACCTCTTTACACAAACGCGGTTCCGGTCAGACAGATTTCTCTACAAGCAAGTGAGACGCTGCAATTGAAAGAGTAGGCTTTACGCTGCACAGCTGTCGGTCGTTAGGATTTAGCGCATGCATAGTTCTTCTGTAAGAGCATCAGTCTCGTTATTTAATAGCCACACCTTGTAGTATTACAGTCAGCTTCATTGGTACACATAGAAGCCAATCAAGGCCTTCAGCTTCTTTAGCTGTCTTAAATTTTCCTAGTAAATAACGATTAGCTCCACGAGGAACTCGTATTGGAGATTTCCCTCTTACAAGTGATCCCACATAATTATTACACAAAACCCGTCCCTGTTCAGACTTTTAAATTAGCCTCTGACACAGTGCAGGAGGAGGTTTATCGAGAACTGAGCATTTTAATGCATAATATTCTGATAAGTCTCAAGTATCAGTCCGAGTAGAGGCCTGGCAACATTCTTCCAATCACCTGGAACTTACGACTGACAATTTTCTTTTAAACAACATCAAGAATTTAAAGTTTCGTAGCTGACCAATAATCTCCAATTAGAAGTTTTGTGAACTTAGTATCTATTCAGATATAAAAGAAGTAAACCCAAGCAAGCGTCGCTGTAGTTATTTTGTGCGAGTAAAAATATTTTTCTGCATACATTTAAATGCAAATTAATGTGGCGTTAACGTTAACTGGCATCATTATAAAAAAAAAACAATAATAATAATAACAGAAATAATAATACTTTTATTTTTTGGTATTTGTGTATGTTTGGTTTGTAGGTACCATACAAAACCCAAATGATGTTAACAATAATCCGTTTAAGACCTCAAGATTTTGGGACATACAAATGTGTAGCGAAGAACCCACGAGGTGAAACTGACGGCACAATCAGATTGTACGGTGAGTAGTATTTTATATAAGTGAAACTTTGGTCTTCTTGATAAAAATCAGCGGACATGGTCCATCTGGTTCTAATGTTTATTATAGCTGGAAATCTTGGTGACGACAGGTTTAGATTTTGAAATAAATAAATAAATATATAGTATTTTATACGAATGCAAAATGTTTCTAAATAGAACGGTACCCTTGTTATTTGGCTCTGAAGCTCTGTTGTGCTGTCAAATTGTACTCAGTTGAACTTGAAGGCGGCTGTCTTGATTGTTTGGATTGTTATTTGATTTCTGTGTATGCCCGTGATTCGAGATCCACAGCTAAAGACCATAATTTTGAGTAGAAAGTCCAAAAATGCTGAGTCAAAGATTCAGATAGGTTCATTGTTTAATTTGTTTTACGTTTAAATTGAATGTTTTTTTACGACAGATGAGGGTATGCTACTGTAATCATAATGAAAAGTCCATGGCCACAATGTGGTACACTAATAAATCAAGGGCCTTACTTAAATATTAAATATTAACTTCTGCCAAAAAGAATTGTATTCTTAAAAATTGTATTCGCGATCAAGAAGAAACGGTACAGAATAAGAGATTTATTTAAAACGTTTGAAAATTGGCCAGTGAACAAGCTCGTTGAAACAAATAAAATCAAAACTACACCCTGTAAAATGATGATGTCATTGAAATCCAAGTAAAGAGCGAGTTTTAGCTAGGATCTCTGAGGCAATTAGGCGCCTGAAGACTTCTTTTTATTTTCTTTTTTCTGGTGCATTACCTACCTTCAGGCAGTATTCTCTTGTTACAGATAAAACCTGACCTGAGAGTGCTGTTGGAAAAACGCTAGGAAGATAAAAAATCGATGGATATTCAGGTGGATTCGAACCCAGGAACTCTGCGTAGGGGTCCAGTGCATTAACCAAAGATTTAATTTCGTCCCATGTTTTTTCTAAATTTTAAAATTTCATTATAGAAAGAAACCAAAAGCAAGAAGAACTTAATACTTTTCAATTTAAAGTACCTTGATGCACTCTTTTAAATTGGCAGTTTCTTTGCTCTATCATTATAAAAAAGATGGGTTGTTCGTGAAGCGAACTAAACATGAACACATTCATGTCTTCATAAATTAAATTTGTGTCCTCTCTGAGCACCTTTGTGGATTTAAAGACGGGACTAGAAGATGGTAGACTATAGAGGGTCATGAGTTTTCTCGTATAGCAGCAGCTTGCGGCGATACTTTTTGAAAAACCAAAACGGGGCTTGATGGGTTTTTAAATAATGGTTCCAAAACAATGAAAGTATTAGTTTTGAAATAATGGTTTATAGTGCTTCTATAATTTATGCCCAACTGTTATGAATGGATTTGAGAAACCATCAAAGTCGATGGACCCCTGGCTGCGGGTTGAGCTGGTGCATTTCTTCCGGAAATTTTGTTAGTAAAAAGTAAAGTAATTGCCTACTTTTTTCAGGCGGGGCTTAACGTCCAACTACCAATTAGGTGTCGTGGATGGAGGCGACTAGCAAACATACTTTACTGTAAATTTCTTTTATTAACCTTTAAATAAAATCCAAGGCCTAAAGACCAGGAATCGAACCCAGTACCACAATGGATATTAGCTTTGCAGGTCTCGCCTCTCACCGCTCGGCTACCGTGGCCCCTAATTTTGTTTGTAAATCAAATACTTGAGGTTTTTTTCTTAAAACTATGCCATCAATCTTCTAAAAATTTCTGTTGGTGTTTATTACGTATTTATTCTAAAATAATCAAAACACCATCAAGGCGGTCGCCATTAAAATCGCCAGATTTAATCAACAGAGTACTTATCTGCACATAGAGCTCACCATCAAGTCATGATCAGAGTTAATCAGAAGATATGTTTCGAAACTTATTTGGATCCGAATGCGATGCGGCCATTAGACTGTCTTCACCAAACCGGCCATAGAATGCTCTCATGAACTTACTAGTTGTGTATATAATATTGATCTATTTATTTTTATTTCTAATTTTTTATTTCATTTTCATTTACACTGTCTCACAATGTAGTAAAGCACAATTTTTTGGGAAGAATTTTTGAAAAATCCAAAAAATTTTTTAAGAAGAGGTCTTACCAGAAGAGTGTGAACCGCATTGCGGTAAATTTGCTTAACTATTTCAAACAGGGTACACTTCTTGCATGAATCTAATGTCTATAGAATATGCCATCTCTGGTAATAAAAAAGTTGCAGTCGGTTTTTGGTTAGTAAATCAGAGAAGATAGTCGGACAGCATTGGAGATCAGATTCTCTAGGGAAAGTTGGTCTGGCGCTGATCTAGCCAATATTTGGATGGTAACTCAAGCTCTGTTTGTGCAGGCTTAACAGAGTTTTACAATAAAAGTCTGTTTCAGAATTAATGAGACAGACAAGATAAGCTGTTTGATTCCTGCATAAGCTCACCTGTTTTCAGGTTTCTTCTGACTGCATTCGATGGGGTTTCTTTTCTTTGTCATTCTTAGAGTGTCGAGTAGCCTTCGGGAGAAACAACTGGATGAGTTCATCAAGTATATGGACCACTTCCAGGCTGAGATTCGACTGTTATTCTCTGTTTGTTTTATACAAAAAAACAGGCTACACTAAAAGCCCTGTATCATCCTCCTGTCTTTATCTAAAATTTATTAGCTATCATTTCCAAAAAAAAAAAAAGAAAAAGAAAAAAAAATTGAACAAAACTATTTAAGCATGTTTTTACCAGTTCAAAAAGGCACCAGGTCATAACGAGGAATTTGGGGAAATTGGACAGCTTTAGGCTAAATTAGGCGATTCTATTCCTTCTATTTGGTCCCAACTTTGCTGTTGGCGTGATTCTGGCATTGTCTAGCTTGCAGGTCATGGACAGCATCCGTCCCTGTTTCTCTTAGGCTAGAAACACAGTGGAGCGGCGAGCAAAGCGGCGAAAACAAACGAAAGTTAACATATGGGACCGCGCATAGTAGGGAGCAAAGCGAAGATAGAGCAACGCGTTGTGACATGTTTGATTTCTTCGCTCTCATCGCGCTCAATTTTCAAAAGGTTAAAATGGATATTGCTGCATTTATTGGTGTAGTTTTTCTTTAAATAAACCTCTGTGTGTCCAAAAGGATCTTCTACATCTCAACCGATTTGTGTTGGATAAGGAATGGGACAGGATTAATGGGGTTAACATTGAAATTCGTCCTTTTCTTGATTAACATGCCTTCAACACTGGTTAAATGTCGAAATAGACATTCGAAAATACGCATAAAACTTGCCAGGATGCTTCCGAAGTTGTTGGTACAAGTGATGGGATTCACCATGTTCATGTATAGTCCTGTTTATATCAAGGAACACTGCAGCCTCCTGCTTCTAAGCTGCTGTAAATACACAAATTTTCAAAGAAGAATTTTTCGTTTAGAAATAATTCCTCCATCTTGTCTCGTCGAAAGGAGAAACGCGACTAAACTCGGTCACTATGTGCATGCGACTCTTTGCTCGCTGCTCGTCAGTCTTTTTGATTTGAAGCAGCTATCATTGCCGCTTTGCTCGATGCTCCGCCTTATGTTTCCCAGCCTTAAGGACCTCTTGCTAACTCTTAGGTTGAACGCCGTTCAAGAAATTCTTCGCTAAAAATATTTAATTTATTTTCAATTAAGACTTCATTTCTGTACTAAATGCAACCAAAAATTTTAAAAGTAAATTATTCAGAACTTAATTTAAGTTAAAACATGCTAATTTTAAACCAATAGCCTATTTCGACTTATTAGTCAATAGTTTCTATTCATTACTGTTTGAATTCATTATAAAAAACCAAATACAAGGAATTAAATCGCCTTTTAGGTAGCCAATACCTGTAAACATAATTTTACCGAATACTTGGTTTATGTGGATTTTACAAAAGGAGTAATCTTGAATTAAAATTTTTAAATAGCACATTCTGAGAAGACCTGCTTCACGCTAGCCGCTTCACGCAGTATCTTAGCACCATTCTCCATGGTTTCAAATTTATTTGTTTATTTATTTTGTTTATTCAGCCATCTTCAGGTACCACCAACTACGAGGTTTGTCCAATAAGTAACGAGAGAAAAAGAGATAGTTGGCCACAGTCGCTCAAAAAAAAACAACTTCTGATTTACTCCAGTAATTTGAACCAGTAATGTGCTTTAAGTCCTTTCCCAACAAAGCTTTCGAAAGCCCCTGTTCAAAGCTTTGAAGCTTTCGTTAGGTTTTTAATACGTCAGGACGTTCGAGTAAGATTTGCAGATAACCAGAGACCACAATGCTGGTAAATATTCTGCCTAGTGTTTTTCGTCAACCACAGCTTCGGACATCTTTTTCTTTAGAATGTCTAAATGTCAACTCTATCATTTACCCTAACAAAAAAATGCTACAGGTTGTCGCAGGAAGAAATATCTCTGATGACTTCCAGTACTGCAACAACAAATTTAATGACTCCTAGAACATTCTGTGGCCAATTGATGGTTCACAATTCAACTAGCTTTGTTTAGGTTTTGGTTTGGTTTTAATTAGTGTGGATCGGCAAATCGGGTTTAGAAAATTTGTCGCACCTTAGACTCAGTATGTCTTCGCGAATACGAGTAACAGCAAAAAATTAGACAGCAGCTTCTTCGAGTTTTCAGGAATTTACTGACATTTATAACAGTACAATCTCGATTAACTTGCCGTTCAACTTTTTGAAAAATAATTTTCAAGTGTTGTTTGCTCTTTTTTTTTACCAAACGACCACTCTCTGATGAGTGTACACAATTTAAAAAGCACAACTTTGTCACTGGTTGGAATGTCCTTATCATGGAAAAATTCAATCAATTCAGCAACTGAATTCGATGGCAGCATCCAGGGATATTCCTGGGTGATCATTCTCTTCTACAGTCGATTTCATTTCCTTCTTCCGGTTCGTCTTCTCAAATGTTCTGGACGATTTCTTCAGGACTAAGTCATGCAAACTGTGTGGAGCATCTCTATCACAATCGAACCACTCCAAAATGTCTTCTCGATTCACCATACATTCATACATACATAATGACCCTTCAAGAAAATCAGGTATAAAAGAGTTGCTGTCGGACAAAAAATTTTCCTGTCGCCACCGAAAATAAAACTTTTGTTTCGACGCCGATCCAGGTGTTCTTACGATGACTCAACATGATCCCGGTTAATCCGAATCCCGGTTAACCGAGGACCGGTTAATCGAGGTTGTATTGTACTTACATTCGGCAATTAAATCTGGGATGGTTTCAACCCGCTCAGAAAGGAGTACATTTGACGCAGTACTTGCAAATATGTTTTTGATATTCCATATGGCAACGCATCATCTCAAAATGCTTTTAGTATAATTGTTTATTTCATGGACTCTTTACTTGTTGGATGAATCTGGTAGCATGATGAAAAACTTGCATGAAGTACTTTGCATACTTAACTTACTCTGTTTCACACTCCAATAAGCTTCAGCTTTGATGACCAGCACTGCGCAAACTCCGTTTGAGGACGCTCTTGATAAAGGTAAAAGCACAGAAGTAAAAACATCAAAATTGCACGCAGTATTTGTATCTAAGTAAGAGCATTACTATCTCACATTATAAGTCCAGTAAGTGTTCTTCCTGAAAAAGGGGAAATTCAGCGACCTCAGGGGGACCTGAAGAGGGATTTTATGTATGCCCATCTTTAGACAATATACAGCTTTCTCCGGAAGCTTCAGCACCAACCAACAGAGAAATGCCTCCAGCTTCAGGTCCCGCTGAGCAAGCCCCGCAGTCCATGCCCCTTATGTGATTCAATAATCTTTTGGCTGGTAGAACAGCTGGTGCACTAGTCTGTTTGGAAGTGATGGCAATCAGAAAATGTAGACACCCTACTCGAACATCACATCAGCAGCCAGTCTAAGCCCCAGCGTTAATGCATTCTTTGTGCATCCTAAGCTCTACCAAGAATTCCACACAAAAGTTGCCATGATTTAGAAAAGGGATTGCTGCACTTCGCCATAATTTGGGCTTCCCTTCGTTTCGCCATCGCATCTAGCCACCCAAAAATAGAATAATGTTATTATTCTTGCTTTTATTTAGCTTGGCAGAAGACTGTCGCTGTATTCTCCCATTGAAGGGCTCAGTGCCATCATCACCAACGAAGAATCGAACTTGATTTCTGAACGTTAATCTTTACACTATACGAGGGTCGTTTGAAAAGTCCGTGCAAAAATAAAAACTACTTAATTTTGGGGGGTAAACCTTTTTTATTTTTCAACATAGTCTCCTTTTAGGCTTATACACTTCGTCCAACGCTGCTCTAGTTTGTAGATCCCTTCCGAATAATAGGATTTGTCCAAGTCTGAAAAATAGCCATTCGTTTCTGCAATCATCTCTTCGTTTGAATAAAATCTTTTTCCCGCCAGCCATTTCTTCATATTGGGGAACAAATAGTAGTCCAAGGGAGCCAAGTCTGGAGAATAGGGGGGGATGTGAAACGAGTTGGAACCCTATTTCCATTAATTTTGCGACCACAACTGCTGAGGTGTGAGCTGGTGCGTTGTCGTGATGGAAAAGGACTTTTTTGTGGGCCAATCGTGGGCGTTTTTCTTGCAGCTCGGTTTTCAAACGGTCCAATAACGATGAATAATATGCACCTGTAATAGTTTTACCCTTTTCCAGATAGTCGATGAGGATTATTCCTTGCGAATCCCAAAAGACAGTCGCCATAATCTTTCCGGTCGAAGGAAAGGTCTTCGCCTTTTTTGGCGCAGATTCCCCCTTGGTAACCCATTGTTTAGATTGTTCTTTGATCTCAGGAGTGTAGTGATGTATCCATGTTTCATCCACAGTGACGAAACGACGCCTTAAGTCCTGCGGATTCTTCTGGAACAGCTGCAAACCGTCCTTGCAACACTTCACACGATTTCGTTTTTGGTCAAGCGTGAGCAATCGCGGCACCCATCTTGCGGATAGCTTTGTCATGCCCAAATGTTGATGCAAAATATTATGTACCCGTTCATTCGAGATGCCCACAGCACTAGCAATCTCACGCACCTTCACTCTTCTGTCATCCATCACCATATCATGGATTTTATCAATGATTTCTGGAGTAGTAACCTCAACAGGGCGTCCAGAACGTTCAGCGTCACTTGTGCCCATATGGCCACTCCGAAAATTTTGAAACCACTTATAAACTGTTCTAATCGAAGGTGCAGAGTCACCATAATGTTTATCAAGCTTCTCTTTAGTCTCCTGAGGCGTTTTGCCTTTCATAAAGTAGTGTTTAATCAACACACGAAATTCTTTTTCGTCCATTTTTTGAAAATCACTCGACTTCCTCGATTCAAACGAATGCCAAACACAAAGAAATAGACCGATCTGGCTGAAACTTGGTGAGTGTTCTTCCAAGAGATGCTATTAACTAAACATAACCTCGATACGCGCCAGTGGTGCTATCTCTCTGACTTTGCACGGACTTTTCAAACGACCCTCGTAGATATGCCCCGAAATGGTTTTAGAGAAGATTTTAAAGGCTCAGGGTTCGTGTGGAGTCTACATAAAGCCTGCATGGAAAACGTCTTTCTGGACCCTTCTAACATGTCCTGGGGACCCAAAGTTGGTAAATGTTGACACTGCCTAGGATGTTCAGTTTGGCTAGGCAGAAAAAAGATCTCTCTGTTTGAATCCTTCTTTTTCTTTTATTGCAGTGTGTAACAGAATGTCCCAAAAGTAATTTAGTGTCTAAATGTCCTTTCATATATATATATTTATCCAAAATGAATGTGAGGAAGTAGTGTTGTATTTTATAAGGTATGAGATGTCCACCAATTACAATAAAAGTCAGATGGTCGTACTGGAGAAACTAGACACTCAGCAGACGGATGGGATAACCAGGGATAATATGAGATCTCTTGGAGCATTGGGAGAATGAACTGACCAAGGATGTCTTACACAGAGCGTTACCCGATCAGGGATTTAACGCCATTGACCACCTTCTGAAGCCTCGTTTATTTATTTCCCTGCATTCCTCTATTTAGGTCTGAATAACTGACTATTCAAATCTATCTATCCTCCAGTATGTGATATCCACAAATTTATTTTGAAAAATAAAGTAGCATGATAGTTTTAAGCAACAGTGTACCTTCTTTCAAGAATAGTCTAGCCTGGAACACTATTTAGCTGGCATGCGTGGAGACTTTAATGGGCATTGAGGTCTACGGAATCTTTGTTACAATGAGATTCATGGTAGACCACTGTGTAGGCCGAAGAAGTAAAAATTCTGCCATCTTGCGACTTGTAAACAAACTTCGGCGCATAACACCATGAATGTTGTCCAGCTCAAACTATAACCTCTTTCTTGAAGCAGATCCTTCAATGTATTGAGAGATATGTTCGAACATTCTGCTCAATTATAAGTTAAGGCTAATAATACTGTGAATTGGACAGGTCCCTCCACTCGTCAGACTTTGCCCACATCCAGCGACATTACTTTTAAGTGCACGACTATACGGACATTCCATACCTTGCAAGCCAGTATTAGATGTTTTTTTCAATTTTTAAGAACTGTATATTTTTTTTTTTCAACACAAATAACTAATTTACCATATTTTAATTATTTTTGTTTTCTAAATTTCAGATACACAAATCGAATTCAACGCAGTCGACAATAGGACGTCTTCTGAGTCGAGCAATAGTAAAGTTGAAAAAGGTGAACTTAAACTACAATTACCACTTATTTTTCATGACTTGCTCTAATTGCTTTCCAATTTGCAGTCACTATCCCACAACCGATGCACTTGTATATTGATGCAGCAGGTTGAACTTGCCATACTTAAGAAAATATGCACACACCTCATATGAATTTTTTTTTGTAAACTGTGGTCGTGGCCCAACAATAATCGAGATATTTTAACTTTTTTTTATAATTTATCAACATTTTTTAATTAAAAAAAAAAAATGGCCTCTTCTCGCAGATAGTTAAAGCACAAGCAATTTTGATTACAATAATCGTAAGAACATTAAATTGTTTATAACACGATTAATACAGCATTGCGTAAGCCTGACTTTTTTACAAGAATTTAAGGTTCTTCTCAATTTTTTCAGATATTGAAAATTATTTTACATTAGTATAACTTTTTAAGATGTAAAATAGTACCATCTCCTTTAATTATTACCAAAAATAAATAAATATTGTCGTGATTGGAACAATAGTAATGCTCAATAATAAATGTTCTTTTCATTAGTACTCTTTAAATTTGCTCGGGCTGTAACTCTCTCGAAAAGTTTTTGAAGAAACAAATAATAAAATGTGGAATTTCTCAAAAACGGATCACGGTTTTTGATCGTAAATGAGGCGTAATATCTTCCCCCTTAAGTGGTGTAGCCAATTCAACCTCGTACTCCTGGGAAACTGTAAACATAAAAGAAACTTTCATCCATTCAAAAACTGCAGTAGGACAAAGTTGTATGGGAAAAACTTTAGATAACTGTAGGTGCTGTGTCTCTAGGTAGCAAGATCCAGTCGACGTTCAACAGTCTGGAGAAATTCTTCAACAAAGAAAGAGAAGAATTTGGCAAGGTCAACAAGAGGAATTTTGAAAAAAGTGAGTACGCCTAGGTTCTTTCTAAAAAGGCAGTAAATCCAAAAATTTATTTAGTGAAAAATATTTTAGTGGTATAGAAAATTCGTGGATGAATAAGATTGAATATCATAGGGTACTTACTATTAGTGAAGATTTTTTTTTAATTTTGATAGCCAAAATCACAATAAGAAGAAGAAACGATGGCAATTGCTTAGTAAAGTCTGTACGTGGACAACCTAATTCAAATTTGAAGCTGTGCAGGTTTCAAATTGGATTACAATTTCTTTACGGTGCCCCTAGTGGAGCTGGAAAATATTTTTAAAAAACGTTTTCAAGAACACTTAATTTTTTAGTGTTCTGATCAGGGATTACCCTGATTAATCGATTATTTTATCCATCATAACAACGCAGGTATGACTGACACTTTTCGATTTTGCATCCATCACAATAAAGGTTAATTTTATGAATATGGTACAGAGGAATTGGAGTATCCACTTAGAATGTTTCTACCACCCATGTACTTTTCTTAATTTAGTTTTACCTACACTTCTACTCCAATGCTCCTACTTTAGGAATTGTCAAAAGCGTCGGCGCTTTACACTTTACAAATCTAAAATGATTTGCACTCTCACTTATTAAGCAAAACTGCTGGATATAGAAAAAAAAACTTCACCAATATTTTCCTAATGGGAATATAGAAGGTCCAGACTAGATCTACTTTTTCCTGAATCCATATTACTCTAATATTCTCCTCTGGATTTCTTTTTTTCGGTATTTTTTGTTGACCGAAATTGACAGAATCTCAGATACTGAATTGAGAAATCAAATCCTGGTAGTGCTCATATTTATTTGACTGATAGTTGATTAATGACTGGTCAACTAACTGCATTCTAAAATGCAGTCTTTACAATGCGCTTTCAGTTGAAAATTTGTTATTTAGAATTGTAAAAATCTGTATTACAATAAGTCTTGTGCCTGTATACATCAGATTTTTAACTACTGAAAGAATTGCTGAACATTCAGTAAAAAAAAGTCTTAAAAGAAATGATAAAAAAGAAATTTATTTAACTATTTAAATGGCATTTGTAGCAAGTGATATCAATATTGCACACACCTCATTTGCTTCCACAGTGTGTTAGTAAGTTTAAGTGTGTATGTGATTTGGGGCTTTGACAAGATGGAAGACCATCATAGGAATATACCCTGTGCTAATATGGACAGAGGGCAGCGGACAATAGCCGGGGCCTACGTTAAAAGAGGGAGGCAACTAGAGTTTAGAGCCCAGCGATCTCACACAGAGTGTGTGCAACTTGTTAGTGTGATGGATGAGCCACAATACCTTAACCCAAACACCCATCAGTAATGTGCCTTGTGCATTTCAAAGCATCGCATAACTTTTTGAATTCAAAGCTGGTGTACAAATAAATCTCGAGCAATTATAAAAATTCTAATTAAACTGTTTCCATTCTAACTTTTTCTTGAAAGATAAAAGAATTCAGTGTGAACACAATAGGATTTTTCTCTTCAAAAATCCATTTTTATTAATTTCTATTAATCCTTAAATGTTAGCGATATATTGGACACTAATAATATGAATATAGTAAAAAGTTCAAATCACAGAATCGCCTTTTTAGGAGCAAGTCTAAAGAATCTGTTCTTCCGTAAAATAAATTGTCTAAGAAATAAGTTTTAAACAAACAGTTTAATGCATTACATTATACAGGGTGTCATTTTAAGACGGCTCAAATGCATTTCATGCTTAAACGGTTGATCTGACCGAAAAATGGTAGAGGAAAAATTTGTTGTCCGTCACCTCTAGTTTCAGAATATTTGACTTGATTTTAGATTCCTTCCCGCATACGCGGCTGACGCGCGACCAAAAGTGAGGGTTCGCTGTTGACCCCTATTTTCATATACACAGTTTTAACGAGTATAAAAAGTTATGAGAAACCGGGAACTCTCAATTCGATATCTTCAAAATTAAAGGTGCTAGGCCATTTCAAAGTCTGGTATTTATTAATCATATTTCAATTTTTTAACTTGTTATCAAAGAGAAAGAAGAGCACGCGATAGGTCATTTTTATGTATTTTTTCATCCCCTTTCTACTAAAAATATTGCCAAGGCAGTAAAGCTAGTATTTTTCTTAATATCGGGAAATAAGTCGTTTTCCGAGTGATTTTCTAAGCAATAATCAAATGTTAAGAGCTTTAGATGTTCTCAAGCATACACTAAATGGCTAAAAATTAATTTTACATCTGTTACAAACAAGAAGGTTTAATAATTATTTGATAATTTTGGGAGAGTTGCGTTTAATTACCAAAATAATTGGAAACCTCCTGCCAGATCAATATATTTCATGTAAAGGATCAATCTTATTCCTTAATTTATCAAATAATGCACTTTACTCAACTTGTGAAGCATGTACTGTGCCTTCAGTTCAATGGTGCCTCCTCTGGCTCGCAAGCCAGGTTAGCCTGGAGGTTATCAACTGCTCTCTGTATCTGAGGAGGCACCTTTGAAGGCACAGTACATGCTTCACATGTTCCTATTCTCTAGATTTGGCTCTTATTTTGTTCCTATTCTCTTATATTCTAAGAAATTTACGGCTAGAAAATATATTTTCAAATGAAGAAAACTAGAGTCAAAGTGAATCCATCACTTTGTGTAAGAATTAGCAAAGTGGTAGAGCAAATAGTAATAATATTTTACTAACGTGTGCATGCACTTAGTTGGTCGGCCCGTGATTTAGACATGCAAATCAGCCAGGGGATTATCACATAGAATGCTAGCTTGGGTGCAATAAATAACATGAAGGGATTATATATGGGTGGAAGGGTTAGTATTTGAGACGAAATCAACATAAACGGAGGTTCTTTGCTCGCTGCTCGTTGGTCTCTGATTTGAAGCAACTATCATCGCTGCTCCACTATGTTTCCAGCCTTTTAGGGTACGTTCACAACGGAGCTGTGAGCATAGATGATAGCAGAGATGATAGGAGTGATGCATCAGCGCTTAAAGAAAAACATAACGTACAATTGAATGTGAGCGTGCACAACGAAGCTTCGACTAGTGACTCATACGCGCTGCTATAAACGAGCATAGATGATACGAATTAAATATTTCATTTTTCTGCTAGCTGAACTCCAGTATCGGAGCTTCAAATTTGACTGCTGTTCAAAATACCTCGTGTTTTTCAAGACATTTGGTGAAAACTGGCATTATTTTTTTGTTATTATTTTACTATTTACTTTTAAACAATATTTTGTTTTTTTAAATCGTGCTTACATTTATTTTTATGTGTATTTATTTGTTTTTTTTCTCAATAAAACCATTACTTACCTAAGTGTAATCAGTAGTTTTTCTTCTATTGTTACAGGATTTTCATGACAATATTTCCGTTTTCTTAATTTTGTCCTTATTTTTTCTAAAATATAGTCGAATGTGGGTGGACCCATCCTCACATATTCAAAAAAACGATCCGGATAATTTCTAAGTTCCTTATATAAATGGTGAAATTCACCCAAAGTACTTCGTTTTTTATATATGGGATGTAAATGATATTTTCTAAAGCGTTTTTTCTTTAAAATACACCATTTCGTTGTTGGATGAACACAAAACCTCTTCTTCACTACTCGACATGTTGCATGTATCACAGCTCCGTTGTGCACACTAATCAGCGATTATATTTTACTCTAACAGTTATCATCTCTGCTATCATCTATACTCACAGTTCCGTTGTGAACGAGCCTGTACAGTATTGTTCTACTACCATGTATCATGTCTCTAGCGTTCCTCAAATCGGTAACCGTTGTTTGGAAATGTGTCAAAAATGTGCAAATGTAATTTAAAAAAACAAAAAAAAAACTGAAAATCTATTTTCTTAATATACTTTTGATTTGAATGTGTTGCAGTAATTGCAGATTACAATATTCCTGTGTTACAGATAATGGATTGAGAATCTACGACCACAATACGTCACACCTGTACCACTATGTTCTTATAGTAGCTCTATATACAAGCTGGCCTAACTGTTGAGAAATCGAGTAAAACAAAATTTTAAGTCGATTTTTATGATAAAAGAACTTCGAACAAATAAAAATTGTATAATCGAATAATTAAAAATCACCCTTGACTGGCTAAAAGAAGAAAAAAAAATCAAGTTGAACTGATCATGCTCTGAGCCCGCCATAGTGATTGGTGAGGTGCACTAACAGATACACTTTGTTTTAGCCACTATTTTAAGAATTATTTAGTTACGTACAGGCTGAAAATTTGGAAAAAATCTTCACTCACTTGTGATGCAAAGTAAATACAGGTTTAAAAACTACAAAATTTAAATGATACCCCCCACTGAATTTTATCCAAAGGATTCTAAAATATGTGATACAATTCATTGGAAGTGCAAAAAAAAAGATTAATTATCTAACTCAAAAGGTTCGAGTTCATTAAAACTCATGCAGAAATTAATGTTAGATGTTTACGAACTTGACATAGGTAGCAGGTTCAGGTTAGGCATCAAAGGATATCGATAAGTTGTTAACAGAAGAGTCGAATCAAGCTTAAAGCAGAGCCATGCAGTTCTTCCAGTGTCGAGACATCTCCATTCTATGGGAAAGGTGAACCTTATAAGCGTATAATTCCAGTTTATTCTCAAAATTCTTTCTTGTAAAAACTGGAATTCATTTGTCTGCCATCCAATCATTGGACCACCCGTCTAAAGATTTCGCCATTAAATATTCTCGTCATCATTTCATGTCTTCCTCTCTCATTGTATTCCTTTGCTTTCCAAACAAATCGTATCCCTTGTTTCTATTTTGCTCAAGTGATTACATTTTCTACAGCAAAGAAAGGGTGCTACAGACTGAATCTAATAGTAATCGGATAGAGTGATTCACTACAGGGTTAAGGTAAAAGAAATTAATGCTATCGAGTTATTGAAATGGTTCTTTTTTAGTCTAAGGAATGGAATTTAGTCGTTCGTCTTGCTGCAAAATGCTTAGCTATTGTTAAGCAAAATACTAATTATTTGATGGCTGTAATTTTACGGAATTCATTGAAACTCTATTGGGAACAAATTCCATGGTTGCCGGAAACAGACAATCCCTTATTTTTCATTCGATTGGAAATAACATTTTATTGCCATTAAACCATTTCTTTCCCAAGATATCCCATCAAATGCTATCATTATTTTGTAAATCAATAGGTGGTGAGAGGTTATGATGAGGTATAGGTTATGTGCGTGCCACAATCCTTTGTTTTTACCTTCACCATAACATGAACATGGTCATTAACCGTGTCTTTAGACATTGATGTGAGATGAGGCGCCGTGAACCATCATAATTTCTAAGGTCTATTCGCCAATACTAAATTTGTATGATTAACGCAGAGCAGTAGGCATAACAAGAACGTCTAGCTCTTCCATTTCTCGCTGAACACCGTATAACAACACTATTGTTCAACGCAACCAATTTTTATAAAGGTGTCTATGATTAAAAAGCGTCTAACTTGATTCTATCGATTTCCTCAGACCATTAATAGAGCTTGAATGTATTCTTGAGCAACAGTTGTATACTCTACAGGCTATTGGAATGTTCATTTTTACCATCTGGACGTTTGGTATCCATTTTCTTCAAAGCCCCAATAGGAGAAGACATTCCTCTACCATTCAAAGCTCTAGGTGGCCTCGCATTGTTATAATACGTAGCAATAAAACAATTACAACTATCTCCAATGCCGTCGAATAAGATGATATCGATAATTGAGCACATATTTGGAATCCTTGATCAGTGTAGCGACAGAGGGATCACTGTACCATTCTATCTTAAGCACAAGGAGGCCATATTCAAATTTTCAGCCACAACATAAAGTTTGTTTTACAAACTATTGTAACGGAAACAATAATAGTCGATAAGAGACATCCCAGAGTCAACCCATTAATTAAATAAATCCCCTTGTTACTAGGGTATGCAGTTACCTAGATCGGGTGTACAATCTTATATCACTTCTGCTAGTTCAATTCTTAGCCTCGTACACCATCCATCAGTTCTTTAACACCCAGAAAGAGGAGCACACTCTCCTAGACTTCGCATCGTACAGTCAGTTCCTCACGGAAAGCTCCTGAAATATATGGCCTGAAATGTTCTCTAAAACGAAAAGACTACAACTGACATGAACATAGGTTAGAGCTGTTACTCTCTTAGTGTGCAGTCTCATTCATTCAGACCCCCTTTGAGGCTGTTACATCCATCTAGCTCGTTCTTGAATTGCAGAGAGAGCTGCATTAGTTTCTAGAATCATTCTGGTTCCACACAGTTCCATCTAACCTTAGACTTACTGTAACACTTACGACAGGGTTACACTTTCTTCTACTCAGCTCGGACCAGACGCTGCAGCCCCAGTCAGCTTGGGGATGCTGTTTAACACGAACAAAACAGATGTGTAAAGTGCCCAAATTCCTCTCAAAATATAAATTTAATGTAAGATAAATAATATATCGAACTACATAGACATAAGTATAAGAATAGCTTACAAATACATTTATCTATCTAGTCACAACCAATAAATAAGTTCCACGATGTAATCATGAATAAATAACCTATTTTGTGGACAAGTATGTAATGTAATTGGATAAATAAATTACAGATTATATAAAAAATTTGTTAAATAAATATATTTGTAAAATATTAGAGAATACATAAATGTATTCACAAGAGAGAAATGAATTTATTTCATAAAGAATATTTTGAAGTACCACAAAACATATATGAAATTCCCTAAAAATATATTGTAATAAAAGATTTATTAGAACAGCAATACTGGGACCGCACATTGTGGAGGCATTCTAGGACCAATCTTGGCATCCTTTGGCAAGTCAGAGCACTCTTTTATTCCTTGAGACTGTAGATGAGGTCCTACTTTCACATCAAGTGATCACATACTGCAGTCAAAGGCTATCCACCCATTAAAACCTGCACCACCACTAAACTGAACCAGTAGAACATTGCGAGCAGGAGTTAATTTTTAGAGGCTCAGACTGCGAATGGGTCTAATTTTCATTTCAAACACATAGTCCACAGTATTTTGTGAGTTCAATTACCTCTACTCATTAATAAAACTCAAATCTTAGGACCAAAATTCCCTTTTGAATATTTTAGCACCTGGATTGAATTTGAAAATCTTGAGGTTTTCGCCTGAACCCGCAAAGTGTGGATCCAAATTATCTGACTGCGTTGTTCTAATAAATGTAATAGAGGAAACATAGAACACACTTATTATTAAATTAATTTGTTGAGAAATATAAATAAAAATATATATATTATGTATTCAGATAAATTTTATAAACTGTATTTAAGTTGAAAAAAAAATATATAAATATATAATTTACATTGCCCATAATGGCAAGGGCTGGCGAACTGCAAAGCGCAGCATGACCCGGCGAACTTTGAGGTTTCTTCATAACCTAATACCTGAAGAACCTTAAACTTTAATTTGGATCCTTCAACAAAGTAATCCTCCATCCCAGTGATTGGGGATTATTCTGTAAGTATGACCTGTCCTTGGGTGCAGCATTAAGCTTGGGAGCCAAGTAATTCTACCCGAGTCTTTTTGGTACCAGTTTGTCTGGTAAGCTGTGTTTTCTAAAGTAACTTCTAGTATGGCCTTCCGAATACTGTAACTTATAGTCTTTTAGTGTAGCACTTTATTGTGAGCTACAACAAGACTATGACCATCAGCTGACAGACTTCTAGTTTAATTTAATTTCTTAGAATCTTAGCCTGCCACCTAAGATAAGTTCGTCGATAAAACACTGCTGATTCACTTGCACCGCAAACCAGGAACAACTTGAAGTAAATGTTACAAACAATCAAGTTCGCTAGGGTATCAATTGTTACAATAGCTAAGTTACAATAAACCGGTTATAAAATTAAAATAGTAATAAACTATTTGTTATATTGCTCAAACTATAGTCTGAGGTTCTCTGTTTGTAACCGTCAAATTTAAGGAAACCTCAAAGATTTTGATTCGTAAAAAGGAAAAAAAAAACCTTAAAAGAGTTTTGGCAAGTTAGGTTCCCAAACTGGCCTACTATTGTATGTTATCTAAGTTTACTGGAATAAACATGTTGAAACCAAATTGAATCTTATTCATTCCCATATTGTTGGAAACAGCCTAGAAGCTTGCTAAGAGTCAATTAGTCAGCACTCAGGACAGTAATCACCTGCGACACACAGAATGCAAGGTAAGGAGTTGTGTTCTCTGCGCCAAAGTATGAGTTGAAAGAGATGCAAAATTTCCTACTATATTTAAGTGGATATAATGAGATTTGGATAAAAGCTATACTTTATCAGCCTTCTTATTATCCCCAACATGCCAAACTGTGTCAAATGCTTTTTAGATGTTCATCAAAATAAACCAGTGTAATTGAGTTAATTAAAACGACCTGGTTGAAACGCCCCCTCAGTTTGCCTGCAAAAGTTTAGATGTTTTTTTTTGCGATTTTGTCTCATTACACTGGCTAAACACCCGTCCCCTTTAATGCTAAAAATAGATTTTTTAAATTAGTGCCAGGTATACCAAAATTGAAGATCGTAATAAGCTTTCAAATTTTATAGATTAGTTTACTGCCTCGTAGAATAGTTTTCCAATGTGGCCAATCGATTTTTTTTTTCAGGGGTTTCTATACGATTTGTTTTCGATTCGTTTTTCTGCGAGAGAACAGGATAACCTCTCCTCTAAACTTTAAAAGGTTATCTCAGTATATTGTAGTATTGTAGTTATTAAAAATGGGTTGACCGGTGTGTAACTTCATTGAATTATGTAACTTTTAAAAATGTTTTTGGGTTATTTTTTCGTATATAGATTCAGCGATATTTCATAAAGTAACACGCACAGTAAATACATGAGGCCTATCACTTTCTAGTATCTAACATTTTATAAGGTAAAGTCATTTTATAGCGTTTCTGGTAGAAATTTCTGTGATATTGCAGTGGTCCTCTTGGAGTGAGTCAACGAAATCGTCAGTACTTTTCTTTTTTTAAAATCTTATTCCTTTATAACGTAATCAATGTACCTATCAGATAATAAAGTCTAAACCCCTATTTCGACGGTTGAATTCTACGATGGTACCATTCCTTACAATTTAGAATCATAGAATTTTTAAACTACAGCTGTGACTGTCCTCTAAATTTTGATTATAAGTCCCCAAAAGATGACAGTGCAATATTAGCGCTAGAACAAGGCTATTTTCAGACTGTAGGTATCTCTATGATTCTAATGTTTTGAATTTTCTGTCGGATTTATTTTAAAATAGGGGGTGTTCGAGCATTACAAACTCGGAATTGTAATCGTTTTCGATTCCCCATAGCCGGGTACTTATTTCTAAGCTAATATTGCTTCATATACAAGATAAAATAATAATGGATAATCCCCTTGATAGTTAAAGGAAACACTTTCTTTAATTTTGTTTCAGAATGACGTATTCTAATAGGCTGAGGTAGTCGGCCAGGACTTAATCATAGCCAAAAACAAATTAGATTAATCAGTAGATCCTTTATCGATCAATTTGATTATTAAACCTTACGCCCATTGGATTTTCAAGTAGCTTTCAGCAAGTTTCTAAAATACGCTAAACAGTTGTCCTACAATTTTATCCACTCTGTAAACATGGCAAACGATGAAAATCGGGTGTCTTAGATTAGAATTAATTTAGTTTGCTGATTCCATAGCATAATAACAATTCTATATTGTCGCCTTCAAAATAACTTCCTTCTGAAACCACAGAGCGCTGGAGACGTTTCTTCCACTCCTCGTAGCAGTGCTCGAACTCCGAAACTGGAATAGCCTTCAGCTGGTCGGTTACAGCCGTTTGAATGTTTTCCGACTGTCCCAAAATGAGTTCCCTTGAGGTGATTTTTTAACTTCGGGAAGAGAAAAAAGTCACAGACTCAAGTCAGGCGAATAAGAAGGCTGAGGAGCCACAGGAATGTTTTTACTGGCCAAAAACTCTGGTTTATTGAAATCGCTGTGTGACAAGGAGCATTATCGTGATGCAACACCCACTTGTTCTTGATGTTTGGTCTCACACGAATGACCCCTTTTAGGAAGTTTTATCAAGAACTTCTCGGTAAAAGTGTTGATTGATTGACCGTTTGATCTTAAGGTAGAAACTCTTTGTGGACGATTCCGTGGATATCGAAAAAACAAATCAGCATGCTCCTTGTCACACAGCAATTTCAATAAACGAGTATACCTCTGATGATCAAACTGAATCTTTGTTTACAAGCCGATATTTCTTTTCTTGAATTTTCAAAATCAACGTTGAGCACATCCTTCAATATTTTACTTCTTCTCCTTTTAATTCATAGATCTTGCTGGCTGTGGAAAGATTACCTTCAATAACTAAATACTGCCTGTCAAATCGAACAAACGAATGTTAAAACAAGATTAAGCAATCCAAATTTGAATTACGTTTGAAGCATATTTTATTAAAGGAGTAGGATTAAGATATGTTATGAGTTCAGTTTTAGAAAATAAAGTGTCCAAAGATTTGTACAGATGATTAAACTAAGAAAACAAAATTTTCTGGATACTTGAAGCCCAATGAATAATAAGGAGAAAGTCCAAGTGTAAAGAAAAGTAATTGTATGAACTTTTAAGAACTGCAGTAAGAAGATGCTGTGTTGGCCCCAGATTTTTTGTCAAATCCAGCAGAGGGGCTTGTTTAGCGTGCTCAAATTGTATTAGTGAACGGAAATTACCTGAACGCTACGAACACTAACGGTGCTGAAGTGTTACTACAATGTTTCAAGTATCTAGAGAAGCGTCAAGTCAAGCAACAAGTGTGTTCAGGAGGTAGGGGAAACGACATCCCTACCACGTTGTAATGGCCACATGCCACGACTGATTGTGGCGCCGAGGGCTGTGCAAAGTACTGTTTGTCAACAGCACGCACTGCTAATTTAAACAGTGACTAGGATAGTATTCTAAATGGGGAATTTTTCTTTTTCTCATCTCTCGTGTGCAATTGGATAGTATTGCGCTTTCACCAATTTAGCCCATGTGTGTATCTGCCAAAATGAAAACATAGGAAAGAACATTTCAGCCAATAAATATGATCGATGTTCCATAAGAACCACTGGTTTTGACAATGATTATGAAAACCGTGTAAAAAATTGTGAAAAATGACGTTGACCTCGTTTCGATATCCCTAATATTTGTCGAGATATTTAAGATCAAAGTTACAATTTTATCTTATTCCTGATCGGTTTTCAATATTAATTTACCACCAGAAATACACGTCTTTTGGGGAGGTCCTCTGACTGCAAAAAATTTCTATTTGTGACGCAAAGAACAAAAAAATAATAATAATTGAAGATTTTAAAAAAAAATGTAGTATAATGTAATGGTTGTGGGTGAATCAGGATAAATTTGTTTTATCATCAAATAAAAGCGATTATCACATCATGTTTAATGTACCCCTGTATGCAAGACTTTTTGATCTATGATTACGGGTAAGAATATCTTGCCAGGGTGTTGGGCTAGAGCAGCGTTTCCCAACCTATGGTATGCGAAATGCTGATTGGTGGTACGCGAAAAATAATCAATAATGGCGGACATTAAAAATTAAATCATAAAAATATCATAGATACGTTTTTCCTATAATTCATAAAAATTATTTTAATTAAATATAATACAGTAAAGTTGTTAATACGTACAGGAATAAAGTAAGTCTGTCTCGAGATATACGAGAAAATATAATAACATATTTATCAAGGATAAAAATTGCTTTTCATGGAGTATTTTCCCAAAACCCGAAAACACAAATAATAATTGGATTTCAAACCCCCTTCTATAAAGAAAATTTAGGAAAAGCTACATCATTACCGATAAAAAGTAAAGAAAATTTATTAGAATTATCCTGTGACAGAACTTAAATGATAACTATGTAAAGATCTGCTTAAAGAGACTGGATTGTAATGAGTAAGCTCTATTCAAGCAACATTAAATTTAATTTAAAAAAAAAAATTTAAAACTTAAGATCTTACACTACAAAGTTTATAAAGTGAACATGAACTTGTTACTCCTTTGTAACAAGATACATTGTATCTCTATACAAATAAATATAATAATAATACAATAACACACTCTGAATAACAAATTTCACGAAATACAATCATTTTTACGAAGTGGTACAATTTAGCATGATGTAACTACCAAGTGGTACGCGAGCCAAAAAAAGGTTGGGAAACGCTGGTCCGGAGTGGTCAAAAGCGTGGCTTTGTAAGTAGGAGATCCCTAAGTACGAATACCGCGTATGCAATCATTCATAATACTTTTTTTTTTTAAATAAAATGTACTCTTACGCGGGATACGAACCTTGGATCTTCCACTTACAAAGCCAGAAAAATAAGTGTTTTTTACTTGTATGACAGTAGCATAACTCAAAAAAATTGAAAATGCACAAAGTTAAAATTTGACATTTGCTTTAAGTGGCAATACAAACCTAGTTTTTTTTAGAAAATCGATCTACCAGAATTGTCAGCGTTACTCAATAGAGTTCATTATTCAGATTTACTCAAACCCTTGCAATATTTCTTTTGTAAACACGATCTATTTACAAATATGAGTACTATATTTTAGTTTCACTCATGGTCTTATCATAATATTAACGAGAATTGAATAACTTTCTGAAATTCCGCATTGCAATTATTGTGCATTCATTGTTCACTTAAAATACTATAAATTTTGTTTATATTTTCTTTCGGAAAATTCATTTTAGGACTTTTAATGAGGGAAGTACCCATGGTACAATCTTCTAAAATGCATTTTACTGCATTGTACAGTATTCCCACTCATGCAATATTAGTAAGAATATGTAGCTAAAAGAATTTGAAGAAATTGGAATTATACTCGCAAATCAATGAATATCATCATCTAAAATACCCATCGCTTTTTTTTCCGAAATTTTGTTCATGAAAATTTATTTTTAAGGAAGTGGTCAGTTCCAGCTCAACTTATTTCCAAAATGTTATTTGTTTAGAGTTTAAAAGAAAAGTAAAAATATTACATAAAGTGTTCTCTCAACATTTTTGGTCACCCTCACCCTGGCAGCCAGTTTTGCGTTTCATTTTCTATTGTACAACTGTAATATTTTTAAGTAATTAAAATTAAATAAAAATAAAACAGATTCAATTTTGAATAACGTTATTATTCTAATGGAAGAATTTAATCATATAGATTTGTAAATTGTACTACTTTATGTAGTTCCTTACTCTCCTACTCATCACACATATTCTTCCGATACCTGGCTTGACCTTTTCATTATAGACTCCCAAGATAAACTTCTGTCCTCGTCGCAGCTCCCTGTATCTTTCCTATCCGCTCACGATCTCATTCAAATAACTTATAATTTGTTCCTAGGACCTTTTCCTTTCGCCATCTTGATTCCCTCTGTTTTGAACCATTAAAAACTGACCTTGAAACCCTTCCTTTCGAAACTTTATTTTATACCGACTCTATTGATACCAAGGTTGAAATCCTAACACATCACCTCCTTAACATCTTAGACTCCCATGCTCCCATTAAAACCTGTCATGTTCGACGTCCTCCTGCACCCTGGCTTACACCGGAGCTCAAGGACATGATGAGGAGAAGAGAGGCAGCCAGGAGGAGGTTTAGACGCACGCGTTCTCCTCATGACTACTCTCTGTATAAGCTCCTGCGTAACCTTACTCTGGCCTCTGTCCGCCGAGCCAAATCCCTTCATATTCACTTATCTCTCTCCAATGCTCCTGATTCCAAATCGAAATGGGCTATCCTTCGTAAGCTTTCCCTCTGTAAATCTAATCGCTCCTGCCCCATTTCAATATCTCCTGATGACCTGAACGTCCACTTCACTTCCTTCTTAACCAATGCCTCTTGTAATGTTCCTGCTCTTATTTTACCCTCCTTTGATCCTAACAATTTCTTTTTCCATCATATTACTCCTGAAGATCTCCTAACCTCAGTTCTGAAATCCCGAACAAATGACTATGGCCCTGACAACATTCCTGTTAAATTAATTAAAGCCTGCCTCCCAGCGATATTGCCAGTCCTTTACCATATTTATAATTTCTCCCTTCAGAATTCTATTTTCCCATCCTGCTGGAAAACAGCCCTAGTCCGTCCTCTAAATAAAATCTCAAATCCCACCTCTCCTATTGATTTTCGTCCCATCTCTATTTTATCAAATTTCTCCAAACCCTTTGAACGTTTAGTGCAATCCCAGCTTTCTAATTACCTCGAACAAAACAATCTCCTTAATCCACTCCAATCTGGCTTTCGTCCTTCTTATTCCACTCATTCTGCACTCTTGAAAATTACCCATGACTTGCAGACGGCTATTGACGACCAAAAACTTACCATCCTTATACTCCTAGACTTCTCCAAAGCCTTTGATACCGTTGACCATCATATCCTGCTATCTAAACTACAATCCCTCTCTTTTTCCAATAGCACCCTCCGTTGGTTCCAATCCTTCCTGTCTAATCGTTCCCAATTCGTTGTCACTCCCGATAGTAATCCTTCTTCACTTCTTCCTTTGTCACGCGGTGTACCTCAAGGTTCTTCCCTATCTCCCACCCTCTTCTCAATTTACATCAATGACCTTCCTCTTTCCATCTCTCATTCCCAGTATCACCTCTATGCTGATGATTTTCAGATTTACATATCCTTTTCCCCGTCGGATTTGTTTGAAGCTGTATTTAAACTTCAAGAAGACCTCAATAACATCTCAGCATGGGCCACGAACAATAAGCTTACCCTGAATGTAGAAAAGACCAAAGCTATAGTTATTGGCTCCAACCCACTCCTTAAATCATTGGCTCCTCTTCCTAATCTTTTCCTTTACAATACCCCAATAAAATATTGTTCCTCTGTGAAAAACCTTGGTATCACTTTCGATCAAAACCTATCCTGGAAAAACCATGTTTCCCAAATCTCTCGTCATTCCATCCATATCCTTAAGCAGTTTAATAGTTCCCGTCACCTTTTTCCAATTAAGACCCGGCAACTCCTAGTTTCCTCTCTTATATTCCCCCATTTCGACTATGGTTGTTTAGTGTATGGCGGTCTATCTGGTGATATTGAAGCTAAGCTTAAGCGCCTCATGAACTGCTTCATAAGATTTATTTTCAGCATTTCCAGAGACTCTCGCATTTCGCACTGCTACGATGAGTTGAAGTGGCTTTTTCCTGTCTATCGCCGCCAATATTTTTTGGCTTCTTTCCTTTTTCAAGTCATCCAATCTCAAAGGCCTTCCTATATTTTTCAACTCCTTAAGTTTAAATCCTCCATCCATTCCCGTAACACTAGATCTCGCTCATCTGATCTTTATATTCCCTCTCACCGTACCTCATCCTTTGACAAGTCCTTCCTCATACGTGCTACCTCTCTATGGAACTCCTTGCCTTCATCTGTCCGCCATGCTCCTACCCTATCCATCTTTAAATCCCGTCTATTCAGTTATCTCCTTTCTATTCAGCTTCCTCCGAAATTCTAATTGTTTTAATTTATTTCCTTAATTTCTGCTGTTTTATTATTTTATTTTTACTTTCATTTTCACTTATTATATTTTCACTTTTGTAAATATTTATTTATTTATTTAATTTCTCTATAATCACAGGCCAAACTATTAAGGCCTCTATTTATACCTGAATTTATTCTTAGGGGACAATTGTCCCAGAATAATAAATTTCTTTTCTATTTCTATTTCTATTTCTACTTTCTACATGGAAATCATCAAGCATTATCTGCCTAAAACATTTCTATTGCACTGTACAAAATAAATTTCGTGAGAAATGAAATTTCACCTCATAAAATAAATAATGCATCGAAAACAAAAGAACGCATTACATTAATTTTATACTTTAATACAATCAGTTTTCTGAAATTTTCTTTAAGGTCTGTGAGTAAAGATACTAAATATTGTCAAAGTTGCTAACGAATTGAGTCTCTATTGAGACATTTTAAATTATTAGATCATTTTTAATTAATTTGTAATTTAAATGAACGATCCAATACACCAATCATAAAGAAGCTATCATGATCTTCCTTACTGTACATATATTTTTTTTTTTTAATTATTTAAAGGGCTTCAATATATGAGGTTATTGGCGCCCGTTACAGACAACACTTTCCATCACCGGACAGTGAGCTGTAAGAAGCTCCTAGGAAGAGAGAAAATCTAAGGGTCAGCAGCTGGATTCGAACCCGAGATCTCCGCGTGGGAATCCAATACGCTAACCGCAGAGCCAATCTTTTCCCTCAAGCTGTAGTATATTATTATTCAATTTAAGGCGCATCTTAGGTCTTTAGCGTGTGGAGATTTTTTAGTTGTATTATTGGCCACCGGACAGCGTTTTCCCGTTACAAACAAATACTTCTACTACTGAGCTGAAAGATGATCTTAGGTAGAACAATACTCTAAAGAAAGGCTGGACACGAAAGCCCGGAGTGTCTGCTTGGAAGTCCAATGCTCTAACCACGCAAAAAGCAATGCTCTATTGCTTTCCTAATAATTATTCCTAATTTGTGAAATACAAATACATATATTAGAGCAGGGCTGGATGATACAGACTTATCTTCCTTTCTTTACAATTTAGATTCAAAAAAGTCTCAATGCCGACATCATTTCACCGAACTATACGGGAAATATGATGCCCAAGGAACGTAGTCCTTTTGTTACCGAACCCCTTGGTGGTGCTAGAAGGAAACTAAACAGAATTTCTGATAATACTCCTAGCTCTAGCACCAGTAAGAGCAAAGTACCAGCAGCCTATGAATAGTAAATTACTATTAATTTACTGTAGTAACTATTACAGGCTGTAATATCTTGATATGGGATTATCTGGGCTGACTGCTAATCGGATTTGAGGCGATCCACAACTCAACCAATTACTGAACTCTGTGAACCGTCTACACAGTCTGTAGCCGTGTAATATCGGCCTCCATTCTCAACAACAAACCTCTGGCATCGCTATCCATTATCATTCAATTCTAATTGGACTAACCTTCTTCAAACTGAAAATATAAGTATAACATATAAACATGGTAGATCGGAAATAGTAGTAACGTTGTTGCTCTTGGCTGATATTAGTGATTGACTGCAAACATGGAGTAATCCTAGAATAATTATCATTTAATTGACAAATTTAATACGTGAATTTTAATGGACGCTCAGTTGTGCTTAAATAAGTGCAAGGCTTGCCTCAGATAAATTACAAACTCAGCGAACTGTTTTTTTTTTTTTTTTCACGTAACCCGTATAAGTTCATTCAAAAATTATGGATTCCTAACTCCATGCATAACATATATGTTAAATGCAAAAACAAAATGCTATACATTTCCACTAACTTCTATTCACAAAAATAAAGGAATAGCCAACCATCAAACAATAACAAATCTTAATTTTATTAATGAGACTGAAAAATTGTCAGTTCTAAAGGTTAACACTGTCAATTTTATTTAGTACTTTAATCTTAGGAAATAAAACTGGGTAAACAAAAAATCCTATAATAATAAAAATTATATTAATAATAATATATGTATATAATATATTTTATCCAATACTGTATAAAGAATATTTTTAATCATGTAATCCAGAAATAACCAATACTTACACCATTGGTTTTTGTTTTTTTACACACTTTTCATAAAAAATAATAAGATAATAATAATAATAATAGTAGTAGTAGTAGTAGTAATGTAATAATAATAATAGTAGTAGTAGTAGTAGTAATGTAATAATAATAATAGTAGTAGTAGTAGTAGTAATGTAATAATAATAATAGTAGTAGTAGTAGTAGTAATGTAATAATAATAATAGTAGTAGTAGTAGTAGTAGTAATGTAATAATAATAATAGTAGTAGTAGTAGTAGTAATGTAATAATAATAATAGTAGTAGTAGTAGTAGTAATGTAATAATAATAATAGTAGTAGTAGTAGTAGTAATGTAATAATAATAATAGTAGTAGTAGTAGTAGTAATGTAATAATAATAATAGTAGTAGTAGTAGTAGTAATGTAATAATAATAATAGTAGTAGTAGTAGTAGTAATGTAATAATAATAATAGTAGTAGTAGTAGTAGTAGTAATGTAATAATAATAATAACAATAATAATAATAACAATTTTTTTTTTTTTCCCCCCCCCGGGGAGTAAAATCTAATGGATACCAGGTGGGCCAGTCCTGGTGATGTGGGACTCACACCCACTAAAAACCTCCCCGTCTCCTAGCTAAACCTTCCACGGAACCGTTTACCACATTACTTCGTGGAAGGCCTTCGCTATTCGCCCTTTCGGGCTTCCGCATCTTTAGGCCACATCTACTCTCTCTCCCTCTCAAGTGGCACGGGACACTTGCTGGTGAGGGTGTGTGCTCTCCACGAACTTCTTCTTTCTCAGGACGTCCTCAACAAACACAGCCACTGCTGCCCATCCTCTCTCCTCGCGGAGCATTCTTTGAGTGACGTCATCTGGGCTAAAGTCGCCTATTGCATCGGCCGCTCGTCTTCTTTCCGCGCCCCACCGACTGCAGGCAAAAAAGACATGGTAGGCATCCTCCTCCACACATTCCTCGCAGTGGGTACATTGAGGGTCTTCTGCTTTTCCGATCCTATGGAGGTACTTTCGGAAGTACCCATGCCCCGTCAGGAACTGGGTGAGGTAATAGTTTACCTCCCCATGTTGCCTCTCGACCCACGGTTTGATATTTCGGATCAGTCTCGCTGTCCAGCGTCCCCGCTCATCCGCATCCCAGCGTTCCTGCCAATCATCCATCGTCCGGGCACGTTCCTCGCGCTTAATAATAATAACAATAATAATAATAACAATAATAATAATAACAATAATAATAATAACAATAATAATAATAACAATAATAATAATAACAATAATAATAATAACAATAATAATAATAACAATAATAATAACAATAATAATAATAACAATAATAATAATAACAATAATAATAATAACAATAATAATAATAACAATAATATAGGGAAGGGATTAGCTATGGGGTTAGCATACTGGACTCCCACGCGGAGGTCCCGGGTTCGAATCCAGCAGCTGACCCTTAGATTTTCTCTTCCTAGGAGCTTCTTACAGCTCACTGTCCGGTGATGGACAGTGTTGTCTGTAACGAGAGAACACTGTCCGGAGGCCGGCAGTGCACTGAAAAAAGCTCCGGGCGCCAATGACCTTAGATGTTGACGCGCCTTAAATCATAAAAATAATAATAACAATAATAATAATAACTCATAAGTAAACGTGATTTTGGATGTACGCTGCCGAATATAGCGCCAATACGAATAAAATTGGTATTCCAATTTAAAAGTTAAAAGTACTATATAGTACTAAAGTTAAGAGTTAAGCGTACTATAACATTTTCCCCCAAAATTGTAATTTATAGTTTTACAAGCAGTTAGCTCGCCAAATTCAGTAAAAACTGTTGCAGCTGATTTTTTTTTTAAAAAAAACTGCGACATTGCCCTTCCAATTAATAAAAATTCTTCAATTTTGGAATTCCAGTAATGCTCATTTTTGCTCCCTAGTATTATAAACTAAATAATAACAAACTAAGTGAAATCTTTCAAATATACACAAGACTAGTTGTTAAAAAATACATTCTGGCATACAATATTTCGTCTTACAAGTTTTAAAATCGCTGTTTTTCCAATTACTTTTTGTTGTATACCGCTATTGGACCAAATTTTAGCATGGTGCATTTCGTCTAGTTGTCGATCGCGATCTACATTAGCATTCATACTTTAGCAATCCAGCTTCTGTTACTTTTACAAACTTGTTGATGTGATCTAATTCGTTGTTTTCGTTATTCGAAAAAAATAATTTCATTTTTTATCAGAAGTTTGACCCGTTGTTGGCGGTTTAGATTGAATAAAGATTGATGAATCTAAGGACAGGTGATAGCCCTGATCAGCTAATTTTCCACGATCTAAAGGTAAAGTAATAGCCTATTTTTTCAGGCGGGGCTTAACATCCAACTACCAATTAGGTGTCGTGGACGGAGGCGACTAGCAAACATATTATACTGTAAATTTCTTGTATTAACTATTAAATAAAATCCAAGGCCTAGAGACCGGGAATCGAACCCAGTACCACAATACATATTAGCTTCGCAGGTCTCCCTCTAACCGCTCGGCTACCGTGGCGCCCCAATTTTCCACGATCTATCTTCTCTTAAATGACTTGAAATAGAGCGTTGTCCTTCGTACCTCATTAATTTCGGTAGCGAAGTATGTGGTGTATAAAGCAATTACCTAAATCAAAACTTCCATATTTAACTTGTCAATGCTAAATCGCATAGATCTTTCCAAAAGCTCGATACGAACATAAACTGAGATTAAAAGAGATAGCTAATAAGAAAGTTTTTTGTAACAGTGCATAGTACGGGCTTAAGAAAGAAGCGAAGGGACTTCTGCTTTACTCCAGTAATGTACTATATCTAAGGTGGTTGGGCGTTGATTAGGACCACGTGGTAGCACGAAAGAGTTGTTGGCTAATTCGTTGTTGGCTGCAGTAGTGTGATTAGTTGTCAGGGTGTCTCAAGAAGACGAAGCTGTTCACTAACACCTCATTGTCATTCCGGCAGCGGCAGCATAACCTGCTCTATAGTAAACCGGTCGCTCGAGCTCCTATCTCATTGATCTACGTGCCTTCCCAGTCAACCTCGTTTTTCCATCAACCCCCCAACTTTTTGAACACACCTCCAATTCTTTCTCACCAGGCCAAGCTCGGCCAGCATCTCCATATTTCGAATTTGAACTTACACCGAATATTCATGTCTTGAGGGCCTCTGGTTACTGAACAAAAAGTGTTCAGTAAAGTTCAAGTGTTTTGTAAAACGTAATCTATATGTAATTCTATTACCCTTATCATAAGAGGAATACCGATCTTAAGTATACTTCTTTAAAGCAATATACAGACTACCCATTACACTTAACGTGTCACGTCAGTAAAATATACAAATTTACCACCTGAATAATATCAGGTAGGAAATGAATCGGACCTCTTTATTATCACAAACTGGGTCCGTTTCGGGAATGGCACCCCGACATAAGTGTGAAGGGTCGTATGCAGGGCCGGATTTTCCTATAGGCTAACTAAGGCTTCAGCCTAGGGCCTCAAGATCAAGAGGGTCCTACATTCAAATTGTTAGCAAAATTAAAATTAAACTATTCTAAAAACAGTGAACACTAAAACACTGTTTTAGTGATGTATCACAGTAGTGATGTATTTTATTATCTCTCATGTAATTTATAAACTTAAAAATAGAAGGTGAAAGGGCCTCATAAGTGGAGTAGCCTAGGGCCTCTTTTCATCTAAATCCGACCCTGGACATTTTGATGATTTCAAATTCGTTCATTTTTCAAACCGTTATATTTCTCTAAGTATTGTTAAGATTTCAATGAATTCTTTACCGAATTGTAGAGAAAACTTAGCGGTTTAAATGGTATGAATCGCAACGTTCTAGTTATAATAGGTATTGAGATATAGATGGTTAAATATTAGAGGTTTTTAAATTCCTTCAAATTTCAAATCGTTATATCTCTCTTCATATTGTTCAGATTTCAACGAATACTTTATTGAATTGTAGAGAAAACATAGCACTATAACTGATATAAATTGCAATGTTTTAGTGGAAATAGTTAAAGAGATATAGAAGGTTAAATTTTGGCAGGTTTCAAATTCGTACAAATTTCAAACCGTTATATTTCTCTTCATATTGTTCAGATTTCAATGAATTCTTTATTGAATTTCAGAGTTATTGAGAGACGTTAAAAAGTATGCTTGCTACAAATTTGATGAAATCGGTAAACCAAAAGTTTGACTTTACAAAATACTAGATTAATGCATATTTTTTAAATTTTCTGGAAGATAGTTTCATAAAAGTAGGATACTGATTGTTTCTATTATCAACAAACACATTTATTTGTAACATTTTTCATTAGAAATCTCCTTTTTTTTCTGTGTTTTTGTGAGGCGTGGCTTCAAGTCGAAAATATTTATCAAGATTCATAGAATAGTACGTAGTTTGATGCGGATTACGTCACCTTTGGTGTATAGAATGTTTGTCATAAATATAACTAAGATACGGTACTATCCACCAGATTAGGGGTCACAGCGATATCGTCTGTAATCTGACAATTGGAGCTGCAGTACATCGCGCTAAACTATGTCTCTAGTGAGCATTCTAACTCTGTTCTTAATTCTATCGTCTGTGGAAGCTGGTATGTTTATTATTTTTCTTTAGCACGCAAGCTTCTCTAACCCGTAATAATCAATAAACTACTCGTATAAATATTATTTCTTTCTTTGAATCACAAGACAAACTATAGGTGAGTGCGTCTATTCGCTGTATCTAGAATGTGCCCGTACTCGCTTTCAGTTTGCCTCACTCCGAAGTCAGTTTAAAGTTGCACTTTTACTCGCTCACTATTTAAAAAAAAAAAATGTTAAGCTTTAAAGAGCGATGATTGAGTTTCTGATAATAAACAATTTTTTACCAACATATAAAAAGTAGTCATACTGGGTATCTCCAACTTACAAAGCCACGCTCTTGACCACTAGACCAACACCCGCCCCCAGTTCACATTAGAAACATTATATTTTAATGTAATTTAAACTTAACAATAGAAAACGTATATATTAGAACGGACTGTAAAAATATAAAAACATTAGGCTTTAGTTGCCTAATTTGAGTTTAGCCTCTAATTACAGTATTTATTATTTGAATTATTTCAGAAATATATATTCATACATTTTAATTTGAAATATAAAACAAAGTACATTTAATATTCGACACTACAAATTACATTTTCGAATTTTATAGTCTCTTTTGTCTATTAATTTAATTGTTATTATGTTGGACCAGGGATTTCCTTTATTTTATAACTTTATTTAGGTATTTAGCTAGAGTTGTCCAGTCAGTACCACTTAATAAGTAGACCACCTCCTCTTGATTTAATTTGGTTTTACCAAAATATGCCATTCTAAATTCCCTTAGAATTGGGCAAATTCCTAGAATGTGAATAGTATCTTCTGGGACATTTAGATTGCACAAGAAGCACGTAAACACCCTATTCTTACTCCAAGGTTGATAGTCTAACAGTTCGCCTCTAGCTTTTAATATGAGAGATTTACTATATAGATTTATTGTATTATTGTGGATATAAAATTCTGCCTGATGCGGGTGTAGTTTTGAATATAATTTATTAAATTCTTTTAAAAACTTTTATTAACTCTAATTAGCATTTCCATTTTATTATTTAATTCAAGTTTATTTATTATTTATTAGGTTTTCAGGATGGAATGTTTTGAGAATTTCCTTGTTAATTTCTATTTGAAACTGATTACCTAAATCTTTAATGTGCTTGTACCAGGATATTTTCTTTTCAATTATTACTTTGGCTAAAAAATGAGTCAGTAAGTTGGGGGGTTGATTTAATACTTTACGGATATAGTCTATGTCCATTTTAAGAGTATAGCCATACAATGGTGGGATGGAAGTTTCCAGGTATAGGACATAATCGGGTGTGTTTGGAGGCAGATAGAATAATATCTTTATAAAGTATTTTTGCAGCTTCTCAACTTCTTGTAAATTTAAGTAGCCCTAAACCTGTGCGCCATAACATAATACCGCTCTTATTGCACTATTAAAAACTTTAATTTTGTTATTTAATGTGATATTTTTATTCATTATTACTTTAAGCCAAACACTATTAACAGCAGATTTAGCTTTAACTACTTTTTCTTTACTATTTAGTTTGTAATTAAATGATGGATCAACGTTAATACCTAAATATTTATAAGAATTTACACACTACTATGTCTCTAAAGTGTAGTCGTGATGTTTGCCAGTGGTCAGAAAAAAGTAAAAAAAATTAATCCTTCAATATTTTTTTTTTTTAGAATTCAGTCAAGACCCAACTGCTGTTGTAAGTTCGCAAGAGAACAGCACAGAGTCAACGATAACCGAAGTTAGTATTTTTGACCAGAGTAATGAAGAGAAGCTTAAAGGTAATGAAGGTAATGTAATGTTATCTTTGTTTTACTGCTATAATGAGGTTTTATATATGCTACATAACTGCTATTGAGGTTAAATATGGTTTCCAGGATATACAATGGTCCTTAGTTGCTGAGCCAAGAAACGAAAATCTAATTTCTGAAATTCGGAATTTGCCCCAAATTAGGAATATCATTTTAATGCGAGGGTGACTTAACAATACTCTGAACGACATATTTTTAAAAAATTCATGAATATTTGGAACATCGTACTATTTCGCTCACGGTTTTTCGAATCAGCCCTGATTTGTGTATAAGTCGCCTTCATTGTTTTCGAAAGCCATTTTTGTTTTTGTTTTTAATATAATTCAGGTTTCTTGATAGAAACCCTGAATACGTTGCAGGTTAAACGAAAACAGGTATAGTACTGTATGCTAACTGGATGTAAGTAGTGCAGCTTACGTGAAACTGCTAGTTAAAACAAATTAGTGGTCATACAAAGTGCCATATTAGTGGTTAAACGATTTAGAGAAGGAACGCAATATAAGATGTATTGCAGTATGGTTTCGATTCCTAGTCCTTGCCGTGGATTTAATTAAATTTTAATGTAAGACATGTGCAAGAAAAGTATGTTAACATATCAAATTCCGTCCATAACACCTAATTTGGTAGTTGAACTTCCTGAAAAAAGTGCTGAGTACGTTTGAGGGTCAAGAGATAAATGTTATTTCCAAGCAATTATTTAATATTTTTTATTTCTAGGGAAAAGTTTCGAAACAACTTTGTCTCCTGATGAAACTACAGAGGTGACCCTGACAATCCAAGAAAATGTTGATTTTTCGACAACTAGTATTCCCAATTTTTCGCCAGTACTAGCCACCACCTCCACATCATCAAAACCTTTCTACCATAAAACCATTGAAGATTTGGTAAAAGTAGTCGAGGCGAATATTCTGGGCGTAGGTGATGCAACAGAATCACAGGTAACCAATTTTAAGATAATAGTACGATCCATTTTCCAAAATATAGAAAATAAAAAACTCACAATCCACTTTATTAAAGTTGCATTTCTGGTTAACTATGATTGTCCAAATTTTTAATCCATGAATGCTTTTAAGATGCCTCAAGTTATGTAGTAGATAGAACCGGACTAGTTAATAGAAACAGCGTCTGAGGCGATGTAGCAGTTTTTTAAAGTAGCAAAAATCACTCTTAGTTTTTTAAAGTAAATATTGCACCGATCTTTTCATAAATTGACACAAACCCAAATCTAGACCCGGTCTTAAAGTTTTTGGCGCTCTAGGCATATCTCTAGCCGCTTCCTTTTACAAAACATGAAATCATCTGAACAGTGAAAGCATGAAACGAACAGTTCTTTTACATACCTTTTACAAAAATTGTTTACTTTTGTTACTTCAAGGTGAGCACCAGCACTTCCTTGCCAGAAGAAGTTAACATGACCAATCCTAGACTGGACCGTCTCTCTGAGCAAATCCGGGCCATCATCAGTCACTACCAGAAGTACGGCGAGGTGACTGTGCCGCACGCGGACATACCGGACCCGATGGACGTGCCCAACGTGAGGCGGTCCTTCGGAGGCTCTCCTACCACTTTTACCGATATGAAGATGTATGGGCTGTCAAATTTTACTATCGCTCACGTCAACACCGACTTGAATAAAATGCAGGTACTTTATTTCCTTTAAACATGGAATTTTCATCAAATTATTTATTGCTTTCAATATTTATGTAGGTTCACAGCATCAAGTATTTTACCTGATAAAAATATATTTCCAAATCCCACCGCACACGTGAGACAGTCTGGCTGCAGCTCTATTAGCGGTAGATAGAACAGTGGATAATATCCACTGAATGAATTGTTCGCTTGTTTACAGTGATTTGGCCAAAGGCGAGAGTCCTGTCAACCGTAGAAACACATTGGCTCAGACTCACAGCATGAATGATTTAGCCACAACTTGTTACGCATAATTGGCACAATGGTAACTAGAACAAACACATTGCCGTAAAATGAAGTGAATTACTGATCAAAGGTTTTTTGAACACCAAACTGGAAATGAGCAAGTGCTAGATTTATTCAAGTTCCGAGTTATTAAATAATAACATCAAAATATAAGGGCGCCACGGTAGCCGAGCGGTTAGAGGCGAGACCTGCGAAGCTAATATGTATTGTGGTACTGGGTTCGATTCCCGGTCTTTAGGCCTTGGATTTTATTTAATGGTTAATAAAAGAAATTTACAGTAAAGTATGTTTGCTAGTCGCCTCCGTCCACGACACCTAATTGGTAGATGGACGTTAAGCCCCGCCTGAAAAAATTGGCGATTACTTTACTTTACTTTACTTACATCAAAATATAAGACAGCGTACAAAGTGGACTTAAGTCCATGCGGCGATTTAATGATTGCTTAAAACCTAGTTACACCGAACAGGTTAGTCCAGCGCTATGAATCCTTCCATTTTAGTTTCTTCTGTTTTTAGTTAAAAAAAAAAAAATTGTGAAGTAAGTTGGAGAACTCACATAAGCTTGCATTTTCACGGCTAACCCATGTTAACAAAAGAGAGACTAAGAAGTTATCACTGGCTGACTCCATTTTTACAAATAGCTGGGGGAATTTAGTGATTAGAACTCCATGTACATATATAGTGTTTAGCTCTAGGTAAATGAAAAATCTTAAATTTTACAGGTGTATGTGCTGGTAGTAATGAAGCAGCTGACAATCATCGGCAATTATTCTATCAGGTCTTGGTTTACCAGAGCGTCCGGACCATTCAATGTGACGTTGCTGGACGTGGAAACCAGCGGCGCTGCAGAACTTCAAAAATCGGAAAATGGAATCCTTCAAGTGAGTAGTGGATATTAACAATAATAAGAATAACTTGAGTAAGTTATTAAGCCCAGGAAGAAGAAGGTGAGAAGTTTGTAGGGCTTGATCTTACCCGTACTTTAACTGATTATCCAGCAAAACAGCTAGTTCAAAGGAGAAAATAATAATAATAATTTTTAAGCCATGGAGTTGCTCTATAGTTAGTGCACTGGATTCGCACGCGGAAAACCCGGGTTCAAATGCAGCAACCGGACTATAGATTTGTTTCTTCTTAAAAGCCTCTTATAGCTCATTGTCCGGTGATGGAAAGTGTAGTCTGCAGTGAGGCACACTGCCTGGAGCTACACTCTTCTCGTAGACAAACATCTTAAGCCGAAGTACATTAAGCGGTAAAAAAATAGAACAAAGCGTTCGCGCTCTAGAACTAACTAATCGCTATTTTCACTGAACTTTCTTCAGTCACGTTGACAGTTTCAAACGGAACATCTAAAAACGAAAAGAATTCATGTAAGAAACAATTTTTTGGGAAATTCACGTAGAATAAGTATACCTACCTATCAAAATTAATAGATAAACTGAGAACATAACAAACAAATCGCATGCTAAAAGCAAGAGACAAACTCGAGTAGTGGGAATTACACATGATGTTCCTAAGGTCACGTGCTATCACTTGGATCAGACTGAATTGCGAAGAAACGCCCTTTCTCAATTGCCAGAAAGACTGGAGACAGGAGTTTAATGCCTTAATTTCTTGATACATACCTTCCAATCCTGTTTTGCTGAGGTTCGCTAGTCAAATTTCAAGATAGGATAACCAACGTAAGCAATTCCATAAATTGTCACGTCCTTTTTTTTATCGAATGAATGAATGAATGCTCTATTTCAGGCAACAGAATCCGAGATGGACATGACTTTCAGGGATGCAATTGTGGATTTCAAGAATCTAGGAATGGTCGGTTCCCTTCTGCAAGGAGTTCTGGCAACCGCAGCGCCCGTACTCTTTGAAGCAATTAAACCAGGCGTATTGTCGCAGGTAGGAGATTCAATTTTTGTTGTCTTAATAATCGGAATCCTCGCTAAATATTTATTTAACTTCAATTGGAACCGTACATTCTTTCAAAGAGTTGTAGTACATTGCAACCTAAAGGGGTCTAATGGGCCTTCCTACTGCTAAAGTGAGCCTTCATTCTGCACTAGGGTGTGATATCATACACTCTAGGGAGTGAGCAATGGTACGAAATTTCTAAGCTTTCAGGTGTGATATCTGGTGCTCTATTGAATCTTAGAGCTTCAACGTGATGTGTATTGAGACAGAAAGAGCAGTTGTATTTAGTCCGCTCCATAGCACACACGTCAGCCAAAATAAGTTCTCAGTTTCTTAATCTTCTCACGAGTCTACAATGTCTCCTGTGAGAAATACTAAATCGTGAGCCAGCTTCTAAGCAGAAAAACTTTCAATAGCGTCCCAGAACTCAAAAAAATCGAAGTTAGAGCACTGTAGGAAAGCGATGGGTATTATGCTTGATCTTTAGAATGTAAGCAGTCACCTGGATGGCACAGATTGTAAAGAAGTGTCCTCTGTCAGTAGGCAGTTAAACTCTGGCAACAGTTTAAAGTCTGCATTTTTTGACGTATGGATTCAAAACCAATTTAACTGAGAACTGTTGGTATTTTTCTACGCTGAACCCATCCTTAACACAGTTCAGATTTCTACTTGAATGCAAGCCTTAAAGTTGGACAGGTGCAATGACAGATTGCTAGAGAACACTATAGGTGATAATATAGTCTTTATCACTGCAATAATTTATGTATGATGTGCTTTGTGCTTAGATTAACACTCAGATACGTGAAGACCTGAACGCTAAGTTGGAGAAGATTGGCAACAGACTGGCAGTGAGTGGCTCACGGCCGCCCCTGGACGCCGCGGAACAGGAAGCCCGAGCCTACCTTTTGGAGAACGGCTACGATCCGTACAGACTCAAAGACTTCTCCATCAAACAAAGTGTGTTCACCGTCAATATAACAGAATTTGTCCTGAAAGGACTGTCAAACTTCCAGAGAGTTGGAGAGGTCGTTTTGGCTATGGATGAGGGTAAGTGATTCTGGTACAGAAACTGAGTGCCCTCCTTCATTTGGTCTTAAGATATGAAAAAGTTAGTTCGACGAATATAGTTGGACTACACTTTTAGCCAAGAAGTTAAGGTTTTCTCTCTTCATATTATTATTTTTTTAAATATAAATTTGTTAACAAGGTAAACTACCTTCCAAGGGAAAAAATGTATTCCCTATGCAGAAATAATAAAATAAAATAAAATGTGCTCTTCAACCATTGGACAAGATTTATACTTTTCGTGTAATTTGTGAAACTCCGTTTTAACCGGAAAACGTTTCTTGGATATAGAAATTGTTCTGGAGGTGGCCAACATCATGACTCAGAACAAGTCATAGAAAGTTCGACATTTCTTAAACCGAAAGTGCATGTTTTCGGTATTTTCTCGAAAGCGGCTCGAAATATATACTTAAAACTTGTATGCACCCTACATAAATTTGATGAACACTTTTATTTGAAAGGTTCTGATAAAGGCATTTTAGTGGGTTCTCGGAAAAGAGTACTTATTACTTTGAATTAGCTGATCAACTCCTAGAAAGAGATCAGAATCTAGAAAAATTCAGGTAATGTAAACACTTGCAGTCAATCTAAGAATCCCCCATCACCAATGTTCACATAAATATGATAACTTACTGTGTTTTGCGAACAGGTATGATACAGATTGGGATCCACGTGGCTGCGTTAGACCTTGAAGGGCGCTGCAAGTGGGGGATTGGCATTGGCAAAAACTTCAGGAGAGGTGGTTTCACCAACTTCACTATAGAGCATATACAGATCCGGGCATTCGTAAACCAATCCATAGACGTCAACACGAAGCCTAAGTTGGACAACTTGGACATCAATGTTGGAAAGGTAGGTGCTATTTAACTGGCAAATACTAGCTTTGTGTTGCTAATAGCTGTTGATAATTAAATCACTATTTATAGCACACAACTTCAATGCTGTGGATTTTAGCCAATGTGTTTGTTTCTCTATCATTAATAGAACTAGGTTCCCAGAAAAAGGGAGGTTATTGGGTGGGTGAATGGTTGAATGTTACGGATAAAATCCATAACTGACTTGGGAGGCACAGGTTATCTTGACTCCCTCCTGACTACCGCTGGAATTAGCATTCCACCAATCGTGGTGATTCCGCTTGCAATCTTCTTAGCGCAGTTAAGTACATAACCTCAAGATTCGATTGGAAGAATGTGGCGTTCTCAGGCCCAACTAGAGTTCTAGGCCAACTCCAACATGACCTTTAATGTTCTAGCTATGTCGGCCACCTGTTCTTTAGTAAGCTCTTTGTATGTATGTTCCTTAGTGACTCTTCTGTTACAGATCAAACTAAATATGGAGGGCGCCGGAAGGTTTGACATAATCGTAGAGGTGATGGTTAATTCTCTGCCCGACTTAATAAGGCACATTCTGGTAGACACAATTGAGGAGCCGCTCAAGTACAAGATACAGCAGCTGCTCAATAAAATCGAGCCACACCAGATCCTGGAGAAGACCCTGCCTGAGCTGGATAATTTAGGTCTCTAACTACAAGTGTACATAAATAAAATAATGATAACAGTAATAGTAATAGTTTATTGCCCTGCAATACCTCACTGTAGACACACCTATACCCCATTACACAAAAAATATTGATTTTTCAGAATGCCATTTAATTGGACATCACGACTTTTTAAATAGAAAACTATGCATTTAGTTGGAAATTTTACTCAGGTCACGCTTCAGTTCAAGTTCTTTATTCGTCATAAGTACTACTTCTCTGCTCAGTTGATAGATCCTTGAAACTCTCTCCTGCACTAAACGGCTACTAGTTATCATAGAATATTTATTTTCTAATGGGTGGCAGGGTGGTTTTATCCACAGATTTATATTCTACTTTAGTATTGATACCACAGTACAGAAAAATTACTGACAATTGCTGATTACACTAAACAGCATAAATTGTTACAGCGTAAAAGTGAAATCTTAATTGTAAAAAAACTTGCAGTGAAAATCGAGAAATAGCTGCATATACGGTTAATTTGAACACATTATTGGAGGGGGAACAAGCTAATATCTACCGGCAGTACCGTGTTTATGAATCACGTGGCGTTAAATTTTTCGCTAAATTTTTGTGCAATTTCAATTTTGATCCGAGATCCTGAACTTGTCGCTGTAATAGAACAGGACAGAATTTTACCACTCCTAAAATATAGAACTAGTTTAATGACTTGATCTAATAAAGTAATTATCGTCACAATTTGAAGCCCAGTAATTTTTTTTTTAAATGTTAGTTTAACGTGTTTCGATGGTTTGTATTCTAATATTAATTGAACAGAAAGGGTTCAAGGGAACAAGATAGATATGTAAAAAATAGTTAAACAAATCTGGGAATAAGGGCATCGAAATTAGTGTTGGAGGTATCTTTTTAGTAAATAAAGGTTTACCATTTTTATCTCAGTTTTCGAAAGAGTGGGGGCTTCATAACTGAAAGTAGTATTTCAAGAGAGTTAAGGGTGACTGAATGCTCAAGGAAATTAACGGTTAGAAGAAACTTGTGAATCAGAATTGTGAAATTTATAATGAAGAGACGAAAATCGGTATTTCAAACAATCGATTCCCCTCTTCATCGACTGTCCGAGTAAAACTGTTTTAAACATATACATACATAACACAACAGTTGAAACGGAGGTCACAGAGGGGTTACGCAGATTAAGTTTATTTTTCTAGTTAGATAATCATTAAATGAAATTAGAGACAAATTTAGCATTTGATAGTGATAATTTTGATTGTGATGAGATAACAATAATGATAAGAACTTTCAAGACATGTATGTGTAGCTAAATAAGATCTAATTAAATGTACTACAAGTGTAGTTTGGACTACTGAACTGGCACATGTGAGTTCACAAACTAACGGCTGTAGTCATGAATTGAGGTTTTTGGAATTCTGTTATCATTACATTTTTTTTCCAGTTTTGTTGAACAAAAATAATTTGTTGATACTAAAAGGCAGGAGAAACTAAAATGGAAGGTTTTATTGCACCGAATTTACCGAGCCGGTGTAGTTGGGCTTTAAACACCCAAGTACAATCGCCGCATGGATGTAAGTCCACTTTGTAAGTAAAGTTTGGAATTTTAATATTATTATTATTATTATTATTATTTGATTACCCAGTGCTGGAATAAACCTTGGTAGGGTTCTAAATTGATAGATTAAGTTTACTTAGTTTTGGTCGCGCAATAACTGTCTCTAAGAGAGCTGGTCTATAATCAAAAGCCTCTTCGACCAACGGAAAGGGTTAGTTAGCTGGAATCTGGCTGGATGAGTGCTGGGCTACGAGATGATTCAAGCTAGTTGCTACAAGAAGGATTAGTGGAACTTAGGGTCACGGGCGATGTTCTCATCGTTATTGAAAGAAATTTCTAGCTCGCTATGGAGTCTTTCATTACTTACGTAAAAATAAGCATTTATGTACCTTTATTACACCCATTACATTTATTTGTAGAGTTTTAAGCTGGCAGCACAAGGAATTCTGTTCGCATTCAGGTACATCTGCAAATTATTCATCTGAAGTCATTGTATTCTTGAAAATTTTCTGGAGATGAGACCTAAATCTTAAGCTTCTTTTTAATATGGCAGTGCGATAAAAATAACCCTTAAATGAATAATTTGTATTTATGTTATTTGTGTTGCAGAGATATTAATCGAATGAAAATACTACCCAATATTCTGAAGGCTGTAGGGAATAGTCCACTAGTACGACTCAATAACATCCCGAAAGCTGAAGGCATCAAGTGTGAGATGTGTAAGTATTTTGTGTTAATTTTAGCTATTAAAGAGTTAATATCTTCGATGCTCTGGCCAGTAGAGTTTTGATTGAGCCTTAACCCCATGCGGTTTCCTTGGAACCTTTATAAGGGCCCAGAGGATTTTTGAATCGTGTTGGCTTAGTTCCTTACTGAAAGATAACCTTTTTTTTAACAGTGGGCCATGGAGCTATGTGGATTGTAAGCTGAGTATATCTGGGATGGGGGTTGTAATATGAGTCTTCAAATTTCTCACTCCTGAGCACCTTTGCCGTGACTTGTGCGTTATTGCGATATTTGCTTCAAAGAATAGATAAATACTATTTCCTGATTAACCTAAGAGTCACATTTTTCATTCAAAAAGGAGAGTATGGGTTCTATCTAAATATGGACGCTTGCAATAATCTCAAAAACATCAGTAATCAGCACGAAATGGGTGGTAATTTCGAATTTCCTCTAATGGATTGTTTATTCTCCATAGAAATCACACGATCTTTCAGAACCTACGACTGCTCACACATCTCAAATACGATTTTTACTTTGTCATAGTGGCCAAATGTGAGTTCCTGAATCCCGGCGGAAGTGTTAAGGACCGTATTGCCGTGCGCATGATTGAGGACGCAGAAGAGAAAGGCCTGCTGAAACCTGGCATGACAATAATTGAACCCACGTCTGGAAACACAGGTTTGTCTAATAGCTTCCGTGGAGCACCCTATCCAATATTAACTGGAACCGAAGTCTTGCCTTCAATATAGTCTTTTCAGTTCAGATATACCACACATGAAAGTAATATAACAGTTAAATGCAATGTCGAGCGCCTATCTAATATTAAGGAACTACAGCCTTAAAAATCTAACTGCAATCTCTACAATACCACGTTGATAACAGTGAGCATATCCATCTCGCATATAGTAATAAGAATGAACACCTAAGGTGTAGCCCTTTCTTAATATTATCTAGAACATACCTCTTAAGTGAACGTCTTTAACAATGTACAGATGTACTACCTTTATATTATTATGTGGATTTATGTCTTGATGTGTACCTTTGAAATGACCCAAGTTAGTAATATGCACAGTACAACTACCTACGCAATATTAGTGTATGTGTACATTGATACCTATTACATACATAGTGCTGCCGTCTGTGCATTGTGTACGTGTTTTATATTATAAGCTTCTGTATGTGTATCTAATTAGTCCTGAGACATTATATGATTCTGTCAGTAATAATATTAGTGCTCCTCTATAATGCTTAAATTATTTTATCGTTTAATTTCCCTGAATAACGTTAAGGCTGATTAAAAGTCAAATTGTCTGCTATTTTGTTCTTTGGTTTAATTGTTATGATTTGGACGAATAGGGTTAGGTCTAGCGATGGCGGCTAGCGTGAAAGGCTACAATTGCGTCATAGTAATGCCCTGGAAGATGTCTGACGAAAAGGTGAACGCACTTAAAGCATTGGGTGCTGAAATTGTACGTACACCTACGGCAGCTGCATTCGACTCGCCCGAAGGTTTAATTGCAGTCGCCCAGAAAATCAACAAGGAAACCCCAAACTCAATAGTATTGGATCAGGTATCTTATTTCAAATGTTTACCGTGTAGTATCACAGTGTTTGTACATAGAACGTTATAGTGTACGGCAAATGATAGTGTGAGCTAGAGTCTGCTGTGATGTGAAATTGTCCTTTACTGTATCTTGTAGTACCGCAATGCTGGCAACCCAGTGGCTCACTACGATGGAACTGGTGCGGAAATTCTGCAGCAATGCGAAGGTAGACTAGACACAGTGGTGATAGGTGCAGGGACAGGAGGCACAATTTCAGGTGTGGCTAGATATCTCAAGGAGAGGCTGCCAAATGTCAAGGTTAGTAACTGAACGGCTTTACAGACAAAGGTGTGAATCCTAGCTAGGGCTGTTCTTATACTCTCGTACTCTCAATTCTAGTGTTAGCATTTCTCTTGCAATTTATAATATTAAATGAAAATTATTTTGGATAGATTTTTAGAACGGTCTTTCTTTGTTTCGTTTGTATGTCGCTTATAATTTTATCCAGATCTCAGTCCTAAAGACATTTTTAATAAAATCTTGATTTTAATCGAAATGAAGACAGAAAGTATTTTGGAAAATATATTTATTTATGGATACTTGATTAAAAAAAAAAATAAACGAACAAACAACCGGCACTACTAGTTCCGGGACAATATTCTGAGGTAGTTATTAGATATATTGCCTAAAATATCATAAACCTATCCACAATTCTTATAATAGGCCTTCATAGAAATATTGATGGAGCTATTGTGAGGTCTGTGGCAAGACAACTGTAAATCTGTGTAAATCCACTTATCTGCAAAGTTTGTCTGTTCTCTGTTCCAGATAGTGGGTGTGGACCCGTACGGCTCTATACTAGCACAACCAGCGCATCTCAACGAAACTGATGTCACATTCTATGAGGTCGAAGGCATTGGGTATGATTTTATACCCACAGTACTTGGTAAGTACGCAATATTTAATACGTAAGGAATTTTTACTTTCTATTAGCAAGAGGAAAGAGGATCTGTCGATCGTCTCACATATTAAATTATCCCAGAAACACATTTCTGAAGTTTCCTGAATATAAAAAAAGGCTTCTAGAGCAAAGTGCGCGTGTGTTTAATATCAGAATGTCTGAATCTATCGCTTTAATTTGAAATATTTTCTTAAGAAAATTCGTTTATGAGGAGTACACAGAGCTGCAACTTTAATCTCTCCTTTAAAGTGCCACTTCAAGGTAATTGTAGGGGTAGTGCGGCCAGTCACATTTGCCTACCTCTGAATTTGATTTATGGCAGGCGTTCACTTTGATAAGGATAACTAAGAGAATTCAGATTAGTAGAACATTTGTCAACTAGAATTTTAATAATTACAGTAAGATGTGTATTATATGATTAGGTACGATTTCCGAACTTGGCGTTAGATTTTATTTAAAGAGGTAAATAGAGATATGCTCAGTAAAGCACAATAAAATCGCAGTAAGAGAAGGTTGTCCACACCAGCATTGTTTTAAGGATATTTATTTTAGGTTTAACCAGATAGATCCCACAATAAAATCGCGGTAAAAATCATTTTAACCCTCAAATATTTACTTTACTCTAAATAGTTTTTTTTTTGCGAATCCCTCGAGAAAAAGCTCAAATTATTTTTAATTTGCGCTGCGCTCATAAGCAATTATCTAGTTGAGCTGTAAGGGCGGAAGACAGCTAAGCTAAAGTACTGGTGCTATTGGGTTCATTTCCAGATCTTCGATATTTGTAGTGGCACTACTAGAATAGTTTTTCTTCTGACTATCAGAGAGGTGGGGATCAAGCTTAAAACTGTTAACATTCGGAAGCTAAGTCATTATTACGATAATTATAGTTCCAGCATTTATCATTATAAACAGATTAGTCTACAGTCAACATTGTGTTTGCTATCCAGCTACAATTACCATTTAACTTTATAGGCTTAGATATTACATTAAATTCAGTTTAACACATAATCATAACTTAATTTAACATGTTTTCTTTTTCGTGCCCAAATTTTTTTAGTCACGTTTTACTCCAATTAGGTATCACGATCGCAAAACTTGCCTATTCAACATCCTATAATCAATCTTTCAATTTTTTTTCTTTAACTTTCAATCAATTTTTGCTTACACACACATGTAGGTCTATCACATTATTTGAAACCATGTTTCTGGGAGACAGCGCTTATAGAGGGGATTCTGTGATTTGGTTTTCAGTTTGAACAGCCATTTTTAGGGCTTACTTAATGATGTAACATACAGCGGAACAGATAGATAATAACGGGCTGGCAAATCTGCCTCCATTATGATTTTGGGGAATATTGAGGTGCGGTTTTTCTAAAATCATCAATTAACAACGGTCGAAAACCAAAAACTATCATTGAAATTAGCAGAGGTATTTATAATCAACATTGTACAATGATTTTATGCTACCTCCATTATATTTTTGGTTTTGTTACAGACCGCAGTATGGTAGACGAGTGGGTCAAAGTCAACGATAAGGAGTCGCTGATCATGGCTCGAAGATTGATTCGCGAAGAAGGATTACTTTGTGGTGGGTATTACTGTGTATTAAGATCCTTGGTTTGAGATCTCACAGTTTTAGAAAAGCCCCATTTCCTTGTTTTAGCCCTAATTTTGAACCTCCTTTACATCAATATCCTAATTTTTTATTTTACTTAATGTTGCAGGTGGCAGCAGCGGTTCAGCGATGGTTGGTGCTCTGAAGGTCGCCAAAACGCTTAACGCCAACCAGCGATTAGTTCTAATACTACCCGACGGTGTGCGAAATTACATGTCAAAAATGGTTAAAGATGAATGGATGGAAACTAGGAATTTCGTTTAGTGAAAACATTTAAAAAAATACATTTTCTAATGAAGTTGAATTCAAGTTTTTGTCAAGCTTTTTTTCTGAAATATCCTGGTCTCATAACAGAGAGTCAAAGACACCCTAAACATCTGCTTTTCCTAAATAATAATAATAACATTTAAAAGTATAATTTGCATATCAGTTTTAAAAGAAAATCGCCAAAAATAATCTAAAATAAAACTGGTTGTGGGACAGATCGAGCAGCTCAACAATCCAGCCAAAAGTTCAACGAAGGAGTGGCAAAATTTCATTCCTGTCTTATTCGCATTAATGTAGGTGTGGGGGGAATGGGTTACATCGACAACAAGCACTTCGATCAGTTTGGTAAAAGTGTCCTTAGGTTTTGATAGGTTAGCAGATCCGTAAACAAGATTTTTTCGTGATAGTGGCAATAGTACTGAAACTGTTTCTTATATAGTTACTCCTGAGACTGTTGGTAACATTTTGTTTGAAGTTCCTCCGTTATCTTGGTTTGCTACCTCCCTTATAAGTTCATTCTAGGTAAAAATTAATTTGGAATAAATTGGTTGATTATATCTTGGATTTGAATAGCGTATCAAAATCATTAGGACACTTTTATGAGTCAATGTTAATATTCGTATAATCGCAAATGTTAATAAATACATATTTCGTATAATAGCTCCACAAACATAACTAGAAAAAAGCTGTTTGAACAAAACACTTCAACTAAAAACGTGGAAAAACCAACTTGAAGTTAGCTTACTGTTTGATATTCTATTCTGGCATTCCTGGGGCTAATTTCTAAATTGGAAGGGAATTTTCCTCGTCCTCTCACTATAAGAAAATAAAAATTAAAATTGAGTATGGTAAACATCGTACCTGCTCTTCTAGTGTGAATGATGTCTCTCTTTGTGGTCACAGGGTTAATGATGCAGACATGCTTAACAACAGATCAAAATGTCTTTATTGTCTTTCACATAACAAATAAAAATTGGCTTTAGTGTACACTTACTTCTAGTATAAATAGATCACAGTTTCCGAACTAGATTTAGATTTTTAAAACATCTACTTTAATAAAGAGGCCTTGGCCAGTTAGTCGCGGCTCAAATTTTACAATATTTCACTTTACAACAATTTAATTGGTTTAGAGTATGTATAAAATAGTTATAAAAATAATTTTCCCTGAGATTTCATTTTTTCCAAAATATAGTCTGGAGAGACTAGACTGCCTGCTACAGATCGAACTCTGAGATCTTGAGATTGTGTAGTAGATTTCTGGCTGCAACAGAATCACAAAACATTAAAATAATGGGTTTCACTATCTGACTAATGTCAGCAAATGTTTATTGACAAAATTTAGATTTTTATAAAAAGAAAAATCTCTCTTTCTGGAATCCAGATCATATTGGTATTTAACAGCTTTGTCTTGACGGATAAGCTGTTAGGTTGCCGGCAAAATAAAATGCCGATTAGGAACCGCGAAAGGGTTGATACCAAACTGAATTTGGGCCTTCTAAGGACGTCTCTTTTCGTTTTTTATAATTTAAGGCGCGTCAACGTCTGAGGATATTGGCGCCCGAAGCTATTTTCAGTGCACTGCCGGCCTTCGGATAGTGAGCTGTAAGAAGCTCCTAGGAAGAGAAAATCTAAGGGTCAGCAGCTGGATTCGAACCCGGGACCTCCGCACCACATGATGAGACCACAAACCAGAGGCCTCTTTTAAAATATTTGTGAGACATAGAAGAAAACACCTATTTCATTTCAAGACTGATAACTTGATGTGTGATTAGTATAGCATGTTTTTCTTTCAGGTTAATGTCTGGTATTGTTCAGAATACCGTAAATCTAAGGTGATATACTCCTGGGTCTGGATTAAGCAGGATTGTTGTCCATCTTTGGGTCAGTTATACGGACCAGAGGGACTTAGAATAGTGTAAGGCTTGATTCCGGCCAGCGGACAATAGCGATAACGAACTGTGATATCTTGAAAAATTACCTTGAAAGTAGGAAGTGTCGATACTGCTGTCTGGCTGGGGAATGAAGGGCGCTGGCGACTGATGCAGGTTGTCCCAATCGACTCGCTCAAACAACGGCATTGCCCGCAAAGTGTCACCATTGGCTCGCAACTCTGGTTCCAGAGTGAGCAGCGACTCGATGGCATGCACGGCTTCATTCGTCAGGGCTTCCTCATCCTTCGGCCATTCTAACGCTGCAATTTAAAACAAAACGTGCCAAACTACTGGCAAGTGCAACTGCCAGCAGATGTGTGTACATGATTTGCTTCTAGTCTGGGGTGTGTACCATCCCACTGAGAGCAGCTTATCACGCCCCTAAATACAAATTTTATTGGACAGAATGTTACTAAAAGTATGTAGCTTACTAATCTAAAATGAAACGCCCGTTCCACTGGGCCTCAATAAACACACATACAGGTAAGTAACTGTGATTGGTTTTGTCATCTTATTCTCTTCTTTGAAACTGGCTGGAAGCATTCGCCGAGCTTTATCTAGCTGGAACAAAACTTGTTTGCGGTTGACAAATGCTAAATATCATCAAGTCTGTTTCAGTACAAAATTTCATCTACAGAAATACATTAAGTTCATTTGGGACGAAATTAGAAATGAATAAATTCTTTATGAAAACTACAATAGCCGAGCGATGAGAGGCAATGGTCCTTAAAGCCGTGTTGCGATACTGAGTTCGATCCGCAGCATTGACCTCGGGTTCTATTTAATAATTTTATTTTAAAGTATTTTAGCACTTTGCCTCTGAAAACGTCTTCTAAATTGGTAGCAGGAAGTAAAGCCAGCCTGAAAAAATAGATATTACTTTTATTCTTTCACAGTTCCAGAAAGAGTAACGTCGACTTTTCTCCCATATCTCGCTCTCTCACCAACAGAAAATGGATTTAAGCGCCATTTGAGATAGTAACTAATTCCTTTAGACACTGCAAGCTCCGTAGAAAGTGCAACCAACACATGTGGTCGTTGAGCTTCAGCATCACATGATAACCGCTTTGAACCATTATATCTTTCTTTACAAGGATATTTATTTATATATTTTAGGCCATCGCTGGGCAGTTTGCAGAACGAACACAAGCTGTATTTACGAGTATACTATACCCGTCCAGAAGTGACCGAAAATTACTGAAGAATAGATTTGAATTACTGAAAATAATGTACAAAAACACTCAATATTTTTTTCTCCTTTAGTAAAATGAGGTCATTGGCGCCATCGGACGTGCAGTGAGAGGCTCTTCGCTAAAGAATATCTAAAACTGACACTAAACTCGAACCCAGGATCTCCACGTGAGACTCCAGTGCACGATTCACTGAATCCCCTCCCTGGTCATTTTCGGTCTTTTCTGGACGATTATTATGTTCTTATACGTTAAATAATAGCTGGGGGCGCATCATCTGTTGGACACCAGCAGTCAAATCTAGCACAAAAACCTCACCTTGACCTCAATTCCATATCACTCAGACAAGATATATGTTTAAGAAGAAACTGCTAAAGCTCCTCTGGCGTGAACCGGTTCTGGCAGACGGTCTGTAATCTAACCTCATCCACCCAAATTAATCGTCATGGGACGAATGGTATTCGTCCTCTAGCTCACAAACTCTGTAAATCAGGCCTTTGCTAAAAACCGGTATTATGTAGAGGTGTCTCCTTATTCCGAAAGCCTACTAAGGGGACCAACCTGCAGTCTGAGAGATGCCATTAGAAGGAAGCGATCATCTTTTTTCCAGTACTGTCCCACCTAATCTGTATTTTAGATTGCCTAATAACATTATACGAGCATAAGTGTTGGTGATTTACGGCTTAATTAGTTGCTGCTTTCAATGGGGCAACGATAGTAGTATAGATAGTACTGTTACCTCTTTTCTTGATGTTGTTGAAGGTTGTCTGGACATCCACATCGTCGAATGGCAGAACTCCTGTCATGAATTCATAAAGGCACACTCCGAGCGACCACCAGTCACTCTCAGGACCTGCAATCAAAATTAACTTAGCTCAATACTTAGTTCAAGTTTAAGAAAAACCATTTAAAAAAATTGACTTACCATGAGCCTGTTGTTTAATCAACAATTCTGGTGCTAAATAATTCGGTGTGCCTAATAGGCGATCGTCACTTGATCCATATACCGTACTTTTTCCTACATTTTTCGGTGTTTTATAGGGCGTATGTATCAGGTTGGGTTTGTTGGGCGTTGGTATAGGACTCAGGTTCATCAGTGGCTGAAATTCAGTTAAAGAATAATTTAAAAAACATGCTCATCAATAAGAGAGATTTTTCTGATAATATTCCTAAAACTCCATTCCTGAAGGCTGATTAATTACGGAATAAAAGGAAAATGGTCCGTAAGGTGAGTAAAGACATTCTGTGGTCTTTAAAACTCCCAACATCTAACGTTTAAAAACACCATATTAATTCTGAGACAGTAAATTCTCTATATAAATTCTGTACTCTTCAACTAGCGAAAGCGAGTAAAGTTACATTAAGCACTACGTGAAATCTAAGTGTTAGCGTTTTTACTTCCTATAACGACTGCAAGTTCCGGCTGTTGCAAAAAGGTAATTGAGAAAAAGACGATGATGCGCTTTTTAGGAACAAATGAAAAAAAAAGTAACCGCATTTGCTACAGATGGACTTCCTATGAATTCTGATTCTTATAGTTAATAACTAGATAGAATTTTACTCGAATAATGGCCCAGTGCTATCCAGCTTTTACCAAACGCAGCTGGACCATTGCTTACTTTTCACAACATTAAAACCAATACTTACAAGTTTGGTCCTTGACAAGTCCATGACTCCACTGCTGGCTGGCAGAAAGAATCGAGTCTTCTTCTTTCTCTGACCTCCAGAATCTTGTAGTCTCGAGCTACCAGCAACTGGTGTCGACTGAGCAGCCAATTGATGTTCCCGTAATCGATTCCTGAAATTAGAAAAGTACAGAAATAGGGGTACTGGGTGCTTAAAACTGGCGTTAAATCACAGCAACATGACTCTGTATGTAATCTTCAGAGTTGGAGCTTATACTATTAAAATAGTTCTACCACCTCGTCCCCAAAGAAATCTTTCATTGATAAAGAAAGAAAAAATGTACAAAGGTGATAAGACACTATGTGTGAAGTCTGCACAGAAAATACACTAAGTACCTGCACTTAAGAACACTCTTTAACGGTGTAACTGTTGGTAGTATATCCGATTGAATTTCTCTTTCGAAATATCTGTTTGGCGTGCCTTCCGCACTCACATCCGACAAGCCTAATAATAAACGATTGGGAGTCTGACTGTTTGATTCTTCACCTTCTCCGGAAATTTTCCTTTTTCGATTTCTTTCTCGAACAGAACGTAAACGTAGATCCAGACTGAAAAAGAAAATTACAGCGAACTACAGTACATACTTAATGTTGACGGTGGCACTATAGAAGCATGCTTAAGGTCGCTATTCCCCGAGCACACTCTGTAAAAGAATATGTGCTTCATATCTAAATAATGAATAGAATGGACTTTCTATTAAATGAATTTTCAAGTTCTAGGCTGTCACTGAGTTTAAATTCTAAACCTTGGATTCAGAATGATAGAAATTTGTGTTCTCTCTGTAATTACGAGAAAAAGAAGGCACATATTATTCATAGCAAAAATTGAAGTTGTTGAACAGATGAGGGTTAAGGAAGAAAAACTGCAATAAAAATTAGATTTTAGAATGTTAAAAGGGACTAGCTACTTGTGATGTATGAAATTTAAGCGAGCTTATACTGTTTGGAATTTTACTTGTGAACCAAAATGAAAATAAAATCATGAACTAAGGGCTAAGTGTAACATAAACTGAATGCCAATTTTTTGTTTACATAAAAATACTCACACAAAAAAAAATTTACATACTTGGAAAATAATACGTTTTTGTTTCTGTTTTACTTGCCATAAACGCAGACTCAACAGACGGGTTTTCCATATCTGTGTCCTTAAAGAAAAAGCCAGGGCACTTACCTAACAGACTGTAAAGAATTATTTCTGGGACAGCAGCAGGAGTCTTGTTGGCCGCATGACTTGCAAGAGTAGAATGTCGAGGGCATGGATTCCATCTCGGCGCTCAGGTTGTCTGTAGGCAAGCAGTCTACACAATTGTGGATCGGCATTACGCCGGACTCATTGCGCGCCTCAAATCCAGCGTACATATCGTCGGTCAGTAAGTGTGCAGAGTTCAATCGATCTGAGGATCCCTTGCAACACAATACGGGTAATAATTATCTAACAGTCCAAGAGACGGTTACAAAAATATTTTTTGTTGATATAACTCGAACTGTTACAGTGCTATACTGCTACAATGTTGGATTACTCAAGTAATAGTAATAGTACACTTGTAGCGAACTTACTAAAATATGTGCATCTTTTCTCTGAATGCTCAATCTATTTTGTACTGTTCACCAAATGTGATTATCAACAATTGAACCTAGGAACAGGCTTTGTAAGAGGAAGATCACCAGTTAGAATCTCGTATGTATTTACTTTGTATTCGTTAGGAAAATGGTAATAGTAAAGTATATGCCCCCATCCACGACATCTATTTTAGTAGTTGGACGTTAAGTCCCGCCTGAAAAATCGGCAACACTTATTTTTTTTACCTACTATTCCATCTAAGCTACCCCTTTTACTTACAGCTTATGAAAAAATATTTTGTGATTTAAGAAAAGGAGAAATGAATCTAAGAGATCCGAGCAAATTCGCATCACTTTCTTTCTTAGTAATCGGTGCAACAGTCCCAAGAGTAGAACCTGGACCTCCTCAATAAGTTTTTCCCACTTATTTCGCGTCACTAAAAAGGTTATAAAGCGTCAAGCGACCGCTTTCGGACTCATTGAGCGGAACGCTGTTTCTACTCAAACTGCTCAGATCTGGTTCCAAACATTAATTGAGGCTGATATAAGCAGAAGTAACGGATCCTTGCACCATCACCAGAAAACCTTTTAGTAAATTAAGTAAGACTCCCTCAACTGTAAACATCCCAGCAAGCCGAACGCCTACTATAAGACTGCTTCATCAATCAAATTATTATTTTCGATGAAAAGCAAGGTTTATTTCGTAAGCCCGAACAAATAAAATGACTTAGTTCAGTAACCAGCTGAATCCGTGCTCTGAAGAGAAAGAGTTGAGGTACGAAGTACATTACCGCACATGTTATAACCCAGTCCTGGCAACCTTCTGATCATATATAAACTTAGTGCAGATGAAAACGGAGATGTTTGGATTATTTGTCTGCAATGACATCTTGTGGAGCAGGAAGGGCTTCGAATTGTTGACTCTCAGACGAAAGTAAAATAAAATGGAGGAATATATTGCGAGGAGTAAGTTTAATATGTAAATTGATAAACCAGTTTTGAATCGTAAACAGTAAATTAATGAGATTTACTGCACTGCACCAATAAAGAATGTAAGTGACCTGCGAACATAAATTATAACCTAACGTACAAACGTTATATGCGAGGTCAGAGATAATAGTTGGCCGGGAGTCCTGGTCGAGACCACGTTCGGCGAGCCATTCATCAAGTCTTCCAACTCCAGATCTGTAACAAAGAAACCTGGTAAGACATTAATCACTTTTTTTTTGCAATTCTCACAGTAATAAGTTACTAAATTTTGCATCAGAATTGGAATACGTTGCCGATAAAAATCGGGTAACACAGAAAAAAAAGGAAAGAAAAAGTTTTAAGTTTATTTTAATTTAAATAATTTTTAAAAAGTAAGATTACACGCAAATGTATACTTGAAATATTAGAACAAAACACTTATTTGTACAAATAAATAAAAGAGTAAAATTGTGCATTGGATACTCAACGAAGGCGCGTACGCAAGGGCGCGGCGCTGGGCAAAATGAGACAGTGAGCTACAGGTAGTGCTCGCGAGAGGTAGAGCGTAATATTTCCGTCTGTTCGGCTTGGACGGATCTAGAGCTCCATTTTTTTTTTTTTTTTTTGAGGAAACGTTTCGTAGAGAAGTTGAAGTTACCAGTTAAGTTGTGGTATTTCTATGGTACTATTTCCCGCTTATGCTATTCTGGAACATGGTGGAGAGGAAAAGCACCAAAAAAATCTGTTGGGGTCCCCAAAGATGCACCCCATTTCCGTAGGTTTTGCTGTTTGCTGCGGAAATAATTAAAACAGCGTAGCGCCCTGGACATGCGCATATACATATATTGTATATTTTCTTTTATATTTTCAGATTTTATTTTAATCCATTTTTCCCCCATCAAGGCCCACCCCTTCTCCATTGCAGCAAAGTCGGGTAATCAAATTTTAGCGTAACAAATGTTTACTAAAAAACATACCCTTATGTAGCAAGGGTACTTACTTACATATGTAACATAAAACTTGAAAAAAAAAAAAAAAAAAAAAAAAAAACCTTTTTGGATTTCCTTCAATCTCACAAGTTTAGCATCATATTTTATTTTTATTAATGTTATTGAGGTTGTATATTCTGAAATGGCACTTCAGAAGTCACCTAAACATTCGCTTATTTTTCATTCTTGGAATGACAATTTCATTTTTAGTTTCAAATCATTAAAATCTTATAAGAACTTGACCTCGATGAATTGCCACTTTGCTCAGGCCAAAATCAGTTAGCCTAAGATGTCCGTCGGCTGTTAGAAGCATGTTGTCTGGTTTAATATCACGATGGATGATGCCGTGCCTGCAAACAATGGACATTCTGTACGTTATAAGTTTGCTGAGCATAATTCAGGTGTGTAAAAAAAGTTCGAGTTTCTTTCTCTCACCCTCTCTCTCTCTCTTTTAAACGTACATACATAGCGCTGCTAAAACTGTTCCTTCTCAGTAGCCCCGTTTATTTCACATTATGTTTCTACCGTCTTTTGAAAAGATATATGTATTGAAGAAATGGTCAAATTGAATAAAAAAATTAGAACGACTATGCGTCACTACCTAGAAAAAAAAGAAGGGAATAAAGCCAAAAATGTCGTTTCCGAAATTTATAATGCAGGAGTACAGGAGGGCTGTTTTTACTCGGGCTGTTCAAAACGTTTGAAGTGGGTGATATGAGTGTGGAAAGTAAGTTTAATACAAGCCGTTCTCTATCCTTGGATTCAGCACTGTGACGCTATCTGTAGAAACAGACATTTGTACCATTCTAGAAAACAATCAGGTGAATTACTAATGTCTCTCTCAACCCTAAACTGCCATTTGCAAGCAGCTGGTATACTCCTTAGAAGAATACCACAACAACTTATGTTTCATCTATCGGCAAGCCGATTAAGAATCTCTAAAATGTTTCTTTAAAAAGATTTTCATTTCCGTAAACGATTATTACTTGCGATAAATTGGATTTATTTCAGGCAATTTCAACAAACCAAAACAGTTCATTTGCTAAAACAAACCAGTTATATCCGTTCCTCGATAAAAAATATTTGAGTTGGTGGTGGAATATCAAAGACATCGTTCTTTTTGAGCTGACTGCTGACCGTCATGCGAATACATACGATCTCTTATCTACTCAACTAGAACGTGTATACTTTTTTCGGCTAAAAAATATATCTTTTTGATTACTAGAATAAAATAGGTATTTCCAGAAGTCAACAATAGGCCACAAATGTCACGACAAACGTGCTCAGTGAAGGAAGATTTGAATTTTTAGCCAGCCTAGATTCAGTCAGTAGTTGATCAAACCATCAAATTCTTACCTGTGCAAGTACTGAAGAGCTAAAGCTATCTCTGCTGCATAGAATACGGCCATAGACTCCTCGAAGAAACCATAGATACTAAGAAGCGACTTCAGATCGCCGCCTATCAAGTACTCCATCACCTGAGAGAAAGTAAGAGATACAATTTGATAAACACAACGGCTCTGCAGTAATATCAACTAAAGTACTCACAAGGAAGACGGAGGTATCGGTCTGTAGACAGTAGTAGAGATGCACACAGTAGGGACTGCGAGCTAGCGCTAGCGCGTTCCGCTCCCGATTCACTGTAACACACACATTTGTTAACCATTAAACAGTAAAATTCAAGCCTCATTGCCTTTTTGAATAGAATGCTGTTTAAATGAGCAAAATAAGGGGGCGAATACAAAGTGTCGAGAGTCAGAATTGTAATTAGGGAATTGAGAAAACGGAGGATCACGACGTAATTCGGTGGGTCCGTATTATTAACAGTAGGCATATTGCCAACTACTACTAATATACTTATTCGGGTGAGGCATACTCTCAAGTAAAATTTTGAATGATTCAGATCCTTACTTTTTTGGGGGCAGGGACAGAGCGATAAGAAGCAATATTAAGGTCAGCTCCAAAGCCGCTTGCGCATTCCATTATTATTAAGTATGCGACCAGTGGCGTTATGTCAGAATTGTGTAAATAAGAAGAGGATACTTATAAAATGGAGCCTTGTCTTTTACCACTCACCCTGAGTTATCATGTTTTTGTTGATCATCTCTGATTTCTTCATCACCTTGATGGCAAAGAGCTGGTCCATGTTGGTCTTACGGTAGGCTAGGTACACCTTCCTACAAACAAGTCACAGTGAGAGCTACTTTAAATTGGACCCTATTCCAGCTGAACTATTTCACTTACCCAAATGCTCCTCGACTAATTGGTTTTATTATTTCAAAGTCTTCGATAGCCGGCGGCTGCAACAGAAGTACGCATTCTTTAATAACATAAAGTTGTATTTTATTATTTCTTTCGCGTTCTTTAGTAAACCCAAAAAACGACAGTTTTCAAAAACGAGAGATGCCTATCACCTCTACCAGGATTCTTAGATATCGCAAAAAGTATGGATCACAACCTGCGCTGTGCAAGTAACAGCCTCAAGAGTTTCACAGCAGCTGCAGAACAATCACCAAGTGTCTAGCTGAGAGCTAGAGTTCTTAAATGAGTATACGTATACAAAGAGTATACAACAGTAGTGGTGAGTAAAAAATTATAGTTATAAACGTTGTTAATATTTATACTGACCTCTTGAATCTATTTGCTTGGGCTTAGCTGTGAATGATATCCTTTACTTTAGTAGAGACAAAACTTGGAATGTAAGACAGGTTCAGGTAGATACGATACTCTGACCAAAAATGTTAAAGTGCTCGTCAACACATCATAACTGGAACTGTCCACATTACTCTAAACCAGCTCTTTCACCATGTACGTGAAGAAATCAAATAGCAAATGGACAGTTCTTCATGAGTTAAGTACGAGCTCAACGTCGTTTAAAAACTTGCTCAAAGCTATTAAATCTCTGCTGGCTGATTGTTTCGTCAATCAATAATTACACGTAGTAAAAATGTATCTAGTGGCGTAATATCCAGCGGTTTAGCCACGACTGATCAGCAAGCCCGTTTAAAAATGTGGTCAGATTTTTTTTTAAATAAAAAAGAGGTATCATTTTGTTTTTAGAAACAAAAATAAATTATCCACTGTAAATTTATCCCACACAGAAAATCCGTCAATTTCCATCTCTGCTGCGTGCAGTTTGAATTATATATGTAGCTTTGCCTAAAAAATACCAGATATATTTGACAGAAAAGAGTATTCTCCAACATGGTAGAAAATTTACTCAGCAGAAAAATTAAAAACTAGATTATCTACAGATTATCAAGTTGTTCAGAACAATGAAATACTTCCTTAAGACCTAACATACAAAATGTATAGGAAGTCACAGCCGCAGTTCAAGAATTCTTTGATTCTAACTGTAAGGAATGTATACAACCGGTCGGCTAGACATGTAACTTCTAATAAGCAATATATTGAAAATTAGTTCAAACTTGCTATTTTTTGTTTTAAAAAAATACAATTTTAATACATAAAAGTAGATATCTCTTGTATCACCCTATTATCAATAAGCAGATGAGTGAGCTTTGTGTACTAAAAATAACATTAATTTTATCTTAACGTTGCTCACCTTTTTGCCACCTGACATTTCCAAGAAAGAAGACATGCTACTAAATCTTGACTGCACTGAAATTTCACAATTACTTTTCTTACTTACTGACCGGATAATGGACTTCAACCTCAGATGCTGTAACTGAACATTTTAAATATTACAACTGACCGGTAAGCAAAAGGTTGCCAACGTAACATTCTTATATAAATTAACTTCATAAAACAAAGTTTATTTTTATTTTAAAATATAATAGTTAAAAAGTTATCTGTAAAAAATGTGAAACAAAGTTTGTTTATTAACCTACAATTGCTTATTTCACGAAAAAAGTCAATCAGAATTGAAAAAGGTTGAGTTAGAATAGATTGTATATTAAGGGAAGCCCCTCTGTGATTCACCTAATTTGATTGATTTCATCTACAAGTGACTAGTATATTTATTAAGCTAATATGAAAAATAAAAAATTAAAAGCTTAAAACGCTTCAAAATTAGCTTAAAGTAGATTTTACTTCAAAAACATTCTAGACTATTCCGTAGAGAACATTTTGGTTTTATATGAATCACTCTTACACAATAATATCAGATCAAACCTGTATAATTTGTATCTATAGTGAGTTCCGCACACATTTTTCTGCGAATTAACACATAAATTTGAAAGATACATAAGTGATATCATTTGTTTACTTCTTTGTCAATAAACTGAACAAAAGCTACTTTGGGAAAACCAATAGCTTTAGTATCTAGTATGTAATATTGAAACCTACAAACATTTAGTCAAAACAAAAGGTTTGAATGAAATTTTGGAGATATAACTTTGTGGATTGAAGTGAGAAAAAAATTGGTGAACGAAGAAATTTAGTGGCCTCGTCCGGTGCAATAATAGCTCACCACTAGTGTATTGTAACCTACTTACAACCTTACCTTTTGCTTAGGTTGAAATCTCCATGGCAGTTAAGAGTGCAACCGGTTCAGAAGCCCACTTAATTACTCTACTACTCCTTTTAAATAGTAAACCATTGGTATTTTGATGTCCAATGATGAGGACTGGAAGGTCGTTAACAGGAGAAGGCGAGGGCGGGTGCTAAAACACACACATGTCGTCTCTGTGCCCTGCTGCTCTGACCCTCAGACTATATTCAAGTGAGTACAATTAGTCTAGATTGTAATGTATATTCTGAAGTTTTAGCTATAAAATAAAAAAAAGAAGGAAATCTCAACAACCTAAAAGATCTATTGTGACTCTGTTGATTGTTAACGTTTTTTCATAGAATATTTGGGTCTGTATTGTGTTTAGAATGTAAGTGGGAGTAATGCTAGCAAGAGTTTGCCTGTGGGTTCTCTAAGCCCATTCAGTTGCACACGTTAATTACTTCTGAAGAAACTATGTATATTATAGTGTACTATGAGGTTATTACTGTACGAGTATTAGGAGTATGAGTTTAAGTGTTGTTAGGCTGGCATACCCCAGGGAAGCATTATTATTAGTATTAACTTATATAAGACGTTCAATTTTTTTTGTAGTTCTATTAGGGTCTGCAAAGAGTAGATGTCAGGTTAAAGTAGGAAAAATAAAAGGAAGCGCTGCTTGTTGTTCTTTGAGACTTCTTGGCAGTGGTTTTTTGAAGCCGGTACCTTAAAATATCTGCGGTGTGGGGCGCCACAATAGCATTCATTCTTTTACTTGGCTTGCTCCTCTCTTGACCTGATAACAGACTGATGAACTACACCTCCGCTAAATAGCAGTGCGGCCTCATCCAGTCTGTTGTGATTATTCTAAATCTAAATACCCTCATACTATATGTCGCTCCACTATCCAGATTTTTTATTTCATTAAGGCAAGCAAAAATCCTCTTTTCCTCTTCCTTCTGTTTCTTGGTAAGATCATGACTTAGCCAAATTAAAATATTTATTCCAAAGCAATGAGCGAAAACCCTTTTTGAAGGTCACAAAACCGCAATACAAATTATTTTGTTTTTCGAAAATGTATGATTATAGCAAATAATAGAATTTACAATAAAATAAATGTAGACAACTTCTGAAACCCTAGTGACCCTAGTAATTATCTAGTAGTTTCCTATTGCCAGCATGTGCAGTACTCTGCTAACTAGTCAACTTTATTCACTCATAAGTGTTCACACCAGATTAATTTTTATGCAGATTTTTGGTTCCAAGATTGCCACAGGAAATACTTGTTTTGAAAATCCTTCAGTACGAAAAAAAAGGTTTTTAATCTGATTGAAGGTTCTTAACCTTTCAGTCTGAAGTACCTTTAACAGTCAGGCGAGTATTGTACAATTATTACAACTGCCAAGCTCTACATCAGGCATTCATGGGACAGGGCTGATAGTAAGACAATTCTATGTCTCTCACGGACATCTTTTAGATTTCTGGTTGGATCCTTGGGGTGGTTCAAGAAGGCGTATGTACGTAATGGAGTTCATACCAGACTTCTTTTGTTAAATTTTGTGGTGTAAAAGATGAGGCTTTCTTTCTTTGCTGAGTTATTGTTTGATTCGTGGTAGCCCAAACTTGTGACTTGTGTTGTAGTTTTATAAAGTATGCCTAGCCTGAGAGAATGAGAGATAATTGAATTAATCAAAAACGAAAAAATCGCCGAAACCCAAACTTATTCCATTTTGATATTAATGATTGCTTTTATTACTGATGATTCAGTTTAATTCCGCCATCTTGAAGTGTATTATCGCTTGAGGAATTTCCTTTTATCGTGATTTTCTATAAAATTGCTCTCAAAGATTTCCGTTACAAAACTGAATGCTTGTTTCTCTAAAATCTACAAGTTTTAGTTGGAACATTTTTTCCAGGAATTTATTTTAGGAAGGGGTTCTGGGAGATAGAAGTAATAATAATAATACTTTATTTAAAAAAGTAATAACGTCATTTTTTTAAACAAGTATATTCGGCATGGCTACAGCCGTCTGCCAGAGGTATCATAGAAGTATTAATTGTTGTTTATGTCACAGGAAAGTGCTGGAAGCTCGGAGTGTGGTCAGAAGTTCGCAGTTCTTCAGTAACCTCGTCCAAGTAATTAAGCAGACCAGCAGCAGTGGTTATGAGGAGATCATTTGCTATGGGCTGGGCAGGTTTTCAAGCAGCTACCAAGCTCTTTACCAGTTAGGCCTGTTGCTTGAACTGCAAACGGACTCCCAGGTAGTGGTAAGTCGTTTCATTTTATTGTGCTGGCCCTCCTACAGTGTGAAAGTAATTTTCTTGGTACTCTTCCACCTGTAGTAAGTTCCAAGTATGTGATAGCTTCTCATACAATTGAGAAGTCAGCTTCAAAAGATTAAGAAACGCTGATTATACAGTGTAAGTTTATTACTAGTTTGTTTGTAACTCAGGTGCAGATTTATGACCCAGTGTTCAGTGATCTCGAAAAGGAGGTGTTGACCAATCTGGGCTTGGTGCTAATCTCGAAGAATGAAGAAGGTAAGCGGCTAGTGGTTCGAGACACGCTGTTTTTCCTACCACATTGTCCCAAGGAGTTGTTCAACAATCTGCTGTGGGCCAACTGGGGCACTCCATTGAGACACTGTACCATCCTCGGCAATCGACACTCCGAGATCCTGGCCTACACGGCCGTCACCACTCTCAAACAATTCTGGTACATCTGTCAGATCACGCCCGCTCTTAGGCAGCGTGATATCATCAATGATTTCAAGTGAGTTTTTATACAGAGTTACTAATGTTTTTCATACTTTTTTTAATCCTTAGTCTTATTATCACAATCAATCTCTGATGATGAATTAAAATCCAAAGCTGGTCAAAAACATGTTTGATGCGAACATTTCATCAAAAAAAATTATTTTTACGCGTTATCGTAGTTAAGGTAGTGCACTGTCATGCTTCTCTCATAAGTTCAGTTGTATTACAGTGGACTTGTAATTACGAAGCCAACTAATATTTAATGAGAACTCTCAGATTAAAAAAAAAGTTGATAATTATAGTTAGAGGAAGTCATTTGCTTTCTTTTTGCAGGTATGAGGACGTGTTCAACAACATGGCGGTGCACATGTTCCCGGCAGAAAAGCTGAGCGTCGTGCCTGACAGCATCTGGAGGCACCGCGAGCTACCTGTCTACCTCGATGATGATGAGCTGGTCCGCTCGTGACACTCAGCCCTAAAAGGCACCAATTTTACCTTAGTGTACATAAATACTGCTTGTACAGACAACATGCAGTGTTTTCTTCAGATTCTTGCAACGACGCCCACCGGCTCATAAACTATAGAATATATATGTACACTATAGTAGAAAGGACATAGCTCGGGCACTTCAGGCCTTATGTTTAATCCTGAATTGATATTTTGTAGAAAGTAGGGCACCGTCTTTTCACAAGTTCCAATCTTGCTTTATCATGTCCGCCCCTTTTTCCCCAATCATCACGATAATAGCATGCGTGTGTCCGGCAGGGATGACTGGCATTATGGACCCGTCGATAACTCTCAGGTTGCTTATCGTCTTCACTTTCAGCCGACTATCCACGACGGATAAGCGATCATTGTCTGGCCCCATCTTTGCAGTGCCAACTATGTGCTGCAGATTTGTAGTAAAGTGTCTGGCAATGCAAGCCCAATATTCATCGCTGTCCAGTTGCAGGTCTTGGCAGCCGGCAACCGGCATAGACAAAAGATGGCTGCCATATTTCTGAAATCCTTTGCCTAGGCCAAGTTGAATAGCCTGGAAGCAAGAAAATATACTGATTAGCAGTATCCAAGGATAATACTGGTATTCTGTCTCTCGTGAATTCCTTTACTGCAGAATAGAATAGGTTTTATCACCCAGAAAGAATGTTTTTCTGTGGAAGTCAAGTTATAGCTATGATAAGCAAATAAAAAAACAAACTTTACTTAGACAAATCAAACCTTACTTAGTAATAAACAATAATTAATTAAACAAAATTAATAAACTATAAAAAAATCTCCCACGCAGAAATCCCGGGTTCGAATCCAGCTGCTGGCCCGTAGATTTTCTTTCCTAGTAGCTTCTTACAGCTCACGGTGATGGACTGTGTTTGTAACGAGAGAACACTGCCCATAGGCCGGTCGTGCATTGAAGAAAGCTCCGGGCTCAGATATTAACGCGCCTTAAATTTAAAAAAAAGAAAAAAACTTTCAATATTGAACTAGATTATATTCCAAATGTGTGAAAAATTCATTCAGATTCTGTAAAAAGTGCCATTAAAGATCTTTTACAATTTTGAAATATGTTTTTTTCTAAGATTCTTATCTCTTAAGGAATCTTGGTGATTATTCAACTTGACAATACACTCGACCATTTCGGACTTAATTTTTTTTGGGATATGTACACATTATGTTTGTTCCTTGAATTATAGGAGTGTTTATCACACCTTAGTATTTTATTTTTAATTTCATGGATTATATGAATAAAGGATGGCAAAATGAGAATTTTATATAATTTTTACAATGATTTGCAGCTATTTCTTCCCAAACTTCATCTAAGCTTAAAATCTTGTTTGCATCTTAAAAATAGTTTTATCTAAATAATCCGAAAACTGTAATATACCTGTCGGATGCCTTGTACCATAGTCTTCAAATCCCTTTCGTCTTTGTAGTAATTGTGGTATAACTTTGGATAAACCATTGGATCTTCGGAAGCTAGCTTGATTTGTCCCCGACTGTAGGGCTTCAACAGAATTGGCACAATGCTGAAGGCATCTCTGTGTAAGCAAAGCAAGAACGACATAATGTTACTCGCCAAAAAAAATTGCTATTAAAAAAATACGGATGTACTTTAGCATAGGAACAGCTAACCTTCCCTCATAAGGTCCGTAGATGCTCTGGCATACAGTGGCGTTTAGATTCAAGCTTATCCTCAACGAGTTCCCTATATCACCAGTAAGTCCGCCTGCCCCGAACACTAATTCGATATCTGGGTGGCCTTTTACTTTGTTGTATTTCGTCTCTGCGAAACCAACAGCTTCGGAACCTGTAAACAGTACGAGTAAAGCATCAGCTGTAATACGCAACCGGCAAGGTTGCAATTCGGCTTAATATTATTATACAGGTAATGATTACTGGACTTAACGAGAAATGGTGGATGTTCCCCTTAAACTTTAAGAAAAGAATTAGCTCAGTGGTAATGCCTCGGACTTAGAAGCGGAAGTCCCCGGTTTAATTTTAGCATGTCTGCTCTTAGATTTTGAATTTCGAGGGAATCTCTATAGTTCACTGTCTTCTAACGGACAGTGTTGTCTGTTATAAAAGAACAAAGTTCCTAGGCTGACACAACACTGAGTGGAAGTTTCGATGCCCTTTATTTCAGACATTAGTTACCTTAAAGATAAAACAAATGTATAGGTAGATATGTGGATTATTCGAACTTCAGGCACTTCAGATGTAAGCTTGCAGTTCCCATAACTTTGTTTACTGATATATCAGTGCATTGTATTGACTTAGGATAATCTGGCGACAAGCTGTATAATATAAATAAGAACCATATGTGCATATTTACCACCAGGCAGTGTATAAGGTCCAGTACCTCGCAGCACATAGTCCACGAAATAATCTAACCTAAATAGCCGCTCGTCAATTATGGAGATTGTTTCGTTGATCAAGAACGCTAGGCCAGCCATTGAAACGTGATCTTGTAGGTTCTGGCCGACTCCAGCCAGATCAGAGATCACTTTGATGCCATGCTGCATCAAATGGCGCTTCGGGCCTATGCCTGTACACAAGGCAGAACGTTTTCAGGTGAAAACTGAATTACTACAAACTCAAGCTATATACAGCTCAAGATAAGTCTAACCTGACAGCATGAGCAATTGAGGCGTGTTGACGGAGCCTGCAGACAGAATGATCTCCTTTCGAGCTCGCACTCGAAATACCTTACCTTCTTTCAGGTACTGTAACATCAACAGAGCAATTAAGTCATCAATGATCAAAGGGAAAGGATTAAATGGAAGAAGATTATTATGAAGTGACTAATATTAATTAAAGGAGTCTTAATATGCCTAATCGCCAAAAAATATGCTTAATTGGCTTTGACGTCTATCTTCTAAGAAAAAAAAGTTTACACAAGATTACCTCAACAGCTTTGGCAAACTTCTTCACTGGATCAATGATTATCTTCAAGGCTTTTGCCTGAATTTCAATTTTCAAATTCTGCCTATTCCTGTTTGGCCTGAGATAAGCCTTGTTGGAGCTCTGCCTAGCGCCATTTAGAATATTGGTGAATACATAGGTCATGCCATTTGTAGTCAGTTCGTCTGTGTCGCCAACAGAATAGTTCAATGCCTTTGCCGACTCTAGGAATGCATCCGCCAACGGAGTCCGCCATTTTGGGTGTTCTGCAAACAAAACAAGTAATGGAGGTTAGCAGGCTATTGAAAACCTCAAATACAGGGTGGGGCAAAAGGTATGAACCGATTTTAAAGGGATGTAAAACAAAAACAATTCAACTTACAGAAATTATGTTTATATTGTTTAATTCAGTAGGTACAGAATCTAGTTTTTTAATTAAGTTTAAAAGGCGATGTCCACATACCCAGGAAGAACTTAAGGACAGAATCAGAGAGGAAGTTACGGCAATACCCATCGAAATGTGCAGAAGAGCAGTTGAAAACTTCAGAAGTCGCCTTCAAGAGTGCCTCGCGGCTGACGGCCGCCACCTACGTGATATCATCTTTCAAACTTAATTAAAAAACTAGATTCTGTACTGAATTAAACAATATAAACATAATTTCTGTAAGTTAAATGGTTTTTGTTTTACATCCCTTTAAAACCGGTTCATACCTTTTGCCCCACCCTGTACTTCATGCTGGTATCTATAAGAACCTCATGGAAGACTTTCCAAGTTGCAGGGCTGAGATCTCATTGGCGAACGTGATGTGTAAAGTGGGCGGACTGTAGCTGATGACGTAGTGACACCGTAAGCCACTCCCTCACCAATAAAAGCACAGTTATCCAGTATATAAAATGGTGCTCCTTCATTTTCATTCTTTGATCTAGATTTTACTTTCTTTTACTTCAGGAAAATATTTCGTTAACTTTTTAGATTCTGCATTACATTAGAAGGATGAAACCGGAAATATAATGTTCAAAACATGTTTATTTTGGACATTTTTACGATATCAATTTTTATTGCATTATTCTATAATTTATCAATTACCTATGGGGGAAAAATTAGTAAAAAAATTTAAATATTATTTTTTCTTAGAAATAATTACCAAAAACGATTGGCTAATCTCATTGGCGAACGTGATGTGCAAAGTGGGCGGACTATAGCTGATGACGTAGTGACACCGTAAGCCACTCCCTCACCAATAAAAGCACAGTTATCCAGTATATAAAATGGTGCTCTTTCACTTTCATTCTTTGATCTAGATTTTACTTTCTTTTACTTCAGGAAAATATTTCGTTAACTTTTTAGATTCTGCATTACATTAGAAAGATGAAACCGAAAATATAATGTTCAAAACATGTTTATTTTGGACATTTTTACGATATCAATTTTTATTGCATTATTCTATAATTTATCAATTACCTATGGGGGAAAAATTAGTAAAAAAATTTAAATATTATTTTTTCTTAGAAATAATTACCAAAAACGATTGGCTAATCTCATTGGCGAACGTGATGTGCAAAGTGGGCGGACTATAGCTGATGACGTAGTGACACCGTAAGCCACTCCCTCACCAATAAAAGCACAGTTATCCAGTATATAAAATGGTGCTCCTTCATTTTCATTCTTTGATCTAGATTTTACTTTCTTTTACTTCAGGAAAATATTTCGTTAACTTTTTAGATTCTGCATTACATTAGAAGGATGAAACCGGAAATATAATGTTCAAAACATGTTTATTTTGGACATTTTTACGATATCAATTTTTATTGCATTATTCTATAATTTATCAATTACCTATGGGGGAAAAATTAGTAAAAAAATTTAAATATTATTTTTTCTTAGAAATAATTACCAAAAACGATTGGCTAATCTCATTGGCGAACGTGATGTGCAAAGTTGGCGGACTATAGCTGATGACGTAGTGACACCGTAAGCCTCTCCCTCACCAATAAAAGCACAGTTATCCAGTATATAAAATGGTGCTCCTTCATTTTCATTCTTTGATCTAGATTTTGCTTTCTTTTACTTCAGGAAAATATTTCGTTAACTTTTTAGATTATGCATTACATTAGAAGGATGAAACCGGAAATATAATGTTCAAAACATGTTTATTTTGGACATTTTTACGATATCAATTTTTATTGCATTATTTTATAATTTATCAATTACCTATGGAGGAAAAATTAGTAAAAAAATGTAAATAGCATTTTTCCTAGAAATAATTACCAAAAACGATTGACTAATCTCATTGGCAAATGGGATGTGTGAATTAGGCGGACTGTAGCTGATGACGTAGTGACACCGTAAGCCACTCCCTCACCAATAAAAGCACAGTTATCCAGTACATAAAATGGTGCTCTTTCACTTTCATTCAAATATCTAGATTTTGCTTACTACCAGGTTAAGCATTGGAAGAATGCACTCTATTATTGGTAAAAAATGGTCATTGATTTTTTTTTAGCAAACATACTAAACTTTTTTTTATTTTTTAATTCATTTGTGCTCAGTTTGGGTTTCGTTCTTTTAATTTGAAGGTTTGTATTTATTTAATATTTTAAATGCCCTCGTGTTTTTGTACCTCATAAGTTCGATCCTTGGTATGAGATTTTTTAGTTACTAAAAGAAGTAAAGTTCATTTTATTTTTGTGGTTGGTGCTTAAATGCAATTGAGGTGCACTTACCTACGTTTATGGGCCCGCCTTTGCCAAAGTGCTTGGCGCCTGAAAGTGCTGGAATGTTGATGTTCTCCGCTTTCAGAAAGTACGGCAGCACATCCTGGAAAGACCAGCCAGGGTTTCCCAATTTCGCCCAGAGGTCATAGTCTTGGGGGAAGCCGCGGTTATAGACCATGTAGTTGACGACAGAAGTGCCGCCAAGCGCCTTTCCTCGGGACCATTTACAGCGCCTCGAGTTCATGGATAGACAGGCGCTGTTGGAAGACTGTGTCTTGTAGTTCCAGTTATAATCCGTAGCCAGCACGTAGGAGACTAACAGCGGGATATCTGTCAGTATATTCTCATCTCTTCCTGCACGAAAACAAATCTGGTGAGAAGGACTTTTTTCAGGTTGTAGTCAGTTGGAGCTAAGTCTAGACTACAGGAGTAGGGTAAAGAAGTTCAATGCATCAATTTCTTAAAAAAAAAAAAAAACTCCGAAACGTATGGCTTGTCATCATGTTTAAGGGGAATCTGTTAAAACCCTTCACTGCATGAATTTTTTTTTTTATTCAAAAAATTACAGAAGATCCTTCAAACCTTCTGTATCATGGGAAAAATAGTAAAAAAATTCTGAACATCTCAAATTGATTTTATTTAGGTTTTTTTAGTCACAGCCAATCGGCTACAGACATAAATTTAAGGAAAATAAATTGATTAATTTTTTAACTGAGTACATCTTTCTTAAGAACTTAGCTAGGTGTATCAGGTTACGCTAGTAATTTATCCACATTCTTAAATAAAATGTCATTTCTACCAACTCCTTTCTGAAGCAACATGTGACGAGGAAAAATCAAATGGGAGGACCAATAGAAAAAACACTACTGTCTCTATACTAGTGCATTCTCTTGGTCAACCTTTGACCTACATAAACAAAAACGTCTTTTCTAAAGGCTAAATGCATCAAGTAACCGATATGGTACACTAATAAAGAAAAATTAAAATTATAAAGGTATGTAGCCGAATGGCTGCACTATGCAGCGAAGGGTTAAGTGATGTTGCCTGTAGAAGTGTAAGTTCATGCGCATGAACATCCCTACATCCCTTTTTACCTTTCCTATGGAACTTATGCGTGAATTTTATCCTACAACTTCCCTATATCTTTAAATCTCAAGAAGTTTACATGATGTCCTTCTGAATGCTTTCACGTTGAGCTCATTATACAATATTTCCGCCAGCTATACATGTACATTGTATTTATTTTTACTCATGTAAGAGAGAGTTTTACAATCGTGACACGTTCAAGTTTAAATAAGGGCTCCAAAAGGATTTCAAAGATTGCTTTTACAAATTGATTTGAGGGTGTGAGGTTCGTAACACAAAAACAGCAAATCATTGGTTAAGAAGTTAACCACTATTTAAAATTTCATGTTCACAAAATCAAAGACTGATAATGTGACCGAAGGAAAAAAGTGTAGAGGTTACAGAGCGGAGCGAAATGGGTTAAAATAAAGACAAAGTTTGATGATAAAACCAATAGTGCCGTTTAGCATTTTTAATAACAGGTGACTGTTCATTTAATTCTTGAATATGCGTCTTGAAGGTAAAAAATAATGCTTTACGTTGTGATTCTCGGCCTTTTTATCTTTCTGCAACCAGGGAAATACTACAGTGCACAATGCAGTGTGCCCTAAACCATTTCTACACTCTTTTCTTTCACCACTTTGATAAATAAAAATATCTGAAAAGTAGGGAATTTTTTTTGGACCCAAGTTAATTTTTCGTCAAGTCATTCACCAAACCAAATCTTCTACTCAAAATGTGAACTTTAATTCCAGATACCATGCACATTATGCGAGGTTCTTCGTTTTGCTTCTCAAATAAATGCTACCCCTACCCACTGCAGCTGTTCTTTTATTGTGTCTCAAAAAAGAGTCCAAAAGATTGTAACTAATTTAGTTGCCATCAGAAAACCCGGCAATTGCTCTACTACTGCTTCTATTTTTTTTACTTTTTGTATTTATTTTCTTGAAAATGACCACTTTGGGATTTTATTAAAACTCGTATGCTCACACATAGGTCAATTTTATTTGAAACATTATTCCTTGAAAAATTCATTTTAAAGATTCAAAAGAGAGCGAATTAAAAAAATTTGTGTAGACTCATTCCGGAGATATTTTTCGATTCTATTTTAGACCCTTTAAAAATTTAAACAAAATTTTTGAGAAAATTTATTATTTCAAGAAAATTGTTTTACCGAAAATGAATGAAACTATGTTTACTTTTCCTGAAAATAGTGCGATTGTGTCAATTAAAAAAAATAAATAAATCTTCATTCTACTACCATTTTAGGGCCTGGAAGCTTGTTAGAACTTAATATTAATCTTTCACATCTAAATTGTAGATATAAGAAGTAATGAGTATTCAGAGTTTTAAGAAAAATATTGGATAAGCCGTTTTTGAAAAAGTCGTAGAAAACTATAACACAGAGAAATTTGCACTTCTATTGTAGTTACCCGATTTTTAATAACCTTGGAATGTTACACCTAATTTAACGTTATTTAGTATTATTCAAGCGATAGTATATTGGCTTGTACTGTATTAACAAGGCACTTATGAAGGTAATCGAATCTTCCTAATATGAAGAGCTCTGTATTGAATCTGCGAGGGAAAATGTTTAAAAAATTAAAGTAGATGTGAAAATCATTTCTATAATTCCAAGTGAAGGAATCCAGGTAACTGGTAGTGAGGCTTAACAGAATAGATCTTTGAAATTTTCTAGGTAACGACCCCTAAATAATTGTCAAAAAAATTCATTAAACTTAGCCCAGCTAAATGCTTGTTATTAGAATCATTTTTTCGGAAACAATTATTTTTAAGTTTTGAGGCAATGGATACAATCAGAACAGACGTCTGAATTTGAAAGTGGGGCAGTAAAGTGGTGTTAGTGGAACTATTAATTTAGGACATTGATGTATAATTTTTAACAGGTTGCTTAGATAACTAAACATGATCAGTGTTACAACAAAATTTGTCAATTAGAATTATAATGAGGAAGAAAGATTGACCGGTTATAAGTAAAAAAATTTTTTTATTTGTTTCAATGCCAAGCTTTCGACCTAGTGACTAAGTCATCTTAAGCACTTGTACTTACTGACAATTGAAATTTGTTTTAAATTATGGATGTTAACCTTGAAGAATGGTATGTCCTATGTCCTGACTGTTCAAGTACTCGATAAGATAAAGTAATTTAATTTTTCACCACCAGTTGTTTTGAAACAATGATTTTACGGTAATCTATGATAACTCGGATGTCTCGATTCTGTCCAAACAAGTGTCGCTTCTAGTGGCTAGCCAGTAGCAATACAACTTTTGGAAAACACTACGTTTAAATGAATTTTAACTTATAAGTGACGCAAAGAGAATGTCTGTCGTTGAATGTAAGCGTTCAAATTTTATTTTATCTAAATGACGTAAAATTGCTTATATATGGCCAACACTCGATCTTGGTTCTCCAAAATTGAATTAAAAATTTATTGAAGGACCATAATATTTATGTGTAGATACATTCTACACGATATTTGAAAGCTAATTTTCTAATTACCCCAAAATTAAAATATCCATTAATGCTTACCTGCTTCAATTAAAAGTACTCTCTCAGTTGGGACTTCACTGAGTCGACTGGCGACTACACACCCAGCTGAACCTCCTCCAACTACTATCCAGTCGAATTCCATCTCCAATTCTATGTATTTTGACAGACTTGAATCGATTAGTTGTAGCAAGATCCAAATTATTAAAAGCACCATTATGGTCAAGAGCACAGAAACATAGAGCCTAACTATTATCGAACTTATTTAGCCAACCCAGTTTTAGTAAACTGCTAGCTCTTTCGAAGTGATCTTGTCGAATGGGTTACAAGTCTAATATAAACTAGACTAGGCTCTAGATACAAGACTTTGTTTGTCTAGTTGCTTTATACGAATACGATAGGATAGTTGCGAACTATGTGCATGGATAGGCACTTCTTTAAATCACTCTCTTCTCCTACCAACGTAAAACTGCGAGATACTAAGTCTAAAATTCTACAGTCTTTTAAAAAAGTACTCAATGAATTTTATTTTTTTGGCGGGGGATTCTGTTTGTCCGAAAATTATCGAATAAAGCCGAACACAACGTGTTGAATGTTCTGAATGCCTAACATTACTCCCCGGGACTTTTAAAAAACATTATGTTTAGCAAATTGTTATTTAGAATAAAATACATCTCGTTTTATAACCGAACCATTAAAATGAATTATATTCGAAATTTTTAAAATAAAGCTGGTAAAGCTAAACACACCAAGCTTTAAATAAAATCAGTTGTGTCATGTTCTACGAAAAAAAATTGAGAAAAACTCAGAATTCATAAAATGTAAAGTTGAACCGATTTCTTTAATCTTTTCGTTATTTTTTTGTTCATAAAAGTAGTAGTTCTATAATTATACTGACTTAGAGGTCTTTAGATATATGCTTAATATTACCCAGAACGCAGAAGACCTAAATAACTTGGAAAAATTGAGAGGTATACTTGCAATTCTCTTTAATATTGTACAAGATGACGTGGATCTAGTTTACAATTACTTAGAATACTTGACTAGCATTTAAACATTTATTAAGGAATTTAACAAAGGTGATGCAAGGCGCACATTTTACTTGTAAGGACTTGTTGTTCGCCTTGACAAAAAACTGCATGACATCTAAGGTTGTGATCCTGACTCCGTCTGACTAGGATGAGTACACAGTTACGCAGCACATTCTTTTACTTTCTCTTACACATAAAAAACAGAAGTATAACAAATGTGCCCAATTTTTGAAACTCAGTTTTTTTGCCAGGAATGCATGTTTTGTTGAGAAACCTATGTATGGCGCTTAATGTTTAACGCTTAATCTGTACGTATAATATATACATGTGTGTATGAATATCTCTAAAAAAAACACAGACACCTGAAAATTAGTGATCTACTCTTAGTATTATCGCTTTCGATACTTAAAGTATTAGCTGAAAATCTTTAAAAGGCAGTGTGTGCCTTTATTTCAACTTGTTACCATAAATGCTTCAAACATTTTAAGATTACTTATCCCTCAAATTTTTAACTTACTCCCTTAATGTTGACTTTGTATTCATTTCAAAGTATACCTTCAAATAAAATTTACAGTTCCGCCATTTATTTATTTGTGATGGTCATTAAAAGTTATACTGGAATTCGAAGTTTGGGGAAAATAGGTCAAGCAAATAAAAATTTGTTTCTGCATGGATATACATATATATTCTTTGCTATAAATATTTATGTCTTGGAGAAAACTTTAATTTTTTATTCCTTTTTTAAAACATATTTTTTACTATTTATAAAGTTTCTTTTAGTTTAAACTAAATTTTTGTATCTTTTTTGGTTTAAACATTTAAAATTGTTGGTTAAAACTTATACATTTTATTTGCAGAACCTTCGAATCAATATACATTTTATCATTAATATTATTATTATTCTTTTCTATAAGTTTACACAGCTAAGTATGCAAAGTAAAAAGAGTTCATAATTTAATTCAGCCAGTACGTGCTGTACCGGTTCTTAAAATACCTTAGAGAGAGCTAGAAGATCAACCAGTTCAAAAGTTTTTTTGACATTTTCAAGCGCCAGATCGATATTATTGAGTAAAGATAGTTTGTTGTAAATATTTTGGCAAGCTTTGAAAATTCACTAAGGTAAAAAAAGATTTTGAAAATCGCTGCTGTAGATTTCGTTGAAGCAGAAAGTAGTTGAAACCTCATGAATTCAATTTACAAAGAGAAAAAAAAAGAAACATATTTTAAATATAATTATTAGAATTTTGATTGGATTACCTTGAAAAGAAAGTGGTTAGAAAATCCCATAACTTATTCAAAATGAACTAAATTGAAATTGTCGACCGACTGTGGTATCTCTAAATAATACTAGTTCTAATTCTAAAGATAATTGTTATCAAAAGATTGCTCAATTTTTCTTTTTTGCAATGTTTTCGAAAATGAGTCCATTTACATTTTCTTCAAATTTGTTGATCAAACACATGTAAGGTACTAGATCTTTTTATTCTAGGAGTTTTTAACGTTTTATTTAAGCGGGTTCCTAGGAAACGGTAAAGATATGCTCTTTACTAATCTATAGATACCAGGTTGTTGTACAAATCTAACATTTATATGATATTTATGAGAATAAAATGTGTTCCACTGGAATATCAGTTTATCGAATTATCGGTTTACAGCATATATACAGAATAGAACAGCTTTTTTCTGCTTTCTCAATTCATGTGAAATACCCTTTAAATGAACATTAAATTCAGGTCTAAATATTGTTGGGCCTAGGATCGCTGTAGCTCCCTTCAAACATTTCACATGTCACAAAATGAAATATTATTTTAGTGAACATTTATTGAAATTCATGCGAACAGACTTTTTAATTATTTTTAATTTAATTTAAATTCTAAAATTATATGGAAATATTGTACAGATGGGGCACAATACAGGCATGTTTAGTGCTAAGTTATACTGGGCCCCTAACCTTCATGGGCAACGCAGCCTTATAATGCCAAACAAGGTAGAGTTCTCACGGTTATCAAAAGATACCATCTATCATAGATGCAACAGTGGATATAATCACATTTCCTTTCACCAAAATTTGCCCATTGGAATAGTACAAGGATAAAGAATTAGATGTGGCCACGTTTCTGTCATATATGATCAGATAAAGAATACATTTAATTACATTTGACACAACATAGTCAGCTATAATTAATTTTCTTCTTAACTTTTCCAGCACTCGTACAACAATGTGATGCCAGGCCTTCTAATTATTCAAGACATTTTTAGACGAAGCCACAGGAAATCGTACACGGGTAGAGGGGACTGTACAATTCTCAAAAAGACAATGAAAAAATGTAAAAAGTAAGTATTCATGCATTCTGTATTACTAACGTGTATAAGTCAAACATTGAATAAACAAAAAAAAAATTGATTAAGAAGTTCCGAAAGGTGTATTATTGATAATAATCAATATTTACTTTTGATTACATATATATAATTTTGTATAACTTACATTCATACATATTTATGAACATATATTGATTACATATATAGATAATTTTTTTATACACTAATATTCATTCTTACTTTATTACAATTACAATTTAACATAAACAAAATTTCATTTGTCTCGAAAGAGCCATTTCAATACAATTTCCAGATCCAGCACCAATGTAATTTTAAGTATAACTGTAAGAACGCCTATGAGGTGCTCAGTAGAGTAAACTAATATGTCGAGAACTTTAACTTCTAATATTCGTAAGACTACATTATCTGTGGCACATTATTAGGGAATAATACTAAGCAGCATTGCAAGCATGGATATAGATCTCGATTGTATAATGTGCAGCTTTCCTAGTTGAGGGATATAGCTACTATACATGTCTCTGATGTGCTATTTAAATGAAATTTATATAGGTTCTACGACAACTATATATATTATAAGATGCAATAAATGCATTGCTAGATTTCGGCAGATTTGTTGAACTTTTTGACAGGGGCTGGATAGATTTATACTTGAAATTTGACATTCTAAGTGGGCAGATACAGGTGTATTTTTTTTTTTTTTTAAATTTTTGTAACATTCTTCTAGTATTGTTGCTTAAGACTTACATACAGGGAGTATGTAGTACTTCAGACAACAGATGACGTCACACCAAATCTAATTGAATAGTCGTAAAGTGCGCCTCTTCCTTAATTAAACTATCCTATTTTGCAACATGCAATTAAATTTAAAATTTTATAGTAGGCCATAAAATTTGTGCGTTATTTTATGTAATAGTATTAACCAGTAGTAATCAATTTTATGACATTGTGTGGTAAGATTTAATTCCAATTTCAACCACCACATTGTCTGGTGAACTACCTACAAAAAAGCTCAGTCAATTATTATAAATTTCTCAGCGTCCCCCCAGGATAATCTTAAGATTCTGTTTTTGAAATTGACCCTGTGTCCCTGTTTACACGAATTCAATTAGTGCATATCTTATCATTGTAAGTAAATATAGTGTGCCCTTTAGAGGAACTGCAACCTTAAGCATGTTTATGAAGTTTCACATTAGTATTATACGATTCTACCATCTTGAAACAGTAATAGACGGAAAAAGTATCACTAAATTTTCAAATTTGAAGGAATCCAGGTTACGACAGCAGGATTTTGAGTTTATGCGATTTTTTTTTTCGGCAATGGCCACACACATTTTCTTTCAATTAGCTGTACTAATAATTCCAATATGTTACTTAGTTTTTTGTTTTTAATTATTATTTTTATTTTGGGCGTATAAATCGCCGTCGTCGATGTCGTCGTTTGAGGGTGAAGTATTGTGATCGTCTTAAATTAATAGCGAAATTGAGTTTTTAATGAAAACCATGTTTTGAATCCCTTGAGTAAGAACTCAGTAAATTATGTGCGGTATGAATGGGTTGATTGGAAGGAGATTGTGCTCAAAAGCGAAAAATCACAAGAGATTACAATCTTGGTATTCCGTTTTGGTACACTATTTTCACTACCGATACTAATGTTTCTTACTGAAATCAGTCAACCGCAACTGATGTTTTGCAGTTCTTCATTATTGTCTCTAATAATAGCTCTTTGAACTTAATCAACTATTTTGTAAGGTAAATCTTATTCCTTTTATTTGTAAATATGATCTCAGTAATAGATGGTTTTCTAAAAAGCTGACTGCGTTTTGCGACTTTTGATCGATATGAAACAAATGAATAAATGAAATCCTGTTTTAAAAAAACCTCTCTTATTTGTGGCTTATAAGTCATTTTAAATAACATGTCGTTCGCTTGCCCGATCATTTTCAATTACATTTTATTTTAAATTAACAACTTAGAACAGTTTATTACAATTAGACGAAAAAAAAGAAAAGATTCTTTAAAATGGATACAAAAACAAAATACGAGTACTGCAAACCAAATACAATTTGACAGGGTAAATAAAACAATAAAAATCAAACAAATAGAAAATCTACATTGAAAATCATTCTCGTTTATTTATTTTGTGCCAATAGAATAATAGAATAAATATTTATTATAATAAATATATACATAAAATAAATATAGAAGTATAAATGTAAAAACATTTCAACCTTCTTAACTAAGTGAAGTAAGAGAAAAGTTAGGTGAGGAGGATTGGAATGCAGGGGAAAAAGGAGAGGAAAAACCTGCAGCTAGTGTAGAGAGTTAGAGTAGGATATGTTTTAGTCTTCTGTATCTGTATGTTGTAGAAGGATCTGTAGGAGGCTATGTCGCGGCAATGGAAAGGAGTTTGAGCAGACGATTTTGGATAAAGGAGTGTACGGGGAATAATGGATGCAGTCTCCGTGGAGTGAGTCAATTCTAGTGCGTCGTGGAGAGTCTATTGCGAGTCTGAGAAATTTGTTCTGTGTTGTCCTGGAGTTTCTTGATGTTGCTACTACAAGTCCAGGCTCCAGGCGGAGCAGGCGTAGAGCAACATCGGGGCCTAATGGCTACTTTGTAGAGGAGGAGTTTGTTAGTCACAGTCATTTTGGAGTCACGTGAGAGAAGAGGAAAATTATTTACTATTATTATTACTAAAATTATTAATATACTATTAAGTCGTATAGCCAGTAAATTTTGTGCCAATATCATAATTAAGCAGGTAATGGCGCCTGCTTCTTCTAGGTAAACAATCTATCCCGACTATTGTTCTCTCGTTATATAAGATGTGAGTTGTACCAATGCCTAGGAAGAGAAAAATAATCCCTAGGTTAATTTATTTATTTTAAATTTAAGCGGTGTCAACATGTTTTATAAGTAACATTGGTCATTGAGTTATGAGAGGCTCTTTGAGAAAAAATTGTAAGGGCATGCAGTACTCGAACCCAAGGATTTCGCATCGGAGTTCAAAATGCACTTACCACTTAGCTGGCCCCACTTAAAAATTAGAATTTTCTTAAAAAACCTTTTCAATGTTCACTTAACTTGACGCCTTAACATCTTGTTTAACGACTAGTCGATTTTTATTTTATTCATGCTCCAATATAGTTTTATTAAGGGTTTTGGAAGTGTTAGATACACATCTAAGATTCAAAAAAGGCCTTCCAGATTTTCTGGATTTTTAACAATCTCTACTGAACTTAAGTGCAAGTGTAGGACTGTGAATGGTAAGACAGCCCCCTACTTAGTCAAGGATAATTAAATTCAGAACACTGTTTTTGTTCACATTAAAACTGCACCACAACTATATTATTGCCCAATGTGTAATATGGAGGTTGTGGAAGATTTGCATCACTTTTTGATTGAATGTCCAGCTTATGATGATCTAATAGGTAAATGCTTTAAAAAAAAGCTTATCTCTCCACTGTAGAGATGGTCGGTTTGCTGAATGGAAAAGATTGGATGGCACTAGTTAATTATTGTAAATCTGCATATTTACGCAGAAATACGAATATTATATAGATGTCATATTTAGTTTTGAGATACCTATTGAATAAAACTAAGGAGAGGAAATTTTGATTTTATCTTTTTGTTGTTCATTAAAGTGTGTATAAATTTAGTTTATTATCACCATAAGTTGGTTTATTTTATTTTTTGTTAGTACAATTTACTTATTTCATCTTTTGTTTTGTATTTGTATTTATTTTGAATATAAGTATATGAGTTTATTTACCCACTCTGTAACGGTTGTACAACCAACATAGTGACTTTATATAAATTCATTATATCAAGAAGTAATTTTTGTCAAATTTATGTAATTATAAATATAGATTTAATAATAAATTCAGAACAAAAATCAGTATTAGGTCCAAAACTTATCATTAGAATTGTCATAATTGTTATGAGAGAGTTTTTCAATTTTATTAATTTCCCGCCAAAAATAAAGAGTAACAAAAAAACAACAAAAAATAGATTATGTAAGAATGTATAAGGTTAAAGATGCAGGATGTGGGCCGCTTTACTAGTTCGAAACCTGTTCCAGTTTATGTAAGCTCTTAATTATGTCAGTGGGCACTTGGAGATGTTCTGGTCAAACCTGACCACACACCAAAAATTAATTCTCCTACACACGGTAAATATTTCCGGGGAGAACCTATGTAAAAATTCATTATCTCCGAGGTTTAAAATAAAGGTATTCCACGTTAATGTATGTAATGTGCGTACAATGTTTAACTGATAATGTTTTCAGCCATTTTTAAGAAAAATTCAAAACCCTATTCAGTATAGGTGACATCTGATTGATGGAATAATCCATATTGCATATATGAAAGACCACCCTTTGCTTGGTGAAAGGTAGTTACAAACATGCGCTCTCCTCCTATCTTCTTAGCTCAGATCAGAAAAGCTCTATAAGTTGCAAAAGAAGTGTTGCTGTTGATTAGTTCGATAATGGCTTGTTATAAAGTTAGGTGAGGAAAAATTAAAGCTAATAAAAATCTTAAGAGAATGCCACTATTGAGAAAGTCAGGCCGACTTGACCTACAGCATACAAGCGTTGTCTTTAACTTTTAGGGAACTATGTGACTAAAAAAACGGACTTCAAAAAGATTAAAACTTGTCAAGAAGACAGCCACTTGGTATGAATAACTATTTGATAATAATTTGGCTCAAGTTAAAATAACAATTGTTAAAGTTACGCCATTAAAGGCCAAATGATGAAGCACCACGAGAATAACTGAAAAGAAATAATTTATCGCAAACAAAATAATAAATAACCAAAGCAGTTGTTAAAAATCACTACTCTGAAGGTCAGATGAAACTGTAATCAAGACTAATTGCAAACTTAAACTAAGTAAAAAAATTAACACGGAAACTGTTAAAAGTTTTTAAAAAAGAGTTTATTAAAAATAGTTAATTTTTTTCCCATTTGTTGGAAAGTCTATCACTTTTATTTACTTACCGTTAACTACAAAATGTCATTTTCGAGGCGTTCTGAAGGAGACAGTACGTGACGCTTCTCTCGCAGTTTCATTACAGTGAACTTACATAATATTGATGTAAAGAAACATTTGGTAAAAATTTAATATTGGAAAGAAAAAAAATAGTTGGATGCTGAGATATGTAATCAAAAACGCACGAATACAGCGACCTAGCCCTACTTAAGAAACTAAGGCCAAAAATTAAAGAATACAGCCTCTAGTGTGGATTCAGATTGGTTAATCGATTTTGCAAGCTTCAACGTTACTTCATTCAGGGTTACCTGATAGGATTAAGTAAGAACGAGTAACATCCTAACTTTGTCCAAGGTCGGCTATTTTATGTTAAACTCCAAGTGGCGGAATCTTACAATACATTCTAAAGTACGTACAATAGAAAGCACTCTAAACAAGGCGAATATCCGTTTCTTCACCTAGAACTCTCTAAAATCAATTTTTTTTCCTACAAAAATATTTTTTGAAAAGTGATAGGCCTATTGCGGGTAGGTAGTGAAAAAGTTATTAAAGAAACCAGCTTGTGCTGATGTCGAGGCGATCATAAAAAACTGTACCCAAACAAAAACATTTTATAATGAAGTTTCCACTTCATTTTATAATTTGGAATTTTGATTAATTACGTTTGTAAATGTAAATATGGGTCAATCTCTTTGTCATATACATATTTGTATCAAAACAGTGTATTAAATAAATAAAATAAAAAATAGTTCCACTTCATTTACAAATTTCTATTAACAAAACGAGTGTCAGAACTGTACATTTTACTGAAATGTAACGCATAAGAGGCATGCTAGAAGTTCAGTTTAATGTAAATACGTGCAGATATTATCATCCTGATGAGCCACTTTAGAATCATAGAGTTCACCTTATAATTAAATATACTGTGATCGTACACGTGCTCATTTCTTTAGAATAGATCAATTACCTGCATTGATATGGGGCCTCTTAAAAGCAGCTTGCTGTTTACTTTAATTAGTTAAGATGATAGATTTTTACCCTGCATTAAATTGGATACTTTAGAGTCATGCTTGCAGGTGCAGTTAATATTATACTAACGGTAGATCAGTTAATGTGCTTCTTTGAGCATCTTAGAGACGTAACTTAGTAAATGCCCTAATTGAGGCAGTATTTTTACACATTGTGCTAATGTGGTACATGAAATTCATGTTTGTTGTTCCACTTAATATTTAATTAGTGGTAGATCTATTACTCTAACTCTAGAAGTGAATTGTTGATTTCTTCTAGAACCCTCCTTAAATAATTCTCCTATTAAAATGTTCTTTACAAATGTTTTCACTGGAAAGCCTTTTATGAGGATAGAGAAAGAAAAATAAAAGTCATGGAATAATTTCAAAGAAAAGCGGATAAAGAAGGGAATTCAAGCTTGAAGTAAGGCTTTTATAGTGTGGATTATAAGCCCGTGATAAGGCTTTGTTATTATTACTATTTTGGTACCAATATGAAAATTGCATAACTTAGGCATACTGGGTCGAGATATACAGTTACGTCACCACAGATATTATTTTTTGAAATATTCGTGGGAGATTAATGCTAAACAGTTCTTTAATGTCACAGACAAAAAGCAGTTATCAAATACTTTGATATTTTTATCTCTTACAGAATCTTTATTTCCTCTTGTTGCTCTCAATTGCGATTGCACCAAATTTTCTAAAACCAAATTTCAAACAGAAATACATTTTTTTGAGAGCACAAAAAGTATATGTGCTTACATAGAAAAATATGAAAAACGAGTGATTGTAATGAGCATAATTCTTAGTATAAATAATCGTAGCTCTTATTAAGGTTTCGAAATATGTGCCAAAACTACGGAAGTAGCCGTTTTAATTAATGGAATTGCCGCAATTTTCCTCAAATCTTTTTTTTTATTAAACCTCGTTAACTCTGTAAACACTTATAAAGTACTACCTCTATTATTTGAAACATATTCTCATGAAAATTGATTTCCGAGTGAAGAAAATATATAAGATAGAAATTTGAGAACTATAATAAGATAGAATCATGAGAATGTTAACAGCAGATTTGGATTTATTGTTTTGTTTTTACAGAATATCCAAACTTAAAAAAAAAAAAGTTTCAGCTGTTTTTGAGAAAATCGCATACAAATCAGCGAAAAACATCAGTATAGTCGCTACCACTGGTCAACTGATTTCCTTCTAATTGGTTGATATATGGAAAATGTTTGGGAGGGCAGTTGTATAAGGGTTGATCGTCCGTAACTTCACGAAAAAGCGTACCTTTGAAATACACCTAACTTCCCAATTTCTTCTTCTTCTTTTTAAATAATGGCGCAACATTTGCAAAGAGGCTCATAGGTATCTTTGAGGAAATAGTAGAAAATTGAAAAAAAAAAAAATAGTATTTCCAGTCGATTGTTCAAGGAGAAAAACCAATTGTAGGTAAGGTTAACCATAAAATTTATGCCGATGTTACATCCTTATAGATTACTGAAAACGCACTTAAGAAGAAAGCATAACATCAACTCTCTCTTACAACCCTTCTCAAATGATTTATATAGAAACAAAATTAGATAAAAGTGATCTCCCAACACATATTTTAGTGTCTAAACAAAGCTTTAAAAAAAATCGTTCGCCTTTAATAAGTAAAAAAGAGAAACTCAAAAACTGATATATAATAGTGTAAAACGGAAAAAGTTAACTAATTTTCAACAAGTCAGTAATTTTTGCTCACAAATAAAATTTTGTTAACTGTATACTGATTTTAGAAATGAAAAGTATACCAAATGACAATTCAGAGCAATGTTTAACTTCATTCTTCTCCGGGAATCTCATTAAAATGGATTTCTTTTGAAAAACGTTTTAGATAAAAGTATTAGGCCTATATATGTATAGATTGCTTCCAAAGTTTAAAGGATATCGTTGGGTCCAGTTTCACAAAATCGCAAAAAGCTGTAGAATCGAATGAGTTGGTAGGTAGTTTGCACGGGATCGCATTACTGATTTTGACCAAAACCTCTTTTCGGGTTTTCTGACCTATTAAATTTGAACTTCTTAAAGTTTTATGTCATACTCAAGTGATTTCATGACTAAGACTGTTTTTTTTTTACTGAAGTTGACTTTAGTAACAAGGAGAAGGAAATTGGGGAAGCTAATAGATCAAACTTGTAGCTGCTAGCTGTCTCCTACAAATTAACACGATTGTTTAGCGGTCATGAAAGACATGCAAAAAACACCGCTACTCCAAAAGTATTCCAAAATTATTTAAATGACTCCTTCAAAATCTGAGAATTAAAAATAAAAACACACATGTTTTCTTACCATAATTTACTAATGATTTGCAAGAATAATCGCTAAAAACCACTTTTCTGAAACCGTACTCAAATCAATTTTTCAAAAAAGTTAAACCCAAAGCTGCACCTATGGCCACTAAATTGTTCAAAAACTTGGAATATTAGGAACTCATTTAAGTCTTAATTCTATACAACTTCCACTAAATAAACCTTTAGAAGTAATCTAAGCACCACTCTACCTCAGACGTGCCCTTAATAGAATATTTCTGGAGAATTATTATAAATAAAAGTTGTACACCTTCAAATGTGTCATGTAATTGGAACCATGATAAAAATTCATTACGTAAAATTAAAATTGGTCGGGAGAAATTCATCGCTATGTTAGGATCAGATCCCCCCCAAAAAATAAGCATATAAAACATAAAGTTTCGCTATTATTGATACCAGATCCACAGCAGGGTTCTAAAAAACAATTTCCTAAACTCAAAACTAATTTTCCTGGTGGAAACGTTAAATCGAAAAACCGCACTTTCATAATTTAGAATACTTATAAATGGTAAATTGTAAGGTAAAGAAAATGATAAATGTAAAAATTGTCGCTAATTACTGTGAGCTTCAAGATTTACAAGATCCACATCTGCAAGGGGTTGACCAATGTCAACTTGAGCATTTTGTTGACTGCAAGTTTATATTCTGAAAATGACTTTTTTTTCTCAATTTTCGGAAACTTTTTTCTCGAAATTTATTAGGTATTGGTTTTTACAGAAAAAATTACAGTTATAAAGGAGTATTCGCCTTACATTATAAAGAAAATTTGGGAATTCTATCTTTTATAGACAAAGAGAAAAAAATCGTCAAAGTTGGGAGTTTTTCAACGTTACGCTTTTTCTTTCACTTTTTGACGATCAACCCTTATACAACTGTCCTACCGGACAGTTTTATTCTGAATTCCTATTTAACTGGCAGAGTTTCTTTGGCCTTATTTTGAAAACTCAACTTAGTAGAAAACTCGTAAGGCTGAACAGGTGAAGTCAAGCATCCTTAATAATAGATTTTAATTTTGAGCTTCTTCCTGGCCCAGCTGACAACCCATGTCTGTAATTACCACTTGGCAAGAAGATATGATTAATAAAATTGCCTATATTTCCAGTAGTATGCTCAATAGTTGTATAATCAAAAAATTTTTGAATTGTTAAGGTGAAAACCATACAAATTTTCTTTTAACCGTCTAGTCAAAACTGGCGTCCTGAAACTTATACTGCAAACAAGACCACACTCACTTCACAATAGTAAAACATCCAGTTTATTATAAATTCATTTATTTATTTCTGAATAAATTTCTTATAATCTCTAAATATAATATAATTTATTACAATAATATACTCTCTTAATATATATGTAAACTGTATGTACAAAATGATCATGCAGTACACCTGACTGTATGAAATAGCTAAAGATAACAGTAAATATAAACAAAAAATTGGCCGCTCAATCGATGAACATTGATTTTTCCCCTTTTTGTTAAATAAGCAGAAAAACACTAGGTGTTATTACAGGTCTGCATATTCTACAATAAGATGTAGTATCTAAAGGACAAATACTACACGGGAGTCAACCAACAGCATAATTTCTTCTCTCAACATACCATAGCAATTAACCTGCTCTCAAAAGAAAATTGACACAAAAAAATTCCAACACTGTATAAAAGACATGTTAAAATATGGGGTCACTGTCGCTAGTTTATAAATCAAACTGTTTATTTAGTAGTTTTACTTTAATGAGGTGTTAACTTATGACCAAGACTCCTTCCTCGAATGAGTTCTCAAACCTAAAATTACTCATTAAGTAAGAAATTAACTTTGTACTGACTGTAGCGGTAAAAGCTTACCTAATTAGCAATTAAAAAATATCGATTTAATTAATGTTGCAACAAAAGTAATTCTTCATTGGAAAAATGATTGAATATTCTTTATATTCTCTTATTGCAGAGGTGCTGGTGCACCCAAGGTCACTATAGATTTGACTTCAATACTTTTTAAAAAAAATAAATTTAAAACTTCTTTTTTTGCATTTTATTACACCAAAACTCAGACTCATAATTTACAGTTTCAGACGTTTGGTATACAACTTGTACACAATTTCTGGTGGACAGTAGAGGCTGATCAGCAGCCTTTTGAAGGAATAACGACCTACTTAGTTAGGTTCGCGCAGAGCTTGGAGCTTCCAAACGGATTGTGCAACTAACACAATACTTTTTTCCGCCAAAGTAAAAAGAGATTCCCTATAAATTGGGAACAATTATGTGTTTGTCTTAAAGCTACATTAATCACTTTTGGTTTAGACAACTTCTCACCACCATTGGAACAAAACCTTCTTGTGGTGTTGGATAACCGTTCTTAGGAGCAGGCCACAGCGGGATAGAGGTCATCCTCAATCTCACACCCCCTACTATTTTGTTGTGATGTAAGCAAATCTTCAGAACATTTAAAGAAAATATTTGGGGGGATGGAAGGGAGTATGTGGCGCTAGGGAACAAGATATCCCAAACTGTGGCTTCAATAATTATTCTCAATAAAATGACCAAAAATATACGGAGCCAGCGAGGTACCAGGCATCCTTAGAAGTAGCCCTTTCCATTTAACTTAGGCTTAGGAACGCGTTTTACCTTCCAGAAAGCCTTCATAAATGTCAGGTGGTGACAGGAGGAGTATTTGGCAACATCTTCCTTTAAAAGCGCCGTTTCGCCTATGCAATTATCATCAATCATCACACTTATCTGATAGCAACATTCTTCCACCAATTCTTTTCTTTCATTTGATACTCGCCTTGATACACGGGTTTTTTACTTGTACCTGATATGTTTCAAATGTTAGATCTTTACATGCCATAAGAAAATTGGTAAAAATTGATTTTGAAGAGCGTTATATGTTTTTAAATAAAAGAATTACTTACGTTTAACAAAAAATAATAATAATAATAACGAAAAAAAACATTATACATCGCCCTCACAATATACTGTGCAAACTATAACAGTATGTATCTAAACACGAGATAACAAGTACACCAATATTAAGTTTATATTGCATTAGCCATACATCATACTGTATAAACTATATTGGTTTAACGTGGCAAATAATATTTTTACAATAATTCTCTTAACACCTAGTGTTTTTCCACTGTTTAGACAGTATGGCTGTAATAGCGGCCATCGTTATTTTTCCCCAATTCTTTTTTTTAAACAACAAAAAAAATTAGGTTAACTCTAGTAAATAGGTTTAATTAGGTATTATTATAATAAAAAATAATTATCCCCATCCAAAATGGAACAAACTAGTCGCCATGTTGGACTATTGGAATTTGCTGAACCTTTGGTGTGGTGGTGGTGAGGGGCAGATTTCCGGCGACCCATTTAGCTCAAAATGCGCCGTCCCAAATGTATTGGATATTTTGATTTTAATTTAATTCTGAATAACCTAATGGCTGGGATGTGTCCCAGAAGACCAGTAGTATTCAGGAGAACACTTCGCACTCGCTTTGACTTGGCACTAAAACAAATCCCAAGAGAGCTGTATGAATGTCTCGTACTATAGCTCAGCTCAGCGGAAGCCTTCTCTCCTGCTTCTGATATTTCACCCAACTCACAATTTCGAGCAGTTTCCCTTGTAACGCCCAGGTAAAGTACATGTCCTAAATTTTAGGCCCTGAAACAAGAGTTCTAAAAGAATAAATTAGGCTCCAGGCGTTCGGACACCTCACTGAAAAAGTTTATTGTTTCTCAATTACTACAATACCTTGGCTCCTCAGAACATAGCTTGTGGCCTAAAATTTGAGCTCCTTTAATCAGGACTTCTTGGGGGATGAAATAAATGCTAGGCAACGCTTAAACCATTAACCAACGTAAACCACGGCGCTAAAAACTTAGAATACTCCTTAGCGGATTTTCTTTAAAAGAATTCTTAGCACATCTTTCTTACCCTTAAGGTCACAATGAAGTATTCCACAATATAAGAAAAAAAAAAGTTAAAATCGAATTCTCTACACCAAACTGAATTATCAACTTCTGATGATTCCGAAACCAGACGGATAATATCAGCGACATTCCTCAAAACCTTTGATCTAGGCTCTTGCCATAAGTTAGGGGTCTTGATAATCCGCACCCAACCACCTTAAATTCAAATCTCATTCAAATATTTTGTCACTCCAAACTTCGACAAATTCCATTAATGAATCTCTTTCTTCGTCAGTCCAAAGGAATTTTTAATCCCATAAATTTTTTTTACAAAATTTATTCTTAAAGAACATTTTTATTGGCCTTAAAAGAAACAGCCTTAATAGCCTTAAAAATGTATGGCTTTAACAAATAATAAAGGAACAATTTAAAATTTGTTTTTAAGGAATTAGCGAAAAACAAAACAACTATTTAAAATGCCTCAAACTTAAGCACAATTCAGTCTATTTTTTTTTATTCACATTTACTTTTTAAACATTGGAGGCTGCGACGAGAGCTTAATGGAAAATTTGGGTTCTGAATACTAGGTTAAACCATTTGGGGTAGGGCTCGATATAGTAGGGTGAAAATCGTCCATGCGTTACTTTGTAAAACAGTTCATTTACCTTGTTTCCCAACTATTTCTTTATTGGTAACCTTTACTTCCCCTTTAACCCCCTTTGGGTTTTACCATTTTAAGGAAAGGTCGATTAAATGTCAAGATAAACCTTAAAAATACAGGCGACTCAGAGTCGATAATTTTTTTAAAATTATAACTTTATAAAAATACGATAAAATATATACAAATATAAAAATATTATAAAATTAAATAGAAATTAGTAAAAAAGAAGAAGCTACAATGCCACAAACATCCTCGCCGAAATAAAAAAGGAGATAAAGAAGGCTTTGTTTCTTATCAGCTGCTTAGTTCTGGTGGTGGTATTAGAAAGTCATTGACTTGATACTTCATAGATGGATCTTAACAAAAAGCTACAGTTTAAAAATTTAAATATAAGGGTTGATTAAACGACAAAAGGCACACAAATCGATAAGTACCCAACATTTCATTCATACTTCATCTCGTAATTTCAGCTAGTTAGAAACGTTCGAAAAACTTGTGTTTAATTCAATTTTCTTGGGAGAATTTTCCGAATAAAAATTAAAGGTATTTGTAGGAAGACAAGAAACTGAACTCGATTACAATACTTTCTCTTAAGAGTGGTAATAAAAATGAAACTGCGTTATCAGTACTTCTCCCTAAAAAGGTAAAAGAAATTAAACTGCGAATACGACAAGACTGCTTATTTTGACGATGGACGATCAACCCTTTTACAACGGTACAACTGGTCAGGTTTTAATTTGTTACAGAGAACGATGCCTACATTTCCAGCAGAAAGCATTAGGTCATTCAACGAACAATCTATTTTTGCATTGAGGTGAAAAATTTGTGACGTTTCTTACACCCTAGTATATCAAGCTTCGATTCGAGCAAATAAAAAAAAGTTATATAGACCGTTTAACATATTTTGGTATATTCTCGAATCAGTCTTGGACGTTCTCGTGATCTGTCCCTCTTTGAAAGAAGAATATGGAAAAGAAGAAAGGAAAAACAATGGCTGGACTTTTTACATAACTCCTGGAACCTAAAACTCAGATAAAAAGCAGGATTGAAAGGCTGGATTTCAATGGTTTTGAGATTCTTAAATGCAGATGTTATCTAGATTGCTTCTTATTGAGATTGACCTGACTCTGAGGAACAACTGAAGGCACAAACCATACGGGCAGATCTAGCAGACTGCAATACATTATTTTCTATTTTAACCAATGTAGCATGCCTGTTTCGGACTTTCATCCATTATCAGAAGAAGATGAATCAGTTTGGTGTAGAGATTTCGACTTCATTTACGTTAACGTCCCGAACCACTCTTGCTGTCTGAGTCTCAGTGCTAGACGCCTTACAGCTTACTAGAGATGCCTTGCCTAAAACATCATTACTACGAATTTCTTCAACCCATAAGAGGAATGCAACGATGTGTCCAAGAGTTTAGGAAGTAAATAGTATGTTAGTAAGTAAAAGTAAAGTGATCTCACATTTTTTCCAGGAAGGGCTCTGCTACTAAATTAGGTATCATGAGCTGGTTAAGGTTTTAAAAATATATTTTGCAAGTGAGAACTTGCCCCACTCTTTCGCTTTTTTTTTGTACACATTTGACTTAAAGCCTGATCTCCCCGACTACACTATAGTACTACTAGCTTGTGGGTGGTATTTGAAGCTTCCTTTGAGTCAAGCAATGGATTAAATCTTAAATCGCATATAGTAGCGGTCCCATATTAATACCTGTATGCAAACACTTGGCATTTAGGATTCCAAAATATGGGTTGACTGCGCATGTGGCTAAAATGTATCGCCAAATTTGGGTAGATCCAAATCGATCAAAGAATATTTTGGTATGATAGTCTGGACGATTGTGTAAGTCAATTCAGGCTTAAAACTGTTAATTTAGGGAACGGCTACTTATAACTACCAGCTCCGTCTTTGGCCATCAGGTGTTTGAATGTGAATGAAAACTTAAGCCCACAGAATGGAAATGGGATAAATCACACCTTTTCATCTTAGCAAGGATGGAGTTGCGAGAATGACAATGAAATCGAGATATTACGTTCACTGGTTAAAGTACAATGATGTAGATCATGATGCTATTATGAATTTATTGAGCAAGAATTAATGTATCTGTATTTTTTATTTTTTTGACATTTATGGTTCAAAAAATGCGAGGGAAGAAAATGTAAAACATATATTGATAGTGGGAACTTTCTCCACTCTTGGAATTGGTGTATCTACACTTCACTATACTTATAGCCTCTGTACAAATGGTTGCTTTTAACCAGTTTCTATTAATAAAATTTATATTATTTTACTACTTTTTCTTAATTATACTAGCATCAGAAAAAGTTTTAGAAGCGGGCCCAGACTGCAATACAACAATAAGCGTGAGGCTCCTATCCACTTAATGAAGGGCTGGAAGCAAATCCTTTACTCGCAACCATTTTTCTTACAAATAAAAAGTAGCTATTCGTGGATTATTACAAATCTACGCCTTATAACCTCTACACCAACAACTGCCTTCAAGTTTTAGGAAGATATGAAGCAGATTTGAAAAGTTTCAACTTCAAACACATTTTAGTAAAGTAAGCATCCATCTTTTTAGGCGGGGCTTAACGTCCCAACTACCAATTAGGTGTCGTGGACAGAGGCGGAAGCTCATACTTTACTATAAACAATTTTTTCTAACAAATAAAAAGTAGCCATTTGAACTGGGGACCTCCCACTTACAAAGCCACTTACATGAACACTAGACCAACATCCGCCCCTGAGCACACTTTAGTCCAGCCAAATATTTCATTTCGACCCTCAATAAAATTCTATCAGATGAGGTGACAGACCGTCGCGGCACATTGAATCCATTTCTATCAATCAGGTAGAATGGAATCCGTGGCAGAAGGCAGCCAAACATAAAGGGTGTTTGGATCACGATCCAACTCTGTGTTCAATGGATCTACATCTTGTCGCATATTTAGATTTAAGGGTATTTGCGCTGTTGCTAACAGGCTGCTATCAACTTGCTCCTGTATCTGATCCGCCACACTATTGCTACTATTACTATTGTTACTACTATTACTACTACTATGATTATTACTATTTGAACTATCAACATTCTCTACAATACTATTAGCTATATTGGTTGCGTTTGTGGCAGATGGATTGTTGTGGGTCATAGTACGATCCTTGTTGTGTGTATTGCGATGCCGTTTCATGTCCGACTTGACGCGGAATGGTTTATGGCATATATCACAGTTGTGTGGCTTCTCACCTGCACAAAACAAAAGTAATTAATCAAGTAGGCAGTAAAGAATGAGAATACTAGAATACTAAACTAGTATAATAATACTAAACTTATTAGCTCTATAAGATAAAAATGAGCAAATGGTTTGCCCAAAGAACTTTAAATCCCAAATTGGCTTATTCTACACACACACACACACACACACACACACACACACACACACACACACACATACATACACACACTAAGATTAGACTTTAGCCCTACAATGCTTAGAAGTATTCCACCAGACTAGTAAACGCCTCTAATAATAAGTAATATTTAAGCGGAATATTATCGTACGTTTGAGCTTCCATTACAATTCTTACCGGTATGTATACGTCGATGGTTCACCAAATATGAAGACGCTCTAAAAGTCTTACGACAGTATTCACACACGTAGTTTTTTTCACCAGTGTGAATTCGGCGATGCACGATTAGCGAATACTTGCGTGCAAAATCCTTGCCGCAGAATTCGCATTGAAACTGCCTTGTTGTAGAATGCAATGAGGTAATATGATACTTGAGGTCGCCCCACTGGCGGAAATTCCTTAAGCACACATCGCACTTGTATGGCTTATCACCTGAATGCATTCGCATATGCACCTGCAAATAAAAATAATAAGATCATTAATGCTCTGCAAATTATATTGGTGTACACTCACACACCTTCATCTTCAAAGCTCTAGTAAACTATTACTTATAAGAAACGTCTCCGATTTTCACCTTACAATTCAAACATTGTTTGGTTTCACATATGTAGCTTATTGCTGGAAATTAAGCCGTAATTTTCTATTAATTGAAAACATCGTGAGACAACTATTCGATATACGAGCTACCTATAAAGTAAAGTAGTGCAAACTTTCCGGTTTTGTCTGTTCCACATTCGTAAACTGAACCACATAAACAAAATTGATCATAGAGGAGATAATCAGAGGGCGCCATGCCTGGGACGAAAGTTGGGTTTGATCTAGAAGAAACTAAAAATTCTAATCATTTACTTTGAGGACTCAGACGTGACGAGTGCAATATTTCTACTTGAAGAAAACCTCTTATAGCAATAATAAACAGCCAAAAAGTCAAGTCGACTTGGATACAGTTTGATGTAATTTCAGAAGGTAGGTAACACTAAACAACTGGTTAGTAATAAGTAGCTTGAGCAACGAGAGCATTCAGAGAAAATGCACCTATTTTTCTAACCCCTAGCTACTAATTTAGTTATCTTACCCTTAAAGCATTTGCTGCAAAGAATCCTTTGCCGCAGACGTCACATTGATGTGGCCTACGTCCGGAGTGCGACCGGATGTGATAGAGTAAGGAGTTGCGATGGGTGAATGTTCTAGTACAATGAGGGCACTGAACCGTTTTTTTACGTTTTTTGCCCTTTTCGTCCAGATCTTTATTGAAGTTCCCACTAGACTCCTCTTTCACATCGTCCAGAATATCGTCATCATCAAGATTCAGATCGTCAGATAATCGCCATGATCTGTGAAACAAATATATTGGGTTGGTGCAAAAATAATGCAGGTTTTTGAACTTTCATCTTTTGTTTACTTCTGCTTGCCAAGTAAACAAAGATAATCCTCCAGTCTAGGTAATGGATTATAAACAATGTTTATTAATGTTGTTTTCCCTCAAATATCAGTTTAGTTTGTGTTCCATTTTGTATGAGTTAAGACCTCCGATATTCACCATGTCAAAACAAGATTTTCGTCAAATTTATTTTTACGAGTTCAAACTTGGTCGAAGTGCGGCTCAAACTGCGCGTAACATCAATGTTGTTTGGGGTGAAGGAAGCATCAGTGAATGTACAGTGCAGCGATGGTTCCAAAAATTTCGTGTTGGAGATTTTGATCTCGAAGACAAGGAAGGTCGCGGTAGGCCCTCTGTTGTTGATCACGACCATCTTAGGGCATTGGTGGAAGATAACCCTCGCAAAACCACTCGGGACTTTGCGAGAGAAGTTAGTGTTGACCACTCAACAGTCGTTCGCCATCTCGAACAAATTGGTAAAGTTAAAAAGCTTGACACGTAGGTACCTCACGAATTGACCCAGAGCCAAAAACATCGGCGTTTTGAAATTTGCAATTCTCTTCTGTTGCGCTACCAAAATGAACCATTTCTTAATCGAATCGTGACATGTGATGAAAAATGGATCCAATACGACAACAGGAGACGGTCAGGCCAGTGGCTGGACAAGGATGAAGCACCAAAACATTTCGCGAAACCAAACCTGCACCCGAAAAAAGTAATGGTGACAGTGTGGTGGTCTACTGCAGGTGTTATTCATTACAGCTTCCTAAATACTGGCGAAACAATCACGGCTGAAACATATTGTCAAGAAATTGACAAAATGCATAGGAAATTGCAAAATCTTTGTCCAGCATTGGTGAATCGGAAAGGACCAATTCTTCTTCACGATAACGCCAGGCCACATATCGCAATGCCAACTCTCAGGAAACTTCAGGAATTGAAATATGAAACACTTCCGCACCTTCCATACTCCCCCGATCTCTCGCCGACGGACTTCCACTTATTTAGACATTTGGACAACTTCTTAAGAGGAAAAAATTTTAGGGACCGAAGTGAAACCGAAAATGCCTTCCGCGAGTTTATTGAGAGTTTAAATAAAGATTTTTTAGAAACGGGAATAAGAATGCTTCTGACACGTTGGCAACTGTGTTGATAATGATGGAACATATTTTGAATAAATAATCTTAGTTTTATACAAATTATAATTTTTTTTTTGGCATATAAAAACCTGCATTATTTTTGCACCAACCCAATAACATCGCTTTGACTTGAGTCATATTAACCAAAGTCTTGCTGTGCCAATAATTTCTCTTAGAAGGTAGTACATTTACTGAAAGCGAACTTTCAGAGTCATCGTTCAGTTCTCTTGATATTACACAAATAGGCTAAGTTTTTACATTGTATTAGATGTAAAATTGGGGGTGTACATGCTATTTCCCTCAATAATGGGTACTATCTGTACATAAATACTTAAGCACTTTAGAGACAAGATTGAATATCTGTAAACTGTAAGGATGGCCCTTAAGAGGTGCACTTTTAGTTACTCTTAACAAAATAGACGTGGAGTTTCGTTCATTGTACTGCCATAAGGAAACTATAGAGACATGCTTGCTACTAACCTCATTTTAATTAGAAGACAGACGTGTGCAATGAATTGAATTTGAACATTTTAGAGGCATGTTCAAGGCTAAATTCCAACTTAGTACCACAAGTACACTAGCTAGTTACCTCAACTTGGTGTCGGGCTCCTCGTCGGGACTTGCGGTCTGTATGTTTACCACATGCCTGATCCCCTCCATCATGTCCTCAGGTTCGCTGAACTCTTCGATGGTGGGGTGCGCCGTGGCAAGATGCGACTCCAGCGCCTTCTTTCGACGAAATATCCGGCCACATTGATTGCAGTTCAGAGTCGGCTCCGCTTCCAACTTCAACACCTGCACATTATAAATCCAGTGAGGAATTCAAATTCGCAACTTCCCCTCACTGAGAACATCAAGGGTCCTCACAAAATGACTTTTTTGTAGGTACCCGAAATAATAGCCAAGACTGTACCTGCATGGAGTCAGGCTTGACTGAGAAGGTTTCCTGGACAATTGACTGACCGACCGCTCCGGTTGAGTACTCCAGGATGTGTTGCTCATTTATGTTTACCTAGAGCAAAGAGCAGTTTAGTAAGATTGTACGGACTTTTTTAAACTTAGCGCCTTTACTAAAATTTATAGCTTTACTGTTAGTCAAAACTAACGCAATACATTTTTTCTTTCAAAACGAAATTCTTTGATATCCGAAACTGATGTCTATATTTGAATTATTCAATCATGCCCACGAAGTGACATAATCTGTTCTTTCGGATTTTTCAAATGAATCCACTTTTCTCTGCACTTTCTCTAATTGGGCATCGCTCTTTCTAAATATTTGTAACCCTGAGCAGCCCATATCAAAAAATTTCTATTAGGAAAAAAATAAAGCTAATTTTGAAAAGCAGCTTATTTTGGCAGCAATATATTACATAGATGCATGTTAAAAGTCCACAATCAGGTATGATAGGCACTCTGTTAGCTGGGGCACCAAGATAAAACAAATCCGTATGGTGATAAAGAGAGAAAGAAACTCGAGTTAGATACACAGTACCTGTATGATATTTGGCTCGTAGTGTGCCTTGAGGTGCTCAAAGAACTTAATCTGGTCGATGGAAGTAACACCGCACAGTTCACAGGAGAAGCCCGCCGACAAACTATTACCGCACTTCTTCAGGCCACAGTTAATATTCTGCCCGGTTACATTTCCGGCATTTGGATCATCCTGGATGCTGGCTACCAGATTGGCGTCCAGGCCTCCACTACCAGGCGCCACAGCTGAATCTGCTACCGAGCCGCTTACCGGAGCCACCACGTTGCCGCCGATATGGCTCGCACGGTGGCTCAGAAGCGCTGATTGTGAGATAAATGTGTCACCACATTTTAAACATTTGTACCTGAAACCATCAGCAAATATTAGTGAGTTTTCTAACTAAAGAAAGTACAGGGAAGAAATTAGCTCAGTGATAAGTGCACTAGATTCCAACACAGAGATCGTAAGTTCGAATCCAGCTACCGGCCTCAGATTTTCTCTTTCTAAGAACTCTAACAGCTCACTGTCCAGTGAAGGAATGCAATTACAGTAACGAGAGAAACTTGCCCCAGAGCCTGGCAGCGCACTGAAAAAAGCTCCTAGCGCTAATGACCTCAGATGTTGATATGCCTTAAATTTATGGAAAAAAACAAAACAAACGTTCCAAGTCTTACATTCTTTACATAAAAATATCACAATGGCATAAATTTTATAAAAAATTAAATGGACATAAAAGTTTAATTTTTAAGAAAACAGATTATTTTTACCAAACCTTCATCATAAGTAATACATTTACAACTTACCCTTTGCTTAGTGTATGTTGATGTATTGGCATCCGACTAATACTGCCGCAGTTCACCAAAGGCTGAGTCTTTAACTTCCTGGGTATCCGTTTTTTGTGCGGCAAACTCCTACGGGATGATTTCAGATCTGATTCGCACTCAATATCGGGTTCAATGTCATTTAGAAATTCCTGATCGCTGCAATCTCGGATACTGGTGTCACAAATGATGTCATTTTTCCGTATTTTACAGCTGTTGTTCTTTGTGATTAAATCCTGCTGAAAATATTTAAAGGAAGTTTAATACTTCACATCATGCCAGTGCCACAATGTGGAAGACACAGAGTTATAAGGTTGAGAACAATGGTGAAGGACGTAATTAAGTATAGAAGATGCCCTTATTGTATAACTAAATAACTGCTTATCTCTTCTGAGGTTAGACCCAACATGTGCGCTCTGAACCTCATCTCACCAGGCTTATTGCATTGCATCATGATGCATGATGCATTGTCATGACAATGCCCTCTGAAAGACTAGTGGAGCAACAATACTGAGAAATCCAATTTACTTGAGGGTAGGAGAGATTGAAGATGTGCAATAGCTCAGGTCTTTTGCACGTGCCAAATTAACTTTGGCAGGTACATGTGTGACACAATACAAACTACAGAACTACAGTGAAGCTGGAGCTCAAATACACGAGTCCAGCTCTGTACCTCACAGGTTTAATGCTACACACCACAGAAATGTCATTGTGCCTGAGTTACAGTGCTGAGAAGTGCTTGGTTAGTCTCGTGAAAAGGGTCCAAATGAAGTTTAAAAGAGCACTATCGGACAGATCCATTTGTTACACTGTGATTGGGGCTCAAATATCTAAAAGCCAATTTTGAACTTCGCCGGCTTAATAAAATTATATATATTGAAAAAAATAAATAAAAAAATAAGAGGCACTGCCGAAGTCTTGATAATGTTCTCTCGCTGAACTTTTATTTTACTGTTTTCTATTATATTACTCTTTATAAAATAGAACTACGAATCAATACTCACTTTTTGGTCCTCTGGATTATCTACAGATACTAATAAAGGCTTGTCGTAACGGTTTCTAATTAGCTGTGTTGATAACACCTTTTTCAATGGAGGCAATCGCATCTCCTGAAATTTAGAGATAAATGCATTCATTATAAGAACATTTCAGAAACAAAAAACTGACTCCTAACTAAATTTGAGATAGCAACAAGTGAGGTAGCTAAGACTGCTGAAATAATAACGAGGATATAACAAAAAACTGAACTTTTTCTCCAAACCTCTATGTACTTTCTCACAGTCCACCAACAAACAGCTCCTGCTCAACCTTTTTTGCCTATGTTTTTATCTATTTATTAATAACACTACGATTAAAAAAAAAAAAAGACGATTCTTGAAATTCGAGCGATTTTGCGCTGTCTTCTTAAATTCAGCAACTATATTTCTAGCTTCACAAAAATGTCATAGAATCAGCACCAAAAAAAATCTTGAGAATTAGGTGTCACACTCAATGATAATCTACTCAACTGAGAACGCGTTACATTTTAGATGGAACAGATCCTTCGTTGGATAAAAAAACGCTTCTCGAAATAAAAACAAGAATTCTTTATAGAACCTCTGCCATAGTCTATAATTTCTCGTTCTCACACCAGGTCTTGTCTCTGAGTGCAAATGGAACTCATAAATAACACGTATTTCTGACAGAACGAGAAAGTACAAGATTAATTCATAAGGTGAAGAACCACATCTAGTCCTAATCTAGTAAATTAGTTAATACCTGAATTGGAGCCGCAGCAGGAGGTGTAGTCTGATACAGCTGTGCATTCTCATCCTCAAATGCCTGAAAGTAACTGGAAACCATGGCTGCCACAGATGGTTTTTCAATGTTCACACTTGGCAAAGGTGATAATGTAGATATTGTTTTAGTGTTGAGCAGATCCGTTGGGAATTGTTGCTTCTGTTGATGAACCAGTTGTACAGCTACCAGGGCTGCCGCTAAACGTTTATCCTCTTCAGTCAGATCATTTCCTAATAATTCCTCTTCGTCATCGTAAAAATTATCAGTTGTATTTGCCGTTTGTACACTGCCAGCTGCCGCTTGTACATTTGGATTAGTAGTACTATCATGGGATTGATGATGCTGATGATGTGTAGGATTCGCATGATTAAAATCATTACTAGTAGCAAGTTCAACTACATGATGATTGCTCAAAATCTCCTGCGTTAGCTGTTCATTTACCAAATGTACTTTATGTAGATTCTCAGGAAGTCTGTTCAAATTTATATATTGTGAACTAATTAGATCTTCTGTGTCTTCATCATCTGGCAAAGCACCCAACTTAGTGCCGTGTAATCTGTCGTGTATGTTTACTGAATTTAAAAGATCACGAGCTTCCATTATATTTGTATTTGGTCACAACTTAACAACCATAAAGAAAAATAAAAAGACACTGAAACATACTGGCGCACTGTTAAAAATAAAGTAAACAAATGTGCAGCTAATTTTTCAATTAGAAGAAGGTATTTTTCATGAAACTACACACTAACAATGTATGCACCTTTTACACAAAAAAATCTATTTAATAAAAGGCAATACTAATTCAGTCTGCAATCTTTAAAAAAAAGATTCCTTGTACGTAATTTATACTGAAAAAATAAACGCCTAAAAGTAGAAAACACTGAGTCTAATATTGTAAACCAACCATCCGAGTGAACTGGAATGAGCCGCTTGGTCAAAACTTCGCGGCCATTTTTATGAAACACATCAGCTGTGTTAGGTTCAGTGAAGTTTTCTGTCAAACCTTTCTGGAAGGGGCCATCGTTAATTTTTAAATGTGATGTAAGAATAAAAATCAGATGAACCTTCGGAAAACTTTCTCTTACTATTCTCTAGGTTCTAACTAGAATTCTATTCAATGTTAGCATTCTACATTTTATATTTTCGTTTAATATTAATAAAATCTGTACATTTTGGGGAAAAGTGTCGTCCCATTATCTCAAAATCCTTTAAATTTATTTCATGAAATGAATTTCGTACAAAACCGATAGTGCACTGAAAGAACTCCAGTGTCCATAACCAAAAACGTTTACGCGCCTTTAATTAAAATAAATAAAATCCTAATCAGAATAGACAGTGTGCGAAAGTAAAAAAAAATCGTTCAGATTTTTCCTGTCAAGCTACTTCCCGAAAACTCAGAATTTTAGGCTGCATACTTTACATTCCCTTAGAAGGAAGTGGAATGGATGTCGTTAGATTATAGTTAGGTTCCCTGGTTGGGTCCAATCTAATTATAAAGTTTCAGTTTTCTGCAATTTTTTTGAGATATTTTCTTCATATAAACACACAATTTTCTAGAAACCACTTTTTTTAACTCAGGTGATCTCAAAATAGATATTTCCTCTTGAAATTCGAAATTGAAAATTTGACAGGATGGCTTCACTTTCCTTACCTAAATTTAAATCATTTGTAAATGAAAAATGCTGTAAACAATCGTACTGTGTCTAATTACATTTAACACAATCGTGCAATTTAGTATTAATAATATTAATTAATTTATGTTCTCAACTAAATTGTGTGTAGATGACAAAGGAAACTTCGTTCATATCTCCCGAAAGTGTTGAACATTTGACTTATCCTACTTATTATTATAAGAATCCTATTATAACTTCTTTTTGGTAGTGCAACTAAGGTTCTGCGGTACAGTCTTCGAAGTTCCAAGCTTCTATATTTTTACTTGGTGGTGGATTTTTTCATATTTTGCTTTCATTACAGCTCCAACTCAGCCGCGCTTTTTCAATAATTTCAATGTTATTCACTTCTTACTGTTGCTATTACTGCAGTATTTCTCATATTGCCTTTCACAGTTTTATCTTAAACTTAGGTGTGAAATTCATTTTATTACTATTGAGCGGACATCGACCAGGTTCTATCTGTAAGAATGATTCGCTTAAGTCAAGCGGTCTCTATGTAATTACAAGTTTCTTCCAGTTACAATAAGCAATAAGTATTAGTTAAATTCAAACCTTAAATAAATACATTAATTTAATTTACTAAAAAATAAACATAGGTATATATGTGCACAGTGTGATCTTTTTTATCGACTATTTATAAAGTATATCGAATACGTATTGGTTATTACAAAATCGATTTTTTTAGTGGTTACACTTTTGTATATATGATGCTAACGATAAAGTGTTTGTGATTCTACGTGTTTATCTTTAAGAAGTTCGTTAGATGTAGATCAATGAAGTTTAATACAACTATTTGCAATTGCTTTATAAGCTATTAATTTTTATTATTATAATACAATTAATAGAATAATGTCTGGGAGAAATGAATGTCGGATCTACGTAGGCAATTTACCGCCGGACATTCGCACGAAAGATATTCAAGATCTGTTCTATAAGTTTGGAAAAGTCACTTTTGTTGACTTGAAAAATCGTCGTGGGCCACCATTTGCTTTTGTAGAATTTGAAGATTCTAGGTGAGTCTTTCTTAGCTAAGAACAAAAATAACTTAGATACGATGTAACATTTTATGAAGATGTATACATTGTGCATCTTAAGGAGCACCTTATTTGGTCAATCGGATTGACATTTCCTGACTCCTTCATTCCTGTTGTACAGATTTTTCAATCGTCTTATGTTTCATGGACCAGTACTTTCATTTCTGTTTCTGGATAGTGTGTTTAATGTAAATGATAATGGAAAGTAGTGTACCCGCGTATTTATAGTAATTGCTTGAAAGCAATGTCGTAGAAGCAAAATTTGTTCCACTTGATGAAAGATTAGCCACAGTCTTAAATTGTCTCTATGATTCTAAATCTACCACAATTAGTTTACAAATTGAAAAGCTAAGATCCCCTGGTAACTTACAAATAGCTTAAGTTTTTTATATCATGAAGGGTTTGATGGATAAATATTGATTTTTAAGGAAATAACAAATTGTCAATATTTGAATTTAGCCGTCATGTTCTACAGCGTTAGAGGTCTATCGGCGACTGCAGCTGTGATTTCTTTGATGTTCAATTATTTGAAGCATGATCATTGTTTTGTTGCTTGTTTCACTGATTTTACTAAGAAGCGAACGTTCTTTTAATTTTTTCTTCTCTGATAATGTTTAAATTGATTTTAGTATCCGATATTATTATTCTCCCTTTTATGTTTGGTCCTTTTATAATTTGTCTTCAATGAGCTGTAAACTTTCACTTCTTCTAAATTTAACCGTATCAATTTCTATACTGCGGTAAACAGTTCAAACTTTGCACAGTTTACAGACAATAAAATGAATTAATAATTTTCTGTGTTGAATTGCCAGCTCCGAAGGAAATAAGTCATTGATCAGAACAAATGATGCCAGATGAGGTTATAAGCTGAGTGAGGTAAGCTGCTCATTGCTGTCAAGTTCTGGGTTAATGTCTGGGGTCGTACTGGACTAATGTTGGGTGGGTGGTTTGGCCCAGTAGTTATAAGCGTGGATTTGTAAGTGGGTGATCCCCAGTTCGAACGCGGAGTCACTTTTTATGTGTTCTCGTAACCAAACTTTCGCGCTTTTACGTCGAGCCCCGCCAAAAAAATTCGGAGATTACCTTTCACTCGTTTGCATTCCTATAGACATATATTTTTAAGCCAAAGATACATATACATGCTCAGTAGTTTACAAATAGAGATGCAAACCTCGGTTTAGCCATTTAGGGATTACTTCTTGATAAATTTCTTTACAAATTTTCCTGGTTGCTTCGCATGCAGATCATTTTCTAATGTCCTCTTAGGTTCATTAAAATTTTGAATTCTACAGGCAATTAAATTAATAATAGATTGAAACACACAGAATAAGCATTTAAATTAGAATTAAGTTTAAAGAACATTTTATCAAATATAACGCATATGTTTATTACATTCACAGCTAGTTTACTAAATGAACAATGTCCAGTGGTTAATAAACATGGTATAACTGGAAAGCTAAACATTTTTGTACTCATGCCACTATATTTTCCAATATTGGCTGCTTTTAATATTAGTTACTTGTAATATATTAGCTCTCCGGTTTAATCACCTTACAAGTTACGAGGAGTTGAGCATTAGCCTCATTTCTTTTAGATTTTGTTTTGTTTTGTAAACTCTGGCTTGCAATCTTCCAGAACTCTGACATTGATTTATTTTCATGATATGAAATTATCTTGCACTTGCACTGTTCGTTGGTATGAGGTTCTCGATAACACGAGATTTGGGTCATTCAACTGTAATCTTCTTTATTGCCTATTCTTGTACCAGAATAACCAAAATTGATTTGCAGTACTATGCAATAATTACGACTGCCAATCGACCTCCTTACAATGAATTCGCGCTATGATTTCAAACTAACAAGAAAATTTTCAAACTCATTCAATCTTCTATCTACACAGTCAAACAGATTAACAGTGCTTTGTCTTTCTCTTAACCTGTTTGATTGGAAGGTGCCTGTTATAACAAACTAGTCTGGCGCCTACTCTAGTCTGGACTCAGTTCAGCAATATATTTGTAGTCTTTTCATCTTTAGAGAAGTTCCTAATTAGGTAACCTTGGTTTCTTCGAATGTCCGCAGGGATGCAGAGGACGCTGTGCACGCTAGGGACGGCTACGACTACGATGGCTACAGACTGCGCGTGGAGTTTCCGCGTGGGGGCGGTCCCAGTGGGTACCGGGCCCGCGGCGGCGCTAGTGTTGGCAGTGGTTTGGGCGCCCGGGGGCGGGGTCCGCCCGCACGCCGCAGTCAGTACAGAGTTATTGTCACAGGTGAGTCACATGGATGAGTCGTTCTCGGAGCATGTCCCTATACTTCCCGGTCAGTGCAATGTACATGATCTACCACTTATGTTAGGGAATTATACCTTACCCCTAAATTGCTAAGTCCATAAAATGTTCAGATCTACCTTCTGTTTAGAAAGAATTTCATCCTTGACTTTCCCCCTAAGTCAATAAAATATACAGTCTTTCGCCTTCATGAAATGTCTCAAACGAAGTGTTTTATTTTTACAGGTCTGCCCCCTTCCGGCAGTTGGCAGGATTTAAAGGACCACATGCGGGAAGCCGGCGATGTCTGCTTTGCTGATGTTTTCAAAGATGGCACTGGTGTTGTCGAGTTTTTAAGATATGACGATATGAAATATGCTTTTAAGAAATTAGACGATTCAAAATTTAGATCCCATGAGGTGAGTTGGTTGTCGAGAGTGTAAGTAGATGCTCTATGATGAGCAGACTTATTTTTAGCTAAAGGTTTCTTCATTCCAGAAGCGAGGATAGTTCCGTAGTCAATGGGGGGAATAAATGAAAAATTTATTTTGATTTATTTACACCCAGAATTGTTTTTAGTCAGGATTTGTAATTTAGGAGTGACAAAAATAAAGTTACTTTATAATACATAAAATTAAAATGCAATAATAATGATAATCTGAAAAGATAAGTGACCTTAGTAACTTCCTGAAAGCTTAAAAAATTATGTTTTCTGAAATTTAATTCCACTAAAGATTAAAACTAAACAACAAGCCACGATATAGTAGGATAAAAAGAATTTCAGAGATAGTAAAACGGTGATTTCATTTAATATACGTATAATAAGTATTTGTGAATTACCTATCTCAATTCTGGCGATGTGATTAGGAGTAGTTCTAGATAAGTGCGGCAATGTCCAATATAAATTTATTTACGCTGTTTCTAACGTATTCAGTTAACCTTCATACCCTTGAGGGAACAGCATAAGTTAAGGTACTTTTGGATAAGGATTCAATTAGTATAACGCGCTTGGTTCCCAAACATTGGATTGAAATTTTAGTTTCAGTTATTATCTTTTTTCCGTGGTTACTAATTGTTTCAGTAATCATCTTTTTTTCCATCTGTTTTTTAGAGTTTGTTCGATTGTGAGCTTTAAATTGTTTACTGCCATAAGTAGTTTTATAAGTCCTTCATTATTTCAAGTATTTGAGAAAACAGATAACTGATTCACAATTTTAGATCAAATCGCACGGAATAAAAAAAAAAACTGAATTTTAGTTTGCTAAGTACAATAAGAACTCAATAGTTTTATAATTCCTAGTTGTAGAGAATGTTCGCAAAGTGTACACACTAGATGTACTACATATCCTCTTTCCATTAGTAACACTGACCAAGTCTTACAAACACTTCCCGTTTACGAAAAACTACCATAAATTTTTTTAAAAATGTAATAGTACAAATTTCAAAGAAGAAATTAACTGCAAATCATAAATTACAAAATAATTACGTAATTAAAAAAAATTATGAAATATAGCTGAGCTTTTTTTACAGTTCTAACGGAGGGTACGTTAAGAGATGTAACAGTTATACAGTTTGATTGTGCTGCCGGAATCCCGTAAATGACAAATTTTAATCAACGCATGTTTAATTGCAGGGTGAAACCTCCTACATTAGAGTTAAGGAAGACTATTCCGGCTACGGAAGTCGGGAGAGTAACGAACGAAGTAGCGGAGAGCGTGGTGGACGGTAAGTTACTAAGTTGTTTTAGGGGTCTAGCTCTTTAGAGCCTAATAAAGAACGTTTTCGCTTGACTCTTTTAGACTGCTCAATGAATCGATATGGCCTCAATTTGGTCAGACAAATCAAGCGACTCTAAACTATACTTCAGATTTAGGTGATCTCACATTTGAAATTTCTTTAATTAACTCAACTAGCTGAAGGGACTTGTCAAACTGGACTAAACACTCTTAAGGGCTGTTCAAACTTTGTGTTGCATCAGTTCTTAAACAAAAAAAATTGTAACTATCATCTAAAAAACAGAACTGTGTTATTCCATTACTAAATCTCCTCTACCACCTAATGTTTTCTACATTGGTTGATATTAGGAGCTAGGCTAAACACTTTTCAGACTGAATAGACTTTGCAATAACCTCGGTGAGTTCACCACCTTTTTATTAGAACGAAGGTTGTTGTCATTGTCAGGCCGACTGCATGTTTATGACTCCATAGAAATGAGCTGTAGAGTTTATCCAGACTAAATTTAAAGCTTTAATAACTAGCTAGCTTAATTAACATATGTGTTAAGAGTATTTACTGTGTTACAGATCGAGAACCAGGTCATATTCACCACGGCGCAGAGGTTCACCAACGTATTCACCTGTAAGGCGCAGCTACTCATCAGCTTCTCGCTCGAGATCGCCCTCTCGATCGAGATCTCGCTCTCGATCATAGTTTCAATAATGAATTACAAAAAATCCATTCCAAAATTCCATTTTATTTAGGATTAATTTATATTAACTGAATTGTAAATTTACACGATTTTTATAGTGGAGAGGTATTTTACTGGGGCTCAGAATGTTACTGAAACTTATCTAGGAATTTGCCTTCTCGATCATAATTTCCATAATTCACTCTGAAATTGTATTTTATGTTTTGTGTGTACGAGGTTAATGAAAAAGTAAAGGCAGTTTTATGTTTCCAAAGGAATGAAATTGATGGGTCTTACGTCACCCCCAGTATATCAAAGTGGTGTGGAAATAGACGTATCCATAGCGCTCGGACATGAAAGTGTTGCGTTAGCACTATGGCTTTTATGTTTTCTTCTGAGGTGCATGTTTTTGGTCGTCCTTTGTCTTTGCACTTCGGCGTTCCACTTTGAAGTGGTCCACCCTTCTATGCACTTTTCTCTGAGTCATGGTGCTAGCTACGTACTGTGTTAATAGTCGACCGTGAATTTCTGCCGGATTTAGGTATCTCTGGCCACAGAAATCTCACGATGGCGCGTTGTTCCTCGACAGTGCATTTATAAATGGTTCATCTATAAGGTTACCTTTCGCTCTGCGACAATCGACTGAATGGGACATGGATGTATACACCTTCCACGTCATTAGTATATAGGTAGGCATAATCTGTCTTCGTTTATACTTTTAAAACCCAAAATTCCTGTACTTATTTATTGATTCACTTTCATTCATGATTTTTATAGTTATATATTTTATAACTGAGATATTTTATTTTGAGTGCTAAAGAAACAATTATAGAGTAATGCATGTTACTCCCATTTAAATCTGATGGAAAGCTCGAAGTTTTTGTGTGAGGTTCGAATAAGGTTTATTTTACACCAGGCTTCCGTAGAGTTCACTGGATATTAACGGAGATTACTGATCCTTAATAAATCTTACGAGCATTAACGAGCATAACTAGGCCTTGCAGAAAGTTATTGAACTACTGAGCATATCTGAAACTTGATAACATTACTAGTTTCCGCTTCGGCGAAGTTACATTACTATATAACATTACTAAGCCTTACTGAATCTTTCTGGACCTTACACTCACGTATTCTTCTTTAATGAACTTTATTTTGCGTTATTGAACTTTCTCAATCTCTCAGAGTGTTAGTACTCAAAATTATCAGCTTTACTAAAACTTTGAACCTCATAAAGACTTATAGAACTTTACTGAACCTTGAGCCTCTAGCAAAAACCTAAGTTCTATAAAATTCCAGTATCTCAATTGTGTATTAAAAACAAACTAAAATTTGTACGTAAATAGAGTTTATAAATTTTGGAAATAAACTACTTGAAATGAATTTTAAGTGAAAGGTTGAATTTTACTTGGCGATTTAAAAAATGACCGCATTTTGTTGGAGTCTGAAGTATTCCGAGTTCAGTTGTTTACTGCTGAGAGATAACCCTGAAATCCGTCGATGGGTTCACGGATGTTTGGATTTCTAGCGGCTTAAATAGTTCCTCACACACTTGAGACTCCAGGTATGTGGCTTCAGGAAGCACATTCTACAAGCCTCCGCAACCCTCGGCGAGCAATGATCCTCATCTTACCTATAGTTTCAGTATTTCCAAATTCCATCTGCATTTTGGATTTTTAGCAGCAAATTATGCCTTAATAAAGAATTAATGTCAGAAATTATGTGTAATTTAGTTCCTTCAGATAACTGAGTAACACTAAGCTAAAAATCCAAATCCTAATCATTTAACTCTTTTATGAGCATACATAGATCTAACATTTCAAATTACAGGAATGAACGTTCGATTTTTTTTTTTCATTCGCCAATACATTTAAAATTTTTGTCACTTTAATTAAATTTTTAAATTTATTATATTGTCCATAGTGTATAGAAAGGATATTTGTAATTACTGGTGGAGTTCTTTTGGCCGCCATTTTAAAGCGCTGGTATCGTTATGGCTCATTCCTGTAAACATTACAGTTTAATCTTTTTACTTTGAGTAAGCTCTAAGTTAATTGGGTTATAAAAGTTAGGCAGGTAAAAGTAAATCATTTTCTAATACCGAGAGGACACCAAAATGAAACCAAAGCTCTTGTTGTCGTTTAATTCTTTAAGTGCTATGTACTACTGCAGAGTCGTGCGAAGACATAGCGTACTGCTTATTAGCCTCGCTGTTAATACTTAAAGGTTTTTTGTTACTGCGTTTAAAACGTTTCTTTTTTTGCAGCTTAACAGTTTTTTTAAATTACTTTTAGAATTGTGTGTTAGCAGTACTTCCTGTTTGAAATTGATTGTTTATTCGAAATTTTTCGCTGTTTCTTTAATATTATAACTATTCTATTAAATATTTAATAAGTAGCGGTAAATAAAATAATTTCATTTACTTGTGTAAAAGGTTAACTTTACAATGGTTATTTATGTAAAAATTTGAAAACAAAGCGGTAGCCACAAACTTACGGAGTTTTTTCCTGGATCTTTTTAAGTGACATTATTAAAATAACCTACTAAGAAATCTGCACTTATTCAAATTTCTTTAAAATTTATTATTTTGTCCTAAAATAGACTACTGAACAGTCTGCCTATATTTAACATTTACCAAGAAATGATGAAAAAGAAGCACATATCATGCAAGCGTTGCGTGTAATTGCTACTTCCTCTTTCATATTTCTCTTGCTAAAAGTCCGTGATTAATGTCGCATGGTACGTCAGTGCCTTATCCAGCAGGCTGCTATCCAGATTTTAAAGGCGTTGGTGGAAGAATATAAGTTAAGAAGTATGGGAGAAATCGCATGTGATATCTTCTATTTTCCACCAAGCATTTCCAATCTCTCGCCCTACATTTCACATTAGTAAGTTTTAATAATTTAACCATTAGAATTTGATTTCCGCTCATGCTGCTCTTGTGATGCTGTAAATTGTTACGAAAAGTGGCTATTAATAACAGGGTCCTTAATAAAATGATTCCCTTATTATAATGTATGGAAAATTATATTATTTGAGTTAAATCATGAAAATAAGCAAAAAGGATGCTTAAAAAAAAATTTACAGTTAATAAAAAATAGAAATGAGTGGTTCCTGAGCCAAACCGACATTAGCGCTCATAGTTCGTTGATCTACCACGACCAATAGTACATAATCAGGAGTGACTCAGTTATGCTTTCCACTTCTATACACCATGTCCTAAATTTGAAAATTGAAATTTACAAAATAAAAATTTGAATATTTTATATTTTTATGTTTTTTATTTAATGTCATTTTGTTTTTTGAAAATATAAACAAAGATGTTGAGAAATAAAATTTAATAAATTGTATTTATAATAAATGCTTAGTTTTTATTATTTCTTACAGCTTGACAAGTACAACCTGAAAGCACTGTTCTTCGTGCTTCACTGAACTGGATTGTGTCTTAATTTCAAGGGTTCCATTTATCGATTATTCGCCCTTGGGCCGAATTGTCTTGGAGACTTTGACCTAATACTACACTGTACACAAAACTTAGACTGTGGAGAGCTCTGATTTTGGTCTTCGCTCCCGGTAAACTGACCCGAACAATTTATTACCAAGGCTCCTCTGTCGAAGGACTCCGCTGAGGTGCCACACTGAATAAAGAGAGAGGAACTCAGGTAGGGGTCTTTAGATCGACTCTGCGACAAAGCCCTATCTCCGAGGTACCGCTGACATGGAGCTTTACCCATCGATGCCCTAATGAATAGGAAGGAATCGATTTAGCATTTCTGATCTCTTCTTTAATTATACTTAAGTAAGTTTTAATAGTTAACATCAGAATTTGATTTCTTTACATACTGCTGTTACGTGGTACTGTAAATTGTTATGAAGAGTAGTTATTCTCAATAAAATGAGTCCCTTATTATAATGCATGGAAAATTTACAGTTAACAAAATATAGGAATATGTGGATTCTATGCCAAAGCGACTTGAGTGCTTATAGTTCATTGATCTACCAGGACTAATAGTAATCAGATAGGGTTAACTAAGTAGTTAAGGAACTAACTATAGCTATAGTGTGTAGTAGAAGACGTTATGAACTGAAATATTTTTTCATGTACTAATTGAAAAAGTGTTTATTTGAATTATACATCTGCTATTTCTGTATCGTGTTAACAGCTGGGTCTTAAGATTGGTCATGTTTAGGGATGCTAATCATTCATTTTGTGTGTAAATCTTGTTTTAGCAATAAAGTTTTTCCAGCTCGGATAATGTATCTTGTTTTGTCTCCGGGGCGAGCTTTTCGCACTTTCATAATTGTTACTTTTAGACAATGCACATCCAGATCTAACTTAATATCTGGTGGAACCAGCTGTCTAGTGATCTCTCGAAAATAAAATTTTACACACTGGTCAAAATGGTTAGCTAATGAAATTTCTGCAAAGCACTTGAAGTCTGACGTATAGATTCTCAGTGAGCTAGAATTAGCATTCAAAAATCTGCAAAATAAAAATAATCTGTAATGAAAATATGTATGTGTTGTTGATAATTAAAAATTACTTAATTACTAGATTTAGTTTAAAAAAAAAATTCTACTGATTGTTTCTTTAGATCTTGCTGTGATCTCGGCTACATTTATCAGTCTGTTCTTCTGTAAATTACCAGAAACTTGCAGTACTAACACATTAGTCTGGACCACAAGATTTACTTCTGCTATGTCAAAGGGGATTCAGAAATGGTAGGGTTACAAGAGATTACCTGTAAGTGCAAGACCCAAAACTATGACGGAATCGGTGAAACACCTATTTGGGATTCGAATCCATCTTGTTTTGTACATCACTACCAAGACCACTTTAATAAATCTAGTGGCTAGCCACTGCGCTTATCTGTAGTAAGAGAAAGAAACAGGTGCAGTAAGAGTATGACGATTTCACCCCACATTTATATATGTATAAACGCTGACTAGTGGTACTGATTTTTTATTTGATTTTTTTGTTTTGTTTTGATAAGTAATTAGGCTTTTTAAATTTCTTACTTATTTGTTAAATTTAGGATGTGTGGGCCGAATATAATATCAATCTAATCTTACGTTTCACGGTCAATTCTTAGATTGCATTCTATCTGGTGCAAGTTAAGCAATTCCTTTTTAAGGACCGGGATCAAACCGCTCAGAGTCTCCAAATTCTTAGAGCGTACTCTCATCACTGGATTTGGATCTCTTAGCTGAAACATCAACATTGTGGTAATGTAATTTGAATATCGATGTAAATTTAATGCAAATTGATCCCCGAATACCTTCTAAAACAAATTTTCACCAAAAAAGTTTTAATTAAATGTTGTGGCCTTCTACTTCAGTCCTTAGGACATCAAACTGTAATATTACTAGAGATTATTGCCGAATTTTTTTCACTACGAAATCTCAATGGTGAAGGAGTGTAGCCTGCTGAAGAATACTAGTATTCTTGTTAATATTCAGAATATTCTTATTAATGTTATTATTAGAATCCATGTTAACAGAAAATCACTTAACCGTATGTGTATGTGAATTTGCAGACTGTTTTTTGATGTGATTTTCTTTCAAATTAAAATAAATATAGATTTTTCATACACAGCACAGTTTCTTAAAATAATATTTTCTTTAATATATAATAATTATACTTTTCTTTCCATTTATTATGATTAAAAAGTTGTTTTATAGAATTAACATTATGCTTGAAACCGTATTTGATGGGTTTGACGTGGTTGCAAAGTTCCAGCCATCTGGTGCCATGAAAATGACCAATCTAACGCTGCTGTACTTTTGAAAAAATTGTATTATCATTAAACAGAGTTGTAGTAAAAGAAGTGGTTTTGTTTCAATGCAAAACGTTTTACTTACAGCGAGTATGCCAGAAATCATGAGTTTTCTCATCAATGCTTTACTTTTTTCTCCTTTTCTTGCGTTATGCAGTTTTACCTTAGCCTCATCTAGAACTTCTAATACTAAACGGTATCGAAAATTTAGTAACGCCAATTTCGCCTTTCTTCTCATTTCTATTAAGTCCCTACAAAAATTTGATGTAAATTGCAGTTTTTTTTTTTTTTTTTTTTAAACACCAGCTGTTTTGCCTACAGTTTAAACTAGATTGTTTAACTGTAGAACATGTTTTTTCATGATTATTTTGTTATAAATTCTTGTTGTTAGTCCAAGGACCGGCTTAATTCTGCCAACGCGCCCTTAAAAATAATTGAATAAAATAGAGATATAACAGAAAACCCCTTTTGTAGCGAAGAAATCTGCTTTTTCTTTCCAAAGATCTGCAATGAATTAGCCACTCCTAAAATAAGCAATTCCTTCCATTTAATGTTTCCATTTTTCTTAAACATATTTTCTATCATTCTGTATGCTACGCGATAAAAGAACAAAGATGATCTATAGCAGTGCTGCTAATAGCTATAGTTGTAGGGCCTGGGTTCATTTAAACGTTTAACATATGTCAGATTCATTTGTAGTAAAATCGTAAGAATATTTCTCAAAAAATATTGGCTATAATTTATCTTTAATGCTAATAGTTTTTTTAAAAAAACTTATAAGTGAAATAATTAAAAATTACTAGGTGTAAAAAAAAAGCTGTGTTTTACTCTTAATCGACAAGATTGGCCAAATTCCCCAAGAATACTTACATTGTGTATCGTTTGTAAACCGCAATTAGCTTACGCTCGAATTGTAGATCAACTTGATCTTTCGCTGCGTACTTTTCTCTTCTAATTTCATTTAATTTATTTTTGTAATCCATATCTTGGTATACAAGGCGTGCGTCTCCCATCATTTTGATTTTATTCGATAACATATCAATCTTTAAAAAAAAAATTAGAGGTTTGATAGTATAACTTACTTTTTTTTAATGCATCTTTCTTAGTAATGTAACGGCTGTATTTTTTACTTTTTATTTTTTTGTCAAAGCGGCCACTAAAGTCAGATTGAAGCCGTGGCTATAGTTTAGTGAACTAAGCTGGAAAATAACCCCCTAAAACTAAAAATGAAATAGAGCAGGTTCTTCTTTACTGCCTAGCAATTTGTTGCGACTACTTTCTTAAAATCTACATACTCCTTGATCAGCACTATTTACTTCATCAACGATCACCATGATGAGGGCCATGGAGATTTTTATTGTTAGCAATTATATTTTTTATAATTTTCTTTTGCTATTAAATTGTCATGTTAGAATTAGAAAGTGAGACTTCGGTAACAAGTTTTCAGCTTCTCTATCATGAAACAGTGTTTTTAACTGATTGGTCGTACGCATGCTACGGTATAAAAAGATAACTCCATTAAAATTCAGAGACGAGCCCTATCACCCAGTGCAGTCTATTAGTACGTGTTTATACAGTTCCCCGTTGCTAAAAAGCTAATGATTAAACGCAAAATACTGTATAAATTTTATTTTCTGCTTTTAAATTGAATTTTGTTAAAGCCAGCCACAATATATTTAATCTTTCAACAAATAGTTAGAAAAATATTAAGAAGTAATGGATTTTAATTTTTTGGTATCTCAAACTCAGGCTTAGTTTTCTGTTAAGCTGTAAAACCGAGCCTATAAAAAATAAATAAAATAAAAAAGTCCAGAATGAAAACATTGCACTTATTAAGATAAACATTTTGAATTTTCAACTCTCTGAATCCATCGTTGACTTAAATTTGAACATATAAGAAAACTTTCGGAAAATCATGTATAAAAACCAAAAGATCTACATATGATTTTCCTCTAAGGGGACTTTTATTGGAAATTTACTTGTAGAAAATAACTGTTTACCAAAAAAAGAATTTTTGTATAAATTTTATTAAGATTTATAGGATAAATTAAAATTTAACAGCAGTTCCTAGACATTGAGGCATTTTCCATCACGATCTAATTTCGTGTAATTTATCTCAGTTTCACTTGTACGTATCCAACTTTGTATTTGTTATTAGTTTAATCTTTTTAGTTTTTTTATTAAATTTATTAATCTTTTCATTTTATTATTACTGTGTCTAAAACAACTTATTTATTTGTTAATTAAGTGGTTCTAAATTCACACACATTTAAAGATAAAAATTATTTCTGAAAAAATATTTTATTTGTTCCATTTCTAAAGGTACTAAAGGAAAAGAGGTTTTCAGTATAATTTATCTAAGCACTTATTGAAGTAATTTCAACTTTTTAAGAGTACCACACTTCAGTTTAAACCTTCAGCATTGCAGTTAGATTTATTTATTTATTTATTTTTTCAAAGCCAAATATTTTAAATAAGACTGGAATACGTAATATTATAAACAAAACTTTATTAACGAACCTACCTTTCGCTCGGCGGCTCTGGGTTTATATGCACGTACCGACCGATAGTTGAAGTAACCAATGATATCGTCTTCTTCCTCTTCATCATCGACAACAAAATTCATTAAATATAGTAAAGCGTCCTGCATTTCTTCCCATGTAATTTTAGTTCCCATTTTATACAGTTAAGATTTTTTAATTACATTTTAAATAATAACAGGTGCATTGTCTAAAATTTTAAACTGTATCATGTTGTTAAAAGAAATCGTTACTATTTTCTTGAATTTACTTGAATGTTAAGGAATTAAAAAATGTATTAGAGGCATGGGTACGTTGCTATGTAAATGCTAATTAATTTTTCTAAAATTAATTAATTTTCAATAATGTTAATATTAGAATTTTTTTAAGATTTTGTAATTATGTTCTTGAATTTACTGCTACATTCGGATTGCTAATGAGTTTTATGTATGTATATATAGTTATGTATACAAATATATTTACAGTTATATATATGAGTTACATATATATATGATGGCAAATAAGAATGAGCTTAGAAAAGTGAGATAATGTTATGAGTAATCGGAGATATGATCAAAACAAACACCAACGATACTTGCTTAAGTGCTGTCGAATATTATTATGAATACCTAATAAGAAGCTACATTAGTCATGATGGTACCAAGAGTTTGAAGGAACAGGCATGAGAAATATTGAAGACAAGTAATGCCTAATTTTTTTTTTCAGGCGATCTTTACTTTTAATTATAATTTAGTTGAGAATTTTTCTAAAAAAATATTTTTTCTTCACTTCATTATTCCGAACTCGATAAAAGGCAGGATAAATTATTTTGGAAGTGGAAGTATCTCATAAAACTGTCCGCAAGTTATGGTGCTATCAGCAAAAGCATTGGAAATGAAGTTTCAATAAACAGAGCTTTTAGTATTTTTAAATTTAATGGAAGGAAGTCAATGAAAGAATTATGGTTTAAAAGATGCTACTTGGAAAGCATACCGGCCACTACAGGGTCAGAAAACACATGCATCGCGTGGGCCTAGTGGGGTAGCAGTAGCGTAGGCCTTAAGGGTCGCCCCTATTAGAATCCTATCTTATCTTACTTGGAAAGCATGGCCAAAACATCCTTTGGAAGCACCTAACAAAAATATTAAATTTAAATTTTCTGTAATATTTTGTACTTGAGTTACGGATGATGAAAACACACATGTAGAACGAGTGAGAGTGACCTTTTTCGGACTCGAAGACCTTCAAAACTTATATGGCAGGTGATAAATTTAAATTTAAAAAAAGCAGTACGATTGCAGTATCTTCTCTTAAGTAGATTAAAATAAAGCATAAGTCTGTTGAGCAAACCTAGAAGTTGTACACTGTAGAAAACCCATGTATGTAAACTTGGAAAAATCCATTAGCTCGTGGTTCCGGATAACTTTAGTGTCCTTCTTCAAGTACACAAATGAAGTTCTAATTGGGTTTCCAACAGAAAACGCCGAATCAGTATAGTTTTATGCTTTTTTTTTTTGCCCAAGTCAACCAATAAAATAACATACATTTTAACAACAACCAATCATCCAATTAATTCATCAGAAATATTTAATGTTCTTTTTTTTATTTTAAATATGTATTTGTGAAATACATTGTTTCATATAAGTATCGATGTGAGAATAATCCACAAGAGTGTCTCGAATGATTTCTCGCAGTATGACCGACCATTCATTATTTAATGATTTCAGCTTCATCAACGTGCATAGTGTCATTGAAATTATATTCTCTAAATGTATTTTACCTTTTTCACGCCATGTTGAATATTCCTGGAACATTAAAAAAATAAATAAATAAACAAGTTTGGTAAGTTTGTTATCTTATAACAATTTTTGAGAATAATGTGAACGTTTTGAAACAACATAAGTTCATACTGTGTACGTATGAAGGATATACTTTAAAAGAAATAGTTGGTAAAGTGAGTCAGAATGCTGCTAAATCTTAAAAACTTTTCGTGCATTTTAAAGTTTTAGCATCATCAAAAGATGTAAACATTAGCAAACAACATTCACCTGCTTATATCACAATATTTCTATGACTAGGATGGTAAGGATAGATTTATAAATGTGTAAACTGATATGTTCTATTCTTTACCAGCAAATTCAAAGATAAAGCATTGAATATCATTCTGTATTCAAGGAGGTTTGAAATTTCTAAGCATAACCGAGAGATCAGGGTTTTGTAGCCCTAAATGTGATTCGAAGAATCTCCTACCTGATTCATGTTTAACGTAGTTACTTAAATATACTATAATTTTATTTGTGAAAGATGGTGGAAACAAATTGTGATAGAAAAACAGCAAGGAAGGTCATAGGATATGTAAGAGTTAAGTATAATCCAATGCAATGAACTCAATGAATGTATAAAGTCAAAAAAGAGACTGCTGAATATTTTTCTATTACAGAAGAACCTTTACAACAAAAAAAAAATGGTGAATTGGAATGAAATCAAAAGTTTAATTACTGAAAAAAACATTCAGACAGAAATTTATTTTAATAAAAATTAATTCAAGTTAAGACACAAATGTTTTAGACTTTACCTGCTTGGTTTTGCGCCATTGCAATGCTTCCTTAGCAACCACAGTGCGGATAGAAGGTTCTGTTAAATCTAACCATTCTCTAGGATGTGTCATAGAACCATTCAGTTGTAGCCGGTCAAGTAATGGTTCCAATAGATTGTCTGGTAGGCAGGAAATCACTACATCGCTTAAACCACGAAATTCTAAGTCGCTGGTGGTTATTTCAATCACAGTTATCTATTTATACAAATATAATAACTTAATTTATATTTATGAGGATAATTTTTAAGAATTATTAGTTAATTGGTGAAGGTAAGGACAGTTATTGAAAATCTCTGTAAGGATGGACTATAGATCAATACTGATGGTCAGCAATCCATGGGTTAGAGAGTGAAAATTCATGCCTCAGGAGAGTCCAAGGGACAACCTGCAAGGAAGGTCTTGAAAGAAAATTTTCGAAACAAAGGGAGGTGAAATAAATTAGGGGAAAAACATTTCTCAGAGCTAAAATAACAAACTTAATAGACCTCAGCAGTCAAACATTTGAACTTAAACATTCTCCGTCGCATATCTCACTGATTACCATTACTTCCACTACTTGGCTCATTTTATCGGGGAGTGCTATTAACTGAGCCGGTAAAAGCAGAATGAGAACTGTTTAGATCTGAACTTGTCCAAGTGTAGTATAATTTCCTTCATTAGGCAGCGCGACCCCGCGTCTTACCTGAACGCTGAACGGCTCTTTTTGCTGGTTAGGGTATCGTCAGTAAAGGATTTGGGCATCACGTTCAACTGCAAATTGGATTTTATGGAGCACATGAATAGGATAAGAAGCAAATCTCTTCAAATGCTTGGGTTTGTACGTATTTAGGAACTCGAGGAATTTCTCTGACAGCCGTTCTTATATCACATTATATAAATCCCTTGTAAGACCCCATCTGGAATATAGTTCAGTAATTTGGATTCCGCTTTACAAGGTACATATGGCTTCTATTGAGGCTGTTCAGAACAAGTTCTTTTGGTGGTTAGCTTGCCGTTTGAAAATACCTAAAGAAACCCTTATCTATTCCGATCTACAGCTCACTCTCTATATTCCTCCACTTGTTCCACCAGAAGAATTTATTATGACCTCTCTTTCCTCTGCAAACTTCTCCATTCTCAAATAGACTGTCCTTACCTTCTTTCTCTAATTTCTTTTAATATCTCATCCCATACTACACGACATTCTTCTCCTTTCAATGTACCGTACTGCAACCATAATTACGTTTTTTACTTCCGTATCTTTCGTATGATGCGGACAGTCAATCATTTTAACTTAGATTTCTTTGGCACAGATATACAAAATTTTCTAAATAAAGCCAGATTTCAACCATTTCTTTGAACTATTTGTATTGTATAAATCTTCACCATAACCTCCAAAACGTAAAATAAAATGCTAAAACCTAATTATAAACCTAAACATATATACTGTAATTATTAATTTATTCTAACTTTCTTGGTCCTACTTTATTATAATTGAACTTAACTACCTGGGTTCCATTGATATGTTTTAATCCCCAGTGTGATAATCTGTAGATAGCGTAACTTCTCCAAGGCTTGCCGTGAATCGGATTGCCGACAGCATCAATAGTGAGTGCGGTCAGCCCTTGTAAGTCAGCTAGCGAATTTATCTGACCAAGACAGCTAATGTTTGTATCAATAAAATTGAAATATTCAGCATGAGGAAAACGTGTTTTCATTTTACTCATAACGCTGGCCACATAGTTGTAATCTAATGATGAAAATTGTACAGAAGTCACTTGTCTAGCTTTCCCAGGATTCCATGGGCGATCGATGAATCTAAGCGCTCCTTGGCCAAGTACGCTTAATAAGTTTCCATTTATTTCAATAACATAATCACCACCTGCAAAGTATGACAAAAAAAAGAATGTCCTCGTTAGAAGAAAAAAGATGGTCGCCCATACTAAAGTGCGGCTCCAACTGTTCAAGTGCCAAAAGCACAATTTTATCCAAATCAATTGTACACATGGTAAAAATTTCTGTCCACGATCTTTTAGCATACCATTGTGATGTTCCTTTTTTCTAGATTTTTGCTTGGTGCCGTATCTTGTATACTCCTTCAATCCATCTGGCAATGTCTTGTTGTCGCTGACCAATTTCACTGGTTGTAGTCTAAAACATACTTCACCGCCTTCATTTTCTGACTAAACGAAAAAAGAAAGCATTGGTATTGTTTTAAATATAATATTAGGAAAGTAAGGCTATGACAGTAAAATATCTTGGAAATGTAATTAGGTCTATATTGATGGACAATTTGTAGAGAAGAAATATCAATATTATAATATTGATGATGTCAAAAAGCAGTAGGCCTCTGTTAACCACCTTAAATATTAAGTCAATAACATTACTATACAATTTTATTGTAGCATTACAGCAAAAAAGAAGCAGTAATAATAAAGATGTAAGGGGCAACAGATACTGTTACAACACGCAGTTAATTTTATAACAACTTACTATCACTAAGACTGACTAAATCTAAATTGAATTCAATTATCAGAGAGATTAATCTAAAAAATATAAAATCAGAAATAAAGCACATGGAACGCGTGAAATTTAAGCAAGCATTTATATATTCTTGATAAATGACTGTGTTTTTTTTTTAAATAATATGAAACAGACTGGACTTTAAAAGACATTAAAGTAAACTGAGAATCAGGTACCACTCTAGAGTTTTTAGAAGGGATTTAGCTATGTGGTTAGCGTATTGAATTCCCACGCAGAGATTCCGGGTTCGAATCCAGCTCCGTAGATTTTTTTCTCTTCCTAAGAGCTTCTTACAGCTCACTGGCTGGTGATGGACTGTGACTGTGTGTTGGTAACGAGAGAAAACTGTCTAGAGATTGGCAGTGCACTGCCTTTAAATTTTTCTTTATAAAAAGTATCTCTCGTTTATTGTTATTACTAGACTAAAGCCCGTTCGTAAAAAAATCCAACTCTCATTAGAATTATGAATAAAGTGCCTATTAAACTGATACTATTTCAATACCAATTTAAGTAAATTTTTCCCCTATCTCTGACCTTTATCGGATTTTTGTCTTCAATAGAGTTTGATTTATCATTCTGTCTTAGAAACAATTCAAAACCAACTTAAAATATCATCTAGTGACTGTAACGGTTCACGGTTTCAGACTGTAGTTTTTGGATTAGACGGTTAGACGGAGAACAAAATTCTCACATTGGGCTTATCAGTAATTTTAAAAGACTGTACAGACAGACGATAATTGTTAAAGAACAAGCAGTCTTCTATTTATAATTTTGTTAAAATTTATGCTGTTAGGAATAAGCTAATGTAGAAATTGCCTATTTGAAAATATTAGATTAGTATTTGGCAGAGGGTTTCTCTTGGAGAATTTGTGGAATTACTTACCTCTGAGCACATCTCATTGTCCATTGCTATCATACGTAAACTTCACCATTTTGTAAAAAATTTCAGCTCTAATATTTTTAGAAAAAAGACGTAGTTAAAGTAAAGTAAAGACAAGCATAAATATGCTTGGCATAAGGGACATGACAGATAATAAACTGTTCTGGTTGCTTAGTTACCTTAGCTGAATGTAAGTGAATCATAGCTAGTCATGTATCTGTTTGATCAATCAAACCATGCAAACTAACTAGACAAACATATTGGCTAAATCTATCTTTAGTGATGCGCGATTAAGAAATGTTTTGTTTTTTCAATGTATAAATTAAATAGTTCTCAAATAATTTAATAAGTAAAGCGTTCAAAGCTTATTACTTTTATTTGAAACATTTTCTTCAAGAAAAATGTATTTTTCAGGTACTCAGTACTCTGCTATATCAAATGTGCTCGAATGCGCTCGTTCTTAATTAGTTAAAGCTTTGCAATTTTAAAAATGCATCGGAGATAAAAAAACAAAATACAAAAAAATTCACTTGTTTTTGAAATAATTGAAAATTTATAGCACAACATAAAATTTTAAAATATTGCTGAATAGTTTGTAACATTCGAATTTAAATTTAACGCTAATCAAAAAAGTATTTTGCAGGTTACTGGATCAGTTGATTGGATGTGATTAAGAAGGAAAATTTAGTATTTTTTAGTTTAAATTTGTGCATAATTTACTGCATGAGCTTTAAAAAATAAAAATGATTTTAATACAATTACTGTACTGAAAAAGTTCAACATTAAAGATGACAAATGCAAAATTATGAGAACATAAATATAAACATGTAAACACTTTGCATATCTGATGTGTTTTCTTGACGAAAGCAGCGACCACACTATAGGAGCAACTTTCATTTGGGCTGCTAAATGGCGTTAAGGTAATAAAAGTATTTACTACGGAAATATTACAGCTTGTCAGGGGCACAAATTGTTAGAATAAGTTTGTTCTTCATGGTGCTGAATCTCGAAGAGATACAGTGGAACCTCGCATAACGAGCACCTCTCTTAACGAGTAATTCGCATAACGAGTAAAACAAATTGATTCTTATAGCGAGCGATGTTTCGCATAACGATAGTTTCCTAATGACATTTCGCTGACTGCGCAGTTTTCGCTGACTCATCGAAAACTGCGCATTCTTCGATTAGTCATTCCTGTTTACGCATATGCGTTTCATATTCTCCACGTATCTAATGCATTGATACAGTCGAAACCGAACTTCACCGAATGAGTGGTGTATAGGGGAAGTCCATATAGTGACATTTGTGTTTAAATATTATTGTGTTTATTTTGTTATCCCTCTAACAAAATGGCTTCGAAAAGAATTAAAATAACGTTAGAATTGAAACGTAAAATCATTGAGAAACGAGAAAATGGTGTAAATGTGGCTGATCTAGCAATTATCCCCTTTTATTTTAATTTATATAAAAAAATTGTTTCGCTTAACGAGTATTTCGCGTAACGAGTAAGGTTCTGGAACGAATTATGCTCGTTAAGCGAGGTTCGACTGTATTATGAAAAAACAAGGCCATGGTGTATCTCAAAAGAATTTTGAGAGTTTGTGAAACCGCATTGTGCTTTCAGGTAGAATGAACAAAAGGCATCTCTTTTTCTTTCATTCAATATAATATTATTAAATGAAAATAATTACAAAAGAAAAAAAGTAAAATACAAACTAATGTACGGATATTTAGAGCAAGCCGTCTGCTTGAGTTCACTGCAAATAAGAAAAAAGTATATTTTTTTTAAGAAGACTTACATTAAATTTTGCCAATCCAAAGAGCTTGTAATTGGATTTGCAACAAATTATCACGTAGTTCTATAATCTGGAAAATTATTAGTAGTTAATGAGAATCTGAGAGAGATGATCTTTACTTAAACTCAGTAGACTGGCAACGTTTCTCACAAGAGGGTCATTTTTCAATTTTTAAATAATAGAAAATAAAGAAATGTTACGGATGGGATAATCCAATATACCTTAAATAGATAATTAACAAATTTATTATCAAATCCTTAATTATAACTTGAAAGAAATCATAAAATGTTAGCAGAAAAGTTGAAACGTGTATTGGCAGCGTAATAATAGAATTTGATCACATTTTGCCACACATCTCCAATACAATTACTTGGCAAGAATACCTACTGATCGTCATAATAAAGATTTGTTTAAGGGGTCATTAAACTTTTTCCCAGTGAGTCATAGATTGCCGATCACTGCTCTAACTGATTCAACTATGAGCTCGTTCCAACAATACTTCGTTTCCGAACGATGTTCCCTACATGTTACTGATGTTTGAAAAAAGATGACTGCAAAACTCATACCTGGGGATGACATAATACACAAATATTTTAATTACCCGAAAAGGAATAAATGAATTATAGCTGGCCTCGATATTACATTCATTGGACATTATCTGTATGAGATAAGATTAGGGCTAACCACTACCTAGCATGCTTCCTATAACTTATTAACGTAGGTTTATCAGCAAAGTATTGAAAGATCTTACTTCTTCTACTAATCTACCTGAAGGTAAATTTACTTACTATTATTTTTTTTATCAACAAAATTCTCTTTTGTTAAAATTTGACTTCAAACACAGGTTTTTACAAAAATTAAACGATTAGCATTTTCTAATCATAGTGTTTAGACTTTTAGATCGTAAATTTTACAATTTACTATCTTCGTTTTTTGTGGTCATACTACTATATTATCATTAATATTTCAATGTGAAGGCTTTAAACTAAATGGTAGATCGATTAACTGTACAATAAGACTCTACAACTCTTATCCTTCAGTTCTTGTTTATAGATTCTCTCTGGTTGTTCTACTTGCCAATAAGATTAATCTGGATGAAGCTGGGTCAATGTTAGTAGGTGTAAAAGATTCTCTTTAGCCAGAACTAACGTTCACGAGTTCTTTTTTATAATGACTGACCCTTTCAACATGTTTGTTTTATATCTTTTAATTATTTTAGGTTGTGATTTAGGCCAGTTTAGTGAGTTTTGTGCCCATTAATTACTTAAGTCATTACTGTTAACAACAGATCCATGTGTGTCTTGTCTTTCAATGGTCATTGGGTGCAAACAATACTAAAAAACAAAAACAAAAGATCATTTTTTTGCGTAGTTAGAAAAACTACTTACGTTATCTTTAACAAAATTAATACAAAATTTTACATATCCTAAAAAAATCTTAGGAAATATAGGGCAGTAATAAAAATAAATTGGGAGAGCTGAACTGAAAGTAATACTGCCTCTATTCCCTGAAATAATATTGGGAGAGCTAACTGAAAGTAATAATTAAACCAACCTTAAAATCGGAAATCTAAAGGCTACACTCAGAGATGCTAAAACATTAGACAATCACATATTTTTATATTTACAATTAATTCACTTGTATAAGAACATACAATAATGAGGTGTAGACCAGAAAAAAAATCATTAAAATGACGTAACAGTTTTGTCCCTTCGTAATTAGACACAAATTAACAATTAGCACGTGCTTCGCTTTACAATTTATGTTTCCTTCACAATTAAAACACAGATTAATTCCTGGACAATTGAACTAGGCTTTGGACTTAGCCTCTTCATTGACACTGTTCCCCTTATCTTTGACAATTAAAACACTGGCGAGTGCTTGAGATAAAAAGCTTTAGAAGCGTTAACCCTGGTCGACCACAATGGCTGACGCTAGATAAACACACCTTTTGTTGTCTTATAGATAAACACAGACTGACAATTGACTTGGAAATGACACAGTAAGAAAATGGGCAATAAATGATTATGTTATAGTCTAATATTGGTCTCTTGATGGGGGGGATATTCGCCATCATTGGCGGGGCTACATAACTGTTCTGTCGCTGGACAGAGAGACTAATGGGTGACACGATGGTTGAGTAGAGCATCTCTTCTTCTTTTATACAGTTCTGCCAACTGTTTAGGCATGGTCGGCTTGCAGGAGAGAGGGCGCTAACAGCTTTCAATTCAAACCTCTCGTCAGGGACCGAACATACCCACATGGTTAAATTTAAATAGAAACTCTTACGGCTGTGTTAAAGTAGTGCTTAGTTTTGAGATTAGTAAAAATGTATCTATTCAAAAGAATACAATTTATTTTAACAAAAATGTTTAAATATCAAAGATTAACGCGAATAATTGCAAATTAAAACTGTTTAGTATGACACTTGTTGATAAGAGTTGATCGTCAAACACTGCACGAAAAAGCGTAACGTTGAAAAACATCCAACTTTGACAATTGTTTTCTCTATTTCTATAAAAGATAAAGTTCCAAAATTTTCTTTGTAATATAGGGCAAATCCTCCTTTATAACTATAATTTTTTTGCAAAACCAAGATGTAATAGATTTCGAGGAAAAAAAAAAGGTGCTGAAAAGGTGCAAAAACGGCATTTTCAAAAATTGTTCTTGTTCTTGTTGTACACAAAAATTGCAGCACTCGTTTTCAAATTTTGTGTAATTTTCTCCCAAAGAAGTGAAATTACTCCCAATTAAATGTAGTATTTCATACTCGCTAATTGGCGGTGATGTTCGGCTGGATTCGGGACTACCACAGAATTTGCCTCAACACTCCTCTCCCTGTGATAGAATCTTGTTTGGAGTCTCCTGTCAGTGGGTCGTGGCTTGCGCCGGTAGATCGTTGATTGGAGGTTGCCTAAATTTTTTTGTTGTTGTTGAGTCAAATGAAAAATATTAATTATGTATTTATTGCATTAAATCCAAAAATTAATAAAAATATATATAAAAAATTAGGAAAGTAATGAACACCACAATTGCAATTTATATTGAATAACAAACATTAGGGTTATCTTACTTAACTTTTTGGCGTCAGCTACGGTCATAACCCTAAATTGGGTTTTTTTGTCTCTATTTTGGCATGCTGACTATGCAGAGTAAGTACTTGTTTAAACAATTTAGGTGTCAATTTGCTAAAAAGTATGGCGTACCCTTATATATAGTTAATTTTTTTTTTATTTTTTACTTAAATGAACGCCTAAAATTTGTTAATGTGTTGATACCTATGTTGATACAAACTGAGCAATGAATTTCTGACCATCCTATAATACATAAACGTTAATATTACAAGAAGTAAAGTATTTTTACTTTCAAATTTTTTTTTTTTAGTCCTACCTCTTCCTGATTTGTGGATGTCAATATATCCAATCTAGAGTTTTTACAAAAAACAAAATTTTTGTTTTATCCCTAAAAACAATAAAGTTAGTTTTACAAATTGCTCTTTGTGTTTACACGTAAATATCGCAAGAAATCGAAATTTTAAATTTATATTAGGTTCCACCTTTGGACGTTACATAATGGTTTGGTCAAAATCGGTTAAGAGATACTTTATTTAATTATATACAGTTTTTTCTTTTATCGATTTTAAGGACAACACTTCTCTCCCTAAGGATTGTATCAGGAGTTTATACAATCCTTAGAGCTTTATGAGCACATTTACCCATGAATGTAGGTTTTGAAGCAGGGATGTTTTTTTTATACTTACCACTTTTGCTCACCTTTGCGTAAATTGTAGAGGCGACTCCTTGTTAGGGGGGTAATGTTTCAACGCTCCATTAGTAGGAATAAATATTAGATGATAAATAAGGGACACCATTGGAATTTATTTATTGGTAAATTTAAATAAATCGAATGAAATGGTAGGCGAGAAATAAAAACTGATTTTATATGAATATAAATATACTTGGCGTACGTTTGTCATCTCTTTAAGACCGCAATAACAAAAGAAATTATTTAAAGCAAAGTTAGTTGTAAATTCTAACTAAAGTATTATTCAAAAAAATTAAAATTAAAGCTACATAAATACTAATAAATGTCTCTCCTAATCAGCCAAGTTAGACGTGTTGCAGAAAGAACATTAAAATACAATTTCTATATTTAAAAAAAATATCCTCATAGCCTAGAAATTCCGAAGTTTGAATATGTGGCATTGATTTTACTATGCCCCAAAAAAAGAGCTTTTTTGAGTTTAAAATAATAATAATAATAATTAACAAGTTGCGATTTGGAAAACTGTTAATAAAGTACTTACTGGTCTAAGGGCTATTTCGTTTCTCTGTCTGAGAATCACAGTTTCAAGTTACTAACATCCTGTTTATAATAATCTTGTTTGTATAAACTCATAAAACTTCATCATACCGCGAATTAGTTTACTTAATTAAATTTCCCGCAAACTTAAGAATTTTTACTGAAAAAAATAGTTTTGTTTCAGTATCATATGTAAATTTTCATAAAATAGTTAAAATATTACTGAAGTAAGGTTATATCCGTCATTCTGCTAGAACCCTACGAAATTCAATGTTCTCTAAATAACTTTCAAAACAATATTAATGGACAAAAGTAAATTTTCAAAATGGGTAAAAAATCAATTTACCGAAAGTAGGACTCTACAAAATGGATTGATTGGTCTAGTCTTTTTTAATTTCCTGAACAGTAAGAAGCTTTTATGTATTACTTTATAATATACTGCATAGAATTTAAATGTTCCTTTGTAAATTTGCATAAAAAGGTGTAATTTTGGTGGAAATTACAGTATTGCGCCTAATATTATTGCATAAGGTTTATTTCTCTTTTTTATTCTTTTTTTACCTTGCGCTAAGTGGATTCATTGGTTATTTTTGGAAAGTTAACAGACAGAGGTTTGCTCTGATTTTGCCTTGGCAAATTAAAACAAAAAAGGAAAAAAAAAACATCTAATAAGATAAATTAAGACAAAATGGAAAAGTAATCTACGTAGTCATAAAAGCAAATAAGTTTTATCGATAGATATACAAAATTTGTCATGATAAAAATTTCTGATAAAAAAATAACTTCATTATGAAGAAAAGTGTTTTTAGGATTGAATTTCAGTATAAGAAACAATGGACACCACAACGTAGCGTAATTGGGATCTACTTGATCCCAGAAAATTAGTGAATTTCTGCTCTCACCACTGACAATGCAAAAGAGCTAGAATATACATGCTGGGTTGCCCGAATTTGGAAATAAAACTTCAAAAACGATGGAAAATATTGGCTAGTATTTATATTAGATAAGCTGGAATGGCCGTGTAGACTAGCATACTTTCAAATGTTTTTTACTTTTTCTTAAAAGTAATGAGATCAAATGTACGATATCGCTTTACCACATGAAATATCCGCTTTTAGGTGCTGTGAGCCGAAAAAAATGCTGCTTTGACTGATGGGAATAAAGTTATCTTCCATTGGTGAGTGAGAATTAATGTGTGAGAAACAAAAATAATAGAAATGGCTAAAATAACTTATCAAAAACTATTTAAAATTAATAATTTAAATTGTATTTAGTTGATAAAATGTTTATTAATTTTTAATCTGTTTAATGAAATCCATAACTTCCAGCTACCTCTCATGTGGTTACAATTGGTCTTAACGCTTAACGAGTTCTTAACGCTTCAAGGTTTTGACAATATAAAATGATACGCACGTTTGGCTAGATATTCGATTACTGTGGAAAACTTTAGATTTCAGAGTTTTTTCTCGTTTTTTCCGAAGCTCAGCCATAAATCGGATTTATCGCCAAGGAATAGTTATATCTCGGGTCTATTTTAATGGAATATTAATACTGTGACACAGTTCGCCCATGTTTCAGAAATATTCCTCATTAGTAATAAAATATTACTATCAGAAATATAGTGATTGTTTTCGATGTCAAATTCATTTAACATCAAAATAGCACAGTACAGCATTTTTTCAAGTTGGGCAAATTTCTCTGCCCAACCTTCAGGCGATGAATTAAACAATGACCTTCTATGCGTGTGTCAAAAAGCTACGTTTTAAGAGCTGGTAAAAAGTATTTTAAACTCTGCTGCCTACAAAAAATTGTAATATTCTATTTTTCATCAAAATCTATTGACTAAATGAGATTCTGTTTTTATACCAATACATACAATTGCTGGCTGTGTACTAAAATATATTTTTGTTTACAGGGATCCTTAAAATATATATATAACCTTAGGAATACTCAAATTTTGGATGTTTGGCTGGATTGCTAGACAGCAAGGAGTAAATGCTTAGTTTAGAGATTTATCAGAGCTCTTTAAGAGTTACTTTGCTGGCTAGTTCACCTGCTGTCGAGGAAATCACCTTGAAGGTGTTCTGCTAGCTAAGAATATTCTTGTTCATTTCTAAGTAGCAGCAGCATGAACCAAATTGTAACTTGCAGTTTGGTGGTAGTAGCTACCACATTGATGCATACAACTCTTACAGATGTATACGAACTGACGCCACTGGTATGCTTCGAGGTAGGATAAATTTTATTTATTTTAATTTGTGCATTTATGCTGGTGCAAAACTAATTGCCGTTTCCATCAACTTGTAAAAAAGAAAAATGTCATTATTGAACTTCTTAAGCTTTAAGGAACCATTGGGCTGTTAACAATGTTGAAACTAATGGGACTGTTTTTGATTTCTGGGTCTGTGTTTTAGGAGCCGCTATTTGGAGAACAGGGCGGGATGTGATTAGGGAGAAACATAAACATAGGCAAGGCGAGTGATTCGCTCTTATGTTAGATTAAAATATTTATAGAGTGAGATGGTGTTATATTTATTTTTAACCTTTACTTCTCTTTTATTAGGAAGTACTGTAATAGCAAAATAAACGCCGTGTATAGGTTACACGTGGGTTATGTGGGCAATGAAAAGGCAGACAAACTGGACCGATTTGGTTCTGGTAAACCTTTCATGGGTCTAGAAATAACCTTTCTTCTACGTATCTAAGATTCTATGAAATTATTCTTCAAGTTCTGGGTTCGTAGAAAACTTTGAGGCCCGATGGAGTAATACAATTGGCAAGCGAAAGAGTTCATTCCAAGATTTGCGATAGATCTGTTTAACCAGGACCAGGGTAGCTCGTTTGATGGTTCTGGTTGATGATAGTAATTGTAGGGTTTTGTTTAAATTAATTTTGCATGCTCTTAGTGCTTTGCACTTGCACTTTCTATTAATATACAGATTACGAGTTGTAAAAGTATAAAAAGTTTTGATTTAGAAGTTGTACTAGGTTGTGGAGGAGTGTAAAGCAAGTCGTTGAAGTTTTACACCGTTAGAGAAATCAGAGTACGCCATAGCGTTCATCAGAAGGCAGTGAGCTTTAGAGCCTCTACAAACAGAACATAAAAAGGCTCCTTTGCCTGGGCTTGGAGCACTTAATAATTGAGTTCTCTCAAACTCATATTATTCTTACCCTCATATTTTCTCCCACTAGTTCCCACACGGATATAAAATCATAAAATAAAACGGCAATTACTTTTTCATCAAACGAAAAAGTTTTAATAATTTCAGAGACATTTCATGTAACTAATAATCATGCTCTTGACAGGATGGAATTCATGGAGCCGAGTGTTCAACATCTCTAAGAAAGATTTCAGGTCAGACAAAATAGATTCTGTGTTTAATTATCTTACTCTCGCGATTAGTCAGATTTTGGTAACTTTGGTTCTCCTAATGCCAGATAATGTCGGCATGGATTATGATGCCATAAGTTAAACTACCTTTCCAGTCCAAACGTTTCAAGAGCTATTCGTGTAGCGATATCTCATTGCAGACTTATTTTAGGACCACAAACCCCTTAAGTACAAACTATTTTATGGGAAATTCCACACTTTATCTTCATTTTTGTTTTTGCACCCGATTACACTTACATTTTTAATTTTCTAAAGACATACTTTTAAGAATACTAGTGTTGAAAATTAACTCGATTATTGCATGCTTCTAAGCACACGTGGACCTAATATTAGCAAACTTCTTAGTCAATTTTATGAAGGTCTGCTAGCTTTAGAAGCTACTTTCAACGGAGCCACTATACTTTCATTAAGAGCGCAGGGGCGATAAATATTAGAGCAACATCAGAAAATCCATTACTATTTTATTATTGAACTAAACATTTTGAATTCATTTATTACTGCAGGTGCACCGAGTGAATATCACTGGCTGAAAGAAAGATCTATCATCCAAGTACAAGGCGTTACAGAATCTAATATTGTTTACACGAATGTTTCTATAATCTATAAGAATTCATCAGAAATAAGTAAGTTATTGTTTGTTTACATTTGGCTGATACTATTAGGTTCAGTAGTAGTTGCTCTAAGGAGACAAAAGTTTGTAAAATGGTTAAAATAGAATGTTGAATCCTGTGCATCAAATTCCCTGATGAAAAAAAATAAGTTGACCATATTTTGTTACATACTGGGCTAATGTGGCTTACGTTGTAACATTTTTTTAAAAACCTTTCAACACATTTAAAATATTTTCATGGTTTTAGTTATTATTTGTATTTTACTCAGGAATTTTTACTACTTTGAGTAAATATGCCACTTTTCATGTTACTAAAGATGCTTTTTAAAAATTCAAAAAAGCTTAGATAGGATAGGGTATGGATACTTCATTCAGGACAAATACCTACATTTTTATGTATATTTGATGTCCACGGGACTATGTGGGAATTTTGGTTGTTGAAACATACACCAAGATTCACCCTCCGCTATACATACTACATGCTGTAGAATGTGCAAATGTTTGTATTTGTATGCGGTGACAGAAGATTCAAATTGGTGACCCTCATTTCTGACTACAGCAATTTATTATCTTAAACAGTTTGTTGTAAAAATGTATTTTATTCACTTAGTTAGCTTAGCTGTTGCATACATACGTATTTACATTTGAATAAATTTGACAATTGTACGTTTATACAAAACTATTGCATTTCTATTAAAAGCCTTTTTTTGCGGATAATTCATATGTTTATTTCAGATTTTCAAAATTTACACTGCAGTGAATGATGTTTAGAAAATTAGTCTTTTATTTTGAAGCTTATTGATGTTTATTAGTTATAGTTGGTGAAATTATATTTCAGCCCAGCTATACGTTGAACCAATTGGCGCAGGGGCCAACATCCCTCACTGGCTAGTACAGCCACAAGTGCCGCAGACACTGATGTTTCCTCTACATGTTAAACTTGCATTCATACCGTACGATCCTATAGATGTCAAGAGGAAATCAAAAACACCTTATTTGCCAGTCGGTAAGTGAATTTCTCCAGGCAATACACATCTAACTTCTTCTTAGTGCTTTGGTCAAATTAGATTGACTTGCATAGTTTGACTTAAATTTAAATAGAACGTAAGGTTCTCCATGGTGATTGGGTAGAAAAAGGTATGAGTTGAGGGGCATCACCACCCCATGGGAGAGCTACAGTTGATGAAAAACTTCAAATTTGGCGGCTTCAAAAATAAATTAAAATTTAGGAGTAAAGAGCTTGTGTTCCCTCTTACAATTTATTAGTACAAACTGATTTCTTTGAGTCCTGTAAAACTTACATGAAATAAATAATGTTTTTTGATTATTTTTTCCTTCAGTAGCCATTGTATTGGTGGAAAATACTATCATATTTTTCAAAATAGTCTTCTGAAAATTCTCTAGCATTCTCTTCATCATTTTTTATTTTTTGTCTGCGCGGACCTTTTATATAAATGCTGCATTAACCTTGTTTTGAAATGCCTCTTTAATTCACAAATAGCAATATACTGTTATTTAACAAGTAATTCATCAGCTCGAGATTCGTTAAATTCGTTGAGAACTGGGATTTTAGTTGATAGGAACTTGTACGCTCAAAATCTAATGCTAAATCACTCCCTGAATTATTGGAACAATTAAGAGCACGAATCAACTTCAGAAAGTACGGCAAATTCAAAGATTATTGTTTCTAAGAAGTTGAATACATTAATAATTTAATTTATCTAATAAAAAATTAATTTCTTCTTACTTTCGTAGAAAAATCTTAGTTGAAAAATATAATTTATTAATTTTCAGAATCGTTTTGCCAAACCAGTGATTCGAAAAGCGAATGTCGCATTCTACATAATTCTTTATTGGTATTCAAGAGCCTTGACTTTAGGTAAGTTATTTAGTGAACTATCTTACTTTAAAATCCTATATCCTGCGCTAATTTGCTTGGTTTATAATGGGCTTTACCACATACCAATTCAAAAAAAAAAAATCACAGACAAATAATTGCTCTTATTTGGTAAATCAGAATTAGTATGGAACTGCAAACATTGGTTTCCCTTCTTGTAGAAGTTGAAATCGTAAACGAACAAGCTTTATACAATGATTCGGTTCAAGTGAGTTCCATGTTCTCTCATAGATTGTGTAAACTGCAGAAGTTGCAATTTGCCAGCTCTCTCTGCAAGACTAAACGCTTCCTGCGATCCTAATTAGAAATACCAAACAGTACCCCATTTCTCTTGAACTGAAACCAATATGTTTATATGTGTGAGTAGTAATAATTAATTCTGTTTGTTTGAAATTTTCACTAGTAAAAGTATTTCTAATCTAATAGTTATACATACAATTTTATAATGGATTTCTAAAGTGGCCCTCAAGTTCATTTGGGTTGATCAAGGTATCCCCTGATCTAGGTATTTTCTTCTAACTCTGTCTTAACTTTTTTTTTTTTTTTGCCTTACACTTCTAAGGACAATACAGGCTCTTTATTATAGAAACTATTATAGTACAACTTTTGGTCAGACTTAAGCCATTTGACTCTTGAACAACCAAAGCTTTTAGATTCCTGCTGTCCTGTAGAGCGAACAACTTCAGTAAAGTGGGAGATAGTGTTTCTAAGAATTCATCCTTCCCAGGAAACTGTTTTTTATTAGCCCTGTCTTGTACTTATATTGTTTTTAATCTGTATATAATTATCCTTTTGTATAAAAATCAGCAATAAATAAATTTACTTACAGGACTATACTTCTGTCATTAGAAGGAGATATCATTCTGGAAGGATTGCACGTGGAATTACTCTCCGCACCCTGTCTGCTTCATTGCCAGCTTGGAATCAGTAACTGCACTGACGGAACAGTAAATGTCACATATCGGTTCTGGCATCGTGTACGTAGCTGCAAATGCCCCATTTTCAAAGTGTGAATCAACCCTTAGACCATCCATTGTTACATAAACAGTCTTAATCTCGAATACCAACCGGGAAAACCCTGTTTACAATTACTTAAGAAACATTTTTTTGTTTTTGTTTTTTTAATTTATTGGAGAAAGTTTATTCATTGATAATATTTCTTGCAGACATCCAATAATTTAATGTTTGAGAATCGATCACCAAATCACTACTGCGTCCGAGTAAGTAATTTAGAAAAAGTTGATTTCTATGTAATTTGTTTCCTTTTACTGCTGTTATTCTTAAAATTAAGTTTTCGCCAGAAATGATTGAAAATACATCGTCTTTTCCAACCATACTTTTCTAATTAAATAACCTAATGAAAAAAAAACCACATTTTCAAAGAATTTTGTTGTAATAGAAATTTAGGGAATTGAGATTATCAGTTTTGCTCAACTATGTTAAAGCGGCTAGTTACCTTTACAACCTGTTCATTATTTAATTAACTTTTAAATTGATTAAAATCTAAATACTTTTAACTTTATTTTAAGTTTCTCTAGGCTTTTCTGTGAAATTTTCAGGGTAACACTATTTTCCGAAGTACCAATTCAGAACGATTTGCTTTTTTACATATCAATATATACAAAAACAGTATTAGAATTCCAAAATTTAAGAAATATAATTTTGAGGAAACAAGCATATACACTTCCTGCCAAATTTTATCTCAGATTTAGAGCACAATTTGAATTAAAAGCAATAGATGGGACCTTACATACGTGGGAGTTAAGGGGCATAAGTGTGTTCAGCGTCCAGAACGACAAAAGCAATATCTTCTATAAGCAATATATCTAAAATTTAACCATCAATAACTCATAGTTTATTATAGGTAAGTAGAACATAACAATTCACACTTTTTATAGAGCAAACCGTTTCTCTACAATTCGGTAAAGCATTCATTAAAATCTAAACAGTATGAAAAGAGATGTAAACGTTTGAATTTGGAACGTATTTGAAAGCTTAGATCGAAAACATCCAAAATTTAACCTTATATATCTCATTTACTATTATAATTAGATAAATGCAATTTAAACATGTTCTACAGCTAACTGTTCACTACAACATACTAAAGAAATCATTAAAATGTGATAAACAAGAAAAGAGATATAATGGTTTCAAATTTTCAACGAATTCGAAAACACCCAAAATTTAACCTTCCACATCACAATAACTATTGGGACTAGGACATTGCTATTTATACCAATTATAGAGCTCACTATTCTCTACAATTCGGTAAAGCATTCATTAAAATCTAAACAGTATGAAAAGAGATGTAAACGTTTGAATTTGGAACGTATTTGAAAGCTTAGATCGAAAACATCCAAAATTTAACCTTATATATCTCATTTACTATTATAATTAGATAAATGCAATTTAAACATGTTCTACAGCTAACTGTTCACTACAACATACTAAAGAAATCATTAAAATGTGATAAACAAGAAAAGAGATATAATGGTTTCAAATTTTCAACGAATTCGAAAACACCCAAAATTTAACCTTCCACATCACAATAACTATTGGGACTAGGACATTGCTATTTATACCAATTATAGAGCTCACTATTCTCTACAATTCGGTAAAGCATTCATTAAAATCTGAATAGTATGTAAAGAAATATAAACGAATGAATTTGGAACATATTTGAAATCTTTGGACGATAACAACCAAAATTTAACCTTCAATATCTCACTTAATATTATAAATAGATAAACGCCATTTGTACCTGTTATACAGCTTACTTTTCTCTACAATCTGGTAAAGAATTCATTCAATTCTGATTAAAAGGGATAGAGATATAAAGGTTTGAAAATATGAACGAATTCGAAAACAGCAGAAATTTAACTTTCCACATCACAATAACTATTAGGACTAGCAAATTGATATTGATACCAATTATAGAGCTCACTTTTCTGTAGAATTCGGTAAAGCATTCATTAAAATCTGAATAGTATATAAAGAAATATAAACGAATGAATTTGAAACCTATTTGTAATCTTTGGTCGATAACATCCAAAATTTAACCGTCAATATCTCAATTAATATTATAAATAGATAAACGCCATTTGTACCAGTTATATAGCTTACATTTCTCTACAATCTGGTAAAGAAATCATTTAAATCTGGTGAACAGGGAAAGAGATATATTGGTTTGAAATTTGAAAAGAATTCGAAAACACCAAAAATTTAACCCTTCACATTACAATAACTTTTGGGACCAGGACATTGCTATTTATATCAATTTTAGAGCTCACCTTTCTCTACGATTCGGTTAAGCATTCATTAAAATCGGAACAGTATGTAAAGAAATATAACCATTTGAATATGGAACGTATTTAAAATCATTGGACGATAATAACCAAAATTTAACCTACAATATCTCACTTAATATTATAAATAGATAAACGCCATTTGTACCTGTTATACAGCTTACTTTTCTCTACAATCTGGTAAAGAATTCATTCAATTCTGATTAACAGGGATAGAGATATAAAGGTTTGAAAATATGAACGAATTCGAAAACAGCAGAAATTTAACTTTCCACATCACAATAACTATTGGGACTAGCAAATTGATATTGATACCAATTATAGAGCTCACTTTTCTGTAGAATTCGGTAAAGCATTCATTAAAATCTGAATAGTATATAAAGAAATATAAACGAATGAATTTGAAACCTATTTGTAATCTTTGGTCGATAACATCCAAAATTTAACCTTCAATATCTCACTTAATATTATAAATAGATAAACGCCATTTGTACCTGTTATACAGCTTACTTTTCTCTACAATCTGGTAAAGAATTCATTCAATTCTGATTAACAGGGATAAAGATATAAAGGTTTGAAAATATGAACGAATTCGAAAACACCAGAAATTTAACTTTCCACATCACAATAACTATTGGGACTAGCACATTGATATTGATACCAATTATAGAGCTCACTTTTCTGTAGAATTCGGTAAAGCATTCATTAAAATCTGAATAGTGTGTAAACAGATATAAACGTTTCAATTTGGAACGTAATTGAAATCTTTGGACGATAACACCCAAAATTTAACCTTCAAAATCTCACTTAATATTATAAATAGATAAACGCCATTTACACCTGTTATATAGGTTACTTTTCTCTACAATCTGGTAAAGAAATCATTTAAATCTGGTGAACAGGTAAACAGATATATTGGTTTGAAATTTGAAAAGAATTCGAAAACACCAAAAATTTAACCCTTCACATTACAATAACTTTTGGGACTAGGACATTGCTATATATCAATTTTAGAGCTCACCTTTCTCTACGATTCGGTTAAGCATTCATTAAAATCGGAACAGTATGTAAAGAAATATAACCATTTGAATATGGAACGTATTTAAAATCATTGGACGATAACAACCAAAATTTAACCTACAATATCTCACTTAATATTATAAATAGATAAACGCCATTTGTACCTGTTATATAGCTTACTTTTCTCTACAATCTCGTAAAGAATTCATTCAAATCTGATCAACAGGGAAAAAGATATAAAGGTTTAAAAGTTTGAACGAATTCGAAAACACCCAAAATTTAACCTTCCACATCACAATAACTATTGGGACTAGGACATTGCTATTTATACCAATTATAGAGCTCACTATTCTCTACAATTCGGTAAAGCATTCATTAAAATCTGAGTAGTATGTAATGAAATATAAACGAATGAATTTGGAACGTATTTGAAATCTTTGGACGATAACAATCAAAATTTAACCTTCAATATCTCAATTAATATTTTAAATAGATAAACGCCAATTGTACCTGTTATACAGCTTACATTTCTCTACAATCTGGTAAAGAATTCATTCAATTCTGATTTACAGGGATAGAGATATAAAGGTTTGAATATATGAACGAATTCGAAAACACCAGAAATTTAACTTTCCACATCACAATAACTATTGGGGCTACCACATTGATATTGATACCAATTATAGAGCTCACATTTCTCTACGATTCGGTAAAGCATTCATTAAAATCGGAACAGTATGTAAAGAAATATAACTATTTGAATTTGGAACGTATTTGAATTCTTTGGACGATAACATCAAAAATTTAACCTTCAATATCTCACTTAATATTATAAATAGATAAACGCTTTTTGTACCTGTTATAAAGCTTACTTTTTTCTACAATCTCGTAAACAATTCATTCAAATCTGATCAATAGGGAAAGAGATATAAAGGTTTGAACAAATTCGAAAACACCCAATATTTAACCTTCCACATCACAATAACTATTAGGATTAGGACATTGATATTTATACCAATTATAGAGCTCACTATTCTCTACAATTCGGTAAAGCATTCCTTAAAATCTGAATGGTATGTAAAGAAATATAAACGAATGAATTTGAAACCTTTTTGTAATCTTTGGACGATAACATCCAAAATTTAACCTTCAATATCTCACTTAATATTATAAATAGATAAACGTCATTTGTACCTGTTATACAGCTTACTTTTCTCTACTATCTGGTAAAGAAATCATTTAAATCTGGAGAACAGGGAAAGAGATATATTGGTTTTAAATTTGAAAATAATTCGAAAACACCAAAATTTTAACCCTTCACATTACAATAACTTTATGGACTAGGACATTGCTATTTATATCAATTTCAGAGCTCACTTTTCTGTACAATTCGGTAAAGCATTCATTAAAATCTGAAAAGTGTGTAAAGAGATATAAACGTTTCAATTTGGATCGTAATTGAAATCTTTGGACGATAACATCCAAAATTTAACCATCAATATCTCACTTACTATTAAATTTAGATAAACGACATTTATACCTGTTAAACAGCTTACTTTCCTCTAGAATCTGGTAAAGAATTTATTCAAATCTGATCAACTGGGAAAAAGATTTAAAGGTTTAAAATATTGAACGAATTAGAAAACACCAGAAATTTAACTTTCTACATCACAATAACTATTAGGAATAGGACATTGATATTTATACCAATTATAGAGCTCACTTTTCTCTACAATTCGGTAAAGCGTTCATTAAAATCAGAACAGTATGTAATGAGATATAAACGTCTGAATTTGGAACGTATTTGAAATCTTTGGACGATAACATCCAAAATTTACCTTCAATATCTCACTTACTATTTTAATTAGATAAACGACATTTATACCTGTTAAATAGCTTACTTTTCTCTACAATCTGGTAGAGAATTCATTCAATTCTGATGAACAGGGATAGAGATGTAAAGGTTTGAAATTTTGATAGATTTCGATAACACCTAAAATTTAACCTTTCACATCTCAATAACTATTGGGACTAGGAAATTGCTATTTATACCAATTATAGAGTTCACTATTCTCTACAATTCGGTAATGCATTCATTAATATCTGAATAGTATGTAAAGAAATATAAACGAATGAATTTGGAACGTGTTTGAAATGTTTGGACGAAAACATCCAAAATTTAACCTTAAATAAATCACTTACTATTATAATTAGATAAATGCCATTTATTCCGGTTATACAGCTTACTTTTATCTAAAATCTGGTAAAGAATTCATTCAATTCTGATGAACAGGGAAAGAGATAATATGGTTGGAAATTAGATTAGACTGTTAGATCTGGGTTGTTGCAAAGAAATTTACAGTTATAAATGTTTATTTGCCTTATATTATAAAGTAAATTTTATCTTTCATTGAAAAAGAGAAAAAAAAAAATCAAAGTGTGATGTTTTTTAACGTTACTCTTTTTCATGCACTTTTTGACGATCATCCCTTTACAACTGTCCTCCCGTCCAGTTTTAATAAAAAATAAGTACAAAATACAATTGTGTTGCAAAGAACCCACCTTTATTCGGTATTTACATTCAATGAAAAATTTTCTTGATTGCCCGCATTCTACTTACTTAGATTATAGAGTGATAGCAATTGAAGCAAGCAAATTTAAAGATATTGATTTTGTGTACGGTGCATAATCCAATAATTGTATAATTTGTAAAGGTAAGTCCAAGGGACCGGTGTTGCAATCGATGTTCTGAAAATGAGGTGCTTACTACCGGTGAGTAATTCATTATTTATATATACGAACTCTGCTATTTTTTATTTTATTGTTGTTTTGTGTTTGCTGAGTGTTGGCTTCTAAGATGAAATCTTACCCTTAGTTAATCAACAACATTTAATATTAAATTAAATTAATATTAAACCAGCGAGGACTCGGTCAAATAAAAAAACCAACTACAAAAATTTATCGACAAATTTATTGTCTTTCTCAGGGCCTGGATATTACAAATACAGAACACGCAATTAGACTATTGAAACACGTGACAATAATAATTCACATCTTATTAAAAAGCTTAACTTGCAGCCAATTCATATAACAATTGCAAGTCTAACGAATTGTTATCGATATAATTTATAATAGCGTATCGACTGCCATAGTCATTAGCGTCCTTCTTTTATCATTATTTTTATATTCAGAATTTTTTTTTGCGGGATGCATTGAGGTGGCGAAAAACCAAGATGGTCGGCTTTGTCATAACAGAAAGATTTTCCTTCTGATCGTCTACTTACCTAGGAACTTTCTCAATTCGCGCGCCGCGACCAACGCTCAGCTTTCTGCTTAGCGAGACTAAGCCTTCACTCCAGACATATTACGAAAGCGTAGAGCTACATTGATTATTATAATTTATTCATATGTTTTTTAATTGTTAATAGGCAGAAGTTTTGTCGAAAAATATGATGGTCATATATATACAAATGTTGTTGGAGTTTGTCTCTATTTTTCGATTGGATTTTCATTGGTCTGCTTCGTGTTGTGGATTCTCTACAGAGGTAACTATGAGTAGAATGTGCTAGCTTACCATCTTGCTTCTAAAGTAAAAGCTATCATTGCTTCAATTTTGTTTTGATGCAGGTAATTGCGGTCGAATTTCTTACACAGCTACTGAAGATCCGTCCAGGCTACTGCCAACTGCCTACCAAGCTGGTCAACATATGCATACAGATCATGAACTTGCAATGGTCCAAAATAAACAGTACGTAGAGATTCTGCTGCTTTATCCTAAAGAATCAGAAACGTTTCAAAATCTTATGGACTCATTCCGTAATCTACTAAAAATATATGTGTCCAAGGTATGTAAAATGAATGCGTAAGAGCACGGCAGTGGGCCTGGCTTCCTCAAACCTACAACTTTCATCGTCTAAACGTGCCTCTTGTATTTTTTCTCATTGTTTCACTTCAAAATTATTTGAAATTCTGTAACGGTTTGCCAGAGACACTTCAAGCAATATTCAACGCATTTATTTTTCATTTACGATTATCTCACTAATTGAAGGTCAAAGTAAATGTAAATGTGTTTGCAGTGAAGACATGCAACACTCTAATGTGGTCATATTTCCTTAACGGTTTGGCTGTCCACTCCGTAGTCTCAACAAAATCGCACTAAAGCGTTTGAAGAATAAAATGTTCACAATTGATATCTTACCTCCGCAGACTATATTTATTTGATGGCCTTCTTTTTATGAGCCAACCATGTGGCGAAATGTAAATCTAGTAGAGTGGTTGAAATTCAACTGGGAAAATTCAAAATCTTGCGCTTTGAAATGATGACCTTGCAAGCAATTTTTGTTATTTAGAGCTGTCTCTATGTATCTATAATAGAACTAGCTTACTAAAGTGTGAGAATGGTTCACCTATCCTAAGTCCTATACTCATCTGTCCTTAACAGTACCAGTCAATTACAACACTGCGAGTGATGTGTTGTAAACGAGTGGTTGTGTCAAGAGAAGGTCTTCAACGGGAGAATGAAACAACTGCCCTGATCCCCAGACCTTGTCTTTGTAACACTTGGAAGTGGGTTATTATATCTAGAACTTGCTTACTACCCAGTGCGGTTGTTCCAATCCAGATAACACCTGTCCCTTGCGGCACTTACTGCCGGGCACATTTATTTTCGCTTTGAAAAATTGTTTATTAAAATTTTAAATTTTACAGATTTGGGATCCTAATGATGAAGAATGTATTGAGTTGGTTTGTGAAAATTGGTGGCAATGGTTGGAAAGAGTGTTTAAGATACCTAAGCTGAAAGTTATCGTTGTGGAAACAGAAAATTGCAAAGAATGGTTGTCAAAAGATTTCGAACAAGATTCTGTACAGTTACATTATCTTGAGGGAATATTTTATTATGCACTTGCTAGATTGAAGGAAGATCTTTTATTTTGCAGAGACTATACCAGACTCTTCAGAGTTAGGTAAGTGCTTGATTAGCTCCTCTGTTTCTAAACTCTAAACATATCTCAAAGTGTATATTTTTGATGAATCCAAATTTAAACCCTCTCCCTTGTTTATAAAGATTGTTTTTTTAAAATTAGCCATAGTCCACCTTAATAATTTTTTGGATAAAAAATAATTTAATGAGCTATAGATATTTGTTTCCCTATAAAAACTGCTGAAAATGGTTGAACTTTGTCGTAGTCACTTATATTTACTATGTCTACAGCAATTATATTATATTTCTGGAATTCAATGAGCATTTATGCTTATAGATTTGATTCATGTGCACCTTCTGAAAGAATCAACTTAATTGTTCCATTCACATGCTATGAGATGCCTCAACATTTAAGCAATCTAATTGTAGATCTCTTGGGGTAAGTATCCTATGCATTTTGTTTATTCCATTTGGATAGAACGAGTATTGTGAAAATTGTACATTTTCAAAGGCATTATGCGTGGGACACTTAACTTTAAACTTCAAGCATTTACCTTTATTGGCGCCAAATCTTCTTAATTGTTCTACTTATCAATTAGAATTTAGGCTGAACTATTAAGCGTGATTTTCGATACAAATTGTTAACTTTATTCCTAAGTTTTGCTTGCTTGCAGGACAATTGCTTTTAGATTTGTGTTAAGATTCGTTTATTATGTATTATTATTAGATTCGTTTTAGTGTAATGAGTGCTGGTGTTATTTTCAATTAAATTTGCGCGTGTAAATTGTAGAAGTGCATTCACGAATTATATTTTGGTCCAACGGTCTTCAAAGGAAGTGTCTAAGTTACAGAATTTATGCAGCAAGTGCCATCTAGCGGATTTTTTTTTGTTACACCATTGTGGGCAAAAGTCACTATTAATATTGTTCTCCATTTATATTCTCAACATATTTCTTTTGCTCAAGTTATACAATATTTTTACGCTAATCTAGTAGTCCTGAAGGAAAATATAATTTCATTTGATAAGTTTAACTGTTCAATATTAGTGACAAAAATTAGTTCAAAGATGTATTAATACTGCTGTGAGAGCAAAGCTTATGGATCTCACATACTTTAGAGCGCAAGTACAGTTTGTTTGTCTACACTGGAGTCAGCTTCAATCAAACCTAGATTGGAAGATTGGTTGGGGCGCCTAAACTGTAATTTTGCCTACACCCACCTCATTATTATTTCCAACTGCTAATGAATAATTTCTCTTTCATTTTCAGATTACGCTCATCTAACTTGCTCTCCTCAAATACTGCGAATTCTAAAGAAAAAGAATTATTGAGTGAAGCGATGCGGCGAAGTGGATTAAGCATTTAAAAAATGTCATTACCTACTTGATTAATCTGAAATTAAGCTTGAAAAAGAAGTTTTTCCACGTAAAAACGACAAATACTCTTGCAAAAGCTATTTTGAGCAGAAACGGATTGGTACTGACGGAATTAGGTTTTAGATTATTGAATACAATCATTCAGATGGTTGTATTGGAACAGTTCAAACCAATTAGGGCACTAATCACTAGTTAGATATTTCTGTTTACAACATAGCATTATTAAGTGAGAAACACAAAGTAAAGTAAAGCTCATTTTTCTGATGTCTAACTACCTACGCAGGTGGTTAACATTATCCTCTCACACTTTTCAACTTCCCCCCAGCTAATTTTATAGAAACGTGGAATATTTTCATATTGAATCCTTGGCTACTGCTACTGATGTCATTTATTTATAGCACAAAAAGTAACTATGATTAAATCATCCGAAACTTTTATTTTAATATTCCTTATAATAACATACAAATGAAACTACATGTTAAGATGAGTACTTGGACGAAAGCTGAAGGCTCTTTCGGAATATCCATAAATTTTATTAATTTAAAACTTGGTAACAAATTAAAATTCAACAAATCATGCATCTACCACTTAAAAATCATAACTAAAGTAAAGTAAGTCTTTTCTTACTTTCTAGGGCAATAACTTTTAATTGCCTAATTTTTCAGGCAGGGCTTAATGTTCAATTCAATTCAATTTATTTATTTGTTATAGGGCTAGTCCCCCTACAAAGGAGCATGGTGGTGATGGTGTACAGATCAATAACATAGAATTATAAAGAAACCTAAGATTAATAATTACAAATACAGATTAAATAAATGAACTATTATGCAGACCAAAGTTATGCATAAGTTTTTATAAAACCATTTATATTATAATTAATTGAAAGAAAATGTCTTAATTTCAAAATGCATGTTACATATTTATATAAAACATGAGCCGAATTGACAGTGGTTGGGTGCAACAGTTTTTCAATATGCTCCCATACATTATCAGAATGGTAATACTCTCTAATAGGTTTGTAGAATGGGTATTCAACAAGAATATGGTACCAGGTCCTCTATCTTTTGTAACCGACATTACCCACAATCCAACTGAGGATCTATTTTGCTTATTAATCGATCGTGGGTTAACTTTATTGAGTATTTTCCACTTGTCCTAAGTTGGAATAATAATTTGCTATAATTAAACGGCATTTTATATGTTAGGTACGACTGTGTTTCAATTGAGGGGTTAAAAACTTTTACATAGTGGCTGTTATATCTAGACTGTTGAATACTTGTATTATCCGAATTAGTTAAATACTCTCGGTACAACTTTAAAATTATTCTTTTTTAAAATAAAGGCATCTTCAATATATACTATACCAGATCGGTTAATTGGTTGCAGGAGATCTTTTAACTGGGCTGCCCAGTTAAATCGCGAGTCCGAATTTTATAACGAAATACTCAACAATTTCCGCTAACATATTCTTGGTGATCTTTGATCACTCATTTCCGAAATATTCAACAACCAATTTAGGCAGGGCTTAATGTACAACTACCAATTTGGTGTCGTGGACGGGGGCGGAAGATCATACTATAAACATTTTTTTCTGACAAATTAAAAATAGTCATACACGGGATTCAAACTGGGGATCTCCCACATACAAAGCCACACTCTTGACCACTAGACCAACACCCTTCCCCCTAAATATTACTAGAAAAAGAGCTCCAAAAAAATATTAGCAACGTTAATGCAGTACGGTATGCGTTTACAACCAATCTTGGATACATGCATATAATAGAATAACTGTCTGTCCTTACCTAGTCTAGGTTAAACGAGCACCTACTAACACACTAACACGTAGAGTTTCATTCGTTCAAAATTATCACAGAATCAATCTTTTAATCTAAGAACTTTTTGGGTAATTGTACAATAAGAAATTTTGATTCTAGTTTTTTTTTTGTGTGTGTGTGGATTCGCGGCATTTACGAAACATCTTGTTTGTAAATAGAGGCTTAAAAAGTTGGCTATGTCAGCTAAGGTAGCCATTAAAAAGACGTCAAAAGGCCTCTAATAGATAGAGCAAAGATACACATAGAAACAACAAAGAAATGTCATAGATACAGCAAACAAAAATGGCCTAGTGCATTATTTCTGAGGTTTCTTTTCGTTCAATCAACTTTAAGGCTCCACATCAAACTTTGGATACTGATTGCTTTCTCTTCATTGGAATATACGCCATTAAACTATATCTTAAAATGAGGAAAAATTGCTCAAAACTCTCTCTCTCAAAAAAAAAAAAAAAAAAATACAAGCATTTCTCAGATATTTAACACTAGCTATTAAGAAGATAAAATATATTTTCTGAACCAATATCAAATAAACACTATTTTAACATTACAATGTTTATGTTGTGCAGCGCTGCTTTATTTTTGAGATAAAAGTAAATAGAGCAGTAAAATTCAGCTGCAATGCAAGAGAAAAGTTGATGTTGCTGCCCTTAGCTCGAACTGCAACTTTAAATGAGCATAGGACGGCTCCCATATTCCTAATTTTTATGGTATTTAATGCATTTCCATTCATTGGTGTTAAATGTATAACTTATTAATTAAGTTAATGTTGATAAGAAAAGATATTCTTCTCCTAAAATTTTACTATTTATTTTTAAATGTTATCTGTACAATATTTTTGTTTATATGAAAAAAGGACTTATATATGTGCTATCTATAAATCTTTAAATTAAATCAAAACCATTAATTCATGTTAAAAATTTAATTTCTAGGGTCATTTTTTAAAAAAATAATTAAATAAATTTCTTCACGAAACTTTTTAATGTTTTGCAATATTTTGTTCTTTGTTTGTTTTTATCACATCAGGGGAAGACCTAAAATAAGTTATGAAGAAAACAGAAATTATTATTACAACCTTTTTCTAATTAATAATTCAGCTGTTTGTTGGTTTCTTTGTTGACTTGATATTCATAAATGCACATATTCTCCTAATATGTCACACAACGCATCCACAGAGGACTTACCAGGTCACATATACATACTGATTTGTCCTTTTTTCGCGTCCACCAATCGCATTAGCGTCACGATTGGCATTTATGTATATATATATTTATTTAATTATATATGTAAACAGTTTTCGAGACCTGGCAACAAAAGTAAGATCTAATTGTACAGTGTTGAAATTCAAATTTTCATTTTAAATGTTTAAATAAAATTTTTGTAAAATCTATTTTAATAAAAGTTGTTATTTAAAAACAAAAACTCAGTATACGCTCACCTCTTGAACCAAAACTATATTTTCAATATTAGTTTGAGCATTTAAAATATGTTTAATCTAAAATACGATGGTATAATAGAGTTTTAAAGAGCATTCATTGTCTAATAGCTTATCTCGGAGTGACAATATTCTCAAAATAGAAAGTAAACTTATATAGGCTTCTGCGAGAATTAATGAAGGGAAAATTACTGTAACTATTCTAGAAATAATAAAAAAATCAACTGACAGAAACATTTTTATTATTACTATAACTAACTTTAAGACAATTGGTCAGCAAATTAAATGAATTCTCTTTGTGTATGAATCCATAAGTGAATGTATGCGGTATTATTGTGTGCATTACCAACACATGTTTATGTTCAAACATATAGCTTTTTATTAAAAATTTAGTATATTCTTTACACATATTGATGAAACAAAAGTTTTAGATGTATCTACCTAATGTATACATTAAATTTAGAGAAAATCGTAGCCTTTTTCGAAAAAAAATGTGGTGTGGAAAAAGTGGTACCTCCGTTTGGTACCACTTAGAGCTACCTGATAATTTTTCGTTTTTTAAGATAGTGTTCAAACTCACAAAAAATAAAATAAAAAGCCCAGGGGAGTTTAAAACAGATATACCCGTAGAAAATTAAAATTTTTGGCCAGTCGCAAAAAAGAAAAAAACAACTTTTGACAATTGTTGTCAATAAAGTATACATTCCCAATAAAATTCTCCGTTTTTCTCAGATGTCGAAGCGATTTTGTAGGTATCTAATTCTTACAACAAATTTAAATATTCCAAACAATATGACGACAATAATTACTATTATCAGGGCGATTTGTTTTTCACTTTCACTGGCCACTCGAGAGCTATTTGTGTAAATTTTGATTTTCACTGGGAATAAACGTTCTTTTCGATTCCTAAGTAAAAACCAAAATGTCGGCCGTGGTGAGAAATTGGTCTATCAGTGAGATATCTGTGTATTACTGTCTTGTTTCGGGGGACAAGTTAGATTCTTTTTCATATTATTCTCGTACTGAAACCGTGCACTTCAGTGGGTGAGTATAACATAAATAAACAGTAAAAAAAAGAGCTTTCAGCCTTTCGAATGAAGGAGAGTAACTTATAGAACGCAAAAGTCTTAAAAGAATTCAATAGATCCTAAAAGTAACTAGAAGATAGGTTGTCGATGAGTAAGCTGTTCACTGTTGAAAAGTGACTGGACCGAATAAAAAACACAAAAAAAAAATGGTGCATCTATCAGATATGAAAGCTCCAGTGAGGCGACTTACTTAAGAAGTCGTATCAGCTGGTAGGAGCAGTCACCGTTAGTAGGTCGAAGTAGTAGTGCAAGAAAGCAGGATGTAGCATCGCGAGTGGGGCAGTTCAAATTGTCTGTTTCTCCGAGCGTGTAGAAATGTGAGTCAGTTGGTTATACTAACTTCACTTAAACGTCTTCTACCAACAAATCAGCAGGTAACTACTATAGTTTATTCTAGTCTATTTAATTGAAAAAAAAAAAATGTAAATCTTATTTTTTATTTGAAACTCATTTGCCACTCGATTCTTCTTTTATCGAAGTATTTAAACTATTTTTCAAAATTATTTTGTTTCTATTTGTTATAAAATCAAAAAAATTGTGCATTAAATATGGGGATAATTCTGGCGCTAGATGTAGGACAATGAGAAATGATGATCCTAATTCTAGCAATGATAGGGTTCACGCAAACAGAAATACTAGATCTTTGCCTTGAACAAGAATTGGCTTAGCTAGTCTCTTAAAGCTACAAAATGTTATTTGGCCTTTTTTACAATTTTTTTTTAAAGCAAAGAAAATTTTCGCGATCGTGATAATTTTTTTCAATATTAAATTTTGGCGAAAATATCTGTTTTTTGATTTATTTTTTGTTTTCACTTTGTAATTGCACTTTTTTTTAATAAGGCATGTTCTTAAAGTCACCACCAAGTTGTCTTTTCTTTTTTTAAAAAATATTCGCAGAGAGATTTCATCTTTATAAAAGGTCTGTCTCTAAGTCCCCTTACATAAAATCCATTGGCAATCGAATTTCTTGCCCAGTACGACCTGGTTCCGTTCAGTAGAATAATAATAGTGAGGTTCACGAACTTACTCAATATTTTTCACAAAAAGTCCAACTGAATAGCACGACTAGGCTACCTGATTACGTGCGATAGGGAGTTATCCTTGTTTTTACTATTCCCAGATAATGTGCCACCCAACTTATGAAACAGAACAGATTCAAACTGAGATCCTTAATCCGAATGAAACTCATAAGAAATCCTGATGAACTTTTCCTCCTATACAATCGAAATTGTCTCTGAAAATAAATCCATCAATCCATTTAGTGAAATAGTTAAATATTTTGGTGATTGGAAATAGTGCACTCATATTTACAGATAACCTTGAGAATAGGAATTCTGCGACACGGAAGCGCAACCAACGTTTTACACGTTAAAAAGATAAAAAAAATTGTGACTATAAAAGCGTTAGGATTTCATCAGAGTTTTGGTTACGCCAAATAAAAAGATACTTTCTTTTACCATTACTGAGAAAATCACAAAAATCAAATATGGACGAAGAGATTCACACTTCTAGTCCAGAATTTTTTTTTTTTTTAAAGCTCAAACTCTATCACAAACATTTTTCACCTCACTTACTGTAACCGTTAAAACCGTACACATTAAACAGTTGATTTTAGAGTACACATCAAAAAATTAATTTTTAAGCGACAAAACTTGAAAGCGGTAAACTTAAATGGACAAAAACTTTTCATGAAATCCGCGTTTCTGATCACTCTTGCAATTTTTCAAAATTTTAACAACTAATTTCATTCTAGTTAATATCAAACAAGTGAGAAGATCGTATATTTTAGAAATGACAACTTCGCAACTATCTTTTAATGAAATTAATCTGGAAAAATGTTATAAATATGATGAAGGCTGTGAATTTTCATGTATACAATAAGTGAACCAAGTTTAAAGAGAAATCTTAGGCGAAATTTTCGAGAAAATCTCAAAAAAGTGAAAAATCCCTTTATTTCCGTCAGAAACGTTTAGTAGTATTTCCTGTGACACCGTATGGTGAAATATGTACGCATTTTGAGCTCCTGTAATTTTTTGTATTTGAGTTAGTATTCACATTAAATGAACATTATCCGTAAATGTGCATGCACACATAGAATATGCATATAAATTTTCTAAAAACCTTATTTTCGGATTCAAGGTAGCTTAAAACTTGTATTTTTGCTGTGGGAACGCAATATCTTAAATTTATCTCGATTGCAATACCTCCTATATTAGTAAGAGTAAACAAAAAATTGATTTGTGGGTGAGTTAAAATTAGGGAGCTTCCTAAAATTGATAATCTTAATAGATTAAGGTAAGGGAAATGCTATATAATCGCACAGGACTTACTGTTCACAAAATACGAGTAAGTTCGTTGTAGAAGGTGCTGGTGACCAGAGAAAGTGGCCATCGAGGGAAGTGTGTCAGTGCCCGCTCACGAGCAGTCACTTTCCTACATAACCTTCAATGCACTCATTCATATTTACAGTTTATTCATTTGTTATCTTACTAAAACAAACCCTCTATTTGAGGGTCCAAAACGTGATAACGTTGGAAAAATTTTTAGTATATTTTACATACTAGTAGTTCTAGACTGAAAAGGACGGAATTCATAAAAATTTATCATAAAGTAACTGGTGATGAACTACTGATTCATGGTTAAAATAATAAAAAAAAAAAAACTGTCTCTAACATCGTTGTTTTACAATGCCTTCTTCGGATCTCAGCGATTCGACAGCAAACCCAGTTAAAAAAAACACTTCAAATGAATGTTAAAACCAACAAAATTATAAGTATCTATTGTCCTGGTGGCATATTGAGCCATTAAAATTAATTATAATTAAATTGATTGAATGTGAAAAGAGATAGGTTTTTGCCTCAAAAAGTGCATTTAAAATCTCTCCAAGAAAATTTATTTTAGAGAAGAAAATTGTATGTTTTGACTACACACATACTACGATCAGTTGCTGCTCACTTTTTTCATTAAATGAGAAAGCCACTTATTGATCCGAAATAAGTACGATCTATCTAACGAATATTTGTTCAAAATAGACACAGTAAAGCCTTTTCGGCGAAGTCCTCTTCTGAAAGAAGGTTGCCGGGTACTTAATTTTCTGAACGATAAAAATATTTTCTAAGAGGCAAAAGAAAAGTATATTTCATAAATTATACTAATTCTCCTATTATATATTTAGCCTCTCTCTCAACAATACTGACTCTAGTTATATTTGTAGAAATAACAAATATTGAGTGAGCTAGTTTTTTAGAAAGATAAAAATGAGAGTTACAATATTTTTTCTTCTTCTTCTTGTTGCAGAGATAACAATTACTGCATGAAAGTTTATTGAGGAAAATGAAATTATCAACAGTGTTTGAACTTCTAATTATATTTCTCTTTATTGCCTTTGCTGCTTCCAGAAATGTAGGTAAGTTGATTTAATTTAATATTAAGATGCAAGCTAAAGTACTTGTTAAACAGGTGATCGCGTAGTTGTAGTTCGGCTTGTGGCCAACAGATCGCAGGTAAATTAACTTATTAGAACTGTTTAGTGTAGAATTTATTTTCTTACATTCTCATTAAAAGGAGAGATCGTGATATCTAATTTGATTATCTGTTTAGTATGAGTTTGTTTTTATGATGTATTACCATTCCGCTTCTTCCCTTCTGAACCTATTTCTGTTAGGCCTCTATAAGAATGAAGAACTAACTGAAGTATGCCCGTCTCAAGCGAGTGTATTCATTTGGTACGGTAATTTCAATAAATTAATTCACCAAATTTCCATCATCTCCCACGGTTAAAGCTCAGCCTATCTGACTAACTTATTAAGACACAAAAACGCCATTTCAAAAAGTTTAAGCATCTACAGCATGTCACCATAGACTGTAAATCAATTTTCTACTGCTTTTCTTTGTATTATTTCGCATTGCAATTTTATTCATATCCTCTTAAATATTTTCATCCCTAACATTTGATCCTAACCAGCGCGAACTTTGTTATTATCCACTTCCCATGACTCTAGAGGGTAACTAGATGCTGTGGGCTAATAAAATTGGGATACTAATACGGTTCTAAATTAAGAATACATATTTGTTATGTTACGAATATGAATTTCTTTAAGTTAATTCCAGATTTATCCAATGCAAAAAATGTAAACATATTCATTAATAATTTCCAAACGATTTGTGTTGTTTTTCCTTGATATACTTAGTTGAATCTATTCTGGTTTTACATGATCGTAGATGCTATATGTGGAAAAACGGAATATGTTTCACTATTTACGAAAATTTGTTGACGGTTTCGTGTCTGAACATATTAAGAATATTACAATAACTGCACAAAACTTTGCATAAGGGCTCTGACAGACTTTAGGCCAGCTGCCTAGCTCTATATGTTATGCGCCTACCTTCTTCAGGATGCCAAACTTGTCCTACTTAAAACACATACACTCACTGAGATCTACCGCTAGAATGGTATTTATTTTAGCAATACAGTTCTATTTTCGAAATCTTTATATTATTACAGGTGAAACGAAAGTGAAAGTTTTAAGGAAAGAAGAGAATAGCACAAAGCCAGCGAATCCAACACCACTGGGCAGTTGCAAGTGTGCCACTCTGCAGTGCAACTGCTGTCGTCATTTCTCCCTGCCGATAGTTTCAGTCAAAGGACCAGGTAATCATTTGCTTACCAAATATAACATGTAACAGTGGGTAGAAAACTTTGCAGATTCTCCATGTAAAGTTTATTTGTTCAGGTTGCTCGGCCTATGCACCACGCTGTAGCAGAACTGTAGCACCAATTGTTTTGGCACAAATGCCAAAACGTCTTTCATTTAAATATAAATAATTTTTGTGCATTGTTTTTAAACAGGTTGTGCATCAATCACTTACTTAAATGGAAACTCTCTAAGGCTAACCATGAGCTTCGGTGATCGAGTTCTGCGAAATATCACCCTTGCAGGTTAGGCAAAATATATTAAAGTAAATTATGAAAGATTATAATCGCTTATTAATCGCCATGTTTAACGACCTACTATATTAATAGACGAAAGCACATTCTTCACTATTTTATAAACAAAAATAATTTTAGTGGGTGTAGAAAAAGAATAATTGCACAACAGACCAAGTCTCATCCCGAATTTCAGTTACAACAAGCAGCTTGCATGATGTAAATGATTAGAAATAACTAGCCTGCACCAAAAATCTTTTCAAAACAATATTTGGGGATAAAGCAGAAGTTCTAGACGATTTGCAAAAACGTTACCATGGAATCGCTATCAATTTATTATCAGGCTAACTTTTTGTTTTGTTTTTTATTTTTAACAGGTAAAAAACCAAATCCTGTATGCATGGGTCTACCTGGAGGAGTATCAAAATTCTGTGGTCGTATCTATGGAATCCAAAGAGAGGGTGATCACTTTCGTGCATGTCTGGCTTTGGAACTGCGAGCATTGGACGACATTGAAGCAGCACTTCGTGTTTCCTGTTTTACATTTGGACCACAAGGCGTCAAGGTAAGTACACTACTAGTTTCACTAATAATTTAAAAAAAAAAGATCTTTTATTTCACTTACAATTGAATCGTGATTACGACTGTGTTAAATTTTCTAAATCGAGTGTACACTGAAAATGTAACCTTAACTACGTTTAAAACTCAAAATAGAAATACTCTTAAAATGCAATATATCCCTCTTAAGAAATGATAAAAGTAGAACATTTACAAAAAAAATTAACAAAAAAAATGAATGTATCTCTGCCAGGATTCCCAGTGTAAACAATATATCATGTTTTATATTTTTTTTATTGTTGGAATAGCTGGAACCAGCAAGACCATTACCAACCTCTCGTCCAGATGGTGAGGATGAAGATGACGATGAAGACGATGATTACAGCGATTTCGGATTGGATGATGATGAAGACGATGATGCAGAGAACGATGTAGATTCTGGTGAAATTGACTATACGGGATTCAGTGCACTCAGCGATGAATTTTTAGAAAGTTTCTTTGAATCGTCCGATACTAAAAAGAAACCATCTCACACACCACAGAAAATTCCAGCAACAACTGTTGTATTTTCGGAACATGTCACAAATTTACAAAATAAAAAAGTAACAACACTAGCGCCCACAACGGTAAACCCTACAGTTGTTACGTCTGATTATACTACTCCAAATCAAACCATTGTTGAAATTCAACAAAAAGTGACAACAACAACTGAAGTAAACAATTCCACATATGACCTGTTACAAGGTGAGTTTAATCAATCCGATAATCTTTTAAACTAATACCATTAGTGGTTAACAAAGTTTTTTTGGGGATCATGTATTGTTAGAGGTTAACAAAAGTCTTTTGGGATAATCTCTATGTTGCAATCATCAACTACTGGTACGCTTTATTCTTTCTCTTAGTGAAAACCCCACAGACACTCCTGCAACTACTCTTAAATTCATATCCTTTTGCCGTCCATGAATGCAAGTGGCTGCGGTGGTAATAAGGTACGAGTATATTCTCTTTAAGGCAGTTCTTGATTTCTTACGCCCAGGAGGTACATCTGCAAGAACTATCGTTATTATTGTGATTTGACTGTTATTTGCTGGCTACCAGTATACCATCTTCATCTTTGTCCTTCCAAACCGTTCTTCCTTTATATCCTTTCGTCAGACGCAAAATTATCACTTCCTAAACGACCGCTTTTACTACTTTTTTCATTCAATTTTAAGGTCCACCTTTTTTCCAGCAGCATTTGCGGATTTGTTGTCAGATAGTGTAAGAATAGCCCCGTTTCCTTCAGTTGGTCTTATTGTTTCATATATGGCTCCAAATTGAAGCCAAAATATCCTGCAACTTTATCTTCACATATCCATCATTAAAGACAAACGTCTTTCCAAAGTAACAAATGTTATTGTCGTTTCACGTAACGAAGCCTTCAGTGCAGAGTCTTAGGTGCTGAGAGCGGCACATAAACCTTAAGAAGTTTTTAAGAATCGCTTTTCGCCATTTAACTCAAGATTGTGATAAAATAGTTTTTTTAAAAAAAGTAACCGAGTTATCATAAATATTTTGATGTGAAATCAGCTAATGGAAAACTACATGAATATAAATTATTTTAATTTAATGAGTAATTGAATTGTTTACCAAGAAAAATGGTTTTTAATTTCGAAACTTTTGAACAGGAGATGAGAGCGATAAAGAGGAGCTACAGAACCAGGCAGAACTCCAAGTGCTAGATAAATTACAAGAAGAAGAAAAAGTAGAAGAAAATGATAGCAATACAGAAGATCCAGTAGAAGTTGATGAAGATAATGATGATAAAGTGACCGAACAATCTGCAATCAATGTCAATCGCACTGATGAATTTCGCCAATTAAGAAGTTACGTGCCGCGTACACCTTTTGCACCGATGACATTAGCCGAACAAGAGAAACTTTTTCCAGGATTGTCTGCGCTGATAAAGCGACCAGCTCATCACAGAGCTGCCTATGGCGATGTGATCACAGCGCGGCAGTATCCCATTGAACAACCAGCCAGCGCAATCAGTTTTGACTTTCCATCCGATCGTAGTGCCAGAAATCATAAAAAAATGAGATTTCCACTCGATTCTTAGCTTTGAATGGACAATTTTATTTCCTGAATTATATATAGTGTTTATTACATGAGTAATTTTACATCTGTAAGGGAACATTTTGTTGGAGTTGTTTTGCAAAAATAAATGCTGTTCAAAAATTAACGAGGCGTTCTAGCTTAGTCAGAGACGATTGACCCCATCATAGACCAACAACATTGGATATATTTTTGTTCTTTTTGTGCATTATTTGAGTCTATGACCAGTAAATCTCACCAAGATTCCTAAAGTATGTTATTGATAGTAAGTTTTATGGCAATCCATTTTTTTTTAAGTCGTAGAGAATTGTTTTGGATCACCAATGCCTCATACTGCTTCTCCAATCAATTTTACTGCAACTTCACATTGTTGCGAATTTAAAAATTAGAAGAAATAATCCTTTTTATATAGCAAAGGAAGATTTGCAGTTGTATTTTGTGGTGCACATATTTGTTGAGATTTTCTATATTTTGCACCGCTTGGTATACCCTAGTCAAATAAATCACTACCAAACATTGTTTGACAGTTCGCAAATATTAAAAAAACGGCAATTATTTTTGCAACAACCTACAAGCACCCAAATCGGAACAACTAGTCTGTGAATTGATACCACAATTGACGCCTAATTTTTATAATCTGAAATTGTATTATATTTTGTTTAAACATTAATTATTGTAAATAATTGTTATTTATATTTATTTATTATCAAATAAAATAATTTATTCATGACTTTGGTTTAGAAGAATTCAGTAACCATGCCATTCACAGCATAACATTATTAAGCAGAACAGTAGAATGGACACTAGTCTCCGCAAACTGCACTTCTGATATCTTCAGTTTCTTATGGTTATTTATCAAACATCTAGATATGCCAGATAAGTTGACAAAAACTTGATCACGTCCAAACCCCAAAGACAGAAAGAGCGGCTATACTTCCTTTTCGAAAAAAAAGTCTTCAATGACTATGCTCAAATTTGGATGCTACCTACAAGTTTACAAATCACTATTGAAATTTTTCGGAAATTTTGAAGAAGCAGTTGTAGGGATTAGGTTAGATTTTAAGTGAGGCGACCGTTAAACAACTTATTAATGACCATTCTGATATATATGTACTCATACTCCCACTTAGGGTTACGATAGTTGCCCATAATGCTTATATTTATGTAAAGAGCGACTAAACAAAGAATTTCCACGTGTCATGAGATTTGGGCCTTTACAATTCGATTAAATAAGAACTTGAAATAATTTTTTTTTTTTTTGTAATGAAGTGTATAATACGATATGTGTTTTAAAAGATGGCATGCTAGCCAGGCAGGCGGTACCTACACCATCAACGCCCTGTAACTGCACAGAAGGCAACTGCAGGTGCTGCACCGGCGCTTTATTCCAACGATTCAACATAAGCGCCAATAACAGAGCTTGTGTTGTCATCGATTATAGTCCTGAAGATTTTGAATTTAATTATAAACTTTTATTCAATGATAGAGTCTTACACACCAGTCAACTTTCAGGTAAGTGACGATTGTTAATAAAGAAGTATTAGAGCATATTAAGTTCTCTAAGATGAAGCCAACGAATTCCAGAACTTTGGGTGAAACTGGCTCAAAGGGAATAACTTTCAGAGAGTTTTTTTTATCTTTGCGAGAATACAGGGTTCTCCTCTAAAATTTGCCGCTGATGTCAGAACAGAACTTAATTTTCTCAGTTTTTCTCTTGGGTTGGCTCCCATGAAAAGAAGCAGAGCGGTAACAACTTGCCTGCCTAAAGCTTTTCCCTGTCGATAATAATAGAGCCAGTATGATTGCCGAAAAATCAATAAAATATGTATAGCAACGATATTGTTCTAGTTCTTTACAAAAAAAAAAAATAGATAATTACGGTAAAATTTACTCAATGAAGTCGACAGTAAGTGTCGGCTTGGAGCCATTTCAAAATTAGTTAAGAGTCTGAGAATCTCAGTCTTCTTACATTTTCTAAATTGTGTTCTCAGAAGGCATTTTATAACCATCCTGCTGTTGCAGTAAGAGTTTTCAAATGCGTTTTGCACTTCAGCCTTAAGCCAGGCATGCTAATTTGAGTGATTGAAAAAGGTTCTATGCTGGTTGAGATGCGAGTGCAGAACTTGCTTAACTCCTTTAAATGCAACATTTCTTTCCTGCCAAAAGTCTTGCACCTTTAAAATCTCATTAAAGCTCATCCAGCTGGAAATAGCCTCTAATCCTTCAAATTATACAATAAATACACTATTAGTCCTAAACAATTTACTGTATGGTTAATTTTCGATTGATTAACGTATAAAATTAAAAAATATAAAATATTTTACATTAGCGTGAATGTAATTGCTTAACAAGTAAAAGTATTTTTATTGTTATTTATGTATTTTTATTACAAAAGAGGGTATTAATATCCAAAAATTACAGGCAAAAACCCACGACCAATTTGTTTACCAATACGAAGATTTACAAATGCAAATTTGTGTGTTCGTTTTTCAAATGTGTACATGTTAGGAAGAAATGTGCATGCCTGTGTGAACTTAGAAGCAGTTTGGCAAAACTTTCAGTTATTCAAGGTAATATTTCTAATTTTTGTTTTTGTTTTGCTAGTGACGCTGCTTATTTAGCCTTAAAAAAAAAAAAAAAAAAATCATTTGGTAATTCATATATGAGGAAATATTCTTATGATGAGGATGTTTCTATGTTTAAAGGTAAATTTTGACTGCATACGTATCGGAACCAGTGGAATAGCTTATGTGAAACCAGAAGATGGCGGAGGTCTTGCTGAACTTCAATTGATTTCTACAGAATCACCACTAGATTTAGACTACAACGACACTGCTTAAAATACCATCAAAGCTGGATATATTTTTTATTGCCAAAAACCATTGCCTTTTTTTTCAAGCCTTTGTTAAACAGCCAGCTTTTATTTTCTGTACTAGAGATTGAAGATTGGAAACAAAATAGATTATTCAGTAATCAACCCTCTTATTAAGCAATTTACTGCGAAACAGGTAAAGTTCATTGTAAAGCATCACACGTGTAATTAATGTCGTTTTTACGAAATACTTGATACACTGCCACAATATTTGAAAATGCTTAAGCCTTTATATTCTTATTTATAAAACAATGTTTTATTCATATGATCTCGGTTGGTATTTAATATTTATTTCCCACCTACAAAAATAAGTTTTCAGAAATACCCGACCTTTCTCTCTCATCACAGACAATTTGGAGGTGGCAAAATTACTGTAAATTGGTTACCTCTGAAGATTTCAGTCAAAATACTACATACAATAGATCTGTAGTTAGTAATATGTGCTGATAGATCGTTAGTTGGTGCTGACCTTTGATTTTGTATAAAATGTTAAGGAATTAAACGTAGTTATCATACCTATTGCCTTAAAGTACATGCATCAAGTTACTGTTCTTAAACATTTTCTTTGGTACCGAAAGCATTCTAAATATAATAAATCTCTTCGTATTTAAACAGATTTGTAACAAAAAAAAAAATTAAGTAATGGACATTGTTCAGGCCGGTTTTACGACCCATGATCGATCAGGTGTCGTGGACGTAGATGGATAGCTAACATACTTAACTATAAATTTCTGTCTCCTCTACAGGTAACTATTAAGGTATTTTTTCTTGTTTGTAAAATAAAATCATGAAGTATTATTTTCCTTGTTTGTTGAGCAATTTCTTGTAATCTTTTTCAAGAATGATTATTTATTTATTCTTAAAAGAGTTTGTACGAAATAAAACAAGATATGCTCGCCTAAACTTATAATTAAAAATGATTATACTAAGTACAACTAACTAATAAAAATTCGAAATAACAATCAAAAGCTGTGCATGCTGAAAATAAATGTAAAGTATTAAAATACACCTTACACATTAACTATTAAAAATAGTAAATAGACTAGATCAAACTATGGTGATAACTCTCTCTGGTTCCCATTGCACCTCTCTTTGCAAATTCCTGCCGAAGACATTCAAAGATTGCTCTTCATATTAACAACTTAGAAAAAAGAATTGAAATGGTTACATCACTAGTAAACCACAACCCCCAAGTGACCAAAACCTCCTCCCAAAGTCCCAGAGAGAATATATCTCTCTCTTCAATAACTTGTGACCACCCAAGCCTTCAAGGAAAATCCAGGAAGAGAAGGAAGAAGCCGGTAAAGGAGAGAGAAACACTTCTGATCTTCCAAGGAAGGATAATTCTTATTTATTATTTGCATCATTTTACTCAAAAATTGTATTTATTATGTCCCTTATATTGATTTAGCTCAAATAAAAATCTGTTATAAATAGTAAGGGAAATATCATCTACAAACTACCATGGAAATAAATGATCTTACCATTGTCTAATAATGCATTGATTACAAGTTTACAGGTGAAGAGCTTTTTAGGTGCTGATATCTGGCGGCGCTTATATCAACTAAAGAAGTTAACTGAAAGCTTCTATGATTTCTGCAAACAGAACGTGCGTCAAAATGCACCGAATAGTTATTCCATTACATTGTTATGTAATTAAATATACAATTGCATGTACAGACCTCTCTTACTACCACAAATTAATGGTATTATACTCAAATATGGAGATAAATGGTATCTACAATTGGACAAAATTTCATCCAGTTTGAGACTGTAGAAAACCCAATATTAAGCCATAAAATTTGTGAAAGAACTAAAATAAGAAAATTTCAACTTGACATATCTCCTATAATATAGCACTGGAATAATTGTTATTGTACTCAATTATAGAGATAGTTGGTGTCTATAAATTGGGTAAAATTTCATACAGTTCGGAACGGTAAAAAAAACTTTAACTTAATATATCTCCTAATTAGTGGTGACTGGATTTAAACTGTCCGGTAGGACAGTTGTATAAGGGTTGATAGAATAGAATAGAAAAGAAATTTATTATTCTGGGACAATTGTCCCCTAAGAATAATCACAGGTACAAATAGAGGCCTTAATAGTTTGGCCTTTGATTAAAAGAAAATAAATAAATAAATAAGTATTTACAAAAAGTGAAAATCAAAATAACAGCAGAAATTAAGGAAATAAATTAAAACAATTAAAATTTCGGAGGAAGCTGAATAGAAAGGAGATAACTGAATAGACGGGATTTAAAGATAGAAAGGGTAGAAGCATGGCGTACAGATGATGGCAAGGAGTTCCAGAAAGAGGTAGCACGTATAAGGAAGGATTTGTCAAAGGATGAGGTACGGTGAGAGGGAATATAGAGATCGGATGAGCGAGATCTAGTGGGAAATGGGGGAATATAAGAGAGGAAACTAGGAGTTGCCGGGTCTCAATTGAAAAAAGATGCCAGGGAACTATTAAACCGCTTTAAGATATGAATGGAACGACAAGAGATTTGGGAAACATGGTTTTTCCAAGATAGGTTTTGATCAAAAGTTATACCGAGGTTCTTCACAGAGGAACAATATTCTATTGGGATATCATAGAGGAAAAGATTAGGAAGAGGAGCCAATGATTTAAGGAGTGGGTTGGAGCCAATAACAATAGCTTTGGTCTTTTCTACATTCGTTGATCATCAAAAAGTGTACGAAGAAACTTAACGTTGAAATCAAATAGATTGGACTCACAACAAAAACTTTTAGCAGCGAAAATTCAACATGTATGTTAAATATAGATGATATAATAATGGCAATTATGAGATGATCGAATATTTACTGACCATTTCTAAATTTATATAAAAACAAAAGCAACGAAATGAAATAAAAACAGCATTAGATTTATTTGTTACAAAAGCACCGCCCTACAAACCAAAATTTAGCACAAAATAAACAAATTTTTGTAAAATTAAAATGAATTTCGTGGGCCACAAAAATTATTCAAGGCTGGCGACGGGTTAGCCATTCCTGGGTATAAATAATCGAACTACCATCTATTTTGCTTCAATATTATTGTCATTATCAGGAATAATATTGGCTATTTAAGGTTCTCTTTACCACTCCATGACATCGGCTATCTTTTTCAATACCCCCAAGACGACGATCATAATGCACCGCTAGTTCCTGTTCTTTTTTCTTCTAAAATTTGAAAAGAAACTTTATTTGCAACATTATAGAAGAGAATAGTATCTCAGGCAAAGAGCCTTTTGATGCTCTTTGACGTATTCCCTAATTTTCCGATTTGAAAAATTAAGCTTTTGTCTTTATCATTGGCCAAAATTTTCAAACTTGGTGCTACTGAACTTTATTGATGGCCGACATTGTAGGTACATATTTAACTTTGGCAGTTTTTATGGCTATTACTTTTTAACTATAACAGTTTTGATGGCAGGTTTTTTAAAAGAGTCTGAGATGTGATGAGCATGTTTTGCTACTGAGATTAGTGTATACGGAACAGCTCTTATCAGTGCCAATCATTTTGTCGCACGAGCTACTGCTCACATGGTGGCCACCATAATTACTTATTAAAAGGAGAGAAAAAATAAAAACAAAATGGAGAATATAAAAAATAAAAGTGGAATGGTAGAGTGAGGTGTAATGTTTTCATTAGACTATAATTGTGGTCGGCGAGATCAAAGCGGCGGCAAGATGAAAGCGGCCACTTGGGGGACTCGTAGTGAACAATTACACTAGCACAGCTCGACTTCAACTCCAAACAACTACTTTTTTTCTCTTTTTTTTTTTTTAAACTGCTGTAAAAAAAAAATACAGAATAAATTCTGGTGATAAATATAAAATTTCTGGTGTGAACACACGCCGATCTCCAATAAGTCTCAAAACTCTAACTTAAATTTTATTTAAATTACGAAATTTTATTAAATTTTCTATGCCTTTAAGATTGATAAAACTATATTTTAGGTAAGCGTAAAACATACAAGGTATACAAAAATGCTATTAATTTTTTTAACAACTTATTTTATTTTAATTTTTTTAAACTGTTGTTACATAAAAGGCTATTTTATTTCATCTCCCCCATAAATGCCTAAAACGGATTTTCATTGGAAAATGTTAACACAAAAGTCGTAGTATTCAAGGCAATTTTTATTTTATTTTTTTAAATAAGGACTTTATAAAACTTATTTAAACTAACTTTAGTAAGATAAGAGCTATGACCCGTACAATACACTGAATGGCACATTAGCTCCCAGCACAGCTTTAAAATTAATTTATTATACACTTATGATTGATTATTGATTGACAATGGAGTGAATCGATCTAAAGTACAATAAATCGGAAGAGTTATTTTCCAGAAAATGACAAAAAAAGAAATAATAGTAATAATAAATCGGCAGTCTTTTACCAATTATAAGTTTCTAATCAATTTTTAAGTAACCAAGTTTCCTGTTATTAATCGTTTATATTAATGTACATTTCCGTAGACAGCTGAAATTCAAATACAGTCGAACCTCTCAATAATGGACACTGGCGGGGGAAAGCAAAGTGGCCGCTGTTTGGAGGTGGTCGTTTAGAAGGAGGTAGGCAAGTTTCAAAATGAAAAAATATGGTTTTTTTTCCCAAACATCTATTTAAAAATTGTTTATTATTAATATATTTAAATACGTACATAATTGCATAATTATTTAGCTATATGATATGCATCAAGTTTTTCTTAATTATCAAAAAAAAAAATTATCAAAAAACTACACATTAATTAAGTCAATAATTAATAATTTTTATAATAATCATCACATTTATTCATAACAATAATAATTTATGGTAAAATTATCATCATACAGTCGACTCTCGATAATTCGAAACTCGATAATTCGAATTTTTCGATAATTCGAACTCTACAGCTGCTAACTTCGGTAAATCGAAAAAATGCAGTGTATTTTGATACGCTCGATAACTCGAAATCCTTTTCTTAACAACAGGGGGTGAGAACGCTCTATAATTCGAAGGAGGTCGCTTCCCCTCTTTATAATTCGAATTTTCCCTAGTAATGTTTACTTCTCATTTTCCGCTTATTGTTCATTTTCTGCGTAATGTTTCCTTCGTTTCAGCCCAGCTTAACTTTCCGATTCTCTTTCTTAGTTTGTCACGATGGGAAGTACGTCTCCCTTACTGAAAAGTGGTTCGAAAAAAAAGATGTCGCCAAAACTTTAAATATTCCACCATCAACGCTTTCTACAACTCTAAGTCACTTGACTTAGTCAAGCCACATTGAAACCAAAAACTGTTCTTCATTTTTTTAATTAGGTACATATGTATATTATTATTTATTGAAATGTTAATACATATGTAATTTTTTGTTCTTTTTTGTCGTTTTCATTATTTTTACTTTTTTACTTGAGGCTATATATGTCTAAAACTTAGGTAAGCTCACAAATATTTTCAATATACGTATGTGCATACATATATACATAATAAAAACTCTTAATAATTCGAATTTTTTTTCCCCTTCTTGATAATTCGAATTTTTCTTGTAGTCCCTTGGATTTCGATTTATCGAGAGTCGACTGTACTATCATCTATTATTAGAAAAATAGAACAAAACCTTTCGGCAAGTTGACGATGGCTCGATTTGGTTTTTGCAAAATCTTCTAACACATTTATTTTCTCTTCTAGAGTTAAGTCACTTTCGTCTGAGAGACATATCGGAAAAAATAATATTGTTCGTCCAAAGTAATATTGAAAAATGATTAAAATGGTACAAGATGTATGTGAGCTTATATAGGAAACTTTAGGAAAAACCAGAAAAAAAACAAAAACATGAGAGGGGATAATTATTTTTATCACCGCGTCAAACGAACTTTTAATAAAAAGGTGGTCGTTGTTTGGGAGGTGAATGAAACATATAATCCGTTCCCCAAAATCATTTTACCGAGGTTCTTTTATATAGAAAGTGTATATAGCGGTAAAACGGGGAAATCCAAAAACTGTCCGTAAATGGAAGTGGTCGCTAGTGAGAGTGTCCTTTATAGGAGGGAGGCTCGACTGTATCTGCATCAAAACAAATGTTGGCGTAGAACTTATAGTCCCTCAAACAATTTTTTTTGAATATCTTCTGTTTTAATGGGCCAAAACATTTAATATCTTTTAATGTTTTGAAATTGTTGTTTGCTCTAAAGTCCGTGAAACGTGCTCCAGCTGGTCAGAGTGGGAAAACAATGTTATTATTTTACTCAATAAAATGGCTATAATCAACCAATTTGAAATAAGAAAACCAGTACTGTGGCACTGGGTTCGATTCTCGGATTTGGCGTTTTTGGAGTTGTTGACGTAAAAGATCACCTTAAAAAAATATGGGTTACTCTATATTTTTAAAAATATTTCTTCTGATGAGGGAAATTGTAGAAATGTGTTTGAACAGCTGTAGTTTTCTTTCTTAGAACATCTAACTTGTAACATTTTCTCTCAATACTTGGACATTTTTATTGTAGTAAAGCATTTATTTATACACTCCTGGATGAACAGGAAAATATACTTTTAGTATAAACGGCGTGTTCAATAAGACGCGCAGCGAGAATGTTATAAGAACTAAAGCAATACCGTTTAAACCAAACGAACCCAAAATATAGATCTATACTCTTGTTAGGCTTCAGTTTGATTGGTGTAAATGTTACTTTAAAAAGCTAAAATTACGTAGTATGTAATTGCGTAAATGAATTTAAAAGACATAAACGACTTTTCACATAATTTTCATTAAAATTAAAGTTGAAAAATTGATTAATTTGGGGGTTTCATCTCTTCGCAACCGTCTAGATACGCGCCTTGTTTTCATCATTCGCTTAAGCGAAAATAAAAAAGAGTTTGGTTAAGAGTTCTTTATCCTGAGATTTGTGTATTTACACTATAATCCAAACTTGACTGCGGAGTCGGCAGTGCAGCCGCCAATGTCGGGTGATAATATTAAAAGAAAGAAAGAAAAAAAAAAAGATGCGGTCAGGCCACTGTGGTGAGAGCAAGTTGGTAAGAAGATACGGCGAGCAGGAGGAAGTGGGCACTGAGTTATGTAATTTACTAATGGCCAGGTACCGGCAGGTCGGCGCGGCTCAAAGACCCACTCGGTCCTTTCATCTCCACCGACAGAGATTATAAGTCCGTGCAGAGGGGTCGGCGGAGGGGCTAGCAGAAGAGACTGCACAGCCGAACTAGCCGCAGTTCCGACAGTGATCATACAACCACTAACTCCAGTAAAAACAAGACTCATGGCGGCATGATCCGAACTGTTACGAGTTCTCCCCACTAGCGCTCTACACAGATTTCTCCACATACTGCTCCATTTGGGCACCAAGCGGCTGTCGTACGCTCGGGCTGTTAACCGATTGGTGGTTGTTACCTTCATACCGCCAGCATTAGAAGTTCTAATTGACAAGTGTGTTACAGGTCTCAAGACATTTTCCGTGTAACTAGTTGCTTTGAATAAATCTTTTATTATTTACCTGCATAACTTTCTGCAAGAGGATGGATCAAGATCGTGCCATATTTTCGTTATTGAGTCTTCACCGCGTGTATTCATCTTGAGGTTCCCCTTAGCGTGTTATTCACTAGCACAAAAACGATGGAACTTAAACTTAATGTTTCTTTTAACTACAACCATGGGTCCCGATCATAACTTTTAGTGGTCTTATAAATTTTATGAGACTTTCAAAACAATTCATTTAAATGAAATATGCGACTTTATTAACTTACAAACTATTAAAATAAGTTAAATGTTTTGTTAAAAATATCTACGAAAAGTTGTAAGAAATAAATCGAGTTTAGTTCCTATTAAATAATAATATTGATTAAGTACGTATAAATTACAATTATATATTAAATAACTTATAACTAACATTTATTAACTATAAACAAAACCTGTAACTACCATGTCGTTCATTGTTTACAGGTTGTAATGCCACAATACTGTGGCACTATTTATCATGCATTTAATTGGGAACAATTTTTGTCAAACCTCTTTGAAGAATAATTCAAGTGGTCAATTCAATTTGTTTGAATATTACATGAAGTATTGAAGAAGACAACAGTCGAAATTAATCTTTAACGATTTAATAGCTCTTTAATTCGTCTAGGAGCAAAAATTTATTACAGGGAAATTGATTATTTAATAACTTCACTTCTAAACTTTTGGCCTATCGTACCAGATCTCTCCTTACCAAGTTATCCAATCTCCAAGACCATCTTATACAAAATTTTCTTACTCGTCAAGTTCAAATCCACGATCCATTCTCGTAATACTATGTAGATCTGATCTCTATATTCCCTCACACCGTACTTCATCCTTTCACAAATCCTTCCTAATACGCGCTACCACTTTCTAGAACTCCTTACCATCATCAGTCCGCCATGCTCCTACCCTTTCCATCTTTAAATCCCTTCTGTTCAATTATCTCCTTTCTACCCAGCTTCCTCCGAAATGAATTCATTTATTTCCTTAATTTTAATTCTTATTTTTGTAAATACTTGCTTATTTTTTGTATATAAATATCTAAAATATAGGCCTAACTGTTAGGGCCTCCAATTGTACATGTTATTATTCTAAGAGGACAATAGTCCCAGGATAATGAATTTATTTTCTTTCTTTCTTGCCAAACCATTAATTCCTGATTAGAACTTACTCTCCATTGGTTAGCCTGTCTCTCGGAACCAAATTCCATTAATTTTCAACTCTCCAGATTCCAAGAAGCGTCTGATGTTCCCTTGCCACAGCATCCAGGTTTTTACAACAGTATGATGTGACCATCAACTTAAGAATAGTTCCATCAAATATAGACCATCAACTTTGTTTCCCTGTTTAATACAAAAGCGCAGAGTTTTTTGCAATGACCAATAGCACCTTTCCCCCCCCCCCCCAGGTCATTGTTTCAAATAAACGATAATGATCAACATGTGGAGAAAGGAGTTAAAGAGACTTTAAGAGAAACGAATATAAGAGATTTTCGCAAAAAACTTGAAAAACTACTCCACAAAAAATGATGTACATCTGGTTAACTGTCAAAATACAAAATGTGGCACGTCCTCTGGTGGCACCTAAACGAAATAATAAATTTAAACTTCTACAATTTCCTCTCTTAGAATTACGGAGAATACTGGCACACAACGAGTTGAACAAGAACATTTCTAAGAACACAAAGAACCTTAGACATGTATTTCTAGTGAAAAATAAAAAATATACAGAATTCTCTTCTTTTTTTTTACAAGGGTTAAAACAGTTTCGTGGAAGTAAAATTGAACTTATAATGGACGGATTATTACCAACATATTCTTGAGGATCTCATTCAGAATACTGAATGCTGAATTATTTTTGAATAATGTTTGTATCTCAAACTTGTAGTATTCAGTTTTCATAATAACGGCACTTCTAATTACTTGGGATTCGAACGAAATTCGTGAAACTTTAAGTGCTTTCCTCTTCATAGTTTTTATTTTTTCGAGAATTTTGATTAAATTTTGTGTACTATCTACTTACCAAAGTGCCTTATACTTCTGTCTTAATAGATGCGACAGAAAATTTATTTATTTATTTATTTTTGAGGGTTCTCGAGAAATGTGTGACGTTAAACTCTAAAGACCCCTTCAGAAATACTGCACCAAGGCCTATATAATATCAAGTAATATTAAAAGCATTGCTACAATTCAATCGGCAAACCAAAAATGCAATTTTCATTGAACATATCATTTATTTATTTTGTACCTTTCTAATAAAAGGCACCAGCCATTTGCCTTGCTAATGTTAACTGTAAATATTAGAATCAATCCTTTTTTTCCGGCGCATCCACAGCTTGCGTCATTAGCGCCCGTCAATTCCCTATTGTCTGAAACATTTTTAAAGGAAAAAAAATGGTTCAAGATGTTTTCTGAAAATCGTACTGTTTAACTCTATGTTTAAAACCATACGTGAATGGTTGTTGTCTATAGAGCAGATAGAGGCGGGAGATATTTGTATAACCACACTTTATACTCTTACCTGGAGCTTAATTTATGGCAGGCGTACACCATCTAGTTTATGAAAGGCAATTGAAAGTACAGCAAAATACATTATTAGGAGAAAATTTGTCATTAATTCAAAATTATCGCACTAGAGTAAAAGTGAGTCGTGTGCGGTTTTGTCCTGAATTGTTCATTTTCAAATTAACCTCATAGTTCCCTAAAGTGAAAACTAGTTAGAAAATTGCCATAATCGCTGAGCTTGCAGCGTAAGAAAGAAGTAAAAATCTATTTGCGAATCTCTGGAGCAACTGTCAAATGTGACAAAGTCGCGCTTTTCTCTATTGTTTACTTTTCTGAGCGATACATCAAGGGCTTATAGTCTTATTAAAAATTCCGAAGTTTCTAGAGAAGTGCGAGACAATTAGTGGCGTGTGAAGTGCCGTCAGAGAAAGCAGCTTTGTGCTTTGTGCCCACGGAACTTCACAAACAGCAGTATATTTCCGTAAATGTCCGGCTTCGTTCGTGGCACACAGTTTGTAGTGTGATCCTCGTTGGCTGCGTGCAGACATGTGTGTTAGCGTGGCCCGTCGGTGCGTTGCCTGTGGTTTCTCTTGCATTGTTCACCAACAAATATATTCCCTCCCCTCCATCACTCTAGTTTTTTTTTTTCACTACATAAGAGCGAGAAAGGAGATTTTAAGAAAGGACAGACAATTTGAAATATAATGGGGAGAAGTGGTAAGATACAGTTGCGTTATGCTTACCCAGAGAACTGAGTTGTGCTCAGTCAGGTACTAGCCCTCGGAGCTCTATAAGGTGCGATAGTAGTACAGCGTTTACGCACTTTCAGATATTTTTAAATTTATATTTTGCTGATGCAGTATTAAGGAAATACCATTTAATAGGGGCTTAATGAAAAAATGAATAAAGCTCAAATGGCTTTATTGGTTCGTTGGTGGAAGCAGAAATTTCTGAGCGGATATAAACAATTTTCAGGTAATTTCCAAAAATTATTTAAATTTACTTGCACGCGTATCACGAAAAGTTTGTGAAATTCACTTTAGTTACCCATAGAAATAAATCAGAATTTATGTTCATTATAAACTGATGTAAATTAAAGGTAAATGTAGCTTAGTTTAATTTTTCTTTTTTGGTTGGTCTCTTTAGTTTTTTGGAGAGAACATTTTCTAATTCATCGTGTGCTTTCGTAAATAAAAGAAATCCTGATTTGAAATAATTGACAAACTTATAACCAAATAGGAAGGTTTCTATTGTGTTTACATGGGTGCTAGCATGCTTGTGCTACCAATTTCAGTTTTTCTGCGCGTAATTATTTGTTAATTTTATCCGGAGCACTCGATAGTTTCTTTCGCGTCGCGAATTCCCTTGAAACTTGATTTATTTTTCCTATATCATTAAGTAAAGTGCCTGTAGATTACAAATCCTTAGTTGAGAGAACTAGATAAAATTTTTTAAAAAAATCATGTGCCAGCACCTAAGATATGCGTACTGATAATAACTCGCTGGAGTTACAAGCCATCTGTTAACGTTTCACATAATGTTGACTCATGCCAATGAGGAAACGTTACAGGACGAAAATGTAGAATGGTTTATGTGTAAGTGCAACCAAAATATTTAAAAAAAAAAAACTGGGAAAATCTCTGGAGCTCAAAATTCATACACCAGTCTGATATTATCAGTTCTCCTAATAGAAACTTAGCGATCAAAATCTCCTAATCTTAAGAATTATGTTACTAAATGGATTTTACAATTTTTGTATTCTTTGAAACCCCCTATACTTATTGTACATTTCTTCTGGAGGGAGGGAACTTTAGATTACCCTCTAAAGTGCATTTATAGTATAATGTATGTCTTTCATTTATACAGCATTAAGTATTAAATGGGTCGTCAAAATATCGAAATTGCAGAAAATGTCGTGAATTTCCTGAAGAAAGTTTGTTTTTGCCCTTTTCTTAAAAAATAGATCTTTCAGTTCTTTGTAATTATTGTTTACTTACGAGGGATCTATTTCTTTTATTTGTAATATTCATACAGAAATGTTAAGTTGGGGGCATTTCCGATCGTGGGGAGTGATTAGCCTCCACCAAGAGTACTTCATGTGTGGTCCTGTGACTTATGTATTATTAATTTCCTTATGTTTTCTTCTTTTTTGGAACACTATTCCAACTTAATAATAATCATTAGTTAGACAGGTTATAATGTTTAACTATTTTCTGAACAAAATTATTTTAGTAAGGTATTCCAAAGTTCCATTTCAGGGATACTTTACTTTACTCTTTATGCTTACATGTTGCTAAAATTCAAAATTTGAAAAAATAAAATAAACAAGAACCACGCTAGGTCTTTTTGAGTGTTCATGCCGGAATTTCTGTTTACTCTTACCCGTCCCTTTGATTTTTGACTTTGAGATTCACCGTAAAAAGACGTTTTAAAGTCTCTTGAGTAAAAAAGAAAAATCATTTACTACCAATCAATCTTTGAGACAGTTTCTAGGACAGTATAAATCAAAAATTAATCAGCAGGATACTCTACAATAAGATTTCGGTCCAATAATTAACAGGTACCACTTCCTAAATCAATTTCAATGTTTTGTTTTATTTTTACATTTTCTTAAAAAATGGCTCCAAGTGATTTCTTTAAACTTCTTACACTCATTACATACATGTAGAACTATAAATATTTGTATTTTAAACAAATTTTTCCTGATAAATTGTTTAAGGGTATTTTTGTGAGACACTGATATGGTTTAGGCTACTCTCTAAAACTAGGTTGGCCAACATTTTTGAGAGCAAGCGCGCAACAAAACATTGTTGTAAAAGGTGTTGCGGGCGCAAGAAGGAAAGACAAATGTGTAGGTATATATATATATACGTATATAAATATATGACGATCTCATGAATATTTATAAATAAATACCAAATAAAACATTTCCTTATTTACTACTTTTTACTTTCGGTTTATGCTTGTCAGCTTATGAAAGATTATGTGATCTAAATTTGTTTAAAAAAAATAAATGACGACCACAAATGTTGCTCTATTCCTATAAGAAGTTGTTAGATCTGGTTTTATAGATTTGGAGATAGATGGTGATATGTGCTTAGAAAATAACCGAGCTTTCTTATATTCAGCACTTCTAATAGCTGAAGCAGCGGATTCCGGCATCAATGCCACAGAACATATGTAAATTAAAGCATGACCCACTCAACCATAAAACGCCCGTGCGAGCAGTATCGTGAGTTAAGACAAACTTTGACGGAGATTCATTTAAATTTTCGTATTCAATTAAGGCATTAAACATTCGCATATAATTGTTGAATAAAAATAATTTTATTTTCCAAACATTGATTGCAACTTCTAACTTCAACCACAAACGTCAAGAAATTACGTAGCGAGGAAAAAGCCACGATATGGATGGCACTAACGAATTGAGAGGCAAACTTTCTGACTGGATAGATAACTTGATTAGATCGTACCATTCAAAATCTCCAGTCGCGACGTACCTTTCCAAACACTTCCGAAGAAGACTTAGCCTTCGTACTTATACTCTTTACGCAGAAGTAGGGAACTACGCATCAGCAGAAAACCTTTTAAATTCGCAAATCTTCTTCATTGTTGGTAGGCATTTCATCCTATGTAGTCCCATTGTCTTACTAACCATTATCCTGTGCTGCTTTCGATACTGCGTCTCTGAGTTTCCAATTTCTTGGAGATCATCAAGAACCTGAGGTCTTGCTGAAGATTGTCCCTTCCATCGCATGCGAGGCCTCTTTCTTCCAGCAACTAAAGAAATGACATTGAAATTCTTTCGTCTTCTATCCTCTGTAATAAATCACTTGACTGTTCGTACCTTGTCACTTCATAGAATTTTCTATTAATTCTCGATTGGTTTTCCTGTCTCAATTCCTTAGATTTGCCAGATTTTAAGAAGTCTCTCATCTTACCTTACCATCGTCCCAGGTTTTGCTACAGTCAGTGACAATCATTTAAGAACAGCCTTATAGGCCATCAACTTTCTTTCCTGGTTTAATTCTTAAGCGCAGAGCTTTCTGCAGTGATTCTAGCTGCTATCCAAAGCATCTTCATTTCTTTATGTAATTACAGTTTCCAGACGTTTAAAAGATTAGTCGACTTCAAAATGTTAGGTTAGTATAGCTCCCTTGCTACCTCTTTTCGCTGTTTCATGTACATTTAACATGCAATCTAGTATTTTATTGCTTTATTCACCTTAAGTCCAAGTTTGCTAGATTTTGAAGCACCAACCTGCAACCTAATGTTCATGATGATGGACTCATCGTATGCGACTATCAACCATCATTCAAGTGCAGCTGCATGTCGCTAAAAAAAAAATAAATAATAAAGTAAAAAAAGATTTGTCCATCACTTGATGAAAAACTAATCGAAGTAGGTGATATTTTCTTTTCGTTGATAAATATTTTGAGTGACCTAAGCCTTGAAAACATCCAATAGAAAGTTACGTCATTGCATATATATATAAGTCGTATAACTTTTATAGGAAACTTTTAGAGGCAGGTTTGTTTTGTATTTGTTACGAGGACAGACTAATAAGTGGGAAATTCCCAATTTGGGTCTCTCGTATAGTTATGTTTTATTTTTGAAAAAAGGTAAATAGAAAACACTGCGCCATTTAATTGTGATAGTTGGACGATAGATAAGTCCTGTCAAAGAAGAGTTTACGGATTTTTTTAATTTATTTGAAACATTACCGTATGAGAATTAGGCTTCCCTGAAAAGTAATATTTTCGAGGATTAACCATAGTTATTAGACTTCTGAGTTAGAAGAAAATATACTAGAAGATTTTTTGAAGATTCCGGAGGGAGGCGATTAATATAATTATCAAAAGAGGATTATTGCAATCGTACTGATTTACAATTTAGTTTTTTCCACAAGAAACACATAGTTTAAGCAAACCTCAGCATGGATTTTTATTTTTATAATTTCTTCAGAGAAGGGGGATTAGCTCAGTGTTATAGTGTATGCTGGATTTTAACCCGGAGATCGAGGGTTCGCATCCAGCTGTACGCCTTTTCGATTTTCTTTTCCTAGACGTTTCTTACGGCTCGCCGTCCGGTGATGGATTGTTTGTTGTGTGTGACGAAAGAACACTGTCCGGAGGCCGGCAGCCTACTTTATAAAGCTCCAGGCGTCAATGACAGCTGGTTGTTGATGTGCCTTAAACAATTAAATTAAAAATATAATTTTTCCATTAAAATTTGTTTAAGGGTACGTACAAAACTGTACTATGTTAGTTAACAAAGATGCTTTTTTTTCCAAATTCTAAGCCTGAAGCTAATTTCGCGATAGGAAGTTCAAAATTTCAAGCACTTTATTTTTTTTTTTTCAAGTTTTTCACGATTTTCTCAAAAATCAGAGCAACGCTTTCTTGAAATTTCTCGTAAAATAACAGAAGCTTATCATTTTTATCCTAAAATTTTTTGTATTTTTTTTAAGGTTGAGGATGTTGGGCTGCCCTATAAAAGTTATTTTTCTGTATGCTGTACTTTATACTTTTACCAGCAAGATTGTGCCAGTAGGATTTAAACTACCTTGCTGCTGAAATTTAGAAATTACAAAAATTCCAAAGAATCTTTGTCTACACTTACAACCATAAAAATTTAAATTTAAAAGTAAAAGTCGTTTTTTGTACCCATTAAAATGTAGGTTGTTAAAGCTCAGAGTTAGGCCCCCCTCTCTGAGACACTCTTAAATCCATTTTTTCGAAAAACTTTTGAGATATATATTTTTTTTTTTTAAAGAGAAAATGGTCAAAATTTGAAGAAAACCGTTGAATTCGTTTTTAAGAAAATCTTATAAAAGAAATTTGTCCACGTCATATGGAAGAATCTCAACTTACTATTTATTCGGCATTAATGATTTTAGCAGACAGATTTTAGTAGATCTGCAGAAAAGTTACCACTCAGTGGAGGAGTCTTAAGAGAAGGAAGTTCCTTATTTTCTCACCAATAAAGGAAGCAGTTACTAACATACAAACTTCCTTTCATGAACAAAGAATTCCTTGTAGTTGTGTTTCCTTCAGAGTGTAATTGTGGATATTATGTGCGAATTACTGGCAGTAATTTTGGCTGGTAACCAGACGGAAATACTCAGAATTGTGCCGTCTGGATAGTTGCAGTTAATATTTTCTCACTGGAAACAATTTGCTAAGGTCCGCCCGGTGAGAAATTCCTGATTGGTAGCGCTTTAAAAATTTGTAATTTAAATATTAATTTTGTCCAATTAACTAGAGTTTTATTATTTCATCCTGATTTTCTACAAAAAGAACAATGGTTTTTCTTTAAACTTTAGCAATTTTAAAATTTTCCCTTTTAGTTTCTTGTACTTATCATAAGGTGGCCCCTCTGTTGGTTTATAACCAAGAGTATTACCTTTATGTTGATATTAATATTCATGATTTGTTTATTTTCTTAATTTGGCCTAATAAAGATATTATTATTGCTATTATTATTATTATTATTAATATTAATACTATTATTATTATTACCACCACCATTATTACTACTACTACTATTATTATTACTACTACGACTATTATTTTTATTATTACTCATCATAAGAAGGTTTTATAATCATGCAGAATTTAATAATTTTAAAAATCAAACTTTACAAATTGGTCTGAAAGGGTGTATTATACATCTACCGTAAGTTAGAATGTAGCTTAGTTGCAATGGCTAATAAGTGCCGTTGTATTTCTAAGTTGCTTACATATCTTATTCTGGCTAAGAATCTTATTCATCACGAAAGGCTGGTTCGAAGTTTAAGTGCGATTAATTGCAGAATGGGAGGGAAGGGATTAGCTATGCGGTTAGCGTATATAGACCTCCCACGCGGAGGTCCCGGGTTCGAATCCAGCTGCTGACCCTTAGATTTTCTCTTCCTAGGAGCTTCTTACAGCTCACTGTCCGGTGATAGACAGTGTTGTCTGTCCGGAGGCCGGCAGTGCACTGAAAAAAAACTCCGGGCGCCAATAACCTCAGATGTTGATGCGCCTTAAATCATTACAAAAAAAAAATGCAGAATGGAGGATGGCAGGGGTCATTCCTTCCTAGGGCTTAAATTCATCTTATCGGCTATGTATTATTAGAGACGTCAACGGTGTCCAGCTCTGATAGTTCTACACCTTTCGTATATGGAAGGAGTGTTTGTCTGGAGATTGGGAGCGGCGCCTCGATGTGTACTGGCCTCGGCCTACTTTCTTTACGATCAGCCCTCTCCTATGCCTCACGAATTGATGAATTTGGTAAAACTTTTTAGAAGCTACCAGCAAACTCTTTTGCTTAAAGGAATGGTGATTGTTATTATGCTGTTTGGGATTACATCAAAAATAGTGGACGAGCTGTCATGGACTAGTTGAACGCGAATTAAATTGTGAACCCATTTTAGGGTTAGATAACAGGTTAATGATATAACAACCGTTTCTGAGAATATTAGTAATTTGATTAAGATTTGAGGTTAAGCTTTTATGATAATTAGATTTAAGAATTGAGCCTGTCAGCAAAGGATCAAAGGAGTCAAAGGATCCCCAAATGGATGAACTGGACTCGTAATCAAGACTTCTAGGGGCTGTGTTGAATGTCAGTTCTGATTCCTTTGGAGGTACTATGGAATTGGTTGTAGTAACTCTTAGTAGTCCACTTCTATGGTGAAGTTGAGAAAACAAGTTTAGGGCACTCAATGACCCTACCGAGAGTTGGGAGAGACATGGTCGTTTGAAAATAAATATATATATGTCTGAGGAGAGTTTAACTAAGGAACTCATGCAGTTTCTTCTGGAAGTATCAGAACTCAACAATTTGGCGAAATATGTACCTTCTCATTTCCTAAAATACTTATACCAACGATATTACGCGCCCTTCTGATGATTTTGGACAGTTTTTTTTAACTTCATGTATTATCTAGAAGTGTATGCCGTATCACTTTGGTTGGTAACTTTCTTGAGAAAACCTTTTCTTTCTTTCTTTTTTTTGTAGATGAGGGTATCCTCCCTCCACAATATTGTTTTGTTGCGGAGACCCTACGTACCATTGTAGCCAACTAACATTAGAAAACAATTTTAGGTAGAAGATATTTTCTAAGTCACAACATTGTTTTGGGCATTGTACAGTAAGAGAAAGTGATGTAGTAGTTCTCTTCAGATATTGTTTTGAATGGTAAAACGTAGAAGAGTTACGTGTCGGGAGAGAGGACGATGTTTTCAGGACGAGGAGTAGTGCGGCCATTGTCCTTGGCGGCGCCTTCAAAGCGGTCAGCGTGGCCAACAGCTGTTCGGCTGTCAGCGGCCTCCCCCCGGCAAGCTCACTCCTCATTCACATAACAAATCTAAAACCTTATATATCTTGTTTGGTTGTTCTGTTTCATCTTTCTAGAAGGAACATGGATAGCTGCTGCAGTCCAGCATTGCACGCCACCAGTGCATTTAGCTCTATGGGTGCTGTCAGTGCGATGAATTTTGCTGGCCGACAGTGTAGATGTTCCCCCAGAAACTGCTGTAGCCAAAAAGTTACAAATGTTGGAATATGTCAAATTTTTAATAAAATCTAATCAGTTTAAAGGAAGTAGAGATCAATTAAACTAGCTTAAAGGTAAAAACTCAGTTTCATACATTGCTTTTTGTTTCATTTAAAGGGAGTGCCATGATTGATATGAAATGCAGCACGATACCATACTGTCGCTCCAATGAATCCTTAAATAAAATTCAAATTCTTAAGAAAATTCAAGTATTGACATCTAAGGCATCCCACCGGAATCCGACTTAAGTCTATAATCTAAAGGAAGATGTTTCAAACCTACGTACACTATATGCCCAAGTGTAAATGAAAGTCTCTAGCGGCTCAAAAGTATTTCAGTACGGCTGAATTAAATTATTATTACTGAATTACGGCTTTCAGTATATTTCCTGTGGGCTGAAATGCTCCATTTCGGAAATTTAGTAAGACATAGAGTATGCAGCCCGTGCACTACATTAGTATTAAGAGTGTAACATACCTAATGTATTCAACTATTTTTATGAATGGGCCTGTAAAAATAAATAAAGACTAGAAGTTATTATTTAGATTGATTCTTTTTTTATTCAAAATGAGCCCCACCGATTTCAATGCACTAGTTACAGCAATTTAATAACAATTCGAATGCCTTTTCCAGTTCACTTTCTACTTTCAAAGCACATATAAATTTTTATGGTCCAAATATCATCCTTTTAACATCATTTTAAGTTTTAGGAAAAATTGAAGTCTTAAGCATGCTAAATCAGGCGAATGAAGTGGATGATTTCTAAATACAAACCTTATTTTTTTGCCTAAAATCTACCACGAGTTGTGATAAATTCCTGACTGCTTTCTATCCAGATATTCTGGACGTATTTCGACCAACAATACTTCAAAATATTTAAATATTACTCATCAGTAATTGATTGTCAAGTTAGTACAAATTCTTTGTGGATAATACCCTTACTATCGAAGAAAGTTTTGCCTTAAACAATCTATAATCTAAAAATAACATCTGTTGCAACTTATGCATAATAGTTAGTGTAACTTTTAAAATTTGATTGTTTAAGTTGCATATTTATGCTCCGCCCCTACAAGAAAAATGTAGCTGCTGAACTATTTGTTCAGGCTAGGCAGTGCCTAGCTAGAGGCTAGTCCTAGGGACTGTTGTACAATATCCTCATGCTCAAATTTGACTACTTGTATTGAAGTATTATCAGTATTACTTATACTGATTAGTAATATTGTGTAATATAATTTACTGAACGGTTACAAGTAAACAAAAGCCCTCAAACGTGATCTTGCGACTAGCGTATACTGGCCTTTGGGACAAGAATTCAGGGTTGGATTCCCAGAAGGACCAAAAGCGGTTCACTCGGCATTATGAGAAAGTGGGCAGCAGCCTCTTGGCGCAGGCAAGAACTAACGGCTTTTGTTCCACCTCGCCTCCTGCAAACCTTGACCCTCTCTGGGCTATTGCGCTAAGGTTTTTCTCCCCCCCTCCCTTAGTAGTGAAGTAATGTGGTAGTTCCGTATGAAATTTTCCGAGCAATTTAATTTTAACGGGAAAGTTACTTGGAAAAGTTAACTTGAGTTTTCTTCAAAACTACGCATTTGATAATGAAACCGGCGGCATGTTACTAGGGATGCACTTACTAGAAACATGTTACCACGTTACGTCTTAGTTCTTAAGATGTTGATCTGGAAGCCGGAAATATGTAAGGCGAGTTCCATTGTGAATTATTTCTAACTGTAAGAAGATAAGAGGGGCTCGAATAACCTAGAAGTAGGATGCGCTCCTCCAAACAAAAGAAATCTGGTATGAACAACCTCAAAACCTCTACCTACAATTAACTGAATTAAAATTCATGACACTTAACATTTAATTGGCTTCAATATTGATTGATTATTGCTAATAAATCAACAGTTACGGCAAAGAATTTGATATTCATAAAATATTACTATAACGAAACATGTACAATGTAGCATGAAAAAACTAAATATATATATTCTATTAAAATATTGAAACTAAGGAAAATAAGACAAAAATGAAAATGGACAGATCTGAACATGTCAAATTAGTTAGTTTCCTGTACCTTTAGTGATTGAAGAGCAAATAAAAACAATAATTTTTCGTTAATTATTCATAATAAGCAGGTATTTCAATATTTACAATACAATTTACGTTTGAAACCAAACATTTTTCTAAGTAAACTTTCATGTTATCTGAGAAAAAGCGGCACTTCAATTCAAATTGTAACATATTGGGTTGTTGATCCAGACTGCATAAACACCTATTTCTTCACAAATAGATTTACATAATGCATCGTTAAAAAATGAAAATGTCTTTTTCTTTGCTAGCTAGGTGCAGTGAAACAATTAAACTTATTTGATTAAACTATTGTACAGTCAAAATATTTTTCAATGAAACCCAGAAACTTAAGTTAGAGTTAAATAAAGTAATTGTCTATTTTTTCAGGTGGGATTTACGTCCATTTATCAATTAGGTGTCGTGGACGGAGGCGACTAGCAAACATACTTTACTGTAAATCTCTTGAATTAACCATTTAATAAAATCTAAGGCCTAGGACCGGGTAATCGAACCCAGTACCATAATACATATTATAGCTTTACAGGTCTCGCATCTAACCGCTCAGCTACCGTGGCGCCTTAGAATTTGATAGTTTTTAAACATTTGTACTCCGTTAGGTGTGAATAGAGTTCTTTCTTAGAACGATCTAAAGAGTAAGGATTTCTACCACAATACTGGCATTAAGATCCGAGTAAATACATATTTGGGCTCCCAAAACTGCCTTGTCCAGTGCCTGCACTGCCTTCCAGCACTATTTAATTCTTTCAAATTATTCTTCCTGACTTGATGGTGACACAAGGTACAGCGACCACACATCTGCAATAGTTACTCAGAATTTTGTCAGAATAAGTTTTTGGCTGTATGTCCCTCACTGTCAATTCTATTTGTTTTGTGTTTGTGCGTGCGTGTGTGTGTGAGAGAGAGAGAGAGAACTGTGAAGACACAGGCAGCTGTTTTAAGAAGAGTGCCGTAGTTGTGAATACTAAGAAAGTACAATAAATCTAGTTATAACTGCTGTAGTGTGTGCGTGAAGTGGCGGCTGGGGCCAGTCTTAGTGAGAGAAGGAAGGCCAAGCCGAGTGGGGGGCAGGTAGTGAGTCGGCAAGATCAAAGCAGCTAGAGGTTGGCGCTCATTCAGCTTGCAGCAACAATAGCGCTGCCTCACGTTCCCAGTTTCTGGTTTGCAGCGTTCATCGGATGCCAGTAGTTTTAGCAGTCATTTCCTATACCACGTGTCTTCTTCTTAATTCCCATCAGATTTTTAGAAATATAAAGCTATTTAATTTCGGGCCACAACTTTGGGGTCACTTAAAATATATATATACGAGTAATATATTTCATGTTGACCATAACATATTATTAAAAACCTATGAACATCGCACGACTTTCACTTTCCCAATAATTGCAACTCTAATTGGCAAATTTTCTACAAATACTAATCTTATTGACCGTGTTTAGCTTAATTAACACTGTCTTAAACTTTAGGTAACTAAATATATACATGGTTATTCTACCCACCTTGGTTGGATACTGCGCCATCGTCAAATTCAGAAGTCTGTTTTTATATTACATTCACTTCCCTTAAAACCTCTAAAATCATGGGTACCAGCAAAATGTTTACCTTTTGTTTATGAGAGACGCAATTGGTACTCCTTAGTTTAATGAAAATTGTTGAAACCGAGAAAACTGCAAACCAAAAATAAAATAAAATACAGAAACCCATACTGTAAATTAGCATTCCCGGTTTTTTATTTTTATTTTATTTAAATGTTCGAACTTTAGTTATGCTTTTAACGTTACTTAATTCAATATACTTATATGTTACGTAGTGAAATTATGTATTATTTAACTGGTAGTTTAGAAGACATGCTTAAAGTTGCTGTCTTCTGAGAACAAGAAAAAGTAAAGTTTCCTATGAAAATACTTCAAATATACGCAGTTATTTTGAGAAATAATGTAGGAAATTCAAAACCTTTGGAATTTTTCCGAGAAAGCCTTGAAAAACTGAAAATTTCATATAGACTTACATAACTAAACGGACTTCAGAGCATAATACAAGTCATTTACTTCTTTGGAATCCTCTAAAATAACTAATAACTTACCTAATAACTAAGTGTATTAACTAAAAGTGGATGGATAGACCTACCACCTTATTCAGTGATTATTATTATTATTATTTAATTAATGCGCGTCAACATCTGAGGTCTTTGGTGCCCGGAGCTTTTTTCAATACCCTGCCGATGTACTCGTATATGTAGTGATAAATATTATTAACATTAATGAAAATTGTTTGGAATTTTATTATTATTAATTTTTCAAAAGTTAAAATAATTTTCTATAAAAAAAAAAACTGCTCTTAATGTTGGATTGAAGCCGTTCAAACAGAGCTAACAGTTTTCTAGTTCCATTCTCTTCAGTTCTGATAAAGAAGTTGGTTAAAGGAATTTTTTTTTTCATATTTTTAGTCTTGTTCAGATGTCTCTGGGAAATTGGTCTTGAAGGCTACCGTTATAGTCCTTTTACTGCATTTTTATTTCAGTTTTGCGATTTTCTCGGAAAAAGATTCTAACAATTTTGCTTTATTTAAATATTACAATCAGTAGGTCAATTATTTTTGTTTGAAACACGTTTCCGAGGAAATTATTTAGGTTGGTTAGGTCAGAAGTACGTTTGATGAAAAAAAAAGCCCAAACCCAAAACATAGCCCTTCTCATTGCCCTAAAACGTGCAGTCCTGCTTCACCAACTTCTATACATAGTGTCTGAACAGTCTGTCCTCTGCTAGACTCATGCGATGCAAGAGTTTTTTTAAATTCATATCCCATAAAAAAGGCTTACGATCAACCTTAAATCCGCCGGGCCTTGGGTGTGATGTTAGCAATGCAAAATATTCTCTACGTTGCAACTATTTTTTGATAAAATTGTCAAAAACCTGGTAGTAAAATTAGAATTAGTTCTCTTTGACCACTTTTTTCCCAAACTGTCGGATGTTCTGGCGAGACTACAAAGTGTAATTAAAAAACATATACTCCGGTGTAATATGGTTTAGATTCCTGCCAGAACAGTAATAGGATATAAATAATAGTTCTACTGAAATGTTATAATTACAAAATTATTATTATTATTATTTGTCTGTAGCAGTTCTGGCTGATGAAGAGAGATATTCAGATACGGAACAGCTGTTGAAAACATGCCCTGAAGGCTACACGAACTGGACGTCCGACAGAGAGACATTACCTCCCTCCACTCCCAGTCCGACGGCACGGCTCAATCTACAGGTAAGCAATAAGCAGTTTACCAAAGAATTTTCTAAGCAAATAGTGTACTAACTGAACACTCACCTAAACCTGATCATAATTTTGTATGTGAAGAACCAATACGGACAGCAAGTATCCTAAAATCTCCCAGATTGAACGCTCAATGCTTCCTTTCACTTAACAGTCCAGGTCTGGACCTAATGAATGTTGGAGCAGTTCTCTGTATTGAAACTGTTGCAGTTTGTTTGCGCTTACTGATTCTTCAAGATATCATCTTCTCCACATCCATGTATTTAAACTTTTGTGTTCATCCCAATATTTATTGAAAGAGAAAAAACTGATTTTGTTTTACTTAAACCAAACATTAAAAAGTATCTACTCCACGGGTTGATGTACAAGCACACAATTATTACAAACAATACTAGCTGAACGATGCTTTTGTTGATTTGTCAGGTCGATATAAAACTGCGCTCGAATCAAATAAAATTTGTAAAGCTTGAATCGCATGGTACGTACATTGCATAACTTAAAGAATTTTGCTCCGCCTACATAATGGCTGAGAGGTAGGAAAGTTTTGTTGCTGCCAATCAACAATGGATCAACTGATTTCTTATTTGACTATTAGCAACTTGTTTATTTTTGTAAAAATAGAAGAGACAGTCAGTCACTTAATATCCAGAAAAAAAAATTGTTTTCGAAATAATGAATATTTGGCTACTTATGTTACAGGGACTGCAATGTGGCATTTCTGTCAATGAGAGTTGTGCTACTTCACATAGGGATCGTCAGGAGTTTTCATTCACCCTTTATGACTTTGATGGCCGCGGTAAAATAACCAAAGATGTGAGTCATTTTTTTAAATTCAAAACCTCTTCCCCATTCTCAAAAAAAATAATATATATATATATATATATATATATTTATTTATATTCCTAGTCATTAGAATAATAAATTTGTAGAAACTGGATATCTGCATTAAGAGAAAATCGTTTGAAGGAAACTAACAAGAGTTGAACTATATTGTTACAGGATATTGCCGGATTAGTCACTACAATATATGAAACGGTTGGTTCGTCAATCAGGGTACCACAGTACGGTTCAAAAACTATTAAAGTGAAGCTGACTGTATCACCAGGACGTGGCGTTCGAAACAGTTGCACAAGAAGTGATAGAAATGGTTCGATGCAAGATGGCGATCTGCGTACTCCAACAATGGACAACCATCGGAGAGAAACGAGACGAGCCCATGTGTCCGGTAGAAGAAGTCGTAGGCAGAATGAAAGAACTGCAGTTATCAGCCAGAGAAGACGTAGAGAATCGCCTGCTAGTTCGGTGGGTAGTGAAGGTCGATTGTCGGATATTGAAGATGGTCAGACACATCCTAGGCTTTCACCTTCTGTCTGTCAGCAGCAACATACCACGTAAATAATTATTTAATTATTTTATTTATAGTAAAAGTATAGGCCCGTGTCTGATATAGGTATAATTGGATTGCTGATTATACAAATTAATGCTAAACAGATATCTGACAACACTGATTATACAAATTCGTCATTTCCTCAGGATAGCCAGATTGCATTAAAACACGTGTTCCTTGAGAATGGAAGCGTAAAAAGATTGTAACTCAAAACGAAGTGTTTGCATAAAATACTTGTTAGATCTTGTGGAGCAAATGGGCCAATGTTAGATTATAAATTGATGATGGCAGATTAAAACCGTTTGAGATTGAATCATAAAAAATGATTTTTGGTATGCTGAATGTTTATTTTCGGTATATTAAAACTTTAATTTAATGATTGAATAGCCGCTAAGTTCAATAGTCCACTCTAAATTTTTACATCACTCTACTTATCTTTCTGAAACAACTGTTGAAGTGCTTCATAAACAGTTCAGTGATAGGAGAAACTTTAAGCATTGCTTTCGGAAACCCATCTAGGAGATCAAAGTATCATATTACACGTCTCCAAGGTCTGCTGCGCTAAAAATTTGGTTTAACATAATACCACTGTCCAACATTATTTCAATGCTAATTGTGACATCAATACAGCTTGCAGACTGGAACAGCATTGAATTGCGGATGTTGTGGCCGGGCGAAGAAACGATCTAGTTCATTGCAAAGACAAGAATTACTTAAAATTATACAAGCAAATATGGATAAGAATAATTTAAGTTTTCAGACTTCCAGGTAGGATTAGTTTGGTGCAATAAAGACTTAATTTATTTCAAAATGCACTCAACTCATATACTTTTGTCGAAAACATTTTTAGGAAACATAACTTGTGGAATCAACAAAGCAAGGATAAATCGTCCGCGCCATTTTTTCAATATCTGAGCAAAACTAAGAATCAGTCGACATCACCGATGCAGTCAACAACATCGCACAATCATACACAACCTACCTTTCTGGCCAAAACACCTTCCTCCCATCAACACAAACATCGACATCGTGAAGCTGAACAGGCTAGAGCAATGGCCCAGGTAAACATTATTCTTGGTAAAATATCGGCTTGTTCTAAACGCATTATCATGATAGGTCATACAACTGAAAACTTTTCCTCAAATTAACCTTAACGCAATGACATTACCAGTGCACATCAAAGGTGTTTGTGTCTTAATTTTTATTTTTATAATTATTATTTGTTTATGATATACTTAATTATATATTTCACTTCGCTTTCTTGCAGTAAATTTACTTCTCTTCTCTTTTTTTCATCTCTATTTTCTTCTCTTTTTCATCTACTGAGTTACCTTTCATACAGAGTCCCTTGTATGGCCTAAAAAAAATTTTCTTAAAAAAACAAATTATCTGTCTATAACCACTTGTTAGAAAGAGTAGAGCACTTTTTTTGCATCACGATTGCAGCTGTAAATGCTGTTTTACTCCAACCCTCGCTTTCAGACTTCTCTAACTCATTCTTAGGTTTTCTATACCTTTCTCTCACCCTCTTTTCAATTACATTAGCCATTTTGAGGCAAATGCTTACTTACAAGGGGCCGAACTCTTTAGCGTTTTTATTCCAGGATCATGTTCATTGGAATGATCTTGAGGCTGGACCGATCGCCACGTTTGGCTTGGAAGCTTAGAATAGTTTCTGTCTAGGATGCCTGCTATATAAATTTAGGCCGATGGGGGAGGGCTCTTTGGTGGTCGTTGGGCATCCAGCATTCAACACCCTCTGAATTCAGTAGCAAAGATCTGGATGTAATATCTCTCTTCTTGGAACTATGATAGCGGTGACTTGTTTTAATTCTTTATCTTCGCAGTGCTTAGTAGACGAAAAAAGCCAACTTGCCGCACAACGGTTCAACACCACCACTATCCTTTGAATTCACATCCTCAAAGAATTGTCCCTTTAATATCTTATATTTAAGGGCTTTTACATCACTCATAACATTAAAAACTGCTAACATTCTTCACTCAGGGCTTCGCTGAGTTACATATCATTAGTTACATTTTTCTTTGTTTTGAACTATTTGTATACGGAATTTTGTTTCTGGGATTACTCATTGCTCAGCATTCCAGTATCCTTTCGCGCTGGCCTGTATTGCTTTATTGTATTGTAAATTTTTTTCTATGTTATAAGAAAAGAAGTCAGTTGGAGTATAAGAATTGTAGTGAAAGAAATTCAAGATTTGTACCCTTTTTTTTTTTGTTTTTTTTCAACAGGTAGTTAAGTGGCTTGAACAAGAATTTTCTACAAAAAGTAAGACGAACGGAAATATGGGTCAGACCAAGACTGGGTGTAACGCGAGCACTGGGTGCGCGTCAGCGTCGGCTAGACAAGAACATCACCACGTTCACGAACATGTGCATCACCACTACCACCATTATACGGATTGTACGCTGCCTGTCTAGCCTCTCCTTCGCCGATCAGTCGGAGCAACGCCAAGTGCTTGAACGCGTGCACTACCACCACCAGACTGTGCTGCCTGTTAGGCTTACTTCCATCCCCAGCTAGACGTCTGGCATTGCCATGTTCACGAACACGTGCATCACCACTTCTAGACAGTGCGCTGCCTATCTAGGCTTCTTCTATCGTTAGCCAGACGGAGAATTGCCACGTGCATCTCATTTCTGGACTGAGCTCTGCTTGTCTAGCCTTCTTCTACTGTCGGCCCATCTTCACTAATTTGAATTATTTTCCCTTTTAACCAACTCAACAGAAAAAAAATCTTGCCAAATTCTTTGTTATGTTAATTTATTATTATTTTAGTATATTGTATTAAATACTGTGTGAACTTGAAGAAAAAAAAGAACGTTGATTGGGGACAAAGATACATAACAGGCATTGTTTGTTTAAAATGTGAATGCTATGATCTTGCTCTGCTGAAAAGAGCTTGATAAGTAAACATTTCTTCCTGCTTAATGTATACTACATAAACGTTAACCTTAATGTCTAGTTTACAAATTTAGCCTATATTACAGCCCACATATTAATACTCCAGTTTCGGTTGGCGGCTGATATACACCTCGTTTGCTAAGAAAAGAAGTTCCTGTAAAAATTAGCCGCTTAACCATTTTTTATTTTTAAAAACGTATTTAGTGGAATTTGGACTTATCGCTTCATTCCGCATTAAAACACTTGAATCTATAACAATACAAACCTTATTTGATAATTTAAATTTACGTAAACATATCCTCTTCATTACTAAGACTAAACATTTATAAATAAAATAAAAGAGTAGATTTATAAATAATTTATTTAAATTGTACAATATCTAAAGACACTACCACAAAATCTGTGGAAGTACAGTGTAAAATCTTTATATGTGTTCAGTCAATACATGAAATAGTCTTAAATTATGTTTTTAAGAGAATCTGCAGGTTTTCGAAACAGTGGTAATAGCAATAAATCTAAGATTTTTAAATTAAATTGCTCTTCTGACGGTATACTAATATGACCCTCTAAATACTCTGACGTCTCAACTGAATCGCAAGAACTCTACATTTCTACAACACATATAAAGATAGTAATTGACGAGCAACAAGAAAATCTTAAGTTAAAAGCAGAAATTAAAGTTAGTTGGTGGCCTCACTTCACATTCTTTCACAATATAATTTTAGCTATTCCCTACTTTTAATATTTAAGATTTATACTCTAGGTTAAAAATTGTAAAAGCGCGCTCTTAAACGCCTTAAAACAACTAACATGCTTATTTTTACTCATTGAATGATTCTGTTCAAGGTAACTTCGGTATTACTAAATTAATTAATGAGTGTATTTTCACAATTAAGTTTAATGTCAGAAAAGGTGCTAGTGTCTCCTATTGAGATTCTGTTGTACATAGGAAGATTTCACTTGAAAAAAAAAAAAATAATAATAATAATAATTAACGCATTATAAGTGTGATAGGAAATCGTATTCGTAAATATCTTGGTCTTGAACGATTATGTAAATGGCTTACAAAACATGAATGAATAAGTATCACAATTGGTCAAATATTTCTACGAGCTTACTAGAAACTAGGGGTGTGATGCGGCCATGAACAGTAAGGATGCAAGAAAGAAAGTGAAGGTGGCTGTTGGGGCCCCTTAGTGATCCTTTATGAAGCAGGTCTGTATGCCACATTGCTTAGACATTGTGTAGCATACATTCTGCGACAAATACGAGGTGTGTTCAAAAAGTAACGGGAATTTTCGTTTTTTGAAAAAAATATTTATTTATTCATCTACATTAATTTTGTCGCCTTCAAAGTAGTCCCCTTCGCATACAATACACTTGTGCCAGCGCTTTTTCCAATCCTCGAAACACTTCTGAAACTCGATCTTTGTGATAGCTTTCAGCTCTTTCAGCGATTCGCTTTTAATGTCATCTATGCTTGTAAAACGACGGCCTTTTAATGTTCTCTTTATGTTTGGAAATAGAAAAAAGTCACATGGAGCCATGTCTGGCGAATATGGAGGCTGGGGCATCGTTAAAGTTTTGTTTTTGGCCAAAAATTCACGAACAAGCAATGAAGTGTGAGCAGGTGCATTATCGTGGTTCAAAATCCATGAATTGTTTTGCCACAAATCCGGGCGTTTTTTTCGGATTGCTTCACGCAAACGGCGTTGAACTTGTAGGTAGTACTCCTTATTGATTGTTTGACCTTGTGGCAAGAATTCATGATGCACTATGCCATTAAAATCGAAGAACACAGTGAGCATAACCTTCACATTCGACCGCACTTGTCGAGCCTTTTTCGGTCTTGGCGATCCAGAATGCCTCCACTGGGACGATTGAGCCTTAGTTTCGACATCATATCCGTAAACCCATGTTTCGTCACCTGTTATAACACGTTTCAGTAGATCCGCATCGTTGTCGACTTCATTGAGTGACTCTTGAGCAACTTCCATTCTCCGCTGTTTTTGTTCGAAATTCAACAATATTGGAACAAATTTTGCTGCCACACGTTTCATACCCAAAACATCCGAAAAAATTTCATGGCATGGGCCAATTGATATGGCAACATCATCAGCGACTTCTCTGATTGTGATTCGGCGATCGTTCATAACCATTTCTTTCACTTTTTTCACGTTTTCATCGGTTGTTGATGTGCTTGGACGTCCAGGTCGTTCGTCATCTTCAACGTTTTCGCGGCCATGTTGGAAACGCTTATACCACTCGTAAATCCTTGTTTTACTCATAGCAGACTCACCATATGCCCTTATTAACATTTCACACACTTTATTACACTTTATTTCATTTTTTACGCAAAATTTAATACAAATTCTTTGATCCATTTTTTTTAACAAACAAAAATCGCCAAGCTCGAAAAACACGTCTAACCTTAACGGCTGCCACTTAAGAAGTAAACAATGAATAATACTGAAAATTTTATCGTACTTCAGGGGCATGTGTACCAACATAATAAAAAAAAAAAAATTTACAATCAGACTCTCCAAACCCGCGAAATTTAAAAATTCCCGTTACTTTTTGAACACACCTCGTATACTATGCTGCAGCTTCCTGTACGAAATTTGTAAGATTTCTGAATATTTTAGAAATAATACGTCGCAAGGATTCTTATTGCTTTCAATGCAGATTTTAATTGAATGGAACCGACGACCCTTTTGATTCATTTGATTAATCCATTATAAATCTGGATTGCACAGCTTCTTCACTGGCATATTGAATGGTTCATATATAACGAAAGTGGCTTCGGGCTAAGTTGAGATTAACATATAGTATATGAAAATGCACGTCCTGCAACCGGTTTAGCAGGCGTTCCTCCGTCAGGACGAAGGCGCTCCGAAGGACTGGATGGTCTGATTTTATGAGAAAAATAGAGTTGAAGTTAGACATGCAAGGCATAGAACGCTTACTCCAGTTTTAGATGTTTAAGCATCTCTTTCTTAAATCTTACCCAACTTCTTGTTTACCGTTGTACTGGTTGAGGGTAACAAAAAAGCCACGGATAGATAATTTGGAAAAATCATTTCTTCAAATTTTGGATTATGATACCTCCTAGTAGTTTATGTATGTGCTTAGAATATAAGTGATTTTATGGTGGAATTTAGTGACAAGTCCTAAAAATTCATTAAATTACAAGTTTATCCAAGATAGTTTTGAAGAGCGTGGGGCAAAGTGATTGTACCAAGATTGCCACCCAAGTACAGCAATTCTTGAACTTCATAAAAATGCGGCTTCCAAACCCCCTAAAATTGGCCACCTAGATTAATTAATAATCAAGTAGCATTAAATATTACTTACAAACGGGTATTTATATATATATTTTTTTTTTAATAGAAAGAGGGTAGTATTTAATAAACCAAATATTTGTATAACTTAAACAATGTTTAAGTGTTTAATAAACACCATGTTAAACAAAAATTAAATACAAAAAATAATTATAAAAAAAAAGCATTCCATAATATAGATGTGAATAATTATTCTATTTTATAAAAAGGAATTTAAAAAAATTAAAATAAAATAAAATTTTTCTTTGTTTGCAATTTGTTAGAGATGATCCTCTGAAAGGACACCTCTCCCATTATCCTAACCGTTTTACATTAAGGCAAATTAAGACATATTTACGTTTATTTTCAAAGCTCCCTAATAAGAATTCTGATTTCTGAATGCAAAACATAGTTCCATAACTACACATCAGCTATACCAAAAACTTAAACGGGCAACTGAAACCAATCTTTCCATAGATTTCAAACTAAGATCTTATTTTTTCGTGTCAAGTTTATAAAGAAAGTTCCTCGATGAATTACAAAGGAACTTGCTTCTGAGTAGGGTTCGGGATGTGTCAGGGCATGAGCCATAATGGACTCAGGTCCAATGGACTAGTTAGTCCACCCAGTAATAATAATAAAATCCCCACTCAAAACTCATTTGAGCATATCACTCAAAATCTTCAAGTATTTTACTTTCTGACACTCTTATTATGAGCAAGTACGACGATCATGTCAAATTTTTACCAGGGACCCTGGTCTGGTAAAACCCTATTTTGAGATCTGATTCTTCTGATTTTGTTTTATGAAAAAAACTGCATCATTTTTGTAAATTTTATATACTATTTACTATTTTTTATTTCGATGATGAAACTTTTATTCCAGAAAAAGTTATTTTAACTAAGTTCTGGGTTTTTAATAAACAATAATAGTATGCAGAATTGGTGATGACTGCCGAACTAAGTATACTAATATGAATATGTATATCTGCGGTAAACTCGATATCCTAGTTTCAAACCAAAGGAGTTAGATTGTTTTCGTCCAGCGCACGCCAACCAAAACAGTTAGACTTGCTAGTAATAAGTTTTGCCTGCTTTAATTTAAGATATATATACATATAATTTCGTTCAAATAATTGCAAATGTGTAGTTAATTTAGAACAAGGATTGACCTTCAATAACAAAAATTTTTTTTTATTCAGCTACCAGTTTGAAATGTTTACTTGGCTGTTGACAGTTAAGTTTTCCAGTTCACTGTTTAACACATACACATTTGAAAACATGCTACGTGAAGGCTCTACGAACACAAGGTAAGCAGTAATAAGTACAATTTCCTTGAAATTTTCCTCTTGATGCCAAGCTAAGGTACTAAAATAAGATGGCCAACGGCTAGCTCTCCTTTCAAAGTACAGCATATTATTATAAACACAGTATATCATTATATACACAGCTAACATATGAGTTCTACGCGGTCCAGCATATGAAGATGGATCTGACTTATTAGACAATATTCTGAAGGGACCACTCTGTGGACGATAGAAAAAGAAACGTTTTCGCTATCGCATCTCCTTGTGATAGTATAAGCCAGTATATTGCTCACACTCCCATATTTCGTCTATTAACAAGAGTAATTGTAGGGAATAGGTAAATGAACGAGCAAGATTGATCAGTAGCCTGCGCAAATAATTCTTGTGCTTAGCTACCACGTCCGCTTTTCCTTTGTATTCTTTAGAAAAAGGAAACAGAAGGAAAGTGTTTGGTTAACTTTCTTCAAATGCTCAATTATAGTATCTTTATAGGTACCTGGCTAATACTTCGTTCTACGAATTAGCTCCATTGGCAGTAAGAGAGTGACAACTTGTTCTCTTTGTCTACATTGACAAAGGTGCTTTAATCAACTATTTCGCAAGTAAATAAATTCTTTTAAGTGAATGCAACTGTTTTAATGAATCAACAAGAACAACTAATAGGATGAAAAAATAATTGCCATTTCAGTCGTGATACATTTATTCTGCCAAGCTTTCCACCTAGGGACTAGGTCATCTTCAGAGCTAGTTTACAAAGTAATATTTTTACATTACAGGGTTGGTGTGTCTTCTGTCTTGTCTGTTCATTGACTGAAAATATCAATTATTTTTTCATCTTATTGAAACTATGAATCAGTCACCAAAAATAATGAACAACAAGAACAAAGTTAGGTAATTGAATTGCCAGATAAATTTTTTTCAATAATCATTTATTAAAAATATTTAGATATTATTTTGAAGCAGGTATCAACACATTTAATAACAACACAAAAACTTAGCGACCCTTTCAAAAGTTGAATTGTTCGGGTTTGCACTGGTAGGGGTGAGCCAAATGTTGCAGGAATATTGTGTGTTAAAACTCGAGATGGAAATTCCATTTGCTTCAACTCGTAATGTTGGCTATAAGTTTGATTTCTGTTAATGTTGCACAGTAGTAAGGATAAGCATCGCTAAATATACTAAAGTGCTCTTAAGAGGAAGCCCAGCGCCTTCCCCAAAACTCTACTAAAATGAAATTTCTCGGGAAAATATTTCTTTAAAACGTTACAGACGTAACATATTTAGTTGGAAAGTAAACTTTAAAGAAAATCGTTGAAGATGAATTTTTGAGAAGGTTGTATAATTTCTAAATTACTGGAATTACAATTTTCGTGTTTCTTTTCACTTGAATGCACTGCAGACGAAAACAAATTGCAGCTGAATGAAGTAGCAGCGGAACCTCCCCTTCGGTTTACTATGATTGTGGAGACATTCGTAGTACGGAGTAATATTTATTGATAAGAGCAGGAGACGCATCATTGATCGTTTAGTGAAGTTTTCTTGTTGGTGTACATTTCTGTGCTTGTAAATTTTAGTAAAACAAAAATTCCATGTATTAAAAAAAAGTGTATGTTTTAAATCATTTAAATGATGAGTCACATTCAGAAAAAATGAGTCATGCTAAATATTTGTGTGCTTTTTAACAAAAGAAAATACATTTGAGTGAAGTGATTTATCTTTCATTTGTATATGTAAGTTATTTTAAATGTAGGGACTGAAATGCGGAAATTCAGACTAGTTTTTCTCTTACTTATCTCACTTTATCATTGCGAAGGTAACCTTTCTTGTTTAATTAATTAATTCAATTGCTCCTTAAGAATATAAATGTTCAAATAATTCCCCTCAGAGTCATTAATTAATTTTGACATGTTACCATAACTGTATTTTTTATAACAAAAACTACAGAAATTAATAGAATAATCAGAAATCTTATGAATGATTCCATTAACAAAGTACGAGAGTAGCTTGAACAAATTTCATAGGATTCCCTTTATGAGTTTTTTTAGTGCAATAATTTACTTTTTTTAATTTGTTTAGTTGAAGAGTTGTAGCCAAGAGGTTGTAGTCTTACTTAAGTCTGTTCTTTGCTCGTACCCAAATTTCTTTCATCAATATGTCTCTCAGTCAGCTTCTGTTTCTTTTAAGGTTACTTTACATCCGGGCGGTCTTATTTGCTACTGGTTCTGTAGTGTGCATTCTGTAAGGTAGCTTTCAATACAGTTGGATACGAAGAACAGCAGAGCTCAAACCAATTCCGAAATCATAGCTCTGAATTCTAAATTAAAGGAGATGAATTTTATTTTAATATTCTGGAATATTCGTGGGTATGTATGGGCATCTCTTGTAAAAATTAGATCAAATGAGTGAAGCCTACTCGTAAACTTTACGATTCAAAAATTGATTTTTTTCGATCTTTCTCAGTTTAATTTCCTTTAAAATGTCGGCAAGATGAACAGCATAGAATGGCATGGATTTTCTTCCATGATTTAAAGAAAACCTCGGCTCGGCTAACAGGCTAAAAAGGTATCGCGAAATCTATCTGACCTCATGAATGAAGGAAATGAGGTGGTTTGATTACTTCGTAGTTTTTTTTTTGTACTCAACTGCATGAAGGTTTTCCAAAACCCCATAAGCTAGTCGAACTGTTTTGCCGGTTTTTAAATCAAGTGCAAAGCTAGGTAGGTTCTGTATTGCTTTAGAAAACCAGCTATAATTTGTGCATGCTTATTTGGATTCAGTCTTCGACTTAATAACATGAAAGTATTCTCCATTTCTTATGCAGTGAAATTGAACAACAAAGATTATTGCATCAAAATTTAAATATCCAAACAGGCATTATTGCAGAAGTAATTGCTAATTGCGAGTATTCAGGTTATCTAAGTTTATTTTATTTGCTTTACAGGTGTACATATAATACCAACGGAATCGGAAATCGTAGCGGCTTCTGGCTCTGATATTTTGTTAGAATGTTTCGGCGAGAACCCTCTCAGTTGGACAGTCCCTACAAATGATGAGGATGTAAGTTGAACATTCATGTAAATTAGTCAAGGTATTGGATAAGCTTAAAGTCTTGCAGCAAACAGAGATCTGATAGGTACTAGCTATTTCTGAGTGTTCGATAAAAAACTGAATTTCGAATTATTGTCACTTATGTAGCTGTGGCGTTACGTTCTTAAATGGTTGATAGAGGGTTTGCAAGCTTATTACAAAAATGTGACATATTAGTTTAGGACTTAGATTCAGTATGAACACCTAAACAAAAAGAGATCTTGCTAAATCTTTGCAGTTAAAAGTGGTTGCGTTATTTGCCACTCCACGTCGGAAAATAATAAGCTTGCGCTCAGGTGCAACTTGCGGTTCATATGCTTATTTCCATACTTTAAAAACTGGTCTTTTTCTATTTGCCACTGTTTCGGTAGGATGTGTGCTCTCATCAGTGATAATATGATACGGAGGTGTGCTGCGTGAATAGTATATGATCCTTCTGAACCATACTCCACATGGATCATACATAAATTCCATTCCTTCTCTAACATATCTGTCAGTAAGCTTGCGGTAACTACCTCAACTGGAAGTGCATGTACTAATTTTTTTCTCTCACTTTATTTTCAAGAAATAGACTTCTCATCTTGCCGTTGAATGAGAAAATTCAAAGTACATAGTTTGATTTATAACTTGACTTTTTTGGAAGGATATTTTTTCGTTTTTAACTGAGTTTACTTTAATTTATTTTTAAAACTCAAATGTATTTAAATCTTTTGGAGTTGGCTTCACCTGTTTCAACTGGTACATACACAATTTTTTTTTGCAGAATTTTTAGAAAAAAAAAATCCATTTCAAATTTACACAACGTATCAAGAAATAATGTGCTGAAGGGAAGACATGTCTTGAAAAAAGTCTACAAAAAATACCTGCTGGGAACACTCCATTTAAAATTGACCACGTTTTTAATTATTGATACTTATTAAAGTCATAATAATAGTAAATTTAACCAATAAAAAATGTTTTTCTTTATGGTAATTTGTAGACAACGATTTCTCTTGACCAACGCAACCCAGTAAATAACAATTCTATATTTCGTTCGAAACGTTTTGCTCGGGAGAATTGAGTTTAGTGGACTTTGAGCGAGCCAACCCCAAACCAAAATGACCAAAGTAAAATGCTACTAAATTAATGCTACTATCTCTGCTGAAGAAAAGCAGCGAAACTCAGTAAGTGCGAGACATCCGTAGTCTCTTGTCGGCATAAGTTGCATATAAGAGAAGTAGCAACGCCGATACGTTTCGGATGTTTTTTTGCTGATAAATATGGCCTTCATCATCCAGAATTGGTCACTCCGTGGGCTCCGTCAATTTGACCTAGCCAACAAATTACATCGTGTTAAGGTCTGTTAGGAGTTCAGATGAGATGAAGCGATGGTTGGTGCAACACCGCTTTTTCGCGGAAAAGTTTTTTAACAAGTTGAAGTTGTTAAAGCAACGCAACGACGTTTCCGGCTCATAATGGTCGATGTGATGAAGAAAAAGATACTTTAGGTTTCAAAATAGCGTGAAAAAAAATAATAATAATAGTTCGTGGTACGATAGATCTCCAAGGCGTTCCAAGTCGGTGGTACACCTATGAACCTCTTGCGAAGTCCGTCCAAGAAGATACGCTCTTGTACTGGGTTTGGCGGATAGCAGCTTCGTATCATATTACGACGATGACCTTCATTTCCAAGCTTTGAAGATTTTGGTAGTCTAAGAACTTAGGGAACAGGATAATGGTTTGCTTTAACAGAGTGTCTTGTCAAACGTTTCTATCGCGAAAATGCTGCATCGCACCGGCCAATGCTCGAACTCATTTGATCTGAACTCAATGGCTGATCGTATTTTAGCACCGTGCAACAGATGCCTGAGTACTGAAAGTTCAAAAAGATGTGAGCTGTATATAAAAACCTAAGTGGAACATTTTGTGTTTTTATTTTGCCAAAACTTCTGGAATATCTATGACTACCTATAAAACTACTTCTCAGATTCAAATGGGGACGAGAGTCCATCTTGCTACCCTGTATGTGAATGGTTGCATGTTAAGTAAAAATTTCAAATGACAAAAAAACTGTCAGTAGCAGTAAGAGAAAGTTGTGTATTCAGAAATAGTGATCTAAAGAAAATTTTACTGATTTCTTATTCTTATTTTGTTGCGAAGGTTTGCCTAGGGAAATCAACTTTTGTAATCCATCTACGAACCATTGCCAACCTCATACGAGCCAAAATGAGTAAATGAGAAAAAATTTATATTTTGCTAAAATAGAAGATTTGTTATATAATTACTACTCAAATTTTTGAATGCTTTTTTTATTCTCTTAATTTTTTTTTTTCAGAACTTTAGCATTTTTTATTATGCATGGCATGTGAGTTTGTCTGAGTGCGTCCACGCAATAGCGGTTTTCTACAATAATATAATTTTACCTTATTATTATTTTTTGTTCTCAAATGAATAATTTTTAACAAGTATTATGAAACATAAAATATCGAACTGCTTAAGAATGGACGAGAAGTTAAAGATTGTTGTTTAAGCAACACAATTGTAGTCAATAAAGTATGAATCTTGAGAAGTTTATACCATATATTCAATTATGTTGTCCCGAACAAGTCTACACAGTTTTTTTTTTTTCATTTTCTCCGCGAAATATATATATAAAAGCAAGGACACAACCACTAGTTACAAAATACTAACTTTTATTTGTAAAATTACTTAGGAACCCCAAAATTTAACATAATTATGCTTATAATTTTAATTTAAAGACGTTCTATTACTTTGTGGATGATATTGAATGCTCTCAAGTGTGTATCTCTTACTATATGAAGAAGTATGGAAATATTAGGCGGTATGCATGTATGTAACGTAAGCATGGTTTGAACGGATGTCATATGCTAGATTGTTATGATGGAAAATACTGGTGAAATTAAGCGTTTTTAAGTTTAGCATGAAAAAGTAAAATCTAAAAATAGGTTGTGTATTGTTATTAAAACATTGGTATTACACGCATTAAAATTATTTAATTTTAATTCATTAATTAATTAAAGTGTGCGTTTTTCACCTACAGGAAAAAATGATTTGTTTACTCATTCATCAAGTTATATCTGGAAATATAGGTCATCACAATCTATAACTTGAACCTATTTATGGGTCAGCAGTTCGATCTCCTCAGGTACTGGAGCTATCCTGGTGGCAAAAACTTGATGCAATCGGTTTTCACCACCCACCATTAGTCAATTTTTTTTTTACTACATAAGAATTGGACTATGGAGCGCAAAAGGTGGAATCAAATATTGGCACGAAAGTGGGTCAGGAAGAAGCTCCAATTTTTTATTGCTGAGAATTAAGAAATCAAATGTTAACGCAGGGTGAAGCCTGTTCCAGTTCTCCATATTTGAAGAAATACACATCGCGTTGATAAGTAGTGTGCTTTTTTTGCTCTCATTAAAGCCTGGGATTGGGTCTGTGACCCAGGCACTGCTGTCAAAAGTGGCATTATTTTATTTTTTGAATGGACCACTGTTGTTACTTACGTCAAATAGTAAATATTGTCTGGATGTTATTTCAATTCAAAGTGAATATTGGAGAATATCCGCTATACTCTGCTGGTTTCTTCTGAAACTACAAGGTGCTAACGAAAATATTCTTTGAGTTGATTTAAAATAGTTAGTTTGTCTAGAAAACTCAATACCGTTTGACAGATAAGAATTTTTGAAGTTAGATTCATTTAGGATCAATGAATTCGTAAACTCAAATGAAAGGTATCCGAATTCGAATATTGAATCATAATTCAAAGTCACTTTATGTAATGTTCGGTTATGCATGGTAGGAAGTCTGTTGTCAGTTCCATTAAAACACCTTTTATCGGTTAACTAAGTTGAAATATAGTTGACAATTTATTTGACACTTCAGAGTAGGAACCAGTTCGTGTAATTAGGTCTACCCGAAAGCAGCAAAATTATGTTTGTTTAAATAGTGATACCAAGAACAGAAAAAGAACTTTTTTTTTAAGCTGGATGAACTAACATTTAAAATATATAAAAATTTTATGTTTTATGTTTTTGAAAGATCGATTTTTGAATGATTTTTTTATCGCATGTTTATTGGTAGAATTTTTGCTTAAATGCGTTTCATTTTCTCAGCTATATCATAGTTGTAGTGTAACTTCGTGTTAATGGTGTTGTTGTTGTTTAGGCACAGGCAGGCAAAAATGTCACAAGTTATAAAATGAATGAAGGTCACCATAAGTCAGCTCTTAAAATATATGGATTAACATTTGTAGATGTCGGATACTACACTTGTATTTCGGATAACGATGAAACTAAAGATGCGAAAATATATGTTTATGTAACTGGTAAGTTTTTATCAAATTCGAAATTGTTACATTCAATATAATTTGTATTAATATTATCGGGAGTTAGATGCTAACAGTATATTAAAATGATACTTAAGAGGGGAGTCCACGGTTATCTTTCTCTTAAACCCCCTAGATTTAATTTTCCCGGAGAAGCAGTTCAGCAGTGGTTGACCTGCACATTGTGTGAAATAAGTTACGTTCTCGTTTGTATGCATCATTCTACAGTTAGTATCTAAACTCGATTATAAGAAGGCATTACTTCACTTCTAAATAAGAATTGCACGAACTCAAAAAAGCGTTTTCCTCAGTCCCAAGAGTCAACACGTAATTTAGATTTTTATTTTCAGACGTCAACAACCTTTTGGTTTATAATGGGTCACATTTGTATTTGATGGAGCTGCAGCGTGAAGCATTTTATATACCTTGCAGACCTTCTTTCAGTAATGTTAAAGTTACTTTATGGAATGAATTTGATGAACAGGTAATCATAAAGTTATTGACCACTAATTAGTGAAAAATAGACTATTTCAAAACGCTAAGGAATAATTATGTTTAGTGTGATATAAAAACTGTGCTAACCACAAACTGGTGCTGTATTTTAAGATGGAATTAAGGGGGTGTTGTATTTTGCGTCCTTGGTGGAGATTATTTCAGAGCTTGCTGCACACACTACTTCTTTAACCTTTAATAAAAGAACTTTTAGAAGAATTTTTAGGTAGCCAAATTACAGAACTTATAAATTATTGATTATACTTTCTGTTTTTTTTTTTTCAGCTTGAAGAATTTCCATTTGATCCACATTACGGATTCTTAGTGAACAATCCTAAGTTAACTAATTCTGGCATTTATACTTGCAGAGCTTCCTTTCCAGGATATACGAACGCATCACAGAATATTTCAATTACAGTTCATATATCGCGTAAATATTTTATACATATTGTTTTTAATGTAATTATTTTCTGTTTATCTGAAGTCAATTTTCCTGAGAAAAGGTACTTCTGTTCTGGCATATAAAGTTAGTTCCACTGACCTTCTTACAAGGCTTTCTTCAGCCAGTAAAGCGTTATCTCTTCGTCTTTCCGACAGCCTTCATCTTTGTAAATTTTATTAGGCAGATTTAGTCTTCTAATTTTAATTTTAAATGTAACTGAATCCTATTCTAAATGCTACTGAATTCCTAATGATTTCTAAAATTAAAGTTTAATGTAATTTTCTTACATAAAGTGTTTATGATTTTGGGGAATATTTTGGTGCGGTCAATAAATTCACAAACAAATTTCTTTCTCCATATCAACGTTTCGGTAACCTTCTTCAGGGTCTGTACAAAAGGAATATTACACTAATATAGATACAAACTGAGCAAAATAAAAAATATATAAAAATTTTAAATTTTTTGAAATTGTCTGATTACATTGTAAAATTTATTAATTAAGTGATTATATATACCTTAACAAAAACTTACAGTTTAAAAAGTTAAGTATAAGGGTTGATTAAACGCCAAAAGGTACACAAATCAGCAAGTACCCAACATTTCATTAATACTTCATTGATATTATTTAAGTAATTTTACCGCATTAATTTTCATTAATATTTTTTAAGAATTTATTAGATGTCACATACCCTTATGCTGGCCATTTTCATCTACAAAATATTTGTTCAAGTAGCACACCATTTAACTTAGATTGACTGTAATATCTATTTATCTATAATAATCAAACTATTAATCACTGGTGAAAAAGAAAACGTTATAAAAAATAAAAAAATATGAGGCTAAAAAATTCATAAACTTTTTTAAAAATTGCTTACACCAACTTACATCAATGATTTTATTTATTTTTATTTTTAAATAAAAATCGTCGGTTTAAGTTCATTCTTCGATAAAGTAATTGTTATTTTATGAAGTAGTCAATCTGGCTTTATCGTAAATAATATAGTTTTCTTCAATTACATTCTCCATCTAGGTGTTCTTCCCACAATGTTGTGTATATGTAATATAAAATAAATAAGATATGCATATTTTTAGGACAGCTAATTATTCCAGTATTTTACCATAAGTAAAATTAGGGGAACTAAATTAAATTACAATTGAGAAATGAATAATTGTTGTTGAATAATCTACTTGTTATTAACTGTGTGTTATTTGTCCTCACGAATATTTCGGTAAGACGAATTCAAGACTGAAATATTGCTTTAAATCCTCCGTGATTCAAATTTAAACAGTAGCCGGCTCTAAATTTGTCTTTTTCTAATTTAACATGCATGTATATGTGACAACTTCAGAATCAGAAGAATAATTTGGAATAGAGTTAAAATAAAGTACCTATTTATACGAAGATATAATATACATTTTATCACAATTATAACTATTATGAATGAACTGGCCAGCATAAGGGTATGTGACATCTAATAAATTCTTAAAAAATATTAATGAAAATTAATGCGGTAAAATTACTTAAATAATATCAATGAAGTATTAATGAAATGTTGGGTACTTGCTGATTTGTGTACCTTTTGGCGTTTAATCAACCCTTATACTTAACTTTTTAAACTGTAAGTTTTTGTTAAGGAGATTTTTGTACCTTTTGGACAGATTTTCCTTTTTGTCTATTAGCAAAGTTACATATCTGCTTTACAGATTGGATTTTTTTAAAATTTGGAATAAGCTATTCTATCATTATAACCTGATAAGGTGTTAAATCGGAACCGTAACTACCACTGGAGAGATCTTTTTAAAGAATGGTTATAGTTGCGGTCCCCAAACCATCCTCAATAACAATTTTTTTGAGAAAGCCTTTTTATATAAAATAGGAAGGTATTTGTACGTAAATAGCAAAATTAAACTGCGATTTCAGTACTTCCTTTTAAGAGGAGCAAGAAAAATAAACTGCGATTACAGTACTTCTTTCTAAAAGGCAAAGATTTTGAATCGAACGACAATTCATTGATGTAAATCGGTTCACTCATTGATAATTTTAACGATTGCAGTACTTCCTCTTAGTAGGTGTAAGAGCATGATGGCACTTCACAGCCACGTAGAGGAGCTTTAATCACTTCTTCGTGCTAAATTTTATCAAAATCGGGTTAAGCTTTGTAGAAATATTGGTAATAATAGTTTTAGAAAGGGCCTTATTTGGGTGGGGCAAACTCCCCTCCTTATGAGGCATAGCGTCGAGACTTTTAAAGTACAAATCTGTACAAAATTTCGATTCATTCATGAAAATCGGTTCACGTGTCGATAATTTGAAACGATTGCTATACTTCCCCTTAATAAGTGTAAGAGCAAATCGTCGCTTTATTGTTAGGTAGGGGAGCCCTAACCCTATCATCCTACCAAATTTTATCAAAATAGGGCCAAGATTTACAGAGTAATTAGTAATAATAATTTTGGAGGGGGCCTTACATAAAGGGGGCTAACTCCTCTCCCATTCGATGTACAGGGCCGAGACCCCCAAAAGGCACATCTACATAAAGTTCCGAATCGAATGACACCTCATTCATGAAAATCGGTTCACGCGTTTAGGCGCTACGTTGTTTACAAAAAAGGTAACAAGAACAACAACAAGAACAACAAGAAGAAGAAGAACAAGAACAAGAACATTTTTTGAAAAAGCCGTTTTTGCTCATTTTCGGCAACTTTTTTCTCGAAACCTATTAGATCTGGGTGGTTGCAAAAAAATTATAGTTATAAAGGAGAATTTGGAGTAAGATTTAAAGAAAATTTGGGAATTTTATCTTTTATAGAAAAATAGAAAAAAATTGTCAAAGTTGGGTGTTTTTCAACGTTACACTTTTTCGTGCAGTTTTTGATGGTCAACCCTTATACAACTGTCCTACCGGACAGTTTTAATAAAAAATGAAATATGCACGACATGCACAGGCAAAGTTGACTTAAAATCCAAGAATATGTTGTGCTTTCATTTTACATTTTACCAAACATTCTATATTCACAATCCCTTTTTTTTTTTTTTTTTTTTTTTTTTATAGCTAAAACTGATGATATAAAAAAACCAAAAATTACGGTTCGGGGGGAAAAAGGTAGTGGTACACATGTAGTGATTGGCCAAAACATTGTGTTGGAATGTTCTGTGACTGTATCGCAAGGCGTTCAGATACATTTCGCTTGGACAACACCTTTGGATAACAATGGAGAATCGGTATGTTTACTAAATTTGTTTAAAATGTTTCTTTAACCAAAAATGGGATTGATCTAAAAGAGTCTTGTATTGAAATAGCAGCATAGAGTGCAACAATTGTCTAGATTCGCTTGTATTATGATTATTGTTATTATTGTTATTGTTATTATTATTATTATTGTTATTGTTATTATTATTATTGTTATTATTATTATTATTATTGTTCTTTTTATTATTATTATATTATTCTTATTCTTATTATTAGTATTAAAACTTTGTATACCTAGTTCGTGGACTAACGATTCGCTTTCAGCCTGCCTGTGTTTCTTTTAACTGTAGACTTTTAATATGATGGTTAAGTATGATTATGTACTCAATCTTCGCCAGATTCTCCACTCTAACAAATTTGGAGTTACGTAGAAACGGGAGCGCTTATACAACAAAAAAAGAGACGAATGGAACATCTTGTTTTTTGTTTTTTTTGGTTTTGTAAGGTGCGCAACAACACGGGTCCTTTGCACCTTCACTATACTGGAGAATAGACACTTTACTATACAGCCTAATCTACACTTAGTCACTCTAATCGAAACTAACCTAGTGGTTGGCCTAACTCGTATTTCCTTCTAACCTAATCTTACTAATGTTGGGGTGGAGTACTGATATTCCTCGCACCCCATGGAACATCTTGGTTTCTTCTGCAAAGTTCATTAAGCCGCAGCATGTGTTGTGCACCTTTAGGAAAGGTGCCAGCTGATCGGTACATTATTTAGCCCTGCTTTGGAAGTAAGAGATACTACACTCATCACGGACTTCCAGCTTTTAATACGAGTATTAAATATGTCGTATATGCGACGCGTAAAGGTAATGTCTCCCTAAGAATTTGAGGCAGCTAAATTACATTTCTCCTTTCCCCACCAATGATGTATGTTTATTTAAAAAAGAGGTCAACGTCGTTGCAGTCCATTTAAACGTGCAAAAAAGTAAAGAAATAAGTTGCAGTATCAGTAATAATATACATTTCAAATATTCAGGCGCAACATAATAACCGGCACAATTCTTGTACCTAAAAGTATCATTGCGTTGGAATAGTAGTACACGCCCGTTTTCACATACCAAATCCTTATTTCCGGAGCCTGAATGTCATCAGATGTGGTCGGCCATCACCTTCAACAAATTAATGGCATTTTTTAGTCGGGTAAACCCTTCTACTGCGTATGACCCAGAGCTTTACCTCTTAAGTAGCATTAATAGGCGTCATTACTTCCAGCTCTATTTAGCTCCTGGGTGTATTAAGGCATGCATACAGTTTACGGTATAACCGTTCCGGAAAGGGCAACGGATGCACTACTTTGAATAAGAGGCGGCTTGGGCCTGTAAAAGTCAGACATTCCAATGTCTTTTTGCTATACTTTTGAAGAGCACGTTTAGAGGAATCAAAGAAACGGTATAAGATTCAGAACTGTCCAAACTTAGAAAAAAGCAAGTTCAAGAGCATTAGGAACCAGCATTTTTAAACCAGAAGTAAGTGGGAACGAAAATCCAAGATCTGTTGTCCATCATTCGTGGTTGTTGAGTTTTTACCTAGACCAGGCTGAGTACAATTTCATTCCCAAGGCATCCGCGAGAAAGTAAATTCGAACGAATTATTAGCCGAACTATTTACCTTGTTTTTCTGCTTCACAGTTTCTTAATTTTTTTTTTTTTTTTTTTTTTTGTAGACATCAATAGAAGTGAAACATACAGCCTACGACACTAAAGTCAATGGGCTGACAGTAAAAATCATTAAATCTGTGTTAGCTTTAAAACGAGTGACAAAAGATTTCGAAGGATTATATAAATGTACAGTTATTGATAATTCCAACAACACTAACCAAGATGAATATGAGTTGAAAGTTCATTGTGAGTATTCATTTATTTATTAAGTATAAGGTAAAGTAATTACTGTAACCACCTCAAATTCCGCAAAGAGCTTCGAAAGAGTATTATATTACTCTCAAAAACCCCATTGCACAATAGAATATAGGTTTTGTGTTTTTCAATTTTTGTTTTTTTTTATTTTGCTCTTTTTTTACTAGCTGAGGACACTTCATATTTGAGTCTGAGAGTTGAAGGCAAAGACGTTGTGGTTGTGAGAGGGGAAGGTAGCAAAGCTGAATGGACTGTGCAAATTAACGCTCATCCGACACCAGAAGTTACTTGGTATTATTCTAATATGAAATATTTAAGTAGATAGTATCAGCTATTTAGGCTGAGAATTAGTTCTTAATCTTCTGAAATCTGTGCCAAAGGCTAAATGTTTTTTTAGTGTTCACTTTAGGTTAGTAGACTCGGCTACGAACGTAATATTGTGGTGAACACGCCATGGGGTCCTAGTGCCATACAGTGTTCGAGTTCCGTGAGCTTTAAACACAAATAATGTTTACAGTGGTTTCAGTGTTGAAATGCAATGTACTTCAGCATTAGTATTAAAACATTTAAAAGCAACATGTGAATGGTGAATGTCATTGCGTTAAGGTTGACTTGAGGAAAAGCTTTCAGTTATATGACCTATCATGATAATGCGTTTAGAACAAGCCGATAATTTACGAAGAATAATGTTTACCTGGGCTATTGCTCTAGTCTGTTCAGCATCTCGATGAGCAATTTACAGAAAATAACTTGATGCTTTATTTCAATTTCGGCGTAAGAACCATTTGTTTTCTCACCACAACTCTTTTTGTGGATTCTTGCAAAATTCGAGACGGCCGTTTTCACATACCAAATCCTTATTTCCGGAGCCTGAATGTCATCAGATGTGGTCGGCCATCACCTTCAACAAATTAATGGCATTTTTTAGTCGGGTAAACCCTTCTACTGCGTACGACCCAGAGCTTTACCTCTTAAGTAGCATTAATAGGTGTTACTATGAATCTTTTTCCAGAATTTATCGTTGAAGCCATTCTTAAAGGCAAGAACCGCAAAGCTATGATCTTTCGAGGTACTGGGTTCGATTCCGTTCTGGGCTTTGAATTGTATTTAATGTCACAGAATAAGAAATTAATAGTTAAGTGTGTTAGCTCTCCGCCTCCGTTCATAACACCTAATTAGTAGTTGATGTAAAGCCCAACTAAAACAAAACAATATAATTTTGATTTTCTAGGTTCGACCCATCTTGCAAGAAATTGCCCTCAAATAGTAAAAAGTTCAATATAATTCATGACTATAACAGTTCAAGAGTTGTAGTACAGAATGCTAGAATTCGAGATTCCGGCTATTATGAAGTGCATGCTGAAAACACCGCTGGGATGGAAAAGTTAAAAGTGTATTTGGCAGTAGAAGGTAAATGAATTCTAAGTTTGTTTGGAAAAAATTGAGGAGAGAATTTTGTCAATTATTAAATAGAACTTTGATTACATTTAGTGGTTCATCCGCTTACCAAAAAAAAAAAACGACTTTTCACTTATCACTTAGATAGGAAATAATCCAGTCAGCTTTTTATTTCACGCTGCTTTTCAAAAACAGCATCGCAGTAGTTCTGTTCTCAATGGACAAGTTGTTTTGTTTTACATTTTTATTTTATTTTACTAACTGGAAGAGGAAGTTTGTAATCGAATCAAATTTGCATAAATCCTCATTTCTAGGCTTTGACAGGGCCTTTCGCATATTTTATTCTTCAAGTAGAGAGAAAACTTGTAGTACACTTGCTGCACAGTTTCTGATCGGACTAGTTTTGTTTTACTTTATACCATTAAAGTCTAATGCTCTCAAATTAATTTTTGTTAATTAAGTGGTTATTGTTGATTAATTCCTCCTCTCCTAACAGTATCACCATTTATTTATCTGGATTTCTCAGTCTGAATGCGAATAAGTTTTGATATTAATAAAATATAAAACAGAAGTTCTTATGAAAATTAAGTATTACTTTAGAATCTCAATTATCTGCTGCAGACCAAAAGTAGAACCCAAGCTGTTATTTGAGCCTTGATTCAGTTAAAATTAAGTTGATGAAGAACCAAAGTTTTTCAAAAATTAGCGGCCACACACGTTGCTATTGATATTTTAAATTTATGAAATGATTCTAAATAATATACTGTTTTTTAGATATCCCGCAAGTTGCTGTGAACGTAGATGCTTTCTATTTGAAAAGTGAAGAACATACAGTTAAATGTACAGTACTAGCCGAGCCACAAGCCTCAGTTATCTTAAGTTTTACACCCTGTGAGCAGCGTATTTGCAACGAAAGCAACCGTACTTACATCTCAGTAAGCATGCAGTTATTACTTAAGCTTCTCCATTCATCCTTCAGAAGCGCTAATCAATAAGGCGAATTATTAGTTTTTCGCTGATCATACCACTTCCAGCTTTCGAATTGATGGGATGTGTTATCATTTATTAAGCGCACACATTCCCTTCATTTTATATCCCAAGTTTACAGTTCCAAGCGTCTGTAATGGAGAGAAATTTAAAAAGTTGTTTTGCGGGCGTGGAATTCAATATTGCAGTCTGGCCGGCTTCATACTTGGGTGGAGTTAACCACATTAAGCCTGCGGATTAAGCCAAAACCAAGATCTTAGTTCGTTGGTTTAAACTCAAAATCCCTTGCTTCTACATTCATTGAGCTTTTCTGTAAGGGCGTAGATTTCTGTCTTAAGATTTAGTTTTATTTACAGTCCTGAGCCACCAAATTTGAAACCCAATCTGGCCAACTGGATGTGTTTCTTTTCATAAGCTGCATGATGTAGATCGATGCCATTTTCTAGTGGTTTTCATAAGTCCAACTTCATAAGGTTGTGTGCGCTATTTTTTTATGAGTTTTCATTATGACCTTCATACAAAAACGTCGTGCATGCCGATTATAATCAGTAGTGATCATTAAAATTGTGATAAGATAAATTGCTTTTTGTTAGGTTCAATAATTCGGGCAGAAGATCAAAATTATAATTTTCTTGTACCAAGTCAGTTATTCCTTGATATACAAATTAAATTTGGTTATGTACCCAGTTTATTTTAGTTTTTTTAAAAATAGATTTCGATGTATTTATAATCAGCTATACCAATTTCATTTCTATTAGGTGTATCATCAGAATTCTAGTACTATTGCTAAGGAATACTATGGGAAAATCAAAGCTATTCAGAGTGGACATATCACATGTTCGGCTTCAAACAGATATGGCAGCGCCTCAAATTACTCCAGTTTTAAAGTGATAGGTAAAATTTTATTTAGTGTATTATCTCTGACTTCTTCACTAATTAAGTTCTTGAATTGACTTGAAACAGACGTGTTAGTAAACCAGATCCGCTTATAACAGACTTTGTGGAATAATGTTTTAAAAGGACAAGATCCCATCGATCTTGCTTTTAATTAGAGTAGTTGAAGAAAGTATGAAGGACAGTGAGGTTCGAATCGGCTTTGATCTAGTTAAAAAGATAGTACTTGGTAGGGGAGAAATTAGCTATGCGGTTAGCGTATTGGGTTCCCACGCGGAGGGCCTGGGTTCGAATCTAGCTGCTGGCCCTTAGACTTTTTCTTCATAGGAGCTTCTTACAGCTCACTGTCCGGTGATGGACAGTGTGTGTCTGTAACGAGAGAACACTCCCGGAGGCCGGCAGTGCACTGAAAAAAGCTCCGGGCGCTAATAACCTCAAATGTTGACGCGCTTTATATATATATATATATGTGTGTGTGTGTGTGTGTATAAAATAGTACTTGGTAGCTGCGGCAAGAACGGTCTGCTAAATTTTATAAAGTAGTAAATTTGGCCACAGAAGTTGATTATTGAATTATTTAGCGCACAGAAGAATCTGATTCAAACCCCATAGGTATCAACATTCTATAAAGGTGAGCGCTCAAAAAGGCTACCGTTTCTTTCTAAGTTTAGAATTCGTGCGTCACCAAAATTATTTTTGTGTACATGTTGAAATACCGAGGCTTTGACGTTTTAATGTACCGCATTAAATTGCATTGTTTTCAAAAATTAATAATAACAATAAGCAAATCAAACATATCACATAGAGATGAAATCAACTCTCGCTTACTAACTTTCCATTTATACTAGCATGATGGATCAACATACTCGAAAGTCTCGTCGCAACCATACCTAGTCGCTTATCCCAGAGACGGTGTTATCTTATCTGGGTTATAAAAATAAATTCCAAGTTTGTCTCTCTTTTCTTTGTAGATCCGCGAGCTCCAGTATTCAATGAGACCGTCATGAAGGAAAATAAGAGGTACATGTCTGTGCCTGTTGGTGATTTAGTGAAGTGGAAGTGTCGAGCTGGAGGATTGCCCGCTCCTTCTATACGGTGGTTTAAGGTAAGAAATTTTTAATTCCAATTTATAGGGAGACGATCACGATGTAGAGAGTTCATTATCCAGTAGCTACGTTAAATCTGATATATCACTTAAATCATAGTGATGAAATAGTTAGGGGTGCTCTAATGAGGCGGTGACGTCAGGTATCATTCAAAGATTGTTTTTAGTGCAATGGCTTGTGTTTTATTGAAAACAACTGTCTTTTTAGTACAAATTCTAAGTTAGAAGAAAATAAAATTACGTTAACTATGGTAAGGGAAAGTTGTTTAAATGTTCTGACCAGAAGTTTAGTGTTTAAATTTTTTATACTAGTGCCTATGTTTTGAAAGTGAATTCCAAGATAAATTAAAAGATTAGTTTTATGGTGATGCTTTAACGAATGGGAAAATATAGCGCATTGTTAATCTAATTTAGTGTAAATTTCAATTTGTTATAGGATGAAAAAGAACTAGAATTAAATGACAGTCGAATACATATTAGTGAGAACAATGAAACGCTGGTAATACCGATGAGAAGTAAATTTGACGACGGCACTTACAAGTGCATAGTCAGCAACACAGCCGGCACTATTACAGAGAAATTTACATTAAAAATGTGTAAGTATTAGTTTTAATTTTCTTTAATTAGAGAAAATCAGGATCTACAGCGTACAAATCTAGATATTTATTACATTCATTTAGCTTTGATTTTTCCAGTCTTACAAATAGTACTAGAATAATGTGTGCTTTAGATATAGCAAAATCACTGTGTGTTTTGAAGTTCGATTCAAAATAGGTAATGACTTTCTATTACAGTTGTTTAAGTTGCCACGGTTTTCAGTAAAACGATTTTATCAATTGTACTTCAAACCCAGCATGTTTGATTTGAGTAATCCTCAAACGTACTTTTTCTTCATTATGGCCGGTTTCGAACTTAGCCATCTTGTCACATACTGTATCGAACGGTTGGTCCACAGTCTGCCCGATTTGATCAGTAAACACTGACCATAAAGGAATAATAGTGACTCCTCCACCCTAATGGCTTGCGCAAACGGATTAGCCGAGTAAATACGATATCTGATATGAAAGTGGAAATGAATACATAGATGAAGCACTCAAATGAATAAATTCCCTCTCTTTCATTAGTAATAAATTCATAATTAAATAATAAAGTCATAATTTCTAGATAAATCCAAACATAGTAATTATAACGATTGTAATTCTGGTAACTGGAATAAATATCTCATTTTTTAGGGTTTTTCATTCATTCTCGTTAAATTCTAATCCTCGGAATAATAAGTCTGTGTAAATAGGTAAAATTGATTGCTCAACCCATATAAAATAAAAGATATTTAATTGTGTTAAACACACCTAGTTAGTATAACTTAGTTCCTGATTTTTGATTACAGTAACATTTCCTTTCTACTTTTTTTAGCAACAGAACTTGCATCTTGGCATTGGATACTTCTGGTTTTTGCAATAGTATTGACCGTAGGTTGCGTCGGTGTATTTTGCTTTTTATTTAGAAAAGTTCGATATGAAAAGGTATGGATAATTTTTTTATAAGTTTGAAACAGTTAGTTAAAAGATAATGCAAACTTTTTGCAGTTACATAGACAAATTATAATTTATTTTGTTTGCACTTATACATTACAAAAACATCGTAATACTTGTGAAGAGGTGATCCACAAAATCTCGCTAAACCTAATAAAGCACCATCCAAACTAAAAATTGTGCTAGTGTAAATATAAAGTTTAAGCAATTCAGTGTTTCTCTTCTAACAAACACCAAACCATTCTTATTAAACCATTATATATAGCTTCAATTATTTTATCTGACATAGCTTGTTTGTCTTCGTAAAATGAATTTAATAAAATTAAGTTAGAATGGAATAAATGCTCATTTCGACAGATAAAACCATTGATATTGCGCAGCATTATCATTATCAATACATTCATTTCGTTAGGAAATTGAAAAAGTTTCATTTTAAATTCTCTTTCTCGTTTGAAGGTATATAATGATTTATACTCATTTCTTAAAGAACTGGCAAATAATCTGCTAAGCGACGATTTTGGCGTTTTTGAAAGAAGTGTCATAAGCTTCTTTAATCTACTTATTTTTTTATTTTATCAGCAACTGCGAGAAACTATTACAGCGGCTGGATTGTACTATTTTCAAGAAGGACAGATTGGTTCATTAAATCCAGACTTAAGCATTGGCGAACAAGCTGATCTTCTTCCTTATGATAAAAAATGGGAAGTGCCGAGAGAAAAAATCAAACTAGGTAAGTTAATCGTAGTTAACAATGTTTTGCATCGATGTTTCTGTATCTTATAGCAATATTTTTCATATAGTCTACAATTTATAAGTATTCGAAACATTGATGTTTGAAAAGTGTTACTCCGTTGTGAAAATCTCAGCTTCAACTTGTAGTTTTCGCGAGCAAGAGATGCGTAAATAAACAAACATTGATGATAGTTTAGTTTTATTAGATTTGAAAGTTCTATCGAAGTGGGTTTTCGTAAGTAGGAAATATATAAATAAACTAACATAGATCTTTCAATATTTTCATTCGGTTGTGGTAACCTTAGCTTCATCGGAGGCTGTTTCTTAAGCGAGAAATGTAACTAAATTTCAAGAAAAAAAAAAAAAAGATGTGCTCAGAGCTAGAAAAAGTTAATTTTTCAATTTCGTTGACGCGTATATTGGGGGCTTTAATGTTTTTTTGAACTATATTAAATAATCAAAAGTAATTTAAATTTGTATTTCTTTTCAGCTAATATTGTATATGTATAAACGTCGGTGTTTTTAGTCGATCTCCTAATCCAACTGTCATAACTTCCTTAGCGCTTGATTTTTGGTTCTGGAAACTAATAGCTCGAACTCTTTGCATTGTGAAAGGGATAAAATAATATGAATTTGGACTGTCAATTAACTTCTTCGTTTTTATTAACAACTACAAAAATTAATCTCCCGGCGACTAAATTGTAAAAATCGTTACCTACCACAAATTCTACGATTGAAGCTAATCTTCAGTCATTGTTAGGTCCGATTTAGGTCTAATAAATGAGGCTTAGTCGTAAGTCACAATTGAATGTTGCCCAAGCCTTATCAGCTGATAAGACTGTCAGAGCTATATAATTAGGGAATTTCAAAAGAAAGAAAAAGTGAAAAATCAGGTGTTGTGTATTTAAAGTCTTTACAAAAGGAACGTACCAATATAATTATTTTGTGAGCGGCGAAATTAGAATAGAAAATCGATAGGTCTGGAAAGATTATTGTTAGAAATTACTCACGCAAGCAATATTAATGTAGTAACCGCAAACAATCCATTGGAAAATGGAAAACAGTTCAAATTTTCAGACAGACCCATATTTTGCTTACATTAAGGTACCGAGGCCAACCAAATCCATCGGGTGTCTTTTAGATGATGGATTTTCGAGTAGTTAATATCTTCAGGAGAATTAATTGATTTAAAACGAAAACCATTGATAATACGTAATTCATTAGGTAATATAGCGGTTAGAGGGAATAGTATAATAGTTATAACAAGGGAAATAAGAGGCAACTAATTATTTGTTAATCATAGTGATTTCAAAAGGAGAAATGTAAAAGACGAGGAACTCCCCGTATGTACATAAATAACACAGTTATTAAATACTTGTTATGCAGGTATTCAACTGGGTAGTGGGGCGTTTGGTGTTGTAATGAAGGCTGAGGTGCAAGGATTAAGAGCAGCTGAGTCATCAACCACTGTTGCTGTGAAAATGGCGAAGAAAAATTCAGATTTTGCATTAGTTAAATCGCTGGTCTCTGAATTGAAGATTATGTCTCATTTAGGACAGCACTTAAACGTTGTAAACCTACTAGGCGCTTGTACTTCAGGTATTTACACTGGTAAGTTAGATTGTCATCAGGTAGCTTTGGATTAGTTCTTCAAGTTTGGAATGAACAGTTCATTATGAAATAATAATCACTACAAATTCAAACTTCCAGTACTGTTTACAGGTGAGGTTTTAGTACTTGTGGAATATTGCAGACATGGCAACCTTCATAACTATTTACTTAAACATCGAGACACTTTTATAAATCAAGTAAATCCAAGTTCTGGGAATTTAGATCCTTCGGAAAGGTAAGCTTGCCCAGCTCTTCGGGGACTGAATGTCTCAGCTTCTACAATACATCACCTGTCTGACACTTTTATATTTGCTGAATTTGCGCTTGCGAATATGGAATGTTAAACATTGCGAATGCCTGCGCCTGAGTCTGATAGATTAATGTGAAATTAATTGACATGGAATCTTCCGCTACATAAGATTTTAGCTCAATCGACCTCCTAATTTAGAATCTTGAAAACAAAACGCAAATCATACCTCAGTCGCCTATCCTCAAAAGAATCGTAATTCACAGTGAATTGCTTCTCTCATATAGTTTATTTTGAAAATAAAACGCAAATCATACCTCAGTCGCCTGTCCTCAAAGGAATCCTAATTCACAGTGAATGGCTTCTTTCATATACTCTATTTTGAACTAATCAACTTTTGAGAATAAATCCATCTTCTAAGAAAATGCGACAGAAAGATAAAAAAAGCTTTGAGGCTTCAGAATATTGCTTATTAATGTGAAAGGATGGTACAGTAAGTGCTTAGAATTGATCATTAATCTCGTTCTATTTCAGATATAGTGATAGTCTAAGTTCTAATACGTATGTTGTAAGTAATAGTGAGATTTATGAAGCAGCCAGTGATTATGATGGTTTGCAGTCTGCGAACACGGAAGTGACTACGTGGTACGGTCCAGCATCCGTTACTGGAAATAATCAAACACAGCCCCCTCAGTCACCTGTCGGTTAGTTATATTTACCTCTATATTTTTTTCAATTTTGCACAGTATTTATCATTCGAGTACACTCACTTTTTACAACTTATTGTATTATTTAATTTTTTGAAACTAAATTATTTGCAATTCTTGGTTGGTGAACACCAGAATATGATTGTGGTGAACACCAGAATATGATTGTATTTTTGTATAGATTAAGGTAAGCTATTCATTAACATCTTTAATGATTTAACAATATTGTGTTCAAAATTTACCTTCTTTTCTCTCTCTCTCTTAGTAAGTGCAGTCAGATTTAACCATGTACCAGATGCTTAAATGTAACAGTTGCCAACTTCATGCAACTATGTAGCAAGCTTCCTGGAACTCATCGTATATTGCTAAAGAAAGAATTCATGCACCTTTGCCTAATAAATCATATATATTCATGCATTGCCAAAACAGGTGTACATTAGAAGTCAAGAATAAATCAATAAACTACAATTAACAATATTTATTTCTCAGTGAAGGAATTAGCTATGCGTTTAGCGTATTGAATTCCCATGCGGAGGTCTTGGGTTCAAATACATCTGCTGGCCCTTAGATTTTCTCTTCCTAGAAGCTTCTTACAGCTGACTTTCCGGTCTTGGACAGTGTTGTCTGTAATAAAAGAACACTGGAGGCCGGAGTGCACTGAAAAAAGCTCCGAGCGCCAATAACCTCAGATGTTGACGCGCCTTAAATCAATTTCTAATGTAGAGACTATTTTAATATACTTTATAATATTCTTTTGTAAATGTAGAGTGTTGCAATACTAACATAAGTAAATTTAATTTTAAAAAAACTTTAAAACATGTACATTAATAGTATCAACTTTCTCCTCTATTAGTGTAAGGTATAATAACTGCTCTGGCCCTTTCATATTGGGTGCCAAATATGACGCTTAATTTTTGTGAGTAGCCTTCGTGGATATTTTTCATGGCAGTTTGAATAATTTTATCTGCAATTTATTTGTATTACTAAACAAACAACAAAGCCGAATGGCCAATTTGTTTTTTTTAAATCTCGAAAGATCAAACAAATAATATAAACACGTCACTTATAGTCTACTTTTTTGTTCTAATTTAACCCTAAATTCTGAAGTCTCTACTTTTTACTGGGTTTTCAGGAGAAGATGGTTATTTAATTAGTAAACCATTTAACAAGGACAACTCCAATAAGCGAGTAACTACAAAGGATCTAATTTGTTGGAGTTATCAGGTTGCTAGAGGAATGGAATATCTAGCATCTAGAAAAGTAAGTGCAAGTTTTTGAGAAATTAATGGTTAAATTATTTATTTTTTGTATTTATTTTATTTTACATCATAGTTGATATAAATTTGGAAATTATAGATGGAGAGTAGCATTGTACATGAACGTACATATGAATAATATTAAGATAAATATAGTTCAAGTACATACGGGATTGTGAATTAAACTTTGTACATTACTGTAATAAACTAAACAAATAGCGAATTAGGGATTAGCTCAGTGGTTGGCCATACTGGATTCCCACGCCGAGATCCCGGGTTCGAATCCAGCTGCTGGCCCTTAGATTTTCTCTTACTAGGATATTCCGACAGCTCTTAGTCCGGTGGTGGATAAGGTTATCTATAACGTGAGATCACTGTTCAGTGGCCGGCAGTATGTTGAAAAAGCTCCGATGTGAACATTGTGTCAATAGCAAAATGATTTAGTTAAATTATATTAAAACAGAAAGTTTCTTTAATAACTTTAATAATATCAAATAACCTTTCGTTTCCCTTAACAGGTATGTCTGAGATCTTAATTGTATTTCAATAAAATAATTGATTATTAGAAGCAACTTGTACACGTAACGGTTCTACTTCCTTTTTGAGAAGTTTGTTATCTTGAATTAATACTTTGTTACAATTCTTTGTTATATTTATTCAAATTTCCATTCAAGTTTAAATGATTAACTTAAGAGTCAATTTTTGAGCTAGTAGTGGAACAACTTTGGTGAGCTCTATGCTATCAGCATTAAGTTGATTACATCACTTTGAAATTTATTAAAATCTTTACTTAGAGCATCCATACGGGTAACTGTATATTGAAGAAATGTTCACTCCCACCACTGGTGGCGCTACGTTTAAGATTTCTTTTGTACTGGTATCCCATCCTTCGATCGACTTTTGTTTTCTGCATCCCCACTTACACTCATCAGTAAAGTTTAACTAATCCAAGCGTAATTTTTTCTAATTTAATAACTTCGGTAATGTACTTTAAGGAAAAGAACCACAGAATTTTACAAGCAAAACTTTCCTGGCCAGAGTTACAATACACCTAGTAGAAATTACTAAATTTGTATTTTTTTCCTGCTTTACCTTGAACTTTGGATATCTGCCGCACTCAGTAAGGTCTGTCACTTTTATGACGACATACTTCCGCAAAAATTCTAGGGTGCTATTGTGAATCACTTAAATATTCAGTCCACTCAGATTTATTTATAAGTGCGAAGAAAATTTGTCATTAGAATTTCAGGGTTCCTGATAGACTGAGAAATCGTATCACATCTTGCAGAAGAAAATGAACTCATGAATGTTATGTGCCTGTTTTGCCCGCGTAAATTTATTTATATAATGTTTCAGGTCCTTCATGGTGACCTAGCAACTAGAAACATTCTTCTTGCCGATGAAAACGTAGTGAAAATCTGTGATTTTGGATTTGCCAAAAGCATGTATCATGATGACAATTATACTAAAAAGGGAAATGTATGTAATTTATTTATTTAGTACTTCATTTATTTATTTTGGATGATGCAGAGCGATCTTTAAAATCTATTGCGCTTCTCTTACTGTGCTAGGTGAAACTTAGTACACTCCTCTATTTCGAAGAAAGTTCAGAAACTGTGACAGTTCTAGTGATGGTGTATCCATCTTCAGCACTTTCCAGTTGTCCAAATTTTTCTTAGATAATGACATTGTAGTCAGCTAGGAGGTGTATTGGTGTTTCTCTATCACCCCACAGAAACTGCAGGTGCTTCCTCGCTCCAGACTCTGTATCGACAATGCTTCGTTATGGGAAAGTCCGAAGAGAAGTACAGTACAGAACGACAGTAGCGAATCGTTTGTAGGGTAAAAGAGGGTAGAAATATGTAAAAAAAGGTGCAGTACGATATGAGAAGATTAAAAATTTTAAATAATAATACAGAATGAAAGAAATAAAACAAAAATAAATTAAAATTATGAGTTTTATTTGCTTAAATATTTACTTAAAAAAGATCTGTTTAGTCTTAATATAATAGGTACTTTTACAGAATGACATTACTTTCTTATTTCGAAAGGTAATGAAAAATATTTAAAACGTGTTATTTTTGCTCAATCCAAATGAGATGCTTGGGGCTGTTTTCAAAATTGTTTTCTTTGATAAAAAATGCGTTTTTTTTTGTTTTCTGTAAGGACCCTCTACCCCTGAAGTGGTTGTCGATAGAAGCATTAAGGGATCGTGTGTTCTCAACGCAGTCTGATATTTGGGCTTATGGCATCGTCCTGTGGGAGATATTTTCCTTGGCTAAAACGCCATATCCTGGTAAGATACATCATTACTGTATGCTTTTTCGAGTAAAATTCATTGCTGCATTCAGTAACGTATACAATAAGCTTGCTTTATTGAAAGTTCTTTGTCTTAGTTACTTTGTTGCCCATTGTTTCTAAATATAGCAAATTATGTTTCAAGTCTTACAAATTGGATTTATGCAGTAGCATTTATTGATCCAATAATAAATGTAAGTATGCACGAGTGAAAATAGTGATATGCCTCAGAAATCAGCTGTTCTTTTTTTCTTTGTAATAAAGTATACGAACAATTTCTATAATTTAAAATGTTTTTAAACACTACATACACATTTATCATATTCCCGCACATGGTTCCAAATGCTTGCTGCCAACATCTCTTTTTGTGAAATCTAAGATTTACATAATGTTTGCATGAAATAAGTTGGACGGTATCTTATAAGATAAGTACAAATAATAATTTATTTAGTGAACAATAATTCTTAGGGAAGAGAATTAGTGGCTAAGTCATTACTCCACTGAACTCACCGTAGAAGACCTGACTCCTACTGACTGCGCTTAGCTTTCCTCTTCCTCCGAGCCACTACAGCAAACTGACGGGTAATAGCTTGTGATGTAGACTGTTACTTGAGAACACGTCTGAAGGCCTTAATTTCCCGGGTGCCGCTGAACTCAGACGTTAGCACTCCTAAAATTAAAAAATTATAATACAATTTCAAACAACACCAATTCGCAATCTATTAAAGTATTTTGAAAATCAGATTTTGGCTGTGTTATTAAAGCGCATTTATTTTCTGCTATTTTTTTTTTTTTTTTTTAGGAAAACAATTTGACCAACAGTTATTTGACTGCTTATTAGAAGGGTATAGAATGGATAAACCAGACTATGCAACTGAAGATATGTAAGTTTAAAGATTGAAATTATATTTTACGTATTGGAGCTAAATATTTTCATACATACCTTGGTGTTAGTAGCCTCATATTACAAAACCCCAGTAATGGCCGTAAAGATCTTTGTTCAACATATCTTTTTATTTTTAACTCTATAGGTCATATACTCGTCTTGAACTTTAAAATTTAGTTAAAAAAGTTATAAAAATAACTTAAGAAATTTACTTTTTTATCTAGTTCTCTGGCTTCCTATTCACTTCTGCCTTTGACAACTTGATTTTATGTTCATCATTACCAGTAGGAGAAGTACCATTTGTATTGTTTATGAAGATGTATTTCTATTGAAATAATGGACACCATAGTTTGTAGGATTTTACGCTCCAAGCTTACTAGCTAATTATTGATTTATGTTTTGGAAAATGGAGCAGATTTTGCTCCACATCTTATGTGAATGAGCCCTAATCCTACTTTAAATATTTGAAGATATAATTTAATGTTGGAATGTTGGAAAGAGCAGCCCATGTTAAGACCAAGTTTTACAGAATGCGCTGATCGTTTAGGAAACATGTTGGAAGAAAGTGTTGTTCAGGTAAGATTTGTTTATTTTGACTTCAGTTAAATATTTTATCATGTTATTGAAATTCACACACTAAAAATGTGGGTTTCATTTATTTTCACTGGACTATCGCTTATTATTTTTTTTGTTTTAAAGACAAAATATGACTGGCTGAAGTAAGGTTGAGAGAAAAAACGCCACAGTAAGTGTTCCCAGACAGTCCGCACTAGTGAACCCTGCTCTTATACGTATATCTGACAATAAATATTGCTTTTGACAATCCAGTCGTAAGAAAAATTATAACATCGGGATTTCATGGCTTTAGAACCTCGAAAGCATAGCTTTATCTAGCTTGAATCGGAAAGTTTAGGTAACATGTTCAAAACAACATTAATCAAAAAATTTTCGGCAACAGAAGCCGATAATTTGTTGGTTTTTTAGTTTGAGAACGTAGTTGGTCAAGCCAGAAAAGTCTTTAACACATCGTCCGTTGAAAAACAAACGTATGACTTTTCGGTTAAAGGGTAATTCGACTGGTTCCCTTAAGCTTTGGTCAAGTATTCAAAAAAAGTTGACTCCGTGAAATTGTAAGTCTTCTTTTAAAATTGGTTTTGCTATTATTAAAATATCGTGGAGCTCTTTTTGACAATTTTTTCTAGGCTGATTGGAAATCACCTATAAAGGAGTGACCGAACTTGGCTAAATTAGACTTCCTCCCCTTCGTAGGTGCCGAACCACACGGGCCAATGGAGTTGAGTCTTATCCTTGCAAGTGATTGTCACATTTTGAGATGTCTTTTATAGTACCTAATTGCTTGGGACGGATTACAGCTTTCTGTGTTTTGACACGTCCACAGTTTTTGTTTTGCTTTAAAATAGATTATTTTTACCTCCATTTTAAGATTTTAATTTGGCTCCTATCTCGAATACTTAAAAATTTATATTTGAAAATTGGTTACAGCACTATATGGAATTGAATGACCCTTACATGAAATTCAATGCAATGACTCCAGAAACTGAAGATTACCTTAATAAAATAAATAGTCCAATTTATACGAATTTCTGCGCAAACACACCGAGTAATGACAGTGATGGCCAAGGAACTTATTTAAACATGTCGAAAAGGCAAGAGCAAGAAATGGAAATGAAGCCAATGATTAAACAAGGTAAATTGTTTATTCATTTTTCTGTGTTACTAACTATTTCTCATGAAGGTCGGACAGTTTGTGTAGCTACAAGTTGTGTCAACTAGCAACATTTGTCTAATTATTTTAGCTGCTATTTAGTAGCCTGTACAGCACCAGGAAACGAAAAAATAACGTACAGAAAATAACACAAAATAAATATATTTGATTGAAACAGGTTCATACTTTTGCCCTTTTGGATCAAAATTTAGATTTTACTAAGTTGGGTTTTGCATTCAGACTGTTCGGCCTTTGGGAATATATTTTTTAAACATTTTGGTGTTATTAAATGAATAAATATTTGTGTAAACAGTAGGCCCTAAAAATGTATTCGAACATATCAAATATGTTCTACACTGGCAAAAATTACGTGCATAATAGTAGCACCAGAAAGGAGGATGCCTGCTGTTCTCAGCTGGTAACTCCAAAGAGGCTACTATCTTAAAACGTACTCAACTATTTGTCTCGAAATATTCGTCTATCTGGTCTCATTTTTCTTTTTCTTGCACTTTTCAAATTTTCAAAATTTTCAAAACATGGTGTCACAAAGATTCCATCTTATAGGCATATTTTATCTGTTCCGAATACTGTGGGTTGTTTCAAAATGAAACCAGTTACTCCGCATGTTTTGAAGTGAACATCCTACGGATCTTTTCAAAAATCATTTCCTTTCTTTACTTCTTCCAGTAGTCATTTAGTAACATGATCAATAACTAATGATAATGCTAAATTTAGGAGTGTATTACTAATTGCTATAATGAATAAATTATTGCCAATCGTAGATTAACTGTGTGGAGTGATAGAGACTAATGCTTAGTGAGTAAGAGGAATCATGATGAACGAATAATGTAATTATCAGTAGAATGGTTTAATGGTTAGAGTGGTTTTACTGTGGTTTAGTAAAAGAGAAAAGAACGTTTATTAAAAATAATCAATGATACCAAATAACCACTCAGCCCATCTAGAGCCCCTTCTTTTTTGTTTTAAAAACTTATTGTCGTCGAGCATGCGATATATTTCATTATTTAGGTAATTATTATTACTTATTCACAAAACATAATATTTGAACTCGTTCCGAATACTTTTAGTACCCTCTGGTTTAATCTGCAGTATTCACCCAGTTACTTAATATGTTTATGATCTAGATGTCTTTATTTCTCCTCAGGTTATAAATCGACGATTTAAGACGCATTGATTGAGGTGATGCGTACTACATATCCATCCTTTTGTTCTTACCTTCGACTTTCAGTGACACACTTCCTCAAGGAGATAATCCATATGAAGTTCCCTTCCTAATAGAAGGGCTAACAATGAAGTCGCCTATAAAATATTTACTGGGTTCTATATTGATTGACCAACATCAGAAATTGTCGCTGGAAAAGAACTCCCAATCATCGAAAAGTATGCAACGAGTACTATTTTCTTCTTTTGCGACTGTTTCTTTATTTTGGCGAACCCATAAGGTTTTACAGTTCTCTCACGTTTGCATTCTGTACCCTCTGTACAACATTAAATCTAAATTTTAATTTAATGTTCACAAGTATCATTATAGTTTACTTTCAATCCAACGGTTTATGTTTAGAATATAGTAAACGGAAAGCATTACTATTTGTGTAAGTTTCATAGATACAGACATAGATTCTGCACACTTCTGGTACCCATTAAGTTTCAGAGGAAGTATTATGTTTATTTAGATCTTGAAAGTCGCAGTACATCGTTGTACCTAATAAAAAAAAGTTCACTGCTTATCTGATTAACTGGATATTCACTCAGTCGTTCGACTCTTTTTCATCGCAACTACCTCTTTTTAGTCCCCCAACAATGTTTTTAGCAGATGTCGTGAATACTTGAATGTGTGGGCGTTTGTGTGTGAACAAATGTGTCTCAAAAACAAAAAAGCCCAGAAACCGTAAATTAGATGTTCCATTATAGTAAGTAGGTTCAATGAATCTAGCTAAAATGTGTTTAAAAAGTGATACTTGGAAAAGAGAAGAGCATCAACATTTTCTTTTAATTTCGCATTCCTATACAGTCCATTAACTACTGTAAAAATTTTCCAGAAAAAATTATTTTAGTAGTGTGGTTTAATTTTAATTTAAATTAAGATTTGCTAGTCGTTACCATCAAATCAGGGATATTTAACCTTGTTACATTTCAGTGTGTTCACTTTTTGAAAAAGTACGTTTTATCATTGTAACAGTTGAATATACAGTGCGTGCGTCCGTAGTAAATACGACACAAAACTACGCAACTTGGAGGGGGTCCCGAGAAATTACGCGAAACGCACAATTTGTTGCAGGAACTAGTTCTAGCGGCCTTACCCCAAATGTTATGTATTTTTTTCTAATTAGACCCTTCAGTCTGCAGTCTCTCTATTCTACCATGGTGTGCTCTGCTCGTATCGTTGTTACTACTTTTATTGTTATTGCTTGTTATTTTAATCTATTTTGGTATTATTACTATTAATTCATTACTTGTTGTGTTTATAAAATATTCAGTAGTCTGAATATGGAGTGAAACAGTATTATGAGGCAGTATTTGCTTGCGTTCCTTACCTTTCTGGAGTCGTCCTGACTCCAACTCGTCTCGTAGTTTACTTGGCACCTTAAATAAAATTATACAAAATTAATCAGATTTTTAATTTTAGTATCTTTCAAGCTACTCGATTGAAAAATCACAAAATACAAATACACCTACCTTTAGAACAAATTAAATAAACTGCAGTTAGTATAATAAAGTTTATCATAAATATCCTTCGTTCTTTAACCTTCAAAAAATAACAATCGATGCAGGAACTTAAAATGTATGTCCACTCTCTATGAATGCTTAAACAACACTCCAAAAAAATGCTGAATTTCTTTTCAAAAGTGTTTCAGGGCGCTTGTTCACTTCAGTATAGTGGGCTCGTGGCCTAACCACTCACAAGCATCTCAAATCGTGTAAAGCAACAGCACCTTCTAATATTCTGTTTCCTGCATGTTTGTGTTCACTGCAGATATATCTTCTTTAAATTAAAGTGGAAGCTGTGATTAGTATGATGCATTGCTGATGGTTACTAGTTGCCCTGGAATGGCGTATTTTGCATTTGTATGCTGTTTTTGTGCTCGAATACATTTTTTGGATTACTGTACCAAATATTCCGAAAATTTGTAAGTCCTAGTGTATTTTATTTGATTTAATTTTTTAAATTAGTTTCAGATATTTTTATATTTTAAGGCAAACTTTTGACCCCAAAATATTGAGCTTTTCATTCAATAAAAAGAAATTCATCTAATTGCAAGTGGTTTAATTAATTTATTTCACACACAGTTCTTCCCAAGTTAATTAACAGTAGAGTATCAATAAATATGCTAATTTATTGTATCAAGATTTCTTTTGTAAGTATAAAATTTACTTTCCAAGTGAATTTTTTTTATCTCTCAATATATTAAATTCCGGGTTGCACTGTGGGCGTATGTGGTTTCATTCATACCTTGATTCAATTTTGCACAGTGCACTTCCTTAACTAAAAAATTGTCATATTTCTTCTCTTAAACTTTTGGATATCATTGTAATGTTTAAGATTTAGAACGAAAAACTTTCATGAATTACAGAAAACTTTATACCAGGTCTGACTTCACCTTTTTGTATTTTAATAAAAAATGTAATGAACACTTCATATAATAACTGAATTTTGTGGTAGTAAGTTAAGAGAATGCGTTTCGGCAGATTATGTTCTTCCCACAAACCACTCAATTGTGACATCAGTTTGAAAGTGACCGGACAAGCTTAGTTATAAGCAAGAATAATAATATTAGGCTTTCTCTCTCTAAAAAAAAAAAGTAAAGCAGTTGTGATTTTACCAAAGCATCTATTTCTTCAAACACTCTCTTCACTGCAAATGTATTTTTAGTTACACAACAAATATTTATTACAAAAGAGTAAAGCAGCATTGATAGCTGGATATACGAAGGCGTGTAAAAATATGAAAAGGTGAATGTACTTGGTTTGCGCTTTTTGTGGTGGCATTACTTCAAATGATTCCTCTATTTCACTATCCATTTCTGCACTATATTAAATCAGTTTATAATTTCTGATTATACTTTAGTATATATACAAATTTATCTCCAATGCGATAATTTTAAATGAAAATGGGCAAAAAAGATCCTAAGAAAGATTGTATTTGATAACCAATCAATAAAGCCATTCCCTATTTGAAAATGTGTCATCAGTTAAATAATCACTAGTAAACATCAATAACCTTTTTAATTTATTATAATTTATAATAATTTTTTGTTTCAAAGAAAAATTTCATTTCGTAAATTACAATAGTAAAAAAGTGTTCGAAACAGATTTTGTTCTCTTGCATGTGGTGATGTGTACAAGATAGGTGTTGCCATTAATAGCTGATATAAATATTTCCTGTTATATCATTTAATGGCATATAGTTTCTTTCTTAGATTATATCATGAAAATCTACTCTCCATACAGTCTCAAAGTTGATTTCCAAGTTGGCACCAATCTACTATTTGCAAGAAATTTCATGTCTCAACCTAAATTAAAAAATTGTAAAAAAAAAAAATACATAGAAAGTACTTGACAGAGCACATGGTGAAAAATAAAAACTGCTTAAAAGTTGTTTTTGTTATGTTCTTTAAAAAACAATACCAATCATGCCTTAAATAAAACAAGGTTTGAAGAAGACCGGCTATAGATCTAAACCTCACGATAAATGTAAATTGCGAAAATAAAATTAAGTTTGGGACTCTATGGAGGTTTTTTGAGGATATGATCTAAAAAAGAATCTTCAGCTGGTCTTAAAAAAAAAACCTAGAGAGCATTTAAGGTTTGAGGTACTTAAAATTTTTTGCCTGATTACCTAAGGTGCCTAATTAGCTTCTTCTTCTTTTTTTTTTAAGTTAATTTATAACTTTTTTCCGCGATTTTTTCGTTGATCGTCGGTACAACCTTTCAAGTTAGCGTTGGCTAGTTGTGAATCTGATACAAGTAATGTTTTGCTAGATTTTAGAATTGTTATACTATATTATAATTTTTTAAAATTCATATTGCAATCTGTGTAGAGTTTGAGTCTTGATGAACACTTTTAAGTTTAGAGACAAGCAGTTAGCATTATTTACTGCGATTGCAATCTGAACGTTGCCAGTGTAATTAAATATTAAAGAAATGTATCATTCTTTAGATGTTTATTTTTATAAAACAAAGGGGTTAAAATTTATTCCATCAGTTAATAGGCTACCGACACAACTTTTGCTAGTTTTTCTTTCTTACTGTGTTTTAAACAGTTTTTATGTTTTAACGAATGCTCGTTTATAATTTTTTGTTTAAATTGATTGTGTAGGTGTTAAAAGTTTCTTAAACCCAGGATATGAGGGTTTAAACAAAGTGGTGGTTGATTGCCGCATTAACAACATGTCTTGCAAACAATCTTAATTTAATCGCATTAACAAACAGTAAATAACAATTAGTATTATTATTGTTAACAGTGAGTATATTTTAACATTTTATGTGCATGTGGTTGCTAGATTTTATGTTATTTATTTCTTTTTTCCTATTTCAACTGTTATATCTGAGTGAAAAGAACGATTTCCTGTTAATTATTTTATAATCAACTGTAAAGAAACTATATCTTGCAGGTACAGTAAGTACTAGTCAAAAGATTTAATTCCCTATTTCTGCAATGTTGCAAAAAACTGAAAAGTTATTAAAGCTTAATGCTTTAAACTACGTTTAGTTACTGGAAAAGGCCGGTAAGTAATGTTAACGATGTGGGTATTGTTGCTCTTAGTTTTGATTGCCGTCCATATCCGTTCATATCTGTGTGGGTAGCAATAGGTTACAATGTAACTTGCCTTGATAGCGACACTCTTCTTTAGTTACTGTATTTGAAGCCTCCAGCATGTTGCCTTAGTGGCTTTAACGTGGAGAATGGGAAGTAGATGGTTATATTTGGCGGAAAGACTGATAAGTTTGTATTAATTTATTGTCTGCATGGGGAACATTTGGGATAGCATAGGGTTTAGGATTTTAGTGCTGATTCCCCCGAAAATTCTAGGAAGGAGGGTCCTTTAGTATAGTATTAGTTATTATTTATAGTTTTATAATTAATTGTACATATTGCATATTTTTGTCTCCCTCCTTTTTCTTTCTGCTTTGCAAAAATAGATGAACTATTTATTAGTTATTGTTGGAGAGTTGATGAAAAAAAAAACAAAAAAACTGCCTTATGCATATAATTGTGCATTTTTCCTTTAAATAATTGTTTGTTCCTTACTGCTTTCCGAGGATTAAAATTTAAAATAATAAAGTGGATAATTATTTAAATAAATTCCTTATAAACTTTTATTTATCTTGATGGTACGAAATTATGTTCATCTTAAATTCGTACAATTTGCAGATGTTGAGATACAGATTATTGTATTTTATTTTGTTTATTTTATTTATTGCAGATCAAACGAATGAGTAAAATCGATGTATGGATTGAATAGTGAAATTAAAAAAAAAAAAAAAAATCAATTCAGAACAATGTTATGATATTATTCTAAAAGGAATGAACTCACAATTCGCAGCTAATGAAAACATGTATTATTCACTAAATTTGGACTTACGTGTCCTAGTTTTTTAAAACAGGGTTCTTTTATTTATGCCTCACACGCTCATCTTCAGCTGAAGGCAAGCAATGCAACAGCCTCATGTAATTAAAAGGCACTCATAGTTTCAAACGCTGTGGCAGTTTGGTTGATTTTCTTGCCGATTGCCGCTAACACGCTTCTCTGGTTATTTTAATTTAGAACAAATCCTTTGAAAGTAAGAATTAACTTCATTCTCGTTAGCTGGTTAAACAAGTTGGTAGATTGGCCAGACTGAAGGCAATCTGTGTTGCGCTTGCACTGAATATGTGTTAGATGGGCCTGACGACTTAATGAAGCAGCCGCAGCTGGATAGTATAATTCTGCACAGACCATCTGCTTAGTGTGCGCTCTGCAATCAACCGTATTCAATATGACTTCTTCACCTGCCGTACAGAAATTGAGTGGACGTGCATGTACCCGAGAAAACGTCAGAGGTTGTTTTAAGTTATTTGACATGATGGATAAAGCTAGCGCGGCAACATCAAATCTAGGATACTCAAACTCTATGTGTGCTAGTGTATATTTTAAATACAAAAAACTTGCAAGCTATTCAATGAACGTCCCTTACCTATTTTTGTGTATAATAGTTAATAGTAAATAGTTAATAATGAGATTTTTGTATAATATTTAAAACGTTTGTACAACTAAAAAAATGTATTTATTATGTTTTATTTTAAGAAAGAAATATATTGTTCAATTGTTATTTTGGCTTCTGACTAGTTAGTAAAGTAAGTGTCTACTGCCCTGTTAATCTAAGTATCCTTGACTTCCTTTCATCATTTTTTCCGGTTCACCCCGTATGTAAGTACTTATGCAATCTAAAAAGCGTCAAATTAAAAAAGGCCATCATCGACTCTTATGTTTTTGCGCTTCGTCTGTGCCGCCATTTGCAAAATTTCATCTTTTTATGGGGAAATTGACAAAGTTATTAAGAAAAAATGTGGCCATCTACTTTTAAGTTTTTGATTAAGTTCTGTGAGTGTTGAAAGTTAACACCGTACCTCCACAAAAGTACCACCTTCCGTTCCTCTTTTGGAGAAAGTGGTTCCAGATAAAGTTAACTGATTCTCAAAGTTTAGTTGTTCATTTTTTCAGAGAACGGATTTTTAGTGTAAAACCCTCCAGATCTTTTATTTTTGACTAATGAATCACGATAAATTACAATATGTCAAATGGATTAGTAGTGATTCCGGTGGCGTAGGCTTTCTCACCAACTTCGAATCTAAGTGGTAAGTAGTTGAAAAAGTACATTATCTTGCTAAATAATAAGTTGTACTGTCACAAAATGAACTTTCTTATATTACTATGAGTTCTATTTGAAATAAGTATCTGTGAAGTGAGCTTCAAAAATCAATTGCAGAAAGCTGTTAGAAGCTTAAAACTATCCCCTTGTTGGTGTGAGGTTGATTCATGCATCTGAAAACTACATAACCATATAATTTTACATGTAAACATATAAACCAACTGTTTTAACTGGTTTGTAACCTCGTCAAGACAGCCTTAAATTATACCGAAAAGTGTTTGGCAATTTCAAGTGAAAAACTGTAGTGACATTCGATGTTTCGGGTACCGATACCATTGGTGTCTTCATCCGGATCTTCTGGATATTTATAACAATTTTTATTATGCATATATAAAATTTAAAATTATAGAGAATAATAATTATAAAACAGACTTATTTGGTGAAAACATTACAAAAAGATCATAGCCAAATAATAATATAAATAAAAATACAAATTTTTTACTTCTATGATTGAAAAAGTAGTGTGGTGCAAATAACTTAGAACCAGTTGTAGCAAATTTAATCATTAAGGGACAGTGGTGTGATAGAGGGAATTGGAAAGATGAATGATTGTGAACGAGAAAATTCAAATTAAAAATGAATTATTGAGGTTTATGTTTGTTTAGAGATTAACAGAGGCAAAACTATACGGATTTAGATAGGCGACGCTTAAAATGGTTGGATGGTAGCGTGATAAGATATAGGAATCTTGTCGGTTTTCTGTAAATAATACAAGTTTTATATTCTGCGAACTTGAAACATTTCTCTAATATCCGAACAATTACTGTTCCGCCATCTAAAAATAAGCATTAGTAATCAATCAATCAATCTATCAGCGGTGTGAGGATTGTAGATGAACATCGAATGAGCGTACAAGTGTTTTTTTGAATCACTAGGGTGATTACACCACCTATTTACCTGCCTCAATATCACAACAGCATATCAACTTTTCATCACAAGGAAGAGAGTCAGTTTAAAAAAACGGCTATATAGATAGAAGTAAACCAGAGTTGTAATGTGGCTACATTTCAACAAGGTGTAAACAGAAGCGCTAGAACTGGGGATGGGTATGTTGTTTGTTGAGAGGTTTAATGGCTGACCATTGAGTGATTAATTACCCGTGCAATTTTTAACATTCGTCAGCTTAGTATAACAAAGTCACGAAATTTCGAGGCTTGGGTAAGCTCATATGCTCCAGTTACAAGAAAAATAGTCAACAATTTGACTTTTTTTTTTAATCTCTTATACATCACAAATATATACTTTACATGAAGTAAATAAAAATTTGTTGTGTTTATTTCACTTATATATTTATATTTACAAAATGCACTTTAAAATATTTATTTTATAAATTTCAGATTTAGGCAAAAATTAAAGAAAAGTATCTATTTTTAATAATAAAGTAAATAAATTGCTCATATCTATTTTTTTTTATTTTTTGTTATTTAATTTTATTGTAAATTACAAGCAGTTACAATATATATTAAAACATTTGTTGTAATTCCATACCTTCTGCATTGTATTTTAAAAATAGCAGACGCAACTATTTTATACAGTTTTGTACAATTAATTTATTTATTTTGTATTTTAATTCAATTTTTTTTAAATATAAATATTACTTTCTTTTGAATAAATCATCACTGGGCTAGAACCGATTTTTTTTTTTTTTTTTTTTGTGATTCAATTACAATCACAATGGTTTCTTTCTTTTCTTATTTTGTATTGTTACATAATTTGACTGCTTTCAAATAATGCAAAGAAAATTTATCAATATATATATATATATATATATATATTCATTTAATTTATTTTTGTTTAACTTTTGTTTGGGGAGAGCGAACGCCCTCGAAATTTATGTAGCAAACAATAAAAATCACTTCTTTCAATTTCTTTAAAGCTTTTCTTTATATTCCTTATTAATTTCAACTAAACAATATCTAAATGCCACGGCTTTTCACAATAAAACACTGAAATTAGGTGGCTACGTACTTAATTTCTCTCATTAATTCCCTGTTCTGTTTAACTTGTCATGTAAGTAGAAATCTTTATTACATTTTTCAGAAGCTTGCCAGGGTCACCTAGATACTGAAGATATTTTAGGGATCTTTTAAAGAATGCTCCAATCAAAGCTATTATCCTCGGCAAGTCTGTAGAAAGAAGATCCCACTGAGAGAGGGCAGTAGCGTGCATGTGGTCGCACGCTTAATAACTCACCAACTTAAATACAAACTGGGGATTATCCTTAATAATGGATTGATCGCACCGGCTCTAAAAGTATCTACTAAACTTCAAAATTTGAGAAGCCATATCTAATAATTAATAGCGATGAAATCAATTTTGAACTCTTGCTTGTGCCAGTTAACAGAACCGCCGCTAGAGTTGGTCAACATGACTGAACAATAATGATTAAGAATAAACGAGGAATGTTAATCGTGACTTACGATTAGTCTTGTCACTTGTCTAACAAACTGCATCAGTCATTAATGTTTTAAAGTTATCTCATTTATTATTTAGCTTAAGGTAAGTGCTGATACAGACACCATGTTGGTCGATCTAGATGATACGTATTTGTGTAATGAGTTGTCTCTTTAATATCTACATTTTATCACTTTGATAAAATGACTTTGATTACTGGTAAATAACTCTCATGGGACGAGTTTTATTAGTCATAAGTCCATACATAACTCATAAAATACGTATCCACACATACACATATAATTTTATATGTATATATATAAATGTATATTCTACTGCCGAAGAACTGTTGTACCAACAACCTAATTTTTAATTGGAGCTCCCATTTAATATAACCGCCACCTTTTAAGTACTCTTCGAAAATTTTACAAAAAAAGTTTTTAAACAGAGACGGTGCGCGAATGTCCATGAATTGAAACTCTAAAAAACAAAAAGAGATCTAAATTAGAAGATACGCCAAGTAACAATTCCAGAGAAGTGCCCCCACAAACTTCAGTGTTTCAAAAAAAGATAGGAGAGAATTTGACTCAATTTAAAGATATAAAAATATCTAATAATAGATTCGATGCAATTAAAAGCAGGTGTGCGCGCTTACATTAGAAATGTAGTACCGGACGAATTGCAAAGGTATTCTTCAGTATCAGCTCTCCTAGAACTTTAAGAAATTTGTCATATATACTCGCATATCTCATTGGGCTCCAAGGAAAAGAATCACATTTGGCAGGTTAACTGAGATAAACAATCCTTTATCTGATAAAGACTCAGAAAAGAATCCAACTTAAAACGTTGAGAGTAAGAAAGGTTTTTGATATCCGTCTACTCAGGTTAAGAAACAACTGCCTTGGTCTTGTTGAGAATTATATCATTCTAATTACTGGTACGGCGACAATGTCCAGTCTGTCATATTATTGGATAAAGAAGCATTTAGGAATAAATGTGCGATCGGATACAATTACTTATTTTGATATCATCAAGAACATACGAACACACGCTAGCATCCACATGAAAATACCCACTTGTACTTTAATAACATAAGTTGTACATTAGTACAAAAAAAAATTGTATGAAGTATCCGTGCTAATTAAATTAATTGGATCTGCCATTAACACTGCAACCTCAAGAGCCCGATTCTTAAAAAGAAAAACAAATGACATATTTAGAGTAGACTGTGAGCTCGGCTCAGCCTTCGTTTAAACAATGTATATAAGCGTCAACTTCTCTTTAAACCTTATTTACACATTTTGACAAAATAAGAATACAAATAAAACAAAATAGTATTTATTCTGTCATCTGTTTTTAAATATCCATTTATGTTTTAGCAAACTCAATTTACTGTTTAATGGCTAATCCTCATCGGATAAGGGTTCATACTGGGCGGAGAGGAGCGGCGCCGGCTCCGGGATAGACTCGGTGGTCTTGGCGATAGGCAACGAAACGGGCTGCTGATGAGGCGGTGGACCGGCTCCTAACGACAACGCCGAGTACGGGTACGCATAATGGGTGGCCGGTGCTAGGAAGCTCTGCGCTGGCGCCACACCCTCCTCCGCCGGACTGGCATCCTTGTCTGCCGGCTTGCTGGCACCGCTATCCTCTTCTGAGGTGCGCATTACCTGCAACATACACTACCTTAGTTTCTAACTTCTAATACTTAACTAATATCCATTTGCTCTAACTGTAATTTATCCTAAATAATACTATGTAAGTGTTTTTTTATTTTATAGTTGACTGATAGATAACTGTAATATTATTAATGAAAAAATATATACAACAGTTTAATAACACAATAAGAATGGCTTATTGTTTACAAGATAAGCTGACTTTAATGAAAAAAATAAATAAATAACAACATTTAAATTAATTTTCGGTTAATTTTCCGTAAAAAAAAAAAAAAAAAAATCGGTTACAAAACAATATATCTTATTTATATTCAAAAACCATTGAGATACAAGCTGCCTCTATAATAATAAAGAAATATTCCTGACTCAGCTTTTGTGCCTCTAAGATTAATGGAAAAATCCATTAAGAGGTAAAGAGGAATTCCTTTTTAAACTCGGAATTTTAGCATTGCATTTAACCCTTCGAGCAGTAACGGCGTTGAGGCGGGGTCAATTCACAAGTAGGTAACTTGTCCGAAAGTGATATAGGTCAGATGTATAGGCATTCAGGCAAGGAGAAGAATTCTGCGAAAGCGGGATGGAGTCTGAGGTCAAATCTCGGTGATACTTCTCTTTCCTTTCTAGCTGTAAAGCTGGGAAGGCGAAACTCTACCACTCAATGACCGCTTGGCCGTATTAGTCCCTACAACAACACCCTGGTTTGACAGCGGGGGCCAGGTATAGCAAAACTCTTCTCGATTGGGGATGGGGCGGTTTAGGGACATGACCCAAAACTGGAGAAGATATCAATACACCAAGTCAGTGAGTAGACCTAAAGCATAAGAAGCTTTGATTTGGTACGTTTATTCAAATTTGATTAACAGCTCGCGAAGCAATATGCTGTAAAATAAATACTAGTTATTACCTCTGCAATCCTGTTTTTTACATAATCAAGCGGCGATAGAGGTACAGGCGATTCTGATAATGTAGCATACTCTTCTTTTGTCTGTAAAGCTCTTCGCAACTTCCAGGTTTGTGCTTGGTCATATCCTTGGTAGAGCGCTCTCGAGTTGAACACGTCCACGTGATCCTGCGATATGACCGGCGTTCCACCTCCTTGCGACGCATGGGTCACTTTACTTTCCATATTTTTACTCAACTTTATAGGCGATAATTTACCATTTGACTCCGTACACTCGCGATGGAAACCCTAATTAAATTGAACAGAAAAGAATATTAATACTTTAATATTGGAACAACTCACCACTACTTTCTTCCATGTGGCCAACTGTAACTACAAAAATGTATATTTTGAAGTCACTGAGCAGAGAAAGCAGCTAGTTATCCGATTTCATAAAAAAACACAAATTTTTGTGATAGTCTTCCTGCATAAGTGGGACAAAGCTATTATTCATCTGTGTAGAGATGATCGCTTGTCATTCATCATTCTCATAAACCTCCCTAATTAGTTTCCATAATAGAATTATCTCTGTTTGTCTGGTATGTGTTATAAGTGTAGTTACAAGTGGTTTTGGGTAAGAAAGTAGCACCAGCAAGAGGTAGATTTTTTTCAATCACTTTAAAACTAGCAAACCTGAAAGAGGCGATCGCCAGGCCTCGTCTGCGCTTGGGGCGTACTGCTGGCCGCGCCAGACTGCACATTACTCGTCTGACTCTCAGAACTCTGGTTGATCTGGTGTGTGATAATGGCGTCTATCAAACTGGCCGCTGTCAAAGTTGAACTTTCACTGCCTCTCACACACGCTCGGCCCACAGACTCTCCGCTAAGCAAACCAAATAAAACACGACCACATATATAACACTGATGACACCAGTTCTCTCGCCGTCTTTTATATGTTGTGAAACAATTTTCTTTAAAATAAAAACTAATAAAAGAATACCGATATCTAACAAGGTGGGTGGGATGAAAGCTGCTGCTTTTTTGTAAAATTTGACCTGGGTTGGGTCTGCATAGTTCTAGCAATGCATTTAATATAATTGAATATTTAAGTGCGCATTATACTAAAGAGACACCTACACAGAGGAAACACAACTAATGCGGGATGGAGTGGAGTAGAATGAAACACTGTATGACAGAAAATGGCGATATGATCATATTGCTTCATTGAAGAATGATCTTGTGGGCTGAATTTAGTTTTACATTTTATCGAGTGTAAGAACGAATAAAACATTGAAGATCCCTGAATGCAATGTGGGAAAATCATTTTTCTACGCTGAGAATTTAATCAATTCTTTTGAGGCGTAATTCTTTAAATATGATTAATTTTAACCAGTTTGTATGACAAGTTAGAAGCCAAAATTAAATACAATATGTCACTAGAAAAATATATTAGTGAAACAAAAATATAAGTAGAGACTGAAATTAGAAATTAAGGATGCGCTGTGAAAAATTAACAGATTTTTAATGAAAATATATTTTACTTCTATTTTTATTAATTTATTTTTTAGTTACTAATTTTTTAGTTATCTACCACCACAACTTCATCTACAGATTAATAGGTACTAAAGCAATAAGTATTGTTGAAATAAGTTGAAATATGCCGAGGCAACTATAAAGGGTAAGAAGGTAAGAATAAAACTAACCACTGATCCGGCCCAGTATGTCGGATGGTATGCGCTTGTTGGTGTATGGTGACAGGTTGCTCTCGGAAAGTAGTAGCGGACATCATCCTTTGTTCCATCGAATGATGGCCTTCGTGTAGTATTCTTTGAGGGAAAGATGCAATCTGTCTTTGCTGCGCGGCTTGCTGCACAGCCACAGCTTGTTGGTGTTGTACATGCAAGTGATGATCGCGCAGTTTTTGTTGTTGCTGCTGTTGTTGTTGTTGTTGTTGTTGTTGATGTTGTTGTTGCTGCTGCTGTTGCTGTTGTTGCTGAGTAACAACTGCTTCTCGGTCACGGATCTGCTGCATCTGAGCCTGATGTTCAATATGGTGTGAATAACTGTCACGAGATCCATGCATCTGATCACGTAACTGCATTAATGACTGCTGTGTCTGATGTTCCGACCGGCTTTGAGACAGTTGTGGTAAAGACTTATCCTTGATGTAACGCGCTTCTGTTGTTTCTCTACTAACGTATCTAAAAAAAATATATAAATAAAAGTGATACTTTTAAGCATAAATTCTAACATACAGAACAGAGTATTATTTACTGACAAAATAGGAAATGTATTGTACAAAAGTACTAAGTTATTTATCAGAAAACCGTAACCACGTGTAAAAATCATCTTCTTGATCTAGGATTTAAATTTCATTCTGCTGACTATAGTTGTTGCTGGGCTTCAAATTTTTGGATGGACACCAAGTATTTTAATTGCTAGCGATAAGTTCAACTTAATAAATAGATTTTTCACTCCACAAAACAACTTTACAAACAATCTGTTTGAACAGATAGTGCAAAAAGGGCGGCCTAAACACCTAATGAGCGTACCTTCAAACATGTTTTTCTTACAAAAACTTAAGATTTGTGATAAAAAAATCACTAATAAAAACTCTCCCACAGAAATCCATACGGGGCAGAAGCACAATTGTTTTCTAACAAATAAAAAGTGGAACAAGTAAACTCGTGAAATTTGATCTGGGGATCTCCCACTTCATGATCACTACACCATCACCCATTCCTATGTATATAAAAGCTATATATAACAATAAATAGAAAAACAATATATGTATAGTATAAGTTGTATTGTAAATTTTATATTAAGATATATATTCTATGAAAATGTAATAACGAAATGCGAATTTCCTGCTTTTTGTTTTCAGTTTTCCGGAATATTTTCTGAACCCAATCGAGCAGAAACTTTCTTGAAACTTTTGTGTATAGACAAAGTAAGTGTAGACTTACTACTCATGAGTTTTGCTTGCACCCACCCTCGTGAACTTCAATATCACATAACCAGCTAATTAGGAATATGAACACCATAAAAACGACAGAAAGTGAGCAAACCACGTTTGCTATATTGTTCATTAAAAACCATAAAAGTAGTTTTTACGTTTACAAAATAAATAAATAAATTTTTAAAAAATACAGTTTAGCCACCTGTCATGAGTAGTGTCCCGGGGAAAGCGATCTCCCAGACCTTCGTGCATTCTTCGTTTGTCTTCCTGAATGGAAACTTGTGGCGGCACTGGTAGGCTGGGTTGTCGAACAGCCACGTCCACAAGTGATGAGAATGCTTCGTGTCCTGGAGGATATCTGCAACATGCAAATATAATCCATTAATCAATTTTACTCAACTCCCACTCCTTAAATCGCCTTTCAGTATCCACGGTTAAGTATCTTAAAAACTCTGCCTCTCTCTTCCTTTATTTCTCTTTCTTATATATACGTTTTAATAATAACAATAAAAATTGTATCAACAACTAATGAAGAGATCACTTGAGCAGTAATCTATTAATCTATATAAATTAATGAACTATTTTTTATTTGACGAATAAAAAAGTTGCAATAACTTAATATCGCGACGTTTCAAAGAAGGCAGAGAGAAAACCATTTGTAAAATACGTCCCCCCCCCCACTGAGACCAGAGAATGTCTTTTCGGTATAAACTCCAAATGGAAAGTAATAAGATATATAATTTCCTTTAAGTATTAAATAACTTGAATCCATATCATCAATTTATTATGGGACAAAGTGTTTTAGTTGTTGAACGTTACCACCCAAAAAACTCTTACATTATTTCAGTACTTGATCTCTGTACCTTTTAATTAATTACCCCTTTTTAACGTAGAAGTGGAAATCAAATTTCTCTATAAAATATAATGATTCAATCTGTGAAAATTACTAATATGCTATAGTGGTTGAAATCACTGACATAGGTTAATACTGCAGATCCACCCAACAACAATTATTAATGTTCATCAGTTATAATAATTAAAGAATTTCCGTACCACTTTCCATATATGTATCAATATAGAATTTCTAATATTTCTAGTTAATATTGATATTTTGAACAAAGATGACAAAGTGACTCTTAAAACACTATTTCATAAAAATTTACGATTTTAAAGAAATGTAAAGGTTTCTTCAATTCAAAAGGCGAATTTGGCAACAGGAAATGTCCAGAAGAATTTACTTCAATCAATCACAAATAAACTTTGGTACTCTGCAGTACTAGTCAATCTAAGTCGTTAATATTTCTAGTTAATATTGATATTTTGAACAAAGATGACAAAGTGACTCTTAAAACACTATTTCATAAAAATTTACGATTTTAAAGAAATGTAAAGGTTTCTTCAATTCAAAAGGCGAATTTGGCAACAGGAAATGTCCAGAAGAATTTACTTCAATCAATCACAAATAAACTTTGGTACTCTGCAGTAAGTTCACCAAATTAGCAATACTGCATTTGGCTACAGAATGTTCACATATGTATATTAGGGCTCACTGACCCAGACACTTGCGTTACAGGACTGGGAGGTCTCTGTGCGGTGTGTCGTTGGATGACCCCCTGCCGACCACCACTGTACGCCGAGAATACTTTGTCCGAAGCACTAGAGCCGCCGCTGGAGCTGGTCCGCCCACTGGCTCTCTGACTGGTTCCGCTCCCGCTGCCACCATGCATTTGCTGAGATGTTATGTAGTCGTTCATAATAATCTGGCGCTGCTCCACGCTGTAGGCTGCAGGGCGGTTGGGTGGGTAGAAAGCACCTGCGGGCGCATGGGCGCCGCTTCTCTTGTTGTAGTACTCTGTATTGGCATACAATGTGTTGCGCTGATGTACAGGTGTTCCTGCAAGTATCAGAAAAAGTACATGAATCTAAACATTACTTTATACATGTGTCAGCTTTATTTGTACGTCCTACTAAAGCTGAAATAGCTTTTTTTTTATTCATTTTAACCAAAACAATTGTTTTATAATAATATTTTTTATGATCATATTTACCAATTTAATTGTATGTAATCTTCGGATATATGTAAATTTCAAAATAAAGTAGATAGATAATTGCAATACAGACATAATTGCTATTTTTCAAAGAAGTCACAGCCAAATAAGACTGATCGTTTGTTATTTACAAACTGTGACAGATTTTCAATATTAACTCCGTCACTTACAAGTCCTACTTATATATATAAATCCTGTAAAATATTTCTGTAGTTATTGTAGAATGGTTACGTTAGCTAGGAATTTTCTAAACTATCTGGGAAACAGTTACAAAACCGTCTGGAAATGGTGATGTAGCTTCTTGCCCAACCCCTAAAGGATTACATAACAGACAGTCGGTAGATCATCACTAAATTTATAAATATTTTCATCAAGCACAATTCCAAAACTGTTTAGTTTTCTAATTTTTATTAAGTATACTTCCCAAAAATCTGGCTAAATGTTAAATAAAACCATATTTACAGCGAGAATTCACGATAAACTGAATAACAATGGAGAAGTGACTGGTATTTTTCATCATATATTTTATTCTAATGCAGTGAAATAATTATTCCTAGGGTTATTTATTACATTGCAATGGTGAGAGTGCTTCCGTTTCCTAGTACAGCATTTTGACACAGTGCGCCTTACATAAGTATTTAGAATGTAAAGAAAAAAAAACAGGAATTGTTTGACTGACTACACAATGAAACATGGTAGCAGCTTGCTGAACGGCAGCGTATAACATACTGCTGTATTGTTCAGTTACCTCTTTTGATGAAAATAACAATAAAATTCTTAACAGAAGCGACTTATTGGTTGTTATTACCTTGTGTAATTGAGCCGGTCTCTTTGTGTGGTGATGTGTGATGCAGAGCTGGAGGGTCGTAGCGAGCCTGACTGTAGATATTTGGCGAAGACACGGGCGTGCCATGAATTATTGACCCACTCTGTTGGACTGTTTTCGAAACGGGTGTACAATTTGTTGTGTTGATAACACCAGGCGAAAGTTTGGATGTCAATGATGATGGCAGAACCTGCTGTTAAACAATAAAAAATATGCCTAAATAACTTGTCTTAAATGCAGTCAGTATACATACTATTTTGCCTGATACTGCACAAAAGTTGTCAGCCTGCCTTCCCTATAACATCTGCTTCAAACAAAGATACCACTTTTTTTTCTTCTTATGTAATGGAGAAATAAAAGCCAAGGTGACCTTTATAATCACCGTATAAATAGAGGTTTACACTGGCGTTATAAATCTGAACCAGGTACGATGTTGTGTTATGTATTTCAGCTAATGGAAATATCGTTTAACTATTTTGGTTCAAATAAACTTTTGATACCTTTATCGTCAAATACTGTATAACCGTTTGGACTCAAACCTACCTAAGACACGACAGGAATAAGAAAGTAAAAAAATGTATTACCTGATGAAAGAATGACTGCTCAGATGTTTGCTGATTTGACCTAAACGAGTTGTGAACATTAGAAGAACTGTGCTGATGTGACTGTTGCAAGTTAGACTTGGTTATTTGTTGGGAAGCGCTTAAGCTTTCCCTTGGCTTCTTTATACTTAGGTCAAGTGTAACTCCCTCAGATTCTCTGGTTCCTTGGCCAACCTGCGCACAAAGTTTTTATTTACATTTTGTATTCTAAAAACCAAAGGGCTGTTAAACAGTACATAATTTTTAATAAGGCAAAGTACTAAGTGACAATGGGCTAAGATAAGTCACCATTGTATAAACTTGGCATTCTCACGAAATTTGTTACGTTCTTGAGATCAGTATTTTCTTTCATTTCATTGGCATTCCCTGCCACAAAACCTTGCGTTCACACATACAAAAGATTTTAACATTAATTCATTTAAATTGAATTTTAGTATTATCTTAAATGAACTAATTAGTGTCGTCTATTACAGCTAAAGGTACATTTAAATAACCTGATTGTATTCAAATTTTGGCAACTATAGTTCTATATTGATTCAAGAAAACAAAAAATCACATTAGACAAAGAAACAATTTATAATAGGTTGATAGCCTGATAAACATAAAATTTTAAATAGTATTGCTATTATTTATTTAAAAATACTTTTTGAAAAGAACCGTTAATCGTTACTGCTAGAAAAGCCTGAGATGACTGCTACCCTTCAGCGAGGGGAACAAGTCCGGACGCCAGGCAACTGCTGCACCTAACATTCCTAAAAAATAATTCGCAATACTTCTTAGGAGACTAAAAACAATTACTTCTTACCTGAACAACCACTAAACCATCCTTAGGCGGACTGAAATCCTGCGTCTGGTGGGTATGGTGACTGCTCACCACTGACACGGTGGCAAGACTTGAATCTTGTCTTGTCTTGTTGTCAGCACGCTCCCTGAACATGCCATGCTCAGACTTCAAGATAGAAGAGATTGTGGGCGCCACGCCACCAGCTGTCTGTCCGGCCGCTACACTAGCACCTGCGCCAATTTAACGCATTGAATTAAATATAGTGAAATAATTGGTTGATTTAATCGCAATTCTGAATTCCTTCAGACCTGCCATAATTACAATTGAAAAAAAATTACTGTATGTATTATGGAATTTGTCAAACAACCTTGATCCTTCTTTAACTGCATTTCTATGACTTCAAGCATGAGATCCTTAACGGTGCGATCTTCGCGTTTGGCGGCTGGGCCAGGCGAGGAAGGAGGTGCTTGGTTGACGTGCGTCAGCGCGCTGTCCCGGTCCCCTTCGCCAGCTCCTTGACCTTCATCAGCAGTCTCCTGTAGGTAACATATGAACACTACAAATTAATCTGTTTTTATAAATAGTGCCACCTTAGTTGTAAAATTTGATTGTTACTAAGTCAACCATCTGCGACCTGAATTATCTACTGTGGTCCTAACATTTAGTGTTAGTATAAGTAGTTCGCACAAGTATTCAATGTGTGTAATATGTTAAGTTATTATTACAGTTAGCCTGAGACATGCTTTAAGAACCCCCTACTAGGATGTTCTGATTACTTTTGACGTGATTTGAAAACCAGCAGGAAGTTTCCTCGTAATTTAAGATTACATTATTAAGTTGACCTGGTTTTTCCTCTCCTTTTTTCTCTGCATTCCTATCCTGCTCACTTAACCTTTCTCGTTCCAACTTGTTATGAAGGTTAAAATGTATTGAACTTTATACTTCATTATTTATTTTATGTAAATATTTATTTAATAAATATTTATTCATTCATTAATAAGTTGACCTTTATATGCTACAAAGGCGAACAACTGAGTCATCTTTGGAAATGGAATAAGTAGAATCGAATATAAGCTGTAATATTTTGCATTTTTCAAGAAACAAGCCTGAGTAAACACCCAGAAGTAACGCTAAAAGATGGTGAGCTAAAATTTTGCCAGAAGAAACCAAACATAAAAATAAAGGTAATCAATCAATGCAGTGAATAGCTCATAGATGAGACAAGTGCGACTGGACCGCCCTGCCAATTAATTGCTAAGTCACCCTTCTCAAATAAATGACTATTATTAAGGGATTATTATTTCATTATCATCAAACACTCCACTGAATTTGCAAGTGTAGTGTGAGACGAAAACATAGCTTAAGACAAATTTTCTATACCAAATTGATTAATCAATCTCTGATGATCGATGAAAGTCCGAAACCGTCAAAGATACAAAAAAACAAGAGTGGTACGACGGATAAAATTAACGATATTATCTAACAACGCGACCCTACACACATTTTTAAATAACTATTAACAAAGGCTTATTATCAAATAAAAACTAGATACTAATAGTAAATTTATAATCACCGTAGCTGAGCTATCGTAGTCCTCCTTGGCGTGCAACAAAGGGGGCATTGAAGGCGTCGGTGCTTTACAGACGGGTGAGTGTTGCTGCGAGTCCAGTATCGTGTCCCGACCTTCTTCTGTTAACTTTGGTGGCGGCGTCATGCCAGGTAACACTCGAATCTGCTCTTCGTTCTGAAGTATCGCGCCCATGCCTCCTACAATGAAAGAATTACATGAGATTGGTCGATCAACATAATAACTTTTTAAAAATTTGTAACAATTGAAATACTTTCCCCACAAGGATAAAAAAAAAGTAAAAGTATCTTTAACTCGTAGCATTGTTTCTGTTTGCACCGTGCAAATCAGATTTCACAAGTAATTGATGCAATGTAATTGTAAACTTCAGAAAAATTACTAACACTTCGACTTTGAAATAGCAAGCGTACATCCTATTTTCTCACACTTTTTACTTTCCTTTATTAGCCAGAGAATAATCACTTCATGATCTCATAAACATTATGGAGGCGATCTTTGGCGTTTTAATGACTTGTAGATTAAATTAAAGCTTCTAAACAAAGGACATTGAAAATACTTTGAATATGTGAACGAAAAGAAATAAATTCATACTGATATGTTCTGATATGCAGCGATTCGCCTGCAATCCAGGAACATAAGACACTGAAGTATCAGGATTAAGGCCTATTAAAACTTCAACTCATTACACTGTAATATATTTCCAAGTACTTTAATATTTTATCGTAAAAGCAAACAGTAATTTTTTCTGACCTTCTTTATACGTAGAAATTACAGAACACGAATAATCACTTGGCAGCCATGTCCAAATAAATTTCGATAATGAGAATTGGCGGATTTATACTGAAAAGCGTGCCCAATTTTTTTTACTCATCTTTCAATAAAATAAACAATATTCAAAACTTTTCTGCTTCTACTTACATTAGAAGTATAAAACAAAAAATCAATTATAAAATAAACCCTTATTTTTTTATTTATATTTATTTATTTAATTTTATTTTTTGTAATTTATAATTCGATAATTCATGAAATCCCTATGGGGATAAATGAGTTAGACAAATTTAAATAGTATTTTCCTGTGAAATAATTAGGAAAAAAGAATTGACCAACTGCAGTCGAAAATGCAGGCGGCGCATTTGGCCAATAGGAAGCCGAACCTACTTCATAAAGGCTACAACACCCCTCCCAAAGGTAACTGAGCACATCATCATATTTGGATGCGAGACACTGACTGTAGTTGTTAAAAAGTACCCTCTCAAATAAAGTGTTCAACTTACCAGCTGAATGTTGCGTAGGAGAAGGTGCACTGGTTGTATCACTGTCTGCTCCCACTACGCCTGTCTCAGTTTCATCACAACTGGAAGTGGTAGACCCTGATTCTTCCTCGTCCGAGAGCATTGGCTTTCTGTCCTGGAACCCTCCTTGCTAATTTCATTAAAGTAATTTTTTTTGTTATATTTATCACTCTTTAAAATAGATAAATGAATAAAGAAGAAATAAAGTACTGTTCTAGTTTGAAAACCATTACCTTTATTTTTTGTATAATTTGATCGAGACCCAATTTTTTATTGTATGTGTAGTAGAAATTCATACACTGATGTGGGGTCTTGGCAGTGCCAATCATCTGCGCAATATCCGACCACCTAGTACCGTGAACCTTCAGTGCTTTCCTCAAACCTGCCACTTCTTCATCTGTCCAGGACTCAAGCGTTGATAGTGGACTATGTGCATTGTTTGCAATTGGCCGCCCAGATATAATATTCGTAGGAGCATTTGCACTATCAGTTGTCACTGAACTTGAGGTGGTTACACTAGTTGCTGTCGTGGTAGACTGTGAGATAGGTTCAGTTTCCCCAACCACTGTTATCCTTCGCATCAAACGATTATAGCATGCTGAGCAGCATTTTGTAATGTTTCTATCGATTTCTGTTAACAGAAGTAATTGAATAGATTAGAAAATAATATACACGTTGACGTCTATTCTAAATATTCTATGCTGCAAATCCTCTTTTAAACTAAAACCTAAGACCGAAAGCTTTTTGACAGTAAAAACTGTCAAGCCATTCATAAAGATTCGTAAGTTAAATCAAAAAATTATTTATAGTTTATTAAATTTATAGAAATAAAATAACAGAATTTGCGGAGGGAAAACAAAACTACCGATGATTGTAATGATGTTGGCATTATTTTTTTTAAAAAAAAAAGGACAAGCAATCGAACTCTATTGTTAGGTTCGTCGATTCTGAACTTTCTCGTGAAGGGCTTAAATGTTTAATATCAGTTCTTTACAAAGACAATAAAACTACACAATACGCCTTCAGCTAGATAGTGTTCTTATGAAGTCCATAGATTCAAAATCTACAGTACTTCAATATTGAGTTGTTTTTTCATGACCTACGCCGCTATTGATTTACATATTACTAAACGATTCTTATGATCATTTTTTTTAAAAAAAAGTACTTACGAAATTCCGTAGCAATTGGATCTCTGAGATGTGAGGGCAGATCAATCCATTTGGAGGGTAGCTGACGAAGACGCTTTACACGATGCCCTCTTGCATTTGGACATGAGGGTATCGGACAATTAGTAAATCTTGATCGGACCGCTTTGCAACGACATAAATTGCATACTCTCGCATCAGCACCAATTTCTTCCTCTTTCAAGCCGTACTGGCTCGCTTGTGACCTTGGCAGCGCACGGGAACATGCAGATTCTGATTTACACACAGCACATGCAACTCCCACAACAGTCTCTGAATCACCACTTCCTAAAATAAGAATTAGATTTATTTAAAAACAAACTTGTGTGCGAACTGGAAAGTTATTTTGATACTCGATCCTGAAAAGAGCTATTGGCATATCTTAAAGGACCCACAAAAATGTATTATCCTGAAAAATGTTTCAAATATTAGTCACAGGTCTACATCTAAGCAGAACCTACAACATGCCAACATAAAAGAAAATCAAGGAGCTTTATTGAAAAACTGAGTAAACGAAACCATTTGCAAAATGATAATGATGATAATGTGTGATAATTTTTTTGCTGTATGTTTGTGTGTAGAAAACATCTACAAAATAATAATAATAATAATACGTAATCGCAGAAGCTCAAATATCCAGGTTAGTTATCGCAGGAAGCATCTAACACTAAGGTCAGCGGTCAAAATCAAATGACCGGAAGTGATTTTAATTAAAGTTTTTCGTTGTTATTTCCCATAATAATGCAGTAAAGACACGCAAATCAAGCAATCGAACTGAATAGATTCGAAGACGCCAGTAATCGAACGTTCGTGTAAAATTATAATTTATTTTATTTTTTAACACACATGGAGGCAATTAGTGTGTATCTGGTTAAAACTCAATTTCCAAAGTTTGGTACGATCGCAATACTTCTCTTATGTGTTAAGGCAAGTGGAATGCTGATGTAAATTATGCATTTAATTAATAAAGTGAATGAGAAGAGAGTTGATGCCAGGCGGTCAGCTTGAATAAGTGATGAGGCTGCTGCTCATTCATGCTCTCTGATCTTCCATTTCAAACCAACAATTAGCATTTGCACAATCTTTCTGAGCTAACAACAAACATTATTCTTTCTACCTTTTATTGTTACGAAATATCACCAATAGAGAATTATTAAATAACTTAATTTGTTTAAATCCACAATAATTGAGCTCACATGCTGCTGTTCCCAAATCACAAATCTGATATGTTACCAGAGAGACGGCATAGAGACAAGCTAAACAATAGTTCCCCCTAGAATAACTTACTGGCGCAAAAGAAAAGTGATGGACCTATACGTGTGTACAAGCTAGTGAAGTCAACACTTTTATATTAAATATAAATATAAATTTTATAGATCAGCCCAAAGCAATCCCTGACAACGATGACGGAAAATTATCACTACCTCAGTCGCAAAAATGATCAATCAAAATAATATGCATTTTAAAAGTAAACGTCGAAGCTCTTTTAAAGCTTCACTAAAAATATTCAATTTACTAAAGCAAAGGCAATTACAGTCGGGAAATTTTGTCTAAAACTGATTATTGGTAACCCCTAAGTAGCTTGCTACCAAAAGATTTGCAGACACACTTTTTGCATGTATGCAATACTTAATTCAAAAAAGTAAGTTCAAATAAAACGAGGAAGTTGCGGTTGCCTCACATGGACTGAAATATTGTCATCACCTCTGCGAAGCTTAACGTACGGTTCCTCTCCAGAGCTGTGCACAACAATACGCACGCAACTTTTTTTTAAACCAAATTTTTGTCCTGGAAGTTCTGTTGTGATAGTACTGTAATATGATAGACTACATTACTCACGAGAGAAGAAGTAAAAATTACTGTTTGATTTTAATTTTAAGCTTAAATAAATCGTATTTTAATTAAAGTAATGTTTAAATTTACAACTGAAAGTGGTGCATCAGAAAAGCCCGTCTCATATCCTTCTGTTAATTGAATCATTTTAACTAATTAGTACAGAACAAACAGTGAATTCAAGATAAAGCTGTGTTTAACTGAGCGAATTTGGTTTAAATGCAGGGAAAGTGGGGTGCGGCCGTGTTAGTACAAATCTCCTGAATGTTTGCACTCACCACTTAGATGAGTTGGCAGTTTGCAGATATTTACCTTTCCGCCTAACTAACACCTGCAATTTACCGCCCAACTATCGCCGATATTTATTAACTTAGCAAGCCGCTGGCCTAACCATTTACCTCCGTGATCCTCCAATCTCAACTATGGCCACATTCACTAGTGCACACCACTTTCTAAATTCACGCTGCATTCTAAATAATTCCAGCCAGACACAATATGTAAATTCTCTCACTTTCAAAAAACCAACTATTGCGATCGTCTGTAAGTATTATCGAAAAGGGCTCAAATAGTATACTTTAAAGTTTCTGTACTATTTTCACACAAAGGCATATTACTTTAATTTGAAACAGAAAATTCCAAAAAGTTCATTTCTGGAGATTCTTGTCGAGAAACGTAATATTAAAGTCGGGTCAGTAAAAGCAGGTAAGAATAAAAAAATTCTTTGTTTGAAGATTTTAAAAATAATTACTGATGGAAAAAAATTAATTAATTAAAATTTTTGTCTAGTCTGCAGTGTTGGTTTTCCGAAAAGTTGTAACTGACTTGATTATGCGTTCTGATTAAAAATGGCATCAACATATGTGTTAATGTTTGAAAATAGTATGGTTATTTATACCTAAACCTGTACTTTCACATTTTTGTGGAATTACGGGAATTATTGGTCAAACAAATACCAAGTACATATAGAAAAATTGCTGCAGAGTAGCTATGTCTGAAAACAGTGGTAAACTGTTATCTTTATACTATGGGCAAAGTGAAAAGAAGAGTAGTAAATGCCTCAAGAACTTGGTGCGTAGAACACTATCATTGATGTTCTTTTCTGTTTTACATGTGTCTCTTGTATTAGTTAAATATTTTTTTGTTTGTATTTTGTTCTTTTTAGGTATTGTGTACCCTTTGAGGACTCTAGTTTACATAATGGGGTAGAGGAGCAAATTATTTAAGGCTTAAATACCGAAGATAACTGAAATGAATTGAATTAGACAATTAAGTATATTAAAAGTCTAATTACGAAAAAAGTCTAGATAAAATGAGCTATTTGTTAATTATTATATACAGTGTCATTCTATGTCTATATGGAGTGTGTACACTCCAAAGACTTTCTCTAACTGTGATTTTTAATTTTCTGACTAAATATATTCCTCAAACTCAATGTTTCAAAACATACTAGTTCTTACGAACATACAGTTTGATACTCTTAACATCTAAAAAGACAAAAGAAGAAGTTTACTCCTTCTACAAAATTTACCTGGTAAATGTTTTAGATAAAAGTAACTTAAATAAAAATACTAGCCGTAATTTTTTTTTAAAAAAAAAGTGAAAACTAACTACTGTTATGTGCCATTTCCGGTTCAGGATTGTTACGGTAGATCATGAAAAATAATCCAAATTTAATTGTAGTTGAGCTCCCTGGGCTGTTTTGTTTTTGAGATCTTTCGTTCACAAAGACATAAACAGACTTTTCTGTAAACCATGACGTCTTTTTACGGAAGTGTATTTCCGGTAAAAAGTAGATATCAAAAATTTACCCGTTCACGATACTTTTTCTTGCAAAGAAGAAGTAAAAAAAAAGTATAAAAATAAAAGTGTAAATGAATTTGCAAGTTAGAAGTTGTGGTTGAAGAGGAGTTGGCCGAGCCAGCCTAACTTCATTATAACTTAAGTATACTTTAGAAATTAGAGGGCATTTAAAATGCAGTTTGCTCTTCAAGTCGCTTCATTTAATTAAGGAGTTGTGGGCCGGAGATACTTTGTGTACACACTGTTTTATTGCGGGAGCGGGAGTCGGCCGCGCCAGGCAAGAAGTTGCGCGAGGAGGGATAATTGGGAGGAGCAGCCAGTGTGTACTCTGCGTGGCCCAGTCTCCAGGGAATTTCTTTTTTACTTTTTATCATTATTTAACTTAGTAAAACTGGAACTTTACAAAATTGCGTTTTTTCCTTTCAGCGGAGAGGACGGTAGGAGGCACTCAAACTTGAAACTCTAACTTGTATTAATTAATACCAAACGTTTGCAAGTTACATCTACCCTTACTTCACCACGCTCAAACATACATTTCACATTTATTTACTCTTTAAATACGTGTATTTAAGTAAGCGGTGACTAAGTGGATTAAAAAGGGCAGCGCTCTTATCTCCGTAATCACGAGATCTGCGCACCTGACGATGCGAAATCTACTCCAGTTCGAGTAACGATCTACCCTATGTATGAGGTGCATCAGAAGAGTTAATAACAACAGCTCGTATATCCTGAGGAGAATCTTCTACCGATGAACTAAAACTGATCAAAGCAAATGATTTAAAGAGCAGAACTACAAGAGCAGACGTGTACTTCTTTGCGAGAACTCATCTTTCTCAACAACTTTGCTATTAATATCATTACAATTCTTCCTCCAAGCACAACTAAATCCGATAGCAACATATTTTTAAATTAACACAAGCCAATAAAATTCCTTTTATTATTTCGCATTCTTCCTCTTTAGTAAAGGACCAGAAAAATTGCTCTTACTTTAAAATTACAAGGAAGGACTTTGAATTCTGTGGAGACCAAGTGTTTAGGGTGTACCATTCACTGCACAAAAAGAGCTGAAGACTGTGAAGGCAAGTTGAAATAACTGCGACTTCCCAAGGGAGAATTTCTACTTTATAAAAGTCACTTTCTGTTTTATTAAAAAAAAGCAAACCCTTTGTGTATTGAGGTGGAGCCAATCTAAGCTATTCTCGTAACCGTATACACTGGCAAAGTCTTGCAATTCTTACTGCAAATCTAGAACTGAAAATTCATCATGTAATACAAAAGTCCCATATCGTTATTTTTTGTTACTGCCTTCCCGTGCCGGAAGTGGGTAATTTAGTGGCCCGCTGCCTTTCTAAAATTTTTCACCAACAATGCACGATTTGTGGCTCTTACAGCCCCAAAATAAAAAAATTGATTTTTACATATTATTTATAGAAGTAATAATTATTTTAAAAGATAAATCATGCTTTTTTATCAGGCGACCTTTACGTTCAATAACTGATTAGGTATTGTGAACGAAGAAGGAAAGCTAACGTAGTTAACTTAAATATCTCCTATTTCAATCCAATAAATTAAGTCCATGACGGGAATCGAACCCTCATGTTAGCTTAGCTAACCGCCCTCTTAACGCTCGTCTAGGGGTCTGTTAAATATGTATCAGCAGCATACTTATAAGATTTTTAAATTGGAAACGTATCCTTTACTACTAGTTCTATGATTCCTAAGAGATAATACTTCGATCGAATAAATATTCCGATCTCTAGTATTCAATGGAAATACACGTCTTGTGGTCCTCCTTAGTCAAAAAAGTGGATTTTAGAGTGAGGGTTCACGTGGGCCAGTGTGAACAGAATTACTTAAAAACGTAAACATACTCGAATTTATTAAATTTGAATTTTACAATACTATATGGAAACCAACTGTAATTTCTTGCCGAAAATGCCTGTACCGGATATTGCACTTTATTAACCCCTTAACGTGCACGCTTGAGTTAACTCGAGCGCGCTAAACTGGCCAAACTGTTCACACTCGAGATAATTCGAGCGGCGTTGCACTTAATGCTACTATAATTTTTCACTCTCGAATATAATCGAGAATTGAAAATAATGTGAAAGCAAAGAAAAGCAATCGTTTTATAGATATTTATCATTTACATGGGATTGTAAGCTATAACACTTACTTATTCAAATATAAAATATAGCGGTTTTTTCAAAAAATCTGTGCATTAAGGGGTTAAAGGCATTTTTCATGTTTTCTGAGCTTAATCGTACAATAGTTGCAACCATTTTCTTTACAAATAGTTTACTGAAATAGTTAATATAAACCAAACAAAATCCCAAAAAATAATGAAAAATTCTACTGATGAAGGGTTGGGGTTTGATTGAAGAATGAGGAAATTATAAAATGCAGCCTTTGAAAAACTTATTATGTGAAAAGAGAGTTCCTGTGGAGAGGTGGTATCTGAACTACTTGCTATTTAACACATTCTATGGTTTTACCGGCTAACTAGTTCGCTACGAATTAAATGTTCAATTTTCAATACCAAAAAAAAAAAAAAAATCAAGACCAACGAGAATTATTGAAGTAACAGTCGTGTGAGTGTTCCATACCAATTTTTTGTTTTTTTTTGTTTTTCAGTAGTTAAGAGTGAATGTAATTTAGGTGTCGCTGACGCGAACAAAATACAAAAATTCAATTAATCCTTTAACGTGATGTTCAGAATGATGAAAGTTTTAGGGTGTAATTGCCATCTGTCATCCCTGTTTAAAGGGAATGAATTGAATTACCCCTCATGACGACGCGCAATCTAGCCATACCCCTCCTCAACACATTTACACACACAATGCACACCACATACATTGTCACAGAAATTTGTAAAACAATTAGATGAATATAAAATTGACTGTAATCATTTTATAAACCAATTATAAAACAGAAATTAATGAAGACTTGCGATACTTCATAAAACTTCCATCTGTCATATAACAAATAATTTTATAGAACTGCTGGTTAAATATGGACCTATATTTAGGTTGTAAGCTAAGAGATATCTCAGTTTAGTCTGCTTACTGGAAACAACTATTTTAGAGACAAGACAGAAAATATAGTTTTACTGACCTCGAAACCAAAAACCTAATTCATACTTTTGAAATTCAACTGCTAAGAATAGTTTTTTTCATTTTGTACTCAGGTGAACCTCACCATCAGAGGCTGGCACAGTTCGACAGTAATTCTGCTTTCTCTTTGATTGTAGCAGACCACAATTTAAACGCGTCCATTAAAGGTTAAACAAAAATTGAAAAATGAACGAAGGTTTACAAATTATCATCTAATTTTGGTTAATTCTTACAATATATTTTAATTCCTTTTATAATTAGACATGGCAAGGCTGGTCGTAGTGGCCATGCTCTAGAAGCAATCGCTCACAATTTTTGACAAAATTTAACAAATAGATTAATTAGGGTTTAGTTAGTAGTAACCTAAATTTTAGAGACATATAAAGATAATTTACCAAATTTAATGAAAATTTTGGTAACATCTTCCATAGAACCCATCAAAAAATATAGTAAGAGTACGATAGAACCCTTCGAATATGGGTCCCACTAATGGTATTTCCTCGGATTTTAATTGAAAATTCATAGATATCACTTGGCTGTCTAATGGCTTTTCACAGTTATTCTATAGGTTTTTCTCTCTAACTCAAATAGAAAATGAAAAAAGTGTAAATTTGATACTTCGTTTAGATATCACATAATTGGGGTTTCCGTCAGCCGGAAATGCCTTATTATTTACTGTTACACCCAGAAAGAAAAAATGCAATGATGTGAAATTTTTACCTGATACATCCTCAGTCCAAAAAACGAAAAAAGGTTTCTAAAAAATGGGCAAGCCTGTGCGTTGTACGTAAAATAAGTCTTAAATTAAAAACGAAAAATTGCAGGAATTTTGAACTTTGAACTTTCATCGAAAATAGCTACGAAGAATTTCTTCAAACTTACCACATACCTTACGCAAATTTTGATAATTAACCCTCACCTTTTTTTTTGTTTCTTTTTTTTTAGAAAAATTCGCTGAAGGGTATTTTTGGGAGAAGGTTTCGTCAGGCTTACCTGATACAAAAAAATGAGAAGGTAAAATGAACTGTTAAAATTCCGTGTTCGAAATAACGCAGTGACCAGTAATGCGAATTTTACTCTTAGTAATAGTTTGCACGGGAGCTGCAATGCACTATCTATTGGCGGCGTGAAAAGAGGTTTGCTAATATTATCACAAAAATATTTATGTTTTTCGTGAAACTTTTCTCGAGCAAATTGATTTTAGAACAATTTATAGGGAAGATAGACATTGAAGCACCCCTCCAGAAGTGCCCTTTTTGGGATATTCTACATTCTATAGATTACTGTGAATTAAATATGTTCTAAAATTTCAAGTTTGCTGAAAATCTGAAGAGTATTTGTCACAACTATAAGCAAGTCGTATAAAAGAGTCACACCAAAGTTGTTTTTATGATATTCCTGAAAAATTTCATGAGAAAGTGTGAAAATAAACCAATGGAGATTGTGTGAGAAAGTGGTGGTGGCGTCCGTACGAATCGCCGCGTACTTAAGAACACAACATTCGGAGCAGTCAGATGGCCTCATGATAAACAATCAATTTTCTACCACAAATTTTGCAAACTTAATTTTCCTTTTCTTAACCGACAAATGAAAACAAAAAAAAAATAAAAAATTATTCATTAACGTCAGTTTTAAAAAATCAAAAGAAAGGCAACTGCAGAGGGCGTGTCTTTTTTCTTTTCTTTTTATTAACTCTATTTGCATAAGTTGAAAAAACACAAATTGTGAGTTAATACATAAAAAGTGATTACATAGCCCGCCCACCTAAACCAATAGCAGAGCGGGGTAGACACTGTACGCATGCGCTTACACTTCTTACATCGTATATATATATAAATGGTATGGGGGCAACTTTCAAGTACCATTTTCATAAATTGTTGTGAAGTATTAAGAGTAGTTTTTGAGTTAGTGAGTTTACTAGAAGCACGAGTTCGGAGTGCCGTCATGTACTCGCAACTCTACGGCAGCCACTGGCACCATGACGACATCGCGGTTGTGGCCGGCATCGCTAGTGATTCTAAAAGATTTGTTTGTTATAAAAAGTTACTAATGTTACACAGTGGATACATCAAATCTCAAATTGAAGCCGGACTAACTGAAATACAATTGCCAAATATAAATGCAGATATATTTAGTATTATATTAAATTATATAAACACTGGTTATTTAGAACTGAATAGAGAGAATATCTACGCCGTGTTATTGGCCACACACCTTCTGCACATTCCCAGCGCGCTCGAACTGTGCAGAAACTACTTGATGAGACAGAACAGCAGCAACAGCACTATCATCAAACCTATCCCGAGCAGGAAGTGCATGCCACTGTACTGGTCACCCCCGCTGTGGTACCCCACAGTGGGGCTGAGCGAGGCGCCCCCCCAGCCCGCGCCATCTACCTCCACCCACCATCCCACCGAGTCCAAACATAAAGTCCTTCACAGGGATATTGCCTGCTGCGACGGGCCGGTGCGCTTCAAAAAGGTACTCAACAAGAACTACTTAAAAAACTCTGAAAAGTCCGGACTGGCCGCCACAGCTGCAGCCAGTAAACATTACGTCTGCACTTTTTGCAAGCACACATTCAAAAGTCACTACTGCTTTCGTAAGCACACCAGAAGACACATCAACCCCGTGTCAGTTGAAAGCACTCCTCCAACTACTGCCTCCGCAACCACAACCGCCACAACCACAACTACCACCTCAACTATTACCCCGACCTTATTAAAAGATATGAACGTACAGTATTACCCATGTAAAACGTGTGGTTCTAAATTTCCAAGCTACTATTTTGTACATAAACATCGTAAATTGTGTCATAAAATTGATATTAATACTGATAAAGACGTATGCAATGATAATTAGAAAAACAATAGTAATACGGTTGATAAAAACTTTAGGGTGAGAAGTGCAACTGATCAGAACAGTTGCTAGGAATGAGTGTCAAGTTGACAAGACACATACCAAAATTCTTCAACTTTAGCAATGATCTCAACGGAACAGACTTTAGTAATGTATCACGACATTTCGAATCCTTAAATTAGGGAAACAAATCTCTCTTATTTTAGCCAAATTAAAATATTGTTTTTAAAGGCTATTTTGATGTTGGTTACAAGAAAGTACAGATCAATTTAAAATCAATTTGGAAATAGTGATTCCTAATTGTATTCTCCTATTGAATGTCCGTTTGCCACTTCAATTCATTATTACAAGATATCGTGAAAATACCAAAATTAAAGTTACCTATGAAAAAAATTAAATCTAAAACTTTACATAATAAGTTGGACCACAGGAAAAATATTAAGTGTCCTGTAGGCATATCACTTGGTGGCCAAAATATTCCTTCAGCAGTAAGATTGCAACAAACGAAACAGATATCCTTACTGCAAATAGTAATAAAAAAAATAAATAAAACACGGTTCTCTTTGCATCAGTTGTTTGAGACTAAGGCTCCTAATAGTGAATAAACTTTACAAATGAGTCTTTTTAAAAAGGAAATTTCCTGCATCCATTTTTGTTTGTTTTGGTTAGCCTATTACTTTTAGTTGAATAACCAACCGCTGATTTTAATAAATCTCGTTAGATATTTACTTATATATATTTGAATGCTTTGTGCAGTTTTTGTTTTGTATCTTTTTACTTTATAATGTGCAATTATTAATGCTCTTATATGCATATGAACAATTATCATTTTCTTTCATTGGTAGCTTTAAAAGTGATCAATGTCACTAGGAAGGTAACTTTTTTTTATTGATGCCTTTTCATCTCCTTAAGAGATTGTTATTTAAAACATTTGATTAAATTTTAAGTTTTTAATTGATTTTTATCCTGTTTATCATTATAAAATGTTTTGTTAATGATGTAATCTATTGTTTTTTTTTTTTAAAGTTTTTTCATTTGTACTTTAGGAATATTCAGGTGCCACTGTATTTTAAGTTATAGAAGCTGCTATATTTAAAAATAGCATAATTTAATTAGTAAGCAAGCAGCAAATCGTTATTTTTTATTTTTCTAACTTCTGTACTTAAGTTATTTTTAAGAATAAACTCTTTTATGTGTGTTTTTCGTGATTATTGCCAAGTTATTGACATTGTTTTTTGTACTTATTTATTAATTATGTACCGGGATTACTCAGCACTCATTTTAAAGGAATAACCGCACTGGCAAATAAATAAACAGTAACTTTAATAACCTGTTACATTTTTCTCTTTACATTAAAACAATAATAAAAACTAGTTTGAGGATTATTATTCCTTCTTTGTGACCGTTAGCAATGAAATTTTATGGATTAAAGTAGCAAAGATGCAACAGTAATGTAGTAACTGACAACCAACTCGCCTATAACGTCCAAAAATAGACCATACATTTAACGAAACGTTGGCAAAAAAATTAGTGTTGTCTTTGATTGATTAAATCCTCCTAACTATTAATCCACAATAATCACCTCTAATACAATTTGCAGAAGTTGAATTGAAAAATAAACCAAAGAAGAATAACGTTATTGTAGTTGTACAACTACAATTTCTATTATTGTTAAACGTAAATCAGAGCTATTTTAAGAATTTCTATAAACGAGATATAAAGTTAGAACAGACCAAACATCAAATTGCTTAGTAACCGAAACATAAGTTTGCAAGTAAAACTTGTAAACTACAAGTTTAGTTATTCTAAATTAAAAAAGATGTTGAAACTTTCCTGTACAAGAAACATGAAGATAAGAAGTTGTAAAAATGCAGTTGCCAATCAAATAGACCACATCTATCATATTTATCTATTGGTTACTGCATTTTGCACTCTGATAACCAACTCGTATCAAATACTAATCAAGGATTAATTAATGAACGTTAAGATGTCTGTACCTCAATTTCAAAACTACTACATCTTTTCCTCTTAAAACTACATCTTTTTCATTTATCTCTAGAAAAATTACGAACTTTTAGGTTCATAATCGATCTTATAACCGTCGCGAATAAAATAAATAAATCAATACTGCACTAAATCACATCTGTTCTAATTTTATATTTTATTTTTCTAATCAAATTAAAAAAATAAAAAAGAAAATAGCAGAGGAATATTTTCTAAATACTTCGCTCTAAAATCTGTTTAAGCTATAAAATCTTTTTATAGCTACTAATTTTTTTTAGTGATTTTTTTTTTAAGGAAGGTTATTTATAACATACATTTTCAATTATATTAAAATGTGTTTTTTATTACATTCATTCTAAATATTCCACCATTTAAAAATTTATGAAGAAACTAAAAAAAGTGTCGCCTTTTTATTCACATGGATTTTTTTGGGGGGCCGCCAGTAATTTTTTTTATACCCAAATCTATAATAATAAAGGACAAATAGGTTGGGTTGTTCCAAAATATAATAATAATATTAAATCAATAATGTAGTAGACAAACGGTATTTACTTCTACATTCTGAAATTTAGGTAGAAGTAAACTTATTTTCTTCATTAAGTATTTGTCATCAGAAGCCCCTGTAATGAATTTATCTATTTGCATCAGCCCAATTCAAAACAACTGTTTTTCACTCCACGAAGAGAAAGTGTTATAATTGTACAGATTTTCCATGTTGAGTTTTCACAAGAAATATCTGTTCTGAGGTTCCCTGACTCCGAAAAAGTGATTTTTTAAAAAATGGGTCAGTGTAAGTGTGTTAATGTATTCACCTTAACTCCAAAACCAAAAATCGAAGTTAGTTTAAGTGCAAACCGAGGATGCCAGAAACTATAAGGTGGTGGTGATACTATAACTGGTTTGAAACATTTTTTTCATAAAAATTCGATTTAAGATAGTTCTAGGGGAGGGAGTGTCATTACTGTAATTGTACAGTTTTGCCACTTGCGCAATATTAATAAGTACCAAATGTGGTATGGACTATACTTCTAAATTTAAAGAAAATCGACTGACAGGAAAGTGTCTTTTTACCGAATAGATTGTTTGTTCCGTTTGTTTTTGTTATTTGGTCGCAAGACTCCTACTTGAATTTAGTGTACTTGTAACAAAACATAAATCTGCAGCTTTTACAGAAAAATGGATTACGGTTACTTCTGAGAATGAGGTTGGGGTAGATTCCTTTTAAAGAGATAAGAATTAAACGTATCGGTATGCATGTTGTACTTTAATATTTGTGGACAGCACGGCACAAAAATAAAAAAATGAGAGAAGATTAATCTTACCGATATTAGGTTAAGGTGCCACCATCAGACCCGACAATAAGCTTTAAGGTCAAATCTATCTTCCAGAAGTGCCACTCCAATAAATCGAGTTAAATTTTGTTTAGACTTTTCTCTAAAAACTGCTACAATTATTTTATTTCAACCTGGCATACTCATACAAAATGTCAAATCAAAATTATGATCAGGAAAATTATCAATCTACCGGAGCAAAACGAGTTTTTTTATTTTCTGCAATTGGCAGTCGCTGTAGGGTTATTGCTTAAACGATGGCTAACACAGGTTAAAACTTTATCTACACCACACAATAAATATAAAAAAAAAAAAACTTTTACTGAAGGCATATTAATGAAGTGGGGTTCTGTGAAGTCACGCTTTCTTTAACCATTTTTAATTACAGAAACATTGAAGCCAAATAATTTTTTATTACTAATTCTAGGTTTCAAGGAAACTAAATTACGTGAATTACGGTTAAAGAAGGTTATGCGGATTACATGAGAAGGTGTTTATAGTATAGGAAATGAAAAAACAATGAGCTTTCGTGAAAATTCAATTTCTAAAAATTGACATCTTTAGCAATACTTACTAGGAATAAGAGGAAGTTAAAACAAAACTTGGTGTATACTCACGTGACTTTCTCTTACTTCAATTATCAATTATAACTTACAAATTTTCTTCTAACTTCGAATGTATACTATACTAAACGTTAGTTCAAGTTTTATTAGGTTCACTTTAAACATTGGTATTGTGGTAAGCTGTTTTCCCATTTTTCCATAATATCCTTAAAATGAATTTCATAAAAAGCATGTCAACATAAGCGATAGGTCTCCGCTTATACGAAAACTATAAGAGAGAAAACGGGAGGAATAACAAACAAAAAATTGAAAAACTCGATTCAGTACAGAGCCATTTTTTTTATCACTAGACTTCATTCAAATTTCGTAATTGTTGTTATCTATTGTATTCCTTTTAATAATTAATTACATTAATATGACATCTTTAGATAAAAGGCTGCTCAGGGGCGCCTAAACATGTCTTTATGCTGAACATACGCACTTACATTATTGAGTTGTGGAGAATTCGGAGCCGTAAAAAAAGAAAGGGCAGTGTACCAACTTAGTCCAGCCATCCTAGCTCCTATATTCCATTAAGTGGCACACTATCTGTAGAATATATTTTGCAGAAGTAGATTAATATATTTTACGGTTGCTCATCGCAACGTAACTGTAAGTGTAGGCTTCTTTTCGTATACCAAATTTCCTTCTTTAGGATAAGCAATGATGAAAACCAAATATTTCCCGATTGTTCCCGATTTCAAAAAATAATGCACAAAAAACTATTTAGTGTTAAATAATGGTATTATTAATCTATTTGTAACAGCCTTGTATCTATACAAAATTTATATGGAATGAAATTTATAAAAATCATAAACCTGACTGTTATTGTAGTGAGCACAAATGAATGCAATGAGATGTTTTAATTGTGATGGTTGATGAACATTAAAAAAAAATTAATAATTGTAAAGATATCGACACTGTATTGTATTCTTCAAAATTCGAGATAACTAAATGAATAACTAGTACTTAGATAACTAGTAATGTGTATTAGTTAAATATAATATGAAATATGGATAAAGTGCAATGGTGTTGTGAGCGGATAGTAATTTTATTAGCGGGAAGCGGAACTTATACTGCAGTCTTGCTCGTAAGTCTATACGTAAGTGTCTTCTGTTGCTTTCGTATTGGTATCATTACCACTTCTCCCACTCTAAACTGTAAACACGAATGAACCACTAGGAATAACAAACTAAGTCTGCACTAAACGTATTTGACCAATTGTAATGGTGTAAAAATCTGATATGATTTTCTTATCCAACTTATCTCCTACCTTTTTCTAAACCTTAGTTGGCTTCAATCGCAATTACAAAATCTTTTGAGGAAAGTGTATCGTGTCCTCCCAGAACACGTCCTTAAAATAAATTTTGGTGGATTTCAGAACAAAAGCTAAGATACTGTTCAGCACTGCGGAAGTAACATTTTCAAAATCGAGGGTTTTAACTAAGTACACTGTGTTTGATTGCTGATCGTTAAAAAGATTAACATTTCCGGTCAAGCGAAAATTCAGTTAAATGGCACTTTAGTGGGAAGGGTAAACCCACACTTCAGAACTACCTCTAGAAGAACCATTTCTTCTAGAAAGTTTCAATAAAAGTTACGCCATTTTAAACGAGTGGTTAATGTTCAAGTTTACAGAAATAAACTGAAGCAGTTTTCGAGAAAATATCGCATAACAGAAAGGAGGTCTTCAAGATAGTCATCCGTCACGCCATTTCCTTAAAACTCATCATTTTATCTTCTTTAATTTTGTGAGAGTGACGACCATAGAATGTATTACACTAAAATGGCAATTTAGTGGAATGCCAAACAACCAATATTTGTTACAATAGAATTTTTCTAAAAACTTTTTTCAAAACATTTTAAGTTGTAAATCTAAGTAAGATTCTACTAATTGGTCTTTTAACAATAAACATGAGTAATTTATTATTAAAACAGAATAGCTTATTTAAAAACAAAAACAAATTAAAAATTGGGAAACTATAACGTATCTGAATAAAGTTAAAAGGCTTAATTTAATCTTTGCCATCATCCCAGATGACCTCTCTTATAACAAAAAATCACATCTTTTAAAAATGTAGTTGAATTCACGGTGCTGGATAATAAATATCATTCATCTTATCCATCGTAGCACGCATGTTTATTGACAGCAAGTGTAGTGCGAGACGGTAACGTAAATGAAGTCAAAATAACAACAGCAAACTGATTAATCTACCTGTGAAAGTCCGAAACCAGTCAGAGATACAATAAACATGCGTGATACGACGGATAAAATAATGATATTCACATCTTTATTTACATAATTTATTAATCTAATTAGAAGAAAATGTAGACACAAAAAAAAATCTAAAAACCAAAGTTTATAGCCGAGAACTTAAAATAATTATTCCAAAAAATTCAATTGTGACTACAGAAAAATCTACACATTATTGGATTAGCACAATATTTATTTAATTTTTCTTATCCACTGCCATCAGTTCGCTTTTAGAGAAAGACCGTATGCCACATATCAGAATCCTGAACTTACAGTAAATTTTTTATAAATTAAGGGCGATGAAGCAAATCTATCTTTTAATGGCTATTAAATTAGGTTAAGCAATAGGACTCTTACTTTCATATTTTGTATAAGATGTTAACTATTAGGATCATTAATACAATAGCTTTCCGCTAACTCAATGGATAATTTCTAGTACTAGCTGTGAAAAAATAAACTTAACATTTTGATCAGCATTCATTTTATCCAAAACCGATTATCAATATTCCAGCCAAAATAGTTCAGTTCAAAAGAGGGAACAAACTATACTTTTGGCATAGATGTAGAAATATTATATTATTACAGTTGAAGTGTTTTGCTCTGCAATGTACATTGTTCAGTGGTTCTGTTATAGCAACATGGTGTGTTCTGTTTCATATACATCTTTTGTTTTATAAAGTAAGACGCGCTAACATCTAAGGGAATTGCTTCCCAGCGTCTTTTAGAGCACTAACACCTTCTAAATAGTGTTCTTTCGCAAGGATATCTCTGTAACTGTCTATCGCCAGGCAGTGGCCCTCTTGTAATGTTTCCAAATTTGAGACGTTTATGCGGTGGGTGGTGACTGTGCGTTAATTTAATGTATTAATCTGCACGGCTGCCATTCTCGGGTGTCAGCAATGATGTGACGGTATGATTGAATGCGCTCTTTGTTATCTGTTATTTTGAAGATAACTTTAACTTTATGACCATCACAATTTGTTGTTTGGGAGATATTGTAAAAAAGAGTGCAGACTAGAATGAAATTTCAAGGCCCTACAGTTATAATTGCAGAGTGTCATACACGAAATTTTGAGACAGATTGCTCATGAGAATTACTTCTCTTAATTACCAACATTTTGCCAAATCCTTTCTTTTATAATTATAAATCAACAAATAAAAAAAATAGTTTGGTCAGTGTATATTTTGTGCACAAAAATTCAATGAAGTTTTTAAAATTATCAGTAAAGAATTTTAAACTTTTATCGAAAAAGTAATTAATGCACGAAAATTTAATTAATTGCAGAACGTGTAATAGATAATTTACTTTAAAAGCATTTTATGAAAATGAATTTTAAACACTTCAAGAATGCTACAAAATGAAGTAAATTTAAAATTAGAATAGAATGTATTATTAATTGCTCACTTTGATGAAATATGAAAATTGGTCAAATATTCAAGACAATAAGTACACATCAATATTTAAAATTTTTCATAATTTGTACCACATTCCGGATTCATTAAATTTACCGAACTTAAAAATTTCCATAGAGGTTACGAAAAAAAATCAAATCTTGTGAAACTGGAAAATATAATAAATTTAGTCCAATATTTAGTAAGGAAAGTAAGTTTACTTCCACTGTAATCTAAGGTAGAAGATAGCCTTAAGCTAATGTTATAGTTGTGTTTCGTAATCGCGACGGATCAACTACGGTTTTTCATCCAATTGTATCTGACTGCGATGATCCTAAGCTGCCATCCCGCAACAAAGAGTTGACTTCTTTCTACAGTTAGAAACTGGTGGAAAGATACAGATTTTGGCGGAGTAGATCATCTTAGATCCCGTAAGTATAATCCGTTCCATATTTTTTGGGTTATAAGGTGATGTGAGACGAAAGGAATATTCTTCCAATAAATTTATATTTTGTATTTCCCAACAGTGTAGTTCGTAAATCACCATTTTGGTAAATGTTTATCGCAATTAACTAATTGAAATGTTGGGTTGTAGTAATTTTTGAGTATTTCTCGTTTTATTGTGAATTTTTATAATAGAATGTCTCTCTCATATACTAATTACAAAAAGAGAAAATTTTGAATTAGAATATTTTAATTTTTAAAATAACAATTTTGAGAAGTGGAAAATTTTGTAACTCATAAAATATTTGCAGAAAATAAACTGAGTTTAGAAACTGCAGCAGGTAGAATTTATTAAATAAGAAAATAACGAAGTTAATTGTAATAATGAACGAAACAAAAAACTTGAAAAAAGGCCACCTTAATTAGGAATTGAACGATTTAACGTTAAGCTAGAATACTGGCAACTTTTTCTTGAAAGTTCCAAATCAATATAAGTAATAAGAAAAATCAATTTAATTAGGTAAAAATTCACAATTTAAAATTATTAACATTACATTAAAGTATTTGTTTATGCAAAGTTCACATTATTTATTAGGAATGTTCGAATAGTATAGTACAGCTACATTATTATTAATACGTCAGTCGTTAATAAACACTTTTATTGTCGGATGGTACTGAAGATGGAAAAGTGAACCAATCAGCTAAAGAAATTAATTTACCTAATTTGGAAAATAATGTTCGTTGTTTGAATCTTAATTTTTTGTCTTGTGCATGATTCATTTGATTGAATTGTCATGGTATTGGATTACGTTAGGATTTTCAATTTAGGTCATTGATATGTAAAGATTGTTTGATGTGTTGAACGTGAGCTCCCTTTGAGCTCAAGTGAGGAGAGGATGTTAGATTTATTTAAAAAATGTTGGTTTAATAATATCACAAAGTATTTTTCTGGAATAACTTCGATTGTGCAGTAAGAATTCGTGGATTAGATCGTACCAAAATTTTAGTAGCGGAGGTTTTTTTTTTTAATGTATTGTAACGAAGTTGACCTGGGCGAGAAGAAAGGCCTAGATTGTTCTAGGGGTTGAGCGGCCAAAGTCGGTTACAGGCCACCACTGTGTAAACAAAAGGGCCAGTCACTACCTGAGGAGAAAAGAAAGGCCTAGATTGTACTAGGGGTTAAGCGACCAAAGTCGGTAACAGGCCACCACAGTGTAGACAAAAGGGCCGTCTCTACCTGAACTAGAAAGGAAAGGGCTAGATTGTTCAAGTTTAGTGACCGTAGCCGTAGCGGTCCATCTCTGTGTAAAAGCCAGCTAAAAGAAAGGCCTCAGTTGGGGTGGTGGCATATGTGTTTCCCAGCCAGTGATTGAAAGGTGAGAGTGAGACAGACGGAGTTGGAGAGAGACGGAGAATGGGAGGAGGCGGCTCCCAGCTGAGGTGGTGGCAGTATGTTTTCTCCAGCCAATGAACGTCAGGAGGGCGTGGAAACTTATGCTCAGAGAGTTGGAGGAGGGCAGTCCCAGTTGGAGGGAGGCACGCAGTTAAAAGGAGGCAGACACAGCTGGAGAAGTCAGTTTCAATTAAGTGTTAATCAAGTTTCAAGCAAGTTTTTAATAGAGTTTAGAGTTTTTAATCAAGTTTTAAGGAGTTCTTAACGAGTTGTTAATCAGTTAGTTTTGGAGTTAGTCTTGGAGAGTCAGTGTTGAGACATAGTTAGAGAGAGTCAGTGTTGGGGAGTGCTTCAGTGGTAGCTAGTTGGGAAATTAGTCAGTTGATGAGTAGAGCTGTTTTAGTGCAGCTGAGACTAGTGCAATTCGGTGCAGTGCGGACCAGTGGTCAGTCGGGGAACAGTTTTGTGGCGTTACGAAGTGAGTAAGTAACAGTAAACTGTTGTGACTGTTGTAAATGGTGACTGTAATGAATAGCGTTAGTTGCTAGTAAATGTTAATGTTAGTTAATGTTAATGTGTGAATAAATCAGGTTATTACTTACAACTTTAGCGAGTTTTATTATGTAATCAAACCCACATATTTAATAACTAGTGGCAGGCATTAGTTGTGTAAGTAAAGTTTTTTTTTAGAAAAACTTTACAGTATGTTATATAAGAGAAGCAGAGCCTTCAAAATGAATTATATCCCGCCAATAAGAAAGGCGGTGATAATCCAAAATTTTTAAGATTGTTTCAAGCGTGATTTTATAATAAAAATAGTCATTGTACAATAGAAAATTGGATTTTACTAATGGAGTGTCCTATTAACTTCAGCAATTGCATTGTAAACTTTGTCAACCTCCCCCCACAAAAAAAAAATACCACAAAAAGGAGTGTTAGAAAAACAAATTGAGAAATTAATAATTGAAAAAAGGAGCGGATCCTGTTCCAAAACACTGCAGTGACGGAAGCTAACTGTACCAAACTGTTGCCTTAATCTGGAAATTTCAATTCTGCATTCAGCCCATGCTGATTCCCTGAATTTTAAATAGAATGCATGTTTGCTGATAATCGGGTGAGAACGTTAATGCAAGGCTTGTCAATCACAAAATAGCTAAACGTCGTTTGAGCGTAAAACCAACGAACCGCTTGCACTGGCAAAATGTAATTTAATAATATGAGTTCCACTCACCGAGAGCGTCAAAATTGTCGTCATCAGTAGTTTCTACATCTTCTTTGTCACGCTTCACTTCCTTTCTTTCTTCCGCAGCCTTCTCGTGCGCACCAGCCTCACTGCAATACCAAGTGAATAAAAATAATTTTACTTTGTTTTAAATCAATGCATTCAAGCCAGGCCATAATTATAAAATAATAACAGCCCAACTAGAGTAATAGGACTATTTGCATTTCTTAAATCTTAACAAGGAATAGTTTCTTCAAAACTCGGTGTTTTTTTTTCGTAAATCGTTTCTAATAGATAGTTGCGCCAAATCTCTTATAGTAATTTATCCTAATGTCAATCAGAAAACCTTAATAGAAGAAATTTCTTGGCATAATGTTATTGAGGATAGACGTTTATTTCAAGTAAATGTTTTTTAAGCCATTCTGCCAGATAAGACCATCAAACAGATAGGTCTTACTGAGGTTTAATAGAATTAAAACTGTCCGGTAGGACAGTTGTATAAGGGTTGATCGTCAAAAACTGCACGAAAAAGCGTAACGTTGAAAAACACCCAACTTTGACAATTTTTTTCTCTTTTTCTATAAAAGATAAAATTCCCAAATTTTCTTTAAATTATAGGGCAAACCCACCTTTATGACTGTAATTTTTTTGCAACCACCCAGACCTAATAGATTTCGAGAAAAAAGTTGCCGAAAATGAGCAAAAACGACATTTTCAGAAATTGTTGTTGTTCTTGTTCTTCTTGTTGTTGTTGTTACCTTTTTTGTAAACTACGTAGCGCCTAAACGCGTGAACCGATTTTCATGAATGAGGTGTCATTCGATTCGGAATGTTATGTAGATGTGCCTTTTGGGGGTCTCGACGCTGTACACCGAATGGGAGAGGTGTTAGCCCCCTTTATGTAAGGCCCCCTTCAAAATTATTATTACTAATTACTCTGTAAATCTTAGCCCGATTTTGATAAAATTTGGTAGGATGATGGGGTTAGGGCTTCCCTACGTAACATTAAAGCGACGATCTGCTCTTACACTAGTTAAGGGGAAGTATAGCAATCGTTTCAAATTATCGACAAGTGAACCGATTTTCATGAATGAAGTGTCATTCGAATCGAAATTTTGTACAGATTTGCACTTTAAAAGTCTCGACGCTATGCCTCATATGGAGGGGAGTTTGCCCCACCCAAGTAAGGCCGTTTCTAAAACTATTATTACCAATATTTCTATAACGCTTTGTCCGATTTTGATAAAATTTAGCACGAAGAAGTGATTAAAGCTACTCTATATGGCTGTGAAGTGCCATCATGCTCTTACACCTACTAAGAGGAAGTACTGCAATCGTTAAAATTATCAATGGGTGAACCGATTTACATTAAGTAATGAATTATCGTTCGATTCAAAATCTTTGCCTCTTTGCCTTTTAGGGAGAAGTACTGTAATCGCAGTTTATTTTTCTTGCTCCTCTTAAAAGGAAGGTCTGAAATCGCAGTTTAAATTTGCTTTTTACGTACAAATACCTTCCTATTTTATATAAAAAGGCTTTCTCAAAAAAATTGTTATTGAGGATGGTTTGGGGACCGCAACTATAATCATTCTTTAAAAAGATCTCTCCAGTGGTAGTTACGGTTCCTACTTAACACCTTATCAGGTTATAATGATAGAATTGCTTATTCCAAATTTAAAAAAAAACAGTAAAGCAGATATGTAACTTAGCAAAATAGACAAAAATGAAAATCTATCCAAAAGGTACAAAAATCTCCTTAACAAAAACTTACAGTTTAAAATGTTAAGTATAAGGGTTGATTAAACGCCAAAAGGTACACAAATCAGCAAGTACCCAACATTTCATTCAAGCTTAGTTGATATAATTTAAGTAATTTTGCTGCATTAACTTTTCCTTCACATTTTTTAGAATTTATTAGATGTCACAGACCCTTATGCTGGCCATTTTCATCTACAAAATATTTGTTCAAGTAGCACTGTAGATTGACTTTAATATCTATTAATCTATAATAATCAAACTATTAATTACAGGTTAAAAAGAAAACGTTATAAAAAATTAAAAAAATTACGAGGCTACAAAATTCAAAAACTTTTTTAAAAAAATGCTTACACCAACATACATCAATGATTTCGATTATTTTATTTTTAATAAAAATCGTCTGTTTAAGTTCATTCTTCGATTAAAGTAATTGTTATTTTATGTAGTAGTCAAACGTTTATAATAATAGGTAATAATTATCTGGCTTTATCGCAAATAATATAGTTTTCTTCAATCACACTCTCAATGTAGCTGTTCTTCTCACAATGTTAAATATATGTTATGTAATATAAAATAAATGAGATATGCATACGTTTAGGACATCTAATTATTCCAGTATTTTACTATAAGTAAAATTAGGGGGTCTAAATTAAATTACAATTGAGAAATGAATCATTATTGTTGAATAATCTACTTGTTATTAACTGTGTGTTATTTGTGCTCACGAATATTTCGGTAAAACGAATTCAACACTGAAATATTCTTTTAAATCCGTGATTTAAATTTAAACAGTAGCCGAATCTAACTTTGTCTTTTTCTACTTTTGCATATATATGTGACATCTCAGAATAAAAAGCAAATTAAAGCTAAATCCGAAGAATAATTCGGAATAGAGTTAAAATAAAGTACCTATTTAAAAACGGATATAATATACATTTTATCATAATTATAACAAAATAATATTATGAATGAACTGGCCAGCATAAGGGTCTGTGACATCTAATAAATTCTAAAAAATGTGAAGGAAAAGTTAATGCAGCAAAATTACTTAAATTATATCAACTAAGCTTGAATGAAATGTTGGGTACTTGCTGATTTGTGTACCTTTTGGCGTTTAATCAACCCTTATACTTAACATTTTAAACTGTAAGTTTTTGTTAAGGAGTATATATATATATTCTATTAAATATATGTATATATAAAATCAAATAAGATACGAGGTGTGACCGTGAATGGACAAGAAGGAGAAGTGAGGCACGTCAACGTGCAAGCGTGAGAGCCAAGTAAGCTTTGTCAATTGCAGTCGGTGAGCAACTTATTTACAGAAATGGAATATTACTTTTACAACCAACCTCAGATACCGAAGCTACACGAAGTGAAGTGGGTAATGGATTCTCTAACAGCATCACACATGATGACACTTAAATATGCTAGTAGTAGGATGGTTACCTCTCTTAGTTGCAAAGCAGAATCAATATTATAAAAAAAATTTATGTCGAGACAATACTACAGATATTAAATGGAGTTGATATTCTCCCAAGTGGAATAGAACGAGCTATAGCCAAGCCATCAATAACAGATAACTTTCTATCACGTAACCACCAAGCCACTCAACATTGCTGCTACTCTTAAGATTTTCTACATTTAGGCCTTTTCAATAAACCATTGTAAATGATATAAAAATGATGATAATAGGATGTCAAATAGCTAAGGGCTTGATGTACTTACTTATTGGGGAATAAAAGAGGCGGGGGCGGCAGCTTAGCGGCGGTAGGTGGTGAAGCTACTGCTGTGGAGGCTGCCGGAGCAGGGGCAGGGGCAGGCGCTGGCTGCTGGTTCTGTGGCTGGCTCTGTTCCAGCAGAAAGGACGACTCACCACTCTGCTCGCGATTCTCTGGTACCGAGGCCACAGGCGCTGCTGGTTCTTGCTTCTGCAACTGCTCTCTTTGCAATCGTGTAGTCACACCGGCGCTCTGCGCGAGTATGCTATCCACGCTGTTTGTGCTTACAGCCACTGATGCTGAAGACGCTGAATTGCCGGCACCCACTTTGGCCTGCGGTCCTCGGCCAGATCTTGTTCTCTGACGAGATTTACCTGTTTGTTAGAATAAATAATTAAAAACAAAAGAAATTTATTCTTTGTACTGTAAGTGATAGAAGTCCCATTTTGACAAGGTGGCCGACTTTCTGAATACTTGGAAAGCTCGCTGGACCGAAACCAATTAAAACTTTCAGAGCGCATGTTAGTGTGCATATTATTACTGACTCCTCTCCAAATTTTGAGCCTTAGCTGCAAGAAAAACGCCCACGATTGGCCCACAAAAAAGTCCTTTTCCATCACGACAACGCACCAGCTCACACCTCAGCAGTTGTGGTCGCAAAATTAATGGAAATAGGGTTCCAACTCGTTTCACATCCCCCCTATTCTCCAGACTTGGCTCCCTCGGACTACTATTTGTTCCCCAATATGAAGAAATGGCTGGCGGGAAAAATATTTTATTCAAACGAGGAGGTGATTGCAGAAACGAATGGCTATTTTTCAGACTTGGACAACTCCTATTATTCGGAAGGGATCAACAAACTAGAGCAGCGTTGGACGAAGTGTATAAGCCTAAAAGGAGACTATGTTGAAAAATAAAAAAGGTTTACCCCAAAAAATTAAGTAGTTTTTATTTTTGCACGGACTTTTCAAACGACCCTCGTATATATATATATATATATATATATATATATACACGAGTCAGATTGCATGATAGTTAAACGTAAATGACATAAGATTTCACATACTAATATTTTGTAATAAAAGTAAAAGAGTAGTAATTAATGAAATCTAATTATTACAATTAAAAGTTGAAAATTAATATTCATTTTATAGAAAAATACATGGAATTTAAGGTTTAATGATGGGTACAAGCTCTGAGGAAGCAAGCACGTATAGGCGCACAGTCCATCTGCTGAAATCCGAGATTCTGTACTAAAGAAACAAAATACGTGACACCTAACGTTGAATGGTAATTCCTAGTGTTTCTAAAAGCTAGAAATTTAACAAATGCAACAACGGGCCTCAGGTATCACATAATAAGCACTCATGGACTAAAGGTCGATCAAGTTAAGGTCCAAAAAATTAACCAAGTTAAGGAAAATTTTAAAAATCATTACGGTAACAAAATTCTATTACTCACGCAACAATCTTTTGTAGTTTTCAGTTTTTTTACTCAGGTAATAATACTGTACACAGTCGCTGACGCTCTTTCTTTCCAAATATGATGCAATCACTGAAAAATTTTTTGGGTGCTGCAGAAACTTTTCTTTAAAGATTTCCTTCTCAGCTTGTGTCCACACGTTCAATAATTGCCTCTCCTTATAATCGGCGGCGAAATCATCTAATTTTCCGTTGTTATTTATATAGAAAACACTTCTTTGTCTAGCATCGAGCAATAGCGGCGGAACCACTGCGTACGAGCGCATTTTCTTGTCTTCCATCTTAAAAAATAATTAAAATATTATGCAAAGTGATTTCAAATCTGTGGAGAAAAGTTAGATTAGGCTAGGGTTGTTAATTATAAGCACTACAAATTGACATCTAAGATTCCTAATGTATTTAATGATAATTTCTATTTCTTTTAATTCTCGTGAGAAGAAATACAGAGGTTCCGATTTAATGATGTTGGGAAAAAACTCGATCCTTGGTGCTAGAGCTTTCATATGTACCTTCAAGACGTGAACGGTACAGGAAACTTTTGAATGTTATGGATAAGCGTTTTGGAAATATGAAGTTGGGAAAAGATGGTCGGCTCGGGCAATTATTCAGCAAACAATATACTTGAACCGCTCAAGTTGTTTGATAACTGCTAAGTAGCCACTGTCACTGACGTGATGTTGATTTGATATCTCGAATCAATGTAGGACCAATGTGATTGATTTTCATGGCAAAACGTAACTGACACGGGTTAGCTGCTTGAAATTGTTGGTATCGACTGTTTCATGCCATCCGTCTACTTCCAGCTTAATTAATCTAGCAAATAAATAATGCAAAGAGCCAGTAAACTGCAGCAATAAATAAAGCTGCTGTAAGTCGCTGCCACCAATATATCACTCTTTAAAGACAATATGTTTTAAAAATTACCTCTTGCTCTTGCAATCCATCCATAATCTCTTCCAAATCTGCATCACTTTTAACTCGTGCGCCGACACGATTAAATCTCTCTCGATCCTCCCTCTGTTTCCTTAACTTAGGAAAAATTTTCTCAAAAAACTCACGGTTTTTTGCTTCTTTTAACTTTCTTTTAGTCGAATTTTCAATCTGTAAAAAAATAAAAATATCACCACGTAACAACAAATTTCCAAAAAATGTGTCAAGTAGCATTTTTTATGTTTATCAAAACATGAGAAATGTAATCCTTTTCGATTGCCTCACATTACAGACATGATAAAATTGTGAGAAGTTATATTGTATTGACCAGCAAAAGAGCACTAACACTACAAGGAAACAAATATCAGAATAAAATTCTACGGAATAAATTCTAACATCAATAACATGAGTACATGTTGGAATTATCAACTAGCTTAACACAACCGACTTCAAAGATATGACCGAGAAGGTGTGACGCCGACCTCCCAAAGTCGTGGTTTTTCGGACTTTCAACGTCTAACTCTGTGAGAAGCTTTTGCATAATTTGCATTTCTGTTTCATTCAAGAAATTCAAAGCCAATATATCAGACAGTCGTTTTTGAGCTATCTACTGAAAATAAATTGAGCTATCATTTGACTTACCTTATCTACTTTACGCAACCACTCCTTGACCAGTTCGGAGTAGGAGGTAGTCAGGTGTTTCTCCCGCTGCTCCCGCTCCGATTGCTTCTTCATCAAGTGATCCAGCAATTTCTTTTTGAACATTGTATGTCTGCAGGAAAGAAGCCACAAGAAATAAATTTCAAGTAATTAAAAAAATCATTAATAGAATTAAGGTAAATGATTTTACCTCCTTTTATTGTCATGGTAGATGGCTGTGTCTGAAGGCTGGTTGTATAACGGCTGGAAAATAAACAGAAAGAAAATAACAGTTTCAAAAATAAAACAAAATATTCAACTTTATCTTATTGCAACTGCAAAAATTATCATGAAAAAGTAAAAGAAGAATACAAATTCTTGGGTTTAAAACGTCGTGTGATAAGAAAAACCAAGCGGGAGGTACTCCTAATACGAGTATGGCGCGCATACGACTAGAAGTGATTGCGGGAGTAGTGCTCTATCGGATAATTACGCTGACCCATTGGCTACTGTACTTAGTAAATTTGAATCTATTTCTCAAGAGTAGAGGGGGAAATAAAAATTATTCGGAATGAAACTGGTAAGGCCATCAACGGAGTTACCACCAATTTACAATATGCTGTCTGTCTCTTTCATGAAAGACAAATTTTAAAAAATTATTAAAAAAACTTTAAAAAAAATAGAAAAAAAAAGAAATTAGAAAAATTAATTAAGTCATTAAGACAAGATATAAATATTAACGTTCAATGTAGATAAAATAATACGATAAAATTATCAACTCGGTAATGCTTCGTCTAGCAGCCGAAGATGTTGCCTATTTAATTTGATCGTATGCGCAGTATAGTGTACTGTTTACTTTTTAATCTAGTTCCCGCCAATGTGCCGCGCTTTTTTTCACTTTCATTACTTCTTTTGAAAGCGCATGTGCAGTACAGTAGAGTAACTGTTTCCTTTTTAATCTGCTATGATTAGTTTCCGCCAGTGCGCTGAGCTTTTTTTTGGTCTCTTTTTTTAACTTCATTTGTCATAAATGTTATAATATTTTTTACAGTTACAGTTTTTATTTTTTTTAAAGCATGAATATAGTCCAAATGCGGATGGTCAGATAAAGTTTAGAGATTTTTAATGGATGTTGGTTTGATTAGTATAAGACACATGTATTTGTCCAGAGTGTGAAAGGGAAATGAAATTGACAAAACAAAGCAATGGCGGTGCCGCGTTTATTCGAATCTCTTTCATGAGGCGAAAAGAAGTGTGCGTAAGGGTTCATGATTTGAAAGGAGCAAACTTTCTATTACAGATGTGTTATTGATGACTGATTTTTTTGTGATGTAGCGTACGCAGAGTGATGCGCGTTTTGAATTAGGATCGAGTGAAGCTACTATTCCTAGGGGGAGCAGTTAAAGTGTACAAAACTAATGATAGGGATTGTCATGATTAAGGTAAGTTATTTTTGTTTTTCAACCTTATAATCTCAAGTTTTGCGTTACAACTGGTTGGAAGAACGCAATAAAATTAAGGGTTTTTATCTAGACTAATGGGAGAAGGGGTGAGGGGCAAAGCTACCCCATTACACATGAAATCAAGACCAGGTGGGGGTGAAGCCCCAACTTGAAATAAAATTATTAATATTGAAGTGATTTTGATTACTATGTAACCCGCTATATTTAAATAAAAATAATGCCAGTAACAAAAACGTGATATTTTTATTTAAACATAGCGGGTTACACTTTAACCTAATCAAAATCACTTCACTATTAGGCCACACCTCCGGTCGCTTTTCAAAGGAACTGCCGAGATCATTAATTTGCTTCCATCTCTTAAAGAAAATTTATATAACATGCCTGAAAAAGTTTTCAGCCGGTAATGTTTGAAGTTACAGACTAGCAAATTGACACAATTACTCAGGTCAGAACTCGTTTACTACTGACTTAGAAGCCACTTCAACCAAATTACCTATTTTTATTTCTGAACATTTATCACCGTTAAATTTGCATGTAATGATCACTGTTTAATTATTTCGTCCGGAATTAAATAATTTATTACCTATGTGTGATCACTGCAACTATTATTAGGCGGAGATTGGAATTGTAAGGTGGGAGACTTAAATACTTCGGTCGAGAAATGTTTGTTGATACAAAATTCAATAGTAAACAATTTTAGCATGGTTTTATGTAATGGCAGGTAATGTAGCGATCCCCTTTAAAATTTTCTTACTTAAGCAATTAGGGTTCTAGCATAATTGATCTTGTCTGGGTATCTTACACCGCATTATTAAATGATTTTCATTTTTAAGTCATAAAATGCAACACAACTACATTTTATAATGATTTTGAACAAAAAATATAATGAATGAAACAGGAATGTTGCGAGTTGAAAATTTAAACGGGAAATATAAATATAATTTCGGATGCATAAAAAACTGTATTTTGAGAATATAACATTAACTGTAGAAAAACATAAAAATTCCGAGATTCTTGGACTGTGGTTGGGAAATATAATTTTACAATGCCTTATAAAAGATGGTAGAATTAATTTAAATCAATGGGAAGAATCAATTTCGCCTCCTAAAATTCACAAAATTTTTGTTAAATGTTCCTCTCCCAAAGCTTCTGTACGCAAACTGCTACTTGGAAAACCAAATGCGTTTTATTTGAATCACTTGCAACACATCCGAGATATGGGACCTCGTCCATACTGACTTATTAAAAAAAGTGTCCAAGTATCTTAATACAAACAATTGCTTCGTTTACCAACTAACATAGAATTTCTATCTCAGAGCAGAAACTAGACGTTTTCATATCCAGTACAAAATATTTAAAAGACTTGTTGGCTGGTGGCCAAACTATTAGCAGTGCGTAACGAAAAATGTCTTAAGCTTTGCTACAATAGATTGGTGGAACTTATAAATACCCTATAATTATACCCTACAATTGGCGTGCCTATCTGAAAAATTATCTTGTAATGATCAGAGCAGAGGATGTCTGGGTTATACAGAACCATGAAGAAGTCTCTCTGAACTATAAGAGACTGTTCGAGTCACTTAAAAATATATTATCACCAAAGATGTGGAACAAATTGACAACTATTCATTTAATACTTTTTTATAGAAATATAGGGGTTTCCCTGTGCAACATTTTGAGTTTCACAAATAAAGAAGTTTAAGCTAATAACCCAAATTCGCTTAGTAATTAAAAAATTTCCACGCTTATTTCTGACTGGAATAAAGTATGAATTCTCAGAACTATATATGTATAATTATATATATATAATTGTTAAAAATAAATAAATTCTTAATCGAATATTGGTGAACTAAGATTTTTGTTACTCGATTATTTCAGTAATTACAATGCTTCTCTATTGTTTATATGCATAAATATGGGGTCCATTAACCTGGCGGCACTTTGGTTGAATTTTGAGACAAAACTTTTGCACCGAGCTCGAAACACATTGCACTCTTATGCACCACCAAAAAAAAATCTAAATTCGCCAAGGAAAAGCCACAATAAGCAATTAAAGTTTTTTTCCCGCCAAAAAAAATTTGGCCGGATTTGATTGAAACTTACTTCATTATGTTAAGTACACTTTGCACTCCATTGCACCACTTAAAAAAATTCATTAACTTTAATAATTACGGAGATATGGCCATTCAAAAGATCAAAGGAATTTGCCGCAAACACTGAATTTCGAACCGCGACTTAGTATACAGGTAGAGGAGAGCTAGCACCAGCTAGAACCACAAAAAAAATCTAATAAAATATGCACACATTCAGAAATATAAGGAATTAAAGTGCTAAAAAAAGCATTAACTTGGCGGCACTTTGGTGGAATTTTGGGTAAAAAATTATTGCACCCTGCTCAGAACACTTTGCACTCCTATGCACCACCAATAAAAAAGCTAGCACCACCAAGGAAAAGCCTCAATTTTCCATTTAAAGTTCCGCGCGAAATTTAAATTCAAAAAAAATGAGTCTTATTTGCGGGAAAATTGGAGCGCTTTTTTCCAAAATAGCAAGTACTAGTATTAGAACAACTAGCCCCACACAGGAAATGCCAAAAATTAGCATATTTTCAAAGTAATTTACAAATTATTCGACCGATTTTCCCGCCAACTTACCTTTAACCGGAAGTGCTCTAAATTGAATTGAAACTCATCCTATTTTGTTCATGGTAGCTAGCACCAATATGCACCACAAAAAGAAATTTTGAATTTACACTAAAAGCTGATATATTGATAATAAAAGATGCACTGACAGATGTGACCATTAACTTTGCGGCACTTTGGTGGAATTTTGAGAAAAAAATTATTGCACCCAGCTCGAAACACTTTGCAATGCCAATAATAAGCCAGCAACACAACGGAAACTGTAAAAATTCACCAATTGTACGCCAAATATAACTTTAACCGGAAGTGCCCTAAATTGAATTGAAACTCATTCCATTTTGTTCGTGATAGCTAGCACCAATGTGCACCACAAAAAGAAATTTTGAATTTACACTAAAAGCTGAGATATTGATAATAAAAGATGCACTGACAGACGTGACCATTAACTTGGCGGCACTTTGGAGGAATTTTGGGTAAAAAATTATTGCACCCTGCTCAGAACACTTTGCACTCCTATGCACCACCAATAAAAAAGCTAGCACCACCAAGGAAAAGCCTCAATTTTCCATTTAAAGTTACGCGCGAAATTTAAATTAAAAAAAAAATGAGTTTAATTTGTGGGAAAATTGGAGCGCTTTTTTTCAAAATAGCAAGTACTAGTATTAGAACAACTAGCCCCACACAGGAAATGCCAAAAATTAGCATATTTTCAAAGTAATTTACAAATTATTCAACCGATTTTCCCGCCAACTTACCTTTAACCGGAAGTGCTCTAAATTGAATTGAAACTCATCCTATTTTGTTCATGGTAGCTAGCACCAATATGCACCACAAAAAGAAATTTTGAATTTACACTAAAAGCTGATATATTGATAATAAAAGATGCACTGACAGACGTGACCATTAACTTTGCGGCACTTTGGTGGAATTTTGAGAAAAAAATTATTGCACCCAGCTCGGAACACTTTGCAATGCCAATAATAAGCCAGCAACACAACGGAAACTGTAAAAATTCACCAATTGTACGCCAAATATAACTTTAACCGGAAGTGCCCTAAATTGAATTGAAACTCATTCCATTTTGTTCGTGATAGCTAGCACCAATGTGCACCACAAAAAGAAATTTTGAATTTACACTAAAAGCTGAGATATTGATAATAAAAGATGCACTGACAGACGTGACCATTAACTTGGCGGCACTTTGGAGGAATTTTGGGTAAAAAATTATTGCACCCTGCTCAGAACACTTTGCACTCCTATGCACCACCAATAAAAAAGCTAGCACCACCAAGGAAAAGCCTCAATTTTCCATTTAAAGTTCCGCGCGAAATTTAAATTCAAAAAAAATGAGTCTTATTTGCGGGAAAATTGGAGCGCTTTTTTCCAAAATAGCAAGTACTAGTATTAGAACAACTAGCCCCACACAGGAAATGCCAAAAATTAGCATATTTTCAAAGTAATTTACAAATTATTCGACCGATTTTCCCGCCAACTTACCTTTAACCGGAAGTGCTCTAAATTGAATTGAAACTCATCCTATTTTGTTCATGGTAGCTAGCACCAATATGCACCACAAAAAGAAATTTTGAATTTACACTAAAAGCTGAGATATTGATAATAAAAGATGCACTGACAGACGTGACCATTAACTTTGCGGCACTTTGGTGGAATTTTGAGAAAAAAATTATTGCACCCAGCTCGGAACACTTTGCAATGCCAATAATAAGCCAGCAACACAACGGAAACTGTAAAAATTCACCAATTGTACGCCAAATATAACTTTAACCGGAAGTGCCCTAAATTGAATTGAAACTCATTCCATTTTGTTCGTGATAGCTAGCACCAATGTGCACCACAAAAAGAAATTTTGAATTTACACTAAAAGCTGAGATATTGATAATAAAAGATGCACTGACAGACGTGACCATTAACTTGGCGGCACTTTGGAGGAATTTTGGGTAAAAAATTATTGCACCCTGCTCAGAACACTTTGCACTCCTATGCACCACCAATAAAAAAGCTAGCACCACCAAGGAAAAGCCTCAATTTTCCATTTAAAGTTACGCGCGAAATTTAAATTCAAAAAAAAATGAGTTTAATTTGTGGGAAAATTGGAGCGCTTTTTTCCAAAATAGCAAGTACTAGTATTAGAACAACTAGCCCCACACAGGAAATGACAAAAATTAGCATATTTTCAAAGTAATTTACAAATTATTCAACCGATTTTCCCGCCAACTTACCATTAACTTGGCGGCACTTTGGTGGAATTTTGAGAAAAAAAATTATTGCACCCAGCTCGGAACACTTTGCACTCCTATGCACCTCCAATAAAAAAGCTAGCACCACCAAGGAAAAGCCTCAATTTTCCATTTAAAGCTACGCGCGAAATTTAAATTTAAAAAAAAATGAGTTTTATTTGCGGGAAAATTGGAGCGCTTTTTTCCAAAATAGCAAGTACTAGTATTAGAACAACTAGCCCCACACAGGAAATGCCAAAAATTAGCATATTTTCAAAGTAATTTACAAATTATTCAACCGATTTTCCCGCCAACTTACCATTAACTTGGCGGCACTTTGGTGGAATTTTGAGAAAAAAAATTATTGCACCCAGCTCGGAACACTTTGCACTCCTATGCACCTCCAATAAAAAAGCTAGCACCACCAAGGAAAAGCCTCAATTTTCCATTTAAAGCTACGCGCGAAATTTAAATTTAAAAAAAAATGAGTTTTATTTGTGGGAAAATTGGAGCGCTTATTTCCAAAATAGCAAGTACTAGTATTAGAACCACTAGCCCCACACAGGAAATGCCAAAATTAGCATATTTTCAAAGTAATTTACAAATTACTCAACCGATTTTCCCGCCAACTTACCATTAACTTGGCGGCACTTTGGTGGAATTTTGAGAAAAAAAATTATTTCACCCAGCTCGGAACACTTTGCACTCCTATGCACCACCAATAAAAAAGCTAGCACCACCAAGGAAAAGCCTCAATTTTCCATTTAAAGTTACGCGCGAAATTTAAATTTAAAAGAAAATGAGTTTTATTTGTGGGAAAATTGGAGCGCTTTTTTCCAAAATAGCAAGTACTAGTATTAGAACCTCTAGCCCCACACAGGAAATGCCAAAAATTAGCATATTTTCAAAGTAATTTACAAATTATTCAACCGATTTTCCCGCCAACTTACCATTAACTTGGCGACACTTTGGTGGAATTTTGAGAAAAAAAATTATTGCACCCAGCTCGGAACACTTTGCACTCCTATGCACCACCAATAAAAAAGCTAGCACCACCAAGGAAAAGCCTCAATTTTCCATTTAAAGTTACGCGCGAAATTCCACCAAAGTGCCGCCAAGTTAATGGTAAGTTGGCGGGAAAATCGGTTGAATAATTTGTAAATTACTTTGAAAATATGCTAATTTTTGTCATTTCCTGTGTGGGGCTAGTTGTTCTAATACTAGTACTTGCTATTTTGGAAAAAAGCGCTCCAATTTTCCCACAAATTAAACTCATTTTTTTTTGAATTTAAATTTCGCGCGTAACTTTAAATGGAAAATTGAGGCTTTTCCTTGGTGGTGCTAGCTTTTTTATTGGTGGTGCATAGGAGTGCAAAGTGTTCTGAGCAGGGTGCAATAATTTTTTACCCAAAATTCCTCCAAAGTGCCGCCAAGTTAATGGTCACGTCTGTCAGTGCATCTTTTATTATCAATATCTCAGCTTTTAGTGTAAATTCAAAATTTCTTTTTGTGGTGCACATTGGTGCTAGCTATCACGAACAAAATGGAATGAGTTTCAATTCAATTTAGGGCACTTCCGGTTAAAGTTATATTTGGCGTACAATTGGTGAATTTTTACAGTTTCCGTTGTGTTGCTGGCTTATTATTGGCATTGCAAAGTGTTCCGAGCTGGGTGCAATAATTTTTTTCTCAAAATTCCACCAAAGTGCCGCAAAGTTAATGGTCACGTCTGTCAGTGCATCTTTTATTATCAATATCTCAGCTTTTAGTGTAAATTCAAAATTTCTTTTTGTGGTGCATATTGGTGCTAGCTACCATGAACAAAATAGGATGAGTTTCAATTCAATTTAGAGCACTTCCGGTTAAAGGTAAGTTGGCGGGAAAATCGGTCGAATAATTTGTAAATTACTTTGAAAATATGCTAATTTTTGGCATTTCCTGTGTGGGGCTAGTTGTTCTAATACTAGTACTTGCTATTTTGGAAAAAAGCGCTCCAATTTTCCCGCAAATAAGACTCATTTTTTTTGAATTTAAATTTCGCGCGGAACTTTAAATGGAAAATTGAGGCTTTTCCTTGGTGGTGCTAGCTTTTTTATTGGTGGTGCATAGGAGTGCAAAGTGTTCTGAGCAGGGTGCAATAATTTTTTACCCAAAATTCCTCCAAAGTGCCGCCAAGTTAATGGTCACGTCTGTCAGTGCATCTTTTATTATCAATATCTCAGCTTTTAGTGTAAATTCAAAATTTCTTTTTGTGGTGCACATTGGTGCTAGCTATCACGAACAAAATGGAATGAGTTTCAATTCAATTTAGGGCACTTCCGGTTAAAGTTATATTTGGCGTACAATTGGTGAATTTTTACAGTTTCCGTTGTGTTGCTGGCTTATTATTGGCATTGCAAAGTGTTCCGAGCTGGGTGCAATAATTTTTTTCTCAAAATTCCACCAAAGTGCCGCAAAGTTAATGGTCACGTCTGTCAGTGCATCTTTTATTATCAATATATCAGCTTTTAGTGTAAATTCAAAATTTCTTTTTGTGGTGCATATTGGTGCTAGCTACCATGAACAAAATAGGATGAGTTTCAATTCAATTTAGAGCACTTCCGGTTAAAGGTAAGTTGGCGGGAAAATCGGTTGAATAATTTGTAAATTACTTTGAAAATATGCTAATTTTTGGCATTTCCTGTGTGGGGCTAGTTGTTCTAATACTAGTACTTGCTATTTTGAAAAAAAGCGCTCCAATTTTCCCACAAATTAAACTCATTTTTTTTTTAATTTAAATTTCGCGCGTAACTTTAAATGGAAAATTGAGGCTTTTCCTTGGTGGTGCTAGCTTTTTTATTGGTGGTGCATAGGAGTGCAAAGTGTTCTGAGCAGGGTGCAATAATTTTTTACCCAAAATTCCTCCAAAGTGCCGCCAAGTTAATGGTCACGTCTGTCAGTGCATCTTTTATTATCAATATCTCAGCTTTTAGTGTAAATTCAAAATTTCTTTTTGTGGTGCACATTGGTGCTAGCTATCACGAACAAAATGGAATGAGTTTCAATTCAATTTAGGGCACTTCCGGTTAAAGTTATATTTGGCGTACAATTGGTGAATTTTTACAGTTTCCGTTGTGTTGCTGGCTTATTATTGGCATTGCAAAGTGTTTCGAGCTGGGTGCAATAATTTTTTTCTCAAAATTCCACCAAAGTGCCGCAAAGTTAATGGTCACATCTGTCAGTGCATCTTTTATTATCAATATATCAGCTTTTAGTGTAAATTCAAAATTTCTTTTTGTGGTGCATATTGGTGCTAGCTACCATGAACAAAATAGGATGAGTTTCAATTCAATTTAGAGCACTTCCGGTTAAAGGTAAGTTGGCGGGAAAATCGGTCGAATAATTTGTAAATTACTTTGAAAATATGCTAATTTTTGGCATTTCCTGTGTGGGGCTAGTTGTTCTAATACTAGTACTTGCTATTTTGGAAAAAAGCGCTCCAATTTTCCCGCAAATAAGACTCATTTTTTTTGAATTTAAATTTCGCGCGGAACTTTAAATGGAAAATTGAGGCTTTTCCTTGGTGGTGCTAGCTTTTTTATTGGTGGTGCATAGGAGTGCAAAGTGTTCTGAGCAGGGTGCAATAATTTTTTACCCAAAATTCCACCAAAGTGCCGCCAAGTTAATGCTTTTTTTAGCACTTTAATTCCTTATATTTCTGAATGTGTGCATATTTTATTAGATTTTTTTTGTGGTTCTAGCTGGTGCTAGCTCTCCTCTACCTGTATACTAAGTCGCGGTTCGAAATTCAGTGTTTGCGGCAAATTCCTTTGATCTTTTGAATGGCCATATCTCCGTAATTATTAAAGTTAATGAATTTTTTTAAGTGGTGCAATGGAGTGCAAAGTGTACTTAACATAATGAAGTAAGTTTCAATCAAATCCGGCCAAATTTTTTTTGGCGGGAAAAAAACTTTAATTGCTTATTGTGGCTTTTCCTTGGCGAATTTAGATTTTTTTTTGGTGGTGCATAAGAGTGCAATGTGTTTCGAGCTCGGTGCAAAAGTTTTGTCTCAAAATTCAACCAAAGTGCCGCCAGGTTAATGGACCCATAAATATGTTCAACATAAAAATAACATAATTATTTACGATGTATTAAGTTTATAAACGTTTTAATTTTGTACAATACAAGAGTTCTTTTGTTTGTTTGTTGATTAGAACGTTTTTTATTTTTATCTTGTTTATGATCAGAACTTTGTTTATTTTTGTCTTGTTTTTTGTGTTATATATTAGGTACTTGATTAAAAATAATGTTTTGTCAAATTCTTGCTATAAGACCAAATGAATAAGTAATAAACAATGAATACAATAAAATACATATGTGTACACCACATAAATATAAGAATCGGATTCTTTGTTCTTGGTCAAAATTTATGAATGTATCTACTACCTGGTAATAAACTAACTTCTCCTTTTCGTTAATCTGAATAACTGCTAAAAAAATTGAGGTCTTTAGAATTAAATAAAAATAAAAAAAACGGAGCTATTTTCAAGAAAATCTCAAGAACTATAAAAATGCTTCAGTAAAGTTGCATTTATATCACAAGCGGTTGCACTACAAAACGGAACCAATTTGAGCTTTTTACTTTTTTATGTTAAGATATTCTGTTCAAGAACCATACACTCACACACACACACACACACACAAATAATATAGCACTAGATGGAGAACTAAAGAGTTCCTAACAAAAACAGAACTAAGGGCAGCCAGCTTGGTCTTGAATCCAATAGACTACCATTCAGCTAATCTAAATATCTCTTTTTGTGAAGCCCGAACAGTCATCAAATTGCCGGGTAAATGATTGTATGCACTCATACTAAAATCGGCAAGAAATGATTTTCTCTTTGGGCACTTCTGAACATTTTCTTCTAACGTGCAGCTTTACAATTAAACTACCGTTGTTTTGTAAGGAGCTGTAGCAATTAACTTTTTAACATGCTTGAATAGCACTCACGACTAACCAACATTCCCTAATCAATTGTTAAAAATTAACGATATAATTACAAAAATTATACTAACCAAATCAATTTTGGGGCCCAAATTTTTCAACAATGAATGTGCTTCGTGGGCTTTTCTCTGAAAATAAAAATTTAAATATTTCTTCTAGTTATTATAAAAATTCACTTATCAGATATAAGTATGTAACAACATAGTTACTGTGTTTATGTTTATGTCATTGGACCGCAAGAATCTTACCCTATTTTCTGCATATATCTTCTGCGCAGGACTATGGTGTTTTGGTTGAGGAATTTCTTCTTCTTCTTGCTTGATGGCTGGTTTCTTGGCAGCTTGCTCCAATTCTTGCTGAAATTTAATGAAAAAATAAGACGCCCCTGTTTAAAATCCAAAAATTAGTGAAAAAGAGGCATTGATTTTTTTTCTCTCTTACTTTTTTTAGTCAAAATGTATAATTAGAAAAGATTGTTTAATCACAAAAGTGAATCAGCTATTAATAGTTTTTTACAAAAATTTCTTAAAAGTACTGTGTTCAAATTTGAAAAGAATGTATTAGACATTAAATTCATTAAAGTCGGTGATTTAACTTAAGAACAAAACGAAATTAACCGCATTCTGTTTTAAAATTTCTAGTTTTCTGTAAAAACCAAAAATAAAATACATAATGGGTCAATTTTATTAAATCCAAACAACAACAACAATAATAATAATAATAATAATAATAATAATAATAATAATAATAATAATAAGTATAATAATAATTTTTTTATTATTTAATCCAACAAATTTTATTAAAAATTATTATTATCTAAATACGGTGGTCAGAACTAAAGCAGCTTTTACAGACAAGTAAAGGTCAACTAAAGTCAGTTAAATTTAAATGTCAAATCTACTGAATCTATTAACCTGTTTCTTTTTAAGTTTTGATATTTGCAATTCAGTCTTAGTGATTTCTCGATCGACTTTTGATATTCCATGAAGCAAATCATCTTTAGTTGAGCGAAAATTTGCATCTTCTTGGAGAGCTGCCGCGTCAGTGGGTAGTGTGGGCGAGATGGCCTCCACCTGTGGGTTGTACACTGCAGGCTGTCCTTCATCCTGCTGTGGATTTCACTAGGTTATTTCATATCATTCTCAACCTATTCTAATTTAAACATACAATACAAATATTACCCTTGTATCAATTCTAAGCGTACGCTGTAATTCGGTTTTTGGTTCACCTAAACGTATTTTTTTTATTGGCGTATTGAGATCGACAGGTGGCCCTGGTGGAGCAGCCATAGAGGATTCTCGATACCCATCGTTCCTGTTAACAAATTCAAATGCTTAAACAAATTCAGTTACAAAAAATGTTAAATGTTAGATCGGTTCTTAGTAATGCGATAGTTACATAATTTTTCACCTATGATAAACCCAACAAAACTGAGATATCTTATCTAGTACTGAATGAGTTATTACTCATGCCATTAATTTCCATCCAAATACTTCCTCCATTACTGTAAAATAGTTTTATACAATTTTAAGGCTTAAGTCTACCACTTTCCTGCAATATTAGCATCAATTAAAACCTCAATCCGAATATAAACCACTGTTGCTGATTTGAATGCATTTTCTTGATATTCTTCGGCAGCTCCTTGTTTACATTTGCTGCTGGGACAATGGCATAATGGTGTCCCGATTGGAGCATCAGAATAGCAGGCAAAATTCGATATCTGGATAAGTAAATGAATCATATTTTCTCTAAAAGAGTACGTATTCTTTTTTGCACTTTCTCTCTCGTTATATAACCCTCTGCTTTTACTGAATTTGAAGTTATTTAAGAAAACTGTATGTACAATATTTTCGAAATTTAACTTTTCTTCTTTTGTTTCTAGTCCTTCCAAAACTATAAATGTTTGCAAATACTAGGAGTACATAATATTGGATGAGTCAAGTTGATCCGGTTGTGCAGCACAACAGATTTCTTCAAAGAGCAGACAGAAGCGTTTATAAAAGATTTGACTCTCAGTCACTGTTTAGAACAGTCTAACTTAACTCCCCCATTCGCGCATCGCCTACATACCCTAAATAAAACATGACTTACTGATGTAATCTGTTTCTTGAGAGCGATGTAAGGTACTCGGGCGACGGAAGTAGTGATATTCTAGGCTTGGACTGATTACTAACTGGCTCTCTCATGAAGTCAACATTCTGGCCACCTCTTTCGCTCACAATATTCTAAAAACAAACAGAACAGATATTTTATTAAACATACCACATTGAATCTCCAGTAATGAGGTCAGCACTTAGACTAGCAAAGGGATATTTTGGCCCTATTTGGATTCCTTATTAAGATAATCAAGGGTAACGGTGTGAATCTAAAAGGTATTAATTCCAAATTCTCCTTTCGATAATAAATTGTATTGTAGCTTATCAAGACTTAGATGTTATGAGATTTCTTAAACCCTTTGGCGCAATCGTCTCAGGCAAAGAAAACATTATTATCCGCATTACGTAAGTAGTAACTGAAGAAAAAAACAAAAGAAAATGCGTGAGCCGCTGCAGCTATGGAAATGAATCACGAACTAGCAACAACGAGGAAATGACACTATTAGGGAGGTCACTTCTTACTCATTCATGTCTCTCAGATATCTCACGCCTTAGTAAAGTAACCTTCTTACCGGAGTCCTGACTGGTGTGTAAGGATTATCCCTGTAGGCAGGCGGCGGTGTAGGGTATGGGGCGGGATGTAAGTATCTCATCTGGGAGTAGGTGGTGCTTGGGTTCTGTTGCGCGCCAGCGTACGCTACTGGTGAGTGCCCGCCACCCACCACGCCAACTCCACTTCCAGAATTGTTTCCTCGGTTAGTTGCTCCTGCTGAGCCAGATTTGTAACAAATTTCTGTACCTTGCCCTTGGTTTCTGTAAATAAATTTATAAAATAGATAAGTACACTTCAATCACCACAAGGGAGGATAAGTGAATTACCAGATAGATACTCAATCTAAATTCAGTTCGAGAAATGCTTGACAAGCAAAATACCTGGTAGCGATACACTGTATAACCCAACATTTGCATTTTCACCACCTAATTAATGTTCAAGTCTTTAATGTGGTGCTCTCTCACAACATATATTGTTAAAGGCACATAAAAATTAATACCCAGCATTAGCTAGTCAAAATTAAAATCGCTCCATGGATAATGTCACCATAGACGAAAGCGTGCAGGTTTTGGACTGCTTACCGTATTTTGCTGTAATAGCAGCGACAAAGTCAAATGTGCACTCTCAATAGACATAAATGCTTTTTAAGAAATAGAGCGCGGAGCAGGAACGAAAACAAGCACATTGCCGTCGGCTATAGCATGTAATAATGACTTCTGAAATATGATGAATTCTGCAAATATTACTTCCGGTAACCAGATTTTCTTCAAACTTGGAATTCTAGGGTTATGCCTTTACTATTACAGATAGCAGAGCTATGTATTGTGCTGAAGGCACTTGAGGCATTAAATTTTAAACACTCCAAGTTAAAAGTTAGAACAATGAATATAAAAAGAAATAAATGAGATAAGTAAGTTACCTAAGAATGCCAGGGGATCTTGAGTAAGACATCTGCGATTGGGAAGGCATAGTGGCCGCTCGCTCGTAATGTACAACTGCTTCCATAAATAAGCAGGTAAATTACATAAAAGCCACTTCCAAACATCACAATTCTGCACTCGATTTTAGTATATTTTCTTCTTAGGAGCTTATAATTTCTCTTGTGTCACTTCATTAAATATTATTTTCCTTCTACAGCTAGTTACAGAATTGCCAAACAGCTTTAATGTTCATCACATTCATGAAGTAGACTAACATTTTATTACTTTCATACAAATTTTCTCCGTTTATATTAGTCAGTTTTTAGATAAATTATAGCGGAGAGAAAATCAGTCATCATGTGGCTTTAAATTAACAACAGCACTTAAAGCGCTTATTCAAATCTTGTTTTAAACAAGTAATTTTCGCGAACACATCATCATTCCTGACCCAAAGGTGTAAATGAAACAACGTGGGTTTTTTTTCCTTCCCTTTATTCGTCTGATGGGCTGGAGATCGCATCAACAGGCAGGCAAGTTTTTAAGCCATCCTTGTGCTCATATTCACCTTTCCTGCAATAGAAACACAAACTGCCACATTAATTTACCACTTATCCAATAGCATCACACCGTCCTCTCAAACGGAGACAATGAGCTGACATTAATTTTGTCACAAAAATATTCCAGAAAATAGTAACAAATTTGTCAGGGGGTTTAAGTAATAGAAAAGCACATTCATAAAGAAACGGGACAACAAATAGGTATACTTGAGCGAGTAAACGACAAAGAGAACTCAATACCAACGACTCACTAGAACAGAGGTCAGACTGTCACACCTGAACTGACTATGCACTTTCTGTGCAGTGTAAAAATTTGAGAAATAGATGGGATTACAAGGCAAAGTTTAACATCCCTAAGAAGGCTATTGAATGTAAGAATGAATAAATCAATAAATAAGAGATTTCTTACCAAGTTAGCCTTTTAATTGAAAATAATCCTAACAAGAAATCCTGTCACCTCGGCACTGAAAGGTAAACGAGGAATGATTAAGAAGAAGAAGAAGAGATTCTGTACATTTTAGTACCGTACCGATTCATGTTTTACCTTCATATTGGTTTGTATTGCGGCTACAGAAAAAAACAAAAAATCGTTGGAAACAGCAACGCACAAGTATTTCACCAAAGTCACGATGGCTTACAAACTGCTTTAGAAGCAGACTAAATCTCTAAGACAGGATATTTCACTCATTGTCTCTCAACCATGAACCATTCCGCATTATGTATATAGTACAGCTCTATATAATACAGTTTTAAACCCCTAAATCTCTGGGGCTTGATGACATTTTTTCTATATTATTGTTATAATCCCTTGAGACCTTTAAAGTTAATCATTATCCAGAAACCTAGATTGAAAACTTAAGTCCAGGCGAAGGCACATAGGTCCACGAGCCTCTCCTCATTTTTGCTGAAAACTATGGAAAATTTGTTAGACATAACAGGAAGAATGGAGCCTTGAATAAGTAACCCCTACACTACATACAATCCGCCTATTTGGCAGAACATTTTTGTGAGACCACCTTTAACTGCTTAGGCAGCGAATTGGGAGTGGTCGTCTTTAGCAAAAAGTAGCTCTAGGGATGTTATTGAACTTATGAGGCTGTGTTGTTGAGCACACCCTTCAGCTTCTTTATAGCGATACGAGTAAAAAAGCATAGATTAGAACTCATAGCTACTTGGATGAGTAAGTACCATGTTCGAGTAGACTATTATTGGTTGCTCTCTTTGGAAAACTATAGCCCATGATAATGGTCGCAGGATGCCCTCAGGGTAGCTGCTGCGGTGCATCACCGTTAACGAACTATTATAATAATTTACCAGTTCAGGTGTACGCAGATGACGTTTCCGTAATGCTTAGGAGCGTGCTTTAAAACTTTGTTAAAGCTCCTTCAAGAGTGCTGGTTCTATATGAAGGATAGTGATCCGTTCTTAAAATACTGTACCATTCACCCAAAAAAGGGGTGGAGCATTCAGAAATTTCTCGGCGAAGTTCTAAGTATAAATAAATAGTGTGGTCAAATACCTTCATTGTAACCATAGATTCTAAATTCACTTAAAATGGAGAATTAGCTAAAACATTACCAAAGGCCAAACAGCCTCTATATGTACTTCTAGAGCCCGTAGAGGAGACTAAGAACCAAAATGACTAATTGCCTGCACCTACAACAGTTGTTCCTATCTTAATTTACGAATCCTTGGATTATTGGGCAAAAATTAAACAACACTTTGTCAACGAAGCATTTGCTTAATTGCAGAAATTGGCATATCAGAGATTACAAGATCTTAAACCTTTGAAGAATTTGATGTTGAAAATTTCTTTTACATTCAACTTAAAGTTCAGATAGCTCAATTCGAGTCCCATTTCTTTAGATCCATGGCACTTAGTTTGCGGAAGAATATTCAAAAATTAATTTCGTCTTGCAAAAACCAGATCGATTTGCTTACCAAAACACATACACGTCCATGGGCTAAAAAACAAAATTTGCATTCAGATGTGTTCAGAACAGGGATAAAAACACAATTTAGAAAATTATGCATTCCTGAGATAGAGCCCTATGATAAAAACATAGAGCTCCAAAAACTGTTTATAGTTTTACAAATTTTATCTCTCTCTAATTACGATATAAAAGAAGCCTACCAAGCTTTTTGATTGGTTCTGAAATAAAAGAGACATTTTTTATCCTTTGTAAAAAAGTATTGTTTTCAAAATTAGTGCCTCTTGTAGCTCATTGGTAGAATTTGACTTTAGCAGACTTATAGAATTATATTTAACTATAAAAAGAACAAAATACTAATTCTTTATTTAACCATAGAACTTTAAAGGACTATGCATTTCAACTTAGTTTCCGATGGGTGGTCTGTCACATTTTAATTCTATTCCGCAACGGTTGGTTCTATTCTATACGCTGTCCAATCTATCCCAAAGTAATCCACAGATTACCTCAGAAATTAATGAGCTGGACTTTGAATTTTCATTGTTAGAGAAATAAACGTTTTCTACTGAAGAGATTGAAAAATCTCTGATAAATCTTTCATTATTATTTTTCTGGTTTTAAACATTTTTGTATTTGTGGATTTCAATATTTTTTTTTAAACTCGTGGTTACGACACCATGTTCCCGTTCAAAACCCAACAGCATAGACTTATTGCGTTTACAATAAATACTCCGTTATAAATGAAATAAATAGTACAACATACTGTTCACTTATTAACAGACAGAACTGACATCCTCTTCACGCTTGGTATCATACCCCTTGACATTACTAACTTATAGACATCTGGCTCCAACAGAGTCACTTAAAATACTATAAAACAGAAAAGAACACACAATAAGCTGAGAGCCAGAAACTACTGTAAATAAAACATCAGATTTAGCAGGAGCATCTATCTACCTCGCCAATGACGGATCAGAAATGGCACACCCGACGTCTGCAATACTGTCTGAATATATATGCAACACCTTGGAAACAATTGTGTCCCACAATTAAAAAAAAAAAATTCGACCAAATATTTCAAAACACGTTATGTAGTGTTGCCTCAATACTTATACACAAACAAGATATTGACACAGACAAAGTTTTGAGTTCCTAAAAAAATCTTCCACACAACTTTCACATGGGAATCTTGGATACCACATTTATTTGAAGAGACAGCAAATAATAAGGAACCTACAGAAAGCCAACTGACTACTGACATCATAATCTACAACAGTTCAATCCTACCCAACCTAAGCTGGTCGTTCTAAGACACCTAAGAAATCGACTAACTCTTACTTTAAACTCAACACCATTCGCATCATAGCTACAAATTACAGTTCAACTACCAAAATTAACAGTTAGTAATCGATTATTAACAACTTATTACAAACTTAAGACCAAAACATTAGCATATCTGACATATTCGCCACTGTTACTTACATCGGAAACAACTTTTTCAAAAACTAACCCACAAAATCGCGTTTTGGGTCCAAAAAAAAAACAACTGAGAAACAGGATATATGCAAAAATATAAACAGACAACCTTCGTGATAATGCGATATAAAATAGGTTTGTCCCGAATGTAACAGCACTTATTTCGATCGGAGCAGGAAAAAAATAATTTAAAAAACATGTACAAGAACCCATCTATCCGATAGTACATGTACAACAAAATCTGTTTTAGTCTGCTAAACTTACGCAAACCCCCTTATTACACCACAAACCAGATCATATTAACAACACACTGATACTGCCACTTCTAGGAAAGATAAAAATGTGTATGGACATCTCAAAAAGAATAAAAATACAAAGAAAAAGCCATGCTCAAAAACAAAAGAAACGAACAAATTACTGTGGCATATACTACTGTTTAGAGGAGATCTCTAAATATTGCTGGTTCATGCATTCGGTGATTAATATTCATCGAAAATTATATTTAGTTTAAAATATTACAACCTCACATAAAAGAAATAAATAAAGGAGTTCTTGAGATCAAATTCACTTCTTTCCTCCTGTTAAATGCAACCCCATATACACGATTCTCGAGATGTAATGATTTCTAAACCAACTTTTTATAGAAAATAATTGTTATTAGCTAAATTTCACAATTTTTGCAAAAATGTTTCACTGATTAATAACAATCTAAGACCGTACAATACACACCAAACCTCCTTTAACTGCTCAAAAATATGGATAGGTTCGCAGGTGCTGAACAAAATCAAAGATGAAAATTGTTCCTTTATATTTAACAAAATGTTCTTAAAACGTTCGTTCTCTTGTTTTTCCTTTCAAATGTTCAACAAAATTTTATTGCTTCTGAGACATTACTTTAAAACTAGTTTGTTAGGTGTAGGCATTGAGAACTCGCCTTCTCCATTAACCAAACTGGTGTGTGTCCTCACTAAGACTGTAATATACCACAACCATTGGACATCGCTGATCTATAAGGATAGAAGGCATTCAAAACAACTTAACTTGCATGGCTTTGATCAACAGCAAACAAATTTCGCGTCTAAAAGGTAGCCCACGACTACCTTGCTTAAAGCTATAATTTATAATTAAGATACTGATGAATACTGATTTCATAAACATGTTTATATTCTTGCTTTAGTTCCTTTCGACCACCATTTGGTACGACAGAAATTCTTTGCGAAAAAATTAATTAACATATACAAAATTGCAACTGGAGTGTAAGAGTTTTCTGATTCCAAATCTAGAAATGTTATGAGCGAAGGATCCAACAGCTGGCAGAAAGATGCCTTAAAACAGTTTATCATACTTTGTATGACATAAATATTCATGGATATTAATAAAAATTTATTCTTTATCGAAAAACTGTCATATTTAGCCAACCCGTTAATTTTTTAAAACACTAGACACATAAGGTTGGAATATTGGGTTCAATGAAACATAGTTAACTTTGGTTTGGTTGTGTTTACTACAAAGATGACTTCTAACCTCTAATTGTCAATAAACAAAACTTAAAGCGTATTGTTTTAAAGAAGTATATTGAGTTAAATTCTTCTTTTTTCGCGTTTATAACAAATTTATGTTAAAATAATTGTAAACGTTGCTACTAATACACAGTTTTTATAAAAAAATTGTGATTTGTTATAAACGAAAGCTAACCTACATTAAGTGGCTTTAATTAGAAAACGTATACATTCTCATATTTATTTGGACTAAATTGGAATAAATGCTTTTAAAAAACATGATATCAGGGGTAGCCATAAGACGAAACGTAGAAAGTGAAACACAACTTACGTGATACATTTTGTAAGATGAGCAGTAACATAGCCAACAAAGGCATACATATTAGTATCATTTTTTGTAAAAACAAAACGGAAAAGAAAAGTTACGTATGGTAGTAATCAATTTTAATTAATGAAAATAAAAGAATAATAAAGGCATCAGCTTGGTGGAGTACAAGATAATTCGATTATATAAGGTTACTCAAAATGGGATCCTATTGTAAGTCACCACCTTCAATAAAGACAACTAATTTATTTGTAAATAATTCCATTTACTTTTTCTTTTTTTTTTATTGTGCTATTTTACTATCTGCTAAGAGATATTTTAGATACAACGAATTATTAACATTTTTAGTTATGTAAAAGCTAATTGTATATGTAAGTCGGAGGTTTCCTCTTGTTTAAATTAAAATATTATTTCAACATCTAAATCTAATATGAAATTCAAGAATACATACCATAAAGATGTGATAACAAAACTGTTCAACTTGCAACAAACGAAACTTAGGTAGTCACAAATCAAAGAAAAATGTTATTACTTTTATAGATCCTCGAACTTTGTTCTGTTTCTAAAGTTGCTTTCAAACACACAAATAATTAAATGTAAACCCGTGCAACATTACGATACTTTGCTGCCTGACTTTTATTGGTGTCAGCTGGCTCTCTCAAAGAGCACTGTTTACACGCATGCTAAACCAAGAAAATAACATAAACACTGCTATCAAAGCCACAAAACAAAGAAATAGTTGTCAAAAGTAACACTTCGCACACAGCAAGTACTGTTTTCTTTAACCAAAGTAGAGATTTTAACACTTAATAGTTTCTAATAACTCTAACAATAATTACAAATTGAAAACGTCATTATTCAAAGTCATAAATGATAATGATAAAAACAAATACACTATTTCTCGTGAGTAATGCAGATTTTAATTGTAAAATTTCACTTTTTTAGAATGGGTTATAAACTGTGTTGGTGAGAGCAAGCAAACAACTAGACTCGGGCGAGTCGACCGCAGCGCCGGGGGTGAACCACCGTCCAGGTCAAATCTCCTCTTTTACTCTAATGTATTTAATACTGTCAACACCTCATAAAAACATATCCATTTAAATTTCTAAAATTAATTTTTTCCAAAATATAAATAAGTAATTAACACACAACGTATCTGCCATTACCGTAACCGAACCCACCAAATCTCGATGTGTATTCAAGAAGTAAAACTTTTGTCATTTCAAACCGAATGTTCTAATTTTACGTTAAATTGTATTATTTAAAACATTGTTAATCTACTAATTTTTAAACACTAGTCAGATGCTAACAAGAAAACACTTCACATTATGTGGCATTATTGTTGGTAGCGCTGACAAAGGGTGACGCCTCCCGAAAGAATGTAATGATGGTATACAAAACCAAATATCAGCTTCTTGATAAAATACAAAATTACAACTTTTATAATAGTTTATACTTGTGCAGAAAAACAATATCTCACAAATTTTATAAATACACGAATGACTGGAATGTTACATGGATTAAAAAACTGCAGTCAGTGGAATCAACAAATGCTTTTAGATTATTCGAATAATTTGAGAGATATTTAGAGTTCGATTGCGAACAATTTCAAGTGTTCATTTCAATATATATAAATATTTTCAGATTTACAAGATGGTCTATGAGATTTAATTTATTTAAATTGTTCTAATTCCTTCTCCATTCACTCAATACTTCCTCCAGGTTCTCCATTGAGTTCGTTTTAATTCCTAATATTTTTTAAGTTGTATTCGATGTTTTCTTTGATGTTTAGGTGTTTCACTTTATTCGTTTCCGACGATTCCATGATTTCCGACCTTTTCTATTAATCAGGATTTCACTCAAAAATTACTGATTTATCGCAAACAAATTTAATTTCAGCAAGTTACAGCTTGTCCACACACAAAATTTAGAGGGTTTCTCTGCACTGAACTTTTTTTTTTTTTGCCCAACATACCTCATTGTCATCAACGTAGGTTCTAAACCTGGCAGAACTACAATCATAATGGACTATATTTGCAGCATTAATAACTAATTTTTATTTAAATTTTTGCTTTTTATGAGGTCATGTACCACTAGACAGATCTCATCCATAAATAGGCTCTTGCTCCTCTAAAGAGCAAATAATATTGTGTTCATGTAAATTTGCAAACTATAGTTTTCTCAAGAAATACAAGCTTAGGAATCCCCAGAGTTTACAACAGGTGTTTTACTTGTATAAGACCAGTGGATATGTAAACGGAAAATCAATTAATATCAACTTTGCTTTTTCATTTAAGTATAAACGTACTTAGGCCCTGACAAATTAAATTTGGTGAAAAATCAGGCAACTGTAGATAATAGATTGTTAATTATATTGAGGTTCTTGAATAAATTAAATAAACAAAAAAATGTAGTGAAGGAGAGACGCTTAATGCAGGTAATTGAAACGTTTGTAAACGTTAGTTGGCAACCTTGCGAAGTGTGCCTATCAGCTGTTCTAATAATATTTACGTAAACATAACCTTTAAGATATTAGTATTTAGTATCGATAGCGAGTCCGCTCAAAGAAAGTACTATTGATGAACTGCGTTCTGTGATTAGAAAAGAGTACAACCTTCAGAAATATACATTCGGATGAGCAAACAATACGGCAGTAGTTGCATGACTTTATAGTCAATTCAAAGATGGAGAGGCCTGGAGGATCCGTAAAATAGAGAGCTTAGCGAGCTATATACGGAGGTGGATATAATAAAAATAATTAAATTAGGTAGGCTTAGCTGGGCGGGCCACCAAGCAAGAATGGAAGAGTCCGAGATGCCTAGGAAAAGTCTGGATGAGATCTTGTTTCGAACTCGGAGAGCTGGTAGGCCGAGGCTGAGGTGGGTGGACGGTTGCGAGTCTCTGAGTGGAGGGCGGTAGCACAGGACACAGCTGGTTGGCGGACGCTCTTAGGGGAGGCCAGGTCTCACCACGAGTTGTAGAGCCATCGAAGTAAGTAAGTAAGTTGCATGAACCGAACGAGTTTTGTCTGATTATCTGGGTTTTTATTTTTGGAGGAGAACGCATTGTCAACAACCTCAAACATGTTTGAGAACAAAGTCAAACCGTTGATGAGGAAAAGTCCGATATGACCCAGGAAAGGCATACTTCTCCTAGACAACGTTCGACCTCATACGGGACGCTGGAAACTTGCCAAAGTTGGTTGGGAGCTCCTACCTTATCCTCCTTACTGTCCTGATCATGTCTCTTCGGATTTTTATCTGTTTGGTCCAACTTTACGTGGCATTAAGTTCAACGGCAACGAAGAGGTAAAGAAAAAAATAAATACAGAACTGGCTTCCCGATCAAGGTATAGAATTCTTAGCGATAAGAAGACTCATAAGAAGATGGGACAAGTGCCTTCAAATTGGTTGGGATTACGTACAAAAATCGTATTGATTTAATTAACCATTTTTGACGTACAGCTTATTTATTGCCTGTTTAATAATTGAATGGCCCTCGTTTAACTATGTAAATTGTAGAAAGAGAAAAAACATTTAAGAAGTAGAGTCTGTCTGCTTGGGCAAAATAGCCATGTTTACTGGGGAAAAAAACAGTTAATGATATTTTAACGATTGCCATTGCTGTACAAGTAAATATTTGATGTGTCATTACTCGGACAGCCTGTTTACGATGAAGTCGAACCCCTGTAACCCACATATAGTTATCAATTACTGTTTACCATGTTTGTTCAAGGAAATTGAGACATTTAATTTTACAAGTGACAGCGTTGAGTCAATGTGGGGCAAATTGTGGCACGCCACTTGTCCTATTTCATCAAAGATTGGAGTCCAAACCCTCAAACAATTCCTTATTCATTTGGAAGCTTGTATTTTTCTGCACCAACTAATCTGCAGCAAGTTTACTGTTAAAAAAAAAAAGGTAAATGAAGTCATAAAGCCTTACTTGTTTATTATTGATAACAGCTGGCAACGCAGAGCAATTTATAGCACGTTCCTCACAACCTCGATTAACTGGGCTGACCTCCGGCTATACCCACCCCGGAAAACTGAAATCCTGGTTAAACCGAATACACAGTATTACATAGTAACATTACTGTTTCGTCCCAGAGATCAACTCCTATCTTAGACCAGTTTTCTTAACGGATTCCATTGCGTAAGTGAAATAAAAATTCGACCGAAAGGGCAAACGAAAGATGTTTTCTGTAGGACGAACTGATTAAGAGAAGACTACCTTGAGATTAGACTGCTCTCTGGGAAGATTAAAATAATGCCGGTAATTATCCATAAAAATATTACGTATAACCGTGAAGTTGAAAATCAACCTTTTACGACACGTAAATCCCCATGGTCTTTTGTAAGACCGTGGTAAATCCCAAGAAATTCGGTACTAATTGCACCAAATTTTGGGTTTTTACATAAATAAATAATAACCCTTCAAGAAAATCAGGTATAAAAGAGTTGCTGCCATGCCTACAATTATGTTACATCGGAAGACAAAAACGTTTCCTGTCGCCACCGAAAATAAAACATTTGTTTCGGCGCCAAATCCAGGTGTTCTTATCATGACTCAACATGATCCCGGTTAATCCGAATCCCGGTTAACCGAGGGCTGGTAAATCGAGGTTGCACTGTAATTTGTTAATTCTGACTAGTTCTGTTTCATTCATTTGACAAATTTATTACACCTTACCGTCTCAAAAACGCACTACTTCTGACGTCCTAAGGCGTCAGTTGAAGCGAAATTATCTTACATCACATCTCTACTTTTCCATAGGGTGTAATTTGTTAATTCTGACTAGTTCTGTTTCATTCATTTGACAAATTTATTACACCTTACCGTCTCAAAAACGCACTACTTCTGACGTCCTAAGGCGTCAGTTGAAGCGAAATTATCTTACATCACATCTCTACTTTTCCATAGGGTGGAGGCAATCTCCACCGCAATGGTTGTATCATTAGACTTTACTTAAATTTGACTTGTAAATCTCAACAACGTTACATGATGGCCGCCCAAAACGTATCAATGCTGAACTGATCAAGAGATAAGAGTGTATGCGTGGCGTTTTTTTCTTCTTCTTAAGAGATATAAATTTACCAAAATATGGTAAAATATTTTTCTTTAAAAGTTCCACAATATCTGTAGAGAATGTCTATAGAGGCTTTTAAGTTTAATGCAATACGGTGTTTGTTAATTCTAGAAGTATGGACCTTTATTCTTTCATTAATTTATTCCTCCATATTTATTTCTGGGGGCCGTTGGTCAGCCAGAGTTCTCAATTTACAGGTAAGTTTTCAACCTGCTAAGCTGGCAGTTCTGTTGAACACGACTTAATGATTTTTTTGTTGTTGTTGACTCTAGTTACATTTTGTAACTAATGTAACAACAATTTACTAGTTTACTTGACTTTGTGAGTTTGTTCTCTAGGGACCCGAGAAGGAGAGAGATCAGAGTCGAAAATTGACGCCGTTGTGGAGACGGGTGGTAATGTACTATGTTCGCGTGCGCTCGGCCCTCGAGGGTGGTTGCGCACAACTACCCGCCCTCCGCTAGGAGCCTCGAAGGGGAGGTTATTTAGTTGTAGTTGAGAGTAGGATGCAGTTACGGGGCTTCAACTGCCCTTACTTTAGAATTATTACTAGTTTGAAATACTTAAATAAATTCACGCAGCCAATCTACCAATTTCATTCCAATGTTTTCAATAAATAAGTTTCAAACGAATTAAAGAAGTTTATATGTTACACCGTCACTTGAATACGGTAAGAATAAATTTTATCTTTATTAATAATTCTAGCGTTTGTACAAAAAGTACTTTCAACATAATGATGTCCTCTCCAGACAGAGTTGAAAGTACTTCCATAATTTACTGATAACAAATTCCATGAATAAAAAAAAGTACAAAGAAAAGATATACAAATTGTTAATGGAGCTATTGCTGGCGCATGTTATTCATCGAGTCAAGCTAAAACAGTTGCCACTGTCAACATCAGCTCAAGAAGTGCTTCTCCTTGCTACATATCAAGTTTCATATTTAATCAAATTAAATCATCAAATATTCTACAATATTTTCCATAAACTCTATACTTAGTATTCTTGATCAGACTTAGTTGTAAGAAATGACAAGTTTATGATAACACATCGCACACAACTTCCCCAAATAGCATTTATCTCGGGGACCAAATTCCCCCCCAAAAAGGGTGTACCCCACACAATCAAAACATTCTTTTTAGTGACGGGGCAAGATCTATGTGGTTACTGGATCCGATACTTGTCCTTGAACTTGGTTTTTATGAGAATTTATCGTAAAATCTGTTAGCAATTCGCCGCCCTCCAACGCTGATCGTAAACCTAGCCCGTAAAATAGTACGTTACATATCTATCTTAAAATTGACACTGAATTCCAGTGAATGTGAAAACAGAATCTGGTGTGAATTACACAACTTTCTCTTACTGTCATAATTATCACTTTCAATTAGCAAACTTTTTTTAAGTTGAATTCTGCTAAACTTAACTTATAGTTCTTGTTAATAGAAGGGGCTGTATGCCACCATTAATAGCAGAAAGTAAACTGGTTCACACATAATGTGCGTGCTTTTGTATTCCATCCGCCACATTACAGCGCCATTTTCAACCCGGGAAGTTTGGTTTTAATTCGAATTAAGTTTAGTATGATTTGCATTATAAAGCAAATCATTAGAACCCTTTACGAGAAAATTTAAAAAAAAAATAATAATAATGAAAATGTCTATTAAGTAAAATTGCAGTACCTGTTAACAGATTTTTCTCAAACTTATAATTCTAACAATATTTCTCATATATGCAACACGGAGCAGTAACTTGTCTTGAAGAGGCTCAATAGAGGGAAATTTAACTTAATACTTTTCACGGAATCTCCTAAACTGGGTAAAAATTTTCAAATTAAAATGTTAAAACTTTTATGATATCTTAGAATACGATGTTTAAGAACATGGTTGGTGCTATTTTTGAGAAAAATCGTGAAAAACTGAAAAATCGCTTTTGTAAAGTCGCATTTCTTATTGACGGATTTTGGTTAAAACCGTAGGAATAACAGCATGAAATTGGCTCTTTTTTTTCTAAGTTTTCTTAGATTTTTAATTTTTTTTTTTTTACTCACTCTGTTCACATACCCATAGGTCATGCGCTAGCAACATAATTTGCATGAAGAGGAAAACTCGAAACATGTAATCTGGTGAAGGTTCAATTACCAAACAAGATCAAAACACTTGCTCTTTCTAGGACTAACACACAGTATAAATTGATATTGGTATTATTGGCATTCATTTTGGGATGGATACCAAAATCCAGCTAGTCACTATCTTGTAGATACCTAAAGGCAAACGTACCCAGACCTCTGACGTACTGCTAGGTACCCAAGTACCGTGGGCTTAGGAGACAACATGTATAGTGTACATACATAGCACATTACTTGTACATTCTTTCACACACGAAAACGACATCACAAACAACACTAATAATTGCAAAAATCCACGCGCGTTGAAAATTGTTTCGAATACATGGCACAGTGATCACGCGTCCCCGAAGGAGTTTTATGTTGTTCGTGAGACAATTGGAGGGCCAAGAAATCTTACAGTATTTCCTCTAAACCTTTAAATGACCTCTGTCTTCAAAGTAGAATCCTGTTTTAGAATCAGCTTTGAAGAAAAATTCAGATCTCCATTCAAATCTCAAGCAGGTTTCTGAATTATAGTATTTAGTGCAATGCTAATTAACTTACGGACAGAATTGGTTCTCTACTTGCAGACTATCATTTTTCTGTTCAAGGGATGTGTGCATGTCCCTTCAGTATAAATGCAATACCAAATCAGAGTTCATCGAATGTCACGCAAGGATCTGGAGAGGTGGTGGCGGAAGAAGAGACCAGTGAAGCATGGCAGCTGACGTTAAATGATTTAAACAAAGCTATGTCTTTAATTACTAACCCAGTGGTAAGTGCTCTCTTAATATAATGATATTATGGATATGCTACAAGCTGCGTGCATGTTGGTCTGACCGGCCAAAGAAAGTAAATGGTTAGACGGTATTCTGTGAAAAATCACCATTTTAATTAGTTATATTATTTTCTTTTTTGCTTAACTTTCATTTGTCCTAGTAATCTGATCGTCAGGTGGGCAGCAATTCTTGCTGTCGGTCAGACCAGTTGCTCTGGCTGTTCAGAACTAAAGAACAGTTAAAGGATCCCACTACTTGTCACGAATTGTCTAAGTAATAAATCTTGGTAACATAATTTTCCAAAATTTTCAGAACACCGACATACAGCAGGCATTACAGCTAGTTCTGCAACGAGAACACGGCTACCAGGACATTCTGTAAGCTTACACATATTACAAAGAGTTGTGTTTAGGAGTTATGCAATTTAGAAGTCAGTGGAGAATGACGCGTGCGAGACTTCGAACTAACTATCCAATTACCGTTTGTTCTAGTGCAAGCATTCCATCTGATGTTATTTGTCCAAACTACAATTATATTGAAGATATTTATGAAATCGTTAATGAAGCTGTTGGTAAGTTAGTATCCAAATGGAAGTTTCAAAATTAGATATATTTTAATTAACATTTTTCACAACTAATAAAGTGTGTACAAAACACAAACATTTTTCAGTTTAAAATTAATGTATCTATTATTTACGCCTAGCCCCTGAATTTTGTATAATGCATTAATTATAATACACAGTTCATCGTGATTGTTGTAAACTACCTTCCCACAGCTATTCGATCCCTCGCTGATACCTTCCTTGGGTTCGGCATCAAAAACTTCTGCACTCCGTCTAGTTGTTAGCAGACATTTAATAAGTGATAAAAGTTGAAATTAAGGAAAGTCCATCGGGAATGGATTCGTAATCAACTACTATTAATGCTCCCCCCCCCCCAAACGCGCGATATCTACATTTCCTCAAATTAACTATTACATCTAAGAAACAGTCATGGTTTTCTAAAAAAGCCCACAATAGAACTGGCTTTTTATAGGAGAGAGTGTCCACTGTTGAGCACATAAAGGCATTACGCAAGTTTAACTGGTGTTTAGTAATATCAGACGTGTGAAACCAGGGAACTTAAAAATACTACCATTTTTTCATATCCTATCTTGCGACTGACTTCTAGTTGGAATGTCTATGTGGAGTCTCCTAACATTACGTGGACTATTTCATTCCGAATTATCCTAAATCTGCATCCAGATAGGTTAGTAGAGAGCCACTACAATAAACCACATAATTTCTGTGCGAGCATTAGTTCAAGGCACAATACTAAGTGAACTGTAGATGAGGATTGAATCTGATTGGGATTGAAAGTTTACCACCGAGATGCAGACCAGCAAATTAGACTGACTCTTCAAGGTCAGCTTTCAGTCAGCCCCTTTGGCATATGCAGCGTACGATAGATTTAAGAGTGTGGACTTCGGAGCGATTATGCATCCAAAGATAGGCTGAAATGAGTCATTGGTTATTGAAACTGGATGCCAAACGGCTGATGGTTTTTTTCCTGCCAAATACTACTAAGGTCACTGGCGCCACAGCTCGTTGCTTAGGTATCCAGCCGATCATATTTAACACGAGTCTAGGCTGCTTGGCCCTGATTACTATCAGTGTGCAAAGAGATTCCCACTTCCGCTAATAATCTTACAACTCTTGCTGATTCTCATCATTCTATCATTTATTTTTATATATTTATTATTATTTTTTTTAGGCAGTGGAATAATATTGGTGCAAAAAATTGGTGAAGCAATTGTTGAGAAGTGTATTGTTGGGCAGGAATTGAAAGCACTGCGTGCTTTAGGACCTGATTTCCCATCCTTCCTTGCAACACTTGATGGAGTTTTGCAAACGCTAAAGCCTGATCATCAACCAGAATTACATACAACTGTGAGTGAAATATTGCTGCATTAAGATTTATTATAAAGAGTGCTGGATTTGCTGTAAGCTACCTAACAATCTGGCCGGATTGAGCGCACTTTCCTAAAAATATTGTACTGTACTAGTCACTCGACAGAATGTTTTTATTTCCAGTTACTACACGTAACAGCAACTTTTTAAATCACATTTCTTTTCAAAATTGAATGAGTTTTGCCGAAATTGTATGTTTAGAGATCTCTTGAATCAAAAAAATGTTAATAAAATAAAAATTGTGGGCATACTCTCCCGACTTTCTCAACCTCAACTTCCGTAATTAATTTTCTTGAAAGTCAGAATTCGTACAAAAAAAAGATAGTTGACTTCAATATCGTACATGTTCACTTGCTATGATACATGGGTGCAGTTAAAATAATCAAGACTTCACAATTCCCCCATTCTAGATCCTATCTATGATCATTCCCTGATACAAAGTTTCAAACCAAAATGATGGGTCTAACGTAAGTTGTGCTCGATGAAAGAACACGAGACTTTTTAGTCTGCCAAGAAAATTAAGAAAAAAAGCTGACATTCTTCCAACGTAAACATATCAATATAAACTTTAGAATAATAGGCTTGCAGAGGCCAGATTGATTTACTTGTGTGTATTTACAGTAGAAAAATTCTTGCATAATCAAGCGGAATACCGCTTAATTAAACTTGTAGTAACACAGCAAGGTAGAGAACCTTGCCCGTTGGGTATTTCGGCCATATAGTCTTCCAATAATACATACTTCAAACTGACAAATTATTTTTTTATTTTAAACCAAATATAGCATAATAAAAATTACTAAAAACGTTGACACCATGCTTCCTTTCAGTTATATTCAAGTACTCATAATGGAGATACAGAGATTCTGGTAGAAATTTATGAAAGTTCTGAAGCTAAAATGCATTTATTTTCTGGGGCTTTCATGGCTATTGGTAAACACGTTTACAAGACCCAAATAGATATTGATATTACCCAAGAGCAGGATAAATTCAAGTAAGTATTACACTATATTTGCTTTATCTCAGCTAGCCAAGGATTGAGCTCGATGTTATAATAATATTTTTTTTTTTCACAGGCTCTGCAGCCCGTGTAGGTAGTCAGAGAGCATCTCGCTCCCCCTCACCCTTTCTTTCTCAAACCGTGTTCCCTTCCTTCGGGTTTATTTCTATACAACTTACCAGCTATCCTATCTCTATCCATGCGCTCCACATGTCTGGCCAGTAAAGTCTTTCTCCTTCAATTTCTGCGACTATGACTGGCGACGCATTTAGCTTATCAAGTTCACTGTTTCTTCTTATTTTCTAAACTTCGTCATCCAGTTTAAGACCAAATATTTTCCACACAAGTTTTCTCTCCTACTCCCAAAATGTTACTATCGTTCCGGCTCACCAACAATGTCTCAGATCCATACATTACCACCGGACGAATAATATTTTTATAGATACGGAGTTTATGTTTATGCGAGTTTTTTCAGGTCGTTATCATATGGAATTTTATTTGCATGAAAATTGATTAATTATGCATTCTTCTGAAATTTTTATGCCTCGAAAAGTATTTTGGGTATCCCTGCGCTATATGGTTAATTTTTTCACTTATTTGTGAATAATAATATTACTTCTTTTTTTTAATTTCCCATACAATTCTATATATGAACTGTGTTAAATGAAGATATGTGGCCGAGCAACAATTATGCATATCTAAGGTCATTTGGTTTGGACTGGCCATAAAAAGCAATGCAAACCAATCTTAAACTAGCTCTAGTGTTGCGGATGCTCAAGAATGGCTGATGCGTCACTTTAGTTGTAGCGGCCTGTCTCTCCTACCTCTTAAATTCTCATGCTGAAATAACTTGTTAACACATTACAACCGCGTTTGTTTCAATTGCGCTTGTTTTACTTTTGATTTTGTGAATTTCAGGTTGTTAATTAAGACGCAGAAAGTATTTGACGTAGAAGAAGTTGACGATGACAATGTGGACATCATTACCAAGTGCAATATCACAACCAATTTATCCACTTTACCTACTGATTTACCAATTGGCATCAATACATTTTGCACGGCATTTCCATGGCATTTTATAGTCGATAATCAATTGGACTTTGTACAACTAGGCACGGGTTTTGCTTCAATAATTGGCAATAAATTAGATGAAATCGGTAAGTTTTTGTAATAATTTGAAATTAAAAATGTATGCAAAACTTGTAAGTTGGTATAGTAAAATGGTGGTTTAGGAAAAACTCTGCATAACAATAAATTTTGTTCGAAGAATGGATCAAAGGGTTAGTTGACATTTCAAAAAGCAATGCAAACATGCATCTGGAGTCGACTGTTGGAAGAAGTGTCTCCATTCGAAAGAAATGAAGGTGGCTTGATTCTCTTTAAATTTAAAGTTTGCTGGAGTTGCTGCAATGTCCAGTCTCTAAATTATATCCTAGTTAAATTTGAATTTATTCTCTTTTAATTTGTAAGAGGAAGTATAGCAATCACGCATGATTTTTGAGCTTTAAAAGTTAACTAATACTTGCTACTCTTTGAAATTTTGTAAACATATCATTTGCAATGTCTTAAAGTAATCAGGAAATGTTTTCTTTTATAATAATAAAGCCTCGCCTTTTATGATTAGCTGTTGTGTATTTGCTGACAAGCCGATACTATTGAAAATGTACTCACTGGTTCACCAACAGGTGTTATATTGCACAATCGTATGTTCATCTTGTTTGAATGTGTATGTTCGTGAAAAAGAGAGATTGAGGAAGTGAATGAGAGCGAAGTATGTTGTACGCTCAAGTTTACACCTTAAGAAAGTAGATGACAGCCATTAAAGATTTGCAGTCTGTATGAATTTGTTTAAATTTTTATCTATTGCAGGTACTAAATTTTATAAATACTTGGAATTAGTAAGGCCACATGGCCTAGACATTACATTCGATGGAATTATTAAAAGGGCTCAGTCGCCGTTTGTTTTAAAAATTTCTTTACCATCGCCTTATGAAGTTACACAAGCTCAGGTAAGTTGTGCATTCTTACGCGGAGATCCCTGGTTCTAATACAGCAGCTAGCCCATAGATTTTCTCTTCCTAGGAGCTTCTTACAACTCACTGTCCGGTGACGGGCAGTGTTGTCTGTAACGAGAGAGCACTGTCCGGAGGCCAGCAGTGCACTGAAAAAAGCTCCAGGTGCCAATAACCTCAGATGTTGACGCGCCTTAAATCATTAAAAAAAAAAATTACTGTAGTCGAACAAATATTAATTTAGAAGTATTTAAAAAATATTTGACTAACAAATTGCTTCGTTCTTATTTAGAATAAAATTAAACATTAGAGCAACTTCTTTACATTTACATACATATAAATAATAAAAAATCACTTTTTCTTTTTGTACTTAATATTAAATTTTGTCAAAATTGTAACCAAAATTACAAGGATTAATAATACATGTTATTCTGAATTTAACTAATTCACTCTTAAGTATAAATAATGAACATAATTAGGTAAAAATCTGCCTAACAAAATTTTCAGCAATTCGCAATAATTGACGATGGTTATTTTGGATGGTTGTTATACGGAAATTTTCTTTTATTAGAAACGAACATGTAGTTCACAAAATTATCTAGCAAAATGCAAAGAATTCAGCGAGACTTTTCTACTTATAATGGATGTTTAGCCCATTAAAAGGGATTTCTTCAGAGGATAACCTCAGTCAAAACTCGCATGTGAGCCAGTTACTTCACAAAAAAATTAAATACAAAATCGGCCTGCAGCTTTTTTAATAGAACTTGATGCAATGCACAGACGTATATTGCTGGATGTTAGGCTTTTTGTTTGATAACTCGCATGATGATGTGATGAACCGTTCTGTTCTCCAGGGACTAGAATTGAAAGGGCAGATGGTGCACTGTCAAGAATCTTCTTGCCTTCTGTACATTGGATCTCCATCGCTGGACGGATTAGATAGCCTAAATGCTCGAGGACTGTTCATCAGTGACATTCCCCTGCACGATGCTACGAGAGACGTCATTTTGGTTGGAGAACAAGCTAGAGCACAAGTAAGTTGTAACACCAGATCTTTGTAATGCATTCGATGCAGGGCAGACGTTATTTTACGAATGTGGCGGTTTCGACCATCTTTCATTCGGTTAAAAAACCGAGTATGGCTCCTCAGATCAAAATGCTTCATGTCATGTCGCACAATATGAGCTGCGCAACTAAGGATTGATCAATTGGTTCTATTCATCCACCTCAATGCTAAGTCCTACGAATCTTATAAGACCACTCTAGGTTTTCTGCACATTTTTCGTGGTTAGCGCGTATCTTTCAATATTTAGGTACGTTGACTAAATTAGATAATAAAACAAACGGATATATTAATAAAAATCCATGAATGTAATTAATTGTAACTAAAGATGAGACTGCTGAAAAAAACTTGTCTGCGTTCCTTACCATTTTGCAAATCTTCCGCACCTCTGTATTTAGAGAAATAAAAAATAAAAAATTTTAATGGAAATTGGTCGCTAGTCTAAAGTAGGAGTGGCTTTGTTCTTTCCTCTTAATAGAGTAATCGTTTATTTTTTAGGCAGAACTTGACGTTCAACTACTAAATCAGGAAAAATAAATTAGGTGTTATGGACGGAGAGAAGGGCGGAAACTCATACTTTACTGTTAACTTTTTGCCAACAAATAAAAAGTCGCAAACTACACCTGGACTCGAACTGGGGCTCTCCCACTTATTTGTCCAAAATCATAGCCACTCCGCTAGGATAAAAATGAAATCTTTTTTTTGTGGACTTAATATAATTCTTGATTAATTGTTCTTCTCTTCTCTAAAGGTAAAAAGTAAGTTTGCCTCAAGCATGGCTAGGCATTGTAACCATTTCAGTTTTAGGATGCGTTTCGAGCAGCGAAACTGTTTCTGAACCATATTGAGTGGATTCTCGCGACCTTGCCTTATTATACTTACGTTCTATCTTTCCATTGGCCCCTACATCATTCCTTGAAATTTACTAAATTAGTCATATATTTTTTTAGGATGGTCTCAGGCGAAGGATGGATAAATTAAAAAATTCTATCGAAGAGGCAAGTTTAGCTGTAAATAAAGAACGGGAGAAAAATATTAGTTTATTGCACCTGATATTTCCTCCAGATATAGCTAAACGTTTGTGGCTAGGTAAGCTAAAAAATTTTTTTTCACTTTTACTGATAGTGGTTAAAACGACGGCTAAGCAATTTCATTTGTATTACTGATTGTAAGGCAAAGCTGTGACATCCTGGGACGATGTGGCATGAAAACGTAAATTTAGCCTAATCTAACCTTTATCAAGAACTATTTAAATTTAGCCATAGTTCAGCTACATGCGAAAAGAATTCTTGTAAAAAAGTGTTACGAATTCCTAGTGACCAGCTCATAAAAGATACATCACACTACATAGGTAGATGATTAAAACAAGTTTGCTTTTACTGTATCTTGTAACTGAGCGGTACAATGTGCGTGATGAACATGTTTCATGTTCACCAAGCCTTCTGAGGACGTCAATACCAAGTGGTGGCCAATAAACTAATCAAGCTAAAGTTGTACAATCTATGTGTGTGCTCCCAGCTCTTTTCGACTCTAACTAGACTTAAATTATTCTTTTATCTCATTAGGCGAACAAATTGATGCAAAAACGCACGACAACGTAACCATGTTGTTCAGCGATATCGTTGGTTTTACATCCATCTGTTCAACAGCCACTCCATTTATGGTTATAAACATGCTGCAGAATTTGTACACACAATTTGATATATTTTGCGGAAAACTGGACGTTTACAAGGTACTTTGAAGTTGATTAGTATAAAATTGAAATTACTTTTATTGCACACTGTTAATTGTCGTGTTAGCCTCAACAAGAAAGCATAAAAAAATCATAACTGTAGTGGATCTGCTATAAGTGCATGTTTTAGAAACTTAATTTTCCAAGTATGAAGAAAACTAGTTAAATGGAAACTTGAGAAATACACGAGAAGTTGCTACGGTTAACTGTTCGTTGTGGTCAAATATATTTAGAATGCACCGGACCCCAAGCAGGCTCTACGTTGCCCTATCTTAACCAAACTTCATTCAGGAATTCTAAGCGTCAAATTGAGCTGATTTTGGTTTCTGAAAGGGTCCTCATTTAAATAAATTAATTATATTTTCTGTTAATTTTTTTTTGTGTGTGTGTGTGTAGGTGGAAACTATTGGTGATGCCTACTGTGTGGCAGCTGGTCTGCATAGGGTCAGTAACTACCATGCGTTGCAAATTGCTTGGATGGCTCTACACATGATGGACACATGTACCTCGCATGTGACCCACGATGGCAAGCCTATAATGGTAGAATACTGTTTACCTATGATGTTATTAAGCAGCTCCTTTGCTCTAATGAATAAATACTAAAAATGGTTTAATGCAGCGGCTAGACTGGCAAAGCTTCTGTCCAGATGAAGTTGCATTTTCTCTAGAAGCAGCCTTGAAAGCTGACAGTAATGAGAGAACACTGCCCGCAGGCAATGTAGTAGTCGCAACTGGTATTGCGCAGAGAAAGTTACACACCTTCAAGTCCCTTAAAAAAAAAATAAGATTGCTAATGTTTTAATGATTGATGCTTTATGATTTTTAGATGCGCATTGGAATCCATACAGGCACCGTTCTGGCAGGGGTTGTTGGCGTTAAAATGCCACGATACTGTCTGTTCGGACACAATGTTACAATAGCCAATAAATTTGAATCGGGATCAGAGCCTTTGAGGATTAATATCAGTCCAACGACCTTCAAGTTAGTTCCAATTTTACTTACCGCTTATTTAAGTTTTCAATCACGAATGAGCTCCACAAGGAGTTACTTCTAGATGTTGCAAATCTGAGGCAACAAGAGCAGAAATCAAGACCAGTTAGGGCATCCGTCCGATAATCAAGACTGTAAGCGCTCTGTTTAATTAGTTTCAACTTTCCAGGTGGCTGCAGGAGCACGAAGGGTTCCTACTGGAACCCCGACCCAGGGAACGTCTGCCAAAAGAACTTCCTCCTTCTGTTAGCGGAACTTGCTATTTTCTAAACGGGTATATTAACGAAAACGTCTCGCAGGATGCCGCTCTAGGTGATCATATTAAATTTGCTGTTGAACAAATTGGTCTAAATACAATATAGTCCGTCCTTTTTAAAAACAGCAATCAAGTCAAAACAAACCAATAAAAATAAATAATTATTTCTTTAAGAGTTTTCTACTATATTGCTATTTATTTAAGTGTAACAAAAGTGTTGCGTGGTGCATACATTTTAGTTGAATTGTACTCTGTTGTAAAGTTCACTGTTCGGATACAGACCTCTTTGATCGCTTAAATCAGTCACTATTCGGTTGTTTTAGCCGCTGCTTCTTCTTCACGCGTGACTATTAGTCCTGAATTGCAGTGAAAATTGATCGCAGCAAACGAGAGTCACTAGGCTCCGATGAGAACTCTTCCAAATTTTATTGTTCTGTTTCTAGAGTCTATCTTATTTGTTTCAAAAACTACTTCTATTTTACTTCTTCTACTTTAGCAGTTTATAGTAGAGGCTTGTGATTTAACAAAAAGTAAGTTAACGCCTCTATTTTTCTCTTATGATAGTTTAGCGTCCGACTTCGTCCACTTTTTCTTTTCTTTTTTTCAATAGGGAAAGCGCGTCATCTAATGTCATTGGCGCCCGGGGTCATTTCAGTGCGTTGTACGCTTCGCACAGTTTCTTTCGTCAAGAAAACACCCTCCTAAACATCACCAGACAATGTGCTGGAGACACTCCTAGGAAGAAGTGCAGCCTGCTGAACTCGAACGTGGAGCCTCTGCATAAATATATCTGCCTACGGATTGTTATTATGATTGGGGAAGTCAAAGTCACGCTATCAACAGCTTTTCCGGCAACATAGCTGTCTTCACACAACAACGGATCTAGAACAGGACAAAAATCCAGAGTCGGATTTGAACCGGGTGGTCATCCAAATACCGGAATGGGTATTCGCTGTAGTCTCAAAAAGGCGGACAGTAACCTATAGTTCCTCCTAGTCATTTCTTTACAGACTTAATCTAATCTCTTCACGTCACTATGCTTAGTAAGGGAGATAGTTGCTTGGAATCTAAAAGATTTAAATGAAAGACACGGCTCAGCAGCTCTACCAATTCCATATCAGATGACTGGAACATAAGATATTTAGAACATTAGATTGCTGACAACATACCTACTCAGCCATAACGATAAATGCTGTGCCCCATTCTATGCCAAAAAATTGTTTTTGGCTATTCGTGTGAAGGGTGTGTCAGAGCGGGCTACTTCAAGACAGTATCACTGCGATTTACACTTCTCATTGCCCTCTTTCTTTCTCATCACCCGAGCAATGTCAGTTAGTTTTAAGTCATGTAATGTCCATCACACTGGATAAAATTCAAAATTATTTGAATTAATTCAGAATTCAAAATTAGTTGTATTAATACAACCGTATTTTTATCACTATGCTTCCTATTAGTTACCAAGTAGCGATAGAAAATAATTATGGGACACCTGGCTTTTGTTACACTTTAATATTTTTGCATAAAGTTTAGTTTTAAGCACATTCTTCAGCTATTTACTAAAATAAATAAAATATATTATTTGATACAAACACAAAGTGACCAATATATACTGTAAATACTTGTTAGAAACTATGAATAAAATATTAAGTTAGGGAGTTGATATTTTTAAAAGGCAAAATAAACTTAGAGAAAATGCTAATCAAAAAATAAATTCTATCTTCCTAAATAAAATCAAAATATTGATTCTAATCTAAAAAGTAAATATGCTTAAATTTATATGCAACAAAAATAATTAAAAGTATTATTACTTAGCAGAAATCCCTTAGAAATGTTTAAACAAAGTTTTGTTACAAGTACCCAGATGGGTATTTCTGTTTAGTTTCATAGTAAGAGCAAGTGTCACAATTGTGCCAAATTTTCAAAACTGAGTTTTCATGAAAATTCATGATTTGAGCTTTAGCTGAAAATGAAAACGCGGTTTTTAGAATAGAAGGGCGTTTGCGTGTGGATAAGTCACAAACAAATTTTTTTACAATAAACCAACTCTCACCAATACAGACTGAACAAGACTAAAATCTAGAGTAACCAGTACTAACTAAAAAAAACACACACATTGATTAATATTATACTTAACAATTGAATCTTATTTCATCTTTCCACAATTTTATTGTAAATTTGTACTTAATTTTTGTGAAGCTGGAAAACCCACACACCAGTAGTGAGAGCAGTTTCTAAAAATCACTTTTTAGGACTCAGTGATGCTCAAAACATTATTTTATGTTGAGTCTAAATAGCGAAGTTAGTTAGAGCAAGAATATGTAGCAAATTAGAGGTTTGCTAGATCAATGGCAGGTGATTGGTAGTAGCAAATCCATTAGGGTGGTAAAAATTAGATGGCGGTGGAACTAGAAAGAATTAGGGATTGCTTTGAGCACAAAATTGCATCAATAAGCTGCATGAATAGAATGTATATTTTTCAGAGAAATGTCAGTTGTGAGATGCGATGTCCTTGCTAATCTTGTGTAGTTATTGTAAAACACGGTTTGTAATAAGAACTAAACAAATAAAATACTAAAACTAAAGATAATAACAAAATATGAACTAAAGATGATAGGAAAATGTTAACAATTTCTTCATTGTTGTTTTTCAATATACTTATCACTATCAGTGTTTTACACCTCATCTAGATTAAAGCATTTTCGAATTTGTCGAGCAACTTTCTAGTCCAGATATTTCGGACTTTAGTTTACTAAGATTGCTTGTAAAATCAGGAAACGTCATGCACTCGAGTTGTGAGGGAGTTCTATAGAGAACCCCAAAAAGAGATGTCTGTCTTTCTATCTGAAAGCAGCTAACCCCAATAGTTGAAGTAACTTGTACAAGAATTAAACTCTCATTTACAAACAAGGGTGAAATTGTCAGCTGAATTCGTACTATCTTCATTCAATTCACAAATTTTCCACATTTCTACAAACTACTTTTTGTTGTAAATAATACTTACTAGATGTATGTTCGCTTCATTTATAATTTTTGAAAGAAAGCTAAAAAATTCTTACTTTGTTTGAGTAATTCTTACAGTGCTGTAATCAGATTTTATTTTCATCAAGGAAGATTTATTTATTTATCAAAAATCGCTGTTGACTAGTGCATAGTACTTTTCAGTGGGTGATAAAAGTTACCAACCACAGAGACTTCAAGTGCGAAGAATAATTTCTTAGTTCCCTAAAACTGCTATTTGCTCAACAAAAAAAATATTTTTTTTTCTCCCGCCAAAATAATTGCTTATCGCAGTAATTTATTTTTTGCCGGCCCAAGAAAAATATCAGTAAAATACGGTACTTTTGACAATTCCATAAGTGGTGTCCAACAGAACTGGTGGTCAAACCAACCAGTTTGCCAGAATTTTGTAATAAATAATTTAAAATAGGTTCTTATCTCTTCCCTCGGTCGTGCTACAACAATCCTTCAATTACTTCAAATTTCAAAAGTTTGGGCTCTATTTTCTTGTCAGAAATGTCAGCGCTCTAATTGAAGCAAAAATTATTGTCATTAAGGTGAATACAGGTAGAAGGTGTGGCCGTCCAGTCATTGTGTAAATTATCTACCAAAAACCGTACAGTGTGGGGTAGGAGTGCAAGACCATAAATGTCTCTGTCACTCTTCACCTCAGTTATGTCTATTGATATCTAACATCTTCAAGTCCTTTTTCATAAAAATAATTGTTAAACCGCCAAATTTCAAAATTTAATTAACAAAACTATTAAAACTTCTTGAGATGCATGAAGAATCAGATTTTTCTTGTTGTAATTATTGTAGCGAACCTCTTTTTTGTGAACGTTTTTTTCTGTTTTATTTCAATTAAACACAAGTTTTATATGAATTCGGCCTGTTAAGATAGTTTACTTAGAAAGGAAATAAATTTGAAAATATGGCAAAATTGTATTGTAGTTTAATGTTTAATTTGTTGCTCTTGTTAATTGCGTTAATAAATATCCTCAGAAACTTCAGCTTGCCTCTCGGCAATCTCTCCATTCTATTTCTAGTCTAATTACACGGTCTGTGTGTATTACAACACCTAAAAATTTTTATAATCAGACAAATCATTGCACTTTCTTTCTCTGGACGTATTCCGTGTTGGTAGTTATTGAGAATAGCGGCAAGTCTAAATCAGTACCGCTGTCTGTTTAGAAAATAATAAATCAGTAATCAGCGATGAGGCTGTCCAAGGTGGCTCGTGAGAACTGTGTAAGAGCGGCCTAGTTAAGGCTCGATGCAAGCTCAGAAGCTGCTAGGTTCTGAACCCTGCTACTGCAACCTTGGTTTGCAGTGCTCGGAGTTCTGTACTGAATAAGTGCACGGCGCTCATCTAGCACCAACCGTTCATGGCTTATACTTATCATCTTTCATTTTTTCTCGCAGCAAAGATCGTCATGTGTCAATTTTGTTCTTCCCTCTTCAAGTTTCTAACGGCATTCTAGTAATTGTACTAGCCGGTCAAATTGACTAGAAGTTAAGAAAGTCAAACCATGATGTTTAATTGGTAAAAGTTATTTTGGTTTGTTATTCACTCCAAGGACAAATATATAATTAAATAAAATATTTATCAATAAATAACGTAGAGTAAATAAATAATCATAATGAAAACAAAAATAAATTTAATCATGAATGTCTGTGATGCAAATCTTTCTAGGTACTATCTTTTATTATTAAATACAGCTCCAAGAGCGAGTTCTATGCCACAATAAATATAATTAGCTGAAAATTTATATATATATAAATAAATATTGTAATAATGATAACTTAATTGTAATAAAGATAATTTAACCAGCAATAACTTAATGTATACTAAAAAAAAATAATAAATAAATAAGCAAACAAAAACAATGCAGAAAAAATAGATTAGTAAAAAATGAAAATACATTTTTTTATTCTTTACTATTTATCCTGTCCAAACTTTCTAGCACAGCAGCTTTTTCTAAGGATGTGAGGTTTGATTTTTGAAGATTACAGAGTAGAAAAAAATGTTTTGCATGAACACAAGACTTTCACTTACTATAACATACATATATTCGAAATTCTTATATTTTTTTTCTTAAAAACTGAAATTGTTATTTAACGGTTATATGAGCTCAATGTTATTCCATTTCATTATAATAAAACCTAAAAGAGATTGGCCTGCTTTGTAAAAGACATAACTGGAGCCGTTACAATTCTTATCAAATATTATACATGAGTGAGAATAAGCTGAAATGGAAGTTGAAGGAACAACATAACGTTATCCTTTCCACAGATGGATTTTCAGCATGAAATAAAGTTGGTCTATATGTGAGTACACGAAGTTGAAAGACATTCATGGGAGCCATTTTCGCGAAAATCGCAAAAACTTACTTTGATTCGACGAAGTTGAGTAGCATTTCCGGTTGGCTGATTTTATCAAAATTTTAGGTTCCGTGATAGCATCATTAATGTTGGATGAGTGATGATCGATCCACACAAAACAATTTGTAAAATCATTTTTTTTTCCTCAAGTACCTCTAAACGAGTATTTCTGATTTGTAAGCAAAATCCTGTACAATGGCATCCTCCTTTTACGAGAAGAAAAATATAGTAAAAAAAAAAAAAAAATAGGCGTATAAACGAACAGAATATTGAATAATGAAAATTTAATGGAGTTTAATATTAGATTGCCACACCTAACTGTCATCTCTAAAGTTCCAATCAAAATCAACCAACCGCTTTTTACTAACTGGTTTTTTAGCGATTTTCAAGAATTGATCGACTTTATTGGACGATTGTCATTATTAACTTGGCGCACAAGTTTACTGTTCAACCATAGAGCTCCAACCTCTTCTCTTTAAAATATTATTTTCCAGAAAAATGGCTAAAATCCGTTTAAGGCACCTCATTGGTACACTTCCGCTATAAAATACTACAGTACATTTATTAGGCACATTTAAAGCGCTTGAGTACATTATAAACTGGTGAACAGGTGTTAAGTTGAAGCTGATTATGGAAGGATTCTTGCCAGTGCTGAAATTTTGGCATTTTAAGTAGATATACCAGCAACTATGGAACTCTCTGAGTGCGTTCTGAACTTAACTTAGAGAGACTGCATCAGAAATGCAAGAGTTACAGAGAATTCCCAAATAATCAACAAAATGTACAATGTGCATGTGTGATGTGTATGATGATGAGCTAGAGTTTGCCTGTGGGCATGTTGTGTGACTGTTAGGGGTGCAAGTAGCAAGTGTAAGTGTTCTTAGGCTAGACTAGATTTGAAAAATCATATAGCTGATCTTAAAAATACTTTAAAAAGATGAACCTTAATTAAAAAACCAACGCAATAAATTCTCTTCTGTGAACTAAACTCCTTGTACACAGAAAATCATTTATAAGTAAATATTTATCTACCAGCTCTGTCACCTATGTACAAGTTCAGTTTACGGCAAGCCCCCTCAGCGAACAATTTATTCACCTAAATTATTTTATACTTTATTTTGCTGAACATGTAAATAACATTACACTGCCTTAGCTAAACTTTTTTTTTGTAATAACTAACTCCCAAATTAGAATTTTCTGTTGAATAAGAGAGTACGTAAATTTACATCACTTATGTAAGGTGACAGATCATAACTTGACTTACCTAAGATAACAGCGCTATTTTGAAACCTTCGTTATAATGGTCAAGTGTGTGTAGATTTCGTGATAGAAAATTTATTTTCTAATAATTTCAGTATTTATTTTCTGTTTTACCAAAAAAGAAAAATTTATGGTTGTTTAATTTGACTTGTCAAGAAAAAGAGAAATAAAATGAGTTTTTTTAGTAAAGTATTCGGGGGCAAAAAAGATGATAAAGCTCCTACAGCGTCGGAAGCTATTCAAAAGTTAAGAGCAACTGAAGAAATGTTAGTAAAGAAGCAGGAATATCTTGAGAAAAAGATCGAACAGGAACTTGTTATTGTGAAAAAGAATGGCACTGCCAACAAGAGAGGTAAGTGGAATTTGATTCTTTAAAGTTATTAACGTATTCTTTTTTGGAGTTCCAGCATTCTAGTTATTTAATTTCAGCATGGTACAGGCGAAGACAATCCACTCGCTGTTCCTAGTCTAGGCTTCAAGTTCAAAGTTTCACACACATTTCTTATTGAGGACTCATAGCCTTGAGACAGTAGTCAGTTGTGATTGACCAGCTATCCTCTCTTAAATAGTTTAACAATTGTTCTCCAGTAGAACATAAGGTCGTCTTTTATTTTCACTTTTTTTAATTGTTCAGCTTAAAAGAACTGATTGTTAATAATTTCGTTGGTCCTCAGCTGCTCGTCACTTGAAGACACAGTGTTGGAGATGGCGCTACAAACTTCTATCCATTTCTTCATCACTTAGCTAATTATTTCTTTAGCTCGGCCATTCTTACTTTTTATGTTGGTCACAACTGAAGAATGTCTTGAACATATATGAACTTGTGAAAAACCAAAAAACATTTGAAGTCTTATTAATTGTCTTTGTAATTTTAATTTTATAATGTTTTGTATATGTATTATTGCAGTGGCTATTCAGGCGTTGAAACGTAAGAAGAGATATGAAAAACAATTGCAACAAATCGATGGAACTCTAGCTACAATTGAAATGCAGCGGGAAGCTCTTGAGGGTGCGAACACGAATACAGCCGTGCTGCAGACCATGAAACTGGCCGCGGATGCGTTGAAGTCAGCTCATCAGCACATGTAAGTGTCACATTTACAATGCCAACCAATTCAACATTATTTTTTGGGTGTCGAACTATGTTGGTGTGCCGAGCACTTAATGCAGTGCTCTTTCTTAACATGAAACTCTACACAACTGATTTTTCTACTTTAATAAAAAAACTCGCCTTTTAAGAAGTAACATTTTATACCCAGTTACAAGGTGATGGTAGTATTAGGTTTTTGAATTAGGACCCTACTGTCTTTTTCTGAAGTATTCAGGTAGATAGTCCTTTTTTAGATACACACAATGTTTTGTTGTACCCGCATTTCTTGACAATACATTTCAAATGCACGTAAGAGCCTTAGTTGGTATCATATGAATGCCAGATCCTGACAATGTTTGTATCTTATGCGCAGGGATGTAGATGAGGTGCACGGCATGATGGACGACATTGCCGAACAACAAGATGTAGCTAAAGAAATATCCGAAGCTATATCTAATCCAGTTGCTTTTGGAAATGACATTGACGAGGTAAGTTAAAAGCGTAGTTGTGTTTGTGCAGTGGTGAAAAGAGATAGTTCAGCGATTCATATCTAGTCAACATTTGCCCACAATTTTATACTATGTTAGGCAAACAGCCTCCCAACTGCATAATACTTTTACCCTTTTCCGTGCAGTTTTTGACGATCAACTCTTATACAATTTTTCTGCGGGAAGTTTTACAGGTATATAATACTTTTGCGAGTGATGTTAGTTAAATTTTTATCTTCTAGACCAGTGGTTCTTAACGTGAATGAAATCGCCCTCCGTGGGACTTTTTACATTCTGTGGGGCGCGATTGAAGGAAATTGGATGTGTGGAAAAATGAATTGAACATAAGTTTAGATGTTATTATTTATTCGTAGTTATTATTACCTATAGATAACAATTAATTTTAGTATTTCCACGAAGAGACTTTCAACTTAATGAGGATTTCGTTTACTTTTGATATGACAATTGTTTCGCAAGTTTTATTATTATTATTATTATTGTTGTTATTATTATTATTCTTATTAAGACACGTTAACATCTAACGTAACATAGCTTATTCAATGCACAGTTGCCCCATCGTAACAAGAAGCACTCCATCACCGGAGAGTGAACTGTAAGAAGCTCCTAAAAATAGACCATCCAAGAACCGCGAGCTGGATTCGAACTCGCAAACTCCGCGAGGAAAACTGATTCGCGAGTATTTCTGATTTTTTTATCAAGTGAGCAGTTTTAATGGGATCCCACAAGCTCCAGACACAACATTTGGTGGTAACTGTGGGGCTAGGTAACGATATCAAAAAGATCTCATCAGAATGATATGCATTGGTTCCTCGAGTCTCTTATTCCATCAATTATGTTCTGTGATTCTCATGGTGTCGGATAAATTTACATTATAGAACAAGTACTGTTATCCAGAAGGCAAAGAATCTCCCATCGGGCATATAATAGGTTCACCTCAATATTTTAAATTTTAAATACTTCTTAGGAATCACAAAAGCAAATATTGTTAAGTAGAAAATTCAATTTATTTGTGTAATCTGTAGTTTTTAAATGAACCATTCTTAATTGCGGCTTGTTTGACTAGTTTCGTGTTGTTTTTCCTACATCATTTCCTAGCAAATGTATTCTTATGTTTTTTTTTTCAAGGACGAACTGGAAAAAGAACTGGAGGAATTGGAGCAAGAGGAGCTGGATAGAGAACTTCTTGGCACAGGCCCCACCACAGACCAACTGCCAAGCGTGCCAGCCACGCCACTGCCTTCCAAAACAAAGACACCAGCAGGTCAGTGCTTAATATTTGAAATCTTACTTGTTATTATGTTCTGGCGCTCGCTTGATTAGTGCTAAGACTGCCTGTTGCAGTTTTGAAAGGAAAATTTCTCGCCTTAGTTTTGGTTGACCGGACGAAGTTTTAAGTACAATTTGTTAGTTGGAATTGTAATAAAAGCAGTAAGATAAAGTAAGGCGTGACTTCAGTGTGCTGTTAGAAAACTTTAATTGTGGTTTGTTGTAGCGTCAGAAGAGGACGACGAATTGAAGCAGCTGCAGCAGTGGGCCTCATAACTGTGCGCTGCACAGCCGGTGTGCTAACTATACGACCTTCCGCAGTCAACTTAAACTTAAAAAAAAATCAATAATTATTTTTAAATTTTTGTGATTAGACCTGAATGACATAAAAGCACATGGTTTTAATTGTTCAAAACAAAAAGAGTTGCTGATGGAAATTAAAATTACAACCTTAACAATGTTGTATGCTTAACGCCCTCATTTTTTTTTTTTAATGAAATAAATATTTAAATAGTGAAAAAAACGTGTTACAGTGTCTTAAGTCTCATAATAAATTAGGAAGCATACATTCTAATAATTTGTGATATGTGCGAATTGTTTGGTTTGGAGCTGACAAAACTGCACCCTCTGCTTCCATACCACTCCTGCATAACTAAGAATCATGATTAAAAGATCACTGTAATATTTGAGGAAAATGGTAATTTGCTTCAGTATATCTATAATGTCTTTATTATGTATATAAATAAACTATTCACGCTATGGTAAATAAACTATATATTAATAACTACTTTTAGCTTTATTAATCTTATTAAACAGACAAATCATCATGTTCTAAGGTAATATGGTCAGCGTAGAATCACCACCATGGGACCGCATAACGCCAACACGCTGACATTTTTTCTACTCCTCTTCCTTGATTTGAACTTACACTTGCTTAAACTGGACTGTCTGATCCGCTGGAACTTGCCTCGAAATTGTTTGAAATAAAAACAATGGTTTATAAGGTGCCACTAACCGAAGCGGTCGCTGCGAAGAAAGTATGTAACTGTGAATTACAAAAGTATAGCTAAGAGAAAAGAGTTGAAAGACGTTACCAAAAAATTAATTAAAAAAAAGTCAAACTTCTACTTATTAAATCCGTACTTCCGCTTAACCGATTTTTTCAAATAGATACTTTATCAATGAAAACATCAATATTACAGCTGGTACCAATATGGCACCTTTAACCGGATGATTATGGTTGCATTTCCTGATCTGAAACGAAATACAAAACATGATCTGTCATTTGTCCGATAGATTTTTAATCGAGTGGTTGAAGTATTGAACTACCACGAACCTCACTCACACGGTGACTCTGACCTATGCACGCTTTCAAAATGAGAACTCAGGAAGATATTTACACTTTCTAACGTTGCTCAATATTATCGAATTCAGAGATCGTTTTTCAACACTCACACCTATCTAAGCATTGAGAATGCTTAACGTTAAGGACAGGCTGGTATTAATGAGGTATGCCTGCTAGGTATAGGTAGGTCTTTGATAAATGAGTTCGGAGAATAGCATTTAATAATTTATATTGGTCAATTCGTAAAATGTTTTCAGAATGTTTGTTAGTTTGTCACAAAATCACTGCCATTGTACTTCTTTGCTCTTAGTATATAGTCTTCTACTTTTCTAAACTTCTACTGTTTTCAATTACCTGTTTTCTTTAATGAGTTATGCATGCATCTCCAAAACGGACTTCCCGCTAATTTTTTTTTATTTCTTTCAGCGATATAGTAGCTATTTTATCATTATTGATTTACTTTCCATTTAATATGAATTGTATTTGAATGCATAAGGCTATTTATTATAACTAATGTTTATGCTACTAAATATTAATATTATAATTTAAACTACGAGTTCCATCAATCCAACACTCGCACTTGGTATTTACCATAGTAAAAGCTTATGGCGTGTACAGCACACGCTATACCAAATATTTTACGATTCCATTTCAATGTTTCCGATTTACGATCCATTTACGATTTTAAAATTTCAAATTTTACATTTTCATGGTTTCTTGGAAATGTTAAATTGAATGTTCATAGATTTCGATTTATTTTCATTTTGAATTAATTATTTCATGTGACATTGCGTTGGCATTGGAATTTCTACCGTCATAAAAAAATCCATAAAAAATTATTTGTATCTTGTTGCGGTAATTATATTTTATTTATAATCGGAAACACCTGTAGGCATTTCAAATTCTTATTCCACAGCATGCCACATCATACAGGATTAGAGTGGACGCTCACCTAACCCATTTCGAAGAGTTTGGCGACGCAGCCAATCTGACGCCCAAGCGTCCACTAGTTATAGCTTCCAACTAACACAGAACTCCAGGAAATATAGCAAACAATATTTTCAAACACTTTATTGTGAATTAAGGCACACAAGTGTAAAAATGGCACCATATTACAAAGTATGAAAAACAATTATTATTTACTTTAAATACTGAAATTATAAAGTACAAATTTTAAAAATCTATAAAACAGAAGAAAAATATACATCCTTTAAAGTTACAATATTAATTTAGAGAGAGGGGGCAGCAATTTTTGAAAATACAAAATTTATATCAATAAATTTGACAACTGTTATATTTGTGAAAAATTAAAAACTATTGTAATAATAGGGTGGACTGACTGTAAGGCACTTCCTGCACAATGCTTCTACATTAGGAAACACGCCAATACCACAGCCATAACAATGCAACACAACAATTAAACAATACAAAAATACAAATTATGGAAATATTAGCTGAATAAAAAAAAAGAGTGAATTCACTTGCAACTACTGGTAGAAGGACACAACTAACCCGGAAGTTACACTTACTAAAATTTTGGTTTTTGGTTCTCTAAAACCTTTTAGTCACATTTCCAGTAATTAGTCTGATCTTGTTGAAGCAGTGGTTGCTCCTTATGAGGCCACTGAATAGTTTTGATGCTACGATTATCCTTAGGGGACTGTTCGATAGAAATGTCATGTTGATTGATTTCCCTAACCAGTCTGTTACAACTATTATAAATGGAACCATTGCAATATTAGTCCCAATTGTCAGACAGCAAGCTAGAAGGTGATTACAGGGACTTCGGGACTCTCCTGACCTTGTTATCAGTTTAATGTTTTGTTTAACCTTTCTGTGCAAGAGGAATAACTTGCAATGTCTTGAGCGTTACCTTGCGCCACTGAATTGAAGAATACTGAAAAAATCTATTTTAAAAAATCCAAGCGAACATTGCAGAAGTAAGTGAGAAAAATAGTATGTTCACAAAACGCTTTTAGAAGAGAGGCGAGGCTGGTTAAAGTAGTGTGTCCGGCTAGAAAATGGACTTCAATTGTTAGCATCTGGTAATGTTTTTTATTTGTTGAAATCTCTGACTGAAGTGAAGTAGGAAGATTTGGCCATATAGATGGTTGAAGCCAAGACGAAAGAGATTGAGATTTAGAGAAGAGTTTAAGTGAATAAACCATACGTTTTTTCAACGTAAAATCAAGGCTTAACCAAGGTAATCAAATCCAGCAAGCAATCTGAGGGAGTCAAAGTGCTTGTTAAATAAACTGACTTACCACTCATCTTAACGAGTCCATAATTACCAAAGCCAGAGGAAGGATAGCACTTCAAACACGAGCCACCAGAAAACAAGTTTACCCTACGCTGTTCTAGCTCCGACACAGAGAAAAGAGGGAGTGACAGAATTAAACTTGATATTGTAAATTTTGGTGAAGCAATAGGAAGCTAGCCATTCTGTTAATAGGCCTCAAACCATAAAAGGTCTCAGACGGAAAAATTGTCGCTCGCAAACTAGATTCTAGAGACACGAGATGAGTTAACAGGTCTGGGGCGCCGCGTTGCTGCAAACTTGATATTCCAGGCAAAGCCAGGTCTATCCATCTGCGGTTCGAAGAGAATCCAGCATTCTTAACATAACTAAGATCGATTAGCTGATTAGTCCTGGACTGTTGAGTCTGAAGTCGACTGTTACACACAGAGCGCTTGCAAGCGAAGTCTCATACCTCACCTAGGTGCTGTGTGCAATATAAATAGTTACAAAAATAAAACTAAAAATAATGTTCCTATAGTCGGTAAGTACCATCATAGTTCACAAACCTTCTTCCCCCAACACACTAAAGAGATCAAAAAGTCAGGAATTTAATTTTTGGATAATAAATCCATATTTAAGGTATTACACTAACTTAAAATGCAAGAAATAGGATATCTATTCTGCTTTATGGCTTTGGCATTAATTCTTTTATAATACAAAACACTTACAAAATAAAATAAAATACAAAATTGGAAGGCGCAGGTCCAAGCGGTAAGATTGATAGGCCAACTTTATGTTTATTTAATTCGGTTTAGATGCTGCCAATCCCGGCTATAGAAAACACATTAAGTTAAAAAAGTGGTTTTGTATTGATCCTGAACCAAAACTTTGGATTTAGGGTATTTTCATTGACAGCATTTCTATGAACTTATTGAATTTCAGTGTACTTATAGTGGAAGATTGCCTACTTCCGAGCAACTCAGTACGGAAACGACCTTTTCTATTTCAGTATTACAGGATGATCTGTTTCTTAGATTTTGATGAAAAAGACCACTTTAAGGATACTGCGCTGCAAGAAGACAGAGCTCTATTTTTGTTTAGAGATTTAATTTTATTCTCTACTGAACATATAAATATTCTCCTTCAGAAATGCAGCAGATGGATAGATGTCCTTCAATCAGTGTGAAATTTCAGTTGAAATTTTTACCCAAACTTCAACTATAGTTTCCTTTCTTTACTTTTTCATTTCTACAATAGCATTGTTGGGAATCCTTCTTTGCTGGAGTGTTGCCAGTAAACTAACTAAATGCATGATGTAGAGAACGGACAGAAAGTTAAGGATTTCTTAACTCGCTTTAAGCAGAATCTAGGAAATTCTACATTTCAGGAGGAGGTTTTAAAAAATCAAATTTGTGTTTGGTACTGAGCCTTCCAATGTTCAGAGTAAAATAAACATAACTCTTCGCAGGGTAGCCTCAAAATTAATAACTAAAACAAAATTTTAACCAATCACACACATTATGTGCTCACATTTAGAGATTGCACAAACACTTGTTCTTAGAAAACATTTAACTGGATTCAAAAATAAACCACTCCACCAACCAACACAACCAAAAATAAGCTTTAAAATAAACAAAACTTAAATGTAATAATTTTAAACTCTAGAATATACAAATAAAACAAATTTTTGGTTTGCAAACATTTGACTGTAACTAGAAAGTTAGATCGCACACACCTTTCAGATTGTACTAACACATTAGTTCACGTAAAAGACAACTCTGCAGAAGTTTGTTGAGGCCGTTTTGGGAGCGCAGAGAGTGCGAAAATGCATCAATACCTGCATGACATTCCCTTCCTTTAAACTCAGACTTCCTTTTCTTTATAAAACCTAAGGTTTAGCTGACAAATTTTACAACAAAATCTATTTGCATTAATCTCAGAATATGAATTTGACTGCAAGCGTTCGAAGTAAAAGAAAAAACAACTATGCTACAAACGGTCAGAAAAAATAAAGGCCAGCCCGCTGTGAGGGGCCTGCACTAGCGGAGTACCTTGCTGAACGCCACAATTCGGGTTCTTTTTGTACCAATCCTTAAAAATCAGTTCTGTAACAACATTGTTAAAATCATAACTTCATCTACTTAGATGTGCACGATCTAGCTGCAACAACGCACATCTTACAAAACTTCCAACACATCAATTTTGTACTTTAAAAATAATAATAAAACCGAAAATTCAGTCTTCAGGAATTTTTTTTTTTGTTATTTTAAAAAATTGAAAATAAAATAACAACTAAAAGTAGCAGCAGTGCGCAACAAATAAATATTTCAATAAAACTTTTAAGAGATTTGTTGCTTAAAGAATATTTCAGCTTGCCCTTCACAGCTGGAACCCTCTAATTTCAGAATACAAATAAAACAAAGTTAACAAATGATTTTTTGGTTTTAAACAACAATTTCCACAATAAGTTTAAATTACATGGGAATGCTGTGGTTTGCGGAGACAGTCTTACTGAGTGCTCAGAGAAGCAAAAACCAAGACATAGCTTGCAAACACAGCAAAAATGCAAACTGATCTAAATATTAATTTAGAAAATAGTTTCAAAAATACAAAATGGTGGTGTGGTGCACTCTTTTCCCTCCAATAATAACATTAAGTAAATTGACTGTTTTGTAATTTTTGACAAAAATAGAACAGTTACAAATATTCTAAATGGAACTAGGAAGTTTTTAAGAACTAGAGGCATATGTTTTCTTACTCCAGGTTTTTGGAACTCACTGCTGCTAGACACCGGCTATCAAATATATATTATATATATATATATTTATTTATAATTTCACAACACTGGCGAAACGCTTACTATGTACGTTATACATTACAAACAACCCGACTGAGCCCTTAGCTGTTTCTCTGCTTCTTGCTAATAATCTGAATGCAGAAACATTAACAAACGGAAAATTTTTAAAAATGAGAAACAGCCTAATTTAGTTCATCTAAAATGCTTGCTTTTTCTTCTTTCAAGTTTTGAACCCTGGTTTGTTGGGTGTTGGCCTTACATAACACATCTCCATATTATGACAGAGCTACTGATGAGGTCACAAATCCATGCCGAAGTGGTTGGCAACTAGAGAAAACGAGTTTTTAAGAGCCGTACTCAACAAACCCGGGTTCAAAATTATTATTTCATATATATATATATATTCTCTCCGGCTGGCGCAAATTTACCACCAACTGTTAATTAATGTTCTTACAAAGTTTGTTGACAAGTAGTTTTGAACCTTTACAAAGTTCCACTTTACATATAACAGATATGTGTAAGGAAATTATTTTAACATATCTTTAGCAAAAATTTGTGTAAAAGGCTGCAAAAAGCAGAATTATTTTTTTACAGAGTGACCACACCTTGTATTACAGCTTTTTAAAAAATAAATTCTACAGAATACTTGAATTTATAAGAACCATTCGCGGAACTATTTTACGTTCTTTATGAAAGGGCGACGAGTTGCAGGTCCACCTAGAGTTGCGGCACGGAATCGTCTTCAACAGAGTGTGTTAACAGACCGGTATCGGACAACACACTGTTTGCTGCATGGGAGCTCACACAGTGGTTGGACTCATATCGGTCCTGGATCACACACAACCTAGTGAAGGCCTCGAACACGAAAGCCATTAACTCTATTCTAGCCGCAACTCCCGACTCGCCTATCAAATTCCATCTTTACTTTCATCACATTCATTTTTGGTTATACCGGGCATTTTCTTCACATGGAAATCACGTTATGCGGCAGGAGCAAGTGGACTGTTTGCGGCAAGCACAATATGTCAAGTATCGTCATCAAACATCACCTCCAAAGAAGGAATGCAGATGGAATGAGATTGACGAAGTCGGTCATCGGGCACTAGGTGGAGCTCTGAGTACACCCCCGCTTCCAACTCAAAATAACCTTTTACATTATTAACAAAAACTTACCAATATTATAATAAACAAATACGGTAACTAACATTGGAAGATTTGTTTTTTACGATCAAAATTTATTTTGAAATTCCCAAAAAAATAGACATGTTTGGACATGTTCACAAAGGAGAGTTGGAATGTTGGATCAGAAGAAAACAAAAAAGCTCTTCTACTGACAGCACAGTTCCAGATACTATCAAGTATTGATAGAAACAAGCACCTTGTTCCAACTACTTGCAGTATCCACAGCGTTTACCCATACTTATTACTACAGTTACATATTATTTTTATACAGGGTAGCTTCAAAACTGAAATAAAACAAAAGTCTTGAACACTTACAATTTATATTTTAAATTTTTTCTTCTTTATTTTGAGCGTATTTTTAAGTTCAATAAGTACATTAAATTTTGGGAGGAATGTTTACTTTCTGCAGAAGAAACTTTGGTCCACAGTACATTCTGTTTTCTCAATCAGTCGATTGAGGATTGAGAGACCTTGACCACATTCTACCTTTACCACACATGTTTATAATCTGTAATTGTAGAAACCAACTGTTATTGGAGATGTTAACCTAATAGTTCCAACCCAGTATCCTTGTTCTTTCCCCTGCATTCTCTTTATTTACAACAAATGTGCACGTTCAATACAGCAGCCACTGATATCTTGGGCTGTGTGCACCAAAATGCAAGCTACCTCCCATCTTCACAATAACTAATCAACCTCAACTTCTGCTTATCTTAGTTCAAGCGCTTCTTCAGCTTTTACTGGACTATCATATTGCACGCAATACTGGGCAGATTCACTAAATTCATACACAAAACTGACTAGATTCCAATTAACTTTACAAAATTATTTTTAAGTAAGAGCCCCTCCAAAACTCTATTACCTGCCATCCATCCTAAACCTGCTTTGTCAAATCAACCAATGCTACTCTTACTACCCCATATGGGTGTTATTCTTAAGACAAGATTTTAATATTCCTTCAAAATACCAAATCAATATTGTAACCAATAGAATGCAAGCCAGTCTTAAGTGCAAAACTGATGTACCAACTAATTACATTTTATTATGTATTTGAGTATAAACTTGTGGTATCTGTAGAATGTAATCAGTGTTGTGAATGAGAGAAACAATGTGATGGAACCTTCCAAGAAGATTTATTCAAACTTGTGTTTGAAGAACGCCAACTTTTATTAAAATATTTAAATATTTAAACAATCAATATTTTATATTAAATAGATAATATATATTCAAATAAAAATAACCGACACATACTTGATTTGGAAAATCAATAAACTCTATTTTCTTAATATTTTAATAATATTTATATATATATTTAACTTTATTGAAAATATTTACTATTTAATTTTTAATAAATTTGTTTTTGGTAACCAAAATCTCTACTTAAATCTATACACTTACAATTCATTTAGTTTGATAAAATATCTCATTTGTTATTCAAATTTTTATTTATTTAGTTCTAAATTCTATCACTTCAAACAGATTATTAAGTACTACTCCATGTCGCTGCTCGCTACCTGTCAACAGCTCAGCAACAAACTGAGCGCCACCAGTTTTATGGGATGTTGAGGCGCTCAATACAACTTTTAGTACTCTGCCTCCTACATGGCAAACTTTCGTCTGATTTGCATGTGTATCGCGAATTTCACCCGAACCACTGATAGCCAAACCCAACAGTGAGGTCTGCGCACATTCAACCTCTACATTTTCCCATAGAAACAACTTTCTAATAGGAAAGTCCATAAAAACATTTTGGAGGTGGATAAGCCGAAGCCTGTAAAATCTGAGCTGGGCATACACTTTAAGTTCTGCACATTCTTGAAAACAGCTCAGCAGAGTCTCTGATGTAGAACATACCAGCGTCAACTGACTAACTGAACTGTCACGGAATCACAGATCCAAATACAACAAAAAATCTGTCTCATCATCAATAACATCATGGGCCGTTCATCTAGTCTAAACACAATTCTACCTGATTGTGAATTCATTACAAAAGAGACGTGACGTGACTGAGACTTCCACACAATTTTCCTCTGAATGAACTGATAGAAATTAAAGTCCCGGGTAAAAAGAAATTATTGTAAAAATTTCATATAATTTTATAAAAATATTTGTTTAGTTTCTAAAATTTATTATTTTATTTTATTTTGGTAATGATATATTGTATTAAATTTATATTACACATTTATCTACATAGCGATATACTACTGTTAGGTTAGGTTGACCACACAAAGAGCATCAAATAGAAATCTTTAAGATCAGAGATATCTGGTGTGTTGCTCACTGTACATTCAACAAAGAATAGCTGCAGCTGGACATGCGAGTGGGGCCTCACTTCACTCAACTAGCCTGCCTGTTCCAGCACAATAACCATCTTTAAAATCCATGAATTAATTTGATCAGAAAACTGATCTCAACTTTTCCTTTCAACTGCCAGTTAGTTTATTAATATCACAGGAGCATCTTAAAATCTCCAAGCTGAAATGAGAATATGGTTACAAAGATCTAGACCAATTCTAGGAATGGTTACCCATACACAATGCCACAATTTTGCTTAAAAATGCAGATTTTTAAGTTATATTTCTTATAATATGGAGTATTTCTTTTACTACTACAGAGTGTAAACGAAATCTAAGAAAAAAAAAAGATTTGGCGAACAAACTAGCTTTCAGCACCTATCAGCAACTGATCGATTAATCCATAAATTTCGGCTCCTCAAACCGAAACTATAGGGGCAGAACAATCGAAATAAACCAAGCTGACTGGTGGTGGATTTGTTAAGATTACTGCATGGCAGGCTGGTTGCGGTTAACTGGCTAGGAAAAGGAGCTTAATAGACTAAGAAAGTTGAAGTACAGTAGGTTTCTGTTTTGAAAGAGAACTCAGCGACCTTGCATACAAACCAGGTCTTGCTATATATATGTTAGGTTCGCCTACACTGAACACATAATCATAGCCAGTAAAGAGTGGCCAACCTAAAAACTGTCTAACCATTAATACTCTCGATACTTTGGTCAGAGGAATGTTTTAATTTTAAAAAAGTATTATTTTTATTTTTTTTATAGTTATTTGTTAAAAAAATAATCTTTATATATTTCTTTATAAAATGGTCAGGTGAACTCGATCTTAAGTAGGTACTGCGAATATAGTTTCAAACCTGGCATCTAAACCCGGTATGTTAAAATAAAACGTTTTTAGAGAGCAATTCTTTGATAGAACACTCTGGTAATCAATTATTCAATGGTAGTTATTCCTAATACATTCATAAAATACACAAATTTAAACTATAATTACAAACACTATGAATACATCTGGTGAACACACCGTCCAACTGTTTCCTGCAACCTATTGGTGGCGTGTCACCTGACATTCTCCTTCGCTAGCAAAATTGAATTTGCCTTAATTAAATTTCATGAGGAACAATAATTTTAGAAAAAGGTGTCTTCACACAGAACAGTTATAGTTTGCTGGCAGTCAATGATAGTGCCAGCCTACAAGCACTTACTAATACCCTCTATAGAGTACGCCAAAGAAGTCGGTGCCGATCAGGTTTAGTAAAATTCTAACTATAATTTTTTCAAGTGCACTACGATTTTGTATTGCATTATACAAACATTGTGTGAAAGGTAATTGTAAATTTTGGGAGAAATCGCAGGTCTGAGGTAAATTTTGGGAAATATACAGAAGATGGTTGGCACCAAGTGCAATCTGATTCAACAAAGAGGAACAAAACTGGCAAAAAAAGGATCCGTAATCATCGATAAACTGGCGCCACAACTTGGCTTTTTTTTTTCAAAAAACTTTTATTTCTTTTTAAGTGTTGGCCAAAAAATGGGAAGCGATTTGAATGAGCACCTTCACCAAAGTGCACAATCACAATCCGAGAGAACCTATGGATGTATTAGCAGTAACCAGGCTCATGGCAAGGTATATTTGTTTAATTCAATATAAAATTTGATATAAGTTTACACAACTTTCAGACGTCAGAAGTAGTGTGCTTTTCTAGTTGATGCCTAGTGCTGTAAAGCTGTACTCGTCTTCTGTTTTGTGAGTTGCTTGGCATTTGTTTGCAGCTGGGATAAACCTAGCGGAAAGCACATTTTATTAAGCAACACCAAAAAAAACACCATCGCGGGGATTTTGTACCGCGGTGCTAATGACAACTTAATATTGTGACTTTCTCTATCAATCAAGGCTGATGTAAACTGGAACTTACAAGAGAGATGCTACCACTGAACGGCACCTGGTCTTCAATGCACTGCTTTGCTCATATAGAAGGCAATTACAGCCGAATTACAGTATTACAAGCAGCTGTGTGAACACACTTCAGAGACAACAGAACATATCACCAAAACAAACCTACCCGTTTATACATTCGCTCGGCCACTTGCCAATTATTTATCCTGTTCCACTGAGTTATATGTGAAGCAGCAATGGAACAGCAGCTAAGGAGTCGGACACTATTAAATAAAACTTATCTTCTCTAAATTTGATTCTGGTAAAGTTGTGAAAGTCATGTTACTTTATGGCCGAGCTAAATAAAATAAATTAAAATATAATAATAATAATTTTAAACGTATTTACATGATAGGATATTGTCTAATGAAAGTAAACAACGCAAGCAAACAAACCACTTGCATAAACAAAAAACCACTAGTATTTACATGAGATTCAACCGCTTTTTTCTTTTGATTTCTTTTTCATTTGTTTGTTTGATTTTGTATTTAAATCGCCGATCCATTGACGTCACAAGAGAGTTTACAATTCTATTCTACTTTGTGACCAGCAGTGCCAGTTTTAGTGATCCATTTTGACTCGGGAAGTAAATGCACGCAGCTGTCTACCATCCCTTCTTCTAAACACAGCAATCCTTCTTTAATAATCATTTCAGTTTATTTTGTTTTTGATGGTTAGTATTTAAAGAACTTTTGAAAGATATTATTGCAAACAAGAGAAGAGCAGAGAGTAGCCAAAATCAATTGTAAAGGCCCATAAGGTGGCTGTTAGGCAGAGATTGGCAGGTCTGTTTCACGTTTTATTTTATTTTTTTTATGCAAGTGATTTAAAACAAAGTAAATCTGACAGTATATAAAAGTAAATACAAAAGGAAAAACTAGTTGGCACTCAATCGAGGTCAGTGAAATGACTTGAATGGTGGTAGTAGTTTCGAAAACCTGGTACATGCGGTAAATGTACCAGAAATTCGTGATCCTTAGGCGTCAAAGTTGGTACAGTAGGGTCGTAGGATCCGGTCGCTCTTTGGTAGGCCCGGTGGTGAGCTCGACGCTGCACCAACTCCAATCTGCGGTGTCCGGCCGAGCGATCATGTCTAAACATCTCCTCTTTGGACAGATAGCTTTGCCCACACAATAAACAGTGATGTATTTCTACATCTACTTTCTCATCATTACTATCATCTCTATTACAATCCTGCAACAAACAAAAAATATATGTTTGGGATATCAGGGTCACATACTGTCAAGTAATTGTACATTCAGAACTACAAAGTACTTGAGAAAATTTGCTCATAAGTAAAATAGTGCTAAACAGTAACGTCACAGAAGTGGAGCGTGATGGCAAGAGCTAGCTGTCAGCAGGTACACAACGACATGAGCTTGACCCGACATGGAAATGCCAACAATTCTAACCTATCATGCGCCAACTGCTTAGAAAAAAATACTTTTTTATGACACTTTTTAATTCACCTGGCAGCTCTTTTGTGGCATCAATACGCAAACATATAACTGGGTGCTGGAACAGTCTCATATTGTTCATGTCCAACTTCAAACCCGAAAGCTCCAATCTTGGAGTTTGTCTAATCTACCTTATTTTCATCTAAAATTGATATCGTTTGTTTCACTATCTGACCTAGTTCCTAAATTACAACACCCACTTTTGAAAAGTTAAATTACTCGAAAAAAAATTTCACAACAAAAGTGGTTTCTTGATACGAATGCAAGTAGCACAATGCCGCAGCCAGAAAACAAGAAAAGAAAACCGAGGTTTGCTATTGTTGAATATACTGTAATCACATATTCCTCGTAACGAAAAAAACAAACAAAAAACCTAATTTGCTCAATCCTTATTGAAGCAACAGAATTGATACTTAATATTTATAATTGTGAAATGGATTCTAAGCGGCAGTAATGATCAATGTTCGGACAATCGGAAAATGTTGGGCAAAACAGGAAAGGTTGTTCTTAACGCAGGCAATAGTGAGGTTGATTCATTCAATGAGCCGCTAATCGGGTGGAGTATAAAAAATAATAGCACTATTTCCGATCAACATTCGTTTAACTGTACGACGGACTAATTCAATGAATGTGCGCGTAAAGAACAATTTGAGTAATTCTTAAATTCTTTTGAAAGGAGCTCGGAATTCTCTTCAGAGGGAATGAATTACTAGATTCATGCTAGAAGCTTATTCCGCCCAATTTTATTCCATTAATGAATTGGTATGTGTCATGCAGTTCAGTTAATGTAGAACCAACTTCATTAGACTGTAAAAACAGTTAACTGTTAAAACCAGAATCAGGACGATAATGAGCCGAAAGTCTAACGATAATCAAATATGAAAAGCTCCGATACATGCACAATTACATTTCTATAAAACTAACAGAAAATGTAAATTAAAATTTACATCATTTATACAATAAATTGAAGTTGTGCAAGTGTTTGGAGACATGGGAGATTACTTCTTAGTAGATGCTTAAATGTTGCATCGATTGTGCCTCCACCTTAACCAGCAGTGGGTATGAGAACTATCAGAGAGGCAACTCTGCACATCCCGGACTTGTAGACTCATTGAACTCATCCAAACTGAGATCTTATCTTGAGCAATAAGTCCGCAACTGCTCACACATAAATGGATAAAAATCCTAAATTGATTTCATTATTTAACCTAGCTACTTTACTTCTGCTACCTAGATTTCTGAGTAGAAAAAGCAAGTGGTGTTTGAAGGAATGTGCAAAAAAGCAGATCATTAAGTTTTCGTCAAGTTGAGCCTCACCACCACTGTCCAAGGGTATTTATCCAGACCACTTTTCTTGGCCCAAATGCTCGTCCCATCGATCCATAGATAATACCCGTATATTTGCAAGCTGTGACAGATGCAAAACCCACACACGCAACTCAACATAGCGAATCAAACTCAATATTTTAGCATGAAATTTATTAACATTAAAAAAATACTACATCTTTGTTTTAAACCAAACTAGTGTGCATAGAAAATTTGTATTAATTAAGCATGCATAGTGTAGGGTGGGTTGTTTTGTTGAAATAATGAATATAATAATGAAGAAGGACGGTTGTGGAAGTAATGGCGCAGAGTCCACGTGATCGAGTGAGAGACCTAAAGCGTCGCGAGGACCACTTCTTGGTTGCCTGACATCGCCAGGCTGCAACTTTATCATTCTCAGTAACTAAACTTTCAAACCTTATTCATTACTGTACTACAACATGTATAAAAAAAATATAACACAAAATACCCTCTATTAAATCTAACAAAGTTAAAGAAATCATTAGTTGAGGTTGATCTGACATGTGGTGATCAGAATAAAGGAGTTCACTAATATCTGTGCACTATGGAGAGTTAGCTGCATAGTTTCAGCATTAGTCAGATACTTGAAAGAAACTTGGTCACTATTCACAAGCTTCCAACAAGCTAAACTCGTTACCGATTTCCCAGCTTACATAAGACCAAAAAGAATTCACATGAGTTGCTATTAGCAAGACGGGCACAGTAATCTATGACATGTGACTTGCAGGTTATAGAGAGGCTATTCACTGCCACCTTAAAGTTCTGTTGTGGCTTCCGAGAATGACATCATCTTCATATCATGTAAATAGTTTTTGAATGTGTGTGGCGGCGAGTTGGGGTTGGCTAAACCCTAACTATGCATAAAGAATTACCCATTTGTGTTTTTGTTGGGATTTCATAATAGGTAGATAGTTCGGCGTGCTGCGCTATAGTAGTCATCTCTACCAGACAAAGATGTAGATCTGCACAATATTGAAAGGGTTAGACAAGATAGAGGGAAATGTGGCGCTTGGCATTATTGAATATAGAAAGGATGTTATACTAAGCTAATAGGTTCTTTGCTGAAATAGAACCTCGTTTGAAGCGTACTGGCCAGGTTCTTTCCATTCCATCAGTTAACAGTTTTTTCTAGAGAAAACTAAATCTGGACTGCATTCTGGTTCAAGAGGAATTTCAAAATATATGTAGTTGGACAAGCAGCATGATGCACTGAACACTTTTCTTATCAAAGTGTGCAAAGTTAAATGCTGTGGATCCTGAGATCAATGAGGCAGGTATCTTATGTCTCCCAGCCAAATAAGAGCCATTACTTCCCGCCGACCCTCGTGAAAAATAAAATAAAAATACACTTATTCGCATAACTAGGTTTTGGTTTGTTTAATCGATTCTATGAGCTCACCTGCGTTGTTGCGTTCTGTTGATTGCCTTTCACTGAAATGTCATCAATACTTCTAGTTTTTGCGGTAAAACCATTATTATTTAATTTATATTTTTCAGTCTTACGTAAATAGGCTAAGAAATTGTCTTGTTTAGCGGTGACATTCTTCAAATAAGACATGTACGCTGTGTTAGTTCTCTTGATCACTAAGTTCGGTATTGGAGTTACATCGTTTTTAACAATTAGATGCGACACAGTGAGCAATGTCTTAGACACAGATAGGCTGGCCGCTCTGCTCGAACCTGGCGAACATGTCCTCTGGTCCACCTGACCATTCATGATCTCAATTAGTTTGTATTCCCTAATCATGTTTCTTTGTGAAGAAAAGAGCAAGTGAGAGTTCCATCTGTGTTCTACTCTTGGGCCGACATAACAGAGTATCAGAGCATCGGACAAATACCAAAATCGGACTTGCTGCCCGATAGTTTTAAAAGCTCTTACCATACGTCATTACGAACACCAAATAATATACTAGAACTGCTAAGTTCTTCTCGGAGAGATTAAAGGCACGCTTGAAGATAAAACCGAGATGATAAGTGTAACTTATGATGGGCATTAGGTATCACCGCATTCCACATGCAAGCACTCGCAAAGATTTCAGTGGGTCGGTTTTTTTACTACCTGAGTAAAGTTCTGAAACTTCGTTTGTAAGTCGCTGGTCTATCAATGTAGGAATTTTTCCGAGTTAGTCTTCTTCGCACGAAATTTCCCTAACCATCTTTATATAGTCCGGCAGACAAAATACTTTACAGCAAATGTTTCGACACGCGTGCCACACTAAGTAAATATTCGTTTTATTTGGTATCGTTCAAAAACTACTCGAAGACGATCCTCTCTCTCGCTGTGTGTGTATATATATAAGTGTATTGTCCATTTGAAGTTGAGGTCTGTTTTTTTTGTTTTGCTAGTTGACCACTTAATCCAATGCAATCGCATTCTCAGCCAAATTAAAATTCTGTTAATAGGGCAATGTCTAAGTCTTACTAAACAATCAGATTAAAGCAAAGATCTCAGTTGCGCAAAAACAGTGAATGAAAAACTGGGTTTTAATTCAACAAAAAACAGTTAATTTAGGAAGGGCAGTAAGTTGGGTACAAAGACGAAGCAAACCCAAGTGAGGCTCAGAACTATCACTTAACTCCAGTTAATGCGAACTGTAGTGTTCTAATGTAACCCGTTCATGCAACCCGAGTCTTTGAGATGTTCAAAAAAATTATGGTTGTGTTCAATCGGACAAGTCTTTAGTGATCTTGCAAGAATCTCTGATTGGACGTTGAATCGAGAAAGATTATCAGCTAATAAGACGGCTAGTATCAGATACTCTTAAGCTTTCACAATAATGCTAAGAGTAGCAACCACTCCTGTTTTAATTCTCTTCTAAAACCTGCTCGAGACTTGGTAACTGTGGAAGTTTCTAAGGGTTTCTTTTAACTGGATATGCTGATGTTCCGACTGACGAAATTACTCCACATCAACCGGGCAGGAGTTCTGGTTTGCATCTTCTCTTTTATAACAAAAGGAAGGGCATAAGTGGTCTATTAACACCTTCACTCATTATATTAATATCCGCTGTGATCAACTACAAGCACAATGCCAGCAGCCCAGTAATGTTCAGTGCATCTAATGAAGTCTGTACTTTCCGAATTTTACCTCAAGCGAAGCAATTTCTTACGTCTTGCTTAGATGAAGCGGTATTTCTGTAAAGACTAGTTTTCATGGAGTAATGACAACCGTTTTCTCTTCATACGATTAGAAAATAATAACTGCTAGGTATGTAGCAGAAGAACATTATCCGGTCACCGTCAGAGTCTGGACAGGCTCCTAGTGCTAACTTCAGGTGATAATAAAAAAAAAAGGCTGCAGAGTTAGGAGCTGCTACGCTTCTTCTGCAAAACAGAAAAGAGCCTAGGCATCTCACATCGGCTTCTTTTTTCAGGCGGGCTTTGTGTCCAACTAGATTAGAGGAATACTGAATAAAATATAGCGTGATTTATTGCTTTATAACAGTTTTCAAATTAGCCTCAAATGGATCCGCACGCAGCAGCAGGCCTTAGTAGTATGACTGTGGCCAAGCCCTTAACAGACAGCAGAAAACATGGTTGGATGCACAATGCAGAAAATATCTATTATCTTAAAAACATGTTTGTTTTCTCTATTTCGGTTTTGGATTTCAACTATCATCATTAGATTGGTTTATCAGGTTTGTGTAGAGAAAGCAACATCCACCTTAAGTTTCTGGCGCATACAATTCGGTTTTTGATTATATGAGGCAACAAAAGTTACGAAGTATGTGATGGTAGAAAATAGTTGCTAAGAATGTGACAATTTACAAATTAAATTGTGAAATATGTGATAAATTATAATTGTATGTTATGTTTATAATAGTTTTTGAAATGTTACTAATAACATGTTATATAAGTAGCAAGGATTTAAATCATATCCATAACAGTAAGCTGCAATCTCCACACCAAGGAAAAAGTAAAAGAGAGATGTAGGATAGTGGCACATAAACTTTCATTTCAACAGACCTCCAAAGCGTACTTGCCAAATTTCCTTAAAAATCCATATGAAAAGCACATTTGTAAAATTAATGGTGATATTTTCAAGGGTACAAAAAGTTTCATGAATATGATTGAATAAACAATCGAAACGTGGGCCAAAATAACATTTTAATTTTCTCCTAACCAATCCTCCAGGGCCAAAAAAACTACTGTTGGTTTCAAAGTAGTCAGCAATAAAGCAACATTTTATTTTTTAAAAATGCAATGGTATTAGTAAAAAACGGATTTTTTTTTTTAATTGAAAATGTTATCATTTATACACCTCACTAAAATATAACTACTTTTCTTAATAACTTGATGAATGAGCGATTGAAGTGCGAGGCGGAAACCTAAGTGAAGATGAAATCTCTACATCAAACAGATTAAACTACCTCTGATGATGAATGAAAGTTCGAAACTGGTCAGGGATACAATAAGAATGCGTGCTACTACAGATAAAATCAAACGTAAAAATAATAGAACTTACATTCTATGAGAAAATAAGGTATACCTATTTGCAGTAAAAATAAAAGAACTTACACTCTAATAGAAAATTATATATACCTAATAACAAAATTTCGTTGGGTTAAAAGTTTTTAATTTATCTATTTATTTTGAAGATGCAGTCAGTTACTGGAGACACCAGCTGCTAAAGCTGAAGGTGCTTGCAGGATTAAAGCACCTAGTGATATAGAACCACTAGTGCTGTCTCGCTGACATGTATCTTCTAGTGGAGGTATTACCTAGCATTATTAAATTTTATTGAGCACTGGAACTAAGTTGATGGCGGGAGCAACGGTGATTCAGTCTTTGAGGGTTGCCTGAGATAGTACGGAGGTAGAATAATGGAATTTGCGATAACGAATCGATTAATAGGGGAAAAAAAGGATCTCTAGTATGGGGATTCCATGCTAGTGGTACAGTCCAAAGTATCGTACATTGCCTCCGTCAGTACTAGATGCCCATTGAGGAGGACTGGAAAAAGTAGGACACGATGAAGTATAAACGTAATTTTTTAAGTTTTGTACGGTAACTTTTATTCACCTTTTCGTAAGCCCGACTACTAGGAAATTCATGCGGGTCTCAAGGGCTCTAGAGGCGAGGACGGGATCAGAATTCGGAGCTATAAAGCAGTGTAATCTGCAAAGGAAAAAAGGATGGTGGAAATGTCTACTGTAAAGAACGTATAAAAAAAAGAGGTTAGGCTTCTTTGTAGAGCACTACTAATGATTAGAAAAATAGAAGATCAGAAGGAATCGAAACCGACTCAGAAGAAGCTCACAAAGTTAGAGAAGTGTATTCAGTTTTTAAGTCGTACTGCATTCGCTTTCCCTTTAAAAAAGGCTGTACTACAACTATGGATAATTTGACGAGAGAAATTTAGGTGGTTACACTATTAACCATTTCTGATCCAGTACTTTGTCTCACAAATCATATTTATTAGCATTCTTTTACTGTCACATACATTAAACCGTAATCTACCTTACACATTACGTTATGTAATATGCAGCAAAAAATTTAATAGCGATCTACTTAATCCTGATGAATCAACCTCTAAAGTTGGATGAAGGGCCGAAAGTCAACAGCATGCTGTGACGCGGCCAATCATCGATTCATCACACATTACTCTGTAGCAACAAAAAGAGAAGATGGAATAGAGGATTTATACTGAAGAGATTACCTTGGATGGCAGAGATGGCAGAGTATCTTGGGACCAGAACTGCACGGCGTTCCGCTCCAGCCGCTTGTAGGCCTCGTCCTCTCGCTCTTCTTTCACATCCACCTGCACGTTAGCCAGTGTAAACAATATACACATACCCACAACATACGCACCACAAACATACATAAAGAAAGATCTAATAGGTTTGGTCGATAGCAGTGTGTTTATTAGCGTGGCTTGTGAGTTCACAACTTGCCGACTTGTTGGCTTTCTCTTGAAATAGGTTTCATGGCTTTCGTCCAAGTGACTAATGCTTTCTTGTGCCCAATCACTTTCAATTCTTAAAAGATCAGTGAGTTTCTACACTCTGTGTTCCCATTCCCCGCGCACTTCTACACTTCATTTTCAAACGAAATAGTTTTACAGAACCTAAAGCTCAAGATTCTTTTTTATTTTATCCTCAGGTTTACAAACTACGATTGTGCTATCAAATGTTACCCAAACAAATAAGTTTAAAATGTGTAACGTTCATTTGGTTGCCATACAATTAACTCAGTAATATGCGGAAAAAAGAGTACAAATCCTAATAAATTGGAAAGCGTCAATGAAAGGATACAATACATGGTTGGCAGAGTTCTACGACAACAATGACTGACAGAAGCCTTCAATAAATTCAACCTGTGTAGTTAAAGAAAGTGCAATGCTTACTTACAATAACTTTCTCCTCAGCACAACTGAGATGATAACAACAGTTGTGAAGCAATTATACGTTATTATGACTCCACCCAAACTTTTGCACTCAAACATTAAATCTAAAGCTTCAAATGTAACCAGTGTTTACTTCGATCGCAATTCTCAGCGATTCACTCAAAAATTTAAAAAACTGGAAGGAAAGAGCCCCCTCCAATCTTTCTACACAGCGCAGGGTCTTTCTACAGAGGTCAGTAACTGTAGATTCCAATTGCTCACGCTGAAGTGCTCACAGGATTAGAGCACCTTGTGAGGTGGAAGTGGCTCGCCGATAGTCGGTGCGATTAACTAGCTGGCTGTACGAGCTACAAAAAAAATATTATCTTTGCTACTGTACTAATAAATTAAACCTCCCGGGTTTCACCAAAAGGAACAGTTTATGGAGCTTTCGGAGACAGTACTGATATTGACACCGCCGCACTTTCTTTCTACGGAAAACGTAAATACAAGGGAACTTTGCTGCACATCTGTGAGTCTGGCGGCTACATTTTTAGTCTTACACTAACATAAGAGCGTTTCGCGAATCATCTTAAAATACAATGACTGTGAGATTCGCTCATTACAGCATTACTCTCTTAATATGGATAATTATTAGTACAGTTAAAAAATAAAAAATACCACGGGTTTTCGCCATTACATTCAATTATTCTATGCCAAATGTCCTCCGTATCTGTTCCTTGTATTTATTTTCAAGTTGAAACAAAGAGACAAGAGGTGTTTCAGTTAGCACCGAGTAAGTCAGTAAACCTCTGACACCCGCCGGATGGCTTCACAGTGCCCCTCAGAACATCTATTCCTTTTTATTTTGTTTTCTTTCTTTCTACTTATTCTTGTTATTATCGATAAGGAAAAAGTATTCCCATTTAATCGTGCAATCGCATGAAAGAAAAGTCCTCTCTTAAGAGATTTTAACAATTTTCTTTTATTATTTTATATGAAATGGGATAGTTGGGGAAGGACAGGATATATTTGTCCCATGAACGTTCATCAGAAGTGAACACAAATTAGATATTAGAAAAAGGCGAAGTAACGTAGAACATTGAGTAGATTCCTTCGAAAGAACTCTAAGGACTACTGTGACAGTTTCTATACAGAGCTGAATAGCAAAAAACAATAAGGGTACGAAATAGAAAGTTGATGTAGCATTTGAGCTCCAAACATTGTGGAAAGGGTTAAAACAAAATGTTCTAATGAGATTACATTCGAAGTAAATACAGCAGGTTCCAGAAAATGATTCAACTACGAACTTCAATATAAATTAAGGATTTATGAATCAAACGCATCAGAAAATATCGCAGAACCAGTTTAATTTATATTAAAGAATAATGGACTGGATAAAACTGAAAGGCGTTAACAGAAAAAAAGCAAAATTGAAAAGGGGTCTATGATTAAAAATTTATATATTTCTAACGTTTAAGTTTAACTGTATGTACAGTATGTGGGTTTCAGAGGCCCTCAGGCACAGGAGAGGAGTTTTCGACTCTTACCACCACTCAAGAATATTATTAGTTTGATTGGTGTAATTGCATAGGCAATTTGCACCCATCCATTATTTTAATTGTCTAGTTTTTGATTGGGCCAGGTTTCAGCTTAGTTGTGACAGATTAAGGGTGATTACTTAAGCCGCTAGTTTATCCAACAAAATTCTTCTTCACTCTTTGATACTTCTCTTGGGTCTCTACATATAAACGCGCGAACATGCTAGCACGAACGCTCTTCCAAAGCTCCAGTCAGTTCTCCAACCTGCCCACCATAGTTACTCTGGGCGCTACCACTATAATCAATACTCTCTCTCTAATATTGAACTATTTTTTATCTTTGTTAAATAATTATTTGTTTCAGTAACTATTACTCAAGGGTTATCATTGGGGGGTCCGATATGTTCACGTACACCACACATGAGCATATATTGCTTGAAATAAATAGGCGGAAATAGGTAGCCGAGTGGTTAGATGACATATTGTGGTACTGGGTTCGACTTCCGATTTAGGCCTTGGATTTTATTTAACGATGAATGAAAGAAATAAAATATGATTTCATCCACGACACCCAATTCAGCCCGCCTAAAAAAATAGGCATTACTTCAGGTTTTTTATTTTTCCATTATTAAATTGTCATAATTTCACGATGCTATGCCATACCTCACAAATCTGTTAACATGAACAAATCCAACTGGCTGATATTAAACTTTGTTTTAGGGAATGAAAATTTTATTGAATATAAAGCAATTAACCGCCTTTTTATTTTTACGTTATTCTAATAATTTTTTATTTAAAGAATATAAAGAATTTAGGGTGAGCGGATCTGTGGGTCTCTGTATGTCTAATCATCCTTAACAGAGTAAGAGTATGGTTGACCGTTCGATCAGATCAGATATCGCGTCAAATGCGGTCACTGCCTTGGAGAAACCAACTTTAGTTGGACGATGGGCGAAAATCCTCGAAACCATTTTGAAAGCCACTGTAATGCAAACTGTGACCCAATCGCCGGCTGAATGTGCCAATGGCAGGCAGCATGTCTCTCTTCTGCCAGGGATGTAAGCTTTAAAACATTAATGGCTTCCTTATATAAATCATCCAGATCTAAAATACATAATTAAATCTTTCCGAAATAATGTTGCAAATAAAAGTTCACTTCAACTGATTTTCACAAAAATCTTAAAATAAGACCCCTCCGTAATAAATAGAATACCAATGTTAATTATAGATTGTGCTGGTCAAATTCTTACGTACCTATCTACATACGCGCACCCAAATAAAAAAAAATTCAAAGAGTATGTGGAATCGAATTTTTAAACGTATATGTTGTATTGCAACAAACTGGCTACTTTAAAAAGAATGCTAGCCAGACCAAACTCGCTGATTCAGTTTCTCAGTTGGTTAATGAAGTAAGCCGCTAGCTCAAGCTACACTCACGCCCAGTTACTCCAGCTGAGTTTTCACAAAGCCAAACACCTTAACTATTCAATAAACAATGTTTAAAGACCAATATTATGAGACGAAAACGATTTTGAAAGATGTTAGTAAAAAGTTAGTTGCACATATTGAGGAGCGTTCTTGGCGTACGGATAACGAACACAAAATAGCGGGCCAACTGACCATGTAATTAAGTTCATACAACTGCAATCATCCACTAAAATCTGTTGATTCCTGAATAAAACTCTCTCGGTTCGGGCGCGTCGACCTGAAAAAATATCTCTGGCTAGACTTACTATAAAGGCGAGCAGGAGTTCATCATATATCCTGGTTTAGAAAGACGCCTTCGAGCCACTGAAGAAGCACTCAGCTTATGTGCTACCGGGTAGGACTGACAGGGCATTGCGGCAACTCTTCGAGTGTCAGGTCATGTTGGTTTAAAAGGCAACTAGATAGCTAACAACCTGGCATGGCGATTGATAAGTTCCCGTTAAGGGGACAAAGACCAGTCTTTTCGAGAAGAACGCGAAAGGGGAGGATCACTGATCTGAATATTCTCCAAGAACTAAATTAACACTCAACTTTATGTTTAAAATATATCCTATAATTATGGGTGTATGATATATGTAGTCAAAGTTCCTAACTCAATATATTAAAAAACAGACAGTAGAGCTAATAACAAAAAATATCAACAAAATACTAATTTTGGAGGCTGCTGTAGGTAATAGGCTGCCACTGCAGAATTGACACCTACCGTTAGAAAATATATTACATCGTGTTGTTGCTAAAGTACAGTTAAGGAGCATATGCTAGATACATAAGAATATACATTATGACAAAATCTCAAATAATTTTAAATGGTAATAAAGTTGTAACGTTCTCGGATGTTTGATTGTGCTTTTGTGCCGCGCTATCATTTTAAACACATCATTAGGCTTACAGTCTGAGCTGAACAATACTTATAGTCGAATGAATAAGGACTAATTAAATGTGTGAACTTAATAGAGATCACCTTTCCCAATAATTTTTGTTTTTTGTATTATGGCTCAACATTATGCTTTTGTCCTAGGTTTTTATATTATTTTGTTGTATTCATTTAATGTTTAATTATGTAAATTTTATCTCGTACCAATTATTTGAATGTTAGGGTTCTCCCTAAAAACATATTAAACATTCAGTTCTAAACTAGTGATTGACAATAATGCTACAGAAGAAGGCAAATATAGGCGCCACGATGGTTGAATATTGAACATTTTAAGTTATACAATAAGGAATTTCAAGAATACTTGAAAGTGCTTCAGTAAAATGGTTCGGGTGGAGATCAGTAAAATGGTACGGGTGAGAGATAGGAAGGGTAAGATGCTGTTGGTCTGCGCCCTGCACCAAGTGAAAAAATGGATCTTCTATTCGCATTCCAAAGAACGTTGTAAATGTTGCATGATTTAGTTGAATACAGAAATGAAATGGGCAAAATGCATTTAGAAGGAGGTAGAGAAGCTTGTTACAGGTGAAAGTGAATTTGAATCCACTTACATCCCCAGCAGATTCACACAACTCTATCATTTGCCTTGGGGTGGTATTTATTTGTATATATAGTCGGATCCAAGCAATGAACACAAAGTGCAGGTAGGATTTAAAATGAATGAGTACGGAATAGTGTTGGTGAAGCGGTCCGTCCTGTTGCTTGCCCTCGGGCTTCACAATTCTCCACTCCTTTATAGCTGGATCAAATTTCACTTGCACTTTAGCACGTCCCAGATCTAACTTAACTGGACTCTCATCGAATATTCGACGCCACAGTAATGAACAATATATGCTTTGCTTCGGCTTGTGCTTCTTTCTTGGCGAAGTGGCTGTAGCTGGAGCGCCAGTAGGGTTTGTCGCCGACCAAAGTGTCTCCTCCAGCTGATCATTTCCAATGCCTTCTTTATCGCTTGGAAAATCGGTAGTACTTTGGTTTGAGTCGTGTGGCGAGGTGCTGCTCATGCCCTGAGGATGAGAGCCGTATCAACTACTCTATATCATTGTCTTACATTCAATTTTAAGTTTAACCTAAACAATTATTTTTTTGCTACTCTGCTTTAAAGTACAGAGTCCGCTTGACAATAGCTGCCTTTCTATTTGTCTTTGGTGAGTACAGAATTTCGTACGCCCAAATCATGTTACTTCAACACTGTTCAGTACTGAGCTGAAGCAGAGGATACGGCAATTTATACGCTCGCAGTTCTCCAACCTGTTACAGACAGAAGGCAAGTCCATTCTGGCTCCACAACACTGCCCGTCCGGACCACACCACCTTATCTTACTCTACTTAACACAATCACAGGTTCAAATTCTCTCTAAATATTTTGTCTAAGCATATAGAAATACACAACACATATAAATATAGGTGATGAACGCTAGGAAGTAGTAGTTGTTATTTAGGACTGAATTGCTCTAAGATAACAGCATTTCATTTTGACATGCCACTAACTTAAAAATCACCAGAGCACGCCATAAATAAATTCTTTCAAACAATACTCTTGGGTCTACAAGTATATAATAACTTCTATGGTATGCGTGGCTCAAATAATTGCGTTGGAGCCTTTTTCGAGAAATATTTTTTTTAAATCTTTATTTCGGTTGTTTTAGTCAAAACGTCTAAACTTAAGTTAGTGGTAGTAATAAACATAATATAAATCTCTCTCTCTCTCTCACACACACACACACAAAACGTATAGATGAAATAAGGGAGAAAGAGAAAGACAGCTAAATACTGAATTCACGGGTCCTCAAAACTAGCATTTCGAGTGAAACATAATGTAGAAACATTATCCAGTGCAATTGAATTGGTGTTAACTGGTAGCAATTGAAAAGTAACCTGGGATTCCAACATTGCGTGTGGCGCGCTCCGAGAAAGGCATTTTTGGAATTTTCACAGCTTTGTCTACGAAAGCTTGCTTCTAAAAAATCACATACACCAAAACACACAGAGGGAGGACAGGAATTGCTAAAAGTTGTTCTCCGAAGATCTTAAGACTTGCATTTCACGTAAAAAATACAGAAACAATTTGAGGGACGTTGTTGAAACATTGAGACTAACATAGTCCAGAAACCTAGTGATGCCAATTGTTAATGAGGTAACTGTAATTTTCACACTAAAACAGTTTTGACTCTTGAAAAAAATCATAGGGGGGACAGACAGACTGCTAAATATCGTCCTCAGGAGCCATACTCACACTCACATTTCCAGTGAACCCAGCATTGAAACATTTTGCGTGGAATTGAATTAGGTTTGTTAGTAACATAGTAGGAAAACAACAACGTTAGGTGAGACATTCTCCAAAAAAGATTTCTTAGAACATTCATAAGTCCATCTTTAACAGTTTGTCATACAGTAAGGGTGTGTTTGAGAGAAAAGACTAATATTGTAATTCGGATCTCAATAATACGAAATCAGTGTGTAGCGGTTGAAAAGCTAGACTGAGATGCACGTGGAACAGTCCGGAAGAGGCAATTATTGGAAAGTTCACTGGTACCCGTCTGTAACAGCCTGCCACTAAAACTGCTGACGCTCTAAGTTCGCAGCACCAGTTCCTTATATAGTAAAGCGCTGAAGAAATAAGCAAGATATGGTGGGCAATATTAAAGCGGCACACCTGCCTACATTCAGAGGCCGACTAATCTATTTTTGGTTTCTCTCACCTTCTGGTACTCGAACTTTTCTAAAAGTTAATATGGTTCTACTGCTTGAATGATTTCAATATGAATTAAAATGCCGCTAAGATATGAAATTGGAAAAAAATAGTTACTCACAACTTTCAGTATTGTAGAAAGAGAAAAATTATAGCATTGAAGAAGTCGTGAAAGCGTTCAATACGACTTTTTTTAAAATACAAATTTAACGTTTTCAAATAAAAATGAATAATAAAATATAATAATGCTTTTATTGCGGATATTTTAGCGCAAACAATTGTTACGCTCGGAACTAAGCGCAGGAATCCATCAATCTAATCGTCGCACCTGTTATCTTAACCATGGATCTGCAGCGCATGAATAGTTCGTGCTGGCTGCCTCAGCGACCAGTTGTTTACATGAACTAGAGTGGGCTCAAGTATACGCGTTGCTCTCAGTCACCCAGCACACCTCCACACAGCTGCATAAATTTCTAGAAAATAAACTTCTCGCAGCACCCAAACATCCTGCTTATTTCTTCTAAATACCACGCTATCCTCTTTTTGTTAATTTACAAGTTACAAGCATAAAAAATAAATTACCTCAACTACGTTTTCAGATTCAGACTGTTCAATCAAGTTAAAATCATCATGGACATCTTCTTTCATTGGATATTCACTTGCTTTCAAACTCACTTTCTCCTGCAACTTCTCCTCAAATGAACCATCCTCACCAACCTCTGACGATATGTCCTGCACAACAAAGAAATATCTCTAACAAGTCCGATCGTAGCGTGGTTATTTTACAGAAGGGCTCACCGATTGCATTTACTTCCTCAAACGAACACATTTGAATAGTAAAGAAATTTAAATAACATTGGTCTAGCTAGAAATGAAAGGGGGGGATAATTAAAAATATTTAAAAAAGAGGTTAGCTAACTAATCAATGCATTGGGCTCTCTCGTGGATATCTCGGGAACAAATAACTCTAGCTAACCTCACTTATGAATTCATAAGTTCTTACCTACTCAACAGTATTACACAAGATACGGACAGTTTTACTAACAAATACTCAAATCTATAACTTATGCTAAATTTTGTTCACTTCGATAAACGCATTCTTTAAAGGAAGCATGTCATGCCAGCTGCACCAGACTGCTCTTACAGTATGACGTATGAACCAAGTTCAATGGCACTACATGTTTCAACCGTGAAGAGCGATTTAAAAAAAATAAAAATAAGTTAATAGGTTTCTTAAAATCAGAAGTGTGGCACTTAATTTTATTATTGTTAATATCAGAGTTAAATCGTACAATGCACTGAAATGGCACGTTAAAGCCAGATCATTTAGAGAGCTTAAATATCAACTCTTTAAAGACACCCTGAAATAATTTTTTTCGAGAAAATATTACAAATAAGAGCGATAAAACCTAAATTTTATGTAAAAATAAATAAATAAACTTGTTATTTGAGATCTATGTTTTAAAACTTCCAGTAAATTGTTTGTATTCATTTATGGTCACCAAAGTCTGGTAACATTACTATACGTATTTGATTGATTGATTTTTCCCTAATTTATAATTCCTAACATTTGAATCAATCCCCAGCATATTGGACAAATACACTTTCTTCCTTATTTATGCAATACCAACAAGATCCACTGGAGAAAGTGCTGAGTTTATTTTTTTTATAGTCTTAGAAATGAAATTTCTATTTGTGAAAAGATGATGGATTTTCAGTCGAACATATTATCGATAAGAGTTGGCACGGAATGTGTGTTTTATGGCCTTGGAAATATCACTTTGGACATTTGAACAGCTACATCGACGACAAAGTGATAGGTCAGACGATAACATTTTTATTTAACTTGCACAATAACAAGTTAAAAGTGCCTTTTTAGTTAATGACAGAAATGTAATCATTCCTAGATGTGCCTTTGAGGTCAGACTGTTATGGAACAACTGCTCAAGAGCTCGTCTAAATGAGTGTTCCATCAGTAAACAGACGAACAGACTACAGTTAGCGATTTTGTAGTAATTAATTCAGCAAAATTACAAGGAAAAGCGCCTGACACTAGCGTCGGCTGAATAAAATGACGTACCTGACTGTTCACACTGGCTGGACTCTTAAGTGTCTGCAACAAATTAGGCAGCTCCAGAGGAGTAGACTCAGCAGGCGAGTGGTACTCAGAGCATACGTCGTACACAGAAGCGTCCAGCTCTTCTTCCTATAACAGACAGACGCCATCGTACTCACACACATTCAGGAAACAAGATGGACGAGTGTTGCGGGCAGCAAGCTGACTGTAGTGCGCCTCATAGAGAAACAGATAGGCACGAGAAAGGAACCGAAGATGGTGATGCGAAGAAGAAATGATATATATACGTGTGTCAAAAGAAATAATATATATTCGCTAAATCACCAGCGATTACCGAGATTAATAAGCGAGTCTGTACCAATCTCGAATATTCTTCAATCCTGATTCAACTAACCAAGAGATATGACTCTTGATGATTTTACAACAATTAAACTATCTTCGAAGACGGCAACTGTCCTTTTGACAGTGGCAAGATCGCATTATTGGCCTAACATGAAGCCGCACAGGGTGATTTACAAGCAACCCTTGTGTTTGTGTGCACGCTCGCATACAGAATATTTTATTGCATTAAAGATTTAGTACAATAATACGGACTGCCAATGTTGAAGCCCTGAATCTCACTTCGATCGATTCCAAACTATTTTATTATAGGTCTGTGCAAGGTAAGCGATGAACACTATCCAAAGCCGCATTATGCTCGCAAAAATGCTGAGCGATTACTGCTCTCAAAGGGATATGATTATCATTACCTTTGTCACAATCCTTTGGTACATGCGGAGTTTTTGGACATCAAATTGTACTTCATTCGATTAATTTCATTAGGTAACTTAATATCTATAAAATTCTAAAATCTCGCAAAAATAAGAGAAGTGAACTCTGAGCGTTTTTTGGTTTCGAATAAACATGGAACACCGTACCATGGAACCGCAGGGGTTCATATGTAATTCTTGGGGTCTCATAAGAGTTATACTTGCACAAGCTTAGAATCACTAAGTACACGTATGCACGCATACACACTCAATTAGAAATCGGATTCTAGGTTACTTCTAGGATTTTGCTCCAGATAGGAAAGGCTTACTTGGCAATTTTTAAGGGACTTCTGCCAAGCTAGGGATCACCTGTATCCTAAACTCAAAAACAATGACACTTCATAGCAAAATCAGTTGAGATTATTGTGACCAACATAAGCAGGACCTGGACAGATAGTACTTGGCGCAGCTTGAATATTTTTATAGGAACTATATGATATTCGAGGAATCACTTATAAACCATGAAATGATAAAAAAAAAAAAGATTAGTTGATTAGGCACAAAGTGGTGCAACCGAGTGGTATAAATGAGAGCGTTTCCTAGGAAGAGTGTTCACGAAACGTAAATGAAAAGGTTGAAACTTAGATAATGGGTACATTGCTCTAACCGTGCGCGATAGCCTTGACATTAAAAGTTGAAAATATTCTATAAAGAATTGGAACAAATTTCAATATTATTGTAGTACTAGATATGATGTTAATCAGCACTAAGGAACGTAAAGACCAAGGGGTCAGGCCCGACATAAAAAAAATACGGATAGTACGAGTAAGAAAGCGCTAAAGGGGATGTCCAACGCAATAGAAAAATACTTACAGATACACATGAGGAAATCTGAGGCACATTGAATAATCTTAATGTCCAAAAACTTACTCCCAGCAATAGTTAGTAGGAACAACATAGCAGTGACGCACTACCGCTAGGAGGATTTTAAGTGAAAGCTTGAGGTTAAACATCAAGGTCTTATAAAAATCAGAACTTTGGAATTCCCTTTGATATTTTATTAACGCTCAATCCGCACCATACCATTCGCGCCACTTTAGAAAATGTGGCCGAACGTATCATTCACTAGCAGGTAAGAAAAGGTGAACATAAGTTAATGGAGGATGGTCTACTTACCTGACAACAGCCGTCACAAGGCAGCATCATTTGAGGAGAAGCAATGCTTTGGTAGGACTGTGCGTGTTCACTGTAGGGCAGTGCCTGCGCCCTGTTATCCTGATTCACTGCAAGTTTGGCTATAGCTTCAGATCTGTGGTGTGTTGAGTCCGTGCCAGTGATATCCGCACGTAGGTCCGTAGGAGAACTCACTATTCCCACTTTGTCCACTGTATTATTATTCTCAATTATAATATTATTATTGTTTTTAATTTTCGTATTTTCGTTGTTATCTAATTGTAAGTCCTCTTTAATTATTGTATCCTGCAACGTACTCTCGATAATATCATTTTTAACAAATTCCTCATCAATTTTATTAACCGTATCTTCATTACCGTGGCAGACATTTAACGGATTATTGCCTTCGTTTTGGCAATCATTATTATTCTGAGGGAAGCACAGTTGTGGTGTGGTGGCAGGTTGTGTAAGCGCTAAGTTGAGGTGCTGTGAGGTGGAAACTTGTTCGGCGCTCTCCTGCGGATCCCTAGTCGTGGTGTCAGGATGGGCAGGGGGCGGCGTGGGCTCGGCCCGCAGAGAACTCCCCACCAAACTGCCTGCGTCCGCAACCAGCGAATCGTAGTAACCAACGTTCAGCAGCCCGTGGCTGCCCACGCCCTCACTGCTCATCTGCAACATGCATTTTCACTCTGGATCAATACCTACAAACTTGGCATTTGTTTACAACAAAGTAAAGTAAAGCATATTTTTTTCAGGTGAGCTTTCGTCCAACTACCAATTAGGTGTCGTGGATGGAACGTTTATTTACTGTATTCTGTCTTTCTGAAGAGTGAGTGCTGGATATTCTTGCATGACATCCTCGACTGGCTCTCTAGACTGGTTCTACTAACTCATCAAAGTTTCACCGAGAAATGTTTCAAATAAATTATAGCAACATATGTGAACCGAGTAGTGTTCGTTTAAAAAATAAGCAATATAAAAACTGAAATGATAACTTACCGTGGGGTAATTCAAATTTTGTGGCGGATGTAGTGCGGATTCCCAGAGACGTTCATCACTTGGAAACACGTTGTTAGATCTGTAAGAAATTAGTCATCAGCACCTACATAGCAATTTTTTTGAGAACACTAACGCTTACACTATCATTTCCACATGGGAGAAATTTAATTTTATCTGTCACAGTATGTTCTCCTTTAAATGCAGACTGCTTTCAGATGTTTATTCATCTTTTTGGTTCACCTTTACATTTAGCATATTCGAAGACTTACTTTCGAAGTCAATAATAAGTGTGCAGAGAATTTCTGTCATTCTCTACTTCGAGACGAGCACTTTCTTTCCTGAAGTATCAGTAATTAACTATACACTGAGCGAACGACTTTCTTAAATTAAAAACTAACCTCTGGATATTGAAATAGGTCATTATTAGAATAAGGAAGACCTTAGATGTTGACGCGCCTTAAATCATTAAAAAATAATAATAATAAAAAAAAAAAATAGAAAAAAAAATAAGGAAGCAGTTGTGGCGAGATTATTGTTTCATATCCGAGTAATAATCTAAAGTTAGAAGCGAGATTAAGCGTTTAAATTGTTACCTATTTGAAAGTGCATGTGATTGGAGGCTACTAGAGCTGCTTCTATGACGAGATTCTCTGGTACCATTAATATCATCAAATATTTCACCAGTTTCTATCGATGAATTTATGTTATAATGACGTTGAGGTTGCAAACTAGGCCGAGCTTCCTCGGCACGGTAGTCCGTACTGGCTGGAGGTCCTCCGTAGCACTGCTGTCCTTGCAGGTCCAAGCACTGCAACAAGCATACTTATTTCTAAAACCCACTGATTGCACGGATATCTACGCAAACCGGAATGTGAGCCTTAAAATTCTACAGTTGTACGAGCAAAGAAGCTATTTTGGCTTCTCATTGCCTTAAGATCCCTTGCTGCTACTAACAGCGCTGGAGTTCTATACTATTACATTTTGAACAGTCTGATAGTTCGGTCAACACAAATTGAAGCAAATGCTATTTTAAGTTAACGACTACCGCAAAATACGTAAATAAAACAAATTTATATATTTAGAAATCGAGAGGAACTGCAGAGGAAATTGGCAGTTCATTTTGAAAGTCTGTTAATACGGAATTATTACTTGTAAGGAATTATCAGTACATTACGCTCCATTTTATTTTGAACAGTAGAATAAGGCATTATCCCTTATCTAACATAGAAGCCTTTTTTTCTCATTCAGGAAAACAGACTGTATGATTTACAGACTTCTGAATAAAAAGACAAGATTCGCAAGAAGTGAAGGCGCGAATGTGAACTTGAAAAATCAATAACTGATTTGCTAATTATTGGTGAACGAACAGCCCAACTGGCAATTTATTCTGCAATCTGTGAAGCGAATACTCAAATTTTAAAGGAAGCCTATAGATCAAAATAGTCCCAAACACAGAGAACTCATACACTCATTTGTATTTACTCGGAGTGTGTTCCCTAAACTGTTACAAATAACATCTTGGATTAACCTGCCAAGGTGTGGGTGGTAGACCAGCAGAATGATTGAGATGCGCCTGAGAGATCTGCGCAACAGATTCTGTTTGCGTGAGATGAGATGGCTGCATCTGCGGAATTGGATACATCAGTGGAATCATATCCGGATTTGAGATTCTTTCTATTCTTCTCTCTTCGCCAGCCCAGCCACCTTCTTGAGCACTGGCACCCATAAAAGATGACGCTTCTGCCTGCAATATAAGCAAGGATCACATACACATTGTGGAAGAAATTCTTTATGAGTGGATGTTAAGTGCATGCAAACGAACAAAAACACATTTACTGCTGAGCCAAAATTAAAGGATCACTCAAACAAGTAAGGAAGCTGAAAAATTGCAGGGAAGCCGACAGGAAGCTATGAAGGTTGGGTGGGACACAATAAGTAAGACTGCAGGCCGACTATAGATATTAGCATACGGGTTATAATCAGTAGGCCAGCAATCGCAGCACACTCCTTAGCGCCCCATAGATCTGGTCCTGCACCACTAATAGGTATACACGAGAAGCTCTTTCAAAAAACATTTAGAGACGATTCATTAAAGGGCATTCGTAGTGACAAGTTCCTGTCAAGGCAGACTGAAGATCCTCGCCTTCAGCCTTTGCTAACTGGGAGCAATTGGCAATGCATTACTACCGGAAACTCAGACAGTCCCTCAGAGAATTTCCTCTCGTTAAGAATTAAGGAGGAAGAAATAGTTTCTAAACTGGCATTCTAACGTTCTCCTCAAGAGATCACACACAGCCAAGGCAGAGAATTCATAAACAAATAAGCTGTGTTCGGCCAAAAATAGGATAGATTAGTTTGAGTTAGGTACGGGAAGTTGGGCTTTAGGAATGTTTATACAGCCAAAGTGAGGACACAGGTAATTCCTTGAGATACCTCAAGAAGGAACAGCCGAATCTAAGAAAGATATATCAGCATGACATAGGGTTTGGAGCACAGGAAGATATACATACTGCCAAAGACAAGGGAACTGGGTGATCAGCTTGAATAGCTCACAAGTTTAAGCTTATATATATATATATATATATATATATATATATATATATATAAACAAATCTCAGAGCGATCCTTTCAATTTTGAGCTCAGTTAGCTCTTAATACCATTTTGAAACAATGATTGTTAGACAACATCATATATGTACACAAATACTGGAACACTGCTAGACAAACATAGAGTCTACTAATTTTGAAGAAGTCGCAGGTATTATTTTACAACGCATTTGATTTCCTTTTTAAAAGAAAGCAAAAATTAAAAATATTTATTAACCTAGAAAGATCCAAAAGGATAAACCTAAAGTGCGGGTTACTTCGCTCTGGTGGAGAAAGACGCTGTTAATCCAACAGAAGGCGTGATTTCACATTGCATTGTAGGAACTAGGTGCAGTGGTTTGGAGAGGATGGTGCGACGAAAAAGCGTTAAGCCAACCGCTGGTACACTTAGTTTACCTGTGTGGGCGGAGCGTTTAGCGATGGTGAAGCTTGTGTTAAGGAGCTGAGATAACTCTCAGTGTGGCCAACCACTGCGGTCCGCTCGGGCAGCTCTTCGTCCCGGTCTCGCCAAGATGACAGAAATTGTCTCACTGTCATACTTTCGTTTGCTGCTCCAACACTTACCACTGACGACTGTGGCATCCCAGTTGTGGATAAAGAAGCTACTGGTTCTAGCATATTCCTCAAGGGTACATTCCTTCTGGAGTTTTCCATTTCTGGCCGGATTAGTTCAAAACCACGTCTTACAGATTCTTGGGCTCTCCTTCGATCAGGTCGAACACCTCTTTGATAAGGAGTCACTCTGCGCGATGTAGAACTTCCTAAAATCGTTTAATAAAATATATTAGACAAAATATAGAGAAAACGTCTGATAAGAGTACGGCTACCGTATTTATGACTAAGTACTCTCTAATGATAGACTAGCACTTAAGCAAAAAATAGAATAAAAATTAATAATAATAATTAAAATTTTTAAAAAAATTAAAAACCTGAAAAGAAAAAAGCAACTTACCATAACTATGAGATCCGGCAAAATACTGATAGTTCTGGGGGTCGACGTGAGCGACAGGGCGATGGATGAAGTTGTGCGGTAGCGGCAGAGAGTAAGCGGAAAACGGTAGACCAACGTAACTCTGCTGGCTCAGCGGCATCGAACCCGCAAGACCCACCTGTTGTGACGCCAGGTAGTGACTGCCGTTGCCAATATGGCCGCTGCTTGTTCTTGATGGTTCTTGCCTTAAATTCTGATCATAAAACATACCATACACAGATGATAAATTACTTGTCTGATGCACTTGAGAGGATTGTGCTGGATAGTGATTGTTACACATGGAGCCAGTCTTACACACGCTGTTCGCTGCACCAAACTGAGACCACACAGGATTTGGTTTAGCCATTTTCCTTAGTGAGCCTGTAACAAAAAATTAATGGAGAAAGATTACAAAACTTGATGATACAAAATTTTCTCTTCCTTGCAACCGCCGCAAGTGCGATAGCCAAGTAACTCAAATACAAACAACTATAGCCAATGTTATCTCATAACGGTTCTTATAAAGCTTATTTTTGTAGGCCTCCTATCTACAGTATTTATGAATCTGATTAAACTTGATCATCATCTTACTCTATTCATCGCATTTGCTCCTTGAGTCCTTTTACATATATCCCTTTACATCTTAGTTTATAGAGAGAGCTCTATGCTTTAGAATACAGTCAATGCACTTGACGTCAAGAGAGGTCCGAGAACTGATAATATTCTTTCAATAGCATAAAGGAATCTCTGTTCCTCCTTAACTCCTACTTTTTCCGGATTGTTCAATAAGTCGCTTAGTTTTGGGATATGCCCAGACTGCTTTAAAATGAATCTCGTTATGCCCATCTTCAAGAATGGAGACAAAAGTTGTGTTTCTAATTATCACCCCATATTACCAAGGTATTCGAAAGCAATGTTCTTGACGTGGTCTCACCATGGTTCAAGCAAATCTCAACCCTTAATCAACATGGTTTCATGAAACAAAGAAAAAAAAATACTAATTTAATGAGTTTCCAATCTTTTGTACTCGACAGTTTCTTTCTAGGTCATCAGGCTGATGTCACTTACACTGACTTCAATAAGGCATTTGATAAAACGAGCTCTCCACACCTAATTTTTGATTTTATGTTTTTTATTTAAGGCGCGTCAACATCTGAGATTATTGGCACCCGGAGCTTTTTTTAGCCGGTCTCCGGACAGTGTTCCCTCGTTACAGATAACACTGCCCATCACCAGGCAGTGAGTGAGCTGTAAGAAGCTCCTAGGATGGGAATCTAAGAGCCAGCAGCCAGATTCGAACCCGGATCTCCGCATTGGAACCCAGTACACGCTTACCACTGAGCTAATCCCTTCCCTTCCATATCTTACTGAACAACTTAAGAGCTCGCGAAATAGGCGGATCGTTATTGAAGGCCTGCTTCATATTTTGTGAATGGACTTCAGTATGTAAAATTAAAATTAAATGAATCATTCTTTACAACCTTAGGGGTACCACAAAACACTCAAGTGGGTCAGTTTCCATTTCTCCACGTTTATATACTTAGATATTGTAAATTATTAATTAGATATTATAAAAGATCAAAAATCCTGTTTCACATATAGATCAAACAAACGACTCCACCAGACGATAATACGATCTGTCTGATCAGGGATAACGTAGACATACGTGCTATGACGGATAAAACCCCAAGACAAAACATAATACGTTGATGTATTATGTTTGCCAGGAATTGTAAGCATAGTACGTTTACTTTCTAAAAATGCACACATTTTTTTATAGTAATATGCAGATGATAGACTAGCGGCAGATAAATGAATGGTCGTGGTGCAATACATGAGAGGCAAGTGAATTACCAACTAAATAAATGAACAAAAAGTGTTGATAATGAACTCCGAATGCTAGACAAAATTAAGAGTTAAGGAACTAAATTGAGTCAAATTTTAATCAGAGAATACTTTCATGAGAAACTAACAACTTGCAAATTCGGTATTTCATCTGGAATGCTCTTTTGAGGAACGATGGTATCGGATGTTAAATATAATGTTTTTGATTTGATACTCAGATCTATAATGAGCGATGGAGCCCAGGCAACATTGGGGAAAATGTTCTGAAGTGGAAAAACTTCAAAGGTACTTCATAAAAAAGGCATTTTTCTCTTCCCAGTTTGGCACCCGATTATGTACTTTATCTGGAAACAGATAGTTATCCGCTTTTTTTATTGTACACTTCGGCTTCACATAAATTATATCAGCAAAGTTTTTGCTTCTCCTCAAACGCAATAAATAATTTCGAAGACTAAAAAATAATTTCTAAGATTTTCTGAGTAATAAAAGAGTTAGAGTGAATTAAAATTAGAATTAGGTGATAACCATCACATCAATATAAAAATACGAGGTATTTATGTCAGTAATTATGAAAATGAGAGAAGAACTTGCGGGCTAAAATTATTCTCTGGAATTATTCACAGATTAGCTCAGAAGTTAATAATGTATCAACAGTCCGCACTAAAACATAGAAAATTCTTAATTGAAGAATTAAACTTTTGATTTGTTATGTTTGAACATGTTTTTTAAATAATTATTTGTTTCTTTTGTTATTCCAATGTTTACTTTTTGTTATTATAATGTTTACTTTTTGTTATTACAATGTTTAAAGGATAAATTTGATTTTTATTATAAGTCAACTCATGCAGACGGATTGAAGCCCATCAAGTATTTTTTGTTTAACTGCTCATCTGATGTAAATACTTTGCATTAAATAAACATTACTATTATTTACAAGCAAAAAACTAAATATTTCGTTCAGTTAACAATTTTAAAAAGGACTGTTAAGTAGAAATAAAATAGGTAGAAACTTTAAAAACTTACCAATCAAATTATATTTCAAATAAATTCAAACTAAATTATATGTAAAGAAAATTTTTGCAAGCAACTTCTGTAAACTATGAATATGGAGGATTGCATTAGATGTGACACGCAACTCTCCCCACTCAAGTAGCTGACATGAGCACGCTGACTCCGCAAACCAGGGTCCCGCCTAATACATACATTTTCTGGACATCGAATGTATAAGAATACATCCAAGGAAAGTAACATTTATTTAAACAGTTTCTGCCTGGATTTAGCTCCCTTGGTAGAGTATTACAGGTGCGGCGTTGAAAGTGGTTGGAAAAAAAGTTTCTAAGCCTTCCTAAAAAATTCAGAATTTACGACTTGATACTTACTACTAATGCAAGATTTTCTTCCAATTTCCATACAAGATTAAGTTTATTTCTCAAAACTAACATTTTTAAAAACAGGTATAACATAGATTACAATAAAACAAAATTGTAAAGTTGGAAAAATCAAACCTAGAAAAATGCACAACTTATTCAATGCAGATAAAAACCAATAAATAAATGAGAGAGTACACTAAATAAAATAAATTTAATAAACCGAAATAAATAATTATTGCGGGAATATAAAGCAATTATTTAAAGAATTAACAATTACATTATACTTTTTTTTTTTGTTAAAAATAAATCAATAAAAACTGAGATGAATGGTGACACGTAAATCTTCAATAAAATGTCTTATGTCTTGGTTTTAAATGGATTAAGGTTCACCACAATTAGCAAAAGCAATAAGTCGAATTCTCTACACCAACCTGGTGAATCTATTTCTGATGATGGATGAAAATAGGCAAACGGTCAAAATGAAAGAAAACAACCGAACGACGGATAAATTCAACGCTTTTTTTTGAAAAGATTGTTTTAGGGTGCGAAGAGATTTATGAGGGGTTTATTTGCTGCTAGTTTTAATTAAATAATGGCAGCTCAACAACTAACCTTAACAAGGTGCTTGAAACAAGCAAATTTAACAAATAATTTTTATGAAAAGCAGATTTTCAGTCGGAGATAATGCTCAAATACTGTAAAATACTAACATCGATGGTATTTTAGAAATAAACGATGGTACCTTATTTAGAATGATACAGTAATTATATCCAGGTATATATGCATATATTTTTAATAAATGAACTACTTGATCAGGAGCTGGAGAAAAACTTGCCGACTTCAGCCCAACCTAAAAGTGATATTTATGCAATTACAATCTTTTGAATTCGGTTTAGTCACCGGTACAAATATTACTGGCTAGGAAATCTGGCAGAATGCACAAACTACAAAAATTCAGTTAGGTTAAAAGCCTTCATATTTCATAAATTTGGAGAGAGCACTTAACTTTCGGCCCATAGTAGTCCAGAACGGTACAAGCAGATGAATGAATTTGAAGGCGAGCCTATATGGGCCGCAACATGCAGAATGGTCTCACAGGTTCGAGACAAGCGATAGCATGAGATACTCACAGAATACAAGAATTCCTGAAAAACCATCGTTCACTTGCTACAACAAAGCAGCCGCTGAACTGGCATCTGATTCTCGCTTTGCACTAATAAAGATTTGTTTTTAAGGTATTCACCTTCAACGATGACAGCAGCAACTATTCTTGCAACACCAAAGCGAACATCATGAAGCTTCCATTTTAGTTAACAGCACTGAAACTGTTTTCTTGGGTTAAAATAAAAATACTCCTCAAAGTTGAATGATACAACATATCTGTCAACGAACTAGAGAAAAGGCCGCCGCGCTATTGGTACGAGTTTGCAACAGCTTGTACCTTATTTGGACAGTTTTTTTTAGTTAATTCTGGGCACCTAATGTAAATTTTAATTATACGCAGGGTATACAAGGCATGATAGAGTCTTTCTGGGGAATTTTTGACTAACTGATAAAAGCCCGGCTTGAACTGATAACAAAATCTGCAAATTCTCACGGTCCCAAATTACATAACTTTTTTAACGAGTGAAAATGCTTGTAAATTGAAAAAAATTAATAAAACCTGTTTCAATACTTTGGAAAAAGAACTAAACTAAATATTTTGCCTAGTGCACACTTTTATTATAATATGAAGGCTCGTTGGAACAAATATTTAGATACACTAGCAATATTTAAAAACTTACCAATAAAACTATGCGTTTAGATCAACTTAAAATAAACCTTTGGGCTAATTAAATTTTCCCTTTTAGAGTTCACATATTATTAAAACATTTTGTATTGCGACTATTAGCGTCCACCTACTGATTACCTCACGTTTGTTATGTTGCAGTGCTCAGGCTTAACATGCAGTTCAGTGTTGACTTTGTACACCAACAACTTCTGTAATTAGTGCCCACCTCACCATTTGTCCCGCGACATTTCAGCAAATTGATATTATATGTTGCTCTGGCTGACTAATTTTTCGTCTCTAGTAAATTTAACATTCGGTACGGGGGGGACGCCTTCAGTAGTGCAGTGCGCTAGATCTAGAGCGCGAACTAAGCGGAGCCCCCAGTTCGAATCCTGCGTGTAGCTACTTTTATTGGTTAGAATGTAAATAGTAAAGAATGAGCTTTCGTCTCCTATTTACGACTCTTAATTTAGTAGTTCGACATATATAAGATCTTAATTACAATTTTATCTTATTCGTGACGGTTTTCAATATTAATTTTACCCGAAATACACGTTTTAGGAGGTCCTCTGACCGCAAAAAATGTAATTTGTGACGCAAAGAAAAAAAACAATTGAAGATTTTAAAAAATGTAGTGTAATGTAATGGTTGTGGGAGAATCAGAATAAATTTGTTTTATCATCAAATATAAGCAACTTATCACATCATGTTGTACCCTATATGCAAAACTTCTTGGCCTGTGTTTACAGTTAGAATTTCTTGCCAGGGAGGGGCGGGTGTTGGTCTAATGGTCAAGAGCGTGGCTTTGTAAGTAGAAGATCCCCAGATCGAATTCCGCATATGACATTTTATTAAAACAGATATTAAGTATTATGAATGACTGCAACCGCGGGATAAGATTAAGAAGACCTAGTGCGGCTAGATTCTTAAGAAACGTTATACATTTACTCGAATGGCCATCCCCAAGTCTTGACAAAAAAGTTGATTGAAAATGTGTCGTATTACCTTGACATCAAAAATGTGAGAGGGCTTTAATACATTCAGTAGAGCTCTGAAGATTCTTCAGGAGGAATGCATTAAATGTTCTTAAATTTCTGCTTAAATTAATACAATTTTAGTTAAGCTCAGCTATAATTTTTTTCTGAACCTTAATGAAAGGAATTGTATACGAAAATTTCTCTGAACTTCGTCAATTTTCGATGTCTTCTGCTTCTGTTTTGATAATCACAGGCAATCATCCAGTTACGTTTTTGGGTACACGTAACCTATCTTTCTTAGACCCCAACAGTAATTTTAGTCACTCAAAATTTTAATCGACTTTCTTTCATCCGCAGTTTATATAACTTTTTTTTAAAATTTGGTATTTGTGCTAAAAAGATGGTTGGCTTCAATTTGTGACCCATCTATAATATTTATTTTAAATTATTGGTGAGGTTCAGCAAAGAATAAAAGATGCAGAAATAGCATGTTTCTACGTATACCTTTTTGCATGCCTTCCTTAAAATACATAGGAAAGTCCATCTACACCATTTAACCCTTTTAAACATGAACCCTGCTAAAAAACTCTTTCTTTGATGAAGCATCAAATTTCAGAAATTTCACAATTTGCAATAAGTTCTAGTTTAACCTTTAGCGGTTAACCTTCAGTCTTAAGACAATGATAAAAATCTCGGAAAAAACAATTTCAGACTAATTTGTAAAAACTATTTTCATTTATTTTATTTAACTGCTTACTCTGCTTTTTAAAGTAACAACTACTTTTTTTTACAATTTCTGGGAACAGATTTCTTAAAGTTACTTGTCTACTGCATTAAAGAAACCCGTGGCATCTTTTAACTTTATATGTTCGCGTATTCTTTCCACAGAATTTTGGCATCACATTCAATTCTTATAAATGTTATAGAATCATATTGAATTGACTAAAAGAGATCTAAGAGTCACCAATTTGCCTCTCCCCGTAATGAATTTTTCTAAAAAATGTTTTAGCTAAAAGCGATAGATGTATAATACAAGTTATGTGTTCTGTTTGTTTTAATCTACCTGGGTAGTACCAGAGCTTGCGCTCATACCTGCCTGTGAATTACTCAACGATAACGGATGAGAAGTTCAACCTATTGGCGCGAGATAAAATAATGAGCAAAGCTATTTACATAAAGTGCAATAAAAAATACCTATTTAATCATAAAGAAGCACCTTACTCTTCAATAAATCGATAAATTACATTTAAACAAATCAGTCACTCCGCCTAGTCTTACCAACTAAAAAAAAAAAAAAAAAAAAAATGATGTGTACACGAAGTTTTAAGAAAATCGTTGCGTGTTGAGTGAAGATATTTATTTGTAACTAAAGCACTGAATGTGCGGACTGCAGTACAACAGTAAGCGGCGTCTTGCCACATTCCCTCGCTCATTTGTAAGGAAGGTTAATAAAAGTAAACTAGTTCAGTATGTAAACAATGTATTAGTTGGAATATCTATTTTCTCCTTCTTAGTTACTTCTGCTACGTCATAAAAATAAATTTTGAAATAATTGGCAGTGATACATTATTGTTACATCTTTGCACAGTACTTGAAACTTTTTCCTTTTTCACTCTTCAATTGAAAACAAAAAGTACAAAGATCACTCAACGGCATTAAGTTTTCAAACATTGTATAAAATTTGAGGTCAGCATAAGATACATTAAACATACAGTTAAAACAATGACATGGTTCGCCACAAAGAGATATACGGGGATCACAATGTAGCATGTAAGATCGTCAGCAGAACGTCTAGCGGAGCTATTCTAGCTGAAACACACAGCAAGATGTTACTACAAGCCCAGCGAAATCACACTTCAGCTTTTCGGTTCTCAAGTGGGTGTGTGATAGAGTAGCCCTGCTCTCCGCAAGCCAAGACTGCGGACCTCAGCTAGTATAAGTTAACTGTTTTCTATTCGCTCCTCTCCCCTAACTAAACTAAAAAATGAATTCAAACAAATTTTGATGCCATACATAATTTTTATTGAATGAATCTTTTAAACAATATAAATGGGAAGACTTAAGGCACTATTTCCAGTTGCGCTACCAGACTTATTTGAATTCATTTTCCAAATTGGTATTTAAAATTGTAAAAGAATTTTTGTAAATTCCAAACTAAGATGAAAAATTTTTTGCTTCGGAGTATCAGACCACTGCAAAAAAAAAAAATATGTTTTGGAGTAGCAGTTTAAATTTAGGTTGAGCGGGCATAAGCCAAAAGGAAAGTGTCATCCAGCGAGCAGTGCTGTACTGCTGTTGTCAGAGTGCTGTCTGGCGAGGTGTGCTTATTTGACCACTGCATCACCTTCGTTACAGCAACTCCAAGTAATATCTAATAGTAAAATTAGTAGGTCTGGCATACATTGGTCATTTATGATTGCAAATAAATCAAACTGTGACAGCAATTATGCGTTGAAGATTGGAACAAGTACACTTAAATTCTGTGGAGTACCTCTGCACTCCAGATTTGTTTCTAAAAAGGAACTAAACGACGTCAACAGTACATGCTAATGTCTCTTGCAACTTCTAATCAGGAAAGCCCTGTTTGCTTGAATTCAACAATTTTTTTCAACATTAATGATTCCAAAACAAACAATACATTGTCTTTAATAATCCACAGCCACCTTGACGTTTTTAAAACACTGTAATGATTTCTTGTTTACTGTAAAAGTTGTTACACTTTGTCCACGCACTAGGCAGTTTCTTGAGGCACACTTGCTTATTGTTATCATGATTGTAAATATGGTTTTTTTCTTTATATGCAGACAAACTGTCAGAGCGACGTTCTCTGTCCAGAAATGATGCCAACTTTTTCAGCAAAATTTCCTAAAATATGCCCTAAACCGCTTGCTTCCGAACCATCCTTCAGTTTAAATCCCACAGTTGAGCAATAACAGTTGTAGAATAGTGTACGCACATTGCGCAGACGTTCGCGTCTCCTGCAAATAAGCAAATATCATTAAAATAGTGGCAATACTGAACTTTTTCTTGCTGTAATGGCTACAATTTTAACTGACCCTGACACCGAATTCTTACAAAATTGTTTGCCTTACACAAAATTTGGTCACCTAAATCCGACAAATTTAAAATTTCAAACAAAGCTCTTAGTATGACTTAATGCGATAATAGTTTGCGATATGATACTTCTGCACTTGTATATCGAAGAAGCTAATACATAAGAACGATTGAGAAAAATCGGAGCTTTGAACAAAGAAACTTTTTCCTATCTTTTGGCTTTTCCTAACTACATTAAGCCACTTTTCGATGGTATCTGGGGGAAGAGGACCAACACAAAGATTAATGTAATCTAATTTAGATCTGTATAATCTAGGCTTAGGCACTGCAGAGGCTTAAGATTCAGTTTCCTCCGAACTGCCCAAAAATACATTTCCCAGGAAAAATATTTAAATGAAAAAAGATAGAATTTTGTATGTTTTCTTAAGATGCTAATTTAAAATCATTGGAACATCTACAAGAAAGTCGTGCAATTTGAAATAAAGAAAAGTTCAGTAAGTCGCACTTTACTTTCGAGAAATTTCGACTGAAACCTAGTCTCATAAGCGACAATGGTATTCCTAAACGGAGTACCCACTCTAAGCAGTCTGCAATTTTTAGTTTTGGATACACATCTTGTGTAATGTAATCATACCTATATACGGTACAAATAATTTATTCATTTAAGAGATCTCACAGTATTTAAAGTCAATCTGGAAAATTTGGCCCAATCGCAATACAAGAAGTAACAGAATGTTGAAAAATAGATAAGGTTGAAGGAGTGAAAGCGTGCAGGCAATTAGAAAAATTTTAACAGCTCCACACAGCAGCTAATCCAGGCAACCACAATGAAATTAATTACCTACCAGGAATGTTCAACTAAAATACTTTCAGGAAATTATCAGCTCAAGATTTACCAAAACCTTCGTAACGAATTCTCTGATGATAACTAAACAGAATTCTTTTGAACTTCAAATTGTAATTTGTATTAATTGCTCAAATTTTTTGTGTAGATAATTTGTATTTTACTCTCCGAAAATCCAGAACGAATTCCTCAACTTCCTGTATGACCGAATTTCTAAAATTGGAAATGAATGAAAGTTAGTATAGGAGAAGAAAGTGAGGCCGCAAGCTAGCTGAATAATGTTTGCAACGGGCTGTCTTTCCTCACTGCCTCGGCTTTAATGAATGTTACAGGCAACTTCCGTCAGAGTTAAGTCATGGTACTTGGAGCGAAGGTAAGTGTACGATGTTGAGGTATTCCAACGCAAGGGTATGATTTTTTCGGCTATCTGAATACTTACATCAGCACTGCGTCAGTGATGTTGGTATTATAAATGAAACAATCATCTTCTATGATTGTTGTAGTAGATTCTCCTAAAAATTGATTTTCACTCCTGCAAAGAAATAATAAATTGTCTCTTTCTGACTGTTGAGATTTTGCATGAATTATTTTTGAATTAAGGATAAGTCAAAAGATTATTTCTGAGATAAAAATATGTACAAAGTATATCAAATAAATGAAGACTTTACTATTATTATAAAAAGATGGTTATCACATCTAAATGAACTTAAGATCTAAACTTGGCTGGCAGTGTTAAATTCTAATTACATACTGACCACAACTTTAAACGCATCACAGCTTCCTTTGCATCACAATTCCTATTTTAATTAATTTCATTAAACACGTCAAAGAACCTAAAATGAACTTTATTGTGCTCAGGAAAATAGTGTGTTACCAGTTAATCATTATTACTCTTCCCTTTCGTGAAAATGTCTTAACACACGAGAGAATTCCACATCGAATTAATTATGTCTTCAAAAAAACTGTAGAAAATGTTATTATATCTGAGAAATGAGGGTTTTACTAAAATGATAACCAATTCTTTTGACTCATCCCATTATTTTAAATGAAACTTACAAGGGAGTTCTTGAATTATTCGAACTAATGTGAGATCCACACGTGGAGTTAGATCCAGAACCACGGAGGCTGCCTGTACCAGAAATAAACTGCCAGCTGGAAATAAAAATATTTAAGTGGCAAAACTTCGTGTTTTAGTAACTTATTTATTAAATTGAAAAAGAGTCTGTTGTGCTAAAATCTAACTAAGAAGAGTAAACAAAGACGACGACAATGTTTTGGGAAGCCAGTGAAAAGATACATTTCCTCAGAATACTAGATCAAAATTATTGGGTCCTACCAGGATTTGTCCCGCAAGCGATCAATTTCTACTCCATGCCACCACATTTTCAAAATAACTGTACAGATATTAAGAAATTTACAGATTTGAGCAGGAGTCAGCTAAATTTTTACGCTCTCTTTATTCTCCCGCTAATGACTTATGCTGCACTCTAAAAATGTCAGCACAAATGTCTGCATAGATGTTGTAATCTTCGAGGATTTTTGTAGGGCAGTGCTTCTTAAACTTTTATGCGACCGCGACCCCTTTTTAAAGTGAACATTTCTTGCCAACCCCTTTATATCCGAACACCCAATGATTCGGCTACAAGTCGATTTAAGGCTACAGGTCGATTTATTTGGACATGATTATATATATAAGCGAATATATGAAAACATCAGGCAGGAACACCGCTAAATTTATCCTCGATTTTTTTAAACAGGAAAAAAATTGAAGTTTGTAAAAATAAAAAACCGTATATTAATTTTATTAGGTTTATATATTTAGAAAAATATTCTTAAAATATTTTTAAGAAGTCAACACTTCTTAAAAATAAAAAACATAAATAAAATTTTATTTTAAATTATCACAAATAAACTTTTATTGTAAAACTAGAAAACCATAAAAAATGTTTCGTATTAAAATCGTTTAATTATTTGTAATGAGAAGGATGTGCTTGTTTACCTTCACACAATAAAATAAATCTGGGATAAATATTTGTTATTGGAGGCCTCATAGCATTTTCAATATTTTTTATATTGGAACATATTTGTTTTTATTGACGTTAATTGAAATGATGTTTCACAAAAAGTTTTCACTCCAAATAAAGAGCGCTCTATTCACTCATACCACACTAATTATGCTGTGCAGTAGTAATGCACCATAAAGTTGACAAAACGATACAGGTCTCCCAGTTTACAAGCTCCTGGTTTTGTGTAAAGGGGATTTGGCTGCTGTTCTGATTGCAAAACAATAAACATAAAATGACAAAAATCAACAATTTTATGCTGGACTAACCGTGCAGGTTGCTACAACTCCATAGCCACAAAAGAAACCGTAATGGCGCCCGGCTACCAAAATTGTATTAATTAAGTTGACTATGTAACAGTTACCTGCCAGTAGAGAGAGAGCTGGTAGATTCGTTGCGATGCCTTAACGATGAGGCACGAGAAGGAACTGCAACAGGACTAGTCCTGGATGTCTGTGCTCTAGTCACGCTACTGTAAGTACTGGGACTGGTAGATGAAGCACTAGTCACTTGCACTATGTGTGGATAACCAGTGGGAGGCGGCCCACTGCCGCTCCAACTCACACTGTTTTCCAACACAACCACGCCGTTCTCCACAGGCGTGGGCAGTACGTGTATCACACTGCTACCACTTCCATCGCAGCAAGAGTTATTTCCGGTCAGTCCACTTCCACAGCTAAACGCAAAAGCAATCATCATTAACTAACTCTACTAAAATTTTAGATGTTACTGAGATAGCACATGAAAGGGTACACAAAATTTGGAATAACCTCATAATCATTTTCTCAAATTAACAACGTTTTGGGGTATCTAAATTCTAACTACCGGTTAAAACCTAAGAGTCTAAAGTTCTCTGAATGACAGTTCGTCAGCAGATCTGCCAGTTGTTGCATCCGCCTAGAATGTCGGAGGCAGCCTTCTACGTCCAGCTTCTTCAGCTGCACGCAAAATTTCAAATTTGCATTAATTCCTCTTACCTTACCAAAAGAAGTAGAAACACTTGACAAAGTGGTAGACTTGGATCGTTCCAGAACATCAAATTAAAAATTCAAATAATTTTTCGATTTTTATGCATGATGTTTTTGTAATTTGGGGTAAGAAGTGATTTGTGTTTGCATGGTCGAAATGCTGCGACAAGCGTGTGGTCATGAGAAGAGAGCAAACAAATAACACTAGCTCACCTGTGGTCATCAGAGTGAAAGTAGACTGGAGGAGTATCCTGACTCTTGGAACTGATCGAGCTCCACGAGCTGTTCAGACTGACGTTAGAATCCTGAGAACTAATCGGTGCATCAGCATCTAGCAGAAGTCCTTCAAGTTGTGAATCCGAATCTGTTCTCAAGACAGAGCTCCCACGAGTTTTACAAGTCCATCTGGAAGAGTTCTTTGTTAGATTATAAGATTTTGATCATCAGACCATTATATTTAAAATGGGAAATTGGAGTACCTAGAGATACTAAAGTCTTCTCCAACTATGTGCTTTAAGAAATAAAAGCAAAAGAAAAATATATCTTCTCCCTTGCTTAGCCGATCTTCAAGATTATGTCCGAATAACATCCAATCGTATGCGATAGTGAAATAAAGAATCTGCTGAGGCGAAAGTGTCTGGTGGATTGCGCCGTCCGCCCAGAGCGAGAGCCGCAGCAGTGACACGAACAACGGAGTGCGATCCCAGCCCGAGATGCAGTGGATCAGCAGTCCAAGCCGGCCCTCCACCACGTACTTTAGCACCAGCTGCATGTAGTTCTGCGTCAACTTCACCAGATCCCACATCTGAAAGTTTCCATGAAGAAAAACTCTAACACACTTTCTCTTATTGCAATTAAGTTTACACCCCGTAAATATAGGAGGTGGGAATACTGTTATAAAAAAACATATGTTTTAGGTTATTTAATCAGTAAGTGCCCGTCTCCCTTTTCATCTTTAGATAAATTAAACTTAAAATTTAAACCCTCAGATTCTACAGAAATACCTAAAAATTATATATATTTTTATTATTCTAAAGAAATGTTACAAATAGCGTGGTTATTGACTGTTTAAGCTTTCTAAAATTGATTATGATGTTTTCGACAAAATTTACACAAAATCTGAAGCGTTTCTAGTTTCTACCTTGTAGTTGTGCCAGTCTATCTTCAACTGAGAGGCGATGTTATCGTCTGGGATGCCAATGTTAGCGTCAACATGACCTTGAGACCAATCGAACACTAAACCTTTCGCCACGTAGTCATTGTCTCTGTACTTCTTGAAGAATTCACACCCAGGATATGGTAAAGATATTATTGTGAACTCGGAATATCTATTTTCCTTGTCAACTTTTTCGGAGGACGTAACACTGAAAAAGCAGTGAATTATTATTACAAATTGACGTAATTACGTCGATTAGTCAATGTAACTAAGACTAACAATATACTAAGTGTGTGTAAGAAAATGAGTAAGCCATCTTTATTCGTTAAGGGTCACATGAGGGTCTGGCTGCGCTTGAACTGTATTAACTGAAATTTGTGAATTTATAAGTTTTTTAATTGTCGCTATGTCTGAAAGAAATTCGTACTACTGTCCCTCTGGGGCAATCAAGAGTACGGTTCACTAGTTTAAGACCATTCACAGGGACACGGTGATCATTAATCATTAAGTCACAGCTCTACGTTCCGGGCAAAGACAGGGTCCTGATACCATTTTACTAAGATTTGCCAAATCTCTTACTAAAACTGATGGCGTTTGTTCTAAGCTAATATTCTTTAGATTAGAGGTTAGCTGCAGCGGAAGGTAGACTGTATAACTACGGGTTAGCGAATCGGAGCAAAAGAAGTTTGCTCATGACAACTGGGCTGCTTCTTCACCCACCACCCTAATGAAACACTGGCTTCAGATTCCACATGGGATATTGTCAAATTACTACCTCAGTCTGCTCACAGCCGCCTAGACCTTCCTTGATGCTGGGTCACTAGCACACTTTCTTGATGCTGCCTCCAAGTGTCAGAAATACTTCTAATTCAAAGGAATTAAACGCAACTATCAGCCAAGTAACCCGATATACTCAACTTATCTGCAATCGTGTAATAATGTGACAATTATTCAACTAAGTAAAAATGCGTAGTACTGTATGTCGAGCTGAGTTGTCAACCATAACTCTAAGATGGATGCACTTTCAATTCGACTAAGCATTCTCTCACGACTAACATCCACCTTTACCTTTCAGAAAAATAAGACGTGAGATGAGTAAAACCTGAGTAAAGGCTTTAAAAAATAAAGAAAGATAATGAGGGTGCATTAAAGGTAGCATCTAAAACCACTTCATTTCTTGTTTGGGAGAGCAGAAGACCTAGATGCGGCTTTTTTAGAGCAATAAAGTTGCACTTGAATGGATGCCGGGACTTGCTGGCATGAGGGAAAAGGAAGTAGTTGATCAACTGCATAGGAATGATGCAGTATCTACATTCATTACTCTAAACCTGCCCTAGGTACAACCATGAGCTCGTGAAGCGACTATTAAGCAATGGCTTTAGAGAAAACATGACAATTATTGAGAAAAAATGTCCAGGGACCTAATACAGTAAGAGGCTAATGCCAATGTTGTGCAAAATCAGATCCGAGGAGACATTTAAACTAGTTAAGAACCTGATTAATCAAGCGACGGACCTGCTTCTAGAATACATTTGGCTAGGATGCATCTCGTAAGGTTGGGTTAATTAACCTAGAACCTCTGCGCAGTTTATGTCAGGCCGAAGAAAACGTGGGCTCTAAAATCCTGTTAGACTTCGTTGCAATAGCTAGAGTGGGAAATGAGATTTTTGGGACCTTGAGACCGAAGGAGTTCATATTTCAAAACAAATACTTGGTTAATCCAGATCCTTTAAAAAGGCGGAACTTTAACGAAGCATTTGCACATCCTGGTTGCACCTATAAAAGGGGTGGGCATAATGAGCCATCATTTGGCAACCGTACCTAGGAGTTCAGGACCCACCGCAGTCTTAAACTGAATTTATTACACTATAAAATTACACATCACTTATTTAAGCATAACGGTTTTTTGAAGCGAGTGAAGAAGTTGTCAGTCAGGTTTTTTAATGTCCAGTAACTAACCAAACCAGAAATACATCAGTTTTTCGGATGTCCATTTCTCACTCATACAATGGTATCACAAGAGTACTTACTTGACACCGAATTTAACTTTTTTCTTCTCCACCATAAAATCGATAATAGCACCAACGTTGAGTGTATGCAGCAAGCGGATATCCTGACTGCGCACGCGGTCGAACAACTGCCAGTCGCCCTGCTGGGGCTGGGGGTCGCCGTGCATTGAGGTATCGCATTGTCCCAGTGTGGGCGACATGTTATCCAGCGGCTCGCATGGGTCGTCGCCGCAGAACAGATAGTCTAAGCCCGACCGACCGTATATTTCCGGTCCACCAGACAGAGTTGCCGATCTGTTTTGGAAAAACTAGATAATATACCTACATATATATATATTAAAAATAATTGTGGGAATAAAAAAAAAAGTTTTAAACACATACAAATATTTATATTAATGAAACTACTAACTTTTACTAATCTCCACTCCAATACGTTTTTTTGTTTCAATAGATCACAAAACTCATTTTAGGCGGCCAGTTATTTGGCTGTACGCCGTTTACATTAAATTAGTAATAACATTAAAAATAATCATACGATAGGATAAGATACCTGCAAATATTTTTTCCTTTATACAGTATGACAGGTAGCGGGAATCTCGCTCTACATCTGGCAAACCTTGCCTTGCTGAACAGTTCCTTAAGTCTAGCAATGTCGTGCACAGACTCGAAAAAGGAGGGTTTTCGTGAGGGTGTGGAAGGCTGTTCGATGCCGGCGGGCTGCGGATCTTCCTGTGCGGAAGGCGTACCATTGCTTGCAACTGTGGTGGGTGCCGCGCCATTGTGGCTAGTACGCTCGTACTCCATAACGATGAGCTGGCTCGGATAGTGTGCGCTAAGTTCGCCATTCGAATTACTAATTATCTACATAAATGAAAATCAGTGAACAAAATGTTAATGCTAATTGCCAACTACCTCAAAAGCGACAAAATTATAATATAACTTACTACGTAACTATAATCAAAAGATACCAATTCAATGCATTTTTGCATCACTCTCTGGCACTGAAAGCAAACAACGGAAATATTAATTTTGTCTCAAATTTAATAAATAACTTTGTCTGACAGTTTTAGCCCATCTGCATGTTTATACATTTTATGGCAATCCCTTTTAGCGAATTAGGGAAGTGTGACTTTACTGTTCGGTGTTTAAATACTTAAGGGAAAGATGATTTTTATACATCTGGAGTTGGCAAACTGTTTGGGCTGGCACGTATTATTCTAATGTGGACTGGTTTGACACGATATTCAAATGGTGGAAATTTATTTGGTGAGATTTGAACAAAGGTATTCCAGAGATCACTTGACACGTGTTTTTAGCCTTTACATTCCAATTTGTAATCAAATTCAACAAATTTTTTTCAGTCTGGATCGCAGGTATACGAGGGAATTTCGGGGAAAAGTGACCGTTTAGAAAACTTGGGCGCCTTTACTATTTATCGGTGTTATTGGCCATCATGTCCGAGTTTTCTGGCATGGTCTAAACGGCATTTATACCAACAAATGGTTTTGCTGGAATGCAAAATGCTGATACGGTGGCCGAACAGTAGAATTGGAACCCTTACTGAGTACTTCAAATACATAATAGGGTTTATAACGAGACCGCTTTCGTATAGCTTGTGAAGAAACAGCTTAATCATGGCTGGTCTATTTGAGAATGATGATGGATGAGATTAGGCTGTTAACCGTCAAGTTACTGTCGGGCTTATTCGCATTAAGATTTCCTAGAATACTGCCCAAGAAGGACAGGGTTATTGGGGAAGCTATTTGGGACGAAAGAGACTTTCGGCAGTGTAAAGATTGCTCCCTTTCCACAGCCTCAACAATAATGGATAAAAATCTTAATGAATATTGGCTAATTAAGAAGCGGAGTAGGAAATTTTGAGATAGGCTAAACTCTTTTCTACGACTAAGGTTTGCCAATTAAAAATACACCAACTTACAACAGCATCACAGTCACGAGCTTTAAATGTATTCCTGGAGAAATGCTGGAGTAATTCTTGAATCTCTCCAACAGTTATTTCCTCCATAACACTTAAATATGCAACATAAATTTTACAATACTACTTTTGAACGTCCTCACTGGAGCACACATTGTCCAGAGTCCAGAAGTCTAACAACAAAACAAACTAATGTAACACTAGTCAGGGTAGCCAACAGGTACATAGTAATAGCAACTAGCAACAAAACTGAAGTACTTTTTCATTAAAGCCAGATGTCAACAATTTCTTTGAACTATTTGTATTATTAATGTTATAATTATTATTATTGTTGTTTTTGTAAATTGGATTATTGATCCGTTTTTTATTTAAAATAAAATAAAATAAAAAATTAAAAAAGAACAGTTAAATTGTTAAACTCTAAACATTCCAAAAATTTTGAAAAAGGGTGTTTTTTAGAGTAAGAAAGTGAAAAGGAGCCTCAAAGCGCGATCGGCTAAAGAATTTAACTGTGGGGAGTTCCAAATAAAGCACAGTACTTTTCTCTCAACTTTTCCAGAGAAATGTTAGGCCAGTATCTGGTAGTCATTTACTGAGGCAAGTGTAGAAAAAAGCAGTACGGTGATTTCCTAAAAATAAATAATAAATGACTAAATAACTAAATATATACCCAAAATAACTAAATATGCAAATGTAACTAAACTAAATAAAAAGCTGAAAAAATAACTAAATTTCTTCAAATTGGGTATTCTTTTCTTTTAAGAAATTAATAATGCGTTCAGGAGAGGTTCTTAAACGTCGAAAAGTTAAAAAGAAAAATGCGAAAATGTTTAGAGACACTCATACCTATTTCAGTGAGTCGTGGAAATTGACTACCAAACATCTACCGGCATTCTAAAGCTTCGAAAAGCACTATTTAAAGAAAGAAGAAGACAAAACTAGGAGAGGCAGATTACGTACTGTAGTAATCAGAGCAAATGTCGATCTCAAGCCAGCAATTGAAAATACTGAAAAAAAAAAACAGGCTGAGGTGGTCAGAACTGTCAGAATAGAAGGCAGGAGTGAGAGTAGTAGGCTCAGATTAAAATTGGAGGAAGGAGGTAAGGAAGTGACCAGTCCTGATTCTCAATGAAATCTGTCATTTACAAATTGATAATATGTCCTCCATATATAATCTAACGTGAAGTTTATCTCTAGCACGTTATGTTCTGCCACACACTTCTTACATAAGTATATATATATATATATATATAAATTGTCATTGAACTTTTTTTCTCGGTACGTACCAAATTTTCTTTGCGGAAGAATACTTAGTTCTCTAACTTGTATAAATGTAAAGTATTCCTCTATTTTTCAGGAGTGTCTTAACTACCAAATTAGGTGTCCTGGACAGGGTACGGAAGCTTATACTTTACTATTAAAATTTTACCAAAAATAAAAATTAGCTACACTTAGGACTTGAAATGAGGATCTTTCACTTACTGGTCCGAACTTATTACTACTACACCAAACCCTTAACTAGAATGTTAAGTCTTTTGTTTCCTACTCAGTAGTGGTATGAACTAGGAAAAATTATTGGTAAAAAGATGCCATACAATTTATCACAATGGGCTTTATATTGAGCACGTATAAAAAGATCACAAAAAGTAATAAACAATTGATTTTGTTTTTTAGGATGTCTTTTTTTTTTTTAAACAAAATCCCATTATTTTTTTCAGGCGTTCAAGAAATGCACAAAAAGAAAATCGGGGGGTTTACCATAGTTGTTGCCTTAATGCTTAAGTCATGGAATAACAGTTCAGACCACATTTGGGCTTTAATTAGTTATTACAGACCGCTGTATGGATGGCCAAATTGACACATCCATTTGGGAGTTGTGGAGCGCCGGCGGAATTGGGCGGGCAGGTCGCAGCTCGGACACGATCGACTATATTCGTAGTCGCCCTCTTGTACTAGCCAGTAGCTGTTTTCGCCGCAGAGTGGTAGTCGCGCGTCACCCCTATCTCATATCAAACGGGTTGTGGATAAAGAAATTTATTGGACAATTTTCTTCAGCTGTTCCGGCCAAAAAAGAGAACTCAGTTTTGTGAGAGTGATCGGTGTGCAGAATACGTCATTTGAAAGAGAGCTGTACAAGTTTTTCCGGGTTGTGTTCTAGTGCTTCCAAGAGTGCAATTATTTGTGGAGAATGTGGTACAAACACATGTTTTCAGTGATTTTTGGGGGTGTTTAGAGTAAGAGAGTTAAGTTTGTTGGCCAAAGAGGAAAGCGGACCGATAATCTTCTATCGCAAGGGGGGCCCAGTTCCCCCCTTGATTACCGCCAAGAACTGAGGAACGCGCACAACACTGCATTTTTATACTTTTTTTAATAATATTTATCACACTTAGTGGAGCAGGGGAAATCAGAATCTTTGGAAGTGGTGATGTGCCTAGCCTGGGCTATTCCGGGCAGGCCAACTCTTATCATCCTGCAATGGGCTGAAATTTAAGTCATTCCAAATTCTGAAGCACACAATTTTGTTGAGAATTTTAGAAACAACCCTTAACCACAAAGAAACAATTTTCGAGAAAAACAAATTTACTATTTTGATTGTTGAGAAGAAATAAAAAAAGAAAACGATGGTTCCAACAACATTTATATATTTTTTCCTTGCATCTTACGTAGGTAAGAATTACTTGAGAATGTTAACAGAAACAAATCTTGCTACTCTTGGCCTAAGTGTCCCTTCCCGAATCTTGCTTGAATCTTAGCAACTTTTTCCAATTATTTCATCGTTGGACATTTTGGTATTTTAAAAAATAATAACAGATTTAACAGATAGTTTCGTGTCAACGAGTTTATAAATCGTGTACGTAGTTGACTTAAAAGAGAAAACAGTATCGATCCATAATGCAATCGCCGTGTGAGTGTGTGCGCTCATGGACTCCTTACAAACAGCTGACTATCTCTCTCTAACATGCATTTTAACTACAGCAACAAGATTGTTTTATTATGATCTCTTTTTTAAAAAGATTTTTTGGATACAAATAAGAAAATTCAAATCTAATCGAATTCTTTTCAGAGGGCAAGGAGAAAGAATCTGTCCCTGAAAGAAGTTCCAGATTCTATAAGAGACAATTGTTCGTAAAGACTGTAACGATTGTTCCTGGTAATTTGAGCCGTGATTACACTTTGGAATCTAATAAGATGTTAGCATAGACTTCAAGCTGTACACTTTCATACCTACCCAAATAATTTATACATCAGTCCCCAAAAGAATCACCTTTCCCGTGGTGATTAGGCCTTGTAGAGTGCTGGTAACACCTCACGTTTGCCTCTCCATTACTTTCTGATGCTTCTGCTTGACTGTTCTCCAGAACTGAACTTTCATATGCTTAAATCAATTTATCAACAATCATAGTGTGTAAAGTGCTTATTAAGACGACTTAATCTCCTCTGCCTTAAGTATCATGTTTTCAATTAAATTCTATTAAAAGCGAAAGATCTGGCATCGTCGCCTCCTCGGCTGTCTGCCACTTTGCTGTACCAACTATCTGTATAACTTAAAAGGTTTCCGATCAGTTTGCGACGCTTATCTTGTTATACTCAAGATGTTACTTATCGGGTACATTCTCATCAACATTTTGTATATCAAGATGGCACACATTTGTAGTTCTCGTTGAGATTGTCTCAATCAACCACTTTTTTTTCTTCTCCATGTACTTCCTTTTAAGGAAATACATTTTATTAGCTTTTTCGTCTTTCGCCACGAATAAAACAATCTTATAAGTTAATCTTTACTAACTTACTAACAATTTGCACAGAGATTTACAATCGGTAGTATGTTGGACTTCGTACTTGATATTATCTCGTCGAGGATAGAGGAAATGAAATTTAAATCTCTGGTTTATTATGTACCCTTCGATAAAAAAAAAAAAACCCAAAAAATCCTTATTTTTTAAGAAAGATCCGGTGCGTATTATAGTATTATACATATCTATGGAAATGTGATATTATTGTGATAAGACATCAGTTTTTACTTCAGGTAGTTAGTTATACTTATCAAGGACATAAATATTTCTAGCATGCTGCAGTCTATAAGGTGTGGAACTGATTATGTGTTATCGTGTCGATTATGTTGTCGCTCTATATGCGTCGTGTCTACTTTTGGTTGGGGGGGTACATATCTACTTCCGGCTAATAGAGCGTCTTTTTCGTGGTTTTGTTCTTTTTATTTAGGTGTAGTTTTTAAGAACTGCAAAAGTAATTTGAAGATTTTAATATTTTGCCTTATAATACTGGCATTTATTAGGTATTAAAGTGCGCGCAAAACAGGTATTAAATAATCATTTTCGGTAAATTTTAATGAGATTTCTAAATTATAGAAATAAATAATAAAATGGATTCCATTCCGCTATGTATATAATAAATTCATTACTTACCATCAACAATTCTTTGTTTAAGAGTACAAAATAACAAAAAAAAAAAAAAAAATAATACATCAGTCCTGAACGACAAGTTCTATGTTTATTATTTACATCACCAAGTACGGAAAAACTACTATAAGTTATGAAAAATCCGGTGCGTATTTAGTTCTTATAAATTTTGATGAAAATGTGATATTATTGTGATAAGAAATCTATTGTATTGTTTATGAATTATCTCATTAAAAAAAATTGAAAATTGAAGTACATATTTATAAAAATATATGTACTTTTTCGTGCAATTTTGACGATCAACCCTTTTAAAAATGTTTTAATGTATATTATTTTATTTTTGTATAGTTTACCTGGTTTCCTCAACATCTTTCATCAAATCTATCATGATTTGATTTGTTGTAGCATGCTTGTTGCACCGTTGCTTTTTTGTGACCGGTTTTTGTATATTAAACAATTTTTAGGGCTGAGTTCATGTAGAGAATGTAATCTGCGAATGAAGTCAATGAGGCGCACTAAGGTATGGCAGAAACTAAGCGAAAACTGAAATATTCAGTGAAAGTTGTGTATGACTATGCTAGATAGCGAACGAAACGGATATCTTGTAGAAGTTGTAACAAGGTAAAATTGCATCTAGGTAGAGAGTACATGTACTTTCTGATTTTTTTGCAGAAAGCGCTTATCTTCCGAGCGGCGGTCTGAACGCTTTGCGCACAGCCACGTCCAGACCCCAGCCGGCTAAAGAACCCTACTTTGACACCTCTGCACCAAGAAATGTGTCCGCACTAATCGGCAAGTCGGCATATTTGACCTGCAAAGTGAGGAACATCGGCAACAGAACGGTAAGAGCGCTAAAAACCTTGCTGCACCACAATTTTCGCAGTCATATTTTTTATTTATTTAAATTTTTATAAATGTCACTTAAATTGTAAACATCAAGAGGCAATCATGTGATTCTCCCCCCCTCTCTATGCCTTGCAGATTGTATATTTGCCAAAATCAATCAACGCAGCTTACAACTTCATTAAACGGGCTTTTCAATTTTTGTTTTGGATTTTCATTAATTTTATTTATACTTTATTTGCTCCAAGACCACCTAGAACCTAACTTTCAAATTGAGAGCAGCATGAAACAAGCTGATCCCTTATCTCCTGATTTTTTTCACCTATATCCACCAGAGATTTAGTTCGGAATGTTGCGGCGTCAATATGGTAACTTTGTAAATAAAACGCTTTGCCGATGGCTTTGCATTTTTCACCAAAACTGTACTTTTAGCCAAACATTGTATTTGATTGAGGAGATTAAATGATGCAGCAAAGAAAACAGGGCTTAGTTTAAGTGGAGAGTAAAATGCAATCATTACCAACGGTGATTAAGAAAATGCAGCAATAAATGGAAAAAATATAATGTGGGTTAAAAAACAGTACCTTGATCAATTTATTATTTTTTAAGAAAGGACTACAAAGGGAAATCAGAAAAACTACTTAAGTTGCAAAAGTGTGTGTTTTTTATATCCAAGAATAATATTTACTTGACCCCCTTAAATGTAAAAAGGTTTCGACACCTTTATTGACATCTCACTAACTTGAACGACCTCGAAAGATTAATTACCAGACTGGTAACGACCTAGCGAGTTATAGAGAAAAGCTTGTTAAAAGTAAAAAAAATAAGGGCGGCCAATATAAAATGCTTAACTAGTGCCACGGATGTTAAAAAACATGGAACTCCAGCTGAACTCGACATCTCGATAGCATGAAACCAAATAAAAAAGGAGATGAAGAGCCGAGACAAAGGTGTATGTTTTTTATTTTAATCAATTATTTATTATTTTATTTAATCAATTAAATAAAAGAAATACTTCTTTCGTGTTTAGCTTTACATGCTAGCCAATAAAGGCTTACAATTTTTATAACTCTAAGCATACATGTCTGTAATTTGTTTTTTAAACATTCTTGGGAAAGGGTGAAGTTTGACTCGCCTCTGCCTGCCATTTTAGTGTAATGTACATGTTTAACATGTGTAAATTAGAATAGAATGAATGAAATATTTTGCCACAATTGAGACTTCACCGATTGTTCTTTTCTTCTGAGATATAAGTCACATCCCAGTTTTGCTATACTGGTAGGGTTTATTCGGACAGAATGGCATATACGTCAGAGTTAACCGTGAGCACAGATTAATTACTCGCTTCTCTGCTTTTTATCAGTGATTAGTTATCCATGTCTGCTCTCTGTTATTTGGTAATATTGTAGGTGTCTTGGGTGCGACACCGGGACATCCACATTCTCACCGTGTCTACTTACACATACACCAGTGACCAGAGGTTCATGGCGCTGCATCACCCCATGGACGATGATTGGACATTGCAGATCAAATGGGTGCAGAAACGGGACGCTGGAGTATACGAGTGCCAAATCAGCACCCTCCCCGTCCAGGGCTATTTCATTAACCTAAATATTGTTGGTAAGTTAAGTCATATTATTTGATGGTTGTACATTCAACCTCTATAAAAAAAAAAAAATTTGACAATTGCTTAACAATTAGATGTTAAGTTCTCTTGCTGAGGGAATGACGGTCTGCTTCATTGCCAAGCAAGTTGGAACTTTACCTGGACACGTCCTTCCAATAAAACTTAATGCTTAAAACTTACCGTTGGCCACTTATACATGTGCTTTTTGAGGTTACAGAGCCTCTATTATGCTAGCACGGTCACAGTAAAGCTGCTATAAGATTTAGGCCGAATAGAGATCATTACCTCTTATAGGGAACCTAATTTTCCCCATGAGATTTATCTTTAATTTCGCAACCTGGATGTTAATGAATGAAACAAAGGGATGTTTAAAGAGTGACAAGAGATTAACATTTTTGGTTGCTACACTAGTCTGCTACAAAGCAGACGCTGGAAGGATCAGAGCTAGAATAGAACCTACTCACCATTCAGGAAGCGTACAAGTTGTAGTGAGAGAATGACGAATTTGAAAACTTTGTGATCACAATAATACATTGTGCCTAGCGTAGCCTATTTGTATTACCTTCAAGCTTTTACCAAGTATTTCCAAGTTTTGTTTTCTTGATTTCAGCAAGAGAAAGCTGGATGAGTTTTTCACAACAGATTTTTAGAGCTGTACCATTCCAACGCATTACTACTCTTCACATTAGCTGTGGAGAGTGGAATATACGCATGAATTGGTTCCGTATAGCTGGGTCATCAGTAGTTTGCTGGGGAGTTAATCAAATCCTAGCGGTTGGATAAAAAAGTCTAGAATGGTTTCGGTCAAAGCATTGCACAAAAGTTAGAAGCCTATTTAGTTGTAAATCTTTGAGACAGCAGCTGCTTGTGCTGTACGGTGCTTTACTATTAAATGTGTGTTTTCCAGTGCCGACTGCAACTATAATCGGCGGTCCAGACATATATGTGAACTACGGAAGTACCATCAACCTGACCTGCACTATTAGACACAGCCCGGAACCTCCTGCGTACATATTCTGGTATTACTCGAGACAGGAAAGTAACAGTTCCTCCGGTTATCCTTCTACAAAGGGACCAGTCAGGGTAATCTACACTAGATTTTATTATAGTGTGTGTTTGGAAAATAGTCGTTTATTCTCTTTACTGTTGCGGGATATGTGTACTTTTGACAGAGTGCTAATAATGGTGGCTATGTGCATTGCAGGTGGTGAGCTACGACTCTGAACGGGGGGGCGTCAGTATCATCACAGACAAAGGTGACGTCACCACAAGCAGACTATTGATCACCAACGCTTTAAGGTCGGACGAAGGTCGTTACTCCTGTAGTCCATCTAATGCAGATATGGCTACTGTCAGAGTGCATGTACTTTCAGGTAAGTTCAATATCATTCCTCCTCCCTACCATTAGGATCATTCTTTAATGAACATCCTCATTCTATTGGCCTTCCTCTGCCTTTCTACTATACTTCCTCTTTCGCTTCCTCGAGCCATTTCTTTTTCCTCTCCAATACTTGCTTGGGCCATATCTTCAATCTCATCCTCAGCACTATCTCCTTGAAGAAGGAACGGAGGGTGAGGTTGACTGAGCTGAACTCCACTGTGTGTAAAATTATGACTTCCATCCCTTTCCAATTATCCTTATTTCCTCTACTAATTTCTAGTATCCAAACACCCAAACACTTAATCTTACCCAACTAAAGTTAGTTTAGGTATTTTCTATTCAACGTTCTGGACACTTACTTTCACAGCCACAAGAAGTTTGTTCACGTAATTAATCCTCATCTGGTATATTTCTCTGCTAACTACCTTAGCTAATAAACAAACTCCAGAACTTCCTTAGTCCAGACCAACACCATCTGATCGTCCGCAAATAGATTGACCATAAAACCCTTTCCTCTATTAGCGTTCCCATTTCTTTAGATTTCCTTTGCCATCACTCTTTCCAAGAAAATTTGAATTAGTTTATAAACTTGTTTATTATAAAAGTTGCTTATTCAGTTCTTTCTGTTGTTGCAGGCGAGAACCCGGCGGCCATGCAGACTGGCGGCGCGACAGACCCGACTCTGGACCTCCTCACCACACTGTTTGTTGTATTCTACTTCACTTTGACAAATATAGTTGTACATTCTCATCGTTGAAATATATGATTTTTGTTTGTTTTTATTTCTTGGAGAGTATTTCTCAAATCCAGTGTCCTTATATTTGTACACAACTCAACTACAGCTAATTTTTAACTGTACTTCAATCAAAAGGCTTCTACTACTATTTCAACTAACTCTAAAAAAAAAATTGTTGGAGAGAGTTGAAAGAAAATTTAGTGCCATGAGTCCTGTGAGGGATGCAACTAAATGAATAAGTGAGAAGTGCTTAATTAGCTTTAATAGAGGTTCCCTTCTAGCATTCCAGAGAACACCTGAGATTTGTCTTATTCCGGTTTGCTTCATTTGTAAGTAAGAAGAAATAGACCCGAGGATATTAAAGAAAAAGGCTAAGAGGACAGCTGCTGCACGGATGTTACCTCTGTGATTTGGAAACGTGATGTGATTCCTGTAAGCATCATTTTTAGAAATTAAAAGGATCCGAATTAGAACAAGCAGAACATAGAACACTTGTTGGTGGAAATGAACTTCTGGAAGAGGTAAGAAAAGCAGATCTTAATAGTGCCCTGAAATAGAGTTGAACCAGAAGAGTAATTATCGGTGATGCAAAGTACCAACGCAGACAGGTTCAACAAAAAAAAGTTGCCGAAGAGAAGAAGAAAAAACAAGTTAATTAGCAATATCTGGTTAGACAACAGGTGTGCCTTAGAGATTACTGTCGGGAAAAATAAGTAATCATAAGTATAAATAATTGTTTTATTTATTTGATTTAAGAAATTACACACTGTCCTCCCCTAATATGCGACCTTGATCCCTTGAGTGTGACAGCAGTTCCAACTTGAGATTGAACATTCAGCGCCCGCCTTCTCTATCATCCGTTCTCTGTTTCTCCTGTAGTCTGTTCAGCATTCTTCTGGAAAAAGGGAAAACAAACGACTACATAGTAACGGATAGATGTAGAGAGAATGTTTGAAAATGAAGAGTCAATTGAAACAAAGCAAAATAATGTTGTTTTAATGAACACAAGCATAACTTAACGTATGTTAGCTGCTTGGCTCTAATAAATGGTTCTGAAATCTTTACTTTATCTGTACCTAATCTTTACCCAGGGATCTTACCTTAGCTAATGCAATACGTGATTGTACGATGTTCAGATGCCTAAGCACATAGTCCTCGTGAGGAGCCAGTTCATGGGCTCTCTTCAAGCAAGTTTCAGCTCGTTCCAAAGATCCCCGCTCCACGTAAACCACGCAAAGATTGTGGACACCCTGTATATTGTTTGGCTCCAATTCCAGAATTCTCTTATAGCACTAAAATGATAAAAAATAATTGTTGGTATTACGGTAATTATTCTACATAGATAAATCTGCAGAGATAAATTTAGGTTGGGTGTATTTTTGTCGAGAACTGTGAATAAGGTACCGCGACAGTAAGCTTACATTCTCAGCGGCATCCAGGTCCTTGATGTTGTTGATGTAAATGTCGCCGAGCAGAATGAGGCCTTTGACATGGTCGGGGTGGTGGCGCACCAGCTGGTTGAGAAAGGGCGCCGCCTCTAAGGGGCGGTGGTCATCTGCCAGCAGCAGCGCCAAATTAAATAGGGCAGACCTGCAAACCGAACAGTTTAAATTTGCCGAAAAACCCATGATAAAACAAGTACTTTAATAATTTTAAAAATGCATTGAGATGTTATTAAATTTGCTTCAAATTTAGTTTGCAGATATGTGCTGCTGCACCAATGAATTGAAAGATATATAGCCTAGGGCAGAACGCCAGCTATCTGAGAAAGACTGAAGAAGATCCATGCCCTACGTCAACTATACCCTCTTTGGGCCCGAATAGCTAACCATGAGCGGAGTAGGAGATAAAAATCCATTTTCGCCCTACTCTCTTTTACTAGCCATTCTTGTTTAAGTGTGAGAGAAACGAAGGTTTTTGGCGTTTCTGTAAGTTAGTTCTGGTGTTTCTTTCTTGAGCCCCGTCTTAATCCAGGCGGCCAGCCTGTTGTTTACCATAGACCCCTAGTGGTCCAGTATCGTATAAGTAGATTCTCTTCTCTTATCATGTTGCTATTATACTCTACAGTAAGTCTAGGTGATAAGCACCTAGACGATGCTGGCTGTATGGCGAAAGCCAAGGCAAAAAAAAATCTCAAGTCAACTCTCTTTAATTGAAAGCGGGCAGAGAGCAACCTGTAAGAATGCCTGGGAGTCAATAAGCAAAATTACTTTTTTCTCCGGTGTAGTTAAGAGTAGCATGAGCGGCGTTTATTTATTCGTCGAAGTTATCACACCAAGGGAAATGGAAATACTTCTTAGGGAAATATCTGTACAAGTACCTGCACCAGCTAGGGAAATAAAGAACTTTTAAATTATGGTATTACTTTTTGCATTCTAACGAAGAATGCAAGATCAAACAGTGTTATTTACGTATATAAGAAATTAAAACAGTGAGCAAACCTAAAATCTGGCTTAATTTGAATGGCACGTCTGAACCAGTTTTCAGCACCGGCTAGGTCCCTGTCGTCCATTGCCAGCATGCCCAGGTTGAAGTGCACCCGCTCATTGTTTGTATCCTAACAATGAGCAGAAAAGTATAACAGCCGAAAAAAAGTCGTAAATCTGACAAATCTTATGTAAAAGCAAACTTGAACAGCACTGCTTACCTTGTGCAGTAACTTTAACAAACGTTCCCTAGCTAATTTACGGAGTTCAGCTCTGCCTAATTCTTGTAAAAGTATGGCTGAATTTAGTAGAGCCTGTTCATGTTCCGGATCGTATTCTAGTGCTTTATCCAGATAAGCGAGCGCTTGTGATGCTTTTCCTTGTTCCAGAAACACAACTCCTAGCTGAGAAATAAAATAACGTTTTAATATAGTTTAAATCTCGTAAATCAATTTCCGTTAAAAAATAAAAGATTCAGGAATCAAATTAGCGTTAGGATGCACGCTGGCCAGAGTTTTTCATTGATATGCTGCAATTATTTATCTCAAGACATTGTTAAAGTGAACGTACATTGTAGTAGATATCTGGATTGTTGGAATCATAGAACAATGCCCTCTCGTAGACTTCTTGTGCTTCTTTAGTTCTGTTCAATTTCAACAAGACGTCGCCACGATTGATGTACGCTTGGGTATAATCGGCTCTCATTGAAATTGCTTGTCTACATGAAAAATGCAAGAATACTGTTATTGCAATTACTTTGTCCAAAATTACACAATTTAAAATTAAACTGCCTGAACTAACAAACCTATAAAGAAGATCTGCCTCTTCTAGACGAGTCGAATTCTTGGCAATTAAATTGGCCAAATTTAAAAATACATTCAGATGGTTGGGAGCGATGCGAGCTTGATAACTCTGTCCGGGTTTCGCTTTTGGTAATAACGATTTAGCCTGAATAAAAACAGAAAGGTATTGAAACCATTGAATTATTTGTAGCAAAAATAGTGTTAAAAACACCAATTTTGGGAACTTATTAGAATTAAAAACGAATGTTTTTTATTCGTTATGCCTTTATGCGCTGGATAAAAATTTGAACATCTTTAATGTATCAATACAACATATTAAATCTAAGACCCAATGAGTCCTACAAAAAAAAATATAACAGTAATTGAACTTCGAATACACTCAAAATACATCTAGATGTATTCTTCAATCTGCAGCTTTTTTTTAGGGAACTTAATTAAAGCGAGTTTATGAGGAAGAAGTGAAATTAACCTTACCCCTAAAATGCCTCAAAAGAGTCAATACTAAAGATGTGGTCTCACAATATTATAGGAACTATCAGTCATCTGGCAATCTTGAATGATAGTAAGCTATGTTCCTACCGTGGCCTGAGAGTACAGAGTTCCCTATCACGTCCCCGTTTTTTACCAAGCGAGGCATCATTTAATGCAAGGATCGCTAATCTTCATGTTTGTCTCAAGCAATTACTATAATTAATATATCAGAAATATTCTTACCTTCAAATATGCTTCTTCCGCTTCTTTAAACATGTTTAAGTGATTGTAAGTTCTGCCAACGTTAATGTGAGCTCCTATATCGTCTTGTTGTACGCTGCAATCAGATGCCACAATTAGTAATTCTAAATCTGCTAATGAACGATAAAGAGACAGAGTGGCCTGATTCAGGTCCTTCAGAGTATTAATTCCACCAGTACCAAGTTGCTGCGACATATCTTATTCCAATAACACATCATCAGCAGTAAAGCCTAATTGGCAACTACTTAATGTATTTTTGCAGTGTAATTTAATAACTTATTTAGCTCTTGCGAGTTGATTTTTTTTATTAAAACAGTTACGGTCCCTGAAACTGTTGAGTATTACCTCATAGATTGTAATTCTGTCTGGGGCGAAAACAGCTTAAAAAAACTCCAAAATCGGTAGGGAAATTGATTCATTCGATCAACTATCTGTATCCAGCTCAGTCCAGCCAGCAGCGAAACTGTGACTCAGATATAAGCTTTTTAGCGAATTCGCTTCAGCTTGCCTAGCACGTCGCTAAAAGTGGCAAAATAGGTGAGTAAAAAAAAGCAAATAGTTTAACTACTTGCAAAGTGATACTTATTCAGGATAACAATCACTGTAAAATGAGGCTACAGGGTCTTGTCTACGATCCGCGACAAACGCTGTGAGGCGTCATTTAGTTGTTTGCAAGCATACTGACCCGGAAACTGCTGGTCAGTTCTCACCCACTCTGGCCTACAATCATCATCAAGCAGATCAGTAGGTTGAAAGAAATATCTTGGTACCTGACAGCTTTGTTGAAGAATTGTAAAGCTTCATAGTAATGTCCTTGTGACTCCAAAGCGTGCCCTACATTGTTGAACAATTTGGCATTTTTCTGATTCACTCTGAGTCCAGCCATGAACAAAGAGTATTCAGTCTCCCAGTCCCAGTTCCTGCGGTATGTTTTACACGAATGACAAACCACAAGCAGCACAAGACCAACCCAAGATAACTTACGCAATCTGTAAAATACGTAAACATATTGTATATTATCATATTTAGTAACATGTGACCGCAGCAGCAGAGTTTGCAGCAAACAATTCCCAGATCTGTCAAACAACATAAATCAGTGAACAAATATACCTGGCATTCTATTGTTTGGTCTCACGTTAGAAAAGTCCTGCATCCGTACAGCTTTATGATTTTTATTTTCGCCAGAAAATAACATTAATTTTACTGTCCCCGAGAACGAAAAGGTTCTGACAATTAATTTACGTGTTTCAACCACAACTCAAAGCCGGGAAGTCAAAGAAAGACGAATTTGAAAATAAATTTGAAATTGCGATAAGAGCGACTCTGAACTTTATATGTACGCAGTATCGAACAAGTTATTGCTTAGAGGATTACAAAAAAAGAAAGTCATATGACTGGTCGCACCAAATTTTGTTAGTGTCTTGTCCGCATCACGCCTTCTTTTTGCCGTTAGACTGGAAACAGATCAGTTCTTAATGAGAAGTTACAAATGGTAAGGGATAACATTCAATCATTTTCCTATTGCAGCATCGAGGAAAAATGTATAGTACCCGCTACTTTTAAAATGCTAATGTAATAAAATATTCCGTTACTAATGAAGTTTACACAACACATATTAACCCTGTTTAATGATCTGGACGTTGTGGACGTCTACACCTTTACTCTTTTACTTTAAGTACTGTGCGTAAGGTTAACTGTTGTTTGTTGCTCATTGTGTAAGTGATAAATGAAAAATTAACCCTTTGAATTATGAGACAAGCGCTTTATTTACAACATATGTAATAGTATTATGAAAGTGGGAGACATTTAATCAAGAATAAGGCATTATTTGAAAAATGTATTTTTTGTATAGTGAAATCTTTAATATTACCTATTATTTCAATGAATGTTCTATATACTACTTTTATAGTTATAAAAGCTAGTTAGCTAGCTTTATTTCAACAAACTAATTAAAAAAATTTCTAATAAAGAACCTGTTAGTGTAGATGTGGTGCCAGCCGTAGGCAACGATTATGCAGAAGCCCATGGACGGCATATACAGTACTCGCTCGGCCACTACAAATCCTACTGGAAAGAATATATTGGAAGCTGGGATGAATGGAATCACGAGGAACGCAAGGCCCTGCAATATATACAAGAAATAGTTTTCTAAGAAGAGCAATACTTGAAGGTACTGGCACTGCATTAAATGCTTCAGTTAAATTGTTCAGGGCGAAGACTTCAGGATCGGTTTGATCCATTCAGTTCATCTCTGACAATCTTTCTGGCCCCTCAAACATACACTGGCCTTTCATGCCCTCTTAGAAATAGAATAATTTAGCCTACCATAATTATAGTAGTAGACTTGACATGCCGTCTGGACGTGACGGCTGCGTGTACCAGTATGCCCAGGATGGTGTACATGAACACAGTGGCAATGTTGCGTGGATCCGTAATAGTGCTGACCAGAGGAACAGTGCCCATCGTCCAGTCACAACATAAATCGCACGGGAATAACAGCAGCCAGGCATTCAGCGAAATCAAATAATGGTAGGACAACTGTCTGGTTGGGGTCTCTGAGGCGGAGGCAGGATTGTCAAATCTGTAAAACAAGTACATTAAATGTCCGGCTGAAGAGAACTGGGCATATGCAGTTTATTAACCGAACTTGTTAGAACCGTTGGTGGGCGCAAATTCAAAGTAAATGTAAAATGAGTATTGATGTAGCAAGCTTGATTTTGTCAATTTCGAGAAATTTACACCCACAAATACCAAAAATAAATAACTTTGCGTATTTTCTAAGAAGTAATACGCAAGGAAGGAAATGTTTACTTGACTTTAAAATGACACACCTTGTAAAAATGGGCAGGCGAGCTCCCATGATGAGTATCCTGAAGACGAGCAAGGTGACCGTAACTCCCGCCAAGAACAGAATCCTCTTGGTAGCATTGCCAGACCAACTGATCCCAGGCACCGATTTACCATTCATCAAAGATTTAAGACATTTCTTTAGATCATTTGGCGTTACCTGTTCATTTGAAATACACTTGATGTGCAAGGTAAATACAATAAATTTTATAAAACAGAGAAACTATTTTCGAGAAAATTACACAAGATGTATACTCTTACACAAACACATATAAATATGCAGTTTTTGTCTAAGCTTTCAGAGAAGTACTATCTCCATCATCCAGGACGTTCTTTATCAAACATTAACGCACGGTAGACTTGGTAGAATATTACAATACATGCACATACATCATTATACAATACCTTCTGCGAGACAAAAATTTCATAGATTGTACAAATGGCGGTGATTGTGATGCCTTGCTCTTTGCACAAGATAGCGGCCGTAATGCAGGCTAACGTCATAAACAAAGCGTTCCAACCTGTGCAAGGTATACAAAATGTTAGAACATTAAAAAATGAATATGTGTATTGTTCATTCATAGATTTTTTCATAAATACTTTGAAATTTGGTTTGTTTGGTGAAAGTCTTTCTATTACCAAACGATTCGGCACACTGTATACCCTAATCAGTAGCTCCTATACGATACACATAGGTGTGAAGGTTATATTCTGAAGTAGATACAATAATTTTAATGGCACAAATAGGGTTTCACGTTTTAAAAAACAGAATTTTTAAACTGAAATATGTAATGTTAGACAAAAAAAATTAACACAAATACCCTGCAAACAAAATCAAAGTGATTTTTCAAGACATACACCCAACAATCCAAAGTTCAACACATAAAACAATTAAGGATACTTGAAATATATGAATAAGGTAAATGGATATTGCGAGAAGGATCTGTACTTTGAGGTGGCAGTAAGACGCTTGCCAAGCAAAACTGCACAAACATCTCTCTATAAATTTGAATCAAGCGAAAGGCAGTTTGCACATACCTACTTTGTTCTTATGTTTCGTAGCATTTACATAAAAATGAAATGCGCCTAAAAAGAAGACTGAAGACAAAGTTTCTGCTCGGCCCACAACACCTGTCACCTGCAAAATTGAAAGTTTCTGTGTAAAAAATAAGATAACCTCTTTAGTGGAATATAACACCAAGTTCAGTAAAATTTCAAGACACTATCAGATTTAAGTGGTAGGTTTTTTTAAAACCTATTTTGTTGTTTAAGACCTAATATTATGTGTTTTCAAATAAATTTTCCACTTTTTCTTTAACGAGAAGAAAAAGTCAATATAAAAAAAAAATCATGACAGAAATAAATTAAAAAGTGTTTTTTAAGTTATTTCACTCTCTTATTTCAAATTTTTCCAAAGGGGGTAGGGGTGGGGAAGCCCTTCTTGCACCCGATTCCCAACAATTCTTTCCGAAATAGGCTGATGTTACCAACAAAACTGGTTACCAGTAACTAGCGGTACCTTGAGGAGATTTGCTATAAGCCTTGATGTCACTTGCTAATCAAAAAGCTGCTGTCGTTAGCCATGTAACGAAGTTCCCGTTACTTTCTTAATATGGCTATATCTCAAAATTTACGATTACTTAATAGTTTGCAAATTTTTGATTAAAGTTACTAAAATGTTGAGCTATCTCTAGAAAAAATAAGTTGAACCCAGATAATTACGCACCTTGCTATTAGTTTCTTAAAAATTGGGATAAGTTAAATAAAGGTATCGTAGAATAAATAATACGCTAGGATTTTGTTTAAAGATTAAATTGGTAAAAATTAAATTAAATTGGTAGTCACTTTAATACCAAAGCTCAGAATTCCGACTACACATTCTACATATGTAGTTTGTAATTCTTTAATGCTACTAACTTTTTCAAAAAAAAAAAAAAAAATACCTCAACTCCTAGACGGAAAATAACTAACTTTAAACCACTCGCTATATAATTAAATTATCCCCATAATAATGTAATTTCGCTGTTATATATGAGTTGGAACCGTTTGAGAGCTTAAAATTAAAACAAAGAATCACATTTTTATAAGTCGGAAATTACTTCATTCTTTTAAAGCATTAAATCAAGTCACTTAAAATATTCATTCATCTTGTTTTACTTTATTTTTTCCAGTTTCCTTGGCCGTTTACCAAACTTTTTGATGATTCATTTTCACTTAGATTCCCTGTAGTAGTTCTGAACAGTGTCCCACAACTGTTTTGACTATTTATCAACATTCACTGCACGCTTATAAACACACGCATGTTATACATTAGGCACAATCGCAACATATTATTTACCTGTCATAAATGGGGAGGGCACGTTAATTATTCGTCACTCTTACGCCTTAACTAAAAAACTGAAGTATGACTTTAGTTGTCGTTGTTACTGCAACTACTTCAATATAAAATTTGGCTTGGGTAGGAGCTTGTTTGTACACAGAGTGTTGCAAGCTGAATTTGAAAAACTGCACTTTCAAAAACTACGTCAGTATTTCCTTTCTTAAAAGAACTGTGCCAGCATTCTTCATTTTATGTCTGTATCTTTACTCAATCTCGATTCGGAGACTGGAAGATTAACAAGCTCATGAGAGATCTGACTTGACGTTAACTCGATATGGGAAAAGCCGGACAAGTAGGTAAGCAGTTATTCTTAATTGTTTTCCCATGATAATTAATTTTAGTTGGTCCTTTTTATTTAAGTTTTATTATAAAAATAGACACCACAGCTCCTTAGTCACAGATGGCAGAGACCAAACCAACATATCTACATAGCAATGATGACGGACTGACCGCCTCCGTGTGGATGGGATGTACGGTGAAGAGAAGCGCTGCTACGAAGCTGGCCAATCCGGGTAGCAACACCCTGCACATCCTGCAAACATTAACATTTTTTTTTAGAGTGCTCTTAAAATATAAAATCTAATGCTATTGGGCAATTAGCACATTATGCATACCTGAGATACATAAGGCAAACTACTGTGTGTAAGATAATGTTGACCGCATGGTAACCCACCGGCTCCAGCTGCTGCAAGTAGTAATTTAGTCGAAAAGTTAGCACACATAGCGGTCTGTAGGACTTATGGCTTTGCTCCTAAAACAGAAAATAATCTGTCAATAGATGGAATGTACGAAAAATCAGGCTAACAATTCATTTCAGCAAGCTCTGAAGCATGACTGGAGCGTGCTCTTAGGATGATAAATCTACACTCGAAGTTCAATGCTTACCGAGACGGCCAAATATAGTGAGTGATAAAAAACTGGTTCAGAGGATTAGATCAAAGTAGTTGTGTGACATAAAGTACATAAGGGTATTTTACAAGATGCTAGTTCCCAAAAAACCCAATAGCATTGACTAGCCCTACCAACAACAGCGTCAAAAAATGAGCTATAGTCACTTGCTTACACTGGATGCTTTATTTAACATCCTCCCAAAATCCTGCATAGGCAAACAAAACATGTTCTTCACGAGAACAACAACGAATTGGTTCAAGCATCAGCCAAGTGCACTTCTATTGGATTTTACTTCACAGTACTTAAAAACAAGTCTACTGTCTTTATAGTTAAAGTAAACAAAATTTAATGCGCTCCTAATCCGACTCTAGAGAATGGAAGATGAAGCACTTTCAATCCATATTTCGAGCCAACATGTTATACATTTTTGAGCATTGGGAAATTCACTATGGATCAGATTGGATCTGCCTAAATGAGATTCATTAAGAGACATCAATACCTACCAATATTTTCGATTTAAGATGGAAAGTGCGTGCATTTAAAAGTGGGTTATTTTTACTACAATGTTTAAATGGAGGCTGAACAGTTTGTGATGACTGCTGATTGTATTCTTTGTTTTCAGAATCTCGCTCTACTGGATTCTAAAGGAATCAATACGAATGGGAATTACTGGGTATTGCAGCTGAACAATATGAACTACCAAACTTATTTCAAAAATTAAGAAATCATTACCTAAGTACGGATACAGTAATGTTTACAACTCTAGATACCGATACATATTCCGTAATTTTTGTCCAGATGAATATGTAAATTTCCGAGAAAATATCTAACAAATTAAAATCATATGCTATTTACGACTGCCCTAAAAAAAGAACTGCAACATAGCACGTTAAGCAAGGCGACTCCCCAATTTGACATAGTCGATACTATCGCATAATTTACCAAAAGGCGAACGTTTTGTACCTGAATCATTCTTTCACAGCTTATTAAAAAGCCTGAAAAGTGTGGTGTAAGATGGATGTTCCATAAGTTCAATGGATTAATATAAACTATAAAACTACACTAAACGGTGAAAGGTTTTACTCTTGACTGTAGACCTCTTTATAAACCAATGCAGACAATTTTCTTGAGAGGAGCGAGCAAACAACACTGTATTGTATCGCCAAGCCTCTGGACACATTAGTCTATCTATCTAAAAATTAAGAACAAGAAACACCTGAGAAGCATTTACCTTATGTATGGGTGTCCCCCAGAAGTCATTGAAGATGATGTTTTTGAGCGGTGAATAGGGCCTCAAATCGCGGTTCTCCTTAATGGCGCTTATGTCATCGAATACAAAACCACAATACAAACTATTATAATAACACAACAGACTAACTAACAAGATGATCACTGATCTCAGGTGGTATTTATCCATTATAAGAATAGCTGGCTAATTGCAACATAACATGGCTCTTTGATTTTTTAATTACGAAATATTAATAAACTAAAACACTGAAAGAATTTAAACTAAAACAAATATTAATAATACTTTAAAAACCATTTAATGTTTTGATGAGGTAGAAATGTCCAAAATTCTTTATAAATATATATCACTTTCATAGTTTTTCAAAAGCTCCTTCCTTTGTTGAGATTAGAAGATGAGGAAGTTGTGAAAACATATAAGTGAGTTATGCTGAAGTTTTGACGGGTAAAGTACTCAGAGTTCGAAGACGTAAACATAGATCCGACAAAGTTAACCTGGCAGTCAGCTGTGCCGGCTATCAATAGCGCCAGCAGGCTTTTCAACATACCACGACACTTCTGTAATCAAACAACTAGATTTAATATTTCACATGTTTAATTTTTGCAATTATTTATTTTCATTACCATAATTATGTAATTAACTTAAAAATTCAAACATTTTTCCCACGGAGGGGGTGCAACAACTACTTAACGTGGTTCTTTACAATTTTCTGTAGCTTATCATACAAATTAATTAACATTTATCTGCTGTTGATTAATTTTCAGCAAAATTACTAGTGATAATCCTTTATAGCTCAAATTTTTTTCTCCCAAGAAAATTTTGAATAAGCACCCGAACTTTCGTAATTCAATTTATCAATATAAAAAAAAAACAGAAGGAAATTGACTGAGTAAATGGGTCTAAAAGAGGAAGAATGGTTAGATCATCAGTAAAAGCTTTATTAAGCTGCAAACTCAACTGAGAATTAAGTTGTACTTAATACTTCCATGCAATAAAAAATAAAGAAGTTCATGTTTGTGATATATATGTATACATATATCAACAGCTGTTTCATAACATGTTATGAACTTGTTAAGAGTAACTTTGTTTTAAAAGCGAAAACCACCATTAATTTTTCAGGCAATTTGTTTCTGCCTTACAAAATTTAATATAATGCATATACAATTTTTTGTAATCGCCTTTTTGTTTTCTCTCCGAGTCGGTGTTGTTGTACAGCCTCTGCAGCAACTAGCTTTTCCAGAAATAAGTTTTTTATCTAGTCCATAAAGTCTTTTATGTTGATACTTCCTGCTCCGTATGGATTTTGTTCATTTCGTATGAACCACGGTGCTCCCTATGTACATACATATATGCAGATAAATTGATAGGGTTATGCAGCACTTTAATTTGGAACAGTGCAGCTTATTTATTACTCTCACCTTAACAAGCGTAAGTCTGTAAAGATTTGCGCATAGAAGTATACAAAGAGTTTGGAGCAATAAGGTTTGCCGGGTGCCGTCGGTTCATTAGAAGAGAGAGCTATCTGATCGGCGTGTATTAATTCCAGAGGAATGTGTTGTCAAATTAGTCTTATATCAAGTAAGACATTAAGAGTAACTAAAAATTATTGCTTTTTATACCATTATTTGGCGTTTTCAATTATGGACATTAGTGTTGTTACTTTCTGTTTGAACAAACTGTTAAAATTGTCCCGGTTTTAGAAACCTGAGGTTCTGCCCAAAACTTTTTGATAAAAGTTTAGCTTAGAAAACCTACACTGCTTTTAATGTTCTTTGTCATATAAATGGCAGAATTGTAAATAGTTCTAAAGAAATTCTTCAGAAGGAAGTTTAACGTAGCAGTTTTCTCACAACTAGGGTTGCCAACTGCCCCTTTTTAGAAAGGACAGTCCTTTTTTAACACCTGGTTGTCCTTGTCCTTTCTTAAATTAGGAAAGGACGCCTTTTGTCCTTTTTTCAGATATTATTCACACAAATCTAATTTATTTTACTGTATTTTTCATTTAAGTTCTGACTTCCGAGACTTCTTCATTTGGCGTGTTTTTTTTTCTGTTCTAACTGAACTGAATAGGTCAACACGTTATTGATGTAACGATGCACAAAATGCAAAAAATGGTACTGGATTTGATGATTCTGATCAATTATATTCTTATGGTAGGTGAATTCCTTTCATAATGCTGACGCTGTTTTGAGGCCTACTTTTTTGCAATTAATCAGAGATTTCTCCATCAATTTTTAAAATAAACCCCTATGCATTGTATATTTTTTGAGAGGTGATAGTATCTAGATGTTTTTCATGAATAGTGCACGTTTTAAACTTTGACTTCATTTTTCTCAAAAATATATTATATAAGTTTAAGTTTAAGTTTAAGCTATTTCCTATGTTTGGGCTACAAAGTGAAATACTTGATATTATTATTTTGGAATATAAATTAGCTTATTTAAAAGGAAATTTATCCTTCTTTCTAATGAGATTATTGAAATAGCTATAGCTTTAGTAGTTTGAGAAATATAGACAAATGTTTGCTAAAAAGTAGGAATACCTTGAAAAAACATTATTCGCACTTATGGTTAACAGAATTCAGGATAAAACTAGCTAACAGAAAATTGAATATCTTAACGGAATATATAATTTAAACCAAGTTTAGCTTTTAAATTTGACTGCTTACCCTCGAAAACATGTGTTTGTATCTTACCAACATGTAACATACGTTAAACCATAAGATCAAAGGATCCCAAAAATTGTATTTAAGGTAAAACTCAATCACAAAAATTTTACACAACTCATTTCTGCAGTAAGAGGAAATAAGATTACGGTGGATCGAACATATTCAACACCTTATCTGGCGCTCACAGAAACAGCAGTGGATAACTAACAGTGCTTAGTTGCGCCGAATAGTGTGGAACGAGCGAAAATTCATTCGTATGTATTATGAATGGTAGTTTCACAATAAACAGTAAACATGAACGCGCGCGTGTGTATATGTGGGAAGGTAAACATACATACTTGCCTAGTGGGGTGAGAAGGTGTGCGTTAACGGAAATAAAAGAGGAATGTAGCGGCCATGTTGAACTGGGCCATAGGTCAGGGATAACCACTCGAAGGTTACACTATTACCGCACTGCTATGATGCTGTTTCCTCCAATGTACCGCTTAACTAGATTTCCCAAAATGTTAACTCTAATTATGATGGCCTTGGTGGGTCGTAATTTTAAATAAAGATAGAGAAGTACAGGCTGTGGTTTTGTGAATAAAATGTGGGTGCAGCCCCCAGGGAGTATTATAGACAGCATTCCACTTACTGGATGTGGAGAATGCTCTGCTCTTGCTTTCTTTCCATTTAGCAAGTCATAGCATTTTCTATGATTAAAGGGAACGGAGATATACAGGTCAGATGTCCGGCTTTGATAGCACTATTCAGTCCAAGCAACGTATTTTTCGATCAAGCTATTCAAGAGCTCCTTGAACTCGAATTCAGTAACCATTCGCAATAACAACTATACTGAAACAACCATTCAGGATTTCCAGGAAGTTCTAGAGAGCTGCTAACCGATACTTCCGTTATAGATTGAATTAGAGCTGAGGTAGTGCTAAGATGGAACTGTACCTGGGCCTTGTTCTTGGGCTTATCTTATACCTGAACAAAATAACAAATTTACACATTCCACGTCAATTCCTCTATGCAGACTTGTGAGAGACCACTAGCTGGAAGTAATTTAAATTACCGATGGAAATTTAAATTCAAAAGTTTAAGGAATCGCAATACCAACTTGATAGTGGTTAGTCACAGCCACCTTGTGTTGCTGAGCTACGTCAAAAATCTGGGTCACTGTGTTGCCCAGTGAAAGGTTACAAAGTATCCACTCTTTCGTAAGAGTAAATGAGATGAAACTGAAAGTAGTTGCGATCATATCTTTAGCCAACACCATTCATCAGAGTCACCTTTCCACCACATTCTGCGCAGCCTCAAGTGTAGTGCACTATGCAATGAACACATCTACCATCTGTTCAATATTAAGAGAAAAATTTAATGCTTATGGGTAATTTGTCGAATTTTTATTTTTAAAAAATCTGGTGAGATATTTCGCACAGTTTTTTTCCCCCTACGATTGCTACTTTCTCTTACCTTTCATAACAGGAAATATAGCAATCGTACAGACTTTCGGGTATCAAGTTTTGCTATAAATGGCAGAAAGTTCAAATTCGTCTGTTTATTTATTATTTTTGGTTTAGGTGCCACTATAGACCTGACATTACACTTTTTTTTTTTATCAAATCAGCCACTCGGGAATGCTAATCTTTTTGATAGATTTTTCTATTCTTAATTCCGAGTTGAAAGGATATCAAGGCAATAATTAATTCAAGTTTTATGTAATTTTGTCTAGGCAATCGCCAAAGGTTCATATGAACTTTGGTCATAACTTCTTTTAGGCTTATCACTTCAGTTTCTTCTACTCAAGACATATCGAGTTTAGAGAAGTTAAGACGTTAGGCTTACTTTAACATTTTATGATACCGTACATGTCCATACTACTTCAAAACATAGTAAAATAAATCTTTTTAGTAAAAATTTTAAGTTGTAATGAAATTTAAATTACATGAACTGGTGTAAGAGTAAGTAAGTACAGTTCACATCAGAGTTTTAGGCGCCACGGTAGCCGAGCAGGTCTAAGAGGCGAGACCTGCAAAGCTAATAATATGCATTGTGGTACTGGGTTCGATTCCCGGTCTTGGCCTTGGATTTTATTTAATGGTTAAATGAGAAATAGTAAAAGTACGTTTGCTATTCGCCTTCGTACACGACACCTAGTAAATGGTAGTTGGACCGTTAAGCCCCGCCTGAAAAAATAGAATAGAATAGAAAAGAAATTTATTATTCTGGGACAATTGTCCCCTAAGAATAAATACAGGTACAAATAGAGGCCTTAATAGTTTGGCCTGTGATTAGACAGAAAATAAATACATAAATAAGTATTTATAAAAAGTGAAAATAAAAATATCAGCAGAAATTAAGGAAATAAATTAAAATAATTAGAATTTCGGAGGAAGCTGAATAGAAAGGCGATAACTGAATAGAAGGGATTTAAAGATAGGGTAGGAGCATGGCGGGCAGATGATGGCAAGGAGTTCCAGAGAGAGGTAGCACGTATTAGGAAGGACTTGTGAAAGGATGAGGTACGGTGTGACGGAATATAGAGATCAGATGAGCGAGATCTAGTATTACGGGAATGGATCAAGGATTTAAACTTAAAGAGTTGAAAAATATAGGATGGCCTTTGAGACTGGATGACTGGAAAAAGGAAAGAAGCCAAAAAATATTGGCGGCAATAGACAGGGGAAAAGCCACTTCAACTCATCGTAGCGGTGCGAAATGCGGGAGTCTCTGGAAATGCTGAAAATAAATCTTATGAAGCAGCTCATGAGGCGCTTGAGCTTAGCTTCAATATCACCAGAAAGTCCGCGCCATACACTAAGCAACCATAGTAGAAATGGGGGAATATAAGAGAGGAAACTAGGAGTTGCCAGGTCCTTAATTGGAAAAAGGTGACGGGAACTATTAAACTGCTTAAGAATATGGATGGAGCGGCGAGAGATTTGGGAAACATGGTTTTTCCAGGATAGGTTTTGATAAATAGTGGTTTTCATAGAGGAACAATATTTTATTGGGATATTGTAAAGGAAAAGATTAGGAAGAGGAGCCAATGATTTAAGGAGTGGGTTAGAGCCAATAACAATTGCTTTGGTCTTTTCTACATTCAGGGTAAGCTTAAGTTCGTGGCCCAAATAGGCGATTACTTTACTTTTACTTTACATCAGAGTTTTTATTTTAATTTTAGGGACGACAACATCTGATATTGGCGCTTAACCCCTGCTTTTCCCTAAAATCCATTCTCTAGAAATACTATTATATTTCTTAAAATTATGGACCTACAAAGACTGTATACAAAGAGAGTTAATATATAAACTATTATTGCTACATGAACGGTATATGTAAAACGTATAAAACCAAGTTTTAAGGAATTAGTAAGGCAAAATTTCAATTGACCTTATTGTTGTCACCTTCAATTGAACCTTAACATGAAATAAACTTCGAATTTTGTGTATACGAACAAGAAATAAGTAAATTAATATTATTATTTTGAGTTTTGATCAATACAGTACATACAATCTCTAATGTTTTTGTAATAAACGTTGTTTGGAAACTCAGAAGTACGTAAAATTTTGAATTTCCAGCAAAAATGCAAAATAAAAACTTTTTTTGCACGATTACAGTGAGTTTTACTAGGGATAAGAGTAACAGTTGCGAGCAAAAAGAAGGTTGTGTGATCCTCTTTGGTCGTCTTATCAGAAGTTAGTGCTCTTAAGATCCAATTCCATCTAGATAGCATTGTTTAAAATTTGCACGAGGTATGGACACGTGAGTCCCAAACTGGTCCACCCGTCCAGCCAGCCAACATACATTCTACACGCACTTCTTTTTTTTTTTTAACACAGATCTGAAGGATGCAGTAAGGCGTGGAACTCACGTGAGTTGGGTTGTACGTTCACTCTATTAGTCAACGAAATAAGAAAATAAATAAACAGAGCAAAACAACCTTTAATTCAGATATAACCATATTAATGAAAGAATGAGGCAAGATTGTAGAACTGACAAAAAAAAAAAATACGAGTTCCCAAATATTTATTTCTATAAACAGAAACTGAAAATGTCCTCGAACTGTGGCCGAGTTCAAGGTTTGCCTCTCCATTAATCGCCAGTATACACCCATAAATTAATTATTTATGTCTGTGTATGTGAATGTGTTCCAATATCTTTACTTTTGTAATGGAGAAATATTGGGATTAAATCAAACTGTGGATATGAAGTACTCACCAAAAGTAAATGTTTTGATAACACCTGAGTCAGAAAAGGAGTTTGTTTTGAATATTTGTAAAAACATTTTCTAGAAAGTTCATAAATTATAAATATTACGTTTAGGTACAACCTCACTTACTGCTCGACCACTTTTCTTACTATTTTGACATATTTTCCATTTTAACTTTGTAAATACATTACATTCATGCTTTCATTTTATGCATCACTTTCATGCATCTTGTAGCACAATCTGCTTTACCTATAACTGTATAAAATTTACGAAGATGCGATTATTTTGCTGAATGGCGAATTAAGGCCAGAAAAGCTACATCTGGGGAGCGGAGATGAAATCCTTTCTGTGGGCGAGGGAGAGTCGATTAAATACTTGGGATGCACGTTTTCTGGAGAATTGGTCTTTAATGAAAGCTCGGTGACTAAAATTAATGATAACCTTGGCAAGTTGGTTACCTCGAGTCTATTGAGACCGGACCAGAAACTAAATATAATGAATCAATATATTTTTCCATCCCTGACCTATCCACTCCAAACAGCTCCTCTCACGAAACTTCGACCTGCCCTGCTTGAAGGCATCGATATTATGATTAGAAGGAGTGTCAAAGCTATTATTGGACTACCAGCTAACACGTCGACAGCTATGTTCTATGCACCTCGAAGATTTAGAGGTTTGGGTTTAGTTAGATGTCAATGGGAGGCACCACTCCAACATTGGTCCATCGCTCAGCGGTTGTCCTCGGTCCAGGATGCACAATTCCAGTCAGTGTTTGACTTTGAGGCGGAGGTGAGTCAGTGCGCTGAGAGGTTGGACATGAGTCAGGAGCACCACACGAGCGTCAAAAAATTGAGGCAGACATTGCGGGAGAATGCGTTCGAGGAATGGACTCGGTGCAAGTGGCAGGGTATCGGGGCTCAACACTTTAGGGATGCGCCTAAACTGAATAAATTCCTCTTCGATAAACGAATATTGACAGGTTCGGAGTGGATAAACGCCATAAAATTGAATTCTAACTACGCACCACTTCGTGGTGTTCCTGGTGCCGGTGGACAAATGGTGGGAGAAGTTGGGACCCTCTGCCGCAAGTGTGGCAGGGAGACGGAAACTCCAGCTCATGTGCTGGGAAAATGCCCTTTTAACTCCCTCCTTATCACTCGGCGCCACCATAAGGTCAAGCACGAGCTAATTCGGCTCCTGAGGGAAAAAGGATATACATGCTTTGAGGAAGTTTATTGCATCGACTCAGCGGGATCGACGAGGTATGCTGATATAGTCGCCCTTCATGACCGCGACAGATCGGCCCTAGTCCTCGACCCGACCGTGAGATTCGAGAGCAATGACCCGGACCAGGCGGAGAAGGTGGACTTGGAAAAAAAAGGTATATATGAGAGTTGTGTCCCCTTCTTGAAAGAGAGGTTCCATGACTTCGGTGACCGAGAGTTTCGGGTTCGGGGTCTCTGGTTCGGTGCCCGAGGTGTCATCCCTAAGCTGACTTTCAGCTTCCTTCAGGAGCTAGGGATTGATCTGAGGGAATTGGAGGCCTTGGCGGAGTCTATCATTGTGGACTCGATTGGCATTATCCACCACCACATCTACGGGGCATGAGTTTGATTGTTCTGCCCGCTTATTTGTTGGTATTGTATGATTATGATATGTTGTTATTCTGATTTGGATGTTTCTGTTGCTGGTTTGGTTTATTTTATTTTATATTATTTTGTTGACATATTGTATTAGTGTTAGGAACGATTTTCGTTTTTCTTTTTTTGCCTGACGAATTGAAGATCTCTCAATGGTGTAGTATTGGTGTTGACTTCTTTCTTTTTTTTCCACTTTGTCTATATATCTTGATTGACTGATTGGTACGCTGTGTGTCTAGCAACCCGATCTATTTGGGCAGCACCCTTTATTTTGCAAATATTTGCATTAAAATGTTTCTCTCTCCGAGTGGAAGAAATTGTCGAGTTTAAAAGTGCTAATGTATAGAAAGTATACTGCTATTTTTCTCAAAAATGGTGGTTATCTTGAAATTTTGTGCAACTATAAATCTTTATTACAATATAAATACATATGTACAAAAAATAAATACATGAAGTGTCAATATACAAAACATTGTAACCTTCATAACAAGTGCTTGTAGAAAGGTTAAGATATGTAGGATAAGAATGCAGGGAAAAAAGGAAAGAAAAAACCTGCAGCTAGTCCAGAAAGAGAAGGATGTGTTTTAGTGTTTTGTAGGGAATAGAAGGATCTGTAGGAGGCTATGTCGCCGCAGAGTGGATTATGATGACAGTCTAGAATGGAAAGGAATTTCAGCAGATGATTTTAGATATAGGAGTGTACGGGATAATGGATGCAGTCTCGATTTTAGTGCGTCGAGGAGAGTCTAAGAACATTGTTCTGTGTTGTCCTGGAGTTTCTTGATGTTGCTACCACAGGTCAGGCTCCAGGCGGAGCAGGCTTAGAGTAACATCGGCCTAATGACCGATACTATACAGCAATTTTTATAAAATAAGGGTATTATTATTCAATATTATTATTGTAGAAGTATTTTATTATTCTTTGCAAACTTATTAATGCATTAGGTGTTACTTTTTCTTAATAAGTTGTTGTTTAATGAATTAAATGCGAAAAAATTGATTTTTTTTTCTGCGGTATTGAATGTCAGCATCAAGAAAGCGTAATCAAACATCCATTTATTTGAAAACATTTAAAAATTTCCAAAACGAAATTTTTTGTGGGCTGGTGAGGGAAATCAATATAAATAAACAATGGAACATCATAGAACGTACAAAATTGCATTTTTATCGTTTCCTCTTGAGTGCCTTATATCTAGGGAACGGATTCGTATGTATTTACATATTTTTTTCTAGGCAATTTACAGACGTTTTACAACTAGAAGTATTCATACTGACACTTTTTAAGCCGTTTGAGTCTACTTTTATTTCACATATTTCCACATATTTGGATGTTATCGCATATTTATACATACGAGTTTGATTAAAATAAATAAATATTTCTACATATTTAATCAAAATATGTACATATTTTTCATTTTTGACATATTTTCATAATTGGGAGGTGGTTGACAGGAACTGTGAACCACAGACTGTAGGGCTGTGAATCACAGTAGGTACAATGGTTATTGTAATTTACACAGAATGCTGCTAAACAGTGACGGGCACTTGTTAGTTCTTTGAAGTTGTTTGACGTTGTCTGTTCTTTCAGCTCGTTCGTTGAAGTATCCAATTCATTTCGTTCGGTCACTTAGTGTATTCTTTTTTGGGTGAAATGCCACGAACATCGGCCTCAAACAAACAACTGGTTGCTAAATATCTTCGCGAGTTTCCAGCAGAACTTTTTCGAAGTGATGGAGACATTTTGTACTGCACAGCTTGTGACAAGCGCGTTTCTTGCTCTCAACGTTCCCAAGTCACCCAACATATTGCCACCGGATCGCACATAGAGAATAAAAAGAGAAAGAAAGAGAGGACGTCCTATCAAGCCTTCCTTACATCTCCATCATCAAGTAAGTCTACTCTGAGTACAGATCTGTGTCGGGCTTTGGTTAGAGCAGATATCCCTTTCCACAAACTTAAAAATCCTCATTTCAAAGGATTCTTAGAGACCTATATTGGGAAAAAAATGCATGACGAGAGCACTCTGCGGAAAAACTACCTGGAAGATATCTATAAAGATACACTAACCAAAATTCCTTTCACATCTCGAAGACGAAGCAGTAGCGATAAATACAGCCAAGTCTTTATTCGAGAAACCTAATTTAAGGAACGACCTTGCATTCATTTCTGACAATTGCGTATTTCTTGCACAAGCCATTACCCAACTTGAGTCCCAAAATGTTCGACTGACAGAAAACGTGTCCAACGTGAAAAAAGTCATCGAAAAGGTGGAAGGAATACCTGGGAGTAAGGGAGATCTGATCAGATCAAAACTGGTAGAAGAACTGAGCAAGAACAAAAGGTGGGAGACCATCTGAGGAACAGAAGTCACCTCAGAACATCGTGTACCCTTTACAACCAACGAGATAACTTCTTTCAGCAAGGCACCTATAACATCTGTAGATGTTGAACGATCTTTTAGTCGTTACAAATCCATCTTACGCCCAGATCGTCGTCACTTTACGTTCCAACATTTGAAATTTCATGTGGTTGCAAACAATTTCGAAGAGTGAAGTTTTCAAAATTGAAAATTTAACACATCTTTTTATAAATAGTAAAAATGTTCTTTGTTGTATAAATCATTATAACTTGTAAAAACAAATTATTTTGTTCCTAATAAATTATTATAAATTGTAAAAATGTTCTTTTCTTGTATAAATAATTATAACTTGCCCCCCCCCCAAAAAAATTCCATTTTCATAAAAAAAAATGTCCATTTTACTTAAATATTCCAGAAAATATTTTAAGAAAATCACATATTTTCCACATAATTGACGAAAATAAATGCATATTTTAATTAAATATTTGGCATTTTTAAATACATAAAAATCCGTTCCTTACTTATATCAGTATAATATGTGAATTAATAGATCTCAATTAATGTTGCCCAAGTTCTACATATGAAAGAAAATTATTAGAGTAACAAGCGGGATTGTTATTGAATGTTTTTTCCGAGTAGTAGGCGAATTTTCTCAAAAATTTTCAGATGTTTTACGGTTCTATGGAAATTAAACGTTGTCTTCAATACTGAATGTTCATTAATATTTTAGACAAGTTTTTAAAAATCACTGAATTCTTTTGTGCAATTTTTATATTCCGATTAAAACACGATTTCATGTAAACAACAAAGTAAGGCTGTCAGGAAATGCAGCTAAAGACGACTATGGCCTAATGGAACAGTAAAATTACAAATATAGAGTGGTATAACTGGTCTATTGTGAGGAAGTAGAATAATTAGGGTGTGGACCCCGCTAGGTGAACTAGTGGTGCCCAAGGTTCGCGCAGCAAGGAGGTTCTTACACATTACAGAAGGTTAAGCTTTGTGGACAACCTTTACTTCATTTCCTTCCGCTTAGTTTTATAGCATGTTGGATGGTGCTTTGTGACCTAGACAGGGCTACTTGTCCGCTAATGGGCCGCTTGTCCACCATAGTCCTAAGCGAAAACCTTGCTAAAAAAAGTGAATTCTGTACTGATGGCGGTCGGAAGGCGGTAAGCAAGACACTGTGGGCCAACACAAGAGAGGTGGCAAAACTGTGTTATTTTAAATTAGAAGATAATCAAATTTAAGTATACAGGGTGTATACGGAGGAGTGGTCGAAACTTCGGAAGGTGATTCTGGGCATCATTTGCAACAAAAAATGTTATATAAACTATGGCCCGATTCGGCTCCGTTTTATAGATATCTTTAATTTTATGTTTTTTCAAGGTACTACTACTTTTTAGCAAACACTTGCCTATATTTCTTAAACTACTAAAGCTACAGCAATTTCAATAAGCTCATTGAAAAGAAGGTTAAATTTCCTTTTAAATAAGCTAATTCATATTTCAAAATAATAATATCAAGTGTTTCATTTTGAGGCCCAAACATAAGAAATAGCAAGTTTCTAATTTTTTCTAAAAACTTTGACTTCATTTTTCTCAAAAATATTATATATGTTTTAAACGTACACTCCTCATGAAAAACATCTATATACAAACACCTTTCGAAAGGTATACAATTGCATAGGGGTTACTTTAAAAATTGATGCAGAAATCTTTGATTAATTGCAAAAAAGTAGGCCTCAAAACAGCGTCAGCATTATGAAAGGAATTCACCTACCATAAGAATATATTTGATCAGAATCATCAAATCCAGTACGATTTTTTGCAAACGTGTAATTTAATAATTAATTAATTAAGAACTATATTAAAAAATATAAAATTTACATTATAAATAATAAAATAAAATAAAAAGAAGAAAAATGAATATGATGTTAAATGAGTGTTAGGTACCAATTTCGAAAGAAATGATTTTCGCCTAACGAGTTTAGATCTGTGGTTTTTCTTTAGTTAATTAGAAAAAAAAAAAACTAAATATGTGAATGTACAGTCATATGCTCAGCTATGAGAAATTTCTCAACAAAAATTTTAAGTTATCAAAAATACTTGTAGATACACCTCTATATAGACAGCTCGGTGGATGGAGTAGTTTGCAATGGAGAAGCAGCGAATTTCATGATAGTATCTAGCAATAGTACATTTTAAACGGGAAAATAGTCACAATTGCGATGACAATCTAAAATTATATTTTCGAAAATCAAACTGCAAACGATCATTCTAATTAATTCCCAAGTAATTTTTAGCTCTTGAGAGGTACAATGACCAATTCTGAACTATAGTGGTTATAGTAATGTTTACAAAAGAGAAGATTGGTTGAGCTTGAATGGATAACCTAGCTACTGTGGTATTCAATGTAAGACGAAAGATCAGCCTGATCCTTTCTTCCCTACAAGACGGTGAACCAATTATAAAAAGCAAAATGAAGAGTTACATAAGAGTGTAGCAGAGGATGAAATGGGTAAAAGCAAAACTATTGAATGACAACCGCGGAAGAATCTCATTTACATGAAGGCGTAGGCTATTCAGTAGCAATAACATATTAGATATAATTTAAAGAAAATTTAAAAAAAAAAGAAGCGGATAATGGCCAAAAAAAAATGGAGACCTTGAGCTCCCAGGAGCCAGGAAATACGATTCGATTGGTTTGACTCTGCCTACAACTACTAATTAATTGATATTTTAGTGGAATTAAGAATATTAGTTTTCTACAATGGACATCTCTTCGTGGTATTTGGCATTATTACCTTATGTACCACGACGTAATCTCAGTTTTCTCACATCTGTTTATTTTACAAACAATATTCGAGTAAATTACAGTTATGCAGAATAATAATTTACTTTAGAAAGTGTTCATTACTTTCATTTTCTTTTTCTTTGATGTTCACGTATTTCTTAATGTATAATAATAAAAAATAAAAAGGCCAATCGGTTTCTTAAACCATGTTGTAATAGTAAGGGAAAATTGTATTATATGTAATCTCTTGGGTAATAAACTATTATTATTATTGTTACAGCCCAATTTTTAAACATCATAATGATATTAACTATGTTATCAAAATGTTAAGGCAGCCCTAATTTACCATTTACAACAATTATAACATCCACCAAATGTGTTTAGTCAGCGAATAAAATTATGGAAATATTAAAAATATTAAGTATTAAACTCATTCATAACTGTCTGAAGCCGGGAGAATTCTCCAGCACAGTCAAGTAAGATAGGTTGGTCAGATCGCATTTACAATGGAAATTGCCCTAAATAATTGTTAACCCGGCTAGTGTTGGTTGATTGCACGTTTGTTACATTTTGAGCAAAGTTTTATGAATCGCTTTAGATTGTCAGCAATTACTATGCATGATTATTTTTATCTGGATAGATTGAAGCAAGATGAAACTAATTACAAATATTTTACTAGTATTCTAATCTATAGTACATTAGGTGAAAATTTAGAAATGAATTATTATTACAAGTATTTATCTATTTTTTGTTTTAACTGCGTGTAATTTGTGCTGCCGTATACTTCAGAAAGATTAATTAAAAACTGAAATTTCGTTTTTAACTCCGTGAAACAAATAACTACAGTAATAGACCAAAACTGTCTCCTTTTCTATTTTAATGTGCTTGTCATGTGACTATACAGAATAGAGCATAAAAAATGGCAACGAAGAAGAATAATTCAGAATAGATTTTTAAAAAAAGTGCCAATTTATCAATATTTATAAGGACACCTTAGCAAAAACCAACAATTTTAAAGGTTAAGCAAAATGGTTGATTAAACGACAAAAGATACAAAAATCAGCAAGTACCAATTTAACGACACCTTAGAGATAATAAATATTCAGATATAGAAGATTAAATTTTTATGGTTCCAATCACTACAATTTCAAAACTCTCTATCTCCCTTTGTATTGTTCCAATTTTAATGATTTTTTTACCGAATTGCAGAGAATAGTTTCCTCTATAACTGCTATAAATAGCAATGTTTTAATGATAATAGTTATTGAGATATAGAAGGATAAACATGGGAGGTATTGCAAATGGTTCAAATTTCAAACCTCTATATCTCTCTTTCTATTGTCCCGGTTTTAGTGAATTCTTTACCAAATTGTAGAGAATAGTTTCCTCTATAACTGCTATAAATAACAATGTTTTAATGATAATAGTTACTGAGATATAGAAGGATAAACTTGGGAGGTATTGCAAATGGTTCAAATTTCAAACCTCTATATCTCTCTTTCTATTTTCCCGGTTTTAGTGAATTCTTTACCAAATTGTAGAGAATGGTTTCCTCTATAACTGCTATAAATAACAATGTTTTAATGATAATAGTTATTGAGATTTAGAAGGATAAACTTGGGAGGTATTGCAAATGGTTCAAATTTCAAACCTCTATATCTCTCTTTCTATTGTCCCGGTTTTAGTGAATTCTTTACCAAATTGTAGAGAATGGTTTCCTCTATAACTGCTATAAATAACAATGTTTTAATGATAATAGTTACTGAGATATAGAAGGATAAACTTGGGAGGTATTGCAAATGGTTCAAATTTCAAACCTCTATATCTCTCTTTCTATTGTCCCGGTTTTAGTGAATTCTTTACCAAATTGTAGAGAATGGTTTCCTCTATAACTGCTATAAATAACAATGTTTTAATGATAATAGTTATTGAGATTTAGAAGGATAAACTTGGGAGGTATTGCAAATGGTTCAAATTTCAAACCTCTATATCTCTCTTTCTATTGTCCCGGTTTTAGTGAATTCTTTACCAAATTGTAGAGAATGGTTTCCTCTATAACTGCTATAAATAACAATGTTTTAATGATAATAGTTATTGAGATATAGAAGGATAAACTTGGGAGGTATTGCAAATGGTTCAAATTTCAAACCTCTATATCTCTCTTTCTATTGTCCCGGTTTTAGTGAATTCTTTACCAAATTGTAGAGAATGGTTTCCTCTATAACTGCTATAAATAACAATGTTTTAATGATAATAGTTATTGAGATATAGAAGGATAAACTTGGGAGGTATTGCAAATGGTTCAAATTTCAAACCTCTATATCTCTCTTTCTATTGTCCCGGTTTTAGTGAATTCTTTACCAAATTGTAGAGAATGGTTTCCTCTATAACTGCTATAAATAACAATGTTTTAATGATAATAGTTATTGAGATTTAGAAGGATAAACTTGGGAGGTATTGCAAATGGTTCAAATTTCAAACCTCTATATCTCTCTTTCTATTGTCCCGGTTTTAGTGAATTCTTTACCAAATTGTAGAGAATGGTTTCCTCTATAACTGCTATAAATAACAATGTTTTAATGATAATAGTTATTGAGATATAGAAGGATAAACTTGGGAGGTATTGCAAATGGTTCAAATTTCAAACCTCTATATCTCTGTTTCTATTGTTCCGATTTTAATGAATTCTTTACCAAATTGTAGAGAATAGTTTCCTCTGCAACTGCTACAAATAACAATGTTTTAATGATAATAGTTATTGAGATATAGAAGGATAAACTTGGGAGGTATTGCAAATGGTTCAAATTTCAAACCTCTATATCTCTGTTTCTATTGTTCCGATTTTAATGAATTCTTTACCAAATTGTAGAGAATAGTTTCCTCTGCAACTGCTACAAATAACAATGTTTTAATGATAATAGTTATTGAGATATAGAAGGATAAACTTGGGAGGTATTGCAAATGGTTCAAATTTCAAACCTCTATATCTCCCTTTCTATTGTCCCGGTTTTAGTGAATTCTTTACCAAATTGTAGAGAATAGTTTCCTCTATAACTGCTATAAATAACAATGTTTTAATGATAATAGTTATTGAGATATAGAAGGATAAACTTGGGAGGTATTGCAAATGGTTCAAATTTCAAACCTCTATATCTCTGTTTCTATTGTTCCGATTTTAATGAATTCTTTACCAAATTGTAGAGAATAGTTTCCTCTGCAACTGCTACAAATAACAATGTTTTAATGATAATAGTTATTGAGATATAGAAGGATAAACTTGGGAGGTATTGCAAATGGTTCAAATTTCAAACCTCTATATCTCCCTTTCTATTGTCCCGGTTTTAGTGAATTCTTTACCAAATTGTAGAGAATGGTTTCCTCTATAACTGCTATAAATAACAATGTTTTAATGATAATAGTTATTGAGATATAGAAGGATAAACTTGGGAGTTATTGCAAATGGTTTAAATTTCAAACCCCTATATCTCTCTTTGTATAGTATAAGAACGTTTTTAAATAACTACTACATATAGTAACAATCACTTTTGTAGAAAAAATAACTTAAACCTACTATTTTTATTTGTAAAATTAATAAATTAAACAAAAATTATTGGTGTATGATGGTGTAAGCAATTTTTTTTTTTTTTTTTTAAAGTTTTTGGATTTTTGAGCCTCATAATTTTTTATAACGTTTTTCTTTTTAATCTGTGATTAATAGTTTGATTATTGTTGATTATTAGATATTATAATCAATCTCAGTTAAATGGTGTGCTACTTGAACATATCTTTTGTACATGAAAAATTGGCTGTATTAGGGTCTGTTTCGTCTAATAAATTCTAAAAAATATTACTGAAAATTTATTACAGTAAAATCACTCTAATGATGTCAATGAAGTATTAATGTTAAGTACTTGCTGATTTGTGTACCTTATACTTTACTATTTATACTTTTAAGTTTAATGATAGATTGTGCCTACGATTGGATAAAATTTCATACAATTCGAGACTGCCTAATATTAGGATACAAAGTGGTGTGTAGTTTTGGAAAGAACAATCTTGACAGAGATTCAACTTGATTTCTCTCCTGTATTGTAGAAATGGAATTATTGATCAATGAAGCCCCATTTGAAACTATCATATTTTTGTACTAAGTTTATATCTATCTGTCTGTATTTTGTTCATACTGTAGTGTTCGTGTGGTACTTTAGAGAGAGTAATTCGTCCGAAAGTTCTAAAGAATCTTTGTTGTTGTTTTAAATAAAATATGATAGTTTAAAAGAGCCACTTTCCTGTTTAAAAACCTGTTAGAATTGTGAGTAGACTGATCTTATGGCTATAGTTAGGGTCATAAGATCTGTAAAGTTGGGAGAGAGCTGGTCTAGGGACGCATAGATCGCCTTGTGTTGAAAGAGAAAGGAGTTATTCCCCTCCTTAAGACCCGGCGCCCCACTCCATAGGTACGCTACTGTCTGCGGCTGTTTTACGAGGAGTTCATGTGTAGTGAGTGTAACAGTGTTTAGAAGTTCACAGTTATATAGTAAAGCAGCATATTTGGTTTCGAAACTTTGGAAAAAAAAAAATAAATTAAAAAAAAAAGACACGAGTGAAACTAGCAAATTGAAAGTGAAATCTCTTGGCGTTCCCCAAAACAGAGAATAGTGGACCATCACAGGATCCAGGACAGATCGCAGTTTGGTGAGTTCCGACACACTTTCACTCTCGAATCTCGCAGGTCTCGCTACTCAATCTTCTCTAAGAAAGTTAATCCACCAGTTTAAAAGAAACAGTAGTACCTAAGTAGGGACATCCAGCAGATACTCCTTTGCCTAGAAAGTTGCGAATAGCTAAACATCCTAACAATCTTCATTTCTGCTTAACAACACCGATTAAAGAATTTCTTACAGACAATTATTTAAAATAAAAGTGATAGACATACGTTTATATTGTGAATAATGATGTTTAAAACTAATCGTTGGAGCAGTTTTCCTTGAAAAAATATAAAAAAATTATAAACTTACAACTCAAAAACTGTAAAATCGATTCAATATAACTTCCGGTTAATCGATTTAAACCAAAATTTTATCTTCGCGACCCCTAGTGGAATTAAAACGAAATATAAGTAAAAAATTTGTATTTTTTTTTTGTATTTACTGTTTTTTTAATAATATTAAAACCGCCCATGAACACATTTACTAAAAATGATTAAAACAAAAAAATGAACTCAAAAACTCTTTAAAAAATATTTTCTCCTGTTAAATGTTTTATAAATAAATAAATGTGACTTTTTTTTTACTTTATTATGACCGCAAATTTGATTTTCAATTAAGTTACAAAATAATTAGAAACGTAAAACACAATAGTGTAACATTTTAAAGGGTAATAACCATCTTTCACCCAGTATCACCACCAAAATTTTAGGTCACTCTTGGATTGACTCAATCAATTGGCACTTCCGATTGTTTGGCTAAATGAAATAGCATTTCCGGTAAACTGATTTTTGACTAGAAAATTAATGACCTAATCCTCTGGCGGTATCTAAACCAAACTTCAAATTTAAACTGCCTACGATTTACCGTTTACAAACAAGAGTTACCGGTAAAATACCCAGAATAGAAAAATCTACAAAAAGCCAATTTTTTTTATAAATTAATGATACAGATGTTATAACCGTCTAATACACTGAGAGTGGACAATTTAGAGGAGAGCTTCTTACCTTTACCTCCCAGAACCTACTAAAGTAAAGTGCCAAATAATAGTGGTAGACCTCTATGTGTGCAGTATGTATACAACGTTTTAAAATATTGTCTTCAAGGAAAGTGAGAATTACATTTTAATGAAATGGTAATTAAATCGATTAAATTTGACGGCCACTGCCACCTTTATTTTTACTTTTATTTTAAGCAGAGCAGATATTTCGTGCTATCAAAATTTTTTTTACTGAATTTTCATTAGAAAATGTACGATTTAGAGATCCCTGAATCTGAAGAAGTAGTTTTTAATATAATCTTCAAGTGAATATAAATGTGTATGTTGCGTAGAATGTTTAGCACAGTTAAAAAGACAAAAATCGTTGGAAGGTCACAACCTTATATGAATCATGTTTGGGAAAAACTATAGGAATTTTGCAATAACTTAGCGATCCAAATTTTTTTTCTGAAAGTAAAATGGATTTTTAATAGTTTTTGAGATTTTCTAGATAAACTAGACCTCATAATCTGTAAATCTATAAATTATTTTTAAAAATATTTTCTTAAGATAATGTATTTTTGGGTAGTTCTGTGGGATTAGCCTTTTCTCTAAGGTGCCATTTTAGTGTTATGTACAAAATAATCACAGGCACAATATACATAATGATTAAAAATTAAATGTATCGCTAAAAATATTGAGTTCTTTTGAAGACAATCACTTGACTAAATGTATAAAAATCTTCTGTATGATCTTTTAAGGTTTTGTGTTTTCTACAATGACTGGAGCAAGCTTCTTCTCTTTCTAGTCTTTGTAAGAGTCTTTATTTAGGATTGTGTCCAATTTCTGATAAAGAAAATACACGTTGTAGGGTCTTGTGAATTTGTAAAACACGTTTTAAGCGCATGGTCTGGTATTTTTTTCTCACTTCGAAATACCAAATATATTTCAGATAATTATATTTATTAATTCAAACGAGCTTCATATTTTTATTAATATTTATAAAATATAATGTTTATTTGAAACATTTTTTTTGGATTTTTGTATTTTAATTGTGCAACCATAAAACACAATAATTCTAAAGAGATTTATCAGAAAAATGCTCAGTTTTATCATTTATATAAGCGATACTAAAAGTATTGCTCGAATTTCAAATATGAAGAGAATATTTTTTCAAAGTTTAAGTATATTAAAAATGGCGCAAAACTATATTAATTAAACTTTGCATGAAAATGTATCACTTTAATTTTGTAATCATTTTGATAAACTAATTATTTTTGGCTATTTTTGGAATGGTGGATATATTTTTTAACAAAATTATTGTTCAAAAACTAACGGTGATGATCTAAAATGGTTGGATCATCAATTTACTTACCTGCTAGTAATTTATAACAAAGTAATTTTTCCACTTACAACGATAGGAATTGTAAAAGTTAGTCGGAGGATTGTTTCATCCCAGTTTTTATTTGGTAGATTTCGAATTATTTTGCCGCCACATACACTTGCTCAACAAGATGAAGCTATTTCAGAGTTTGCAAAATTATGGTGGTATCTGTATTCAATGTTTATGTATTCAAGACCATAACCACGTTTGTTGAGCATATTTATTTATGTTCTTGTAGATAAGGCTAGCTAACCAGGAAAATATTTACAGACAACTTTAGGAATTTAGAATGTTCAAGAGCTGTGTTTTTTGCTTAAATGTTTGGTGAGGTTTGCTAAACCGATGTCAGCACGCGTTTCCATTAACAACCAATCAAAAGCTCTTGCTATCTTACATGTTCTCCGCAACACGAACTTTTACTGACCGATAACCGAGATCGAGTGAATTAAGTATAGCAGAATAACAATAGTCTATTAAGAAATAACACTGCTACCTTAATCCAGAAATCTGTATCAACCTGTTAAAAAACTTAGGAAAAAGTATCCAGGAATACATTGGGTTAATCACATTGGAGCATCCAGAAACGAAAATGTAAGTAACTTAAAAACGGATCACAAACATACTTTAATATAAATTTCTCGTCACTTAAATAATACCGATGGGTGTAATGGTTGTGAGAGGGAGAATGATTGAAACATGTAGTGAATTGTTGGATATGAGGCTTCTTGTCTTTTCAGCCTTAAAGAACTTCCAGGCTTTCTTTTTTTTGGGGGAAGAAAAAACTTCGCCTAAACAAAGAGACCTTCACTGGCGTGACATGCGCACAGGACAGTCCTAAAGACTACCACTTTGGAAGAGCATGCTATAAAGCCTACGGCCACAGACATGAGCATGTAGTATGTCTTTACGCAGATAATTATCATTTTGCCTTCCCACGTCCCAATATTCAGACAATGCCCTTACGAAATATCTACTTATACAATCATGCGCCTCATTAGTCCTAACCAAATTATTTCTAATTTTAAAAAGCACCTTGATTTGTGTAGCTTGGTATTGGTTAACTTATCAGCAACTTACATATCTATAAAACTGCTTTGAAAAGAAATTTGATAAATAAATCTTTTAACCAGTGCTAACAGAATTGTATTGTATCAACTCTTGTGTAACATTAGTTAAAATTAATCTTGTTTAATGAAATGTACACATGTTGGCTCACAATTAAATTTAATCATAAAAAGCAATCTAAATAAAATAAAACTAAGTTTTCAGAGTTAAATGCAAACAAAAAATTTGCTCATTTATCAGGACAAAATGTTAAAAACTAAAAATAAATTTAGAAAATCAAGGAAAAAGGAAAATAATTACAAATTATATCAATTAACCAACATTAGAAACAAAAAAAAAAAGAAGTAAAATATAACATTAAGACCAGTATATGTTTTTGTAAGGAATTATTAAAATTAATGGACCTAGAAGACATACTGGATCAAAATTTGGTATTAACAATAATAATAATGATTACCTACACAAATCCAAGTATTTACTCCTTAAAAGAGCTAATCTAAAGACAGTAGTAGAATTTTTTAATTCGTTATTCTTTTTTTTTGTAGAGATATTATTGTGGGGAAAACAAATCTATTGCATATTTTGAGAGTTAGTTAACGGTATATAGATAGAAATAAGATAAGATGGCACTGGTTTGAAGAATAAACAAAAACTAGCTTTGAGTTCAGAAGAAACATATAGAATGATAAAGCAGCGAAACTGAAGCAAACAAAAAGATCTTAATATACAATATATTTATAAATCCATCCATTTATTTTGAATTAAGCAGTATTTAATTTATGTAAGATGAACTTTGTTAATAAAAATCATAACTTTAAGCAACAGTTTGGGTTGAACTCACATTTCTGAATATTTAGTGTACATATTTCGTACTGTGATGGATGTTAAATATGTGCATCTTATAACATCTTTTCATTTTCCCGTTGAAAACGTGTTGGCTTAATTTTGATAATTACTTTAAGTGGTTCTCTTTAAATTGGCTAAAGATACTTAGACGACACCTTACAGGCTCTGTTTAGAATAAGGGAAATTTGCAAATATATTGTCAATAATGTTGAAGGTGCAGCAATAAATACAATACAATGTGGTTTAATAATAGCATTTAAACTGCCAGATAAGTTTTTGTTGATCGTCAACAACTGCACGAAAAAACGTAACGTTGTAAACTTCAAGGTTGTGTACATTCTAGGAATACCTCTAGACTAAAGTGCTCTAGTAGTGCAAGCGTAAAAAAATAAAATAAAAGTCACAGCCATGAATTAAAAAAAAACATTATTAAAAATAAGTATATTGCTTGATCTTTTTTTGGTTATAATTTTAGTAAAATTTAATACTTTTTAAAAAACATCAAACTAAGTCAAACTTTTTACCTGGGTAAAAAACTAACTTGGAACCCTCATTCGCGACTGAAAAGAGAAGAAATAAAGATACAGTCAACTGAGAAGGCTACTTGGACCGATCTCTATAGTGAACAAACATATATTGCGATGTAGATCTCTGGGTGTCCTCTACCAAATCGAAGTCCTTAGACGTATCGTCAATGCTTCTTTTTTAGTTTCCAATGATACCCTTCATAAAGATCTCAACATATTTTTTTTTTAAATTCCCGAATTAATAATCCGCTCTTGTTTGCCTTACACTCATCTATTCAGTCATCCCAATCCTGTAGCTTCCACTAACAACCCTGACAAATGATTACGCAACTTAAAACTGCGATAGCCGTGTTATCTTCTAATTTCATCAATCCTGATTCTAGCTCCTGGAGTGTTCCAGCATTGGTGGGGGTCTCTCATAACTCTGCAGCGGTGAGGCAATTAGGCTAATTGTACATTTTGTATAAAGAGAACAATTTGCCTGTTGAATATATCTTGTACAGGATGGAATAAAATAATTAAACAAAATAAATGAAAACTTAATAATCTATCCATGAGACAATCGAATTATTTAACACTTGACCATAAGTTGCTAAACCTTTGATCGACAATAACGTGTCCTAATTGAATTTGGATTTTAATTAATTTAAAGTCCCTAGTTAACTGCATTCAGTAACATGAATTTCTCAGTTCAATTGCTTTAACATGCAATCGGCTCGTAAAGATAAACGATTGCTTCCAACGGTTGCTCAAAGTAGACATGACACGACACAAGCTGGTCAAAAATCTCCATCTCAGGCAAACATTGCATGCTGTGGGTGTCAGCCAGTGTGTTTGTCCATTTACCACTTAACCAATCCTGGTAGAAAAGAAATTGTAATTAATCTGTGAAATTATCTACTGCATTCTATTGTACACAACCTAGCATTGAAGTTTTGAATCACTATTTGCGGCAGCTCTAGATATATTTGAATGCCATAAAATGAGATGACATATTTCGGCATTGGTTTCTACAGACAGATTAAGTGTATAATTGATTGTAATTCCGAAGTGAAGGGAACGTTGGCAGTGTGACAATCTAGCAGTACAGGCAGCCACTTGGTATGCGACCACCGCACGCATTCTCTCAGCCTCACGCACTTCTTTACCAAGCATATCTTTAAATTAAACCTGTTGTTGCGTAACCAATCACTTAAATATTTGAGTTAGTTTATATTTTTTTATTTTTACTTTCTCTTACCCCTTTTGTACGAGGAAGTGATGCAATCATGCAGGGTTTTTTTTTATTTTATTTTGAATTTTCATCGAGAAAACATGTTTTGGATCAGAACATGCAGAAGTTGTTTTTGCATATTGATCTTTGTGGGTAGTAAAATAGAAACTAGCAGTTAGTTCAAGTATGATTTTCCTATAGAGCCATTTTAGTGTAATGTAATGATCTACCACTTACACTACTTAATAATAACAAGGATTTGAGTTGCTGCAATTCTGAGTTAAAAGAAAATATAGTCTGAAGGTTGAATATCAAAACAAAGTATTGAATTCAAGAAGTTAATTTAATGCACTAAATAGTTTTTATTGACAGTTTAAATTTTGATTGACAATGGACTAGGAAAACTATTGGTTGAATTCAAAAAATCACACTCACATAATAAAATTATGAATCGAAACATACACTTTTTCACACCATATACCAACCACAACCGTTCAGGTAAAGTATACAGACTTAAGTCACCAAATTATCAATTAAATAAAAAGATAATTTTCTTGAACCCACAATGTGTGTTATCAAATACGGATTAAAAGAGTTATTGAAAATAGGGTCAATATTTTTAGTGAATAAGTATACAGGGTGTCCCAAGCTATATGGATAACGACTTTTTCTCGGAAACTAAGATAGCTAGAAAAAAACTAAAAAATACGTTTTCCCTTAGTTTTTTGTTAGGAATCCAAATTTACTTTATTTTTTTTTTTCGGTGCTTCCAGTTGCGAGATACAGGCACCAACTTCATTTTTTCAAATGGAAAGGTGCGGTTTTTATTTCAGAAATAGATTCCTCTATTTTTTTAAAGAAAAATTTACTTGAACGGTTTTTTTCTGTGAGCGATATTTTAGAAGTTATGAATGAAAACATGATTCTTATAAGAAATTTCAAAATGATAATATTATAACGGTATTTTGATTGAAAAGAAGAAAAGTACTATTTTATTATAAATTTTACTCCTCATTAATATTACAGATCATGCTCGAAATGGCCTCCACCATTAGAGATGCATAGACATGCTCTTTCCTGCCAATTGCCCTTACTGCCAAAGAAATAGATTCGATTTTAACCGAGTTACAGACATCTATTATTCTTTGCTTTAGTTCATCTACAGATGCAATCCTGGCTTGATTCTGATGCACCTAGATTTAGTAAAGCTTTTAGATAAGCAGAAATAAGGAAAGAAAGAAAAAGTTATGAATAATCACCTTGTTTTTCGAGTATGGCCACTGAATCGCCCCCCGTATCGATATAACACCATCAGGCATGTAAAGAGATATCTCGATAGGCAATTTGATGGGCGTGTTATATCGACACGGGGGGCAATTCAATGGCCACCTCGTTCACCGGATTTGACACCTATGGACTATTTCCTTTGGGGATACCTGAAAAACAAGGTGATTATTCATAACTTTTTTCTTTCTTTCCTTATTTCTGCTTATCTAAAAGCATTACTAAATCTAGGTGCATCAGAATCAAGCCAGGATTGCATCTGTAGATGAACTAAAGCAAAGAATAATAGATGCCTGTAACTTGGTTAAATTCGAATCTATTTCTTTGGCAGTAAGGGCAATTGGCAGGAAAGAGCATGTCTATGTATCTCTAATGGTGGAGGCCAGTTCGAGCATGATCTGTAATATTAATGAGGAGTAAAATTTATAATAAAATAGTACTTTTCTTCTTATTCAATCAAAAAACCGTTATAATATTATCATTTTGACATTTCTTATAAGAATCATGTTTTCATTCATTACTTCTAAAATATCGCTCACAGAAAAAAACCGTTCAAGTAAATTTTTCTTTAAAAAAATAGAGGAATCCATTTCTGAAATAAAAACAGCACCTTCCCATTTGAAAAAATGGAGTTGGTGCCTGTATCTCGCTTCTGGAAGCACCGAACAAAATTTGCAAAGTAAATTTGGATTTCTAACAAAAAACTAAGGGAACACGTATTTTTTAGTTTTTTTCTAGCTATCTTAGTTTCCGAGAAAAAGTCGTTATCCATATAGCTTGGGACACCCTGTATATGAAAACAATAAAACATTTTAATTTTATCGGATTAAATGGAAAGCTAATTTTTGTTGGGCGGGAGATGAAAGATGATGATTCACTAATAAGGTTGCATAAATTTACAAAACAAATAATTTAATAAGAACACCTGTTATCTGATACTCATAGAAGATGGCTAACTCAGAATACCGTATAAATCGAAATCATGAATTTTGTGTTGAGGTAATCTTGCAAATTAATTTGTTTCAGTATAGAACACTACTGTTATACTATTCAAATAAAATTAAAAATATAGCAGTATATTCATTAAGTGATATATTTTGTGTTTCATTCTTACACATAATACAATTATGCCCATGTAATACTAGTGGAAGCTAGGAGATACAAAATAAAACATTAGTCCAAAGATTTGGTTACTACTATCATCACTTTCTTTTTATAATTATAGACCTTGCTTCCTCATTGGCGGATTTCACTTTTATCATTCCATATTATTTGAGGTAATACAGGTTGACAATTTTAGTGATCATTCTAATCGGACAGACTTAATATTAAAATTCTTGGCTAACCAATGTTTTTTTTTTGATAGCTTTCGTAGACCTCCTTAAGCTAAGCTAGAAGTAGATTATCACGTTGGTGGCCAATCAACAATTCCAGAGGATCGTTTTGTAGGAAATTATTATCCAAGTTCGCGGGTGACTAGATGGCCGCAGGTCAAAATCAGGATTGTAAACATATAATTGGTATAGTTTACCAAATTAAACCTAATTTTTTTTTTTTTGCTGTAGTTCTTCATCCGCTACTAGTTCTATCACATCAGTCTCAAATAATTAATTATCGAAATCTTGTTCTTCCACGATGCTTCAACTATTTTTGAATTCTTATTCTGTTATGATGTACAATTAATGGTGATTTCTAGTCATACATTTATGCTATAACACCAGAGTATAGAAGTTTTGAGGTGTTATGCTGTACACTATAGATTCAAAAAAAAAATGACTCAAACAAATGAATGAAATAGCATCATCAAACACCATTAAAATAGGAAAATAGGTGAACGCACAATAAACTCAAGGCTGCCTTGGTTATACCATACTTCGCTAGAAAAAACTGTGCTCCTATTTGTATAAGGAAATTTAAGTTTTGAATAAAAACAGTTAAATTTGTTTTATATATATACTCGTATGTTGCTGGATGCACATTGATAGACAATATCAATAGCCATTGGAGGGAAAAAGATGTACGATGCCAGCAGAGCATAGTGCTGTTGACAGCTGGAGAAGCTGCTAGAGATAGACAAGGACATATGCGAGCAGCACACATCTCTGCTTCATTCTGTTTCTTCTTCTTTTTTTTTTGTTTTATTCTTAATAAAATATCTGAGGGAGGAGACATGACAATGTGCCATTGTTCTACAGGACGTTCATCCCACACTTCTGTACAGAGCGATACAGCACACTGTCTACCCTCTGCGCCAACTCAAACCTTGTCTCTACATAAATCAAGCTCATTCACAAAATCATTATAATAACATTTGACACTTACATTAGTCAAAGATTTTTTGTTAGAAGCAAAAACTTTTAATACTCGTTTTGCTTCTAGGATGTAACAAAAGTATTTGCGCTTTTTGTTTTATAATTCTAAAATGTTTTTTTTTTTTTACTCATTTATTAAGCTTACTTCTGCTGTAAGTAAAAACATTATATTTTAATCTTTATGTTCTTCTCCTATATCAGCTAACGCTGCGTACAAAAATTTCAATCATCCCGGTTTCATTTTCTCTGTAGTTATAACTTTTTTTTTAACAGGTAAAAAGTAGGCCAGGTCTGGGTTGTATGATTACTCAGGCAGTAGTTCTAAATTTAAACCTTCCTACGGACGATACATTTTTATGAGGATACTTGATTTCGTTGTGTTCTTAAAGACGTATTTTGTAGCTACTTAATCGTATGATAGTCAGGAAACAGTTTAACATTAATGACGCAATGCTTTTTAATGCATTGTAAATTTAGCGGCTATCTGAGTAGTTTATTAAATTATTAGATTTTGATGAGTATAAATATCTCTTATTTGTTTTGAATTTGAATTGTACCTAAGAGTTGTAAAATACATATGTTCCCAAGTCTCATCTCTGCACGGTTTGCAAATTTGGGAGCTCGCGCTTTCTAGCGTCAGTTGCACTTACTAATTAATTACTTAAAAGAGAAATTCTAAATTAAAAGAATACCACTTTTTGGAGATTATATTTTTAATATGCAGTCTTTCCACGAAGTAAGTAAAACTGTTGAGATACAATCCTAATTAATTATGTTGATCACCATAAATTATCACTGCGTCTAATATCCATTTATTAACATTATTATATGGAATTCTGAGCACTCAGCTAGTGTAACTATAATTGGTCTTTCTTAAGCCAGTAAATTCTTTCAAAATTATCATTAAATGAGATTTGAGAACCAGTGATATCCTATAAACAATAGCTTACCTTACTTGACATAAATTGAATTTATTAGATACGAGAAGACATAGACGATAACTCTGCGAACATCTTATCGCAAACACTTAATAAAGAAAAGTACAAAGCATACTTACAGCGTTTTCTTCTAATTAAGTCTCCTTAATTAATTTAAAGAAACAAACCGAATATTTAGGGGCTCCTCTACCGGTTGAGGCGCAACCTTAAGCATGCGGCTAGAGTTTCTCCAGTCCAGAACAGCCCAAAGTCATAAGAAAATGATAGTCAAGTCGATGACTGTGGGCAATTTAGTATAAAAACCGTACATTATACCTACTCGTTGGTATTAAAGGTCGGAATTCATGGGAGCTGATTTATATTATCCCTTTTTCTTTTTCCTGTAACATGAAGATGGTCAGGCAGCTAACTCTGCCTTTGGACATGACAGTTATGCAGCACTAATAGCTTTTCGTAAATCCTCAACATCGAGATTTGAGGCCTCTTTTAATTACTTTTTAAGATTGTATTGACTTTAAATCTTTCGTCGGGCAATGTGCTAATCAAGAAGGGTATCTTGCCCTTAGATTTCACATAGAGCGCAGTCAACTTATATCACATATCACTGATTGCTATTCGAATGGGTCGTCATGCGTATAAAGACTTCCACACAGTCTAAAAGCTTATATAATTTGATTGTAAACAACATTATGTGCAACACTTCGTGGATTTAATCCATGGAACTAATTTTGTTCCGAGGTCATTTGTTTTTTATACACCTCATTAATACTATGAGGAGTACTTGCAACTTTGTCCTACCTCTATAGTGAACCATAGTACAATGTACACAAATCTATCACAAACTTCTAATGAATTTCAATGTTGTGAGAAAAATTAATCTATAAGAAATGTAATAATTGCAGTAAGAAAACGTTGTTGCAGGTAACTGCTGTAACAGTTTGCCGATTAACCTGCACACTGTTGCAAAATAAAATATTTTTACAATTGGGCCGTGACTGCAACACAAGGTATATGCGTGATTTCGCAAGAGCTGTAGCTACATTCTGAAGTACTGGCCTAAATATCTGCACTGGTAGTGCTCTTATCTGTGAGCGTAATCAAGTTTCACTCTAAATTATAAATACAAATAGGGAGTAAGGATTTAAATCTAGTGAGGCTAACGCCGAACAATATGTTGGAGAAGAGTATCTTACCTTTGGATTCCAAAAGAATTAACTACTGTATGCTATTTGAAGAGTTGTAATTGCCACTTCTCCGCAAATATTTTTTCCAACTAGAGATTGCCTTCGCTGACCAAGTGTATAATACATATCATACCAAACAAAATCATTTTTAGTGCCCACCTTATTGAAATAACTAACTTATATAATACAATAAATATAATAAAACAATATTGAAAGAATAAATCACTTGTAGTTTTAGTATACCACAAAAATGCCACTCCTTTACTCATAAAAGCAACTTTTAAAAAATTGTAATTTTCTTTTAACATGCTGCAGCAATTGAATGTATGAAGATTTACCAGTCATGTGCATTTTCTAACAAAATTTATATTGGAATTCTTAGTTTTCATGTATTTTCTGTAGGTTATCTATTTATCAAAATAGCTATTTTTATTGCCTGGTAATGTAACAGCTCTCTAAAACGGGCTGTTACAAAACTGACAGAATATACAACTAATTTCTGGTCTAATTAGCTAGTAATTAGCCATAAAATATACTTACAACTACTGTGACATGTTGTGCTGCATGATTGCCCCACTGACTCTGTTGGGTAATGTGCAGCGGTGCCAAACAATGGTAGTGTTCCTGCACATTTGGTCATGTACTCGCTGTCAACCTGCCAATCAGCTACGATACTCATCTTTTTGTGTCTTATTGGCAGCATAAGTTGGTGATCAACGTCAATTGACTTTGCCCAAAATTGTTGCTTTGCTAGAAAAAAAGATTCTGTGACACTGACTGGGTCTGGTTCTCAATCTAACGTTACTGTTAAGGTCCTAGGAGTTTATAAAGCTTGTTGATTGGTCTGGTCAATGGAAAGAGAACTCTGTGGCAGGCCTTACTGCACATTTGCAATCTTCATTCATTAAACAAAAAAAATAATGCGAACAACATATTCTTACTTGCAAATACTACAATTACAATTACTAAATTTTACTGAACATGTTTAATTAACCTTAATGTGTTGTTTGAGCTCGCCATAAATCGTACTTGCAAGCAATTGGGTCTTCTAGTTACACCACCTTTGCATCTAGCAGCGCCACCATCAAACACTGTTGAAATTGTTTTAAATAAAAGTTATTGTCTTTAAGTGGTAAGCAAACACACTTAATAGCATCTCACAGTTAACGCACTAAGTTTGTTTTAACAGTATTCGAGCATATTTCAAACAAAATCGAAACCTGTTCCATAAAGTTGTACTTTTAACTGATTTTCTTCAAATTTTGAATACTAGCAATGCTTTAAACATCTTTTAATATTTTGTGAGCGGTTTAACCGTACTTTATAATGAACTGTTACTTTAGAGAAGGTATTTAACGTTGTATACCCTAAGAAACCTTAAAAATAATGATAAATATTGTTACAATTTTTGTAAGAAAAGGGTTCACATAAAATTGATAGGCATTTAGGAGAATGTACGAAGAAAATGAATGTCAATAAAATCGTGAATTAACTTAAAACTAACTTGTGAAGTATCTCAGCCTAATAGCTTGTAATAAATGCTACAGTAGTATCAATCAGAATTCATGTTTGAGTAATCCGAGATTTTTATTTGTTGAATTATGCTCACTCACACTTCTGGCACTTTTTTTTGGGAGAAAACTTCAAGCAATACCTCTTAGAGACATGCAGTTATGGCGTGATTAGAAGTAGTCGTACTCCACACTAACAGAGAAGAAATATAGTGTGTTAGTTAGTGTAGAGTTGTACTTACTAACAAAACTATTAAGTAAGAGTGGTTACCAACTCGACCTTGTACCAAATATCTCGTGCAACAATTTAATACATTTCTTTATTTGTTATTAGACTGGCCATAATAGATTTCTAATAAAATTCTACAGATTAGATTTTTTGCATAACTGAATTTTATAATGTCAGTATTACTTAGTGGTGTGCACGTGAGTAGGCTGTCACGTGCAGACATGCGGAAGTGGCTTCAGTGACGCACCGCTTCTCTTACACAATCTAGCTGGAGTTGTGCTCTTCGAGCAGTCGAGTTGCTTCAGTCTGTCTGTCTTGTCTAACATGGCCGCAAGTTCTCAATAGCCAGCCAACTGTGTTACTAACTTACTTTGCGAGAGTATTAATGGGATATTGATGTCTACAGTTTACGAAAAGTTTGAAATAAAAGTGATCATAGCGTTTTAAGTTAAATCAAAATTGCCGAGCTATTCTCGAGAAATCTAGCCTCCTGCCAATCAGTTTTCTACTAATTCGCAATTTTTCTAATAAATTTCATTCTAATCAATAGTATAGCTCCCAAATTCTTCAAATACTACCTGGACCTATACTGTCACAATGGAAAAGAAGTCTATTGAAAGATAAGAATAACAAATGTGATTTTTTTATCTGTTGGCTCTACATTGCACATCCAATCCAACTAGTAATATCCTGAGACAGTTGCATTATAACGTTTACAAATTTAACCACAGTCTAGATTGTAGGGGTTACAAATAGGTTTTGATAAATTTGAATATATGGTAGTTGAAAAGATCAAGCAACAAGTACTATCTTCACTTCTGAGGTAGCACCGTTATGCACCAGCACAGAAAGTTTCATATGTTTGGGGTCTACGAGTATATACCCAATCGAATGTTACACGTATAATGACGCAGATTTCAAGTTTAAAATGAACTGAAAGCAAAAAGAAGGCATAACTCAGTATTTATGGAATCTACAAATATTAGTAATAAGGGGAGATCTAGTGTGAAACAGATTTTTAAAACATTAAATGACCTTAGTAATAATGTAGATAAACATGAAGATAGTAACTCACAAATTGACATAAGAACGTTTCAGCTAGACATTCTTACCATGAAAATACTAGGCCAATATTCTTTCGACTATTTCATGAAAGGTGTACTATTGAATAGGCAGTCCCTCGGTCGGCGATCTAGGATTAGTTATTAAACATGACTTGTTATTTAACAAACATCTTATTTGCCAAAGTTTATAACAAATAAAACACTAGATTTATTTTAGTGTACCCCGAAAAATGTTAATGATGACTCAGTAATAAAGAATTCATACTGCACTCTTGTGAGATCTATTTTGAAGTGTAGACCTAAGAAAATGCTAAATATTTAAAATATAGAATTTCACCTTGTTATTTATGTTCTTGTAAACAAGTATCAATAATGGTTCCAGAGGTAGCACAACTATAACTCTATCTATTTAAATAAGTTTTATTTAAGCAATTTATGCATACTTAGGTGGTTTTTAAGTCCATAAATAAATATTATGTATTTATATAGTTATATATTGTACTTTTCATATTTTAAAATATTGTTTAGTAATATCGTCAAGAACTTTTGAAAGATTATCGTAAAAGGCTTACTGCCCTTAAATCAAAGAAATAAAAACTTTTATGTAATTTAATAAAATTCGAAGAATTGTTCGAAGCCTACAAACTACATATAAAATCTACAAACTTCGAAGGTGTACAAAATAATTGATAAAAGAAAATAACATTCCCATAGCGTTATAGATTTAAAAACTATATAATTGTTGCTTTTAGAAAGGAAAAAAGTAAAATTCCTTTAGTCTTGTAACATTTTCTTAAAAGATGGCAATAAGACTTTTTATAAGTCAAGGTTAAATAGCTTTTCAGGGCGCTCATCATTTTACAATGACCTGGCGCCCTTTTATTAACATTTGAGCTACTTGTAAACAAGTTTTTGTTTTTACTAATCTAAAAATTCTAAGCAAACAATTTTTTGTAACTTATTTTTCTGTTCATCTAGGCGTTAAAAAAATCTTTGTTATGAGCTAGATGCTACTCATTATTTCTATGAGTCTCAATATGTAGTTGTAAAACTGTAACAACGTTCACTACTTTGTGAATGTTAAATTAGCAGTTATGATCACTTTCTACGCTGACAGATACACCCATTTTACAAATTGGTAGTTGCGGTTGGTGATTTTAACGGCCTCCTTACTGGCGTGCAGTAGGACACACATAAACCGAACATCAGATTTCATATACTAAAAGAAAAAGAGTTTTATAAATCACTTTTCCTGTTCTAAAGTCCAAAAAACCTTATTCCGGGCAAAAATAATCATAGTAGAGTCATGAAATATACTCGTATTTCAGTACTGTATTCAGCCTAATACCAAGTTCCTTTGTAGCAAGATCTGCGGAAACTAATAGAATCTGGAATGGCAGAAGAAGTAGGTTGCGTCAGTAGGTCACAAGAACAACGTCACGCTCTCCAATACATTGTTTTGATTTAGAGAACTGGGGAAATCGGCTTATAGGCAGATTGCTTTAGAAGCGTAAAAAGAAGTAGCTTTATCCCCAGGGCAACTATGAGATATTCATTTGCGCAGTAGCACTGATCCATATAGCTCTCTGTATGTGGCTCCAAGTAGCTTAACTAAGGTGCTGCTTAGCCAGACGGAAGTATCTGGAAGTGGCTGATAAGCAATGAATCAGGCTGATTCTTTCTGGGTAGTACCGGAGATAGCGAACGATAGTACGGATGAAAAAATTCTTCCATCTAACGCATGGAAACGTAGCCTTCTAAAATTATACTGTAACTGGGCAATAGAACTAGTTGCTATGTTTATGGTTACAAGCTGTGTGATTTTTATTTGGAAAAAAGGATTTTAATTATTTTTATTCATTCTGAGTTGGGACTTGCTGGAAGTGAGACAAGGTCAAAACTGTTTGGAAAAACTTGTGTTACCTCTTGTTCATCTGCGAGTCTTCTCGTCTACGGCCCTGCCGTAATTGATGTAAATTACATTAAATAATTTATTAAAGAATTTGTCCCGAGACGCTGTTCTGAGTAATGGTAAGATTGGCTATTGGTACTCTAGCTTAGGTCAAATAGTTTATTGGTCATAGTGAGAATTGGGAAGAGCCAGCGGCTGGCCTACAATACTGAAAAATATTTAAAACAAAAACATAAATATAATCTGCAGTAAAGTAAAAGTAATCGCCTACTTTTTCAGGCGGGCGAAAGCACGTACGTTACTATCAACTTTTTTTTAACAGATAAAAAAGTAACATCACTTAATCCCTCAAAGAATATTTATTTTATTATATATATTTATATTTATATATATTTAATTTAAGCAAGTTAATCTCCTTGGTTGAAACCCAAAGCATGAAGTTTTTAGTCAGGGTCAACTGCAGTACATTTGTCTTTATCAGTGGACCAAGAAGTGCCTACTGACTACATTTAAAGCTTTACTAATAAGCTGGCCTTTTGAACTTTTTAAAACAGTATTTGTGGCAGCATAATCTATTTCAAAGAATAGTTGAAAATTACAGAACTGAATTAAATAGGACTATTTGGAGCAGAGCACTGATAGTAGAACGATGACAACAGAGACATGTGTAGATTTAACAGACCGTACATACTAAATTATTATTCAGTTACACAACATGCCAAGAGTGCGATCGAATTACCAAATCACTTGTAACTGTAGTCTGCCAGCTATTGTCGCTTACAAAATAATCTCTTTTGATTAGTAAGGAAATCAGGTGTAAACAGCCAATTCTACAGTGGATGCCCTATAACTTTTCTGTCTCATCTGTAATCACAATGTCGCTTTATTCTGTGGTACTATTTAGATTGTTCGAGAATTTCTTGAAAAACAGCATTAAAGAGTTATTTTATACTAACTGAATTTTAAGCTATTTGATTATTTAAACTTTACGAGCGCAAAAACATTTTCAATAAGTAAAACTGAATTGTCGGACAATAATCCCTACCTAATCTTACCAGATCTGTGCAACCTTTTTTAACCAAAAGGACCACTGGCAATGTTGGCCAAACTCTGCCTTAAGTTCAAGCATGCTTCTTCGCTTTTACTAGCAAAGAAATTGTTTTGAATTGAATGAATTCAATAAATAATGTAGCTAATATATTATGTACTGTTGTTACAGATGACCGTAGCTGATTGTAGCAATATCAAGTACCAGGTCTAGCCCAAGGAACCACCAGTTCATGTTCGCCTAGAAGTAAGTGCTGCTCTTTACAAAGAAATTTTCTAAATAGAAACAATTTAAATATGACACGCAAGTTCTAATACTTTTCTCACGTTTAAAAATGCATTTCTGCCATGGTTACCATATCATAATTTTAGCAAGAGATTCTGTGGTATCTCTACTACCTACTGTAGTTATGCTTTTCTACAGCTGTCTGGCGAAAAGAACTGTACAAGTGTATAAGTGTTTGTGAGTTACAGTTATTCCAACTTTTCTAGATGTAGAATCAATCAATCAATCAATCAATGTATTTATTGCTTTTTAAATACAAAACTTATAAGCAAGGAGTGGGATTTCAAACAAAATACAGGTTTACAAAAGCTACAAGATTGGGTTATTAAATATAAAGAAAAAACACGTTAGTTCAAAATTAAATTACAACCAAAAAATTAAAAAGAAAAACTTGGAAATAAAAGATCATCCTACAATGGTGAAGAAAAAAAAAAAAAACCAAATAAATAAGCAAATAAATAAATAAACAAAATAAAATAAAAAATACAAAATAATAATAACAACCAAAATATCAAATAAAGAATACATTAATCAATTAAATAAAGCAGAATACTTTCCAGTAATATTAATATTTATCTACATTAATCCTTTTTTTTTTTTTTTTTTTTTTTCCTTCCTCCCTCTTTTTCCTTGGTTTGCTAACTTAGACAAGATATCATTTTTCGAGCTTTTGATGACGTCAGGATCTTGTTTCGCCCAAATGTCGTCAGCGCCAAGTAAACAAAAGTATTTGTTAAGTTCTGAGGTCCAGTTAAAGGGCATTGAGGAATCATTAATAAAATCTAATAACCGCAGATAACACATTCGCGGAAGTCTGTTGCCAGGCATCGACAAAAGCTTGCACCACCAATTAACCATTTTTTTAAATACTTTATATTGTAGTTTTAGCCGTCCAGTTTCTAATCTTATGAACGCATTTGGAGTACTAACTGGGAGTCTCAGAAGTTTCTTGAAAAACCCCGTCTGGCATCGTTCCACTACCGCCAGACACTGGCCACCCCAGATCTCTGACTGGTATAAGAGAACACTTTCAGCCAGGGTATCAAATAAATACTCTTTACTGGACCATTCATCCGATTTAGAAACCCTCAACAATTTTAGCACCGTAGAATTGGCAGCAGTACTTTTAGCCAAAAAATTATTCCCAGCATTAGAAAACTTTCCAGAAGAGAAAAAAGGCACCCCAAGGTAATTAACTGAGTTAACCACATTAATTTTATTATTTTTATAATAAAAAGACGGAAACTTGGAGATCGTACCTCCTTTATGAAATGGAACAATTACGGTTTTTTCAGGATTCACAGCAAGTGATTTCGATGTACAATATTTTTCCAAAATGCGTAAACATGACTGGGCTTCATGCCAAGAAGAAGCTTCTAGATGTAGAATGGTGGATAGATAAAACAATGTTTACTTTCTACAACTTGATGAGTTTGTCCGAGAAGACAAAGAAGAACCTTTTCAGTGGCTATTAAAAAAAAAAAAGGAATACGTTTTTCTTAGTTCAGCAAACTGCTTCTTAATGTAAAGACCTAAAACGTTTAAACTACTTTACGTTTAGTTTCACCATTAATTTCAGAGAGTGCAACTGACTAGGTATCCCTATCTACCCAATATAACCTGATTGATTGTGATAGATCCAGTTTTGGTTTCCGGATAAACCACGGATCTTCCATGCCTTCCATGGAATTGGACGTCATTCAGCTACAGACGGCTGGTGTCGATGACTGAGTGGTAGTCGTTATCAAAAAAGAACCAACACAATTACACAACATCAACACAAATCATCAAGTATCAAACCATCAACACACAAATACAATAATATTTAGTAAAGTTTGCAAAGAGTGTGCTAATGTTCTACATTTGCTAATATCTTACAGTTTCCACTAAAATTCATCTTGTTCGCCGGCAACTTTATCATGAACTACAGCTGAAGAGTTGAAGCAAGCAATAATGGAGGCCGCTCTACTGAGTTCGTTGCTGCTGCTATGTCTAGGTGAGTGCATATTCTTTCGTTCTGGGTTCAGATTTGGCCGATGATATCTTTCGAAGATTTTCCGATTGAAGTCGCCACTGTTCTACATTTTTAGCATTTCTGAATAAAAAATAAATGAATAAAATAAAAAGGATATTTAAGATTAGTCTCGTTGTATGTGTTCAGCCTAACTCAAAACAAGGTCAAATTTCTTATTGCGTATAGGTGCTATCAAGAGAATCCTCCTATGTACTTGGTCAAAATAGAGCAACCGAAAGTGTCACATTACTTGAATCAGTTTTTCAGTATTTTGTGATTATATTTGAAATTATTCCAATTCCAAGTTTACTTGGAACATTCTATTCTCACGCAATACAACATGTAGGTCTATCATTTTTATTTGAAACATTCTTTCTGGGACAATTCATTAGTGTTGGTTGAAGTTTAGCTCTTCTACGAGCTCGTATAATGTGCCAGTTCAATATATTACACGGTTCTAACGACTACTGAATATTAATTTGAATAAAACTATTTGACTAGAAACCTTCTCTTAAAAATTCCTTTCTTAAAAATTGTCTTACTGCTCGTTTAGACGAAAAGTTATTTATTGATCTACATGTACGAGGTGTGTTCAAAAAGTAACGGGAATTTTTAAATTTCGCGGGTTTGGAGAGTCTGATTGTAAAATTTTTTTTTTATTATGTTGGTACACATGCCCCTGAAGTACGATAAAATTTTCAGTAATATTCATTGTTTACTTCTTAAGTGGCAGCCGTTAAGGTTAGACGTGTTTTTCGAGCTTGGCGATTTTTGTTTGTTAAAAAAAATGGATCAAAGAATTTGTATTAAATTTTGCGTAAAAAATGAAATAAAGTGTGTGAAATGTTAATAAAGGCATATGGTGAGTCTGCTATGAGTAAAACAAGGATTTACGAGTGGTATAAGCGTTTCCAAAATGGCCGCGAAAACGTTGAAGATGACGAACGACCTGGGCGTCCAAGCACATCAACAACCGATGAAAACGTGAAAAAAGTGAAAGAAATGGTTATGAACGATCGCCGAATCACAATCAGAGAAGTCGCTGATGATGTTGCCATATCAATTGGCTCATGCCATGAAATTTTTTCGGATGTTTTGGGTATGAAACGTGTGGCAGCAAAATTTGTTCCAAAATTGTTGAATTTCGAACAAAAACAGCGGAGAATGGAAGTTGCTCAAGAGTCACTCAATGAAGTCGACAACGATGCGGATCTACTGAAACGTGTTATAACAGGTGACGAAACATGGGTTTACGGATATGATGTCGAAACTAAGGCTCAATCGTCCCAGTGGAGGCATTCTGGATCGCCAAGACCGAAAAAGGCTCGACAAGTGCGGTCGAATGTGAAGGTTATGCTCACTGTGTTCTTCGATTTTAATGGCATAGTGCATCATGAATTCTTGCCACAAGGTCAAACAATCAATAAGGAGTACTACCTACAAGTTCAACGCCGTTTGCGTGAAGCAATCCGAAAAAAACGCCCGGATTTGTGGCAAAACAATTCATGGATTTTGCACCACGATAATGCACCTGCTCACACTTCATTGCTTGTTCGTGAATTTTTGGCCAAAAACAAAACTTTAACGATGCCCCAGCCTCCATATTCGCCAGACATGGCTCCATGTGACTTTTTTCTATTTCCAAACATAAAGAGAACATTAAAAGGCCGTCGTTTTACAAGCATAGATGACATTAAAAGCGAATCGCTGAAAGAGCTGAAAGCTATCACAAAGATCGAGTTTCAGAAGTGTTTCGAGGATTGGAAAAAGCGCTGGCACAAGTGTATTGTATGCGAAGGGGACTACTTTGAAGGCGACAATATTAATGTAGATGAATAAATAAATATTTTTTTCAAAAAACGAAAATTCCCGTTACTTTTTGAACACACCTCGTATAAAAAATGCAATTAGTAGCAGGTATTTTTCTAAAATCTCAAATGATTGGAAAATTGTTTTTAATAGAGTGGTTCCTCTCTTTAACCGATATATTAAAAATCTTATTACAGAGTCCGCAGAACGGCACTTAAATGAAATTAAAAAACTTTAATTTTTTACGTTTTTTATGAATTTTCTTCCGACGCCGAAAATAAAAGAAATTGAGCGCTTTCTTCTTTTCAAAACTGCTGTTTCAAAGAAATCCTGTGTGAAGACTCTCTTACTACAAATCTCGAGGTTCTGACTACAGTACGTTTTAACTTACACCTCTCTAGACCCAAATAATATTTGAAACTATTATCGTTTAGAATTTATAAATGAACTTTATTTGAAAGTGGATAAATGAACGTACATTATTTGAAAAAAATATTTAGTCAAATATAATGTTTAGCAAATTTTCAGGATTTTTTTTGGAAGATGAAGCGAGGGCCCGATGCGTTCCCTTAAAATCTGCTTCACTCTCACTATTTCTAGCAACCAAAAACCGAAATCTCCACAAATGGAATACATATGTTTCTTTACAAGGACTAATCGTTTACTAGAATGCTATGGGATTGTTTATTATAGATTTTTGTATATCTGTGGATATATAATGGGTGGGGCATTGCTGCTTGCTGGGCCGAGCTAACTTGCCTCCAGCTCTCACCCATAGCTCTTAACAACTGAACTTTATAAGTAAGATTTTGAAAAGACAAGCCGTGTCCTTGGCTAGTAATAGAAAGTAAGCAGCATTGTAATTACAATGTAGCTCACTCACTGACCTCAGCCTGTGGGAATTGACCTGACCTTCGTCCATTAGGCTTCAATTCGGAATACAATCACTCACCTTTTTATATTTTGACAGACAGATGATTTGAGATGCATTGAGAGTGTTAAGACTCCTTCAGAGCTAAATGGTCTGTATGTAAAATCAGTGGCTTATTCTTCATGAATGCAAGGCATGTTCATGTCATGTGTATTTTATTTATTTTGTTCGAATCTAGATTCTATTTATTAGCGCAATGCAATTTGCAAATTAGGGTTTTGAAAACCGCTTCACTTCTTATTCGAATATTAGTAGATCATATCATTTGATTGACGGGATTAGAAGACCGTGTTCTTGATCAAGTCCACTTGTCTTCTGTTTTCCTCTACTATTGTAGTAAGAATGAATGAATGCACTTCACTAACTAAATTATTCACATATGTAAAATATTTACGATTGTCACAATTATTATAATTTCAACTAGGTACCAAAAGTTTATATTGGCCTATTTGAAATTTATATACCTTATTTATTTGCAAGGATAAGCAAAGAAAAACTTAAAACTTGGGGGAAGCTAAGGGCACTATTTTATTTCGTTTTATTTTTCCTTTAATGCAAATTTTCGATCGGGGGAGAGTGGTTCCTAGGTCACACATCCTCTGCTGACATTCAACCAAACTACATCTGCATCTGCAGGCCTCAACACGTACTGTACAGCAGAAAATAAAATTAGATGATTTACTTAATTAATAATTAACATTTCCATATTTGACACCTTGGATACATATCTTGATCTAATTAAAAATGAGCCTATTACCATCTCAAGAATTGGAAATTGCAAACAATTTTTTTTTTTTTTTATCCAAATCAGTACTTTAATTCTGTAGTGGCATAATCTTAGTTCGCCTAATATTAATTCTCATTTTTTGGCCGGCAAGTCCAATGTTTGATGTTTCTTTGAAGAAATGTATTGCTTAAAATGTACAAATACGTAGTTGCATCAAGTAGAATTTCTGCAGATCTTCTCACTGTTGATGATAATATGATAATTAATAATTTTGCGAAAAAAAGCTTTAACTTCATTGTGGGTTAATAAAGTACAATATTATTCATGGATTACCTCAAACTTGAAATTTGTAATTATTTTGATTTTTTGTATAAATCAAAATCACTATTAGGAATTCTCTATTTAGTTGTAAACCGTTTTGATAAATAAGTACCGTTATTTAATTTAACTCTGTAGGCTTTAATTATTAAATAAACCCAAACCTTGTTAGTAATTACTAGTTCTCATGTTTTTACAGCAACAAAATATTTCATTTATTAATTACTTTACTAATTTAAGTATATATTTTTATTGTTAGCTTTGATAGATTTTTATTGTTAGATTTATTGATGTGCATATGCCAATGTAAAATTCTTGCTATAAAATACACTCTATATTAGTAAAGAAATGAACCGCTGACTTTGCAGGAAGTGCACTGGGAGGCGGTCCTGTGTACACAGCCTCTGCTGACATTCAGCCAAGCTCTGCAACTGCATCTGCAGGCCTCACTACGCAAACAGTGTATGGCTTTCTAGACTTTACCACAACTATTGCCAACACTGTGATGATATTTTCGCCGCAAAGTCAAGGTAAATTGTTGTCCGCAGTCAGGTCAGAACTGAGAGAATTTATAGCTAATTGATTCAATGTGCTAACAAATCCAACCTGATGAAGGTTGGCTTAAACTAGTAAACTTAGATTCACAACTGATTGTTCTGGCCGCTACCTACGTTAAATTTGTTTTCGTTCCTACCACTTTATCAACAAAGGATGAATCAAACAGCTGCTAAAAAGTGGCATTCCCACAATGTATATAGTTTTAGCTGTATTAATCATAAATTAGGATCTTTAGAAGAGAGCAAGAAAAGAACCTGAAACATGAAAGCAATGATTTCAGAATAACTTTATAAAAAATGGAAAATAATTTTGAAATTCCAGCTTTTGTTAAGTTTTAAGAAAATCTTAGGTGTCGGATGTGACCAGGATTTGCCATTACCGGCTATTGTTTACAAGTAGCATGACGTTTTCAAAAGGCATTGGATATAATGTCATTTCAACATCGTTTAGGATTGTGGCTGCTTTTGTAAACATTAGTTTTTTCTTGTCAATTTCTGTACTTTTTATGATTATTTTATTATTATTTACTATTCAAATGTGTCGGAAAATTGTCCAAATAACATGCTTCTCTTTGAGAGAAGTTGTATTGAGTTTCTAATGGAACTTTCAAACGATAGGGAACAAGAATTACAAAAATGACGGTATTTATTGAGAATAAGGATCTGAAAAACTTTCTTCAGCAATGATCATAAAGTGAGTCATTTAATATATTTTTTTTTTAATATGGTTTCAAATATCAAAAAATTATTATTTTTACATGTTTACATTCAATTTTTACAGCACTTTCACATTAAAGCGATTTTTTTTATGTATCTTTGAATAAAAAGTTTTTGAGTTGAACAGTTTGGGGAGAGAGAAAGAATCTTTGGTTTAGGCCGCGTTTAAAAATTCTGGTCCAAGGGTTAGATGGAGAGGTCCTTATTTAAGAGTTAGTTAAATTAGACAGGGAATGTAATCTAGTGGATTTTACCTTGTGATTGATAACTCTTAAATATGCATTTAATTTTTTATTTTTCAGCAGCCGAAATAAAACCAAGCAAACCAGCTGAAGTTAAATCTACTGTACATATCAGTAAACAGGTGGAAATCCGAGCCTCGCCGACAGTGAAAATTAGTTCGGAGAAGGCGGTTAGCAGCAAGGTGAGTGTCAGCAAGCAGTCGGCAAAGGCACCCCAGCCCAAGCAGACGGTACTCCAGTCCAAGTCGGTCAGCGTCTCTGAACAGGTAAATTTGGACCTGTGTTCCATTATGCAAACTGTTATAATATAGCGTGGGGAGTTTTTTTAGCTTATTTATGGCTGAGACAAAAGCACTCATACCATAAATGCTGTAGAGATGTAAACTGATTTCTCATTGGCAGTCAAACAACTTCTAATTAAATTTATCGCAGGCCAGCTAATATGCTTATTAATTTCTTTTCTATTTTATTTTTTGAGTGAGTCCTCGTTGATTCTCCTGACGGATTAATTGATTACATCATATATCTCGATTTATTGTCACTTCATATCTATCGAATTCTTTTTCCGTTTGTAATATCAACAAAATTATAAGGTTTAATACTAACCGGTAATAAATAACAACCATGTTCCTCTTCTAAAGCTTCTATAATATTGAAAGAAGAGTTCAGTCTCTACAAGGTCATCACATGTCATGATTTCTTTTTCAGGTGAAAACCGACGTACGAAAGAAAGTGAGCAGTTCAGTAAACAAGGGAAATGTCGAAGTGAAGCAGAAAGAGAACCTAATATTCGATAATAATCTGGAGCCGTCCGAACAGAGTGATCTGGCTAAACAAGCTTCTGGCAAAGTGACTGAGACCTTCAAGGTAATCTTATATATTGTTTTTCAAATACTTAGTTAGTCGGTTCTCTTTGTGTCGTTAGTTTCAAGTGAGTCCATTCTGCCTTACACATTTTGAATGGTACGGCCTTGAATTTTAGATTACGTCGCAACCATTATGGATCATTAGATCCTGAGGGAACTACTGAAAGGTTGGCGAAATTCCACGTCAAGGAACATGGACTGTAGACAAAACACACTATAACAGTAGTATACTGCTGCAGCACTGGCCATTGCATCACTAATCTGCATACGGAGGCCTGGCTGAACACTGTTCTCTATTATTACCGCTATCTGATTGAGTTGACATTTCAGCTGTGAGTTTAATTTTAATTAACTTGCTAGGTGCTGGAAGTCGTGAGTAGCAAGGCCAGGAACGAACCAACTGGTCTGGTCACCAAGCTGGGCGGAACTATTGTGAAAGATGGTGTCACCACTGTGCACGAAACCAGCGTCATTGGCACTTATATTTCAGGTACAGTTCTAGTTTTTTTTTTAGCTAGCTTTTAGAAATATGGCTAAGTATTCGCCTTTGAAAGCAGATGACCCGCTGGAGCAAAACAACCTTAGCTCACCATGCTACAGTGTCGTATATCCATCAATACGCTGCTCTTACATTCTGTGGGTAGGGCGTCAATGAAGATGTATTTCACTTTCTGGGTCAGTGTAAACTATTGGGTTTCATAAGAAAGAAATTCTTTGACGAGAAAAAAAAGTGAAATGATTCTGCTGCTGAATGACTCGCTTGAAAGAATCCATTTTAATTTATTAAAATTCAATTTCAACCCCAGTAAGTAGTTTTAAAATTTTTTTTCTTTACAGCTCAATTCCTATTTTTAAATTTAATTTTCTATGAAATTAACGAGTTTGGTAAAAAGACAAAAAGGCTTCATGTTGCTAAAATGTTTCTTTAACGAAAATTATGGATCAAGAGGATGTACAGGAACGCTTGTTTCTCTCCTTAGTGCTTCATTGGTGTCCGGTTCTCGATCTCAAGAATTTGGACTATTCAAATTAAATCTTTTCTAAGAAAGCACGAGGTTTTGTGGTTTGGAATCGTTGGACCAATTGAGTCTTGCATTTGCAGCTGTATGCAGTTAAAAACAGCCACTAAGTAGATTTTTTAGGCCAAAGGAAAATGATACATTAATATTTAGAGGAATTCTGTTAAGCTACATTTTAGATGTAGCTAGAAGAATGGCTAAAACTGGTAGAACTTCGCCACACAATGTTTGTATTGTATTCGATTTGACGAAGTATTGCAATTTTACTATTGCTTGCCTTGGACAAAATTAAGGGATGCGTTCTGATTACAATACATTCTTTCTACAATACTTTTACTAGGTACCAAGTATAATCACTGTTGCCTAAACATTTTCCAGGTAAATATGCTCAAGTTTTGAAGAGCAGCTCGCATGTCATTAGTCGCCCAACCAAAACACATCAAATTCTGCCAAAAAGTCGCCATCTTGAACCATCAGTACTGGAAGATTCTCTACCGTTAGAAGCGCTGTTCACGACTTCAGCTGGCCAGAATTTGGTGAGACATTCTCGGCGCCCGGCCGTCTCGCCGCCATTTAAAAACAAGTTGCAGCGCACTAAGGTGCATGAGCCGAGCAAAGTACATGAGACGGTGGAACAGAAAAAGAAGCACACCTCTAGGCCTTCATTCAAGTGAGTGTCTTTTGCTTTGTTTAAAATACTCACTTTTAAGATTCATAAATATTTATTAACACACCTTATTGTTGGCACAGACTGTCACACAATCGGTTCAGTAGGACGAGCGCTGTTAGTGTAGACATCCCCACCGTATCTGTCTTCCCAGAGACCGTCGCACCTACCAGAAGGTTCAGTGACTTCTATATTTTACTTTTATCTTTAAGATTTGATAGTGGCAGTTACATGTGTAGGATGACCAGTCAAACTGCAACTAAATGAGAATGCAGACTTCTTTTGTATTAGCTCTTCTTCTCTGAAGTCTGAAGGCGGCCTTTCCCTTCTGCTACTTCTCTAGTAATGATATCGTCAGCAGTTAATCATTTTTCTAAGAGTTAGTGCGGCGATGAATGCATTTTGTTTGGGTGTTGAAGAACATGCCATACTACTTAGAGGATGGAAGTACACTAGAAGGTATATGAAGAAGCTGAAACGAAGACTTCTATTGATTCTGAGTGGGCAGATGTACATAAAATATTTGTTGACTATCTTCATGCAGAGCAATCTAACAGGTGGGCTACTTATCAAATTTTGCAGCAGCAGCAACAGGTTGTTCTGCCTAGAATTTTGCTACAATCTAGCATACCTTAGGGGATGGGTTGAAAGGTTCTGTTATTAGTCCTACTAAATGGTACAGAAGTCTTCTGCTGGTCGCCTGCACTACACAAATCAAAGTAGAAATCATTGAATGAGTTGAAGTTGCTTCTGATCTGAAACTAAGAAAACATTGCATTTCAGGTACAGACAGCGTTCGGCGTCCACCTCGTCAACGGTAAGCTCGAACAACATCGAGACCGGCTCGAGGAGGTTCAAACCAAAACCAAGCCCAGTCACCAGCGAGTCTACCACCAGCCTGTATAAATTCAAGCTGGCAAGACCTCAAGGCAGGTGGGTCACAGTCCTAGCCTCAATCCCTTAACCAGCTGGCAACGACCTGCCACTTATTTTTCTAAAACTGTTACTGTGCCTTGCCAAATTTCTTGTCTACCTAGTGTGTGTGAAACTGATTTAATTTTAATGGTTACCTTTGTCTGTTAACAACAGTTTACTGGATTTTTTAATAAGATTGAATTTTTGTGTTAGTTCGAGAGAAATTCTATAAGTAAATATAAATCACTCTCGAACAAGGTTTTCTCCGATTTACCAAATCGGCTGCTTTGAGCGTGACTGGATTTAAACCTTGAAAAAAAAAAAAACACTGATTATCACCACTCATGACTAATGTTTGCACGAGAAGATGATCTGGCCAGCTTGTCAACAGCTGTTAGATGAAACTGCAATGTGCTAAGTAGTGAAAGGATTAGCTAAGTGATTAGCGAACTGGATTCCCTTGGGTAATTCTGGGTTCGAATCCAGCTGCTGGACTTTATAAATTTTCTTTCTAGCAGCTTTTTACAGCTCACAGTTCGATGATGGACGATATTTTCTGTATCAAGAGAACAGCCAATGCCTCAGATTTTGATGCGCCTTGAATGAAAAAGTAGATAATTATAAGCTAAACGTTCGTTTGCTATGCGCAGGGATGGCAGGTGGCAGTACAAGACGAGTCCGAAGCCTCGAGTGGCAATTCGGCGCCAGGACGAGGACAGCGCCAGCAACATCGTACAGCCGACACCTAGCCTGGCCACGCTGCCGGAGCTAGAGCAGAGCGAATACCTGTCTGAGAGCGACTTAGCCGAGACAACGCACACGAAACCTACACCCACCTTGTCCATACACACCCTACGAGTGGACATCTCCACGCCGGCCAACTTCAGCAACACCTACTACGAGATCGCCACTGTCAAGTCGCCCTACACATTTCAGGTACTCTAAACACATTATGTAATGAAGATCTTTCGCCTAGAGCAGCTCTCCGAAGTCTGCCTGATTTCTAGTTTTTAAGTGAGAACGAAAGATAGTCTGCTAGTCAATTTAGATAGAGGGGCGCCAGTGACTAGATAGGGTAAAAGGGAAAACACCTCTGTTTGTGGCAAGACAAATCATACTTTGCAATTTAGAAACTAATGGTGCACCATGTAGAAAGAAAATAGCACTAACATTCACACATCACATTCATTACCGATTTTTTTCGTATTTCCAGGTAGGCACAGTGAAGAATACCCGTTACATTACTTTGACGACAACTCTAGAAAAACTGCTGGAGGAGGCCAGTCCGACTAGCAACACGGAGCCACTCACTGAGAATATCCTGACCACTACTCCGGTGTATGACAAGGAAGCGCCGATCGTGACCCTGCCAGTGATCAACATAGCTGCCGGAGAGAGCCTGCCGCTAGAGACAATGACGGACACCTTCAGCACCAGTGAAACCTTGCTCAAGACTCACCTACTACCGGTGGTGCGCGACTCCAATACTACCACTCTCACCTTGGTCCAAACTTATGAGGTAATTATTGGCTATCTATCGCATTAATATGGGGCTGGATTGCTCTTCAATATTAGTTGGCGGTCACCTACCTGGACGAAAGCAAATGTTTTCTTGACATCTCTTTACTGATTGCAGGTGACTAAGGTGGTAAGTGCAACCAAAACTCTGCCACCCACAGAGCTGTTCCAGTTCATACCTAGCAAGACTCTGACAGAGTTTAACACAAGGCTGGACGAGGCCGGCTCGGAACTGCATTTGGAACTGGAATTTGGCGATATGGACAACAATGAGGAAGAGCACTCTGTGGCCGTACTACCGGACAATATCACCACCGAGCAAACTATAACTCAACAGACACCGCTCACACAACAACTTCAGCAGCAGCAATTGCAGCAGCAACAGTTGCAGCAACAACTGCAGCAGCAACAACTCCAACAACAGCAGGAGCAGCTGACACCGGACAAATTACAGCAGTTAGCATTCCTGCGGCTTTTGAACCCAAACCAAGCCCCGGTCATCACCTCGTCCACCATACTGTCATTGCAAACCTTATACGAGTCGCACGTGATCCCACTATTTAATGGACTTAGCACGGTGCTAAGCACCGTATCCCGGCCTGTGAAGACTGTGACACGCACAGACTACGTGACGGGTACGGTGCCGCTGCCTAGCTTACCGCTGCCATTCCTACCGACGCCGCAGTTGCAGCCACTGGTCACGTCCAGCCCTATTGTCCAGCAGACCATCATTACGCAGACCGATTCCAAGGTGCTGAAGCTGACGTTCGGAGCGAAGACCGCCTACACCACTCTGTACTCTACCAGGGTGCTGCCCACGTTGGTAACTACTTACGTCACCTCTCAGTTACCAGTTCAGCCAACCATACCTGCCTTCCCACAGTTTTTCCCTCCGTTTAACCCTTTCTCTTTTGTTGGATAAACTGGACGACTTTAATATTGCATCATCACAAATTTACTTCCCTAATGTCGCATTTCTCAATTAAATTGAACCTTTTACAATGAAATTAAACATTTGTCAACTAGGTTTGAACAAGGTTTAATGAGACCGACAAATATAAAATCTTAAGAAATGGATTTACTCTTAGGTAGTCATATTCTATATTTGATTGTGGGGAGATCCGGCAGAATGGGTTGCCTTCAAGCCGATTGCTAATGACATACGCTGCAGTCTTCGAACTGCATTGTTACCGAATCTAACCTTACCTAAATCTTAAGCTATGCTATCTGGCGGTACAGAATGTGTTTCTGCCAGGCCTCTATCAAGCCAGTGTTTTCTTCACCTGCTCAGGAACGCTCTCAGATATCCACAAAAAAGCTGTAAAGCTATGAATCTGATGAAACGTATACAACGATAAGTTACAATTACCGCTAATCTAAAGAATTTATACTTCCAAACAGGGCAGACTCCGAGGGGCTCCTCGCCATAGCTCGTTGCTTATTTGGAGGAAGTCCATGCTCATCATGCTTCTTGCCGAACACATGGGGTTTTCTCTCGTTCAGAATAAAAAGTTATCCTACAAACTCCGCATGGAGAACTGTGGCGTACTTGCCTAATTCTATAGCTGAGGCTATAAATTCCGTCCACGTCTTCTAAATAAGCTTAGTGACCTCAGAATTCCAGTCATCATCTGGTACAGCTTTTCCATGGATTTATGATGTTTCCTACTGAAGAAGCGTGTTCCTTCCTGGTTAAATTTTGTGCAGACTCTCACTTACTCAAGACTTTCTTGGCGGAAAATCCCACCAATCCGCTTACTTGCCCAAGTTCTACAGGAACAAGCATGCTTTGGCTCTCTAGCTAGTTCTTCGATTAGCAAAAGAAGTAGTTTCGTTTGCCTTCGTGAAAACTAATAAAAAATTATTGTCTAAACATTGTGAATTGGTAGTTTTAGGTCTTTTTAGAGTTGTACTATTTATTATTTTTTCCTTATAACAAGTGGTCAAGGCTAAGGTTTTCTGAGCAAAAGTGAGACACTGACTTGAGAATACCTCTTCAAATATTAGAAAAGTAAATCGAAACCTTTCATTTTCAAGAGAGAGAGGATACAGAGCACAACAATTACATTAGGGCGCCCAAAACTGCGAGGAAAAAACTTAAACAACAAAATGAAGATTGCAGAACAGCTCTGTGTTGCGTAATTTGCTATTTTGTAATTAAATATTTCTGCAATTAAATAGCTATTGAAATGACTTACCTGACAGTTTTAATTAAAAAAAATTGTTCCCTTTACTGTTATCGATTTTGTCGTAATAAACACAGAGACGTCACGAATCACAAGCAGAACTAGAAATTGGACTAGTTGTGTTGTACAAATTTCAGCCAATCCCGGTGTTATTCTACCAAACAAGGGTAGTTTACCCAAATTCTCGCTTTACCACAAACTAAACCAATCAATTAACAAATTAGAGACTGAAGAAAGCAAATTAATTAAATTACCAAGTGAAAAGATAAATATATATATTTTTGTAAATGTAACATTTGGGTGCTAAATCATTGTTTTCTGGTTATTGACTGATATTCATGGAAGATCTGTTGCATACTACAATTTTTAACAAAATTATTTACAATTTTGGATGTACTTGGATAATCGGTTGAATAATTCTTTTAAAATTTCCTGTTCTTTTTTTCTTATCACTGGCGTGGACATAATCCTCTGTTCCCGCACGCTTTTAATTTTCCTTGTTTTCTGTTGAGGATACTAAAGCGAGACATCTCATGCATCACCCTCCATGAATATTTCTAATGAAATCATCCAATTACCAATTAAGTTCCTTATTTACTGGTTCTAAATTTTTTAAATTTAATTGTAAATGTTGATGAGTGAGCAAGCAGGGAAAACAGCAATCCCCTCAGTACGAGTTTAGTACGTTCAAGTTCCTCACCAGCGAGTAACCTACCATTGTATGTAATGTAACTAAAATTGTTTCATATTGTATTATTATAAATTCAAATATGTAAATTTTAAATCATTTCATTGATAATTCTAACAACCATTTGTAGACAGAGTTAGCTGGCTGCTAAGATATTCTATACCATCCTAAACATTTATTTGGGGGAACTCAAGGCCTTGAAGGTGAGCCCATTACCTGACAGTATACGCTAGAATGAGCGAATTGTATATAGCATTCTATGTCCCTAAATATCTACTTCTGCAGCCATTTAACAGCTCAATGGCCAGTAATTTCAGGGGTACATCCAGGAACCACCGCCTGGATCAACACCATGGGGTCAGCCTCTAGGCATTTCGCAGATCGCGGCCAACGACTGCCGATTAGCTAAACCTAGATATCTGGAATCCCAAACTAGTACCTCAGCTCAATCAATAAGTTCCAATACCTCTTCATGACACCACCATAATCACGAAAATGGACGGGGAAGTTTGGCATAGACAGTCTTATGCTCTAGGCACTATACACACGGAACCAGTTCAATTGTCTAGCTGTGACGAAAAAATCTCCAAACCCCGCTGCAATTCCACCAAACCGAAGTAGTTTATCCTAATAATTCTGGCTTTAATATGAACGAAAGCAGCTACTTGCATTTGAAGACTAAAGTAGACAACTGTTTACGGCTCTTTATACCAATGTTTGCTATTTTAACCTTCTTCTTATCAATATGCCCTGACTACATAAAGTTCTCGCCTCATTCTCATCGTTTTGGTGCAATTTTCTCGAAGCTATATTTTTCCCCGCATCCTGGATTTATGTTCTCGTTATTGCCAAAATTTGGTTAGCTTGTAAGGAGGCTATTTCACCCTTTCAAGGGCTTGTCAGGGCTTTGGAGCAAGATCATCTTCTCAACTATACTGAAGGATCTTTTACAAACTCTGTAGTCGGTAGTAAAACTTTCCAAGTCTGCGTAACTGCTTGAATGTCATATATACCAGTCCTTACACACAATTAGCCGTCTACTACAGCCAGCAACAACTCATTGCGCCCAACTTCATCCTGCTTTAATTTATTAATGAAATTTGCACATATATCAAACCTTAGTTTAGTTATAATATTATTTAAATAAATTTAACGACTACAAATTAGTATATCTTTACCATTACAAGTAGAATTAATGTGCGATATGCCATCTATAAGTACTTTTGTAAGCAGATTATTACCATTTTGTAAATTGAGTATAAACCTATGTATTTAATTGTTACATTTTTGTATGATTACAGGTATCTTTTGTAATGCCAGGTATTTTTTCCTTTACCTCCCCCCACACCATAGTTCTATATCTAGAGTATCTATGCTGGATCTAGAGTATCTATTTGTAAAGCTAGCTCCATCTTTATAACTGTGCTAAACTTTGTATGAATGAAGGCATGCATTGCCCGCTTTTATATCATATGAAATTAGGACGTATCCATTATGTGGACTCAAATCATTCGTAATTTTCACCATTTTAAAATATTACCCACATTTTTTTGGGGGCAACAAACTAATTTAATCTGAATTGAACTTTATAAATACGCAGAAGAGCGATATCACTACTCAATAGCTGCTGTGATATAAAATGATCAGGCCATGTCCAATGAATGAAATTATAGACAAGTCAAAGTAGCTATACGCGTGCAATTTAAAAACATTATTTAGGATAATAATCCTAATTGTTTTTGAAAACAACCGCAATGTGTAGAATTGCGTTTGAGTAGCCTTAGTTGATTGCCTCAAGTTTAATAGATACTACCTCAGTTTCTTTATCTTCTCTGTTATTTTAAATCTCAAACTCAGCAAATTCAAGGATTATTGAATTTGTTGGCTTGAATTACCTCAATAGGCACCTCAAGCAAGACTGCGTAAAAGTAATCAAACTTCTCTAGCACTTCAAAATATCTATCCTAATACATAGGTACATCCAACAAAAATTTTTCAGAACATCTATCTGAACTTGGTGCGCTATTTCATCTTTTTCAGTTTGCTCTGACAGCTCAAATTGATAGTCATCATCTTTCGAAGACAATGGATCGCACAGTTCTTTACAATCTTACTTCAATTTTTGTTCTAGTTAAGTGAACAGTCATTATGAAATTGCTTCAGGATCAAGATGGTATAGGGAGTAAATAAGGAAGCCAATTTTGAAAACTATTTTGTAATGGCTACTCTGACCATTCTTCATAAATATAACTGCTTTACATTTTTTTATTATTTTGTATTTCTACCTAATTATTAACATAATTTATTTATATATATATATATATATATTTATATTTATAGTATATTTATAGACTTGTAACTGTACAGTATTACTATATTGACAGCATTGCTTCTCGTAGAAAACGTTATATCAGTACTCATATAGTTCACTTCAGTACATGATTTCTTAAAAGCGATAATAAATTCATTTCTTAGTGGTTTTTCGGAACGGTTTAAAAAAAAAGTGGCTAAAATCAATAAAAATACAAGGTCGGTTGATGGCGAACTGCATAACCTAACAGCTCGCTGTGGTACTTCACCACCAGCCTTTACATTATAGCAAAATAAATATAATACACACGGCTGCAAAATAGAACGAAAGATTCTGCTTATTTGAGTTATTGCTTTAAGAACTTTCTCCAGTATGCCGAATTGCTGGTCTTAAACTCACCACTGCATTCCACTAACTCTTCAGAAAGGGTATGTATCCAGGGCAAATCAAATTGTATCTGATTTCCAGATGTTCTTTGACTACTATTTTCTGACCTTGGCTATCTACCAATTGCTCAAAAAGCTAAATGGAAAAATATAATTTTTATTGGGAACTAGTCTTTACAAAATTAAAGAGCGATATAAGGCGGACGACAGAATGGCAAAATTGACTGGTTGAACTTGTTGACTTGTTCAAAACTTATGAGTATTGGCCAAAAATGTTTTTAGTTCACATAAAGATCAAGTCACTTGGAAGATTCTAAAAAAAAAATCATAATAAGAAGCATGTTGCTTTATTTGCTTCTTTTTGTCTATTAATCACCGGTAAAATAAAAAGGTAAATGATCAAGGCGGCTGTATTCGGATGACCAAGTATTGCTTAATGCGTTAAGCTCTTTTTGCTTATGCATCATTCACTGCAAAAGAGGGATGATGGATGTATTCTGAAGAGCCAAGTTCTCATTTAATGCTTTACCGCAAATGATTTAACTATGCTCATGAACACAGTCACTTTGAGGTTCATAAAGCAAGATTGAAAGCAGCCTCAAAGCGAGCTCAGCACCAAGATGACTTTAGAAAACGCTGTGATATAATTTTAGAAACAGAGAAAGTTATGAAACCGATATTTCAAACAATCAGGATTTTTTTTTTTACAACCGTTTTGACAAACTGTTCCGCGTTCACTTTGCATGCACCTCTTTATTTGGTGTGTGGCGATGCGTAATCTTCTGATGGGAAGTTCGTAATGAAATTAATGCATTATATACAAATATTATGGACTTACTGAAAGCTCTGTGATTCACTTTCGTATTTCTAGATTATAATTTTGTTTCTTGCTAGCGGTTTCATGGCGACAGAAGTATGGTAATGCTCTCAACGAATTCAAAACAAAATAGTATAAACAAGTATGTAGTTAATTTCAGCATTAACGTCAGACCACTGAGTAGTTTCTTAGATTTTGAAATTAAATTCATGATTTCAAATTTGGTAATTTTTATTGGACTGACCAACAGGGTTTGGAGAGAATCTGATTTTGTGACAAGGCAGCATCTCTCGGTGAATAAACCACTGTTTTCCAGATTGAGATTTAAGCTATGTGTCTTTTGGAACTCATATTGGCGAGTTTCTGGGCAATGTCCTAGTGTAGTACAGGTTAGTTCTACAGAATTCACTTTTATGGATGCTCGGTAGGTTTTTAGTAGTCTGAAATGGTAATTAAAGGTCCTACAGATTAATCAAAGAGATGTAGAGTTCCTGGCCTTCACGGAAAATCACTTAGATTGTTTAATTAGAGCTTCTACGGAAACCCCTTAAGAGAAGGTATTATGATAGGAGAAGAAACAGGTATTCGTCAAATGAATGTCTAGATTGTAAAGAATTTCAAGCAAGGCGAAGGCTTTTGTTTTGGACTTTGATTTTATTGACTTTATTTGAGACAGCCTTTGTAGCATGGAAAAGGGCTTTTGGATAACGCAAATTCACGCAATTATAAGATTTATTCAGTTGAGTCCAAAATGAACCGTCGCATTCAGGAAAATAATGAACGTAAGTTCTTGAGAATGTGGAAAAGACTAGAACTAGTATAACCTGTGAATGCTAGCAAGGATTGTTGCAGATCTGTTTTCAGTTTTGCTAGATTAGTGGATATTAGCAGGGTAGAAATATCATTAAAGAAGATTTTAGTAAGCCAGCTGCATAGCTCTCAAATTACTCAGTGCTCTTACCACTTCCAAGCTTGCACAGTTCCATCACTTCTGGTCGCCGACTATTGTCAACTGAATTATTAGAATTAATAAATTAGTACACAGAAGGGCAAGCGGCAGCTACTATTTCTTAACGTTACACATATTTATAATATACCTTAAGCAGTGTATAGTTGCGATACAGTGGTACAAAGAACAACAGGATCTCGCTCATCTGGCAGTTAGTTATAATAAAAAATACAGTATTTACTTAAATTTACACAGAAATTGCGTGCAATGGCAGTCTAAATCTTGTCAAAATATTCATCTGATCTCGTACTTTATTGATAGAGCACCTCCTAACAATTGTAGAGTAATAGCTAGATATATGTGTGAAGAAGGATGGAATTTACAGAAACCTCGAAGCTTAAACTGAGTTAGTCGTGATAATATGGAAGTGCTTACATAAATGATCATTGGTTAGTTACAAGAAAGCCCTCGGACTGGTTTTTTGATGATGAAAGGACCAAGAAATATACTGGCATCGTGGGCAAACCATCCACTTCGCAAGGAAGTAAAAGACATGTTTTTAATTATAACAAATATGCGTTCGAACAGAACTTAAAATCAAACCATTCATGAAGTGCACAGCATGTACCACAACTAATGCAATCTATCGCTTGGATTTGTCTCTTAGAAAGTGGACAGCTTTGTTCCTTGTCAAGACTTATGGTATTCTTTGTAGTATTTCAGATGACTCATATAAAAGGCGCTCACATCTGCTCGAATAGACAGACCGTATAGATTCACGTATAGATTGGTGTTAAAATGTTCCAGGAATCAGGATGAGCAATCTTCTAGTAAAGCTGTCCCTCTAGCCAGGGGTTTAAAGTTATTTAAGGATTTCAGGAAATGAAGAGATGGATAGGTAGGCCAAATAAGGAGCCTCTCTCCCATTTATTGGTCTCGAGCCGTTGCTGTGTCGTTTGGCTTCCGGGGGTGCTAACTTTGCAGTGTTTGTCTCCATGGATGAGTTCAGTACTACCATCCACGATGGAGAGTAAGATCTTGTGGCTGGTATTTATGGATCTCTTCCATGCATTTAGTTGGATCCCTTTTTTTTCTCTGAGGGATAGGTTTTATTATGCCCCTTTTATGAAGTAAATGAGATGTAGCAAAAAAACATTTATTTTAGTTTGAACTGAGAGAATCAGAAACTTTGTTTAAGTAGTTTGTGGGTGAGGTTATGCTAATTTTTCTATTAGGTTTTTGTCCGCTTAATGTGATTGGATTAGGTCTGGATCAATATTCAAATCCTAGAACTGTTTTTGTGGTTTTCTGGGATAGCCTAAGGGCTCATTTGGTAAGGTAGTCTAAATGCAGGTGCATACTCTGGACTGTACCTAACCGCAATGCCTTTTATGCAAAAATAATGGCTGACTATAAGAAAAAACTTTTCATAATAGTGTGTTCTGACGTCTTAGTTAAAACACTACCACTTAAAGTGGCCTTCAGTCGATTTAAAGCATGGATAAATTGGTTAGGATACTCGTCATATCTTTTGGATCTGTAAGATTTGTTTTGACATGCCACAACAGTCAGCGCGCAGATCTGTATTCGCAGACTTGGTTACAATCATAGCAACCAGACTAGTTAGTATTCCTTAAAATCCCTAGCTAATAAAAATAAAACCCAAAATATTTCTGGGTTTTGTTATAAGTTAAAAATAATTTAATATTTTGTTCGTTGTTACAATGTTGCTAGATATATTCATGTATCAGATTACGCAATATACAGAGTCTTATTCATATATTAAGTACAGTTACAGATTATTTACTCAGAAACAGACTAGACAAACAGATAATATGTATACAGTCGATGGTCGTTGAAAAGTGCTCTGCTCAAAAAACCAAATTTCACTCATAACGGCAGTTCTACTCTCAACGTTTTCTTGACTAGTGTTCCGTCAAAAAAAAAAAACTGTAGAAAACACTTCACCCTAGAATTGATTAGATCTACCAGAGATCAATCTAACAGTATCTACTTAACTGCTTGAGATAGGTTGAGGCAGAGCAGAGTTATTTGGAGTGTGGCGCATTTATTGTTTAAGTCTTGCACTTTTAAAACTTTTTTGTAATTAATTAAATTTAGAAAAAATTAATATGAATTCATCTCGCGATAAACATTTTTCATTTAATCTTAAAAAACATTGAAATTCGCCGCAACTGCAGTTGGGATTGAGTCATTTTCTGCTTACTAGCTTCCAAGCTATTATTAAAAATAAACCTGACTCCTTAGTGGCAACAATGAAAAAGTCACATTTTGTAACTCCAGATTTTCTGTTTTTGAGCAGAGCCTTCTGTTATATAAATTTATATATACCTTCCATAACAACTCCAATTTGATAATAAATTAAACTTGTATAATTGTGATCTACTACAGTAGTAGGAACACAATGATGACACTCAACTATTTCAGCTGCAAAAATATACAACGTCATTATAAATATATTTGGTTCGGATTCTTTTAGAGAACTTTTAAGGTTTTCTTATTAATTGTTTAAGTATCCATTGGAGAAATGTTCAGTCTCAAGAGAGTTACTTGTTTCGGTGTTAACAAGAGTTGGAGGTTAGTTGGGTCCAGCATAACAAGCGCGCCAGTACACCTGACTGGAAGACATGCCTGCGAGCGCAGCGGCTCACAGCCTCTCAGTTCTACCTCTTAATAAATAATAAGATTATTCTAGTTTTTTTTGTCCAACAATTCCCTGTAATCAGAAACAATAGCTTAAATTTATTGAACTGAGCATTAAAAAAAGGATACAATCCTACTTTTAGACTATTTAGACGACTATTAAGATCCTGATTATCCTGACTATTAAGATCTTTGTTAGATTATTAGGTTACCATAAGGATAAGAAAGGTTTGGGGAATTGTAACCAAGACTAGGTTGAGGTAGGAAAGCTAGAATTTTGCTAGATAAGATTGACTGGGTTAGGTTTAAACGTGTTCTAAATTCTGAAACTTGAAGGCCCGCCTCTGTCGCTTAAGGCTAGCCGTGTGCACCGGCCTACTAAGCTAGCACTACTTAGCTAGTCAGTTTTTCATCATACAGGGTTGTTTATGACAGGTGACACTGATTTTGCTTCTGCTTCGTCCATTTCTAAATAATATTTGTCCTGACGTTAATGTTTGATAATTTTAGTTGGGTAGAAGAGCAGTTGTAGCTCATAGAGGGTAGAGCGGATCTTCTCGCCACGTGTTAGCTGCAACACAACCATATTCACAATTAGTTAATGTGTATCTAGCAAAAAACAGACAAACAATGAGTGTCTGCAATACGATCTCAGTTTGCAAGGCAAGAAAGAGAGCTATTGCTTACCTTTGTAATGCATTTCTTTGTGCATGCTCACTGAACAGATTTTGCCCTAAAAACAGCAATCAAGAAATGATTATCAAATCTTCAATGATTATTGATAAGAAGTACCATCTGACTTGGGTACCCACCGAAGGAGTTTCAGAAGATTGAAAGTCGATGTTGGTGCGCACAGTGCGGTGATGCAGCGGCTGCAAAGGACGCGCATTATTGCCTAGCGGGGCTTTCGGAGTCTTCTCAGAGCCTTGCTTCAATTGACGTAGTGCATAAAGCTACACATTAAATAATTAACTTCAACTCCAGTTACTGGCATGCAATTTACAACCCTAGTAAACAACAGGGCCGAACTATTTATTTAATTACTGCCAAGCTTGAAATTTTTGTAAGGCATCAACCAAACATAGTTGGTTCAAATCAATTGTATAAAGCAGTAATTTCCATCAATGAATATTTTATTATTATAGCCCGTTGATTGGACGATTGTAAGGTCTTTCTGTCACCTATTGGATGCATTACAAATACCATTATTTAGTTTTGTTCTTCTTCACTATAGTTTCAACTTCTGTGAGCTATTAAATTTGCTCTGCCAAAATTAAAAACGGAAAAAAAAGTAGTTGGACAGAACAATGTTTCATTGGAAAAACGTTATTTATTCTTTATAAAATATATCACATTTACATAAGTTTGAGCGATATGTTTCTAAATTTATTTAATAATTGCTTAAAGTAGTAATAGGTTTTTAGGTTAATGTAATAGAATAGATATAAATTACCTCTTGTCTAGTAATGTAGATGGGTTTGTTGAGTATGATCCAGACTGTAGTCTCCCAGCATCCAGGATGTGTGGTGGACCCGTCGTACGTCATGTAGTGTTCCGTGTCGGGCAGTAGACTGCGTAGCGACAGGTGGCGAATTGGAGTGTGTGCGCCTATAATGAGAAATATTGCCTAATTCAATTATAAATAAATAAATACACTTCATTTAACTTATAACCCTATACAAGGCGTACGTCCAAATTAAAACTAAAAACAAAAAAAAAGCAGCTTGTTTTTGCGGAGTATTGCTACCATACTTTACTGTGAATTTCCCATAAACAGGCAAATAAAATTCTAGTTTAAGGCCGAAAATCGAACTCAGCACCGCAATCCAATCTCAGCATCACAGCTTTGCGATCCTCACCGCTAGTCGCTTAATATCATGGCGCCTTATTCATTTTTTTCCCCCATTTTACAAGTGAAAAACCATTTGAATGAAAGTTCAGTTAATCGTTAATCAAATTTATTTATCCATACTCTATATGACTTTTCAACTAATGGTTGAGACCACGTTTTGGCGAGGCCACCTTTCTCAGTATCTACAACAAAAACTTTTCAAATAATTTTGAACTTCACCAGCACACGATTCATTAAACAAAGATAGGCCCACCCTTACACTCACATTTCACCGTGCTGGTGACTCACATAGAACCATTTTATACTCTCATTTTACGAGGAGTTAAAAAAGGTTATCTAAACTTCCATTTAAAATATTTAAAGTTTTACTACCTCAAATACTAAAGTATTTAATTATTAAATTTCAAACCAAACTTTCAAGAATAAAGAAAATCAGTACAACGGAATTGCAGTTTTAAAGAAAGGCTTTTTCTGTAATTTACTATGAATTTGCCGAACGGATTCATTTGAAGCTGATCTAATAAAATAATTTAAGTTATAATAAAATATTCGTTAAGTGTTCATACGAGATTCTTTTCATGAGAAAGCAAAGTAAAACTGTCATGTATTGGCGAAAAATATTCGAAAACTAAGCATTATGTATATGTACGTAAGATTAATATTACTCCTAAAATAGCAAAAAAAAAAAGTGAATAGAATATGAAAAAATAATGGAAGATTCCGAAAAATAAGTGAAGGTGTTGAAACACCATTGTCAATACCGCATTGACCAGCCATGAATGGTTTTCATTGGAAGGGGCGTGATGACACTAGAGGTGGGCGTGACCCGCCCACAGTCTGCAACCCTACTACGCTGTGATTGGCCAATACTTTAAAATGATTAATTTCAATGAAATAATTAATTTAAAATTTTTTTCCGACATTTCTCCCGTAGGTATTTGATAAACTTTCGATTAAAGCAAGAAAAAAATTCCCCATTAAAAATACGATAAATCACATTTCTTTTGGAATAATACTTCGTCTTTTACGCAATTATCGTCAACAGAAACAAAAAAACTTCAGAATTTGTATTGTTTAATCGTGAAATAGTTTTTTTTTTTTTTTGGCGCCTCAACAGCTGAGGTCATTAGCGCCCGGAGCTTTTTCCAGTGCACTGCCGGCCTCCGGACAGTGTTCTCTCGTTACAGACAACACTGTCCATCACCGGACAGTGAGCTGTAAGAAGCTCCTAGGAAGAGAAAATCTAAGGGTCAGCTGCTGGATTCGAACCCGGGACCTCCGCGTGGGAGTCCAGTATGCTAACCTCATAGCTAATCCCTTCCCTTCGTGAAATAGTTAATAAGGAAATAGGTATGAGAGCCGCCATTAAATAGGCGGTAAGCTTACTTTACACTCCATTCGGTGGAGAACTCTGGTAGCAATTTCTGTAAACATAAAAGCAATTTCTACATTCACATTTAACTATGTTGACGATTCACTAGACTTATAGGACCATCCTACACTCATATTAAACCATGTTGACGACTCACTAGACCTATATAGGACCATCCTACACTCATATTAAACCATGTTGACGACTCACTAGACATATAGGACTATGTTACACTCAGATTTAACCATGTTATCAATTCACTAGACATATAGGACTATGTTACACTCAGATTTAACCATGTTATTATTTCACTAGACTTTTATAGAACCTTCCTACACTCATACTCAACCATGTTGACGACTCACTAAGGTTATATATAGTATGTTCATTTGTAAAACTGAAGATGACTGTGAAGGTAGAAACGTATTACTGGCGTGTGTAAAAATAAACAAAATAAAAAGAACAGACTATTATTTTTTATTTGCACCCTGATAAAATTAGTTTTAAAATAGTATAAAAAAATTAAAATTTTTCTTATTGGTCATATAAATAACAATTACCTTTAAATTTGACTTTGCTAAAGGAGCTAGTGATCAGTCTCAATTCATTGTTTGGTGTTTCGCCAATCTGCAACAGTTTTATCAAGTTACTGACAGAACCAAGCACAATGAAATATTAAGTCGAGTATTTGAGACGGATTTTCTTATAATTGTTATTCCTCTCAAGATAGAATGCAGACAAATTCCCTTCAACTTTTAGTCGAAAGGTTGGCCTAAGTGGTAAATTCTCATAATTGCAAGCGAGGAATTGAAAGAAATGAATTTTCCACGGTTATCCTTTGTGGATCACAGTCACAAATGGCATGGTTAATATATCATATTCGTCAAGCATTTTTTTAAAGAGGCTGAGTAACAGAAAGTGTGGAACAATAACAACAGGTAACTAAATTAGTAGGCGGTTGGATGACTGGCAGTCGAGGGCATTTTGCACATGGAGGAGTATTTGGGCAAATCACTACCCTACTAGACTGAAGTTCAAATAATTGAAAATAGTTAGCTGTTGTACCTAGATAGAGGCCATATGATCCAGGAGTGCCTAGGTAAACTTAGAGCGGGAATAATAAATTTAGGCTATCTATGATAATTAGGACATATAATGAGATGACTGACAATGACAATAACCTGGTAAAGGGCAGTATTCTTTTTATAGTACCCAACTGTTGCTGGATAAGCGCTGTGTGATATAAGGATAGAAGGTCCAGTGAGACGCTACGACTTCCTGGACAACGAGCAAGAAAACGAGCTAGGAAAGGAAGATTGCCAGCCTCCACAGCCTGAATATCCAAGACTATTGTTCAGGCGTACAGGATTTTGAGGAGGCACTTGTCTGTAGCACCGTAAGAGATCGGTTGTATGATCCAGCAGTACGGCAAACTAGCAAACATTGCAATGTTACTACTGTACATGGGGCTTGATTGTTTTTAAGCCTGGCTCCATCGAACAGAGGTAAAACCTTGTCCGGCTTGTTCGCCTTGTGCAAGGTGCAAATAGATGCTGCCCACTTGAAATTCTGAGCCGACTAACATGACAAAAACAAAAACAAAAACAAGGCGCGTTTGTACTAGAAAATTATATCACACAAATATTATACTATTCAAAGAGCAAGTAAGAAAAGTGAAGAAGAAGAAGAATTAAATAGACTACGAGTGCTTTCGGGTTTTCTCACAGGAATAGTAAACTCAGAAGGGCAGCTAAAGAACCTGAGAGCCTAAATTGGCTGCTGTAAGTGCAAATTAAGCAGCCTGCAGTACATCGTTGGCTCACTGCGCAATATGATCATTATATTACTACTTTTAACAGTGACATCATGGTAGAAATAACAGCAAGAGGATAGTCTCACTCTAACAGTAATAACGCTCCATGATAAAACAGCAAACGCTGTAGAAACTGGCTGGTCTTAGTTCAGATCTAGCGTACCTGTACCATCAGTGAAATGCCGACGATGCCTTGCGATTTGTGCTGCGCCTCAGTCATGTTGTGGTAAAGCTCTGCGTTGAAGCCGTACAGCTGGATCTGCAAGCATTTATAGAGTTAAAATGGCCTGCTACTCAAAGCATTGCAATCTTGTGAAAAATTGAAGCAAGTAAAATTTGACATTTGGTTAAGGTGTGGCCAGGAAGACATATTGCATTAATCAGCTAATCGTAACTTCCAATTTTCAATGTGATTTTTTTTTGTTTTTTGGCACGATCCCAATGATTGTCTTTAAACTTCATTAAACAAGTATTCCGAACATTTTATGGACAAAGTCATTTTAGAGGACCTAAAAAGGGGTTACGAGTTCTCTGAAGAGCTCTTTCAGTACACTGTAAAGTCTAAACGACTTCATGGATGAGATAGAATTAAATATGAAGCCATAATTTCATTGATAATAGTAAAGCTCCCTGATTAAATAGATAAATATATGTCTATTTCAATTAAACCAAAATTCAGTACGTTTCAATGACGGTTCTATTAAAGCTAGGCGACACATTATTCTCAACAGTGTCAGTGATTATTATGTTGATGCTTTTATAACATTGTATTCCAACTAATGGTTAGAATAATCCCCTAAACAAATTGGTCAATTGCTGTCCCTCGTTAGATTCCATGCTGATTTTTTTTTTTATTTCACCGAGGAAACAAATTTTGAGATCTCCTGTGAAAAGGAAAAGTGATTTCACGATTAGTCCTTGTGAATAAGAATATGTGAGTGGGCGAGTGTATGTCAAAACCGTAAACCTCAGAAATTTCAAATTCTATATTTGATTTAGGCTAGACATTGCCCGGAGTTTTAGTAACATAAATGGAATTTTTTTTATTCGGCCAAATTCGATGAGCAGATTTTGGTGATTTTCTAGAAAAACCTTTATCGCTTTTCATTTAAACATTCTGTATCACTAAAAACTCGTAGTTTTTTCACATTTATCTGAAAAATTTTGTGGTAAAATTCATTAATGGGAGGATTTTGAACGAGGGGTGAAGTTAGGCTGCCTTTAAAGTGGGTCGTCCGGAAATACTACACTACATTGCTGATTTCTTAAAAACAGCTCCCAGGTATTGTTTTTTAACCCATAACTCATATAGACCTTCCACCTCTATTTATTACATATAATCGAATAAAGTGATTTTGAGGCGTTCTAGAGGACTTATCACGTCACACTTTTTTTGTAAATAGCAGCGTTAACTTATAAACGCCCTTATGTAATACGAAAACCAACTCAACGCTCAATGAAATTAAGTTTGAACAAGAATGTGTAAATTAGAAGTCGAAGAATTAGAGTAAGAGAAAAGTCATGCGAGTGTTCTTTAGCAGATTATTTTGGCAGTAAGGTGGCAGTTGTTTGAGGCCGTGTGAGTGGAGTATTGACCGGCAGCCAGCGCCTGCGCGGCTCCCCGCCACACGGGCAGGAGCCGCTAACCGCCCGCGCCCGCCGTCCTCTCTAGCCGCGTGGTTACCGGTTACCAGACACCATACTCCCCACCACACAAACACTTCTCTGTCAAAACTAAAAATTCAAAAACTAACACATTGAAAAAAAAAAAAATCCTTCAGCCTACAGCTGAAACCAACACTAAGGACTAATATTGCCTTCTATTTCACAGCATTAACTGGCCTAAATCCGCACACAGTCTACAATTATTAGGCTATAATGAAAGCCTGTAGGCTTTTTTTTCCTCTCTCTTCCTTAATCTTATACTTTGTACTGATTATCAACTATGTTTATCAAACCTTTCGTATAAGTTACCTCTTTATTTTCAAGAGTATTAAATAGAACAATGTAATTAAAAAAACATGCTTAAACCATCAATTTGGTCCACTTAACATAAACGCGGTACGGCTTAACATAAAGCTGTAAAAAAAAGCCATTAACCTTTATCAATAAACAGAGCGGGAAGGTTGCATAGGCTACTCAGGTCTGGTTCCAAACAATTTATGGAGAGTGGTATGATTCTGGAAGGCATAATAAAAATTGGGCCACCCTCTCTATCAGTAGATTCAGTACTTCTGACACCAGACGTGAAACCTTCATTACCAGAAAACTTTCAATAGAATTAGATGTATACCGCTCAATCGTAATGCGCACCTGGGTCCTGATGGTACACTTTAAGCCCAAGCAAGCCGTACGCCGTCTTGAAGCCCGCAACATCTGAGTGATTTTTTTTATTTCATCAAAAGAATAAATTTATTTTGACGATTCAAATAAAGAAAACCAATGGTTTTCCAAGCCAATCACTTGTACTTGTTCCCCAAGAAAAAGATTTGAAAAGAAAAATAATGCTGCGCGTTTGATGCTACTACGAAGGCGTCATTCATTGTTGGCGATTACAGCTGACTCTGCTCTACTCGGCTAGAACTCGAACACTTGATTTTGGCTGGAAAATGATTCTTTTTTGGTAAATCGAAAAGAAGTACTCGCCACTTCGAATGTACTCAGTAATGGATAATTCAAATTTAAGCTTTTGTCTAACCCACCTTACAGCCACTTCTGGAAAGCCATTGATAACCATTTCTTCCGCTCCATGACCTACTGGAAAGTGGAGCGGTGAAAACAGGACGTTTTATGTATTTTTTTTTTTAGGGTGGGAAGCGCTTGGTTGGTTTATGGAAATAGAAAATTTCGAAGTGTGAGTTTAATAGTTAAGCAAACAAATCAATTTTCAATTGTAAGGAGAAAAACGCTAAGTTTTATAATATACCGGTTTATTGATGTGGAATCTATTTGACCGTTTTCGATTACGAAGATAATTTTGGGTGATTTACAAAGTGTTGAATTGAACAATAGCAAACTTAGTAACGTGTGGTTACCAAAATGAACTGTCAAGTTGAACTGTAAGCAACTCTTTGAAAGTTACTGGGAGTTTTGTTTATAGCAGTTGGTTGAAGTCAGTAATGTTATCAAGACTGTACATTAGAGAGTACGTGGTGTGCAAACACAATCCAACGCCTGCCTTGGAAAAAAAGAGGCAGCTTGGACATTAGTGCTACCTGAGCACACACCTCTCTACCTGACGGCAAGAAGTACGTAGTAGTTCAGTTTGGAATACCAACTACGCTCTAGGTTTGCCCTAGCTCTACAGTTTGAGTAACTTCGCTCCGATCGACCTCTATTTTTAACTTTTTATTCAGGAGTAACGTTACAATTTCACCTTCGAGTAACGTTGCTGGCCACCCTCCACTAACCAGAGATGTAGCAGAGGTCTATGCATTGCAGCAGCCCTGGATGTTCAAGATCAAAAGGGCCATACCGTTTGTTCATTGTTTATAGTGATAGTCGTCGTGTATTCGACACAAAAATTTAAAATCTCCGAAAGTTCAATTCTGATTTTGGCGAAAGATTAACAATCTTGAAATGACATTTTACTGTATCAATTTTCTTGAAAATTGCTCACTGATTTTCTTTAAACTAGGTAAAGGGCTCTGTATTATGGACGTCTATCACTGTTTTCTCCGAAAACGTATCCATGAAAAATTTAATTTTATTAGGGTTTCTGGGTGATCTTTTTCTTAAGATTGCCGCCCTATCGAATAGAAGCTGCATGAAGGTGCACAGATATTGAAACTTACCTCTCCAGGGAAGGAGTAACCATGGATGTGGTGCTCGGAGCCCTGCTGATCCAGCGTGCCATAGTGGATGTAGAACTCCTCGAACTGGTACCTATAAGCCAGCGGCCCTCCTGTGATGTTGACATGGTGTTTGGTGTCTTTATCCACTCGGAACACCAGCGACTGGCCCGTATTCAGCAGCGTGCCGCTTACCTAGACACCATTACCTATTTCTTCTACATTGAATTAACATTTTATTATACAAATATTTTACAGTGACTAGCCAATGAAGTACTGTACTGGTGGACTATGAACATTACATCTGAAATAGTTTTTCAGCAAGTGTTGTAACTGTAGACCCAACTTCTACAACATACATTGTTTATCACCGCTTCCAGTGAATGCAGTTCTCGCTGTACTATCAACTGCAAGACTTGGTGCATGCACTACTTAAAAAAAAAAAAAAATCACCAAATTAAGGGAAGTTGTACATTTTGAGCTATATGTGAGGGAAAGAAATCCACATTGGCGTCACTCCAGTGAAAGACTTGTACTTCAGCGGTCAGCGCAGCTTTATTTTAAATTCATGTAAATACTGTATTCTTTCTAATCTCTTAGAACTGAGTTACGACATTCAAAACAATATAATATGTTTTCTACGTCAGATATTTCACGGACGTTAAAGGTCCATCCAAATACGTGTGATTGGTAGTCTCTTTCTTTAATAGAAACTTATGTTAGTATTCATACGTCTTTCTTAAAAAGACAAAAACCATTATTTACTTATTACTTGAGATATTTGCAGCAAGAGCAACCAATGGAGTGTATGTAAGCAAAATATACACACTCCAACGACTCAACATTATCCAGCTGAACTACTGCTCTGAATAAAGGCCAAAACTTCTTTTGAAAAGTCTGTTTTAAACGGTCATTCGTCTTAGTTTATCTCAGCAGGTTCAAACATGTCTACTTACCACCAATCTGTCTCAATGGAGTCAGTGCTTTTTATACTCCACTGTTTACTTCTAATTTTATTCCTATCTGGCAAATCTGTAATTTTGCTGTGGTAATTTTGGCTGTTTGTCTAATCCTATTATGAGACTGCAAGTAGTTTAGACAGGGGTTGCCGTATGAGTTGTTTTTAAAAGTATTCGAGAATCAAAGAATACTTCTTATCAGTTCTTGTGATTTATCTGCCAGCGTCGTTTTCCTACCAGAGCTTAAGCACTGTCTTTTCCTTTCGTACTATGGCGATAAGCTGCAGTTCCACACCTGCAATTGTTAAGTGTACGCTATTAACCCTTCTGTGTCAGTTTAAACTAGCACACTGCATAGTTATCACTATTATTTTTGTTTTAATGATTGCCGGATAATATTTCATAATAGTCTTAACAACGATATCAAGAAGCGTTAAGCTTTCTTACTACAACAGTTCTGGATTTGCGCGACAATGATGCTTGTAATATCATACTCACCGATTTATGAACGAAAAAATTCACTTAAACTAAATGTTTTCAGAAAAGGTTTAAACATTATTATAAAATCTATAATTCATCCACCCCTATTGACTTAGGAGAACAGGTTTTAAAACGCAATAACTCATTTTGCCTTTTTCTTTTATTTTTTGGTTAATATTCTAAAAAGTAAAAACAAAAAAATACAATTTTTACACTAAAATCACTTGCCATATCACTCGCGTTTACTCCAACTTCTTAAAATCGGGAACAAATCATCCATTTTTAAAAAGATATTGCTTCTCTTCCAATGTATGAATAAGAAAATATTCTCAAATAGTTTTCGAGTATATCTTCTTGTTTCATATTTTTCCTCAGAGGGAAATATACAGAAAAATTAAAAAAAAATCTGACCTCATAGTACCAAAACACTAACAGAAAGAAGCGGAATACAGTACAGAGTTATGTCATCAAATTCCATTAATTTTCCAAGTTGCTCAAAGGAAAACAGATTATCAGAAAGATAACAGATGCTATCTTGAGCACAATTATCTTTGTAATTAGAAAGATTATTGCTCTGGTTGCAGATTGAAAATTATGAGCTTACATCCTAGTTTCCTGCAATTAGTTTATTGTTTTTTTTTAAATTAACTTTTCATGAGTTCAGATTAAACCAAACCTTCTAATCTACGAAGGATGTGAGTTTATTTTCAAATTGTCAACGTTTTACGAGGGTCGTTTGAAAAGTCCGTGCAAAGTCAGAGAGATAGCACTACTGGCGCGTATCGAGGTTATGTTTAGTTAGTAGCATCTCTTGGAAGAACACACACCAAGTTTCAGCCAGATCGGTCTATTTCTTTGTGTTTGGCATTCGTTTGAATCGAGGAAGTCGAGTGATTTTCAAAAAATGGACGAAAAAGAATTTCGTGTGTTGATTAAACACTACTTTATGAAAGGCAAAACGACTCAGGAGACTAAAGAGAAGCTTGATAAACATTATGGTGACTCTGCACCTTCGATTAGAACAGTTTATAAGTGGTTTCAAAATTTTCGGAGTGGCCATATGAGCACAAGTGACGCTGAACGTTCTGGACGCCCTGTTGAGGTTACTACTCCAGAAATCATTGATAAAATCCATGATATGGTGATGGATGACAGAAGAGTGAAGGTGCGTGAGATTGCTAGTGCTGTGGGCATCTCGAATGAACGGGTACATAATATTTTGCATTAACATTTAGACATGACAAAGCTATCCGCAAGATGGGTGCCGCGATTGCTCATGCTTGACCAAAAACGAAATCGTGTGAAGTGTTGTAAGGACGGTTTGCAGCTGTTACAGAAGAATCCGCAGGACTTTAAGCGTCGTTTCGTCACTGTGGATGAAACATGGATACATCACTACACTCCTGAGACCAAAAAACAATCTAAACAATGGGTTACCAAGGAGGAATCTGCGCCAAAAAAGGCGAAGACCGTTCCTTCGGCGGAAAGATTATGGCGACTGTCTTTTGGGATTCGCGAGGAATAATCCTCATCGACTATCGGGAAAAGGGTAAAACTATTACAGGTGCATATTATTCATCGTTATTGGACCGTTTGAAAACCGAGCTGCAAGAAAAACGCCCACGATTGGCCCACAAAAAAGTCCTTTTCCATCACGACAACGCACCAGCTCACACCTCAGCAGTTGTGGTCACAAAATTAATGGAAATAGGGTTCCAACTCGTTTCACATCCCCCCTATTCTCCAGACTTGGCTCCCTCGGACTACTATTAGTTCCCCAATTTGAAGAAATGGCTGGCGGGAAAAAGATTTTATTCAAACGAGGAGGTGATTGCAGAAACGAATGGCTATTTTTCAGACTTGGACAAATCCTATTATTCGGAAGGGATCAACAAACTAGAGCAGCGTTGGACGAAGTGTATAAGCCTAAAAGGAGACTATGTTGAAAAATAAAAAAGGTTTACCCCAAAAAATTAAGTAGTTTTTATTTTTGCACGGACTTTTCAAACGACCCTCGTAAACAAATACAGTTACATTGAAAAGTAATATGTGACAAATGCTTTATAAAGGCAGTTAGTGCAAAACTTGCATTCAGGAGAATATACCATGATTTAAAAACTAACGGACAAATATATACTTTTGTTTAGCGATTAAAAAAAAGCAATTGCAATAACAAATTATATAATTTCAGTACGGCAACCCCGCGTCCTATCATTGCCGACAATCAGACAGTTATTTTATGATGTCACTGTCTTGTACTAAGTCAATGCAGTAGTTCTGATACGCTGGCAGCTGAAATAAATATTCATTTAATGATATAACTGGGTTTCCAGTGAGTATGTCCCTAAATTTTAATTTAGAGGCTGCTATTGTAATCTCTGCAGATTACAAAAAAATAAAAAGCTTTTGGTCAGGACTTCTGTAAGATCATAATAATAGTGGCTCCTCATAAATAGTGACCATTTAGCACATTGACATTACACTCACTTGTTCTACTAACACACTGTGAATAACTTAAACTAATTCTCTCTTTTTTTAAAAAAAATATTGCTCACCTTAAATTTATCTAAATCCACATGTCTTAAATATGGATCGAATAATAATTTCTTTGGTTCCACATTGATTGGAGACTGGCGCCTGCCCTTGTTGCACAGACTCCACTCTGGATTTATACGACCCCAATACTCCGGACCTAACTCCACCCATTAAATAAAAAATCCAATTTAATTTATTTTAACTACAAATATTATATAGGAATGTACCTAGTGCTGCCATTCATTAGTAATGAATAAAAAATTAAAGCAAGGCTTTCAATTAATTGTACACAATTACCTAAGTCGATTACACTCTGCCAGTTGATGAAGCCATCATGAAATCAGTTGACACAGGCTAGCTAGAGGTGTAATACTTGTACATAAGCTGGCCAAAACATCTTTTCAAGGAAATAGACTATGGGTGCTAGCCTATCAACCATTAGCAGAACTACAGTCAGATTCTATCATAATTATAGAACAATTTTGCCAGAGATCAGATAGTTTTGTCTTCACGAAAAGAAGGGCTTAGAATAAATGATGAGCACTGTAGAAAAGGAATTTGGATAATAGAACTTGACAATTTTATAAATCAATGAACATATACTCTTTGGATGTGAATGAATGAGTGTCCAACAGCCTTCAATGGTATGTAGGAGTGGCCGATTTTGATACAAAGAACCGTACTAACAAGGGAATCCTATAGTTGAAGAAAAAGTCTTGGGATCCAGGCCTCTCTTTTGGAAATAAGAAGAACTTCAACGTAATAACTCTACTACAATGCGCTACATCTTCGTACTCGATCGTTTTCTCTCAATTCTTTTCTAACGCACTTCCACTGAGCGTAGAAAGTGTCCTTTCATTTAGATGTCGCATTCTCCTGGCACAAACAAGCTTAATATTTAATTTATTATATGTTTAGTGTATGTAGGCAATTGACCAGAAACACTTTTGGACGCTTTGGTAATAAAATATGCACTGTAACAATAATTTGTTGTTACCCTAGTACTTAGGCAGGGCGATCCTTCATTTCTAATACTTTTCAATTCAATAATTCAATCAGTAAAATGAATTTAAAATGTGAAGGTAACATTTATAACTATTTAGTAAATCACTCCGTTTATACGGCGGTTGGTGTTAAGATTGGCAACAGCTTTAAAAGCCGATCTACGATATTTAAAGTAAGTGGCAGCCACACTCGATCTTTAAATAAATGAGGATAAGATCGAATTTATGGTAACAACCAGTAGAGTAAAATGATCAAAGCGACTTACTGGTTGATGAGCAGTAAATTCAAGGTTGAAAGGATTTTAGCGCTTTACTATATTATATAATAAAATAAATATGTAAGCTGAAATGTAAGAAATCGAATAAGGAGTCCATAAATGAACAGTTTTATTGTCAATAAGATCACTACTTATCAGAAGGTAGTAAAACCGGTACTAATATACGCCCCGAGACTTGGCCAATCAAAACAACAGATGAATTGAAACTGTAAGTTTTAGAAAGAAATGTACTAGTCAGGAATCTGCAGCGGATTAGAAAGAACTAAAACCTTAGATATTTCTACAAGCTAGGACTTTCTGTTAACATCAATAAAAATAAATGGGCTGATTGAAGTATCATGTGGACATTCATGGATCCAAAAAACGTATTGAAGAGTATCAAGGAGAAGAACAAGCTAAAAATAATTCCTGGGAGTACATGTAATGAAAATTTAACAATTGTGAGTGAAGTAAGAAAGGAGAGTGACCACGCGGAGAACATAACCAATGGAAATAGTTTAAATTGTTGCTATTACTATTAATTATAGTAGTAAATGAAAATATGAAATATTAATTACGATACATAAGCCAGTACACGGTCGGTTGCTGGAGTGGATACTAAAGCCCTTCATCAAAACATGTATAAACGTACTTGGCCTACATACTTCAAAGGGTTCTGTTCCACTGATTAAATACTAAAAATTGGATTAAACAATAAGTTTTGTAACGCTGTTAGTAAATATGGAGGCTCAGCTTAGGTTGTTTAATTTAATAAATAACTAGCTGATTGATTTGTTAGAAATTTGCGGAAGAAGTTAGTTTTATTAAAGAGATTGATCATATACGAGTATGTGATATGTACATATAAAAGAAAAATATAACAGAAGAAATGAACGGCTTCAGCAACGGAGACTGAAATGATAGTAGATTCCAGCTGGAAGGCTTTCCGCTAGGAAAGAAGTCTAGAAAGAGCAAAAAGAGCTAATGTTGTGGATGTTTTGGTGCTTTTAGTAGTTAAGTAAATGTTTATTTTCGAATTGCCTGTGTAATCTTACATACTAACTGTAACACTATTGATGAAGGCAACACTAGGTGTATAAAATGATGGCGCTAATTGGCGGCCAAGTCGACAGCTATCCAACAGGATCTGGAGCTGAGAAGTTCAAGATCTAACTGGCGTTGCAAAGCCAACTGAATGGCGGAATGATAGGAGGCGTCGAGCCCAGTCAGTGAAGGCTTTTTAAGTTAGGTCATTTTCCTTACCAATTGGTTCACTTTTCCTAGCCTAAGTACCTTATATTACTAATCTTGAGTTGTACCCTTTCTATCACAGTTGATGTTTATATAGTAAAAGATTAAATTACCAAATTTATCGATTCCTGAGTTCAACTAATAGGGATTCTACTACGCACTCCATTCACAGCATAACCGGAGCCAAAGTAATTGCCATTATTGAAAACCTAATAACCGCATTACCTTTTCTTATTTTATTGCCTATCACATATGTAAACGGGTAGAAAAGGGTAATCACATGGTTAAAGGAAAATGAACTAATTTAGCTGAAGTAATCACGAGACTGCTATCTACACTCCCTAAATACCTTCTTAAATGAGAAGTTAAGCCTTGAAGTGAAGTGGATAGTTTTGTATTTTTCATAAAATTCCTGAATTATTAGGTTTATTATACGAAATCTGCAATGATGAATAAGCGCTCCATTATGTTTCAATCTTTGGAGAGTCAGATGTTGCAAAAGAAAGATTTGCGAGAAAAGTGAACACTGGCAAAGGTGATTTAGAACCTGATTGCACTTAACTGGATTTAGATTATTACGGTTATCTGGGCGTACAGGCAATTCAGGGATGCCACTCAGGCGTAAAACATCACAAAAAGGTAGTAGAGAAATATTAATTAAGATAGTTTGAGGCATTTTTCTTCTCGAAGGCATACAGCTCGAGCTTCAAACTCAAGAATCACAAAATGGAGTTCAACATGGTTTCACCAAGCGAGCTCTCAAATGGAGAAAAAAAAAAGTCAGTTCAAATAAACTACAACTAGTTTCGAACCAGTATGTTTGGGTACGCTACTATAGCCACGTGAACAAGATCAACAGCTCCATTCCAGTAATGGAAAACCATTCGACTTGGCAGCCTAACGCCTTGTAGCAGAAATTTGCTACGTTTTACCTCGTAGCATTCACAGAAGACACATACCCGAAATTCCGTCGTACGTCCACCATTCCTCCCAGCTTCCTTGTATCTCTGAAACATAGAAATTAGTCATGTTGACAAGCAAAAAGTTAAATGCAATAAAAGTATCTCTTAATATTAAGGGACCCACAAACTTGTAACTGCAATTACTAGCCCCTGGTGATATATAATGCACATTGCGTTCATTTCAAAAATCCTAATCGTTCACAGATTGTTCAAATTGGCGAAAAATATTCCTGGGAATAAGTATCGCGCTTAGGGAGAATCGCCTAACTGGACACCAGTAAAGTATTTCGCAGGGAACATCAGTGCTAATAACTATGCCACAATGAACGTCTCCGAAGTAACCTTGAAATTTAATATTTGACACGACAGAGATTTCTGTTGTTTTTTTTCTTTTAATTTTCTCTGAAATGCCTCTTAACTTGAAATAGCTGGAAATAATATATGTTATATTATTGAGGAACATAATTTTATGTATTATGATACATAATAATCTCTTATCAGTGTAACTATTAAAATATTGTATTTAATAACATTATACATGTATTATATGTGTTCAGCATAAGACTACCGTAACTTCGGGAGGTGATTCTGGGCATCATTTGCTGGGCATCAAAAATAAATAAATAGGACAAGAAGAAAAGATAGTTTAAAGTCTACATTTTCATAAGATATTTAGTTGTCATTTTGCTATCATTATGCGAACGTATTCGAATAATGAATATCGCGTACGTTATACATCTACGGTTTCGTAGATGGGAATAGTGGAGAAGCTAGGCGGGAGTATTCTAGATGATTTCCAGATAGGCGTGTTCCGAACGCTAAGACGATCGTGGAGGTGAACAGGCGGTCCGGTGAAATATTCCATCTACCATTATTTAATTTGGGGATTAGAGCGAGTAATAAGTTTTTGGCTTATTCATTAGCTCTTCACGACCTGTTAATTCCAAAAGTTTATTGTGTAGTTCAAGAAAATCTGTGTTTTATTCACATATTTAGCATATTTCTCCAATTAACAAAAGAATAGCACACAGTCCTAAACTCGTTAAACGAAAAGCCTTTCTTTCGAAATTGGTACCTAACACTCATTTAAACTCATATACCATTTTCTTCTTTTTATTTTATTTTATTATTTATAATGTAAATTTTATATTTTTGAATATAGTTCTTAAATAAATTAATTATTAAATTACACGTTTGCAAAAAATCTTACTGGATTTGATGATTCTGATCAGTTATATTTTTATGGTAGGTGAATTGCTTTCATAATGCCGACGCTGTTTTGAGGCCTACTTTTTTGCAATTAATCACAGATTTCTGCAACAATTTTTAAAATAACCCGAATGCATTGTATACCTTTCGAGAGGTGATTGTAAGTAGATGTTTTTCATGAATAGTGCACGTTTTTTACATACATAATATTTTTGAGAAAAATGAAGTCAAAGTTTTTGGGAGAAAAATTAGAAACTTGCTATTTCTTATGTTTGGGTCACAAAGTGAAATACTTAATATTATTATTTTGAAATATAAATTAGCTTATTTAAAAGGAAATTTAACCTTCTTTCTAATGAGCTTATTGAAATTACTTTAGCTTTAATAGTCTATAAAAATATAATAATATCTATAAAACGGAGTAGAATCAAGCCATAGTTTATATGGAATTTTTTTTGTTGCAAATGATGCCCAGAATTGCCTCCCGAAGTTACGGTAGTCTTATGCTGAACACCCTGTATTATTATGATTTAACGCTGAGAAATGGCAAAAATGCTGAAACAACAGCATAAATGAATGTTAAATGTAAATGCGTTCAAATTGAGTTATTTGGGCCATTCAACTCTAAGAAATTTGAGTAAGAGTAGTTGATAGATTGACTACCGACTTTGTAGCTCTGAACTCAGTTCAGTGACCAATTTGAAACATATTTACTCCTTTCTGGGACTCCCAAATGGGTATAATCGATTTCAAAATTGGTAAATAGCACAAAAACAATTCTTGCTTTTAGCGGTAATAAGAAGAGTATAAACTTGAGGTTGATTACTAGAAGTTTGAGACCAAAATCCATGGCCGAACTGTGGATGATTGATGTCCTATCTGGCAGCCCCGCGGCCAGTACAGGATTGAACGACAGATGGGCGGAAGAAAACTTGGAGACGGAATTTTTACTGGAGCAGAGGGCGACTCCAGTCTGCCACCCTCTAAATCAATGTTTGTGCGCGCCCCAACCTATACTTCCATCCGCTTTGGAATTGCTCCCATTTTTATATCTAAACAGGAAGTTAGGGTTATAAGACAAGGGTTGGACTGTGAGAGTGAATCTTGCTGCCCTCCGTATCCACCATGATCAAGAAGGCGGTGGGTATATTAACAACAAGGATGTCACTAATAGCAAATATCTCGGACACAAAACACATACTTTAACGAGCACTGTTCCTTCAATCTTCATCATTTTTACTACTACATCACTTAATAATTTTTTATTAATTCCTGCCCTGGGCAATTTTCTCTAAACATTTAATAATATTTCACATAAGGCCTATATAGGCCTTATATAAGGTGAACCAATAAGTATTGTCCATAGGCCTACTGTGTGTAGTACATCTAAAGTGGAGTTCAATGACGTATTGGCCAACTTCATATTTTCCACTATTCTTGAGTGACGTCACTTTATTTTTTTTTTCTAAAATCATTACTTTTCTCCAATAAAAATGTTATTACTCAGAAAGTTTTAGTCCGAATTCAATTCTGATGACAAGGTTAGAAAGACAGATAAATTTTCTAAAAATTGATACCATTTCGAAGCATAAATTATTCTCCAAACAGCCTCAATCTTCCTCCGGACGATGGAAAAATAAAGTAATCGAAATTTTTAAGAAAAGTCATTTAGCCCTTATGTGATCATCATCCGACCTAGGTGCTGGCACTTTTTATAAAAGTTTCCTTGTCTAATGGGGCTTTCAAACGGTATATCATTTTCCACGATTCCTTTTATCTTCGTATGAGAAATTACGTTTGTTTTGTTCACGAGCACTCAAGAGTGTTAGTTTATCAAGTTGTTTAAATCATTGAAAACTCTTTTAGATGGACCAGTAGTAAATTTTTAAAGTAGATTGTCTTAAAATAAGGAAGTCAAAGGCTACAAATTGCCCTTTAAACATTTACTTCTGATCTCACTGAAATATTTGAGAAAATGTTAGGAAATATTTTAAACAAGTCTATTTTTATAATCTAAAAGAGTTTTCAATGAATTAAATAACTTGATAAATTAACACCGTTGTGTGCTCGTGAACACGTTTTCTTGTAAAACAAACGTAATTTCTCATACGAAGATAAGAGGAATCCTGGAAAATGATATACCGTTTGAAAGCCCACATTAGACAAGGAAACTTTTATAAAAAGTGCCAGCACCTAGGTCCGATAATGATCACATAGGGCCTAATGGGGTTTTCTCAAAAATTTCGATTACTTTATTTTTCCATCGTCCGGAGGAAGATTGAGGCTGTTTGGAGAATAATTTATGCAAAAAAGGTATCAATTTTTAGAAAATTTATCTGTCTTTCAAACCGTGTCATCAGAATCGAATTCGGACTAAAACTTTCTGAGTAATGACATTTTTATTGGAAAAAAGTAATGATTTTAGAAAAAAAAATTAAAGTGACGTCACTCAAGAACAGTGGAAAATATGAAGTTGGCCAATACGTCATTGAACTCCACTTTAGATGTACTACACACAGTAAGCCTATGGACAATACTTACTGGTTCACCCTGTATAGGTCTACAATTTTATGAGGTGCTGGAAAGCAGGGCTAATAACATTAGACTCTCTTCCAAATACAATTTCAGTGTACTGTACGGTCCTAACACAAGTATAATACCACTAAAATTAAAATTTGTGGCATAAATTCCGAATTTGATGAAAAATCAGTTAATCGCTAACGCATTTTTACTTTAAAATTCTTTATTTTTGGGCTAAAAATTTGTAAAAACAATAAATGATTTATTTAAATGATAAATCTAGGAAACGAATGTTTGACGACATATACAGGTATTTAGATGCACAATTTCGCTACGAAGACATAATATTCTCCACCAACATCTATGTGCTTAAATCTGTAGCAGAGCTAGCAATGAAATATGAATGTATTTAAAAGTTATAGCCGATTTAGAATGAATGGAAGAAAATGATTAGAGAAGGATTACGTGATTTTAATTTCGGTTAAGCTATAAGGATGGCAGGAATATAGATTACTGATCCATCCATTAGCTGTAGTTTATGTAAATAGTTGTATGTTATATAGTAGTGGGATGAATGTGTGAAGCGAATGTATTTATAAGTAAGAATGGAGAGTGAGTGATATTCTAGTGATAAGCACCTAGACGATGCTGGCTGTATGGCGAAGGCCAATGCCAAAAAAAAAGGCAAAAAAAAAATCTAGTTAAAACATATTAGGAAACATCATTTTTAGATGGTTTCTGTGCCATACTTGACTACTCCAAAACAATTATCGATCTTCCAGGAGAACCTCTAGTTAGGGGATAGTTGTTACGCCCCAGATTTTTCTGTTTTGCGCGCTATTAAGGAAAAGTATAAAGGTAGCATAGTTTTCTAAAAACTATGTGGTCACCTAGATGTCTATCGTTTATATTAAAAAAAAAAAAAACTTGTCTGTCAGTTAGCAAGATGTGAAGTCTACAATAATTGAAGAGAATGGTTGCGAGCGTTGAGTCACTCATTTTGTTTTTAAGCAGAACTGTTTGGCTCAGTTTTAAACATAAATTTTGTGGTTGGATGGTTGTAGTTTAATTTAGATAGGAGAGTTACGGCCAAGTCTACTATCTGCGCTCTAATCTGGAATAGCGTGACCGCGCTTCGTCGCATGATATGTTTCAATTCGGGCCGCCTTGAACTAGAATAGAGTTTTACAACTATCGCCACTGTCCAGCTTTAATGCACTTCTATCTGAAGTATTCACTCGCTACTGAAGAGAGCAGTTTGACTTATCACCACCGAACACAACCAAAGCCTTCGTTATAGCAGGACAGGCGGGGCACAGGCACACGCTTAAGAAAAAGGATTTGCTCCTAATTATAAACTAAAGAATCAATTTAATATTTACAAAAAATAATACGACGGGTAAATGTTTATTAAGATGAAAAATCAGCACAAAAACAATTTGAAATTGGCAATTATAGAGTATGTTCTGGCGAATACCTATAATCTCAAACAAAATATCTGAAGTAACGAATGATTCTTCGAGTTCTGAAATTAATTTATATTCAGTAGCAAGTAAAAGTTCGTAAATTCACTGGGAATTTTGAAGAAAGGCTCTTTACAGATGTACAATCAGCATGCAGCTTATTAGGTGTAAGATAATGTGCTATTGCTTCGACAGTTTCTGGGAATCTTGCAGGCTACTCGCAGATATAGGGGAAAGGCTAATTGCCTGAAAGTTTTCTGGCACTGTGCAGAGATATGCTTCTAAAATGTAGGAGTGAATAGAACCGAAATTGAACAGAAATTGGTTTATTTTTAAATAAAGGATCAGTTTATAATATTTTTTAAAAAAAAATAACACAGGATTCTACAATTACTGCGCGGAGAAGCTGAATTTAAGAGTAGGAGACGAACTAGGTGTGAACATCTGCTAGCAGAAATGCTGAATCTATGGATTGAACTATACCACTGAATTTCGAGTCATTTCCCGCATGTTATTAACTTTGTAAGAGCCAATTATTAATATTTTTTTTGCAAAATAAAAGAACAAAACCTTAATATTTTTAGTTTCAGTTCATTCAATTTATAAATTGTGCAAAACCATTCCATGGAGATGATAAAAGTTAAACAAAAAGTAATAGGATCAAACAAATACTATTTCTTTGCAACTTATCTGCTGGTAGATGTCGAAAATAGTCGTTAAGTAAACAAATATGCCTAATATGTAGAAAGAGTTTGCCTGTACAATTACAGGATGTTTCTGTTAGTGCAGCCCACAGACTTCAACGAACCCAGAGTGGGCTTGGACCTAACTCAGCCAGTAACTTCAACGTTATACCGTTACCACTTGTTTACGATTTTTTGCCAACTGTAACTGAAGAGTCACGATCATGCAAGAATACCGAAGTGCGTATTACTCCGCAGATAAATAATCGAAGGCCCAAAATTTATTATTATTTTGATTTAATATGTGGTACGAATTCTCACACGCCTTCTTACTGCAATCATTTCAACTAAATTTTATACATTATCTTCAAACGTATATTTCCTTCTAAAAGATAGGTTAAGGGTGCTATTGCTTATCACACAGGCATAGATATGATTGCACGGTAATCTTACAATTGCAATGGCGTGCACGCCCCCAAAATACTTGAACATAATATCATAAATTCTCGAGAATACAATCTTTTAAATAAAATTGTAAATCACATGTATTTCGTACATTCTTCTACGAACATGTAGTGTTAATACATAAAAGTATAAGATACACCTGGGCCCGGCCACTGGGTTATAGTATATACATGGACTTGTATTTTACCCTTCTTTCTTTATTGTAATATATTTTATTTCTTTCCTACTTTTTATATTTTATTTTACATTCTTTGTTTTAGTATTACTTCTGTGATAAGGGGACTGATTCGTATATATTTTTTGTACAGGAGAATCCAAAAAGTTAAGTTTAGCAATGAAGAAATAGTACACAAACCAGTTGTAACTATAAATACATCTGAGCGAAATGATACAAAAGATGTGACTAATCAAGTTGATGGATGCTGGAAAATGTTGTTATCTACTAACAGTTGAAAAATAGTCAAAATTAAAAAACCAGGAATATTTTTAAGACAAATTAAAGCGGCTTGCATGAAATTGAATTCAAGGTTAACAGACATATTGTTAGTATAATATACGAGATGTGGCTATTAAATAACGAGACTATTGCTGTAGAACATTTTATTTTAAATTTATACATATTTAGGGGAAAGTGGGGTAACTGTGCGCATTTTCCTAAAAAAAATAATAAAAAATTTAGCGAACATGTAAAAACATCCAGGATTTTTTTGTGAGTTGAAAAAAGCTTTGTTTATATTGTCTGAGGAGTAAGACTATCAAAAGTAAGTTAATAAAGACCTATATTTTTTCCGCCTAAAAGCTGCACTGCGCACCCTTACCCATCCTATAAGGGGTAACTGTACGCAATAGTCGGGTAACTGTACGCATTACTGAGGCATTTGTATGAATGGAAAAACAATGAAAAAACAATACCTTGAACAAGTAATTATATTATATACAAGTAATGAATTATATTTTTAGTGGTCACAAAAATCGCACACATAATTTTCAGGTGTATCCCAACCAGAACATAGAGCATGTGCCCAACGAGAACATTGTGTGCATCTATACCATAACTCATTTTTTCGAGAAAAATCGTCACATATTACACACTTCTCGTTATCCTCTGACGGCAAATCGTCCAGTTCATCATCATCGCATAGTTGATTCACATCAACTTCTTCTTCTGATGAACTGTCGCTGTTTAAAATCTTCTTGAGCCTATAACGTTTTTTAGTCAAGGATGCTTTTGATTTCACTTTATTTTTTAATCGTTCTTCAACCTCACGACGTCTTCTGTTTTTTTTAATCTCAGGTTTGCGGAGACTTATTTCTGGATGTCGTTTTAAAAACTGATAGTACCAGTCTTTGCCGGCCATTTTTCTGTTTATATTAAAACTGTGTTTAATGTTGTTAGCCTCAGCGTAGGCAAAAGCCAGTTTACGGAACTGAATGCTAGTCATTCCATAATACATTTTAGCCGCTTTTTCTTTCACAGCTTCAACTGACTGAAATCCGTGTTCCTTTTTAATGCAGATTTGACTTTGTGGAACAGATAAAAGCCACATGGGACCAGGTCAGGCGAATAAGGCGAATGGCCTAAAACTGGGATGTTGTACTTGGCTAGAAACGTCTTGACCGATAATACTGTGTGAGCCGGTGCGTTGTCTTGATGGGAGAACCCCGTGACTTGTTCTTCCACAAATCGGGCCGTTTTTTCCTTACTATTTCACGGAGGGGAGCAAGCACCTCACGGTAGTAATGTTGATTAATTATAATCGATATTTTCATCCGTTTTGACGTCTTCTCGGCCATCTTAGAAACGCTTGAACCACTCAAAAAAACTTGCGCACGTGATAAACATTCATCGCCATAAACTTCTTTTAATAAAAGATAAGTTTCAGTAGCGGTTTTACACAGTTTCATGTGAAATTTCACGACAATTCGTTGCTCTACTACATGTTGTGTAGTATCATGTTTTCGGCAAAACGAAACTAACACCTCTTACACAAACGGACGGTTCCGGTCAGACAGATTTCCCTACAAACACACGTAAGACGCTGCACAATCGAAAGAGAAGGCTTTACGCTGCACAGCTGTCGGTCGTTAGGATTTAGCGCATGCACAGTTCTTCTGTAGCAGCATCAGTATTATTTAACAGCCACACCTCGTATTTGATGATAATAATGATATCCTGTTAAATAAAAACTATATCTGCCAGCAGCAAAAATTTAATTTTTACGTAAACACCACTCAAACCCTGAAATGATCGCCAAAGTTTCCTTTGTTCAGTATATAATTGGAGAAATCAAATAGGATCTGAGCTCTAAAGAGTTATGAATAGTAAAAGACAGTCACTTTCTGCAGAAGAATGAAATTAATCAGGCAATAATGGCGCTATTTCTATTTTATTTTTAAAATGGGACTCAGGTCCACTTTTTAACGTGTATAAGACAAATATTTATTGATTAATCCCTTTTTTTAATCATAATAATTTTAATCTTCGGAAAATAAAAAAAATCGCTTGTAGAAGAGATTTTGATAATTCGCCTAGTTGCCAATAGATAGTCCACATTCTTGTTATATACGTAGCTCCTAGGCCAGGGGTCGGCAACCTATTTCAAGTAGAGAGCCATTTCTTCTTAAATAATTTTAATAAATCTTACCAAGAGCCGCAAGGATGATAGTGTAAACAAACTCTGTAGATCATTTGTATTCACAATTTATTATTTTATGATATTCAATAACATTTAAATGTTTTATATATTTATTTTCACATATTGCAAAGTAAATAAACAAATAAATAATAACTAAACCTGTGTTTGAATGAAAATGGCGGCAGTCCTATATATTACGTACTGTATTTTAATATAATTCTATTCAATTTCTAACCTATCACATTTAAAATTATTTTTGAAAAAATATCTTTACTTTAATAAATGAAATTTACATTTGTTTCAATAAAATTGAAATATACAATTTATTTTGGACAAGAAGAGCCACAAAATTTGTATAAAAGAGCCGCATGCGGCTCGCGAGCCGCGGGTTGCCGACTCCTGTCCTAGGCTATCCTTTAAACTTCTTATTGCTTCGGTCTAATTACATTTCAGTGTAATGTTCGTTTGTACTAACTATATTGTTGCTGAGAATTAATATGAGTCAAATGTTTCTAGTTTGAAAAATATTAAGTTAGAACCTTGAGAAAATCAATTGAAATATTAAGATGTATTTCAAATAAAAGCTTAAGTCAGAAAGTATGACCTAGTTACAGTGTATGTTAGCTGTTGCCAGTTGAAGTAGACTTAGGAACACATTCAAAAACACATTGGAGGATAATAATTTAAGGCAAGCGGTACAAAAGATGCTTCTCAAGATTCTGTCGCTAGTTTCTATTGCTTCTGAAAAGCTCTCATCTATAGAATATATGAATAAGATTGTCATTATAAAGCTGCCTCACAAATATCTCCATCCACTCAACGCCAGAGATTTAATGCAGCCAGAGGTTGACACGCCCACTTTATGTTGCAAGTAATAGCTAGTAAAGAAAAATAGCTGCAATCATTATACAGTAAAAAAAAATGTAAAGTGAACAAACACCCGTCTACCCCTTAATACAATTTGCAAAGTTTTAAGATAAACATTTCTTTCAAAATTTGAAATTTCACTATAACGTTTCCTGATTAAAATGCTATTCATCTTTACTGTAACAAAACTGTAATTATGAGAGATTTTATACCATTTAAGAAAGAATTTAAGATATGAGTGACATAAATGTTCACAGATATCTTTTTACTCAGCAGAACTTAAATCACGTAATCCGAATGAATCCAAACATTTCGTATTATTGAGACGACTACAAACTGAACTTTATTTTATTGTAATGCCATCATCTTGAGAACAGTTGCGAAAGAAAAAGAAAAAAAAAATTTGTTTTGTGATAGTTCAGTGTATTACACAGTCTGCCAATACGGATAGCCTTACAAACAACTAGCAGAGTTGCTCTAATTTATCACAGCTTGCGGTCCAAATGTATTAAACGAACAGTACATTAGTTTCATCCCGTGATACATGGCTAATGAGCCAGCTAATTATCGTGGCTTATCTGTGCTGTAGTTATTAGCTCTGTTAGGCTCGCTTAAAGATCTAACTTCTTTGTATTAAATGAAAATACCACATTATTACAGCGACCCTTAGATTCGTTCGCGTATATCTCTATTTTCTTTATTATTATTTATTATGTGAATAAAAAGAAAACCTCTTGGATCTGTAGCCGCTGTATTCAGTAAAATTTTCATCTTCAAACGTTTAATTAAATAAAATTTCAACCTAAACTATTTGCGCAGATCTGTTCGCAAGAATAAATAGGTGGTTTATACATTAAAGAGTGGTTATGCAAAAAATTTTTGCAACCTTTTCAATCGTACAACCTTAATCACTATTAATGTATGTAAATGAAATTATTTACAATTGGCACCCTGCTGTATTTGCATAATTTATAAATTGAAATCTCATTTCCTTGGAACATAAAGTTTCCCTGTATAATATATCCAAAAGGAAATTGTAATAATTGCTAGGAATTGGCCTTCATATTATACATATTGCTCGCTAATATTACGGCTCAAACTTAGAAGCAAAAACCTTCTGTTTTAGACGTCTATCCACATAATTCAAAACAAGCCTAAGGCTAAAAACGTTAAATTTCTTAGGCTAAAAAAAAAATAAGGTGCACAATAAGTCTCTAAAATTTTCAAGAATTACAGATTACCGTGCAAACTCAGCAAGATCAACAAAAAAATTATTGGTCAGTTTTCGAAAGCAACCGAAGCCTTGAAAAAAAAAAAAAAAGGTTCTTAAAATTAATGTCACTTCGCTTGAATTTTACGAAGAAATTTTAGGATTACAAAGTGGACATGAATAATTAGATTGATGAGTCAAAAATTATTAACAGCCGAATTTTGGCGGAAGAAATACGAGGGTCGTTTGAAAAGTCCGTGCAAAGTCAGAGAGATAGCACTACTGGCGCGTATCGAGGTTATGTTTAGTTAGTAGCATCTCTTGGAAGAACACACACCAAGTTTCAGCAAGATCAGTCTATTTCTTTGTGTTTGGCATTCGTTTGAATCGAGGAAGTCGAGTGATTTTCAAAAAATGGACGAAAAAGAATTTCGTGTGTTGATTAAACACTACTTTATGAAAGGCAAAACGCCTCAGGAGACTAAAGAGAAGCTTGATAAACATTATGGTGACTCTGCACCTTCGATTAGAACAGTTTATAAGTGGTTTCAAAATTTTCAGAGTGGCCATATGGGCACAAGTGACGCTGAACGTTCTGGACGCCCTGTTGAGGTTACTACTCCAGAAATCATTGATAAAATCCATGATATGGTGATGGATGACAGAAGTGTGAAGGTGCGTGAGATTGCTAGTGCTGTGGGCATCTCGAATGAACGGGTACATAATATTTTGCATCAACATTTGGACATGACAAAGCTATCCGCAAGATGGGTGCCGCGATTGCTCACGCTTGACCAAAAACGAAATCGTGTGAAGTGTTGCAAGGACGGTTTGCAGCTGTTCCAGAAGAATCCGCAGGACTTTAAGCGTCGTTTCGTCACTGTGGATGAAACATGGATACATCACTACACTCCTGAGACCAAAGAACAATCTAAACAATGGGTTACCAAGGGGGGAATCTGCGCCAAAAAAGGCGAAGATCGTTCCTTCGGCCGGAAAGATATGGCGACTGTCTTTTGGGATTCGCAAGGAATAACCTCATCGACTATCTGGAAAAGGGTAAAACTATTACAGGTGCATATTATTCATCGTTATTGGACCGTTTGAAAACCGAGCTGCAAGAAAAACGCCCACGATTGGCCCACAAAAAAGCCCTTTTCCATCACGACAACGCACCAGCTCAAACCTCAGCAGTTGTGGTCGCAAAATTAATGGAAATAGGGTTCCAACTCGTTTCACATCCCCCCTATTCTCCAGACTTGGCTCCCTCGGACTACTATTTGTTCCCCAATATGAAGAAATGGCTGGCGGGAAAAAGACTTTATTCAAACGAGGAGGTGATTGCAGAAACGAATGGCTATTTTTCAGACTTGGACAAATCCTATTATTCGGAAGGGATCAACAAACTAGAGCAGCGTTGGACGAAGTGTATAAGCCTAAAAGGAGACTATGTTGAAAAATAAAAAAGGTTTACCCCAAAAAATTAAGTAGTTTTTATTTTTGCACGGACTTTTCAAACGATCCTCGTATTATACTTAGGTTTGTTCGACAGCTATTTGGGTCTGGGTTGCTATAAAGAGTCTATTGTCAGATGTTGGCCGAACTTTGTATGACATATTTTGTAACACAGATCGTTGAGAAGTTTAATAAAATGGGGAAAAATATGGATGTAGTCATATTTTTTACAAAACAAAGTTTATGTATATTAGTAGAAAAAGCAAAGCTCCATTTTCACACTTAATCTGTACCTCGGAGGGAAAAGGCACCATGTCACAAAAAGTAAATTTTACAGGGGAGCCAAATAAAGAATTTTTCCAAATTCCTTTTTTGTTCTACTTTTCCGGTTATACTCTTTCCTGTACTTCTCACCATAAATATTATAGTTGGTATGGCCACTTTAACTCCCATATTTTAAAATATTTTACTTTCATCTCCAATGTGAAAAAAATTTATGCCCATGTAGAGGGCCTTTTACCCTTAAGCAATGAAGTATCATAGCGGTTTTTAAAAATACATAAATCGCTTAATAGTAAACATAGGACATAGTGCTTTATACCTGTAGAAAGAGCAACAAAAAATTTGTAAAATGATGTGAAAATCTGAAAATCGAAAAAAATGGACATGGTGCCTTTTCTCTCCGAGGTACAGAAATGTACATGAAAAGGGTTTTCTAAAAAAATCCCATTGGTACTCCGAACGTGATACATGTACGTTCTTGTGATTTCTCACTTTTTGAGTTTTCTTGTGCCCCCATATTCATTCAGGCTAATGGTTTAAAGAGAAACAATTTTTTCAGATAACTCCAAAAGCCGTGATCCTGATAACAATAAATTCTTCAACATTGACACAAGTAATGAGCAAAAATTGGTAGGAATTCCACAGCCGAACTCACATTAATTGTAAAAGTATTCATGTTAGAAGTGGCTGTTTTGTCTAAAAAAAAAAGAGAAGAGATTTGCAAGATGGCCGACCCTTACTTTGATATGCAAATATTTGTCAGATATGGCGACAATCAATAATGGGCACTGAGATACAATTCTGACACAAAGATACAATTCAAATTATCTGAGGTTAATTCTAGAATAGGGAACGGTACTCCTTGACACAGCCAATCTGCCGCTCGTTACCAATTCCACTTGTGACTCTCTCATCAAAGACATAAATTATGAATCAATGTGAATAATGAAGACGGTCGGCTAAGAGTCAAGATAGACCCATCCACTCGGATTTGGCACTCCTCAGCCTTCTCCAAGTACTTTGTAAATACTGGCCGAAAATTCCAACCAAAGGTTACTCCAGATTATATAGTAAATGGTGAATAACTTTTACCTAGCCAAATAATACCATGATAAAAAGAAATCCATTTTAAACTTTTATTACTTTTTATTAATCTTTGAGACTATGTTTATTTACTAAAACTTGGCCACTAATAATTATCTTAAAACTTTAGTGGATTAATTTTTCATAAAAATAGTTCAATGTTCATCTTTGTTAGTCCAATATTTTCCCAGGATTATACTATAAGCGGCAGTTCAGAGGGAGTTCCACGCTTGTTCTGCCATTTTAGGAAAATGGATTGTATTAATTATTGTTAAAATGGATTAATTTTTTTGGCTAAAATTCCGGTTTTAGAGAAAAACACTCTTCGCACACTTTCTACTTAGATTAAAGTCCTATTGCTTTTGTTTGGAACTCTTTCTCTTGAAAACTGATTTTACGGTAGGATTCTAGAGTGTTATTAATCAGTGGTATGAATTAGCTCGTAGTCATTCCGGTACCTTCTAGTTTTAAAATGTTAACATGAAACATTGCCTGGTTACATCACAGTCAAACAAGAAGGTTAAAAAATTATGAGGCTCTTTCAACTAGTTCAATGTTCAAAATCGCAACGCTTCTGTTCTAAAATAAAATGGACATAGAATGTCATTTTAAGATTAGTGGTGAATTACTTTCTTTGAATTATAGTCCTATTTTGGTTAGTGAGGTAGAGCTGCGTTCTCCAACTGTCAGGTGAGAGAGGTTACTGCAGTAAAAATAGTTATAGCTTAACATAAAACTACAAATTTTTATAATACCCTGGAGAAGGTAATTAATTTACCGAAACGTTGATGGGAAAAAAGAAATTTGTCCATAAATTTTAATGACTGCACCTCATAAGATAATCTATTATTAACGGTCGAAATAATAAAACCATCATTATTTGATTATATACTTTATGTTCATAAAAATAATTTAATTTGAACGGAAATCTATTAAATTAAACTCGTTCATTGCTTTAGCAGGATTTGAAGAAAGTAAGCTAGGCAATTGAAGGCTAAAGATGTTGAAGATTTAATCAAGAAATGAGAGCTGAAGAATGGTTTCACGTCCTTTTCATGCTTCTGACCAACGTGACAGAGTAATCTTAGGATGGTTTAGTCCATCCTTTCTTTCAAACTTCTGCGAATTCATCTAGGGGTTTTAGTGCCACGCAGACGCATGTCTCTTAAGTAATGTTGAAGATGATAACTAGAAAATTCAACAGGTTGTAAGCGCCGATAACAGTCAGAGTGGTTCATACAATTTGTTTCTGTTCCAGAAATTCAGAACGCTTCTGATATAGTCGAGCACTGACTTCCACAATTTTATGAGTCTAAGGAACTGCAGCTGGCTGTAGGACCCTATTGATAAACTTTCATGAAGAATATACCTATATTCATGTGCACATTTCTGAATACTGCCCAGAAAACGTAATGGATGACTATTTGGGTGCTTGAATTCCTGCCTAAATTGTTATTGAATTCCATGCTATAAGCATGGATAGGAGGGTTCATCGTATGCAGAAATATGTGGTTGGGTCAGTTTGCGTTCACCTATGTCGTCGTTGCTTCAATTGTTTAGGGCATTTTGGATCGCCTGCGTTCCATCGCCTTCTTGGGGGTACCGCCCTTTGTTACAATCTAATCTATTGCTTCAATTAGAATGGTTACAAGTACATCATAAACGTGATCTTTTGTGGTTGCTGTTTATTAAAAAATAGCTCAGAAATACAGAAATTTAGGCTCAAACCATTTACTTGGAGATAATTTCTAACTGTTTAAATACATGCCAGTAAGTACCAATGGTTTTCAACCTTTTGACACTCTAGGTCCGACAAAAATACAAATTTATGTGACATTATTTTGAGCAAAAAAAAGAACGTACATTGAATATAGCCACTGCTAATTTGACGTATTTGTAATTTACTAAATTTTTCACACACCGGTAGAAAACTAAAATTCTGCCGCTTGAAAAACACGGCCCTACAAATCACTGCGTAACATTCGAGAAGATTTCCTATTGTTGTGGGTTGCACTATGTTTTAATATAGTTGCCTTGTTTACGCAACTAATTTTGCGTACTGAAAGAATTCAGTGTATACTTCGTTCTCTAATATCGCGTCCAAACCATTCCACTTATTAAATGAGAACAGTACAAATGTCGTTTATAGTGAACCAACCTTACGCCTAAAACAGCCTAAACTATTCCCAAGTTCGTACCCAAAGTTTTGAAGTCTTTTCACAAAGAAATGTATTAAACGCTTTCTATGGCACACACTACTGTATAGAAGTAGCTATGAATTAAATAATTATTGAGAATAAAGGAACCGCTAGCAATAAACAATGTTCTTCCTACTTTTGTCATTATAATGTTTAAAATGAATGAATACGGTTTATTTCGAATATATTGTGAACGTAGAAAAAGCAAGTAAACAGTATTTTCACATATCTATCCGTATAGTGAATATCCCAGATTTAGTCAACCTTTGCTAACGAGACTAGTACTTCTTCATGGCATCAATCAACGCATGTTTCTATTAGTGGTTAAGCCAATATAAACGCTATTTAATCACAATTTGTCTGTGTCTCGTTCTATCATACCAATATACTTTTTGCATATCTTAATGTAGTACGTCCTGTCAGGGCTATCCTTTTGATAAACAATTTTTGCAAGTGTACTGGTGAATCTGGCTGCCTCACCAGTGTTCTATCAAGTATGCTGGAAGACCCTTACATTATGTATAAATTACTTCGTACTCTGTTCAATGAATGAAGGAAGGCAAGGTGATTTACACATTTTTAGTTTTTCATTTTGCTAAAAACGAAGCGAAACAGTAACACACCTAAAAGATATAATGGTTGCAATGGTGTTGCACAATCGGTGGAACTAGAACTCTCTGTAGTCTGAACCAAAGTAATAAGAACTATAAAAGAGTGGTTTATTGAAAACTTGCGTGCAAGGGTATATCCGGTTGACCATTAGTCTTCGTTCGGCTTGACCTAGGATGAGCTGGCTGCAGGAAATGATCTGGAGCTCGCGTGAGCTCGCTTTCCGCATTCTGTTGTGATGGTCACATGGACTAATTAGCCGCTAGTCGGCTGCAGCTTCATTTTCTAGCTAAGACAGCTGGTTATTGCCATTCTTCACTTTCCCACAGTTTTGGCGACTTGGTTCTTAGTCTATTGTGGTCAAAACATTCATCTAGACGGCAGAGGATACAAATCTCTGAGTGGGAATATCAATTATATACGTGCTGCTTGCTAGGTGTCTCAGCAGAAAGTATTGGTCAAATCTGTCTCAATATGTATCAAATTCAAACAACCATCACACATATCAATGTGAAAAAGCCTTTTTTTCATAAACAGAGAACTCAAAAACTAAATGTATTTATGATTGCAATACGTCCTAGAGAAATTAAATACAAAAAAGAAACACTCACCACTACAAACATACTCAAATATTACTCGCACTTAGACTAAAGAAACGTTTGTTGCGACTGCTATCAGTATGCCAACAAAGTGTTTAGAAAATCAAAACTCGCAGTAAACATGAAATGAGCTAGGTGTTGCCAAAAAACTAATTCTTAGATCATTCTTATCTCTATAGTATTTTTTCCTTTTTATTCTTTGTGATTTCCTAGATAAAGATACCAATAGGTTCTATTTTAATAATGAACTTGATGTAAAAAGTTCCTCGGATATAGGCTTATCACTTTGGTTTGTAACTTTTTTTGGTGGGAGAACCTTGTTCTCTAAATTGTTGTAGCAGGAAGCTTAGAAATCAACACTCAACGGTGTTATTATAGTAAAATTGTAATAGATAGCAAACATTTTAGGTTACAGAAAAAGCTTGTTAAGTTTTGTAACAGTAAGTCGGGTTTCACAGGTTTCTTGTTTTTTATTTTCAATTTTTATGGACGAAATTTCAACGTTGTAAAGATAATTCTTGTGTTTCACTCAAAATGTCTCGTGTTGTTTCATTTATCACTCCCGAGATCTAGTGCCACTGTTTCAAAAAACAGTTTAGCTAGCCATTTTTGTTTGTTTAATAGAGGATTAAGGAGAGAAATGCGACAAGTAAACTCTTTCTTACAAGTTGAACTATAATGCATATAATATAAACAATATCTTTTAGTTTAGTTTTTCTTTAGTAGAACTTTAAAAGTTAGCAGTCATTTTCTAATCGTTACATGGATAAACATCCATAATAATAATTGCCCTAACGAAATTAAATATGCTCAGATGATAGAATTATTAGAGGCATTTTACCGAGATACTGTAGCCCATGTATCTGATAAATATTTGCAGCGAGGCAAGACCCGAACTAATTCAAGCAGAGTGAGACAAACAAGGTTCAAAATTGGTTCTAGTATTGGGAACAAATGGTGAAAATCATTTTTAAATTGCTATGTGAGCACTCTAACTCTTTTGGTTTTCATAGAGTTCTTCCAATCTCTTGACGGACACGAAAATATTCGTATTGTTGGACATCTTTATTGAACTGAACTGTCTATAACTATACTGTTCTTAAATTTAGGAAAAGTTTAACATCACTGTGATCTCAAACCATCTTTTACTATCCTTTTTTTTTATAATATGGTCCGTGAATATCGCAAAAGAATTGGGTCGATATTTGAGCAATTAACAGCTATATCCCGAGTATTAGAACCGATTTTGAACCTAGTTACTCCCACTAAGACTTCTTCAGGTTTTCTGCTATTATTTCCTGGCTCCCAACCAAGTTGCACACAATCATTTCTAATTTCTAATTTGACTGCAATTCCCCAAACACACCGTATTCAGGTAAAAACTTCGGCCAATTCCAATAATACTACCACTTGGACCATCATCCTCTGGAGTTAAGCTCAATTTAACGTTCAGAAAATGTATGAGACTTAATTTTTCACTCAAATAAAACCTTTTAAAAAGAGCTAAAGATTGTTATAATCTAAGGAGATGTACTTCTATGAGTTTTAATAATTTTACTCCCAACTTGGGGAAACCATGTCGTCACTCTTTGCTCAATCGTACATTTTTTGTTTTAGCAAACTTCTACAATAATGCGACCAACTTTTTAGTGCAAATTCTAAGTTTACGATCAATTTTTCGTTTGTTTGTTTTGCTTGAACCATTTTCTCGAAAAAAAAATTGAAAGAAATGTAAAATTTCCCGAGTTTGTAAAAAAGATCGGATGCCCTAGAATGAAGCACTTTAATGTACGGTTTCTTCAGTCTCATGAGTCATTGAAATTACACATAATGAAGGCCTATCACTTTGGTTTTGAGATGTTTACAATAAATATTGTTTTTTAGAGTTTTTAGAAAAAAAACTTAGCCCTAACAGCATCGTTTTAGAGTGATTGTAAGATTGAAGACGACTGAAATTCAAAATATAAAAAAAAGTTTAACGTAAAATCTTTGAAAAATTACTTATATCATGGTTGTTGAATATTTTATTCCGTTGCGGCAACAAGGAAGAGTCAAAATTCTACCACTTATATTACTAAACTTCATATTAGTTTCTCACATCTATGTAAGGGGAAGTATTGCAATCGAGCTGATTTTTAAATTTTGTGGTTCCTTGAACACCAAAAAACGGTTTTTTTTTTTAGTATAATGGTCAGTTATTTATACTTTTATTTGTGTATATCACCGTAACTTAAAAAAAAAGAATATTCGCAGAAAGGTCAAATTCAATAATTTTTGTTTTCATGCCCAGTTAGACTCAATTTTGGTTAAACTCAGCAATTAGATTATAGTCAAAATGTTTTTGCGTTTGTTTTTAAAGTTGCTGCAATGATTTTCTATAATATATTATATATTAAATATATGTATGTCTGAAAGTCATTTTTAGACCAATTCTAAGAGAGGGATAATGTTAGCTGTCTTATAGTATCTAATATCTAAATAATGTTGATGAACAAGAATTTAACTTGTTTCCAGAACTTTACAGTTGAAGAAATCAAATGATGAGCAGTGTTTCTCTATTTAACCTTTTAGTTTTCTACTACTTTACGGTCTTCTTGAACTTGGTAAACTAATTATACTTTTGTTTTAATTACTAAAATCAATTATTCTATAGAGATCTCTTATTTAAAGACATAGTAAACAAAATAATATTGAGTTTGTTGCAGCCGTGAAGCTGTTTAATGTTGAAAACTTAAATTTGTATACAAATTATAAGTTTAAAAGGAATTTGACGACGTAAGTTGCATCAGGAGCAAGTCGCGTGAGTGTTCTCACTGTTTTTTTTGCCGTATCCTGCTATTTATTCCAATAAAATACGTTTCGGGAATTTGTAGACCTAACACTTGGTCTGTAAGATTAAGTTCAGTGTGTTCTACGAGTGATGGACGAATTCTGAGAAGTGAGTCTGGCCCCCATTGCAATACTTCCTCTCCAGGAATCAAATGAACAGTTTCATAACTGTTCCACGTTATAGTTGCAAAAAGCAGGTTTTGATCCTACACTTAACTGTCCTGCCGGACTGTATTGGGTTTCGAAAAGCAATAATGTGCAGTATCTAGAAACTAAGCGTTGAAGGAAAGCAAGCTGTACTTACCGACTAATAAGGTTGCCAGAATCCACAGCCATACCATTGTAGACATTTTCTATTTTTGGGGAGGATTTCCAAGGAATGTGGTGGAATTTTGAGGGGCCAAAATTGAATTTTTGGGTTTGGCGCGTCAATAAATGTGAAAATTCTAGCTAGTCTCTTGCATTATTTTTTTTATTAGGCAGTGATTTTGTCTGTTTTTATTACTATTTGGAGTTTTCCAAATTTCAAAGTTTTCCGATGTTTCAGAACTTTATAAAAGTTCTATTTTATCTAGGAAAAATTTATAGAAAAATATACATATATATATATATTTTTTTGTCTTGAGTGTATGTGAGAAAATGATAATAGATCAAACTAAAAGTGAACTAAATAAGGGCAGAATTTTGGGAACATATTTACTAAGGTATTTACTGTGCGAGACTTGGGGTTACTGGCAAACTAAAGAGGGAGCGAACTGTGGGCTACCCCCACCGCCGGCACCCAGCTACCACGGCCGTGCCCCACTACCTCGCCGGCGACCCCCACAGCGCGCTCCCGGCTTCCACAAACGGCTCGGGTAACCTCACCTCGACTCAGTCGGCCAGCACGCGCACTCGAACAGCCGCCCAAACCATCGCTCCAATATTCCACTCTTATTTACTCACCATACAAGTTTCCACTTTTTTTCTTGACTTTCACACAGAACCTACAAGACCTGAAAATAACGTCTTGGTCAAAATTAGACAAAAACCTTTTAAGATTACTGTATGTTTATTATAAGTTTACTATATCGATTTCTTAATTTACCCTGATTTAATAAAACCAAACTAGCAGGTAGCTTTAAACTTTGGTTACACAAATATGGGCCCAATTTATTTACAAAACATTTCTCCAGGCAATTACATTTTAGAAGGGGATCTAAGGGAAAGGGGGTGTTTGCTTATTGCAAAATGCTATTGCAGTAGATTTTGATTCCAGTAAATATTTATTTTCACAATTGAAAACTACTTTTTTTAAACGAACTCGTTCATCGGAAGTTCCACTTCATTTCATCATTTTCTAATTTTTGTAATTTTCTGGGGGAAAAAATTGTTTTTTTTTTTTTAAATTGGCAGGCTATACGCAATTGACAGCTTGTACAATATGTACGAAAATGTAGTCGAAAGTCCACAGGAATTCACGTAAGTGGGAAGAATGTCAATTCACCAGGAGCGTAATCGAAAGTACTGCACGTTACGACTTTTTCATGTACACCTAACTGTCTACAGTAGAAAATAGATAAAGAAACAATGAAGTTAGACTTGAATTCATTCTGGGATTAACTTACTAATCTTAAGCCTATCTATTTTGTCAGAAAACAATTACCCCTGAAGAGTTCAAAAAGAGTAGTAGAATTTTTGTATTTTAGGAATTACGTTTAAGGTAAACATATTTCTAGTACAAATTCTAAACAAAGAATTTTGTTTATCTTTTGCAATTATTATCAATGGTCAGTTCATATTTACAGTTTCATTTAAATTAATTTTATTTCATCTTACATTTCATGAGTAATGACAAAGTATTGCAATCGGGTTAACTTTCGATTATGAGATTTTTACCGATAATTTTGAAGCCCCTATAAGTATAAAAGTAAAAGTACTGTAAGTAGAAAGTAGAAGTATAAAACAGAATGTACAGCCAAAAAATACTAACTTGACTAGTAACTAGTATTCATCTCTTTAGAGAACTAAGAACTGAAGAAAAGCTCCACTTTAATTTATGTTAGGTTTTTGACTTGAGTATTATTTTAGAGAAAGATGATTTTGTTGGGGTTCTATGGAAGCTTTTCGACACACTTCTTCAATAGCATCATATTATTGTTTGTTGAGGCCAACTATTTTTTTATTACATTCTAATTTTGATTAATTAAGTACGTAAACTGCTTATATGAAAGTTTCAGCCAACTATTAAGTTTTCAAGCTCATACAGACTATATATAAAGCTTCACAAATAAGCTGACAGAGTGGAGCTAATTCGTTATTATATGCACAACAATATTAGCAAAACTCAGCATTGGATTGAAGACAGTATAATTATTTTTGTTAGCACTAGGTTATAATTGCTAGAAAAAAAGTGGCCTGTTCACATGATATTTCTTGCCGTGAAGATTACTACAGATGAGATGGTAGGGCGGGGTCCCTGGCACTGCTTCCAGTATATAAGAGAGCTTTATAAGTTTTGAAGAAAGAAGAAATTAATAGAAAAGTTTAGTGAGTCGTTTAAGGAGGGCAGGCTAGTACCAATTTGTAGCCGTGCCAAATGTGCGCCAGCCAAAGAAAAGGGGAACTGCATCCCGCACCACTGTCTAAGTAATAGACACCTACCTCCTTGTTACAACCTCCTCTGTTAGACAAATGAAAAAATATAGAATTCTTTGTGAATGTAAAGACTAACATGACAGGGTTGAAGTTGTAACAAAAAACTTCGTACGGTTTACAATCAGTTTGTTCGACGCAAACCTTATTAGCTACTTACTACTTTTACAGTCACTTAATGCTTTTGGCAGGGTTGATAAGAGATGCGATTTAAACAAAAAGTGGCTGATCTAAAAATTAATCTACAAATTCGGGCAATTTTGCTTTGCTACTTTCAGAAAGCTACAACACCACAGAAAAAAACGCTTTCAAAATTAATGAAATAGAGAGGGGTGTATCCTCTAACCTTAGATTCAGCACTTCTGGAACCGCCTGGAGAAAAGGATACTTATAACAAAACCAGAAAACTGTCGGGTGGATCCCAAGCCAATCATAAATCACTTGGCAAGGGGCTCTTGGACGCACAGAGGCATTTCTCATCAATCTAAGCCCTATTAGTCATACGAGGAGCTCGGTCTGTAAAATCCTTCTTTCATCAAGATTTTCAAAGGAATCTTACTACTTAGCAAGCATTTTAAGGTATTCTAATAGTCTAATCGTGTTGCATTAGCAAAGTGATGTTTACGTAATGGTAAGGAACATCACACAATATTTTCATTGCTTCTTACAAGTCATTTCTGTTTCTCATACAAGACTTACTAGATAGTTTACTTTAATGGAACAATTTTAAAAAATCGCCATAAATTGAAAAATCTAATATATAAAGAGGTATTTTTGGTCTGTCGATTCCTTCAAATTGCGATATTTTGTTGATATATTTAGTTCCAATTAATATTATGCGGTTGTATGGTAGGACCATACATTACATGGGAACTTTCATAAGTGATGTGTACGAGAAAAACTCCCCTCTAAAAAAAAAAAAAAAAAAAAAAAAAAAAATCTTTACATTTTGGCATCTAAGTGAAATCGGTCGGAGAGTTTTGATGAAATCTCTTAGTTTATAGTCAAGTAGTCCTACTAAGCCATGCCAGCTAATCCTTCCGGAATTAATGAAGTGTACTGGTCTTCCTAATTCATTATTTCCATATTCGCGTGTACCTGACGTCTTGCCAAAAACTCCTGCAAAAACCGTGCCTAATCTTTAAAGTCAGCAGCTTTAAGAGTCTAGTTCTCTGTTCTAAATCAAGCAATTTATCTTGATAAGACTTACTAAGTTGGACTTTTAGTTGTTCTGTCTAAGAGACTAACATTTTAACTAGGCTGTATCAATCCTAATAACAGTCACATCTTTTTTTTTTTTTAATAATTTCGTTGTTTACCTTATTCTCGCTGTTTATCTCAATCCAAGGCATGTAAAACGCACAACTGCTTTAAAGTTATTCGCCGTACTACAGGTTTACATCGTTATTCGAACGGTGATACTACCATACATCTTTTCATTATCAGCAACACCGTCCGCTTGGAATTTTCTTTCTAGTTGTGCGTGAGCTGTCAAGACTGAATTTTGGATCCTCTCCAAAACAGTAATCTTGCCATTATGACCCAGAAGTTGGTAGCAATAAAACGCTGGGTACTCTTTGGGCTTCAGTCTCTTAATTTAGAACTAAGTTAAATAGTACAGCAGAAAGGGCGTTTTCTAGCCGCCTTCCTGTATTAAATTATACCATTTTCAAGAGAAATACTTATACATTTTAAAAGAACAACTCCCTGAAGACATATTAACTTTTTTCTTGCGCTGTAACTGAAGGGTACATGGCCCTTCATCATGAGCTTCTAGAAATGTTTAACGACAGAATGTATTAATATTTAATTACCTTTTCATATACCTTCAAATAATGTTTTCAAATTATTTTGTGAATTTTTAACTTATTCTTTTGTTTCCAACCAACTAACAATTACACACATACATCCTTGTATCTCGTAAATTGTGTTGCTAAAAATGTCCATTGGTTTCTAATGAAGGGCACCAAAACGTAAAGCTACGATAAAGAATTTATCAAAGGCTCTCTTTTGATAAAAACATCTCTTCTTTACTTACAATTAAACAGCTTTAGGCGTTTCATATCCATGTCACCACCTTACACGCTTCGACAAGCCAGTTTTATTTTCTGGTGTGATATACATGACTTCGGTTAGTGTTATTTCGTGAGGTTAGAATTGGCCACTGTAGGACTTGGCGCGACTGTCAGTTGACACCTTTACTCCTGTGTAGTAGTAGGTTGAGTAAAGAAAGTCAATAAAAATATATATTTTGCAAAATAGGTTATGAGGATTTATTTTGCCTTTTCTGAATCGCTCCTACCTGTCGAGGCACATTCCTTTACACTTTTACAGTCACAGTTTTTAAGTTTAAGAACTAGATTTTTTTAAGTATTAAAATTGTTAGAATAATACTGTCATTAATAAGAGAATAACGAAATTATTGACAAATAAATGTTCTAGGATCTAGAATCATCAACAGCTAAGGAGAAATGACCACTAATTTTGGCCTCTAAATGTATTTAGTTTTTGTTATTAACACTTGTTTGTATTTTGTAAAAATATGTATGGAATTTTGAATACATAAAAAAATATGTATATTCTGTATCGTCAATGATTAAATTTCTAAAAAAGTGTACATTTTATACCAAAATTATTTTTTATATTCATTTCTAATTTAATAAACTTCTGTTCACAAAAAGTTAGAATGGTGAAGTAAGAACATTTCTTAACATATAAAAAGTGAGAAAAAGACGAGCCACAATTCCTGCGTCGATGTGGGGTCAAAGAAGTGAGAAAATCAGTTCAATTTTCTTTTAAATTTTAAGATTTTAATTAAATAAAAACGTACATATATATATAGACACTCTAAGAAGACGTTTGTGGATGGGTTTCGAAGAGTTAGGAACTTCATTTAGCAAAAAATTATAGTACTTTTTTTCCTAACCTGTGAATTTCAACACAAGATTTAGTTAGAAAAAAAGAAAGAATAAGGCCAACAAAACAATTCAATTTAAAAACAGTATATAATTTAAATAGAGTGAAATATAAATACAATCTTATTTACTTTAGAATAATACTGCCAAACACAAGTTTGTATATTTGTAATCTCATAATTGTTTTGTATAAATAATTTGTTCAAAAATAGAGTATTTTTTTGAGTTGATCTTGAGTGAATCTTTAAATTGAGTTGAGTCTGCTGACAATCCAGAATGATAATCAAAATTCTCTTTAATACTAAATTCTTTTAGACATTACAGCGAAACTTGCACGGCTCTTCGCTATTAAGAATCCTAATTGAGTATAAAATCACATAACAGTGTATTTGGTAATTCTCTAAACTCTTGTAGTTAAAGAATGAGTCTCGTCAAACAGTCAAATATTCTTCTTTCTTGACAATCCAACATTCTGAGTATCACAAGTATTGCAAACAAGCAGATTCATTTCCAGTAAATATCAGCTTGTTTGAGCAGCTATTGTGCATTATTTTCGTTGGATGAAAAATAGCGTCTCAGCCAGTACGAAAACTTAGATGATTATATCACCCGAAGAAGTATTTTATAGCGGTGGCGCTATAAAAAGAAGGAAGAAATAACTGATATTTACAGCACGTGGACTGTAGACAGAGCATCAATGAAGAAGTAACCTATTCTAAGAAGAGTCCCAACCCTATCTTGGATCACAAGATAACAGAATGTAAACAGATTCACATTTACCTGAAGTCCGGCGTCTTGCATCTGGCAAAATCAATTGGAAGTGCCAATTTATTGAAAAGATTTTTTTTGCAATTTCTCGAAAATGGTTCCAACGATTTTCTTTAAATTTTGAACACACTACAAAAATAGGCCTATCACATTTATTTGATTCTTCTTCTTCTTTTCTTTTTTTTTTTTACAAATTCTCAAATCCATTTTATGAGGCTTGGCGGGGTTAGATTAGAATGCCGCTTCAGTGGCTGTAAGGTTAACCCTGCATAACATTAATAATGAATTTTTTAAAGAAATTTTAAATTTGAAGGAAACAGGAACTTTCACATTGCTGGGTAGGTGCTTGAGTTTTTGCGTTTTTATTAACGATTTCTTGCAACTTGAATGCGAATACGTTGGTCTGTTACACTTATTTGTAAAATATGTCCGTGAAAATTCATCTAGAATGATAAAGACGAGGAAATAATATTTGGCTCAGTATAAAGTGTCTTTTAATAAACTATAAGTATAACCTACATATATCTGAATAAAGCTCTGTACTTTGGAGATAAGATCCATAATGTTTATATTAATGTGTCTCGCCGCACAAACTGCTCTAACAAGCTAGTCCCTGACTGGTATTTCTGGCTTCTCGTAGTAAGTCAATCTCACTAAATTTGGAAACACTAAGACGCTCGCCATTCTCTATAGTCTCTACTTTTCCAGAAAGCGGTATATTGGCCAACGATATAGGCTGTCCCGCACTTAAGAATTCTAATTGTTATCTACGAACTGCCACGAGTCCCTCTGGCACTGCTCGGACACTGCAGAAGGCGACTGTAATCTTCGCATATCTGCTTTGGATCACACTTGACTGCATCATTTATTTAATTATAAAAATAGTTCCTTATTAATCTACAATTATTTACATTTCGATCGGCCATCGAGCAGCTTCTTCCAAAGGTCAAACTGCTCATGGAATTTGACCATGTGTATGCTAATGCTCTTTTTAATATTGCATATATTGAAGGGGATGCGCTTGTTTATGAACTCATTAATATGTACACGTTTGACATCAATGGACTGAGCGACAATACCCGTCGTGAACACATCTTCCAATTTCAGGTACGTGCTCTTCAGTGCCCGTTTAAACATGTCCGATATAATATCTGATGTTAATAAATATGCCGGACCTGTTGTAAAATCAGGAAATACGGGCAATGAGAATTGTTTTGTGGAGACAAAATATTTGGATTTACGATTTCTAATTGGTTTCCATTTCCTAGCTAACCGTCCAAATATTGTACGCTTTGCGTTCGTATGCTTCTCAATAAATGTCAGTAAATGCGGAAAGTTGATGAACATATCATCGTCGGTCTTCAGCACGAACTTGGCCTGTTGGAACAAGCAACATACATATTTTACAAATTTTAAATACAACTCAAACATATAATCTTTATAATAGACTGTAATAAAAATCTACGCATTTTTCACCTCACAAAAATATACTTGTTCACTCGCCCTTTAAAGTGACTGCGAAAAAAAGAGAATCATAACTTTAAGCTACCTGTGAGCCAACAATCCATTTAGGGTGGGACAAACACCTCTTATCTCCCCCTAAATGTTTTAGAGAACACTTTATAACCGAGAAGAATAAAGTTCTCATATAATCACACGATCATCAACAATTGAAAGATTGTTTGTCTTGATTCACTGATGAAGACGGGTTCAGGAGAAAGAGATAATGAGTGCGACTTGCTGAGGCGTAAGTTAATGTTAAATGCTTCAGGAGCTTCTGAAAGCCAAGCCATCGGTTTAATCTTAAGTGGGCGGTTTAATCTGTTTAACTTTACTACACCTGAACGTTTTCTGGAAGTGCATAGATCCGCTTTTATAGCTGGCTTCGGAATTGCTGAGAATGAGAATAGGTACGTCCTAAACCAAGCTTACTCTCAGGCTCGTATCACTTTCACAAAACGAGTAACTAGCTTGAGCAGTTTCTCCATTTTAATTACTTTGGAAGCAACGTTTCTATCGTAGTACCTTTTTAAAATATTTTCGCAATCGCGTAAAAAGATCGCCTATATTAAAGTCGTAAGAGAGGTTCCTAATAACTAACTGGTTGTAAACAGAACTGGAGGATTAAAAGGAAAAATGTACAGATTTTTATTAAAAGTTAAGTAACAGGATAATCAGAATTTAAAGAGATCTGGCTACATAAGAACAGTAGAGGTGAGGCTGATCCAAAACAGACTTGGGATCGGTAGTTCTGCTCCAAACAGGAGCTTGATTGCTTCCAGCAATTATACAAGAGTACTGGCTACTCTAAAATATATATTAATTACCTTAGAACAATAGTTCTCCACCCAATCGAGCAAGGACACAGTCTTCAGTGTGAGATTATCGTAGGAGTCAAGGAAATCAGCACGTACAACGTCACCATAGATTTGAGATTCTTGAAAGGTTGCCGTATTAATAGTATTAACACGCGACATCCCCAACATGAATGCCAAGGAGACATCTCGCCTCTGTCCGAAGTGGCCCCAAGTCTGTCTTATGGCCATCCTTGCTTCTGTGTGACTCGGTGCAGACATAATACCAACTACAAGCTGCAAACAAACAATCAATGTTAAGACAACCAGTAAAATCGTTAAAAACAATTTAAAAAATGGAACTTTTGGGAATGGACAACGGCAAAATCCTACAATCAATTCCTTTAAGGCACTTTTCCTTTAATAAATATAAGTATGATCCCAAGTTTATAAAAATGTTACGCGATATATCAGATAAAAAAAAAAAAAAAATCAAAAATCATTCTTTAGAACTGCACCTTTCGTTAACCTAAGAACTAAGCAACGCCAATGGTGTAGAAATGTGATTTTCGACCATAACAGAACAGAATAAAATTGTTCCTGAGGGTTGAGCAATAAAACAAATGTTTCCCTCTGGCCTTCCTCGACTTCCTTTAAATATTTTTCAGAACTTTAAATGCACTTGGAAGCAAGTTGATCACATTAGTCCTACGAGAAACACCTCCCAAACAAATATTTTATTGGGGGAAAATTATACACATTTAGGTAGGCAAATATATGCTTAGTTAAAAAAATAAAAATAAAAAATTGTTAGAGCTATTTTTTTAGTGATTCTACATAGATATTCAAGAATAACATTTGCTAAAAAAATGTTTTCGTCTTAATGGTACCACAAAACATATATGTCCAATGAATACTGTAATGACAAAATTTGCGAAAAACCTACTCCTTTATGTGGTGAATCCTCGTGATTTACCTCTGTTTCAAAGCTTAATTGTTTATCTTAACAAAAATGACCATTCTGAACATTTACCTTCAGTTTGTTACCAAGTTCTGGACAGAGATCTACGTTGGGTATATTGTATCCTGACTGGTACAAATTTTCCGTCAGAATACCTTGCGCAGTTTTGTCCAGCGTTTGATTTTCCTGTGGTACCTTTACAGCGGCTGCATTTTGATGCCCAATCAAGACGACCGGCGATGAGGATGGTGATTTTCCGATCTCTAAACTAGATTTAGACGACGCGACTACATGGTGACTTGAAGTAGCATTGGTTATGTTTCCTGAAAGCAGAAATCAAACATGTGAAGGCAATCAGTCAAAATATTGGGCTGATGGCCTAAAACTATTCTGTATCTGTAACTAATAATGAAAATCTAATTCCTTGATTGAGGTATTAAAAAGCTGTGCAGCCAATTGAGCCGCTTCTTAAAGTTACTGAAAACGATGGGAAAGACCGCAGCTCTGGTCTGCTTTAAAATATGCGTGGGTAATGGAATTGGAAGAGTAAGATGTTGTTTTTGAGCTTCTTGCTGATGGGCCAGCACGTTGTTTCAAGAATAGCTCTTTGTAAAGCGGAAAAAGAAGACTTCTGCAAGAAGGCTACCCATGACTAAACAGTGCCCACTTATGTCAAACAACCGCAGTAATTGAAGGTTTCTATTTTGAGCTTTTTCCTCGCCTAGTTTACAACCTAGTTCTGGAAGGCTCTCAATGTCAGATCTTCCAGTTAATTTGTACATGAACTGGATCTTTCGAGAATTTTTTTGCAAATGATGGCTGGTGATATGTTGAGGGGGAGGAATTGTTGGCTCACAGATGGTTCTGTTATGAAAATGATTATTTATAACTTTAAGCTCAAAAAATCATTTTCGAAACGTAAAGTTAAAACTGCACAGACCTTTGTTTATCCCAGTGTTAACTTTTCTCAGCTTACTTTTACAAAAGTATCCTTATCATAATGCTTACTGCTCCTCTCTGGATCAATGTGGTATAAGAGCACTGGGCCGGTGAAGTAGGAAGAATAAATAATGACTGTGGCTCCAATCAATCCGAATACGATCACATGTAATATCTTTGCCCGAAATGCCATCATCTGAAAAATAAAAAGATAAAAAACTAAATATAAAAAAGAACTGACATTTTGTTGACAGGCGCAAAGCAGTTGTAAGGAATGGTGCCAGAGAGCGACATGTCCACACCCATCTCAAAATTTAAAGGAAATCTTTATAATGCTTCAAAGTTACTTATAGCTGGGAAAAAAAATCTGAGTACCAACGGTCACCCAACCTTCTTTTACAGTGTTCTTACAATTATGAAAGCAAAATTCCTAAAACGACGGCGGTAAAAGTATCTATTTTCATGGATATTTACAGAAGTAAAGGCTAAATAAAAAAGAAAAACTGCTTTAATCCTCATAAAGCCAGCTTACCTGTCATTTTATCTTTGATGCACCGATATTACAGAGAGTACGCATATTTCCGACAAATGTCTGGTTATCCAAATTTCATTTTTGAATCTGTTAAAAAATAAGTGCAAAAATTCAGAATAAAACATCTTCATTTTTTACATACAACAAATTACTGATTAAAATATATATGTATGCGCATAAAACTAGAGCTTGGCCTTTAAGAAAGTTGTATGAGGATAACAACTCTAAAATGATCAAGTCTAACAAATATATAGAGGAAATCGAAAGCTTAAAAATGTTTATAAAAGTAAGACATTATTGCTAGGTTTGTTAGCGATCCGCCTCCGTCCACCACATCAGATTGGTTGTTAAACATCATGCCCATTAGAAAAAATTGGTATTCTCTGACTTTTCATTTTATTTGTAAACTGAAGTTAATGATTTAAGTTCAGTGGGCCCCCTCGTATTTTAGGATTTTCCAACAAACTATAAATAATTAGATTCTTTCATACGACTAAACTGTAATAATAATAGTTGCTAGTACAGCGTGAGATACTAAGCTTATCACTAAATTTTCTAACTTTTAATTCCTTCGAGTTTTAATTATTTTCGTCCATTAACCTCTACTTTTCCTCAAAGGGAACTAACGATCCATGTGGCAATCAAATGTAAAGACATAATAACTTCCTTGCATAATAGTTATAATTATTGAAAAGATTGAGAGGCTTTCTAGCAGGACCAGCGACTCTGAGCAGAGACACCAGCCACTCGGTCAGGTACCTAAACTTTCTCGGCTGTCCCAGCGAAACAACTGGTGCAACTGCTTGCTGTAGAACAAATCTGCTGTGCACTCTAGAATATGCAATCGGTTTATTACAGCTAAGAGCTGTAGGATTACTTACTACAAGTTCAAGGAGTAACCATGAGTTACTGAAAGGTGTACAGGGAGACTAGCGACAGGTCCAGTGTATCTGGAATCATCCTATAAGTAGGTTAGCTTTAGCCAATCAACCCTCCAAAACCGAGTTGAGTTTTATTGAAATTGAGAACGTCACCCCCGCTACATATGTAGAGATAGTCACATTGAAGGCTTCATTTATTTTGACACTTCAACTAATGCATCAGACCATGCATAGCGGAGTTGTCGACCACTTCTTGAATGAAGTCGTAAAAAATATGATTTTTAACACAGTACCAATCAAAACGGAATGAGGTTCAAAAGTTTGTGGATTATTCAAAACTAGACCAGATTGCATCGATATCTCGCTTCATGCGATCTCCATCGAGGCCTTAGTATGGCTTGAGGTAATACTAAAGAGTATGCAAAAATAAATATAATTAATATATGTATAAATTAAATTAATATTAATATATAATTTATGGCGCTTCTATATCTTAGGCCGTTGCACCTTGAGCCTTTTTCCTTACACAATTTGCCTCCAGACAGCGTTCTCTCTTTACAGATAATACTGATCATCAGCGGGAGGTGTTAAGGTTCGTAAGGAGAGAAAATCTAAAGGCAGACAGCTACATTTAATCCGGGGATCTCCACCTGTGAATCCAGTGACTAACTACTGAGCTATTTCCTTCCCCATATAACACACACACACACACACATATATATATATATATATATATAAGAATATAGGTGATAGTGAGAGGGGGGGTTAGAGATCAATACATTACATCGAGCAAGGCAAACAATAAACAAGAATGTATTCCCTAAAAGCAATAATGTTCCACTTCCACACAAAAGTACTTTTGGTCTGTGATTTTTGAAAAAAAAAAAAAAAAAAAAAAAAAAAAAAAAAAAAAACCTTGACGGTGTTAATCAGTCTGACTAACCAAATGAAATAGTACGAGAAAGTAAACAACATTAAATAATTGAATAAAAATAAAGTACTAATAAAAAATCTAATGTTGAATGAGATTGGTATAGGCAGCGCGCGAGGTGATTATGCAGGCGGTTGAGTCAGCGCTTATCTCATCGCAACTTCCTTGAGAACAACTTACCTTGAAACATTTTTTTAATAAAATACTTGTTTGCATCCTCTATAAACTACATGAAACAACAGCACGCTGACCTTTGGTAGATAACCTGCCGTAATAGCAAAAATTCCTATTCGATTGCTACTGCAAATACTGATATTTATTACTGATGTTCCTCAAACTTGCAAATTAACACCTTAACCTTCGTTAGGACCAAATATTACGTACGTACGGATTTTCAGTTGGAGATTTCATGAGAAACTTGCTAAATATTCAAATATTGAAATTTAAATTAAGTGCCACCAGCTTCATTAGAAAATAAGCTTTTATCAAAATTGATCAACCAATTGATATGATTTTAAGAAATTCGGTTATCAAAAAGTGTGTTTTTCGAAGACAATTTGTGAAGCCAGATAGATAGATATATACATAATTTATAAAATTTGAAACTAAATTTTTAGATATTACGAATACTACAGATAATAATTATATAAAAGTAATTAATTCTAACTTCTTTTAAAATTGATAGAAAAACTGAAGACTAGTTGAAAGAAAGTGTGCAAAAAAAAAGCATTTGAAAAGAAAACCTCCAGAAACTTTATGGAGTCATTAATATATGGCCCTTAACATAGACAAAGTACAAATTGAGAGCTGAAAGTACTTTTTAAAAAGACTTCGTTCTTGTGGCTACTATGGCTAGAAAGTCTACTTAAATTCTCGATTTTACCGCTCATTAGTCATTGATCACGCCCCTTAGTTACATTAGTCAAGTGAGAAGAAAACCCTTCACTATCCAAAGCCTTTGTACATGCCCATATAGCAACCCTAAAACAAAATAAAAATTAACCATAAACCGAGTATAAAATTAATATCCAGTCTCAGGCTCGAGCAACATAAGATTGCAAGCAGTTTGTTCAAATCTCAGATCGGCTAAATACTGACAAAAAAACGTTGCTGTTAGAAGCGTGGCCTCAAAGCAGTATTGCGGACCTGTTAAGTTTCTGCTCTTGGATATGGATGTGATATGAGAAATTTAAAGTAAAACATATTAACTATCTGCCTAGTCCATATATCTGATAGGTAGTTGAACGCAAAGCTACCTAAAACTTCCTACTCTAAGTTGCAAACATCAACCAATCACTTTCTTTTGTTCTATTGGAAAAATTTATTTTTGGGGGATTCGTCGAACATAAAGAGATTGAAGAAGCAGACTTCTTTGGGAAATGTAACCTGTGATCCTCGGGAGTCAAGATCCTAGGCAGCAGCAAATCTGTAGCCAAAAGAGAATCGTCAACTTGAAAAGCACCATTTGGACGAAAGTAGTTCCCTGAACCTCGTATAACAACGGTAAATCTACTGATCACGTTTAGATGTAAGATAACACCGGCATGTACTCTTCGATTGCTTTAGTTTCATGTGTTGGCAGAGTGGCACTTAGAAAAAAAATTCTGAGCTGACTCATGCCTCCACCGTACCGTAGGCCTAAAATGTCTGTAGAAGACAACGAGGAATCGGCCTCCGGATGGTCGTAAGAAGAAGTACGTTAAATTAATAATCTACATAAGTAGATTCAACTGATATATAACAACTAAACAATCCTTACACTTACCTTTATTACAATTCAATGCATTAAATATTCCAAAATATGTATTGGCATTTTGGTTAAATGTATGCATAAACTTAAATCACGATGTAAACATGGAAAGATGCACTTCATATTAAAACAAAAATACAAATAAATTGTTATATCAAATTTATGAATTTCCCTAGTAAAGATATCAATAGTCCACAGTACATATACATTACAAAACAGAAGTAAATTGTCGATTTTTCGTTTAATAATGCAATAAAAAATGATAAGGTGTAAACAGATCTACATCTGTGTCACTCAGAATTAACGTTATCACCTAAACTGCTTCAGTATCACGTCAGAATATCTATGGATAAAATATTATCTTCAAAATTAAATAATAATGAAGCAAAAGTCTTGAGTATTAATGAGTATGACTAAGGCGCTGGCACTAGACATTCACATAGACTGAGCCAGTGTTCTCCGGGCGGTCGGCTCATGTCACAGTACAAATGTCGTACTTCATTTCTTCAATAAATTATTGACACTTTTACTCAAAAAGAGTTAATAATTATATATATTATATTATCATAATTACATTATATTTTGTTGCCAACGAATGTATTGTTTAGTTAGAAGAACAAATGAGAACGTCTTTTTTAATTTTTTTTTTTAATTTATTAAAGAATTGCTTCAGCAAGAGTGCACCCCTTTCAAGATTAATGAATTGAACAAAGGAATTTAGTTAGAATAACGTTGGTTGATGAAATATGGTGTGCCCACTCACACGAATTTTATATAATGGAGTTCTCTAGGTACCAGCTTACATTTTTTTTAAAGTTTCGAATTCGTACTAAATGTTATTTCACTTAAAATATGTAGGTTGTTGCAATGAAATAGAATTTTTGAATGAAGCGTTAAAAGTTATAGTTTCCAAAATACTTTTAAAATTCTTTTTCACTCTCTTAATCCTCAAAGTTCTAACATGAATTTTCTTCAAGCTCCGAATATTTCATTACATAGCATTATACATTAACTAAAAACGTGCATTACACTGAAATGACAAGTTCCAGGAAAACTTGTATGGGAGTCCCCAAAAATTGACCTAAAACGAATTTGACTAGAAAAAAGAATAAGCTACGAGTATGTAAGGTATGTACGAAATTGACAGAAAATTCTAGAAGCAATTTTCGAGCAATTCTCAAAAAGAGAAAAATTCACTTTGTTGAGGTAATTTCAGTGGGGGAATTTTCTTCATACATGGTCTGTAAGCAAGACATTTGACCCTACTGAACAATTTCTTAAGAGCTTGACTTTAATCAAAATTTGCTAGTAAATTATTTTGAATGTAAATTGTAATTTACATGTTTGTAAATACCATAGAAAGTATGAATAAAATTTTTGAAATGTTTTTCCAGAAATCTCCAAATATTGCAAAATGTGTTCAGTAAAGTGGCACTTCAAATTTGGAAATTCGATCCCTTTTTTTTAATGTTTGTTTATATTTAATAGGTGAAAAATACTTATATTACACTGAAGTGGCACTTTAAAAGTAATTCAACCTCTTCTTGCTCAGAAGTGCTCTATATAGAATTTTCCGTGATAACACATTATAGATGACAGTTAATGCACTGTTTGATGATTATCAATTGAGCCTGATTCACCTAAGTGAATTATCAAATTTAAACATTCGGCAACTTTTTCGTTTTTGAATTATAGAGGATTCTTATTAAATTTTTGCAATAATTCGTAAAACCCTCGTTTTTGAACTCGAAGGACTTCAAATCGAATGTTTTCGATGGAAATTCAACTCTAGACTCGAATAGAGATCTACCACTTACTGGTCTAAACATATAACCATCACACTAAACCCGCCCCCGCATTTCCAGAGTAAATAATTGCTGTCACCATCCTCTCGCTTCCATAATCTGAAAAATATTCAGACAGTGTAAACATGTAGCTATCTCTATAAAGGGTATAAATGGACCAGCTTGTGTACTACTATGTAGTTTATATACTTAACTATTTAGTTTATTACTTATCTAGTAACTTCAGGTAAACCGGTTTTTACAAGATTGTCCTTATTTTTGATTCTGTATTAACTTATACACAATGTTGGATTAGATTTAGTACAGTATTATTTATTTTTTGTTCGTTAAGGAATTAAATACATGGTTTTTCTAAGGGGATGGGGTTGAAGGAATTTATTAAAAAGACACAACCTGAAGGAAGTATAACTTTATTTTACAATCTTAATGCTCAGTTATAATACAAAAACTAAATTATTGGTTCAAATTTGAATTTTACCCACTGCAAGCACACAAAAAATATTGGTTTTATTAACAAATTTCATTCAAGCTGTTGCATGTCTTTTGAATTGCTCGTTGAGTAACTGGAGCGTCTGCATCGCTTTCTCACGACGCTCTTCCAGGTAGCAATCAGACTTGGCGTCTTCTAAGTACTCCTTAACAGCGTAGTTACTGTGTGCTAAATTCAACAGCTTTTTTTCGATAAATAGTATCTGAGCGTATCGTTCACTCTCGGAAAGTTGTCTCTGTGAAGGGAGAAAAATTTTGAAAATAAAGTGTTTAGTTTGAAATAAAATGAGCCATTAAGGGGGTTCTGAAGGTCTTTCCAGATTGCTAAGAGACCAGGCAAGGGTTAGTTCTAGGAGTTCAGAGAAAGTAAGATATGTAACATATTAATTGCGAAGTTTTCTATTTCTAGGTAACTGGAGGTTCACCGCCTGCCACCTTTTTAAAGAAACCTAAATATAACTAGAGACAAACTCTTTAAAGTCATCGACTGGACTGAGAGCTTGAACATGGGGAGTAGGGTTTAGAAGTTTAGCATATAGCATATCACCTTTGTCTGGTGATTCTACTAGTTAACACCTTAAGCTTCAGGGTTCACAATACTGGTTTTGATGTGACGGTGAGGCTTTCTGGTGAAGGTAGTAGTAATATACTCGGCCGCTATGATAAGACAGGAATTACATAATTCTCTTGGCTGTTCAGTCAGCTCTATGGGTTTTTGGGTTTCTAGCGATACTGGCGTAGCACTGTTTGTATATCCTGTCATAAAATAAATAGTTCGGGGACCAGGTCACTCTATTCAGAGCATAAATGCAATGTAGTGGAAAATCGAATTCAAGAAAACCCAGATCTACCCTAACATTCAGGAAACAGTGATGCGCAACTAAAGTATAAAAGTTAACAGGAACCAAAGAGAGTTAATATACCGGACTCAACATACAACGGCCATCAGTTCAAACCAATACATAGCTAATATTTGACCAGTGAGAAAAGGGGGGCTTTTCACCGTACGAATTCTGGCGTTTCATGAAATGAGTTTCACCTGAATTTTAGTGGGGTCATAACATATTTCCAGTACCTATTTAACTAGTCAAAAGCTATTTTTCTAAACTGAATTAAACCGAATCATTCTACACCATCTCTAGATAGTTCCCATAATGAACAAAATACCTCTGCCCAATCCTGGACGCCCTTCTTCAAGTATTTGGACACAAACCTTACAGACCCAAAGTTGACTATTCAGAACATGATTACAAAAATCATACTTGATTTCACTGAAGTCGTACTTGATTTAGGTACACTTGGAACATATTGGAGCCATACGGTTCGATACGATACGATAGCCAAGCGGTTAGAGGCGAGTACCGCAAAGCTAAGATGTATTGTGGTACTGGGTTCGATTTCCGGATTAAGCCTTGGATTTTATTTAATCGTTTATATGACTAATTAAAGTAAAGTATGTTGCTTTCGCCCACAACACCTAATTTGATGGTTGGACATAAATCTCGCCTAACAGGCTTACTTCACTTTTTTCAAGACTTACCTGTACTTCATTAAACTTAGCCGTGACCTCAATCACACTAGATTTAGTAGATGATCTAGCTCCTGATAGTGTTTGTCTTGCAGCTGTTAATTCTTCTTTCTTCTTGTTGATTCCAGTTTCTAGATCAGCTATGTTCGTATAGGTTTCCATCTCAACGGACATAGTGTGCGTGTTCTTGGTCACTTTATTCAGATCTTCTTCGACTTTATTGCCCATCTTTACGATCTGAACAGAATAACGTAGGATAAAAAAATCCTAAAGGTTTGGGCCATAATGAAAGAAGCTTTTCTTTGTTTTACTACAAACCTTATTCAGATAGCAGAACAAGTTGATGAACTCATTGCTTACAGACTTGACGGTGTTTAGAAGGTCCCGTTTAACGACGTGTGACTGCGACAGACTCATGGACTTGTAGTCGGCCAGGGTGGGTATTGTGGATAGCCGGGCAGCTAAAGTCTTCAACAGTGGCAAAATTTGTGCGTCTAGAGCGTCCAGACTGTTCAACTCGTCTTGCCTACGACTCTCTACGCTGCCAAGGAAGTCATCAATCGCTAATTCTTTTTTACGTAACTCCAAATATTTGGCTACATTTCTGGATTCATCTACTTTCTAGAAATAAATAAATTAACAGATGCTTGTATGAACCCTTATACAAAGATATCTTATTTTAGTAACCACCATGAATTATTATTATTATTTTTTTTTGTGAACCTATAATTGTTTTCACATTAACCATAATTGAAAATTAACTCCAACTAACAAGAGGCGAAAGAACCTTAGTTTAGAGAATAAGGTAATGACATTTTAAAACTAATTAAAAGCTTTTTTTTTTTTCGTTCTTGTCTTAATAAATACAACAGCTGGCCACAGGGCAAAAACCAGCCAACAGAAAAAATGGTAATTATTCGAAAAAGTAATAAAGGATAAATTAATTTTCATAATTTGATCTCATTCGAATAATTAATTAATTAGTATCCACTATTAGGTGAATCGCTCTACCTGCGAACAAATTTCTTCTAAACAACTTATTTCCTTATTTACAACATATTTTACCATTCTTGGCATAAGATAAAAACGATTTTTTAAGACCTACAGTTATCAAACAGAATCTGTGGAAATTCGGAAGTGCAGTCTGTTTTAAAATCAGCTTTGTTACCTTCTCCTGTAGCTGGGTCAGCACGGCCTCACCATGCCTGATCTCTTCACTGATTTCGGAGATCGCTTTTTCCATAATGCCGATCTGTAACTTGTCCTCCTTGATCCTGTTCAGCAGCGACTTGAATTCATCCTCAGGTTCCAGGTTGTCTCTAATTTCCGCCAGTAAATTACTCTTCTTATTGTTCAAATCCCACAGTTTAACTTCATTTTCAAACATTTCCATTTTTACCTGAAAAAAATACAAAACAAAATTGAGTGCAACAGTATTTAATTCTCAATTTGCTGTCAACCAGTAGTTATTTGACTAAACAAATTGGTACTCGAGATATGATAAATTATATTTAGAATTATTTTTAGCGATCAAACAGAACATGAATTAACAGTTAAATTTGAATAGGCAGATAACCATATTTCTAAAATTACATTAGCCAGATACTATTTGCCTACACAAAAGAAATTTTAAAAATAATTAAGTATCTGCCTTGAAGCATTTTCTAAGTTTTAAGAAATTTGTTGGAGAAGTTATATGAGAAAACCGCAAAACAATTGTTCTGTAAAATGGTACGTGAGACCATAGGGGACCTTTTGAAAAAATCTATTAACGATTGAGACTGAAATTCGAAAATTCTGTCATGATGGCATTCCTTGATATAAATGTCAATACGTAATGATGCTGTTATAACAAAAGTGAGAAAAAGGCAAGAAGCTGGTATTGCTTCTTATTGCAGTCTTCTGCTAACCAGTAAGGCACGCTACTCACTGGCGACACGTACACCTGATCTCCTAAAACAGGCATCATTTTCTCTATCGATTCAATTTCCCCCTTTAATTGTTCCGCCTTCTGCTGCATCTCAGTTTTGCGCTTCATTAGCTCGTTGTAGCGTTGCTTCATCACTGGACTCATGCTGGCGATCATCTGATCAGTTTTGTAAATTTCCTGCAAAATAACATTTTAGTCAATTAAATATATTCTAATCATTTTGTTTCTACGCAGTTTTTAAAAAATACTGCTCATACGACAAGAGAAGAATAGAAATTAAAATTAAAAAATCAGAACTCTTCACAAAACCAACACTTGCTGTTACAAGAAATAGATGGATCAATGAAAAAAAAATGAAATTTGAACGAATTCGAAAAGAAACCCAAAACGACCAAAATTTAAACTAGAAATATCTCTCAAACTATTATTAGCCAAACAATCCCATTTATACCACATATAAAGATAACTTTTCCATACATTTTGGTGAAGAAATCATTCAAATCTCATAAATACGAAAATAGATATACACGTTTGAAACTGGAATGAATTTGAAAACCTCCAAAATTCAACCTTCAATATATCGTTAACTCTTATAATTAGAACATTGCAATTTGCATCACACATACACCTATCTTTTCTTTATAATTCGGTAAAGAATTCATTAAAATGCGATAAATACAAATTGAGATATAAACGTTTGAAATTTGGACGTATTCGAAACGAAACACAAAACGTCCAAAATTTAGACTAAAAATATCTCTTAAACTATTATTAACAAAACAATGCAATTTATACCACACACAAAGATAACGTTTCCCTACATTTTGGTGAATAAATCATTGAAATCTCATAAATACGAAAATAGATATAAACGTTTGAAATTTGAATGAATTTGAAAACCTCCAAAATTCAACCTACAATATATCGTTAACTCTTATAATTAGAACATTGCAATTTGCACCACATATACACCTATCTTTTCTTTATAATTCGGTAAAGAATTGATTAAAATCTGATAAATACAAAAAGTGATATAAACGTTAGAAATTTGGACGTATTCGACACGAAACAAAAAACGTCCAAAATTTAAACTAGAAATATCTCTTACACTATTATTAACAAAACAATCCCATTTATACCACATATAAAGATAACTTTTCCGTACATTTTGGTGAAGAAATCATTGATATCTCATAAATACGAAAATAGATATCAACCTTCGAAATTTGAATGAATTTGAAAACCTCCAAAATTCAACCTACAATATATCGTTAACTCTTATAATTAGAACATTGCAATTTGCACTGATTAAAATCTGTGCAAATACAAAAAGTGATATAAACGTTAGAAATTTGGACGTATTCGACACGAAACAAAAAACGTCCAAAATTTAAACTAGAAATATCTCTTACACTATTATTAACAAAACAATCCCATTTATACCACATATAAAGATAACTTTTCCGTACATTTTGGTGAAGAAATCATTGAAATCTCATAAATACGAAAATAGATATCAACCTTCGAAATTTGAATGAATTGGAAAACTTCTAAAATTTAACCTTCAATATCTCGTTATCTATTATAGTTAAAACATTGCAATTGGCACCACATATACACCTATCTTTTCTCCCTAATTCGGTAATGAATGCATTAAAATCTGATAAATACAAAATGAGATATAAACGTTTGAAATTTGAACGTATTCGAAACGAAACACAAAACGTCCAAAATTTAAACTAGAAATATCTCTTAAACTATTATTAACAAAACAATCCCATTTATACCACATATAAAGATAACTTTTCCCTACATTTTGGTGAAGAAATCATTGAAATCTCATAAATACGATATAAACGTTTGAAATTTGAATCAATTTGAATGCATCCAAAATTTAACCTTCAATATCTCGTTATCTATTATACTTAAAACATTGCAATTTGCACCACATATACACCTATCTTTTCTCTATAATTCGGTAAAGAATTCATTAAAATCTGATAAATACAAATTGAGATATAAACGTTTGAAATTTGGACGTATTCGACACGAAACACAAAACGTCCAAAATTTAAACTAGAAATATCTCTTACACTATTATTAACAAAACAATCCCATTAATACCTCATATAAAGATAACTTTTCCCTACATTTTGGTGAAGAAATCATTGAAATCTCATAAATACGAAAATAGATATCAACGTTCGAAATTTGAATGAATTTGAAAACTTCTAAAATTTAACCTTCAATATCTCGTTATCTATTATACTTAAAACATTGCAATTTGCACCACATATACACCTATGTTTTCTCTATAATACGGTAAAGAATTCATAAAAATCTGATAAATACAAATTGAGATATAAACGTTTGAAATTTGGACGTATTCGAAACGAAACACAAAACGTCCAAAATTTAAACTAGAAATATCTCTTACACTATTATTAACAAAACAATCCCATTTATACCACATATAAAGATAACTTTTCTCTACATTTTGGTGAAGAAATCATTGAAATCTCATAAATACGAAAATAGATATCAACGTTCGAAATTTGAATGAATTTGAAAACTTCTAAAATTTAAACTTCAATATCTCGTTATCTATTATAGTTAAAACATTGCAATTGGCACCACATATACACCTGTCTTTTCTCTATAATTCGGTAAAGAATTCATTAAAATCTGATAAATACAAAATGAGATATAAACGTTTGAAATTTGAACGTATTCGAAACGAAACACAAAACGTCAAAAATTTAAACTAAAAATATCTCTTACACTATTATTAACAAAACAATCCCATTTATACCACATATATAGATAACTTTTCCCTACATTTTGGTGAAGAAATCATTGAAATCTCATAAATACGAAAATAGATATAAACCTTTGAAATTTGAATCAATTTGAAAACATCCAAAATTTAACCTTCAATATCTCGTTATCTATTATACTTAAAACATTGCAATTTGCACCACATATACACCTATCTTTTCTCTATAATTCGGTAAAGAATTCATTAAAATCTGATAAATACAAATTGAGATATAAACGTTTGAAATTTGAACGTATTCGAAACGAAACACAAAACGTCCCAAATTTAAACTAGAAATATCTCTTACACTATTATTAACAAAACAATCCCATTTATACCACATATAAAGATAACTTTTCGCTACATTTTGGTGAAGAAATCATTGAAATCTCATAAATACGAAAATAGATATAAACGTTTGAAATTTGAATCAATTTGAATACATCCAAAATTTAACCTTCAATATCTCGTTATCTATAATACTTAAAACATTGCAATTTGCACCACATATACACCTATCTTTTCTCTATAATTCGGTAAAGATTTCATTAAAATCTGATAAATACAAATTGAGATATAAACGTTTGAAATTTGGACGTATTCAACACGAAACACAAAACGTCCAAAATTTAAACTAGAAATATCTCTTACACTATTATTAACAAAACAATCCCATTAATACCACATATAAAGATAACTTTTCCCTACATTTTGGTGAAGAAATCATTAAAATCTCATAAATACGAAAATAGATAAAAAAGGTATAAAATTTGAATGTAGTTGAAAACATCCAAAATTTAACCTTCAATATCTCGTTTTCTATTATAATTAAAACATTGCAATTTGCACCACATATACACCTATAGTTTTTCTATAATTCGGTAAATAATTCATTAAAATCTGATAAATACAAAAAGTGATATAAACGTTTGAAATTTGGACGTATTCGAAACGAAACACAAAACGTCCAAAATTTAAACTAGAAATATCTCTTACACTATTATTAACAAAACAATCCCATTTATACCATATATAAAGATAACTTTTCTCTACATTTTGGTGAAGAAATCATTGAAATCTCATTAATACGAAAATAGATATAAACGTTTGAAATTTGAATCAATTTGAAAAGATCCAAAATTTAACCTTCAATATCTCGTTATCTATTATACTTAAAACATTGCAATTAGCACCACATATACACCTATCTTTTCTCTATAATTCAGTAAAGAAATCATTAAAATCTGATAAATACAAATTGAGATATAAACGTTTGAAATTTGGACGTATTCGACACGAAACACAAAACGTCGAAAATTTAAACTAGAAATATCTCTCACACTATTATTAACAACACAATCCCATTAATACCACATATAAAGATAACTTTTCCCTACATTTTGGTGAAGAAATCATTAAAATCTCATAAATACGAAAATAGATAAAAAAGGTATAAAATTTGAATCAATTTGAATACATCCAAAATTTAACCTTCAATATCTCGTTATCTATTATACTTAAAACATTGCAATTTGCAGCACATATACACCTATCATTTCTCTATAATTCGGTAAAGAATTCATTAAAATCGGATAAATACAAATTGAGATATAAACGTTTAAAATTTGGACGTATTCGGCACGAAACACAAAACGTCCAAAATTTAAACTAGAAATATCTCTTACACTATTATTAACAAAACAATCCCATTAATACCACATATAAAGATAACTTTTCCCTATATTTTGGTGAAGAAATCATTAAAATCTCATAAATACGAAAATAGATAAAAAAGGTATAAAATTTGAATGTATTTGAAAACATCCAAAATTTAACCTTCAATTACTCGTTTTCTATTATAATTAAAACATTGCAATTAGCACCATATATACACCTATCTTTTCTCTACAATTCGGTAAAGAATTCAGTAAAATCTGATAAATACAAATTGAGATATAAACGTTTGAAATTTGGACGTATTCGACGCGAAACACAAAACGTACAAAATTTAAACTAGAAATATCTCTTACACTATTATTAACAAAACAATCCCATTTATACCACATATAAAGATAACTTTTCCCTACATTTTAGTGAAGAAATCATTGAAATCTCATAAATACGAAAATAGATATAAACGATTGAAATTTGAATCAATTTGAAAACATCCAAAATTTAACCTTCAATATCTCGTTATCTATTATACTTAAAACATTGCAATTTGCACCACATATACACCTGTCTTTTCTCTATAATTCGGTAAATAATTCATTTAAATCTGATAAATACAAATTGAGATATAAACGTTTGAAATTTGGACGTATTCGAAACGAAACACAAAACGTCCAAAATTTAAACTAAAAATATCTCTTAACTATTATTAACAAAACGATCCCATTTATACCACACATAAAGATAACTTTTCCCTATATTTTGTTGACGAAATCATTAAAATCTCATAAATACGAAAATAGATATCAACGTTCGAAATTTGAATGAATTTGAAAACTTCTAAAATTTAACCTTCAATATCTCGTTATCTATTATACTTAAAACATTGCAATTTGCACCACATATACACCTATCTTTTCTCTATAATTCGGTAAAGAATTCATTAAAATCTGATAAATACAAATTGAGATATAAACGTTTGAAATTTGGACGTATTCGACACGAAACACAAAACGTCCAAAATTTAAACTAGAAATATCTCTCACACTATTATTAACAAAACAATCCCATTAATACCACATATAAAGATAACTTTTCCCTACATTTTGGTGAAGAAATCATTAAAATCTCATAAATACGAAAATAGATAAAAAAGGTATAAAATTTGAATGTATTTGAAAACATCCAAAATTTAACCTTCAATATCTCGTTTCCTATTATAATTAAAACATTGCAATTTGCACCACATATACACCTATAGTTTTTCTATAATTCGGTAAATAATTCATTCAAATCTGATAAATACAAATTGAGATATAAACGTTTGAAATTTGAACGTATTCGAAACGAAACACAAAACGTCAAAAATTTAAACTAGAAATATCTCTTACACTATTATTAACAAAAAAACCCCATTTATACCACATATAAAGATAACTTTTCCCTACATTTTGGTGAAGAAATCATTGAAATCTCATAAATACGAAAATAGATATAAACGTTTGAAATTTGAATCAATTTGAAAACATCCAAAATTTAACCTTCAATATCTCGTTATCTATTATACTTGAAACATTGCAATTTGCACCACATATACACCTGTCTTTTCTCTATAATTCGGTAAAGAATTCACTTAAATCTGATAAATACAATAAGAGATATAAACGTTTGAAATTTGAACGTATTCGAAACGAAACACAAAACGTCCAAAATTTAAACTAGAAATATCTCTTACTAAACTTTCATTAACAAAACAATGCCATTTATACCACATACAAAGATAACATTTCCCTACATTTTGGTGAAGAAATCATTGAAATCTCATAAATACGAAAATAGATATAAACGTTTGAAATTTGAATCAATTTGAATACATCCAAAATTTAACCTTCAATATCTCGTTATCTATTATACTTGAAACACTGCAATTTGCACCACATATACACCTATCTTTTCTCTATAATTCGGTAAAGAATTCATTAAAATCTGATAAATACAAATTGAGATATAAACGTTTGAAATTTGGACGTATTCGAAACGAAACACAAAACGTCCAAAATTTAAACTAGAAATATCTCTTACACTATTATTAACAAAACAATCCCATTTATACCACATATAAAGATAACTTTTCCCTACATTTTGGTGAAGAAATCATTGAAATCTCATTAATACGAAAATAGATATAAACGTTTGAAATTTGAATCAATTTGAAAAGATCCAAAATTTAACCTTCAATATCCCGTTATCTATTATACTTAAAACATTGCAATTAGCACCACATATACACCTATCTTTTCTCTATAATTCGGTAAAGAATTCATTAAAATCTGATAAATACAAATTGAGATATAAACGTTTGAAATTTGGACGTATTCGACACGAAATACAAAACGTCCAAAATTTAAACTAGAAATATCTCTTACACTATTATTAACAAAACAATCCCATTTATACCACATATAAAGATAACTTTTCCCTACATTTTGGTGAAGAAATCATTGAAATCTCATTAATAAGAAAATAGATATAAACGTTTGAAATTTGAATCAATTTGAAAAGATCAAAAATTTAACCTTCAATATCTCGTTATCTATTATACATAAAACATTGCAATTAGCACCACATATACACCTATCTTTTCTCTATAATTCGGTAAAGAATTCATTAAAATCTGATAAATACAAATTGAGATATAAACGTTTGAAATTTGGACGTATTAGACACGAAACACAAAACGTCCAAAATTTAAACTAGAAATATCTCTCACACTATTATTAACAAAACAATCCCATTAATACCACATATAAAGATAACTTTTCCCTACATTTTGGTGAAGAAATCATTAAAATCTCATAAATACGAAAATAGATAAAAAAGGTATAAAATTTGAATCAATTTGAATACATCCAAAATTTAACCTTCAATATCTCGTTATCTATTATACTTAAAACATTGCAATTTGCAGCACATATACACCTATCATTTCTCTATAATTCGGTAAAGAATTCATTAAAATCTGATAAATACAAATTGAGATATAAACGTTTGAAATTTGGACGTATTCGGCACGAAACACAAAACGTCCAAAATTTAAACTAGAAATATCTCTTACACTATTATTAACAAAAAGATCCCATTAATACCACATATAAAGATAACTTTTCCCTACATTTTGGTGAAGAAATCATTAAAATCTCATAAATACGAAAATAGATAAAGAAGGTATAAAATTTGAATGTATTTGAAAACCTCCAAAATTTAACCTTCAATTACTCGTTTTCTATTATAATTAAAACATTGCAATTAGCACCACATATACACCTATCTTTTCTCTACAATTCGGTAAAGAATTCATTAAAATCTGATAAATACAAATTGAGATATAAACGTTTGAAATTTGGACGTATTCGACACGAAACACAAAACGTACAAAATTTAAACTAGAAATATCTCTTACACTATTATTAACAAAACAATCCCATTTATACCACATATAAAGATAACTTTTCCCTACATTTTGGTGAAGAAATCATTGAAATCTCATAAATACGAAAATAGATATCAACGTTCGAAATTTCAATGAATTTGAAAACTTCTAAAATTTAACCTTCAATATCTCGTTATCTATTATACTTAAAACATTGCAATTTGCACCACATATACACCTATCTTTTCTCTATAATTCGGTAAAGAATTCATTAAAATCTGATAAATACAAATTGAGATATAAACGTTTGAAATTTGGACGTATTCGACACGAAATACAAAACGTCCAAAATTTAAACTAGAAATATCTCTTACACTATTATTAACAAAACAATGCCATTTATACTACATACAAAGATAACTTTTCCCTACATTTTGGTGAAGAAATCATTGAAATCTCATTAATACGAAAATAGATATTAACGTTTGAAATTTGAATCAATTTGAAAACATCCAAAATTTAACCTTCAATATCTCGTTATCTATTATACTTGAAACATTGCAATTAGCACCACATATACACCTATCTTTTCTCTATAATTCGGTAAAGAATTCATTAAAATCTGATAAATACAAATTGAGATATAAACGTTTGAAATTTGGACGTATTCGACACGAAACACAAAACGTCCAAAATTTAAACTAGAAATATCTCTTACACTATTATTAACAAAACAATCCCATTAATACCACATATAAAGATAACTTTTCCCTACATTTTAGTGAAGAAATCATTGAAATCTCATAAATACGAAAATAGATAAAAAAGGTATAAAATTTGAATGTATTTAAAAACATCCAAAATTTAACCTTCAATATCTCGTTTTCTATTATAATTAAAACATTGCAATTTGCACCACATATACACCTATAGTTTTTCTATAATTCGATAAATAATTCATTAAAATCTGATAAATACAAATTGAGATATAAACGTTTGAAATTTGGACGTATTCGAAACGAAACACAAAACGTCCAAAATTTAAACTAGAAATATCTCTTACACTATTATTAACAAAACAATCCCATTTATACCACATATAAAGATAACTTTTCCCTACATTTTGGTGAAGAAATCATTGAAATCTCATAAATACGAAAATAGATATAAACGATTGAAATTTGAATGAATTTGAAAACCTCCAAAATTCAACCGTCAATATATCGTTAACTCTTATAATTAGAACATTGCAATTTGCACCAAATATACACCTATCTTTTCTTTATAATTCGGTAAAGAATTCATTAAAATCTGATAAACACAAAAAGTGATATAAACGTTTGAAATTTGGACGTATTCGACACGAAACACAAAACGTCAACAATTTAAACTAGAAATATCTCTTACACTATTATTAACAAAACAATCCCATTTATACCACATATAAAGATAACTTTTCCCTACATTTTGGTGAAGAAATCATTGAAATCTCATAAATACGAAAATAGATATCAACGTTCGAAATTTGAATGAATTTGAAAACTTCTAAAATTTAACCTTCAATATCTCGTTATCTATTATACTTAAAACATTGCAATTTGCACCACATATACACCTATCTTTTCTCTATAATTCGGTAAAGAATTCATTAAAATCTGATAAATACAAATTGAGATATAAACGTTTGAAATTTGGACGTATTCGACACGAAATACAAAACGTCCAAAATTTAAACTAGAAATATCTCTTACACTATTATTAACAAAACAATGCCATTTATACTACATACAAAGATAACTTTTCCCTACATTTTGGTGAAGAAATCATTGAAATCTCATTAATACGAAAATAGATATTAACGTTTGAAATTTGAATCAATTTGAAAACATCCAAAATTTAACCTTCAATATCTCGTTATCTATTATACTTGAAACATTGCAATTAGCACCACATATACACCTATCTTTTCTCTATAATTCGGTAAAGAATTCATTAAAATCTGATAAATACAAATTGAGATATAAACGTTTGAAATTTGGACGTATTCGACACGAAACACAAAACGTCCAAAATTTAACCTAGAAATATCTCTTACACTATTATTAACAAAACAATCCCAATAATACCACATATAAAGATAACTTTTCCCTACATTTTAGTGAAGAAATCATTGAAATCTCATAAATACGAAAATAGATAAAAAAGGTATAAAATTTGAATGTATTTAAAAACATCCAAAATTTAACCTTCAATATCTCGTTTTCTATTATAATTAAAACATTGCAATTTGCACCACATATACACCTATAGTTTTTCTATAATTCGATAAATAATTCATTAAAATCTGATAAATACAAATTGAGATATAAACGTTTGAAATTTGGACGTATTCGAAACGAAACACAGAACGTCCAAAATTTAAACTAGAAATATCTCTTACACTATTATTAACAAAACAATCCCATTTATACCACATATAAAGATAACTTTTCCCTACATTTTGGTGAAGAAATCATTGAAATCTCATAAATACGAAAATAGATATAAACGATTGAAATTTGAATGAATTTGAAAACCTCCAAAATTCAACCGTCAATATATCGTTAACTCTTATAATTAGAACATTGCAATTTGCACCAAATATACACCTATCTTTTCTTTATAATTCGGTAAAGAATTCATTAAAATCTGATAAACACAAAAAGTGATATAAACGTTAGAAATTTGTACGTATTCGAAACAAAACACAAAACGTCAACAATTTAAACTAGAAATATCTCTTACACTATTATTAACAAAACAATCCCATTTATACCACATATAAAGATAACTTTTCCCTACATTTTGGTGAAGAAATCATTGAAATCTCATAAATACAAAAATAGATATCAACGTTCGAAATTTGAATGAATTTGAAAACTTCTAAAATTTAACCTTCAATATCTCGTTATCTATTATAGTTAAAACATTGCAATTGGCACCACATATACACCTATCTTTTCTCTATAATTCGGTAATGAATGCATTAAAATCTGATAATTACAAAATGAGATATAAACGTTTGAAATTTGAACGTATTCGAAACGAAACACAAAACGTCCAAAATTTAAACTAGAAATATCTCTTACACTATTATTAACAAAACAATCCCATTTATACCACATATAAAGATAACTTTTTCCTACATTTTGGTGAAGAAATCATTGAAATCTCAAAAATACGAAAATAGATATAAACGTTTGAAATTTGAATCAATTTGAAAACATCCAAAATTTAACCTTCAATATCTCGTTATCTATTATACTTAAAACATTGCAATTTGCACCACATATACACCTGTCTTTTCTCTATAATTCGGTAAATAATTCATTTAAATCTGATAAATACAAATTGAGATATAAACGTTTGAAATTTGGACGTATTCGAAACGAAACACAAAACGTCCAAAATTTAAACTAAAACTATCTCTTAACTATTATTAACAAAACAATCCCATTTATACCACACATAAAGATAACTTTTCCCTATATTTTGGTGAAGAAATCATTGAAATCTCATAAATACGAAAATAGATATCAACGTTCGAAATTTGAATGAATTTGAAAACTTCTAAAATTTAACCTTCAATATCTCGTTATCTATTATACTTAAAACATTGCAATTTGCACCACATATACACCTATCTTTTCTCTATAATTCGGTAAAGAATTCATTAAAATCTGATAAATACAAATTGAGATATAAACGTTTGAAATTTGGACGTATTCGACACGAAACACAAAACGTCCAAAATTTAAACTAGAAATATCTCTTACACTATTATTAACAAAACAATCCCATTAATACCACATATAAAGATAATTTTTCCCTACATTTTAGTGAAGAAATCATTGAAATCTCATAAATACGAATATAGATAAAAAAGGTATAAAATTTGAATGTATTTGAAAACATCCAAAATTTAACTTTCAATATCTCGTTTTCTATTATAATTAAAACATTGCAATTTGCACCACATATACACCTATAGTTTTTCTATAATTCGGTAAATAATTCATTAAAATCTGATAAATACAAATTGAGATATAAACGTTTGAAATTTGGACGTATTCGAAACGAAACACAAAACGTCCAAAATTTAAACTAAAAATATCTCTTAACTATTATTAACAAAACAATCCCATTTATACCACACATAAAGATAACTTTTCCCTATATTTTGTTGAAGAAATCATTGAAATCTCATAAATACGAAAATAGATATCAACGTTCGAAATTTGAATGAATTTGAAAACTTCTAAAATTTAACCTTCAATATCTCGTTATCTATTATAGTTAAAACATTGCAATTGGCACCACATATACACCTATCTTTTCTCTCTAATTTGGTAATGAATGCATTAAAATCTGATAAATACAAAATGAGATATAAACGTTTGAAATTTGGACGTATTCGAAACGAAACACAAAACGTCCAAAATTTAAACTAGAAATATCTCTTACACTATTATTAACAAAACAATCCTATTTATACCACAAATAAAGATAACTTTTCCCTACATTTTGGTGAAGAAATCATTGAAATCTCATAAATACGAAAATAGATATAAACGTTTGAAATTTGAATCAATTTGAAAACATCCAAAATTTAACCTTCAGTGTTTCGTTATCTATTATACATAAAACATTGCAATTTGCACCACATATACACCTGTCTTTTTTCTATAATTCGGTAAATAATTCATTTAAATCTGATAAATACAAAAAGAGATATAAACGTTTGAAATTTGAACGTATTCGAAACGAAACACAAAACGTCCAAAATTTAAACTAAAAATATCTCTTAACTATTATTAACAAAACAATCCCATTTATACCACACATAAAGATAACTTTTCCCTATATTTTGTTGAAGAAATCATTGAAATCTCATAAATACGAAAATAGATATCAACGTTCGAAATTTGAATGAATTTGAAAACTTCTAAAATTTAACCTTCAATATCTCGTTATCTATTATAGTTAAAACATTGCAATTGGCACCACATATACACCTATCTTTTCTCTCTAATTTGGTAATGAATGCATTAAAATCTGATAAATACAAAATGAGATATAAACGTTTGAAATTTGGACGTATTCGAAACGAAACACAAAACGTCCAAAATTTAAACTAGAAATATCTCTTACACTATTATTAACAAAACAATCCTATTTATACCACAAATAAAGATAACTTTTCCCTACATTTTGGTGAAGAAATCATTGAAATCTCATAAATACGAAAATAGATATAAACGTTTGAAATTTGAATCAATTTGAAAACATCCAAAATTTAACCTTCAGTGTTTCGTTATCTATTATACTTAAAACATTGCAATTTGCACCACATATACACCTGTCTTTTTTCTATAATTCGGTAAATAATTCATTTAAATCTGATAAATACAAAAAGAGATATAAACGTTTGAAATTTGAACGTATTCGAAACGAAACACAAAACGTCAAAAATTTATACTAGAAATATCTCTTACTAAACTATTATTAACAAAACAATGCCATTTATACCACATATAAAGATAACATTTCCCTAAATTTTGGTGAAGAAGTAAGAGTTATTAGGATGGGATGACCGCAGGGGCGCCAAGATCATTGGTGTACTAGACCGAAGGTAGGAGCAATAGGATCATGAAGGAAGTGGTGTACCTTGGTCAGCTGGCTCTGCAGGGCCTGACAGGCTTCCTCGCGGCGGACTCTTACCAGGAACAGCACCTCGAGAGCGGCCTCCTCTTCACTGTTTACTCCTGCCAGTTCTCGAGCTTCTGCCAGTGTCTTCGCTGGATCGTTGCCCACGTTTACCTTTTGCAGCGCTAAATTGTGGTCGGCCAATCGTCCTTGCAGCTCTAATAACACCAATATTCAAATTAATTTTACACTATTTATCTTTGAAGTTCTTCTTGTTTATTTATACAGGATTTCTATGCCGTTCCAGAGAAATGAAAATGTATTCATGAATCCTGACAATATATTAGAAACTCATCAAAATCGTTGATTTTAATCGGTGTAGCAAGCATGTTTATTGCATCCCTAACCGGTTTCGGATTTTCATTCTTCTTCAGAGGTAGTGAGTTCGACTTTACCTATATTTCCGTCACGCAATACATTTGCGAAATGAATGAGAGGAGTTACATGTTGTTTTTGTGCGTTATTCAAAATGTTAAAAGTGTAAAATGTTAGACAATCTCTGAAAACTCCGTTTTCCACGTTTTTCTAGAGAACCATTTGATTTGCTTTGTTGTTGCATAAAATTATACATAAATACAAGGATATGCCTTTATTTTTAAGAAAATTCGGGAATTTATCTTTTTTAGACAAGAAGATTTTGTCAAAGATGGGTGTTTTTCGACTCTACTCTTTTTCATTCAGTTTTTGACGATGTAGAACGAATGTTTATTATATACCTCTATACAACTGTTCTACAAGACAGTTTTATAAAGTGATAGACCGTATAGAAAGATTTTAAGCTACCAGTATTCTGAGAGATAAAACCCACATATCTAGGAAATATTAGGATGTAAGGTGATTTGATTCAGCAACGATGACAGTGGAAGAGTTTAGGCTGTTTTCCGTTAAGGTTATTATCCGATATGCCCAGGCTACAGTGAATCTTGTAAGAGGTTTAAGTATGAGTACGGACGGTACTTTGTTCTGACACTGCTGGCAAGGTGATTTGAGGTAGGTAGGATTTAGTCTATGAAAAATAGCAATACTAAGGTGAGACTTGCCTGTGAGACTGGCTGCCAGCTCCTTAACAATGGCCTTGAAGTAATGGTGCGAACCCATGTCCTTGGCCGCCTGGTCCATGTACGCGTTCAGACTGTCCAGTTCAGCATTCAGCTGGTTGATTTTCACTCGCAGTACTTCTTCATAATATTTCTTGTCTCTAACTATCCTTTCGGACTGCACTTTGGCCACTCGACCTGTGGATAGCCGGGCCTGTGACACGTGCGTACTCTGCCGAGAAGTACTTAAATAAATATTGTTATCACGCTTAATAATCATATCCATTGAACCCTTTAATTCTGATCCACTTTGGATTTTAATCCGTCTTCAGTTTATTTAAGTTCATAGAGAATTATGAATTATGATTTCCGCTGTATAAGGCTTTTGTCATCAAATCGTTAAACTAATTGTTCACAAACCTGATCAAACAATCTGATGAAGATAAAAGAAAATCCGAAATCGTTCAGAATTGAACCCAAGCATGTTTGACGATAAACTCAAAGGAAAAGTAAGAAAAAAAAAAAAACCCTTAGGTTACAGAAAGAGTTAAAATCTTGACAAATTTGCGAAAAAGTGATCCCGTAATATGGCTGATTTTAGAGTCTCCTCTACAATACTATTTCAGTTTCTAATGTTACAATAGCGGTTTCTGAGTTCAGCTGATCTGAGCCTAATATGGCTTTTATCCCCGAACCTCACCCACATCCAAAAAGTTATAGTTCCCTCATCATAACTATGAAACTTACGACAAGCGCTACGAAATAACTAAATGCTAGGTAACCTTTCCCTAGCTCTATCATTACAATTATGGCACTCTAAGTAATTAAAACTCTTCTCCGAAAGTTTGTCAGAACCGAAAAGGAATAGAGTACTCTGCTAGTCAATGAGAAGTGAACTACCTGTGGTTGCAGTCCCATGGACATCTTGTCGGCGTGGAACAGCGCCGTTCCGGTGCTGATATAAGGGCTATAAGTCTTCGGCACCGAGGTGGGTGGCCTCATCCGCGCTCTTTCGATCTCCTAAACAGATACATAAATTTCTAAATAAAGTTTAATCAGCCAGAGAAGAAACATACGAGTGCAATATGTTTCTTTTCAACCGTATAATTATGTTACAACTTGCCACATGGCAGTTTTTAATGAACAACCAAGGGAAAAAAGTACCAAGTTAATTATCCAGCAGTATGGACCCAACCAAATTTTCAGTGGGGCTTTATAATTTAAAAACAGAGACTTAATAAACAAGTTCAAATAATCTATGTCTTTATTGATTAGATATATTACCAGTTCTAATTAAATACACCCACTTAATTTACAATTATCTTTAAAGGAACAAACTATTAATGGTATAGTTTGCTGCGCTGTAACATTAAAGAGATGAACAGTAGACTAGATTCGGCCATCAAGTCGGCTGTATTCCTCAGCCATCTTAAAACATAAAAGATGTTTATTGTACCTACTAAAAAGGGAGGTTAAGTCGCATAATCCTCACACACATTTTTTTTTCACTATCAACTTCCAGTGGCAAAAATATCTCCTCGAACTGGAGCCACAGAAGCTCCCACAACGACCCAAACGGTAGAGGCAACCTCTTCCTACAACCCGTTTGTGACTCCACGTTCCTGGAAGGAAGGGAGAAACTTAAGCAAAGAGAATTTTCAGGAAGCCCATTGCCCCAATAATTAAAGATGAGCCTTATTAATAGATTCTGCAAGAATGACAGGAATTGAGCTTACGAAGGATGAAATGGACAAGGACTTATATTGCAATAATGAAGAATAGATTCAATATTTAACGCAAATGTATTATGTTTAAATATTAAATTGTAAGGCGTAACTTTGGTAGATGGGAAATGTAGTCAATAACAAGCAAGCAGGACGGTTGATGTCCTCAGGATGAAGAAGGTTGCCGGAGGACCATGAACAGTTGGCAGAACTGTATTTAAAAAAAAAACCGAGAGCTCAACCCAAGTGACGTTCACGTGGGTCAGTCGGAGAGTTCAGTGAGTGGTCATCGTGTCGTCATGTGTATACCGGGTAGGTCCCTCTGTGTTTATGTTAAACTAAATTAAATGTGAATATAAGATTTTGTTTAATCTTTTGGTATTCTGAGTGTTGGTGGCGTGCCCCACACCTTTAGATTTCCGCTTTAATAGTAGAAATATTAGTTTAAATATTATTTTCAGTCTGCTCTCCCAAATTACTCTTTTCAGGAAATAGAGGCAGTATTACTTTCTGTTCAGCTCTCCTAATTTATTTTATTACTGCCCTCTCAAGCTATTTCAGGATTTTTCACTGACAGAGAAGACAATTATTCTCTTATTAATAAATAATAATAAGTAATAATAATTCCGGAAAGTGCTTGAGCTTCACAAAACAAAACTTAGTCCTTGATTTTATCCGTAGCGCACGCATGTTCATTGCATCTCTGACCGGTTTCGGTCATGATAAATCATAAAGGCTTACATACCGCACCTGACTTATTCATAAGGTGTCATAAGAAGGATGTAAGTGTCCTAATCAAAACTTAATTCAAATTCTAATGTCATAAAAAATCACGACACAATTTGTTTCCAGTAGCATTGCTCGCACGTTTGATGCACTAACAGGATTGCTTAGAAGTTTGCAGCTGGATAATAGTACTACCCATCACTTTACAGAGAATACTGTGCCTCTAACTTTTCTGATTAAGACGTAAAAAAAATTGATGGGCACTTACTTGCTGGAAAGTGGCTGCTTTCCTGGAGGCCGGTCGCTCTGAGTGGTGTCGGTCTCTCCAGTGCGAGAGCGGTCTGTCGATCACCATTGTTTCTTTGAGTACAACAACTGTCAATCACCTCGCAGCTTGTATAACACGCTCCTATTCAATAGGAGTGTGATTGTTGGGAAACAGTATTAATACAATGACAACAATGGAACCTGGGCTGAAAATACGAGCACTAATGGTAACTAGGCAACCAAACTCAAACAAAGTTCAATTAATCGATTCAGACAGTTTAAATATCGGCAATGCAATAATTCAAATTAATAGATAATGTGCAAATAAAGAAAAAAGGAAATAGCCTCGTCCCTTATTCTTAAATCTTCTTTTAAACTACGACCGTCCTCGAGTCTAATTACCCGGTGTGATACTCTCACTTACTCTTATAGTGATCGTAAATGTCATAATTTCATTTCTTTGTATCATTCTATTAATCGAGATTAGAATATAAATTTGATGTTTTCATCTCCAACCCTACCCTCAATATACTAAACTGGCCAAATAGGATGAATCCTAAATATCAATGTACAAAATTTATTACCTCGAAAATCTCTGTGAATATACAAGCGCATTATTTCAAACATGCTGACTTACACAAAACTAGCGACTACTTACTCGCCCAAGATAATTTTTCACTGGAAATGAAAATTAAAAACCACTTCCATTTAAACTATCAAAAGTTGCTCGCACGAAATTATTTTATTCATTTACAAGAACTTCGTATGAAATTAAAAACCTATTTACAAGAATTTGTAAGCTGAGTCTTATTCTTGCTGTATTTTTCACAAAAAATCTTCAATTTCCTTTACTCTGTAGGAAAAAGTACTAAGTAAGTGAAACGTGACGGAGTTTGAAACGTTCATTCAACTAGATTAGGTTACTTTGCTACAGCTCGCATTGATTAGCCCCCAGCTGTTTAATAAAGTAGTCTCGAACGGTCTTAAGAGATGGGTTCCCACTCAAAGTGAACCACAGGCCACATCCTAAACAGTTTCTAAGGCAACAAGCTTCGAGATAAAAACGAGTTACAGAAAATCAGTCCAATAGGTTTAGAAATAGCTTGATCAACTTTTCAGAAGATTGAATGAGATCATTGAAAAATAGGAAGCCCCCGCAAGAGTATCAAGTGATTTTTCGATAGAACAACTCGACTAAACTTAGATAAAAAGAACCATGTTCTTTTTAATGAGTGAATGATGGCCTCCAGACAGATAAATTCGAACATCCTGAAGAAAGATTGTTCATCTTTATTAATTTAACTTACCCTCTTTTAAGAAATGGTAAGGATGGTCAGTTTTATAAGTCTAGAAAAGTCTTTATTAAAATTCATTACATAACTACATAACACACATAAAACTTAACAATACTGAACATTACAATTGGCAATACAAAGCCTCCTTTTTGGTGTGCCCGCTGACTTAATTTTGTTCTAACGCCATCTTCCACCTTCGTCCATCTTAAAAATCTCCTAGTGTGATGTGTTCTACTGTTTTTTATGTGTAACGCCTTCGAGCAACAATAGTAGACCACTCTCACTTTGTAAAATCTAAGAATGGACTTTTTTTTTACAAAATTCATTTCATAAATTAAAAACTACGTCTACATCAACGTCTTGTACCTTGACCACACTAAACAAGTTTGGCAGTTCGCGTCCAACATTATGTGTAAAGTTTTAACATATCTGACGAAAGTAACTAGACATCACTCATCCAGGCCCAGTTGTGTTAACGCAGTTTCTAATGTTTTTTATTGTACTTTAAAGATGTCTCTTGAAGAAGGTAAAGACAATGTTTGCAGAAAAGTTGAGGAAGGATATAAAAACAACCATTTTAAGGCCATGAGCCAAGAGTCTAACAAGTCTTTTTTTATGTTGGTATCCATCAACTGAAACAATTCGCTTCTCAAAAAAAGGGCTTTTTATCAAAAGTAGTATTCTTCAAATTGGTCCCCAGAAACACGAAGTTTTTCAGATAAATTAATTTTGATTAAAAGATAAATTTATGCATACAATAAATGCTAGCACGAACGGTTTTATATTCCCTCTTCAAGTAATTCCCTTTCTTGTCGTAGTTCTTCGATAATATATTGTTTCACTGTTCATACTAGTTTCTAGACCGGCATAAAAAACCACCGTTTACATTTTGCTTCAAATGTTTTTCAGTATAAGTGCCGAAATTTTCAAATTATCTTAAGGGGTACTAAAGTTAGAGCTTTCAACAATAAAATATTATACAAAAATTCTTTCATAATAAATATAATATATATACGATATGTGCGTGTGTATTTATATCTGTAAATATTGTATATATATATATACAGACACACACAAATCCGACAATCAAGTTCCTTGTTGAGAAATCTTCACTGTCACACGATGGCATTACTTGCCTTACAAGATTATAAAAAAATATATAAATAATAGAAAAAAATTAATAATATTCAGCATAATAAAAGTTTAATTAGTTCAAGTCCAAATGTGTTATTTGGTAGATGGGAGGTTTACAAAGGTACAAAACTATTTACAGAGATATTTACAAGCAAGTGCACTCTGCACTCCTATTTACAGTATTTTCTTAGCCTTAACACACCGACAGACTAGTGAGCTTTCTTCCTCGCTTTCTTTATAGAAAAACTTACAGTCTCAAACTTACAGCATAAAAATAAATACATTGGTATTCACTTGTGATCGCGCTTAAGGTGATCACAAATCCGTTGGATCGGCAACTTGACGCGCAACTGCTCGTTAAAACAAGTTTATTTATGATTCTATGTAAAAACTTAATGAATAAAAAGTGGACGATTCTCAATTTTTAGAAAGATGCTGCACTATAGTTTCGCTTCGCCGAAGTTAGTTACACTTTCTAACGCAAAAAGTGTTATACGCCAAGACAGCTAAGTCGGAAAAATGTAAAAGAATTCTAATGCCATAAAGTCCTTTAATTTTTATTCTCTCAGACTGAGATCGGTGTGTCGAGCGAAAATTGGCAAGTGTGCATTGTCGTAGCCTGTTGAGATATAGTTCTTAGCCACTAATCTAGATCTCTTTTTTACTTTCCTGCAGCATGATGACTAACCGGGTCTATAGGCAATTAATGTGCTGACCAAGTGCACCAGTATTTACCTGGACATGGCTCAACATTTTTCTGACATAGAAACAATACGCGCTTTAAAGTCATATATTGATGTCTGTAAACATTAGAAAAAATGATGAGTTCAAGTCCATGGAAAGTCTAATTAGAAAGAAACACAGACTTTTTTTTAACACCTCAGAAATTAAATAAATGTATTTGCTAAATACTGGCTGGTTTAAATTAGAACCCTCTATTAATCGATTAAATAGTAGATCCATGAGTTGCCGTACCATCGACAAAGGGGTGATAACTTGACGACAAATTTAATTTAAGAAAGTGATGCGCTTCATACATCAGAATTAATATATTAATAAAATTCATAATAAACTAAATATTGCACTTTTTTAACAATACCACAGGCAAGAATGTTAGAGAGCACTGAGCAAGGCCCCAGTTGGAACCTTACCTCACACCCTTAGATACACTGTACACTGAACAATGAGATTAAAACTCATTCGATTTTTGTAGATGTTTCTGTTTAACCTATTATATTATTAACCTTAAAATATTAAGGTTTTAAAAAAACAGAAATATATTTCATCACTTCTCAGAATATACAATCACAATTTATAATAATCACTATCATTTATAATAATATTAATAATAACAATAACAATACAGTCAATGTAAAAGAGCCTGTGCAACAAGGCTTCGAGATTCATCAAGAATTATGCATTTCCTTTAAGCAGTTCTTTTAAAAGAACACTTATTAATGATATGTTTCAGTAGTTTCGAGACCTCTGTGACTGCAAGGCACAAGCAAGTTCAACCTATTTTCTCATATACAATTATTAGTTCTAACATACATTTTCTTCAAACCTGGATGTTTTACTAAAACGGAAATACTGGTAGATTTATATCAGCTACAGTGTAGGAGAAGTGAGACTTACCACTTCCCCTAGCTCTCCACCTCTCTCGGGAAGTCAATATTGTCTAATAAATACATGCTACCGACTAACCGCAAGATCTACAGATATGTGTGAATGCAAAGTTTAGAAAACAGTTGTGGGCCTCATTCCGAAAAAATCGCAAAAACCTGAAGTTGTTTTAGTTGGTTAGTCTTGCCAAAAGGTATGTCTCTCTAACGGCAAGTAAACTAAAAATTAAATTTCAACTTACTGTAACCTACTATTTCCAGCGAACTAAAAATATATATTTCTTAAAGGTGAAATTTATTAGTCAAAAGAAAATACAGAGGGTGTTATAGGCTGGAAAGCCATTTGGACCAGGAAGACCTAGCGAAGACCTTTAATTTACCGTTCTGGCGTCAGCGGCTATTTGATAGAAGAACAAATTTTAACTAGAAAAAGCAAACTGCACCAACACCTAATCGAATATTTGAATTATGAGCTTCTAACGCCTTAGTTCTCAGAGCAGACCTGCCACTCCCGGATTACTCTCTTCCACACTACAGCCCAATTTTTACGAGGTACAAAATGTACAAACTCGAACAAAGTGAAAGCAAGATGCTTAGATATTTTTGATAAGGTAGATTGGTGGCATTGAAAGGGCTTGAAAATTTTGTTTGTGGAAATAGAATTAAACTTATAATTAGTAACTACAACATACTCCAGGAAACCTCTGAATTCATAGTAAACCTACTCCATTAAACTGTGGATTGTTGAAAAATATCGCAAGTTTCAAAACAGTTTTTTGTTCACACCTCACCACATATATTTAGAAAAAAATCCGAGTTTGAAGAATAATACAGGAGATTAAAACAACATAAATACACCTGCCAGTGCCGATCTCCAGAGATAGCCCGCAGAGCTAGGCTACTAGAAAGCACCCTCTGCAGAAGGGCCTGTATGGCCATCTCTGTCTGCAGTCACTTGACGACTTTCAACATCACTTAACAATTTCATTATATTTGGCACGAACATGATTGCTTTGGTTATGATTCTTTATTCTAGTTAAATTCTAAAATACATTATCACTTTTGAATTTCGTTTCTTTATCTAAATAGCACCGAAAATTTGATAACATTTTAAACTTTTATCTTAAACAACAAATTGGAAGACAAAATACCTTGATTCACAGACAAAACATTGCCTAAGAAAACCGTGGAGTGCTATTTTTGATGTAATATCTGGAGACCCAAGTGTGCAGAATATAAGCAGTCTTTCTACGGTACTATTGAAAACAGCTGTTCTGAGAAGTAAATTAAAATCGGAAATTGTATAGCTCAGCAACTAGTTTAGACAGGCGCGATCGAGATACATTTGTGCTGAGGAAATTTTGCCGACAGAAACTTTTCAAAACCTCAAAAGTCGTGTTTCTATTAATCTACAACGATGAGGGAACCAAGGACTAGAATGTTGGGTAGTCATTCCCCAAGAAATCAAGTCTAATATTTAATGCTGATGATTTGGGTAAGGATTTTCGATTAGTATATCCGGAAAAGAACGTAGGTGACATAATTTTCTACAGCGTCTGGCAAGACCAGAATTCAGCACAGAAGTAGCATTTATAGTGTTTCTCTCAAAACTCCACTTTCCTAAAGCTCTAGAAAAAGGAGGACTGAAGGCTTCATTATATGAGTTCATCAGTTTTACCTTTAAGAGCTAGGAGAGAACAGAATCAGTATGCTACATATAGAAGTAGAGAGAAGGGAAGACAGTATTAACCGGAGGTCAGCGTGCCCGTTTCGCCAGTATTAGGTTTATCGTTCAGTAGAAGTATACTCTCAAGAAAACGCTTGGGAGGTATAGAGATCAGGGCTTTATAAGTAGAGCCAATTTTTGGATGGGCAGAGTTCGAGTTAGACAAAACTCTTTACGCTTAAGACTCGCACCGGCTAGGTAGTTCTGTAGTGATGATAATAATAATGTACACCAAGAAGTAGGACAAGGAGCACAGTTTGAGCTGGCATACAGTGAAAAAAACAATTAACGTTTAAGTAGCTGAATGCCAGTCTTGCGAGAGGCCAGCTGTTTAGCAGCTCCGAGGAGTAAAGCGATGTTTGGGAGAGTAAGTCCTTAACGCTCAATAAAAAGCACTGTTCTTCGTTACAAGAAACATGTTTTCGTCTCTCTGTATTTTGAATTAAATTGAATTTTAGTCAGAAATATTTGTTTTGTGGATTTGTGAACATATAACAAATAATTATTAGTGTGTGACTTTTTCGAAAACGGAAAACAGACGATAGCGCCAACATGCTTCCTAACTTACTGCTTATGCGACTAACAATTGTTTATTGCATACCAAAATCACACACATATAAAAATGTAAAGTAAACAAATAATAATAATTTCATTTAAGAAAATTATTAAGATGACTTAGTAACTAGGTTGCATACTTGGGCCATCCTACAATCGAAGTAAATACTTATTTCTAGAGGACTGTCGCCTGAGGCGCCAGACGGCGCTGGATCACAGATATAAGGCACTATTACCATTTATCACAATGAATTTCACAAAAATTTTGTTTTTTTACAACAAAAAAAGAGTCTAATTAAAAGTGTGTTTTTTTTTACTGATGAAATTATTTGGCATTTCTGTGAGTTATCTTGGAGATTGGAAGACTGGTTCGCTGGCCAACAGTGCTGCTCCTGAAAGCAAACATTTCACCATTAGTAATCGCTACCATATGTCACACACAATTCTATTACATCACAAAAATGCTATAAGTTAACTAAAATGGCATTGTTTTAGTCAGCTCTCATTCCTCTTATAATCTGTAATAAAGACATAGAGCGATAGCCAAGAACTTACAGCATGACAATTGAAAAGATCAATTCTGCTGACCTACCTAGAGACAGGCATCGGCAGTCGCGATCCAAACCGCCTAACCGAGGCCCCCTTGTTTTGTTGCAAATTGACTAATGGACAGTTATTATTATTCTGTAAAAAAAATAGATACATTTTAATTAAGATGACAGTTAAGTGTTTCTTTACATAATTATTAAATTTTTGCTATAATTACGGCTGATAAAACAATTCAGGCTAAGCAATATGAGGAAAGCAGCTTCAAGCTTCGTCTTTTGCGCTCGACTTGCGTGGTGCAGCTGACTCTTAGAGACAACTTGCAATTGAATAGTCAAAAATCAGGATACCAGCAAATACTGACGCATCACAGATAAGTTAAAGACCTCCGGAGGAGATGCTGCTTCTGAGCAACATCTTCCAATCGAAGTCCAATGAAATCTCTATAAGAAGCACTGGTTTCAGTGACATCAGACTGTCCTAAAAGAATTTTCCTTTTCAAATTTGTGTGGACAGAAACAATGTACAACACTGTCTGTCCTTTTTGGTTATACTGTTCACAATCACACCCCTACCAAACTATACTAAAACCCTATTAAACGCGGTTATGCAATCCTATTCAAAAAATAGATAACCCTCTATAAATGCATCCATAATTACTTTTATTAGTTAACTTACCACTATTGTGTAATCAACATTATTAGTTATATCGATGTTTTTCTCACACACAGCTTTTACGTAATTTATTTCCTTAGTTGGCAATGATGTTCCTAAAAAAAAAAAAAAAGTTCAATCATTTATATGAAATTTAAATAACCGATAGTAGATAAGCCTTTAGAGCTCTTAGCATTCTCTTCGTTACCCCATCCTGCTTAGGGTGGAATCTGCCAGCTTTCCTTCCCTTATAGGTTCAGTCCGTACATACAATCCATCAAATCTATCCTAGCCAAACATTTCCATTAAGGTCCAAACAATCAGAAAAATACTGACCCGTAGAGGATGTTTATGTGTACGTAATTCTGGTGAATTCTAGCTAACCTCATCACACTACGTATACAGATTACTTTGTATTACGCGACTGACAGTTCAATGAAGGGCGAAGTCGTATCCAATGGAATATATAGATGAAGCCATCAGGGATTTTTCGTTGAGATTTTTTTGCTCACATAGAGACACTCATAGAAACTTAAAAAAAAGTCTAAAAACAATGTAACCCAAAAATGTTCCGTTGTGGATTCCATTTCTTAAAGTTTAACACGTTCGTAACACATGCCCCTTTTATGAGAAGTATGAGAAAGTAAAAACGAAATCTAGCGAGATGAAAACACGTTTTTCATGACAGTATACGGTTTGTACCTTCTCTGCTGGTGAGGCGCTGGCCTGCCACAACATTGCTGCTCTCCGCTGGCAAACCCGCTGTCGGCTGGTGAGAGGTGTTCAGCGTCCCATCGCTAGTAGTGATCCTGCCTTTTCCAAACATACTTAAATTCGCTGAAAAAATTGAAAAAATCTGTTGTGATCACTAGCACGACTGTCTCCGACTACAATTTTTAAAGTTCCCACTTCTCAATGAAACACCAATTAAAAAAAAAAAAAATACACATTTTTGAACTTAAAACATGCATTTAAAATTAAATTATGTACAACTTGTTTCAAGTGTAGAGTTAAATACTAACGCTTCCTGCCGAGGGTGTTGGAAAGTAGGTTGGAGGTAGAAGCTCGACAGACGTTTTGCAACGAGGACTCGTTTCGCTGTTGCAGGTTGGAGGTGGATGCTCGACAGGTGTTCTGTAGCGAAGATTCGGACTGTTGCTGTAAGTTGTAGAGCGAAGCGGCCCGCATCCTGCTCAGTCTTGGACTGCCTCTCTTCTCTACCGCTGCAACATCAGTACACTCATACATTACTCTTACACTACTCTCTTTAAAGTAATAGTCCAAAGTTTACTTACAAAGTTTTCGTGAGACCTGGTTCTTTGGAGACGCAGAATTTAAAGTCGTCATATCTGAGCAGCTCAGCCTGGACCGGTGAAAATTAAAATTTATTAAATGCAGAAAACAAATTATTGAGCAGCTGAATTGATAAAGAGACAAGTATCTACTAAATATCCTATAATATCTACAAAAGAGTGCAGCTTTAGAAACAATTCATGGAAATTTCCAAGAACAAAGTGACTACATCAACTGTAGAACGGGTTTGCAACAAAGATAGCCAAGAAATTTGCAGCGGAATCCACCTTTTCCAGATTGCTGAATTAGTGGGAAAACGAGCAAGTAATTTCGAAGGAGAAGTTATAGCACTAATACTTCTCAATAAATTGGGAGATTTAAATTGGAACAAAACAGTAATTTTAAAGTTGATACTGCAGCATACGCAAAAATACTCAAGCATTTAAAGGTAACATGAAAAATAAATAAATAAAAATGGATAATGGAAGAATACTAGCTTACTCATCATTATCTAGCGTGAATGTTTGATTGAGGTCACCGTCAGCACTGCAGTTAGAATCGAGAAGTGTGAATGTTCGGTTTAGTTCATTGTCCAAATTAAAATCAATCTGAGATTGCCTTCTGTTTGAGTCGTCCTTCAAGGGTGACGATGCAACCACATTCTTCTTTGCCAAAACTAGGCTGAAGTTGAGGTCATTGCCCGGCGAACCTAAAGACAAAGAGACTGTAATACCTAAATATTATATTAATTAATTACTTTTTAATGATTCTCGCCTCGAGAACCCACCAAGTTTGTTTAAAGTATCCGATGTAAACTGGAAAGTGCTGGGTAAGTTCTTGTTCCAGTCATCTGCAACACTAAAACAGAACACTTTTTTACAGACTATATATAGTACTTCAGAAATGCAATTAAGGTTTTGTTTCTTCACAGAACAGATGTCAAAAAAATGTTAGAAGTAAAAGTGGTACAATTCAAAATTAGTAGCGGAAAGAACTAACCTACTTTTTTGGGTATTTTGCGCTCCTATAGGCATAACACAACCCACGTAGGGGCTTCAGAAGGAGATAATCTGTAATCTGTAAGTTAATTAGAGTTAACTAGGAGGGGCACCCTTTCCGAACGTAAGGCCCTTAAAAATTATATGAGGGTACTCATTTTAACAGTTATGCAAATGATCCCATATTTATTACAAAAGCACATCATAGGGGCACATTCTTCCCCTAGACAAGTTCAAGTTTAATTCAACCGGTTCTAATGGATGCCCTGACACTACAACTTCGTAAAATGTCCGCTTTGCCTTGGAATTCATCAGAAGCAACGTTGTTGTTATTTAAAATGGAACAGTGGTGACATTCTCAAGAGGAAATTGAGAATCATCAAATAACATGGATAGCAAATGTTGCCATATACTCCCTCCTATGATTACCTTGGTATACTTAAAGCCACCTCCACAGAACGTGATTTAGAGGATAATGTGGCAATATCGCAGGCTACGACCATGGCTTCTGGAAATATCGACCAATTGTTGTGTGCCCTAGTTCCATGGTATCGTAAGGCAATTGAAATGGGCAGCGATTATATGGAGGAATATTATTTTACTTCCATATTTTTCAACCCAAAGTTCAGGAAACAAAAGACTAGATAAAAAATAAGTCAGGAAAATATTGTGCATGACTTTTGGAATGAGTCTCCTAAAGCGAAATGCATTGTAATACTGAGATATGTGAGAATAGGTTGTAAAGATGACGGTTGTTTGAGTTTAAATAGCCACAGCAACCTCGAAGGTTGCAGAACTATGCAGGCGATTCTGTATTAGCCTGGAGTACGCAAACCCTCCCAAGGGATACTTACCTACCCACAATTCTAATTACACCTTCAGAAAAAACCTACCTTTCTTCTAGGAGAAGGGAGCACGGTTGGGCTTCTCCAGTCTTTTTATCTAGAAAACAAAACAAATATGATGTGATACCACACACCTCTCTAAGGAATGTACAAAAATTATTTTAACCAAGTAGTACTTACCTTTTTCACGGTCCGTCTTCTGCAAGAACCTGAGCAGGTCGGTGTGATTTTCATTCTCTGGATATTTTAAGAACTCTAGGCCGCTATCATCAACATCTTCAAGCCTGTAACAAATGTATAGAGTAATAACAATAAGTCAGCTAAGTCAGTTTTACATTAATAAGTCAGTTTTGATATTGCTTACAATTAAAAACTGTACCACTAAAATTAAGTATAATTTCCCCAATATGAGCAAATAAATAGACTGTTCCTTTTACTTGATACAAATATGTTAGCCTTACGAAATTGTAATCCCCTATCATCAAAATAAATTTAACACCTACAAATTTAGGTTGGAATATTGACCTTTTTCTAATAAAGATATCTGCATAAAATTATATAATACATATAAGTATTAAGTAAGTATCCTGTATTTGTTAGAAACAAATCAGCTGACATCAAATGAATGCTGGCTTTGTGGGAGTTGAATTTATTTGGATATGAGTTTTATTAAATTGAATAGCAGCAGTTTCCGCTTTAAAAAATTGCAGTATATAACATCTTACGGGCATATCAATTCATTGGCAGCAAGTTACTTACAAATATAACTGCTTAAATAGCTTTCACATAGTCGAATATCTTAAAGCTTCAAAAGTGCTACTACTTATCTTTAAAATGGGTAGATACTTCTGTAAATATTATCCCCTCTTCAAACATTGTGTGTTAAAATTACTTCAGTCATTAAATTTTGAAGTAAAATTATTTCAGGAATTGTAAATTACACGTAAAAAACCAGTCAACTGTAGAAGTCACTGACTAACTGACGTTGGTTTCAGAAACTGAATAGTAGTCATATGGTCTTACAAAAGAAGACTAGTTCAAGACAAACATCATATATCCTTACTCGAGCATATTTTTAATAAGCAACCATTTCCAATAAGATAATTCTCAGCCACAAATAATACATCCGACTCGAGAACTATAAATGAAGCAATCGATGGCACTGAACACATTCTAAGGTCCAAATTTAGATCCATACAACTGCCATTGTTTAAGTATGGGATACCCTATCTTTACGGAAGAACATTTACTAGCTGCACAAAATAAAACAAATAAACTGCACAAATAAAACTGGCGTGTAAGATGTTTTTATTGCAAACGCAATAAATGTTATCAGATAAGAATTCAACAACTGGCAGAAAAAGGGCATGAAACAGTCAATCTCAATGGGCTATATTATGGCCACTAATATGAATAATTTATTTATAATTAAAAACAGTCATCTTGTTTTATACACACTGACATCATATTAAGCGTTTCAGAAAAAAGAATTCATGCTGTTGCAGTTTCGTATCTGTGGATTAAACGCTGGTGTACAACTAATTATACCCAGTTATACTTCAAAAATAAATAGAGACCCAATACAACATATTGCCACCTTCTCTTATAAATTTCACCAGTGAATGTAACACTTTCAATAACAGAGTAGGTACTTACAAAGTTTGTTTACTGAATAGATCTTCTAATCCATCCGATTCCATTTGTCCAGATTCTAACACCAATGACTTCTGCCCAGGCTACTGATTCAGAACCAGAACAGACCTCCACCGTTAGACACAACAGTGTTGTCAAATAGGTTTTATTTAAAAAATAATTTCATGTAGTAATATGTGCGTTAATAAGAGCAAACGATTACAATTGATGATGAGCATTGTAGTAAGGTTTATGTCATGTGTTATGTTTATGTACTATGTGTGTGTGATTGACAGAAATAGACAGCTCAGCACAACGAACTATCTAATAAGCCCCCTTCCTGAAGAATTAATATTGTTCTTTTTAACTTTTCTAAAAAGAAGGATTGCGATTGCTTCCAGCATTGAAAGCCCTTTTTCAAACAAAAAAATTAGGCCTTTTCAGTACAAAAAAGTGGTTTAAGGAAATTAAATCACCCCCAAATTTTATATAGTTCATTTATTAAAAATTGTAAGTATATTCTTAAAGACTTAAAAATTCAAGATGTTTGTATCGTTATGAAAGATAAGAAATTTGCTAAATTTAAATGTAAACCCTTTAATAATGATAAATTACTTATATGCACAATGTGTAATATAAAGCAATAGCAAAATGTCAATCACTCCATTGCGATTTTTAGTCTTGAAATATTTCAGATAAGCATTTGGGAAACATTAGCTTTAATGGATTCTGTAGCTAAAGGCTGAAGAATGCGATTTGCTCCAATATTCCTTGGCTCCACACTACTTGCCACTGGAAACCGTAAAGGACTTAGCGATGGAAGAAAAGGTGCCATTACAGAACGAGAGGTTTTAGATGAAACGGTGCCAAAGTCCAAGTTGTTGATGTGAAAAAAAAAAGCCTCACTAATATAAAGTAATAGTTTATTTTTCTAAGCGGGCTTAGGTGCTCTAGTTTGTGTTCTTATCATCATTTTCTTTCAAACACCTTTTCATCAATTCTTTTAACCCCCAACCCTAATGTAGCCACATCGTCGGATCCCAAACACGCTAACTCTTTTTGCAGCGCGCTTTCTACTAAAGTGGTATCTTACTTTCACATAGACCTTAAAGACATTTTCTGCAATAAAAGTTATAAAGTTCAATTATTAAACAACTCACAGGACCACATAACGTGTGTTTCGTGTGAAAACAGAGATCGAAAATGAGCACTATTGAAATACTTTTTCACACGGCAAGTACAAAAAAGTTAGCATTCAAAGAGACAAAAAAAATCTGTATTGTAGTAAGCGAAAGCCGTTTTCATCAGAATATCTTTAGTACACAGCGAGTCTCCTGACAAAAAATCTTGCAGAATTTGCCATACTGGACGCGACAAGTGTGTAGGACACAGTAAGAATATGTGCTGACAGCGCTATCTGCAGCTGTGTTCTAAGCGATGGCCCGGAGTTATATTTGACACTTGACAGTTGAATACGTCAGTTAAAACGAAGACCATAGCGTTCTGTCTCAGTAGGAGGTTCGCTTACCCAGGTATCTCAGTTAATTAAATTATTTTATTAAATTCATAAATTATTTTCATTATCATTATATTTTATGATCATTATTTTATGAGAAGTTTTATTTCATTGGTAACAGTGCAGATCATAAGTAGGAGTAGATTAGATAAGGCGCCACAAAATTCGCTACGATTTTCCGGAACCTTTATTCCGCACAACCCTATTATTTTGTTTAAATTCGATCATCGTTTTCTCAAACCACGTATATCACATACTTATAAATTCTATGTTTAAATGGCAATTTAAAAAAATAAAGAAAAAAAGTAAACTGAAACTGGAGATTTGTTTGCCGAAAGCCGACATATGTACATACAAATATTAGCATGTCCATAGGAATCAAGCAAACCCTACACAATACTGTGAGGTTCAATTTAAAACTTGCTTGGCAATTTTTGTTTATGCCAAGAACGAATAAACAGCTGTTAGAATGAAGTAGGCCAAATCAAAAATTTTAAGAAGAGGTTATTGCGCTAGATTCCATGCGGATTTCCCGGGTTTAAGTCTTGCTCTCAGCTCGTAGCGTTTCTCTTTATTCAAGTCTTTTCGTTCACTTTTGATGATCTTACAATTTGTTGACAGAATTGTGTGTAATGAGAGGACACTCTCTGAAGGCCAAAGTACTCTGCAAAAGACTCCGGGCGCCAATGATCTTAGATGTTGACGCGCTTTAAATTAGGGGGGGGATAAAAGAACCTATCGATAATTTTAACCTGCAGCGTATAATGTTCGTTTTGGCTATTCATAAATTATTTTAGATATTTGTATGAAAGTCAAATTATCAACTAATAGTTAATTTCTTCATTTTTCGCTTCTCAGAAGCACTTAACCACAATTCAGAAACTAAAATTATTTTCAATGAAAATTCAGTATAAACCCCCCTCTCTGGATTTGCGTTTGCATTCTGTAAAGTTACATTTCCAATGCAGCAGTAAGAGAAAGCTTTTATTTGAGCCTTTATTTATTTTTTATTTTGAATTTAGGTTTTCTCCGGGAATACTTGTTACTCTTTTAGAAAGAAAGATGAAAAAAAGGTTAAATTAATTTTACTAGAAGCGTCATCTGCTATCAACGCTTTGTTATTACTCCACACTATCCATCCAACTTGTAAGGCGCCAGCTCCTCCTCTCTGTCCATCTACCACCTGTGTCTCATCGGCAATCTTAGCCTTCCTATTGGGACACATGATATGTACAAACCAGCGTACGTATTTCTCCTCTGACTTTTCTTCAGCTTTTGTACTCCCAGATTGTCTCATATAGTATGTGTCGACTGGTCATCCCATCAGTCTTTCTAAATCAGTATTCTCTGACTGGTTTTTATGTATTTTATATTTAAACATTTTTGTTTTCTGGACACTTCTTTATTGTTGAAAAAGCCCTTTCAGGCCGCATTGAACATCTGTCTTCAGTACTTATCCTTTCTAGAATCTCCATCGCTATTCAAAACTGCTTTTGATCCATACAGCTACCCTTCCAGTTAAAACAAAGTAACAGACCTAGTCTAAGACCAAAATATCCAATTCCGAATCTGAGCAACTTAACAATAGTAGTCATCAAGCATCGAAGTCAAATAGAAAAAGCACTTCCACCGTCAACCTATTCCGACCAAAGATCCTGTACCCAACCTCTTCACAAACAATAGGGTGTCCTATGATCTTAAAACTAGAGAACATTGTTCCACCCAACTCGCTAACTTTCTTATTCTCCAAGATAATCACCTCATTTTCCAGGATATTCAAATTATAAATAAAGTATCGGCCGTTGTTAGCCAATATTGACAGATAAACGGCAAATACTACGAGAGAATACTTAAAAGAAGTGACATTGACGTTGACTAGGCTAAAGCTGTTCTATTGCTGTATGTTGTTAGTGATCAAAATTACTTCACACCACTATGCAGATTTTTTTTTAACTTGCAATCATATGCTGGCGTTAATCGTCATTTACAACCAATGTTTTACTAAAAAATCTTTTAACTGACTATCAAAAATTTTGTCGAAAAACTAGTTGCCAGTCTGTTAAGTTAGATATTCCACCATATGTTAAAAACAAAACAAGGTATCAGTTCCAGGAACTTTAATGTTTTTTTCTCCTTCTATTTTTTATAATATATATTCTTAGTTCTTCAAATATTTCTTTTTTAAAAAGGAACACACTTCGTGTACTGTTTGCTACCTAAACGAGTACCACTAGTTTTGCATATTTGAATAATACATGAGTAACAGTTTCCCAGTAAAAGTTATTTTAAATGGTATCTCTATTTGAAGAATCTACTTCAATTTAAATATTCGATTTCAAACTTTAATGGGGAGTAGCCGTGACTTCTGGATCTCAGTGCAAAAATAGTACCCTACCACACCTACCACCATGTCCGCTTCCTTTGAGGAAATTTTAACGTTGAAGAAAATTTATAACTTTTAATGATTAAGGTAAGACAAAGTCATTAGCTATGTTTTAGGGTAGCTGTAACATGGATCTAGGATGACTCTAGTATTCCACGACAGTAGCATTGTACAGATCAAACACGTTTATAACATTTGAAGTAGGTTAGAGTTGTTTTATCCCAGTGGTCAGTTAGAGCAGTAAATTCTGGGATAAAGAGAAGATTATTTTAGAGTTTCAGTCCTAATTGAAGCTAAAATTTAAGAATGAGTGGTCATTTTTGTACCTTTGCAATTAAGAAAACTTGAGAATTTTTTATCTTTGATACGTTCTGTTTGGAAACAATTCAGAATTGTGATACGGTGAAGATGACCTGTCCTTGAGCGAGGGCAACTCTTTGTGTTAATCCGTTACCTAGTTAGTACATTTCTACTGCCAAAACTGGAGAGTAGTACAACACGAGTTAGGTAACACAGTAAGTAAATCCACTTCTTTGTAAATACTGATGGTTTTTAATTTAACATATGTGTGGTTTTATTTGATTGGGCGAAGTTGTATGACGTATTATGATGAGAAGTGACGCTGCTCATTCCGCTTATCTAACTCACACAACGCATCAGTTCTGGAAATAGGAATAACAGCGCGAATTAAATTAAACTGGCAACCATTATTCATTCAAATGATCATAGCATCCATTAAGTATAAATTTCCTGCTTAAGACATATCCATTATTCCAAATTTTTCTAATAACAAAACATATGGTGCCAACACTCTTGTTGAGTCACGCCAAGGAGAGATGGAAAAAGGTTTGGTTTCTTCCTCAAAGAAAGAAAATTATTTCGGACGCCACGTAGTCAAAGATATCTGAAGAAAAGATAATCTTGACAAGTTTCGAAATTAACTCCAAGGATGTCTAAGGAAGGATCACTTTGCGGTAGGAAAGGAAATACCTCTGCGGGTTAACGGAATTGGTTAAGTAAGATGAAAGCAAAAATTAAAAAACCTGTTAGAAAAACTAAAATATAAAAGCTGTATTTAAACTGAAAATATCGTCATAGAAGAAACAAAAGAAGATAACGAAAAGAAACAAAATAAAAGAAAGACCTTTAATCTAATTTCTTTTTTCTATAATTCGCATTTACAGACAAAATTAGTTCAAGTTACGCAAGAACATAATAATCAAGTATGAAAAGTGACTGTCTTACTTAAAGTAGAAGTATGTGTACACCTGTACCCATGGCCAAACTGTAGACCGAAATTTTGTACTTTAAACAGCTGAACTGGCCAAGCTGGGAGTCGAAATAGAGATATGAATCCCGTTGTTTATTGCAGTCCAATGGCAGTTAGAGGCTTCATAAGTGATAAAATATACATAGTCAAAAGGTACAGCCTATGCCATCTAGCGGATTTTTTGGTTACAACTTAAACAAACTGGGAAAATATCCTACAAAAGTGTTGTAATAAAAGTGCATTATAAAGGAAATCGATACATCCGTCTTTAGCTAAATTCAAAAAGTTACTAAGTTACTCAAAAAAGTACTAAATAAAGTTGAAAGTTTACTATACTCAAACTTGAAATTCCAGAAGTGCTTTTATGTTCTTTAATTACAGTAAGCTGTTTTGAAGGGTCACTTTAGAGACAAGCTTTTTAAGATAATAGTTCCATGATAATTCCTCGTAAAACAAATTTTACCTGAAATACATTTCAATTGAAAGTGATAAACATTTAGGAGGGTAAATAGCTAACGAAGTTTAAAGAAAAACGTTGGAGCCAATTTCGAAAAAATCGTAAAAACTTGAAATTGACGTTATTAAAGTAAATTCTGACAGACCGATTTCGACTAGAACTTTCTTTTGAGGAAGATCTGAGCTACTGCCAACTTTTCTAGTTACGTTGTGTCTCTTTTACTGTTGTAAGTAAGAAACATATCTCCAAATTAAGATGTCTGAGAAATAGAATCTGAGAGGATTTATGGGAGGATATGTTCTTCTTCAATTCCTGGTAGATCCCCAGGTGTGTAAATCTTCGTTAAATGATATCACTGACAGTCACGGGCTTCAACTTCTTTCGGTACCAAGTGGAGACTGTTGGCATCGTGTTGACTTCACCGTGGTAGGATGTTTTACGTAATTTCCGGAATGTTTTTTTTCATCGGAAGCCTTAACCGTGATCTTCGCCTAGTTTGGTACTTTTAGTTCAAACATTTTTTTCGGAAAAGGACTGCTATGGGGTGATGTAAGGCTCCCTTCTTTTCAGAGAATTGTGATTGTTTAAAGGTTCTTAGACGTCTTTTTTCAAAAATGTGGTTTATTGCTGCTAATCTAATATTGTAATGAAGCAAGCTAAGAAATTGCTGCTAGTATCGATATTATTTTAATGCTGGGAGTAAAGAGGTTCAGTGGCTAAATGATTCAACTGGATTTATTTTTGAAATTATGTAGTTTTTGCTTTATTTTATTTATTTATTTTTTGCAGATAAGTTAGAGTTCGACATGGAGACACTATCTGAAAATCTGAGCGGCCCGAGTCGAGCTTCGCAGCCTACTGACCGCCTAGAGAACACACTCTTCTCCAAGGTGCTGGTCATCTATACAGGTGGCACCATCGGCATGCTCAGTGACCCAGACAAAGGTAATATAATCAAGCATTTGTGTATATGAAAGATTAGAAATTATTTTCTTTCAGTGTATCAGCGTAATTGTGAAACATCTATCGCAGACAGATTAAACTTTTAAAAAAAGAAGAAAGTAATGCTTATATTTTCAGGCAGCATTAAGTAAAGCTAACAAATTAGTGACGTGGAGGGAGGCGACTGGAAAACATACGTCGCTATTAATTTCTTAACCATTAAATAAAGTCAGACCAGAAATCGAACCCAGTTCCACTATACTCTTAACTTTGAGGGCAAATTTTAACATATAGACTACATAAGATCTTAGTCCCAATCAGCCAAGCGGAGGTATCATTTCATGGCTTTTCCGGTTTTTAGATAATTTATTTTAGTATTGAAATTTTTCACAAAAAAGTAGCAACATATTATTTTGACATCCTATCGCTTTAGGTATTTTTCTGAAAACATTGATCTTATTGAGATTCTTAGGGGAGCTATGACGACGTCATCTTCTATCCACATTTTCGAGCCTATATAAAATTGAATGAGTAAAAGTTCAAAATTTGAAAGAAGTTGGAAAATTGAAAAGAGAGTAACAAAATAATGTGTGTTCGTTGGTTGCAGGTTTGGTGCCGGTGAAGAAGAAACTCAAGGAGACGTTATCACAAAATCCACTGACCCATGACAGGGAGTTTGCCCAGCTATACCTGAGTCAAGAGTATAACCAACGCTACTTTGTACTGCCGTAAGTGATTCAACTTTCTTGTGCTGAGTGTTCGTAGACAGAACAAGTAAAAACGTTACATTTCAGAGAGGGGGGGTACTTTCTGAGTAGTTCACAGAATTATAGTTGAAGGGATGCAACGAACTTGGCGATTAAAGTCGGAGTAAAGGATTAGTTTGCCAATCTGTTACTTTCTGTATAATGATAGACCTAAAACGATCTATGGTGTTTTATTTATTTTTTTTAGGACTTAAGGCGCGTCAACATCTGAGGTTATTGGTGCCCGGAGCGTTTTTCAGTGCACTGCTGGCCTCTAAACAGTGTTCTCTCGTTAAAGGCAAAACTGTCAATCGCCGAACAGTGAGTGTAAGAAGCCCCTAGAAAGAGAAAAATCTAAGGGTCAGCAGCTGGATTTGAACCCGGATCCTTTGCCTAGGAATCCTGTGATCGTAGATTAGATCCTCCAAGAATTACAGACTCCTGAATATTTTCTTGGTGTTTATAAGAAGATTCCACCTTGAAAACCAAAAACATTTACAACTAATTTAACTTTTTTTTTTTTTTTTTTTTGACCGAACTAATCCTTTTTTGCAGCAAATCTAATGCTTGGTTCTAGCAAATTAATATTCAAACAAATTGATAATTGATTAACCTTTCAACCACTGAGCTGCTGCGTTTTCTCAGTTGATGATAAATTTTTTAGATGGATCGAAGGAAAGAGTCGTATTCTGTACGAAATCTATGAATACGAAGAACTGCTAGATTCGTCTAACATGTCGTTCGACAACTGGCGCCAGATAGCTATGGATATTTATGTAAGCGTAATCTGCTGTTACCTTTCACATTTAATTTCTCTTACTAAACTAGATCGTATCAATTTTTAGAAAGAATCTAGAAAAACCATTATAACTATTATAATGGACATGTGTGTTCAATATGTATCATAATAAACAAAAAATCGCTCTAAGTTGAAACATATTTCGATTAAGTTAATTCAGGGGATCCGACTCTGACTTGCAAATTAAAAGTTGTACTAGAACTGTAGTAGGATACATTTAGAACATTAATAACATATTCACAAGCGATAATAAAAAAATATTGTACTTTTTTATTAAAACAATTTTTTTTATATATCCTATTAATATTTCTAAAGTAAATGAAAAGTGCAGATTACCATCTGTTGCAGAGTAACTACAATAATTACGAGGGGTTCGTGGTGCTGCATGGCACCGACACTATGGCGTACACAGCGTCAGCTCTCTCTTTCATGTTGGAGAATCTCGGCAAAACTGTGATTGTCACTGGTTCGCAGGTAACTACAGTAATAATTATGTTCAGTGCACTGATGATGTATTTACTTGTCAAATTATACATGTCACAACATGAAGTGAAATAAAGATTATTTCCCCAGTTTGCCAATACCTATTGGAAATGTGTCATACACTTTCTGTGTCAACCGTCAGCATGTTAACGCAAAGAGCAAAAACAAAGATGTTCATACTCATTACATATAAAGCTTCACAAAAAAACTGTCAGAGTGCAGCTGACTAAATAAATATATCTACCGTACTATTTATTTGATATAGTAATCTGCAGCTGCAGTAAATGTTGTGCGATGGTCCGTAAAGAGAATATACAAGCGAATGATAAATTGTAGATCCCAATCTTTCAAGTGATCAGCGACGGCCGAGACAACTTCATCTCTTCGCTAATCTTGGCTGGACATTACACAATTCCCGAAGTGGCTGTCTTCTTTAACCATAAGTTATTCCGTGGCAACAGAGTCACCAAGACCAGCGCCGACAATTTCAACGCCTTCGATTCCCATAACATGATTCCTCTGGCTACAGTCGGTGTAGCGATTGAAGGTAAGCTACTATGATTTTCGCTGGAGAGCACTCATAACATTGCTAATAAGTATTAATAATTAATTTCTTGCGATATATTTAATGTATCAATTTCATTTTTTTAATTATTTTTTTACTATTTCTTCTTAGCTCTTTTCTTTTCGCTTGTCCTATTTAGAATAGGTTTTTATTTTCTTTTCCTTCAATTATGTGTAAGAATTACGATTTGTTAAACGTTCCAAATTCATTTTTCACCGAAATTCGTATTTTGACGACCTTAATTTTCGTGTTCCCATAAACGAAGTTTTTATGTATAAACTTAAGTACTAATTCTAAGGTTAAAGCTAAAATACGCTTGCAGAAATAACTTAAGTTAGGATTTAACAGGGGGGGTTCCCTTAAGACTTCCTTATTTTGTAATTCATTTCGTCTTATTCTTTTTTGTTCTGTTTTTTATGGCAACTTATTATTTGCATCTGAAATTCGTATATAACTGAGTTGTAAATAATTTATTCATACTATGTTTCATTTGGATGAATCTCACAGAGCTAACGATGCGTTTTTTAAATTTATGTGCTTTTTTTTATGTTCTTGCTGGTAAATTTATAGTTCTGTTAAACTCATTTTTACTGATCTATAATTACATAAGTAAGTTCTTATTTAAAGTGTTATTTTATAAATAATTTCGCTTTTAAGATTTTTGGTACTTTTTTTTTTTTAAGTTATCATGTTTTTTGGATCTATTACTTTGTTTAATCGACGACTTTTTTTTTTATCAATGAGGGAGACTAATGGAAAATAAATAAATAAATAAAAAACGTTGATAGAGTCTAATATAATATGTTCGTCTTAATAAATTTGTAAGCCTTTGTGATTTTTTCAAATAAAAATTGCCAATTCTATTTTTTCGTTATTCATTCGTATTCATTTCATTTTATTAATAATTCTGGGTTTTAGTTAACGAAAATATTATCTTAAGGCCGGACGCTATTGCCAAATTTCAAGTGAACACCACGCTAAATCCAAATGTTGCTATTCTGCGGCTGTTCCCCAATATTTCTTTGGATGTGGTGAGTACTAACTTGCTGAGGAATAGCTTTTGTAGTTGGGAGAAAAACCTAACTTTTATTGTCCTACTTATCCGTATTGTCTTCATTTTGCAGATAAAAACCTTCTTCAGCTATCCAATTGAAGGAGTTGTAATCCAATCGTATGGGGCAGGCAATATGCCCACCAACCGTAACGGCTTTTTCGCTTTGCTTTCTGAAGCTTCCGCACGAGGAGTGATCATAATCAACTGCACCCAGTGCCTCAAAGGGTCTGTGCACTGTCTATACGAGACCTCTAAGGTGCTGTTTAATTATTACTGATATTCCTAACAATATACTAGTACTTCGCTCGAATTTAATTAACTATGCATGAAAATATAAGTGGAAAGGTTCTCCCTAAAGTATTGTAATATACGTCATTTTATTTAATTGTTCTATTTTGAAAGAGCAATATAAATCTCCAGGCCAACGCCTCTAGTGCTTTAATCTTCTGGAAAGCCAGTGTTGAGAAAGAAGGCAACTTGTATGATTTGTGAGGAATCGAGAAATTTCGTTCGTGTAGCGGGGTTTTAATTGATTTACAAGAAGAATGAGAGAGGACCTTAATGGAAAGTTAAAGTAGAATCAAAGATAGGAGATTGGTTACTTTCCGAAGGCGTCTAGATTGGAATGATTGAATATGGATGTTGGGAATTGGATTGCTAGAAACTCGCTCATATGTTATATGTTCATAACGGTTGAATGCCCGCTGATATTTTACGAGAATACATTTTTTATTTTTCAATAAGCTTACGAGAATTGTTCAAGCATAGAAACAAGTTTTTGACATTTAGTTATTTTCCGTCTCTTAAGCCTGGTATGTATTAATAGCAAACTCTCTTAGCCGAATAGATTGTGGTACCATGGAAGAGGATAGGAAAGGGTGACGCGGCTGATTCTGAAGTATATGTATTTATATTTAGTGTTGTTGATTTCAATTTCTCTTGTGAGCCAAGTTACCAAGGATGTTTTGTAAAATGGAGAAGAAGCTGTACGTACCATGACTCGGAGGTTGCGAGTCTGTGGATCATATTTCTAAATCAGTATGAACTGCGGAAATTGTAGCATGAATGGGTGTGAATTATTCAACAGATTGTTTCTCTAGTTGTTTGTAGAAGCGGGTGTGCTTTCTGGACACGACATGACCGCGGAGGCTGCTCTCACCAAGATGTCCTACGTACTGAGCAAGACTGACTGGAGCCTTCAAAAGAAGAAACAGGTACCTTCCAATGTTTTATTGGGTTAGTGCAATGTGACTATACCGAGCCTCTGTTGAGAATTAGTCTAATATCTCAATCCACACTTGCAGGCCATGATGAGAAGTATCCGAGGCGAGTTGACACAGCCACCTGATCCAGAGCGTGAGTATAACAGCCTCTTGCAGAATATCTCTCAGTTCCTGAATCTTACTCATCCAATAGAAGTACAAGGATTACAGTCGGCTATATCGCATGTCTTACTGTCATCTTCTATTTTTCACAATGATTTAAATAGATTAGTCAAGTTATGCGACTCGGTAGGTATCCAGATATTAGATATCTTCTACGCAGTGAAATTAACAAAGCTTTTTTTACTTTCCTTTTACAGGTAAATTATTTATCCGGAATTGACACATTATTTTCCAGCTTAAAAGACTTTTCCGAAAGTTGCTCATACGAGTTTACTTGTTAAATCTTAGTGTACTAAATACACACTGAAGGCCTAACACTTTTATTTGAAAAAATTTTCCCTGGGATTTTTTTTTTTTTGAGGTGTCAGCAGGGAAGCACAACCATAAGCAGGCCACTAAAGTGTTACTTTAAACAATATACGGTTCTGAAGACCTATATGATATTAAGGTAGAGTTAAAACATAGATAGCTTTAATGAAGCTATCTATTTGAAGAAAGTTGGCTATAAGTGCACTGCGTGTGTGTACAATGATTCTTAATGGGTTTTCTATAAATTTAAGGTACTAAGTACCTGCTTACCGGAGAAACTATCATCAAATTTTATTCTGCAGTTGCTCATAGTTTTTTTTATGTTGCAATTGCAGGGCATCAACATACATGCAGTAAACTCAGACAACAGGTCTCTACTGCACCTCGCGGTAGGCGGCAGCCACATAGACGTCATCAAGTTTCTGCTGCTGAAGGGGTTGTCTGTACATACTAAAGATAGGTAACATTCAACTAGCAAAAATGTAGTACACAAGTGATTCTTAATTGGTCAAAAAATTAATTTTAAATTTGTTACAGTTATGGGCAGACAGCACTTACTGAAGCCATTCGCCATGAAAGACAAGACGTTGTGGAAATTTTAGTTGAAAACGGAGCGAATTTAGAACTAAACACGTTGGGCGACTTCCTGACTAGGTAAGCTGGCTCGCAACGAAACTACTTATAAAATCAAGATTCAGAAACAATTCCAAGTGTAAAAAAAATGTTTAGCCTTGATCTTTGTGGATTGCAGTGAGAGAAAGTCGCTGTTTGTTTAGATCTGTGGTTGTTATAGTCATTACAATATTTAATCACGCTGAATGGTTCTTTATGCTTATCTTTTAAATAGATGTGCAGCAAATGGCCATCTAAAAAGATTGCAGCTGTTTGAAATAGCTGGTGCAGATCTGAACACAAGGAATAAAAGCGGCAGAACTGCCCTGCATGAGGTAGGTAAAACAGGTGTTTACTAGCTTTTTGGCTCCATTCAATTTCAAACTCTGTATTCTTCGCCCTGTGTAAAGTAGAATACGTTAATACAAAATAACTATCCCAAAAAAATGCGTTCGAAAGAAAGGGAAAACTACCAGAAAACCAACTTCGTAAATACATTTATAATACTGAGGACCCAAATAATAAGTGAATTGTTTGGCAATAATGGGGCAACGAGTTTCTTTGGCGTCACCCAGTTTTTCGAATCTCGGTAGGAGCCTCCACGGTTTATTGGCCATTGGCAGCATCATCTCAAATCGGTACTTAGACGCTTGCATCATAAATCTACCGAATGTTGTCTGTTACACTGTAGTACGCGTCTTTTATCATTTGTGCACAAAAAATCACATGCCCTCTGAAGGCCTGTTTTTGTTGTGATCTCCCAGCGAAGAGTTTCGGTTTCAATCTAAGCCCTCAGACTTCCCCATTAATAGGATGGATGATGTTTGTGTACACGTAAGATAAAGCTAAATTAAGAAATTAAATTAATACTTAAGTGTTGAATTTTATATAAAAAACGCACATGATTTTGGTATTGGATTCGTTTCCCGGTCTAGGTCTTTGATTTTATAGAGTGGTTAATAAGAAAAATTTATAGTAAAATACGTTTGATATCGTCTCCATCCACGACACCCATTTTGGTGATTGGACGTATGATCCGCCTGAAAAAGTAAGCATTACTTTACTTTTATTTGCTTAATAGAAAAACACCAACTTTATAAGTGTTTGTTCCCTTAAGAAGGCCCAACCACATTTAATAGTAATAATAAGAGAAGGGATTAGCTGAGTAGTCAGCGAATACTGGATTCCATCTCGGAAATCACGTGTTTGCATCCAGCTGCTTCTTAGGAGTTTCTTACAGCTCACTCTCCGGTGATGGATATCTCTAACGAGAGTGCAATGAAAAAATGAAAATAATCATGGAACTAATATTAATCGTAATTTTGATAGGCTTGTCTGCACAACAAGGCTAAAATTGTCAGGTACCTGCTTAGCAAAGGGGCTAATAAGATGTGCGCAGACACGTTGGGAATAACACCACAGGATATCTCCACTAAATTGCAAGATCCAGAGATTCTCACTATGATGTCAGCAGACCATAACAATCACCGATCTGGTCCATAAGATTCTTCAGTTCTGCAGCTCTACTGCTGTTTGTGAATTAATTTACCGCCGATGAAGTCTAATGCTAAATTACCAAATATAGCCAGTTGGAAACTTGTATAGTCTGCATTGAATCAGAGTAATATAGATCTGAGGCGCTAATGTCCATGTTTTCGATACGTCATGTATATATTTATATATATAAGTATACACACATATATATATTTATATATATAAGTATACATACATTTAAAACGCACCAATCGCTAATAACTTTTTAGGAAAGCGGATGTTTTTTAACTTTTAGAATATGTTTTTATTGGTCTAGTTTTCATATTTTCCACCCCCGATGTTGTATCTTCATTTTTGGCGGAGGCTAAAAACCCTATTGAGGTTTCATAAGGACCACTGGTTTTGACAAAGTTTGTAAAAACTACATAAAAAATTGGAAAAAATGACGTTGACCCCGTTTCGATATCTCTAATATTTGTCGAGATATTTAAGATCAAATTTACTATTTTATCAACTCGTGAACGGTTTTCAATATTAATTTTCCACCACAAATACACGTTTTGGGAGGTCCTCTAACTGCGAAAATGTTATTTGTGACTCAAAAAACAAAAATAATAATAATTAAAGATTTTAAAAATGTAGTCTAATGTAATGGTTATGGATGAGTCAGAATAAATTTGTTTTATCATCAAATAAAAGCAACTAACACATCATTTTAATGTACCCCGTATGCAAGACTTCTTGACCTGTGATTGTGGTAAAAATGAAGATACAGCATCGGGGGTAAAAGATTTGAAAACTAGACAAAAAAAAAACATATACTTTACTTCGTGGGTTTTTTCGAAATTCCGTTTTCCTAAAAAGTTATTAGCGATTGGTGCGTTTTAAATGGATCACCCTGTATATTTATATATATGAAAGCTTTTTATTTTATTTTTTACCAGTTTTTTATTTTAGTACCACGAGAGTTTGTTAAATACCTTACTGATTTAGACTGTTAACACTATGTATATACCAAAAAATGTAACTAGATCTTTTAAAAAATGCCTAATGTAAACAGGTCTATAAAATAATACATTGAGCGTTTATTTATTTTTACTTTTTTGTATTACCTTCGAGGTCATAGCCATTATATCGTAGATATGTAATGAGTTCAAAAATATATTTGTAATAAAATATATGTTTTCATATGAACAATAATAATTAAAATGAGACAAAAGGGAACAAAGAAAAATTGAAAGGAGTTTTAAATACTAAACTCATTACAAATAGAAACAGCGTAATCTTTAAATGAGTATTCCAAGGATGTAATTTTATACATTATAACTAACTTGTAAATAAGAATAAAACAATAAATAACTTTAAGTTCATTGATTTAATTTGTTCACCTGTGTTTCAATTTGCGTACAGTCAATAAGAGCAAATATTAGTAGTATCTTTTTTTTTCTCTAGTATAATGTAAGAAACCTAGGCGTTAAACATGTTTATGTTAATATAAAAAACCTAATTAAAAACCTGCTTAATGTCTAATTTTATTCGAATAATATATGTCTTTCCGGTGAAAAACGTCAGTAGAAAATGTGCACTGTTGCAATACTTAAATCATCCTTCAAATCACGAAGAGTAAAGTAAATGTATCACTGCACTAGTTATATCTAGAAATGGAAAAGAAGCTTTTTGGAATATAGGACTTAGATACGGGATGATTAAACATCACATTTCATTTCCAAAATTTCTATTATTCTATTGTACTTCATAGTTGAATTAACATAAGAACCAATAATTTCACACAACACAAACTTGTGTTATTTAATGTTTAGTTTACAAATCTAACAACAATATTGCAGCAATCACACGGACCCACTCAATTAAATATGCAGGAAAGTAGAAAAATTTTTAATGACTTTTGGACCCTCTACAGGCTTAGTAATGATCGCATGATGTAAATTTCATGTCAAATTTTTAGAACATTAGCTCCTGCAAGTACACAGCCCACGTGGTGGTGACTCAAAATGAGTCAGGCTGCATTGGAGAACACTGCATTAATACGATGCTGTTCTTCAAAGGTTGCAATAGACTTTTACAAGGCTTTTGTACCAAGAGAGTCTATTCTATTAGTTCCCTCATCGGTGCCTTGTCATGTTGGACACTTCTAGATAACTACGGTATGCTCAAGTGGCCAAGAATGTAATGAGTCTTTTGAGTTGAGTAAATCTATTAGTTTCCTCAGCCTTGAACCTTGACAGAGATTTTCTATTATTATACAGCTGCAGAGGTGGGCACGGTATGTTCCAGTGACCAAAAAAGTACTGAGAATTTTGTGACGAGAGATTCTATTAGTTTTCTCAGCGGCACCTTCCAGTCACGTTCGGTATGTTCTAGTAGCCAGAAAGTACTGAGCTTTGTGAGTCTATTAGTTAGCTTCCTTAGCGTAACCTTGACAAAGGTTCTCTATTAGATAGAGTGCAGAGGAGGCACGATAAGTATAAGTAGCCAAGAAGGAACTGACGTATGCCGAGAATCTATTAGCTAGCGAAAACAATAAAAAAGTTTATTTGTTAGATAGCTGCAGAGGCAAATGTTATAATTCAGTTGCCAAATAAGAAGTGTGTTATGTCGAGCCTAAGAGTTTCTTCAGTGGAACCTTTAAAAGGTTCTCTACTGATCAACTAAAAAACCCGCTGAAGAACATATAATGTTCGAATAGCCTAAAAACAAGTGAGACTTGAGTTATTTCATCAGTTCCCTCAACACAATTTTGCCACGTTGGGCAACTGCAGGAGAGACACAGTATGTTCGAGCAGTTAAAAAATCAATAAGTGCAACTTTAAATATTAGTAGTAGTAATAAGATCCTTGACCAGCAAGCACTTAATGTCCAAAAAAGTAGGATTATCTACAAGCTTACATTAACGATCAGGGCGAGGAAGTTATTTGTGGCATTTGAAATTTCACTGGTTGGACAAAAAAAAAAAATATTTCTCTTATCCATTGAAAAAGTAAAGTTACTTCAGAAAAATAAATAAAACTATCCTAAAAGTTTTAGCTAAATTGGAAGGGTGGCATTTTAAGGCCTTTGCATTTATTTTGCTTTTTAAATTTAAGGCAATCTTAAAAATTGATTCCGGTCAATTTGCTTTTAATGTACAGACCTATATACAACTGATAGTTCTCTATATACAGAAAGGGAATTCACACATTCTTAAATTTCTACAAGTAGATAGTGAGCTTTAGTACTGTGGTGTCGAACTTTGAGATGAGTTCGGAGTAAATGACTGCTGGGCTAAGAATAGTTTCGACTATCGCATCCACTTACACAGTCACCTACACACCGTATCAACCAAAAATTGTAAAAAAAATAAAATAAAATAAAAATAAAAAAATAACAATTCTAAAAAAAGAAACCGAACACTAAAGAAATAAAATCTCTCTTAAGAATAAAGCTAAAACAAAAATAGTACAGACTCGTCTAATTAATTAAAGATTGTAATCCTGCAGGTAAATTATATCCTTTTGTTCTGCAGAAAATAACCCCTCCTGAAATGAACAGAAAACAAATTAATTAAATTTTATATCGAATTAAAATTGAAAAAAATAGCTAATGAGCATTTCATAGTGTGTCATGACGGAAAAAATAAAATCTTTGATTTAATCGGTCTCAGCACACTTTATTTTTGTATCCGTGACCGGTTTCGGACTTTCGAACGGCCTCCGGGCAGTGTTCTCTCGCTACAGAAACATTGTTCATGACCTGCAGCTGAATTCGAATACGGAATCTCCGCGAGGGAATTCAGTGACTAAACACTGAGCTAAATCCCTTCCCTTTTGTTTATTAAATGTAAATTTTATTTACTGTGTAACAGAAATTGCAATTTAAATTTTTTCTTTGAATACAATAAATTTGTCTACCTAAAAATTATTTGTAATGACGAGTATCCATTAACCAAACTTAAATGAAAAAGAAAAGGTCAACAAGCAATCAACACAAATACGAAAAAATAGGTCCGACTTAACTGGCGAAGATAGCTTAGATCTTAAACAAAGTTTTCCTCGCAACTCCCTTCAGACTAAAGGATTCATTCATTCTAGATAATGCCGCTACTGAGTTACGTGAGTGTAAACAGATCTTGTGGCATATAATCAAATGAAACTAAGCCGAAAGCTAAATAAAAAAACTCGTTTTTCAAATGGTAGTTCCGGCAATGAAATAGTTTTGAAACTGAGAAACCAGCTCACCGTCACTAGAGGTTGCCTCCAGGCTCCAGTTCCTGCTGCCTCATCACCATGGCCGCTTCAACCAGCACTCGCAGACATCGGTATGGGTCGGAATCGCTATTGTCTGAATTACTGCATTCACTCTGAGACGAACTCGGTGAGCGTTCGTAAGGACTGACAACTATTTCCGCTTCCGCATGGTGATCGCTGATGATGCCGTTAGTACTGTCGATATCGTTCTCATTTTTATCCACTCTGGAACAGGTACATATCTAACATTAAAGACAGAAGAATTCTCTTTACCTACGACTTTTGCAGCTCCAATAAGACTTTTTTTTTTTTTTAAATTAAAGATAAAAGTAAATAATAAGCATTGGTGGGGTTCGAATTTCCAAGTTTCCAAGAAGCAGTAAGAGAAAGCGAACGAAAATTCATCGAAGACTACTTACGAATCCTCACTCGTTGAAAGATCTTGCTCAGCTTCCAGATACTTCTGGTTGTACTCTGTCTGCAGGGGAGTTACACGCGACGCCAAGGTGTGCTTGCCCCGGCGCGTGTACTGCCGAGGATCTTGGCCGTCCTCACGGATCATTTGCGGCAGTATTCTACGTCTCGCGTTTATAAACCAATTGCACACCTGAAATAAACATTAAAGGTTAAAAACCAAAAGTGATAGGACTTAATTAGCTGCAGATAAGAGTATAAGTTAAGAGTATTCCATTGGTATTTTAATGAAGTTGCAGAAAAAATGGATGGAATTTTCAGCGTTCTAACATTCACATCTTCTTCCAACTTTGTCATTTTAGTAAATGTGAGTTTCTTTCAAATATTCTAGATTCACTGCACTAATACGATACTTATGAGTAAAACGCGACCTGCTGTTTTCTTTAAAAAGATCTTTGCTTGAAATTTTATAAATAAAATTAATAGGTCAACATGTAAGTATTTTAGTGAGCATAAAACTTTAAAGAAATTAGACAGAGCCGATTTTCTTCCTATTCGGAACTTTTATCAAAAAATTGATACTTATCAGTGCTGACTCGTGGTTACTTAGGTTGCACCTAACTTAAAATTAAATGAACAATTTTGAAATTTTTCAAAACCATAATATCATAACACTTTACTTCATACACTCACATTCAACAATGGTCACAATGTAATTTATTATTAGCATTTCATATTACAATCATTTTTAAAAAATGGATTTTACTTAATGAAAGTAATAATAGTGCTTGTGATACATTATTTGTTGAAAGTTATTTAAAAACTTAAGTCACAGGAAAGCACACCTGGCTATCTCAATGCCTTTTATCAAAAGAGTTCTATCATGAAAATATCTGATTTCAATAAGAAATTATAATATTATAAAAAAAGCAGGATACCTGAAGTAGCGTTAAGTTAGCCTCACGAGAGAGCATCGACTTCTCAATGTCGCTGGGATAGGCATTATATCGATGGTCGAACAGCCACCTCTTCAGAACTCTTACTGACTCATCTGGAAGATTGCCACGCTTTTTCCGGATACGAGCGCTTCCCATATTGTTTACAGTCAGTCTTCCGTTTGAACTGAGAGCTGTGGCAACAACAAATCGGAACCAAATCAGACTTCCATTTGAACCATATCATTTTATAGAATAACGTACTGGGAATACACATGGATACAAACGGAAGGGCGGACACCTTGCTTATAACTTTTCATTTATCACTGACGAGCACTCTGATTCAACAAAGAAAGAAGTAAGTCAATATATGCTCAATGGTCTAACTCAGGGGTGAGCAACCTTTTTAATCAATGGGCCAATTTAAATTTAAATTTTTTTTGGCGGGCCGCACATAGATTAACTCTTATTAATAATTTACGAAACGTCCGTATTGCATGTTTGAACAAGTCACCGACAAGTGTGTATCTCGTCACAAAAAAGTCGCGCAGACGTGGCGCGTTCATATTGCATGTTTAAAAACGTCGTCGACAAGTAACTCGCCATAAAAAAATATTTCGGTTTAGTATGTACTACCATTTTATTATAATTAATTTTATAACAATATATTGATGGGAGAAAGTCGATAAAATAAATTCAATTTTAGAAATGCTTGGCGGGCCGCAAGCGGCCCGCGTGTTGCTCATCCTTGGTCTAACTAAATATTCTTCAGAAGACTGTTCGCATCAGATGTGCGAAACATGATTTGGCACAGAATTTCTACTTATTCAATAATTTTTATGAGAAAATGATGTCTAGAAATTTTCTATAAGCGTTACATTGCGTCTAACACGGGAACAGTGCACTGAACCAAGTTTCATGAACCTTCAACACCATGCATATTGCGTCTAATGTTTCCAAACGTTATACTATAATGTTTAAACGTGTTGGGTGTTCCTAAAAATAGTTAGTTCAAAGTTTACTCTGAAGTTGTAACAAGTAACAGGCCCGCAACAAAATGGCAAAAATAAAAATCGAACTGCCAAATTAGGTGTCGGAAAGAAAAATTGTAAAAATAAAAAAAAAAATGAAGTTTTTCTTTTTATAGCCGAGCAAAGAAGTAACATGAGAGAGAGCTCTATTGTCAGAAGGATGGCTTTCAACTTTCAATCAATACTTGCTACAATTTGAAAATTCCTAAAACTTATATTAAATTGATTTTGTTTAATAAAATAAAATGAAAAAAAAACGGTACTATTTTGTACATCATATTAAATGAAGGTGCTATCCCACAACAAAGATAAAAGAAACAGACCGGATTAATATAAAGGATGTCACTAAAGTAATATCACAAATAAGTAGGGTGTGCAATTTGTTTGCATCCGAGTGTATAAGTAGTAACTTTGGTTAGCACTTACCCGGAGTTTCGCCCTCCATGTCTGACCAAGAATTTTCGCTTCCAGACATGGGGTCATAATTTTGATGCTTGCCCGGCTGCAAGTGCAAGTTGTTATAGTCCAAAAGAGCTCCAGAGGTCTGTTCACAACCACTGCCAGTACTAGCCGATAATTTATTATTTTTAATAATAGCCTCATTGTTAATATCAACTACATTATTCTCATTTTGATATGTCCCCTTTTTAGGCAAATAATTCTCTTTTGATTTTATGTTACTCAAATTTGGCTTTAGAGAAAATTTCTTTGAACGATTACTGTTGTAATATCGAATAAAGCCTGATTGCATTTCAAAATTTCTATGACTAGCTGGCGGCATGTGATTTGGCCTCATATTCCGAAATCTAAATATTTACCTGCAAAACATTTCAACAAAAATTTATTACCACAAAATCATACAAGTTTTTATCTATTTTAGACATGTACATACAGACAAGCTGTGATGAGTTTGAGTATAGAACACTGAGAAGCCCCCTTAATTATGATAGTTGCACTCGATGACAGGAAAGCTGACTGGAGATGAATGTTAAGATGAGCTCTGCATCGCATCGGCTTAGTGCCGTCATGACAGAAACTGGGCCCGAGTTTAATCTAAGTACTGGACATACAGGAGAAGCCCCCAAATAAGTTTAATGTTGGACTGTCGATGTAGCTCTGGGCCAGGGTGCAGTACCCTGAATTAAGTAGGAGGATACAATGAATGTTAAATTATAAACTTACGACATAAGTACTGTGGACGGCTGAGGCGTAAATACTGGGATCCGGCTATCTTACCGGCTTGAAATCTTCATTCCACGATAATAACCATACTAAGTTTTAAAACTTTTCTTGCTGCCAATGAAGTAAAAAGTATCCTGTCTAATTCACCAGAATTAACCAATAACAGATCATAACGTACTGATTGATCGTGGTATGAAATATCGGGTGAATGAGCCCGTGTACATCTAGTACTACTTCTAGTATAATAGCATGATTAATACGCACCTTAAACAGCAGTACTTAGAGGATAACTAAGTGGTCAGGTCAATACTCAAATTTGAACAATTATTAATTAAGTAATAAACAGTAAGTATTGAACACCTTGAGCAATACATTATACATGACACAATGGTTGGTTGTAAGCATAAAAATAAACTCACTAGTAAATTTTCCACCACTCTCCAGCGTTATCTTAGCTGTGTCTTAAACTGCCACAAATAAAATCGCCCTAATCAAGAAAGGTTCAAACAAACTATTAGGAAAATCTATATCCACTTGTTTAAATAAAACAAAAACAGAAAATAAAAACTGTATTTCACTGATAGTGCATTTTAAAATGGTTATATTGGAGCGGTAATGACATGCTCCCGGTAAGTAAACCTTAAAACTGTCAAGCACGTGCCGGAGAAAATTTCAGTCAGGCGGGATCGTTGCAGTGCCAAAGAGACGGTTACAATACTGCTTGCCAGTGTAGCCACGGTCTCACTTAGTAATCAAAGCTAGCTTTCAACTTCATATAACTGAATTATTTTATTTAAAATAATTGCATACCAACACTTTTTAATCAATCCTAATTGTTTACAAAAGAGAAAAAAAGGCCATTCTGACTCTTCAACTTCCAAGCTTGTAATCTGCACAATTTTATGAAGAAAACTTGATTTGGAGCTTTGATGGGGGGTGATGGCTTAATGAAAAAAACCTATTGTGGTTTCATTTCTAAATAATATGTTTATTTATGGGATAGTTAGTCTGAAGATTCTGTAGCTCAAGTTCAAAAAAGAATGATGCAAACATTTTCCAGATAATTCCAAAACTCATAAATTTAATGCAGTAAAATTGCATTACATCTTGCAAAACGAATCGCCTTACTTTTTTCGGTCATAGTATAAACTAATTGCGTTCAATTAATCTAGTATATTTTGCCTCCAAAGATTTTTAATATTCACTCAAACATACTAAAAATTGTCACCTTTTGACAATTATTCCTCCATTTAATATTAACTTCTTCTGACATCTTTTGTTTCCTTTCTTCTTCAGCGTTCATTTCAGAACATAATTTTCCTCTTCGATTCGCAATACGTTTCCATTTTTCTTGCTTCACCTTCACTTGTTTTTAATACGAGGGTCTTTCAATAACTAAACAGACAATAGCATTACATCAAAAGTGGTTTATTAAATCAATACAATTTTTGATTTATTCTTCACGAATCACACCAACTTCTATGCACTTGTCCTTTTTTTTTATGACTCCTTTTATCCCCTCTGCGAAGAATTCTCTACCACGATCTCGAAGCCACTTTTGCTGGTGCCACGCAAGTTTCTTTCATCGGGCCAAACAGATGAAAAGCCGAAGAGGCAAGGTCATGGCTGCAAGGAGGATGAGGCTGGAGCTCCTAACCCACTTTGTAAATATTTACTAGCATCAATATAGTACCGTATGAAGTCGAGCGTTTTCTTGAAGAAGATCACACCTTTCCACTGCCATTCCTGATATTTTCTCATCATAGCGGGCTTGAATTTGTTCACAATCTTATCTGAGTAATTTAGGCTGTTGATAGTGCGTTGCTCCTCCAAAGAATTACAGAAAATCAGACCACGAGCACTTCCCGAGCGGTGCTAGACCTTTTTACGCTTTTGCGGCCACATTTAAACTTTTCCACCTATGCGTAAAAACTAGCTCGGTTTATGCAACTACTACCGTATTACTTGTTCATCCGAGAGAATATTTTTGATGGTTGTACACTTTCCAAAACTAAAAATTGGATCACAGAACGCCGTAAGAAATAACTTTCTTGAACGAACACGCCATCAGAACTAAGACCTTAAGGGTTAGATTTATGTAAATATTAATCGAACAGCTGACTGACACTCTTCGCAAGATTACCAACTAACACTTACAAAAATTTAAATTCCCTGCATTAAGGTTGCCTTCACTAAATATGTTTGTCTGTTTATTAATTGAATGACTCTCGTACTTCTAATTTTGAAAACGTTTGAGTTCTCAGCTTTCTTTCTTTTCAATAAAATAAAAACCCACTTGTACGTCCCAAAATAACCTTTTCTCCTACTTTGTTTATCACGACTTCAGGAGTTTTCCTTCAGCTTCTTGCAATGATTTACTCATACAGTTGGCAAGTGGAACAGCAATAATCATGATCAGGTATTGTAAATTAATGAACATCGTCATCAATCAAATTAGTCGTACTTAGTACGTTGCCCTACTGAAGATCTTGTGGCACAGCACTTAGCTAAACCATAAACTGGCGTTTCACAAGTGCTAATGTTATCTTAATGAACAGCTGTGCTGTCCTTTGTCGTGCAAGGATTAACTGTTTAAATATTAATTAATATAAATACCTGTATTTATAAATGTTTACACCATGTCACAAACCACCCTCCTTTTTTAGCACCTTCTTTCAAACGTGTGATTACAAGAGGAATTAATAGGCAATACCTATTCAGGGCTATTCACCTTCATTTACCCCGTTTTCTGGGAATACCCGCTTCCTTCTATGGTGGTGGACAGTCTCTGGATATGTGACCGGAATTTCCACCATTGTGGAAGTAGTATTACGTTTTATCTGCAAATAAAGACACAACATAGAGTTTTTCTACTTCACAGTAGAATGCTACAGTTCTTCTTCTTCTTAATGGCCTTTTGTGCACTTCTTGTATCATGTCTATGGAGGATAGTCTGCTGTAGTTCTCTAAAAAATCTTTTATCCTGTAAAATCATCAATATAGTTATTACAAGAAACAGTTAAATATAAGTGTTGATTAAACGACAATATTGTTTACAAACAATATGACCAAGCTACGATAAACTATATAGAAAAAATAAAGAAAAATTTTATCTATAAGTTAGACAAATCTCATAAACAAAAACTTTTAGTTTAGTAAGCTAATTCACAATCACCTAAAATATCTTTCATGTTTGAGCTAAACATTTCAGCATTTTCTATTCGACATTCTCTACTCTTTTCTTCTACAGGTCACATACATTTTTTATAATAATTCTTTTGAAAATTTAATCATAACTGATGTCTTTTAAATAAATTGACTTACTTATATTTTCATAATATTTTTTAGAATGCATTTTTCTATTTTAGTTCAGAATTGCACTCTTAATTTAATTTGAATTTTAATAATTTCAGGAATCGAACTATAAATGCACAAATTACTTTATTACTGTATTCTGGTACTATTATTACAATGATATTATAATTATGATATTATGAATTATAATTATGATAAATATGTCCTAAATGGACGGATTCAGATTTGAGCACTTTTGAACTTCAGTTGAAGTAAACGCGTTTTTTTTTTGTTTTTAAAGGAACCGCAGTTAAACTTGTTAAAAAATAATTAATGACGTTAAAAAATTGCAAAAGTTAAATATAAATGCAAACATGCTTGTCACGAAATCACTTCTTTTTTTGAATTCAGATTTAGTACAGTAGTATGAAGTTAGAGAACATAGCTTTAAATTCATCTGCTTATGCTAAAATAAATTTTAATTTTATTAAAAATAAATATTTGCAGTTCCCCTCTATCCACGACACATTATTAGCTAATTAAGGTTAAAAATAGTTGAGCAGTTGTATTTAATTACTCTTTCATTTTAGATAAAAAAGGTAATGTGGGCAATAATAGCACTTATCAATTTTTAAGTGTTGATGTATTTTTAAATAAATTTATGTTAGTTATTAAAGAAGTCAAAGTATATAATATACATATCTCCTTAACAAAAACTTACAGTTTAAAAAGTTAAGTATAAGGGTTGATTAAACGCCAAAAGGTACACAAATCAGCAAGTACCCAACATTTCATTCAAGCTTAGTTGATATAATTTAAGTAATTTTGCTGCATTAACTTTTCCTTCACATTTTTTAGAATTTATTAGATGTCACAGACCCTTATGCTGGCCAGTTCGTTCATAATATTATTTGGTTATACTTATGATAAAATGTATATTATATCTTCGTTTTTAAATAGGTACTTTATTTTAACTCTATTCCAAATAATTATTATTCTTCTGATTTATCTTTAATATGCCCTTTATTCTGAAGTTGTCACATCTTATACATGCATGTTAAAGTAGAAAAAGACAAAGTTAGAGTCGGCTACTGTTTAAATTTGAATCACGGAGGATTTAAAACAATATTTCAGACTTGAATTCGTCTAACCGAAATATTCGTGAGCACAAATAACACACAGTTAATAACAAGTAGATTATTCAACAATTATTCATTTCTCAATTGTAATTTAATTTTACTTACAGTAAAATACTGGAATAATTATCTGTCCTAAAAGTATGCAATACTTATTTATTTTATATTACATAACATATATATAACATTGTGAGAAGAACAGCTACATTGAGAGTGTGATTGAAGAAAACTATATTATTTTCTATAAAGCCAGATAATTATTACCTATTATTATAAACGTTTGACTACTACATAAAGTAACAATTACTTTAATCGAAGAATGAACTTAAACAGACGATTTTTATTAAAAATAAAATAATCGAAATCATTGATGTATGTTGGTGTAAGCATTTTTTTAAAAAAGTTTTTAAATTTTGTAGCCTCGTAATTTTTTTTATTTTTTATAACGTTTTCTTTTTAACCTGTAATTAATAGTTTGATTATTATAGATTAATAGATATTACAGTCAATCTACAGTGCTACTTGAACAAATTTTTTGTAGATGAAAATGGCCAGCATAAGGTTCTGTGACATCTAATAAATTCTAAAAAATGTGAAGAAAAAGTTAATGCAGCAAAATTACTTAAATTATATCAACTAAGCTTGAATGAAATGTTGGGTACTTGCTGATTTGTGTACCTTTTGGCGTTTAATCAACCCTTATACTTAACTTTTTAAACTGTAAGTTTTGTTAAGGAGATTTTTGTACCTTTTGGATAGATTTTCATTTTTGTCTATTTTGCTAAGTTACATATCTGCTTTACTGTTTTTTTTAAATTTGGAATAAGCAATTCTAACATTATAACCTGATAAGGTGTTAAGTAGGAACCGTAACTACCACTGGAGAGATCTTTTTAAAGAATGATTATAGTTGCGGTCCCCAAAGCATCCTCAATAACAATTTTTTTGAGAAAGCCTTTTTATATAAAATAGGAAGGTATTTGTACGTAAAAAGCAAATTTAAACTGCGATTTCAGACCTTCCTTTTAAGAGGAGTAAGAAAAATAAACGGGCGATTACAGTACTTCTCCCTAAAAGGCAAAGAGGCAAAGATTTTGAATCGAACGACAATTCATTAATGTAAATAGGTTCACCCATTGATAATTTTAACGATTTCAGTACTTCCTCTTAGTAGGTGTAAGAGCATGATGGCACTTCACAGCCATGTAGAGGAGCTTTAATCACTTCTTCGTGCTAAATTTTATCAAAATCGGACAAAGCGTTATAGAAATATTGGTAATAATAGTTTTAGAAACGGCCTTACTTGGGTGGGGCAAACTCCCCTCCATATGAGGCGTAGCGACGAGACTTTTAAAGTGCAAATCTGTACAAAATTTCGATTCGAATGACACTTCATTCATGAAAATCAGTTCACTTGTCGATAATTTGAAACGATTGCTATACTTCCCCTTAACTAGTGTAAGAGCAGATCGCCGCTTTAATGTTACGTAGGGGAGCCCTAACTCTATCATCCTACCAAATTTTATCAAAATCGGGCTAAGATTTACAGAGTAATTAGTAATAATAATTTTGAAGGGGGCCTTACATAAAGGGGGCTAACTCCTCTCTAATTCGGTGTACAGCGTCGAGACCCCCAAAAGGCACATCTATATAAAATTCCGAATCGAATGTCACCTCATTCATGAAAATCGGTTCTCGCGTTTAGGCGCTACGTAGTTTACAAAAAAGGTAACAACAACAACAACAACAACAACAACAACAACAAGAAGAAGAACAACAACAATTTCTGAAAATGCCGTTTTTGCTCATTTTCGGCAACTTTTTTCTCGAAACCTATTAGGTCTGGGGGGTTGCAAAAAAATTACAGTTATAAAGGAGGGTTTGCCCTATATTTTAAAGAAAATTTGGGAATTTTATCTTTTATAGAAAAAGAGAAAAAAATTGTCAAAGTTGGGTGTTTTTTAACGTTACGCTTTTTCGTGCACTTTTTGACGATCAATCCTTATACAACTGTCCTACCGGACAGTTTTAATAATGAATAAAACTACTTATTACAAATGTTAGTCATAATTGAGGTAACTTCGGGTGGACGTGGCTGAGAATATGCTCTACTTTCATCTTATCAACGTGACCCCTAAATCTACCCCCAACTTAAAACTTAAAATAGAGAAATGCAATTTAAAAGGAGCTAATTATTATTTAAGTACTTTACTAATATTAATTATCAAATTAAAACTATTTTACACGTTGAAAAAGTGCATAATTATACGGACTACATTTAAATATAATAGTAAATATAAATGTCTGCACATATATATGATAATTATTTAATTGTTATTGACTAACAGTGTTTAATGGTAAGTTCACATTCTGCTGGAATTCAGGATGGAAATTTTATTTTAAGTCCTTCATTCAGAATATGCCAGTAATAGACCAACTGTTGTAATACACCAACCCTCTTTTTCTATTTTGGTAGGCTTTTATATATTTATCTTCTGTAACGATTCATGAACACATTTTCTTAAGGCGAATGTTAAAATACTTAAATTATTATTTGTAGAGTGAGAATTCAGTTTAGTACGATGGGGAAGAATATAAGAAACAAATTTAATTAAAAATAAATAAGCTTTTTTCGAACATTTTTTATCTATCTGAAATATCGAGCTTAAATATGAATGAAGTGTTCGGATTTTTGTCGTTTAATCGATCCTTGCACTTTACTGGAAGTTTTTGTCAAAGAGTGTTAATATTGATTAGGTTTCTAGTCATTAGAATTATTCAAACTACTGTCAAATCATCTCTACTTCTGACTTCAGTATTACTTTTTCAATAACTACTCCTTTTTGTTTTCGGCATATCCCGCAATCATTGTAAATTTAATCACTTCCCAGACAGACATTTTGGTTTCTCTTCTGTAACAACGTGGCTATTAAGATGTTTGATATTTTTGAAAAAAAAAAAAATCCTAATGCAAAGGGGTGGTGACACCCTTTGTTCCGGCCATGGTTTCATATTTGAGAGAATGGATCATATTCTGTCTATTTCGATAGATAATCCACCAAAAGCGAGCATTAGAGCTAGAATAAGACATTTCTTGCTTGCTCCGGTGAGTAACAGTTACTTATCAGATAATTTTTAATTTTATTTCGAACTAGTAAGTTTCAACTTTGAATTTTGAACTGTAAGAAATGACTAGCTAAAGGGATTGGAGACAAAGAAAGTTGTATATCTTATATGGCAGGTCATGCAGATGTTAATGACCTACAGCGGATTTACCACCCTCAAGCTCGACTAACGGTCCACTTGTTTGTCTTGTCTTATGGAAGAGATCTATAGAAATATGATTTTGGCTGCAGTTAAACTGTGTCATCTATCATTGGTGCTGTATTTAAATCAATTTATTTCTAGTTATCTTCTTCAGATTTTTAAATAAATTGAATAAATTATCTGGAGTGCCGGCACATAGCATCGTGATAACTCTTGTAGTACGCTCGAGGCAAAGAGTTATCAAACTACAACGATAATGAGGTATGTTGATATTTTATTATTTACTGCAACAATTAAGCTTAAGTTGATTCGTTATTTTCTCAGTTCTAGCAATATTCGACTTTCTATTCATATACTATTTTTCCTTTGTATTGATCTCCAATACGATCTCTTGCTGCAAGCCGCAATTTTTATCAAATCTTATTCAAAGATGAGATTTAAACAAAATTCCCAACTTGTATTTTATACCACTGATTGCCCCTAAAAGTTTGCGTTTTTTGCACAAAGACTAACTTAGTTTTTGTGTACGAGGACTGAGAACAGAACATATCGAAGTCAGAAACTCGTAGTAAGTCCAAACTTGATATTTCTACCTGGTTCAACTGTCGTTTCCGATACTTTAAATTTGGCCTGAGTCCTTCACTCATTTGAATAATTGATGCGATTTTCTTAGTAATGGTGCCAATAATTTTTTTTTTTAAACTCCGCTTGCATCTTACCCTCCTTTCCTAAACGCATATCTCTTTTGTTTGAAATTATTTAATGCAAATTTATGTTAAAACTTAACGATCTATTATCATTATCAGATTTTTTAACAAATTATTAACCTACCGGCAGGATAGGCCAGCGTGTTATTGAGTTTCGTTAAATTTTTAATGGGTTAAGAGAGTTTCAAAATCACTTAACAAAAAATAAATCTGTTGAAAGAAATTTCTTATGAATTGTAATAAAATTTATTGTTCGTAATACTATTTTATGAATTTTATGTTGTTCTGTTAAAAGTGACCCATCTATTGCTATTTATCGGCAAGAATATGACTTTTTACAATTTTTTACCTGCACTAGTAAGTCATGTTGGTCATTTTCTATTCCCCCACTCGATTGTAAGTTCTTACTAAAAAGCCAACGTATCTCCCATGTATATTTTAAATTAGTGTGTTAATAGCTCAAGCAGCAATACGAATAATATATTATGTACAACGCTAATTTTCTAAATAGTCACTGTATCTCGTTTAGGTATGTACGTTTTTAATTGTTTATATTTTGTTGAATGTGATAAATAATTCTTACAGAAAGCATTTGGTATTTTGTTTTGCATTCTTTTCAGCATTGAGTGATCATAAGTAAACAAAGTAAGTTATTTATTTATTTGTGAGAAAAAGAAAGAAAAATATCTCAGAATCTAAATCTGATGATACTGAAGGAACACTTAGTATTTCATGCAAACCCTTAAAAGAGAGAAAAATGTATAATCATGGTTTCAATTTTAAAAAAAAAAAAAAAAAAATGAAATACAGCTACTTCAATGTGTCATGTTGGATCTAATAAATTGGCTAACTTATCATGTAGAAGTAGTAAACTTGTAAGACATTAAAAAACAAATTATAATAAATTTACTGAATATAGATAAATCTACTGAATCATTTTATAAAATTCAATTGGTTTTCGCAATTAGAACATAAACTTATAACCATAGGGTGGATCATATGTTGAAGGTAACTGATAAAACATCAATTTAAAACAACTTAAAATAAAAAAAAAATTGAAAAATTAAAAAAATCACAAACCATCCCTTGATATTCACTCAATCATTAATTCTCACTTTAATTCTAATTTTAAAAGCAGTAGTTTCGTGACAGAAGGAGAACAATATTTACATGAAAGAACGTCTATTTGAAAGCGCAGAATTGTTAACAAATTAGTGATGACTAGGGAACGGATTCGTATGTATTTAAATATTTTTTTCTAGGCAATTTACAGACGTTTTTCAACTAGAAGTACGAGGGTCGTTTGAAAAGTCCGTGCAAAAATAAAAACTACTTAATTTTTTGGGGTAAACCTTTTTTATTTTTCAACATAGTCTCCTTTTAGGCTTATACACTTCGTCCATCGCTGCTCTAGTTTGTTGATCCCTTCCGAATAATAGGATTTGTCCAAGTCTGAAAAATAGCCATTCGTTTCTGCAATCACCTCCTCGTTTGAATAAAATCTTTTTCCCGCCAGCCATTTCTTCATATTGGGGAACAAATAGTAGTCCGAGGGAGCCAAGTCTGGAGTATAGGGGGGATGTGAAACGAGTTGGAACCCTATTTCCATTAATTTTGCGACCACAACTGCTGAGGTGTGAGCTGGTGCGTTGTCGTGATGGAAAAGGACTTTTTGTGGGCCAATCGTGGGCGTTTTTCTTGCAGCTCGGTTTTCAAACGGTCCAATAACGATGAATAATATGCACCTGTAATAGTTTTACCCTTTTCCAGATAGTCGATGAGGATTATTCCTTGCGAATCCCAAAAGACAGTCACCATAATCTTTCCGGCCGAAGGAACGGACTACGCCTTTTTTGGCGCAGATTCCCCCTTGGTAACCCATTGTTTAGATTGTTCTTTGGTCTCAGGAGTGTAGTGATGTATCCATGTTTCATCCACAGTGACGAAACGACGCTTAAAGTCCTGCGGATTCTTCTGGAACAGCTGCAAACCGTCCTTGCAACACTTCACACGATTTCGTTTTTGGTCAAGCGTGAGCAATCGCGGCACCCATCTTGCGGAAAGCTTTGTCATGTCCAAATGTTGATGCAAAATATTATGTACCCGTTCATTCGAGATGCCCACAGCACTAGCAATCTCACGCACCTTCACTCTTCTGTCATCCATCACCATATCATGGATTTTAGCAATGATTTCTGGAGTAGTAACCTCAACAGGGCGTCCAGAACGTTCAGCGTCACTTGTGCCCATATGGCCACTCCGAAAATTTTGAAACCACTTATAAACTGTTCTAATCGAAGGTGCAGAGTTACCATAATGTTTATCAAGCTTCTCTTTAGTCTCCTGAGGCGTTTTGCCTTTCATAAAGTAGTGTTTAATCAACACACGAAATTCTTTTTCGTCCATTTTTTGAAAATCACTCGACTTCCTCGATTCAAACGAATGCCAAACAAAAAGAAATAGACCGATCTGGCTGAAACTTCGTGTGTGTTTTTCCAAGAGATGCTACTAACTAAACATAACCTCGATACGCGCCAGTAGTACTATCTCTCTGACTTTGCACGGACTTTTCAAACGACCCTCGTATTCATACTGACACTTTTTAAGCCGTTTGAGTCTACTTTTATTTCACATATTTGCACATATTTGGATGTTATCGCATATTTATACATATTTTATTAAAATAAATAAATATTTCTACATATTTAATCAAAATATGTACATATTTTTTCATATTTTTCATTTTGGGCATATTTTCATAATTGGAAGGTGGTTGACAGGAACTGTGAACCACAGACTGTAGGGCTGTGAATCACAGTGGGTACAATGGTTATTGTAATTTACACAGAATGCTGCTAAACAGTGACGGGCACTTGTTAGTTTTTTGATGTTGTCTGACGTTGTCTGTTCTTTCAGCTCGTTCGTTGAAGTGTCCAATTCATTTCGTTCGGTCACTTAGTGTATTCTTTTTTGGGTGAAAGGCCACGAACATCGGCTTCAAACAAACAACTGGTTGCTAAATATCTTCGCGAGTTTCCAGCAGAACTTTTTCGAAGTGATGGAGACATTTTGTACTTCACAGCTTGTGACAAGCGCGTTTCTTGCTCTCAACGTTCCCGAGTCACCTAACATATTGCCACCAGATCGCACATAGAGAATAAAAATAGAAAGAAAGAGAGGACGTCCTATCAAGCCTTCCTTACATCTCCATCATCAAGTAAGTCTACTCTGAGTACAGATCTGTGTCGGGCTTTGGTTAGAGCAGATATCCCTTTCCACAAACTTAAAAATCCTCATTTCAAAGGATTTTAGTCGTTACAAGTCCATCTTACGCCCAAATCGTCGTCACTTTACGTTCTAACATTTGAAATTTCATGTGGTTGCAAACAATTTCGAAGAGTGAAGTTTTCAAAATTGAAAATGTAACACATCTTTTTATAAATAGTAAAAATGTTCTTTGTTGTATAAATCATTATAACTCCCCCCCCCCCAAAATTCCATTTTCATAAAAAAAAATGTTCATTTTACTTAAATATTCCAGAAAATATTTTAAGAAAATCACATATTTTCCACATAATTGACGAAAATAAATGCATATTTTAATTAAATATTTGGCATTTTTAAATACATAAAAATCCGTTCCTTAGTGATGACTCAGCCTTTCTACTTTAGAATCGTTTAAGATGGTAGACTATAAATTTTAAAGTCATATTGAATGACCAGTATGTATTACGCGCGACCAGGACAGTCTATATCACTTTCTGATTGTATGCCCTAATTATAAGCTGTCAAGAAATAGATATATTTTGAAGTATATCAATAGAATAGTAAAAGTGAAGTTGAAAATGTTCAACAATTTTTCTGCAAATTTAAGATAATGTTAAATTAGATTATATTTACTACTTTACCATTGAATCATTATAAACACGAGCAATATCAGTTGGAGATATTTTATAAGGGAATATCCCTACAAACAAATAAATAAATCTGACTACTGAATCATTTTTAAGAAAACAGTATAAATTAAGAACAGATTCGTCTAATTTGACAAAACGATGCCAATCCGTATAAAATACACGAGGAAAAGAACGGTAAACAGGCTGTAAAAGTGTTAAAAGTAAATTTTTGTAAAACATTTTACTGCATTTTGGGAAAAAATATTAATTAGTCTGTGTCTTTAGATAGAAATTTGCAATAAATTAACGAAAGTAGCAAGTTAATGCGTTGATATGGTTAATTAGATGACCATTTAGAGAGACACCAAACGTTTTCCTCCTCTAAAATTAGTTTTCCTCAAACAAACATTAGAATTGATAGGTGCACTTTATATACGAAGTTTACATAAAATCTTTTCAACTAGTTTCAAGAAAATAAAAAATAAAAGAAACATATTTATATTGTAAAGTGTCTTTTGTTGACCAATTTTGACCAAAACCTTAATGGTTTCGTACATTTTTTTCTTAACAAAACGAAATATTAAATTTGAATTTTCCGCCAGTCTTGGTCTTTTTATATAATGTGAAGATACATGAACGTTTTCTTGATTTGGTTACCTTACACTTAAAACTTAACAACTTCATTTTACTTGGGAAAAATTTAAAGCAATGTCATCCACTATTGTTCATATTTACATCTTATTTGCGTTCTATCCTATACAGATTCATAGCTTCAGTTCTACTAATTATATCTTTAATTGATGGAAACTTGGCGTTGGACAACGGACTGGCCCTCACTCCACCGATGGGTTGGATGACATGGGAGAGGTTCAGATGCACTATTGATTGCACAAAATATCCAAATGAATGCATTAGGTGAGTTATTTCAATTTAGAAACGATTGTACCCTTAGTAAATTTAATTCTATACAGTTTTACCTAAGAGTTAATGCTAACTAGGATAAGCGCAAATATAAAGGAACCTTGTTGGCTGTTATTGCAGCAATACCTTCTTTAACGTAAATTGAACTATCAAAGAATTTAATACGTAACATAGTGACCTTAATTCTTAATGTCAGTACTACGTACTTATTAAGATTGTTATTAAGTTTGTAGTACACCTTCAGAAGTTTGTAGTAGACATAATTGTAGGTTCAAGTTCAGTGCCAAAAAGGCGCTCAACTGTTTTTTTTTTTTAAATTATTATTGGCTAGTGGCTAGAGACGCACTTATGCATGTTATCAGTATGCCTTAGGAATGTTGCAAAATTTTGAATATGAATAGGAATACGTAAAACACAAAGAATTTAAAAGATATAAATATCTTATAACACAAGTGCCTATTTTGCTTTAGTTTTTAAAAATTTAATGTATAAAAGCAATTGTATCTCCTTAACAAAAGCTTAGATTAAAAAGTCAAGTATAAGGGTTGATTAAACGACAAAAGGTTCACGAACCAGCAAGTGCCCAACATTTCATTCATAAATTTATCGCATTTCAGCCATTTAGAAATGTTCGTAAAAGCCTATGTGTGTTTTTTTTTTAAATCGTATAACTATTGATATCTTTTAAGGAATTTTACTGCATTAAATTTTCATTAATATTGATTAGAATTTATACACACTTATGCTAGCTATGTTCTTCTACTACTAGGGCTAAGATTTACAGAGTTATTACTAATAATAGGATAACAGGGGGCCTTTCAAATATGGGACTAACGTTTCTCCGATTGGATGTACAACTTTGAGAACTCCAAAGGGCACATTTACATGAAATTCCTGATTGAGTGACATGAAAATTGTTTCACGTGTTTTTGGCACAGGTTTTTTTTTCAAAAACTAATCAATCTGCGTTATTGCGACCAAAAAATGACAGTTGTAAATGAGAAGTAAAGTAAAAAGTAAAGTAAAGTAATCGCCTATTTTTTCAGGCGGGGCTTAACGTCCAACTACCATTTACTAGGTGTCGTGGACGGAGGCGAATAGCAAACGTACTTTACTATTTCACATTTAATCATTAAATAAAATCCAAGGCCAAGACCAGGAATCGAACCCAGTACCACAATGCAATATATTAGCTTTGCAGGTCTCGCCTCTTAACCCGCTCGGCTACCGTGGCGCCTAGTTGTAAATGAGAATATGCGCTTTATTTTAAGGAAAATTTGGAAATTGTTACTTTTTATAAGAAAAGAGGAAAAAATTGTTAAAGTTGGGTGTTTTTCAACGTTCCGCTTTTTCGTGAAGTTTTAGACGATCAGCTCTAATACAACTGACTTACCAAACAGTTTTAATAAGATTATTTATTCGATGGTGTTATTGTATGCAAGAAAGAATTGGGAATTGTTCATAATTGTAGAAAACATTTAAAGCTTTTAAAGAAACATATGAAAGACTAAAGATAACAAAAAAATGTGTTGAAGATAATAGACAACACAATTGTTTCTTAATGTCGTCAAACAAATATCTTAAAATAAAGATGTGAAAAGTTTATTTACAATCATTTAACATAGAGAGAAAATTAACCAATATTTTCCAAACATATTAGTTAATTTTTACTAAGAGTGTCATAAGAGATATATGTGAGATGTCGTCTTCATTGTCAATGTTACTGTGATAATTACCTTTTTTCGAAAAAATTAATTTTACGAGTACTTATCTTTTCTGATAAAGTTACTTATTTGTTAACAACATCTTCAAATTCAGGTAGTCTTACTAGTTATTTTTTTAATACTATGAAACAATACCATTTCAAGTGCTGGCAATAAAGATATGACCTCTCTTCAATCGTTCCGATAAGTCCTCTAACTCGTTCACTGAATTTCCCTACGTTATTAGTACTTGTCGACATTTCAACCAAATTGATTGGGGTTATCACTTTAATGATAATCTCTTCTATTTGTATGCTTCAAAGAGGTTTCTTTTTTCGACAACCTATATTCAAAACATTTAAAACGTTCAGAATGCAATATGTGCTTGTTCCCTAAACTTTTTTCATTTATTTACTGGCTAACAGTAATAACTTCTGATTTGCTTCTGCACCTGTGATGTTTGAGTAACAATTGGGAGTATAAAAAGGTTGATGAATTTATACTAATGACTAATGACTTCGTACTTAAACTTCCTCATTTCTAATTTTAATTCCATTTTTTATTATTATTATTATTATTATTATTATCTTTTTCCTTCTCTCTGCTTTTCCTCATTTATTTATTTATATTATACCTTTTCTCTCTCTATTTCTCATTAGTTCTCTCTCTTATCTCTTTTTCTTTTCCTTGTGAATAATTTTCTTAATTCTACTATAATAGGTGTCAAACTGAGTTGGTGCCCAACTCAAGATAAGTTGTGTAGTGGTAATGGTAACAACATAAATGTGCCTAACACTATTGTAAATAACAATATAAACCAAAATACTGTAACTTAACACTAATTTTAATAAAAACTCTAACATGAAAGTACCTATAATATGGAAGTGAAACAATTAGGCCAATCTCACGCCTAACTCAATCTAAATGTAACAAAACCGGAAAAAATGATCAACTAAAGAACAGGCGAGACTATATTGTCCCGTGTCTCTACAGTGTACGTTCAAGATATCAATACTGACGAAAATAAAAATCAGTTTATGAACAAAAATAATTATATCTTTAAGGCAGTTAATAATCGTAACAGACCTGCTGATAAAGGTCCATTTGTGATGAATTAGAGGGTATTAAGGGAAACGTAGGTAAGGTAAATAGGATAGCTTTAGATAAATGATAATTCAAATCTGCTAAGGAATACACAAATGAAATAATTGACATTTCTATTACTGGACGAAATAAATAAAAATTACGAATACTTCTCAGGCAACTAATTAACGTTACATATTAACCCTGGGCATATTGAGTAAAAAACCCTGGACCCAATTTTAGAGTACAAAGTACAGTTACACAAGTTTCATCGTATATGGAACATATTTACAGTACATAATGTACATTAATTTGAAATAAATATTAGTTCAAATTGTCAGTAGCATAAGGTAATTAATTTTTTGTGAACTAATTGTTATATCAAATTAATGTACATTATAATTCTGTTACTGTAAAATATGTTCCACAGCTCTGAAGATCACATAGTTGGTCATAAGCATAGGAAAAATAAAAAAATAATGTCTGAAATAGACAATATTCTTTTTTCCATTTGGCTTAATAAATCAGTCACCAAAAACTATGAACAATACTCTAAAATGTAAATGAAATGAGCCGGTTACTGTCTAGAGCCACAAACAGCACATACCACCCCCTCTATAATTTCCTAAATTTCAGTTTGAAAAATCGTTATTTGAATACACAAAGTTTTCAAAATTGCACATGGATAATCAAAGTTAGGTCGGACATGTTAAATTTAAGTTATAAACCTTGGGTTTCCGAATCGTCCGTTTACTGCCCATTGTGCTATATGTGTACCACTGAGGACCTACACCATTTTTTAACAGAATGCGCTGGGTTGGCGGAGTATAGGCAGCAATACTTTGGGGATGTGATCATTTCAAACGAACAATGTTTAGAATTAGTCAATGGTAAAAACTGGTCTGTGCTCGCATCATTTATAAAGCACGCATATAAATTTAGACAAGGGAAGATCAGTGAAATTGCCCTCTAGAAAGAATTGTATTGCCCGCAATTGATTCTGGGATCACTTTCTAACAATAGTTGTCCGGAGGAAATGCAATGAAATTATTTGTTCACAAGTATATTTATGCATGTAATGGAGGAGTTTGTTTATTAAGTTTCTTTGATTGTTTTTTTTGGGTTGTAAAAGCCTGTGTGGGCATAATATAATATAATTACCAAACAATTAATAAAGTGAAAATAATTGATTTTGTATGTTTATGGAAATAATTGTTTAATTTGAATTATAAAATTAAAGTATGGAACTCGCCTGACGATCATTTGATCAAGGCGCCAAATGTATGAAGAAAAAAAACAAAACATTTATATTAATATTTTCCAATAAAACATTTATAATAATAATACTCTAAAATGTAAGTCGAAAGCCAAACGACCCAACATTTTTACTGAAGTGGAACTCACCTTTGGATTTACCACTAAGAAAACAACAACGGAAAGGTACTTAGAAGCACATAAGAAACTAAAGATCAATTTATTAGTTGAAACAGTTATAAACAGATATACATATAACATAAATTATATTATATATTGAATTCTATAAAATATAAAAATAAATTTTAGGTTTCTTTGGCAGGAAAAATACTCACACTATGTCTCATTTGCTGTAAGGAACCTGAGAAGCTTTAGACATCCCTGAGCAGGGTCCTCCCACTTAATATTAAACATTTATTTGTGTGTCGTAGTGACGCTCTGGTGCGCAGAACAGCCGACCTGATGGTGGAAAAAGGCTACCTGCAGGCCGGCTACCAGTACCTGATCATTGACGACTGCTGGTTGGAATATAGGCGCAGCGAAGAGGGTAATCTAGTGGCCGACAGAACGCGCTTCCCTTACGGCATGCCCAAACTCATTGAATATGTAAGTCAGCCAGTCACTGTGGCATAAATGCAAGCCATGCATTTTTATATTGATTGTTATTATTCTAGACGAAATTAGTATTCGAGATTATCCTTCACAACCTTCGATTATAAAAGCTACGAATTGAAATTTAAACCGCCACAAACTACTACGTCCCAGAAAGCTTTTTGCGCAATCAAGTAGGTTATACATATGCATGCATATCCAAAATCGCGTTCAGGAGAGTGATTACTGTGAAGATAGCAGCACAATGTAGCCGGAGAACTTTAGAATCTGTAGCTCCTCCTGCTGACAAAACAACAGGCCGGATGATTAACCATCACTTTATTTACTTCAACTTGGTGTCCAATTAGAAATTCGATGTGAACTTGGTTCATTATTTCGCTTGTATTCCGATCTTTTATGCATGTTAAATGTCTTCTCGTTAAAATACATGTCTTGAAATCACAAGTACAGAACTAACACCTATATATTATTAAGAGGCATGCTATAAAAATTAGTCCAATTTACGGTGGTTATTAATATTAAACGTTTAGTAACTTTTATTGTTAAGATCCAATTGTTGATTTCTTTTCCCACACAGGTGCATTCAAAAGGCTTAAAGTTTGGTATTTATGAAAATTACGGGAACAAGACATGTGAAGGTTATCCTGGATTGATTGGGCACGAGAAAGTAGATGTCACCATGTTTGCAGAGTGGGGAATTGACTACATTAAGGTGGATGGCTGTTATTATGATGGATACAATTACGCTAAGGGTAAATAATCTAAATTTTCCTTCACAAAGTGAAGAGTGGTTGAGATGCTTATGAACTTCATTTTCTTCCTGAATCAGCTTTCCTATTTTGATTGAACCTTATACTTAATATTAAATTAATTACTTTTCTTGAATTTTAAAAAAAAGTTCAATGTATTCAGTGCAATGATTTTGGTAAACTAGCTTTGGATCCATTGGTAAGTGCGGCCGAGTGTTATCTTGCTAGAACAGAACTTGCAAAATATCAAACATAACGCTGGAACTATTTTTTAAGTGAAATACAAGTATGAAGTTGTTAGCAGTAAAGGTTTGAGTAAATTGAAAGTCAATTGAGACTGTGGTCGGCATGAATTACTCCTTCGCAGTTTCAAAAAATTCACATAGACTTTGTCTCAAACTGATTTCTAGGTCACTAAAGCTGGTCAGATCCTGTCGGGTCTTTCCCTGTTTTGACCTTGCAGATCTGAGACGAGTTTGGTTTTTTAGGTTATGAGGCTCTCGGGCAGTACTTGAACCAGACCGGCAGACCAATAGTGTATTCCTGTAGCTACCCTGCCTACCATGACGCATCAAGCATACCGGTCCGTATGTTTAACAGGATTTCACGATTAACATTCACGTATTATGAATATCTTTTAGAATTTCATTGCATTTAAATGTTATTTTACAGACAAATTATCAAGTATTATCAGAAAATTGCAACCTGTGGAGAAATTATGATGACATTCAGGACTCCTGGGGAAGTGTGACCGATATTATGGACTACTACGCGCTGAAACAAGACTACATCGCCCAGTATGCTGGGCCTGGGCATTGGAACGATCCTGATATGGTATTCTGAACTTGTTATCAGTGCGCCTTGTTTTAAAAATTGCTCCAGCATTTTACCAATGCCAAGTAATGTATGATCAGCTTTGCACTCATTAGCAGTCGCAAATTTGGTTGAAGTTTATTTCTGATGGGACAGAACATTCACATTAATTTATTAGAATTAATACCATGTCGATAACTCCCTCGCAACCAGCCAACTCAATGCAATTCATACGTATTTCTGTTCTATAGGAAGAACTTATTGGTCTTTCTCTAAATTAATTGGTTGCGCGGGGAAGTGCAACTTATCGTTTTTTCAGTCCTTTGCGATGTTCTCTATAAAAACATTTACAGATTTGTTTGTTACACATATTTTTTACAGTTAATAATAGGTAACTTTGGATTAAGCTATGACCAAAGCAAAGTGCAAATGGCGATCTGGACAATTTTAGCGGCTCCTCTATTGCTATCAACCGACTTGGCCACTATTAGATCTGAGTTCCAAGAGATACTGTTGAACAAGAACATAATCGAAGTACATCAAGACCCTCTAGGCATACAGGGACTTCGAGTGTACAGGGTAACATTAGTGTTGTTGATTTGTTGAGGAGGAATGGCGCTGCTGCCGCGTGCTAACCAACTGACTTCTTACAGAAGGACAAGGTCGAGGTATGGACCAGGAAGGTAACACCATATCAAAATCAGGACTATTCGTATGCTGTTGCTATCTGCAGTCGCAGAGACGACGGCTTCCCATACCCTTTCACCCTGGATCTGAAGCGAATTTCCTTGCTACATACTAAGGGCTACACAATCAAGGTTGGTTTAATGTTTATTTCATTCAATGACAAGGCGCCGAGTAATTTCATATATTCTGAGCTTTAGCCACGATGAAAACCTATGAATGAAGTCCTAAGCGAAATTTGTCTTCCAAACTCTAAAACGGATTTGGTATGAGCGTTATATCTATACATAGCTTCTTTCATACCACAACACACTCTAGTAAAGGATCCAACTTTGAATCTGAGAGTGTTCGTGTAAGTAACTACAGCACTATCAACTTTATCTGGATCTCTTGGGTAGATTAAATTCGTCCAGTTAACCGTAGACCCTGTAATACAAGTTTTCTAATAGTGACACATTCTAGTTAGAGCATATCCTTCAGTCCCGTTTAGATAGACTTAGCAGTCTGGAGAGCGGCTCTTGGTAAAAAGCTTAAAGGCTTATTTACACTTATCAAAAATATTATTTATACTCTACCATAAATGCCTTTTACTAACAAATAGATAAAATCTAACCCAGTACCACAATACATCTTTGTATGGTGTCAGCCAGAGGAATAATTTCCAGCCGTTTATTAATAATCACTAGGTTCCAACTCGGGAAGTTAGATAATTTAATTACTTGCATTTAATGATCAGTAACTGCCTAATTTGAAACTTTCCTCAAATTTGACACAAGCTAGGCCTCATTCAATAATTTATTCTGTTACCAGGATCTGTACACGAATGAAAACCTGCCAGGCGTATTTTATCCGGATTCTCAACTCACTGTCCGCATCAACCCATCAGGTATCTGGAAGATCACTATTATAGACAAGCCTCTTAATTTAACTTGACTCATAACGATGCTATATTTTAGGTGTGGTGTTCCTGAAGGCCACTATAGTTCAGTGATTGAAGAAGAAGAAAAAAAAGACGAGATGTTTGAGGTTTAAAGGTACAGACCAGGGTTTTGGTCGTCGTGGGCGTGATGAGGTTATCTCCCTCAAAAACCGTCTAAGACAAATTAATTTTGGATTATTTAAGTCAATGTAAATAAAAATCATTCTTTGTAATTGCTTCTTTATTGTACGAGCCTTGCTCTTGAAACAAAAACTTGTTAAGGAAGCGTAATAAAACTTCGCTGTTACTTAGTGTGACCTCGAGATAAATATAGCGTTAACTGCAAGGAGAGCAACACTGAATGAAATATAAGGGACCTAGTTAAAGAAGGAAACCACTTCCGAAACAAGGTTTGATTCAAAAAATTAGTATATTTGTTTATTATATGGGTAATTAAGTTCCCAGTTACAAGTTTTCTATAGGGTATAAACAGCAAAAAACAACGGATCATGGTCAACCAATTATTTTAGTGATTTTGAAAAGCTGCGACGTCACGTTTTTTGACGGTATTATTTTAATATACTACTAACCAAGTAAACAATTCTTAAAAACAAAAATCTCTCAAGGAAAAACCTCTAAAGTGGCCAGGTAAACCGAAACTCAAGGCGATGTAAAAAAAAAATTTAAAGAAATAAAAGAGATCAGAAAAGAGTCTTAGCAATCGCTGATCTATACTATGCAATGGGTAAACGAAAGGGCATTTTAAGGGAAAATCTCAAAAACTAAACAATCCATCCAATATAGGTGGAACTTCCAGTAGAAAGATAACGAACAAAAACAGATCACCAGGTCCTTGGTATAACGTAAAAAGTTCAAATTTCAACTCCCATACAGAAATTTTAAGTGTATAAACAAAAACCTTTTTTGAACTTAGGGAACCTCAAAATGTATAGTACGTACATATTCCGGCGTAAAAAATTAGCCACGATCGCAATACTTCCTCTCAATCAGTAAGAAAAAAGAATAGGGTCCTCAGAATGAAGCGCTTCATCGAGCAATCAGTGAACTAGCTTCAAAACCTGCCACAATGTAACCTTTGTATTTATAAAAGAAACAAGTTTAGTCAGTCGTAAGTTTGGGAAGTTTTCGAAGCCTTTAGTGAAATTTAATTAAGCATCAATTATGGAGGTAAGATTCTGTTAACGATATTAAGTGATTTCATTGATGTGGTCTTACACAACACTTGAGTATATATTACCCAGTGTACTCCTGTCATAATCTAGGTGTATTAAAAAATAGTTTTTATAACTTATGATGTTTCGTAGCTCTTTAAATCAGGTTGTTGTTTCCATTCGCTATTTGTGTTAAACTGTAAATTTTCAAAAAGTCAATTGTATTGCGAACCATTTTTTTGAATCTGTATGTGGGTTACGGAGTATTAATAATTACACTCATTACTGGAAAGAACAGTGTAAGTACAGCTGCTGTTGCTACACTGTATTCCATGAGTATTCACCTTTAACCAACAGCTAAATAGAATGTACTATAAAAATATGCCTAAACTTCATCCTGCTTTGGCAATTATAACCAATTTTGTTCAGCCACTCTTAGCAGAGGAAAGAAATAGCAGAGTGTGTGTTTTAGTATCTGGAAGAAAGTATAGGAAACGTATAGCATAGTTCCAGCATTAAGAAATTGAAATTTTAAAAGTTTTTTAATTGTTTAACAGCGGATTATTTGAAAGTTACTACACTTACTGCCTAAGATGAATGTAAGGGCTTCTGATTGAGCAGCTCAAATCAATGTTGCTGGCGGATCATGAAGAGCACTTAAAAGAAACCAAAGATGTTTAATTCAAGTGTTTGTTTTGTTAATTTATAACAGACAATGGGTGACATTAGAGATATCCTGGAGATTGACCGCCAGCAAGGTCCGGACATCACCAAGGAGGCGATTATCGGCCCGGAAAGGAAGTTCCGCAGGCAGTTAGGTGCACCAAAAGTGTCTCGCCGACCTGAAGGCATGGCCCGCGAGGTGTTTGCCCTGCTGTATAATGACAAGAAAGATGTTCCGCCACTCTTCCCAACAGATACTGGTCAGTGTTTTTTATTTCTCATAACTTGTCTCTCACTGCTTTGATAAGGAAGCAATGTACGTTTCTATTGCCGAATTTTTCTACCCAAATTTTGGTACAAAGTTTGGGATTGTCATTAGGCTGATGGGTGAAACATGGGCATCTTCATTCTCTAAACATTAATGGGGTAAATATTAATGAGGTAACAACATTGGTGCTAATGACCATCGCAGTGTATGCGCCCCCCAAAAAAAATTATTGAGGAGGATACCTCCCACTTCTAATGGATATGTCAGACTGAAGACCGAAAGAATTCATAGCAACTTTAAAATATTCAAACGTGGGGGTAGGTTGGTAGATTTAGCTCTTAGCTAGGGACTCGGGCAGGTTACCTACACTTGCGTTTCTTCTAGACATTAATTTTGAATCTAATCTGTCTCTAATTGGTATTGGTAATTAAAATATCTTACAGTTACAGGTTTTAAAAATATTTTAAATAACCAAGATTTGAGATGTGTTAAATCTTGCAAAGCTATTGTGTTCCAGTATTCCCATAATCACTTCTCTCTTTCGACGTTGACTTGTTATTAACAGCTCTTTTAATCCGTACTGTAGATTTTTTAGTTAGTTTAAGACATTTATTTACATAATTGTGATGTGAAATATATATATATATATATGTAGCTCTTGCCCAAATTCGTTAGTCTGGTTCAGAATTTTGTTGAACTATTTTTATGTAAAAAAAAATATATATATTTCAGTGATAATTGATTAGATGGCCTAATCATTGCCCAAATAACTATACTCGAATATCTTCTTTTATTAAAGCAATAATTTCAAAAGTAGAAACAGTGGTTGGTTTTTTGAGGGATATTGATCTAAATAAAATTAATGCCTTGTTTAATTTTTTTTTAAACTTCATCGAATATTAGAAATGTTATTCAATAAAATTGAAACCTTTTTAAGCGGTAAATTTGTTTTTCTGACCACCTAATTATGCACATAATAAAGTAATAAAATAATAATAAATTAATTTTTAATTGTTTTAGATTTTTTAACTTATTTATTTTGTTCGGGATTTCATTGTGTGAGTTCATTTCCTTTTTTATTTTTTGTTATCCTACTCCGTTGTCATAGAAATGTAATTTTCTAGCCCTACAAATATGCTATTTATCTTTATATTAATAACTGCTTTAAAAAGTTTCGACTTTCTGAGTATCTAACTTATTGTCTGTCATCTCCACTATTGAAAAAACATTTTATTTTGTTTCTACGAAGTGAGTATTATCAAATTTTATATACTTAATTTATTAAACTAACAAATAAAGAATTCGCAGATAATCATATCTTTAGAATACTGGTTATGTTGTGACATTCCACAATAATTATTGATGCAGGACAGGGTTACAAGAATACGAAGGCCAACCTAAGCATGAAGAGTGTGCGGCCTTGGAAGTGGATGCCGTTCACGAACACAGCGCGCTCTGACAACGCTGTCTTCCACCATTGGAGGCGGGTCTCCGATGAGGGCAAGGAGTATCCGTTCGCTCGATTTAACAAGGTAAGCATCTGCTAGAAATTGCATGAGCTATGAGCTGTGATCAGTTGGTATTTCAGAGGTCTGCATGTTCCAGAAAGTACAAATACCTACATATTCGGACTCTGAGTACGCCAGTTATTTAGCAAACGATTCGTGGACCAGAGCGGAAACGGACCACCTGTTTGATCTATGCCGCAGGTACTATGTTCAGATAAACGTTTTTTCTCGTTTAAATTATTTGACATAAAACAATAAGAGATATGAACGAACATGGAGAAACAGTTTATGTACAAATTATCTTATACACATTTAGCACACATATGTAATTGGATTGCAAATACATATGTACTAACTCATGCAAACAATTGCAGACAAGCTACAGACAGGCGATAAAAAAACAGAAAATTTAAAAAGGAGTATTTTAAACAGATTTGTCATTTCAAATAATATTAATTAAATTATTTATAAATATGTACATTAAATAATATATTCATCAGATTATTTTAAATTACTATTATAAAAAAAAAAAGTTCATATTAAAACAATGTTTACAGTGACATATTTTAAATAATATCTATGCTGAGCAACTCATACTATTTATAGTATCACATATCTTTGCAGGTTTGATCTAAGGTTTGGCATAATGGCCGACAGATGGGAGCAATCCAAGTTTAGTAAAAGAAGCATAGAAGATCTAAAAGAACGCTATTACGGGATTTGCTCAGCGCTGGCCAAGGTATAATTCACTCCTTATCCTATGTCTTCCTCTTTGTAGCTTTTTGAATTTATGAAAATTAAAAAATGACGAGATTTATTCGAATTACGTTAGCAGTTACATACTGCTTGAACGATAAATAGCGTGCATATAATGTGTGGACGCAGTTGGCTCACTCACACATAAAGAAGAAGACATACAGATGTCTCCAAACTTTCCAAAAGCCTCCGGAGTTGCTGCTCCAAAAAGTGCAGTGGGGTTGCGGAGTCATGCGTGACTTACCAACACCGTCACAATTCGATCTAAGTATAAAACATCAGGCGGGCTTTACGTTCAACTAAATACAGGTGTCAAGTAATTTACTAATGTAAATTTCTCACATTAACCACACATAAAATCCAAGGCCTAAACTGGGAATTGAACTCATAGTAATCATAGCTTAGCTTAGCTACATTTACATAAGCACCTTTCACGTTCTCGTAAGGTACATATCCAAAAGTGTAATTTCTGTACCTTGTATGTTTATTGTTCCTAAAATTACAACAATTTTCACACAAAATTAGTGATAATCAACAAATTTTTAATTTGATTACAGATAAAAACTGGACAAGGTTTGACCCCGGAGATGAGGAACTACGTGTTTGATGCGGAACATGAACGGAAACGCAAGGAGCAGCTGGCCAGACTGTACAGCCGCACTAAGGAACAGGTACGTTTTTTCCATTTTAGCATAGTTTGTTAAAAGAAAATATGTGTCTAGTTTAAGGAAGACCAGAGCAGGCATTACAGTTAGTAGCTAACCCAACTTCTGCTGAAAGTGTAGTTTGTAAACTGCGTCAGTGTCCAACTTTTAGTGATTGATGAGAAGCCATTCCGAATTCTGCTTCTCCTAAATTCCATTTGCGCATTAATTACATGTCTTCTGCATTGAAACCTATTTGTGTTAATTGAGGTTTTCCAATTCTCTAATTACCTTTTTAGTATTCTGCACTAAGACGAAAAACTTATTTAATTTTAATTTGTATTATTGTTATTATTATTTTTTTTTTTTTTAGGTAGAAGAAGAACAAATGTTGCAGAATGAACTGCGTAAGATCGAGGCGAGAAAGAAAGAACGTGATAAAAAGACCCAAGATTTACAGAAACTTATCACCGCGGTCGACAGTCAGGCTGGTGAAATGCGCCGCCCTGGCAGGGTGCCCAAACGAAGATTGGCTCCTGCAACCCGACCAAAAATGGATTCTTTAGTACTTTCTTTTTTTTTTCTTTACTCGTAATACTTTCTATTACTCGAATTTCGGGGACTTATTGCTATTACATTATATAGTCCTAACATAATGCTTACAAGTTTAAATGAGAACTAGAAATAATAAATTTGAGAACTTGGCCGAATTGTAAGTGCGAATTTCCTGAAAGTTGCTAAAATCGAGTTTGTAAAAAATTCTTCAACCGAAAGTACTTTTTTTCTCAATGGATCGTTCACTTTCTCAAAAGGGCTTTTTTAAAAATTCGTATGTACATTACATACACATAGTTTATAATACTTATATTCAATCATTTATTTTTATACAAATTTTTTCAAAGGGTAGGTTTCCTGTATTAAATACGACTCAAAGTTCGGAATTTGAAGTAAATTTTTGTGAGATAGAAACTTCGGAATAAATCGTATGAGAGTTCACATTAGATTTTTTATTTCTCACGATGTTTTCATATTAAAAAAATAACAAAAAATTGAAGACTTCTGTTAAGTTTGCAGAAATGTTTTGATCGTATGTTGACGTAATTGGATGTGACTCTCAACAAGGATAGTAATACTTGAATACAGTGTTGCTTAAATTGTCTGTTTCAGTCGGGAGAAATCACCAGTATAAAATTTCCCGATCTGAAGGGAAGCGGAGTATATCTTCGCTCTCAGCGTATGAAGCTGCCGGCCAATATTGGCCAGAAGAAGATCAAAGCCATCGAACAACTGTTGGTTGAAATGAATATAGGTAGGTTGCATTCTTTTGGCCCATTCTAATCTACTCTAAAATTCTAAGTTTGCTCATTCCAATTTCTTACTGTACGCTTGGTAATGTTTGAATCGGACAAGGTTTTTTAAATTGAATTGATGCAAAATATTGGATGAGACCCGTTACTGTCAACATGAAATTGAAAATAATGTTTCAATCAAGATAATTGTATTTTTTTTCTAGAGTGTAGGTTCTCTATCATATAATCACCCATTTTTCAAACGAGACTTAACGTCCAACTGCCAAATGAGGTGGGATAGTGACTGGGGTAGAAGCTCATACTTTTCCACTAATCCACTAATAGTTTTCTAATAATAATACAAAAAATGTTGTTACAGACGAACTCGAACTGAAAATCTACCACATAAATCCGCGTTCATTATACCGCCCCTCTCTTCCTAAAAGATTGAATCTAATAAATAAATCAGCCAATAGAAAAGTTGCCAAAATTACGAAAAATGTGAATAAGAGAAACTCGTTTAATGTTTCTGGATATTTTTTTTTTTACATTTTAGAGGCAAATCCCACACCAACAGAGGAGATATGCCAACACTTCAACGAGCTACGCAGCGATCTATTGCTGTTGCACGAACTGCGCACAGCCATGTCGTCCTGCGAATTTGAGCTTCAGTCATTGAGACATCAATATGAAGCTTGTAATCCTGGCAAGGTTAGTAATCGTGATAACACTTTTAAAGTTAGTGATCAAGTGAGTGTATGCACACTTTTCAATTTCTGCTTATGATTTCAGACGCTGGTAATACCGCCGGAACTGTGTTCAGGTGGAGACCCCGCGACCTCCAACCCAGACATCAATCCAGCGGCCAAGGAGTCACCCGCTCCCAATAAGATGGAAATTATAGATGTGGTCGGCTCGCCGCAAACCTCACCTTGTAAATGTTGATTTAAACTACAAAAGTACATTGTTACATTGTAAAGTGACGCACTTAAAAAAGCATTGATTGTTTCTTATTTTTAAAATTATATATATATATAATTTTCAGTATGTTTATTTAGCGTGCTACAATTTTAATTCAACAATAAGAAATAATCATTGAATAAAAGTCGCTCAAAACCCAGGCTAAAGCATTCATCTGATAGAACATATTTACTTGTTCTTTCTTCGTTCTGGCTGGTTCCTCCATATTATCCATCTTTAGAGAGATTTGTGATTTGATTTGATTTGGATTTCCACGAATGCAGTGAGATAGCACCTATTTGCGCATAAATTATTATACCCTTTTTCAGCCAGATTAAACTGTTTTTAATTATAGAATAACCTTATTTTTCAACAATGAGCCATTTTTATTTTTTTTAAACCAATTTATTAACACATTTTGAACATTTCTCAAACACTTTTCTCTGACATACGTGATAAGCATGATTTGATAATTTTTGAATAAAAATAGCGAGTAAAAGGGAATGGATTAGATCAGTGATTAGCAGCGTATTGGTTTCCCAAGAAGAGATTCAAAGTTCACTGTCCGGTGTTGGCAGCGTTGTCTGTAACGAGGGAACATTCCGAAGCCGACAGTGCACTGAAAAAGCTTCGGGTGCCAACGATTTCAGAAGTCAAAAACCTTAAGTTAAAAAGAAAAGAAAATAGCGAGTAAATTTTAAAATGTGTTTGTTCAAATTGTACAAAATGAGGTAAATATGTTAGTTTAGTAGTTTTAATTTTAGGTAAAAGCAGTATAGGTTGATGTAATGAAAGTAATGAGGTTGAAGGGTGCCAGTTAGTTTTACTTTGCAGCCGTAATGAATATATAATTATTTGTATAGAGTATCATGCTTGTCTTAATGGCCGTGTAACTCAAGTGTTCTCAGGTGTTATCAGATAATTTTGTCGCAGCATAATCTCTCAGCTGTGCATAAGTATTCACTTTCCAGCCACTTAAAGGGCAACATCCTTAGCCTTTTTCTCCAATCCGTTTTCTTATCCTGCTCCTACGTGTTCCTACTCAATTTTATTCGACTGTCAATTGTACACTAGATTTATTCCAGCTTAGGAAAGACGACTGTTACCGTAAAACTAATTCTTGTAAGTAGGAACACTTGGTCGGCATTGAATGCTTGGTCGGAAAGTATCCCCAAAATTTTGTATTTGTAAAATAAATAAAAAATTACACTAATTTAATGTAACATAGTTTATTATAATAATAATACAAATTGGACTCTAATATTATACAATCAAACTCGCAGCGTTGTTATACAAGTGTGTAAATATATGAATTTATTTGCTAGAGGATTTTTATCTGTAATTATTTACACATATTTTACAAAAACTGTTGAGCAGTACAGCCAGAAATTAGCATGATAAATAAATACTTTTTTAATTATTAAAAAGAGCATTTTTTGTTTTTGTCCAAAAATATACCGGAGCCTGATTTGGAGAATAGTCTGACAGGGTTCTAGGCTATATCTGCACCCTCAATGCTAAATCTTAATCAGGTACCTCCCAGCTACAACCTAATGGAATCAGGAGACTCCTACAATCAAGGTTCTTGTGTTACTAGACTGGAATCCAGTTTTGACTCAACACAAAGCTGGCATCAACATTCCAACATCAAGTAATTGGCCACCCAAATCAAATAAATTTCTTCGTCTGCGATCTTTAAATTTGCAACCAATCCCACATCAACAAGCTCTTCAGCTTATTTGGTCGCGTAATTCTCAATTCTTTGCAGTTTGTTGGGAAGTGGAACTATTCTCTGCGTAGGAAACATCTTCCCGTTCAATTTTAACAAGCCTGGTATCAATCAACTCTGTAGCTTTACTTCGACAAATTTCAGATTTACCCTTACTGTAGCCAGGAAGCAGTGCCTGTAACAAAATAAGCAGTTGAGAATTATGAATTAAGTTTCACTAGATTAGGAAAGCCTAAGAGTCCGACGTACCCCACACAAGCATATATTGTTGGGCATCAGTGGGTTCTTCTGATAAGACAGCTTCTGATTTGAGTTAATTTTTACTTCAATTAAAGTAAATACTAAATAGGTGCCCCCGACAGAGGGCGATAGGAGGCATGATTCGTAAAACTGGAATGTATTGTGGTATAAGGTTTAACTCCCGGTCTTGGTCTTTGGTTTTATTTAATGTGCTTAATAAAAAATTTTGGCGAAGTATGGCAGTTGGACAAAAAGAAATAGGCATTACTTTACTTCACTTTTACTTGATTGTTATGGGTCAAGAAAGCGTGAGTGGAGGGGTGATAACTAGATATAATGAGAAACTTCAAATTGCGCTACTAGAGTTACTTCTCACAATTTGAAGCTAGACGAAGTGTTAAGTGTCATACCTATAACCACCTGAGTAGCTAGTAGGAGGAAATTGAAAGGATCCCTCAAATATGGTAAATGAAGTATTGTAAACAGCAATATATACATTGTACTATTTGTTCAGATAGAGTTGCTTAACATAATCTAGCTAGGGTGGTTGTTGACTGATCTCTTTCTGACGACGTCAACTCCAGCTAGATTGTAAAAAAGTTTCTTACTGTCATGCAAATCTGCGTGATTTCTCCCAAGATTTCTAACAGAATTTCAAGCTTACTGCCAATCTTCATTACCTGTGAATCGCTGAGTAAGCTAGGCGCTCTAGCCAGGACGTGACCTTTGTACTGACGCTCTAGGTCTGGCCGGAAGTTCCAGCCAACAGGTAACTGTGCCAGCTGTGACATGGGCTCCTTCTTCCAGGGCGTGGCCAGCTCCAGACTGCTTTCGCTCCATTCCTAAAACAGTGCGTTAGATGAAATGATATGGTGGGTAACTTTCAATAGTAAGCCTCAGAACAATTCCTGCTTGTTAATACTAATATACCTTAGAAGTATTCTTAGGATGAAAATTTGAGAAAATCAATGGGAAGCGTCTTATAACCTTTGGATAGATCCTAAAACTGGGAGAAGAAGAATGAACTGGTCATACTTCAGCAGTAGGTTCTACACTTCATGTGATTACAAATGTAATAAAAACCTTAGAATAAATTTTACAGGTGACGTCATAAAACATATTTAATTACACTAAACGAAAGATCATTAAATCGCATAAGATTAAAATTATTTTGCTTATGTTTAACATAAATATTATTTTGGTATTCAACAGTTAAAAAATGTACATTTCTTTATGTATTCTCCAAGTAACGGTGTTCAAATCCACTTTTCCTATTAGAGTGCAAGGAGAGAGAAGCTGAGGAGCGAGAGACTGAATTTGGTTTTCAAAGTTTTTATTCCTGAAGGCCGCTGAAAACAGTCGTTGTGCTCGCTTTAGGTGTGATTTCAACGTAAAGAATTCACTTTTCAATGAGTTGCTGTTTACCCTAGCCTTTCAAATTTTGTTTACCTGTTATTGGTATAGAGTTTTCTCCTAAAATTACTTCCAGTCATTCTTTAGCGGCTCAAATTGGCCTAATCTGAATAGTAGTTGATGCATGAAATTATAGCAAATTACTTATCATTGAACTAAATTATTTAAATTAAATTTTCTTTGCCCTAAACTGTTACAAGCGAAATCTATTGTATTTAACACTTAACTGACTCAGTTTATCAGCTAGGGGAAAAGATTCTGACTTCCACTTATAATGCGGGGTCAGCAAGTGTAGTGTGTAACAGAAGCAAAAAAAATGACTTGTTTGGCTGGTCAGGTAGAACTGAAATCGTGTATAGTCTAACCTTGGCGACTGTGAAGGCGGCGTTAGCATGCAGCAACGAAACATGCTGGCCCAGCGCTGCGTGATTGCTCTCCAAACCAAGATGTAGACGAGCGTGCAGCATGACTTCGGTCTCCGTGTTCAGGGTTTGTCTGCAAATGACACAAGGCGCCGGCAGACTGCTGCACCCATGCTGTCCTAGATGAGCCGTAAAACTTTCTTCATCCGTTAGATTAGTCTTGCACTGGATACATTTAGTGCCATGAACTACCTGCATTGTCCACACAATAAATATTAGATTGTAGCGGACTGCAACTTTAAACATACTCTTAAATGCTCAGAACATACCAAAGTTGTACCAACTTAATTATATTTAAGCACATTAACTCATTTTTAGAATTCTATGATGAAGGAAATCATACCATATTTACCTTGCAGTGGGTAAGTTTGTGTTCTGCAAGAGCAACAGCTGAACTACACAGCTCGTCGCAAATGTTGCACTTGTGTTTGCCGGGGCCTAGTCCGCCCTGGCAGTGTGTCTTCATGTGGGTCTCCAATTCAGCTCTAGACTTACAGTTCTCCTTACAGTAGGCACAGTGCAGACTCACCTGACAAATATTTGGTTCTTTAAAATTGGAAGCTATAGTAATACTAGCCGAGCTTGGCTCCTTAAATGGCTCAGATTATTTGAGGGTCACGCAACAAGTTTAGAGATATGAGAACGTGGTTTTGGGAAAATTTTGTGAATATTAAGTCTGTAAGGGTTCAAGCTGAGCCAAGGATCAGTGTATCAGTTTGTGCTGCTATCACATGAATTTGGATTTTCACTAGTGGAATTTCAAGAGTGTCAGGTTGTAAAATGTTCTTTACTAAACTCGAAGAATGAGCAAATTATTTTAGTACCACATTAAGAGATTAACACCCTAAATATACTTCACGAGATAAATGAGGTTCTCTCTTCGTGAAATTGATTAATTAAGACAAAGTTAACAAGGTCTAATTTTGTAATTACTGTTTTTTGTCTCCTTTTTGAGCTTAATCCATTTTAATTTCTAGTTTATTTAAACAACATTAACCAGTAAGTAAAAGGGTTAAAAATGACAAGGAATGATGTGAAACAGTAATTTGATAAAGTTCTACAAGTTCGAATAGAAAAAAATTTCAATCCTACAATTAATTCATTCATATCAGTGAACTGGCTGAGTACTGACTTTAGCTGTGGTAGAAGTTTTTAGGTGATGCACTAATTTGCGGTGAGCGTTTAGCTCAGCCTCAGATGCGAAGTCACCGGCCTCACAAATGCCGCAGTCCTTGGTGTTGTTATTGTTATTGTTGTTGTGCGGAATGTCGGGTTTCTTAGAAGCGCCTTCTGTAGTGGGCTCATTAGCTGCGCCCAGCTGCAAGACTGTACTGTCCGTCTGCATCTCTCCCACACTGCTCGATGTCTGTACACAACAAATAGTAAGCAACATCTGATGCGTTCGACTGATGACGGTCTATGTTGCAGTTTCCTAATTTTGGTATACGACAATGTGTTTTATCTGATCTAATTTATAAAGAATTGGTATTCTATATACAACATAGATCGTATATAAGGTACTGATTATAATTTCTTCTAAAGCCTTGGTGATGTACTTGAAGAGCTTATTTCGTTCTCTCCTTTTATAAGCGCTTTAATAGTGGTTTTACAAAATCTGCTAGCACAGTAACAAACCTCAGGACCATGAGCACACTGCATGTGCTTCTCCAACAGGTACTCCACGTGAAACCCTTCCGAACACACCGGGCACTGGTACTGCTTGGTGTGGACAGACAGGTGATATTGCATTTCTAGCTCTGTTGAGAAGGTCATGCTGCAGAATACGCAGCGGAGAAGTCTTGGAGACTGCAAGCAACCAGAACAATGAAGAAATAGTTTTAATGTACTGGGGAACAATTATATTTTGCTTACTTTCTCTAGTGCTAAAAAATAACTCGTAAATAAAGAATAACTATGAAGAAAAGTAAATTTAAGGTATTCCTAGGCAAAGGCGTAGCAAGGGCTCTGGGTGGTCAGGCAACAATCATGGCGGGGAGCACGAACTAAAATGATGTTGCTTTTTATATCTGGAGAAGAGCAATTGCTCTACTGCCATCTAATTGATTTGAGAAAGCTAAAAGTTTGAATGTTTGTAATTATTACAGAGAGAGAAGGCCAGGCAGAATTAAACTTCGGCTGCTCAAGGCAATTGTACATCTACACATGCCGCAAATGGTTCACCATATTGAGGGTCCATGCCGACTTAATCTGACCTTATGCCATTTTATAAGCCCGATAGGATCAGAAACTACTTCTACAGGGTAATACAATTTTTTTTTTTCTTTCTAGTCCCTGAGTAAAATGTGTCCTTGAGTGGAGGTGAAGGATAGAGCTTGTCTGATCATTTTTCAATCGTTAGTTTATGATATGAGCCTTTGACACCTTGAGATTAAAGAATATTCAAAAATTATTAATAGGAAAACCCTGGAAGTTTTCTTGGAAGCAAAAAGTTTTCTTTTACTAGAGGTCAGCACAATGTCTCTTTTGCTGAAATCCTTGAGGTACAGGATCCACCTCGAGCTTAATATAAATTAATCTATTCTGAAAAAGGGAGTTAATGTTCGTACTTGATTTTAGAACTACTATATTTAAATAATATTACCGCAATACTAGGGGGAGTAGGTGAGTTGATCTTGAAGTTGCAGTGGACTGTCTTGATGTGCAGCCAAAACTCGTGTTCTGAGCCGAGAGGCGCGATATTCGGGCACGCGGTGCACCTATATTGCTTCACTTCGTTGCAGTGCTTCGCCGTGAAATGCACCTGAAACACAAGGAGTAGTTGCTATGTTATCGCTAAAATCTCCTCTTCTTATGTAACAACTCTGGAAGTATGAGTGCAGGTTACCTCAATCGCCACTTTTGACTCGAACAGATCAGAGCAAAGGCAACATCTGTAGGCGACGAACGCATGGCAGTCCATTAGGTGTCTGCGCAGGTTGTCTAAAGTGGAGAAAAGGCGGAGGCAGGTGTTGCAGCCGTAATCGGTGATGCGGGCCAACAGGTGGGTACCGATGTGCTGGACTAGGCTCTCCGAGCTGGGCTGTGAGCTGCCGCAGTAGGGGCAGAGTGGCACAGAGCTGTTCGCTCCTGTCTTTCCCAACTCACCGGTACCATGCGACGAGCGCTCCTCCAGATGACACTTGACATGTCGCCGGAACGACTCGAAGTCCGGCAGCGCTGCGTCACACTGCGAGCACAGCAGTACGCCCGGGTGCGAGTACTCCACTCTCTGCGTTAAAAATTCTGCCATGAGCCAAATGAACTGCATAGGAGACTAAAATGGGATAGCCTAATTTCCAGACTTGTTTCGTATCTCACTTTCGGGGCCAATGTTCAGTCAGTTAGTTACAGGAAGTTTTGCATTCGAACAGATTTTTGATTTTGAGTTTTCGCAGAAAATGAATAGTTTTTACAAATTAGTCTCTGTTTATTTGTAGGTGTCTGTCTATTTGTTAATGTGTATGTAGTTATCAAAACTCAATAACGAAAAATCCAAGTGTTTTTGTTTTACTGTTTTTACCTATTTTTTCGAAAATGGTTTCAACGATTTTATTTAAATTTTGTGTAAACACTTTATACCAGTCGCTGAGGAACTAACCTTTTGAAGTAAACTGTCAGAGGTAGTGAAAGGCAGTCTTGGTCTCTTGTTGGCACTTGGAGTATCTAGGTGCCAACCAGTCAGTTCATGGTTGGTTTGCACCAGACTTCCGTGGCTGCGCACCGTACTGCCGTGCAAAGACGCCGTATGCGACTCTAAGGAGCCAACCGGTACGATTATCGAACACACCGGACACACTACGTTGTAATTCAGCTCGGACACATCGTTCTGGCTGTTACCTGAAAACATAAAGATAATATTAAGGCAGCTAGTCCAAGGCGCTCAAAAAGATAACCTGCTACCACATCGGGCCACAAAGTTTTCTATTTTGGCATGCATTAATTTGAACAAGATTCTGAAGTTCTATACTTACTATGCACCGTTTTCACATGGTGATGTAGTGCCTCTATTGTTGCGAAATTATCATTTGCACAATAGATGCAAGCTAAGCTGGTTTTAGCCACGCTGTCCTTACATTTTCTGTGCACACTGTTGATCGACTCACCATGCAAAGTTGAAATATGTTCCTGTAAAAATTTAAAGGCTAATTAAAACAACTAAAGTCGGCTCCTTATATTAAATGATTGTGGGAAGATCAAGAAAAGTCTTTTGAGGAATACTGGAAAATAGTAAAGGTTCTAGACAGGATATAAATCAGTTCCTCTATTATTTTGTTATTTCAGGGCTTCTAGGTCTAGCTCTGTATTAGTGGTAGTCAGAGCAGATATGCTGCTTCTGCACGAACAGAAGCTCTAACATACGTACAAAAACATGTACAGGAATGGTCCACTTACCGTGAGTTCTTCTGGTTTGTGAAAGACTTCATGGCATTGTAGGCACTTATAGGTTTGTATCTTATTGTTATTATTATTAATGTTATTATTATTATTATTATTATTATTAGTTGCAGCCTCCTGTGCAGCGAGTGATCCATCAGCGTTGCGCTTGTGAATCTGCATATGCGAGGTGAGTGCAGCAGCAGTGTTGTAGCCACGGTTGCAGACAGTGCATTGGAACGGCTTCTGATTGTCGTGCGTCTTCATATGAATCTTTAAATGATCGCTGAAATTACCAAAAATAAATTCAAACCTAAGTATTTAAAATAACTTCGTTAGCTGTTTAAAAGCCAAGTTTTGTTATCATAGCGACGCTTATACTCGTATAATCGGTGCATAAACGTTTTCTGAACAAAACCATGAAACTCACCCATGTACCTCTAGCCTTTAAATTAATTAATTTTAAACAATAATAAACGCTCTTGCTAGAGGTAAGAAAAAGAAAAAAATTGATAATATAAAAAAGAATCTAGATTACCTTCTAGAGAATGCCGCCTCGCATTTGGTGCAGCGATATTTCTTGTCACCAGTGTGCAGCTTGATGTGGCGATCACGACTTCGCTTGTGCTTGAACAGCCGCAGGCAGTATTCGCAACGAAACGGCATGTGCTCGCTATGGCTCTGCAACCCGAGCACCATATACACTCAACTCTAGCAGCAAGAGTTTTAGGCGTACCTACAATAGTTCCCTCTCAATACCGCAACTTATTTTACGGTATAAAGTGCTTCATAATATTCACATATAATTGTGTGCGTGATATCATGTCTGAAACTATTCACATTTGGCAACATTGCACAAACAATCTCTCACAGGCATTGCAAAAATCACTCGATTTTCTTCTAATCAAATTCCCATACATAAAGCAGCTAAGTTTCTTCTACCGAATTTTTAATTCATCAAGCTCCAACTAAGTGGATAGCGAAAAGAAACCTACATGATACTAATCCCAAAAATTGAACGATTAAAAAAAAAGAATCCGATCGACCTTCGGGATTAGTCAACGATTATCGCTACCCCAACCTCGCGTTCTACTGAGAAAAATTTGTAAGAAAAAGTTTAAGTAGAACCTATTTATTTTTATTTCAAGAAGGGATTTGATAAGTTCCTCCGCGATATTCCGCCATCCTGCTCTATCTTGTGCGGCTGCTTTCCAGTTAGAAATTCCCAAAAGTTTTGCGCCAGCCACCGCTCCATCTACCCACCTCAACCTGGGCCTTCCTGCCCTTCTAGTTCGGTGAACTGTCTCTACTAATACTTGGGATCTCAGATTCCTCCATTCTAACTAGGTGGCCTGCCCCGCTCAGCCTCCCTGTCTTAATAACTTTTACAATATCCGCTTCGGCGTACAGGTCGTACAGCTCCGCATAATCTAGCAATTGCACTGACTGAAAATATTGTCCCTGTCGTCTGGATGCGCGAGTCCCTGATGATCTTTTCCAGGGCTCAATTGAATAGCAGTACGTCTCCTTGTCTTTGACCTTTGTTGGCTCTAAAGTCTGTTGAATGGTCAGTTTGCACTCGCACTGTACACTTGACTTCCTGCATTTTGATGAGTCGCATAAGCTTAGGTGGAATTACCATGCCTTCCATTGTCTCATAGAGCTTTGGCCGCTTAATGCTGTCATAAGCACTTTTAAAATCTATGAAGAGGTGATTCGTCGGCATTTTATATTGATGGGCGTTTTCTAGAATTGTTCGGAGGGTAAAGAACTGATCCTTTACCCAATAATAGCAAATAAAACAATTAATGTATTTTCTCTTTCCCTCTTTCTTTTTCTTCCTTAAAATGTTAGTTTTGCGATGTCAAATTTTCAAAATTGTTTCTATTCATAAATATTTATTTCTATATATCTATTAATCATAACTTTGTTTACTTAATTGTGCAGATATGTTGCAATGTATGTTTCAAACTCCGGCAGACGGTAGAAACTATGCCGATGTATTTTGTTCTGTTTAAAAAAGAAATCTTGTATCTTGAATTTTTAATTTAAATAAACTTTATTACTATATCTTTAATGATGTCTGTTGTCGAATAGGTTTAGTACCTCCTCAATCCGTTACTTCTTATCGAAGTTAATCTGAACGCATCTCTCTGTAGCGTCAATTTCCGGCTAAAGATGATAGGAAATTTACTCAAACTCAATTAGGCTCTAGTTGTCTCAGAGGTTTTTTTTTTTTGGTGCACTAGCTGGAAGAGTAATTTTTAACATAACTGCATTCTTGGTCATGCTATCTTTATGGGAAGTTCATGCGTCCATTTTCAGCGAATTAAGATTTACTGGAGTTCCAAAGATAGCCGGACCAAAGTTCACAAACTATACCAAACTGTTGGACTGGCGCAATACAAGTATTTAATATGCAAGACATGTTTACTCAGTTCCTGAATTTGTATATTCGAGTAATATTTTTTATAAATAAAATCAAAAAGATTAAGATATGAAAATATACAAACAAACAAATGCTGGACGACTGGACCATAAGTGGACTAGTTAGATAGAGCTTGCATACTAATTAGAGAGTCCAAGTTATCTGGCACCTGAAATCTGCCGCAACACGCCACACGTACCAACTTGACGCTCTAGCCCTCTAGCGATTTCTCTTAAAATCTTAAAATTAATAACCTCAGCAGACAGAACACAACGTCCAGCTCATTGGCCTCATTAAAATATTACCAAGCGAAAGAGCGTTATTCTTTCTACCATTTTACTAATTTGAAATATAAATTTAAAAAAGGAAAAAAAAGTTAAACCAATGTGAAGGTTTCATCGGCAACGGTCAGAAAAAATATTTTTTAGAGACCGATTTATTATATTAATTATTTATCTGTATTTCGGATATAATTGGTGCCCTTCAACAGTAGTAAAATACTTCAAGATGTATTCGCTGTAATCGTAAAAGCTATATAATTTTTGGATATAAAAAATATGATAGGGAATATATTGGGAAAACTCTGGGATTAGCTTACACTGGATTCGAAAGCGGAGATTCCAGGTTCGAATCCAGCTTCAGGCTTTTCTTCCTAGCAGCTTCTTATTATAGCTCACTTTCAGGTGATGTATAGTTTTGTTTGTAAAGAGAGAACTCACTATCCGTAGGCGGGCATTGTACTGAATTAAGTATTTTAAAGAGAATCCTTGTGGAAATTTTGGTGACCGAAAATCTCTTTTCCAAAACTGTCCTTCTATGAAAGGGGAAAAATGTTTCAAGTGAAAATTATAATGTGTGAAAAGAAAATTTCAAAAACAAAAATCTATTTTAAAAAAAAGTCACTTCCGACAAAATGAATTTGTTGAAAGGCTTAATTAATGTTGAATTCCCAAAGATAAATTTAAATATATACATAATTAACTACGATCCGATTTTTTCGTTAATCAGTTATTCTAGTCATACACTCATTTGATGCAGTCACATGGACATCAGACAAACCCACTCGCACAAGCAGTCTACTTTGTAAAAAACACTTTTCTATTTTTCAGGGATCTCAAAAAGAGTAAAGACTCAAAATTTAAATTTTGCACGAATAAATACTTTTTCCTTACTAGTTCAGTAAGAGAGTAAAAATTTAAGTAATGAATTTCAAGTTATCTCTTACCTGTTCATGTTTCTTAAGATAGGACAATCTCGGGAAGGCTTTATGGCAGAAATGGCATGGATATGGAGTTGTCTCGGTCACTCCAACCGTATAGGCCAGGTCGGACTCTTGTAAAGAGCTGGCAGAGTTTGGCGTCGGACAAGAAGAGGCACTGCTCGTTTCTGATGAACTTCCACCTTCCGTTTCTCCGCCTTCTGTCAAACAAAGTACCAAAAAAAAAAGTAGGAATATTGCTGTAGTAGCCTACAAGGAGAGCTCCTATTTTAGGTTAGATTTTGAATAGAATTAAAACAGTGTAGCGCTAAAATTGTAGGAAATTACATTTACTTTATTTCCTTGGTACTGTTTGCTAGGCCTAGGTACTTCGGGAGCCCTCATTAGCTCGCCTATCCTTGCATGGCTCTATTCCATAGGTGACCAAACAGAGTCGTGCTAGCAGAACGTTATTCTAATATCACTATTGCAGGCAACGCCCTAATGATTTTGCTAATTACATACCGAAGCGATATTCACTCTTTTCCGGATAGTTGAGCTCTAGTATTTGTAATTACTATCTGGTTATAGTACAAAATAGAGTAGAAAAGCATTCTTTATTTCAGTAGTCCAAGCAGGTTAATTTTGATTGATTTGCCAGAGTGTATAAAATTCTGTATTTTTATAAACATAATCGTGGTCTGTATCCCTTTGTTAAAAGCAGCAGCAAGCCTTTAATAGATTGCTTCAAAATAAAAGGGCTTATTTTGAAAATGAACGTCGCATTATGTTGGGTGAGAGGGACTTAGAAATTAGCGGAAATGAAGATATCAATGAAAGAAGTTCACGTATGAAGAAAAGCTGATAAATACCGAACTCCAATCTAGATAAATCTTAAGGGGTAGAACTGTAGCAAAATGAAATCTGGTAGAGCTGGAGTTTAGACAGGTACCATAATCAATTTCTAACCAGCACTTAGTACATCTTTGAGTTGTGGTTCGGCAACGGTTTGCACAATCAGCAATGGTTAGCTTCGCACTCTCAAGCGGTAATCACAAGCTCACAGAAAGAATCTTACCGCAAACCTCATTCTTTTCATATTTGGATGTAATGAACATTATAAACTGTACATTGGTACTTCATATTTGTAATTAAATTTTGCAAATCTAATTTGAATAGATTTTATTCGATGCAACTTGTAAAATGCACAGAAAATAATCCACTGACATTTCCTTTAAATGCATTAAATAAAGAGGTTTATGGACAAATCCAATAACAAAAAATCCTAATGCATCAACAGAATGGCTAAAGAAAACATTGGAGAACTCTAAGCAGACCCAGTTTCGGTCACAACAGGTCCTTCGTACTGCAGAAAAATTACTAACCCTTCTGACGATGTTTCTGAATAGACTGTGGATTTAATGATAGTCTCCCACAGCCTTTCATTTAGGAATTATTACTATCCCCCGATTAAAAAAGGTGTCACTCTCCAACTTCGTCTTGGCCGAGCGTCCAACACTCCAACTCAACAAACAACGAAGTTTTCTTTACGTTTCCTCGGGAATGTTGACTTTAATATGTCATAATTTAGTGTATTTTTGTGTATGTGGGTGACCACTTTTGTGGAATATGAGCGTATATCTATATTGCGTATGTGTGAAAATGTGTAAGCATGTTCTTCTGAAAATATTTTTTTATTATACGTACATTTAAATTAATCACTGTTGAATTCTACGTCACTGACAGAATAATTTTAAATAGCATATTTGTAGATATACACTCACTTTTTTTTTTGTAAATCTACATGTTTTCACTTCTTGTACATTGTAGGCTATTTTTCTCTAACTTTATTGAGTATAGTTTCTTAATGGCAGAAAACCGTATTACTAAAAGCGCAAAGTAATTATTTGTGATAATGTAAGTTAAAAATGTTTTGCGTAATCATTTGAAAACGTGGTTAGTTAGGCATATGCATTTGTTTAGTATAGATCGTGGAACCTTCCTACTAAATGGTAGTTCATGTTTTCGAAAAAAAAAGCGCTGCCATCTACAAAACAAAAAAAAAACTATAAAACAGGAAAGTCGATAGAGAACAAGAATTCGTCATTGATTACTCCACATAGCAATCGCATATCATTCCTCTCAAATTGCTGTGTCTTGCACTAATCGGAAATGCCGTTCGTCCGCAATCCAGCTATTCATTCACACCTGTCTCAATAATATATTGTCTAGTAAATACTCCTCATCGTATGCCAATATTCTCACAATTTTTCCATTGTTGAGTTGGCAGTGTTTAAAGTCCTACAGTCGCTATTCTATATCTTCCATTTTATCTTTGACGTCTCTATATTTTAGTCACTGCCAGTTCTGCAGCAAGTGCACCAAATTCATGTTCGTACTTTGGATTTGTCTCAGAAAATTTCTCTTTAAGTCTCATTAACATAGAATGATTATTTCCTATTTCCGTTAAAAATTTGTAAAATGTGTAGACATGTTTTCACTTCTTGTATATTGTACGCTATTTTTCTCTAACTTTATTGTGTATAGTTTCTTAATAAATAATAGCGTACGTTATTCATAGTTTTCTATTATTAAGAAATCTGATACAGAAAAATGATAATTGCACTATTTGGTGGAGGGGATACAGTGTATGTATAGTCTATAGCAGGGATGGCGAACCTTTTTTGAGACGTGGGTCAAATTTTGTTCATTTTTTTTTTAGTACTAGCTCTTAGGTCACTAATGCCAATTTGTACAAGAGTTAAGTTTAAAAATTTTAAACTGAATATTTTCAAAACTGAACATCTTTAAAATTCAGTTGGCTTAACGGGTAAAACGGGAGGCAACAAGTGCTATGGAAGACTCTTTTTACAAACATAACTGAACAAAACCGTGTTTTATTTGAAAAAAAATCTAAATATGGTTATATGCTTTGGGTTGTCGATTTTTTTTATCAAACGAAATATGAGTAAAATTATGCATTTTATTTGATATTTTGTAAACACTTTCGCTTTATTTCAAATACTACAAAGTCATTTGTCGTCATTTGCGTTTTAGAGCTGTAATGATCAAACTAAAGGTTATAGATAGCATTTAAATTGCTTTGTGTCAATGCGTGATTGGAAAAAATAAAGATAGAATATAAATTATCCACACAATTAGAAAATCTAAATCAACCCGCGTAAACAAACAAATGGTTGCCTAGCAATTTTGTGGGTCAGTGAAAAAGCTTGCGCGGGTAAGTGTCTGACCCGCGGGTCATAGGTTTGCCATCACTAGTCTATTGAGTCTAAAATTAATATAAACAATTCTATGTGACTTGGAAGGTTGTATTTTGGGATCTTCCTAGACTATACAATGAAACTTTTTGTTAAAAAGATTGACTACTGTAAAGTTGAGAACGCTAGTACTTAAGGCAATTGAGTTTGGGTGTCGCTTGTGGCAGATTTGATGGAATTAGAGTGTCGGCGCGTATTAAGACAGAAGATGTGGCGTGAATTGTAGACAAGTGGGCGTCAGAAGCGACCCTAATCAGGAAGTTGGCCGTCTTGTCAAGACCATAGCCCATAGGAATGTTCTCACTTGAAGTCGCATCCTAATTTGCTACGCAGACAGCGTCATATGCCCACGCAACAGGCTCGCTGGCGCCTAAACTTTTTTAATCCTTTAATATGGTGACATTACTGTAGGCCAGTTATGTAGCCTGGTATATCTCGCGCCCAGTCTACTGTGGCCAAATTAACATCTCACCTACATTCCTCTTCTAGCACTTGTCCGGGACACTTGGACACTGCATATTCCGCGCTTGTCAAACGAAAATATCACTGCAATTGCAGGACTAAATATGATAACTAAATTCCATGCAGAAACCCAAAAATAATATTCCTAAGACAAAAATTTTGTAATGAAAGTGAGGCAAAAAGCTGGGAAACTAAAAAAATCGAGCAAGCAAAGTGGCATCTTTTGCTAGTCGAATGATGGCAAAAATTTAAGTTTCATGGAAACCAGATAAATTGAAAATAGCATCTTACGAATTTCAATGGGATTGTTGCTGATTGCCCTCTTTGTAACAGACAAGTCATAAAATTTGAGCCATTTTTGGCAAGATATATGTGCCTTTGTACAGGATATGTTTCGTATATTTCAAACGAGCCCATCAAAATGCAAACGCTATTGTTTACGTTGTGATGAAGCATAAAAATTTCTTTTATTTTATATCTCAGTCGCTAAAATTTGAAATTTTATTTGATCTAGCTAAATTTATTGGAAACAGCTTTGAAATTTAGTCCTGTAAACAACACTTAAGATGCATCCTTACGATGGATTATGTTTTGGATAACATAGGGTTTCGTTTCCCCCCCAAAACTCCTCAATTAACTTATTTAAGGGTGAACTCATTTTGAATCTGACCCATAAATGGTATAGGAAATGTTATTTCTTTAAGAGATGAGGTGTATCATGTACAAAACCGCCCTGTCATTAAGCTTTAAGAATTAGCGTTTGTATATTCGATTTGCAGTGTTGAACAGGTTTAAGTTCGCAATCACCGAACAGGTAAAACAAAAAACACTTGGAGATGGCGGTACAAACAAAAAAAGGTGACAGAAGACGTGGTAATCTCCAATAATCTGCCAAGGAGGATGACTGTGACTTCGTTCAGGATGGCAACCAGCCACGATTACCTGTAAAATCAACTAAACCGGCTGTGAATCTGATTCTTCAAACAAACTCCGATCGCGAAACACCTGAAAGAATGTTTGGCACTGAGGGATATGTCATCCGCAGGCTCATTTGAAAATGTCTAAATGCACGTAATCGAATGGCTGTGCAACCAAAAATGGGCATTAGATAAACCATTTAAAGATAAACCAGCGTAATGTACAGATTTATCATTTGATATAATATTAAGAAGTATTTCAATTTGCCCATAAAGAGCCAGAATCAAAAACAATGAGCACAATTTCCAACTATCTATCTTTTGCAATAATTGGAGTAAGAGTTTATCGTATGAGTAATAATTCATCCCAAAATTGGTTTCAAAATTCAAGGCTACCTTTACGTTGAGTGAGAAGATTGTGTCTAAAAGAATGATGTTTAGCTGCAACGTCCCAACTCTACTGTATATCATCGTTGCAACACGCGCGTTGGCTTTCTCTGCCTGTACATGTGTGACTAATATTGCTTGGCAGCGCTATCTGCCAGCAACCTCCTAAATTCTAAATCCGCAAACTTCCCCAGAACTCAGAGAATATTTAGTTTTTTTTTTTTTTCTGGAAAGATATTTCAAATGTAAGTAAACGCTCCATCTATAATGTAGTTAGTACTTAAAGCTTGAAGAAAATCGTTGCAAATATTTTCCAAAAATCTTAAATTACTGCAAAATTGAAACTCATACGACTACTCTTACTACAATTCTACTACAAAACAAACTCAATACTGAAAAAAATGTGTATTAAAACTAACTTGCTACATAAAAGTAATAAACAAGTGTTATCAGTACAATTCAATTGTAACTCAGCATTAATTATTCAAGAAGTACTGAAAACATCAATGCCTCTTAAAGTTTTTTCAGACCAACTGAACGAAATTTTAGTATACTGAAACCTAAGTCGTGTAAAAGTTTACATTGTTCGACAGAGACCGTGTTTAGAAGTGATTTAGGCCAATCTGGAGGAACTAAAAGCTGTATTGGGCCAAATAGAGGCATAAATTGGACTTATAAAACAGTATAAGGAGTAAATCATTTTTTGTATTAAAAACAGTACAATATTTCTGTGGGTCTATTTTGAAAGTTTCTGAACTAATAGTACACTTAGAACACAATATCTGCCTGAGGTTCCGAGCTGAGCAACTAAACGAACTCAAGTTTTAAGGAGATTTTGAAGTAAATAATTTTGAGTGTCTTCCGCCTTGTTATGAATTAAGTTTATAGTTATACGCTAAAATTGGAGCTCTGTAAACTTTGAAAGTCTTTATTTTTTGAAATGTTCTTTGAAAATTACCACTGTATGTTAAGTGCCTAAGTATAATAGTTAATAAACACAGAAACTTCTCAGGATTCCATTGGTGGAAATCGTAAAGATACTAAAAAATCAGGTAAGTCAAGATTCATGACAAACGAGCTCAAGTCTTTTTGACCACCACATCAAGTATCCATAAATTGAAGTGAACCTCTTAATTGAAATGATAAGTCAATACAATTATAGCAATTGCAAAAAAATAACATACGCCTTGCAATCTTCCGTCTGCCCGAGAATTTAATATAAGCAATTTAACAAATCAAAGAAAAATTATTTCAGATTGATACAAAACATTAATTTAAAAAGAAAAGAAACGCGAATAATATTTTGTAGGTAAATTTTTGGTCTGTATTCGGAAGGAGTTTTATGATAAAAACAGTTTTTTGCCAATGGTGTCCATTTAAGAGGTGTGTCATTTCAGTTTTTACAACTCTTTGTTAGCCAAATTAAATCATTTGATAATTTAACTTATTGGTATTTTAGGAGGAAATAAAGAACGTAATGAAAGAATACAAAATCAGAAAAACGTGATAAAGTAAACAAAAATTTGTCCTAAGATTATCCATATATGGTAAATTAATACACACTAAATCTTTTCCTTGTCCGACCAATGTGCTTCTGACTGGAGTGTCAGTGTAAACTGAGAGATTATTCTTTCATTTCTGTAATTTGCAAACCTGTAGAGTTTCAGAGTCCGCGTAAATTATTAGACATAATGTTGAATGAATGATTCCTAGACTTTTATTCAAAAGGATTTTAGGCTAGCCTGTACATACAAATTATTTGTTTATCCTCCAAAAATCCTCTAGGATTCTGCCTAACCTGGTGTGGTCAAAACTTTCGACATCATTCAAATCAAACTTTGCCAGAGATTTTGTTTAGGGCCAAAGAAAACTAATCTAGACGACAGGGTTAATGTCCAGGTTTTGATTTTTTTTAGGAGCTTGAAATTGTTGCCCAAACAAGTGATTTAGAATGACGTATAGATTTTCAATGAAATAATTGCTTTGGCTCTCTCCTCATATTAATTACTATGTCATTTGAGTTTTAAAATTGGACTTTCGTTTTAATTAAATCATTGGAACAAATTTTGAGAAAAACATAAAAGAATTACTCAGTCAAGGTTGTATTTTACCAGTATATTGACCGAAACCTATGAGTTATGCTGCTTTAACCGTATTCAAGAAGCTTCTATACATGTTTTTGTTTTGGGTAAAATTTTTCGCTTCTCTTTTAGAAGTAATGTACGAGGGTCGTTTGAAAAGTCCGTGCAAAAATAAAAACTACTTAATTTTTTGGGGTAAACCTTTTTTATTTTTCAACATAGTCTCCTTTTAGGCTTATACACTTCGTCCAACGCTGCTCTAGTTTGTTGATCCCTTCCGAATAATAGGATTTGTCCAAGTCTGAAAAATAGCCATTCGTTTCTGCAATCACCTCCTCGTTTGAATAAAATCTTTTTCCCGCCAGCCATTTCTTCATATTTGGGAACAAATAGTAGTCCGAGGGAGCCAAGTCTGGAGAATAGGAGGGGATGTGAAACGAGTTGGAACCCTATTTCCATTAATTTTGCGACCACAGCTGCTGAGGTGTGAGCTGGTGCGTTGTCGTGATGGAAAAGGACTTTTTTGTGGGCCAATCGTGGGCGTTTTTCTTGCAGCTCGGTTTTCAAACGGTCCAATAACGATGAATAATATGCACCTGTAATAGTTTTACCCTTTTCCAGATAGTCGATGAGGATTATTCCTTGCGAATCCCAAAAGACAGTCGCCATAATCTTTCCGGCCGAAGGAACGGTCTTCGCCTTTTTTGGCGCAGATTCCCCCTTGGTAACCCATTGTTTAGATTGTTCTTTGGTCTCAGGAGTGTAGTGATGTATCCATGTTTCATCCACAGTGACGAAACGGCGCTTAAAGTCCTGTGGATTCTTCTGGAACAGCTGCAAACCGTCCTTACAACACTTCACACGATTTAGTTTTTGGTCAAGCGTGAGCAATCGCGGCACCCATCTTGCGGATAGCTTTGTCATGTCCAAATGTTGATGCAAAATATTATGTACCCGTTTATTCGAGATGCCCACAGCACTAGCAATCTCACGCACCTTCACTCTTCTGTCATCCATCACCATATCATGGATTTTATCAATGATTTCTGGAGTAGTAACCTCAACAGGGCGTCCAGAACGTTCAGCGTCACTTGTGCCCATATGGCCACTCCGAAAATTTTGAAACCACTTATAAACTGTTCTAATCGAAGGTGCAGAGTCACCATAATGTTTATCAAGCTTCTCTTTAGTCTCCTCAGGCGTTTTCCCTTTCATAAAGTAGTGTTTAATCAACACACGAAATTCTTTTTCGTCCATTTTTTGAAAATCACTCGACTTCCTCGATTCAAACGAATGCCAAACACAAAGAAATAGACCGATCTGGCTGAAACTTGGTGTGTGTTCTTCCAAGAGATGTTACTAACTAAACATAACCTCGATACGCGCCAGTGGTGCTATCTTTCTGACTTTGCACGGACTTTTCAAACGACCCTCGTAATGTCAAAATTGGCAGAAAGCGGTTCTGTAAAGTAACAAGTAATTGATATTCTTCACACTTGAACTTCTAGTCAATACCCTTAACATTTATAGTGGTAAGTAGAACTATATATTATTCTGTGATTATAAGTGGCACAATGGAAGCAATTGAAAATGGAAGACAATCGTTGCAACCGTTTCCAGCGACAATCGTAAAACAAGACAAAAAAAATTGGTGATAGTTTTGGTTGTCCGTTTTTCTTTTTTGACAAACTCTAGTCTGCCTAAACTATAAATTACTCAAAAACAAAAAAATGTAGAAAGATCAAATTTTATAACTTTGATTTAGGTGCGACAGGAGATCCGACAATAAGATAGTCTTAAAAAGTCAACGCCTCTTTAGTCAAAAGGACTTTTTTATTTTCATACTTTTGTAATATTTTTACTTTTTCTCATTCATTAAAAAAAAAATCACTGTGGAAATATTGAAATCGTTTCATAATTTTGATTTGTGTTTTAAAAGGAAATATTTTTGAGGTTTACTTAATACGAAAAAAGAGAGAAGTTTCTCAAATGAAAAGAATTCAAATTTATTAACTTATTTTCTTTAAACCTTCTTTTACTATTTATCGAAGCAATAGCCTACACTTTCAAGTAAAACATTTTTTCCAGATAAATCTTCTATCTTTCGACATTTTGGCTTAAGTTCTGCGTTAAACTTTGCACTAAATCTTCAGAACTTTTTCTCTATTCCGCCCATATAGATCAATAAAAATTGAAAATATTTTTAGATTTTTAACTTTAGAATCAGTAAAGCACAAATAAAAACTATACATAATAGATTTGGAATTTCCAAAATAGATGCATCGATTCTCTAATTTGAAACAATTTCGCCAGAAGAAATGATTTTTTAGATGTGTTTCTGTGTCAAATTTAAGATTTGATTTCAAAAAGCTGGGATACTACTGTAATACAGTGTCTACAGTTTAGGCTACTTTTGTTCCAGATAAAGAAGCATCAAGAGATTTGGAAAGAGGTAAATCCCATCTAATTTACTTGGAGGAATCTAAACGTTTGAAGAGAATTAATCTCTGAACATTTTCTGTGAAATGTTTTTCGTTCTCTAAATACTTGTAGGAACATAATTCTATGTTCAGTGAATTTTTATTTTTAGGGTTGTTTCCGATAGTTGGCCCAGAAAATTAGACGATAATCGTTTAAAAAGAATTTTTGCCTGATAAGTAGCTTTTTAGGACGTACCTTTAACCTCCTGATCGGGCGGAACTTCCTTATGCGCGTGTATCTTCTCGATGAGCAACTGCAGTCTGGAAGAGTTACCTTTGAAGAGCATGTCGAACGGTTACAGCTGGCCGCGGCACGCAGAATGTTGACTGATTGTCGCGGTAGTCACGCCAGACCGTCAAAAGGGGCTCGCTCTCCCTTCCACTCGAAGTGCTCCAAGCACTGGTTCTCTGGCTCTATCCCCACGGATGTCTCGCTGACAAATCACAACCTACTGAATGTTTAATTGTGTCTATCGCATCGCAAACCGTAAGACTTGCGATCTTGTCCAATTTTTTTTTTAATTAAAGCTGATTTTTTGTCTTTTCCCCAGAAATGTGTGATATGAAGACTTTATAATAAGAAATAAATAATCTAGCGGGAACAAATATAAGTTTAAGATTTATATTTGTAATCATAGCTTTAAATGAAAAGTTTAAATGAAATCGTAGTCATTTTTTGAGGCAATTTTAAAATCTTTAAAGAAAAATGGCTATTACGGTCGATCAATCTGGCTTCTAATTTAGCAATTTAAGAAAAGATTCTAACCAGCCCCTCTCCCAAAAAGTACTCTCAATGGAATTTTCCTCAAAAAATGTTTCAAAAAACAAAAAAAAGTTGACGGTAACGTAAGTTATTAATCCATCTTGGATGATAGATGAACCTCAGGAACCGCTAATTTTGGTTAAAACCAAAATCTGTTTGCTGCTTGTAATAATAGAAGCAAATCCGACTGCACAATATTAAGTTTGCTCTAATCAAAATTTAAAAAAATTCTTTATTTATTCTGTTTTAACCAGATAGTGTACAGAAGGAGTTGCTTAAACAAAACTTTTTAGAAAGAAATATTAAAAGATACAAATTAAATAGAACTTAAACAAAAAATAATTATAAAATAATAAATCGCATAATTTAAAAATAATTTTTCTAAATGAGCGATAAACTTCTAAATTAAATTATAACTTAAATATTTTAGTATTACATCATAACTTACTTTAGTCATTAAAGCATGGATGAGCGCAACATTACTACATTTATGATATAATTGTAAATATTAAGACAGTCAGATTTCGATTGCGGTGACAGTAAATGAAATAGTTGTTCCTCTCTGCTAATAATGGTTGGGATAGATAATTGGGGTAGATATTTTAATCTAATACATTCATAAATCGGACAAGTAATAAATAAATGAAATAAGTCTTCATTTTCATGGAGATTACAAAGAGTAGAGAGCTGGTTAGGATTTATATTAAGTAGCCTATTGCTTTGTGAACGATATTAATTGAGAAATTACTGCAAGTTCTAAGTTGGAACAATATGGTTGTTACAGGAAATGGTAGAGAGTGTAAAAGATAATTTTGATCATTCGAGATATTTAAAGGGATATTTCTAAAATAAATACTATAATTTGAGGAGTATAGTCTGGCTACATCAGTATTGTGTAAATTGGCTTCATAAAATTGCATTTAGATTTTTACGAATTATATATGGGTCCTGCATTTCCCAGAGATGGTTATAACCAACATTTATAAAAAATTCCTTAACTTGGGTTACCCAATTGAACTTAATATTATTAGTCGATGAAGAATCGAGGTGTAACAGCCTATCGTAACAAACACGAGGTAATCTGGATCGATCCATTTCCAATATTTTACAGAACCATTTCAACGCAAGCTTAAAAAAAAGTGGTGGCTACATGAGATATTCTAGTTTCCAACAGTATTATATAGTATGGAGTGGATTTTAATAGATGAAAAAGACGTTTATAAAAATTTGTTTGGGCATATTCTAAACGGTCTAAATACCTTAGCCCCCAGATTTGTACTGAATAGAGCAATGTGGAACGGGTAATTGATTTAAACAGAGCTACATTACTGGACCATGAGTTACGTCTTGACTTTCGCCAAAATATTGAAGTTTGAACTGACCAAGTTTGCTCTAATCAGTGAGCGAAAAAATTGATAGATATTATTTTCAGCTTGAAAAATTATCTTTTGTGAGAGGATAACTACGACCCCAGGATGTTTACGATTATCAGCAATCAATTGATTCGATGGGGAAAAAACCAGTAATTTGAAACGATTGCTGTTTCTTATAAAAAAACGATAGAAATAGGCTTAATTTTAACAATCAAGGCATGTCTTTATAAAACAAAACAAAAATTGATTATAAATGTATTAAAAAATTCGCAAAATCACTGGAAACCGGAAATCGGTATTTATTGGGTTGTCAAGTATGAAATGGAGCAAAGTTTATGTTATTTATTTGACGTTCTGAAAGCCACTGTGCAAGCGAATTCCAGCCAAAGTGCACGTGAATTATCACTAATGTACAATGTATCAAAGCAAACAATCTTGACTCATTTGGCTCAAATCGGTAGAGTGAAAAGCTGGACAAGTGGATACCGCATGAATTGACTGATGCGCAGAAGGAACGAAGACTCGATGCATGGCAACAAAGCCGAACCATTTCTCAATCAAAGCGTTACGTGCGATGAAAAATGGATCATGTACGATAATCGTAAGCGTTCATCGCAATGGTTGGACAAAGATGAACCACCAAAACGGTGTCCGAAACGAGACATCTACCAGAAGAAGCTGATGGTCACTGTTTGGTGGTTTGGCTCAGGTGTCATCCACCACAGCTTTATGGAACCTGGCCGATCGATCACGACGGATGTCTACTGTTATCAACTAGACGAAATGATGAGAAATCTTGAGATTAAGTTAATCGGATGACTCCAATTCTCCTGCACGAAAACGTTCGACCAAATGCCGCACGAATGATCGTGCCAAAGCTACAGGAGTTGAAGTTGGAAACTCTCCGTCACCCGCCGTACTCGCCAGACCTTGCCCCCACTGACTATCATTTCTTTCAAAATTTAAACAAACTTTTTATCTGGAAAAAAAATTCAATTCCGCAAAGGCTGTCAAAATGGCGTTTCAAGAGTTCATCGACTCCCGTGATCCAGACTTCTACAGCAAAGGAATAAATGAGATACCTCTAAAATGGCAAAAGTGTATCGATAATATGGGTGCATACTTTGATTAAAAATAAAATAAATTTTATTGGAATAAAATCGAATTCAATTATGTGCATTTTTTGCTCCATTTCGTACTTGACAACCCGATATTTGAGCAGCACTATCGTACAATACACATTTAAGTTCAACGTCAAAATTCGTCGCCCTGCAGTGCCACTTTTCGAAATCAGTAGGTTAATTTCAATAAGTTAATTGAATTTTGTTTTCTGTCCACAAGTTTTTCCTCAATAGCAGCATATTTTTTTTTTTTTTTTCAAATTTGTTACACAAAAAATTGCACATTTTTGTAAAGCAGCAACAGTTATCTCTGATTATACAGTAATTTTAGTTCACATTTTGGAATGCTTAGAACGAAGTTATTGTTAGACGGCTCATTAGTTTGAGGAACTAAGGCAGGTTACCCGGGAGGTTACCTGAACATGGCAGGAAATTCCGTGGGAATCTACATTCCGATAATTTGAACATCTTTTGCTGCATATTAACCGTGACTGCGTTAATTCCAAAAAGCAGTAAAATCTTCTTGATGTACGTGAAAGCGCTACGATCGTGTCAAACTTTACAATAAAACGATAAAAATAATTATAAATATAACGTATTTATTCTTTTTCACATTAGGAATTATATATGTTCAGTAAGAAGTTGTTTGATATCAAATATTTAAACAGATTTGAATAAATACATAGACTACAAACATTCTTGATTTAACAAAAACAAAAATTAATTGTAACTATTAACTCTGAAGGCGTCGAAACCTTCTCAGTGCACTGCCGGCCTCAGGACAGAGTTTTCTCTCTACATACAACATGGTCTATCCCCGGACTGTGATCTGTGGGGTGATTCAGTCTGTGGGCAGCCAGCTGGACTCGAACCCGGGTCTCAAGGAACAACTTAGCTAATCATTCCCTCAATTATTGTAAATCTTTATATTATTTTATTTCAAAAATACGTAAAACAACTAAATGATTTATAAACAAATGAAAATTATTTATAAAAGTCATAATCATAATAATTTCTAACTTAATTTTTCATATTTATATAGGTTTTTCTAATTTCCTAAGGAAACCAAACCCAATTTTGGCAAAGCTTTTTACCAGCGCAACTACTTTATGTTTTTTTTTTTTTAAGGGGTCGTCTCTTTTCCTTAAAAGTTGTTTTATTTCAGTGAATCTGTATAAAGCCAGCTAGCCTTTAGTAAAAGATTCAAAGAAGTCATGTGAGTCGTCTTAACCTTAAACGTCCTTCTAATGTATCCCCAAAACAGGTCAAGGTGCAGATGTATCATCTATTATAATTGTAAGAGGTACTAAAACCTTAAGCACGTCTTTAAAGTGCCACAAGTTAGTACAATTTAATTTCTGTGGTGGACAGGGGCAGCCACGAGAGAATAGTTGCTAAGATCATGCACGAAGCCCAAAAGATAATAGAAAATTGGTGTAGAAGGGTAGATCTTATTGTGAACCCTTCTAAGACTACTCTGGTCCCCTTTATTAGGAGAAGGGACACAGAGAGCTACAAAAAATCTTCGAACTTTTGACAAAACTCTGGTTGTGACGGGCGAGGTTAAGTTCTGGGCATTGTCCCAGACTCCAGACTCACCTGGAAAGCCCATTTAGATAATGTTACGCTAAAGGCAAAACAGGCTCTTTGTGGTACTATTAGAACCTGTGAGAAGACATGGGATTTACGTCCCAAAATGACCCACTGGCTCTATACACGAACAGTCATTATCACCTACGGTGAGGTAGTGTAGTGGAGGAAGACTGAACAACAGGCGGTTATCAAGGCTCTAGCCAGGGTGCCAGAGACTGGCCTGCCTGTTGATTACGGGGGCCCTTAGCAGTGCCCCTACTTCCTGGAAATCACCAAGGATGCAGTTCGTGCGCCCCTCTCAGAGACTGGATCTGGAGAGAGCATGAAAAGAACTGGGTGATATGTCCTGGGGTCAAACACAGCAAGACTATGATGCTTTGGTTGTCTAAACAAAGAGCCAAAGAGACACTGCTTGGGTAGAAATCAGATTACTCTGATCACAGGCCTATTCACCGGGTTACGGTAGGTTCAGGAAGCATCTGTACAAGGTGAGGCTAATTTTCTCGGGCAGATTGTGTCAGGAAGAGGAGGAAACAGCCTCTCACTTGTTGTTCAATTGCGTTGCTATGGAGAGGTTGCTCTATAAAACCTTTGGCTTTTTGAGACCAAAGGAGATAGTAGCGCAAAAAGAACTAGTAGGGAAAGTCCTCAAACGTTTTAGTAGTGGAGGTTTCATCTACTAGATCCAAAGAGAGAAGGCACACTCAGCCTCTTTTGGCTGCGATGCCTTGGGGCACAGGTCCCGTTCCATTGATTTTAATCTTAACCTGAGAACAATTTACAGATCTGCCACTAATAAATATGCTAAGAAACTATAGTGCGAATTAAGCATGCTATGATACAGTTTTCAGTTCTGCCATCTATTATCTATTGGGTATTGAAAATTTAAACAACCCTACTAAAAAGTGAAAGTAATGTTTTGCCTATTTTTTAAACGTCCAATGGCCAAATTAGGTGACTGTACGGTAGTGAAACACATTACTATATAATAATATAAATATAACTTTAAAAACAATAACAAAAATTTAATACATTTTTCTAACCAAAAAAAATTACAGGAGACTACCAATGGTCTTTGACAATGGTCAAATTTGACTTGTATTGGTCAAAGCACAGAAAAATTCCATCAGTCCAACTCTTTAAATATTCCTGACCAAGACTAGAAATTTACAAAAGTGTCATGGATTAAATATATTTTATGGAACTGCCTACTCAAAGTATGACTGTAAGTTATCATTAGTTAGTAGAAAGTGTGGAACTATCACGTTCCAGCTACTTAATATTAACTGGAACTACAACCTCTAAGTCGTGCTTCTAACGTGCCTTCTATGCTCCTGAAAAAAATGAAAAAACCTATATTCCACATTGGATTAGATTCCAGTAGGGCGCCACAGCGACCCAATGGATCTATTGTGGGTCACGATCTACATTAAGAAAAATGCAAACTTTAGGCATGGTTTTAAGAGCTTTAAGGTAGGTTTTAAAACGCTTTCAGGTAGAACAATAATAGTACATAATATACAAAAAAGCGCGACGGTAGCCGAGCGGTTAGAGCCGAGACCTGGTAAAGCTAATATATACGAAGTGTGGCTATTAAATAACGAGACTATTGCTATAAAACATTTTATTTTAAATTTATACATATTTAGTTATTATCACCTTCAATATAAACCCCTCCCCTATCCCTACAACGCTCCATGTGAATTTACCATTGTTCGAAACAGTGCTGGAAGTCTTTTTCTTCTGTGAGCTCCAGCATGACGCGTGCCGCTTTTTCCGTCACAGCTTCAACGGACTGAAATCGTGTTCCTTTTAATGCAAGAATTGACTTTGGGGAACAGGTAAAAAAGTCACATGGGGCCAGGTCAGGCGAATAAGGCGGATGGCCTAAAACTGGGATGTTCAACTTGGCTAGAAACGTCTTGACAGACAATGTAGTGTGGAGAACTCATGACTTGTTCTTCCACAAATCGGGTCGTTTTTTCCTTACTCTTTCACGGAGTTGAGCAAGCACATCTCGGTAGTAATGTTGATTAATTATAATCGATATTTTCATCCGTTTTGGACGGGCGGGACGTCTTCTCGGTCATCTTGGAAACGCTTGAACCACTCAAAAACTTGCGCACGTGATTAATATTCATCGCCATAAACTTCTTTTAATAAAAGATAAGTTTCAGTAGCGGTTTTACAAAGTTTCATTGAAATTTCACGACAATTAGTTGCTCTACTACATGTGTAGTATTATGTTTCCGGCCAAAACGAAACTAACACCTCTTACACAAACGACGGTTCCGGTCGGACAGAATTTCTCTACAAACACGTGAGACGCTGCAATCGAAAGAGAAGGCGTTACGCTGCACAGCTGTCGGTCGTTAGGATTTGGCGCATGCATAGTTCTTCTGTAGCAGCATCAGTCTCGTTATTTAATAGTCACACCTCGTATTATGATACTGGGTTCAATTCCCGGTCTAGAGACCTTGGGTTTTAATTAATGGTTAATAAAAAAAATTTACAGTTTAAGTATGTTTGCTAGTCGCCTCCGTGCACGACACCTAATTTGGTAGTTGGTCGTAAAGCCCGCCTGAAAAAATAGGCGATTACTTTACTAGTGAAGGTAGATGGCACTAGGCGGTAGCCAATCTGTAGTTGCTTTCATTAATGTTAGCCAAAAAGTGGCTACTACAATGCTAGTCACTCTTTTCTGTTTGATTTTGGGAGAAGATCTGATAATAATTGGTAAATTTGACGAGTATTTTACGTGGCCAGGACAAGATGGTGACGAACGCTCCTTAACGGCCTTCTTCGACAGGAATATTCTGAGAACTAAAGGCTCTCCAGTTATGGCCCCACCTCGTGACCCCCTCCAGTGCAGCTACACCCACAAGCGCGCTCCCTACTCCCTAAAACTCGCCCATTCAAATTTCACCAATGGCAACTCTAGTAACGGCAGTTTAGAAAATAAATGCGAACAAATTTTCTTCAAAAAATCTGAGCGAGAGGAGGCACAATGTCCTCTCGTGATTTTGAATTACCAGACATCTTAGCTAACATATTCACCAACATGGGGATTCTTAAATGGTCATACATGAGGAAGTAAGTGCATTCGTACCAAATTTCTATTTTGAATTTTGCCTTGAAATAAAAGACATGATATCCTAAACATTTTTTGTATTTTAATGTTCTTATTAGGAGAAGAGACAAGCCATTGTTCACCATTAGTATTATACACTATTGTATACTTTACGGCCTAATATTTCTGTATAATATTTATAATAATTTCAGAATCGTCATTTTCTCTTATAGATAAGCAATCAAATTCTACTTGATTGATTCAACGCTAGAATTGAACTCACTGAAGGTCCTAACTAGAATTTGTAGCTAAAACAAGATGTTTCTTGCCTGAGGTGTCCGAAAATTTTCGAATGAGACAGAAGACAGAGCCCGGCTTGGAAGAGATCGTATAAAAACCATCTCGGAACCTCTGAATTCTTTGGACGATTAGCATGGTGCATCACAGGTGCTGAAATTAAGCAATGGATGAATTTAAAAATCGACAATGTGTTCACCATAGCAAATATTTGTATTAATTATTAAAAAAATGTCTATATCATGTTTACTCTGTAATAGTATTTCGTCTCTATGCAAATAGAAGAGGATACTGTTGTTTCCAATTTGTTGTTTGGATTGAACAACAATTTATGTGTTCTAATGATGGCCAAATCATCATTTGCAAGGGATCTCAGCACGACAATAGTACTTTTTTTCATATGTTTCATATAAAACACAGTTATAACAACCAAGACTATAACACCTGTTTAAGCTCTCACAAAATCAGTTGATGGGTTCAATATTAAATCTGTTTAAAAGTTTTTTTTACAATTTCATCATATCTAATATAGTCCATACTTCTGAAAAATAAAGAAACAATAGCCGCAACAATTGGTCCTAATATTTCTAATGTCTGGTCTTATCTATTGCCAATACTTCTCTCAATTTTACAATGGCTTCCAAGTCCTTTCTTGAAGAAAGAATCCGAATCGACTTTTGCAAGTGAATGGCCCATCTAAACAGGTAATAGTGTTAACAGATTTATTTTCTTAAGAGGAAGGTTTGGTGAAGTGGTTTTAGGTTCGTGATGTCTCATGTGTTTCAACTTTTTATTCAATTGGTAAAATGTGTGCTTTCGTTACACCGTGTAAGTCCCCTAAGTTGATAGTTGAACTTTTAAGTTCCGCCTGAAAAAAAAATATGGCGATTACTTTACTTTTTACATTTATTTATTTTTAACTCTATTACGAGTATATTTAAAATTTAGCCACTTCCCGCTTTTGAAAGAGGAAAAACTATTAAATTGACTTTCTAAGTATTCATAGATACAAGGGTTATAAAAATATTAGGTAATAATTAATCTTGGTTAATATTAAACAATATAGTTTTCTTCAACTACATTCTTAATCTAGGTGTTCTTCCCTCAATCTTATATGTATGTATATATATATATATATATATATATATATTGTTCGGTCGTGACCGAGACCATTCGGCCAGTTTGGCTAGCGTCCGTCTCTCGCGAGTCAGCCTTATAGTGCACTTATTGCACTATTCCCCCTTTACTCTTCCGCTTACCTCATTTCCACTTCCGCTACGCTTCTCTGAGCCTGAGCCCAAATATTGCCTCCCTTTCTCAAAGCTCACCACACACACACACACATTTACATAAACATATATACACGCTTCCGCTCCACAGCTTCCTTTCCTCTCAACGCTTCTCAGGCAGCTTATCAACATACCTCACGCACATCGCTCCTTGCAAAGGGTAAGTACCTTCCCCTTTTTCTTTTATTTCTCTTTATTTTTTCTATTCTTCTTTGTCTACTATTATTTCGTACAGCGCCCACTTGGGCACCTTAGCATTTGGGTGTAGGCGGCCACGCGCGCCTACATATATATATATATGACGCCTACATATATATATGAAATATAAAATAGATAATATTTGCACATTTTTAGGACAGTTAATTATTAAAGTATTTCACTGCAAGTACTTAATTAAAGGGACTACATTAAATTACAACTGAGAAATGAATAATTATTGTTGAATAATTTACTTGTTATATTAACTGTGTGTTATTTGTGCTCTCAAATACTGTTAGACGAATTGAAGATTCAAATTTTGTTCTAACTTTGTGATTCAAATTTAAATAGTAATCAGAACTACGTTTCTTTTTTTTATTCTATTTTAATGTGCATGTGTTTGAGATTACACAGACTAAAGGGCATAATAGAGATAAATCAGACAAATAATTTGGAATAAAGTTCAAATAAGCTTTGTTATGAAAAAGAAATATACATTTTATTATTATTTTCACAAAAAAATTATTATAAATAAAGTGGCCAGTATAAGGGTATGTGACATCTAATAAATTCTAAAAAATATTGACAAGTTAATGTAGCAAAATTACTTAAATGATATCAATGAAGTATTAATGAAATGTTGGGTACTTGCTGATTTCTGTACCTTTTGGCGTTTAATCAACCCTTATACTTAACATTTTAAACTATACTAAACTAAACTAGTTTTTGTTAAACATTCATAGATAAACCATTTGCCTTGCAACATTTTAAAGTGGTTGAAATTCCCCACTTTCAACTGGACATCTTAAACATTAACATGTTTACAAACAGTAGAAAAACAGATAATTTTTCAACTTCATCAAATTTAGTTCCTCAAAGTAAATCATAAAAGTTGCATAGTTGTATCGAGAACTATTTAATATCAGAGATTCGCCCCTTAGAACTCTTAAATTAATACTTTAAGCTAAATGAGTCACTCTCGTGGCAAGCTTTTAATACTTCATGATTATGTTTTCGTTCATTAATAGTGCATGAAGACTGTCAAAGTCTTTCGCTAAACTCAAGAGAAATAACATAAAGTGTTTTTTAATTTTATTTCATTAATTTAATACTAATGCAACATTTATAAGTACAAACAGACACCTGCTACGGCCCCTTACGCGAGATCTCTAGCATTAGCTTTAGAGGAATGAAGACTAAAAACCCTTTTGTGCCTCTGTGATTAGTCTATTTCTCATTTCTAACTTATGGTGGTCCCTCTCACAATGTACGTGACATCAGATTGGCTGTGACTGGTTCCAGATTTGTCAATAATAAATAATCGACATTTAGTCCTACTGCGTTTTTATTAATTATTATTTCTATTACTGTTTGTATATTTTTTTTATCACAGGCGAGTATAAACAAAATTGTAAAACGTCCTTCCTAAAGCTTGATTGGCTCATTCATTTCAATAACCTTCATTTCACACGATAAATAAAATCTTTCCTTGACAATATCAATGCAAACAAACGTTTGGTGCTGGCGATAAATAAGGCATTGTATCTGTGATTCGTAACTGCCTTCTCAGCTTTCTTTAAGCAAGAAATAAAATTGAGGTTTACATATATACAAATATGGAGATAAAATTAAACGATCTCCAACTTTAAAATATTAACAAAAACTTAGAGTATACAAAGTAAAGTATAAAGGGTCGATTAAAAGACCAAATTAATTAAATTTGGCCACAAAGGATTTCTGAATATTGGTGGTAGAAATGTATGGAGATCATTTTTCACCGTTGACCAAAACTTAGAATCCTTTTTATCTTTAAGAGCTAAATATGGATATGATATTTTAACAATCAAAGAATTTATTCTCCTTCACTCTGAAATTTAGTAAACAGCCATTACTAAATTTAAGCTTTGTAAGTTCTTATAGAATTACTTCTAAATGCTTCTTAAAAAATCTACATTCATTTTCAAACCAGTGTTTCTTGGTTTGGGAAATATATTATCTCCTTTTTTTTTAATCACTTGTCATTTCCACTTCTTTCATTGTAGGTTTAACATTTTTTCACAATCAGAACTGTAATAAGAAGATCTAGAAGGACCAGTCAAATCTTTTGGAGAAGGGGTTTGCTTTTAGGGGGACAGAGTGTTTGCAAGTTAGTATTACTAGACATAACTAGACTAGAATTACCAGGCGGAATCTTGCTTTTTTTTTCTTTTTCTTGGTGTTAGTAAGGGTTAGAAAGGAGGGCAGATTGCTTCAGTGAGAGAGGACGCTGGAGTTGGTCGTTCCATGACGAGGTGACGCTCCAGTGACGAGGCACTTGTTCCAGCACTATGTGCTCGCTAACTCGGCATTTCACAGGTGCTGCACCGTGTCCTGGAGGAACTGTATCCTGGCCTCTCAAAGTAACCTGCACATAAACCTGCCGTACACTTCTCATAGCATCCGTTTTTCGCATTTTAATGGGGAGATTTTAAAGTAGTTGTTTCTCGATAAAAATCTTTCTTTAAAAAGGATTTATACTCGTAGCTAGATAAACAGAAGCCTTTTAATAAGCCTTCTTATTAAACTTCTAAGTAAACGGTCAAAGACATAAAAAACATACACTTGATCTGAAATCCTCAGTGAATGCTTTTGTATGCATTCTTTTAACTAAATGTTTAGGAGCAAATTCGGTTGTTATGAGCATAATAAAACAATGTAAGTCGAATAGTTGCTAAACCAAAAATTTTCTTATTTGATTCTCTTTCAGAGAATCAACACTTCTAGATTTGCCGAAAATTTGGGGCCCTAGCTACACCGATATCATTGAGAAAGATCAAACGAAATTCTTAAAATATCTTTTACACTTGCCCTTAAATACCATCGAATGCTTCTAATTCGGCTTGAGACTGGGCGATCTCATTTAAAACTAAAAACGTGTTCTCCAAAATGATTGGCTTGATGGTTACCAAAATTTTGAAATTACCACGAAACAGGTTGCCTCATATTGTTTTTCGAAGATTGAAAACCTCTTACCGTCTGCCCTTCCTTACCGTATAACTGAGCTCTACAACTAAACTGTTCACTATTCGTAAAGAACATCTTTGGCACTGTCAGGACCATAATATCATATAAAAAATAAATATAAAAAATACTGTATTAGCGCATTCAGTAACCAATTGTTGGAGCAAAGATATAGATTTTGCTACAAATTCAACATTTATTTTGTTCTACAGGAATATTAGTTTATCAGGTGGCCAAGAAACGTACCTGAATTCAATTCCTCAAATCAGTCAAATCAGAATTATTTCTCAAATTAGACAACTTCTAAAAAATCTGTTCGATTATTTATTAATGGATTGAAATACAAATATTTTCCTGAAAGCCAATGTAAATTGTGTAACGAGGCTAGTTCTAAGGATGATCTTTGTCATTTCTTTACAGGATGTAACATTTTTAAACTGGTTGAGAAAAAAAATTCCTACTATTTCATTTTCAAGAGGAGCAGGTTTCTAACTTGGTCCAATTTGGAAAAATTATTGTGCTTAGATGATATCAAAGGGAACAATATTTGTAAATATACTATTGAGGGATTAAGATTAAGATCAATATTATTGTAGGACTTTAAACATGAACTATTGTTGTCTCTTTTGTACTGTTGTGTCTGAATCTCTGGTTTATAATGTCCATTTCTTCAAAATATCATTACAATTATTCTCATTTATCTATAAGTTAAGATGCTGAAGATTTCCATTATATTGTCTAATAAGGTTTGCTATATCCATATTTTTATGTAAATTACAATATTTTACAGGATTTCAAAGAACCCAGAACTAATGTATTGTCAAATTAATATTTTTTATAATGTTTATTATGTTATCAGTTTTGTAAGCTTGGTGGTAACTTGAAAGCAATAAAAATGTATTATTATCATTATTATTATTTCCATAAACATCATAAATATTCACACTATATTATAATAAAATAATACTACATTAAAAAAACAATGAAATCGCTGAACAACTGTCGTTGAGAAACAATTTCAAATAAGAAATAAACTTTTATATATCATAAGTTTGCAACAATGATTTATTGGTTTTGTTTGAAATTCATTCCCAAAAAAATGGAAGATAACGAAAGAAACTGGGGTTTCAGACTTCCCTTAAAAGCCGTTATTTTTTTTTTTTAAAAAAAGTGAATCCATATTGAAACTAAACAACATTTAGAAGAAACTCGTACTTTGAAATAAACCTTGAGAATGCAAGACGTATTTATTGCAAAATTAGTAGTAGGGTTTACCCGTTTAGACGTGTCTTTGGAAACTGTCTAGTTCTACAGCAAATGCAGGAGTAATTGGATTTAACTAGACAGCTTCTCTTCAAGCCTTAACAACTTGTTCTAAAGTCGTATCTTCTGTTATTAATACGTCATGGTTTACTTAAAAAGCACACAATAGAAATATTCAAGAAGAAATAATTCATACACGGATGATTAACTTTACAGACTAATAGTACAATATTAGGAAGAGCGTAAACATCCGACGTATATATAAGGGTTTCGTGGTTTCTACAACATCTTTAATTACAAAAATTATCATTTATTTTGTATAAAAGTCATTATCAAACAAATATCGAAGCCATGTAAGTTAGATGCCAATGAGAGAATGCTTTGTGTGTTTCACATACCAAAGATTGTTATACGATGGCGTTACACAGAGTATGATCGCAATAAAATTGATTTCTTTTAGAGAAACATTTTGTTAGAACCGTTGTGTTTATTAAAGCCAAGGGTAAATTGTTTGAGCGGTAAACTACGGCCTAGGGATTAATGGCAAAGAGGTGTACCGGGATCCGGCCCAGTTGCACACCTGGCCCCAGGTTTTACAATCCCCGGGGTACACTGAAACTGTAATCCTTTACCAACGGATCGGGGGTTCGGGGCAAGAGAAGAAGCTGGTCTACAACTATACGACAGCGCAGGGAACAGCTCTCAGATCGACAATACAGCCTGACCCAACTATCATCTTAACTTGAACAGTTATTAGTAAACTGCTAGCTCTCTTTAAGTGATTTGGCCAGGGTTTAAATATGACGAAGATTTACATTAGGTTAGACTAAATATAAGATGCCGTTAAAATATTGTCAAGTATCACACAGTTATCTGGTTCCGATAGACTAACTGACTTAGTACAAGTAAATTGTCTAGCTAGCTTCAAAAGATTTTTATAGATCAGGATCTTGTGGGCCGATTTTGAAATTCATTATAAGCCTGCGAGTCGCTTATAAATTATGTGAATATCTTTTAGATTGGACCCACTTCAAAAACTGTTTGATGTTATGATGATAATCATACAAACCCTTCACCATTATTATTATTATCATTATTGTTATTATTACTATTCATACATACCCGTATAAACATAGATAATATAATATTGACAATTATAAGATTGTCGATTAATACTTAATTCATTTAAATAGCGAGACATTTGTTTCTCAACTCTTTCAAGTCAATTTCAATGCGCGTATTTGCACCACATAATCATCCTTTAAAATCAGGGGGTTCATACCAATAGGATAGGAAATACAGCCACTTGAAATGTGAAGAAAATACAAAACTCCTAAAATTTATCACATTATATCATCTTCATAAATGCAGATAAAAAGTGGGAATTGTGTACAATTGTAGAAGAAAACGAGTACTGTAATTGTCCATATATCCTCAAAGATTACAACAATAGAACAGGAGATATACTAATTCGAAGTATGAAGGAAATTTAAAACTCCTAAACTTTATCACCTTATATCTCCTTCAAAAAGGCAGCTAGAATGAGGGGAATTGCGAGCAGTTAAAGAGGCAAACGAATACTATTATTGCATGTATTTACACCGAGTTTACAATACGACTGGAGATACATCAATTCGAAATATGAAGGAAATGTAAAGCTTCCAAACTTTATCACCTTATATAACCTTCGATAATTGAGCTAGAAAGCTTAAATTTTGTAAAATTAGGATGAATCTCGCGGGCCTTAAAATTGTTCTAGGCGGGACACATGCGGCCCGCGGGTGTACCACCCCTGGTATAGATATAAATATGACCGAAGTATACGTTAGAATAGGCTAAATTTTTCGAAATTAATAAGTCAATGTAAAATAATGCCTATTTTACCAGGCGGTTTTTACGTTGAAACATAGATTATGTATTTTGGCAGGAGCATGAACATACCATTAAACAAAAAACATAGACATACTTTGGTATACCCAATTCCACAATACATCTTTGCTGTGCGGGCCTTCAGCCCTTTGGCTAAATACAAAGTGGTCAAATGAAGTAGGGTGTTTACATTTGTGGACCCAGATATCTTAAAGTTTACTACAGATTTGCAGCCAACTTTCGCGATTCCCTTATTCTACGATTATCAAGCTATTGACAGTGTTAATAGTATAATTTTACAGATTTTCCAAGAGATAGGCTCGCAGGGGTTGATTTTTACAAGACGTTCAACGTGATACATTAAAAAAAGAAAATTACCAATACCTTATGTGTATAAATAGAGTTAACGCTTCAAACGTTTGTGATCGCTTGATCGGGCAGCATCAGTGCAGCTGTCCATAGAACATCTGCCGATTTATTATAGTCTTTACTATCTTCTTGTAACCTTCTGGAACACGTCACTGGCTACTAACATGGCAATAAAATCAAAACAAAATCAGCAATTATAGCTGGCAGTAATTAGTGTTAGGCAACCCTCAGCGTTTTACAGTGAAGGCTAGCAAACCGCTACAGTCTGCTATTGATCTTAACACATTTTTTCCAAACCAATATTTTATCAAACTCATATCTTAATATCGGTGCCCTGAAAATGAATCAAATCAATCCGGAATATGCTAGACATAAATTAGTTAACCATGTAAAGTACTGTTGATCGTTTTTGGTGACTATTCAGTAAACCAAAAGGTAGAAAGAATATTGCCTATTTCAGTTCTAATTTTTTAGTTATTTTTGCCTAGGCTTCCGACTTATCTTTTCTTTAGGGCTTGTGCTGTTAACAATTATAGTATTTTTTTTTTTACATTGTTTTATCTAAGGTTGGTGTGTCTTCTGTCCTAACTGTTTAGGTACTGAGTCGTCATAAGAGCTTAACCATCAGAGTAAAGACAACTCAAAGGCCTAAATAACTGCGCAGTTTATACAAATTTTAACTTGGAAAGTAAAACTTTAAAGTGATGCCTCCAAAAGGTAAAAATTTATAATTGCAACCAGCCCTGAGGGTAGTGCATATCCAAAGTGACAAGTAGGTTGGTTAGTCTTGTTATAAAGGGTGCGAGAGGCCCAATTAGTTTTGGAAGTAGTGCGCTCACCGGTCTGCCAAAAATTCCTATCGCGCAAGGTGGCCACGTGGGGCACGTCCAGCATGATTCGCCACGGCTAGCTTTGTGAGAGCTCAGGGCCCCGTGTCCAAACTGTTGAAGTCGTTTCTATTATTGATCTAGTATTAGATTGGAGAAACGAGGCTTTGCTGTCAGGAGATCGTCCTGATTAGGCCTGACGTGCTCGTCACGGTTCGTGTGGTCCCACTCACAGTCACACTTTGAAATTACAAAAAAGGAATAAATAACTCTACGTCGTTGGGTTAGTGGCATGTTCCCGCAAGTTTGTCTGTCTATACTTCTCTTATTATTATTATTTTTTGTTCATTTTAAACAGGAAAATTGGGCAATATTACACAGGCTGGCTATAATAGAACGACACAGTTGAATACATCCCTCAGAACACCCAAAGAATTAACTTTCTCGAAAAAACGAATCATATAGAGACCTACGGTTATATCTCATTTCCTATAATTGCTAAAACATTGCAATTTTACCAGTTATAGAGCTAACTTTTCTCTACAATTCAGTGAAGAATTCATGAAAATCGGAACAGTAGGAAAAGAGATATAAAGGTTTGAACTTTGAACGAATATTAAAACTTTCAAATTTTAACCTTCAATATCACAATAACTATTGAAACTAGAACATTGTAATTTATACCAGTTATAGAGCTAACTTTTCTCTACAATTGGGTAAAGAAATCATTCAAATGAGAACAGTACTAAAAGAGATATAAACGTTTGAATTTCGAACGAATTCGAAAACTTAGATCGATAACATAAAAAATTGTAACCTTTTATTCTCACGTTATATTGTATTTAGAAAAATGCCGATTATATCAGTTATAGAGCTAACTATTCTCTACAATTCAGTGAAGAATTCATGAAAATGGGAACAGTAGGAAAAGAGATATAAAGGTTTGAACTTTGAACGATTTACAAAACCTACAAATTTAAACACCCTATATCTCAATAACTATTATCATTAAAACATTGCTATTTGCATCAGTTAAAGAGCTTAGTTTTCCTTACAATTGGGTAAAGAATTCATTAAAATCGGAAGAATACGAAGAGAGATAAAGAGGTTTGAAATTTAAACAATTTTGAAAATCTCCAAACTTTAACCATCTATATCTGAATAACTATTATCACTGAAACATTGCTATTTATACCAGTTTTAGAGCTTACTTTTCTTTACAATTTGGTAAAAAATTCATTGAATTCTGAATTATATGAAGAGAGATATAAACGTTTAAAATTTGAACGAATTTAAAAAGACCCCAAAATTTAACCTTAAAACATTTATAGGATCCAATTTGTGGATAATCCCAAAAGTCTGATACATTCTATTCAGTGAAGTGGCACCAACAATGAGCGAACCAAACTCCAGTAGTTGCAAATACCAGACACTAAATTTATTATTAAATTAGAATCATTTCCGAAATTGCGGTTTTTGAATTTTGGTGACTTAAATAAAAAAGATTATTTCTAAAGATACTTTTTTTCTACTTCGAGTAAAAAAAACGTGACAAAATTTCAAAATCGTGTCACGATCCATTTTTATTTTTTGGTAAAATAGAATTCTAGGATCCTATTACAACGGGGTAACGGTTGGACTGTTAAGTAATATTCATATTTGGTACATTTTCGGAGAAAAAATATTTTAAAAAATCATCATTTGTCAGCATTCTCTATTAGCGATTAAGCGAAATATCAAATTTGAAGCTTCTAAAATATTTGGTTTTGAGTTACGATAGTTATTAAACAACTCACTATAAAAATCACTTTATGTAATCTGGGAGCCTCTAAATAGATGTTTAAGGTGACATCTAAATAATCTAAAATTTGTTCGCTTACAGTTGCTTTTCTTACTAGTAGAGTAAGTAAAAATGTAATTTAGAAATGATACACAGAATTGACCAACGAATGATACAACAATTTATTTACAAGACAGGTTATATAATCCCAGTTAATATCAAGTAAAGTAGTAGTTTTGCCATTGTGCTGAATTGGGGCACTTTAGATTTATGAGCTCTTCATTGTATATAGACTGTTCCTGGATAGTCAAGGGGCACGCCGAAAGTCACGCTCCTAGGTAACGGAGTTGAACAAAAACCTTATCATCAGATAGGAGAGTGTCACCTAAAAACGAATACAAATAATACAAGTTCAAGGCGCCTGCGAGTGGACGACAGAAAGAAAGATTCAGCGTAAAGATCTATCTAAATGCAATGAACGGATGGATTGAGTAATAAATCTACGCCAGCATCAAGGCCAAACTTGGTCTACCATTGGGCAATCTTTACATACTATTATTTTTAAAGCACAGAATGAGCAAATTGATGGTTACAGTTCTTGTTGTAACAAGATCGGATCTAAGAGGCGTATCCTTAGTAAGGTATAGTAGTTAGAGTAAACAGAAAACGCCTAAACCTATAATCCTCACCATAGGCTAAAGCTCAAAGACTATCATCGACTTTAACACCTGCTTTTTGGTTGAGAATTTGCATTTTTAACTTTAGTATGTTTAATAATGAGTGTGTGACGCGGTGAGCGTTACCAAACCAGATGCCAAAGGCTGGGTGAACCGCAGAGACTGGTGAGGTGCGTACTCAAAACTGTATTCAAAACTTACAAATTAGTTCACCTGTTAGTAAACTATTGCTCGTTCGCTTGCTTTCAACCAAAGGACATCCTACTGAAGATAGGAAACTCCTGAAATAATAAAGTCCGGGCTATCGTGCTTGCATCATCTAAAAGTTTGTTAAATTTTGGTCTTAGAGCAAGTTATTTATTGTTTTTATTATTTTAAACAAAATTTCTTTGATTTCACCGCGTATGTGCTCAATTTCTTTTGTATAATTTTTCAATTGTTTATTGATCCAGAAAATACGCAGTTAACAATAAATTACAATAAATTTTGACGTAATTTAAAGTAGGCATAATTAACGTTTGTATAATTGCGTATTTTCTGGATCAATAAACAATCAAAGAAATTTTGTTTCAAATAATAAAAACAATAAATAACTCTTACTCTAAGACCAAAATTAACAAACTTAAGTATGATAGCCTATACTTGCTCCCAAATAGACGGTCATGTGTGCAAATCTTATGCATAAATAGGGTTTGAGAAATCAAATACCACTGCACAATCAAACTGCATAATGTACTCATAAGAAAGTCTGGGAAAATTTTATTAGCATCTCCCGTTAATATTATGTTTTTGCTCTCTTAGTAGTTGTTTGCTGTGGACTATTTAATCCATTGCAGTGTTTAGTGCAATAGATCTGTGCAATTGAATGGTGTTAACTCATGAGATATCCATTATAACTTTTACGCCTCAACCTAAAAAGCTATTTTGGACAACATATCCATTTACACGTGCCAAAATCCATTAGTTTACTTTTTTTAATTTAATTATTTTTGAAGTATTTAGCGTATGGTACTTACTTGAACAGAAAATTTAAAGTAATGAATGAACTTTATGAGCTAAACAATATAGAAATGTGCAATATTTACTGTATCAACTACTGCAACAACTTGGACATCTTAAATTTACAAAGAAAACCGATGAAAAATTTCACTCAAAACACTGATAGATTTTACAAGTCTAAGTTTTGTTTTAGCTTATATCCTAAAAATTTACATCGTCATTTGTACCAATGTTTGACATGAGCTGGCAGTACATTTATTAAATTACATCTCACTCTTAAACACAATAAACTCTTTGATCTTGGGTAAGTCCAGTTAATAATGTAGTAAATCTACTTTAAAGTACCTTAGAGCATTTAGCATAATACTTACAATATTTGTATTTGAGGTAAATCTCGATATTCTGCAGACATGATTTGAAAATGGACTGATAACAAGTTTGTAAGTTAGCAACTTATATTAAGCATATAATGTGGTGACAAACTAGACCTTAAGATATTTAATTGAAAATCCAATGAGTAATTAACATTAAATTGCTCACATTTATATTATGGCAATGTAGGCTTTATTTTGGTAAACAGTATAGCTTCTAACTTAGTCAAATTTGGGTCTTTTCTCTTATATCTACCACTTTTGGAAGAACCTATTTTATTGTTTGGCATGTTTTTTGACAACCGGGCCTATTGTGTCTGTTTGTGCCAGGAGCTTTATAAAATTAACAGTAGACAGCGCTAATTTATTGTCTTTAAGTTTCGGTATTTATCATTAATTTACAAAATGAACATCAATGAGGCCTGAGGGATTCTCAGGCGTTAATGGTTGTAGCATCAAGAGCTCTAGTGTTCTAAGTGCATTGCAAAAGTCATGTTAGATAAATACGAATGCATAACTTTAATAACTATATACAATCAGGCGTTTTATACTTAATTAGTTGAATTTAGCAATCCATTGTGCCAAACCGTGTAATAAGCGCTTTTGAAATCGTTAATTAGCATTCCTGTATGTTTTCTTTTATTATATTTCAGTAAGACTCGACTAAGAAACTGCTGGGCTGAGGTAAAGTGCTGTCTAAGAATAGAAAATTTGAAGAATTACATAAAAAGCTCTATAAGCTAATAATGTTCATTCTATGGCACAATTAAATTTACAATACTTAAGATCTGACTCTCTAGCAGTCAAGGCCATTTTTATGTCAAAAAGTCGAAGGAATTATTATTTAATGATAAAATGTGTTAATGGTTAGAAATGGCTGAGTCTGGAACAAACATTCAATCAACTTGACACAAATGAGCCTGCGAAAGTGTGGCCAGTCTATTTACTACATTATAATATTTAAAGGTAAGTAAATATTTAGTAAAAATTCTGTAGTCTTAGGTAAAAATTATGAGTTAAAGCTTTCCAATAGTGTTAGTGAGAGGCGAGGCTGACCTCTGCAGAGGGCGCTGCCAATGTGAGGTGTGTCGGCCGTACTTCTAATGAAAACACTGACCAACTTGGTGAGCTCTACCTGACCCAAGTACCGGACTTGCAACTCTGAGGCGCGGTGCAGCCAACGACAAGGTCACTTCCTCATGAACTTTACTAGTCAGTGCACCTGTTGACAGTACCATCCACCTTCCAGGAACCCCGGCCAGTACTCATAACGGTTCTCCGACTTACCGACCTGACAGCTACTCTCTCCCAACTGATCGTGTACATGACTCTATCGCCTAGACAAGTTTTGTCACCATTCGGGTCATCCTAGATGCTATTGCTAAACATATTGTAGCCCTTATTATTATAGTTGCTTGCAATAACATGACCAGGTTGGAAGGCAGCTCGTTTCAAATATCGTTTTTGGATATTACTAATTCGAAGAGCCATGTTGGCGACTCTATCGCTTGAATCGCATTATTTAGATTCGTAATTCTTGATGATAACATTATAGGTGTTAAAACACTACATTAATGTAGAAAAGAAGAGCAGGTAATAAAAGAAATAAGTAAAAAAAAAAAGAACTGAAAAGACAATAATATATTTATTAAACACCTTCTTTAACACTCTTACACCTTTTTTGTTTTACACACTAAATATAACTGAAGAGAAAAACGCTTTGGGTAATACAAACAAAAGAATCTCTTCGCAATTGCCATCCAATAAATATTTATATAAAATAAATGTATACAGGGGGTGCGTCCACAGATTATTATTCTACATTACTGTGGATATTTAATTCACTTAGTACATCTAAGTAAATGTAGCGAGTTTATTAGTTGAAAATTGTTGCAGCTACTACTGAAACTATTCAGTAAACTATCTACCATTTCTGCCTGTCAGATTTTAGTAAAAACTAAAAATGTCGTACTCAGTACAACAGAAATAAACAAATTATCAAATTTGAACCTTTGGCTTTAATGAATGACTTTATTTTTTTTAAAGCATTTGGGTGTATTGTATTCGTTTTTGTGAATATTAAGCGGAGTAGAAAACTGAAGTTGTATATTTTATGGAGAGCAATTTGAAATGTTAATAATATTGTGATTTAGCTCTTAAAACTGAAAGGCAAACAAACTTTAGATTACTCTGCCACTATCTAAGCATTACCTTAATAAATATATGTTGCGTTGAAACAATAAATTCGTCAAAGATACATATGTACACTGGGATCGAAATCAAAATGATCCAAACCTATAAGAATTTTGGTTTCAGATGTATATTTTAAAACGTCCATCGTAAATTGTAATTTCTTCCCGCAAGGAGCGTAATAAAATATAAGATTCATATCTGAGTCCCTGCATTTTTTAAAATATATTTATGTATAAATTTATTACTATAAAATAGTTAATACATTAAAGTATTTCATTTTAACCCTTTCCAGCTCGATGATGCCATATGGCATCACTAGTTTAAAATGTATTATTTCTTGCTTAATTTTGACCAAATAATACAATTGGCATCACTTTAGTTTTCTTTCATGCCTGTTGGGGCAGCACAAGTCGTAATTTTTACATAATTCTTGCCCGCGAAAATATAATATGTTTTTATTTCATTGTTGTCAACCACCAGAAAATCGTCTTCATTACAGTTGTATTTGTGAATTTTTTTTTGCATTTTTTAAAGCTTTTTTGTTTCTTAATTATTTGTTTTTGTAGAAACTAAGTGTTATTTATCTTGAATTAGGTATGTTTCAATTTATTTAACTTATATTTATTTGTATAATCGAAATTTTAAAAATAAGTCCATATGGACTCTTTGAGCAAAACTTGACTATTAACCATTCTATTTTTTTTATTACATAGGGTATATTCTGACCTGTTTTTTTTAACATGGAGCGCATGTATACACCCGAAGAAGCTATAAAGATTATATTAGACGGTAATTGGTCAGATGTTGACTTAGAATCTTCAGATTCTGAAGATGAACAAATTTGGGGAAGTTGATGCCAACGCGAATTTACCCCCAAAAACAGACTCTAATTATACCACTTTACCAAATGAAGATGAGTTTTTTTTACTGAGGATGAAAGATCAGCTAGTTCGGAAAATATTTCAGGAAACCCTTCCAATAATTTGCAGGATCCTGTTTTACCAACCCCTGAAGCAAAAAGGAAACCTCCAAAATTATTACGCGGGAACAACATTAGTTGGGTACCAGTTAGGGATGATTTTCACTTGAATTGTACTAATTTTTCTTTCAATAAAAAACACAATATCACTTATGGATGTGACAAGCCCATAAATTATTTTCAACTCTTTTGTTCGAATGAAATTTTAAAAAATTTTGTGGAGCAATCTAATTTATATTCTGCTCAAAAGACTGCCCAATCTATTGGCACCACAATTAATGAAATAAAAAAAATTTTGGGTATAAACATCATGAGCGGAATTGTAAAAATGCCAAGCTATAGAATGTATTGGGCCAGAAATACCAGGTATCCTTGCGGATGCAATGAGCAGAAATCGTTTTGACAAACTTCGCACATTTTTCCATGTGAATGACAATACAAACTTTATCTCTGATCCAAATCACCCTAATTACAATAAATTGTACAAAATTCAACCATTCCTAGATGGAATAAATAAAGTTTTAATTATTTTCATTCTTGCTAACTGGTGCCCAATGATGCCATATGAAATCATTTTCCAAAAAATGTTCAAAACATTCAAAATGGAAAAAAATATTTGATTTGTTCATTTTAAGCATTATTTATTGCAGAGAAAAAAGTTTTTCTCTCTCTCTCTCTGTATAATAATTCGGTCCGGAAAGGGTTAATAACGAATGATAGAATAAAAAGTTCAATTTTAGCAAAATCTACCTCCAAAAAGCAAACAATGTGGGCACTATAAGTGGATTAACACCCTTTTTATCTCGACTCATCTTATCCTACTGTGGCAACACAAGCTGGATTACATGTATGCTTCTTATAAGGTGTCAACTGAAGTGAATGTAGAGGTAATAGAGTTGGTGAACTATTTTGAAATTAGCTTCATCTCGCATATTTACGGCGTTAAGGTAAGAGAGAGCGTTTTACCCAAAAAACAAAAAAAAAAGTGTCTGGCAATATTAGCGAATCGGCAGTGCCACTATTTTAAGGGAAGTGTTCCACATTTTGCAATTTATTTAAAAATAACTGTAAATACTTTTCTAAACAATGTTCTAGAAATTTTTCTGCAGGCATTTTTTGGAGGAGTTAAGGCAGATAGTTTTTTATACTGCCTACCCAGTGTACTGTCCTCTCACATGCAGAACAATCAATACGATAAAAATTAGTCGGCCAAAATTTGAAATATTTGATGTACATTGATTAACCAGAAATGCGACTTGAAAATGTGTGTTTGTGTTAATAATATAATTTCTCAAAAAACGAATGAAAATTTTTGGGAAGCTGAAACTGTATAGACTTATACTCAGTGAAATTTTCTAGTAAAATTTAAATAAAATGCACTTCTATGAGAGGAGGTTGAGTAGATTTACCTCTAAAGTGTCATTTCTGCATAATGATCAATACAAATATTTATTTACTGTTAAGAAGATTAATCTGATTTGTTGCTAAAACTTCTAAACTGGTACTCGTAGTTTTCAACCTTACGAAATTGATTTTTTCGCTTGTTGTTGCAAATTTTCTCGGAGTAAGTCCTAGAATTTTCTGTTAATTTCGTATCCACATTAACCAGCCCAAATCTATAACTGTTTCTTTAATCATTTTTCTAGGTCTTACCCTTTGGTGAGAGTACGGGCAAGGTTTACCTGTAAGGTTATACATATTTCTGCATATAAATGTATATTCTTGAGAATGGTAATAAGAAATAGTTGTGTAAGTTCATTTGTGTGTGTTTTTTTAAAGAAAAATAAAAAACATCATTTACCTATTGCAACAGAATTCTAACTTGAATTTAATCTCTTCAATGGATCAATACCTAATACTTAATGCCATACCGTGTGAATAAAAAAATAATTAAAACATGTATTTCCGTAGATTTACTGTTGAGGCTCTTTTAGAACTGGGCCACACTCAACTGGATGTTGCCTCATAGTTAACTGTTTCCATAATAATGATTGGAAGCGCTTCAATTCTTTATTAAAGAATGGTCAACCATCTCACGGAGGTCGTCGAGCACTTAAAACTCTGCCTTAAAAAAAAGCCACCAGTTAAAACTTTTTCTGCGATTCAAGCTTTTGTATGTACCACGTTAGAAATCATCTCCATGTACGTAGTTTGAGAGCCAGAAAATTTAGACTAAGATATTTTTCACCCTGCATTAGAGAAAGCTAAACAAAAGATTTCACGCGATGTGAGATGATGAAATTGTGATAAGTTGATGGTTATGAAACGGATAATCGATCAACACTTACAGATATCGACTCTTGACTATATTCTAATATATGATTGCTTAAATCGAACTAATAAATTAAAGATTAATAATGAATGGAGGTTAAGTATGAACGTTGTATAAAGGAATGGTAGTTAGGCACCACCGAGCGGGTGGTGACTCGCGAATAATGATGTCGCGTACTGAACTAGTGATTCGCATATGGCCTACTTGTTATGGCTCACTGTTGTAGTCAGTGATTCCCAAATCTCTTCCTTAAAGGAGGGATGACGGTAAGTAGTATCCCTACCACTTCTCCAGCTCTAGACTGTGGATAGCTCTCTCACCAACCATTAATTCCAGTAACAATTTCTTTGAAGATAATTCGTATAAACTTCAGAAATTCGCTGAAAGAAAAAATTCAGGTGACGGGACCATAGTACTACCTCTTACTAGTAATAAGTGAACCCAGCCGACTAAACAGGTAAGTGTTGGTGACCGTGAGGTGGCAGCCCTAACTGACGGCTCTATTTCAAGTTCCCATCACCACGCTGTGTTTGTAACCTGACATGTTTATAACCATTTATGAAATCTTCAGTTAGTGGAGATAATCTGTTTGAAAGGAACATCTATCTTCTTTTTTTCAAGTTTTTGTCTATTTTTTTTTTTTTGTCCATTATTATGATTCTATTAAGGCGAGATAGTTCGGTGTGACGACATGCTGTGCGGCGTGTCCGATCGAGTCTGACTCAGCAACTCTCGCCTTTCTGTCCGCGTCCAGAGCAAACACAGTAATTAGTGCTGCCAAGTCCACCTCACAACCACTTTCTCCCACTGCAACTGTAACTGACTAATTCTCTTCTAGCAATGAACTTTACTGAACGTTCAATTATTCTTAGCTATCATCCCGTCATAAATTGGATCTAGATGTAAAATCCTTTCAGTCAAAAGTATCAGTTTTACAGCTAAACTTAAGTCCTCTAAGAATACCCTCAAAATAAAAAAAAGACTCCCGAAAATATCTATGACTTTAGCATTCCAGGTTTAAGAAAATCTTAGAAAAAATATCAAGATATCCCCCAAAAAGTTAAGATTCCAATTAGATGATTATGAAGTAAATAGAAGAATGCAGACCATCCGTCTCTTCTGACCACTTTTTCCAGCCCAGTCATGCCACAGTCTACTCTTAAACAATCATGGAAGCTTCCAATTCGCAGTTAGATTGGAAAAGGAGTTGATTTGTTGGATATCCATAGAACTAGAACCTTTGTTGGGTATGGAGTACTACTTCGGAGGAAACAGAGTGGAATATGAACTCGCTATTTTAAAAGAAGCCCCGTTAAACCTTTTTGAGGAATTAGTGCAATATACTCGAAAAGTACGCCCATAAGTTGGCGCCGTCCGATGTCTTGTTGCTTTTGAATGGCTGTGAGTTGACTCTCGCTGGACCACTTTTGTACTGTGCCACTTCTTTTCTGGGAGTTTCTATTTCCAGATGAGATTACAAGTTCAAGATTACAATAAATGCTCATAGCTTTCAATCGCCGTAGTGAGACGTATATGCTCCAGTAGCAAGAAGGACGTACAGGCATTAAGAGAAGACTCCTGTGAAATAAATCGGGTGGTGCGGACTGCTCGCCTTGTTAGGACAGATAATGTAAGACCTACAGAACAATGGAGAGGTTTCTCCATTTTGATTTTTTTTTTTTTTTGCTTAGAGCGGGCAACAGCTCGTGAATGTTTGATGCGGCGGTATGATGGCCAGAGAGGACGGAGCGCGGATTGCTGGATTAAAGTAGCAACGTGTAAAACTCCGACTCCCGGCTAACGGTATCTCTTATAATTTGTTTGATGAGTGTTGCCGTGCGGCAAGAGATTGTGTTTTGGCGGCAGCAAGTCCCCAAGGAGAGCACCCTCTCCCGCCAAGCAATCTGCCGCCCTGTACACTCCAGACACTCAATTAAACTTTAAGACGCTATGCAAGCAGCCCGACTGTAGCCGGCATTCTTTCAGTCGGTGGGCCCTGGTTGGGCTCGGCTCAATTACCTGCAACCGTCTGCGAGCTGACTCCTCACTAACACGCACTCAACATGCACTCCCTCAACATAACATGAATAAATTATTTCAAAGTTGGAATTTTTGTTTGAAGCTAATTTTTACTTCCTTCATTGTGAGCATATATACTGACTTCATACATAAAGGCTTATCACTTTTGTGCGAAGCATTTTCCGAAAAAAATTAATATTTACTTTCTGTAACCCCACCCCATAATACAGGATTTGCTTTCGTGAAGATTTTCAATTTTGGAAATTCACGTTTTGGACTATTCTCAAAACTTATAAGTGCATGTACCTGTCTGTAAAAAAATTGTTAATCAACTTCTGACGATAGTGCTAATTAGATTTTTTATTTTGGTTTGCGATATTCTTTAAACAGCTCCAACAATTTTCTTTAACCTAAAAATGCTTTATTAAGCGTTTATTCATTTATTTATAATTTCTGGTTTCTGCTCAATTAATTACTAATTGATTTTCAGATAAAAAGTTTTTAACAAGAGAAATATTTTTATCAGCCAGTCCCGCAACAACATCGATATTTTGCGTTTTAGCATTTGCACACCACAACAGATGTAAATCGAGATATGGTGAAGTTCAGCAAGTACAGCATACCTAGTATTCCGGCAGATCTCAAGTCTAGCGTTGTATTGCTTCACTCAGTCTTGGTAAACACTGTCGGCCACACTATTAGACCGTGTCCAGAGCCATCCATTTAAATATTCAAACCAAGGCAAACAATGGACTGCCCAATTTCTGTCGCAGAAACAAGAATGAACAGATTGCTTCGTCTTTGTTAGGTAGCGGGCAACGCTGGCCAAAGCCACTAAAGCAAACGGCTGTTTTAGTCAAGCTTAAATTAACTATTAAGATCTATTAAAGAGATTTTAGAGAAACCTTAAAGTTACTAAACTAGATTCATTACAATTGAAATTAATTTGTATAGCTGTTAAATCCAACAAAAATAAATTTTCACAGAGCAAATATTTTTTAAAAATTCTCTGGTGTAAACACTCACACGATTTAGTTTGACTAAAATTTTGGAAATTCTAAAAATACAAATTCTTTAAAACTAAACGTTATCCTCATTCAATGATTGTTTGGTCCATCAATCATAAATTGAAGACTCTCTTCTTGGTGTAAATATAACCTTATAAATCTAAGCACTAATAAATGTTATAAAATTTCTTTCCACGGAAAAAAAAGAACCTATCAAATTTAATTACACAATACACGACAGTTCTAAAACAGGCTTCAATTGTTAAAGGAGTGATGCTGGTGTGATACTTTCATTGATCACATTCAATACTAGAACATTAAAGCTATGAACATTTTTGACTTCCTCAGTAGAAAAACCAAGGATTTCACTAATCTCGCTACCTAAAAAATCCATAGTACACATCACAAGTTAAGCCCTTTGCTGAATAAGCATCAAATCGTTTAAAAATTTTCAAAAACAATGCCATATTAACACAATGGAACATATTTAATAGAAATTCTGTCAAATTATTTATTTTGATTCTACACAAATCTATACCTCTCTTACCCAGCAACTGCCATACATGATGAAGATCTGTCTCTATTTACCATCGTAAGTTAGAAAATCCCAAACAGATTTAATCTTTCTATACAGATAACTTCATAACCAATTCATTATTGCCAATTTAATGTAAAGTTAAGATTCAGAATTCCTTGTTTTGCATATTCAATGTTTCATACACGAAAACCTCTTATCTTGAAAACTGACCTGGCCATAAGATAATGCGGCTTACTAATCAAGTGTTCATTAACGATATTCACTTGTTTGAACAAACCTTTAAAACATTTATCATCAGAATAAAATGGAAACAAACTGCCTTTAAATAATATTTATCTAGTGCGAATGCTATTTGAATCTCTCTTTTATATTCAGTCTTTTTATTTACATATATTTTGTAAGTTGTGTATTTTCTAATTTTTATTCCACATTAAATGTTATTTTACACTTTGTTTTATTATTCAATAATACAAAAATTTGAAAAAAACTAAATAAACAAGTGATAGTCACATTTTTAATTGTTATTACTAAATTAGTAACAGCTTTGTAACAAATAACGATTAAAGTTTAATCACACATCTAGTGATGACTAACTATAATAAATTACTAAACTTTAAGTCTACTCAAAATGTATGGCTAAATCTTATAGTTTTTTTAATCAGGCAAAGACATTTTAGTAAAATGTAAAATTACTAAATTTTAGCTATAGACTGGGATAGATATTCATAAATCGTACACAAGTTAGCTAATATCAAGTGCACACTTCTTCCCCCTGATATGAACTTTTGTACTGCAAGCAAACAAACGGGCGCTCAGATTCCCTAAAATCCCCCCCAAAAAAATCATTGATATATATATATATAGGTGAAGAAGTAGTAAATTGACCTGATGGAGTACTTTAAGAGGCAGCCCGAAAAAATTCTGGTTAACAAATCCCAAGGGAAAAAGTATCAAATAAAAGTAATAGGTATTTAAGTGAGTAATTAGTCAACAAAAGGTAAAGAAAATTGTAGGGGAAACAGTTTCAGGTAGCCGTGCTTAAGTTTGATGGATTTCTTAATCTTATTCTCAGTAAGTAGTATTGATACCAAACCGTATTTGGAATAGAAGCTTTCAGCGAATTTCAGTTTTAAATGCACACGCTACCCGAAGATAGCTTGTTTCTCCACGTGCACTTCTCATTTACAACACTCCCATGTACATATACTTCATTCATGTGCGTTCACACAAAGTCATTTACAGTTACACCAAGCTATCATCCATAATTAACCCCTATTGGCTAATGAGTGAATTCCAAGGTTCACCATAGTACACAGAGGTTAAATATAGGGCCAGCAACCCCATACGCTCCCCGACGTCAACTCCTCTAGAAAACCACCAAAATAATAAAAAGCCTGATTGTCATTAAGAAACACTAGGAGTATATCAACATTTACAGCTCAGGGTCACTGAAAGTGCTTATCAAAGAACTCTATGACTATAAATTTGGACATAGTCGCCCTCTAAAAAATGCTTTGGATTGGCCAAGAAATATTGGCGTTAAAAATACTCGCTATGTTTATTACGGTTATCTTAAAAACATTTACAGTTATGGCATGGGTTAGCCACAATGCTCGTTGACTTCTACTTGATTTTAAAGCCGTTAACCCTAGAATTTGTCAGTTACGCTTTAAGGGAAACTTTTACAACTACACAATCTACAGCATCCTCACCACTACTATAATATCTGAGGAAGGAGAAAAAAATGGTAAGTTCTATTACCTTCTCCAAGAACCAAAACTGCATATTAAAATCATAGCTAAGGATTCATTTGGTTTATTTTTAGTCTAAAACTTTTTGTTGGGTATTTCTTATAAAAATACAAAAAATAAAAATTATTTCTTCTCATTTAGAGATATCCAAAACATTTATTTCTGGTGAAAACTGAATTTTTGAAAATTCGCCAGTATAGTACAGTTGCCACGAGTCTTGAATGGCCGAGACATCTAGCGGATAATTCAGACACTATCTTACTAGAAAGCTAAAAAGTAACTTCTATCTAATTCACCCTATTATGGGGCTATGCCCAAGATTCTAACCTAAAGATGTTTCTTCAAATATTCAATTTGTACGATATTTATTTATGTATGTAAGTTGGCTCCAATGTTTAATAGATTCATAGTACTTATGAAAGAAGCATAAAATCACCTTGCCGAGTGAAGTTGGTGAAATGCCTCTTCGCTGACAATTTATATTAAGTATTGAATTATTTAAAATTATCTGAATTATCGAAAAGAATTTGCTTGCTTGGTCACTCGTAGAAAAATATAAGTTAAGCGTTTTGTCGTGGTTGTCAAACTTGTTCTTGTTACATTTGTTTTAATAATTGGTATTTGGTTTTCTTTGACTTCATAGTTCAAACAACCTCACTTGTGTTTAATATATATATACATAACGTTAGATTTTAATTACAATACAGTTACAAACATTTTAGCCAAAAATTAACTTTATAAATTTTATTACTCGTTGTTTGTTGAAAACTCTTTTAACTTATTGGTAGGAGGAATTAAAAAACAACGTTTTTAAAGAAGGACGTCCTACAGTTGCTTTGACAGTTTTCGTGACAAAAAGGACTTAAAAAAGTGATTAATCATAAAATGTTCACTTAAACTTTCTTGATTAACCGAATGTTATAAGTGTAATATTGTTTTTCTTTATGAAACCCCCTGCAATGATTTTTTTCAGGAAAACTTATTAAATAAAAGAGATAGACCTCCATGTGTATATTTGTTTAATTTTTAGACAACACTGGAAGAAAATTGTTGAAACCATTTTCCGGAAAGGAGAAAGTAACGAAAACTGAAAAAAATTATTCAGCAATGAAGCTTTCAAGTCTGTTTAATCCTGACCAAAACATTATTGTTTAAGTTTCAAAAAGCGAATGGTCAAAATGACATGAAGCAACATCTATTTATATTATACGGAACCTTAAGTAGGTACTTCCATCCTATTCGATTGCTGTTTCTTTTAAAATAAACAGAATAGGCTTAATTTTAACTATCCGACATGCCTCTACAAAAAAAAAAAAAAAATAGAAAAAGGTTTTTAAACTCTTAATTATTTTTAGGAGAGAAGTTGGCCTTTGCATTCTAACTAGCCTTAATCTGTTACTAAGTTTAACAGAGCCGATATACCAAATTGGTTTTTGTAGCTGAATGGTGTGTGACAGTCTTGCACTCATGCTCCAAAACTACAACTCACAGGAAGCTAATACTTGATATTCCGTTTGCATACCCCCTTGGGATCCAGAATCTTAGTGATGAGAACCTCTCAACTGAATGTACCACTTTACAGAACCTTTTTTTTTCACTTTTTTGAGATTTACTCGAAAATGGTTCCATTTTCTTTCAACTTGTTGGATTCAATTCGCTTATTTGAAATTTATCTACAACTTTCAATTTAAATGAAATATGTACCGGGGATAGGTGATTGCAGTTCCTAGTTAAGGCTCAGGGTCATTACCTCTTTAGATATTAACAAGATATTAATTAAACAAAGATTTTAACAATGAGTAGCTGAAATTCCGAGTAAGCGTGACCGAGAGTACAAATTTCCAGAGAATATTTTATATCTCGAAAATCACTTCGATTTCTTTGAACTAGTACTAGAGTATTAACTACTCGTCTTATTCCAGAAAATTTTAAGTCAGAGTTCTCTCTCTATTGGACTTTACTTAATTTTACAGCGTATCCATTACTGGGATAAAAAAAAGTTTGCTAAAATTCCAATTTTGAAAAAAAAATGAGGAAATATGAATCTCACAATTGATTTTAAATTTTAGCAATTATACACCGTCAACTCAGACTAACGCCTGTCGCTTTTGTTTAAATTTCATTCATAAACAGATTTTATAATGAGGTTCTAAGAAGTCATGCTTCTCATATAAGTCACTTATTATAGCAAACCCAGAGACTAATTTAAGACTAAACTTAAAAATTCGAATTTCAAAGAAAATCGAGAGAACCGCATCAAAAAAGTTTTCACAATAGTTGTTTATTATTATTTGTATTTATGTGATATATATATATTTTTTTTTTGCATACTTCGTAAATATTTGTTTCAAGGTTGTGTGTAGCAGTTGAAATTGCTCTGGAAGTAGCAAACAGAAGGACCGGAAATATTTATGCGATCATTTATTTTAATATTACCTACATAAAGACTACATACGTAAAGTTTCTTGTTAGCAAAGGAGTTGGCTTGAACAAATATTAAGATGCAAGTTGTAATAATAAGAAAAAAAAAATCAAAAAGCAATAATATTATTTGCTTAATGCTTGCTTGCTTAATGAACTGATAATAATAACATCTTAAATAAACGATACATTTTTATTTTTTCTAACAAAATTCAGAACTTGCTGAAAACAACAGTTGTAGTTTCATAATTAAAATGCTTTACAGTGTGAATAAACAAAAAAAAAAAGAAAAGGAGATTGGAATCAATTCTCACTTGAAACACTAAACTTGGAATCTTCATTTAGTTTTTAGTTTCAATAAATAAAGAAATTTTCCTTTTAAATTTATTTTCTTTTTTGCTCTTTTCTCCTATCCTTCCACTAAGATACTATCTGGGTGCCACTATCAACAGGGCGGAGGAGAAAAACCATGAACTGGTGCTGACGAACATAAGACATAAGACTTGCTATTTTATTTCAGTAAATTAACTATTGAGTCAAAAGAGAAGTTCTCAAACCTAAAGAGTCAATGGTAAAAAGCATCTCAAATTGATTCTAGGTTTATAAATAGCTGGAATAAGCAGCCAGAAGTTTACTTCAATCAACGATTATAAAGTGCCAATTTACTTTGACAATTTTGCAAGAATTTTTTTGAGACAAAGAACCTATACGGTCTTAATTTTATTACAGGTGCGGGAAAAGTTCTAATTGAGATTTTATGGAATTATGCCAGTTAGGCTACTGCCTTAGACGTGCAAACAACAGTTATTTAGGTACACTTACCAGAGTCAAGACTCTCCTGGTAGTCGAGCTGAGATTCTGAGGAGCCACTGGTCGCCTGCGACAGTGTCGATAACCTGTCCTCTTGATCTTCGCTCGCATCTAAAAAACAAAAAAAAAAACCGCACATAAATTTCGCGTATCAATTTTAAGAATTGTAACAAAATAGAGAACCAAATTTGAAATATATGCAAGTATCATTTTTAAGGCTTCAACTAAAACCTATGATTTCAATTTTTCCGAGTTCCGCCATTGAATGTTCGTTTACAGTATAATACGAGTATTATACTCGTGTACCAGATGAAAGTGGCCATTCTTTTAAATATGTGTTGTCTTGATACAGTCTTGGTTTCAATCCTCTTGAAGCTGCAGGCTAGCCAAGGCGGTATTGAGATGGCACGGCGTGAAGGGTGAGGAAGAAATTGTCTGTTAGTTTGGTCATGTGAGTGTCAATTTCTTGAATGTCGAGTTCCCTGTATATCTGTGAGTTCCTAGTAGCATTCAGCGGCTATTCGTAGAACTTTATTCTGGAGAAGCAGACTTCGCTCGCAGACAGGTCTTTTCGGTCAGAGTGTTGTTAGCTGTAATCTCCAGACTGCGCAGGCTGGATGTTAAAAGAGGTCTAACGAGGGTCTTGTAGAGCAGTACAGTGCAGCAGTCTTTTAATTACTGGGAATAACTGTTTCGGTCGAGCGTATACTTATTGCAGTTTTGTGTTGATGTGCAGTCAGCAGGGCTTTTCGTCAGTGAGTTACTAGCTGCGAGCCAGACAGGGCAAGATGGATGTCAAAAGTGGTCTAAGGAGCGTCTAGTAGTCGCTAAAACATTTCTATTTATATCAGTGGAACAGCTTACTTTTCCCCACAAGTGGGCGAAGAATCCAAAAAAATCGAATAGATCCGAAGCGAGATATAGAGGTTTGAATTTTGAACATGTTACAAAACCATCAAATTTTAACCTTCTATATCTCAATAAATATTATCACTAAAACATTGCTATTTATATCAGTTGAAGAGAGTACTTTTCCCTACAATTGAGTGAAGAATTCATTAAAATCGAAAGGATACAAAGAGAGATATAGAGGTTTGAATTTCGAACGTGTTACAAAAGCATTAAAATATAACCTTCTATATCTCTATAACTATTATCACTAAAACATTGCTACTTATATCAGTTCAAGAGAGAACTTTTCGCTACAAATGGATGAAGAATTCATTAAAATCGGAATGATACGAATAGAGATATAGAGGTTTGAAATTTGGACGATTTACAAAACCCCCAAAATTTAACCTTCTATATCTAAATAACTATTATCACTAAAACATTGCTATTTATATCAGTGGAGGAGCTTACTGTTCCCTACAATTGGGTGAAGAATTCATTAAAATCGGAAGGATACGAAGAGAGATATAGAGGTTTGAAATTTGGACGATTTAAAAAACCCCCAAATTTTAACCTTCTATATCTAAATAACTATTATCACTATAACATTTCTATTTATATCAGTGGAGGAGCATACTTTTCGCTACAAATGGATGAAGAATTCATTAAAATCGGAATGATACGAATAGAGATATAGAGGATTAAATTATCAACATGTTACAAAACCCCCAAATTTTAACCTTCTATATCTAAATAACTATTATCACTATAACATTTCTATTTATATCAGTGGAGGAGCTTACTTTTCCCTACAATTGGGTGAAGAATTCATTAAAATCGGAAGGATACGAAGAGAGATATAGAGGATTAAATTATGAACATGTTACAAAACCTACAATATTTAACCTTCTATATCTCAATAACTATTATCACTAAAACATTACTATTTATATCAGTCGAAGAGCTTACTGTTCCCTACAGTAGAGTGAAGAATTCATTAAAATTGGAAGGATACGAAGAGAGATATAGAGGTTTGAATTTTGAACGTGTTACAAAACCATTAAAATTTACCCTTCTATATCTCTATAACTATTATCACTAAAACATTGCTATTTATATCAGTTGAAGAGAGTTCTCTTCCCTACGATTGGGTGAAGAATTCATTAAAATCGGAAGGATAGGAATAGAGATATAGAGGTTTGAAATTTGGACGATTTCCAAAACCCCTAAATTTTAACCTTCTATATCTAAATAACTATTATCACTAAAACATTTCTATTTATATCAGTGGAGGAGCTTACTGTTCCCTACAATTGGGTGAAGAATTCATTAAAATCAGAAGGATACGAAGAGAGATATAGAGGTTTGAATTATGAGCATGTTACAAAACCTACAATTTTTAACCTTCTATATCTCAATAACTATTATCACTAAAACATTACTATTTATATCAGTTGAAGAGCTTACTGTTCCCTACAGTTGAGTGAAGAATTCATTAAAATTGGAAGGATAGGAAGAGAAATATAGAGGTTTGAAATTTGGACGATTTCCAAAACCCCCAAATTTTAACCTTCTATATCTAAATAACTATTATCACTAAAACATTTCTATTTATATCAGTGGAGGAGCTTACTTTTCCCTACAATTGGGTGAAGAATTCATTAAAATCGGAAGGATACGAAGAGAGATATAGAGGATTAAATTATGAACATGTTACAAAACCTACAATATTTAACCTTCTATATCTCAATAACTATTATCACTAAAACATTACTATTTATATCAGTCGAAGAGCTTACTGTTCCCTACAGTAGAGTGAAGAATTCATTAAAATTGGAAGGATACGAAGAGAGATATAGAGGTTTGAATTTTGAACGTGTTACAAAACCATTAAAATTTACCCTTCTATATCTCTATAACTATTATCACTAAAACATTGCTATTTATATCAGTTGAAGAGAGTTCTCTTCCCTACAATTGGGTGAAGAATGCATTAAAATCGGAAGGATAGGAATAGAGATATAGAGGTTTGAAATTTGGACGATTTCCAAAACCCCCAAACTTTAACCTTCTATATCTAAATAACTATTATCACAAAACATTTCTATTTATATCAGTGGAGGAGCTTACTTTTCCCTACAATTGGGTGAAGAATTCATTAAAATCGGAAGGATACGAAGAGAGATATAGAGGATTAAATTATGAACATGTTACAAAACCTACAATATTTAACCTTCTATATCTCAATAACTATTATCACTAAAACATTACTATTTATATCAGTCGAAGAGCTTACTGTTCCCTACAGTAGAGTGAAGAATTCATTAAAATTGGAAGGATACGAAGAGAGATATAGAGGTTTGAATTTTGAACGTGTTACAAAACCATTAAAATTTACCCTTCTATATCTCTATAACTATTATCACTAAAACATTGCTATTTATATCAGTTGAAGAGAGTTCTCTTCCCTACAATTGGGTGAAGAATGCATTAAAATCGGAAGGATAGGAATAGAGATATAGAGGTTTGAAATTTGGACGATTTCCAAAACCCCCAAACTTTAACCTTCTATATCTAAATAACTATTATCACAAAACATTTCTATTTATATCAGTGGAGGAGCTTACTTTTCCCTACAATTGGGTGAAGAATTCATTAAAATCGGAAGGATACGAAGAGAGATATAGAGGTTTGAATTATGAACATGTTACAAAACCTACAATTTTTAACCTTCTATATCTCAATAACTATTATCACTAAAACATTACTATTTATATCAGTTGAAGAGCTTACTGTTCCCTACAGTTGAGTGAAGAATTCATTAAAATCGAAAGGATACAAAGAGAGATATAGAGGTTTGAATTTCGAACGTGTTACAAAAGCATTAAAATATAACCTTCTATATCTCTATAACTATTATCACTAAAACATTGCTACTTATATCAGTTCAAGAGAGAACTTTTCGCTACAAATGGATGAAGAATTCATTAAAATCGGAATGATACGAATAGAGATATAGAGGTTTGAAATTTGGACGATTTACAAAACCCCCAAAATTTAACCTTCTATATCTAAATAACTATTATCACTAAAACATTGCTATTTATATCAGTGGAGGAGCTTACTGTTTCCTACAATTGGGTGAAGAATTCATTAAAATCGGAAGGATACGAAGAGAGATATAGAGGTTTGAAATTTGGACGATTTACAAAACCCCCAAATTTTAACCTTCTATATCTAAATAACTATTATCACTATAACATTTCTATTTATATCAGTGGAGGAGCATACTTTTCGCTACAAATAGATGAAGAATTCATTAAAATCGGAATGATACGAATAGAGATATAGAGGATTAAATTATCAACATGTTACAAAACCCCCAAATTTTAACCTTCTATATCTAAATAACTATTATCACTATAACATTTCTATTTATATCAGTGGAGGAGCTTACTTTTCCCTACAATTGGGTGAAGAATTCATTAAAATCGGAAGGATACGAAGAGAGATATAGAGGATTAAATTATGAACATGTTACAAAACCTACAATATTTAACCTTCTATATCTCAATAACTATTATCACTAAAACATTACTATTTATATCAGTCGAAGAGCTTACTGTTCCCTACAGTAGAGTGAAGAATTCATTAAAATTGGAAGGATACGAAGAGAGATATAGAGGTTTGAATTTTGAACGTGTTACAAAACCATTAAAATTTACCCTTCTATATCTCTATAACTATTATCACTAAAACATTGCTATTTATATCAGTTGAAGAGAGTTCTCTTCCCTACGATTGGGTGGAGAATTCATTAAAATCGGAAGGATAGGAATAGAGATATAGAGGTTTGAAATTTGGACGATTTCCAAAACCCCCAAATTTTAACCTTCTATATCTAAATAACTATTATCACTAAAACATTTCTATTTATATCAGTGGAGGAGCTTACTGTTCCCTACAATTGGGTGAAGAATTCATTAAAATCAGAAGGATACGAAGAGAGATATAGAGGTTTGAATTGTGAGCATGTTACAAAACCTACAATTTTTAACCTTCTATATCTCAATAACTATTATCACTAAAACATTACTATTTATATCAGTTGAAGAGCTTACTGTTCCCTACAGTTGAGTGAAGAACTCATTAAAATTGGAAGGATAGGAAGAGAAATATAGAGGCTTGAAATTTGGACGATTTCCAAAACCCCCAAATTTTAACCTTCTATATCTAAATAACTATTATCACTAAAACATTTCTATTTATATCAGTGGAGGAGCTTACTTTTCCCTACAATTGGGTGAAGAATTCATTAAAATCGGAAGGATACGAAGAGAGATATAGAGGATTAAATTATGAACATGTTACAAAACCTACAATATTTAACCTTCTATATCTCAATAACTATTATCACTAAAACATTACTATTTATATCAGTCGAAGAGCTTACTGTTCCCTACAGTAGAGTGAAGAATTCATTAAAATTGGAAGTATACGAAGAGAGATATAGAGGTTTGAATTTTGAACGTGTTACAAAACCATTAAAATTTACCCTTCTATATCTCTATAACTATTATCACTAAAACATTGCTATTTATATCAGTTGAAGAGAGTTCTCTTCCCTACAATTGGGTGAAGAATGCATTAAAATCGGAAGGATAGGAATAGAGATATGGAGGTTTGAAATTTGGACGATTTCCAAAACCCCCAAACTTTAACCTTCTATATCTAAATAACTATTATCACAAAACATTTCTATTTATATCAGTGGAGGAGCTTACTTTTCCCTACAATTGGGTGAAGGATTCATTAAAATCGGAAGGATACGAAGAGAGATATAGAGGTTTGAATTATGAACATGTTACAAAACCTACAATTTTTAACCTTCTATATCTCAATAACTATTATCACTAAAACATTACTATTTATATCAGTTGAAGAGCTTACTGTTCCCTACAGTTGAGTGAAGAATTCATTAAAATTGGAAGGATACGAATAGAGATATAGAGGATTAAATTATCAACATGTTACAAAACCCCCAAATTTTAACCTTCTATATCTAAATAACTTTTATCACTATAACATTTCTATTTATATCAGTGGAGGAGCTTACTTTTCCCTACAATTGGGTGAAGAATTCATTAAAATCGGAAGGATACGAAGAGAGATATAGAGGATTAAATTATGAACATGTTACAAAACCTACAATATTTAACCTTCTATATCTCAATAACTATTATCACTAAAACATTACTATTTATATCAGTCGAAAAGCTTACTGTTCCCTACAGTAGAGTGAAGAATTCATTAAAATTGGAAGGATACGAAGAGAGATATAGAGGTTTGAATTTTGAAAGATTTACAAAAACCCCAAATTTTAACCTTCTATATCACAACAACTATTATCGCTAAAACAGTTCTACTTATATCAGTGGAGGAGCTTACTTTTCCCTACAATTGGGTGAAGAATTCATTAAAATCGGAAGGATACGAAGAGAGATATAGAGGATTAAATTATGAACATGTTACAAAACCTACAATATTTAACCTTCTATATCTCAATAACTATTATCACTAAAACATTACTATTTATATCAGTCGAAAAGCTTACTGTTCCCTACAGTAGAGTGAAGAATTCATTAAAATTGGAAGGATACGAAGAGAGATATAGAGGTTCGAAATTTGAAAGATTTACAAAAACCCCAAATTTTAACCTTCTATATCACAACAACTATTATCGCTAAAACAGTTCTACTTATATCAGTGGAGGAGCTTACTTTTCCCTACAATTGGGTGAAGAATTCATTAAAATCGGAAGTATACGAAGAGAGATATAGAGGTTTGAAATTTGAATGTGTTACAAAACCCTCAAATTTCAAACTTCCATATTCTAATAACTGTTATCACTAAAACATTTCTATTTATATCAGTTGAAGAGAGTACTTTTCCCTCCAATTGGATGAAGAATTCATTAAAATCGGAATGATACGAATAGTTATATAGAGGTTTGAATTGTGGACGATTTACAAAACCCCCAAAATTTAATCATCTATATCTCAATATCACAATCAGGTGAAGAATTCATTAAAATCATCTGTATACGAAGAGAGATATAGAGGTTTGAAATTTGGACGATTTACAAAACCCTCAAATTTTAAACTTCTATATCTCAATAACTATTATCACTAAAACATTGCTATTAATATCATTTGAAGACAGTACTTTTCCCTACAATTGAGTGTAGAATTCATTAAAATCGAAGGGATAAAAAGAGAGATATAGAGATTTGAATTTCGAACGTGTTACAAAAGCATTAAAATTTAATCTTCTATATCTCTATAAATATTATCACTAAAACATTGCTATTTATATCAGTTGAAAAGAGTACTATTTCCTACAATTGAGTGAAGAATTCATTCAAATCGGAAGGATACGAATAGAGATATAGAGGTTAGAAATTTGAAAGATTTACAAAAACCCCAAATTTTAACCTTCTATATCACAACAACTATTATCGCTAAAACAGTTCTACTTATATCAGTGGAGGAGCTTACTTTACCCTACAATTGTGTTACAAAACCCTGAAATTTCAAACTTCCATATTCTAATAACTGTTATCACTAAAACATTTCTATTTATATCAGTTGAAGAGAGTACTTTTCCCTCCAATTGGATGAAGAATTCATTAAAATCGGAATGATTCGAATAGTTATATAGAGGTTTGAATTTTGAATTTGTTACAAAACTCTCAAATTTTAACCTTCTATATCTCAATAACTATTATCACTAAAACATTGCTATTTATATCAGTTGAAGAAAGTACTTTTCCCTACAATTGTATGAAGAATTCATTAAAATCGGAATGATACGAATAGAGATATAGAGGTTTGAAATTTGGACGATTTACAAAACTCTCAAATTTTAACCTTCTATATCTCAATAACTATTATCGCTAAAATATTTCTATTTATATGAGTGGAAGAGCTTACTTTTCTTTACAATTGGGTGAAGTATTCATTAAAATAGGAAGTATACGATGAGAGATACAGGGGTTTGAAATTTGTTCGATTTACAACATCCTTAAAATTTAAACATCTATATCTCAATAACTATGATCACTAAAACATTGCTATTTGTATCAGTTGAAGCGAATACTTTTCCCTACAATTGGGTGAAGAATTCATTAAAATCGGAAGGATACGAAGAGAGATATAGAGGTTTGAAATTTGAATGTGTTACAAAACCCTCAAATTTCAAACTTCCATATTCTAATAACTATTATCACTAAAACATTGCTATTTATATCAGTTTAAGAAAGTACTTTTCTCTACAATTGTATGAAGAATTCATTAAAATCGGAATAATACGAATAGAGATATAGAGGTTTGAAATTTGGACGATTTACAAAACTCTCAAATTTTAACCTTCTATATCTCAATAACTATTATCGCTAAAATATTTCTATTTATATGAGTGGAAGAGCTTACTTTTCTTTACAATTGGGTGAAGTATTCATTAAAATAGGAAGTATACGATGAGAGATACAGGGGTTTGAAATTTGTTCGATTTACAACATCCTTAAAATTTAAACATCTATATCTCAATAACTATGATCACTAAAACATTGCTATTTGTATCAGTTGAAGCGAATACTTTTCCCTACAATTGAGTGAAGAATTCATTAAAATCGGAATGATACGAATAGAGATATAGAGGTTTGAAATTTGGACGATTTACAAAACTCTCAAATTTTAACCTTCTATATCTCAATAACTATTATCGCTAAAATATTTCTATTTATATGAGTGGAAGAGCTTACTTTTCTTTACAATTGGGTGAAGTATTCATTAAAATAGGAAGTATACGATGAGAGATACAGGGGTTTGAAATTTGTTCGATTTACAACATCCTTAAAATTTAAACATCTATATCTCAATAACTATGATCACTAAAACATTGCTATTTGTATCAGTTGAAGCGAATACTTTTCCCTACAATTGTATGAAGAATTCATTAAAATCGGAATGATACGAATAGAGATATAGAGGTTTGAAATTTGGACGATTTACAAAACTCTCAAATTTTAACCTTCTATATCTCAATAACTATTATCGCTAAAATATTTCTATTTATATGAGTGGAAGAACTTACTTTTCTTTACAATTGGGTGAAGTATTCATTAAAATAGGAAGTATACGATGAGAGATACAGGGGTTTGAAATTTGTTCGATTTACAACATCCTTAAAATTTAAACATCTATATCTCAATAACTATGATCACTAAAACATTGCTATTTGTATCAGTTGAAGCGAATACTTTTCCCTACAATTGGGTGAAGAATTCATTAAAATCGGAATGATACGAATAGAGATATAGAGGTTTGAAATTTGGACGATTTACAAAACTCTCAAATTTTAACCTTCTATATCTCAATAACTATTATCGCTAAAATATTTCTATTTATATGAGTGGAAGAGCTTACTTTTCTTTACAATTGGGTGAAGTATTCATTAAAATAGGAAGTATACGATGAGAGATACAGGGGTTTGAAATTTGTTCGATTTACAACATCCTTAAAATTTAAACATCTATATCTCAATAACTATGATCACTAAAACATTGCTATTTGTATCAGTTGAAGCGAATACTTTTCCCTACAATTGGGTGAAGAATTCATTAAAATCGGAATGATACGAATAGAGATATAGAGGTTTGAAATTTGGACGATTTACAAAACTCTCAAATTTTAACCTTCTATATCTCAATAACTATTATCGCTAAAATATTTCTATTTATATGAGTGGAAGAGCTTACTTTTCTTTACAATTGGGTGAAGTATTCATTAAAATAGGAAGTATACGATGAGAGATACAGGGGTTTGAAATTTGTTCGATTTACAACATCCTTAAAATTTAAACATCTATATCTCAATAACTATGATCACTAAAACATTGCTATTTGTATCAGTTGAAGCGAATACTTTTCCCTACAATTGTATGAAGAATTCATTAAAATCGGAATGATACGAATAGAGATATAGAGGTTTGAAATTTGGACGATTTACAAAACTCTCAAATTTTAACCTTCTATATCTCAATAACTATTATCGCTAAAATATTTCTATTTATATGAGTGGAAGAGCTTACTTTTCTTTACAATTGGGTGAAGTATTCATTAAAATAGGAAGTATACGATGAGAGATACAGGGGTTTGAAATTTGTTCGATTTATAACATCCTTAAAATTTAAACATCTATATCTCAATAACTATGATCACTAAAACATTGCTATTTGTATCAGTTGAAGCGAATACTTTTCCCTACAATTGGGTGAAGAATTCATTAATATCGGAAGGATACGAAGAGAGATATAGAGGTTTGAAATTTGGACGATTTACAAAACTCTCAAATTTTAACCTTCTATATCTCAATAACTATTATCGCTAAAATATTTCTATTTATATGAGTGGAAGAGCTTACTTTTCTTTACAATTGGGTGAAGTATTCATTAAAATAGGAAGTATACGATGAGAGATACAGGGGTTTGAAATTTGTTCGATTTACAACATCCTTAAAATTTAAACATCTATATCTCAATAACTATGATCACTAAAACATTGCTATTTGTATCAGTTGAAGCGAATACTTTTCCCTACAATTGGGTGAAGAATTCATTAATATCGGAAGGATACGAAGAGAGATATAGAGGTTTGAAATTTGAATGTGTTACAAAACCCTCAAATTTCAAACTTCCATATTCTAATAACTATTATCACTAAAACATTGCTATTTATATCAGTTTAAGAAAGTACTTTTCTCTACAATTGTATGAAGAATTCATTAAAATCGGAATAATACGAATAGAGATATAGAGGTTTGAAATTTGGACGATTTACAAAACTCTCAAATTTTAACCTTCTATATCTCAATAACTATTATCGCTAAAATATTTCTATTTATATGAGTGGAAGAGCTTACTTTTCTTTACAATTGGGTGAAGTATTCATTAAAATAGGAAGTATACGATGAGAGATACAGGGGTTTGAAATTTGTTCGATTTACAACATCCTTAAAATTTAAACATCTATATCTCAATAACTATGATCACTAAAACATTGCTATTTGTATCAGTTGAAGCGAATACTTTTCCCTACAATTGGGTGAAGAATTCATTAAAATCGAAAGGATACGAATAGAGATATAGAGGCTTGAAATTTGGACGATTTACAAAAACCCCAAATTTTAACCTTCTATACCTCAATAACTATTACCACTAAAACATTGCTATTTATATCAGTGGAAGAGCTTACTTTTCCCTACAATTGGGTGGAGAACTCATTAAAATCGGACGGATACGAATGGAGATATAGAGGTTTGAATTTTGAATGAGTTACAAAACCTCCAAAATTTAACCCTCTGTATCTCATTAATTGTTATCACCAAAACAATGGAGTTTTTACTAGTTCTAGAGCTTTTCTCTACTCTTCGGTATAGAATTCATTAAAATCGGAACAATAGAAAGAGAGATATAGAGAATTGAAATTTGGACAACTTACAAAACTTCCAAAATTTAACCTTTTATAACTCTTTAGCTATTATCAATAGATTAATGGAATTTATACCAGTTATAGATAAAATATTTGTCTGCAATTCGGTGAAGAATTTATTGAATTCCGTACATTCCGATGAATATATAAACGGTGAAATTTGAACGAATTTCAAAAGACGTCTTTACCTTCTCTATCCCATTCCCTGTTATCACTAGAATCTTACAATTTTTGCATTTATGCCACTAACTTATCTCTACATTTCGGTAAAGAAATCATTGAATTTAGAACCCTAAGAAAAGGAAATGCAAACTACCAGGGTTGCCTTTAATTTGGAAAAGGAAAACTGAAATATAAAGGAAAAGACGGTGTTAGCTTTCTTGTTCGTCTAGATTTCTACTTTTCCTGCCTCTGTCACCTGCTTTTGTGGCCAGGGCTGAAATAAACACAAACGGTTGCCTTCATTTGGAAAATGAAAGGTAAAAAACAAGGGAAAAAAGCCGAATTGGCTTCCAGTTCTTCTAAATTTCTACTTCTTCAGTCTCTATCACCTGCTTTTAAGGCTGAGGATATAATAAACATCAAGGGTTGCCTTTATTTGGAAAACGAAAACTGAAATGTAAAGGAAACAGACGGTGTTAGCTTCTAGTTCGCCTGGATTTCTATTATTTCTGTCTTCGTCACCAGCGTTTATACGCCAGGTATAAAATAAACCTTTAGAGTAACCTGCATTTGGATAATTAAATGTAAAATACAAGGATTCTCTAGATTTCTACTCTTCCTTTCTTGATCATCTACTATTATGCCCATAGCTAAATTAAACTTGAAGGCAACCTCATTATCAAAACGAAAATTAAACTATAAAAGGAAAAGATGGTGTATGCTTCTAGTTCGTCTAGATTTCTACTTTTTCTGTCTCCGTCACCTGATTTTATTGCCAAGGATAAAATAAACATTAAGGGTTGCCTTCATTTGGAAAATGAAAGGTAAAAAACAAGGGAAAAAAGCCGAATTGGCTTCCAGTTCTTCTAAATTTCTACTTCTTCAGTCTCTATCACCTGCTTTTAAGGCTGAGGATATAATAAACATCAAGGGTTGCCTTTATTTGGAAAACGAAAACTGAAATGTAAAGGAAACAGACGGTGTTAGCTTCTAGTTCGCCTGGATTTCTATTATTTCTGTCTTCGTCACCAGCGTTTATACGCCAGGTATAAAATAAACCTTTAGAGTAACCTGCATTTGGATAATTAAATGTAAAATACAAGGATTCTCTAGATTTCTACTCTTCCTTTCTTGATCATCTACTATTATGCCCATAGCTAAATTAAACTTGAAGGCAACCTCATTATCAAAACGAAAATTAAACTATAAAAGGAAAAGATGGTGTATGCTTCTAGTTCGTCTAGATTTCTACTTTTTCTGTCTCCGTCACCTGATTTTATTGCCAAGGATAAAATAAACATTAAGGGTTGCCTTCATTTGGAAAATGAAAGGTAAAAAACAAGGGAAAAAAGCCGAATTGGCTTCCAGTTCTTCTAAATTTCTACTTCTTCAGTCTCTATCACCTGCTTTTAAGGCTGAGGATATAATAAACATCAAGGGTTGCCTTTATTTGGAAAACGAAAACTGAAATGTAAAGGAAACAGACGGTGTTAGCTTCTAGTTCGCCTGGATTTCTATTATTTCTGTCTTCGTCACCAGCGTTTATACGCCAGGTATAAAATAAACCTTTAGAGTAACCTGCATTTGGATAATTAAATGTAAAATACAAGGATTCTCTAGATTTCTACTCTTCCTTTCTTGATCATCTACTATTATGCCCATAGCTAAATTAAACTTGAAGGCAACCTCATTATCAAAACGAAAATTAAACTATAAAAGGAAAAGATGGTGTATGCTTCTAGTTCGTCTAGATTTCTACTTTTTCTGTCTCCGTCACCTGATTTTATTGCCAAGGATAAAATAAACATTAAGGGTTGCCTTCATTTGGAAAATGAAAGGTAAAATACAAGTGAGGAAGACCGAATTGGCTTTCAGTTCGTCTATATCATGTGAGTTAAACTGACGGCCCGCGGGTAATTTTTTTTGTCCCTCAAGGTTATGAAATAAAATGACAACAGAAAAATTTGTTTAGAAAAAAAGTACGCTTAGGGCTGATCGAGGGAATACAGTACACACATTTCCCTTTAACTCTACTGAAGACGAGTATACATGTGGCCAGTGCCTTTTATAGAGGCCTGTGGGCCTGAATAAACGCGCTGAGTAGTCGGAGTTTGAAAGCGATGTGGCTGCCACTCTCTGGTTTACGTTTTTTAAACAGATCCCAGTAGCGAAATGATTAAAAGGAGCATTCTGGGTTGTGATGTTATGAATCATATCTATCAAATCAAATTTGTAACTGTGATGTGGCCCGCGTGCCCCAAATGGCCTGTGATTTAATTTAGTATGACGCCCCTGCTCTGTAGGATAGTTTCATTGTAGTGAATATACATGAAGGTTAAAGATAACGGATATCTGGGTAAAAATTCCAAGTTTTCCAGGAGAATTTGTGGATTATAACTATGGGAGCAGTGTGGAAGTGAGGTGTATTTCTCAGTTTAGAAAGGCGGAATGGGATAAGGAACAGAGTGAGCACGGAAGGTGCGATGTGGCGCTATCTGACGGGCCCCGGGAGAGCCGACTAAGGCTGGGCTGCAGATGACACGGCCAAGATATTATTCCCCAGGACACACTAGAGGTCCCCGGAGTGCCGTAACTATAAACATTAACTCGGGCGCCCGCGCCATATCTACCCGCCAACTTTCTGGCCCGCCATAACCAATTATTTATAAGGCAGTCGGCAACAATGTTCGCGTCGATTTCACAACCCGCAACAACATAAAAACTCTCCTTGTAACCTCGTCTAAACCTACCCACAATGCATTACCTCACTATCCTTTAACCAGATCGGCTTTTCTTGCACCGGCAGACCAACTATCAAAAGTTGAACTTTGTGATATTCTGGAAAATTCGAGTAAGAACGAGTATTGCTATAGTGATCAATTTCGAAAATTCTCTTACAGCAATTATTACAATTTCTTTTTTTTTTTTTTATCTTTTATTGAAATTCACAACTGCAGCAACTATTGCAACAAGCAAATGCGATGTAAGATAAAAATATCATGAATATTATCGGAGAAAGCACCCAGTAGTGCAACTCCATTAACGTGAATATACTATATACACGCTCTTATGATGAGAGTAGATCGTGGGGTTATCTTCTCTTCAATCTCCTTGGAGGATTTCCTGGTAATGTGGAAGAAGATAGATCTTCTATGAGTGGGTTAGGATGAGCGGCGTTAGAGGAATGAAATTTTAAGAAACGAGTTTTCGCAAGGTCTTTAACGAATGGGATTTTGAGGTGAGATTAGAAATATAGAATGGAACGTTAAGTAGTATTCGTAGTATTTTTGACTGTAATGTCTGGATGCGTAGAGAGTTGGTACGTTTAGTCGATCCCCATACATCGATGCTGATATTAAATTTATGATTTTTAATTAATACTAAGAAAATCCTGCCAGCATTAATGAGTGACCACGGTAGCTGAGTGGTTAGAAACTAGATCCGCAAAGCTAAGATGTATTGTAGGTTAGTGGGTTCGATTCCTATTCTAGACCTTGAATTTCATGTAATGGTTAATAAAAGAATCCAGTGTAAAGTAAGTTTGCAATTCGCTTTCACACCATATAATTTTATAGTTGGCCATAAATATCATCTGAAAAATAGGCATTACTTTTTACTAGTATTAATAGCAACATTAATTTAAAAGATGATTTAAATAAAATATGGCTGTGGAGATAATGTTGATTTACCAATAAATAAAAAGGTTTAGAATGTTTAAGATATTTTCTAAAATTTGCTCCGAATAAGACAACTCTGTCTATCAGCAGACAGTGAGCTACAAGAAGCGTTTAGGAAGAGAAAATTTAAAGACCGGTAGCTGGAATTGAACCTTAGATCTGCGCGTTGGAATCCAGTTATTAGCTCATCATTTAGAATTTATAAACTTACTGTTACCAGCTCGAAATTTTATGCGCATTCTTTGAAAAAAATATTCATACAATGTTTTTCTTTTTTAAAAAAACTTTAAATTGCAAAGCTCTTTGAAATTGAGGCCCCGGGCACGCGCCTTTTACCTTAATAATTCGCTTCTGAAAACTGGTTTTACGTTTTTAAAAGCGTTTTTCTTATACCCCCTAAATGTTGGTTCAGTTATATTTTCGGAGAAAACAAATATTTAATTTGTTGCAAACAAGCCTAATTTAATATAGTAGCATTTATGAATTTCTTTAAATAAATAGTATTTGTTTCTTTATTTGATGACACAGTTTAAAAATAATAATAATAATAGTAATATGCAACTGTTGTTATAATTGATCGATCTCCGAAAATCCTCTAATAAAACGTTTCTCAAAACTTTTGTGTTCGTAAAAAATAAAATAGTAAAAATAAGTAATTATTATTTCATTACTATTACTTACAAGTTTAGTACACCATAAAGGTAAATGGACTACCCACTTTTTCAGGGATCTTTTAGTGTCCCTGCGGGTATCCTAGTCTAACAGCAAGAACAGTATTTACATTTACACCCCCAAACCCTCTTACAATACAAATAAGTAGAGATAAATGTTGTGGGGCACCCTTTTTAGGGAATTTAGTAAACTTATGGGCGATCTCAAACTTATCTGAACACACTTACTCACAGCTTTCAGATGCCTACATTTTAGGACAACATTGATACATCCGGGAGCCACAATAGATCTTTAAAGTTGCTGTGGATTTGGCTAATAGCCACTCCCTTTTATAATCTACTATTTGAATACTACAGTATTTGCTACTTTTAAAAAAAACTAACATAAAGCAACGTAAGAAGTACCTTTACGTATTTCTTTAATTTGTATTAATTTATCACAGCTAAAGATTCAATATTAACGCTTACATAACATATGTGAACTGTAATTGGTTTTTCCATATCAATTATAAAATTATGTTATACATTTTTAGCCTAAAAGTAATCAGTTATTTAACTCCAAAAGTCCAAATTCTATAGTAATAAAAATAAAGTCTATAATCCAAAAGTTGCGAGACGTAAATATTAATATTTTTGAATAAGGCAGTTTATTTTATTTTATTTTATTTTTCATTATTTCTTATAAATTTTGAAACAGGTTTCACCGTCTTTTTGCAGAAAAATTGTTTAATAAAACTCAAAGTGCTATCCCGTTAAATAACGATTCTGATTAACCGATTTTCTGCAACTTTGGGACCTAGCTATGCTTTTAATATTACTTGTTACAATATAAGCAGCGGTATTCTAACTTGTTCTGTTGGGACGTTTTAGATTAATGCTTAAAGTTATGAGTATCTCAAAACCCTAGACGAAAAAACCTAACCAGGTAGGCAGTTTAGGTAGGCAGGTAGTGTGTGAGGTTTAAAGGAAAGCTAGAAAAAGGTTTTAGAAGGATTTCAGCCGAAATCATGGTGTCCCAAATGACAATAATGTATGAACAGGAAACAAAGGTTGAGCAATCTTCTGCAGTTTTTAGTTTTGGAGATGAACTCTTACTTATAGACCATACTCCAAATATTTGTTTTTCGTTTTTAGAGGACTTTAAAAAAATAAATAAAATACACACACACACACGGTGAAACTTAATTTCGAATATTTGCCACGATAAAAACAATCGCAAGAAGCAGAAACTTGGATGATCCGTTTAGGTGAACTAACAGTATCTTTGATGGTAGGCCGATGGAAATGCGAATTCAAGTTGAGTGCTCAGCTGCTTATGTAGTTGTTGCTGGGAGAGTATTATTCGGGTAGAAGACGTGGCACCGTGGAGATGCGAGCTGCCAGTCGAGCCCAGCGGAGTTGCTCCAACTAATCAAGAGTTTTTTCCCTGTGTTTGAGTGTATGTGTTAGCTAGGGTGCCGGCCGCTGCTCGCAGGACCACCTGGCTGGTAGATAGAAGGTGGAAAAAGGAGCGGGGCGGTCCCTGGGGGCCACTGCTCCCTACCCTCATTTTGCCTCATTTCCCCACAGAGCGGCCGGTCCCTAGGGACTCGCATCCAGGCCCGGCGAGCTCCAGCTTCTAGTCTCTTCTACACCAGCCTTTTTATACAACTCTCTCATTCATTCACTCACACAGACATATACTAGCTGTATAACTACACATATAAAACACATACACAATTTTCGCCTCTTTCCAGCTACTCACGCTAATTTTTATTCGCTTCCAAGCACTGTGAAAAGCGCTAGCAAAGTCGCCTTGCAGCACTAAAACTCCTTAGTAACAGTACAACTGCTACTGAATCAATACCAGGCAAATCCGATTGCAAGCCGTTCAAAACTTGAACATATTCTGCAAAAAATATCTTTTAAAATAGCATAGTACCAACTTTGTATATGATGATTACAAGGAAAAACAAAAACAAACTGAAAAATTCATTCTGTAAAGTTTCTGGGCAACAGATTTCATAACCTTAGTGGGAGTACCGAGAGGGAACTCAAATATATTACCCAATATAAGGCAAAGTTGTCTTATTTACATTAGATACGTTTCTTATTATATAAACACAACCATACCACAGTTTATAGTGAGCTGTATCAATGTAAATTATTGCAATCAGCCGTTTTTTTAAGGCGTAAACAAAAAATTAAAAAATACTGTCATTATCATGGCTTTATAGCCAACGTTTCAACAAGCTCTGTCTGGGATATCTTTAGGGAATTATAAGATTGGTATATGATACTGTATGTTAAACCACAAAAGTGCAATCTTAGAAGACCCCATGTAAACGTTAATTATTTACCGTAGTAAGAGGAGGAAAGGAATCAAATTTGAAGCTAAATTTGCTGAAATACAACTTTAAGATTCCCTTGAAAATGGCTCCTACAATTTCATTACAAAAACAAAAAAATCTACAACTTATATGCAAATGATTATTTCCGGAAAATTCTATTACGGGAACTTCTAAGTGAGAGGGTGGTTAGTTACCCTCTAAAGGTACGCTCCTATGTTTTGGGTATTGTTAAGAGGCGTTACTTGTATTGTTTGATTCAAATTTTAAAAAAAAATCCTCAGCCGAAAGGATTTCATTATTAAATGGATAGTTCACTTTTAAGTTTATAAGTTTAAGTCTATAAGTTTTCTGTAAACTTCATATTAGTTGGAAAAGTTCTCTGTAAAGTTAAATTTCAATGTAATTATATGGTTTTTGCAAACTATAATTTTGGTGAGAATTAATGTGAGTCAAATATTCGTATTTGGATGAAAATTAATAAAATGTAAACGCAAGAATCGTAGCGAAAGAAAGTTGTTCACATTACATTAAGTTTAAAAGTTTAAGTGAAAACCTAGAAACTGGTTTAGAAGAAATAATAATAATAATAGGAAAATCTTTTCAGAAAAATGATACTTCAGGTCGGTCAATTTCTTCAAAATTTAGCAATTTAGCCCACGTGTGATTTTTAATAAAATTATATAGTTGCCAAGACAACACAACATACAAAAATAGCACTTTAGAGTAAAGTCTAAAGTCTCCTCTTACTCAAAAGAGCCATTTTAAAATAACAAATAATCGAAAAAGTTGAAATTTTCCAGAAAAACGTTTTTAAAAAAAAACTTTTAGATTTACATATGTATTTATTACAATTAGTACACTAAGTTTCAAGAATTTGAGGAAATCTTGAAAAACTGAAAAATTGTTTCAGTAAAGTGGTCCAATTTATAGTAGAGAGCGCCGATACTCCCAGCAATCCTGCAACACCGCTCTAATCATTTCCTGCTGCTCATTGTATGGCAGATAATACAGCCAACCTATCCCCCACATGTAAAACCTGATATAGTTTTCCGAATTCTTCAAAACCATCTAACTACTTTCAAACTGAGGTACTCCAAGAGCATATATTTTTTCACTCTCCGACTGAGTATCTCTTGTGGCCGTTAACAATAAAATTCTCCCCGCTTTATAACTTTTTTTGTTTTGTTTTATGGAGCCAGTAATTTAGGGCAAAGCATGTGCATCGGAAATACACTCTCGCAAGTCAATCCAAACTACCTACCAAACTAATAATTGGGAATACAGTTATTTCTCTTGCAAGCATTAAAACTTTACTCCATATTGTATTCAATCAGTAAGCCCGATAATTTAAATTTTCCTGAATTTTCCTTTTTCTGGTAAAATGTTTCCAATAAAATTGATGAATAATTAATAATCCTTTATTTTATAATAAAAAAAATTATAATACAAAATTCATAATAGTAGGAAATTATATGGCTTACAGCCGTCTGCAGGAGTTAGCTTTTATATAAAGAAAGAAAAAAAAAACTAAATAAATAAGAATAAAAAAAGAACATAAATCAGAAGAAGATGAGGGTTGAAGTACAATGAAGGGTCAAAGAAGAGCAGCAAATCAAATTCTAAAAGCTTTTACAAAATAAAATAAATCATTAAACTTCTTGAAAATAAAAGATATTTAAATTTTAGGCTCTCCATTTATAATTTCATATCTTACATTTCAGGCATTCCTGGTAGAAGTAATCAGTGGAAAATAATCCGAGGTGGACAACAAATTAACAATATAATGGCCAAAAAGACTAGAACTACCAATGATTCGGAGTTGGAGCTCACCTGAAATCGGACACATAGCTAAAGATCTTCCTGTACCCTCTTGCTTGGAAAAGTGATAAATACATACACGGTTATGTGTAAATTATCATTCTAACTTTCAAAAAAATTCCATGCAGCTTTTTCAATAAGATTGAAAACAAAAAATAAATCTCAACTCTATTCTGTAAAATGGAATTGTTGGTAAACTGATGTGCTTCAAACTTTAAATTATAGCAATGGTTTTAATGCCCATTTGATATTATATAAATAACAAGATAGTAAATTGATTTTAAGAGTTAATTTGGAGAAAGATTAACATAGAGCATTCAATATTTTGGATTGAGCACTCCTTGTTTCCTGTCACCCAGAAGTTATCCCAATTATCTTTACCTAAATTTAAATTACCTAATCCTTTTTTTGTTTGCTTTTAATATAATTAATAAAACGTTTCGTTACACTTCCATACAAATTAACCCTTAATATCTATTCACTATCACCTCAACTATTGTAAAATTAAGGAGCATTAAAAACATTTCTAAAATTCTAAGTTTGTGGGAAATTGTTTAACTAAAAATGAAGCCATACACAACGAAGTTACCAGCCTTCCTCGATTTTGTCAAAAACTAATCCAAATGATTTCTTCAAACTTTTCCTGAAAAGGTACATAAATTTAGATGGGTTCCAAAAGTTAGGGCTTACCTTCGAAGTGACATTTCAGTAAATTGATTTTACCTCATGTACACAATTTGTATAAATTAATTATGATGTTAAAATTAGGTCTTTAAAGGGAATCGCTTGACCGAAGGAGTGAATAGTGAGTTTTGTTTGTTTGTTTTTTTTTTCGTTAAGAGTCTACTCACTAAGACTTTCGCTTTTGTTTGAAACACTATTTATGAAAATTATTTGTAAGAATGATTTTTGTTAGCTTAAACACTAAGCTGTTCTCAACAGAGTAATGTGATCTTCTTGCACACAGTGTTAAAATTAACGTGTATGTTTAAATACAATGGCAAAAGAAATATCCCGGTGGGTTACAAAGGTACCCATCGGGTGCAACTCACCGCTGTCTTCGCCTTGCTCTGACCACAGTTCCAATTGGCCTTCTCCTGCAACATACCAACAGTTTAGTTAGACGCCTGTTCAAAGAGAGCAATGAAAATTATAAAGAATTAAATTTTTCCAACAGTGAATGTTTTGTGGTAATTTTCGCAAGGCCTAACTGAATGGGAAATATTGCTAGGCGGACAGCTCCATTATTTCAATTTCAGTTCTATATGAGTTAGCATTCACTATGACGCAAAACTACATATGAATGAATGTTTATTTGTTTAAGTTATATAAACCATACAAAGAGTTGAGTTGCACATCTATATATAAAAAATGATAAAATGAAATTAGATAACATAAAATCTGCTTATTAATAATAATTAATTAATTGTAATAATAAAAAGAAAAGTATCAAATTTTAATAAGGGAAGGGATTAGCTATGAGGTTAGCATACTGGACTCCCACGCGGAGGTCCCGGGTTCGAATCCAGCTGCTGACCCTTAGATTTTCTCTTCCTAGGAGCATCTTACAGCTCACTGTCCGGTGATGGACAGTGTTGTCTGTAACGAGAGAACACTGTCCGGAGGCCGGCAGTGCACTGAAAGAAGCTCCGGGCGCCAATAACCTTAGATGTTGACGCGCCTTAAATCATTAAAAAAAAAAAAAAAAAATTTTAATAGTATTGTGTACAAAAGATTTCTCTTATGATTACAAAATAAAATAATAAAATAAATAATAGTCTATAAATCTTCAATGTAATAAATTGAAAGAGAAAAATAAATAAACAAAAACAAAAATTTCTTTTTAATATATTTGAAAAGAGAAAGAATGCAAATAGATTATTGACACAAGGATTGCCTTAGCTGCAGTACTATTTTGACATAATTAAATATCTTAATTAGGTCTTCTTTCACCGCAGATGACAATAATAGGTGAAACAAGTTGTCATAGGTGATAGGGGAACCATAATGAGAAAGGTAGTTTTCTCTAACAGAATGGTATGCGGGACATTCTATAAATATGTGAATTAGATCTTCATTCACGCCCATATTACAAATACAACAATTTTTCGTAGGATTAATTACATATGTTATATTCTTTATAGTGAGCTTTATACAATAATTATTGCAAGTTCGTAACTGTGCAATCAATTTGGTGATTGAAAAAAGAATACTTATGTTTAAATACTCCTGGGCAGTGCCGCCCAGGAAGTGTGCTATAAACTCTGCTAAACTGTGAGGCAGCCAACTTATTATAATCTGCTTCACTCAATTCTTTCACCAGCGAGTTTAGAACTTCCTTCTTTCTTTTTCGAAAGTTGTCAGAAGACTGCTCATTCCAAAGGTATTCACAGTTTAAATCCAAAAATATCTCTTTGTCTTGGGACACCCAGTAGTACTTATAAATATTTCCTGGTTTTGAATGCAAAACTACATAGAACTAAACAAAAAAAAAATGTAGGGTACTAAATTTCCTACAATTAATGTTCTGTAGTAGTTTTGGCTAAATATTGGTTAGAATTTGGGACTATCTTTGTTTATAAAAAAAGTAGATCAGCTCTGGCTATAGATTCTTTGAATTCTTCTTTTAATAAACGTTGTTAGAATAATGCTATTTATAAAATGGAGATAGTTGTGGTATAGTGCGGGTTAGCAGTTTTTATTTAATGTTATCCAGCAATGGAAATTCACCTCTCGGGATTCAAATATATACATATATATGAAAAAAAATGGCGGTGTTGTGGAATAGGATATAGTTGAGTGCGGCAGGCCAGAGCCCAGGGGAGAGAAGTGGCGTATCCCCTAGGGGGGATACATCATAATCCCGGGGCGACTCCCGCGGGACGGCGCTTTTATAGAGCCAGTAATTAGGGCAAAGCATGTGCCTCGGAAATACACTCTATCTGCCACAAGTCTATCCAAACTACCTACCAAACTATGAATATTCTGAAAAAAAAAAAAAACAAGCAAACAAACAAAACTTCAAAACTACTTACTCACAGTACATTATTGGTTAGGGGGCTGCGCCGCTCTGGCCCTCAAGCCAACAATTAACTAACTCTAATTTGATGAAGACTTCAATTGCTAAACAATGTTTATTTTCTCTAAGGCCACCCCCCACGAATTCGGAAAATGTATGTGTGGGTTTTATTTACTTTATTTCAGCACGCTCGCCAGTTATTTTATTATTTTATAAAATAACATGTGTGCATGGGTAAAAGAAAGAGAGCAATGCAAAAAGTTTAAATTTGGTGTTCCTACAGATACCAACTATCACTAGTGATACTAGACTTGTGCACTTATGCTGGTATTTGTAAGTGCGAGATTCATGCTGCAGTTTTTATTTTTTTACGATTTCCACGAAAATGACACAAGCAATTTTTATTTAACCGCAAATATTGTTTACCCACATTGGAGACTGAGTTTTATTTGTATTTAAAACCTTATTTTTTGTTGTATATATATATTTTTTTTTTCTTATAAGTCTCTCATACAAGTCATATCATATGCATCGATCTAAAGTACTTCGTCAGAACAAGGCACGATTCTATTCTTAGCATAATATTAGGATGCATTTAAAAACAATGAAAGAGTATCACATTTACAGAAAACCGAGAGTTTGCAATTTTACAGAATAGATTTCTCATTCACTTCTCACCACCGAAACCAGCTTTATTGTATTACATACTTTAAACTTGAATTACCAACTGGATAGACAAACAGATTTGGCCTGCAGAATTGATTTAAATATTTTTTTGAGGAGTTCAAAAAAAAAAAAAGAGATAAGTTTTGTTTGATTTTTATGGTCCTAGGGTGGAAGAGAAGTGGCAGGAATTTCTTAGACAATACAGCGCCCAATCGTAGACAATTCTCAACCAGAGAAACGTTTAACTGCTTATCATATTTAGTTTAGAACACTTATATTTAGTTTTCGGAAATTTAAAATTAGAATTGTAATCGTTGGAGTTGGGGAAATATGTGTGTGATAATATCAAATTTTTACTTACCTTACCTGTGGCCAAAGGAAGTACTGGGCAGATTTTGTTTTGCGTTTCACCGGAAGTATCACCGTTTTTTGGCCAAAAACGATCAACCGGAAGATACATTTAACGAAATCGATTTTCCAGTTTTTTTTTTTTTTTTAAACGTTCGCGAAAACGACAACAACGGTTTTATTTTAGCGAGAGGGGGATTGGAGGAAGGCAAATTTAAGCTTTTCTTGAAATGCCACTACAAAAAAAAAAAAAAAACAGTACCAATGCCTGCACAAAATTAATGCAGAGTGTAAATTTGGCTGCGCTTTTTAAAAAAGGCAGTATTAAGCAGTATGCAAGGACAGAAAAAGATATTTTTATTTTTTTTACATAACCGTAGTTGGGTATCCAAGTATTCCTAAAATATTGAAATTAAATTTGCAGTTTGTGTATTTCTTCGTACTCTATAGGTTCCTTATTTGAAATTTTTTAAATATTTGATCATATCTTCATTAGTATTAGTTTATATGCAAAACTGAATAGAAACAAAAAGATATAGAATTAAATCTACTACAATTTATATTCTATTATAATTGTAGGTACGATTAACACCAAAGAAGATATTGCTTCATTAAGTCTACAAAACGGATACTACTTAAATTTCAACTCATATCTTGTTTAACATTGATTTTACGATACATCTTTATAGTACAAAAATTGTAGAGAATAAAATTTGCTACAATTATGTTCTACGGTAGTTTTGGCAAGGACAAATTCTAAAGAGATTTTGATGTAAAAACAGTTTACAAGTACACCATTTAAATATTTATTTGCTCATATCTTCTTCAGCATTAACGCTGCGATAAAATTATATAGAACGAAAATTGTAGCTTATTAAATCTACTATTATTTTTGTCCTGTACAGCTTTAGCTAAAACTAACTCTGACGAAGTTATTGCTGCAATAACAGTCGTCAAAGCAGAAAGCTCTTGAATTTCAGTTCTTATCTTCTTCAGCATTAACTCTACGATGAAGCTGAATAGAAATTGAAATTTTTGATTGATAAATTTACTATATAATTTATGTTCAGTGTAGTTTAAACTATGGCTAACTCTAAAGGAGATATTAAATAAATTATGGTAGTATATATTAAAAATAATATTATTGCTTACTTACTTTTCAATGATCGCGGCTTGGCCTGCTTCCGTCGAGACATTACCGGTTTGGTAAATTGATATCTAATTCTTGAAAGTCGTCTAATTGAAGGTGGTAAATAGTTAAAGGATTTTTTTATAGTCTGGAATGTTTGATTTGCTCGTGAATATTTATTTTGCTCGAAAGTCTGGCATTTTTGATTCTGGATTGTGAAAAATTTAAACCATGTGCCAGAAAAGAAGACGTCAAGGCCTAAAATTGACGAACAGTTCGATAGAGGGACACTAGAAGGGGCTTGAGTGCAGTCCGTTGCCGGTCTGACTGCCGTGCGACACATGCCTGCCCTGAGAGTTGGCCGCCCTCGAGGCGCATGTCTTCTCAGCTTTTCTCTTCACCACACAGAGGGTGTGTGGGATATTGCCGGCAAAAAACCAGTTTTCAATTTTATTGGGATTTATTATTCATTTTATTGGCTTATTATTAATAATAACTATACATATACGTGTGCTGTTTACAAATATCATATTATAATGTTCTGACTGCAAACTTCTCTACTTCATTTGTTAGAACCTTATCATTTAAACCTTCTTCTTTGTCAAGTTTCTGCTCTAAGTTACAAGTGTTTTTTTTTTGTACGCAAGTTAGTTTGTGATCCTTTAAATCTACTCTCTTAAACTCTATATAATTGGGTTATTTCGATTTAATTGTATTTTACTTCGAACCTGTAAGTCTAGGAATTATTTCTGTTATCTAGTATACAGGGTGTACACGGAGGAGAGATCAAAACTTCAGGAGGTGATTCAGCAGCTCAAATGCTACACAAAATATTCTGTTCACTTTGGCCTGATTCACAATAATGCCAAAATATTTGCATTTTTAACTTTAGACATTCCGCGTTTTTCACCATACAAACGGCCATAACTTTTCTGTCCTTTATACTACAACAAAACTGCTTATTCTAAACGAAAGAGCATTAAATTGCCTATAAATCTGCTTAATCCAGAGCCTCAAAACTTTTCTTATAAACAATGAAATTTTTACTTTAATGTCTCCAAAATTCGTTCTCGATGATTTTTGTTAAAATTTTCGACTGAATTTTTCCACTGTTTAATGAATCAAAGAGTCACCCAATTACAGAAAGAGTTGTGCATTTATTGAGCTTCAAGATTTTTTTGATTTTTTTTGCTTTTAATAAAACCCCACCCCGAACAGAGGGGTGTAAATGCAGAAAACTGGGATTTTGCGTAACCCACTTTCCACTGATATCAAATTATTAATTTACTCCTACATATGTCAATTTGTGGAATAGAAACAAAAAGAAAAGTAACCATTATAGTTTTGAACAATTATTGTTTAATAAAATGGAAGTAAAAAATACAGTAGTGATAAAACACAATAGTAATAAAATACAATAGGTAGATGCCAACCCTAAAATCGCTATAAAAATTGTTTGAATTGTTCAAACAAGGAAGTGGTAAATAATTGTGGCAATTTTTTAGTTCGTGTCACTGCTCATTAATGACATAACGGAGGTTTTTTCATCAAATCCTATAAAGTCTATTAAAGATTAAAGTAGGATTGTTCAGAAATCCTAAAAGCATTGGTAGCAAGAATAAGGTATTTCTTGTTTGGGAACTCAAGCAAACGGGTTACAGTGTTTATATATATATATATACGTATATATATATATTAAACTTTATTCTACATGCTCCATTACAATATTACATGTATATATTACTATCACTTAGTATTAAAGATCACATAATCACAAATTTACATTTGCATAACTAACATATAGTACTAGCAGATACCAAAAAAGAAAATAAATGAATAAATAAATAAACATTGAAAAATTACTTCAGTTTATCACAACTGTCCATATACATTAACCTAAGTTGTGTGTCATTAATACACCGTGTGTCAGTTTTCTTAAATAATGAAAGGTTGGAACAGGCTTCAGAATTGAAATACCTTGGAGTTATTTTTGATGAGAAGTTTACATGGAACTGTGGTATAGAAAATATAAAAACAAAATGCACTCAATTGATACATCGTCTTTCTAGGACTGCAAAGGTGTATTGGGGTATAGGATGTGACGCTCTGCAGATAATTTATTCAGGTGCCATACTTCCTCTTTTACTATATGCTGTTCCTGCTTGGATTGAGGCTCTAGAAGTTGGCTATAACAGGACGGAGTTGTGTTCAGTTCAAAGATTAATTGCTATTCGTATAATTAAAGGTCATAGAACTATTACCTATGAAGCGGTTTGTGTTATAGCTAATGTAGCTCCTATTTCCTCAAAGCAAAAGAGAGGGTTGCTTTATATGAAAGAAACATCGCTTGTTTTAACATGGAGGAAACACACTTTGGGTTACAGGGGTAATGAGGAGGTATATCGCTAGAGTCGGGTAGGGACTTCAGCTGGTCTTACGGGATCCCTTTTGCGGCATCACAAATGCCTGTCAGTGTGTCACTCAGGGAATGGCTGCATAGCTAGTTGGAGGAGAGGTGGGATGAACCCTAAGTCAAAGGCAAGCGAAAACGTTTGAGTTATTCGCCCAAAGTTACTGTGGCATTACTCCAGCAAGGCCAAGCGGCCGTTATCTTGTTCATAGGCCTTTTAATGGGCCATTGTATACTGAAACCGAGTATACAACTGTAACTGAGTTAGCTCTGAATCACTGTAGTACAGGTCAAAAAAACAAACAATAAATGGGATTGGAGACCATATTCAAGATCAGAATAGAATAAAATGGTTTATTTCTTATTAAAAAGTAAAGTAATCGTCGGAAGCTCATGCTTTGCTTTAAACAATTTTTCTGACAAATAAAAAGTAGTTATACGGGGAGCCACGCTCTTGACCACTAGACCAACACCCGCCCCAATAACTTATTTTATGATATGGTTCATGATGTTTTTAGTCATATTTTAGAAAATGTAAGCCAGGAGAGCTGCGTATGAGAAATACATTTTTAAAATTAATTTCTATAAAATATTAAGTATTCCTGATAGTACTCCTAACATAAAACATGAATGGCGATAATCGTGGAGGTAACAGTCTGGTTATGGTGGATGTGCCGTTGATGGCAGATGTGATGCCAAAGAATGTTCACATATTTTCGCTCGCCACCCGTGAAGTAAATGTTTCCTATATATTTAATTTATGTATTTTGAAGTGCTGATATATAATTCACGTAAACATGAGTGACCAATCGATGGACGTTAGTCATTTATCAACTAAGAAGTTATTCAACGATCCGAATTTAAGACAAGGTAATACATTCAACTTCGTTAAATAATAAGTAAATTACATAGCATACAAATCTCCAGTTAACATTTGACATTTTTTTTTAAATATTATAACTTGCAAACCATATACATCATATACATAATTTTAGAGGTAGCTTTTAGATAATCCGTAAGTTTAGGGATGTAGGCAATAAAAAGGTTTTGTATAGTATTAAGTCCTAATACCTACAACTTTGTTTTTAGGGTTACCTTGCAGCTACATTAATATAAAACAAATTTGATTACGAAATAGGAAAAAATTATTTAAGTTTAATATGTATTTCACCATATTCTGTTTAAACCAAGCAACATTTGTCCTCTGTATGATTAAATTGAATTCATTATCAAAATTTTCTGACATATTCCATTTTCTGATGCATTGTGTAAACGAAAGTTATGTTTTCGTATAATTTTTTTTTTTGTTCAATTATGAGTGTAACAGATCAACGCAATCAAGTTATTCCACTTTTTTTTTAGTCTTACAGAGGTTTTAGAGCGTTCGTTATCTTTATGGGGGGAAAAAAATGTGTTTTTGTTTTTTTAAGAAATTCTGTCTAGTTAAAGGCCAGCAAAGGTCTGAAGAATAGCATATGATCAGGTCTATGAAATTTCGGCCAGTAAACACTCATATCATTGTACTTCAGTAAAGAAAAAGTAATCTCCTATTTTTTCAGGTGGGGTCAACTGCCAATTAGGTATCGTGGACGAGGGCGGAAACATGTACTTTTACTATTAATATTTTATTCTAACAAAATGTAACTATCTGCATGATTCGAACTGGGATCACCATTTCTAAATTCAAGTTTCATAACTACATCAACACTTGCTCCATTATTCATGAGTACAAGCGCGTGTAAATAAATTATCTTTAGTGGCGGGAATTCATTTTTAGAAGTTCTGGGAAGGAAAGGGATTAATTAGCTCATTGGTTAGCGTGTACGAGATCGAAAACGATGATTTTTGTTAAATTAATGTATTTATTTATTTTATTTTTCTTTCTTTCTTATTTTTATTTATTTATTTTATTTTTTTCTGTTCAATGCCATTCGATGTCATACCCTACCTATTATGTAAATATGAATGCTGGAAATCCCACGGTTCTTTTTACTCGTATTATGGTTCTCAAAGAAATGCTTAAATATCAACGATGATAAAAACTGAATAAATAGCTACTATGTTTTGACACAATTAAAATATGTTAAACAATAAATTCGTTTGGTTTTTACAATAAATTGTGTAATAACTTCAAGGAAACTTTTATGTTTTATATTATTTCAGTTCGTATTCATTGTTGCCAGAAATATGGCTTTACACCATTAATTTTATGAAGTTAGGTATCATCAAGTTAACCTACAGTGACTCCCATTAATATTGGGACAGTACATACAGAAGTTCAAAATTGACGAAAATTAAAAGTGGCACCCATTTATTCAAATTTTTATAAATTCATTTCATTTTATAATTACTATTAATTAAATAAAAACTATTTAAATAAGTACATAAAAATGTTTTGGTAGATTAAAAAAAATATATATAATAATAAGAGCAAATTCTACCTCTCATAAATATTGGGACACTATTATAATTTATAGTTTGTCCAAGGTTTTGCCCGAATATTTATACAATTTGTAAATATATACCTTAAGCATATATTCAATATGAAATTAATAATTAAATTAGTTTATATAAATCAAGCCAGGTGTAACATGTCGCGCAAAAATACAAAGAAAAATTGTAATTTCTTTGCACAAAGACAATAAAAAGTGTTAGAGAGACAGAAAAACTGATCGGACCTAAAACATCTACTGCGTGGAACATCATTCAGCGTTACCAAAAAGAAAAAAGAATTGTTTCAACCCCACAAAAAGGCCGTCCTCAACTGCTCTCTGAGAGAGAGTAGAGTTATATATTAAAAGAATTAAAAAAGATCACCGACTTAGTGCTCCAAAACTTCTATGTGAAATTTTTGACATGTTCAGAGAGCAAAAAAGGAGCAGAAACAGTTCGGAGAGTGCTAAGAAAACTCGACTATCATGGTAGAGTAGCCTGGAAGAATCCTTTTGTCAGTAAGATAAATAGTGTTAAGAGAGTGAAATTTGCCGAAAAATATTCCAATGTAAATAGTGACTTTTGGAATGATATACTCTAGCGATGAATCAAAATTTAATGTTTTCCAGTCAGATGGAAGGGTTATGGTCTGGAGGAAGGCGAATGCTGAACTCGAAAAGAAGAATTTACAGCCAACTTTAAAGGGTTTTAAAGCTGCACCTCCGGGTGGAGGTGGGTCAGTTCTGGTTTGGGGCTGGATGTCCGCATCAGGATTTGGAGAATTAGTGTTTATTGATGGAATGATGCACAAAATGGTTTATAGTAATATATTAAAATATAATTTGAAAAAAGTGCCCAAACATTTGGTATTTTAGGGTCTTCTAAATTCTACCAAGATAACGACCCCAAACCTACGGCTTGGGTGATACGTCAGTGACTGTTATACAATTGCCCAAAAGTATTCCAAACCTCTCCGCAGTCACCAGATCTTAATCCCATTGAACATTTATGGCAATATTTAGCCAGTGCTTTAAGAAAAACGAATAATATCTAACAAAAATGAATTAAAACGATGTTTCCTGGAAGAATAGGAAAAAAACACCACCTGAATTAACCAAAAACTTGTTTCACCTATGCCTGATCGTTTGAGGGCTGTTGTAAGTCAAAAAGCAATTATTAAATTATTACCAACCAAATATTAAATAGTAGGAGATTTTAAATATTGAACATTTAAACTCTAGCACTTCTGGTGTCCCAATATTTTTGAGAGCCTTATTTTACACTTTTTCAAAAAGTGCTACCTAACAGTTTGGAATTTCATCGATTTATACTTATATATAATTTCTACAGATGTTGCTAATGTAATTAAAAAAAAAAAAAAAATTCCAAACTTTTGTCTGTTGTTTTCATTTTCCTTTTAAATCATTTTGTAATAGGTGTCCCAATATTAATGGGAGTCACTGTATCTCCTATCAAGCTATTTGACAGATGACTTTAATTTTAAGCACCTCCTTTGTAGAGAAATCATATAATCTTAAACGTATTTGAGACTTCTTTATCACGAGGCAACTTACTTACCGCCTACCGGAATATGTATAATTTGCTCGGACATGTCCGTCTACTGTAGTAATTAGGAGCTCCGACATCTAGGCCTTCTGTGCTGTATGGCGGCCAACGAAGTTGTGTAAAATTTAAGCCATTGTTACTTCTGACCTATTAGAAGAAGTAGTTATAGAAATTTTCCTATTAGAAAAGCTTTTTTTTTTTTTTTACGCAACATTAAACGTTTCAGAGAATGATCAGCTTACGATGAAAATGTCAAAACAGTGGTGTTAAGAATCTTATTATTTATTTATTTTGTAACTTAGAAAGACTCCTTGAAATATAATGACCAGGCATTTTAAGTCAGTTTTATTGTAGTATACAACGTTTGTTTATTACATATTTCTGAGCACGGTTGTTCTTTTGTGTGCGTTTTTCTATTTTATATTTACTTAATGAACTTTTTTTTAGAATATTACGTTAATTGAAAAGTTACGTCAGGCTTGGGTACATTGGTGTAAACAATATTGCTAGAATAACTTGGCGAAACGTTTGTTAATTTGTTTAAAAAAAAAAATCAGGATTAGATTAGGTCATGGTAACAACATACTACATTATCTTTGGTTTTCTAATGTTTCATTTTTAAGAGACCCTAACTTTCCCTGCCAGTTCCAAACTATTCCGGAGGTTGGGCCTCATAACTTGGCCGTGTTCTCTGAGCTTTTCCACTAACCCACCAGTCGATCCTACTGAGCAAATGCTCAGGTCGCGCGATTAAAAGGCCTTCTTCTAAGAGCTGACGATTTAATAATGAGTACTATTTCCGTGTATTCTTGTTTAGGGTTCATCGCTTTAGGGTAAGTTATAAAAAGCTACTTCATTCTGACGCTAGTTAATATATTTTTTAATCACTGTGATATCAAACGTGAATCTACAAAGAAATAGTTAAACGAGCGTTTACGAATTGGATGATTTTGGTTAGTTTTAATAGTCTTAATTTAATAGTTTTAATGGCCTGCGCTTGCTACACTTAATAGTAATAAAGCCTAAATAAAAACTAATTATATCTTTGTACGTTTCAGTACTTTTATCAAACGGCATTGTTCCGTCAAGGACCAAACGTAAAATTAAAGAGGCTAAACGACGATCTAGGCCAGGTAAAATATGTTTTTATTAAATAGTTTTCTCAAAAAATATCAATTAAAACTAATTCTTTGAAATTAGAATATTAACTTTTTTTTTTTTTTTGCAGAATTAGGAGATCCTTGGTCATGGACCATGCTGAACTATGCAGCACATTTTGCTCCTTTTAAGGAAGTGAATGACAAACTTGAAAGGATAGATGTAGCTTCGGTATCTACCAGGCAATTTATTGAGAAATACGAGCAGTCATACAGACCAGTCGTTATTACCGGAGTGCAGAGGAACTGGCCGGCCCAACACAAATGGAACCTTCATGTGAGTGTATTTTAAAAGTTGCAACAGTAAAGAGCATATGAAACCAGTTAGCTTGGATTGGAACTAGTCTGATTTCTGGAGACGAACTGTAACATCCTCAACGATAATTAAAACCAAAATGTTGCAAAATTTCCACCTTTATTTAAACACCTGAAGTCCATCGGCCTATCTCAACCACTAATAAACTAAGCAGCATTCAGTTTTAGCCTCCGACCCCGCCTTGAGTCCAACTACTGAATCTTGCTGGAACACCCCATGAGTATTTCATTGAAAATGCTTTGATTTAAAAGTAATGAATTCTAAATTATCCTCTTGATGGCTCTTCACACATATTTTAGAACACCTTTGTTTCTAAAAAATGTATTTGTGTTGTGACCTACTAGCTTAATGGCTATCTGTTATACATATGAATTGAGCTAATATCCTCTTGGGATTCTTTACGACTCTTGCACTGTCACCTCAAACACTTACACCATACTTACGCTCTTAGAAGTTAGAAGTTGGTCCATACCGATTGTTTTAAAAGCTTCACTAATAAGTTGTAGAATGCAGCTTATAGACAACTAAGTACGCTGTATAATTAGAATAATCTTGTTGCAGAGATTGAGAAAAAAGTATAGGAATCAGAAATTTAAATGTGGTGAAGACAACCAGGGATATAGCGTGAAATTAAAAATGAAGTATTTCGTTGACTACATCCTCTCAACTACGGACGACAGTCCGTTGTATATTTTCGACAGTGGTTTCGGCGAGGTAAACTATGTTACATTATTTTTTGTCACTTGAGTAAGAAGGTTTTTTTTTCAGTACTGTGTGTGTGTGTGTCCAGAGAGAGAGAAATTTAGATTGGAAAGTGTTTTGAATACGATATTTTTACCCTTTAATCACAGTTTTTATTAAATCTGAAAATTTGATGACTTTCAAACAACTACTGGCAAAGACAGTAAATACGCCCGCAACTTTAAAACACCATGAAATGTGTTTACAAACTACCGGTTAAGGAAGTAAGCACTCGAAGCTTAAATCAAAATGTTTTCGACCGGAAATCTCTTTTCCAACATATGAATTTAGTAATAATGTTGCTAAAATACTTGGCTGCAATAATGAGCATCACTCAATAATGGAAAATCCCTGAATCTTCAAATTTGATATTTCGATTAAGTGCCATTAGGTAGATCCGACCATAAAATATTGGTCAAAATCTGCCAATTGAAATTAGTGATTCCTAAATCAATCATTCGTTTTGTTGCGAATGTTTTGAAAATAGTTTTGATTTTTTTTAAAAAAAAATCTGTGCATACATAATAGTTTTATCTGTTGTAGCTTTTAAACGCAATTAGCCACATTTTAGAACCATCCGAATCCTAAAATTCTTTTGGGCTTTTTTATCCTTATGTTTAAAAGTGGCGCAGTTTCATGTAATTTGTTTGTTTGGCACCTCGAGAATAATGATTAATTTTTTCTTTTCATATTTATTCGGGCAGTGCTTTATTTTATTAATCATTTTTTAATCGAAGATTTTAAGATATACCTGATAATTCGTCACTTATCAGAACTTTTTGTTGCCGGAAGTACTGTTCTGTGATGTTCAGATCTGTTGTGAGTTTCAACTCCTACTATCATACAAGATGAGAGAGCCAATCCAGTCTGCTAATATACTATTATTTAACGTATCTTTGTTTTGTTAATTGGTGTTTTTTTTTATACTAATGACATTTGGCATCATTTCCTGTTGCAGCTTTTTTTATTTTAATTAAGGCACGTCAACATCTAAGATTATTTTCTTCGTTTCTCGTAATATCGCCTTTTCTTTTCCTGAAATTTCTATAATTCTTGTAAAATTTTCAGATGATCAACTTTTTTTTAAATTTAATTGTTTATAAACATTTCTGTAAACTAACAGTCATTGGACACGCAAAACAATAACATAGAGAATTAAATTAAAAATATATTTTTATTTAAAGGAACTACATTTAAAGTGATTTTTCAGAAAATCTTATATGATTATATCATGTTAAAGGACCGCCGCCGAAAAAGACTTCTAGAAGATTATACCATACCAGAGTATTTTACGGACGACCTCTTCCATTTATGTGGTGAACGGAGAAGGCCCCCATACCGATGGTTCGTCATGGGTCCTGCCAGATCTGGGACTGGAATTCATATAGATCCGCTAGGAACATCTGCGTGGAATGCACTTGTTATTGGGCATAAAAGGTTGGTTTTATTATTGAATAATAATTTGGATATTATTATTAAAAATTTATCAGAAGACGGAGTCGATGGCTTTTTTTTCCTTAGGTGTAGCCCTGTGTTGACGTATCTCGAATATACTGCAATGTTCTGAGACTGTTGAACTTGTTGAATCGCCTAATATCTAAGAATATCTGACGCTTTCACCCCGTAAGTTAGATCTAGACACTGACCGGCATAGGCTAGTAAATAGAGTAGAGGCCATCATCCAATTAATTTTTTCCGGAATGCTCATGTGACTGACTGGCACTCGGATTAGAAAACCTCCTGTGCAGTAGACAGTTCTTGCAAACTTTTATTACAGTTAGCACCAATTTTGTAGGTGTAGATCTACAAATGTAGAGCTTTTTGCTAAGCTCTCTAATCAAGAAACCACAAACTTCTTTTACAATTGATTCCCTACCTACTTATTACAAGTTCAGCGAAAATTAACATAAAATTCAGTCTAGAAGTGGTAAATTAATTAATTAAGAGACGTAGATTACCTTAAATATGTCTAGTCTGTAAATAAACAGTCTCCCATGCTTCCCAGTCACTGTGCGACAGTGTTGACTGGTTGACAGTGCGACGAATTGTTAACAGGTAACACATGAGTGAGCCAATTTATCTCGAAGAAGGCAGCCTCACACATAAGGATGTTCACTATGAGGTCTTGACCGCTTTGGTTGAGATATTGTGAAGAGCACCTCAAAAATAAATGTAGTGCGGCCATATTGTTTTCTTTGGTCCAATAAACTGCAGTTTTGGTTCTATGGTTTTATTGTCAGCTAGTTTTTCTGTCTAGAAAATCTTGAAATACCCAGCAAGGTCTCATTGCAGCATTGAACGAAATCACCGCCTATAAATCAATATTCCAGCGGCTAGGCGGGTTTGGTGAAGTGATTATCATGAGCATAGAATTGTAAATGGGAGATCTCCAGTTCGAGTCCCATGTGTAACTTATAAGTTTTTATTAGTTTAAAAAAGGTTGATGTCAAAATATGTGTCCCCATCTTCAAAACAATTTGGCACCTAAAAAATTGACCCATAAAATATAAGCATTACTTTTAAAATTACTTAAGCGGAACTTAAAATAATTGTATTCTTTGTACAAAACTGTGACAATCAAGGAGGCAAAAATAGATATTTTAAGTGGCAATGAATTTAGCTTTAAAAAAAACCTCTACCATTTTCAGATGGTGCCTTTTCCCAACACATACGCCGAAAGAAATTCTAAAAGTAACTAATGCAGATGGCGGCAAGCAACGTGATGAAGCTATTACTTGGTTTAATATAATTTACCCTCGGACCCAGCAACCGTCATGGCCACAAGACTGTAAACCGGTAAGTGGTTGGTTCTGATCCCAAATGGTTTTGATCCTAATCAAAATTAATATTATTAATCACTAGGATGATTAATTGAACTTAATGCGACTCCACTTCTTTTTCCCCCTTGGCTATGTTTTCCATTTTTTATCTTCGACACTTGAGAGGTACCACAAGCTTTCCTAGCAGTTTGACCTTATTCATTAGTATTGATTGCGCTACAAAATATTTTTTTCACCTCTGGTCTCCATGAACAAAAAATACACTTAGGGATGAATATGTTCTGGTAATGTTGTTTAGTAAAAGATGCACACAATTTAGCTGTCAAAGTTTTTCATTCACAGGTGGAAATACTTCAGATGCCGGGAGAGACTGTATTCGTGCCAGGCGGCTGGTGGCACGTCGTTCTCAATTTGGACACTACTGTGGCAGTCACTCAAAACTTCTGTAGCAGAACCAATTTTCCGGTAGTGTGGCACAAAACTGTGAGAGGAAGACCTAAGTTAGCTCGAAAATGGTATAGGGCACTAAAGGTACAAGCTTTACGATCTGTTTGAATTTGTTACATTAAATTAAAAAATTATTTTATTATCTATTTAATTTTTATTTATTTAGAGCTACCATAAAGCTTAAGTTTTATACCGAGCTTGAATTTCTAATAGAGAGCCTCAAGAGTAAGTGGTTTTTTTCGTAAACCTTAGCTTAGATAGGAAGAAAATATCTCATAAACAATGACACGATGTTAAATCACCCACGGTTCTATGGAAACTAAAATGGCATTTAACAGTGAACAGCTGGTTTGACTGCGAATCATATAGTACAAGCTTTAGTTCCTTTATCCCCAATTTTATATCCATTCCAGCTCCACCATACGTATTTGATTAAATGCACATGATCGATTGACTTGCTCTGTTGCAGCGGACATATCCCGACTTGGCTGTGATTGCAGAAAACGTAGACCTGACCAACTCGACGGGTGTAGCTTCAGACACCTCTACTTCTTGCAGCTCCTCTACCAGCAGCTGCGACAGTGACAGTGGCCAGGAGTCACTCACGCCTTATAAGAAAAAGTAACTTATTTATTTCAAGTAATGCACTACTTTTTTTACTTAACTTTTTTTATTTAGACTTATCGAATACATTTTTGTGCAAAATTATTCGCATCGCTCAAAAGATTGTCAAAATTTCCTTTGGGTTCTCTTACCGTGAGAAAATTTATTTGCGATTTCTCAGAATTCCAAGATTCATATTAAAGGAAGCTCGCTCAAAGTGCTCCTTTAAGCTAAGTCTGCCAGTTCTCATTTCCTTTTGGGTACCGCTATGGCCTTCGAAGCCTCTTGGTTGTCCTCTCCTTCAATCCTAGTAACTCTTTACTATACCGTCCATTTTTTTTTTTTTTTTTTTTGCATTGTTTCAAATATAAAAATAGGTATTTCTACATTCATCATGTTAACTATGGAAATAATCGATAGAGCCGTTTCCACAAAACTCCTAAATCCTAAATCTTTTTTCTGTAAAGATACACATCCAGTTAACAGATTTTCTTATCTTTTAGAACAAACAACACTTGATATTGTGTAGTCGGCGGCCTTTGCTGAGATATTTAAAAAAAATGTATTATGTTTGTCCCCAACTTCTTAAAAATAATTCTCGTGGGAACACGTTTCGAACCAAATTGGAAGATATTTGTGGGTAAATAGCAATTTAAAAAACGTGCAACTGCATTCCAGAAAAACTCTACCTCCAAACAACCTCAGAAATCTGTTAAGTAAAATCGCACTTCCGATTAATCTGTTTTCTTCAAACCTTTATTCCCCATTATGCTTCGACGATACCTTAATATTGAACAGTGACAAAACTGTTCTGACTTGGTGCTTTAGAAGGATATCTATGGTTGCACCTCTATGGTCAAGAGCTAACTTTTTTGCACAAGAAATGTTAATAAATTTTCAATTTTATATCATTTATTTGAAAAAAATCAATTTGAAGAGTGTTTTTATTAAAGTATTGTGAATGTTTGCTCACCACAGTGCTCCTGTTCCAGAAAGTACACCAAGACGAAGCGCGACACGACAGTTCTCCTAAGCAGTTTTTCTCCATGAACTTAGTCAATTTTGTTTCCATATTTTGTTTCTCTGTTTTTTGAAATTCTAAACTAATAAAAAGAACAAAGAAAGGTTTTCTTTTTTAATTTCGTGTTTGATGTTTATTTTTGTATTTGAAAAATAGACATAGAATGGCTTCAACAAGCTGGCAACATGCAACTAGATTTATAGATGTCGCAGGCAAAATAAAATAGTTATTTTAAGAAAATAGCTTTTGACTGGATCGCTAGCGTCTCTGACCTGGGTGTTATTTATTTATACATTTTTTTTTTTAATCAGTTAGAATAAAAATCTTGGGAAATAAATTCAATAACCTCAATGCTTAAAGAACAAATTCATGTTCATCTTTTTTAACGTTTAAATTTAATTACTTGGACTTTCTGCGATTCTTCCTTTTTGAGGTATCCTGAGTACAAACTCTACCAGCAGAAAATTGCTAACAGCTACAAAAATCTATTCATTAAAACGGCACTTCCGGTTAGCCATTTTTTCAAATTTGAAATTTTGGTTACACATTGAATCCTTATTAATACTTATAGGTTACAAGTGCAATAAAAGAAAGTAACACAGTTGGAGTGCCTCCTTCGATTATTACTTATCGTCAGTGGCGCATTTGGCCGCCTAACTACCAAATTTCGACGTTTGTGCTGGAATATTAAGGGGGTTATCTAAGAAAATCTGTTAAACTAAACGACTAGTTGGGATGCCTATTTTGTTTCATTAATAACTCTCTTGATTTTGCTACAAAAACGTTGATCGATGGCACTAACGATATCCAAAAAATCACGAGGTGGGCACACCAACTTGACGCATTTGACAGATGGTATCTGACTAGGCAAAAGCTATTTCACAGGTGTGTTTATTAGTCATTTAGCGTCAGGAATGGCGAAAAGACAAGGCATGACTTGTTGAAGCCATCTAATGTATTATAATGTGATATTTTAATCGTTTTATCATTGAATATAAATGTAGAAAATCAGTGGTAGAGTATTTTTTTAATCATTTGGGCCGAGTGGTTAGCGGCCCAAAGCACAAAGCTCAGGTGGCGTTTGCCCCCGTCCAAATGACGGGAACGGAGTCACTTCTTGACTCTAGTGATTACCGAAACAGTAATTTTCAGACTTAGAATCTTAAGTACCTCGAACCCTAAACCTAATTGGCAGCGTACTTTAGTAATAGTTTATTATCGTAAATACCTCCTTTTTTAAAAAATATTTTCTGACTATCCAAGTATGATTTTTAATAGACATTAACCCGATTTCAAAGGGCATTTTTCCAACTTCAGCACCTCTCTAAATACCAGTCGAGTTTTTCTTCTTTCAGCAGTTCCAAATTGTATCCAAATAGTACTAATTCCGAAGTATTACTCGATTTCCAATGAATTCGCGATTTTCTGGTTTGTAGTCAAGCACCCAAGGATCATTTTACAATGCTGATGAAATGTCTTCAGCCTTAGTCTTCTTCCATTCTTGAGTCTAAGCTGAATGAATATACAGCGTTTTTATAAGGATTTCGGCAATAAAAGTATGTCCTTCGCTCAACGCTTCACTTTCATTAGTTCTTCTCAGCATGTTGTATCTTTTTCTTGGCCTCCACTTTTTCCCGTTTTTACTTTAGCTGGCCTTCCTCGACTTTTGCTTCACACACTCAGCAGTCCCGGTTCAGTCTTGAGGATTTCCAAGGTTTCGGAACTTTCATTGTTGTTTAGCGAGAAATTTCTATTTCTTCTTCTTCATTCTGAGATTCTGTATGTGCTTCAGGCAAGAGATCTCCGTATTCACTCATGAGTATAGGCTTAGGAAACTTACAGCTTCTAATATTTTACGTTGTGATTGTCTAACATTTTATCAGAAAAAGCTTGATCATGCGGACAGGCGCCCTGAAACCTGTTTTGTTTTGTTGTTTTCGCTTTGTGGAATTACGGTTTGTTTTTCCCAATCATAAATTGTGCGCCACGTACCATTTATGAAAAATAATTTGGTCAGTAAAGTCGTGAATAAATAGTTTTCAAGTATTAAAAGAATTGACCACCAAAAAGTAGAAAGTTGAGTTTGGACCACTGATTTCTGTTATTTTTTGTAATCTATTTTGTAATAAAGAAATGAGATTTCTATGTAAACCAAAAAATAAGTAAATATAAAGCTTGTCAGTGTCAAAATAAACATTTTAAAAAATAACTATAGTGCCTTTGAAAAGTACGAGACAAAAACTGATATTTCATGTGTATTTTATTGGTATTTCTTATTAAAATTAATTCAGATTCCAAGTATATTTTAATTTAATTTACCCTCTTCAGGAAAACTGGTTTTTAGAAATTGGGTAAGTGGGTGGAGGCAGCTTAACCAACGAATCAGGAAAATCCCAGGAACTTCAAATTTAAAATAATATTAAGAATTTATATGCGTATATATTACTCTATTTTAAATGTAAGTTTTCTGTAAAATTAAATTAAGTTTGAAGTTCCTGATTTGTGGGTTAAGATGAGTTTATGTATATACATTTATAAATATCTAAGGAAAGATTTTGATGTTTACAGAAATATTGTACTCGTCTTTAGACTCTGTAGGCGTTTTTGCGGCTATTATGATCTATTTCAAATAGTAAACCGTCGCTGAGCGATATCGAAGACAAATATGTTTTTGATTGTCAAACTCAATCTGTTAGTGTTGGTTAAAGCAGTATATAGATTAACATTTATGGTGGAACAGCCCTTAGAAAGAAATATGAATTTCAGGGACTTGTTTTATAGGAAGCAATGGAGTGAAACCCTACTCGAGCAGTGGTGGTCCACGTACAGCTAAACTGGTAGTATCTAAAGCGATGGATGGCACCCATACTGGGACTAATCTTTCTCTTTAAAAAAATAATTATAAAATAATAAAAATATCTATCGACAAAAAACATAACATGTGATGAGAAGAGGATTTCCTGGCTAATAGTTGAATTAAGGGCAAACTAAGAACTAAGATTCATTATGAACCCCTTCTTATGGGCCTTTCAACGAATTCCAAGACCTCTGGTCAATAACTAGATAGAATCTTTCAATAGATACTCGGTATTGTGAGTAAACGGTTTTGTCAAGCATGTTAACGCTAAAGACTGCTTAAGTCGTCACTAACACACCTTGGCGTGCGCTTCATTGTAAGGTAAGGTTTGGATTTTCGAAGACTGGTACCACCATCAATCATAGACAACGTGATCCTTTATCACCAGCTTTCTTTTCTGTATTGTCCTGGAACTGGCTACCCTCTGTTATATTCAAACCCTTGGGGTAATATTATTAAACTATTTTATTTATATGAATTAACATTACACCAATGTCATGTCAGTGCAGATGATGTTCCTGTAATTGCGAGATCAGCATCTAACTTTAATGAAGTTTTTATAGAATTGGAGCCGGGGGGCTGCCGATTGCCAACTACATGTAAATGCAGAGAAAAAATATATCGTCACTGAGAAGAAGGAGAAGGCATAATCAGCGTAAACAAAAACGAAAAAGCCAAAATGTAATTTTTATTTGGAATACAATGAGAATTGCAGTAAGAAAATTCGTGCTTCACTAAATCATTCTAGCGAATTTAAACGAATGCTACTCTAGTACTTGTTTAAGACCTGGTTACTTTGGTGCCATGTTAAGTGTCAACAATTTAAGTATAATGTAACAGTGTAGTAACCTCTAGTTTTGCTTTCCAAGCGCCTCTTATCTCTAATCTACCTTTAATGTAGAAAACTAGGTAAACGTTTTAATATATTTTCAATTTCAATAAAATACTAACGTTAATATATTTTATAGTAAAAATCTGCTTAAGTGAATTAATTAAACTCCAGATTAATTAATCAATATTTATAGCAAAAAAAAGTGATTAGTTTTTTATATAAAAAATGAAAAGCCGGGGACTAGAGAGTTAGATTGTATAGGTGTTGTGTTCGTGTAATCATGGCAGCGCCTACTAGTGTGGTTGTGCTGGACAGGGGTAATAATACAACCTGCACCATAAATCTTCATGGTAAATATTCTCTAGTAACTAGTAACTAGTATTAATTGTGTTAAAAACCATTATTCAAGATGATTTTGTTATTTTAAGTGCAGCAATGAGCCATAGAGAACCCACTTTGCCCTGGCTTAACCGTTCACTGTTTTTTTTTATATAGATTTCATGTGTCCGGTTTTTTATACCAAAAGCTCTGGTTTCGCCACTGCCCTCCACTTTGTCCTAACTTATCTAGTCCACTTAAATTAACTAATTTAAGTTTTCTACTTATTTTTATTGAGAATATTACTTTCATTATTTGTGTTTTTTTTTTTTTACCTTAATAAATAATTGTTGAAAACAAATATAGGAGCGACGGTTGTGTCATGGCGAGTTAACAACCAAGAACAACTTTTCGTCAGGTCAGTCACTACTTAGTTTTTTGTTTCTAACCAGGTAATAATGTTTATAAGTTATTAAAGTGTTAATTTTTATTGAAGCAAACAAGCAGTATTTGATGGGAAGAAAGCAATTAGAGGAGGCATACCATTTGTGTTCCGTGAGTAGATGAAACATTTTTATTTAACGCTTTTAGTTTAGCGGAGTAAAATCACAAATTCGTTTTTTAAAAAAAGAGATAAACAGTGATAGACCTAACATTTATGCATGTTTAATACAGTCGTAGCTTTTTTTGGAAGAAAATTACAAAGAAAAGTTGAGTAAAATTAAGGTTACCGGATTTACCCCGGTTTGAAAAAGTGTTCTGCATTGTGACGCTTTTCTATTACTAATATTTATGAGTAAGTACGTTATATTAAATGTAAGAAAGATTATTAAGACACAATTATAAAAAAATTAGATGTGGAAGAATGCCCCTTCCTAATTTTTACTGGCCCCTGGGTGTTTGTAAAATGACTTACTAGTTTGGCTTATCAAATGGCTTATTATAATTTACAAATCTGAATCTCCCTTTACTGCATCATCTACTTAAATTTCCAATTCTATAAAAGTTTAAAATTATTAAAACAACCTTGAATTCATGGTTAAATAGTATTGGTGGGCTATATCTAATTATTTCATGCGTTATAGTCTTTTCGTTTTCTTTCATTCAGTAGTTCTTATTTTCATCCACCTTCAAGGATTGGTTCATCAGGTTGTGCGAAGAAGTTTGACCTGCACTTTAATGGTTTTTTATTTTCTCTATGTATGAACCTCACAGTGGTGATAATTAGATAGATTAAAAGCAAATAATTATTTTTAGCTTTCTGTCATTTTTCTAAAACCTCTCCGGCTGATTCCTTAAAATTTGGTGCAGAAGTTAACTGTGCTTAGTTTTTCTAATTTCTAATTCATTTTTTTCCTATGAAAATTTATTTTATTATATATTTTGAGTTTCTCTTTACTTTATTTACTTTGCCGTGCGAATTGGCTATAAAATACCTTTCTTAGTTAATGTTAAAAAAGTTGTTTCTGGTTCAAAAAAAAAAAACGCAAGGACGCTCTGGTCTCCAGTCCACACCTAGCACCCTGTGATTAACACCTCAACTGCTCCATGGTGCACTTTTGCCTGGCGAAAAGTTACATTTACCGATCAGAATAACACAGAATTTTTGGGATTTTAGCCAATTAAGACAGCTTTGTTATTGTAAGAGTATAGGATTGTTGACTCACAGATGGTATTAATTCATGAAACATTTGGCTTACATTATTTCTTGCAGTAAGCTCATATTAGGTATGCAAACTAACCATGATTGAATTGTACGTTGAAAAATGCAGAGTTTTCTTTCGCTCTGGCATCAAATGTGAACTTTCTGATCACACCCTACATACTAACTTCCAAAAGCAATTTTTCTGTCTTAAAGTACCCTTTTAAAATTAGAAGAATTTCTAGTCTTATTTGAACAGCATATTTTTTTAATTTTTACCCTAGGCTTATAATTTGCCTTTTTGGTTTTTAGCTTTTCTGTTGTACGTATTCTAACGACTAGTTCTTTTCCTCACCTGTTTGTGTAGTGTCAGCCGTCTAAACTACATGCAACTACTATATAAGACTCAGAAAAAACAAAATTAATTTTTAATTTGAGAGTAACGAAGATGTGACCTTTCCAGTAAGGCGGATCATAGGCCAGTCGGCAGGTGACACACATTTGCGGTCTCATTGCAGACCCCAAGTTTCTAGTTTACAGTTAATGTTAGTTAAGTCAGCAGTTAATGCGTCTAAGCCATTTCTAGTTTTATCAATAACACAATTAGCAGCAATGTCTCAAAGGGTGTTAAGAAGCTATTTCAAGTGTCTCCTGTGTTGGTTTCGTTATGGCGCAATTATTCAATCCGTATTTTAGTTTGAAGGTAACTTTAATTTAGTAAAGATTTTTACTTTAAAAAAAATACCAATTAAGAAAGTGCTTGCGTACTTTTAATGTTGGATACGAACTAATATTTGAAAGTTTTTTCAAACGCATTTCTCTATTGCAGCACAATTTCACTGGAGATGCGCGCCACCACATGCGTTTGTCCAGGTTATGCGATGGAACCTAGAGAAAGGCCCAGAAAGGCTCCCAAGCGGCGATGTAGAAGCGATTTTCACAATAAGTGATTCTCAGATCACGAGAGAAATATGGAATTACGCGTAAGTGATATAATTATAACAAAGGGGCATACATCCGATAAAAGGTTTTCAATATTTTTTTTTTATTGCCTTTTGTAGGATATCTTTCAGACACCTGATAGAGCCTTCACTCTAGTATCGCTGGGTGTGAGATCCGACAAAATTATGCACTCCTGTTTCTACTTTGTTGGTCTTGATAAATACAATAAAGTTTCATCACAGTTATGTAGGCCATCATGAACATTTGACAATAATGCATCACCACTATTTCATTTTTAAAACCAACGCCAATCTGTAATTAAGAACAATTAGTATAATTGTAGTTTAAGCCCTGCTTAGAATTTTTTTTTATGTACTTGAGGCTTAAGTATTCAGTTGAATTTTTTATAACAACTGTTATTTATTTATTGTATGTACACTAGTAATTAATTCGGCTTCTTAATCGAAAATGATAATATTTGGGTTGTATTTGCTCCAGGTTCAGACTGACTTATCGGCTGATATTGCGTGAAAAGGAGTTGCATTTCATAATCGGTGTGTACAACCCAAGCACGGAGTTAACCTTTTCGTTTAACCTGCTGTTGCACACCTACTTCAAAGTTCCTGACGTACGGCGCTGTCAGATTACAGGACTGCATGGCTGTACCTTCATAGACAAGGTATACATTCACTGTATTTTACTATTACTTCAAACTCTTTTTTTTTCGCTCTTTCTTGAAGTGCATGTTTAGAAGTCTTCTGAGTCTTAAAAAAAAAAAAAAAATCAAAAGTTTTCCTCAAAGTGGTCTGTTGGTTCTTGATTTTGTGGCTCCAGTGTATTCTTTCCTCATGTGCTTGTCTTTAAAAGAAAGTGAACTATACCACTTCTTTAGAAATGTTGAGAAAGCACTCATAGGAAATCCCCAGCACTCATGCAGATATAGTTGATGAGAATTTGGTTCAACGAATTCATAGGCAAAATCTAGCTCATTTAACAGGGCGCTCACATTTATAGAAGAAACATGAGATCATGAGAGAACCACATCTTTACATCTTTTAGGTCGCAAGGGATTTGTCTTTATTGCCGCTCTCTGTATTAATCTGTTTAGTGAGTCTGACACTTTTTGAAAAAAAAAAACCTAACTAATTCAATTCAAGTGATTCCGGCAGAGATTGAATTTAGGAACTCCGAGGAAGTGTCATTTCAGTGTATTATCATTTTGTTAACTGATACACTACTTATAAAGTAAAGTAATCGCATTTTTTTCGGGCGGAACTTAACGTCCAACTACCAGTTAGGTATACAGTACTCAAACCCACACTTAAAAACCTAAAACTTTTATCTTAATATTAAACCTATTCTTGTGAAAATCTTGTGATTATTGTACCCAAATGTTTATTTGTCATATTACGTGTTCCCATTCAAGAAAAACCGACCAAGATCTAACATTCTCAAACGATGTTGTTAAACAGACTCGAGACGGCGCTATTTATCAGGAAGGTCGAGAGTCAGTCACCATTGGTGAATGGACAGATCGGATATATCAGAACACTCCGCAGGAGCATATCATCACCAACGTGGTGTCTGGTAGGAAGATGCGAATACAAAAATACAATTTCCCAGATACAGTAGTCTGGAACCCATGGTCGGACCACAGTAAGGATTATACAGACTTCGGAGACGATGAGTTCCCTAACATGATCTGCGTGGAGTCAGGACATGTGTCCTCGCCAGTTATATTGCTGCCAGGAACAGCGTTCGAGGCCAGTCAGATACTACAGGTAACTAACTATGTTTTACATGTACTAGATTTAGATACTCTGTACATAAATAGGATTGCCATTTAAGCTAGCCTAGGAAAGTGCTAAAATCATACAATGTTCAGATTTACCACGTTTAATATTAATGAAAACTGCGACGTTAAGCCGGCTTTAATGCCCTAAAATACTGCAGAGGTACAATCTGTATGTTTTAATGTGACATTAAAGCTTGCTTCTCAACTGTTATAGTCACAAGAGTGTACTGATCTACCACCCATCTAATGATAAGGAGAGCTGCAACAATAAACTAGCCTTTAAAATACTTCTGGTCAGCACAATGTATGAAACAACTATTGTAATTCTAATGTTACATAAATCAGAACGATGTACAAATTGCCACCTTTACAATAAGACACAAAGCATTGTTTGATTTTAATGTAGGAAAGAAAATCAGTCAAAAAGTGTGATCTAATAGACTAGATTTGCTGAGATTTTTGTATTTCTATGTATTCTGGAAAATTGCTGCAATGAACTTGGGTTAATAGATTTTTTTTAACTTTTAGTCAATTCAATTAACTTTTAATATCATGAAAACTCGTCTCTAATGTTCGCCAGGCCACTTCACTAACTGTTTTTTTATTTAAATTTCATTCCAGCAGTTGAGTAATGTGTTCTTGTTTGTTAAAGGTGATGTGAGGCGACCCATCTTGAAAGTGAACATTCCTATGGTCCACTACGTGCTGTTCTCTCCAAGGAAACCTTCAAAACATTTTTTTTAACAAATTCATCTTTCATTGTATCTTAGTGTTTCCTCGTTCACTATATTACGGCAAAAAAATATTAATTTAATATAACATTGTCAACTACATAGTTTTTATTTATTTATACAACATTTTTAACGGCTCAGTTTACAAGGATAGTTTGTTCAAATTGCGGAGTAATGAAATAGAGATTGACCCGCTTGGATACAGAATTCTGGGTTTAAGTGAGTACTGCAAAGATATTTGTTTCTACTTAGGTTGATCCGGCTTGATTTTATTCTGAAACGTGTTGGGCAATAAAATTGATAAAAAATTCTAGGGGGATCTCTTAGCACCACATCTACGTTGCACCCTCTAGCGCTTTGGCTAATGCCCTTAGCGTAAAATGTTCGCCAGCTTGTCTTAGCTATTGTAGCGACTCATTCGTCTTGGTTCATTTGACTACATGTTAATGTATGAGCTGAGAAATTCATACTGTCTACTTTAAAGATTCTTTTAAAAGATGGCAGAGAGCGCTAGTTGAATAAACAAATTTTAATTTAGTCACTGTGTCATGTTTGGTTCTAAGGCGGTAGACTACATATTTTGATCGTACATCGTGGGGCTGTTCACTTGCATAGATCAAACCTTGCTCTAACCTGAATGCCAAGCAGGCCAGCCTCAACATCTCGCAGAATAGCTTTGTTAAGGCTTAGCCCCGAAAACTAATTTGGTTGTACTTGTGTTTCACCCAGATCTTTAAAGTTCAGAGTGAATAGCTTTAGTCTTCTTTGCATATACATGGTCAAATTATTTTGTTTGGTGTTCCTAGTAATTTATGAGGCTCTACTATTGGACTTCAACTCCTTGAGGATATCAAATTGCCCTGAGATAGCGGTTCACTTAGAAATTTTGGAACTCTTTCCTCAATGAGCTGAGATCATCCGGCAGGTTGATTAAATAGGACTAGTGCGCCTCAAAGAATTCTTATCGTGCTGTTTTGTGTGAAGTTCCAGGACAGCTGTGACAGGCCAATATATCAGAGAAACCTTCATAGTTCAACAAAAGCGCTTTTTCCTCAAACGATGTTGGGTTAACTTCTAGAAGTGCTTCATGGCCTTGGTTACTATCATCTGTTGGTCAGTCTGAAATGCCCAGGAACGTTTAGCTGAAATGATAGCAAACTCTTGACTTTTCGAAGCCCACTTAAAAATCATATAAAAATATGATATGTAGCCACTGAGCTTAGTGAACAAAATTAAGAATGCTCTGTAATTTGCATACGAATTTCTTATTTCAATTATTCAAATTAAAGGTTTCCTAATTTCTGTCATTTTGGTCAAAGCTCCATGCGGCCATTGTACAAGTTCCTTTAAATCCTTGCATGATTTAGTAGTGTTATGTCTAGTTTGTGGAGATTGTCAAAAGGGTGACTAGTTGGTCCAATCTCTGCTCCATGTTCCGTCGTTGGTACATTACTGTTATTGTCGGCGAAGGCGTAAGTAGAAATTAATTTCGGGAGGTTATAGGGCAAGTTGAAAAGGGAGGAAGTAAGGCCTGCATCCTGGACGATTAGCTTAATAATATCCACATCACTTTTGTGTTGGATACACACATTTTTAAAATTTGATGTAAGTGCTCGGCTTTAAGTCACGATCGGGTCGCTGACTTAATCTTTTTCATTTTGAAAAATTCGCCAAGTAAGTGCAACGAGTAGACAAATTAATTTTCTTAAAATATGTAACTTATATGTAAGTACATATAAAATTTGTCCTAATTCTCAACAGTTCATACAAGCGAAAAATGATCAAAGGAAAGTAGGTAGACTCCACAGGCTCGCCTTACAGTACTTCCTTATATGTGAAGAAGAAAAAAGTAATTGTGAACTAGTACAGAAACTAGGTAAGCTCTAAAAAATTATTAGAAGTTCTAATAAAGTCTTATTTTTAAACCAAACTTCCACATTAACTTTAACAAGTTAATGTGGAAGTTTGGTTTAACAACAGTGCCAGTTGAATTTTGATTAGTGCCTGGAAAAGTTTATTGTTAAGTTAAAAACAGTATTGCCATATTTGTTTTTGAAGTTCACTTAAAAAAAAAAATTGTTTTAATTTAAATTGTAGATTGTTTATTGTTCATGTTTCATTCGTTTTTTTCTGGTGACCTTGGAACTTTTTTGGGAGATGTGTAATTATCGAAATATGTCTTTCAAATCAGTGTTTTAAGAACGCAAGTCATGTGAGAGTTGTTACGGATGGTCTCGAGCCAGGAGGAGATTCAGGCTCATTGGGGGAAAAAGTATAATTTTTCCGAGCTAACTCCGTTGGAAATCATCACTACTTTGTAAATTAAGAAGGGAATAACACGTATTTGTTTTTGAAGATGTCGCCAAGCTTTTTGTTTCACTTTCTAATGTCTACAATTCTGGGATGCCAAAAAACAAAAATAGGTCACAAATGTTTCTTTTTCTTGATCACTGGCGAAGTCTTCCACCACTTCCGTACACTTTGTTTGGTTTTTATTTTTAACAGAGGCTAGGAAGAGAAATAGACCCTTAAGTCAAATTCATCCTTTTAAGAGAATGTTTATGTTAAACATGCAAAGCAAGATTTGAACCTTTATCTCGTTTATTGTTTTATTTGAATGATAAGTAATGTTAGTCATTTTCTAGACTTTACATTGAGTTTAACACCTATGTGCTCTATATGCGACTGTATTGAGGAAAAAAAATTACTTTAATCACTCTATTGGAACATTGTAGCCAAGGAACGTACAGATCAATCATTTGGTACAGGTAGGGGACGCTTTGAGACCTCCGCGAATTTAGTGGTATTCAGGTGCGAATATTTAACAAACAAAGCTGGTGATAACTCAGAAAGGATCTTGAACAATGAACTACATACTCCAGCAAGACTTGCGATAACCATTTGAATAGAGTGTCTTATTGAGTCTCCATCACTTCCTTCAATATAACATTTAAAACATAATTTTTCAAAAAATAAATAAATTAAGGACCATATTGTGATTTGCTTATCTAAACTGTAGGGGATGAATTCAACTTATAAAGAGTTTATTGCCTCATTTCTCCCTCTAATCTTCTTACTAAACAATAACTAACTTTCCAAGTTTGTGAAAGTAGTGGAACTTGATATCGCTAGTGTTAATGACAAAAAATAAAAGAAATTTTTAGAATGATAATCGATTTCTCAAAAGATTAGGAGTTTTTTAATGACTTTGATGCTTAAAATTAAATTTAAAACTATAAGAATAATTTCTTATATGCGGTACCTATGTCTGCAATGCATGTACAATTATACTATATGTTTTTAGTTCACATGAATTCAATATTTTAAAGAATCTTGTTGTTTTAATTAGTTATTTCTTGTTTGAAGAACAAAAATTCAGTTTATAATTGTTCAATTTTTATATTATAAATTTGGATCTCAAATTGTTTTTATATATATACTATTATAGAAACCTTTTTTTAAAAAAATGAGATTGTACTTATTGTCAAGTCCATTAAACTTAATGGGAACTTAAATTGTCTTTTATTTTATTTGACTTTACTTTTTATTTTACTTGGTTCAGCTTTATTTAAAGCCTAAATGAAGCCAGTTTCTACTAGATAAAAAAAAAGTTCGAAAACGGGAAAAATCACAGGAAGCTCAAACTTGTTACTACCCATAGGGACATCACTGCATCTCGAGATTCGGGCCACTCATCAATAGTTTTATTTTGAAACTTTTTTCCAGACAATTTATTTTTATAAGGACTTGTACTTATGGAAGTGCTATCAAAGCCAATTCCCTAGTTAGAGAAAATGGTCAGATTTAATATTTATTCTAAATTAAGTGGGAATCCATAAACAACATTCCAAATTACTGGCTCGAAAAACAGTAGTCAATAGTCTTAGATTTAGATTATATATATATATATTAGATATATATATGTATATCTTGTTTTTAGTAATGCTAGTAGTCTGAAGTTCTAAACGGTCAAGAGACCAGTTACGAATTGATTTATATAATGAGAACTTTATGGCAGCAACCAAATTTTTATTGTTAGGGGATTTTGAATATAGCAGAAGTGTTAATATGATACGCCATTAATTGATGTAATGGGGTAAGCAAAAATAAGATAATTTTTGAATCTAAATGGTCAACTATTTAATAAAAGACGCCTAATGTCCTCGCTGCTACAAAGACATTACAAAATAAGACATTCTAGAACAATGTGTCCTAAAACTTTATTTTAGCAGAGGTTTCTAACATGTAGTTTTACGAGAAATACATTTCCAGAAGGCGATCATTTTATTTATTACCAGTGTCTGAAAAAAAAACAATTGTTGTTATATTATATACTGTAAACTACGGCAATTAAGACAATTTATGAAGTGGAATTACTTACTACAATAAAGTGTGGAGATGCATTCATTGCAAAATTTCTAAGTTTGATAAAAATTAGATAAAAGAAAGTGCGACAAATTTTTGAAAATTTTCTTGTTAGCAAAACTACCGATTTATTTTAAATCTGGGAAACTTTTCGCACTCAACCTCCTAAATAAGTAATGTTTGGTGCCCCCTGGTTAGGGTCATATATTGTAATGTTATTTATTTGCCATGACATTTAGTAAATTTAGAGTCCAATTCAACAAATTGACTCAATTGTGTGTCACAACGTTATTTGCGTAACCAAAAACGTGATAGGTGTATGACATATAAAGTCCATCAATACACCTTATAGATTTTATTGTAATAAACAATTTGCCGCACGCATACAATGTGGGGGTTGATTGCACCAAGTGATATCGAGTGAAATCTGACCCACTAATTTTGTCCGATGTCATCACACTATCTGATATATGGATGAATTGAAAATCTGCAGTTTTGCGCAATTTTCATGCATTATACCTTTATAAAAATCCCATAGTCTTACAGGCTTCTAGTGGACCTTGCTAAGACAGAACTGTAGTAAAATATAATTTTTATTCTAAAAATTTGCATAAAATTACATTTATAATTTCAGCTAGTGAAGGTAGTATGAGACCAGTCAATTTCCGAATTTTCATAGCCACTAATCTGGTTAGTAGATATATGGAAAATAAAAGGAAATCAGAAGAAGCAATGATTCCGACCATTGGTTAAAGGATGAACCGAAAATCTTATCTAAATCTCTTGATATAATTTTATTTTCTAATCTGAGAACTAAATTATTATATTAATTTCAACTACTTATACTAATAATGGGGAATAAAGATAATCCCTGCTAATCAAGTGATAGAGTGATCCGCGCTGGTCGGCCCTATTGAATGGTTAAATTATAATTCCACTATTACTAGTACATTTTCGGTATTATTTAATTTGGCTTCCTCATCAGAGAACCCTGTTCTTTTACTCTCATTTTAAAAAATTTAAGATGTATTTTATTCCTATGGTGTTCACTTTTAGAGACAAAAAAAAAAATTGGAATAGTTTAGCTAAAATAAAAAGAAGTTTCTTGAAGAAAGATAATAATTATCTTTTATTACAATAACAATTATTGTCCTCAATCAATCATATCCTCGTAACCTTTAACACCATACCTACGAAATAAATCTAAGAGGTAGAGGGAAATTGCATAAAAAATAAAACTAATTTCCAAAAATCGGTTTTAATATCTTCCTACAATAAGTCCCAATAATATAGATTTCATCAGTGAACACCAATTTTGTGATTCTGACCAGTTTTGGATTTTCATCCATTTGCAAAGATTGACTCATCAGGTTTGTGTAGAGAAATCTGACCCGCTAATTTTGTCCGATGTCACCACACTATATGACTTTTAAATTAACCACATTTTAGTTGGATCGTGCGGGGACAAAGAGCAGAAACTTAATAAGTAGAAGATACATATCCGTAAAGAAACCTAATGATTCAATCTCTGAAGAAAGATGAAAATCTCTTGTTCTTTTGAAGATTATAGCATTTGTTTATAGCCCCACACTGTAATCATCTTGCGACACCCCTCGGGTTCTTCAAAATTAGGCATAATAGTAGTGAAGTGTTATTAGCACAAACAAATCGATTATTCTATTAGTCTAGAAATATCGATGGTAGAGCTTGCTTGCCCAACCCTTCTTCTAGTCTCAAATAAGCAGAGATAATGTTAATCTATGTGTGTGCGGAGAACAACAAACTGTTATTCTTATAAGTGTTACTTTTACACTTTCGTTATAGTTTTTTTCATGCTAAATAGTTTTTCAATTTTTATTTTTTTATAACAATTTTAGAAAATATTTTTTAAAAATTTTTACCGAAAACAATGGCAAATCCACGTAAATTTAGTGAAAAAATAGCTATGCACAATCAAAAACAAGCAGAGGAAACGGCTGAATTTGAACGTATTATGCGTGAAGTTTCAGACGCAACTAATAAAGTATGTAAAAATTTTTCAGATATTTTGGATTATGTTTTTAAATTTGATAAAGTTTTACACAGTTAGGTTGTTGATACTGATTAACTGAAGTATGTTTAGGGGTTACAGTGAGTGTGTGTTGTGGGCCGTTGCTTATTAGAGTTCCCTTGCATTTCGAAATTTTGCAAACACACCTAAATTAATCTACACTCTCTGTGAAATGGTCTGAAGGGACATATTCATATTTACAATCTTTCTTTTTATCGTGTTGTAAAATGCGTGGTAGTCCTTCTTCACTTCGTTTTCTACTGTTTCTGTAGCGTTTTTTTTCCAAATTATTGTAAGGTGGCTCCAAACGCATCATTATGAAAATAGATAAACAAACCAGTATAGTTCATGTGATGTTTTGATGGTTCGGTGGGAGTGTGGTGTTAGAGGAATATTTGCGCGATTCCGTTTGATATTTGTAAGTCTCATCATTGACTCATCATCTCATTGACTTGTTTGGTCTAGCTTCTGCAGTGGTTTCGCTGCGATTCAGAGAACAGTGGTTAGATTAAAACTGTCTGCAGACCTGACGGGCTTTTACAACTTTCCAGTTTTCGTTTTGTTTTTTCATTTTACAAATGTTTACGCTATGCACTTGATATTAAGTTCTTTGGTCAACTTCTCGTGTAGTTTTGAGAAGGGATTAGTTTTGTTACCTCTAAGGGAATTGTCAATTTGTAGTAGTTTAGTGAATTGTCAATTTGTAGTGGTGAGCATGAATCTACGCATCCTCATGTCTTTCTTTAAAATACTTGTGGAAGTACTTCTGCAATTACGTTCGTTAGCTGATCATGGACCAAATAACCCTAAGTGCTCCCAGTTCATCCCCATTTGGAATACGAGATACAGATCACAATACATTTATTTCAGAACAGTTACCTATAGTTTCATATCATTTATCATATTTTTGGACTGTGACATATTGTGTTTTCTTATAGATGTGAACACTCATTTATCAGTATCCATTGCTTAGTTCGACCAAACGCTGCCGTCAGTAGAAGTCTGTTGCTGTCAACAATGAGCAGGTACTCAACCGGTTTCGCGTGGAGCAAAACTTTTATTTGTCAAGCAACAGTAACATAGAGCTTATCACACTAAATACAGTACTATTGTGTCGTCTGTAGCAAGCCAGATGCAATCCTTGACTAACTGATGTATTTTCCAAAAATTACGTGCTGTGGTATTTCTATAAGTAAAAAAAAAAAAAAAACTCTTAAGTTTATGTATGCATACCCCATATTACTAATAATAATTCAATTAACGATTAAGTTTATATATGTTTTGTACGTTGTGCTTACAGTCTGGAAGCAGCGAAGAGCAGAAGGTGAGTGGGTCCAGCCAGAACTATAGACAACGACCTCGCAGCTGCGTCGGCCCGATGCGCTCCCGACCCGGCGAGAAGCGTCTGGACACGTGTCCCTACAGCGGCCCCTACCTGTCCCCACCTCCGGATTCGCCCTGGCGCCGCACGCACAGTGATTCCTCTTTGCACACCAGTTCTCACGATAGTACGGCCTTCTCTACCATTATAAAATTAAACGCCACTTACGCTTACTGATAATAAAAGCGTATATTGCATTTTAGCTAATTATTAGAATTGAGTTTGGTTATTTAATATTAAAGAAAACAGCAATCTTTAGATACAAGTGCAATATTTAACTATAACATCTGCACAATATTGTAGGACCTCTAGAATTTTCAGTTTGTAAGCAACTGGCTGTGGTGACATTAACAATCACTCAGAACTCCAGCTACATACATTCGCTGCACATAATACCCACATTCAGATATACTTGTACATTATAATCTACAATATAATTAATTTACTTTTGTTGCGTTTCCCCATACAAATTGAATCTCTAGTAAATTATTGGTCATTAATATGGGTCCTTCTGATTTCATATCGTTGTTTACAACACTCTGAAGTTGATTTTGGGAGTCGTCACGAGAATGAAAGACAGTCCTAAAATAATAAACAGACAAAGTATACATTTACTGCCCCAACACGATTTTGGCCATACTTTACTCCAACTTATTAAATACTGCGAGAAACTACAACCAGTTTACCCCCACAGTGATGACATTTGCAGATGACGATGGCGTTTGCAAAGAATAACCTATTATTCTTTGCAAACGCCATCGTCTTAACCTAACCTTTAAGAAGAATCTGATCTTCTGCTCTTCCTAACTCCCCATAAAATAATTGTGTATTGTAAAAATGTAAATGAGAAAATTGCAGAAAATTATTTTAAAAAAATGCATGTATTACTAATTCATTTCTGGTAAACTCATTTTCTTCAATTGGGAATTTCCGCTAGACATTTGATTTTTTAAATATTAAACTAATGTTTGTGATATAATTAATTTGTAGAAAGTTAGTTTATAATGTAAAAATATTGTGTAGTCAATAAGGTAAATAATTTCTGTACAGAAACTCATTAAAGATTTCATAGACAAACTACCGTACCTTCAGGCTACAAACTGGTCTTACTAAACTTAATCTCATTTTTTACGAACATACAAACTTCTAAACCAATAGAAATTATCCTCTATCGATGGAACTCTCTCATCAAACAAACCACAAAAATAGACTTCCTACAGACATTTACAGATTTCCTACAATTTTGCATTAACACATCATATTTCTCTTAACGGAACAAATTTTGTTAACTGAAAAAAGAATTAGCGATGGGAAATCCCTCATCGCCGGTCATTGCGCACATTATCTTGAACGATCTTTTTAACCAAATAGCAACCAACCACACATTTCCTTCGCCAAAAAATACGTAGATTACACTATATTACGCATTAATGCTACAAAAACACAAGAAATACTAACACTTTTCAACAATTATCACCTCTCCATACAATTCACAATAGAACAAGAAACCAACAACTAAATTCTTTTTCAACGTGTTTTTCCTCAAATTCTCCTTTTCATAAGGGCAAATTAACACATAGCTTACAAAGAGTCACTTTAGTTCATTCAAACTTTTAATTAGAAATCTGTTCGATTGCCGTAATTTCTTATGGGGGGGGGGAAGAAGTAATAAAGTGAAGTTTAATTTAAATAAAAATGCTTTTCATATTATGTGTACTTCAAGCTTTACCTGAGGTTTAGGTTTATCTGTGACTCTGGTCTGACAGTTGGTTTTTCTAATGTTGGCTATTTTTACAGGAAGTTTAGAAGGACACTCGCAATTAGTGGAGGACTACGACCGGAGATCTGTAACCTGCACTCCAGAGGGTAGACCTCGTTCAGCACCAGACGTACCCAGAGTGCCTGGAATCAGGTAATTAGCCACGTTGTATATACTTTTAGCTTCTTGTTTACTATTATGAGATGGTCACTTGTAAAGGAGCCTAGAACTGTAAATCAATTAATTTTCTAACGTCGGTTAATAATTTAATACTAGCCTCTCCACAACGCAGCATTCAACGCATAAAATTTCTATTTGATGAGAGCATTTTGAACATCGAATGTAGCTTAAGGCAGGATACAAGGCTCCTTTACAAATATCGATACGTTCTACTAATAGCCAGATGTAATGTGTTTGTAAATCAAAACCGTTTACTTCTCCCATTTTCTCCGTATTGTTAGAGATACTGTATGGTACTGAGTTAAGGACATCGATCTTTTTCCATTTAGCTCCATTTCACTATTCCTTAGACCTCTCTCTTAGTCTTTTTTCTTTCCAATGTTTCTCTGCATCAGGCGACTTCTCTTCCTTCCCACTCTAACAAATTTTCACTAGCTCAGTTAATCTGGGTAGTTGAACTACATTCATCTTTCAACCCAATTATTTTTTCTTGTTTTCTCGTTCATAGCATAGTTTTTCTCCAGAAGTTTATTTGTTCTATCCTTATTTATTTGTTTGTTGAGAAACCATCGAAGTCGCTGCAAATTTGAGGGAAATTCTTTCTACAACTGAATAATGAATACGAGGGTCGTTTGAAAAGTCCGTGCAAAGTCAGAGAGATAGCACCACTGGCGCGTATCGAGGTTATGTTTAGTTAGTAGCATCTCTTGGAAGAACACACACCAAGTTTCAGCCAGATCGGTCTATTTCTTTGTGTTTGGCATTCGTTTGAATCGAGGAAGTCGAGTGTTTTTCAAAAAATGGACGAAAAAGAATTTCGTGTGTTGATTAAACACTACTTTATGAAAGGCAAAACGCCTGAGGAGACTAAAGAGAAGCTTGATAAACATTATGGTGACTCTGCACCTTCGATTAGAACAGTTTATAAGTGGTTTCAAAATTTTCGGAGTGGCCATATGGGCACAAGTGACGCTGAACGTTCTGGACGCCCTGTTGAGGTTACTACTCCAGAAATCATTGATAAAATCCATGATATGGTGATGGATGACAGAAGAGTGAAGGTGCGTGAGATTGCTAGTGCTGTGGGCATCTCGAATGAACGGGTACATAATATTTTGCATCAACATTTGGACATGACAAAGCTATCCGCAAGATGGGTGCCGCGATTGCTCACGCTTGACCAAAAACGAAATCGTGTGAAGTGTTGCAAGGACGGTTTGCAGCTATTCCAGAAGAATCCGCAGGACTTTAAGCGTCGTTTCGTCACTGTGGATGAAACATGGATACATCACTACACTCCTGAGACCAAAGAACAATCTAAACAATGGGTTACCAAGGGGGAATCTGCGCCAAAAAAGGCGAAGACCGTTCCTTCGGCCGGAAAGATTATGGCGACTGTCTTTTGGGATTCGCAAGGAATAATCCTCATCGACTATCTGGAAAAGGGTAAAACTATTACAGGTGCATATTATTCATCGTTATTGGACCGTTTGAAAACCGAGCTGCAAGAAAAACGCCCACGATTGGCCCACAAAAAAGTCCTTTTCCATCACGACAACGCACCAGCACACACCTCAGCAGTTGTGGTCGCAAAATTAATGGAAATAGGGTTCCAACTCGTTTCACATCCCCCCTATTCTCCAGACTTGGCTCCCTCGGACTACTATTTGTTCCCCAATATGAAGAAATGGCTGGCGGGAAAAAGATTTTATTCAAACGAGGAGGTGATTGCAGAAACGAATGGCTATTTTTCAGACTTGGACAAATCCTATTATTCGGAAGGGATCAACAAACTAGAGCAGCGTTGGACGAGGTGTATAAGCCTAAAAGGAGACTATGTTGAAAAATAAAAAAAGGTTTACCCCAAAAAATTAAGTAGTTTTTATTTTTGCACGGACTTTTCAAACGACCCTCGTATATATTGTTTTGTTTTGTTTGTTTTTTTCTATAGAATGAACACAGCAAAACTGGGAGCAGCAACGAACTTGTTCGTTCCACTCCCTTCTTGTTTTAGAGCTCTCCTAGCTTCTTTAAAGTAAACTCTTGATCCTTGGTCTAGGCTTCACCAAGTAATCAGCAAAACAAGTACTTTTCATCGTATACTCCTATTTTCTTGTAATTCCAATTCATTTTGCCATCTTTTTCATTAATGTTTAAAATGTAGCCCAATGTTATCGTTTGTAGTAAGCCATCTTTCCATCACGTTTTTTATTCGCCATTCATATCATTGGCGTTCCAGTCAAAGGACAAATTTACTCCAGTTTCACCACGGTAAAATAATTTAATTTTCTCCGCGAAGGAGGTATGCTATGGACCGAAAACAAATAAAATTCGCTTGGAGCTAAGTCTATCGTGTAAAATAAATTTAGTGCTTTCATGTTTATTACATTTGTAATACGCTTGATTCAGTCATTTTTTTCTGAAAAATCTTAAACCAATTAAACAAAACAAAAACAATACGTAGAACTGATTATTTATATTTGCATAGCTACATTATGTACAATGTAATCGCAGTTTTATATAAAATACAGCCATAGACCTTAATTTTTAGAAAAAGGTCTTTTTTTTATGGTATCCATGTTTATTCTTGAGTGATTATTGTGATTATTGATATGTGGCCAGTGTGTACCCATCGCAGCAGGAGCCAGGCACTGTGCAGATCCCCATTGGCAACAATACGGGCTCGCTGCCCGACCTCACGCATTTCCACTTCCCGCCACCTCTCAACACGCCACTGGACCGTGACGAACAGGCCACGCACTTCCACGTGAGTACTCTGCTCTGTTCAGACTGTAGATAGGGTTATAATGCACTTTGCGAAATGAGTTGACAATCTACCATGGTTTTCTAGCGTTTCTCATCTACTTCTCAACCTATTTTAATTATTTTTGTTTTCAATATTTTATAATGTCCTGGAATCCATTATGTATTTAAAGTGAAAAGATGAGAGATTTGTTAAAGTATTAAGATAGAATATGAGAAATTTAAGGGAATAATAAGCACGCCCAAAAACTAACTAAAATCGTAAGTAAAATGGTCTGAGTTATGTGTTAAAAAATAAGAGGGAAAAATAAAGGTGGAATAGTAGTAAGGATTATAAAATGTGGTAGATGGTAGAAGGGATGCGATCTTTTACGGAGTCAGTAATTAATGTACGTTTTTATAATTTAATATGCGTCCGTGTTAGTTCAAGACCTGCCACGGGCATGTACAACAGGTACAGGTGGGGCGATAGCTGAAGCTATCTCTTGAATGTATCTCTTAAGATGTATCTTTTACGACTTGAACTGTTGGAGGAGTTAACTTGATGAGAAAAAGTGAGGCATTGCTTCTTTTTCTAACCGAAAATTTTAGCTTTGCTTTCACTGGGTGCTCTTGGAGATCCTGGACACCTTAGTTTTATTTTATTAGCCAGGTTCTTTTTCAGGTTACAAAAGTTAGTTTGTTTGTTTTTTGTTTAAAAACTGTAACTTCAGTATCAAACAAATTATTTTGTTTTTAGAAAGAAAAGATCAGATAATTTATAAAAAGAGTTATAATTATCCAATCGGCCAGTAAGAAGAAAGAGAAAGAGATTTTTTTACAGTACCAATTTTTATTATTATTATTATTATTAATTAAATAACTTTTTTTTATGCTTGGGTATTTCATTAAAACTCATATATTTTTTTAAAGCTATTTTTTAATTTGCCGTTATTGTGGATTATTATATAATGTAAGATTAACTTAATATTGAGGGTGGCTGCAATTTGGTGTGATGAGTTAATTGAAAGAAGGGTGTGGCGTATACAATTTATAACTAAATGCCTGAGACAACTGAAATGCTCTAGAGGGTTACAATTGCACATTAAACTAAATTTAAAAAATGAACTCCGTATTTAAAAATAAAAAGAGAACATTCTACTTTCCTTCAAGGCGGTAAATAATAATAATAATAATGATAATGACGATGTTAATACAGTGCACATCTGTAGTATATTTGATATCGATGTTGTATAGAGATCGATGGAGCAGGAGAGGGAGTGGACAGGAGGGTTATGTACAGAGAAGATAGAATAAAAAGTGTGTTTTTCTGTTAAGTGCATTAATTACCTGTTTTGAGAAGTATATAATAAACTGGCGCAATCGGTAGGACAAAAACAAAAAAAAAAAAGAAAGAAAAACTACAGGCTCTATCAGATTACGTTATTTCTCTATCTGTTCTATTAACCTTAATAGCGTACAGAAGAATGTCAGAAATACAAGAACTACATACAATGGTACGTACCCTGTACATTATTAAAATACAAAAAGTCACCAAATAAAGGAATATCTGGAATTACATTCAATCACTACGATGAAACAGCGGAAGACTTCGACACATATATTGAGAGATTGTCAGCGTTTTTTGAAGTTCAAAGGGTGTCTGAAGAAAAAAGAGTTGCGTGCCTCATATCATTAATCGGGCCAAAATTATTTGCATTATTCCAAATTTACCATACCAGCATGACTACACTAAAAAGAGGTTCAGTGAGATTGCTAAAACTTTACAAGACCACTTGAACCCAAAACCACTGATTATTAATGCACGTCATGCCTTCCAAAGTAAATAGCAACAAGGTGAATCAGTTCCCCGTTACATGGCGGAGTTACGCAAACTGGTCTCACCGTGTAAATGCAATGATAAGATGTTAAATACAATGCTAAGAGATGTATTTGTAAGTGGCTTAAGATCAAAAAACATATTAGATAGACTGTTAGGCAATTGAAAAGGCGGCATCAGTGCGAATGAAATTTTACAATATGAGGAGGCAGCAGTGAACAAAACTGAAATATATCGCAATATTAAATTTCATCATCAAATTAATTAACGTATATTTTGTAATAACCAAACACGAAGTTAACTCCCCGGCTGTCTGCCGACATTTCGCTCTAATGAAACTTCTTACGGTTTATGGGAGAGAATGGCAATGTATTATGCTCGGAAAATAACTTTACTCAAACACAAAAACCACAGCGCACTGACAATATCACTCACAACCGAGTTTCGACTTTGGTTCGCCGCACTCAATCGCAGATACGCATAGTCTAAGAAATATGTGTAGATAATAAATATTTTAACCTCAAAATTATCACAAGTCGATTAAAATGACTTGAATTAATTATTAAATACTGAGAAAAATTTTTTCTGTGAATTTACTGTTGTAGCAAACCATAGAAACATTGCAGGACGACTTTATCATTTAACTAATTCTTTATATGTAACTGGGCGAACTAAAAAGAAGAGAAGGCATCATCCCGACAGACAAATACAGAATACAAATACAAAATAATATAGCTGAAAAAGAACGTATTCTTTTTTCCTTTTTAGTTCCTTGTGTGTCAGCCTGTGGTCGTGCCCGTCATAAATGTAGACAAGGCTGACTCCCTTTCCTTCTCACTGCAGTCAGCCCACATCCCTTCCTCTTTATTGCTCTTTTTCCTAACTAAATTTGCGCTCTCCACTACCTAACTACTTCCTACACTATGCCTTCATAGCCGCCCTATCTATTTATGTAGATTTTGGTTTATTTTTCTTAAAATAATTTCTCCTATTATAAATTTCAATATCTGTCTCTTAAATCAAAAAGGTTATTAATGAATCTAAATTATCTGCTGGGGGGATGTAAAGCAGTCTTAATTCCGAAGTACTGTTAAACCATGATCAAAAAGACCTGGAAAACAATGTAAATTGTTTAATGCTAAAATTGTAAAATGTTTAAAAAAGCTGTAAATTAGAGAATGAGAGTTTAGGATGCGGAATACATGTTCCAGAACATGTCGAAAGCAGCAGGAAGGAGTAGAGTAGGATTGGTCAGATGGCTTCACGCGAACTCGCTGAAATTGTTATTATTTGAATTAAACATTTTGTTTGCTTACTTTTATCTAAGGCTGCAATTATTAATAATATCTCAAATTATTTCTTTTAATTAAATTTAATTTTTAATTATATTCTGAGCTCCAGTAAGAGTATAGTACTACCTTTTGTTCACATTGCAGTCTTGATCTCTGCCCTATTGAATGCCTCTAGAAAAGAGATCCGGAGTGCCGCTCCAAAACGGTTAATAATAATGTAATCTTGACAGTAATTAGTGACTTTTATTGTGTTAAGGGCTCGCAAAGTGGCTCCCCCAGGAGTCTGTCGCCGACGCCATTGCCGCAGATGGGCAGGTATGTGGACACACCGCCTAACGAGGCACCCGGACCACCTCTACACATCAATGCTACAGTAAGTCTAGGCTCTAGAAAAACTTAATTTTTTCTTTATTCGCCCATAGGTGGTTCACATATACAGCAATCGTGTGAGAACATTTACATTAGAAGGTCAGTTTTTTTTATTAAACCAGATGCTTAAGGACCCCAAATTGAAGGATGTGGATTTGGCTTTGCCGTCTGGATCGACCTAATTCAGAGGTGATAAATTAAAACTAATACCATCCTATTCGGCATTGCTTCATTATTACCAAAGTTGCTGGTTTTTTAAAGCGGATCGTCTTGGGAAAACTTCCCAAGTTCTGTAACTTTTATTAGAAAAGTATTACCGAAAAAATTCGAATAACAGCACGGGTTTCCCTCAAAAGTATCGTTTTAGAGTACTGTAAGGTCTAATCACTAGTAGAATATTAGGGAGAATTAGATTTCTAAAATTGTGGAATTTTAAAAAAATCAGGTTTTCCTGGTAGGCTAGGAGGGAACTTTTCACACACGCCACTCTCCCTAGATTTTCAATAGAGGGCTCCTCCATTCTAATGGGAACCAAACTCTTAGGGATGTTGTAGGAAGAGAGGGAAGCCTGTATCAAGTATAATTTCTATACTGTCTCACGTGCCCCTTTCTGCAAAGCCCTCTCCAGATATTCCATAATAACTAAACTAAACTAAAAGGTTAACTTAAAAGGCCTTAACTAAAAGGTTGGGAGAGTTCTAAGGAGGTTGTACAACCATTCTATCAAGTATTTACCCTGACTCTTTTGCAGAATCCCAGGGGTCAAGGAGCCAGCAAATTGGGATAACCATTTCTTGGCGCCAGTTCCCAGTTCTCCAGGGAAGACATTTCGCCCTAACACATACATGGTTTAATTTGGATTTATTGAGGCTTTATAATTTATTTATCGGCAGAGCCATAATCATGAATATAAATTTATTCGAAAATAGTTTCGTATACTTAACAAAGGAACATTTTTGAAGCACATAACTTCAAATAACGACTACAGCATTTCGCACCTAACCACCAGCTCAAGAAAAAATTATTCTGGTTCTTTCGGCAATGCCATATCTATTACAGTTGTGCTCATCAAAGGATCTAGCCAGACTCTACAGTCTGTTCTACAACAAGGATTTGTTAAGTAGCATTTTGAGACTTCTGATTCTTTCTTAGTACCCTGTTCCCTAACTTTATCTTGTTTGAGTTTCTAAAACACTTGCTTAATCTTTTTATACACCATATTTCTTTTTACTGTCTAACTAAATTTGAACTCAAGCAATTTTATCGAATAAGTGATACTAATAAAAAGTGTTAACCATGCACGCCGTTCACAATGACAGAGCTAATTGCTGCCGTTTCAGACAGAACCGTACTGGGAAGTTCTTGCTAAGTGGTTAAGCCAGAAAGTTGGTGCTCTCCCATAGTCATATTTATTGACGATACATGGCAAATATGTACTCTACGACGATTGGATTTCTCAGTACAACCACTTCCTACACAAATATAATCCGTACTTTATTTAAGACAAATCTTGAAGTGAAGCGATAATATTGCTGCAGAACTTCACTCGTGTTAGGGAATACCTTGATTATTTCAGCTATAGTTAACTTTAGCAGTAGTTCTTGTTTTTTCATTTGTCACTGGCCATATTGAGGATCGCATAGTCTGTTTTTTCGAGTTACAGGAATAGAGAAAACATTGCAATAAACTCCTTGATAGTTTAATTTACCCCTGTTGAAAATGGTTTACTTATAATGACACATACAAAAACTTGATATGGACCTTTATCACTTGTTTATTGTTTACTTTAGGAGGAAAACAATTTCTCATAAATTTTCTTAACGTTTTATGGAAAACCCTAAGAGTGTATCAAAGTGGTGGTGTTATTGGAAGCAGTTACCGATAGAATGCGTTTTATGACATTGCAGCCCATGTATTGGATTGAGTATCGCTAAAGGGATGTCTGCCTCCATGCAAATGGCAACTGAGGTTCAAGACTTTTTGTACTGCTAGGAGTAGAGATTACTCATTACATTCTGTGAGGGGTTGATGCTTTTTAAGGAGGGTAATAGTCTGTGTTAAGAAGATTGAACGAAGCTCTTTAGATTCATGGGGACTTGACAAAGGCCTTGAAGGCCTCATTCAACACTGCGCAGCTTAGTTTGCGTCAATTGAGTCCTAATGGTTTAGAAAAAGTTGCAAAAACAGCAACTTTCTCAAACTTTAAATTTGTAGAAATAGTGGAACTTCACCTCGGAAATAATAATTTAAAAATTTAGTGAAACCTTCATTTCAAAATGTTCCAGCTCCCAAGGATATTTATTATTTAATGTTTATTTTCTTCATCTTTATTTTGCTTTATAATCTTTGCTTTATTATTAATTAATCAATTTTTAATTTTCTTTTAATTTTGTATTTATTTTGTAGAAAGTTACTTTTTCTTAACGCTTATGAACACTTGCTGTCTATATTTTTACAGAACCAACTGTTTGTGCCCTCGCATGCCTTCCATAAATGTCATCAGCACAATAAGGTTAGTGTTGCAGTGTATTGTTTCATTTTCTTTTGATGAAACAATGTAGAGTTGCAAGCCATTTTCGAGTTTAAGTTAGATGGATTCATTTTCAATTTTACATTGATATAAGTGTGTGTTTTGGCTTGATCGCAATGCAGAACGAACTGTGTGGTGCTCTTTTTCTGTTAATATTAGTTTTTCATTTGTATTTGTGGCAACCTCTTACGGTGGGATCTTGGTTTCTTCAAGTACCCCAGCCAAACAACTCAAAAACACCAAACACTGAAGCTTTAACAATCACTTTCAGCCTAATTTTACTGGGTTTTAGCTAGCATACACTATCAAACTTAGCTCACCATCCCAAGTGCAAAATAGGGCTTTATAGAAGTAGAGGAACATAGAGCTGGGCCCCATTTCAGGGACAGTAGCGACAACAAATTCGGATTAGTTTTGAACTTCCTTTGTTTTTATTTTTGAGATATTGTGGTTTTAAGATTTGTGACACAATGTGTCTTAACCAAGTGGGGAACACGAAAGTTTTTGTGCGCATGCATTGCCTGGGACCTGACTTGCAAGTCTAACATTGCCAGCATTTAGGTGTTACTAAATATAAGTTTTTGCGGCTATTAACGGGAATGTAAATGAAATTTAAGGATGTGCTAACTGCTTAAAAAGTGTAACATATTCATGTTTGAGGAAGTGATCGCCCGTGTCGTAGAACAGTTTTTACGCTTGCTGGCCTTATTGACTCTCCAGCAGAGATATTGGAAACTAAAACGCCGACATTGGGTAAAAAACCCAATTTACCACAGAGAGTAAAAAACTTATTTTTGAATAGTGGCTCAGAGTCAAAGAATCAAAAAAATATATATATTTCTCTTAAGTAAATAAATATCATTTATGGTAGGTTATTACTTAAAAAAAAAATAAAGTGCTGGATGTTGAAAGTTGTACATACGTACATAAAGAGATGGGGGAAAAAATGTGTGAGAAAATATTTGCAATATTGATAATGTTTTATTTACAATAAGTATATACTTATTGTAAATAAAACATTATCTAGAGTTGTAGACAAAGAGATAACAAGAAGAAATACATTCTGCACACAATAGAGCTCTCGGAAAAAAATGACAACTTTTCTATAAACTAGCAAAGCAATTTCTAGTACCTTTAATGATTTTGTTTTATTATGTTCGAAATGTAGCCCTCTGTGATTGACTGTGAAAGCCTCCATCTACTCCAGCTGTCACAGGATTTCTAGTGTTGTTATAGTGGATTTGTAAGTTCGAAATCCCAAGTTCGATTTCGCGGGTAGCTATATTTTATTTGTTAGAACACAACCTTCATAGTAAAGTATGTGCTTCCACCCGCCGTACACGACACTTTATTTGGAAGTTGGACGTTAAGCACCGCTGAAACAATAGGTGATTCCTTTACTGGATTTTTAAAAAGACGTTGGCAAATGACCAACTGCATTAAGTGGGTCCTCAACATCTTAAACTCGCAGCTGCGGTCTGAAGAAATCATTTTATTTTAATATTCGTCAAAGAGGAAACATTCGCCATCCACAACGCCTCTTGGCTTAGATTTGTTTCTTCTATTTAGCTAACATAAAGAAAAACAAGCCTAGTCCAGGAAGATAACCAAGTTTAGAGCGTGAGCCGCCTAATATTTATACTCGTAAGTGTTCGAACAAATCGAGCAATGACCTTAAGAGGAAATAGTCTAGCTCTTCCACATTGCTTTTCAACATTCATCTGCATATGTATAACTGGGAATCTACACATATCACATCTCAAAACTGCCACTGAATAAGGCTTTTATTAGAGAAACCGACACATTTTCTGAAAAATATGTGTGATTTCAGGGTCGACCTCAAGATTACCAAGCACAGATTCTGCTGACGCATGTCCTGCCACCGATTACCTCTCTCCAGCAGACCTACACCAACCAGCGTGCCAGCGTTCACCAGCTCGTAAGTAGCACTTCTTTGTTAAATTAGATTGCATAATTTCTATTTTGGCAATTAAAATCTATGCCTAATTGAACATCTTGTCTAGGATGGAAGCGTGCACCAGAACTCACCTCACCAGAGTAGTACAAATTCCCAACCAATACCGCAGTCACTCACTCTTTATAAGGTTAGCATTCAATTTCTCTTAAATGTTTCTATTTATCAAAATTATTACTAACTACATTTATTGCAATTCAGAATTGTTGCAAACAATTTAATTTTAAAATTGCAAAGTTAAGAATCAATATTTCTTTCTCTAGGGTAGTAAATTCTTATTCTTCGCAGATGTTAAATTATTTGATTTTTTTTTATAGTATTTTTTCTTCAAAAAATATTTTAAACTTATTGTTTAGAAACAGTTCTAGTTGGAAATTTAAGGGTTATTCTTATTAAGAGAATAATAAGAACATGTTTGGACGTCTCTTGCAATACTCAAAGAAGAATCCAAAGAGAGTGTATATCTAAATGCCGAGACCTCCACTTTTCACCCTCTCAAAGAAAGAGCTCAAGCTGCTCCACAGCTATGCTTATAATTAATAATTGATAGAAATAGTCTCGAATTTCATTTACTCTATAACGTAACTAAAAGAAGTATAGATTTACTATAATGTGAGTGGTCTTTTGAAGCGCAACATTGTTCTTTGTGAAATTGAAATGAATTGAAAAAAAGTGGGGCTATGTGCCCTAATATAGGTAATCTTTATTATGAGGACCGACATTACTCATATCAATAGCAACTTTTCAATTTAGAAAATTTGTCGTGGAGGTGTTAAATAAAAAAAAAAAACTGTAACCACAAATTTTTGTTATTTATGTTGTTAATTACATATTAGGCATACATTACCATACATTAAATTGAGTTTCCAGAGAAATTGTGTATTTTAATTTAAAGTCCAAGTGAATTTTACTCTTAAATTTATTCAGAACTTTGCAGCCGTACCAAATTTCATGCATTGTTTTGTTTGTTTAAAATTATTTTTAGGGTAAATAATGTATATTGAATCTGTTATTGTTATATGCAAATTTATCTTTTAATTTTGTTGGACAGTATGGTAGCTCAAGTCCATGTACTTCACCACAAAGTCCTGCCTCGCCGATCAGCATCTCTAGCGGGTGCGCTATGTCCTCATCATCCGAACACAACAGCAATTACTTTGTAGGACAGGCCAACGCATTACATCACCATTTTGAACAATTCTCAATGGTTTGTATGTTTGTTCTTGTTCTTTTTTAAATTTTCGTGATCAAGGCACAGATATATCAAGGCGTAATGCGCAGTTGTGTGCAATAAAAAAGATCTTACTTATTCAGAGAATGAACTGTCAATGATAGAAATTTTAAAACCTTTTTCTGGGTTAATAACTGTTAACATAGACCCAGAAAGGCATTGGATGGCGTAGAGGTTTGTCTCTTTCAAAGACTCTAATAAACTTAGCCATTACATGCCTGATTTCTTAATTATGGCTAATTTAGAATTTTCTTCCTTCTTCACAAAAGTTCACCAAGGTTTGTCTGGAGAATTGACTTGCTCTTTTAAATTGCTAAAATTTTTACCTGGTGAAAAGGGCGCTATGGAATGGGTGTTATAATCAGAGGATCCCCAAGTGTAGCTGACGCTGGAGAATCTCAAAATTTTCAGTTACCCAGGAGTTGGTTGTCTTGCGTTTTTTTTATTGGATGTTTCTTTTTCGAATTATGAAAGAAGGAATACTTTTCACCCAGATACTCTCAAAAGCCATTTAAAATGAATGCTCCCTCTAGTTCCACCGCGCTCACATTATTTTTCCTTTTACTCCTTTTGGGGGATTGGTTTAGTTGGTTGTTCTAAGTTAATCCATTGCTTTTGATTGTTTGGATTGCCGATTATTATCTTCACTTTTCCTTGCTTACCATAATTTATTTGGTATAACAAAAATCTTTTTTTTTAAAAAAAAGGACTTCAAGTAGGCGTATGACTGATCGGTGAGTGAGTGATATGGCAACGTCAGGGTACCGTGCCGGCTAATGGCGGTTAATGGTTAAGTGGGACATGCCCAAATCACCCTCTGGTGCTTATTCAAGAATCCGCGTCAGAAGGTAAATGTAATGGTAGAGGGTAACCTGAACGAAACTTACTTTTCCAGCTCAGTCCTCTCTAACTATGAAGCATGGATCTTGTAAATAGGACATCTCTAGTTCGATTCCTTTGTGTAGCTAGTTTTGATTTCTTTGAAAAAAAGTATGTGCTACCGCCCCCGTTCACGACACCTAATTGGTAATAGAACTGAATAAAGACTCGCCGAATTACTAGGAGATTAATTTACTTTTACTTCCTCACTTGCCTTTTTTTTTTACTGGAGCATTCTCTAGAAAAAAAGCCTCCCTCCATCAAGTTCATAGTTTCGGATGCGGAATTGTGGTGAAACTTCATAAATCAATAGGAAAGTAAAATGGATTGCTACTAAAGAACTGTTGGTAAATAGTACAAAGTAAGCTTGGGCTTTCAGAAAGAAGAAAAAAGACCTAATGACTTTCGTTGATCCATGGTAGTTTACAGTGTTTAGATCTACCTGAGTAGAGAAGTTAGAACACCTATCAGAGTCTAGATATTTCATTTCTATGAAATCAACGAATTCTTCAAGTTTAATTTTGTCTCTTTCTTTTTCGCAGAGTGATGATAACAGTCGCAAAATGCGAAACCATGAGCTAGTTTCTGACGCAAACTATTACAGCACTTCGCCGCAACAGCCCAACTATAGGTCGGCCTTAGATAGTTCGCAGACCACCCCCAATACTCCTTCTAGTATACCAGACATCATTTTAACTGGTAGGTTTTGGTTAGTTTTATAGCAAAATTTGCTGTGAACACAAACAACTTTCTCTTTCTGCTATTAATACTATACGTATTATATAGTGGACACATTTTCTTGGTCTGACCGTTATGTTGTGTGCATGCGCGCGTGTTATGTGTGAATAGAATATCTTAAAAACGAACGTTGACGACCGAAATCTATCAACCGGACTGGTGCGATTTTTCATTTTTCCGCGATTCTACAGAAAATTTCTTCAATGATTTTGTAAAACTTTTTATACTATTTTTCAACGTTACGCTTTTTCGTGCAGTTTTTGACGATCAACCCTTATACAACTGTCCTACCGGACAGTTTTAATTTACCCAACTGAATGCCCTACCACTTTTGTGCGAAAGAAACATTTTCCCCAGTAATTTTTTATTTCAGGGCTCTTCAACATTAAGCACTTATCTAACCTGTACAGTAATAACACCATGATCGTAGTAGCCATGCAATAAAAAAAAATCGCGACTAATCCAGGTGCCGTTTACAAGCCAAGACCGTACAAGATCAATAATATCTCTTAATACCTCTCCTGATGGTGTTGCAATAAGGGAAAAAGCATGAAAAAGGTTATTTCTTTAAGTGCGATTTTGCCGAATATGTTCCAATCATTTTTGATATTTTCTCGAAAATTCGCTCTAACTAGATTCAATAAACTTGTTTGGCTGCTTGTGTAATATTTAATCGATTATTATTTGAAACATTTTTCCGGATGCAATGATTTTGGGGAGTTATAAGGTTGTTCTAAAATTGAAAATGTACTGAATTTATTGGTGGCGCTACAAGTTGGTGTGGAATTAAACATTAAACTTGAAAATTAGAATTATAATAATTATAGTAAGAGAAAGTTTTATGAGTGTTCATATTAGATTTTTGTGATTCAGGGGCTCTCAACACAGTACTTTCGCGTGAAACCTTAGATTCGAAAAGCAGTATTTTGAGAAAGTTTTATAGCTGTGTGGAGGAAATGTATAAATTATAAGTGTATAAATTAGTGGACATAAGCAAAATTAATGTTCATTCTGGCTGATTACAGATTTTTCCAATAGTGAAGAGTTGACTAAAGATTTTGGAGCAACCATGGTAGGTAGTTTGGAGGGCGAGCTGTTCCCTAACGATGAGTGTCTGATGAGCGTGCGCGAGGGTCTAGATCCCATAGACTTCGACGGCTTGCAGATGCTTACCGACCCGGAGATGATCACAGACGCAGCAACAGAGCATCACCTCCGCCTGGACAGACTGTACGCCACTCTCAGTTATCTTCATTCCTCTGCAAATTTAAACCCAAATTCATTATAACCTAAATAAATCTATATTGACTTCCTGGGGTGACGCAATGTCTGTATAGGAATAGAATATTTAGTGTGTAATGTATGAAGTGAGTTTTGTGTGATGGATTACCCACAACTTCTAAGTGCAGCTAAACCTAAATAGTTTCACACTTAAGGGAAGTGATTAACTGAGTAGTTAACGAATATTGGATCACGGGAGTCAACGCGAAGATCATGGGTTCTAATCCAGCTCTGGTTCCCTTGGAGTTTCTCTTCCTAGTAGCTTCTTACAGCTCACAGTCCGGTGATAGATAGTGATGTCTGTAACGAAAGAACACTATCCGGAGGCAGGCAGTGCACTGAAAAAAGTTCCAGGCGCCAATAACCTGATGTTAACGCGCCTTAAATAAATAAATTTTAAAAAAAAGTTGCCCATAGAACTACCTCTACAGGCCCCATGATTAATAGTTTATAATACGAGTAGTAAACAATAGTTTAGGCTGTTGCGGTACCTGTATAGATACCTTACATAGTCGCTACTATTGACTATTGCAAGCTATCTCTCTACCAACTTTTTGATCTCTGGCTCGTACCGTTTAAGTTTGGAACTACGTTATTTCACAAAAAAAAAATGTATCTGCCAAAGAAACAAGTAATAGGGGGAACTAGGGAACGGATTAGCTATGCGGTTAGCGTACTGGACTCCCACGCGGAGGTCCCGGGTTCGAATCCAGCTGCTGACCCTTAGATTTTCTCTTCCTAGGAGCTTCTTACAGTGTTGTCTGTAACGAGAGAACACTGTCCGGAGGCCGGCAGTGCACTGAAAAAAGCTCCGGCCGCCAATAACCTTAGATGTTGACGCGCCTTAAAAAAAAAAAAAAAATTAGTGGGAACTAAGTTGTTTTTACCTAAGTGTAGGTATAAAAGGAAGTTCAGTGCCATCAAGTTCCTTCTTTAGTTTCTTTAGTATGAGAGTAACCTAGTATTATCCCTCTGGAATAAATATTTTCCCGATAGCGTATAGCCTCATTAAGTCAGGGAGCCAAAACGTTTTGAAGAAGGCAATTCTTCTATCCATTTTTTTCTAACATCAGAAATCTTCTAAAACAAATGTTTGGTAATCTATAAAAAGAAAAAAGCTATAAACATCCAAAAAATTTTGTTTCCAGACTTATTCAACACCAAGGGCTTCTTTCAACTTGTTTACAATTCTATTAACAGAATGTTTACTAATCATTGCACGTACCTGAACTGTTCTTGTTACAGGTCACCTTGAGTGCAAACTTAGAAGAATGAAGAAGTTAAACGGAGTCCCATCTATTTTTTGCCCAGCGGCAACATTTTGAGAAAATTTACACAAAAAATTTTTTCTTAAGATTTTAAATTACCATTAAAGATGTAGTGTGGCATGTAAAACTTCTTTTTTTTTTTTTTTTTGTGAATGTGCAGCTACATTTCTCTATTTGACACACATCTGGTTCAAGTGCAATCTGTTAGATACTGTCTTTTTTTTTGTTTTCTTTTTTGTTATTGTTATTGATTTTTTGTAAGAGATCAAAATTGTTTAAAAAATGTTAATTATCGCTCCAGAAATATCAAACCAAAAGAAGGGTCGTAGACCCTTCTGCCTTTTCGATGGGTACAGAGTTAGAGGAATAAGCGGAGGCAGAATAAGACAAGTGGCTTTCATTTACCGCTACAAACAAGATCTGACATCAGTAGATCTCAGCTAATAGGTAGTAGTTTTTGTAGCCCCTGTTGGAATCAAAACCGTTGTAAGCTCGCACTAAGTTAAGGAGCATTCTGTAAATGGCTTTTTAACTTTGTTTCAAAAACTGTCTCGCAACAGTGACTTTAAATAGTTCAAAATTATGGTGGTACAGAAATGCCTTGTCCGCATTCAGCTCATTAATCTCTAGATACAGCGAAACTATGTGCTGCCTATAGTGAGGGATTTCCCACTTTGACTGCATTGGCTTAGCTTATGGAACTACGTTATTTCACCAAAAAAAAAAAAAAAAAAAAAATGTGCCATATGCCAAAGAAACAAGTAATAGTGGGAAATCAGTTTTTTTCACCCACTCCGAAGTGTAGGTATAAAAGGAAGTTCAGTGCCATCAAGTTCTTCGGTTTCTTTAGTTTTTCAGAGAGAGTAACCTAGTATTGTCCCTTTGGAATAAAACTTGAGCAGTGAACCATGTAAATATATCGGGAACAAATTCCTAATGTATGATTTCCTTTATTCAACCATTCTTCGCAAGCCGTATAGGATCAGGCATATCCACCGTAACGTTCAAACTGTGCTTTAACGCTGCACTTTTCTTTTCAATAAAAAAAATGAAGTATAATTTCTTAAAGTTTTGTAGACAGCATATTATAACTAGAAAAATAATAAATCTACAAAACGACAGGTTATAAGTTATATTTATAAATAAAAATTATATTTATAACCTGTCGTTTTGTAGTTTTTTTTTAATTGTATGTAATCGCACTACTAAAACTTCGCGCAATCGAAGTTGCTGGCGGTAATTGCTAAATTAGGATGTGGGGGAGGTCTATATATATATATATATATATATATATGTCAGATTTTTAGAGCAGGAAGCTGACTGTTACAGCTTGATGTGAGGTAAACGAAGTTTGGGATTATGAAGAGCGGAAGAAAGGGATTAGGGCCTTATGAGAAGTGAGTTCGGTTTTGAAGCTGAAGATAAGTTTTATTACTTAGTACTTAGGGTCATTTATGAAGAATAGGCTGTTGATAGGAGAGAAGGAGACTGCAGTATTTTGAGCAGAGGCGCCCTCACTACTAGCTCTTACATAACCCATCCATGATGGGATACAGATAAGAAACACGCTTAATTTTGAATCATTGGCAATTGTTACTATCAATTCATGCTATTTCACCTTCAAAGACTCAAGATCAGCCAGTTTTCTGAGATTGCGATTCACCAGAGGCCATTTTGAAACTCATTTTTGTACAGATATTCATTGAAAGAAAATTCAGATTCGTCTTTTGTCATTTTTTTGGAGTCATAAGGTGAATCCTAGCCAGAAAATTTCATTTACTTAAAACATGGCTGCCAAAAGTGTTCCTTAAAAACAACTAAAAAGAGAAGGAGTATTTTCTGTGCCCATCCTAAAATTACCAACTTCTTTATATTTTCGTGACATTTTAAGACTGTTGTTTCTTAGAATGAGGCTAACAAATATTGTTTTTCATACTAAAAAAGTGTGATCATCTCAATAAATTACAGCCATCTCTCTCTTTATTTTTTTTTGTCAAATATTATTGTAACAAACAAATTTAAAAATTGTTAAAGTACTTGTTTTGTAAAAAAAGATTATTTTAAATGTGCATGACATTTTATTATTTTTGTTAACAAAAAACTTTTACTATCCAAAAGTTGATTTTTTTTATTATTATTTGAAACAGAAATATATATTGTAAATAACTGTGAATTTTACAAAGACATCATTAAAAATTCATTTAAATGTGTTTTTCATTGGATATTATGAATTGGGAAACCAGTTGACTTGTGTCATACTATTATTGACTGGGAGCGCGGATGAATGAAGAAACTAAGGCAGCAAGTGGTTAACCTCATTGTACTCTACACTTCTTTTAGAACTAGTAAAGTTTGTGATTAAAATAACATTTAATAAGTACTTCGTGAAATACCCTAAAGAACTTTACAGTTCACATCAGCTTTTACTTTAAACTTCGTGTTTTTAAACACAAACTTCAAAATTGAATTCAGTTTGATCCAAAGTAATTGCCAAATTCTTCACCAATTTCCGATACAGTTCGTTATAATAGTAATCTGTTATTGTATTGGATCTTTAACAACAGTTAAGGGACTCCTTTCTGAAAGAAAATTCTAGGGCAGAAATGAAAAAGTTGCATTCGTCACGATCATCTTTACTGCTAATTCTAGTCAAAGTATGTTAACAGAATATCTCAAAAACAAGAAGTCGGAAGCTCAAACTAAACTATGTAACTCGCTTTAGTGCCGTCAGTTCTGGTACTTAACTGAAAGTGCGACTTTACTGATGTGATTTCACCATTTTTCAAGGTTTTCTTGAAAATGGTTTCAATGATTTTCTATTAATTCCAGCCGTCTTTAGATTACCGAAGCAGTGCAAAGATGGCGTGGAACTTGAACAACCTCTCTCTACTAAACGCTAAGGAAATATGGGCCAATGATCAACAACCTATTACAAGATTTAAATTAAAAAAAGAGCAGATTTTTAGCAATGACTTGTCGAGAATATGGAACTTTTTTTCGGTAAAAGAGGAATAGGATAAGTTAGTTAAGTTGAAACATTTTACCAGAAACAATCATAATGACCTCTGATGTTGACGCGTCTTAAATTTAAAAAAATAATAATAATTGGTTGTTAAATGTAACTAAAAACAGACTATCTGTGGTTATTGAGTTGTTTGAGTTCCCACACCAGACATTTTTTTCTCTCATTTTGATGTAGTAAAAAGTAACCTCACTTTGCATACATAAGGAATTTTAACACGCTTTTTATTTAAAAAAAACAAAAAAACTTCATTGCTTGAATTGTGAGGCTTCCTATCAAACCGGGAGAAGGAATGACCAGAGTTAAGAAGGCCTTCGTGTCCTGACTTTCCTTTTGCTACTTGTTATCGTTGTGGAACTGAATTTTCAGCTAAAATGATGTCAAGTTTGAATATAAATCTAGAACAGTTTTGAGAATGAATTACGTCTTGCCATTGCAAAATATGTGCCGAGATCGAGAACCCAAACAAGCTAATACCCTAACTTTTTTGACCATTAAAATACGTCTATTAATAGTAAATTTTTATTATAGATTCTTTTTTCTAACTTTTTTATAGGCGTAGAGACCAACTATCTGGTAACATTAAAATATTTAATAGTGCGTTTCTCCTACGCTAATTAGATTAGATTCTAATAGGGCGGCTCTCAAGGCCTACGCCACTGCGACCCCTTTGGTACTGTTGTGGCTCCCCTACTCTAGAGCTCGCCCTCCAGGCCCATCCGTTTAATCAGACTCTTAATTCTGGAGAGCGACTCTTGGGTAAAACTCACAGGCCTTGGTTTTTCCTCCCCGAGAAGTAACATCCTTAGCCAGACAAGCCCCTCACACTGACACAACACGAGCAGTGCTGTTTCCTCCTCTTTCTGAGACAACCTACAAAGGCTATCATCTGCCAGGCCCATGCGATGCATATGTTTTCTGAGCCTGCAGTGGCCGGTTAATAGGCCTACAATTGACCTAATAAGCCCTATGGCCTTGACGGATTAATTCTGCAGTCAGCCTTGGCGAATAGCCCGTTATGAACTCCTTCGCCTTCTCTGCCCTGTGGCGGCAAGCCACCACTCCTGAGACCTAGTCTGCACCCATAGTTTAATGGCCGCAGACTTAAGTCCTATGCAAATTATTTTCATTACTAAATATACTTATAGTAAATATCTATCATATGTAGGAATGAAATCTGTAGATGGTCTTTACTTCAGCGGCACATTATTTAGACAGAATTAATTACCTAAAAACTAATTTATTTCACTTTAAACAGAAGAGAGAGAATATATGAAAGCAGACTTGGGTAGCTGAAAGGAACCGCTAGCAGGAATTTTGAAAGCTCCTGGCTTAAATTATTTTTAAAAAACCCTTTTGTATCACATAATCCACAGTGATATTGCTCGGTATCCCTTTCTATCAAATTTGGATTCTGAAGTACCTTTCAGAGAAATTTAGTTTGTAATAATTTCTTTTTTTCTTTTTTTTTTTTTTAGCGAGAGTATCCTTTCATAAGAAATAAGTGAGAGTGGACCATTTTCGAATAAAATATAAGGCATAACGTCCTTCCAGCCAACTATCAATTGATGAGTTAACAATTCAGGCATTTAACAATAGTAATTGTAAAAAAAATGTCCTAGCAAGTTGTTTTTTTAAAATAAATAAAACTTCCGGGAGGCTCAAATAAAATGTAAAAAGAAAATAAATCGTTTCTAAGTATATCGATTGTAGGTTGAAAAGGCTCACAAATCACTATACGATTGTAAAACAAAATTATTCAATCTGTTCTTTGATAAAGGTTGAAGGTTGGAGGTTGTTAAGGAGTTAGTGTTTTTTAGATAAAAATCAGTGGTTTGTGGACTTAGGAACGCGCTCGTAGTTTGTAGTTTGGCTGCTTTAGTTTGATAGACCATGTCTCTGGTTCAAAATACTTGTATGGGGTTGAAAGCACTTCCAACGCTCTTCAAACAGTCTCATAGGAGCAAAGCACGATTATTAATTAGTCCTTTTAGTAAATATAAATCACAATTTCATTGCAGGTATCATACTTGAAATAACTTAATGTTTTTTTTTTTTGCACGTTATTAATTTTTTTAATTGTAATTTCTCATTAGATATGTGAGTACTATAACTAATAAAGTGTTGACCAAAGACGATAAAAGAGAATTCATGGCTGTATTTCCAGACATAGTCAGGGATTTAACTGAGACCCACACACCGGAGATAAACTTATTGTTTTCTAAGGTAAAAACATATTTTTATTAAAATGAATGTTGCTTTACTTCTATCATAGCAATTAATTGCTAGGATTTCGTTTAAGCCTTCTAGCATAGTACCTTGCCCCTGGCTTTTTTTAATTTGGCTATATCAAGTAATCCGGCTTCTACAAAAGTTTAGTACAATGTTGAATGTTTTATTGTACAGTGGTGTAAGCAAGTTTAGCAATTCAAAAAATGATTACTCCCATTGCAAACATTAACATTTCCTGCAACATGGACCCCTCTGAGAGCTCAAGAAGAGAGTGTTGGTGTTAGTGGCGGTGGTAATAATCAGAAACATTCTTCCTGTCAAGTCTGAGCTGTGAATTTGATCAGGAATAAGTTCAAAATTAAAACCTTCCATTGCTGAAAACTTTGCTGCTTTGTAGTATTTTCGAAGGAGTAATTTTAGATTCAATCGAAGAGGGAAATTTTTTGTCATCACGGAGACTCCATTTGTCTAGCTGAGTAGAGTAGAGTTCGCATCTTACCTCACGGCCTGTAACCAGTTAAAGCAGATGACACCTCGTAGTTCCACCAAACACCCCAGAATAACTTTTTTCTAAACTTATTCTCTTCAAGCTTGGGTATTTTGGCAGATACAGTACTTCAGCTTTTAATCAGTTGATTTTGATTTTCGGATTGTCAAGTGAATCTACTTTTCAGAGCAAGTTAAATAATTCGTTCATTGAAATGAACATTCATCGAGTTTTGAAGAAAGGTTTTCTAGACTTTCAATTCGGCAAACGTCTTATGGAGCGTATAATGTGGAATTGCTGAATCTATGCTGTTTACTTTCCAGTGCCGTGCTTACTTTCCAGGCCCAATTCATCCTCTCTGAAAGTTTTGAAGCCATTATAGAATTAAAGCTGCCTTTTTAATAATTAATTTTAGAAGTGGGGTTTGAGAGTTATCGCCTTTTGATTTTAAATGAGTTACTAATATTACCGAGATTCGATTCAGCCATTTTTTAAATTTCTCAAAATGTTCATACACACAAACCAGGAGTAAAAAAGGGAATCTAACAAGGAATATTTGGTAAACATGTTATAATGGTATGAAGTACGGTTCAGCATTCAGAATAAATAAATAAAAACACCCTTTTTACTTCATAAAGTACGGTTATTTGGATGGTTGGTAGTGTCCTAATAATAACAGTTGGGATGAACCCCTCAGCTCATTGCATTATCATGGCTGACAGTGAGTTCGTCTCGGAGAATCCTTTGAACTACTCTACAGTAAATTTAGACCAGCACAGATCCACAGATCAGTTTGCCAGACCTGAGTAGAGAGCAGAGCCAGTGTCAGAGTTGCAAGAGAACATCAGCCCAAGACTAGATATAGTTTGGTGACGAATTGGAGTTTTCTCTGTTAAAGCGTGTTTTGAGGTTTTGAGCGAATAAAATGGTTTCTTTACTGTTTAGTATATGAGTGATAAGAATATCTTGAAAAACAAAAACATCATAAAAATAATAATTGTATTTCGCTCTGATACGTTGTCGCTAGCAAAACAGTTTCGGGATTTGCCCGAAAGCCTTAAACTGCAAATTGATCAAATTTTTGTGAATCGGTCCAAAATTACTTTAAAGATTCCCAATATCCCTTACTTAACTGAATGCCAACTTTTTAAGGCAAGCTTTTCGTCCATGTCATCGCTACTACTGTAGCACACATTAATGATAACTTCCGTCTCTATAAGCTGGCTGGTTTCAAAATTATACTGGTAATAATACCCTCAGCAGGAAGTGTTTCTGAGAAGGAGAATTAGCGAGCCTTACAATCAATACTTTTGTTAGCCAACTGCAAGTTAATGCAATAAGATAAAAACTTGATTCTGACAAACTAGTTAACCACATAAATCATAGATAACTTACTCAAAAATTTCTTCTGTAAGGTTCTTCAGTACAACGTGTCTGGCGGTAAGAAGATTCGCGGCTTGACGGCCGTTTTCAGCTATCGACTGCTCGCTAAGCCTGAAGACCTGACCGAAGAAAATATCCGACTTTCACAGATCCTTGGTTGGTGCATTGAAATGGTTAGTTCCAGAAAGATACTTAATATTTTTTAGGAAACAGGTTAAATTTTGTTCTAATAAAACGTTTCCCTACCCAAATCAGTTGCAGGCATTCGTGATCATGTGTGATGACATCGAGGACAATTCGGAAATAAGGCGTGGCAGGCCATGTTGGTATAAACTGCCAGAAGTAGGACTTCGTGCAATATCCGACGCTTTGCTGGTTGAATGTGGCATCTATAATCTTTTAAAGAAATATTTTTCCCATAAACAATGTTATACTCAACTCATCGAACTGTTCCACGATGTAAGTATGAGTTGCTGCCATCCAAGGACCTTTTTTTTTACTATTTACAGAAGGGCACTTTAACGTACTGTAGTTTTTCTTACTCGTCGTATTAGCAAGTGTTGCAATCGTGGAAAACTTTCATAATTGAACTTACTTATTTTGACGTTCTTTGATTACGAAAAAATATAATACCAGTCGGTATACTTTACTTGTCTGAAATTCAGAACCTGAACTGTACATACAGGCCAAATCTATTCTCTTCGAAGTCGGTGTTGTAACCTGATACAATTGTAGAGAATAAATCTAGCCAAGAGTTGACTAACACTTATGTAGTTTGGCAAAGGACGCTCTACTTCCAAAAATGGATTACATACAAGGCTAAAGACATTAATAATGCTTATTTGGGGATTTCACAGCTTTTTATTTTTTTAAATCTAAAATAAATGTTTCAGGCAACCTTTAGAACTGTTTGTGGCCAGTCACTTGATTGTAATACAGCCTTGTTGAAAAGTTTTGGTTCCAGGTCAGTTATTTTTCATGAAGTTAATGTTAAAATTTTAATAGTTATTATTAGTAATACATTGTAAAAATGCAGATATACTATGGACCGATATAACAACATAATTCGATTGAAGACATCCTACTATTCGTTCCATTTGCCAGTAGCCGTGGCCATGTACCAGGTAATTTCTTTGCTTTACTTACTTCACTTACTGGGTCTATTTTGACTTGGAGGCCACTTCTATCACGATCTGAATAGACAGCACTGGTTGAGTTTTCGCCATTGTTGCTTTTCTAATGATAAGCGGGTACTGCAACATAAACTTGACGGGCATTGTCAGCTCGGGCAAGTGTATCATTTTAATATGTTGGGTCTGTCTCGTCCATAGTATTAAATTTATAGTTAAACCTTATACAACTTTCCTGCATTTTTAGTCATTCTGAATTTTATGAAAATCATTATGTTCTTCAAAAATGGTATAAACATTAAATTCAAGTAGGGGTACGCCTATTATTTTTATTTAAACGTTTTAAAAGTGCCATTCAGGAAGTGTGATTTTGAAGGAGTTGAAACGTCTAACTTCTCTCTTGTGTTATGTTTTATTACAGAAGATTTATGTAACTTTGAATTTATTAAAAATTCGAAGCTAGAACTTGGAGATTTGCAGGAACAGATAGTCGTAAGATTGTTTTAATTTAACCGCGACAATATTTAAGGTCTCATTGCAATGTCGACATGCGGACGGTGTTCTCTTCTTACAGACAATTCTATACATCATTTGACTGCTGGCTGAGAAGACCTCTTGAAAGAGAAAATCTGGAAGCAGCATGTTTATTCAAAAATTGTATAAATAAATTCGAGCTCGGATCCTCGGCGCCCAGAATCCAGTGCACCACTGAGCTAATCTATTCTCTTTTTATTATAACTTATGCAATCAGCACTAAAATTGTGAATTTTCAGGCTGATATACACGACCCTGAACTGCATAGACAGGCCAGATCTGTTCTCTTGGAACTTGGACGTTACTTTCAAGTGCAGGTAATTTTGCATTTTATTTTGCATTCGCTTGTGTGTTCATTTAATATATACAGGTTTTTACTGTTAAATTCCAGGATGATTTTTTGGACGTATTCGGCGAGAGTGACGACACTGGCAAGATCGGAAGCGATATTCAAGACGCCAAGTGCACTTGGCTCGCAGTAGTTGCAATGCATAAAGCCAACTCTAAACAACGAGTGTTATTTGAAGTAAGTCATCATTAGTTAGTAAATATTCTGAAGATTTTGAATAGGGAATCCCACAGAGTTGGTTTCTAATTAGGAAATACTCTATTATTGGTTAGGCGCCAGGGTACACAAGCGGTAGACTTGTAGTCCGCAAGCTAAGTGGTGTTATATGTCTAAAGTCTTAGACATAAAGGCCTTAGCTTAGAATTTATTCAATTTTAAATAGAATAGATTTTATTTCTTTAAAAATTACAGCAATATTTTAAAATGAGAAAATTAAGTAATGTATGTTTCTTTTCCCCCTCCTTTGAGACATCTGATCGGTAGCAGCCCGCTTGAAATTCATACTCAGTTTTGCAGAAGGAACTATGTGAGTGCCTCCAAAATAGAAATTATATAAATTGAGAGTTTCCGTTTTGCCGCTTACATTTAGCTTCATCCAAAATCTATTCCATCAACTGAAAATGTGATTCTAAAATGGCTCCAATGATTTTATTTAAATCAATATGCAGGACTAAATCATCTTACTTTTCAAATGGAGGCCTCGACTATTGTTTTGAAACATTTTACCAAAAAAATATATAATTATTTTAGCAAGTTGCACATGGAATTGCAGGTCAAACAGATAGTAAAATGCAGCAATAATGCAATGTAGATGTACCACCTACTTATTGCTCAGGGGATCTACAACATTTAGCTTGCCCCTAAACTGTTTGGAATGGAAGCTTTCTAAAAATTAGTTTAAAAAAAAAAATGCACTTTTTCACTTCACAAAGTTACTGCGAATGCTGTCAGTAACGGCATGTGTCTCAAGTTCTCTGAGGTGTAAGTTGCAAATCTACAATCGTTCAGATTAGTGATTCCAGGGTAATTGAGATGTAGTAATAAATTCATTCCAGTTGTCAAGTAGAAAGTTGACGATAGTCATGTTGCAGGAGTGTTACGGCTCACAAGATCCGGAGAAAATAGCCGCTGTCAAGAAGCTGTACGAGAAGTTAGGGCTGCCTGCACTATACGCGGCCTTTGAAGAGGAAACCTACAACCTTATTTTCACCCAAATCCAGCAGCTCAGCCAAGGTCTTCCGCATGATTTATTCTTCGCTCTGCTCGACAAAATTCACAAACGTGATAGATAAAACTCTTAACCGCTATGATTTATATTTTCATTATATTCATCTTTCATTGTATATTATTCTTGCATGTACTATATTTTTTATTAATTCATCGAGTTTTGTATATTGGTTGAGGTACTAGCACAGTGTTTCTTCTTTAGTTCTAATGCCGAATTTAAGTGCTATTTTGTTTTTCATGTTGCGATTTCGAATTTGACCTTGTCTATTGTCCCGAAAATAAGCATCACAAATTTGAAATGATAAAAGTTGAAAATGTGCCCGATCTTAATTGGCTGCTTTTTTACGCAAACTAATGAATACAACGAAATCAAACAGTGTAAACGTTACTTCCTTTTCTTCAAATTTCGATGGATGGTCCGTTCTATTCAGTAGAATGTATTCTAAGTTACGGAATTACTAAAATAGAGAAGAGAACGTGTTAAAATATTTTTGTATAAGGTTCAGCTGTAGCTTTCGTGAATAGCAATGGTGCCCTCAAATTAATTTGTCTTGATTTACGTCCTGATGATGATTTAAAAATTAGAGCAAAAATTTATTTCAGTTGCTGCGATTCCATATTTATACATAGTGGCACCCCTTTAGACCAAAGAAAAATGAGTCAGGACTTTTTGTACATGTATAAATTTCTTTTTTCGAGTCTTGCTAATTTTAAAAGTTTTTTCCGTAAGCTTTTACGGGTTTTTAAGCTTCATATTGTTTATTTGTATGTGTTCCTCTATTATGTAAGCAGTTGAGAGCTTCGTTTAACGTTTTACGGGTTTGTACATTCCTGAATATTTTGCAGAAATAATGAAAGGTTGTGAATTCATAATTTTTCCTCAAGTATGTATCGTATTATTTTGTTCTTGTTTTTATCAGACCTATGCCTTGGGTATTTGAGTGTTGTTTCAATATTTATACAGTTTGCTTGTCATTAAGGTTACCAGTTTCGCATTTATAATTTCCAGAGCATAAGTTTTGCACATTCTAATGACCTTGTGTCCCAAATCAGTATTGATACTCCTAATCCGCAAACATTTGATCGCAGCATAAAGTAGATTTTCTTAAAAATCAAAATTGGGCGAATGCATGAGTTAGAAGATTATCAAATCAAAAGAAGAGGAATGCATTAAATTAGTAAAAATGAGGTTAAATATAAATACATTTGGACTGAGAGCTTTTGTTGAGGCTGTGCCAAAGGCTGAATTCATAATGTCACTATTTGTAAGTTTAAATGGAATTTAATATTCCTCGCGTAAGAAATTGTTTACGGAATTTATAAAATATAGATTATTTTGTTTATGTTTGTCTACAGAGAAATATATGTTATTACATTATAAGTAAAGAAAATAAAAATGTATCTTGTACTTAGCGGTTATTAAAATAAAAAAAATATTTTTGCAACGCTTGGGTTTTATTGAAGCCTTGTTCACATTAATTAGGCAAGCGCTGGAAATTTTATAGCTTAGTAGATACATAATAGTAGTCTTCAATTTTTTTTTGTAAAATTGTGTTTACGAAGTTGTATTTTGCAGAAGTGCATGAAAGAAAAGAAAAAACGGGTCTGGAGTAGTGGGTCAAACGGCATCGTATGACTGCGTCTCATGAGGGTTTATTGCAACATCCGAAATTAAATTAATCAGCGCACATAGGCAAGCCTCATGTTTACAAACAAACTATAGCTACCTGAAGGGGCCTCAGTTCTGCTCATCGACGTGGGATAGTCAATGCCCAGGTGCAGGAATCTCGTAGTGGCAGAGAACGTTTAGCTAATATTTCTAAGTAGAGTTAAACCAGCAATGATATTTATCAACCACGCTCAGCAGGCCCATGTGATCTTCTGGACTCTGGTCAGCAATTCCACTATAGCAATTAGAACCCCTAGTTTCCTGGTTAAAAGCAAGTCTGTTGTTAACTTTAATTCGAGACCCTGATGGACTCATTCGCCTATATTTGGCCAAGTGGAATTTGAGTTATACGCCTTTAAATAATGTAAGGACTTGCAAATTTATTTTGTTACTATATATATAACCACACCACCGGAGGGTTCCCAGGACATTGGAAAGGTTTGCTCGAGCCGTTTTGCAGCCGACATCGTCAGACTTCTTATTCCCGCCAGTTTCTCATCATACATGGCACTCAGTTGAGGAGAGCATATTGGAATGTTCCAACTATTAATTCAGACCGTAAAATTAGAAAAAGAACAAGATTAATTCCTAATGGTGAAATATCTCGCTGTAGAATTGCTATTTGAAATCGATCTGAATGAAATTTAACTGGGAGTGCTTGCAAAGGAGTTAAGAGGAAGAAAGTTAATCTGAGAATGATCTGATTGACCGCAATGTATTCTCGAAGCAGCATTTACAAATGGGACTACCGTAGCAATAAGGAAGGCATAAATCGGTCGGTGGCTCGCTTTAGGATTCAGTGCACAAAGGAATGGAGGGGATATTTGCAAGAAGTCACTTGAGAATCGCTGTGCAACCGACACTTGGAGCTAGCTCCAGTCTAGTTCACCAGGCATGAAAAAAGGTAAGCTGCATTCTACTCTAGTTTATCATACCATTTCTAACTATCACCTTGTGTAACACACATGACTGCTAATGGTTAACATTTTGACTTACACATTTTCTGCAAGTAGTGAGTATATATAAAAATATTAATTTTTATGCCAATTGCCTTACAAAAATCTACTAGAATGAATTTTTTGGGCGAAATTTTTTAAATTAATGTAATAGGCACTAAATGTCTTTACATTTAGTGTGAATAAAAATTAGAAAAAACATTTACACAGTTTTAAAGAAATCTAACTTTTTTACGAGAAAAGTAGAATCAAATTGTTCAAAATTCGCTAGCCTCAGATTTTGAACGCGAATGTGAATCTTATTAATATAATACTATAAATAATCAATAAATAATGTAATTTAGCTCACAGAGAATTAATTCTTAGGTAGGAGTCAAGAAAGTTACAGATTAATGTAAAAATTCTGAAATAATAAATACCAGTATTAATAGGAAGTAAAAATACAGCAGAAAGACAAAAAAATGATCCACAGTTATCACTTAGATGCATGATTAATGAAAAATGAGTTTACTAACAGAATAGGTTAATAAATCTTAACTTCAATTATTATTTTGACGGGAACGCAAAAAACTTTGATAGATAGATAGTGTTTTTATTTACAAATTTACAAAATACAAACAAAAATTCATGTACAAAAAAAAACTTTTATAAAGGTGTAATAAAATAAACAAAGCTTTAGCAAAAATGATCATTGCAATCGCTGCGCCTAATATATGTATAAACTTATACATAAGTTTCAACAACTTTTTAAACTTTTCTCTTATTGAACTTAAAACAATATAATAATTAATATGAAGTTCATCGTGAGCGAGCGATCTAATTCGGGCTTTAGACTGCTTGCAGAAACATCGTCTTCCTTTAGAAGATACTTAAATCTCATATTATTTTTCCGAAAAAAGAAGATTGGTGTCTATAATAGATATAGAAAAGAGTTCGGTAGAAATCATCTTTTCAAGTAATTGCGATGGTAGTTCTTTCAAGTAGCTTTGAATACCCATAAAGATTTGTTTTTTTGGGTAAATGTTCAGAAAAATCTATTCCGATTTGATTTTTGCAAAACAAGATTAAAGTACTGAAAAATAATTAAAGACCTATCTCGCCAGAGAACAGTTATTCTTTTACTTTCAATAACTTCATCAAAAGCAAGCAGAAACTAAAAATGTAGCATCCTGTTAGGGGAAAAGGTTTAATAATATGATGTTTATTTAACTTATGGTCGCACTGTTTTGCGTGAATAGTGCAAGCAAAACAATTAAAACTTTTTTTTATCGTTGCTGAACAATTTTAATTTTTAATTTTTACATAGTCAAATACCTTGACTGACAGCAAATAGTAACTTCACACTGAATTAAAAGAAAGAATAACTGTAAGAAACAGATGTTTATATTAAACATCTGAATCTGATGTTAAAAAAATCTTTGAGGATTAAAAATTTGTCACGCTCGGCGAAAATTATTATTTAATAACAATAACAAGGCCTAGACAATGACGTAAGAAAGCGAAAATCTGCTCAGAATATGAGAGAGAAAAGTGTTGCTGAAGATTATGACCCGGTATATATTATCGGTGAACCGAAGATCTGAACAGACTATACGAAGAACCCAACATAGTTCCTTGTACTAAAGGTTCGGCCATGTTGAGCGGGCGCCCGGGTACCAAGCAAAGTTTTAAATGGACACCTGAGAGGTACTGACGTAAGGTCGACCCAGAATAAGATGTTTAGATAGTGCAGAATGTGATATGCGAAAGGCAGGCGTCAAAAAGCCGAAGATAAGGAAGACTGGCACCCTCTAATGAGGTCCAGGTCGCACTTTATAACTGTGGCTATAACTATAATAATTAATAAATAAATAAAGGTATCTTTGATCTTGGTGTACGAAGTATGCGAATATAAGTCTACCACTTCAGTTCGTAACTAATTTTCCATAGAACAATTATTTTAATGGGGGTTGAAAAAAAGCAAGACCGTCACTTTGCTGTTGACAATGTTATTAATATTAAAAATAGTTGACTGTGACTGAAATTATTGCTCTTGGATAATCAGTAGTTTATTTTTGAAACTTGATCTCACGCAATATTATCAAATACGCGGCGTTTGATATTGTTTGTACAGTTGGAGTTATCAGCTACATTATGTTTATACTAAGTACTTGCTATAAACAACATCTCGCTGGCAAACTAATAAAATATCCTTTATTCAAGATATGAGCTAATGAACATAGACTTTGCAACCAAACAGCGACAACCCCTGGTCTCTCTGGCCTTGAGAATGGCACACTATTGAGAATAAATTTTCCATTAAAGTCAATCTCAAAGCCAGTCAAATATATTCTTCAAACTGAATCAATTAGGCAAAATATTAAATTCTTATTAATTTTTATTATTCTCTTATTAATAGTAGGATTAAAATAATTTTAAAAAGAGAGAAGGAATTAGCTCAGTGGTTAGGGTAATACCCGGGTTCGCATCCATCAGCTGCTCTTAGATCTTCTTTACCTCGGAGTTGCTTACAGCTCTTTAATGAGACAGTAACTCTAGCCGCCCAAAACCTCACTATAGACTTATTAAAAAGCCCGTATTTTGATTTCAATAAAAAAAATCATTTTTACTTCTTATAAAAGTGTGATTGAGTGTTGTAGACTTGCTTCTTGCTAGCTGTTAGAACTCTCGCTTTTATCTTTTCGTTGGCTTTGGTGTCAAATATTGGTGTAGTTTAAAATTTTCTTGCGCAAAAAAGTTTACCACAACAGAATAAAATTGTAGCCGAATGGGGGTAAGTGTTATATATAAGATGTGTGTATATAAGATGTAGTTCATCGTTAACCGATATTTCAAAACTGTCCCAAAATTAAATGATGGGGAGTGTCTTAGGAGGATGTGCACCCCTCTCTCTATACAGCAGTGGTGGCTAACCCTAATAATCTTGTGAACCAATTTGGAAATTCATTATAAGCTTGACGGCCGCTTATAAACTTATATGTATATCTATTAGATTAGACAAAAACGTTTGGTAGCGAAAATTCAAAACAGAATTAATTATTATTTTTATTATTATTCACTCATATAAACATAGATAATATAATATTGACAATTATGAGATGGTCGAATAATATTTAATTTATTTAAATAGTGAATTATTTGTTTATCAGCTCTTTCACTTATCTCTTGCAAGTCGATCTCAATGCGCGTATTTGCTCAACGTAATTGAGGTTTTCATCCGTTAAGTTCAAGCGGGATTTATGTTTGGCAATTTTTTTTTATGAAAAAACCAATCGCTGGTGAAACTAGATCCAAAAGGGTACCCAACTTTTTGCACCAGATTTCTCAAATTAGAATTTTTCTTTTGTAACATAAGTGTTAAAAAAATCTATTTTTGATTCTGTGTTTTAGTTCAATATTACATTGTAAGTCTGTCAGTTCCATTTAGGGACAGTAAATAAATTTTGTAATATTAGGAGGACTCTCGCGGGCCATAAAATAATTCATGGTGGGACACATGTGGCCCGCGGACCGCGAGTTGGCCACCGCTTCTCTAGAGTAACTACCATGTTCTCTAGAGCAATACACTAGTATTCACTAGAACGGAAGTTCTTCAATTTTCTGATTAATCTGACAGGTAGTGTTCGATCAAACCTTAACTTTCTAGAAATAAATTTGTTAGCGCTCGGCCATTTTTTAGTACAATTTTATTAAATTCTTCTTCTTCGTATGGCATATCCGGTTCTCCGAGCGTTGCCCATCACTTTCGCGAACGCCTCTCTATTCTCCGCCGTGAAAGAGCTCTCCCGCACTCCGTATGCCTGTCCAGTTCGTGTCGTTCCTCAGCCAGGAATACTACTTCCTCCTCACACTGCAACGTCACACAATTCGTCCCTTCATAATCAGCTGGAGATGACCATACTTTTCAACCCTCAAGATATGACCAAGACATTCGGCCTCCCTGCTTTTGAAGGTGGTTAACAGTTCCCGTTGGGTATTTGCTCTTGCAAGAACTTCACAGTTGGATACCCTGTCTTCTCATGTCTTCTTATTGTGGTTATCTTGAGAGTCCAAGCCAAGAGGTAGTTCTGCATTCGCAGATTTCCCTCAGCACAAGTTTTAATAGATCTCGGCCTGTAAAACGGTAGAGTATCTCCCAAGAGATCTCTGCAGTAAGTTAAAGTCAAGAATATTCACGCCTAGATATAATGTTAATTTTCGTTTCTATGTTTTACATGAACAACTTATTTTTGTACCTCTGTTAAATAATGTGTTATTATTTATTGTATTCTGGTAGCCTCACCATCCAGTTTCTCATCATCCAGTGTTTCATCAACTCCATCGCCTCACTTGTCGAATGACAGATCCTGCTTCAACCTGTCTACAACGCAAAGTCCATCTTTAAGTCTGTCCTCGGGCAACAGGTCTATCCCAAGTATCTCTTCAGCTTCATCACCATTCTCATTCAACTCTTCAGCACGTTCAGGTTCCAGTCTTCTGCTGCCATCGAGCTCGTCTTCCAGTAACTCAACGTCCTTGCGCATCAGTTCCACCACATGTACCTCTTCGGTTTCATCACCATTGTCATCAAACTCTACAGCAAGTTCTGGTACCAGTCTTCTGCTGCCATCATCCAGTCATTTGTTGTCCTCGCGCAAGAGATCCACCATAAGTATCTCTTCGGCTTCATCAGCATTCTCATCCAACTTTTCAGCACGATCTGGTCTCAGGCTTCTGCTGCCATCGAGCTCGTCTTCCAGTCATTCTCTGTCCTCACACAACAGGTCCATCACAAGTATATCTTCGGCTTCATCAGCATTCTCATCCAACTTTTCAGCACGTTCTGTTCCCAGTCTTCTGCCGCCAACGAGCTCGTCTTCCAGTCATTTACTCTCCTCGAGCAACAGGTCCACCACAAATATCTCTTCGGCTTCATCAACAATTTCATCCATCTCTTCACCACGTTCCAGTTGCAGTCTCCAGCTGCCACCGAGCTCGTCTCCCAGTCAGCCATTGTTCTTGCGCAACAGGCCGTCCATAAGGTCCATAACTTGTACATTAACACCGCGCGTTAAACAATCCGACTGGATCAAACGTAGCAGAGACACATTTGATTGGAACAAACCTTATACTGCTAGGGTTTTGAAGGAATCCTTGATTAGCGCTGACTACCATAGTGAATCTCACGCTTCCGCATTTATCAAACCATCGCATGGACCTATTAAGAATCGTTATATCTTGCGTAAAAATAATCCTACAACTCCTTATGATTCTAGCTCTGATAGTGGCTCTACAACATCAAAACCTTCGACGTCTGAGCATTCTGGTTGGACAAGTTTTGACCGATCAACTGATAAAAAGAGTGGTTGTACAACTCATTATGGAGATTCAGCCAGTTCTACTGTTCCTATTACTCTTATATTTGGAGGAAGCTCTGGATTTACAGCTGGTGAAGCTGGTAACAAATTGTTGATTCTCTCAGAAGCTGCAAAATTTATGGATGACCATGCAAAAAAAATGGCCGGAGGTAAGTATTTAACTAGTAATCGCATTGCTGGTAGGTTCCGTGCATGACAATACTGTGATGCAGAATGGTGTGAAATCACCTAACTAAATCTTTACCTAACTTAGCCGACTAGACTATGTATTAAGGAATATTCAGAATGTGAATTTGGTTTAATACTCTATCCTCCCCCTGATCTAATTGCCCGTCTAACTAAAATCTCTAAAAATTCAGTCTTAACCATTCTTGACTGGAGCTTTCTGGTCAGCATCTGCAAGGGAACTGTAAATCTGCGCTGGTCTAAATTTGTTTCAGAGAAGATGTAAGTGAGTGAGCATCGATTCTCTGATTGAGTATTAATCACTGTAGTTCTATTAATGGTAGGTTAAAAAACAGACTGGCTATAATACCTATAGTTAAGAGTTTATTTTAAAATGTGAATTGGCCAGCTAGTTATAAGTATTGCAAGAAATACGCTGTTATGGTTCAGTAGACTCCATGTTTTGCATTGGGCTAAAAAGATCATATATTCACCTAAAGTTACTTTTAATAAAAGTCCAGTAAAAAAAGTAATTGGAAAGTAATCGCATGTTTTTTCAGGCGGGAAACACGTTCAACTATTGATTAGATGTCGAGGTCTGGTACGGAAGCACTTATTTTACTACTAAATTTATTTTCTAACAAATAAAAAGTACTGGAACGAACTGGGGATCTCCCTCTTACAAATCCACGATCGTGGCCACAACACCAACACCCACTCTTTTAAGATCTAGAATGAGATATTGTTTAAAATGCCCTCAGTACTTACCTAAATGTTGGCCCTAACAAACTACTCTTCTCTAAAATGGGTCGTAAATCCTTCTTAACTTACCTATTTTACTTGTCTACCAATTATAAATCTTAATTTTGATATTTGCAGATGGCCCTGACAACAGTAAGCTACTAATGCTGGCCGATGTTGCATTATGTCCAGAGAAATTCTCACAAAGCCCTAGTGGGGTATTCTTCAAGGACCAATGATTGCCTCTTCAGAAGACAGATCCTCATCAGGTAAGACCTAATAAAAAGGGGCAACAGACAGCCGCGTTTGCTGAATTTTAACCCTTGGCAAGCTATTTAAAATTGTAAACTTTATACATTTTTTGCTTACTGATTTTTAAATTTTCAGTAGTCCTCAAATGGCTTATAGTGGACATGATTTAATGACTGGCACACATTTTAAAACCTCGTTCTCTTCAAGACCTAAAAAACTACATAGTGCCTGCGTTGTAAACTTATATAAATCACATCAAATAAAGGTCTACTTGGTTAAAGCAAAATGTCATCAAAGCCTGTAAGTTGTTTATTTTGCGAGAAAGATTCCACAAGCAACCGGTTTTCTTCAGTAAAACCATTGAAGCGCTTACAAAGATCATTATCCTAAATGCGATATTAAAAGAGGCATCATTTCCATGCATTACGCTGAAGATAAGGAATAAATTTTCAATTTGGAACGTAGCGTGTCCAAATTTAGCACATTAAATTTTAACAGTTCACGCTTGCATTCATGGAGAACGCCGGTAATTGACTAGTTTGTGCAATAATGGTTTACGCCCAAACGTCCCTTTTGTATTCTTAGTATTAAACTTGAAACTATATTGAAATATTATAATTAGTTAAAGGATCGGTGCTCAATGGCAAGGTCATGGCGAGCTGGCTGAGGATTCATGATGTGCAGCGTAACATTCTTCGCTGCAACCATGCCTTGGATTCTTACTTTTACACAGCGTGTATCGCGGTAATAATTTCTTTACATATTTTCAGCGACATTCGCTGCCAACTGAATTGGTTGACTAATTTGGGATTACTACTCAGGATCTCTAAGGCTAACTTAAATTTTCACTAATCATCAATAAATAACAATTTGCTATTTAAACATTAAAGACAGCCATTAATTCACATTAGCTATAAATATACTTCTGTCCTAAGTATTGAGAACATGGTTGGATCCTCAACGCAAGACAATTCAAAGATTTCATCAATAACATTAATATTTTCCATCATTCTCACCGATTTCAGATTTTCATCCATCTTCTGAGATGGAATCACATGAAATAGTTTGATGAAAATGTGACAGAAGGCTTTAAAAGTAGAAGTTCAATTTTTCTGCACAAACCAAATGAATGAATCTGATTCTAAGGATATACCTCAGCCGGGACCTCCATCCAGACCGATTTTACAACAGCGACTAATCGTACCAGATCCACATCCTTCATCACTCCACTTCCATTACCTCTAAAAGAAGGTCAAAACCATCCACCCAAAGTCACATTAGCAACAACCGTAAGAACAAAATCAACAAAGGAATTCACATGCCTTCTAGGAGACCGGAAAATCACGCTTGCTGCCCAGTTAGGTATACGTGGCAAGAGGGTGGTGAAAGCAGACAGAATGGCGGGACCAAGCCGCCAACAGGTAGTGTTGGTGTTAATGACAAAGGCAGTTGATGCGCCAAAAACAAAAAAACAGGTGGTGTTATTGATACGGATTCTAATTCTGACTCGGATGATGAGGAAGGAGTAGTCAGGGACAGTGGTAGACAAGCCATCGATCGAACTTTGTTAGCTAGTGATCCACCCAAACCTTTACCCCAGTCACCCAATCAATCCTGCATGAAGTCAAAGGTCTATCATCTTCGGGTGGTGCACCAAATCTACCGTTTCCACCCTTTGCTGACGAGAAAAAAAACCTTATCATTTCTTTCGCAAAGAAATTTGAGTCTTTGGAATAAAATGATTAATAATAATTATTATTAATTTGCTATTCTAATTTTTTTATTAAGAAGTCCTACTTTTATGGTTTAAGCAACTCCTCTGACGGTCGAAGACTTTTGAATTTTTTCTTGGTTAAAAAGAGTTTAATATTTGTATAAAAGTGTAAATAATATTTATTTTAGTTTTAAAGATTATTATCATTATTACTTAATGCAAAAGGGGTAATCTAAGCTATCACGATGTCTTCATACACACTTTCTGTATTATAAATATTTTTAAATCATTATACTGTAGGTTAAGAAATAATCAAGCTAGCAAAATAAAACCACCAGTGAATTATGTTCATTGTTTATGATATCCTTGAACTACGAAACTACATTTGAGAAAATTGATTTGAACTTACAACTTTTATTAAGGGCCATCTTTAATCTTTGGATAATTATTGACGAATCTTTTTTTTTCTGAATTTCTAAGTAAGATCAGATTTAATTTGTTAAGTTAAGAATGAGAGGGTATAACCAAATAAGTATACCGCAAATATCTATTTCAATCTATATCCTTATCGCATTGTCCTGCTTTTCAATTATACTAACACAATTATGTTTGAGCAAAAGGACAAAATGAAGTGATGTTAGTGAACCTGCTACAAATTTCTTTGAAATTATAGATAAGTTATAGTTTAAAAGACCCAATGACAAATAGTTTTTCTGACATACAGGTACTTTTGATTCCTAACGTATAGTCTTCTGATGAATATGAATATTTTCGTGAGACTATGGTTGGAGTTTGGAGATGATTTGCCTGAGCCTGAGTTGGTTGATTAGTCATAAATTACTTGATATAAAAAAAAGCAGTACTTTTAGAAAGATGATCCTTATAATAACCTAGGGTTTTGGAAATTTTTTAGATTTCTTTAATCACAAAAGAGCACAATGCACAAAGAGCATGTCTATTCGAGGTACGAGTCATGCTGCTAATGGGGTTTCATTCCTTTTTCAGCCGTTGTGACAGTACACGTTGCGATATTTGGTCGGGGTCAAGAAAAACAATTTTCTTTAAGAAATTGTTGGTTCGACCAGTAGCAACATCCAGTAGTAACATCAAACCAATAATCTCTTAGATTAAACTGTTTCTCATTCTCAGTTTGAACAAACTTTGCAGCTTTGGAACTCATAAAAACAATGTTGGTGGAAGCACATCTCGCAGAGAGTTTGTAGGGATACCCATGAACATACTGAACTATTGCCCAATGGAGTGTGGGTCAAAGGTGTGGCAAAAGGCCAGGTAAGCTTCTAGGATTAACAACAATGCTTAGATACCATCAGAAAGGCATTTAAATTACGATACTTGAATTAATGCTGGTGTCAAAAGTGACAGATGCTAGGAATAGTAAAGTAATCGCCTATTTTTTCAGGCGGGACTTAACGTCCAACTACCAATTAGGTGTCGTGGACGGAGGCGTCTAGCAAACATACTTTACTATTTCTCATTTTTAAACATTAAATAAAATCCAAGGCCTATGACCGGGAATCGAACCCAGTACCACAATACATATTAGCTTCGCAGGTCTCGCCTCTAACCGCTCGGCTACCGTGGCGCCTGATGCTAGGAATATGGTGAATACTTCTTTAATCAAGCTTCTTACTCAAAAATGTAATTTAAACTCCAAACATTTGAGTAATATTTAGTCTTACCAACTTAGTTTTATCCAAAAATATATGAAAAATTTTCGAGGGAGAACAATCCATTATGTAAAGAGGTAATTCCGGCTGATGATTTTCTTCAAACACGATTTTAGCAATAAATTTTACCTTCTTCAAAAGTATGTAACAGTACAGTTCAGAAAATCGAACCCCGGAAAAAAGTTACAATTAAATTTATAGATCCCGCTGTGCTTGTGTATATAAAATTAGTAACCCATGTTAAGAGAATACTCGTCGAGTTGTTTTCGAGAAAATCTCAAAATACTAAATAATCCATTTATTGGGTAGCCTTTCCGGTCAGCAAATTTTCATCTAATTTGGAAATTTAGTTCTACATTTCATTATTATTATTATGCAGGTGGCAAACCAGTAAAATAAATAGAGAGAAGCCTAACTCCCATAAGTGCCTTTATTTAGGGTTTACGGGAAAAATGTTTCACTTACAAGTTATAGATTAACATCTTCATTATTATTATTTATGATTTAAGGAAAATCAATTAAGCAGAAAAAAAACTGAAAAAAGATTCCGTAAAGTGATTCTATGGACCACCAATTTTGACCAAAACTTTACTTAACTGAGGTATCCTCTGGTGGTTTGATAAAAATATTAAATTTTATCTATCTGCGATAGTTCGTTATTATTTACTCTGTGGTGAATGATAACATATATTTTAGTGAGTAACGGAGACAAACTCTTGAAAGACTAGCAACTTCTTCAAGATTTGGTCGATAAGCATTTTAATGAATAGTCGTTTCGTGGTAAGCGAAAAATTTGAATTTTTTTATCGTTGCTCTCTGTGTGGGGCCATTTCAAAACCTGTATAATTCAATTTTAGTATGTTACCTTATTATTGGTGTTAACACAATCTTTTTTTTTGTTTCTATCACCAGCAGACTCTCTTTTATTTCATACCAAGTAATATATATATATATATGTATATATAATAAATATATATATATGTATATATATATATATATATATTTATATGTCAACTAAAAGAGTTTGAATTTTAAATAATAATCATAATGACATAACTATAAACTAGTCAATTGATTCAAAGCATACGTTTTATGAGTTAACGGTGTAATTTCAGCAAGGCTTTCAAAATTCTTCATTCATGTGGAGGGGACGTTTTCTAATAATTACAATCATTGGTTGTGATTAATTTTAAATAAACTTTTTAGAGTTGGTTTAATTTACTTAATATTTTGATAGCTTCCGACTAAATCCGTTAAAAGTTGTCCGGATAAGGCTCTGACAGCGAGGTTACAACATGGTTATTGTTTTTAGGGGGAAACGACTTGTATTCGAAGACTGCGTGCAAGCTATAAGAAAATTTGGTTTTTAGAGGCGAGAAATTCCAAAAATAGAATAATGGGTAAGATAAATTTATTATAATATAAAACATAGATTTAGTGATCACTTTACATATCAAAGTATTTTTTTTTATATCCTGGGATTAAAAGCTGTGGGCAAGATATTTTTCTTTTCCCGTTTGTTCCGATATTGCCAAAACCTTTTAAAAATAGGGGAACAATATTAATTGTGATATTTATTTAAGAACAAGTAGAAAAGAATTAGAAAATTTGCCGACAGTACTTTTTTTAAACCTTATTCAGGTTACTTACTATTTATTGCAGAAGACTTTTTTGAGAGCGAGAACAACCAAGACATACTAGATGAGGCGTTTGTTGACATTGCGACCACCAGGGTAAAGTATTTCAGAACATGCAAGAACTTAGTGGAGAAAATAGCAGATCTTGAAGACAAGCTAATGGTACGATTTGTGTATACTTATTTAACCTTGAGAAATACTTTTTCCCTGGAATTGCGTGCCTCTACAACGGATTTCAGTTACAAAATCTACCAATTCTATTTTCCTGAACAGTCACAGCAAGTCGCAAGGTTTTAGCCAAGTAACCACATGTGGTACCACAAGGCTTCTGGGCATGCCATAAATTGGTGGCTAATTATTTAGCTGATGTGACTGTGACATCGGCACAAACAGATTACGCACCTGCTCATCTGATACACAGTTCTGTAAGCCTACAATGAAAAGGGAATGCTGCGCCTTGCCAGGGTCGTCATTACCTGCTACGCCTAATCCCTGCCCAAAAGTGACAGTTTTTCTATTGCAAGCTATTAAGAAGCAATTATTGTATTGTTTTTGTTATAGTAAAACTTTTCAAAAAAAAGCTAGTGTATCAAAATTTGCAATTAGTGGAATGTCATTTTTATTGAAAAAAGTTATTGTCTGCTTCAGACTAACCAGATATCTCAACTATCAGAACAGAGCCAAGAGAATGTAGAGGTGATAGAGGTACCTGAAGTCATGCTGCCAAACTTATCACGACTGCATACAACCAACACTCGAAAATTCAACGTAAGGAACAAAAAATATTTTTTTCAATGGTGCTGCAAACATCTCAAAACTTTAAATTTTCAAAAGCTGCATCACATTTTTCTAAGTTTCATGATTCTACATACATTCTACTAACCTGTAAGCAAGAATTATTTTTGTTATAAGTCCATTCCTCAACCTAAAACGAAAAACTATTTTACCCACTGAAGATTAAAGGGCTCTTTTAATCAAGAGCTGTAGAATAAATAATAAAAAAAAAACGATAATACCGGCAGAGCAGTTTATTTGAGCTACCCTGCAAATATAAACATTTTTAAAATCATTTAACTAAATTTTTATGTTAAGATACATAGGAAAAAATGAACACATCAATTTCTCCAAATGATAAAATTGATAATTGTATCCCATTAACGGTTAAATGTTTTACAAAATGATAGCATTCCTTTTTTTAAAACCGAACACATCGCCTCCGCTTGCCCTTCCAAATTAACTATGTCTTACAGCTTAAGTTCGCACAGTTCCATGAGTGTTTTAACAAACAAAATACATTCAAATTCAATATATATATATAATATATATAACTTGAAAAATGTGCTTGATCTTATGTAAACAACTGCTACATGATTACTAATCAATTTTAAATATTTGTTTTTTACCTGTAAGATGATTATTTCCTGGTTTTTTTCTTTTTAAGTTTAAGTTCTGTTATGGTTGTCGACGCAAATGTGTTAAACATTAATGAACACAAATTTCGTTTCAGACCTATGTATTTCTTTCTCAAGAATTCCTCGCAACATGTTTTACCTTTCGTCTTTCTCTCTATGCATCCGTTCTTTTGCGTCTTCCCAATAAAATTTCGTACCATCAGTTATATTGATAACTGATGGTAACCTTCAAACATCACTCGAATCCTGAATTGTGATTTACCTTAAGAATTTTCTTTCTATACTAGGACAGTATTTGACATCTGTTTCTTGTTTCCCAAATACAAGTATAATCCCTGCTTACGAAAAACTGAGAAGACTCGCAAGTCTTCAAGTACTTTCCAGTTTTTTGATTGTCTGTTAACTTTATATGCAAGCTAAGAGATACCCTTATCACTTTTTTTTTTGGTGAAAAACATTATGTTTGACAGGATTTGAGTCCACGTGTGGGCGAATTGAGGAAGGTGATGGAGATTGTGGATCGTCGCAGGCACATTTATGTGGAGGCATTCTCTGAGGTGAGTTAGCCTGTCAACTATTTTGGTGTAGTATGCCCATTTTTTGGGGGTTCTAACATAAGAGCTGTGTTAGAATAAAACGCACAAACTAGAATAATGTGGTAGGATGTTTAAATTTTAAAAACCATTTAGTTTTTTTATGGTTTTGAATTTTTAAGAAATGGAAGATAAAATCTAAGCTTTAATTGGTGAGCCTAAACCAATTTTTCAATTTTTAAGTGAAACTGTGCAGATTTTTGTTACCCCTAGTTAGTATCTAAGGAAAACTAAATGTGTGTATAATAGTTGCCTTTTTTTTTTATGAGAAAGTTGTGTGAGTGTTTACCCAAGATTTCTTCTGTTTGCAGGTTAATTGCACAAAGTCCAAAAGTGGTTCAGTCACAGAATCCTGATATGTTATGAACGAAATTGGGTAAATTTGTTGTTTAATAAAATATATTTTCTTACAAAAACTGAATATACTTTATTTTGTCCTAATAAAACTTACAATTACATTTACTTTGAAATGAAGGCTGTATCATTTGTTTTACTTTTGAGTCACTTAAATCTTACATAAATTTCATAGTATCACATTAGTAAATTCTTCTCACATATAGTGACTACGAGGAATGTGTGCAGTGTTGGAAAATCAAAAACTGCTCTCTCTCTCTCCCATTTTCGTTTCTGAAAGTAACTGTGTACAAGTTTTACTTTCTCTGACCCTTTATGAAAGTTATTATTGCAATCATTGCAGCTTTTAAAATAGGAGTTTTTAGTAAAAAAACATGTTTTAGGTCCCTAATCACGAAAAAGCTGACTTTTTCAAGTTGGTCTATGTGATCTGTGAAACTCAAAATAAAAAAAAATTATGTTAGCTTTTAATACATGGCTTTGCTCAAATAAACAAAAATAGCTCCGCTGATTACCTTACAGTAAATTTCAGTAGCTGGTTTCCTCTGCCACAGTCTTTTCTACAGAGACGGAAAGATAGCTGTGGGATCAAGACATCCAAACTAATTTGGACGAGAAGTTAGTACTTTCATGAAGCGATAAATGCATTTGGCCAGTTAGGTACAACAAAGTCTTAATCCTTTCGACTACCTGTAGTTATTGTACTGCTTCTTTCCAGGACCCTAATTTAAGAGCACAAAACACTAAAGAAAGTGTTTGTCAAGTCTGCTTAAGAAAAGTTGGACAGTAGTACCAACGGATTCTTGGACACGGCGGAATTCATGTCATTGAAATGACAAACTTGCGACGAAAGATAGCCCTTGCTTTAATTCTAGCTCATCTGTGAGCTGTGTACAGACATATCAAGGAGATAGATACTGACACTGCTGCAAGCAATTGGAGTATCTTGATAATCCTGGAGTAGCCAGTCCAAGCTGCTCAGACGTACATTTCTGCATCGAAATTCAGCGCCAATATTTAAATCGGCTAAATCTGTATCCCACAGCAACATGTTCCTTCTGCGACTTTTACAACGTCAGACGCACAGCATATTATGTGTTACCACAAAATCATGAAGTGACGTCACTACAAATATACGGGAAAGAAATAATTACAGGTTATACTGATCAGCTGAAAACAAAACGAAAAAGTCTTCGCCTCCATTAACCAAAAGAGGTCGGACATTGTGGCACATTCGACAATCAGTTTTGGGTAAAAATTGATCAGTCGGAAATTTTCTTTAATATTTGAGAACAGATTCCACAAATTTACTGTAGTTATATTGCAGTTCGTTTAAAAGACTAGTAGTAAAAAGTGACAGTTTCTAAGAGCTAATAAAGTACAATCGCCAGTCAATGATTTTCTTTTATCTTTTTGCTCAGGAAATTGCAAAATCCAGGAGACACGTTGTGAATAAAACTCCTCCAGATGTAATGTAGAGAGGCGCCAGGCGAGCATTTCAACTATCCTTTTACGCTTTGAAATCCGGTTTTCTCTAAATCCCAAACATGAAATTAGTACGACTCTGAATCATATCAGCTAATGATGAGGGCACACATCCGTGCAAAAGTCAGATTTTAAAGCATAAATACGATAAAAAAAAAAATCAAAAAGTAAGAAACACGTACTTTTCACCCATGTTTACAAGGGTATGGACAATCTCCACCAATGAAGTTTCACATTTTGACGGATAAACAATAGTTTCTTTAAGAATCAACAGCTACCTAAACACATATAGAAGTGTTTTCACGAAATATTGTGTGGTTCTAAGAATACTGTTATAATAAAAACATTATTGCTAAAATGAGTTCTGTCTACCGTCAGCCGGTGTTACCCAGCTTGGCATCTAGCAACCTTGCTTTCCAGACTCATCGGCAGTACACAGTTACTTTTACAGACCATATCTTTATACTACGCACAATTTAACAATAAACCCTAGCTAAAAAAATTATTTACACATAAAAATTCACAACACTTGCAGAAGTTATATCTTAGTTGTAGGTAATGCACGACATGTTGGCACTAGAGGGCACAGCCGCTACCCTGTCTATACAGATAGCATCATGGCCACAAATCAAAGAACTCTGGAGTTCTGGAGTAAACTTTACAAAAATAATGTCATGATCATTCCATGAGCAATTCTCGGCCAAATTTTAAAATACAATGAAAACGGTACAGTTTTCTATTATGTTTATTTATATTTTCGTTAGCATGCTAGTAATGAGTTTTCAGTAGGAGGTTCAATAATTGGGGGAAAAGCGACCTGTCTTTACAAGAAAAGCACAAAAAAGGATGAAGACTGTTTCTAGTAAGTAATGGCTCTCGCATGGAGTTAAAGTCGACCAGAATACAACCCCTATGGTTTCAGCAATTGTCTTCTCGGAAGAATTTAGAAATTAAAATGCACTGAATAAGGGTGGGTGATTTAAGAAAAAATAAATATATGCAACTTTTTCGTTAACCGCAATTAAACAATCGAAAGGGAAAATCCAACAAGAGAAGTTTGGGTGAAACTTAGTTATTGGAAAAGAATAAATTTATAAATAAACAGGTGATACATTCATTAACGGATGACAAAAGACGTGTTCTTTAAAAGTTAGCTAAAAGAATAAAAAATGAGTCAGATGGTGGAAGGGATCGTCCTCAGACCAAAGGATATCAAAGATAGGTTGGTGTAACAAGTCGGTAGTCAACATAACAATATTCAGTAAGTATTGAGCTAACAGTGATACGGTCAGCAAAAGTCCAATATTTGCTGTCTGGTTTTTAGATTTCAGATCTGGAGAGAGAAATCCTGCAAATTAAACGATAAACGAAGCAGTAAACTGGGGAAGCCTCGCAAAAGCTTACGAATTTACACCTTACGGATTTAGAGCAATATTTCCCCACTTGGGTTGGACTTTTAGGATCTCTGCCGTGTGGACTATTTAACTGTGATATCCCTCACATAGGCCTGCCGTGAGCCTGTTTGGACGGCATCGTGCTTCTCTTTAACAAAAGTGTTTGAATTTGAAAACTAAATCGTTACCCTTTTATTACACAATTTATTTAACAACTATTTCCTGTTTCTTAGAAAGAAAATGCAGTTCAGTAAAAAAAATTTTTGATTAGAAATGTTTAAACAAAATATCTTAAGAAGGCTTGAGTTCAACGACGAAACTCAGAACAACTTACAAAAGAAGTCTTTTATAAGGTCGCCTCGCCTGAAATAACCAGACGAGATCTATTTGGTAGGTGATCACTTGGTGGTTTCTTTTGTTGAATAGTTAAATTACTGGCTGAGCTTTGTAATTTTTTCAGATTTACGGGAACTCTATTTTAAAAGGATTTATATTGCTTAGATAAGATGTGTGATAAAGCTTGAAGTACCAGCTTCAAGATTGGTGCAATGTTTCCTAGTAGACTAGTAGGAAGGTAGGCTTTTAAGAATGTTCAAGATATCCTTACAAAATAGGACTCAAAATATGCCCAATTTCATGGTTACTATAACTTAACAAAAACCACCCATTCCACTTATTTGATTGTATGGAATTTAAGAATGTTCAGCAAGGAACTTGATAAAAACAGTTCAGGCTGTTTCTGTCGGTAAATCTGTCTTTTCGCATTGAATCTTGAATGGTTCAATTCAAGCTTTTTGCAGAAACAGAGCTCCAGAATAGATTCATGAAAATATCTGAGGCAAAATTGCAAATTAATTGTTAGTAGTATCTTTTGTAAGTTGTCCCAAACGATTATTTATTGAACATCAAAATATCTACATCACAAACATTATTAGGCACCTTTAATCTTATTTTTGTAGTGATTCAATAAAATGTGCTTTCACATTTTACAATAAACAGCTAAAATCATAGGTGTGCTGGATTTAAGATACACTTATGTACGAATTGCATATGATCTAAGGTAGTGGTATCAGACCAGAGACTGAGGGCGGACCACAACTGTTGGGCGAAATAGATGTACAGAGGATAAATGTCCTCCTCAAATGCCCATGTATGCCCTTAAAACATTATGTCAATTCATTAAAAAAAAACACCAAATATCACTCAACTTTAACACTTTAATGAAAAGATTTTCATTAAAATTCCAAGTTTTTTTTTTTGCTATCCTTTGAACTTGATATACATACTTCACGCAGATGGATATAAAATATATATACCTTTATCCATGAACGGTTTTTGGGGTTCTCGAGGAGAGTGGTTTTAGACTTTCTTCAAATGTGCTTTCCAGTACATTATACAATTTTACCACCTTTAATACGAATAAAATTTATTTGATTTGTAAAAATTTGGCAGATTCAAAGTACATTTTAACTAATTTATTTTAATTTTTTAGGTATCTTATAGGAAAAAGATTTTTTTTTTGAAAATGTGGCTAGGTTTGCATTGGAGGAAAATACACTGATTTTATACTTTGTAATACATTATATTTATCTAGTCCGTTAGTATTATTTGACTACTTTTTCTGAAAAGTACTTTTAGAGGGGTCTAGAGGAAAGGGATGATTTAGGCTTTACTCTTCTCGGATTTTAGGCATTGTTACACTAATTTTTAGTACCGAACGCCACTTCAACCACAAAGTAGCGAATTACTATAATGAACCTATATAACTGGAGAGATATGCTTTAAGAAAATTTGTAAGAAATTTGTGAATTGCTCTTCAAGTAAATACACTATAGATTTGTATTTCCTAAAGTAGCAAAGAGAGATAAGAAAGATGTTGGGAATAAAGTAACAGCAAACCAGGGATCCATACTGCTCTCTGGCTTCAACTTCGACGTACATTACATAACACATTATGTTTGATAAAACTAGTACTTTGCACTCCAAAAAAAAACAAAAAAAAACCAAACCCTCAAGCATTCCTTGAGAGTAATTTTTACTCGAATAAAATATACCTAGAATTAGTGAAACTGGGCTTCTGACCCGTAACTTCCTCTTCATAATTCTAACCGATCAGCTTTCTTATTTTTTGAAAGTGACACGCACCCAAGCACGCCCGGTCAGTGCACCTACTAAAACCTTAGTCCAAACCTAATTTATTTTCCAAAACTTTCTGTCAGGAAGTGGTGCTTTTCTATGTCCTCCTGAGCTTCTCCAATTACCTCAATATCTTAATACTGATTTTCCTATCACAATTTAAAGAGTTCCACCTAAGCTATCGACCACTCTCTCGTTATCCGCTTTTTCATTGCTATATGGCATGTCTAGATCTCTAATTAAGCTTTGAGTTTTTTGTCTGAACAAGGCCTCCTTATCTTACATTCTAACTAATTTAAAGCTCCAACACGACTTTAGCTCAAAGCCTTGAGCGCTGTCGGACTATTCGAAAATATTCTCACCTCTTTATTATGATAAATAAACTCTGTCAACAGGAGCAGCTTTCAATGATGCCAACTATCTCAGCCAAGAAAACCGTTGCCAAAACCCCTAAGGATACTGGATAGCACCCAAGCTCTACTGCCAGGCAAACTTTTTCCTATTGTCTTGAACCGTCAGAATGATTCCAAGTCACTCCTTCATTATTTCTTCGTGGGTGCTCTCCCCCAAACGACTAACTTTATAGCGCTTTTTAAAACCCAATTTCGAGCTACCCCTTTCGGTTTTCCATCGCTGGACAGTGAGCTGTAAGAAACTCTTAGGAAGAAAAATCTAAGGGCCAGTTGGAAAACATACTATTTAAAATTTAATAGAATTTAATGTTATTCGCCGACTACTCAAGTCTGACACCACTATAGTAGAGTCCTAAGGGAATGTTATAAATTTTTACTACTTGTTTCTGAATAACACCAGGGCTAATCCAGATCATGGCAGAGAGTGCGATCTGCTTCCATGCACCAAAACATTTTAAAAAATGGCACTACATTTTTAAATTTAATTCTTACATTAAAGTTACTTTTAAAACCAATTACAATATTTTGCTATAATTGCAGAACAGGGAGGAATAGTTCTCTTAAAATTTCTTTACAATTTATATAAAAAAAATTGTAAAAACTTCTTACAAAGATCACAATTCTAAAATAAATTCTACATAGAATATAAAATAAACTTCTTCAAAATAATATCATTTAAAAAAAATGAACTCGACAACAATACGAGTCAAGTTTTGTAATTGTCAATATTTGATCGTCAAACTTATTTATACTTTCATCAACTATTTTTTCTCCCACAGCTTTTGCTTATTTTCAAGAAGTAGGCTCTAGCATCAATTTTGACTACATCTTGCTGAAATCACAACTCGCTGTGGTTTAACCACTAAGCATCTAAACTGTTAATATTGAGACCATCTCCAAAACATCTGGCCAAAACTCAAGGAGGTTTTTTCATACATCAAAATTTTATGCAGATTCATTTTAATAAAACTAACTCTTTAAAACATTCCAGTTCACCCCAGAATTCCAATTAATAATGACTGTAATCTAAAAAAAAAAAATTATTCGTATAAAAGTGAATCATTGACCAGAGCAGGGGTACCATATGAAAAAAATTCCCAATACATCCTTATAAAAAATAATAATAAAAAAGTTTAAAAATTCTCACAAAAGTTAATGTGAAAACATCTACAATGAACAGGTGAGAGGACACAGCTAACAAGTTATTGAGAAATAAAATAATAAATAAAAATAATAATAATAAAATAGAGGGTGAAGAGCGGTTACATATTGTTAATTGTTATAAGTAAATTGTTGGAACGACAAAAGTACCTGAACAAGACAGAACGATCACAAACAAAAAAAATGGACTACCGGAACTACTGCCATCGTCTGACTGTAGATAGGAGCAGGGGCTTGGATTAAATTCTGGGTCCGCATTTCTCTTAACTACATTATCAACTCCTATTACACACCACTGAGTGAATCTTCTTTCTTTACCTGTGCTTCAGTAAAACAAATAATTTATCAAATACTAACTAGGTCCTTTTTGGGTCTCAGGAAATATTTAATTTCTACCCTTCTAATGAGAAATAATTCGTTAGATAAACAAATAGGACTTAATTTAATTCCTTGATGAGTTGATATTGAACAGGTGTTAGAACTGTTTGTATGTTCTAAATTCAGCAAACTTTATACAATATTCACACTCGCAAATCATTATATTAAAAAATTCCTTTTTAATTCTGGAGGGACCTCAAAACATGTATTCCAAAGGAAAAATGCAATCTAGATTTACTTTGAATTATTTTTCCCAGCAACGCTAGTTTTGAGGACCTCTGATTATAAGAAAAGTTACTAACAAATAAGTAAATAAACTGGATAGTGATTGTCAATCATGTGCTCTGACTTTAATACAATGGAACGGTTCTAAAACATTTACCATATTAATAAAAGAATTCTGTTTAGTATCCACAATTTTACAATTTGAAGGATAGCAGTGAGACCCGAACAGTTCAGACTCTACTGAATCCCTTTCTAATTTTTCAAAGTTTTTAGATGAAAACATTCAATTTGGTGTATTATTAAATATACCTACATACGCGGATCACATTTGTAACTTCTTTACCGAGGATGTTCTTTTTTTATGAGATTCTGAAGGCGCACTGGAACGACACGCTATTCTCCAATTGCATCAGTTTTGCTGAGCGAAAAAGGCCTTGATAACTGAATTAAAAATATTTGCAGTCATATCTCTGCTGACTTCTCAGGTCTTTTTGCGCCCTCCGAAATGAGTTAAAAGTTATGTCCTAACTTGTCAAAGACCGATTTCTGAACTGATTTAACTTCTAGGACGGAGACGTTAAACCACTGCATACAAAGTACATTTTCTTCCAACAAGCAATTCTTATAATTTATATATATATATATATTTTTTTAGATTGGCTACACACACTAAGCGCACAGAAATTAATCTGAATAGCCTAAGCTGCTTGGTTTCTTAACTACGCTCGAACCTTATCTATATATTAGGAATAAAAGTTGTCTCGTTGCTGGTAGAGCGGCAAAGCTGTGACTGGTGACAGGTCGTCCAAGTCCTGTGGCTGCGGTTCCTCCTTCAGCGGGAGACACGCCATTGCTCGCACTAGCATATTAAAACATTAATATTATGCTAAGAAATGTGAATTGCAGTCTAACGACTCCTCTATCCCCTCAGGAAGAGGACAACCACTTCTTCAGGGGTCTCGGTACCCTGCAGATATCCTAATCTAACAAATCGAATAATAATTACAAACACTCACGCATTACAACCAGGGCCTGCAGGCATAGCAAATGCGTGCAACTATTTCGGTTAAGGGAATCTACACAGACTCGAGCTCATCGCACACACTTATTTACAGACATACATTTACAGATATCTGCATTTATGCTCAAACACTGATACATTGGGAAGTTTCAATACAAATTATTGGTAGCTGTGGATTGTGTTTATATGGCTACTTCTTTTGAATCTAAAATCTAGACTGCTTAAGCCGAGAGTCAAGTGCGGCCCGAGGAGTTTGGCGGTGTTGTAAAGTGACGTATTTTACCGCCCCAACCAATATGGCAAAGCCCCCGACAAAAAATTAACGATTTTAGATGGAATTATCAACCATTATTTGTCCAATGCTAAATTTTAATTATTTTAATATTAGCATTCATTCCATTCTTAACTAATCATATGAAACCACGTTCTTTAAATAAAGGCACTATAATTTATTTTTTATTCTATTCTAGTCTATAAAAAAAAAAAAAAAAACTCAGACAGTTATATATAGTCAGGTAGATACATCACTGCAATCAGAAATACGTGCATTTCATGCATTTAAGCAAAACCTCGCTTTGTTTCTGAAAATTATTGACTATCGTGCCAACAGATTGCAACATCAGCGCCTGATTTTTTCGGGTAACCGTACATGTAATGGCGATATAAACAGAATGCAAGCTTAATACTGTGAAAATAATGTATCGATTAAAGATTAGTACACTGCACCGCTTTGTTTACATATAACAAAAATACACTTCTTTGAAAACTGTAATAAGGCACACAAGTGCCACAGAAGACGTTTTGAGACTTGAATGCAAGACGTTAGAAAGTGTCAACCAAATGTCTAAATGAAAACTACTGTGAATCATCTGATTATTAGACCATCGCGACACACCTCTTCAGTAATCAAACAATCTGGTTTCAACAAGGAAGAAAATAACTAACATTATGTTAGTTAAAATAATGAAAGTTTCGCCACTTTTGTCGTTCCGTGCAAATGCACGCGTTGCACAATTAGTAGAGCTGGTCCAATCTACAGCTAGTTACCATCAATAATTTTATTTTTTAGCTCAAAATTTCACTAAACAAATAATAATAAAATTAAATTAAATTAAAAAAAAAAAATTAAAACACACCTGTTAAAAATGAAAATTCAAAAAACCCACTACAGCTCCTCATATTTAGTCCTGGCTGTATGAGGAACTTACACCTACAAACATAAGGCAAAAATCAAATATAATCAATACGTGCTAGTATAAAAAGAAATCATAAACTAAAAATAATTAAAAAAAACACACACACACAAATCGGCAATTAGGTTACTTAATATTGTAGTTTTAATTCAAGTACAATCAAAAACAGAAAAAAAAAGTGTCCTTTTCCTCTTTTTCTCCTACTAAGTAGACTATTTCTACACATGTTTGGTTCAAGTTCATTAGCCAGTTCAACTAGGGAGCTTTTTTTAAAAAGCATGACTGTGTTTCATCGTTGATCAACAATTATATGTCACTACTTGAGGAATGTGTATTTTTTGGTGAAGCTACAAGGGGAATCTAACAGCAACATGAAAGTTCAGTCAAACACAACGACTAAAATTTCATACTAATATAAAATACATAAAAAGTTTATAAAAAACTATATTTCGTTTAATTGAAAATGATTCTTTTGTAATACCACACATTATTCAATACTTATTCAAAAGTTGGTTGCACTGAACCAACATGAACATTTACCTGGTGAGCTGTATTCTACTGTATAGTACAAGTACAACTGTACCTGTAAAATCTGAATCCGCTCTAGTTAAAGTGGCCACAAATTTCTAGTTTAGTTATTACAATTTTCTTTTGCCTATTAGCTCTTCAGTGGCGCGCTTATTCCATGAATGTGCTAATTAATTTCCGTAAGAACTTTCTTAATTTTCAGCATAAACGCTGAAATTTTGCAGGTCGTGAGCGTTAACACTACATTAACGATAAGCGAAGAGAAGATTGGGAAGAGTCAAAAAACAAAAATTCAAGTTGAAAAGGCCATTTTTAATTAATAACTTTTAAGTTCACCGTTATGAAACTAGATCATAGAGGCTAGTGCCACTTGATAAAATATATAACCAGTGAAGCACCAAAATGCTAAATTCCAGGAGAGAACTGAGGGTCCAATCAAATTGTTAGACGCCCTCTTTAAACGTTTCTACACAAACAATATATACTAAGCACTCATACACACTAAACTTAAAAGACCTTTTAGTACTCTAGACCGGCTAAATAGATCAGACGTCCTCTTTAAACGTTTCCACACACAAACAATTAATACATACGCACTCATGCACACTAAACTTAAAAGACCTCTAGACCGGCTAAATACATCAAAATTAATTAATAACTTCAATCAACTTTGTAGCAAGAACGTTGAAAATTTGCAGATAGACGGTACAAACGCAGCACGTAGAATGTGCTAAAACTTGGAGGTTGTCATCCAAACTTGACGCGTATAATTTAGGACATACTAACTTCGTACGAGGAACAATGCATGTTAATGTGTTTAGTGCGTGAACATTTCGGATTCTTAATGTATTCAACATGAATTTCTTACATAATTGCGTTAACACTGCTGCTGTAATCCTCAGCACGGAACAGCAATTCAGCTTGTCAGACAGGTGTAATGAAGCATAATCAGTGAGAAAATGTACCCGAGTTATGGTATACCATCCTGTGGTCAGAAAAGCATGCTAAGAATTACGTAGAGGATATTGCATGAGTCAAAGCTCTAATCAAAGCATTTCTCATATAATATTCTTCGGGGGTAACATTAAAATCCAAGCAGCAGGTAATAAGGAAGTCCAGCCAAGAGTGGCTAAGGCTGATTGTTAGTTGAGATCAGTTGTAGTGCGAAGTATTCTACTCATCGCAGCACTCACAAGAGAACCCAAATTTCTCAAATGTGTAACAAACAAGTCTGTACCTGCAACTATTTTGCTTTTCTCCATCACTTCTTGGGCCAGAATCTGGCTGAGTTGCAGTAGGTGTTCGCGGTTTCGTTTCTCTTCTTCTACTTTATCTTTCAACGGGATACATTTTTCCTCGTCTTCATCTAGGTCTGAAAAAAGTAATACAAATTAACTGACTAGAATACGTTTGAAGAGTTCCATAATTAACCGCTTTGTGTAGGAATACATTTTGGTTCAACTTGATCCCAGTTAATATCTAAATTCCGTTTCAGATGATGACTCAAGTTTCGCCATATTTGGAACAGCGAAATCTTTACTGCTTCGCAGAGAAAAGTCAGATTAAAAAGTTCTGCAAGAAAGTGACCCTTTATATCCATCATTTAACTATAGATAAATTTCTTCGATCACTACTTTAAAGATAAACTGAGAATTTCACTATGTTCATTTATTAAAACTTCTACAAAACTATTATTTCTAAGATGCAGATCAAACAAATCAAATAACAGGGGCATAACAGATCGCCGCAATACATCACAGGATGCAAGGATAGGCGCGGGCGTCCAAGGTTAAGATGTACTGTGGTAGTGTTTCGATTCCTGGTCTTGTATTTTACTTTATTTGATGTCATGAGAATTTAAATACAGTTTGCCAATTTGGCATGCTTAACAGAACACTGAGCAAGTGTTAGGATCTAGCAGAATAAAGAACATATTTTGAGAAAGGATCCTAGAACAGACTCTAATCTCTTGTAATGCTGCTTATATTTTTTATTTCAATTTGAGGCAGACGAGAGCCGATAGTTAAAAATCACTCACGTGTTTATATTGTTGAACAACTTTTAGAGGCTTGCCTTTAAGCAACCTTAAAGTAAGAAACGTTTACCTTGATGTGTAATTGTAGCAGTTTCTGTGAGCATTTTCCTAATGGCTGTTGCTTTTCTAGATCTTCGAGCTTTTTCTTCGATTGAAGGTGGCTGATCATCCATCTCTGGTATGTAACGTTCTGGTATAACAATCTTGCCAGGGGCACCAAGTAGACGGTCTATGGTCTCGTTGGTGAAAGTGTCCGGCCGATGTAACGTGGACCTGACCACATCCGGCGTGGTAAGGCGCGGCCTTAGCACTCGCTCCATATCCAGGTCGTCCCTCGAGCTGCGCTGAAAAGTATAAGCTATCAGTAACTCAGTCGCGCAATATGGAGGTAGTGTCTGCTCTCACTTATGACAAGGGCAGCCTTTTCTTTCTTTCATAGGCTTAACGCCAGTACAGACTAACATGAGATTTACCTGAGTATACACATAATGTTGGGTGGAAATTGAAGGTCCTGACACTGTGTGATGTCGCCGTTTCTCCCTGGGCACCAGTCTGCGTTCTGTCGTTCCCAGACGTCTCCCTTGCCAGGCTACCTCTTCAACAATCCGTCTGGCAGTTTCGCTTAAATATACGGGAGACAACTGTGGCGATGTGACAATAGCCGATGTGTCCATAGAGCTGGGTTGATCCAAGGATTTCTCTATGGGCAGACTTCCACCTGCTGAGGCTCCACACAGAAGATTACCCTAAGAAACGGACACTTTAATCTAAATCATACCAAAATGAGGAATTTTGAGAAAACATTTGGCTTGCTCCTAAAAACGTTAAGTTAAACATCAAACCCTATAAAAAGAAGCATTTTGTTACCTTCAACTTGTTCTTCCTAACAATGTTCCTCACAGTGTTGACAGAATCTGATCGCGGAGCCGGAGGAGTTGGTGGCTCTGTATATTCGTTGATACTGCCTGCAGATTCCAACATCACTCGGTCGAGGCAAATCTTCTGCAAAAATAGAATAACTCTTACTTATTACAATAAGCTATTTAGTAATAATTAGACAAAGTTTCTTCAAAACTTTGAATTTTTTGATTTTCTACTAATTGCTAAAATTATTGCTCTTATACTTTAGTGAAGAATTAACGTTTTACTTAGAAATAACACGTTTTGAGATCTCCTACTTCATAAACAAAACATTTTAGAAATGAGTATCCATTTGTCTGAGTGTAGTTAGCAGTATTGAAAACTCGATTTCACTGAGTTATTCACTCAGTTATTTCGTGGAGTTAGCAAAGGTTCAGACGAAGTAAGGTGAAAATCCAAGCGGAAAGACCAGATATGTTTAAAACCATTCCAGAATAAATTATTATGAGCCCAATTACTTCTTTGCTATGGCTGCCGTGCGGTGGCGCATCTGCGGTTACTGACTTCTTGGTAGGGGTGGTGCACGCCACTGGAATACCTAGGTTGCCGCTGCGGTCACGGTCCCTTTGTCTTCGCTCCGACTCCCTCTTAACTATTCTCACTGTTTTGATTTCTTGTGGCCGATCTTTCCATGACAGACCTGCAAAAAGGATGAATTAGTAATAACTAACGAACTAAAATAACTGGATACTATTTTATGAATAAGGCGGAGTCACAATTCGGCCATCAAAAGAGAAAGGGAAAGCTGTAAGATGCAATGCTGTTCTTTTGTAAAGAGAACAGTACTAAGATAGTGTTAACTGGTGGTAATTTTATATGTGATCTGGAGAACATTTACCATGAGACCTCTTCATAACATCCTCTTCAGTATCGTAAGATTTGTACAACTCAGGACTTCTGGCCAACAGCGTACAACTCTCTTCTGTGAAATCTTCAGGATAGCCGCCGGTCTCACCATAGCTCTCTGTTCAATATAATCAAGATACAAATTAATGTAGTAGAATAATAAAAATCTGAATTTAAAAAAAAACGATATACTCTCATTGAGGAACAGCGTGAACCCAGAACTCACTCACCAATTTTCTTTGAAACTACTTTCAAACATTTAACACGAGATTGAATTTCCCTTCATTCTTAGGGCAGAGAAGCAAACATAGTGGAACTCGATAAGTTTTTTTCGAATAATTGGTAGAAAGTTACAATGTCTAAATAAAATAAGAAAAACTGCATGAAATTAAAAACTTAAAAAGGAATAAGTCCAGTTCCTTTAGAGCTCAATAAATAGCACTGCCATCCGCAAACATTCACACAATACACTGCTTAGGGCCAGCGAGACAGTTGTTGGGTGCACTTTTTGGGTTGGACGTACCCAAACCCAATCACGTAGTCATTAAAATTAAAGCTAACTTGAATACTCACACGAATTTTTGCCTCTATCACGATCAATGAGCTGGCTTATTTTACATCTTTTAAAACTGTTCCTATTATTACACTAAAGGAACTTGACTTCCTCCAGTATTTAAGGACGCATTAATTTTTAAACCACTCAACAAAGTTTATCAAGAATGTTCATCAAGTAGTTACAATAACATTCTACTAATTATTTTGTACATCCCAGATATTGTCGTTACTGTTCCTGGGTAATAAAAAAGAAATTAATGCATCGTACGCTGATGATTTTGTGAATCAGTGTTGACATAAAGTGGGGAAATATAGATGGTATGCTGTCTTGGCGAAGCTACAGTTCCGCTACTAGGCACTTCCGCTTTCTCACTGTCTAGATCAGTTTCTATCCACATGTTGTTGACTGGCTTCTTGGCTACATTCCCGGAATCTCCTGAAGAAAAAACAAAATATTATCACCCAACAGTTGTTGCTAGAAATGAAATAAACATCGTAAACTAGCTTCAGAGATGTGCAGCTTGGGTTAAGCTGGAGCAGAAGTATTTTTGGTACAATAATAATGGACATACACATTGCTAGACAAGCAAGGTCCTCATGAAAATATGGACAGTCCAATCGTCCCTAACAGGATTCTACAACCATTAGTTATTGAAGAATTACTGAATACTCTCACCGGAATAATGATGCGGCGAAGAACTTGGAGGACTACTGCACATTTGCTGGGACAATGAATTGGACTTCTCGGTCAGCTGACTGACCTGGAGACTGAGTTCGTGTCGCTGACGTAGTAAATTACCGACGAGCACTTGGACTCGCCACAGTTCGGACTCCAAAGCTGCAGTTCCGCCGGCCATGGCAATACCTCCACACAATCCGTCAGTTCCACCAACACCTGACCGCCTAGACACTTGTAACTTCTGTCTAAGCACAACTAGTTCTTGTTCTAGTCGGCCATTTTCAGCCACCGTCTCTTCCAGTTTCTGAAAAAGAAATGTTTTGAATAAGCGCAAAGTATGTGCACAGTTATTGATATGAAGTGCAGAGAAAAGTGGAGATGTATTCCAGGAGAAATTCGAAAACTTCCTTATAAAGTACATTAATACCTTTTGAAGCATCAATGGGTGTTTTTCTACATTAATAGTTTTGTACAAAAACAGTAATTTTCATTTCTGCTAGCAATAACCCAAAACTAGCATCTTGAAGGCATTTTCCCTCGCGTTACAAAATGCGGTTTTAAAAACAATATTTGCCCTAAGAAGTAACCTAGGATTTTTAAAACACCCATCCCTGGAAGTTGTATAAAAACTATGAGTTAGGTTAATGTTATTTCAAAATGATAAAATTATAAACACAGTCAATTTGAACACCAGCACATGCAGTTAATAAATAATTGCCCTCTAATTGTATCTGAAACAATGAAAACCTTACAGTAGAAAAAGTTATGGCCCGGATAAGAAAGGGTAAATCAATTATACACTAGGTACATAAATAATTAGGATTACTTTGTTCCTATATCTATCGAAGAAATTATGGACTTTTTAATTTTATTTATTGTTACTTTGTACTTCAAGTATAAGAGGCTATTAAGACAGAAGTATAATTTATTTTTTATTTATTTATTTTTTTTTTTTTTTTGGCATTGGCTTTTTACCATACAGCCACATAAATATATAAATGTTATGTATGAATATGTAAATATATATATACATACCTTGGAGTTGAGTGCTAATATTGAACGAACCCTAGTCAGTTCTCTTTCCAGCAAGCGTTGCTGCCTCCGGTACCACTCTGTCTCTGCCGAGTTGCCATGCACTGTCTGAAGTTTATTTTTAAGGCCACCCAATGCTCGTTCAAGTAAACCCTGCAATAAATGTTGGTTAGTATCTATTGAAGAATATACTGAGTAGGAAAAAGAATGATCCTGGGCATTCTGAGCCTAGCCCGAAATGATTCTGCTTGAACCGTTCACTCAACCCGAGCCCTTGTGAAGCTTAGCAAGATTCTAGATTATTGCAACCATAACACAGCATGAGGTACATAATGCGGGCAGAAAAGCTGGGTAGTGTTAGGTATGTTGGCAGTTTTTCGAAACTCCAGTCTTATCCAAAAGACTGTGAATCTCTTAAGACGCATTCAAATGATACGTTGTTGGGAAGCCTTAATAGAAAAATCAAACCTGAACTCACCTTGTCTTCTTGAAGGCTGTGCAATGTTCCGGACTCCTCCTGCAGAAGTTTGTCCAATCTGTACAACTGCTCAACTTTTGCCTATTAAACATAAAGAACAAAACAGATTGGCATAAATTAACACCTCGTTCATAGAGCCTAGTTTAACTGAAAAGTAAAAAGTAAAAGCACGGATGACTTAAATCTTATTCTCCAGAATATAAACCTTCACTTTCTACCACACAGCCACCTTTCTTGATTAACTTACCATTGCTACTTCCTAAGCTCTGCGAGGTCTACCTGAGGGTAGGTCGGCTTATCATCTTTTAAATAGCTATAATACAGAAAATTTTGTCGAGATTCCTTTAGAGAAAATCTGGCGTAATATTCACACGACTTTCTCTAACTTACAGTTCTCACAAATTCTCTTCTAATTTCGAACATTTGATACATATTATTACTTAAAAAGGAATCTACGCACCCATCTCTACTCAGAGCGGTCCTTTAATCGAATTTCAAGGAAAAGTGTTTACTGTTAAACATGTGAGATTTATGTAGCCGAAATCACTGTACTAAGTTTAAATAAAATCGTAGAAGACGTTTGCGAGAAGATCTTAAAATGCAGCATTCTATTCGGAGAAATGGCATTTTCGTTCAGTCGAATTTCATCAATCTTGGAAATTCTGTCTTACATTTATCAATATTATACAGGTGGCAAACCAGTAAAATAAATAATAATAGCACTTTAGAGAAAAATCTAACTATTTCCCTCTCATAGAAGTGCCCTTAGTAAGATATTCTGGAAAAATGTTTCAAATAATAGTTATAGATCACTGTATCTACAATTAACACACTGACTTCAAAGAAAATCAAAGAGGCTGTTTTAGAGAGAACTGAAAAATCTATTCAGAAAAGTGATATTTCGGTTAATTAAAATCTTACTGTGTCCATCCTATACGAAAGTATCAAATTTGAACATTCTGATTTTTGTTTTGTTTTGGAGTTACGGTGGATACACATTTCCAATTTGTAAAAACCACTATTTTAGACTCAGGGGACCGCAAAACGGATATTTCCGATGAAAACTCAAAAAGTTCCAGTTGTGAAATTACTTCATCTTGGAAAATCGCAGTTCCTAGTTTGTTTGTTTTTTTTATTACGTTACCTGCAAGTCGTGATGATCTGGATGGATCCGTTCCCAGTCCCTGCGTTCTTCAGCCAACAGCCTTTCTTCCTCCACTTTGTGATTGAACTCCAACTTGGAAGATGGCACTGGCCGACCCTGACCACCCTGGTAAAGTGAGCCCAGTTTTACCATGTTGTCAACAAGATTCACCAGCGGCTTTCCTTTTTCATACTAGAGAAGGTGAAAGAACAGTCGAAATTAAAACATAAATACTTTCACAAAAGTGCTTTTAAGTTATTGTGCAATTATGTATGATGTATTAAGTCTAAGCGAGTGTGTGGGTTGGAAAGTCTGCTATACCGAGTACTTCTAAGCCAAGTAATAGTGTCGCACATCAGTTTTCTCCGAGGCCACTATGAGTATGCTGTGGTTGTCAGTAAAAAGGTTGAATGCTGGGATACCTTCAGGGACGCACTGTCACAAGAAGTTCCATGAAGATGCGGTTATGAACGCCATTTTCCACATGATGAGGCTCATATAACTAAATTCTTTTAAAGTGCTAATGAGACAGAAAATACATCTCTGTATTCTGTAGGCTTGAAAGAATAGATTCTTTATGAGTCGTACTAGCTTTGCTTTAGTACAAATGTCAGTAAAGTATCTAACTAAAATTGCTCCACTATATAAAGATACATGCAAAACAAGTATAAAGTTTAGGACAGCGCATTTTTTGTGAATATAACAAAAAGTGATTTGTCCAAACCTTAAAAGCTATGAATGGATAAATCTTACAACTAAAAAAATTATTACAAACAAAAATTACTTGTCGTTCAAGCTCAGTCAAGTGTGACTTCAGCTGCTCTAGGCGCTCTAGGTGTTCCACACGCGTTGTGTTGTCCACGTTAGACAGCCAAGATTGCTGCAAACAATGTAACAATTTTTTTGCCATAACTAAGTGTAAAATGAAAAATTTTGGAGTAAACACTAACATGAATTTTAGTTTTTTATTAAAATTTGGAATTCTAGCAGAGCTTTAAAAACCCTTTACTGGCAATAAGTAGCTATTTTCTCTATGCCTAAACTTCTACTTCACATCCGTAACTGTAGTGGAGTCTCAAAGAAATAGCAGGTCCTAGTTTTTAGCTCTGTTTATAGTCAAGGATGCTAACTAAGTTTAAGACGATGCGGGGGGTCTCTCTTGGACTGACTTTGGACATGTGCTATCTCTAGCTGGCCAAGTGGCGAAGACCCGACGATTTCCCAGGAGGTACCCGTTTGTCCATTGAGCTTTTGAATCTAGGACCTGCAAAAGTCACATATTCACCCACAAGCCAATGCGAGACACACCAGCCTAAGGTCACACCTGTAACTTGATTCACAACATTCTGAGTGTCTTGAATGTTATTGATTCATGTGCACTATCGCTGAAATTGAGAAAAAATGTTGACAGATCAATGACACAAATATGTGCAATAAATCTAATCAAAAGGGTGAGATGACAAGTCCAACTTTTTTGGACTTCAGAGTATTTCTGTGACCAAAATAAAAGTACTTTGAGCGCCGTTCCATCTGGCCTCAAGAGGCCGCCTTCTGGACAGTCCTGGTCTAGTAGTTTAGTTCACTTTTAGCAAATCTAAAAAAAATTCAAATAATCTTTCCTCACTTGCGCTTCGATCTCCCGGTGGCAACCTTCCATGGATTTGCAGATTCTTGCTCGCTGTCTCCTTAGTTGGATCAGTAGCAATACTAACTCTTCGTGCGTCCTTCCTAACAGTTCGCCTGCAGACAGTCTGATGTTCCAATGTGGTCTCTGTAATGAAACAATTCACATAAAATAAAAACAAACTGTTTTGTTACGAAGTCTGCAGGAAGTTTAATGCATTGTAAGAAGGACCAAACACCCTATGCTCCCCGTCAGCTATATCAGTGAAACAGTTTTTGTGGATTGATTTTGATTTTGTTATGGTAACTACCGTTGAATATATATATATATATAGTATAAAAGCACAAGTTTAGAATATTGAATAAAAAAAAGGCAGATCAACTTTACTCAAACAGCAGCACCAAAATTTTCCAACATTAAGACATGAAAAAACCACGAGGCAACACTAAAAATGGGAAATGTTCTAACAATGAATCAATTAAATCGTTTAAGTTTTAACAATATTTACAATTTAGTTTATTCTTAGAGGTCATTTGTTAGCGGTGTCCATTCATAAGTTGGTTTAGTTCTAAATGGCGCGGAAAATAGCTTAAGCTTAGAGCTTCTGGACAAGGCAAACAAACAGCTATGTGATGTAATTACTCAAGTAAAAAACCATTACATATATTAAACGAAAAACATATAATTTATTAAAGGCTGTTTTCAGAGTTAATACTAGGATGTAACAAAAGAAAAGGAAACTCTAAAAATGATATATTTTTTAATTTACTTTTATTACTTTTAATATAATTTCAGAGCCTCATAACCCGATACTCATGGGACCTGAACATTTATTGGTGTGTGCGTTGAGCTCAGAAATCCGTGCGTAAAGTTGCTCAATATATTAGTCTTGGACTAATTATTAAACTATTGAACTTCTCACGGATGTAGATTTCTGCGAGCAAGTACAAAAATATTAAGGAAGTAATAGACTTTCGAGCTGTAGCCGATTACGCTTTTTTGACACAGTAGATGGAAATTTACAAAAGCCTACATGATCTAAATATAAGAGGGTCCAGATGGATTGATGTTCAGAATGGACGGAAACTTAAAACTCAGGTATTCATTTGTACTTCTTGGGAAGCAAATACTACATAATTCGTATGATCTAAATACTGCTATCCAAGCAATAATGTCACGATTATCAATGTTAATCTGATTACTTTTGTTCAAACTGCTTTCAAATATGACTCTATTTGTAATACTTAAGAAAAGTAAGTAAAAAAAAGCGTTAGTTCAAAAATTATTTAATAATTTTGTACAATCTGAATTCCGTTCTGGAATCTTTTCTCACTTAATCTTTCATGCTTTACTTTTACATTACCTCAAAAAAAAAAAAAAAAAAAAGGGAAATTACCAATAAATTTCTTTATCTAAAAAAGATTTAAATATACATTAACCTGCCTAAATGCAATAGTGTCGAAATTAGCGCAAAGGAGCGGTTTACTCTCTGCTTACGCAAGTCGCTTCACCGCTCAACCTAAATAGTGTACATCTTACGATGGATGTTGCATCATAATATAGTACTTTGGATCATTTTCTGGTTTCAACGTTCACTTCGTCACTATTACTCATATCTTTTTTGAATTTTATCTAACTTAATGTAAACTTTGAGTTCAAAAAGGATAATTATTTAAACAAACGAACTATGAAAGTATCTAAATGTCCTACCCACTCAAAATAGTTTCACTATTTAAACTTCTGGCAGTAAGGAAATATCACTTTACCTTTAGGCTGACATTTGCTGTTGTACTATATTCACAAAAAAAGGAGTGTGTGATTTAAATATTTCTTTTTATAAAAAGAAATTGAACTTATAAGTCTAAATTGTTACAAAATTAATTGGCTAAATTTTAACTAAACGATACATACTCTACTTGCCGTCCAAACCGGCTAACGTATTTTACTAGTGCGTTATCAGATCACGGCCTCAGCTCAACAGAGCTAAGTGCACAGCTGCCAACTTTGAAAAGTATCTGCTGCCAACTTGAAAAAGTACCGGTTAACTTATTTTTTTAAATAGGAAATTCTAAAATCATTAAATTTAAGGTGGATATGTGCACTTTATAGATACTTCCCTACATGACCTGTTTATATGGCACAATTATACAATTCGTTTATTTTTTAATTATTTAAGAAAGTCTTAATATTTTTAAACACTTCCAATAAGTTAATAATATCCCATTTTGATAAATATAACTCTGTCAGTAAACATAAATAAAATCAAGTTATTTATCTAAGCAATCCTATGAAAAAAGCCCCCTCCCATTGTTTAAAATATATTTTAAACTAACAATATGTAACAGCTTTTTTAAAGAAAATTGTATAAACCTTAAACAACTATATTGAAAAATCTCAAAGTTCCTGCTAACAGATTTTTGTAAAAATAGGAATTATATAACCTTTAAATTTAAGGTGGATGTGTGCACTTTACTGATTCTGTTACTTAGTTCCCTTACTTGTTTTAATTCTCTCAAAAAATATTGCAGTAATGACTTGACCACTTTAAATACTTGCTTTAGATGCTCATATCACTCTATAGATGGTAGAGCTGTAACTATAATCATTGTGGCAGTTTTACTTTTTCTTACAATTATATACACAGGGGTCAAACTTTACATTTTACGGAATGTGGCACACTAGGTTGCAGTTCCCACTAGTACGTAGTAGGTAATTACAATAGAGAAATGTGTGCGATGCTTACTTCTTCTTTTTTTTTATTTCTTTTACGTGCACGTAATGAGGAAAATGATAGGACATCAAGTAAGCAATAGAAATACAATTGAAAACGAAATTCTACACACATTTAAGAGGAATTTTTAAAGTTTAGTTGCTAAGGAAACTGAAAAATATAAATCATTGGAAAGTAGACATAAATCGAAAATCAAAAAATATTGCAGTACTTAAAATGCACAAATATTATAAAATGTCTTACTTCTTTAGTTTCCATAGGATACTGATGATTCGGTTCATGTTGAATCTTCAAATTCTGCAAATTACCTTCTTCTGGGTTCTTAGTGTTTCCTATTAAAATATAAGTGAATAAATTAACAAACAGCAACTGCCCTCATTAATTTTTTTCTATCTATTTAATATCACAATAATGTGTTGAAGACGACAATTAATTAAATTATATCTAACATAATATAAATTTGGATTGAGATGTGTGTCGGAACATGACGTTGCAGGTATAAAACTTTTTTGTGGTTATGCACAAAGGTGGATAGCACAGGACCATTATTGAGGGATATTTTATGTAATAGTTGGCAGTAAAAGCCCGAAATTCCGTAAAAGTAGTAATAAAAGTAATTCATAATGAATTACTTTTTCATATTTTCAGAAGAAAAAACATCAATCTTTTCTTTAAATGGTCATTTTGTACCAACCGGGAATGCATTTGACCGCGATCCAACCATTGACCATTCGTCCCAGAAATTTTGTCTAGGAAACCTTCATTTTTTTTAGGGTTAGGCGTTCTTCTGTGGAAATGCAGGTATCAGATAGACTTTTTATCTTAATTTTTAAGAATTTGGCAAGTATTCATCCTCCTGACGGCCTGATGAGGTGGAGTTCATGCGCCTCTAACCTAACTTTCCTTTTTACCTTTACTAAAGCCCGGAGATCGCGGTTATCATTGTCTTTATCTCTTCCAGTTCTAGTTCTGCAGCAAATGCACTAATATTTTTGATAGTATCGGACTCAAACAGCTTCCCAGTACAACCTCATTCATATCACGCACGACCCATAAGATCCGAATTCACTAATGAATTTTGGAAACCAATGCAGAGAATGAGCTCTGTCAAGGACTTGTGCTTCGATTTTACATGCAGCATTCAGGCTTCAACCACTGTATATAGTATATATTTTTTCATTTTGACTTCTCATTAATATTAAATTTAATTACCATAAACAAGATACTGTAAGACAAAGTTATGGTTTCCAGAAAAGTTCCACAATTTTTTTTTTAATTCAAGGCACGTCAACATTTGTGGTCATTGACGCCCGGAACTTTTTTCAATGCACTTCCGGTCTCCGTTCAGTGTTCTCTCGTTACAGAAAACACTGTTTATCACTGAACTATAAGAAGTTCCTAGGAAGAAAAAATGTAAAGGCCAGCAGCTGATTCGAACGCAGGATCTCCGCGTAGGAATCCTGTATACGCTAACCACTGAGCTAATAATCCCTTCCTTAAAGAGTTCCACAATAAAATTGATTACGTCCATGGGTTTTGAACTCCATGGAAATTTGTATATTTAATTTCTATTTACTGAGCCTGATAGTTAGATTTTACCTTTATCCGGAGGGTGCACAGAATGTACATGCGCTTGAGTAGCTGAAAGCAAGGGTAGGACAGTATCCACTTGCGGTTGACGGTCTAGTTCTTCAAGCGATCTGGTCCGGCGGTCTGCAGACGATTGCCGCTCCGTCCAGCAAATGGTTCCCTCCTCGGGTGAAGTCCAAACATCGCTGGCTGTGCCTACTCGGTTTGTCTCGTCAGAACCATCCACCAATCCTTCTAAAGATCTCCAACGGCCCTGCCTTTGACGTCCGCTCTCACTTCTGCAATCAGTGTATACTGAGTGGCACTTTTACACAAACTTACCAAGGTGGCAATAACATGAGAAAGGGCTTACCTGTGCTGGTTCGCCTTGAGCAGATCTGAGTAGTAGTAAGGGGCGCTGCCATCCTTGCTCACAAGCTTGTCCACATCTTGCACATCTTCACCGTCCATATCACAAGACTGTTGGCCTTGTTGTGATGTCTCTGAAAACACTCGGCTGTGCCCATTTGTATCGCATTTACTATATTCTGTACCGAATTCATTTAAAGTGCTCAGGATATCAGCGGAGAGTGGTCTACGTTTTAACGTCTTTCTGCGCCACTTTACTGACCTTGAAAGTATAAACAGATTTATTAAAAATAAAAAGTCGATTAAGGGGCAAGTGATCCAGTTCCATCAGAAAATCCCTAAATTTTGAACTTAAGTAAGAGTTAACACAAGCTGTTAGTAGACAATTCAAATAAACGTTTAGGTGTCCTTACCCAGAACTTATTAGAAAATTGCATAGCAGGCAGTTAACTTTAAACGCAGTTGCTACTTCAAAAGATGAACTTTCAGATTAAAAATAAAATAAAAATATATGCAGAGTCTGACTATGATCTTACAATGGTTAGGGAAAATAAAAATTTTAAATTTGACAAATCCAGTTGATTGCAGAATTTGGTAATACGTTTTTACATATAAATAAGATTTTGCTACTCAGGGACGTTAACAGTAAGAGAAAATAAATGAAAATCAATTTTTTGTTTATTCTGCTTACTCATCATCAGACGTGGGCGTTACAGATCTTTGTCCGGTTGTAAGATTGATGAATGGCAATGGAGATTTATTGATGGAATCAATAGACGTGTGGAGATGATCCAATGGGGGTGAAGTTGCAGGAATTGGAGGAGGCCAGACCAGATCTGAGTCGCTTGAGTCTTGTTGATCTGAGTCCACAGGCACCAGAGTTCCTTCACATCCGCTACCTCCAAGGTAGTATGACGCTGGACGAAATGTGTCCGACAAACTGAACCTGCTCCAAAGCGACCATTTGATTATAGAATACATTGATGACTGGCACTTGAAGCTTCAGATCAAGTTTTCGAATTGTAAATAGAAGAAAAGTACATAAGCTTTATAGATGTGCGAATGGAGTTAAGAAGAGCTGTTGTACAGTAACCTCGAGTAAGAATACGCTACTAGTCTATTTTCTAGTAAAGTTAGTCAACTCTATGATGTAACCACGTATGTACATTTGCACCTTAAAATTTCAAAACTGTTTACTCACTGCTGGAAATATAAGCCATCATTTTCTGTAACTTGAATTCGTAAGTTTTCTTTCTTGAACCCGTAAGTGAGTCAAAAATTCCATGCCCTTCCTAAACTACCAGATTATTTCGGCATGCAACGAACTCCAATCATCCCGTTTTCACCCGGTAAAGATGGGAGGCATAGAGCGTTAGCTGTGCAAATCAGAGAGCTTATAATTAATTACAGAAGCGAGGATTTCATGTAGAGACTTACACATTTCTAGTCGACGTGTTCCTTGCTAGGTCATAAGTTCGATGTGGAATGCATCTGGGAAGCATGACGGCCTATTTGCAGGTGGCAGTTTATGATTGAGTGTAACAATTCACCTGAATGTTTTTTTTTTTTTATTTTGACCTGAGCAGTTTGAACCGGAGGCTGTCTCTACGTCATTTCTCGAAAGCGAAATCACCCAAGTATCTACATTTAACTCAGTCATTTTTTTAAATTACCCATCTTTCCAAGGTGTACGAAACGCATTAAAGAATTTTTGGTAACAGTACGTTTAATAATTTAAAAAAAAAACACACAAATTTTATACACCATATTAGTCAACTTTAGTACAACAATTACCTTGGTCTCAGATCTGATGAATCTAAATCTTTAGAAGCTTCATCGTCTGCATCGGAACTGTCACTGGCCTGTCGACCATGGTTGAAAGACCCGGCAGTGTTCAGGATATCCGGCAGAGTATGCCTATCGCTAGACTTTTCTCGCACCTCCATGTAGAGTGGTTCTGCATTTGTGCTGGGCGCGGACTGATGTTCTATGGTGCCCATTTTCAACGCATCCTCAGACTCAAGAGCATTACAAGGCCTCAGCTCGTGACCATTTTTTTCTAGTGGAGGTAACTTTTCCAACTGATCACTTGTAGATTCTTTTGGTCTGTGGAACAAAAGCTAGGTTGAACTCCCACACACCTTTTTCTTACAATAGTTTTAATTTACATATTTAGTTACTACACAGCTTTATTTTTATAGGATTTCAACTTTTTTCCCCCCAAATTTCAAATTTTCAATGTTAGTTTCTAAATTACAATTAAACGATACTTGGGCAAACCCATCTTTCCAAAACTTCTTTAAAATATTTCATGAAAGTAATTCACACAAAAATGAATGTTTTTTGAGTAGAGGGTGTATAAAACTTTAAAAAAAAAATCAATAATTTAGAATTAATACTCGCGCTAAAGCAATGTCCTTCAAATTTAGCAACTCAATATATACTCGTACTTAAAAATAGTATATGGATAAAATTTTACAATGCAATGAAATGGCTCATTAGATTATCCTTGAGAGATAAATGTTACGGAAAAAACGTTTAAGGCGGGAGAAACGAGCAAATCCGGTATAACGAGGGGGAAAACCTGAAATTACACACGTGGTCAATTTTCTTAATATGATAATGCAACTGCATTAATGAGAGATATGTAGAAGCCAATTCTCCCAAAAATTCTTTAAAAGACTTTTTCTGGTAAAATGTTACTAATTAAAGTTATAGAACTACATTTAGGTACTTAGGTATAAGAAGTACAAAGAAAATCATTCGGATTTTTATCGATAAAATCGGAAGAATCGGTAAAATGCACGCAGTAGATTGCACTTTTAGTTTACTGATTTTGAGCAAAAAAACTGCCGAATCTAAAATATTGGCACTAAAACCGAAGTTCAAATTTTAATTTCATGCAATTCACGTTTTTTGATTGTGCTTAATAAATTTAAGACTACTTTCTTGAGAAAAAAAAACTTTCAGGTTTAGAAGATCTCAAGATAAAAAAATCAGTTTTGAAATCTGATCAAAAGGAAACCACAACCACCTGGTTTTCCCCTCTTTCTGCGTCATTTCCACATAGGGGCTTTCATCGTGAGTTGGCGATACAGATTGCAAGGTCTCTGGCTGGCAGCTGGTGTCTGGCGATCCTTTCTTTCGAGGTGTCATTGGCATGTAGTTCTCTTCAAGTTGTGGTGAGAGCTGGATTGGAGAGGACGCAGTGACCGACATCACGCCTTGACACAGTACTGCAGCAACTTCCTCATCCCTTTCCGAATCACTTGATATCTGGCAAAATAATGCAAACGTTGAATCGAAAGAAAGAAGAAAACTGTCAGTAGTGTTTCTCATTGTTAGAATGGGAAGCATTAATTAGTCTTCAACTTCAAACACCGCCGACTGCCAGTGGTATGTTCAAAAGCTGCTAAGAAGTTGCTGGCCTCAGACTGTATCTACTGAAGGGAATATATTGAACTTCGTAATTAGTATGAGTACACTTGGTTTTTTTATTATATTTTATTTTTTCTGAATATTTAGATGACTGAAAAAGAGAACTTCTTCCAGAGCACAGCGCATGACCACAAACTTTCCCGTTTTTATTGATGAAAGACTGAAATTTTAATCTGCCCAGAGTACATCCCAAACTTGGCACCCACTGATTAGCATTCCATGAATCAATTTTACTGATTAAAAATAGCTATTATTTATCAGGTGAAACCGGGTAATGGAATATGTTCTACAGATGAAAATAGAATTTTTGGCTCACCAATGTGTTCAATTTGCGTTGGTAAGCTTAATAAGTAAGTGAACGCAAAAACTGGTTAGTAATGGGATCTTTGTTACAGAAGAGCTAAAACTTCACAAAAATTAGTTTGTGAAAATACCACTGAATATTGCAAGTATTGGGTCGAAATTGAATATCCTACTGTCTACTTGGCGCTAACTCCAAACACTCACTTTCTTATCGTCATTCCTAGCGGACGAGATATCCTGGATAGGCAGAACTTCATTCAGAGCACCGGGCGGCTGATCAACACTGAGAATACCACTTTTCACCAGTCTCTCTTTGTGCTCAGAAAGGTCCTCTTCAGACTTGATATAGTGATAGGAGAACTCCTTCAGCACCTGTACAAAACAAATTCTAATGAACAAGCAAGCTGTGATTCCCAACTTTTGCAACAATAATACTTCTATTTGGGCCATAAATACTGAAAGTGTGGTGGATCCGCAGTGCAGGAACCATTGATCCAAAATGCTCTGTTGCTTATCTAGCAGTTTTTCTTATTTCTGATCGGTTCCGAACTTTCATCAATCATCACGGTTGCTTCATCAATTATATGGAGAGATTTTGACGAGCACTTAAATGCTGACATGTGACAGCATCACACTATAAACCACAAAAGGGTTTAGGGGTTGAACTTCCTATCAGAAAAATATATGTACGAATAATTTTTTTCATCTAAAATGCTATAAAAAGTGATTGAAAAATGGACTACATTCATTATTTACGAAATTTTGGCTTGAAGCAAGGTTAAGAGGCTTAACTCTCCTACGACTATTTAGAAACAACCTCTAATAAAGACATATGCAACCTTTTAAGAGCAAAGGGCCATTAGCAAATTGTTTGACGTATTGGGATAGCGCCAGTGTGAATAAAAAAATATAAAACTGTACAGACCCCTTCCATATGAAAAATTATCTAGTAATTTCTCTGAAAAATGTTTTCAGAAGAAAACTAGGAACTAATTTTTCTGGAAAGATTTCACCCTGGACCAATTTTACTCACTGCTTCATTATAAAGAAAAATATTTGGATTTGACAAAGTGGCACACTATTTTCTATCAATTATAAGGTATATTAGACATAATGTTATCAAAGATTTATTATGTGATATCGTCTAAGAGCCTACCAAACTAAATATATAAAAAAATAATGTTTATTTAATGAAATTCTTCAACGGGGAGAGCTAGCAAAGATTCATTACAATTCTAATAATTGTAAAGTTGCTTCTAAATTGAGCTGAAATTTCTAAATTTGCATGGATGGAGATGGTAGAAATTTTAACGTCTAAAGTTAAATTTTACATTGTGCCTGTTTATATCAATCCTTCTAGGTGGCAAGTGGATATGATAAAGAGTGTACTAATGGAGGTAATTAAGGAAGAAATTTGCATTCTCTTGGAGGTTATGAATGCACGAATAGTTGATAAATCATTTCCATATTGTTGCACAAAGTCGATTGTTTTAATGAAATGGTTCAATTATCCACAGATTGAGTACTTAATAAAAAAAGGTTCCTGAGTTTACAGTTGTGTAAGGACAATGATTTGGTTATTTTGAAAGGTCGTTAAAACAAGACAAATTCGGGGACAACACCTGTTTTTCAAAAGAGGAACTTCACGGGTAGATTTGTGCATTCTCCGTCAAGGAATTTGAGGTCGTCTATAAAAATAACTCAGACCACAAGCCTACAGTAATTAATCTTATCGCGGACCAATTGAACTCACAAAGATTTAACAAACTATCATTGTTATTAAAAAAAAAATAGCTGGACCAAGGTTAAAGCAATTTTAGATTAAGGCTGAAGATAAACTAAATGTATTAAGGCATGAAAATGAGCCGGAAATTAAGTTAAATTTGATTTTAAAATGTACAAAGGACTTTGCTTATTTAGGACAACAGAAAAACAACAAAAAACAGACTCTCACATTGTCTTGAATTAACTTCGTAAAAGTTATATAAGTACAGGAAAAAAGATGATTTGATTTTGAATGTTTACATATTCTTAAGGGGAGGGATAGAGTTAGCTGCGACAAATGTTGACATTACTTTAAACAAATCAAGTAAACTTCAATTCATTATAGATAATTTAAATCAATTTTAGAAATGCTGGAATTTAAATATAAATTTATTAAAATTAAAAATAGTAGCAGGAATGAAAACTGGATTTTCAATGAATTGGTAATAGTTGGTTGCTAATAGAGTTGCTAAGGGGTTTGTGGAGATCCCCAGTTCGAACCCCGCGTATAGCTTCTTTTTATTTGTTAGAAAAAAATTGTTTATAGTAAAGCATGTGCTTCCGTCCCCGTTGACGATACTCGCCTGAAAAAATAGGGAATATTGTACTCTACTTTTTTACTATATCAATGAGATTTTGATCAGCTCAACCGGAAATGACGCTTTACTGAAATGAAGATTTTTTTTTTTAAACTTACACAGGCCATCTATGGACAGGCCCATCCTTCAGAGGCCTGTCAAGAACGCAAAGCCGTAGTAAACTTTCGCATGTGGGCTATTAATGAACTTTTTCGCTTGCCTCTGGAAGTGTCAATACCATTGCTACGTCTATTTGTGCATCCTCGCTTTGTTGCCTTCCCTAAATCCGCAGTTTGCAATGCCGTGAATGCCTCTGATTCTTTAAGAACCCTTCCTAGGCCAGGTTGGCTGTCTTCTCATTCCGCTTTCGTCCTGAATGTCCGGGCACCAGACATATATACTAATACTCATCAGAATGTACATCTAGGCACTCTCACATTGTCTTGAATTACCTTCGTAAAACGTGATAGTTAGTAGAGCTAGTTTTTGTCTGAGAAAATTAGAATCTAAGATTGCTTATCCTTCTTTTAAAAACTCAGATTTATCAGTGTATTGCAATTTTCTCTGCCAAATATGTTATGGTCAGTTTTCCTAAGCCTGTCCGGAAATCTCACAGGGTAATGAGCATAAAGTATTTACTAAATTATTAATGGTTCACAATTATCAAAGTTAATTTTATAGCTTAAAGAGAACATGTTGCCAAAATTATTTTGTAAACATATTATCAGAAACAGTCTCATTAAGACAGTGGTTCTATGTATCCGAAATGCAATAGTTTTAAAGTGAAACAGTAATGCATTTACTTCTCAAGCTAAGCACATGAGGAACAAAATCTGTGCGCTTCTGGTCATAATACAAAGTTTGTGTCAGAAGCGTTTTATGTGAAAGTCTAAACTTTTACACCGAACCGTTGAATGAACCTCTATGAAGGGTAAAAATCGGAAACTGGTAGGAAACAAAAAAACGTGATATGACAGGTAACAACAAAATAGTAAAATTTACCTACCTTAGTTTCGTCCAATTTCAGATAGTCTCCAGCATCCGGAATGGACGGAGATGATGAAAATGTGACTCTTTGTGAGAAATTCTGTGACATAGGTTCGTTTACAGGTACTGTGTGCCTCAAATTGTAGTACGTTGGTTGGTTTGAGGTTGAAGGTGTGGTAGTTCTATCTGTTTGATTAACGCAAGATTTCACGCACGCAGTTCTATGAGTGCACTGGCTATTTGCCTCCCAATTAGATTCACCAATTTTCTTGCCTGTGCACAGAAAATATAGAAGATAAACAAGCAAATTTTTTGGATGAACATTCCGTCACTCAGATTTATGATTGAGTCCATAAAATCAGGAAAAACCTTCTGCCTTCTACTGGCCTTCCTACGCCCTTGGTTCGGCTCCTTCCTGCCTTATGCTAGCGCACAGCAGTTAAACAAGACAATACAACATTAGTCACTTACATTAGTTAGTCGTAAAAAAAGATGTCAGACAATAAGATTGTTGTTCGTGTGGTTATGATTTGGGATCAGAAATGTAACCAAAAATGGATACAAAGAGATATTGAGTTCATGCACATATGAGGGCATGGAGAGAACTAAAAACATAAGAAAATTTAATTCCGAGCTGTGACGTGTTGAAGAAAATGTTAACAGTCTTCCACGATAACATTAGAAACTTTTCATCACCAATTTCCATCCTCAACATGTTTCAGTTATGGTGCTGCTTCACTTTTGGATTATAAAGTATATTATAAAGAAGGGATCAAAATTCACTTCTCCCTCAGACCCCATGGAAAAATATTTTTAACAAAAGTAAGTGACCTCTTATACTAGTGAGTACACAAAATTATTATTATTTTAAGAAAATCGCATCACTAAAGTAGCACGCCTTGACAAAGGCTTATTGGCGCGAACGCTTATAGTACCTAAATGAAATATCAGATTTGAAATGTCTGAAATTGATGATTTGGTAGATAAATAAATTGAAAAAACGTAGGTCGAGAAAATGCAAAGATATAATTGAAGTACTAGTTAAAAGAATATAATTAAATATCCTAATATACACAAACAAAATGGACAACTGAACCATTCCAAACAGAGAAAATGTACAAGTTCAGAAAATTAAACAAGAGACAGTTTACTAGTCCTTTAGTAATACTGATACACAAACACTGCAACCGAACCGCGACCAAGACAGAAGAAGATTGATGTTCAAGACGGATTGTGATACAGTATTAGTGCAGAGGTAAACTCTCGGATATGGTTCGCATGCAAGTAAATAAGGTTTATGCCGGCAAAGGCTCTTCCACCATCAGCAATTTTCTGATTTTTGTATTTATACTATATTTACCACAACATTAAAAAAAAAAGAATCACGATGCTTAAAAGCATGAATAAAAAAAGAAAAAAGAAGTCATATTTGATAATTTAGTATTTGTGATGGTTTAAACTACAAAAAATTGGAAAACTACCTTCACAGAGCTGGTCACCAGGTATATCCCTATTCAATGGTTTCATCCTCCTATACGGTACGTCGATGATGGTCTGTCTGTCCGCAAGGTTGACCGGATCATGCAGCTCCCTCTGCGTGGAAATCACCCGATCTTCTTTAGCTGGCTTCTGCGAATGCTGTACACTGTCTCTGAGCATTCGTATCTGATTGCGATCTATCAATAGTCTAGCATACTCACTCTGACCAGTGCGGTCTGATTTCTGGGTCAGGGGTGAGTGCAGCATTCGTTGTTTCCACTCGAGCAATCGCTTCATGCTTTCTTCTCGCTGTATGCAACAGTCGGAGCAACGATAGTCTTTTTAAAATCTTTTCCCAAAGAAGATTAGCAACAACAACAGCAAGGTATAAAATAAGACGCGGCACTAGCGTCTGATAAATATAATCGAAATAAAGCATCTATTTGCAACACGCACCACCTGTGTCGTTTGCATTTTTAAGGGTAAATATTGTTAACAAGTAAACACAACACTTTTATGACCAATTCTTTCATAACTGGCAAACTTTTTAGGCAAGTTGCAAGTTCTTAATAATTTGGCTGTCGCATCTCATGGTACTAATCTAGCACGCACTATACAAACAAACTTTAAAAAACCTTGCAACTATAAAAATATATATATATATATATATTCGGATATCTAATATGCTATAAATTATGTTTCAATTAAAAAGTAATAATAACAATCAATCGGCAGAATATTATAAACCTGTACTAACTGTTCCAGGATGTTTAGAAGGTAAAGTAGACTGTGTAAAGCCATAATGTGATTGCAAAGGTGAGTCCGAAGTGTGTGGTCTCCAAGATACGAGATTAGCACATTTGAAGGGAGAGACCAAAGTAACGTAAGCCAGTGGCTTTAAGTATGTTTATAGTCGGGCATAACATTCAAGCAGGCCCTAAAGCCACATGAGATTTGCCTCCGTATAGCTAGACGTCCTGGGCGTATTAATTCAGTAAGCTTGCTATTACCACGGCTTCACAATCCTGACAAAGGATATTAAGAGGTTTCGCTTCTTCATTAAATTGAATTCTGATAGTGATGGCGAGTTGGCCTGGCTGCTACAACTTAAACAATTCTAACCTACTTACTAGATTAAATTTGTTTGTTTGATGAATCGTACAATGTTTAAAAAAGGAGTTTTGAGTAAAAAGCTGTAAGTTTTTCTTCCATGAAGAGTCGAACTCTCAGTCTGTTACATCCTTAGTCAAACATAATTTACAATGGCCTCTATCGACCGAACCAGCAGGTTTACACCTTTAATGCTTCAGTACAAGGTCTGTAGAGATTATGTAGGTACATAATCATGAGCCCCTTGGCGTCGGTTAAGCAATTCCCATGTTAACTTTTGCAAGAGCCTGAATCTTTAGCTGATTGGCTGCGCCCCAAAATTTAATGAATGATTCTGTCTCAGCCGTAAGCTTGATGTAGAAGACTTCACAGTCCTATAAATTCTTTTTTCAAAGCTTTTTTGATTGTAACCAATGATTCCAATATTTTAAGTTCTTCTTTAACTTAAAAGAATAAGGTGCTTGGCTTGATTTCATGATCATTGGTTTAGTATTTCGATTAGTTTTAGATTTCCTCATTCAATAGGTATGAGAGCACTCTTTAAGTTTTACTTGAACTGTTGCAATAAGGCGGCTGTGGCAGTGAGCAGTTGCTTGGGATAACAATAGTTTTGAAATAATGTCAAACAAATGTAGTCCCCGACGTTAACGTGTTAAAACTTCATCTGTAAGGTAGAGTATTTATGACTATGAATAACTCTGATTACTGAAACAGATATTGATCTATTATTCTTTTGTAACATTATTTATGACCGCCCCCAATAAGATATAGGCATGGCGTGAGATTAGTGCCTGAGTTGCGACTACAATCCCTGGCAATCGCCCAGTCTCACAATTGAATTGGTGGTCCAAATAATCTGGTAACAGAATATTTACAGTGCATATCATTTTGTTTGTGGATGTGCATTTAGTTCCAAACTGCTATAATTTTACCTTGATCGATGTATCATCATTCTCTTAGACCCAAACATGGCCTGTTTTGGCTGGAAGCTTGATGGCCAGCATCTTTTAATTTTTAAGAAGTGTACTCGCTTGGTGGCCTACGAGACAAAGGTAAAAACCTCACTCCCAAATATTTAACTCAGTACTTAAATAATTGGGGTGCATAAAACAAAATGACCTTTTTTCTATTACCGAAGTTCCATTGGCTTTAGAACTTAACCAACTTCGTCTAAAGTTAACAAATCTTATTGTTTAATTTTAGACTTTATAGACGTCCCTACACATTATTATTATATCTTTTCCATCAGTTCTATGTGGAACTTTTTTAGAACATCATAACTGTGCCTTACTACATGTGTAATAAATTATTCATCATTACTGATAAAACAGAGTATAGCGGTCAACGACTCTATGCATTAAGTGAATTATAGAGACTCCTTTTTACAAACTGTCCTAGATCTGCATAACACCAAGAATTTGTTGTTTCTGAAATATTTAATAATGGTGATAGGACTTTAGAAAGAAAGATGGGTTTAAGGCAATGATGTGACGATGATGAGGTTTTTACGGGCAGTTTCTATTCTTCAATTTTACCGTGATGAGTTTCAAGTTAAAAAAGGTGTTCTTACTGCAGAACTGCGAGTGTCTAAAAGACACGCCTTGCCACCTCCATACTATTGGTAAAGTAAAGCGGAGAAAAAAACAGCGCTGCATGAACTTTAACCTCAACAGGTCGTCTGGAAATTGGATACATAGTCCACTTCCCTCAAAAAAGTCCAGCTGACATGTAATTCTGTACAATAATAGTGGCAGTGATAGGAAGAGGATTTACTGGACCTGAAATCAATTTTGGGGCCGGCGCAGTTAAATTGCATTTCCGGTTGGTGCAAGAAGAAAATTCGAGAAAAAGCCGATCTAATCAAAACTAGATAGAATTTCACTTAGAAATGGGCCAGGATTATTCATTCAGCTTTGGCTGACTTGTTCAACATCATCTTGTTCCGACATTTTGTTCGGCAACACTCCTACAGTCAAAATTAACGTAGAATTTGATATTAAATAAATAATAGTGTAAGGTAAGATCCAGCAGCAGCCAAAGATAGTTAACAACACTATAGGTTCCGTCTCGAACATTATTAATAAATGCATTCAAAAATAATACTTTTTATTGCAAGCGGTCATTTTTTTATACACCCCATTATACCACAGACTAGTTTTGTAAGGAAGTTTAACAGTATTGGGAGAAGTAACTCAGAGGAATACCAACATTACTTAGGCATCAATAGATGCCAGGGCTACTCCGGAAGCACTGGTTGCAAGAAGTATATTAACTGTGGTTTCGATTCTTATTGAGGAGTTTGTGATCTTAAAACGCTTAAAACAGTTTCAGTAACAATAATGGAAGTACTTTAATTTCTGAATTAATGTGTTGCAAACCTGTTGTGTTCTGGTGTACTCCTGGGCGGGATCCGGCCTGTCATGGCTGATAGAGCTGCCTGGGCTGCTATGGCGACACTCTTCCTGCATACACGGCAATCGGGCACTTGCAGATCTTTTGAAAAGTTTATCAAAGAACTCCTTACTTCTAGCAAACACAAGTCCAAAAATAAAACAATTTTAGGGGAAGGGGACTAGCTAAGAAATCTTTGGATTTAGAATGCGGAGATCCCGGGTTCGAGTCCAGCTAGGTATTCATTTTCTCTTTCTAGCATCCTCTACTGCTCACTTATCCGGTAATGGACACTGTTGTCGGGGTAACGAGGGACCGAGAAAGCTCCAGACGCTATCAATTAACATATTGACGCGCCTTAAATTAAAATAAATGAATATTAAGGTGTAAGAAAACTATTTTTTCACTTAAAAGTTCAAAAAGGTACTCACTATTAAGCTTTCTGCAGGAAAAATTAAACTAAGGAAAAGTGAATGCATAGAACTAAGCTTACTTTTCGGGTACAAACCGAGCCTCCCTCTACTTCCTTAATTTCGGAAGATCCTTAGTTCAAATCCAACATGTAGCTACTTTTTATTTGCCAGAAAAAATGTCAACAGTGAATTATGTGCTTCCGCCTCCGTCTACGTCACCTAATCGTTAGATGGACGATAAGTCCCACCTTAAAAAATAGGCGATTACTTCACTTCACTTTTACTTTTCGGAAGCGGCATTTGAGCGTTAATGTCAATTTACTTATTTACAAAGAAGTGTCTCAAAATTACCCGAATTTTTAGATTCAGTTCGACAATTTTTAAATTGAATGGACTTTTTCTGAGGAATAGCATCACAAAAAATAGACTTTTGATACCCCTTAGGTAGAGTAAATCTGGAAAATAAATTGAACAAATAAGAAGATAATGTTTACATCATACTTTGGAATATGACCAGCTGGAGGTTGCACATAGTGGTACACATGTCTGGGTGTTTGGTGATGATACTGGTGCGCTGACGAAGATGGGATGGCTGGCGGAGTCCGCATTTGTTGCAGTTTTGGCGCAACGTACATCGCAGATCGACGCATCTTCTCTGCGTAGCCTTGTTCGGACCATGGCTCCAGTGTTAGACCGCTCTGTGGAGGTGTCAGTCGACTCAGCGAGGACTTGGGCCTGGGTTGTACGGGAGAGACATCGTCAGACCGGCTGCAGTCTTGGCCAGCAAGCAGGTCAGCTGAGCGAGGTCGCACAGGAAGTATCGGGCCTCTGGCGTTCATCCTTGGTCTGCAACATGTGCATATTAGCACATTAGTGTAGAGAAGATATACATCCTTTAGATTATAATGCTCGATGAAGTTCATTTGGTGATGTCTCTAGGTGAATGTAAATATTTCATGCTAATTTTTACGCTATTCTTGCTGTTTTTTTTTTTTAATTTTACTGGTGTGTGTACCTGCTCGGAAGTCAGGCTGGGATGAAATCAAGAGTGTTTTCCTTCAGGTTGGCTTTGGTGTACTGTACGGACTGAAAGGCTATCTTCTATTAAAGGGCTGTCTTAATAATGCAAGGTTATGAGGGAATTTCGAATGGTTGCATCGGTTATCTAATTCGAGCGCCTAACTTCCTCATTAGTACGAGCTGAAGTGTCGTTTGACCACAAAATTTAGCTTTTAGGTGCGAACAGCATCGAATCGTCCACCCTTATGAGTGGGTTCGGAGGCCTGCGAACGGACAGAGATATCGATTGCGTTACGTTCAAGGCACAGAGTCAGATGCTAAGAGATTTTTCAAGGACCTCTCTCAGGGCAACTGTTAGATGGTGTATGTTTTAAGGAGACACTTTTACAGCTAATGGGACTATTAGCTAAAGCTCTGGTGGGTCCGTAAAATAGAGGAAGAAATACCAATACATCTTATGTCAGATTGATAGAGCTATGAGAAAACTGATAAAGCATCTATAGAGAAGATAGAACTAGGGCAGTTTTTTCCTATAGATACTGACCGTTTTCTCCGACTGTCTTGGGTCGTTAATCATGTTTCGGGTACGTATACAAACCATATGGGTTTATGCGTATAGTTTCCTTACAAATAGGTAGAATATATTTCGCTCGATCAATTTAACTCTAGTGACAATCCATTAAGTACTGTTATGTTAAAGACAAAGTCCCTACTTGACTCCGTATGGATGTTCGTGCTGTGGCATTAGACTAATGTGCATCGGGCCTGGTAACTCATGCATCTCTTCTACATAAGGTTCCGCCATTCGCCTTGGTTTGGGTGGTGCGTTTACATAGAGCGGTTGATCTGGAGACGCTACACTGTCAGCGCAAGGACTGCTCGCCTCGTTACGTTCACTGAGCAAAGCTTCACTGACCATATTAGTTCCAGACTTTCGGTCATTTCTAAAAATACAGATGCCAGTTATAGTAGGATTAGAAACTACCCCTTAACCCCTTTACAGGACCCAATATTTGCCCCTGGTTTCAATACCTGGGCATTTCCTGCAACAAGGACGCCAGAGTGAGCGCTTTAATCCACTCTGCCATGACGCTGGTGCTGTCAGCGGCGAAGAAGTAAGTTCGCATGTTGATATGCTCCGCCTTGAAAGAGTGCTTGCGGTGTACTCGGTCCTCAGGCCCACACACGGAGATCTTGTACGATGGCACTAAAATCGAACCTAACAACTTCTCCTCCTCATAATCTGCACAAAAATAATACATAAATATGGTATTAGTATTATATAAGGTTGAATATTGTGATAAAATGTCAATGCCAATTAAAAATATAAAAAATAAAAGTTAAATATTAATAGTAAAGAATGCGCTTCCGCCCAAGTTTATGAAACCTAGTTGTTAGTTCAGCCCCGTCTGAAAAAATAAGAAGATTACTTTTTCTTTTTAGTTTGAAAATACATTTCAGTCTTGCGGTATTCGATGTAATAAGCTTAGTTAGAATAGATGACTTAATCTTTGGTTTCATAAGAAGAAGAAGGAAAAAAAATTAGAAATTCGACCACAAATTTATATTTTAATGACAACATATGACATTTCCCATAGAAAGTAAATTAAAAATTTTCTTTAATTTTTTGGTTTTATTTTCATTACCACATAACAGCATTGTTTGGCACTATTTGCAAATTTAAAATAGTATTTTTCTGGTTTCAATGAAAATCTTTATTCTGATCGTGTTCCTCTTCTGAAAAATCACCTAATTTTCATCAATTCACGTTCTTACTTATAAGGTAATAAATGCCTGTAAAAATATGTGCACTGCACATAAAGTTTTACCGTGTAAAACTGAAGTATAAATATACAACGGGGGATAAGGTATTTAAAATTTTAACTTTCTGCGACTTTTATTTTTTCAGCTAAGCTGGACATACACCAGAGAATGCAATTCGCTCTAATTAGCAAGACTCACCTTTGTAATAGAAGAGACAGTAATCAGACAGAACACACCAGCGTTTCTTCCAGAGCATCAGACCTTCGGAACCTCGCTTAGAGAGCCACCCTTGAAGCACTACCGGGCTCGTAGGACATCTCCTGATGAGCGGCGAGGCGATTACCGTCTGGAATCTTCTACTGGAGCTCTTCTTTGCAGGCAACTGCACCAGTAACACTTATTATAATGAAGTGTGCGACATTATTCTATGTTGCAAACTGAAAATAAACTCACCTTCTTTACCATAGCCATGCCATGTGGTCCACAGCGAACATTATGCTAGCCTCGCTCGTATTCCTTAACACGTAAAAAACTAATTGAAACTTTTACCATCTAATCCTGAATTTTATAGTTAATAACTCTACATGGCTCGTCCTCGTAATCACCGAACTTTCTGAAACCTATAAGCTCAATAAATACTATTTTAATATGCTTTTGATGAAAGTAAATTGATGAGAATTTATCGTAGTGAGTGACGGACATACACGGTGCTGAACTCACCGCCGTTTTAAAGTTAATTGCCATTCAGTTCAAATTACCACTTAGTTCTGTTTATTTCGAGACCGCTACTCTTCTGTTATACTTTATTGCGCGTTATCAACTTCCGACTCAGTCACTATCAGAGTGAGCTGCATAAAGGATCCATCAACAATATAAGGGAGGAATATGAAGTCATCTGATGTAACCAAGGCAAGATTCAAGTCGCAATATAAGCCAATCGCGATGACTGTGCGCTCCACCAATGCTGAAACTATCCATGACATTTTCTGAAATTATTGCACTGACGTCATAACTCTACTGACATTGGGCATATCCGATTTCAGTAGCTGGTGAAAGCAAAAAGCAATGAATGGGGCTGAAGCTGAATCAAGGAAAGCTAGACAATGTTCTTTACACGTAAGAGATTTCTGAATAGAGAGCTCGAGATTGGAAGCGTCCACTCAAACATGTTATCTGCATAGCAGTTTAATAGTAAATTAAGAGTATAATCAAGTAATGGAATCGCTCTTAAACTGAATTAGCTCGGGCAACGCAAAAATGTGTAGATGTGCAGCAGGAATCGAATAAACTGCCTCAGAATAGAATTCTTCTTCAGAATGTTAATTCTGTCTCTTGCAGGGAGATGAGTCTTAGGCGCTCAAAACAAACGACTTTTGTGGTATAATAAAGACTTCAAAATGTGTTCATATCGTAGAAAAATTGTAAAGGTTAAATCATGAAGCAAATTATAATGTTGAGAGGAACTTATAAATATAAAACGAATGTGAGACAAATTTATATTCAAAAAGGGCAAACTGCAACATCTTCTTACGACAAATATTTCTTGCTGCAGAACGTGGTTCCGTGAAAATCGAAGCCAGAGCGCCGAAAAACTTCATGAATAGAAAAGTTGCAACAATAGTTCGGAGAGAGAACTACTTTATTTAATAAAACCGTAAACAAAGTTATTATCAGACCAGATGGTCCCAGTGCTCATAGTAAATGGGGTCCAGCCTTCATAACGCATAACCAAACTTTGGGTTTCGTTCAGAGGATTCAGCCTAAGACCACCACATCCACACACCCCTTAAAATATACAAATGTCAACGAAATTCAGATAATATGCCTGATAAGCCCAAACGTACCAGTTGGCGAATTGCCTAGACAATAGCGTATTCAAGGGTATTTAAAAACAAATATCTAACTCAAACAGTTCAGATTAAATTGAAGCTATCAATTCGTGGGTTGTGAAAGTTTTCTCTCGAAACGAATCCATTTTGCTCCAAATTAAACTTATTAAAAAATAGAAATAGAGTATAAAGAAATGTTTTACATTCCAGGAGTGTGTGGACCTTACCTGATATAAAGTCAAAGTTTACGTTGGCGTCCATTTTGTGATTGTGAAGGCCGTGCGATTTTATAGCCACAATCCATCGCCTCGAGCTACGAGACTTCTAGATAAGCTGCGAATCTTCTGAGACCATGTCAGAAAGCAACTCAGTTCCTGGTAGATTGGTCTTCAAGCAATAAATTCGAATCTCAAACTGCCTTTACTCGTCTCAGACATTTTATGAACTGATAAACTCTTAACAAACAAAATCCAAATATTATGTTGGGTATAGAATGAAATGAATATTTACTTAACAATGATTGATAATAGTTTTAGGAATTTATTTTTGAAATTTGTACAAAACGTTACTTATTTTGTATTTTTGAATCAAACAAGAACCAAATTTGCTTTAGGACAATTGGACGAATTGCAATTTTATCAAACAACGGCTAGACCTTGGGGCAATTTTTTTGAAAGCATTTTAACGAACTAACATTTTAAACGAAGTGAATGAAGTATGAATTGAACGAAACTTTAATTGAACTTTGCTGAGAGAGACTTTAACTACCTAATCAAGTAAATTTGTTATTAACAAAAACACTTGCTACGCTATTTTCTTTTTGTACGAACTGATGAACTTTTTGATCAATTTAATTTTAGTTGTGAACACTTTTTTAAGGAAGCTATACGTAGATAATTTTTCAAATAAAACAAGGTCAACAGCCAGCCTTATTTGTGGTGTTATATTTGTTCCCGAATTTGTAAGAATTCCAAATGGTCAAATTTTGAAGCATATTTATTTAGTCTTAAATTAAAAGGAATATTTTAAATGTGGCTAATAAAAAGCAGAATTATTTCAGAATGTTTATATCAAAGTGTGACCGGGTTCAATTATTATGTAAAAATGATTTCAGGAAAATTTTGCAAATAAAGGCTAAATTAAATGGTAATGAAACGGATGGCTAAAATTAGTTTTTAAGTTGGTGGATTTTAAAGGTGAAATTTATATTATTAACTTATATTATTATATATAACTTATTTATAAAGACAAAGAAGACAAAAGTTTTGGTTCTAATTGTAATAATCCTCAGAAAAGTATGTAATTATTATTTTGAATCAAACTAAGGTTGAACTTTAAATCGGTTATTTACATTTTGAAAATATTTAACTGACAAAAAAAAATTTTATTTATTTAATCAAACTAGGAATAATTTTTGGTTTTACTTTTAACGTCTTATTTTGATTCAGGAAAACTGAATGAATGAACAGATTTTTTTTTCCTAGCAAACGCTGCACAAAGATTTTTGTACAGTTTTGAACGAACTGACAAACTGTTTTTTTTCAAACAAGGGCCAAACGTGTCTTTTACTTCTCAATAAATACTGACGAAAACGAATGTATTTTTTTTTATATCTGAAATAAATTTAGGCTTATTTGAATGTTCGATAGAACATACAACTTTTTTTTACTTTTGTCTTGAAAACAGAATTTTAGGATTTTTTTAAGAATTGAATGATCTTTTTAAACTCTCATACCTAGTTTAAAAAAAATAACAAAAATTAAAAAATCTTCATGTGGATTTTTATTTTTTGAAAGTTAAAACTATGTAAAGTATTTATTGGTCGGGATTTTTTTAGAACTTACACATAGTTGCCGTTTTGCACATAGAGCTTGGACAAGTTCCAGAATAACACTCTCCCTCCTTATGTATGCAAAGAGTCGATTTGCAGTTTTTGCGAGCTTATTTGATACTTTTTAAGATACTTTCCTTTTTTATATTAGATATTCAAAATAAAGGAAGAGATTTGCTATGTGGTGCGCCTAATAAGCGATTACAGAACTGAAGAAAATAGGCAAGTGGGTTTCATCAAACAGTTTGGTAGCCAGCACCTTGGATTAGGAAGTGCTCCACGGAGAGATGTTGTGGCAGTTGTTGTCACGGTGTAAAGACACTATATAAAAATCACTTGTCGAGGATCACAGGTAAAGCCAAAGCAATAGATTCACTTTGACCGCAATCCGCCCGTCCCAGGTAACAACTAATCAAACTAGTCATAAACAAAAATAAAAAGCAAAAAAATTTCTAAGCTATCAAGGTGGGACACTAGCTTAACTCCTTAACAATGGTAAAGAAACCCTATGCTGACCGCCCCCCTCACTATGCCCCCTCCTACTAGCACGGCAACTTTATAATTTTATTCTTCTATCTGTACTATCTCCATCCTTTGCTAGCACAAATCTCTTCGAATACAACAAGACAACAACGTGTCTATGACGTAGCCGGCTTCGTGACGTCACTGCTCGTTTACTTTCATTCAAGGCTCTTTAAATTGCAGTATTCACTCACAACTGCCGTAATTAGTGATGCACTCGTAGCAAAATAGTTAACTACTTTCCTGAGTTTGTTTCGTTTAGATTTCACAATCGATATTCTTTCTCTATCGTATATTACTGGTCAGATCCAAAATCTTGTCTAAAGGAACGACGAATATACCAATCCAGAGCCTGCATAGCTAGAATACAAGTATTAGGTAGAGAGCAGTTAGAGGCGAAGCCCGCAAACTATTCGCATGTACTTGTGTAACTAGGTACATGCAGATTTATATGCAAATAAAAATTCATATTACTATTTGTATATACACAGCATAGATACACAAAAAGTATACAATACAAACCAGAAAATTCATAATATACATATAAAACCATACTTACCTGTACAGATACATAAAAACACATTAAAATAATTTTTTTAAGTATTACCGTAAATCTGAGGATGATTGCATGAATCAAGTTGTGTTAAATACTTTTTTCCTGTTAGCAGAACCTAATTTTTAATTTTCTGTCCTAATTTCGTTATTGCATTATCGTTCAAGAACTATGAGGTGAAAGGGTAAATTGACAGAAGAGGCACTTCACTAGCAACCTGCCTGGTATTAGCTGTTCAATGCCGAAACCGAGGAGACACTTGAACTGGCGCTATAAGAAATGGAGACTCTCGAAGGTATAGCAGCACAATAAGCCGCCATCTGGCTGCATTAAATAGGGATTAGACCTGCCCTATGTTTCGATCGAATCCAAGAAAAATGTGGACTGTTTTACTCATCCAAAAATACTGTTGCTAAAAACATAAATTTCCTTTGGTGACGTCAACCACACAGAATTTTTTCTTAAATTCGATCCTAAAAAGATAATACGTGTAGAAAAAGATCACATGACCGCATACTAGCGTGAAAGTCCACTGAAAAAATACTTTTTGAAAGGTATTTGGAATAGATATGAGGGCAGGTACTTTCTCACATTATCAGTTTATGTGGGTGGTCTGTCCTAGAAGAGTTTCGCCAGAAAGGTTTATCCATGATCCTTGCATCTGAAGGTAAAACCACGAATTACCTTCAAATTACAAAGTGGTCCTCCTACTTACCTATTTGAGAGTGGAGTTTACAGAATGTGTTAAATGCACAATCTGAGATAAATGTTTAAAAATAAACATAAGGCCAAAACAATATGGAATTTTGAGACGCCTATGGTTCTACATTGCTTTTATCTATCTAATCCGTTTTTAGACATTAAAGGCTGCTCAGCTAGAGCAAAACTGAAATAAACATTTCAATTAGTTTGCCATCACAGCATATTAAAAATATCACAAAAAATGAAAAAAAAAAAAAAAAAAAAAACGAAACTGTGCCACTCTCACTAAACATAGCACAAGTTCTCCTCCCAAAAATAAGTTCCGATTAAAAATAAATAAAATAAAATCGTTCTACTTCAGTTATTTTCATTACTGAGGAGGTAGAATCATCTTCAGGCAAGCATTTTTCAGTTCAATAAGTAAGAAACGTCTTTTACGGTTGTAGTAATTAAACAAAGAAGAAAGAAGCGATTTTCTTGTGGTTTAATAGTAAAAATGGAATTTGCAAAATTGTTAGAAGACATCTAGACTTTTAGAAAAAATTAACATCCCTGAAAAGAGTATATTTAAATATTTTTGAATCAGTCGGCTTCAAAACATTTGGACAAAACCTAATACGGAGTTACAGGTTTGAAATTAATAACCAACGGCAAAATACGATAATGCAGGTGTTCTAGAACTAGTCTTAGGACGGGGCAGAAATTTATCCTACATAGAAGATACTATGAATGCAGAGAAATACATTGACTAGTGATTGACAAATGATAGATGAGCCCGTGCTGAAAAGTTGCAGATCGCTACATTTTTTTTTTAAACAACACATTGACAGGAATGGTTGCAACGTAACATGCCAGAACAGGTGGAAATTCATCTCAGTCTACAAACTAAAACCTATTGAACAGATGTGGCACACGTTTTACACATAAGTTTATAAATACAAAATAAAAAATTTTAACTTAAACGAATTCTATTTAAAGAGTAGCACAAGTTTGCGCAGAAAATAACAAAAACTTTGGGTGTGCCAATCCAATGATGTACATGGTGTACATCATAAACTTCAAACGCACGTACCTACTTCCATGCACACTAACAAGAGTTCATGGTTATGTATATGTATGTACGAGTATACACTCACATAATTTCATTAACATACATATCTACTCCAGGGTACATAAACATTCATACGTACTTACGTAGGTAAATAATCCACATTCGTACATAGTACATACACATATTATCTTTCATACGCACGCGTGTATACCCATAATTATGGAAGTACATTATTACACAGAAGACATTACAATATACACACACACGCATCCATACAACATACCTACAAGTGTGTAAGTAAATGTTCAGTGCAAATTACCAAGAACCTAAGTAACTTTATCCACGAAACATGCACATCAATTTTGCTTTCAATGCGAGAGTACTAAGTTGTCAGCAGAATGATACTAATTTCTCTAATTTAAAATGATAAAATAGTAGAAAACAAAAGGGCATTTGTTGCTTTAAAAACGATTGGAATAATATTCCGATGTAAAACCCATTTCAAGTTCCTTTTCGTTACTTGAAAGCATACCGTTGATCTCGAGTGAAGAACTTTGTCTGAAAAGAAGGAAGAATAAAATAACATTTTTTTTATATAGGTTTTATTTAATATTTTATAAACAAACAAAATATTAAGAAACAATAAATTAACAATCGCAACCAAAGTTTTTTGTTTTTCATCCATAAGGAATTAAAATACTAAATAAACAATTATGGACTAAATAGAATACTCTGCAATACAGCAAGGCCAACCTGACTTTAGATTTCTCTGATCTTGCATAGCCCGAACAAAACATAAGTTTTTTCAGGAATGGATGGAAATAGGAACCATCAAGGTTATCCTTCCGGATGTTGAGGAACTGCTTAAATGTACGAATTAGATTACTTAAGTTTTGTTAACTACTGAAGGCTTTAAAGATGGTGAGGTGGCCTTCTCAGGAAGCTAGTTATCCTCGGGATGTATGTACACAAGCGGAAGCAGTTGCTAGTACAAAGGCTTACACTCCAATCTGAGGTTAACCAAGTAAAATTAACAGTCTTTCTTTTGTTTATTTGGAAGTGTTTTGCAGTTTGAACTTGTTGATAGAGCTATTCACTTGGACTAGCTTGATAGAGGTCGCATAAATTTTCTAAAAGCAAGCTTGTCTTTTCTAAAATTAACCGAGGTGTAAAGCGATTCTTACATGTGATAAGGCCGGCTCATAGATAGAGCAAACAGAACAGCCAAGATTGCCAACAGCTAGAACCCCTAGTAAACCACTTTCAACTGAGAGGGTTAAAAATAGTACATTTCCAATATCCTCAACACTCATTAGCACAAGCGTTGCGATCTGTAAAATCAATCTTAGCTTCTTTCGTTAGCAAGAGAAAGGTAATTGCCAATTTCAGTCATAATTTATTTATTTATTTTTTCCAAGCTTTCGACCTAGGGACAAGGTTATCTTCTGGGCTTTTGCTTATTAACAGCTAAAATTTGTCTTACATCATTAACATCAATATTTACTAAATCAACCCTTATACAACTGTCCTACCGGACAGTTTTAATACATAATCTAAACAGTCAGGGCAGAAGACACACTAACCTTTGTTGTTAACAATATAAAACGAATTAGAATTTTTAATAAGCATAAGCACTAAAGATGACCTAGTACCTAGGTCGAAAGCTTGGCAAAATTTAAATAACAAGTAATAATAATAATAAATTAAATAAACTAAAATTGGCAATAATCTTCTTCTTTTTGGATTAGCGATTTAGTCGTAGAAAAGATGAATAATATCTTTCGTTAGGTTAGCCAAATTCTGTAATTACACAAACACACTGCAATGCCTCAAAGTTTTTTTACGGATTTTTATCTATCCTTAACAGCAAGCTCGTCTACTTTTATTACTATTTCCAATGAGATTTTGATTCAACAGATTTGTTTAAAAAACTGTATAACATCACTGTGGTAGTATACTGAACTTCTTACTGTCAACACCTACGAGTTTTAGATTAAGTACTTGTAAAATCTTTTTGTCTGAGGTTCTGACATTCTGGAGATCAGTGTCGTAGTCGAGCCAGGAGTGTAAACTGTGCACAAGATAATCATTAAGGGGAATGTCAACCTTGGTGTATACACTGAAACTGCAATCCCGACACCACTAGCAGTGTCTGTCCGGTCAGAGATAAGCAAAATACTTTGACAAAGGAAAAGGAAGACAATACTCAGAAAACTAATAATTCCTTCGTAAAATAATAATAAAATACAACTTTATAACCACAGTAAAAGTAACGAAGTTCTGATTATGGAATAGAATAGAATTGAATAAATATTTAACGACAGAATGACTGATACAATAAAAGCGCTAGACATATACCATAAATTTACAGATGTCTAAGAAAGCTAGTTTCGTGCCTGACTTCTACAATACCGGCTCATTTGACCTCCTGAATACATACACGATACCTACCTATAAAATACATTTAGGAAGATGAGAGAGCCCAGGGAATCAGTTTTGGAAGCCTACCATGATTATTGATTATTCAACCGCGATTTCCTACAGTAGTTCACGATAGAATACGCAGACGATCTATGATATGCGCATCATTTCTACATAGCAAAGACAGACTTGCCAAAAAGACAAAAAGATGTCACAGAATATATTCAACAATTATAAGAAACATACGATCAATTTTTCTCTTACAAACATTAAGACCAGATCTGTGGCAATAGTTTTTGTTTTAAACAGAAGTCACTTCAAACGAAACCTGTTGAAACAAAATCTCTCTTTCTCTCTAACTCGAAAGGTGAATGACAACAGAGTCAGAATTAAAAGAACCCAAGAGATAAAATCAACGACATTGTGCAATATTATGGTTCCAACCATATATTTAAGACAAATCTTTCAATTAAAAACATCTATTTCTTTCCATGAAATGTCATTCAAATTTTTTAATGCTTATTATTTACACTGACAGTTTTTTGTTTTGTCTTTTGTTTAATTACAATAGCAATAAATTAATTTTTAAACAAACATCTAGCAAATAAAGGCTTCTTAGCCACTTTTAAATGTATACTTATATTTGTTTATTTAAAAGTTGGTAACTATTTTTATATTTCGACATTATATACTTAAGACTCTTTAAACACTCACGCGCAAATATTAATATAAATTTAAGAGCTATATTTTTTTCCTAATTTTACCCAAACTTTACCCTATTCAAAAAGAATACTCGTACAATGGAGTAGAAGAAACAAAATGTTTAGAGTATTTATACCTGAAAAGACAGCTGCGGCTGTATTGGAAGGATATATATATTTGGCTCACAGATGGCTCCATTTGCGCTCTGATGAAAGCAGAAAGCTTAAAATATAAGTTAACAAACCATTTTTTAATTGTAAGGCGCCTAACGCAGATTTTTCTTACTTCGTCATAGTGATTTCAGAACTTAAATTTTCTCACAAAACCTTCTGTTAACCTATGTCAGTTATACAATTTAAAAATTCAAACCAATTTAGAAATTGTCAATTTTTTTTAAATATAAATATTCCCCAGTGCAAAAAAAAAAGAAAGAAAAAGTGGAATACTACCGTTTTGGAAATTAGTACATTGAGAGTAAAACTATATTCTCTGTGGATTACTGTTTACATCACATATGTAAATGCATGTTAAACCTTTATCTAAAGCAACAGTAATTTGAATGATTAAATTGATGGTGTCACACTACTTTTCTCTGAAATATAGAAGTGAGTTTAACCCAGAAACAATTTACAGGTGACAAGTCTGAGTCAGATAGCAGAACTTCTGTGCGATGGGCACTATTCGAAATAGAATGAAACACATAACGTATTCTTTAATATTAATCAATCGGTTTAGTTTACTCGCATAACCTGGCAAAATAATGTCTGCTTACCAATTGTTCTACTTCATTTTTAAATGGTTGAAAACACTGTTCCCTATACATTCATCTTCTTCTTCCTTGTACTCCTTTCTGAACAATTTGAAGCTCATTTCATAATAACCACTATTCCACTAAATTCTTTTTTTTTCTTTCTCTCTCTCTCTCTCAAATGATTTGGAAATCAGTTGAAAAGAATAAGGGTATTATTTTTAAAAGAAGTCGAAGCCTGTTACAACGATGTTTCCGAATATAAGATGGTTCTTAAAAAGATAAATGGGAACAAAAAAGTTGAAATTCTTTAAACAATGATAATAAATCAGCTAAATAAGAAATGCGTTTTAAAAAGATTTTAATTATTCGAATAGCTTCGGATTGTGCCAATCACGGCTCATTTTGAACAAAGAGCGACAATAGCGGAGTCTTTTATTTAAGCAAATGAATCCCTACTTTGTTTTCAGCCACCAAATGGACAAAAAAATGATCAGGAAGCCAACAGTAAGATTTGCCCACTTCAACGTTTCTTAAGGTGCTTCCCTTCTAAGGTCGGAAACGTCCGATATCCAAAGAAGTAGGGTGTTCTGTTGGCTTTTTTGCATTCGCGTTTATTATATTATACAAAATAAGTACACTAACTAAACAAAGATTATTAATTAATACATTAATTAAAACACATTTTAAACTAACATCTGCAAAAAAAAAAAAAAAAAAAAATGGCTGGTAACTGGATCTATTTACGCTGTCTTACAGACTCTTTACCATGATCGGGAGTGTTTTTCCTGAAAATGTAAATAAAAAATAGTCAAAGAATTACACTTCATCAACATTACATATACACCATGCCAAGTAAATACAGAAATCTTAGAAAGGCTGGTGATAGTCTTAAATTAAGTTGGTAACTGCACTCTGTGGCAGAGATGGGCAAAATTTAAGCGTGACAACTAATTCTTATGACAAAATTATAGCCTGATAACTAAGAAAGACTAAAAATTAGCTTCAGACGTAGAAATTGTGAAGAGTAACGATTAAATGAGTTTAGCCGCTGAGGAAGTAATATAGCGGGTGAAGCCAACAGTGTTCTATGTGAAACGAAGGAAAGAATCCAAGGCCAGCATGTTGCTCGACGTAACTATACAAAAATTATTAAAACAAAAAACATCTGTTTACAAGGTTTTACCGTATGTTAAGTCCAAGCACAAGTGCGGTATACTTACTACAGAACTAGCGGTTTCTAATTCATAGAGATACACGGCTACATTCAAAGTCTATGAAAGGAGAAATGATGTAGGATAGTGTCGCATAAACTATAAAAAGCACAATTGGCTTCCAGAAGAGAGGCTAGTTACTACATTCTGTAATAACAAATCGATTTGACAAAAAGCTGTCGATTTTGTGGTTTTCCAGTATAATGAGGGATGAAATTATCTACGGTCAATCGCAAGCAAGTTGTTCGAGAATGATAACGCCTGGCCACACTCACCTCTCGTCGCACTAAGACAATCTGGAAAGTTAGTTGGGTTCCAACTTCTTTTACACTCAATTTGGTAGGTCAATTTAGCTTCACCCTGATTATAGGTTGTATTCCAGCACACTTTCTTCGCGGGAGAAAATTTAATCACTTCTTCTATGCCTAACCAAAGATTTTTTTTTACTAAAACCAAGTAATGTTATCACGAAGGGTCCAATAGCTGGCAAAAAGAGGGTTACTACAGCCAACCACTAAGGACATTTGGATGTTTGATTTTAACAATCCCCTTTTTTAAAAATTCTCCAATTAAATTGGAAGATGTACGTACTGCGACAAACGAATTGGAACACCATGGGTGGAGTTCAATCAAGCCTAGCACTAGAGTGCCACACACAAGCACACATAGTGACTCTTCCGGAAAAAGAGTACTTACTGTTCTGGACTTTGATCCGTGTCACTCTCATCAAGTTCAGCTTTGTTGCGCTTGCGCTCATAGACGAATATAATCGCACATAGTACGACAACCTCTGCGCAAATACCGATAAACGGCCAAAGTGCTGCATACTTATCTGTAAAAAAAGAACTGATGTGAATTACTCACATGACTTTTGCTAACTGGAATATATTACAATTTAATATTGTAAATTTTGAAAACTTTTAGTTGACCTGGGGGTAGAACTGGACACATTTAGGACCATTTTATAAAGCCCCATTTTCCCCAAAAAAATCCAACCAAATCAGACACAAATAACAGAAACAATAAAAGGCTGAGCACCTCCTCCTGAAGAACACCTCGGAGAACAGGTGTGGGATTAAACAATTTATTACTCTATTATTTAATTTATATTAAAATATTACACATTACACAGGAGAGGTATAATTTATGTACTCGAATTTGGAAGTGGTACTCTGGAGGAATGCTAATGGTTTAAACTGCATTAAAAATAAATAAAGAAATCCAAAAATATTACAAATAAAAATAATAGGCATTTAGAATGGAACTACTTTAAGAAGCAAATAGTTGAGGCCATTTTCAATTTTGTCGACACATATGCATTCTATGCGCTACAAATTTTCTTTTAATTACTTAGAGGACCTTGAAAAATGTATTTAATTCAAAAACATGTGTAAACACAATTACAAAAAGTTGTTGACCCATACAGTACCTTTAACACGGACATACATAATAGCCTCTGTAGAATTAGTAAAATCGTTATAGGCTCGGCAAGCATACTCGCCACGGTCTGTCATCTCGGCTTCATCGACTTGAAGATAATAATTCATTAATCCTTTTTCTAAGTTATCTTTAAGGTGAAACTTTCCTAAACGATTCACAAATGTTGTATTTTCTGCAACATAATGAATGTATGTTGGTAAATATTCCTATAATACACTCTCCTAAAACAGTTAAAGCAATGTTTTTCTGAGTAAATTTTTAATTTTACTACTTGATCTCAGACAGTCATGGGGGACAAGAGTGTATTTCTCAGTTCAGAGATTAGATTTTAGATTGTATAGGTAATGGCTATATTGCTATCTAAAACATTTAGCTTCTTAAATGTATGTATGGTAAAAAACTTAGAATTACGGCCATATAAAAAGAGCGAAAGATGGAAGAATGGCTAAGGAAATTAGACTAGCCGAAGAAAGAAGACGAAAGGGCAGATCCAAGGAAAAGTGGATAGATTGCGTCCGAGAAAGCCTCCACGGCTACGGACTGAGAGAAGAGCATATCTAGGATAAATCCAATTGAAAGCTGAAATTAAAAGAAATATTTGGTTGAGGAAAATTGAGAATAGGGGAACTCCTACACACACACACAAAAAAAAAGTATTTATTTCTTTACGTCTTGCTTAGAAGAGTGCAATGGATATGTGATAAAAAGCTACGAGTTATTATCGTATGGGTTCGAAATCAATTAGTTACACTCTTTAAATATGTTTGCAAACCCATTTATGATTGGTAGGCTTAGAAATCCGCAGGGACGCCAAGACTGCTGAAAAGGAGCGAGTACACTATAGAAACTAAAAGTGATTACTTACCGTATCTCCATTCAATGTGGGGTTTCGGATAACCTTGGGCCTGGCATTCAAGTAGTATTTTGTGTCCTTGAATGAAAGTTCCTTGAGAAACAATCTTTACGGTAGGTTTTCCTAAAAATTATAAGTACAGAATTGTACAAAGCTTTTACCTCTTCAATAAAAACGCCTGACCAAACACGCAGCCGTTAGTTAGTAAAACAGTAGTGCATGCACGCAATGCTGACTTTCACGCTGCATCAATAACAGAATTATAAAAAATGACGTTTTTCGAACTAAAAAAAAATCCATAGACTTTAAAACCAACTCATCTACATGGCCTGATATTTACGAACAATATATGATATTAATCTTTCAATTTAAACGAGGATTTTTTTTTAGAAAACCTTACATTTATTACCTCATTTTACAAAAAAAAAAAAAAAAAAAAGTATAAAATGGATCAAATTATGCGAAATAACTTCTAAAAGAATTATGGAAGCAGTAAAATTATTCAAATTAAGGGAGTATGTTGGCTAAATAGGTTTAATCTGACTGAGAAATGGTCCGATAACTTTATTTTTTAAATAATCTGGAAGAATACCCTCTACTCGTACTAATACATTATTAGAAATTTCACGTAACTGTTGAATGAAAGAAACAAAGCAGTGTATAGCTTAGTAAGAAGTACATTAGGATATCTCATCTTTTAGTTTTGAAGAAGTGAAAAACGAGATTGCGACCTTGGAAAGAAAGGTACATTCAGGGAGTCATCAAGTGACTTGAACTGGCTTCTACTCAAACTGCAGTCTGAAAGGGAAGGTATTAGCTCAGTGGTTACCGTACAGGACAGTTTTTCGTTAACGAGGGAATACTGTATGCTGTATGGGAAAAAGGCCCCGGCGCCAATCTTCTGTTGATGCGCCTTAAACTAACAAAAAATAATTTTTTAAAAAAGTAAAAAATTAAATAAAATAAAGTATACAACTATATATATTAGGGATTGAACAGCACTTTTATGCTCGTACTATGATAGTTTAACAATATTAAAAATATTATTTTTAAGACCCTTTGTGTGAATCGTTACTGCGAATGCTGACTGTTCTAATTAAATTTTTTAATAAAACCGCAATATTTTTTGGCAATCATTAGGCGTTATGAGTGCGCCAGACCCCTTAGCACAACTGTAAATGGTGTTTTTCGGACATATATGTGTAGAAAATGTTTCTACACTCTGGTTGATACGTCTTTAATAATGTCAATTAGTTTCTGTCATTTCATAATAGCAAAAGTATATTTAGTTCGTTTTTTAATGCCATAAAGATATTTCTTTACAGCCTATAAAGGGTGCACATGGAATTATGTACTTGCAAATTTTGAACCAAAAGAACATATTTTTATATTTAGAATCGACTAAAATATGTACAGTTAATGAATCGATAGACAAACAATTGCTAAGCCACTTTTCACTCACTTCTAATTCCTATACTTTTCGTTAGCAATGTCTCTTATAATGCGGGTAGGTAATATTAATTCAAAAATAATAAAAGTACAACCAAAAAACTGATTTTTAGTAAAAAAACTTTAGTAAAGTGGCCATACCAGTCGGTATTGATATTTTTGTTGGATTCTAAACAAAATATTAATTTGAACTTCTGCGATATCCCGTTTATGGCTTCGTACATATTTTCAATAAAACGCTCAACATAAAACTGAACTTTCATTTCAGTACCACTTCGATAGATAGAATTTGTTTAACAGGTGTGGTACCTAAAGAAAATATAAAATTCACTTTTGCTATTTTATATATTGGCTTATTCACTTCACAAATTCACAGACCAATTTGAGGCACCTTCCTCCTATTCCACTTAATCTACCTTAAAATTTTCATTTCAGATGAAAACCAAAAATCGAATATCGGCACGACTAGAATTTCTCTTATGTGGGACAAAAGAGAGCAAAAATATTTTTATTTATTTATTTGTACACGCCATTCACATACTTAGAATGCTGCGTGTAAGAGATTTCAGTTTCAGTTCGCAATATAAGAAGCTGTATAATACAAAGTAATTTTACCTATGAGATTGAAGTTAGCTTGCGAAACTACTTGTTTGGTTGCCTTTGAATAAAGTGCGCAGCTAAACATATCCTTTAAGATATCATCATTAATTGCTTTAATTATTAAATCGTTGTCCTTGATTTCAAAGTGAGGATCATTATCTTTTGGCTCTAACTTCTCCGTAGATCCTCTGGACCACTGCACATAATAATCTTCAGGTTTAGTGGTGCCAGTAATATTGCACTTTAACGTATTTGAACCTTTATAGTTCATAATACGGCCTGTGGGCGGTGCATTGTAGACTCCAACAATTACGGGTTCTATAAAATAGATACAGATTTAGTGAATATATATTATCAGACTATTATTAGATTTTGTAGCAACTTAAGTCAATCGAACTGATTTTTTTATAACTAATGATGCTCTAAGACTGCTAGAAAAGTCAAGGATTGCACTGCTTATATTATATTGGTCTGCTTTGCTCTGTTTAATTCTAGTTACTAGAGTTCCTCAGACAACAAGCAAACAAGCAAGCGAAATCAACTTCTCACTCTAAACACTTCATGACTGAGAGTATTGGTCAGTTGATTTATATGTACAATTACAGAACTTCAGAATTTATCAGCGGCGACTTTTTGTTTCTAGCCTAGTTCTGTTAAAAATCAATAGCAAAAAACCCAACACAGAAAATAACCACTTCGTGAAGTGAAACCAGAATAAGATACATCATTATTCAGTTATCTACCCAATCTTTCCAAACGATACGATTAATTTTGAATGATAAAGGGAAATAACTAGAGTAAAACCAAAGTCAGTCCGCTTTTCCACCAAATAATTTAAAAATAACATGATTACTAACAATTATCCCAACTTCTGGAAATAGGCCATCGTTTTCTTTAATTTATAACCATCGTCGTATAATCAGCGTCCAACTTACAATGAATAACTCACGGATACGACTCAATGCGAACATCGTACTTTTTTCTCAAATGTTTTTCTCGCATTATCTAATAGATCCATCGTCTAATCAGTTTAACGAAACGAAAATCACTCATATTTTGAAACATGTTTTTTTTGCAACTTCAAACCGGACAGTTGTTCATAAATGGAGCATAAATGAAAAAGAGCACATCATGAGTTTGAGCATAGAGAAACAACTGACTTTTGTCACACTCTGGCATATTTCAACACTACAATTAAACGGAATAAAACTCTTATTAAGAGTTGTTTGGTGTTAAAAACTTCACATTCTAGGACTTTTTTTTTCATAAACTTACAACTTTTATATTTAGGCGCATAGAGATTTCATAATATCTACAAACGAGAATATACTATGTTTCACCTAAACTATTTAGCTGAAGTGAACATTTTATTAAATAGACAATTAATAAAGGAACTAGAGACTAATATTAAGAGCAAGATAAAATTTAAAACTTATTTGACTCACCTTCATTAGTTGCAGATGTTAGAGAAACGAATAATTGCAATATAACTCCAAACAATAAAATGAAATACTTATGATGATAAAAAAACATTTGTTTTAATTATTAAAACTTCAATAATTAAGAAATAATGAATTTGATATAAAAAAAAGATAAAATTAAAAATAATTTAAGCTATAATTATTTCGCAGTGAGGCAAATTTAACATTAGAGGTACGGATAACTCATTATTCTAGGGGCGTGCACTCACAGCTGAATTTTCAAACAGCTGTGATAAAAAAAATTAGGTTAGCTGTAAATATAATAATAAAAAGAAATATTATAAATATCTATTGGATTAATATGTAATAATAATTGCGAAAAAAATAATAATTTAGCATTATTATTTAAAATAAATTTGTCATTGACAATTAATGTTTCAGCCATGTACCACAAAGTTGGCCTGGCATCCAGGGTAACGTAAAATTTTTCAAATTTAAAATGCCTAATATTGGTGATTACAATTCACGCAACTTACTTAAGCAGTAATTCTGAAGTTCTAAAATGCAAAAACGTTTTTGTTTGAAACTTACTTAATAGTGGCTGCATTATCACATGTAATATCTCAGCTGTATAATAATAAATTAGAATCTAATATAAGTTGACTGTACAGAACTACAAATATACATACTTGAATGTTTAAATTAGACGAAGCTTTGAAAAATTATCTACGGACATTTGGTATACTGTTTAGAAATTGATCATTGAGATAATGTACAATGTTGGATATAAAAATTTAGGCACAAAATTCCAATTTTGCGAAAGGCATTCTGTAAATTTGGATTTAGAAGTAAAGTTTTGTTTTTCCTCTTTCTTCAAAATCGTGGATAAAATGCTAAATATGTATGATATATTTGATTAAATTTTCTACCATAATTCAATTATATAACCTGGATGATATAAAATTATAATGATTACAATAATGATAATAAAAATTATATTTTTACCTGTAATTTAATTTTTAGTAAAATTAATTCTATGTTTTGCAAACAAAGTTAGTATTAATAAAAATCTGGAACAGTGCATTAATATATTTACCTACTTTACTTATCAGAAATGCGAATCAAAATGCTATCGATAGAAGGTCATGGACCGGTCCTCTTTCAAAAGAAGGAAGAATATATACCGACCAATAACTGGGATTATTTCCACTCCGATGACAGCTATTGTAATCATGTTCAGATTATTAATTAATGTTCTTTCGTTTGAGCTTAACATTCACTAAAATACGTAAGAATAACTCAAACTGAATTTTGCACGGAAGGTATCAGTGTAACCCTGCTATCTATATAAATATTTCTTTAGTAATTGTCAATTTATGAATACATAATATATAAAAGTTAATTAAATTAATTAGGTATAATTATTTAGTTTTAATTAAATAATATACAAATTATCTAAAGTATGTGACGTACCTTCCTTGAGGAGATATCGAAGTTTGAGGGGGAGCGCAAATATCTTAAAAATCCAATAATTAAAAAAACATACAGTATATACATTTCTTCTGGATTATTGCAACTTCTTTGAATGACGTGAAAATGTCATCTCCTGCGATTATGTATTCTGAACCCTTGTATTACATTATAAAAAAAAAATCATAACCGCGCTGGAAAGTTAATTAAAAATGTCTCGTCTTCAGAAAATGTGGAATGGTATATTGGTGATAGCTGTCTGAATTACAATTAAATGGAAAATGTTCTCTACTGTGACAATACTCAAATTTTGGAGCTCTGTGAATATTATAGATAAGAATGCTTGCATATCATGACTTTTGTGCAACATTTTGTTTATGATAAAATTCATAGCGGTAATCAAATCAAATTTAATGTCTGAATGAATCTCTAAAATAAGGCACGTCTTGCTATTTCCAAATATACGTATTGCCGAAATTTGGTAAAATATCTGGTTCATCACTCACGAACTTGCTTATTCGCATTAGCGTTTATTAAATAATACAAAATAAGTACACTAACTAAACAAAGTATAATTAAAAATTACATAAAAAAATATAAAATAATTAAATAAACATCTGCAAAAAACAAGTGTCTTGTAAGCTGGATCTATTTAGGCTGTCTAAGAGTATTAACATCACAGTCGGTAATTTCGGTTTTCTGAAAATGTAAATACAAAATCGTCAAAGAATTACATTTTATATACATACATTACACACCAAGCCCAGTAAATTTAAAAATCTCAGAGTGGGCTAGTGATAGACTTAAATTACGTTGTTCGAATCGTTCTGGCTTTCAAATAAGAATGTAATTCGCCAGTGTACATTAAAACTTTTAATAAAAACACTAAAGGTACGGTGTCGCTTTGTAATGTGCCAAATCCAACACTGAAGATAGTATTTTTTTTTTTATTGCAACTGCCCAATAATAAAATAAAACTTATTTTTTAAAGCATTAAAACTTCATGCTGCTATGGTACAATCTTAATTAGATCTAATAGACATTTGTTGTCTCTACCACTGGAATATCGCTTAAGAACGTGAAGTAAATGTTCCTCTTTGTCAACGCTGTGATTTTTTTTATTTAAAATAATACTTTTAATAAAACACTCAACATAAAACTGAACTTTCATTTCAGTACCCCTTCGATAGATAGATTTTATTTAAAATGTTTTTGTACCTGTGGTACCTAAAGAAAATATAAAATTCACCTTTGCTATTTTACATTTTTGGCTTATTCTTTTCACAAATTCACAGACTAATTTGAGGCACCTTCTTCCTACTCCACTTCATGTATCTTAAAATTTGCATTTCAGGTGATATCTTAAAATTGAAAATCCGAACGATTCTAGTAATTTCTCTTACGTGGGATAAAAGAAAGCAAAAATATAAGTATATACATATATATTTTTTTTACACGCAGTTCATTATTTACTTAAGAATACTGCGTTTCAGAGATTGTAGTTACCGTCCACGACAATATAAGAAGCTGTATAGTAAAAAGTAATTTTTACCTATGAGATTGAGTTAGCGTACAGAACTTCTTGTTTCATTGCCTTTGAGTAATAAGCGCAGCAAATATATATTCTTTATGATTTCTTCATTAATGGTTTTACTGATTAAACCTTTATTCTAGATTTCCATGTTTGAATATTTATATTTTTGGGCTCTAACTTCTCTTCATAGATTCTCTGGCCTCTGCACAAAATAATTTTCAGGTTTAGTGGAGCCAGTGATATTGCATTTTAACAAATTTAAACCTGTATAATGCATAATACGGCTAGTGAATGGTACATTGTAGATTCCAATTATTACGGGTTCTACAACATAGATACAGACAGTAAATATATATGTATTATCATACTATTAGATTTTGTAGCAACTCAAGTCAATGGGACTGATTTATGGTATCTAATGGTACTCTAAGACTGCTAGAAAAGTTGAGATTGCTCTGCTAATAATTGTCTGACTTGCTCATCGGACAAAAACAGGTAGGCCAAATCATTTCACTCGAAACACTCCATTAGTGAAAGAATTAATTGGTCAGTGGGATTTATATGTCCAATTTTGGAACTACAGCATGTATCAGAAAGATATTTGTGGTGACGCTTTGTTCCTAGCCTATTGTTCTGTTAAAAAGGCAATGGCACAAAAAAAAAAAAATAAAAAAAAAATACAATATATAAAATAACCACTGCATGAAGTGAGGCCAGATTAAGATAATTTGGGCACCACTATATGGTAAAAATATAATTATCTTTAATATTGAAACAAGGGTACTTTATAAACCCTTTGTAAATGAAATAAAACTTGATTGAAGTTTTCTACCAGTATTCTTGATAAAAATTAAAAAGTGCACAGTACAAAACATATTAAATTAATTTAATGATTAATAAACTCAGGTTTTCATTGATGTTTTAGTGTTTAAACATAATTCTAACCTTTGCGGTGAGAAATTACATAAATCACAATTATTGGTTTTCGTTATATAATTTGATTTACAGCATTATTTACTCGGATTTTACCTTTATTCAGTTATCTATCTCTAATCTTCCAAAATGATGCTATTAATTTTAAACAAAAAAGGAAAATAACTAGACTAAAACCAAAGCTATGTAAACACTAACTGGCATCTAACGTAACCTTGAATTATTAAAATTTAAAATGACTGATTTCTGATTACAACTCCCGCAACTCACTTAATCAGTAATACTGATGGTTCTAAAATTTAAAAAATAAAAAATTTGACTTTATGCTCATTTAATAGTTGGTTGCAACGGTACTTGTTACAGCTCAGTTCTACTAAAACACAACTGATTCTATCACTTATGGTTAAAAGTTATGAACTACAATGTACCTCTAAATTAAATTAAGTTTTAAAAAATTATTTAGGCAATGTTGGGAACTAATACATTGAGATGTGCTTTAAGAACGGTCCATACTTCACATAATTTGCAATAATTCTGAAGTAGTTGGAGCATTTCAAGTACATTCTCAGACAGATATATAATAGGTATGACTTTTGAATAGTTTTTAGCAACAGCATCTAAACTTTAAAGGCATTCAAGGGCTCTACAAAAACACAACAGGAGCAGTAAAGTTTGCTGTATGCATTTCCAAAAGCTTCCATGTTAACAAAGGATTAAAGCAGGCCTGCTGCCTTTCTCCTATGCTATTTAATGCTTATTTAGAGCGAGTCCTTAAGGTTTAGCAAAAGACATGCTCGCGCAAATAGATAAGGGATGTATCTTCTCCCTGCAAAATGATGACTATCAAATCACCATTAATTCGAATGCCAATGAAATGTGTTATATGATTAGGAAATTAGTTGATGCTTACTAGATAGGGTTTAGTTCTTAATAAGAAGAAAACAGAAAACAAACATGGTTTTCAATGCTTCCGTCGTTCCGTTGTCGGTACAAGTGATAGACCAAGGGTTGTTAAAACCCCAAAATAAAAAAAAATTAACCGCAATACAGTTGTTATGGACAAAAGTTTTAAATTTTTGAAACATTGAAAATGTTTCGAAATGTAGCGATACCATTTAAAAACTCAAAGCTTCTGAAAATTGGCATCAATTTCAAAAGTAAGACTCTCTCAAGTAGGTTTTTTGTGCAAGTTTTTACATTCAAATGAATTTTCCTCTGATGGCCATTTACGACAAGAAAAACATATAATTTCGGATATAAAATTTCAAGTGTCAAATTGCATCCTGGGAATTTGGCTAATAAAGTTTATTTTCCTTCTCTTCAAAATCGTGCTTAAAATTCCAAATGTGTACGATATATTTAATAACATTTCTAATACAAGTAAGTCAATTACGTTCACCTGAAACTTATTGAGATTTTTATCTGTGTTAAATTTAGTAAGAGAAAGTTGTATAGGTATATTCTATGTTCTGTAAACAAAGTTAGTATTAATAAAATATCTGGATAGGTGCATTAGTATATTTACCTACTTTACTTATGAGAAATTTGTATCAAAGTGCCAGAGATAGAAGGTCATAGACCGATCATCTTCAAAAAGATGAATTGTAGTTTCAACATCGAAGTATAGGTGCTCATAAATTCTCCCAAAGATTTGCATTATCTCTACTTCGATAATAACTATCGTGATCATATTTTGATTATTAATTAATGATCTTATGGTTGAACTCAACTTTGTTGAATTAAGAATAATTCAAATTGAATTTGGCACGGAAGGTTTCAGTGTAAACCTGCTATCTATATAAATATTTCTTCTTTAGTAATATTCAATTTATGAACAATGTATACAAATTAATTAGGTATCATTATTCACCTTTAAGTAAATAATGTGTAATACAAATTATCTAAAGTTTGTGGCGTTCCTCCCATGAAGAGATATCAAAGTTTTGCAGGGGGGCGCAGATATCATAAAAATCAAATAATTAAAAAACATGAACAGTGCATACTCTTCTTCTGTATTATTACAACTTATTTGAATGTCCTGTGCAAATATCATCTCCTGTGAGAAATGAGAAATGAACTGTATTCGTACCTTATAGAAAAAAATCATAACCGCTGGAAAGTTAATAGCAAATGCGTCTGTTTAGAAAATATTGAATAGCAAGTTGAAAGTATTATTTACTATAGTAAAATATTCTTTTATTGTATACTCATAGGTTTAACATAACACATACAGATAAGGACAATTTTAAAAAATAATTTACAGCCCTGTCTATACATGCTTGGATTTGATAAAATATTTTGTTTACAGGTTTACGTTTCATGAAAAGCAAACTCAAATAATTCAGCTATTGTCTGTGAACTGGCAGTAAAAACTCGGCTTCAGAGATTTTATATCTTCTACATTTATATTGTGGGACATTTTGACAGTGTACTTAATTTAGAGTAATAAGTTTTAATTAGAGAAACAGATATGTGTTAGATTAGTTTTGAGAATCTAATCAAATAGTTTGCGGATAAAAAATATTGAAAATGTGTTTACGTCTACAGTGCTAGTTAATATCTTTAATTTTATCCTTAGTATTCCTGACGGATTTCTATCAGAGATAGATAATCAGTCTGGTGTAGAAATTTCGACTTCACTTACGTTACTGTCTCGCATTACACTTGCTTACCCTTGCTGAAAATGCCACTGTCTTGACACATGTATTTGTAGTATGTAGCTTAGAAAGCATTAGGGTAGTTAAATCAAGAATAGAATTAAGTATAAAAATGCATTAATCTTTTGAAATGTAATGAATATTAAAAAAGCTAAAACGTCGTAAGCAAATATTTGTGCTTCTTACGATTGCAAATAGAATTTCTGGGATCAAAATTCAGGATATATCACTGAATCAAAGTTGGTATGTGTATATTTCAAGTCACGTACGTATTTTAATAATTACAACTCACATTTGTTTTCACCTGGAGCGTTTAATTTATCTATTTATCTACATATTCATCTAGGCGGTATTGTATAGTGAACTATTAGTTTAGACATTTGAAAGTTGTATTGTAATAAAAGTGTTTGAAGAATTAAAATAGTTTTGACCTTCTTATTGAGTGTGAATAATAGACGATATTTTCTTAGGAGAATTCATTAGTAACTGGGACGAGTTACTAGCTAATCAGTACTCCATTCAGCGTTGCTTATCTGTATTAATTAGTAATTTTAATAATTAGAGCTTTCAATAAACTATGGAGACAATATAGTGACACAGATTTATTAAACTGTCCAGTTACTGTTAAGATGCGAGCCTTTGAAAACAGGTATATTTCTCTAAAGAGCAGTAAATATTGCGATGAACTGATTACCTATCATTAGATCCTACCATATACTGGCCACTATATTTATTTAATAAATAAATAAGTAGATCAGTTCATCGTAAAAAAAAAAATTCGTGTTCGTGTTCATTGTGTAAATTTTACAGGGAACAGTTAGATCACACTAGTTAAGCGCTTCGGTAGCCGAGCGGTTAGAAGCGAGGCCCGTAAAGCTAAGAAATATTGTGGTACTGAGTTCGATTCCTGGTGTAGACCATGGATTTTATTAAATGGTTAATAAAAGGAATTTATGGTTACCTAATCGGTAGTTGGACGTATAGCCCGCCTGAAAAAATAGGTATTACTTTAGTTTTTTCTTTAACAGTTATACCATACAACTATAAGGTGTTAAGCGGGAATGCTGACTTAATATCAGTACAATCTTCTACAAATGTTCAAATTTACTCTGTACATAATATTAGAGGAACAAAAGCATGCTTCTAAGGTGCAGAACGCTGTAAGACTTTAAGGTAATTACAATATTAAGCATGCTCCGAATTTTTGGTACACGAAAGCAAATTGAAGGTAAGCTTAGTAAAATAAATATCAAATGCTAGCTTTTAATAAGAAGTACGTTGGATGGTAAGCGACGTCCATGAGGGTTGTTCCAGTAAGTGTGACACTAAAAGATGTAGGTCACCACGGCCAATTCAACTTCCGCCCGCCGCTTGCGTAATCTACATACTCGGACAGAGTGTTATGTTTACCGGTCCGGTTTTTTGTTCCTTATTACATTCCAAAATAGGGAAGTGTACAAACCTGGCAGAAAAAACAGGTTCTCTCTGAGGTTATGATTTTGTTTGTATTTTTAGGACATCGTCCAAATTGTATTTCGGTACTTAATAACCTAGCAGGGACGTTAAATGTATAACTCAATTAATGGGAGCACAACTTTAAAAAAAAATACTCTATAATTTATTGCCTGAATCCAAAGAACTATAACAGAATAAGTTGCACATAAAGTGGTCTTCTACTTTTCGAATCATAACTTACTTATCCTTAATACCATTCATAAAAATACAACTAAAATTAGATAATAAAGTATATTATAACATATATTTTATACTCTTTTTTATGGACTACTCTCTATGGAGCGTTAAAAAAAAGAGCCAATGTGGACTTAAAGTTTAAATATTTTGTCACATATCTTGGTTAGTATTATTGTGTAAAACTGTTCAGATTAAAATTGTTCAAAATTTAAATTCTGTCAAAAGTTCTGATAGAAATAACAGACTACGTGGCAGGCAACTCCTACTTATTTTTTCCTTTCTTTGTATACATTAGCACTCCCTCAAGATTGTACAACAATCAAGAGAATTAAAGTTAGCTACAATTTATTTTCTGTGATAATTTTAGTTAGGATTAACTCTAACGGATTTACAGCTGAAAAACTGCAATCATAGTCAACAACAGTGTAGACCATTTTTCTTCACATTTGACGCACCAAATTTTACATTTAATTCCGTCTGGTAGGCCAAAAAAAAACTTTCATTTCATTACAAATAGGTATTTTCAAAACTTTGGGAACATATTCTTAAGCACTAATGCAGTTATATTCAATTCTGTTCTATAAAGCAGAGATGTTACAGTGCCCTTCAGAATTCTTTTTATCAACTTTTTTGCTTGTTTTTTTTATTAAGGAGGTACATTGTACTATGACCAAAATAGATCTATTGAGTGCTACACTTAGCACTCTTGGGTGATGATACCATGTCCTCAGCAATGCTCTGCAAAGAGCGACAGAAGCCGGAAATCAGAAATCACCACTTACTGGGCCAAAATGCGCATTCCCTCTAATGCCCTCTAAGATATTCTTAAGAAGATTCCTTCAAAATAAAAAGAAACTGGAAGATAAGTTAGAGATCCCTTTCTTTATTATACAAGTATATCTACCCAGGCTGTCTAAGATAACCTAACCCTAGCCGGCAGTTGGAGATAACTTACTCTGAAAAGACAAACCTTTCTCCTTACAACGCCACTACATTTTCTGAAGAAGCTTCACCAGATCAAGAGTCAGGGAGTTTTTGAAAGAAGTGAGATGGTTGTCAGGGAGTACACTCGCTTTCCTTCTAATGACTTCTGATGAAGGCTTCCCAAAATTATTTTAAAAAACTGGATAGTTGCTAATTAAGATCAAGTTTCATCCACAAGCAAGTTTTAAAAAGGCTGTGGATCCAGACAGTTGAGGATAACGACCATCTGATACCAACATTCGCCTTCCCTTTATACCACCAGAGGGAATGTAACCTCTACCAACAATTATAAAGACAAGGTAATCAACTCGTAAAGAGAGAAAGATTAAAAGTCATGCTGAAGCCTGGTACCTAGGAAATGAAAATAGCTTTTCTTTGGAATGAATCACCTATTTTAAGTCACTTCAGAGTACCTTGGCATATTATTTGCGAAACTCTGGTATAAAATACACTCAGGTTTTTGTATAATTTCTTCCTAGTTTTGGCTGGCATTAACTCTACAAAGAATAGTATTTCACTAAATTTACGATAATCGTTGCCAGGAATACCAAACAGGAGGATATCGCTAAAACAACAGTTTAAAGGGCGGATAGCTCCTGAATATCGGTACATTATTCTGCGCAAAACTATTCTGTGCAGAATTAGATTTGTATATTTAATTTACTGGTGTTTGTGTTTAGTTTAATTTCTGATAGTGTTATGTAATAAAAAGGTCAGGGTAAAAGGTCATCAATTCTGATTAGAAATTACACTTTTCAACATTTTCCACATATTTATTCCAAGGCTATCGATGAAGTTAGTTGTACTTTCTAATTAAATGTGTAAAAATGTAAATTCGTGATGCTTTCGCTGATTTAACTTTATTTGGGACAAGTAAGGCTGAATCTAACTGTGAAATCTTTTATTGGGTTAATTTGTAGCTGCCTGTTTCGGCTGTCACTCTAAACAACGGAAGAGTTCAATAAAAACTGGAAATCGTCTCTCCTTTTAATTCAAACTTCCTGTAGTTCACAAACCTTTTTTTAACAAAACAATGTACCAAACTTGGGCACAATTTATATAAAATGTAGCGGTTGTGAACTCTATAAAATTGCTTTTAGATTCATATAGTGTGTAGTAAAACCAAAGTGAGAATGTTTGCAGACGGAAAAGGTTTTTGGTATGCAGGTTCCATTTTGTATTTAATGAGACTAATAGTAAATGCTAGATGACTTCCATACTCTGCGAGAAGCTCACCGCTTATCCTAACCTATATTTTGGTAAATGTTCGGTTCTTCAAATATATATATATATATATATATTTCCTCTTCCAGTACTTCTGCTAGGTCAGACGTAAATCTACAAATAAATTACTAATTCTCCAGGCGGCCATAGGATGTGCTAGATTTTTCCGCGTCACGTACTAGGCCTGGTGATATGCATTTTGAATTATAACTATTTCAGAACAACACCACATACTAATGTAAATTCTTAGTAAATTCGAAATTACAATTTTACTCTGTTAAAATAAAGCTAGCGTTAACATTCACATTATTTACTGTTACCACAATTTTCAATATTTTCTTCAAAATTCTTATTTGTTAATCGCTAATGACTTTATCTTTAGTATAGGGTTCATTAGACAATGAAGAGTGTTGTGAGAAGAGTGAAGTCTCTCGTTTATATCTGGGCAGGCGATATACCCGAAGTTAAAACAAAAATCTTTAAGGGATTTTCATCGAACTAATTTCCAAAAATAAAGCCATAATTATTTCCCTAGAAACGTTGATAACTTTGCAACAAATCTTATTAAACAAATAACGTATGTTACAACAAACAGATTCGTAATAGATTCTCTTTTTTTCATTCGAATTTTATTAAGATTTCTTTGTCAAAACAATTGACTAAAAATATAATAATATTAAGTTAAAGAAGCTAATAATCATGGCAATCGATGAGCAAAAATCTCTATAGTGGACTACCAAAATGCAAGAGGTAATTCATTCCAAATACGAGTAGCCTGCTTTAGAGAGTAATACATTACCGACTGTGATATCATCATTTTCACTGAGATATGGCTAACTTCATTTCTCTATTAATAACCAGAAATATTTCATCAATATTTGGAAATCCATAGAAATGATCTGAGCGTACAACAAACTGCGAAAAACAGAGAGAAGGTGCTTATAGATGCTGAACAGAGTTGTAGGCCTATATGTGCCCACAATGGAGCAATCAGTTTTTAGAATTAGGTAAGAATAGGCATAGGTGTTGTCTATTTTATTTCCTTCCAAATTCTCCAAGGCCAAAAAAATTAGTCAGTTGCTTTTCTTATTAAGGACTTCCTTATGGCTGGTGATTTTAACCTTAGAAAATACAGGCATTACTGAAATTCTGCTTTTTTTAAATGATCATTCATAAAGATGTGAAATTATTAAATCTTTTTTACCAAAAAAAAAACCAGCCAGATATTGTTCCATTATCAAAGGAACACCATTGAAAATTACAACTTTCTTTCAGATTTGGTATTCTCTTCAGATGAAGCAATGCTGATTGTACGAGACTACGGAACGCCCTGTACGGTAGATAAGCATCATACTCTTTTAAACATACATACCGCCAGAATCCATTACAATAAGTGCTACAAAATCCTTGTTCATATTGTAGTAAATTAAATTTTAGATGAACACTTCGATTAAGCAACGTTCGATAGACATTGTTTAATCGAAAGAACAACTTTACAAAATGGACAATTTTTTTTTTTTAATTTTCTTGGAAACTGCTGAATTGATTTGATTTAAAGCTAGAGTAATGACTATGTACATTAATTGTGGTGACTGGTTCATAGTTGCAATAGGATGGAAAAATAACTGCCAGTTTCAGTCATGATATATTTTTATTATGCCGAGCTTTCGACCTTGGGACTAGGTAATCTTCAGTGCTAATTTACAATATACTATTTTACATCATTAGAGGGTTGGTATGTCTTCTGCCTTGTCTGTTCCATGGATACCTTCTAATGATGTAAAATATTGCATTGCCAATTAGCACTGAAGATTACCTAGGTCGAAAGCTCGGCATAATAAAAATATATCATGACGGAAACTGGCAGTTATTTTTTTCATTCTAGAGTAATAACTATACACATTTTATTTATCAGTTTTATTTGAACCACTTACCTATAAAAAAACTACTTAAAGTGGATTCAGAATTCTGGAGAATCTCCAACGTTAACTCCAAATATTTAGGAGCGTGGTTACCAATTCACGGATAATAACACATTCTAATCCTCTAAACCTGAAGGTAAATTAGCAGTCAGTATCTTCTACATACAAATTTTTATTTGAGCTAAATTAGAAATTTAAAATAAATTTATCTTTTATAATTGAAATAAATTAAGTAAAAGTCGTGTGAGTTATCACAACTAACTATTAAGAAGAGTTCGTTAGGAACTGAGTTCTACTAGGGCTATCATTACGATGGAAGCCAACATTTGTGTCCACAGATGAAAGCGTCATTACTACATAAAGTCGGTTAACATTAGTATTGCTGGCATTGGTTCAAATCACTAATTGCAGGCTATTGTCACCGCTCGCGAACACACCACATACGTAACAGATTCAATTATTCTCAACAAACTGTTTAGGGAAAAAAACGTTAAGACTGCTGATATTGGACTTTCGTTTTCTAGTTAACAGTTAATTAACTTTCTGTTCCCACTTTAGATCCACTCGGATTTAGCTGAAATCGGATACAAGGCATAATCTAAAGCTATGTAATCCACTTGTTGCAAATGGGATTTTGTATCACAGTTGAATAGTATTGCAAGATAGCTTGTTTAGATTAATCGGATTTGACTTGTATCATTAACTATTCAGAATGGTACCTACACTGTACCAAGGTACATGCAACAAACTGTGTTATAAAGATTCCATTCTTCAACTGCTATCTGGCTATTTCATAAATGCCTTAAGATTAGGGTGTTTAAGCCAACAGTTAACAGTTAGTGTTATAACGTCATATAGTCTTAACTCTAACCTTAACGCGTTTAACCTTACCATTTAGACGTCTTCAGGCTTTTCAGTTAAGAATAAGATATTAATAATCAATCAAGATCTTTATCAATGGGATCACATTATCTTTCCAGATGCCGAATCACGGATTTATCTGTAGAAATGATCCAAAATTGGCGAGGAGAAAATTTTTGGATGAAAGATTTTATTTTGGTTTGTTGTGAGGTCTCAGCGGCGTTAGAGCATTTTTCTATAGGATGGGGTGCTATAAGTATTGTCTCAAGGTCATCACTGATCTTTATTTTACACCGATCAGTACATTGTTTTCATCCTTATGATGAACGGTCACTCTCAGCGTTTGACTACATTGTGAATTTGTCTCACCTTTCTACAAAAGAAATTTTGTTTTTCGCACCATCTACCTAAGAAAATGAATGCTCAAATAGAACATATGTACAATATAATAGGTCAATGCGTAAGCCATACCCTACGCACAACAAACAACTTAGAAGAGCTAATTCGTCATCTTCATCAAGCCTTGTAAAGAGATGCTGTCACAAGAGGACTGTGATCACCTCATCAAAGTATGTCCTTTTTTAGGTAGAGAATTTATTTTTAACCAAAGTAACCTAACGCTTTAATAAACTTCTTAAACCCTTTCGCGGGCCATAAGTCCTTCCCATTCATCATAATTACAAAGAGCCAAAAGGGGTTCAGGGGAAGATATGACGTTAAGATGCTCTCTATTTGTTCTGTTATGTTGAACTACATATCCTATGATCTGTTCCAACAGAAATTAAAAATTGGAATCTGTAATTCGACAAAGATATTTTTTAAAAAACCAGTATAAGAATTAGTGGCACGCAATCTAGCTTAGATTTGCGGATATATATTGGCACTAACACGCCCTCAGCTGAAGTGAGTGCGACCCATTTTTTTTTATTATGGAAGTTAAATTATTGTTTTAATTGCAAGTGGACATTCTCCGAGTGTTTTTTCAATAATTTCTTGTGCCCTGAATTCAACAGTGTTACATTTTAATGCAACACTGTTCTCTACACCCGATTTTCTCTTGCTAGTTTTCAGTAAAACTAGTTTACAATCTTGAATTTATTGCATTAATGCAGACTCAGTATTCTGAGTCTTAAAAGGAATGCTGAGGAAACATTGATGCCCCAAAACCCCTCAGTAAAATGAGCTTTGATGAATTTTAAAATCAATATACATTATTAAGTAAGCGACATCCAAAAATATAATACAAATTTTAGATAGATATTCATGTACGTAATGAGTGAATGAAGATGATACAAGTAAATGGTTTATTAAAAGCTCAAAAGAAGTCAAAAAATGTTCAATTAAGTGACCATCCGGTTGATCAATATTGTCCAAAATCTTATTACCTGTCTACTGATGGGATCTAGGCGAAATATTGAAACTTTTTGCTTTGGTGTTTTAACTATTCGGAAATCGCCAGTCAATTTTTCTTCAGTTTTTCGAGAAAGTTGATTTTGGATTTGGAAAAGTTCTAGGTCTTTGGATTTTCCTTTAAAATACTATTTCTTAGGGTACTGTTTTATTACCTAGGTAGATGGATTGAAACATAAGGTATATCTTGCTCTCCAGGCACTGTAACCAAAAGAAGGCTAATCGCTTGGGTAAATAATGCCTTTCTATTTTTTTTGTAGTTGTTCGCATTGTGATACCCTCTGGACTAAATGTGCCAAAGATCTCATTTTGCGACCTAGCGACTGCAACGCAATCAAGCTGGTTTTTTTAAAGGTGCAAAAGGGTCTCTAGATCAGGAAACTTAAATTCATCAGTGCTGATTGTACATAGTTTAAGGCGTAACCATCAGCCATTTTTGACCCCTGATGTTGTGTTTCAAAGAATGGTGTTTTGTCCTTTACACTGTGTCTTTTGCTTACACTTAGGACAAATTGTTGAATCTGTTAATGAAGAAGCTAATTCCATTCTTGGTCAGTTTGTTGACGCCTTAACTATCTCTCATGTTCTGGCACAGCATGTACCAATCTTATTGCGCCAGGACAACAGTGTGTGGGTACTTTATTCACTCCCAAACAAGGGATGAGGTATTTATAGTGGCTGCCAGATTCTCAAATTATGTAAGAAATTTTCTCCTTTATTTACCTTTTAATTTTGATAAATACTACTGTTTCTGCATTTAACTTATATTTCTGTATTTACTGTATTGTCAAACTTCATGCTAAAGGATTAATCTTTAAAGCATTATGTAAATAAAATAAAATAAACAAGTCTAGTAAAATTGATACATTTTTTCGTTACTTTGTGTAGAATCATTTAAATTGACACTTGAATTACGGTTGTATTGAATATTTCATATTATCTGCATGAACTCCAGGCATGAAACCAAATATTTCCAAAACTATGAAATTTAGTTTTCCTGAAAGAAAAAAGTAGTTAAATTAAACCAACTTGTACTGAATTAAAAGGGAATAGCAATACAAATTAAAAAAAAACATTTCTTCTGGGTAGTTTTGAAATCCATTTCACTGAATATTTTGACAAGGTCAAAGTAGTTGGTCTTAATAAATATTTTAGAGTGGGTTAAACGATTACATAGTATTTAAAGTATTTACAATTTAATTTGGAGAAGGTAGGAGTTGTTGTATTATTAGGGTCAAGTGCCAGATAGACTGTCGAGTCTCGGGAATATACGCTCTGGTTGGTGTTGTCAGACCGGACTTGTATATGAGGTGTGCAGAACTGGCCAAACTCTTTGGACACACACACCTCTCTAGACACAATACTAAGCTAACTGGCCACGGGTTACTTTAATCAGACAACGTCTCTTCTTGCCTCTGAAGTCACTACAATGTCACCCGGCACTTGCTGCCATATAAACTCCTCACTTTCTATTATAGTCAGAATTTCTTAACAAAAGTCTTTATTGTTTCTAATTTTTTTTGGGTGTTCATTCAACAAAGTACAAGGGCACAAATTAACCATCTATACAGCCATTAAGTAGAGCGGCTGGTGTTGGTGTAGAGGTCAATAAAGTGGATTTGTACATAGGAAATCCCCAGTTCAAATCAATCCCACCTTGTAGCTACGTACATCTTATTTGTTAGTAGTAATATATTATGTACTTCGGCCACCGTCCACCTAATCAGTCGTTGGATATTAAGCCCCGCCTGAAAAAAAATAGGCGATTACTTACTTTACTTTACAGTGTAAAGAAGTACTATAAACTTAACCTTACCTTCAAATTGTCCAGTCAGACATAAAGATTTCTAGTATGATATTAAGAGAACTTCAATTTTATGCATCATCTGTAAATTAACCCAAAGTCGGTCAATGTACACTGTTTATCATAGAAATAAATATTACAGGTAATATTCGCGTTCGCTCTAAATTGAATTGTGCCTATCTACCATCTATCCATAACTAGGATAAATTACTCATATAAAAACAGAAAAATACTTTATTTAACAGAAAATTTGAGTATTTTATCTCATATTGGAAAAGAAGAAAACAAAAATCCCAATTTATTGCTTTTCAATATTACGATTTTTCTTATGCAGTTTTTGACGATTATTGTCCAATCGGAAAGTTTTAATTAAGAAGAACCTGCAACATTATGCAACCATTCGAAATTGATTGAAGCTGGTTCACATATAATATGTAAAATTGAATAATCACTTTATGCAACTTCCTAACGTGGCTGTCTTAGAATAACTTGTGGTTCTTCTACTATACAGGGTATATGCGGAGGAGTGGTCGAAACTTCGGCAGGTGATTTAGCAGCTCAAATGCAACAAAAAATATTCACTTTGGCCCGATTCTCAATAGTGTCCTAGATATTTGCATTTTTAACTTTTCCGTCGATATTCGCGTTTTTCACCATAAAAATGGCTGTAACTTTTTTGTACTTTAGCCTATAACAAATCTGCTTATTCTAAACGAAAAAGCATTAAATTTCCTATAAATTTGCTCAATACAGAGCCTCAAAACGTTTCTTATAACAATGAAATTTTTACTTTAATGTCTAAAAAATTCTTACTCGATGATTTTTGTTAAAATTTTCAACTGCATTTATTTCAATGAATAATGAATCAAGGAGTCACATAATTTCAGAAAAAGCATTTATTGAGCTTCAAGACCATATGGATTTTTTTGGTTTTTAATAAAACCATACCCCGAACAGAGGGGTGTAAATGCAGAAAACTGGGATTTTGCTCAACCGACTTTTCACTACTAATTTATTCAATGTCAATTTTTGGAGAAGGAACAAAAAGAAAATAACCATTTTCTCAAATGCGCAACTTTTTCTGAAATTATTTGACTTCATGATTCATTAATCATTGAAAAAATGCAGTTGAAAATTTTAACAAATATCATCGAGAACGAATTTTTTAGACACTAAAGTAAAAATTTCATCATTATAAGAAACGTTTTGAGACTCTATATTGAGCAAATTTATAGGAAATTTAATTCTCTTTCGTTTAGAATAAGCAGATTTGTAGTAGGATAAAGGATAGAAAAGTTACGGCCCGTTTTTATGGTGGAAAACGCGGAATATCGACGGAAAAGTTAAAAATGCAAATATCTTGGACACTATAGAGAATCAGGCCAAAGTGAAGAGAATACTTTTTGTTGCATTTGTGCTGCTGAATCACCTGCCGAAGTTTCGACCACTCCTCCGCATACACCCAATATCGGGTTGAACTAAAAGTTTAAATTAGCTTCTGATGAGGCCGAAATCAATGTAATCTATAGATGTAATCCCCCTAAGAAGAACTGTGACGTTTAGCGTCACCTCTAATTAGTCCTTTGATGTACCACCTACATTAAGAGGCGCTGTAACTTCAAGTGTAAAGTTAATAATAAACTAAAGTTTAGTTTACAGAAATACCAACTAAATATTATAATAAAAAGATAGCCGCAACTGAGTCAACAAGTATGACTATGTTAAAATACAGTACAAGTCAAATCCTCTACACCAAACCTCTGACAAGTCATGAAAATTGTTAGTGCTATGACGGATAATACAATAATAATATTATCCTGCCCGAACCATATTTTCTACAGTTAATGTTGTTTAAAACTCTGTTCATCGAAAGTAAAAGTTTATATGGGGACTCAGTATGGAATTAGAGATTTTCTCAAAGCAAGTGTCGCTTGTGAAGCATTAAAGCAAGTTACTAAATTTTATTAAAAAATCGAAATTTGAAGAATATTTTTGAATGATCTTACAAGATTTTCATTCACCGGAACAAGATTAAGAATTTTAGAAATTTTGTTTGTTTGATTTGAATTCCTGTTTGTTATTTAGATTAGAATTAATTAGAGTTCTAGTCCAATAAAAGCCAATTCCTAACTATGTTTAAATCTAGGGTAGCAACTAGATTTTGGGACTGTTGTAGTTGGGACCAAATTAAGTGTTCAGTTATAACAGAATTTTTGAATCAACTTAAGCCTGGGATTAATGAAAGTATTTCACAGGAATTCTTATGCGCTTTCCGTTGATGCTTCCGTCTAAGTTGTGACCCAGTAATTTTTGAGGTTTTTATCATGAGGAGCATCCGGTAACAGGCCTTCTTGCATTCATTATTAATAATTTGAATACACCTACATCAACGGATTTTAATTCATTCAAATATATTTTAATGTCTGGTTCTCTTGTCTTAAACACTTTTTTTACGTAATGCCATCCTTCTCAACAACTTCCTAATAGCAAGGTCCAATAAAGTTAGCAAATCGTTCGCAAACCGTAAAACATCATTTTTCTGGTAATCAGTCCTACCCAATTTTTCTTAATTTAATAAATGTTGAACTTAAAAGTGATAACCGTACATGTTTTTAAAATGTTTAAAAGAAAATTGTATGAAAGTTGACAATTTTGTTGAATAAAGTGTACGTTAGGAACGTGAGGTGCTATATAGTTCTGATATTCTGTAATCTACTAGATTGAATGTGCGAGTGTAATGACCCACTCGTGCCACAGCTGACCTAATATGTGTGGTCAAGTGTATAGGATGAGTCTATGGCTGACTGCTGCGCCAGCAGGTGACCGCAAATCCAGAGCAGCGAGGACAGGCGTGTCTCTTCTCCAATGACCGGTGAAATCTGCGCGGCCTTTCCTTTTTCGTACGATTCGCTACGTTATTGTCACGCTGAACTATAGCCCAAGTATTCTTGTTTTCAAACTGTAATAAATACAAGAGTACATTTTTTCTTTGTCTGTCATTGCGTGTTTATATGTGCGTGAAAAACTGTGCGATGACGCGATTTTAACTCCTTTAACCTTGGAGCTGGCAAAGTTCAGCTAGCTTTTTAGTAAGGTATCCCTTCAATAAAATTGGAATTTATTGATTCAACTGGTGAACAATAGCCAAGATACGCTTCTACCACCTTTAAAATAGATTGACGGACATTAAAAAACTTTGCTAGATTTTTCAAGACACCCCTTTAATTGTATAATTGCCAGTAGGTAGAAGTCTATTAAAAAGTGTTGAAATTGAAAATGCTAACTATAAATAGCAAGTGGTAAAAATGCAGTTGTTACAGAAAAAAATAAGTCTTTTTTTGGTATTAAATGGGCTAATATAGAATTCAATGATAATCATATTATTTTAATGGAAATGGTCAACTCCATAATAAATCGATATAAACGCAGATATTTTGTATGAACGTCAACTCAACAGAATATCAAAGAATCGTTTATTTCTAATAAAATTCAAATCAGAGAAAACAAGAGTTGATATTTTGCAAAAGAGATTTAATTTGAAAGGATTGAGTTTGGTTATAACTGTAGATTGCTCTACAGAAATCAGAAAGAAAGGTATGCAATTTATAAAAAAGACTACAGAAGGTGGAAAGACATTAAGTGGCACTACTATTACGTATTGAATGACTGCTTTTAGGCGATAAATCAAGTATTAACAATGACCGGTACCAGCTAAGAAAAAAATCTATCAGAAAGAAAAAAAAGCTGAAATAAAATGAAGACGAAAGGTTCAAGTTGCTCTTCATCTCCTGAAGATATTCAGATTGATATTCCAGCCATAGAAAAAAAGCAATGGGATTTAGCAATTCACAAAATACGAAAATAACATTGTTATGGTGGAAACAATATTTAAAGTGTTATAATTTTGAAGGTAGTTTACTCTCAATTGAAGAGCTTGGTGCAAATAGGAGTTATCTACAGTTTTTTAAAATTTTTAGTAGGGACAAAAAACTAAATATACTTTAAGATGTATTCCTTATGTTGTGTCTGCTGTAAGGATTAGTTAATATATTGTGATGGGGGTCATTTGGGGCTCAATTTGAACTTTCTAGGGTATTTTTTAAGCTTGCTGCACGCAAAAGTTTTTTTGCAGTTAACTCTCTTTTGCACCAAAATCATAATTTTCAGTAAAACATGAGTAGATATTAAGTACTTTAGTCCACAGATTTCTTGTTTTTGAGCTTTTAAGTGGCATTTTGTGTCTTGTCGAAGCGAATGTCAGATATATTATTATGCCTGTCAAAAAGAAAAATAATAATATCTACCTAATATAAACATTAAATAAACCTAATATAAAAATTTTTGTTTGATTGATTGCGTCATCTTTTCTGTTTGGAGCAAAAGAAAGTTATCTGCAGTAGAAAATTCATTTTTGCTCCAAATCTGGCCTAGGTTAGAGAATAAGTAATAATAAACGAGTCTGCATAAAGACTCGTTTATGCACCAAAAGATTGTAGAATTGAACAAACAATAGGGGGCGCCACTAAACACATTTTCTGAAAAAAATGTAGATAACTCCTTTTTGCACCAAGCACTTCAATTATTTTCTGGAATTGTTTTGGTTATAAGAATTTAATTAATGAAATCTTGTTGTTTTCTGTAGAGTGAAGAAGAATGGTTATTTGCCAAATTCATTTAAAAAAAGGTCCGCTGAAATGGAATTTATGTAAAGAACAGAGAACATTGGCAAAATGATTGAACAAAATTGCTTTTTACAACATATTTTCGAAACGTCTATGTTGGGTTTTTCAGAATTGTGAACTGGTGATTCATAATGAGTTCTATTCCAACGGACATTGAATATTTTCCAGACCTTACAAGCAAACTAGATAGCATTTTATTCCATAATAGTCTAACGCAGCGGTTCCCAATCTTTTTTCATTAGTGTACCCCTTTACCTGATTGTTTCCTTAGTGTGTACCCCTAACATATAAATATAAATAAAAAAAATAAATAATCGTATTCTTGATTTTACGTATTGTAACTTTAAATTAACAGCAAAACAATCTGAATATCATGTGTCTTGTAAAGAACATATACATATGATATGTTCCTATTAAAAAAAATCATCTATGAATAGGTAAACATTTCAAACCAATAACTATTGCGGGGGTCGTAAATTGAAACAGCAAAGCGTTAATAAAGGAGAAGTAAATTATATGCGGGCCATGTGTAATATTAGTCAAAACTAAAGCAGCATTTTTTCGAATTTTTACATTTTCAGGAAATCATTTAATAATTTTTGGTATACAAATATATTTACTTTTAAAAAAAATACTGCAGTATCGAATGAGTACTTAATTCTTGTCAATTTATATGTTATTCAGTTTTATTATAATAATTTTGTAATTAAGTTGTAGGAATCATTTATTATATAATTTTTTTCTCATTAATAATATATCTGTATAATTTTTATATCTTCCGCCATAATAACTTTTTTGTTGCGTACCCCTAAACAATCTTTCGCGTACCCCAGGTTGGGAACCGCTGGTCTAGCGTTATTCAGCTTTGTTTTTATCCCAATCAAGATTAGTTCCACCAAGATAATCTGCACAGAATGCCAATTGAAAACTTGATGGGCATTGGATTTCTTTTATACATCCACTAATTCATCCAACTTAGCTCCATCCAACTGCCAGTTGTTTCGGTGCTTAGTGAGTCAAAATTTAATAGCTTCGCTGAAGTTGAGATTTAGGAGGCAGCAGTTATTTGTTGATCGGAAAGCCAAGGAAGTGTTTGAGTGAAAGATCTAACCGCTAACAAAAAGAAGGCTTACAACAATCACAATTTGAAAAACATTGAAAAATTGGACACGTTTGCAATACTTCTTAATAGAAAAGAGAGAAAGTAAATCAAAAAATTTTCTATTACTTCTATTTTGCTACTTATTTGGAAGAAGTAGTCCAATTGGTGATATAATTGTAGTATTCTCAATTTGACTCCTTAATTTTTCTTGTTTGGAGCGAATTAAGACTTGAACTCTCTTTCAGAGTGGGGACCAAAACAGTGGAACTCAGCGCCGGACTTATTGCAGTTCAGTACCGCCTGAGCTACAGTGAACATACTAGTAGCTCAGCACTGAGTTTTATCGTAGCTAATTTTTTACTTTTGATTTTTTTTTTGTTTTTGTTTTGTTTACAATTTCTCGAGGATCTTACTAATTCAGCAAACCACCTTAAGCGCATCCAAAACCAATTTCCATGAACCTACATCTCGTCTATTGTAGCAACACCGCCAAGTAAGTACTTGACTAATTTAACGATATCTGTCTTCATTCGCTTATCACTTCCTTAGAGATTACCCTGCGTCAAAATCATACAGAGTATAAAATTTTCTATAAAGTTTTCTGTAAAAATAATATTGTAGGAGATATTTTGAATTCACAGTTGCGCTATTGTTCTTATATATTTGTATATTCAAAAACGTGAAGTCGTAAGTATTAAGTTCAAATTTAATATCCTAGTTTAGTTGCTTCTCGTCAATAAATTTTTGTCATATTTGCAAACCGAAATTAGAGACTTTGCAGAATCGATTTTTACTAATTTATATCGATCTTTTTTTTGAAAATAATTTACTTTTGTAGGGCTTATTTAGAACCATAATAGCACTTATTAGCCGGCGTAAACCATCTTCCAACTTCTCGGTTATCTACCGCCACAAGAAATCCCAGATAAACAAACTCAAATGACGTTATCAAAATCTGTATACTTCTCTCCATGCGGAATGGCTATATTTTAGTTTTGAGTCAGTGGAGAAGTTTAAGAAAAATTGCTAGATCACCGAGCCTGTCAAAGTGGAATTTCAGTTTCAAAAATTCTTGATTTTCGAGAAAATCTCATTAATGTAAAGAAGATTCTGTAAATTTTACACTTCCGTTAACTTTTTTATTATTTTATTTTCAAATTGGAATGACAAAAAAGTAGAATATAATTTTAGGTCACTTAAGTGGTTGATTCTCGTGCTGCAATGAAGTGGAACATTTAAAGCAAGCCATAATATAGTTCAAAAACTATAAACTAAATTTAAGTCATTAAAATTAATTTCTCCTTGTATAAATGTTGTAAATTAATGTGACAAACCTGCACAAATAAAGTTTATAGTGCCTTTTTAGAGGAAATAGCATCAATGGAGGGCAAACTTTGTTTACACGATCATTTTCAACTATCCTCTAGAATTCTCTCGAGAATGGATTGTCTCGGCAAATGTTTTAAGTCATCTATGTGTGCAATGAGTTTCTAAAGAAATTCGAAGCCATTTTTTTAGAAAACCGGAAAAAACAACTAAAATTGATTGCGAAAAATGGAACTATCGAGTAAATCGATTTGAAAAAGTAGCTTATTATCAGGCGCTATGGTGGCGTATAAACCAATTCTAAAGAACGCTTTTTTTTCTGCCTTAGGTGACGTCAAAAGATGTATTTATATAAAATTTCAAAAACTGAAAATTTTCATTATATATTAAACTTCCGATTACCTGATATCTTCACAGCTTGTTCTCTTAATTCATTATATAATTATCAGAAGCGTGCAATGTACTGATTGTACATACATTACATATATGAATACATTTTTAGTTCCATAAGAATCTCTCAAAGAATAAATAATCTGGGAATTAATATTAAGAAAGAGGAAGTTTGCACCACATTTTACAAATTGAATTTTTACCTGAATTTCAAATTTTATAACTTTCTGTAAGAGATACAAGTTGTTTTTTTTTAGGACGTGGCCTTCATGATTGCAAAATCTCTAAAATCAGGAAGTTGAAAGAAGCTCTAACTTAGTACTTAGCCCCATTACTGCCTTTTTATTTTAGACCAAAATTTGTCGCATAATAAATTCATGATAAATGGAAAATTTGTCAATTAGAGAAATAAAAATTGTAATTTATTGTTTAATTATTAAATAAAGTTCAATGAAAGTCATTGGAATTATTTATTTATTTATTTTGAGATAATTGGGACAAAAAAACCATTTCAGTTTCGTTGCGTTTCAGGATAAAAAAAACGCAAGCTCAGAAAGAGATGCGGTAACGATATCTAAACTAAAAATTAAGCTTGAGCTTTCTTAGACTTTTTACAACAAGCTAAAGGTACTAAAAAGACCGTTTCTAATAGATCTATTGTTAAATAAAAAAAAAAAAAAAAAAAAAACGATCTTGTTGCTAAGGATATGTAATTCTTTTAAAAGGCTGACATTCTTGGCTGCGCATGCGAAAGATGCTGTACGTCTTCTCTTAGTAGGACAGAATGCAGAGTGTGTGCTGTACAATAAGTAAAATACAATAACAGATCCTGCAATAATATGTTATAGAAATCAACATCCGGTATCATTGTGTAAAAAGATTTGGTTCGATCAGCACTTTGTGAAAATAAAATTGACAAGTCTATTGTACTAGATTGAAATGGTTTGACATTTTACAGTAATATCTCTTTTAAAATAATGTTATCAGATACTAACAAAAAAAAAAGAAAATTTATAGTAAATTTAATTCTATTTAGTTGGGAAGAAATTAGTTTCAGTAGTTGATTAATTGATTGCGAAAGAAGGACGGCTTCTGTTAGAGAAGAAACGCAGACAATTGCTGTCCTCTCATTAGCTGGAAACTGGTTAACAGCCATTATGAATAAAATCTCAAGTTACTTAATAATGGAACTAGAAGCAAGAAACTTAGGGCCATGCTATCTAGTCACCCAGGGCTTTGTACGAAACTTGGAGAGTTCATTTAGTTTACTAGTCACAGAAATGGAAACCTACTAGTCCTGTTTCTTGCATAAGCGCAACAATCTTCTCTACAAAGTGGCGCGTAGTTTCATTAGATTCACCACTGCTAAAGTAATCAGTGCGCACTGGATTCACTCGCGAAATCTTGAGTTAGGGTCAAGTTACCTGCCCTTAAATATTTTCATCCTAGAAACTTCTTATAGTTCAATTTTCGGCAGTACACTGAAAAAGCTCCTGTTGTCAATATTCCTTTAGAAGTTAACACGCAGAAAAAAAAAAAAACTAATTTATAAAGTTTTGTTCAAGGGTTAATGTGAACTAAAATCAGAGCTAAAATTTTGCAGCTTCAGCCAATTATCTAGTTTGTTTTTCATCTGGAATCTTTATGTAAACTGCATTGAGTCCAGCTTTAGTATTCTGTACACAGTTTAGAAGGCCAGCAGTCTGAAGTTGTTTAGGTAATGTGAAAGACTGTATATTAAAATATGTGAGAACGCGTTAAAATATTTAAAATGATTAGATATGGTTAATCTCCAAAAAAAAAAAAAAGGCCAGATCGTAAGCCTAAAGTTTGTAAATTATACATATTGTCTTGAATCAAAATTGACTACCTCTACTGCTCAAAGCAAAGAGCAAGAGGACATCAGCAACGTAGTATAATATTAATGAATCATAATGTTTTAATGACCAAACTGCAATAAGGTCCATTTTTGATGAAAAGATGTTTTCAATTCTTCTGCCGAAGAATTGCCATATCGTTGATTGAACACGAAAAAAAACACTATTTTCACTTCTGGGAAGTTCTGCAATGATGTCAAATTTCTGAAGATGGTTTTTCCATGCAGAAGAATGAATCAAAAATGGTTTCGAATTTCTTTATATCTACTAAAGTGAAGGATGTAACTAAAGTTTGCATTTTCGGACTGTTTACAATAAGCAGTGTTAAAAAAAAATGCACGTACTTATAAGTGAAATTAGAGAAATTAGTGTCAATGTTCACAAACTTTTCACTCTGCTTCATAAAATTAAGCAGCTCGTCACAAGTTGAGGTCAGCTATGAGTGCTTACAAAATGAACATTGCTGAGTTTAATAGAGATGCAACGTTGACCACACTTGTGATCGAAATTTAAAGAAATAATTGCATCAATAAATATTCACACTTTCAGTTGACAGATTTAGACTGAAATCTTAATAAAAAACGAGAATAATACTCAAAACGGTGAGGCTAGATTTGCCTTTTTTAAAATGAAAAAGGCACGATAATATCTTGTAAATAATTGTCTTGAAGTGAGAACGGACTATAATTCTATAATTTAAGAACAGGTAGTCTGTTCTTATTTCTTAAACGGCATCTAATTGTGTCGGTAATTTTATAGCGCCTGTCTTATGTCGGTAGTTAGATTCCCCAGGTCACAAGTGCAGCCAGTCTCCGTTCTGCAGACAAGGAATTTTTTTCACCAGTAAGACCCAAAGACAGGTGCAATTGCTATACTACAAATCTGCAGTAAATATTTAATACTCATTCGAATATCACAGGTTACTTGATACTTTCTCGAAAATTGGCGAATTTATTAAGTAAATATTGTTTCATTTTCAAGAATGGTACAAACTTAAATGATATCGTCTTTCAGAGCCTTGTAGAATTCACTTTTACAACAGTTGAAAATTCAAATAAGAAAAAATATAAATAAACCTATTTTTGTTCCTTTAATTTTCTTCTAATTCTTTTACTGTTTGCAAACAGATAGATTAGTTGAAGGCCAATGTTTGCCTTCCAGTCGTTTTTAATTGTTATCTCCACTGGTCTCCGTGAGCGAGTGTTCTCATATTCCCATATCATAAAACCAATGATTGAACATAATCAGATAGGATATTGTTTCATCTATTAAAGTAAGCATGGGCACATGGCCTGGATTGTACATTATTATGGCACTTCAGTGGGGTAGTACCAACAAAAAATCTATTTTCCTGGCTAAAGATTTTAATAAAAGTGATAAAGTGGATCTATTAGTTTTACTAAGTTAAAAACAAAAAAATATTAGTAGACATTTTTTTTTTTTAAACTGAAAACTAGCATTATTTTTGCACTTTTGTTAGACGGATTCGGCCAAAAACTCAATATCCGAAGAAAAAGTAGTTTCAAAACCAAAAACTGAAAACTGAAAGCTTACTGTGACTTTCTTTTCTTTGATTATCTGCACCCACATATAGACCTTGTACTAAAACATTTTTTCTTTATTGTTTGAGGAACCTAAAACATAAATTTCCGGGGAGTAGAAGAATGTAAAACAATTCTTAGACCTGAAAATAAATTTGTATAGCAAATATATATTGTTTGAGGATTATATTTGATTTGATTATATATTATATTTGAAACTAAGTTTCAAAATATTGTAACATAATTTGTTGTCCTAGTAACACTTTGAAGGCAACAGTCTAGTTAAGAGCTAATATTTACTCTATCTGACCTGTTTCTCTGGCTTCCACAATTGCATTCCAATCAGCTGTGATCTAATAAAGGATATATATACATAATCAACGCGACTTAGCATGCCCCACTTATCTAATGCTGATCTCTTTTTCAATTGCGCTTAGAAGTTAATGCTTCAAATAAATTGCAGTGAGCAGCTAAGTATAAAGCTGTATCTACATGAAATAAATATTTTCCTGAAAATTAAATTGGTGAGAATAATTAAATAGCAGCCCTGATAATTTAAAATAACATTGTTATCATTCATAACTTTTTAAATTTCCATTAAACTCCTTAGATAGAGCAATTCTTTTGTTTTTATGTTTAATGTTTTATAGAAACAAATACTCATTTAATTCTTCAGTACATATGTAAGTGATAAATCTGAAGAATAAATTTATTAGCGAATTAGATACCTTTCATTATTCCAAAAATGAATTTTAAAATACAATTATAAATTTTCTTATGTCTTCGTTAACTAATTCACACTTACCATATCTTCTTACACCTTCACATACTTTTACGAGGGTCGTTTGAAAAGTCCGTGCAAAAATAAAAACTACTTAATTTTTTGGGGTAAACCTTTTTTATTTTTCAACATAGTCTCCTTTTAGGCTTATACACTTCGTCCAACGCTGCTCTAGTTTGTTGATCCCTTCCGAATAATAGGATTTGTCCAAGTCTGAAAAATAGCTATTCGTTTCTGCAATCACCTCCTCGTTTGAATAAAATCTTTTTCCCGCCAGACATTTCTTCATATTGGGGAACAAATAGTAGTCCGAGGGAGCCAAGTCTGGAGAATAGGGGGGATGTGAAACGAGTTGGAACCCTATTTCCATTAATTTTGCGACCACAACTGCTGAGGTGTGAGCTGGTGCGTTGTCGTGATGGAAAAGGACTTTTTTGTGGGCCAATCGTGGGCGTTTTTCTTGCAGCTCGGTTTTCAAACGGTCCAATAACGATGAATAATATGCACCTGTAATAGTTTTACCCTTTTCCAGATAGTCGATGAGGATTATTCCTTGCGAATCCCAAAAGACAGTCGCCATAATCTTTCCGGCCGAAGGAACGGTCTTCGCCTTTTTTGGCGCAGATTCCCCCTTGGTAACCCATTGTTTAGATTGTTCTTTGGTCTCAGGAGTGTAGTGATGTATCCATGTTTCATCCACAGTGACGAAACGACGCTTAAAGTCCTGCGGATTCTTCTGGAACAGCTGCAAACCGTCCTTACAACACTTCACACGATTTCGTTTTTGGTCAAGCGTGAGCAATCGCGGCACCCATCTTGCGGATAGCTTTGTCATGTCCAAATGTTGATGCAAAATATTATGTACCCGTTTATTCGAGATGCCCACAGCACTAGCAATCTCACGCACCTTCACTCTTCTGTCATCCATCACCATATCATGGATTTTATCAATGATTTCTGGAGTAGTAACCTCAACAGGGTGTACAGAGCGTCACTTTTTGCCCATATGGCCACTCCGAAAATTTTGAAACCACTTATAAACTGTTCTAATCGAAGGTGCAGAGTCACCATAATGTTTATCAAGCTTCTCTTTAGTCTCCTGAGGCGTTTTGCCTTTCATAAAGTAGTGTTTAATCAACACACGAAATTCTTTTTCGTCCATTTTTTGAAAATCACTCGACTTCCTCGATTCAAACGAATGCCAAACACAAAGAAATAGACCGATCTGGCTGAAACTTGGTGTGTGTTCTTCCAAGAGATGCTACTAACTAAACATAACCTCGATACGCGCCAGTAGTGCTATCTCTCTGACTTTGCACGGACTTTTCAAACGACCCTCGTATAATCTACACATATTTTATTACTCATTTATATTTTAAATTCTTTTTGTATATATATTTTTTTGTTTTTGCTGCCACAGATTTACATTTTTCTAGCTAGTGTAATTGTACATTTCATTTCAGAATAGTTCTAGTTACTATTAACATATATTTCTTTATTTGAATAAATTCATCTTTAAATATTTCTTTTGGTGGAATATCTGTAGCTTTCTAGTTTCACCATTATATTTTTTTTGCATAATTTTATGACGCTTAGATATGTTTATGAACTTTTGTTATGTGATATAGTTTTTTATTATTATTATTATTGTTAAACAAATTTAAAATCCGTTAAAATAAATAACTTATGGTATCATCTTTGCAATAATTCTGCAGAAATGACACCAATGTTAATGGTTTAGTTATCGACTGTAATATGTTATAATATAATTTGTTGGTTATTGAGAGGAGGTCATAAATGTAAAAAAAAAAAATAACTTTTTGTTCTTGCTAGTGTTTTGGTAAATTGAATGCCTTCTTCAAGGAAGATAGTTAACTGCCTAACTAATATATCAAAGCTTTTATCATAAACAGTTTCTCTGCTTACAGTAAGAGAAAATATTGATTTAACTATTTATTACCTTTGAAAATAGTTAAAAGGAAATCTCTTCTGGGCGGCCGTGTGTGGAGAAAGTGATATGCCTGTAATTGACCATGGAAAGAGTGTCAGGCAATATGTGCTAGCACGTTGCCTTAGCATTTAGCGAGTCGCTCAGAGTGACTGTGTGGGCAATCGTGTAATCCAGAGATCGCCGATGAATCCTTCAATACTTGGCAGTATACTGCCCAAAACTAATTACTGAGGGAAATTGAAATAGATGTGAAATTCACGTATTAAATATCTGCACTTTCCCACAAAGAGAGTATCTTTTCCATCCCATAATAATATTATCTATAATGTTTTTTAAAATTTTATAACATTTTTTTTTTTTTGGTAAATAATTGATGTTAAATTATCATTTAAGGTCACTGCACCCGGAGCACCTCGGTGCACAACCGGCCTCCGAACATGTGTTTACAGACTCCTAGGGAGAGAAAATGAAAGGGTATCACACCTAGATTTGAACCCGGGATTTTCGTGGTTTATGGAGAGGAACAAAACCCTACGTTATCCAAGGCCACTTAATAAAAACCCACAGAGTTTTCTAGACGTACATAAATATTTGCCATGAACTCTTAGCAACTGGCCAAGATTACTTGTGGAATACATAATTTAAAAACCATCCACAAGAGAATAATACCCTGAGTGACTTGAAAAAACTAATGGACGCACAAGTGTTGCTATTAGAACACATATGTATCAACGTCGCCACAATTATGTGGAAAAACTAATAGTGGGTTACACCAACTGGATGTATAGTTTCAATCTCTTTCTCCCTCTAAGAGGGCGAGTTCATATAAAAACCAAAAAATAAAAATAAAAGCAAGGTAAATGCAAAGAGATAAAATTTGAAATTTCGTTTAGTTATCACAATGATGTAGACCTGACAATAACTTTTTTCGACCAAATGATCAAACAAAAATACCATTTTACTCAATCGATTTTTCATTGTTTTTTTTTTCAATCCCTCTTTCGGAAACGAATCTAATGATTCTCTTTAAACTTTGTCTTTTAATTGCTCGTCTAGAACTGTAACTTTAATTTTGAAAATTTATCTGAGAAAATTAATTTACAGTAGGTGAATCGCAATTTGTTAAAGAACATCTAGGAAGTGATATCAACAAAAACTCTTAAGATTCAATATTATAGCAGAGTTTTTTTATTTCCAATCCAAAATAACAAAGTATTGACTGCACAGAATTCCTTAAATTACAGAATTAATAAAGAAAACTTTATTAATGTAGTTGCTAAAACATAAATAAAAATATCTGTTAGTGACTGATGCTCTTTTAACAAATAACAATTTTATCATTTTATTTTATTATTATATTAATAATTTTTGTATTATTATTGAGATGTATTATTTCCTGAAATATGAAGACTGTGGATTTTAAAATCCTAGAAGTTTCTAGAGGACACCCTTTTACTTAAAATTAAAAAATACTTCTAGTAACTTTTATGACAATTATGTATTTTTTAACACAATTAAATTTCAAATATATTTAAGGTATATTTTAAAAAAATCTTCTCTTCTTTCCTTTTAGATAAATATATCTTGTGTGTAACAAAATTATTTTTATATTTTGCCATATTTTATCTTTTCGCACATTTTTCTACTCAAGTTTTTTGAAGAAATAAAGTTAACTTAAATCATCCAATTAGACGGTTAATTATTTTTTTTTTTACTGGCCCATTTTTCATCGGCTGTTTTCTTCAAATTCGGGAATCTAGCTAATTATGTAACCCTCTTTAATATTGTATCAGCGATTGGTCTACAATATTTACATTTTAGAATGAAACGTAGCCAGCCCTATGGCCAACAAGAACCATTAAATGAATTTTCCTGAAAACTGTTCCAACTCGTATCTCTTTCTAAAAATTACTTTTTTAGAACTAGGTGACCTCAGAACGTGTATTTTAGGTAAAAACTCGATATAAAAAATTTAATACGATTGTAAAATTTTGAAATAAGAGAAATAAGACATTCATTAGCGTCTCACTACCTGATTGACCGATTTTTGACCGAAACCTTAGTAGCAAGAGGTCTATTGCGGTACTGTTGTAACAGGTTGATTACACACTCACACTCAAATGATATATTTGAGTATTTATTACTTCGCTGACTGTTGGATTGGTTGCCAGCAGTAACTGGACACCCCGTCCCAGATGTCGCAGTGAGTGTACTAACCCGACCTGCTGACCGCCACATCGGCGGCCTCAATTCTTCCGCGTAATACTGCTCTAAATGTTGTTTACTAATGGCAGGATAACCTGCTTGGCGGGTTCATGTGGAAATGTTTATCTACGAACAACTGTTACTAAATTGAAAGATTGTCATAATTCTAATAATCGAGCTAACGAGTTAGCTATTAAGATTTACTATTAATTCTATTCATTCTCATCCAATAATTATCCTCGATTAAATATGAATATTTGGAGTATAGTTGATTTATCTAGCAGCTACTTTGCAGTCTGGCTGTTTCACCCTAAAGTGTTCACCTACATATCTTAAGGATAGAAACAGTAACGACAATGCAGATGCTATGTAATGAAAATTACATTAATTAGGATTTCAATTCCGTCTATGTTTGCTAAGTTTTGAGAGGCCAAGCTGGAAGATGACTATTTTGTTGGTTACTTCAGTAACATTCTTCTTAACACAGTTTTTGGAACAGATTTTGTTCATAGTAATCTCTCATTCTTTCATTACCATATTCAGAAACTCAACAGTTATTAATTAAAAGATAACCAGATAAAAAGAAAATAATATCCTTAATTGTTGTCAACGATTCTATGAAGAATACAGCCTAGCGTTTGAATGTGTCTCAGATTTCAAGTCGTTTTACCATCTCGTTTATAGCTTTTATTTCGACTTCAAAATTTGTAATCCAAGTGCTGAAGACAATACTAACTTTGAAATACCGTATAGATGAACAGTACTACGAGGGTATCAGCTTAACTATCAGTGTAGATATAGTAGTTCCAAGTGTACACTGGATATCTAGTTTTATAAGATCAAAAGTACTTACTGAGTATTTGTAGTTCTATTTAAAAACATATTTCCAGCGATTTAATGCGGTTGAGGACAGTATCTAACATTTATAAATAAAAGTTGCGTTTTACCAATATATTTTTAATTGTTTAAATTGTCAACTAGATTTTTTTACGAACATAATTATTAAACCTCTTTACAAACCACGTGAATCCTTTCTGTAACTAGAATTACCTTAATCTGAAGAATTCCTCTCATTTTAATGCTTTTTGAAGTCATTTTTCTTAGTTTTGGATAAACTTTTATTAATCTGTTTTGAACAATTTCCTCTTTAAAAGCTACTTAAATAATTTTTGTCACAAAAATTACTTTAAAATCAATTACTAAATTATAGTGCTTCATTTCCTTTTCAAAATTATTAAGCAACATATTGATCGTAAAATTCATTGATTTCCACGTTTCGTAGCAACGTCTTATTAGAACAGTTTTTTAGACATAAATTTGCAATTTCTTGAATATAATAAGTATTGATGTACTTGTGAATATTTATATTTATTTCCTATAGAATATTTTGTAGGCTATAATATTTTATTGCATACTTTGACTATACATTTTACAATCTTATTTTTCAATAATGCCCATCACTGACTTGTAAATACAATTTAACATTAAATTATTATTAAAAATTTTGTAATTAAAAAAAAAAAATTGGTAGACGGTAAGTATAATATTTAAAATGAAAACTTTCATTGGGTTTGTTAATCGGATGTCTTTGGCCAGCATGAGACAGTTTGGCAAGTCTGGCTACAAGAGAAAGGAAACTGCGCTACTATGAGACAGAGGGCTTGTTTAGTGAGGAGCTGTCAATATATGATTGAGTAGTGTGGCCGTGTGCTCAGAAAACAGACCGTCCCAGATCACGTACCGAGCAGACATGACAATCTGCTGGTCTCACCGACTGGTATAAACTATCAAACCAATTGCTACCAGGCACAACTAGAGATAACTCAAGGCACAACAACGTATTCAAATCATATATCTGCACATAGTAGAAACTTAAAAGCACTTTAGAGTTATTTTTAATGTATTGATCTTCCAAAACACTGATGAACTGTTAAATGTGATTCAACTCTGGTTGAGTTCCGTTCCTAGCGGTTACAGTAAAGAAACAAAAATCACATGTCATATAGGTATTACCTGGATGTAGCAAGCGTTTTGATTGTATAAGCTTAAGGAAAGAATTAACCTTCTAAAATCCGTTCTTAAAAAAAACCCTGAGTGATTTTCGTTTTTCAATGAACAAATTATTTATTACTTGCGATTGAAAAATTGATTTATTTCTGAATTAAAAAGTGAATTTGGTAAATGTGTGTGAGGAGATGTTAGGCTAAAGGAATGGTGGCAAATCATGATCTTACAAAAAAGATTTGTATCTTCTTTAGGCCTACAAAGAGTCGGTACAATAAACCTCTTATTGGCGCGTAAGAAACAGAACCAACACCAAGTCTGATCTGATCTAATAGGTACCACAAGCAATTTAACGTCCTATGTTACCATTTACCCATTACAGCATAACCTATTAACAGGCATTACTCAACGACAAGAAAAATACTGACTGTAAACACCATGTAATACTGAAAACGAATGCATTGTTTGGCACTTTCCCCTTATAGGCTTTATCTTTCTACAATGTTTTGCCCTGCAAACAAATAAAATACACAAATTTAATGACAAAATAGCTAAAGTTGTATGTCTTTGTGCAGGGATGGGTAGGTGGCTAGAAGCGGTAGCCATGTTGTTGGCAGCAACCTGGTGGACCGCGCTCTGTGAGGATCTCCATCAGCAGAGAACATCCCGTCAGAAGAGGATACTCTGGATCACGACGGACGGCCGACTAGCTCTACCTCCTGGAACTTTGCTCACCATCACGCCTACCATATCCATGCCGTTTGTCCGGTACCCGCCGGACGGCTTTCTATCCAACATGACCATCAGTCTTCCATTCACCAGTGAGTAGTCTTTTACAGTAGATATTTCTGACAGAATCACTCTCAACAACGCCGACTGATATCAAGTCTATAAGTGGGAATGGATAGAGGATTAGACGTTTTATAGGTGTCCATCTAGAAACTAGAGGTGCACTCATAGAACAACTCTTAAATGAAGTAATGTTACAACCTTTAGAGAAGTACAGCTAGTATTGGAAACCTGTTCTAACATAACCTAGCAAAACTAACATGTGTACATTGTTTACTTGTGAACGACGATTAAACTGAAATGGTTTTGATTTGAAATGGGAGATCCTCACGTGTGTCATTAATTTTTTATTTGGTAGAAAAATGTTAATAGCAAAATATGAGCTTCCGCCCCCAATCCATGACACTTAATTTAATAGTTGAGGATTAAAAATACCTTAAAAAAATCTGCAATTACTTTTTCTTTATTAATTTTTTTGTAGATTTCTTGGAAATTTCCTCACTAAGCCTACTCCTAGCAAATGAGTGTACTGAAACCACGTTACGTATCTGCAAATCAGCGTTTCTTTGTTTGGTATCCAAATTTAATTCAAATTAGTGCAACGGGCCGATCGGTTATTTGTCGTTATTCCCCTGACATATCTAACAAATAATACGTTAAGACGTAGTTGTAATTGTTGTTGCTGCTGTCGTTTTCGTAGTATATCAATCTTGTTTTATGTTTTACTTTATAATCACTCATTCGTACTGTTTGTTTTCAAATAGCAACTCAGTCATAAATTGGGTCAAAACAAGTCAAAGTGTTGCACCGAATTGTACTCGTGAATCACGTGATATCGTACGATACACCCATTTGCAATGAGTGCCGAATAGATAGCTCTAAACTTACCCACTTACGCAGTTTACTTCAGTGCAATATATACTCATGCCACCTAAATAATATTAAGAATAACTAAAAGTTGCACAAAAAAAAGAAGTCAAGTTTGAAGAACATTGTTTTACTTATTATTCTTCTAGTGTCAAGAAGTTTTTTTTAGAAGATGATAGTAGCTCTTTTAGAAGACCATAAAAGAAGATCTTTTATTTAACAATCCGCTTGTAAAACATTGCTAAACTGGACTAAACTTTATGCAATGATACTGTAGTAATTGGCATTGCAACAATTAGTAAATGCAACAAAATATTAAGTGTTCTGTGATGTTGCATTTAGCGGGGCGAAACTTTTAAAGTTGGTGATAAACTTTTATTTAAACTTAATGTTTTGTATTAAATGTTTAGTTAGAATTCGAAATTAATGCAGGTTCAATGCAATAAAAACAAGACAGTTAAGGGAAATATGATGCCATAGCTCCCAAGAATATAACTAAAATCAATGTTATCTGGGGGAAAAAAAAACAAATCAAATTGATGGACTTACGAATTTGTTTGTATTTAGTATGTACATAGATTGCAAGCGAATTCTTATTTAATGAAAAGTTTCTTTTTGCCGATAGCATCGGTCTTGATTGCTAAATGACTGACCAGAAACTAATTCGACTAGGCCAATGCCATAAAAGAAAGTTTTACTTTAAAGTATAAGCTTAGTCGCTTAGTTTCTATAATTTATTCAAACGCTAAACCTCCAGGGTTTTTGGATCTTTAAAACTTTTCGGTAGCCAGTTTTACAAGGGTTGATCATCAAAAATAAAATTAATAATATTAGAATAAAAAAACTCCTAACAGATAATATCTGGTATAAACTTATCCCAGATGGCAAAACTGTTGATTCCTTCCTCTTTTGTAAGCAACTGGAACATGTACTAAGGTTTGGTGTATCGGGAACGAGTACTCTAGAATAAGATAATGATATTTTACTTCAAAAATTACCAAGCAATAAATTCAAGAACTTCACGGAATTAACCAAGCATATCATGTGCTTTGACCAAGATACTTCCTTCTGTGGGAGTCACAGAGGCCTTCTGTTGAAGGTCTAGATACTAAATTTTAGGAATGGAATTTAAGAGCTCCCGAAAAGTGGGTAACTGCTGAGAAACCTGATAGGTTTCATTTTAAATATCAGCATATATTTATTATTTTTTATAAAACTACTGGAATCCAATCTAAATTGAATAGAGTTAAGAAGAATTCATTAACATAATTATTTATGTCAGTCTAGTTACAGATAATAATTATTCATGTCAGTATTAGGTTAATAATAACAGTTCTAGCTTAACACAATTGTACATTCTGAAACGTGTGTACATAGTTACTTCAGCTTGCTGCTGGGATTGTGGCACTTTCTGGCCTATTGCATCTCTAGTTTCTAGATCATGATCTGGAATTTGTCTAACTTCAAATCAAAACTAGCGGCACAGTATGTAGATTATCTAAGCACCCAGTCCGGATAGATTGCTATCGGTCTTACATTGTTATTAAAACGTTATAAATAATATGTTTTTTTTTCTTTTGTGTTTATCTAGTAAACTTTGACACGTTGGGATTGACGGATAACCAGAACCCGTATGGAGCATTACCACCACTGTTGGCTCGAGGATTGGGACGTAGCGCAGGTTCCTTTTTCGCTGACTACCTAGCCACCCTCATATCATCCAGGAGAGAATCTCGGGCTACCAAACTGTTAACGGATCTCCCAACTCAAGCTAGAAAATTCTTCCACGGTGGAGAGAGGTAAAATGCTAACACTATTTATTAATCTTATATTATCAAAACAAACTGTCTGAGAGCTGCCTTAAATCATCCCAAATAGTGCTACAACTTGCTTACGCTAGTCTAGGGGTTAGGAGATTTATTGCTTTGTTATGATGGAGGAGAAACACCAGCAAGAGTTTACCCAGATAAAATACCCAAACTACGTTATTCGCTAAGATTGTTGCTTGAATTTGGCAGTGGTTTCTATTGCTGTTCAGGATGTAATTGTAGCCCACAATTAAAATTCAATTTCATTTCCAACTGGTTGTGTTGTTGAGCTTCTATTTTAACTATCAGTATTTAGGGCAGCACCGGATATAGGCTCATTATATTTATTTTTAAAATTTAAAATTGCCTTTACCAAAAAATAATAGTTATGTTTTAATGAGCCCAGAGGTCTTCTGTACGTGCTTGTTGAGGATTTTCTATCTAATTTTGGGATGGATGGCAAAGCCTGTCTATTGCGAGCAATCTGCGAAGTAAATGGACACTCATTGAAAAACTATGGATTTCTAGGAGAGGTTCTAAAATTATTTTTTACGTAAGTTCATTTCAACTATCTATTTAATATATAATAAGTACAGTTTATTATTTATGTTTTGACATGACACTTCCTATGTAATTAGCCAGAGAATTCTAGTTTTTTTTATAAACTTTACTTACCTGACCACATCCATATCTTACCGAGCCTCAAGACAATGTAAAAATGGTCTTTACAAATTGCTTTATATGTGGTTATGTTTGGAGGTCAGATAATTCATTTGAATTACAGATAATTCAAATTGATAGTTCGTTTAGGAGCTATCAGGGTTTCTGTAATTTTTATCAGGCTACCAGAAGTGGCCTCTTTATTGTGTCAATTGTACGGTTTATGTTATTATATTGAAAGTGGTTTCACATTTATTTGAAACATAGCTCCTGGGAAATATATTTCAATGCAGTTTTGGAGAAGGATGTGAAAATAGGCTCTAATTCTGAGCTTGATGTAAATCAGTTGAACCGATGTGATACTTTTTGTGTTTTTCTCTAAAAATACATCATGGTTCTCTTTGAACTTGGTAACTAAGTAGTTCCTATTCTTTATTTGTTTAAACAGTTATTTCATGGGGTGTCAGGGTGACCTGAAATGTCATGAATCTGTCAAAACCAGAGTCATTTTGTAGTGGTGAAATTTGCAAATTTCGAAAGAAACTAAAAAATTACTTTAAAATTCTGATATAAAGGAAAATGTGGAAAATATATGTTGCGATAAGGAAAAATGGTGAAAGTCTTCGAACCAAATCTTTGATCTATCTCAGTATGTGTGTGCTAATGTGAAGAACTGTCTATGTTTGTTGCAGGGCCAGCAAATCGCCATACTCGGAGGTGCTGATCGATTATGTGACCGCCGAACGACAAGGCGTCGAGCGAGGAGAATGTTTCCCCTATTTCAAGGATTGTCCAAAATCTTTATTTGCCTCTATGGAAAGAAATAAATATTTGTAAGTTATGTTTGATTTACAAGTTTATTTTTTCATAACTCGCATTTCCCAGCGGCATGCCGCTGCATCCTTTACTGATACTGCAAAACATATTATTACATATTGTGGATTATGTTTGAATTCTATAAAAAAAAAAAGCATTTTTCGCCATGCTAAATTATTCCCTAAAATAGTGGCCCTTTAAGAATAGCTTTTATGGATATGATTCGTTTTCGGACGTTCAGCGGTAACGGTAAGCAACATATGTAGTTGTTTTGAACACAGTAGGTTTAGCTGAAAGTATTTCATAGTTTAAGGAATTCCCCTTAGAGGGACTGAATTTGCAACGTTGCCAATCTACAAACTATACTTGAATGTTTCAGAGTTCAAGATGCTGAACATGAAGACAATACATTCCTTGAAAATGAAGTGGAATATCAAAAAGAAAAAACGGAAGATAGTCTAGAACACGTGGCCATGTAGTCTTAACAAGAATTTCAGTCACCACACTTAAGTGTCTGAATTTAGTAAATTTAATTCTATATAGGGAAAGAAATTCTGTGTTGGACATATGTGTCAAACTATGTACAAACCTCAAATCTTTTGAAAGTTTATGTAGTTTTCGTTAAAAGGTTCATCGATATTTCATCAGTGTGTTATTAGAATTTAGTATTAGCGATAAACTGAGAGACCTTGCTGTGATTTTGGACAAGAATGAGGTTTTTGTAGGTTTCATTGGAGGGCACAGGGAAGTTGTAGAACAGGTTATACCTAAAGATTTACTCCATTGCTGAATGTCGACGGTTTCTCAGCGTTTACAATGATCAGCATGAAAGCTCCAATTGTACCCTTATTTCGAGGTACCCATGCAAGCACTTTAAGGAATATTCCAAGAAAGGAAGAGCAAATCAACGCAGGCTAGAAAGTTTCTTACAGCAATCACCAGAAAGTAGTGGTAGTGTGGGTCAGTTAAAGTAAATAATAGGTAGGTATTACCACAAGGTACTAAGGGTCAAGAATACCTAGAAGAACTGAGGCTCTAAACTGACTGCTCTGCAGACTGCAATTATGTTCTGCATGCCTTCTTCCAGAGCAAGACTAGACTTAACAGGCGTTGCCGCTGTAGATTTTATACAAGTCTATAAGCCTGGCTTTCAACAATTGAAGTAACAAGTTAACCTGCTATTTACCATGGCTATAACCTAAGGTGTTGACGAAATCGTTAAAAAAACAGTTCCAGAATTAGCCAAGTGGCCTGTTTTATAGCTAGCCCTCTAATCAAGCCGTCACTCCATTTTAATTATAATAACTGATCATTGTACATACCAACTAGTGTAATTGTAGTTAATAAATTACTTTATGAAGTGATTTTGTATTATAAAGCATACATAAATAAATGTACATATTTATAAATGGATAGACGAATGTATTTAAGGAAGCCACACATCGTGTTTGGCACCTAAGTATTTATTTTATGACAATGTATTACAGATCTATCAAATACATTCCTGAAATATATACTTACAAATCAAGTGTATAACTTCTCTACTTACCTACACTCTGCCAGCTAAATGTTTAAATAAGAATGAATAAATGCGCACAGCATGAATTTCTTGGCACATTGCATTATCACACAGTCAGATGACATAGCTAGCGTATTGCTTCCAATAGCTGTTGAAAAGCAGGCCAAAGGTCATTTTTCGGCCAACACTTCAACAGCGGGTGAGTATGTCTATCCTTAAAAGTACCATTATCTTGTATAACTAACTAAACCTAGCCAATGGTTTAAAATTTGCATGAAGAATTACAGAAGGAGGATATTGTAGGAGTTGCGTGAAAATCTCTAAATTAAAGCCTCGTTTCGAAATACTGATTGCTTTTTCTTCTTCAGGAAGACTCAACAACTCATCGATGGTGAAAGGCCAGCGAAAATTTTCTTTTTTTCATTTTGATGAAACCAAAATCACTTGGGTTTCGAAGAAAATATTCTTTAAGTCGACGTGTCCTACAACTTAATATGCAGCTTGCTGTTTATAGGTAAATAGGTCACACCTGATTCAAGTTACAGTTTGTTGCTGCTGGTGCGCATAGAATCACTTCTAAGCTAGCGTTAGTCGAGCTGAATCTAATGCCAGATTACGCACTGGAATGGGTTTACTTTAGCTAGTAAATTTAGAATTGTCTAAAGACAAATAATGAAGCATTCTACCTGAAAAAGCCTTTTTAAAACTTTGGATGTTATGGCCATTATTAATAAATTATTTATTTAGATTATTATTATTATTAAAAATCAAGTCTTGCTGTAAGTTATGATACGTTCAGTAATTTATCCCATCACTCTGTATCATCTCAAAGTCGTTACCGACCACCTAGGTCTCATTGTCCAAAATGTATCGATAAAAGTATTTGAGATAGTAAATTTAGTCTTATCTTTTAGGCAATAAATAGTAAGTTATCTGGCCACCAGAAAAATTGACCGGGCACAAACCCCAAAGCTGAGGATGTTTGTGGAACTGGATTTGTTTCTGTTCTTGACCCTTGGATTTATTTAATAGAATAACGATATACTTACAATAGAGTAGGTTAGCTACCCGTCTCCGTCCACGACAGCGCTGATTCGTAGCTGGAGGTAAAGCTCAGAATAAATTTGTTTTTGTTTACATTTACTGACTGGGCACTTAAAAGCAGGTTATTACCCATAGCCTTTCCTGCCGTAGTTATTGTCCATCAAATACTGGATGCCCTTTCGCTTGGATTCAAGCCCTTCAACATTTTATCCACAATATCCTATTCTGAATATTTTATCATGACAAGGACATTTCTTTGATTTCGGTGATAAAGTCGGCCAGGCGCTCTCCGCTTTTTCGGTTTACCAGGTCGTATTTGATTTGGTTGCTTCCGAAACTTTGAGATACAGATATCCATATCTTAAATTTAAGTGTGTTTGATGGTACAACTAGGCTACATGCAATTCGGTCTTTCTATGGTACTTTAGGATTCATTCTAAAACAACATTGTTGCAGTACAGAATCAAATTGAAATTATAAATTCTTCCTTAATTAGAAGAGATTTAAATTATTTTATTATAATTGTTTTAAATTTATTATTATTTTAACAGAAGCAAATAACTCTAAATGATAGTACCAATAGTATAAATTGCTAATGCCAAATTTTACAAAATTAGAGTATTAGTGTTATACAAATAAAAATTATAATACTACAGAAATTACGAAATCCAAGAAAAGAAAAATATAATCTGAATATAATAAAATATATGAAAACAAGTCCGTACTAAAATAGTTTAATTTCTCGGAATAAACAATTTGGACTTTGTACAAGCCAAGTACTGATATTTTTTGCTTGGAGAAGTAACTGAAGTTACTTATCGTTTTCCAGAATATCTATTCAAGTAAATCTATTCCTTTATTTGAAATTCATAGACTATTAATTAACAATAATATAGTAACAATAATAATAATAAGTAATAATATTAACAATAATATTATTATATTACATTATACTTTAAAATTTAGTAACAAAGTTAATTATTAAAAACCATCCTCACTACCTCGTGGCCAGGACCGACACCTATGTCAATATAGTATTGTATTGATAATGTAACCTGCTGCGGAAGGAAATTACGAAGCAGCTATTTGGATTTAGAAGTGCCTGTGTTACTATAGAAAAGATAGTTATCTATTAAATAAATAATGATCAAGCTCGCGAGGAGAAGGGTCCCTATAAAGCCATGGTAGTTACTTGACGTAAGCAAGTGGCCGCTGAAACGTGCTCGTCGCAAGATAATGGCAAGATGGTCACCGACGAGAAGGTTTCTCCTCTCCTTCCTGAGCTATGACTATGGCCCTTCATAGTAGGAAACAGAAATGACAGCGACTTTGAATGACCTGGTAGGTTAGAATAGCAGCCTTGGAAGTGCGACCAAGGTCTATGAATTCAACCTTTCAGCGGAGTTATTCAGATAACGATTCGATGTAATAATCAAAGTGAAAATGAGGAACAAAGAGAACATCAGAATCTAAGATATAGTAGCTGGAGAAATGGTGGATTTGTTGTAGCTTTTTTATTTAACCACGTTTGATTTTTAAAATAAAACGGTCAGATTGTGGAGGAATGTTAAGAATTAGTCTATATTTATGTTTTGATGTATAAGCATCACTAGAAACCCCATCTAACTCTAATTTTATAGCGTCTTTTTATGTGGGCTGCATTTTTCAATTAATTGTATTTCTATTTTCACTTTGTTATGACTGCCAAATTTAATGAATCTTGTCCCTTTTATTTAATTGGTTATCCATTGGTTGGATGATCAAATACGATTTTGCGGATCACATCAATTAACTATTGTAAGGAAAAGAGAAAGGGCGGTGGCCAAGGGTGGCTTTCATCAGGGCACAAAAACAAGAGGCCAGATTTTCATATATCTGCGATCAACTAGCTAGCGATGAAATGTCAACTTCTTACTTCTTTTTAGCATAATCTCCTTAATACTCACACAAATACACAGTACATGCGCAAGTAACACGACACGCAAATAACTATTTCGGTACGGTTCGGCAATCGCCGGCTAAATCCGTGCCCGCCGAATATAACATTCTCTGGCGTGAATTTATATTTAACTTCTTTCTTAGTCTTAGTTAAGTACTAGTGTTTAGTGCGAAGAACTGGCCATCGATTCGAAATTATTCAGTGATCGAAACTGATTCATTACGCGACTTTACCTAGTGTGTTTTTGTTGTTGTTTAGCTTCTTGGTGTTGACGAAATAGAGGTTTTTTTTAAACATTGTTGTGTACATTGTGTTTGTGAGATTCAAACTGTGGACTGCACGAGGTGCCGGAGATCGGGTGAAACGTCCCGCAACAAGGCGGGCGCTTCACCACCATGGGCCGCAGAAAGCCAGCCGGCTTCGGCTGCAGTCGGCCAATACCATAGCTAATATTCCCATCACTATTAAACTGTCTATGCTGAATTCTGGTCTACTATCACTAGGTAAGAGATGTCTTATTTGATACTTTGGTCTACCAAAAATCTTTGCATTTTTGTACTTTTTAACTCTCAAACCACATACTGATTCACCAACAGTGCTTATTAGTTACCCCATGTAATTCCTGTGTAATTAAACAGATAGGAAAGGCTGAAGCTTCAACACAAACAGCTACGTTCTGGTTCAAACACTAAAAGGGAGGATGATATTAAGTCCTTAGCTTTGTCCATGGTTTGCGTTATCCTTAAATTGAATCCATGTCCCATTGAATTGTGAGCAGAGGACGGCATGTTTCCCAGAATCTACCGTAGCAATCCTTATCAACTAGTATCAAGCCAAATAGTGAATAGTAGTCCGTAAAATGTTTCGTATTATTGCTCGCAATGTAATATGGGTTTATTTCGTCAAATCGTACAAAAAAACAAAAAACAGTGGATTTGAATTAGACTTACCTAAAGAGTAAGATTTAAGAAGAAGGATATGCATGCTTAGATGGTGAAAACTCGACGGCTGATCGCTGTGTCCGTTCGATTACTTTTCAGCTGCACTCTACTCACATCTAGAAAGCCGTTGTCCCTGATTTCACTGAAAAATATTCCTTTTCGCCCAAGGGTAAGACAAGGTTGCTCATATATTACTGAAAACTTAGTAATGGAAGATTTTAATATTGAACTTCTTCCTGAACTAGTCCAAAAATGTTTTTTTACCCTTATTTTATCACCTTTACCATTGACCCGCTTTTTTATCTGGTAAGAAATAGTACAAATAGAGTAGACGTAAAAAAAGGAATGTTTGGAATTTTCGTTGCGTGCAAACTTGGCACGAAATGAATGGTCCATAGACGGGGTTTAGGTTGTGGAAAACGAAGTCTGCATACCTAGAAATAAGTTTAGGAAAGAAACCGTATCATAAGCACAAAGGGTGAAAGCAACAAACATGTCTTTTTACTTTTTCTTATACCTTTTCAGCAAAAAAAGTTCAGCATTCCGCCAGATTTTCAATTTCGAGATTTCATCGAAGGTTTTGAGATCACTGAAAATAAAAAAACAAAAAGTCGAAGAAAGTTAATATTTTATATTTGGCTTATGCGCCTCTAAAGGCCATGGTCAAAGACAAAAGATTTTGAGGTTATCTCGAAAACGTTTCCTAAGTTTTTCTTTAAATTTGGTAGAGTTATTTTACACATCTTGATTGTGAAACAACACCTTTCATTTGAAACTTTTTTCCATGAAAAGTAGATTAAGGGCACTTCTTATTATAACAGGGTAGGAATTGCCTCTAACGTTCTTGTTCAGTGCAATAAAACAGCCTTAAAACTAATATTCTGAAAAGGAGCAGTAAATGAGAAGCTAAGATTTCGATCAAATTCCTCTCTTTACTTAATAAATTTTTCACTGTTTTGCTATTTTTTTTTTGTTTTATGGCCCGACAAAATTTGCCTAGCTTGCTCTTTGTAAGTTGTTTAGATACTGCGGCTTGCCCTGATGATTCCGCCAGACACAAAAAAAGAAATTTAATTTGTCCTTAGGATGGATGCGTATCCACAGAAATTATCCTAATTTTCCCTTACATAAAGGTATGTTTAAGAAAATGGGAAAAACTACATTTACAGAATAATATTTGGTGCATTAAGAGACCACCTGTTAGTTGGTTTATAGATTAAGATAAAATTTAGATGTTCTGAATTTAGATGTAGAATAGGGGGATGTTCTATGTTTGAGGAGTGTCTCCCCCTCACTATCATAGTCGCTCGCATATTTTATTTTGGTGGAATTACCCGTATGGTTAAATTCAAGCTAAGGTCATCTTTTTAGATTTAAATGATATTAATAATTATTAATATTATTAGAATTTTATAATTACCTCATTTCAAAATATCTGCACCTACATCTTCCTTTACATTTATCACTTTTTCTAGGATCGTTCGTTTTAAAACTATTCTTCGGTAGAGTTGGGGATTGGCTTTTTTTCAAGGGCATTTTTCTAATGGATAATATAATTTTTTGAACTGAATAGTATTTATAGTTATTGAATGTTATTCACATAATCGAAGTTATAGCACCTTGATCATAGTTGTAAGAGCAAGTCGTGTGCGTGACTATACCAAATATTTTACTTTTGCAAAATTATAAAATTTGTGGGTTGTTATATGTAGTTGACTGCAACTGATTAAGTATTTCGTTAAAATCAAACAACCAGTGGCCAACCTGTTATTAAATAGCTTTTTCATGTTTTACGCTATTCTTGAAATAGTTTTTCCAGACTCTTTGAGGAAAATTGATCAACTAAAAGGGCTGTTTGGGTGAATCGATTTTTTAGTTTTGGGGGAGTTTTATTTAAAACTTTATATTGCGTTTTTTTTTTATAAAAGAACGTTAAATGTGCAGCTAAACCTCCTGGTTTGAAGAAAACTTAAATCAACAGTCATAAATCGATCAATCAACGATCAAGAAGGTTTTATCAAGATCGATTTGTGTATTGAATGGGTATTTTTCCACTAGGTTAATATTTTCCCGAAAATAGAACTTAGTGCTCTAATTTGTATCTGTTTATTTATACACTTTTTTCCTCAAAAAACAATGGTTGCCAGAAGGAATCTTGTACTGTAAACAAATGTGCTTTTGTTTTGTAAATGTTGAAATGAAATTCGACAATTAAGTTTCTTTAAGAAAACCACGTTTATTGTTCATATTAGATTTCTAATGTTGAGGTTCATTTCTTTATTCTGAGCGTGAGCAAGGTTAATTCATGGAAAAATAGATAAGCCGTCGCCACTGCTTGTTAGTTTGGAGTGTTCTCTTGTGGTACTACAAGTGTGGAGCCTATTAGCATGCTATCCTTCTGCAGTACTCCTGTTTAGGTACCACTCTACACTTCTATCGATTTCCAAAAGTGGACTCTCCATCAGTGGAATATTTTTCTACATTTCAAAAGTAAATTTGATTCTATTATAATGTATATATGAAGGCAATTATCATTTCCAGTTTGAAAGAAAAATCTATACAGCCGCTTTTCAAGAAAATTCTTCCTTCACAAAGTCTCTTTAAAGTCTATTGAGTAGTCACTCATCCGGATAATAGATGTATTTGAATTTTGAGAATCCTAAGGTGTTCAAATCCATACACAACACGTTTTAAACTTGGGAACAGCAAAAAATCAAAATCAAAATTGAAGTATAACGTAAGCTGAGCACACTTATACGATTTTCTCTTATTGCAACTTCAGTAATCAAATTCTTAAAGTAAAGTAATCGCCTATTTTTTCAGGCGGAGCTTAACGTCCAACTACCAATTAGGTGTCGGTAGTCGGGGGCGGAAGCTCATACTTTACTGTAAACAATTTGTTTCTGACAAAAAGTAGTAATCAAATTGTTATTGAAACATAGAATTTTCTCCCTAAAGGGTAATAAAACTTTGCTTCAAAGTTAAGTAAAAATGGAAGCATTGCGGTTTTATCAAATATTCGATTCTGTGTATTCACTAGAAATAACTGCGTTCTAAATATCTGAGTAAAAAGAAGCGGCTTTTTAGAAAATGTTCGATTTATTTATGATCAAAATGTCTCAGAAAACTAATAAATCGTTAGCAGTTATGAAACTGTATTGGATTGAGTCCCTTGTATGGAACCAAATGAGTTTGTTTTGGCTAAAAAATCGTTAGCAGTTATGAAACTGTATTGGATTGAGTCCCTTGTATGGAACCAAATGAGTTTGTTTTGGCTAATAAATCGTTAGCAGTTATGAAACTGTATTGGATTGAGTCCCTTGTATGGAACCAAATGAGTTTGTTTTGGCTAAAAAAAAACTATCAACGGGAAACATCACTTTACCAATGGATTTATCTTTTTCGGGAGGGGAAACCATTAAAATTTCACAGAACTCGCTAAGTCCACGCCTGAATGGCAATGCATGTTTAAACAGGTATGTAATGTTAGAAGGTAGTAAGCCTCTCGAATTTTTAAAAAATAAAATAAAATGATAAAATTCTTAATAGTGAATTAGAGATTCGCTAAAATTGTCTTTGATAAAATTCTTAATAGTGAATTAGAGATTCGCTAAAATTGTCTTTTCTTTTAGTAGTACTTTGTTGGTATATTCAAAGTATTCAAACGTGAGTACGATCTAGACACAGTAGAACCCCTTACTTAAAACCCCATTATTCTTTGAAAATTGGACTAAATAGATCAAAGGAACGCTGCCTTTCTTCATCGCTTAGAGTGCCAGCCCTTGAATACTTGAAAAAAAAAAAGATACAAAGATGGATGGTTGGCCCAAACCACTGAAACGCACGAACCACTATGACGACTGTATCAAAAAGTGTATCTTGTTACGTAACTAATTTTGGTACAGAGTTATTTGCTGCTGGACTAGCGGTTCTTGGGACTTCAGCCTCGCAAGATATTAGTCCCACAAAAGTTGTGGGTTCTATCAGAGGATTAGCGAATGACGATCTTCCAGTAACAGCAAATCTGGGACTGGTGCACATTCAGTAGCGGCCTGTCCAGAAATGGGACATCGTGATACAAGAATAGGTGCCAGCCGAACAATGGAACAATCAGTGTAGATTTTGCCTACCAAGTTGAGCTTAATTGAAAGCTTAATATGGAGTGGAAACAGTACAGTTTTCTGTACCATCCCGCCGTAGTTATCATCGGACAGTTTTTTAAAGCTAATTTAGAACCTGGTCAAGTTATGAATACCTACCGTGCTGTTTGTTTAGGCGTTGATTAATTAATAATAAAATCTGTCAGTAATATTAAGTACCATTAAAAGTTATTGCTGGAGTACAGATGAAACTCGGTTTTAAAGGAAGTGACCGACATTACAGAAGAGATTTTTGCGATTTACCCTAAAATGGCAGTTTATGTGTGCTATATGTTAGTTTGCCTAAGAAAAATTATTTTTTTATGCACAAAATATTTGTCCAAAAATTTACTCTATGATCATTACTCAATGATATGTTGTGCTTATCTTGTTGTCAGGTAGCGAAACTAATGGACTTCTGTCTGCCATACCAGATAAACCGATTGCGCTGAAAAGTTTTGTCAAACATTGCGAACAGAGGAGAAAATTTCCAGTATTATATAAGTTAGAATTCCAGGTTAGTTAAATTAGTTATAATTCCTCATAAGTATAGACTAAAGTTCTTAGAGCGAACAATTTTATGGAAAGTAAAAAATAAATAAAAATTATTGTTGTAAAGTTTTATAGAAGAGCTAATGGTAATCGAAATGTAAACAAAATTTGTTAGAAGTTTGCCTTGCCAGATTTTTATTTATTTACTTATTTTTCTCTCACTGCTTCTCGAAACCACCACAAAAAATTTAAAATAAATAAATGATGTAAATTTAATTCAGCACAATTTTGTTTCTTTATGGTTTATGGTTAGGTTAATAGTAAGCAAAATGATCTGGTAATCTGCCTTCTACACATTGTTTCTACCTTGTTTTGTAGTTTTTAACTTAAGAAGTATTGTTTTAAAGAATACTGCAGAAGATTATTTATAGCAAATCTATTTTTTCTACAGTTTTTCTCGCATGAACTTTTGTTGTAGAATTAATATTACAAAAGATATGCTCGTGAGAACTATATAGATGCGCTGAGACAGCGAGCCTGACACCAGTTATATTAGAAGTAAAAATAATCTGGCCACATGGAAACTGTGGATGTTTTTTTACAGTATTGTCAGTGGGGTAATTGAATTTATACATACAAAGCAGTAACATTTGAATGTGAGCGAGTTTAATATTATCTGTGCATGTGCAGGCACGCAACGTTTCGCCGGGACAGCACAATGCTCGTCTGTCTGTTCTGATAGGTTCTAATTCCTTTTTGTATCTAAACCTATCACAATACTGATAAAAAACATTCAATCAAGACTGTCTCAGTTTACACTGTGTTTATGGTTATCTGGTCAGTTGCAATCTACTAGTTTACTAGTGTAGTGTGAAATTTACTCAGGATGAACTTCAGAAGTTTTCATTTACATCCCGACAATTCTTCTCTTTCAAAGTTGGTTAACTGCGAGTAAGGCTTTCTTCCAGTAATTCTTGCCTTAGTGGGCGTTTAATGTGCTACTTCTCATTGATTCAATACTTTTTACATTTCTCTTAATCTCTATAACAAAATTTTAAATGAGCTTCTCAATAGCGTTTCCTTTTATGGCTAAACGCTACCTTTAGTTGGTTCAAGCATTTCGTTTTACCAACTGCAATAAATGTGTTCCTCTTCAATAGCTTTTTTGTCAACATCTTCATTCCGGGAGGTTCTCTTTGCTTCTCCCAATAATACCAGTTGACTAATTAAATATAAGAAAGGTAAAAATCTGCTTCAGCTCAGCATCATTTTACAAATTTTGCATGATTCTGGGAGTAATACGAAAGGGACGTATTCAAAAGAAACTCATGTTTTGTTTCTTTTTTCTTGTTCTTAGTTAAAATTTGAGAATAAATTTTATTTTCAACGTTAAGAAGAGAAATTCCTTAGTTCACGCACTGCTTGGTACTCTTTGAAGTGTTCCTAATTTAGGTACAGCATGTCTCATTGGCTATTACCTTACGTCACCCCCTAAATTTATTCCAGTTTGTGTCATTCTCTGGTGACGAAAATCGATGCCTTTGTTAAACATGAAAACGTCTGAACACTTGTAAAAATGTTGCGATCAAATCCATTAATTTTTTTTACTAATAAACTAGACGATAAGATCTATCTCTTTGCAACTGAAATTCTCTTCATGAAAATAGATTTTAGGGGAACTTCTGCCAACTGGAACATCATTATCATTATAAAATCATAGGATATTATGATTACAATGTTTTATTATAATGCAACTACATTCATTAAAGGCAACCAAAATTAGTTACAGTGCCAAATATAGAAGGAACTTTCAGAATTGTAGTAAGAGAAATTCATGCAAAGGCGTACACAGTTTTTCTTTAACTTCCGAATTCTAATTTCACAAATAAAGATCTATCGCTTTTACTTGAAATGTCGTACCCAGGAAAATTTAATTGTTAGATTATTTATATATAGAAAAACTAAGAGTCATAGTGAGTATAATATTAAGATGTACGAACTATATAGGATATATAGACAAATTCGAAGATAATCATTAGATATAAGTTAGTAAAGAACAACAATCAATTTGGCACGTGCTTGTGGTCAGTCTTTTCTCCCTAATTTAGACCACTTGTCTATTATTATTGCCGTATTCTAAACTTGAGCGCAGAATAGAATAGGCATTCAGGTCAAGGGCTACAGATTTCAAGTTTTTCGCAGCAAATAGACTCCCATCATCTATCTGATTATGGCAGTGGTCATGACTGGCAGAATCTTGCAGGGCCGACTTCTAGCACAATTTTGCTCATCACTCTCTTAATATTAATCCTACGATAAAGACTGCACAGAAGCATTATTGTAGAAAATTAAATTTACTATTAATTATGTTTTCTGGTGGTTACAATTGGAATAACACTACAAAAGAAAGTATTGCTAAAGTACTAACCAGGTGAATTGTATTTATTTATAAAATTGTGTAGAATTCAATTAGATATGATTGATTTATATTCAATATTCTCCACATCTATGGTAGTTGTATGCGTAAAAATAATATTGCTAAAATTCCAAAAAGCTGGACATGAAGTTGCTCTGTTTTATCTCATACCATGGTTAGTATTATTTCTGAGCAAAACTGCTCAGAACTAAATTTATATTGATATGTTACTAAACTAATAGTGAATCTAATTTGTTATAATTTACGTTCGATGAGTTTTAGCTAAGACTACACTAATGACATATTTTGATAAAAAAAATTAATTCTGTGAAAAGTTAAAAATATAGATAGTTTTTTTTTTATTCGAAAGAAAGACAAAACAAAAACATAACCGCTGACCTTTTGACAGATTTTATGGTAGTTCCAAGCCGCAGGTTGATACAACCGCTGCACATAGTGCAGTTCTTTTTTTAAACCGCTAAACCTACAGAAATTGTTAAAAAGATAGCACGTTGTTTCGTGTGTGGGTCGCTTAAGGGATGATATTGCTCAAATATCAAGCTATGGGTTATGAAGATGCTCTGTTTTATGTCGTAAAAATATCCAAAAATATCAATATTAAATTTTGTTTTGAAGGTATAGTGACAAAAAGATTTCAGTAATATGATGCTGATCATACGTAATTTGTATCAAAGTGTGGTTTTAATACTATAGAGTGTTTTTTTTAAATGCGTTTAGTTTGCATTGGCTTTCGCCACACAGCCAATAATATCTTTCTGCGTATATCCATCCAGATATGTGAATAAGTTTTTCTTATTAGTAAAACCTACCCTTTAACGTTTGCTGTAGAGTGCTACTACAGATTTTAGGATTTAATAGAGAAGAGAACTATACCTTCGTACCGGAAGGGAGCTTGCAAATATTGGTGCAAAACGGCAAATATGCTATTTCTGTTAATGGACAGGTTATCATTATATTGCTTGAAATCTTCCTCTTTATCGAAGTCTGAAGATAGAAATGAATATCTCTTACTATGAAAGTATGCTCCATCCACTAACTGCATGTTTAGCTTTCTCCTGACGACGCTTTTATTAGTAGAGGTTTTCTTAAATTTCTGTTGTAAAGCACAATTTTATCACACTGAATTTGAAAAATACTATCAAAGAACAATTTCATTAATTCGCTATTTTGTTTAGTGCAGTGTGACAAGGTGATTGTTGTGGGCTAGAGGATCGTAGAGGCCACCACGTAAACTGTACAGACCCACGCTCTAAATATAGCCACAGTGTAACACTGAATGTAAACACGCCCTCAGAGTTAGTACAGAGTAAACAAAACATTACACATCACTTACACAATCTCTACGCGAAATAGATGGTAGTGTAGAAAATTCTCATACGACTTTCTCCTTGCTAATGTATTGTAGATGATAAAATTGTTCAATTTCAATGCGATAAAACAGTGCTTACGATAGAAGCGTGATATGGTGGAGCTCAGGAAAGTTTCTAGAATGACTTTTCTTACAAAATATATTAAATAAAAGCCAATATCATCTCCCAGATATAGTTCTTCTCTAAACTATGTATTCCCTAAAATTGTTAGACTTAGACATACTTAGCATAAATACCAAGTTTTAAAGAATATTGTACCCGTTCTCGAAAAAATCTCCCCCATACAGTTATTTTGACATATAAAATGACCAATTCTAGTTCCATAATTTCGAACAAAATGTTGCCGAATTCGCTGCTGAAAACTAACTAAAAATTAGAATTTTAAACAAAGTAACCAACGGCCCTAACTAGCTTAACGAACTATTCGTTTTGCTACTGTTCTTAAATGTTTTAATTAGGAGAGAGAACGAATTTTGTAAACAGGTATTAATGATATGGCTAAAGATGGAGGAAATGTAATTTTTTTAAGTCAAAAAATTGAAAATTGTCTATACAACTTCTGATCTACTACTATTGAAACTACTATTCAAATTATTGATGTATTTTTATTTGCTATGATCTTTAAAGGAAAAAATAAGACAATATTTTAGTGTTTAAACTTTGAGATAGGCCTTCAGTGGCTATGCCACTATCTCATGCCTTCCACTTTAACCGCTTACTAGGCTGATGCTACGGCGATAAGAATCAGCAGTTTAAAGAAAACAGGGGACAGGGTTCAAATGACGAGCTATCAACCCCGAGCAAATTTATATTGGGCTGCTAGGCATATAATGGCGGATCGCCAATGACGCAGAGCGTTTGACAAAAAAAAAAAGAAAGAGTATTTGAATAAATACGGTATTTTATTTACTGAAACAAGGTAAAAGTTGCTTGGAGTACTTACTAATCACCGTGCACTACCAGCTAGTGGTAAAATATCTTGATCAAAATATATAAACGATCTGCGTAACACTTAACAGTTATTTATTAAATGAATTAAATTAAATTCTATTATCTAACTTTTGTGAGGAAAATTATGTTATTATCATACCACTTACTTTTACATAACGAAGAAAGATGGTTGTCTGCTAACAAAACTAACTGATTTCTTTAGATTTACCTATTGGAAGTCATTAACACTAGAAAGACTGGAACTTAGTATATACCTATATTGCCCAAAAGCAGTCAAAATGACTTCTTTGTGAAAGAATAACTATGGCGCAAAGAAATTTATTTAAAATTGATTTTAAATATTCTTTTATATTATTTACAGTTATATAACATGTTTTTAGTAAATATTAAACAATAACAAAAATTTACTTCAATTGGAAAAAAAAGAAGAAAGTATTTTATGCATTTTTAGTTGTGCATTTTTTGCAAATAAAAGTGGACATTTTTTCTTGCGTACATTTTACGCAAATATACTTTTTACATTTTTCACAAATATTATTTGTTTCTTTACTGTGGCAAAGTCGTATTTGACAAATTCTGCGATTGTTAGGGTGGATTGCAGTTGATGATGTTGCAGCTGGCCTTTGTGGGTCCTCAGGTTCTGGTAAAAATTTTTGCCATGCATTTCTATATACAGTGGAAAGCTGTTCTGCCAATTGGAACAAGAACACTTTTCGTGGTATTTGTATTTACTTTGTAAAGGATCCAATGTTTTGCCCCGTAAGCTCCACGAGCATAAAAAATCTCAATAAATACACGCATTTCCGGTAATGATGTGGTCCAATCATGCATCGAAATTCGGTGACCTTTTTCTTCTGTGCACATTCTTATGTGCTTCATAATATGGTTATCTACTATCTACGAGAATGCACTGATAATATATTATCTGCCATAATATTTCTTTTTGAGTAGCTTGTTGGCCCTTACACATCCTTGAAATACAAGTAGATGGTAATCTTTCAGGAATACCTCCTTCTTCAAATTTGGACCATACAGTATCAGCAGACAACAGTATCAGATGGTAATCAGCAGCTCTTTCGATCTCCTGAAAGGTATTTTCTGTTTCTTCATCAGTGTCTGAAATAATTCGCATGCTACACCTTTTACTGGGCATATTGATGACATTTTCATTTTCATCATTAGTGGTCGATTATTCATCGCCATCTTCAGTTTCAGATGCTTCACTTTGAATGTAAACCGTTTCATTTTCAGATGATAGTTCAGAACTTATTGCATTTGATTCTGTATCGGAGCACTCTTCTAGAGAGACCAGAATTCACCTATGTTCGTTAGTTTTTTCATAAATAAATCACTTTTATTCGACTTTTCTTTTATGAATTTAGGGCGCAAATGATATAACATAAACAATTGCAGATACCTTGGTAGAACAAAAATCACTGCATAGAGGTAAGAATAACTACTACTTTTGGCTTACAGAGCAACTGCACGTTGAAATCTACAATTTATCATGTACCTCTATGTTATCGTGTAACGGGTATTGAAATGAAAAATATTATTTCAATACAGGGCCGGACTGGTCATATGAGAAATTTGCTGAATTCAAAAATAAAAGTAATTTAAACAGTCAAAATGACTGTTTTTGGGCAATATACGAGGTATAACACTACATATATCAGAAATAAAAAGAGGGGGGAGGTAAATGCAACTTTTAATAAATGCATTTATATCATCTATAAAAAGTCAGAAAATTCTAAGAAATTTTATCATTTCAAATATTTTTTTTTTTTTTAACTGAAATTAAAAAGCAGTCAAAATGACTTCTTTGGGCAATCTAGTGTTAAAGAAATTAATTCCGTTTTGAGGGATGAGTTGCAAAAAATAGTACATTTCTATTTTGTTTAGTATCTATTTTTTCCTTTCTGTAATTTTGTTGGCGGTGACCAGAGGGTTTTGTTTGATCTTGGGAGTAACGATTTGTTAGGTCTGTCATTCTGGATTGAATCTTTTACTCTGGGAATATTTTTAATGGTCAGTGTATGTGCGGCCAGGGACATAAAGCGGAGATACAAAAAATAATAATGATGTAAGTAGGGAAGGATTAGTCGTTAGTGAATACTGGATTCTAATATCGTAGATATATTTCGAATCTGGATTGTGAAATTAAACTATAACAATAAGTGAATTCAACTGCCATCTGTTGGCTACTAGCCGAACTACAACTTCGCGAGCTCTGGATTAACAGTGGTGTTGTTGGGAAACTGTTTTGACGGGAAGACATCTCCTTTTTCTTTTCTAACAGCACTATTTTATTATTGTGAACATATAAATATTAAAATAAGCTATTTTTTTGTTTGAGTTTCTACCATCTATTTTTCGAATTCTTCAAAAGGTATTTATGAACAAAACAAATTCTCTATAGATTGAAACATATTCTGAAATATCAATATCATATCTAGATAATATAATCACACTTTACAAGAACCAGCATTTTAGAGGAAATCCTCTCTCCACCCACAGAATTTCTAAAACCTTTTAGCTACGGTTTGTTGGATTTAGATCGCAAAGTTATAGTGTGGTCTCCTTGTAGAGCAAATCTAAATATGTTACAGCTTCCAATGATTTATTTCTTCCCTATAATATTTTGTTCATGCACACAGACCATTTTAAAAAATACCACTGTTTCTGATTCTGGGATCTTCAAAACAGGAATTTTCGATGAAAAATTAAAACTGGGTGTTTATTTATCGCAATACGTTTTTAATTTTTTTAAGGCGATACTTTTTATACAAAGTAAGATGTGTGTAAAATTGGCTTTTAAGAATAACGACCTGTATTTCCATGCGCGGGAACTTCGTCTTTTATGGCAACTACTACTTTAAGGTGGCTTTTATTTTTAATTGGGGAATTCCATTTTTTTTTACTTTTCGTAATGTACTTTGTAACCAATCAATTGAAAATATGGAGAAAGTTTTTTAGTTTTGAAGGAGAGTTTCAATTTTTTAATTAGCTGAACAAACTCGCTATGCCTTATTTATTTTGTGTTGAGGGAACCACAAAATTTTGTTTTCTGGTGAAAACTCAAATTCGAAAATCTGAACCATTTCCAACCTTACATTACAAGGGGTTAAAAAAAGTAATAACTTATTTAGAAATTTAATAAATGCAGTAAAAAAAAAAAAAAGAAAATAAATTCTCTTTGCAGAGATCTCGGTTGAATGAAGTAACGTGCTAAGTGAGCTGTATGCTTACAGCTGGCTTAGTCTCGGCTAAGTTCATGCTTTGCTGAGCACACAACGCATTTGATTGATGTGGCGTAATGGAGCGCGTTTTAAAATTGAAGGTCGATTACTTCCCAGCAAAGTTTGCCATCTTGACTTAAATTAACTCTCCTTACTAAATTATACTCTGCGTTTTTCTTATTCCACACACTCGAGATTTCTTTATGATATTGCCCAACAATGTTTGCCAGTATATAGTTCTAGGTTATGCTTGCATCAGCTTGAAAAAATATGCTACACGATTTAAAAAATGTCCGAGATGATGTAAGAACTTCTTATATTAGAAAGTTACTACTTTAAAAAGCTATAACGCAACAGATGTCGCTTCCTGAAGTAGAAGGAGAAAGCTGACTCTTTTTCTACACGAGAAAGTTGTTCAGGTGTGGTCGAAAAAGTTTAAAGAGGGTGATGCTAGCCTGGAAAGTTTTTTGGCCTAAGACGTCTTTTATTCTTGGAATTAGGCATGTTCCATTCAATTATTAACCGCCCACCACCCGCTAGAAGCCGGCAAGGGTCCTAGTCGCTGCCAATGTACTCTATTTCTACTAACAAAGACAGTAAATGGTTTTTATACAGTTGTTTAGATAGCAGATATACGAACTTACCAGAAAACTCCCCCCCCCCCAAAAAAAAACCTTTTCTGTAAAGTCTTTTCAAATAAAAGTGGTACGCCTTTCTCCGTAATGTACGTAATTTAAAGAAAATCGTTAGAACCACTTCTAGGAAAACCGTGAAAAACTGAAAAATTAATTTCTGCTGAATTCTTAGCATCAGAATTGATTTTGGTTGCAAAACAAAATGCCAGGTTTGAGCTTTGTTCAGTATTTAAGTTTTGAACTATTCTCTTCACTACATAGATCGTGCGCTAAAAACCTTCCTTTTTTTATGAAACTCAAAAAATGTATTTTTTTTTTTTCTGTTGAAAACTCAAGTCAGAAAATTTCCCTTTACGATCCATAAGATAACGTTAGCAATATTTTTTTCTTACGTGGGGTAATGCTGAGCTGCTGGGTAGGGGGAAATAATGTTGGGATTATTGTACGCTCTCATATGATTTCATGTAAACTGTAATCTAATAAATCGAACACACGCCGTTTTATGCTGAAGAACGTACTAGTCCTGCCCCATCAAGTTTAGTTTTATTTATTTATTTCGTAGCGCGTCAACTTCTGAGATCTGTAGCGCCAGTAGTCTTCTTCAGTACTCTGCCGAATATTTGTCACTATTAATGTACTATGTGTGAATTTGTTCCAGACTGCTGTGAAAGTAGAAACCCATTCTTGTAGACATGCTTCGAAGCCTGTCAACAAAGAGAAGAACCAAAATCCTAAGTGTACGCCGTGTAAGTATTGTTATTTTAAGAAACTTCAATATCTACGATATTTGGCGCTCACAGCCTTATCGATGCATTTCCAGCCAGAAGACAGCGTGCTCTGTTTACAGACGATTGGGCTATGAGTTGTAAGAGACTTGTAAGAACCGCAATTTGTTGCAAATTATTTGAATTCTACGCCAAAAGTATTGTACTTCTCTTTATTTTCAACCGTGAATCGCGTCCACTTATAAAAGATTGTTCATATATCCGGGCGCTAACGCTATTCTCCTGTGCTGGTATTGCTTCTTCTTTTTACTTTCAGTTTGGCATTACTTCTGGTTTTCCTAATTTGATATTATAAAAAAGCTAATGTGCCATGATTCCTTCAAACAGTCAGTTATATTATTGTCTCCTGGATAATAATGAAACTATAATAATATCTCTGAGGTTGACTAGCTATCTGTATTCAAACTAATATGACTAAATGGTTGTTTTTAATTTCAGATGACTACAACAGAGTTGTGCTGGAGACAGTGCCGGGACAGTGTGATTCCGATTACGTAAATGCTTCCTATGTGGACGTGAGTGCGTTGTTTGTTTAACATAGTGGTGTGTGTGTTTGTGGACCTAGGATGTACCAAGATTTTAGATAAGACTACTGGTGTCCTAGTGAATAGGCGAAGTCTTCTAGCCGTCCTCTGTATATGTTAAATGTCTTTATTATGTTCAATGACCATGTCTACAATGCTTCCTTAGGATACCATTCCACAATGTGGGTTGCTGCTCCCTTCCTTACCTGGATGCCGGCCATCAAATTACTTCAACAGACCCACAAAATCTAAAATAGGGTATTTCTGGTACTAAATATTGAGCTTACTCAAACTCTGCCACGCTAACAACCCATGAGCACAGTTGATTAGTATTTCTTATTTTAAAGCACTCAAACATCTGAGGCTATAGGTGCTCGCAGCCTTCTCGGCGCCTACGATGCGGTATCCCAAACTTTTTCATCACAATTCTGAATAAAAGCTGAATAAACTTTCAACTATATATTTTTATTACAATTTAAAAAAGAGTTTTTTTTTCTATGGGTGGCTCCCACAGTTTCTGACGGCAGTCTTGATCCAGAGCAGGACTAGGCCCACAGCTAGTTCGCAGCTGCGGTAGCTAGCTTTCTTTTCATGAACATTCTCCATCCGTTTTTAATTGTCATAACTTTGATCTTGCAGAGTCTGTTGAAGCCAAACGCCTACATAGTAACCCAAGGACCAACCGAACTTACTGTAACAGAATTTTGGCGTATGATCTGGCAAGAAAATGCCAGCTGTATTGTCATGCTGACAAAAACATTCGACTTTATTAAGGTAGGTATAATCTTTCGCCTTTCTTACAAATAGTGAACTCAATTCTAGCTAAATTTTCATGCGATGTTTGTTTATAGGTGATGTGCATCCAATACTGGCCATCGGCGAAAGTTAAGAGTGAAAATTATGGTGATCTTAACATATCTGTACTGCACGAAGAGGAGCTAGCCAATTTCCACATCAGAACTATCAGAGTGGTTTACAAAATGGACACGGTATGTAGAGATCCAGCTTTAGTTATAAGAGTCCCGCAGCAGTTAAGGAAAGAGGATATGCTTTAAAAACTGAAGCAAATGCTAGTGAGCTCGTATGGTGCCAGGTCTGGCTCAGCCAGCTGTTCTCTCTCCACTTCTTGTTTCTTAAACTCATTTTGGAACTTGTATTTTACAGCCAGAACTCTTCTTTGGAGTTCTTCAATGCCCAGCTTTCACGGCGACGACTGTTTTCTGTCTTGTGGCCAACCAGGGGTATGGTCCAACCCTACCTTCCTCCATAATTTGTCCAGTTTTTATCTTCTTTTTAATAACTATGAAACTTTTTGTCGCAAAAATTCCAATTTTTTTTTTATAAATAGTTGTTTTAATCCCGCTAAGCTTTTAATTACTACTTGTGCATCCTGCAAAAAAGCTGAAAGTTGGCAGGGAATTGCGTAATTGGGCACAAGAAAATGAAAAGAAATTTAAAATAAATTGCGAGTCACCTAAAAATAAGCAACACAAAAGTAATGGGCATTTTGTGGGATTTCGGCAAAGGTCATTTTGTTTCTTTACCCTTGCTGAGCATCTGTAAAGCCTATGAACTTTACTTCATGTAGGTAGGATTGTTATTGCCAGACTACTAGCTACCCAGATAGTTTCTAAAAGATCGCCTATATTTTTAAAGCTTTTTGCGTTCTTTCTTTCTTTTATAGTCTCGAGTTCACTATTCCATGTTAATATTAATAGTAAGGAATAGTTTAAGAGTGAAGTAATAACTAAATGAATTTCTGGGCTGAAGGAAGAAGAAGAGGAGAGAACCCTGCTGCAGTTCCACTACACTGAATGGCCATGTCATACATGCCCATTTTCAAATGCTATTCTTGAGTTCCGGCGGCGAATGCGAGCCGTAGTTGGCACAAGAACTAACCAGGCAGGGCCTATCGTCGTTCACTGCAAGTAAGCAAATAGTCAGTCTACTATTTTTAAATGAACATTAACTTATATTGAGGAATAGGTGCGCTTTCTATAACGTTAACTTTCTTTAGAGGAAAAAGAACGTACGACAATAATTAATGAATAAGTAAATAAACAAGCTCGTTAACTATCTCCAAGTTGGCAAATTTACAAATCTTATTAGGCAATAATAAAAATCTATGCAAACAAAAAATCGTATTGTAAACGCGTTGACTTTCATCTACACATTCACAAATTACAGTAGAAAGACGTGTGCGTTGTTCATTCATTATCAAACAAGTTTTTCTTATAATTTCCAGCGATGGTGGCGGTAGATCTGGCGTATTTTTGGCCATAGATGCCAATTTGGAATTAGCCGAAGAAGAGGATTGTTTCGAAGTTTTTGGATATTTAAAAATGTTGCGTCAGTCTAGGAAAGGCATGATTGAGACCCTAGTGAGTACCTTTCAGGGCTGATAATCCACTTCCATTGTTACAGTCTATTGTTTTATATTATAAATCTTTATAACTCTCAATTCATTCCAGGATCAATATAAGTTTATCTACGATACTTTGGAAGAATTTATTGTCTGCGGAGTTTCATGGTTTCCAGTGAAGGAACTGTCACAAAGGTTGAAACAGAAGTCTGTAAAGAATCCGATCACAAAGCTGAACGATTATCAGCGGGAGTACCAAGTCAGTATGCACTTGCCAGGTATCTGTGCACATTCTCGCAATGCTATACAGGGGCTTGGGGATCTACCTGAGTCACATGCAACTTTCTCTTCAAGCTAGCACGGTTTCATGCACTTCTGCAGACGATTTTTTTTTTTTTAATTTGGGTTTGAACAGTGTTCCGGCTGTCAATTTTTTGTTTTAAAGAAATGTTCAAAATGTAGCCAGCACACTGTAATTGTCTGTTGTGAGCCATAGAAAAAAAGTATGTCTTTAGATACATAGGGTGGATGTTAAAAAATTTACGAGACGATTTCTTGATCAAAATTACTCCTTTAGTTGCACAGAAAACGTAAACCTTCAATTTTTTCTTAATAATTTTTTTCTTTCACCGATTGGAAATGGCATTTGATTTCGCTCGAATCACTCAAAAATTCTGGTGTCTCAGAAATTTTGACTAGTAAAACCACTTTTCAGCAAACACCGCTATTATTTTGAATAAGCATGTGCCAGATGATTTTTTTTTTAATGAAAAATGCTTAAAAGAATCAATCCTGCTGACCTATTGAGATGTGAGTTTATGTGGCACTATCTTACATTTCCTTATTACCTTTCCAATAGAATGAAGGTGGCAACTAAATATGTCTTTAGGCAGCAGAATTCGTGGGTTGGATTTGACTCAAGTTTCCCTTAAAGCTTCAACAATCTCACATAATGGCCGCCCTAAACATGAACATCTTTCTAAGGCCTTACTAGTTAAGGTTTTTAATTTTTGGAGTAAGCTAAATTAAGCATGTCTTTTCTTTTGAGCCAGTTTAGCTTCATCAACTGAGAACTCTGTTTTCACTCATCCTATAAGAATTTAGACATAATATTTTTCATACGTATTAAGTGTATATGTATTTGTTTCTTTTCTAGCAAATTTGTAAGCAGACGCCAAGATTCACGATTGGCGATTGTGCGGGCGGCCATCGAGGCGATAATCGCGAAAAGAATCGAGATGTGCTGATAGTGCCACGTTAGTCATTACATTAGTATTCATGTGTACTTACGTTAAGTACTTTGATACTTTTACTTTCAAGTGTAAGCGGAATTCTAAGATTATATTTTTTTACAGCGGATAATTTTCGTCCATACCTAACCTCTTTCCAAGGAAACAGCTTCACTGACTACATAAATGCCGTGTTTGTGGATGTGAGTGTACAGACATTCTCGTAAATATCTAGCAATGTAGATAATTTAATTTGCTGAAATCTAAATTAAAAAATCTGCACATAGGCTTTAATATTTCCAAATTTTTGGAGTGTTGTCTGATGACTATTTGTAGGGATATACGAAGCCTCGAGAGTATATAGTGACTGAGTGGCCGCTGAAGCACACACCTGGAGAGTTCTGGTCACTGGTGTATGACTATGAGTGTTCAGCTGTAGTTGTACTGTGTGTTCCACCGCATGGCTCCGTGAGTATGCTTGTTGCAAACTAGCTAGTTCAGTTTTAGCGGATTTTCTTCAATATTAAAATTATCATTTCACTCAAGAGCACCATTCTATTTCAATTTGTCCTTAGTATATTACCGCCCTTTGTTCCAAATCTCCCTCCACTACGGTCTCAGGCAACCTCTTCCAGACAATTAAACAAATTCAAGGTTCAACTGCTCGATCTCATCATTTGCATGTGCCCTTACCACATCTGCAGCTAGCATAGTTGAACTATTCTCTTATTATCCCCCATTTCTTTCGCTATCTAACCTAGTTTTACTATTGGATCTTCTCTATAATTCTGTTTCTGAAGTCCTTATCTTTTACATCTTTCTGAAAGGCTGTCCGGGTATCCGTAACGTAGAGAATAATAATACAATAATGATTTTTGTTGTTTTTTGGATACAGTTTAACTCTATTATAATAGTTCTAGGCGCCACGGTAGCCGAGCGGTTAGAGGCGAGACCTACAAAGCTATATTGTGGTACTGGGTTCGATTCCACGACACCTAATTGGTAGTTGGGACGTTAAGCCCCGCCTGAAAAAATAGGCGATTACTTTACTTACTTACCTATGTACTTACTTACTGTACTAGTTCAATTTCCTTGTTGCTTTTTTCACCATGATACTTCTCCTTATATTCATTACTGATCCAACTTTTCTTTCCGATATAACTTCAGAATGAACTCTTCTCCAGCCTCTATGGCCGTATTTTTATTTTTTTTATAAAGGTTATTTTAGAATCCCCACTATACAAAAGTGAATATAGTGTTAGTTATTTTGTTTTTAAAGTGTCTAGTCTTGCAGTGAACTATCTGTTGTACAAATCATCACTTTCTCCTCTGTTTCAGCAACAATTTCCGCCATTTTGGCCAGAAGGTAGGCATTCCAAGAAATATGGTCCTGTGTTCACCATTGACCATATTTCGCACGCGCACTACACCAACATTAAGACCTGGCTCATGAGGATAAACAAAAAGGTGATTGTGTTTCACTTTAATGCGATATTTTCAATTGTTTTTTTTCCCCTCCTAAATTTATTAGACTAGAGATCTTAATCTGGCGAATCATTGTCAACTAGGTTAAGCTGCTCGAGCTTAACTTTTGCTACTCTTCTACAAACATTGTTACTTTACTTCATTAGCGCTGGATTATGCTGCTTACAGCAACACTAGAAAAAAAAAAAAAAATTAAAGCTAAGTGTTGTAAATCTATTTTTATCAGAAGGGATGAGTATGAAACGAGGATTTGTCAGGCGATTTGTCACAGAGTAATACTTAAATGATTTGAAGCTAATGGATATCTAACGAAGTTGTAAGCAGACAAGAAGGCTGCTTTTGGAGGTGACTTTTAGAAAGGCCTTTTATATGGAAGGATGGGGTGGGGTAAAAGTAAAATTAGGCACAGAACTTCACCCTTGAGAACTCTTTCAAGAATAATTATAATTGGGAATGGACTAACCTCAGTATTTAGCGAATGCTAGATTCCAACGCGGAGATCCCGGGTACAAATCCAGCTGCTGGCCTTTAGATTTTCTCTTCCTAGAAGCACTAAAGTCCGGTGATGGACAGTTTCTTTGTAACGAAATCCGAAGGCCGGTAGTGCACTAAAAAAAATAAAAATAAAAAAGCTGTATCTTGTGTTTTTAGATAATCAGTCTAACGCTTTAAAAAAAAAAAAAAGTTATAAAGACACAATTTCTGTGTGTTGCAGATTGTGTCACTGACGGAACTGATGGCTGGCGTCAAGGCGCCGCCCAGGACGGTGCAGCTATTCCAGCTAACTTGCTGGCCCATGGGTCACAGAGTGCCTACCTCAACCAATTCATTAGTCGAACTGATGAATATGGTAGAAAGATGGCGTCAACGATCCGACTATGGGCCTGTAGTGGTCGTTTCACCGTAAGTTAGCTTTCTCATATTTCTCTTAATGTTGTAACTTTCTCAGTTCATTCAACATTAACTCGCATCTAAGGAACTACAGTCCATAGAAGTATCATATCATCAATATATACTGGGCTGTGACAAACATCTATGCGCTTTTCATTACACTTCAAAAAGATTTGTTTTACTCACCTATTACTCTTACTGCTGGATATATTGATAGCGAGCCACATTCATGCTGTTCCCGTACTACCAACCAACACTGCAAGCAAAGTACTCTTTGTTTTCTCTTACTCCGTCTTCGGAAATTTTCCAACAGGTAAAAAGTAGCCCAAGGAGCGGAAAAGTGGTTATTAAAGGATACCATGTCTGGGCTATAAACTGTAACCTCAATATCTTCTGTCATTAAATACATTGCTTGGATAATTGAGATAAAATTTGGCCTTCTTGATAAAACTGCATATAATTTTTTTTACCCCAGCATAATATACAGATTATTGGAAGCAATTTTTCGGAAACGTGATTGTTGAAACGTAAGGTTGATTTTTGCCCATTAAACTTGTTGTACTTATTCAGGTCAGTCTTACGAATTCATGCCAGGAATCCCTTGTGCTTATCACGACAGTACGATACCAGGAAATTGTTCATAACAAGTTTGCTTTTTGCAGAGACGGTAGAGGTCGTTGTGGCGTGTACTGCGCGGCGAACGCTTGCATCGAGCAGGTGATCCAGCACGGCGAGGTAGACATCTTTCAAGCGGTAAAGGCGGTCCGCAGACATCGACCACAGCTGATTGAGAACATGGTATATCATACCATAATCGATATACTATCAGTTAAATCAGGTGCGAACTTTCAGTTTGACAGTTATGCTTGTTTGCTTGCAGACGGAATACAAGTACTGCTATGATCTGGTGCTCCACTATGTACTTCACTACCTCAACAAGGATCTAAAGGAAATGAAAGACAGAAAATAACTTACCTCACCTGAAAATCCTAAGAAAATTCACTCATATGATAAATTGTATTTTCCAAAAATTGAAACAAATTGTCCTACGATAATGCCCTGTCCAAAAATTCTACCCCTGCTGAGATACTATATTTTGGGCTCACCTGTGTTTAGGCAGCTTGTCATTATCATGTATATCCTCTTTTTTTTTTTAATACCGAATTAGCATGTCGGAGAACTCAAGGATACAAAGATCGAACAGAGCCTATGTATGTATTTCAGATTTCTCCTGTATAATTTTTAAATGTTTATCGAGTATTTCTTGTTTAATAATAAAACATCAAATTTATGTCAACTTTGTTAGTATCAAACCAAGAAAAGTCTTGTACTGTCTATAACCGAGATGGCGAACCTATGACACGCGAACTCATATTGGTTGACACGCATTCGACAAGGACAAAAAATTATTATATAAGTTTTAATAATATAGCGGTTTGTCGATTAATTTGTAGAAAATAAGGTATTTATTGAAAATAAGGATCTGGCAAACTTTCGTCAGATCAATGATCATAAGGTGGGTGATTTACTAAATCTTTTTTTCTACTGTGGTTGCAAATATTAAAAAATTATGAATATTGCTATATATGACACAGCACCAGAGTTAAGTTAGAGTTTTTCAAAATTTTGGCACGCTGAGCTCAAAAGATCCGCCATCAATGGGTCTATAACATTTCAATCCAATTTCTAGCTGCGAGTGAGGTATTTCTACTTCACTCAAGTGTTCAATTGCTTGTGATTGCGAGTATCAAGACATTATTGGCAAACCCCGCAGATCAATATGTACTGTTTCATATAAATTAATAAAACAAGATATACAGCCATGCACTGCTGTCTCAGATATATGAAGAATATACCGCTGGTTCTTGGCTTTCTGTGAGCCAATCTGCGCCTTTATAAACTCCTTTAGTTTTGGCTGAATCTCACCTTGTATGACTAGCTGCTGAATTTTTCTGGAATAAATTAGTATTTGGGAAATAGGTTTCAAATATAGATATTTACTATATTATATACTGCGTATTAACGCAAGTACAATATTAGCACTGTTCGTGGTTTTAGTTCTGCTAATCTAGGTAGAAAACACACTTGCTAATCCCACAACATGTGGTGTTTGCTTGAGAAGGTTATTAAGCCTAGTAGTCAACAGCATTTAGAAACAATGCACTCGCATGAGTTACCATTATCCAAATTCCACTTGATTGTTCCACAAGGTATCAAACACAATGTGAAGTTTAACAACTGGTGTGTACAACGATGTTTACTACGGCGAAGTAAGGGCTTAATTGGAGGGCACTTCCAACTTCTGCTAGCTTTATATAAATTCTAAACTAACTGTACTAAATCCGACAACTGTACATGAAAAGTTTATGAAGAATCTGTGTTGTGGAGAAAGTTCAGGCAGGGTATCTGGTCTGAAGCTTGTATTTATCTTTTTCGAATTTCAGCAGCGATAGCTGCCGCAACTATAATTGGGTGTTTATCAAATTATATTAGCATCTAAGGCATTCATGAAATTAGGTTAGTGTTAGCTGTTTAAAGGCTGTAAGCTGTATTACAACCGATTACTACAAGCTAGCAGTCTCGAGAAGTGGCCGCAAACAGCAGGGTTAAGATCAGCGTCTAAAAGCGACAGCTACCTCGAGAGTTCAAAGAAATAAGCATTTTTAAGGCCTGGATGAAAAGTTAACAAGAGATTATTTTAGTGTATATGTTGAGACAAATTTTGAGTTTCGAGAGAATTGAATTACGTAAGTCGCGGTAAGAAGAAATCTTGTAAGTCTTCATAACTGGGCACCTCTAAAAAACGCCTTATAATTAATTACTGAGTCAAGAGTATAACTTATTCTTGGTACTGAAACTAAATTTTATTGAGCGGGGCGCCTTTAAATTGTAGTTCCAACATTAAGAGCATTTCGATTCACTTTACGTAATAAAAGATGAAAATAATTATATAAAAAATTAATTGTCTTTAAAAAATTTAATTTTGGTCAGTAAAAGTTGCTATAAAAATGCTTGCAGTTTGCACTCACTGTTCTTAACCTTTTACTAAGGAGGTAGGCACGTAATGTCTTCTCTACAGAAAGTCGTCCCTTTTAAAATTGAAATAATAAAAACATATATTTATTGCCATTTAAGTAATATGTACATTAAAATAAACAATTATGAATAAATAACTTTAATTAATTGAAGTAAATTGTGTAGTTGTAAGTAAAACTGAATGGGCTTGGCAGACTGTTAGTACACCACGTGCAATTATACGTGGAAGAGTATAATCTTATCATGTGAATCATCCCAGTATATTACACTAGGTGTTTATGGTTTTGATAAGAAGGAAAAGTAAGGATCCTAATTATAGTAATTTTGATTCTGTAAGGACATGGAATTAGAGGTGAAGCCGTTGTGCTTGTTTGACGTAGACGGTACTTTGACTAAGCCAAGGCAGGTATGTGTAATTTGTATATTGACTGGACATTTTAAAACTAAACAGTTTAATTTGTCGAGTCACATTTAGGTTGGCCTGACTTGTGTTTCTACTTTTATTCGACATATTAATTTTGTAAAATCTTGAATATACTTGTGCAGCACAGTACAAAACAGACTGCATAAGAAGAAAATAAAAATTCTTGAACAGAAATAATAGCCTTAATTACATTGTAAATTTAAATTGAATCACAGGCTATTGTAAACAACCACTGTACGAATTTTCATACGCTGCTTTTTATTTGGAAAAAAAATTATTCACTCACTCACCCAATTACTAAACCTATTCAGGCATTTAGGATGTCGTGCCTAACTTTTATAAATCAGTCAGCATACGTCTAATGCCCAGATCTGAAAGAAACTTTGTATCTCCCTATTCTTTTTTAAACAGCCTGGGTATGCACCCCTTTAGTACTTCTCTAACTGTCTAGTGTTTCGATTTTTACTTTGTCACGAAAATTGCTTTGTAACGGATCTGTCGGCTCGGAATAACGAAACGGTGTTGAGCATCCAAGATAATAACTCCGTCCTGGTGTGTTTAGGTATCCAAAAGGCTCCATGTGTCTGCTGAGCAAGCTCTGCAGTTATCTACTTCAGTTAAATTCACTAATGTGGAATTCCAGCAAGGTTTGTTGAAAACTGACCATGCCGAAATACATATATATTTGCTTCTCCCTGTCACTTCTCCATCAAACAACGGCTTCCAATAAGCTCAGCCTGGAAAACCATGGCTATTTCTCCAAAAGCCATAGATCTCCTTTCGTCCAAAACCCTGTAAAAAGCTCCAGCTCCAGACAGGCCTGTCAGCTTCTTTCTGGAATACCAGCAGACTGCGTCATGACTCTCCTCCATTAACTCATTGATGACTTCTAATAAATGACTAACTCTAACCTTATAACGCCTAACAAAACCGTTATTAGCGCCTAATATTTTTGTAAGAAAATTACCAACCACTCAAAATGAAGGGGTTTCAGAGTGTCAGCGCTTTAAAGCTGATGTTTGATGTTCTCATCTCCCCGTCCATAGTCAAGGGCGAATTCTCTCAAAAACTTGGCATTAACTCCTATTTGCTATTGATGGCATTACTGTGGTGTAGAACACTCACGTTTATACTATAACACTTGTAGTACACTGACTGTTGTAACAAGTGGATATACGGCTTTAGAACTTCTGTGTTTTTCAAGTCAGTTTTCTGTTTGGTTTGTTAACAGGTTATTACAAAAGATTTGTTTGAGTTTTTAAAAGAGAAGGTGAGGCCACAGTTTGACATTGCCTTGGTTGGAGGCTCTGACTATTCGAAAATCACCGAGCAGATGGGAGGAACTGGTAAGTTTTCCATTAGTGGTGTTGTTGCAAAACTTCAAAGGTGGGGCTAGGTTTAATACAAGTCTGTAAATTTTCTTCTCTGAACATTCCAGGATTCATTTTATGTTTGTAGCAGCTTCTACAAATACCTAGGCGATTAAAACAATAAAAATAAAAAATTGAATGAATCGCGAATTCTGAAAGATTTTACGACACTGCTCTAAGAAAAAGCTGTAACGCCGATGTCATTAAAGAAGAAAGGATCGCTCTGCCTTGTTCAAAAAATTTAGGGCTGGTGATATAAACGTGTAAAAAAGAATTAATATTAAGGCGCGTCAACATCTGAGGTCACTGACACCCAGAGCTTTCTTAAGTGCACTGCTGGGCTTCGGACAGTGTTCTCTCGTTTCTTTTTTACTAAAATGAGCTTAATCTAGGACAGATTCATTTTGTTTTTTAAAAGAAATATACGTTTTGAGGCTTTCTAAGCACGAAAAAATGAGTTTTAGAAATTTGTCTGTCTAGTGTGCCATGGTGTAAGCTCCATCAGGTGAGGAGACCTGGTACGGTTTTGGTCAGAATGAGATTTTTTTAATATTACTTAAACAGTAATATTAAGACGTTACTGTCTTTGTTAAACTTACCTAGATGGAGGTTTCTCACTTTAATGAAAAATTGGATGAAATATGACTTGGCGGAGCGGGTGTTTTCCATTATTTTTTGGCTGGCTATTTTCTCTGAGTTATAATGATTCAAACGATGTTGTCAGTACTTTATATTGTGCAAGCATTAAATGTATCTAAGCGTATCGCGTTAAATTAAAATATTTGATAATTTTTTTTTTTTTAAGAGGGGTTCTACGTGAGGTGACCGACCATAACATGCTTTTATCGGAATTACGGTTTAATAACGTGAATCTATATTCATGAAGGTTGAAGTGAATTTATAAATTGTTTCTTTAAAGATTGGAAAAAGAGAAATTCGCATTTTTATCATTCACACCAGGTTTTTGTAACTCGCTCTTTACCATCTCATCTAGTATGCGTCAGAACGTTATAAGTTTTGCTTTATTCTATTGTTTGATCTAACAGAAACCTGAGTGTTAAACTCCTTGCTGGTTGCAGGTTTAAATGAATTTACTTATGTATTTTCTGAGAATGGTTTAGTTGCCAGAAAGAATGACGAAATTGTTGGTACAGAGGTAAGCAAATACAAAATTTCTATTCTCGATTTCTCAAGTTCTCAAATTCTTTCATTAGGTTTTTTTTCTTAATTTTGACTCACTTTTACAGAATATACAGAATTTTATTGGTGAAGAGCAGTTGCAGGAGTTTATAAATTTCGCACTGCGCTACATGTCGACATTGACTTTACCGGTGAAAAGGGGTACATTTGTGGAGTTTAGGACTGGTCTGATCAACATATGCCCGGTAGGTAGGTCGTGCAGTCAGAAGGAACGCGAGCAGTTTGCGGAATACGACCAAGTGCACTGTGTCCGCGAGAAGTTCATACAGGCCATCACGAAGCAGTTTCCAAATCTTCCGTTCAAGTATAGCATAGGTAAGCCTAGAAGAAGAATATACCTTAAACGTGCATTGTACTGTCTGTCGGTCCTGTTCTTCAATCTGTATAATTAAGGGCTCGATTCTAATGGTGCTATGGTCAAAGTAAAAATACTGCACAAATTAAAAATCTCATATGTATGATAGAGGTTGCTACCTTGCTTATGTGCAAGGTTTTTGGAAAAGAGCAGTTATTAGAGTTTGATAATTTCCCACAGTGCTGCATTTTGACGTTGAATTTACCTTTGAAAGAGCTATGTTTAGAGGCTTTTAGGACTGCCGTGATCAACATATTCCCTGCAATATTTGGTACTGTAATGTAAACCGTCGTACTACAGCGTTGGGTGGGGATTTCATTTGATGCAAACACTAAGTTTTAATATTTTTTATTTTAATGTTTCAGGTGGCCAGATAAGTTTTGATGTATTTCCCAAAGGTTGGGATAAAACCTACTGCCTGAAATATTTGGACGATTATACGACGATTCATTTCTTCGGCGACAAGACGCAACCGGGTGGCAATGATTATGAGATATCTCAGAGTGCTCGGGTCATATCGCATACGGTCTCCGGACCAGAAGACACGTTAGAGCAACTCAAAAAATTGCTCAGTGTCAAATAAATTATCAACTGTGTCAATATTTAAGTAAATTTTAATTTACGATTAAAAACTTTTAAGTCAATATGAAATTGTGAATAAAAAAAAAATTAATTTACATACAACTTTTTCGCTGGAATGTTTTAGGTAGAGTGTACCTGTAACAAATCAAAGTGAACTTTCAGTATTAAAGTGTCACGGATGTGTGCAATATTTTCCCAAACCAGTTTGTGATATTTGTCCTCCTGTCGCAGTAAATACTTTGTTAAAAGGAAACATTGCGATTCAGTCAAATTTTTAAGTTATCTACGGAAGCATACAGTATTTTAGGCTCCCAAAAAAGTAAGGTAAAATATGATGGAATACTCACTCGTCTTCAGTTCGGAATTTGACTTCAAATTTGATTCGTAAGTCGAAGCTTTTTTTCCATGTTTCCTATCTATTCCATCTTTCCAGGTCTTAAAATTCGTTTTATACTAATAAATTTTCTTTCTTTCTGTTTACGGCATTTAAATCGATTAGTCCGACAACTCTCATTCCATTCTAAGAACTCTCGTTCCATTCTAAGAATTCTTCGGCTGAAAAACCTCTGGCCTCATGATTTTCTCAATAAAAGTGACTGAGTAAACATTTAATAACTCATTGGAGCCATCAAATGAAGACCTTGTGTCAATTATATCATCAAATTCACTTGTTTCATATTCTGTGTACTGCTTTTTCATTGTAAATTTATAAATAAATAAATGAAATATAAATGAGTTTGTACGCCCAAAATTTTCTGAATCAACATCAACCTTTTTCCTTGAAATTAATTTACTGAGATTTAAATGGTTAGAGAAAAAAGTTTGAAGAAAATCGATGGAGTCTGGGATCCTAAATCTTTCTCTCCCTCAATATCCTTCCTTTTTTATTTATTTACTCAGAAACATAACTTTAAGTGGACGAACATACCACTAAAAGGTAAGTCTCAACCATTACACGCCAAAAGTGATTTTTATGAACTTTTTCCACTATGTGGTATCAAATCTTAAATAAAATCAATAGACCCGTTTTCAGTTGAAAAAAAAAACAAAAAAAAAACCCTCCAGTAAAGTGGCACTTACGGAAGAAAAATTTTGACCAAAAGTTAATAGTCAGGTCGCATAATGGAAACTGCGGCAAGTATCCCATTTTTCCTTTAACAAGGGTAAGAAAATCACCGCTACTAAAACATTTTTTGGTTGAGACAGCGACAGAATCCGTGATAGTTTGGTTTGTTTTCTTGCGGTATAAATAGAAGACAGATGACGTTACTAGACCTTGTTAAGGACAAGAAATTAAGGAAAAGGGAATAAGAGCATGTCTATTTATTTGAAAAGTTGAATTTATAAAAAAAAAAAAAATAATTGGCCTCAAATGTTTAATGAGCTTGAGCAAGTCAATGGTTGAGGGTGTAGCCAAACTCTGTGATCCAGTTCAAACCAGCTCGTGTGTCTCCAGCCGGATGATATTCTAATCCGACGTAACCTCCGTATGAGCAACTCTCTAGCAAGCCAAGTAAGTACTTGTAGTCCAGTTCGCCAGCTGAGTTAGGCTCCTGTCTTCCAGGCACCTGGGCAATCTGCACGTGACTAGTATAAGGTAACAGCTTTTCCACGGAAATACTCAGATCACCTTTAATTCTCTGCAAATGATATATATCCATCAGTAACCTTATATTGGGACTGCCGACTTCGTTGATAACTTCTACAGCTGTATCGTAACTATTCAAATAATAGTTTTTCACGGAATGAGGATTGATTGCCTCAATTACGCCAGTTATGTTTGCACCCTCAAACAACGGCTTCACGGCTCTCAAATTTTCTATCAGATACTTTTTATTGTTCTGCGCTGGACATTCCACTATACCAGACATAATATGGACTACTGAACACTTTAACGCTTTAGCATACTCCAAAGCTTTGTGAATACCTTGCATAAATTTGTTCTGATAGTTGGGACCAAGTGCTGCATAACCTAATTCTTTGTTTACCGAATTTATTGGTGTGTTAATCAAGATCTGTTCCAAGCAAGCATCTTCTTTTGCTTTGACTACCTGTTCAATTGGGTACTCATATGGATTGGCACATTCCACAGCTTTAAATCCGGCACATTTAGCCAAATTATAACGATCTAATAATACTGGTGCTTCTTGGAACATAAATGATAAATTGGCACAGAATTTTAATGGCATACTTTTAAATGAACGTCTATTAGCATAAACAAGAAAGATTTTTGTACAGGTTACAATTTGAGAAGTGCCCTTTATAAAAACAGAAGACGACAGGTTAGTCTGCTGGAAAAAAAATTGTTTTCTGTTTTTTTTTTTAAATTAATTTAAAATATTATTACTTTATTAATATTGCCGTACAAATGCCGAAATGTAGCAATTCAGAGGCACAAACGTTGCACTCTCGATTGACAGAGAGGGAATGAACAAAAAAATGGGTACTTTAACTTGTCATGAAATTGGGGTGCCCACTCTGTTTCCTTAATAACTTGTATTTATGCTGCAAGAACGCTGAAATTTTGAAAACTGATGCAAAAAATCTCCGGGTACTCCGAGGTTGGCTCTCCAATTTTAAAAACGTCTATTATTTGTATCTATTTTTACATTAAGGTAGAATAATTCAATGTTAAAAGGTGCTGGCGAGCTGGGAACGTAAGGTCTCCTCTAAAGTGCCTATTTTGGAACGTAATACGATCAAGTGGTTTTCTGGCATACCTCTTTTTAACAATTTCTTATAAATATGAGCCCAAAAAGTGGCTATCCCCGTTGGTTTTCAATTAATCGCTTTAATCAATTCACTTATTTCTGCAATTTAACGAAGTCTGGTAATTTATCTTAAAAATAATTCAAATAAACTCCGAAGAAGTTTAAAGTTATAACAATTAATACAAAGTATTTCTACCCTTTGCATTTATTACCCTTGCTAGACGAATAATTGTTTGAAGCATTAATGATGTCCTGAATAACATTGAGGAATATTTTATTATTCCTGCCTTGAATACTAAGGAGCACTCCTAGTAAAGCTGGGCGGGCGCATGTATCAGTCTTGTCGAACATAAACAAAAATTTTCCCTTATGGCAATCCCTAACAAATAGTGCAATGGGAGGACTGTTTCAGAAATCATTTATGTGACAGCGAGTAAATTTTAAGCTCTTCTATATAAATTAAATGAGTCTAAACTTCTGGAAGTTTAACAAATTAAACCCCCCCCAAACCTCCAAAACTACTCCTTTAAGAGAGAGTTGCAGCAAAATCTGCTCTCTACAACTCCTTCTAACTTTTTATAAGTCTGAGGACCATAAGAAAAAGCGAAACAGATCTGGAAAGTAAATTTTTCCCCGAGCACTTAATGTGTGACCAGGTGCAATTTTTACCGCGCTGCTTTATGCCTTGGTTGAAGTCCTATCTCTAAAGTAGACCCTGTTGACGTTAAAACAGCCTTACAAGTTTACTTATCTGCTGCTATTGTTACCTAATTTCTACAAAAGTTAAATGACGAATAAGTAGAATATTTGTATACAATTTATTTATTATCTCTCTTCACTTTACCTTGCCCTAATATAGGTGTTTTTAAGTAACTCCCGTCTCTTGCTATCGATGGAAGGCTTTCTAAATGTAGTTACTGGAATATTAAATGCCCATACATAAATTTAGTTTCATAAACTGGGTAACGTAAATTACTATTGTAGAAACACGTTGATATAAAAGGAGTAACTGCAATACATGCAATAAACATTGAAGTTTTTGATATTACTTAAATTTGATGGAATAGTTGTTCTTTCCATTTATAGAATTAAATTTTTACAATCAGTTGAATTGAATTAACTGTATTCAACTCCATCGGCTACTCTGCGTCTGCATCGTCCAACCCCATTTGCTGCAATAACTTAGTATTCTGAACCTTGAAACGTTACAGATGTAAACTATTTTTTTAAAATTTAAAATAACAAAGTTAATAAGAGGTCAATTAACATTGGAGTTTAATTATTTTTTAATTATTGAATACATGATTGTATTTCGCAGATAGTATTTCAAATTACAAATCACTTAAGAATCTCTTTGTTTTTAGAAAGGTAAGCGCCAATTTTAAATTAAGTAATCAAAATTTTCCATTTAGGAACTGACAAAACTCAACTATTGACATTTTTAGGAAATTGATCTTATCTGTATTGTCGGATAACTTTCGCAACAATTTTAACTTTTATTGGCTTTATAGATATATAGTTAAAGAGTAGGAACAGTGCAGTTAACTGAAAAAAAATATTACGATTAATTTTTTTTTGTTCAGCCAAATTGCAAGAATACTGAATAATCAGGTCTTTTGAAGTGGTATTTGGCTATGCTGAATATGTAAGCTTTTTCAAATTACTACACAGTTCTATGAATCAGTAATTTGAATTATTGAAGCGAATGGTAGACTGTTTAAACTTTAAATTAAAAACGGAATGGACTAGTTTTTGGACAGTTAGTCCGGTAAACAGTTGAACACCTGCAGCTTAGCCGACGAAGGTCCATGTGCCAATTTCCGGCGATAGAATATGAAGAACCATAACCACCTAATTTGTATTGCAGATAATTTTAATTACCCTTCATGTATTTCGGTCCAGCCAATGGGTCGCCAGTATAAGTTGATCGGGTCTATTTGAGGTTGCGAGAAGCCTGACAGATTTGCTTCCAGCTATGTAGGTTTAAGGAAAGAATATTTTAATAAAAATTGATATTACTGTCGGTTTCCCGATTAACTTGCTCCTCTTTAAAGTTCAATATTATTAAATTATAGCAAACTTTATATTTTATTATATTGAATAATAGTAATAATAATAATGCACGTATAGTAAGTAGACTTCGAAGTGTGAAGAAAATTTCGAATTTAGAGTGTGAATGCTTGACGCATCAGATATTTTATCTACCAGGTAAATGGCTAAAACGTAACAATTTCAGTTATGGTAGATTATTAGTTGTAACAGACGCCGCCAGGTGTGAGTTCGGTCTCAATTCCAGAACTTGTACTCCTACTTGCATTCAGAGCCGCCTGACTTAGTCAGCGTACCTAACTCGTGCCGATGTGCGTAATTGTAAAAAAAAAAGTTGTAAATCGTTAAATTATTTTAATTTATCATACAAATGTATTGTACAATTTATATACTGAATTTATTTAATTTTTGAAAATCAGTAATCTAATTCACAAGCTGGGGTAAGTACTATTTAACTATTCACTACCGTCTAAACTTTTCCAAGGAACATATCTTTTGACTTAAAAAATTTACTTGTAAAAGAAGAAGATCTTTCGACAAATAATTTTGTTATCCTTAATATACGTAGTTTATAACTACATAAACAGAAAAATTATAATAGTCAGTTTGCTGGAAAAACAATACTTTTCCTAATATTTCCCCAGAAATCCCGAAAGAGTCTTGTAATCTACTTATCGCTTTAGGTAAATATAGTAACTTTGAGATTACAAAATTTTACTGACTTTAACACTTGAAGTTTTCAAAAATTACACCTTTGTCCTTGGTGGTTCCAGTATATTCAAGTGCATGTGTACTAAAAGAATTGCAGTTGAAGACTTCCAAATTTAACGGATAAGATCGAAGTGTGTTGATCATAACTTGAGCCAAGAATTAAGAATTTTAATAATTTCTGTCGTTAATTTTGCCATTTCATACACAAAAATATTTGGTATGAAATACTCAAGACTTTCTGTGACTAAAGTTCTCGTTTTTGTGTCAATTTTTTGCAAACTTGCAATTTTAACAACGTATTGACCAATTTTTCCGAGACTTTTTTGCAGCGTTCCCCTAGTGGCACGTATTAGAAATATCAAATTTGAACTTTCTAAGACGTTCTTTTTTAGTTATAATCAAGAGACCTCAAAACGTTATAACCGGTGAAGACTTATGTTCGAATATTTGAAGGAAAACATTACAAACAACTTTCTCTTTCAACAATAATAAAGCAGTACTTATTCAAGGAGACTGACATGCCAACTTCTCCCAGATTCATTTTATAAAATGGAAATTCTATTTATTAGTTCCTTGTAAAAACTGAGCAGATTTCTTGTATTTATTGTGTATGGCATCGTTTAAGCCGTTACTGAAAGTAGCAGTAACTGAAAACAAGTGTAGTACCACACTTTGTCACTCGATTTTCTTCAAATTCTAATTTAACTTTTGAGAAATATATTTTAACTTTGCGGCGTCTTGTTAAATATAATCCCATTATGGCTAGCCAAAAAGTCTTCGCCACCGCTAATCAAAAGGTCTATTTTGGAACGCACTAATTATAGCATCTCTTCCAGTTCTGACTGTATTGTTAGAATTAGGAGTCTGGAGAGAGACAAAGTATAAAGGCATGAGTTTTTCTTCCCTGCAGTCTAAACTGGAAGCCATTCAAGCCCTTCTTCTTATGACAAAACCTTTACACGCTATCAGTTTCCTATTCCATGATGCATGTGTTTCCTTAAAGCCAATACTCGTCAGGAGGCCTGCCACCATAAGCATGAGAGCTGGTGTTAGTGAGGTGTGCAATAAAGTTGGGCGAGTATTAACAGCAGTAATAGGAGGTTTACACTCACCACTCCTGCTTCTTACTCTACTCCCATCTTTAATAGCTTTTTCACGAGTCATTGCAAGCCGCAGTTGGTCTCGTGAAAGCTCCATGAGAGCCTTTTCGGGGCAAGCGCTCTCTCATCTCATTGTCTTTATTTCAGAAAGCCATATAGCAAGTGGCAAAGTACCTTATTTTGTCACTAAATCTCACCATTATCTTCATGCAGTCCCAATCTAGACTCGAAAAGACTTCATAGGACTTGAAGAATTCAAAGACCTAGGTTTCCGAAAAGATAACGATTTTAGGATTAATTGTTCCTTGTCTTGTGATCTCAGTTACAAAAACAAATAGCGACTAGCTCCGTTTGAGAGACTGTGACTAGTCTACCTAGGCTTACTAAGACGTTAAATCTTGGTGTGGCAACGTGAATTCCAAACATTTATGGTTCCAACTCAGTATACTGTCAAGCAATGTTAAAAGTGTTAGAGAATTCCTAGTTTAATGATAAAATTCACGTTAGGAAAAGTTTTTTCTTCCCAGATGACCTTACTTATTTCTTTTCAAGTAGTTCAATTTTCTTTCAGCTTGAGATTTGATGTCAAGAGCTCTTTAGTATGGAAGAAGAAGACTACACAAAGCTCTCTGTCGAAGATCGCTGTGTGCACAAGGTATCTCTCATTAATGCACCTAATTTAGAGAGAATTAAAATGCAATATTATACATTCCTTAAAGTTAGTAATGTAACTTCTATTTTCAGGTCTGGAAAGCACGAGTAAGTGGATATGAGGCTGCTACAAATCTCTTTCGCCAAATTGATGATGAAAAATCGCCAGAATGGAATAAATATTTGGGTTTAGTAAAAAAGTTTGTAGTGGACAGCAACGCACCAGCTCAAGAAAAAGGTTTGGAAGCGGCGCTTGCTTTGGTAGAGAACTGTGCTTCTGCTGGCAAGTGAGTTTTTACATAATCTGTAAGCTTTCAGAGCTGCAACGAGTTTTGATTGCTAAACTAAAACAATGGTAACTTTTTTCTCAGAACTGCTGGGGACGTGATAAATGGTTTGGTACAAAAGTGTGTCGGAGCTCCAAAAGCTCGGACCAAGGAGTTGGCCACGCAGTTGGCTTTAATGTACATTGAAATTGAAAAACAGGATATAGTTCTGGAGGAACTGATAAGAGGCACAGAGAATAAGAATCCTAAGATTGCTACTGGTTGCATTCATATTATCACAATGGCACTTCAGTGAGTAAACCTAATTAGCTGCCGTAAGCACTGTGGTTCATTGTTCAGCGAGATCAATAATATTTTTCCACTGTTGGCTCATCCTCGCCTTGGAGACCAGCAGCGTATCTTCCTGAAACACCTAAGTAGTGTATGATGATGAAAAAACTTGAGCTCTCAGACCTTTTATTATAATTATCATTATTACAATTAGTTTTATTTCAACGTTTAGTTTCACTCAGGTGAAAGTGGAGCAGGTAGTAGTGTTGATTCAATCACTGATATGGATGTTAGAATGTTCTATTGCCTGTAGTACTTCAAACAGCCATATTTCAGCATCCTTGTACTCAGCGACGTAATTACCCTCAAAAATTATTTTGTGGAAAAGTTTTTTAAATAAAAATGATAGATGTAGACAAATGTGTACCATCATATTATATATATATATATCTTCTTTTTTTTACAGCCAGTGTCATTCACGTAAGGTACTTGATGGTTTTTAGGCGATGGAATTGTAGCTTGTACTGAAGGGACAACATATGTTCAGTAAAAACTCAATTTTTTTTTTGTCTTTGCAGAGAATTTGGAGCAAAAGTAATAAATATTAGTAAAATATTAAAACGAGTGTTAGCCTTGCTGGAAGAAAGAGACAAGGGTGTGCGTGAGGAAGCGAAGGCACTTCTAGTGGAGATTTATCGCTGGATGGGACCTACACTCAAATCTCAGCTTACAAATTTAAAACAGACTCAGGTAAGAAACAGACAGGTAAGTTTATGTGTGAGTGTGAAAACATCTCTAAAACCGAATATGAAGCTCGAGTTGGATATTCGTTTGGGAACAGCTGCCGCATCTCACTCTTCGTGAAACTCTTTTAGAGGAAATTATGTTTTTACCGAAGCAATTTTTTTTTTTCAACTTTATATATTATTTATTTATCTCATTAATTTGAAACGTTCCCAGAAAATTATTCTCTCAACCAGATTTAACCGTACGCACGCTTTAACATATCCCTAAGTCGAGTACAGAACAAATTTCTATGATTTTTCTAGAACACAACTGGACCACTTTTCCTTAAAAAACTATCTAACCGCCTATCGCTTTTATTGGAAACGTTTTTGGGGAAATTCATGGCTGTGAGAGTTCGGTTCAAGTGTGATTGTCGCTGGAGTTAAAGTGTGTAGAGGGCGCTACCTGATATAAATATCAGGTCATATAAATAATAAATTTTAGCTAGAAACTTGATTATTGTAAACCTCAGTAGTGTAATATACGCGGTGTAGTCACTATAGATTTATTTTTCTCTAATTTTGTAAACCAGTATTGCAATAATAGTAGAAGGAGAAAGTCGGGCAGTGCTAACATCAGATTTACATTGCAGATGGCGGAAATAGAAGCTGAGTACGAAAAGGTAAAGTCCCAGCCCGTAAAGCCGTCGCGACTGCTCAAATCTCAGCAGGCGAAGAAGGTGCTCGCTGCTGAACCTGGCTCTCAAATTGGTAAGCAGCTTAGAAAAAAAAAGAAACAGTTTTTTGAGTGTTTTTGCTTAAAATATTATTCCTCTGTTTCTTAGTAAACAGCGAAATGGATGCAAGTGGTGAAGCTGTAGAAGTGGACCCATACGAATATCTGGACCCAGTGGACATTCTTTCACAGTTACCAAAGACTTTCTATACCCAGTTGGAGGCGAAGAAATGGTCGGAGAGGAAGGAAGCTCTAGAAGTGCTGGAGAAATTACTATCCGCTGCTCCTAAAATAGAGAGCGCTGACTACTTGGAATTAGTCAAAACGTTAAAAAAGGTTAGTGTACTATGTAACTACTGTCCTGATATCAGAGAGCCGCATAGTATCTGAACAAACTTACTGAACAGAGTATATATCTTCCAGCTTTGAACTCTGAGTTTAGACAATCTCCAACTATAAAAGCACAGGAATTGAGTAGATAGGATGCGTGTGTGAGTAAAGGAATAAGAATGTGTTTAAATGAGTAAGGAGTGTGAATAAATTAATGCGTGAAAGTTTAAATTTAAGTGACTGTAAAATGTTAGGGAAAGTTTTGCTATTTTCTCGACCCAACTTTAAACTACCTTTATTCTTAATATGTTAACTTATCAACTTTATTTTGCTTCTTGACAGAAGCTTGGGTTTAAATTGCTTTATTATATAATAGATGGTAGAGGGCATTTTTAATGTAGATGGATTTAAGTCCAAAAATACTCCACGGATTTTTATGTATAAATTTATGCTAGCGGGAAAGTTGTAAAACCTTCGACTTTTTGGGTTCCCAGATTATTCAGAAGGACTCTAACGTTGTGGTGGTGGGTGTGGCCATCAAGTGTCTCACTGGTCTAGCCAATGGCCTGAAGAAGAAGTTTCACCAATTCTCGGGCATGCTTATGCCCTGTCTCTTCGAGAAGTTCAAGGAAAAGAAGCAGAACGTGGTACTTGCACTGCGCGAGGCCGTGGACGCCGTCTATCTGTCCGTAAGTATATAATCCGTTTCGCAAACTCTAACTCTTAATCTTTCTCAAATCTTTGAATAATGTTATCTTTTTCCAGACGAATCTTGAACTAATTTTAGAAGACGTTATAACCTTTTTAGACAATAAAAATCCTAGCGTAAAGGCGGAAGTGGTGTCTTTCTTGGCCAGAGTGTTTGCGAGATCTACGCCAACTGTGCTGAACAAAAAGCTACTGAAGCCACTCACCAAGGCCTTGTTAAAGACCTTAACTGACCAAGGTAAGCTTTTAATTGGGATTAAAAAATCTCTTCTTGAAATGTATATGACCGGGCAAAAATGATTTTGTTTTGACTTTTATCTGATGAGCAACATGAGCAGTGTTCAAAATCAAGCTGCACTTTTTTTTGTTTTGTTTTTAAATAATTAAACACACTAGCTAAAACCTGCAAACAATAAAATAAATGTTTGCCTAAAAAGATGATTAGATCGGATTCTCAACTAGCGCTGAACTAAGATAACCATTCTTATTACATTTAAAGCGCTTCACTTATAAGCTGGCAGAACAGAACGCAGCTGATTAAATAATCATACTAGGATTTTAAGATCTGCTGTTTGATTTTAGACCAAGTAGTCCGCGAGAATTCTGCAGAAGCTCTTGGCACAGCTATGAAGGTCACCGGTGAGAAGACTATCAGCCCATTTCTCACAGAAGTGGACAATCAAAAATTAGCTAAGGTAAACAGACTATCTGATAGGAACTAAAATTTTGATTTTGGCTCCTAAATATTTGCCATTAAAAAGTATATCGCTGTTGAGGTTTCAATCATTGATGATGAACTGTTGGTGAATAGGTTAACAAAAATAATCTTGTCAGATTGCTGCCCTGAGAATCTATCAGAAAAGGCGTTCTTAGAGTTGTGTTTTAATCTCAGGAAGTTTTTTAAATAGGCAAATGTTTAATGTTGTTTTCTTAGAGAAGATTGAACGGGCCTACGTGGGCACAGGCGGTTGATTAGTTGACAGTTGATGTATGATCTCAAGCTTATTCTCTTTTATTATTTTACAGTGCTTTTGTATAAAATGGCTTATGGAAAACATGCTAAAATTTTTTAAAATTTATAACGTATGCATTAATATTGGGTATGAAAAATTGAAAAATATATACTTAATAATAGAAGAAATCAGACGAAAAGTGAAAATGGTAGGGACAGGAAAATCGAAATAAAAATTAAAGATAAATTCTTAGTTAGTGTATTGTTTCCAAGCAAAATCCATTGGTTTAGGCTATGAAAGTTTCATATGGTTGAATGATCCACTTGCAGGGATCACAATTTTGAGCTATGTGATCCTACATGAGGACAGAGCACATCTGTATCGCATCAAAGATGAACTTTCGAAAGAATATGGTTTGACATTTCCTAAAGAACCTATTAACTGTTTTGAAATAGTTTCTAGTTTGAAACATATCTTTTCTCTTCAGAACTACCAAAGCTGTGCTGGAAGAAATGGTAACATAACTGTCTACTGCACTTAAAGGATGTTATTATGAAAGTTAGGTTTATGGTATAGTTGCCAGTAATTAGAAAGGCGATTCACCGACTAAACCTTTCACCGTTCCGCAAGTAAGTCAACTCAAGGTGTGCCACTACAGTGATAGGGACAGTGTAAATTTAATTGATGTGCAAGCCATATTTTTCATATGACAATCTCATATCCGAAAAAAAAAGAGTACTAGCTTAATCTGTAAATTTCTTTTCAGATCAAAGAATGCTGTGATAAGGCGGAAATCCTTGTAAAAACAGCGCCCAAATCAACTGAGCCAGCTAGAGTGACTGAAAAACAGCCGGTTAAGAAGTCAGCTGGCCAAGACCGACCTGCAGTTGGTTCTTCGCAACCGGTGCCCACAATGGCAGCATCGTCGAAGGTGGTTTCGCAAGGTATTTGTGCACTTTTTTTTTACTTAAAGGACCTGGGCATTTCTTTCCTCCATTGGTTGCGGTCTCTCACTTTCCCACGCCTACTTTTCGAAAGTCATCTTCCAGGCTTTAAAATCTGGGTTTGCCTTTCCTTCTTCTGCCTTACAGTTTCCCATAAGTATTCTCCTGGGCTACTCTACTAGAATCCCGGCTTCATTACTCTTGTTCTCCCTTTTATCGCATATGATACCAAAACTGGTTCCCTATATGGGTGTGTAGCTCTTTATTTTGTGTAATTCTCTGCACCGCTTTTTCCATTACCAGCTCTAGCTGATCTTTCGAGGTATATCCCCAGGCTGCCAAATGGGCCCACGAATTAAGGATGGTAGAACGGCCGCCAGATATTTTAAAACTGTCCGATAGTTTAATGTATAATGGTAACTGGTAATAAGTATATCTATATATAATACGTATATTTAGGCTAACTGCGAAACAAGTATGCTAGCAGGTTGAAAAAGTAGTCACGGAAAGGTTGGGATCGGGGGGGGAGGCGCTGTTGATATCTGTTGGGCGGCAATGTGAAAAGCCTTTCAACCCAAGATGATGTGCAATGGTGACGAAAAGTGCCGTCAACTATAAATAATAGTTAAGTCAGAGTGATCGAGAGTTTGAGGTGGAGCTGGATACTGGTACTACAGATGAAACTGAGGACTAATAGGAACAGGAGAAATACTGCAGCTGTGGTGAAAGAAGCTTTCCTAGGGCAGGATATCTAGAAATTTATCTCCAGTCGTCCTGGTGCAGGGCTTAGGTCCTTGCCTAGTAGAAAATGCCATTGATTCGGAACCTCAAAAAGGAAAGAATCCTATGATTAAAACGATTAAACGGAAGATGAATAAATTATTGAAAACGCACATATCGTTGCCTATTTTTCCCGCAATAGAATTAAATTTATTAAAATATTACATTATTGCATTACTATTTGTAGGTGCAGTTCAAATGAAAGTTATAGACTCCAGTGATCCTTTTCAAAAGGACGAAGCGCTGAAACAAGCTAATGAACTGATTCCCCGCAACATCACGGCATCTCTGATTGGAACAACCGGCAAAGGGAAACTTGCGGCTTACCAACAGTTAAAGGAGGTTTGAATTCTTTATTGTGGTTTATTTGATTTTTTAAAATATTTTTATATAACTAGTACCAAACTTATGTATATTATGTCTATCCAGTTCCACAGTTTGTACAATATGTAGAGCTGCTACAACTTACGCAATATTTAAAAATTTAAATTAATCCATGTCGCTGTAGCTAGACTGGCATAATGTGAGATCTTGCCGCATAGATTTTGCACAGTTCTATTAATTCTACGATAAAAATGCATAAAAGAAGTAGGGAGTTAATTTTATACAACTTAAGTTCTGAGCTATTTTCTATTACATTTACCTTTTAAGGAGACATTCTGAAGTATTCCGTTTGTCTGTCAGTTCATAGAGGGACTGGACAACAATTCTGGTCCAGCGATGCTTACATTTTTACTCACCGATGATGTAAAGCAGTGTTCGGATGGTGATGTAATGGCTGCAAGAGTTGACGTAATCAAAACCGTTGTAGAGACCATGCCAGTCCCAGAGTGAGTTTACTTTAAATTCTGCGAGCTTTCAGAAGGTTACAAGTAAGTTCTTAATGTTTTTGGCCAAATTTTTGCAGAAATTTGTTGGAAGAATTAGTGTTAGACATCAGTGGTTGTCTGACGTTGAAGGAAAGTGCAGATCTTGCCAGTGCAACTCTCAACATTCTCACGGACACTCTGTCACTGGACTGTGTCTCAAAAATTTTGTTGTCGCGTGATTTACAAGATCAGCCAACACTCTGGGCTAGAACATTAAATTGGATCTGCCATGCTGTCATCAAATATAAGTCGCAGTAAGTTAGTTAATTTGTCAAGATAAAAAACAAAGTATCTTAACTGGTTTGTAATATGATCGGGGCTCTAGGAGAAGGTTGAGGCTTTCCTACGAGAGCACAGGGGGATTTTATTATCATTCACAGCAGATTTATTCAGTTAATTAGGCGCACCTTCAAAGATTTGATTAAACTCTATCAAGCCATTTCAGAGTAAGGAGCTCTTTAAAGTCCCAAGATATATCTTGGCTCTTTTAACGAATCTTTGTAGCTGTCTCTGTGCCATCAAATTAGGCTACATGACCTTGTAATATCCGCTGCTCATATTGGTTTTGAATTGCATGAAAATCTGCCTTGTAAGACTAGTTTTTTTTTTCGAAAAAGGCGGCCTCTTTTATATAAATTCTGAGGCCCCAAAAAAAACCCAACTTCTTTGTAACAGGTTTTAACCTATAAACAAATAAATATAATAACAATATAAATTCTGAGGTATAATCAGAAACTTTCCGGAACTACAAATATTTAACAAACAACTTATGTAAATTTATTTCTGTTCATGTTCGTTCTTAAAAGTGTGGATTCGAACTTCTTGATGGAATGCGGAAAAAATGCTTCAAGCTTTTCTGATGATCTAGTCAAAAATGCAGGATTGGCGCTGATTGGTACTGTACATCTGCAAGTACAGGATTCTGGGTCGTCTAAACCTTATGCTTCTCCAATTTCACAAGTGACTACAGCCGAGGAACCAGTCAAAGAGGTAAGGAAGCCAATTAGCGCAAGTATTGTCAAATCTAAAAAGTTGAGTTTTCATTGGAAATACGTGTTTCTAAGATCTCTTGAGATGATTTTTTTTTTCCTTCCACTCCACTAAGATGGAGGAGTTTTAATCGTATAATTTTAGATTTTGAGTTTTCTCTCGAAATATCTTTGAGGTCTCCCAGTTGAAAACTATCAGGGGTACTACTGATAAAAAAAAAAACCTCGGGAGAGGCGGGTTGGCTTCCTCTTTCAGCGCCACTATGTACGATTTTACTAACTGTATACTATTGGCATTACATGATTAAATATGACATAAATGTTCAGTTCTTCAAATACCAAGCTGATGTTAAACTAAAGGTTAAGCTTTGGGAAAAACCTGTATTGCCCGTAATAACATATGACTGTGAAGCCTGGACCTTAGATGCAAGAACAATGAATAAATTGAGAATAATGGGCAATGGAAAGGTATATGCTGGGCATAACAAAGAGGCATCGGAAAAGGAATATTTGGGTTAGAAGCATAACGGAAATGACAGACATAATAGAGAGAGTGGCCAGAAGGAAGTGGAAATGTGCAGGTCACATTATGAGAGGAGAGGTAAGGTGGGCAAAGATGCTGATAGAGTGGACTCCTAGATTGTGGAAAAGAGGAAGAGGACGTCCAACTACGGACTGGGATCAGGAAATGAAAAAGATTTGCGTTGGAGCGACCTGGCCTAGAGTTGCTAGAGACAGAACTGGGTGGAAGCGAATGATGCATGTGTTTTGTGAAGTGTGGGCAAACGAATTTTCATACATTAAATTCACATTCAGTTTTTTAGTTTCTGTTTTATATATTATTCGTTTTTGTACCTAATTGTTTTTGTAAGACACATAAAGTCATTAAATTACAACTAAATTAAAACCTCAGCTAAGGCTGATTTTGTGTAAATAATAAAAAATATTATTAATTAGAAATTATTACTTATTAAAAATAATATTACTAACATTAAGAATGTAAATAAAAAGGGAAAAGAATATTTTTTTTTTAATTTCTGTATAATGAACAAGTTTTGAATAATTTTATTGTATATTTTTTTTTACACAAATAAAGGTTTATTATTATTATTATTATTATAAATGTTCAGTATTTAAAGAAAACTTGTAATTTAAAATCTTGAGAATTTTATTAAAAGAAAGTCACGTGAGTTTTCACACCAGATGCGGGGATTGGGTTATTTGAATGATTAAGAAAGCATGCCCATCTTTACTTATTCCCCCCCACATTAAAAAGAAAGTGATATTTTTTATTTAATTAGAGGTGTAGTGGATAAGAAATAAGTTGAAGGCAGAATCATAGTCGAGTTTTTTTGCTTCAATAGAATGTTGGTAAATCCAAGAAGAATGTTCAATCAGCTGCCATTCCTATACCAGACAGAGATAAAGAACCATGTGAAGACAAACCTAGGAGTGACCTAGGCACCCAGATCTCAGACCAACTGTTGTCAGAGTTGGCCGATAAAAGTTGGAAGGTAAGTTAGCGCTTGCTTTTTGAAGCTTTGATTTTCTAAAGCTTTTCATTTCAAGGGTAATATGTTTTTTCTTGTTTTACATATTAAGGTTCGTTCAGAAGCAGTGACCAAACTCCATCAAATGATCAAAGACAGCAAGCCAATCACATCCAATTTGGGGGAATTACCGGTTGTATTGGCCGCCCGCATAGCCGATAGCAACAGCAAAATATCTGTGGCCTCCATACAGCTAGTGGAGACTTTAGCGGAAGCGATGGGGCCGCAGTGTAAACAGCACACTCGAACTTTTTTGCCCGCACTAATCAAACTCATCGGTGACCCAAAGGTGTGTATTATATGTTTGATCTGCCATATTTGCACCCTTAAGAAGCAAAGTTTTGAATTTATGGTGTGAATTTAAGAGTCAAATTTGCTTAAACGTTTTTGGTTTAAACGTGGCTTCGTGTTTGGTGTTTTTGGTGCGACAAATGTACAGCTCCATTTCGTACAAATTGAAGTTAGTAAACATGCATAATGTATAGTTGAGTATTCGGAACAAACACGAATTTTCTTACATTTCGATATTATGTATTAACAACTCATAACAGCATTTTGCTAAAACATTGCTGCTTTCAAGTTTCCTAAATCTTCTCTGAGAAAGAAAAAAGAAGCGAAGAAGGCTTTAGGAAAAAATGTTCCAAGATCCTGTCACATTATGTAAAAATAATAGGTTCGTTTCCTCCAATAAATTAACAATTAAAAGCATTTAGAAGCCTGCATTATTTCATTGTCAATATGTTGGTTTTTCCAGCCCTCAAAAAATTGTATAATGTCAAAAAAATTAAGAACATAAAAATGTAAGTGAGGAATTTTATTTTAGATTTGGATCAGATCGGCTGTGATAACCTGTCTAAATACCTGGTACGAAACTGGAGGCTACAAGGAATTTTTTGAGGGCGAAATCATTGCGGATGCTCTCAGAACTGGCTCACCTTCACTCAGGGCTGAAGTATGGAACTTTTTAACGCTTAAGTTACCCGAAGGTAATTATTATCTTTTTTAATTTGGGTCATCGTAGTAATCAAATATTTAAATATACAAATAAAACTCCATCCTCCACCATTTTTTAACCGATATTGGATTTGTTTTGCAGCTTAATTGGCCAACAAAAAGCTGTCGTTATTAGTGTGTGACAATTTTTTTTTCCATAGGAATGAATCTCCCTAAGCTAGTTAGATTTTGTGGGGCACTTGCGGAAAGTTTTCTTCATTACTTTATTGCAAAAAAAGTGCTGGAGAAACGAATCGTTTGCTCGTGAAAATATTTTTATAGGATTAACACTCGAGACTTCTTAGCTAGACAAAAAAAAAAAAAAAAAAAAAAAAAAAAACCACTACTCCTAGGTAAAACCAGATTTTTCAACGCCAAAACAGAATATCTACTATGACAACACAATGCAATTGATAGACTTGCCATTGTTTTCGTTATAACATGCACAGCCACGCCACGATCAGTACCTAAGGATGAACTAATGGCCTGTCTGCCAACCCTCTATGCAAATCTTGAAGATAGGAACGCTGAAGTGAGGAAGAACGCTTGTGAAGCCGTACTGGGCTTTATGATTCATCTAGGATTCAACACTATGAACTCAGCATGTGATAATATTAAGGTAAATTTCAGTATTAAAATTGTCCGGTAAGACAGTTGTATAAGGGTTGATCGTCAAAACATTACCAAAAAAGCGTAACGTTGAAAAACACCTAACTTTGACAATTTTTTTTTTCTTTTTCTATATAATTTTCTTTCTAAAATAGGGCAGATCCTCCTTTATACCTGTACTTTTTTTTTGCAACAACCCAGATCTAATAAATTTCGATAAAAAAAAGTTGCTGAAAATAAGCAAAAACGGCAATTTCAAACATTGTTCTTTAACAACAGTTTTTGTAAACAACGTAGCGCCTAAACGCACGAACCAATTAGCACGAATGAGGTGTCGTTCGATTCGGAATTTAATCTAGATGTGCATTTTGGGGGTCTCGACGCTGTAAATCGAATGGAACAAGAGTCAGCCTCAGGTATATAAGGCCCCCTAGAAAATTATTATTGCTAATAACTCTGTAAATCTTAGCCCGACCTTGATAAAACTTGGCAGGATGAAAGGCTTTGGGGTCCCGAATAATATTAAAGCAATGTTCCGCTCTTACACTCATTAAGGAAAAGCATTGGGGAACCTATTATTAGTAATATCTCTGTAACGCTTAGTTCGATTGTGATAAAATTTAGCACGAAAAAGTAGTTAAAGCTTCCCTAAGTGACTCAAAAGTACCGTAATGCTCTTAAACCTACTAAAGGGGAAATATTACAATCGTGTGTGTATGAAGTTTAATGTACCTTTCCCTTTGTAGGAGAAATACTGCAATCGCAGTTTAATTTAACTTCCTATACAAGGCAAAACGTTTTTTCAACATATTTATTTGAGGATTCTTTAGAAACTGCAACTATAAGCATTTTTTAAAAAGATCACTCCAGTTAAGAGTAAGAAAGTTAGTCAACCGTAATACTTACCTTATTAAACTGTAAGTTTTTGTTAAGGAGATAATTTAGGAGCTATAAAAAGTTATATTTAGGAGATTTTTTAAATTCGTTAAAATTTCAAACCGTTGTTCTCTCCCAGTTGTTCAGATTTTAATGAATTCTTCATCCAGTTGTAGAGAAAACTTAGCTCTATATCTGATATAAATTGCATTGTTTTAGTGATATTGGTTAATGAGTTATAGAAGGTTAAATTTTGGAGGTTTTCAAATTGGTTCAAATTTCAAACCGTTGTAACTCTCTTCCTATTGGTCAGATTGGAATGAATTCTTCACCCAATTGTAGGGAAAAGTTAGCTTAATAACTGGTATAAATTGCATTGTTTTAGTGATAATGGTTAATGAGTTATAGAAGGTTAAATTTTGGAGATTTTCAAATTGGTTACAGGTTCAAACCGTTGTAACTCTCTTCCTATTGCGCAGATTTTAATGAATTCTTCACCCAATTGTAGAGAAAAGTTAGCTTAGTAACTGGCACAAATTATAATGTTTTAGTGACAATAGTTAATGAGATATAAAAGGTTAAATTTTGAAGGCTTTCAAATTGGTTAAAATTTCAAACCGTTGTAACTCACTTTCTATTGCGCAGATATTAATGAATTCTTCACCCTATAGTAGAGAAAAGTTAGCTGTATAACTGGCACAAATTATGTTTTAGTGATGAGTTATAGAAGGTTAAATTTTTGAGGCATTCAAATTCGTTCTAATTTCAAACTTTTGTAACTCTGTTCTTATTGTTCGGATTTTAATGAATTCTTCAAACAATTGTAGGGAAAAGTTAGCTCTAAGTTTTTAAACTGTAAGTTTTTTTTAAAGAGATGTGCTACTTTTATATTTGTATTGATTTGATTAGCTCGGAGAAAGAAGTATAATTAGTTTTTGTTTTGTTTTTGAATTTTTTGTATTTTTTTAAATTAAATATGCACATAATGAAATAAATAAAAATATTTTTTTTTTATTTAATATTTGCTCTCTCTTTTATTTGGGTTTTATAATTAAAAAATCTAATTTTCACAGGGCAATAGTGGGGCCCAAGTGAAGTTGATTTTGGAGAAGACAAGAGGCAGTATGCCTGAAAAATTTCTGCCTCCAAAGACTAAAATGGGACCACCGTCTGCTGGGTCTGCCAAACAGAGTACAGTGAAGATGGTTGCAGGATCTTCGGCCACAATCACCAAGTCTGTGAAACCGAAAGTGAGGAAACACTATTTCTGTTCGTTTGATTTGTGATTTATGCTCTTATCGTATATAAATTATTTATTTTTAAGGGAAACGCACGAATGAGTACCTCGCGTGCCAAGAAGGATGAAGAGGTAGACACAGGTGCTCTCTTGCAGGCTAACAGTCTGAAAAATCAACGAGTCATCGATGACCACAAACTGAAGGTGAAAACTTACTTATATGTTTCATTTCATTTTTCGTTTTTCTCATAAGTCGAAGTGTTTAAACTTTTTCCGCCTGAAATGCAATTTTGTTCATGAAAAGAAGTTGCTTTTAAAAAATGGCTCCTCTCTCTCTCTTCTCTCCTTCCTGTTTCTCAGACTCGGAGACCGTGAGTAAAAGGTGCTTTTTTAGCATCCATTCTTTCAATAAAATATAGAATTTTCGCCAAAAGAGAATGGTATGTCATCTGCTGTGCCAAATGATTTATTGACCTGCGCTTTCATATTTTCATGAATTGGATCCTCGTCCCGAAATCGTTACGAGCCACAAATTTGTCTACTATTAATTCTAAGATCTCTAGCATACCTTTAGTAAATGAACTATTTATTGGCTTAACTTTCCTCGTTAGTGTACACAAGTCTTTCTAGCAATTTATTTCCCTTTTAAGTATTAAATCCATATAATTAATCCCCAACTCTGTAATATTGAGAATCACTCGACCGATAGTGTTAATCTCTTGAAAGATTCTTTTAACTCATTTTTTAATTAATAAAAGTTTGAGGAAATTATATAAAGTTTATTCGAATAATATACAAAAGAAGGTCGAAAGCAATATATAGGTAGTATGGTGTTGTTAACCAAAGGCTTAAGTTTTTTTTTTTTTTTTTTTTTTTTTTCTTTTCTTTTCTTGTGTGTATGTGTGTGTGTTATTCCGGAAAGTCTGATTTTATTTGGTTTCTGGGAAAATGCATTGATGCAACGTATGTTTAGATTGACGACACTATCATTTTCATGTGAAGTATTATTTAAAAAGTGGTAAAGGTGGCATTTGTTTGGGATATCAATTTTTCAGTTTCATTGTCATACAAATTTCCAAAGGATGGAAGAAGAAGGAAGTAGTGGTGTGTCGGCTCTTTAAGATACTGTCCAATGCAGGCAGCAACACTATAAATTTTTTGTTTTCTACTTTTGTTGCAGACCCTAAAATGGAACTTTACTACACCACGAGCTGAATTTGTAGAACTGTTGAAAGAATTGATGATTGCGGCAAATGTCAACAAGAATCTGATAGCCAATATGTTTCACAATGATTTTCGTTTCCACCTACGGGCCATTGATACTCTCATGGAGGTAAATATCTCCTTTCTTGCTAATAAACAAATATAGGAGGTAGACACATAGTAATTCAGATAGTCTCTGTATTTCTCGAAAACGGTTGGAAATATTTAGTTTGGATTGTCGGTGATAGACTCAGAAAAAAGGCGGAAGAAGACGTGGGAGACCGAAGTCAGAGAACACTTGCGGATCTTTGTGAGATATTTAGAGCGACTGCTTGTAGATTAAGTAATGGCTTGATGAGGTTAAGACGGGGACAATAAAAGACTTGATGAATGAACTATCATAACGTTCAAATGACAGAAGTAAACAAAACGTTTACTTTTTTTCAGTACTTCCTTCATTTTGTTCACGAAGGAACATCACAATAAGGCTTGATTAATCAGTAAAAGAAAGTTACGAGAGTGTTCCCAAACAGATATTACTTGTTCTAGGATTTAACACTGAATGATCTAACTCCGCTGACCAGCAATCTGGATCTGATTCTGAAGTGGATGACTCTCAGATTTTTCGACACAAACCCAAGTGTTCTTTTGCGAGGCTTGGACTACCTGAACGCAGCGTTCAAACTGCTTATAGCAGACGGATATCAAATGTTGGACTATGAGGCCAACTCTTTTATACCATACCTGATTCTAAAGGTATGTAGTAGTTAGCAGATTAGGATATAGTACTGACTCACATATTTTTTTATTTGTCAATTTTGCTCTCTAATATTAGGTGGGCGATCCGAAAGATGCTGTACGCAACAGTGTTCGAGCGCTGTTCAAGCAAATCAGCAGCATGTTCCCTGTCACGAAGCAGTTTACCTTTGTCATGGAAGGAATTAAATCGAAAAACGCTCGACAGAGGTCTGGTCAGTACATTTAGACAGGGACGTTATGTATGTATGTACAAAGATACTATTGCTCTATAATGAAGCAACGTTAGAGATCCGCTCTTTATAGAGAGTGAGACAACATTATATTGCGCCTTAGTATAGGAATGTATAAAAAATAATTACAATTAAAAAAAAAAAATTATTATCATTATTTTTACAAGCAGAGTTTGTTATTGCAGAGTGTTTGGACCAATTGACATGGCTTTTAGAAAATTACGGGATGGTGGTATGTCAGCCAACTCCTCAGGCAGCGATCAAGGAGATCGCCAAGCATATTGCAGATAGGGACACAACGGTGCGCAATGCAGCTTTGAATTGTGTGGTGACCGCTTACTTCCTGGCTGGTGAACGAGTAACTAAAATGGTCGGCCCAGTAAGTAACTAGTCTGTATTTTACCCGAGCAAAATACACTGGGTGCAAAAAACAAAACAAAAACTCTTGTTATTTGAGATTTAGTTTTAATGTCTAAGTCTCAAAATCTCTGGCTGTTGAAGTAGTTTATGTTTGTAACTATTTTAGTTTACCAAACCCACAGGCAAACTCTATGCATAATACATAAATTTAACTCTTAAAATATGAAATAACAAAGATCTTCTCATTGCCCTATTTCTCTCATAAAATCCTTAACGGTATATCTCAAATAAGTAGGGTGTTTCGGTTTTTTAATTCGCAAATTTATTCCACAAATTATTTTGCTGAATCCTGAGTGATATTTGGCAATATGAATTTTTCAGATCGCCGATAAAGATATGTTTTTGCTCGAAGAAAGAATTAAGAGGGCTACAAAAAATCGCCCAGTGGCCAGCGTCAAGCCAATGCAACCAGCTACCTCTTCGTCCATGGAGAGCATTGATCAGGTGGCCAACGAGGCGCAGTTACAGACAATTCAGACTCTACAGCCGGCAGAATATATTGAAGACATGGACGAACAAGAGGAACCTCCCCATGTCGCACGTCCTGGGTAAGGTAACTTACTTTACTTTCTCTTACTGCTGGTAAGAGGAAGTGTTACGATCGGATGTTAGTAGCAATAACAGCCTTTGAACTGTCTCAGTCAGTGTAATGAACACCTGTAAAATATTAAGGGGACCTGTAACTTTAAGCTTGACTCTAATCTGCTACAGTAAGTACAATCTAATGTGTAAAACCTGTACAGTATTAACGGAAATTATAATCTTAATTTGTCTCCGAACTGCAACAATGGAATCAATGTACAGGACTAATACCAGTAATCTTAATGGGAATTATGATATTGGCTTGCCTCTTAATTACTAGTTTGTCAGTGTAAACTTCCATGTGTCAGTCAACCATTTGATTAATGAATATATCTTTATCTAATATAATTAAAGAGTTTACACATGGAAATGTTACTGAGACAATGGATATTTTTGGCTTATAGCCGTTTACAGGAACCACCTCTACAATAGTATACGATATTTTTTGTTGCTCACAAGTTTTAGACTTACATTAATGGAGGTCTAAGTACACTTGACATAAGTGAAATAAAAGGATATGCACTAATACACATACACAGAACCGCAATTAGATGTTATAAAATAAATGGCCATGATTTTTAGCATGTAGAAAATCTGTTAAGAAAGAAAATCGTTCTTGGCAGTACAGAAGTAGTAAGGTTTTCTCCTTTAATCATGTTAAAATCGCTCCAAAGATTATCTTTAGACTTGGAATGCCCAGTGCTTGTAATAAACTAATAACTATGAATCAATTATAATTTTTGTGGGATTATAGTAAAGTCGTGTTAGTGTTGCACTGCCTGAATTTGTTTTTGTGATTTCCGAACAGACCGTCCACTACAACAGCGTTGGACGATACGTACACTATTGAAGAAATAATAGAACAGCCAGTACTAACATTTGTTGAGGATCCTAATGAAGTAGAAGTTCAGATTGCAGTACAACAACATTTTGAGGAAATTAGTGATATGTTAGTAGTATGTCGAGTAGGTTGATTAAAGACTCAGGAGTTGGCCTATTAATGGCAGAGGTCTCTATGTTGGGTATGGTTCGTGTGATGGAGAAAGTGGTAGTAGCAGTTAGCGAATATCGCCAACGGGTTGTGGGTGATTTCAATTGCAAGCATGCGCAGCCCTTCACGGCTTAATGATTGATGGGTGAAGCAGGATGACAGGATGAATTGGCCACAAAAAGAGATTTCATATCAATGTCCACATAAAAATTCTTAAAAGTAAACGAAAGAATTATCCACTTACGAAAAAGTTCATTTCTCATCATTTATGTTTCAAATCGATTGGTTAGCTGAAACAAAAGCACCTTAATACATGGTTCGGAAATAAATTAGAGGTATTTAATAGAAGTTACCTGAAATTTTCTCATTAAAAAAAAAGGTATTTAAATTTACCACAAGCTTAAGTCCACAAAGTCCTGTATTGGACTAAGCTTTTTTGTAGTTGAGTTTGTAACCAATTCTTGAAATAGTAGTGTCGTAGGAGTTTTGAAGGCTTCTAATAAGGCTAGCAAATGTCTTTATAAAGTCAATCACTGTCGGTGCTTCTATTTTTTTATGAACCTGTTGATTTTGTACAGGCCAGGATCCATTCATTATTATTCTAATAACTTTATTTTGAAGGACCTGTAACCATTTTAACTTGGAACTTGTTGCCTCGGCCCATACAAGTCCGTGGATTGTTTTGAGAAAAAATTGCTAACTGTTCTTCAATTTATTGATATCTAACTAAAGAAAGCCTATGGCTAATCTGCATGCCCAGAAGGCCAACAAAAAAAAAAAAAAAAAAAACTTAAGAAAGCCAGTAATTAACTGAATTTTCAGAAGAGCCGTAAATGAAATTATGTATATATATTCTTTAATTCCAAGGCGTGCCAGTTTCTGTCATTGCTGCCTGGATCTTAGTGTCGATCTCCGGACAGTGTTCTCTCATTAGAGACAATATTGCCTACCACCGGATAGTGTGCTAAAGTGCTCTTATGAAGAGAATAAACTAAGGTCATTAAGCTGAACTCGAACGTGATGTTCTGAGTAAGTTCATTACAGCTGCATATGTTATTTTATCCTATTTTGCATTTTATAAATATGCATTTTTATTGCAGTTTCTCTTTGAAGGACAGAGGGCGCTTGGGCTTGGTGCACATTAATTGAAGTATATTTTAAAAATTGCCAAGTTGTGGTTTAAAATATTAAAAAAGGAACAGGGTTAGGGAAAGTTACTATTCTTAGAAATAATTGAAAAAAGGAAAAAAGTCCAGTTTTGTGCTAAATTTCTTTAACTCTAACTTTCTAGCGTCACTTTTAAGGAATAAGATGTAATATATTACAAATTATCAATTATTAAGCACAAAAATTCTAGAAAACTGTTGAGGCACTACGATGCCTATGAACTTTCTTGTGGCAAATGGTTCTACTGAGGTGTAGAACCTGCTGCTTCATTGTGGCCAGTTCAACTGCTACGCCCTATTTGTAGTTTGTGTATGTTTTTTTATGTCTTAACAGTACTGACGTGAATTGAAATGATTACGCCCTTACGGTTCCAATTTTAGTATTACTAAATACTAATATGTACCGCCGAAGCGAGTAGGGTGTGAGCTAGCGCTCGGGGACCGCCCCTAAAAAAAACCTTACAGTATGAACGATGTAACCAACTAAATCACCTTGTAACGTTCTAATGAATGGTTGAAGACAATTTAGGCAGATTGATGGATTGAAGACTTTGTTCATTGTGGGAATTATTGCATGTTGACAACGTGGCCTCGTATGGAACTAGAGGGAAAACGCTGAAGCCCTGGGATAAGTAAAGGGAAAATTGGTTGGAAATAAAGGCAGTCAGTTATCCGTGGTCGCAAGATTTAAATAACTGGACAACTGCTCATCATTGAATGGTACAGAGCAAAACTATTACCATTTTTCGAACTAAAGACGTTCCACCCACATAAATCAGAGATTTACAAATGCCATATTAATATTAATCGTTAGTTTCCATTGAGTATATGTAATATGTTCTTCAACTTTAAACCGTCAATTCAAGTTCAAGCTTTTAAGTAATAGTGAATTGCTAGTCTCCAAAAATATTGTCAGTCACCATCACTACATTACGGAAAAGGTGAGAAAGAGATTTGAAATTAGGGTCAAGAAGTAACATCCCGACAGTCCGCGGGACAACATGCTAACTACTTTAAGATATTATCGGCGAGATCCTGAGATAGATGGCGAGACAGGGTTTCTAAAGGACAACTTTAGAAAAAGTCGATAATCTCTTCCCTGGCACCTTGTAGTAGAAGTATTCTTCACGAAATCATTGCCGATGTACTTTCCATGAATTCCAGACTTTTACTGTCTATAACTGGATAGAATGTACTAAAAAATAGTAACTACTTTTTATTAGACGGAAATAAGTTTTGTTCCAGCAAGATAATAACACTCGGCATCGTTCCTTCCGGTCAACGGCTGAGAGAAATCGACGTACTCATTGGCATTGAACTTTTGCTACACCAATGTCACAGTTCAGACTAACATTTATTTTCGGTCCTTTTATACTTTATGCGGTAGAATATGTAACAATAACTCCACCGAAATCGCAAGTAAAAGGAATGGTGTCAACGAGAGATTTGACCTCTAACAAATTAAGCAACAAAGCACAAATCCAATACTATCACCTTTGACTTTACTAGAGGGAAAATGGCGGTTCTGGCGCACCTAAATTGTGCCAGATCCAAACACCTCCAAATCTGACCGGGTAATCATCGAGTTCAACGAAGCTGTAAGCCATACCCATCAGCACCATTCTACCCCCACCTACCATCGAATTTGACAAGGCTGAAATCCGCACCATCACAAAAAAAAGAGGAATCGTTTTAAATGATCTAAAGATTTAAATCGGTATAAATATACTCATATCTCAGAACTGTTAAATAATAATTTTGTTCAGAATAATGTTTGAAATAAACAGGTTTATGACAGAGAAGTTCAAAATAAACAACAGACTAAAGGGTTTTTTTAAGCGTATGCTTATTTTCTTCGAAAAATTAGTTTAAAAAAGCACTCACACAAAACAAATAGGGTGAAGCGACCGGTAATTTAGAGCTTAAGAAAAAATTCGAGTTTCGTTTAGAATATCTTCCGTTATTTTGGCTCCAGGTGTTGGTTGCTACAATTGTGCCGCTCCATTAGATTGTATTATGTATTCAGTAAATTCTATTTTTATGTCAACCAAAAATTATTACTTTTTTAAAAGTATTTCAATGACCCGGTGAATGACATATCGAATTTTCGGTGGTACCAGTGTTTGACATGGGGTGGGACCAGTGATTGACAACGACCTAAAAAATTCAAAATACCTAAATCACTGTTCCACTTAGATTTATAACAAAAAAATCAGTCTTATTCATAATTAATAACATTCGGTTTTTAAATTGGCCTACCTAGGTAAATAATGTAATATTTTTCAACATTACGCTTTTTCATGCAGTTGTTGAGGATCAACCCTTATACAACTATCTTACCGGAGAGTTTTAATTTTGTTCAAACCTTCTAGGGCATCTGCGTCATTCAATTATCGAGAAACATCATTATACAAAACGTTAAAACTAGTATTGGTTACTTTAGCTCAAGAAACAGTTCGCTTATCCTTCTTGCAATGATAGGATGACGGTTCCGGAATGCTTTCTACCAAGATTTTCCTGGTAGGTTATTATTGAAAGGGTTCGGAAAATCTAGTTTATTAATAAGTTGCCACACATTCATCAGCTCTGGCAACGGACGTGATCCACAAAACTAAAAAAAATCCTCTACCGCAGAGGAGAGTACTGTACTTAGCTCCATTCGTCTGCTGACTGTAGATTTACCTTTCACATTGTTGTTGTTGTTGTTGTATGTAGCGCTACAGCCCAGGGTGGGCCTTGGCTTCCTTAATAATGCCTTTCCATACATCTCTATCCATGGCCTCTTCTTTCCACCCACGGACGGAAAGTGTTCTTAGGTCATCCTCAACATCTTGAAGCCATCTTCTTCGTGGGCGCCCTTTTCTTCTCGTGCCATGTACGTCCCCGTACAACATTTGCTTGGGCATTCTATCGTCCTGCATCCTCTCCACATGGCCCAGCCACACAATACGTCGGATTTTGATAAATTGAACGACACTGACATCCTGGTATAGCTCGCACAGCTCACTATTTTTACGAATTCTCCAGTTGCCTGACTCACTGTCTAACACAGGTCCGTATATTCTTCTTAGCATTTTCCGTTCAAATATCCTGAGGCTGTTTTCCATTGCAGCAGTAAGGGTCCACGTCTCTGCCCCATAGTTAGCACCGGCCTTATTAAAGTCTTATACGAGGTGTGTTCAAAAAGTAACGGGAATTTTTAAATTTCGCGGGTTTGGAGAGTCTGATAGTAAAATTTTTTTTTTTATTATGTTGGTACACATGCCCCTGAAGTACGATAAAATTTTCAGTAATATTCATTGTTTACTTCTTAAGTGGCAGCCGTTAAGGTTAGACGTGTTTTTCGAGCTTGGCGATTTTTGTTTGTTAAAAAAAATGGATCAAAGAATTTGTATTAAATTTTGCGTAAAAAATGAAATAAAGTGTGTGAAATGTTAATAAAGGCATATGGTGAGTCTGCTATGAGTAAAACAAGGATTTACGAGTGGTATAAGCGTTTCCAAGATGGCCGCGAAAACGTTGAAGATGACGAACGACCTGGACGTCCAAGCACATCAACAACCGATGAAAACGTGAAAAAAGTGAAAGAAATGGTTATGAACGATCGCCGAATCACAATCAGAGAAGTCGCTGATGATGTTGCCATATCAATTGGCTCATGCCATGAAATTTTTTCTGATGTTTTGGGTATGAAACGTGTGGCAGCAAAATTTGTTCCAAAATTGTTGAATTTCGAACAAAAACAGCGGAGAATGGAAGTTGCTCAAGAGTCACTCAATGAAGTCGACAACGATGCGGATCTACTGAAACGTGTTATAACAGGTGACGAAACATGGGTTTACGGATATGATGTCGAAACTAAGGCTCAATCGTCCCAGTGGAGGCATTCTGGATCGCCAAGACCGAAAAAGGCTCGACAAGTGCGGTCGAATGTGAAGGTTATGCTCACGGTGTTCTTCGATTTTAATGGCATAGTGCATCATGAATTCTTGCCACAAGGTCAAACAATCAATAAGGAGTACTACCTACAAGTTCAACGCCGTTTGCGTGAAGCAATCCGAAAAAAACGCCCGGATTTGTGGCAAAACAATTCATGGATTTTGCACCACGATAATGCACCTGCTCACACTTCATTGCTTGTTCGTGAATTTTTGGCCAAAAACAAAACTTTAACGATGCCCCAGCCTCCATATTCGCCAGACATGGCTCCATGTGACTTTTTTCTATTTCCAAACATAAAGAGAACATTAAAAGGCCGTCGTTTTACAAGCATAGATGACATTAAAAGCGAATCGCTGAAAGAGCTGAAAGCTATCACAAAGATCGAGTTTCAGAAGTGTTTCGAGGATTGGAAAAAGCGCTGGCACAAGTGTATTGTATGCTAAGGGGACTACTTTGAATGCGACAATATTAATGTAGATGAATAAATAAATATTTTTTTCAAAAAACGAAAATTCCCGTTACTTTTTGAACACACCTCGTATATCCTAGCCTTAGTAGTCCGGGATAAGTCGGGCGTTTTAAAAAATTTTCGGTTGGCAAAAAATGCGCGGTTGGCCGTCATGATTCTTTTGCTTACTTCCATTGAAATTTTATTTTCCTCATTTATTTCAGACCCTAGGTAAGTGAAGCTTTTAACGCGCTCAAAAATGTACCCATGTGCCGCAAAACTAGCGGTGTTATCACCTAAAGTGCACAAATACTTTGTTTTTTGTTCGTTTATTCGCAGGCCCATCCTTTTGCTTTCCGTGTCAAGCTCCAACAGCATTTCCTTGAGCGTCCCACTATTTCGCGCGATCAAACATACATCGTCCGCATAAGCACAGATTTGTCTGGATGAGCGTAGTATGTTGCCAGTAGGGTTTAACTTCAGCATGACTTTATGGAGGACGAGGTTAAATAGCGTGGCTGAGAGCGCGTCGCCCTGTCTCACTCCTGTCGTTACTGGGAACTCCCGACTCAGGCCACCGCCGATAAGCACTTTAGCACTACTATTGACCTTTCACATTGTACAGTAGGGTAACTCGGGCGACTGGGTGTTTTTTAGTAGCTTTCATAATTGATGTTCCATGACCTACAACTACCTCACGCAGTTAACAACACATTATTGGCATGAAATTTTGTTCACTTATATACTACACTTTACTGAGTTATAAGTTATATGCTGCAGTTTCCTTGGGTACAGATCCATAAGTTGAGAAGATATTGAGAGTTGAAATTTTTTTGGGTCATGATTTTGCTGTGAAATGGGCCCTTACAATTCCCACAGTAAACAACAGATTATTCGTATGAAATTTTTGGCTCTTACACACTCTATTTTACTGAGTAGTATGCTATAGCTTTCTTGAGTACAGATCCATTAGTTGAGAAGTTATTGGAGTCATGGTATTGATGTGAAATGGGGCCCTTATAATTCTCACAGTAAACAACAGATTATTCGCATGAAATTTTATGGTCTTACACACTCTATTTTACTGAGTAGTATGCTATAGTTTTCTTGAGTACAGATCCATTAGTTGAGAAGATATTGAGAGTTGAAATTTTTTTGGGTCATGGTTTTGCTGTGAAATGGAGCCCTTATAATTCCTACTGTAAACAACAGATTAATCGCATGAATTTTTGTACTCTTACACACTCTATTTTACTGAGTAGTATGCTATAGTTTTCTTGAGTACAGATCTATTAGTTGAAAAGATATTGAGAATTGAAATTTGTTTGCGTCATGGTTTCGCGGAGAAATTGGGACCTTTATAACTCCCTCAGTAAACCACAGATTATTCGAATGAAATTTTGTGCTCTTACACACTCTGTTTTACTGAGTAGTATGTTATAGTTTTCTTGAGTACAGATCGATTAGTTGAGAAGATATTGAGATTTGAAGTTTTTTTGGGTCATGGATTTGCTGTGAATTTGGGCCCTAATAACTCCCTTAGTAAACAACAGATTATTCGCATGAAATTTTATGCTCTTACACACTCTATTTTACTGAGTTGTATGCTATAGTTTTCTTGAGTACAGAACCATTAGTTCAGAAGATATTGAGAGTTGAAATTTGTTTGGGTCATGGTTTTGCTGTGAAATAGGGCCCTTATAATTCCCACAGTAAACAACAGATTATTCGCATGAAATTTTGTACTCTTATACACTCTATTTTACTGAGTAGTATGCTATAGTTTTCTTGAGTACAGATCCATTAGTTGAGAAGATATTGAGAGTTGAAATTTTTTTGGGTCATGGTTTTGCTGTGAAATGGAGCCCTTATAATTCCTACTGTAAACAACAGATTATTCGCATGAATTTTTGTACTCTTACACACTCTATTTTACTGAGTAGTATGCTATAGTTTTCTTGAGTACAGATCTATTAGTTGAAAAGATATTGAGAATTGAAATTTGTTTGGGTCATGGTTTCGCGGAGAAATTGGGACCTTTATAACTCCCTCAGTAAACCACAGATTATTCATATGAAATTTTGTGCTCTTACACACTCGGTTTTGCTGAGTAGTATGTTATAGTTTTCTTGAGTACAGATCGATTAGTTGAGAAGATATTGAGAGTTGAAATTTTTTTGGGTCATGATTTTGCTGTGAAATGGGCCCTTACAATTCCCACAGTAAACAACAGATTATTCGTATGAAATTTTTGGCTCTTACACACTCTATTTTACTGAGTAGTATACTATAGCTTTCTTGAGTACAGAACCATTAGTTCAGAAGATATTGAGAGTTTAAATTTTTTTGGGTCGTAGTTTTGCTGTGAAATAGGGCCCATATAACTCCCACTGTAAACAACAGATTATACGTATGAAATTTTGTGCTTTTACACATTTTATTTTACGGAGGAGTATGCTATACTTTTCTTGAGTACAGATCCATTAGTTGAGAAGATATTGGAGTCATGGTATTGATGTGAAATGGGGCCCTTATAATTCTCACAGTAAACAACAGATTATTCGCATGAAATTTTATGGTCTTACACACTCTATTTTACTGAGTAGTATGCTATAGTTTTCTTGAGTACAGATCCATTAGTTGAGAAGATATTGAGAGTTGAAATTTTTTTGGGTCATGGTTTTGCTGTGAAATGGAGCCCTTATAATTCCTACTGTAAACAACAGATTATTCGCATGAATTTTTGTACTCTTACACACTCTATTTTACTGAGTAGTATGCTATAGTTTTCTAGAGTACAGATCTATTAGTTGAGAAGATATTGAGATTTGAAATTTTTTTGGGTCATGGATTTGCTGTGAATTTGGGCCCTTATAACGCCCTTAGTAAACAACAGATTATTCGCATGAAATTTTATGCTCTTACACACTCTATTTTACTGAGTTGTATGCTATAGTTTTCTTGAGTACAGAACCATTAGTTCAGAAGATATTGAGAGTTGAAATTTTTTTGGGTCATGATTTTGCTGTGAAATGGGCCCTTACAATTCCCACAGTAAACAACAGATTATTCGTATGAAATTTTTGGCTCTTACACACTCTATTTTACTGAGTAGTATACTATAGTTTTCTTGAGTACAGAACCATTAGTTCAGAAGATATTGAGAGTTGAAATTTGTTTCGGTCATGGTTTTGCTGTGAAATAGGGCCCTTATAATTCCCACAGTAAACAACAGATTATTCGCATGAAATTTTGTACTCTTATACACTCTATTTTACGTAGTATGCTATAGTTTTCTTGAGTACAGATCCATTAGTTGAGAAGATATTGAGAGTTGAAATATTTTTGGGTCATGGTTTTGCTGTGAAATGGAGCCCTTATAATTCCTACTGTAAACAACAGATTATTCGCATGAATTTTTGTACTCTTACACAGTCTATTTTACTGAGTAGTATGCTATAGTTTTCTTGAGTACAGATCTATTGGTTGAAAAGATATTGAGATTTGAAATTTTTTTGGGTCATGGATTTGCTGTGAATTTGGGCCCTTATAACTCCCTTAGTAAACAACAGGTAATTCGCATGAAATTTTATGCTCTTACACTCTCTATTTTACTGATTTGTATGCTATAGTTTTCTTGAGTACAGAACCATTAGTTCAGAAGATATTGAGAGTTGAAATTGGTTTGGGTCATGGTTTTGCTGTGAAATAGGGCCCTTATAATTCCCACAGTAAACAACAGATTATTCGCATGAAATTTTGTACTCTTATACACTCTATTTTACTGAGTAGTATGCTATAGTTCTTTTGAGTACAGATCCATTAGTTGAGAAGATATTGAGAGTTGAAATTTTTTTGGGTCATGGTTTCGCGGAGAAATTGGGACCTTTATAACTCCCTCAGTAAACCACAGATTATTCGTATGAAATTTTGTGCTCTTACACACTCGGTTTTACTGAGTAGTATGTTATAGTTTTCTTGAGTACAGATGGATTAGTTGAGAAGATATTGAGATTTGAAATTTTTTTGGGTCATGGATTTGCTGTGAATTTGGGCCCTTATAACTCCCTTAGTAAACAACTGATTATTCGCATGAAATTTTATGCTCTTACACACTCTATTTTACTGAGTTGTATGCTATAGTTTTCTTGAGTACAGAACCATTAGTTCAGAAGATATTGAGAGTTGAAATTTGTTTGGGTCATGGTTTTGCTGTGAAATAGGGCCCTTATAATTCCAACAGTAAACAACAGATTATTCGCATGAAATTTTGTACTCTTATACACTCTATTTTACTGAGTAGTATGCTATAGTTTTCTTGAGTACAGATCTATTGGTTGAAAAGATATTGAGAGTTGAAATTTGTTTGGGTCATGGTTTTGCGGAGAAATTGGGACCTTTATAACTCCCACAGTAAACCACGGATTATTCGTATGAAATTTTGTGCTCTTACACACTCGGTTTTACTGAGTAGTATAATATAGTTTTCTTGAGTACAGATCTATTAGTTGAAAAGATATTGAGAATTGAAATTTGTTTGGGTCATGGTTTCGCGGAGAAATTGGGACCTTTATAACTCCCTCAGTAAACCACAGATTATTCGTATGAAATTTTGTGCTCTTACACACTCGGTTTTACTGAATAGTATGTTATAGTTTTCTTGAGTACAGATCGATTAGTTTAGAAGATATTGAGATTTGAAATTTTTTTGGGTCATGGATTTGCTGTGAATTTGGGCCCTTATAACTCCCTTAGTAAACAACAGATTATTCGCATGAAATTTTATGCTCTTACACACTTTATTTTACTGAGTAGTATGCTATAGTTTTCTTGAGTACAGATCGATTAGTTGAGAAGATATTGAGATTTGAAATTTTTTTGGGTCATGGATTTGCAGTGAAATTGGGCCCTTATAACTCCCTTAGTAAACAACAGATTATTCGCATGAAATTTTATGCTCTTACACACTCTTTTTTACTGAGTAGTATGCTATAGTTTTCTTGAGTACAGAACCATTAGTTCAGAAGATATTGAGAGTTGAAATTTTTTTGGGTCATGGTTTTGCTGTGAAATGGAGCCCTTATAATTCCTACTGTAAACAACAGATTAATCGCATGAATTTTTGTACTCTTACACACTCTATTTTACTGAGTAGTATGCTATAGTTTTCTTGAGTACAGATCTATTAGTTGAAAAGATATTGAGAATTGAAATTTGTTTGCGTCATGGTTTCGCGGAGAAATTGGGACCTTTATAACTCCCTCAGTAAACCACAGATTATTCGAATGAAATTTTGTGCTCTTACACACTCTGTTTTACTGAGTAGTATGTTATAGTTTTCTTGAGTACAGATCGATTAGTTGAGAAGATATTGAGATTTGAAGTTTTTTTGGGTCATGGATTTGCTGTGAATTTGGGCCCTAATAACTCCCTTAGTAAACAACAGATTATTCGCATGAAATTTTATGCTCTTACACACTCTATTTTACTGAGTTGTATGCTATAGTTTTCTTGAGTACAGAACCATTAGTTCAGAAGATATTGAGAGTTGAAATTTGTTTGGGTCATGGTTTTGCTGTGAAATAGGGCCCTTATAATTCCCACAGTAAACAACAGATTATTCGCATGAAATTTTGTACTCTTATACACTCTATTTTACTGAGTAGTATGCTATAGTTTTCTTGAGTACAGATCCATTAGTTGAGAAGATATTGAGAGTTGAAATTTTTTTGGGTCATGGTTTTGCTGTGAAATGGAGCCCTTATAATTCCTACTGTAAACAACAGATTATTCGCATGAATTTTTGTACTCTTACACACTCTATTTTACTGAGTAGTATGCTATAGTTTTCTTGAGTACAGATCTATTAGTTGAAAAGATATTGAGAATTGAAATTTGTTTGGGTCATGGTTTCGCGGAGAAATTGGGACCTTTATAACTCCCTCAGTAAACCACAGATTATTCATATGAAATTTTGTGCTCTTACACACTCGGTTTTGCTGAGTAGTATGTTATAGTTTTCTTGAGTACAGATCGATTAGTTGAGAAGATATTGAGAGTTGAAATTTTTTTGGGTCATGATTTTGCTGTGAAATGGGCCCTTACAATTCCCACAGTAAACAACAGATTATTCGTATGAAATTTTTGGCTCTTACACACTCTATTTTACTGAGTAGTATACTATAGCTTTCTTGAGTACAGAACCATTAGTTCAGAAGATATTGAGAGTTTAAATTTTTTTGGGTCGTAGTTTTGCTGTGAAATAGGGCCCATATAACTCCCACTGTAAACAACAGATTATACGTATGAAATTTTGTGCTTTTACACATTTTATTTTACGGAGGAGTATGCTATACTTTTCTTGAGTACAGATCCATTAGTTGAGAAGATATTGGAGTCATGGTATTGATGTGAAATGGGGCCCTTATAATTCTCACAGTAAACAACAGATTATTCGCATGAAATTTTATGGTCTTACACACTCTATTTTACTGAGTAGTATGCTATAGTTTTCTTGAGTACAGATCCATTAGTTGAGAAGATATTGAGAGTTGAAATTTTTTTGGGTCATGGTTTTGCTGTGAAATGGAGCCCTTATAATTCCTACTGTAAACAACAGATTATTCGCATGAATTTTTGTACTCTTACACACTCTATTTTACTGAGTAGTATGCTATAGTTTTCTAGAGTACAGATCTATTAGTTGAGAAGATATTGAGATTTGAAATTTTTTTGGGTCATGGATTTGCTGTGAATTTGGGCCCTTATAACGCCCTTAGTAAACAACAGATTATTCGCATGAAATTTTATGCTCTTACACACTCTATTTTACTGAGTTGTATGCTATAGTTTTCTTGAGTACAGAACCATTAGTTCAGAAGATATTGAGAGTTGAAATTTTTTTGGGTCATGATTTTGCTGTGAAATGGGCCCTTACAATTCCCACAGTAAACAACAGATTATTCGTATGAAATTTTTGGCTCTTACACACTCTATTTTACTGAGTAGTATACTATAGTTTTCTTGAGTACAGAACCATTAGTTCAGAAGATATTGAGAGTTGAAATTTGTTTCGGTCATGGTTTTGCTGTGAAATAGGGCCCTTATAATTCCCACAGTAAACAACAGATTATTCGCATGAAATTTTGTACTCTTATACACTCTATTTTACGTAGTATGCTATAGTTTTCTTGAGTACAGATCCATTAGTTGAGAAGATATTGAGAGTTGAAATATTTTTGGGTCATGGTTTTGCTGTGAAATGGAGCCCTTATAATTCCTACTGTAAACAACAGATTATTCGCATGAATTTTTGTACTCTTACACAGTCTATTTTACTGAGTAGTATGCTATAGTTTTCTTGAGTACAGATCTATTGGTTGAAAAGATATTGAGATTTGAAATTTTTTTGGGTCATGGATTTGCTGTGAATTTGGGCCCTTATAACTCCCTTAGTAAACAACAGGTAATTCGCATGAAATTTTATGCTCTTACACTCTCTATTTTACTGATTTGTATGCTATAGTTTTCTTGAGTACAGAACCATTAGTTCAGAAGATATTGAGAGTTGAAATTGGTTTGGGTCATGGTTTTGCTGTGAAATAGGGCCCTTATAATTCCCACAGTAAACAACAGATTATTCGCATGAAATTTTGTACTCTTATACACTCTATTTTACTGAGTAGTATGCTATAGTTCTTTTGAGTACAGATCCATTAGTTGAGAAGATATTGAGAGTTGAAATTTTTTTGGGTCATGGTTTCGCGGAGAAATTGGGACCTTTATAACTCCCTCAGTAAACCACAGATTATTCGTATGAAATTTTGTGCTCTTACACACTCGGTTTTACTGAGTAGTATGTTATAGTTTTCTTGAGTACAGATGGATTAGTTGAGAAGATATTGAGATTTGAAATTTTTTTGGGTCATGGATTTGCTGTGAATTTGGGCCCTTATAACTCCCTTAGTAAACAACTGATTATTCGCATGAAATTTTATGCTCTTACACACTCTATTTTACTGAGTTGTATGCTATAGTTTTCTTGAGTACAGAACCATTAGTTCAGAAGATATTGAGAGTTGAAATTTGTTTGGGTCATGGTTTTGCTGTGAAATAGGGCCCTTATAATTCCAACAGTAAACAACAGATTATTCGCATGAAATTTTGTACTCTTATACACTCTATTTTACTGAGTAGTATGCTATAGTTTTCTTGAGTACAGATCTATTGGTTGAAAAGATATTGAGAGTTGAAATTTGTTTGGGTCATGGTTTTGCGGAGAAATTGGGACCTTTATAACTCCCACAGTAAACCACGGATTATTCGTATGAAATTTTGTGCTCTTACACACTCGGTTTTACTGAGTAGTATAATATAGTTTTCTTGAGTACAGATCTATTAGTTGAAAAGATATTGAGAATTGAAATTTGTTTGGGTCATGGTTTCGCGGAGAAATTGGGACCTTTATAACTCCCTCAGTAAACCACAGATTATTCGTATGAAATTTTGTGCTCTTACACACTCGGTTTTACTGAATAGTATGTTATAGTTTTCTTGAGTACAGATCGATTAGTTTAGAAGATATTGAGATTTGAAATTTTTTTGGGTCATGGATTTGCTGTGAATTTGGGCCCTTATAACTCCCTTAGTAAACAACAGATTATTCGCATGAAATTTTATGCTCTTACACACTTTATTTTACTGAGTAGTATGCTATAGTTTTCTTGAGTACAGATCGATTAGTTGAGAAGATATTGAGATTTGAAATTTTTTTGGGTCATGGATTTGCAGTGAAATTGGGCCCTTATAACTCCCTTAGTAAACAACAGATTATTCGCATGAAATTTTATGCTCTTACACACTCTTTTTTACTGAGTAGTATGCTATAGTTTTCTTGAGTACAGAACCATTAGTTCAGAAGATATTGAGAGTTGAAATTTGTTTGGGTCATGGTTTTGCTGTGAAATAGGGCCCTTATAATTCCCACAGTAAACAACAGATTATTCGTATGAAATTTTGTGCTCTTACTCACTCGGTTTTACTGAGTAGTATGCTATAGTTTTCTTGAGTACATATCCAATAGTTCAGAAGATATTGAGAGATGAAATTTTCTTGGGTCATGGTTTTGCAGTGAAATGAAGCCCTTATAACTCCCACAGTAAACAACAGATTATTCGCATGAATTTTTGTACTCTTACACAGTCTATTTTACTGAGTAGTATGCTATAGTTTTCTTGAGTACAGATCTATTAGTTCAGAAGATATTGAGAGTTTAAATTTTTTTGGGTCGTAGTTTTGCTGTGAAATAGGGCCCATATAACTCCCACTGTAAACAACAGATTATACGTATGAAATTTTGTGCTTTTACACACTTTATTTTACGGAGGAGTATGCTATACTTTTCTTGAGTACAGATCCATTAGTTGAGAAGATATTGGAGTCATGGTATTGATGTGAAATGGGGCCCTTATAATTCTCACAGTAAACAACAGATTATTCGCATGAAATTTTATGGTCTTACACACTCTATTTTACTGAGTAGTATGCTATAGTTTTCTTGAGTACAGATCCATTAGTTGAGAAGATATTGAGAGTTGAAATTTTTTTGGGTCATGGTTTTGCTGTGAAATGGAGCCCTTATAATTCCTACTGTAAACAACAGATTATTCGCATGAATTTTTGTACTCTTACACACTCTATTTTACTGAGTAGTATGCTATAGTTTTCTTGAGTACAGATCTATTAGTTGAAAAGATATTGAGAATTGAAATTTGTTTGGGTCATGGTCTCGCGGAGAAATTGGGACCTTTATAACTCCCTCAGTAAACCACAGATTATTCCAATGAAATTTTGTGCTCTTACACACTCGGTTTTACTGAGTAGTATGTTATAGTTTTCTTGAGTACAGATCGATTAGTTGAGAAGATATTGAGATTTGAAATTTTTTTCGGTCATGGATTTGCTGTGAATTTGGGCCCTTATAACTCCCTTAGTAAACAACAGATTATTCGCATGAAATTTTATGCTCTTACACACTCTATTTTACTGAGTTGTATGCTATAGTTTTCTTGAGTACAGAACCATTAGTTCAGAAGATATTGAGAGTTGAAATTTGTTTGGGTCATGGTTTTGCTGTGAAATAGGGCCCTTATAATTCCCACAGTAAACAACAGATTATTCGCATGAAATTTTGTACTCTTATACACTCTATTTTACGTAGTATGCTATAGTTTTCTTGAGTACAGATCCATTAGTTGAGAAGATATTGAGAGTTGATATATTTTTGGGTCATGGTTTTGCTGTGAAATGGAGCCCTTATAATTCCTACTGTAAACAACAGATTATTCGCATGAATTTTTGTACTCTTACACAGTCTATTTTACTGAGTAGTATGCTATAGTTTTCTTGAGTACAGATCTATTGGTTGAAAAGATATTGAGAATTGAAATTTGTTTGGGTCATGGTTTCGCGGAGAAATTGGGACCTTTATAACTCCCTCAGTAAACCACAGATTATTCATATGAAATTTTGTGCTCTTACACACTCGGTTTTACTGAGTAGTATGTTATAGTTTTCTTAAGTACAGATCGATTAGTTGAGAAGATATTGAGATTTGAAATTTTTTTGGGTCATGGATTTGCTGTGAATTTGGGCCCTTATAACTCCCTTAGTAAACAACAGGTAATTCGCATGAAATTTTATGCTCTTACACTCTCTATTTTACTGAGTTGTATGCTATAGTTTTCTTGAGTACAGAACCATTAGTTCAGAAGATATTGAGAGTTGAAATTGGTTTGGGTCATGGTTTTGCTGTGAAATAGGGCCCTTATAATTCCCACAGTAAACAACAGATTATTCGCATGAAATTTTGTACTCTTATACACTCTATTTTACTGAGTAGTATGCTATAGTTCTTTTGAGTACAGATCCATTAGTTGAGAAGATATTGAGAGTTGAAATTTTTTTGGGTCATGGTTTCGCGGAGAAATTGGGACCTTTATAACTCCCTCAGTAAACCACAGATTATTCGTATGAAATTTTGTGCTCTTACACACTCGGTTTTACTGAGTAGTATGTTATAGTTTTCTTGAGTACAGATGGATTAGTTGAGAAGATATTGAGATTTGAAATTTTTTTTGGTCATGGATTTGCTGTGAATTTGGGCCCTTATAACTCCCTTAGTAAACAACTGATTATTCGCATGAAATTTTATGCTCTTACACACTCTATTTTACTGAGTTGTATGCTATAGTTTTCTTGAGTACAGAACCATTAGTTGAGAAGATATTGAGAGTTGAAATTTTTTTGGGTCATGGTTTTGCTGTGAAATAGGGCCCTTATAATTCCAACAGTAAACAACAGATTATTCGCATGAAATTTTGTACTCTTATACACTCTATTTTACTGAGTAGTATGCTATAGTTTTCTTGAGTACAGATCTATTGGTTGAAATGATATTGAGAGTTGAAATTTGTTTGGGTCATGGTTTTGCGGAGAAATTGGGACCTTAATAACTCCCACAGTAAACCACGGATTATTCGTATGAAATTTTGTGCTCTTACACACTCGGTTTTACTGAGTAGTATAATATAGTTTTCTTGAGTACAGATCTATTAGTTGAAAAGATATTGAGAATTGAAATTTGTTTGGGTCATGGTTTCGCGGAGAAATTGGGACCTTTATAACTCCCTCAGTAAACCACAGATTATTCGTATGAAATTTTGTGCTCTTACACACTCGGTTTTACTGAATAGTATGTTATAGTTTTCTTGAGTACAGATCGATTAGTTTAGAAGATATTGAGATTTGAAATTTTTTTGGGTCATGGATTTGCTGTGAATTTGGGCCCTTATAACTCCCTTAGTAAACAACAGATTATTCGCATGAAATTTTATGCTCTTACACACTTTATTTTACTGAGTAGTATGCTATAGTTTTCTTGAGTACAGATCGATTAGTTGAGAAGATATTGAGATTTGAAATTTTTTTGGGTCATGGATTTGCAGTGAAATTGGGCCCTTATAACTCCCTTAGTAAACAACAGATTATTCGCATGAAATTTTATGCTCTTACACACTCTATTTTACTGAGTAGTATGCTATAGTTTTCTTGAGTACAGAACCATTAGTTCAGAAGATATTGAGAGTTGAAATTTGTTTGGGTCATGGTTTTGCTGTGAAATAGGGCCCTTATAATTCCCACAGTAAACAACAGATTATTCGTATGAAATTTTGTGCTCTTACTGACTCGGTTTTACTGAGTAGTATGCTATAGTTTTCTTGAGTACATATCCAATAGTTCAGAAGATATTGAGAGATGAAATTTTTTTGGGTCATGGTTTTGCAGTGAAATGAAGCCCTTATAACTCCCACAGTAAACAACAGATTATTCGCATGAAATATTGTACTCTTACACACTCTATTTTACTGAGTAGTATGCTATAGTTTTCTTGAGTACAGATCTATTGGTTGAAAAGATATTGAGAATTGAAATTTTTTTGGGTCATGGTTTTGCTGTGAAATAGAGCCCTTATAATTCCTACTGTAAACAACAGATTATTCGCATGAATTTTTGTACTCTTACACAGTCTATTTTACTGAGTAGTATGCTATAGTTTTCTTGAGTACAGATCTATTGGTTGAAAAGATATTGAGAATTGAAATTTGTTTGGGTCATGGTTTCGCGGAGAAATTGGGACCTTTATAACTCCCTCAGTAAACCACAGATTATTCGTATGAAATTTTGTGCTCTTACACACTCGGTTTTACTGAGTAGTATGTTATAGTTTTCTTGAGTACAGATCGATTAGTTGAGAAGATATTGAGATTTGAAATTTTTTTGGGTCATGGATTTGCTGTGAATTTGGGCCCTTATAACTCCCTTAGTAAACAACAGGTAATTCGCATGAAATTTTATGCTCTTACACTCTCTATTTTACTGAGTTGTATGCTATAGTTTTTTTGAGTACAGAACCATTAGTTCAGAAGATATTGAGAGTTGAAATTGGTTTGGGTCATGGTTTTGCTGTGAAATAGGGCCATTATAATTCCCACAGTAAACAACAGATTATTCGCATGAAATTTTGTACTCTTATACACTCTATTTTACTGAGTAGTATGCTATAGTTCTTTTGAGTACAGATCCATTAGTTGAGAAGATATTGAGAGTTGAAATTTTTTTGGGTCATGGTTTCGCGGAGAAATTGGGACCTTTATAACTCCCTCAGTAGACCACAGATTATTCGTATGAAATTTTGTGCTCTTACACACTCGGTTTTACTGAGTAGTATGTTATAGTTTTCTTGAGTACAGATGGATTAGTTGAGAAGATATTGAGATTTGAAATTTTTTTGGGTCATGGATTTGCTGTGAATTTGGGCCCTTATAGCTCCCTTAGTAAACAACTGATTATTCGTATGAAATTTTATGCTCTTACACACTCTATTTTACTGAGTTGTATGCTATAGTTTTCTTGAGTACAGAACCATTAGTTCAGAAGATATTGAGAGTTGAAATTTGTTTGGGTCATGGTTTTGCTGTGAAATAGGGCCCTTATAATTCCCACAGTAAACAACAGATTATTCGCATGAAATTTTGTACTCTTATACACTCTATTTTACTGAGTAGTATACTATAGTTTTCTTGAGTACAGATCCATTAGTTGAGAAGATATTGAGAGTTGAAATTTCTTTGGGTCATGGTTTTTGCTGTGAAATAGGGCCTTTAGAATTCCTACTGTAAACAACAGATTATTCGCATGAATTTTTGTACTCTTACATACTCTATTTTACTGAGTAGTATGCTATAGTTTTCTTGAGTACAGATCTATTAGTTGAAAAGATATTGAGAATTGAAATTTGTTTGGGTCATGGTTTCGCGGAGAAATTGGGACCTTTATAACTCCCTCAGTAAACCACAGATTATTCGTATGAAATTTTGTGCTCTTACACACTCGGTTTTACTGAGTAGTATGTTATAGTTTTCTTGAGTACAGATCGATTAGTTGAGAAGATATTGAGATTTGAAATTTTTTTGGGTCATGGATTTGCTGTGAATTTGGGCCCTTATAACTCCCTTAGTAAACAACTGATTATTCGCATGAAATTTTATGCTCTTACGCACTCTATTTTACTGAGTAGTATGCTATAGTTTTCTTGAGTACAGATCCATTAGTTCAGAAGATATTGAGAGTTGAAATTTTTTTGGGTCATGGTTTTGCTGTGAAATGGAGCCCTTATAACTCCCACAGTAATCAACAGATTATTCGCATGAATTTTTGTACTCTTACACACTCTATTTTACTGAATAGTATGCTATAGTTTTCTTGAGTACAGATCTATTGGTTGAAAAGATATTGAGAGTTGAAATTTGTTTGGGTCATGGTTTTGCGGAGAAATTGGGACCTTTATAACTCCCACAGTAAACCACGGATTATTCGTATGAAATTTTGTGCTCTTACACACTCGGTTTTACTGAGTAGTATGCTATAGTTTTCTTGAGTACAGATCCATTAGTTGAGAAGATATTGAGAGTTGAAATTTTTTTGGGTCATGTTTTTGCTGTGAAATGGAGCCCTCATAATTCCTACTGTAAACAACAGATTATTCGCATGAATTTTTGTACTCTTACACACTTTATTTTACTGAGTAGTATGCTATAGTTTTCTTGAGTACAGATCTATTGGTTGAAAAGATATTGAGAATTGAAATTTGTTTGGGTCATGGTTTCGCGGTGAAATTGGGACCTTTATCACTCCCACAGTAAACCACAGATTATTCGTATGAAATTTTGTGCTCTTACACACTCGGTTTTACTGAGTAGAATGTTATAGTTTTCTTGAGTACAGATCGATTAGTTGAGAAGATATTGAGATTTGAAATTTTTTTGGGTCATGGATTTGCAGTGAAATTGGGCCCTTATAACTCCCTTAGTAAACAACAGATTATTCGTATGAAATTTTGTGCTCTTACACACTCGGTTTTACTGAGTAGTATGTTATAGTTTTCTTGAGTACAGATCGATTAGTTGAGAAGATATTGAGATTTGAAATTTTTTCGGGTCATGCATTTGCTGTGAAATAGGGCCCTTATAATTCCCACAGTAAACAACAGATTATTCGTATGAAATTTTGTGCTCTTACTCACTCGGTTTTACTGAGTAGTATGCTATAGTTTTCTTGAGTACATATCCAATAGTTCAGAAGATATTGAGAGATGAAATTTTTTTGGGTCATGGTTTTGCAGTGAAATGAAGCCCTTATAACTCCCACAGTAAACAACAGATTATTCGCATGAAATATTGTACTCTTACACACTCTATTTTACTGAGTAGTATGCTATAGTTTTCTTGAGTACAGATCCATTAGTTGAGAAGATATTGAGAGTTGAATTTTTTTTGGGTCATGTTTTTGCTGTGAAATGGAGCCATCATAATTCCTACTGTAAACAACAGATTATTCGCATGAATTTTGGTACTCTTACACACTCTATTTTACTGAGTAGTATGCTATAGTTTTCTTGAGTACAGATCTATTGGTTGAAAAGATATTGAGAATTGAAATTTGTTTGGGTCATGGTTTCGCGGAGAAATTGGGACTTTTATAACTCCCACAGTAAACCACAGATTATTCGTATGAAATTTTGTGCTCTTACACACTCGGTTTTACTGAGTAGTATGTTATAGTTTTTTTGAGTACAGATCGATTAGTTGAGAAGATATTGAGATTTGAAATTTTTTTGGGTCATGGATTTGCAGTGAAATTGGGCCCTTATAACTCCCTTAGTAAACAACAGATTATTCGCATGAAATTTTATGCTCTTACACACTCTATTTTATTGAGTAGTATGCTATAGTTTTCTTGAGTACAGAACCATTAGTTCAGAAGATATTGAGAGTTGAAATTTGTTTGGGTCATGGTTTTGCTGTGAAATAGGGCCCTTATAATTCCCACAGTAAACAACAGATTATTCGCATGAAATTTTGTGCTCTTACACACTCGGTTTTACTGAGTAGTATGCTATAGTTTTCTTGAGTACAGATCCATTAGTTGAGAAGATATTGAGAGTTGAAATTTTTTTGGGTCATGTTTTTGCTGTGAAATGGAGCCCTCATAATTCCTACTGTAAACAACAGATTATTCGCATGAATTTTTGTACTCTTACACACTTTATTTTACTGAATAGTATGCTATAGTTTTCTTGAGTACAGATCTATTGGTTGAAATGATATTGAGAATTGAAATTTGTTTGGGTCATGGTTTCGCGGTGAAATTGAGACCTTTATAACTCCCACAGTAAACCACAGATTATTCGTATGAAATTTTGTGCTCTTACACACTCGGTTTTACTGAGTAGTATGTTATAGTTTTCTTGAGTACAGATCGATTAGTTGAGAAGATATTGAGATTTGAAATTTTTTCGGGTCATGGATTTGCAGTGAAATTGGGCCCTTATAACTCCCTTAGTAAACAACAGATTATTCGCATGAAATTTTATGCTCTTACACACTCTATTTTACTGAGTAGTATGCTATAGTTTTCTTGAGTACAGAACCATTAGTTCAGAAGATATTGAGAGTTGAAATTTGTTTGGGTCATGGTTTTGCTGTGAAATAGGGCCCTTATAATTCCCACAGTAAACAATAGATTATTCGTATGAAATTTTGTGCTCTTACTCACTCTGTTTTACTGAGTAGTATGCTATAGTTTTCTTGAGTACATATCCAATAGTTCAGAAGATATTGAGAGATGAAATTTTTTTGGGTCATGGTTTTGCAGTGAAATGAAGCCCTTATAACTCCCACAGTAATCAACAGATTATTCGCATGAATTTTTGTACTCTTACACACTCTATTTTATTGTCTAGTATGCTATAGTTTTCTTGAGTTTAGATCTATTAGTTGAAAAGATATTGAGAGTTGAAATTTGTTTGGGTCATGGTTTTGCGGAGAAATTGGGACCTTTATAACTCCCACAGTAAACCACTGATTATTCGTATGAAATTTTGTGCTCTTACACACTCGGTTTTACTGAGTAGTATGCTATAGTTTTCTTGAGTACAGAACCATTAGTTCAGAAGATATTAAGAGTTGAAATTTTTTTTGGTCAGGGTGTTGCTGTGAAATAGGGCCCTTATAATTCCCACAGTAAACAACAGATTATTCGCATGAAATATTGTACTCTTACACACTCTATTTTACTGAGTAGTATGCTAGAGTTTTCTTGAGTACAGATCCATTAGTTGAGAAGATATTGAGAGTTGAAATTTTTTTGGGTCATGTTTTTGCTGTGAAATGGAGCCCTCATAATTCCTACTGTAAACAACAGATTATTCGCATGAATTTTTGTACTCTTACACACTTTATTTTACTGAGTAGTATGCTATAGTTTTCTTGAGTACAGATCTATTGGTTGAAATGATATTGAGAATTGAAATTTGTTTGGGTCATGGTTTCGCGGTGAAATTGAGACCTTTATAACTCCCACAGTAAACCACAGATTATTCGTATGAAATTTTGTGCTCTTACACACTCGGTTTTACTGAGTAGTATGTTATAGTTTTCTTGAGTACAGATCGATTAGTTGAGAAGATATTGAGATTTGAAATTTTTTCGGGTCATGCATTTGCAGTGAAATTGGGCCCTTATAACTCCCTTAGTAAACAACAGATTATTCGCATGAAATTTTATGCTCTTACACACTCTATTTTACTGAGTAGTATGCTATAGTTTTCTTGAGTACAGAACCATTAGTTCAGAAGATATTGAGAGTTGAAATTTGTTTGGGTCATGGTTTTGCTGTGAAATAGGGCCCTTATAATTCCCACAGTAAACAATAGATTATTCGTATGAAATTTTGTGCTCTTACTCACTCTGTTTTACTGAGTAGTATGCTATAGTTTTCTTGAGTACATATCCAATAGTTCAGAAGATATTGAGAGATGAAATTTTTTTGGGTCATGGTTTTGCAGTGAAATGAAGCCCTTATAACTCCCACAGTAATCAATAGATTATTCGCATGAATTTTTGTACTCTTACACACTCTATTTTATTGTCTAGTATGCTATAGTTTTCTTGAGTTTAGATCTATTAGTTGAAAAGATATTGAGAGTTGAAATTTGTTTGGGTCATGTTTTTGCTGTGAAATGGAGCCATCATAATTCCTACTGTAAACAACAGATTATTCGCATGAATTTTGGTACTCTTACACACTCTATTTTACTGAGTAGTATGCTATAGTTTTCTTGAGTACAGATCTATTGGTTGAAAAGATATTGAGAATTGAAATTTGTTTGGGTCATGGTTTCGCGGAGAAATTGGGACTTTTATAACTCCCACAGTAAACCACAGATTATTCGTATGAAATTTTGTGCTCTTACACACTCGGTTTTACTGAGTAGTATGTTATAGTTTTCTTGAGTACAGATCGATTAGTTGAGAAGATATTGAGATTTGAAATTTTTTTGGGTCATGGATTTGCAGTGAAATTGGGCCCTTATAACTCCCTTAGTAAACAACAGATTATTCGCATGAAATTTTATGCTCTTACACACTCTATTTTATTGAGTAGTATGCTATAGTTTTCTTGAGTACAGAACCATTAGTTCAGAAGATATTGAGAGTTGAAATTTGTTTGGGTCATGGTTTTGCTGTGAAATAGGGCCCTTATAATTCCCACAGTAAACAACAGATTATTCGTATGAAATTTTGTGCTCTTACTCACTCTGTTTTACTGAGTAGTATGCTGTAGTTTTCTTGAGTACATATCCAATAGTTCAGAAGATATTGAGAGATGAAATTTTTTTCGGTCATGGTTTTGCTGTGAAATGAAGCCCTTATAACTCCCACAGTAATCAACAGATTATTCGCATGAAATTTTATGCTCTTCCACACTCTATTTTACTGGGTAGTATGCTATAGTTTTCTTGAGTACAGAACCATTAGTTCGGAAGATATTGAGAGTTGAAATTTGTTTGGGTCATGGTTTTGCTGTGAAATAGGGCCCTTATAATTCCCACAGTAAACAACAGATTATTCGTATGAAATTTTGTGCTCTTACTCAGTCTGTTTTACTGAGTAGTATGCTATAGTTTTCTTGAATACAGATCCATTAGTTCAGAAGATATTGAGAGTTGATATTTTTTTGGGTCATGGTTTTGCTGTGAAATGGAGCCCTTATAACTCCTACAGTAATCAACAGATTATTCGCATTTATTTTTGTACTCTTACACACTCTATTTTGCTGTCTAGTATGCTATAGTTTTCTTGAGTATAGATCTATTAGTTGAAAAGATATTGAGAGTTGAAATTTGTTTGTGTCATGGTTTTGCGGAAAAATTGGGACCTTTATAACTCCCACAGTAAACCACGGATTATTCGTATGAAATTTTGTGCTCTTACATACTCGGTTTTACTGAGTAGTGTGATATAGTTTTCTTGAGTACAGATCCATTAGTTGAGAAGATATTGAGAGTTGAAATTTTTTTGGGTCATGGTTTTGCAGTGGAATTGGGCCCTTATAACTCCCTTAGTAAACAACAGATTATTCGTATGAAATTTTGTGCTCTTACACACTCGGTTTTACTGAGTAGTATGCTATAGTTTTCTTGAGTACAGATCCATTAGTTGAGAAGATATTGAGAGTTGAATTTTTTTTGGGTCATGGTATTGATGTGAAATGGGGCCCTTATAATTCTCACAGTAAACAACAGACTATTCGCTTGAAATTTTATGGTCTTATACACTCCATTTTACTGAGTAGTACGCTACAGTTTTCTGAGTACAGATCCATTAGTTGTGAACATATTGAGAGCTGAAATTTTTTTGGTCATGGGTATGCTGCGAAATGGGGCCCTTAAATTCCCACAAATTGCGTGAGGTAGTTGTAGGTCAAGGAACATCAATTAGTAAAGCTGCTAAAAAACACCCAGTCGCCCGAGTTACCCTACTGTACAATGTGAAAGGTAAATCTACAGTCAGCAGACGAATGGAGCTAAGTACAGTACTCTCCTCTGCGATAGAGGATTTTTTTAGTTTTGTGGATCACGTCCGTTGCCAGAGCTGTTGAATGCCAAAGATATCTACTGATGAATGTGTGGCAACTTATTAATAAACTAGATTTTCCGAACCCTTACAATAATAACCTACCAGGAAAATCTTGGTATAAAGCATTCCGGAACCGTCATCCTATCATTGCAAGAAGGATAAGCGAACTGTTTCTTGAGCTAAAGTAACCAATACTAGTTTTAACGTTTTGTATAATGATGTTTCTCGATAATTGAATGACGCAGATGCCCTAGAAGGTTTGAACGAAATTAAAGCTCTCCGGTAAGATAGTTGTATAAGTGTTGATCCTCAATAACTGCATGAAAAAGCGTAATGTTGAAAAATATTACATTATTTACCTAGGTAGGCCAATTTAAAAACCGAATGTTATTAATTATGAATAAGACTGATTTTTTTGTTATAAATCTAAGTGGAACAGTGATTTAGGTATTTTGAATTTTTTAGGTCGTTGTCAAACACTGGTCCCACCCCATGTCAAACACTGGTACCACCGAAAATTCGATATGTCATTCACCGGGTCATTGAAATACTTTTAAAAAAGTAATAATTTTTGGTTGACATAAAAATAGAATTTACTGAATACATAATACAATCTAATGGAGCGGCACAATTGTAGCAACCAACACCTGGAGCCAAAATAACGGAAGATATTCTAAACGAAACTCGAATTTTTTCTTAAGCTCTAAATTACCGGTCGCTTCACCCTATTTGTTTTGTGTGAGTGCTTTTTTAAACTAATTTTTCGAAGAAAATAAGCATACGCTTAAAAAAACCCTTTAGTCTGTTGTTTATTTTGAACTTCTCTGTCATCAACCTGTTTATTTCAAACATTATTCTGAACAAAATTATTATTTAACAGTTCTGAGATATGAGTATATTTATACCGATTTAAATCTTTTAAATCTTTAGATCATTTAAAACGAGTCCTCTTTTTTTTTGTGATGGTGCGGATTTCAGCCTTGTCAAATTCGATGGTAGGTGGGGGTAGAATGGTGCTGATGGGTATGGCTTACAGCTTCGTTGAACTCGATGATTACCCGGTCAGATTTGGAGGTGTTTGGATCTGGCACAATTTAGGTGCGCCAGAACCGCCAATTTCCCTCTACTACCATGCCCTTTATTTTGGTCTGATGTAAAATACAAATATATATATACATTTTATGTGTTCACCCACCCCATCATTTCAACAGCTACAAGCTTTTGCGAGATTCGTATCTTTTATCAAAGGGGAACAATCCTTCGCGAAATACACACCGGATTCTTTCAAGGGTGTAGTACCCAGGCCTCAAAACTAGCATGATTAAGTGAGAATATTGAAACTAAAACTTTGATACTTTTTAGAAATTTTTTTCGGATTTCCGCTAGAAAGCTCTGGATTGTCTGAACTTTTTTTGTGCGAGCAGTTACCTGTAAAACCTATAAAAGAATCAGCTAATAGGTGGAAGTTATTGTGTGGTATCTGTCATGTCTCACACCTTGTCATAGGTATCCTGGAAGTTTGGGTTTCCAAACAAGAATGCCTTAAGGAAATAAAAATAACCTATAGAACTTTGCATTCATATTTTGCAGGACTAATAATGCAAACACCAACAACGGACCGTTCACGTTGGATCAAGATTTCATCAACGAAATTGAAGGTGAACTGTATCGCCGAATTGACATGCCGGAGATCAAGGAAGTAGATATTCAATTTCTGGAACAACCAGTTGTTAAGTAAGTTGAATGTGATTTTACTGATTTTTCTTAACGTACGGACATAAGATGGTTTTATCTTGCAGTAGTCTTATACTTCTTTAATGCTAAGGTCAGGCTGAATGAATTTTGTGAATTAAGAGATGAACTATGGCAGAACGACTTTTTCTTAAATACATACAAATTCGTATAATTTCATATAATAATTTGGCATTAGCTCTGAGGTAACAATCTTTTATTTGAAAAATTTAATATTGATTTTAATGATATAATCGCATTGACATTTTATGATTTTTCAGTATCCCTCTCTTAAGGAAAGGAATTATATTACTGTTTTTCTAGTATCACTGTTGAATCATTATAATTGCAATTCACATTTTCATAGTTTAATTAAAGTAGCGCATCTCGATTTAGGACAATTTCTTATTTAGAACTGTTATAATTGCAAAATAAAAGAAGGAAAGAGTCCCATGTTGCAGGCCTTCGTTCCGCCCGGCCCAGATGCCGAGTGTGACTCCGACGCCAACAGACTACAAGCAGAAGAACGCAGTCATGTGGGAGATCACTCAGATTGCAAGCAGAGACTTGGAAAAGGCTTACACTTCCACAGCTCAAATATATACGGTCCTGAATTCTGAAAAGGTAAAGTAACAAAAACCTCTCACAAAGGTGATCTCTGAGACCGGTCCTGCAGAGAACCTAGTTCACAGCAAGTTCCGGGCCATGTAGTACACGCGCAGTGTTTAGTGGAAAGTAGATGACTGCCGCACTCCTAGGCAGGTTATTTGAAAACTTGCAGATGTGAAGGATAGCCAAACGCTAGCTTTCTGCCTGAGTATCAAGAAGTTTTAACATTTCCTTTTTTACCTTTATCCTCCGGACTAATGCTTAGGATTATCACAATTAACGGATCCTTCAGGACTAACTGGTTAAAATTGTCTTGGGCAGAAACTTGGATCCAGCTGAAGGGATCCATTTAATTTGAAACTAAGATAAATGTATCAGTTGTTACACAATCTGCTCAGACCTAACGAACTATTTACTTTCCTTTAGTAATTGGAGGCGACCTTCCTACCGTTTTACTATACACAAGAATCCCGCCTTACGTTGAAGATCCGTTGCACAAAGTTTCTTGTGACCTCAGTGAGAGCTAAATTTTTAGCTCATCTCTCCCAAACGATGGTTTTCTATGTTTGACTTTACAGCTATAATGAGTTCCTTATGGTGAAATTAGTTTACTGTTGCAGAGAACACATCTTGTGGGTTTCGTTGACTTTCTAATCAAGCAGATGGTTCGCCAGCTGGAAATCCTGCACCAGAGTTCTTTACCGGATGTGGTTACATACTACAAGAGCAATTTTTGCTTACTGTTGGGCGTAAGTCTAGAGCTTTGATTTGATAGTTTCGTTTTAGGTAGTGACTAGTCAGGTGTCAGTATTCTTAATAATTTATCCTACAGGTGGCCAACGATCAAGAACTTTGCGCTGAAATCACGGAAAACTCATTGTATGAACTGCTAGACCGAATGCTGACCCTGCTTGCTGAAAGCCAGCTGGAAGGTCTGGACAGACGAGAAATGTTCGTGCGCTCCATCAATACGCTAGTGTTCCGCTACTTAGAAAAAGCTGATAAATCCAGCGTACTATGGTAATATACCTCTTCTTTTGTTAAGGAATATCAGTTTCACTGGTTCCTAAATAATCAGACCTTATCTTACGAGAAGAAAGTGTTTCTTAGTCTATTAAAGAACAGCACCTTCTCTCATAAGAAAAAATATTGCAATCACGCATCTTTCTATTTTGAATTTTTACATGATACGCTTTAGGATTCTCTGATTTCGTATAAGTGATTTTTAGAAATTGGTTTGTGTGTGATATCATATCTCAAAAAGTAAAAACATTACGTTCGTTGGAGGCTCTTAGTGTGAAGTGGTGGAGATAGGCTTCCCTGTAAAGTGACGTTTTATTATTTTATATTGTACCGTTCTAACTTATTTATAATATTACTTAGAATCTAATTTATTACCGCAATTTCGAATTTGATGAATACTGAATGACCGGAAGTGTGACTTGGCCGAACTTTATTTTTACTCATTTGTAGTAACAGTTTTTTTTCTTTGTAGCTCACTTCTTAATTTACTGTATCGTTCAGTAAATTACACCGAAGCGCCAGGGATGTACAAAGATTTAGTGGCGAAATGTTTATGGAAATTGAATCGTTCTCAGACCAAATGGGACTCAAAATTAGACTATGTCCGAGTCCTTACTCGAGTCAATATATTCTTCAGGGTAAGTATGCTGCACTGTTCGGTGAATTTTCATAAATTTTATTATACAGGCACTTTAGTTTCATTAATGCATAATTTGTTTGTTGAATTGTAAGGATTATCCTTCTGCTTGGTGGAGGACTCAGGCGAACGACGTTCCCTTCAGAACTGTCAAAACAATTCTCCACTCCATGGTCAAGGTTAGAGGCATGCGAGTGCAAGAGGTCGCCAGCGGCATGTCAGAAATTAGCGAAGATAGCGAATTGTATATATACATTAAAAAGTTAGTTAGGGTAAGTGCTTTATGTTCAAATTTTAGCCGGAAATATTGATTTGAAGCGCCTGTTATGAGCTCATCAAGACTCAGCACATCCGACACATTCGTTTTGCTTCAAATTAAAATGTAATAGAATGAAAATCACAACTTTTTCTTACATTGTACCCAGAGACGTATCCACAAACTTCGAAAAAAACCCTCATAATTACTCCAATCATCAGATGTGAGGTGAACATTCCCTATGATGGTCTGTGAACAAGAAGGTGGACTGTGAAAAGGTAGCAATATATAATAGCAGTAGCATCGGCTTTCTTTAGGAGAAATTAAAAAAATAAGTCGGGAATAGAAAGTTCGAAGTATAAAATAAAGCCTATTTTTTCAGTCGGAACATAACATCTAACTACCAATTAGGTGTGGAAGTTTGAAGTGTATGTTTTATGGTTTGGATTGAGAGGAATAATTCTGAAGAGGACCCTAGAGTTATTTTACCCTATAGGATTGACTAGGATCGCTTGAGGATCAATAAATTATCGACTCTCTCGGGATAATATCCCTCCATACCTGTAAATGATAAGTAACTGCTGCTATGACCATTTGAAGTTCACAAAGCTGCCTTTTTCTGATTTTTCTCTTTAGGATATTGTACCTTCATAATTTCAGGTAATAATGTCTGCTATGATCATATGCACTTCACAAAACTCCTTTTTTTGATTCTTCTCTTTCTGTTAGCATTTGGTTTCATATTTTTGATTTATATCGTTCATTTATTTGATTCCAAATGTCCTTACGATTAGTTAACAGACTTGTATAGCAGTAACTCGATGAATATGAGCAGTATCTAAAGTACTCCGAATTAGAGAAATCGTTGCCTTGCGGATTTGAGGTGGTACTATGTGCTCAATTTTTTTTACAGACCTAACGGTTTTTTTTTCAGCATTTAGAAAGCAGCAGTACCACAGGCGATGCACATAAAGAGAAAGATGGTTCGCACGACCAGCCGGCTGTTGAAGCCAGCTTGATGCCACTGCCTAAACTGACTAAAGAAACACGTGATCAACTCGCTGAGATATTCTCATTGATTGGCGATACTATTGAAACATCAGAAGTAAGTTTGATATGCGTTTTTTTTAGCCTTACATTATTTCAAATTAGATTAATAGACAATGACAGCGCTATTAGATAGAAACCCAATATTGTCCGTTTCGCAAAGTACGCAAGAAAGCTTGAACTTGCCTATCAACAGGATGTATTGTTGAGATGCGTATTTCGACCATGGCAAGTGCTTGACTCTGATGAGGTTTCTGCTCATTCTAGTGCAACCGTTCTCCAATGCTCGTCAGCAAATTTTTGGCATTAGTTAGCATCTATCAAGCCTAGTCTTTGGATGAGAATCTTGTTCGGTAAACTGGCTCTTTTTGGAGCCTCAAATCCATCCTCTTCTGCTAAAAGGGCTACTCTGCTTACTTCTCCCAGCTTTATTTTCTAAACTTCCACACTGGCAAATAGCTCTTAAAGCTTATTCTTTCTGATTTCCCAATCTTCTTTGTTAATCCGAAACATTCTTCAGATTTAGTTAGCAGGTATGAGGTTACCTGAGAGCCAGAATCTCCCTTATTTTCGAAGCTGCAAGAGCCTAGGGAGACATTCTCCCTAGGTGGTGTACTTCTTCCATCTCGTCTTCTCATGATAATTTGTAACGACCACCTGAGTAGGTAGGGTACCAAAGTAGTTCTTTGCACTAAAGGTCATCCGCATAGCTCACAGTCTGAACAGATTCCGGCGATGAATTGCCGAATTTTGTCGTCCACAACTAGATAATTTTTTCTTTTTTCAAATCTAGGGTTTGAAAAAGTTGTTTGCCTTTAAAAAATGTCATCCTGGAGCAGACATTACACCATTTCTGTCGAGAACTACGCCTATGTTCCAACAGTATATAGAGAAAGGTTTGGCTGCGTTGGATCAAGAAGAGCAGGTACCTCTGCCGGCTGGCAAGGAGATCACTAATCAGATTTTTGCGGCTCTCGGTTACAGAGTTTCAGCAGAAGCCAGAGGTTAGTCTTCTTAGTTTAAATTTGGAAAGTAAAGAGATGTTCGTTTTAAACCTGTTTAAATTTTAATCTCAATACAGTAGATCGTGACCTAACTGGTGAGGAAGGAGGTCAAGAAGAAGGATCCAGCAAATATTTCCACAAAGAAGCAGAACGCTTGTGGACGAGACTGCAGTCCTTAAAGGAACAGGCTGGTCTGTCGGTGGATGCACGTTCGCTGAACGAACTGTGTGTGGAAAAGAGTAGAAAAGTTGATCCACTGGTAAGGGATTCGTGTGATGTTTTACTTTTAGTCTGGTGACGCTGAGAATTTCCTTGCATAATTCAAAGAAAGTCACAAGAATGGACCGAATAAAAGATCGTGGTTACAAAGGTCATGAATTTGGCTTCGTGGTTACAAACTAGCGAAAATTACGTAGACTGCTGTTTCTTAATAGGCCCTCACAAGGCTCTTGTCAAAGTTAATCCAACACGACCTAGTTTTGTCATAGCTGTAGATCCGCCACAAAACGGTTCGGAATGGACCGAATAAAAGATCGTGGTTACAAAGGTCATGAATTTGGCTTCGTGGTTACAAACTAGCGAAAATTACGTAGACTGCAGTTTCTTAATAGGCCCTCACAAGGCTCTTGTCAAAGTTAATCCAACACGACCTAGTTTTGTCATAGCTCTAGATCCGCCACAAAACGGTTTCATAAAAGGTTTGATTGAGCTTTGCCGTTGGTCCTACGCCAGCCTAGAATTCAATTCACTCATTAAGTTATCGATGGCCTTGACTGTCATCTTACTATATACCAAACTTCTGCAATGGAAATTTCAAATATAATTTACTTCTCAAGTACCTACAAAACAGTTATTATTTAATTAGTTATTATGCTAAACGTTAGATTTTTTTTTTTTTAGGAAGTAGCAGAGAGTGAACCGATCTGTGATCCAAGTTTACAGTCAATTCGAGAACGGCTACAGAAACTGAGCGCAACTAACGAATGAGTTTCGCTGAGACCTGATTCGGTAAATTCTTACATTTGATAGAACGAACCAGTAATAATTTTACCGATCCTTGTGTAAGACCAGTGTTTAAGCAAATCTGTAGCATACTTCAACATAAATTTTCTGTTTCCACAGATATAATATTAAATTGAATTATTGAAGATTTAGTTGAAGAATAAAAACAATAGTGGAACGAATTATTGAAGATTTAATTTGGAAGAAAAAAAAGTTTGGGGGAAACAATTGTTTTAATGAATTCCTACGCCAATAGAGGCATTTTTTTTTTTATACATATATATAATTTTATACTGTAAATAGAGAAATGTAAATTTTATTTAATTATCTAATGTAGTCAATTCCTTTACAAAAAGATGAATTCGCTTTTAAGCTTGATTGTAAAAATTGACCTTCTAATAAGTAACATTTGTAAGAAATAATCTCGCTCACCTATCTTACCTTCTTAAATGAAATAAAATGTATTTTGCCTAAATTATTATTTGTTTGGGTTCTTTCATGTACTGCATGTAAAGTTATATATAGTTTGTACAACTGGTTGTACTGACCTTACTAAAAGCAGGAGGTGGTACATTTCATTTAGGAAAAAATAGGTTTTGTATTCTCAACGGTTTTGTATTCTTAACTTGTATGCCTGAAGAAAATTGAAACTTCGGATTTGTAAAAACGGTTTCATATTATTTCCTGATAATACTCTTTATTACCGAAAACATTTTTTCTTCATAGTTAATATAAACCATCGTTTCTTTTCCAGAACGGTTCATTTTATAATTTTTTACGACTGTCTCCCCCTAAACTATTTTTACTGCAATGGGGGAACAAATATTAATTATTAATCGAAAAACGTAAAATTTCTTTGAATTGAAGTTCGTAATGTGATTATTCTGTTATTATATAATAACTCTGTAAATACCTAGATGTTTCAGTCATGAGATATGCTTGTCCGCTAGAAGTAAGGAAAAGGTGCAAAGTACAGAATATTTTATAGTACTATTATAAAATATGTAAGTTATTACTTTACATACTTATTTTCATGTTTATCACACGATTTCGGATGTTAATGGTTCCACGGCATATGGATTCGATGCACATTAATTGAATATTTTAAGAAATTAGAGTATTTCTTGAAAAAATATTGAGGTGGTGAAAGATTTTGAAAATTATTAAACAATTATTTAAAAATTGACATTCTTTTCAAGATAAGTGAACGGATTAGCTGAGTGGTTAGGGCCCTGCACTCCCAGTGGGGCTTGTGGATTGAAGTTCAACAGTCTGTGACAGATGGTGGTATCTGAAGCGAGCTTATACTATCCAGTACATTGAATTGAAAAATACTCACTATTTTGCCATAAGTCGTACCAATTTTCTCACCTGAATGTCTATGGCTTATTATTTGAAACAACTTTCCACACGATGCCAGAACGCCTCTTCAGTATAATCTATTGATCAGCAATACAATAATATTAAAGAACATCTAGAGAATAACTGGAGTTACAAACTTGGAAAAATTACAATAACTGGTATAGTAGTGCGACTAATGTTGGCGAGCTAAGTTGTATAATAAACCACCACTTTTAAACATTTTTTCAGGAAAAACAAAATGGGTGCAGGAGTGTTGCTGGTGACGTAAATTGTAATCTTTTGAGTTTACTCACCAGATTTTTGAAGGAAGTTCTTTTATTCGTCTCTAAGTTTATTAATTTCAAAAATAAATAAATAAATAAATAAATAAAATAAAAGACAAAATAAACGCTTGGCGATATACTCTATAGATAGATAGATCTTTGGTTACAATTTTTTTTCGTATCATACAGTTGTAACTTACACTAACACAGTAAGTATATTTTATGTACAATACTCCAACTTATAACTTCTAGTTTTTAATAATTTACAGATCTTTTTTTTAATTTAAAAAACTAAAATAAAAAGAAATAATAAAAAAATAAGGTCATGGTAAAATTGAAAGAACAGAACACTGATTTACAAAGGTAATCACATAATGGACGAGATGACATCTTGCTTATTTTGAAGCATTCACACAATAATCTTGAGATTCTTCCTGTAAATGGATAGACAATAATTAGTTTCCTTTAAACTGATTACTATTACTGATGTGAGGTTACGAACTCTGGGGTAAAGACCAAGTGAAAAGATCAAGTTGCATTGGCTGCCACTCAAAATTGTAGTGGGATTTTGAAATCTGGTTTGTTCGGTGTAGGTCTTAAAAAATCATATTTTCTAGATGGCAAACATTTTTCGCTACATGTTTGCCCTCATTAGTAGCTGATTTGATAAGGAGGCAAACACTAGTTCCTACTGTCGTGTAACAAAACAAAAAAAAATCCCTTCCTACAGCAGGATGTATCTACATTGTGCTCTTGATAAAGATAAAGGGACAACATATCAGTGTGTTGCTCGTAATTGGTTTCAAAAATTTTAAGTGACACGACTTTTAGAAATAAATATAGGTTCAGGGCGGACAGGGTCATCAGGGTGATGACAGAGGAGGCTGCTGAAGAATTAAATCCAACCATAACTCTTGCAGAACTGGTACTTCTAAATTTCACGGTTAGTTGATCAGCTTTCTCATTGTGGTAAAAAAAAAAAAAAAAAAATGTAGGATACACAAAATTAACAGGCCACCTGCAGAATGGATATTTTACAACTTCTCTTAATATCCATATGTTATCCAACTTGTTTTTAAAAAAGAAAAATGACATAAGAAGTGTAGTTACTGGTGAAATTCTGAGACAATAGTGAGGGTGTTTTAGAAATAAAGAAAGTTGTGCAATTACTAGTATCACGAAGAAGCAATTCATAATGACTCCGATCTGGACAGTTTTCCTTTAATGTTAATAACCAATGTATTACTTCAAATACAAGCCGCACTTTCTATACAAATTTGTAAGACGTAAAATTAGGATGTTGCGAGTAAGTTTAACATCTTATTTTTGCCGATCACCCACTACTTAAAAGTATAAATTACCTTAAAAGTAATATTAATAATAAAAATAAACAAAACTGATTAGGTGTTAAATGAAAATGTGATCTGTGTAATTAATGCAATAATTATAAGGTTTCACTGCATCCGCGAAATAAGATAGTGTACGATTATTTCGTGCAAACATTCTTTAATTTAAAAAAATTAAAATTTTAATTACTACATATGAAAAATAACGAACTTCTTTAATGCACTCTATGACTAATTTCAATCTTTTATATTTTAAACGTAAAACTGTACAGTGATCCTCATCGCTTGCTTATTTTTTTATCACTCTACTGCTACCTACAAATAAACATTTCTGACTACAGAATGTTTGAAAAATTACATGAATGAAATCAGAATAGGTTAGAAAAATGTTTGGGGAAAGCATTCAAGGTAAAACAAAAAATGTGATTTAACTTTTCACAATGTGTCATTAAAATCAAGATGTGGCTTAATTGAACGGAAACATTTTATTTTTATCAAATATTTCGCTTCTAAAATTCGACTACACCTTAAATTTGAAGTAATAAGATAGATACAATTTTAATTTTTAATAATGCTGATTTCGTTATGTGACGCATTTTGAGCACCAGTCATTGGTGCCAAAATGTGGTTTGGTTACAATTTCGAAAACTGAAAATACATTCTAAATCCTGAGAATTTAAAGAAAAAAAATGTTTTGAAACTAGTGTTCATAAATAATGTTTTTAATATTTTCTCTATGCTGATAGAAGAATTGCTTGGTGCTCTGGACAATTCATTAGGAAAGAGGTAGACTGAGTGAAAAGATATCTGCTTGATCTAGATAGAGAATAACTAACAAAGTAATTTGCAGAGCTAGAAATCTGCAGGAAATCAAAGGCTTGATAGCACTGGGAATGAGGTCGGGCTGATAAACGGACAAGACGTACTTTTGTCAGTGATCCCTTCGTTTGCAGTTAGATTTGCTGGTTTAGTAATAGTAACTGACCATGAGAATAATAAATATATCGTTGGATTAAAAATAAATAGAACGATTGAACTTTGTTCATAGGCTTGCGTTGCACTGAAAAAGCACCAATAAACATAAGATGTTAACGCACCGTAAATAAAATAAAATAAAAACAGTGGATTACCTGCATCTATTTACAATTGGTGGGTAGGTCTATGGTCTGACTGTCCAGACTGTAGCCAGCAATGCTATCCGGACTCTGCAGAGAAAAGGAGTTGTCCGCCATGGCTCTGTTGTCAAACTGTGTACTATCGTACACATTATTTCCCTGAAATATTTACAAAAGGTTTCACAATTTGTTGAGAAGAGATAACCTCAGGGATTAATGCACCGGACTTCCACTTGGAGATCTCGAGTACAAATCCAGCAGTCTGCGCTTACATTTAGACTTTCTAAGAGCCTCTTACAGTTTACCGTCGAATCATATGCAGTGTTGTCCGAAAATAGACCGGCACCGCCAGTGCACTGAAAAAGACTTCGAGTGCATATGAACCGAGATGTTAGGCAATTTAAACCCTTATCGCCAGACACGCCTTTTGTTTGCAGGCAAGATCCGCATTACTAAGTAACTTGATCTAAGTATATTCTAGAATCAAACCTCTAAGAAATCACTTGCTTTTGGAAAATAAGCAGAAATGATAGGCGACGGATCTTCAAAATAATAAGAATAACTACGTTACATACAGCCAGGCTTCTGCACATGCGAACAATACAGCGATCAAAAGTTATTTTCAAACTCGATATAATTAATACCGTAAAAAGAGAAAGAAATGGTGCGTTTGAAAAAATAAATACCAAATTTTCTTTTCACATTACAAGGTTATTGCGTACATTGCCATTAGTGACTGCGGCGATGCGGGACCATCTTTTAGAATATCTATTTAACAGGAGAGAGCTTTTGGCTCCGTTTTGGGTTTGCAAAAATGTGAATACATTTACAAAGCCATTTCTTTCTTAGAGGTCTTTCTAAAGACCGCTTTTATGTTCCACTGCATTGACAACTTCACCATTGCCCCCACATTTACCCAGGAACGTTGTCATCTGTAACTTTTGCAGTGAAGCACTAAGCACTATGTACATTAACTTGAAGACAATTTTATGACCAACCTGATAGATATAGTCAGAATCCGTCTTTAAAGAAGAAAAGGAGTGCTGATGAGGCAGGGATACAATGTCGTCTTCAACTCCATCGTCTACCTGGGCCTTGTACGAAAACATGATGCTCGGCTGGGACACGCTGTCACAGAACAACCGTTATAGCCTTAAATTGAAAATCTTCGAATATTAATTATTAATATCAGGGCTTTCAAAGTTCGAAACACTAATAGTATCCTCAAGGCTTGGTATATATGTAATGCCGAAAGCACTGCCACTGGGGCTTAGTTGGGAATTGCATTGCATAAGTGTTCCTGCAAAGCATATATAATATTAAATATTTAAATTGTTGATAATTCTAATACATTAGATACAAATAATGAACTTTTAGATTCTGAGCTTGAAGAAAGTAGTATTATAAATAATAAGTTTCAAATTCCGAGAAGGATTCTTTCAGTTTTCCGTGAAGACTCTTCCGCTGATTTCTTTAAAAGATAGAATAGTACCTATTATTTATTATTATTATATTTATTTTACATCTTTGTTGATACATGAACTTACAAACACGCACACTTAAGCACACTCACACACACACACACACACACACACACACATATATATATATATATATAAATATAAACCAAATGTAATTTTATATACATAAAACTTTATACATTTATAAAACTAAACAGACTAAGCTATACAATAACTTTTTTTTTGCAACTCTTCTTAGTAAAGTTAATTTTAGTGCAATCTGGACGCCGGATTTCCTTAAAGTGCCAGATCACTGAATTATAAGACTTTTCGACTTACTTATTGGTGATGGACTTATTTGAAGTCATTTAAAATGAATCCAATTTAAAAAAAAAACTTAGCGAAAAACCTGAAGTTGAAGAAAGTGGTTTTATTTATACCAGATGTTATGTTAAAATACAAAAACATTTCAATAAAAAATTTAACTTTTTTTCACTCACCCCGTTTAAAAAAACTACGTACCCAAAAAATTCACTGAGAAAAGTGTGATAGACGAGCGGCGTGAAGAGTGTGAAGTAGAGACAGGTGGTGACGTCAACCACGCACAGACCTTCGGCCACCGAGTATAGCAATAGTCCGCTCCCCACTGACTGCACCATGTTCAGCAGTACCAGGATCAGGATGTACATGTAGAAGGACCGCTTCGCTGTAATACATTATTTTTTTACAGTAGCCTCACACCTCTAAAGCGGCCCACACACGTAACTTGTATGATCAATCGTTCAGACAACCGCTTGCTGATTTTTCAGGTAAAAACAGTTAACCTGATCGTACGACACTTTGTATGACAAATCGTTATGACCGTCGCTCGCTGTTTTTTCCTGCAAACATTTAACCTCTAATAATTTCATGACCCTTTTTAAACTAGAAAGAGTACTGTGTTGAGTGAACAATGACTTTTTTCCTTTAATTTTTCTGCTACTGGTATTTTAGAGGGAGAGGAGGAACAGTAATTGTTGTAGCCTTGCAATTTGGCACAAGTTATGTCTTTATGAACACCTTTGAGGTTAAGTGAAAAGAAGAAAAGAAATTCGTGCAGACTGTTTATTAAAAAAAGTAAGTACTCTCACATGAATCTATTGCGAGAAAAACGCGGTATGAACTATCGGGCTTAATAAAAATTTCGAAATGGATCCTTTTACTAAACTAAGAGAAAACTCAAATTACATACCATGTTATAATAATGAGGGAGGCAATAACTACTGAAGAAAGAATAACCGTCACCATACAATATCTATCTACAGTAAATTCGTATGACGATCTGATATTCAGAATTGGCATATCGCCTCAGCCATCGAGCAAAATCAGTCGTGAAACTTGGGTCACATACGAGGCTTTACGAAAATATTACATGTAGGTAAGTAAAATACAAAACTACATTAAACTATTCTTTATTAAAATACAAAAAATATAAATAAATAAACATTTGTTGAGAATAAGCTTCATTCTACAGGACACGACGCGTCTTACTGCACATTTTACAACAGATCATACGATAAATTGTAACGTGTGGAGGACTGCTTTAGTGCAGTTTATGTAGTTCTAGGAGACAGATTTCTGAATACTTACTAGGAAGTGCTAGCCTTTCCCTCAATCTTGTCCACGGCAGTATTAATATGCAAAGGTAAATCTGGAAAAAATCAATTAATTAACAAACATTCACGGCAACGCAACATCCAAACTTGCAGTAACCAAATTATGTGGCACAAACCGTGGTAAATGTCACGGAAGATATAAACCAGAACAGCATGCCTCCATGACCAAAAAGTGTCAGATCAGAATTAGCGACTTTAAAGTTATCATCTGGCGATAAAACTTCCAGGGCGGCCTGCGAGGAAGAGAATGCTAACGATATAAAGGATGTTGCCAGAAGTACATGCCTGATACTGCTACGAGAATCAAGATGTCCTGTAGAAAAAAGTACAACATGAAGGTATTTCTGGAAAGTGACTTCCTCATTGATTGCTGCATTTTGCATTGATAAAGTTTGTGTAACTGAGTTCATAGATTTTCATGCAGCTATAATATTTTAAGGATAACAGGTAATAAGATGCGACATAACGCCAAATCGATCCGACTAGACTAACTGCAATCCCTAAAATAAAAACATGATCTCGTTAAAAAAAAAAAAATCAACCCAATTACTAGTCCTTTGACTCCTTCCTTAATGGAGCCATTACACTTCTGAATCGATTTTAGCAAAAGTGGTCCCTAAACATATTTATAGCAGTTAGTTACGTCATAAGTGGCAAAGAACTGCACATTGGACTCTTCATTGTTTTAATTAAAATAATTTTATTATGCATTAATTCAATTATTTATTCAAACAAAAAATTAAAATAATTTTTTAAAGTATTAATTTCAGTCCAGAAGTATGGCCAATCTTCAAGCGTTTTCAAACGTTCCTGTTTTATTAGCAATGTTTTCATTAATCATTGCACGTTTGTTTTCTTATTAAGGACCGGATACGGATAAAAAAACCAAAAAAAAGTTTGCGAGACGGAAAGCAATATTAATAGACCCTGAACTAAATAGAAGATTTAGGAGAAATTAATTAAATACTAGAGAGATACAGAAATCGCACTTAACTAATTTTTCTCTCTCCTTTGAAAAAAACTAAAGGTAAAACACATTTTCAATGGATTATAAAAAATCCCAAACCAACTTTGGTTTGATAAGGTTTCTGAAGAAAGGCATCTTTCCTTCCAATTAAAAGGTCTAATAACAATTTCACCAGGGAGCATTTCTTTTTCTGCACTACATTAGGCAACATGTCTGTTCCGACTTCACAATTTTTGATGTCAATATTTTTTCTATCTCTCTTGTTTATTACAAGCCCTATAATTATTGGCTCTGACAGGTATTCTAGTCGTTATCTTACGATTAAGAGCTCTAGGGATCAATTGAAAAGGTTAAATTTGAAGGATAGCTCGTTGTGCACTATGGTAGTGGAGAGGTAGGCGATATTAATTACTTTTCTCATGCCCTTGGCCGAACAGTAATCAAGGGCTGAGTAATTTCGTTGCAGCACTGAAACCAAGGAAGGTGCTTTGAGTAAGGTAGTGCTGAAGTGTTTTTAGATTTCACTATACTAGGAGATGGTAGAGGTAAGGCCATCCAACACTCTTAAAAACGTGATAATCAAGTTCTTTTGAATTTTTCCGCTTGTCCCTGGCACTGGAGACTGAAGAAACCAAGATTGGTTTCAAGAGATTACAGCCTCTAGAATCTGAAAAATAATCTGATAACTTGCAAACTATCATCAGGACTAGATAAAATTTTGTGGAAAGATAGGATTGTTTTTTCCAACAACATTTTGACAATTAGTCCCAATATATTGAAAGTTTCCTTGGAGTGCCTCAACAAACCTTGGTCTGAAAAGATATCAAGCTGCCTCTCTTGGCATAAAAATTGGTTGAAGGTTTATTCATCCGGGGTAAACTCAACAGGCCCTGAAGAAGCTGGATACTGTGCAGAAGTATATTGCAATACTTGCCATAATACGGAGAAGCTCTAGAAGCCCTGGGCTACTGCCGACGTATTACAGTAGCAGGACTGACTGTTCAGGGATGTAAGCTTGCATGTGTGAACCTCTTTTTTGTCTCATTCTCCATAACACTTCAGACAACTAAATCTATCTCAACTTACCAAAAGCTAATCCAAATATAACTACACTGATCTCTGTGGATAGGAGGAAAAAGCGTACAGACACCCACAGTATAGTATCCACATAACTGCCGGCAATATCTGTAGCGTTGACACACATCGAGACAAGGCATCTCACTATACTAATAATCACATTCATTACAACCTAAAACAAAGAAAAAATAATTATGTCTTAATTAATTTAAGGTACGTGGTTTATGGAAGAGCAAATAATCTATTTAGTTTGTTTATGGTTTAGGCATGAGAATAAATTATCAGCCTTGGTAGGTTCTAGTAGAGCAACTCTAGCTGTAAGTCTCTGCGTTTCTTTATTTCTCTCTCTCTGGATGCTCAAGCGTTACATTGTACAATTTACTATGTTTTCTAAGTTCGTTCTTTCACTCCCAGTTACGCTAAAATTAGCTTATGAAATACATCTATAGGATTTCAAATATGGTCGTTGTTTTCTATAAATATGGGCTATTTTTGATACTTTTGTACCACTAATTTTGTAAATTATAACACCTATGTTTTCTTCTAAATTTTGCCACTTGAAAGTGCTTCTCAAGCGCCTGTTTACACTGTTACCCCATTACATTTAAATAATTAAAATAAAGTTTTAATGAAACAAAAGGCTACTTACTAGACCATAAAACGCCATGAAAATAGGGCTGGACGTAGCTCGCAATTTAAGTCGAGCTCGGTTGAACCTGACCGCCAGGAATATTAAAAAGAACAAATTCGGTATAAGTAATACTACATCCCATACTTGAACTCTAAAACAGAAATTGAGGTATTTAATTTTTTTTTTCTTTTTGTCTAACATGTTACTTAAATCATAAACATTATATGTACTTACAACAAGCAGGTTTAAAGAGTAGGTTGGATGTGAAAACAAACACATTTGTGAAAAACAAAAGCGTAACTTTTTAAAAGGAGTTCATTTTTCATTTAAAAATAGGTAAACATGGAAAGCAAACTTTATTAGAATGATTAACCAGAAGCTGCACTTTTTGGTTTTGTGGAAGTCGAGACATAAAAATTTAACTTTAACTTAGAAATTCCGATAACATTAAAGGAATTTCCCGGTTTGCTCACCTTTCATTGTGTGAGATACACAACTATTCAACTTTTTCTCAGAGGGGTAGCTGAGATGGACAGGACACCAATCTAGACACAATACCGTCTTTTTCGCTCAATATAAATGTACACCAGCTGTCAAGATCAAACTTCTAGAAAAATCCTTTAACGGAGGTGGTTACTGACATTATTATTAAAAGGGTGGTAACCCTGATCACTTCCATATCTACTCTAAATTTTAACTGGTTTAAGAAAGCTGATGTTTCTAAAAACTGTGTTGTACCGGAATTCATAACAGCTTCAACAACTTTACAGGGCAAACTATAGCGAGAAAATAGTATAAATCTCATTGAATTTAGATTTTAAAAGATTAAAATATTGATGAGTCCGAACACCTTGATTGCCTAGAGAATAAGCATTTCACGCAGTTTCATATCCCAGTCAAACGGAAAAATTTTAAAATACCATATATTGATTGAGTTTATTACATTAATTTATTAGTTGTGTATATTTTGTAAGTTGCCTCACTCTGCTCTATCTAAAAAATCTTAAGTGTAATAATTAACTTTGGATACATTTTTTGAGTATTCTATCACCTTCACTGTCTGAGACAGTCCATATAAATCCAGCAATATTCATTAGAGTGACTGAGTATACAGACATATATTGATGTGATAATTAGATCACCCACAAAGTCCTTGACCGCCTTTAAAAGAGTATTCGATCAGACATTGTTCTTGAAGTTTTGGTTCGTAGTTTGTGGAAATTTTGTGAGCTTACGCAGCTCGCCACAGAATACTGTCACATGGTGGGAGAATTAGCCCACTAACAGAAAATAAAACACTCAGTCCATGATAGCCCTTAAAAGTCTGACTACTTAGGCAATGTTCTGGTTGAGTTTATTAATTAATGGAAGGTTACACCTTAAAATGAGATAATTTAGACCATACAATCAGCCTGTAACCGCTAATAAAGGAGCCTTATTCCAGTACTTTTACACTAAACAATTCAGAGGAAATATATGGAAAAGTAATGACTCGGGTTTTATACATTACGCAACTAATGGATTTAATGCAACGGTGTAAAAATTTAAATTTACACTCTAGTTCTGGTAAAAATACTAAAGCTTGTTTTTTGAAGCCAAAACAATTTTAATAAATGCTGAAAAATATGCTTACCTGGAATTAGGGATTTCTATGTACAATATAAGTTTACAGAAAGCTTCTTGATTTGGCATTGGCTGCGTACCATTATGAATTATTGTAGTCTCAGGTAGGATACTCGTTTCAGTATCCTTATGCGAAAATACACCCATTCTTAATTAACACTTTCTCTTTTTTTTTCAGTTTCTCACTTATATAATTTTATTTGAATTATATAGTTTTTCTTAATTATTAGGCCATTTAAATAAGACCGGTAAAAATCATGATAAGGAATTAATAACTTAGTCAATCATTATTCATATCCACCAGTTCATTAACAGAAAATAAACTCACGTAAAATTTCTTTTTGGATGATGAAATTGCATTTTATTTTAAATCACTACATTGAAATATTTCTTTCCATATAGATGCATATTTAAAACAAAAGGAACGAAATAAATTAAATCTTATAAAGTTTATAATTAAAATTCAAGTTTCACTCCAGCTCCATATTACACATTGTTTATGTGGGTCAGCTGGTACTGAGTACTAAGACGTTCGTAGCAGACAGCTAGAAACACACACTGTCATTAATATTGAGAAACTGATTGTATACTATCGATACTATTGTTTATTCAGTTTTTTCTTTTACAATAAACAAATTTTCTCAAAGAGTTCTTGTAAAAAAGTACTTAGACTCTAGTACACTTTGACAGAGATTCGTAGTCGAGGTCTAAATGCTGTAGTTTAATCCTTTACATTTTTTATTTTACAATTTCGAGGTATCGGGGAGTAAAAAATGTTTGCCCTCTTGGCTCTGCATTGCTGGTCAGTGGAAGTATAGTTTTTGTCTAGAATTTATTTTGGAATAGAGTTTTGTGGCAGGTGCACCTTCATAATCAGTCGTACATTCCTTCATTAATTTAACCCATTACAATACCTAGTCTTAACCTTACAAGAACTTTCCACGATCAATTAGTTCATCAGCCCACCACTTCAGTACATTTGCTTACCTGGAAAGTGCTTTAATGTGGGTGTTGAGATAAAACTTTTATTTATTTAAATTTTATATTTTCAACATGTTAATTATATAGCTTCCATTATTATAACAAATATTTTTAACAAATATAAACTTCCATTATTCAAAAGACTGTCAATGAGTAATTACCTCAATAGAGAAGGGATTAGCTCAATGGTTAGCATTTGTTGGATTCTAATATCGAGATCTCGGGTTCGAATCCAGCTGTGTTCCCTTAGATTTTCTCTTCCTGGGGAGCTTCTTAGTCTTACAGTTAATTGTCCAGAGAGTCAGTGTTGACTGTAACGAGCGAAAACTGACCGGAGGCCGACAGTGCATTGAAAAAGGCGCAGATATTGCTGCGCCTTAAATTAAAAACAGAAAATAGGTAGGGTGAGATCTGACCATAGAACGCATGTGCTTCATATCTTTAAAGAAAAAATACGAGATCTTCACTTCTAAGTCCAGAGAGCAATTAAGAGAGTGAAATCTCAAACATACATATGTACATTATAACTGAACATTCCATAAGAGAAAGAGAGGAAAGGTTCAATACTTTATCTGAGCTTATGTCTCAATGCTTTTATGCTTTATACTAGGATTTTTTCATTTCAATAAGAGGTGGTAATCTTTTGCAACACTTGTTTGGTAGAGTAGCAGAATGTTGCCATGGTTCAAAAGGGAACGGTCTCAAACTTCGTTTGATTGTGCAGCAATCTCTGGTTTACGAAATGAGATCTTGCGTGCCTTTAGACGAGAGCAGATCAAATTGTGTAATCAACTCGTGGGTAAAATCTCTCTTTTTCGCCCTTAAAGGGCATTATCTAGTAGACTCTTAAAATGGTCGGCATTATAAGCTATCATTTGGCTGCAGTGTCTGAGATATTGTATACAATCCATGTTTTATTTTAATCTTTGTCGTTGTTAAACTTTAAGCCAATTTTTTATTTCCATTTTTCGTAAAATGAGTCATTTGTATGTAATGAAACAATAACAGATAGTCCATGAATGGAATAATATCTTTTTGATTTCGATCTCCATTTTTTATTTTTTGTGGATATAAATTCATTTGCTACTCACAATATTTTCCATACAAAAATACTTCTTTCAATCTTTATTCTACAAAACTGATCACGGAAAATACGTGAAGTCTGTGTTATGGTTAGGTCAACTCAGTTCGATCATTTGTAGAAGTAAGTTGTATTTAGCGGGAAGGGGCCACTTTCTTTCTAGCTAAAGATATAATTAGTCTGTTAAGGTCAGAAATTATTTTATCAACCGCCGGATTAATTTTTTGGCTTTAGTTAAAATTAATTGAAAATGTTTAAATTGGGTTGGCCGCTTGGGTGGTTATGTTAAGTAAGGTTATGCTAGTCCGCAAATATGGCTGTACTGTAACAATGGAAACTTAAGATTCAGTTTTCTTTTTTTTCTTTTTGTTTTTTGTTTTGGTGGATTATGTTAGATGTTATTTGAGTTTTATTCCTGTAGATTTTTGATCAGATTGGCGGATCTGGCGGACGGGCAGGTAAAATGTGAAATGGGCGGAGGTCCAGCCGAGATATTGCCACCGAAGAAACAGGCTGTTGTGGACAGGTTACGTCGACGGATTGAAAGCTATCGTAGACATCAGAATGATTGTGTGCCCAGATTTGATCATTCCTTCAATGGTGTGGTGGAGCAGAATGTGCAAGATACTTTGCTCTTGAAACAAAGATTTTTGGAGAATAAGGCGAAAAGGACGGTTAAGAAATCAGAGAAGAAACCAGTGGATAGTTCTGCTCAGAATGCTTCCAGTTCACTTCCTGTAAGTTCATTTTGTTTAATTGAATATTAATGGGTGTGTAGCAAAATTATTAGGTTGAACTTCAGAATTGTTTATGGACCACCAGGTCTACGAGTTCAACAAAAAGGGGGTTTGGTTACTTTTTTTAAGAAGATAGCTCATGAGGGTAGTCCACCTATCTGTGCCAGTAGTCCGGGAATGGTTTTGAAATTTAACCAATTTATTATTTTTCACTAAAAATATTTGATTATCTTCTATGATTGGTTATACATCTTCAGAACATAACCCATTGTAATTGACTGTTGTTGGGTATCTTCCTGTAACTTGTTTATTCCCTCTCATTGCATTCCTTGGGGGGAAAGCAAACCTCTCTTTACTCTCAATTCACCATTTGTAAAGTTATTTTTTTCCCACAAAGTAAGTGTACTTTGGATGGTAAATAAACTTATAGCCGGATAGAGGTTTCAACCTTTTCTGTTTCGTGACAGGAGTTGTGTGTAAGACTGTCATATTGCTGGACAAACGTGTTTTCGGCTGATTAAAGCTGTAAATGCGGGGGACCATTGTTAAGTAACATTCTATCCAGTACCCAGCAAGTAAAAGTTTGGGATTCTAGGAAATTCAGACAAAAACGAATTTGCGATGAATTCCTTTTTCTCAGTTTCAGAAAACGTATACTAACTTTTTTGAAATTACCCTCTTGCGCCACCTGACAACTATTGCTTTCAAGATATCAGCAGTAAATATCTTATACTAGATTGTCACTCAGTGCACTTTCCAATTTAACAGGGTATACTAAAATAATCTTTAGATTTAAATTTTGTTCCTTTCATTAATTTATTATGCAAGCTGAATTGCCTGAGCGAAATGTATTGAACTGAGTTCGATTTCAAGTAACCGCCTTGTTTAATGGAATGAAAAGAAAGTTATTGTAAATTATGATAGTTGTCGGCTTTGTCCACACATGATCGTTGCTTGAACGTAAAGCCCGCTTAAATTATACAAATTGAAAATATAGCCCATTGTGATTGATATGTAAGGCATCTTTTTGTCAGCGGTGGGATCCCCTGTTATATTTCCGTAAAATTGCAGTAATGGAAATCCTTTCCGCCTTTTAACCTCTGTAAAGTCATTAATTTTCTCTTGCAACGAAAGTATTCTGTGATTGAAAACAATTGGTACCTGATGAAGCTGAGTGTAGCTACCATAAAGTTTTGAATTCATGGGAAACCCATCAAAAACGATTTCATTGAATTCTTCCTTCCAGTGCAAGAAATCAATATAATAATGTAAAGTAATGCCTATGTTACAGGTGGCTTTATGTCCAACTATCGATTAAGTGTTGTAATTAATTGATTAAGGACAGAGGCGACTAGCATAGTACTTTAATATAAATATTCTCATTTTAACCGTAAGATAAAATCCAAGGCCCTAGACTGGAAATCGACCTCAGTAAATCTAAGCTTTGCGGACCTCGCCTCTAACCGCTCAGGTATCGTGGCGCCTAGAAATCGATATACAATAGTTTCCTTTTTCTCTGCTTTGCAGCAGTATCAATAGAAATGCCGATGTAAGCATTGATTACCTGTCTCAAGACCAATAAATCCATTTTTTTTTTTACAGAAGCGCATATCAAATTATTTTTTTTTTTTTCCTAACGAGAGTAATCCCTGCGCTAGGAAGTTTATTTTTCACACGCTCAATTACATCACAACATGGGTTACCGTATCAATATTTATAATAAATAGCGAATTTTCTTAAACAAATAAGATAAAACATGTTTACAAACAGTAAGAAAATGAAAATAGTTCGATTAAAAATTAAAATAAATTACAGATTATGTACGTTAATAGGATTTATGAAATCAATACAAAATTTTACGGGCCTCTCGTTCACTAGATTCTTATTCATCTACTACTAGCTTCTAGTGGACAAAAATGGTTCGAATAAGGTTTTTGCAGTTATGCTCATTTTTTGCTTTTCGAAAATGGCTGCAAAGTTTTTCGATTAATGCTAAAATGCTCAACATTTTTTAAGTGATGCTGTTTTTGTAACCATTGAAATCCGTTTAAAGTACCGGGTCAAGCAAAGTGCAGTTCTTGCTACTATTCAATATTAAACTACATATAAAGCATTGATTGAATTCTAAGTCTGAAGAAAGTTGGTTTATTTGAAGTGCGATTTTAGGGTAAAGATTTTTGAGTTTAGATTTATCTCGTAAACTAGTTATAATACTTATTTTCAACTGAGTTCTTTAGAGACAGATACAAAAATGTCGAGAGTCTCATTTTATCATACTTGATTGGTTGTCATCTTACGAGGTAAGTGTGGATTGCTTGGAGATGCTGAAGGGAATTGTAGTCGAAGAAAGACAATTCTTGTTTGGGTGCCCGGCCTTTCAAAAAAAAGGGGTGAAGAGACGGCAGACTCTCTTACTCGGTATTGTCCTATTTGTGGCATTGCAAAATGCGTCTTAAGTTCAGCTATCAAAAATGGTTGTAGTTTAAGTAGCAGAAGAGTGCATGGAAACTCTAAACCAGAAGAAGTCGGAAAAATTAATAATTAGCTATTCACCCAACTTCATTACATGTCTCTCTCTAACATGGCCGTTAGGATTACCGTGGGCCTCTAGAAGGGCAAGCTGAGGATACACATGCACCAAGGAACTGATAAAGAATAGCCTAATTAGTTTTAATCAGAAAGAAAAAGAAATTACTCTACACGTGTTATGTCTGTCATTAACGGCTAATGCGGCTAAGAGCATTCAAAGTAGAAAACATTTGCTATTTGCCGCTCACTAGACTCATGCACGACTGGATGAAGAGCTCTGATTAGTTCTCTAATTAATAGACAGTTGAATATAGGCATCGCGCTCGAATAGTCTTTCTAGTCAACTCCATGAAATCTAATCTAATTTGTAACGATTTAATTAATATTTTGACATTTACTGTTTTGTAGAAATACGCCACCAAGAGGAGTGCCTCTGAAGATGTGGAGTCGAACGGCAGTGACAACTACCTGGGAAGCAATGTCAGCGGCGCAGTTGTGGACGGTCCGCCTTCCAAGTCTTCTCCGGCGGCGAGTGGACACAAGGAAGGTCTCACCAAGTTCTCCGTGGAGATCGTACAGCAGCTGGAGTTCACCACCTCCACAGCCAACTCGCAGATCTCGGCCAACGTGACGGTGAAGGCAATGAACACTTGCATCAAGTCAGACCCGGCTAACAGTCCGCCTTCCTCACCTACCAGACAACCCAACACGCCCCACCAGGTAAGATGACTCTAGAGAATTTTAACTGATTCCAGTCATGAAGGCAGTCCAAAATTTAATGGCATGTTAAGGAATTATCATCTGTGAACACTCATACTGTTTTATTTATTTTTCACATAGAAAATTAAGAAGTGTTTCAACAGACACGATTCCGTCAAGAGATTTTCTTAAACTTGGAATTTAGCAATTTATTGAATTCTCTCACGTATTACTCTCGTAATAACATCGTACGATATAATGCAGTGAAATGATATTTTAGAGAGTAGCCTACTCTCCTCTCCTTTTCTTCAGAACTACCCTAAAATGAATTTTCCATAAGGAAAAAATTCACACATAATTTTAGTTGACAAGTTTAGAAATCACGAAGTGTGGTTTTTGAGAAAAGAAAAGAAAAGAAAAACTGAACGAACCCTTCGGGTGATTTGCACTTTCAGACACGCCATTTTTCTTCAAACTGGAAATACCCACAGCTTGTTTCTTTATATTATACAAATGGCCCTATTTTTTTGTTGTTAAAAATAACAGTTATGAGTGGTGTACTAGGTAAATTGAGCAAACGAAGTTTGAAGAAGATTACTGGTGCTATTTTAGAAAATCACCCCTCAAATGAAAAATCTTATAGTAAAATATTATTACTGGTCGACCGATTTTAACCAAAGCCGAATTGTGCTTACGCTTGTGGCATTTAAACCAACTATCAAATTTGAACGTGTGGACATTCAAACAACTTTACCTTACAACAAATCTCAACGTTCAAATTCCAAATTATTTAAAAATATTTCATTCTTTCTAAAATTATCCTGTAAGTAAAACCAAAAAGTGCACTGAAAAACAGTTTAGATGGGTGACGTCTATCATCTCCCCCCCAGGCCTGCCGTAAAAATTAATTGTTTCAGAAAAATTTTAACGATAGATTACAAAGTGAGGATCGATGTAAAGGATGAGAATTTCTTAGTCTTACGAGCTGTTGTCGAGTATTTCTAAAAAGTATGAAACATTCTATTCTGTAACGTGGCTCTTCCGGTTCAGTAAATTTCTTCCAACTCAGAATTTTAACAACACTTTAATATTATAAACTCCATGATATACATATACCTATACCTATATCCTGTTCTTACATTTTATTAAAATGGTAATTTCGGAGGAGATTTTTAACACTGCCTGTTTACAGTATATGTTGTGGTTTTAACCGCAGGTGATAGAATGTAAACGTGAGCCAGAGCTGAAGTTTGTGGATCTTGAAGAATGTGCTGCAGCGTTGGAGAAGGATGCGGCCGCCCTGCACGGCAACACCTCATTCCCAGGTTTCTCAGATCTGATGGGTGATGACGCTTCCGTGGCTTTCAATGATCTCATCTCTGATATTTCTGATTTCAATACGGAATTCATGAGAGATTTTGATTTTGATAATTCGGAACATAAGAACGCCATAATGGCTAGTGGTAGTGGAGCGGGTAATGACGGTGGGCCGGCTCATATTGCTGGCCAACAGTCCAGGCAGCAACAGGTGGAGGAGTCCTCTCTGCATCAGATCAAAACTGAGACTAAGGATGTCCCACATTTACATCCATCATGTTCGCAAGCTAGGATTCCTTACAGTACAGGTATTTATATTGAAAAAATGTTTTTAGCCATTTAGATAGGAACTTCTTCTTTTCTTTTTCCTTCTTTTTAAATATATCGGTTTGAATAGAGAGAGAGAAGTGAACGTTAACATCGAAGTTATCATAAAAATTATAGTTACTTAAAATTAACCATACTTCGTGTGTGATTATTTCCATCTAGGACTGGAAATGGGTAAAACTGAGCTGAGTCCAGCTGCTCAGACATTGAAACAAATGGCAGAACAACATCAGGTGAAAGTTGCCGCTCTTGGCATTGGATACGGCGGCCGGTTGCACAACTTTGGCGTTGCAGGAGCTCAAAGTGCCAGTGGAAACCCATACCCACAGGAATTAAAACAAGAGGTAAGGTGATTTGACATTTAACATGTACGTGTGTGTGTCAGAGAGAAAGAGAGAGAGTGGGAAACTAGTGGGTTCTATAAGATAGTTTCAGTCCAAAATTCATCAACCTTTCGGTAGGCATACTCAAATGCTGGTCAAAGTCAAAGTGGTCAGAATGGTCATGGCAGGAGTCAAGGCTCTCCGGTTCAACAGGGGCAAGGAAGAGCTGGCTCTCCTGGTGGTCCTAGGTACAAGACTTCCTTCGGCAACTTTCCTGGTCCTAGGCAAGGGCAACAAAGAAGCGCAACAGGTCCGTTATCACTGCACGCATCACAGTCTCAACAGTTGCATTCACAAGGACATCATGTTCAGGTTATTACACTTCAATTTTGCATTTAGTTAGTGCCACTGAAGGTGATGCCACTATTTTTAGTTCAAAGAACCATGTTTTTAGGTCTCGTTGGCGCAGAGTATGTCGGCTGAGCTGAAAGGTAGCGGTGCCATGACCTTGGGCGCTCAGCAGGCCGCCTTTATGGGCAGCACCCAGGCGCAGGACAGCTATTGTGCGGTGTCACAGTCGCAGACCTTAAACTTTTCACAACAGAATCTCAGAACCAGGACCACGCCGCCCGCCCGTCACGGTAACCACAACGTAGGCGTTCATCATCCCGTGGTGAGTTGTTTTCTTACATGAATAAATTAGCAGTCTTGTTTTAATTCTTCTTTAAAAGCGTCTCCGAAGAGAAGTGGGACTTCATCTGCCAAGTTTAGCGATGTTGGGACCTGCCAGAAGGGCTTTTATTCCCTAACCTAAACCTCCCTCAAAAAATACCTTATTCTAATTCCTTAATACCCTTCTTACAGTAACCTCGTTGTCTGTCGGTACTATCGTCAGATATTAGCTCAAATGTTCCAAGCATCCTCTACAGATTAAATTTTTCTCGAATATACAAACCTGGCATTGGCGAGCCGGGCACATGTCGCACAGTTTCATTCCCTTATCGTAATTTTGGATTTGAGATGAACCTGTTTTTTTTAACCTGATATCCAGTCAGCTCATCTGTCAAAACTCACATTTTTTCCCTACTCTGGGAAAGGAGGAATTCTTCTCCCTAGCTTTATAAACTTTTCACCCTAAATGCACCTATATTTGCCTCTCCAATGCTACTCCTACCCTCCAATTTCCATTCCTTAATTTTCCTGTTATTCCATCAAAGCTGGCTAGTCTGCTTTCTCGTTGCCTTTTTCCGGCATGTCCAAATGTCTAGAAGGGCTTAATTGTACCTCTGAGCAAGTCTTTTAAAGGTTTTTGATTAACAAAAAGGACCACTTTTCAATAAATCATCATTTTATAAGATTTTTATGGTTTTTATATGTGTTCAGTGTATCCCATTTGTGTTGGCTCTCATACCATTCTTTAGCTTTGCAATAAAAAACGCTCGTACACTAGTTAAACTTCGTGAAGTTATTAAATTCACCTGCTTAATGTTGAGGGCTTGAAATATTTAGTAAAAATTTAGTCGGGAGGAAATATTCATAATTATGACAAAGTCAGTTTTTTTAATTTGTCAAATTTAATGTTGAATGACATGCTTAGGTTATGGAGATAATTAACCAAAGCCACGGTCAGCACCTTCCCTCCAGACAAGAGTTCCAGAGCAAGTCGCACCCAGTGCAGCACCCACTGGCGAGATTCGCACAGCCTAGAATGTTACCTTTACAGCCGATGCCTGCTTCTGGTAAGTGCTATTTCTCTGTCCATCATCAGCTGTTTTTTTCTTGAATAAAACCGTTGGCACATAGTATTACGTTTATTTTTTACAGGACCGCTACTTCGAGCCCCACACATTGGTGCCAGTGGCTCGGCTCGTTTGAGCGGTGCTAATCAAGGAAAGTCTGCTCGCGAATTGAACTCAACGCATAATGATGCTCTCACGTGGAAACAGATGCTATTACATCAGTCGAGAGCAGCTGCACAGTTTCAGCAACCTCAAGGTACAGTTTGTAGATTTGGTGCAGTATTGTTTTAGTGAATGAACTATATTTCGTCTCTATTCTTGTTTTGCTTTTTGTTTTTAAAACTTTTGTGGCGAATCAGGAAATGAAACTGAATTTATGGAAAAATTACAGTCGGTTGAGATACTTCTAAGTGTCTGTTGACTGTTTAAAACTTCAGTTTTTACATCAATTATAGATAACAGCTTCCAAGAATTTTAGTGTTTTTTTAGAGATGTCTTTGCAAAATCTTGTAATTTTTCTAGCGCCGCTAGCTACCTCACTGTAAGCTGCAACTATTTTTTCTTGAAAGTTTTGCTTGCATGGCGTTTATTACGAAACAACATTAAGTAAGTGGACTCTACATTTAGTCCTCATTGAAGAGAGAAATTTTTGACGCTACCTTAAAGAATCGAAGGAAGTTAGGAAATCCTATTTCAAAACAACTAATATTGAATTTCAATAAGCTTATTTGCGGATAAAACAAGATACGTGCTTGCCTAGATGTCGCACATAAGTTTAAATTTAAACTTTATCGCTGTCAATGAGTAAAATTCTTTACACTGTGTTCTCAGGCGGTTCATATTCAAGCGATGCACAGAATAGTGGAGGTCAAGTACAGCATGTGAGCATTCCGCACCAGAACTTGGCTCTGCACCAAGTGAATCCCACGGTATGTGAAAAAACCCTTCTACATGTATAATTATGTAATATTTTTATGTGAGTATTTTATCTTATTTTTGAAGTCTTCTGAGGAGAAAGTAGTTGTTTGGAATAAATTAGGTTCGTGTGGGTTAGAACAAAGTATATGAATGACGAAAAATATTAGAAAACTCAAATTTGAACTTGAGCACCTCCACTTCATCTCACACAAAGTTTGGGATAAAATCCGTCTTTTACACAGCTCTGTCACTTTTACATATTAAGTATTTCTGAGAAATTTCATTTTTTAGGAGTTATTCTATAGATGTTGCGAACTTTTAGGCTCGTTCTCTAAAGTATCATTGTAGTTGTGACACGTATAAAAAGTGATAAGCTGATATGCAACACTCACTCTAATTTCTTTTAATCCTGAGTTGTTATAATTGTGGCAAATTTATTTCCAACGTTTGGTTCGTCAGAATCCCTAATTGATAGGTTTTAAAAATTGATATTACGGCTGATTTGTAAAATCTCTTATGCTGTAAAGTCTAATTACAATTGTAAAAATTCGATGTTGAAAATTTATGAGAGAGGTCCTTTTAAGAAAAAGTCGTGTGTGTGTGAGTATTCTCACTAGACTTTCTTCTTCTTCCTCAATAAAAGCACCAGATAGTTTCATTGTGAGTGTGAAAGCCTATCACTTTGGGTTATAACTTTCCAGGATATATTAATTTTAGAGTTATTGGGGATGGTGTTAGTAGCACGTACACTTCATGAGGCTTTCACACCTGATTTTGTTTTTCAATTTTCCAGATGTCAGTTCGAATACACATGAGTCAAAATATGTCCACAAACCAAGGTTTCGCATCATCCGGAGGTGGTAAACCGACAAATCAAACATCAGGTGAAGATCATACAGCCACCGGTCTAACGAATTACCCGCCGACTAGCACTTTTAGTACAGCGAACAGCGTTTATACTCAGCAAGCATTTCAATCACAGCACGCTGCGGCTACACTTCAGAATAGTTCGGCTACACATTCAGCCGGCAATATACCATCAGAGTTTAATCTCGACTTTCTAGAACAACTGCCTGCAGACAGTGGGGCTCATTTCACTGACCAGGATCTCATCAGTTCGTTGGAATCTACAGCTTCCTTCAGCTTTCAAGATATACTTTAGAAACAGTTTTTTTATTTTGTTTTTTGTTTGTTTCTTTTTTCTTTTTTGTATTTTTACAGACAAAAATTACTCAGGCTGTGCAAAATACTTGTTATTATTGTGTTTTCTGATTATTATTATCATCCTTATTGGGTGCCTAGTTTGAATAACAGCTAAGGTCTATAAGTTGTTTGATGCCAAAACTGCTTAATTTTTGATCTCTTTTGAAGTCGTATGGCTTCATTTTTGACCCCCACTCATTTTCTGCCAGTTAAAAATAATAATAATTTAAGCAATTTGAAAGTCTTGATAAAGAAGATCGAGGAGCTATCTTTAAAAAAAAATTCCCTACGGTAATAAATGAGGCCAAGTTCTCTGGACGAAGGCGGTCAGAGAACATATATATCATCCTGTTCCATTACGTAAAAAGTTGTCTAGAACCCCAGTTTCTTCAGCACTTCCGTAGCTGAGTATACCAATAAATACCCTGGCCACCAAAAGAAGGGTAAATTTGTTATTCTCGACCAAAACATTCAGTTTGCGAGAGGCGCTGCTATCGTCTGATAGCTAACCACCCATACAACTTTAGTTACGAAGGACTGTGTCCGGTTAACAGGTGAAACTTCATCTTTTCTCTGGAGAGAAAACTTTTTTACTCTTGACATCCCGATTTAAAATTGAACCGTGCCTGGTTAGGCTGCCTACCTGCTAACTGTGAAAATTCCGTAGTGATCTGGACATTGTAAAGCCCATTCCTATCAACTTTATGTCTAGAGTCATTTTTTTACAGTCTGGCTCGGGTATTTCTGAAGACAATAGCTGATGGCCTTGCATTGATCCTTTTCTGCATATGCAGTTCTGAATTTTTACAGAAATCAGAGCGTCCAAGCACTCTAGTTCTGTTAATGGTAGAAACAACACACACACACTGGCTGATACCCCTGCATGAATTAACCCTCTCGCACAGTTTAGGTTAGCTTCTTAGTTTTCCTCAATAATCAAGACTAGTCAAACTGTGGTTATCTCATGTAGCTTGAACTATTTTTCGCTGAAGAAATGAAGCTTCGGAATGATTGGCACTCGATGTATGTAGGTTTACTAAGTGAAAGACATCTATCCTAAATGACCCCCAAAGTGATTTCCACTCACGAATAAACTGAATTTTAAAAGAGATTTTATAGTCTTCACCAGGATTGTACCTGTACAGAGCGGAAGGACTGACTGATAAGCCGGAAGAGTCTGTCCTGCTCTAATATTCCAAGTAGCTGGTGAAAGCAATCGGATTCCAAATATACTTTATATACAATTATACTGTTGATAAAAGTTCTCTTATTTGTATATATATTCTCTTTTGTTTTATATATATAAAATAGTTTTTTGTTTTTTATAGTATACAAAGTTTTGTAATATTTTTTTGGGGGTGAAATATTAAACAAAGAATTTTTTTTTGTAAATATAGGTTTAAATAAATTGTTTTTATAAAATATATGTTAAGAAACTATGTTTTTTATTTTTTGCATTCAATACTATATATTATTTATTTATTGTATTTTTGAACTTGTTTGCAAATTAACCGTGTGTTGTTTTTGAGAGCTGGAAAAGTCGACATATTGGTATCGTAGCCACTGTTGGCCTCTAATACCTTAAATTACCGATATATTGGTGGAAAATGCCCAGCTTTCCCAAAGTTCTTTTATTTCAAATGAATAGTTGTTCTGCTGCCTCTTCCACTTCTTCATGATTTCCATGAATGAGATAAGAGTGAGATGATAAGATTAAGAATGAGATGAATGAGACAAAAGCACATACAGGTTTAGTCTAGCTAGGAGTAACGCAATAGTAACTGAATGTGACTTAGTTATTTGCTTATTGCTTATATGTAGTGATGAGAGATGAGAGATAGCGGTTACCAAACTAAGTAGGTACAGAAATGATGATTGCTCGCAGGGGTTCTGATCGGCAGATCTGAGTCTGTCGCATGATTAGCTAGCGTTCTGATCTGTACTGGTACTTGCATGTGCCTGCATGCTATTTACAAGACTTGTTTGAATAAAATACATAAAAAACGAAAAATCATTTAAATTTTTTTTTTTTTTTTTTTTTTTTTTTATAAAGTGGTATCGCCTCATTAAAGTTTTGTTGGGTATTATTAAGTTGCGAAAATTGAGCTGTATGTTTCTGAAAAATTAATGAAATGAAGTTACTTTCCTCTGGTTTTGACATAACGATATTCTGTTCAGGTAGCATCGCAGCCCTGAACACTAAACTTATGCATTATATGCAAGTTGCACCAAATAAGTAGAAAGTTATTTTATCAGCTTAATGTAATTCTCATAACTAACTCTATTACAAGTATACAAGCTATATAGTGTGTGGCCATTTCATTAGTATTGTAACAACTAACATTAATATTATTCCTTGATGGGGAAAGTACTACTCCTGTACACGTATGCTCGGTATATAACGAGGATGAAGTGAGTTGCTAACATTTTTTGTTTGAAGTTTCTGGGCAGTCCTGAGCTATTTACTTACCAAAGCGCCCATCAGTTTTTTTTTTTTTGAGGGGCTCTGAAAAAATTGGTGTGATAAGTTTCCACCTTATGCGCTCTTTCATTACACTGTTGCAGCTACTTTATTTTCAAAGAACATTGAAAGTGTTGCTGGAATTTTAAGTTTGAAAAAATGGGTTAAGGGAAAGATCAACTTATTGAAAACATATGTTTCTTATTTTTTTAAAATCGGTTGCATCGATTTTTTTGCTTCAAATTGTTTATGGTATTTACTCATCTAAATGCCAATCATTTTTATTGTAAAAATAAATCACTTAAATCACCAAAAAAAAGTGTTTTGAAGATGGTTTCTGGAGCAGAATCTGTGGCGTTCGTAGTAAATATATCAAGTGCTGAGGTCTGAGAAGGTTTTGACTACTGGCGCCACTGGGCATCAACAATTTCACTTTCTTTATCTTTATATCTCCGAAAAAATCTACCCCCAGGCATCGAAATCATATTTATGTGAGAGAGCTAATTGTATGAGTAAACTTTGACCTTTATAGTTTTAATTTTGGGGAAATAGAAAGTCATGTGATTGATTGGTTCATTTCAGAATTTTGCTTTTCTACGATTAGTGCCATCAAGCAGTCTTGCTTCAGAAAGAAAGTAGAAGAATATTTTGGAATGGTTAACTCTTGAGATAATAAATTTTGACTGAAACTGTGAGCAATTTTATATTTACATCCAGTTTACAAATCACAAATATACCAAAACGAAAATTCAAATCCAGGTACTTTTAATTAATGGGATGTTAATATAAATATATTTTTTAAAAAAATCTGGTTTGATAAAGAAAAAATATTGGTATAAGTTGTTTTGGATTCTTTGATTTTTGTTTATTACAGTTTGCATTACTTGGTTTATTTACCAAGTAAAATTTTTCTTCCAGCTCCTAGATTTTGACCTGCTTGTGTGGCTCCTTTGTTGGATCCAGCTTGGAGACCAATGATGGATTCACCGGCTCTCAGTTGTTCCTCAGAGAATTCTCTCTTGCATTCGTCAGCTGGTTTTGGTCCAAGGTATGGACCTGGCCATTCTGGGTGCTTGTATGTCTGTGTAGAAATGAAAATTAAATATTAATTCTTTGCTTCAGAGATATCTGAAAACTGGATTATGGAATTACAGTTATGCAGCCTGAACTGGCGCGAGACATAAGCTTGAAGTGGCTCTATCATTCCCATCCCAAACTTTCTTAAGGTCACCTCCTCCAAAAGTAAGCTTCCGTTCTGTTTACAGTATCGTAAGGTATCCCTATCCCTAGCTCCAAGTCCGCAGGCATTCCGTTGACAGTTTATCCCTCCAGATGTAACTAAACCTAGTATTGGTGAGATGGCAATCTGTCCTAGATAGTGATTCACCGGTTCCCCAACACCCTCATCGTAATTCCGACGCCGTTCCTATTTTAAGTGAGTGACAAGCCACTTTGTCTTTCCAGGGTTCACAATTCCAAACTCATAATTGCAATTTGTTTAGCGAGAGGATAAATCGTTTCCTGCTCAATACTTTTTATGTTGACGACATCCTTCCGGGTGTCACTCTGGGTGCTTCTCAATCTCTCTAATTTGCCAGTTATTACTTTCTTTGTCATCAAAATTGCTTCGTGACAACAACCGACTATGGAATTTTAGGACGGAGTTAATGTTCACAGCTTGGCCAATTCCGCTCTCTCGCCCTCTATCCCGAAATATCCAAGATCTCAGAAAATCTGCATGCTAATCTTCTGAGCAAGGCTATTATTGCTTTAGCAAAGCTGGTATAATTACCCACCAAGTAGTCCCCAGTCAGCTTTCTCCCAAAACTTGGGAGTGTAGCCTGTCTTTCCGAAAATATTCTGAAAAGAGTGGCCACACTTGCAAGAGCCGCAGAACTCCCTTTATCCAAATCTTGCAACCATGCTGTTACTCCATATAGGTCAGTTTAAAAGCTACCTCCCACACTAATCTTAGCGTCTCTCGTAACTCTTTTGTTTCCTCGTCACTGCTTTTAGTGGAGCGGAAACTGATTCTAGCCTTAGCTTATGATCAATTTTAACATGGTTTTTCTGAATATTGTCAACTATTCTCATCATCCTGAGACGACCATTTATTGCATATTCATGTTTAGGTAGACAGCTTAATTGTTCTTAAACCTGAAAGCAGTTCTAACGCTGAAGGAGAGCGTTTTTTCATCGTCCCCAAAAGAAGCTAATTAAATCGTTAACATTTAAAGAATTACTAAAAAGCTGTTATTGTGCATCTCTCTAATTATCTGTTTATAAAATGCAACATCAATGTGTATTTAAAATAAGTGTTCTTACAGTTCTGCCAAGGGCGAACAGTGTGGTGGTGACTTGTGCGATGTCCTTCTTTTCCCAGAGATCCACAGTTTGGAAGAGATCAACGTCGGCTACTCCGTAATCTGACATTCCCTTCAGGAACCTACTCATAAAAGTGATGAATATAATTTTAAAAAAACATGAAAAGTTCAAAATTTATTTCATGTAAGGCTGCCGTGTAGAAACGGAAATAATTTTAGTAAAAGCTACCATAGCGAAAATGGGCACTACGAAAATCAATTTTCATTTTTTTTTTTTTCAAAAACAGTTCCTATTATTTTTTAAAACAATTTTGAACTACGTACACGTGGATATATAAGTATTTGAAACGTTTGTCTGTGCAAATTTATTTCAGAAGGCTTTGGGAGGAACCCCCCTTTAAACTGCCATTTGAGTGATATGGATTTAAGTGTGGACGGCTAGTAAGCGTATTCCACAATTGATTTCTCTTATAAACCATTACAAATTTACAAAGACAGGCCTAGAACTGTACCTAGGGAACCTAGTACCGCAATTGGTACTAAAGTGGCGCTTAATTCGAGTGAGTTACATTCTCATCCCTACCAAGAGGATGTATTGCTTTCGAATTTATTTTTAATCTATTTTTATTTATTTATTATTATTATTATTATTATTATTATTATTATTATTTGAAACTAGTCTGTGTATTTATGAGGCATCCTTCATAAAACGGAAAACAGGAAATCTGCAGAAAGCTTTAAGTTTTAAATTCCGTTCAGGTACCATTTGAAAAGCTCGACAATAGTTTTTTTTTTTTTTTTTTTAAAATGAAAAGTGCTTATTTTACCGAGTCGTCTTATCAGAAAGATGTGGTTTTCTCAAAAATGGTGCTTAGTTTTTTGTTTTTTTTAACTTGGAATGCTCACTAAACACATGGCGGTCTACATTTTTATGTTACAATTCCAAGTTTGGTCGCTAGAGGGAACATTGAGATAAATTTGAGCATTGTTGAAAAGTTCTGGTGTGCCAGTCACCAAATATTTTACTTACGAATTGATATTCTCCATCATCTTGAATTGGCCCCCAGATGTGTTAACCTTCGGGCAACTTCCTGGCTTGAGTTTGTTCATCAATTTGCACAGTACTTGACCATCTTTAATGTGGTCTTCGAAGAGTACTCCTGCTGGAAATTTCTCTCCGAGTACAGTTTCCATCCATTCTTGAGCTTCTTTCTCTTGTTCGGGATTACGTTTACCCGCGATCTGTAAAATCAAAAAGAGTTGTCATCAAATTTTAGCCTAGTGACTCAGAGCTAAACCCTGGATAATTATAATTGGATAATAGCTACATCAAGGGGCACAATTAACGTTGTTAGAATCCCTAATTCGAAGAAAGAAGGTGATTTTGTCGTAAATAAATAGTACTAAATAAACTAGTTAAGTTAAAAAATATTAATTATATAGAAAAGTATTGAACAATTAGATTTACAAACAAAAAAGCGTGCGAATCTCTGTCATACACAGATTTTGATGATACGAAGGGGTAAATGTTTTGTCTTCCGCTGCGCTGCGCCTAGCGTACAGTAGCCAGTGCTCTTAAATTAACTTACGGTCGCTGTACACTTTCAAGTGCTAACCGAAAGCATTTGGAAAGTCTCTTAGTATGTGCGTGGCCTTTAGTTACCATACGGAAATTCTTGTTCCGTAAAATCTGAGTGTGAAAGTATAACAGGTAGTAATAGGATGTAATAAACAGAAAATCTGAAAAAATAGAAGTCCATAAATGTTCAATTTTCGTACTCTGAATTGGTATAACTGTCGCATTCCTTACTGCCTCAAAGATTTTCTTGAGCTATGAGCGCCACACGACTATAACCTACTTAAGTGCCAATGCTAACCCATTCTGCTCTTACGCCTTTTTACCAGGGCACAACTTGCTGAGAAAACAGTTCTTCACCGGTTGGGGCTAGTTTACTTTATGTCTCTGTGAAGATTGTGACAGAAATAGAAGTAAATTGTGTCTTCACGTTCCATTGCAGCGTTAATACAATCAGGATATAATAGTACAAGAACAACTGGTCCAGAAAACTCTGGATTTTACGAAAACGTTTCCTGTGTTAGAAAGTACAAAAGTGTCGGCACAGTAACCTCTCGTTCGCCACTGCTGCTAAAGGTAAATCAAGGAAACCAGAAATTTAGAGGAAACTATTAAACCAACGTTTCAACTATAATCAAGGCGATCCGTTTTTTGGCCCTGAGTATGTATCAAATGCTAGAAATGATAATGAACACCAGTTATTTGAAGACACAATTCCTTCCCAATATAGTCAATTTAAGCTTCAAAAAATTATTTGACTAAAGTTGGGTTTCCATTATGATTTTTAATTGTATGTAGAAATAAAACATTCATAATGTTATACAACATAAGAAACTGAAATTATCAACCGTACAAAATGCATCTTTTTACAGTTTTCAGATATGTTGCAACTAGAATGCTAAGATTTCTGCAACATATGCTAGGTATTATATATGCATTTATTATATGAACTACCCTACATTTTTAAGATAGCTAAGAAACTAATGCACTGAATTTTGGAAATTAGTTCTTGTTGTATTCTTCAACGGGGAAAATATTTGGAAGAGTTTTTAAAGTTTATTTTAGTTTTTTAGAAATGTATGTTTTGAACTTATTTGTAAAATAAATCATCTAAGAAATGAAAGCAGCTACGATTTGTTTTGAACTTTTTATACAATTGTTTAGTGCCTTTAAAATATATAAAAAAAAGTTAAAACTGAACTTTGTAAGTCAGATTTGATTAAAATTTAGCGGATGTACCGCATAAACAATATTTCATAATTTTTCGTGATAGCTTAAGTAGTTTCTTTAAATTTAAGTTTATAGGCTATGACTTTTATTTCAAGCATTTTTGCTAGGAGAAATGATTACAGGGTGGAAGAGCCAGTATATAAGTCATGTCTGTCTATAAGTGAGGTTTAATTTCAGCAAAATTTAGTAAAAATCAGAAATTTCAAGAAAAGCAGTAAATAAGTTGAGAATACAATTAAAAATCGCAGAAAAGCTCACTTAGTTTTCCGTTTTGAAACTATTACCGCATTTGAATAACAAAGAGTCGGACGAAATCGATTCACCGAAAGTTTGCACCGATTGATTTTGTTTGAACCTTTGGCCTTATATACTCCATAGTTTATTGAGTTTTACCATTTAATATTCAGTTTTTCGTGAATCTTGCAATATTGAAAGCGAGTAAACTTTTTTTTTTTACATTTTTGGGAAATTGACTTCAAGGCAATTCTCTTTGAATGTTGCATACTATCTGCCCCCCTTAAAATTTTAATCTTTTATTTTAAACATTTTTTAAAGAAAAAATTATTTAAATTGTTCACTGGACCTAGTAGGATCTGTGAAATTGAGAATTTGTGATGTAATAAAGGAGCTAGTCTCCGACTGCTGGTCTGCAAGGCAACAGTATGAATCTTTATTTTTATGCATGCAAATAAACATTCAATGCCCCCACTATCACCACTTTGAGGAAAACTAAGTGGTTCAAGAACAAATGTTTTTTAATAATTTGAGAAAGAGAAAGTCGCTTGAGGGTGTACTTTTTTTTTAAAAAAAATTTAGGAATAAATTAATAACGAAGTAGAAGTTACCTTTGCACGGATAGCCCTTTCTAAAGACATGTTGGCTGACTAGGAGCAATGCACAGAACTAGAAGCCGTCGAGAAAAGTCTAGCAGTATTTATTTGCTAGAATTTTTCTATGAATAGTAACGTTAGTAATGTGGTTGAGACGGGTGGGAGCTCCAGTCGGCCAAATCTCCAATTGCAAGATGGCTATCTTTAGCCGAGCACGCCTACATCACGCCGTTTAGTTTATATCGGCATTCCTCCAAATTCTTTACAACACTACACTGCTTGATGTAACTTTTTTTTCTCTCTCTAAGTTAAATCTCAATATAATGTGTCTCTAAGTCAATCAAAATAAAATATCTACACACTTGGAACACATTAGCTTTAAAATATGTTTTAAGTTTGCTTAGCCAATCATCCATGAAGTATGTCAGATTTTTCAGAGCGACAGCGAACTAGTAACATTAAACTCTTTTTGGCTGTACAATCTGGAATATGGATTGTAGAATGGTCAGTTCTAAGGCGGCCACTTCACACGTCTGACATGATCTTTCTCTTTCAGTAGCTTCAGAACTGGCGTCCTAGCTTGGTAAACATCTAAAAGTACCATCTGGCAATTCACGTCTATGTATGATGAACGCTAAAAGCAAATTTGGTAGCGCATGTGCATCCATTTATAGGATATTTTCAATAATGAATTGCCTTACCCAGGCCAGACTGAATGGCTGTTCGTCTCGATTGCTTTTGTACTAAATGCCCAAACATATTTTACCCAGGACTCATTCAGCTCCTTGTCTGGATAGACTTATCAGAATGCCCATTCTAATGAGTCTTCCATTGCCTTGAATTTACGTCGTAGGACTTAAAAGAAAGAACTACTAGAAAGACGTCGTGGATGTCTGAGAAAATTTATCACAACAGCTATGCCTGAAAGACTGTGGTCAGTTTGCCTCGGCTTACCGAGTTATCATATCTCGGTTCTACATCATTCTCTACGGCTTTGACCCTTTCTTCTTTCTTGGAACGGTCCTAGAACTTCATTGAGTTATTAATTTTTTTGCGGCTTGAAACGCCATTGTAATAGAGTAAGTGCAATATGCAGATCTAGCTCCTTCAAAATGGTAAGTGAATGGTTGAGTGCCATTGTCAGTAGGAAGATAAATAGTTTAAAATTAAATAATTAGTACTAAGTAGTATCCACACTAATTGACTAACATAAAAAAAAGGCATGGTGAATATCTTTTCTAGAAATCGATTGATGATTTCTGACTTTAATAAAGAATAACTTAAGCAAATTTTTAAAAATTGTCAACTATTACTGTTTATTAATATATCTTAAAGATGTTGTGTCGACTAAATTATTAGAAACAATCTCATTTAGAAAGTAATTGTATTGTGCTCTAAATGCAATGAATATTTGTTTAATTTTTAATGAAATCTAGTTCACAAACCCAATCCTTACCGAAACGAAAGATAATCTGGGTATGATGATGAACCCACTCTTTTATACATAAGAAAAGTAAAAATGTTTTGCGTATGAAGGCAAAGTTCAATAAAAAGATCTAAATTTAAAGATCCCAGGAAGCTAAAACAATGTATTCCATTGAAAGCTCAATTTAAAAAATTGGGCTTTATCCCATAATCTCTCTTTTACTATGAGTAAGAGAAAGTAAAAATTTGCGAAATTTAATCAAACGAAAGTAACTACTTCCTGTCTTATTTCTTGCTGTGGGGAAAGTTACAAAAAAAACTCACATTGGTGGGTATAATTAATTAAGGACCACTGATGAATCAAGTCCAGCAGATTTATTGCAATTGGCGGGACGCCTAGTTTAGTGCGATTATGACACTACTGGCACACATTTGTCCACCTTTTCATTCCTGCTTAAATGCACAAGTAAAATTAGACATCCCAAAATTAAATTCGTATAAAGAATTAATTTGCCCTGGTTTGAATTTATTAACAAGTAGACTTTGATATTAAGTTGTTCAGGTGAAAGGTAGACTTGGATGAACTGTGACCAACTGGTTGCATTCATTGACAACGAATTCTGCATGTTGCCTATCACTTTTACTGCCAGTTTTAGACCAATTACTTCGCCATTGATTCAGAATGATCTTCTTATGACTCAAGAGAGATAATGGATGCTAAATATCTCTATATATTTCCTATAATTTCCCTGTAATAGTGAATGGTGCCTACAAAGTATTTAATGAAATTGGGTTAATTCCCCTCTTAATGTACAATAATAATAATAATAATAATAATAATAATAATAATAAAAAACTTTTGCTTATAACATTTTTCTCAAGATTGCATCCTAAGCATCCTCTTCTCAATTGTGGCCTGTCAATCTAATTTAAAAAAGCACTACCTATTTTAGGTGCTAGGTGTAAGAAGAACTTCGACCTAAAGTTATAACTTTAAAGCGCAATTGCAGTACTAGTTAAGTGCAATATGCAGATCTAGCGCTTACAAAATTGTAAGTGAATCTTAAGAATGGCTCAGTGTCATTGTCAGCGGGTAAATAAATATAATTAAATAATTAATACAAATTAGTTTCCACACTTATTGATAAACAAAAAACATAACAGCATGGTGAATATCTCTGCTTGGCTATAAAGGATAACTTAAGCAATAAGGAATGCAAGGATTAAAATGTTATTTATAATTTAAATTACTGTACTTAGAGGTATTAGATATTTATTTACACACACTTTATACAAGTAATTTAAAAGTAAGTAAAATTAATAACGTCTAATTAATGAAAAGGAAATGACATAATACCTAAAAGTTACATCCTTAAAACAAACTCAAAAGTTAAACTTTGCGACCAATTCTTACCAAGAGGGAGTACAAATTTCTTATCTTCAGAGTTCTTAAGAGTTTATAATTTAAAGTAATTAGTTCACCGCAGAGTTTCGAAATCCAAAGATTCAAACATTATAAGCTCAGCTCTCTGTTCAATAGCATAACCGTGGTGAATCGCTTTAGCAATATAATTATCTGGGGGATCCGGTGTCGCATAAGATAGTTTTGTACTCTCTTTCCATATTGAACTCAGCGACGATCTTTTAGTTTTTCAAAAAAAAATATAAGTTTCTTCTATCTACTAATACATTTTAAGGACAACGAGAAACAGAAGATGAGGGTCCTAAAGGCGTCAAAAAATATACAATTAGCAGAGGACGGTTAGGAATAGAGTTTCTTGATAAACATTTGTTCTCTCAAATCATGCCTCTTCAAATCTCATGGCTTAATCAGTCTCAAGAACCAAAGCAGCCATCAGCTTTCCCGACGGAGTTAAAAGAATGAATTTTGATAGAAAGCAGTCGCGAGCAAGTCACTAACTGACGTTGGACCGAGCTAATTTTGCAACTATTGTTTTTTTGTACTTTTTTTTTCTTGAAATGGACCTGATATAAAAATAAATATAAGAGTTAGCGTCAGACAGATATTTATAATGATGGATTTAATGGAATGAATTTAATAAAGAACTATTTCATGGATTTTTTTCATGTTTAAATTGATTCCATTTGGTAAAATATTCCTCAAGTTTATTTGTATCACATTACAGATCATACGTGAATTTGGCAACCACCAAAATGCCATCAACATTCATAAGCAACCTAATTAATATATTTTCCATATCCTTCTCAATTTCTCTCCCTCATCATTAATGAAAGTAGAAAATATCCAAAGGAGTAAGGAGTTGAGGAGTGTCACCTTAAAGGCGTGACACTGCAAGTTTAATGAACAGATCTTTCACCTAATATTAAGAAGACTAAGCATGCATCAAGAGTGGCCCAGATCTCTAAAATGCACAGTTCTAACTACTACTTAATTTAGAAAAAACTGTAAACTTATTTAAAAGTTGGAAATATCACTCAACTGCCACATGTATTATGTATTTTCAAATACATAATATTAAGAGTCCTTGATTGACGCCGGCAAGTCCCTAAATTCAGCGGCATGTACTGTCTAAATGGCATCTGTGTGACGAGATGCTACTGAAATAGCAGTTCAGTTAATTGAAACGGTATTGTCCCCAAAAATACAATTGTACAAAAGATTCAGAGAATATATTTGGCCACAATTCAGAGATATATATTTATTACTTTGGCTTACTAACTTAAGACCCACACACCTATTTTAAAGTAAACAGAATTTTATAATTACTACAAGGTATCTATTTTTTACATTTTTAGTGAATTTTTAAAATACATCATCTTTAATGTTGTAAGAGACCGGGGATGATAGTATTAATTTTGGCACAAACAGCGTGGTTTAGTTAGCGAGTGGCTGGTGAACACAAGTGAAGCTGTTCTTGGCAGCTTCCCCATTAGAGTATATAGAGGCTTCATTAGACGCTATCAACAAGCAGGAGATGCTATCAGATAATTTGGTGATAGGACCTGGTGTGAAATATTCATTCAAGTGGTTTTTGCCAGCCTGTAGCAGCGCACTTTTATTTTAAAAAGAAAATTGTGAGTGTCTCATTGCACTCTTTAAATCTTTTTAGAAGAAATTGCTGAAAACCAAACAACTTCTACGCATTTAATCTTAATTAATTTTTGTTGAGATTTCAAAATAAGACTGAAAAAACATTTTATAGGAAAGACTATCTCCGCCCTCGAAAAATCTTTTAATTAACGTTTTAATGGTAAGTTAGGAAAAGTTTTATCGATATATAGTTGAAGACCCACCTCGGTTAAAGTATTCTCATATGAAATAACAACGCAAGCTATTGATTACAATAATCGTAAATAACAAATTTACTTTAATCATTTAGTCTATTATGATAAATACGGATGGTGGTGGTAATGTTGTAATGGATTAGGGTGTTCTTCGCCCAGTAGTTCAATTGACACTCACGCCACAAATACATTGAACTATAACTTCATTCATTCTTCAGATTCGCAAATACACCTGAATTTTTTCTTTTTAAACATTTTTAAGTGAAAATGCTAGGGAGGTCTTTGTGAAACCTAGCTTAGCACTACCCATTTTCTTTTATATTCTCAACTTAATCGAAATGTACTGATAGTTAATTGATACTGATAGATAGTAAGTCAGTATCCGATGTAAACAGTCCAGTATCGAGTAAGCTACAATCTCGAATCAGAGCACATACGTTTTTTTTTTTTCTATATATGCTCTAATTAATCGTAACTGCGTTTGACTTATTTTAGGCAGACTTCCTTAACTCCCCCAAACCTTCTAGCCTTGCTTTATGTATGAAGCATGAACAAATTTGTAGAACAGATTTGAACTCTGTATTTTTAGAACTCGTTGTAAATCAAGGCCTTTTTGCTCCAAATATTTATTTGAGTGTTGGGGGTTAGCATTTATGTATCAGAAAATGTCCAAACTAAATATTCTAAAAGAATTTTTAGTGTGGCAAACTCGTAATGTTCTTTGCAAAAATTCTGTCATATATCAGTATTGGTTGTCCAAGGAAACTTAAAGCGTCTAAAGGCTGAGGGTGAAGAAATTGTAGATAATTTTGTTTTTAATTTATGTTTAGGAAACATGCTACTGTTGATTGGTAGATTAGGTTCACTTTAAACTGGCCAAGTTCTGTCTACTAATAACTGAGAAATTGCAGCAATAGGCAAGATTGATGTTGGTTTGGAGAGCAAATATTTCTATAGATGAGAAAAAAGGCTACTAAAACAAACTTGGCGACTAAATACGCCACATCACCACACGGTCTCTATTCTTTCCACAATAATCATTTAACTATAAATACAGTTGGTTGGTGTTTTGAATGGGCAGTTTGCTCTATTTATAGTACTAGTTTGATATTTACATTTCAACGTTTATGTGGCATACAGCACGATAAATCAGTGCTATAAATACAGTCGTACCCAAGTATGGACTTACGGCTTCCAGGCGCAATGTTGCGCAATTCTAGCGCGGTTCTTCGGCTTCCCTCTGGAGCCTATCTGAAATGAAATATTCATGAACAAAATTTTAAAAATAGAATTAGTTGACCTAAATATAGATAATGTGTAAGCGCAGTTTAAACATAATATATTTTGACCGCTAAGTTGGGAAATAAAAATCACTTTTAGTGATTTATGGGATTCTAAACATGAGCTGTTTAAAATATGAGCTAATAACAGTTTAGTTAGGTCACCAGAAAAAAAATGATGAAAGACTTTTTTAATAACATTGAAAGCTAAATTAATTCTGTAAAAAAATTGGACTTCTCGGTTAACCATATTTCTTCAAACTGGTACAATACTTCTAATGTTTCTTAACATTTAAAGCTGGTAAAATTATCTATAGTACTAAATGAAAAACTTTATGCATGCTTAACGCAACAGTACCACATAAAATTAACAGGAGCTCAGTACATTCTACAGATTTGGTGCCCTTTATCGTAGCCATGTTTAAGCCTTTCCACATAGATTGCAGTTCTTCTGATATTATATACGTAGTTGAATTATACTGACTGTATGATTCTTTAGAGGCAAACTGCTGTTCCGTTTATTATTTACAGGTTTTGCAATTTGCTCTCTGCACCAGTTTAGACTTGATATGTAAAGATGTAAATATCCCTTGACATTATATAGATAGTAGACCTGTACATTGTACTGTCTTGGGAAATTATAAAAGATTATTTGCAGTTTCTCTGGGATCCATCCGGATTCCATCCAAAAATATACAATTAAAATTTACAGGTCTTTGTTTATATAGTTTGCAATGTCAGAGTTTATTGGATTTTGGCCGGCATTTGAGTAATACTAACTTTGGATTTCCAGCAATATATTAATTTTTTTGTTTTCATAATTATTTTCTTTTTCATTCGTTCAAAAGAAGTTCTGTTTTGTTCTTATAGTTAAAAGATTTGGAGATAAATGTTTGGATTTGGTAAGAGTTAGCGATTGCTGGCAAGCTTCCAATTCGGCTAGAAGGCTACCTATTCGCTTGTATCTGTGTCCTGTATCTGTTGTGTGTGTTTTAGTGTAGAAACGCATGGTAAAAACCTACTACAACATATACATACACACACCCACGTTTGTAACATACATATTTGTAGAAAATACTTTAAAATTTGGCAAAAATCTTGTTGGCAGCCCAACAACCTAAGTTTGCTTCTGTATTTACACACAAATACAGTAACATACTACTTTTACGTAAATTGATGAAAATAAAAATTCACCACACAGAAGAAGTAAAAATTTAAAGGCTTGAAACTTTCACTGTTTATTTACATTAGTATAATTATTAAATGAAAAAATATTATAAAAGTTAAATTATAAATTAATTTAAATTATACATTTGAAAAGATCATACTGGCGAACAAATTAAGTTTTTGTGAAGGTTTTATTCAACAAAATAATCAGTCTAGGATTCTTTAAGAAAGTAAAGCATTAATGAATTACGAGGATACCTTGTGAAAATTATTTATTTCACTGCTCCTTTATCTCCCTTATGTACATATTAACATATAACGTGATATATCCCTTTACCTGTAAAGCACTGTGAAAGAAACGAATTACATAGGGATAAGTATTATTTGAGTATTTTTACGAACATATTTTTTCTCCCTAGAAGCTTCTTTTTGTTCGCTGTACAAAAGGACCACTCTCTCCAACCCCTGAACTGCCCTAAAACGAATTTGGATTTAGAAGTTTACCAATGAAAGGTGCTTAACAACTCAATTGTAATGTTAGAAAAAAATCTTAGAGGCCAACTTCGGAAAACTCACATAAAAGTAAAAAAAAAATGAATAACTGTGACAGTTTGAATTAACTTTAAACTTGTTATTAAAACAATCCATTTAGAAGTAACACCGTTTAATGTTTTCTTAAATGTTACTTTGTAGGAAAGGGGTTTATTGTGTTTTCCAGAAGTGTTTGTAGTATAAGTTTCTTGAAAAAGAATTGAAAATAAAAATTTTAGGTAAACAAGAGTCCAATAATCGCACGAAATTTGAAGAAAATCAAATCTACCAAAGATAGGTTTATGATGTCCCTCTGTACTGTCTCCAACCTAATTGAACCTCAATCTGTATTGTACAAAGTTCGGGCATTTCCAAGGCCACCAACTTTCACAATATTCCACGCCGTTGACACTGAGCTTTCATGTTGAATAAATGGAGATCTACTAGTGCATGTCCAGTAAGTGATCAGCTCGCCACAATGTTCAGAAATATACAGGAAGTTTTGAATTGTACAGATAGTTGAAAAAACAAATGTACAAAAGGTTCATTAAGTTACAGAAGCTCAGAAATGTGCAGGTAGTTCTGAAAGGACAAGAAGTTAAGAAATGTAAAAGCTATTTAGAAAGGTACAGGTACAGAAGTTCTACAAATGAAAAAACCCTTTTTTTTCCAAATAATTTTTATTTTAATTCATTAAATAAATAAATAAATTAGAATTTTAAGTAAAAATCACAAGTTCTAGTAATTTTTTATAATAGTTTTGCTATATCATACTTTTGGTACTTACGAATAATGTGCCCCACTATTAGACATAGTGACAGTGCGGCTAACTTCTTATAGTTTACACAGATAATCTTTATTTACACTTACTTATTTAACCCACAATTTACATTATTCACTTTTTAAAGTAAATTCTATAGATATACAATTTATAAGAATGTAATTAAAATAAGATCTATTCACTAAAATACAATGTCACAAATGATATTGTGGTGAATGCGATTACATAAAATGACAAAATTCAGAACATTGCAGTAACTGTAATTTTCGAATCGACACAGAATCTTTTATAGAAAGTTTTTATTCAAAAGCTATACATGGCAAAAAAGTCGTAACTATAAAGTAACGGTAAGACTGCCATTGTTTACTGCAGTTATCATTATGATACGGATTTGTCGCAAGTGTCTCACTAAGGACAAACATTTGTGACAAATACATACATATATCGAGTATGACATATTTATCCTATGTTGATATTTTTTTCTCTTCTCTTTCTTTTTTTTTATTTTATTTCACATAGCCTTTATTAAGTACGGTTCTCAGTCAGAAACTAACTTGGTATTTACCAGAGATTTCCTTTGGTAGTAGTTTATTTTAAAGGCTGACAATGAGAAAGGAATTCTTGCTGCCAGTGACTGTCTTTAAAATAGATTTGTCATTGAGTAGAGACTCATTTTCAGAGGTGTTAATTATTGAGGGAAGATTCTTTTCTGTCTGGGAATGTCCTTAACTTGAGTAGTAGTATTTTGCTGAAGATGTCATTGTGCTATTGATTTCCATTGAAGGTGAGCCACTGCTTCAGAACCTGCTAGCTTATCTATAGAGCTCACTTTTAAAAATTGTGAATAAGAGTATGTATAGCAGATAGGGACCATCATTGTATCTTTGAGCAATTTCACAGACTGTCACTGTGTTTATAAAGAGACTGTCTTTGGGACTGTTTCAAAAAAACCTTTGTCTTTGAAATATCATGACAAGTGGCCAGTTCTGAGTCCTGTTATAGGCTTATTCCATTTGGTAAATTTATACTATTTGTGTAGGTGCGAATTTGTTGAGTCCTCAAAAATCGTGAGTCCACATGATGAGATTTTTGGGAAGGCTTCCCAAAAATGTCTGGTGTGCGTGGTCTATATACGAGAGCAAAGTTTTTAAATACTTTTAGGGGTTTCACCAAGTGGTACTGGCAGAGTTTCTCGGACATCCAAATGACATCCTTTAAGTTCGAAACCCTGAAGTTATTGGTTATAATACCTTAGTGCAACCACATGTACGACACAAAAGTTGCTGAAATTCTGCTAACAAGGTGGCTAAATTACCTTCTAATCAGGTAAATGCTCCACGTTAATATGTGTTTGTCTGTCTAAAGATCTATGTGTTCGCTGACGTTAAAAGCGATTTAGCATGGTTGCTTATTTAAAAAATCACAGTTCTAGACATGCTTACATTTGCTCTAAGGCAAATAGACACAGGATAGAGCTGAAGCTCTGTTTTGATAGACATGCTATAGAGAAATACAGGACAAGATTGGTCGAATTAGACAAAGAACATCATTCTGAGTTCCATTATGGTTTTGTAAATGAGGATATTGATGGAACATGTAAACGAAAGCCTGTTCACTTCAAACATTCATTGGTGTTTCTACAAGATTCAGATGCTAGCCACAAGGAGATGTCCAGCTAAGGAGTGGCTAACCCTAAATTTTAGTTTATTGTTGCGGCAGATTTAGCACTGAACAAGCCCAGACTTGAATCTTCTATTTCTGACAGCACTAAGGTAATATTATTTAAAAGATTTTACAAAACAGCCTAGAATTTGGTTTTGCAAATTACTTGCATTTCTCAAAATATTACGAATCCTTACTTTGTGTTTGGAAAAATGCTTCTAAAGGTAGTATTGGATCATCTCTCGGTAAATGGATATTTGGCCGGGGTCGAGACGACTTAATAAATGGAGAAGTTTGATGAAATTCATTTGTCGAAGAGGATGTTAGATCGGCAATTTTGGTAGCTTCTTCACCAGTAGGATCATCGCTGCTGCTGTGTTCTTCCTTGGGAGATGTTACAGTGGTTAAGGAGGAAGTGACCACTTCTTCGTCACTTTTCGTTGGCGTGGACGGTATGACCTGAAACATTAAAACCCAAATAATCTTTGTTGTTAATTGGATTTAATTCATCCAATTTCTTGCTGCTTTTCCAACCCTTTCTTTTATGAGAATTGATGAGGAAGTAATAATTGGTCTAGATGTGATGAGGCAAAATTTAAAGTGGAAAATGTCTGAAAGTTCATGTTTTATGTCCAATGTTTATAGTAGTCCCTGCAAAGAGGTTTTTTCATCATTCCTCTGGAATTAGAAGTATATTGTAGGTTTCACTTTGTATTGAAACACAACTAAGATTTTAGTAAAAAAAAAAAAATGCATATTTAAAGAAAGTGTATTTTATAACTTGGAACCTTCAGAAAGAATAATTTTAATCAATGTATCTTCACATTTCCTTACCTCATTTTCTTTAATTTTTAAAATTTCCGTCGGCGATCCTTCCATAGTGATTGTTGTTTCAGCTTTCTGTTTAAACGGGAATGGACGTCGTTTGGCCGAGAATACGCCTTTAGTTTTCATGGTTACTCGGGCTGTGGATGTCGTCTGTGTATCTTCAACGTCCCGGCTACTGACTGTCGAAGTTCGATACCTGCTGTAGTATTTACCTCCACTAGATTTGTACCTGAAAATGAAGTATAAGTTTTTAAATTTAATTAGTCATACTAGGTGGGTTAGGTTTCTGCCTCTAATGGCTGCAACAGCTACAAATAGCCACACTAAATGTAGATTACTTATAGAAGTGAGCAACTAAAATTCAATCAGATGATTGTAAAATTGTCTGTGTTGACAATATCCATGCTGTTAGAAGAAAGTTACTGTTAGCTATGAGAGCTACATTAATGCTTTTGACGTCAATGTCAAACTCAAGAAGGTGGAGACGGATAGCTCAGTACAGACAGGGGTAGAGAAGAGTGACCGAGGAGGCTATGACATTAGATGGGGTGTAATGCCAGCAAAGAAGAAGACAAGAAATGTGTAACTTTGGTGCAATGCAGGTTCACCAATTGGACACGATCACGCAAAAGATATTATATATAAGATTTATAATTAGATGTTATTTTTTCTCTAGTAAGTTATGCTTACAGTATGTTTATCTGAGCCGATGTTATATTTATCTTACCTGTTACTGCTAGGCCTAAATGAATTAACTCTTTCCGTTGGTGCATCAGTAGGCGATGGAGTCGTACTGGAAAACTTGTACCTTGATGGTGAAACCCGAGGTTTATATCTATACTTAGGCTCAGCAGTAACTTCACTATTCTCTGTGGAACCGTCATCTTTCAGCCGCTGCTTAGATTTTGAGTCAGTTCTATTTCTGTTCGGTTCGCCAGCATCAGGCGCACTTGTCGAAGTCATCTTCAGGCGCTCTCTGTAATCTTTTACGCTAAACCTGCAAAAAAAAAAAAAAAAATGAAATACGATGATTTCTGTAAGCATTGAAGCATTATAATGGAGTCACATGATTCGATTACTCTTTGTCCGTTATATTAGATTGTAAAAAAATATGTCATTTACAGCTTAGAACTCAATAATAGGTTGGTACTTAGATAAACATTAGTGCTCAAAACACTGTCCATCATTTTCTGTAAGGTGAACCCATCGGTAAGCTAAAAATTTCAAGCATTTCTCATACCAGCAACCAACTTTGCGGACATGAAACCCTAAAACATCCCGTTTTATATACTATCAATGTTTATAAGTCTTTTACAAGGACACAAGTTTTCAGAAGGAGCTTAATCACAAGTTGCCAAATCTGGGCTTATTGCTTTGTCAGATAAAAAAAAAAAATATTTCAGTATTCATTCAAATTATTTACGTTTTTGGCTGTCACTTTTCACTTTTTTTACTTAATAAAATATTTCTTTATAGTTCTAGCAAAATAGAACACCAACCTTGGTCTGTTTCCGTATTTAATTCTTATCTTCGTGGCCAGAGTGTTTGCAGTAGTTGTGGTGCTTGAAGGCTGCGTCGGCTCAACCGTAGAACTGAATATCTTCAAAGTGTCCGGTGTGGTCTCCTCAAATTTCACCACATTCAACGTATCCTGTCCTGTCTGTTCGAGATTTTGTCCTGCCGAGCTGGAGAAAATTGCTGGCTCGGTGACATATTCAATCTCTGTAGTGAACTCAGTATTTTCCTCTACGTACGGCGCTACAGTCGTTGTGGTCGTAGTTGTACTGGTCCTGTGACGTTTAAGGTCAGTATTTGTATAATTCTTACTGACTGGCTTACGACGACGATTGTATTTGCTGAAATCTATGGCTGTAGTGGATTCTTCTGTTACTCTATCATAATACGCTTTGGTCGAACTCAGTGGTGGCCTTTAAAAAAAATTGAACATAAAACATTAGAAACTAACAATCGGAGCCTAAAGTGGCTTCTTCAGACAATTAAAGAAAAAATCTAAGGGCCCAACCCCCAGAAGCAGTCCTCTAGAATTCCTACAACATCTGCACTATCTGAACTCCAAACCTGCTCAGAATCTCCTGATCTAATTGTTGATCACTGTTTACCCGATTCCCTCGTTACGATTTCGACACTCTTAACTGATCATCCTGTTCTTCTCTCATGCGTTTCCACTAAACAAACCTCTTAATAACACCTTATTGTGAAGAAGAAGTCACTTCGTGACACCCTTCCTGATCTGCTTTAATAATCTTTTAGCCACAAGATACCCTTTCGCGCCTCACCAATAGTTTTTCCAATCCCCCTCAACTCTCAATCCTTAATATCCAAGACGGTAGAACTATGTCGAAGATCCTATCCTAGCCAACTCATCCGCTCATTCATTACTTTTGATCCCAGCTCTCTGAAGAGCTCCATATTCTCCTCTGAGCAATGCTTTAAAGTCTACTTCTGCATTCTCTCCATTAATTTGGAACTCAAATTTATAAATCTGAGGTTTATCATCGATTTCTAAACCATAAGTTTTAAGAGATTACCAGATTTACCTGCGATGTGGCCTACGTCTTGATTTAATTTTCTTGAAAGTAGTAGTTTCCACAGGAGTGGTGATCGTTGTCATCACGGTAGCCACATTCTCATCTTCTGATCCATCATTCACTGTACTATCCAGTATCTGTTGCTGGGTAGTGAGTTCATCGTTAGTCTGCAGAACCGTCTGCGGTACGGACCATTGTTCTGTGGCTGGTGTTGGAAGGAATGGCTGTTCCGAGGAGACCAGCACCTGCATCATCCAGAATAAGATGTTTAGTAGGAGAAAAATATAATATACTCATCATTCGAATAGAAGAAAATCTCGACCAGTTTGAAATGAACAAAAAATTTTATCAGGCAACCAACATTAATATTTTCAACAAAAATTCCATACAAATCTTATGCAACAGGTCCACTACTAGTAATTTGGACAATTATCCAACGGAATTACTGGAAGAATTTCCAGTGAAACAATTCCATACTGAAGACAATTTTAAGCTGTATGGTCTGGAGAAGAGTGTTCTATAACAAGTTGCTCCCTAAGCTTGGAGCTAGGCGTGCTCAGGGCGAATCTGTACCTTTTAGTAAACACAACCACCATTCATTTCTCCAAAGAGCCAGATTCTAATAATTACTGAGGCGCCCCATCTCGTCAGACATATTTGTTTTTTCTTTACTTCTTCTCGACTCTTAAAAAATAAATATTGCACTTATTCTTTTTTAGGTTTCACCAGAAATTCAATTTATTGACCCGTGAGGTCTCGTGATCAAATCGAGGAGTGATAAGCTTAGATTTTCTTTAACTACGAGCCTCTACATCTCACTGTGTGGTGATGGACAGTGTTGTCTTTAACAAGAGCACTGTTTAGAGACTGGCACTGAGAAAACCCAGAGCTCTAATTCCTTAAATGATGCGTCTTAAATAATAATATTAATAATAAAAATTACAGTTAAGTTTTGTTATTGATATACTCTTTATTTAAACTTACAATACTAGGGTGATATATTTTTTTTTAAATTTTTTTAGAGTGGAAGAAAGAAGATCCCACTTGCGGCATAATTGCAAATTTTCCCTACGATGGCCACAATTATTCAATAGATTAATTTATTAGAATAAGCTGGCAGAGTGCAAAAGACTGTGTGTACGAGGGGGTACCCAAAAATAACCGGAATTGCGTTGCCGCGCATGGAGCTTATGTAGTACGCACTTCTGCCGCTAGACGTGTATAGCGCAATTCCTTGCCAGTTCAGTCCTGCCTGTGTTGTCTGCCTGGCTTGTTCTGTTCATCTGCAGTGATTGTTTTTACCAGCGCTGTTTTGTTCTTTTTTCGTTTTTTATGATGGCAAGTTTAAGTGAACAACGTGCAGCTCTGAAATTTTGTTTTCTACTCGGCAAAAATGCTGCTGAAAGTGTTTTAATGTTGAAAACAGCTTACAAAGATGACGCTATGGGAAAAACTCAAGTATACGAGTGGTTTACTCGGTTTAAAAATGGCGACATGTCGATTGATGACAAACCTCGTTCTGGACGTCCATCAACTGCCCGAATCGACGAAAATGTTGAAAAAATTCGAGAGCTGGTGTTCACAGACCGTCGACAGACAATTGATCAACTGTCAGAGAGTAGTGGGTTATCTTGGAGCTCGGTTCAGCGAATTTTAACGGAAGATTTGGGGATGAAAAGGGTTGCTGCCAAGTTTGTTCCTCGAGTTCTGACTGACAATCAAAAAGAACATCGAGTTGAAACATGTCGTGCTTTGAAACAACAGCTTGAAACTGATCCAGACTTTCTGTCAAAGGTCATTACTGGTGATGAGTCATGGTGCTATGGTTATGACCCAGAAACAAAGCAACAGTCGAGCCAATGGAAGACGTCATCTTCACCCCGACCAAAAAAAATGTCGTCAAGTCCAAACATCAAAACAATGCTGATTTGCTTTTTTGATGCCAAAGGCGTAGTCCATTCAGAGTTTGTCCCCCCAGGTCAGACCGTCAATCAAACCTTGTATTTGGAAGTTTTGAAAAGATTGCGCAATAGTGTTCGCCAAAAAAGACCCGATTTGTGGCAAACAGGAGACTGGTTCTTCCACCACGACAATGCACCTGCACACACAGCCATCTCTGTTACACAGTTTTTGGCTAAAAATGGCATGGTTCCGCTGCCCCACGCACCTTACTCGCCTGACATGGCTCCGTGCGACTTTTTCTTATTTCCACGCATGAAAAAGGGCATGAAAGGTCACCGATTTGACAACATTGAAGAGGTCAAGAAAAAAACGAAGAAGGAGCTGTCAGCCATTTCTAAAGATGACTACAAAAAATGTTTCGAACAGTGGAAGCACCGGTGGGACAAATGTATTAGTTGTAATGGAGAGTATTTTGAAGGGGATAAGGTTGTTCTGTAAAAAATTTGTAAATAAATATCTTTTAAAAAATAATTCCGGTTTTTTTTGGGTACCCCCTCGTATAATAACACCTGAATCAACAATCAATTGATTGAAATTTACTAATATTATTTAAGGCAGTGCATGACATTGTATAGCGTACCTGCGATGGTCGTCGACTAAAGATCTGTTCGCGATTATAGGTGCTTGTAGTGACTGGTGTCTTGGTAAAGAGTTGTACAGATGGAGTGCTCTCAATTTTACCACCAATATGCTCAATCCTGCTTCCTATATTCTCCAATTTACTTTCTGTATTGTCACTTTCTGTCACTACAGCTTCTGGTACATCAATTGTTGTTACAGTCAATGGAAACACAGACTCGGTAAACTCATTCTCCACTACCGGCTTGGATGTAACTGGTTGGAATGGTTGGGCGATCTGGAAACATTCAAAAATGTTAACATTTTGAAGTTTTTAAAAAACAAGCCAAATTTTTTGTAAGGGAGAATTAACCAAGTTGTTTTCATTATTCCTCTCTACGTTACTGTCCAATACGCTTTATAAGTTTCGAAAAACCTAATTTAACTGTTACAAGTGATTATTACCATAAGAAAGATACATATTCTTTTAATATAAGCATATTCAAATCAGCATCTTACGAATTTTGATAAAATTCTAATTTGTTTCTTATAATATTATCCATGTAGTTGTTTTGGATAGAGATGTTTAAGTGTCTAATAATTGTATCAGTTTTTTAGATAAACTCAAGAAAATAATCCAAATGGATCGAAACATAGAAGAATAAGTTTTTTGAAATGATTAAAAAATACTTAATTTTTTGTTTTAATTGCAGAAACACCTCTACATCAATGAAGCCACGAGCATAAACCCTTATTTCCAAATACGAGTAAAAGTAAGAAATTGGTAGTATAAACTGAATGGACTTCTGCCAACTTCTTTTAAAAAGACTCAACTCACATGTGCTGCTACAAAAGTTACAGTGGAGAGAAGTTGATTTAATAAAAGAAATCCTGAGACAGCTGGGTGAACGGTTGGAAAGCAATCAAACAGCTTTTCTAGCAGCTGCAGAAAGAAAAATTAAGACAAAATAAATTTTGTACACTTTGTAGGCTTTGAAGGAGTAATTAATCAGGAATTTCTTCATGATGGAATTTGCATGAATTCCAAACTTTGTTAGCAACAACTAGATATGTACTCCAAAATGACCCTGAGTTATTTATTCTTTTAATAAATAAATTGCATCTTCGGCAAGGCTTTCGCTTTAATTTTGTAAATATGCTTTGTAAAGCCATGCCTTCGATCAAAAAGCGATTTCCAGAATAGAGGAGATTTTTATTTTTTGGCACAGTGCTCCATAATTTATTACTGAAGAACATTTGTGATGGTTTTCTGGTAAATATTATTAAACAATATTGCTTATGTAGATATAAATGTCCGTGTAAAGCTAGTAAAGTATAAATTTAAAGTAAAGCTATTAACGTCAGCTGCAGTGTTAAGGTGTCAGTGTAAGAGAAGGTAGAAGAAAAATGTTTTACAGCATCTGCAAATATAAGAAAGTTGATACCATTGAATTTCTTCTGAAACCCACATCAATTACACTGGGCAAGCCATCCAATTCAATTCAATTACCATTTGTTTTGGTCCATGGCAAATACTTTACTTTCCAAGATAAAATTTAATAACTTCACTGAAGTTGAAACTGCAGTGCGGTAGTTTTTTCAACACATCGTATAAGTAAATATAAGTTTACCCCAAGGTATTAAGGCATAAGTCAGAGAGGCTACAGCCAGTGCCAAAAGCTGGCAGAAACATGGCTTACATTGGTATTAAATTGTCAATCACAACTGGCAATATTATGAACTTTAATTTCCTTCTTTTTCAATTGAAAACGGTCATTATTTATAACCTAGTACTCTTTAATTTAAATTTGAGCTGTGCCAAGGCTACACTAACTTCAGCAACCTTTGCCACTTACCTGCGAGAACTTGATGGTGCTTAACTTGGGTGGATGTACCGAAGTGGCTGGAGAGGATGAGATTGATGAGTACGTGGTCACTATGGGCGTGAAGGTTCCAGTGGATTTAGTGGATGAGATGGGTCCACTGTGGTGGAACGGCTTGCCCAGTGACACAGGCTCGTACAAGGGGTCCGCATGGTTGGTCGGATCGTTGACTGGCAAGGGTTCTCGATCACCTCCCAGGCGGATATCACCAAATGGGTTTCTGAAAATCAGAGACATTAATTAATATATTACTTTTCACTAATCTAAAAGCCCGACATCTAGCAGCAACTCGAAAATAGAGCTTCCACTGTGTGGAGTTATACAATTGTCAGTAAAGTAACATATAGTTATTTTATGAAGGTAACCTCAGTTGTTATAGTTACACCATAGGCACTCAACTACTATAACTCCTTTAGAATAGTACAGAATAGCGATCTCTACCATCTAATGTGCGTGGCCACAACCACTGGGAAACGTTTACTCAGTTAATGATCCAAGTGCCAGATTTAATGGTTCCTGGTACCATTGTGGTTATCAGGATGATGCCCGCTTGTCTTAAAGGACTTGAATGATCACCGGCCCTAGACTATAATGCAATTTCTACAACTTCTGTCTAACTCCTGAAGCGGGTTTGAACTGAGGCAGCATTACAGATGGATCGTTCTCCAATCCTTGATTCAGTTGTCATACAGTGTCATACAAATGATACCACAGCAGAAATATAACTATAAATATAGTAAAACTCACCTATAGAACTCTTGATAGTTGTTGGGACTGTAGAAAGTCAACCCTTGATAGTCCAATGTAGGAATGGAATATTGTAAGTTGTAGGTTTCCGCGACTGGTTTTCTAACTTTATCGAAACTATGGTCTCTGGAAGAAGGTATGAAGGGTGGTTGCTGTTCGAAGTAGTAGGAATTTGCGGCTAATGACGTGGACTGGGCCTGTTGGAAGTGCGAATTCGGTGATCTTTCGTCCGTGTAATAAGGCTGTCTGCGGAAGGTGCTTGCTTGCTGACTAGTGCTAGGTCTCTTCGGTGGGTCCTTATAGACCAAGTACGGTGCGACATGCTTGTGAGGAGTCTGAAACATTTTGGAGCCGAATAAAGTAAGTGCAAAAATTATAGATAAAATAATTTTTAGCAATATTTAAAGTTCATGAGATGTGTTGTTGTTGGACCCTATAATAGAATACACCTTACTATTCCGCGATGGATTCGTAAGTTTAGTACAATATATGAGTACAAGTACAAGTTCGTGCGCTAAACTGACTGTGATCTAAAGTTGTGTACCTTTCTAAACTATAAAGCAGTAATTCATCAATGATTTGTTATCGTTGAAATTTCCAGGAGTTCCGAAGACTTACGTATACAAAATTGGCGTAACTTAATTCCATTTCTGATCTAATTAAGCAACTTCACGAGGAATCTACCACTTTACCTGATAGTATGTCCTAGTGTCCAGTGTAGGCCTAGTGTTTTTAACGGCATGAGTGGCATGCTGACGAGCCTTCACCGTTGCATGTCCGAACATGCTCAAAGAGCCGAGTATTGACGGAGGAGCCGGTGAAAAATGCTGTAGTATTTGATCAGATCCATCAACAGCAAGATCATGGCCATCTTTCTTTGTCGGACTATAGACTTTCTTATAGACGGGATATCGAATTATCTGGCCAGTTGATTGTCTCAGTGGTCGCCATTCGTTGAATGCAATACGTGATACCTGAAACTGAAAATTCAGAAATTTATAAAACTATAGCGGTAACATAATCACTTTGAGACATGACTTCTTCTACTTAGGAGATAAAAACTCTATTGCGAATACTCATGAGACTTTTACATACTGTAATTCTCAACTAACTTAGAATATTTTCAAAACTTCGCAATTTCCGCTAAATATCACTAGGATTGCATATATCTAGATCGTACGTTTACTAATTGGGCGATAAAATAACTTAGGTGGTAGGCTCTTGTTTAATATAGGAGCGACGAAAGCATAGACAAGTTATAAAAAAAGAAAATTGAAATCTTTCATAGCTAACTGAATGCCTGCCTGCACGAATCATTTAAGGGGTCAACAAAATGGAAAGTACTTTCGTTAAATTAAAGTATTCAGGGGCTAGCTGTTATAGAAAACAAAAAACGATGCATTACAAGTTTATTTGATTAAAGAAATAAAAAAACAAGATATGTTATTTATCACCAATAGCCAGCATTTAGAAGTCTCCATTCAGAATACAATCAAAGACATGAAGACGTTTTAAAAATTAAATGCCTAGTTACATTTTGAATGCTTTTTTGGCGTACAAGAGGAATTGAAGATTTAACATCAAATGAAGTACCTAAATTTAAATTCGGATATGAACATTTATGGCTTCAGAATCAGTTATCTGAACTCTATCTTGAATTACGGCTACATACTCAAGTTATAAAAGCATTTTTTTCAACTTATTTAGTAAGGCGTCGATTTAGTGCAGAAGAATCAAATTGCAAATAGTTGAACTTGAAGATTACTGGTACCAAAACATAGCCGAACATTGGCAGAATAATATGAATCCTCCAAAAATAAATTAACTTACCCTGGGTGGTTCTTTGAAGATGATGTGTGGAACTGTATTACCAACTGCACCTGATAAACAAGCAATTAGTAATTAACAACATTTTTTTGCACAACTAGTTTAATATACTCTGGGTTATCCCACAGTTAGTGCATATTAGAACCAATTAATTCGCATGTGTACACTAACGCGACCATTCTCTTTAAGCAATTTAAATTGGCACTTTATTAACAGTTGTTTTGATATTTGTTAAGTCGAACTTAGTAACACTACTCACAAAAGAGGTTTATCACCTTTCTTATACATTTTTCAGAGAATTGATTTTTATTAGAGAAGTTCTGCGATGATGAGTGAGCATATTACATAACTGGGATTCTGAATACCATCAGAATGAGGACCAACTCCATCTGTTCATGATGCCCTCATAACATAGTTGCGAAAGACAGTGTATCTTCAATATTTGGTCCAATTCCCTCGCTTCCAGAAGTCATTGTGATCGGCAGACTAACTAGGAAACTTTGGTGCTTTTTTGTTTTTGTTTTACAAATTTTCGGGTGTTCCTTTGTCCCCACTATACAGTGTCACGCTGCCCTATATATTGTCATGTTATTTTAGCGAACTAATTTGGTAATTTTCGTAAGAGAAAGTTGTAGGAGTACTCTCGCAAATTTTGTGAAACTTAATTGTCAAAATACTTACCAATTAGGAGTAGCACCTGTAGAAGAGCCATCGAGTTACACCGCCTGCAACGGAAGGAGTATATATTAAAGTAAAACTAAAATGAGTATTTCTGAAGATTTACCCAGGATACTCAAGATTCAGGTAGATTACAAGAGTTACGTTTGGGGTTAGTCAATTTTCGTAAAAGAATTAAGAGGTAGCGATTTCTTTGAACGGAAATAATACACGAATAATGGTAGGTATATTTAGGCTGTCAGAATGCAATAAAATTCAAAAACGAAAATTGATTCTATTTTTCGTCTGAAAAACTCTAATGTCGTTGCAAATCATCAAATAGTTTAATAAGACATTCTGCATGAATAATGTATATTCATCATGTAAATATTAGTGTTTATTGTAGTACGCCTGGTATTAAAATATAAAATAATTTGTATTTCAAATAAAACATTTCCTAGATCCTTTTGGAATGTAATTTAAAAGAGGTTTCATATTCGTTTGGCATAGTAAACCTCACTGAAGCCAATAAATTCTTATGCTTTCACCTCCAAATTGGGCCTAGAATGTCGTAGAACAATAGTTTTCTACTAAGCGTTGCCTTACATATTCTTATATTTCGTATAAAAAGAGCCTTCTTCATCAGTCCATTCAATAATTAATATAATTATTGATTTTCCAATAAAATTATTTAACTTTTCTCTATTTAGAAACAAATTTATACCCCATTTATGTTTATACCATCAAACTTCATTTTGATTATTTAATTAAAGTTTTGTCTCTATCTGATAATAGACTGCCAAAAATTCTAGCTCTAATAGTAATTAAAAAAGATATTTCTTGGTTCAGAGAGATTAAACATTATATTGGAAAATTTAATTTAAACATATCATTAAATCTGGCCAATTGTAACAATGTTGAATTATGGCGCAATAGTCTCAATCATATCCGTAAGCGTATTTTAGAAGACTTTAAAGAACAATATTATCAACAAATTATGAATTGTAATAGTTTTCCGCTGCACAGAGAACTAAAGTTTAAACTAAATAACCACTATCTATATGATTGCTCATTGTCATTAGATAGTGTTAGTTGGCTCTTTAAATGTAGAGGAGATTTATTGAATCTGAACTACAAACACTTTAAAATTGATGGTACCAAGTGTGAGATGTGTGGCTACACTGAAAACGAGGACTTATTTCACTTTTTAGCTGTCTGTCCAGCATTGTGCGAAATAAGGAAGGACTGTTTTAATAAATATTTTCTAGCCGCCAGCGAAATACTTGAGTTCATTAACGGGAAAGATTGGAGATGTTTAGTGAAATATTGTAAGCATGCTTATCAACTTAGGACTTATTATAATTTAAAATAATTTCTATAAATTGGTTTTCTTTATATGTTTAAGTCGGAACTTGTTTTGTTTTTCTTTAATTTCAGTTTTGTATTTTACTACTTTACTTTTGTTTTCATTAGAGCATTTATTTAGTTATCGTAACAGGACTCCACTCTGACGGTCTAAAGACCAAGAGGTGCGTCTTTAGTTAAAATATAAAATGATTGCAGTATATTTAGTTATTTTCTTTTGTAGGTGATTTATTAATTTTGTGATGTTTATAAATGTAATTATAATTAATAAAGACAATTATTATTATTATTTAACATAGTGTAGTTTATAATAGCAGTTTGCAAACATTATAGTAGGCAATAAATGGAAGTATGCTGAAATTTCACTTAAAGCATGCAATGGAATGCTTTAACTTCTTACTTTTTAAAAGTTTTTAAACTTTTTAGCCACATAGTTTAATAAATTGTTTTAAGACACGTTCACTTTCTCAACAAAGAAACCTTTATACAGAGGTATCAAACTGGCCCCCGAGGTAATTTTTTAAGGCCCACGATGCTCTAAAATAAAGTGAAAACATAAAAAAATTGTTATGAAGAAAATAGCGCTTAAAGGAGTTCGAAGCAGTACCGTACCCATAATTCCGTTAACCCTTTAACTACCGAAGACAAGTATACACGTGGCCCAGTGCGTTTAATGAGGTTCTGTGGGTGACTACTACCGGCGACGTTTAGAAACTCTCCGTGTCACGTAATGTAAACTGATCACAATTGCGAAAAACTTTAAAAGAGCATTCTGGGATGAAAAGTTGTGGACCATACCTATCAAATCAGATTTGAAAATTTAATGAGGCTCGCGTGAATCTTGCCTGTTGCTCCTAATTGCTCGCCTTTTAAATGATACTGACAACCCTTGTCCAGATTTCTACTTTTTCTGTCCTTGTCACCAACTTTTATGGCCACAGCTAAAATAAACAGAAAGGGTAGCCTTTATTTGGAAAATGAAAGGTGTAATACAAGAGAAAATTACCGAATTGGCTTCCAGTTCGTCTAGATTTCTACTTGTTTTGTTTCTGACACCTACTATTGTGGCCTGGGCTGAAATAAACATAAAGGGTAGGCATCTTTTGAGAAACTGAAGGTAAAAAACAAGGAAAAATCACCGAATTGGCTTCCAGTTCGTCTAGATTTCTACTTGTTTTGTCTCTGCTATCTGGTATTGAGGCCAGAGCTAAAATATACATAAAGGGTCGCCTTCTTTTGGGAAATTGATGGTAAAAAACAACGGAAAAATACAGAACTGACTTCCAGTTCGTCTAGATTTCTACTTGTTTTGTCTCTACTATCTGGTATTGAGGCCAGAGCTAAAATATACATAAAGGGTCGCCTTCTTTTGGGAAATTGATGGTAAAAAACAACGGAAAAATACAGAACTGGCTTCCAGTTCGTCTAGATTTCTACTTGTTTTGTCTCTACTATCTGGTATTGAGGCCAGAGCTAAAATATACATAAAGGGTCGCCTTCTTTTGTGAAATGGAAAGTACAAAACAAGGAAAAAATCACCGAACTGGCTTCCAATTCGTCTAGATTTCTACTTGTTTTGTCTCTGCTATCTAGTATTAAGGCCATAGCTAAAATATACATAAAGGGTCGCCTTCGTTTGGAAAATGGAAGGTAAAATACAACGGAAGAACACCGAACTAGCTTCCATTTCGTGTAGATTTCTACTTGTTTTGTCTCTGCTATCTGGTATCTAATAAATTCAAAAAATGTGAAGGAAAAGTTAATGTAGCAAAATTACTTAAATAATATCAATGAAGTATGAATGAAATGATGGATACTTGCTGATTTGTGTGCATTTTGGCGTTTAATCAACCCTTATACTTAACATTTTAAACTGTAAGTTTTTGTTAAGGAGATTTTTGTACCTTTTGGATAGATTTTTCTTTTTGTCTATTATATTGGGTGGGGCAAACTCCCCTCCTTATGAGGCATAGCGTCGAGACTTTTAAAATACAAGTCTGAACAAAATTTCAATTCGAATGACACTTCATTCATAAAAATCGGTTCACGTCTCGATAATTTGAAACGATTGCTATACTTCCTCTTAACAAGTGTAAGAGCAGAATGTCGTTTTGATGTTACGTAGGGAAGCCATAACCCTATGATCCTACCAAATTTTATCAAAATCGGGCCAATTTTGGAGGTGGCCTTACATAAAGGGGGCTAACTAAGCTCCTCTCCCATTCGATGTACAGCGTCGAGACCCCCAAAAGGCACATCTACATAAAATTCCGAATCGAATGACACCTCATTCATGAATATCGGTTCACGCGTTTAGGCGCTACGCAGTTTACAAAAAAGGTAACAACAACAACAAGAAGAAGAACAACCATTTTTGAAAATGCCGTTTTTGCTCATTTTCAGCAACTTTTTTCTCGAAATCTATTATATCTATGTTGTTGCAAAAAAATTACAGTTGTAAAGGAGGATTTGCCCTACATTTTAAAGAAAATTTGGGAATTTTATCTTTTATAGAAAAAGAGGAAAAAAATGTCAAAGTTGTTTTTCAACATTACGCTTTTTCGTGCAGTTTTTGACGATCAACCCTTATACAACTGTCCTACCGGACAGTTTTAATTAAGGCCAGAGCTAAAATATACATAAAGGGTCGCCTTCTTTTGGGAAATTAAAAGTACAAAACAAGGAAAAAATCACTGAATTGGCTTCCAGTTCGTCTAGATTTCTAAAGCATTCTGGGTTCTGATGTTTTGAATCATAACTATTATCAAATCTGTAAATGTGATGTGGCCCGCGTGAATCTTGCCTATTGCACCAAATGGCCCGTATTTTAATTAAGTTTGATAACCCTGCTTTATATTATCAGCATTCTAAAACATGCAATAAAAACAGAAAACGGTTAAAGGTCGCATAAATTATCGGATATTTTCTTAGAATAAACAAAATGCCTTTAAATCCCACCATTTGTTTAGTTTGCGTGAAACCAAACAGATTTCATAAAGACTACATTGTGCTGCACTCTTCAGAATGATCTTTTAAATAAATATAAATACACTCTCATTTTTTATTTTCAGACATTAATAAAATAGAAATACTGACAAAAGTGAATCCTTGCATTGAACTATCACTATTTATGGCAGTACTGAGTGGTTTTACTCAAGGAAAGTGTGCATATATTAGAATAGTGTATTAATTGAATTTAAAAGAAATATTTTTACTAACCAAACTAGAAAAACTTTTCTGTACTTCGTTAGAATTATAATCAGAAAGAATTCTTTCTTTTAGGTGACAGTGAAATTCTTTTCGTCAAATTAGAGGTCAGCTTCAATACGTGCCGAGAATGAAGTTACTTGACTCACAGTGAAAGTGTGAGATTTGAATATTGTAAACCGAGATAGAATGAAATGCCTAGAATTTTCGCTTGACTTATTTAAAAGTCGAATCTAAAAGACAAATATAGTGCTAATTACTGAAATCCCTGTTATGAAATGGAGTTATAATATTCGAGGCTTGCTGACCTTCACTGGTCATTCAAAATTAGAGAAGTGCTATTTTTGCTGAATTGCAGGCGTTTGATGGAAGAACTATGTTCCTTCTGTTCTAATAATGCTTTTAAAGAACATACAATTTTCTTGATGGGAGGCCGTTTTTGGGTAGCGTTTCTACTTCCCAACTTGGGTAAGGTTACCTCTAAAGAGCAGAAATGTTAACTGTACAAGTATCCTGTCTACCTTTCATACCTGATATTCGTCATACTTTGACTGGGTTCTAAAACTTACGCTTTGCGCTGTTACCATCGGCTAGGTAAAATCGCCAAATTTCTAGATTCAACTCAGCATTATTTGATTACCATTATTAATTTGGAGAAAATGTTTTATCGAATAAAATTTGCTTAACTTCTAGATGCTTCTGATATATTACGTATGTTGCATTCATTAAATTACATTCATTAAATGCAAAACTGATGCAATGACCCTGTTTGTTGGTGCTGACCGTAAGTTTATCAGAGCATGTCCGGTTTGTTCTGTATTCACTGATTAATTTAACGAAGAAAGTTTACTAAGAGCCAAACTATATCGCTAAATAGATTCCAATTAGCGATGTCCATTTGCTAGATCACTATCTAATTTCTCGTCGCTAGGTTGTGCTATGTCATATTCACATGGCGAATAAAGATTTTTTTTTACTTTCCCTTAGGAATGAAACGTCAATGAATGGTAACAATTTGTAAAACAGACTTCTAGCTTAATTCTGCTTATAATATAACTCAATCAAGAAATAAAATTAAAGAGAAATCAGTTTAAAGCATTATTTTGATTATATCTTGCTCAATGTTAATCTTATGATGAAACTGCCTAAGGTTAAAATTGTAGATAACTAATTTTGCTACAATTTATATTTTATGCATTTTACTTTTAGCTAGGACAACAGATGAATGTTTTATAAGAAGCACATAAAATCAAATCACTGTTTTTATATATACATGTTCTACAGTTTTTAGTTTATACAAAGTGTTTGGAGTGTACTAACACAAAAATCAAAACACAAATTATCAAAAATTAAAAAATTTAAGAATAAAATGTTAATTATGATTATTTCTTAGTAATCAATAAGACAAAAAATACTGTGAAAAATGTATTGAAAGAGGATCTCATTGTGATCTGCTTATTGGTCGTAACAACACATTTATTAGTGACAGTTATCATGGTTATCAGGGAACTGTCACTAATAAATGTGTCGTTACGACAATAAGCAGGCTGAGTGCGAACCACGCGGTGTGCGGATCGTATCTTCACAGGATCAACAAAAAGGTCCTCACTCCTCTTTGCATAGATTGCAATGAGGAGGATTTCAAACATATAATAATGGATATGTCCACGTTATGTAGTAGAAAGGAAACGAATGTTTGACGACATATACAGGTATTTTAGATGCACTATTTCGCTACGAAGACATAATATTCTCCACCAACATCTATGTGCTTAAATCTTTAGCAGAGCTAGCAAAGAAATATGAATGTATTTAAAAGTTAAAGCCGAATAGAATGAATGAAAGAAAATGATTAGAGAAGGATTACGGTGATTTTAATTTCGGTTAAGCTATAAGGATGGCAGGAATATAGAGTACTGATCCATCCATTAGTTGTAAGTTTGTATGTAAATAGTTGTATATAGTAGAGGGATGAATGTGTGAAGGGAATGTATTTATAAGTAAGAATGGAGAGTGAGTGATATTCTAGTGATAAGCACCTAGACGATGCTGGCTGTATGGCAAAGCCAATGCCAAGAAAAAGCCCAACAAAAAACTCTCATTGTGAAAGAACATACAGAATAAAATAAATCATTTCTTAAATAATTAATAAAGCAATGCTACTGCAAAAAGTAACAACTCCTCAAATCAAAAAGAGATCATTTACAAAAAAAGGCAGCGTTATTTCGTATCAAATGAAATAAAGCTAAAATATTTTAAAGAGGTTACACAAATAAATTCTGAACATGTAACATAAAATTCTAAAACATTTAATGTTATCACCCTCTAATCACTGTTGTACAAGAATAAATCAGTATTTTTGTGAGTGTAAAATTAAAATTAATTGAGATTATACCAAAAGTTTGGTAATTTTTTCAACGTATTAGAAGATATAGTCTTTGCAACGAAGTTATCTACTTCTTACATTGGAAACTCATTGCCAATTCAGAAAGTCTTCGAGGTTACGGCTGCTCGGTGCCAGTATCAACGTAATTACCTAAGAACTGCTTGGAAATCCACATTCTAACAGGCTCTATTGTATCCGAAAAGCTTAGATACTACAAATTATAGTTTTGCGCTGGATAAAACTCGGTATTTTTAAAAATAAACTTTTTACTACTTTTTTACTTGACAATTGAAGTTGGGCAACTATCTTATTAAAACAAAACAAAAAAGGAGCTTAAGGTTTTAGGTATTCTTGACCTAATTGCGGTTTTTATTATAAATATTAGACGCGTAAAAAAAAATATGAAAGTTTCTCTCTAGTCCATTGATTGTGTTAATATCAGGAAGAGAAGATACGTGTAGCATATTTTTACAAGAAAGATCTATTTCCTAAACATATATGAAAAGCTAGTTTGTTTCTATTATTTTCCTCTATGTCAAAAGTTGGAGAGTTGCGTAACTGGAAGAAACTAGAGCAATTTCCTAACACAGGAGAAACTAACGGCTACCTCCAAGGAAATTGAAATTATACGTATTTACACGACTGTATTGATATAAGGTTTTTCCTCGTCAGTATGCCTATCACTTATTATACTAAGGAAACAGGAAATCTAAGTAGTTTCCATGGAGACAAATATGTTTGTAAGGTGTCGTAATCACTTGTTTTTTTTTTGGTTAAAAAACTATTATTTTTATAGACAGAACAATGGATGCTATTGGCAAGGTGGTAATCAGAGCCGCTTAGACCAGCAATCGGTTCATCAGAAATCATTGTTACTTTCTGTTATTCCTTGTATTAAACTGTCAATATCTGAGGGTTATTGGCGCCCGGAGCTTTTTTTTTCAGTGCACTGATGACCTCCGGACAGTGTTCTCTTGTTAAAGACCACACACTGTCCATCAACGGACAGTGAGCTGTAAGAAGTTTCTAGAAAGAAAAAAAAAAATTTAAGGGTCAGAAACTGGATTCGAACCCGGGATCTCTGTTTGGAAATCCAATACGCAAACTCGCATAACTAATTCTTTCCCTCGTGTTAACTTTTCCAAGTCCAAATAATTTCTTTTTGTGTTCAAGTTTTTCTGAACACTCTCAAACTAGTCTTGAACATTTTTTACAGAAGCATGGCACCGTTAAGCAAGCAAGCCTCGATACGCCACTAAGTGCTCTGAACACCCCTTCCTGCAAGGTCTCTTGCCCACCAGACAGACCACTGTTTAAGAGAAGTCACCATTGGTATAACCTCACTTTTGTACATATCAAAGACAGATTATTGACTGAATGCGCTTTTACAATTGCATGCCCAGCAGCTTACTGCTTTAGTCTGCTGTATTAGTCTAGCGAGACTAAGTAATTTAGTCCGAAATTAAAAAAAAATAAAATTAATCCAAACCGGATATAAAGGCTTGCCGACTTGCCTTACATTCATGGGAAATACACCACTGTTTCTGTCGCAGTTTATTATTGAGAGCATGATTATTATTAGGATGCACTTTTGTAGCAGGTTACTCTATCGCTACTTTCATTTCAAATTGTAAGTACACTTTCTATCTGTAATTAATGCGGTTTGACCTTTTATTCACTGTGCTATTCATGAGTCATGTTTCAATATTTCTTGTCGGATCTGTGTTATTTCAGAAAATTTAAAAAACCAGTTCGAACAATTACACAACTTTCTCTTACTTCAATCTAACAATTACTAATTAGAAATTTTCTTCATCCGTTTTGTTTTCATTCAAATAAATTACAGGATGGTGGGGCAAAGTTGATTCTTCTGCAATGCAACTGAGTGTCTGAAAAGAGCATCTCAACAACTGCAAGCACTATTACACATAATTTGTTTTACTGTTGTTTCTTCGGGTACTAAGGTTTCGACTTCGGAAATCGGAAATCCAGCTTTAAACAATGGATTTCCTTTTATTAATTTATTTTTACACTTAAATGCTTAGGCATTTAAAATTGAATTTAAAATTGAAACATTTGTCCTGGAAAATTAATTACAGTACAACCTCGATTAACCGGCCCTCGGTTAACCGGGGATTCGGATTAACCGGGATCAAGTTGAGTCATCATAAGAATACCTGAATCGGCGCCGAAACAAAAGTTAATTTTCAGTGGCGACAGGAATTTTTTTTTGTCTTCCGATGTAGCACATATTGGAAGGCGTGGCATAAACTCTTTTAGTACACCTGATTTTCTTGAAGGGTCATTATGTATGTTTGTTATGTATGTAAAAACCCAAAATATGGTGCAATCGAAGAAGAAGAGAATGATCACCCAGAAATATTCCTGGATGCAGCAAAAATATTATGTATGTAAAAAATAAAAAAAAAGGATTGCCGTCTAAGACTGGAGTTGATCTCTGGGACGAAACAGTAATGTATTACTGTGTAATACTGTGTATTCGGTTTAACCGGGATTTCAGTTTTCCGGGGCGGGTATAGCCGGAGGTCAGCCCGGTTAATCGAGGTTGTACTGTATTTTGTACGGTTCTTTGGCAACTGCTATATTAAGGTTACCCCTTATTATGCTTTTCTGATTCTGCTTACGGTTCAGCCTAATGTTGGGTTTCTATTGATAACATATGAGAACACTCATCCAACAGTACCCTGGGTAATAAATCCATTTACTCAAGCTCTATTGGAGAATACCATTTCAGTATATATTAAACAATTAACTACAATAATATTTATAACTTGCCCAAATTCTGCGTTGATAGATTTTTTTAATTAACCTGAAGTATTGAACGTTTTTGTTTTTTGCAATTTTTGTGATTTCCTAACAGTAATCAAAGGTTTTGTTTTTCATTGTTTTTGGTAATATGGATTTTTAAGAGGTCCTGAATGAAATATGGTATAAATCGATTTTCAATATTGTTACAGTGGACCTAGAAATTAAACCTGTTTTATGAAAGAGATTCTTGATAAGTTTTTTTTTTTTTTATAAGGAATCATTTGTTGGAGGATTTGTGTTTATTAGTTAATGATTCAAAGAAAGAATGATTCTAAGGAGGTTTTGGGACAGCGTGTCACTATTCTCCTAAAAAACTGGGAGAGATTCCACTTTCTGTTTTGTATCCCAGAATTCAACTAATTTAATTAAACAAAGTGCAATAAGGGTATTAAGTGTGATTAAGTCATAGATACATTGTAAACAGGAAGTGACATTAGTAATAGTAGTGAATTAGGATTTCACCGGAAATGGCTCCCTAGATATTTTTTTTTCTTTTTTCTGACAAAATTCTGACATAGATTAGTGCTGGAGAAATTATTTTTATGAATGTCCCGAGTGATGCAGATATCTCAGTGGCGTGCCGAATTACACGGTTAGAAAATGGCGCCAGTGTACTTGAACAGCGAATAGAAAGTGGCTTTGACCTCACAGCGCCCTAGGACACCTGTGACTCGCAATCATTTTCTCTTCAGAAAACTTGTGCTAAACTTTCGAGTTTTGCGATTATATATAAAAAAAAAATATATCTATATTTTCATCATATGTTTGTCCTAAAGTTGCTGTCCCAAACTTTGAACACCCAAATAACCTCTTACAATAATAATGGCAGCAAATTAAAGGAAATCACATATATATAAACAAAGATTAAGAATTGGGTACAATTTAATGGAAAAAGAATATTCATTAATTGTAATTTTATTTCTTAAATTTTTTTGAGGGTATGGAAGTTTTTGAAAGGATTTATAACCTTTCAGAATATATTCAAACTATAATTAACACACTAAATTCTAATGCATTCATCTTGAAGTTAATGCTAAAATATTACAGGATTCTGGAAGAAATATATTCTACCAAGGATACGTCTATAGTTTTTGTGCTAGCTGGTTTAGGGTATTTCAGGAAATGAAGAGGCGAATAGTAGCCAAATTAGGCACCTTTCTGTCTTTTTAAGTACGTAAAAGATAATCTGAGTATGCAAATCTTTTGCGAACACTCAGATGAGTTCCCTGTTCGCAATTTATATCATATAATTTTATAACAACTTAGAATTTGTTGAAAAAATGGCTAAAAAACTTATCACATGAAGTTTTTTTAAATAATAATAATAATAATAATAATAATAATAATAATAATAATAATAATAATAATAATAATAATAATAATAATAATTGATGTTCGATTCAAGGAAAATTAGGTTAGGTTAGGTTAGGCTCCTCCAAAAAACTTAGAAATTTATTCAGCGAAGTTTTTTTCTGGTTGGTAGATTTTGCTCATGATGGCACTATGTCGAAATATCAAATTTGAACCTTTTACTATTTTTAGTTATTGGCTCCACTATAGGCCTGACGGCCTTCTTTATTTATGTTTAATAAATGGCTACCATTATTAGATAAAAATTCTTACTAGGGAGTTACGTGTAGTAAATAATTATCTCCTAGTCTTTTGATTATTAAATAATTCGATATACCTTTATTGTTTGAGATAGAAATAAACTATGTCAATGCTAGAAATAGAATTTGTGTAGAAACAACAAATGATCATGAAAGATTGAATTAAGAAAGAGTTGTAGTTATCAAATAGTCGCGTTGTTGTCAGTAAACGGGACTCGCTTTCTATCTACAAGTGAAAACATTAGATTGGAGATTGGACGTATTGAAATTATCTAGCTAGCCTGACGGACAGCCATTAGTTGAGAAGCACTTTGTCACAGAGGTCGTTTAGTAAGCCTCTTCTTTAGCATTCCTCCAACAGTTATGATTTATTTAGCTATTTGACAGATTGACGTTCTTGTTAAAAAGCTCTGAGTCAACTTACCATTGGCACGCTGAACAAATGCAGTAGCTAAGCAAACGCAAATGGAGCCCAAAGGAGTAATATCATTTCTGCTCCCCTAATTATAATGTGTTTGCAACAACAAATACAACAGCATAATGCCAAAATATCATTACCGTACTTAATGGATGTCAAATAAAGTTAAGTAATCGCCTATTTTGGTGGCGTGGACGGGGGCGGAAGCTCATACTTTACTATAAACAATTTTTTCCAACAAATAAAAAGTAGTCATACGCAGGATTCGAACTGGCGATCTCCAACACACGAAGCCAAGCTCTTGACCACTAGACCAACACCTGCCCTGAGTGATTATTATAAAAAAAATAAGGACTCAACGATTATTTTAAAAAACTTAATCTAACATTTGTCCCCCTTAAATGCCTATCACTTTTTCTTCCATTGAAAAATTGATTTTTCAACGAGTTCTATGGGAACTGTTGGTGTTTAACTTCAGTGCTACTGTAGTATAATGTACGGTTTCGACCCTTCAAAATATTAAGGTGGTATTAAAGGCAATGGTAGAATTTCAAATTTAAAAAAATTTCTGCCACCTAAAAAGCAACTTTTCCAAAAAGAAAAAAGAAGACTTTTCTAATTTTGAATTTGCGAGTGTAAGTGTGTTTACTCGAAAACTGCTCCAAAATTTTTCAATCAACTTGGCGTGCTATTTACTTTGTATTATAAAAAAATCACTAATATATTCTTTGGGATCATTTGTTCTAGGAGCAATAATTTTGTAAATATATTCCGTATTTGATTGTAGTCATATTTGATCACCTCCAAATGTTACTTATGACAGGCTTAACTGGCAACTTAGATAAGAATAATTATTTAATAAGCTCAGCAAAATACAGTCTGCCAATTAGATTTGTAATAATTATTGAAAGAGTAATTCGTACGAATATTTAGACCATACTTTTCACTGGGATTTAAGAGTTACGGAAGAAGACGTAGATATTTATACAATTAGAATGCTTAATGGATTCATGCATAACCGGCGACCTTTCTGGATCCAGTCTAACGAGACTTCCGCTTTCCGGATTCTGTTAGTGTTACCAAGTGATATAATACAGGAAGGAAGGCAGATAGCTAGTGAACGGGTAATACCATATATCGATCAGAGACAACTTGTATTGTCTAGTTTTCATAGTGAAATCAATGAAATGGCCATAATTGGATAGCCAAGTTCTGAAACTAAAAATACTTAAGGCTAACAATTGTGCGTACACATTCGAGTAACATCGATGAAACGAAATTATAATACTTAAAATAACTTTTAAGATTTTTTTTTGCAAAGTTTTTACAGACGACTTAGAGAGAGATTCGTGTCCCCTGGAATGCGTAATAATGGATTTTACAACAAATTGGAATGGATTAAAATCAACCAAACACGCTTTTCTTATAAATAACGTTTAATGTCATTACAATCTGTTAATTTTTTTTAAAGTCAATTTATTGTTTAGTGAAAAAAAGTCCACATTTGAAGCAAATGAATAAATTAGAAGTTTGTGTACTAGTAATAGAAAGATCTGGATCAGTATGAAAGTGTGGAATTAGACAGTGCTGATTTTTTCTAGCATCGTTTGATTTCTTGCCCAAGAACTAGGCCAATAACTGGACTTACAATTTCATTGGTAACTTAAATTGGTTCCCATTAAATACATTATTCTACTAATTGATGAAAATTATTAACTTCCGCTCTTTAAAGACTATTAAATAGTATTTTATGATCATGGTATAGAATGGTAATTGTAAATTACGATAATAGTATATTATGACTATAATAGTCAAATGATAATGATTTGTTTAAATTAATTTATACAAAAAAAAAAAGAAAAGAAAAAAGAAAGAGATATTTTACTATCTCCTTCTACCAGTAAGAGAAAGTACTGTAATCGTATCAAATGATGTCACCGGAAGCACGTATTAAAGTCGGAAGTCGTTCATAACTAGATTTTTTCCTTTCTTTCTCTGCCAATAAAAGGCAATTGTAATTGTGACAAAATGTTTGGTTTTTGGGTTTACTTGGAAAATTGAAGTCTTTTTGTCACTTGTTAAAACAAAAAGAAATAATTCACATTATTTAAAAAAAAAAAAAATACATTATCCTTTAACGTTAAAAACATAAACTGCGGTATAAGAAAATTGTGTACAAGAGATTTTATTGAACAATATTGATTTAAGTGGTATATTAAAAGTTAAACACATTCACAAATTATTATTTGAATTGCAAATTACTTACTTTTTTTTTATCCTACAACTACTTGCAGCTAGTTGTTCTAAAATACTAACTGTTTAAGATTAATGTCTACAACTGCTGCATTCCTACCTAGTATCATACCATTTCGTGCTTTAATTTGTATTGTATATCATACGCAATGGTACAGCTAATTTAAATAATTTAATTGTATGGTATCTAAAAACTATTGGACACAATTTTAAATTCTCTATTTTGTTTAAGTGAGTAAGATATGAGAGATAAACCAACTAATTAGGATAGACATTAAAGCTTCTAGCTTCTGACCTGCACGCTTAAAAATTGAACAAACGTATTTGCATTTGGATTGGTTATTCTTTTATTGTTATTGTGTCAAATTTTGGTTATGCATTATATTTTTACTTTAATATTATTATTAATGTGTTTAATTTATTCTTTGTTTTTACGTTGGCTTAGACTGGTTTAATTTTCATAACGTTTTGTTTCTTATTTGAAACAAAGAGGGGCGTTTTCCCTATTAAAATTAAAAGGGGGTCATCTTAATAGGTCTGTTCTTTACAGGGAAGGTTGATTAACCTACAGTTCATGAGCAGACACTATCAAAAGATCGTGAAGGAAAAAGCTTCTCTATTTGCTGGCATCGCAAATGAATATAGGTCCTCAATGGCGGCATTGCTTTGAGGAAGAAAACCCGCTCTGTGTTTCAATAATGAAGGTGTTACAAATAAGAACCAAGAAAGTAGTATAATGCAGTTATTTTTTGCATTACAAAATTTTTATTAATAAAAATATTACCATAACATGGCAGTAGGTACTTTAATCCAAAAAGTAGGGAACTACAAATATCTACAAATAACCACAAAAGTGGGTAACTTATCAAAATAAGAATTGTTAAAGACTGATGTCTCCACTTACTTTTGTTATTACTATCTCTTTCAATAACGAACGAAAAAATTGCAATAAATAATTTCTCTAAAAAAGGATAACACAAATCCTGAATAATAAAAACTATTTAGAATATGGAGATTTTCAACATTAAAGTAAAACACCTTTTCATAGGGACACCACTTCATGACAGAACTAAACCGAATTCCACGACGTACCATCTCCAGTATGTGACAAGAGAAAGTTAAATCCATCTTCAGTAGAAACGGACTATATTATGTAAATACTACTTCTTTTGTTCAAATACTGGAATATTTTAATATGGAATAAAGATATAACGAACAGTGCGTGTTAAATGACCGTTAAATTATAACAGTTATTAATTAAAGCAACGCTAACTCAACGTTAATTTAAAATTATCTGTAGTTATGATTGAATAATTTTACATTATGCTGATCAGTTGGTGTGTACAGTGTGCGCGCCGTGCGCGCGTATTAATATAAGGTTTCTCACACGTGATTTACATATCTCCGCGTGGGAGGAGGGGGAAGATGGCTCGTGCGGTCATTCAGTCAGCACCGCACTTTCCCCAGTTCGGACTTGAAGGCGCTCCGTTGCAATACCTTCCTCCTACTGACGAAAACAGGTGTTTAAACAAACAATATCATACAAGAGTTTGTTTACATTAACTCGCAATACCTCCTCTTATTGACAAGTTCAAGGACAAACAATATATTTTAAACAAACAACAAGAGTTTGTTTACATTAACTCGCAATACCTCCTCTTATTGACAAGTTCAAGGACAAACAATATATTTTAAACAAACAACAAGAGTTTGTTTACATTAACTCGCAATACCTCCTCTTATTGACATGTTCAACAAACAATGTAGTTCAAACAAACAATACCATACAAGAGTTTGAATTAGCTCTCCAGCAATGGCTAAAATTGATACATAATCTTAGAGCATACGATATAGTGCATGCATTTTTATCCATATGTTACATTATTATTTTTTAAAATAATTTTGTATGAATTCTTTTCGCTAACAAAGTGCAGCATTAATTTGAAATGATCCTCCAGATCTATGGTTTTTACTTGTGCAAAGGAGTACACCAGAATTTCTAAACTATTATTTGCAAAACTAGCCGACCTAATGCGTATGATCAAGCCCTGGCAAAAGAATCAAATGTTACAATCTGAAAATAAGGAAATTCTCATAAACTTAGCCAAGATTAGGCTCTTTTATCATTTTTCTAAAACACTACGCGCTAAGTATTAGATCTAAGATTAATTACCCAAACCAGCCATAAATGTAGAATGTTATAAGACGAAACTAAGGAATTGGTAGTAAAACTAGCAAAGATTTTCTATTTTTTCCCTTTTTTCTGCCCTGCGGCTTGCAAAACAAGCCGACCTAATGTGTATGATCAAGGTCTGGCTTGAGAATTGAATGTTGCGAACTGAAAATAAGGAAATTCTCATAAAAGTAGCCAAGATTCGCCTTTATTACCATTTTTCTGAAACACTACGTCCAAACTATCAGATCTAAGATTAGTTATCCAAACCAGGCATAAATGTAGAATGTTAGAACCAAAGCTACGGAATTATTAGTATAACCAGCAAAGTTTTCTAATTTTTTACTCTTTTTTTTCTGAACTGCTTCTTGTAAAACGGAACTAGGGGTTCCATAATTTAGTTATTTAATTGAGATCCTATCATGCCAGCGTAAAAGAATCGTTTGGTCAAAAGCGATATAACAAAAAGTGCTAGACACAGAATAGATTCACTATTTTCTTGAAAACGGTATCAACGCTTCAACAGCCACAGACAGATCTAAGTTACAGAATATTCAGACCATATTAAATAAGAAACAGCACTGGCAGACTGTCTGACAGACATGAGCTTAGTGAATTAAATCGCTAAAATTGATTAGTTCCGAAGTGATATAAGTAGGTACGAAGCGAACATGGCAATTCTTGTTTTTTGCCTCGCTAAGATAGTTTTTGTTTTTTCTTAATATATTTTCCTATTATTAAGAGGCATATATACTTTTAATTAGTATTTTTTTCAAAAAAAGTATTATCAAAAATGGTGTTAAGGTGGGAGAAACGGGACGAATTTATGTATCAACTCAATAATTACATAATACACACCGAAAGCATATACCTTACACTCACTGTCTAAAATTTCGCAGCTTAGACAGCGATAGGTGCACTTTTAGTGAACACTTTTAGCATTAGAAATGCATTATTACAGCGTTGCAGCTACGTAGTAATGCATGAACTCTCTTGGAGGCCAGTAGACACTCACTTTTTCATGTAATTGTTCCGATCTTGAAAATGTGTTAACCTTATTTTTATTTTTATCAAAAATAACCGTTTTGATAACCCTTGGAAACGATGTTTTTTTTTATTTTTATTTTTAAATTATGTGTGAATTCATACATTAATCCTCTAAGAACGGAGAAAACTAAATACAAACAGAGCCGGCAACGAATTATTGGTTTTATTAAATTAATATATTTAAAGAATGAAGAGAATATGTCAATTTGTGAACGTCGATTGTGTCAGAAAATACATTACATAATTTTTATCAAAAAGTTAATAAATTTGATAGAATAAGATTAATGTATAATTAAAGATCTTTCCCTTTTCAAGCAGTTTCATTTTAAACTTCAATCGAACAAACTAAATTAAATACGGAAGAACTTAAATGTAAATATATTGCACTGTTCTTCTACGTAATTGGAATAAAATGAAAAATCTTTTGCATTGGTTCTGGTAATGCTAAATTTTATGCTCTGCCTAGAAAGAAATATTTGTTTTCTATTAAAGGCAAAGGTCTATATTCCATTGATTCCTTAAAATAATATGCAAGCTGCAATTTATATTTCTTTATATAAAAAAAAGAAACACTCAGAACTTTGAATTTTCTTTTGTGAATAAAGATAATTGGCATTCGCTTTGATAATGATTCTATTTGAATCTTGCAAATCAAGTTAATGATAGAAAGAAATACACAAAAACAACTTATTGTATATTCTTTGATATCTTAATTAATTTCATTGACAAGGAGAATTACAGTTTTATTTTTTGCTTATTTCGTTGAAATAATTTATATTTATAATTATTGGAATGGAACATCTTCGGTCATGACTACTTTGAATGTAAAATTTATAAAAATAAGCTTTTTTAGAAACAGGAGACATCAATTTCCTTACTTCATACAGAATTTTATTAGAATATTTTACCAATCCATAACATGAGGGTTAAACTTCACTAATGTTCTGTACTCCTCATGTTCTAATATACTGTTTGTCTTTAATTTCTGTTTTACATTCTTTAGTAAATTTGTATGAATAGAGATTTATAAGGCTTCAGAGAGGAGAACAAAGATTTACAACTCTTTCAACTTTTCTCGATTAAACCGGATGACTTTTCTTGCGGCCTGTGAACCCTGCTAGCCTTAGACGCCTTCTTAAAGTGAAATTCACCGAAATAGCCAGTACGTATCGTTTGGTCCAGAACTTCTTCCTTCAATTTTTCTGAAAAGGTACACTGTCTTTTGACAACTTTTCACTCAGTTTTAGGATGTTGTTTTCAAAAAGTTTTTGTGGCTTGTCAGGTTCTTTTTTTTATTTAGAATTAGTTCTTTTTGTAATTTTACTATAGCTACTACTTTATGTTAATTGTTCTTCTGCTTTCTTCTCTACTAGTTTTGTGTTTTGTAGCTTGTCTTTAAGAAAGACATATTGTTTACTGCCAGTCATAAATTCTTTAAAACAGTTCAAAGTGTTGCCACAGATATTGCCTTAATTTAATTTGCCCAACATGATTGAGGGTGAGACCGTATCGAAGGACCAACTCAAGTCACAGAAGGTTGCAGTATACTTTCGGCTCTTCTTGTAGGTCATCTAAGGCGTTTAATGCAACAATTCTTCTTTGTATCTGTATGGAGATTGCTCACAATTGTATTGTTTTTCTAAAAACGTTTAAATAGTTATTTAACAACTGCTGTATTATTTTTTATTCTATTCCTCTATAATTTTCGAATCGATTTGCATCCCTTTTTCTCAGCAGACACAATTTTAGTTATATTTTAGGAAAATAACTAGCATTGATAGTTTTCTTCATCGGATTTGTTAATAGTGCTGAATAAGAATGTATCGATTTATTTACAAACGTTAGAGAAGATTAGATTTACTTTTAGAATTCAAAGATGAATCAACGAAGTAATATTGGACAGTTAACAGTACCAACTAGCGTATATACATTAGAAATCAGATTCAAGACGACTGCAAATTAAGAATTTGTTGATAACGAACCAAGAGATGTGTTTCACCTAACTGACATACATAGTCATTCGGTGTGCACAAAATATGTTCACATCTCCATAACACGGCCACAACTTTTACATTTCTCTGTAGCTACTTAAATTACATACATTTTACACGACTAAAAAAATTTAGTAGTAAAATTAACAATTAAAAAAAGCTACCAAATTTTGTTTTTGGTTCTGTTGAAACAAACAAGTTGGACAGCCAAACACTCTGAAACTTTGGATTTTTTTTTTGCTAGAAAAGTGGATTAAGCTATTTTAATTGCAGTTATACTAAAAACGATTCACATCGTCTTGAAGACGAACCAGACTATTTTCAGAGTAATGTTAAGTTAAATTTGTTTTTACATTTATTTAAACTTACTTGAATTTTAAACTTTGCTCCAAAATGTATATGTTATAGCTAAAACCTAATAGAACGTTAATGTTAAACAGAAACGTTTGAACGTGTCAGTTTTGGTTGCCATTCAATATTCCAACTAATTGTTAAGTTTACAGCAATTGAACTAGACGAATCCTGCGCTACTTCTTATTACCATTTCCTCTACATTATTTTAATACTCTACCACATTAATGAACTGAAGTTAATTGAATTTCATACTTAACATTTATTTCAAGTTATAATACTTATTCCACATTTGCTCCCAAACGATCAAGTTGTAGCTAGCTAAAAACTTATAGAATGCTGAAACGTTAAGAAATGCTATTACTTTTGCTTACAACAGTCCAGAAAAATTCATTTTAGATCAGTTCTGGAGGAAGCATCTCTAAGGTGCCATTTCACTGAACAGTAATAAAATAATGAAATAAAAACAAATATGTGGTATTAATGAGAATCAAACTAAATTTCCAATTTGAAAATAAAGTCACTTGTCTGGAAGAGCGAATCTGTTAATAGATTTCTTCATAGCATGCTCAGATGAAGGCTTATCGCTTTTCTTTGGAATTCATTGTATGAAATTAATTTTAAGGAAGTGTTCTAGGATGGCTCGCTTACCTCAAAAGTACTTTATTATAGTGAAGTCTAATAACATTAGTTATAGCGAAGTCAACCAACATTTATTTATTATCATTAATGTTTTACAAGAACATTTGTTTCTTCCAAGCCTGAAGTTCTGTACAATAAATAATTACACAAAAAAACTACCAAAGAAAATACAAAACAGAACAAAAAGTAATCGCTTCTAATGTAACAAATACGAAACTAGAATCAATTTTAAGCTGGAAAACACTATTATTAGATTGAAAAAGATTACAAAAATAGTAATATAAAGTGAATATTTAGTATCTGAGACTATATCCTATAATACTTAAACAACTCCATCAAATTAAACTAAAATCAGCCAACGTTAAGTACTATACCACTAATGATGTAAAGTAAATCAAACAAATTCTAAAAAAAAAAAAAAAATAGAAATAGTATGAAAAAATAAATGCGTATTTCAGTCATGATATTTATTTAATGTCCCGAGCTTTCGACCTAGGGAAAAGATCATGTTCAGGACTATAGAACATATTTTACAATGTGATTACAATAATTGTATTGAACTTAATTTGTGTATAAATAATGTAGTTTACAAAAATGAATCACAACCAAACACATAAAACCGATCATACTCAATTCGAAAGCAAACAATACAAAGGATACACCAACTTAACAATAACCATGTAAAAATATCATATAGACATTAAGGTAAATCATAGGTAGAAATCTCGGCACAAATCAATAAATATCATGACTGAAATTGGCATTTATTTTTTTTTTCATCCTATTGAAATAATGAATCAGTCACCAAAAATAATGAACAGTAAAAATAGTAATAAGAGTTTTAAAAAATATTATTAAATGCATTCAACATTCCTGGCTTTACAAATATTTAGTTTACATACTTTAAATGCACACAATTAGATAAATAAATAAAAAGAGTCTAGTCAGAGAAAAACAGGTGAGTATTTAAACCAGAATGTTTTGTTTGTTTTACACTTCTTGCCAAATGTTGTTTAAAACGTGTTAAGTTCTAATTAAAATCTTTTAAGGTTTTAAATGTTTTTTGTTACAGCCAAAATTCCTATTCATACTTGAGTTTTAATGCCTTGAAGCCGAACCAAATCAAATCTCAGAGCAATGTTCAGCTAAATTTGGGCATGTTTTACACTTATTTAAACTTGGCTCTAAAACGGTTATGTGAAAGAACGTTTCACAATAAAGAAAGAACGTTTGAATTTACTAGTTTTTTGTCACTCAAAATTTCAACTAATTGTTGAGATTAATGCACTTGAACTGGACAAATCCCGTGCTATTTCTTCATCCCATTTTCTCTGGGTCATCTTAATACTCTACCTACTCTACCACATTAATGAACTCTAGGTAGCTATTTATTATTTTTTTGAAATGAATTTAATCCGAAAATCGTCACAATCGTTTCGCTTACTCTTAATAGTTAGAAAGAGAAAGTAAAAACAAGTAGAACTAACTGATACACAGCGCTCAATTTGTGAGTGTATTTGCTAGACAGTGCATGTCATGCGTGTATGCCGAAGTATGTCAACGGTGCCTCTTCTACCACTACTTCTCTTAAACTACAAGTAATTTTCCTTTCGTACACTTTCTCAAATAATTTCAACAAATCCGCAATTTCTATGTCCTTTTTATTAAAAATAAAATAAAGAAATAAAATGTGTCTCCATTTGATTCATTAAACCTGCTTAGTTTATTCTTAATAATTTTTAATATCTATAGTGTTTAATATATATGTAAGAAAAGAGATTTTACCTAAGCATTAGACCTAGGGACCAACCTCACCAACATTGTTCAATATTTAGAGGATGTGCTCCTTGTGCGTAGGTTGCGATAATTCCAGGCGTATAAAGAGATACCTTAACGTATGGGACTCAGTAGCCCCATCATCTCTCAAATTTGATATCTCTTACTACTTCCTAAGGAGATACTTGAAAAACAACATGAAATAATTAATTCCCAATAACTTTCTCTTCCCCTTTTTACCGTATTAGATACTTGGCGAATAGTAGTTGGTCTAAGTCTTTCTAATACTGGAAGGCTAGTACGAGTAACATCATTTATTACAGGTTCTACGTGAGATGGATTGTTTATATTGATGTTTTGTTCAATCAACTTTTTTTTTTCAATCATAACTAGTTAATTATTGCTTACAGGAAAAGAAAATAAATAAATTTTCACTTAAAAACAATTGAGGAATACATTTCTGAGTTGAAAATTATAAGTTCCCACATGAAATAAAAGAAAATGATATCTGTATCTTGCTTCTTGCAACAAAAAACAATCAGTCGTTTCTTTTTGGATTTCTAACAAAAAACTAAATTGAATTATTATAATTAATATTTTTTAAGTCTTGTTTTTACCTTCGTTTCCGCAAAAAAATTCAATATTTTTATAGTTTGGATCACCCACTGAATATAAATAATCTACATACTCGTATATTCTGTGACCAATATCGGTACAGCAGTTTTTGGGTAAAAAGAACGTTTAACAACCCATTCAATTAAGTGATACTGTCATGTTTTTTAAATATTAAACAGAAGGTATCGGTAGAACTGGCTATTTTTTATACAGATAATTCTATACTTTTATTTTGAGATAATAAAGTTCCATATCATCTATGTCCGATTTTCAACCTCATTTTTTTTTAAACAATAAAAAAGCATTTTATAATGTTTAAATGCTTCACGAATTTCTCTCGTATCTAATCTGCTGTGATTTATATAATCTTATCTCCTAGAACTAAAATAAATATGATTACTACAATTAAAAGAACATTTCCCATGAGATGAAGATGTTATTTTACCAATTATTAAATAAGATGATAATGGTTTTAAAGCTGAAAATAAGGAAAATAATGCAAAAAGTTTCGAAATTGAAACTTAATCCCTCGCTACATTTGTTTTGTTTTGCTTTTTTACTGTGCAGTAACCGGTCAAACCTCTTAGTTCTGTTTTCTTTTTTAGCTTTTTTTCTTTTCCTTCAATTTTACTAAATAAAACGCAGTGGCAGTGCTTTGCGTTCAGGATACGGAACACCTAGAGTTCAGAGTCCAGATTGTCGCTCTTAATTTCTGGCAGAAAGAGTCTTTACTCACAGAATTGCTGTTCCAGATGACATTGAAATAAATGCTGTATAATAACTGTAACTAGGCAAACCGTAATTAGGCAATCTTTTCACATTTGCTGAAACTTTATCTAGGTTAGGCTTTTCTTAAAAAACAAGTTACTGCTGATACTATTTAGTAACCGCACTCTCTCTTACTGCTTACTAAAAAAACACTTTGGTGAACACTTACACATACGTATCTCTCATACCAAATATTGGCATTTTGAATCCTAAAATTTCTTTAAAAACATTGCGTTTTGCGTAAGGTTCAATTCATAACGACGTGTGGTGATGGCTGCATAAAATTATTGCTCGTATTATAATCACAACTCGTCAAGCCGCTATCATTTCCGTGGTTTCCAAATAAAAGCGACTTAGTGTAACATACGCAGATAGCATAGCAAATTTATGCAAATCTCTAGTGATTTTTTTAATCAAAATTACCAAAATTATTAAAATATATTCTGTAAAATCTCACTTGATACGCTGATACTACCCCAGTGATGGGGAGTGGATGAGAGGTTGCGGATCTACTAGCGTGTGTCCGTGGGACGGTAAGCAGAACCTGCACGGTCAATTTTATTGTCAGCATCCGTTGAATGATTTACCGGAAATCTGATCAATACCCCATTTGGTATTCTAATTATTGCCATTATTATTAATGGAATAACTTTAACAATTATTAGTTTGATCGTATGTGACTGGGTTCGGCAACCTTCATTTAGCTATAAAGTTCATTACAGATAATGCATTTTCAAAAATTTTAAAAACAAATGTAGTTGTTTTTCTTTTTTAATAAAGCAGCGTCCTGCAACCGTGCTTTGGGATGTCCTCCATTAAGAATAGATTGAGCTGCAGTGCACTACGACCAACATAAATCTATTGAGCCCTACAATCAGGAGACTTCTCACCCCACAGCATCCTCCAGCATCTTTAGGAAATTTCTAGGAAGAACGGCGGAAGACGGCACTCAGTAATCACCAGTCGACGTGCTAAAATATCCTTGCCCTCTAATATCTCTCAATATGATCTGATGAAGGCTAACCGAAATTAAAAGAAACTGGATAGATGCTAATTCAAATTCAGTTTCATTTTCAGGGAAGTCGCAAGTTGAGAATAACTACTGCCTAATGCCAACACTCTTTTCTCGTCTTAATACCTCCAGAGAGTTACATCCTCCTTCATCAACAATTATAAAGTCGTCAGATAGCCAACTTGAAATGTGACAAAGAATGAAAGTCATGCTCAAGTCTCCCATTTGCCAAATCTTGGAGTAAAAATGTTTAATAAATTAACTATTTTAAAAAATCATGGCACACCTTTCACCAAGAAAAAAACAAAAAACAACAATTATTCCATTATTATTATTATGCCATTATTCCCAGGATCATTAGTACAGGACCCGATTTAGCATATAAAAGGAAGAAATGTTAATCATATTAATGGTGCAATTAGTGACATGAATATTATATATTGTTTAGCTTTAACAAATGATTCTGCGTAAAATTACTCTATCTAATTTGAATTAAACGGATGGTGTGACTGGCAAATTCTAACAAAAAGTCTATTGAGCTACTTATAGTTTAAGTAAATGTTTGATTCAGAATGAAATTTAGTTCTTCCTTATAAAACAAACATATTAACTTAAAATTTTCATTACTTTATGCAGATGTCACCTGTCTGACTGCTTTATTACAACTGTAATTTTGCCCAATTGATTTTATTGTCAGAGTCTTTCTTTAGAAATAAAAAAAAGCCGATAAGCGTAATGAAATTATCTAATACATTTAAATAAAAGGTTCTTTTCACTTTATTTTCATAAAAATGTAATTTAAAAAAACTTGTTTTGTCCAGTTTGGAGGCGTCCTCTTTGACTACCGTAGAACGCCGCTCTATCCGTAATCACTCTTCCTCAAATTTGTGATTCAAATAAATCTCTTAATATTATGTAACTTGCGAAATAGTCACTTATTCTCAACGGACACTTTAAAATGGAAACTTAACTTGACACTTCTCTGATAACCTCCAAAATAATTTTCTTAGAAATCTAAGTATTAAAAGCGATAGGCCATTACGTGTAGTCTAAGTAGTTTAAAGAAAATCGTTTGTCTTTACATTGCTAGAAATCGCTGAAAATGAACCTCTTAGCGGATTCACATTTAATCAATGGTACCTCAGTTTTGAGTAATGAGGGCTATTTTCTCTTACAGTTAACCAACTCGGGACCTCATAACGAACAATTATGATCGGATTTCACTTGAATCCACCTAACCTGTTAATCCATTTTTAGGACCACTCAAAATGGATTTCCACATGAGTTGAAGGAAATCCACAACTAAGGCTAACGATTGATGATTGGCTAAGTAAAAAGTTCCACTAACGACTAAATTAGTTGTAGCTTATGATTTATGACTTATCTAACTTAAGTAAACGATTTTTAGTTCGATTCAGTCAGTGACTGAAAGAAGTTCTCTGAGACACCAGTCGATTCATTATGAGAGTGAAGTGATCCACTTTGCTCATTATTTTTTACCATCAGGTTTTGTGCAACAGAAAGTACTCCAAAATTATTCGTAATGTAGATCAAGTTTGTTGAAGGATTGAGGGATGAACGTTACTCATAATAATGTAAGAAGTTGATTAAATGTATGTAGTAAAAAAAATGACCCAAATCACTCAAAATGTGGTGTCACATAGGTTCAATTTAAATGAAAAGGTTTAATTTCACTTGTAAGAAAAAACTGAATTCACAAATTTAAAGTAATAACAGAGATAGAACACCCATTTATTAGTTTGTCTGTTAAAAAATCCACAACTAAGGCTAACGATTGATGATTGGCTAAGTAAAAAGTTCCACTAACGACTAAATTAGTTGTAGCTTATGATTTATGACTTATCTAACTTAAGTAAATGATTTTTAGTTCGAAAACTTAAGTTGAATTGATCGTTTTTCAACACAAATTCTACCTGTAAGACTAATCTTTACTGGTTAGAATAATCAACCTAATTTAGTCGTAAGGATGCGAAATTAACAAGATTAAATTTTGCCCAAAACTGTGGTAAGTAATAAAAAAAGACAATATCAAGATCTCAACAGAAATTTTAGAGTTATTCTTGATGTTCTTACGAATTTTCCATTTTTAAAATTGAGAGGAATAAAAACGAACATAATTGAATATGTATTAGCAATATAATATCACCGGTTTCCTTTAAACATAGAAAACAAAATGTTAAAATTATAAGTAACTGCATTTAATTTTCAAAAATCATCTCATCTTCTAGCAATGCCGGTTATTTCAGCTAGTAACGTTGCATACATTGTGGTAAAATTGTAGAATTTGCTGAAATTACAAAACAAAAACAAAGACAAAAAAAGTGAAAACTGGAAACAATTCCATCAGATTTCAGCCATTTTCAGTTTACTGGGTGGGTTCTTGGGAATAATTAAATGAACGTTATGGATCCACAAAAATACAATCAGTACAAAAGAATACAGAAAAAGATAAAAGTGTTTTTAAGAAAATCGCAAAAAATTGATTCAGTTAAGTGGATTTCCGATCTGATAAGTTTTGCCCTTTACCTTATTACAATGTTCTTTAGTAGCATCTAAACCATATATGTATAAAATCCACATTTGAACACTCACTTAACTTTTCTTAATCCAAGGATTACAAATTATCAAATTTGTTATTATCAATAACAAATTATCTTCTAAGATTGAATTTTACTGAACTTTGAGGTGTCTTCAAATTTGATATGGGTCTGCTGCAGGACACATTAGAGTAAAGCATAACTTCACTCAGCTTACCCAAAAAACACAGTCGACCAGAACTTCATTTCTTAAGGTATTTTTTCTCCCAAATATCTAAAATGTGACAGACCAACATGGGTGTTGAATAAAAACATCAAATTTAAAAAAAAAAAAAAAAAAAATATTAGAGCTGTTTTCTTGCTAAAAAATCAAAAAAATCGAATAAATAAAGACCTTATCAACTATTTAAAAGTAAAGTAATGCGGGCTTACATCCAACTAATTGAGTGTAGCAGAAGGAGATGGTTAGAAAACGTACTTTGTATTGATATGTTCTCATATTAAACAATTCAAATCAACGCTTAGAACGGGAACGGAATCCGTACAACAGTACATCTTAGCTTTGTGGGCCTTGCCTCTAACCACTCGGCAATCGTGGCGCCTTATCAATTTCTTATTCAGCGGTTTCTAAAACGAATTTCTGCTGATAAAAAAAATCCGAAATCCGCGCATTACTTCCTCTTAAGATTGCAAGGAAAAAATTATATGTACTTCTTATTATTTAATAAGTTCTGAGAAATTTGAGAGTAATGTTCTATTGTTATTAGCGAGGTATTTGAAGTGTAATTTGTAGATGAACCTCTTTTAGTTAAATAAAAAAAGAAGAAAAAGCAGCTGAAATCTCTGTCAAGCCTTAGAGTATTGGATATTAGTTAAGATGTGCTTATCAAAGCACGATTATAAATATGCGCCACTTACCGCTAGCGTATCGCCTAGACGTGGTCAGCGAGGTGACAAGTTTTGGGGCACTGTGACTATAGCAAGTATCCAGTTGGACTGAATGTCCGCAGAGACACTGGGGCTGCCGCAGGAAAGTAGGTCCGTACCCTCACCTCGCCCAGTTTTTGTATCCCCGCTCCGGGCTACAGATCTCCCAGTGCTAACCTTAATCACTCAACAATCTAACATCAATTAACCAGAAGTGAACTTCATTGAAAGTTAAGTAACTGGTACATCATACTACTTGTGGTACCTAGAGCCGCGCTGCTTAGGGTGGCAGTACCTTTTTATATGTGCTTCATTGAACAAATGTAGGAGATAGATGATAATAATTACTGTGATCATTGTATGAAGCACGCTTATGGTTGCAGTTCGCCTAATAACTGGAATATGTAAACGTTATAGCATTGCACTACCTGGAAGCTTGCTTTAGTGTACCATTATCTTAACTGGTCGTACTATATTGTACTTTAGAGGCGCCACCGTAGCCGAGCGGGTTAAGAGGCGAGACCTGCAAAGCTAATATGCATTGTGGTACTGGGTTCGATTACCGGTCTAGGCCATGGATTTCATTTAATGGTTAAATGAGAAATAGTAAAGTACGTTTGCTAATCGCCTCCGTCCACGACATCTAGTAAATGGTAGTTGGATGTTAAGCCCCGCCTGAAAAAATAGGCGATTACTTTACTTTTATATTGTACTTTGTATTGCACCTAGGAGGCATGCACAAAGTTGCAATATCCCTTGATGTAAATTTAAATCATTTGATAGTATACTGATTGTGGCAGTTTAGAAGTAGTATTGTAGTTTACCTTAATACTGAATCAGGGGCAATTAGAATGACCACGCTCTAATATCAGTTAAAAAACAACCAGCTTTTAGTTAACATACAGGAATATATTTAAATCGAACAGAAGCCTACAGTTCTGTGTTATCAAACAATTGAAGAAACTGATATTGGTTAATGTTTAATTCTTTGGCTAAATTAAATGTTTTACTTTTTACTATGAATTACTTTATATCTGCCCTTTCTTAATCTATCCTATTTCTATACTGTTATGTGAGATCCTTCAGCAGCGAAATATTCATTCCACTATTTCCTGATTCCCATCCCTTAAAATGACAATTTTTTTTCTTTTTCCTGCTTAGCTTCGTCAACATGAAAGCCATCAATAAGATTGTGTATAAAATCTGCTGACCAAAAGTGTCAGTTTACTAAATACATTATTTAGTTTTTTTGTTTTTGTTTTTGTAATTTTCTCGAAAACAGTTCATCAAGTTTGTTGAAAACGACTAACCTTTACCATTGGTTTGAAACAGAAGTGTTTTCTTTGTTTTATTGTAATAAGTTAAGTAGAAACTCATTGATATTTTACGTGTTGTAAATCTCAATTCTCAATATGATTTCTTATATCGTCTATTCAGTTAAATAGCCAATCGTGCTTGTTTGTAATTCATTTTCATGAAAATTGATTTTAAGAGAGGTAACTACTAAAACGATACGATTTTATTACAGTGAACCAATGTTAAATACAACTTACATTTTCATACTAGATTTTTTTTATTGTAAACATTTAAAGTTTTTAAAAAATGTATAAGTCGGAACTATGAAAAATTTTAGTAAGAGAAAGTCGTGTGAGTAGTCACACTCCAGATAAACACAGACAGGAAAACAGTTCATGCAAAGAAGAAAGTAGGAAAATTAGTCATTTGTATAATGTATGCAAACTATGTTAATTTTCAAGTATTTAATATATTTTTTTACTTTTATTATTGAAATATTTAAAGATCAACTTTTAATTTCCACAAAATCTGTTTTGATTCTTTGACAAGGCTTTCTTTTATTCGTCATATTTGTTCTGTGAGATCTTAATCTTTGTTACTTTTTTGGACACTAGGTAATTTAGCCTATTTAGGTAACAAAGTAATACCTCATGTCCAATTCACCAGAATTCCAGTAATCACAATTTTTAATGATACCTTAGTGTATGAAGAAAATAGAATTGTTCTGTTTGCGTACAAAAAAAATCGGCAGTTTAAGAGACAAATTTAAGGTTGCAGTTCCCATAATATAATAGAGATGATTGTTCTATATAATTTTATTAATAGTGGAACTTATGACGAATATTGTTGCATTTTCCAGAGAACCGTCACCGAATACCTTTTCCTTAAAAAAATAAAATAAAAATAATACTCGTTCGTGAATTTATAGTCATTCTCTACAACTGAGTATGAAGTAACATCAGTTTCCTAAATAAACCTTGTACATGCATTCAATGTAGTACTTTGCCGTTATACATAAAACTGCGTGTGGAGAATTTCACAAGGTTCATTAACTCATGTCCCGCACCTGTATAATATTAATGTACAGTCAAAGCACATGTAGAATTCCATGTTTGAAGAATATGGCAACATAAAAATCACAAAAATAAAGAAGTCTTACAGGTTAACTGATTTCAACCGAAACCTTAGTATCGGAAAAACAGAATACCAAATACAACATCTCGCACCCATAAAACAGACACTCACTTACTGACTAATAATAATATTAATATTTATTTTTGAAAGATACTTACAAAAAAAAAAATAAATAAAATTATTACACATAAAATATTATTTTTATATTTATGTTTTGACGTCCTTTGAATAAGAAAAAATATGTCCTTTACATACAGTCTAAGAGTTAGGACGCTCTTTTTTCTATTTCCAAGGACCTCAAAATATGTACAACTCTATTTCGAACTTATGATACTCAAAAGAGTATCCCGAATTCAAATCTAGCTGCTGACCCTTAGATTTTTCTGTTCCTAGGAGTTTCTTACAGCTCACTCTTTGGTGGCCGTGTGGTATGTAACGAGAAAAAAATTAATCTATTCAAAGTGAACTTAAGACCCTTTTTTTTAAAATAGCATTTCAAAATAAATTAAACTACAATACGTGAAAGTCGTAAATTTGTTTTACTCGTACACTAGGCTTCTCTGGACAAGGATATTTAGAACTCAATTTTAGAAATGGTTCTAAAGCCATGTTTAGAGTGCAATTTCTTTTATTATTATCTGTTACCATTCACCAAAATAAACAAAACTTTCAAACTATTTGTCTATGCATGCCTAGTTACAATAAACAATATTACATTATCTAGAGTGACAGGCCTATATTTGTATGCTCAGCATGTAAGAAAATTTTATGCCACAAGAATACAAATTGGTGACTGGTCATACAGTTGTGTCCTGCAACGAGATCTTGCGGTGAATCGAGTAACTACACAGAGTGTTAGATATTAATGACAAATTCTTATTCGCAACATTATTAAATAAAAAGTATTTATACATTAATCATTTTTCCTTATTCAATATTCAATAACAAAATAATAATATTAATAATTAAGAATTTTATTCATTTAAAGGCATAACAGTCACATTGATGACTAAACACTACTTATGAGGGTAGAATTCACCTATGCAACACACAATTCGAGTACATTTGTTCCTTTAGAATGAATATAAAAATTAAAAGTTGTAGGAGTACATAGTAGACAAGGTGTTGACATTAATTTTCCACAAAATCAAGACTTTTTGTCTTTTCCTGGCTCTGAATAATTGCGACTAATAATTAAGATATTTGTATATACCTTTAACTCTTGTATATCTAGTGGAAGTTTTGTGATCCTGAAAATTTTCGAAATTGAGTTTTTATTTAAATTATGTTTCGGGTCCCAAGATTAAATGCTTTTAGCGTGGGTTCTGTACAAGTGTTGTGTGAAAATGGCTACAATGATTTTTTCCCCTTTAGCGCAAAGTGGATTAGCCACTTCTTCAGGGATCTGGCGTCCCAAGGGAAGCCCAGTCTTACAGCAGGAACAAAATTTATTCTCAAAACCCGGACACAGCCATCAATGTTCCTTGAGCTCTTCTCATTAATTTGTATACAATGGCAAGTGTTCCCTTTTATTTTCTCTTTCACCTTCAAATTTCTCATGCTACTCTCTCAACAACTTACAGGCCTATGGTAACTATAAGCTAACTTTTCTCTGACCTAAAGAATATCCGAATCAATGCCGCTCCCTTAAAAGTTCTTACATCTAGGTTTAAATATAACTGCTTTGTATTAACATCTACTTAGAGTATGCAAATCCTGATGTAATGTTAAAAAGAAAAGTAAAGTAATGCCTATTTTTTTCAGGTGGGCTTTACGTCCAACTATCTAATTAGGTATCGTGGACGGAGATGTCTAGCAAACATACTTTACTATAAATTTCTCATATTAAAATTTAAATAAAATCCGTGGCCTAGGCCGGGAATCGAACCCACTAACCAACACGGTACATCTTAGCTTTGCGGGCCCGCCTCTAACGGCTCGGCTATCGTGCTATCATATTTAATCTCATTGCTAAACATGAATCTTAAGGGGGGGCTTTAGATTTCTATTTGCTTCATATGATGTCAATATAGCCATTTTAACATTATTTATGTTTTCCTTATAAAAAAGACGTTGAAATAATATGTTTATTTGATTAAAAACAGATATTTATGAAAAATAGTATGGTAGAGTTAGCACAACCAATTAAACCTTAATGTCTAACTACGCTTACAGTGTCGAATCTAACAATATGGCCGCTAGTGTTGTACAGATCCTTGTAAATTCTTGTCCATTAATTGTTTAACAAAAACTTTAATAATTATAGCTTGTTTATTAAATCTTTCAGTTATATTTTGTGAATTCGTTCAGTTTTAATTAAAATTTCATTTTTCAAAATAAATTAAGAGAAGTTAAGTGTTTTTGATGTTTTCCCCAAAGTATAAGTTTAGAACAACAAATGTGTGATTGGGAATAGAAGTTGTCTCGAATTGTATAAAGGCATAAATAGAATAATTTAGAATTAGGTATTTAAACGATGTTCCTTACGTTTTTAATGATAGCTTTCTTTGATTTTCTTTTTTGTTATTAAATTACTTGTTTGGTTTAAATTTTTTGTTGAATTCTCCCTAGTTTTTTTTAGAGGAATCTTTTTTGTGAATATGAGGCCATGCATGTATTTATTCGTTCTGCTTTATTTTTTAATATTAGGCGTTTTTTTATGTTCATTCAAACTTTTGTTTACAATATAATTCATTTTTTTCAACTAAATTTTTGTTTATTATTTTTTGAAAACCTTTATTCAAATGTAATTTTAGTTTTTTAGCTTTAGTTAATTTCAGAGCATTGTCTTATTAACTATTGAAAGTATTGAGATGTGTCCTGGTATTCATGTTATAAGTGAGAATCGCTACTTGAATTCCGATGCTTCTCAAACGTAGGCACTATGTCTAAACTAAATGAGTGCCTTTTCTTTTAAAATTATGCTAAGAATTTCTCAAAGTCGCACTTTTTTCAACCAAGTAAATATATGTGTGAGCATTGGATGTTATAAAAAGAAAGATACAATACACTCAAATTAAAATCTGCCTTCGTGTGCAATAATTGTATTGGACTGATTGATACATAAATTTGCAGTTCTTTCCCCATAGTACAGACAATATTGGAAGTGGACATGGAATCAATTTGATTCCGTTCCATTGTTTAAGATAGTGGCCTAATGATGTGGGAGATCTGTAAACCCTCGTAAGACCTTTCCTGAAAAATGCGCCGGTTTTTACTGCAAAATACTCATTAAATAAAATTTGTAGAGTTTTCTCATTATTAAAAGCCCTGCTAAGGAGTTCTTTAGGAGAGTAACTGTCAAATGAATAGGTATCTTTCAATAGAACGGATAAAGATGAAACTCTCATAAAACAATGCAAGGGCTGAATGGCTAATTCATCATGTTTGCTTAGAATATCGTGGGATGACGCATTGGGTCAGTTTGTTAGATTGCTTGCTTCACATAGCAGAGTTATCACAGTGCAATGTTAATAGTCGATTTAACTGCAACATTATATTCTATGGCCGGCTAGAGTATGGACAGTCGTCAATGTTAAAATTGCTCACTTCAAAACCGACCAATCATCTTCGGATGAATGTTTCCTCGTTACATCATCATCCCTGTGGCTGAGTATCCCTTATTAAACCAGTGTACGTGAGGATGTCGAAGTTTAAGCTTAAATTCTGTTGGCACTCCATACTTCGCAACTTAAAAGAATTTTCCGCATTTAAAGATTTTCTCGCGAATGGCTTCTATGATTTTATTTCAATTTTGTATTGTGATTACATACACATAAATCTACAACTTTTACAGGAAAAAATGTTCTCAGAAATTTGATTAAAGGCAGGTAAACGGTGAGATTCCTGCTAATATAAAAATGAAATATGAAATAGGAATATGAATTTCGGAGTTTAAAGAAAATTTGTGCTTTTGGCCTTAATTTTTTTGGCGTATCGACTGCTGTAGTAACAAGCGCCCATTTGATCTTATATTTAATTTTAAGGTGAGCTTTTTTACAACTTGAACTTGATCTAGTAATAGTTGGAGCTCTAGATAAGTACCTCCAGATACTTCAGAATTATCTAAAATCTGTTTTTATATTGTATTATTTATTATAAATACATTTTCAGAATGTCATTTTCTGTTTCAAGTTACACCTCCCAGAAAATTTAGTCTAGGTAAATATGAAATGGCAGTTGCAAAGGTGCAGGTTTAGACTTATCTTAGTTCTCTTCTGATTTCAATATCACAAATTTGACTTCCAAGTGTAGCACCTACCTTTAAAGGATAAAGATTCTATTATACTCAAATCGTTGACATTAAAAAACGTGCCTTTCAGAACGCCAACCATTTAAGCAAGTTAATACTTGTCGACTGCACTATTATTATTCGTTCGTGTGGAGAGAACAAGCCCTAAATTAACTCAATTTCCTGTTCCCCTTGGCATTTCCAAGTTTATAGAAAACGAGTATGCTGATAAGATATATGAAGGAACTATATTAGTCATAATGACTTTTCAGCTTGTTTCAACTTCACAACCGCAGTTGTAGAATGAAGGTGTAGCAGAGGATCTTAAAAGAACTCCGGAAGTGGTAGAGATCCTACATAGACTGTTGTCAACCCAAGGATGTGCTTGGTTTAACAAGGGCGAGTCTGGTTTATTTAGTTGTACCTCATTATTCACCAGTCTAGATGTGCGGAAAGATACCATTCTGTGTCACTTAATTGCGGCCTTACCCAGTCTTCATACCTCATACAATCCGGCATGTATAAATTAATAGGTGTTTCAATCTGTTCTCACAAATTCTATCGAGTCTACCTGATGGGAAGAATATTGACAAAGCCAATTTGGAGAAAGTTAATCGGATAGCTATTTCTCAGGTTTATATGTAATCCAATATAACACATTTCTCTAATTTATTCTCACTTCAATTGCAATGTCCTTTAGCAAACTATGGATGGTCGGCTTGGTGAGCATTGGTGGCTGTAGCCTGCGATGACGGTGTAAATTTAGGCCAGATGCTCCAAGCACAGTTTCAGCACTTTCTTCACTTAACGAACAGTACACCTACCATGGATTTACAAAGGAGTTAACATTAAGGCTAAATTTTGCTAGAATTTTATATTGTTTTGGGTTTCCATGAAACCTAAATTTACTGATTGTTACAGATGGTCCGACAGTAAGACAGAGAACAATTCTGGATTACTACACATGGAGAACTACACCAAGTCACGAATGTTGCGCCAACTATTGTCCATGCATTGTCTTCCGTATATTCAGCTGGATATGATACTGTAGATGCTACATTTCTTCAAGTAATCCATTCTTTCTTTTATAGTCATTATAGAGTAATGATACGATCGAATTTTGTCCTTCTTTTCTTTCATGGTTTTAGTGTGCGGGTTGACTTTGACTTATCTAAGATCAAGCTTATACTAATATACAGGGCTGTTTACTCACTGAACATGTGATGATAATAAATTTAAGTACAAATCCAAACAAAACGTTTAGTGATCACTGGATTCGAAAAAGTTTTTCTTTTATCACTGAGTCATTTAAGAAAGCAGTTTATTTGGAGCCACTTTGCTTTTTTGATAAAAACCAGTAGCTTATTTATCTTGCTGAACTAAACAAGTTCCTGTCTTTAACCGCAAAGAACACGCGTTCCTTCATATGTTCTTGGCTAAGTTAGGATCCAGGATAATGTTGCTCTTACAATTGATAAACACCCTAGGGCTTCTAGAGAAGTCTAGATGATGGCAGTCTGAGCAGAGGAATTGAAATATACGAGAACTCAGCCTATCCCTGTAGTACTTCTTAAGCCAACAAAGAAAGCTTTTTTAGATCGTGACTGTCTGTAAACAACTGGCTCAGTTACAGTGATTGCAGCCTGAAGCTTGGCTCAGTCTTCAGCAGAATTCTAAACTTCTCAGAATACGCCATAAGATGGTTCATCATATTCTAGAATCCCCAGATTTTTATAGGTGCTTTTTTAGACTACGATTCCTGAACTGAGAAATTCTGCCAGGAGAACTTACTATCTATAACCATGTTTGTAGATTGGCTAGATGGTGGTAGTTGTGGTTTCAAGATGAGCCGTAGGGATGCTGGCAGGCGCGCTCGTACTGCTGGGAGTGCTGGTAAGTTTGGCCATATCCACGCCGGATTGGACCGACTGCCCATCCGCGTGCTCCTGCAAATGGACATTGGGAAAGAAATCAGCTCTGTGCAGGCATGCCGGCTTCACAACCATACCAGATACACTAGACTCAGACATGCAGGTAAGCCATCTCCATCATTCGAAAAGTTTTATAATGATTATATTCGGGTTTGGGATGGGTATTAAGTCTTCGTGCTTTTAGCCTAAGCACATTATTGGACATCATAGCTCGATCATAAAGGGACATGTAAATTTAATGGTATTGCAAGTACAAAAAATATTTTATAAAACTAATTACTGAACTTGTTGTTCCCGTTACCCTGACCATTCCATAAAAACAACAAAAGCATTATCTGAGTGAGGATCTACCTCTTAACCTACCAAATATATATATATTTTTTTTCTGTTCCTCCTTTGTTCTAGGTGTTGGATTTAACTGGGAATTCAATTCCGTACTTAACCAAGAATGCTTTCAAAAGTGTTGGCCTTCTAAATCTTCAGAGAATCTTCTTGAAAGCAGCTGGAGTACGAGAACTGCACAGAGATGCATTCAAGGATCTAACAATACTAGTAGAAGTAGATCTTTCAGACAATCTGATCGCCACGTTACATCAGGACACTTTTTCCGGCAATGACCGGCTAAAGGTAAACTTTGGGCACAAGAGTGTGATGGAAATAGTAGCTAGACGTTGTAGCCTTTAGTTAGTGTACAGTCTGGACTTCAGATTTGATTATTCTTTTTATAGGTACTCTTTCTGAACGGCAACCCTATCACCAGTATTAAGGAATCACAATTCCCCCACTTACCGCACTTAAAGACACTGGAGATGCAACACTGTCAGATTTCCTCAGTCCATAAAGATGCATTCACGCATCTCTCAGCGTTAGAGTCTCTTAGCCTAAATGGCAACAGACTGCGTCATCTGTCTGAAACTGCCTTCTTACCAGTCTCAAACTTAAAGGTAACTCACATTTAATTTGCTTTTCTAATTTATTTCAACTAGGATTCTTGATTTAGAATTTTTTTTCGTACAGACTCTATCCCTGGATGGGAATCCATGGCGGTGTGATTGTGACGTACGTGGCTTCAGAAAATGGCTTTTGAAGTCCAAGCTGTATTCGCACTCGCTGACCTGCACAGAGCCGGCATTACTGAAGGGCCAGCTTTGGGAGGATATCGAACCGCAGGAGTTTGCCTGTCCACCCATGGTATACACTCCAGACACCGTCATACAGGTACTATGTCTTCAGCTACACATACATTTTTTCTTCTTTCTAATCTAAAGACCTCTTTAACAGTAGACCTGTTGTCTGCTTAGGTTTTAGTTACTCTAATCTTAGTGTATTAGCTAAGCTCCGGGTGCCAATAACCTCAAATGTTGACGTAACTTAAATCGTTAAAAAAAACCTTTCAATTAGATTTAAAAAAATGAAATTAAATTAAACCTTATTCCTATCAAATTAAATATTTCTTCAATAAAATTAAACATTAAGAATTTTGATTTTCAACCAAATAAAACCTTGATTACTTTTTCTTTAACTAATTAAGCTTTCTCTAACAGTATAAACAATAATAACATATTTTATAAAACATTGCGTAGAAAACTTTCAATCAAATTAAATTAAGTTTCATTATTTTTAGATCAAATTAAATTTTAGTTGAAAAAAATTAAATCTTTTCAAAGCAAACTAAACTGTGTTTCAATCTATATGAATTTTATTACAATTAAAGGAAATTATTAATCAAATTAAATCAAAGTTGACCATTCTATTTCTAATCTATATTTTAGTTTACTCTACATAATCTACAGAAATGTCGTTGTATGCCCAGGAGGACCTAGGTGAGAATATGACGTTGAAATGCCGTGTGGAAGGCGATCCAGAGCCGTCGGTCACCTGGTACTTCAACAATCGTCCAGTAGCCAATTCCACGTGGCAGGACGAGACGACGTTGTTTGTAGAGTCAGAGAGCGGACACGTCCGCCGCCGGAAATGGTCCTACCTGTCCGTAATAAACGTGAGCTCCAGTTCAGCTGGCGACTACACCTGTCTGGCGGCGAATCTGCGCGGCTCGGCGCTAGCCAACCTATCGCTTGTGTTGTCCGAAGTGGTGAGCGCTACTACACTAACCACAGGCACTCCGTGGTCTGACTGGGTCATCACTTCGGCAGCCACTGGCGCCACTCTTCTCTTGCTACTCATCGCCGTCGCATTCATTGTCTACAGGTGAACCCTCATTATTATTGTTTCCTCGTTTCCAAAACAGAATAAAGAAAAGCCAGAGTATACTAGGATAATGCTAAGAAAAAGCGGCTCAGGCCCCGACCATCATGTGACGTTAGTGACGCTGTACGGGAAGCTGCCCACATATTTAATTAAATACTGGTGCGCTTGTTGCCAGTACTAAATACCTAGAAAAATTGGATGGGGGGAAAAACTTGAAATTCAATTATGTAAAATCGCACTTATTGTACAATAATTTTCTAAAATTTGGAATCCAAACAATGCTCTTAATATTGCTTGACTAAGGCGCCACGGTAGCCGAGCGGGTTAAGAGGCGAGACCTGCAAAGCTAATATGCATTGTGGTACTGGGTTCGATTCCCGGTCTTTAGGCCTTGGATTTTATTTAAAGGTTAATAAAAGAAATTTACAGTAAAGTATGTTTGTTAGTCGCCTCCGTCCACGACACCTAGTAAATGGTAGTAGATTACTTTACTTTACTTTTTATTGCTTGACTAAGTACGAAATACTAACTTGTTTTGAGAGGGGGCATTTTAGAATAAAGTCCAATTTGGCCTTCTCAGAAGATCCTCCAAAAAAATAATAAAATAGAAATAAATAAATAATAACTTTTCCAAGACTAGTTCAAATAAAAGTGTTAGGCATTTATATGTAGCTATAGTATACGGAAGTCTAAGAAAATAATTTGAGCTTCTTTCGAGAAAAGCGCAAAAAACTGAAAAATCGCATAAGTAAATGATCCCGTTCGGATGATGGATTTTTTCCAAAACCATAATATCTGAAGCGTCATTAGTCCCAAAACGGAATATGAAGTTTGAATTTTATCAGACTTTTTTTGAGATGAAAATACCCTCCACGCACTCATATTATACGCTAAAAACGTTTGAAGTGTCAATGGGACCTTCATACGTATTTCTAGAGAAAAATAAGACGAAAATATGACAATGTCGCAATAGGTACTAGAAGCTTCTAGTTAGTACCTTTCTCCAACTAGTGAAAGGAGATGACGTCTCATGAACTTGATCGCGACATCCGATAGCATATGGCGTATTTGCTAAAGTCTCTCTTCTAAAATAGTTTCCACTTAACTAGCGCTTTACAGAACGTAGGCACTTCACATCACGTATGGTGGCAGTCCACTCACTACACGCCTAACCTTTTGTGTACTTTGTTTGAGGCTAAGACAGAACAAACGATACGGGCGCAAGGCCATGATGAAGTCCAGTGGCAGCTACACGGACCAAGACAAGAAGCTGCTGGACGTTTCTATCACCACGACCACAGACCGCCAGACAGGAAGCTGTGAAGGTCTGGGATCGCACGCTGATGTGGAACTGCTGGAACAGTCGCTGCAGGCTGCTGCACCTCTGGAGGTACTGATATCCACGCCTAGTTCCAGAATTCTCAGATAAATATCACTTCATACATCACATTACCTATTTTTTTTATTGTCTGAGCAGGTGTGTGATCAGCCAGTTCATATCACGATTGAAAGCCATCCGGCCGTTGACCATGGAGTCTCAGTTTATCAGCCACCTCCAGAGTTCTCGACCAGCATCATACCTTCGGCAACTTTTGGCAACATATTTATCTCGGTATCAGTGACACAGGAGCCCACGGTAAGTTTCTGAAACTGATATTATTCCAATACCGAATTTAGACATCACATTCGATGATTATTAATATTTTGCTGGTGTCGGAACTATGTAGGATGCTAAAATAGCTCTTTAGAGAACAGTGTACTGAAGAAGGCTTTATGACAGTTTCAAGCCCTGCTGTAATCCCCCCATTTATATTTAATTTTGTTGCTAAGAGCAAGTTGACCTTCAAATGATATTTGTAAAAATTGCAGTAAGAAGAAAGCTGTGGGAGTGTCCATATTACATTTCTTGTTTGTCTGTTGCAGCAGATTGAAGGCGGGATATATCCGGACTTACTGGACCTGCCTCATCGTAAAAGTGTGGCCGTCTCCACGGACCAGTCTTATTATGCCACCTTGCCCCTTGTCCGAAGATTGCCAGAATCACCGCAAGTGAAGCTGGGACCGAAATACGATAATATGGGGCCAAGGGTCACAGCGGCCGGCAGTTCCACAATATCGCTGCCGGATTCCGGCGAGCCGATAGCTATAGGCATGGAGCCAATTCCGGCCACTGATACTGCAACTCCACCGCCTCCTCTGACATTAGAGTATGTCTCACTTTGAGACATTGTGACTCCAACCATCATTTAATCTACAATAAGAGTACTCCCATCACATTCAGAAATATTTTCACATTCATCTGACTTTTTAGTTTAAATAAACTATCATGAATCCAGGGCCTAAAAAGTCATCTATTTTTTCAGACTTACAAAGACTTTTTTCATTTGATTTAAAACCGATTCAGGTGGACCTTACTATGCAAAACCGCTTTGGAATCTTTGAATTTGGAATCTGTATAAAAATGTTTAGGGCTTCAGGAAGCATTCGTCCGTCTTCAGCTTTTCATCACAGTCAACCCAAACACTAATTCTAGAACTATCTGTTTATGCCGTGATTTCATTCTTACCTATTGTCAAAAACAGGCTATCTAATTAAATGTAACAGAACCAACCAGTTGGAAAATTGTCTTGGCTGGAATAAATTGAAGCTGTACAGAATAGAACGTTGTCTGTAGTCGGCTGAGGGTTAACAACTAATAAACTTATCTTAGCCTAAAACAGACCTATTTTGAGTAGGTCTGAATTCCTGAGAATTTCGCAAATAATGACTGCGATTCTGAGCATATATGCACAATCTTTTAAAGTCCAGGCCAGAATTTATGCGTTTTAATGAAAGGCCGCAGCATCCCGTCCTCTAATCGCCCCATGAAGGTCTACCTATTATATTTAAAAATTCGGTGTTACCATTTATAATTGCAGTTATTGACATTTTAATAGAGCCTTACTAATAAGTGACTGATGGTGTTTTTAAATAATACTTGTTAATAAGAAAAATCAATGCATTCTTTATCTTACAGTCCAAAAATTATGTTTACTGATTTTACTGCTGGAAATATAGGCCACCGTTTTCTGTAATTTTAACCCGTCCGTGAGCCAACTATTCTGTTAATAATAATAATAACGAATCATCAATATTTAAGGCATCACTAAAGTAATTCTATTAACAAAAGTCAATAATACTTAGAGAAATTGATGTCTCGCCATTTCTGAAACCCTGATTCCAAGATTCATAGACTTGCCATAGGTATCAATCTGCTCCCAGCTTTTAGTTTGGGGTCCATGAAAAGCAGACTTAGAAAGCTGGAACCATCAGACCTACTTTCTAGGCTCCTTCGTTAATAAAGACTTTAGTAAAATCCATAAGCTACTAAAATACATGTATTCGACTTGAATCTGCTGAAAAATAAAGGGGGTAAATTAAGTTTTTTCAATAAAAATTCCGAAAAGAAATTGCTGGTCAAACTAGCTTGAAACTTTGCCAAAAAACAAAAACAAAAATACTAATATAAATTTAAATAAACAACAAAAAAAAATCGATAAAAACTCTTTTAAATTTCTTTATATTCTTCCTTTGACTATATTTTCCTTAGATGTGTAAGAAAATTTGTAGTAAATACAAACAAACAATGTGTTAGTAAAAAAAACTGTTTGTTTACTTTGTGATTTGTTTATTACGAAGAAAGAAAAACAAAAACAACCAAACTGTAGATTTCTATCACACTTTTTTTTAGAAAAAATAAATTAATTATAAAACAAAACAGAGAATGAATAAAAAAAATAAATAACTCTTCGGAAAATGAAAAATTTTGATATAAAAAAAAAAATTAATTGAAGCTTTTGAATTTCAAATTGGTTGTGTTCTTAAATTATTTATAACTTTGTGTACAGAAAATTGAAGCCACAAATTTGTTTGTTTTTTTTTTTTACAAGGGCCAAATTGATCGTGTAATTATTGCTCTGACAAAACTTCTGCTCTCCGATACTTGAAGTCTCTCAGATCAGTTGATTTAAGGATATCTTCTTTCCAAAGACTCAGTGAAGCCAAGAGTTCTATGCCACGCATAGATCGATTATTGCTTAAGTAATATTTATTTATGGCAGTGGGCGTAATTTTACCATCATTAGGTACAGCAAAGTTGCTTCATTCCTTGTAAAAATTAATAAAATAATCTGGTGTTAACCCCTTTTTTAAACTTTTAACACTTATCACACTATTTCCCCTCGATATCAGTTCTCGAGATTCTAAGTTACACCAATTTAATTATTTAGTTTTCTCCCAAACTTCCAATTAGGAGGGGTATTAATGAGTATTATGGAGGAGCGAAGCCCTACGCTATCCAAAGCTCTATCGCATCCCTAACATGACTGACAAAGCTTGAGTTATCCTGTGTTGTATGTGTGGTTAAGCTGGGATACCCGTAGAAAACTATGATCCCTGAAGAAGTGGCTTGTCCACTTCCTTCTGCAGGAAATCACGAGGAGTGAGTGAAAGTGATTTGAAACAAAAACGTAACTGCCCCAAACAATCATTTTTTTCCCCCTATCTTAGAAAAGATACGATATGCTGTAGCAGAGAGGGGACTACGATGTCCGCAGTTTCTATTGCGTATCGATCTCGTTTGATGTTTTACTTAATCTAATTCTCGAGCACTCGACTCGTATCGGATTTCTGTAGCGATGGTGTGAGTCAAATCAGACAAAGTTACGCTGAGGGAATAAGAAGTGAATACATGCTTGCCTCAACTGGTCTATATTGCATGCTTATAAAGAACTGAGAGTTTCAGCTGTTAAGCAGGTGATCTGTATTTTCTTAATCCTGTAATTCTAATCGAACTATTTGGCAGAGCAGTAGCGTATCTAGAGGTCGAGCTCCCCAGTAACATGCGCATAAAACCGTTGTGGCTACCATCTATCAGTATTATATTGTACTATAAACTTAAGGTAAATTTAAATACACAAAACAACTCTATAAATTATTTATAAAAAAAATTCTCTTTGCATATCCTCTCTATTGACAAACTTGTGTTATTTGAGACTCACATTCTGTTTTGGAATATGATTTTTTTACTTAATTGTGCTTAGAATTTACGCTGAAAAAAAAGAAGAAAATTGTAATAACTGTAAGATTTCATAGAGTTAGTCTAGTGATTTAAAATAATAAGAAAATGAAATTTAAAAAAAATACAAAAAATAAATTTAATGTAGACTATAACTGCTATTGTATAAAAAAATTAACTAATAAAAGTTTTAAAACAAAACAGGAATTAAAATAAAATATTTGTAAAATTGATTTCCAAATCTCTGTTTTCATTTCCTCCAAGAGCGAATGTGGTTATGAATTTTTGTTTGAAAGAGATTTGATTTGATTGAAAAATGAAAAAAATGAAGGCATACTTTAATTGGGAACGGTTTAAAACTTAATGATAATCAAAATTTATTGAACAAATTTTAAGTGAATTAAAGAATGGTTTAAGTATGTAAATGGATATCACTTGGAGTTAATAAAAATTTCAGAAATTATTTGAATTTATTTGTTTGAAAGTAGGTTTGTCTTGATTGAATATGGTTTAACTCGATTAGAGAACATTTTATTTATTTACGAATGCAAATTGATTGAAAAACAGGTGTGGGTACCTTGAATGACAGTGGTTTAATAGTTTGTCTTAATTAGATTTGACTGTAGCAGATTGAAAAGATTCAATTTGACTGTGATTTAATTGGGTTTAGTCGATTCAGGGCTTTAATTTGACTTTAGATTTGTTATCATTACGTGGTTTAATTTCTTTAAAGAAAGATATTTGAAGATACTTAAGAAAACTTAATTGGAAAAGACTTAATATATTATTTAAAAAAAATTAAATAGGTAGATGAATGGTTTATCTTGATTGATAGGTACTTAATTTGATTGGAACAATGTTTATATTGATTAAAGTGGTTTAATTTAGTTGAAAATGTTACTTTAAATTGAATGCAAAAGGTTTAATTTGATTGATTGATTTATTTGATTCACATGGATTCAACATGATCATTTTTTTTCCTATTTGAAAATACTTAGGTAAAAAGCGTTATTTTTGCAATTGGTAAATTTGCTGTCGTTGAAGTAAAGTTAAGGAGGTACAAACTATGATATTAACTCACTAACAGTTCATATATCTTTTATTTTTTTGAACATTTCAATTAACAACTTTTTCAATTTATGATCATTCACTAATTCTGCAAAAATACAAATTGAATTTGAATAAAATCTTCAGATCCATTCAAATTTAAAAATTTGCTGGAATGAATAAAAAAAATTGATACTATGAGTGAATAAATTCAAGAAATTTAATTTAGAGCAAACTAAAGTCGCGTTGCCGAAATTTTTTCCTTCTTATTTTTGTTATTTTTCGAAATAACCTTTTTTCAACCCCCTCAAAAACAAAAATAAATAAATAAATAAACAAAAAAGAAATATGACACTAATTACTGTTATAGAATTTGCAGTTTTCTAGGAATTTAATTTACATGCATTAGTTTCAATATCTATCTCAGATCTAGTCTTTGAAGTCTAAACAGAAGATAGTCTGCAGTAGCCCCCAGAGTTAGTCTTTCCTAGAACCCGCAACAGTATGACATCAAGGCTAGTAATACCTAGACAAATTTTAGTTAATAGTCTAGGAACTAGAAATGCAGTTAATAATAATAATAATGGAGGCAAGTAATTTATAGGGACATCAATGTGAAATGATATCTTGAGATCAATTGATATCTTGAAATATTATTTAAGCAAGTATCCTCTGAACTTCAAGATAGGTTTCTTCATTCGCTGGAACCAATTGTGTTTGTGAAATCCTATTTGTAAAAATGAGGATTACAAAAAACATTAAGTACCAGGTTGTTTAGAATAGATTGTGGGCACGAACACAGTGCCGGTTTACTCTAAGGATAACAGTCCTACTAATTCGTTGCTTAGCCTTATTTAAGGTGTTCCTTAGAAATATGTTAGAATAAGGTATAAGTTTATCTATTTTTTGGAACTAGGTAACGTAACCTTGCTTTTTTTAAAAAAAAATTAATTGGTTACGTGACATTTATGGTACTGGAGTTAAACTTGGTACTATCAGCATTATGAAATCTAAAATGGTTATTTTTGTATGTTTGATGTAACGGAAAAAAAATCAAGTTTGAAGTTTGCGGGGACAAATACTATCAGTTTTTTCATTTTTTTTTCTAATTAATTAGTGATTGAAAATTGTCCACAATGTAGTAATTTGAATTAACGAAGTAAGCAATAAATTAAGCAGGGAAAATCTATGTTTAACAGACATTTCTATGGTTTAGCAAGAATAAGAAAAGCTAATATTTATCAGGATAACAATAGATGTGCTTCAAAAAAATCTAATCCAACTGATTCTTAAACCGCTATTCGATGCCGAAACAGGAGCATAGGGTAAAGTGTTTGAAAGAAAGATATTGAAATCGATCTACTTAATAATTTATTAGGAGATTATTGTAGGATATGCTGAAGAACTGCGAGAGCTGTACAAGGAACCAGGTTCAATAAAGATCGTTAAGATTTTAGGGTTGGTGGAAAGTGTTATCCTCCTGTGGGTCATGACTACAAGGCAGAGGGTTTTCTGCGAGTTGGGGTGTATAATGTTAGAAGCGATGTCTGGAATCCATGACATTACATATTAGCCATCCACTTTTTTAGGCAGTCAAATTTGGAGTGACTTACTTGAGGGGCCAAAACCTTGTAATAGATTGTAAAGCCATGGGTAATTCATGAATCTGTAACTTATGTAAGCATTTTATTGTCCTACAATTGAACTGTATTCTGTTACCTATCAAAAATGTTATAGAGCCCCTTGTGCTTTGTTCAATCTGATTCCTTTTTCATTCTTTATTTACTAGTCCTTTAGTTTGCAACAATACTTATTTGGACTAACCCTCTATTCTGCAGTTATTGAGTTGGATATACATAAGTTAAGTTTTTGAAAGAGCTAATCCCAGCTAATCTCCTTTAAATAGGATTTGAAAAGTTGATCTGGCCATGCTTAAGCAGGAAGTTCCACCATCTCATTAGCAATAATTGCAAAGTTCTTATACATCATGAGCTGAGTCTCGACCGTTTTTCAGAAGTTGCACATTTTTGTGAATATTTTAAATTTATTTCCATAAACATAGTCTTATTTGCTACTGCGAATTTATTTGCATCAATCGATTGAACATTTAATCCTTCATAAGTTTTTTTGTTGCCAATTAATAGAAAAGAGAGTATCACTTTAAAACAAAAGTTAAACAAGCGTAATATTTTTCAAAATCTGAAGTAACTTCTTCTCTCACTATCCTTCCTTTATATTGCAACAAAATGTCAAACTACTCTCTTAGAAGATGGCTCGAAAATTCCTATATCTCAAACAAGTAATAATAGGGTGTTCTAGCACCCGAGTGTATAAACTTTTAAATCAAACTGATTTTAGTCCATACTGTTCTAAGCAAGCCTGGTAAACTTTACAGATATTTATAATTAGATTCATAGTTTTAAGAATAGTCTTTTAAATGTTTTTTTTTTTTTTTTTTTTTACATATTTTACAATTTTGAGCAGGTATTGTACAAACTTTTCGATATTCAATTTTTTTTTGAAGGTTTTCATAAATAAATTAAAATACGTTACAAATTTATAAATAATTGTATAACAAGATCGTAGATTATTTTCTTGAATTGTGCGCCCGGAGTAATTCTTCTACAGACTTCTTATACTTGCCTATAAGCTCGGGCAGGTCGTAGGCTATGGCTAGGTCCAGCCTGTTGATGGGACAGCCTCGGAAGTAAGTACATGTGGCTGACAACTGTTGGAACTCGTACACTGGATTTAATCTGAAATGCGAAGGGAAAAAATGTGACTTGAACACTCCTTCTACTTTCTTTTTCAGCAATCTACCATTTTCATAAATCATTCTCTAATGAAGAATGTTAATACTTAACTAAACTGGTACTCTATCTTTCAGCGATAATGTATTACAAATGTGCATGAGTGGTTAATTAAAGTGCAAAACACAAGTGATGAAAGATATCCCTAATTAGCTTTAGTTTTATCCCACAAACTTGTAGAATCTCGAACAATTGTCTAGGAAATAACACCAAATCAAATAGGTCCTCCATTTTAATTCTTTGCTTTCTCCCTTTTTACCTATTTTCCACTGGATAAATTTTTGTACTAATCATAACACAAGATTCACTACAGAATTGTTTTAATTACACATGTTTATTTGAACAAGGAACTCTTCATAATTAATGTATTATTACCAGAGCAATTATTCTGTGAATAATATGTACTGTTTGATGTTCCTGTAAAATTTGTGAAATCATTTGAACTTTGGAAAACTATTATATCAAATTGATTTTTAATATTAATATTTTAATAAAGAGTATTTTCTCTGAAAATGTTTCGATTCCAGTTACAGACCTATAATTAAAGTAAAGTGTTAATAAAGGAGCACAAGTTAATTATAAAAGGTTGGAAGTAAATCTACTCAGTGAAGTGACACCTCGGTTAATCGAATTGGTGAACCATAAATTTCATTTTAATTGTTTGATTTGTCTAGAACTTTCGGGATGCCACTGCTGCTACCATCCCACTTACGATGCCCATATTTAGAAGAATCTCTTTAAACGTAAACTTAATATGAGTAAAATAATGCCTACTTTTTTAAGCGGGCTTTGCATCCAACTATTACTGGATGGAGGTGGTTAGCAAATATACATTATATTTCTCTTATAATATTAAATGTAATGTAAGGCCAAGACCTGGAATCGAATCCATTACTACAATTTATCATAAAACGTATACATCCTTAAAAAGAAATTAAAATTAACCTGAAGAAGTCTCTGTATACGTCCGGGTCGGGTAGATCGTAGCGAGAGATGTTGGTGAGCGTGCTAAGGCCCTCGTATATATGGTAGTTTTGGGGATGCTCGATGATGTCGTCACTCACGTGCTTCTTGTTGTCGAAGAAGCTCTTATGGTTGTAGTAGGTGGTTAGGTAACAGTCAACCATCTTGGCGTGGTTACGCACTCGTACCTGAAAATATAGCAAGTTTTTTTTTTTAAATTTAAATTGCCCTCACTATCACAAATATATTCAACTTAAATAAAAATGGATAACCTCACTTTAGGTTACTGAGTAAAACAGAGTGGGTAAGAGATCAAAAGTTCATACGAATAATCTGTTGTTTACTGTGGGAGTTATAAGGGCCCAATTTCAAAGCATAACCATGACCCAAATGAATTTCAACTCTCAATATCTTTTCAACTAATGGATCTGTACTCAAGAAAACTATAGCATACTACTCAGTAAAACAGAGTGTGTAAGAGCACAAAATTTCATACGAGTAATCTGTGTTTACAGTGGGAATTATAAGGGTCCAATTTCAAAGCAAAACCATGACCCAAAAAAATGTCAACTCTCAATATCTTCTCAAATAATGGATCTGTGCTCAAAAAAACTATAGCATACTACTCAGCAAAACAGAGTGTGTAAGAGCACAAAAGTCCATACGAGTAATCTGTTGTTTACAGTGGGAATTATAAGGGCCCAATTTCACAGCAAAACCATGACCCAAAAAAATTTCAACTGTCAATATCTTCTCAACTAATGGTTCTGTACTCAAGAAAACTATAGCATACTACACAGTAAAACAGAGTGTGTAAGAGCACAAATGTTCATACGAGTAATCTGTTGTTTACAGTGGGAATTATAAGGGCCCAATTTCACAACAAAACCATGACCCAAAAAAATTTCTAATCTCAATATCTTCTCAAGTAGTGGATCTGCACTCAAGAAAACTATAGTATACTAATCAGTAAAACAGAGTGTGTAAGAGCACAAAAGTTCATACGAGTCATCTGTTGTTTATAGTGGGAATCATAAGGGCACAATTTCACAGCAAAACCATGACCCAAATGAATTTCAACTCTCAATATCTTCTCAACTAATGGTTCTGTACTCAAGAAAACTATAGCATACTACTCAGCAAAACAGAGTGTGTATGAGCACAAAAGTTCATACGAGTAATCTGTTGTTTATAGTGGGAATTATAAGGGCCCAATTTCACAGCAAAACCATGACCCAAAAAAATTTCAACTGTCAATATCTTCTCAACTAATGGTTTTGTACTTAACAAAACTATAGCATATTACTCAGTAAAATAGAGTGTGTAAGAGCACAAAAGTTCATACGAGTAATCTGTTGTTTACAGTGGGAATTATAAGGGCCCAATTTCACAACAAAAACATGACCCAAAAAAATTCAAATCTCAATATCTTCTCAACTAATGGTTCTGTACTTAAGAAAACTATAGCATATTACTCCGTAAAATAGAGTGTGTAAGAGCACAAAAGTTCATACGAGTAATCTGTTGTTTATAGTGGGAATTATAAGGGCCCAATTTCACAACAAAACCATGACCCAAAAAAATTTCAAATCTCAATATCTTCTCAACTAATGGATCTGTGCTCAAGAAAACTACAGCATACTACTCAGCAAAACAGAGTGTGTAAGAGCACAAAAGTTCATACGAGTAATCTGTTGTTTATAGTGGGAATTATAGGGGCCCGATTTCACATCAATACCATGACCCAAATAAATTTCAACTCTCAATATCTTCTCAAATAATGATTCTGTACTCAAGAAAACTATAGCATACTACTCAGCAAAACAGAGTGTGTATGAGCACAAAAGTTCATACGAGTAATCTCTTGTTTATAGTGGGAATTATAAGGGCCCAATTTCACATCAAAACCATGACCCAAATAAATTTCAACTGTCAATATCTTCTCAACTAATGGTTCTGTATTCAAGAAAACTATAGCATATTACTCAGTAAAATAGAGTGTGTAAGAGCACAAAAGTTCATACGAGTAATCTCTTGTTTACAGTGGGAATTATAAGGGTCCAATTTCACAGCAAAACCATGACCCAAAAAAATTTCAACTGTCAATATTTTCCCAACTAATGGTTCTGTACTTAAGAAAACTATAGCATATTACTCCGTAAAACAGAGTGTGTAAGAGCACAAAAGTTCATATGAATAATCTGTTGTTTACAGTGGCAATTATAAGGGCCCAATTTCATAGCAAAACCATGACCCAAAAAAATTTCAACTCTCAATATTTTCCCAACTAATGGTTCTGTACTTAAGAAAACTATAGCATATTACTCCGTAAAATAGAGTGTGTAAGAGCACAAAAGTTCATACGAGTAATCTGTTGTTTATAGTGGGAATTATAAGGGCCCAATTTCACAACAAACCATGACCCAAAAAAATTTCAAATCTCAATATCTTCTCAACTAATGGATCTGTGCTCAAGAAAACTATAGCATACTGCTCAGCAATACAGAGTGTGTAAGAGCACAAAAGTTCATACGAGTAATCTGTTGTTTATAGTGGGAATTATAGGGGCCCAATTTCACATCAAAACCATGACCCAAATAAATTTCAACTCTCAATATCTTCTCAACTAATGGTTCTGTACTCAAGAAAACTATAGCATATTACTCAGTAAAATAGAGTGTGTAAGAGCACAAAAGTTCATACGAGTAATCTGTTGTTTACAGTGGGAATTATAAGGGCCCAATTTCACAACAAAACCATGACCCAAAAAAATTCAAATCTCAATATCTTCTCAACTAATGGTTCTGTACTTAAGAAAACTATAGCATATTACTCCGTAAAACAGAGTGTGTAAGAGCACAAAAGTTCATATGAATAATCTGTTGTTTACAGTGGCAATTATAAGGGCCCAATTTCATAGCAAAACCATGACCCAAAAAAATTTCAACTGTCAATATTTTCCCAACTAATGGTTCTGTACTTAAGAAAACTATAGCATATTACTCCGTAAAATAGAGTGTGTAAGAGCACAAAAGTTCATACGAGTAATCTGTTGTTTATAGTGGGAATTATAAGGGCCCAATTTCACAACAAACCATGACCCAAAAAAATTTCAAATCTCAATATCTTCTCAACTAATGGATCTGTGCTCAAGAAAACTATAGCATACTACTCAGCAATACAGAGTGTGTAAGAGCACAAAAGTTCATACGAGTAATCTGTTGTTTATAGTGGGAATTATAGGGGCCCAATTTCACATCAAAACCATGACCCAAATAAATTTCAACTCTCAATATCTTCTCAACTAATGGTTCTGTACTCAAGAAAACTATAGCATATTCCTCAGTAAAATAGAGTGTGTAAGAGCACAAATATTCATACGAGTAATCTGTTGTTTACAGTGGGAATTTTTAGGGCCCAATTTCACAACTAAACCATGACCCAAAAAAATTTCGAATCTAAATCTCTTTTCAAGTAGTGGATCTGAACTCAAGAAAACTATAGCATACTAATCAGTAAAACAGAGTGTGTAAGAGCACAAAAGTTCATATGAATAATCTGTTGTTTACAGTGGCAATTATAAGGGTCCAATTTCACAGCAAAACCATGACCCAAAAAAATTTCAACTGTCAATATTTTCCCAACTAATGGTTCTGTACTTAAGAAAACTATAGCATATTACTCCGTAAAATAGAGTGTGTAAGAGCACAAAAGTTCATACGAGTAATCTGTTGTTTATAGTGGGAATTATAAGGGCCCAATTTCACAACAAACCATGACCCAAAAAAATTTCAAATCTCAATATCTTCTCAACTAATGGATCTGTGCTCAAGAAAACTATAGCATACTGCTCAGCAATACAGAGTGTGTAAGAGCACAAAAGTTCATACGAGTAATCTGTTGTTTATAGTGGGAATTATAGGGGCCCAATTTCACATCAAAACCATGACCCAAATAAATTTCAACTCTCAATATCTTCTCAACTAATGGTTCTGTACTCAAGAAAACTATAGCATATTACTCAGTAAAATAGAGTGTGTAAGAGCACAAAAGTTCATACGAGTAATCTGTTGTTTACAGTGGGAATTATAAGGGCCCAATTTCACAACAAAACCATGACCCAAAAAAATTCAAATCTCAATATCTTCTCAACTAATGGTTCTGTACTTAAGAAAACTATAGCATATTACTCCGTAAAACAGAGTGTGTAAGAGCACAAAAGTTCATATGAATAATCTGTTGTTTACAGTGGCAATTATAAGGGCCCAATTTCATAGCAAAACCATGACCCAAAAAAATTTCAACTCTCAATATTTTCCCAACTAATGGTTCTGTACTTAAGAAAACTATAGCATATTACTCCGTAAAATAGAGTGTGTAAGAGCACAAAAGTTCATACGAGTAATCTGTTGTTTATAGTGGGAATTATAAGGGCCCAATTTCACAACAAAACCATGACCCAAAAAAATTCAAATCTCAATATCTTCTCAACTAATGGTTCTGTACTTAAGAAAACTATAGCATATTACTCCGTAAAACAGAGTGTGTAAGAGCACAAAAGTTCATATGAATAATCTGTTGTTTACAGTGGCAATTATAAGGGCCCAATTTCATAGCAAAACCATGACCCAAAAAAATTTCAACTGTCAATATTTTCCCAACTAATGGTTCTGTACTTAAGAAAACTATAGCATATTACTCCGTAAAATAGAGTGTGTAAGAGCACAAAAGTTCATACGAGTAATCTGTTGTTTATAGTGGGAATTATAAGGGCCCAATTTCACAACAAACCATGACCCAAAAAAATTTCAAATCTCAATATCTTCTCAACTAATGGATCTGTGCTCAAGAAAACTATAGCATACTACTCAGCAATACAGAGTGTGTAAGAGCACAAAAGTTCATACGAGTAATCTGTTGTTTATAGTGGGAAATATAGGGGCCCAATTTCACATCAAAACCATGACCCAAATAAATTTCAACTCTCAATATCTTCTCAACTAATGGTTCTGTACTCAAGAAAACTATAGCATATTCCTCAGTAAAATAGAGTGTGTAAGAGCACAAATATTCATACGAGTAATCTGTTGTTTACAGTGGGAATTTTTAGGGCCCAATTTCACAACTAAACCATGACCCAAAAAAATTTCAAATCTAAATCTCTTTTCAAGTAGTGGATCTGAACTCAAGAAAACTATAGCATACTAATCAGTAAAACAGAGTGTGTAAGAGCACAAAAGTTCATATGAATAATCTGTTGTTTACAGTGGCAATTATAAGGGCCCAATTTCATAGCAAAACCATGACCCAAAAAAAATTTAAACTCTCAATATTTTCCCAACTAATGGTTCTGTATCTAAGAAAACTATTGCATACTACTCAGCAAAACAGAGTGTGTATGAGCACAAAAGTTCATACGAGTAATCTGTTGTTTATAGTGGGAATTATAGGGGCCCAATTTCACATCAAAACCAGGACCCAAATAAATTTCAACTCTCAATATCTTCTCAACTAATGGTTCTGTACTCAACAAAACTATAGCATATTACTCAGTAAAATAGAGTGTGTAAGAGCACAAAAGTTCATACGAGTAATCTGTTGTTTACAGTGGGAATTATAAGGGTCCAAATTCACAGCAAAACCATGACCCAAAAAAATTTCAACTGTCAATATTTTCCCAACTAATGGTTCTGTACTTATGAAAACTATAGCATATTACTCCGTAAAATAGAGTTTGTAAGAGCACAAAAGTTCATACGAGTAATCTGTTGTTTATAGTGGGAATTATAAGGGCCCAATTTCACAACATAACCATGACCCAAAAAAATTCAAATCTCAATATCTTCTCAACTAATGGTTCTGTACTTAAGAAAACTATAGCATATTACTCCGTAAAATAGAGTGTGTAAGAGCACAAAAGTTCATACGAGTAATCTGTTGTTTATAGTGGGAATTATAAGGGCCCAATTTCACAACAAAACCATGACCCAAAAAAATTTCAAATCTCAATATCTTCTCAACTAATGGATCTGTGCTCAAGAAAACTACAGCATACTACTCAGCAAAACAGAGTGTGTAAGAGCACAAAAGTTCATACGAGTAATCTGTTGTTTATAGTGGGAATTATAGGGGCCCAATTTCACATCAATACCATGACCCAAATAAATTTCAACTCTCAATATCTTCTCAAATAATGGTTCTGTACTCAAGAAAACTATAGCATACTACTCAGCAAAACAGAGTGTGTATGAGCACAAAAGTTCATACGAGTAATCTGTTGTTTATAGTGGGAATTATAAGGGCCCAATTTCACAACAAACCATGACCCAAAAAAATTTCAAATCTCAATATCTTCTCAACTAATGGATCTGTGCTCAAGAAAACTATAGCATACTACTCAGCAATACAGAGTGTGTAAGAGCACAAAAGTTCATACGAGTAATCTGTTGTTTATAGTGGGAATTATAGGGGCCCAATTTCACATCAAAACCATGACCCAAATAAATTTCAACTCTCAATATCTTCTCAACTAATGGTTCTGTACTCAAGAAAACTATAGCATATTCCTCAGTAAAATAGAGTGTGTAAGAGCACAAATATTCATACGAGTAATCTGTTGTTTACAGTGGGAATTTTTAGGGCCCAATTTCACAACTAAACCATGACCCAAAAAAATTTCAAATCTAAATCTCTTTTCAAGTAGTGGATCTGAACTCAAGAAAACTATAGCATACTAATCAGTAAAACAGAGTGTGTAAGAGCACAAAAGTTCATATGAATAATCTGTTGTTTACAGTGGCAATTATAAGGGCCCAATTTCATAGCAAAACCATGACCCAAAAAAAATTTAAACTCTCAATATTTTCCCAACTAATGGTTCTGTATCTAAGAAAACTATTGCATACTACTCAGCAAAACAGAGTGTGTATGAGCACAAAAGTTCATACGAGTAATCTGTTGTTTATAGTGGGAATTATAGGGGCCCAATTTCACATCAAAACCAGGACCCAAATAAATTTCAACTCTCAATATCTTCTCAACTAATGGTTCTGTACTCAACAAAACTATAGCATATTACTCAGTAAAATAGAGTGTGTAAGAGCTCAAAAGTTCATACGAGTAATCTGTTGTTTACAGTGGGAATTATAAGGGTCCAAATTCACAGCAAAACCATGACCCAAAAAAATTTCAACTGTCAATATTTTCCCAACTAATGGTTCTGTACTTATGAAAACTATAGCATATTACTCCGTAAAATAGAGTTTGTAAGAGCACAAAAGTTCATACGAGTAATCTGTTGTTTATAGTGGGAATTATAAGGGCCCAATTTCACAACATAACCATGACCCAAAAAAATTCAAATCTCAATATCTTCTCAACTAATGGTTCTGTACTTAAGAAAACTATAGCATATTACTCCGTAAAATAGAGTGTGTAGAGCACAAAAGTTCATACGAGTAATCTGTTGTTTATAGTGGGAATTATAAGGGCCCAATTTCACAACAAAACCATGACCCAAAAAAATTTCAAATCTCAATATCTTCTCAACTAATGGATCTGTGCTCAAGAAAACTACAGCATACTACTCAGCAAAACAGAGTGTGTAAGAGCACAAAAGTTCATACGAGTAATCTGTTGTTTATAGTGGGAATTATAGGGGCCCAATTTCACATCAATACCATGACCCAAATAAATTTCAACTCTCAATATCTTCTCAAATAATGGTTCTGTACTCAAGAAAACTATAGCATACTACTCAGCAAAACAGAGTGTGTATGAGCACAAAAGTTCATACGAGTAATCTGTTGTTTATAGTGGGAATTATAAGGGCCCAATTTCACATCAAAACCATGACCCAAATAAATTTCAACTGTCAATATCTTCTCAACTAATTGTTCTGTACTCAAGAAAACTATAGCATATTACTCAGTAAAATAGAGTGTGTAAGAGCACAAAAGTTCATACGAGTAATCTCTTGTTTACAGTGGGAATTATAAGGGCCCAATTTCACAGAAAAATCATGACCCAAAAAAATTTCAACTGTCAATATCATCTCAACTAATCGTTCTGTACTCAAGAAAACTGTAGCATACTACTCTGTAAAACAGAGTGTGTAAGTGCACAAAATTTCATACGAATAATCTGTTGTTTACAGTGGGAATTATAAGGGCCCAATTTCACATCAAAACCATGACCCAAATAAATTTCAACTGTCAATATCTTCTCAACTAATGGTTCTGTACTCAAGAAAACTATAGCATATTACTCAGTAAAATAGAGTGTGTAAGAGCACAAAAGTTCATACGAGTAATCTCTTGTTTACAGTGGGAATTATAAGGGTCCAATTTCACAGCAAAACCATGACCCAAAAAAATTTCAACTGTCAATATTTTCCCAACTAATGGTTCTGTACTTAAGAAAACTATAGCATATTACTCCGTAAAATAGAGTGTGTAAGAGCACAAAAGTTCATACGAGTAATCTGTTGTTTATAGTGGGAATTATAAGGGCCCAATTTCACAACAAACCATGACCCAAAAAAATTTCAAATCTCAATATCTTCTCAACTAATGGTTCTGTACTCAAGAAAACTATAGCATATTCCTCAGTAAAATAGAGTGTGTAAGAGCACAAATATTCATACGAGTAATCTGTTGTTTACAGTGGGAATTTTTAGGGCCCAATTTCACAACTAAACCATGACCCAAAAAAATTTCAAATCTAAATCTCTTTTCAAGTAGTGGATCTGAACTCAAGAAAACTATAGCATACTAATCAGTAAAACAGAGTGTGTAAGAGCACAAAAGTTCATATGAATAATCTGTTGTTTACAGTGGCAATTATTAGGGCCCAATTTCATAGCAAAACCATGACCCAAAAAAATTTCAACTCTCAATATTTTCCCAACTAATGGTTCTGTATCTAAGAAAACTATAGCATACTACACAGTAAAACAGAATGTGTATGAGCACAAAAGTTCATACGAGTAATCTGTTGTTTATAATGGGAATTATAAGGGCCCAATTTCACATCAAAACCATGACCCAAATAAATTTCAACTCTCATTATCTTCTCAACTAATGGTTCTGTACTCAAGAAAACTATAGCATATTACTCAGTAAAATAGAGTGTGTAAGAGCACAAAAGTTCATACGAGTAATCTCTTGTTTACAGTGGGAATTATAAGGGTCCAATTTCACAGCAAAACCATGACCCAAAAATATTTCAACTGTCAATATTTTCCCAACTAATGGTTCTGTACTTAAGAAAACTATAGCATATTCCTCCGTAAAATAGAATGTGTAAGAGCACAAAAGTTCATACGAGTAATCTGTTGTTTATAGTGGGAGTTATAAGGGCCCAATTTCACAACAAACTATGACCCAAAAAAATTTCAAATCTCAATATCTTCTCTACTAATGGATCTGTGCTCAAGAAAACTATAGCATACTACTCAGCAAAACAGAGTGCGTAAGAGCACAAAAGTTCATACGAGTAATCTGTTGTTTATTGTGGCAATTATAGGGGCCCAATTTCACATCAAAACCATGACCCAAATAAATTTCAACTCTCAATGTCTTCTCAACTAATGGTTCTGTACTCAAGAAAACTATAGCATATTACTCAGTAAAATAGAGTGTGTAAGAGCACAAATGTTCATACGAGTAATCTGTTGTTTACAGTGGGAATTATAAGGGCCCAATTTCACAACAAAACCATGACCCAAAAAAATTCAAATCTCAATATCTTCTCAACTAATGGTTCTGTACTTAAGAAAACTATAGCATATTACTCCGAAAAACAGAGTGTGTAAGAGCACAAAAGTTCATATGAATAATCTGTTGTTTACAGTGGCAATTATAAGGGCCCAATTTCATAGCAAAACCATGACCCAAAAAAATTTCAACTCTCAATATTTTCCCAACTAATGGTTCTGTATCTAAGAAAACTATAGCATACTACACAGTAAAACAGAGTGTGTATGAGCACAAATGTTCATACGAGTAATCTGTTGTTTATAGTGGGAATTATAAGGGCCCAATTTCACAGAAAAATCATGACCCAAAAAAATTTCAACTGTCTATATCATCTCAACTAATCGTTCTGTACTAAAGAAAACTGTAGCATACTACTCTGTAAAACAGAGTGTGTAAGTGCACAAAATTTCATACGAATAATCTGTTGTTTACAGTGGGAATTATAAGGGCCCAATTTCACATCAAAACCATGACCCAAATAAATTTCAACTGTCAATATCTTCTCAACTAATGGTTCTGTACTCAAGAAAACTATAGCATATTACTCAGTAAAATTGAGTGTGTAAGAGCACAAAAGTTCATACGTGTAATCTCTTGTTTACAGTGGGAATTATAAGGGTCCAATTTCACAGCAAAACCATGACCCAAAAAAATTTCAACTGTCAATATTTTCCCAACTAATGTTTCTGTACTTAAGAAAACTATAACATATTACTCCGTAAAATAAAGTGTGTAAGAGCACAAAAGTTCATACGAGTAATCTGTTGTTTATAGTGGGAATTATAAGGGCCCAATTTCACAACAAACCATGACCCAAAAAAATTTCAAATCTCAATATCTTCTCTACTAATGGATCTGTGCTCAAGAAAACTATAGCATACTACTCAGCAATACAGAGTGTGTAAGAGCACAAAAGTTCATACGAGTAATCTGTTGTTTATAGTGGGAATTATAGGGGCCCAATTTCACATCAAAACCATGACCCAAATAAATTTCAACTCTCAATATCTTCTCAACTAATGGTTCTGTACTCAAGAAAACTATAGCATATTCCTCAGTAAAATAGAGTGTGTAAGAGCACAAATATTCATACGAGTAATCTGTTGTTTACAGTGGGAATTTTTAGGGCCCAATTTCACAACTAAACCATGACCCAAAAAAATTTCAAATCTAAATCTCTTTTCAAGTAGTGGATCTGAACTCAAGAAAACTATAGCATACTAATCAGTAAAACAGAGTGTGTAAGAGCACAAAAGTTCATATGAATAATCTGTTGTTTACAGTGGCAATTATAAGGGTCCAATTTCACAGCAAAACCATGACCCAAAAAAATTTCAACTGTCAATATTTTCCCAACTAATGGTTCTGTACTTAAGAAAACTATAGCATATTACTCCGTAAAATAGAGTGTGTAAGAGCACAAAAGTTCATACGAGTAATCTGTTGTTTATAGTGGGAATTATAAGGGCCCAATTTCACAACAAACCATGACCCAAAAAAATTTCAAATCTCAATATCTTCTCAACTAATGGATCTGTGCTCAAGAAAACTATAGCATACTGCTCAGCAATACAGAGTGTGTAAGAGCACAAAAGTTCATACGAGTAATCTGTTGTTTATAGTGGGAATTATAGGGGCCCAATTTCACATCAAAACCATGACCCAAATAAATTTCAACTCTCAATATCTTCTCAACTAATGGTTCTGTACTCAAGAAAACTATAGCATATTACTCAGTAAAATAGAGTGTGTAAGAGCACAAAAGTTCATACGAGTAATCTGTTGTTTACAGTGGGAATTATAAGGGCCCAATTTCACAACAAAACCATGACCCAAAAAAATTCAAATCTCAATATCTTCTCAACTAATGGTTCTGTACTTAAGAAAACTATAGCATATTACTCCGTAAAACAGAGTGTGTAAGAGCACAAAAGTTCATATGAATAATCTGTTGTTTACAGTGGCAATTATAAGGGCCCAATTTCATAGCAAAACCATGACCCAAAAAAATTTCAACTCTCAATATTTTCCCAACTAATGGTTCTGTACTTAAGAAAACTATAGCATATTACTCCGTAAAATAGAGTGTGTAAGAGCACAAAAGTTCATACGAGTAATCTGTTGTTTATAGTGGGAATTATAAGGGCCCAATTTCACAACAAAACCATGACCCAAAAAAATTCAAATCTCAATATCTTCTCAACTAATGGTTCTGTACTTAAGAAAACTATAGCATATTACTCCGTAAAACAGAGTGTGTAAGAGCACAAAAGTTCATATGAATAATCTGTTGTTTACAGTGGCAATTATAAGGGCCCAATTTCATAGCAAAACCATGACCCAAAAAAATTTCAACTGTCAATATTTTCCCAACTAATGGTTCTGTACTTAAGAAAACTATAGCATATTACTCCGTAAAATAGAGTGTGTAAGAGCACAAAAGTTCATACGAGTAATCTGTTGTTTATAGTGGGAATTATAAGGGCCCAATTTCACAACAAACCATGACCCAAAAAAATTTCAAATCTCAATATCTTCTCAACTAATGGATCTGTGCTCAAGAAAACTATAGCATACTACTCAGCAATACAGAGTGTGTAAGAGCACAAAAGTTCATACGAGTAATCTGTTGTTTATAGTGGGAAATATAGGGGCCCAATTTCACATCAAAACCATGACCCAAATAAATTTCAACTCTCAATATCTTCTCAACTAATGGTTCTGTACTCAAGAAAACTATAGCATATTCCTCAGTAAAATAGAGTGTGTAAGAGCACAAATATTCATACGAGTAATCTGTTGTTTACAGTGGGAATTTTTAGGGCCCAATTTCACAACTAAACCATGACCCAAAAAAATTTCAAATCTAAATCTCTTTTCAAGTAGTGGATCTGAACTCAAGAAAACTATAGCATACTAATCAGTAAAACAGAGTGTGTAAGAGCACAAAAGTTCATATGAATAATCTGTTGTTTACAGTGGCAATTATAAGGGCCCAATTTCATAGCAAAACCATGACCCAAAAAAAATTTAAACTCTCAATATTTTCCCAACTAATGGTTCTGTATCTAAGAAAACTATTGCATACTACTCAGCAAAACAGAGTGTGTATGAGCACAAAAGTTCATACGAGTAATCTGTTGTTTATAGTGGGAATTATAGGGGCCCAATTTCACATCAAAACCAGGACCCAAATAAATTTCAACTCTCAATATCTTCTCAACTAATGGTTCTGTACTCAACAAAACTATAGCATATTACTCAGTAAAATAGAGTGTGTAAGAGCACAAAAGTTCATACGAGTAATCTGTTGTTTACAGTGGGAATTATAAGGGTCCAAATTCACAGCAAAACCATGACCCAAAAAAATTTCAACTGTCAATATTTTCCCAACTAATGGTTCTGTACTTATGAAAACTATAGCATATTACTCCGTAAAATAGAGTTTGTAAGAGCACAAAAGTTCATACGAGTAATCTGTTGTTTATAGTGGGAATTATAAGGGCCCAATTTCACAACATAACCATGACCCAAAAAAATTCAAATCTCAATATCTTCTCAACTAATGGTTCTGTACTTAAGAAAACTATAGCATATTACTCCGTAAAATAGAGTGTGTAAGAGCACAAAAGTTCATACGAGTAATCTGTTGTTTATAGTGGGAATTATAAGGGCCCAATTTCACAACAAAACCATGACCCAAAAAAATTTCAAATCTCAATATCTTCTCAACTAATGGATCTGTGCTCAAGAAAACTACAGCATACTACTCAGCAAAACAGAGTGTGTAAGAGCACAAAAGTTCATACGAGTAATCTGTTGTTTATAGTGGGAATTATAGGGGCCCAATTTCACATCAATACCATGACCCAAATAAATTTCAACTCTCAATATCTTCTCAAATAATGGTTCTGTACTCAAGAAAACTATAGCATACTACTCAGCAAAACAGAGTGTGTATGAGCACAAAAGTTCATACGAGTAATCTGTTGTTTATAGTGGGAATTATAAGGGCCCAATTTCACAACAAACCATGACCCAAAAAAATTTCAAATCTCAATATCTTCTCAACTAATGGATCTGTGCTCAAGAAAACTATAGCATACTACTCAGCAATACAGAGTGTGTAAGAGCACAAAAGTTCATACGAGTAATCTGTTGTTTATAGTGGGAATTATAGGGGCCCAATTTCACATCAAAACCATGACCCAAATAAATTTCAACTCTCAATATCTTCTCAACTAATGGTTCTGTACTCAAGAAAACTATAGCATATTCCTCAGTAAAATAGAGTGTGTAAGAGCACAAATATTCATACGAGTAATCTGTTGTTTACAGTGGGAATTTTTAGGGCCCAATTTCACAACTAAACCATGACCCAAAAAAATTTCAAATCTAAATCTCTTTTCAAGTAGTGGATCTGAACTCAAGAAAACTATAGCATACTAATCAGTAAAACAGAGTGTGTAAGAGCACAAAAGTTCATATGAATAATCTGTTGTTTACAGTGGCAATTATAAGGGCCCAATTTCATAGCAAAACCATGACCCAAAAAAAATTTAAACTCTCAATATTTTCCCAACTAATGGTTCTGTATCTAAGAAAACTATTGCATACTACTCAGCAAAACAGAGTGTGTATGAGCACAAAAGTTCATACGAGTAATCTGTTGTTTATAGTGGGAATTATAGGGGCCCAATTTCACATCAAAACCAGGACCCAAATAAATTTCAACTCTCAATATCTTCTCAACTAATGGTTCTGTACTCAACAAAACTATAGCATATTACTCAGTAAAATAGAGTGTGTAAGAGCACAAAAGTTCATACGAGTAATCTGTTGTTTACAGTGGGAATTATAAGGGTCCAAATTCACAGCAAAACCATGACCCAAAAAAATTTCAACTGTCAATATTTTCCCAACTAATGGTTCTGTACTTATGAAAACTATAGCATATTACTCCGTAAAATAGAGTTTGTAAGAGCACAAAAGTTCATACGAGTAATCTGTTGTTTATAGTGGGAATTATAAGGGCCCAATTTCACAACATAACCATGACCCAAAAAAATTCAAATCTCAATATCTTCTCAACTAATGGTTCTGTACTTAAGAAAACTATAGCATATTACTCCGTAAAATAGAGTGTGTAAGAGCACAAAAGTTCATACGAGTAATCTGTTGTTTATAGTGGGAATTATAAGGGCCCAATTTCACAACAAAACCATGACCCAAAAAAATTTCAAATCTCAATATCTTCTCAACTAATGGATCTGTGCTCAAGAAAACTACAGCATACTACTCAGCAAAACAGAGTGTGTAAGAGCACAAAAGTTCATACGAGTAATCTGTTGTTTATAGTGGGAATTATAGGGGCCCAATTTCACATCAATACCATGACCCAAATAAATTTCAACTCTCAATATCTTCTCAAATAATGGTTCTGTACTCAAGAAAACTATAGCATACTACTCAGCAAAACAGAGTGTGTATGAGCACAAAAGTTCATACGAGTAATCTGTTGTTTATAGTGGGAATTATAAGGGCCCAATTTCACATCAAAACCATGACCCAAATAAATTTCAACTGTCAATATCTTCTCAACTAATTGTTCTGTACTCAAGAAAACTATAGCATATTACTCAGTAAAATAGAGTGTGTAAGAGCACAAAAGTTCATACGAGTAATCTCTTGTTTACAGTGGGAATTATAAGGGCCCAATTTCACAGAAAAATCATGACCCAAAAAAATTTCAACTGTCAATATCATCTCAACTAATCGTTCTGTACTCAAGAAAACTGTAGCATACTACTCTGTAAAACAGAGTGTGTAAGTGCACAAAATTTCATACGAATAATCTGTTGTTTACAGTGGGAATTATAAGGGCCCAATTTCACATCAAAACCATGACCCAAATAAATTTCAACTGTCAATATCTTCTCAACTAATGGTTCTGTACTCAAGAAAACTATAGCATATTACTCAGTAAAATAGAGTGTGTAAGAGCACAAAAGTTCATACGAGTAATCTCTTGTTTACAGTGGGAATTATAAGGGTCCAATTTCACAGCAAAACCATGACCCAAAAAAATTTCAACTGTCAATATTTTCCCAACTAATGGTTCTGTACTTAAGAAAACTATAGCATATTACTCCGTAAAATAGAGTGTGTAAGAGCACAAAAGTTCATACGAGTAATCTGTTGTTTATAGTGGGAATTATAAGGGCCCAATTTCACAACAAACCATGACCCAAAAAAATTTCAAATCTCAATATCTTCTCAACTAATGGTTCTGTACTCAAGAAAACTATAGCATATTCCTCAGTAAAATAGAGTGTGTAAGAGCACAAATATTCATACGAGTAATCTGTTGTTTACAGTGGGAATTTTTAGGGCCCAATTTCACAACTAAACCATGACCCAAAAAAATTTCAAATCTAAATCTCTTTTCAAGTAGTGGATCTGAACTCAAGAAAACTATAGCATACTAATCAGTAAAACAGAGTGTGTAAGAGCACAAAAGTTCATATGAATAATCTGTTGTTTACAGTGGCAATTATTAGGGCCCAATTTCATAGCAAAACCATGACCCAAAAAAATTTCAACTCTCAATATTTTCCCAACTAATGGTTCTGTATCTAAGAAAACTATAGCATACTACACAGTAAAACAGAATGTGTATGAGCACAAAAGTTCATACGAGTAATCTGTTGTTTATAATGGGAATTATAAGGGCCCAATTTCACATCAAAACCATGACCCAAATAAATTTCAACTCTCATTATCTTCTCAACTAATGGTTCTGTACTCAAGAAAACTATAGCATATTACTCAGTAAAATAGAGTGTGTAAGAGCACAAAAGTTCATACGAGTAATCTCTTGTTTACAGTGGGAATTATAAGGGTCCAATTTCACAGCAAAACCATGACCCAAAAATATTTCAACTGTCAATATTTTCCCAACTAATGGTTCTGTACTTAAGAAAACTATAGCATATTCCTCCGTAAAATAGAATGTGTAAGAGCACAAAAGTTCATACGAGTAATCTGTTGTTTATAGTGGGAGTTATAAGGGCCCAATTTCACAACAAACTATGACCCAAAAAAATTTCAAATCTCAATATCTTCTCTACTAATGGATCTGTGCTCAAGAAAACTATAGCATACTACTCAGCAAAACAGAGTGCGTAAGAGCACAAAAGTTCATACGAGTAATCTGTTGTTTATTGTGGCAATTATAGGGGCCCAATTTCACATCAAAACCATGACCCAAATAAATTTCAACTCTCAATGTCTTCTCAACTAATGGTTCTGTACTCAAGAAAACTATAGCATATTACTCAGTAAAATAGAGTGTGTAAGAGCACAAATGTTCATACGAGTAATCTGTTGTTTACAGTGGGAATTATAAGGGCCCAATTTCACAACAAAACCATGACCCAAAAAAATTCAAATCTCAATATCTTCTCAACTAATGGTTCTGTACTTAAGAAAACTATAGCATATTACTCCGAAAAACAGAGTGTGTAAGAGCACAAAAGTTCATATGAATAATCTGTTGTTTACAGTGGCAATTATAAGGGCCCAATTTCATAGCAAAACCATGACCCAAAAAAATTTCAACTCTCAATATTTTCCCAACTAATGGTTCTGTATCTAAGAAAACTATAGCATACTACACAGTAAAACAGAGTGTGTATGAGCACAAATGTTCATACGAGTAATCTGTTGTTTATAGTGGGAATTATAAGGGCCCAATTTCACAGAAAAATCATGACCCAAAAAAATTTCAACTGTCTATATCATCTCAACTAATCGTTCTGTACTAAAGAAAACTGTAGCATACTACTCTGTAAAACAGAGTGTGTAAGTGCACAAAATTTCATACGAATAATCTGTTGTTTACAGTGGGAATTATAAGGGCCCAATTTCACATCAAAACCATGACCCAAATAAATTTCAACTGTCAATATCTTCTCAACTAATGGTTCTGTACTCAAGAAAACTATAGCATATTACTCAGTAAAATTGAGTGTGTAAGAGCACAAAAGTTCATACGTGTAATCTCTTGTTTACAGTGGGAATTATAAGGGTCCAATTTCACAGCAAAACCATGACCCAAAAAAATTTCAACTGTCAATATTTTCCCAACTAATGTTTCTGTACTTAAGAAAACTATAACATATTACTCCGTAAAATAAAGTGTGTAAGAGCACAAAAGTTCATACGAGTAATCTGTTGTTTATAGTGGGAATTATAAGGGCCCAATTTCACAACAAACCATGACCCAAAAAAATTTCAAATCTCAATATCTTCTCTACTAATGGATCTGTGCTCAAGAAAACTATAGCATACTACTCAGCAATACAGAGTGTGTAAGAGCACAAAAGTTCATACGAGTAATCTGTTGTTTATAGTGGGAATTATAGGGGCCCAATTTCACATCAAAACCATGACCCAAATAAATTTCAACTCTCAATATCTTCTCAACTAATGGTTCTGTACTCAAGAAAACTATAGCATATTCCTCAGTAAAATAGAGTGTGTAAGAGCACAAATATTCATACGAGTAATCTGTTGTTTACAGTGGGAATTTTTAGTGCCCAATTTCACAACTAAACCATGACCCAAAAAAATTTCAAATCTAAATCTCTTTTCAAGTAGTGGATCTGAACTCAAGAAAACTATAGCATACTAATCAGTAAAACAGAGTGTGTAAGAGCACAAAAGTTCATATGAATAATCTGTTGTTTACAGTGGCAATTATAAGGGCCCAATTTCATAGCAAAACCATGACCCAAAAAAATTTAAACTCTCAATATTTTCCCAACTAATGGTTCTGTATCTAAGAAAACTATTGCATACTACTCAGCCAAACAGAGTGTGTATGAGCACAAAAGTTCATACGAGTAATCTGTTGTTTATAGTGGGAATTATAGGGGCCCAATTTCACATCAAAACCAGGACCCAAATAAATTTCAACTCTCAATATCTTCTCAACTAATGGTTCTGTACTCAACAAAACTATAGCATATTACTCAGTAAAATAGAGTGTGTAAGAGCACAAAAGTTCATACGAGTAATCTGTTGTTTACAGTGGGAATTATAAGGGTCCAAATTCACAGCAAAACCATGACCCAAAAAAATTTCAACTGTCAATATTTTCCCAACTAATGGTTCTGTACTTAAGAAAACTATAGCATATTACTCCGTAAAATAGAGTTTGTAAGAGCACAAAAGTTCATACGAGTAATCTGTTGTTTATAGTGGGAATTATAAGGGCCCAATTTCACAACATAACCATGACCCAAAAAAATTCAAATCTCAATATCTTCTCAACTAATGGTTCTGTACTTAAGAAAACTATAGCATATTACTCCGTAAAATAGAGTGTGTAAGAGCACAAAAGTTCATACGAGTAATCTGTTGTTTATAGTGGGAATTATAAGGGCCCAATTTCACAACAAACCATGACCCAAAAAAATTTCAAATCTCAATATCTTCTCAACTAATGGATCTGTGCTCAAGAAAACTATAGCATACTGCTCAGCAATACAGAGTGTGTAAGAGCACAAAAGTTCATACGAGTAATCTGTTGTTTATAGTGGGAATTATAAGGGCCCAATTTCACAACAAAACCATGACCCAAAAAAATTTCAAATCTCAATATCTTCTCAACTAATGGATCTGTGCTCAAGAAAACTACAGCATACTACTCAGCAAAACAGAGTGTGTAAGAGCACAAAAGTTCATACGAGTAATCTGTTGTTTATAGTGGGAATTATAGGGGCCCAATTTCACATCAATACCATGACCCAAATAAATTTCAACTCTCAATATCTTCTCAAATAATGGTTCTGTACTCAAGAAAACTATAGCATACTACTCAGCAAAACAGAGTGTGTATGAGCACAAAAGTTCATACGAGTAATCTGTTGTTTATAGTGGGAATTATAAGGGCCCAATTTCACATCAAAACCATGACCCAAATAAATTTCAACTGTCAATATCTTCTCAACTAATGGTTCTGTACTCAAGAAAACTATAGCATATTACTCAGTAAAATAGAGTGTGTAAGAGCACAAAAGTTCATACGAGTAATCTCTTGTTTACAGTGGGAATTATAAGGGTCCAATTTCACAGCAAAACCATGACCCAATAAAATTTCAACTGACAATACCTTCTCAACTTATGGTTCTGTACTTAAGAAAACTATAGCATATTACTCCGTAAAACAGAGTGTGTAAGAGCACAAATGTTCATATGAATAATCTGTTGTTTACAGTGGCAATTATAAGGGCCCAATTTCATAGCAAAACCATGACCCAAAAAAATTTCAACTCTCAATATTTTCCCAACTAATGGTTCTGTATCTAAGAAAACTATAGCATACTACACAGTAAAACAGAGTGTGTATGAGCACAAATGTTCATACGAGTAATCTGTTGTTTATAGTGGGAATAATAAGGGCCCAATTTCACAGAAAAATCATGACCCAAAAAAATTTCAACTGTCAATATCATCTCAACTAATCGTTCTGTACTCAAGAAAACTGTAGCATACTACTCTGTAAAACAGAGTGTGTAAGTGCACAAAATTTCATACGAATAATCTGTTGTTTACAGTGGGAATTATAAGGGCCCAATTTCACATCAAAACCATGACCCAAATAAATTTCAACTGTCAATATCTTCTCAACTAATGGTTCGGTACTCAAGAAAACTATAGCATATTACTCAGTAAAATTGAGTGTGTAAGAGCACAAAAGTTCATACGAGTAATCTCTTTTTTACAGTGGGAATTATAAGGGTCCAATTTCACAGCAAAACCATGACCCAAAAAAATTTCCACTGTCAATATTTTCCCAACTAATGGTTCTGTACTTAAGAAAACTATAGCATATTACTCCGTAAAATAGTGTGTGTAAGAGCACAAAAGTTCATACGAGTAATCTGTTGTTTATAGTGGGAATTATAAGGGCCCAATTTCATAGCAAAACCATGACCCAAAAAAATTTCAACTCTCAATATCTTCTCAATTAATGGATCTGTGCTCAAGAAAACTATAGCATACTACTCAGCAAAACAGAGTGTGTAAGAGCACAAAAGTTCATACGAGTAATCTGTTGTTTATAGTGGGAATTATAAGGGCCCAATTTCACAGCAAAACCATGACCCAAAAAAATTTCAACTGTCAATATCTTCTCAACTAATGGTTCTGTACTCAAGAAAACTGTAGCATACTACTCTGTAAAACAGAATGTGTAAGTGCACAAAATTTCATACGAATAATCTGTTGTTTACAGTGGGAATTATAAGGGCCCAATTTCACAGCAAAACCGTGACCCAAAAAAATGTCAACTCTCAATATCTTCTCAACTAATGGATCTGTGCTCAAGAAAACTATAGCATACTACTCAGCAAAACAGAGTGTGTAAGAGCGCAAAAGTTCATACGAGTCATCTGTTGTTTATAGTGGGAATTATAAGGGCCCAATTTCACAGCAGAACCATGACCCAAAAAAATTTCAACTGTCAATATCTTCTCAACTAATGGTTCTGTACTCAAAAAAACTATAGCATATTACTCTGGAAAATAGAGTGTGTAAGAGCACAAAAGTTCATACGAGTAATCTGTTGTTTACAGTGGGAATTATAAGGGCCCAATTTCACAAAAAAACCATGACCCAAAAAAATTTCAAATCTCAATATCTTCTCAACTAATGGATCTGTGCTCAAGAAAATTGTAGCATACTACTCAGCAAAACAGATTGTTTATGAGCACAAAAGTTCATACGAGTAATCTGTTGTTTATAGTGGGAATTATAAGGGACCAATTTCACATCAAAACCATGACCCAATTAAATTTCAACTTTTAATATCTTCTCAACTAATGGATCTGTACTCAAAAAAACTATAGCATACTAATCAGTAAAACAAGGTGTGTATGAGCACAAAAGTTCATACGAATAATCTGTTGTTTATAGTGGGAATTATAAGGGCCCAATTTCACATCAAAACCATGACCCAAATAAATTTCAACTGTCAATATCTTCTCAACTAATGGTTCTGTACTCAAGAAAACTATAGCATATTACTCAGTAAAATAGAGTGTGTAAGAGCACAAAAGTTCATACGAGTAATCTCTTGTTTACAGTGGGAATTATAAGGGTCCAATTTCACAGCAAAACCATGACCCAATAAAATTTCAACTGACAATACCTTCTCAACTTATGGTTCTGTACTTAAGAAAACTATAGCATATTACTCCGTAAAACAGAGTGTGTAAGAGCACAAATGTTCATATGAATAATCTGTTGTTTACAGTGGCAATTATAAGGGCCCAATTTCATAGCAAAACCATGACCCAAAAAAATTTCAACTCTCAATATTTTCCCAACTAATGGTTCTGTATCTAAGAAAACTATAGCATACTACACAGTAAAACAGAGTGTGTATGAGCACAAATGTTCATACGAGTAATCTGTTGTTTATAGTGGGAATAATAAGGGCCCAATTTCACAGAAAAATCATGACCCAAAAAAATTTCAACTGTCAATATCATCTCAACTAATCGTTCTGTACTCAAGAAAACTGTAGCATACTACTCTGTAAAACAGAGTGTGTAAGTGCACAAAATTTCATACGAATAATCTGTTGTTTACAGTGGGAATTATAAGGGCCCAATTTCACATCAAAACCATGACCCAAATAAATTTCAACTGTCAATATCTTCTCAACTAATGGTTCTGTACTCAAGAAAACTATAGCATATTACTCAGTAAAATTGAGTGTGTAAGAGCACAAAAGTTCATACGAGTAATCTCTTGTTTACAGTGGGAATTATAAGGGTCCAATTTCACAGCAAAACCATGACCCAAAAAAATTTCAACTGTCAATATTTTCCCAACTAATGGTTCTGTACTTAAGAAAACTATAGCATATTACTCCGTAAAATAGAGTGTGTAAGAGCACAAAAGTTCATACGAGTAATCTGTTGTTTATAGTGGGAATTATAAGGGCCCAATTTCATAGCAAAACCATGACCCAAAAAAATTTCAACTCTCAATATCTTCTCAATTAATGGATCTGTGCTCAAGAAAACTATAGCATACTACTCAGCAAAACAGAGTGTGTAAGAGCACAAAAGTTCATACGAGTAATCTGTTGTTTATAGTGGGAATTATAAGGGCCCAATTTCACAGCAAAACCATGACCCAAAAAAATTTCAACTGTCAATATCTTCTCAACTAATGGTTCTGTACTCAAGAAAACTGTAGCATACTACTCTGTAAAACAGAATGTGTAAGTGCACAAAATTTCATACGAATAATCTGTTGTTTACAGTGGGAATTATAAGGGCCCAATTTCACAGCAAAACCGTGACCCAAAAAAATGTCAACTCTCAATATCTTCTCAACTAATGGATCTGTGCTCAAGAAAACTATAGCATACTACTCAGCAAAACAGAGTGTGTAAGAGCGCAAAAGTTCATACGAGTCATCTGTTGTTTATAGTGGGAATTATAAGGGCCCAATTTCACAGCAGAACCATGACCCAAAAAAATTTCAACTGTCAATATCTTCTCAACTAATGGTTCTGTACTCAAAAAAACTATAGCATATTACTCAGTAAAATAGAGTGTGTAAGAGCACAAAAGTTCATACGAGTAATCTGTTGTTTATAGTGGGAATTATAAGGGCCCAATTTCACAACAAAACCATGACCCAAAAAAATTTCAAATCTCAATATCTTCTTAAGTAGTGGATCTGCACTCAAGAAAACTATAGCATACTACTCAGTAAAAACGAGTGTGTAAGAGCACAAAAGTTCATACGAGTAATCTGTTATTTACAGTGGGAATTATAAGGGCCCAATTTCACAGCAAAACCATGACCCAAAAAACTTTCAACTGTCAATATCTTCCTAACTAATGGTTCTGTTCTCAAGAAAACTATAGCATATTACTCAGCAAAATAGAGTGTGTAAGAGCACAAAAGTTCATACGTGTAATCTGTTATTTACAGTGGGAATTAGAAGGGCCCAATTTCACAGCAAAACCATGACCCAAAAAAATTTCAACTGTCAATATCTTCTCAACTAATGGTTCTGTACTCAAGAAAACTATAGCATACTATAGATTGGTCTATAAGAAGGGGGGCGTGGCTTAAACCCTCGTCCAATTCGATGATTAATCAATAAGGATGGGTGGGGTATGGTTGGGTGGAGTGGGGATGGCGGCCATCTTGCACAAAATGGTGCACATTTTAGGTGTGCCAGAACCGCCATTTCCCCTCTACTAGTATGTACTGTATTAGTATGTTAGTCGGCTTCGTTATCGTAATGTTTAGCAAGGGCTTCCTGAAGGTGGACGAACGACCTAAATACGTCGCTGCCCGAAAATGTGGCATCTAATACTAAAGAAATTTATTACGTTTTTTAGCAACTATGTACCCAACCAACATTAAAATTGATATATTTACTGCAAATCGCCTAGCTCCGGCAATCTTATTTTCCACGCGCTTATCAATGGCTGCTCGTAGGTCTGCTAGAAAAGCTTTCTCCTGGGCATGTAGCAGTCTAGTGGGTGAACCAGCCTCGTACGGCAGTGACCACAGCGAGGTGGAGTACATAACCGGCGGCTCAGTGGAGGACATCAAAGGCGATATGTTCCAGATCAGCGTGCCCTGAACTCTCATTAGCTCCTCCGGCTTCACCTGGTCAGCTTTGTTCAGGATTATGCGAGTCTAGAAGAGAAAACAAGATTGAACAAATTATGATTATATTAAATGAAAACCCCTGAATATACCTTCTGAAACTTCACAGAGCAAGGCCCTTATTTTTGTGCCAGCACTACAACCCGATTATTGCTGAAGGTTTCACAGTTAGAGATTGCAGCTGTCTACTATATCTGTCAGCTGTCAACATCTAAATTAGCCTTGGCAGGGCCAAGCTATATTAAACCCTGTGGATACGGTAAAATTGTTACCACACTCAACTTGTACATACCTGCATTTCGCGTCCTTTCAGCTGGTCTAGGATTGCCTCAGTTTCTGGCCCAATGTCCAGTTTGCTTGGATCGTATACCAAGAAGATTATGTCCGCTCTGTCGATAAACCATTGGCAAGCATCGTTGAACGGAAACAGGCGTTCTACTTGTTTCCGGATTTCCAATATTCCTGGAATTTCAACTATATTTACCTAGAAGAGAGTAAAAGACAAGTTTCAACATGTAGCTTGACCGGGCCTTCTGGAGTTTTTTTTTTTAGTACTGGTGGAAAAATGAAGTGTTAACACTAAAACGACTTTATCTAACAGCATTTTTCTTAAAGTGCTAAAGGATAATTTTGCTTCAAGGTAGAACCTCTAACAAGGAAGGAATTAGAGGCAGTATTTTTATTCCCGTAATTCAAGTTAATTTTTGAACCTTCTGAAGTAGAGGATGATTCAACTTCAAGCCGCGCAATCGGTCCAACAAGCCTTGGCCAAACTTTTGCAGTCCAGAGAAGGTCCAGTCTGCAGCCAGCTGTGTGCCATCGACTACTTCTGACTCTTCGCCCCACATAACGATGTTGAAATAGGCCGGGGAGGGGTCAGCACCTATAGAAGTAGAAAAGCTTTTTAGGACTCTAAAGTTAAAGATTTATACTTAGGCTCTACTTAAATATTAAATTTTTGTAGTTTACCGGTTCTTAGCGCTGTAGTCTTGTACTCATTTTCTAGGAGGTAATTTATGATGGTGGACTTACCACCGCTCCATGGACCCATGAACAGTATTAACGGTTTGGAAAAGATTTCTGGGTCTGCAAATTGGAGAAAAAAAAGTGTTTTAGTATTAGTATTCTCATACAAAAAATTCTGAGATACCAATACCTAGCAAGTTGCAAGTTTTAAATGCGGCCACCAGAGCGGTTGCATGCATGCTACATAGGTTTAGGGGTTTTCTAAGATTTGAGTTGTAAGGATAAATAATATAGTGAACCAATTTTTTTACTCAACTTGAAATTCCTTGGTGTATTTGGAGTTATTTGTTGTGTATCTTGTCTATATTTTTGTGTTTTTTTAAAAAGTACCTTTCCATTCTTTCTATTTACATATTTATTTCATGGCATTATTATATGAATATATATTTAGTTAGGCATACAATACATATACATTGTTAGTCTATTATTTTACATCAAACGCTGGTAGACTGCTTTTTGCCATGCCTATTGTACTTATTGCACATTTAATTGGAGCTACATTAGTAAAGATAGTTCTTACTAACAATAGACTGCCAAAACTCGCCGCATAGCAAATGATCAATATGAACATTAGTGCAGGGGTTTTTCAGAAATCTGAGGAATAAATTAATCTGCAGTGATACGAATCTACTGAGAATATATATAATGCAATAAATCAAGGATTTAATGAGGTTTTGTTTCTTAAAACAAGTCGTTCTGCCTATCAGAGTATTTCTCGTGAATCACAGCGTGATATACGGTAATCAAAAATTCTTTAAAAGTAAAAAAAAAAAAAAAAAACGTACAAACACTTGCCTCCAAAATGGCGATTACTCAAGTCCCTATATTTGTAAAGTATTTCCAATGGCTTAATGGCCGCATCGTAAAGTTTCTTCAACTCCTTTAGTGTACTTTCCACTGTTTTGCTTAATACTTGTTCAATCTCTTCGGTTTCGGCATCTAAATGCAGTATTTGACCCATATGATCTCTGGTTCGTAATTTTTCTGGTACTTCTGGCACCTGTGAGGACAATAGGTTCATGTATCAAGTTGTTGAATTGAGTGTGGACTGAGAATAAATACGGATGTGGCCGGGCATGTGGCACTAAACCATTTTATTTACTGTAAAGCACTACTTGTCCATCGTTCATCCATTACTCATTTGGTCTGCATCTATTACATTAAAATTTAATAGATGTATGACGAAAATTCTTACAAAGTTTAAATGTCTGCCTTGCTTACAAATGTGCGTTTTAACATTGTTTGCTCCCTCTTACCTAATTCAATCGGGAACATTTTTGACTTCCTGGGACAAGTGTTTTTTCACAAATTGGGCTGTGCCTCTATATAACTCAAACGTGATCAACATAACTAAAAAAAAAAAAAAAAAATGGAAAAACGCAGTTATTTCAAATTTGATATTTTGTTTAAGTTACCAACCGGTAGCATTTGTTAAGCATTGATTTATTGCTTTAAATTTGATGTACTAACTATTCTTATTGAAGGCTGTTTGAAAAAGTTTTGAGGGCATGTTACCTCAAGGCTTTGGGGGTATAAGTAGGCCATTTCAGTGCTTAGTTCTGTTTTACCACTTATACCATGAATAATTCAATGTGTTGCGAAAATTAGGAGTTGGTAGAAAGTCTCTTAACGAAAGTATTAACGTCTTAAATGATTTATTTATTTATTTTTAATAAAGACCTGTTGGTTTATTTTGAAATAGTTCTTATGAAAATTGATTTTGTTGGATATCTCTAAGACTCACGCTTCGCTCAAAAGTTCCGTTATATTTAAGTGAACCTATTTTGAGCCAACTTACTTTTAGTGAGTTTGAAACGAATTATTCGTTAATTCTGTAACTACAGTGTTCAGCTAGTGTTTATTTACACTACCAGTGTTCATTCACACTAGATTTATCTCTTTCTCTATTCAAGAATTCAAGTGTTCAAGCTTCCCTAAACAATGTGTTCAAGTATGTAAACAGAAACGTTTTAGAGAAGTGCTTTTATAGGCACCTATGTTATATAGAATGAAAGGTTTGGACATTGCGGACTCTGCCAGTTCCGTTCTGTGCCGCCTAATTTGGTGGTTGGACGTAAAGCCCGCTTGAAAAAAAAAACATTACTCAATTTTTACCATTATGAGTTCTTCTTCTTCTGGTGGTTCTGTCTCGTCCTCGACTTTCTGAGCTACTTCTGCCTCCAAAGCTTCCTCATCTTTCTGTGGAAGTTCCTCCTCCTTCTGAGGAGCTTCTTCCTCCTTCTGAGGAGCTTCCTCTTCCTTTGAGACTTCATCCACGGTTGAGGTTTCTTCTAGAAAAGAAAAAAAAAAACAAATATTGATTCATTGAACCTCAAGATGACCATAAATCTATCATATAGTAATAAAAATACCTTCATGGCCGCTTTCATCTACAGCCGGTTCTTCAACACTAGTCAGCTGTTCAACTGAAGCAGTATCGTCTTCTGCAGTTGCAGATGTTTCAGCCTCCTCAGTCTCCTGCGTTGTTTCTTCGGATTCCTTCGCTGGTTCTACATTCTCTTCGTTCTCCTCTCTCAGCTCTTTTTCTTCAATAGACTGTTCTGCAGATTCACCACCACCTTCCTCCATTTTCTCTTTGATTTCATCGGAAACTTCTTCGTTCAAAGTTGTTCCACTGGATTGTACTTCTTCGGCTGGTTCTTCTTCAGATTTTGTCTCTTGGGAGATTTCTTCTTTAGCTGAGTCTTCCACTTCTTCGACGGATTCTATTTCTACAGACTGGGCTGTTTGTAAAGTTGCAGCTTCTTCTAGCTCTGGATTTTCTTTTCCCTCTTCTGTTTCTGCTGACTGTAGTTCTTCAGTGGCGGCTTCTTCAGTTTGCGTTTCTTCTGCAGATTGTTCAGTTTCATCTAATTGTTTTTCTGATTTTTCCTCAGATTTGATATCTTCTTCCAGTGATGCTTCTTGTTCTTCAGACTGTATGTTCTTTTCTTCATTTTCTACTTCCTCTTCTTCCGATTTCTCTAGTTCAGCTTCCACTATTTGATCAGCCTCTTGGTGAGTTTCTGCTGCTTCACTCTCTGTTTCTACAGACTGTGCAGCTTCTTCAGACGCTGTTTCTTCCCTTTGCGGTTCCGTGTTTAGGCTTTCTTCTTCTTCTTTGCTTTCCTCCTGTACGGATACTTCTTCAACAACTTCTACAGTCTCTTTGGACTCGGAATTCTGTTCAAACAATTCATCGGTAACTACTTTATGTTCTGTTTCCTCTTCAACATTCGTGTCTTCCTCGCTTTCTGCTGTTAGTTTTGATTGTTCGTGCACGTTTTCACCCGCTTCATCCGGATTTTCTTCTATGAAACAAAAGTTAAAAACAAAATGTAGTAAACCATTATAAAAATTACAGAATAAAGTATATCTTCATAAAATAAAACATGGCCAGATGGGCGAAATTCCAGTACTTTAATTAGACATAAGAGTCGCGGAAAGGCAGATATGCTACCAACCTAGTCCTTAAAAACTGATTTCACCATAACCAAGCTGGACCATGACCCAAATCAAGAAAAATTTATTCAAGCTCTCCGGTTCAGATATTCTGCTTCTGATAACTCCCAAAGGTAGTCATTCTGTGTCCTCTTAGTGGAACTAGCAGTTTGGAAAAAGGAGAATTCCTGAAAAGGCTACTTGGAAATATAGTCATCAGTGGGAAACCGTGCTTGGCAGAACTACTAGATTCAGCGAAACTGCAAATGTACTAAGAAGGTATATGATCTTTTGACTGTACCAGCTTCTAACCAAACTAGGAAAGCAGCAGAGTTACTAAGGAAAAACTAAAAGGATTGTCTATATTTAGTAAATACCCATTAAAATCAACATAATAAATAACTGACAATTTTTTTTTTTACCAGATTCAGTCGGCTGGTCAGACTGTTCTTCCGTCACGTCTCGTTCACTTCGTTGGTCATCTTCGTTTTGTTGTAGAGCTGGCTCTCGCTCTTCGCTACCATTGTCTTCATTTTCAGCACTCTGCACTAAATTCGCTTCCTCTAGTTTCTCCTCGCTGGCTTCAAGCTCATCCGTCTGCTGTGGCAGTTCTGGTTCATCATGTGTGTCCGTATTTTCCGTATCTATCTGAAAAGTAAGATCATGCTAACTGATAGATTATGTTTGGCAATCAACATTTTATTTGATGGGTGTACTCATTTTCCTTAGAGAGGGCTCTAGGTGAATTATTTTGCCCAGGTAGACTGGAATATAAGACTAAGGTTGAACTAAAGATCTTTACATTATAGGAAGAGAGAGTTAGGCCTGTAAAAAAAGAGATGGGTGGGCGAGATTTAAGGATTCATTGTCTTAAACCCAAATTCAAGAAAAATTAATTTTAAAGGTGTGTTTCTGTCGAAAGAAAAGTTATATTTCGGTTTAAATTTCCAAAAAAATATTCTATCTAGTGACTAATAATCACAATTTCTTTAAAAGGATCTTATCATTTTGCCTGTATTGAAGCCAACTAAAATTTTCAGTAAAAATTCAAAGTTTGAAAAGACTATACAAGTTAAAACCTGAAAAGTGAAGCAAGATTTCACGTGTGTTATCACAATTTTTTTTTTTTTTTGCATTATTTTAAAGTGCATCCATCCAAGCAATATTGGAAGCCAGCTGACTCACCTCAGATGACAGATGGCTTGGGTCTAGCTGTTCGGCTTCATCCACAGGCTGACTGCTATCTGCAAATCATTATCAGTTTGGTTTATCTCTCCTTATTAAGGTAAACTAAGTAAGCTAACAATAAACTAACACACACTTAACCTTCTGTCTGCGGTGTGTTCACGCCTTGTAGGGCTTTCTCAATGAAGGGTCGGCATTCGGACTCAGAGGGACCTTCACTTTCTTGACCTGAACACAAGGTTAAATATTACTACATCTCTAAACAAAAAATTATTGAAATGATACTTTAGTAGAAAGTTTAACATCTTCCGTCTAAAAATCCACTAAAATTAAATTTCTCAGAAAAACATTGGAAATAAAAATGATAGACCTACATGTTCGTAAAGACGTATTCCTAATTTTTACCCATTTGTGAAGGTTTAGAAAGTTTATGCACAAAAATTTTCATCTGTTAACTTTAAATATATTGTATAAATGGAATTTAACGCATTCACAAATATATTAAGGCTTGGTTCACTTTTTAGCCCGAACAACTTGCCGGCCTGCATTACTACAAAAAAAAACATTCCTTACTGCAAATCTAATATGTAAAGATGAAGATTCCTAACCATAAAGCCGTAATTTTAGCAAATTAACTTAGCTTTTGCTTTGTATTATGGGATATATTGTAAAAAGAAATGATTTAGAATCCTGCCAGTTATTTGGTCTGTAAGAAACAGTTTTCACAAGTACCAAATGCATGGTGCTTCAGAAAAATTATTGTGCTACATAAAAAAAATTATTATCTCAAATGAAATTTTGAAATTGCAATAATAGCCAATATTTTTCGTTTATTGCTGAATTCTTTAGACCATTTAATTTCAACCAGATCTACCGTGTACTGTGGCGACACGAGACGGCGTTTTTATGAACTTTAAAACTTAAATTAAAGCATCTAATTGAAGGATCCGGGAACAGTGAAAGATATTTTAAAAATTGTGAACGTTATAGAATCAATTGCATCATCAAAATTACTACTAAATTGTAACCGTCCAAAATTAATATAACATGTAGGATATTAGGCCTTGGATTCATATACAATCCGATCCGGTGTGCAGTGTGTCTACAAAGTTTAAATAAATTCGTTGTAACCATTGTACCACAAAAATGCTATTCAGTAAAACTACTTCACTGGTAGATTTTGTCTAAACCCTTATTGTGGAGATTACCTTGTGGTATAAATGAAATAACAAATCTGTTACCTCAAATTTTAGAGGCTAAGTTCACTTAACTTAAGTATAGATAATCTATAAATCACTTTTTAAAGCACTGAGGACGTTTCAGAAGTTATGTTCAAAATCTGTTGTGTGAATTCAATAAAAAAATAAAGACACGATGTCAATACTTCCTTTTACCATTAGTAAGAGAGAGTAGAATTTAGTAAGCTGTAATTTTTCTCTGAGAAATTTACTTCTCGTAAGAAAGTTGCCCAGGTCAGGGACAAGGTCAATTTACACTGTCAGCACAGTCGCTTCTTCAATGGATCCAAGGTAGACTTTTTTCACAATGCCTAGTATGTCATTGGCGTTCAGCCATTAGACGTCAGACTGCCAACAGGAAATATTTTATGTTTTTATGGTATAAAATATATCTCTTTCGTTGTGACAGTTGTTTCATTTGGTCGACTACCTCGAATGGTTGATGGTAATGATTTGGTCATTCAATATGGACACCAGGTATATCTTTTAGTCCACAGGGCACATTTACTGGATTATTGACCTTACAAAGATGAGCCTTGAGATAGTCACGGCTTAGTCCGAAAGGATCAACTGCCCCACAACAGGGGAGAAATCCTGTTTTGGCCCCTCACAGGACTGTCCGTAAGGCTGTTGGGGGGGCCTTCTTCCCTTTAGAACAAAGTTTTAAAGGATATTTGGCTACCGAATTTTGCAATTTGGAAACTCGTCGTACCAGCATCAGCACCATCCTTTTCATTTAAGCGGCTATACCGTTCTTGGATCCTTCCAGGGTCTGTCCACAAGAAGAACGGCTTTTAATGCACAGTTCACACCCCAACCTTTCCTAACTTCCCTCATGGACGAGCTACTGCTTTGTCGAACAAGTCCATAAAGGTACACTTTATACTCGTCGAGTTCAAGGCTGTACGTATCGTACATAACATTAGATACAGCATTAGTTGGTCGTTGGTGTTCTTAAGCGTTGTTGTTCTGCTTCATAATTTGTTCAGAAGTCTATTCCAGTAAGAATAACTCTGTCGATTATGGCTTCTACCTCTCATCTTACCTATAGAAGAATGCTATGCCACACCGTAAATTCCATAGTTGCAATTAAGTTTGAACAGAGCGTAACTTTAGTGAGCTTCAGAGCTTGGTTCTAGAGCGTTTGGTACGGCAGAGGCAGTTTGGTTCTGGAGCTAGCCGAGGCAAATGACTCAACTCCAAGCGGATTTCCAGCAACTGTAATCCTGGACGAGGTTGAGCACACATCTTGATTCAATCTATTCTTTTGCCTTTTTACTGGGAAAGGTAGGCACAGAACATATTTTAAGGTGGCTTGTTAACTGAGAACCCAGTGCAGATTGTAATAGAAAGAGGAGTAACGGCCTCCTATATCTAGTTTGATTGCGTTGAAATAATTAATTGGCACTGTCAGGCCTTTAGACCTCCATTTTTCTGTCCAATAACCTTATGTGCACAATAAGCCCTCTTCGGCTGCAGTACCTGACTGGATCCAATATACGACCGAATCTTAAGCTTTCACTATAAATGAAAACAAATCATAATTGGAAAATACTTGTAAGCAACTGTGATTTAGTTCTTATTACAGAATCTACCACCTACAACATTTCTATTGAGAAGAAATGTTAAGCACGTCTCTAGGTGTGCCGCACTCAATACAATGTACAGATCTACCATATACCTGTACTATGGTAATGTAAATAGTAACTCACTTACTTAACTTACTTGTATTAACAAGTTCTAAAGAACTGCAAGTAAGTATCTAAAATGTCGTTAGTAAGTAGAATGAACAAATCTATCACATATTATTACTATCAAAATGCATTGCTAGAAATTTGAGACATTGCACTGATGATTATTGTGGCTAGACTTTCGCTTTTTAATTTTATTGCAAGTTTTCAATTGATTTGCTCTGGTTGGATCAAGTCCAGAGCAGAACCGACCGGCTAATGAGGACCTCGAGCGAATTGACAGGCAAATCTAGCTAGATTGCTAATTTAAATATTTTTCTCTTTATTAAAAATTGCGAAAATTTTCTGCTAGATTTTAGTAAATAAATAAATTATTTATTTTTATTTTATTTTTTAAATAAAATCAAAACTTACCTTTAATAGCGCAGGGAATGAACAAAAGGTAAACTACACAAATTGCCCGCAACCAGGGCGACATGTTTCGAAACCGATACCAAAAAACTTCACTAAGAAAGAAAAGAAAGAAAAAAAAAAGGTTTCAAAACAGCCTGTAGAGGCTTGAAGCGGAATCGCGGAGTCCTAGAGGTTCGCTCGACATGGACTGGGCGATCGGCGCCCAAAAATACACGGCCGTATTTCTGTAGCCCCAGAGTGGGGCACCGAGCCAAAATAGAACTCCCGTCCAGCATCCCCACATAGCTGCCCAATGTATTCCAACACACAAACACAAATAAAAATATGCACTGACACACAAAAACACATACGCACACATTGCCATAGACATATATAAATAAAACTATTAGTTTTGTCTGCGGTAGTAGTGACAGTAACGTTACCTGGTGTGCAACTCTGGCAAGCATAACGTCGATTCACTCGAAAATTCCGAAAATATGGAATCCGGAAAATGCGGAACCAAAATCTGATGTGAACTTAAATACGATTCCCTTTTAATACAGTACAATCTTTCATCACAAATGGGGTTTTTACTTTGTGACGCTTTCGTGAGAGAAGGTATTGCGATGATTCAGATTTCCGGTTTTAAGTTTAAGCTGCAAACGTCTTAAGATTCCCTGAGAACGAAAGAATAGTTTTTATTATTAATTAGTCTGTATTTGAGCTTGACTCTACTTGCATTTCTAGACTAAGGTTTTAGTCAAAATCAATGTTCATTAATTTGTCCTTTAATTCAGAGTCTTTCATATTTTTAATATCCTGTACATTGCATTATATTTGTGTTAATATTATTTGAACTACTAGTTACTTAGCTTAGTGTCTGAGTAATATCCGCAACGCCTTGGCTTTCTTCCGGTCTCCCTGTTCGCAAAGGCATCTTGCTAGTATTGAAAAAATGCTCAATTTTTTGAAAAAGATCTCTTTCATTTTATTACAAACACGATATAATTCAAAAGTTTTTTTAAATATTTTTCAACAGCACCAAACACAAAATGATTAATAAAATAAGCTCTTTTCTAACTAAGGAATTGGTATTAAAACTAGCAAAGATTTCTCATTTTTTACTTTCTTTCGGCAATGTGCCTTACAAAACAAGCCGACCTAATTTGTATGATCAAGGTACGGCTTGAGAATTGAATGTAACAACCTGAAAATAAGGAAATTCTCGTATAAGTCGCCAAGATAGGCCTCTTTTACCATTTTCTCTAAACCTCTGCATCCAAATTAGCAGAAGTAAGGCTTATTACCTAATGCAGGCATAAATGTAGAACGTTAGAAGATGCAACTAAGGAATTAGTAGTAAAACTAGTGAAGATTTTCCATTTTTTGCTTTCTTTGGGTGTAGAGGTTTAGGAAAATAGTAAAAGTTGTTTATCTTGGCTAGTTTTGTTGAAAATTCCATATTTTCACGTTCGGATAAAGTAATAGTTACATTATAACTTTAATATTGTTAACTAGCGGATCTTGATCTGCTACTGAAGAGATTGTTAAAAATGTTGGTTAGAGCTGCTGTCTTGAAGTAACTTCACAAAAAGAAGTACGTGGGAAAACGTTTCCAATAAATTTGGTAGGTATTTCTTTTGTAGGTAAATAGCAGTTTCGTACCAGAAATTAAATCGCGAATACAGTACTTCTTCTTAAACAAATTAATAACAATTAACCCGTTGCCGCAAATGACGGCTATAGCCGTCCGATCTTTGTTGATATGTAGGCAAACGACGTCTATAGCCGTCGTGCACATTTTAATTAATAAAAAAAGTACAGCGTTAGTACGAAGTGTACTAACGCATACACTTGTTAATTATTGAATTAGTAAAGCAAATGCTGTATAGTCGTCACGACGGTCATAGCCGTCATTTGCTCTGGAAAGAGAAAAAATGACATGATGAGCAAATGACGGTTATAGCCGTCGAGAGTTTTTTTGGAAAAACCGTGGCCAAATGTGATAATTTTTACTTCCAAACATACAACTTACACTTGATTCCATCTGGCAGTCATAAACAATTGAGAAAAAAAAAGTGTGTTTCTGAGCACGATCATCAAATTAAAAGTGTGCGGCAACGGGTTAAACTGCGAATACGGCATGATTGCAATGATTCTCCTGCCATTTCTTTCTGCCAAAATTTGCCCAAGTTGTACAGTTATTATTATTTTTTTTTTTTTTTTTTTTTTTTTAATTCTTTTAATATTTTATTTATTTATTTATTTATTTATTTATGTGTATTGTATAAGAATGAACGTTACAATACAGAGTCGCAATCAACAATGAGCAATGGTTAATTACAAAGTAAGCAAAAAAAACAATAACTTAAAATAACAAAAATTTCTTTTATAATAATACTTAAATGAACTTTTAACTGTAAGAAAGAAAAAAAAAAATGCTAAGGAACCCTAGAACGTGGTACAGAAATGCCTAAACTTTAAAATTAAATCTAAATATTTGTATAATTTATGTAATTTCTCCAAATTGCAATTGGCTGCTATAAATTCATTTAAAATAAAATCACTATCCAAAGAGTTAAAACACAATTTTCTAATTTCTAAATATGATTGACATTTACACATTATGTGAAAGATATCCTCTTTGTCAGTATTACAAACTTTACAAACAGACTGGCCATCAAATTTAACTGTAGTTTTCCCAACACTAATTTTAAAATAATATTTATTGGCTAATCTCACCTGAGATAACAGTTTAATATATTTGAAAGGAACGTTAAGGGTACAGTTATTATTTAATAATAGTTTAAGTGGTCTTACGTGAAGGTAAACTCCCTTAACATAAAATTTTGAATCAAATGATACTTCATTAATGCAAATAGGTTCACTGGTCGACAATGATGATAAGCCCTATATTTTCATTAAAGTTGGCGAATTTTATCTTTTACAGAAAAAGATAAAAAAAATTGACAAAGTTGGGTGCATGTTACGCTTTTTCTAGCAGTTTTTGACGATCAACCCTTATACAACTATCCTACTGCCCAGTTTTAATATTTGAAAAATGTTTGCCGAAAAATTGGTTTCATGTACTCGTAGTTTATAGAAAATGTATGATTTTTATTTCAAGTGGACCAAACTTTGTGAAAAACTGTCAAATAAAATTGTGATAATTGGAGAAAAAGTACATCAATCTTTTATTTTACATTTGGCAATCCAAATCATCGCACATTTGCCTTTGAATAGTCGAGCGCCAATTTCCAGTCTCCTTCGGTGACCTTCATTCAGATGATCAGAAATGAAAACACATTGTAAAATACAACTTTATTGAATTAAATCATTTACAATTTAAATCGCCAGTAATGCAGTCTGAATTAAATAAAAGAGGACTTCCTCTAAGTAGGCAAAGTTAACCGTTAAGTGTATAACCTCAGTCATGATATTAAGGCGTATTAGTAGCTTCTAGGCAATTTCTTTAAAATAAATATTACTTTAGTTCACTGGATTACAAGAACACAAAACTTATTTGAGATGTGGCTTATATAAAACTGTCTTTCCAATAGACTATGGAGAAAAAGGTACATGGGCGAAATTCTCTCTCATGGCCTTCTACAGGAATATCTGGCCTGTCAGCTGGTAAAAAGTAAAAACATAGGACACATCGAGTAAAATGACACTTCAAGTTATTGCTCCGTCTCAGATGCGAAAACTGCTGGTACCTGCTGAATGAGTTACCGTAAATGATGGCCTATATTTTAAGCATAAAGCTTAGTATTTAAATAAGCCAACTATTTTTGAATTGCTAGCACAGAATTATATATTAGAAAACAGAAACAACAATAAAAGATATAATAATAAACAGAATAATAGTAAATCTTTACAGTTATAATTAGAATTTTAGATAAACTTATTGAGCCGATATTTCTGTTTTTTTACATTAGCGAATACAACTAAATGGTCTGCTATATATGATTATAAAATTTACAAAATTGAAATATCCTTTATTTATGAGTGTGGTAGCCATAACTTCTTGCCATTTTTAAATAATAAAACAAATTTGGCACATAAATAAATGACGAGTGAAATTTTAAAGAATTGCAATGTTTAAAATTGTAAGGGCTTGGATACATGATGTGGCAGGTTGAACAGGCCTTTTCTAACTTGGAATATATTATAAATGGTCTCAATTATGTTTTCCAGAAACCTTTTTTTTTAATATTTCTCTATTTCCGCCTCACCCTATAGAAATAGTGTGACATCATAGAGAATTTGAGTTAAAGCAAATTGTTTAGGAAATTTAATATTCTTTCAAATAGTTTATTATTAACAAATGCAATTTCTGGACAACAGATGAGACTGGGATTGTAGTTTTTATAAACTTTGTGGAATCAAATGAATATAGGGTTTCCTGCTCAATTGTTACTAGTTCAACCTGTCACATCCTGGTAAGAAGGTTCTCAGGCTATACCTCATTTTTGTAGCATAAACCTAGTTATTTTTCTTGGATCAAACTAAACAGTTTTCCTGAACTACAATTAGTTTCAATCTCCTGTAAGGAAGAAAGTGGACTAGCCTCATTAGCTCAGGTTTCTTGGCGTCCATGCGACTATCCCAGCCTAATTTTACAATGCAATCCTATAAAAGCGCTTATTCTAATAATGACTATAAATATCATAAAATAAAATCTGAGTTCAATTTAAAAACAATTTTTTTTTATCAATAAGCTTTACTTTATAAGTAGCATTAATGCACTTACTTAACTTACAGAAGTAAGATTCGTTAGTTGGAATGCTTGTATAAATAGATAAAAATTATGGAATCAATAAATTAATGCTAGCTTGAAGGTTCCTCCCCATGCACGGTCACAATGCAGATGTAAAAAACTCTGCTAGGGCATTCCTTCAAAAAAATAGACCCACGCTCATCAATTTTGAGTTTTTACCTACACTTTCATCAGCTAGTAAGAAGAAGAATTGCGATCTAGCCATATTTTTGAAATTAAACTTCCACAGGAAACATATGCTTTGAAAACCATTCAGAGACAGAAAACAAAAAACGAAAAGTCACAGTAAGCTCGGACATTATAATTTAAAAGTACTTTAGAAAATACTTTCATTTGGGATCGTGTTTTTGTATTCTGAGTTACAGTTTTGAGTACGAAAAAAGGGTTTCCACAAATTGGTGTATGAGGATCCGCCGTAATTTTCAAAAAACGAGATATTTTGAGAATTGTAAACACGATATTTCGCTTATATAGAACCAGAGGACGCGACAATAAGATTTTGGTCTCATCGTTCAACTAGAAGTACAATATTAATTACTGAATCAATTTGTTTGAGATTTTTTTTTTTCGAAAACAGCTCGTACAAATTTATTTAAACTTTGCATTATATACTTCATAAATTTTTAAAAATATATAAATCTAAAATTATCATTTGAAACATTTTCCTTAAAAAAATTAGATTTCAAGTTTTAAAGAGTGTTGGGTTAATTTCTCTTTAAGGTGTTCGTATAACTTGCTATAGTTCGCTTGAATATTGATAATGAAGGTTATATACATTACAAAAATTTTGAGTTTGAATAAAGTTTCTTAACTGGAAATGTCTTTACTGAATTGATTTTTCAATTTGTTGAGATTTTCACGGTCATAACCCCTCGAATTTTCTGTGAACTTCGGGTAGAGCTATAACTTTTTTGGTTATCCTTTTACTAGAAAAATTCGTTTTATGGAAGTTCTTGGGATGGTTTTGGGGCTTTCTAATAAGGTGACATTTCAGTATTTGTTTAATAAACTCTTATCATGTTTGTAAGAATTAAATATAGGGAGTATATTCCATTTTTTGTTCTTTTTTTGAACTTTCTTGAAAAATTAACTGTATTGGTTTAGAACTCTAATCTTAAGCTAACTGGTCAAAGACAATGAAACTCTCACTTAAAGTTGAAACACACTTTTTCTGGGAAATTAGTGATTTCTGGGTTATCTCTGAGAGATCGCTTGAAGGTTTATTGAACGTAAGTTAATGGTAGAAAAGATAACAGGTTCTCCGCAACCTTAAGCAGCCTCTAAATTGGCCCCATCATTAAAATTGCACATCTACCGCCAGTACGCCATTAAGGGAAGCTTTAAGCATCACCTGTAGAGAGTAGAAACTCAGTTCATTGTACAGATCTAAAACGTATAATAATAAATATTTTCCTGCAATGTGAACGAATACAAAAACAAGTATTGTTAGAATTAAAAGTTAGAAGACGATTTAACAGTTTCACACTAGAATTGATCTGTTTTTTCTCATCCAGGTACCTCCATAAAGGTTGTTTCCTACGTGAATTCAATTTCTAATATTTGGAACGAAAGCATTGCTCCAACTTACTAGCAGCTAGCTATATAATAAATATAAAACTCATGAGTGCGGTAAGGGATCCGAAATAGATTCCTATGCAAGCGCAGCAGAGGAAAAGTTCTTTTTGTGAAGCCGAAATGCTGGACGCAATCTATTCGAAGCACTGTCACAAATATAATGTACGCGAGTGAGCCAAAAGAGGCGTGTTCACCAAGATGCTGTCATCATAGACCAGATTTGTTAAGGATAGTGGACGTGACAGGGTGCGAGATCTTTTCTCGCACAACACTGGCTGTACTGAAGAGTCGCCGGAATTGCGTCCTCCAGACTGAGACGAGTCCATGGTATTGGCGTCCACGCCCAGCAAGTCTGATAGCGACTTATAGCGTCCAGCCGCTCCCAGACTGCTGCTCTTGGCCAGACTAGCATTTCCAAGTCGACCTTTCGACGAGCCACCTTTCTGTCGCAGCACTCTCCCCTTAAATGGCACACAGTTCTTTACATAGTGATTGTTCTTCTCACATCCACTGCTTCCGCTGCCGGCACCTTCGCAACTTTCGCTATTGTTTGTGTCCTGCGAAAAAAGACTCAAAGTTATAACTTGGATCTACCAGTCCTTTGTAATTTAATTTGGAAATTTAAAAAATTATCACTTTTACTTAAATTGTTTCACCAAGAAAATAGATTTTTGGGGGTTTCTTAGAGGAGTGCGACTGTAGGATTTCCTCTAAACTGTCTTGTCAGAAAAATGCTCGGCTTTACCAGGTATTTAATGTAAAAAGACACTAATAACTTTGCTAGAATTTCAAATTTATTTGTAGTTAATCGGTTAACTTAAGATAGGAGACTTCATAGGTCCCTGACTTTTTTTTACTTTTGTTTTCATAAATGGTTACAAAAATATTTATTAAATATGGGATGCTATTTTTTAAAAATAATAGTCACTTTTATTTTAAATAATAATAATAATAATAATAATACAGGGAAGGGATTAGCTATGCGTTAGCGTAATGGATTCCCACGCGGAGGTCCAGCTGCTGTTATGATACATTCTTACGGCTCCTGCCCTTAACCGGTCTTTAATTCTAATGTCGCATCATCAGTATTAAATTTTTGAAAAAAAACATCAGTCAGTTGATGGGCATCCTTTCCATGGAAGGCACTACAGCACAGAGTAGCTTCGCTGGGTGATGTTTATAATACGAGTGTGATAAAGTTATTAATTATGGCATAAGACACAGTCATACTTCTATAAAATCTCACAATAGAAATGGCTGTTTTCCGAGGGATTACTGTGTAAAGAATCACCAGGGTCTAAAGATTAATATAATGTGGTTATTGTAAACATCAGACAAACGTGCATCTGTTTTAAAGTCTTCTTCAATATATATACGTCAGATTTGACCCATACCTTACGAGTACGTTTTTCTGCTTTCGTAGATTGCGTCTTCTTAGGAATAGTTTCAATCGGTGGGGGTACAGGTTTCTCGCTGGTTATACATTTGACGCCAGCTTCTGCAGCAGCGTCAGAAAATGGTAACCTAATATTTTTAGGCAGAGGTGCGAATCCTGTAAATCCAAAGCAAAGCACATTAATTTTAATACGTGAAAAATTGTATAAATTGTTTGTTTTACTTCCCTCCTAAAAATTAATTTAATTGTAAAACAAATATTTTACTAACCGCTGCATTCAGAATTGAAGTTAATCACTTAAAACTAATTTTAATGTCTTTGGTTGCACCTAAACTAAATAAAACATTTGAACTTTTTTCAGATATTCTGTTGTGAGTGAATACAAAGACCAATTTTTAGTAGCACTTTTTCGAACTCAGTGGGAGACGAGAGGTAAGAGAAAGAAATTTATCTCTTTTGTCTTTTACTTAATCCATACTGAATTTTTGCCGTCTTTACTCACCTCTGACATAATCATAGATTTGGTCGATATCATCGTAATCTTCAGGAAGTACGGCCGGCATTTTATCACTGCTAATCGCTAAATCTACTGAGCTGGATCTCTGCACACTGCTCTTTGACTGATGTATGTGACTGCCATACTGAGCTGCATGATGCACTACTCCATGTCCACTTTTTAGACCGAGACTTTTTTCTGAGATCTTACTATCCAATACGTGCGCACGATCCGCCGCTTCTAATACTAATCGTAAGCATTTATCAATTAATCGTTGAAGTTCGTGTAAATTTTTTAGTGTTTCTTGATTTCTGGCTACTTGAAACTTGAGCGGCACTCCTAATGGTACTGGGATGACCCCATTGCATTCCTATTTAACCAAAGAAAGGTGGTTAGGATTTCTAAATATTGTTCATGCAAAACAACTTGGACTTTGCCAGATACACAGGTATTCATTCAGAAATAAGTATGTATGTAGATACGTCTAGCAATACAGTAATTACTGCATAAATACTGTAATACTGTATAAAGATTACTGTTATACTGTATACAGATTACTGTAATACTGTATACAGATTACTGTAATACTGTATACAGATTACTGTACTACTGTATACAGATTACTGTAATACTGTATACAGATGAGTCTAGCAATACATTAATCATACTGCACAAAAAAATTAATAATAATAATAAAATAAAGAAATTAATAGGCCTCTAGAACATTATATAAAATATAAACGACCGAACATACATAAACGACAGAACATTCTTGGTCATCTGGTATTAAGCAAAAGATGCCTCGGTGTTGTTATAGAGATTCTCTATGATGAAGTTTCCTCAAGTAGGAGGAGGATGTGAACATTGTACTGACTGTGATAGTTTAGAGCAGTGATGGCGAACCTATGATACGCGAGCTCATTTTTGGTGACACGCATCTTCAAAAATAAAAAATTTCATAATTCAAATATTTGCCCCTCATAACGGCCAGAGTTGGTTATTAATAATAATATTATTATTACTTACGTTAATAATAATTAATAATTTAATTCTGAAACCAGATGTGCATGTACAAGTATAATAATATTGCGTAACAAATACACATATTAAAAACATTTAAATACATTGTTTCAATATTGATATATTGTCTCTAAATGTAAATAATTGGTTTCATAATTTTGGTTTTTGTATTTTAAATGGCATTAAACAAATAATTAACTTAAACAAAAAATTATAAATATTTCTATTTTTTTTAGTCTCTACTTTTGTGATGTGTGGACACGCCACGAAAATTATGTTTCGATTTTTCAAAATTTTGACACACCGAGCTCAAAAGGTTCGCCATCACTGGTTTAGAGGCTAACTAAAGGTTGTACTTCCTTTTAATGTTTAAGTTCAGAGTACATTAGTAAACTGAACTAATTTTAGGCACTTTAGAGAGTGGAATACAAGTTAGTGTTATTCTTACCTTTTGTAAGGGAAGAGCAAACAGAGCTTCTTCGTGCTTTACGGCTAACAAACGTAGTTCTGGCACGAACTGGGCTTGACCCCGCAGTCCTGTTGGCGGAGGACCATGCACTAGACGAACGGTTAGAGGCATTCTCTTGGCTAATAGATTCCTAGCAGAGTGTACACCGGATATGCTCTCCTCTTTAGCTACAGCACTGAACCGTCCACGCTGGTCCAGGCCTAATAGGACGTTTTCTCGCCGCGAGTCGATGCAATGGAGAAATCTGTAACAAATAATAGGAAGGTTCCATCCATTGAGAGTAACATTAGAGGAAGTTACTTGTGCCTACGAAACTTGCCAAGTTTATTGCAGCTAAGATCTGGGAAGCAGCGAGGCGCAGAGGTTAATACCAGAGTTCGGTGACGTTTAGATCTGATCTAATCTAATCTGAAAGTCTCGATCTACCAGAGCTATTAAAGCAACATCCAAGGTACAAAGGTTCTTACGTTGTCTTATAAGGCGGCAAGTGAACTTCGCCAAGTGGAAAAATGGTTTCTCCAGGATGGATCAATCTTGGGCCAGCCGAGTGTATAGTTCCATCGTTGTCTGCACGGGCAGCCAGCGCTCTGATTGGTTGCCTAACCAGGCACAAACATTCTGGCTTGCGACGGCCAACTTCGGAAACACTTTCCATAGCTCGCATACCACGACCTTCTTCGCTTAGCAGTTCAAAGTAGCCAGGGTAGCTTTCAGGTATTACAATTCTTGGGCCAACTGCTACCACCTGAAAAAAAAACAGCGTTTAAAAAAAGAGTTTAAATGAAACATGGTTTATTGGTTTCTTGATATCCTTCTTTTTTTGTACAAGTTAAATTCTTGACCAGTCTTGATACAGTCTTTAAACTTATAAAACAGATGATACAATGTTTATAATACAATAATTATAAACAGACAAAATAATAAGGTACATAAAGAAAGACATATTGCATTCAAAATATATTTGTTTTTAACTTCTCTGAATTTGTGATAAATGATCAAAATACATGCCTTTTCTTTTGAATTGTTGAAAGCATATTTCACAATTTTCTATTTACATTTCTTGAATTGTAAAATACAATATTTTTTATCATGGAAAAATTTCTCTTACTTGATTTACACACATCACTAAATCTTTAATTTCAAGTAATATTTTGAGATTATTTCAAGTGATATTTAGAGATTATTCTTTCTCATCCTTTTCATTAAAATATCGATTCATTATGTACTTCAGAATATTAATGCTTGCTGAAAAGCAAATGTTTTTTTTTTTTTCAAAGATTTTATCAATAACTATTGACGGTGCTAGCTGTGTGATAGTAGAAAACAATAGTTTATACCATTATTTACATACTTCACGCATTTGGCATTCCGTTTTGGCTTTCCACTCAGTAAAATACTTCAACAGCTCTGTGAACTAAAGCGAGTTTTTAGTGTTAACGGTATTATGAGCCTGAGTTGTAAATTATATAATTAGGAAACTTTTAATAATAGAAAATTTAGTGTATAATTAGATGAGAGGAATCCAGCACATAGTGGTTTGCTGTGGAACGAGGATTGCTGTTGGTGGAGCCTAGAAAATGACTAAATTAATTTAATTAATTTTAACGTAATTGGAAGTAAAGAATCTGAAATGGCTTTCAAAACGGGGCCCAACTCGCAAAATCCAACTAATTAAATTGTGTCTTCTATTTCTAACTATGACAGGTAATGTAATTTAGTTGAAGTAAATAATTTAATTACTCACACGTCTTCCTTCTTTAATCTTAACAGGTTGAGCAATGATGGCCCGTCTCGGACCGTGGGAGACCAGGAGAGCAGTGGTCTGCAGTCCAGGGCTGGGAAGTGAAGGCACGCCCAAGACAGAGTACTGACCCTTCACCACCTTCACGATGGCAGGCAGACTGGTCTTCTGCACTAGCTGCCACAGGTATGAGTGCTCGTCCGACCAGCGAGCCGCTGCAGCAACCACCTGCCCGTCACTAGCCATTTCCGACGCACTCACACTGTAGACTATTTCATAGATACCTATAATGGGTAAAAAAAGATAAATTGCTGAAGATGTAGTTGATCCACAATTATCAATGTTCTACAGGACTACTATTAAATAAAACAGTTCAATCCAAGAGAGAATTCCCAAACATAAACTATGTAACTATTAATTTTACGCCACAACTGCACTGAAACTACACTAAAGTTATTATTGTTTTTTTAAAAAAACTTTATTAGCACAATGCAACCACAATAAGTCGGCAACCAGTGTTATTGTGCATGCAGCAAAACATTAAAATACATTAGAGAACTACCACTGGTAGCTACTCCAAATAAATACAGTAATTTTTTATTGTTTTCATTCACTTTATCGTGGCACTAGGTATTTTTTTGGACCAAAGCCTCTTCAGTCTACGTGGGGTAGCAGCTAGAACTGGCGATAGGATAGCTGGGGTACAAGAGATTCAAGGTAGTAAGCAGGAATTTATGGAAGTAACGGGAACGGATCTTTTTCTTTACGAATGGGATTTGCGTTATGAATTGTTTCGTTGCTTAAATAAAAAAAAGTGCTTAACAGTTTTCTGAGTATCTTAGATTGGGCGGTTTGGATGTGAAGAACGCTATTGGGCTAGAAACAGTTCCAGTCCGAAAATCCATTTTGGACAATTGCTGGAGAGCAACAGGTTTGAAATTTTTCTAGTAATCTGGAGAGAGTTCTGCACCTTTTCGTTAGTCCATCGCATTTGAGTCCGGCGTGAGGGTTCTAGATGAACCATTTATCAAAGCTATCTGGTGGAAGTGAGTGTTGAAGTTATAGGACAATAAGTTTAGAATGCAGCCCTGAAAGAATTTGACCGAAGCATATTTTGGAGAAGTGATAGCAGAGGCATATTATTAAGGGAATTAGAGCTTAAAATACTAACTCATTAAGTGGTGAAACTCTCCAGATTTTTGCCCACAACTCAGTTAATTAATTAGAAGCCAAAATTATTCTGAAATAAAATGATAAGATCGTTGACTTTTTTAATTTTAATTTATGTTTTAAAGTTCCATTTTTAGGGAACAAGTTGGCCTGCGAAAACTACCGCAGAATAACGTGCTTCAAGTTCCCTACAAAGGATTGTCGATTGTAATCAACAAAAGGCAAAATATGTCGCAGAGGGTCAGACATGGCAGATTCACGACAGATCACATTTCCTCTAAAAAAAGCTAATGCTGGTAAATGCAGGGTACAATGTAGACTTGTCCAATCTTCTGCTGAAAATATTGTCACAAGGCTTGGTGAAACTGAAAGAAACCCGCACAATTTCTCTTTATAATTAATGACTTTAATATTCCACTGGTAAAAAAATTTTATACTATTAAATTTACTAAAATTCATGTTGTACGGTACTTTTTTTTATAGAGCTACTTTAGAGGAGAATATTAATGAAAATTACACAATGTAGGTAAATCTGGGAGAAACTGCCATCCATAACTTGGTAAATATTTTTTTAAAGCCAAAATTGTAATAATATAAAAACTATAAACTATTTACTTGACTACAATTTACGTTCTACGATAAAGTTTTGTAGTATTTTTATTAAGGGAGATATTGCTCAAAATATAGTAGAAATATTTGGTGAATAGGAGAAACTCTCTGCTCAAATTAATTTTAAGTCAAAAATGATTATATTGTTTCTATTAACTCAGTTCATAACGATTTTATACCATCAATGTACAGAAACAAAATTACAGATGATTAAACTTCGTTCATTTATGATCTACAGAAATTTGAATATCATTACACCTAAAGAAGATATTGATAATTAAATTGAAGCTTTATAGGCAAAAAATAAAAATAAAAATCATACATTAAGAATACAGTGAACCCTGTATTTACCACTCTTTTGATAAAAGGTGTAGGTTGGAACTTTTGTTAAGTGTGTTCGTCTGTGTGTGTTGTTATAGTAAGTTCTAATCTAAAAAGAAACCGTTAGCGGGACGGTTCAAGGCTTCTACAGGCCATATGGGGGCTTAGACAGTCACCAACTTTACACTGTCACTTTAATAAACTTACAGCCTTTAAATTTATTAAAGTCAAGAACTCTCAGTGGATTGGTTTGGTGTTACAATTTTTTATTAAAAAAGAGATTTTATTTAATTTTGTGTCCTGCAGTAGTTTATTAATTATTATTATTAATTTTTTTTTTAATAGGCTTGAGTGTGATATTTCTTTTTTATCTGTTTTTTTAATTTAAACGGAAGTACTTACCATATTTTTTTGTTTTGTTTGAAATTCTTTTCCCTTAAATTTTAGCGAGGCAGATCACAAAAGCACAGAACAATGTTATTTACTCGAATAATTCTCACTAAATTAAAATTTGAATCAAAATAACGAAACTAAATGGTGGTAAATATTTCTTTATTACAAACACACCACCATCAAAGGCTAAAAACTAAAAAAATTCTTGGCTGTACAATAATATACCGTGGACTGTAAGAGTGACGGAAGTTCGTGGCGGAGCTTGTGTTGAGTCAGGGGACTCGCGTACACACGCACACAGTCACAAGAAGAGTATGCCTCTAACCCCACTCTTTAGAAGCCAGTTTTTTCTTTTAAAATCTAACCATCCCAACTCTCTTATAAGAAGACCCCACTCTTTAACAATATATCCAAGACAAGAGACTATTGCCACAGTCCAAGACTTTGTGTACATGTGTCGAATAAAGAGACACACAAGCCACTGTCTGTGTCCGTATATGTATATAGATTTTTTTTTTTTTTTAAAGAACTGTCACGTAGAGGAAGCTTTTTATTTCATTTTTTTGGCTACTTGGCAAACTCTACACACACATAATGTATTTATTGATAAGTGTAACAATAGAAACTTTCTATCCTGAAGTAGCATTTCTAAAAAAAAAGAAAAAAGAATGATAGAGCGGCACATTGTACTGTCTCGGGGCATTTTACCTTTTTACAGCGAGAGATTTCTTATGGGTATAATTATTCTCAATGTAATGCAGTTGCAAGATATATTCTGTACTTATATTATGGACTCCCTGAGTCAGAGCCATTTAATATTATATATTATATTATATAGGATAGATCTGTACATTGTACTGCTGGGCTTTTTTTTTTTTTTTAAACTGTTCACCGCATATATTTGAGGCAAATTAAAGACATGCTTAAGGTTGTAGTTCTTCTTCGATTTAAACAAGTAGTAGAATCTGTTTCTGGCGCAATTCAAGGTGCTTCTTAATATAGTACAGGTGGTATATCAGTATGTGCGTTCAGACCATTTTTACATACCTAGAAATAGAGAAACGCGATTGAGTCACATTTTCGAAATTGCTTTCTTACCGGAAATCAGTTTTGAAGTCCTTAGAATAAAAAAAACAAGAATGTGTGTATAATGCATCAGCACAATATCTAAAACTCGAAAAAATTTTGGCCAGTTTCTTACAATCGGAAGAGCAAATGATGCCAACATTTTCCATTAAACTTAAAAATTTATTTTTGGAGGCTTTTCAGGGAACTACAACTTTTACACCTGAATAGAGAGTTATTTCAGTGTAAGTACACTTTCACTACCTATATAATGTTGTGGTATGTTAACAAACATGGCTAGAATTCAAAATTCGGAGAAAATCTGTTAACAGGTAGTATACAGCTTTACACAATAGGTTTCAGAATTTTAAAGGCAACGGCTCCGACAAATCTGATTTAATTTGGCATGCTGTTATTAATATAAGTATATACTTTTCTTTTAAATAAATTTTTTTGGAAAAAGCTATTTTAGGGGTTTTAGGGGCGATGGATATAGCATGAATGCTTTGACACAGTACTAAGGTGGTGAGTCGTATAACTACTCAATTACTTCTTATGTTGCGCGGATTCATTTCTTATGGTTGCAGTTCACCTAATACTATACGTATAGTTGATCTCTACTTTATTAGGTAACATTACGAGTCATGATTAACAATTTAGTTCTCCCTAAATGTGGTAGCTCTGTAAATAAGGCACTCTAGCAAGTCATATGCTCGCACTGTCCCTTAATATGAAATAAGAATCAGGTCACTGTGCTGTCGGAGCTCTCTAGGCATGCTTGCTAATGGTTGATCTGAACATTTACTTGTAGAGGCTCTGTAAAGGCCATCATTTTTCAAGCTGCTTACTTGTTGATTTTTGTTTTTGTTTTATGTAAGATAAGAGAATTTGTATGACATATTGCCAAAATGGCGATACGGATACTTATCTTCTCCTTAGTGGCATTCTTCAGTAGCTCCGTTATGACCTCACATGTTATCATGATAGGTTAGTACATCAGGTATGAAGGAACCGTTGCTTCTCTCTTACAAATCGTACTTTTAAAAATGAAAAAGAAGTAAATCAAATTACTTACTTCACTTAACATAGTCCTGTATAAGTCTAGTGAGTCGTCAACATGATTTAAATCTGATTTTACAAACTGCATTCATGTTTACAAAAATTGCCGCTAGAGCTCTCCACCAGATGGAGTATAAAGTAAGCTTACCGTCTATTTAATGGCGGTACTCACAAGTCTACAATATGCTCATTCCTCTATTATCTATTTCCCGATTAAACAATACAAATTCTCGAGTTTTTTGTTTCTGTTAACGATAATTGTGTAAAACATCAATTATTATTCCAAAAGAAATATTATTTATCGTATTTTTAAAGGGATTTTTTTTTCTTGCTTTAATCGAAAGTTTATCAAATACCTATGGGAGAAATGTTGAAAAAAAAATTTAAATTACTTATTTCATTGAAATTATTAGGTTTAAAGTATTGGCCAATCACGATGTAGTATAGTTGCAGGCTGTGGGCGTGTCATGCCCACGTCTAGAGTAACCACGCCCCATCCAATGAAAGCGATTCATGGATGGTCAAAGCGTATTAACAATGGCGCTTCTCCTTTCACTTATTTTTCTAAAGCGTTTATGATTATCTCATATTTTAATAACATTTTTAGTTATTTTAGACATAAAATTATTCTTATGTAAATATCGAAAAAAAAAAAGGTATTGAATTGAAAAATATCAACTCAATTTCAATAAATTTTGTATTAAGTTAAGATCGTTTTCGAATAGTTTTCACCAATATTCGGCAGTTTCACTTCACTTTCTAATGCAAAGAATCTCGTGTGAACACTCACATGACTTTTTCTTACCATAATTTACGAATATAATTAAATTTTAAACTTAGAATTGCATAATAAAAAGAAAAAAGAGAAAAAATAAAAATGCGACACATTTCCCTAACTATTAAGAAAAAATTACAAGCCAAATTGACATTTAAGCTTAAGTACGCCATTAGATCAGGTGGCCTCGTCAAAACGTAGTCCGAAACCTAAGTTGGGAAAGTTATTCAGTGAGTGATTAAATCAATTTGATCAACCATTGAAATTAAATTAATTCGTTGATTACAATTAAAGCTCAATTAAATACTTCGATTTTATCATAATTTTTTTTAGTTTCATTAACGATTAAATTTGAAATTTAGTTCACTAATTAATTGTCATATGATTTAAAGTCCAATTAATTTCGCCGATCAAATTCTGATTACAATTAAATCAAATAAATTTACGATTGAATTGTATTTTTTATCATTGTCCATCCAGTTTTCAACAAGCAACAAGTTTTCGGCCAAAATTCGTTCAACTACGCATTACTGAATGGACTTTCCTGAGATTTTGTCCTAAATTGCTTAGAACCATTTTCTTTAACTTTGTGTGAACACTACATTCACTTGTAGCGTTGATAGATACATTTTTACTGAAAAAATTAATTTTAGGCGTTTCTGAGGGAAAAGGAACTGGAAACGTTCTTGGATTAAAAAAATAAAAAAGCTATTTTACAAGAAAATGATTTTTTTTTACACAGTGAATTAATTGCACTATAAAGTAATACTTTAAATGTGAACTCTGTTTCATTCACAGTTCAGTTTATAAATGTATCACAGATTCTCTTATCACACACAAGCATAGTACAGTAAGTAGATACACAATTCTATACATATCTTTAGATTGCATTACTATGTGGACAGTGTAAATTCCACACTAGGTACAGTCTATGTACATACAGATGTACTTGCAGCAACCCTGCTAGCCTAGAGCACTCTTAGTAATGAGAACGCTAGTTCCGCTTAGTGTGAGCACTCTGCCACCTTATTTGTGAAGTTTTAAATGTAGACAGACAGCTTGATTTCTTAGCTCATTTTATTATGCAGTTGGCTGCCAAAGACAAACGTATGGCCTATAACAGGTTTTACCTAAATAAGATAACCAAATCACCTTCCCAAGCACATCCTCCCCCAGGTTTTAGCCTGTGTAGAGCACTTTAGAGCTTGGATAGATGCTTACAGTCTGTGTCGTAAATGTTGCCTAATTACCACATCAGGCAAATACCTCAAGCTACGGGTATTAGCCAGTAAATGAGATAATCTACCATTAATTGAACAACTAATTTCTCACTCAGGTAAGAGAATTCTCTGCTGAAAATGAAACACACGAAGTTCATTTAAATGGACAGAAGGTCTTTATGAACTACGACTACGACTCTTGTTAATAGACAAAATTATCTCAAAGGAATTCCTTTTTCTTTGGTTTCTTTGGTTTTAAAATTGAAATAATTTTACGTTGTTTAATGTGGACAAAGCATATGAATCGCAATAAGAAACGCTTGGAAACCTTTCGGGTTCTTTCTCCCTAGAGGAAATAGGCAAGCCAAATTTTCAGGGATCTCGATGTCTCTCATGGGACCCAGCTGAAATTAAGCCTCATTCACGTGAGAAATTCAAGCGCCTCAATATTGAATCCGCAATATTAGAAGTTGAGATTCAATAAATCCAGAAGGCCACGGCTATTAAAGTAAAGCAAATGCTTCAAAAGCTACGACTGCCCGCACGACAAACTGTCCCTTACTCTTAAACTTACGACAGAGTGCAAAAACAAGAAGAATGAATAACGTCATACATTGACGCGCCTTAAATTTAAAAACATAAAATACAATAAACATACACATGGGAATTGCACATATTACAATATAATATTCATCACAAATCAAGGAAAAAAAGAAAAGATATTCATCACATGTTTTTCAATGAGTTATTTAAACAAAGGGGCCAGAAAAGTTAACATCGCGAAAATCTGTTCATTTTATGTTGCGCCGTTACTTAAGTAGTTTGTGGATGTCCTTATTCTGCCTGGCCAGAGTTCTGTCAGCTCGCTCTGCCTTGCCGATGATTGACTCAATCATATCGTTTTGACCTTCGATTTCCTCGCCTAAACCGGATGCTAGATCTGAAAATAAAAACAAGATTTTGTAAAAAGATCTTTTAAGATACTTTCCGGTTAGCTTAACCAGAAAAATAATTTTCTTGTAAGAAGAGTCTGCACTTAAAAAAGTGGTTTATTTAGTCCTAATTAAAATTATAAAATAAATACTGGAAAAATGCGCCATATTTTCTATAAAGTACCAATGTGTGAATCAACAATTCTATGTTGTTCCTAGACTACCCTGATATCTTTGCAGGCAAATATCTCCAAAATCCCACTTTCATCTCCTCCATAATAACAAGTAAAAAGGTGGGTCATGGTGTGGAAGAAGTAGCAATTAGAAGGTGTCAAGTCTGGGATGAATCAGAATTAAACCGACCCACTGATCTGAACTGATTTCTGTATCGAATTAATCATGTAGATTAGATAGTAGAAATAATCCACTTTCGCAAGTAATAATTTATTTAACAAATTTCACTCGGGGTTAGAACAGGTGTTAATCTCACTTGATCTCATTTATGGGTCAAGAACTAATTTCCCTAACTAATAACTATCTTTGCAGGCAAATATCTCTAAACAAGCTGCTTTAAACTACCCCATATGTGAAAATTATTAAACAGGTTAAAGATGGACCATGGAGTGGAAGGCTTGCGGCTTTCTTGGCGTAATTGATGTGGTTTTGAGGCCCGCAAAACTGCTCACAGTTGGCTGTTTATTGTTGAATGAGAAAAACCTCATTGAATCACTAAAAGTTTTCTAGAACTGGTGCAAGGATCCACTTTCACAATTGATGATAAACTGCTGAATCTCAGGGTTGAGAACGCTTTGGATGGTGCTCTCTTTCAGGCTCCCGTCACCCTCTCTTAACATTTAGAAACAGGCCTGAACAGTCTATGTACAAAATCTCCTCCTTTTTTACATTATATTATTTTCGAAAGCGGGTTTAAGGCGTTATTCTAGATTCAAGTAGGCTGTTTTTAAAATAATTATAATTTAAAAAAGCTGATATAAAGAGAAGCTGAAAGTAAAAGTTAAAAGGGAAGCAATAAAACGTGTTGGTAAACAGAAAGTACATTGAGAATTCAGAGAGAGAAAAAAGGAAGACTTGTTGCGCTCTAGTACCAAAAATCCAACGTACCTTTCAACTTTTTAACAGAATCCAGAATTTGTTCCATATTTTCATTTAGTACTTCCTGTTTGTTGTGAGGATCGTGCACCTCTCTTTCTGGTTGGTCCACATACTTGTCGGTCAGCACTAAAGCTATAATAATATAATATAAGCTATATCAATTACACATACATTTTTTATTCAAGTTTCAACAGCTTCCGCTATATTTTCTTAAAAGATCAATTAGACGAAATATTTTCAAAACCCCATTGGTGCGAGCACTTTCTAATCGGAAATATTGAACGAACTGAAAGTCCAATTTCTAAATTGGAAAATAAAAAACTGGTGAGAACTTTTACATAGCTTTCTCTTAATTTCAATTTCATTGAAGACTTTACTTATTACATTGAATTATGTTAACCTTACAGAGCTCCGTTATAACTGGATGGTAATTAGTCATGTCTCAAATTACACACAGCCTCTTCTAACGTGCAATTTATACTTTCTGCAAATTCCAGTGAAAACTCAAAACCTTCCAAAATTCGACTCGATCACAATCTCTCTTATGAGTAGTATAAGGGAGATACAATTATGAAGTTCTGACCTGGGTGAAGTCCAGAGGGTGAGGAGCTCTTATCCAGCACTCTGCATAGAGCGCTACCACTCCCTAAAGAGGGGTCGGCCTCGCTACTGCTGCTGGTGCTCGGTTTCTTCACGGGTGCCGACGGCTTTCCGCTAATCAAATTCTTCAGTCCACCAAATACGCTCTGTAAAATAAGAGAAAAACTTTGGATATTCCCGAAAACTTTCAAATAAAAAGTTATTGACTTATCTCTGTTTAATGTTTGACACTACGCATTTTGCATACCTAGATTATTAAACAAAATTATTGGAGTAATCGCTGACGATAACATTGATTGAAAAATTAAATCAGTAACTCACACTACAAATCGCACCTTTCGGTTAAATGATTTTTCGTCAAAATACGAAATTCCAGCAAAGTTTTAAGGAGCCTTTTAAGGTATCATTCAAAAATTACTGAGAGGAACTTTTTTTTTTAAGGAAAAGCCTGTGATGACCTATGATACGCATCCCTACAAAAGCTGAAGCACGACCACTAGTCTTCAGGATGCCAAAATTCTCGTTTCTATAGGCCATCATGCTTTCACATCTAAACTTCTACTTTACTCGTTACGTCCTTCAACTGTCTCAATAATTTTTGCAATTACCTTATTAATATTATAAATGTAATCTTAATATTGTAGATTTTCTGTTTTTGATATATTCTGTTCACACAAATTCTGTTCACATTCAACGCAGAGAGAGAAAGTATTGACCTTAATGCCCTGTATATGCTTCTGACTGAATCGCAAGGTACTGTTTATATCGTCCAGGTTCTTTCCAGTCCTTTCAAGCTGCTCTCTTTGGTGCAATAATTCCTAGAAAAATAGAACAGAGTAGTTAAAATAGCATTCTTGTATTTATTTATAGTAGCACCTTTGTTTTCTTCCTACTCTGAAAAGTTTCAAATTTTTATCTATTCAGAATGATGAACCACAGACACAGTGGAAGTCAAAGTCTTTACACAATATGGGTAACTTTTTCTTACGATAATAAGCGAAAATCCGAAACCGGTCAAAACTAAAAAAAAAAAATTATGATAATAAACAAGCGTACTTGTTCAAATGATCAAGGGGTTAACCACCTTTGGGTAATATCCCCTAATTACAATAACCCACTTTTCCTGTCTATCCAATCCTCTCTAAGCTTTCTTGCGCCCAAGAATGCTCAGTTCCGAATTCTCAACCCATCGTTTTCTCGACCTGCCGCGCATCTCTTGTATTTTGAGGATGAATCATGGCCTGCACCGGATGCTACCAAGAGAACTCCGCAAGGTTTTCAACGCTTACAACATGTACACTCACCTCAGCTGTAGCGACTCCAACATATTCTGAGTTTCTCAAGTGTTGCAACGTTCTTTGTGTGGACTTAATAGTTTTTTCTTCAATCTCTAGACGCTTATCGAGTAATTCTGCCTTTCGGTTGTCGAGGTCCCATTGTTCTGAGACGGCCGACGAGACTCCATTGCTGAAGTTGTTGTCATAGTTATAGTTTCGAGTCGGCCCTCTCAGGAAGTACTCATCATCTACATCGTCATCTGACATAATAATAACAAAATAAAATCACTTTCTCTAACAGCAATATTTAAATGTCTCATTTATCAACCGGAACATCTGACACTACACTCAACTAACAAAACCTCTTAAATACAGGGGAACTTTTGCAACTAAAAACTTTAAAATGCTCTGAGTCAGTACAATGTACATAACTACCCCTTAAAATATGCAGATCTGCAACCCTAAGGATCATTTAAGTATACGTGTCACGGTATCTTGCTTCTAAGGTGCAATAAAATGTACTACATAGTCTTATATAATGTTTGATAGGAATTACAATCTCATTTCTAATGTGCTTCAAGCCAATACAATGTGCAGATTTACCTTTTAAATATTTGGGGGAAGACTGCAACCTTAGATACAGTTCTAATGTAGCTCGTCAAAACAATGTAAAGATTTATATTACCACCTAGTTAATATTAAAGAAAACTGCATTCTTAAGCGTGTTTCTAAAGTAGGCCAATTTAGTCAATGGTTAGGTCCTGTATAATACTAAGACTAGATGTAAGCTATCAATAAACTGTCATTGTAACAATGTACAGATTTACCAACTATATAGTGTAACTGAAATTGCAAGCCTAAGTTTGCCTCTAATCTCCACTCACTCAGTGCAATGTGCAGATCAACTAAGAAGTATTACATAATGGTAAAAAACGTGGCAGAACTATATTTTAAACACCCATTAGAGGCCTGTACTACGAACACATCTACTATTCTCCATGTAATATCTAGGTGTAGATCTGTGACCTGAGCTGACTCAAGACACATTAGAGGCATATGAAAAATTTGAAAACAACCTGCAGTGAGCAGTAGATAAATAAAATTGTTTCAAATTAGTTATAGCGGAGTTATCTATATTTATTTATTTGGTATCTTACAGAAAATTAAAAATTTCATAGCTAAGAGCCTCGTATGGATACATACAAATTATATTACAATGCAACACCTCTTACGTAATACTCTGAAGATTGAGATGTGGAAATTAAAAGTTTCAAAAAGAATTTAGTCATAGTTTCAGAAAGTATAGTATAAAACCTTGAAATATGTAAACGGTAGTCTTTACATGTATAAGACAAAGAAATTGATCATCAGCTATTGCACAGTCAGAGCACTAATTTAATGAATCAATTATTCAGTTATAAATCAATATAATAAATTATAACTATTGACAAAACTATTTTATCAGTTCCTGATAAAACAGAGCATTTCCTCAGGGAATTTTATTAATGATCTTTTTATGACAAAGGAAAAACATGTCAAGTCTTACATTAAATCTTAGCAAAATATTAAAATTTAAAACTGTTTACAAATGAAAAACATACCATCCAACAATGTATTATTCCCTCGATGGAAATTCGCCATAGACTAAACTTACCTCTCTACTTAAATAAAAAACTAAATTTCTATGGTAATGTTGAAGATAACAATTTGGAAGAAATGAAATATGTTTAAGTGAAAAATTATTAGATAGAATTAGTTACAACTTGAGTTATAAATTAATATTTTCAGCACAAAGAATAATTGAATCGAGAAGTAAGATAAAAAACGTACACCTTAGTAGAGGAACGTAGTATGTGCGTTACTTAACACCAATTAGCAAGAAATCAACAGCATTTATTCAATGAGTCAACATAACCAACTGTAATAAAGCAAAACTCCCACTTATGTTTTATTTGCGAATTCCAAAGTAGTATGCAATAGATTTTTAAAATTAATAATTGACTTAATTTCAAAAATTTTATTAAATGCATTTCAACAAAGTTTGAATCGTAGTAAGAATTAAAGTTAACTGCGCCCCTACAATTTAATTTGCTGTGAATTAAAAATGGAATGAATATACTCGACCATCTCTTACTGCAATGATATTACAATAACTCATCTTCAAACATATGGTTTACTTTTATTATATTGTATATTAATGAGGTACAATTGCTGTTCATGCACATGTAAAAGGTTTGGGATACCCCCCCCCGCTCGCAAATACTTGCAATATTTTCAAAAAAGAGTAAGTATTACGAGAATAAGAGAAACTTCATCGTAATATCCTTTTATTTAAAAGGAACAGTAGCTACCGTGGTCTGAACTACTACTCCAAATCGATTTTTCATCCTTCTAACCTTGAGTAGCATCTTTTTTGGATAGATTAGTCCTTTCTTCTTTAAGAGTTTCTACTAGTTCATTTTGTTTTAGGACACGTGGATGCATAAGTGTTACATGTAATCTCTGGCTTAGCTCTCTCCACAGTCTTTTATGTCGATTTGAGTGGAATCATTGGAATTAAGACTTTACTTTGAATAAACAAAGTTCTCATCTTTCAATGCTCCAATTAATGTAGTAAGTATATTTTATACTTAATACGACTTTTTGTGGGGTGCTTTAAAAAACTTTGCAGAACAGGTCTTCTGGTACTTGAAAAATCTTCATGGAAAGTAGTTCTAAATACTCCAAAACAAGATTTTTGATCCAGGTTTTTTAGCGCCGAATTGCACAAAGTTTTAAAATAATGATCTTGTTCAGAAGGGTTTTATTACTCGACCATTCCGTGAGAGATTTAGTACTGTCCATTCTTTCACAATACGACCAATCTCTTCTATCACCGTATGCAAAAGGTTTAGCCTAAGACCAATTTCGCGTTGGGAGTGACCAAGTTCTAGAAGAGTCAAAGCGGTTTAAATTGCCTCAATAGTAATAACGTAAATACTTTACTAATCACTTTTTAAACCAGCATTTTTTTTTTCACTTAGAGATGGAAGAAAAGTGGGCACTTACTTAAAGAAGGAAACTTTAAATTAAAAAAAAAAGAGAACTCGCCAATAACCCGTCAGTCGCAGTCCTGAATGAGCAGGGATTAGTTGAGATGGAAAATGTTGAAAGTTAACAAGATGATGGACAAACCGTATTAAGTATATAACAGCTTGAAAAATGGAAAGAGTAGGCTTTCACATTGATAATTTAAATTTATATCTTCCATACCGTCTTCAAGCATTAAAGTGATAAGCGAGAGTACTATATCCATAAAAAAACAAAGCTTCAATTATTTATACACTATTGTTCATTATTTTATTTATTTGCTCGTACTGTACTATTAGCATTTTTTCTAACAAATATAAAGTAGCAACAGGTACGATTCGAACAGGTCTCTCAATTATAAGTTTACGCTCATGACCACTTCACTCAACTTTCGCTTCTTAATAGGTGATTAAAACATCAAATTTTGAATTTTTAAAGAGGAAAGCGCTTAGACTCTTTATTTCACAATAGAATATGGGTGACTTATACAAAGCAATAATTGACAATGTTCAGGTAAGGTTGCCTAATTAAGTATTGTTGTATAGGATTTATTCGGGAATTTCAGCACAATGAATGCAGGGAATAAAAATTCCTCGTCTAAAAAAACAAAAACAAAAGACTTTTATTTTTTCTGATATTTCATATAAAAAGATATAATTTAATGTTAAAAATAATTTACAAATTTTTTTTAAAAAGGAAATCTCTGTTTACAATATATACACAACAAATTAAAGCTGCTCACCAAAGTTCCAATGGAAATAATTCACTTTTTTTAAATAATTATTATTTAAACAAACAAACAAAAAATTTAAACCTAGAACAAAATCCGAAAAGTACAACAAAAATATTAGAAAATAAATTATTTGAGATCTACATAAAAAAAAAAGAAAAAAAAATGCTAGAAAAATAAAATAAGGCGAGTTTGTAAATAGCAAAAGTTTAACTTTTATGCTATTAAGTGTTTGGACACGCGACGTTGGATAGTCTAGAAGATTTTATCAGTCACAAAGCAATACTCGTGGGTGGCACAAGTTAGCAAAACTAAAAGGAAACAAGATTCGGTTCGCCATAAAGTCTTGCTTTGTGTTGGTACAAGTATTTGACCAAGTTTAACTTGAAACTAAACTTATGTCTTCGAAAAGAAAGCTAGTCCAACAAAATCTACATGCTCACCACTTATCCTCGTCATCCAGAAAGGATAAGGCTCAAATCAGAGAAGTTTTGGCCAAATGAGCTCAGCGTAAATGGTCTCTAAGTTAGAGGATAAACAGTACAGTAAAGAAAAAATACCACCCACACCATCATGGAATTAGTTTAGTGAGTAATTTTTATTAAAGATCTGCTTTTTCTATGACGTGGGAAATTTTTTCGCCATCGACTCAATAAATTGTAGCAAATTGTTTGATAAAGTATTGGAAATGAAAGTACCTAATACAAGAATCTTTCAAGATATTTGCCATGGATGCGTACACCTACATTATCATGAACCCGAGAGGACACCAACAATGGAATTATTGTAAATATCGTTCTCCAAATATGATTAGGAATGCATGTGGCACGCTAGTAATATGCAATAAGGGCTTTACAAAACAACAAATACAATTAGAAAAGCATACAGTCTCTCTATTAATCAACAAAACTAATTCTTTATTTTCTGCCGTAACACTCAAGAAGATGCAAATTAACTCCTAATGGTACTAAGTTTATGGGTGTTATACCTAATTGTGCGATAACAGCTAAACTTTAATGATAGTTTTGGTTTACGGCCGTTGATAATTGACGAGTTTTGGGGAATATTGAGATGCGGTCAATCAATAAATTCAAACACAAATTTTGTTTCTTCATACCAACGTTTCGGTAAATTTGTGGAGATAAATGTTAAGCTAAATCATCATAACTGTTGTAAACGAAGAGAGTTTTGGGCTAAACTGAACAGGAAAAGCCAACAAAATTGTTCGAGGCCCTTAAAGGAACTGTATTTAACGTCAATCTGTTTTGTTGACAATTAAATGGTGTAGGCCTAGGGTATAGAGGATCTGGAGTTTATGATAAGAAAACTAGGAATGGAATATTAGAACTGGGTTGTGAGTATTAATTTCGAGAAGTATGTGTCAGCTGATGGGGTCGAAGAGAGGGTAAATTTATTTTAGAACTAAAGGTTGAAGCTGGTTTAACTATTTTAGGATCGCTGTTAGGATGTAAAAGAGATTCATAGATGGTAATAAAGGAGATTAACAGGAGAAATGGAGAGTGGCCCTCAGTTTTGAGGATATTAACTTACTCAGAGCAACTAAAAAATAAAATTTAATGTATTATTCCATTGTTAAGAGTATCCCCCTCGGTGCAGAGACCTGTACGAGCTCATCTCCCAGAAATCTAGACAAAAGATAAGAACAGCAGAATTAGAGTAATGGAAAAAGTAATGAGAAAAAAAATCTGCATGAATAGTGTAAGAAATGATGACAGTTGAAACCAGGCAAGCTAAGCTCGAGAACGAGAAGATGGCTCAGGTGAGGATTGGAGTGGGTACCCGGAATGAAAATAGTGATGTGGCCCGATGCAGCAGTGGAAAGTAGGTCCAAAGGAGTAAAACGCTGGTAGAGGTCTGTATAGCTCTTGAATTCGCAAAAGCACTGTACACTTCTACAGTGCCCATAAACTGAGGTTAAGTTCACGACTAAATACACTAATTCTGTCAGGTAGAATACCTCGTAAGGGACATGCTTTCATCTGCTTCGAAAGAAGAATAATACTAATGTTCAAATAAAATACTGTGTAAAACAGGTACAATTAATTCTGTACTGCAGTAGGGACAATTGGAAGGCATGGCCCGTCAAAAATCATCGAGACCTGTGATATAGCGAGAAGCCCTTCATGACATAAGCAGCTGTTTGCTACCTTGTTTTGCAAAACTAGCATTCGAATTAGCCTCTCGGTGTCCGGTGTATGGATTTATGAGTATGTATTAAATAAGACGTTAAGTTCGTGTCACTATGAAGTTTAAATACAAACTCGACCCTGGCCTGTTCTCGAGGAGTCCTCTGTTCTCGGAACAGCGCCTTCCAACCACTAGCTAGCAGTGAAAAAATACATGTATGTACAGCTTACTATTATTCTATCTAGTAACTTCTCTTGTTTCTCAAGTGAGTAATATTTCAGCACAACTTTCTCTTAATTTTTTAGATTTTCTTAGCTAATAAGAGAAAGTGTAAGGTAAAGGGAGGTAATTACATGTTTACAGATACAAAGAATAAGTTACAAGTGGGTAAGCGAACAGTATGTAATAGAATGGTGAAGCCGTCCTAGAGTATGCTATGTCGGCGATCGCAGGCTCTGCTAACACTCCGCTCATCAGTTCAAACACGCACCAGTCAGCGGATGTAGCGTTGACGTCAGCGTGCCGGGAACACCAGTGCGGCCAGGCTGCGCCATCCCATACCTGCATCAAAACAACCGAAGATCTGCTGAAGAAACAATACTCATATAAGTCTTAATTTTAACAGCAATTTTCATAGTTTCATTTTACCTGGTGAGCTTTCGGACATCCTCTCCTGCAAAGTTCAACTTCTCCACTGCTCTCTACAGGTCCAACAATTTCTACCGGCATGGACACTGAACAGCCCAGATACTGTCCAGCCTGCCTAATCGAAACATGTGTCCCAATATACCTGTAAAATTCAAAAATCAAAACCCACACTTGAAAAGTAACGTGGAAAATCAATAAGATGTCCGCGCTTCTGGTTAACAGATTTCTTCCAATTTGAAATCCTAGCAACGCTTTTGGGGTCTTATAGTATATATAAAGTAGCTGAGTACAAAACAAGCATAGTATTAACGGCACTTAAGAAGGATACCTTGGTTACAGTTTCCCGAAATCCCCTAAAATCAATTTCACCAGAAATAGTCAAAGCAAATTCATGTATTTCCATAATGCATGAAAATTGTTGGGGTCATTTTCGAGAGAATCACATTCGTAAAGTTGCGATTCCATTGGATATATTTTGGCCAAAACGTTATCATTGGAAGTGGCAATAGTAACAATATCGAGTGCCTAGCTAAGCTTTTTGCGACTTTTAGTGTTCAAGAGATATCTCAATTAAAGAGATTTCAATTAAAATGCTCACCTGAGATATATGTCCACAATCTGTAGTTTATCCATGGTTGTAGAATTAATAAGCACACTGTTTTGTTTGCCAGAAGAATCCGTGCCATCGATAAAGAATACCGGCAGAGCTGTCTCAGAGGTAGCTTCATAAGTCTTCTCTGAAGAACAGCCATCCTCAGTTGTCTTGATTATCACAGTTATCTGTTTATAAAATAGAGCCTAACATTAATAAATAGCTCAAAATACTTAAGACTGCTATGTGAAGATAGTTTGAGCAAAACTTACCTTGGTTGTGGCAATGCCTAAAGACTGGTCGATCCTCGAGTTGGTGATCTGTACAGCGAGGTAATCGTTATCCAATAATGGCCACGTGCCTACTACATTGCATTTCTGATAATGACTGGAGAAGGTTCTCAGATCAGGTGCACCGTACAGGCCACATTCCTGTTTGACCACAGTCTGCGCACGATGATATGTACACGCAAGATGTGCCGGCCTTGCAACGCCTTGTCTTCGTTCGCCTCTCAATTTGTGTTGAGAGCAGTTATACCTGTAGCCCATTAACATTGATATTGATCAGCTTACTATCCTTGTTGGTTATTAAAAAAATTAATAATGGTAATGTGGACCTTGGAAAGAAAAACAAGTTCAGGCCATCCATTGAATACATAAAGAGTACCTGCTGCAGAACTGGCAGTGTCTAAAAACATTTTCAGCCGCTATCTTCACTATATTAGAGATAATGTGATTAGGAAGAAATTTAAACTTTACCTTTTCGCTAGTGCATCGACCAATGAGGAGGTAGAATGGTAAGCGAGATCACCTCGGCAACCTTTTGTGGTCCTCTGGACACACTGACCAAATAGGCGCAGTTCCTGGCAGTAGGCAGGACTTGGCTCTGGCTGCTGGATGCCAGCTTCCTCTAGGCCGGCGGTGTATTCTCTTCGGCAACCCTCCAGTCGGGAACAGCCTCTTTTTGCACCTAGAAAGAATTTTTTTTTTTTAATTTAAATATCTCGACTCAAAGTAATCTATTCGGATGAAAACATTTTGGGCGCGTTCTAGTTAAAGAGTAGAGTTCAGATGTAACCGCACTACCAATAGGTTCCATCTCAAAACGAATGACTGTTCCACCTCGCGGACAGGAACTTTAATAAAAATTATTCATTTTTGGAGAATGGCTCCGCTGATGGGCCTAGATCAATCCATTGTATTTGTTTTACGGGTTTTAGAAATAATTTAATTTTTATCGCAATTAATAATTTGATCGATTAAACAAAAATAACTATTTCAAAACTTGTTTTAGCAGAATGAAGTTAGCTTTAGGCTTGCTGATGTGTAAGTTGATTTTGAATCCTGCCATAGCTACCGAAAACCACGAAACGGATGCTTTTAAGTAGCAGACAGTGGTCAGCTTACGAGTAAGATAAGAGAATATACTTCTACAATGGGGTCAGAAGTCTAGCTGACGGTAGATCGTAGAATCTAACCTGAGCAGCTCGTGAAGAAAAGCAGCCTTTCCGAAATACGTCCAATTATGAAATAGATGTTTGATGTTCAGATCTGTATGCCGGAGCTATTCTAGAACATTCAATTCCAGCAGGATCTGATAACCGAATTTTAGCTTACAACTAAGTAGACAATAAGAATCTACATTCTGAAATCAAGGTGTTTAATACATTGGCCTAGACGTTTCTTTTTGCCCACTTACAAGTAAAAAATACAGATAGTCATAAAATCTAGCAAAATATACTTACCAAATACTGCAGACATGAGTAAGAAGATAGTGTACATGCGGGCCATCGCGTGAAGGCGTCAGCCTTAGGGAACTAAAAAGCTGTCCATCACAACTCCTAGAAACAGTATATCATTTGTTAATATTGGTGTAATGTACGTGAGAGTGTATGTATGTGTGTAGGTATGTGTATATATGTATATACCACCTTGTACGATTTTTACAATGACAAAATATACAATTAAATTCAACGCGCTGTAAGCAGATGTTATTTGGTGCAAACATCGCGGATAAAACTCATTAGCTTATAGTGGTACTACAGCTCTTACCAATGTAACTAACAGTTACGGTGGTGAAAGATAAGTACGCAGTAGAGAGGGAAGAAGTAGGAATGACACCATTTTCCGACGGATACATCAATAATTATTATGAACTAAAAATTCAGCGCGACAGCAATTCACCAAAACTTAACCATTACTTAACGATCGAACTTATTATTAACTTATTGTTCTTAACTTTAATATAAGTTCACTATAATAAAAAGTCTTTTGAGGAAACGAGATGTTCCAGATCCCTTCTTTAAAAACTATTTTCTTAAAATGAATTAGAATTTTTAAAAAATAGGATTTGAGCCACTTTTTCGGATTCAAATATCCCAAAACAATTATTTTTGGTGAAAATTCAAAAATATACATCTAAAACTTGCCTGATGCTCATTCGAGGGCTTCACAGAAATATCGATACACTTTAAAGCAGACTACATCTTGAAAATCTCCAATGGGTGATGACACCATCTCACTTAACTGAAACAAAAACAATCAGAAGTGACCACTCACTCAATTGGTGCCTTTTATTTGCAGAGGCAAGAGGACACTTGCAAAGAAATTTTTCAAGGTCAGTTTAGCATGGAAAGAGTCGCTATAAATCAGAAAAAAGAAAACCTCTTTATGTTGAATAAGTATGTTAATTTTGTTCTAAAACTTAAAAGGTTTTCTTTTGTACTTTTCTTAAATTACTTTTTCTTTTTAAATTACACTTTGATTAGCAGTAGATAAGGTATAATTAATTTTTAAAATATGATTTTGCTGTAGTCGATTTACTTTTTTTTTCCTTGTCTTAGTTTATTTTTAGACTAATTGTCAAAATTAGAAATGAGATTATTATACAAGATATAGATTTAAAGGAGTCGATTACCAGCATAAGGTATAAAAAAAAAGTTTAGGTAGTATGAAATTTACGCCGCACGTCTTCAAACAAATAGTCCGAAGAGATAGAACAATGGAATACACACCGACGGGGAAAAGTGGTCAGTAGCCACTTACATTGGAGGACAAAAGATGGCAGAACAGTTGGCTGGAAGAGGGCTCCGATTTAGAGATTGGAAGAGTAGGAGACTCTGGTAAAATCTTACTTGACAGCAACTAAGTTGATGGAAATGCCAGATAAGTTCCAGGTTGCTGTTCTACATTACGAGGGTCGTTTGAAAAGTCCGTGCAAAAATAAAAACTACTTAATTTTTGGGGGTAAACCTTTTTTATTTTTCAACATAGTCTCCTTTCAGGCTTATACACTTCGTCCAACGCTGCTCTAGTTTGTTGATCCCTTCCGAATAATAGGATTTGTCCAAGTCTGAAAAATAGCCATTCGTTTCTGCAATCACTCCTCGTTTGAATAAAATCTTTTTCCCGCCAGCCATTTCTTCATATTGGGGAACAAATAGTAGTCCGAGGGAGCCAAGTCTGGAGAATAGGGGGGGTGTGAAACGAGTTGGAACCCTATTTCCATTAATTTTGCGACCACAACTGCTGAGGTGTGAGCTGGTGCGTTGTCGTGATGGAAAAGGACTTTTTTGTGGGCCAATCGTGGGCGTTTTTCTTGCAGCTCGGTTTTCAAACGGTCCAATAACGATGAATAATATGCACCTGTAATAGTTTTACCCTTTTCCAGATAGTCGATGAGGATTATTCCTTGCGAATCCCAAAAGACAGTCGCCATAATCTGTCCGGCCGAAGGAACGGTCTTCGCCTTTTTTGGCGCAGATTCCCTCTTGGTAACCCATGGTTTAGATTGTTCTTTGGTCTCAGGAGTGTTGTGATGTATCCATGTTTCATCCACAGTGACGAAACGATGCTTAAAGTCCTGCGGATTCTTCTGGAACAGCTGCAAACCGTCCTTGCAACACTTCACACGATTTCGTTTTTGGTCAAGCGTGAGCAATCGCGGCACCCATCTTGCGGATAGCTTTGTCATGTCCAAATGTTGATGCAAAATATTATGTACCCGTTCATTCGAGATGCCCACAGCACTAGCAATCTCACGCACCTTCATTCTTCTGTCATCCATCACCATATCATGGATTTTATCAATGATTTCTGGAGTAGTAACCTCAACAGGGCGTCCAGAACGTTCAGCGTCACTTGTGCCCATATGGCCACTCCGAAAATTTTGAAACCACTTATAAACTGTTCTAATCGAAGGTGCAGAGTCACCATAATGTTTATCAAGCTTCTCTTTAGTCTCCTGAGGCGTTTTGCCTTTCATAAAGTAGTGTTTAATCAACACACGAAATTCTTTTTCGTCCATTTTCTGAAAATCACTCGACTTCCTCGATTCAAACGAATGCCAAACACAAAGAAATAGACCGATCTGGCTGAAACTTGGTGTGTGTTCTTCCAAGAGATGCTACTAACTAAACATAACCTCGATACGCGCCAGTAGTGCTATCTCTCTGACTTTGCACGGACTTTTCAAACGACCCTCGTAATATTAGACCAGTACAGTAGCATGGTTCCTTATTCAGGACTTACTGAAGCCAGGTTACTCTTTATACAGTAAAACGAACTCCTTCGAATATCAAGCTTTTATATATTTTGGTCATCAACTATAGGCTATAAAAATACGTTAAGGATATGCATTATAGTGGGAAGTACACCCTGTAAAATTGAATTTAGCAGACAAAATAACATTTTTCCATTTACTAACAGAAAAACATACACGCCAAACTGTTTTTGGAAATTCTATGAAACTTCGAATCAGGCTTCATGAAAAAAGATTACATGTCGATTTATCAATTCAATTTTATTTAAAATCTATAGTAAAATAAACTATGATTAAATTATGACTAATTTTCATTAGGTAATTTCCTCTGGACCGCAACACTTAAATTTTAATCACATGTAAATGAAAAGGACAAATATAGCAAGAAAGAAGTGATACAATGATTGTTAATTTGTTTTTGTTTAATTGTCAGGATGATTTAAACTCGTTGCGCGCCTCTTCTCTCCAAAAACTCCCGGAGGTACCAAACAGAAAAGGATACAGCCTACAGACCCAAAAGACAACATTGCTGGTCAACTTCAAATTTGGAAATAAAGATTCCGCATTAGTTTCTTATTATAGAGGTGGCACTTTTAAGGGGTGCCTAACCCCTACCCCTTTCACAAAATGAATAGATTTAGTTACTATATGATGAATATAATTGGTTAACCAGTTTAAAGAAAATTATGGAAAACGTTTTAGAGAAAAATCTTTAAAGAACAATTCGGTAAAGTGGTAGTTCCAACAGGCGGATTTTGACCTTAACCTTAGTGTGACATCGTCTAGTTGGCTGAAGACTTTCGATTTTGATATTGTGCAAAAACTTAGTTCGTGAATACACAATAAGGTTATAAAGAACCCAATTTTTTTTTTTTTTTGCAGTTTCTGAATACCAAGAGAATCGGTTGAGAAGTGGGTCTTGACTGATTTTTATTTTATTTTAGGATGTACTCAAAATTTTTGTATACATCTTAAATCACATCGGCTATATCTCACGTTTTAAAGATTTGTTTAAAAATCATTTAAGACGTTTTGTGGTAGAGAGATGAAGTTAAACTGTACCTAATGTGCAGATCAGCATATTTTACGATTTTAATATATTTCTATTTAGGGTTTTCACTGCAATTGCATATATCAAAGAGTTCTCGAAGACGATAAAGCGAATGTTAAACTTACAATCTGTGGCCAGCTAGTACAATTAAAAAACGGATAATCTCAGTACGTTCAAATTTGATAACTGGTCAATGTGCCACCAGGGGAAATCTGACAATGTTTTCGGTCAAAATCAGCAGCAGATTGAAAGTATCAACTTTACCGAATAATTTTTCAATTTTTTTTATAAAACATTGTATACATTATACAGTTTTAAATCGCTTTTATTTTAAACATAATATCTGGCCCAAGTTAATTTAATTGTTTTTGTGATTTCCATGATTATAAACTTCTAATAGATTTCTTTGTTCTTAGCAGAATAACCATTTTTTTTTTTTAAATATTTTAATTTAAAACGTGATAATATCTGAGATTATTGGCGCCCATAATTTTTTTTTCTGTGAACTGCCGGTCGTGAAGCAGTGTTCTCTCGTTACTGACACTGTCCAACACCGGAAAATGAGAAGCTCCTAGGAAGGGCCAGAAAAGCTAAGGACCAGCAGTTGGATTTGAAGCAGAATAACAATTTATAGTAATATTTTATCAATTAATTAATCAGTAAAACAACAATACAGCAGCTTTATCTTCTTTTTTTTTTGAAAAATTTGAAAAAACATTTTTCAAACGTTCTTTAAAAGAAACGTTAAGAAAAGTAGTAAAAGTCTTGCGAGTGTTCGCACCTAATTGATTTTTTTTTCTAGTTCTAATATCGATCTGTCAATAAATGAATTATGAAGTTAATTAATAATAAAACAGTACGATCTTATCATTTTTTAAAAAAACAATTATTAACTGTTGAAATACAACCAATTCAAATTATTCTGAAGCATTGATTAAACTAAGCCAAATCTCTGATCTACTAGTCAGCTGGAGACATATGACAGAAATAGTTAAGGAATTACTGCAAAATTTAGGACTTACTTAAAGGATATTCCAATAAATTGGCTTCTAAACATGGAAATAATAAAACTTTAACATTAAATTCCACTAAAGTTATCACTAGAAATTTAAAATTCGCCTTAAAAATTAAAAGTTATGAATAGAAACAACAGCTGGGAGAGATGCACTACACTCCTCTCACAACAATATAAACTAAACTGAAGATTTTAGAATTCAGTCGGTTTTAGTGATGTTGAACCCTACGGCTAGAATTGACCTAGCCGACCGGGGGGGAAAATCTGGCCACAGCTCTGTGGTGATCTGTCTGTAGCTAGGGCTGCGAGATTGGTCGATCTTAGCCGAGCTATAGAGAGATCTGTCAGTGTTGAGTCCAAGTTAAAGCGGTATTGCTTGGAGAAGGTAGGAAATTTTAAAGGCAAGATCTTAAGTATCCCCAAAATCTAACATCAGAAAAACACTGCTATGTTTTGATACAATTGAATCAGTAATTTTGAAAAAGACAACATTCAAGAAAAGCAAATTTTAAAAAAATAAGTACGTAAAATATATAAATTATTATTTAAAGTTACTAATTGAATGAATTATTTGATATTTTGGAAAGACAATTTTAAGATTAAGGATTCAATTATCAAAGAATCGGTCCAGAACAAAAAACAACTCCATCTTTTAGCCGAAATTTCGACAAATTTATTGTCTTCTTCAGGCCCTGGATATTACAAATAAGACAATACAACTATTTAGAATATTGAACCACAGGACTACGAATACAACATATTAATACATCGTATTAAAACTATAAGAAATAAAATAAATTATAATCATAAGAAAAATATATTTCATTTTTTATAGTTTTAATTGTTTTATAGTTTTTAACTTTCAACACATTTGGTTACGCTCTCTAAAGCAATAATGGGCTATTGTAACTTTCTTGTAAATCTAGTTTATATTACAAATTTTTTCCGTGAGTATAAGTCTATTCACAGAATATCTCAAATTCGTAATTCTAAGCAAGTTTAATAAAGTTTCGAGATAAATCAATCAACTAAAAAGTGTAAATTAATTTAAACTTTTTTTCCTCCCAAGAGAAACCAATTTGGGGTGTTCTCGAAAAGCATATGTTAAATTTTGAGATAATTAGGGGTATTCTCGAAAATGGTTCTAGCGATTTGTATTAAACTTTGCGAGCTTATTATTACAATCACTTATTTGAAATAATTTTTTTCCCTAAAAGATTGGCCTAAAATGTTTTCTGTTTAGATGTAACTCTAAAAACTGTCAGGCGAAGTTTAGTTGGTTCTATCTATTTCAAATTACCATTCCATATGCGAGCAAAGTACGATATACCTTGGATTATATCTGGACCGTCGATTCAACTTACAACAGACAAAATATCAAAAAACGCTACCGGATACTGAAAAGTTCGCTATTAATCTCCTCCATAATGACATAGATATACCGATTTAGTTATTTTTTTGTATAATAGTACTACAACCTTTAAAAGGCCTCGGATTTCTAAGTAATGTTTATCCAGTCCCGTTGCTGTCTCTCGTTCTTCGCCTCCTATTGGCTAGTTCTTCCCCAAATCCTTCTCGATCTCCTCCAATTGTCCTCTATTTGAACTTACCAATTTTCTCCAAACCTCAGATTTGCCTTTATATAAAACTATTCCATCTGGTTTACATACAAGAAGTAATAAATTATACCTCAGCCTTTTCGCCAATGACAATTCTCTGTTATTCTCATTTTAAGTTGCCATCCTTCCTAAATTACAAGTGTTGCCATATAACACCTCAAGCGTATATGACCTGAAGACTGTGAAAAATTGGGATGTTTAGTTACAAAGGCACCTCACAATGGGTGTGTACTTTCGACAAGTGACACACGTGTTTGGCTTTTTGTTATATTCTACAGCAATGTACAGTTGTAAATAAGTAGTAACATAAAAATACAAAATACTCCAATTTAAATTAGAAATATGATTGCCTTGTAGTATTTTTAATTTAACAGTTTATTTACACATTAAATAGGTATATTTCACAAATCAATGTGTTCAAAAAATAAAACAAATGAAATCAAAATGAATAATAAAATAAAGCACTTAGGCAATATAATAATCTGTCCTTCAGGAGTCTGCTGCTCTAATATTAAAAATATTCGTAATGTAAAACAACAAAGAGAAAAAATATTCTTTAATTAATTTACGGGAAACAAAGAAGATTGAATAAACAGAAACCCTCTCGGAAAGAAGTTAATACACAAATAAATCGACGAAACTATAACATATAATATAGCATAAGAATAATAAAATATAGTTTTGAATTTAATAGTTGTACAGATTCAAATCATTTTGTCTTCCTTAACCACTCACATTAGTTAAGATCATTTCGTTTTTCTGCTGGGTAATTCAACAAACGCCGTGTCTATACTTGAACTTAACGTCGTTTTTTATCCCGAATCCATTCCAAATTTGTTTTTTTCTGTAAAACATTACAAATAAAAGTGATAGAAATAACATGTGTGTATTTATAATTTCAACTTAAAATAAAATTGAAACAGATGTTTCAATAATAATATGTAAAAAAAACTCGTGTTTCTGTTCTTGATATTGTATAGATTAAGAAACAGTGACTTATTCACATGGTACACCTTGGAGTGGTACTTAATTCTTAACAACATTTTGAAAAAACGAATGTCAAAGAACGGTGAAAAGATCTAAGGTGTTTACGCAGGTAAATAGTATGCAAAGTATAAATGAAATTGTTAATTTGGGAACAAATCTTATAAAAAAAAAAATGACGGATTTTAACAGAAATTTTGTTACCAAAAGGTGACAATAATATGAAAAAAAAAATACGTAGTTTAAGTATTCTGAGATACTTTAGTTTTAGAGATATTCTGTTAAAAGGTTTTTTAGAACATGCGCTAAAAACTTGTTTTATTTTTGTAATCAGAGATCTCAAAAAATGTAAGAGAAGGTGATTTCTAAAATTTGCTATTAGTATAAGAAATTAAAAAAAACGTGCAGACTTTTTTTTTCTTTTTAACTCCCTTTACATTTAGAAGAACTAATTAAGATGGCAAAAATAGGCTAGACTGGAAATGTTAGTTTTTCTAAACGATTTGATTAGTTTACTGCGATAATTGTAGCCTAAAGACCTTGCTAAAGATAAAGAGCCGGTGTTTTAAAAGTGTTTAAGCGGCCGGATAGGCAGTTTAGTAGGTAGGTGAGAGGAGTTTTGCCATTGACTGTACTAGGTACAGTACCGCTAATGAATAGAGGTGGTGGCCGGCAACTCACACCTCTAACGCTCCAACACAGGGCTTCGGCAATATATTACTCCCCCAGCGTCACATTTTGTAGTCTTATTGTAGCTCCGAGCTGACACCAGTCCAGGCCCAACTACAGCTTACAGCTTCTCTTATACTTTTTTGTTTTTTTTTTTACCCTAACAACACAACAAAAGGAATTCTTACAGAATCACGTTTAGGAATTCTTTATAAATATCAACTACCCACACAACCAGTCTCTTCTTGAGCCCACAAATCTGCTTGGATACAATTCTCATTCGACTAGGCTTTCACTGCAATCTTCGTAATACTTCTCAAGGCGATGTTCCACTAGAAATGAATTTTCTTGGTACAATAATTCTAATATAAATGGTAAAATCTGTGAGTATTCCAAGTAAAATTGTGAAACTGAAACATAAAAATTGTTGAAGTTTTCTTTAAAGATTATAAAAACAACTCTGGTATAAACATTAGCCAGAATTACTCTTACTGCTAATCACAATGTTATAACTCACAAATACTGTCCAAATTCCTGAAACATATTTGATTCTTACAACGAGTTTTTGAAATATTTAGCTGGCAAAACTGTTCATTAAAATTTAACCTAATTAGAAAGCCTATCCCTTCTCTGAGAACTACCCTAAACGAATGGAGTATAGAATGTTTAAACGAAGTTTATAGCAAACCCTAGGGAGCCTATTTATTTATTATAAATAAAATAAATGGGCAATCCAATAAAGAGGTACTTTCAGTTGAGGAATTTTTTGAAAACACATTTATTTCTCATTAACAATCTCCTTAACAAAAAACTTATAGTTTTAAAAGTTAAGTATAAGGGTTAATTAAACACCAAATGATGCGCACAAATAGCAAGTACCCAACAATTCATTAATACTTCTAGTATCATATTTTTTGGAAAGTATTAGATGTCACAGACCCTTATGCTGGGCCTTTTTTAACCCGTAAATATTTTTCTGTTAGTATATTAAAAGATGTATCTCAACATCATAGTTAGTATTAAAAAGGCAATTCATTTTAATTCTATTCCAAATTATTCTGAGTAATCATCAGTGAACGGCCAGTGGAGGATTAGGAAAAACGAAGAATTATACCAGATGTACAAAGAAGAAGATATCGTGACCTTTATAAAGAAAGGTCGTCTCCGCTGGTTAGGTCATGTACAGAGAATGGAGGAGGAAAGACTGCCTAAAAGGCTCCTCTATGGTCGACCTGGTGGAGCTCGCCGAACAGGTAGGACCTAGCTTGCGCTGGCTGGACGATCTCCAAGATGACCTCACCTCAATTGGTGTTAGGCGTTGGAAAATGAAGGCCAAAGAGACAAGGGTGTTTGGCAGAAGCTTGTGGAGGAGGCCTGGGTCCTTTAGGACCATAGATAGAATCATAAGAATATAATCATCACTGGCACATTAAAAAGAAAAAGGGGAAAGTTAGAGTTGGTCTATTACTGTTGTAATTTGAATTACGGAGTTAAAACTAAATTTTAGTCTTGAATTCGTCTTACGTGAGCACAAATTACATAGTTAGTAACAAATTAATAATACTTGTAATTATAATTAATTCATTTTCAAACTTTAATCTAATGTACACAAATGCACAAATATAATACATAATATAATGCACAAATTACATAGTTAGTAACAAATTAATAATACTTGTAATTATAATTAATTCATTTTCAAACTTTAATCTAATGTACACAAATGCACAAATATAATATATAATATAATGCACAAATTACATAGTTAGTAACAAATTAATAATACTTGTAATTATAATTAATTCATTTTCAAACTTTAATCTAATGTAGCCCTTTAATTGAGTACTTGTTGTAGAGAAGTGTTATAATCAAATAAAAATATACATATCTATTTTGTATTACGTATATATTACATTGTGGGGAGAACACCTAGATTAACAATGTAATTGAAGAAAACTACATTAACATTTAATATCAACAAACTAGATTAATTATTAATTACATATTATTATTAATGCTAAACTACTGCATAAAGTAAAGTACCAATCAGTTTAATTGAACAATGAAATGAACTTAAACCAACGATTTTTACTGCCTTCCGCTGCGCTAAACTTGCACTTAAATCATTAACAATACACAAAAGATTGACACATTGCATAAAATTGAACACTTCAGTGGGAATCACTTAAACCCTCCTCTCGGTCAGAAGTATCCTAAAAAGAATTTACTAGGTAAACTGTTACAAATAAAAGATGTTGATTTATATGTTTGCTATCACTATACAAAAAAAAAAAAGAAAAAAAGCAATATATTAAAATAGTGTTCTAAAACGGCCGACAGTCTTTCTTTGATTATGGAAATTTAGTCCCACATTCGATTCTTAATAATATAACACAAGTGGCCCAACTGTGAAACAAAAACTAAAAACAACTTGATGTTCATACAAAAAGGTGACAATAATCCTAAAGGAAAAATTGCCCAATTTCAGTCATAATTGGCAGAACATTGTATAACTTACCACAATTAAATGTATCAATTAGCGTCTTTAATTTGATGTCCGAAAATTGGTAAATATTTTTTAGATTTAAATATTTATAAAACAAAAAAATTATTCTACTTTTTCTTGAAACCTGTTCTCGTACTTCGCAGCGAAGAGCTGTTGCCGATAGTTTGCGTCGACAATCTACCTCTTTTCACGCCGTTCCATTCTATTTTATGTAAATTTCTTTAGCGGCATCTTCTTGTTGGTCTTACTCTACATCGCTGGCCGGCGTTTTTGTTTTGTAGATTGTCCTGACAACCCTCTCTCTTCCGCCATCTATATCAGTTGGTCAAAACATTTCTGTCTATTGTAGCCTTCACTAAGTAAATTTCATGGAGCATTGATCTTATCAAAAACAGTATTTCTCATTCAATTCTTTACAAGTCTTGTCTTTGATGTTTTGAATGAATTAAAACTGTCCGGTAGGACAGTTGTATAAGGGTTTTTATCTAAGCTGGTTTGATTCAGCTCCGAAGCAGATGTGTCTTAAATTTGACTGTTTAATATTCGATTCAATATTTGACTCTCTTTATTTAAATTACTATCAAACAATGACCATCATGAGTCGGCTAACTCAGCCTACCGATGAAGTGATTTCGAAGGATGCCCTTTTCTATCTTGCGATCAGGAGATTTCGAGGCAATCGATGCTTTAGCCGATTTGGTTCCATTTATTACAATTTTAAATATATATATTTTACAACCTTATACACTATTGAGGCTCATCTTATTGGTTGCACATAGGGATAATCTGGCGATAAAACGAAATCCTTTGTTAAAAAAGAAAAAATCCTTTAAAAGAAAGAATACTTTTATTCATTGACTATGTAGGTAGTCTCGGTATTGAATTGGTCATTTAATAAATTACCACAAATGCTTTCGTCTTTTGGTTTAGGTGAAATGTATCTTAATTGTGGTATCCACTTACAAGGTACAAAAATATTAACACAACTATGTGAACTAAATTTAGTATGCGAGCTTGGACAGGGCCTTTATGAAAATTTCACCCTTCTTGAACATTCTAGTTTATAAAACATCAAGGAGAATGTTATTGAGCTATCGTAAAAATGTCCTCGAAAGATTGCTGACCCAGGCAGTTGGACTCTTCATCGAAAGATTACTGACTTAGGCAGTCGATTCTCCATCAGTGTCAGAAACCTAATACTAGTTACCAAAATTTCTAAAATGAAAAGTATCTTTGTCCTTAACTATTTCCGTTTTTCTGTACGAAAAAACGTAAAAGAGTTTGACTTTCTTAACCCAGTTTATTTTATATTAAAATTAATAAAATTTTACTTGTAATCATACTACACACCACTTTTAATAATGAATTTTTAAGTTGAAGGGCCACCATTTTAGAAACTGCCCCGTGCCATGCAATCGCTCACGGCGGCTTTGGTTTTTGTGTAGTTTGTGGTCCAGAATTTTTGTGCGGACAGACAGATAGGCTGTGGCACTCGAGTTAGTGCGGAGGTGTGAAGACCAAGCTCCAGGGTCAGTTAAGAGGTGTGAACATATACCGTGGTGGGGCAATTGTCCGTCTCGGTAATCCAGACACAGAGACAGAGCCTGACATCTGGTGGCGCAGGCTGTAACTATGGGCTCTTTCTTATCCTCCTCGTCAAACTAAACTACCTGCTCTGTCAGAGACAGACTGTCTGCCACTTAGTGTAGAGAGTTTATTCTGTTGAAACCAAATTACACACTAAGTAAAAAAAAACTATCTTACTCCTAAGGGCAATTTTATCATTATGAAGCCTAGGTGTTGAGGTTTGAAATCTATTATTCTAGAGATTTCTCCTTAAATAATTGTTTTTCCATAGTACCACCTTTCTTAATTAAGTATTGGCTACTCTATGTGTCCTTGAACTTTTGAAAGATTTCACCCTTAACCTCCATGCAAAGTGTTGCCTCAGGCTACTGATTTTTATAGAAGCTTTCATGCACCAAAAATTATTTCACCCGAAATTGGTAGAAAAGTTATTTTGGTTTAATAATTGGCTACCTATAGACAGAACTAAGATAAGATTAAATTACTTAACTCTCCAACGTTTTTACACAAATGTAAATCTCTGTTTTCATTCTAAATATAATTCTCTAATCTAAAAATTGCTCGTTAGTTTGGATTCCGTTAGGGTTGGCATCCATAGCAGGATTAGGTTTTCATTGCTGCGTGTTTTATAATTTTATTTTTTTCTTATAGATCAGTACTAAAAATGGCAGAACCTGGCTTGTAATGTTATTCAAAATGAATCCCTCTGACAGACTCATCTCGATCAATATTTCGTTTAAATCTAAACTGCTTACATTTGACTCTGTTAGCAGGCCTGTCCTACTGTTCCCAAGTGTGGGCTGCACGGTGAATGTAAAAATTAAAAAACTGAAAATAATCTAGCTGCCCAACTATGCTTCATCTTTTTTTTTACTTTTGGAAAGTGGAACTACACCGTAAATATATTTTGAAAACTTGTCAGTCCTTATTACTATTTTTTAAATATTATTTTTTCCAATTAGTGCACTATTCTGTCACCAGTCTTTATTTATACTGTATTTGGTTTAGAAAGAATTCTTGGTTAAAATAAAGTTATTAATATATTATATAAAATGTGGCATTCGCATACTCAGTTTGCTAGGTTTGCCGGTTCTTTAATATCTCCACAAGTTTACCGGTTGCCAATGGTTGCCCCTTAACTGTTAACATGGACGTTCTACAACAGAAAGTCTCCAAATTGAAACCACTGCTCTTTAGAGGATTATCAACAGATATTCGTGGCAATCTACAGTTGATTAGCGATGAAATTCTATTGTATCCAATTGGCAAGATTATTGCTATCTACAACAAGTCAACGCACAGTCAACACTACATTAAATTGTGCAGATCCGAGAAACAGATCAATTTGATTGCTGTCAGTCCAGATAGGTGATGATTTTATGCTTAAATGTTTAGTTCAGTTCAATATTATACAGAATTGCTGTTATAATAATTATTTTTCTAAACACGTGCCCTCTATTTTTGTTACAATTCAATGTTTTTTATTTTTATTTATTTATTTTAAAGAAATGTTTACCAGCATGCATTCTGGTTCTAAAACGAAAAACTGCGCATAGTTCATTGATATTTTACCTGCCTGAGAATATTTCGGTTGTTACAGAAAGTACGTTGCTGTGGCCGAAAAACATGGAAGTCCTCGTTTCTCTGTATATGATATACAAACAAGAAAGAGACTGAAATTGCTTGGCAATCCGATAAAGAACTGCACCAGTGAGGAGTTCGTGGCGTTGACCTTTACCCACGATAGTAAGCATATCGTTGGCGTGGTAGGCCATCCGGATTGGTTAATTCTTTATTATAGCTGGCAGCGAGGCCGCATCGAGAGTCACGCTAAGGCGATCTATAGCAATAACAAGGGTACCGTGAACCAGGTACCCAGCTAACTTAATAGTTTACCTTAAAATAGATCGTAGAAGCTATACGTTACATCGATTGGGATTATTTAAATTTAAATTGCGCCTAAATAAAATAAAAGTAATTGCCTAGATTCTTGTGGCGCCCAAAAAACATTTTACGCATTGTATACAGCTGGTGAAAAAAATATAAGTTATATCAAAGCAAAAATTATATAATTTTTAGAAGTAGAAAGTGATGAACTTGAACATTTTTGTCTGAACTATCTCCTCTGATGAGATGGTTTTAATTCTGTTTTAAAGATTTTTATTCATTCCTATACATAGGTGCAAGATAGGCTCCTTGCTAAATTATTATTATTATTATTATTACTATTATTATTATTATTACTATAATTGTAAATCTGTTGTCATGGATTTAAGTCAAACTGGTTTCCTATTGCCTATCTCCTAGATAACTGCCTTTTTGTGAATATATTTTATCTAGTTCAGTAATGGGTACACAGTGTCACGTCAATTGGTTCTATACGGCACATATCAGATTTTAACAACAATATAGAGAATGTCAATTACAATATTTTAAAAACTGGTATGATTTGCTGGATGCATGGACCTTCTTAGAAGAAAAAACTTCTTTTTTTTTTTTTTAATACACCTCCACTATATAAAACGTGTATTTTATTATTATTTTGCCTCTAGATCTGTGCAAATCCAGAAGATAAAGCTGTGGTAGTGATTGTTGGCGAAGGTCTGTACCGACAGATGAGCGTCACGGAGAAAGTTTGGCGTCAGTATGGATTCCAACGTGCGGAGAACATTCCGCTGCGCAGCGTTTGCTGGCTGAACGTGGAGACAGTGCTGGCTGGCAGTGCTGATGGACGGTTAATTTTGGTTAGATCTTCAGAACTTCGTGCTGTCTATCAAGCGCACAAGGTGTTGGAGATTGAGTTCCAAGCAGTCAACGAGTAAGTAGTTGGTTCCATTAATTATTTTCTTAATTCCAGATTATAAGACTTTTTGGCTCATTCATTGCTTAATTCCTTCACATTTATCTAGCAAGCAGTGAATTAGTACAAGTTTTGTCTCTACAAAACGGAAGTACTCACCAAGTTTATGGTATGTAGTTGTTACTTTCCGAGCTTTCCGTCATTACTCGCATCCAGCAAGAAACTTGAGATGATCAGATCTAATTCAAATCGTGGCATCTTTTGACCTGTTCACTAACCTGGCAACTCTTCAAATTCTGCTAATCTCCATTTCCTTGACAGCCCTATCCCAATACTGTTTCCAAAAGAACACTCGTTCAGGCAAAAAAAGTGCATTTAAAAGTTTCTTTTTGGCTGGTCAGTCGCTCTCATTATTCTTTAATTCATGAATGGTTCTTAGAGCCAAAATAATTGCTGGCAATAATTCTAAAAAAAAAAAAAAAAATTTCTCTTATAATTTTTACAAAAAAAAAATGTTTAGGTCTCAGAAAACCACGGTAAGTCTAGCATCAAACGCTGTAACTGAGAAAGAGAGATCTGGAATCTATGAAGTAAGGTCACTGACCGCATTCAAACGAGGATTTGCCTTTTCATGTATTTCTGGTGTTGTGTCAGTATTTGAGAAGATCTCTACTTCTAAGTAAGTATTTATTTTTTTAAAAAAATAATATTTATCTACTTGCAGTAGTGGTATCTAGAATTGCAATTTTTTTTAAATATTTTGAAGAATTTTTAGGCGAACCGTCGATAAGAGAAGATCGTGTTTTGCAACAGATGTTTCTTGAAATAACATTTAAGCGTGATTATAGGTACGTTCGCAAGAATGTAATGAGGGTGCAAAGTCCCGGTGTGGGTGACCTAGACGATCTGACAATCAACCAGATACGACACATCAGTATAAGTCCCTCGGAACGGACTATGGGCGTAACCACCCTTCGGACGGAGCTATATATCATCAAGATACTGGTTGAGCAAGATTTGGACAAGGTAATTTTCTTACTAAAATTGGAACCACATTAGATCAAGTCTATAAAGTGCGGCACAAGAATTGATTTCTTCAGCGCAGCCTGACTACAAATCCCTTTAAAAATTATTCCGTTATTTTATGTAATTACAGGCTACATGTACCAAATAGTTTTATTATATGTGTAAAGTGGTAAAGTAAAGTAATCGCCTATATTTTCAGGCGGGGCTTAACGTCCAACTACCAATTAGGTGTCGTGGACGGAGGCGAATAGCAAACGTACTTTACTGTAAATTTCTTTTATTAACCATTAAATAAAATCCAAGGCCTAGGACCGGGGAATCGAACCCAGTACCACAATACATATTAGCTTCGCAGGTCTCGCCTTTAACCGCTCGGCTACCGTGGCGCCTTTAGTTTTATTATAGAAATAGAAATAGAAATAGAAAAGAAATTTATTATTCTGGGACAATTGTCCCCTAAGAATAAATACAGGTACAAATAGAGGCCTTAATAGTTTGGCCTGTGATTATAGAGAAATTAAATAAATAAATAAATATTTACAAAAGTGAAAATATAATAAGTGAAAATGAAAGTAAAAATAAAATAATAAAACAGCAGAAATTAAGGAAATAAATTAAAACAATTAGAATTTCGGAGGAAGCTGAATAGAAAGGAGATAACTGAATAGACGGGATTTAAAGATGGATAGGGTAGGAGCATGGCGGACAGATGAAGGCAAGGAGTTCCATAGAGAGGTAGCACGTATGAGGAAGGACTTGTCAAAGGATGAGGTACGGTGAGAGGGAATATAAAGATCAGATGAGCGAGATCTAGTGTTACGGGAATGGATGGAGGATTTAAACTTAAGGAGTTGAAAAATATAGGAAGGCCTTTGAGACTGGATGACTTGAAAAAGGAAAGAAGCCAAACAATATTGGCGGCGATAGACAGGAAAAAGCCACTTCAACTCATCGTAGCAGTGCGAAATGCGAGAGTCTCTGGAAATGCTGAAAATAAATCTTATGAAGCAGTTCATGAGGCGCTTAAGCTTAGCTTCAATATCACCAGATAGACCGCCATACACTAAACAACCATAGTCGGTCCATATATTATATGTATATTTCATTTTTTGTTCATGTGTGTCATGACACTGGCATAGTTCTAGCAGTTCAATTTCATTTCTGCTAGTTACTTCAGAGTGTTTAGCAAACAATTGATCTAATTAAATTCATTTTTGCGAGCATTATTTAGCATCAATAAACATCATTCAAATATGTGTTTTAATTTCAAACCAGCTCACCATCAGCCATTTTACAACTGTTTTAATTATTCTATTTATTGCAGGAACCATTTTTACATTTCCAGTCACTAGATGATGGTTTCCACCATGGGCCAATAGCTTCCGTTTCCACCTGTGTATGGAAGCCGTTGTTCATTACTGTGGGAGCTTTAGATAAGACTGCTAGAATCTGGGATTACAATACAAGAAAAACAATTTTAATCAAGGATTTCCCAAATGAAATCTATTCGGCATCATTCCATCCTTCAGGTAAACAAATACTAATAGAAATTAATGGATTATTATAGATATAGGTTTCATAGGAGAGGTGATGTTAGGTAGGATATGAAACTTTTGACAGGTCTATACTGTCTAATGGGATTTACGGACAAACTTAAACTGCTGCTAGTGCTAATTGACGACCTGCGTGCTGTACGTCAAGTGGACATCAAGTGCTGCACTCTGGTGAGTTTCTCGTATGGCGGTAGTCTGTTTGCTGCGGTCAACGGCGAATCCATCGAAGTGTATAGTGCTGTTTACTTCAATCGACTCTACGTCTTGGAAGATCATCACGAGCCGGTAAGGCAATTCTTTAAAGAACTTTCCAAATAAATGTCGGTTTTTTTAAACTTTAGATGAGACTGTACTGTCTCTAATCTTATTCTTATCTTCTTTCTATTTTCTTCTTCACTTGAGATACTTGTTTGCATATAAATTTTAAATTTAACTTTGAGTGTTCAGGAATGTGGGCAATTTATTTACTAAGTAAATCAGATATATCAAGTTTCTCTTAAAATTTCTTTCATTGCATTGAATCCAACTGAGCAATTGCCTAAGAACGTTTGAAGCTAACTTTGGGAGATGTAGTAAGAAAAACGAAAAAAATTTGAGATGGAAACATCAGTTTTCTCATCTTTTTGCTTTAAGGAACTAAGTTCTAAAAATTCAAGTGATATTTTATCTAAATTTTTGGTTTTGAGTTATTCTTTATATATTTATACTTATAATTTGAAATTATTTCAAAGACTGGAATAAGAATATTTGTTCTAATTTTTAATCTGGAAGTCTAATTTTCATTTGTTGTGTAATAGGTTATTTTTAAAATTAAGGTATACATAAATAACAATTTTATTTAAGAATAGAAATAGCAATTTGAGTTTATTGTTTATTAATATATATTTACAATAAACTACGGTTTTATGGTTACTGGACAGAAACTTTTTCCAACCGAACTAAGTATAGAATTAGGCCAGAGATAGCAGCACAGGCCTTACTCTCTAGTTAGTGTTTAAGGTTCGTTGTAGCTATCAGTAGTGCATTCAATATTTATTTCTCTATTTAATTAAATTTTATCAATTTTCCAACAGTGTTGCTTCAATTTTTTCTTTTTTATCTCTATTTTTATTTTCTATATTTATTTCGTCGGGCTAATTTATCGGTTCTTCTTTTCTCTTTAGTCATCGGTTGAATCTCCTTTTCTACCTTTATAAACCTTTATTTTTTTTCCTTTCTCCATAATCTAGCCCTTCTCTATTGTATCAAGTTGGGCCATAAAACCCAAAATTTACCGAAACAATGACTCACTACTTACCCGAAAATATTTACGGGAAGGGAGAATGGTTGTTTGGAGATTCTTAACTTCTATGGAGTGGAAAGGCCTGACTTCCCCGAAAACTTAATCTAAGCAACCTTAAAGAACAACTGACCCAATCCCACCTTTAATTGGAATAACAAATATCATCCTCTGAATGGATTTACTTGTCGGGTTGCAGATAAGATCAATTCTGTTCACCTACGATGATTACTCGTTGTACGTGTGCGATGGAAGCGGCTACATGTTCAAGTGGGAGCTAGCGTTTCAGCGTAGATTAGACGAGTACACTTCTAGCGGTGGGTACTGTGACGTTGCTTGCACCAAGGACGGCATGGCTTGTTGCACGGTCAGCAATGACGGGACACTCAAGGAGGCTGTCCAAGGTGAGGTATGGAACCCCAATTACTTTCACGGAAAAGGGATTGTAGGGAACAACTCATCGATCTATATTCTCATCTCAGACACTGTTGGGCAAAATTTAATTAAAGTAATTCTTCAGTATCATACATTCTTCATTATCAATTCTTCAGTCATAATCGGGCTGATACCAAAGTAGCCGTAAGAAGTAGTAATGGTTAAACTTTGCCCAACATCGTTCCTGGGGTGCTTTGATATTACCAATCAAATTGATAATATCCTAGATACTTTTCTAAATGCCTCACTGCTGCCTACTCATTGCGATGTTCTGAACCAAAACTTACATTTTTCAGGTGTCTCGGGTGATCAAACTAGAAGAACTGTCACTCAATTCTGTCATCATGTCCAATTCCAACGAATTGTTGGTGATCGGTAGCGAGGCAGGGACCATCTATTCTGTGCTGTATCCACTCATACATCCACCAATTTATATTGAATTCTACATGCACACTGCTCCTGTCCAGAAGGTTGGTATTTAAAAAACAAAAGAAGTTTGTTGTCTTCACGTTTTGTTACTTAATCTGAAGGGGAAGATTGTGTCCGAGCTTGATCTTTATGAAACAAAACTTTTTGCAATTTAGGCCAATCCTAAATAACACTGGGCAATTTTTGAAAAATACATTTTTATACATTTAGTTCAAAGGTATTGGGATGTCCGAGCGCTTGTGCTTTGGATTTGAGCTCACAGCTTCTTGTGTAGTATCATCAATATTATTATAGCAGACGCCCTGATGCTGTCTTTCTTTCTCCAATCATAGTTTTCTTAAAAGTGTTCCACGATTTACTGATTCGGCAGCAAAATTCAATGCATCTGAACAGACTCGTTTAGATTCAAAAGTTTGGTTCAAATTTTCTAATCCTTTTGAACTGTACACAGATAATAATGGGACCTCGAGATGCCAGCTTGATTTCCATATCAACGGACGGTGCTCTATGTATTTGGAGTGTACTTAATGTAAACAAAGATAGTGCGAATGATTTAAAAAATATCACTGACATTTTGGTATCAGTAAGCGATTACAACGAGAAGATTAATGTGATCAAGGATTTGGGAGCTCGTTTGCATGAGATTGAAACGGAACATGCTTACATTCTTCAGCAGATAACTGCAGGACACGAGGCAGCTCTCAAAGAATTCCACAAGGGCTATCTGAACACCATAGAGGACTTAAAGTTCAGGATAAAGGTAATCAGCTTTATATTTTTCAAAGGTTCAAGGTTCTGCATGATACAACAATTTAGTTATTAAGGGCAACGTTATGTTACAGCTCTTCCAGAATTTCCTAATGACACGTTACCTATACTTGTAAATCTTATTAGTTAGTTCACATGTCTTTAAGCTTACTGTACGAAATGTAGGCTATCATTTTCTATAACTTGAATCAATCCGTCACCCTAATTTTTATGTCCTGCCCTTACAATTTTAGTTATAAGTAATCTAAACATCTCGTTTTTTACCATCTTGAATTTTGTAATGGGATTGATAGTGGGTCATGAGATAGATGAGTGGTAATCAGAGAGTATGTCTGAGCTGTAGGCTGGGTTAAAGAAAATCTCTAAATTCTTTGCTGAGACCGTATCAAGTTATGTGAGTGGTCTTCCATTAAGGATTACTTTTTTCCTATATATCCCTAGAGTTATTTAAAGAAGGATGAAGTGCAGATGTATAATGCTTTTGTGGTTACCTGCGGGTAAGAATTATTGATTACGTGGGACACGCCTGATTTAACACATAATACAAAGACTCATGGGACTCCCTCTAACTAATTTGAACCAGCCTGAACAATCGTGAAAAATTCTTCTTTTACAAGCTCAAGAATCTGGTTTTAATCTCTGTTACTTTTTCCCAATCAAATCAGCAAGTGGAACGAGAGCACTTGGTCGAAATGAACGAACAGCACACCAAAATGGATCAAGTAATAGCCACGCACGGTGAACAGATGGAGAAGCAGAACAAGTTCTACACGGCCAAATTGATTGAGGAGTACGAGAAATATGAGATCTTAGAGCAGAAGAATGAGGATGTCACAGCTAATTGCCATCAGTAAGTCAATATGAACGCTGGATGCTTTAACATTCTAATTGTTAAAAATAATTTGAACAAAGTTTGACGCAAAACTTAGGGCTGTCTTTATTACTATTACAGACACTGTTAGATTCGGAATAGTGTGGTTTTCTCTGAGGACGTATAAAAGTTTCCCTAAAAATTAAACATTATGAAGTGAAAAAAAATGTATAATGATATGGGCACTAACCATATTTACCACCTGCATTCATTGCATTTTACTTTGATTGTATCATGATCATATTATCATATTTTTTTAAAAATAAAAAATATTAACAGTACTTGTAACCTAGTAGAAGAAAATGTCCGAATTTAAAGAGCGAATATTCAGAGTAGTTTGATTGCTTTGCGTGACTCTATCTTGTTTACGCTGGAAAAATCATGTCTAATAATAATTGTAGCGCCAGGGAGTAAGTAAGTAATAATAATTGATGGTGAACAATTTTTAAAAGTCCGTCGAAGAAAAAAATAGATAAAATTATCGAAAATCTGGTGGAAATTCACGTTATACCTTGTATTTTACATCGTATTTTACCTTGGACCAACATAACTTAGGGTCCAATTCAGGATGCACCACAAACTGCTCCAATTGTTTGGTATGTAGTCAGAGCCATACTAACATAATCAAAACGTTTTAACGTGCTTTGCAATTTTGGTGAGGTCTATTGCAAATAGCAAAGACAGAAGAATTTTTCTAAGAGCGAGTCTGTCCACGAGCAAATTTCAACTAATATTGATGATGCACACACCTTTTTCTGCTTTCAGACAAATTAAAGACATCAAAGGTGAAAATGAAGAATGTATAAAGCAGATCGTTACTGAAAAAGATTTGCTAATCAAGAAGTACTTGGACGAAATCAGTAAGGTAAGCGAATTGCATACGGTTCAATTCAATTTATTCAGTCCATTATTTGGGAATATCACAACAAATTCAAGCACCTATATACTTACTATATAATTCTTCAAAGAAACAAGCTCACATGGAAGTTTATTGCAGCTGCAGACCGAAGTCACAGAAGTAAGGCAGAATCGAGAACAGCTGAAGTCTGAACTAAGTCGCCATGTTGAGGAACAGATCAACCGAGTGACCTCTGAGTTCACTCTGGTCAAGCAAAACCTGGACCAGCAAAATCATCAGCTGATGTGCGAGAATGGGATCAAAATGAAACAGGCCATCAAGTTAGTCATCCAATTATCATGTTTAACTATGTTTATTCGTTAAGATGTATCTTGTTAATCAGCTGCCGGCCTCCGGACAGTGTGCTTTCTTCACATACTGCCTAAGCCATAACCTACTAATCTGTTGGAAAAATCTATTATTGCCTAATTCTTCACAAAAGTGTTACACAATAGGTTTTTTATTCACAGATATTTAGAAGAAATTGATTCTTATAAAATGAAATTGCAAAATCTAAAGGCAGAAATGGAGCTGATGAAAAAAACAGAATTAAATTTGGTCCAGGTAAATCCAAATTTAATTGACTTTCTCAGCTGGTAAGTTAATTTTCATTTTCATTTAGAAACTGTTCTACGGTATATGCATTACGTTCTAAAAAAAGTATATAATTTTTTTTTACCTTAAACTTCAATAATGGTTCGTTTATTCGACTATTAAATATACTTCTAGGCATCATTTTCTATAACTTGAACCAAACTGTTAAGCTGTATGTGCTTCCCACATTACCAGCTATCTTTAGAGTTATCATATTTATTTGTTATCATAAAAAAACATCCCGTTTTCACCTCTTCCTTGTATAAATCGTTTACCAGGAAGAAAGCTGGATCATGAAGTGGAAGAAGTGGTGATCAGAGGGTGCTAAGTTTGGGCTATCTATATGTTTGATCAAGGAGAAAGAAACTCAAAGTACCAAAACTTCTCATACTGAGCTAGTATAACATAAACACTCGTTTTTGTTTATAACCGCTACCATGAATGAAGATGATGAGTAAACATGTTCTTGGAAGCCTGCTGATTCACTTTTATTCAAATTTTCTGGTACCAATTTGCTAAGGTTCCGCTTCTCCTCGTATTAAATCTAAGGATTTATCCTCTATCCTGGGGCTGAGCTTAGTTTCCACGCTTACATCGCTTTCTCTGAATAATTTGAATTAGACCAGAGCAGCCTATGTAACATCAAGTAATAATAATTATTATTTAATTTTCTGATCATAGAAAAAAGTAATATTAGGCTACTTCTCCAAAGTGCTGTTTCAGTACATTGAACAATGTTCCTGCTAATAATCATAATAAGAAGAATAATATGGATTCCCACGCGGAGGTCTCGGGTTCGAATTCAGCTGCTGGCCCTTAGATTTTCTCTTCCTAGGAGCTTCTTACAGCTCACTGTCCGGTGATGGGCAGTGTTGTCTGTAACGAGAGAACACTGTCCGGAGGCCGGCAGTGCACTGAAAAAAGCTACGGGCGCCAATAACCTTAGATGTTGACGCGCCTTAAATCATTAAAAAAATAATAAGAAGAAGAATCAATAAGAATAACAATAATAATAATAACAACAATAATAATATTCCTGCTAATACAGTTATAATCAAAATTTGGGATAAAAGAAAAACGGTTGCAAGGAAGTTATTTACTGGAACCTTCTCTTCCCTTACTGATAATCTATCAGTCACTTACAATGATGAATAGTACTCTACAATGTAGGCCTATCACTTTCTGGCAACATTTTTCCTGGAAAAGTCGTTTTAGATGGATGAGCGGTAATTTTAGACTTGCTTCCTTTCGGAGACTCTTGATTTTAATGGTTTTGAGACCTCTTTCTGCTTAAAAGCACCGCTTATTATAATGATCTTATAAAATAGAAGTCAACTAACTGATTTTTTTTTTTTTTTTTCACCTGCACAGGAAGTCAAAGTGCTCAAAGTGGAACTAGCAGAAAGAGACTGGACTATCAATGAGAAAGATAAAATTATTATCAAGGTTACTGAGAGAAATCAGGAGCTGTCTAAGAAAAAGTTCGTACTGTCCAGTCGCATTGAGGCTCTCGAGAATAAATTAGCGCCGAAGGGCGAGGAAATGGCCAACCATAGACAAACTGTGGAAAATGTAACCTATTTTATTATTTTATATCTTGACGATCTTCGCTTGTAACACGTGAAAATTTCCGTTACTCTCTTTATTATTATTTTACATTTGTTGAAATAAGGTCTACTTTTATTTCAAAGCACAGCAAAAATCGGAAAAGTGCTTATTCCACAAACCAACTAGATATTCCATTTTATTTTCTTCAAGGGAGATCAGTCAATAAGGTTTTGGTCAAATTCAGCCCACTTAAGATTAAATAGAGTGGAAAGTGAAAGGGGTCTTATAACCAAGGCACCGCAGCAAACGGAGGCTTATTTTGCCGACCCATTGAAGGTCTAGAACGAGAAACGTACCACTTTAGTAATCTCCAGGGCTTTTTTTTTTACATCAGTTGTTTTTATGCTATCAACTTCTCTAGTTTCAAAATATCATCTTCTATGGCGTAAGATTTTATAGCACAAACTAGCTATTGCAAAAGTATCCAACAGGTCATATGAGGTCGTTGCCTCCTCCTCCTCCTGTACAGAGGCTCTGAGTTCACTCCCTGAGAAGATATGTAGTAGGATGATTTGTAGCTCCAAAGGTCGTAGATGGCAAGGTTATATCCCGGAATAGCTAATGGGTCTTCACTGCACTTTGCTGTGAGTTGATTTTCTCTCATAATTTTTTTTTTCTGAAAATGAGACTATCAAAGGTTGTAGCTGGAAACGACATCAGCTGCTGATTTGCTCTGAAAACACATATTTTTTTTTTAGCACAACTAGTGACAGAATTTTTTTTGGAAAAGTTCATCAACGATGTTGTTTTCTCCAAAAACGATCCTTTCTGAATGATCTGAATAATTCACCAAGACCTGTTGACCTCCTTCTCACCTTTTTTACTATTCCAATCTGATGTAAAAAGAACATTTCTCACGTTTAGAACACAAGTTCTTCTAATAGAATAACTGTAAAATTTTAAAATGTTACAGCTAACGCTTGAGATCGCAAAGTTAAAGGCTAATGTTGAGAATAAAGATTTCAAAATTAATACAATGAGAAGACGTCTGTTGGCATATTTCACCGAACTGAAAGAACAAAAATGTAAAACACAAACCGCCTTATATCTACTAAAAGTAATTAAGAATGAAGTGTTTCGTGCGAAGCAAGTTATGTTTGATTACTGCAAACTGAAACGGATCATTTTGGTAAAGAGATCTGCGTTTTTCTATTACTTTATGTCAAGTGATGTATGCCGATTAACTATGCAATTTACAAAAATATATTTTACTAACGATTTGCTTTTCGAAGTTTTTAAATACTTCTAAAATAAAACAACACGATTTAGTGCATTCACATATATTTTAATGCCAAGTTCTCGTTTTCACATGAACAACTATCTTCAAACTGTTATTAATAGCTATTAATGCAAGACTCAATTCACTTAGTACAGTGATTGTAGTTTTTGCCTCTGAATTGGACCATCAGAAGGCTTTGTTTGCATATTTCAAATTATTTGAAATTATTTATATTATTATTATAACTATGTCGGAAAACAAAACTGAATTCGTATCTAATTAAAGCATTCTCGGTTAAAATTAATGAAATAACCTCAAATTCAGCCAATTGTTTATTTTACAAGAGAAGACAACAAATTTTAAAATTGCATTTTGTACAATGCAAACCTTTAGCTATCTTTGTTGGATGATGTTTGGGACCATTTGACGAACCACAACACCTTGTATATACAGTGGCGTTGTAAATTGTTTTATAACTTTAGACCAGATTAAATTCAAAGCTTCCATTTGTAGGATGGGGAGGGAATAGTTGGGAAATTAATTGTGTCAGTTGAAAGAGTAACACACTAATTTTGTCAAAAAATAATAAAATACAAATAAGATATATGAGCATGATGAGCAAAAGCGCACTCATTGTAATTACGCTATTGTAACTATCCAGTTACAATAGACTGTCCTATTGAATTGAAGAAATTTCTTTTTGTTTGCAGGAAATCTATTCCAAATATGACAATAAGTCCACAATAGCAGATCTGGAGACCTGTCGGTTAGTAGAGGAAGAGTTTATTTCACAAAAAAAGTATCTGGAAAGCATCATTGCTAAGTTAACTTCCAGAATCAGTAAGCTCAAGAAGCAACAGTCACCTATTCAGAAGCATTTGTTGAACGTAAATAATTTTTAATCATTTTTATAGGCAGTATTTGGGTTTAATGAGGCGAATAAAAAAAAACAAACTTTTTTTTAACCATAGATTTATTAAAAATAAAAATATATATGTTAAAAACAAGTAAAGTAATCGCCACAATTTATTAACGAATAAAAAGTAGCTACTCGCAGAATAACACAGGTTATTCGGGAATAATTGTAATTATTGATATAATACTTGCTGAATGTTCGCGAGTTACTGAAGTAAACCAAAAAAACTTTTCTATTTACTTGTTATTAAAATGTTAATAAGTGAATTAATTTATCAGTTCACAATATATTTTCGCGACCCCCAAAAATGCTATCGCGATCCATAGTTTAAGAAGCATAATGTCAGGAATTCATTCTAAATTGACTTTCTATGAATTACCGAGTCAGTAAAGTCAACTGCTAGAAAGAATGTACACAAAAAATTGTCGACTCTTATCCAAATTTATTGCTACAAGTTATTTCTGGCGAGAAATTTCTCGGTCACATTTCTCAACAAAATATAATATATAAAATAGATTAAAAGAAAAAATAATGTTTATTTTATTATACATCACACTGATTTTAAATTTCATGTATTCATGAATTTTGATTGTAGCAAAACATGTTTTTACTGAAAGAAGTTATGGCTTCGAGGCAAGAAATATACGAGCTAAAGCAGTTGAACGCATCTTTGAGCGCGACCAATGAAAGAGAAACAGGTCACATGATGCTACTTTCAGACATTGAAGACAGAGACTTCCCGCCGAGTCAAGAGTCTGGCTCACAATATCTGGACCAATCAAACAGTAGTACTTATTAAACAGGGACAACTACCACTGTAAGGAGCCTAGCTACTTCGGTTCCTCAAACCAAAAACTCATTGGAGCCGTTATAAGTTCACTTTTTTCCAAAAGAAATATTGATGAACACATGGCTGGAAACACAATGCTAGATAATACAGATGGATTTTTTGAAACCTGGCCGCTACTTTCACCGAAAGTGGCCAGAATGAATGGAAATAAGCTTGCTATGACGGATATCATTGAAACAGGATTGTGTTTAGTTTAATTTATTAAGTTCTGCCGATATAGTAATAATAAAGTCGCGGAAATAAATGAAAATTGAATAAATGTTTTATTCTTTCCATTGACTCCTTTTAATTATATGTTTGTGTGATAAATAAAAGCAAATAATTCGTCTTTTCTCTTTAATACATAGACTTCAACAGATACATCTCATTTGTGTCCAAAAAAGTTAATATAATAAGTCATGTCCACGAGACTAATTTTGTTAAATGAAGGCAAATAAATTAAATCTTTTTACTGTGCACAATCGCAATATAAACGTTCATTCGAAGAGAAAAAGTCTAGAACTAGAAAGTCTGCTTTAGAGATTTCGCAGGCGATGAGAAATGCCAGCGTTATTACTTAGACGTAGTCAACCCCTCCCCAACATTTTTTTCAATAAATTTGTTAACAACTGAGGTTATTGGAGCCCGAAGCTTTTTTTTAGTGCACTGCCGACCTCCAGACTGTATTCTCTCGTTACAGACAACATTGCCCATCACAGGACTGACTGTTAGTTATAAGAAGTTCCTAGGAAGAGAAAATCTAAGAGCTAGCAGCTGGATTCGAACCCGGGTCCTCCGCGTGGGAATCCAAAACGCTAACCGCATAGCTAATCCCTTCCCTTATTTGGTATTATATTTCAATAATTATACAAATTATTAACTACAATTTGGTTCACTTCTGTAGTGTTTTATTAATTAAACAAAAAAACGACTAATACGGAACTGATAAAGCAATTTGTTGGAGGGAAAACTAACTTGTAACAGTGCAGAAGGTTGTCGTTCATGAAGGAATGAGTTTAGCGTCACTTCACGTGCTATTATTCGAAACAATTCGATGGGATCTAGTGGTTAATCGTAATTTTTTCACTTCAGCTTAATTCGTAAGACGGAAAATGAATAGTTTAGCGCCAGTCGTTGTTCAAGCGACTTCTCCTTACAAGACATTTCAAGTTGGAACAGTAATCTACCTTGGCTACCATCTAAATTTTCAGGTAATAATTGCACCATTTCTTCTTAGTAGCTGGCCGACACATGTACTGGAATCTTGTTTGGACGTCAAGTTAAAATTCAAATGTATGTTGTGGATGAATGTTTCTCACTGAAACTAAAAGGGAAGCTATAAGGGTATAAGACTTTTTTGTGGCATTTCCTTTGATTTATACTTATAGTGAAACTTAAACAGTGACTTGTAAATAGTCGGTCCTTGAAGAGAAAATTCTGAGTCAGATCATGACTTTCTAGATGCGTTATGAGTTAATCAGATATTAACTGTAAACTTAAGATTTTAGTCACTGCAAGCTTGTGTGAAGTAGTCATGAATGGCCCTGTTGCTTGGTTTCTGTCAATGTCGGCAGCAGTTCGTGCTTTAGGTGCAGCATTCCATTCTTAGAGCTTGGAATAAACAATCAATTTGCGCAAGTCTCCTACGTATCCTGAGACGCCAAATTGTGCGTTGTTAATAGTCGTTTGAACGGGTGTGCGCTCCAAGCTAAGTATTAAGTATACTCAGGGCGCTGAAGTTGTATATTTACTCTTATTTTTAAGCATTAAAATCAAGAAATGCTTGTCATTTATGATTAAATAATCGCAAAATTTTGAGCCTCCTTTTTAGCAGATTCAAACAGAATCCAAAACTAGCTTATTTGAACGTCCATCTACATTGTGAGTGCACTCACAGAGTGCATGGCAAAAAAAAAAAAAAAAAAAAAAATAGTTTGTTGGAAAGTATAGTTCAGGTTACATTTTTGGAAATTTGTAAACACTTAACTTCCAAAAAAAAAGCTGACTTCATCGTGTTAAACTTCATTTTTGTTCGTACCATTACTTTACTAGGTTACTTTTTATATTCGGTAAAGCAGTTATATCCCTTTTAATTCCCACCACATTTGGACACTACTTTTTTTAGACCTTAGTTTATCAAAGTAAATTTGCTTGGAAGTTACAGTAGAGAAAGCTACAGCAAAAAAGCGAAGTATTGTACTCTTCTGTATTAGGGAGATTGTCTGCGTACAGTGTACAATAACTAAACTCCCGTTTAAAAGTCACTACCCATTGCCAGCTAAATCTATATGAAGTATATATTTGCTGTATAAACAAGTTGTTGTTAACTGTCTATCTGTTGCAGATTTGCATGATTTCGGCTGACAAGCTCATTCGAACTTTGTTAGCAGATGTGCTGATCTTCAAAAGGACTGTAGTGCACTTGGCGGATGTCGTGAAGGCATTCACTGGAGGATGAAACTACTGCTATACCTAGCAGGGTGCTGCTGAACCAGTCTTGCAACAAACTTCAGGCGTTGCGGTTGGATAATTCGTGTAGAAAGCTGCCAGTGGTCGATTATTAAACCAGGAGTTGGCATAAAAGCAGTTTGCAGTTTGAACAGAACACCTTGTGGTGCTCGGCAAGATACATCAGCCTTAGAGTTCGTAATGGCAAATTACAGCTTTATTGTACTTAACTGAAATTTTCCAGTTAAATTGTGTTGTTGTTTTTTAACCTACTACAGTTGCGCATAAAGAAAAATATATACATATGTAAACCACACGGTCGGCCAAATCGTTTAAAAAAAGTGTAAATAGTAGAGGCGATAGGAGAAAACCCTATAAACCCTAAGTGGAAAAATCATTATATGATACCGTTATTTGACAAATCGCTGTATGTATACAGTTCTTGCAGAATAGCTTGAAATTCGTTTAAGATTTCATTTTTGGAAAAATTGAATTTATTAACTGGAAATAATATCCAATAATACCCAAGCCTGAACAGTATATTTATGGAAATTCAGCCAAACATACACTCCGTTCAGAAGTTAACCACCTCCTCACTAGTTAAGTAATTCTAGAGCCACCTGACTCTAAGCTCCTGCAAGACACGGCATGCACCGAGAAAGGGCACCATGTTCTCAATGTCGCTTGTGTTACACAGAGCATACAGGTTACCACTTTCAGGTCTATCTACCCTGAAATTGAGAGTGAAAAGCTCGTCTCTCAATTATATACATATTATATATAGTTGTAAAGAAAAATTATGTTTTCAAGTTCTATTTGAATTGGTAATAACAGCTTATCATTATGTTTTTTTTTATTTTATTTTTATTAATGTTACTTTTTCTTTTTTTATACAATATGTTGCTTTGTATATCGAATAAACAAGCTTGGATGACTTCTGTAAATAATATGTATAATCTGTTTCATAAGTCCTTTATATTATTTATTTTATTTTACTTTTTTTTTATGATTTAAGGCGCGTCAACATCTAAGGTTATTGGCGCCCGGAGCTTTTTTCAGTGCACTGCCGGCCTCCGAACAGTGTTCTCTCGTTACAGACAACACTGCCATCACCGGACAGTGAGCTGTAAGAAGCTCCTAGGAAGAGAAAATCTAAGGGTCAGCAGCTGGATTCGAACCCGGGACCTCCGCGTGGGAGTCCAGTATGCTAACCTCATAGCTGATCCCCTCCCTTTATTTATTATTATTATTATCCTTATCCTTATTATTATTATTGTTATTATTATTAGTAGTAGTAGTAGTAATTATTATAGTACTTAGCCGAAGAGCCAATAAGTGCGAAAGCCGCTGCTTCAAAAGCCACTAACAGAAAACACATAAGCGCACTATTCAGCCAAGATATCGTACAAGTGCACTGAAATGTGTATACACTTCCGCAGCATGCAGTGCTCAGCAAAGACATAGAAAAAAAGAATACATACAGACAAAAAACCATATAAATATAGGGAATGTAATTATAGTTATACTAATGCTTCGACTTTGAAAATGCTTACCTATGAAAATCTGGACATATAGTGAAGTCACTTACACAAACTCATAAGCTCGCTGTAAGAAAATTTTCAATTAAGTCAAGCCTAAAAAAAGTAATAAATTATTTTTAAATCTGGTTTGTTGGATGCAAGTCTTGAGAGCTCGTCTTTAACACTTATTAATGTTATCCATATGAGAGGTAAGACCGTCAATTAATCTGAAATGGTACATTAAAAGAAGCCAATGTACCCAATCTCTCTTGTAATAGTATTCAATTAATAGAATGTTCTTAGAAAAATATTTCAAATAAAAATTGTTGATCAACTTAAGTATAATGAGTACAAAAGATTGAAGAAAATTGATGGTGCTATTTTAGTGGTAATCTTGAAAACATGTAAGTCTCTTAGGTAATGGTGACGTCAAGTTGGTATGGCCACTTTGTTTTGCTAATAACTTCCGTAATTTAGCGGCACAAACGACAAAATTTGGTGAATCGCCGGCACAAACGACTGGTAGAAAGAAATGTTTGAAAAACTCAAAAATAAAATGTGGCCATACCAACTTGACGTCAAGTTGGTACGGCCACTTTGTTTTGCTAATAACTTCCGTAATTTAGCGGCACAAACGATGTGCGAAATTTGGTTAAAAAACTCGGTGGTGGCCATACCAACCTGACGGACGTATGGATATCGATAGTTAAATAAAATTCAATGCCTTCTCTGGTTTTATGTTTTCCAGCTAGCGTACATCTACCCACTCATATGCACGGACTGTGCGCTGAAAACATTCTTTTTCCTTCTCTGGGTACCTGAAAACATGCATTTACAATATCAGTTTCGCAAAATTGACGCGATGGCAACACTTCATTTTACTATAAGTAAGAGAAAGTAGAAAAGGATTTTAATAGAGTTCCAAGAGGACGTGGGATCTAAGTTAGGGCTAAGTTTGATTTGCTTTATCAGCTTTAATGAAATGAGGAAATAAAGGGAAAGAAATTAAATTGTCGAACAAGGACAATCATCTATCTTACTCGAAAGCATATTAAAACCCCGCCATTAATAAATATAACAATATTATGTAAACAGAGTTTTCTATTTCCACTTTTTAGACACTTGAAAAAATCATTTACACAGCTTATTTGAAAAACATTATGGTTCCAGCCAATTCTGCAGATATTTTTCGAATATAAGCACTACTTATTACTTATTAACTTCCTACATTAAAACGGTCATGTTCTATCTCAATTAGAATCAAAGATTGCAACATGTACAAAGCAGGTCTAACTGTACTGGCCTCCAAAATACTTCATATGCTAGTACTGAAAAGTTCCAAATGGGTAATTTCGTCCACTTGATGTACAAATTGATTATGACTTGATAGTGTAATGAAGGATTACAAGATTTTACGGGATAAATACAGGTGAGTATTGACAATTAGCCGAAGAGTAGTGTGCATAAGTTGCTTAAAATTAGTTAATAAAAGTACCTTTACTCTATTAAAAAATCGAAATTCCATTAAAAGGTCGAATAAAAATTAAGTAACATAGTGTGAGTTTTCTCAATTCATTATGCAAATCATTTGGACGCACTAGTTTATATTTTTATTACTTTCAGTGCTCAGATTTTTTACTTATAAATTTTTGTAGTGGTTATTTTTAAACATACTGTAAAATGGAAAGGTTTATTTTAAAGTATTGAATCCATTATTCATTCGATTGCCACAAAAACCAGTGATTTAGAAAAAAATCAACTGGCTTTTTATTTTGGGTAAAAAATGACAGCGTTTCTATTTCAGATTTTTAGCTGGAGAAAGGTGTTTATTGAAATGTACACATTATCATAAAATGTTATAATAATGAATAAAATAAAACGCATTCCCTTTTAGAGTTAACTATGAAAAGCTTTCTTCTTGTAAAAAAAATTATGCTAATTTGAAGCTTATTTCAAAGATAATTCTATGATTTATAATTATTTTTATTACGAAATTTAAAATGCATTATCAATAGAAAACCTGTCCTACATCGACTTAAAATACTTGTTTTTTGTTTTAATTAATGTGCACGTTACTTATTTAATATTTCTCGAAATATATTTTATTGTGTAGTTGCCAAAAATTATGCTCGTTATTTTATTAAAAAAAAATAGAAATTGTATCTTTTATTGGAAAAGAGTAAATAATACTCAAAGTGGGGTGTTTTTCAACATTACTCTTTTTTTACGATCAACCATTATGCAATAGTCCTACCAGACATCTTTAATCCTCAATAATTCCATTCACCCGAAGAAGCGTTGGACAATAGATGAACTCTCACCAAGCTTGATGGACGACAGATAAAAAAAAAAAACAATTAGGTGGGTAAGAGATTTAAAAAGGTTGGGTGGGTACAACTGTATACTATTATTAGTCACAATGAGTTTCTCTAGGTTGCAGCACTGTCAAATGAAAGAAGGGTATATTTCGTCATTTTTCAGAGCAATATTTAAGGTGATGAGATGACAATAAAACCCCATTGCCTTCGAAAGGATTAATAAACTATCCAAAAATTTGTCTGCTCAGACAAATATAGTAGAATTTAGGGTAAAAAGTTAGCGAGAATTATTAAGGCGAGAACAGTTATCAGTAAATATAATTTGTATAAAATGGTTTTGGATCAATGACCAAGCTTACAGGCAAAGGTTTAACATTTTATTTAAAGACCGTTGCTAAGGTATGAACACATCGTATCGCTTATGAAAAGCGTATTTAGAGCATTGTACCTTTAGGAATTATGGGATCCCCTCTCTTTCTTTTGTAGGTCGGGTACTTTCGAAACGTGCCTCTGTTACTTCCGGCAGGATTATCAAAATGCGCAGCTCATACAAGGCAGCGTATGAATAGCTTTGGCGGCCCCCATCTTTACAAAACAAGAGAATATGCTTGGAATCTCCAGAATGAAATGTCGGGCACGTAATGTTGGAACGAGCAACTGGCAGATCAATATGGGGTTCTGCCCGGGGTATCATTCCAGTCATAACTTTACCTTCTCAGCGCTCAACTGCGGCAATATAGCCAAGCAGTTATCCTATTCTGCAAATTAAAAAATTTTTATAAAAAAAATAAATAAATATTTTTTGGTGTGAACCCTCACACTCACTGCTATTCGCACTTACTCGTACAATTCTAAATGGACTAATTTTTCCACTAATCCAGAATTTTGCTTAACCTTTTTCTTTATCGCGTAACTTGGTGGTTTAGCCGCGCCAATAATTTACAAATGCAGGTAAATAAATGACTCCTATGCCATTTTTCAAGACTAATACAGACCATGGGAAATTACCAGATGTTGGAAGAGACCACGCTTCCTGGAACTCTCACTGATCCTGATATTTCTCCAACATCTGTGACTGGAGGTTACTCCTAGAATAAAGGGCTAATTAGTATTTGTACCCAGGTTAAGCAACCCCAGCACTTACAATATCGTACTTTGATATTTCGAACTTTAGCGGCCACAACTTAACATTAGCATTTAAATACTGAGGATCATACAAGGTAAATATCGAACTCGGATAAACGGAATTAATTTAATTATTCACATTTAATCTATTAATTAAAATTGGTGTAACTGTTTTTCAAGGAAATCCTCCAAAAAATAAATAAATAAATAAATACAAAATAAATCCAGAACCAATTCCGTAAAGTTGAACTTCCGATAAATAGTTCTCCTCAAATTTGGAATTTGGATTATACACTTTAATAAAGCCTTTAAGTTAAATGATTGAGTTAATTTGATAACCAAATAAAATCCTGTGGTAGTACCCAAAGTATTCAGTTCAAGTTTTCTACCATTTTTCGTTTTTAAATTTTTGATCTCAAACAACCAAACACAGAACCTTTTATTTTTAAAAAAAAAACAACATTTTTTTGCACTTATGAGATTTCAGAGCTTACATCTCCGGTAAAACTTCTATTTCAAAATTTATTATTACTTCTTTTTATTTATGGTTGATAGTGATGGCATTGTGACCTGTATTGGTGTAGGCGAAATTACTCACAATGCAGCACTCCCTCCAAATTAGAATACCTCTGAATTCAGGAGACTTTTATGGAAGTATAAACTCCTTAACACCTAGTAACTAACCAGACAACCAAATCTTCTTTTGTCTGGCAGCAATGCAGTTAGTTATTAGGTGAGTTGGTGTATTCTCCGATCAATCCCACAGAATCTGTAGAAGTTGTTGCCACCTTGGCAGAAACCTGTAAGCAAGAAAGTATCTTTACCTTCCACAATTCTGGAGAACCATTTCAGAGCTTCATTCAGTTCATCAAGCCTTTGAGCTGATAATATTAATTACTAATAACAAAGCTGTTTACTAGTAGCATGGTTATAGCTTAGGCTACTTCTCGATATAAAACTAAATACATGAAATATTAGTGAATTATTGCCAGAATTGCGTGAATTTTCTCCTGAAGAAGATACTGGGATATTTACGCACTCCTTGCTTGAGGAGAGATTGATTCGGTATTAGTACTCATTCTGATTAATATGAGGAAACGTAAAGTATGTTTGCTAGCTGCCTTTGTTCATAACACCTAATTTTTTGGTAGTTGGACGTAAAGTCCGCCTGAAAAAAAAAAATCGGCATTACTTTACTTTTATTTTCTGGTAATTATGTGCTTAAAAATGGTGGCATCCGCTTTCGAGAAAAATGCGAAAAATTGTATTTTAGAAAGTATATTTACTGGTTCTGTAGTTTTTGAGCAAATCCTTAATGTTTTTATACAAGTATGACTTCTAATTTTTAAGATTTTGAGATTTCTCTAGAAATATTCATCTACATGTAGATGTAGAATCTATCTGTTGTCTGCATTTCAAACTTAAATCTTCAATCTGAAAAGCTATATCAAACCGTTGACGGGCATTCAGATGAATGTGTTCATATAGTTGTATTGGCGTATCAAGAGGCCTACTTCATCTGCATAGCCTTGTCTTTTCAGAGAAATGCCATAAGCAAACTTAGCCGAGTGGCTTAGTAATGAACTTATCTCCTGTCTATGGCTAGCGGTTTTCAACTATCACTTCTCCGACAATACGTGTATTAACGGTTTGTTGTTTGTCTGAGTGCTACAACTTTCTACGCTTTTAAATGGTTCACGTTCTTTTGCGGATACGACGGGAAGGTTTCGCGACCAGACAAGGCTGCCTACCACTGACAATATAAGTACCATACTCATGAGAATGTTCCGAGCAATCTGAGAAAATTAAGACCCTGGAATTGATTCTCAGCAGCACAAATGTATGGCAACATTTTTCTGAGGGGAATAAAAATTTATGGACGTTTTTGGGCGACCGATGTAAACATTATTTCCGTTGTGAACTCAAATTTGAGGGGAAAAAACGATTAAGAGAAAAGAAATAGTCGGCTGATTCAAGCTTCCAGGTGGATTAGATTAGCTCTCGTAATATAAAAGTGCCTTTGATAGATGGGATTGCGCTTGCGTTGCTCTAAGGGACTCGGGGCTTGTTGGGATGGCAGACGATCTCAGCGCTGTACAGCGGTACAACTTACAAATTAAAACAATCTGAAATGTTTTCAATGCAGCGGAGTCTCCCCTACTCGAGGAGTTTGGGAGGACGCTTTCAGTATGCCACCGACATTCACCAGTAGTGCGTGTTGTGTTCTCTAAGCTAAGGCGTTTTTACTCTAAAATAATAATAATAATAATAATTCAAAAGTGTTTTCACAATTTAAGTTAAACATTACCTTAAAAGATACCTTTTTATGGAAAAAACAAATCATGGTTTTGAAATTCATCTTTGTGATAAAAAACCATGAGCAGTTCATTATGAGAAGATGTATTTAAATTTTTTACTCGTATGATAAAGAATTTTACTTTGAAAAATAAAAATAAAAAATTAGGTTTTCGAACGATCCTTTAGAACGTTTCATAGACTAGATTAAAAAAAAAAAATTTCCCACTGTGTGTTTTTTTAAAAAAAACACCAAATTAAAGACAATGTTGACTTTGGTGCGATTTATAGTGATCTGGTTTTGCTGCAGTTCATTGACAATTGTAACTGGCAGTAAACAATTAAATACGCAAATCGGTGGACATCCCATTCCAGTCAAAGTGAGCTCCAGTGTACAAACACTCAGTAATTGTCCATGGGCATGTACCTGTCTAGCATTAGCCGTGGATTGCTCTAGACGAGGATTGACACAAGTGCCAGCAAATCTTCCACAGCATGCAGAAAGATTGTAAGTTTATTTTTTGTATAGTTCATATTTTTCAAAAAAAAGAAAAAGTAAACCAAAAGAATTCTTGTTAAAATCGAAGTTTTCAGTCAAAAGAAAGGGTTTTTGACACTTTCGTTCAAGTAAACTTACTTTAAAATCCAAACTTTTAGAACACATATATCAACAAAATTATATAAATGGTAATAATGTACAATTCATTGAAATTGTATTTTATATAAAAATACAAAGATCTAAAGAATCTCTTCTCTCGAAAACCTCTCGAAATAAAGTTTCATAATTCAAACAAAAAATTATAGCTATCTGCATGATTGGCAAATATATGTAATTTAAGGAAATTACAATGGTTTTTGAGAAATTCAAAGAAACTGCAAAATCTCTTCCAAGATATTCATTTCTTTCCATTTTTTGGCCATGCCATTTTCATCAATGCAGGAATTTCTACAAACAAATTGAATCCATATTTAATGTTATTTAAGTGATAAGAACTCGGAAATGGATCTATAGAACGCCACTTCACTCCTAGAAATGTCCTAAAACTTGTTTTCCTTTTAAAAAAATATTTGAAATATAAAATATAGCAAGTTAACTTGCTAACAAGTTTAAAAAGAAGTTTATAAAGCCTTTCACGAGCGAATTTTATAAAACAAAAAATATATCATTTCAATAAAGTGTTTACTTTCCCGTTGAAGAAGCCAAAACCTTATTTCCGGAACCTCTGATTGTACACACATATTAAATTTGAACTAAATTCAAAAAGTCGATCATCCATTCTTCTAACATCTCTTTGCCCCCTCGTAAGTAGCAAGTATTGTTTTCCTTCAGATTAGTTAGTTCGAAAAAAAAATTAGTTTCGAGAGATTGGTAGAGTGTACGAGAGTGTAGCTTAACGGAAAATCAGAGAACTCTGAAATTTGATATTTCCTTTAGGAGCCACCAGGGGATCCGGCAATAAGGTGAATAAAACCAACCGGAAATATATATATATATATATATATTTTCGAAAACGTCTGGAACAATTTTTTTTTTTAAATTATTAATTTTCTGTTATAGAGAGAACAATGTTATTTTTATTTAAATTCCGGGGTATAATAAGTCAATTAACTTTTTAATTAGTAAAAGACACAAATTCTACGTTGTAAGGAAATATAATTACGTTTATTGCTTTAATAAATAGTCGTCTGAGTGTTTATGACAGGTTTTTAACTTAGAAAAACTAGTAAATTTGAGAACTTAAAACATTATGGATGATTGAATCTGATATAAATTGTATTTTCATAATATACTTTCTTTTTTCAAGCTATAACAGCTAATAGGATGAAAAATAAATGCCAGTTTCAGTCGTTATACATTTATTCTGCCGAGCTTTCGACCTAGGGACTAGGTCATCTTCAGGGCTAGTTTACAAAGTAATATTTTTACATTACAGGGTTGGTGTGTCTTCTGTCTTGTCTGTTCATGGACTCAAGATAAGACAGAAGACACACCAACCCTGTAATGTAAAATATTACTTTGTAAACTAGCCCTGAAGATGACCTAGTCCCTAGGTCGAAAACTCCGGCAGAATAAATGTATAACGACTGAAACTGGCATTTATTTTTCATCCTATTGAAACTATGAATCAGTCACCAAAAATAATGAACAGAAAATGTTATCATTTGAAATAGGAGAGCATATCAATAATGTACATATGTTACTTATTACAGATTTTTTTTTAATTTGTTTTTAACTAAATGGAATTTAATTTTACAAAAATCTTTTGAAATATAAAGTGCAGTTCAAAATTGTGCGAAATAAAGACAGTTTGCGCGTTTGGAGATCTTTACACAATTACCGTGGTATGTCTATCAAATTTCATTTAAGTGTTACTAAAATATTTTTTGAGGGAACTATATTTGATTAGGGGATATGAAAAAAAGCATTTGTGTTGAAACTCAAACCACATTTGCCGCATTAAATTTCAATTAAAGCGCGTCAAATATTTGAGGTAATTGACGCACCAAGGCCCTTCTGTTTTTACAGACAATGTTCTAAAATCTAAAGGTAAGAAGGCTGTATTGGAACCCGGGCTTTCTGTATGGAACTCCATGGCGCTAATCACTCAGTTAATACCTTCCTAAGTGACACAAACGAGGTGTGGCTATTAAATAACGAGACTGATGCTTTTACAAAAGAACTAAGCATGCGCCAAATCCGTCAGCTGTGCAGCGTAAAGGCTTCTCTTTCGATTACAGCGTCTCACGTGTTTGTAGAGAAATTCTGTCTGACCGGAACCGTCATTTGTGTAAGAGGTGTTAAGTTTCGTTTTGCCGAAAACATGATACTACACATGTAGTAGAGCAACGAATTGTCGTGAAATTTCACATCGAAACTTGGTAAAACCGCTACTGAAACTTATCTTTTATTATAATAAGTTTATAGCGATGAATGTTTATCACTTGCGCGAGTTTTTGAGTGGTTCAAGCGTATCCAAGATGGCCGAGAAGACGTCGGAGATGATGACGCGCCAAGACGGATAAAAATATCGATTATAATTAATCAACATTACTACTACCGTGAGGTGCTTGCTCAACTCCGTGAAAGAGTAAGGAAAAAACGACCCGATTTGTGGAAGAACAAGTCATGGGCTCTCCATCAAGACAACTAGCCGGTTCACACTGCATTGTCTGTCAAGACGTTTCTAGCCAAGTACAACATCCGCGTTATTCGCCTGAACTGGCCCCATGTGGCTTTTATCTGTTCCCCCAAAGTCAAATCTGCACTAACAGGAATACGATTTCAGTCCGTTGAAGCTGTGAAAGAGAAAGCAGCACGCGTCATGCAGGAGCTCACAGAAAAAGACTTCCAGCACGGTTTCGAACAATGGTAAATTCGCATGGAGCGTTGTAGGGATAGGGGAGGGTGTATATTGAAGGTGATAATAACTAAATATGTATAAAATGTTTTACAGCAATAGTCTCGTTATTTAATAGCCATACCTCGTAGACTGCGTAATGTTTCAATAAGTACTTCAATTAGAGCACAATATTGTGTGGCTTCTTTCAAAATCCATTGTATTTTTTAAAAAACTAAAATATTTAGTAGCTTAATTTCAGCCATTTTTCTAGTCAGTAAGATTAAATTTTATTTATAAACTCAATGCCTGCCTCGTTTTTCGGAAGTCTTTCTGAGGTAGCGTACGAGGGTCGTTTGAAAAGTCCGTGCAAAGTCAGAGAGATAGCACTACTGGCGCGTATCGAGGTAATGTTTAGTTAGTAGCATCTCTTGGAAGAACACACACCAAGTTTCAGCCAGATCGGTCTATTTCTTTGTGTTTGGCATTCGTTTGAATCGAGGAAGTCGAGTGATTTTCAAAAAATGGACGAAAAAGAATTTCGTGTGTTGATTAAACACTACTTTATGAAAGGCAAAACGCCTCAGGAGACTAAAGAGAAGCTTGATAAACATTATGGTGACTCTGCACCTTCGATTAGAACAGTTTATAAGTGGTTTCAAAATTTTCGGAGTGGCCATATGGGCACAAGTGACGCTGAACGTTCTGGACGCCCTGTTGAAGTTACTACTCCAGAAATCATTGATAAAATCCATGATATGGTGATGGATGACAGAAGAGTGAAGGTGCGTGAGATTGCTAGTGCTGTGGGCATCTCGAATGAACGGGTACATAATATTTTGCATCAACATTTGGACATGACAAAGCTATCCGCAAGATGGGTGCCGCGATTGCTCACGCTTGACCAAAAACGAAATCGTGTGAAGTGTTGCAAGGACGGTTTGCAGCTGTTCCAGAAGTATCCGCAGGACTTTAAGCGTCGTTTCGTCACTGTGGATGAAACATGGATACATCACTACACTCCTGAGACCAAAGAACAATCTAAACAATGGGTTACCAAGGGGGAATCTGCGCCAAAAAAGGCGAAGACCGGTCCTTCGGCCGGAAAGATTATGGCGACTGTCTTTTGGGATTCGCAAGGAATAATCCTCATCGACTATCTGGAAAAGGGTAAAACTATTACAGGTGCATATTATTCATCGTTATTGGACCGTTTGAAAACCGAGCTGCAAGAAAAACGCCCACGATTGGCCCACAAAAAAGTCCTTTTCCATCGCGACAACGCACCAGCTCACACCTCAGCAGTTGTGGTCGCAAAATTAATGGAAATAAGGTTCCAACTCGTTTCACATCCCCCCTATTCTCCAGACTTGGCTCCCTCGGACTACTATTTGTTCCCCAATATGAAGAAATGGCTGGCGGGAAAAAGATTTTATTCAAACGAGGAGGTGATTGCAGAAACGAATGGCTATTTTTCAGACTTGGACAAATCCTATTATTCGGAAAGGATCAACAAACTAGAGCAGCGTTGGACGAAGTGTATAAGCCTAAAAGGAGACTATGTTGAAAAATAAAAAAGGTTTACCCCAAAAAATTAAGTAGTTTTTATTTTTGCACGGACTTTTCAAACGACCCTCGTATTTAAAGGCTATGAATCGGTAATCACACCTCGAGTGAAGAACTGTAAAATTTCTGGAGGCTGCAAAAAGCGGACAGCCTTTAGAATAACTCTTCGATTGTACGAAGAGAACGTAATTTAAAATTATTTGTTTTTATCAACTATTTATTTTTATGCTGAGCGAGTAAGTTATAAAAGTAATGTTTTTTCTTCCCCAAAAAATATTTTTTGGTAGTCTCAGCCTTTGTGCTTCTTAATATGTGGCTACACCATTGATGAAAAGTAAGGAGATGTACGATGGCGCAGCATGGACGTGCCAGGAGGCTAAGCGGCCATCAGAATTGGGGCACTTATCTTCTCGTTAAACAAAATAACTTCCACGGTGTCATGCGCTTTTTTTTCTTCAAAAATTATGATGGCGTATAGTGAATTTACTGATTGGTTTATGGGTGTAATGGAGTTAAAACAGCATTTCGTTTGGAACAAGAGCATAATTTGAGTAAAAAAAAAAAATCAATGTTTTGCTTTAATCTGATATGTACTGTGAAGTACTCGTACTTCTTAATTTGACTTGAATTCATTCCCAATGAAACTTGTATGAATATGTGGATGTTTGCTCCGAAACAAAGTAATCCCCGTTCAAATCGTCAACAAGTTTTGTTCCAGCAAGATTACTTTCGGTCAGATTAAAAAAGGATATAAAAATGAATGACTTGGGGGTCATTGAACTCCTTTTTTTACACCCACCCTATGGTCCAGAAATAGCTTCATCCGACTACCATTTGTTTCATTTCCATGGCACCCTTTGTGAGAGAAAATTTAATAAATTTACCGAAGTTGAAACTGGACTGCAGGATGGTTCTTTACTCTCTTTCTCAAAGCTTCGAATGGTTCGTTATGAAGGAAATAAGAGCAATCTAAGTGAGTCTTTTTTTTTCCTGTACTGGGTGAATACAGAAACAAAGGGAGCTGAAAGGAACCGGAAATACGGCATTGTATAAGATGCGGCTCGCAAGGCACGTACTAGATCATGTGTGATTTGTGAGCTAAACTTCTGGCCAATGTTACCAACCCTGTATGCTGGACAAAACACAAAGAATTCTATGGAAAACAAAACAAATTTACATAAAAGAGGTGGCCACAATATATAATTACAATTCTGGTTTATTTCCAATGTTGGATACCCTGCCAAACATTTTTTAATTTCCGTTTTTTTTTTTTTCTAAACTATAAACAGCGCGTCAAATTAAATTAATGAGTAGACCGAGTTAGCGCTATGGAGTTAACGAAATCTACTGCGAGCATTATACTTCGTAGTTTTACCACTAATGTCCCCTGTAAAATTCCTAAAAATACAAAATTTGGAATGAATGCTGACGCGAATTTTTCATATTCTTATTAACAAAAATTTTCGTATAAATAAACTGTAAATTGTACACTACGTTACCATAAATGTGGATGACTCAGTTTAAAAGATTCTAGATAACATTTTGTTATTGGTTTCCATTTGATTAGATACAAAGAAAAGTGATAGGCAATTAAGAGTGATTGAATAATAACAAGATTAAAACAAAATTTTGAGTTTTTAATTGAGGTTTTTATTGTTTCTTGTTTGAAACAAATTTTGCAAAAAATATAGCACATCATGGTTGTATCAAGGATATACGTACAATATTGGAACAGGGCTCATCATCTAATAAATATTGAAACAATAAGAATTGAAAATAAAACCAAAATTCCAAATTTGAACAAATCCAGTTGATCGCAAGTGTCAATTTAATGAATTATTAATTTATTTTTTTAAAAGTTTTTAGCGTTTTTCTCGAAAATGGTTCTATTTATGTGGACATATTTGATATTAAAGTAGACAATCTTTTTTGTTCCAAATTCTAATATTTCAAGGAAATTAAATCACGTAAATAGGGTTGCCAACTGCCCTTTTTTTTTTTGGAAAGGACAGTCCTTTTTTAACACCTGGTTGTCCTTGTCCTTTCTTAAATTAGGAAAGGACGCCATTTGTCCTTTTTTCCAGATATTATTCACACAAATCTAATTTATTTTATTGTATTTTTGATTTAAGTTCTGACTTCCGAGACTTCTTCATTTGGCGTGTTGTTTTTCCGTTCTAACTGAACTGAATAGGTCAACAGTTTATTGATGTAACGATGAACAAAATGCAAAAAATCGTACTGGATTTGATGATTCTGATTATTATATTCTTATGGTAGGTGAATTCCTTTCATAATGCCGACGCTGTTTTGAGGCCTACTTTTTTTGCAATTAATAAGAGATTTCTGCATCAATTTTTAAAACAACCCCTATGCATTGTATACCTTTCGAAAGGTGATTGTATGTAGATGTTTTTCATGAACAGTGCACGTTTTAAACTTATATAATATTTTTGAGAAAAATGAAGTCGAAAGTTTTTGGAAAAAAATTAGAAACTTGCTAATTCTTGTGTTTGGGCCGCAAAATGAAATACTTGATATTATTATTTTGAAATATAAATTAGCTTATTTAAAAGGAAATTTACCCTTCTTTCTAATGAGCTTATTTAAATTGCTGTAGCTTTAATAGTTTGAGAAATATAAACAAATGTTTGCTAAAAAGTAGTAGTACCTTGAAAAAACATAAAATTAAAAATATCTATAAAACGGAGCCGAATCGAGCCATAGTTTATACAGAATTTTTTGTTGCAAATGATGCCCAGAATCACTTTCCGAAGTAACGGTAGTCTTATGCTGAACACCCTGTATATTCCTGGGCCCTAAAATCTTGTCGACGGCCCTGTACGTACCTTATTTTTTTAGGGTGTCCTTTTTTTGGAACTTTATAGAGTTGGCAACCCTACACGTAAATGATATCATTTATTTTTTTTGTTTTTACAGTAATACTATAAACTTTTTACACAGAAATGTGTTAAATTAGAAAAGGTATAAAAAAGTTACGACCAAACGTACGGTATATTTCATAGTTGTTGATCAGTGACAGATTTCTTCTTGTCAACAAGTGACAAGAAATGGAACATTCAGTGTACTGACAAGGGTAAATATCCCAAAAATTTTAGTTAAATAAGGCGCTTACCAGATAACAGTTTGCGCCATGTGTAACTGACAGTTTACACCCTCCGTGCTACGAAGGAATATAATTTTTACAAAAAATAAAATAAAATTTTACAGACAAGTGTTGTTTGGGTGGCCACACTGTAATTACAACTCTGGTTTATTTCCAATGTTGGACGCCTTGCCAAAGCATTTTTAATTTCCGTTTTCTTTCTTTCATTTTTATTTTGTAAATAGCGCCTTAAATTAAATTAATAAATAGACTGAGTTAACGCTAACGATCTAAAAAATAGAATACAAAGTTTAAAAAAAGGCGTTCAAGTTACTTTTAAAAAGTATCCCAAAAAACTGGAAATCCATTTAGCAAAGCGGTGTATCAGATTAATGGATTTTGGCGAAAATGGTTGACAACGGAATTGGAAATAGTCTATTGTCTATAGTTTTTGAAGATTTCACAGATTTTTTTTGCTACTGTATTTATTTACTTCCGTTTTATTAAAGAATAATTGTTCAAAACTAAAATGGTTGCTTTTCTTTTTGTTCCTTCTCCAAAAATTGACATTTGAGTAAATTAGTAGTTAAATGTTGGTTACGCAAAATCCCAGTTTTCTGCATTTACACCCCTCTGTAGGGTTTTATTAAAAGCAAAAAAATCCTGAAGCTCAATAAATGCCCAACATTTTCTAAAATTATGTGCTTCCTTGATTCATTAATCATTGAAAAAATGCAGTTGAAAATTTTAACAAAAAATCATCGAGAACGAATTTTATAGACATTAAAGTAAACATTTCATTGTTATAAGAAACGTTTTGAGGTTCTGTATTAAGCAAATTTACAGGAAATTTAATGCTCTTTCGTTTGGAATAAGCAGATTTGTTGTAGGATAAAGGATAGAAAAGTTACGGCCGTTTTTATGGTGAAAAACGCGGAATATCGACGGAAAAGTTAAAAAGTGCTAATATCTTGGAAACTATTGAGAATCGGGCCAAAGTGAAGAGAATATTTTTTGTTGCATTTGAGCTGCTGAATCACCTCCCGAAGTTTCGACCACTCCTCCGTATACACCATGTATATTCTGTTCACGCACAATGGAAGTATGTATGGAGAAATATATTTTGTTTGTGAATACTGAATACGAGTAGTAGGCCTCAAATCATGAAATCGGGTAAAACGCGGTTAGGGACTTAAACTAAACCTAAGAGAACAAAACAAAATAAGTGAGTAGAAGTGTACTACAGAAGAGTTAAACTCAACTAGAAGTCGCGATGCGTCTGTCAACCAAGTATCTTACAATCAAGTATCAACAACCTTAAGCGTTGAACAAAGAATACGGTAGCATAAAACTGGTGACCGAAAGGGTGATTTTATTTAATATATGTATATCTGTGTTTTTTGGATTTAAAAAATAAGAATTCAAAATGTTTAGGACTTTCACTTTTTTTTTTAATTTAAACTTTTTTAAAAATAAGTTAGATTAGATTTAGTTAAAGATTTAAGTTTAGGTCAGCTTCCTTAGTTACTTACGTACAGTCATATCAACAGGCATTTCTGATTACTTGGAGACAAAACAACCAGTATATGCGTGTGGCGCTGCTACCAGACTGTGTCCTGGTTTTCAGGACGTGATATATTCTTGCACACGTAGGCATTCTGAGGTGAGAGTCTGTCACGTCTTGCAGACCCTATAGCCTGAGTACAATCTAAAAATTCTTGTCAAATCTGTAAAAAAAAAAAAAAGGCTACTGAGAAACTCTGATTACTATAATTTATTACACCAATATTCATAGTGTAAGTGTAGAATTTACTAAAATAATTAGTGCTCAGAAAACTGTTTTTCTATAAAAATAATTATTTATTACATAAAATTTGTTAATATTTTTTAAGTGACAGACCATATTAAAGAAATATTGATGGCAGTCCATTTGCGAGAAAATATTAAAAAACTAAACTCGAAAAACACCATGAAAAGTTGCTCTTCCCGTTGGTTTCAAATTAGAAATTCCCAAAACACTTTTCAAACTTAACTTGATAAGAAATTATTCTGAATTGGCACATTGAAGATACGTTCAAAGATTCCATAGAACCAATTCCAGCTTTCTAGAAGTATTTGTTAGGCAGATTTAAGGTAATAAACATTCAGAACTTTCGCTCATTTTTCGAATCGCAAAATCTCCTTTTCTTTTAGTGATAACTCTGCGAAAATATGGGCAATCCTAGTACTCATTTACCTTTACAATTATCCAAAATTCCAGCTTTCTAGCGGTACTTACTAAGAAGATATAAGGTGATAAAGTTTTGGTGTTTTACATTTCCTTCATTTTTCGAATCGCTATATCTCCTATTCTTTTAGTGTTAACTCTGCGAAAACATGGCTAATTTTGGTACTCATTTACCTTTACAATTATCCACAATTCCAGCTTTCTAGCGGTACTTATTAAGAAGATATAAGGTGATAAAGTTTTGGTGTTTTACATTTCCTTCATTTTTCGAATCGCTATATCTCCTATTCTTTTAGTGTTAACTCTGCGAAAACATGGCTAATTTTGGTACTCATTTACCTTTACAATTATCCACAATTCCAGCTTTCTAGCGGTACTTATTAAGAAGATATAAGGTGATAAAGTTTTGGTGTTTTACATTTCCTTCATTTTTCGAATCGCTATATCTCCTATTCTTTTAGTGTTAACTCTGCGAAAATATATGTAATTCTAGGTCTCATTTACCTTTACAATTATCCACAATTCCAGCTTACTAGCGGTACTTATTAAGAAGATATAAGGTGCTGAAGATTTGGTGTTTTACATTTCCTTCATTTTTCGAATTGCTATATCTCTGCTTCTTGTAGTGTTAACTCTGCGAAAATGTATGTAATTCTAGGTCTCATTTACCTTTACAATTATCCACAATTCCAGCTTTCTAGCGGTACTTATTAAGAAGATATAAGGTGATAAAGTTTTGGTGTTTTACATTTCCTTCATTTTTCGAATCGCTATATCTCCTATTCTTTTAGTGTTAACTCTGCGAAAACATGGCTAATTTTGGTACTCATTTACCTTTACAATTATCCACAATTCCAGCTTTCTAGCGGTACTTATTAAGAAGATATAAGGTGATAAAGTTTTGGTGTTTTACATTTCCTTCATTTTTCGAATCGCTATATCTCCTATTCTTTTAGTGTTAACTCTGCGAAAATATATGTAATTCTAGGTCTCATTTACCTTTACAATTATCCACAATTCCAGCTTACTAGCGGTACTTATTAAGAAGATATAAGGTGCTGAAGATTTGGTGTTTTACATTTCCTTCATTTTTCGAATTGCTATATCTCTGCTTCTTGTAGTGTTAACTCTGCGAAAATGTATGTAATTCTAGGTCTCATTTACCTTTACAATTATCCACAATTCCAGCTTTCTAGCGGTACTTATTAAGAAGATATAAGGTGCTGAAGATTTGGTGTTTTACATTTCCTTCATTTTTCGAATTGCTATATCTCTGCTTCTTGTAGTGTTAACTCTGCGAAAATGTATGTAATTCTAGGTCTCATTTACCTTTACAATTATCCACAATTCCAGCTTTCTAGCGGTACTTATTAAGAAGATATAAGGTGATAAAGTTTTGGTGTTTTACATTTCCTTCATTTTTCGAATAGCTATATTTCTGATTCTTGTAGTGTTAACTCTGTGAAAACGTATGTAATTCTAGGTCTCATTTACCTTTACAATTATCCACGATTCCAGCTTTCTAGCGGTACTTATTAAGAAGATATAAGGTGCTGAAGTTTTGGTGTTTTACATTTCCTTCATTTTTCGAATCGCTATATCTCTTTTTCGTGTAGTGTTAACTCTACGAAAATATATGTAATTCTACCCCTCATTTACCTTCACAATTATCCACGATTCCAGCTTTCTAGCGGTACTTATTAAGAAGATATAAGGTGCTGAAGTTTTGGTGTTTTACATTTCCTTCATTTTTCGAATCGCTATATCTCTTTTTCGTGTAGTGTTAACTCTACGAAAATATATGTAATTCTACCCCTCATTTACCTTCACAATTATCCACAATTCCAGCTTACTAGCGGTACTTATTAAGAAGATATAAGGTGCTGAAGTTTTGGTGTTTTACATTTCCTTCATTTTTCGAATTGCTATATCTTTGCTTCTTGTAGTGTTAACTCTGCGAAAATGTATGTAATTCTAGGTCTCATTTACCTTTACAATTATCCACGATTCCAGCTTTCTAGCGGTACTTATTAAGAAGATATAAGGTGATAAAGTTTTGGTGTTATACATTTCCTTCATTTTTCGAATCGCTATATCTCTTTTTCGTGTAGTGTTAACTCTACGAAAATATATGTAATTCTACCCCTCATTTACCTTCACAATTATCCACAATTCCAGCTTACTAGCGGTACTTATTAAGAAGATATAAGGTGCTGAAGTTTTGGTGTTTTACATTTCCTTCATTTTTCGAATTGCTATATCTTTGCTTCTTGTAGTGTTAACTCTGCGAAAATGTATGTAATTCTAGGACTCATTAACCTTTACAATTATCCACTATTCCAGCTTTTTAGCGGTACTTAATAAGAAGATGTAAGGAGATAAAGTTTTGGTGTTTTACATTTCCTTCATTTTTCGAATTGCTATATCTTTGCTTCTTGTAGTGTTAACTCTGCGAAAATGTATGTAATTCTAGGACTCATTTACCTTTACAATTATCCACGATTCCAGCTTTCTAGCGGTACTTAATAAGAAGATGTAAGGAGACAAAGTTTTGGTGTTTTACATTTCCTTCATTTTTCGAATAGCTATATTTCTGATTCTTGTAGTGTTAACTCTGCGAAAATATATGTAATTCTAGGTCTCATTTACCTTTACAATTATCCACAATTCCAGCTTACTAGCGGTACTTATTAAGAAGATATAAGGTGCTGAAGATTTGGTGTTTTACATTTCCTTCATTTTTCGAATTGCTATATCTCTGCTTCTTGTAGTGTTAACTCTGCGAAAATGTATGTAATTCTAGGTCTCATTTACCTTTACAATTATCCACAATTCCAGCTTTCTAGCGGTACTTAATAAGAAGATGTAAGGAGACAAAGTTTTGGTGTTTTACATTTCCTTCATTTTTCGAATAGCTATATTTCTGATTCTTGTAGTGTTAACTCTGCGAAAATATATGTAATTCTAGGTCTCATTTACCTTCACAATTATCCACAATTCCAGCTTACTAGCGGTACTTATTAAGAAGATATAAGGTGATAAAGTTTTGGTGTTATACATTTCCTTCATTTTTCGAATCGCTATATCTCTTTTTCGTGTAGTGTTAACTCTACGAAAATATATGTAATTCTACCCCTCATTTACCTTCACAATTATCCACAATTCCAGCTTACTAGCGGTACTTATTAAGAAGATATAAGGTGCTGAAGTTTTGGTGTTTTACATTTCCTTCATTTTTCGAATTGCTATATCTTTGCTTCTTGTAGTGTTAACTCTGCGAAAATGTATGTAATTCTAGGACTCATTAACCTTTACAATTATCCACTATTCCAGCTTTTTAGCGGTACTTAATAAGAAGATGTAAGGAGATAAAGTTTTGGTGTTTTACATTTCCTTCATTTTTCGAATCGCTCTATCTCTTTTTCTTGTAGTGTTAACTCTGCGAAAATATATGTAATTCTACCCCTCATTTACCTTCACAATTATCCACAATTCCAGCTTACTAGCGGTACTTATTAAGAAGATAAAAGGAGATAAAGTTTTGGTGTTTTACATTTCCTTCATTTTTCGAATTGCTATATCTTTGCTTCTTGTAGTGTTAACTCTGCGAAAATGTATGTAATTCTAGGACTCATTTACCTTTACAATTATCCACGATTCCAGCTTTCTAGCGGTACTTAATAAGAAGATGTAAGGAGACAAAGTTTTGGTGTTTTACATTTCCTTCATTTTTCGAATAGCTATATCTCCTTTTCTTTTAGTGTTAACTGTGCGAAAATGTATATAATTCTAGGACTCATTTACCTTTACAATTATCCACGATTCCAGCTTTCTAACGGTATTTATTAAGAAGATATAAGGTGATGAAGTTTTGGTGTTTTACATTCCCTTCATTTTTCGAATCGCTATATCTCCTTTTCTTTTAGTGTTAACTTTGCGAAAATGTATATAATTCTAGGACTCATTTACCTTTACAATTATCCACGATTCCAGCTTTCTAACGGTATTTATTAAGAAGATATAAGGTGATGAAGTTTTGGTGTTTTACATTCCCTTCATTTTTCGAATCGCTATATCTCCTTTTCTTTTAGTGTTAACTTTGCGAAAATGTATATAATTCTAGGACTCATTTACCTTTACAATTATCCACGATTCCAGGTTTCTAGCGGTATTTATTAAGAAGATATAAGGTGATAAAGTTTTGGTGTTTTACATTCCCTTCATTTTTCGAATCGCTATATCTCCTTTTCTTTTAGTGTTAACTGTGCGAAAACATGGGTATGTCTAGTACAAATCTACCTTTACAATTATCCACAATTCCAGGTTTCTAGCGGTATTTATTAAGAAGATATAAGGTGATGAAGTTTTGGTGTTTTACATTTCCTTCAATTTTTGAATCGCTATATCTCCTTTTCTTTTAGTGTTAACTGTGCGAAAACATGGGTATGTCTAGTACAAATCTACCTTTACAATTATCCATAATTCCAGGTTTCTAGCGGTACTTATTAAGAAGATATATGGTGCTGAAGTTTTGGTGTTTTACATTTCCTTCAATTTTTGAATCGCTATATCTCCTTTTCTTTTTGTGTTAACTGTGCGAAAACATGGGTATGTCTAGTACAAATCTACCTTTACAATTATCCACAATTCCAGGTTTCTAGCGGTACTTATTAAGAAGATATATGGTGCTGAAGTTTTGGTGTTTTACATTTCCTTCAATTTTTGAATCGCTATATCTCCTTTTCTTTTTGTGTTAACTGTGCGAAAACATGGGTATGTCTAGTACAAATCTACCTTTACAATTATCCACAATTCCAGGTTTCTAGCGGTACTTATTAAGAAGATATATTGTGCTGAAGTTTTGGTGTTTTACATTTCCTTCAATTTTTGAATCGCTATATCTCCTTTTCTTTTAGTGTTAACTGTGCGAAAACATGGGTATGTCTAGTACAAATCTACCTTTACAATTATCCACAATTCCAGGTTTCTAGCGGTACTTATTAAGAAGATATATGGTGCTGAAGTTTTGGTGTTTTACATTTCCTTCAATTTTTGAATCGCTATATCTCCTTTTCTTTTAGTGTTAACTGTGCGAAAACATGGGTATGTCTAGTACAAATCTACCTTTACAATTATCCACAATTCCAGGTTTCTAGCGGTACTTATTAAGAAGATATAAGGTGATGAAGTTTTGGTGTTTTACATTTCCTTAATTTTTCGAATCGCTATATTTCCTTTTCTTTTAGTGTTAACTCTGCGAAAATGTATGTAATTCTAGGTCTCATTTACCTTTACAATTATCCACAATTCCAGCTTTCTAGCGGTACTTATTATGAAGATATATGGTGCTGAAGTTTTGGTGTTTTACATTTCCTTCAATTTTTGAATCGCTATATCTCCTTTTCTTTTTGTGTTAACTGTGCGAAAACATGGGTATGTCTAGTACAAATCTACCTTTACAATTATCCACAATTCCAGGTTTCTAGCGGTACTTATTAGGAAGATATAAGGTGCTGAAGTTTTGTATCATGTTTGCTCAAAATATTGTTTTATAATGGTGAACTTTTACTGAAATCAGCGGACGTTAAATAAAAATTAATTATTAGTTAAGATTATAAATCTTGTTAGAGCAAATTATTTATGTGTTCTCTCTAGTTTTTCTAGGTTTGGTTTAAAATACCTTTAAACATGGTTTTGCGGTGAACAATCTTTGAGAAATGGCCTTAGTTCACTTGTCGTACAATAATTGCATGGAAATCACGCATAGTAATCTGTTTACAATCTGTAGTAATTTGATTAGGGAAATTACTAAGTCACAATCTGAACGTGTAATTATGTAATTGTTGCTTTGCGCACAGATGGGCAACTGCGCGCCGCACTGTATGTGTGCTCTGCCGGACACATTCTGATTTCATTAGGCCAGCGACTTGCTTTCCTTTCTATCCACTTGAAAGAAACAATTCGTAGTTCTGAGCTCAGTTAAATTCAACGTCCGAGGATTAGCATCGTTTTCGTTTAATAGTGAAGCCATGTGTCGCGAATGTGTCAAGATCAGACAACTGACAATGCTGCTGTACTATACAGGGTGTTCAGCATAAGACTACGGTAACTTCGGGAGGTGATTCTAGGCATCATTTGCAACAAAAAATTCCATATAAACTATGGCTCGATTCGGCTCCGTTTTGTAGATATTTTTAATTTTATGTTTTTTCAAGGTACTACTACTTTTTAGCAAACATTTGTCTATATCTCTCAAACATATTATAGCTGCAGCAATTTCAATTAGCTCATTAGAAAGAAGGTTAAATTTCCTTTTAAATAAGCTAATTTATATTTCAAAATAATAATATTAAGTATTTTACTTTGTGGCCCAAACATAAGAAATAGCAAGTTTCTAATTTTTTCCAAAAACTTTGACTTCATTTTTCTCAAAAACATTTTATATGAAAAAACCGTGCACTATTCAGGAAAAACATCTACATACGATCACCTTTCGAACGGTATACAATAATTGGGGTTATGTTAAAAATTGATGCAGAAATTTGTGATTAACTGCAAAAAAGTAGGCCTCAAAACAGCGTCGGCATCATGAAAGGAATTCACCTATCATAAGAATATAACTGATCAGAATCATAAAATCCAGTACGACTTTTTGCAAACGTGTAATTTAATAATTAATTTATTTAAGAACTATATTCAAAAATATATAATTTACATTATAAATAATAAAATAATATAAAAAGAAGAAATTGGTGTAAGATGTTAAATGAGCGTTAGGTTCCTATTCCAAAAGAAAGGATTTTCGTTGAACGAGTTTAGGACTGTGTGCTATTCTTTAGTTAATTTACAAATATGCTAAATAAATTGAATAAAACAGATTTTTTTGAACTACTCAACAAACTTTTGGAACTAGGCGGTTGTGGAGAGCTTATAAGTAATCAAGAACTTACTTATCGTTTTAATCCCCGAGTTAAAAAATGTTTTATCCTAATACGACTTATAAAAATAAATAAATGCAACAAGAAGAAAAGCCAGTTTAAAGTCTACAGTTTCATTAGATATTTAGTTCCGTTTTGCTATCATTATGCCAACATATGGGAATAGTGAAGCTAGCTAAACATCATACACCAAGTTCTTCTTTTTATATTATTTTATTATTTATAATGTAAATTATATATTTTTGAATATAGTTCTTAAATAAATTAATTATTAAATTACACGTTTGCAAAAAGTCGTACTGGATTTTATGATTCTGATCAGTTATATTCTCATGGTAGGTGAATTCCTTTCATGATGCCGACGCTGTTTTGAGGCCTACTTTTTTGCAGTTAATCACAAATTTCTGCATCAATTTTTAACATAACCCCAATTATTGTATACCGTTCGAAAGGTGATCGTATGTAGATGTTTTTCCTGAATAGTGCACGGTTTTTTCATATAAAATGTTTTTGAGAAAAATGAAGTCAAAGTTTTTGGAAAAAATTATAAACTTGCTATTTCTTATGTTTGGGCCACAAAGTGAAATACTTGATATTATTATTTTGAAATATAAATTAGCTTATTTAAAAGGAAATTTAACCTTCTTTCTAATGAGCTTATTGAAATTGCTGCAGCTTTAACAGTTTGAGAAATATAGACAAATGTTTGCTAAAAAGTAGTAGTACCTTGAAAAAACATAAAATTAAAAATATCTACAAAACGGAGCCGAATCGAGCCATAGTTTATATGGAATTTTTTGTTGCAAATGATGCCTAGAATTGCCTCCCGAAGTTACCGTAGTCTTATGCTGAACACCCTGTATAGCTTCTTTTTTTGCAGCATTGTTTCAAAATCAGCTTTAAAGATTTCCTTTAAATTTCATATGCAAACTCCCAAGTAGATCTGTCATTTTATTTTAAAAAAAATTACTAGAAAAGTATTTTTAAAGTAGTTTTGGGGATTGTAAAAATATAGTCACCCTAATTCGAAGGTACAAGTGCAAAAACGCCGAGTAAAAGTGGAAAATCTCACCTATTTAAAGAGATAAAACGGTAATTTCTGACTCATTCGTTTGAAATCCACATCAATGCTGGATTGTACAAATAGAATCACCCTAATTCGAAGGTACAAGTGCAAAAACGCGGAGTAAAAGTGGAAAATCTCACCTATTTAAAGAGATAAAACGGTAATTTCTGACTCATTCGTTTGAAATCCACATCAATGCTGGATTGTACAAATAGAATCACCGTAATTCGAAGGTACAAGTGCAAAAACGCGGAGTAAAAGTGGAAAATCTCACCTATTTAAAGAGATAAAACGGTAATTTCTGACTCATTCGTTTGAAATCCACATCAATGCTGGACTGTACAAATAGAATCACTCTAATTCGAAGGTACAAGTGCAAAAACGCGGAGTAAAAGTGGAAAATCTCACCTATTTAAAGAGATAAAACGGTAATTTCTGACTCATTCGTTTGAAATCCACATCAGTGCTGGATTGTACAAATAGAATCACCCTAATTTGAAGGTACAAGTGCTAAAACGCGGAGTAAAAGTGGAAAATCTCACCTATTTAAAGAGATAAAACGGTAATTTCTTACTCATTCGTTTGAAATCCACATCAGTGCTGGACTGTACAAATAGAGTCACTTTAATTTGAAGGTACAAGTGCTAAAACGCGGAGTAAAAGTGGAAAATCTCACCTATTTAAAGAGATAAAACGGTAATTTCTGACTCATTCGTTTGAAATCCACATCAATGCTGGATTGTAGAAATAGAATCACCCTAATTCGAAGGTACAAGTGCAAAAACGCCGAGTAAAAGTGGAAAATCTCACCTATTTAAAGAGATAAAACGGTAATATCTGACTCATTCGTTTGAAATCCACATCAGTGCTGGATTGTACAAATACAATCACCCTAATTCGAAGGTACAAGTGCAAAAGCGCCGAGTAAAAGTGGAAAATCTCACCTATTTAAAGAGATAAAACGGTAATTTCTGACTCATTCGTTTGAAATCCACATCAATGCTGGATTGTACAAATAGAATCACCCTAATTCGAAGGTACAAGTGCAAAAACGCCGAGTGAAAGTGGAAAATCTCACCTATTTAAAGAGATAAAACGGTAATTTCTGACTCATTCGTTTGAAATCCACATCAATGCTGGATTGTAGAAATAGAATCACCCTAATTCGAAGGTACAAGTGCAAAAACGCCGAGTAAAAGTGGAAAATCTCACCTATTTAAAGAGATAAAACGGTAATATCTGACTCATTCGTTTGAAATCCACATCAATGCTGGATTGTACAAATAGAATCACCCTAATTCGAAGGTACAAGTGCAAAAACGCCGAGTGAAAGTGGAAAATCTCACCTATTTAAAGAGATAAAACGGTAATTTCTGACTCATTCGTTTGAAATCCACATCAATGCTGGATTGTACAAATAGAATCACCCTAATTCGAAGGTACAAGTGCAAAAACGCCGAGTAAAAGTGGAAAATCTCACCTATTTAAAGAGATAAAACGGTAATTTCTGACTCATTCGTTTGAAATCCTCATCAGTGCTGGACTGTACAAATAGAGTCACTTTAATTTGAAGGTACAAGTGCTAAAACGCGGAGTAAAAGTGGAAAATCTCACCTATTTAAAGAGATAAAACGGTAATTTCTGACTCATTCGTTTGAAATCCACATCAATGCTGGATTGTACAAATAGAATCACCCTAATTCGAAGGTACAAGTGCAAAAACGCCGAGTAAAAGTGGAAAATCTCATCTGTTTAAAGAGATAAAACGGTAATTTCTGACTCATTCGTTTGAAATCCACATCAGTGCTGGACTGTACAAATAGAATCACTTTAATTTGAAGGTACAAGTGCTAAAACGCGGAGTAAAAGTGGAAAATCTCACCTATTTAAAGAGATAAAACGGTAATATCTGACTCATTCGTTTGAAATCCACATCAATGCTGGATTGTACAAATAGAATCACCCTAATTCGAAGGTACAAGTGCAAAAACGCCGAGTAAAAGTGGAAAATCTCACCTATTTAAATAGATAAAACGGTAATTTCTGACTCATTCGTTTGAAATCCACATCAGTGCTGGACTGTACAAATAGAATCACCCTAATTCGAAGGTACAAGTGCAAAAACGCCGAGTAAAAGTGGAAAATCTCACCTATTTAAAGAAATAAAACGGTAATTTCTGACTCATTCGTTTGAAAACCACATCAGTGCTGGATTGTACAAATAGAGTCACCATAATTCGAAGGTACAAGTGCAAAAACGCCGAGTAAAAGTGGAAAATCTCACCTATTTAAAGAAATAAAACGGTAATTTCTGACTCATTCGTTTGAAAACCACATCAGTGCTGGATTGTACAAATAGAGTCACCATAATTCGAAGGTACAAGTGCAAAAACGCCGAGTAAAAGTGGAAAATCTCACCTATTTAAAGAGATAAAACGGTAATTTCTGACTCATTCGTTTGAAAACCACATCAGTGCTGGATTGTACAAATAGAGTCACCATAATTCGAAGGTACAAGTGCAAAAACGCCGAGTAAAAGTGGAAAATCTCACCTATTTAAAGAGATAAAACGGTAATTTCTGACTCATTCGTTTGAAAACCACATCAGTGCTGGATTGTACAAATAGAGTCACCATAATTCGAAGGTACTATTTGCCAATTTCGATGGCTATTTTTTCTATTTTGGTAAATTGTTCGCGATTCGCGACTTTCGAAATGTAGATAGGGCAGCATGTTATGCAATTTTTTGTTTAGAAATGTCAAGAAACATGTTTTATGTTCTCCTATCTTTATATTTAACTTAAAACAAAAGTGATTCACACAATATGGAGAGCTATATTTGTTCAAATGATACCCCCTGTTTATGAAGTCTGATAGATAACCAATACTTCCCACAACCCTTCTTTAGTTTTTGCTTATGACGTCTTTAAAGACGCGATTTAAATAACTTAATCACTTCACGAGTTCTTGTTTTTATTATTTCAATTATTGTAATGGAACAAAAGAGGCTAATTTACAGAACAGCAATGTTCCTCGGAACTCATTTTGAGAACCAACGGCCATTAGTAAAATATGTACGATTTTGTCCGACGTATAAAGAAACGTTAAATTTCTAGCTAAAATTCAACGTTTGAAGAATATATGACAAAACGTTCTGTTCTCATTGAACTACAGTTTCAGACAGCTTCCCTCTAAAGTACCATTTCTGTATAATTTACGATTTTACGTCTTTTATATGATAAAGTGAGAATAAATGCCTTGATCAATTTTTGAATTCATAGAACTCAAATCTACCAGATGTGGCAAATTACTTAATATATCTTTTTTACTTGTCTTTGATTTCTTTCGAAAAAATCTTCAAAATTTATATCAAAAGTTTTAATTTGAATAGTTTTTCAGTTTTTGGTATTTTGAGGTGAGTTAAAAATGTTTATATGGTTGAGAATATTTTTAGTAGAAAGTCGTAATCGTTCGGACCAGATTTGTTATGTTTAAATTCGTACACTGCATATTACTATCTTTTACTTTTCTTTTTTTTTTTTAATCAAATAAAAGTGCTAGGCCTCGAATTTAGTATAATGTATTTAATTAGAAATGTAAATAAAGTAAGTTCGCTATCCGCCATCGTTCTGATTGGTAGTTGAACGTTAAAGATCGCCTAAAATAATTATTACTCTACTTTACTTACTTTTTTACTGCAGCCCTGTCACTTTTACTCGATAAATTTTTCCAGGGAATTTATTTTTAGCGTAACATTGGGCGGAGCAACACTGTATTTGGCAAGTATTTCAGTCTAGGGCAAAGTTTTACCCATTTATGATTTGTAACATTGATGTTGGGAGTTGTCTAATTAAAAGATTCAATTAATTTATACTCTTGCAGGTATAAAGCAATACAGGATTCATTTTTAATTTTAATTGAGTACACTTTTCGGAAAATTTAATTAATTTTCTCTGTCAATATTTACAGTTAATTAGCCTCGGGCACTTAGTTATTACAAGCTGAACAAGCTGGTTTACGTGAAGGGGCTTGTTGGAACAGCTTTAGACGGGGACAAAATGGCAAGACGTCACTCACAGCGCTGTCAAGCCCTCCGGCGCAATTAGCCGGAATATTAAAACTGTCAACAATATCCAGTTAGTCCTTAAATTGTTAATTTTCTTATCAATAAAACAATGCCACCAGCAATCCACTTCTGATTTGACGACATTTGCTTGCTTCGCATAAATCTGAGTCAAAAATTGATTATTATGCGAAAACGCCACTGTTGGAGTGTTACAGTTAGGAATAGTATTGCGTTCAAGGCAAATTTTGGATATTGAGTATCCATTTTGCGGTTCCCTGAGTCAGAAAAGTGGCTTGTAGAAAATGGTGTTTGAAAGAACACTGTAGATCGTAAAAGAAACCATTGCATAACGCCCAAACTTTATAAATTTGTTTGTGTTCTCCCTTGAGACTTGACAGTAAAAGGATGAGAATTCTTCAACTAGAAGTTACTATTTCTCTTTAGGGAACTGGGCGATGTAGTCCATCCTCTCAAGTACAAAGTATCCTTGTCACCAGCTTCAGTGTGATGTATTGTTTTAAGAAACAGTATGTCAGAGGATGTCAAACTGGCGCCCCTAGAGGTAATTTCTTGTGACCCACGATGTACTGAAATAAAATGAAAATAGAAAAGATTGCTATGAAGGGAAATAGCGCTTAGGGGAGGATCGAGGCAATATTGTACACACAATTAACTACTGAAGACGAGTATAGGTCCAGAGCCTTTTCTAGCAGGGCCTGGGGGCTTGTATAAACGCTCTGACTTAGTTCCAGCGACGTTTGGAAGCCAATATGCCTGCCACTCTCAGTGGAATTCCAGAATGATTTGGTTTTTAAAAGACAGAAGTAGGAATTCCCAAAATATACAGGGTGAACCAGTAAGTATTGTCAATAGGCCTACTGTGTGTAGTACATCTAAAGTGGAGTTCAATACGTATTGGCCAACTTCATATTTTCCTCTGTTCTTGAGTGACGTCACTTTAAAGTTTTTTTCTAAAATCATTACTTTTTTCCAATAAAAATGTTATTACTCAGAAAGTTTTAGTCCGAATTCGATTCTTGATGACACGGTTAGAAAGACAGATAAATTTCCTAAAAATTGACACCATTTTGAAGCATAAATTATTCTCCAAACTGCCTTAATCTTCCACCGGAACCTAGGAAAATAAAAGTAATCGAAATTTTTAAGAAAACTCATTAGGCTCTTATGTGATCATTTTCAGACCTAGGTGTTGGCACTTTTTACAAAAGTTTCCTTGTCTAATGGGCTTTCAAACGGTATATCATTTTCTAGGATTCCTTTTATCTTCGTATGAGAAATTGCGTTTGTTTTGCAAGAAAACGTGTTCACGAGCATACAGCAGTGATATTGTATTGTGTTGTTTAATTCATTGAACTCTTGGGGATGGAGCTGTAGTCAATTTTTAAAGTAGATTCTCTTAAAATAAGGTAGTCTAAGGTTACTTATTACACATAAAAAATAAAATAAAAAAAATCTAAACTGAAATATTTGACAAAATGTTAGATTTTGAAACTAAGCAAATTAGCCTTCGATTATAAAAATAGCACTTGTTTAAAATATTTTCTAACATTTTTATTGGAAAAAAGTAATGATTTTAGAAAAAAACTCTAAAGTGACGTCACTCAAGAACAAAGGAAAATATGAACTTGGCCAATACGTCATTGAACTCCACTTTAGATGTACTACACGCAGTAGGCCTATTGACAATACTTACTGGTTCACCCTGTATACTTATTTAGGTGAGAAATATCCAAAAAAAATGTTTGCCGTACAAATTTTGTGTTATTTTTTTGGAGTACGTCTCTGTGTGAGCAACTATTTCCGTCTATGAAATTAAATAAAACAGCATACAGATCAAGATTGACTGGATAGAACATCTATCTACCTTAATGAAGTTGGTTTTATGTGTTCGAACAAAATTTTTCAAAGCGATTTCTTTAAAATGAGTATTTCAAATGAAAACACGTTCATCATGGGTTAAGATACTTAGGAACCAAGTTCAAGGAAACCATACTATAGGTCAGTTTAATTTGTATTGTATAAACTCCAATTTCGGTGAGGTGCCACAGCAATGGTATGAGGGGACAACGAGGCTCCCCCTTCTCACACTCCTGTGCCGATCCCCGGAAGTCTGATACCACTTCAGCAGGTCTATTGATTTTTGTGACAAATGTGGGCAAGTTGGCAGAGATAGTTCGTCTCTCTTTGTCCCCCTACCGCTACTATATCTTACAGTCCTTAATTATATCATACTACCAACTGACAAATTTCCTTCACACTTTGTAGCACAAAATAATTGCTTATAATGTTGTCAAATTTTATTTAACAACGTAGATCTGTAACTAAAACTGTTAGAGGCATCCTTAAGGTTACAGTTTCAGAGAAATTCTTACAAAAATCTGGTGAGGAATACTAATAAACATGAGGATTAGGTAACCTAAGCAAATAGTACCCTAAAATATTATGTAATTCACAATATAAACAATCGTGAACCATAAAAAATCTATTGTGAAGTAAAATTTAAACCAGTAAAAGTATTCTAAAAAATTAAAAATTGCAACTAAGTGATCATAATCTCACAACTGGATCAACCACTTTTTTATGAATGGATAATTCAATTTTTGCGTAATTTCTTAAAAATATTTTTCTAATTTTGATTTTGATGGATTTTCTCGTAAATATTTTTAAGTGATGGTCTATATTTTAGAAATTTTTCTACCACAATTCGTTTAAAGGGACTTTTTGTGAGAGATATTAGACTCTTTCTAAACTACTATTTCAGTGCAAAGTATGACTTAGCCAGTTTTATAGTATAAAGAGAGGTTAAATATCTTGATTCCGAGTTCTTACAAAAAAATTAAATACCAAAAGTACACATTACTAATGTATATTTCATTTTTCTCTAAACTGAAAATTGAGAATCTATCCTAAGCACTAGTTTCGTATCAAAGCTTATCAGTTTTATTTGAGTACTTGTGTAGAATGGTCGTTTTTTTAAATACGTATGTTTCTTAACCAACTTTTCTACAAAAACATGCCTTGAAATTCCCCTAGTCAGTATAATGAACAGATGAATCAGCGATGTAATAAGAAGTGTATTTAGTTCATAAAGTATATAGTTATATATAGTGAAGACGTAGTTGATTGGGTAAGGTCAGTGGGACCGTTATGATCTCTCCGAGAGCCTCTCAGCAACTGGCCGGCCTAGAGCACTTGCAGCAGTTCGAGTCATTCGAAACTGACTTCGAAGTCATTACTGTTTTGTCATGAGAAGAACAAGAGCGCCACTCCATCGCTTCTCTCCTCCGATTATATTAAATCAATATTTATCGTTTTATTAAAGAAATAGCCAATAGCGTTCTGCTATAGTAACCCAACTTTCGGCTAGCAGATAGATTCGATGCCGATACCAATCTTTACTATGTAAAAGCGAAGAATTCTCTTGTGTTTACAGTTTTTCAATCGCTGGACCCGAAGATAAAGAATCTCTCTTTATCTAATCGAACGAGGGTCTAATATAATTGATCAGAAGAAACGATAATCTGATGCTACAGTATCTTGAGTTATTATATGAGGTGAGATAGAACTGAACTACATGCCGTCAAATTCTTGAATTTCAAAATGTAATTCAGTCTTCTTTTAATCAATTATTTGCTTTTTTATTGATGTTTTGGACCTTCCTGGATCCATTTTCAAGTGTGACGTCAATATAATATTTTTAAGGCTTATTATAATGTTCTTAATAACCATATTCTATTAAAAATGTGATTACGTCCTGAGTTGTTTGGATAATAATGTATGACGGAAACATAGTTGAAATCAAATTCTCTACACCAAATTGATCAATTTAACCTCTCTCTAGTGATGGTAGAAACTGCGAAAACCGTCCAGGGATAATAAAAATCAGTGATTTAATATTCTATACGAGGGTCGTTTGAAAAATCCGTGCTTAAAACTACTTAATTTTTTGGGGTAAACCTTTTTTATTTTTCAACATAGTCTCCTTTTAGGCTTATACACTTCGTCCAACGCTGCTCTAGTTTGTTGATCCCTTCCGAATAATAGGATTTGTCCAAGTCTGAAAAATAGCCATTCGTTTCTGCAATCACCTCCTCGTTTGAATAAAATCTTTTTCCCGCCAGCCATTTCTTCATATTGGGGAACAAATAGTAGTCCGAGGGAGCCAAGTCTAGAGAATAGGGGGGATGTGAAACGAGTTGGAACCCTATTTCCATTAATTTTGCGACCACAACTACTGAGGTGTGAGCTGGTGCGTTGTCGTGATGGAAAAGGACTTTTTTGTGGGCCAATCGTGGGCGTTTTTCTTGCAGCTCGGTTTTCAAACGGTCCAATAACGATGAATAATATGCACCTGTAATAGTTTTACCCTTTTCCAGATAGTCGATGAGGATTATTCCTTGCGAATCCCAAAAGACAGTCGCCATAATCTTTCCGGCCGAAGGAACGGTCTTCGCCTTTTTTGGCGCAGATTCCCCCTTGGTAACCCATTGTTTAGATTGTTCTTTGGTCTCAGGAGTGTAGTGATGTATCCATGTTTCATCCACAGTGACGAAACGACGCTTAAAGTCCTGCGGATTCTTCTGGAACAGCTGCAAACCGTCCTTGCAACACTTCACACGATTTCATTTTTGGTCAAACGTGAGCAATCGCGGCACCCTTCTTGCGGATAGCTTTGTCATGTCCAAATGTTGATGCAAAATATTATGTACCCGTTCATTCGAGATGCCCACAGCACTAGCAATCTCACGCACCTTCACTCTTCTGTCATCCATCACCATATCATGGATTTTATCAATGATTTCTGGAGTAGTAACCTCAACAGGGCGTCCAGAACGTTCAGCGTCACTTGTGCCCATATGGCCACTCCGAAAATTTTGAAACCACTTATAAACTGTTCTAATCGAAGGTGCAGAGTCACCATAATGTTTATCAAGCTTCTCTTTAGTCTTCTGAGGCGTTTTGCCTTTCATAAAGTAGTGTTTAATCAACACACGAAATTCTTTTTCGTCCATTTTTTGAAAATCACTCGACTTCCTCGATTCAAACGAATGCCAAACACAAAGAAATAGACCGATCTGGCTGAAACTTGGTGTGTGTTCTTCCAAGAGATGCTACTAACTAAACATAACCTCGATACGCGCCAGTGGTGCTATCTCTCTGACTTTGCACGGACTTTTCAAACGACCCTCGTATTAATCAATTTTTATCAGAATTTAACTGGTGTTAATTGTTCAGAAATCATTTAACTGTCAAAAAAACTACTAGACTAAAATAAAACTGTTGTTAAAATATTTAAAATTATTATCTGTAAAGATGATCTAAATGACAGTGTTTTTTTTTTATTCAGTCTCACCTGTTCAGTTGAATATTTCATTTCTAAATAAGCCTTCTAACGTTACCAGAAACCATTTGGTCCACAGAGCTTTAATGTAATTCTTTCTTCTCTATAAAACTATTTATAATCTTATACGTATAGTTCTATATTTATTCTTTCTTATAAAGAACAGTTGATGCATTCATTATTGGGAAAACTCTCAAAATTTGAAAATTGGTAATTATGGTCCAGAAATTTTGATTGCAAAGTTAAAGTCAAGACATCTTTTAAGGTCCAATCTAAATGTACAGTTTAAGGTTCGTGCCATTTTCATTTTTTTGAAATTTTTGGTTCTCTTTTACAATTTACGCACTAGACCAATTTTCTGAAAAGCACTTTTTCAGGCTCAGGGGAGCTAAAAACAGATAGACTGATTGGCTATGAATTAACCATAGATTTCTTTTCAGTACACAAAACAATACGAGATAGCCTGCAACAATCGTTTAGCGGAATTCAAAGTAACTTTTAGCAAGCAACTCATCTAGACGCTATTCTCCTTTCTTTAATACATTTTACTAATATTTAGAAAAAGCTCGTATTATTCACGATTAGTACCTAGGTCACACAACCTTAGGTCCTGCTGGCATGATGTCAGTAATATTTACCGGAAGTTTAATTCCATATGCATTGGTTTCTTAAGGGGGAAAAACCTACTTACTGTAACAATGCGGGCGATAAACTTTTATATAAGCTGCCGTTGATCTGATACGAAAACAGATATCATCAAACCAGTGTGAGGTTATTGATGGCATGAATTTTCTCTAGTTTTTTTTGGCATCCCAGAAACCTCCATTATCTTTTCCTTGCATCCTACCTGACTTCCAACCAACCATTCTTCAATTCTCAATCCACAGAAGCTGCATCTCCCCATAGTATCCTTAGTCCTTTACAACCACGCAGTTAATGTTTCCACTCATTTTCACACTATCCTGCCTACCTTCGCTGATGGTACAGCTACACTTATCTCAAAACACCGATCCGGTTGTTCGTAGAAGGCAAAATTTCATGAATTGAAACCAAAAGCAACTTCTACATTTACTTTAAGAAGAGATATAGTCGTTCATTTAATTTAGGCTACTTCAGCCAAATTTCAATCCCCTACATCTGGGATTAACCTTAGACAACAGACTTACGTAGAATGCCCACACCAACTTAAGACTAGGGTTGCCAACTGCCCTTTTTTTTTTTAGAAAGGACAGTCCTTTTTTAACGCCTGGTTGTCCTTGTCCTTTCTTAAATTAGGAAAGGACGCCTTTTGTCCTTTTTTCAGATATTATTCACACAAATCTAATTTATGTTATTGTATTTTTTATTTAAGTTCTGACTTCCGAGACTTCTTCATTTGGCGTGTTGTTTTTCTGTTCCAACTGAACTGAATAGGTCAACAGTTTATTGATGTAACGATGAACAAAATGCAAAAAATGGTACTGGATTTGATGATTCTGATCAATTATATTCCTATGCTGTTTTGAGGCCTACTTTTTTGCAATTAATAAGAGATTTCTGCATCAATTTTTAAAATAACCCCAATGCATTGTATACCTTTCGAAAGGTGATTGTATATAGATGTCTTTCATGAGTTGTCCACGTTTTTAACATATATGGTATTTTTGAGAAAAATAAAGTCGAAAGTTCTTGGAAAAAATAGAAACTTGCTATTTCTTATGTTTGGGCTACAAAGTGAAATACTTAATATTATTAAATTGGAATATAAATTAGCTTATTTAAAAGGAAATTTATCCTTCTTTCTAATGAGCTTATTGAAATTGCTTTAGCTACAATAGTTTAAGAAATATAGACAAATGTTTGCTAAAAAGTAGTAATACCTTGAAAAAACATAAAATTAAAAATATCTATAAAACGTAGCCGAATCGAGCCATTGTTTATATGGAATTTTTTGTTGCAAATGATGCCCAGAATCACTTTCCGAAGTAACCGGTAGTCTTATGCTGAACACCCTGTGTATTCCCGGGCCCCAAAATCCTGTCGACGGGCCCTGTACGTACCTAATTTTTTTTAGGGTGTCCTTTTTTGGAACTTTATAGAGTTGGCAACCCTACTTAAGACTAATGTAAAGTTTACAAGGAAAAAAGATATTAAACTATTACTATAAAAAACAAAATACCGATAGTCTTACAGAGCAAAACTATAAGATGCAAGTAAGTCTTCCAATTTTCGTCGCATTCATTCATTCAGATCCAAAATTTTTGGCTCTTTTTCTTTAATGTCTCCAATCTTACCTTTCTAAACAAAATCTATATTCCTTTTGTTTCGGACACGTTTAATAACAGGATGTAAGAAAATTCCCTCCAGTCTTACCAACCTATCATCAACCGCTCTTCTTGAAAACCCATGAAGCATTGCCTGAAGCGGAACTTGGACTAGAGCTCAACCAATTCAATAATGTATATATTTGTACATAGCATGGCACCCTTTAACGGGTGTCTGCTTCCTCGAGTGCCACGTGTATGTGATTGTATCTCCCCGATCAGTTTTGCTGGTTTACAACTGCACTGTACACTGTGCAGTTGTAAATAAATAAATAGAGAGGGCGAATGAAAAGGGTTCGAGCTATCAAAGTGGCATCTAGTGAATTATAAATGAACTACTTACTACATTGCCGCGTAATTCAAATTGTCGTGGAACTTTTTTTTAATCGACTATTTGTAAAATTGTTGGCCAGAAAAAAACTAAAAATTTAAATGGTATTTTATAAGGCGACAGATGTAAATTTCACTAAAATGTTTGATTATAATTGCAGTAAGAGATAGCCGAATCCTGGATTCGACGATTTCTGAGAGTCTCAAACCTGTGGAAAGTGGACTTGATCCCCTGGATACTTGCTTGTTACCTAGTGGGTGAGTGCAGTGAAAGTAAAAACGCTTTAGTAGTACCTGTGTGGGATATACAGTGTACAGCTAGACCGAGCGAAGTAGTTAGATCTAGGTTGGACGGGTATAGTTGCACAAGCAGGATGAACTGTCCTGTGGTGGGGTAAAGGAGTGGGGATGGACCTCCAGCTGGAGCGGACTACAGTCTGGCACAGTGTCCGACCGTGTGCACACAGTCTAAATGTGCAGTTGGGCGAAAAACTACGATACGCAGCCCCGTGCCACTTGCACTTGGTCTTCATCACCACATGAACTGCACATCAGATGGTCAAAACTCTTAACTGGTTCTCCAGAAATAATTCCCTAATAACAATATTTCCACAAAATTGCCTTTGCATAAAAAAAATGACTGAATATTTGATGCAGTATTTGAAGTTCTCATAAAGAACACCGTCAGGTCTTTCTATTTCCCGATATTGTGGTTGTGAATGGCGTATATTTTTCTATTTTTAAATCATATTCTGGATTTTAGCAACATATTAATTAATAGTAAAAATATGAAGGAGATATAACCGTAAAATTCTCCAGTAAAGGCACGTTAGAATAAGTGGCGTAACTAGATTTTTTAGGCCCATAAGCAAATCCTAACTACGGGGCCCTTACTAACATTTTTTTTATTTCAACTGTTTATACAAAGGAAAATTATTTATTAACTTAAGAGCAGAGAATGAAATAGGTATATTAAATGAATCATGTATACATATATTTAAGGATTTTAAATCACATTTAAATACGAGGATTAAACGTTTAAAAGAAAACTGATTACAAATAAAAAAACAAAACATATTTGAATATAAACAAAGTATAAAAAGTTATTTACGAGGGTCGTTTGAAAAGTCCGTGCAAAGTCAGAGAGATAGCACCACTGGCGCGTATCGAGGTTATGTTTAGTTAGTAGCATCTATTGGAAGAACACACACCAAGTTTCAGCCAGATCGGTCTATTTCTTTGTGTTTGGCATTCGTTTGAATCGAGGAAGTCGAGTGATTTTCAAATCGTGTGAAGTGTTGCAAGGACGGTTTGCAGCTGTTCCAGAAGAATCCGCAGGACTTTAAGCGTCGTTTCGTCACTGTGGATGAAACATGGATACATCACTACACTCCTGAGACCAAAGAACAATCTAAACAATGGGTTACCAAGGGGGAATCTGCGCCAAAAAAGGCGAAGACCGTTCCTTCGGCCGGAAAGATTATGGCGACTGTCTTTTGGGATTCGCAAGGAATAATCCTCATCGACTATCTGGAAAAGGGTAAAACTATTACAGGTGCATATTATTCATCGTTATTGGACGGTTTGAAAACCGAGCTGCAAGAAAAACGCCCACGATTGGCCCACAAAAAAGTCCTTTTCCATCGCGTCAACGCACCAGCTCACACCTCAGCAGTTGTGGTCGCAAAATTAATGGAAATAGGGTTCCAACTCGTTTCACATCCCCCCTATTCTCCAGACTTGGCTCCCTCGGACTACTATTTGTTCCCCAATATGAAGAAATGGCTGGCGGGAAAAAGATTTTATTCAAACGAGGAGGTGATTGCAGAAACGAATGGCTATTTTTCAGACTTGGACAAATCCTATTATTCGGAAGGGATCAACAAACTAGAGCAGCGTTGGACGAAGTGTATAAGCCTAAAAGGAGACTATGTTGAAAAATAAAAAAAGTTTACCCCAAAAAATTAAGTAGTTTTTATTTTTGCACGGACTTTTCAAACGACCCTCGTAAATGATTTTTCATCTAGATTTTGCAGCCGCAAATTTGTCAATTAGAGTCTTCGTGTATAATTGACTTGCTTCTTTATTCTTAATAGCAATCAATGCTAAATATTTCAGACGAGAAACCAATAGATAAGGTTACGTGGATGATTATTTAATCATGTTTTGTAGTTACAATTTAATTTTAAATAATAGAATGTATTCGATATTTTAATACTTCTAAACGATATTTATAAACAAAAAGTTAATTAAACATATGATTTTTTATAATATAAATAGTAAATAAATAAATTTTTAAAGGGGCCCCCCCCGGATCTAGGGGACCCGAAAGTGTTGCTTCCAGTTGTTTCCCTGTAACTACGCCACTGGTTAGAAGTCCACATTTCAAACAAAACTATCTAATTTAAATTTCATTTTTATTGATTTTTGGGTAAAAATCACTGATTCGAGGTGACAAACTAACTTAATGTTCTTGGGCCTGAATTTTTACTTGATTGAACTATGCTGAGAAGTTGTAAAAAAGTAGCAAGATATGTAATACATTATTTTTTACTAATTCCGATATACTTTTCCTTACTGTGCTCCAAAATACGATTTATCGTGTTACAGAAAGAAATATTGTCTACAGTTAGTTGATCTGACGATAGATCAATAAGCTGGTTCTTTTAACAAAACCTTGATGGAGGAATATTGATGAACGGATTACTGATCAAGTAGAAGAGCATTTAAAAAAGGAAATTCGAGTGCATATCGACGTCTATTGTTCACTGGATACAATTTGTACTCTCATATTCTATTGTAAGAAGAACTCAGGATTGAAAACTTATTTTAAATCCGTGATTCAGATTACGATAGAAGGTAGACCAATTCTTTTTCATTGATTAATGAGTATGATTTGTTGGTTATTCAGTAGTAGTGAAATAAAGCGCATAAAAAAAAATAAGAATAATTTTGAATAGGTTTAAAATGAAATTACTATTTTTTACCATTTATGAAAATGGCCATCACAAGGGTCAGTGACATCTAATAAACTCTAAAAAAGAAAAATTAGTGTATTTAATGCAGTGAAATTACTTAAATTATATCAATTTTATAAAATTTCTTAAAGTGTATTGGATTATTCTATGTTTTTTTTAAAAATATCTTCTGTAAAACATAGATTCATGAAAACATTGTTCAAAGGCAAATCTTGAAAGTACTCCAAAGTCTTAATAGTGGTTAAAAGAAATGGTTTAATATATACGCAATTGCTTATTTTATTTTTTTCAAACCTAATGGAAGTAATGTATATTCATACCGATTACTTATTTTAAGTTCGCTGGTTCTGTGTGTGTTTAATTGTATGTGTATTTGCGAGAAAGTAATAGTAAGGTCAGTATAGATGAAAAGCAAATTAATTTTTGGAATCTTCAAATTTGATATATGGTTTTCGTGCCAAAGGTAGGAATTCTACAATATTGGTTGTTTTATATTAACTACATATATTGCTGTATTATATTTTTATACAATCGATCAACCATAAATAACGATTAAACCAAACCGATTTTCTTTCGATTTTGGTACATCGTAGATTATGAAAGAAATATTATTTATCCACAATAAAATAATAATAGTTGTATAAGGGTTGATCGTCAAAAAATGGACGAAAAAGCGTAACGTTGAAAAACACCCAACTTTGACAATTTTTTTCTCGTTTTCTATCAAAGAAAAATTCCCAAATTTTCTTTAAAATATAGGGAATATTCTCCTTTATAACTGTAATTTTTTTGCAACCACCCAGATCTAATAGGTTTCGAGAAAAAAGTTGCCGAAAATGAGCAAAAACGGCTTTTTCAAAAAATGTTCTTGTTCTTGTTCTTCTTGTTACCTTTTTTTGTAAACAACGTAGCGCCTAAACGCGCAAACTGATTTTCATGAATGAGGTGTCATTCGATTCGGAATTTTATGTAGATGTACCTTTTGGGGGTTACGAGGCTGTAAATCGAATAGGAGAGGAGTTAGCCCCCTTTATGTAAGGCCCCCTCCAAAATTATTATTATTAATTACTCTGTAAATCTTGGCCCGATTTTGAAAAAAAATAAATGGCAGGTAATAATAATAATAATCCTGGAATCCTGGGGGAGAGTTGACCAGAAATTCTACGGTTCTAAAATCGAACTTGGAATATCTAACATTGAACTGAACACGTATGTTGGGCCAATGGCTTTCGTTTAGAGTTGAGACTTACTATATCTGTTTGGCGGCTAGATTTCCTCTGATGGCTTAAATTGTACATTAGTAAAGTCTGTTTGTAGATCTAAACTAACACTACTTAGCCATGCATCTCACGAATTAACTTCTTTTTTTTTAAATAACACCCAATTAGCATAATGTACGTCAGCTTGACTGAATATTAATGAATAACCGTGTGCCTAATTAAATATTCCCTAAGTAATAGGTTTCTAAAGATAACACACGCTACTTAGTTAGAGAGAGACACACGTTCTACGCTTTGCGGCTGACCTAACAACTGTACGACGGGTACTATGTTCACTAAAAGCTTGGTTAGGTTCATAACATGGTGATGCATAAATTTATGGTACCTGTATATGAACTTAAATCTGGTCGGAACACTTTATACTCTAGAGTATAGATATGAGGTTTTTAGCGAAAACTAGTTGAATCTAAGACTTAGTAATGTTTCGTTGAATAGATGTACTGAATTTCTTTAATGGTTCAATGATTTAATGATAACGATAAAGGCCAGCATTACCAATAACTTGAACACATCTGTAAATCTACAATTCTAATATAATCTAAAAAAAGTTAAAGTAGAAATTTAAAAGTTAAAATCTCCCAAAATAAACCGCTTTGAACCGCTCAATTATTTAAGCAAGTGGAGTTCTCATTTCACTGAAATAAGCACAAAACATTTCCCAAATCCGGACATATACGAACAATATCACTATTTTTACGGATATTTCTTTTCGAATTAAGAGATTATCAGCTGATCTAGCCCTTCTTTTTTTGACTGATGTCGAAATAAATCCATCTTTCATGGCTAGAAATAATTCTTTGGTTGAAACGAAAATCACTGTTTTGTTTTTTTAAAAAAAAGCTTCAGTGAAAAAGGTCTTCAAAGTCTTAGCTTTATTCGAGCATGAGTTGATGTGGTATGCTTCTACAATTTTATAATTGGGAGTTTTTGCTATCGTTAGTGTTCTTGTAGATTCAGCAAACGCTTCTTTCTCATTTCTTTTGCCCAGACCATAATCCTTTATGGCAAAAAATTTGACGTTTTGACTTACAGGGTTATCATTAGTGGACAAAGTCTTGTACCATATTGTATTAGATCACTTTAATTTCCATGCTTTTCATCTTTACTCAAATTTTTCTTGCAATTTTCTTATTTTCTCCAAGAAGAATTTGTTTTTAATATCATATTTTTAAAGACAAATTGTTGTTATATATTTTTCTTTGTATCTTCTCTGAAGAATATTAGATGAACAAAATTGAATAAGGTAAACCACGAAACAAGTATGAAATTATGAAGTTCCAGTTCAGTTCACTTGTAATGTCATGGTTAGAGCAATCACCCACTGGTGAAACTCTTTCACAGTGATTTAATCACAGCAATAGATCTCTAGGCCACTTACGCTTCAAACAACGAGGAGGATTGTCGGGAATGTGAGGAGAGGAGAGTTGTTGGACAAGAGGATTAGGAGGATGGAGAGCTAGGAGGCTGTGAAAGTTGCGGTAGCGAGACTTTATTAGGTCAGTGTGTATTGTAAGGTTAGAAATGTAGTAAGGAGCATTCAGGATTTTCCGTAGGATTTTAGACTGTGTAGTGTCTGCAGGAGTTAGGAGTTTATGAGGGTTTGGTTGAGCCCCACACTTCTGCTCCGTATGTCCATATGGGTCTTAACAGTGTCTTGTAAATTGTCAGTTTATGATTCAAGTCGAGTTTGGATCTGCGGTCAAATAATCTAGTAAGTAGCTTGTAGCGTCTGTACACGTCTTGTCGTTTCAGTCGAGTATGTGGGTTCCATGTGAGTCTCTTGTCCAATGTACAGACCCTAAGTATCGTACTACGTCAGCTAAAGGAATCGTTACACCGTTCAGTTGAATTGGTGGACTCGCAGATTTTCGTAAAGCAAACGTAAAGTGCACTGATTTTTGTTCATTAATTTTTATTTTCGAAGATTTAAATGGATTTGAATGTTCTGGACTGCCTTGTATCGGATCGGTCTTCTGTTAAAAGTAGAACTTGTGCAAGAAAGAAAACATGAATAATCAATCATCGAAGAAAACATTAGACAAATAATAAGAATAAAAAAAAGGACCAATTAGCGAACCTTGAGCAACTTCTGAGTAAATAGGGATGGAATTAGAATTAAATTAAATCAATTTGAATCATCCATAGTTATCCGCTTAGACAGATAACTAACTCTACCCATTCTAACAAAGCGTCCCCACTAATACACAGTATGCTTCGTATTTAGCAGCAATTTATCGGGATCAGCGTCATAAGCTGTAGTTAAGAGGATGAATATTACGTCAAACAGCAGATATTCTACCTTATAGAATTCTACAGGATATTGTTTATTAAAAATAGGAATGTTTTAGCATGAAACCAATATTGCAGAGGTGAAACAATATGGCTTAAACAGGTTATAGCCTGAGAACTGGTCATTAGAGTAGAAGTTAATTATGGCGCTTTGAGAAGAAGCAATGACAGTAATTAAAGTTTTACAGAATACAGGGTTAACATTTACCATCATATAGTGTTGAGTTAAAAGATGTCTAATTCCTCTTTTGGCAATGAATTAATTTAGAATTCACTGAACCAAACTAACTTTTCAGCTCTTATATCTCTCTCTAGATTTTTGGGAACCTAATTAGAGCAGTCTATGTAGCAAAAAAGAGAGTTTTATTGACTCTCTACTTCAATAAATGGTTATTTATGTCTGCTAGAAAGCCCCACCATTAACTTCCATATTATAATTTAAGGGGTTTAAACTAAACGCTTGGAACAAAAAAACAATATTGCTATTTATAGTTATAATTAAAATTGGATTAAGAGAAAGTGGGTTGGCTGTTTCGCACGAGATTTTGAATTCAGTATTAATTTTGTTAACGAGCCGGAAACTGCAACTATCTCAGTAGATTCTAAGAAGGTTTATTTTAGTTGAGCGTTAAAATGTCTCAGCGCAGACCCTGACTTCTCTTTTTGCCAAAACAGACCAAAGTACTCGGTTCGCTTCAATAAATTTGCACAATATTCTAGATTTATTACTGGGTCCTGGGAGAAGAAGAGAGAATACGGTTTACTGACAGCCATCTCTATCATTCTATTTTATTTTTTGCGACTTGGGCTAAATTTAGCCAACCTTGTCACACCTAACTTTTTTTTATACACTGAATACTGTCAAAATAATGTGAAGTGATAACTTAACGACTTTTTTCTTACAAAGATCTAACATAAACTTTCTTTAAAGCTGGAGTTTTTACTAAATGTTTAGTTTGGCAACAAGTTTATAGGTTCAGATTTTGTTTGTTTTTTTAAATAAAAAGGTAAATTTTAAGGCAAGCGTCCCAGAAGGCTTCTTGAAATGAATGTTCAGGAAATAATTTCAAAGTAATTTTTTTTTGTCTTATCCCGCGACAAAGGCGTTAAACCATTTTCTATCTGGCAGCCCAATATCTTTCATATGGCGTATTCATGCCTTGTAGTGCCAGGCACTCGTTCAAATGGTTAAAAATCATTACACCGTCATTGCACAATGGGCAAATCGGCGAGTCCCTAATATCTATCTTGTGGAGGTGTGCTTGTAGATAGTCGTGCCCTGTAATTCCTCGGAAGAGCACGACAGACTCTTTTCTTAGGAGGCCGGCAGGTATTTTCTTTTCTAGCAGTGTTGCCCACTGCTTTCCAGCGGCCATTCTCTTGTATTCCATGTGTAATTTCCCCATTATGTGGTTACCTATAACTCTTCTAGCCGATGAGTAAAAACACAATGCGTGGTCGGGCTGATCCCATTGACTTCCCTGTTTCGCAAGGTTATCGGCCTGCTCGTTCCCTGGTAATCCACAATGTGCCAGAATCCACTGGAAAGCCAAGTGCTTCCCTTCTATAATTATCTTTTCAATAATTTCCTGGCACGCTCTTACATCAGCGGAAACTCCACTCTGAGCTCTTGTTACGGCTATTAACGCTGCTTGGGAGTCACTAAGAAAGGCTACTTGGTCCAATTTGCTTTCAACCACGTATCTTAGATCTATCAGGATAGCCCGAATCTCCCCATCGAAATTTGATACCGACGTTCCAACAGGTTCTGAGAATTGGAAGTTGGTACCAAACACTCCAGCTCCCGCATTTTTAGTGGCACCTTCTGCTGAACCGTCGGTACAGATGTAGGTCCAAGGAGGAGATGGATAACATTCTCCAAGCATTTCAAGGGCTAGAGCTCTCAACTCGGTCTCACTGTTGACGCCTTTTTTTACGGGCTCCATGAGATGGGGTCTAACCAAAGGTGTCCTTCTTATTTTCCAGTACGACCCATTGTACAGAGGCTCTCTCCTGCCAAGGGATAAATTATACTTTTGGCGAATAGCATGTATTTGGGTTGAAAATTTCACCTAAGGTTTTTAGCCTTGCGACTTCAGGTGGTCTATCTTTTTCCCAGTAATCAATCCTCAATCTTGCTAATCTCTCTTTTATGTTTAGAGCTGCAATTTCTCGCCGAACAGTTTCAATTTCAACGTAAATTTCAAAGTAAATGCAGAAGACAGAATACCAAGTTTTAACTTAAAGCAGATTTTCATTTTTGTAATATTTTTCTCAACGCCATCTCATCTTCTTGCATAGACGCCATTATACAGTAATTTCTTTTTTGTATTCATTTCTCTCTTTACTTGTTTGGAAATATGAACAAAATAAAGGAAAATACTGCCTTGGTATTGCAGGCCACAATACTCTAAACTAGAAAGGTAAATAGATTATAGCTTTTTTGGTGACTGATTCAATAATGCAAAGGGAAAAAATATTATTGCTAATTTCAATCATATATTTAGTCATATATCTAGGAACTAGTTCCTCGTCAAAACTTGTACTTTTTTAACAATTATAATTTGTTTTACATTGTTAACAATCAAGGTTTGCGAGTCTTCTATCCTGACTAGGTACCGATAGGCTTAAAACAAAAAACTCCTAGCATTATGGACAATTTAAATCAAAAACTATATGTTTTAAAAGTGATATACCATTCACGCATTTGGTAAAAAACTAAAAAGGATAATATACTAAGGAACCCAGTAATGAATAACTAGCACTCTTGAAGCTAGCGCGAACTCGCCAAGAGACTGGGTGTAAATCAATCAACAATATGAAGGGTTCTTCGGCGTTTCAGAGAAACAGGTCTTCACGTCAGAAGGCCGGGACAGGACCGACCTAGTCTACAGACGAGATAGACGATAGATACATCCGCCATTTGACTCTTCGAATTCGCAGCATTACTGGAAATGAGATAAAAATTCTCATCTGACAAATGTTTCAATTACCTGCAGGATTATAAGTAGAAGGTTCAATGAAAATAACGTGATGGCCCGGCACCCGGCTCGCGGACCTCTTCTTACCGCAGTTCACAAAATAGCCAGTCTTCAGTTCGCGCGGGAACATGTGAATTAGACATTGGAAGATTGTAGGCGCCACGGTAGCTGAGCGGTTAGAGGCGAGACCTGCGAAGCTAATATGTATTGCGGTACTGGGTTCGATTCCCCAATCTTTAGGCTTTGGATTTTTTTTAATGGTTAATAAAAGAAATTTACAGTAAAGTATGTTTGCTAGTCGCCTCTGTCCAGGACACCTAATTGGTAGTTGGACGTTAAGCCCCGCCTGAAAAGTGATGTACATCACTCAAAGAACAAACAAATTATATAAACTCGTACATATATAGAACTCCATCAAGAAGGCAGCTGCCTTCTTGCAGTCACCTGGTTATTATAACCTTCAACACATAAGGACCATAATCCTCTTACACAGCATAATTCCATGTTCTTATCAGCCATTGATAAGGGAACCTATCCATGTCGAAAAGCAAATAACCAAAAAAGGGGTTTTGCAGGACAGGCTAAAAATGCAGCTGCAAAGTGACGGGTCTACTCATCACGCCACGAGGGTAAACAAAAGTTTAAGAGGGAGAATATACCCTATTGCCAACGGGTACATCTTTCATCATTGGGAATTAGGTCATCCAATCAAATTGTATGTCAGTCTGACCGTCAGTGGAGCCCTTGCAATTTGTTCTTTTAAAAAAAATATCCCACGGTTTTGAAAATATATGAATAGAAATAATCTAGCACTTGCTGTCAATTATTACAGCGATTAATTCAACTTTACTCTTAAGTGGGTACATCTTTACATTATTTCAATAGAGGTATCTAATATTAGCCATTAATATCTTTCAATAATATTTCTTTATTAAAGTATTTTCATCTGTATTTACATAAGGCTGGACAGGTTGCCAGAAACTTAAAAGTTCAAAATTCTATTAATGGAAAAATTGTCGTGAATTCAAATTGTACGTACACTTGTCAAGTTATCACGCGAGGAAAATCTATAATATTCCTCACTGATTTCATACTAGTGTACAATTTGATTTACTTTGCTGTATAATTAATAAACCGTTCATTTTACACCATTTATGTTGTATTATCTTTTCACAATTACAGCCTCCCTGCTACAGAAACTTGAAGCTACAATTTAGCTCTTCTAATTGCAGATAACCAGGTTAAATAAACAATAAATAGAAATTTTAATAGTAAGTAATCATCTATAATTTCCAGAAGATGGAAAAACATTTTTCTTATTTAATAAACGTTGAATTCATTGTAAAAATTAGTACCAACTTCTCTCAACAGATAGGGGTAGCTCCCTATTCTAAAGAAATTGAAATAAATATGGCAAAATGGGAGAAAAACATGAGAGAAGTAAAATAATAATAGTAAAATTTACAGTATTGGTTGCCTAAACTGGTGAATCGTGAAGAGTAATTCCGATTCTGCATCGCTGTGTTTTACTGGCTGCTACCAGTAGTAAAAACTGTAAACAATAGTATCGTAATTCGATTCTGCAATAGCAGTGTAGAGAGTCGAAAAATCTGTGAATAAGTTACCTGTTAACTGCTGTGGCTAAAGTTAAGCTGGTGTATCGGTAAGCTTGCCGAAAAATTGTTTTATATATCGTAATAATTCACATTAAACTATCAGATAATTTTTGTATCGTAATTATTTTGTAATACATATTCTTGATGATGAAGAAAAGAAGGAAAAATTAATCTTCAGGCTCAAAAGAATGAAACATATCTTTCTCTATTAGTCTCCAGATGGGTTTTCTCTTTTTTTCTGCCAACATATGATTTCCTCGCCCTTTCCGGGACGTCCCTGAACTATGCAAGAAGGATAATATAAGGTTCCTTAATTGAAACTTCTTTGTATATGTAAGATAAGTATGTAGATACTTTCAAATCAAGTTTATATCTATCTGTTGATGAAAATTACATTGTAGCCTTATCATTCCTTTAATGAATTTTATTGTTAAAAGAATTTCCACCGTAGGGTGCCTCATCATCCTAAAATTTGGGTTCATTCTATTTGTAAGCAGTAACATATTTAAATAATTACCTGCTAGTCTATTTACAAGTATGTTAGCTAAATGTTCAAAATTCTTACTCTCCATTTTTTTTCAAAATTCTAGCAATAAAAAAAAAAGAAGTTATTTATGAGGACACCAAGAGCCTGTTCAAATGTAAAGGCCACATACAAATGTATGTACTTTTTAAACCTGTAAAAGATCGTTATAACATTTTTATTTAGCATTTATAACTTTCGATTTGATTCAAGCTTAACTTAATTATAAATTGAAATTGTGGTTTTAACTCTTTGGTAGTGATGAAATAAGAAGGCTTCTAAATGTTAATCTATTACTTTTTTCTTCTTTGATAATGTAAATGTCTCTGAAAAGTAATTTTTTTTTTAATTATAATTTTGGGCTATAAACCATAATATGTTCTACGATGCTTTAAAGACGTGTTAGATACGTCCCGTGGGGCTGCCTTATGTCCACCCCTATTACTATATCTTCAAAGTATGACGTCCCCTTCAAATAAACTAATATAATAGTCCCCTATTGTGTTGCTTTTAGTGTATTAAGTTGGTACGAAAGTTCTGCGTGTTTCAGAGAGTATTTTTTTAAAAATGAATAACTCAACTCATATTCCTTTAATTTAATCGAAAAAAGCACTATTAGCAATAACAAAGAAACTAGTTTATTTATTCCATAAAAAAAATTCGGATCCTCAAGATTCAAGTAATATGACGAATGTAAACTGTAAACAGTTACAGAAATTTATTTGGTTGCGCTACAAAAAAAAAAAGAAAAGATGGTTAGGTGTCTGGGGAATATATGATGAATGAGGCAGAACATCCAACTTCAATTCATTCAATTTTTAGTGTGTGATCTGTGGAACTATGAGGGCACAGTCGTTGTCCATTCAATAGGATCAGACCTCTCTATTGACCAATACGATAGCTGTTATAGGCGTATTTCCGATAGATTTTCTTGATTGCTTGACAATACTACTGTTGATTTCACCTGTTTTCAGAGCATTTATAGTGGTTGTCCACCATACCTGGCTTCAGTTTTTATTTTTTTAAGGGTTTTGGTCAGTGTAGGCTTAGCCTACTTTTTAATAAAGTTCTACTTTATTTTAATGTGAGAACGATGTCGCCAGAATCACACTAACTAGAATTTAATTGAATTGTTTGAATTCCGAGTCTGAAGTAATTAGAAGGATATAGTAGGCATTTCTTGAAGCTCAGCTCTTTCCACCATTTTCTCGAAAACCAAACCAGTTACCTTGAACTTGGTATCCTCAACTTCCATAAATTAGAATTTCAATTTTGTTTTTCTGTGATAATTGATTTTAGGAAGAAAGAAAAATGCCGATTTCAGTCATTATTTTTTTAAATTTTTGCCGAGCATTCAACCTAGAGACTAGATCATCTTCAGAGCATTTGTTATTAACAATTACAATATATTTTTATATTGCTACATGTATGTAAGGTTAGTGTGCCTTCTGTCTGTTTATGTAATTCAGTGTTGTGTCTGTGAATAGAATATCTGAACCACAATAAGCTGCAGTAAGCATTTCACATTAATTTCATTTTTTCTATTCTCGCTTCCGATATTAAGGTTTTGACTGAAAAATGTTCAGCAGGAAATGCGACTTTAAACGATTCTCTTTAAATTTCTTATATGGGGCAATCGCATAAAGAATTCGTCACTTTTATTTGAACTTTTTTTTCTCCAAAAAATTGTTAATGGTTTTATTTTTGAACAGTAGTTTATTTACACAATATCATTTAATCAGTCCGTCAATCAGAAATTATGTTTTTCCCTATTGTTTTTTTGGTTTTGAGGGGGGCGCATCAATTCCCTATTGTGTTATATTTAAAGGGGGCAAAATCTTTCTTCGACAAATCGGCCATGAATATGTTAATTTTCTTGAGATCATGGCCGAACCTTGTTCTTGTACTTTGGCCAAATTGACATTTAACTTCGCAGACTAATTATTTACAGATACAGGAAATTGTAAACAAACAGACCTGTCTCTACCCAATTTTTATTGGCCATAGTACAACAAAATAGTTGCCTTTGTGAAGCACACCAAATGTTGCTCTTGAGAAGAAACTTCTATGAAGTTAAAAGTTAATGCTGTTTATATTACCTGTTTGGAACCATTGCTGTAAATTGCTGCTCAGCAATGTGCACTAACTACTCAGTTGTCCCTAATTTTGAAGGAAATTTTGCAGTTAGTAACTAACCAATGAGACCCTTTTATTAATAAAAAAGAGATATGCTTTGAAGTCCTCCTCCAACATTGTGAAGCTCTCCAAAATAATGACTTCTTTCCCAAATAAAAAGTGATAGGCCTTTGTGTGAATAGGTTATGTGTTCAGGTTTATAGAATAAATCGTGGGCCCCAAATTTTGGCAGTAGTCACTCGTAACAACTCATCCCTCTCTCACAACAGAGAGTCCAACGTAATTAGAACGTGAGGTACGGGAAGTTGTGTATCATTCTTTGGCACACAGTACGATCGCTTCCAGCAAATCTAGATTTCAGTATGTTTGGTACTGGCCAGATATTAAGGGAAGAATCTCGGCCAGTTCAATGATATACTGTAGCACTGAGACTGCCAAAACTGTTCAGGAAACTGTGAGGAATTTTTATTTCAGGTGTAAAGGTAGAATAAGGGCCTTTTGAGGTTCAGGCCATTCGCATTTTTGTTTCCTAGCAACAGTAATAATTTAAGTAGGTAAAAGTTAGACTACGCGCGTTGTGTATGTGTATAAAATTCGATGAAATGAGACAATACCAGCTGTTATGAGTAGCATTAGTTGAATGTGTTAGTAATAAAGATTAGAAATGATAGGCAAAACTTTTTAAAAGGTTTTTGTTCTGTGTGTTTGTGATTAGGAGGGTTTATCACAAGAGAGGCTAGATAATGCCTCTAAATGCACTCGGCTGACCACCACTGAACCACCCACCTAGGTGCACCTGCTGACGTCACAGCTGTCTGTCCTCAATCGTGTTGGCCACTTTACTAAGTCTGTGTTTACAACAGAGAAGTAGGCAGAAGTAGACAGCTTGATCAATTATGCCATTCTCTGCTATTCTTAAGGTTTTAATCAAGATATGTCTCTTTAAACTTAACTTGTACCTTAAGTTTAAGACGTTTCTGTATTTAAATTGTACGCTCTTGCTAGAGTTATAAGTAGATACAAAGTTATCCGCTCTCTAGATCCTCTAGGTGCAAAGCTAGGATATTTTTCATTTCGTTGCACACTATACCATCTTGGCAAAGCTGCGATTTCTCTGGTTAGGACATTTATCTTTCCACTAAAGCACAACTCCTTTCTTTCTTGATTTTGTAAATTTTGCGAACTTCCTATTTGATAGCACACTATGCCTAGAAATGCCTCTTTGATTAACTTTAAGAATACAATATGTCTTCCTTTTATATCTCCCAGCTTTCTTTAATTATGTATGCCTTCATAGGCGCTACGTTAAGCCAAGTGGTTAGAAGCCGGGCCTACCAAACCAGGAACAATTATTTTTTGGGGGGTGCTTCCTCGGGCGATCGCATTGGATACTCTTATTTCGACGAGTTATCATTATGTTGTTGAGTGGATGCCTTATAACTAGATTGGTGGTTATTTAGGAGATTGCCCTCAGAGATAGGTTGTCCTCATTCTTGTTAATGAATCTTATCTTCTAAGGATATAGTTGAATATTTGATATCCAGATACTGTAAGTTATTTTGAAGGCCTTCGGTTGCCTTCAAAACTTATCGTTAACATTGTTGAAAATAAAAGAACACCTTTAAAATTGGAGCCTAATGTGTCTGAATTTAGATTCATCATACTCCCTGAACCGTACCAAAATGAATTTTTCCTAGCAGTGTATTACAGATACTTTTTCAAATAACATTAAGTAAACTATCGATAGATAGTTGGCCATGTAAAAATTTAATAAATTTAGCGAGAGAACTATTTTTGGGAGGTCCTTTTCCCCACTACCGCAGCCATAAATGTTACAAGCAATCCATAGCCGTAGATAATTCAAAAAGTCGATTCTAGTTTTCATTATTGAAAGTGGCAACACTGACTTTGAATAATAAATTATACAAAGAGAAAAAAAAACTTTCTTTTTTTTTTTTTGTTATTAACAATAATCAGTTGATACACCTGTGTACAATAGTTAACTAAATATTTAAGGATTCATCATTTTTCTACTTATTGTGTGGACAGGTTGGCCAATTAATTTCTATAATAGTGGCTCTTCATACATAAATAAGACCTAAAACTGTAACTAGAACTACACGTCGTTAGAAAATTAAGAGTATTGATTGGATTGTGTGCGATTAGGCCCCGCATATCACGATGGCAGTGCACGTGTTAAATTCTCACAAGTTTGCTTTACTGCAGTTCTCCAATTTTTTTTCGACATTTTCTGTAAAGTTGGAATTGTAAAATTATTGTTAGTTGACACATGTAACCAAACTTGCTTTTATACAGTAAAATGTTGTTTTTATGAGAGAAGTGTGGTATTTGAGAGCGTCCATTTTTTTTTTTTTTTTTTCTAGGATGTTAGCTTCCCTTCGGGTATCCCAGCTTAACAACACCTTCAATGATATTTCTAAAATTCACATAATATGTTCCAACGAACTTGCAAGCATCTCAGTCACATGGAACTTTTTAAAAACGTGCCCACACTAAAAACAATACAGTGTTACTTAAGGGAGCCACAATAGAATGACAATACAATGAATTAAGTGAAAAGATAATTTATTGAGCTGTTTGTGGGAAATTAGAAAAGAGAATTGGAAAAAAAGAAGGTTTGATCTATCTAAATTTGATTTAGTTTGAAACCTTATTGTCGGGTCTACCTGATGAGATTTCAAAGATGAACCTATTTTTTTTTTTAGTTGTGATCTGGTTTTAGGCTATACTATACAAGGGCAAAAAACCATTTTTTCGTAAACAGAAAGCCTAAAAACGTTACTTTGTTGTGGGAGACTCAAATTTGAAAAATTCTACTCGATTGTTATACTTAGTCTTACAACGGATAACAGGTAGTACTGTTACTACTGTAACTTGGGAGGTTTTGAATTCCCTTCTCCTATAAGGGAATATTTTTTTGTAAATACCACAGGATAAGCGGCTAGTTCTATTCAAGTAGTGTCGGGCCTGGTTCACTCAATAGCGACATTTAATTCACTTTGTCCACATGGTAGTACGTGAGAGGCATGTCAGACGCGGCCATTTGCAGTGCCATCACGTCGCTTTTAGTACCACTGTTGCCGCCCTGCTAATGTGTTCATGTCGCCTGCTACCTAATTTCATTCTTAACTCTAAAGTTCCGCCAAATATATCAATAACGGTGGAGAGCTGTTCGGATACAGGGAACTAATTGGAACAAAGGCTCACCATTTCTTTCTTTCTTTTTGAGAAGTCACTTCTTCGCATGTAATTTATCTGTTACAGAAAAGAGAAAGCATTCCTGTGGAGCAGTGTACCGTAACTTTCTTTCCACACTTAGCACGCCAAATTCTATATATTTCATCAAGTCTAGCACTAAACGTTTTCATTTAATAACAGATGATCACGCAATTTCAAAAGATTAGGAACATATTTATACCCTCTAATGTAGTTATTTTTCTTTGACGTAGAATTCTTTTTGATTTCACAAAAACTCAGGTGTTGAATGCAACACTGATGCGTGCTTCGGAATCCTTTTCTTCAGGTGTTATTTCCTCTCTTTTTTATGGTGCTGTGGACCAACAAATGTCCACTGAGCTTTTCATTACATAGCTGCTCCAGGTATACCGTTCACCTAAAGACCGAAGATTAGCCTCACTATGTACTCACAAGAGTTGAGGCGACATCAATGGTCAGATTCCGTCCAATGACTGAAAAAGCTGAAGGGCTGAATGCCTGCAAGTACGAAAACTGGACAATAATATCTTAAGAGTACGTCCATAATTTCTCAAGATAGCAGCACTATATAGGTGGGTACTTGTAAAATATGATGGTGGACTTCCGTACAAACTAAGAGTTTTGTAGATTTTTTTAGTTAAAGGAAGTATTATCTCAGAATTCAATTTTCTTAGTACAGTCGAGCCTCCCATAAAGGACACCTCTCATTAGCGACCACCTCTACTTACGGACAGTTTTTGGATTTCCCCGTTTTACCCCTATATACACTTTCTATATAAAAGAACCTCCGTCTAACGGACACTCTACATAACGACCGCGGACATTGATTTTGGGGAACGAATTAAATGTTTCACCTCCCACCAACCACCACCTTATTATTAAAAGTTCGTTTGACGCGGTGATCAAAATAATTATCCCCTCTCAAGTTTTTGTTTTTTTTTTCTGGTTTTTCCTAAAGTTTCCTATATAAGCTCCATACATTTTGTACCATTTTAATCATTTTTCAATATAACTTTGGACGAACAATATTATTTTTTCCGATATGTCTCTCAAACGAAAGTGGTTAACTGTAGAAGAGAAAATAAATGTGTTGGAAGATTTTGCAAAAACCAAATCGAGCCATCGTCAACTTGCCGAAAGGTTTGTTCTATTTTTCTAATAATAGATGATAGTATGAAGATAATTTTACCATAAATTATTATTGTTATGAATAAATGTGATGATTATTATAAAAATTATTAAATAAGTCAATAATATGGTAGTTTTTTGATAAATTTTTTGGATAATTAAGAGAAATTTGATGCATATCATATAGCTAAATAATTATGCAATTATGCACGTTTTTAAATCTATTAATAATAAACAATTTTTAATTAGATGTTTGGAAAATAAAACCATAGTTTTTCATTATGAAACTTGCCAACCTCCTTCTATCGACCACCTCCAAACAGCGGCCACTTTGCTTTCCCTCGCCAGTGTACTTTATTGAGAGGTTCGAATGTATTTAGTTTATTTTTTCTCTGCTTCTTACGTGCCATTATTGATTACTGTACTACCTTTATTTCTATATAGAATAAGGAACAAATATAAAACAAAATTTTCAAATTTGATTTATCCGACTTTTAAAAAAACAAAGGAAGGTAATTCCTATGTTTCCAGGCAGGATTTACTGTCAACTATTAAATTAGGTATTGTGAATGGTGGCGACTAGAAAACGTACTTTTTTGTAAAGTTCTCACTGTAAACAATAATTAAAATCCAAGGCCTAAGACCGGGAATCGAACCAAGTACCACAATCCATCTTAGCTTTGCAGGTCTCGCTCGGCTACCGTGGCGCCTCTAAAAATTCTATTATGAATACTAATAATGTTAGATTTTTACATACTGTACAATCAAAATTAAATTTGGTTCAAATATTTCTTGTTTAAAGAGTATTTGTTAGTTATTTCCTTGAGTATAGCAGTGTACACACCAGGTTTGCTCATTTTAATGTATAGTGTGCATGCTTTTTAGACAAGGAATGGTAGAGCGTATTCGTTGAAGATCTATTGACGTGTAGGAGCAGGCAGCCTAATAGACATGCATTAGGCAGACGACGAGCCCCCTCTTGTTCTGCGGGCTCTCTCAGCAATTTGCCATCCCTTTCACACAGCCGCCATCTACCGTTCCAAACTTCTCCAGCTAATCTAATAGGGTCTCCCCCTTTAGCTAGCTACACAGAGGCTGCTGTACTTACTTCAATACACTCAACCGAGCCACTTTTATTGTCATCGTACTAAACTAATTACTAACTGTCTCGATACAGTCTTTCACTATAGGCAAGAGCCTAGCACTGCCATCGGGGTGAATTGTTTTACCGGGAAGTATATGTTTTTAAAGATTTAGTTGGCGTTGTAACAATAGCTTGACTGGAACTGGCAGAATTCTCGGTTTCCTTCATACTTTTTCCAAAACTTGTAACTTTTAAATTTGTTAATTTGTTTTCTATTTTATTATGATGGAAATTTTTAACTTTATTTTAAAAAACAACCAGTAAATATACTCTAGATCAGCGTTTTTCCCAACCTTTTTTGGCTCACGTACCACTTGGTAGTACATCATGCTAAATTGTACTACTTCGTAGAAATGATTGAATTTCGTGAAATTTGTTATTCCGAGTGTGTTATTTTATTATTATTATCTTTATTTGTGTAGAGATACAATGTATCTGTTACAAAGGAGTTCAAGTTCACTTTATAAACTTTGTAAAGCTTAAGATCTTAGTTTTAAAACTTTTTTTAAATAATTAAAAATTGCGTACATATTTTTCTTTTCAAAACTATTAATTAATTTACAAAGTTCTTATTTAGGATTATTATATTTGTGCCCAAATCTTCTAAATTAATTTCTTTAAATCATTCAACTACCTGTAAGTACCAATTAAATTTAATGTTGCTTGGTTAGAGCTTACTCATGACAATCAAGTCTCTTTAAGCAGATCTTTACATAGTTATCATTTAAGTTCTGTCACATGATAATTCTATTAAATTTTCTTTATCTTTTATCGATAATGATGTAGTTTTTCCTAAATTTTCTTTATAGAAGGGGGTTTGAAATCCAAATATCATTTGTGTTTTCTGTTTTTGGAAAATACTCCATGAAAGACAATTTTAATCCTGTTAAATGTGCAATTATATTTTCTCGTATATCTTGAGACAGACCAACCTTATTACTGTACATATTAACAACTTTACTGCGTAATATTATTAATTAAACTAATTTTTATGTATTATAGGAAACAACGTTTCTATGATATTTTTATGATTTAATTTTTTATGTCCGCCATTACTGATTATTTTTCGTGTACCACCAACCAGCAACTCGCGTACCACAGGTTGGGAAACGCTGCTCTAGGTGTCTTGAGGGACACGAGAGAAGACATCCCCCATTTCCTACAATTATTCAACTTCATCTAGCTACTGAGCACTGAGTTTACCTTTTAGTCGCGGAGGCCAACGGCTTATCAGTCTAACTAGAAAATTCGTCTGGAATAGTTTGTTTGGATTTAAAAAAAAAAAATGTTTATCAAAGCTACAGTTTTTTGCTGAAATAATAGACCGTTAATTAAGACTAATAATAACAGTATTTTATGAAGTTTCAGCTGAAACTCACCAATCAGCAATGTGGCTTTACTGAAACAATTTTTCAGTATTCGTGCGTAACTAATTTTTTTGTTTTTTGGTTGTGATTTTTATTATTTAAAAAACCCTGAAAACTACAAAGTATTTTAGGTTTAACACTCATCAGTGTTCCCAAATCATTAATACCTTTTAATTACTTGTTAGAATTATAATTTTAGAAAGAAAGATATGAATTTTACCCTACAAAATACTTGCTTGCTATGTTCGCTAAAGAAGGGGCTGACGATTTGTTTCATTTTCATCTTTGAATGCCCAAAATTTTTCTGTTCAAAGAGTTTATAAAATAATAATATTGTTTATTGATAATTTTATATAAATAGAATAATATTATTTGTATATAATTACAAACAATATAGGCATGGACATCAGTCCGTCAGGCCGAGATGTTGCGAGTACTAAAACAAAAGTCTCCCTGAATATAAAACAATAAAGTAATACTAATTCTTCTAAATTAAAGCTTACTTCAATAATTGAACACCAAAAACAATTCCCTCCTCTACTTTAGTGCTAATATTGTATAATTGTATAATGCCTGCCAGTGGTTACCATTGAGACACAATAGAAACTGAGCCCTGAGCCATTACATCCATCCCAAAGTATTTCCACCGAAAACCACTCAGAACTGGGACAAACGGCAATAAAATGATAAGTATCCTCTATAGACACACTTATGCCGATCAGCTGTCCGGGGGTCACAGTGTAATTTAATGATAACACCTCTCATCTAATCTTCATTATAAGGAACATGCACCTTAGCTTATTCTCATCACAGACTTCTTGTAAACTTGGAGCTTTGTAAATTTTATAAAGTTTTGATTCAGCCAGAGTTAATAATATTTAGTTCAATATGTAATTAGGGTTTTTATGCCCCAAATGACTGTTTCGAAAGATTTGGATAAAATTGATAACATACACTGAGTAAAAAAAGTCTCTGCACACAAAGTTTTTTATCTGATATTGTTCAAATTTATTTATTTCAATAACTGGTGGGGCCACCTTTGTTTCGAATTACTTCTCTCAAACGATTCTGCATTGAGCTGACCAACCTTTTCGTCAATTCGGGCGTTAGTTTCAGCCATTCTTCTTTTAAAAGGGATTTCAGCTCTTCTCTGTTTTTTATCTTGACTTTTCTGATTTGACGTCCCAATTCATCCGAAAGGTGCTCAATCGGGTTCAAGTCTGGAGATTGAGGAGGGGTTCTGAGCAGACGGAGGGCATGATATAATAGCCATTCTTGAACTTTTTTAGCTTTATGCTTGGGGTCGTTGTCGTGTTGAAATAAAAAAGTGCGTTCTAAATTAAATTTCTGCGCGCTTACCTTCAAATTTTCCTTTAAAATATCCATATAAACATATTGGTCCATTATTCCGTTAATCACATGTAGATTTCCGGCACCACAAGCACTCATACACCCCCACACTAACACGTTACCACCCCCGTGTTTAACAGTAGCGACTAAATTTTTTGTTTTTAAATGTTCATTTGTTTTTCTCCAGACTTTTCCTCTCCCATCTGACCCAAGAACATTAAATTTACTTTCGTCTGAGAAAATTACGCGTTCCCAAAATGAAAATGGCTTATTGATATGCTCTTTAGCAAATTCCAGTCGAAGGCGCTGATTTTTTTTACTAATATAGGGCTTCTTCCTTGGAACTGGCCCATGATATCCCCATTTTTTTAGACAGTTCCTAATGGTCTGGGGGGTAACATTAACATTGTAGCCACTATGGATCATTCCAGCAAGTTCAACGGCACTGGTTTGGGGTTCTAGTTCAACAGACCTCACTAGTGCCCGTACATGATTTGATTCAAGTTTAGAAGGACGACCAGAACGGCACCGATTTCTCACAGAACCCAGCTCTTGAAATCTTTTGACAATATATCTTACACTGGAGAACCCTAAGTTGACCATTTCTCCTATTCTTCTATAAGTATGTCCCTTTTTTCTCAAATTTACAATAAGTTCGCGGATTTCATTAGAAACTTCCATTTTATAAGAGTTAAGTTTCAAAATAGCGCACACAATAACTGGGAACGTTTCATACAAAATACTAACACTAAAAAAAATAGATAAATCTGAGACAAAAGTGACCTTTCATCTTTATTTTGATTTTATTCAACTGTGTGCAGAGACTTTTTTTGTTTATGTATTCTGGTTTATTTTTGTTATTTATTAATTATTTTTTTCAGTTATATTCTATTGATATTTCACTTATATATCAACAAACTAGATTAATTTCTGTTTTAAACAACATATACTTTATTCTCGTTATCCCATCATTAACACTATTTTAAGTACTGCGAAAAATTCTTTTATGGATGTGCAGAGACTTTTTTTACTGAGTGTAGTTAAACTTAATAATATTTTTTTAGTATAGTCTCATATGTCTAAAAGAAAGAAAATTATGTTTAAACTATTCGGCCTAATTATAAGATGAATGTTTCATTTCAATTTCTTGGTTTTTAAATTTTTCGTAGTAGAAAGTTGATTTAAAATAGTAAGTTTAATTTTTTACTTATTTATTTGTGTAGTTATTTTAATTTCAAACCCTTTTATTGGTTTTATGTTTTGTGTTCTTATTTTATAGTTATCTATTTCTGTTTTAATCTTTGTAAGTATAGTGATCTCAACTCCTTGCCATAAAGATGTAATACTTTTATGCAAATAAAGTGATTAATTGAATTATAGCTAAACAGCTACGATATCCGCTCACTAAAATCCAACCATTTCAACTTATTGTTCGCATTGCCTTAAGAAGATTTAATTCCGTTAGATTGTTGATTTAAACTGTATATGTTTTTAAGTGGATGCATAAGTGGATGAGTAGGCTTGCAGGTAGGCGAACTTGCTGCTCTCCAATTTGAATTTGTATGCCCTGCATGGATTAAGCATTCAAAAGAAAAAAAAGAAAAAGACAAATAAGGTAGATTATATTCGATTATACTACGCATGAAATGTTCCATTGTTCTAAAGTGTCTTTTTGAAACTGCCAGAATTAGTACTTCCTTTTGTGAAACACAAGTCTTTCATCTACACCAATTAATTTCTGTCAACTTTTTTATTTATGAAATTTACAGAAATAAAATAATAAAATCAAAAAGAACATGAAGATGTAACTGCTTGAAATTATGTCGCAGGAGAAGTCCACCAATAATTGAAAAAGTTGTATTACTTATTTATTATTTATTAAATTAATTACAATTATATTTATTTTTATTAATAAAACTTAGAAGAAAATAAAATAAAGAAGACAGCAATGCAGTCGTAAGGAAAAGAAAAGCGATAAGGGTTTTTACTTTTTGATCAAGATTTACAAATTACTCTTTCCAATAGTTCGTCAATAGTAACCAAACTTTCCCATTTAATAATTTTATGATTTCATGAACAGAAATATTATTTTTCTTAATAACAATCATTTTGTTTCCTTCATATCTTGGACAATCAAAATATGGCAAAATGACTCTACTTTATACGGGCTGCATAAGAGACATTCAGTTTTAATTGAGCCATTACTTAAATCTTATATTTACCAGAAATATATCACAGTTCAAATAATGTTTTGTACCCCAGATTCAAATGAAGCATTATTTTCTATAATACAGGTCTGTACATTGTACCATCTCGTTTCACATTAAAAGTAGTGCTTTATTTTTTGATTATAAATCTACGTAATTATACTACGCAGAAAGTATATCTCCGCAGTGGAAGCCGTTAGAGTCGTTGATATCCGAACGGCCTTGCCTTTCTGCAGAACCGGCTACACGTCACCATGAGGAAGTGCTTCTAGTTTGCCTTGATAATCACCGTAGAATTCCGTTTCATTCGCAATTGCAGCAGTCGCTTCAATCAGTAACACTTTTGCAGTTTGTAATTATTTTTTTTGATTTTTGTTTACAATTCTACTCGAATATTACCTCTTCTCACTCATAGTACGTGGAAGTATTGGCAAGCTAGTTTCGAAATGGAGAATTATCGAGACATGCATGTTTGAGATCTACCACCTACTTGCTCGAATTTTTCGATTATTTAATTTAAGTAAGAGTTAAATTTTTTGCAACTTAGAATTTATCTTTTTATGTTTAACATATCTACATAGATTTAATTGTTATTTAGCCAGAAGTCGTTTTTTGAGTGCTGCAGTAACTTGAAGTTACTTTAGGTTGAGCGCTTGCAGACGGCTTTAAAGTAAAATACTAACTTTAGCCCGGGCAATTAACAAATTCGGGACATCCAATTATAAATTAAATTCTTTCAGAAATTTGATCTACAAGTAGAAAGGTTTCTGCCGAAATTTTATGGCCAGAAACGAATGTGAAAAGTAATTATGCTGTTAAACCTCTCTACGATTCTTAGTGTTTGATACCCCATACACACATATTCTAGATTTTTTTTGTATGTACTGCAGTGACATTAAGTGTGGGTGGTGATACTTGCATTTGGCTTGTTGAAAGCTTGGAGTTGAACGTTGATACTGGAATTCGCTAGTAGATAAAGAAGTTAAGGAGGAGACAGCTGGAAGAGATAAGAACATGATGGCCTGCTATGTATCACGAGCCGCGCCAGCCAGCAGCAAGCAGCGTGGCCAGAATTTTGTGGCGTGGAATGGTACTGGCTAAACGAAGCGTTATAGATAAAACTGGCTTGGCTCATAAAACGCAACGATCTGAAAGGAAGGCTAAGAGCTCCGCGGCGAAGTGTGTTGGCCCCAGGATACTGGTAAATCTTCTGCCAAGTACCTCCTTTTTGGACAATCTCTCTCTCTAAGAAGAACTCCTTAAGTGATAACGTTCTGGCATGAAATACTTTTTACTACAAAATCTGTAGTTACGGACTTTGGATTCTTATTAAATCAATTATTCTCCATTTTAATGACAAAATTTAGCCAAATTCCAATTAAAACTAAAGATTTACTCATACCATTTGCGATGACCTTAGTAAAATAAGGAAATAAAGTAATCGCTAATTTTTCTTAAGGCAACTTAACCTCCTACCACTAGATTACGGCGAACGGAAGCCTATTAATTAATAAAACTGAGTAAAAATTTGGGACTCGAACTGGGGACCTCGAGCTGCACTAAACCAGCCCCTGAACTTGCCTAACGTATTTAATTTATTAAATGATCACAAATTGTTTGGTTAAATCTTTAAGCTGTCGCAATTAGTTATATTACTAATTTAGTCGTAAGAATTAAAAAAATTAGTTATAAATAAAAGTTTGCCCAATTCAGTTTAGCTGCATCATGAAGCTACCTTACAATAAAGTTGTTCTTCAAATATAAAGTAACATCTAAAAAATCCCTTTAAAAACAATTGTAAAGAGGAGATCGTAATATCATTTATCCATTGCCTCTCACCTACAGCATCCCATAAAATAGATTTTCCCTGGAAAGTGATGAAAAACATCCGAAGTGAAATTGAAACACAAATCTTGCTTTTACAATAAATAATTCCCATCTTTTGCATTGCCACTTACATCACACAGTGTTGTCTGTGACTAAAAAAGAAAAGCTCTGGGTGCCAATCACTTCAGATGTTGACGCCCCTTAAAATTACAATTATATAATAAATATTTAATTCCATTTTACCGCCATAAATCAGAAGAAACTATACAAAGCACAGAAATGGCACGTTAGAGGAGTTCTTGAAAGGCCCTTCCAAGGGAGTTTCCCTAAAATGATTTTTTATGGAACAAAGTTACAATCAAAAGCTATTAGTTTTTCATAAGTAATAATAATAATAGTGTTTTATTTACTTCAAATGATTCAAAGATAAAATAAAAGTGAAAAAAGAACACTTTTCAGCATGGATAAAAATCCGTCTGCCGAGTTGTTACATCAAAAACACAACAAAATAATACATCAACGGTAGTATGTTACAACAAAGTAATTTATAAAATTAACCAAAAAATAAATTAACAATTCACTGAAATTCCTCCATAATCAGTCTTCTATACAACAGCGCTGCCTTTAAGTATTTATATAAGTGGTCCCAATTTTTCCCATCAAGAAAAAGAATGACGTCTTCCTGTGCTAACTTTTTCTCTCCCAGATATTGCAATCTATAAGGATGGGGCAGATCCCAATAAAGTGGAAAATGTCTTCAATCTCAGGATAGATTACACAGGGTACACTCTTGCCTAGACTCCGTACTAAAAGGCCTGTATTAGTTAAGATACAAAGATTCAGATCTGGCCTGCATGATAAGTTGTGCCTCAGAAAATGTCCAAGTTTTTCATAAGTATTATTATACTTAGTACAAAGTCTTGAGTTGGAATGATTTTTAAATAATACTACGGAAAACTAGAAATCTCCTGGGAATTCACTAGTTTTTTGCAATTATCTTCTAACTGAACTTCAGCAATTCATTCCTTGCAGAAATTTAGGCTCTTCTTTACAATGACTTTGTTGAGAATAGCCAGCTTTTATTATTTATAAACTGGTTATAATCACATACACTCTGTATTCAAATACGATTAGTAACTAGTCGTAAACACATTACATGGTCTTTAAAAGAATGCTATGAACTCTAGTGGCTGAATATCTAACTAATGACTGTTAAGGGACTGCAAATATTTTATTTCAGAGGTTGATTGAATTTGATAACCACTTTAAAAAAAATTCTCTTTCACAGTGTGAACATTGAAAACTTATTCTAATTAGGATTGGGTTCCAGTTTTTGCTTTCTCATTGAAATTCTTGAGTATTTACAAAAATATTGAAACAAATATGATTAATATAAAATATTTTTGTATTACATCTTAGCCAATTAAGGCCGAAAGTGGAAACGTGGATGGGTTTTGCTTTTGTAAGACCTTGAAGATATTTTCCGTGAGTCCTAAATTACTTCATAATAAATGTACTTTGATTCTTACCACATTGATTTAAATCTAGACTTTTATTTGCTACATTTTACCTGGGTGATGATTTTAGTTGACCTTGGGTAGATGTTGTTTCCTTCAACAGTACAGTTTTAATGCAATGAACCTGCTGTAGTATTGAAACTATTAACGTTTAGTAAAAAAAAAATCCATTTTGAAGAATTAGTTTCAATTCGAACGCAGTGAACTGTAGAAAGAAAAATGATATATAAGTGTTCACACCAGACTGGGTCTGCCGGAACTAATTAATTTGGTGTTACAATTAGCAGTGTGGATATTAGAAGCAATAGTATAGGGAGCACTTGTAGTGGGCCAGAGGGTGACCCAGCCGCAAGAATCGATAAGCAGTGACGAGGCCACGGACTCGTTAGAACTAGCCTCGTTGCTACAGATCTACTTGGCTCGTATAGCTGCCCGGAGTCCAGGGCTGTCCATCACATCTTGACAGTCCTGCAAATAGATATTGGCAGAGTTCTCTGTGAAATTATAATCACTTAGATGCCCTCAAGTCAGTTTAATGTACAGATTTTTATCCTTTTCATGACCTTTAAACTACCACATTTAGTATCATGTTCAAATCTGACAACTTATTTTAGTTGCCCTTAACCCTGACTAGAAATTATGAGTCCTGCCAAGTGTGGGGAAACATTAATAAGCACGTGTGAAATTTTCCAAAACCAAATTTACAATGTTCCATATGGTACAATGCTGCAAATGGTGCAACTGAAATAGGATCCACCTAGATGGGTTCTCGCATTAAATGAAAAATTACATACAAATACATACAATAATTACTAGCGCACACGAGAGAGCAATGTTCAGCCCCAATGTTCATGAAATCGAAAGAAAATAGTATATTTAATTTATATAATAGTATTATATAGAATGTAAATAATAATTAATAAATAATACCACCAGTATTTAGATATAACCAGCACGGAAGGGCAGATGTTTGAGAGAATTGATCGAAGATAAATGTGTAAGAAATTACCCTAGTTGGACATTCCAAAGTTAACAATTTTAAAAATGGTTAACAAAATCATAATTTGACCAAAATGTTAAACTAACCGTGGTAAATGAGTGAAAAAGAAATTAAGTTTATATCTGAAATGGTTTAGAAAGATATGGCCGTCCAAAATCTCAGAAAACTGGCATTTTTCTTTGTTTTAAGTCTACTTGATTTCTTATTACTTCTTGAAACTTCAGTTAAAGAGTCATGCTGTGAACCTAATAAAATAATTTTAGGTGACAATATTGAGTGTGCTTTTACAATTATAGACATTGCCTTTTGTATATTTTTTTGATCATTAATGGTTACAAAACACTGACCGTTCATTCTCTCGATTTTAGTAAACTAAACATCCTATCAGAACAGCAACAAGCTAGGCTGGATGAGTTTATAGTGTATAAGCAGATGTTTGTTTACATTAGTTTTAAAGATCTTGATCAAAGACTTAGCAAATCAAAAAAGGTCGGAGAAATGTTTTAGAAATAAGTAAAGCTGAAATATATACGTACAATAAAAGTATCAAGTATCTCCATTACACAAATTAAAACATATATTATGATTTATTATTGTTTATATTTTGAATTACCTAGCGGCACACCGAAATGATTAAGGGTCTCTAAATAATCTTACCTTGGTCCTGCCATAAATTGCATTCAGTGCATTTAGCTTTACTGGCCACCACTTCATGCCAGAAAGTTTGCATTTCAGAGTTATCTGCATTACCAGAACACCCTAAATCGTAAATTCTTTCTTACATAAACCAATTGCGTTTCAAGTTTAATCAAAAACTCGTAGAAGCTATTTTCTAAAAATAGAAACATTCAAATTCATGTTTCTGTAAAACCGGTAACCAACATTTTTTTTTTAATTTGAAAATGCTAACAACCCTTCTATTTTTTCTTTTTACATTTTAGACTCGTACATCGTTCTGACGTAATACTTTGTATTGGCTGTACACTTATAGCCTATGGTTGGTTTTCAGTGCGTACAATCCACATAGATTTTTTTTTTACATCAGTAAAGTCGCATTTCTTAATGGATTTTGGGTCGAAACCTGCGTTTCTGAAGTGAAAAATAGTACCAAACGGATTACTACATTTACGGTAACTTCGAGGGTACGCCACTTCTTGCCTGATCTAGACTTGACTTAATACAGTAGTTGGTTAAAAATCAGCTTACAATTTAACAGCATTTACTTTTGATGGCGCAAAGCCAAAGGATATAGAGTTCCTGTATCACAAACGGATACTCCAAATCTGGACAGCCCTTAAAGCATTGCTTAAAGCCAATACTTTAAATTGCAAACTGGTTTAAGATTTGCCACATAAATTTTGAACTGCAACAGTTATGATATGAAATACAAGTTACAGTCGGTTTGTCTAGTTGTCTATCAGTAATTAGATTGGTTATTGTAAAGAAGGATCTAGGCTAGTGGGCAAGCCAGCCCGCAGTTAACTATTCTTCTATTTGATACAGTCAGGCCTAGAATTAGAGGAAGGCTCTATTTATTTAATAATGTGTGGACTGTAATAGCGCGAGCATGTGCGTACGGACAGCATCCTTTGTGCGTCTTCACTGCAGGCAAGCTGATCAGGGTGACTTCCACGCACGTACCTGCATTCCGATCCAACTCAAACTGTCACTTGCTGCTTAGCTTCTTGTATACGTTCTCCGCAACCCTCCTGATAAATTCAGTAATGGATTTTGAAACCGACTACCGAAATTTAACGTGCTCACTCAAATTAAATCAATACAAAAATGTGTAAGAATATGTTCCGTATAAGAAAGAATAATTAAAGTAAAAAGTATCAAGAGAAAGAATACATTAAAGCGAACAAATATTGGTGTAAAACATTCAAAAGATAGAACAATTATGTGCTAATATCGTACAAATTAGTTAGAAAGAACTGAGTGCAAGTATAATTGCAATATGAGAAATAATAATTCAAGTGAAAAACAATATATCTAGAGGGAAAAAACTCTAAATTTAATATATTAAAACAAAATCGAAAGTTAGGGCAAACAGGTTCTAATTATAAAAGTTAATGAGAAATAACTAAGGGAAAGAATAATTAAGATGAAAAACAAAATATCAAAAGGAAGAAAAGTTCAAAGTGATTATGTACGTATGCGCTTTTCCAAACCAAATAAAAGCAAAAACTAAGTGAAAGAGTAATTTTAGGTGTAAAAACCTAAATTCAGAGTATCTTATTTTAATAAGAATACGACTAATTTGAAACATCATATGAATCTGAAAGGGTTTTGAGGAGGATAGGTCCTCCTTTACCAATTGGTAACCATCCAGGTGTCATAATCTACCTTGAATAAGAACATCACAGTCAATTTGGTAAGTGTCTTGGAATGTCCACGATTTAACTTCCTGCAACTTTTAGGTTTACAAGTTATTCTGCTTACACCAAGCGCTAAAAAAATACTTTGCTTTGAGGACCTCAAATAGCATGTACGAGGTCTGTAAATTAAGTAATGAGACTGATTTTTTAAAAAAAAATTATCCAAAAAGAATTACAATTCTATATTGTCACCTTCAAAATAACTTCCTTCTGAAGCCACAGCGCTGGAGACGTTTCTTCTACTTCTCAAAGCAGTGCTCGAACTCCGATACCGGAATAGCTTTCAACTGGTTGGTTACAGCCGTTTGAATGTTTTTGACTTCCCCAAATGAGTTCCCTTGAGGTGATTTTTCAACTTAGGGAAGAGAAAAAAGTCACAAGGACTCAAGCCAGGCGAATAAGGAGGCTGAGGAGCCACAGGAATGTTTTCACTGGCCAAAAACTCTGGTTTATTGAAATTGCTGTGTGACAAGGAGCATTATTGTGATGCAACGAACCACTTGTTCTTGATGTTTGGTCTTACACGAATGACCCCTTTTTCGAAGTTTTTTCAAGAACCTCTCGGTATAAAAGTGTTAATTGACCGTTTGACCTTGAGGTAGAAACTCTTTGTGGACGATTCCGTGGATATCGAAAAAACAAATCAGCATGCATTAAGATCTTCGACTTCGCCATCCTTGCTTTTTTAGGCCTTGGAGAGGTTGAAGTGTGCCACTCCATGCTCTGGCGCTTGGTTTCTGGGTCGTACTCAAACATCGTATTTTCGATGCAAACTAAAAATTTAGAAGGCTGCACGAAACTCTTTTAAGGGGGAAAAAACCAGATATTTAATCATATTATGCAATGATATGCAACCTAGAGTAAAAAGAAAGTTGACATTTTCTCTTATCAAAAGTATGGCGTAAGTTGATACTGCAGATAGACGCTGTTGTAGGGTTTCCTGTAAACGTGAGTTAATTTTATTAGACTTAAGAATCACCTTAAAAGCATGAGACATGGTGTCAAGAACTATAGTCAGGACAAATAATGCCTTAAGTCTATGATTAAATTAAAACTACAAACTAGTAGGGTGTAAACTTTACTATAGTTTATAGTCTGTGATAATTTCAATTAGGTTAAGTCAAGTAAGTTCCTGACTGAAATAACTAGAGGACTGAATTCTTCAGAAGAAAATTTATGTATATAATAGCTTTTTGGGGGTTAAAAATATGTTTAATTAAGAGATAGAACGTCTGACGTCTGTATAACCCTATGCTGCTGGCAAGTGGGACTTAGAGCTTGGAGTTTTGGGTAAATTTTACTTTGTCGCTTTTGTTCCTGTACTGTTTGTTCAGCGGTTACGTTGGCTAGTGAAAGGCTGGTATCAAACTGCTCACAGAGATATCTACAGCTGGGCAGCTGGCTAGTGAACGTTTTTACGAATTTATAAGTTCCAGAATAAGGTGTTTTAGAGTAGTTACTTTACAAAATCATCTCTAAAGAACAAACTTGTGCGTGATAACAAATCCTGGTGTTCATAAAACATTCCTAGTGCTTTGCGTAGATGATCCATGTATTGAAATTTCTGTAGCAACCATTTTATTTATTTGTTCAACGGCTTTAATTAGAAATTTCTAAAGATAATCGCAGAGATCGTCCTTCGCCTGTCTCTGTTACTCTGGCATTAAAGTTTTCACGTAAATCTCTCTCTTTAGTTCCAAGGAAGGATTAAAACCCAATTTGCGCTACCCAGATGAGCTGGCAGTGCTGATTATATATTATGGTTCTACTTTTTGACGATGGTGTCGTCCTGTAGCGGCTAAATTCTACGGTATTTGCCACTATCAAGCGTTGTCGCTGACTTTTCATGATATGAAGAGAGGCAAGTATATATTGTCGAGAATGAATATTTCAGAAAATGATAGGCTATATTTTTAATTTTAGCATTAATTTTGATATGCTTAACAATAACATTTCAATTAAGAACCATTTTATTCTTTCTATAATACCTCTATAGGTAATTTAATGATGTGGAAATTAAACCAGTAATTAAAAAGTAAAAAAATAAAATAAACTGGGACTTGTCAGAAGCGACCTACGCGCTTATATTTCTAAATACGTCGCGTTCGGCCGGCATGCCAATTTGATGACGCAATACGTTGAATAAGACCAACGGAGCAATGGTTTTGTAAGGAAAGGAGTTGTAGTCAAGCAGTCTGCTGGGATTCGACCGCTCTTCAACCTTGCAGTCGAGGTCACATTGCAATTTTTAATCAACGCTGCAAGTACGATACTAATCCTAATCATCGTTTAAAGCAATTTCAAATGCATCTTACTTAGGCCATTAGAGTAAGTACTGTTTTCGTGCAGATCTTTCATTTTGTGTATTGATAGAAATAAACGTTTGTGGTCCCTTGAATGTGAAAATGTTGGTTTTTACAGATTAGGATGGTGTTTAATCTGGGAATAACCTCTTCACTAAGTAGATTTTTCAGTTTTTCGTTCCCTTATTCTTTTTCCCAATCTATCACTTTTATTTGAAACATATTTTCAGATAGTAAATTAATTTTATAGATTACTGTAGGACAGGAGTGGTATTTGCCATTCCTCGACCATTTTAGTCCATTGCAAGCTCGAACCACTTGCATAATATTAATACGATTTGAAATTCAGTTTGTTGAGAGTTGATCTTGAAAAAATGTCTTTGTTTTTTGGTACGGATGTGTGCCCTTATCAATGGCCGGTATGAAACGAAGGATTGCTACGAAGTGTGATTCATGTGTTTTACTCTGTTTTGGTGAATTTAATGGCGGCTGTTGACATTGTCCTCATAATGAAGGGCTAACGCCACCCATGTTAGTTAGATCCATAAAGCTAGGGCCTTAAGAATTCTAGCCAGTACAAGTGCAATAAACTTAAGGCTAGATTTGACCTTCTTAAAAACAAGACTTTCAAACCTACCTACGAACAACCATTCATTTAAATTGATTTAGATGATTACAAATATCAATCTTTCGGAATATACTTAAGTATGCTATATAACTATATAACGAACACTCACACAATTTACATACTAAGTAGAAGACGATAAATTTGCTGTCATTCCTAGCTTTGCAAGTGATTTTGTGACACAAAACGATGCAACTAACGATCAACTAAAATAGGTGCACAAAATATTTCTCCTAAAAACAAAAACAAAAAACGTAATTTCGTAGTATATGCTGACCACCGCAAGAACTGTCAGGAAACAGTAATTCTAGTAAACATAAGCTTATTTTGATTACAAAAATTTAGGTGCCCATGTGCTTCTATAACAGTCAGGAATGAAACAAAATGATTTTGAGCTTTCCCACGTCATTCTCGCTAAAAAAAAAAACTGCGAAAGGAGTTGTAATTTCGTGATTTTACCTAAACAAGGGTCGTCTTTTAGTGATGAAATTGTGTCGTACTGAAAGCAACTAAACATTTAGTAGAATTTTGGACTGATAAGATTCTAAGTTTAGAGGAAAATGTGACTAAGTGAATTGCACTAGGAGATGTATCGTATGTTTACACGAGATATTGTTACTAAAAGTTGTGTGTACATTGTGTACCACGATTTAAGCTTGTTTGCTTACTAGTTATACAGTAATAAGAGCTACCTGATACTGTAAGGCCTAATCAAAGATCTCAGTCAGAAAAAACTTATGATTCTCTATTTTCTTAGTTTACTATCAATGGAGGTCAATGTTTGATTAAAGCCGGACATCTTGTGAGGTCTATGTGGGGGACAGGAGTTTCTTTGTTGAACGCCGTCTATAATTACAGCCACATTTGCCCGTCACATGATACTGGACTGGTTGAATTAAAACCAGAACCGATTGCTTCATCTAATCTGTCACCAAAACATGTATGATCTGAATGTGATTTAAAAAAAATACATATCTCTCCTATAGTATTACCAAAATTCGGAGTCAAGATGGTTCAACTTGGAAGTGCGAAATAGAAAAACTGTGGAACTCAAAAAACAGTTTTTAGGAGTGGTGTGAATTTAGAGAAGTAAACATCCCTCTTAAAAGTATACACTCTAAAGTGTCAGTTGAGTATATTGATGCGGTTTTAACATCAGTATAATATTTACAATAATCTAATTTGTGGAAATTGTAAATAATTGGTTGAATAAAGTTGCGATTTTAATGAACACTTTTTATTTGACCTTACTGTGAATCAAACACATCTCTTTCTCCAACAGTTCTACCTACTCCTGACTCCTGAAAAAATTCCGTTATCCTTAAGATAAAAGAACCACTTACCGTCCTATTTTTCTTGCAGACCATTTAGCTTACTGCCGAACCTCGGAAAAATATTAGAAATTTAGGGAGAATCCTTCCTGCCATCTTTAACTCCTCCCTTGATTATCATATTAGGATTCACAATTGAATTTGAAGAGAAGTTCTGGGTCGAAATGTGGTTCAAATTTCATTACACCCTCTCTAAATCTTTTAGCCAGACTTGAAACCAGTGAGAAAAGAGGTTTTCCTCAATTCTTCATTAATTTCGAAATTGCCAAGATAGAAACGCAAATTCGGCCAAATCATTTTCAAAACTGCATAGATTTTTTCATTAGCTTATTAGTCATAACCTAAAACTGAAAGGGGGTAGCTAAGATGAAAGTATTGATAATCATGGTAAACTAGTAAAGATTAGGAATTCAAAACGACTACACTTTCAAAAAAATTTAAATTATTTATTTATTTTAAACAAACAGATAACAAAAAACAATTTACATATTTGTGTTTAATTTGCTCAAAAAATAGATGGACATAAATAATTCATATATACAAATTTAATTATTACATAAGTATAGAACTATTCACCAAATTTAAATTTTTGAACAGTGTATAAATACAATAATAATCCTGTAAAGTTAAATTTCTTTCTACTCAACGGTTTTACTATCTACTTATTTTTCAGAATTAAATATGTTAGTAAAATTCCGAATTTGCAGAAAATGCGAAAACAATGCTATTCTACGCTCATAATTATCATCATACGATAGAATCAGAATAATATTGAAGGCTACTTAAAAATTTAATACAAATTCTTAGATGAAAACTTGTTATAAGAATAGTATTAATTAGACAGAGGAGGGATTGCATGCTGGTTGTCCGTAAGCTCAAGTAGAGTTTATTGGTGGAGTTAGTAACACAGCCGATAGAGTTCAGCTCTGTGCAGTAGTGCCTACTAACCAAGTAATCGTGATGCCATCAAATTTTCTGACGAAACAAGGTTGGTGTGGACACACACTTCTTTCTCTTTTTGAAATTCTTAAGGTGCTTTGAAACATAGTATTTTTACTATATGTTAGGGTTCTTTTCAAACTTAGTATTTTTATTAGATTTTTAGCTGGTTTCAATAATATTTCACAATGATAACAAGGATTTTTGAGGAAGCCAGCTCCCTGCCTTAAATAAATTTCCTCGAAAAGAATCTCAAAAATAACTGAGAAAGTGATATTTAAATACTAAAAAGTAATTTTCAAGAAATTTGCGCTTTTAGATCAACTTCGGAAGTTTAGTTCATATTATACAAGTGATGGGATCATACGTTATACCAACATTTTTTCCACACTTTAAAGAACGCCTGCCTTTGAAGGCGGTAGTCCCGTTGCAATAAGGATGCACTAATTTTAACAGAAAAATATAGTTCAAACGAGATGAGAATACATACGGATTAGAGGTTGACTACCTCTGGCCTAGAAAGTTCTTCTGGACTGGAAGACATCCTTATCCAAAGTAAAGATATAATTTCTCTTTTACCTTATCAATGGTAAGACTGTACTAACTAAATAGATGGTATAGTGCTCGCTAAAACTTCATGTTCTTTAAGAAGATACCAAAATATATCACCCATCGGAAAGTCAATTTTGAAAATTGTGATCGTGTAATTGTACACTAGGTACGATCCTCACGATTTTTTATTTGTTTATTTCATAGCTAATTAATATTAATGCTGTGTATTTTTTTTATTTTTGCAGGGATCTACAAGGGAACAACCTGACAGTGATTTATGAAAGCGACTTCGAAGGCTTGACCAACCTCAGGGTCTTGTAAGTATCTCTTTAAACATTATTCACTAGCAAATCTACCACAACTTAATTAAACTACTTTAAGCACTATCCTGGACCAGATATCTGCAATACAATAGCACTATTCAAGTTGATCATTTTCATTTCGTACGTGTAAAACTATTTGGTATTGAAAGAAACTAAATATTTAGTAGTAATTCTAAGACCAGATGAAAATTTGACTTTACAATTCTTCTAGTGGCGCCCAACCTGTACAAAATATTGGGAAATACAATAAATGATCAACTACAAAAATTAAACAAAGAAGCTAGATATAATTTTATGTACATTAGACAAAAAGCAGAATACAGAGGTATAACGAATTTTAAATACGTAGGTAAGATAAAGTAATGCCTATTTTTTCAGGCAGGCTTTACGTCCAGCTACTAATTAGGTGTCGTGGACGGAGGCGACTAGCAAACAACCCTGTTAGTCGTATGTGTGTGTTAACATCAAATTAGATCATTTTTCTTTCTAATGGAAATTAGATCCCTTACCGGTCATTCATAAAAAAAAATTGTTTTGTACAAAGAACAATGAAGTTACTCCCAGTAATTAGCGTTTAGCTGGGCACGTGACCGCATTCTAATGCAGAAATGCATCAGTTGAATGCCACTGTGCGCATAAAAAAGATAGAAAGTATGCAGCTGTGATAACTTCAAAGGCTAGTGCCGACAGTTTAGTGATTTCGCTGCAGTTTACTAACTAGCTTGTATAGTTAATAGTAGAGGCCTATATACTGTACGCATCTAGGGGCCACATTTGCGGCGGGCTTTTTCAACCCCATATTTGTTTTTGGCTCATTTTTCTGTAGTTAGTTATAATTGGTCAAATATTTAGAGGCTTACTTAGACTTAGCCTACATAAGTGGAGGATTAATTAAGGCTTAGATGGCCTTTAGTACATTTCCTCACAAAGAACAAAGTCTTCTTCAACACAGAACTCGTACTGGTAACAATATTCGGGCTGCGGAACTCGCAGAATGTATAATGCAGAGGTATAATATCCCCCTTCAAAACGAATCTTAACCCAAAAAAACTCTTATAAAATCAGTTTTACAAAAATAAATAGTCACTCCTTTTTCTTCATTCTCTTAGCAACTTATTGAAGCTACGTTAATATTATGAAGATATCAGGTCAGGGAGACACTCTTGGCCTGATTAGAACGGCTCTGCTCGAATCACTCACTTGCACCTAATTTTGTAAGAGATTTTCTTTAGAGATTATGGATTATTTATGATAAGTTGGTAAGTATCCATTGTGGTTGCGGTCTATTGATCTACAAGCTCTAGCAGCTAGTTTGGAGGCCGCAGCCGGTGTCTTTAGGCACTACCAGTTCTTCAGCAAGTGCACGGAGTACTTGAGTCTGGATTCAGCTCGACAAACTTCTCGTAAAAATCTCTTTTAAGGTCACATAAACTCAATTTCTTGGTTGTACACCCTACTATTTAAGCCCTAAGCAATACTTCTGTGCATCTTCCGATATTTTTGCAATAGCAATATAGCCCACTTCTATGGCACTCAAGAAGTTCAACTGTTTGGAAGCCGACTGCTAAGCCAAAGTTATTTTTTGCCTATTGCACTAATTGCACCTGTTTGTTTTCCACACTACTGGTTTTAAAACACCTTTGGGCTCAGTAAGAGGCATGCCAAAATAACTAAAAGGCTATAAAGTTATAGTAATTGTAACCTCTGGAACAGGTGGCTAATTGTGTCGACGACCCCTTGATGGTCTAGCTAGTCGAAGAAACCTTTTCTTTACAGCGTTTTCTCTTCAGGTGTCTTTGCATATTATCTTCTCTGGACTCCAAGTATCAGAAGTCTCGTAACGCAAACTAGAAGTTATAGCGTCTGCTACACAGGGTGAACCAGTAAGTATTGTCCATAGGCCTACTGTGTGTAGTACATCTAAAGTGGAGTTCAATGACGTATTCGCCAACTTCATAGTTTCCACTGAAAAGGTTGTTAGGGTTTATTCATATTTTTTTCTTTTTCGACAGTGTAGTTGTGAGTGAAATTGTAATTTGGAGTAAATACAAACTATAAGAATTTTTGTTTATAAAAATAGTACTTGTTTAAAATATTTCCTAACATTTTCACAAATATTTCAAAGAGATTAGAAGTATTTTTTTTTTTTAAGTACAATTTGTAACCTTTGACTTCCTTATTTTAAGACCGCCTACTTTAAAATTGACTACTGGCCCATCTAAAAGAGTTTTTAATGAATTAAACAACTTGATAAACTAACACTGTTGAGTGCTCGTGAACACGTTTTCTTGTAAAACAAACGTAATATCTCATACGAAGATAAAAGGAATCCTGGAAAATGATATACCGTTTGAAAGCTTATTAAACAAGGAATCTTTTATAAAAAGTGCCAGCACCTAGGTCTGATAATGATCACATAAGGGCCTAATGTGTTTTCCTAAATATTTCGATTACTTTTATTTTCCCAGTTTCCGGAGGAAGATTGAGGCTGTTTAGAGAATAACTTATGCTTCGAAATGGTATCAATTTTTAGAAAATTTATCTGTCTTTCTAATCGTGTCATCAGAATCGAATTCGGACTAAACCTTTTTGAGTAATAACATTTTTATTGGAAAAAAGTAATGATTTAAAAAAAAAAGTAAAGTGACGTCACTCAAGAACAGTGGAAAATATGAAGTTGGCCAATACGTAATTGAACTCCATTTTAGATGTACTACACACAGTCCTATGGACATTACTTACTGGTTCACCCTGTATAGACTGCACAAGAGTTGGAGCTACCCACTATGATGAGAAAACAGACGTTTTTTTGGAAACCTATCGTATAAAATTGCATAAGACCAGATTATATCAATTGCCTCACCAACCTAAAATGTTTAAAGGGTGTTGGTGGAGTGGGTGTTCCTCAAAACAGTCACCAAGTCATGTGAATTGCCCATTGCTGGACGCCTAACAAACGGCTAAAATATACACACAAGAGGCCCAATTTTCATACCAGGTAATCCAGTCTAGAGCTAACTCGTAACAGCTATTCCCTACTACCTCTTCGTGACACTACCAGAGATGCTGAAATAAAGGATGAAACTTGGGCATGGAAAGAGCTTCTGTCTGTATGGCAGACAGAAGCTCAAAGATATTACACAGTTCCTCAAGACACAATTTTCTCGATTGCTTACTATGCGCTCCCTTTGTAGCTATTTGCCTGGCATTTATGCACATTTTTGGCTTCCGTATCAATGGGCCACAATATATGCAGGGTATACACTGGTTGAACTGGTCTTATTTAAGTAGGAAGCGCTACACCACATTTGAGACTCAACGTTCTTACTAGCTCCAACCAGTCCTGTAATTTGTACTTTTAATTTTTTCATAACACGCTGTTATTTCAAAGATTCAACAAACTTGTCCCCTTCTTCGTTGTCTATGTAAAGAGTTTTTCTTTTTTGATAAAGCAGTTTTTCAGATGTAACCCAAGAATCAGAACACTCAGTCTTTTTGTTTTTATTCATTACTTACGAGGTCTGTAAATTAATTAATGAGACTGATTATTTTAAATTTTTTTATTCAAAAAGAATTAAGAATATTTTCTGGAACGTGCCATTACTGGTGTCGAGTCTTGGGTGTTTGAGTACGACCCAGAAACCAAGCGCCAGAGCATGGAGTGGCACACTTCAACCTCTCCAAGGCCCAAAAAAGCAAGGATGGCGAAGTCGAAGATCAAATGCATGCTGATTTGTTTTTTCGATATCCACGGAATCGTCCACAAAGAGTTTCTACCTCAAGGTCAAACGGTCAATCAAACACTTTTACCGAGAGGTTGTTGAAAAACTTCGAAACAGGGTCATTCGTGTGAGACCAAACATCAAGAACAAGTGGGTGTTGCATCACGATAATGCTTCTTGTCAGACAGCAATTTCAATAAAATAGTTTTTGGCCAGTAAAAAACATTCTTGTGGCTCTTCAGCCTCCCTTATTCGCCTGACTTGGGTCCTTGTGACTTTTTTCTCTTCCCGAAGTTGAAAAATCACCTCAAGGGAACTCATTTTGAGACAGTCGAAAACATTCAAACGGCTGTAACCGACCAGCTGAAGGCTTTTCCAGTATCGGAGTTCGAGCACTGTTATGAGGAGTGGAAGAAACGAATCCAGCGCTGTGTGGCTTCAGAAGGAAGTTATTTTGAAGGTGACAATATAGAATTGTAATTCTTTTTGAATAATTTTTTTTTAAAAAATCAGTCTCATTACTTAATTTACAGACCTCGTATATTTCACTTTAAAACCATTAGGATTCTATTCTAACGTGAATACCAAGCTTAAAATGAATAAAATCAACTCTTAAAACAAAGAAAAAGTGAGAAAATCAATTACTCAAGTCTTTTATTTTAAATGTTGAAAATAAAATAAGTTCTTCTCGAGGGAGAGAGAAATTTGAATAAAATAATTAATGAAACGGGGGGGCCCTGAAATTAAAAAGTATCAATACAGTAAAAGAAATCCCCTAAAGATTACTCTGAAGACGAAACCTCTGGGTGATGAAATACAGAAAAAGTTATTCATAAAAGAAATGAGACTAAGAAAAAAATCTTTGGGTTATATCTTAAAACTTATTGCACAACTTCGTTTCATAAAAATGGTTATAACTGCTTGAGATTTAGAGCTAAAGCAAATTAAATTAATCCAATTGAAAAAACATGAAATTTCCCATTACAGTGCCTTTTAGAGGAGGGATTAGCTTTTCAGATGAACGGTTTGGTTAGTGCGTTCGGCTCCTATCCGGAGATTCCTCGTGCAAGTTCAGCCTTCACTTTGATGATCTTTCTCTCTCTAGGAGCTTATTTACTATTCCCTGTTCACAGAAATGTGACTGTTTCGTGAGAAAACTGTGTGTGTGAGGCCTTTAGTGTAACAAAAAATAATAATTGTGTAATTATTGTATTTCTAACCTTTTATCATTTAACACCTTTTTGAATGCCAAAACCTTACCAGTTTTTAATTTTAACCTCTAAAATGATCTTAACAATTATCAAAAACAAAAAATAATAATCTTAAGAACAGTTGAATGTCTAGTGATAGGTGCACTTACGTTTGCTTTAGATCAAACTCTAAACCATTTTTGTGAAATAAGAAGTCATGAAAATCCCTCGATGAAGATTAAGATACTAGGTAGTATCTAAGGATATCAGTTATTTTAAATGATAAACTTGTATGTTTCAAATGAGATGTAGAACGTTCTGTTAAAGATTTTTCCAGTTCAATCTGCTACATCCTTTATTTTTTGCAGTGAAATTATTTGTTCACCTAGTTTTTTTTAAATACTTTGTTTTAAGTTTATTCTATATTTAAATAATAATTTGTATACTTAGAATTGCATTGTAAGCTGGAAGCATGTTTGAAGCACGCGGCATGTCTGTTGCAGAAATCTTATCGGCAATCAGATTCAGATAATTGAGAAAGGAGCTTTCCAGAATTTGGCCGCCCTTGAAAGATTGTAAGTAAGCATATCATCTGATTTCAATTGTATGTTTCTTTTGTTTGAGGGAGCTTTATATTAGTCGCGATGAAATTTTGAAGGGAATTTGTTGGGTTTTAACAAAAGTCAGTTTTCTCTGTACTTTACTCTGAACAGAGTCAACAAAACTTGATACCAATTAAAACACAATCAAAAAAATCAATAATCTTTACTACAATGGTACCTCTTTAACTTCCACTACTTCTATCTGGTGTTCTAAGATCTTATTGGCGAACAAATCACTCTACAAAAGCTTTAAATTAATGTATTCCTTTTATTGTTCATCTGAAGAAAGACCAACGTCATAATTACTGCATGCTATAATTCTCTTGGTTGGTTGTACTGTGAAAACAAAATAAAATATTTCTTACATGTAAAGTTTTCACTTGTTGTTCCCGATGTTGCTCCTAACCGGACTCACTTATTGTCATGTTAAGTACATTCACATGTACTAAATCTCTGTATGGTCTGGTGGTCACCTGATTGGTGGTGCAACACAAATCAACACATTACACTAACTTAGGAGATTCTACCTAGTTTTGCGTTAGTTGTCAATACTAATTAAATTTAACTGGTTTACTTTATGTTGGCAGGAGACTGAACGAGAACAAGCTGCGAGAACTGCCAGATCTACTCTTCGGCAATATGCCGCTCTTAATTCGTCTGTAAGTAGTCTAGACTGCGTTGTTTACTAATTCAGATTAAGTGTGAAAAGAAAACGGACTGCCAAAATTATAGTTAGTCTACCATCTATAGCATTTTTCAATTAAATTCATACTTTTTATGAATGTTTTGTTATTGAACCAATATTTTCACACTGTACAAGCCAGCAAGTAGGTGATGAAAAAGTACGATACTATGCTGTAAAATTAAATTTCATCGTCCAGAAGTACTCTTACACTGAACGGAATTTTAGGAATAGCTTAAACGAATCGCGAGTTGTGGGTATGCTTACATTTTGTATTCTGTAAACTTGTTCTGATTTCTTTAAGAGTACCACTTTGTGGTATTCTCCCAAATTCTTTGCGCCAGCCATGTTGAAAATCTCTCGTTTCCAGACTTTTCTCTCTTCCTGAAAGTGTTGGAAAAGGATATAACCTTCCTCTGTTGGATATGGGGTTGTATTGCCTTCAGAGATTGATTGAAAAACCGCTTTCAACTGAATCTTCATTAAATTGCTTAAGGTTTCAGGGAGAATTCGCCCGTCTTCATGATTTTATCTGTTTCTTTTTTTTTTTAAATCTAAGCCCAACATAAATCACCCTTACACAAATCCTAGAGCCATTGTTTGTGCCATTATTTCAATCGTACTTAGTTCTGTACCAGAGTGTACAGTTAAAATTAGGAGATTTTAACATTGCTTGAATTTGACTAAAAACTCTTTTAAGGGATTTGCACTTTCAGTCAACTGAAATGTTGTCTCGTTAAGAGCTATCTGCATCACTAATAAAGTGTATAAACTAAGTCACCAAAACCGCATTCTGCACTAGCGTACCCTGGGACATTCTTTTAGCTTTAGTATCGATTTGATCATGAAATATGTTAATATGATGGAAAATATTAAATTACTTGAACCAAAAAAAAAATGATAATAAGAATCTCAGTGATCCAATGATGCTAAATAACTGTAACATAACTAGTGGAAATCGCTGGGATGATCTTTCTGGACCAGAATAAACTAAATTTTAAAACTAGAATTAATAACATCCGTATATCTGTACAGGGATCTAAGTCACAACCACCTGCACGTAATTGGCAAGAAATCGTTGCGAGGCATACCTTCTTTGAAGTCTCTGTAAGTGCAAACCTTTTGAACTACGTGATAATGGATTTGAAGAAATAGTTTAATATGTTGGGGAACTTCTTTTGTTTCAGTCAACTAGACAATAACATGCTGACTTGTGTGGACGAGCAAGCAATTAAAAATCTTAGAGAACTGGAAGTTTTGTGAGTATTCCACAAAATATATTAATGTAGTTTGTTTAAAAAAAAAAAAAAAATTGTACGTCACATTTTAAATATTAATAAATAGCGTAATATATTAATCTTTACTGCGTAGAGTTTCTCTTTAAATATTTTGCCCTATTTCAGTATTGTGGAACATGTTTATTCAATCATGAGTATCTTAGATGAATTAGTAATTTTAGGTTATACTGAATAAAATTGTACAGCAAGCGTGGGAAATGTGAAATCGAAGGACAAAATGTCCCTAAGCTCAGCTATAAACTGTGCGGCGTAGGTTTCAAACATATAATATTAATGATACAACCTAAGTGAGCAAGACAAGTTTAGGGCATCACGTAAATCACGTAGATTAATTTTCCGGGAAGCTTTCGATACAAGTTGAAGTGTAAGTCAAGCCCACTTGCTACAGAACTGTAACGAGTAAAGACTAGCGGCTATCTTTATCTGGGAAAGGTAACAGAGTAAAATAATGCATAAACTTAACCTCAAATGCCACTAAAATAGATTCTTATCAACTACTCCTTAAAAAAAGACCACCTTTTACCCTAAATTCGCCAAAGTTAAAACTGATAAATGGAACTAAAGTGGGATTGAATAGTTGGCGGATGGATACCTTAAAATGGTCAATCACCAATAACAAAACAAAAAGAGTTTAATTTAAAAAAGGTATTTAAAAAAAAATAGTTTCAATTGGAAACAGGTCATTAAAAAAATCCCCAATTAGCTTCTTCTATTTTTTAGTTAAAAATGGTGTTAAACACTAGCAAGGACAATACAGCTTTGACAAGTCTTTCAAGTTCCTTGGTCCGGAGAAGATATGAGATATGACTCTTCTGAGATTTGATATCTCGGTAAGCCCAGGACACTTGGCTGCTTACTGATTACATTGTATACTAAAATTTTAATTTATTTGTATGCATTTACCTAATTTTGTGCTATGGTATAATTTAGTTGCACACATGGAATAACTTAAGACTACTTTTTTTCTATAATGGCTCATCAATTTGTTCTGTTTTCCAGGACTCTGAACAACAACAACTTGACTAGTCTACCGCCTAATCTGTTTGAGGATATGTTCCGGCTGCGTAGTCTCAGACTATCTGAAAATAAATTGGCCTGCGATTGTCATTTAATTTGGCTAGCCCGCTGGTTACGCAAGTATCCAAGACTGGCACCTTACACCAGGTGTTTTTCTCCAAATCAACTCAAAGGACACAACGTAGCTGATCTGCATGAACAAGAATTTAAATGCTCCGGTAAGTCTGAAAGTAAAGTAACATCTTAAGACTTATATTCAGATCAACAACTTAAAAGAAATGCCCACCTGCGCAATACCAAGTAATAACAAAAGCATTAATAGAATTATAAGTTAAGAGAAAATCGTTAAACCAGAACTGTGATCACGATTGAGATCTTACTTTTGCAGGAAAGAGCTGGATGAATTTTCTTAAATCTTCTGTTGTTATTTCGTATCTTACTGGTTCAAAACCCTTTAGGACTTGAGCTGAAAATTCAGTCAAACATATAAAGAGTTTATTGTCTAATTGCCCATCCTAATCTCCGAAAAAGGACTGAAAGAAACTTAAGTGATAAATCAATAAACGAAAAGTATTAGAGACAGCAATTAAACCGATCTCTGAAATAACCAAAGTGATCCTTTATTTAATATCTGCGCCCGATAATAGTTTAATTTTTTGTTTTTTTGTGAAGGACTTGTTGAACGAGGAGTAGGAGAATGCCAATCAGAACCAAGCTGTCCCCATCAGTGTAGATGTGCCGAAGGCATCGTCGATTGTCGTGAGAAAGCGCTGACAACGATACCTTATCATCTGCCTGAGTCAATCACAGAACTGTGAGTAAAATGTGTTTTAGAGTTTATCAAAGTGAAATTTACTTAATTTTGTTTCTACCATTCTGATATTTTTATAGACGTTTAGAACAAAATTTCATCACAGAAGTTCCTTCCAAGGGATTTTCAACCTACAAACGTCTAAGAAGGATGTAAGTTGACAAAGCTACTGTACTTAAATTTAAACTTAGATAGCTTATGTAGTCTCAGTACGTTAGAAAAAGCTTTATATTATTATTACATTAAGGGAAAGGATGCACTTAAAACAAAACAAAAACTGAATAATTTGAGATTATGGCTAATAGGTTTTGCAATTAAAAGTATTACAAACATTTAATTTCGTGAATATCAAGTGTTAATGAATTTGTATGAAGTCGTCCATCACGGCCAGCTCTACTCCTCTCACTTCTTGTCCGAAATTTCATCTCATCTTCTGCTTTCATTGTTTGTATACACCGCACTTCTGATCCTGATTTAGTAGGACAGTGCTTTCACCATAGAAGATTGACTCCGTGGTGAAATTTAGACAGTTTTTTTAGGGAACAGTCCATGGACTGTCATGACTAACGTTTCCATCTGTTGAAAATTTGGGGATATACAATTTTATTTTTGCTGTTAATAATCAGGACCCATGCCTGCGTCAAGAACATACGATCTTCCGAATCCGCCACCTCTCTTCTTCTTTACCTTGCATCTTCTCTATTCTTTTTGTTTTCACTTTTCGCATTCACTGGTTCTTACTACGGTTATTCAATCCAACCACTGCCGATTCAATAACAGGTAGAGTACTGTCCGATCGACTATCTTTAAAACCTAATCCCTCGTTTGCTAACTGGGTTTCAATTAAAAAAAAAAAAGTAGTCACTTTTTGAATAATATTTCTGCGGCAATAATAAGAATGATTAAAATCTGTTGAGAAGCAGCTGGAAAAAGTCACTCAAATAAGATAGATTTCTAATTGCATTAGACTAAGTGCATCCATTTCAATAATGCAGGAGAGATTTCGACAGTAGATTATATAACACAGCCAAATTCAGCCATCTTTTGTTTCAGAGATTTGAGTAAGAATGCCATATCCAAATTAGCGGTTGACGCATTTTCCGGATTGAAATCCCTTACATCATTGTATGTAATTGTTACTAATTGACTATATAACTACTTTCGTATATTTGTATGTAATTCTTATTTTTGATTAAAAGTATTATTACAGAGTACTTTACGGAAACAAGATCAAGGAACTTCCGGGAGGCGTGTTCCATGGATTATCCTCGCTGCAGTTGCTGTAAGTCTCGCCATGATTTCTTGCTTTAGGTATAGATTAAGAAAGTGGCTCTAGAATGTGAAGTAAACTTTTGGTAAGTCTAAGAAAGCATCCGAAATTTTCACCCGATTGCTCGGCTAGGCCAAAATTTAGAAAAATAAATTTATAATTTCTTTAATTCTCTGCCTTTATAAAGAAAAAGTAAAATTTTTATTTGTTTCAGATTGTTAAACGCTAACGAAATTTCCTGCATCAGAAAAGATTCATTTAGAGATCTGCACAGTTTAAATTTACTGTAAGTTCTTTGGTTTTAGTCTTAGAGTACCGTCTTAGAATTTATTTGAACCTCTCGAATTAAGTTTAATAAAAAAATACTTTAAGCTTAATTAAAATAAAGATGACTGATTAAGAAGTTCCGTGTTCTAAAAACTAATTTTAAGACCGTCTTTAAAAAAAAAACATTCCCAAACGTCTGATGTCCATAAACGCATCTTAGCACTGCTCCCAGCAACACCACACATTAAATATCCTTTTCAAATATTTCTGTTGTCTCCTTCTTTTATACAATTCTACCAACTGATTAAGCAGAGACGAACTGCAACCAGAATGGCGCGAACAGCTGCAAATGCAAACTTATATTCGGGAACCATACACTCCTGATGGATCATACTCTCATGTAGCACGTCTCTTGATCATACTAGCCACTGTCGAGAGCACACAACTGTGCTGAAGCGCGTTCATTGTATAGAGAAAGAGGAGTTTAAAGACCTTTACATTACAAATCAGTTTTCACTACATAAAAGACGAATAGAATATTTTTTTATTATTATATTTTCAGTTCGCTCTATGATAACAACATACAGTCGTTGGCCAACGGTACTTTTGATTCTATGAAGAATATCCAGACTTTGTAAGTTTAATACTTCTTTGTAATCGTAGGTAACTATTAGAATTTAAAGACTTAGTTGTTAAATCATTATTTATAATTTTAGACATCTTGGGCGCAATCCTTTCATCTGTGATTGCAATTTAAAGTGGCTGGCTGAATATTTACATAAAAATCCCATCGAAACTTCTGGAGCACGCTGTGATACGCCCAAACGAATGCAGCGCAGACGCATCGAAGCGCTCAGGGATGACAAATTTAAATGTAAGGGTAAGCAAAATAGTTGTGCCTTTAATATTAAATAAATTTTTGTTGCACTTAATAGGAAGAGTTATTAAAAGCATATGTTACTAAACATACGTTACAAATTGGTGAACTGGAGTTTTACATCAGATTCTTGTTTTTTGCACGCCAATATTTAATTTTTAAATGCAAAACATCTCTTTTTACTATTTACTTTTTTTCATGTTTTCACCGCGGTTTATATTTAGATGCTTGTGTTCCAGTTCACCATTAAAATTTACTAAAAGCACAGACTTCAAACCTATTACTGATGAATGTTTTAAGCAGTTAGTTATTTTTAAGCAATGAGTTAATAACTTATTGCTCAAAATTAACAGAGATTGTGTGTGAGGAAGTTACTTCAAGTTTTGAAAATTATTACATTGTGTTTTTTTTAATTGGAGAAAGAAAATCACCGTCTTATGGACATTTAATGTTTTTCAGATTGATGTAATTAGGTTTGCTTTAGGATTGTTTCTGTAGTAAATAAAAGAATATTTTATTTTTTTAAAAAAGTTTTCAAATACTGACAAATTAAAAATTTAATTTGAAACCGGTGGAGATTTGATTATATTAAGAATTTATTGAAAAGCAAACAATGGTTTACTATACTAAGACAATTTTTCATTTTGAACTTTAAGTATGGCAAAAAGAGTCAGTCGTTCGAATTATAGGATTTTAAATTCGGTCTTTATTATCTGTGAATTCAATTCAAGTTTTTTTCGTGGACAGTAATTGTTTCTACGTTTGTTGTAGGTGTTGAGGAGTATCGCACTAGACATGCAGGCGATTGTCTAATAGATCGAGGCTGTCCTAACGGATGTACATGTGACGGTACGCTCATCGATTGTTCTGCAAGAGGACTAACGGACATACCCAAAGATATACCTATGTACACTACCGAGTTGTAGGTACATAAACCTTTTTAATTATTCTTATAGATATTACAATTAATCTGATCAAAGTTTCCAAAAACTTTTGTTTCTAGATTGTTGAATGACAATCAGATTAGCAAGATCAAATCTGACGGACTGTTTGGCAGGTTGCCGAATTTAATTAAGGTAGACCTACGAAGGAATCACATTACTGGTATCGAAGGCAATGCTTTTGAAGGATGTTACCATTTGACAGATCTGTAAGCATTATAAATTCTTTATTAAAGTTTTGATAGGGTGTACAAAAAAAAATGTCTTTTTAATTATTTTTTTTAATTTTGAAAAGCTATTTCTCTGCCAGCTGAAGGATTCTCGCACCCGCCATTTCTGGGATTTATAGGAAAAAAAAAAAATAGTATTAACTTCTGATATAGTTAATAAATTTCTCCCGCAGAAGAAAGTAAACCAAGGATTATTTTCCGAGGTTCGCGGCCCCTTCTGGATTCCTTTTGACGAATCTTTTGTAGAAATGCATGTTTTTATTATTTTATTTTATTAATGATTTAAGGCGCGTCAACATCTGAGGTTATTGGCGCGGATAGTGTTCTCTTGTTACAGACAATAATGTCCATCACCGGACAGTGAGCTGTAAGAAGTTCCTAGGAAAAGAAAATCTAAGAGTCAGCAGCTGGATTCGAACCCGGGACCTCCGCGTGGGAATCCAAAACGGTAGCCGAATAGCTAATCCCTTCCTTATTATTATTACTATTATTATTATTACTATTATTATTATTACTATTATTATTATTATTACTATTATTATTATTATTATTATTATTACTATTACTATTATTATTACCATTATTATTATTACTATTATTACTATTATTATTATTATTACTATTATTATTATTATTACTATTATTATTATTACTATTATTATTATTATTACTATTATTATTATTATTACTATTATTATTATTATTACTATTACTATTATTATTATTACCATTATTATTATTATTATTTCGCTTCACGAAGTATAGAAAGCGGATTGCAGGAGTGCAGCGTAGAGGCGCTTTGCGAGTGGCGTGCGCCTACCGCACGGTGTCTGAACCAGCGGTCATGTTGGTCGCGGGCACCATCCCAATCGACTTACTGGCAGTCGAGCGTAGGCGCCTTTATCTACGGAAAGCGGAGGTATTGCCAAAGGCCAGAAAAAAGCGCGAGGAACGTGCCCGGACGATGGATGATTGGCAGGAACGCTGGGATGCGGATGAGCGGGGACGCTGGACAGCGAGACTGATCCGAAATATCAAACCGTGGGTCGAGAGGCAACATGGGGAGGTAAACTATTACCTCACCCAGTTCCTGACGGGGCATGGGTACTTCCGAAAGTACCTCCATAGGATCGGAAAAGCAGAAGACCCTCAATGTACCCACTGCGAGGAATGTGTGGAGGAGGATGCCTACCATGTCTTTTTTGCCTGCAGTCGGTGGGGCGCGGAAAGAAGACGAGCGGCCGATGCAATAGGCGACTTTAGCCCAGATGACGTCACTCAAAGAATGCTCCGCGAGGAGAGAGGATGGGCAGCAGTGGCTGTGTTTGTTGAGGACGTCCTGAGAAAGAAGAAGTTCGTGGAGAGCACACACCCTCACCAGCAAGTGTCCCGTGCCACTTGAGAGGGAGAGAGAGTAGATGTGGCCTAAAGATGCGGAAGCCCGAAAGGGCAAATAGCGAAGGCCTTCCACGAAGTAATGTGGTAAACGGTTCCGTGGAAGGTTTAGCTAGGAGACGGGGAGGTTTTTAGTGGGTGTGAGTCCCACATCACCAGGACTGGCCCACCTGGTATCCATTAGATTTTACTCCCCGGGGAAAAAAAAAAAAATTATTATTATTATTATTATTAATTTCTAACGGCCTGTCGAGGTTTCTGTTCAAGTACCACATCCTGTATTTCCTTCTTACCTTTTTGTTTGAAGTTAGACGTAGTAGTCTACAGGAGCACTACCCAATCTAAAAATTAATATAATGGGGTTTTTGCAACTTTTAGACGCTTGTGGAAGGATTTAACTTCTGCATTTAAAAAATAAGTCATTATTATTTTTGTACTTCTTATTATTTAAGAATTATTGCTTAATGTAAATCTATTGTTGTTCCAGAATACTGGCAGAAAATCGTATTGCAGAAATACATAACAAAATGTTTGTTGGATTGTACAATTTAAAAGTATTGTAAGTCTGTTTGAATTTCTATTAACTTAAACTATTTAACTACGTGCATTTTTTGGCCTATTACATTTTCACCACTTCCATTATTGCAATTAGTTTTTTTCCTAGGTAAAAATTAACTTTTTGATTGGAAGAGATGATAATCGGAGGGTTCGTAGTTTGGTCAGTAAGCTGGTTCTGAAAATGCTCACAATTCAAACTCTCACTTCTGAATACCTTGTCAATCGACGTATGCTCCGTGCTCTGTCTTCTTGAAATAGTACATTTTTACGGTTTTAAAGGGTTAATTTTTTAGCAGAAAGGAAAAGTTTAACTGTTTATTCACCAGTTCAAAGTGAATTACGTTCTTCTAACTCCACTTTAATAAGCATGCACAAAATTTTATCAAATATTTCTTTTCGGAAGACGGAAATATCTATTTAATTATGCATTGCTTTGTTTTTCGTATTGTCAAAATGAACCCACTTTTCATTGGAAGTAATAATTTGTTGGATGAAACGAAAAAAATCGGGTTTTAAGAGTTTTACAGATGCCTGCTGGGGCGCAAATTGAAATGGAATGTGAACTTTTAAATCGTATAGATCTTTGCACAAGCATAATTAAAGTAAATTTAAAGAAAAAGGGGCAGCTATTAAGAAACTCACCCAATTGATAAGTAGTATAATGTTTTTAGTGAGAACAAGGCATAGATTTTAGTTACAAATAAACCCTTGTAAGTCTATGTAAGAGCTTAATATTATACCGAAAGAAAATGCAAAAATGGGAATCTCAGTATTATCAATTGTAATATTATTATTAATAACTCAGTTATTTTCTTAACCATAAAAATTTGGTACTTACAGATCATTATACAGCAATAAGATAACCTGCGTCATGCCCGGCTCTTTTGATTCATTAAATTCCTTGCATACTTTGTGAGTATTCATAAATGCTAATTTATCATTCTTATCAGTTTTCCACTATGTACTAGTTTGTGAGTGATTAAACTATTTTTTTACAGAAATCTTTTATCAAATCCATTTGTGTGTAATTGCCATTTGGGTTGGTTTTCCGAGTGGCTGCGCCGCAAGGAGCTGCTTGCGGGAAGCCCACGGTGTGCTCATCCTTCTAGACTCAACGATGTTCCTATCCATGAGATCCCACAACAGGAATTTAAATGCAACAGTGAGTATTTGTAGTTTTTAAGCTTCTTGTAAGATCTATTGCTTATTGTAAGATGTTCACATAGGAATTCGTTGTAAGTCCATTGGCAACGAATTAGTGATAAATTATTTTTTCATAGTTACACAAAATGATTATCGCTTTTTTATACATTAGAATCCTCTCCCCTCTCGTTCTACCCTGAATCTGCAATCTAACCGTTGACCTCATGTCTCTAAATTTTGATCGTTAAAACCACTTCTAATCACATATTACTATTCTTCGGTAGAAACACATAAGATACATTTTTTTAAGATAGGTGAGGATGGCGTGATAACATGTTTTTAGACCCTATCAGTTCTGTAGCAGGTACACAACTACTTAAGCTTTAAATTCGATTCGACAGTTTCCTTGAGAGCTTCATCAAAGTCACACTAAAATATGCCCTGAAGCTATTTGTCTTTATAATATCGAATCAGTACTATTCAAACTTGCGATACGATACCGGGCAGTAGGCTGCTCAAAGACATCTTCCCAGTGCACACAGAGCGCGGTGTATCTTTTACGGGGGCTGGAATTCTCTGGGAAGGGATTAGCCAGAAGTAGCGTACTGGATTTCTAAGAACTTCTTAATACTCAATGACTGGTGATGGATATTGTTGTCTATAACGAGAGAACGCTTCCCATCGGCGGGCATTGAACTGAAAAATAAAAGTAACATTGAAAATGGGCACCAATGATCTCAATGTTGACGCACCTTAAACTAAAAATAAATGACTAGTGGAAGTTGTACTTATACGTTATATCTACAAAAACACAACATAGTCACAACAAAAAATTTTATGTTTGATTTTTCTTTTTATTTAGGTGAAAATGACCAGGGTTGTCTGGGAGATAACTACTGTCCGCCCAAGTGCAATTGTGCAGGAACTGTAGTCAGATGCAGCCGAGCAAAGTTGACTGAAATACCGCGTGGGATTCCACCAGAAACTTCTGAACTGTAAGAGAACTTTATATAATAATGTAATTCTGGTTGAATATGTGTGGGGTGTGAGATTTAGGTTTCACAAATAAAAAATCTCAGAAAGTTCCCGTACTAATGATTTGGCAATTATTTCAAGGAAGTGGGGAGTGGATCTTCAATAAAAATTATTAAAATCGAGTTATACTCGATTTGTACCTAAGTTACTTTTGCACCTAAGTGTCGATCACTAATAATACTATTTAAAACATTTCCTCTGGAAGTTTGATTTTCTGATGGACTTTCTAGGATAATGTCACTTCATTCGGTTAACTGCCTGGTACTAAATTTTACAAATCCGTCGACCATACAATATCAAGATTACCTAAAAGTAATTTAATCCAATTTAGAGGAAAATTGGTAATCTGAAGTGCGATTTTACAGAAAAAGCTTCTGATTTTCTGGGAATTTCCCTGAAAGTGGCTTCAACGATTTTTATTGCACTAGTGCTATTTCTTTTCTAACACTGTGGCCAGATTTCCTGAGTTTAGTGGAGTAAGAATCCTTGGATTAGCCTCGTACACTCAAACCCCTTTTCATGTGAGCCCTCTGGCGCCTAAAGTTAATGGTCTAACGCTCCCAAGTCTTTTTGATCTAATGTATCTTCTGTTGCATACACATAGCGTTTAAGTTTTCGAACCAAACCTAACTGTCCCAAGCACATATTGAACCGGGGCTAATTAATTTACTTGCTTGCAGGTACTTAGACGTCAATGAGATCCAATCAATACAAGCCGACCGAATCAATCATCTGAGATATCTTACCAGGCTTGATCTGAGCAACAACCATCTGCTAATAATTTCGAATTTTACTTTTGTCAACCTCTCTAATTTGTCAACACTGTAAGATCTATTCCAGCAGAAATGATTTCAGTATCGAAAGCTCATTTAACTAGATTTTAATCTTGAAATAACTTTTTCAGTATCCTAAGCTACAACAAAATCCAGTGCATCGAGAGGGACGCCCTGGCTGGATTGAAAACTTTAAGAATTATGTGAGTGTTAGTTCAAAAATCTATACCGATTTGTAAATATATTATGTCAAAAAGATCAAACGCATGAAGCCCGACATCATATTTTGTTCAAGTGTTACTCCATATCATCTACTGAGGTTTCAATTCAAATCCCATAACGGAGAAATGCAACTTTACGTGAATGGATTTTTCATATTTTCAATACAAAAGCCTAAGATATACCTAAAATATTAACACCCTAAGATAATCTAAGTTGGTATTTATCAAGCTCTTATCTATAACTTCAGTATTCTTAGATCAACTTTTTGTCGCAGATCTTTGCATGGCAACAACATCTCCATGATCCCGGACGGTGTCTTCTCAGATCTGCATGCTATCTCACATCTGTACGTTGCCATTCTTTTTACTTTTTTACTCTACTTATCTTTATATTTTTTTATCATTATTCTAAATGAAGCAAATTTCAGAGCTCTAGGTTCGAATCCATTGTACTGTGACTGTAGCATGAAGTGGCTTGCCGAATGGGTAAAAGGTGATTACATAGAGCCTGGAATTGCTCGATGCGCTGAACCGGCGCCCTTAAAGGATAAACTCATTCTCACGACACCTTCATCCTTGTTCCAGTGTAAAGGTACGTCCCAATTTTTTAACTTAAGCGTGGGAAAATATTTCTTTACGAAGGCTCGCATCTTTCAAATAATTTCCTTGTGAATTTTCTAGAAATTGACAATTTCTAGACAGAATGGCAATTATTTTGCAGGTCGAGTGAGGAATGATATCTTGGCCAAGTGCAATGCGTGCTACACTAATCCTTGTTCGAATGAAGGAATCTGCGAGCCTCTCCCAGAAAGAAAGTATAAATGCCGCTGCACGCCTGGTTACCATGGCAACCACTGTCAGTACATGATAGACGCTTGTTATGGTAACCCTTGTAGAAATCAGGGTACCTGTCGGGTACTTGAGGAAGGTAGATTTAGGTTAGTCTATCTGTAATAATGTCCATGAAAAAATTTAAGCTGATTTTAAAGGAAGAGGATTTTATCTAAGTTTGTCTATTTTAATGTTTCATGTTGATTATAGAAGACTATTACTATTACTTATGTTTTGTGTATGTCGACAGTTGCAGTTGTGAGGCTGGCTTCACTGGTACACATTGTGAGATCAACATTAACGATTGTCTACAAAATAAGTGCGAGAACAATTCCACCTGCATAGATCTGGTGCAAGCGTACAAGTGTAAATGCCAATCTGGCTATATGGGTAAAATACACAAGACTTTATTATATTCATTTTAATTCAAATTTGTTGAATCAGAACTGCGCAATGAAAAAACTGATGAAGAAACACTGTTATAACCAACTGAAAGTGTTGTCTGATTAATGTAATTTGGTCAGCTTTACAACAGCTATAGCAGTAATACTGTTGTATTTGTCAGCTGACCTCGAAGTTGCTATTAATTTTCTTATTTATAGGTGAATATTGTGAGAAGAAGATCCAATACTGCACTAAGGAATTCAACCCTTGCAAGAATAACGGGCGCTGTGTGGACCATCTGACTCACTACACGTGTGACTGCGCGGCAGGCTTTTCTGGTGACAATTGTACCGTTAACATAGACGACTGCAAGAATAACATGTGTCAGGTAGAATATAGGCAGTTATCATACCTCGTCTAACAAAATATATTTTTTATTTTAGAATTGGATAGGGTTCAGCGTTCGTGTCCGGGGCTGATTTTCCAGTCTAACTTATTTAGGATGATTACTTTAATACAACTATGAGGCCTAATCTTAATTTAATTTATTTGGGATGATAGGTGTGAGAAATAGTGTTGTAATGTTGAAGAAATACAACATTTTCTTCGTTGTACTTTCATTATTTAATCTGAGCTCATTTTAATGAGGAAAATTTGTCATTTATAATTGTAATTAGTGCAGTAAGAGAAGGTCTTATGCTTTTCTCACCCCAGCTTTGATTTCGTTATGTTCACAGAACGGAGCAACCTGTGTGGATGGCATAAATGGATACACTTGTAAATGTGCAAATGATTTTGTTGGGAAGTTCTGTGAAATAGCACCCATGGTTGCAATGCTTTATCCGCAGACCTCGCCTTGTCAGCATCATGACTGTAAAAATGGTATCTGTTTCCAGCCGATGGGCTCAAACGACTATATTTGTAAATGTGCTCCAGGATTTTCAGGTAAAATTAAAGTGGAAAAGTGTTTAATTCTGTATCATTCCCAGAATTATGCCCCAAGCATAATATTTATAACCATATATTTTAAAAAATTTTTGCTTACCTAGTTCTAGATCTATAGTTTTTAATTCACAGCATTTAATGTATTCTTACGTATTAATTGTCACACTCTTATCGCTACCTGTGTAACGTGCTTGCTTTCTGAACTACTACGGACGTGACAAACTTCCGTAGTTTTCTCATTAAAATTAACAAATGGTTTGTTTACACGCCTATTAAGCTTACTGCAGGCTTTTTTCGGTGCCATAATTTCTTGCTATATTAAATTCATGCCATTATCATTGCACAATTTCTCATTTATACTCAAAGTTGACTACAACTTCCGACAATTAGACAAAGAAGAAATCTCAATAGGCGAACGCTAACACTTCAGTATCAGATATTTTTAAGGGTAGGCCATTAATGAATATGAACAGCAAAATGGAGAGCATGCTTTATAGCCGCCTAGCAGAGTAAAATATAGTTCGGTTGTAATCTACCTTCAAAATTAGTGACATTTTCGTAGATCCAACACACTCGCACACAGGCTTAATTTATTCGCAAATCTCTAGAGGAGTTTCATTGTTTTAAAGTTTATTATGAAACTGAAAGTTCCATTTTTTAAGAAGAGTTTTTCAATTTTTAGTAGACTCGGTCTCAATACAGACAACCATCTCTCTCAAATAAATGAGACAGTTACTGTAATTCTTGATTTAGTCCGCATGTCACAATTACAGCCAAGTTCATGTAACCTTTAAAACTTAAAAAAGGGACCTAAAAGAATTTAAAGCCAAGTTAAATATTTGACGTTACAGGCAAACAGTGTGAATACCTCATGAGTCTCACGTTCACAAGTAATTCCTCTTTTGTTGAAATGGAACCATTGAGGACCAAACCAGAAGCTAATGTGACCATGGTGTTCTCGACAAGTCAGGAAAACGGTGTGCTCATGTACGACGGCGAAAGGGAACATCTGGCCGTAGAACTGTTTAATGGCCGCATCCGGGTCAGCTATGACGTGGGCAACTATCCTGTGTCCACCATGTACAGGTAAATAGGTAATAAGACAATCAAGTAAACTCAAGGGAAAAAACTGTCATGTCCAATCAATTCTTTGCACATTTTTTGGTCCCATATATTGTTTAATTCTCTAAACTATAAATAATTATGAAGACGAATTATATTCTCATAAAAAGTTCGTTACGACTGTTACAATTCTTTATGGTAAAACTCATTTCTTATCTGTTCATCTTCTTACTTAATATTTTACTTATTATTTCTTTAGAATTAGCACTTAGCAACATTCTAGATTGGTTCAAACCATTTCATCAAATTGCCTTATTTCAGTAAACTGCTCAGTTAACGTTTAGGTTTTTTTGTAAATGAAAGTTTGTGGAGGTTCACACCAGATTCTTTTTACGAATTGGCTAGTCCAACGGGTTTCTTAGATTAAACTACATGTATTTAGGTCTATTGCTTCATTTCGAGAATAGTGATTTCAAGGGGATCTGTAAATTGCCGGAAGGTAAAGACATGTGATGGCTATGTCTAGTTGGTGTTGAATTGCCTTTTGTTTGTTTGCAGTTTTGAAATGGTGTCCGACGGAAAATATCACATCGTCGAACTGTTGGCGATCAAAAAGAACTTCACATTGCGAGTGGACCGTGGTCTCGCCAGGTCTATAATCAACGAGGGCAGCCAGGACTACCTGCGACTTACCTCACCACTGTACGTGGGTGGCGTACCGCCGGAAGCAGGACAGAATGCATTTACGCAATGGCATTTACGCAACATAACTAGTTTTAATGGTAAAATACATTCTTTAAAATACTGTATTGTAATGAAAAATGTATGCGTATTCTACCTTGAAGTTCAAAAATAGTTGTGTTTATCCACAAAAAGCTCCGGGCGCTAATAACCTCAGCTGTTGATGCGCCAAAAAAAACAAAAAAAAATAGTAATAATAATAATAATAATAGTAATAATAATAATAGTAATAATAATAATAGTAATAATAATAATAGTAATAATAATAATAGTAATAATAATAATAGTAATAATAATAATAGTAATAATAATAATAGTAATAATAATAATAGTAATAATAGTAATAATAATAAAATTCTGTTGTAACTTAATGACCGATACCTTTAGATAACAATCTTTAATAACCTTTAGTTTCCTTATGTTTTAAAGGGAAGTAGGATAGTTCTATCCTAATTGAACTTCAAGTACTTATGCAGTAACGAAAAGGCTTGTGAATGTTTCAACCAGTCTTTCTTTTAATTTCAGGTTGTTTGAAAGAATTATGGATAAATCACAAATTGGTGGATTTCACGAATGCTGAACGCCAGCATAAAGTTGGGCCAGGATGTGCACTATTCAATGAAGGAGACCAGGAAGATGAAATGATTGGCGAGGAGGTGCGCGACGAACATGGTCTTTCCAGAACTCACCACCACGACTTAGACGAGGAAGACGAGGAGGACATCCTGGACAGCGATCCTTGTTCCAGGAACAGCTGCAAGCATGGCAGCAAGTGTGTGCCTAAAAGTCAGTCTGAATACTCCTGTAAGTGTCTTCCTGGCTGGAGTGGAAAATACTGTGAACAAGGTAGGTCTGCTTAGTTCAGTGGGGAGATCTAATCTTAATTTTGTTACCTTATTCTTACTAAATAAGTTCAATAGACTGCAAAATCAATGCATTTATGTTTGATTTTCTCTAATACCATATTAAATTAGTCTTAAGAACGTCTAGTGTTTCTATTATTTCCGCCAAATGATGTAGCTGTAATTTTAGTGCTGAAAAATAGTTATCATAAACTAATGAAAAATTTTTTTGTTTTTCGAAAGATATTTTGTGAAGGCTCAACCTTGTAGCCTAATAGATAGCTATTACGGTGACAAGTTTTGTTGGAAAACACAAAGCGCTTTGCTCAATTCTAAGAAAAACTATAAACCCTTTATCTTGTACTTGTTTGTTGCTAGAGGTCCGCTGAACCTTTAAGTACCCTAACATAAATTATATTATAATATCGGCATTAAGAGAAACTTGTGTATTTAAATTTATTGGTTTATGAATGTTCCAGCTCCAACATGTCGCAAAGAGCAAACCCGTGAATTCTATTCAGAGAAAGGATGCCGTTCGCGAAAACCACTGAAATTGGCTAAATGCGAAGGAGGATGCGGTGGGGCCTGCTGTCGAGCTCGCAAAACAAAACGGCGCAAGGTGCGACTGGTTTGTCCAGATTCGACACGCTTCACCAAAGACATTGACGTTGTGCGCAAGTGTGCGTGTGTGAAGAAGTGTTACTGACAGTTTGTATTGTTACACTAGCGGCTCTCTCCCAAAAAATTTACACCACAACACACACATATACACACATACAACGTAAATTAAGTATTACCTCTGTAGATTTTATCAAAAAAATAAATTACAGAATTTTAAACTGTAATACCATGTTCTTAGCTACCTGTCTCAACTCTGAGAATCTACCAAATAATAACTCACAAATAACGAAGATTTCTGTTCGTATTTTTATTTCTGTTTTTATTTCTTATTTAAAAATATTTTAATATTTTTTTATTTTTGTCTATTTTATATATTTATGTAAATACATTTGTTATATATATATAAATATTATTTTTTATTGAAATAACTAAAAATATTAAGCTATTAACTTTAGTATAATTCATTCCGCGTCACATTACTACAACATAGTTTCTAACTTACGATACCACCATCTTTAAAACTTAAGTCAACTTTAGAGCCTAATACAACATTTAAAGCAAATAAATGTTAAGATAAAAATCAGCAATGGCCTGCAAACAATTTGTATAAGCTCTACACTTTCAAGAACTATTTATACAGATGTTTCCTTGATATATTTGTGTTTAGTCCAACAGAACTTTCATCCAACACGCTTGCTTAACCATTTTCGTTTGTTTACCATATAGCGCTTATTGCTCTCGGGAAGTATAGTAGCCTAGTAGGCACTAAAATGCTATTTTAAATGCTTAGGATCCCATTCTTATTGTTAGACAGCAGTCGGTTCGAATAGTTGAATCTTCAAGGCATTAATAAAAGGGGTATGGCAAAAAAGTTGTAACTAAGAGCTAGAACAAATATAGTTAAAAACAAGCTGCTTTACTCTCTCCCTCTAAGAAGATTATGAGACGAATGTACTATTCCAAAGTACTTGAAGAGTTTCCATTCGAAGGCAGTGAAATGGGGATATTTTGAGCAACAGTGCAAATTTTTTGGATTCGTTTACATCATCGAAGAAAATGGTCGTTCAGCAAGTTCTGTTCACAAAACCTGTGAAGAAGTTTTTAAAAGATTTGCATTGTAGACTCCATAAGGTTGACTTTAGTTTTAAAGGTAGATAACTGCAAGATTCTGTATATACAACTTTGTGCATTGAAAATTTTATTTTATTTTCCTTTAATGATTCATTTTGTGAGAATGAGAAGCTACCTAGATGTACAGTGCCAATATCTGTTTTGCTTTTGTAACATCCTAAAAATTACGAAAAGAAAAATTATCTTTTCATTAATACAACGCAAAAGAAAATAAATTGGGTAGGATTGGAACCTGTTTCAGTAATATTGGAACCTCATTGGAAAAGTCATATTTTTTTCAATACATGAAGATTTATTTTAATTTTTTTCTAAAAATTAGAGGTAGTATTGCCATTTTGTCATATTTTTGAAATTGAGGTTTTTGCCGAAATACATGTTTTGAGGTTCCCGGGTACGATCAAGTGATTTGTAGAAATGGATTTATGATTTTTTTTTTTAACACAAACCATATTTAAGTCCAGTTTATTCAATTTAGAAGATCGGAACAGTTCAAGTAATATAAACAATATAATTTTCAGTTCTCTCAAATTATTTGTAGAAATACATTTTTATATAGCAAGATGGCGTTCCATTTTATTTTCCAACCATTCAAATTTATTTTGAAAATGTGGTTAGTCACCAGTGCTTGATAGTATCGTTGACTATCATAGCACGCATGTTTATTGTATCCCTGGTAGTGAGCAGTACGGACGGGATCTATAAATTTTGCTTTGCTGTCTTTAAATTCTGCTCGTTTTCTTCTAGATCGTGAAGAGCATTATCTGAGTTGCAGATGCTTTCCATCTTAACTAAAAAGAAGTACTCTAGCTCAAAACTTAAATTATAATCAAGTTAAAGTAAATCATTCACTTCACAACCTTTGTTAAATATTAGGTAACTAACATTTACAGTAACTTCTATGTCTGTTATCGTGTCATGTGTCCTTAAGAGAGTTCAGATTAGACTACCTTGATTGCAAAGGTATATGTGCGTGTGTTTCATATAAACCAATTTTATTTAAACAAATATTTAATTTTTCGGCCCAAACAAATTGTTTTTAAATAAAATTATTATTGTTCATTGTTTTTGGTTACTGATTAATCCAATAGGAAGAGAAGAATAATGCCAAATTCAGTCCATGATTTTTTTTTATTTTGCCGAGCTTTCGACCTAGAAACTAAGTCATCTTAAGGGCTGTGGAACATTTTTTACAATATAGTTATTATGTGTTTTTTATGTCAGTAAAAATCCGAAGTTTAAAGAAATGTATAATAAATTATTAATAATCATCTGTTTTTTGTTTTTTTTAAGCAAATGAAGTACTTGTTTAAATAAAAGCTGAATGTTATCATTAAAATAACTTACGTTTTTCTGTGGTTTGCAAATAATGATTTTAGTAACTGTAAATGGCGATGTCGAAGTTCTCCTGGTTTGAAATCTGGGGACCTCAAAAAATGTATTTCTAATATAGCGCAAATGTTTAAAAATTTGATTCTTCGTGGTCAAAGAAAGTAAATAAACATCCCTTCTACGAGTGATAAATGAAAGTAAAAATTGAAACACTACCCAAAATATTAGGAGCTAACAGTATTTTGCTTAGGAGATATATTACTAACTTGCTTCTCTTTTTTTAAAGTTGTAATAAATTTATTTATAATTTATTTTCTAATCTTTTTTTACTTTAACTGACTGATACATAAATAATGCAAATCGTTAATTTTGTTCCTTAAAGATATGCTGATGTATATAAGCTTTAAACGTTGATAACAAAATATGATTTTATTTCGAGGCAGTACATATTTTATACATACTTATAGCAAGACGTAACTTATTTTGTGTCCAACAGGATTTTAAATAGAAGAAATTTAAATGGCATAATCAATTTTTTTTTTTTAAACTGCCTTTGCTAGTTTGAATTGAATGACGCCCCAATTTCAGTTGGAAACTTTAATTCGCTGACTTCACCAAAACAATTTGCGAAGTCATAAGTGACGCTAATAAGGGGAAGGGGGGTTAAAAGAAGTAAAAAAAAAAAAAATTTCTTTATATATTGCACACTTTTATTGTTTCTAGACATATTTCTAACATTCGCTGAAACATTCCTTGACTTTACAGTAAAAACCTTCTGTATGCTTGTTTCAACTTTTATGGTGATTAAGTTTTCTCCCGCATATAAATTGTTTCACCCACAGAAATAAATGGAGTCTGTTGAAAATAAGTCTGGATTATACAGAGGATGTAGATGAAGTAAAATGTAATCAATTTTTTAAGTAAATTAATTTCTCAAAGCTAATGTCATTCTTTACAGTAGGACATTTTTGAAGAGAAGTTGGCGAATTTGTTCTCCAAGCGGTCTGTTGAGGTAGTAAATTCATACGCCTCTATCCCCAATCGTATTGCTGACGTTAACGGTCTTTATTTTGGGGAGTCATGGGAGCTAGCAAAGCAACAAATATAAATGTAACTAAAAACTTGCTAGTTTCATTTATTTTGAGAAAACTCAGAACACTGCCCTCTCTTACATCCATGGAAAAATACACATATATTATAAATAAATGTTCTTATAAACTTTCAAAAACATTTGCGTCCGTACTTTGGTCAGATAATATATTGTAAGAAATCAAGACAAAATTAGCTATTTCCTGTGAAAAAAAAAAAAAAAAACTCTGAAGAGGTTATTTATAGAACACAATGTAAGAGCACCAACAAATTATTCTTTGTATTATTTAAATAGCAATAAAATAATTGATGATACTAATTATAATAATTCTGAATAAGAAACTGAACTAAAAAGTTAAAATCATTCAATATAAACTGATCTACTTAGTGCTGCTATAAATTCAGGTACAGATCAACTGAGTCACTTAACCAGCCTTTAGGGACAGTTAGACAGAATGTGGACCAATTCTCCTGACCTGAAGTATATTTAATAGTCTTCTTAAGGCAGTCATGAATTATGTATGTTGTTTCTATTCTCTCATACAGAACATGTGAACATTATGCTTCGGTCTAGACAGTGTGAACTCATTAACTAATAAACCCAGTCGATATTCAGTATTAGCTGGGCTTCGCCTTGCGTGGACAAGTGCGGAATCTTGCAGAAATATCCAAATAAATATTATATGCATATAAAAAAAGAGGTAGAAAAAAATCCACCAAGTATTTCTAGGCGTATGTTTTACAATCGTGTTTTAAATTTCTGTTGTTATTAAACAACATTCATTATTCTGTTGTTAGTTGTTATTAAAACTGAACTGATAAATATGTAGACTGCAGCTGTCTAGGTGAGAGTGATCATTAATTTCACCACTATTATAACTATAACTTTCAATTAGTGCATTTTTTTCCCCCTAATTATCCATAAAAATATCTACTAAGAAACTCCTAAAAGAGATGTGTGGTGTCTTAGAAAATTACTATTCCAGGGTAATTTGAGATTGAAATAATTGTACCTCACGTAAAATGGAGTTAGAAAAATAATTACGAATGGGGCAAGAAACCAACTAGTTTCTGTAACTTGCTTTCCGCAGTCATTATTCTTCTCTCGTCAGTAGCTATGATTGTTTCATAGCATTTTTCAGTCAAATTTTGGCTTTTTGCCAACTGGATTAATAGGTTAATGAAGGGTATATATGGGTGTATAAATTTGGGAAAAATCAAAAATTTTTTCTTAATAGAAATATAGTGATAATTAATATCATTAATTAATAATTATATGTTCCAATTGTTTACAAAGTTCAGGCGTCAGCTTTTGCAGTCTATCACATTTTGCTCTCATTAGCAAAGGTACTTTCGATTGCTGGCTTCTCAGTCACAGTTTTGTATTTGATAGCTGATTATTTTATGGCATGTCTTCCTTTATTGAACATAAAAAAATATGTAAAAATTGTGGCCTATTGGCCCCGATCGGGTAAAATACAAACTAAGAAGTCTACTCTTTTTTTTTATATTATTTCCCAACTTTTTGGCAAACATTGTCTGCGTTCTTAAATGTATATATTTTCTGCAAATCAAATCAAAAGCTTCATTGCATTGTTTTTATCAAACAGTCTCTTTTTAAAAGAGGTTTTTCTTCAAAAGTATAAAACTTATACTACTTTTTGTAGTCCACGAACTGATACTTCACGTTTAAGCATGTTTGCACTTAAAGATAGGGACCGTTTTTTTTTAAAGCACTAATTACTCAAAAACTACTCTTGGTTCCGTAAGAAAAAGAATTTTTTTCCCCAGCAAATGCTTATCAAAAACAAAAATAAAACATTCAAAAATTAAATAAAAATAAGCGAAATTAGACTTCAGTACGACTGGTTTTTAAATGAACACATATAAAACATTTCTCTCCTCATCTTTCAAGTAAATACTAGCTTCTTGTTCTGAAGGATAAGGATCATTGTTAACTTACTCAATTTACTAAACAGGAACCAATGACTAGTAGAAACAGTTCCAAGGCTCCTTTATTTTAGTTTATTCCACTTTACGATCATCTGTTGCGTTTTTACTCTTTTGACATCTCAGTCTCCCCAATGACATTCTTAGATTTGAGAAAAACTGATCGAGTGAAGCTGTTTTCTGTATAAGACGTTCAAAATCCGGCCTAGACAGAATTGTCCCTATGTGATTCAAAGCAGTGGGCATCCTTTTTTTAAAAAAAAATCTCACACAACATTGCGGAGTGTAGCTGGTTGAACTGCCATTCTTAAGCATGAAGTTCTACACTTTGTAGATCATGGTCAGATTTTCAACAGAGTTCGAGAAATTGCTCATTTTATTTATTAATATTTCACGAATTTTTCCAGCTAATTTAACTCACTAATTGAAAGCACATTAATTTTTTTAGGAAAAAGGTTTTTTTACTGATTTCTATGGGTGTGCGAAGATAAAGAGTGAATTTTTCACTATTTATTTGAAAATCACTCCAGCTAACTTCTTGAAACTTGTAATACAAACTACTTATCATTACTGTATGACTTCTGAATGCAACTTTTCAGTAAAAAAGTATTTTAGAGAATACAATGGGAGGGGGTACTTTAGACTTCCCTCTAATGTGTCATTTTAGTTAATTGTACGGTTTACAATCGTTGTAACCTACATAAGTAGAAATCCAATGTGTGTCAAAATTCAGATGTTGAAGAACATCAGTTGGCCCGAAGTTTTAATGTCTCAAACGATTTTTTTTTATCAATCGTATTCGAGGGCAGAGTGAAAAGTTTTCAGCTTTGTAGTGAATGGCTTGTTTTTTAATACAAAACTGTCCACCCCTAAAATAGAAGTACAAAGAGTTAAGGAATTTGGAGCACATTAATTAGTGTATTTCTATAAGTGCGCTATGATAAATTTTTCATCTAATTGTATAAAGAGAGAGGCGCAGAGATCCAATCAGATGAAGTTACTTCTAAAATTGTTTTAGTACTACGCTCTAAAATATTGAAGTCTCTAGCATTTGGGTACATTTTTATTAAAAACATAAATAATCGTAAAATATTAAATTTTATAATGTACAATTTCTCAAAAACTGTCGAAACTCGTTTCTAAGAACTTTGTTGTCGTATATGAGGTGTAGAACTGCTTATGTGTGGCAGTTCAACCTGCTATATCCTCTATTCTATAAACTCATAGAAGAGTATTTTTCTACTATTACTTTAGCACAAAAAACCATTTGTATTTCTGTAAAAATATGTATAAAAATTATACTACTACTTCAAAAATTATTTGAACTCTAGAACTACATCCTGTAAATAATTTGAGAAAACATATTTTTTATTTAGGTATTTTGATAAACTTTAATTTATTTTTATTTTTTTTCGGTTTATTATTACCTTATTATTTTTAATTTTTTATCAGCATATTATTTAATACAGTGTGTTTTACAATCATCTTTAGAGTTTCAAGTAGCTTGTGCAACACATAATGAGTTAATTTAAAATTAAAAATCTTATGTGAAACTCCTACAACTTTCTCTTACTCCAACTTGCCGGTCAAACAGTATTTAGTCCACCAAATTCTAAAAGAGTTTTTGGCAACTTTAGGGTCGCAATGTCGGTTTGCGTCAATAAATTCAACGTCCAAATTTTCGGAATACATTTAATTGTTAGTAACATCAATATTGCAGCAGGTTTTCGATACATAAATTATATGGAAATGGCACTTTAGAGGAGTAGCCTAACATCACACATCCCCAAAATCCCTCTAAAATGGCTTTTCGAGAGACGTTTTTCAGTTAAAATTATAGATCTACACATATTCACTGTATTTACAAGTATCGTTAAGCCGGTTTTCAAAAGACAGCAAATAAAGTAGAACGAAAATTCGACTAAGTATAGTGGTACATCCTTCTTATCATCTGTGTTGGAAATTCTTTTCATGCTGATCGATTTCTAGCGTAGTTTTGGGAAATTTGAACGTTACGCTTCACTCAAAAGAAAATTCATATTATAATAAACCCTTATTGTCGTGAACTAAACTTAATTAAAAATTCTAAACTTAAAGAAAATTCATAAGTTGGATGTTTTGAGAAATAGGATTTTGAGAAAGTAGTGTGTGTTCACACTAGTTTTTTGGTGACTGCAAAGCAGATGCAGTAACAAAATTGATGTAAAACATTTTCTATACAATTTCTTTAAATACTTTGTTACTTAGATTTGTTCTTATATTTGTTAAAAAATTAAGGAATACATATTTCTAACAAATTGTGTAATATAGAAAAGTATGACAGAGTGATTGCAATAACATTTACACTTGTAGTACAGTGTCATGATAAATGTACAATTTAAAAAAAAAAAAAAATCGAAATAATGGTGAAAAAATGAAGAGAATTGTTCACATTTTGTCACCGATTTATTTAAAACAAAGAAAAGAATTTTAAAAACAAAATATAATTAAAGATCAACATAAAAGCATTAAATTTTATTTTACAGCCCATCCTTTATTTACCTGAGCTGCTCAAAAACATGCTTCCGTTTAACTCTTCGAAATGTGGTTGATAAAGGCTTGCTAAACCTGGTTGTGACGGTACCATGAGAACCACTTCCACAGTCTTTATAAATCTGCAACATCTGCAAATATACTTCCAAATTTTAGCCACAATAGTGGCAAAATCGGAAGCTCCGAAACATTGGGAACGTATCGAAAGACCTTGCATTGGCACCGATTTCAGGCGAGTCTATATAGATGGCTGCAAAATAGAAGAAGAGATGGCGAAGTGTATGTTGAGCTAACTCTTTGGTTAGCATAGGCATATTAGGTGCAATCTTTCAGTCTTTGCAAAAATAGTGCTGCTGAGATCGTATACGGGGCGTAAACAATTACAGCATTATAATCTTCTCAGTCAACCAGACTGTCAGTTTGTTTACATATTTTGTTAACATTAATCACTGGCGCTAATAACTTCATTAGTCCATTCGCAAAAAAATAAATAAATATGTTTTTCTATGTAGTAAAATAATTTTATTTTTTTGCCAAGTTCGCGTTGAGAGTGGGAAATTTCACCGAGTTTCCCAGCTCAAGTTTATGTAAAGAAATATATTACTTTTTATATATCACTTTTAAAAATATCAACTTTATATCACTTTTTATGGCACAAGTATTGAAAGAAAAATAATGTTATCATTAAAAATAGTACTATTTGCTTAGATTGAAGGAAATAAATCGAAAGCAAAAATAACAATTATTGCCACTAAAGTATTGAATTCGAAAGTGTAATCAGTTAAGAGTTAAATTTTAAATCAGTTTATAATCGGTAACATAACTAAGTGTAACTCGTATATTTATAATTTGGTCCCAAATGTGTTCGATCAGAATCATATCTGGACTTCGAGCTAGCCACACCAAACATTCAATTCCAATCTCATTCAAATAGCCATCCACAATATGTGCTCTGTAGGGGCCTGGCATTGTTCTGCAATAGCAATAATTTCTTTCCAATATCATTATGTGGTAGACATTACATGTTCCTCGATTATGTTTTTTAAGTGCCTCTTCCTTAGAGATCTTCCTCGCACAACAATCAATTCGGTACATGCATCCAAGGAAATGGCACCCCAAAAACATCAATAAGCCACCATGAAATGCCACCTGAAGAATCATACAGCATGAGGCGTAGCATGGTGAGCGTCTCCATATGAAATTTCGCCCGTCCGAAGATTTGAAACCAACTCTCCTCTTATCTTTAAAGAGAACAATCTTCCAATGTAAGTAAGTAAGTTATCGCCTATTTTTAGGCGGGGCTTAACGTCCAACTACCAATTAGGTGTCGTGGACGGAGGCGACTAGCAAACATACTTTACTGTAAATTTCTCATATTAACCATTAAATAAAATCCAAGGCATAGGCCGGGGAATCGAACCCAGTACCACAATACCCGCGCGAACTGAAGACTGGCTATTTTGTGAACTGCGGTAAGAAGAGGTCCACGAGCCGGGTGCCGGACCATCATATTATTTTCATTGAACCTTCTTCTTATAATACTGCAGGTAATTGAAACATTTGTCAGATGAGAATTTTTATCTCATTTCCAGTAATGCTGCGGATTCGCAGAGTCAAATGGCGGATGTATCTATCGTCTATCTCGTCTGCAGACTAGGTCGGTCCTGTCCCGGCCTTCTGATGTGAAGCCCTGTTTCTCTGAAACGCCGAAGAACCCTTCATATTGTTGATTGATTTACACCCAGTCTCTTGGCGTCTTCGCGCTGCCTTCAAGGGTGCTGGTTATTATTCATTACTGGGTTCCTTAGTATTTTACCCTTTTTCTAGTAATATTACGGTCCTGTCACTGTCATACTCACTCAAATGCATGAATGGAGCCATTGAAAACAAAGTACGTTTAAGATTAAGAATAAAATCCAACAAACCAACGATGGAAAAAAATAACTGAAAATAAATTTTAAGTGTGGCATAGACTTTATGGGATTAATCAGCACAAAAGTAAACAAAATTGTATTTACAATTTGATTGACTGTGATAACTACTAATTACCAGTAAGAAACTAGATAAAATAATGTAGAAAAGTAATTGATTTTTTTTAATTAAATAATAATCTTGAACTAAATAAATTAAGTTGTGCGTTAATTTTGACCATTAGCATAGATTCAACGGGAGCTGGTTAGAAAGATTACCACACTCCAGATTACCATTAGTATAAGATGGCACTCGGTAGTGTAAAGGATCTCCTTGCATTTGACAGTATTGAATGCCATTTTGATGTCTATAAATAACTGGTGAAGATCCTGGTTGTTTTTAAAGGACTTCGCTGTTTAGCTCTCATTGGCAAGATGTAGTCCATCGTTCAGGGAAAACCTCATCGATAATCACCGAACCGCACGCTTGTTAGCAGCAGAAATTTAATCTTCAAGGATAATGCCCAAGTTTTTATGAACTAAGAGACCGAAATGATTGCAAGCATGCCGATTTCCTTTATTTTACTTACTTTATTTTAGAGAACCTATATCCATCCTTTAGTAAAATTCCAATTTCGAAGAAGGAACGAGTTATGACTTTGAGGAATTGTTTAAAAAGAAAGTTCTTTCCTCTAAAAGTAAAAAAGAAATCTTAGGAGCTTTTTTTACCAGATTTTTAATTTTTCTACGAAGGGAGGGATCCGCTTATTTGGTTTTTAAATTTTTATTTCGAGAAGGCAGTTGCAGCCTAAACTGACGCTCAGTGAACTCTGTGTGTGCCAGTGATAGATAACCTTAGCCTGGGGGAGGTTACACATTTTCATAGGTTATACACTTTGACAAAAAATCAATACATTAGTTCTTGAAAAAGATTTTTAATTTCTTCTTATCTCGTGAGAAAAAAATAGTTAGACTGATTATAAGAAAAAATGACATTGTTTTTTCTATTTGTTTAAAATGTATGAACTAATTTATTAACTATTTACTAGTAAAGTTTGATTTAGTTACTTATTTTTGGTGGGAATAAATTTTTAAAAAATTTCTTGTCTTAAATCTTCAATCTTGTGAGAATGGCAGTGAAATTGTTTTATTGTTACGGTTCTCTAATTATATTCCTAGATATTGTCATTAAATCTCATCTTTCCTCCAATTCGAATAGCCACTGTAAGTTTGTCACTTTTACTATTTTTTTATATGGATTTTTAATTTTTTCTTTTTAGAAGTTTTTATATATTAGCCAAACTATTTTTTTCCCCAGCATTCTATTCTTCTAGTGAAGATGTTAGATACTTGGTTGATACAATTCCTTCCATGCACAAGGTAATTATTTTTTGTCTTTTCCTTTTTCTCTGCTTAGCTTTCTGAGCTTTGATTTTATATTTTTATTTAAAGAGTAGCAGACATAAAAAGAAGTAAACTCTTGTAGAGAACTTCTGCATACAACAGGTTGTTTTAACAACAGTATCACAAGTAGTGTTGCACTTTTTCTAGGCCTGTGTCTAATGGCCATCTTCTCCATACTACGGGATAGGTAAAACAGGAGATGCAGAATAGTAGCACATTTACCAAAACTTGCCATAATTCAGTTCTATTAGACAATCAGTCTATCATAAGCTTCTTCAAATATACAGTGCCAAGTGATTAGAATGGATTTATTAGCGAAATCCAAAACTGTGCGCCATGATAATAGTCTCATTGGACTTTTCAGTTGCTACGTTCTCGCCGTTATTTAAAACAAATTCGATGTTGCGTGCTTTCCTGAAACTGAGATGGAATATTTGACCATGAAAACGAAACCGAAGGACATAGAGTACGCTCGAGTCAGAGCTTACTTTTCAAACTTAAATCTCCCAGAAAACTTTTTGAACCACATCTAAGTAACCCATGCAGAACTGGGCATTCCTTCACTACTTCATTAATTTCGGAAGGGGTGCTTTTTAGCGTTATAACTTTTTTTTTGTTAAAGAAAAAAGTAAGCCAAATTAAATAAGCGTAGAATAGAATTAAAGGGGTAGCTAATAAGAAACTTTTAGTAAATACCAAAGTAGAGTAATTAGAGAAAAAACACTTCTTACAACCTAGAATATAAAATTAAAGAAAACTGTAAACTTCATCTATAAAGTGCCATATTCAGTTCAATTTTACCCATCTACCACCTGTTTTTAAATAAGGGGAAGAACGACCTTAAGGTAGTCTCATGCTCCCGAGGCAATGGCGTGTAAACTGTATATGTTAGATACATTGGATGCGTAACTAGAATTCAAAGTATAGTCACATGCCTATAGAATAGGGGTCCAAAATTAATATAGATTCTTAATTTCTCCACTGATGTTTTGATGTTTTTGCTGAGACATATTGAATATCAAGTAAAAATTACAAGCTTAGAAATAACAAATTTCTATTAAACTTGCAATAATTAAGAAGTAGTTTGAGAAAATTCTCATTATAGCTTTTTAATTAGATAATACTCATAATTTTCGCAATTAATTTATACTCATTTTGATTTCAGGATTTTACTGGGACATCAGAAATTAAGTAAGCAAAAGTATAATAAATAAATTAAATGAAATTATTAATAAACAATATTGGTCATTCAAAGGTCGTTCATTCAGCACCTCTTCTTATTTAACTTCATCATTTTTCCTGCATTTTTCTTCTGCAGAATGTCCCATTAATATTATTATTATTATTACTATTATTATATATCGTATATAAATTTTATATATCTTGTATATATCCCTTTATTCATTATTTTTAGGGGGGATAATGTTTTAGAATCTCTAAAATTTCTTATTTCAACTAAATTTGAGTAAATTAACTAACCCTGTAATGAAAAAATAATAATTAAAAAAAGGATTTTTCTTTTTTCTCACTATTGTTATATTTTTTTTAACAGAAAATAAGGTAAATGTTTGACAGAGGTTTTGTTTCTGTTTATAGAATTCAGAATATTATAGATGAACCTTTGTATTCTTCCAAAAATAATTTAAGATTTCATCCTTCTGTGTTAGATTTCAAAGCAAGGTAAGTTTTTGAGGTCAATACTTTTAATTTGAATAGTTTTGATTAAATTATTAATCGCTTATTTATGTCGCTTTAATTATACTTTTTTAATATTTTATTTTTTTGGTGCAGGCATTTAGGAGTGCCTCATCATGAAAAAGTTACTGTCATCAACACCAGCTGTAATAAAACTGTTTACATGTCCTCCATTTCCGGCAATACTGTACACTTTCATTCGTCCTTCTTCCAGGATAAGGTGAGTGTGATCGTTATGACTGACTTAATATATGACCTTGTTCCAAAATTTTTTTGTCCATACGTTTTCCCAAAATTGGAAATTATTAAGGTTTTTTCGAAATGAAGAACGAAAAATATGTAACAAAAGAAATTCAGTCACTTGAAGTGAACTTTTTGGGAACATGAGTAAGGTTAATTTCTCCAAAAATTTGGAGACTATTTGCAATATTGCCCGAATTTCTATATTCTACGCGGCTATTTTTTTAACCCCATAGATCTTTTAATGAGCCGCTATACAAGTTAAACTGAAAAAAAAAACACTGTTGTTAACTAATGCTACTTTTTTGGGTGGTTGTAGATTCACTCCCTCTACAATGTACAGCATTATCATTGGTTTTTGTTTAATGTGATTACGGTTGCTGTTTGCAGGTTATCCCTCCTCTTGGCAACACCACCTTCAACGTGGTGTTCCTAGGCCGAGGGGAGGGGAGAATCGAGAGCCATCTTTTCATACACACCTCTGACGGCAGTTTCAAGTACATAGTAAGTAGATGGTTGTCAAGATCATTAAATTAATTATACAGAAGTTATTATAATAGTACAACTGTTTCAGGTACGCGGGGAAAGTATCGGAAGTCCTTACCGACTGAGGCCATTCTCTGGAATCAGATTGCCGCTGAATGCTTCGTACACACCTTTAATTTTGATGCACAATCCTCATTCCACACCTTTACAGGTCAGATTAAGTTCATTCATGAAAAAACTCCTGCACTCAAGTTTCAACATCGATAAAATTATTAAATTTGTTCCTGCAAATGGAATGTGTTGTGAATCAAAATAAATGGTTGTCGGATAAAGCTGAGTCTGGATTTTAGTGAAGTGAAAAATAAGTTCTGGTTCACCAGGTTCTTCAATTTTTACTTTCTGTTTCTGCTATGAGGAAGCATTTGCGATCGAGTCAAATTTTCGATACAAAGTTTTCATCGGATTTTTATTTCGAGGTTCTCAGAGTCCGAAAAAATGTATATAAATGATGAAAGGTACCTAACACGTTGTTGCTGATAAATGTCCTCTACTGTAAGTACCATTTTACCGAAGTGATTTTTCACTCATTCAAGTTTTGCACACAAAAGAGTTCTAAACTAGGTATACTCTTATCTCTGCTATGTGAAACTATTTTCCAAGGAAAATTCGAATAAGGACTCTTCTGGGAAGGGATGGAAATGGAGTTGGGACGCTTCTTTTTAAGATGCCGTTTGGCGTTATTTGCAGTCTTATGTTTCATATTCGTTTCAGGAATTTAAAATCCACAAAATAAATGTTGCATTTACAATTCTTAGTTGAAATAAAATTCGCTGGTGACATCTTACTCATTGATCTAATGAACTCACCAACTCACTGTTTTTCTCAGAGGTTGTTAAAGTACCATCATGAATACATCTTGAATCGTAGGCATGGATGTCAAAAAAAGCTCCTAAGATGATTATTTGTAGAGACGATTTACTCAGTCCAAAGATTAATATAACACGGAGTTTGTGATAGGTTTAATTGAAACTTCTGTAAACAGCCATTATTTTTGTATACACTTAGGGTTAGCCCGATTAGTTTAAAAAAAAACAAAAAAAAATTCAATTTGGTTACTACTGTCATTTTATTGTACTTTTTCAATCGATAATCTCGTATCATTGTATTTTTTATTTGATTCGTTGCCGCTAACATGTTCCAAATGCATAAGAATTTTGGGTTTGAATCTGGCTTACCTCCCTTTAAAGAGTCAATGGAAGTTCCTGCTTACTTCCTTCCCTTATGGGTGTTGTCCGGATTTGCAATCCAGCTTTTACAAACCCTTTCTCTACCCCTCGAACGTACCAAAGCTTTCGTGGGCGTTGCAGCTGGTGCGACCCAAGTTCAAATCTAAGTTTTTAAAAAAATGTTAGTCTGATGGATCCATCGGTTGGATATGTCAAGAATAAATTACTAAAACAGTGCTTTGATATACTTTTTTTCATAGGTTGTACCCTTGTTCCGTTTAAGTGAGCCTTGAACTAACGGAATGATGAAACTGAATTGGGAATCCTGAATAATTGAATGGGAGCGGTCAAGGAAATTTGTATGAAATTTAAAAAAAATTCTGAATGAAATAAAAATAATTTGATACCCAGAAATGACAATTCTGTCTTGAATTATTTTTTAATATGTATCATCGGCCAGTCTTCTTGAACTTGAGAAATGTTACCTCCAATTCATTTTGGTGGACCTAAAAGTAATAATTACAAGTTGAAAAGTTTTCTATGTGTTACTTTTTTAGTGTTAATACTTTTCTAAAATATGATTCTTTATTCTTCTATTGTTTCTTACTTTTTGTGCCTGCAGAGAATAAAGAAGAATTTCTTTTGATTTTGTTTGCTAATTAATAAGATCAAACTCAAATCATGCTAACGTATTTATATTTTATTTATTTTTAAAATTAAATTATAATAAAATTTTTACTGTCTAATAATGTATAAGTAAGATTAGAAACTGTTTTTTGTTTATATTTAAAGTACTGATTATCTTTTCAGTGACAGATTTATTTTCCCAAAGAGAAGATAAATTATTGTCAGTTTCAGTCATTTTTTTTTCCTATAGATAAAAGAAAAGTATCTGAAACTGGCAATAATTTCTCTTCCACTAATTAGTTTAGGTAAAGCTTTTGGTTGTAGACATGTATTTTATTTCCAGTTTTATCGTTATTCGCGGTTTTAATTAATGTTTTAATTGTATTAGTCGTAATTATGTTCTCTCAAAGTCTCTGCAACAATTTTTTTTTTATAAGCAGCTTAAGAAATACATCATTTCAGTTGATGGAAGTCTATTCTAGCGGGGGCGAGTTTCACCTAGAATTGCCGTCTGGGGAACTGGAGGGCCCCAAACATATCTGGAACATCCCGGCATTCTTGACAAAGCCGATCATTAGATTGAAATTCCATGCGACTACACAGAAGAATCACACAGCTTATATCAGGTAATCATTTTTATCAGCTAACAAGCGCTACAACTACTTTTATCAACCATTATATCAGTGTTCTGAGGTTTGTGAGTTCTAAAATAAGTGGTTTTGGGAAATTGAAAAAGAAACTTTTTTTAAAAATAGATAGTTTGTTGGATAGAACCTACACAACTCTTAATTTTGTCACTTTTTGGTTTTCAATGTTTTTCGTTTTACGATTGATAAAACGTTTCGATTCTGATCATTCTCTATTGATGTCACGTATACTTAAAATTTATTTGTTAGTATAGACAGATATAATAATTATAGTATATGATTAGATCTAGTGCTTTTCCAGTGCACTGCCGGCCACCGGACAGTGTTCTCTCGTTACAAAACACGGTCCATTACCGGGCAATGAGCTATAAGAAGCTTCTAAGAAGAAAAAATCTAAGGGCCAGCAGCTGGATTCGAATCCGAGTTTTCCACAGAATCCAGTATATGCTAACCACTGAGCTTATCTCTTTCCTGTTGACCAGTTTTTTTTTTTTTTATCTGTGAGTGTTCGAAGCTGTAGCCTAATTAGTCCTCGATCTCAGGGACATTTGGAATAGGTGTTCAAATGGGTGAGTTTACCGTGAGAGGATTTGGTCGCCATTCATGCTAATGACAAGAGCAAGGGCAACTTTATTAGTTATTCACTCCAGTGCCTGGCATAAAAAACTTATATTTCTCCAATCTTGGAAGACGTCAGTCTAATAATATTCGAACTATTATTTTAGTATAAAGTCCACAAAATAAAATATATTCATTTTATTTATCTAATTTAATTGTGATTAGCTTTTTTGTTTTAGCCATTGGCGTAACTTGGTTAGTTTTGAGTCCATAGTTATTCCTTGTTATTAAATTAATTAAATACATTTAAAATACCTTCATTAATACACTTACGGTTTCGCCGTAGAACTTCAGTTTCCTTTGTATATATACCGTAAATGAAGTGTTTCTCTTATTTGACTACACTTGTAGGCTTATCCTTTTTGACATATGTTCCTAGATTGAAGGTGGATAAAAGTGGTGAGACCCTGGTGATCCCAGTGGACGTAGAGGTCGGTCCAGTTTGCGGACTCTACTCGCCGGATGATCTCATCGACTTCGGCATCGGCGGCACTCAGGATTTGCCAAAAGAAGTCAAAATATATCTGAAAAACTCTTGGAAAAAACCTATAAGAGTGCAAGTGGGTTCCAATTTAAAAATACTTTTCTTTAAGGTTTTTTTTGTTCATTTTAGTTGTGTTAGTGTTGGTTTTTCTTGAAACAAAAATATCAGCGAATGTGAAACTGAAATTTATGGACCAAACATCATTTAGATCTCTTTCATCTAAAAAAAAAAAAAAAAAAATTAATAAAATAAATAAATAAAATTACCATTTCAACCTTGGTTCTTAGACTGAGAAATCGAGTTCCCGAATCGGTTCATAAGAACACTGCACTCATGAGCCAAAGTTCGAAACTGACATGGATATACTTCGGCAATCTTTCAGTCCTAGTCAGATCAGTTCCGAAGTGCAGTAAAAATATGACTGTATTTCAGGATATATAATTCTCTGTCGAATGGTACAGGTGCTGAAGCATCACCGTGCTTTCTGTAAAATCGAAATGCAGTCAACGTATTGTCCGGGTTCGGTTTCAAAGTTGTTATACAATGTTTGAGTTAGAATGTACTACAGAGGTCCAGGTTGGCTATCACTGAAAGGAAAAAAGATGTAGGGTAGTGGCGCATGAACTTATACCTCAATAAAGCCACTAGCGAAATGTGTACTTGCCAACTTCTATAAAGTATCAATCACGTATGCTACTACTTAAGCATAATGATATGAAATCAATTTACTGGTAGATCTTCTAATAGTTGGACTTGGTCCAATCACTTTCGGCTAATGTAAGGGGGCAATGTGATATAAGGTCGATGTTGTAGTTGTCTAAAGCTATGAATCATCACGAGATCGTCCCAATGTACTTTCCATGAATTCCTGAAATAACAATCTGTACACCTGGTCGGCCAACAATTAAAATGTACTCAAAAATCGCTCAGTGTTATCTAGCTTTGTCAGTTGCTCACAAGATAGCGTTCGGCCACCCGACTTTCTTCAGGCTAAAGACAACAATTAAAGAACTTAAAGGCATTTAATCTAACAACCATGACTTAATTGCATACCAACTTTTTTGCTGAGTTTCTGTTACTTTATATTAGTGTTGGTTTTTCATGTTTCAGAATGTGATAGCAATGCCTGTGTCGAAGGCTCTGAAAATAGACTTCCAACCGGTAAAGGTGCCCCCGGATGTTAGTCATTCCACACAAGTGGCTGTACTTACATTTGACTGTTAGTTGAGTTTAATAATTTCTATGTGGTTGTCCAATAACATAATCTGCCAATACATTTTTTCATAATCTGTACTATGTATTTGAACAGGGAAATTAGCGCATGAAACTGGCCAGACGTCTGGCAGAGTAGTTATCAAGAGTGGCCAGGCTGGGCACAAGTTGATGTTGACGTACACGGCCAGGGTTTTGACTGGAGGACTGCAGGTAGGACGGTCGGAGGCTAGGTTTATGTCCGAGAGTGGCAGAATCAAGTCACAGTCCGTCAATCTCACTAATAATTACAACATGCCTATCGCCATCACTAATGCGACGCTTCATGCAACCGCTAAATTTTATTTTCAGGTAACTGTTCTTATTTTTTACTTTCTCTTTTCCCTACCCTTCGTTAGAGGGGAATTAGAACATGAACTCAGAATCTAAAATTTATATATGAACTCAAAATGGATCATTTTTGAGGTGTAAAAGAAAGTTAAAAATGAAGTGTGAAGTAAGCTGGAACTCGACACAATTCGCACAAATAACGGTTCCTCGATTATTTTAATTTACTAAGTGTAATAAGACATTGGCTAATCTAAGACCAAAACAGTAACTCTAAATATCGTCACTTTTGAATACCTCGGAAACGAGACATTTAAACTGGGTAAACTAAGCAAAACTATGTTTAGGACCATCAAAAAACTCGGAAACAGGACACGTGCAAGTAACGAAACAAACAACCTTTATTATAACTGCAGTATTTACAAACTAATTTTCTTAACTGATGGTACCTATAGATAGGTAGGGCGGATTAAAAATCAAAGGCACATATTAAAAAAAAAAACACAGCAAAACTGACTTAACTTACGCAAATCACCGTATAGTATCAACTACGACACTGTTGCACACAGGAAGGAAAGGAAGATGTATGGACATCTTAGAAAGTATAGACATGTATAAAATAATTTTTAAACGACAAAATTGACTTTAATTGTAGCAAAACTTAAATTACTATTTTCATATTTTCCTATACATATAAATAATTCATTCATCACTTATGGTGTTCATTATTTCAGATCCATGATTTTTTGCCGACCATAATTCTGGCTGGCGAAACCAAGTCCGTGCTGCAGATTGGAGTGCGCGGTGAGTCGCTACCCTCACATCTGAGACTTCAGACTACTCTTTTTATCTACACAAACGTCTCCATGATCTCCATACCTATACTGTGCTATGATGGCAAACTGAACAAGGTACTGTACAAGTATCTTTTATGGGTTACGGCGAAAAACGTATGTAAAGTATAGGAGTATATAAAAAACGTTTTATGAGAATTTAAAATTCAGCTCATTCTGCCAGCTGTTGGATCTCTCGTTCATATCATTCCTGGGCGTCGGAATTAGAAAACAACTGCACACTAGGGTTCAGCTTCCGTGAAGTTATTATAATTTTCTTGGAAGGGATTAAGTGTACTGTACAGTGTAAATACATTCTCAGTGTTCTTTAAATTTCAATTTTTTCTTATAGAATAGTTGGAAAGTGTGTGGACGAGAGTTGTATTTCTTTTATTTTCGGTTTTGTCCTGAATTCTTGAATTTATGGAAGGTGCGTTAGAACAATTCGTAATGTATTTCCCACTCCTTCATCCCCCCCCCCCAAATAGCCATATTTTTTCTTAAATTGTCTCACGTGCTCTAACTCGAAGTCCTTGACCGCTATCAAAACATTAAACTCTAATAGTCTGACCACTTCTCATCACATGTCGCTAAGCTTTTGTTAAAGTTTATGTCAACAGATTTTTTGTAAAGAGAAGTCGGTAGGAATACATCTGGTGGGAGCGCACCTAGGTGCAAGTACACGTCTTGCTATCATACATTTTTTTCTAATCTTTCCAAAATATAGGCTATCGGATATTACTCCGTCTTAATTAGTGTCAAAAGATATTACCATTACTGTAGCAAGTATATAAATACTTGTCGCTGGATTGAACTCGACAGCTTCCCTTTAAATATTCATCCTTATGATAGTGGTCCTGAAACTTTCTTTCAGATTTATATGGATGGGTTTTTAAAGTCTGTAGAATTTTCATAATCACAAAAATGATTTTTGTATACTCCCTGCTAATTCCATTCTCAGTAAAAAGATATTGTCACATCGTAGCACTGCAGCTCAAATAATTTTTGTTTTCTTATATGTACAGGTGATTCCATCTGAAACTAATGACACAGAACTCTACCTAGGCACAGTGGGTTGTGGTAACGTTAAAACGGTTTACTTTGCTTTGGTTAATGAAAACCCAGTGTCCATACAGCTTCAGGATGTCTCTGTAAATATGACTGGTGCTCAGGTTCGAGTAGTTGCCGTAAAAAAAGGCAATGTCACACTCGAAACACTTTCTCGAGTTTTAGAGAAGTTTAACGCATCATTGAAGGTATGTATTTATGAGACAAATCATTCTTCCTTTTTTCTCTCTCTCTTTCCTTTTAACAGAGTACCTCTGTTTTTAAAGTCTTCTGAAATCGAATTTATTTTTCTGTTCTTATTTATTTATTTATTTTAAGGATTCATCTCAAAATGGTTCTATTGATTTTCTTTACACTATTCGTATGTTTTTTACCATAGTTTAAGTTGCTTGTTACTTTATTTGAAACATTTGGCCAAGTAAAATTAATTTTAATAGTGAAATATTTTCGTCTCTAAATCTCAGGTTAAAACAAATGTTTGTTGTTTTTTTTTTACCTAAAGTGCATCTATTTCTGAAATATGAATTTTATCTTTTCCCCCGGAAAGCAAAGAATTGCAGCTACACAAATTTTGTATTTTATGTTTAATGGATTTTTGTGTTTTTGCGGAAATATGGTGTAATGCAAGTTTACTCGAGAAAGTCTCATTTACTCAAATTATGTTATTTACGGTTTGCTTTTAAATACACGTAAAATAATCAAATTTACTTAAGCCTTTTTATGGGAAAAAGTTATTTTAATGGGTTCGGAGGGAGTTGACGAGTCAAGATATTCTCAAGAAGTTTTATTTCCTTGAATCCGTATAATATTGATGGTATCCCACATTAAGTAGAAATTACAAGTTTAAAGAAAGTTTTTTGGTTTGATCGTCAAGAATTATAGTAAGAAAAATTAGTGATTTTTTTTATTTCTTGGTTCAACAGGCACCGTACATCGGACCAGGACATCACTGCATCCTGGAGCTGTCCGTGGAAGCCGGCTACGATCCAGGGCACGTCCAAGGCAGCATCTGCGTTACCACAGATCATGAGCTAATTACTATTCCAGTGTTCATGCGCGTGGAGCATGGTTCACTGACCATAGTCACGGATCCTGTACAATTTGTTGATTGTTTTCCAGTAAGTTCATGTTTTTCTTTGTTTATTTTTAGAAACAAACGTGTTGTACAACAAGAATTTTACATAACATACAATAATGTTTTCCTTTCAGAGTGCAGTTTGCACGGCTGAAGTGAGGGTTGAATCCAAATTTGGACTCGGAATGGCTATTACTGGCGTTACCTCAATTCCTCATCAGCCTAGACTTGGATTTGTACCGACATCACCGCCACTTATACCTCCATTTTCTAACACACTTCTTGGTCATTTAACCTGGGACATGTCCGGAGTGGAGTCGTATTTATCTAGCAGTACAAACAGTACTGGTAAACATGTTTACTTTCACTTAAAAAAAAAAAAAAAAGAACTTAACGAAAAGACTGGACTGATGTTAGGGCTTTTACTAATGGTCGTCACAATAGACTCTTAGGGTAGCGATGGTGCGGGTATTTGACCATCCTCCAGGTGATTTATGTATTTACCCTATTTAGGACGCGAGCGTGGCTTTTTTTTTGTGTACTAAGCATTATCCTTCTTTATTCCGCTGTACGTATAAAAATATTTACTTTAACTCTCGTGATCTGTGACAAAATAAAATTTGTTATTTGCGATTGAGTGGTAGTGAGAGTGTCTCATACCAGATTTTTATTCTTTTTAAAGAAATTTTGTAACCATGCTTCTTTACGTATGTTGCAGGTGGTGAGAATTGGCTGTCTACATTGTCACTGGGAAGTGAAAGTTTGGAACTGGACATGGGCTTGCTGCGCTCTCGATATGGTAGATACGAGGCATGGTCTTCAGTGCCTACCTCTGTATCCTTGAGGCTAGACACTACAGAGGTGAGAGGACTGTCCTTCTCGGCTACAGTCAGTCCCGGGTGGCCCTCATTGTCGCCACACACATTTCTCAATCTTCCACTCACAAGGGTGAGTTGTGATTCCATATCTTAAGAGGATATTGTTAGATTTTTAATTTTTATATCAGATGGTTTTTGAAATGTTTTCTAGGTTGGAGACACATCAGTGGCCAATCTAACGTTGACCAACCCGGCGTCCTCGCAGTCAGTGCTGGTTCAGTTAGTCCTGGGTCATGATTACCCATCACCGGCACTGCTTCTCCACGTTCTCCCTCCCAGGTGGGCCCTAGTTTTATTGCAATATATATTTCATTATTGTAGGATAATAGTGGGCTGGTTATATTTTTTTTATTTTCCTTGGAAAACGAATAAGCTTTTTGCTATCCAACGCCCTTCTGGGAGCTACCCAAATGATAACATCTGTTGTAATACAAGCTGAGGCTAGGACAAAATTCAATATTTGACCTTGACCTGCTCAAGATTCTCTGCAGCTCGAACAAATTGGACAACGGCATAAAGTGGAAACAGCCTGATCTCTCACCACACCCCAATATCCGTCATAAGATAAATGAATGTTTCTTCCTCTTCAAAAGGGGTCTGGTATGAGCTAGGGTTAGCAATAGGTTGTGTTAAGGTGTCTCTCTTTACCCTCCAACGCTCAGACCAGAGATCCAACCAGGTCTGAGAGTTGCCCGTGAAAGAACATAATTAGGTTGCTATCAGCCCTGTCCGTATTCGCAAACAATTTCTTACCTGGACGATAAGTCACTTAGCTCGTACATAAAGATGAATGCTGTGAAGCTGTCCAGTCCTGGATATTAATGTCCAGAGATATTTCCAGATTCCGCTTCTGGTTGTAAAGGTATTAGTTCAGTAGTTGGCGTGCTGTACTTCCCAGCAGAGAACCGAGTTCGAATCCTGCTGCTAACCCTTAGATGTTTGTCTTTCTAGAAGCTTCTTTCAGCTTACTGTCCGGTGACGGTGATTATAACGGGAGAAACTGTCCGGAGGTCGGCAGTGCTCTGAAAAAGGTTCGCAAATGACCTCAGATGTGGATGTTGGAAAAATTATCTCCGAAAACTCCTCTAGCCTCCTCGTACATTCTAGCATCAATTTTAAAGTGGAGACACTAGAATTTGGTGCCTTTAACGTAGTCCGATTGTCCAAGCAGAAACAAATCTTTATTGAAGTAAATGTCAATACTTCTTGTACTAAAAACAACAAATAATAGCATAAATCTCTGCCTAGAAGTCATGGTTGGTTCATTCACTAAATGACACTACCCTGTGTTTCCGCCTCAAAATAGACCGTCTTCAGACTTTCCATGCGTTCTAGAGCCATCCGTAAAATACGTCAGAGATTAACAAACAATCCATCTTAAAAGTCTACATTTGATGATAATGTAAGAATGATAAACAAAAAAAAATCGTCTTTCACATTGGATACCTTATGAAAACATCTTATAAATCAAGAGGGCTACATACGTGTTTTTATTTATTTTTTTATTTTTATTTTTTTTGTACGGATTGTCTGTTTGTAACCAGTGAGGGTAGAAATACGTTGAAAGGTTGTAACATAAGGGTAAATAAATAACGAAGGAGGGAAAAGTTGGAGAAGGCACTCCGTTATCACTAGTCAAGAACTGTTATCTGTGTATGTATATGTTGTCATAGCCTAATTCAATAAATAATTAAAATATACGTCAAGGGTTATGGAGAACGAAATCCTGATAAATTTATACACGCACTTTTTCTTTTCTTCAATTGATCTCTTTCACCAATCAGAATATTTTTTTTTTCCGCAATACAATTCATTGCCTGTCTCAGTAGTCAGCCAGCAACGCCGGTTCTCATCACTGTCATTAATTCTTTTACTGAAGCACAGTGTTTTTTAAAAAAAAGAAGTACTCATTCTGGGAGGGCTTGATGAGAACAGGCTCATGCGCTTTTCCTGCATCTGTTTTTTACTTTTCACACGGTACGAAGATAGCTATAATGCGACAAGTCATATTTGACCTCTCAGGAGCGAAGTTCCTTCAAGCCGGCAGTCTTGAGGACTGCTTAGCAATACGTCTGAGAAGTCATATCTAAGTTATCGGACGATAACTAACCATGTATTTAGATAGTGCCAAACCTACAGCAAGTGCAAGTAGTACACTGATCAAGAATGTCTTGTTTTTCGATTAGAACACCTCACCAGGTGCACACAATTTTTTTCCCCAGCTAATTCAATTGTGTGTATTTTGTTTTTGATTTTTGTTTTTTTTAAAAAAGAAGCTCTTGAGATGAACTGACTATTTGGACATAACATTTGTAGAAAAACTTCTCAGTCCAAAGGTTAACGTAGTACGTACGACCTTTTAAATTTCAAAAGAATCTGAATGTGTTTTAAAAGTTCGGTAATTTTTGTAATTCACCACAAGTGAAATTGCACTCACAAGAAAGTCCTGCGATTGTTACAAAATAATTTTCTTTACAGTTTAAGACCTTCCAGTAACAGATCCTACGAGAATATATTGGATGATTCTGAAGATGTTTTTGATATCTCTGTCGATGGTGAGGTTACCATCCCGACTGGCACAGAACCGCACAAGAAGTCAAAGACATTTATGTTGCCACCACTTTCTAACGTGTCAGTGAATGTCCATTTCAAACCTGTTCGAGCACATCTAACTTCTTCTATTTTGATTATAAGGTAAGGGGCAGTTTTGTCCTTTTGGTTTTTTCAGTCAAAAGATCTCAAAAAATGAACACTGCAGGAAGTTCAAACTGCTTATTCACTCTACCTTTTCAGCACGTTATTTTATTTTTTTTATTTAAGGCGCATCAACATCTAAGGCGCCTGGAGGTTTCTCTGTGCACTACCAGCATCCAGACAGTGTTCTCTCGCTACAAACACTACTGTACAGTGAGCTGTAGTGGCTCCTAGGAAGAGAAAATCAAAGTTTAGCTGCCTGGATATATTTTTGATGATATTTTTAATTTGTTGAACTGTTTTCAGAAATAATTTAACGATATTGGAAGTGGTAGAATTGATTGGAAGTGGAGCTTACGTGCAGTTCAAGTTCGGAAACAGGAAGCCTGGGAGCTCAACACCCTTGCTGTTCGAACTCGTGGACAAGCACCTCAAGGAGTGTGAAGGTAAGTTATGTGTGCTTACCCGACGGTGCTGCGTGAAGATCTGCCACCTACTAACACATACACACACACACACACAAACTGCAACCTTTTGCTACCAATGATAGAAATGATATTATGAAATGAAATGATAGAAATTAAATGATAGAAAGTCGCTGTACATAATGTTGATTCAAACTGCTACCCAACACTAGATGCCAATTTCAGGGCATTGTTCAGACTGTTTGATCTGCGTCGTGGCAAAAAATTACGCTTAGGATATGCCCTGTATTAAAAAAAAAATGGGGATTGCATCTTTTATAAAAAAAGAGGGAAACATGACAAAGTTTGCTTTTTTCAACATCGCACTTTTTCATGAAGTTTTTTACTCTTATGCAAACGTCCTATGTCGTAGTTTTAATTTACCTCCTTCATATTATTAATAAGGAGCACTGCAATCATAAGCTAGCCTCAAACAGTTTGCACAAACGGCTTGTAATTGTAAACCTACATAATATCTTTTAGGACATATGGACTTTTAAAACCGCTGTACTGTGTGATTAAAAAATAATTTTATAGTACGTAATAATGATTATAATAATTATTATTTTGAATATAATAATTTTTTACTTGAAGAATAAGCACAATATAAAATCTGAGTTAAAGGTTTTTTTTTTCAGTACAATTTTAATACTTGAAATGAGAGAAAGTCTGTGAGTGTTTGAACATATTTAATTTCAGGTCTAGAAGACAAAGACCAGAATCATCCACCAAACCTAACTGTAAAGCGCTCATTCACCGCACGAAATACCGGTGTTCTTCCTCTGACAATTACCGATTTCTCGATTAATGGACAACAGTGTCAGGGATATGGGTTTAGAATTCTCAACTGCCAGCCGTTTCATCTTCCAGCAAATTCTTCCAAAAAGGTGAAAACAAAAATTTGTGCGAAATATCTCACAAAATGCGCAAGCACACTTTGTCTTGTTTACCAATTATCTTTACCAAAAGTTCTTTTATAGCTACCAATTATTTCCTGTTTATGCATGTTTATATATTCAAGATTTTTCAAAAATGGATGAGTTTATTTAAAAAAAAAAATCTGATGATTTTGCTTCTCTACATTTTAAGAAGCGAATAACGCCCTAACCGCCTCAGAAATTAATGAAGTAGATAGGGAGGCTCGTTTCTAAAAGGCTGATTAGGTGTGGTCACATTAACTATGAAGCTGCTGAAGCAGTTCGCATTAACTCAAGCAATCTACGATTAAAAGTGATATTCGTTTCGTCCAAGATTTGTGAAATTAAAGTGATGATGTGAGGGTAACCGCGATGGTGTTATTCATTTTGAGCTGGTTGCTGGGCGGTCATACGATTGATTACATACTCTTTACTTCTCAGCCAGAACACGGAAATTCCGCTTTATTTGAAAAGTACTCTCTAATTATTAAAAAATTAGAATTTTGAACTTCTCCCTGAACCTAGCTAACAGTTAAGGTTTGACATCCTCTGATTGCCATCTCTTTTAGATAAAGAAATTACAAATAGAAAAAGGTAAAAATGGGAGATTTGTTCACAGTTTGGTCAAGTTATAGTAAATGATGGCCTAAATTTCCAACAATAAGTCAACAAGTTTTTATTGGATGGTGCAGACGAAGACTTTTATTAATACCTTGTGATAACAAAGTGAGTTTAGTTAAGTCTATTTTAAAATATGTTTTATTTTGGTTGTTTGGGTGCTGTAGATAGAGATCGCCTTCACGCCTGATTTTACGCTGTCTCGGGTCAGCAGACTGCTAAGCATAGTTACCTCGGACATGGCTGCCAACTACACTCTGATGGCTACACTGCCACCACTATTATTGGGCGCTTGTTCTGGCATCATTGAGCGTCCCGCCTGGGAACCCATCGTCTACTACTCCTCCGTCACATTCATGATGGCGCTACTAGTCTGCGTGCTGACTGCGGCTGTATTCGAGTCAAATCGCATCCTCCGAGACACTTTCATTGCACTATCTCGAGACCACAATATACAACCTATACTTGATCTCAGGTATTTTATATATTTTTTTTAAGTTCTGGGTTTAAGTTTGATTGAGTGAACATTGAAAGCAGAAAAGAAAGCAGATCACATAACCTGACAAAATTAAAATAAAATAATGCCAATTTTTTCAAGTGGGTACGTCCAATTACCAAATTGGGTTTCCTGGACGGAAGCGATTAGCATATGTACTTTACTAGAAATTTCTTGTATTTACTATTAAATAAAAACCAAGGCCTAGACTAGGACTCGAACCCAGTACCAATATACATCTTAGCTTTGCGAGCCTCGCCTCTAACCTCTCCTCTATCGTGGCGCCACATATCCTGAAAATGTAAGAAACTATAATAGAAATCAGCCTGAGAACTAGTACCTGTATTCCCCACGTTCTGTACTTATTACGGGTTGAATTTTATGTTTATACTTATATGGTGTTGTGTTTAATATTTACTGTGGACAGATTGGTCGGAGCTGAAATCAACGACAGTCTAGACCTAAGTGACCAACGGGGCGAAAATCAACCCAAAATGCACTGGGAATCTACGCCTGATATTGATAACGAGGTACATAGTTTCCTCGTATTTATTATTGTAATTTGGTTCAATAAAACTGTGAGGTAGTTGATTAATTTCTATTTTCTGTCTAGGGCTCCAAAGAAAACCAGAAATCATTGGACAGTAATAACATTATTCACTGTAACAGCAAATACCAACTGACTAATAGTATTTTAAATAAAAAGAAATCTGAACGAGGTCTAAGCGTCAAGAGATTGAACGAAATCAACGATTGTTCTAGTGATAAATTACTTTGGGATGGAGCTTGTAGTAGGTAGGTACAAATTTCTTTTACGTAGCAGCTTTATGAGTGATAGACCATCGCTACTAGTATGCTTGCTAGCATGGGGAATTATTGATTTCTCTCAAAACAAAAAAAAAAATAATTAAAATAACAAAACAAAAAGACGGAAAATAACAAAAAAGACGGAAGGGTGGTACAAGGGATAGGATATTGGACTTCCCTCTGTCATATCATATCTGAGATTGGGGTATTCTACGATTTTACAATCTAATAAAGTTACTGCGTACTAAATATGTTTCTAAAATTCCGAGTTCATTCATTGCTACTTTCTCAGACACGGCATCAACAATGTTCTTAAAGTTTAGATTCACTTTAATTAAACTTAGTTCTATCACTTTTGAGTATAATGTTATCTAGAAAAGTTGACAAGGGAAGGCTAGCCAACGGTTCGAAAATTTAAATTTAATTTAAGTTTGGAAAAAAAAATCTTTTTGTTTTTCTCTGGGAAGTACCCTGTTTATGCTTGCTTCTAAAGTATCCAGTTCAGATAAATGTACTGACCACCTTCATTATTTGTAACAACTTTAAAAACATTGCTGGATATCCATCGTTTCAAGAAAATTTTGTTATCCAGAAGTTTACCTACTTTACTGAAAATTTTTTTTGGAATTAGCTGCGTCAGATATTTTCTAAAAGTTAAATGATGTTTATATATTCTAGCTGAGTATGAGGGCCGTGGTTTTGACTTCTAATGTAATCACATTCAAAGGTGTTCCACCCTGTTGAAAGATGATTGGTGTACAAGTTTTACACATTTGGTTTGCGTAGTTTTGAGATAAAAACGTGTAATTGTTTATAGATCTAGTAGTAGTCAGTACACCAAAGCGGCCAAAACTGGAATTTGCATCACCACGGAACCTTACACACCACTGGCAAATATAAAAGCAGCTCGTGATAACAGCCAGTCCAAAAGTGAGTCATCGATTAAAAATAAAAGCGACCAAAATCATCGACTGACGGAAGTGGGCTCTAAGAAACAAAAGAAGAAAAATAACTCCAATACTGTTAATCGTAAGTGTTGTCGTTTAAGTCTTACTTTATTGTCTTGTAGATTTAGTTTTGGGAGGTGTTTAGCTGCTTGGGGAATTCGGCGTCAGGTTTCAACATAAGTCTTTTGACTCTCTAATATTATTTATTATGATTAACTCTCTAATATTATGATTCGCCTGGAACCTGCGACTAATAAGACTTTTATCCTCCCTTAGTTCAAAAAATAAAAAATTCTCAGAATCTGTTTTCTCGTTTGCCTGCAAAGTCGAAAGTTGGTAGTCTTAAGATTTCATTCTTACTATTTCCTGGAGAATAGCCTCTCCTAAACCACTTAAAGCATTTAATGCGAAACAGGCACATAACCTAAATAAAAATACCCAAATCCAACTCTTTCATCACATTTTTGCAATCTTCCTATATTGTTTAAACGATCGGCCGGCCATTCATGTGTCTCAGCACACCTGCAGAACTCTTACACTTACTTACGGCCTCGCCCCCAAATGCCAGAAATTTCCATTGTTAGAACTTTCTAGACAAGATCCTCTCCAGACTGACCAGTTTTCCTGTCTGAAACCGTCAGAATTACACAAGCCTGGCATTCTCCCATGCACTCCTTGAACCCTCAAGGAGAGTACCCACTCTCCCCCAAACGACTGACGCTAACTCCATAGAGCCACTCCAAATTGATCTAAATTGTGTGAAACAGTCGAGGTATTATGGAAATGATCACATCCGACTTTAGAGAAGTTCCGCTTGAATTTAGCTTGATACTCTTCTACCAAGGCGCCACGGTAGCCGAGCGGTTAAAGGCGGGTCCGCGAAGCTAATATCACTGTGGTTCTAGGTTCGATTTCCGGTCTAGGCCGTGGATACCATTTAATTTTAGTAAAATGAATTCGTATTTAAATATATTTGCTATCCGAATTCGTCCATGACATTTGATTTGTTGTAGAACGTAAAGCCCGCCTTAAAAAAAAAGGCGTTACTTTACCTCTTCTATCATCATCTTTCGAGGCTGACTATGCTAGGTAAAATTTTGATCTAGATTTTTACTAATTAAGGATTTTGTAATTTTTGTTTTCGTACAGACGAAGAAAATCGTAAGAAATCAGCTGAAACAGTGTTCAATCAAAATGCGCTCGAAGAGGCAGATAGCTCTTCAACATCCACAGAAAGTTCTTCAAACGATGACGGTGGTAAGGTAAGTTGGTCTTTACTAACCCCGAAATATTTAGGTTTCCAACCAAAAATCAAAAGTACTTAGCTGATGGTGTGAAATTGCAGTACTGTTGTAATTTTTTGTTAGCTAGATAACGGCAATATTTTTTGTATTTATATTTATCTTAAGAATTTATGTTCCAGAAAGTAATTTTTTCATTGTTAAAATTGACTAAATTAAGTCGTGTGAGTATTTCTTAAAAAGAGTTAATTCCTATTTCTTGTTTTTCAGGAAGTGGAGAGTATGTTCTTTAGGACTGTACGCCACCATTTGGAAACTAAGAGTAACGGTGGAAATTTGAGACCAATTCTACGTTCATTTAAAAGTACAAAGAATGGAGTGGAGATGTCGCCAAAATGTTTGAGGAAATCTACGACTAGTTTGGCGACGAATTCCAGCGAAAAGGGCCGCTGTAGCAGTGCCGACCATGACTGGGATCTCGAGGAGGATGATTCGATCGCGAAAGCAGTTCTAGTCAAGAATAACAGGTTGGTTACTTATTTTATTACTTAAGAAAGAGTGAATTATGAATGATTATATTATATCGGTGAATAGTTTGCTTATTTACTCCTTCGCCCCAAACATCTGTAACCTTAAGTCAAAATCTCTCAGATCCCTTATTTAAAATACAATATTTTGTTGATGAAAATGGCCAGCATTAAAGATCTGTGACATCTAATAAATTCTAAACAATATTGATGAAAATTTAATCCCGAAAAATGACTTAAATGATATCAAGTGTTATAAAATTTAAATAAGACACAAGCTTTTCTATCGTTTCTAACTGGCTAAAATTTCGATCTAAAGTATTAATGAAATGTTGGTACTTGCTGATTTGTGTTCCTTTTGTGGTTTAATCAACCCTTATATTTAACTTTTTAAACTAAGTTTTTGTTAAGGAGATTATAATATTAAATACCTAATAAAAAATGTGTGAACACTCACATGGCTTTCTCTTACTACAATTTTATGTGTTTTCTTCTAACTTTTATTTTTGTACAGGATGGTACTTTGTTTCACGATAATAAAAGTCATTTGTCTTAACTGTAGGTTCACTACAAGAACTTTCGCTCGAAAATCTTTGCGATTGCAGTCCTTTTGTGAGAAATTAGAGAAAGTAAAAATCTATTAACCTCACACGCCTTATTTGTCCTAGGTAGTCAACTTCGTAAAATCTAATAAAAACATTAATATTAATAAATTTCTAATTTTCTTTCAACATTTACTTTCCTTAAAATAAATTTAAGGATAGTGGAAATGGTGATGGTATTCAATAGTTTGGAAGGTTTTATTGTTTATAGTGTATAGAGTAAAGGTCCTTAGTTTAGTGTTTAATTGCCCCTTAGTTCAACTGATACAACGCCTCCAGAACTCGTAAATTATGCAGACTTCTAAATCCACTTACTTGTTGTGGATAAATATTTTAAAAATAATTAAAATATTATGTATATTTAAATTACCATTTAAGATGAAGTTAAAATCAGTACCTTTGATGTGAGCATTGTAATTTAGTAAATGTATCTGGCTGATTCGCTTGGCACGAGAGGCCAGAAAAAAAAAAATCGGTACCTGTTTCAGGAATTCCCAAAAAAACTAAAGACTTCGGAAAAAGTCGTTCTTCCCATTTATCGATTTTTCTTCAAATTTTGATCTAGTATACTTTTATCGTTTATTTTATTTGCATTTATAATAGCTCGCAGAAAGTCCGATATGTTTACTTACTCCCTTGTGCTTATAAATGTAAACAGAAACTTGGTCTAATAGCACGCGTGATTTTTCCTCTTTCTGACTGGCTTTGATTTTCATCCGACGGATAAAATCGTAAGATATTATTCAACTCTGCTTACTAACCAAATTTTCAACTTTTAATTTTACTTTCCTTACAAAAAATGTGCTTAACTACTTGTATCCTTGAGATCTGTCAAATGTTCTAAGGAAGAAAAAAATGTCTCCACCAACATCGACAGTGTAAAAATCATGCCATTTTCTTTCCTTACCACGGTAGAACTTTCTAAGAAATGTGAAATTTTTAAATTTCGCAAAAGTTCCTTTAACTGGATACCGATATAAAGATTTGGTCAGTCATTTATAAACCTCTTACTTTTCACTCAACATTTACCAAATACGTATAAGTGTTTAATTTATCAAGTACACGATTTTAATTATAATCGCAAACAAGCGATTTATCGAAACAGAAACTTTTTTCAACCATCCTTTTCGCTGCAAGCTGAGACATTAAAAATCACTACATTATAAAAATGTGATAACCATGTTTTGTAAATAATTAAATCTGTTATACAAATTTTACAAATCTTCCTATGAATTTAAAAGATATGTGTTTAACTTCATATGTTTACGATTCATTTTACAATACTTTTTTGTCCATGTCTCTTTGATTAGATGATAAATATTGAACAATAACTTTTTTAAATTGTATCCTATATTGTAATTTCTTAGTCCTTATCTTCTTAATTTTAATCCTGTTTCTATTCACTGTTTGTACTTATTTATTTTTTTTTTCGGCGCATCAACTTCTTGGTCATTAGCGCACTTATTTATTACTCTGTTTTTGCAAATTAACGTTAGTTAGGAACTTAATTAACATTAAAACGTTAAATTAAGTAATATTTAAACGGTAGTTTAATATTGGAAACGCTATTTTGTTAATTTAGAAACGTTTAAATTTAAAATGTATTATTCGAATTTTATACTTTTAAAGTTGAAGACGTAACCGAATTTAAGAATCCATCATGCACTAAAAATTGTATTTTTATGAACATAAAGTGCGTCATAGCTTAAACGCATTGCGCGGTATTTTTAGTAAGTTTTTTATACTCCAGAGAGAGCATTGTGATCCGTGTAATATTCTAGAAACGAGGGAATAAAACCGCCATTAGCTACAAACAAGCGTCTTGCCTGCGGATACGTGAGTCTGTTTTATTTTTTATTATAAAATATTTGTTAATATCTTTTCTATACAAGTGTTCTTGTACGAAAACGATATTATTAATTATTAATGGTTTATAACTTATTTGTCCATTATATTTTAGCCTTAGTGTAAAAAATTCAAAACGTAGGATAACTTTTCTTAATTCAGGGCAACCTCAAGTAAAACTTGTAACTGAGTCCAACCAAAGTTTATGGCATTTATTTTTATATTGGTTTAGTAATTTTTATCAGGATATTAGTGATAAAGAAATATTGCGATTCTGACAATTGGAAGTACGAAAAGATTTAGTTCCCAAACTCATCAACCTAAAGTGCAATTTAAAGAATGATTTATTCTTCAGTTTTTTTTTTGCAACTTGTACTACAAATAAGTCCACCTTTAGTTTTTTTTAATTTTTTACGGAAGCAAAATTATCTCCGACCTTTTTAAGTCAGCAAAGTTCTTTTTCTTAAAGAGCCTATTGTAAATCAGATTTTCTCTTTCCCAAAAAGAAAATTAATGTGTTGAAAACTTTCTTGCCAAAACCTTGTCATGGATTTTGGGGACCTTGTATGATTTGAAAAAAAGGCTATGAGCAGATTTTTTTTTTCCACTGGAACGAATCCAATAGGGGAACGAATCGAATCATGGATTGCAGGACATTTGTACGAAATTATAATAGAGTAGGTTAGGTACTAGAATCAGAATAGTTATTGAAATCGATTCCTACTGTAGGTAATTCAAATTCAATTAATATAAAGGCGGGCTCGTTTTGTTCATCACTGTTATGTACTTGAAAACGCGTGAACTGCTCACGATGCACTAAAACTAATCTATTTTCGGTTTAATATTTCGAGATTCGGGGAAATATCACTTGTACGATTTTCCAGTTTTTTAAAAATATTTTCTATCTCAACCACAACTTCAAAGGAATGCTGCAGTTCAATAATTGTAGAAAGAAATCGCATGTGTTTCATTACAGATAGTTCATTTTTGTTGTTTCAGGCGAATAAACTCCACCAAACCAGCAAAAAAACAGCTGAGCAACTGCATTTCAAAAATTAGAACTGAACCTGTGCAGTGTAAAGGAAAACCTGTTACCATGCCTGATAGGGTCAAATCTCTCTCCAAAAAGGATAAGGGTCAGGTTTCTAAGAAAAAAACCTCAAATTATGAGAAAAATATTCCTGTATCTAAGGGTGAGAGCATATTTTTCTTCTGTGGTTTATTTTATGCTTGTATACTAGTATTGTCAAAACCGATAATTTTGTAACTTTTAATAACCCTCGAAAAAGGTTAGTATTGCGATTGTGCAGATTTAATAATTTGGGGTTTCACCAGAAATACATGTTTTGCGTCCCAAATATGAAAAAAAAAAAATGATTTTACAAATTGGTCTCTGTACGCAATCATGGGTGCTCCGAAAAATCGCAAAGACTCATATTTGATGTATGGTATATGTTTCTTCTTGGAATTCTACAAACATTTTCCTGGTCGTAAGTGCAACTGTATTGGTTCGATTTTTTAGTTGGGGGGGTTGTTTTCTTGAAACCATTTGCTTTAGACTTATCCATTGAATACATGTCGATCTATCACTTTTTTTTTTTTAACATTTCCCAGAAAAATTCTATTGTTCATAAGCACTTTTGAGGAATGTTGTGATCAGATTCTTCCTACATTGCCATTTCAGTGTAATGTTCGATCTCATCACCGGTATAAATGAAATTAATGAAAATTATATTAAACCAAAATTTCCAATTCAAAGAAAATCTCTTAACCGTAAGTTTCACAAAGCAAATAGATTTTTCTTTGCAGTTTCTTTGATTTTTTTATTGTACATATTGCAGGAAATACAAGTGAAGGAACTCCACCACCTCCACCGCCCCCGATATGGACAACCTCCTTCAGCGATGTCGTGCAGAGATCTGAGTCCACCTATTCAAGTGTTGTATCTCTCAGATCCAATCAAAATGTCCAGCAAGGCAACAATACTCCACCACACCATCCCCGACAATCTACAAGTTCCCCACCAGGTGATGATTTAGCATTTTCCTACATCTAATATTTATCTTTCTCTTAGTATGGAACCGTTATTCAGCAAGTGCACAAAATATGTGTTGTAGGGATTTGGCACAATTTTTCGTAAATGACAGACCATGAATATGTCTGTCTTAATGCTTTTATATTTAAAGGTTTTAATATGTAAAACTTTTTAATAAAGACTATTATTATTATTATTATTATTATTATTATTATTATTATTACACTACACTGTTAAAAGATAAATAAATACGGTGTTTGTAACCATCAGACTTTGTGCGTGAGTTTTAAAGTCTTAAAGAAGTAAACTGACATGAATTTATTTGCCAGAAGTTCCTGGATAGCTTCAGGAACTGTCTTGAAGAAATTGCTATGAAACTGTATCTATTTAATATCTATTTTAACTCTACCGGATACTGAAGGCATAGTAGAGAACCGCTATGATCACTACTTATACACTCTAAAATAACATTAATTTTGCAGACAAGACCGCAGTTTCATTTTCAAAAAATGGTAAGGAATACTGCAGTGAATGGCAGCCCGAGTACAAAGAAGCTGTTTCAGACCACAGTTCCAAAGCGACTGAATGTGCTTCAAGCCAATCAGGATCTGGTAAGCTGTTCATTATTTTTACTTACATTTAGGTCTGAATCAAGGCATATTTACCAGACGTGGAAGTTTGAAAAATTTTGTTGGCACAAAAACCGCTTTGAATTTAAAGAACCATTCCAAAAAACAAATTTAGTTCGATGCATTAACGCTTGATATGTTAGTTCATATTGTTGGCTATTGTGTACACTAGTTGCGAAATGATTGCTCAAAAAGTAAAATTATTTATTTCACAATTGGTAATAATGTCAAAAGAATTCTGATCTTAACATTTTGCATATGTGAAAGTTGTGCTTTTGCTGAAAAAAAAACAAATAGATCTTCGAAAATATAACTTTGGAAGACTGGTGAGGTGCTCTAACTAGTGGGCGCTACAACAGACTCTTGGTTGCGGTGGCGTAGACTTTCTGGCCTACTCCCATGGAATCTAATGTGCTCCACATGAAAATTATGTAATCGAGAATTATGAATTGATGAGAATTGACTTTTCTGGTATGCTATATAATATATAACACATATTATGTGTTAACACATTAACTGAGCCAAATGTTCAACTGCTTTTTGTAACTAATTATTGTTATGTTCGATTTAATCAAAGGTAATTGAACATTTTCAACTTCTTGATGTTTATTAATTACAAATTTTTTTCAATTACAAAAGAAATAGCGAATGTAAAATCTCAAAACGTGTATTATCAATGTAATACGAATAATCAAGCAAAGTTGATGCCAGAATTATCACAGTTATTTAAGTCGATAATCTGATTTTTTCTGATTTATTTAAAGAATTTGCTGAAACTTCAAAGGTTTATTATGTATAAACTGAATTAAAATAATTTCAAATGACTAAATTTTTATAATTTATAATATTGAAATATTTTGTTTGAAAACTTCATTTTTTAGCATGTAAACATTTTGATGAGCGTAATTTAGGTATTACTGGCAGGGGTGCGAAAAGCGGTTTGCAGCCACTTATTTAGGCAATCTTAGAAACTTTATTTTAAAATCAATCTTATATGCAATTTATTCCATAGGCACAATTGGAACAAAACGTCACACCAACGCTTGGAGTACTTGGGCATCTATTGCTGAGACTATCCAGTGTCAAGCCGTTGTACATCAATCAGAAAACAGCTTATTTACAGATTCAAATCCGTGTGTTCCGGTAATTGTTACTTTACTTTCTACTACCCTTCGTAAGGGGAAGTATTGCAGTATATTAACAATAAGTTTTGACATTTATTACTATACTAAATAAAAGCTTCTTCTTAAGAAGGACATGTGTTGGTTGGATCATAATTATTTATGTTTGATTCAATTTAAACCATTTGTCTTAGAATAAAGACCAACTTACCTTTGACAGATTTGCAGACAAATCATACTTGTGAGATATTCGATCTAAATGTTCAATTTCAGTTATTCCTGCCACTCTCTCACCACATGATTGTATTACAAGTAAACAAGCATTGAATGTCAAAAAAAAAAACATAATTTTTTGGTTTTTATTGCAGAAATCTAATGCTAATTACGACCAATCATTATGGAGTGACTTGGGAAATCTTAAAATAGATGACGCACAAAGATCGGTACCCCACTCTGAGGTTAACCAATCATTTAACACTGCAAATGGTGAGTTTACAATGCAGAGTATGTCTTATAATCGTACCTAAACTAAGTAAAAAAAAAGATGCTTTATTTTATAAAAAATAATTTGGTGTAAACACTTACTCTTCTTTAGGTACCGCATTTAACGTTATTAAATTTTCCTAAATCTTAAATTTTTACTCAGCATATCATGTCTACCGTAATATGTCCATCCAAACTGGTTCGTTCCTCTTGAACTTATGAAACTTAATGTTCAGTCAGCACCTCTTTGGCTAGAAAACTTCCCGTTTTCCAGTAATGTCTTATAATCACTAAAACTTTCTATTCCACAATTATATTCAATAAATGAAAGATAAATCCAGCCTGAGCAATTAAGTTTTTAATTATGTTTAAAGAACATTTTAATTTAAGGTTCATACAGATCAATAAAACTATTATTTTTTGGGCACATCAATTTGTGTAACTCTCACTGAGGCAGAATGTAATGTGACTAATTATGGCTAATCTTGGATCAGTTGCTTAAATAGAATGAATTATAAGTTGCAGACCGGAGGAACTGGCCAATAATGCCGTCATTGTGGCAACCACTCTACACCCCTTCAACTGTGGAAAACACGGCTCCAGTTTGGGGCTCTGATGTATGGGGTCCACCAGCTCCCTCCACGCCATCACAAGGTGATATGGTCAGTATGATTATTGTTAGGGATTATGAAAAAATTTCATTAATTTAGAGAGAGAGAGAAAAAAAACTATCATTATTGTAAATGATTTCTTTGGTTCATATTTAAAATATATATCCCATTGTGATTGATAGTTTTAATCGGGCAAACTTGAGTTAAGCGAAGTGTATACTTAGTATACACCATAGTACAGTGGACCCAGACATAAATAATATTCAGATGGACTAATTCAGGATTACAGGGTGGGTGGAAAAGTATACTATTAATCATATTTTTTAATTTTCTCACCATTCTAGCGGGGGATATTTGACTAAATGTCGTCTGGCTGGTACAGAACTCTTTTACAGTTGATCGAATTGGATAAAACTAAACCACTTTTGAATTTATTTTGTGTAGTTGTTATTACAGATACAAAAATAATGAAAAGAGATTCTTGATGAACTTCAAGAGTTAACATATAAAACGTCGTGGACTTTTTCTCAGATGTATAAAAGGAAATAGCAGATTATTATTTTATTTTTTGAGAAGTTAACTCTAAGGGCGTTAAGTTTGGGGTAAGTTCAGGCTTCCTACAAATCTTTTTTAACTCACAGTGGCAACCAGCTGAATGTACCTATGCAGCAAATTAATGTTCGAATTTATTGAAGGAAGTATCAATATTGGTTCCAATTCAAGCTAAATCATTCTCCAAGTAGAAATCCAGTGCTGTTTCTTTTGTATCTATAATGCATTGTGTTGTTGCGTCAAGTGGAGGCACCTCATAAGATCACAAAATAGAACTGAACTTAATTTTATGGTGTTAATTAATAAAATTATTTTATTGTGATTTTTTTTTTGCAAATACTATTCTAAATTAATGATAGATCCAAATAAAAGTTGAAAGTCAAAACTACATTGCCCATTAATTTATAATAATTTTAAATAAAAAGGATAATAAATTGAAATGAACTATTTAGATACTCCTGTTTGTTAAATGTTTCAAATTCAATTTCTTACAGCGGATCACAGTTTGTGCAGTCCTAATCTATAAATTTATAAATATATTTCGTCAGGCTATGTAAACGGGAGTTTCAAAATCCACAGAACTTGTTTGGTATAAAGAATTAGATTTATTTATACACCCCTTTGATTTATTTTATTTTTTCTAAGAGTTATCGATTTTTTTCCATGCGTATATACCCGGTTGCAAAATACTGTTCGAATTAAGTACTATACTATATAATTTGTTTGCTATGTGTTGCAGCCCCAGCCAACAATGGAATACGATCCGTTTAGATCCCTATCTAACATATGGTCGCAGCATTCCACTAATATTTGGAAACCCCCGCCATCTGATTAAAGTTTAAAATAACAAGGCGTCTTTAGCACTTAAAAAAAAAAATTAAAAAAAATGGATATTTCTATTTTAATTTAGTTTTGATCAGTTTGTTATATAAGTATGATCTAGTCGTTTACCGTAGGTTGAAGTAAATTTTTAAGTTGAAGTAATGTGTTAAAATTGTTTAATTTTCTTACTCTTTTTATTTTTGACATTTAGTCCATGTTTATTCACAAGTAAGACTGAGAAAATACATTGAAAAAATACAAACAAATAAAAAAACAGTTTGAGAAATATTTTAATGTATGTGTATTCAAGTAATTATTACAAGTACCTTGTATTTAAAAAAAAGAAGACTTTCAGAATGACTATGATTTCAACTTCGCTGCATGCTTCTTAATTCTGACCGGTTTAGAGATTTTCACCCGTTTTCAAAGATTGGGTTCTTGACGTTTGTGTATAGGAATCGACTTACATTTCGTAATGCTTCAGACACTTGTCACTACACTATCAAGAGTCCAACATGACCACATTTGTAACTTCACTATCAGACTCCAATATGACTAGTAAATTTCCAAGAATTGGAAGTCAAATTATTCGGCACAATCTGATTATTAAACATCTTCCATATACAGATCCTTGGCCTCCACCATTTTACCAACCTTCTCTGCCTCTAGAGGTTCACCTCCGTCCCTTGTGAAGATATTCCACACCTTACAACCACTTCAGCCTACTTCCTTAATGACCCAAACAATATCCTATTCAGCGAATTCTCTTAGTTCCATATTCGTTTGAATTCATTTTTGTAGAAATAGTGGACATAAAGTTTTTGTAAAACTTTTCTCTACAAACAAATTATTTAAAGTTCGTCCTCTCAACAGGCATCGTTCATGTTTCGCATCATATAAGCCTACCGGTTTTTACAATTGTATTGCTTATATACCTCCACACTAAATTTTTATTTGTAAAGAATCTCTAAAAATGGATGAACTTTCCTAGCTGTCAGAGTGAAATAAACGAGCTATGTCGCTGAAATAATGGAAATTCTAAAAAGTTATTGCAGCTGTTTAACAAATAAAAGTTTTATAATTAACTTTGCGTGCAGGTTTTTTTATATTAAGGCCTGTAGAAGAAGTAAGTTCGTTTTAAGTAACATTTTAAAAGATAACAGAGATAAGGATTCTTCAGGCCGAGGTTGAAGATGCACTTACATCTCCAATATCTTGGCCCTGTGGATAAGTTTCATCCACTAGTAGACAATAAAACTGCTTTTGTTTGTCTATTTAAAAGTTTTGATCGACTTATGGCACCTTAATATTTTTTTACAAAACGTAATACCAGCTCGAGATTTCAAAATTCTAATAAAATTATAACATTTCAAAAAAAGGTTACTTATTAAAACAATGAAGGAACTTTATCCATTATAAAGGCAATACATATATAGTTTTTTGAACCTCTGACAAAAATTATGGATATTTTCTTTAAGCAGTTATAGTAACTTCCTTCTAGTTAAATGATACTCCCTCGTATTTCATCCATCCTAATCGATATTTCTTTGCAACAAAAGTTGGCTACATTCTTTCGCCTTTTTCATTCACTAAAAAACAACGGAAATCATTCACAACACCAGTCTGATGAACATGGACGAAAATTTAAAATCCTTCAGAAAGCCATCTTCTGCAGCAACTATCATCAAATAAAGGACACGATTTTCCAAATTATGTCTGTCGCCCCCAAAATCCCTGAACCACTACCCTAAAAATATTTCAAATAAAAGTGATTGATCATAAAGCGAATATTTAACGCAATATTTGACAAAAATTATATCAGTATTCGAAAAAATATAAAAAAAAAGTGTTCTTGCAGTTGCAATTCTTCGCAACTGATTTCCTCCTAATTTAAAATTCTAGTTGTTCTTTTGAGACTTCTTAGTATTATGTAGATGGTAAAACTTTACACCAAAAGAGAACCGAAGAAGAAAGCCTAACTTTCCCACTACCTTTGAAGCCCCTTTAAATGAATTCTCCCAGAAAAAAATAGTGATGGTAGTTTTTCATGTGAGGAGTTACTATTCCAAGTTTAAAGACAATCTATATTGTCTTTTTTCCAGAAAATAATGATATAATAGTATAATCTCTGGCTAACCGACTTTCCTAGATCTTCGGAATTCTGGTAATGTTTGTAATAGACATGCGGATGGCAGAGTCGATATTGCTTTTAATGAAAGCTTAACTCTTGAATTAACGATATAACATTTTCTGCAAACTTTCTTATCTATTTTGATGGGAGAAAAGATATAATAGCTTGGCATTTAAATAGGAAAATGGTAAGTTTAAAGAAAAAATGATTTGGAAGGGCAGTTTAGTTGTGCTTAATATAATTTTTTCAAGTGACATACATTTGTATTCTATTAGCCGAAAACATCTAGTTCATAATACAAGAAAGTCTTCATGAATTATGAGAATGAACAAACAATTTTAGTATTCAGAGGGGGCTAACCAAAAAAAAAAAAAATACCTTCTAAATAAATCTCAATCACCATTACCCAACTTATAATTTATAATGCTCAGAATATTTTATATGGCTATTGTTAAAGCTACATTTGTTACTTTATCTGCTGAAATTGAAGTACGGGATTTTTATTTGTGTTAAAACAACACTGCGCATCCCATGTGAGTATTATGTGGAAGAAATGTTTTTCTTAGTGAAATAGCGCTCTATCTATGTTCTTAAGCTTGTTACTTTGCTCTATTTACTTTAAATACCCATGTTTTAAATATTATAGCAATTTGATAATTTTGGATCAACTTAATATTTTAGAAGTAATATAAAAATTTAAAAAATGATGTACATATTTTTCGTTATCATTACTATATTAGAAGTAAATTCTATAATGTTCCATCTGAATCCCAATTCACAAAGGTGTTTAAAAGAAGAACTTAGAAAAGAAGAATTAATATTGGGTGAATATGATGTCACCAACATACCTGGACAGAAAGTTGACTATGTAGTAAGTACTTTTGTTACTAGTGAAATGTTTGATATGATTGTTTACCAAAACTGCTAGATGTTTAAGTGTACTATTAAAACCCGAGAATGAAATAGTTTGAGTAGAACCGACAGTGCCTAAAATCACTCCGATGATGTGGCAGTGTTGTTTGTAACGAAAGAACACTGTCCGGAGGCCGTAATTACACTTAAAGGCTCTATTATTATTTTTTTAACCTATTACTAAAACTCTTATTTTAAAATTATTTTATCCTTAAAAAGTATGTTACGACTAAAAAAAAAAATATAGGGCATTATAAAATAATGAATCATTGTTAGAATTTCCTTAGAAACTTTCCTTAGATTTTTCTGAAAAGATGAGCACAGAACATCACTCTTAACGGCACGTCAAAATACGCATGGTTCCCAAGCAGTGTTCTCTCCTTACAGACAATAAATACGTGCTGCATCGCTAATTTAAAGTATGTCAAAAAGACAAAACACTTTTTGTTTAGAGGAATAATAGGATATGTTTTATATTTAGGGGCAATTCATCAACTATAGAAAAAAGTAAAGTTGAGGTTATTTGGCCCCGTCTGTATTTATGAATTATTCACATTAGAATTTCGATTGAGGTCCTGACGGTATTTGATTAGAAAAAAACCTGAAAACTAAAACTAGACAAATGCTGAAAATTTCGCAAAAATACATTTAAATTCAATTATTCATACTCTAAATTTTCATTAACAAAACTATCCGAAAAAGTATGGAATTCTCGAAACCAGGTATTGCTAGAGGAATGACCATGCTTTCATTGCAACCCCATTCATTGTGTGTACCACTAAAAACTCTTTTGAACCTTCTCATTTGAGAAATACCTTATTCCTTTTTTGATAGAAAATCGTACGACAAATCAGTTGAATCCTGACATTTTTTTGAGAATGAAGGGTTAGATAAGGGAGAAAAAGAAAGAGATGAAATAGCTGTTATCTAGAAAATCTTTTCGGGAAAAATAACTTCTAATTATCTCGGAAACATATTTCAGAGAAACTATAACTTATATTTTGTAGAGGAGTTTGTGGAAAATTTGGATTCATAACTAGTTCGGCCAGTAAGTATGGGCCAGCTCACATAGAGCTTTACACATCTGATACATATTTTCTAATAGCTTCAGTTCTTCACAAATCTTGATACTGTCTTTTTGAACCTGTAGGCTTATCAAAGTAGTAGTGAGGTCTAGGTGGCAGTGAATGAAGGTAAAGGAAGAAGTTATGTTAGTTTGGCCACTTGAGTGTGAATGGCTTGAATGTCAAGTTCTTTTGCTAGTGCTATTGTTCAAAAAGGTTGCAGAGGACCTTCATTGCTTTCTTGATACCGGTTTCTCTGAAGTCAAAAACTCTTCCAACACAAGTGTCGGCTTTGGACGTCCCAGTTATTGCTAAATAATTCCTGCATTAATATATATAACAGTTTCATGTTCTCTGTATTCCTGGCAGTCAAGAGGAGCACAACGAACTAAGCCCTAAAATATATAAAAAATTCTATTTTTATTTTCTAGGTGAAAGACTCAAAACAGGATATCCTAGCACAAAACAAAGACATTGGGAAAGGAAAATTTACTTTTGTAACAGAAACACAAGATGTCTACGAAATCTGTTTTAAATCTATTGTACCTCCACGTAAGTATGGTTTTCCTAACAGCTTACAGAGACATACTATCAAAGCAGTCAGTCTTATGCAATGTAGATTGGAAATGTTTCTTTAGATCTGAGTTTAATTAATTCAATTTTTTTTCAGATCAGAGAGGAGTGCCGCATGAAGTGTCACTGGTCACAAAAAAAGATGCAGAAGCCAGGCGCTATGAGACGGTATTTTTGTACAATAATTCATTTCAGTAAACACATTCTTTCCTAACACCAACAGTAATCTAGCTTCAGGAGTTACGACTTATTCAGGCATCTTTCCTTTTACGGATATCCGTTAAACTGCAGCGCGAAAAACTCATCATCGAGATCCTAAAACATGCACACATAACTCAGTGTCTGCAGAGATTTAATGTGTGCAGCTATTTTGATTGCTTTGATTTATTTTAATTAGGTTACACTCACTTTTAGAGATTGCATGACTAGTCCCTAATCAAACACTGGGTCCACAGTAGATTAATAAATCTAATTAATAATCTAATCCAGTAGGATCGCATTAGTCTAGCTTTCTAACTTCCTCTCTATGCAATCTAGTCCAGATCTTATACCTGATAGAGTTTGCAGGAATGTAGAGATTCATGTTTGGAAGAAGTGTCTCTCCCGAGACAAGCTTTAGCGTAAATCTGTCAACTGTTAGGGATACTTCTTTTGTTTTGTTTATTATTTTTTGTAATTGAAGTTCTTCCACATTTCTTAGAGTAAAATAATACGACAGTTTTAGACTCTTACATTCTTAAAATTTTGCTGATTTCTCTTGATACATATCCTAAGTAGTTTCAGTATTTCAAACATTCCAATTATTCCTGTATAAAGAGTTTTAGGAGTGTTTTTAGAGTTTTTTACCTAAACAAAATGTGGGCTATATCTGAAAAATCACTTTGTGGAAAAATGTCCAATATTTGGCAAATAAACTATTTCTTTTTATACCTCACCTCGAATTGGCCAATTTGAGGAAATTTAGAGATCTGTGCATTCAGTAATTATAGTCGTTTTTAAGAAAATTCAATGAGAATGAGCATGAGTGAGCGTTCGCCAAATTTTTTTTTAACATTCTCGTTGCAATTTATTAATACTATTGTAATAATCTTTGTTTAGATGGGCGAAGCAAACAAATTGAAGCCGATGGAGGTTGAACTTAAGAAGCTAGAGGAGTTGTCGGGTTCTATAGTCCAAGATTTCGAACAGATGAGGGAACGCGAAGTGGCGATGAGAGATACAAATGGTAAGATATTTATATGTGTAGTGTGCGTGGTTGGTCAACATTAGTAATGTTATTTCGGTTTAAGCTCGCACCACATTGTTCTATAAATGACAAATGGTAGGAAAGTTGTTTTCTTGAAAACGGCTTCGATATTTTTTTTTTTTTTTTAACTTAGCTACCCAACTAAATGCCAATTACTTTTATTATAAATATTTTTCACGATTCTTAGAACCACTTAGATAATTCGGTTTAACTTGGATACAATTGGTGTTGTATAATTGCAATAAAACAAGATTTTGTAAGTATTCACACAAGATTTTTTGTTGTGCAGAATCGACGAACAATCGAGTGCTCTACTTGAGTATATTCAGCATGTGCTGTTTGTTGGGACTGTCTGTTTGGCAGGTGTTGTATCTGAGGAAATTCTTCAAATCAAGGAAGCTGATCGAATAAAATTGTTTTGATATATAACTCAGGTCTTGTAATTAATAAAATAAATTTTCCTTCTTCTTTTTTATATTTATATATATTTTTACTGTTGGGAAAAAAAAGTTTCAGATTTTAGCTAATTTTCCTTAAATGATCTTTAATAATTTTTGGTAAACCTAACTGTACTGTGTACTATACTATTGCTTTAAACAAAAAATGCAAGGGTAAAAGCCTTAAAAAAAAATAATAATAATTGGTTCTGTTCACTAACGTAACTAAGTTTAAGGCTGGAAATATAGGCTATCTATTGAACACATCAGCAATTCTATGTCATCCCTTACTAGCAGGTCCTCCAAACTTGCATCATTTCTCGATATTTCTCTTCAGAGTTCGGTACAGGTGGTAGGTTTAATTTTTGTTTGGACCATGGAAATAAATCCACTTAGCACAGATCATTCGAACTTTGAAGAATGATTATACTGATTTCATGTCGACGAGCAACCGACCAAATGAGGCGTAAGTTAATACGGAATACTTTCGGGAACCATGCCGGCTCCTAGGAGATGGTTGAGTTCTACTTCAAATGAAAGTTTTCTATTGCTGGAGAAAGTCCGCTTCTTCAGATATTTTTAAGTGTAAGTCAATTATTTTTTTTTCACCATTCTGATTATTTGAAGAAGGATGAAATTATTGTACAACATTGTGGTTCCAACCAAGCATTTGATGGGAACAAAATATAAGTTTACAAATCAACATTAAAACACAAAGAAAATTTGTATATTTAATTGTATTATTAGAACATCACATGGGTCAAAAAATACTAGATTATCTGGGACACAACTTACCGATAATACAACTTAATAAAAAACAATTTAAATTGCAATGAAAAAACTTAAAACCAGTGGCGACAACTTGGACAAAATTTGGGGAATCAGCAAGGTAGTATTAATCCAATTGAATCAATCGCCACAATAAGCTAAGCTAAAGATCAGATCTTAAGAATAGTGATAGTGCTTTTTTAACTTGATCCACGACATGTGCAAAGTACAGAATAAAATTTTGTTCTTAAAATTAAGACACTAACGATTAAATTAGAATCCACACAGGGTGGCCAGAAAACCTACGCTTCCGCGACCGAAAGAATTCCATTTTTATTCCTGTATATTTAATTAGAATTGAAGCGTTTAGTGAGAAGCACATGAACAAAGTATGAAGGCATGAGCCGAACTGTAAATCATATCAGCCATTCGCAATGACAAACGCGCACGCCGAACACAAGCGTGTCGATCGATACAAGTTAACAGATTGAATTATTTAAAATAAATTGAACTTCGATAATAAATTAGTTATAAAAACTGGCTCTGGAACAAGGGCCACAGTATAAACAATACGAATATAATGGTTCTTATTACACAGAACAAATTTAGGTTCAGAGAATTGTCCAAGGAAAATTTCGTGTGAGTCTACACTAGTTTTTTGACACTTTTTTTCGATGAATAAACAGATTTTTTATTTTGTATTTGTTAGACAAATATCGCTTGAGATAAAGAAAAATAAAATCTACAAACAAAAAGTTTGTGGACCAAGCACTTCAGATAATTTATCAAAAACTTTATTATAAAAAAAAAAAATCGATTTTTTTATTTTTAAAATAACGCTTTCTAATTTTAAATTTTATATTATTTAATTTACTAGGTGTGAAGTTTGGCACCATCTTCACAGCAAGTTCCTTTTCCCGCAGGTGCCATACAGAATTTGATTTTTTTTTTTTTATAATAAAATTTTTTAATTTTTTTCAATTTTTAAAATAACGCTTTCTAATTTTAAATTATTTATTTTACTAGGTGTGAAGTTTGGCACCATCTTTACAGCAACTTCCTTTTTTCCGCAGGTGCCATACAGAATTAAAAGTTTCGAAATTCAAGATTGTTTATTTTTTGGCACTTAAGTCAGAATAAGGGCACATTATTACAAAATATAATATGGAAGATATGTTGGCCGGAAGATAGACTGAGAAGTTAATTACCTCTTCTGTTTTCACCTGTAACAGAATGAAATTAAATTTTTTAGGCTTTATTAAAAAAAATGGATGATAAACAGTAAGTAAGAAGTGACAGTTTAATTAGCATTATAAATCACTATCTGATGACCGGATTCTTAGAAGGCTACGAGCGTTAATGACTTTAAATGTTACAGAATTGTTTATTATTTTATAATAATTATTTTTTTAATGTCACATCATTAGTGTATGAGAAAAAGATAACTTTTTTTTTTTTATTAATTATTATACTTCTTCATGCTACGACGATAAAAGGTGAATAAAATTTGCCCGGGCTTTATACAGTTGCAAAACCATCCGCGGTTAAAAGGATGGAAATTCCGACCCTCATAAGAACAATGCAAATTTCTAATAATTGTGCGAGCTATTCAGAGCTTGACCTTTCAAGTGAAGCAGATTCTCTGCATTTTATACTCAATGCAGCTCGTAAATAAGTGTACTTACAGTCTGGAATCTATGAGCTCATAGGGTTGAAATCCTAACTCCAGGCAATCGGAGAATAGAAGTGGGTCAGCTAGGATAGGGTCGGAGCTCTCAAATATATCCTCTTCTATGACAATCGGAGCTGTGAAACAGAAAAATACATATTTTTACATTCTAGTCTATATTAAAATGTCACACAGTTCCATTATTTTATTTATTTTTGACACATCAATAATTATTAATACCTAATAAATGTAACATTACTTAATCACATTAATTATTATATTTAATATGTTACTTATATTTGGGGATGATTCACCCATATGTAAAAAGTTGCAGCATGCAACATATCTAAGTAATCCCTGGGTAGTCAAGGTAAATGGCACAGACTTTAGAGATTTTAGAGGTAAGTGGTTACGGTTTTTGAGACGGACCGAATCAAGATTACTTGCAGACTTAACCTGGCGTTATGCCAAGTTAAGTCAAGATGGCTTTAGGCTGAGAAAAAATCTCTAAAGGGTTTCCTACAGTGAGTCAGCCAGTCCCTGACAAAAAGAAACTAACGTTCTTTTATAACTATTGGATTGCAACGCAGGGCTAATTTGTGGTAAGAGGTCTCTGGCACATGGAGAGCAGAGGAGATAATACACAAAAACAATTGATAGAAAAACCCTGGGCCTTGTAAAAAGAAGTGGTTTCTAGCCCAACAATAAGCCTAATTCGGCCTAATAAGATGCTTATGGCTATAATCATTGGGAACAGGTCCTCTTCTATGTTTGAATATAATTGAATTAAAGATGAAATAAAATATAAACTGTACAAGTACATTTTGTTTTCATAAAGCACTAATTAGAAGAGAAGATGTCACCTGAGTTCGCTTCATTGGCTCGGTCCATGAACTCCACCTCAACTTGACGGTCGATCCCATTGAGTATGTCCGTAGCTACCCTGACAAGATTAGGATCGTTGGAGCTGACAGCTGGCGAACTGGCCTCACCAAATTCCGCACAGTTGTCCTCTATGTTTAACAAGATACTTCTGGTCGCACGCTCCGTTTCATCATCTTTCAATTCATTTTTCCGTTTTCGTTCGTCTCTTGCAGTTTTTCTTAGTTCCTGCTACAAAATGATAATGCTTAGCGTATGGTCAACCATTTTGAATAGTGTATTGGAAAGTATGAAAATCTACAAAAATTTCGTGGATGTTGAATCCATCCACATTCGTTTTTTGTTAAAAGTGCTGTTTTGTACAATAATTTGTAAAATGTCTTTGTACATTTGCTCAACTTCATGTAGATAGTTCTGGGTTGAGATTTTTTATAATTCTATGACCATATGATTTATTAATAATTTCATGTCATAATGAAAAAAGAAGAGAATCAGAATAGAAGAGAAGATTTCTGTTTTAATTAGAAATATTTTGTAAACTGTCAAACTTCAATGTAATTTTTATGTAGAATTAAAAAAAAAAATGTAGCTACACCCATGCTTTCAGGTTTGTGAAGAATGACCGCTATTTGTAAAACTTCTGTCTCTTAAAGATTCGTTTAAAATCTTATTAACAATCTATACGGACCCATTTTTTGAACTGGTCGTCATACTCCTTGTTTAAAGTCCAATAATGACCTCCGTGGCTGCACTTGTTACCCTTCCTAAACTGTGGGTTGATACTCAGGTTATGCCTTATAGAATTCTTCCATCTTGCATCATGCTTCTGGTAGTAAGGGTAACGACTACTGTAAAATCAGACTAAATGAGTCAGGAAAATACAATTTTCATTAAAACAAATCATCTGGTGTGAACAATATTCAAGACTTTCTCTTTGCTTTCTACAACATACAAACTCAAATTTCTTTTTTAACTAAATTTAAGATAGCTTGCTTGATTTCACTACTGAAAAGCGGGACTATAACTTTTGTTTTTTTACCAGATGTGTACAACCCGCTTCCCGCGATTGTCAGAATGTAGTTATCAAAAGCTTTTGTTTGCAGAATACTTATAATTTTCTGTTAAATAGTTTTACGGTACAAGAACATAACTTTGGTTGCCAGCTCACATGTTCCATGTACTTCAGCTATACAATTTTTCAACCGTGATTATTATTAGTATTCTTGTTACTTGGGCTACCGTAATAAATAAATGAAAAGATTGAGCTGAAGTTTGTCCAGCTATAATGTACATTGACCATGTAAATTTAATATTCTGTTATGGTCATATTCAGTTGAATGTGAAGAGTATGTACGTTTACATATTATTGAACTCAGTCAAACATTTATCCCAGTAAACTGAATAACAGTTACAATTTTCTTGAACTAAATATGTATTCACATTAAAACTAAATTTAAAAAACAATGGGAACATCCGCCATGTCTGTTACCTGATCAGTTAATCGCAACCACATAGAGTACCATTTGGAGATTAATATGTATCATATACCTCACAAGTGGTACATCCTCGCTCCCTACCAACCGCTGATGAGAGTTCACATCTATGTCGAAACGTTTGCCACATGGAGAAAGTTGAGTTTTAAAGACTAACACCCCCAAAAAACAGATTTCATACCTTAATCATAGATGTTTGGAAGAGGGTAGTTGCTTTGCAATGTTAAAAATAGAAATCTAACACTGACAAATTAACAAAATTAATACTGTGACAAATTCCTCTTTAAACGCTGCCTTGTTAGATTGGACCGCGTGAGTGACAGGTATTTTATATTTATTACTTCTGTTATTATAAAACGTACAATCAGTTATAATTTTTAGGAATTGTAGGACATTTTTTTCGTTTCCCAAACTTGTATGTAATCACTCATAATTCAAAAATCTGTCACAAACACAAGACGTCCTTACCAGAGCCCTAATAGAATTTCATACAGAAGTTGTAGAGTATGGAAGTTCAGTTAGGGAGGTGGAGGATGTGGTAATCGATTTCAACAAGTCGAGCACGGCTTGGTACCGACCTCCCATTCATGCAGACTCACCTCACACCAGCGACCACTAATGTTATGAATTAGATTGCTTTGTTGGGATTTGTAACGCACTTTTTGTGTTACTCCAGCAACTTTACACTCGATATTTGACACAAATTTGTAATAATTCGATATAGTTAGTGCACTGGACTTCCTCGTAGGGTTCGAGAACTGCTGACTGCCCAGAGATTTTTTTTCTTTCTTTACAGCTTTTCTTCAGCAAGACTGAAAAGTCTCCTGGCTCTAATATTGTGACAAGAAGAAACCCATAAGTAGAATAGAGGTTGAACTCCCAGTTGATTGAATAGTTTTCTGTTCACCATCAAGACACTCGCAATTCCAACCGAAGAGGGAATTCTTTTAGTTCTTTGGAAACATTAACCATGACGTAACTTATTTTTTTAATGCTTTTTAGAGATAATTTTCCATATTATATTTTTCTTTATTCTTTGGCAGAAGATAGTATCAAACTTCTGACAGACGGATGTTTTGAACATTCATGCATATAATGTAAGAATAACGGAAAATAAGCGTTTTAAATTTTTTTTTTTATACTTATTGCCTATAAGTTGTTCTAAAACTATTATTTGAAATATTTACCGGGGAAGTTCATAGTCCAATTTCAGTGTATTGTATGGACTTGAGACCTATTAGATCAATAAAGATTCAATGTTCGAAATTCTGAATTTTATTATTGCAGTAAGGACCTATAAAGATTTGCTGGGATAAAATAAACTACATTTATATGTACGGCAGACCTGACATCCTCTTGGTTAGCGGAAATTTCAATCACTTATAATGATGAACAAGTAAGAAAGTACCAGGTAATGGATACTAAAGAAGTTCTACCACCCAGCGAGGTTGAAACCCGCTGTTTACTTGTGACAGTCACGTGCTTATTTTAAGGTTATAGTGGCGGATTAGTGAACTTATCAGAAAATATAATTAAAGAGACTAAACCCTCATTGATTTTGAATACTGCGAGGATAGTCAGAAGAGAATGAAATGCTCTCTAAAATAGGTGCAGTAAAACAAACTTCACGTCTTCTCAAAAGAGTGAATAGCTGTATGGAAATAATTAAAAATAAAAAAGTAAATAAATTCACTTACTAAATCCACTTATAAATCTCCGATACTGTCAGCTCGCCTCTCTCTTTTAAAGCCTTTTCAATAAGCTCTGTATATGTGAAACCTGGTTTTAAATTTCGTACGGAGTCATTTGACATGGTCTGTGAACCTATTTTGTACAGAAATGGAAAATAAAATAAGATTTTAATTGAATGAAAAACCCTGGTATGAACACCATACGGTTTTCTCTTACCAAATACTCAAAAGTTCTAATTTACAAAATTTTCGACAAACTATGAATTTTTATTATGTAAATGTTAGTTGGCTTCATTATTAAAAAGGGTGTACCAGGTTGAACTAACTATATACATAATTAGGTGGTTCTACAATTATTTACCGTAACAACGCCTTTATAAATCTTTGGCCAATTTTCAAAATTCAGCAATGGCAAATTTCATAATTTTTAATATTCACAACTTTTCATATAAATGGTCTCAACTGCTAAAACAAATTCAACACTAATCGAAAGAACATAACATTTTCAAGAATTCAAAAGAAATAAGTAATAACTTTAAATTTGAATAAACTTTTTGAGTATCTCTTTTTCTTTGTAAGTAATATACTGTAAAATTTATTTGAAAATTCTTTAAATGTGCTTCAAATTCAAATGCACCTTTTTTTAAAAAATTATTTCAAGTATTGGCTGTAACAATGTAAACATCTTTAACCTGTTGCAATCTTGTAAGTTAAAGAGGTGTAAGATAAGGAAGAATTAGGTTTTTTTCAGTTTTTTTTTTTTTTACCAAAGCAAGGACTATTCAAATCAAATTTGGTATTCCGTTTAGATACGATCGTTGTTCTTGTACTCAAATCTTAACCGAAATCAAAATATTTGAAAGTGCAACATACCGAATAGATTTTTTAGGTCTTTGTTATTTTATTGAAAAGAGCTCTATCGATTTGAATAAACTATATACTTGAGTTCTATTTCTTTTATCTTATACATTTTTTCTACAATTAATTTTAATGGGGTTCAGGGATAAACTATTATCCTTTATTTTGTAACACTATTTCAGTTTTATACGGGAAAGTTTATGCTGCATAAACTTGTTCATCATTTACTTTGATGATGCTTTCTTATTATTCGCTGGCATTAAAGCTTAAAACTACTAGAGCAAGCCTTTTTATAGAACCACATTGTTCTCTGTTAAAGAATGGATATTCTCAGTTAGTTGAGCTGACGCTCACAGTGTGCAGCACAGGTGTCACTTATTTCTGTGACAGATATGGTAGAACAAGTGGCAGATGAAGGCCTTTATATATATACGCTGGAATTGGAGAGATATCAAGTTGAATGACTATAATAATCAAGTTCAGTAAAAGAAACTCGAAGCTGAAGCGCCCGTCAATAACAACACGACACCTTCCTAAACGAACTAAAGACTGTAACCTTATTGACGATTAATGAAAGGTACCTGAAACCCAGATTGATTACATATTCCAACATATGGGTCAACCTCAGAGGCATTAATAAATAGATAAGTGGGAATATCTGTTGCGAGCTATGCCAGTTCAATACGCCAGTAGAGAAGTGCAAGCATTTTAACAGCAAAATAGCTATCATGAAATTGACTATTCCCAAATTGGGCAGAAAAGGTGCTGCAAATCAACTTCAAAATGCAATCTCAGCATTAGTGTCAGCCCAAAATACTTTTGAGCAGCATCATTTGACAATTGAAATTGGAGAATTTAGTTCAGGCAAAAAAAAAAAAACTATCGTTGACGAGTTCCAGCAAATTGTGTTCGTTTCGTACGTTTCGCAACAGCATATTTGAAATTTTATGTACCTATTCATCGTATTGATCTGCCAGGAAATAATTAGGGCTTCTGAAAGGAAAAAACTGCATAAAGAAAATGAGGAGTAGTTATGAATGTGAGTATTTACTCAGAGCAGTAGGAGTTGCTGGTTTTCGATTGAATCATGGGTAAAGAAATGACGTGTGATTAAATTTTCAATTAGCCAGCCCTTAAACGTAAATTTCATTTAGAAAGCTACATCACGAGTTCAAAAGCATATTTGGACAGTAAGTAAAAAAGTTGGCTGAAACGCTTCCATTGGCGTAGGAAAGCAAAACAAAACAAAACACGCACGAAAGAACTTGTACTTTTTATTTTAATTATTTTTATTTTGCCTGCGTTGGTATTCATTTTAGATTTTGGCATTTTCCCCATAACCAAATGTCGGTTACACAGTTTCTGAGGAACCGATCCTCCGTGTGAATCTCAAGGTAGATATATAATATTAGTTTTATTACAATATTGAACCCAGCCAATATTTAATAAAATGTTCAGTTTGAATGAATTAATAAATTAGAAGTTGAAAATAGCCATTACCAGGAAACTGTACGGGTGTTCACATCAAAATTTACAAAAAAAAAATAGACCACCATTACTGAAAAGATATTTTAGTACTTACGGTTGCAGTTAGATGGTGCTTCATGTCCGTCCGAAGAAGGGAATAGCGATGCGGCTGAGAGATTCACCAACCAGTTTAAACTAGCGCTTTCTTCATCCAAGCTCTCGCTGGGTTCTGTTGCCAATTTTGACCTATTCTTCTCCGTCAAACAAAATAATTGTTGGTCTCCTTCGTCGATGTCGTAACTGTGTGTGGTATCCTCCATGATCCTATCAATATGGGTGCTCATTTCCTTTCTTCGATCAACTAACCACTTTTGCTTCTTAATTATATTTATTTGATTCTTATACTTTTTCCTCTTCTGTGCCATCTGGCAATATAAACATCCTTAATCAGAAATTAATTTTAAATTATACTAATTGTTATTATTTTACTTAGTAGGACAAAGCTACCGATGGTAAAATTCAATCAAGGCAGACGGTGTAAGTATTATACATATTTTTTCTTATTAAAGGCTTGGGAAGCAGTTTATTTTGGTCGCTGAGTTAATATGTTTGTGGTCAGCAAAACTTAAAAACAGAAATCGCAAGAAGTTAGCATTTGATATTTGTTTTTGGTGCCTTCAGAAAGACCTGAATACAAAATGCCTTTAGTCAAAAATCTACTTACTCAAAAATGAGTGCACTTTACTTAGTCTTATTGCAATTAACCGGGACTTTTTACATTAAGACTAAAAAAGACTTTCTTCAAACTTTGATGTATATGTTACATTCTACACACTTGTAGGTGTATCATTTTTATATGAAATATTTTTTTCTTGAAATACTTATTTAGGGTACTAGAAAAGTAATTTATGTTAAGGTAGTCCTCCATTTGTACCATTCCAATACAAACTCTTTCATAATGACTCACAATGACATATTATAGTTAGTCTAATGCAAAGACTGATTCTCGGATTTGTATTAAAGTCATTTTTTTTGTCTTTTTATTAATCGATTCGCAACTGCGTATTACACTGACGCAACAAACAAATATGATAAATGAATAAGTACAGTATAAATAGTCGATTAATGCAAAATACCGAATGATTTGAATACGAAGGATGACCAGATTATATTTCGTTTTTGTTTTATTTTTTTCAGTCTAAAGCTTTTTATAATTTTTACAGTCCAACTCTAACCTCTTCACCTGTCGCTCAGACTGCAATCTAAAAAAATTCATTTTTTGCAATAAACGATTAAAAATGTGCCATTGAATAATGAAATAAGAATAGTCCCAAGGCATAACTGGAGTTTACATCAGTAAATTAAGTATCTTAAGTACGAATAGTTCTAAATATTCATGTTGCGGAAGATCCGCACTGAATGGGGATAACTGCAATTTTCTGTCACTAAATATTCTCAAATTACCTTTACACTTCGTACACTGATTCATGCAAAGTTTTAAATAATTTTAAGGCATTCTTGGAAAGTTATTAAAACTACTTTTTTAAGTTCCATTTTGGAGTAATGCTTGACTCTATCACTTAAATAGAAGTTATCATAATTTCCAGATTAAAGAAAACAACATGATCTGGAGTGAAAAATTTAAGAGATTGTTTTTTTTTAATTTAAGTGATTGTCTAGAAAACTACTCCATCTGATTTCTTTATGTTTCTGTTGTACTGAGAACTCGTATAGAAGGCTGTGTGACTTTTGCTTGTAACTATCTTTCCGGCTAGATTTATTTTAGGAAAGTTTTAGTGGACTTGCCCCTAAAGGCTATTTATGTGGAATTTATATGGTTTTACTACACACACATATATATATATTTGCTTATGCAGGAATTTGAATCTCTCGAATGATATCTTTCCATATTTCTTAAACCATATTCTCCGATTTCAACTTATTGGTTTTGTTTGAAATTCTTATCTTATTTTTAGATCGCTTTTAGAGGTGTTATGTGAAAAAAACCTTTCCTCATAAGCTCTTTGATAACAGTAAACCTACTTAGAAATACACTCCTAGTTTTGAAGAAACTTGAGTATTTCAGCGAAAGAAGATTGGGTGCATTAAGTTTACTTTTTATTTTGTTTGCCCTAGTACGGCGTGCTGTTTTAAGTTAAGTGCAATTGATAAAGTGATTATAATCATGGTGTTCGGTGCAAGAATTTTGTGTTAACTTCGTTTATATAATGCATATGTTTTTAGTTTTTATTAAAAAAATTACCTGAAGTAAACCTATTTATAAAGAGTAAGCTACACTTGATAAAGCGTTGTAGTACAGTTAGACTTAGACTGGACTTACAGAGGGGCTATGGAATCGCTGGTGTCTGGCAGTGCCAGGCCGGGGACTTCACCCCTGCGTTGCTCAAAACTACATCACAATTCACCCCTTCTAATATTATACTTATGGTTCATGAAATTAGAAAAACAAAATCTGCTTTTAACAATCAGATTTTGTCTTTTACTGCAATCGTGTTGATACTCTTAAACTTGTACTTCAGCCAAAATGCAATTTTAGAGGAAGAAAAAATCTTTAATCCTAACGCACGCGACTTTTTTTCGTTTTTTCCAAAAAAAAGAAGCTATTTCAAACTTCAAATTGAATTAATTATTAGATGCCTTTAAGATAGTTCATTATAATGAAAAGGACCTTTGAATCCCCAAGTAAAATCAATTTACATCAAAAGAAATTAAAATAAAAGCGGTTTATCTTTACGTGAATAGAAAATAGACCAATACTATAAACAAATCGTTCAAAAAGTTCATAATTTATTCCGATCCAGTGATTTGATTTGCTCAATAAGCAAATTACAAATAAAATTTTGACTGGAATATTGTTGAGTCAAATAAAGTAGTTAGCAGCCGTAAACGTGTACTTTATTTTAGATTCAAAAAGCTGCCATATTCGTTAAAACGTCGCCTGCCTTCAGAAGACGATGCCGAAGGTTCGCTTCGCCGTGCCATCGCTAATTTCTTGCACAGCTTCCAGAAACTACTACCGGCTTTCAATGATGCTGCAAGTATCGATTCACATCGCCTTATTTTGTTCATCTCGATTTTGTTGTTCTAACCACTTTCTCAATTACAGCTTAGATGATTCTTCCATTGTTTTTTTTTTTTTTAATTGTCTCGTTGTAAACTGAATTTAATTTCACTTACGTACATATTTAATCAACACAATAACCATGTCTATCCATCCAGATTTTATATTTTCTCTTGCTAGGAGCTACTTACAGTTCACTGTCCGGTGATGGACAGTGTTGTTTGTAACGAGAGAATGCTTTCCGGAAGCCGGCAATGCACCGGAAAAAGCTCCAAGCGCCAATGATCTCAGATTTTGATGCGCATTAAAACAAAACAAAAAAGATTGTGTACATTAAATAATAGCTACAACTATCTGCTGATTCAATTCTTCTTAGTTTTGCTTTGTTCTATTTCATTTGTCCTTTTCATTTGTTCGGTAGTGTTGCTTTACTGAAAATCTTTTTTTTTCAGTTTTTTTTTTAATTTTCGTAAACGGCTCCATTTTTTTATAACTTGATGTCCTAATTGCTTTTACGTTTTTTGTATTTTATTTTATTTTTTTATCCATTTATTTTTGTTGTTGATTAACCGTTTTAACTGTAGTTTAAAGACAATACATTCAAGGTAAAGTAAAGTAATTGCCTACTTTTTCAGGCAGGCTTTACGTCCAACTACCAATTAGGCGTCGTGGACGGAGGCGACTAGCAAACATTCTTTACTGTAAAAATTTCTTGTATTAACCATTAAATAAAACCCAAGGCCTATAGACTGGGAATCGAACCCAGTACCACAACCACAATACATATTTAGCTTCACAGGTCTCGCCTCTAACCGCTCGGCTATCGTAGCGCCTCAATACATTCAAATATTTACTTTAAAAAACCATATAAAGAAAGCACAAGTAGTTATTGAATTCTGCTGACAGATTTAGAAAGAAATAAAGCAAAATTATCCGAAGTGGTGATAATATATCTGTATAAAACATGAGTTTGTCTCTGTGATTTTTCGTTTTTAGTTTATGGAACAGTTTACAGAACTTACAATATTTTTTTTTATCCATTTTAGGAAAAAACAGAACAAAGATTTCCTGAAAGAAAGTAATTTGAAAAGCAAAAAAAGTAGAAAGGGAAAAGAAAAATAAGAATTCGGCTTACCCTTCTGTTTAAATAAGTATTCATATCTGGAATAAATTATTTGAAGATCTGGAACCGATAAAATATGTATAATTTAGCATATCAAAATTATGTTAAAAGGGATCAATAATATTAATCAAAATTTTCCATTTATAAGAATTAAATAAATGTAATTTTCATTATCTCTTTACCTTTAAATAATTTTTTTTTGTTTAAGTCGCTTTATTTAGTATTAACCATCAACTCTACAAAAAAGCAAGAGCACTTGCAGTGAACAAGTTGATGGATTCGATTTCAAAGTTGAAACTAATACAAATCCAACGAATCCAAAAGCGGACTCGTTTTGCCCGTCACTAGGTAACTTCTTTTTAATATTTTTTTCTGTAACCTGTCATGTATTTGGTGTTACTTTAGACCCAACAGTTTAGATGATACAAACATGGCGAATACAATACCGGAAGCATGAAAAGCATTGTAACAACATATGTATGGGTGACTGTATACAAAAACATAAAATGAATATAATTTAAAGCGAAACCGCTAAATTACAAGAAAGTCAGGGTATTTAAATTAAAATACGAGGTCGGTGCTAATGGCATATTTTGAAGTAACAAAAAAAAAGAATGAGGAAAAAATTGTTTATAAATCTTGTACTTTGGAGTAACTACAAGTATCGATAATAATAATCGATAATTATCGATTAAGTTGGTTTAGTCGGAGAGGTGGAAAGTTTGAAACCAATATCTCAACAAATAACCGCGGTTACTTTTTTTGCGTTTGAGAGTATATAATTAATGTATTTAATTAAAATCAGAAATCATGTTATCTTCTAATCAATTTCTTTAAATTTTTTGTTCAGTTCTATCACTTTTTCTTGCAATATTTTAGGGAGATACTTTTGAAAGAGTCTTTATCTTCTCTAAAGGGACATTTTAGCACATTGTTCAGCTCAAACAGCTGCAAAAAGTAATAAAATTATCATGAATGTAGAGGCAGTAACTTTGTCGCTGTTAAACAGATTAAACCTGATTCAGTCCGAGCATTCTCGAAGGGATCTGGTACCAACTGCGCTATGTTTTGTGGCTGTGCTGTAGAGGGTTATTGGATGCACTAAAATTATTTAAAATTTTTGTCTTTACCTTGTACTTTGGGCTAGAATGTTCCAAGATGCTAGACATTTCAAGAGTGAAATTAAATCTTAGTACCATCATGAAATAAAAAAGTAGATAGGTTAGCTAAAATAGGTGCGTCTCTCTTTTTTATTGGTTCAAAACCTGCTGTTGGTGAGTCTCTAGACACATGGCTATGAATATGGACAGCTTACCATCATTCATGGATGAGTTCGGTGATATTTTAAGTTGGCGGAAATCTAAAATGCTGATTAGCGGTCCTCAAAGGGCTGTAAGATAATTTTGTGATAGCCTCGGTCATTTCAGACTACTGGTTGGATTCCGTCATGGTGATAAAGGTTGGAAGACCCAGTTATTGTTTTCTAAAAGTCACCGTAGAACTGCCCATTTTAATGAAAAATAATAAGTACTGAAACATTTGAAAACTCTAAAAATTATTTTAATGCGATATTTTTAAATATCAGACGTTAATGCTGGTTTGAGGTCGATGTAACTACTATAGTCATTTGTTTTATAATATCCTACTATTTTCATGTTTCAGAGGGGGTGCCGCGACTATTTTTTAATTACTAAAATTACATTAAAAATTAAGTCTAAAACAGGGAAGTACTAGAAATTTTTAATAATTATAAATTAGGAAGTCTATATATAATTTCAAAACTTATTTCTTTAATTATTTCATTTGTGCATTTTTCATTATCTGTACTGGCAACAATGTGCCCTTGTGATACTGCGGTATGGCTCTTATAGAATTCTGTACTTTAGATAGTTTGTAATTTTTTCGAATTTAGTAGTTGTAGAATAAAATTTTGTTTCCTTCAAAAATTTATAAAATTAGAAGTAAAAAATGTCAGAACCCCCGCCACTATTCGATAATGCTTATATATTTGATGGTGAAGAAGAAAACGATGATATATTCGTATCAGCAATGTCTGTAAGTATTATTACATTTCATAACTTACTTCAGCTTAACGTATATTTAATTTAGTTCATTAATGATAATCGTTTCTATTTCAAAGATTGAAAACTTAAAATTTTTTTAAGCTTTTTATAAAAAAAAACTAGATTTTTCTTAAAAGAAAAAAAAGAAGATATGACACAATGTTGTACCATAGTTAAAGTATTCTCTCCTTAGGCTCAAGTTTTATATGCTTAATTTTATTGTACTTGTTGATAAGTTCAGTCTTATTTGTTAAGAAAGATCTATTGTTGCGACTTTTATTCATTTTATAGTGTTTTGAAAGTCTTTACTTCCATTAATTTTTACTCGTGCTGTTTTCAGCTCTTTCACAAAGTAACCAAATCACCTTTATCAGACAAAACAGGACAGAAAAACTCTACCTAAAATTTGTACAAATCGAAAAACTTCCTGTAACTTGTACAGTAAGAGATACAAGAATAAAATAGACATTTGCTCCTCAAGTTGATTATGATGTAGCAATTAATTTTAAATCAATCATTTAGTAATTTAATTAATTCTGTGTCAAAATTGGCCTAAATTTGTTAAGGCCTCTATTTGTTCCTGTATTTATTCTTAGGGGACAATTGTCCCAGAATAATAAATTTCTTTTCTATTTCTAAATACAAGAAATCCAATTAGTTGTTAGTTTTTTTCTAGTTTCTGCGCTGGTCTTCTTGCTCCTTAATAGCCTGTAGCTGGGGGTATCGAGTAAAATTTTCGGTTTCCATAGAGGAATATTATTTAGCTTTCACTGAAAGCAAACCAATAATGCCTTTTCATATCTTTGAAAGGTTCTTTCGAACTCCTTGTACAGTAAGCCGTGTCCTAATTTAATCGCTTCTGTGAGCTATTCTCTAAGTTTTTGACTGTTTTATACTGGGATTTTGGTGACCTCTCACCTTCACTTAGGACAACAAGAACCTTATGTTCTCAATTACCTCGAGCGACAGGGTTTGTGTTGGCTGTTTCGAGCTGCCAACTTTTATGCTTTTTCTGTTATAATTTTTTAAAGAGACAGCAGTGCATTTTCAAATAATAATCCACAATAGAAGTAATTATTTGAAGAGACAATGTGGATAGAGATATTACATTTAGTATAAAGAGATTAATATAATGTGTTTGTAAACATCAGAGGTTCTAAGTTCCTTGGAATTTGCTATAGAAAAGTGTTAATTTTTTTTTATACATCCCATCAAAAGAATGGCAGTAGTGCGTTGTGAAATGTGTGACGTAGGTTCTTTGTCTAGGATGAAGATTCTAAAACCAAGAAGACAACACTAGCACCCTTGCCAGATCTGCCTACTTTACAGCTATCTGTCGTTAGTATTATGTTTAGTCTACGTTGTAATAATTAAAGGATTTAAGTAAAGAAGACGAATTATTAAAGCTTGCATTATGTCTAGAGCATGACAGTTTTAAGTTTATTAAGGTTGTTACAGATTGCTCATATATACTGCTTTTCAAAATTAGCGCCACACATTTTTATTTTTACCAAATCCTCCGTAAGGGGAAGTGGACTGTCTAGCTCCTTTTTCAGGGAACGTCCGTAAAGATTTTCCACAGCTTTTTTAAAACAATTATGTAGGAACTAATGCGACCAACAAAAAAAAAAAAAAAAAATAGAAAAACAGTTTGGACAGGGTAAAAGGTAGTTTTAGTAACTCTGCAAACTTTCCTACTTACCTATAAATAAGTAAATTCAATGGTGTGTTAATTTTGACCACTGTAGCAGTCTAGTGTTATCTCAAACTGGTTTAGGTTTATCTCCTATTTTTACTGGAACTGTTTTCAGCTCTAGATAAAAACATGCAGAGGCTAAATAATGCTTTAGCTTCGCACTTATATTCTCAGATTGTAAGAGAAAATCTTGAAAATTAAACCTTTAATAATTATTCTGTTGAATGCAGGACAAAAGCCCGATATCATCGCCCGTGGATGAAAATAGCCAAAGCGATATTGGTATTCAGAGCCCCACGCCTACCCAGAAATTTCAACCGTTGATACGGATGCAGGTGAGTAGATTTTCATTTATTCTCTTTTCCTCCATACGGGTTATTTGATTTGTTGCAAGTATTGTTCAAAAATAATTTTTCCAGGCGTATCCGTCGCCTTAAAAACAAATAGATTACTAACAAAAACTGACGGGAAAGGTATAGTTAACAACTCACATAATAGTAACATCCACACTTATAAACTGCATTGTCCTTTAGCTCAGTTATGTTTTGAAACATTAATAGAGTAAAGATGGGCGAAAATGGTTCTAAACATTTCATACATAGAAACTTGGTTGCGAACAATTGCAATACTGTTTGCGATGATTCAGCCTTTGATTTGGCTCAATAAAATCAAGATAATTTTGTATTATTTTTTGCAGGAAGAAAATGGGGACGGTGAAGAGAAATACCTTGAAATAAAAGTCGGCGAAGGCACTAAAGTTGGGGAAGGAATGGGCGCATACGTTGTATATAAAGTAGACACTAAAACTAACTTACCATCGTTTAGAAAGAACACCTTCTCAGTTCACCGTCGTTTTTCTGATTTCCTCGGTCTGCATGATAAGCTGAATGATAAATACTTAAGGACTGGCCGGATAATTCCACCAGCGCCGGAGAAAAGTGTTATAGGTATGACCAAGATCAAGATGTCTGGCCAGAACGAGCAGAGATCGTCCTGTGAATTTATTGAACGTAGGAGAGCCTCCTTGGAACGATACCTTCAGAGAACCGCTGCACATTCAGTGCTTGCAAACGATCCAGATTTTAGAGAGTTCTTGCAATCAGGTATTTGCGTTCCTTATACTACCTAGATTTCCTGCCATTTTCCATCACAATTTTGCTAGGTAGTACGAATGTCTCTTAAGCACTATTTTGCACTATGTACCAAATTATATTCATTGTTATAATGTGTATACAAAACTGTCTTGACTTATTGTACCTTAGGCAACAGTTATTGTATTTAGACTGTTACTTGTCGTCCTTTACAGTTAAACTTGTAAAAAAAAAACTTAAACACGTTCGTTTAATTAATTTCGTTGATATTGCCCGCATAGCTTGAACAGTGCAGAAGTTTGTTTATAAGTATTTAGTTTGTAAATCCAGTTTTTTGTCTGCAAAAGCTAGTGTTATGTGAAGAAGATGGCAATGTTAGCTCACAGATGGATTCAAATTATAGAAAATGATGGCGTGTATTTTCAGTAGGAAGCTCAATGGAGCAAAAAAAAAACAAACCATCTTTGAATTGTAAGATGGAATACGCTTTTCTTCAACCCAGTACGTAGTGTCTCTCTTATTGGAATAATTTTGTTACAATTCAAATCTTAATTTATTTGCAGAAGGTGAACTTCCAAAAGCTACAAATACAAGTGCTTTGAGCGGGGCGGGCGTGATGCGGCTGTTCAACAAAGTGGGAGAAACTGTTAATAAAATTACTTACAAAATGGACGAAAGTGATTCGGTGAGTATTTTTTCATTGCCCTTGCATTGAAACATAAATCAAGTTTACTTTCAATAAGAAACTTCAGTATTTATCGAATAATCGTCATTTTTTATACACCCAAAAACCAATTGGATTTGACAATAATTTGTTTTATTTTCATTTTGAATTTATTTCAGTGGTTTGAAGAGAAGACGCAGGAGATTGAATGCCTGGAAGCCGGCATGAGGAAGCTGCACAGCAGTGTTGAGTGTCTAGTCGTTGCACGGAAGTAAGTTCTTACTATACTTAAATGTATACATATAACCTAGTTAAACTAGTTAGGGTGTCAGACCTGAATTTGGCATACCGGTGAATCTTCGGCTCTTGAAATGTCATGATATGGTTTAGGGCCAGTTTGGACTTACCTCTTCACGAACCAAATCTCACTTGCATTGATAACTTCACCAGTCTAAGAAATACTTAGCTAACAGATTGTTCTGTATTTCTAACACAGAGAGCTAGCAAGTTACACGGGAGCTCTGGCCAAGACGACGGCCATGTTAAGTAACTGTGAAGAACATAGACTGTTAGCCTCAACATTGGCTCATCTCAATGAACTTGAAGAAAAGGTAATCGAAGAAAGATCTCAATGAATCTATTTTTTTTTTTTAGTGCCTTTATGGATTTATTTTCTACTAATATGTATGTCTCCTTTTAATGTTGGTCACGTACAGATTGAAGGACTCCACTATGAGCAGTCGAATACAGATTTTTCTATACTTTGTGAAATGCTTAAGGATTACATAGCGCTTATCGGATCTGTAAAGGTTTGTTACTAATATTTTAAAAAAATCGTTTCGTTTTCTTAAACTTTGTACACTTTACTTTTACACAAAGGGTATGGCTATTTGATTTTTAGAGAAGGATTTCGGTGAACTTCCATTTTACGTTTTCGCTTCCCTAAAAAAGTCTCATTTTTAATCTTGTGTACGTTGTGAGAAAAATATAGAGTTACTTATTAAAAGTAATGCTGCAGTTGATATGTAATGGTCTTGGCATTTCTGTAGCCGACTTTATAGAAACACTAGCGGCGTATTATCTGACGTTCCTTATGCCCTGGAATAAGTTTCTTTAATTTATTCAGTCGAAATTAGTACTACACATTTCGCGACGTTCACAGTTCTGTTCTTAAGTAACTGGCCTTCGCGTCTTTTAAAATACTGGAAAACTACAACACGTCAAAGGTTAGGTTCTTCCAACCGAATAGAAGCAATAGGTAAAAATACCTTATGCGCATGAAATATTGAAAACCGCTTTTGACAGCATTCAGTCGGGAGAAGTTGAAGACATTTTATTTATTTTAACGAAGAATTCCATTATTCGACGTTAACTTTGTTCTGTATTTATTTTTTATTTTTATATATTTTGTTGCTTTTTTTTTTAAGTGAAAATTATGGCGTATCAAGGTTTTTTAACATTTATTTGAGAAAATTGTCCGTATACGTGCATAGGCCGAAAAACTTATTTTAAACGACAAAACATTATTTCCCCCATACAAACAGCTCTAACAATTTTTCTTGATGCCTTTTACTGTTTTCTATCAAAACGCTTAACATTTATTTCAAGCATTTTTTCGGAAACATTTATTTTGGGGGTTCTACAACTATAATCATTTCTCTGTAGTGCCAAAGAAGTAAAACAAAGGGCTTCACTCTACACTTAATAGCTATTCAGTGCATTGCTAGACTTATAACTTTGAAGAAAATGGTGCGACATTTCAGAATACGTATTCTAATTTATTTATTCCTAATGCTTTCAAAAAAGAATTTAACAATCATTTTCGTGTTCATTCAACTTGTAACTATTCTAAGTATATTAAGTATCTTTTCTTAACGCCTTAACAAAAACTTGCAGTTTAAAAAGTTAGGTATACGAGGTTGATTAAATCACAAAAAGTTCACAAATCAGCAAGTACCCATCGTTACGTTAATACTTAGTTGATAACATTAGAGTAATTTTATTGTATTAAATTTTCATTAATATTTTTTAGAATGTATACAATCTTACAGATCCTAATACTGCCTATTTTCTAATACAAAAAATATATTCAAATAGCACACCATATAACTTAGATTGACGGTAATATCTATTAATCAGTATTAATCAAACTATTAATTACAGAATAAAAATAAAAACGTTATAAAAAATATAGAGAAATATAGAGGTTTAAAATTTGAACGATTTACAACAACTCCAAAAATTACCCTTCTATATCTCAATAACTACTATGACTAAAACATAGCTCTTTATACCAGTTATAGAGTATACTTTTCTCTACAATTTGGTAAAGAATGCATTAAATTAGAAACATTACAAAGAGAGATATAGTGGATGGGAATTTGAACGATTTCAAAACTCCCAAAATTTAACCATCTATCTCTCAATAATTACTATGACTAAAACATAGCTGTTTATGCCAGTTATAGAGTGTACTTTTCTCTACAGTTTGGTAAAGACATCATTGAAATAGAAACAATACAAAGAGAGATATAGAAGTATGAAATTTGAACGATTTACAAAACTCCCAAAATTTAACCTTTTATATCTCAATAACTACTATGACTAAAACATAGCTGTTTATGCCAGTTATAGAGTATACTTTTCTCTACAATTTCGTGAAGAATACATTAAATTAGAAAGAATACACAAAGAGATATAGTGGTTTCAAATTTGAACGACTTACAAAACCTCCAAAATTTAACCCTTTATATCTCAGTAACTACTATGACTAAAACATAGATGCTTATACCAGTTAAAGTGTATACTGTTCTCTACAGTATGGTAAGGAAATCATTGAAATAGATACAATACAGAGAGGGATATAGAGGTTTGAAATTTGAACGATTTACAAAACCCCCAAAATTTAACCTTCTATATCTTAATAACTAGAATGACTAAAACATAGCGGTTTATACCAGTTATAGAGTATACTGTTCTCTACACTTTGGTAAATCATTGAAATAGAAACAATACAGAGAGGTTTGAAATTTGAACGATTTACAAAACTCCCAAAATTTAACCTTCTATATCTCAATAACTAATATGACTAAAACATAGCTGTTTATACCAGTTATGGAGTATACTTTTCTCTACAATTTGGTAAAGAATGCTTTAAATTAGAAACATTAAAAAGAGAGATATAGTGGTTGGAAATTTGAACGACTTACAAAACCTCCAAAATTTAACCTTCTATATCTTAATAACTACTATGACTAAAAGATAGCTGTTTATGCCAGTTATAGAGTGTACATTTCTCTACAAGTTGGTGAAGAATGCTTTAAATTAGAAACATTACAAAGAGAGATATAGTTGTTGGAAATTTGAACGACTTCAAAACTCCCAAAATTTAACCATCTATATCTCAATAACTATTATGACTAAAACATAGTTGTTTATGCCAGTTATAGAGTGTGCTTTTCTCTACTGTTTAGTAAAGAAATCATTGAAATAGAAACAATAGAAAGAGTGATATAGAGGTTTACAATTTGAACGATTAACAAAACTCTCAAAATTTAACCTTCTATATCTTAATAACTACTATGACTAAAACATAGCTGTTTATGCCAGTTATAGAGTATACTTTTCTCTACTGTTTAGTAAAGAAATCATTGAAATAGAAACAATACAAAGAAAGATATAGAGGTTTGAAATTTGAACGATTTACAAAACTCCCAAAATTTAACCTTTTATATCTCGGTAACTACTATGACTAAAACATAGATGCTTATACCAGTTAAAGTGTATACTGTTCTCTACAGTTTGGTAAGGAAATCATTGAAATAGATACAATACAGAGAGGTTTGAAATTTGAACGATTTACAAAACTCCCAAAATTTAACCTACTATATCTCAATAACTAATATGACTAAAACATAGCTGTTTATGCCACTTATAGAGTGTACATTTCTCTACAATTTGGTGAAGAATTCATTAAATTAGAAACATTACAAAGAGAGATATAGAGGATTGAAATTTGAACGATTTACAAAACCCCCAAAATTTAACCTTCTATATCTTAATAACTACTATGACTAAAAGATAGTTGTTTATGCTATTTATAGAGTGTGCTTTTCTCTACTGTTTAGTAAAGAAATCATTGAAATAGAAACAATAGAAAGAGAGATATAGAGGTTTAAAATTTGAACGATTAACGAAAACCCCAAAATTTAACTTTCTATATCTTAATAACTAGAATGACTAAAACATAGCGGTTTATACCAGTTATAGAGTATACTGTTCTCTACCGTTTGGTAAAGAAATCATTGAAATAGAAACAATACAAAGAGAGATATAGAGGTTTGAAATTTGAACGATTTACAAAACTCTAAAAATTTAACCTTTTATATCTCAATAACTACTATGACTAAAACATAGCTGTTTATACCAGTTATAGAGTATACTGTTCTTTACACTTCGGTAAAGAAATCATTGAAATAGAAACAATACACAGAGAGATAATAGAGGTTTGAAATTTGAACGATTAACAAAACCTCCAAAATTTAACCTTCTATATCTTAATAACTACTATGACCAAAACGTAGCTGTTTATGCCAGTTATAGAGTGTACTTTTCTGTACAATTTGGTAAAGAATGCTTTAAATTAGAAACATTACAACGAGAGATATAGTTGTTGAAAATTTGAACGACTTCAAAACTCCCAAAATTTAACCTTCTATATCTCAATAACTATTATGACTAAAACATAGTTGTTTATGCCAGTTATAGAGTGTGCTTTTCTCTACTGTTTAGTAAAGAAATCATTGAAATAGAAACAATAGAAAGAGAGATATAGAGGTTTAATATTTGAACGATAACGAAACCCCTAAAATTTAACCTTCTATATCTTAATAACTAGAATGACTAAAACATAGCGGTTTATACCAGTTATAGAGTATACTGTTCTCTACAGTTTGGTAAAGAAATCATTGAAATAGAAACAATATAAAGAGAGATATAGAGGTTTGAAATTTGAACGATTTACAAAACTCCCAAAATTTAACCTTTTATATCTCAATAACTACTATGACTAAAACATAGCTGTTTATACCAGTTATAGAATATACTGTTCTTTACACTTCGGTAAAGAAATTATTTAAATAGAAACAATACACAGAGAGATAATAGAGGTTTGAAATTTGAACGATTAACAAAAACCACCAAAATTTAACCTTCTATATCTCAATAACTAGAATGACTAAAACATAGCGGTTTATAGCAATTATAGAGTATACTGTTCTCTACAGTTTGGTAAAGAAATCATTGAAGTAGAAACAATACAGAGAGATATAGAGGTTTGAAATTTGAACGATTTACAAACTCCCAAAATTTAACCTTTTATATCTCGGTAACTACTATGACTAAAACATAGATGCTTATACCAGTTAAAGTGTATACTGTTCTCTACAGTTTGGTAAGGAAATCATTGAAATACAAACAATACAGAGAGGGTCCCACGCGGAGGTCCCGGGTTCGAATCCAGCAGCTGACCCTTAGATTTTCTCTTCCTAGGAGCTTCTTACAGCTCACTGTCCGGTGATGGACAGTGTTGTCTGTAACGAGAGAACACTGTCCGGAGGCCGGCAGTGCACTGGAAAAAGCTCCGGGCGCTAATGACCTCAGCTGTTGATGCGCCAAAAAAAAAAAAAAAAAAATACAGAGAGGGGTATAGAGGTTTGAATTGGATTGATTTACAGAACACCCAAAATTTAACCTTCTATATCTCAATAACTACTATGACTAAAACATATCTGTTTATACCAGTTATAGAGTATACTGTTCTCTACAGTTTGGTAAAGAAATCATTGAAATAGAAACAATACAAAGAGAGATATAGAGGTTTGAAATTTGAACGATTTACGAAACTCCCAAAATTTAACCTTTTATATCTCAATAACTACTATGACCAAAACATAGCTGTTTATGCCAGTTATAGAGTGTACTTTTCTCTACAATTTGGTGAAGAATTCATTAAATTAGAAGGAATACACAGAGATCTATAGAGGATTGAAATTCGAACGATTAACAAAACACCCAAAATTTAACCTTCTATATCTTAATAACTACTATGACTAAAACTTAGCTGTTTACGCCAGTTATAGAGTATACTTTTCTCTACAATTTGGTGAAGAATTCATTAATTAGAAACATTACAAAGAGAGATATAGTGGTTGGAAATTTGAACGACCTACAAAACCTCCAAAATTTAACCTTCTATATCTCAATGACTACTATGACTAAAACATAGCTTTTTATACCAGTTATAAAGTATACATTTCTCTACAATTTGGTAAAGAATGCTTTAAATTAGAAACATTACAAAGGGAGATATAGTGGTTGGAAATTTGAACGACTTACAAAACCTCCAAAATTTAACCTTCTGTATCTCAATAACTACTATGACTAAAACATAGCTTTTTATACCAGTTATAGAGTATACATTTCTCTACAATTTGGTAAAGAATGCTTTAAATTAGAAACATTACAAAGGGAGATATAGTGGTTCGAAATTTGAACGACTTACAAAACCTCCAAAATTTAACCTTCTATATCTTAATAAGTACAATGCCTAAAACATAGCTGTTTATACTAGTTATAGAGTATACTGCTGTCTACAGTTTGGTAAAGAAGTCATTGAAATAGAAACAATACTGAGTGGGGTATAGAGGTTTGAAATTTTAACGATTTACAAAACCACCAAAATTTAACCTTTATATCTCAGTAACTACTATGACCACAACATTGGTTTATATTCTAGTCATAGTGTATACTTTTCTCTTTTATTTGGTAAAGAATGCATTAAATTAGAAACTTTGCAAAGAGAGATATAGTGGTTTAAAATTTGAACGACTTACAAAATCTCCAAAATTTAACCTTTTATATCTCAGTAACTACTATGACTAAAACATAGCGGTTTATACCAGTGATAGAGTATAGTGTTCTCTACACTTTGGTATAGAAATCATTGTAATTGAAACAATAGAAAGAGAGATATGGAGGTTTGAAATTTGAACGACTTCAAAACCTCCAAAATTTAACCTTCTATATCTCAATAACTACTATGACTAAAACATAGCTGTTTATAGGCGCCACGGTAGCCGAGCGATTAGAGGCGAGACCTGCAAAACTAATATGTATTGTGGTATTGGGTTCGATTCCCGGTCTTTAGGCCTTGGATTTTATTTAATAGTTAATAGAAGAAATTTACAGTTAAGTACGTTTGCTATTCGCAAACCACGACACCTAATTGGTAGTTGGACGTTAAGCCCCGTCTGAAAAAATAGGCGATTACTTTACTTTACATAGCTGTTTTTACCAGTTATAGAGGATACTTTTCTGTAGAATTTGGTAATGTATTCATTAAAATAGAGACAATACAAAGAGAGATATAGAGGTTTGATATTTGAACCATTTACAAATTGTAACCTTCAATTTATTTGTTAATTTGAAATGATTTCAAAACTTCCCCTTAGTAGGTGTAAGAGCAGAAGGTCGTTTTAATTTAATGCTTCCTAAGGGTGTCTACCCTCTCATCCGGCCAAATTTCGTCATAATTGGGCTCTGTTTTACTGAGTTATGAGTAACAATATTTTTGGTGGGGCTTTACATAAAGGGGGCTAACTTCTCTCCCATTCTATGTATAGCGTCAAGACCCCCAAAGGCAGATCTACATAAAATTCTGAATCGAATGGCACCTTATTTATGAAAATCGTTTCGCGCGTTTAGGCGCTACGTTGTTTACAAAAAAAGTAACACTAACAAGAACATTTTCTATTTTATCTGAGTTGTTGCAAAAACATTATGAAGGAGGATAGTTATAAAGAAGGATTTGCCCTATATTATAAAGAAAATTTGGGAATTTGACATTTTATTGAAAAGAGAAAAAAATTGTCAAAGTTGGATGTTTTTCAACATTACACTTTTTCGTGTAGTTTTTAACGATCAACCCTTATAAAGCTGCTGTACCGGACAGTTTTAATAACCCAATAAGCTACTTATACATATAAAGAAAAATAAAACGATTCAGTAGGAGCGAAAATTTGTCAATTGAAAATGTAATAAATGCAGTAAGGGAATGTCGTATGAGAGTTCACACAGATTCTTATGCTTTTTTTTTCAGTGTGTTTTCCATGAAAGAGTTAAAGTTTATCAAAATTGGCAACATTCTCAATTAATGTTAAATAAGAAACGCGAATACAAAGCCAAAATGGAATTGGCGAATCGTGCGGACAAAGGAAATGTAGCTGCCAATGAAATTATCGAAGTAAGATTTTCATTTTTTTTTTATTGCTGTTTATTTATTTATTTTTATTATATTTTTGTTCAAGTCAAGAAAAACTATACTAATTTAATTTTTTATTATTTACAGTGGGAATCAAAAGTTGAAAGATGTGAAGAGGAATTTACAAATATATCCAAAATGATTAAAAAAGAAATGGAGCGGTTTGAAGAAACTCGAGTTAGAGAATTTAAAATTATCTTCATCAAATACATGGAGCGTCAGATGAAACATCAGCAACAGGTATTATATTGAATTTGACCCCACAGGAACTACATGTTTTGAGTCTCGTAAGTCAGAAAAGATTTTTTTGGTGTATGTGTAGGGGTCAGCACAAAAAAATGCAGGAAGTTAAAATTTTATGTTTGGATTAGGTGCTGCCGCGTGGGAAACCACTGTAAGGATTTGGTCTATAACAGTTTACTGGAATCAATACTTGGGGTTTTCATCATTAGAGATCTTTTCTTCAAAAGTGTCTGTAACGATGCTCTCTGAACTTTGTACCCTATTTACCCCTCTAAATATCGTGTCACTTGCATTTGAAAAAATAACTCCATAAAAAAGTTGGCTTAAAGTGGTTTCTGTGTTCTGGAAAATTTGTTACTTTGTTTTTAGGGGTTATGAGTATTAGAATACTTTTGATCAGTTCATAAATTTTTTTTTTTATCAGCGAGAGAAGTAATAGTACTCTCTTTCCATCCATTTTTTTGAATGTGTGAAGAAAAGTTTTCATTTATACCTATGATAATTTCTGGAAGTGAAAGTCGTGTAATTGTTCACAAAGATTTATTTTTTTTTTTCCACATAAATGTTGTATCTCCTTTCTAAAACACCTGTTTGAGGAATTAATACTGAAGTAATCATTGTTTCGTTTACTGTTTCAGTTGGTAGAATATTGGGAATCCTTCTTACCCGAAGCGAAGTCCATCGTCTGAAGGAATATACCAAGGCAGGAACTTGTGATCAATTAAATACATATATATAGTTTTTTTCTTTGTAAATTGTATGTTTATGTTTTCGTATTTTATTATTATTTCCATTAATATTATTTATTATTATCATTATTAATTTGGAAGACTCTAAAAGTGCAATTTAAATTTTTTTAGGAGTTATATTGAAAAACTAAGTAAAATAAAACAGTTTTCTTCACACCATTTTATAATATAAACTTTGAAACTGTTACTTTAGTTTATCAATGAATAAGTTGAAAAGTATTGTAGTTAGAATTTTGGTTGGGTGCGAAGTTCTGGATTTTTGGTAATTGACTTAGTTGCTGGGTATTTTTTTGTTTACCACCCATCTTAGTAGTCTTGAAAGAAGAATAAAAATATGTGACATCGAAGAATCAGGATTCACCTTCAGTAAATAAACCTGTAATCTAGTCAGGTTTTGGTTACGTTTTATAGATTATGCAAGAGATTCTTGGGAAACCCCAATTTATTTGCGATATTGCCATTACTGCCCATTTTTTAGGATACCGTTGTAGGAAAATAGTGCAACTTTGGCAATTTCTTTCTCTCTCGTTTCTTTCTCCTCTGTCCTTACCCTACACTAAGAAAAGCCTACTAGATCCCCTTTGAAGTTGATTCTGGTTTTCTGCTGTTACATTCTGTCTTTCTGTAGCGTTGCACAATCCTGAATACTGTACTTGGATCGCACTGTGATTGTGTCCTAAGGCCCAGAGAAATGTTTTTCCCTCATGCTGCCAAATGCAGTTTTTGAAAGGTAGGTCTCACCTTTCTCACTTCACTTCGATCATTCTTATTATTTTCACCTCCCTTCAGAATTCAGTTATTAAATTTGCCTTAAAAATTAAATTTTTAGCACTAATAATAAAATTGTCCTATTTTGCTTTATGGAAAAAAGCTTGCAATCAGTATGCATTAAGTTAATTTTTAGTATTTTTAATTTTTGCCATTAAAGGGTATTCATCCAATTTTCAGAATATATCTTAACTACCTCCGCTTTATATTTCCTATTTTTTTCACGAAATTAAATCAGTTAATTAAAAACTGTTTCAGCTTTTCCCTTATTCTTCTACTTATTATTTCATTATTATTATTATAATTATTATTACTACTATTATTATTATTATTATTATTATTATTTGATAAATTTATATATTTATATAAAAAGATGCGTTATTTTTTTATATCCTAATGTTATATTCCTATTCGGAGAATATTATTTTACAATTGTGGTAAATCTATGTTATTGCAGACATAAAATGGTGTCGAAGGCGTTAAGGTAGTTCCTTGAATTTGCAGTGAGTTGATTGTTGTCAGGCAAGAGATTGCTGTTTAGGGAATAGAGTGTTGGGTTAGTGGGGTGTATGTATGGTTGCCTTGAAACAGGCTGATAAGTAAAAGTGGGTTCTAGGTCTGGCTGGAGCCTCGATAAGTTTTTCTAAATGAAACGATGAGTTCTGCAGTGGCGTGTTCATTAAATTTTACCCAAAATATGCAATTTGTGAAATAACATATACACGGATATGTGTTCTTTAATAACTTTTTTACTTAGGCAGTTGTAGGCTCTTTTATCTAGTTTTTTCATTAATCAGCTGATGTGTTAGATTTTTACGCATTTACAATGTTTTAATGCCAAGATATCCTTTTTTAATTTAAACTGCCACACAGTGCCGGTCTTCTACATACAACTAACTAATGCAAGGTTTACAATTTACAAAACGATTCCCAATCGCGCAGCTAGTTTTAGCATGCTAAATTGGATAGAACGTTCTACACAAAAGAATTTTTTAGCGCATTCCAAATACTTAAGGTAGTGAATAAAACGTCCACTTGCATTCAGATCAAGTTTTCAATATATACAAGCCCCGAATATGGAAAGTTTATCGAAATAATTCGGATATAAATTTTCGGTACATTATTTTCAGGAAAGAATCCAGAATCTTGTAAGCAGTGATAATAATTCACTAGATACCAACGCACTAAAAATAAAGAAAAAGCTGAATTCAGCGCTGAATTTACAACCTCTTAGGCGGATTCTTGGTAAAAAAAATAATGTCTTCAAATTTTCCACTGTATTGCCATGCCATATTCAGGACAAATATTATCGAATTTAGTAAGTTTTATTGTCTTGAACACGGTATTTTGAAATTGCATGTGTACTTCATCTTGTTTTTTCGTGCTTGTAACTTTCATATCCTTTGGTTGGACCCTTGGATCATTTAACGTCACCGCAACTCTTGAGATCAAATGGCGTCCCGGTCGGAATTTTTGTGATCATGATCGTAGGTTGTGGTGAATATTTCATATTGTAAATGTGAAACGAATGCAGGGCATGCTTAGCATTCATTGAGAATACGCCCCAGATCCGGCATCTTTTGTTTTTCCCGTAAAACTTTTGGTCTTCTGTTTTAAGAGCTTCTGATATGGCCCAGTCATCAATTACCTTATCGTAGAATCTGATTCTTGGTGTCTTCCTTGAAAAACTGGTTCCTAGGTAGTCAGCAAATGCCTTTATCTTTAATTCTTAATGTAATGATGACCACAAGGAGAGATCTACAGCTAATTGGTTAAGAAGTCTTACATATGCAAGACGTCAACAAGTATTTGCTGCTAAAGTTATGTGACAGACTCCTGTCGATTCTGCAAATTCAAGGATCTGGCATTCCTTATCCACCTGTTTCACCTACACATTTCTAATCTTTAAAACAATTCCAAATATTTATCTACTATTACAAGTTTGATTTCTTATGTTTTTATGTCTCTGCTATATTATCGTTGCAAAAAATAATTTAAAAAATATATATAAAAAAATGAACTATTTTAAATTCAAGTCTGTAAATATGAAAGGAAATTGATATATTATTTAATGTTTTGTAATAAATATTTATAGTAAATTTGTCCACTTGTATGTGTCTTACTATTCCTAGACCAAATTGCAAACATTAGACTCTTTACCTTTTACTTTCAGTTTATGCTTGTAATCAACTTAGGGAAAGATCCATGTTATTTAAAAAGTAATAGAATTGAGTGTAGGGTTGCGCTGCTAATGAATATAGAGAGTAAGAGCTTTCTGTTCAGGTCTCGGACAAAGGCATAGTTTCCAGAAATTGCCGAAACATTCCGAATAAAGTTATCAGTACCTGGTCCCCGAAAAAAAATATTTGTGATACTGTAGTGGAACTGCAATGGCGACATTTGATTTTGAGATAGTTGCAATTAAACAGCACTACTCTTAATTAGAATTAGAACGTGTAAGCAATTTTGTCTGAAAGATATCTCCCTTCGTTCAATCGAAAGAGTGCTCTTTTTTGTAGAAAATATAAAGTTTCAAACATCTCAGTAATGAAAGATTTTAATGTTAAGCTTATCATTGATCAGACTTCCAGCTCAGACTTAACATCCTCTAAGTCCGTTTCATAATTCACTTCTTACCTGCAAAAAAAGTTACGAATACGGAAAACTTAAACATGCTGTTGGATGTTTAACGGCAGTATTGTGCTTCCTACGCTAGTTGGCTGAATGAGAAAGGAATGTTAGTGCACAGTTGACTTCAAGTTACAGAGAATGATGGTCTGTGATCCAGAAGTGATCTCAGTAGAGAAACAAATAGACCTTTTTTGAAATAATCATTTCTAGACTATATTTTTTTAACAGTGGCGAAACCAACATTAATAGTCATATTTTATCTACGCCGTACTTAAAGAGAAATTTATAAGTGAAATAGACCCACATCAACGTAAATACAAAAGCAATTTAATAATACAGTAAGTGCAATCGGTGAACAATTTTTATATTTCTACTTAACATTCTAGCTACAGAGTATCTTATTCTTACTAACATAGGCATCTTCAAATCACCAGTAATTTTCATAACTACGGCTTCCGGAATTCCTGTATCTTGCTGTATGCTTTTACGTGGAAAGCAAAAATAGGACATTATTGCTTGGAGTTTAGAATTTTGGCAAGATTAGACAGATTTGAGTTAATGTACGTTTACTGACAAAGTGTGTGCTTGATGGCTATAAATCTCTAAAAATAAGAAAGAAACATTACTAATGTAAAGGGTATGTATGGTTATCTAAATATGTGTAGCAATCTGGATTTAACTTTCTTTTTAGAGTATTCTTACATTTTCAGACGATCCAGATTAAATTCAAGCAACAATGTTTATTTCTCTACAAAGTAGGTGCTTAAAATTAAAGTCATGAAGGAATTATTAATTTATTTAATTGATGTATGAATTTTTTCTTTATGAATGGAATGGGACACTCTTAGTTTTTAAAAATATATGTCTGCACCATTAAAGAAAAACTAATCTTCTAATACAAATCTTTATTATTTTTCTCATTATAATAACAATTTTACATTAACTTTTCTTTAAATTCAATCTGTTTATATATATATGTATATTCAATAAAGTTCATATTTATTTAAAATGAAACAACGATTCTCTAAAAATGGTTTTATATATTATATATAGCTAAGGTATTTTTAGCATTCTATATTACATGGCAACGAACAGTTCGCAATAAATACAGATACATACATACAACTTAACTCTTCATCTGGGCACATTTCATCCAAGCAGCTTACAGATGAATTTTTTTAAATACATTAAAGACAAATATAAATACATAATAAAAATATATTCTTGAGCTTCAAAAAATTTTCGTTTTTATATAATACCGTCTTAACTCGTTACATTTATGTATAATTTTTTTGATTCATTCTGTGATGCAAATTGAACCTTTAAGAAATGTTCAAATTCAACAAAGGGTTTAGCAAACTTTTAATTCATGATTCTGCATGTTGTAACTCTCAAAAAACATTTTAGAAAGTTCGAGAACTATGTTTGTCCAAAAAGTTTCTTATTAGCTACCTCTTTACTTCTAATTTAGGTTTCTGAAAATGTTTTCATTTCTTCCATCATCTTCTGAAAGGATCTACGTGATTTAAAAAAGAAAACAAAACGGCTGAGTCTAATTCTGTCAGATATTACGTACTGCCAAAAATAATGAATAGAAAAAATTGTCTATTTCTAAATGGACTGTTAAGTTCTGCTTCTAAAATAACAGAGAGGTTATATGAGTCTGTGGAAAATAAACTTGATCAAGGGTTAGATTCAGACTTCCTTAGACTGACCTTAGATTCGGCACTTCTGTCGCTAGCAGTAGTAGCGGATACTGGAACCAGTAAGACATACTGGCAAATTTGACGAGCCACTTAAACAGAAGCTGAGGGAGCTTTTCACATCAACTTCTATTCAAGAAAGCGGAAGCCCTTAACCCTTCTTCAAGTTCCTTATGATTTTATTTTCATCAAACGAATTAGAACTTGTGATGAAAATTAAATTTATTTAAAAGAAAAAAATGGGATTACATGAGGTTGACCAGCTGCTACTCCCGGAGCCCCGAATAAAACTGGTGTTGCATTTTTGGTGATGGAACTTGGAAGGCGGCAGTCCTTTTGAGCTGGTTGCTTACTGTAGTCTCAACCATTCAACTACAACGCAGATACTAGGTTGAGCTTGGAAAATAACGTTTTGGATTATTCGAGAAAGCTTACTTCTTCAATAAGGCAATTCTCTCATCGCGGTTATCTTTAGAACACACTTAACAGTCGTAACAATCGAATAAATGTTAAAATTTGTCGATTTATAATGTGGACCATTAAGACTCAATCAAGTAAGACATTAATATCAAAACTAATTCTAGTAAAACACAGCTCTAACAGCTTGGTAGATCGTCTGGATTTTAGATCCTTCCAGAGTTATTCTGGATACATTAACATTTAAAAAAACAAAGCGTAGAATATAATACTTAAAAATGTTTATCTATAAATACATATTATTTTATTTATTTATTTTTTTGAAAATTATATGTGGTTTAGAAAATAAATTCTCAGTCTGATATATAAATAAATTCCTTAAACAAACTTAAAAATATAGGTGACTCTGGGATAACTTGGTTGGAGCAACACTTGAAGGAGGATTGACTTTTGTAAAAGTCAAGATCTGGAATGCTTTATAAAAACGAAGTATCACCCGTGTGACCACTCCTGGTATTACTGGTAAATTTTCAGGGATTGAGGAAGTGGATATCTTAGCTGCTAAAGTGGGCGTTCCTCCCATTTTCATTGATGCCCGAGCATATTGGCATGTCTCTAGACACTACACTTCTAGTTTCGAACGCGTGGACAGCTTTCAAGCATTGATGTGGATGGAGCTCGGTGGGTTGCAAGTTTTAAACAATGTTTAAAATGCTGGTAAGGGTCCATATAGCTATGATAATTGTTTTTAAGGTCTAACGTACTTTCTATTTCAATGTATATCCTTCTCCGCTCCAAGAACTAAGTATATTTCTTTTTTAATTGATGTAAGACTTTTTTTTATGTAAATAATTAAAATTAATGCCTTGAATAAATTTATATCCAGTTTATTTATTTATTTTATGTCGTTGATACACGTCTAACGCAGGGCAAAACAACCAAAAGTTTACAATGTCATAATAGTCACTGCAAGCACTTTTTCTGCAATTTCTGGGGCTTGTGATTACAGAGCATTCTGGCTTTTTCAAAACCTTGCACCGCTTCACGTATGCATTGCCTAGTTAACTAGAGACGCAAAAGCTTTTACATGGAAGAAAAGAGCTTTGAATTCTGTGCAAAATGATATCATGCTCGAACTGAGGTCTGAACCGCTATCTAAGGTAAAAACGGCATTACACAAGGGTTGGGAGCTTTCATTTGTGTGCGTAATTCCCAATCTCTAATGCGGGGACCAAACCTGTACCAACCACTTATCATTTGGCTGACTCCCACCACCCCCCTCCGTATAAAATACTTGGCAGTTCTATTGGTAAGATAAAGGAAACATCCCACCAAATAGTATTCTTATTGTATTTTATTAAAATTTCGAGTTTTTATAGTTAATGGCAATTTTATATTTTTCACAACGAGTATATACGTCGAACGCACCGTAATAGAGATTTGGTTTGACGTGTATGCACGTCAAACGCGCTTAACTGGTTAAATACTAGCCAGCATTAAATCAATGATAAAGTAACAGAATTATCTAGCATTATGGATCAGTAAATAAATCATGCAGCCAGAGTATATTTGTTTATTTGTTTTCGTTTATTTTGATTTGCTACTTGGGAAGTCACGTCAGCAGAGTATTGTAATTAGAATGGAGAGATCGGGTGAGTGAAAACTGGAGTTATGGATTTTAGTTTGTTCAAATCGTGGATCTTTATCTTAGTGTTGTTTATGGGATGGTGTTGTGTTTAGTATGGAAACCAGATTGGTAGTTATACCAGACACACCTGTAATTCTATTTAAAAAAAAAGAAAAAAACCTTTGACTAAATAAAGTAAATATACATACATAATATATTACATACATTCGTTTCCTAGTTTGCCAGGACAAAGAAGATAAATTTCTGTCTATGGTTCTATTTTATATTACTTAAATGGCAACAAGTAAATTGCAGCATTCCAGCAGCGAGCAGACGCCATTTAATGAACAACAATCTGCGTACAGGTTCATCTAGAATCAAGCAAAACCAGAGTTATTATCATATTAAATATTCTCAACCAGGAAGGCTGTCAAAAAAGTTCTACAAGAAACATCACATCAAGATTATTTATTTATTGTATAAGGCATTGCGTTGTTGAAATAGAAGTGCCCGTCAAGTTCTTACAATGATATTGGGTGTAAATGTTTGGTTGTGGTATGCTAAATGAATTTAAATACTTCAATTGATTATTGAATGTAGTTTATTGAATTGACCAACACTGAATGAAATGTTTGATGAATATCACTCAATAATACGAGCTACAATTGATAAGCTCGTTTAGGCTTAGTGCACACACAATATGAAATTGTGAATTTATAAATAAATAAAACGTCATTTTGCATAGAATATGTGTGAGTACTGTAACTTGTTAATGTATACAACAATTATGATAACTTGCTTTTGTTATTGATAACGGTTTGTGCGTTACGCATGTGGTTTGAAACCTACAATGGATATGCATAAAAAAAACAAACTCTATAATAACAGTTAAGTGATTAAACAAAAAAATATGCTTATTTTCTTTTACACTTAAAAAGAGGAAGATCTGCAATCCAGTCAAATTATTAAAATGAATTTTCATCGGATGAGGGAGGTCCCAATACAAAAAAAAAATATCAACACGATTTTCTCTTACAAATTTAAGTTTTAACTTATACATTTTGTTTCAAACTCCGAATTTCAGAAAAAAATTCAATTCATACTACCATTTTATTATTTTTAAACCCTATATAATTTAGAGCCTTTTTTTTTTTTTTTTTTTTTTTTTTTTTTTTTTTTTAATGATTTAAGGCGCGTCGACAACTAAGGTTATTGGCGCCTGGAGCTTTTTTCAGTGCACTGCTGGCCTCCGGACAGTGTTCTCTCGTTACAGACAACACTGTCCACCACCGGGCAGTGAGCTGTAAGAAGCTCCTAGGAAGAGAAAATCTAAGGGTCAGCAGCTGGATTCGAACCCGGGACCTCCGCGTGGGAATCCAATAAGCTAACCGCATAGCTAATCCCTTCCCTTTAGAGCCTATATTCTTTCGCATATTTAAAAACTGCCCTGAATAATATTTTCCTTGGTAAAGATAAAAATAACATTACAGCTTTTCATGTAAGTAATGTTCATATAAAGTTAAATTATGAATATAAGTGAAAAACCCGTTCAGTTATGTAGTACTGCCAGTAGATAATTTTTTTATAAACTCAGAATATTAACAACACATTTAACCTTTATTACTTTTTTTTTATAAGAGGCCTAACTCTACATAACACTGAAACGGTGTTTTAGAGAGAAGCTTGCCTTCCCTTTTTTAACGGTTCGAAACAGCTTGTTATGGAGTGTTTGAGGCTGATAGATTGACTTCTGAATTTAACCATTCCTCCTAGGCTGTAGAATCTAAAAACTCCTGCACTTCAACTTTAGTTTTGGTGAACTTATTAAATTTTTTCTCGCAAAGATAGTAAATGGTATTCTGACGGAGCTAAGTCTGGACTGCAGGATAAGTGGTAATTTAATGCTATCTTCTATTTTTCTATTGATGAAAGGTGTGGGTCTTAGATGAAATCCTTTCATTTTTCTCGAACAACTCATCAGACAAAGTATTTTAATCGTGCAGATTTTCGATTTTGAATTTTATTTTGGGAATTATTCTGGCCTAAGGATGGTATTAACCACTCAAAAACAATAAATCGCAGAGTGATCAAATTTGAAATTTGGTTTTCGTCCTACAACTAGAACCGATAATATGCTTTGTCGAAATAATCAGAAGTATACCCTAAATTACTTTTTTATAATGAAGATAGGTGGAAGAACCAAGCGCCTAGTTCCTAATATACACCCGCCCCTTTAAAATAAAAAAAAGTTATGAAAAGTTTTGTAATTCACAACAGATTTTTTTACCAAGGGTGGGCGTAAATAATAAAAGTATAAAACGAGAAATGGCAGAATGTTTAGGAGAAGGTACAAGTCGAACATGCAGTCGCAAAGCTAAGAATCTTGCATAACTTAGACCGAGTCCATCAGTGGGGTTCGGCCCAGGATATTTCCAAGAGTGGGGGGGGGCAACAATTTCAAGGTCACGTGAATCATATATACTTATCTTACACGTAATGTATTGTTTTGCTATGAGAAATATTAGTAATAGTCCTACAGTAAAAATAAACATTCATTGATCTAAAGTAATAGCAATTTTGCGCCGGCATGCCCAATGTGTCAATTAATTTTTAAGACTATAAACAAAATGAAAATAAGGAATTATAATTAATATGTTTGATTTTTCTTTTATTTAGGATAAGCCCAAACGGCTTAAACTTGTTACAGCGACTTAATAACGAATACCTGTTCCAGTTTACTTTGCGAAACCGACTACACAGCACGAGTCGAAGCTTTTTTTAAGGCCGAACATCATCAGACTAACCACTCGTGTAACTTCGATTTGAGAATAAAGAAAGACACATTGTGCTAAATCAGGCTAATACGGTGGATGATTCAACGCGCAGTCGGTATTTATTGCCTAAAATCTAATAGTGTAATAAGAGATAATTACTAGCTTAAGGTAAATTATCTAATAAATTGATAACGTTTACCCAATCGATACTTATCACCAGGTCATTGTTTTTCCAGTTGGAAAAAAGTTCTTTATGGAAATATCTTCATAACGAAGAAAGCCCCAGTCTTAACAATTGTACGAAACTGTGTATTTACTTAATTTTTTACTTTTTTATTTAGCTAAATAAAAAATCCGGAATCTAATTCATAAATAGGCTCCGTCAAGTGTTTTCAATTTAAGTATAAGTCCATTCATATGCAATGGGATTGATTGAAAGTTAGCAATTACTGTTTTTTTTTATAATTAATAATAAAAATAACTATTACTCAATATTTTACAACCCATCAGCGGTACGCTACAATCGTAAGAAATAATATTTGATAACTAATATAGTAACTATAAACAAAATACTGATTAACATTTAATTCTTGCATATATGTTTGCAACACTCATTTAAAATAAAGAAATTAATTTTGGTAGACTTACTTTTTTGTTTTTTGTTTTTTATACAGCTTTAAATAAAATCGTTCCCTAAGCGAATTTCTAACCTCAGTCAGAAGATTTGACTTATTCCGAGCAAAAATGTGCAGAATGATCAGGATTAGGTTGCAGTTGTAAAAAAAACAATGATTTAAATTAATTAGATTCATGAAAATTGGAACAAAAAAGCGCAGTTCGCGATTTTTTTTGTTTTTTTTTAAAGTGATAAAAGCAGCAAATTTGTATTAGAGCACAGGAGCTCACTTTTAAGCTAGGCGTGAACATTGCTGATGGGAAGGGATAAACAACAACCAATCAGCAAGCTGCAATTTTGGGGTTGAGTGATTAGTAGCCATTTATAAATTAATGACAGCCATCTGATAACTAGTACTGGATTCTGATTAGCTCATGTATCACCCCCACATCTTTTAAGATTTCATACCTAGGATCTACAATGAGCTCCTATCCCCTTATGTTCTGCTGGTACAAATCTTTCTAAAATAATAAAAATTGCGAACATTTTCATTTTTTTTTTTTAGTTAATAAGTACTTAATATTACTTATTTTCTTGGGGCGAGTGTTTGTCTAGTGGTTTTGAAGCTTAGCATTATAAGTGGGGGAGATCTCCTGTTCGAATCCCGCGTATAGCTTCTTTTTATTTGTTAGGAAATAATGTTTATAGTGAGATTCCGCCCTTGTCACAAAGATATCTCATTGGACGTTAAGCCCAGCCTGAAAAAATAGAAGATTACTAAACTTTTTTAATTATTTTCTTAACCATAGTATTGTTATTTAAAGAAAATAATTATTAATAGAAATTTATATTTTTCATTGTGATAAACATTTAATTTTTAATAATGTTCTTTGTATTTTTGTTTTGTTAAATTTATATTTTTAAGAAATCCTTGCTGACCACATAGGATATTGGATTTTTTTTGGAGTTGAAGCTCAATATAAAATACTCTGTGGAGTTAAAGGTCAATTTATTGCTGATCTTCTTTACACTATTCTGCAAATAGGCTTTTTTTTTTTATTTACATGAAACCTTTGCATTTTTTTTTCTTTAATTCTGTTGAACACATTCTGTGTTACGCACCTTTGCTGCTAGTAGGTTCACCATGAACTTTATGTAGAGGACTAATATTTCATCGTCAGGCACAAGGGAAATATCAATTTTCAACTTACAATAAATTTAACTTTACAACTGGTAAATATGTGATTGTAAGCATTATACATTCGCTTATTTTTCCGTCGGAACGTGCATGTTGTTTATTAAACAAGTGGAATGTGAGGAAGAAACGTAGTTAATTAAAATTCTGTATACCAAATTGATCTTTGATGATTATGACAATCCGAAAGTGGTCAGGAATATTTAAAAAAAAAAAAATGTGCTTGTAACGGCAGACAACGACATTATCAAGCACTTCAAACCTTACCACATTTTCAATTTTTTTACATTCTTTGGACCGTAACAAGAAGAAGATCAAGAAGCATTGAATTAGAAATTAAAGCTTAATATAATATTTTTAGAGTATGGCCTGTATGGTAATAGAACGCCCTAAAATTGAAAATCCGTAGAAAGCATTTGTCATTCCATTTTTGATCTAATATCGCTTTGGAAAATAGGTTATGGCCAAAATGCGTCAAACCGCAAGTGTAACTTTCTGATTGTGAATTTTTTCAGATTTTTCCAGTTAGCTGGAATAGTTTTCTTTTACCTTCTTTTACTATTTCCTCGCTTTCATTTAAAAAATTGAGATGCTCTCAGAGAAACTTTAACCTTCTCTAGCGGGCCACTTGAGAACAATTTCTGGATTGACACCATATATAATCTTAAAATGCGTTAAAACAGTTGAAATAATACCAAATTTGAATAAGACCGGTACACCGAATATGATTTCAAAATTTTTTGAAATTTTCCATGTAAACATCTTTAACAATTTTAGGGCTTTTATTATAAACTATCGCTCTTATTTGAAACATTTCGAATAAAATTATTTTAGAGAAAAAGTCTGAAAACTTTAGACTTCTAAATTTTACGGGCTGCAAGGTGGGTTGTATAAGTAATAAATTCAGTTGTTAAGAGTAATTTACAGCAATGCTCAGATAAGAGTAAGTTAAAATCAGTATCAGCAAAACATTTGTCAATAGAATAATTATTGCTTTTGAGCAAGAGAAAGTTTAATCTGTTATTTCTCATTTTGTAAAAACTATGTAAATGTAAGTATCCTGTAAAAATTCCATAATTAGTGGATAATTTTTTATTTTTATGTGGCTGTGGGCGGAAAACTTTTAATAAGAGAAAGTTAAAATAGGTATGTGTCTTATTCTTTAAAGAATGTCAATATGGCCGATTGTTTAAAGAATTTGGTCACTTCCACTATATTTAGACAATTAAAAATGGAAATTACTAACTATTAAATTTAATTGACCATAATAAGGTATATTTTGTTCAAGGAGAAATGTCTAATGTACAAGAGAATTGTGATAACTTGGCACTTTTATCGTTTACTTAACAATTTACAAGGCCACCAAACAAAAACTGGCTACAAGGGAACAATTCCGCCATCTTGGAGTATTATGTAACTTGTTGTTACTACTTTATAAAAACATTGCTTTAATTCTATTCGAGAATTCAAGAAGACTTCGCCCTAATGAGAAAAAGTTAAACATATGAATCAGTTATAGAGACTAGATAGGTTACTTTACAGGAATCAGAACGCAATGGCCACTGAAACAACCTTCTTATGGCGAATCTTTATCCTAATAAATTGTTATTACTAGAGCTGAGTATTATAAATCTAGTGCGAACTAGAGTAGCTAGGGCTTGTATTATAAGCTATCGCTCTTATTTACTGCAGTTCACTTAATTAAATTATTTTGAAGCTTAGAATTTGTACTGAAATGAGTCGAATTCTACACAATTCATTTAATAACTTTAATAGAACCATTTTTGAAAACATCGCTAAAGAATAAAACGCTGTAAAGTAAAATAGCAAATCCAGACAGCCGTTTAATTAAAATTTGGAATATTAGTTGCTTACTTAATCTAACGGATGGTAAGTCCTTACATTATACTGAAGTGACACGTCAAAGTAAGCTCCAAAAATCTGAAAGTTTCTTTCATTATTTAGCAAAGCCATAGGAGTTGTCCCTTACATTGTTTTCTCTAATTTAGATCCCAAAGACACTGAGCACATCCTGACTATCCAAAAAAGATTTTCACATGTTGTAAGCTTCTAGTCTCACCTGCAGCAGGCAAAAGACATCACCTTGGTGAGCCTAAATGAAGCAAAGATTAAGGCAAACAAGTTTTTTGCAGTTTTACGCTTGTTGCAATTTTTTTGTACGAAGTGTACATACCTCGACCCCATTTCTATAGCGTGTCGTTATGCCATGAACTTTCCTTCTATGCCTACACAAATTACGATTTTTATAAACAAATACAGAGCATTTATAGATATAACCTAGAAGAAGTATCAGAGAATCAAATAACTCGCGAGGAAGATGATTATACGAGGTGTGGCTATTAAATAACGAGACTGATGCTACTAAAGAAAAAGTATGCATGCGCCAAATCCTAACGACCGACAGCTGTGCAGTGTAAAGCCTTCTCTTTCGATTGCAGTGTCACACATGTTTTGTAAAGAAATCTGTCTGACCGGAACCGTCGTTTGTGTAAGAGGTGTTAGTTTCGTTTTGCCGAAAACATGATACTACACATGTAGTAGAGCAACGAATTGTCGTGAAATTCCACATGAAACTGGGTAAAACCGCTACTGAAACTTTTCTTTTATTAAAAGAAGTTTATGGTGATGAATGTTAATCACGTGCGCAAGTTTTTGTGAGGTTCAAGCGTTTCCAAGATGGCCGAGAAGATGTCGGAGATGATGACCGCCCGGGTCGCCCTTCCACGTCCAAAACGGATGAAAATATCGGATTATAATTAATCAACATTACTACCGTAAGGTGCTTGCTCAACTCCGTGAAAGAGTAAGGAAAAAAACGACCCGATTTGTGGAAGAACAAGTCATGGGTTCTCCATCAAGACAACTAGCCGGTTCACACTGCATTGTCTGTCAAGACGTTTCTAGCCAAGTACAACATCCGCCTTATTCGCCTGACCTAGCCCCATGTGACTTTTATCTGTTCCCCAAAGTCAAATCTACATTAAAAGGAACACGATTTCAGTCCGTTGAAGCTGTGAAAGAAAAAGCGGCACGCGTCATGCAGAAGCTCACAGAAAAAGACTTCCAGCACTGTTTCGAGCGTTGTAGGGATAGGGGAGGAGTGTATATTGAAGGTGATAATAACTAAATATGTATAAATTTAAAATAAAATGTTTTACAGCAATAGTCTCGTTATTTAATAGCCACACCTCGTATAGACGAAGCGGACATTGATATGAGGTCCTGTCTAAACTGAAATTGGAGCCGGTAGTTGTGAATACATTACCCTAGATATGCCAAGTTTATGAGCTCTTATGAGCAAGGAGATATCACAACAGATATTGAACTGGTGTGGAAATTAGTTATCCTATTTTTAAAAAGAGGACGCGAAGAATGTCCTTAGAGTATAATCTTCCTTAGGAGAGTCCACTCTAAAAGTTTGGAAATGAGAATACGCAAATAGTTTGGAAAATAGAATACGCTAATAGTTTATAAAAGAGAATAAGGAGCGTGTGTGGTGGAAGAAAGATAAGACTTTATGGTAATTTAGTAATTTTTCGAAAAATAATCAGTAATAATTCGAATCTTTAAAACAAAATTAAAGGTTTTTCATAAGAAAGTGTTCTCTCCAGACATTTATACGTATTTCAGGAGGGGGTATACTTCCATTGGAAACTAAAATTCGAAAATGTGCACCAACGCAAACCTTCGTCTTACGAGCAGGCGAAAGGGGAAGTGAACACTCTATTGTGTGTTTAATTCAAAAGCTCATAAATATGTAGGCCACATGATTTTGCGGATTAATGGAGCTAAAAACGTGTATTTCTTATGGAAATTCTAAGAAGATAATCTGCCTAATTAATGATATTTCCACTTAATCGAGTATGAGAAAATAAATTTAAAAAAAATCACTCATTTACAAATGATCAGGGTGAAATCAAAAGAGAAGCTGAAATGACAAGTTTAAAATGCGGCCTATTTTCAGTGCATTGTCCCTAACGGTACAGCGCGACCAGATACCACGCCCGACCTTACATGCAACCACCTCTCCCTTGCATTAACTACAACCACATCAGCTACTTGATTAGGATTTTTATTTTCTCTTCTAACTATAGCAAGAGATCTTCCTACTTTTAAAAAATTAATACCAAACAAGTAATCTTTTATTGCAACAACTTCTTTAGAATTTTAATAAACTCTTAAGCGGAACTAGCCCAATATTTGATGGGAGATAGACTTTAAAGATATTTGTAGTTAATAGGTGTGAATAGACAAATCTGTCTTAACAAAACCTTTAATTGCACTTTCTTTTTAGTATATTCGTTTCTTGGAAGTTTACTTATTGAGAAAATGTTGTAGAACAGAGGTGGAGCAGTGGAGGAACATCGGAAACGGTGCAGACCTCGAGCTGACTGCCGTCAGGCTAAAGTCAAAAACGGCCATAGTTGGTTTTAGCAGGTCCCGGATCCGCCATTTGAGTGGACATGCGAATTTAGCGTACCATCTATTCAAATGCATCCTTTGCCCAGTCGCCAATCTGCGCTGGCTGTGGTAGTCCAATGAGACTGTGCGGCACTTTGTAGGAGGTGTGTCCCCGTTTATTCTAAAACTAGGATTCCTCGTCTTCGGAATGTCAAATGTCTCCCTACCGGAGATTGTAGCATCTGGTAATCTTAACGAACTCTTTAGTGGCCTGTTACTACTTTATTAGTTTTTTGTATTGGCATCTGGCAAATTTTAGCCGGATTTGTTGTTTTAAAGCCCCGGTATCTCTGATGAGATGATGGGTGGACGGGGAACAATGGGAACCATTTTGGATTGCCTGCGTTCCTTCCCCTTTTTTGGTGGAACCGCCCTTCTAATACAATCTACAATCTATTAAGAAAATGTTTTGTTTAGATGAAAATTCAAGAAACTTTTTTCATATTTTAGAAAAATCTTAATCAGCAATTTTAACTTATAATGTTGGAATGAATATCGTGAAAAACAAAAATGTAAAAGAAAGTGTTGATTGTTTAATTTATGAGTAAATTTAAGAATTCAATATAGAGAGACTGATTTGCATTGAAGTGTAAAGAGGATAGTTGCTGGATTTTTTAAAAAGTAAAAATATTTAATCAGTATTATTAAGCATTGACCTTAATATTATTATATTTATATACTTAATTAATTAAAAGAGAACAATAAAAAGAAAACTCAATAATAAATAAAACTAACATCTTAAACATCAAACAAGTTTGAAGAGCATAGTCCCACCAAGTGCCACTAACATCCGTCTTAGAAATTGTTACTCTGCATAATCAATACGGCTAGATTTCAATAAAACATTCAATTCCAGTCAACCATATTATTCAATAAAAAATATGAAATTCTAAATTATTCACTAATGATAATCAGTATGTCGTACATAATTGGGGAAGAAAACATTACATTTTGGATTTTTTTTTTATCCAAATTATTTATAGTGTATAATGTTTTAAAACTTGGAATAATCTATTAGCCGGTAGCTGATTTACAAGTTAAATAAATTAAATAAACTGATACACTAATGTTACGTACTATAAATAAACATTTTTTGCAATTTAAAAGTAATTTAAATTTGCAATATGCTTAATTTAACTACCCATAATGTTCAAAGAAACTGCGCCATAGAAAGTAGCTTGGTTAAATACACATATCCTCTGGGGAGCTTTAGTTTTCGTCATTTACAGCTATCTATGGATGACTAGGTTAACTAAACCACTAGGTTTAAAATGTACTCCAAAAGGGGTCGTTATGGTGTAACCACAAGATCTGGATCCGATAATCCATAATAGACTGACACATTGTAAAATTATAAAAACAAAACAAATGAAATCGTATCTGCATAAAGAAAAGATAGATAAAACATAATTTATTACTATTGTTTTTGTTTTTTTTTATATATATATTTATAAAGCGCTACGGGTTATGGAGACCCTTGGCTTCCTCGAAAATCTCCTTCGAAACCTCCCTGTCTTGCGCTTTAATTCGCTATCTCCTAATACCCAATCTTCGGATATCTTCCCCCACATCCTCCAACCATCTCATTCTCGGCCTGCCCCTCAATCCTCTACCACTTGGGTGACCAGCCACTGCTTTCTTGGGCATTCTTTCTTTTCCCATTCTTTCTACATGCCCAATCCAGCTCAGTCTACTCCCACTATATCCGGTTCATGGTATAGCTCCCTCAGTTCTGAGTTGGATCTCATTTTCTACCCGCTACCACTTCTTACAGGACCATATACTTTTCTTAAAAACCTTTCTTTCCCAGGTATTTAATCTTTTTTCCTGCTCTCTCGTTAACACCCAGGTTTCTGCTGCATAGGACAGGTCTTATTACGGTTTTGTAAATATTTATTTTGATTTCTCTAAAAAAACAGTCTTCCTTTTTAAAACATTGTGAAGTGCTGCATAGCACCTACCTTGCTGCAATCTCCTGAGACACTTCATTCTTTGCAGTGATTATTGTACCCAGTTATTTAAACTGGTCCTTGCTCTTGATGGTGTATAATTTATTAAAATAGAGAAAAATAGAACCAGAGGTGTTATCCTAGTTTTTGCAGTAGTTCGTTAAATATCTAAAATTCTGATCAGTATCTTTATTGATAATTGTTTTTTGTTCTGAAGCACAACATAGGCAGCCGTGTGTAAGCAAAATCATTACCTAGATACTACAAGTCGCCAGGGTAATATGTTTAAATTTTTTGAGTTGAATGTAAAGCTTTTTTAATCTCAATTCAAATTTATTTGTTCGAAATAGAATCACATCATTTTCAGTCTGGTCAATTAGAAGAAACAGGCAAAAACATATGGCTTTGTCAATTATTAAAATTACTTAGTCTATTTTTTATAGGTAAACAATCTTTTAAAAATCCATAAGCACGTATCTATTTTTGTTCATTAATATGGACTAAATAAAATAAAATAACTTTCCTTCATTCGCGCATAAGTGATATTTAAGGAAAAAATTGTCCCCCTACAGTGAACGCAATAATTATTGCATAATTTTTCCGGGGTCTTGTAACACAGTAAACAGGTAAATTGTCTATGGGTTTAGTTATGAAATTTTTATTTATGAAAATTCCCTAAATAGTTATTTTTTTAAAAAAGTCACAAAATTTTTGCAGTAAGAAATGATTATGTGAGCGTTCACCATAGATATTTCGAATTATATTCTTATAGTTTTAACAGAAAACCATTTCATTGGAAGAAAGTCCAACCTTTTTTTTCTTCTGATGAATGTATGAATCTGCGATGAATTTGTAAGTGCTCTCTGACATTACTCAGGTCAATTTTGAATCCCTACTACTTATACATGTTAGCAACCAATAGCTAAATCTTTAAAAATTAAACTCCTACAACTATAATTATTTCAGTAAGAAATGGTAGTGCTAGTAGTTTCAAAATACTACGTTATTTCTTTTTAATGTTACAAGGATTGCTGCATAAAATCTATGTGTCAGTATACAAGTATTGAACCTAGGACCTTTGTGGTAGAAAGTATATTACGCAATCCACACAGCTATTGAGGTAATACTTCGAAATCCTTTCTCCACGGTTCAACTAGGCTTAAAAATTTATCTACCATTTCTAAATTCTGTACATGGTAGAAAAACATGCATGCTATTTTTATCCAGTAATTAGTAGCTTTTAAATTCTCGACATAGCTTCATCATTAACGAAGGAGAAAGTACAGATTTTTATGACCAACTTCGTACAGTCTATATATACAGCAGTTTTAGTGAATTATTGAAGGAAGTTCTTGGAAAAAAGCAGGTGAATACACTCACACGACTTTGTCTTACTGCATAATGAAATATTCTTGATACTTGGAATTTGTAAACAAAAAGTTAAGAGTCAATATTACTCATGTTCAGTATAACAAAATGATAGAGCTGAAAGAAGCGTGAAGTCACTAAACTTCATTTTTCTTATAATTTTTTTTATTTATATTATTCATATAAAATTAAAGGAACTTTGTTCTATATTTGAACTGTAACAACTGTAATAAGAAATGCGGATGACTTTTAATTTCAGATTCCGATTTCAAGATTTGAATTCACATTTTGTACGTCTATTTCATTTCTTGATGCTATAAGCTAAGATTTGAATGATAAACCAAAAAAGATAGCAGTTGGTGTAATACCTTATTGTACTGTACATTTTGGGACATTTTTAGTATTGATTGGAACCGGGCCGTACGTGCCTTGCTGGCCTACGATCAGTTTTCCTATCCATATAAAGATATGTCATTGTTTTATTTAAGTAGGTCCCGAACAATGTGTGACTAACTTCGCATTATCTTAATATATGAAATAGGTAATCTCATTTTTGGGTCATAATAATTGAGGATTTGGTCAATCAAAAAGTTTTATTCCAGTAAGATGTAACGTTCGACCACATGCCTCCAATTAAAATTAAGAGGAAAAATTGTAGAACTTGATAGCATTTGGACTACTTGGTAAAAATAAATAAAAGCACTGGCTTAGCTTCCCATTGGGTTTCAACGTTCAGCCTATCCAAAACATTCGAAATAGGAAAACATTGCTTTTCCATTTTACAACTAACTATATTTCAGTGTAGAAATGCAGCTTTTATTTAAAAAAACAAATCATTCAGAATTAAATACTCTACTAATAAAGGAAGCCTGAAAGTTTTAAAGAAAGAATGGCCGATACCTAGGCTGGCGCTCTTGTACTTGCACAGAACTGCATCCTGAAGATTACTGTTTCTGAGACTTGTAAATCCAAAGGTTAGCCTTTTGGCTACCTCTAGGATTTTTCAGAATGTTGAGGTACTTTTTAAATCCAACGTCATTTCGAAATGTAAAACTGTAACAAAGCTTCTATGTAATGTCCTCGAAACAAAAATTTCAAACCAAAGTAAAACCTGTTTGTGAGCACGGAAAAAAAAAGTTCAACAAAACACTAATTCGGAATTCCGGTACCACATTTGGTTCAAAGAAATGAAACGATACTTTGAATAAAAGCTAAAGTTAAAGAAAAATAAACATCATATTACCCTAAACTGGTAACAAGTAATTTAGCCACTTCATTAGATATTTTAGCATCTAAGTCTAACAGCACGAACAAAGCTTTAATCTGTCCTTCCTAAATACTCACATTATGCACATAAGGCTTCTGAGATATGGTCTTTGTTAGGAATGTTCTCTTATTTGAGTTTACGGTTCCTACAAAGAGGACTTTAGCTCATCAACACATATACTCAATACATTTATCCCAAACGTACTAATTTTACACCAACCACAGATTAAAATATATAGGGGAACTTCAACCTTAGGCGTCTCTAGGATGTGACGTCAGAACAATAGACAGCTCGACCTATTCTAATAATAAGAACTGCGACATTCGCACGTAGTTTTTATTGAAAAAAAAAAAGTTTTGTAAAAATTAATAAGAAATAACCACACCTACTTAACCAGTTAACTCGTTAAATTGTAAAACTATTACACGATTACAGAAATATCTAGGGGTCTGTATTTTTATAACAGTACTCTGTAATTTCTAACAGTTTACATGAAGGACACCGATTGCTTCCACCTATAACTCGTAACGCTATTGCATATCTACCTGACTGGAAATTTTGTACCTGCTACATTCCAAACAAGACCTTTAGCCCAATGAAAACACACAAACAAATCTTGTCCACATTCAACACTCACTTGATTTTCTCAAACTATAATTCTAACAAATGTTTCTAATAATAAAAAATGACATATCTTTCGCAATGCTAACCATCGTATTAATATTGGATGAAATTAGAATTATTTGGCTGGAACAAGTTATATTTGTAACTCTCTGACAACGTTGAAAATATTCTTCGCTTAAACTCTTAGGACATTCTCGTACAATAATCCTCACAGTTCTTAAAAATTTCTTCCAGTTCCAAATTCAGAAACATAATTAATTCCTATTAAATGACATACTTAGTAAAATCTGACCTTTAAGAACGAATTTTACCCTCACCATACCCACTTCAGATATACCCGAATACGAATTTTCTTAGAAGCAAATTACTTAAATTAAACCATTTTAGAGAAGATCTCAAATAAGTGAATTATCCGTAAATGATAAAAAAAAATAAAATAAAGAGGACTTCTGTTTAATTTTTATCGTTTAGTTATCACTGAGTCCCATATACACAAATTCCATGTAACATGTAATTCGAAATTCGTAAAATAAAAAAGATTATCATTCGGAGTACTTCAGCTTCAGCAATATAGTCAAACAGTATTGGCAATTGCGCGTCCATATTCGTACTGGTTCTATAGGAAGAACAACTAAACTACTCCACAAAATACCATTTACCTATTAAAATTTATGTGGATACAATCGTAATCGTTACGGAAAACATGATACGAACTATCTTAAATACACTAAATGGTTATAACGAGCTCATAGTGAATACCCACTCTTATATTTCCTTATCACAAAAGGAAATAATAGACCATAATTTTCTGAGCGCATGAAAACTAATTCTTCCGATGAAAACTGAAATTCCAAAACAATAATACGTTCTAGCTCACCTGAAGTTTTTATGTCTGTAAGCGTCCTCTGCAAAAGTGTTGCACTTCGATTTGTAGAATTCATCTTCTGGCCACATGCGCAGTTCGTTGTCTAGTTTGTTGGTAAACGGTTGCCGGCACTTCGGATCTTTCGATATCATCGCCAGACAGGTCTAAATCTTGCATCATTTGCATGATCTCTCGTTCTTTTTTAATTTCATCCTTATTAACATCTAAATCATGTTCCGGTGGTACGGTGGGTAATGGTGCAAATTTTAGATTAGCCAAAGAACCGTAAGATCTTGAACGATGTTCTTGGCGTATTGAATAGCTAAAAGCACGTTCATTCATATGGCCTTTACGTTTGTAAATGCCAGTATTGTATGGTGAGGACTCATCTTCATTGTTTTTGTTGAAGTTATCTTCTTTTTCTTCGGAAGTTTTCCTCTGAGGGTGATGCCTCTGTTCGTACATGTTGGCGTCGTATTCATCATTACGTTTCTTTTTAACTTTTTTACGATTGTAGTTCATCGTAGCGTAATGTTGCATGAGATAGGCTTCAATTGGGAAATGACAGGGTTGATAAGAGGATATAGGTGACATTGGACGATTTGATGGCATGTAGATTGGCTCTTCCATAGTTACTGGATATTTTTTGTTCATATAAACAGCTGCCGGAGGCGGTGGGTGATGCATTCTTGGGCGTAGTTGTCTGCGAAGATGTGGCATTGTGGCTGCAGGGACAACCATCATGGGATATCCAGGTTGGCGATGCTGAACTGGCGGGATTATACCACTGCGCACCGTGTTCTTCCCGTTTTCCTTGCGTTTCTTTTCCTTTTTCTTGACCTCCTTGAGCGGAGGCGGTGGAGGAGGTGTTGCGTTGATTATCTGCCTTGGACGGTTCGATCTGGCCGATTTGATAGTATTACAACCGTACTCACCATAGACAGCTTCCTCATCTGATTCTCTAATATTACCGGACCAGATTTTGTGGTTCTCATCACCATTATATTCACTAATGTTATCTTCTATAGATCTATTCAACTCGTTGATTGTAAAATTCTGTATAGAGCTATCCAGAGTCAAAGTGCTACCGCTTTGCACATTGCGCCATTCTTTGTCATCTTTGATAGTATTGTACTGTGTGTTCGGTTCCATATGTTTTACGTAAGAGGAATCAGCGTATGCGTGGAAACAGCACCTTACCAGGGCATTTGCTGCCATCTCTCTTTTACAGATAAAGGAATGACATTCCAAGACTTTTATACCTGTAGTTCGACGTAGAATACAAGCGAACAACGGCGGATGCTGTGGATTTGGTGAACGGGCGAATGGTGAATCTAAAGGAAGAAATCTGGGCTGTGAAATGGTAATCTGCGATTTTTCGGGCACTAAAACATATCTTACAGCTGCGCAATAGTGTAGGCTGTCTATCGGAAAGAATCTCGTTACCTTCTTATGATGCTCATCAACATTTTCTAGCAGGATACCATTACTCCAAACGCTAAGCCAAGAATCAATACCACGAGCGCCTAACGCACCTTGCTCTGGATATAATTCTCTCAATGGTTCTTGAATTCCTTGAAGGCCATCTTTGGTTATATGTGGTACAGCTGATCCTAGATACAATACACGACATCTACAGATGGGTGTTGCATTCATTCTGGAAGCCATGCTTTCAACAAAATTTTACTCAAAAACTGTTCACTACCATTAAAAAAAAAGGACACAACTAATTCACTCAAAAAACAAAACAAAACAAAAACAAAAATGGACACTGAACGCTTGCGTTAACTGGACTGCAGCACCAAGCTGACAGTTCACTGATCACTCCTCAAGACTGGCATTGAATTTCCACATTTACCACCTCTCCTCAATCTTACAACATTGTCTTTCTCCCCACCTTTTTTTACAACTAATTGTGTCGTATTATTGTCAGTAAAAATGTAGTAAATCCGAAGTTTTTTATTTACCATTAAATAAGAAAAACCTAAACTCATTTAACTCTTATCCTTTAAAACTTAAATTTTGGCGCATAACGCTGTTAAAGGCATTTTTTGTTTTATGTAAAGTGACTCTAACGGTTGGACAGGATAGACACTTTTTTCCCAAAGTAAACAAAGATAAGCCTCTCCGAACAACTTTTTTTTTTTACTACAATTCTAACTCAGAAATCGCAAATATGTGGCACAAGTGGGAAAACTGGATACGTTATAGCCATGACGGTCGTAAGAAAAAACTAAATTCAGCCCCCCCCCCCCACGGCGTAAATTACTTTCCATTTTTAACTAATTTGTTTCTTTCTTGGTTCAGTGAAAGATGCAACAGAATTTAAAAAAATACGTGTACTGTTAAATGAAACTCTAGAAGTTCATTAATTAATTGTTTTTGATATAATCACAGTTCACAATTCTGTTGAAAATTGCCTTGGAACATCGATGATCCAAGAAAGGATTATATAGTACTACTTAAAAAAGCTGCGTTCAGTCAATGGCAAAGAAATCGCAATTTTTATTTTAATAGAAAATTTGGTGTGAACACTCCAACCACTTTCTCTTATCACAAATCTCAAGGTTTAAAGGTTCGTTATTTACCTTGATAAAAAAAAAAAAAAAAATTCTTCCTAACATTTTACATTTTATATGGCGATACTTCTTACTGTAACGACACTTTAGAGGAATTGCTACTCCCATTAGATTTGCCCCAAAACTAATTTTTCTAGAAAAAAAACATAATAAAAGCATGTGTGTACGATGTTCTGAGAATATCGTAAGAGCTATTTTTGAGCGCCTCTTAACAGAAAAATATATTTTCTGTAAACTCAAACTGCATCATTTTGTGAAAATTTGATTTCAGAAACTGAACACGACCGTAATAATTTCTTACAAATAGTATAAGTAAGAGAAAGTAAAAATTAGAGATAAGAAAACGCGTTCCATCGTTTTCAACGCAATATTTGCAAATAAAATTTATAAATATGGCATAGGGTAATAATATTAATAATAAAAGCTTTAAAAAAATTGTAAGCAGTCCTTTTAGAGTAAATTCTGAAAATGTATCTTGCAATACCATATTTTATTTTACATTAGCAACGGAAAATAATTTTAAACAAGTGCAGAAAAATAGTCTTACAATTAATTAGTAGGAGTAGGAGTTCCTCAAGCCTGAACCACTGCGATCACTTCTTTCAATGCTACTAAATTCTTGGGACACAGGTCCATATTTCTTGCAGAGCTTATCTACAGTTTCAGAGCACACGGACACATGTCTAATAGTGTTGAAGATAATCCCAGGCATTTCTAAAATGTTTATGTCAGGCTGGTAGTTCCGACTTGTTTTTTTTTTTTTTCACCAGAAATTAAAGAAATAGTTAGTTTAGGTCAGAATGGTCGACTATACTTTGCCAGATTTGTTGAATTAAAATCTGATAAAGCGACCAAACCCTTCCAAACACTCTGAGAAGTTTAGCCTTCGGCCAACATTAAGATTAGAGAGATCCAGCATCTAAAACAGGCTCAGCCCTTCCAAGTTCCCTTAGAGGTAATTATACTTAAGGTTAAAACAAAAATAAAAAAAAACTTCGTCTACATATAAGCGCGTCATAATCTAAGTCCCATTATCCGGATAGTATGAAGTTTCTATGAAAAGAAAATTTAAGAGATTGCAGCTGGATTCATTCGAACTCGGGATCTCCGATTGCAAATACGCTAAAAACTGAGCTAATCCCCTCCCTTAAGACATATTTTAATAACTTTTTAAATCACACCATTGAATGAATGAACTTCTTTTACGCAAATCCTGTAGTCCGGAGATAACGCAATCGGACTAAACTTGTTCAGTTTTTTTTCTTTCTTTCTTTCTTGTTTTGTGAATAACTCGCAAGTTCACGAATTCGGCTTGGGATTTTTTTCCAGAAAAACTGAATCAGCAACATTAAACAAAAAATTTAATAACAGAATTTATAACAACTTTACAGATATAAATTTTTTCTTTTATATAAAAGAAAATCAACAACTTAGAACATTCAAAATAAATTTTAACACAGTTCAAACTGGTAAATTTGAACAAAATACATTCCTGGGCAAAATTCTTGATCGCAATAACATTTCTTCAAAAATACTTCTATATTCGAACAAATTTCTGTTCCAGATTTATTTTAGACATATTTTAATTTTATAATAATTATTTACTTTCTCACACACCTTTGGTTTCCCACAAAATAACAACGGTAAAATATAATAATAAGAACTAACACTAGCAAACTCGGAAAACAAGATAAACATTTTTGGGTAGCTTAAACCCCTTCAATTAAAAAAAAATAAATTAAATAATAATAATAATAATAATAATATGCCATAGTCCACTGAGAACCCCAAAATCAATTTTGCTGGGCAAAATATTCCAAATGAAATGATGCAGCCATAATATGCTAAGTTCAAAGAATGGTTTATGTAATTTTTCATTTGACATGATGGCAGTACTTCCTCTTACTGTCTAGTAAAACTCTAGACAGAGCCTGTAACAAACGCTTATGTAACCCGGTTAAGAAGAAGAAAAATAATCGTTAACAAATCTATCCTTATGGATCATTAAAACAATAATTACCTCAAAGGCTTTATTTGAAATTTATTGATCCATAAACTGGATCAAGAGTATAGTTCTCTTTGCAACTTTGAAGACAAATTGCTAACAATTATTTTGTTCAGAAATGTGATTTACTACTAATGTAAGGGAATCCTTTTTAACGTCAGGCGTTTACATGTTCTGTATTCAACATGGACGCCTAAGATTATTTTTTATTTAATTGTAACAGACAATTTTTAGTTTTAAAATTCAACATTTAACATACCTCTTTTGTTTTTAAAAAATATAAGCAAAAATAAAAAAATGTTTAGTTTTCTTTTTGGTATTTTTAAAAAATTATTTACATATTTACAATTTTTTCTTTTTGACTTTTTTCAGTTACCACTAAAAATAAACAAATAAAATAAAGAATTGTCAATAAAATTAAGGCGCATCTTTGATATCGTTATTATTAAATATAAGTGGGCGAGTCTTTGAGTGAAGTGTCACAGACGTCGCACTTGAGAGCACCACGTTTGTTTACTAGCGTGCACTTAGGACACTGGCGTCCACCACTCGCAAGCGGCACTTCCGCTTCCGGCACTTTGCTTTTACCGCATATCTCGCAAACCTGTAACCAAATTTGGCAATAAAAAGTGTGAGTTGGGGTTGGGACATAAATGCAAATAAGTCCCTCTGAAGGAGACTTTAATCAACTCCCCTATGCTACATGGCCTTTATTATATACATATACAACTTAAATTAAAACTTATACAACTTAAAGTTTGAGCTTTCTGCTTTTGGTTTTGGATATTTCTATTCACAAACACAGATGCCTCAGATCATCGTTAAAAACATTTCGTCGATATAATCAGGTACTTCCGCATAATTTTCATTGCGTACTGGAGAGTAAGAGAGAATGATACAAAGTTCCAAATAAATATAAAATTTAACTTTACCTCCTTCATTGGTAAATTTAAAAAAGTACAAAACTGGCAACTCCATTTAGTAGAATCTTCTTCAGACGGTGCAGAAGAGTCCAACTTTACTCTGAGTGTACCAGAATATGAATTATCTCGACTGTTTTTTTTCGACCTAGATGTTTCTTTGTCGAAATATAATTGCGTAATGTCGCGATACTTTTTTTTCTTCCGTGCATTGTTTAGAGGTTGGCGATTTAAATCTGAATAATTGGCCATCTCGTCTTTCCACAGTTCTTTAAAAGTATCATCTAATTCATCCATATTTACACAAGATTTGTTCACCTAGAACAAATAAAAAAATCTTGTAACAACCGTCATTCTACAAAATTATATTTCTGGAAATAAAAAATGTCATAAAACATTAGTTGGCTTCAACATAATCAGGTTCACTATAGAAAATCATATCGTTGTAGAAAGAATGGTGCTATAACTCTCATTACTCCACCAAATCAAAGGACCCAGAAAAAAGTTGAAAAGAAAAGTGACAGGCATAACATCCAAGTAGTTAACCAGATTCAAATGAAACCTGTAGATTATCTAATGAAATGAAATCTTTATGGCGTTTATACATTTATAGAGATTACCTGTAGACTATCTATAAAATAACAGAAAACCAGTAGAAAAAAAAAAAATTAGTAAAATCGCACTACTGATCAACTATATTCTTTTAAATCAAAATTTTGGCAATAAATTTGGTACATACTCGTATAGTCAAAATATAATGTCAAAATACAATGTGAAAATGGCACTTTGTAGGAAACCTAACTTCATCCTTAACAGTTAACCAGCCTCCCTTAAATAAAACAAAATGTATTTATGTACGTAAAAAAATACAAATAAAAATAATATACATACGAGAATATATTAAGGTACATCTAGTGTGCAATAAAAACTTGAACTGGTAAATATATTATTTGTCCCAAATTTTATTGTCGGGTTCTGATAATAAATAAAAAAGATAATATCTGAGCGAAATATCAAATTTGAACTTTTTCCGATTTTATTTTCTTGAGTTACGCTGTCACATTCACAAATACAGTACACCTACAACCACACCCACACACACGCGTGCGCAGAAAGAGAGAGGAAGACCAGTCTGTAAAATCACTCTCTGAAGTCAGGTAATATTTATTTCAGGTGAAAATTTTAATTTTTACAAATGGTAAATGAAAGATAAGAGAATGCAAAGTAGGTATACCTCAGATTTCTGCGCATGGTCTCGATTTAACCAATTCCCACTGTTATTAATGTCTTTATGGAAGTATGCCGGATTTCTTTCCACCATGTTGGACTGTTCCTCCCGATCAATAAATTCTTGACTGCAAGTTCGCCAAACTTCAGTGTCCAGGCCCCATGCATTAGAACTGTCAGATGTTCTAGAACACAAAGAAATAGATTAATCTAGAGTTAGTCTAATAAAAGGAGGTTTTTTATAGAACGTTTACTGATTTAAATATGTATATAAACCATTAAATATTCATAATATAGCCTACACTTTCTATAGTAGTAACTTCATTTTCATGCTGCTGGATGTAATACCATCAAAAAAAAAAAAAAAAAAGTTGAGGTAATTGACACCCGGAACTTTTTTCAGTGCCCTGCCGGCCTCCGGACAGTGTTTTTTCGTTACAAACAACACTTTCTATCACCGGACAGTAAACTGTAAGAAGCTCCTAGAAAGAGAAAATATCAAGGCCAACAGCTGGATTCAAACTCGGGATCTCCGCGTATCGGAATCCAGAACGCTAACCACTCGGCTTCCATCCTAACATTTCTATTATTCAAGTTTCAAAAAAAAAATAATGTGTTAACTTCAGCTGTCATATCATTACAAAGAAGAACTGCTACTTCGGAAAAAAGTGAACAAATGATTATCAAATGAATGTGATAGAACAAGTAATAATGTGATGTTGCCCAATCAGGGCTGTACGCAGGGTAACAGCTCAATTCCGTCAAGTTCTTTAGTTTTTGCTAGTAGACTTTTTAAGCAATTTCCTGGATCTGGATTTAATTATGGATCACGACAGAAAAATCACTTTATCACACATTACTATTCGACTGATAAAACAAACATATTAGCAGCTTTTGGGAAGTTTCTACACGATGTTATCTTGTGCTGAAGTCAACTGATGAAGAGAACATTTAAACTCTATTATTTCTTTGCCGATGTTGTGAAGTGTCGGTTTACAGAAGATTGGTACAGCCCCCGTTTACGTTTGCTTTGTGCAAATTACACACTTTTGTTCAGAGCATCCATATCTACCTCCGAAGGTACACCTGATCATTTATTTTCTACCAAACTATTGACCCAAAATTGAATGTTTAAAACCAAGGTTAAGCAGATCGTTCATTCAAAACCTCTTCCCCTTCAACTTCACAATCTTACGATAGCTTTGGCTAAATTCAAGGAGGGAATTCATAGAAACTGTGCTAAGTCTAAAGTCAGCAAAATCATTGCGAGAGAAAACTGCTGGCACACTCCGATTTCTGTCGATACATTTAATTCATTACTACACAAATGTAAGGAGCACAGAATTACACCTGTAACCATGTGATGGACGCCTTCCATGACACACATAGTTCATATCGCCAACTCCGCTGCTGGACACTGCATGATCTGAAGAAGAACGCCTATGATGTTGACCAACTTGTCCATGATGTGACTGCATGATAGCCACTGATGATTGGGCTGGCTGATGTAGAGATGTGTCATATTCAATCAATTGACCAGTAGGGCATGTGACATATTGCGAACCTCGTTGTGTTATTCTGGTGTGGTGGTATTCAGGTAAAGCCTGTCGATAATGGTATCCGTCAGAATGATAAACTTGATCGCTCTGTAACTGCGGCATAATCTGAAAGTAATTTAAGCCAAATTTAAGTAGTCCCTTGGAATGGAATACCCAATACAAGTTGTAATCAAGCAACCCTTAGTTAGAGCGTATCATTCCAGTGTATTCAATTAGCTTTGGAAAGAGCCTCTTTGGTAAAGGTCAAAGACATTATTAGTCAACTGGAGCAAACCACTTCATTCATTCATTCATTCCCTGTAAACATCTGTTTACACTAGATGTGGTTGATTCGACCTACAACTCTTTAGTGTTTTCTTTAGATGAAAAATAATGTTTCAATTATCAACATTACATTAGATTTTACACTTGACTTTGATTTACTTTAGGGGAAGTATTCAACATGTAAGTCTCATTTCTCTTCCTCATCTTCATAACAACAAAATCAAATGAAATTTTATCGAAATAATGTCGACACTGTTAAATGCAAGCAACAATCAAGAAGTTATTAAACCGATATCTCAGATAATTAAAATGTTGCCTTTTTTCTTTTTCAGTTGTGTGATTTTGTGACCTCATAAGTAGTAAAACCTAAAAGATATTACATGTACCAAACTTAGAAGATACTAGAAATATTCTACCTGATGTGGTGATATAACGTAAGGTACTGGTTGTGACACAGGATAAACTGACTGAAAATACGCCGATGGATTGCCGTATTCAATTTCGAATGGATTTGCAGGGAGTGACAAAGCAGCAATCGCTTCTTCTTCAGAGCCAGGATAGTTTTCACGAAATAGGAATATGTCCATCCATTTGATTTCTTTGTTTTTAAATACTTCACCATAAATTGACCGCATTATCTGGAAAATAAAAATCTGGTATGAAAACTCCACCCTCGACTTTCTTTTACTGCTATTATAATTAATTATATTTGATTTTTTCCTAATATTTTTACTGCATGTGTTTAATTATAATGTACATAATTACAAATTTTGTAGACTAGCTACCACGTAAAAAAAAATTAAATTACAGTGAATTTTGTAATTTTTAATTGTGTAATCAAATCCAAAGTGCAATTTAATTATCAGTATAAGCATTGAAGATAATCAATTCTATAGCTGTTAAATAATAAAAGATTCGTCCCGGAGAACAAAAATTTTTATGATATTAAATGAGAGTAGGCCAAGAGGACCAAAATGTTTAGATAATTAATTTAGATGTCTGTTCAATTAGTTGTTAAAGGTATAAAACAAAATAAATTAATTGATAAAGAAAATTCAAGCATGCATATATATTTAATTAGTAGATATGATATATGATATGATATTAGCTATGATCTGATAGCTGTGATTGTGAGTGCGCACACAATAGAATATAATAAATTACTCACAGGGTACCCTGGATCTATGATATGATTTATACAAAGGAAGGATATCCATAATTACAAAAAAGGAACACCTGAACTGATATAATGATAGTGGAGTCGTTGTACACTTAGAACAGAGCAAGCAGCGCGCAGTCACTTGAACGACAGACTAACACACACACACACACACACTGCGGGTTACTGCCAGGTACAAAGTACCTTTGTTATTACTTCGTCATTTGTCGTGAAACACAAAAAAAATACGACTTCCAAATTTTATGTTAAAATAAATTTACTTAACAAAACCTATAGTTAAAGAACTTCGTAGGGGCAATTTTTCGAGGAAATCCCAACAACTGAAAAGCAAATAGATGTTGGGTAAAACCTTGGTATCGGAAGCGACTGCTACCGAAATAGAATTCTAAGTTTGAACTATTTATGACTTTCCGTTTTAAAGATTTTTCAGCTTAAAAAACACCCATAGATCGCGAAAACTCAATGTCGAAAATCTGAAACTATCCGAAAGTAAAAATAGTATTGTGGAAAATTCACGACTTCATTTTTTAGCAACTTATTGCACATACTGTAAGTCCTTTCACCCGTAGGAAACGGAATAACAACTAAGGGATACCTGACATTCGACGGATGCTATCATGGAATCCTTGGAAACTCCAGAAACTCTGTCCGGATCTATTGGGTCTTCAAATACCAGCAGGTTGTCTCTTACCTTGCGGTACCCCATCAGTTCTAACATGAGCTCACCTCCAACTAAGATGCCCTCTATGTTGTGTTTGTAAAATCCATTAAATAACTGAAAAAGAGCATATCGGTCAAAATTTGAATAGGGAACCTCAATTCTAACAGGGTGTATAAAACAAATTACCATTATAAAAAAAAATAATTTTTGACTTTTCATGAATTTTGAATAAAAGTTCGAAAGTTTGATTGATTGTGAGTGATGAATTTAAATCTTTTCTCGAATCTTTTTTAAAGCATTTCTCTTGTTTGATCCTGAGCTTACAGCGTTACTTTGGTTAAATAAATAAATTCAGTTTCAACTTAGATGATTGTTATTATGTTATTGTATTAAAATGGTGGCTGAGGTTACGAACAAAAGGCAGCCCAATGGGGCTAAGCCAGTGGCTGTGAAGAAGTTCAAACTCATGAGGAAAGTTTTTCCACTTTTTCTTGAAATCGGACTGGGTAACTTTAACTCATTCATGAGCACATTCTTTCTAGTTATTGCCCAAGAAAGGAATCCTGACTAATTACCTCCGAGAAAACGCACTTAACGTTTGGATTTAACACAACAGCTTAAAATAAAGCCTCATCATTACATACAGACGCCTTGAATCTGAATTTCATTGAAACTACTTATTGTAATAACTAATTACTCAGGGCGCTAATGACCTCAATAGTCGATACGCCGTAATTTTTTTTTATATATAAAAAATAAACTAATGTATGACAAAACACAAACATGACTTTCCTCAAAAAGCTTCACACTTGAGCAGACTATTTGTAACTGACCATAATATTACAGAAACACTGCGCACTATTAACCATAGTGCACTAATATTGCGTTTGTAACATTCGAAGTTGCGGATGACTTGGAAAGTATATTGTCGGGTCATTTTCGCTATACACCCTATTAGTATTTAGTTTATAATACCTTGATAACTCTAAATTCCTTACGCCAGGGTTGGGCCAATAAATTTTGTGCATAAGTAGCCATGCCTCGCCAAGCGGCAGCAGTTTTGTAACAGCTGAAATCCTCGTTCGCTTGGATGCTGTCGTGTAATACCTTACGCGTCAGTTGAAATAAGAATTTTTTCTCAGGAGGTACAATGAATAAATATCTCCGAATTAACGCTGAAAAAATCAATTTATCCATTCATTCCTTTTATTTGTACAACTGTTTTTACTTTAAAGGTAATGAAGACAATGGGAATTGGTACTCGAAAACGAGATAAAGGAATAATATATAAATATAATTAGTTCACAAGCTGATGATATAAAGTAATTAAAAAATAGGAATAATATGCAGGACATCAAACAGACTACAGTAAATAATCAAAATAAATAAATAAACAAAAATAACAAAAAGACATAAAATTAAATTTGAATTAGAGATTAAACAAGAAAATTTAATTTTATGGACAGAAAATTAAAAATTACAAAAATAAATAATTGGTATACATATATTTTCAAAATGTGGTTAGGCCCGCTAGTGCAGGATAATATCTTTGATTTTATCCGTCGCAGCACGTATTTTTTTGTATCTCTGACCGGTTTCAGAGTTTAGAGTAGAGATTTCAACTTCAGTTACGTTACGTTTCACACTTACGTTCCCAGCAATTGGTAACTTATTTTGAAATTTTCGGCTTCCAAAAAAAGGAAAGAGACAAAAGATTGTTGGCTGACACATGGGTTCACGTTGTACAAAAAAGATGGAGTATGTTTTCAGCAAGAAAAGCTTAAGCCAGTTAATGAACCTTTTTTTTATTATTATTAAAAGATGGTGTACACCTTGGTATTTACCATCTAAACGCCTCATTTCTGCTAACTTCAAGGGATTCTGATCTTCCTGTAAATATGCTAGATGCAACATCTCTATGCTCTCCCAGAGGGAGGATATTGAGTCTTGTGGATGGTAGTCATTCATGGTTCTGTAAAAAAACAAACACAATAAGTAAGTACATCAAAAAAAAGTTAGTGATTACAGGAGAGTGTATTTGTTTATAAATTTTTAAGTGGTATTTGTCAATTGAATGCTACTGCTAACTCTTTATGATTCATTTCACCAACCTGGATCAAATCACATTACTTAAGTTAGAAAAAGGCTTTCTTAGATTACTGATTTAGTGGTCGCTGTTTTTTTTGCAGCTGGATTTCTGGATTTTCTTTGTTACTTTTAAATTGTGTGTGAATTCTGATCATATTAAGTACACTATTTCCTTTAAGGGTCTTTGTTTTTAAAAGATTTCAGAAAAAGGATTCTAAATGCATGTATGTTACAGAATGAATATTCCAAGACGTTCACTGCAGGAGGAAAAGATTTCGACATCTTATTAGCTGAGGCGGATGAAAAAAAAAAATTGCTTCAAATGCTGTAAAATGTTTGAAATTTCACATATCAGAAGGAAAAGATTTACAATCTATAAAGATGATAGCAATTAAATCTTTAGTATGTATAATTTTGTATCACCTCAGTATTCCTAATTTTCATAAAATAATTTCATTTATACATGTGTTTAATAAGTATGTGACTCTGCAAAAAATAAAAATAAAATGTATTTCATGAAGGTAGTAACAGATTTTATTTTCCGTACTTTACATTGAAATAACTAAATTTTCTGTTTACACGTTTTATCCATAAAGGATTAGCCATGATTTTAATTTACCCATATTCTAAAAAACCGATGTTCTGTGTCAAGCCGAACTCCTCATTCTGCGATTTCATACTCTTTTTTTTTAGCCAAGCTAAGAAGGGTGTTTACTAAGGGTAAACATCATTGAAGAAATATAACAATTCAAACTGACGAAGCTGATATCTGAACAAGGTTTCTATATTGAAAGTAAAAACATTTAAGACCCTCTTAAACTATTAAAATTAAAACTGTCCCAAAATAGTGGTATAAGGGTTAATCGCCAATATCAAGTTATAACTTACCCAAGAATTTCTTCTCTTGCCGACCTACCTACCCAAGTAGGCATGAAAACTAGTTTCAAAATTCTCTAAAGATGCACTAAGTCACATGATTTACTAGTTTAAAAATTATAAACTATTTTCGGTTTCATAAAAGGTATAAATTGACAGCATTTCCCATTATTACAATAACTGAATAATTAAAATTTAATTTAAACCAAAGTATTGTAAGAATCAAATTAAAATTAATTTCATTCCCACACTAAAATGGAAACCTAACTTATTTTAAAATAGGAAAAATTAAAACAATAACAGTACACACAAAAACTCCAGTGTAACCAACTAGAAAATTGGTAAAAATTTACCTTAAAATAGATTTAATTGTTTAAAAAGTAAAAACGTAATTCATTACATATATTTGTACGGCAATAAATTTATTTACTCATTAATATTTAAATCTTTTTAAAAAATAAATTAGTCCTAAGATAAATTTAGATATAAGCGGGGTCCCACTATTATGAAGCCAGTTTCTTTATATTATATACTAATTTCAATAGTCAGTTAAACTAAGGTTTTTTTTTTAATGATTGTGTTCTTTAATTTATCAATAATACGAAGTCACCATAGGGGGATGAAATTTTTGCTTCAGGTGGGGGTGAATTCATGCTGAGTGAAATCAGAGTCTTTGAGTTCCTCGACCAGCGTATTAATCCGGTGTGGCTTTCAAAAATTTAATACTGGTACAATTTAATAAGTTCAGATTCAGGGCAGCTGTCGTGTGAAATTTATGAGGCTTTTTAGTTTAGCTGTCATTGTCAAATCCAATCAAAAGTACTAAGTGAACTAACTTGCTGTAGAAAAAGAACTTGCTTTCATATTGCTTAGAACTTATAAAGAGAAAAATTGATCTGATTTTATACACGATACAAATTTAGGAAGTGATCTAGATCTGATCTGAACTATTATCGATTCCTATCGATTCAATCAACTCGGAGTGGATTAAAAACCCACGACAGATTAATAACCTGCTGTTTGTTATTATGTTTTAGTTAAGAGTAGTATTTAATTAGGCATCAATATTAATGCAGCCATTACGATGAATTTCGATCAATATCTTCTTGAAGATTATAAAACTTTACAGCCTCAACTATATCGTGGCATAGTGGATTTATTAAATGATAATGACAGTTGGAAACTTATAGTATCCGCCCTTACACAATATAGGTATTTTTTTTGTTTAAGGCATTTTTATGACATAATACGAAAATTAAACTAATTTTAGTGGCTTAATACGTTGAAAAATAGTGTGCCTATGAGACAGATTAACATTAATCACTATTAATTTAATTTTGCCTTATATTTGAGATATTTTTATGACTTCTGAGAAAATAATGCAGCAGGAAAATCTTTCTCCTGATCTACAGACTATTAGGGCCCGAATGCAGGCAGTTAGTTGAGAGCATACCGGAGTATAAACCATTTTTCATTTTACTGTGCAAAGTGAGGTTGACGAGCGGGACGAAATTAAGTGCGAAAATGCAGTTATAAATCGAAAAACAAAAATTATTCCAGCGTACACTTCAGATAAACATGAAGTTCTGTCTTCCCTTGATTAAAATTAGAGAAGTTCAATCAGTGGCTTCTCTGTGAGAGGGTTTTTCATAACAATTTATTTACTGTCACTATATTAAATTCTAGATATGAGTATATTTAACCATGGATAGAATATAAAGTTTGATTATGTTAATTTTATTATTAAAGAATTTTTAATTTTGTTAAATTTACATATAAGTTCCACTTTGTGCAGTAGTCATTCTATTTTGAATCTTATGGTTGTCTTTATACTGGCCGCTTCTGGATTTTTATTCAACTTTACTCGGTTGGTTGATGGTCAAGTTGGGAAGTCTTAAGGGATCATGGTGAGAGGTATCACAACCTTACAAAACTAACAGCAGTCAAGCTGGCAGAAGTAGACTACATGGTTTTAGCTTAACCGATTCAACAGAAGAAAATGAATATTGTTATTATTGACGTCAAAGTTTTTTTAGGTGATGTCGCCATCAGAGTAATATATAGGTTTATATCTTTTATTTTCTGATGTCTAGGATAAAAATCTGTTTACCTGTGCATAAAGTGAAAAAAATGGAGATGGGCCACTCGCCGGCTGAGGAACTATTTGATGAACTCATCATTCGAGCTTGCACTTTACAACATTTCAAGGAATTATTGCGATTTGCCAGTTTAACAAACATACTCGCACTGATATCAGAACCAGGTATAGCATGGGAGTTATTATTTTATTCCATTATGCCATTAAGATAAGATTGTCAATAATATTAGACGTGTAGATTCATCATAAACTAGGCATCGCGAATTCGGGGGCAATTTATATATATATAGTAAAGTTTTCTCTATTTGAAAACCACAACTAGTGACTGCTACTAGTAAATAAGTATGTTCGTAAATGATAAAACACTCTAAACTTGTAACAAACCTGATTTATTGCACAGCATAGTAAATAACAGTTACTATCTACATGACTATTTACTCAACTAATTTACTAAAGTCACAACAGTTCACTGTTTAACACTTATAACATCACTACACAAATTCACAGTAAAGACTACTCATAGACTGCACAATGACTATTCAAAGAAGACTCACTCACCAGAGCCGCACTCTTGGTTTTTATACAGTCGTAGAATGTTAGGGAGTCCGCCAGAAGCTTACAGTACAAGCTAGGCATTTCTGTTTGTTTTTGGCAAGTCTAAACTTCCGACTGATGCTCGCTTTTCCTAGTGGCTCCCTTACGAACTAGAGGTTCCATCTCCTTCCAAGAGATGGCGCTAAAGTCACTTCGTTACAATATGTATGATTTGTAATCACTCCTTTGTATATTGCAGTGTTTGGCTAATGTAGTGTGTCATTCTCTGGTTGTTTTAGAGCCGTTGGACATAGTGAAGCAGCCTGGCGAAGATGATGAGGTAGTGTATGTATGTTTTAACGACGAGTTATGTTTGGAATGTGAAGCTGTAGGGCTGCCACCACCCAAGTACCAGTGGTACCACGACAATATTGCCTTGGAAAAGCAGACTAATTCAAACTTACGCTTATTAAATTTTAGGTAAGATATATAAAGTTAGTTACTCTTTTGAGCTCGTTCTCAGTGCCTAATTTAATTTTAGTTAAGAACAGATCAGTGGCGTAATCTGTATCTTAAAAATATCCGATTTCACCACGGTAAAATTACAAATAAAAGAATATTCAAACTTAGCATTAATTTCATTTTGATACTATTATTTTTCAGATATCAGGATTTTGGTAAAATCCGTCAATCGGATTGAGCAATTTTTCAGTTTTCCCGATTTTCTGAATAGTGGCTCCAACGATAATTATTAATGGCATAGCATTTATTAAATGTACCAATATAGCGATTCACAAAAATATGAACGACAAAAGTAACTAGTGCGGAAATACTTTTATAGTAATTGCATACACTGAGACAGCTGAACAAGCCTCACCAAAACACTCAATAATGTTCTTAAAAGTGTTCACTGTTGATTATCTTTCTAAATAACATACTCCCGCTACTTATCTTTCATTCAGTTAGCAAGTGTTGTGTTTGACAGGAACATAGTGGAAGTCTAATTCTTATGCTTAACTGTTGTATCAACCGTTGATGACAGTTGAAAATCCGAAACAGGTCAGAAACACTAACAAGGTGCGTGCTAGGACCGATAAATACAGTATCGCTGCATTGGCCAGCCCTGCGGACCCAACCACATTATCAGTAGAAAAAAACTGCCTGAGTATTCTCACTCTTGATTTTTGTTTGCAGTTTTGAAAACGAAGGCGATTATTATTGTACAGTCAGTCACTACATTGGCGACAATTTGTACGAAGTAACCTCACATTCCATAACTGCCTACTTAATGGATGCTCAACCAGAATTTGTACAGCAACCGCCGACTGAAATTATAGCCAGAGCAGGGGCAGACATAAATCTAATAGTTCAAGTTGCTTGTAATTCCAGATACTCGTTACAGTGGATGTTCGGTAACTTATTATTACCAGGAGAAACTAACGCTGTATTGGTGGTAACTATATTTTTATTAACTTTTTCTGCACGTATTTTAAAATTTTCTAATTGATTAACCCAATCCAGGTAGAAACAACACAATGTCGGCATTATGACCTTTTTTCTCAAAATACGAAGTTGAGTCAAATGAAACGGGAAATATTTGTTTAAATAATATTTATTGTCAGAAGTGATGCCAAGGTGTTGCACGGATTTACATAAATTACCGCGCATTCAAGTATTTCAGCGGTGTCACAATCTGCAATTTTTACAAACTATTTCTTTTGATAGCCAGGACAAGCAAGTATCATGTAGCCCAGCTCTTCATAAAAACGGAACTCCCATCGCTTTTGTAAGTGGTTCAAAGGTATGGAAATCATTCATTGTTCCCTTGAATTGATGTTTTTTAGTTCGTTATAGGAGTTTATTGCTACAAAATGGTTTATGGTGCCGAAGTGATATACCCTTATTCTTCCAGAAAATGAGTAAAACATAACATTTACTGCTGATGGTTGTGTTCGAAATTTCTTTGGGTTTAGTGATTTAGGGATCATGTTTAAACGGGGACTGTACCATAATTTTTCGCTATATACCATATCCAGGTTATCCTGCATACTTTTTATAATACTCTTGCCTGTTTTCAGAATAATGGCGAGATATCTCGGTTTATTATTGCAAATTAAGATTTTCCTTTGACTTGAAATTTTCTGTTTCTCAAAAAACTCTTTGTGCTGGTCCTCTATTAACACTCGCGTCTGACAGGCCACTAATTTTCTAATTGATTACTAAACAAACAATCAACGTACCGCATGGGAACACCGCCTGAATTAAAAAAAAATGCCTTACTGCTTTATTAGCTAAGCGTAACTAAAATTTACAAAAAACATAGAATTTTATTTTTGTATTTTCATTGTCCATCTCCTTAACTGACCTATCTGTTTATTTTTAGATCAAGAACGTAAGCAAAGAACACGCTGGTAAGTATCGTTGCGTGGCGAAAAATGCGAGTGGCGAAGTGTTTACCATGCCTTCTGCACTTAAGGTAGGTTTCCATTTTAGTTGCTAAACATAAACAGTTGAATACATCAACTGTCTCTGCAGGTCCTGTATGCCTGTTGGTGTTCAGTTCACGTTTGTGTGTAAGGCTGGGATACCCATACAAACGACGAGATCCATGATAAAGTGACTAGATCCACTCCCATCTAAAAGGATTTTATTAAAATTGAAGTGTTATACAATATTTATGTAATTACAGGTTGAATACGAAGCAGTTCGACCGAAACAACGTAAGTGATGGTTTTCTAATTTAAGTTTACTACTTTTTCATATTCCTAGTAAGTGTTACGACAGTGAAAACTTTTCAGAAATTTTGCTTTCACCGGAATACACATCTTGTAATAATAACTATTCTCATGTAGGCCCATCATTAACTTTATTTCTTGATTTCAGCTACTGCTAAGATAGCGTTACTGATTGCTAATGAGAAATATGAGAACTATCCTCATCTGTCGACACCAGTGAACGATGTAATACTGTTGAATGAGAAATTAACTCAACTAAAATTCAGAGTGATCACGTTGATGAATTTAACTCGTAACGAAATGATTAACACAATAAATTGGTTCTTCCAAATTACACCACCTGGCTCTTATGGTAAGTGATGAGAATTTTTGTAATTCTATAGCTTCTCTTGTTTGGGGAAGTGGACTAGACATTAAGGTTGGAGCGTTCAAGCCGGAAACTCTGCTTGTTGACCGCCCTGAACTTATTTTTCGATTTATAATGCAACCAATGCTTGCCATACTCTGATTAAAAGACATACTCATTACTTTAAATTTAGCGTATGTGAAATATGTTTCTTATTTAAAGAAAGGGATCTAACTTTTGTTTGGAACTTTTTCCCGGGAAAATTAATTCCAGAAGAGTCCCAGGGTAAAGGAATTTACTCTAAAGCGTCATTTCAGCGAATTTGCGGTATTAATTGTTAGAAAAAATTAATTACGGTTGCGGAACCTGCACTTATTGGTGAGAATTAATAATGTTGCTAAAGTTCTGAATGGGAAGTAAATAGTTTTGACTAGAAATGAATCTCTTGAGCTTTTTACTGTTTAGCTTTCGTCAAATAGTCATTTCGCTTTTGATAATTTTTTCCATGATTTTTTTGAAATATTTGTTCTGGACAGATGGTTCTATTGCATTGTACCTATATTGAAACCAACAAACATTTGTTAAAGTTAAGTTTAATGAAAACCTTTAAAGTTGTATTAATAGAAAGTGTGTGTGTGTACGTTCACAGTAGATTTTTTCACAAGTATTTTTTTTTTCAGTGTTTATCTGCTTCATAGCGCACGGCTTCATGCTCAGTAACAATAAGTTTATAATGCCAGTCGACTGTCCCGACGTTGCTGAATACAAAATGGCCGACTGTATCTGTGATGAACTGTTAGTTATGAAGGCTAAGGAGAACAAACTGAAACTTTTAGTGATGCTGTTTGATGCTTGCCTTAAAGTCCCTTGCAGGTAACTCAATTTCTTTGACAAAATCTATTATCTAAAATAGTTGATTTTATAGTTCAATCTTACTAGGGACCTAAAATAAAACTTTACTTACTTGTCGAGTAAAAATGATTACCATTATTCAGAGGCGTTTCTTCATGAATACAAATCATGCACTACATTTTTTATATTCTATATGTAGTTTAGTAATTTTTGACGAAATTGGTGTGAAATTATTTCATAACAATTTGAAAACCTTCCCGATACTTCGATTAAAAGCCTGAATTTAATCTTAACTCATAAAAACACCGACGTTCACTGCCACTGAACGAGCTACGGTGAAGTCATCTTGTCAGCCCTTATTTTTTGAACGAAAGATAGGTGCGGGAAAGTAGGTTATATATTTATGCATGCAATTACAAAACTAAAGTCTGGACAATGATCTTTCTATGTACGTCAATTACTTTTCTGAAGATAGCTCCACAGTACAGTTGGCTACTATTGGAATCGTGGCCCTGTTAAACATTTAGAAGAAAGATATATTAATTCTAAAAGAGATTTGTAATTGAATGCGAATTCTGTTTTATATGCCGCTCTCCGTTAATGTATGGTATGGTAAGGCCATTCAAGGCTTTATTGGCTACTCACTTTACTGCGAAATTAAGTGTCAAGAAGATCAGTTGGACCTTTTAGCTTTCGTGAAAATTTAATCTGACAAAAAATTGACATTTTTTGACTTTGAGAATTTGAAATTTGCAAACATATCTTTTGTGTGAACGTTCTAATCCAAAACTGTACTTAATTGAGTGGCTACTTAGTTCGTACAATCATTATGAAAACTATAATAAGCCTTTCATTTGTAGTTATAACTATTTCTAACAGAAATGGTAAAAGTTCGTAAGCAAAATGTAGTGAATGTATTGCCGGCATTGGATAGAATTTAATTTTATGCGACAGCTTTTATTTGATTATTTTTTTTATATACAGTGAGGAGAACCCACATATATTCGAAGAAAGAGCTCCTGGCTACTTATATCAGCCGTACGCAGGCTGCCACGTCGTGAAGATATTTTCAACAGCCAGTCATCAGAGTGCTTACGAAGATCCGAAAAGTGTACATGGATTCTATGTTGAACACATCGCTAAATATATAACAAGAGATTACCCAATTATCTCTAATTTTTTATTAGCGCATGAAGGTAAGCGATATTTTGCCGTGTCATATTAACATGAGTTTTAACAGGTAATGCAAAAAGTTTAGTAATGTCGCTTCACCGGCAGGGAAACTCTCGAAAGATGTTTTTTTCGCATATTGTGCTCGAAGACATATCGCTTTTATTTGAATTTCTTTCATGAAACCTGATTTTAAGGGCACTTCTAGGAAGGTGGACTAAGCGCTTTTTTTTTTTTTAAAAGAATGCTCTGTACATAAAAGGACTTTTATTCAGAGAAATGTCTGAATAGAATGTTATTTTAGAGGTTAGGTTTATAAGGCGAGTTATTTTAGTAAGGGATTAGTGCAATTGTAGAATAGTCTGTGGATTTTGTTTTCCTAAAAGACTTTTTCAGCTCACCATCCGATGAAGGAAGTTTGCCTATAACACGAGTACGCTGTGCGGACCAGCAGAGAACTATAATTTAAAAACTATTATAACAGGAATCGAGCGCCAGTGACCTCAGATGTTGATTTTCTTATTTAAAATAAATAAATAAATAAAAATAACTTTAAACAAAATTAAACTTTTTTTTCAGATTTTGGAAAAAAGAAATTGAATAAAGTGCAAACACCTTGCTTAACGGTCGATGGTGGGCATAAAATAAAATTTACAGATGAAGCCTGTGGTAAGTATTTATTTCGAACAGACGAAGTCGGATGAATTTTTACAATAGATTTTTTATACCGTTTTACCTCTTACGTTTTCGTGCAGGAGGTACTCGATTTGGAGTTTTTATCTCTAATATAAGGTCTCCAAAATAAAAAGGTGATTTTATGTGGTGATCTGAGAATATTCGGTCAGCATAACTCAACGAAAATCGCTCCAACGTTCAAATTTTACATTTCATTTAGGTGTTTTATTTTTTTCGTATTCTTACTGCAGTGCACTGCGACCTTTAATATCTGTAAGCCAATTAGTTTAAGTGCATGCTACAAGGATTTGGGCATAAATCTACTCACCGGAAGTGCACGAAATTGATTTTCAAGTTTTTCTTTCCGATTTTCACTGTTCTATTAGTAAGAATCAAATTAATGGCAAACATTTCAAGTTTATAACACCTTAGCATATCTTTAGTTTGATAGGATTTCACTAATGGACAGAGCAAATCAGTAAATTTACCTTTGTAGGTCCACCGCTCTCTAGTGCCGGTGATGGTTTTTTGGGCGTCCTAGAATGCGAATATTAAAAAAGATAAAGAAATTTAGCTTTTCTACAACGAACTAAATACGGATGGAAACCTCCACGGTCCCCACTAAATTTTTAGACGTAGAACTTCATTCTTTTAGAGGGTTTGTAAAGGGAGGAGCTTCTTTCAAGTAATATTAATAATGGATCTATAGCATAAAATAGTCTAAAATTTAGTTATACTAAGCGCTAAATAAATGTTTAAGTTAGCGATTTGAGTATAGCGGAAAGAGAAAGTCCTGTGGGTGTTTATTTTATTTATTTTTTTTAATTTCAGAAAGTAGTGATTTTATAGAAAAAATCGAGGCAGTTTTCAAATTGAATAGTCGGTACGAACTAAATTTTAATCAGTTGGGCATTCAGACAGAACTACGAGTGTTTCCCCACAGAAGGAAGGTCCTGAACGCCCTGGACCTGTACTTTTCTCCGCAGCTGATGCCGTGGGACATCACCGTCCACATTAGTCCTACCGTAAGTGTCTCAGAATAGTAAGTAAAAGTAACTTTTCTCTCTTTCTCATACTCCTCGTAAGAAACTGTGCTGTCAAATGTTAGGAAAGATTTTTATTCTCTTTTTTTCTCTGATTTTTGGTTCTCTAAATGAAAGCATTGTTTTTTTTTATTTCTCAGGTGTTTGTATGTGATCTCAGAATATTTTAAACTCGGAAAGATGTTCAAACTTGTGTTTCTGATTAAATTTTTCATTTTTTTACGTGGTCGTAGATTTTCTTTTTGCCGTATTTTTGTTTTGTCTCCTCTGATCTCCAAAATCCCATTTCGCAAACAAGCGATTAAGCTGAATGTAAAAGACTGCTTTCTCTCTTTCTAATGCACAGTTCACAGTTTCGCTGAAAAAAAAGCCATGTACTGTGTTGTCTGAGCTTAATGTACCTTGTGACTTTTCACAAGGTACATTTCTTTACTAAGACTAGTTGGAATCCGCATGACCATTCAGTTACCGACGGGACCTCGAGAAAGTATGCCTTTGCCTTGGATCAGTAGAAAGCTAGTGGGACATACTTTTGTGCCACCTGCTGGTTCTAAATAAGTGCCTCTCTAGCTCGAAAGCACCAAATGCCGTAGTGAAATGAGGCCGGTACTTCGTCTCTAGATTAAAGAAGAACTTCTCCCATTACTGCCCAAGAGGCCCTTAAAATTGGCCTATATTTAAGAACTGGTATCTCAGACTAAGAAACCTTACACTTAAAACTAGTTGTCTGTGCCTGTTTTGGACAACATTAGCGCCACAGAAATCAAGGAAGAAATTTAGACATGAAGAGGGAAGCTACTTCCCCAATTTAGTAAATTAATTTATATCATTTTTATTAATTTACTTGCTGTGTACTTTCTGTTTGCAGGTGTTCGTGTTTGACTTCAAAAAATATAAAGAAGGTTTAATTTTGAACATATTTGATCTGCAAAAAGCAAAGGTAAGTGTTCTATATTTTATTAAAACGTGTTGCGAGTTTTGTAAATTGGGTGCTGAAACTTAACGCCAGAAGGTAAAATTGGCAGAGGTTTCCCAATGAGTGTTTGAGTTAAAAAAAAAAGAAAAATAAACAACAAAACTGGCGAATTAACCGGTCATCTCAATACAGTTAGCGTTAAGATGGGTGGATATATACTAAGTTAAGATTAGAAAAATGTTATTAGTGTGTGAACAATGTAAGCATTAAATTACTTACAAAAAAAATTATAAAATGTAGCTAGCTTCAGACCTTAAAACACTCTTTGTAATTCTTAATTTGACAAAAACCGTTTAATCGGATATGCGAATTTACCGAATAATTTGATTTTTTTCTTAATCACTGAAACGATTTCCATTAAACTTCGGAGTATTCAGTGTTGTAATAAATTTAGATTTTTCTTAACGTGTTTAGCCAATACTGGGAAATGTGTGGATGAGGTTTCAAATTAAGTTGCCGTTACAAGTTAAGTGCAGTAGGAAGCAGGGCTCTTGACACTGTAATCAGGAACTAAGCCAAATATTCACGCCAGGTTTTTTTTTTCTTTATCTTGTGTTGCGGCCATGTCATATATTCAATTTAGAGTTTTCAATGGAAATATCCGTTTTGATGTCCCTGGAGTCCAAAAAATTGGTTTTTAAAAAATGGACTCTGTACACGTGTGTGCTACTCGCAGGTAGCTCAAAAACTTTATATTTGGATTGGATCCTACCAGATGACCCGACTACACCCTAGCCATCAAAAATCCTCAACCGGAAGTACCACTTTAATGAATGGACGTGGATTTGTGTGGGTCCAGTAATAATAAAATTACCAGAATTTTGGAAATTTGGTTAGGTCAAAATCTAACATCAAACTCTATAATCTTCCTCCGATGATGGATAAGTTCGAAACCGTTTGGGGATGCAATAAACATGCTTGCAATGACGAATGAAACAAAGTTATTACCAACATATTATTATGCGAAATTAATAGGATACAAAGAATTAATGCTACATGTTGGTGTTTTAGTCCGACTTGTACATCACAATTCTGTTTGGAAACTCCGAGAACAAGGACACGGCGATTGTAGATCTAGGCTTGCCGCTATTTGCAACGGCCAAAGTTTGGTACGATCCCATCAGATAAAGATATGAATTTATGATTTTTTTTTGTTTAATTTTGTAAACTAGTATATATATATATATATATGTATATAAAATTACTAATAGTACTGTAATAAATAAGTATTGTTAAAGAACATATAAAATACTGTGCAATAAAAATTTGTATGAAAAGATACAAATTACAATTATCAGTTTTTCATTTTATATTTAAATACAACAAAGTTGAGGTATACTTAAAAAAAACACCCAACATACTTGAGAAATTGCTCTAGCAGACTACCTTGAAAAACGAACTTTTGGGGCTATGCCACTCGCACCACAGAGGGGGTCATTGAGAATAAGTGAATTTTGATGAATTAGTTAAAACTGTATTCTGAACTGATATTGAGAAAGAATAGAAACTAAAATCTCAAATTCAACCAAATTTGTTGCAAACTTTTGTTACTATGCCTATCTTCTAATATGTTGAAGATGTTTTAAGCGCTCTAAATGTTCTCATATGGGAACAAAAATTTGGATATCTCTAGAAGAGGAAACCATTCAGCAACCCAAGAAATTCAACAGAAGTGGCATATCAGGTATCACCTCAAATTAACCCAACGAAAACCGTTTCTTCCTAGAAGGCAATCTTAACACTTTATTTAAGAATAAGCTTTATCCACTTTATGAAAAAAAGCTTGCATTTATGATAACACCAAGATGTGCAATCTGGTGACACGAATTGTCGGGACACTAGGGTTTCCAATTACCTTATATTAACAATTTTCAGAAGAAAATTACTGTAAGAATTTTTTTAGACGATTTGTTAAAAAAATTGAATAAATAAATAAATAATAAATTAAAAATGTTTATACAACTAATTTGAGAAAACTCTTTGATTAATATCTAATTCTCTAAATGATGTAATAGTAATTTTATCATATTTATTAAATACTGAGCCACTAATACTACGCCTTTAACACGCCCTAAACGAACACCAGTGCACCGTATGAATCAAAGAGCTTAAACGATAAGCTCATTCACCAAGAGTGAGAGATCCAGATTTACATATAACGTGTAATACCTGGTTCATTTGCAGTACCAATCTAGCCTTTAACAAGTCGAGTGCAAGTTTATGGTTCAAGATGTGCAATTTGGTGTCAGAATACTTGAATTTCGCAACGAACACAAGATTTTGAAAATATATTTACAATCTTTGGAAAAATATCGTTAAGTATAACAATTTAAGACAATTTGTTAGAAAAAAAGTCAACTATTTAATATTTTAACGCCTTTAATGAATAAATTATTCTCTAAATGCTGTAATGGAAGTTTATTACATTAACTAAACACTGAACCGCTTATACTACGACTTTAACACGTGCTAAACGAACACCATCTGAATTTAAACAAGTCAAGATAAAATCCCAAAAAACTTCGCTTTTTGTTTCTCGCGTAAAATGATTTTAAAGGGCCCTGGAAGAGGTAAAATGCGCCTTCTACAATGCTGTTTCGGTTTTATTGCAGTTGCCTCACTCGTACAGCATTAAGGTATGAACATAATTAAAATTGCAAGTCCGCAGAAAATTGATAAATAAGCGTTAATGATGTATTTACTTACACAAAATCGTGTGGGTATTCACGCCAGATTTTTTTTTTACATTATGATAAAAATTAGTTATTTACACATAAAGTAAATTGATGTTACGTTCTTAAATATTGGTTTATTATTTACAAAACTCATTTTCATTACAATTAATTAATTTAATTAATTAATTAAAACAATGTATTTTTACATTAGAAGAAGAAACATGATGATATTATATCATTAAAATCTTTCTTTATAAATAAGATATAATTCTCATCTTTTGTTTATTTTGTCCTAATTAAATACGAGCAAATATTCTGCTTGGATCCAAAATACGAAAAATTGGGGGTGAGTTGTGGTGGTGCGAACTTCACGTAGTTCCGGTTGTCTGTCTGGCCATAGCTTTCCTTTGCTTTTCTCTCATAAGTTCAGCATCCCTGAAATTATCAATACAATAAAATAATGACAAGAAAGAAGAGATGATCTCAGTGGCTAGTGCTCTGGATTCCCTCACGGAGTTTTAAAAGCTACACACCATTCTACTTTTTCTTAAATTATCTTACACCAATCAGAAATGCCGCTTGTTTGCGATTAAACCATTTGACCATCAGTCTTATGTTTTCATCAAATAACACTTATTATTTTATAGAACCAAATTCTGATGGAGTTGTTTGAAGAGGCTGCAAAAGCTATTATGCTGGCGCCCTGATGAGATGTAAGTTCATCCTCCACTATACTACATCTCCTTATTACCTTTTCCATAGTGTGAACACGATAATTTGACGTTAAACCCGCCTGAAACAGGTACTACTTCACTTTTAGTACGAAAAAAGCAGCTAACAGTTCATAGAAATATTAATCCATTTTGTAGCAAGTGCTCCTGGTTCTTGTGATCAGAATTGACTCGGCGTTTTCATATAACATCATACCAAAATCATTAGATGATTTCTTCTTTTGCGGGAGCACTAAACCAACCTTTTCTAATGAATTACCACTGTAATATTATCGATATCAACGCCAGGCAATAAGCTGATCAAGGACACTTTCCCTCCTATTTCACGCGTAGCTTCATTCAAATAGTGACGTTATAAATACACTTATAGTGACTAAAAGAACTATCATTGTTTTCTAGAAAGCTTCACAATAATGCTTGATTATTTGAAGGAGACACAATATATAGAACTACTGCAAGCTGTCTAAAGATGAATAAATTATGGTGTTTGTAAACATCAGGCGGATTGAAATTCCCTTTCTGCACATAATAATTTACCTTTGTTTCCGCTGTTCCAATGTCATTCCTTTATTCGAATTTTTGTCATTGGATGATTTCTTCTTTTGCATTTCTTGCTGACGTTTTTGATTTTTTTCTCTGGCTAGATCACGTTGATTCCCCCCTGGAAAATAATTTAACGTCATTAAGAAAGGTCGATGGAAACCGTTTGGAAACTGAAATAAAAACTAATTCAGGAACGTATCCCCTAACCTTACAACTTCTGAAATCTTGGGAATCCTGTAACGGGTTTTGTTAAAATTGACTCAATGGCCTCCTCGCTCTGATTTTTCAGGATAAAATGTTTATAAAAGGTGTCAGACGAAAAAAAAAAAACGATGAATCTTAGCTTCCTGAGAAGGATACAAGAAATAGTTTTTGTATTGATCTGACTCGGAGCGCTTAAATGGCCAGTCATTTATTCAAATAGCGGGTTCGATCAGTGCAGAGTGTGGGAATTGTGATGAAGGAGTAAGGTTAACCTTATTTTAACCCACTTGGGATTTCATTACGAGCAAATATTACTACTTTTCTTATACACTTGACATTATTTTAAATGTTAATCACTTGGCTTGTATTGCAAACAATTAGTTCTGTTAAAACATTGAAACAACTAGGCACCTCAGGGGCAAGACAGGTGCCCCTATCCTAAAGCAAAGGACCTACGACCACGGTAGGCATCTATTCTAAAAATATGCGAGCAATTAGAACCATTTTTCCAGCACATTCAACCTAACTGATGCCTCATTGAAAGCTCAACTTATCTCATTTGCTAAACCTTAGTTTAAATGAAATTAAGACAACTTTTTTAAATATTCTGTTGAGACATACAATTTTTTCGTATTCACAAGGGCACATGAGCATACTTTCCCGGTGAAAATCCAGTTTCGAAAATTTGACTTGATTGCAATAATTTATCTTACTGGAAATAAGAAAAATGTAAAATGGCTGTTTCTACGTACGCCGCAAAGATCTGGTTTAAAAAAAAGAGTATCGTATGGGCCTGAAAAATAAGATTCGTTCTTTGGGTGTTCTCTAATCTTAGATTCAGTATAGGAATACACAATCAGAAGATGGTGCTCACCAAGCATCAGGCCTAGATTAGAGTGTGTCTTCTTTAACTATAATCCACCGCCTCCAAGCAGCCGACATGGTTCTCCGAAACTGCCGAAGCATTTCCACAACAGCTTATCCACACCATGAAAACTCTTCCTTCAAAATGGATGCGAAATATATTGATGGGCTTCTGAATGATAATGAACTCTCTCATTCAGTTTCTAAATGATGTCAAGAGCGCCTTTCGAGAGCATCCAAATTAATATGGGAATGAGGCAAAATATCCGAGCAGTCCATTTTTATTCTCAACTATTCTTAAAAAGGTTAATATTTACATGGGAAAGGAGTTCAGATAAAGGACACACTTATGGAGTTGGAGTCTTTGCCGATGATGGAAAAGAGTGCTTCTTGTTTTTGATAAGACTTCCCCCTCATTATTATATATTCTGCAGCGGATTTTTTCTATTAGTGGAACCCTACAGCGAATTCCGACTAATGTAAGGTTATGGCTTGGGTTAGGCCCCCATGACATAAGATCTAACGATATTAACAGGAGGGAAAGGTACTTAATTAATAAATTTCTTTCAAGAAAAAACTCTCAGGCGAAGTTTTTAAATGGTAGCGAGAAATTGATCAACAAATCACAACTCTAATTGAAAACTGTCACAAAGAAGTAACACTGATTTTCACTTAGGGGAGTAATGATAAAGATCTTCCATTTACACCAAAATACAAGTTTATAATGCTGTTAAAAAGAGATATAACTGGCTACAGAGAGAAGATTTGGGGCATAACGATACTTGATGAGGAGGTACGAGTTAAATAAAAGTTGTAATTATTGTTAATAACAGATCGCTAAATGCCGGAGCCTCCAAAGCTTTTATCTCATCCCACATGTAGGAATTAAAATATATTTATTTATTGCATCTAAAATCATCAAAGAAAATGGTTTAAGGCCAAATATTTACATAGAAGTAAAATATAGTACATAATATAAAATAAATAAGTTCCAAATTTTATTGTAATATTTAGTTCTTAATTACTACATCAGAGAAGAAAACCTGATCAATATCCCCGTCTTTATTACTATTTATTCTGATTTTATTAATACGATATTCAAGAACATCACCGACCTTATACAGATCTAGATCAGCCCGTAATATCTGAGCCGAATATCTTATACCTGGCCTTTAGGAAGCCAGGACACTGTTCCAACTCGTGGTACGGCCTCTCGCACCTTATCCTAACACTAAGTAAAATAGTAATACCTATTTTTTTGGCGGGCTCTAAGTTCACTAACTACAAAATTAGGTGTTGTGGACGGAGGAGACTAACAAACAAACTCTAGTATTAAATGATTACATTAACTAGTAGATAAAATCCAAAGCCTTGACCAGGAATCGAATCCTGAACCATAACTAGTGAGTAGCTGGTTGCAAATCGGACTTATACCCTTAAGTACACTTCCCGCTTTATCTGAAAAACTGCCCTCTTTGCTTTCATCGGACAAGAGTATTCAAGTAGATAACGTAAGACCACACACTGGGTGATTGAAAGGTTTGAATTTGGTGCTACTGCCAGATAATCTAACAGTCCACACCTGACTCCTGGATGGAAGGGCACGGAATCGCTAACCTTAAGATGGGTTTAAGCTAAAACTGGCTTCTAAACCTCAAAAGTTATAGAATACATTCTTAATAAATAATTCACAAAATTCTAAAGAGGTCTTAAAGCTAACTGAATGAAAATCCTTAGTATAATAGTTGTTTAGGTTAGCCGTTAATTGTCTAATTAGTATTTACTTTTTTAAATAAAAGACAAATTTCTCTTTGATATAAATAAAGAAATATTTAATTTATTTGCAAAAATTTGAAGAGAAAAACAACTTACTTGTCATTTTCTGTACCACTTATACTACTTTCACTTATGAAACGTCTGAATTGAAAATAATTTAGTGATTTTATTAACTACCCTTCTAGCTAAAACAGAAAAATGAATATTCTTCTTTTAAACCACAGAAAATAAAAGCGTACTTCTGTTTAAAACTAATATCAGACATGTAAATAACCTACAGGGAGTACTCCATTTTTGGTATGTGCTACACCTTCTCCAGGTTTTTTAAGACTGAATAAACCAAACACAATGCTCGTAGTTCTCATTTTTCGACTTCAATGTAGCCAAGTTTTAAAGTTGTTTTTTAAAAAAATATATAAAAAAAATTAAAAAGTGAATCTTTGTCATCAAATCAAAAACCTAATTTTGTTAAAAAACAATCTGAATTATATTATAAAATAAATTGCTCACTGAAAGTAGAGGTACATTTCTAGGAGGACCCTTCCCTATAATATATATTTTCTCGTTGATAAACTGTACATTTCATAACGAAATTATATCCAAATTTCCTTCTTTTATTTTTTAATCTTTAGAAGCTTATACTTTATTTGCTGTTTCACTTAATTATCTTTAGGAATATTGAGAAGTGGTCAATAAAATTTTTGTAGCCAAATTTCTTTTTTTATATCGACTTTTCGGCAAATTTATTGCCTTCTTCAGGGTAATATAAGTTTGTAGACGTATATATCAGCGTAAAGTTCTTCTAAAACTCTATGAATATTATACTGTTAAAGAAATATACTTTATTAGAAAGAACAAAGTTCGTTTTTTTGAGCCGTCAGACACTCCAGACTTTTGTCGGCAATACCACGTCGCTGTTGGTCTTCTTCTTGGGCTGAAAGATGGCTGGCAGATGATCCGCTTCTAGAGCTCCGGATGAATTAATCATAAATAAAGGAAAATCAGGAGCTTAAAAAAAAAATGTATAACTTTTGCGAAAACTTAAATACTGTTTGTCCATGAATGATATTGAAGGAAGTAAACATTGCTGAACTGCTGAAGATTATGATAAATTTAGAAAACTGGTCGATGGAAGGTTTCAGCATCAAATGGAAATCACTGGGGAAAGCGGGTTGAGGAGGCCAAAGCTCAGAAATGGGCCGTAGTGCCGATTATTATTATACTAATAGCTATATTTACTAGTTTACATTTTGCACATATCATAATTACATCTGAATAAATTGTAACTCGATATCGATTCGGTCAAACCTTACAGATAAAAAGTATTTCAAAACCACTCTTGCCAATAGAAGCATTAATTTTTGTCACCTTTCCTCCATTTCAATCATTAACTACTTACCATGTGTAGTGCAATTATTTTTAGGCACGCAGTTTACCTTTTTCGTAGATGTTACGAACTTATGTCAGTGAATAAAGTAAAAGAAGAGACAGCTTTCTACAGTTTTTACTCTATGAAGAGCCAAAAGCGAAGTTGGAACTTTGGTGCAACATAAGAAAGAGGAAGAAAAGTAATGTTAAAGAACTAAATGAGATTGTCGTCTCCCACCCTACTCGTAAAGAAGACTGATTCTTGTCATTATGGAGGCGAAAAAGTTCTACTGAAGACTACGGTTCGCCCTCCCATGACGGCCAGTAAAGTAGAGCGCTGTTTCACTTGTCTGCGAAGAATTAATTACATCATATTGGCCAGCAGATTCCACTAAAGCTGAGCACAAATTTTCATAAATAAAATTTATTGTTCCTTTATCAAAAGCAATAGATATTCTGCGCTATCCCAGGCAACCACCTTAACTGGATGTTTGGGGCCATTATCGCATAGTGCGCTTACATCTCTATTTATTTCACAGTCTAAAGTAACTATAACTGGAAAGTGTTCCGATCTGGATTCAATACTGAAAACCTCCAAATCCTTTATTTCTGCTAAATGGTGACCGTCAATTCTGACCTAAAACACTCTGCCCTTGTGGACTAACATAAGTGAATTGAGAAAGCGTATTATGAAGCGCTCTTCCGGGAGGAAATATCTTTCTCTTCCATAGCTAGCCGCATTCCTTTCTACTGTTGTTATCTTTTAATGTTACAAAACGATGAACTTTGATCACCTCACTGACCACACTAAAGTTAACATTTTTAATAAAATTATAAGTTATGTTAATTACTGTAAAACTAATAATCGTAAAAACACAAAAAAATCACAGAATTTTAAACACAATTTAAATAAAAAGTCTGCAAAGTTGCATAAAAAAATTCACGAAAAAACTTTAAAGCGCATACAAAGGCCAAACAACAAATTAGATGTGTTCTCATAGAATGCTCACTAGTCACTCTGTAATGTTTGGAACTTTTTTAAGAAAATTCAATTATTGGAATATGGGATGGTGGGCTGTGTCATTTCTTTATACTGTGCTGTTATATCACCAGTTTATTATTAATAAGGATTCAATATGTTACTAAAATTACCAATTAAAAGAAACTCGTTTGGTCGGAAGTACCGAGAACATTGAATAGATATTTTTATTTTTTTGCGATTTTTTTTAAAATGGTTTTTGGAAGTAATGGAAAATGATTTTCTTACGACTTGTAATACAGATTGTGTACGTGTAATCTATTCCTTTTATTGTAAGCATTTCCCAAGAAACTTTGATTTAGTTATATTCTTAGGGAGAGTTTAAGTTTAGCTCTCCTTTGAAGTGCCGTTTCAGATTTTGTATGTTAAAATTCTTTTACTAACACTTTGTCTAACAGAAATTTCGGATAGGAAGAATTTCAATCTGATACAAGTACTACTTATACAGACTGGTTTTTTAGAGTTTTCTGAAATTTTCTAGGCTATCGCCAACAGGGTTTCAATTCGTCTTGGTTATTTGTATTGCACATGCCAGGTTTCACTAGTTAGGAACTTTTTCAGAAAACATAATTTTAGGGAAACTTTAGTCATCATGCTTCCTGCAATAGTTCTTATAGTTACTATTTACCATTTTTAAGATAACTATCTTTTCTGTAGAAATTTGAAGTTTCAAGAAAACATAATTACTAAATTGTAAAAAGAGAAAAACGAGTGTGTACGCACCACATTCCTAAAGTAGTTAGCCAAACTCTCCTGATTTTCTATAATCTAATCAACTTTGTCTTTTTTAAAATCACACCAATGTAATCCCTCAATAGATTTCGGCTTCTCTCAAAATTATTTCTAAAAATAAGAATTATTTGTGGATTATAACAAAAGAAACTTTTAACCCTCACAGCGATGGTAAGGAAAATCAATAAGTAAACAGCACTATTAATTTTATTTAAACAAATTTGATTTTATTAAAATTTGTTTATTTATTTTTTTAACAAAAAGAGTAGATTATATGTCAGTTTTTCCAAATAATTTTTCACCCTCACCATAATGCCAAAGTTTTTTTAAGATTCCTTGCCTTTTATCATCATACAAAAAAAATAATAATAATAATAAATAAATAAAAAACACAAAAATATACCAGGCTGAATAATATTGCCATTATATCATTGAACTTGACTTTTTTTCTACCATATTAATTTAATTTAATAAAACTAGTTTACTACACTACGTTTGATAAGTTTTAATTTTCCTCATATCAGCAAATATAATGCTTTTATCAAACAGTTTAGTTTTTTTTAACTATTCAACCAGTTCTGTTATAAGCTTATAAAATTACACAAATAAATAAACGAAAAATCAATTTATTTTTATACGTTGCTTTTATAAAATATTCTTAAAAAAAAAATAAAAAAATAACGGTCCTGATTAAGACATGTTCGTCAAAAGATGGAATTATTATTAGTTTGTATAGTTTTAGCAAACCCTAATATTTAAAGAGAAAATTATCTTAATTAGCTATTTTATTTTAGCTACAAATTTTATCATTATAATTCAATGAAACACTATGATCTGTTATGAACAAACTTTTCTTTCAAATTTTGAACTCTATCGAAATTTGCTTCCAGTTTGAACAAATAAAATCCATTTCATCACTTATATTTTAAATTCGATTATACTTCATTCCGAAGACTATCTTGACAAACAAAATTTATAATTGGCATTATGGTTATGGTGTAGTTTTATTTGATAAATCTTATGGAAATAAAAAAACTTGGCAGTTTTACTTTTATGTATTCTCAGAACACTTAAAAAAATCATTTTCCACAAATTTATTGTCAACTACGATATGTGAACTAAGGTGACTTCTTAAAAAAAGAAAAAAAGTATGAAACAAAAGCTTTTTTTGAACAATTTTACATGGGTTTAGAGATGATAGACCTATTTGTTATGTTGCTTTACTGAGAAAACGCCTCATTAAGATCAACTAAAGCGTTTACATCTTTTTTTATTGTACTAGTGCCAATTGAGAGGTACGAAGCTTGAAATCAGAGTGCAATTTGGAGCTGATCGGTTAATAGTATCCTAGGTAGGTCTCTTGGTTTCAAAGATAAGCTGACGGAGGTTTCTCTTGAGCTGATAGGACCAAATTATCATGATTAAAATTTGAAAGGTGACTAATTATTGCTAATAATTTGCCCTAGTTTTTTTGTAGTGACCGTTCGGAAATGGACCAAGCTCAATTCAGAAAAAAAGAAAAGTCAAGGCAGTCCCAAAATCAACGCAACCAACATACATGGGAGGAACCTTTAATGAGACCTGAACCCTACAGTTGCACTTCAAATGCACATGACGCGATTATTTTAAAAAACGATATGATTTCTCCGCCTCCAAGAACAGCTAGATTCTATCTTTCAAACAGTACAGTGAAACCAAAAACTTGAATACTGATTTCATCACAGCCCAATTAGCATCAAAAAGGATTTCGAACCCTTGAAAGATTTGATACAAACATCATAACCTTCTCAAAATACGGTCATTTTTGCAGCATAACGGCCCACCCGGAAATCTTACGTTTTCTAATCCAATACATATTTTAGAAGAAAAATGGACAAAATCACTATAATTAATAAGTTTGAGCTTGAATTTTCACCATGTTAATGATATTTTAAAAGACAAATTTTTTAGCTTTTATTTAAAATAACAATAATATATACACATAAAACCCAGAAACTTTAAACATTCAAAAGAGAAATAAATAAGTAATAATATGGTTAAGTGTAAACACAAACTTTTTTTCTTCTTTATTATCTTTACACATGTGAACACGATTTAACTGAAAATAATTGCCTAAATGAGGATTGTTCAAGAATTTATTCTATTTAAATAATAAAATCTGCTTTTTAAAAATTTATACCTATACATCTAATTAACTATTTTAAAATTTTTGTTATATTTAACGCTAAAATGTATTTAATCAAGAGTTCGAAGCAACATTAACTTTATGTATGTCGTTATATATCTCAGTTATTTATAATTTTTCCTTCCCCATATAATAGTTTGAAAGGTAAACGTGAGAGATCTTTTGAACGATATTGGAAATCTAGAATGAGCAAAACTTCGCATTTTAGATTACGAAATGGATAAATTTTCTCAAAATATTTTAGAGTACATTAAAAGAATAGAATCAATATTGGTAAAGCAGACCCAAAATATTTCGATAAAAAGGAGCCCTAATCTAAATTGAATGAAGGAAGATAGATTAGAAGTAGAAATAGAGCATTAAAAGTGTGTACCAGTTTTTTATGACAATTGTATCCAGTTTACTGCAGCAGAAATTTTGAAAGGACGACCCGTAGAAACTTCGATCTTCAGTCTAATCTTTCTGAGTATCGTATAGTAAAAAAAAACAAAAAACGAGAGGTCCAGGTCGTAAAAATGTTTATTTTTTAAGCTTAGATCAGCAGATATACTCGAGACAACCTATGTTTCTGCAGATAATAAGCGCTAATGACCAACAAAGTTGGTGAAGCTCCGACAAAAAGGCCTTTCCTCTCGTAATGGACAAGTAGTCTTTACAAATCAAAGATGGAGCTGTTACTTGCAAGGGCATCTTCTGTACGAACTTGGAAGCGAGGAAACTAAGAAAAGAAAAGCTGCAAGCAACAACCTACACTCGAAATAAATTTTTGAAGAAGCAGAGGAATCTTGCATCCTCAAAGAAAGATTGGGTTACATAATAACATTCTTCATGCTGTTATTACCACATTAAAAGAATTAAATTCAAACTGGTGGTCAACAACTATTGAAGAATATACCCACTGGAAGAAGGAGAGGTCGCCCACGAAGAAGGTGGATTTAGAGAATAAAAAAAAGGAGGAAAATGTTTCTTCCAAAAATATTTTCGTAGCCACTAAAAGTCTGTCAGCTCACAACAGCTTCATATTCCATAAGGTTCTTCGTACTACAAAACTTCTTAAACCTTCTGAAGGAGCTGAGATGATCTCTTCTTGATTTAAGCCTCAAATAGTCTCAACTATTATGAAACGAACTTGGACTTCCTTTTTATACTCCCAGCACGTGATCCAGGTCTTCTAGTGCCACTTCCTGTCTTTCTGTATCGCTGTACAATCATTAGATCAATTAAACACCTTTAGGGTAGCGCAACATTCTGTCACGGGCAAGTTTCACAAGTGTTGTTCTTTGAGAGCTTTAACAAAGACCATGATGTCCCAGATGTTATCGGGTCAATAAAAAACAGTAGTTGTGCGTCCGCGAGGAACTAGTCAAGCACCCATAATGGCAGAGGACACTTTTGCTCAGTACAGCACTTCAATCCATTATATACTTGGCTCTTGTGTTTCCTCAACACAAGTCTACAGAAGACTTCGCTCACTATGGGTCTTCTAATCCACTATTAACCTGCTTAAAGCAAGTCTGCCATCCGTATTTGCCAGAGGTCCCCTCATGAACAAAAATTGCTTTAATTTAGATAAATTGATAGAAATTTAGAGAAGTGAGAGAAATCTTCATTACACCAGATTTGCTAAAAAACTTCGGACTTAAAAACTCATTTTTTCATAGCTCTAGTGAGGTTTTTTAGAACAGCTCAAAAATCGTTTCCTCTTTTTTTTAACGATAACAAAATAACAAATCTGATTCTTTTTAACCATTATAATTTATAAAACAAATAATCACGCTAATTTGTTTTAAAATCAACTATATTTTAAATAAAAATCACTTACAACAATTTCAATCAATTTCTCATGAATTAATCAATAAATTTAAAAATCATGACATAAGTTTTGAACAAATAAAAAATTTGCGTGATATTATCGCACTACCAAACTATCAAGTGATTTTGGCGCATGAGTGTCTGTCTAAAGGCTTTGGAAAGCTTTTTAATTTATAGCACTTTAAGCCAGCGTCTACGTTATGTCGATGAACGAGTGTTCACGTCAGGGATAAGCTGTAGAAATTAGCCCTCAGGCTCAAAGAAGTCTTTAAAATGCATATAAGTGCCTCTGGTACACAAATTGGACAACTGAGCTGTTTCAGACACTTGCGGAATCTTAATAAATAATGGATTTATGCCCGATAAAGGTTTGCCGGGGAACTTTCCAACATTATTTAAATTCTTTGAATAATTGATGAAAAGGGAAGACATATGCGGGTATTCAATTGCTGAAAACAGCCAATGGGCCTTTAAAAGCAGCACTAACTGTCCAATGAACAACTGACGTTACAAAACATTAATTTTCTTTTGATTTTATGGAAATTATTAATTCTAGTCCAGTTCAGAGACCAAGCTGGAATGTGTACCATGGTTTGACCTCGTTTAGTCGGATACAAATTAATAACGCCCACATAAACCTCCGACAAAAAAAACATTTATTTCCTTCTAATGGACCCAGAGAATCCATGTTTTTGTTGACCCTAAAGGCTTTTTTCAACCCAAATTTTAGAGAAAATACTTAGAATAATTGCAACCAAGCGGGGAATTATTAAATACCCACTATCTTATCCCACTTAACTTAAATATAAGCTTTTTATTTTTTTATTAGTCGCCACTCTATTAAACTCACAAGATTTATTCGGTAGTGTCAGATTCCCTTTGTTAATGTTAGCTTTTTCGCTTGGATCTGAGTAATGTTATGTGGGCTTCTTTAAGGGCAAACTCTGTGCTAAAATTGCAAGGCTATCTGGAAGAATAAAGTAAATAAATAAATAAATAAAAAAGTATTTTAATAGGTGAATTTCTAAGGCATCGATGGCCTGTAAATTATTGCGATTAGGAGCTCATATTCAAAATTTTAAACTAGCCCACAATAAACCCCGCAAAAAGACTCGATACCCTCCGTGAGCAGAATTTGAAACCTTTCTGAGTGTCCTAATTTTGTCCAGCTAAGCTTTTCAAAGGGAACAAATTAAATAAAAATGTCTAGTTTAACGGCATGACAGTCTGGAGAAGTAAAAAAACAAAACACAAAGCAAATTTGAAATTTAAAAGAAATTTCAATTAAATAACTTTTTTTTAATAAAAAAAAAAGATCTCCCACATTATTGTGTATCGGGCTTTATTTACTTATTTCTTTTGATTTAATTACTTTTCAATAATTTAATTTCATTAATAAACTACAATTTAAATTTCTTTTTTCACAACTTTTACTTATTTATATCATCAACTAGTTTGCCACTAAAAATAACAATTATGTGAAACCATGCGCACTACATTTTTTAAATTTTCATATACAACTATTTATTTTTTTAAGTCCACATTTTTTTGCACCCCTAAGTCTAAAAACAAAAAAAATAAATAAATAAAATAAACATTATAATAATACACAGGTATGAAAAACATTCTGCTATTTTAGGTCTTTTTTCAAAACTAATATTTAACTTTGAACCACATAACTATTTTTTTTTTTAATCACTAAATAACTGGGGCATCTTTTTTTAATTTATTAAACACTATTTTTTAATACAATTTAACTGCTTTACATTTTTTTTATTTGGCTTGAATTGTGCGAGCGCTTCTAATAACAAAAAATAAAAAAAAAAATTAAAAATTAAAATAAGAACATTTTATTTATTTATTCTTCTTTTTTTTATGTAAATTTATTATTTTATGTTTTTGTTGTCTAAAAAAAATTAATAGTAAGTTTCTTGTTCAAGCCAGCCACCTGGGTTACGTCTTAGGTAAAATCTACGCACTTCATCGTACACAAAGATGGAAATACAGAATGGTATTGCTGGCAACCACCATACGAATCTGTGAACAGTAAAAACATTAAATTAAAAATCTGGCTTGAACATCTAAAAAAAATAATAAAAAAATTTAAATTTAATTTAGAGTTTAATGGCTTTGAACGTCTTTTACAACCTCCATATTTACAGTTCATCAATCAAGATTTACGTTCATCCAACTTCTATTTATTTCACAGTTTCTTCGAAAATTTAATAAACTAATCAAAGTTGAGCAAGTTTTTTTTAAGAAGCATCAGTTTGGAACAAAACAGCTGGAAAATTTGTGACTTACAATAGCGTCTTTATTTGTTTGCAAATTCCCTTTGTAAGTACTTACTTTAGTGGATACATCCTCAAACCTTTGTCCATGCCTGGAGTATAAGATAGGAATGCGGCAAGTGCAGTTTCAAATACTAATCCAAAATTAAGTGCCCAATTTCTGAAATTGAATTAAAAAAAAAGGTTAAATTTACGCAGCAATTTATTAAATTTTATGTGTTGACGTTCGGTCAAATAAAATTACAAATTATATGTTAAATGCCAATATTTCGACAAACAGGTTAGTCTTTTGCGTGGCCTAAAACCAGTATGCTTTTTACTTTTATTACGTTTATGCAATCGAAAAAATATAAGAACAATACCCTTAAAAAATGCCTCAACAGTTTCATCACAAAAATATTACAAAATAGAATTTTATTTAGAATGTACTCTGTTGTTTATGATTTCTCTGCTGTTTATAAAACATGTAGTTTACAAACTTCAACTTATAAGCTTCTATTTAAACGGAATAACAGAAATGAATTATGTATTTCATTTAAAATAATTTTTATTCAATTTTAATTCATCATGACTGATAAAGTAAGAAAAAATTCTGGCGGCAATTGACTTTAGAAAATTTGCATTGACAAGAACTCTACTAAGATCGATAAATTATCCGCAACCACTTATTCAGAGATTTTGGCATCCCTTCGGGTATCCCATTTAAAAAAAAAAAAAATAAAAAAAAACATATTGGTTAATGTTGGCAATAAAACATATTTCTTAAAACTAAAACAAAAATAATATAACTCAATCAAGATTGAGATCTAGAGATAACTGAATGAATCAGTTTCTGTTTCAAATTATGGACATTTTCCTGGCTTCTGGAACCTTAGTCTAAGCCTACCTATCTTCATGCCTCGAATAAAACACATGACAAGCACAATCTCAGTCAAGTACATGACTAAATCACAACTTTTATTTTTCCTTAACGAGATTTACTCACCTCATGCCTTGGTGTAGGATAGAGTTACGCCTGGTCTTACAAATGATCAAGTCAGCCCACTGCACCACAACGATGGACACGAAGAAAGCTGTGTGGCAGGTATATTCCAATGCTTTGCGGTCCCGATACGTCTGCAAATTTGAGAATTATAAACTTTCTTTCATATTATAAACATGAACTACAAATAACAGAATTTCTATTTTGAATAAACATTCAACCACTGCATTTTACAAGTCATTTGATTACTCTTACCCTACTCAGTCACAATAAAGTAGGCACAATTATGAACTTTCCTTTAACATTAAATCATGCAGATTTTATACTTTGATTTTTAGTATGGAAATACATACTAAAGGCGTGCAGATACGAAAAGTGGTTTTAATGCACAGATTTGGGTGCGTGTTTGTGGTCAACATAATAACTAAAAAATTAATGCGCAGAACGTTCAAATTCGAGCCATTAAATCATGCCTCTGAAGCGTCGGGTGTCCAGCTCTCAACCCAGTTCATCCCTATTTACAGATCGTCCATCTCATCCATTTTCCATCCATCACATACCGCCCATTTTCTTTAGATTGGCCTTTTTTAACAACTTTTTTCACATCATCCCTCCAAAGAAAGTATTGGTCTACTTCACCACACTAATTAACCTACTTAGCTCCTTCCGGTTAAGGTAGAGAAACATGTTCCGGTTTACGATCATAAGCACCTTTTGACGTGACCGCCCATCTTAATGTATTTCTTCTCATTGCATCTGCATTATCTTACCTGCACTTTATGCTGTTCAGCAGCATATCTTCTCTAACGACTTGCCGATACACCTATATCTTGACGTTACTAATTAATTGCAACCTATGTCCACAAACAGTACAATGTCATCTTCGAAAACTAAGGACAAGACATCAACTGGATGCATTTTCCAATTAGTAATATCTGTGTACTGTGTCATTAGCTATAAAACTTGAAGCCGCTGTGATCACAAAATTTAATTTTTTTTTTGTAACAGCCCTTGTCATACCTAAAATATTAGGATTTCAGGCACATGAAAAATCGTTTGAATCAGATCATTCGACTTTTCACTACCTCCAATTCCTCCTATATGGCTCGCATAGAATCTACGCAGCTTAGAATTAACTTGATGTGCAGTATCTTTTGAACTGATTTCAGAAGCATGCTTAAAGTTATACTTCCATAAAAAATATTAATTGATACACACCCATTCTTGGCCATAGGAATCAGTCAAATCGTTTACAGCTTTTGAATCCCACTGTTTTCTAATGCCAAAGAGTTTCATCGGCAGGAAACCATTTTCAGCCATAATTACAAAATATACAAAAAATCCGGCCGCAGCTTGGATCATACCAATCTGTCCGTATGCCATGGATATCAACCTGTAACAGAAGTGATTTATTATTGAAAAAATTATTTATCTATTTGATCTATAACACTTAAATTCTAATAATTTTTTTTTTCTGGATACCTAAAATTCATTATAAGTTAAAAGATAAATTGAAAACTAAAAAAGTGGGCAAGGAAGAGTAATTCGCAAAATTTGCCATATCTCGATTACTAAAAATAAACTTTTGATTCACAATACTGCAGCTGACTAAGAGCTTTGCAGCTAGTTGACACCACATTCGCAGAATGATGTCGATAATAAACTAAAAATAGTAACCTAAAACAAGAAAGAGAAAATTCGAAACTTTGAGCCAAGGGAAACCAATGTTTTGAAAGAGTTTTTGAGTTTAAATACCTGGGCTTTGTAAAGAATAACACAGAGGTCAATAAAATATATCTAACACTTTGGCGGCTGGAATTAGAAACTGCGGCATTTCAGTCGTCAAAAAGCAAAAACCTGTCTAAGAAAGCAAAAATTGACATAAAAACCAATGATTAGATCGGTTGAATTTTATAGTACAGAGATTTGTACTTTGAGTAGCTAATGAACTCAAATGTTGGAACTGCAAGAGAAGAAGGTTTTGTCTGCTATCTGCAGACCGATTGTGGAGAATGATGTTCGGGAAAAGGAATAATAGAGAATTTAAAGAACTTGAAGAAATTAAAAAAGAGTTGGCATTTTCAAGGTTGCCCTGCATGGCCATCTCTATCAAATGAGGAGAGTCAAGCATTCCATGACTGAAATGTGAGGGGCTTCCTGAAAATAAATGACACCAAAATAAGGCCAAAACCCACGTGGGCGCATGACGTACAAGAAGACCTGCGTTTGTTCGGCATTATACGATAGAAAAGGAAGACATCAAGATTCGTGGTCGCTGAGAAGATCAAAGTTCTATCAAACCATGTCATGACGTAAGAAAAAAGAAACTTACCCGAATCCACCCAGACTTTCTTATTTTCTAAAATTCTGAACTGTGCTTTATTTTATTAAATTCTTCAACACTTACACTTTTCAAGTAAGTTTGAAAAATACAATTTCATTCAGAAAAATAGATGAGTAATATTTGAATGACGTATCTGAATTTAAAAACTTATTGTATACATAACGAAAATCTTGCTGACACAAAGTTGTCAGCTCTTCTATAGTCTTAAATAAATTTAATATAAAACTTGACAGGCAAACAAAACAAATCTTCTAAGCTCATTTACAAAAGTAGCTTTTTTTCCCTTCAAATTAACTTGTTACAATCGAAATTGTCACGAATTTGGTTGTGCCCTATAACTATACCCTATATGGCAGCGTTTGCCTAACATGTTTTTCTAAGTGGTGTACTCCTATTCCTCACACATTTTAATAATGGACATTCTCAGAAAAGCTTTTCGAAAGTCAGACACTCCTATGCTTACCATACAAAAAACACTCACAATATTGCTACAACAAAGGTTGATTTTATACCAGTCAAACTTGTCTTTGGGCTTCACGCTATTTCATCCATCTTCCCGGAGTGATTTCGGAGTTGATCTAGGTATGTGCTTAAAAGGATTTTGATCACACAATCATCCTAACTGAGTCCCAGTCTTTAACTATAAAAATACTTAATGAACCAAACCTAATTCCTGATGTACAGACTGGTTTAAAATCAACCGTCAAATTTTAATTTTAATTAGAACTCATAAGTTTAAGAATAAGTTTCGGAAACTTGTACTCACACAAAACTAATAAGGGAATTATTTTGTAACGCAAAAAAAAGATACTTACCACAAATTCTGGTTGTAAAATATTTAGCCCCAGGATTTTTAATAAAAAAAAAAAGGAACATGCTTGAAATATAGAACTTTGAAATTAAAAAATAAAAATGAAATATACAGGCCCAGAACTTTCGGAATAAAGAAGATCGTTGAACTTCAACTAAAACAAAGAAACCTCCTCTGTAGTAGAGTTGCACATTCAGCTCACATATTTTCTTCAAATTCGAAATTATAGAAATGCTTTAATATCCTTTAATATCATACAGGAGGTACTTAAGGTTACAGGCCCCTTATGTATTATGTAAACAATGGATTTGCATATTGTACTGACAAGAGGTACTTTGAGGTACACTTGGGCTGGAGATGTTAATATAATAAAGGTGGTAGATCTACGCACAGAGACAATTGTTACTTCAGGGGGAGCCTAAGATTGTAGTTCTTATTAATATTATTTATTTTGAAGATGTGAGGAGGCCAAGGTCTTATTAGTTGGTTTGTAGCGCCTTAGTTGAAGAAGATTATAGATCTCCACACTACACTGACTGTTGCACTTTAGACCTGATACGTAACACTGCAGTTCCTCTTAATGTATATGTAGATTTGTACAATGTACTGATCTAGTGGTTTTAGAGGCAAGCTAAAAATTGCATTCCTCCTTAATATTATAGGTGGTAGGATAGTACACATGTACTGATTTGGGGCATTTTAGGAGCATGCTGATGTATCCTAAGAACTCCCCCTATAAGTCGTAATTGGTCTCAAATGTTTGTATTCCTACAAGATATCCTGAGATGCTCACTCCTTATCAGGTCCTTGTTCGATCAGTACAGAAAAACATAGCGCCACTGTGTCCTGAGTAAACATTAGAGGTTAATAAAGCAGATATAATTAAAAGAAATCACAAACTTTCCAATATTATTTCTAAGGAAAATTTATTAGCAAGGGAAATTAAAATAAACAAAACTTGAAATCAGGCAAATAAACTCTTGAATATCATTCTTTAAAGACAGGAGACACAATAAATTAAACAGTTTATTCATAATGTCATCGGAGTTGCAAAATATCTGGTATGAACAGTCACAGAAATTTCTCTTACTGATATGTAGAGCTCTAATTTATGAATGTTCGTATTTGAAGAACAAAATTGGTATTTATATTAAACAGGATTACCACAATAAAACTGTATTTATGTGAGAGAAATGTGACATGACAACTTTTCTCGGACCCTTTTCAAATGAGAAAAGTGAGAAATAAAATCCGTGTGAAAGTTATGCCCTACTGCGGTTATAATCAAGTGGCTGTAATGGAGAATGTATGTCTAAACAAATTTTGAATTTGCTTTGAAATCTGGTTTGTTGGGTAAAGGCCTTGGATACACTTCTCTTTCTTTATAAGTGCAGAAACCGCCATTGCATTATAATCTCTCTAGAATCATATTCTTCGTACCTCCGTATTTTATTAGCGACTTATGAGGGCACATCCGTGCCGAAACGTTTGCCGATATTATACACGACGGACTTTTAAGAGCTACACTCAACAAACCAGATATCAGAACATAAAAAGAAGAGAAAAAGATAAAATCCAAAAAGTGGGCCAGACACGTAACAACTACGAAAAACTATAGTTTTTTCCTATTTAGAAATTATTTACGCTTTTCTTTTATCAAAAGATCAAAAATCGTTTACAATTTAAGCCTTCTTTGGTTTGATTCCGAATTTTGCAAACAAGTAGACAAGAAAAGTTTGTTTTAAAAACGATAGATAATTTATTGTGTTTACACTCTGTGGAGAGTACGTTTTAAATTCAAATATTTTCTACAATTAAGGGGCTACAATTCATCGGTTCTCCATTCTACTTGTGAGTAATAACAACCAATTTTGTAACTTTTATTAAATTTTCTTAATGTGAGAAATTTTTTCTTACACTTATTAAAATAATTAATGAACAATTAATTTTAAATAGTCGGATATACCTCACGATGCGTCTAACATTGTGGTTTTTTGATATACGATTGCATGGGATGAAATATCAAAAACAATAATAATTCATAGGACGCCAAAACTCCTTAGGCAGGCTGCTATATCAAAATGTGTATTTGCGGTCAAAATTCAAAAATTGAAATCAGGAATGAAAAACTCTGCGTTGCTGCTTCGTACATTATTCTTAGCACAACGCTTGACCGAAACTCCGAAGAGATCATTATGAAACACTGTGTAATCAGACCACAATTTTAGCAAACATTAGAATAAAGTATATCAAATAGAACGAGATAGTAAGGTTACAGAACAAGGAAAGTTTGTTTTATTCAAGCCAAAATGCAAAATGACAAATGCAAGACAAAGAACAGTTCCAAAAAATTAAACACAAGACTCTTTTTTCTTTTTGAAAATTGTTAAAAGTTAAAAATTAAATAAAAACAAAATACAAATAAATAGTGACCACAGAATTACTGGATTCAGACATCTGTTTTAGATATTACAGTGCATGGAAGCGGAAAAAAATTGTAGGAGAAAAAGTTACACTATAAAGTTAAAAAGAACTCTTAATAAATATCAGTAACGCAACAAAACAAAAATTTTAGTGTATAATCAGATAAAATATAATACAAAAATATTATGCTCTTCCAATGTTGTAAGAAATCTGCATTTCATAAACTCACGACTTTCTTTTACTGTAAGTTTTTTGCCAAATCGTTGCAAACCTAAAGATAAATGTTCAGTAAACATAAAACTCCAGAGTAAGAGATCATGATCAAAACCTAAGTATCAGCTGCAGTCGGGATACCTATACGGAATACCAATTTTGCCCTTCCTTGAATTTTAAATTTTGGAGATATTTTGTTCGTAACACGTAGACCGTACTCTAATAAAAATATTTTACAAATTAATTACTATGTTTCAAGATATATTATGAGAATTTACGCGACTTCTGAAAAAACAAACAAATCAACGCACAGCTGCTGAACCTATACAGTGCACTGATGAAATCGAAGAAAAATATAACCTAGATTCCCCACCTACCGTATCCAAAATTTAATAGTGGTGATAGTGATAGAAAGGAGCAGGGCGGCGATTGTATGAAAATGAGGCTTTATGGGAAACTGTCGAATTAAATCCAACCGCATTGCTGCAGAACTGGCAGTGAGTGAGTAGAACCATCTTTATAGGGCCATTATCATACCACGGGAACGGTAAAGGTAATATGAGATAAAGGATGATATGATGATGATGATGCATGAACTTACACTTCAACAGCCGTTAGGATAAATATTTCACGTAAATTTATCAACTAATTTTAAAAATCCTTTTGACATGTAATTCTGCCAAAGTATAATTACAAGTAATACTAAGTGACACGCCAAAATGCTGAGTCACGTAAAAAAATGGTTGGTTCAGGGTCAAATGTCACTTTTGGTAAATGCAAGAAAGCAATTAAAAATAAATTGTTGTGCTTTTCTACAAAATACTTAAAAAGTAATCAATGAAGAAATCCCATGGATTAACTATTACTATGGATTAACTGCGACTAATTTCCACAGAACTTACTCAAATTGAAGGACTTGATGGACATTGAATTTCTTTCACACCCACCCTTAAATTCAATACCATTTCTTTCTGGGACCATGGAATAATATTTTTACCGAGGAAATTCTAGAACTTCACTGAAGTTGAAAATGAAATTCAAAGGTTTTTTTGTTTATTCCAAATGTAAGGAATGGTATGAGCGTTAAATCTAATAACTGAAAAAAAAACAAGCTTCCAGCTGACATTCAAAACGTGCGTACGTCCAAAAAAAATAATTTTAAACCATTTCAAGAAAGGCGGGGAAAAAAGAAAAAGTAAAGCCACACTTTAAGCTAATGGATTTTGTCCTCTTCGTGAAGGATGCCAACGATGATCTCAAAACGGAATACCTAATTTGGGTTTCTTGCATTTACAGCCCTCCTCGCAGTACTTGAACTTAAAATCAATAAAAAGGAATTGAGAAAACGTTAAATATTTTTCAGTAAAAAAACAGAGCAAAAGGAAGAGCAGAATATAAATTATATTTTTTTTAATAAAGCCAAAGAATTTTTTTTTTTTAAAGCAAAAAGCATAGAGGATTAAGAAAGTTAAAAAAAATATAAAAATGTACTTTTGATGGCTTTAAGGCGCGTAAACATGTTTAGTAATAGCGCCCGGAGCCTTCTTCAGAGCACTGTTCTTCAAAAAGTTATTCTTTGATTTTGATATACAATACTCATCATCAGTGAGCTGTAGAGGCTCCTAGGAAGAGAGAGAGAGAGAGAGAGAGAGAGAGAGAGAGAGAGAAATCCAAGTAGGTAGGACAGCATGGATTCGAACCCAGTATCTCTCTAGGCTGGGCCAAATCCAGCGTACTACCACTCGAGATAATTCCTTCATCCCAATCCTTACAAGATTTTTTTAGGGTTTGCCAAAATTTTAAAACTACCCACCTGCGATTCACCAAATTATCCCTGTAAGGATCTCTCGGTTGACGTTTCATTATATCCGATTCTGGTGCCTCGTACGCCAAAGAGATAGCAGGCATCTTTTGATGTAGCATTTTGCACACACACAATACAAGGTTAGTGTAATTTTTTGTCATTATCATTTTTTTTTTTAAACAAGTCGCGTGGAAATTTTAGTTTTGTAATTTTTTGTTTATGAGCAAAATAAAAATAAATGTATGTAAATTAATTAATTTTAAAAAAAATCAATAGTTTTGTGGTGTGTTAGTTTGTCTCGAAATTAGTAACTCATTCTGGTTGTTTTGGTTTTTTTAATAATGGTTAATTAATTTACTCTTTCAATTTTTATTTTTTTTAGGTTTCCCCCCAAAAGTTATTATTTCTGGCAACTCAATGCAATGAAACATTATATTGTTATGTTATGTTATCTATATATATAAAAATTTCAGCAAGTTACAGTTGCTAGCATATACAGGTGAGGTCCATCTAACAGTAAATATTAAGGTTATTAAAGGTTTAGATTGGCTCTATTGCTCAATGGCCAATTTAAACTTTGGTCTTAAGTGAGAAGTTGACGCTGGCCCTAAACCAGGGAATGCACGATTCATCTGAAGATTGAGATGACATTACAGCAAATTAAAAGCTAGGATGTCTTGGTACTACGAAATGCTATTTAAGGCCGTTTGGGTATTTTTTATTGGGTTCCTGATCCTGTTTTATGCAGATATTATCTGCTTCCCTACAGTGTTGCACGATTATTCTCAGTATCATAGTTAGGGATTGCGTTGTGACTTTCATTTAACGTATCAGCACTTTTGTCATTTCTTCCAACCAACTCCTCCGCTTGGTAATTACGATCTAGAATATTTGACGGAATAAGTGACTTGAACAGTAATTATCAACCATTTCTGTTCACCAACATAATGGGTTATTAATCTGGGATTCAAGATTGTTGCAGTTTATTTGCTTGAACCAAATTTATAATATATTTAAACTCAAATGATTGTTTAATACTATGTATGTAGCATCACTGAAGTGGAAATAAATATTTCCGAAACATAGGAACTTAAAAGTTATTTAAAAAAAAAATTGACTTGATCCTTCCACCGCTAGATAAGTCAAACTAAACTGTAAATATGCGCAGAAAATAGTTAAACTTTTAAGCCTTATTTCTTTTCCTAATCCTCAATAAAAAATAGAAATGAAAAAACGTTTGTCAATTAGACCGTCAACTCGAAACAACTAATTGAAAAAAATAGATGAAAATTGCAAATTGTATTTAGAGCTATTATATCAAATCCACGAAATTCAGTGTTGAACATTTAACTTCACAAGTATTCAAGATTGAAATTATGTTATAGATAATAAAACACAACAATTAAAATGAGATATACAAATTGATGCCAGAAATTTGAAATTATTTAATTTCTATGGCGTAATTATGTTTTTAAAACATTCTTTTTTTGTTAAAAAAAATAAATTTAAACTTAAAGGTCAAAGGGTTTAAAAAAATAAACTAATAATAATTTTAAAAAAAATCAAAAGATATTTTTTATGAGAAGATTTTCTATTATCATGAATTTCATGAAGATTTTTCATTTTAAAATCACGCATGCAACTTTTCCAAAGGGTGTTTACCTTTTTCTCATATTAACGAAAATTATCAGATTTTAATTTTATATTGTAATTTTATTTGTAGGTATTGTTTTTTATTTATTATTATTGGAAGGATATAGATTTGAATAAAAACAAATGCTTTTGAATTCTTTTTTTACGGAGAGCAAAATCCAAAAATTTATTACACTGATTAATTTATTAAACCAAGTTTCAAAGGTACAAAGTTCAATCTAAGCTCAAGCTTAAAAAAGTACAGGTTGTCAAAATAAAATAAAATTTCCAAAACGTATTACCAAAATGGTAAATTTAAGACTTTTTTGAGGATCTATGCAGCTTGTTCTAAACCATGTCGTTAAAAAATTAACAGAAATCAAAACAAAGAAATATTGGACTGGAGTATTGCTCATCGTTAACCTCTAATGTAAACAAAGTAAAAAAATATAATTTTTTATAAGTTTTTAGCCCTGAAAATGACCTAGTCCCTAGGTCGAAAGCTTGAGAAAAAATTAAACATGACTGAAATTGGTAAGAATCTTTCTTCCTTTTAAAAAGCTGGAGTTATTTAAATTGAAAGGCAGACCTCACGCAGAAGCGAAATTCCCAAGGTAATCTAGACTACAAGTTCTGTGATGTCAAGATTAAATTATGAAGGCACTGAGAAATATTTATTTATAGTGTTAAGAAATGTCAGCCCATCTCAAACTTCCATAAATTGAGGAGAAAACTATACGAGTTAACTATACGAAAACAATACTAGGATACTAAGAAACACAAAGACCAGCTCAAGGGCCGTAAGCAATGCCAAATGAATTAATGAATTTCACGCATGAACCACCGAAAAAGGCTCAAGATGGGGCACGGGTACTAAAAATTGGCGACACATGTCTGAATTGGAATATTTTTTACACGTCTGAATTGAATCCTCTCACTGCAATAATCGCGTTTTAAATTACCAAATTTGTATCTGACATTGAACTTTACTGAACGTTCAGACACTTCAAAACCGGGCGTTGTAGTACGCGGATTACCTACGCAATGCTAAATGAAACTAAATGAAATTGTAGCTCAACCCCAGCAAAATCACCATCTCGAACTCCGTTAGCTATCCTAATAAAAGTCATTTTGAGACATGAAGCTCGCTATCAACTAAGCTAACAGGTAAAGATGAGTCTAAAATAGAAGTAATAACTCATGTGAGTATTTTTAGGAAACCTAACGTTTCGAACAGTGTTGCAGTAGATTGATATCAAAGATTACATAGAGCCATTGCAATGCATGACATAGAACCTCTGTAGGAACTTCAAAATACCGTTGCTGTAGAAGCTGTATAGAAATTTAATTCCTTTTGAGATTTTTTAAATATTTTTATAATTAGAAAAGTTTGTGTTTTGTATTTTTGAAATCGATCCTAATTTAAACAATTTAATAAATTTCCGGATTTACTTCTATAAAAAAGTCAAAGTACATTTGTTTTATTAGAAATATTTTTAATTAAACTAGAAAATAAAAATGATGACAATAAAATGGAAGAGGATTTAAAGCCAAACAAAATTTAAAAAATCGAAAAAATGAAAAGAACAAAAATAATTAAAAAACTGAACAAAGCAACAGTGCAAATGCTGTATCCACATTGACTGAACACAAGTTTTGAGTGCAAAACAGTTCTTTCTTTTTTTCATTACTTATTTGTTCAATTATTATGTTATTGTGTCTATTTTAAATTTTACTTACCTTATTTTAATTTTATTATGAGTGTACTTTGGTTTACTATAAAGAAAATGCTATATACGTATAGATTTAAAAGATTTTAATTGTCCGGTTGCTGTGATAATATTCGCACGAGATAAAGAAATACATTATATATATAATACATATTATATATAAATGTTCCAATGAAAATGATACTATTAAAGAAAAGTTTGTCTTGTGTCTTCGGATGCGTAAGGTTACTACTACTAGTCTTACGCTTTTCTTTAAATTTGGAATTTGGTTTCATATTTTATTCTTATTGATGTTTTGCAGGTGATGATGAGAACACATTATAATGAAATGGCTCTTCAGAGAGGAACCTTTCGCTAGACTTTCTTCGAAAACTCTCTTAAATATTTTCTTGGTAAAAAATTTAAAATAAAGTTATAGATCCACATGTTGTTATCTAGGTACAAAGTTAAAAAAAAATGCGAAAAGTTTTTTTAAAAATCTTTAAAAAGCTGAAAAATCGATTCTGGAAAAAAGACATTTCCGGAAAGGTAATTTTGTTCAAAAGCTTACTTTAGGGTCAGTACACTGACTACAAAACTAATTTCAAACAAAAACTATCTCAAGAGTGTTAAGAGAAAGTTTTATTACTTATTACAGCACTAAGTAAACTTTACTTACATCACAGGACAAGAGACAGTTTTAGAAATGACTTCATTCACATCTAAACTTCTCAAAACATTTGTTATTTCTAAAATAAACTCAACTCCTGAAAATTTGAGACAAAAATTTTTGAGAAAAAAAAAACCTCTCAACCTAATGTTTAGCTACGATTTTCAAAAAATTAGCTTACAATGGCTTATCACTTTTATTGGATGCACAACGACTTTGGTTATATTGTTTTTAATGATGCTGTATGGTAAAATTTTTCTTGTTCAATTATAGTACATGGTTGCACCAACCTAAATAAACTAACTATGAGAATGGTTTAAAAGGTACAATATTTTTTTTTTTAGTTTAAAGCGGAAAATACTATGATTTTTCTAAGAAATCTGCTAAGGAAAAAGTAGTTGTAAATTTGTCCGCATTTACTAATTACATTACTTTTCTAGTTATTTCTAGAGCCAATTCAGTAAGTAGATGAAAATGGTTGCAAGCTTCTACAAATTGGATTACGGACTTTTAGGTTCAAAACGTATATGTGTATGCAAAGGAAAAAGTAAATTCATTCAAAAATTGCGAGACTAGAAAGGTTATTTTTATTTGTTAATTTTATATTTTAAAGAAGATATTATTATTACTATTATTAAAGGTGTCTAAGGGCGTGGGACCTAAGCCTAATGCCTTATCTTCCAAATTACTAATTCTTCTCCCTAAACCCTAAAGGTAGTCTACCGAGAAATAGCCTTCAGGTCTGCCTATAATATACCGAATTTTCTTAAGGTCTAAATACTTTGAAAGTATGTCTCTCACGCGAATACCAATCCGTGAAAGCAAAATGGGAACACTGACCTAGGTAGTGATACATTTTCCCAACTCTCTAGTCGCAAATCCGATACCCATTACTGACCGTCCTTCTTAATTTGGGCAAATGGCTAGCCATCTAATCTTAATAGATGCAGTGAAAGGGGAAGAAATGTTTTTTCGATTCCCCCATGATCAAATTCTTACTTAATTTCTCTACCACAAAATGCTTCGTGACAGCTACCGCTGGATCAGGACCACAGAACAGTATTTAGGCTCCTATTTTAGAGAATTCAACCGCTCCTTTTTGCAGCACCTTGTTCAGGTACCTAGAGAACCTTCACATTATTCTTGTGAGTAAGGCCTCTGACTCTTCTCCCACATTCTCCCACTATTATGGAACTGAAATACAGGACTTGCTCAAAACCTTAACTGAAACAATAAGTCCCACTCTATTTTGGTAGGCATTAGCCACACCTCTACAAATTAATAAATAACGAAAAAATGTCGATATTTGTAGTTCCAACATTCGTGGCTGGAATCTCGTCACTCGAAATGTTAACTTCGTACCTAACTACGAATAAATACTGAAGGTTTAATTTCTGGAAAAAAGGTTCAATTATGTTATTCTTAAATAACGTGTATTCGGACAAAGAATCACGATAATTTTTTTTTTAACATCTGGTTGGATTCGCAATGCTAGTAGATATTATCCATGATTTCTTCCGCTATACGAATAATTTCATACTAACTGGATTTTTATAGCATTTTAATTCATCTTCATATATGTATACGTTTACCGAAATTGTGTAGAGAAAATTCGACTTCTACTAATTAAGCCACAGCTACTTTTGAAAAGTTTTATAAGCGGAAGTCAAATTTTCTGTTCACAATTCTCGTGAATCTCTGAAGATGGACGAAAATCCAAAACCGGTCAGAACAAAAAGAAAGAAGTATGTTATGGTGGCCGTAATCATCATGAAAAAATTAATTTGCAGGATTTCGAAAAACGTCTCTAACAACCTTACTGAAAGGCCCTGAGTAATTTAAGCTGAAATATCTATTTTTATATACTAAAAGAGCTATAAATTTTAACGTTTCAGCTGCAATGGAGTCTACTACCAAGTATTAGTGGCAATATGCTTTAATTAAAAATATATATTCCTACCATATAGGATTCATTCTTTTTTATGTCTAAATACAAAACTAAAACCTGATTTATAAATTCACAATATTGGTTTGGGGAAGCACCCGACATAATCCGAAATTAAAAGTAAGTAAAATAACTTTAATGGAGTTTGTACTCTGCTTTAATTACAAATTCATGGCGTTTACTTGGGTGTAAAAGCGGTTATTTTTATCGTATTATATAATAATAGTAAGGTGAAGAAGTTTTGCAACCCGTGAGCTTGAGTGTTCTAACGTAATCATTCTTCAAGAGTTTACACTAAACTAAATCTTAAAAAATATTTTCAAATAGGTTAACTGCAATAATATAATTTGACATTTTGTTATTTGGTTTAACAAAATAAATTCTAAACATGAAATAAACGGATTTAATTTACTGGAAATTGTTAAACACAATTAAAGAGCTAGAATGGAATTGAATGGAAGTTTGAAGGCATTTAGAAAAGCAGCGTGGTTAAAAAAAATCTGGTAGGAATGAATGAGCAAAAGAAATGACAAATGATGAAACGGGACCACAACAATCCGAACACTCTGATGAAAGCAAGATACTGGGTGGGAGCAACTTCTCAGCAAATCGCTGTGTATGTTTTGTTGAAACCGTTAATTTTAACCCTAACGAAATGGATATTTATGCTCCAAGTAGAGGGAAGACTCAATTAGAGGAGGTGACCTCCATGTTCTGAGGCAAGCTATGGTTTGGAGCCCCCATTTCCTGCAGAGGGATTTTACAGGCCAAAGCTCAAAAATTCCTAAAACAGGCGATTCTTGACTTTCTTTAATATTCTTGTATTTGTCCGATGCTGGCTAAGAGTGTTTATCTCAAATGCTATACGGTAAGCGAATATAGACCATGGGAAATTACTGCAAGTATTGGGTTAAGTTTTTAAGCCTTACTGTAAGTTTGTACCAGATGCAATAGTACAGATCAAATATGTTGAGGGATAAGCTTCTCACAGATCTTTTATACAGCATTACCAGTATAAAAGAAATCATAATATGCTTCGATAAAAATAATCTGTTATTTAATGCTGTCCAACAAACATGTCGGAGCACAGAATATGAATTTGGTAAAGTATAGGTTCCTGGCGGTCGAGATAGACTTTACCTATAAGGTATGGAATTCATCTCGCTGGTGTAGCTAAAAGATGAAAAACTGGGCAGACTCAGAATATGAGAGACGCTTATAACAGAGATTCAGCAATCCTGCTAGATCCACGGAACGTAGTTCAAATATTCTATAGATCTATTTGGGATTTTTGCAAGTTATTTTAAAATTATGCCTCCCTCCTATTTCTTATATAAGAAATAAACATATTAACAATTATAACTCCATTTAAACTCAACCACCATTATACCGTCACAAAAGTGAACCATTGAATCGAAGAACTGACAGTCCCTTGAATAAAAATAACTCTTATTAAAAGTAATACTAAAAATACAATAGTTGAACAAAAAAAAATAATTGCACTATAGTTTATAGTTTTGATTATACCTCTGTTTTGTTTTTCTGAACACATGCACTAATACACAAACAACACTGACACATGCAATACAACATCACAGACACATTTGGCGAGCTAAGATATTCTGAAGTTTCTTGTACTTACCATAATTAATAGGTTTTAAAAACCATTTAAGTGCTGAGTAAATAAGACTCGAAGTATTTAATAAAGAAAAAAAAAAAGATATAAAATGAAACTGAAATATTCGAAACTAGTAGTTTTAATTCGTAACTATGAAAGTAAAGGAAACAAATTTCCAATTTACCCAATAAAAAACCTTTCAGTTAAATAAAATAAATAAATTAGAATAAAAACGAATTTAAAATAATTGCCTAAAATTTCTGATATTTCCAGTCTCAAAAAAGGTTTTGTCATTATCTGAAGTGCATGTCAAAGACAAGACAAAGTCAGGACTTTCTCTTAAAATCTTTCTCTGGAAAAGTAATAAATGTACAATGTGCAATTATTATTCCAAAATTTTAAAGAATATTGGTGCATCTGTTTTCACGAAAATTCCGGATTTTTTTTTATCGTTGATTTTACCCGTACTTTTGTTTTCTTAAAACTATGACCGGTTTTTGCATTTGCATCCCATCATCAGAGATTAATTCAGGTGGAGAGAATTTGATTTTCACTCTCAACAGCCTTTCTCACATGCCAAAATCTTGACTAAAACCATCAATCTTAGATGACGGATGAACATCTGATACGGGTCAGAGCTACAAGAAAATGTGCCTGGTTATATTGGATAAAATATACAACTTTCAGGATCAAACTATTATCATAAAATCTATTCAAGTTGAACGATAGTTGTACTCAAATTTAGAACAATTACAGCAATATTTGTATTGTTCATTATTTTTATTGACTGCATGTACATTGTACGGACTGTGTCGTTAAGTTTTTATTCCTCTTCATAAGTTGTAGGTGATAGATCTGTATACTAAACCGACTTGGGACTCTTAATACGATATAATTAAGGTTAAATATCACCTTTACTTTATACAAGTGGTGGTACATTATTTGAGGAAAACTTAGATAAAATTTCCAGTATTTATACAGGAGTTGTTAATCACATTACAGACCATGCTTAAAGTTGTAATGCCCCTTATAATTATACAGTTTTTCAATTTGTACGTTGCACTGATTCACAAGACTTAGACGTCGAAATCCCTCACAGAATAGATGGATGATTTGTATACTGTACTAAAAAGGGACACATTAGACGGCATTCATTTTAAATGCATTACGGTATAAGCAAGTTTACAAGAAAATCGTCTTATAAGCTACAGTAGTTGCAGTTGAAAGTAATGCAAAGTTTAGCGACCTAGAAGTTTTACACACATAAATATTAGGCCAAAACATTTTTTTTTTTTTTCAAACTAATGGCTTAATAGCAACTTTGTCTTGTCTTAACTGTAATAAATTTTCCTAAAGATAATACAACCTTTTATGAGATTAGGAATTCATTTTCAAAATTTTGGGCACAATAATTTTTTTTTTTCATCACCCCACAAAAAAATATCCAAAATTAAAAACAGAAAAAAATTCATTCAGAAAAATCTTTGTAACTTGAATTCCTTTTTTTGTTTTTTGAGATTACCTTTCATTGACTAGCTTATCGGTGAATGGGTTTCGAGGCTGCCGCTTCATTATATCACTTTCCGCTTCCTCATAGGCCAAAGATATAGCAGGTACCTGATTCGGACATGGTGTTAAAAAAAAAATAATAATAATACATAGTGAAAAACCACACATAAAAAATAAAATAATAAAAAATTAACATCAAATAATGTAGAAACTCATAATAAAACACACTATCTCTAGGAGTCATAAATCATTGAAAGTAAATTAATCAAACAAAAATCAATAAACAAAAATTTGGAAATTATTTTTCAAAAAATAACAAAACTAATGTAACATTACACTAGATGTATATCAAAATAATAAAAATAGTTACAAAAATAATAATAATAATAATAATAATAAACAAAATTCACTAAGGCGCCAATCTATATACATATATATATAATATACCTCATTTCTGAATAGGGTGTACGAAAAGAGAATCTCGCCCACTGGAAGTCAAACTTACAAAACTTCTAAAGATCTCTATACTACCGTATCCTGGAGCTCAACTTATGATGCCAAAATTAAGAAGTCTTTATGGGGATTAAAATCGAGAATGAGTGGTATAAATTGACTTTATGCACCATATATGTATATTGATTGACCAATTGACTGATATAATACATTATTAGTTTGATAAATGAATTAATAGATCCGACCAATTGGTGAAAAGAAGTAAGATTGATTGTTACATGGATGGAAGGCTTAATTTATTTGTTAAAGGGGTAAGATAGATAGGTTATTAGATAGACAGATTTATAGAATGATGGTGTGTAGATTGTAGACTGATTTTTATTTATAAGGCTATATTTATATTTGACACCTGATTTGTTGGCCAATCACCTAGAGGGCCGTAAAAGTAAGTTTGAGGATTCTTTCAAGAATTTCCTACGTTGCCAAGAGCATTACGTCTTGGTTCATTAATCGAATCCTACAGAACATTGTTTATGAGTTCAATACTGAGTTATGATTGTACTGAGTTCAATTAAAAGGAAGTAAGTCAGCTCCAGTATCTGCAAGATCGCGCATTTATTTGTTTATTTTTATTTATTTATTTTTTTGTAAATTTTAGGATACTTTTCTGACAAAATAAAATGGTCTTTACGTTAAGCCAAATGTCGTACTCCCAATTTCGGCACCGAGTATAAAATATAGTTGTATATTTGTGTGTGTATGTACATTCGAGCTAACAAAGAAGAGCGATTAGTCAAGACACAACATTGCTTTGCAGAATCCATGTATCCCTAGAGCAGGGATAAAATTATGTAGGCACAGTTATAGTTGGAAAAGTTCCTAAGCATACATAAATCAATGAAAACAAGGCAGTCGGATTTCCTCAAAGGGCATTAGAGATGCCTGGGATTTCTGTATAAATTACGCGGTGAATGATTAAAAAAACAGATGTCATCCTCTTTCCAGCGGTGGACTCGCAATTTAATGAAGAACATAGAGGCAACTGTGCTAAGAAGATTATGAAGTAGATAGGTAGGTTTTAGGCGTCAAAATCTACCAAGTCAACTCTAAGCTGGTGAAGGACTGTATTAATTTCCTCACTGAGGTAGAGTTCTACAATAAGCTCACTCTACTCTGGGAAAGCAGATGATCTGGCTCAAAATGAAGGTTTTACTAAACCATTTTTGGACCTAGAATCTTCCAGTGGCGTGCCTAGATTTCTGATGATTTCTAGTGTCCAAGTCTTGATGGCATAATAACACTGAGGCGAAAGACGACAAAGTATCCATTAAAAAGCCTTGCAATCGCAAACAGCTTACTTGCTAGTGTAGGTGTAATCTGGAATATTGTAGGCTTGGGAAACATTTGAACTTGCTGCGCCTGGACAACATAGTGGCCAACATTACAAGCTTTGCTTAACTGAGTAAACTATCCTGTCTTCAGTACTATACGAACAAAGTTCTGTTTCTAAGCTGCCTTTCACGTTTTGATGAATTGCACCTGTATATATCACTTCGTAAATCATACAAAAATAAATATAATTAGAAAGGGCTAAAAAAAAAAATCTATCACAATCCCGAGTTATGAACTTCCTCCTGGCTTCCTCATTAATGGGAATGAGAACGAAAATTAACCCAACAACAGCAAGTAGCAATCTTACCAACTTATGGTTGGTAGAACTTCATCTTATAAGGTAACTTCATCGTACAAGAATAACTGAGTTTAGCTTTTCCGTTCTGCAATTATGACAAGAATGTGGACTTGATTCACCTGCTGGTTTGTAGCACCAGCTGTCCATAGCTGGTATGAACGGAAGATGAACAAAAGAATTTGTGACGCTAGTGTCTAGAATACACGCACAAACATACGGACGGAAGCAAATGGGAGCTTTTCCCAATCAAGAGTCAAGGCGTTGTATATAAAAAGTGTTGCTTGACTGAGCAAGAAACTCTAGCAAAACTTCATTATGAAGGATAGGTAAAAGTGACAAACCTTCAAAAGAACGGTAAAACGCGCCCCGGCGATAAATAGAGAAGCACCTCTCAGGCAATTAGCACATTAGTTAACCGGAAATGATCACATACCCCCCTTATTCACTAGCACCAGAGCTCGAATGCGCCCACAATTAGTAACCTGTACACACCAACACAAATATATTTTATATTAAACGCACATATACACTCACATACACACGCATTATATATATATATATATATATATGTATATAGATTATATTACGATAAAGAAAGCTTCTGTGCAGGATTATAATATTTCATCAGTCACAGAATCAATGTTCCAGCTAAAGAGTGGAAACAAATATAAAAGAAACAAAAAATTGGAAAATAAAAAATTTTTGTGCATAAGCAGTGTCGCCACACACACAGGATTGCTTAGATTATATTCTGTTTTTTGAAGTTTCATTACTGACTCATGTTATTTTTTTACAGTTAAAATTTAAATTTCCTTTCATTAAAAAACTACTTTACTAAGAGGCAAAAAAATATTTGATTCAATTTTTTCAAATTTCAGTGTACTAAAGTGTATCGTTTTTCAAAAACAGAAAAAAAAAAATTTAAAAAAGCAATTTTGAAGCAAACGGTCCAAATTAATTTTGTTTGTTTCATTGACATAACCACATACAATTTTTTTGGTAAAAATTTAAAAAAGAACGGTATTTTTACCAAAAAAAAAAAAAAAGGATAAAAATACAAGCTGTCTCCAAATTTGTGTTACTGTTTCTTACTGCATACTTCAAATCAAAATACATGTTTTGAACATTAGCGGAAATGAACTAAGAGTTATGTTGTGGTGCATATACTAGTATAAGTTGTATGACCCCACATTCCTAAATCTTTGATCCAGGGAAAATGTTTTAAATAAAGATGGTTAGCAGTTAGCGTCAATTAGTTTCCCAAAATATTCCAAATAACTCAATCAAGAACTGTTCAGTAATATAGCATTTGAGATTAACCGATTCTCCTCAAACTTGGAATCATCTGAACTATATTCTACAGTTCTTTCGACATTAGGTGGCGGAATAGTAAATTGGTCTGGAAAAGCATCAGAGGGAAGCTTAAAATAGCAATTCCTCGGAAAGACCTTAAAAACCATTTTCAAGAAGTCAAACTTCTTATAATTCATTTTCAAGAAGTTTATGGTAAAGCCATTTGGAAGAAGTTTATAATAAGAGTGATAGGCTTTTAGACAGGTAAATAGTAAAGAAAATTATAGGAGTCATTTTCAAAAATCATGAAAAACTAAAAAATATCGTATTAACTAGTTTGCTCTTTCGGCAAATATAAATGCCAATATAAAGCGGCAAAAATACTAAAGCGAAATAACAAGTTTCCTTGTCAAATTGCACTCAAGAGCAATTCCACACTTAAGTTAGCAAGTCTGCAGGTAACGTGTTTCGTGTTAAGTTAAGCGCAAATATCCTCCTCTCCTTTCTACCTTTCCCATAGTATAGAAATTATAAACTCAGTTGACTGTGTCTGTGTTTTGTGTACTGCGTCTGTTAATTCTGTTTTGCAGCAAGTGCACGGAATACTAGTCGTTAGATTGCACTTGTAAATGTTTGCCGCTCTTAACTGTTCTTCTAAGGGTGGTAGCTTTAGTATTACATTTTTGAAACCAACATCACGTAGTACACTGTTTACGGGACATTTTTCTTTTCGACCTCCCGTAGAGGTCGAGTACTTTCAAGAGCCTTTTGTTTAATTACTTCAGATATAAAATCACGCTATAACATTCACGGTTTTCTAAAAAAGCTTCACAATTAAGGGAAGTGTTTGATAACCTCAACCATATGTGAATGGTTCATGGCATAACAGTAGCAGAAAAGCGATCATTTTTTTTATATCACCCAATTATTTCTACCGATAATTCGAAATGTATAATTACTTTGCAATACTTCTAACTCCAGGAAGTCGAAATAAAAAAAAGGAAAAATAGAGACAACTTGTATAATAGCTTTGAAAATATGTATATATATTATATCATACATATATACATACAAACTCGCACGCACACAAATATATTATACATTCTAACCCGGAGATAAAATAAAAAATGTAAATGTATTCATAATTTCTCCAAATTAGAATATATAAAGAAAAATTAAAATTTCCAGATTTCAATAAAGTGCTGGAAAAAAAAAAAACTATGCAAAACTACAGAAATAGTATAATAGATATAACTAAATTTTACTAAAAACTATTCTAGAAACTTTAAAAAAATGTTAAAAAATAAATATTTTGTAATTCACAGAACAAGAAAGCACTGCCAAATTAAGAAATCAGGCCTATATGAAGGAAAAATTTTAAGGATTCTAAAAATAAATTTGAAGGAACAGAAAATAAATTATTTAATAAAATAAATGAAAATGAAGTGCTAAATTATTAGAGAGGAGCCAATATATTAGCCATGAAAAACTCTAAAGGTTAACCCAGGAGTGAGTGCTTATAGTTTTTTAAAATGGAGTCAAACTTCAGAGCTTAAAATTGTGTGGGTTTAAAAGGTAAAAGAAACAAGAAAAGACCCTTTTTTCATACACATTTGCTGTACAGATACTGTAAGTTATAACATGAGTAAAGTAACGGCAACCCTCTCACCAACTCTAGATAGCGACTGTCTCCGTACTCCAGATCTACAGAGACAAACTTATTGAGCGGATAGCTGGAGCACAAAAAAAAAAAAGTAAATAAATCTAAAGAGTCACTCTTTCGAAAAACATTCGTCCAGAGTAAATAGTTGGAAAAATTCGTTCACAATAATTCATTCGAGTTCAGTTTTAACAGGGGTCTAACTGCACTTAACGATCACTTCTAGCTTGACACAAGATAAACCCAACATCAATCCTAAAAATTCTATTTAAATTCCGCCACCATTCTCATATCTTCATCTTTCCAGCCTAACTCATTGCTCATCGGCCGGTTTTCTAAATATATCACATCTACGTAGTACAGCAAAACACAAAGAACCTATTAACGGTTAGGATGCACCAAAAAATATATGAACAAAATAGTTTACGGCTTGTTATGTTACCTAATTTTCCTGAGTAATTTTGGACATTGCAAATGATTTCAACTTTAATATTCTAACTTTAATGAGCCGCGATCCAAAATAGGAACTTACCTTTTGAGGTTATGGTGTTAAGGAGAAAAACGAGGTAACACACACACACACACTACTTTCATCAAGTTTTTCTTCAAACTGCGAATGTTAATCAAATGTTAGGTATCCTCAATAAAAGTTCATGACACTAAAAGGACTTTTGAAAGAAGCTTGTTGTCTCAGAATCTCTCCTTAAAATCAATTTTTAAAAAAGAATTTCAAACATAAGCTATGAGATTTTAAATATGTAGACGGTGAATAAATGCTTTAAAAAAATCTTTCAATTGATACTACAAAGTTCTCGTCTACCAAAGCTCTCATTGAAATATTAAATATTTCAATATTGAATATTGGCTGAAATATTTTCATTCACAAAATGTAACAGAATGCAAACACCTAATGGCAAGGTATGACGAGCGCTTAAACTAATCAGCTTCTTTATGATTTTCTTCAGAACGAAAACTCGATTTACATCAATTAAAATTCACTTCATTTATAAAAATAATGCCTCAAGCCTATCTTTTCCTTTTTGACCGACACCCACCAAAAAACGAATTACACCCTAAAGTTTGGCTCATTTCAAAATCCTTAAGCTCCCTAGGAAGTTACTAAATTTTATTTAGATAAAGAGAAAAAATTAATTAATTAAACAATTCTTGAAATTAATACTGATAGTTATTAAAATGTTGAAGCGAGTGGTGTAGATGTTCAGTTAAAAATTAAAAAACAAAAAACTCAAAAGTTTAAAGTGCAGGCGGTAAAGTAATGTTTTTTTTTTTATTTAACACATTCACAAAATTCGTTTTAAATTATTATTTTTGTCGGTATTTTTAATTAACATTGTAAGAGAAATTAAGTGCAAAAAATGTACTGTAAGTGATAGAAGATAAAGAAGTGATACAATTTTTGTAAAAACAAATTTTTGGAAATGTTTTTCTTTTAAAAAATAGTCTCCACACCTCTTTTTTTTAGAATAAACAAAAATTATCAACTTTTCTACAATAAAACAATGGCGTGAAAGTAACAATTCACTTACCTAAACTCAAAATACAAAAACTACTCGGTAAAGCCTTTTACTATGTAAAACAACTTCCCGTGATACCATTATCTATAAAAAAATGTGATAGTTTTTCTGAATGTTTTTTAAATGTACCTTAATATTGTGAAGGTTATTAGATCTTCTACCTTACACAGACTTGGAGCGTACATTAGAAAGAAACTCATGAGAAAAATATTGCAGTTTCCGTTTACTTTATCGTCGGCAGTGGATTTGGCTAATAGCCACTTTCTGTACAAATTTAACCTAAACTAAAAGTTGGTAGATCGTGTACATTGTACTGATTTGGGGGCTCATTGGGGTGATGATTAAGTTCATAATTCTCCTTAATGTTAATTTGAAGTTCAATATGTTTGTTCTGTCTAGGGCTCAAAATGTTTGTACTATTTAGAGGAGCATAAGATCATACCTTTAACGTTATTTAGATAGTAGATTTGTACACTAAATGTCTTGATTCACGTCAGAAGAATCTCTAAGGTTGCAGTTTTTCTTAACGTTATAAGATCTGGACACAAACACACTAGACTTCGTTCCCATTACTTTATACAGGTGGCAAATCAGTACATTACACTGAATGTCACACTTTAAATGTGATGCTTAATGTTCTAGTCCCCCAAATTACTATATAATATGATTTGTACTTGGCCCGTCACTTAAGATGTAAATGCTGAAAGTTACAGTTTTTGGCAATTACGTTTATCAGATCTTGACAGGATACTCATGCAGGAGCTTCTATTCACACATACCAGTAGCTCCGATGAAAATTCGATTTTGGAAAAAAAAATTAACATCGCAATGTCTGCAGTTGTGTTAAAACTGGGCGATTTATTAAGCTATAAATTTTGACTCGCCTTAACTCAGCCGAAATTTACGCGAGGTTGGTTTATAAAGTTCGCTAATTTTGACAACAAATTTATAAAATTATAGTTGTTTTGAATCGTGAAATAAAATTATGTATATTTTTTTTTTTTGGCAAGGCTATCACTTGTTCCCCAAAACTCACCCAAAATAACTTTCTTGACAAAAGCATTTAAAATACAAGTGATATGAGAAAATCGCAAACAAAAAAATATTGGCACTTAACGGTTGGCTAACTTCATTGTCCAAAACCTTCTTGTTCACTACAAGATTGCATAAAATAATTCAAGTGTGAAATAAAATGAGTGATGAATATAAAACATCTTCATAAGGAATATTGTTTACAGGTTTACAAATACAACTTGTGGTCTTTAGAATGAAGCAAGTCAACAAACTCCTTTAACAGTTGTGTAAGTAGTAACATGTTTACATATTAAAAAATTAGGCTTTCTTCAAACGTGGTTACAAGCTATCCTCAAGGTGCTCATTATTTATAACGTCTTAACGCCCTCTTGAAAATTATTGTGCTGTTTAATATGCACCTTTTGAACATCTGACACCTAAAGTTAAGTTTTTATGTTACGATACACACTTGCTTCTTTCTAAAGATTAGAAAATTTAGTTTTTAAAACTGTAACTCAGTTCATTTTAAGAATGTTTATTAAGCGATAACAAAAAATTGCAACGAATTAAAAGATACACTCTCGAATGCGAAGCCACACGATAAGAAATGAAATATGCAATAAATTTACTGAATTTTTAAAGGTGTGGAGCATATTTCTATTTTGCAGAATAAAATTTAAAATAAAAATAAAATAGAAAAGACAGTATAAAATTTAAATTTTATCATCTGCACAATTCGACGCACACTCAAACAAAGAAATTACTGTGTGAAAGTGTTAGTTAAATGAGAAAGGAAAATAAATCAATGCTTTGAAAAATTCAAAATCAATATGCAGTCATTAAAAAAAAATCCTAGCATGAAATTAAAGGATCATTTAAAGGATTTAGATCATTCCGCTAAATCATCTATTCATTTCATACGTTATTATGTTTTAAGGCAAAAGCTGTCATACAACAGACATTTGTTTTTATGATGCGACGCACCACATCAATTCTGAATGGGGCTGTGTTTAAGTTGTCTACCTATGTCGCATATCAATTCAAAAACACCAGCAATGTTGGCTTCAAGTTTGACGGAGAAAAATTTTACAGCGTTCCAAACTTAAAAGAAAAACGGATTTACGCAAACTTGGAATTCTAGCCTAAGCTTTAATCCTTTGAATACTGCCTGCAAATTAGACAAACTTTGAACACTATAGAGACTAGATTAGCTAAGAGATCTCCTAAATATAACATAGGTGATCGGTGAATGCACTGAACTAACTTAAGTATCTATAGGCAACATAAGATTGAGTTCCGCTTAATTTAATTTACTGTAATTTTATGTACTTTGTACAGACTATGCAACATTTGAGGCCAGCTAGTCACAGTTCTTCTAAATATGCAGATGATCTTTGCAACTTAGAGAACAGCTTAAGCGTACTTCCTTGTGAGGTTTTAGATCTAAATATTGTATTAACGTGTTACTTTTGAGGCCGACTTAAGGTAGTGATTCTCTTTAAAGATAGAGATCTGAACCTTGTTTAAACTTGAAGTACTTTAGAAAGACCTGCCGAATTTAGTAGTACCCTCCAAAAGCAATCCTCCCCAGATCAGCACATCTGAGCTCATTAAAATTAGTTTTTGGTTGTGTGAATTAGATCCTTTAATTTCATCTATTAGGATACTATATTTATCAAGTTATGATTTAAATTTGATTAAGGAAAATGATTTCAAGCATTTAGAAGAAACAACTTTCTACTCAGTCTAATAAAAATAAAAATAACTATTAAATATATTTTTAAATCACTTAATACTTTTTTTTTTTGCCATAGAATTTAAACTGCAATTTTTAATTATTTTTTTATCCTGAAATTTATAAAATTATTAACGTATGTATTTTTATTGTATATGAAGAATACTCACCATATCGGTTCCTAAATCAATACAGAGAATGGTTACAGTGCCGAGCGGTAGGGGAATGTCTAGAAGGATGAATGCCAGGAAAGGAGAGATCTCAGGGATATTTGATGTCAGAGTGTAGGCAATGGATTTTTTCAAATTATCAAAAATTAAACGGCCCTCTTCGACGCCAGTAACAATAGAGGCGAAATTATCGTCCAACAGGATCATATCGGCCGCCTGTTTGGACACATCTGAGCCGGCTATACCCATCGCAACACCTGTAAACAGAATGCACATATACTGAATTTTATACTTCACTATTCTAAAAGTGACTCTACATAAATTATAAATAGTGAAGATGGCGAAACAAACGATAAGTAGCAAAAATAAAAAAAAGTTCACCTATGTCAGCTTTCTTCAGAGCCGGTGAATCATTTACTCCGTCCCCTGTCACCGCAACAATGGCGCCCATCCTTTGACAACCTTCTACGATGATCAGCTTCTGTTGTGGGGAAGTACGAGCAAATACAATCTCAGTGTGATATCTGGAATACATAAAAATACATTGGAATTCTGGCAAGAAGAAATAAGGAAAAACTATTACTAGCTTATGTAGAAACAGAGAGCCAGGAAGCTGCAAAAAGTTTGCCCATTCCTAGACAACTGCATAGTTGTGACTGTTCAGAAGTAACAGGCGCTGAAAGCTTTTTATACGCCGGAATAAACTATCTTTATTGCCAGTATTGACTCGTCTAAACAGTAGACGTTAGGAAGAGCCATTTACTGCATTTTTAAACTAGTTAAAAACGCTAATGCCGATTGCAAATATGGACCAATTTAGACGAGAGGATGCAAGACAGATGTTGAGGGAGCGAGACTAACTAAGCTAGGAATAGAACGTCGCATGCGGTGGTAAGATGAACTGGAATCCTCAGGAGAACCGATTAAAACCGGAAGAAATATATAAGGTTGGATGATTGACAAAGATTTAAACTAAACAGCAGAATTTGAAATCGCAAAGAAAAGAAATTACGTAAGAAGAATAAAAGAATAAATAGTATTAAATGAGGTAGTAGAACTAAATCTGAAAATTGTGGAATTAGTAACCATAAATCAAAGACATTCTTAGGCGGAAGCATGTAGTTGCAGTAGATCTGTATATAATAGCTAATAGATCTGTATATTGTTCCGACTGGGGCACTTTAAAAGAATGTTTGTAGTTGATAGAAAGATCTGAGCATCGCAATGATAAGATATTTTAGAAGAATGCTTAAGGTTGCAGTTACTCCCAACTTATGTTATAATGATGATATTGTTTTGAAGAGTCAGTTTAAAGTGAAGGTAAAGTTGCGCTTCCTTAAGAACTCCACCCTAAAAGTCTATTTTCCAGGCACTACAGAACCTAGGTCTTCTAGTGTTAAATAATAGTCATTAAACACTTGCGAGATTATCTGAGAACTTAACTAAAATGAACAAGAAGCATTACCTGAGAATTTCGTCTAACTGATCTGGGCCAGTGTCCCTCAGCTCTGTGCCGTGGACAACAGCAGCTTTAGCTTCCCTAGGATTCACTTCAGACACTGGTATATTCAATCTCTGGGCAATGTCTTCGACAGTTTCATTACCTGTAATGGCAAGAAAAGGGCAATTAATTAAATTCCTTTAACTGCTTTAATTATTTATAGATAACAGAATGAAGTGCTTTACATTGAACTTGCCTTCTGAGATAATGCCAACAGATTTCGCGATTGCCTTAGCTGTGATCGGATGATCTCCAGTCACCATGATTACCTTGATACCAGCTGATCTACACTTAGCTACAGCATCCGGTACGGCAGCTCTCGGCGGGTCAATCATAGACATCAAACCGACAAATCTCATGCCAGTCAATGGGAAATTAGGGTCGTCGCAATCAAATTTAAAGCCAAGTGGAAATTTATCTGATGGCAGCATTAAGTCGCAGAAACCTGAATTCCGAAATGGAGATTAGCACAATTAGGCAGAAGACTTACTTCTATAATATGTCAGGGATAGAGCCCGCTGTCTTAATTCTTCCACTGGACTTAATCATCAATCAAATCAAAACAAGCTCTCTCAGATTTTCCCAGAACATCCCTGATGTAATTTACAAAAAACTAATAAGCCCATACCCATGATCAGTTGGTTTGCAAATTTAAATAAAGCCATTGGAGTTGTTTTCCACAATATTAGATAAAAAAAAAAAAAAAAAAAAAAAAATGGAATGAACACTTATACTTTTCCTTACTCATAGAGAAATTTGATACACCAACTCACCTACAACTACACTAAAATTAATTTTCTGGATATCTTTTAATTATTAGCACTAGATTTACATTTACTTTCTCTTACTATTTAGTACATAAACAGTAATGAACATCAGGAAAAATTGCAAAAAAAAAACTGATTAAAGTAAAAGTGGCACTTCAGTCTACTAATTTTAATCAAATCCTAAATTTTCAAAATGTTGATTCTTCTTATACATACTCTTGTTAAACTAAAATGACACTAAAAGAATGGGCCGAAATTCATCCCTTTCCAAAAAATGAATCCTCATGGAGATGTGACTTGAATGAATATACTGTCTACAATAAAATTAAAGAAAATAGACGAAACAATTTTCTGAGAAAATAGATAAAATAGGGTATCATTTCAGTAAAGTACTTCTGGTTTAACACTTTAAGGCAAAACTTTGGTTTTATGTATGTAGTGTGTACGTATTGTTCAAGAAACAAACCTTTTGGCTTTCTTTAACTCAATGTTAATTGTTACTTTTAAATATTTTTGTTAGAGCATAACCGAAACATTCGGTGCGATTTTCTCGCCGAAATGATACTGACCAAGAACTCGTTCGCCGAGTCCACCAAGCTCTAAGTAAGCGTTGTTGAAAGCGTCCTTCATTTCCTCATCCAAAAGTTTCTCCTTGCCGCCGATAAAGATGGTGGAACATCTATCCAAGATCCTCTCCGGTGCACCTTTCATTACCATTACATGTCTTGGATCGTTTGGATCTTCAGTTTCATGGATTGATACCTAGTAAAAGCAAAAACAGTTATCACATTCTTCCACATTCAGAACATAGAAATTAATGATAAAATGTATGAAAGAAGATTGTAGCTCAGAGGAGTAAGGAGGATTACCTGATATTTATTAGTTGAATTAAACGGAATCTCACAAACTTTCCTATTCCTTCTACGGATGGACATGACATCTCCAAGAGCAAGTTCCATACATTTCAGTAGAGCAGCCTCAGAAGCATCACCGTTTACTTCTCTAGAAAGTAAATAATCTTGTGTGATCCACGATTTAAATTAAAAACAAATTTCACATGCTAGTTATAAAGCTTAGATAATTCACAAGTCATTCATAGTCGCAATAATCACGCGTGAAGCTTAGAGTAAGAGGTGAGATATTGAATTCTAGATTGGTCTCATTCTTGGCCATCCAAGATATTGGATCTTATTAAGATTAGTTTGGACATCTTGGACGATCTGCTTAATGATAAGAAGCAGCTTTCAAATTAAGAACGCATAAAAGTCGGCCAGAAAAGTTCAAGTGGAAACCCCAGACCATCTGTGATCTGCTCAAGAACTAGACTCTCTCCTGATTAGCTATCCCGCATTGGCGAGATATAAAAATGGTTTTTATACATTAATATCATTAATGTAACAAATCGAATAAAACAGTGAGGTATTGGTTAGCGCCAAAATTGTCTCTTAAAAATCAATTGTTCGAAAAAACTGAAAAGTAAAATTTTCTATTTCTTCAGTTAATTAGGAAAAATTATGTGCTTCCCATCTGCAAAATGGAGGTTTTTAATTGAGCGCTACCATAAGATTGTTTGGTATGCTTCCCAAGTTTAGGGGTATGAAAAACTTGAATTGGGGGGAAACAAAAATTTAGAACTTGAGATGTATTTATTTTAAGATTATAATAATTTATAATTTAGGAAACAATTAATCTTAAAACAAAATAATAAGTTTTTTTTTATTACGCCCTAAAATGTGACTTGGAAACAAAAATTCTGTCTGATTACTTAGCACTTCAATGCTAAATTATAAGTATACGCAGAAACGGCGTCATAGAAACAGACCCTTATCATTCAGATAAAAAATTATCATATTAATGATGCTTGGAAAAATGGCGCATTTAAATTTCAATGAAACTTGATCAAGGTATGGTTTTTTTTTTTATGTAACACTAATATAATCGAATAATTGCCTTGGTTCAGTTCTACTTATGAGGTACTCTTAGGTAAACTCTAAGATAAGACAAATATGTCTTTTCCACTAACACCTAAGTGAGTCAATCCCTCCGCACATCTAATGTCTTGTGGGCAAATCTCTTACTTTTTCAATATCGGTACACCTTCCTGACCACCTTTGAACTCAGCACGGTTACAAAGTGTCGCAATTCTTGCCAATGCTTTAAATCCAGGACTGGTCCTGTCGTACTGGACACCTGTAATGGAAGCAATATTTATTTACCACTGCTTCACCAAGACATCACTTTTAAAAGATAGTTGTCATTTCAGAAAATGCTACGTGCCAGACTGATCTTCCGTAGTATCTGCTTCAATGATCTGATTGTCAAACCACATATGCGCTACAGTCATCCTATTCTGTGTTAATGTGCCAGTCTTATCGGAACAGATAGTTGAAGTTGAACCTAAAGTTTCGACAGCTTCCAAATTCTTCACCAGGCAGTTCTTTGAAGCCATTCTCTTGGCAGTCAGTGTTAAACATACCGTTACAGTAGCCAGCAATCCCTCGGGCACGTTGGCAACAATGATACCTGCACAAATATATAATAGCTTTACTTAAAACACTTATAATTCTCTGTAGAGAAAGTGGATTAATCTGGTATAAAATGGAGTAACACAAGATTTACTTGGTATTAACAAGGTGGCATTTTCTCGATGTATGATTTTTTTTATACTTTTGGAAATAATTAGTATGCACTCATTTCATAGCGTTCACAATTTGAATATATCTACTTCAATCTACGCTTAGAAGCTTTAAATGATTTTAAACTCAAGACGAAGCTTGAGGCCACTGTGTTGTCAAAAAGCTGCTGGGATGTCATATTGTCCAAGTCTCCTCGTACGCCAATAATTCTGCAGCATCTGCCTCAAATCTTAGTACCTTTTTCTTCCACAGTAAAAACTCAAATATCTGAGAACAAACACCTTCTAATGGTGAATAATAGGGCTCTATTCATAAATTCATGCTTCACTGGTTTTAAAGTTCAACGCCAGAGTTGAAAAAATTATTGAAATAATATGTTTCCACCTTAAATGTTTACAACGCAAAGCCTACGTAGCACAAAAAAGGTATCGTGTAACTTAGGAGATTGGAGACCTTTTCTCATCAGTAGTAATGAAAAAGGAATAGATATTATCTGTAGAGGTAGAACGTTTACTACTTACCAATGAGGAAAATGACAGCATCCAGCCAATAGTAGCCAAGTATAAAGGCGATAATGAAGAAGGAAACGCCAAGGAAGACAGCCACACCCGTGATGATGTGAATGAAATGGTGTATTTCCTTAGCGATAGGTGTCTCACCAGTGTCCAGTCCTGACGCCAATCCAGCAATACGGCCCATCACAGTATTGTCACCACAACTGATCACAACTCCTTTAGCAGTGCCTAAAGACAATTTTAATTATACGTTTAATTCGCTTTTGACGCACTAGCATAAACAAAACCTTATTTAAACCTCAAAAAATATAAACAAACCTTCAACAGCATTTGTAGAGAAAAAAGCCAGATTTTTAGTCTCCAATGGGTTGTCGTTGGTAAGCTCAACGCCTCGACTTTGTGGCTCGGATTCACCAGTTAGCGAGGAGTTATCTACTTTGAAACCACGCGCTTCAATAATACGAATATCTGCCGGTATTCGGTCGCCAAATTTCACCTCAACCACATCGCCTAACACAATATCTTCTGCGCGAAGAGTTAGCTTTTCGCCTTGTCTAATCACTGTGGCAAACTAGACAAAAATTGAAGTTCATAAGTAAAATAACAGAATATTTTCAAGTTATGTTAAATTACTTAAACAAATAAACTTAACACTAGTCATTCTCTGTTCTCCACACTTTCGAATTTCAAGTGAAAAAACTAATAAATGTTACTATTTAAAATACCATTATTTTATTTAATTTTTTGGTGATTACTCCTTTTTTCTTTTAACGTACTTTAAAAATAAGTAAATAAAGCAAATTTTTAACGAAAGAGAAACCACGATTTCATTTGGTACTAAACGAAATTTGCTTTTTCAAAATGATGTGAAGAGAATAACTAAGTATGAATGAATTAACACAAACTGAACCAAGAAATTCCTGAAAATAAGAAAGTTAAAGCATCTCACATGAACATAAGGGTTTAGAATTAAAAAAGACGGGTAAATTTGATAATGAAATGATAGTAAACTTTACCTGAGGCACCATATTTTTAAATGATTCCATAATTCTTGAACTTTTACTTTCTTGGTAATACGAAAAAATGCCTGTCACTATAACTACGGCGGCCAATACGATTCCTAAATACAGCTGAAAACAAAAAGTATAAAAATAATTTAAATATCACAGATAGAAGATAAGGTTAAAAATAAGGGATTCGAAAATAAGTGCTGTAATAGTTTTATACATAAACTTCCTAGAAGTTGTTTGTAATAGTCTTTTATCTGATGCAGTAATGATCTTTACTACTTCGAAGTTCTTCTAAACTAATAAAGTGCCCCCTTATTAAATACTCTAAGAGGAAAGATAACTTGTAAGATGTTTAAATCACTGTTTCAAATAAAATTAAAAAAACTGCTTAAAATAAATCTTAAATAAGGATCAGGCAAACGAGAATACACATTGTAAGAAACCATAAAATAGAATAAATAAGGGGGGAGCAAGTCATTGGCATAAAGTACTGCGAACAATGAAGACTTATTGTAAAATCACTAGTTACTCAAAGTTAACCAATGGATTAGAGCACATGCCCAATGCTCACAAGCAAGCCCTTAAGTCATTTGAGAGGCGTCTAAGTATAAAGAGATTCCATAAGTATTCACGTATTTGTGTGAGTTATAATAATAATGACTATTTAAATCTCATTAAAATAGTAATATTCTTAATCAGTCAGGTGGCCCTACAAATGCAGCCATCAAAGTCGCAGATATGAGAAACGAAAAAGTTTATCACAAACTGCACTATTAAGCTTTCTACACAATTAATCCAACATGGCTGTACGGCCAATCGTATGACCGAAGGTTTCCTGAAGGGCCATTGCAGGCTAAAGTAACACATGAATGTGAACTGTGTAATGAGACTGCTAATGAGACTGACTAACTGATTATAAAATTAAAAAAGTACAAAACAAATTAGATGTGTATTAAAAAAACCACGAGGGGGTTAACTCTGTAATTAGGTGATACAATTTTTTCACATATATTCTCTGTTTGCCTATTTTATAACCGCTTCGAATTTATAATTTTATAAAGTTTCCGTAACTTTACTTTTGACAATTAATAATTTGTTATTCTTTGTGGAATTTTAATAATTTCGAAATCTATCTTCTCTGCTAACTGAACAAATGTATTTAATTAATTAATTAATTTAAAAATGAAGTAAATAATGATTGGATTCACATTATTGCTTCTTTCTTATCTCTTGAATTGTTCATTGTATTAATTGTTATCTGCACAGCTAAGCTTCATTTTAATCCACTTCCTTTTCGCTTAGTTTTCAATTAATTCAGATAAATTAAGAGTGTTACTTTAATTTGTCCTAATTAATTCCTAATGAGGGTCTTATTTCTCATTAAGTTAAATTTTTATGCGCAATTTGTTTTTTATCTTGATTAACCTAACAAGCTAGCTTTTCAATACTGTGTCAATTTTATTTGAGTTTATAAACCTTTTACACCAGAAAAATCGGGGACATTAATCTATTAAAAACAACAAGATTTGCCTAACACTGTAAAATAAAACTTTTTTTGAAGAACTTGCCTAAAAAAAGAATAAGGCAGACACTTGTCATTTAGCAACTGAATGACACAAAGGCCTCTTCGACTTACAGCTAGATAATAAATGCCTAAATAAACCTATTTTCTAGAATAATCTATCTCTCCACAGCAACCACAAAATTCTGTTACAGATTTCTTTTAGAATACTTACATTATCATCAGAGGGTTCTTCAACCGTGCTAGCCTGGATGGAGTAGGCAATGAAACATAGTATGGCGCCAACCCACAGTAGCAGTGCGAACCCTCCGAACAGCTGCTTGCAAAATTTTACCCATTCTGGTGTAGTTTTGGGTGGTGTGAGCGCATTCGGACCATCCCTCTCCAGGTTTTCCTTGGCTTTAGCATGTGTCAGTCCCTGGGGGCAAATATTTACTATACTATACGATAATAGAGCATGAGAGGAGTTTAGTTAACTAATCAATACTTAATGACAAAAAGTACTTATTCAATAAAAATTTAAAGAATGGGAAGAATGTAACATTTTAAACATAATTTTTAACTACTAAATAAATACTTTGTGTTCTTGAAATTCTGTCCCCCTTTACATTAAATAACAGATGTCTCATCCAGATATCAGGCCAGTTAGATTTAAATAAAATGTCAAAGGCAGTCACATTTGACAAAAGTAATGCTGCCTTTCCTTGCACTCAATAGAGATTTCTTTCATTTTTAATCCAAAAAAATGTAGAAATAAGTTCTAGAGAGGTGGCTTATTTTACAGCCAATCGCAAGGGTTATATTTTAGAACTACATTGGTTTTATTTAAGCTATTTATAGCCACTTTTTTCATATCTAGCAATTAAAAATTCCTAAAGATACTCACTGTCTCCGGATGGGTACTAAAGCGTTGATATAATTCTTCTACAGATATTTTATGGTGGTCAATATCTAACTCTTGCTTGAGATCATCTAAATCGCCTTTTCTTTGCTTCTTCACCGGTGGCTTTCGCCGGGACTGAAATAGTCAAAATAAATTGAATTAGTTTTTTTATTAACAGGAAAGTTGAAAAAAAAAGTATGAAATGAAGAATAGTATGAGAGTTAACGAAATAAATTCAGAAAACAGAAAATAGAAGCAATATAAAGTCTGAAGTTGTTCCCATCACCATATATCGATTTATTTGAAGAGTATTGCTGTAGAGTTCATGGTAGGTGTTGAGAGTGAGATATTAATTACTTATAGTTACATCTTGCTTGCAACAAATTAGGCTTAGATGCCAAATTTCATCAACGATTTTACATGTTTTGAGGTAGTACGAAAAAAGTGGTCTTCAGAAATTTGTTTGTGTGTAGGCGAGCCGAATTAAGAAAAACTAGCAGAAAGCTAAATATTTGAAACTTTTTCGGAATAATTCACCTTCAGAGGGTTCAGAATTAATCTGACTCTGACTGGGGGATTAAAGAATAAACCAAAAAGATGGAGAAACTTTACTAAGGAGATCACGGCGAATTGGTCAAGAAATCTTGGCGTCTTCGAGAAAATTCACCTGTATCTTCCTATAAACAGAAAATTCAACGCGATCGTTAGTTCTATCTAGGCAAGGCCTAAATCAGAATGAGGAAGAATTCTATGTCAAATCAAGACATGAAATTTTAATCAGTGAGCTCAACTCTAACTGTATATAGTTACCAGTTTTGTTTCAGGATTAAGACCATATTTACAGTATTTGTGATGTCCCTTAAAAGTTTGTTTAGTCTGGTTTCACCAATGTTTCTCAAATTGGCTATTAGTTAGTGGTGATTTCGTTGTGAGCTTACACTGCTCTAAAAATCTCTTACCAGTTTGTACACAAATCTTAAATCAGTATTTAATACAGTTCAGCAATGATTCTCTTGTTGAGTTTTATCTCATATTCCTGTATGTAACCATTTATGACAGTCAGGAGACTCTTTTAAAAATAATACATGCAGGAGAAGCTAAATTACAATGTTAATTATAATGAATAATGAAATTATTAATCAAAAACATAATAGATAATAAATACAGAGGGTGAGCAAGTAAAAAGTGATAAAGATACAGAATATTAAGAATATAATAAGTGAATATTCGTGAAGTTAAATATCTTCCACCAAATACATGCAGTCTTCTTAAATATAACACTGCTTCTCAAAATTAGGGCATCGTTTTACTTTAAGGTAACCCAAGTCAGTTACTGGACTTCAGTCCCAAACGTGGCTCGTATGTGTTAATCACTTTTCTTTAAGGAGTCGCTATGTGGACTAAGAGTGACTTTGGTTGGCTAGGACTCAGCCCCTCTTCAAGGGCGAAAATAATAATCCTTCTGCAGACTCTTCTTTACGCCGAAGTGGGTACGCTGAAAGCACCAAATTCTTGTAGTTTCACCTTGAAATTTACTTCGTAATTTAACGGTTCAGAAGGGTGGAAGATTTATTTCTATCAAGTATGTGCTTCTAGTCTAGGTAACAGCTCGCATAGGAGTTTTCTAAAGTTAAAACAAATTGACCGAATCATGCGCCTTCTTTCCCTTTTATTCGTCCCGAACCAGATGTTAGATATAAAGTGTGTCTAGATTCCAAGGAATGGACGGCTTCAAAGCATTCACTTTTTTGACTTTTCGGCAGTCTTAAATGTTGATTAAGGAGACCGATCAGGACCTAGTAATAAGACTCCGAGCCATGCACAGAAAAGACTCCTGGTTGGTTCCAATACAGGGCAGCCCCGTTTAAGGTCCACGTAATAGGGCTCATAACAGATAATCTCTACTTCTTCGGCCCCACAGAAGACTGTGTGACAGTTGACTGTGATACAGTGAGTATTTAGACAACGGTTTATGAGAGAGCACTGCGATTAGATCTTTAAGGAATACGTTACTTCACCTCCCTAGAGAAAGCAAGTTCTGAAATCGTCAATTTTTCTAAACTGATTTTTCACAATCGTTGCTTGCCTCGTCTTTCATGGTGTCTCAATCAAATTATGAGCAGTCATCATATTGGAATCTTTGAGCGGATTATGAAATGCTTGTGCATCGGATTTAAGGTGGGAGTAGAAGATTAGCAACTATGTAAAACGATGGAAAATCAAATAATGGATTCAAAGATAAATTCACATCTTTCTGGCATTAAACTTTTTTAAAAAAGGAATTTGATCATTTTTGAGTAGCAGTGTATATTTTTGTTTCGGATGTTTAAATTCCTGGTGAACATTTTCTTTGCTTTTTAAAAAGTGTGTTTGTGTTAAACTCCCAAAACCAAAAAAGCATTCTCTTCTCTCTCTCTTTTTTAAAGACATTATAGAGATAATATAAATTGTAGGCGTGAGTATAACCTAAGGGAATGATTTTTTTTTTTTAAATCTGATAATTCCCTTGTGGTGAGCAATTCTACCTTTGCTTTGCCATCAGCGGTTCGGTTGTCATCATTGATCGCAGCCACTGTGGCAACTCTGTACGAGTCGGTCCGTCCATGCTACAAAAAAAGTTGTAGACAAAAAAAAATCATACATCAAAACAAAAACAAAACAAAGAAAAACAAAAACAAGAACAAAAAATTAAACATTACACACTAAAACAAAATCAAAACCAAAATGATAGCGAAAACTAAGTAGAAAATTTTTCATTTTTTTTTTTACACCTCGTATATTTTTAATTTTGGAAGTAAATGTTTTGGATTCATCTGAGTAAGTAAAAATTGTTTTTTAAAATAGTTTGTCAGAAAGTTAATATTTCGTTTAGGCGCCGCCTGAGGCAAGACAAAAAGGTTTTGTAGAGGTGGTAAAACCGAAATGCAACCTTCAAGAGAGGGTTTTTTGAAATGGCTCCGAAGATTTAATCTATTTTTTATTTTTTTTTGCATCTAATAATAAGTTGAACGAACTTTTCAGGTACAAAACACTGTCAGTTTGGATCGTCAAGACCGCTTACTTCCTCTATTAGTTCCACAGTAACATTTGATCATCCAATGGATGAATTCTTCGGCACCTCTTTTCTAGGTGAGGAAAGAAGAGTGAAATAGGTAGGTATTATGCGTGCATTTCTTCTCTAACGGATTGTGTAATCAACCAATGATCATTGATTATAGTAAGAGTTAAATATTTGGCTCCAATTCTAAGTGTGAAGAAAATTGAGATCCGGAAATGAGAATCTAATCAACTATTTCTTTCTAGCTTTACTATTGATTTTAAGAAGAAGTTCTGGGAGGCCTCGCATTCCAAAAATCCTTTTATTATGGTGCACCAATGTTGGAATTTACTAAAATTTAGCAAATATTATAGTTATAAAGAATACCTTGACTAATGTATTAGCATCTCGTTTTAATTAAAAACTTACAACTTATTTTAAAATTTTTGTACACTCTTTCCAGGCTTTCCTGTAATGTACAGTTTTACAAACGATATAATGTTGGTAAGAATTTAAATGTTCGGAATATGAAGAAAATTAGTGTTGTTAAACCATTTAGAATAGTTTTAAAAGTCGTGTGTGTGTGTGTGTGCACACCATATTCTTCATACTCTTTCAAGTAGGGGAGGGTGTTGAACTAGTGGTCAAGAGCGTGGCTTTGTAAGAACTGGGAGATCCCTAGTTCGAATTCCGCATATGACTACTTTTTATTTGTTAGAAAAATTGTTTGTAGTGAAGTATGAGCTTCCACCTCAGTTCACGACATCTAATTGGTAATTAAATTAGTTGGACGTTAAGCTCCGCCTAAAAAAATAGGCGATTACTTTACTCATTAAAGTAAACAATCTTTAATTCCACTCCAGTAGGTCTCGTAAGTTATTTTTTTGTTAAACATTTACTCTGGAAACAATTCATTTTTACTGAGGTTGACCTTTAAGAGAATTTTTTAAAAAATACAGACAGGTATGAGTTTTTCGCTAATTTTGTTTATGCTTTCTTGAACAGTCAGTTTTATTACAATGTTCATACATAAAATCAGCTAAAAATTTACAGAAAATTACATACTTTGCAGAAGATCATTTATCTCTAAGTGTAATTTGCGCAAAGGAATATGTCACCACTGTAAGCCCAATAGAGTTAGTTGTAAACTAGATATCCTAATACTAAATACGCCGAATCTATTCTAGATATTGACTTCACGTGACGATGCATTAGTCCAGGCGATTGGTCACAGCTAATAAAGTAAGCAATTAAACGTTAGAACAGTGCTTTAGTAGACGAGATCTAGTTTTTTTTTGGCGAATCCACTGCCTTTGTCATTAGCGCCACGAGACCTAGTTCAACTGGAAATCAATCTTGCTTACTCTATATTTAAATGAATTAGAGTGTAGGCCAGTGTTGTACAATTTTTGAGGCCTCCATGATCACGAAAAATATTGTTTCTAGCTAAAGAATTAAATTGAATAGAAATTCTTAAAAACTAATAATGGCAAAAAACTTATTCTGTTTTGAATTATTATTATTTTTTCGCTTCAGAGTCGCATCCTTTCTTATAAGAATGGGAGAATGCGGTGCGGTGTTATTTTAAAATAAATAAAAAAATAAGAAGAAATGACGGTTTTTGAGTCCATAAGTGAATGATTTTGATATGTACAAGCATTGTATTGATTTCCAAACAGGTTTGATTTTCCACCGCACCGCACCCAGTAATCGTATGGATAAGTCAATATGGAAGCACAGAAAACAACTGTTTTATGGTAAGAAACGAACATTCAAAAATAGATTTATTGTCAGTAAGGAACTGGATTCACAAACAGTGAGTGTGGATTTTTTAAAGCAAAATATTAATAAATTTATTAAAACTTTGTTAATCTATTAGACATATTAAATGTAATCTATTAAAATTCATAACTATAACATAACCTATAAATTCATGTAATAGATGTTAACCACTAACTGAAATTGTTTTAGAGAAAACTAGTAGCTATAGTGGGAAATTCATTATTGGCAATATTTTATAAGAAATAACGTTACATAACTACGCTGAAAGTTCGAAGCCAAGGTTTTAACCAAGAAAGAAAAAATTACAAGGGGAGTTACCCCGCAAGTCTTGGGCATCGTGGTTATAAATGCAATTACTTGCGGTTGGAGACCAGATGCGAGTTTCCAAATAGAATTTAACGTCAAATTTAGATAAGAAAAGCTATACATTTATTTCTCTTTCATAACTTATAAAAGCTAGAACTTACCATTCAACTAAAACATTATTATTTGAGAGGGAAGCGAAACACCTTCACGAAAGCACCCTATAAATTTATTGGGAAATTGTTTTACTAAAAGTTATAGAGCTGCTTGTGTACAATAAATAAGCCTAGTTTATTAAAAAATAAAAATCATTCAGTAAACTGGTCTTCACAGTTTCAAGGATTCTGGCCGCTCATTGGGTCCTTTGGTGAGACCAAATCGAAATATTAAAATTTCAGCCAGTATTCTAATTTTAGATATTTGCTAATAAAAAAAAAAAAATCTCAGAATCTATTGGAGCATCCTTAATAAGACGCATCTAACAGAATTTTTATGATTTATTAGTCGTTATCTTCCATTATGCTGTGTGAATCTGTCTCAATTTTCAGATAAATTTTTTTCTTGTAATTCCCCCTACTTTATCTTGTTTGTTCAAATTATCACATATCATTAGTGTACTTAACGTAAAAAAATTCTGAAGGAAATTTCCAGAAGCTCCTGATGAATGGCACAATAGCATCAGAAACGTCGAGCAACAATTAAAAGGTGTTAAGAGCAAACAATCTCTCTGGCCATTGCCAAATAAATCATCTTCTGCTTGTATTTTAATGGCCTGACTAATATTAGGAACAAAAAAAATTCAAAACTTAAAAATTAACATTAAACTAAATCGGTGAAAAATAAATATTTAAGCTAAATAAACACTAGATACATAGAGATTATATTGAAATTAGAAATCTCTATGGGCAGACTAATTGAACAAGGTTAAACTGATTATTCAGCTTTTTATTTATTTTTATATTTTATATATTTATTTTAGAATTTGGATCAACTGATTTCTCTGTGGAGCAGTATTTTTATAACTTCTAAAAGTTTCATCTCAATTTACAATTTGAAGAAGTCGGGCACAATCACAGAAACGTATGTAATATTTCTTTTTTTCTTTTCAGCACAGCCTACAAATGGAATTTATATCGTTGTTCATTTTTTTTGGTGACTGATTCATAAGTTTCAAATAGGATGAAAATATAATTGCCATGAACAGACAATACAGAAGACACACCAACCCTGAAATGTAATAGTATTACTTTCTAAATTAGCCCTAAAGATGACCTAGTCCCTAGGTCGAAAGCTTGGCAGAATAAATTTTATTCGACTGAAATGGCAATTATTTTTTCATCCTATTGGAATTTATATCTTTTACTAATGAAATAAATGTTACAGTACTTTTTTTTTTCTTATTATTGTGAACTATTTTTCCCTCCCACTTTTGAATAATAACAGAAAATCACGATAGTGTCCACTACTATTTAGTTATCTAACAATAGTACAGGTTAGGTTTCAGCTGTTACGTCAGCCCACTTTATACTTGAATGTACATACATAAAATATTGTAGTAAACAAACTTGTAATTGATTAATGCAAATAAAAATCACGTTTTCATTCAATAAAGCGATAACACACACATTAAGAAAATACTAGCGAATAAATCCAATATAAAATAACTACTACCAGACAACACATTAAAAATTAAATTACAGTAAAGGTAATAAAAAATACTTTTGACTATGATTAATGGAAATTTAATGTTTAAGTTAAATTTTAAAAAAAATAATGTTAAGTTAAAAATTTGTTTTATTTATTCTTTTTTTTTTGTAATAAAATAAAATTAATGTTCAATGAACATTCAGATTTAAAAAGGGCTGGCGTGACAGCTGAAACGTAACAAGTTCTATTTTTAACTAAATAAAAAATAGCGGAGACTATGGGTTTTCTGTTATTAAGAAAAATTAAATTCAAAAGTTATTATAGAATTCAATATTTTGCCTTTCGTAATTTAAGCAATTAGTCTCAATTTCTTTATGTTGTAGTTAAGTTTAAAAGAAGATAACACACTTTTGGAATAGAACTGAAATAGTACAAAAACCTTATTATTTTTTTTTTTTGCAAGATTCAGGACAATATTTATGTCAGCATATGAAGCAGACTCTGCGCCATTTAATAGTTTCAGGAAGCATAATTAGGCCAACCAATCATCTGGCATTGACAGTATAGATAGTAAAAGACAATTCAGAAAATTTTTAACTTATTCTCGTAGCATTGCCGAAGTAAGTAAAACTGGACGGATCTTAATTGATCATTAAAGAATTCTTATTGTTCCTAATAATAGAATCGTGTTAAATGTTCAAAATTAGGTTTATTCTAGTAATACAAAGGCGCCACAGTAGCCGAGCGGGTTAAGAGGCAAGACCTGCAAAGCTAATATGCATTGTGGTACTGGGTTCGATTCCCGGTCTTTAGGCCTTGGATTTTATTTAATGGTTAATAAAAGAAATTTACAGTAAAGTATGTTTGCTAGTCGCCTCCGTCCACTACACCTAGTAAATGGTAATTGGACGTTAAGCCCCGCCTGAAAAAATAGGCGTTTACTTGACTTTACTTAATACATTTTTTGAGGTCACCTGAAAATGAAAAAACTTCTTATTTTTTAGCGCAAGGCCACTGTGTGTCTCGGAAAGATCGAATTTGGTATACGGTTATGGTTCGATTGTCGCTACACACTAAAAAGGTGTCCGGCAGATAGAACCCCATGCACCCTGATATTCAAAATTGCTATCAACTTTTCCCAGTCTGTGTTGGTGAGACGAATAGAGGTAGTAGATAGCTTTTAGAGTAAGTTTGAGATACTTTGCTACCAAAAATTTGGGCCAATATGGAAGGGTCTAGTACATGGACGGACATCCACTCGTACAACCTGATGGTTATTCAAAGAGTTTCTCAGCTCCTAGGTACGTAATTACTTATAGCCAGCATAAAACCTACAAGTTCAACTCAGGAGCCACCCAAGTCCTGTTGGGCATAGAGCTTGAAATTAGGTTATATAGAATAGTTATATAGAATTGTAAGTGTTCGCATCATATTTTTTTTTTCTTTTTTTGTAGTATTTTTCTGAAACTTTTTAGTATTTCGCAGTTAAATAGATCTGTTTTGGTTAAGAGTAGGCTTTCTTTAAAAGCAGATTTACTATCACCTATTATAAGATATTTACAATGGATTCCCACCATGCGTTCAGCGCGGCTCACGAATACAGTCCAATAATAGACACAGGTTTATCGATTCTAACGCTCTTAGTTGTGGAATACTGACACCAGGGCGTGTGCCTTGCAGACGCTCTGGCGGCACACCTATTCAAAGAAATCCCTCTCAAATTAGGTTGTTTTTTTTCTATTACTATCTCTTACAGCCCTAGGTAAGACCAAAACATTGCGATTGCATCTAAGTTCATAAATTTTTCTTACCGATAAAATTGAAGTTGAGGTTACGTGATTCCAAAAAAGTTTTTTCTCTCCCAAATTTGTCTGCAAACTAGTGTATGTTTGTGGTATGGTCAACAAAACTCAAAATCGAAAAATGGCTGTTTGAAAAATCGCAAATTTTTGTTATGTGTTTTAGTTAACTTCATCAAATCAGCAATAATCTTTACAATATAACCAACCATAAATGTCATTTTAGTTAATCGATTTTTCAGTTTTAGAGGGCTTTTTTGGGGGGGAGGGGGAAGTGAAGGACTAAGAGGGTCAACTTCTCAGGAAGGAAGTTTAAACATAGGACCCTTGCTACAGGGCGCCCTAAGTAAAACCATCTTTTCATATCCTGTCTTAGCAAATTGAATTATTTAGTACTTACGAGATCTGTGGATATATACTGCAAAAACTCACATTTGGAAAGTATCTAGACCCTAAAATAAGAGTGAATTACTTCATACTTAGAGAAGTCACACAATAAATCTCTTTTGCGGTGCTTGGGCTACAGAACTTGTACCGTGATAACCTACCTCTTTAACCTTCCTGCTTTACTAAACTAAATGAAGCAAGCTTGCCGCAGCCACCTCTAACACTCACAAAATTTCCCTCTTTCGGATGATATTAAATATATTTTTGTCAATTTGGCACTAATTATTGTATTCAGAGCTTCAAAAGAGGCTAGGCCGTGATAAAGGCAGCAAGAAAATGGAATAATTTTGTGAAAAAAAAAAATGGACAGTAGAACCCAAAACGGCCTTAATGTCTTAACATTGAAAAATAGGAGTAAATATAATTGTAAGAAGTGCAACAAGATACAAGAAGCATAATCAAGAATCGCTGGTGAAAATTGAATGTAAAGTAAAATAATGCCTATTTTTTCAGGCAGGGCTTAACGTCCAACTACCCAATTATGTGGCGTCGTGGACGGAGGCGACTAGCAAACATACTTTACTGTAAACTTCTTTTTATTAACCATTAAATAAAATCCAAGGCGTAGACCTGGAATTGAACCCAGTACCACACAATACATATTAGCATTACAGGTCTCGCCTCTAACCGCTCGGCTATCGTGACGCCTGCAAATTGTAAATTTTTGTTGATAATGTAATTAAGAATTACTGAAAAAGAAATAATAACATGCATGGTTCAACATTCTATCTTTGTAGAATACATTTCGTTGAATTTTTTAATCATTTGGAAAATTCATCTGTAATTCGACTAACTTTGAGCAGTTCAGTGGCATGAATGTAGTTACTATTCAACATAATATGGATGGTAGATCTCTAAAAATTCTACTTAATGTGGCACATTAGAAGCACCATAGGGTATATTAGATTAATATATCGGCACACTGGGCACAAACATTTGTTATCAGCGAGGCCAAGGCTGTGCAAGTACTCCACAGCCAAACACAGATTATAAAACTGTTAAATTATCAGACTTATCTTTAAGTAATATTAAGGCCTTAATTAAGAAAAAATAATAATAATAATAGGAAAATGATATTATTAAAGTTAGAATAAGAATTTCGAGTGTCTTATCTAAATTAATCACTCAATTTAAACATAATAAACAATAATAATAAAATTCATATCTCTGTTTACTATCACAAAACAGAGATCAGTAAGTTAGGCCGAGATAAGAGATTTGTCCACTTGTACAATTTTCTTAGCGGACATAGCAAAAATTTGTGATTTTTACAAGTCTAAAGTATTTTAGAAACTATAAAAATAAAAAATAAATATATATAAAATATTTATTTTATTTAAGGAAAAGTATGAAAAATAATAATAATAATAATAATAATAATAATAATAATAATAATAATTGAGATATCAATTCAGCAAAGCCTCATTTGGCGAAACAAAAACTAAACGTGAAAAACGACAATATTAACAAGGAAAATTATGTTTTGATTTTTCTAGCATATTTCGTTTTACAAATATTCTCATACCCACACACCAATTTTGGATATACGCTAACCAAGAACACACACACCATTGGGAGAGAAATAGAACAAATTTATACAAGCCACTTTTTTTTTTTAATTCAGGGGGGGGTCCCCCTAAGGAGTTCAGCGATAATTAAGGTGAAAAATCAAAATTGAAAAATATGCACGACTGTAAAACTACCACTTATAAGTGGTAAGAGGAAGAATAAACTAAAAAACGGAATGGTTTAGCTGAATGGTTAGCAAACACTGGATTGTAACGGGTTCGAATCCAGCTGCTGTCCTTAAGTCTTTCTAGGAGCTTCTTACAGCTTACTGTCCAGTGTCTGGGCGCCAATAACCTCAGAAGCCTTAAATACAAAACTAATAATAACTCATGTTCATAAATTTTCTTGTTAAATTTTAGCATAATATTTAAATTACAAGAACTTTAAGACAGATAGAATACTCAGTAGTAACAAAATTTGAATTTAAGTCTTAAAAATTTCCGCTTTCACGAAAATACATCTAAAAACAATTATCGCGAAAACAATTAAGCAAAAATGAGATTTCCGATCACTTAAATTCCTTTTAACTTCTAAATTCTAGCAAATCACATAGATTACTCACAAAAATTGCTTAACGTTAAAAAAATAAAAGAATTTATAAATGAATTTTCCTGTAAAAAATATTTTAAATGGAAAGTAGACATAAAATAGATCTAGATGCATATGCATTGGAGTGCAGGAAATAAAATGAAACTCATTAAAGCAATTTACAAGGAAATCTCGAGAAAAACAAAAAATTCCACTCAGTAAGGCGGCATAATCCAGTTGGCTATTTGAAAAACTTATTAATATTAATTCCTGCTAATCTAAATCAAATCTAAAATTTTATGCGACTTTCCGTTTAGTCACACACACGCCACTGTGTAAAACAAGTGTTACAATGCGAGAGGGTAACATAATTGAAGTTGAAATCTTTGTACTATTCTGATAAATCTACCTCTAATGATAGAAGAAGATCCGAAAATGAGGGGAACCCTTTTTCATTAGCAGCAGACGTCAAAACGTGAATTTTTAGTGAAGACTCAAATAAAAAAAAAAATCAATAGCCTGAACGATTGTCCTACTTCCTCTTAAATGGGCTAAGAGAATATAAAATTGTTAAGAAAATTTTAAGATATACAATATAATTTTTTAAAAAATTTAAATTCTAATCTCAAGGTCAGTCTGGGGAATAATCCCATTCTAGAGATATAGAACGGAACTTGTACATTAAAGAACATAACATAGATCCAGTCAAGAGTTAGCGTAGAGGACGGCTCAGGCAGTGACGTCAACAGACAGTCGCACGTTTACCAAATTGGACACATAACTATCTCAATACGCAGAGTACAATTTAATATAGGACCACTACATACTATATCCCAACTAATTACCGCCGAACCTCTCTTAACACTTTGAAAAAACAAAAAAAAGAATAAGAAAAAGTCACAAAAAAGTAATAGGCCTAACATAATTTAGGTTTGTATTATCATGTTTATATTGAAGCCCTTTGGCAATTGCCTAGGGCGGAGGACACACATCCAACTGTAACAAAATCCACATCCAGAGAATGGATATTCCTTCAATTTGGATTTTTGGTAACCCATAAACATTTTTGGTGTTAAGACCTGTATTATATATAGAGAAATAACAGTTTATAATGAAGCATCATTATATTTTAGAACACCCCCCTCTAAAAAAAAAAAAATCACAGGTTTCAAATCTAAGTGTTAACTAAGAACTATGTACTTTGACTCGAAAATAAAACTGATTAGTTTTTAGAGTAAGTCTAAGAAAAATAAATACAGAAAAATCAACACAGTGAAGGTGTAATTTTGGTAGGTAAATTTTGACCCAAGCTTTATTGCAAATGGTCGCTTAGTATTAAGCACTTTAAACTAAATATAGAATCTGTATTTCCTGTATTGTTCTTTTAAAGTTAAGATGATCATACTTATATATTTCACTTAATTTACTGCCTAATTAATTGTAGGTTAATCTCCGAATTAATTGTAGGTTAGAACCTAACCTTTATCAGCCATCTTTATAGATATCTGAGTAAGAACAATCAGTATTGCGATAGCGAAAATATTTTCATAATTAATATTTCATCCCTATAAAAAAATCTATACGATTGCAAAATACCTTCTCATAATTAGTAGAGTAAGAGAGAATTTAAATTTCTAAAAAACCATTAAATAGTACCTTGGGAAACCAAAAAAATTATCAAAATCCATTCATTCGTAATACTTGTTCTTATTCCAGAAAAGAGGCTGTACAAAAAAATCGCAACTGTTGCTTATAATCGCATCGCATTAATCGATTGTATTGTAAAACCGATTTGTGAGGTTGGCAAAGCGATGTCAAAAAAATTAACCCAGATTCTATACGTAAACATATCATTTACTGTGCAACTTTTTTCTTTTAATCGAATTACTATAGCCCTGAACTAAATCCTTTTGCTTATGCAATGCATATTTTATTCTGTAATTAATTCTATCACTCGGTGATTTCAGTTGAAGTAGTCGTGAGTCATTTTCCAAATAATTTTTTTTTTACCGTTTTCTAGATAAAAAATAGTTTTTTAAAAAAGTAATCTACTCCAATCAGTAGACATCAAATTTTTATATAATTATCAATTTGATTCTTTCATTGATACTCAAAATAGCGTACCATTTTCTTTTACGCTGACTGAGTAGCCTACCCAAAAAAATATATTTCTTAAAAAGTATATATTGCTTGGACTATCCCTTTTGGCTACTTATGGGAGTGGTCCGAAATTCTTTGAAGGTATTGTCGAAAAAATAGAATTGGAACATCGTTTTAGTAAAGCAGAACTATTGGTTGTCTAAGTTTGAATAAACTAAACAGTATTTTACTTGGTCTAAATGAAGTGTCTAATTTTCGTAATTTAGTTTAAAACGGAAATATTTATTTAAATATAAATTACATGTGTTTAGAGGATCTCTGAAATTATATGTTTAAAGAAAGGTCTATGTTTTAACAAAATATCGCAAATAAACTCAAATCTCCCAATTTAAAAAAAAAAAATTTTTTGAGGTAAACACAATAATATATTTAAAAGCAAAAAGTTATAGTAAAACAACTAATTTTAGTTTAGGCCAACGAATTATATTAGGCAGGTACAGAGCAGAGTTAAACTGGCCAGTTAGGTAAGGTGTGAATGAGTTTTGGCTTAATACGCATGCGCGTAAATGTCCTTCAATCCACCCATACAATACATTGACAATTGCCACAATATTAATCTAGCACTAAAGAAGCTACACAGAATATACGTTATTATAAAAATTGTGTAACCTAAATTTTTTTTAAAGCGTTGTATCTTCATAAATTTAATTGAGATATACACTCAAAAATAAAACTGAGATAAGCTGGAAGGTAACGAAAAACTGATGTTTTAACATCAACATCGACTTTCTTATGGCCAAAACTACTCATGTCTCAAATTTTTTCTGTAAATCGAAAATTTAGCAACTAATTTTAATTCGCTCTATTATTATAGAAATGATAGAGCCGTACATTAAACTGAAATAGTAAAAATAGAGGATTGTCTGATCATATACCAATCGCCCAGAATCTGTTCTAAAAATAATTTTACTAGAAATACAAATATTGTCGATATATTAATGAGTATTTAAGAAAATCGTGTCTTTTTCGAGAAACTGAAAAACTAAAATAAATCAGTAATGCTACATTTTAACTGTAGGTAACCTTTTTTTTTTATCCCAAAAAGCTTGCCGGTTCTTTTGGAGGTATTCCACCATTTTTTTTTCTATTTTTGAGTAATGATTTACAAAGATATTACAGGACAGGACATAAAAAACTATGTAAAAACGATTTTATCACATTCACTCAGTATGATTTTTAATATTATTTTTACAATGGTGTAGAAGAAGTAAAAACAAAACCATTATTTTGAACCTTAAAGTTATATAATTTTAAGTACTTAATACAGGCGGCGGAATAGTAACCTGTTCAAAGGAGTTTAGAGGTAACCTTAACAGTTCCTACTGGGTAAATTCAGGAAAAAGAAGGTTAGGCTATTTCTTGGTAACTTAGTTCATGTAAAGTCTTTATTGGAACATTTTTTTTTTTTGAAGCGACAATGGAATTAAAAGGGAAAAGTGAACTATTGAAAAAACTCTGCAATTCTCATCTTTACTCTTGCTTACTGGAATGCTCACGAGAGGCAGATCTGCGCTTAATGTGGTACTAATTTCATATCCTCCAAAAGCAACTAAGGATCCCTTACCCTAAAAGTAAGGCAATTCAATTATCTACGACATTACTGAGCTCCAAATCTCAGAAGCGTTCTCTTGAGAATGTGGTAAACCTAGCAATGGCCAAACGGAACACAGCTACCTAAATAGTGGTTACGCCTTAACCCCCATACATTTTTCTCATTTCTAACACCCAAAACTTGACCGCTATTTCCATGTTCATGCAAATGGTTGGATATCTAAGCGCGCCCTAGCGTTGCACTTACCAAACCGATTGTACTCTACTCAGTCAAAAGAAGAAACTCTTTATCGTGGCTCCTTTGAAGCAATTTATTAGTTCCAAGCTACTACAAACCCTTCATGCTCCCAGGTTCTGTCTCGCATTGTCTTGGACCATAGAACGGACCATGTTCTTCCACTTCAGACTAGTACAGACAGGCATCTGTGTAACTTAGTGGTTAAAATTCCCCAAAAGATGAAAGTAGCACTTTACTGAAAGAGATCTTTAACAATAGATCTTATGGGTCATATTCCATTTTCATACCACGAGGATAGAAACCAAATCCTCCCCCCAAAAAAAGAGTTCAAAAGAAGGATTCAGAGGATTACAGTTTTTGGCTTAGGATTGACCTAAATCCGGCCTAGATTGTCCTCATAACTAACAATGGTAAATCACTCTCATAATGCTTTCAACTTTGTGGAAATTGCTTTTAGAAGAACCTCCCACAACTGGCTAGAATAAGAATTTTTCACACAAGAAACAGTACATTTTGCTTGTTTAATATAAGTGAAACATTAGAGGTATGAATTAAAGGTAGTAGTTCCTTCAGAAAATACCCAAAAATCAATTTTTCCATTATGAGAACGTTTCAAATACAAGAGATGGATTCCGTGTGGATATCATATAGATTAAATAGCATGTTTGGAGGTTTTTGTGGTCACTAATAATCCCCCCCCCAAAAAAAGGGAAACTCATAGAAATTTAAATTTGATTTAGGTGCACATAAAGGGTTTTAGTTAAAATCAATAAACCGGCAATACAATAAGTTTTTTCTGTGATTTCCACAAAAAAATTCTATAAATTATTTTAAAAACTTTTCAGAAACATTATAGAACAAGTATCTAGCATTATTTCTTTAACAATTTTAGAAGTTTAATAGGAAAAAGTCACATCCTTTAAAATAGTCACTCAGAACATGAACGATTCTAAACTCGAGTATAGTATCAAGAAATCTTGGATACAATTTATAAATTAAAGAATAATGGTACACCAAAAGTGGCACTTAACTGTGAATTAACACCAGATTTTTTAACTATAAAATTTTTTTTTGTAAAAATGTGCTTTAATAATTATACAATTGTTACATAACACTTTGGGTTCCTACTTCTTGTTTTTAATCATATTGGTTCAGTTAAATTTATATTAGGAAGGTTTTTGGGCGGGAGGCCGAGGCGGGAATAGTATTGAATTAAGACTAGACATAATTCCCAAGTTATAAAATAGAACAATTTCACTCAATAGATCCAAATCAATCCGATTTCTGGATTTATGTAACAAGCAGAAAAATAAAGCGAGAATTGGTTCATACACTTCTCACTTCCTAAAATGATCAATTCAAAATCCTTTTTTCAAATGAACAAATCAAATAAAAATAGAAAAATTAGTACTTCATTTTATATATAAAATTATAACCGTAAAGTAACCAATTGAAAATTACAAAAAAATAGACTGAACAGTAGTTGTTAAAAAAAAAGTCAAATTAAAATTAGAAGCTAATTTGTCCACAAATAGCAGAATTAGCTTCTTTTTAGGATAGGTGGGGCCATTGTCTATGAGTAGGTTAAATTATGGCCTGAATTAACTTAAAAAAAAAACAAAAAGAATTGCTCTTTAAAATTTAAAAATTCTTCTTTTAAATATGGAATTTAAAAACTAAACAAGAAATAATTTAAAATTAAAGCTTTTAGAAACAAAACCTGGCGATTTAAACTTACAACACTGGGAAAGATAAAGTAACTTTTTCATTCAAAAAAAATTATGTACATATATATATATATATACCTATACATAATATATATATAAATAAAAGGGCGTGAACAAATGGATTTTAAAGATTTTTAACTTCTATTGATTAATTTTAAGGGAAGGTTATTCATTTTTTTTTTTTTATATAATCATTTTCATGAATCAATTTTGTAAAATTTGAGGCAACATAAAGACAAAATCAATTCTATTTTGTGAAATCAATTCTATTTGTAAATGGTAAATAAGGTTAAGGTTATATCTTCTTTTAACTACTTTATTGTCTATAAATCAATTCACTATTTCTCATTTTATAAAAATGAGGCCAAAATAGTTTTTTTGTTATAGTCAAAATAGTTTTAATCGTATTAGGGTATAATTTGTTTTTTTATATCAAATACAAGGTAAAAACGGGCACCTACCGCATCTGCAGACATTGCCTCTATTGGGAGGTTCCTATTTCGACTTCTTGACTAGAACAGAATTATTTTTTTTTGTAAAAATAATTTTGCGATAATTATCCCTGTATCTTTTTCTTTCTTTTTTTTGTAACTATTTCCTCTATCAATAAATGGTGCACATTTGAAATAGTTGGGGGGATTTTTAACTTGATACAAAATAGAGTTTAGTAACTTAGCACAGCATTAAAGGCGTCCTGGACTGTCAAAAAGTAAAGCCGTACTGAAGAAGAGGAAGGTTTGGTTTTGCAATTTACTAATGTACTGAACCTTAGTGGTGGGGATGGGTCAGCACGTGAGGGAACGACATGGAGGGAGCTATGACGTCACACTGCGCCATGTCATCGATTGACGGTTCGGCTACGCTCGTTTTAATCGTATTCGGGTTTTTTTTCTCTTCCTCTGATGGTATATTTTTCTATTTTCTAGAATTGCAAACATAGTTCGATATATATTTCTTAAGGGTATCCAGAAATTTGGTACATTGGCTAAGGCTTGGGAGTTAACAAATCTTATATTTTTGACAAACTAGGATAGCCAGAGTCAACCCCCAAGGCCCAGGCGCACAGAGCAACCGCCTTACATCCTGAGGTCGCGTACTTTCACTGTTTTATGTAGCCGATTTTATTTGAAGTCACATTATTTGAACATTGTTTAAGCTACTATTATTTTAGAATGTCTCGATACAATCGTTATCTTAGTCTACCAGCTTGAGTATTGAATTCTCGCTCGCTCGTCGTAAGCATCACGCAGGTTTTTCATGTTTCTGGCCTATTTTGGATTTTATTTATCGTCAGAGGTTGCTTCCATTAGTTTGGTGTAGAAAATTTGACTTCCACTATGTTCCTGACACTTGCTTAATTAAATTTCCAAATTTACTAAATTAAAATTGATAAAAACTTCGAAATAAATTTTACTGAATGAATATTTTTTTGTTCTGAGATATTTCTGATACTACCTCCTTTATTTTAAATATATTTACGAACGGGCACTTTTGGATACAAAGGAAGGCATCTCTCAAAAAGTGCCGTTTCCGTGTAATGCTCTCACCACATATAAAATACACGTGGCAAAAAAATTAAAGGGCCACCTTGTATTGTTGGTTCTTCCACGTCAATGAATGCAATCTGGAACATGTTTTGAAGAGATATAATTGTGGTTAGGATTAAGATAAATCCTCAGACCTGTCTCAAGAGGCTATTGTATTCTTTGACCATTTTTCTCCTTGTTATCTTGAACTTTGTCCGTATATTGACCGATATGGGGCTATTTCTTACTCTATCTCTATCAGTCTTTAACGTTGTGTCGTACAGTTTTTACTGGTGTTTGCTATTAGGCGGCCTCTTTCTGAGTTGGACGTTTATAGGGCTGTGATATTGATTGAGGAAGACCTAGGAGTGCGAGAAGTAGGCGATTGGCGATCTGTAATCCAGTGATTATGGGGGAGATACCAGGAGACTGAAGGATTCACGAGACGAACAGGCCAGGTCCACCTGAAAATCCACTTCATTAAATGAGGACCGATTCGTGTGGCTACAAGCCCTCAGAAATCGCCAAACCACCTCACCTGCTATCCTAAGTGACCTTAGGCGTGCCACAGGAACCGTGATTTCTGCTCAAACGGTTTCAGGTACCCGATAAAGGCGCCACGGTTGACCAGAAGGTACAAAATCGCCAGAAAACTGTTTGCCAGGGACCAGCGCAATTGGCATATAGGCCAATGGAGGAATGTTTTCTTCTCTGATGAGTCCAAATTTACTCTGTACAGAAATGATGAGCGAATGAGAGTATGGAGACGCGGAAACGAACGTTTTCTCCCTTGTGCACTAACAACCAACGTCACCATTTGGCGGCGAATCAATTTTGGTTTGGGTAGGAATTTTTTTCACCGACAAAAATGACTTGGTTGTGTTCGCAAATGGAAGTTTGACAGCTCAACGGTACATCAATGAAGTGCTACGAATACACGTCCGCGGAAGAGCACTTACTGGTGGAGATCATGCATGATAGAGGCCGCCCTCATACTTTAAATGTGGTTCGTGAGTTCATAAATGCCAATAACATTCAGACTCTCGGCTGGCCAGCTTATAGCCCGGATTTGAGTCCGATTTGAATCCACTTATGGGACCAGCTGGAGCAAAACATTCGAAATCCTCCTGACCCACCAAGGACAAGCTCTTAGGAGCTGGAACAAGTCCTAAGAGAAGAATCGGGAAAGAATTCCACGACAAAATATTAGGTACCTGATAATGAGCATGCCAAGACGTATGCATGATGTTATTTAAGCTCACCGTGGCAATACGAAGTACTGAGCACGCCGTTCAAAAAGAATTTCAAATTTTTCTGTAATTAATTTTTGCACAATTTTAAATATCAAATTCTTGGGTAAAAATTTATCTTATAAATTCTTTTCCCCATCAATATTAACATTCCTCTCTGCATTAATAACAAAATGTTGGTCAGCCTTATTCTTCTATAAACAGGTTGTACTGTCGGCTTCTTGCCTAAGCCTACGAGGTATGTAAATCAAGTAATGAGACTGATTTTTTAAAAAAATTTATTCAAAAAGAATTACAATTCTATATTGTCACCTTCAAAATAACTTCCTTCTGAAGCCACACAGCGCTGGAGACGTTTCTTTCACTCCTCATAGCAGTGCTTGAACTCCGATACTGGAATAGCCTTCAGCTGGTCGGTTGCAGCCGTTTGAATGTTTTCGACTGTCCCCAAAATAAGTTCTCTTGAAAAAAATGACCCCCATTTTCTGGAACGTGTCATTACTGGTCGACGAGTCTTGGGTGTTTTGAGTACGACCCAGAAACCAAGCGCCCAGAGCATGGAGTGGCACACTTCAACCTCTCCAAGGCCCAAAAAAAGCAAGGATGGCGAAGTGGAAGATCGTAATGCGTGCTGATTTGTTTTCTTCGATATCCATGGAATCGTCTACAAAGTGTTTCTACGGTCAATCAATCACTTTTACCGAGAGGTTCTTGAAAAAACTTCGAAAAAGGGGTCATTCGTGTGAGACCAAACATCAAGAACAAGTGGTTCGTTGCATCACGATAATGCTCCAATGTCACACAGCAATTTCAATAAACCAGAGTTTTTGGCCAGTAAAAACATTCCTGTGGCTCCTTAGCCTCCTTATTCGCCTAACTTGTGACTTTTTTTCTATTCCCGAAGTTGAAAAATCACCCGCAAGGGAACTCATTTTGGGACAGTCGAAAACATTCAAACGGCTGTAACCGACCAGCTGAAGGCTATTCCAGTATCGGAGTTCGAGCACTGCTATGAGGAGTGGAAGAAACGTCTCCAGCGCTGTGTGTGGATTCAGAAGGAAGTTATTTTGAAGGTGACAATATAGAATTGTAATTATTTTTTGAATAAACAAAATTGAAAAAATCAGTCTCATTACTTAATTTACAGACCTCGATAACACTTAGGTGTCAAGGTAATTACAATGTTCCAGAGCCTAGAATGTTGAACAAAGTGAAAAGTAATTTTTTTTAAATTATTTAAAGCGGCGTCAACATCAGAGGTTATGGGCGCCCGGAGTTTTTTTTCTCAGTGCACTGTCGGCTTCCAGTGCAGTGTTCTCTCGTTACAGATAACACTGTCCATCACCGGACAGTGAGCTGTAAGAAGCTCCTAGGAAGAGAAAAATCTAAGGGTCAGCAGCTGGATTCGAACCAAAGAACTCTGCGTGGGAATTCATTACGCTAACCGCCTAGCTAAAACCTTCCCTATTTCTTCTGTTTCGAAAGAATCTATCAATTATCAATTAACTGTACTCGAAAAAATAATTTAGGCAAAACAACCTCTTTAAGCTGTCAACTTTTTGTTGACAGCTTAAAGAGTTTGATTGTGTATAAAGTTTGATTAAACGCAAAAGGTTCATCTTTTTAATCTATAATGGAAACATTATTAATTGAAATTCATAAATTATTAATTACTTCAAGTTAAGGACTCGGTCGATTACTAGACAGATGAAGGGGAATTGAGGGTGTATGGCGCCAATCTCGAGATATGGTATCTCGGTAAGTTAAGATATAAATTGGCGAAAGTCTTTAGGACACAGTTTTTAATCAACTTTATCCTGATGAGATTATATAGAGAATGGTAAATCAATTCGGGAATTGTATAATCTAGGCCGAAGTACTAGGAAGTTAAATTCAAGGCGATGTGAGATGGCCTTAGACGAACTATTTGATGAACATTGTTAAATTTGGTCTAGGAGCGAGGAGAGTTAAGGATAAAAGCGAATGAGAAACTAAATTAAGATTTCAGACAATTCAAACCTAATTCCTGAAGCAATTCGTTCTCAACAACAGTATAAGCTTTCCTCAGATTTATAGCTGTCTTTAAGAAAATGCAAGCAATAACAATTTCATCTACAATGGGATATTAAGCTGCATTTAAATGCATTCCAGAAATAAAAACAAAAAAAGTTCGAAAGAAATCAGTTAAACTGAATTACAATTACTGAATGAGCAAAAATGACTTTTGCAATAAATTAATATTTCATTTAATATGTGTACGTTTACCAATACTTAGCGATGAGACTGTGTAAACACATTTCATAAACCTTACTATTGTAACCTGCCATAAAAAAAAACTCCTTATCACATTACTACGTTCAGACAATTTGATAAGATTAGGCCAGCTTATGCGCATGTTGCTTTAATTAGCAAACTAAATTATCAGAGCTAATAATTTTTATGTAATTCGGTTGTAAAAACTGGATTGCAACTTTCTAGTTGCAAGCTAAAAAAAAAAAAAAATCAGCTGTAATTGTTTATTCTATTTTATTAAAATTCTCTTGGTTTTCTTTTAAAATTCGAAGTTTTGCTAAATTTCAAAAATGGGTTTACAACCATAAAACGGCATTTAATGATGGCGTATAGGTTCCACTTTTTATGAAAGAAACGATATTCATGAAAAGGATTTAAAAAAAAAAAGCGACGAGTCTTTGTTCGAGAAAGCAGTACCAAGACAAAAAAGAAGTTCGTAGCCTTGAAGAGAAATGGCTGGCGTTGCTATCAATGAAATTTTGTTTTTTGTTATGTTGGTACGTCAACGTACGTCAATGGTCAACTTATACAGTAGAATATTTTTCTTTAAACGGCTTTTGAAATAACGACATTTTTGTTGAACTGGATGAAATGGAATATCCGTCATAAAATTCTCTGGTTTCTTCGTCAATGGCTATTAATCCAAAGTTGGTGAAGGTTTTATAGAAAGGTTGCTTTTACAGAGAAGTAATGGACGTCTGATTTTAAATGTAATCGTACTTCACTTCAAAGATGTTTGATGTAAAGGACGGTAAAAAGAGTAATTGAGTTATCAGATTCTGTCAGGAAGAAGATGGAACAGCACTGTACATAGGTCAATGTCACCAGAAGTCTAAATCTACTTAAACAGATAGAACTGGTGATGACTCTCTAACGAATGGGGTGCTCAGTAGAACAGTAGATGGAGAAGGCAGAATTATTTATTATTATTTAAGGTAGTTTAAGATATCAGCTTCCACTCTTCGTTCACTGTTCTCCTAGTTAGTTGAGCCTAAAAAATAGGCGGTTAATTCACTTTACATTTTGAGTCAAATACATCGTTGTATTACTTCTTTTCTTCATTGATAATAATATTTTTTTGGATATATGTTAAATTTCTCTCCCTAACTTCTATGGAATCCTCATTCCTATCTCTCTAACTCCTATGGAATCCTCATTCCTATCTCTCTAACTCCTATGGAATCCCTCACTCCTATCTATCTAACTCCTATGGAATCCCCTATTCTTATCTCTCTAACTCCTATGGAATCCCCCACTCCTATCTTTCTAACTCGCATGGAATCACTTCTATCTCTCTAACTCGTATGGAATCCTCACTCCTATCTCTCTAACTCCTATGGAATCTCTTACTCCTATCTACTCTAATTCCTATGGAATCCCCCACTCCTATCTCTCTAACTCCTATGGAATCCCTCCCTCATATTTCTCTAATTCCTATGGAATCCTTCACTCCTACCTCTCTAACTCCTATGGAATCCCTCATTCCTATGGAATTAATTTTCCTACGTCACCAATCTAGCCATCAAATCAGACTTAAACATTCCTTTCGCCACACAAATGGCTGAAACACGATCCAGAAAATTTCATCTTAACATTCAATCTCATCACAATCCATTCATACAACATCTATCTTCCAGGACATTTCCAGACCAACACTTCTAGGACTGTCTTAAAAGACAATGGCCTCGCGATCTCCTTTCTTATGAAGAGAGTCAATAGAAAGTAAACTGTTATTCACTCGGTAACTTCTCCACTCTGAGTATGAGTATATTGTTATCATTGTTGCTTATAACGCAACAAAATGCGTTGATTGTAACTAATAAACCAAAAAAAACAATCTTTTCTTCCTTAATTAAGAATCGCGGACGGAAGCGACTAAAGAAAACGTACATTACTCATAAATTTCTCATGTTAACCATTAAATAAAATCCAAGGCCTATAGACCGGGGAATCGAACCCAGTACCACCAATACTTCGTAGCTTTGTGGGCCTCGCCTCTAACCGTTCGGCTACCACGTTAGTTTATACCACAATTTTTTCTTGTATTTAGTGCATTATGTTTGTATCAAAAATAACAGTTTTGTAGTACAATCTCTATAGTAAGAGAGCAGCTCTAAAAACAAAATAAATTTACTTATTTAATATTTATTAAGATAAATCTGTGTGAATTGTGGGTAATTCTATCCGGATTACCCACACAGTAAATTTAGTTACAAGTTACATAAAATGAATTATGACCAAGTAAAGAAGGTAATAATTGTGAGGACAAGCGGCTAATTAGTAAAATTATTTTTAAATTGTGTGGAGAAACATATATAATATTTCACAAGTAAGATTTGCAAAGTGTGTGTATGCAACTGTAAAAAAAAACCTCTTTTCAAGGTTATGTGTGCAATGAGTAACTCCATATCTGCCTTCATTCAGTCACCCGTAATCAAGCAAGGCGATCAATGAGGAATTATTGTGTAATATTGCAGCGATTGAATCTTGTTTTTGTTTTGGGATTTTGTAAGGTGCGCAACAACAAGGGTCCTTTGCACCTAAACTATACTGTAGAATAGACACTTTACTACACAGCCTAACCTACACCTAGTCAATCTGATCGATACAAACCTAACGGTTGGCCTAACTCCTATTTTCTTCTAACCTAACTAACTAATGTTGGGGTGGAGTACTCGATATTCCTCGCACCCCAGCGATTGAATCTTAATTCGCGATTGAATTAATCGCGTGCAGGTTTGCAGAGGTTTCTTAAATTCGTGCGCAGTCAGTGAACACCTTGCCCCCCCCCAAAAAAGAAATGCACTCCTCGGAAGATGAAGATGTAAATTTACACCCTTGAAACTTGCTCAGTCTATTGCACAACCCAGAATTAGTCTTTTTCTAGCATTTTACGAGAAAGTAGAGTATTTGAACTTCTTTTAGACCAAGAAGTGACGGAAAACAGTGCTAAACGACTTTGAAAGGAAAGAATTATAGGTACCTTCTTCACAAGTCGTCTGCTCCTGTCAAATCATTCTTCAGCATCCATCACAGTCCATGTGGAAGTGGATATGGTAAGGAAAGAAATAAATTTGACAATCTTTTCCTTTTGAAAAATGAGTTTAAGGCAGAAGTTTTTGCCCATCAGTTGCTATTACGAATTTAATGATCAACGACTTAACTCAAAGGGTGCCCAATGTGAATAGGTTTGATCTTCACCCCTATCGGCCATTTCGAAGGCTATCATTGATAGGATCTGATAAGGCAGCATCATTCCATAGGTATCAAGTAAGACGTATCTAAGTCAATTATGGGATCGCACTTGAGCGATGGAATGCCGTTTTTCCTATAGCAAAATAACCGTAGATTGATGATACGAACTTTAAGCCGGAAGCCATAGACCAGAGGTCGCTAAAGTGGCTTATATAGACCCCAGGGGTCTATTTAACAAAAGTAGGGGTCGATCTCAGGCAGGAGGTCGAAGGAAAAACAATTTCGAACCCAATATAGTGAACCTTGAAAAGAAACACCATTGCACACCCATCTCATTAATTAAGAAGCAATACTATAGTTACTTTACTTACTGATAATTACTTAGTTTTTAATAAATATTAATGTATTTAAATTTCAACATTAAGATATTTTTCATACAACCATTGTTACACAATGTAAAATTACTTTAATACATGTTTAAAATAATAAAATAAATGTAAAAACACAGTACCTAATAAATAGTTTCATTTTAATTAACTGAAAATTACTTTAATGGGGGTCGATGGAGATTACGAAAAATTATATAGGGGTCCATGAGCAAAAAAGGTTTGGCGACCTCTGCCATAGACATAGATTACTTTTGGTCTTTATTAAAGGCAATTCAAAGCTCATAAGCTCAGCGATAAAATGTTTGAAGATCAACATTGATATCTAATGCTGAACGATCGAGTGCACATCTTTTCACAAAATAATACTTGCCCCTATGTTGAAGTATTTGCAAGGAATTAAATAAATATACAGGGTGTTCATTTTAAGACGGCTCAAACGCATTTCATGCTTAAACGGTTGATCTAAGCAAAAAAATTGTAGAGGAAAAATTTTTTGCCCGTCACCTCTAGTTTCAGAATAAGGTGCCTCCTCTGGCTCGCAAGTCTGGTTAGCCACGAGGTTATAAACTGCACTCTATATCTGAGGAGGCATCTTTGAAGGCACAGTACATGCTTCACAAGTTGAATAAAGTGCATTATTTGATAAATTAAGGAATAAGTTTGATCCTTTACATGAAAGATATTGATCACTTAAATATGTGGCAGGAGGTTTCCAATTTTTTTGGTAATTAAACGCAACTCTCCCAAAATTACCAAATAATTATTAAACCTTCTTGTTTGTAACAGATGTAAAATTAATTTTTAGCCATTTTGTGTATGCTTGAGAACATCTAAAGCTCTTAACATTTGATTTTTCTTAGAAAAATCATTCGGAAAACGACTTATTTCCCGATATTAAGAAAAATACTAGCTTTACTGCCTTGGCAATATTTTTAGTAGAAAGGGGATGAAAAAATTTCATAAAAATGACCTATCGCGTGCTCTTCCTTCTCTTTGATAATAAGTTAAAAAATTGAAATATGATTAATATATACCAGATTTTGAAATTGCCTAGCACCTTTAATTTTGAAGATATCGAATTGCGGTTTCCGGTTTCTTTCATGACTTTTTATACTCTTTAAAACTGTGTACGAGGGTCGTTTGAAAAGTCCGTGCAAAAATAAAAACTACTTAATTTTTTGGGGTAAACCTTTTTTATTTTTCAACATAGTCTCCTTTTAGGCTTATACACTTCGTCCAACGCTGCTCTAGTTTGTTGATCCCTTCCGAATAATAGGATTTGTCCAAGTCTGAAAAATAGCCATTCGTTTCTGTAATTCACCTCCTCGTTTGAATAAAATCTTTTTCCCACCAGCCATTTCTTCATATTGGGGAACAAATAGTAGTCCGAGGGAGCCAAGTCTGGAGAATAGGGGGGATGTGAAACGAGTTGGAACCCTATTTCCATTAATTTTGCGACCACAACTGCTGAGGTGTGAGCTGATGCGTTGTCGTGATGGAAAAGGACTTTTTTGTGGGCCAATCGTGGGCGTTTTTCTTGCAGCTCAGTTTTCAAACGGTCCAATAACGATGAATAATATGTACCTCTAATAGTTTTACCCTTTTCCAGATAGTCGATGAGGATTATTCCTTGCGAATCCCAAAAGACAGTCACCATAATCTTTCCGGCCGAAGGAACGGTCTTCGCCTTTTATGGTGCAGATTCCCCCTTGGTAACCCATTGTTTAGATTGTTCTTTGGTCTCAGGAGTGTAGTGATGTATCCATGTTTCATCCACAGTGACAAACGACGCTTAAAGTCCTGCGGATTCTTCTGGAACAGCTGCAAACCGTCCTTACACGATTTCGTTTTTGGTCAAGCGTGAGCAATCGCGGCACCCATCTTGCGGATAGCTTTGTCATGTACAAATGTTGATGCAAAATATTATGTACCCGTTCATTCGAGATGCCCACAGCACTAGCAATCTCACGCACCTTCACTCTTCTGTCATCCATCACCATATCATGGATTTTATCAAAGTAACCTCAACAGGGCGTCCAGAACGTTCAGCGTCACTTGTGCCCATATGGCCACTCCGAAAATTTTGAAACCACTTATAAACTGTTCTAATCGAAGGTGCAGAGTCACCATAATGTTTATCAAGCTTCTCTTTAGTCTCCTCAGGCGTTTTGCCTTTCATAGAGTAGTGTTTAATCAACACACGAAATTCTTTTTCGTCCATTTTTTGAAAATCACTCGACTTCCTCGATTCAAACGAATGCCAAACACAAAGAAATAGACCGATCTGGCTAAAACTTGGTGTGTGTTCTTCCAAGAGATGCTACTAACTAAACATAACCTCGATACGCGCCAGTGGTGCTATCTCTTTGACTTTGCACGGACTTCTCAAACGACCCTCGTATGTGAAAATGGGGGTCAACCGCGAATTCTCACTTTTGGACGCGTGTCTGCCGCGTATGCGGGAAGGAATCTAAAATCAAGTCACATATTCTGAAACTAGAAGTGACGGGCAACAAATTTTTCCTCTACCATTTTTCGCTCAGATTAACCGTTTAAGCATGAAATGCATTTGAGCTGTCTTAAAATGAACACCCTGTATATCTCTATTGTTAAAAAAAGTCAAGAAATGGATTCACTACGCACGTTCATCGTGTCTCTTATTATTTTATAGAGTTAAAAATGTGAATATTCAGGAAGAAAGATAGTCCGGAAAAGATGGACAATGTTCTAAACAATGGCGGTGAGAGAATGTTTAAAAGGGGCGATAGAAATGATATCTACAGAACAGAAAAACCAGTGAAACAATAATAATAAAAAAATAAATTCCATTAAAAAGTTTAATTGGGAAAAATCAGATAATTCAATAATGCTTCTGTTCTTTCAAACAAATAAGTAAAGTTAGGTTCAATAACTGAATGTTTTGTCAAATACAGCATTACTGTTCGATACAGTCTTATCTGCAAGGTCTTAAAATTATTATCAAAAAAATATTGCTCGGATTAAGTAAAACGGATGTAACAAATAAAAACCTTTCACAAAAAAAGAAGAAAAAGAATTTAATTGCATTTTTAAAATCTGCTACCTGTTGGAAAAGTACTGAGCTAAAAAATGTTGCAACTTTTACAAGCGGTAACAGTTAAATTCATTGTTAATTTTCATGTCTTTTATCTCTGTTGAATATTTGTTTTTAGTTTGTTTTGTTTTATAATGAACCATTTTGGATAGTTATATAATTATTCAAATTATGAACTTGAAAATTTCTATTGTGTACACTACTTTTTCTTATACAAATTTCTCCTAAATCCTAGTTTAGCTTCAATATCACTGAAATAGCATATTTAGAAGGACTGCTTAAATGTGTAGGTTACCAGAGAGATTGTATAGATTATAAAGACGCAGGAATTAACAATATTGACGCATTCCTTGTTTCATAATAATTAATTAATATTGATATTTCTATTTTTTAAGCAAAGGAAAACGTTTAAATTTTATTTTACACAACAAAAATTTTGCAGTGGGTCAAAAAAAGTATTGGCACACTAAACTTTTCAGGGTTTTCATTTTGAAAGAATCCAAAATTTATATGTTAAATATTTTTATTTCACAAAAGAGTTATAAAAATACATTATTGAGGGGGAAACAAATAAAATTTAGATAATCCATCAAAAGTGTAAACAATAATAACTTTTGGGTAGTCAAAAAAGTATTGGCACACTTTATATACGTATGTATATATTTATAAATTGAGGGCGCCACGGTAGCCGAGCGGTTAGAGGCGAGACCTGCGAAGCTAATATGTATTGTGGTACTGGGTTCGATTCCCGGTCTAGAGACCTTGGATTTTATTTAATGGTTAATAAAAGAAATTAACAGTAAAGTAAATTTGCTAGTCGCCTCCGTCCAGTGGGTCAAAAAAAGTATTGGCACACTAAACTTTTCAGGGTTTTCATTTTGAAAGAATCCAAAATTTATATGTTAAATATTTTTATTTCACAAAAGAGTTATAAAAATACATTATTGAGGGGGAAACAAATAAAATTTAGATAATCCATCAAAAGTGTAAACAATAATAACTTTTGGGTAGTCAAAAAAGTATTGGCACACTTTATATACGTATGTATATATTTATAAATTGAGGGCGCCACGGTAGCCGAGCGGTTAGAGGCGAGACCTGCGAAGCTAATATGTATTGTGGTACTGGGTTCGATTCCCGGTCTAGAGACCTTGGATTTTATTTAATGGTTAATAAAAGAAATTTACAGTAAAGTAAATTTGCTAGTCGCCTCCGTCCAGTGGGTCAAAAAAAGTATTGGCACACTAAACTTTTCAGGGTTTTCATTTTGAAAGAATCCAAAATTTATATGTTAAATATTTTTATTTCACAAAAGAGTTATAAAAATACATTATTGAGGGGGAAACAAATAAAATTTAGATAATCCATCAAAAGTGTAAACAATAATAACTTTTGGGTAGTCAAAAAAGTATTGGCACACTTTATATACGTATGTATATACTTATAAATTGAGGGCGACACGGTAGCCGAGCGGTTAGAGGCGAGACCTGCGAAGCTAATATGTATTGTGGTACTGGGTTCGATTCCCGGTCTAGAGACCTTGGATTTTATTTAATGATTAATAAAAGAAATTTACAGTAAAGTATATTTGCTAGTCGCCTCCGTCCACGACACCTAATTGGTAGTTGGACGTTAAGCCCCGCCTGAAATAATAGGCGATTACTTTACTTTACTTTATTTATAAATTGAAAGTTTTAATTTACTGGATATCACTAATATTTTGTCATGCTATCTATGATAGCCTGCAGTTTTCTTGGCATGGACGATACAAGATTTTGTGTAATCTCTTGTCCAATTTTACGTCATTCTTTTAACAAAACTTCTTTCAAATCATTTTTGGAAGAAATTTTATTCTATCTTATTTGCAGGTCCCAATAGATACCATAAGTGCTCTATTGGATTGATATCCGGAGACTGTGGTGGCGTTTTCAATTGCCTGGGAACGTTGTACAGCAACCATTCTTTTGTTTTTCTATGCCGTATGCTTGGGGGTTGGAAGATGAAAGTATCTATAATCCCCAGTTTTTCGGCGCTACTTTTTTTAAATTATGCCGCAAAATATCTACATAAGCTTCGGCATTCATAATACGATTGTCAACGAAGGTTAAGTTTCCTACACCATTCCATGACATACAGCCCCAAACTAAGAGACTGCCACCTCCATGTTTTACAGAAGTCCTCACTCATCTAGCTTGAAAATGACAATGAACCCCAAGCATACGGCATAGAAAAACAAAAGAATGGTTGATGTACAACGAGAAAAGGCAGTGCACTGAATGCGTCTTCTCCTCGGCTGTAAAAGTTTAAAACACAACCGTCCGCAAAAAAAAAAAAAAAAAAATTCTTCTGACTGTGTTTTGGTATGCTCACCAAGTTTATGTGGCCGATTTTCCTGGATCCAGGGGCAACGGTAAATTCTTCTCGGTACTCTAAGAAACCTCCGACGTTGAGTTTGTCGTGCTAGAGGCAGCTTGGCACCAATAATCTTGCAACATGACATCGCTCGTTCTCACACCTCGCGCGAAACTGCAGAGGCTCTGGAAAAACTAAAGTTTGAACCAATTCCATACACTCCTTATTCCCCGGATCTTGCTCCCTGCGATTTTTATTTGTTTCTTCTACTCAAGAGAGATCTCAAGGGTAATCACTACTCCTCAGACGATGAGGTAAAGGCATCTGTCAAGTCCTAGATTCAAGAAAAGTCAAAAGAATCTTCAGTGACGGGATGAAAAAACTTGTTTCACGTTGGGAGAAATGTATTAGCGTTAATGGTGACTAAATTGAAAAGCAATACATAATTGTGAAGCTTAAGAATTGTACTTTAATATACTTTCTGTCCGAACTTGATAACTCTTCTCTTTCCCCCTCTCCTAGCAAGTGTGCATTACTTTTCAGCCAACCCTTGTAATTGCATAGTTTTGGTAAGAAAACGTATTTTTACAAAATATATGAAAAATACATGAAAAGAAATATATTATACTTATTACAGAATAATATCCAATTAAACACAAATTAAATAATAAACAATGCAAAAAATATACTGAAAAAAAAAATCAAAATAACTTTTCAAATAAAACAATATTTCGCATCTTAAACAATGGCTCGTAGGCTGTCTGTCGATATAATTTTGGTAATAATTCTCTAATTTTGGTAATGTTTTGAAAAATTCATTCAAAAAGAACACGAAATTTATTCTCTATTCGATTTTCTCTATTATCTTGTTAAAAATAATTAAAAGATCTCGTTAAATATGTAAATTTAGTATAGATATTTTAAAGCTGAAGTTAATAAATGCCGTTCACACTATTTCTGAGTTAGTCAATGCCAAAGCGATTAGCCGCTAGCTAGCACAATAAAGAAGACCTATGAGCGCTTTAATTTTGTATTTTATCTGTTATATTTTGCATGTTTAACCTTCACGTTTGGGACTTTTACACCAAAGTTAATAGCTGATATAGGTGTTTTCTAAATTTTTTTTGTCTTAGTTTTTAAAATTAAGTGTGATTAAAGAAATATTATTATCTTTTATTCTTATAAGAAAAGGCTATTTTTCGTTATTGAGTTTCAACGAGAGTATCTGTTTTGTATTTGAAATATATATGTACAGTTCAGTCATCTATGCAGTTGTGAATTAATAAAAGAATTGTCAGGATTCTAAATTAAGAACATATTGTCTAATTTACAATAGTAACGATTGCAGAGAATAGAAAATCGTAAAAATGAAGAAGTGCTCCCATACGCCCAGATACGAACTATTGGAGTCTGTATTAATACAGTTTTTGTTTTACAAGATGAAATGCTTAAAGACCGGAAATTGTATATCAGCATGAGAATAGCGTATGCGTCCTTGGGCCCGAGTTCTACAGCTAAATTGTCCTCATACTCAACATTGCCGGATTTACACAGTATCCTAACAATTTCTAGTGATATTCACTAAAAAAAAAAAAGTTATAATCTTAAGTTCTTTAAAAATAAAGACAAAACTTAATTTAAAAACTGATTAAACTTATTAATGACAACAGTCAATGTGAAAGTATTTTCTAGTATATTGTTGCTAACAATACAAGGTTTGCACAGTGTTTAATTGCACAGAGATTTGTTTTTATATTGAAAGCATTGATCGATTTAATTCAACTTTGGACGTTCTAACAATGCATCCTTTAAATATTATATAAGTGGAGAAGCTAAAGTAAAGGGAAATCCCCCGAGAACACTCTGGAAAAACATGTTGAACATGAGAAAATCATGTTTTCTGTTAATTTTCAGCAAAAACGAGTGCTAAACGGCACACTTTTTGTTCTTGAAATAATCTGTTCACAAGAACAAACACATAAATTACCATTAAATTGCTATATATTTAATACTATTAATTAAATATATTATATAGGTTGACCAAATAGTAAAACCTTCTAGTTTTGTGGAACATTTTTCTAAAAATTTAAAAATTCTTGCTTTCTGTGGAGTATTATACAAAGTACAGCATTAGGGGGCCATTAAAAACATTCAAACATTCAACCTTTAATTGAACAGCAAAGAAATCAGAACAGTTCAACCTCTGTTCTGAGAAGAAGAGGATTATAGGACAGATAAATTGTCTTGGACCCCGTCAAACCGTCCATATTAAAAAATAAAAAATAATTGTTTCCTTTTATTTCACAAAATTATAACATTCCACTTATATATAAATGAATATCCTTGAGACTGATTACCCTACTGCCTTATCAGCAACCCGGCGAGCATGGACAGTACTACTTATAATACTCATATATAGTAAGGAGTTATAGACTTGCTGTCAATATTTGATATGAACAAATTATTAATATTATTATTTTGGGGAGGCAATAAACCTGTTGGTTATATTATACCATACTTCTTTCCAAACATTTCTATAATAATTTTATTGATTCGCTAGGAGAAAGAAGCCTAAAAGGTTATGAAGCTTTCTAAAAATTATTTACAAAACAAAACTAAGTATTGTGTTGTTACTAAACTATATTAGTATTAAATGCAATCCGTTGTTTATAACACAAATTAGAATCAGTAAAAAGAAAGCTGATAAAGTTCTAAAACGGATTTTAGTCAATATATTTGATTGATACTCATAAATATTGTACAGGGCGTTAGAATTGTACCTTTATCCCATTCTTACAATGAAGATTTCTGTACAATGGTTCAAATAATAATAATGAAACCATCAGAAAATGATTGCTTTAAACTTTTAAAGATTCATTTCTGGATGGTGAAATGTGCTTTAGGCATCACGAGGTAACCTTACAACCAAGTTTTTGGCTTTACTCCAGCAAATAAATGGGACGCATTAAGGAGCGGATTTTCTATTACGGGCTTTTTGGCTATTTTAATGTGAATTTTGATTATTACAAAATGTTGGAATTGTCTTGAGTGTTAAAATAGATTAGCATTTTTGTTCTGTGTGGATTTAAAGGTTGTATGCAAGCGAACTAAGCTTCTACTAGAACTGACCTAACCTCGCCAAGCGATCGAAGTATTGACCGAGCCGGCGCTACGAGGCGACAGACAGCTCCGCCCTCAAGCGCTCCGGCGCCTCGCGACCCACTTTCCAAACACAGTTCGTGATTCTCCCGTACTAACAACCCTATGGCTCTTTTAATTGCATGTATGTTGGAAGAACATGCAATTTTAGCGCTGCATTCTGTTGATTAAATTTTATCTAGGGTAGATAAGCTAGATGGTGGAGCCTCATGTTGCAGCTTTTCTTTAATATTTCATAGGGGTAAAACTGAGTGTGACACTTAACAGGGTAAAGAGAATTTAATATACATGCAGTGGAGATATACATTACAATAACTGTGGCAATTTACAGGGAGCTTTAGAGTACTTGAAAGATAGTACAGTTGATCAATTGTGGAGAAGAATGAAAAAGAATTCGCGATGTGAACCCCTTATGTCGTTTAACCGACATTGTCTTACAAGATCCTTTTAACCAGCAAATCACAAATTTCCTTCGCCAAAAAAATACGAAGATTTACGTTATTTAACGATTTCTTAAGATTTTTCCAAGCTCTTTATTCTTAGTATATTTATCCTTACCAAACAGAAGAAAATTATAAACGGTAATTATTTAACATCTTGTTGGACTTATAAACAATCTGGATCTTTGTTTATAAACTCCAAGAAGGCAGATATTTTATTAGATATTTTTCTTGTTTATATTTATCGTCAATAACTGTCTGCTTATCTAACCTGTCAACCTCGCCACAAGTTGACCAGCCGACACAATACAATTTTTTTTTTATTATAACACTGACAAACGAGGTACATTAAAACGAAATTATTTGTTATGCATACGGTTGTTAATTGCATTTCTTGATTCATGAACCAGTGGCGGCTCATGTTAAGGTTGCTCCTTTGCAATGTGCAATTTAATACCCAATTAAAAAACTAGCAAAAATCTATTCTGAAAAAAACAATGTTAACAAAGGTTTAAGGGTCTAATTTTGGTAAACTGTGTGTTCAGAGTTAAGAACAATGGAAAAACAACATGAATGGTCAAACCTGAATTAAGTAAATCACAATTAGAGAGATAGAAATGATGAACGGTTATCCAAGTGTTTATGAGAAGAAGAGGAAGACCCTCGACTGGACATTGTCCAGAATTTATCAAGCTAGCTAGGGCGAAATTAGAGTAATATGGTGCTGTGTGGTGAAAGATGAGGTAGGCAATGTAGCCCCATATATGTGATGACTATTAACACTTTAGGGGCATTAATTACCAAGATTTTTGCCTGGCGAATGAAAGCGATCCTAGGCAACAAGCTGTAGTAACATTATTAAAGAAAGAAAATCCACCAACAAACAAAAATAACATAATATGCATACCATTTTGGTGAGCTAATTGAATGTTCTTTATATTTTCACGCTAAATTTAAATATCTCCATATTTAATTAAGCGAGGTTTCAGTGCTCTAACGAATTTAGTGTTGAAAACATGACCACATAGTTTAAATAAACAAATTGGATATTACTATCGACCACAATGGAACGATTACCAAGAAAATTAATTTAAAAACAACAGGTCGAAAATAAATTTTTACGGGTTAATTATTAAGAGTTGCCGTATTATCATTATTATTATTACAGAAATAATGTGAACTATGGAATTGCCTCAAAGTGTGAAGATAAATACTAATAATGAGGGCAGTTCATAGATTACCGTCGAAAAATTAGCTTATTAATAATAATATTGCCTCAATTCAAGAATCTGCATTGCTTATATAGAAGCTTGATTACTTATTGCAAATGACTTAAAATTATGAGTGAAATTTGTATAAGCTTCTGAATTGTATGCCCACTGCATTCAAGCACAATCTAGCGGCTTCACCCGTTAGTAATGAAGGAATTTCACTCAGTAGTATTTATTATTATTATTTTCTGTATATCATAAACTTTAAGTAACAGCATAAATGCTCGTTTTAAACGAGATTCCCATAATTTTATTTATTACTATTACATTTATGTTAATAATAATTGTACTTTTTTTAAAAAAAAAAAGATAACTCTTTATATTCACATCAGGGATTTGTGTTTAAAGATTACTTCCTTCTGTTATTTGAGATTCAGAATCAATAGTTTCAATTTCAGTTATGATTATTCAGGTATTACTCATTCAAGTATTCAGTTTTCAGCTTAAAGTATTCATCTTTGATTTTTAATGTGCTGACCACTTTGATGAATAGTGGTATGTCCTAATTTTTAATTTCAACCGATTGTTTTGTTATATTTTTACTTAAAATGTTTCAAGTTCTAGACAATCTGAACTGAACTTCGGCTGAGATTTATTTTTAATATTTCAAACTCAGGATTTAACCGGTCGTTTATTGTTAATCAAGCCAAAATTTTTCAAAATAAAAGTTCGATTATGTCTTCTTGATCCTTAATTTTCAACAGTGACACTTCTTCTTATCTACTGATTCACATGATATGCAGTAAGAACAGAGAGACAAACGTAAAGAAAATTGTTTGCATATAAAATAAGTAACTTTCTTAATTAAAAAAAAAAAAATGTCTTCCCAGTGTTTAGTTTGGCCAAAAATCAACAGATCCTACAAGTAGCCGTGCTGTATAGTGCTGCTTTCTCTAGGACAATTATTGAACATTATTACGGCAATTTTTTATAGAAATTTTGTTCTAGATGTAGTTGGGAAATCGCATTCACACTACATGTTTTCTCCGCCAACAGTATTGGTCCGCCGCTAGTTATGTTCACTAGTTATATCGAGAATATTCAGTGGCGTTAAAAACATGAACAAGCCAAAAAAATAACCTGAAATTTACTCCACCAGGTATCAATGAGTTTAGGAAAGGTGGACTATAATGTATCGAACTAATTAAGAAACCTGACTCAACAAGGTTCATTTTTATAGATTTCTATAGGTTGCCCAGAAACATGACTGAAATGAGTGCATTTTAGCCATTATTCTGTACACTTTACAATTTTTAGTTCGCTCAGCTGCCACTAGTTGGTAGAACAGTACGTTTTAGTAAGTCTAAAGATAATTTAATGTCACTATAAAAGGTTGGTTCATTGGAGATTTGTGAGAAAGTAGAAAAAGCATTTCATTCCAACGAATTATTGACTTCCAACTAAATCATTAGAATTAAAGAGTTTTGTAGACTTTTGTTTAAAAGAAGTAGCCCATAATTTCTGTAAAACTCCTTCCCACTCATTGCATAGTGCGTGAAGCAGGGTGGATTATTTTAGTGCGGTGGGTACTTTATTTAGCATTATTGGTCATTTCTAATTTACAGGTGAAAGTAATGTTTACTATAGCATTGGTTAAAGAAGACACAAAAGATCGCACAATTATTTGAGAAAACACTCAGAATTCGCGAAATGTGAAGCAAGAAATATTTTCTCTAACCGCCATATTGCTCATGTATTCTCAAAAAATTCAAAAATCCAGAGACATACTTTTGATAGTGAACGCCCTATAAAAACGCCAACAGAATATCAGCTGCAATAATGAGGAATAAGCCATTACTCAACCAAAACACCATAGAATACTTCGTCAATCACGATATTCAAAGATTTAAATAAAGTTATACAAAACTATGTATTATAACTATCAAGAAAAGTTAGTTTAAAATGGATTGATGTAGTCTATACATATTTTACTGGTATATAGAGACCGTTATAATCTATAAATGTTTAGAATTTCATAATGATTCCATGAATGTGGAGCGAGATATTGAGACCTAAATTTTGAGCGTGTTTAAAACGATGAAAACTTTAGGTTCCATTTTCTCATAAACTATTCGGTAGATTTCGTAAATATTTTACTGGTATGTAGAGACCGTTATAGTCTATAAATGTTTAAAATTTCATAATTATTAGATGAATGTGGAGCGAGATATTGAGACCTAAGTTTTGAGCGTGTTTAAAACGATGAAAAGTTTAGGTTCCATTTTCTCATAAACTATTCAATAGATTTCGTTCATATTTTACTGGTATATAGACACCGTTATAGTCTACAAATGTTTAAAATTTCATAATGATTCGATGAATGTGAAGCGATATATTGAGACCTAAATTTTGAGCTTGTTTAAAACGATGAAAAGTTTCTCATAAACTATTCGGTCGATTTCGTTCATATTTTACTGGTATATAGAGACCGTTATAGTCTATAAATGTTTAAAATTTCATAATTATTCGATGAATGTGGAGCGAGATATTGAGACCTAAATTTTGAGCTTGTTTAAAACGATGAAAAGTTTCCCATAAACTATTCGGTCGATTTCGTTCATATTTTACTGGTATATAGAGACCGTTATAGTCCATAAATGTTTAAAATTTCATAATGATTCGATGAATGTGGAGCGAGATATTAAGACCTAAATTTTGAGCGTGTTTAAAACGATGAAAACTTTAGGTTCCATTTTCTAAAAAACTATTCGGTAGATTTCGTAAATATTTTACTGGTATGTAGAGACCGTTATAGTCTATAAATGTTTAAAATTTCATAATTATTCGATGAATGTGGAGCGAGATATTGAGACCTAAGTTTTGAGCGTGTTTAAAACGATGAAAACTTTAGGTTCCATTTTCTCAAAAACTATTCGGTAGATTTCGTAAATATTTTACTGGTATGTAGAGACCGTTATAGTCTATAAATGTTTAAAATTTCATAATTATTCGATACATGTGGAGCGAGATATTGAGACCTAAATTTTGAGCGTGTTTAAAACGATGAAAATTTTAGGTTCCATTTTCTCAAAAACTATTCGGTAGATTTCGTAAATATTTTACTGGTATGTAGAGACCGTTATAGTCTATAAATGTTTAAAATTTCATAATTATTTGATGAATGTGGAGCGAGATATTGAGACCTAAGTTTTGAGCGTGTTTAAAACGATGAAAAGTTTAGGTTCCATTTTCTCATAAACTATTCAATAGATTTCGTTCATATTTTACTGGTATATAGACACCGTTATAGTCTACAAATGTTTAAAATTTCATAATTATTCGATGAATGTGGAGCGAGATATTGAGACCTAAGTTTTGAGCGTGTTTAAAACGATGAAAAGTTTCTCATAAACTATTCGGTCGATTTCGTTCATATTTTACTGGTATATAGAGACCGTTATAGTCCATAAATGTTTAAAATTTCATAATTATTCGATGAATGTGGAGCGAGATATTAAGACCTAAATTTTGAGCGTGTTTAAAACGATGAAAAGTTTCTCATAAACTATTCGGTCGATTTCGTTCATATTTTACTGGTATATAGAGACCGTTATAGTCCATAAATGTTTAAAATTTCATAATGATTCGATGAATGTGGAGCGAGATATTAAGACCTAAATTTTGAGCGTGTTTAAAACGATGAAAACTTTAGGTTCCATTTTCTCAAAAACTATTCGGTAGATTTCGTAAATATTTTACTGGTATGTAGAGACCGTTATAGTCTATAAATGTTTAAAATTTCATAATTATTCGATGAATGTGGAGCGAGATATTGAGACCTAAGTTTTGAGCGTGTTTAAAACGATGAAAACTTTAGGTTCCATTTTCTCAAAAACTATTCGGTAGATTTCGTAAATATTTTACTGGTATGTAGAGACCGTTATAGTCTATAAATGTTTAAAATTTCATAATTATTCGATGAATGTGGAGCGAGATATTGAGACCTAAGTTTTGAGCGTGTTTAAAACGATGAAAAGTTTAGGTTCCATTTTCTCATAAACTATTCAATAGATTTCGTTCATATTTTACTGGTATATAGACACCGTTATAGTCTACAAATGTTTAAAATTTCATAATTATTCGATGAATGTGGAGCGAGATATTGAGACCTAAGTTTTGAGCGTGTTTAAAACGATGAAAAGTTTCTCATAAACTATTCGGTCGATTTCGTTCATATTTTACTGGTATATAGAGACCGTTATAGTCCATAAATGTTTAAAATTTCATAATGATTCGATGAATGTGGAGCGAGATATTAAGACCTAAATTTTGAGCGTGTTTAAAACGATGAAAACTTTAGGTTCCATTTTCTCAAAAACTATTCGGTAGATTTCGTAAATATTTTACTGGTATGTAGAGACCGTTATAGTCTATAAATGTTTAAAATTTCATAATTATTCGATGAATGTGGAGCGAGATATTGAGACCTAAGTTTTGAGCGTGTTTAAAACGATGAAAACTTTAGGTTCCATTTTCTCAAAAACTATTCGGTAGATTTCGTAAATATTTTACTGGTATGTAGAGACCGTTATAGTCTATAAATGTTTAAAATTTCATAATTATTCGATAAATGTGGAGCGAGATATTGAGACCTAAATTTTGAGCGTGTTTAAAACGATGAAAACTTTAGGTTCCATTTTCTCAAAAACTATTCGGTAGATTTCGTAAATATTTTACTGGTATGTAGAGACCGTTATAGTCTATAAATGTTTAAAATTTCATAATTATTCGATGAATGTGGAGCGAGATATTGAGACCTAAGTTTTGAGCGTGTTTAAAACGATGAAAAGTTTAGGTTCCATTTTCTCATAAACTATTCAATAGATTTCGTTCATATTTTACTGGTATATAGACACCGTTATAGTCTACAAATGTTTAAAATTTCATAATTATTCGATGAATGTGGAGCGAGATATTGAGACCTAAGTTTTGAGCGTGTTTAAAACGATGAAAAGTTTCTCATAAACTATTCGGTCGATTTCGTTCATATTTTACTGGTATATAGAGACCGTTATAGTCCATAAATGTTTAAAATTTCATAATGATTCGATGAATGTGGAGCGAGATATTGAGACCTAAATTTTGAGCGTGTTTAAAACGATGAAAATTTTAGGTTCCATTTTCTCAAAAACTATTCGGTAGATTTCGTAAATATTTTACTGGTATGTAGAGACCGTTATAGTCTATAAATGTTTAAAATTTCATAATTATTTGATGAATGTGGAGCGAGATATTGAGACCTAAGTTTTGAGCGTGTTTAAAACGATGAAAAGTTTAGGTTCCATTTTCTCATAAACTATTCAATAGATTTCGTTCATATTTTACTGGTATATAGACACCGTTATAGTCTACAAATGTTTAAAATTTCATAATTATTCGATGAATGTGGAGCGAGATATTGAGACCTAAGTTTTGAGCGTGTTTAAAACGATGAAAAGTTTCTCATAAACTATTCGGTCGATTTCGTTCATATTTTACTGGTATATAGAGACCGTTATAGTCCATAAATGTTTAAAATTTCATAATTATTCGATGAATGTGGAGCGAGATATTAAGACCTAAATTTTGAGCGTGTTTAAAACGATGAAAAGTTTCTCATAAACTATTCGGTCGATTTCGTTCATATTTTACTGGTATATAGAGACCGTTATAGTCCATAAATGTTTAAAATTTCATAATGATTCGATGAATGTGGAGCGAGATATTAAGACCTAAATTTTGAGCGTGTTTAAAACGATGAAAACTTTAGGTTCCATTTTCTCAAAAACTATTCGGTAGATTTCGTAAATATTTTACTGGTATGTAGAGACCGTTATAGTCTATAAATGTTTAAAATTTCATAATTATTCGATGAATGTGGAGCGAGATATTGAGACCTAAGTTTTGAGCGTGTTTAAAACGATGAAAACTTTAGGTTCCATTTTCTCAAAAACTATTCGGTAGATTTCGTAAATATTTTACTGGTATGTAGAGACCGTTATAGTCTATAAATGTTTAAAATTTCATAATGATTCGATAAATGTAGAGCGAGATATTGAGATCTAAATTTTGAGCGTGTTTAAAACGATGAAAAGTTTAGGTTCCATTTTCTCATACAACTATTCGGTAGATTTCGTTCATATTTTACTGGTATATAGAGAACGTTATAGTCTATAAATGTTTAAAATTTCATAGAGATTCGATGAATGTGGAGCGAGATATTGAGACCTAAATTTTGAGCGTGTTTTAAACGATGAAAAGTTTAGGTTCTATTTTCTCATAAACTATTCAATAGATTTCGTTCATATTATACTGGTATTTAGAGAACGTTATAGTCTATAAATGTTTAAAATTTCATAATGAAGCGATGAATGTGGAGCGAGATATTGAGACCTAAATTTTGAGCGTGTTTAAAACGATGAATATTTAGGTTCCATTTTCTCATAAACTATTCGGTCGATTTCGTTCATATTTATCTGGTATATAGACACCGTTATAGTCTATAAATGTTTAAAATTTCATAGTGATTCGATGAATGTGGAGCGAGATATTGAGACCTAAATTTTGAGCGTGTTTAAAACGATGAAAAGTTTCGGTTCCATTTTCTCATAAAATATTCGGTAGATTTCGTTCAAGTGTTAAAATTCATGTTGAAAAAAATGCTCAATTTTTATTTTGACTGTGTCTTCGTTAAAAGGTAGATCAAATTGGAAATATCTGCGTTTTAATGGTTTTTAGTTATACTGGCATCTTATACTGGGAACCACGTTTGTAAAAATCACTTTCTTGTACTGAGGTGATTTTAAAAATATGTATTTCTGTTCAAAACACCAAATTGAGAATCTGCCGGTAGTAATACTTTCTCTTTTGAGGTTGGTTAAGAGAAAGTTAGACTCAATATTTAAATAGAGAGGAATTTATTAGGTTTGGGTTTGTGTAGAACAGTTACTGTTAGGTGTGTATTTGTCCAAGTAGTGCCAGGGGATTCAACATCCCAGATGGGTATTGCACGGAATGCACAGAATTTTCAAATATAAACACAGTGAAATATCTGTAAAATAGAAAAAGTTTTCGTGGTTGCTAAGGGTAGGCCATGGACCCAAACATGGCCAGCTCTTGCAGTAGTGTTCCCAGGGGGAGCCGCCCCTCCTACAATCCCCATTTTTTTTTGTTCATAACTACACTTACTGCTATAAGTGCAACTATTCTGATCGTATGAAAATTCTCGCACATAAATAATAGGGTATATACAAAAAATCAAATGTTCACACTCTTTCGACTCTATTCTCTAGATTGTAACTTGCATAAATGTTCCTCTTGGACTGTTAGGTCATTTATAGAACAATGTCATAGCTCTTTTGGGAATGTAGTTAGTCCCAGAGGTGGTTTCTTCTTTTGGTGCCACAAAAAAAATGGGTGCTAGCCCCACGGATATTGCTGATCAGCCGGCCAGGTATGGGCGTACACTTCTTTCATTAGTCTGGAATCTGTCTTTGGCATTCCCAACGAACGGCTCTTTTTCTTTGAGGGGAGTTATGATACTGCACTGCTCAAGATTTACTGTGCGCACATTGTGGTCCAGGTAAGTCTCTACGTAACCCTTTCCAATCCTAGTTGACGGAGAAATCTCAGAATTTGAAAGGGGTCACCAGCACTTGGTAATTATCCAGGAATTTTCCTTGGACAAAGGCGTCGCAGTCGGTTAGAAAGTGCAATTGTGTTTCCTCCATGTCCCCACGTACGTAATTTGCCAAGCTTCATCGCCTTTCATACCTAGCTGAAATCTGAGTCGTCAGTGTCCCGTGAGGATTTATGTTTTCTGATGCAGGCCTGTTTTGCTTTTATTTTGCCTGGACATATCTAAACTTACTTCAGAGCAGGAAGGCTAGTCCCCAGAGTGTACCTCTGCAGACCTCCATCATCAACTTCCCTCGTAAACCAAGCGCCTAAGCTGCAAAAGAGTTTATATGCCTTATCAAAGAGGTTTTGGCCAGAACGTCGACCATCTCGTTTCCCGGTATGCCGAATCTAGAGGTCTGTTATAGCCTTTGTACGAAAACTCTATGACGACGAAAATAGTGTTTCTTTCCACAAAACCGGAGATGGGATCTTCAAAACGGAGGTTTTGGACGAAAACATGAGATCTGACCACCCTTATCCTATGCACTCTATTCACCACATGGTTTGTCATTTTCGATTTCCAACATTGTCTTTGAAAATTGATTTTAGGAGGGTTAAGAGAGAGGGAGGAGATGTGGAAAAATTTATAATTGAGGAAGGGGCTATTCAACGATTCAAGTGAAGAAGAGTATTTGAATGGTGAGTAGAGTGAGGTATTGAGAGGTTGATTGGGTCGCGTCCTTGGCGGTAAATGAAGTTAGCGCGGCAATGGTGACTGGGGCGGGCAAGCGGTAGCGCGCGGTAATGAAATGTGTCCACTGAGTTCTTTTTACCGCCTTTTTTTTTGTTTACACTAAGTCATTAATTAAGTCTCCAGTGGCTGCAGAACCTCCTCTTCACCCTTGTACATTCTATCCCTTCTACTCAAATTTCTAGATTTGATTTTTTTTTCTTTGCCATCCTGTTAGAAGCGCCCTCTGCCCACTTGCCTGGCAAATTACTAAAAGCAGGAAGGTTGCAATGATGTTACCTTTATCTAATTAAGATGTTGTACAAACTCGTCGTAAGAATTTTTTATTTTATTTTCTGTTTTTTATTATTATTATTTTATTTTATACTATATAATTTGGAACTAGTTGGCCAGACTGATCATAAAAAATATATTCTAAACAGGTAAGTATACAAAAATATGATTCCGACTTTTATACTTCTCTAACTCCTGGCAAGAGGGAGTATTGCGATTGCATCATAACATGGAGGGCCACTTTAGGAGCGCATTTACTTATAATATACGGTGCAGAGAATGCAGTTCTGCATGAAGAAAGATCCAGGCTGGCTGAGTACTGCTCCAATAACAAGGCTGAACTGCACGCTAAAAGCTCTGGTATTTTACGCTGAACTAGGTAGAACCAACGTCTAAGATCATTGGCGGCTGAAGCTTTCTTAATTGCTTCGCAGAACTCGGGCTAGTGAACTCGCTGTAGACAACACTGTCTATCATCAGACAGTAAACAAAAAATTATGGAAGCAAGCAAAAATATTGCTATTATTTTAAAAATGTGTTTAAAAAAATAACGAGTTAACCGAAAGTGTAGTTTACATGATGTATTTTGTTACATTTTGCTACAAGGCAACCACGGTAGCCGAGCGGGTTAAGAGGCGAGACCTGCAAAGCTAATATGCATTGTGGTACTGGGTTCGATTCCCCGGTCTTAGGCCTTGGATTTTATTTAATGGTTAAATGAGAAATAGTAAAGTATGTTTGCTATTCGCCTCCGTCCGCGACACCTAGTAAATGGTAGTTGGACGTTAAGCCCCGCCTGAAAAAATAGGCGATTACTTTATTTAACATTTTGCTTCATAGTTAGGCTTCAGCAGATTTTATTTGAAGAAATAGAATATCAACTAAGGGCTAATGAATAGATGAACAATTATAACGGCTAGACGAACTGGCGTTTTCAGCGTTGTAAATGGTTAAATTCTTTTGTTGACGTCTGTTGACGGATTCCTCGTATTTATGCAAGAAGTAAATTGGGTGGTTTATTATCTTAAGATTGTTGGAGCCAACGGCTACAAAAATTCAGTTCAATTTGCTTTTCGTCTGTTTCTGCTGACGTTACATATGTATATTTGTACAGAGTAGATTTCTATGTTTTTTTTGGATTCAACTATTTTTTTTAAGAAAGTTTGGCTTAACTTTAAATTGCAGTCACCTTGTGACATATTCTCTGACAGCTAGTATATGGTCAAGCAATAAGATGCTATAGTCGAGGAGCCTGGTTTTCCTTCACATCGTTGTCGTACAAGCTGTACCTGTCACTCGTTTATTTGTATTGGCCATATCATGTATATAATCCTCTAACGTTTCATTATGAATAAGCCACATAAAGAGAACAAACCAATATGTGCGCCGTACTTATTAAAATATAATTAAAAAAGCACACACCGAGGCCACAAATCCACCGCAAGCTGTGGAGGCCACTAATTAACTCAGCACCAATACCACTCCGAGTGTCGTTCGTATTCAAACAAACTCTTCGACATTATATTTAGTTGAAATATTAAAACAGATATTCTGCTAAAATTGACACTAAATGACATCGATACCCCGGGATTTTTGAGTTCCCCCCTTATCAAATTCCAAATTTCCAAGAACTACGTTTCAAATAAGAGCGCTTTTTCCTTCAATATTAAACTTATGATAAGTCGGCACATTCATTTGATTTCGGCACATTAAAGTTTACTTTTCCTCTCTTGTAAAAGTAAAAGTAAAGTAATGCCTATTTTTTTTCAGGCGAGCTTTACTCCTACTACCAATTAGGTGCCGTAGACGGAGGCGACTAGCAAACATACTTTACTGTAAATTTCTTTTATTAACCATTAAATAAAATCCAAGGCCTATAGACCGGGAATCGAACCCAGTACCACTATACATATTAGCTTTACAGGTCTCGCCTCTTAACCCGCTCGGCTATCGTGGCGCCTAACTCTCTTGTATTATAAAATAGGTTGTAAGGCAAGTACAGTGTACTGGACTCGGGCACATTAGAAACACACTTTCAGGGACCCCCTGAATGTTGCAGTTCCCTGTGAAACACATAAAAACCTAGATTTTCTTCGGAAAATATTTTAATAAAACTATCTTTGGGTAGGTGTGGCTTAGTATTGGAGATATTTCAGATTTTTGTTTTTTGAGCAATACACCACAAATATAGTGACTCACAAAGGCGCTACGGGAGCTGAGCGCTTGCTGGAAAGGTTCTCATAGCTAAGATATATGGTGATACAGGATTCGATTCTCGCTCAAGGCCTTGAATTTTATTTAATGGTTAATAAAAGGAATTTACAGTAAAGTATGTTTGCTAGTCGCCTCCGTTTACGACACCTAATCGGTAGTTGGACGTGAAGCCTTCCTTACAAAATAGACATTACTTCACCTTTTTTTTAATGGGCTTACAGTCCCCTATATAGGCCAATTTGTAAAAATCCATTTAATCTGATTCAGAAGTAAAATAAGTTGGAATAACATGGCAGAGTAAAGGGATTAGCTATGTGGTTTGCTTATTGGATTCCCACATGGAGATCCCGGGTTCGAATCCAGGCTGCTGGCCCTTAGATTTTCTCTTCCTAGGAGCTACTTACAGCTCACTGTACAGGTGATCGGACAGTGTTGTATGTAACGAGAGATCACTGTCCGGAGGCGGGCAGTGCACGGGAAAAAGCCTCTGGCGCCAATAACCTCAGCTGTTGAGTGCCTTAAAAACTAATTTTGGGAGAGTTCCACTTAGTTTAGAGATTTTTTTTTTCGTTTTTGAGCTGTTGTTTTATTACAAAAAAAAAACTTTTTTGGACTCAAAAGGTTCACAAAACAGGATTGTCTCGAAATCGAAAATTTTTACATGATCACAATAGAAACCTCTTTGTGAGGTAAATGAAAGAAAAAAAATTAAATAAAATATTATTTTAGTGGTGGGGGTAAAAGTACGGTGGTGGGAGTTAAAAGTAAGTGAAGGAGTGGGAGGTGGAGGTTACAACAAGGTTATAAGCATTGTGGGCTCGCTTGTTATTCCTGTTTGCTTAGAGCCTGTAGAGATGTATATATATATATAAATATACACACAGAAAAACTGCCATCAAATAAGACGGCGTGTGTGTGTGTGTGTGTGTATAACTGTATGAGGGTGTAAAGTTAAGGAATACCTCACCCTACCAACCATAACCTCCCACCACTAACCAACCTGGCAGTGGTGGGGGTAACTGGCCAAAATCCCCCACTCTATAACAGGTGTAACCGTCTGTTCGGCCCACTGAGTACGCCAGTTGGTTAGATTAACTCAGACTATGTGGGTCTTGCTATACACTTCTGTGAGTACATATCCTTACGTCTTCTCAAAACAAAAACCAAATAAAACAAAAAATTAAAAATACAAAAAAAAAAATAAGGAACAATTTTTATTTTTAATTAAAATACGTATTTTGGAAAAAATATTTTTAAAATTTGTATATATTTAATTATTTAATTTTTCTGTAACTTTAAAAATTCATTAGTCTAGGATTTGTGCTATTTGAAGTGACAGTTAAAATTATAGTATTACTTTCATTTTATTATTAAATAAGAGGAATAAAAAAAATATAATGTTTTCAACCTTAGGCTTTCCGGGGCCGCCTATAACGTATGTCGCGCGAAATTATTCACTTCCGGTAATGTAATATACTTTAAATTCGGAATTTTGGCCTTTTTAATTCCTTATAATATTAATTATTGTGTAGAACATACAATGTACCAAAAACATCCTTTAAAAAGCAATCCCTTAGAGTAAGATTTTGTTAAATTAAAAATATCTACATTTGGGTTGTTGTGTATTCAAAATTAAAAAATAATTAAATGATGATCAGTTAATGAAACTTACTCCTTTTGACTAAAACCCAAAATTTTGTTTTCAAACTAAAAATTTGTTTAATAAATTTATTAATTTTTTGAATCAGTTTTTTAAACAGTTCTTAGCAAAAATGCTCGACTTTATACCGGCTGCCGCGAAATTTCATAAAATGATATTTTCCCAGTATCTTACGTGAAATTTACAAACAAAATAAACTTAAATATATTAATTGCAAAAAATATGCATTTACGTGAATCTATCGGTTGACAACCTATTCCTCCATGTTTAAATCTTTATCAACAAATTTTATTCTTAACAAGTTAAAAACTGTACAAATATACTAAAGTGGCAATTTTAAAGGTGAGAATAGAATCACCGCTTCTTTGAGAGAACCACTCTTAAGAATAATATTCCAGGAAATATCTTTCAAATAAAAGTGATAGTCCTATTTGTGTGTAGTTTGTTTATAAAGATCATTAGAACGGCTTTTCGGTAAATCACTGTTAAGACTGTGAAGACAGTCAAAGTTGTACCAGAATTCTTTATAAAAGTCTTTAAAGGAATATTCTTCCGCTCCCAAATGTTTTAAATAAAAGTGATAAACCTAATAATTTATTATTAAAAATTTGAAGAAAATTACGAACAAACTTATCATTTAATTAATATATAAGACTGGCTAATTTTATCCAAAACATTCTCTAACGTTTTTCGAGTAAATATATAAAATTTTCGAAATAGAGTCTGAGAACGAGTCAAAAATCAAATCGTCAAAGTCGCAGTTCGAATTAAGTGTTTTTTTTTTTTTTAAACTCTGAATTAGATTAATAAATTTTATTATTTTTAATAATAAACAGGTTTCAAATATACTTTACACCAAAAGTTGTTTAATTTAAAAGTGATAGACATACTTGTGTAGTAAAAAGTTGATATATGAAAATCGGATCTTTCCACAAAATCTTTAAAGACAAACAAAAATGTATCTTTTAAGAAAATTACAATAATCTAATTTAAATCAGTGATGTGAAGCTGCCGGATTAATTGTTTAAATTTGAATTTGGAATAATTTCGGGTAACCATTTTAATTCTTAATATTATTGTACATTTTATTAACAATCGTACAATGATTTTGAAACGCCATTTTAAAGAAGAATCTACTAGCTACAACCTTAAATTCCATTAATTACTAAACATTAAAGTGATAAGTAACTGTGTATTGTGCGAAGAAGATTGAAAGACAATTATTTTTTGGGTAATTTCCCCAAATAATTCGGTAGAAAACTGATCAGTTAATAATGTAACTTATTCGGTCGGTTGATTTTGATTTAAAAGAAAAAAAACATAATTTTTGGCGGAAAAAGTTTTCGAAATTGGAAAAAAAAAATTTAAAGAGTCTTCTTCCTTTCAGCTGAATTTATTTCAATTCGAAATTTACCCCACAATTTTTTTTTGTACCAAAAAAAGTTAAAATAGTTTTGAATGGTTTATTACATTAATATTTTCTACATTAGTGAAACGTTTCAAACCAACCAAAGGTTAATAATCAGTTTGCATTTAAATAAAAGTTGCAATACAATAGTATACCTGTAGATTACAGATATGATCATAATGGCTTACAATTTTTCAATAATAAAAACTTAAAAATAGAAATCATTAGACCGAATTTGGTTTAAACCAGAGAACAGTTTTCATTTCAAATATTATCACTTCAGAACAAGATATTTTTAAAACCATATTTGCAATTTTTAGTTGTAATATTGGAACTTTAATAACGTTTTAGAAACTGCAAAAAACTTCTATCTTAATTCAATTTTCAGACTGTCGAAATACCTTTGTTTGGTTCGAAATATTTCGCAAATGTAAATAAAAAATATTATAGCTTAATAAACACCATCCGAGACTGTAATTTTGTCTTTTTCATCTATAAATAACATATTTTCCCTGTATTTTTTCTTTTTTTAGCCAGATGTTAAGGTTATGTTACGGATAAAAAGTGGAAGTTAAAAAAGTATGCCTAAGCGAAATTGCGGTTTCTCAGTTTTTAGTAATTTCCGTTAAACTTCGTTTACTTCTATACAAATAGTTTCGTTTGTATTGTTAAGCCTTAAATACCAATTGGTTTCAAATGCCTTGAATGTGTTTAGTGAGTAAAAACAGGTTAAATGAACATTAATAAAACGTAAAAAAAACTAAAAAAAATGTATTCAATTTTAGGTTTTAATTGAACATTTTTGACTAAAAACTTACACACCTTAAGTATACTAGTTCCATAGCTGAAGATTTGGCTACGTTCATTTTGCAGATAAGTACTACACTAACACTCATTACACGAACTTATTAACTAACTGAAACTACACTAGGACAACGATACTAGGTTTCAAATGAATTTTTGTTTTTCAGTATAACGGGATTTTGGACTACCAACTGTTACATAAATTTTGTCCCAACCTTAAGAAATTTTAATTATATCACTAGCATTGATTTAAAATATTTTCGTTACGCTAAAATTCATAAAAATTAAATAATTTCATTTTTTTATTTTTAAACTATAATTCTTAAGAGAGTTAATTTTGTACTTTTACAGCTATAGTTATTGGCTCCAACCCACTCCTTAAATCATTGGCTCCTCTTCCTAATCTTTTCCTTTACAATACCCCAATAAAATATTGTTCCTCTGTGAAAAACCTCGGTATCACTTTCGATCAAAACCTATCCTGGAAAAACCATGTTTCCCAAATCTCTCGTCGTTCCATCCATATCCTTAAGCAGTTTAATAGTTCCCGTCACCTTTTTCCAATTAAGACCCGGCAACTCCTAGTTTCCTCTCTTATATTCCCCCATTTCGACTATGGTTGTTTAGTGTATGGCGGTCTATCTGGTGATATTGAAGCTAAGCTTAAGCGCCTCATGAACTGCTTCATAAGATTTATTTTCAGCATTTCCAGAGACTCTCGCATTTCGCACTGCTACGATGAGTTGAAGTGGCTTTTTCCTGTCTATCGCCGCCAATATTTTTTGGCTTCTTTCCTTTTTCAAGTCATCCAGTCTCAAAGGCCTTCCTATATTTTTCAACTCCTTAAGTTTAAATCCTCCATCCATTCCCGTAACACTAGATCTCGTTCCTCCGATCTCTATATTCCCTCTCACCGTACCTCATCCTTTGACAAATCCTTCCTAATACGTGCTACCTCAATCTGGAACTCCTTGCCATCATCTGTCCGCCATGCTCCTACCCTATCCATCTTTAAATCCCGTCTATTCAGTTATCTACTTTCTATTCAGCTTCCTCCGAAATTCTAATTGTTTTAATTTATTTCCTTAATTTCTGCTGTTTTATTATTTTATTTTTACTTTCATTTTCACTTATTATATTTTCACTTTTGTAAATATTTATTTATTTATTTAATTTCTCTATAATCACAGGCCAAACTATTAAGGCCTCTATTTGTACCTGTATTTATTCTTAGGGGACAATTGTCCTAGAATAATAAATTTCTTTTCTATTTCTATTTCTATTCTATATTACGTCTAATCGTAAAAATCGTTCATTTGTAAGATACGCTAGCTAATCCAGATCTAGATTTAGTTAAAACTAGAATGGAATTTGTGCAACACATTGCCTACTTTGTTTAGGATTACGATAATGGCTTGTTAGGGACGGATTTCCTGAGACATGTTGGGGGATATATCCTGATGCCAACCGACATACCATTCAAACCGTGCAACCAAATTAGCTACAATTCACTAAGGGAAATCAGAGCTGACAATTCTGTCGCACGAGCACGCGGATGAAATTGGCTGGAAGGTTGTCGAATCTAATCATCGAGACATGGATCCTGTGTCATTGTCCTATGCCATACACAATTGGGTGTTAGGCTTTACATTTTAAGTCCATGCTAACCAATTGCTATTTCTCTTTTATTATTATTCTGATTGTCAATATTTCTATGGATATTATAAGGGTGGTAATACTGCTAATTGTAGTTATTTGGCGTTCTTTAAAGGTAATGAGTTTTGCCTATTTTCTCAAGTCGTGCTAACTACGGCCGTGCAATGAGAGAGGCCGCCCTGGGCGCCAAATTTTAAACGGCACTAAATGGAACCTTTGGTTTTGTTTTTTAAAATATTATTTATTACGATTCAAGCTATATAATTAATTTGATTTTTATTTTTATGGACACCAGAAAAAATGAAAAATACTAGCGTGAATAAAAATTTATCTTTCCGTAATTTAGCTTTTGAAAATTCGGATTTGTAAGGAAAAGTCTCAAAAACAACTTCTTTTGAAAACGCTCAACAATCAATTTGCCGAAAAAAGTTACACGCAAAATTGAAGAGTAAAAATTAAGTATAGTAATACTTATTATTTTATAGGTAAATCGTTGAACGTATGTGGAGACGATAGCTAAAATTCTATACAATTAAATTCCTCATATTTAACTAGCAAAATCAAAATCGCTCAGCTGTTATGGCGCCTTTAAGATTTCAGTTTTCTAATAATTATATTATTAAAATGTTGACAAATTGAGAAACATCCCGAATTGGCATTGTAGACAGTTGTTTTCTCTTTTCGGCCGTATTAAATTCATTAATTCTGAAATTAGCTTTCGATTTCTACGCCATCATAATTTACTTGCTCGTTCGGAATTCCGAAAACTGAATTTTGACTAAAATAAAAATTTGTTTTTGGTTTTCTTGAGTCAGAAAAAGGTGTTTTTTTAAGAAAATGATCCTCTTTAGAAATGGTCGTACAACTAATTCAATGTTAAAATGAAGTCAATAACAAATATATGTATATTTTTTTTGTCTAGGAGTACTTATTATTCATAGTTTAAAAGAAATATAGAATATGGTTGTAAAGGCGAACATATTTTATAGTATCTAGCGAATTTAATTTTCTTTATTAGTTTTAATTTCGCAAATGGGCTGGGTGGTAATTAGAATAGGACAGTACTGTAACTTAGCCCAGATACCCAGCACTGTCTGTGCCTTATAAAGCATGCAGTCGGCTGCATTATGCAACTAAATTATTTAGCTTCATTGCAATTGTTGGCCCCCCCTCCCGCGTAGCTGTATGGAGTTCGGTGGTGCAGTTCTAGATTGCCATTTAATTAATCTACTAACAGTAATTTCGAAATTGTGTGTTTCAGCTTCGTGAGAATATGTTCAGTTGTAAATCGCTTCAGTGTCTTCTAGTTTTGGAAGAGGTGGCTTTGAACTGAACATCCAGTGGACATAGCTTCTGTTTCGACTATAGCAGAGGTAAGTTATATCATATTTAAAAGTATTTAAGCATCTGAATCGAAAAAAAAATATTGACTTAATGCTACTCGGATGTAAAAAAAAAAAGCAAACCAATCTATTAGTTTTCAATATTATTATTTACTTAACATCTAAGCCTATAAGGCTCATTGTAAGATAGAAGCTGTATTTTACAAACAATGAGAAAATAATAGTTCATTAAAAAAGAATCTGCAAAAAATAAAATAAAAAAAAACGAACAAATAAGAAAAATGCTTTTTATAAACTTAAAAATAAACCAAATCGGCACAAACTGGAATATTTCCTTAAATCGAGACTTCTAATCGCAGTAAACACGATTAAGTATTTTAAAAAACTATAATTTGAGCAAGATTGACCATTAAAAAGATACATTTCCCGTTTAAACTGTAATCGAAAATTTAGTGATTTTTTAGTTTAATCTTATTTAGGATTTGATTCTAATATTGTTATTATGGCAAGTTAAATAGGAATTTTGAACTAGTAAATTTGCAGAATTGCAGTTCCTTAAAGGGTTGTTTAAAGAATGAAATTCCTAAAAACGTGTATTCCTAAAAAAGGGTATTATTTTTGGTAGCGTTTAAGGATGGAATTCCTCCTTAGTTAGGGTTGCCAACTCTATAAAGTTCCAAAAAAGGACACCCTAAAAACATTAGGTACGTACAGGGCCCGTCGACAGGATTTTGGGGCCCGGGAATATACAGGGTGTTCAGCATAAGACTACCCGTTACTTTGGGACGTGATTCTGGGCATCATTTGCAAAAAAAAAAAAATCTATATAAACTATGGCACGATTCGGCTCCGTTTTATAGATATTTTTTCAAGGTATTGCTACTTTTTAGCAAACATTTGCCTATATTTCTCAAACTATTAAAGCTACAGCGATTTCAATAAGCTCATTAGAAAGAAGGATAAATTTCCTTTTAAATAAGCTAATTGATATTTCAAAATAATAATGTCAAGTGTTTCATTTTGCGGCCCAAACACAAGAAATAGCAAGTTTCTAATTTTTTTCCAAAAACTTTGACTTAATTTTTCTCAAAAATATTATATAAGTTTAAAACGTACATACAAATCACCTTTCGAAAGGTATACCATGAATAGAGGTTATTTTAAACATTGATGCAGAAATCTCTGATTAATTGCAAAAAAGTAGGCCTCAAAACAGCGTCGGTATTATGAAAGGAATTCACCTACCATAAGAATATAATTGATCGGAATCATCAAATCCAGTACCATTTTTTGCATTTTGTTCATCGTTACAACAATAACCTGTTGACCTATTCAGTTCAGTTGGAACAGAAAAACAACAGGCCAAATGAAGAAGTCTCGCAAAGTCAGAACTTAAATCAAAAATACAATAACACGAATTAGATTTTTGTGAATAATATCTGAAAAAAGGACAAAAGGCGTCCTTTCCTAATTTAAGAAAGGACAAGGACAACCAGGTGTTGAAAAAAGACTGTCCTTTCCAAAAAAAAGGGCAGTTGGCAACCCTATCCTTAGTAGATGATAGATCTGTACATAACATACTACTTAAGGCCATGTTTCAGTTGTCCTTAATAGGTGGTTGTAGCCTTTTTAATGGCATTCTTTCCTTAAGTTGGTCGGTTTTAAGGCTGTAGAGAACATCTAAGGGATGACCATTCGTTCTGGAATTTGCACCAATGTTTGCACTAATTTCTTCTCTTATAAATAGTATTGTATAAAAACTGTCCGGTAGGACAGTTGTATAAGGATTGATCGTCAAAAACTGCACGAAAAAGCGTAACGTTGTAAAACACCCAACTTTGACAATTTTTTTCTCTTTTTCTATAAAAGATAAAATTCCCAAATTTTCTTTAAAATAAAGGGCAAACCCTCCTTTATAACTGTATTTTTTTTTTTGCAACAACCCAGATCAAATAGTAAAAAGTTGCTGAAAATGAGCAAAAATGGCTTTTTCAAAAATTGGTATTCTTCTTCTTGTTGTTGTTACCTTTTTTTTGTAAACTGCGTAGCGCCTAAACGCGTGTACCGATTTTCATGAATGAGGTGTCATTCGATTCGGAATTTTATGTAGATGTGCCTTTTGGGGGTCTCGATGCTGTACATCAAATGGGAGAGGAGCTAGCCCTCTTTATGTAAGGCCCCCTCCAAAATTATTATTACTAATTACTCTGTAAATCTTGGCCCAAATTTTGATAAAATTTGGTAGGATGATAGGATTAGGGCTCCCCTACGTAACATCAAAGCGACGATCTAACCTTACACTTGTTAAGGGGAAGTATAGCAATCGTTTTAAATTATCGACACGTGAACCGATTTTCATGAATTATACATGAATACTGCTTAATATCTACTTCTTTTTAAACATTAAACATCTCCCTCACAACTATTACACATAAATTCATTTTAACACACCTGTTTTTAAGTGCAATTAATTTACCAAATTTTAAAATCTTCTCACAGGCATTAACAGAGTAAACCCAAAAATTCTAAATTCTTTGAGGCAACTCCCTATCATTTTAACGGAACCATTTTAAATCTAATAAGAAATTGACCACTAATTAGGTGCTATTATTTGTGTGAAAGGCCAACATGTACCATCTTTGAGAAAAATAAGAATTCTCTTTTCAGGTATTTGTGAGCCTGGAAAAAAGAAGTGAACCTTTTGATAAAAAAAAATACTTTTCACTCTCCCTAATCTCCTTAGGTATTTTAATAATTTCTTTCACTTTTCATTTAAATATTTTTAGTTATATTCAATTTTTATTCAGTGAGAAACTGGGTCCAATCACAAGGGCACTAAAAGACACAGACAGATTGACTTGTTTGCGTCAATAAACTTGTCTACTGAGCAACCAAGTCTACCAATTCACAAATATGAGAAATCTGTAATTCCTTCAAGGCTCTAACCCATGCAGTTTGTTTTTTTTTAAAAAAAAAAAACTTTGAATGTTTACTAAAATAAATACGGCTTATGATATCAAAGTTTACCAGACATTCTGTTTTAATGGGGACATTTCCATTTACAAGTGTCCGGCGTTTCGGTTATTCGATAAACATCGTAAAATTGTCAAATATATTTTACTGAACGCAAAAATTTAATAAAATATTCATTATATAATACATTTTAAGCCTACAAAAAGTACCCCGAATTATATGATTCGTTCGGAAACGGGACAACTACATATAACTTACAGAATCTTGAAGCTAAGTCTAAATTGGTTGTTGAATATTTTGGAAATGAGCGATCAAAGATTACCCAGAATATGTTACCGGAAGTTATTGAGTATTTCGTTGTTTAGCTCAGACTCGCGATTCAACTGGGCAGCGCAGTTAAAAGATCTCCTGCAACCAATTAACCGATCTGGTATAGTATACGAGGTGTGTTCAAAAAGTAACGGGAATTTTTAAATTTCGCGGGTCTGGAGAGTCTGATTGTAAAATTTTTTTTTTTATTATGTTGGTACACATGCCCCTGAAGTACGATAAAATTTTTAGTAATATTCATTGTTTACTTCTTAAGTGGCAGCCGTTAAGGTTAGACGTGTTTTTCGAGCTTGGCGATTTTTGTTTGTTAAAAAAAATGGATCAAAGAATTTGTATTAAATTTTGCGTAAAAAATGAAATAAAGTGTAATAAAGTGTGTGAAATGTTAATAAAGGCATATGGTGAGTCTGCTATGAGTAAAACAAGGATTTACGAGTGGTATAAGCGTTTCCAAGATGGCCGCGAAAACGTTGAAGATGACGAACGACCTGGACGTCCAAGCACATCAACAACCGATGAAAACGTGAAAAAAGTGAAAGAAATGGTTATGAACGATCGCCGAATCACAATCAGAGAAGTCGCTGATGATGTTGCCATATCAATTGGCTCATGCCATGAAATATTTTCGGATGTTTTGGGTATGAAACGTGTGGCAGCAAAATTTGTTCCAAAATTGTTGAATTTCGAACAAAAACAGCGGAGAATGGAAGTTGCTCAAGAGTCACTCAATGAAGTCGACAACGATGCGGATCTACTGAAACGTGTTATAACAGGTGACGAAACATGGGTTTACGGATATGATGTCGAAACTAAGGCTCAATCGTCCCAGTGGAGGCATTCTGGATCGCCAAGACCGAAAAAGGCTCGACAAGTGCGGTCGAATGTGAAGGTTATGCTCACTGTGTTCTTCGATTTTAATGGCATAGTGCATCATGAATTCTTGCCACAAGGTCAAACAATCAATAAGGAGTACTACCTACAAGTTCAACGCCGTTGGCGTGAAGCAATCCGAAAAAAACGCCCGGATTTGTGGCAAAACAATTCATGGATTTTGCACCACGATAATGCACCTGCTCACACTTCATTGCTTGTTCGTGAATTTTTGGCCAAAAACAAAACTTTAACGATGCCCCAGCCTCCATATTCGCCAGACATGGCTCCATGTGACTTTTTTCTATTTCCAAACATAAAGAGAACATTAAAAGGCCGTCGTTTTACAAGCATAGATGACATTAAAAGCGAATCGCTGAAAGAGCTGAAAGCTATCACAAAGATCGAGTTTCAGAAGTGTTTCGAGGATTGGAAAAAGCGCTGGCACAAGTGTATTGTATGCGAAGGGGACTACTTTGTAGGCGACAATATTAATGTAGATGAATAAATAAATATTTTTTTCAAAAAAGGAAAATTCCCGTTACTTTTTGAACACACCTCGTACATTGAAGATGCCTTTAATTTAAAAAAGAAAATCCCAGAAATTTTAAAGTTGTACCGAGAGTATTTAAATAATTTGGATAATACAAGTATTCAACAGTCTAGGTATAATAGCTACTATGTAAAAGTTTTTAACCCCTCAATTGAAACACAGTCGTACCTAACTTACAAAATGCCGTTTAATTATAGCAAATTATTATTCCAACTTAGGACAAGTGGAAAATACTCGATAAAGTTAACCCATGATAGATTAATAAGCAAAATAGATCCTCAGTTGGATTGTGGGTTATGTGGGTTACAAAAGAAAGAGGACCTGGTGCATATTCTTGTTGAATGCCCATTTTACAAACCCATTAGAGAGTATTATTACTATTCTGATAACGTAGGGGAACATATTGAAAAATTGTTGAACCCAGACACTGTTGATTCAGCTCAGATTTTGTATAAATATGTGACATCCATTTTGAAATTAAGACATTTTCTTTCAATATAAATATGAATGGTTGTATAAAAACTTATATGTAACTTTGGCCTGCCTAGGATAATTCATTTATTAATTCTGTAATTATTAATTCTGTATTTGTAATTTTTGATTTTTGGTTTGTTTATAATTGTCTGCGATTAATCTGTATCTTAACACCACTATGCTCCTTTGTATGGGGACTACCCCAAAAACAAATAAAATAAATTGAATTGAAAACATTTTAAGCCTGCCAGGCGTAACTGCAACCGTTGCAAGGATGTTCCCAATTATGGAATAACATTGGTCTAAAAATATATTGGCTGAATCAATAATAAAAGTTTTATTGCTCATTGTGTACTAAATTTATTCGACCCAATTAAGAATCGATTTTTTTAAATGTTTATGATAGCGATAAATATTTACGTTATTAACAAAATCCAGTTATGAATAACTTTTTTAAGAAGAAAAATGTGTTAAATAGATTTTTTTGCCTCACAAAATAAAGTATAATGCTAAAACAAAGTGTACATTTAAACTTATCCATTTGCTAAGTTTGTAAAGACGTTCCATGGTAGTTTAGGTTTCAGCCGTCGCCGGTCAGTTTTTCTCTCCGGGTGTTGTCCAATCTCTTTCTCGTTCTTTAAAAATATTTGTATTGTCCTTCCAACTCTCTGTTGATGGAAACCACGATGCACTTCAGCACTTATTATATTTGGGAAAACTAGCTGCATATTAGTGGCAGTCCTTAGTAGCTCCCATTCATATGGAGCTAGCTGAATAATGAGTCTAGACTAAACCAATGAGGTTACAGAGGTGTCCAACGATTAATTAGTGGATGGAAATTGTCTGTGAGTTGGTAGGGCTGTGTTAATTTCAGTATGTGCAGTCCAGGGTAGTTTCGTGTCGTACAACTAAAAAGTATTGCATTGTAAAGTATTGTTCGTCTTTTTTAAGTGACTGATTCATTAATCCAAAGTGAAGCTAGATTATTACCAATTTCAGCCATAATCTATTATCTATATTATTTATCTATTTTACCAAGCTTTCGAGACAGATCATATTTACAGTAACAGATTACAATGTAAATTGATTTTTTTTTTTGCCTTTTTTTTGGCATTGGCTTCCGCCATACAGCCAGCATCGTCTAGGTGCTTATCACTAGAATATCACTCACTCTCCATTCTTACTTATAAATACATTCGCTTCACACATTCATCCCTCTACTATTATATACAACTATTTACATACGAACTTACAACTAATGGATGGATCAGTACTCTATATTCCTGCCATCCTTATAGCTTAACCTAAATTAAAATCACCGTAATCCTTCTCTAATCATTTTCTTCCATTCATTCTAAATCGGCTATAACTTTTAAATACATTCATATTTCATTGTTAGCTCTGCTTCAAATTTAAGCACATAGATGTTGGTGGAGAATATTATGTCTTCGTAGCGAAATGGTGCATCTAAATACCTGTATATGTCGTCAAACATTCGTTTCCTTTCTACCACATAACGTGGACATATCCATTATTATATATTTGAAATCCTCCTCTTCATTGCAATCTACGCAAAGAGGAGAGAGGACCTTTTGTTGATCCTGTGAAGATCTAATACTCGAAATACATTTATTAAATTATTTTCTGCCATCATTCAATGCAATAATAACCACATACAAGACTTACATTTACATAAATTAGAGAATTCCGAGATGGAACTGACCTCCTCATAGAAAATTGTATTAAAGTAATTTTTTTTAATATAACCAATTTTCGTTAGAACAGAAATCATCTTTAGTTCCGGAACGGGTTCCTGCACAACAAGGAAGTACCGGTACGACGTTTCGGAGCGTTCCGGCTCGAAGACACCACTGCATATAAGTGCAAGGAGTGAGTGAACGTTGCACTCATGTTGAGCTTTGACTAAAAAGAATTGCATCAACTACCTCTGTCTATTGTTATTTTTGTTTTATTTCTTTTCTTAAGGCGCATCAACATCTAAAGTAATTAACGCCAGGTACTTTGCTCAGTGCACACTGCCTCTTCCAGATAGTGTTCTCTCGTTACTCGCTCATCGCCGGACAGTGAGCTGGAAGCATGTCCCCTAAAAAGAGTAATTCTAAGAGCTGGCAGCTGGGTTTTTGTACCTGGGATTTCCCAAAGTGGGAATCCTGTAACGCTTAAGACTATACTAATCCTTTACTGCTGTCTATGGAATCACCCTGCTACTACTGTTCATAGACTTCGAGAAAGCCTTCGACAGTGTGTACACCGAAGCAATTTTGAAAACCTTAAAGAGTAAACAAATTAAATATGAATACATTAAAATTATAGAATTTATTTACAAAAACGCCGAACTGCAAGTTAACATTGGAAATCAAAGAAAGAATATTAAAATACGAAGAGGTCTACGTCAAGGAGATGTACCTTCTGCAAAGATATTTGGAGTAGTAATGGAAGAAATTTTTAAGAGTTGCCAGTGGCATAACTACGGTATTAAAGTGAATGGTGAACAATTGGTCACTATGAAGTTCGCAGACGATTTAGTGCTGATTGGAAAGTCTCGTGAAGAGATAATTAATATGTTGAAAGACCTAGTTAAATATGCCGAAAAACTCGGATTAAAAATAAATCCACAAAAAACTAAAATAATGAAAATAAATAACACTGAAGATGTGATGGTAATGATAAACGAAGAACCAATAGAAGAAGTAGTTGAATATGTATATTTAGGGCAACTCATTGATAAAGAAGAGAAAATAGATAAAGAAATTAACAGAAGAATAAGACTAAGCTGGGGAATGTATAGTAAATACAGAAAATTATTTAGATCAGACGTGAGTATCGCAGTAAAGAAGAAGCTATGGAACTGCGTAGTGAGACCAGTCCTAACATATGGATGCAAAACTTGGAGTTTGACTAGAAAAGATTTGGAGAAGATAAGAAAGACAGTAAGAAAGATGGAGAGAAGCATGATGAAGATAAATAGGAGAGAAAGGAAAAGCAACAAATGGATAAGGGCACAGACTGGAATGGATGATATTATAAAGGTGATCTGCGAAAGAAAATGGAAATGGGCTGGCCACATTGTGCGTTCGGAGGATGGCAGATGGGCCAAGAAAATCCTGGAATGGTGCCCCCTGGATTTAAAAAGAAAGAGGGGTAGACCAAAAATAAAATGGGATCACGAGATGAGGAAATGCTGCGGCGGAGTAGCATGGAAGAGAGTCGCCCTTGATAGAGCAGAATGAGTGCAATACGAGGTGTGTTCAAAAAGTAACGGGAATTTTTAAATTTCGCGGGTTTGGAGAGTCTGATTGTAAATTTTTTTTTTTATTATGTTGGTACACATGCCCCTGAAGTACGATAAAATTTTCAGTAATATTCATTGTTTACTTCTTAAGTGGCAGCCGTTAAGGTTAGACGTGTTTTTCGAGCTTGGCGATTTTTGTTTGTTAAAAAAAATGGATCAAAGAATTTGTATTAAATTTTGCGTAAAAAATGAAATAAAGTGTAATAAAGTGTGTGAAATGTTAATAAAGGCATATGGTGAGTCTGCTATGAGTAAAACAAGGATTTACGAGTGGTATAAGCGTTTCCAAGATGGCCGCGAAAACGTTGAAGATGACGAACGACCTGGACGTCCAAGCACATCAACAACCGATGAAAACGTGAAAAAAGTGAAAGAAATGGTTATGAACGATCGCCGAATCACAATCAGAGAAGTCGCTGATGATGTTGCCATATCAATTGGCTCATGCCATGAAATTTTTTCGGATGTTTTGGGTATGAAACGTGTGGCAGCAAAATTTGTTCCAAAATTGTTGAATTTCGCACAAAAACAGCGGAGAATGGAAGTTGCTCAAGAGTCACTCAATGAAGTCGACAACGATGCGGATCTACTGAAACGTGTTATAACAGGTGACGAAACATGGGTTTACGGATATGATGTCGAAACTAAGGCTCAATCCTCCCAGTGGAGGCATTCTGGATCGCCAAGACCGAAAAAGGCTCGACAAGTGCGGTCGAATGTGAAGGTTATGCTCACTGTGTTCTTCGATTTTAATGGCATAGTGCATCATGAATTCTTGCCACAAGGTCAAACAATCAATAAGGAGTACTACCTACAAGTTCAACGCCGTTTGCGTGAAGCAATCCGAAAAAAACGCCCGGATTTGTGGCAAAACAATTCATGGATTTTGCACCACGATAATGCACCTGCTCACACTTCATTGCTTGTTCGTGAATTTTTGGCCAAAAACAAAACTTTAACGATGCCCCAGCCTACATATTCGCCAGACATGGCTCCATGTGACTTTTTTCTATTTCCAAACATAAAGAGAACATTAAAAGGCCGTCGTTTTGCAAGCATAGATGACATTAAAAGCGAATCGCTGAAAGAGCTGAAAGCTATCACAAAGATCGAGTTTCAGAAGTGTTTCGAGGATTGGAAAAAGCGCTGGCACAAGTGTATTGTATGCGAAGGGGACTACTTTGAAGGCGACAATATTAATGTAGATGAATAAATAAATATTTTTTTCAAAAAACGAAAATTCCCGTTACTTTTTGAACACACCTCGTATATGTTGAAGCCTGGCTACCACAGGAGAAGTAAAAACAATACAAAATATTAGTAATAAAGTCGGTGAAAATTAAAATAATTAGAAGCAAAAATAATTAAATTAAAATATGTTGGTCTATTAGTGTAATACTCTGTGTGAATAAAGAGGTAAATAAAATAACAAATGATAACCTCTGAAATTGTAAAACTTTGTTTAAATTAGTATTTTTGTTTAAATTAATATTTTTTAAACTATTTTATTAAGACTATATAAATTTAAATAATTTTGAATTAAAAAAAAAAAAAAAGTACATTTATGTTGAAGATTATTTGATTTGAACTAAGAACAGATAAATTTTATTTTTAATGATTAGCAACTCAAATTACCCTTAGGGGAGCCACAGCGTTAGCTGATTTAAATATTTAAATGTATTGTTTAAATTTTTTAATAAATGGCTTTCATTTCATTTCATTGAGTGAGAATTGTTTGGGGTGTATTTATATTGTTAGACTGGAATGCTCGCGGAGACGCCTAGATCCCTGCAAAAGTCTAGTCCACTTCCGTGGCACATACGGGGCAGGTCAACCTAAATTCAAGAACCAATCAGTTGTAATTCCCACAATCTATTTGATTTAGGCGTAGTATTCATAAAAAGTTGTAATTCCGTTAAGTACTCGACCACAATAAATATTTTTCTGTAAACATGGCGTAATAGAAAAGCAAGCGATTTTATACTAAATATTTACAGCGAGTTAATAACGCGGTTTATGTTATGGCAGCGTTTGAGTCCACATCTCAGGTCGCATCGCAAATAAATATAAAAATAAACTGGTACAAATCAATAGATATCAAGAGTCATATAACTGTCAATTGGGGCGTTCAGTCGGAGGTCGACTCTGTGCAGTTCTGGCACTGATACCACGCCGGACATCCAGTTCATGTCTTAATACCAGCACCCAATACCCATCATCTTCTCAATAGCAATCTAACATAGCAATCAACTTGATTTGCCCACTCCTTTGACTTTCTTTAACCATTAATAAAATTCTAAAAAGTCGGGTACTTAATAAGTCATGTTTATATGTGGAAGACTTCTCCATTTTACTGACTAGAGATACGCAACCTTTATTGTTGCTCAGATCTCTTAGGTTGCCACGGTAGCCGAGCGGTTAGAGGCGAGACCTGCAAAGCTAATATGTATTGTGGTACTGGGTTCGATTCCCGGTCTAGAGGCCTTGGATTTTATTTAATGTTTAATAAAAGAAATTTACAGTAAAGTATGTTTGCTAGTCGCCTCCGTCCACGACAACTTATTGGTAGTTGGACGTTAAGTCCTGCCTGAAAAAATAGGCGATTACTTTACTTTTTACTTATTTTGAAGAAGTTGATCAGGAAATTTAACTTTTATGGAATAAACTTTTTTTTGAAAATTTTCTGGAGCTTTTACAAAACTTTTTTAAATCGATTTATTGAAAGCGTGAACATACTCGATTATTACTTCTTTTACTAGCGATTGATATACTGAGTTCCCCTGAGTAGAAAAAATACAATCGATTGAGAATTATGATCGCCAACTAGAGTCAGAACTGGTAGTATCGAAGCAATTTTGTAAGCACGTATAACTTATAGACAATTATTCTAAAAACTACTTTTTCTGAATCAGGTGATTTTAATTCGGCCATTTCTATTGACAATACTCTATTTTCACAATCGCTGTAGGTGAAAGTAAATATTATGTGAGATCATTGAGTTAGTACGTTGGAGAACTTGGTCTAGGTTCTTAGATTTGACTAGATCAGTGATTTTAATGTTTGCGGAATTAGGAGGGGGGGTTTAGGAGATTCTGTGTATAGATTAGGGCCGGAAGTATAGCAGCGACATTGTTAATATTGATGGCCTTCCAAAAGTGCCAGTGTGTATATCCCGTAATGTTAAATTTATCCACTCTCTAGGAAATTCAAAACAGGATAAAGTATTTTGTGTATGTATGTATGTGTGTGTATGGTCCCTAGGGGCGACCAGCCGTCACCTGCCCTACCACCCAGAACTCCCGGGAAGTGTGTGCCCCTTCTAAACTATTTCTCCCAAGCACTTACTAAGGGGATGTTCGCCCAGCGCCAGCGCCTTGACAGCTACCACATCCACTGGCACCGGCGACGTGACTTGACAATTGTCGCGTTTCTTTTTTTGCTTCTTCTCCGGCTGGCACACACGAACAACAACACTTCTGGCCCATCTCTTCTCTTTCTTTTTTTCTGCCCTGATGGTGTCTGAGCGAAGGCAAAAAGCTGCTCTCTCCTATCTATCTGCCGTCATGCTTTAGGGCAGCGTGAATCCAGCCAAGCGTCACTCTATCATCTTCCAAACGTACTCCTTCTTATTCAGCTTCTGCTCGTTGTTTTCTTCTTTTTTTTTGTCGTTGTGTGAGAAAAAACGCTTTATAAAAACCAATTTAAACTGAATCTAAATTCATAACAGATCTTCCATTCTGGGATATATAGATTGAGGCTATATACTAAAAACTGTAACAAGTAAGGAGGATAAACCTTCTAGAATCAGCTAACATCGAGTGATTCTTAATAGGGTGTACATTACAAAAAAGGAAAACTTGTGAATAAGGAACTAACTTTACATCCTTAGCTTTCCTTTTAACTTTCAATAACTTTATAATCAAAGTATCCTTGGTTTATCTTCTGCTATCCTTTTTATAATTTATTATTCTATGCTGTTTGAGTAAAAACCTATCTCTGAAGATTTACAAAAGGAACTTTAGAAGTGTGAAGATACACAGGGTGTTCATTTTAAGACGGCTCAAATGCATTTCATGCTTAAACGGTTAATCTGAGCAAAAAATGGTAGAGGAAAAATTTGTTGCCAGTCACCTCTAGTTTCAGAATATAGGACTTGATTTTAGATTCCTACTCACATACGCGGCTGACGCGCGACCAAAAGTGAGGGTTTGCAGTTGACCCCCATTTTCATATAATACACAGTTTTAAAGAGTATAAAATGTTATGAAAGAAACCGGAAACCGCAATTCGATATCTTCAAAATTAAAGGTGCTAGGCTGTTTCAAACCCTGTATATGTACGATATACTGGTATAAAGGTGTGAAAGATTGAATGTGAAGGTTGCATTAGAGATAGGGTTTCCTATCGCGTAGGATAAGGATGGTTTTAGGGTACCCGTCTCTAATATTTCTTCTAGTAAAAGGAAATATTGAAATTGTGTCAAATTATAGATATTGTGTTTTTAAAAGGTTTTGAGTTCATCTGAATACGAGAAAGGAAAATTACGAGTCACCATTCAACTTTCTCATGGCAAAATTTATGTATTTTTGTTTTGGTCCTGACTGTACAGGTCTTCAGTCAGGACCGAAGATAACCGTCCTTTAAGGTTAACAATGTAAAAAAATAAGAATAAGCCCTAAAATATTATCTAATTCAGTAGATCGAAAGCTTGACAAAATAAGATACGAAAAACTAATGGTTGAAGTTGGCAGTAATCTTTCTTCACTATAAATTAATGAAACAGGACCCATGAAGGGCCTGGACCTCATCCACAACAGCTTTCCACCGTTCACGGTCCCTTGCAGCCGTTCTCCAACCGTGCAGGGCCGACCACCTCCACATCATCCTCCAACGTCCCTCTCAGCCATATCAGCCTTGGTCTGCCTCGGGGGCCTTCTCCCGCCCAGGATGCCCATACAATGCTCTCTTTGGGGGCCCTTATATCCTCCATTCGGTGTATCTGTGTCCTAAAACCATCACAGTCTTCCTGCCTTTTTTTTTTTTTTTTTTGCAAGAAACAATATCAGGCTTTCCACAAACAGTTCAGCCACTTCTTGGTTCGTCTTGAGATTCTGAAACCTTCCTCTGTCCACGCAGGTCCAAAAATATTCTCCTTTTCCACCTACCGTATCCTTTGCTCATCTGTTCGTGTTCAAAACCCACGTTTCTGAGCCATAGGTGACAATCGGCCTCAGCACTGTCATTAAGAAGCCTTTATTTTCGCTGCTCTTGACACATTTTTTTACTTCCAAACACCGTTTGAAGAGCCCATAAGCAACTATTTCCAGCAGCCATTCGTCCAGCAATATCTACTGTTACGCCGTTTTTAAAAAAGTAACTAAAAAAGTTAAGAAATTTTATTTGTAACAGTCTGATAAAAAATATTTTAGCTTTTAAACCGATAGATACAACTTGAAAAACTAACTACACTTCCGTCAGAAGATTGTGGGTAGTTGTCACTCTTAGTTACGTAATCAAAAGAGAGAAAGACAAGTGTTATGCACCATAATTTTTTTTTAGTCAATCATTAATTATGATCAGAATTTTTATTCAGAAAATCTGAAACTTTGGAAAAGTATTTGATTTGATCACTTAATTCCACTAAATCAATTTTAAAAGCGGCTAAAAGCCAAAATGCTTAAGCTGTGGATGAACTAAGATTGGAGATGATGGCAGATAGATGAGAAATTAGTAATTATTAGTGAACTGTGCAGGTGTTGAAAGTGATGATGCGTGAAAAACCAAAATGGCGCCCAGTTTGCCGGAAGATGACAGGGTGCTCTGAGCAGGCTGACCATAATTACAGACTAGAAAGCAGCACTGCTAAACTCAGTTAGCAGTGTTGCCTTACACAAAACCTTATCCACGTTAATTCGAGGACCTAGGTTTATATATATTTTTTTTTTATACCAATCGTTAGAGTTAAATTACAGTTGATAATTTAACTAGCAAATGATTGCGCCATCTTGGACCAGTGAACTGTGATGCCTACAAGTGTATGCCAGCAAGAATGTTCGCACTATAAATGGTGAATTCCAGGTTACTTTAAGGGAAGCAGTTTTTGTGAAAATTAGTAAATAAAATGCGAAAAACCATTTAGAAGAATTGCTAATACCGGTTCAGGGACAATTAGCTGAAGAAAAAGTACAATTTAACGGATTTTTAATTTGCAATTTCTGAAAAGAAGCAGGTTATCTATTTTGAGATTTTTAAAATCCAAATTTTTAGTCGCTTTTCCAAACCTTTCTCTTACCTTATGTAGTTAAGGCAAAGAAATGAAAAAAAAGAAGAAATATATGCAGTAAAGATACGAGGGTCGTTTGAAAAGTCCGTGCAAAAATAAAAACTACTTAATTTTTTGGGGTAAACCTTTTTTATTTTTCAACATAGTCTCCTTTTAGGCTTATACACTTCGTCTAGTTTGTTGATCCCTTCCGAATAATAGGATTTGTCCAAGTCTGAAAAATAGCCATTCGTTTCTGCAATCACCTCCTCGTTTGAATAAATTTTTTTTCCCGCCAGCCATTTCTTCATAATGGGGAACAAATAGTAGTCCGAGGGAGCCAAGTCTGGAGAATAGGGGGGATGTGAAACGAGTTGGAACCCTATTTCCATTAATTTTGCGACCACAACTGCTGAGGTGTGAGCTGGTGCGTTGACATGATGGAAAAGGACTTTTTTGTGGGCCAATCGTGGGCGTTTTTCTTGCAGCTCGGTTTTCAAACGGTCCAATAACGATGAATAATATGCACCTGTAATAGTTTTACCCTTTTCCAGATAGTCGATGAGGATTATTCCTTGCGAATCCCAAAAGACAGTCGCCATAATCTTTCCGGCCGAAGGAACGGTCTTCGCCTTTTTTGGCGCAGATTCCCCCTTGGTAACCCATTGTTTAGATTGTTCTTTGGTCTCAGGAGTGTAGTGATGTAACCATGTTTCATCCACAGTGTCGAAACGACGCTTAAGGTCCTGCGGGTTCTTCTGGAACAGCTGCAAACCGTCCTTGCAACACTTCACACGATTTCGTATTTGGTCAAGCGTGAGCAATCGCGGCACCAATCTTGTGGATAGCTTTGTCATGTCCAAATGTTGATGCAAAATATTATGTACCCGTTCATTCGAGATGCCCACAGCACTAGCAATCTCACGCACCTTCACTCTTCTGTCATCCATCACCATATCATGGATTTTATCAATGATTTCTGGAGTAGTAACCTCAACAGAGCGTCCAGAACGTTCAGCGTCACTTGTGCCCATATGGCCACTCCGAAAATTTTGAAACCACTTATAAACTGTTCTAATCGAAGGTGCAGAGTCACCATAATGTTTATCAAGCTTCTCTTTAGTCTCCTGAGGCGTTTTGCCTTTCATAGAGTAGTGTTTAATCAACACACGAAATTCTTTTTCGTCCATTTTTTGAAAATCACTCGACTTCCTCGATTCAAACGAATGCCAAACACAAAGAAGTAGACCGATCTGGCTGAAACTTGGTGTGTGCTCTTCCAAGAGATGCTACTAACTAGACATAACCTCGATACGCGCCAGTAGTGCTATCTCTCTGACTTTGCACGGACTTTTCAAACGACCCTCGTACTATTCTAGAAAAGAGATTTCAACCATTGAGGTGCAAATACCAACAAAATAATGTATGTGCTTACATTAGTACTTAAACACACACATACACATAGATAAAAAAAAAATAAAAATAAATGCAACAGGGCGGTTCCTAGGCTTGATTTAAATGAACGCCATGTTGTGGAAGGAGTTTTTGAAGGTGGCGGGAAAAGGGCCCGCCAGATCTTGTCACCAGTCAAAGAGGATATCTATTTACATATAAATAACTTGCCGACAGAAAATTTTCAAACTTAATATAACAATTCTGAAAAGTTGATAACTTTCTGGCGGCAACTTACAGTCTGGGCTGCGATTTAAGCGCCCTACGTCATGAATCTAAAAAGATAAAAAATATATATATATAATCTTATGTGAACACTCAGTCAAATTTTTTAATCATAAGGTTCTTCTTCAGACTAAGAATTATTACCAAATGTTAGTCGGGCAGAATTACCAAGCAGACACACTTAGAAGGACTTCGTCTTCTTAATTTACCGCTTTCCGTTAGAGGTTTGCAAACATCTTGGGTCTTTTTACTTCATCCTTAGCGACTCGATGATTTAATGCTGCAATGAAACCAATCTCGGAAGATTCCTACTACGTCTTCTTTGCACCTTTACCTTGCATAATGCAGTTGCAAGACTTCAAGGTACTTTTCTTCCCCTTATAAAGTCTTGAAGAACTCTAGGTTTTATCTTCTTTGTTGTATTTAATATATCTGCTTACTTATTCATTCTTCTGAGTACGTCTTCATTTTTCACTTTAACAACTAAAGATATTTTCATTATTCTTCTATAGCACCACATTTTCTTTTGTGCCTCAACTCTATATAAACCAAAAACAGAGAAAAACTAACATTTCCAAATTGTATTTCTTAAATTCTTTATTGCATAACAAATAACGCATTTTGGAATTTCTATTCTACAAAGTAATATCTTTGATTCCAACCCAGATATTTTACTTTTATTTTCTGGAAATCCTTTACAAATTTAACGATTCGACTGTATTATTTTTTTGATAATGCTGTATTTCAAATTGGGCTCTTTGTAACAACTATATATTTTGCTTTTTATTGTGTTAGATTAGATTAGATTAGACAGGGCGGCCTCAAGGCCGGCCTACGCCACTGCGACCCCTTTGGATCTATTGTGGCTCCCCTCACTTTAAAGCTCATCCTCCAGACCTGTCCTTTTAATCAGACTCTTAATGCTGGAGAGTGACTCTTTGGATAAAGCTCACCAGGCCTTGGTTTTTCCTCCCCGAGAAGTAACATCCTTAGCCACACGAGCCCCTCACACTGACACAACACGTGCAGTGGCCGTTTCCTCCTCTTCCTGACAGAACCTACAGAGGCTATCATCTGCCAGGCCCATGCGATGCATGTGTTTTCTGAGCCTGCAGTGGCCTGGTTAATAGGCCAACAATTATCCTTATAGCCCCACGCGGCCTTGACGGATTATTTCTGCAGTCAGCCTCGGCGAATAGCCTTTAATAAACTCCTTCGCCTGTCTTTGCCCAGTGGTGGCAAGCCACCATTTTTATTGTGTTGATATTTTTGATCATATTCAGGCGCTACGGTAGCTGAGCGGTTAGAGGCGGGGCTCGCAAAGCTATGAAGTATTTGTTGGTACTGGGTTCGATTCCCTGGTCTACGCCTTGGATTTTTATAGTTAATATGAGAATTTAATTTGAAAAACTATGCTTTGCTAGTCGCCTCCGTCCAGGACTCCTAATTTGGTAGTTAGGCGTAAAGCCCACCCAGAAAAATAGGCATTACTTTACTTTACAACATATTCGTTAATTTGATTATTGTATTTTTTTACTACAAAAAAATCTGAACAGCATTTCTGGTTGTGTGATTGAGTTTGTCCAAAATTTTTTATGTGAAGACTCACGATGGTAATCAATCTAAATATTAAATAGTTCTGCTGGGTGTACTTCAGCAGACATGCATGCAGATACAGATCAATATGTAGAAACAACTTTCTTTTTATATGGACTCACGTTGCTTTCAAAATGGATATTTCTAAAGGGAAAACTCGTAATAATGAAATTTGATACGATTACAGTAATTCCTTTTACCGACTGTAAGTAGAAAAAGTAAAAAACACCATTGGAAGATTTGAATAACAGTTTTTTTGAACAAGGCAAACACTAGACAGAACAAATAAGAGAGATACATGGCGGAAAGTTAGGTAGAATGTTGTTGGCCGGTGCGTATTGACTCATACATCCCCCACAATTACAATTGCGAGCTTAAGGCTTAATGTGCATTAGCCGCACATTGAGCCTAGTTATCAAAACATTATGTAATAGACTGCATTAGTTCGGTTTGGTTTACTAATCTGCGGGGAAGGACCTGTTTGAATTGTGCTTGAATACAAGCTAAGCACAACTATAAAGCCCCCTCTCACTTGAATATGGAGTTACATGGCCAGTGCCGCTTGCCGATATCAATTTCTCCCCATATTATAGCCCGGGACACATGTGTTCTACATATCAGGATCGCCTTGTTTCGTCCTTACTTAACATAAACCACAAAAGAGGAGGTTAAACTATGACACTTCATGACCAAAACTTCTTCTTCCATTTCTGTAGTAATAGTTAACAGATTGGTTACTCTTATGAGGTTAATTTTTGGACTGATTTGGAGTTACTAGGGAACCGTAATAGAATAATATGACCGTAGAAACATCTAAGCGCATACACTTTATTATAAGAAGTACGACAGGAGCCAAACACCAGATATGATTCTCTGAATCAACTTAGCAAGACTTAGGATCTGCCTTTTTTAGCAAACCTATCAACGGCTAAGCTGCAAGGAGAAGGATATAACTGTAAAATCCATGAATTACACAGAAACAAATTTGTGTTGTACCGAAAGTTTATAGCTTATTTCTGGCCATAAACATTCTAGATACATTATTATCAGATAAGTTTTCTTCCATATTGTTATTGTAAATTCCTCTACAAATTCGTTTAATACCTAAGATGCAACTGCTATAATTTATTGTTAGCAAATAGATCTGAAAAGATAGAATTAGCTAATAATAAACTTGCAAAAACCACAATAACGATGACATATTTTTTAAATTTATATAAACTATTTACTGCTCGTTCAACTATAATTAAATTTGGTATCTAAATATACATACTTATATAAAAAGAATTACAGATATAAATTTGACAACTGGTTAATTTCAGGTAGGCACTGCAGTTGAATACTACGTAGTAAGTAGCAGAATCAGATGAAAAGCTTAAAATTCAAAATATTAATTCAAAAATCTACATATAAGAATTTAAAGATTCAAGTTCGACGTAGTTTCAAACCATAGCATAGTAGAAAAATTAGTGTGTTCCCTTATCCAAAAATCGAAGAGTTTTGCAAGGGTAAAGCATACAAAGAACAAAATGGAAGCAGTTTTTATAAGAAAAAACATTCTAATCTATAGAGACATAAAACAGTCTACTTTCAGCCATTTAACTACGATGTTTCTCAGCCAGTTGTTCTAGCTTTTTAATTTTTAATTCAGGGCGCGACAACATCTGCCATTAGTGCTCGGAGCTTTTTTGTCAGTTTGCTGCCGGGCCTCTGGACAGCACACTCTCGTTACAAACAACACTGTCCATCACAGGACAGTGTGCTGTAAGAAGCTCCTAGGAAAAGAGATGCCTAAGGATCAGCAGCTGAAGTTTTTAGCCGTTTAATTTGTGTAATTTTATATTTGTGAATCGCTTGTAAGTTTTAGTTAATATACGAGTATTTATAACTCGTAGTTATTGAATTAGTAATTTTAAAGTGTCCATAGATTCTAAATCCTTAATTTAGGTTAATTTTTTTTATGAAAAAATTTGTAGATTTAAAATTATTGTAAGTTTTGTGTTAATATTTGCGTGAGATTTTACTCGCTACAATTCTGCGAGCAATAGATTTGATTAATGCTCTGAACTCTACAAAAGCGTTTTCAGCGGCGGTCGCTGAACTTTCTTTTTTTTTTACCGGCGCAAGTTAATTTATATTGCCGATATATAGGGAACGAGAATTAAAATAAAAAACTTCTGACGTACGCCACTTTGGGTATCGGCCCCAACTACTTGATTTGTCATTTTTTGAGTGCTCCTCACTATCCACTGCCTGATGCATTAGTAACTGCTGCCAGTCCTTAAATTTACAAAAAAGACGAAGCTTTTAATGTTAATTCATATATAGGGGGCGAAAAGGCCATTTGTTCTGATAGGATACTTAGGGAGGAAAGACAATCCCGCTCTCCCATCCCCTGAAATCACTCGGGTAGGTTACATATGAAAGTGATAGGCCTTATTACGATACAAATCATGTAAAAAAAAGTAGAAGAAAATTGTTGGAATTCCTTTTAAAAAAAAGTGCGAAAAACTGAAAAAATCGTCACTTGAAAGTGAAGTAGAAAACTTAAGTTTTGATGGGCTAATCGTACTTAAACGAATGGCAACTTAAGCAAACCTCAAAAGTTTTCTTGTTAGTACAAAATGAAGATCTATCGGCACATAATATTAATGAAGAACTGTAACATTCAGCACGCTTTTAATGCTTAACAGTCAGAACAATTTTTGGATTAACTAATTGTATAATGTTAGGTACTGCAAAGTTAAGATTCACGTAAAGTGAATCCAGAATTGCACACCCAAAGACAATAACGAATTCATAAAATCGTATTAAGTAGCACTGACAGTTAAAATTATAGATCAACCACTTACGATTAAGGCGAAAACTGCAATTGAATTTGCCTCTAATGTGTCTTTTAACTACAATTTACAGATATTTTATTGGATTAAAAGAGATTACAACCTAAAGCATGTTTTTTTAAGTGTACCGGGCAATATAAACTTACAACTTAAGCTTTAAGACAGTTCAAACAGTTATTTCAAAAAAGAATTGATTTCCAAAAGTGTAAAAATTTGCCGGAAAGATTATCGGAGTTGAACTGATATGATTTTCTCAAAACTTGGAATGATTACCAAACACTTTTGTTTGTTTTCAAAGAGGGTAGAGAATTTGGTGACGCGGTTTGGTGGTGGAGAAATTAAGATGTGTGTGTGTTGTTTAGTGGAGCATCAGTTCAAAGCAACTGAGATACTCTGCTGAAGCGACAAATCCAAACCGGCATTATCGCTTCATTAGCGTCAAACCAGGGTCACAACTTTCACTGAATTAGATAAAATTATCTGAATTCCTTAGTAATAGAATTTTCTGAAATGGGACCAATCCGAGGGTACGTCTAATTGAGTGATTTATTCACGCTTACTCCTAAGGGTGCTATTGCGATGTTACATTTTCAGAAAACCTATTTCTCAAATCTGTTTTTTTTTCTAGAAAAATGTTATAGTATAATATAATGTACATTATACATAATCTATGCAATTAGTTCTCCAAATATGGTGTACTTTTAGATTAATCTTCGTGCTAAATTTTAGCAAAATCGGACCAAGCGTTGTAGAAATATTAGTAATAATTAGGGAACGGATTCGTATGTATTTACATATTTTTTTCTAGGCAATTTACAGACGTTTTTCAACTAGAAGTATTCATACTGACACTTTTTAAGCCGTTTGAGTCTACTTTTATTTCACGTATTTCCACATATTTGGATGTTATCGCATATTTATACATATTTGATTAAAATAAATAAATATTTCTACATATTTAATCAAAATATGTACATATTTTTCATTTTGGGCATATTTTCATAATTGGGAGGTGGTTGACAGGAACTGTGAACCACAGACTGTAGGGCTGTGAATCACAGTGGGTACAATGGTTATTGTAATTTACACAGAATGCTGCTAAACAGTGACGGGCACTTGTTAGTTCTTTGAAGTTGTCTGACGTTGTCTGTTCTTTCAGCTCGTTCGTTGAAGTGTCCAATTCATTTCGTTCGGTCACTTAGTGTATTCTTTTTTGGGTGAAATGCCACGAACATCGGCCTCAAACAAACAACTGGTTGCTAAATATCTTCGCGAGTTTCCAGCAGAACTTTTTCGAAGTGATGGAGACATTTTGTACTGCACAGCTTGTGACAAACGCGTTTCTCGCTCTCAACGTTCCCAAGTCACCCAACATATTGCCACCGGATCGCACATAGAGAATAAAAACAGAAAGAAAGAGAGGACGTCCTATCAAGCCTTCCTTACATCTCCATCATCAAGTAAGTCTACTCTGAGTACAGATCCGTGTCGGGCTTTGGTTAGAGCAGATAGCCCTTTCCACAAACTTAAAAATCCTCATTTCAAAGGATTTTAGTTGTTACAAGTCCATCTTACGCCCAGATCGTCGTCACTTTACGTTCCAACATTTGAAATTTCATGTGGTTGCAAACAATTTCGAAGAGTGAAGTTTTCAAAATTGAAAATTTAACACATCTTTTTATAAATAGTAAAAATGTTCTTTGTTGTATAAATCATTATAACTTGTAAAAACAAATTATTTTGTTCCTAATAAATTATTATAAATTGTAAAAATGTTCTTTTCTCGTATAAATAATTATAACTTGCCCCCCCAAAAAAAAAATCAATTTTCATAAAAAAAATGTCCATTTTACTTAAATATTCCAGAAAATATTTTAAGAAAATCACATATTTTCCACATAATTGACGAAAATAAATGCATATTTTAATTAAATATTTGGCATTTTTAAATACATAAAAATCCGTTCCTTAGTAATAATAGTTTTAGAAAGGCCTGACCTGCGTGGGTCAAACTCTTCTCCTAAAGCGTCGAGACCTTTAAAAATGCAAATCTACATAACTTTTTGAACCAAATAACACTTGGTTGAAGAAAATAGGCACAAAAAACGATAATTTTAAATGATTGCGAAACTTTCCCTTAATGTCCTGTAAGAACAGGACGTCGCTATAATGTTACGTAGGGTAGCTCTAACCCTAAAGGGTTAAAATCCTTCCAAATTTCATCACAATCGGGTCAAGTTTTACTGAGTTTATTAGTAATAATAATTTTGGAGGGGGCCTCACATATATGGGGCTAACACCTCTCCCATTCGATGTACAGCCTTGAGACCCCAAAAAGACACATCTACATGAAATTCCTAATCGAATGACACCTCATTCAAGGAAATCGGTTCACGCGTTGTTTACAAAAAAAATAGGTTAACAAGAAGAAGAACAAGAACATTTTATTGAAAACGCCATTTTTGCCCATTTTCAGCAACGTATTTTTCAAAATCTATTAGATCTAGGTTGTTGCGAAAAAATTACAGTTATAAAGGAGGATTTGCCCTATATTTTAAAGAAAATTTGGGAATTTTTTCTTTTATAGAAAAAGAGAAAAAAAATGGTCAAAGTTGGGTATTTTTCAACGCTTCTTCGTGCATTTTTTGTCGATCAACCTTTTATACAACTCTTCTACCAGACAGTTTTAATGAACCAGTCACCAAAAAAACGATGAACTATACTTATTTTTTTTATACCACTATTTTACAAATTTATTTCTAAGCATTTTGGAGTATTTTCATTTCAAAAATATTAATAAAATATTTTAAATTTTGTATTATTTTATTTTTAAAAGTAACTTTTTTCCCGTTTTAGGGTTAGGCTAACATACACTACACAAATAGTCTCACATGTTGACCAGTATTTTAAAAACCTCTATTTTGAGCTCAAAAGTGAAAACTCAAAATAAAAAATTTGACACTTGCAATACTTTCCTTGCTTAGTAAGAGAAAATGAAATAAAAAACGTCTGTAAGGAGATAGGATTAATTGTTAGGAAGACTTTACATTCAAATTGGAATTCTTTGAAGATAAAGTGTTATTAAGTTAATTCATTTTGGGGAAGGTTAGCTCTTTTTTTATTCTGTGCACATCTTCTCCCTGGCAACACTGCCGTAAGATGCTGTTTGAAGGTCATTACAGTTCTAGTGTACCAGTCGCTTGTCTATTTTAAATGTGTTAGACTTTTAAAATGCCTAAAGGAGCAATGGTACAAAAGAGGGTTACCATTCGGTTATCTTATCTCTCCGCGACGCTAGCAGGTAATTGAAGGCTACCAGTTAGCATTTCAAACCTTCTTGTACACTCCTACCAACTCCGAGTTAAAAAAAAAAAAAAATACCTATTTTTCTCCCTTTAGCATAGCGGACCCCCTGGTAAAGGCAGTTTAGAAACATGCCCAGACGGGGGCATTACGGCTGGAATTATTCATCGAGCTAGGCGAACTCCGGAACCGGCTTGCTCCTTAGTATGTGCCCAAGTTAATATTTAAAGAGCTATTGCAAGCTTTCCTTTAATTAACAACCTATAAAAACGGCTACATCTACCAATCTGGCCTTTAAATTCTCTATAATCCTCCCAACTCTCAGCTTCTAATAAAAATAATAAACGCAAACGAACTCATTCTCGGAACAAGTTGTAAAATCAGAACTTAAATTGAATTTCAATTATTTATCCAAGCTCATGCTCTTACTATATCCTAGGCAAGGGAAGTGATGCAATCTTTCCAATTTTTGATTTCAACTTTAAACCAGAATATCCCATTCCTTCGAGTTTTTTTGATATTTTGTAAAAATGGTCTGTTACGTTCCTCTTAGATTTCTCTTATATAAATATTATATATTTTGTTATTTATCTCTGAACGGAAAGTGGGGCACTCCAAGGCTTTATATTTATTTGTTTTTAATTATTTAAGGCGCGTCAACATCTGAGGTTACTGGCGCCCATTTCAGTGCACTGCCAGCCTTCGGATAGGGTTCTCTAGTTACAGACAACACTGTCCATCACCAGACAGTTAGCTGTATAATGCCCCTAGAAAGAGAAAAAAATCTAAGGGTCAGCAGCTTATCCTCCGCATAGGAATCCAATACGCTAACCACATAGCTAATCCCTTCTCAAGGTGTTAATAAATTTTACTAAAAGTACCTAAAAAAACTTACCTTGCTAAATGATCCTTAACTTGGCCGAAAGAAGGATTTAAAAACCAATTATCAGAAAGTTCTTTTTTTCTAGTAGATTATCAATATTTTTGTAGCTTTCACCTGAAGCACTGCCTCTATCAGCATTGATAGAAAGTAAACTAGTTAGACTACAGTTAGGTTAGTTGGCGTCACTACTGAAGGCCGCTGAAGATGGAGTTAGTGAGGAGACAAAGTTGGTAGAGTACTTAGCTGTGAGGGTACTTGGTAGTTATGCTAGCAGAGTTCATAGTTCAACAAACATTTACTAATTGGTGTGTCCCAAGCATAGATCTGATTGGTAATTAAAATTTAATTACAACATCCAGTCTAAGTCTTCAATTGTGAATAATTAAAAAAAAAATTCGTTGCAAACTCTTAAATGGTTTTCTTTTCACACATTGTTAAAGGTTCCAACAACAAATACAACGTGTAGCTCAGTTGGTAGCGTAGTGAACTAGTAAGCTAGAGATCGTGGGTTCAAATCCTGGCGCGGTACCAATAGATTTTCTCTTTCTGGAAGCCATAAATAAATAAAGAAAACCAGCAGAGCTTAGAGTAGAAGAGACCTTCGTTAATTCTGGTAAGTCGACTGACCGCTAAACCGCACCACCAACTCCTTTAGCAGGGAACAACCATTTGCTAACTTCAAAAATCAATTTTTCCGAGAAATTAAAGCGAGAATTTTGAAGATTGGTGCCTACTAGAACTGCTCTGTTACTTTTTAAACACCATCTGCTTATTGGCGCACATAATACGCAGTTACAAACCTATCCAATATTCCTAGTTATGTTATAGTGGAATTCTTTATCGTTTCGATGCCCCATGATTGGCGAACCTAGATGCATTGCATCCATCGTAATAACCCCTAGCCAGAAGATCACACTATTAAATTGGGCCAACCCAAGTGTGGTGATAACGTAAAAGAAGCTTTATAAATGTAAGTTGGATTTTATTCCACATTATATTCAATCTCTGAAAATGACTGATAATCCGAAACCGGTTAGAATGACTGAAAACATGACAATAATACAATTTTTTAGTTTTTACTAAAAGCAAACAATGTGGCCACCTGCATTGTGCTGCTATCTTGAGAGCAATTATTGCCCTACTTAGATAATCTGTATTTTTCATTATTAGATCCATTGTATAATATAAAGCAACTAGTTACTAGATAAAATGGCAGGATTTCATACTGTGAGGGTAAAATATTTATACATTTTAAGGGTGCTAGAATAATAATAATAATAATAAATAATAATAAATTGTTTATTAATCTTTAAATTATAAAATTTACATAATGAACAAAAAATAAACCTTAAACAGACGAAGTGCATGGACATAGTCCATCTGCAGAGTTGCACTAATTATGAGTCATACAATCTATTGAATTTCACAAAATACATTATAAAAAATAAAATGTAAAATTAATACAAATTATAAATTCTGTTTGTACAAAAATAGTGAAGAAAGAAAAATAAAATAAAAATACCCTTTTTTACATACACACCCAATTAATAATTGAATTGTTGGATTAACATTTTTCTATAATTACCAGCTGAACGGATAAATTTATTTAACAATAGCCAATCTTTTCCATTTAATTGATCTATTAGTTCTGCCATGCTTAATTCTACTTTGCCAAAACACCTGACTCTAAATTCCCTCATAATTGGGCAAACCGCTATAAAGTGATAAACATTCTCCACAGCCCCCAAATTACACATGGAACAGTAATGCTGTGCCTCTGTACGCGTTATGTTGTAATTTAATTTAAGAAGCTGCCCTCTTGCTTTAAAAATATTACTCATTAGATAAAAATTATTGTCATCAGATATATAATGCTTATCCAAACTTAATTTAAGCTCTTTGTACAGAGAGTGAAAGGTTGAATGGAAAGCTTTTTTTAGACATTCATCTTTAAACTCTTGATTTATTTTCTCAAACAATCCATTCAACGAATCGACCCCATCTTTCCCAGTAATATATTTGTCAAAGTCAAAATTAAATTTAGCAAAAAGAGAAGAGCAAGCATCATACCGGGTGCTAGAATATATAATACCATTTGCTTAGTTGAAATTTTATCTGAACCCAATTCTGCTCACTAATTTTGATCAGAATTAATAAAATATTAAGGACAATTCAAAGCCGTTGCATACATTTACGGTTGATTCCGTAATCAGTATGTTAAAGACTAAAAATATTGCAGGTATAGATAGCTAGCTGAATTAGTTAACGTGTGCCCTGCACTAGTGCAAGACTTGCTCGTTATTTCGTTGCGAATGGAAAATTATGAGTTAGGATTATAATTATTATGGTTAAAATGATTAGATAGTTTGTGTATATTCATTACTTATGCGAGATGTATTCAGAGTGGTAGTATTACTGTCAGAATGAATACAGTCCCCTACAAAGTTGTCTAATTAAGATCTCCAGATACATAAGCATGCTTGGGTCGATAGCAATTGTTACTTCAAAGATGTGGTAACTCAAGCACATATATTTCTCTCTAGTATGGCTATAGATTTTCTACTTTTCTCATACTAACTCAAATAGCTACTATTAATACAAAGGAAAAAATATATATATAAAAAATGCTCGAACACCACATAATTTGCTCTTACTGCAATTCTAGTTGGTGTCAATTTCTGTATTAATGTAGATTACGCAATGGTCGTTATATCACTAAGTCTCTGACAGGACTTAAATAACAATCAATAATAAATAAAGTGCTGTAATTCCATAATTAAGATCTATCACAAGTTCATTATGCTCTATAACTGTTAAAAACCAGTACAGTTTAACGATGTTCCAAAATATAGTATTTTTATTATTATTATTCACTTACTTTTATAGTACCCAGGTAAATTCTCGGCCAAGGCATTGGATTTTATTTAATTGGTTAATAAAAGAATTTGTATTAAAGTAAGTGTGCTAGTCACCTCCTTCAACTACACCTAATTTAGTAGTCTTCAGCAGCCGAAGACTCTTTATCATTCTCTTGGTGAATGTCCGTCATTTTTGTTGACTCACGGGTGAGCTTCTTTTGGCTCTGATTTTATTTCTGGCAGTTCTATTGTACAGTTATTCTCCACAAACTCGGATTATCTACTGCTTAGATTTGTTCGTCATATTTGAGGTGTAAGAAATTCAGGTTAATTAATTAAATATTATGTTTTATGGAAATATTATCAATATCAAATATGCATGTAAATATTTCTCCTTTTGTAATTTCTTTTTCTTTCTTTGTTCATTTAGAAGATTTTTCTAATTTTTCTTTTTCTTTAACTATTTTATATTGCATCTTTTGATTATTATTTATATGTATCTTCATTTTTTCAAAAGTTTTATAATTCTTATTTCATATGTACGAGGGTCGTTTGAAAAGTCCGTGCAAAAATAAAAACTACTTAATTTTTTGGGGTAAACCTTTTTTATTTTTCAACATAGTCTCCTTTTAGGCTTATACACTTCGTCCAACGCTGCTCTAGTTTGTTGATCCCTTCCGAATAATAGGATTTGTCCAAGTCTGAAAAATAGCCATTCGTTTCTGTAATTCACCTCCTCGTTTGAATAAAATCTTTTTCCCGCCAGCCATTTCTTCATATTGGGGAACAAATAGTAGTCCGAGGGAGCCAAGTCTGGAGAATAGGGGGGATGTGAAACGAGTTGGAACCCTATTTCCATTAATTTTGCGACCACAACTGCTGAGGTGAGAGCTGATGCGTTGTCGTGATGGAAAAGGACTTTTTTGTGGGCCAATCGTGGGCGTTTTTCTTGCAGCTCGGTTTTCAAACGGTCCAATAACGATGAATAATATGTACCTCTAATAGTTTTACCCTTTTCCAGATAGTCGATGAGGATTATTCCTTGCGAATCCCAAAAGACAGTCACCATAATCTTTCCGGCCGAAGGAACGGTCTTCGCCTTTTATGGTGCAGATTCCCCCTTGGTAACCCATTGTTTAGATTGTTCTTTGGTCTCAGGAGTGTAGTGATGTATCCATGTTTCATCCACAGTGACGAAACGACGCTTAAAGTCCTGCGGATTCTTCTGGAACAGCTGCAAACCGTCCTTGCAACACTTCACACGATTTCGTTTTTGGTCTAGCGTGAGCTATTGCGGCACCCATCTTGCGGATAGCTTTGTCATGTCCAAATGTTGATGCAAAATATTATGTACCCGTTCATTCGAGATGCCCACAGCACTAGCAATCTCACGCACCTTCACTCTTCTGTCATCCATCACCATATCATGGATTTTATCAATGATTTCTGGAGTAGTAACCTCAACAGGGCGTCCAGAACGTTCAGCGTCACTTGTGCCCATATGGCCACTCCGAAAATTTTGAAACCACTTATAAACTGTTCTAATCGAAGGTGCAGAGTCACCATAATGTTTATCAAGCTTCTCTTTAGTCTCCTGAGGCGTTTTGCCTTTCATAAAGTAGTGTTTAATCAACACACGAAATTCTTTTTCGTCCATTTTTTGAAAATCACTCGACTTCCTCGATTCAAACGAATGCCAAACACAAAGAAGTAGACCGATCTGGCTGAAACTTGGTGTGTGCTCTTCCAAGAGATGCTACTAACTAGACATAACCTCGATACGCGCCAGTAGTGCTATCTCTCTGACTTTGTACGGACTTTTCAAACGACCCTCGTATTTGTAAATTCCTTTTCTTTTTCAATAGACTCGTACTTTTTATTTCTTCCTAAGTTGGAGTTGTAATTTCTTTTTTCTTTTTATTTATTTTTTTATTTTGTTTTGCTTTTTATATTAACAGATTATTTTGTTTTTTATTATAAAGTAGTTAAATGTTTGTTTGTGTATTGAGACAACCTTCGGCAGACGGCTTTTGTATTGTGCTTATTTTCACATACCATTTTTTTGTATTTAATTTTTCTTTTGTACAATGAAGTACTATTTCTATTCTAGTTAGACGTAAAGCCCGACTGAAAAATAGGTATTACTTTAATAATTTTAGATGGAAACCTATCTAACTTTTCCTATTAGGAGAAAAAAAATGAAAGTATTTTCATTTTTGGATGTTTTACTTAAATGTGTGTTAAAATAAAACTTACCATTATATTCTTCAAAGAATAATTCACTATAGGTCTGTAGTTGAAAATTCATCTTAGGTAATTTGTTCAACGAACAGGGTTCAGATGTGATGGCTAGCCCATCGAGAGGGATACTTTACTGGAATTGAAGTATGAATAAGACATTGGACTTTGCCAAATCATTTAAATTTTTTTTAAAGCTTTTCAGTTTAAAATGAAAGGTGTGATTAAAACGTATCTCATTTCTCTGACAACTTCTGAAAGTAACCAGAATCTTAGCCTTCAGATCCTTAATGTTGTTAAGTGGAATGGAGAACTGCGCAAGTGCAGCTGGCTACGAGGGTCGTTTGAAAAGTCAGTGCAAAGTCAGAGAGACAGCACCACTGGCGCGTATCGAGGTTATGTTTAGTTGGTAGCATCTCTTGGAAGAACACACACTAAGTTTCAGCCAGATCGGTCTATTTCTTTGTGTTTGGCATTCGTTTGAATCGAGGAAGTCGAGTGATTTTCAAAAAATGGACGAAAAAGAATTTCGTGTGTTGATTAAACACTACTTTATGAAAGGCAAAACGCCTCAGGAGACTAAAGAGAAGCTTGATAAACATTATGGTGACTCTGCACCTTCGATTAGAACAGTTTATAAGTGGTTTCAAAATTTTCGGAGTGGCCATATGGGCACAAGTGACGCTGAACGTTCTGGACGCCCTGTTGAGGTTACTACTCCAGAAATCATTGATAAAATCCATGATATGGTGATGGATGACAGAAGAGTGAAGGTGCGTGAGATTGCTAGTGCTGTGGGCATCTCGAATGAATGGGTACATAATATTTTGCATCAACATTTGGACATGACAAAGCTATCCGCAAGATGGATGCCGCGATTGCTCACGCTAGACCAAAAACGAAATCGTGTGAAGTGTTGCAAGGACGGTTTGCAGCTGTTCCAGAAGAATCCGCAGGACTTTAGGCGTCGTTTCGTCACTGTGGATGAAACATGGATACATCACTACACTGAGACCAAAGAACAATCTAAACAATGGGTTACCAAGGGGGAATCTGCGCCAAAAAAGGCGAAGACCGTTCCTTCGGCCGGAAAGATTATGGCGACTGTCTTTTGGGATTCGCAAGGAATAATCCTCATCGACTATCTGGAAAAGGGTAAAACTATTACAGGTGCATATTATTCATCGTTATTGGTCCGTTTGAAAACCGAGCTGCAAGAAAAACGCCCACGATTGGCCCACAAAAAAGTCCACGACAACGCACCAGCTCACACCTCAGCAGTTGTGGTCGCAAAATTAATGGAAATAGGGTTCCAACTCGTTTCACATCCTCCCTATTCTCCAGACTTGGCTCCCTCGGACTACTATTTGTTCCCCATTATGAAGAAATGGCTGGCGGGAAAAAGATTTTATTCAAACGAGGAGGTGATTGCAGAAACGAATGGCTATTTTTCAGACTTGGACAAATCCTATTATTCGGAAGGGATCAACAAACTAGAGCAGCGTTGGACGAAGTGTATAAGCCTAAAAGGAGACTATGTTGAAAAATAAAAAAAGGTTTACCCCAAAAAATTAAGTAGTTTTTATTTTTGCACGGACTTTTCAAACGACCCTCGTATGTAAAGCGTCAGCCTCTGGTATAATTCTGGCTTTATTTATTTGTACAGTTCACAATTCAAGATGATTTTTTTTTGTTTTTAAAGCTGCAATTTGTACGTTGACAGAGTTGTTATAAAAAGCGAATCAAAGTAAGGCTATTTTTTTTACAAAAAATATTTTTGGTAGGTTTATCCTCGCTGCTTAAAGGGAAACTATACTACTGTTAAGAAGGAACACAACAAAAGTGAGGGCATTTACAGATTTACCAAGATAGTAAGGGTAAGTTTTAAGGGTAACCACAACCTTAAGTATACCTCTAAAGTGCCCACTTCAGTTAGAATTCCAAGTTTTAGTTTTGTTTGAAAAAAAAAAAAGGTAAAAAGAGAAGAGTTAATGGTTAGTAAGACTGGTTTAGGTGTTAAAAATACAGAATTGTTGTGGGTGCCGGGCAAGTACAACCTTGCCACACTTGTGGGTAATATATTAGCGAGCAATTGTTGTTTGTAAATGGCCGGGCTGTCTGAGTAAGAGTGCTCTCGGCAAGACTACATAATTCATTTCTTTTAAATTTCTATCCAAAGTTATGTCTTGATGGAGGAAGGGACGCTGGCAACGTGTTGAAACTGGCTGCCCCTACACCACTCCTGCTTATAACCCTACATTACCTCCCGCTGTAACTTGCTGCGCAACGAGCCTTCCGAAACAAAACTTCTTCCCAACTTCCAAACAAATTTTTTTATTTTTTGACTGTACTTACTTTTTTCACAGTTAGCTGAGAATCATCTCTCTAAGTGTTTCTATTTTGTTTTTTGTTCCGGTTTTTCTTAAGACTGCTGAAAATATCCCTCTTCCTCGCCCCTAAAAACTCAGAAATCAATTCAGTGACGTCCCAGTTCAGGTTAGCCATTTGGTGCATTTCTAGTAGTTACTTCTAATATTTTGATTACTTTAGATATTTCACTACCACTAAATGCTCCACTTTACTTCGTCCAGTTAGAGGCAAAGTGTTACCAAAGAAGAATTTGAATGCTCAGATACAACTATAGGAAAATGTCTGACGAAATAGGCTTGCTGAAAATTGTTTGGTTAAAACTGAGCTCCTTTATAACTTGTCTCCTTCAATTTCGAATCAGTGATTTGTAGAGGCAAACAAGACATTTATGGTCGCAGCAAGATTTCATTCTCAGTTCCAGAGTAACCTCAATGGCTTAGTTAAAAAAAGTTAAACAAAATCACTGCTCATTTTTGGACATCGTGATTATTGCGTATGTTTTTAATGTAATTTACTTGTTTCTTTTATAACTCATTGAACTGTACTTTACAAGCGTTTATAGTGACGTATGTTTTGTGTGTTTATAAATCAATAAGTTAATTAAAATTATGATTATGATTATTATTGTTGTATTATTTCAAGTGTTTTATTAAAGTCGCGTCTTTGAGCAAGTAAAATTCAGAAAAAGACCCAAGTTACTCAGGGGAAAAATTAAATATTCTAACGTTTACAAATATGAGAAGCTCAAAGATATAGGCAATGCAGGTAATTCAACTAGAACAGCGTTTCCCAACCTGTGGTACGCGAGTTGCTGGTTGGTGGTACGCGAAAAATAATCTATAATGGCGGGCATAAAAAATTAAATCATAAAAAAACCAGAGAAACGTTTTTTTCCGATAATACATTATTTTAATTAATAATATTATGCAATAAAATTGTTAATATGTACAGTAATAAGGTTGGTCTGCTTCAAGATATACGAGAAAATATAATAGCACATTTAACTGGATTAAAATTGTCTTTCATGGAGTATTTTCCAAAACCCGAAAACACAAATGATAACTGGATTTCAAACCCTTTCTATAAAGAAAATTTAGGAAAAGCTACATCATTATCAATAAAAGATAAAGAAAATTTAATAGAATTATCATGTGACAGAACTTAAATGATAACTATGTAAAGATCTGCTTAAAGAGACTGGATTGTAATGAGTAAGCTCTATCCAAGCAACATTAAATTTAATTGGTACTTACACGTAGTTGAATGCTTAAAAGAAATTAATTTAGAAGATTTGGGCACAAATATAATAATCCTAAAGAAGAACTTTGTAAATTAATTAATAGTTCTGAAAAGAAAAATATGTACGCAATTTTTAATTATTTAAACAAAAATTTTAAAACTAAGATCTTACACTTTGCAAAGTTTATAAAATGAACATGAACTTGAACACCTTTGAAACAGATACATTGTATCTCTATACAAATAAAGATAACAATAATAAAATAACACACTCGGAATAACAAATTTGCACGAAATACAATCATTTTAACGAAGTGGTACAATTTAGCATGATGTCCTCTACCAAGTGGTACGCGTGCCAAAAAAGGTTGGGAAACGCTGAACTAGAAGTATCCAGAAATTAATTTTTTTAAACAAAAAGATGGTATACTTTTTTTTTGAAATAATAAAATTATATTTCTTATTCGCTGCATCGATTTGATCGTCATTAGTATGCATATAAATGCGTCTCACCTATTGGTGGTAGTTGTTAAGCATTTAGAAATGCAAGAGGACTCCCTAAAAGCATTGCTTTTGCATTGAGTGACACTTCATGAATCATTTACTTTAGGTTGACATTCATTTTGACTGAATTGATATGAAGCCAATAATGGAGTTGCGATGTAATCTGTTTAAATAGTAGTAAATTTAGATATATCAAAACTAAACTATGCACAGATGGACGGACGCCTATTCTAGAGAAGTGGGTATAAGCAAGAAAGGTGACTGTTATTGGTCAAGATCTAGGAAGGCTAAAACTCAGTAATCCCATTTAAATACACTGCAAACTGCGTCTAACACTAAGTTGAAGAAAAAAAATAATAAAACTTTTATTAAATAGTTCTGATTTTATCAGAAAAAATAGGGTCTATTGACATCCCTTATAGGCTATTTATCCCTTCAAAATAGATGTCTTATACGATTATGATGACGTAGATCTTTTTGTTTTTAATGGATATACGAGGGTCGTTTGAAAAGTCCGTGCAAAAATAAAAACTACTTAATTTTTTGGGGTAAACCTTTTTTATTTTTCAACATAGTCTCCTTTCAGGCTTATACACTTCGTCCAACGCTGCTCTAGTTTGTTGATCCCTTCCGAATAATAGGATTTGTCCAAGTCTGAAAAATAGCCATTCGTTTCTGCAATCACCTCCTCGTTTGAATAAAATCTTTTTCCCGCCAGCCATTTCTTCATATTGGGGAACAAATAGTAGTCCGAGGGAGCCAAGTCTGGAGAATAGGGGGGATGTGAAACGAGTTGGAACCCTATTTCCATTAATTTTGCGACCACAACTGCTGAGGTGTGAGCAGGTGCGTTGTCGTGATGGAAAAGGACTTTTTTGTGGGCCAATCGTGCAGCTCGGTTTTCAAACGGTCCAATAACGATGAATAATATGCACCTGTAATAGTTTTACCCTTTTCCAGATAGTCGATGAGGATTATTCCTTGCGAATCCCAAAAGACAGTCGCCATAATCTTTCCGGCCGAAGGAACGGTCTTCGCCTTTTTTGGCGCAGATTCCCCCTTGGTAACCCATTGTTTAGATTGTTCTTTGGTCTCAGGAGTGTAGTGATGTATCCATGTTTCATCCACAGTGACGAAACGATGCTTAAAGTCCTGCGGATTCTTCTGGTACAGCTGCAAACCGTCCTTGCAACACTTCACACGATTTCGTTTTTGGTCAAGCGTGAGCAATCGCGGCACCCATCTTGCGGATAGCTTTGTCATGTCCAAATGTTGATGCAAAATATTATGTACCCGTTCATTCGAGATGCCCACAGCACTAGCAATCTCACGCACCTTCACTCTTCTGTCATCCATCACCTTATCATGGATTTCATCAATGATTTCTGGAGTAGCAACCTCAACAGGGCGTCCAGAACGTTCAGCGTCACTTGTGCCCATATGGCCACTCCGAAAATTTTGAAACCACTTATAAACTGTTCTATTCGAAGGTGCAGGGTCACCATAATGTTTATCAAGCTTCTCTTTAGTCTCCTGAGGCGTTTTTCCTTTCATAAAGTAGTGTTTAATCAACACACGAAATTCTTTTTCGTCCATTTTTTGAAAATCACTCGACTTCCTCGATTCAAACGAATGCCAAACACAAAGAAGTAGACCGATCTGGCTGAAACTTGGTGTGTGCTCTTCCAAGAGATGCTACTAACTAAACATAACCTCGATACGCGCCAGTAGTGCTATCTCTCTGACTTTGAACGGACTTTTCAAACGACCCTCGTACCTGTTCTGGAGCAAGAAAATACCTCCTTCAACGAATAGGTCTAAGGCTGGAAACATAGTGGAGCGGCGATGATAGTTGCTTCAAATCAGAGAGAGCGACGAGTCGCATGCACACAGTGACGAGTTTAGTCGCGTTTTTCTCCTTTCGACGAGACATGATGGAGGAATTATTTCTAGACGAAAATTTTTCCTTCAAAATTTGTGTATTTACAGCACCATAGAAACAGGAGCTGCAGGTATTCATGATATAAACAGGACTAGACATGAACAGAGATGAATTCCATCACTTATACCAACAACTTCGGGAGCATCCTGGCAAGTTTCATTCGTATTTTTGAATGTCTATTTCGATATTTAACCAGTGTGGAAGGTATGTTAATCAAGAAAAAGGACGAATTTCAGTGTTAACCCCATTAATGCTGTCTCATTTCTTATACAACACAAATCGGTTGTAATGTAGAGGATCCTTTTGGTCCCACAGAGGTTTATTTAAAGAAAAACTACACCAATAAATGCAGCAATATCCATTTTAACCTAGAAAATTGAGCGCGATGAGAGCGAAGTAATCAAACATGTCTCACAACGCGTTGCTCTTCTCTCTCTCTTGGTAGCGTTGCTCTATCTTCGCTTTGCTCCCCACTATGCGCGGTCCCATATGATAACTTGTGTTTGTTTTCGCCTTTTCACATGGCAGACTTCAGCAACTTGCGCGACCATTTCATTAAGTGTTCTAGTTAGGATGACACCATTTAGACAGAAAACTAGAGTCCTGGCTCTTGCTAAAGCGACGTTGCTTGAATCTCCTCTTTCTTCCAGTATCTTGAGTTGCACGACCTTTTCTTTTTTCTTAGGTAGGAAAAAATGTTTTGTTGTTATTATCATTAGTAAAAAAAATTAGTCAAAAAATCGACTCCACAAGATTCAAAACAAAACTTCGATCTCCAAATCAATCAAATTTTTTGGACAAGGATTCGTGAAACGTATGGACAATCGTTGTCAAAACAATTGACAGTAATTTTTCTTTTTTATGGTTTTCAACCTTAAGTAAATTGTTTGTGGTGTCTCAGTAATGAGACTTCATTTTCACATCAAAACTGTACTATAAAAAATTCACCAAGTTTACGTAACTCCCACATTTACTTAACAATTGTGTCGCCAAATAATAATTAATTATTTGTGAATACACTATTAATTTGAATAAATTTATGAATAGCTGTCTGAAGCAGGCTTGCCAACAATGTAAACTACAACTTGTCAACAAATTAAAAGTAAATTTAATCCTCTTAGAGTAGATTATTTGTTTGGAAAATATATAGCTTATCCTTTACAATAACGCCATCTATTTAATTTAAATACATGAGAAGGGAAAATAATAATAATAATAATTGAATTATCTGGCGGGCGAAAGTATTAAATAAAATTTAATGAAAAATAAAAAAAATTGTAACTAACTCTTTTCAGCACTTATTTGACTGAAAATTGATTTCCAACAATGATTGTGACTAAAAATAAGTTTAAAAACCGGCTAGATATTAGTCCATTAATGAAGCTAGCTCAAACTAATTCTATTAAAGTAAAGATTAATAAATTAATTACAGACAAGCTGAATAAGCTATTTATTTTATTTATCTAGTATCTTTAAATGAGTTTGTAATAAATATAATTCAAAAACTAATTTGTTTTCCATATTTTTTAACGACCCATTTTATTTGTTATTTATGTTGCACTTTTGCTTTCTTTAAATAAATTTAAACTATAAGGTTGTTGCAAAAGAATAGCAGTTGTAGTGGAGGATTTGCCCTATATTTTAAAGAAAATTTGGGACTTTTATCTTTTATAGAAAAAGCGAAAAAAATTGCCAAAGTTGGGTGTTTTTCAACGTTACGCTTTTTCGTGCACTTTTCGACGATTAACCCTTATAAAAATGTCCTATCCTAAAATAGATCTATCTAGTGATATGTAAAAAATAGGCTATTATTGTAAAACATTCATAAATACCTTAAATAAAATTCAGATTAATTAATTTTTATACTTTTCGGTGGCATTTATTATAGAAAAGAAGGATACTTTAAACGAAAATCACTTTATCACGTCAGTTAACAACAGAGACAATTGACAAAAGTCTTAGATCAAAGTGTGGAAGAAATTGCTTATTGAGAAAATAACTTCCTTCTGAAGCCACACAGAACTGGAGACGTTTCTTCCACTCCTCATAGCAGTGCTCGAACTCCAATACTGGAATAGTATTCAGCTGGTGAAAATGAGTTCCCATGAGGTGATTTTTCAACTTCGGGAAGAGAAAAAAGTCACAAGGACTCAAGTTAGGCGAATAAGGAGGCTGGAGGAGCCACAGGAATGTTTTTACTGGCCAAAAACTCAGTTTATTGAAATTGCTGTGTGACAAGGAGCATTATCATGATGCAACACCCACTTGTTCTTGATGTTTGGTCTCACACGAATGACTCTTTTTCGAAGTTTTTTCAAGAACCTCCTCGGTAAAAGTGTTGATTGACCGTTTGACCTTGAGGTAGAAACTATTTATGGACGATTCCGTGGATATCGAAAAAACAAATCAGCATGCATTTGATCTTCGACTTGCAATTTCAATAAACTGAGTTTTTGTCCAGTAAAAACATTCCTGTGGCTCCTCAGTCTCCTTATTCGCCTGACTTGAGTCCTTGTGACTTTTTTTCTCTTCCCGAAGTTGAGAAAACACCTCAAGGGAACTCATTTTGGGGACAGTCGAAAACATTCAAACGGCTGTAACCGACCAGCTGAAGGCTGTATCCAGTATCGGAGTTCGAGCACTGCTATGAGGAGTGGAAGAAACGTCTCCAGTGCTGTGTGACTTCAGAAGGAAGTTATTTTGAAGGTGACAATATAGAATTGTTATTCTTTTTGAATAAAAAAATTTAAAAAATCAGTCTCATTACTTAATTTACAGACCTCGTACAAAGTGAGATCAATTGGTAAAAACCACTTTTACGTATTCTATGGATTTCTAAACGTGATGAATGAAACGGGAAAAAGTGAAAAATACTATAAAACAAAATCAGGGAAATTTTAAGTTTAAATTCAAACTAAATAAAAATAAAAACTAAATGGAGGCAGATGTTAGCAAAGGATTGAGAGGAGTGTGGTACAGGTAAAATAATTTGGGCGAGTTCAGGCGCTTAGAATGGCCGTTCTGGGACCGCTTACAGACCGTCCCCGGGGTACCGTACAAATACATTATTTTCCCCTTTTGTTTTGTATTTATATTGCTGATTTAATTTTGTTGTTCAATTAAGTTTGTTGGGACGGAGGCTGTAGCCGAAAGAGGGCGGGAATTGAGTTTTTAAAAATATCAGAGGTTTGTACACTCGCATGACTTACTGTAGTTAATGCAAGGCCACAATTATTTACTGACTTGAAATATTTAATGAATACTCAAGTTACCTTTGATATGTCGATAGTTCTAAAACTAGGCAGCACTGAAAAAGCGTACCAACTGTTGATTCACTGAAGAACAACTCTTGAGGAAATTTTTAACATTAAGACCCGGCATAGCAAGAATCCTTCTTCTTTATCCTTCATTACTTTTAAACAAAGTCTCACCGATTTAGGCTGTTTATACAATGTATTTTACTATCGGCAGAGTTTGAAATCCTGCCATTTTTATCTAATGCCTAATTTCTAAATATAAAGGGTGTTCATTTTAAGACGGCTCAAACGCATTTCAAGCTTAAACGGTTGATCTGAGCGAAAAATGGTAGAGGAAAAATTTATTGCCAGTCACCTCTAGTTTCAGAATATGTGACTTGACTTTAGATTCCTGCCCGCATACGCGGTTGACATGCGACCAAAAGTGAGGGTTTGCAGTTGATCCCCATTTTCATATACACAGTTTTAAAGTGTATAAAAAGTAATGAAAGAAACCGGAAACCGCAATTGGATATCTTCAAAATTAAAGGTGCTAAGCCATTTTCTTAATATCGGTAAATAAGTCGTTTTCCGAGTGATTTTTCTAAGAAAAATCAAATGTTAAGAGCTTTAGATGTTCTCAAGCATACACAAAATGGCTAAAAATTAATTTTACATCTGTTACAAACAAGAAGGTTTAATAATTATTTGGTAATTTTGGGAGAGTTGCGTTTAATTACCAAAAAAATTGGAAACCTCCTGCCACATATTTAAGTGATCTTTCCCAAAATTACCAAATGATTATTAAACCTTCTTGTTTGAAACGGATATAAAATTTAATTTTTAGCCATTTTGTGTATGCTTGAGAACATCTAAAGCTCTTAACATGTGATTTTTCTAAGAAAAATCACTCGGAAAACAACTTATTTCCCGATACTAAGAAAAATACTAGCTTTACTACCTTGGCAATATTTTTAGTAGAAAGGGGATGAAAAAATACATAAAAATGACCTATCGCGTGCTCTTCTTTCTCTTTGATAACGAGTTAAAAAATTGATGAAATGCCTGATTTTGAAATAGCCTAGCACCTTTAATTTTGAAGATATCGAATTGCGGTTTCCGGTTTCTTTCATTACTTTTTTACTATTTAAAACTGTGTATATGAAAATGAGGGTCAACTGCGCACCCTTACCCTTGGTCGCGCGTCAGTCGCGTTAGCGGGCAGGAATATAAAATCAAGTCACATATTCTAAAACTAGAGGTGACTGGTAACAAATTTTTCCTCTACCATTTTTCGCTCAGATCAACCGTTTAAGCATGAAATGCATTTGAGCCGTCTTAAAATAAACACCGTATATAATTCAGCTAATTGCCTAAATTTCTAGTTACTACGTCCAGTATTCGTTTAAAATTAAACCTGAACCAGGTAGGAACATAATTAATTTGTGAAAAACTACTATCAATGTTTGAAGACGCATTTAGTTGCAGCCCATAGGGAGCGTTGGCGAAAGACTCTTAGATTGGAAGGACTGGTTTCACTGAATGTTATGAGGGTTTCGCGAAACCCCACAGTTCGGTTCCATTAATTCCTGATCGGTCTCGGAAGTTTTTTGTAAAGAGTTAGTTTTGTTTTGAACAGACAAATTAATGAACACAAAATTATTTAGTTTGTTTTATTTTTTTATTTACAGGTTAGTTGTTTGTTTGTACTTGTAAATGTTATTTGTTAGTTGGTACACGAATTAAGTACTTACTTTTAGGTTATGTTGTTCAATTCACCTCTATTCATATTAAGATCTATATTTGAAATATTGATTCATTATTCTTTAATCTTTTTACTGCTTCTTAGCTTATCTTGTTTTAATTATTATTATAATTTGGAAACGTGATACTATTTAACAAATTTTATACGAGTTATATTTATAAACGTATTTTTTCGCAATGGAGATTGTATAAAAAGTGTAGAATTATATACTTTGTATAAACTGCTTGAATCGATCAGAGATTTTATTAAGTAACTTGATATTGTAAAAAATTCTAGCATTTCATACTTAGTCTGTTATATAATATTTAAAATTCATTTTATAGAAACTAGATAAGAACTAGAATTTTTTTTAGTTCATTTACAACCGGCCCATTTTAGTCAATCTAGCTATGATTGTTTATTGGAACATCTTAATTTTTGTCCGAATATCTATTTCTATAGTGTCAAATTCTATGAAAACTTATGGCTATTCTATTTTTGGTGACATTTTTTGTCCAGAAAACATAAGGACATCTAAGAATAAGTTTTATAGTTATTTAAACATGTAAGTATGCCTTATCTATCTGGGTGCTGTAAGTTCTGAGCTCCACTTCCAAGATACGTACCAGTCATCATCAGTTTCTAACAGGGCCAATCTTCGGACAATCAGGGATTCCAACAATCCCTTAAAAAAATGGGGCTTGCAAGTATGTCAATGAACGAAATACTAGTCATGAACTCTTTCTCCTAGTTAGGCGATAGATAGGTTACAATTTCTCTGACGGTAAGTGTTGTTGCAGTGGTTATGAAGCGTGAATTTTTATGTTAGAGATCCCCAGTTCGAATCCGGTGTGTAGCTACTTTGTTTAGAAAAAATGTTAACAGTGCTTCCACTACAGTCCACGAAATCTAATTGGTAGTTAAACGTTAAACTCCGCCTCATAAAATTAGGCAATGAATAGACTGTAGCTTGTCAAACGCAATCTAGCTATGATTTTCTATTGTAACATCTAGTTTTTGTCCAGAAAAAATGATTCGTAAAGAAAGTTCACACTTTTTCAAAGCGATTTTTTCTTTACTCTGAATTTTTAGCCATTCAGTAATTTCTAGTAAATACATTAAGTGATAAAACTCATAAGTTACAATAAATTGACAACTCACGTGGTACCCTAATTACCTCGTTCTTCTGAAAAGTTTTCTGATTAGAATTTTCCTAAGAAAATGATTTAAAAAAAAGAGTGCAGAATCAAGAAATATGCAATCAGGATCAAGTTTAAAGAGAATCAATGGAATATTTTGGGGAAAATTGCAAAAATTTGAAAAATTGATTCAATATACTGGCTTGCCTTCTTGATAGATTTGCACAAACCTTTACTGTCCACTCCGCCAATTTGTAAAGATCACTTTTTTGGTTTTAAGGAGATCTCGAGATTGTATTTTTAATGAAATTTTAAAATAAAAAAATCAGCATGATTTTTAATTCTTTCAATTATAAAAGGAAAGGTAATTCTTTATTTTTTAAAAGTAAAAAAGGCAGGCTGTAATTTATTTAAACAATTATAAAAAAAATACATTAAGAAAGCGGTGGATTAATTATTGCTTGTCTGCTTCGCAATGAGTTTTAAGTTAAAGTAAGCATGCTTAAGTTAAGTAAGCAAGAATTCAATGTTTTTCCCTCGTCGCTGCGGGGATAAAATGCAAGAATTGTTTTCTTTTTTATGTTTTGGGTGGAAATATAAGTGATAATGGCGTCGTAGTGGTTCACAAGGGCGCCTTCTTTCTCAAATAATATCCATCGTTTTAGTAAGCTCTCAATCCTTTAGCTCCCATAGTCAACGGAATATGGGATATCGTTTTATAGTATCCCTAACTGTTCTCGTACAATATAGCAATGCAAAGCCAGATTTGTAAGCAAATCTCCAGTTTGCCAGTGCAAAATATCTTGGCAAATTCTACATAATGCGGCCAGTTATCTTGGAAATGTAACTATTTATTACTATTATTATTTCCTATTAGATTCATATGGCCAGATTTCCCTTAACCAGATTTGGAACTTTGAAAATATGAAGAAGTATAATAATAACTTTTCAGCAAATATCGGCTACAAATTATGCATTTCTCATCTGTTTTATGCTATACTTAAGACACAATCTATCCCTGTTTCATCCTGAACATACTTCTTCTACTAGGCCCACTTTCTACCTGTGGTACAAAACTTTGCAACTTCGCTTTAAGCTTTTAGGAAATTTGTAATTTAATAAGCTGTGAGGTTCATAGCAGATTGTTGTTATACACAGGACGTAATTAAAAAATATAAAAATTCCTAATTTGAAGCAATTTCGTAAGTTAGGGTCTGTGTACAATGGAGGACTAGAGCCGTCCCAGATGTGACGAATGCATCTGGTTAAAGAGTGAAAAATTTAATTAAATATTTACTAATATTTTCGCAACATTTGTAAAATATTCGCTAATACCACATACCTCTTAGTTAGACTTTACACTAGCTAATGTATCCATACTGACCACATATGCAATAAAATGATTCCCAATCGAAAATCAGCAATAACCAATAACTATTTTGTCTGAAAAATAAGAAAAAAAAAAGAGTCGATTGCACTAAGTCTGTCAACTAGTTTGTACGAACAAACTCATTACTGAAATTGACCACTTATTTTGTAAACAAAATAGTTTTATTTACTGTACAAGATATACTTGAACATACGAAGCGTTTTCTTTATCTACAATCGTTTCAACATTTCAGCTGATAAACTCTAAATTTAGAGGAATCCTGGAAAAAGATGCACCGTTAGAGAGCCCATTAAACAAGGAAACTTTTATAAAAAGTGCCAGCACCTAGGTCTGATAATGATCACATAACGGCCGAATGAGTTTTCTTAAAAATTTCGATTACTTTTATTTTTCCAGCATCCGGAGGAGATTGAGGCTGTTTGAAGAATAACTTATGCTTCAAAATGGTATCAATTTTTAGAAAATTTATCTGTCTTTCTAACCGTGTCATCAGAATCGAATTCGGACTAAAACTTTCTGAGTAATAACATTTTTATTCGAAAAAAGTAATGATTTTAGAAAAACAAATTTAAAGTGAGGTCACTCAAGAACAGGGGAAAATATGAAGTTGGCCAATACGTCATTGAACTCCACTTTAGATGTACTACACACTGTAGGCCTATGGACAATACTTACTGGTTCACCCTGTATAACCTAGTTTGAAATAGTAAGGCGAAGTCTTCTGTAGCGCGGCTAATTTATGTTGGTATAGTTATTACTGCTGTCTGCAGATGTACTCCCAGTAGCAACTTCCAGCAGCCGATTGGCCAACAATAAAACTTCAAGCTAGATAGCATTGGTAACGGCATACGAACACACATACATTTGTAAAGTAAAAACCCTGGGTACACGGCCGACTGACCACACAGTGGTAGCTTTGTTAGCTTCCATGTATAAACAATGCTACTTTTCATTTGCTCCAACGTAAACATTTACCAATACTTTCTCCTTTGTTCCTACAGAAAGAACCAAAAAAATTTTTCCCCCTCTCCAACTAAAGCGATATTGGTTGAAAAAAGTGGTTACACAAAAGTATAAGTAAAACAAAAATATGGACCAAACTCATGATTTTTTGCTTTTTTTCTTCCTGCAATTATTACAACTGATTTCTGTAACATAAACTGTGTTTTGATTCTCATGACATGCAATTCGTAATCATTTACATGACCAGCTTTTGGTCTATTTTATCTGAAGTTCAGAGTAAGGTTAAGCTTGTGACATTCTTAAGATGTATTCATGTACGTACACAACGTTTTTCATTTCAACCAAGTTTTTTTTTAAAAATAGAAAATAGTCATTTTATAGTTTTTTCTAAAGCTTCACTACTTTTCTTTTTCCATAAAAATAGAAATTATGTTCTTTAACTTCTAGAAGAACTTAGAATTAAGACCGCACTTTTAAAACAAAAAAATTATTAAACTTTTCATGAGCGAAGTAAAAACTAGTCTAGATTAGACTAATTACTAGGGAACGGATTCGTATGTATTTACATATTTTTTTCTAGGCAATTTACAGACGTTTTTCAACTAGAAGTATTCATACTGACACTTTTTAAGCCGTTTGAGTCTACTTTTATTTCACATATTTCCACATATTTGGATGTTATCGCATATTTATACATATTTGATTAAAATAAATAAATATTTCTACATATTTTTTCATTTTGGGCATATTTTCATAATTGGGAGGTGGTTGACAGGAACTGTGAACCACAGACTGTAGGTCTGAGAATCACAGTGGGCAATGGTTGTTGTAATTTACACAGAATGCTGCTAAACAGTGACGGGCACTTGTTAGTTCTTTGAAGTTGTCTGATGTTGTCTGCTCTTTCAGCTCGTTCGTTGAAGTGTCCAATTCATTTCGTTCGGTCACTTAGTTATTCTTTTTTGGGTGAAATGCCACGGACATCGGCCTCAAACAAACAACTGGTTGCTAAATATCTTCGCAAGTTTCCAGCAGAACTTTTTCCTGGGAGTAAGGGAGATCTGATCAGATCAAAACTGGTAGAAGTACTGAGCAAGAACAAAGATTTCTGATATTATCAGTGGAACAGAAGTCACCTCAGAACATCGTGTGCCCTTTACAACCAACGAGATAACTTCTTTCAGCAAGGCACCTATAACATCTGTAGATGTTGAACGATCTTTTAGTCGTTACAAGTCCATCTTACGCCCAGATCGTCGTCACTTTACGTTCCAACATTTGAAATTTCATGTGGTTGCAAACAATTTCGAAGAGAGAAGTTTTCAAAATTGAAAATTTAACACATCTTTTTATAAATTGTAAAAATGTTCTTTGTTGTATAAATCATTATAACTTGTAAAAACAAATTATTTTGTTCCTAATAAATTATTATAAATTGTAAAAATGTTCTTTTCTTGTATAAATAATTATAACTTGCCCCCCCCAAAAAAAAATCCATTTTCATAAAAAAAAATGTCCATTTTACTTAAATATTCCAGAAAATATTTAAAGAAAATCACATATTTTCCACATAATTGACGAAAATAAATGCACATTTTAATTAAATATTTGGCATTTTTAAATACATAAAAATCCGTTCCTTACTAATTACATTGCTAATTCATTTTCTCTCTATTTCAAAATTAATTTAATTTTTGAAAATTATGCTTTTTTAATGATTTTTTTGTGTAAATTACTACATTAAAACGTACTACTCGCTAAACCTTACTAAATTTAGTAGAGGAAGTGGTGGTAATATATGGAACCCTACTTACGAATGCTAGAAATTCAAAAAAATGTATTGCTTTCTCTGGTAATTATTAGCTTTATACAGGGTGTTCATTTTAAGACGGCTCAAATGCATTTCATGCTTAAACGGTTGATCTGAGCAAAAAATTGGTTGCCCGTCACCTCTAGTTTCAGAATAAGGTGTCTCCTCTGGCTCGCAAGACAGGTTAGCCAGGAGGTTATCAACTGCTCTCTTGTCTGAGGAGGCACCTTTGAAGGCACAGTATCATGCTTCACAAGTTTGAGTAAAGTGCATTATTTGATATATTAAAGAATAAGTTTGTTCCTTTACATGAAAGATATTGATCACTTAAATATGTGGCAAGAGGTTTCCAATGTTTTTGGTAATTAAACGCAACTCTCCCAAAATTACCAAATAATTATTAAACCTTCTTGTTTGTAACAGATGTAAAATTAATTTTTAGCCATTTTGTGTATGCTTGAGAACATCTAAAGCTCTTAACATTTGATTTTTCTTAGTGAAAAACGACTTATTTCCCGATATTAAGAAAAATACTAGCTTTACTGCCTTGGCAATATTTTTAGTAGAAAGGGGATGAAAAAATACATAAAAATGACCTATCGCGTGCTCTTCTTTCTCTTTGATAACAAGTTAAAAAAATTGAAATATTATTAGTAAATACCAGATTTTGAAATGGCCTAGCACCTTTAATTTTGAAGATATCGAACAGCGGTTTCCGGTTTCTTTTATAACTTTTTTATACTCTTTAAAACTGTGTATACCAAAAATGGGGGTCAACTGCAAACTCTCACTTTTGGTCGCGCGTCAGCCGCGTTAGCGGGCAGGAATCTAAAATCAAGTCACATATTCTGAAACTAGAGGTGACAGGCAACAAATATTTCCTCTACCATTTTTTGCTCAGATTAACCGTTTAAGCATGAAATGAATTTGAGCCGTCTTAAAATGAACACCCTGTATATTAGTCTTGCACTATTGTTTTCAAATTTACTCTCCTCCAACCACCAGATGAGCAACCTACAATTTTATGGAAAAAGTGGGAGTGGTGCCTCTGACTTGAGGTGGGGGTAATATGGAACACCTTAGTATTGTTATTGCAAGTCGCTGTAGAGTGGTTTTAGGCACAATGAATATTTTAGCCCCATTTTAGATTCTTCTTCTTTTGTTTCCCCAGAAATATAAGTGATTTGCTTGTAAGCATTCTTGCAATATGGAACCCCATGACATTTTATTTTACTGCGAGTGTAGACCAGGGTTCCATATTACCGGCACCCATAAATCAAACATCGCTATCTTGGTTTTGATATGTCACCCAAACAAAAATTGGGAGACATAAGAACTGATTCACAAATGAAAATCGCTGCAATACATCCCTCTGAACCAACATACACATAGTGCAGATAACTACCACTATTTTGATAACAGTACAAAAAGCAACAGTTCGAACTTGCCTTCTTAAAGTTTTCAAGAATCGATAAAAACAAAATTGAAAATTTCAAAATGAACATACAGTAGCAATTGAACCAACCCACCTGCTTGGCACACTACAGTTATCTAGCTACAGAATGAACCAGATTCTGTTAACACATGATCACTTGCTGCCAAAATATTATAGCGTTCTATAATACCAGCAGGGTCCCTCCCACGTTACCACGACTTACTCTACAATAAGAAGTGAGCCACATTCAAATATACTATACTGATATTATTACGTTTCACTGTTATGGGTTTGGATTTGCTCATCATTTTTTAGACAAAATTCTTATTTTATTGTATCCCTGACCAGTTTGGTACTTTCAACAATCATAAGTGGTTATATTAATCAAGTTTTGTGTGGAGAATTCAACTTCAATTATATTTACCGTCTTGCATTACATTTGCTGTCTGAGTGAGGAAGGTTACATGATGTGAATGAGTGTTATTCAATGAATCGTAAAACAGTTTCGTAAAACTACTGAAATTTGAGATTTTGTTCAAGATATCAAGAATTTGATCACAATACTACCTCTAATCTATAGTAAGAGAATGTAAAGAAAATATTAGAATTTTGAAGAAAATTGACAATTGCTGGTAATTTTGTTTCATTGAATAGATACATCAAGTGTTTAACTGTTGGTTAGAATATTTTCCAAAGGTTGGTGATAATATCTGAAACTGCATTTATGGTTATGTGATATGATAGGCGAATGGTGGTGGCCCATATAAGAATGCGAGGCAATATTTCAGCGTTTATCAGACCAGCTCATTGCAAATAACTGTTCAGTACTCTATCGACGCCAATAAAAACCATCCACCTAAAATGTTGGAAAGCACCATTAAAGGCGATCAAACAGTAACCGACAGTCTTAATTGCCTACACCTTCAAATCGACAACAATATTCCATTTTTAAACCATTCAGAAACCACTGTGATCACTCAAACAACTTTCAACGACAATTTTGCTGTCCCAGAACCGTATCCTTAAAAAGAATTCAACTTGAAAAGAAATAGTTCAAAGAAGGACACTTCGGGTTAGAAAGATTCTATTCAAACTCCAAATTCTTGTAGAAAATTTAATTCTCACAAAATATCTCCTTCACATTTAACTTTAGAAAGTTAAGAATAAAGGTTTGATTAAAAGACGATTAATACACAAATCTGTAACTCAGTGGTAAGATATTTAAGTTACAAAATTTTTCGTGAATTTAAAATGAAGAAGCGCTGATCTCTGAAGTTTTGATGTCTTCTACGGGAGTGACGACAACCTGGCTTTACTTTCAAGTGATCTTAGCTGTTGTATAATTCTAACTGTATAGTTTCCCTTAATTTTGTGTTTTGTTTAAGTAGTGTATACATCAAGACCTACTGCCGAACGACGGACTGTTCGTTCACTGGAGACCGTGAGTGACAATGTACCAATAAATACAGTTTTTGGTTAAAAGAAGTGCCTAACTATAAACATGACTATTTAGTCACGCACATTAGAAAAATGTGCCGTCAGCTTAACACAAAAACGGAATTTGCAGATACTTCAAATTTGATATTTACTTAGCTTCCCTCTATCGGACCCTACAATAAGTTATTGGCGCCACGGTAGCCGAGCGGGTTAAGAGGCGAGACCTGCAAAGCTAATATGCATTGTGGTACTGGGTTCGATTCCTGGTCTTGGCCTTGGATTTTATTTAATGGTTAAATGAGAAATAGTAAAATACGTTTGCTAGTCGCCTCCGTCCACGGCACCTAGTAAATGGTAGTTGGACGTTAAGCCCCTCCTGAAAAAAATGGGCGATTACTTTACTTACTTACAATAAGGGTCCGATATGTCCAAGTGTACCTAGGTCGATATACGGCTTGGCCATCAGCGAAAAAATCTCAAGTTATGTCTTAGGCGCCACGTTAGCCGAGTGGTTAGAGGCGAGACCTGCGAAGCTAATATGTATTGTGGTACTGGGTTTGATTCCCGGTCTTAAGCCTTGGATTTTATTTAATGGTAAATAAAAGAAATTTACAGTAAAGTATGTTTGCTAGTCGCCTCCGTCCATGACACCTAATTAGTAATTGGACGTTAAGTCCCGCCTGAAAAAATAGGCGATTACTTTACTTACAACAAGTTATTATGATGAAAATCAACCAATCAGAAATGCGATTTTATACAGAAAAGTTTGTTCACGTTTTCTTTAATTTTATAGAACGGCAGTTGCCGTTGGGATTCATTTGAACTTTGGACAAAACGTGTGTGGTAGACCTATTTATCAGTTTGGTTTAAAACATTATTTTCAGAGGATGTAATATGGTATCTTTAGTAATATCGTATTTTATCACAGTGAACATGTATAACATTGAAGTTACCTATCGTAACTTAGAACAAACTGTAAGTTAAAACACCAGATATTTTGTATTAGAAGTATTTCTACCCTAAAATAATTATGGACAATCAACAAAAAGCCGGCGAAAATTGTCTTTAAGGTGGTCATGGTGATTGTCCACTTGTAGAAATATCGCAGTTAACATTTTTTGGAGGGAAGGGATTAGCTATGAGGTTAGCATACTGGACTCCCACGCGGAGGTCCCGGGTTCGAATCCAGCTGCTGACCCTTAGATTTTCTCTTCCTAGGAGCTTCTTACAGCTCACTGTCCGGTGATGGCAGTGTTGTCTGTAACGAGAGAACACTGTCCGGAGGCCGGCAGTGCACTGGAAAAAGCTCCGGGCGCTAATAACCTCAGCTGTTGATGCGCCAAAAAAAAAAAAAAAAAAAAAAAATTTTTTGTTTTTACGTATTGGTTTTTGAGAGAGTTTTATGCTATTCCAACAGTTCGGTGTGGTGATAGGTGGGTTCGTGCTTGTAGCATTTGGTTTGATCAGATCATATGGCTACAGATTTTTAGTGTTAAACGAGGATTGAAGTGTGGTCACGGGATAGGGGGAATTGTCCCTCCTTGGGAGTTGTAAAAAGCTAAACCAGGAAATATGACGAGCGTGACGTCAGAGGCAGGGCCATATATCAGTCGGGCACTCCGGGGTCCAATCATAGTAACCTACAGAACACCGCTGGCACTGCTGGTCGCCCATACAATTCAAAAGTTCAAAAATTACTCGTTAAATCAAATCCAACCTTTTTCCCAATGCTTAGCACGGGCTTTGACTATTTCGCCTGTCTATATTTTACATTTTGGAAAATGTGACTGACAATTTAGAGCACTCTCACCCAGGCCCTGAGCGTAAACTTGTGATACCCGTTAGTAAAGTTCGAGTCAGACCCTTAGTTAATCCCCTCTCTTCAAGAATAATCTGAAACTTATAAAACTTTCACTTATTGTTATTAACATACTTTAAATTACAATAACAATAATATAGAATATTTCAGTTTCTCTTATAGGAGTCAAATTTTTCATAATAATGTAAAAAAATAAGAAGTTTCCACAATGTCTCTCTTTATTCAGAAGTAGAACATTGGTTACGTTTCAGATGTTTTGCTAGCCCTTTTCAGTCCTGAATTCATAGAAAATATTAAACTTCTTCTTCTTCCTCTTTGTCTAATGCTCTTATGCCTTCCAGCGTCGAGCTTTAGATAACTTAGGCCCTTAACCAACGGATGTACTCTTCCCTGTTCGGATAGAAGACTTAGTCTGACCTCGCTTTTGTACCAATCGCCCGATATAGTCCAAATAGCCCAATCTTGGTCTGCCTGTTGGTCTACGGCCTTCTGATTTGGCCTCCAACAAGCACCTAACCTTCTCCTGCAGACGTGGCCAAACCACCCCAAACTGCCGATTCCTCCAACTTGGTTACGAAGGGTTGTACCTCTAAGCTACTCCTTATTGTCCTTATTTCTAATTTTATCTCGCTTAGTTTTCCCTTCGACCCGGCGGAGAAATCTCATTTCGGCAGCTGTAACCCGAGGCTTGCATGCTTATAATCAGCATAGTCCACGATTCTGCCCCATACTGAAGAAGTAGACGGTCTTGAAGACGGTCATTTTCACTTTTTTTTGCTGACCTCTCTTTTAACGACCACAGTATTCCTGATCAGACTTTATTGGCCACACCCACCCGATTCAGCACCTCTTTATCAATTCCGGCCATCCCGGCTAAACAAGACTCGTAGTTACCTAAACTCCTCTATCTGTTCCATGAATGCCCCTTCACACTCAACCCGGATTGATTCCTGTGTCTTTCCAACGTGCATTACCTGGCTTTTACTCACGTTCAGCGCCATTCCTTTCCATTTGAGCACTTCATTCCATTCTGAATGCTGCAGATGCTCTTTGGAACTCGCTAACAGTACTACATCGTCCGCGTAGTATTAAATTTCTACTTTTTTTTATTTCAGTCTAATCTTTTATCATTAATTTTGTACATTGCTATTGCCAAATACTGTAATGTGTAAATATATTATCGTTGGAGTTAACTATCGAGGTTATTGTCAATTATTTGAGTAAAATAAATAACTTCATTTTAAAAATTATAATTTTTAATTTTGCTCTTAAAATTTAATTTATAAAAAGGTTGGTCAAATAAAGGAACAATTTGGTGATGGCCAAATTTTCTGAGAGAAACAATAGTTTTGTTGTTACGCAGGATAAGCGCAAAAAATAGTTATAAACGAGGAAATGCCATAAATTTTAAAGAAAATTTGGTAATTACATCTTACATGGAAAAATTAAAAAAGAAAAAAATTGTCAAAGTTGAAGATTTTTCAACATTAATCGGACAGTTTTTGACGATCAACCCTTTTACAACTGTCCTGCAGGAAACTTTTTAATAAGGGCTGTTTTTCAAAAGGAGTAGACCAATGTTTAAGTACTGCAGAGTTGTTATCCTGCCGGAAGATAGTTGAGGTTATTTACAGTTAAAGGAGAGCCATTTTGCCCCAAATGAGTCAATGTTATTGCCGAAGAATGCTATGCTGCTCAAAGTGAGTCAATGTTATTGCCGAAGAAAGCTATGCTGCCCAAAGTGTGTCAATATTGCCGAAGAAAGCTATACTGCTCGAAATTAGATCATATTTATGCAATATTGTTTGAAGCAATAATACCGCTAGTCGAGTTATGTGTTAAGAGTGTGAAATGTTATTCTAGGTTATTCTAACCAAGAGTCCAATCTTAAGTTACGAAATTATAAGTGTTCTACATGAAATAACTCCTCCTATGATAAAGATAAAAATTATTCTGTGGCTAAAATTATAATAATCTGAACTAACCTAAGTTTTTTGTGTTAAAAGACACGACGAATCCCATTGAACATAGCATGCTAACTACATATATGTGTATATAAGGTGCCCTTTTATTAAAGATTGTAGAAATCGAAGTTTCTGATTTTTGGACAATCTATCAGATAATACTGTGAGAATACGTTGTAAGAACTAGCAGTGTCTGTTTGTGTGTGTTAGAAGATAGGTAGAATGGAATTGAATTGATTTTCGTCCAAAGATTCATGTTGCAGGAGATAAATTTAAATGCGAATGCAGATGGGAGGTGGTGTTACACCATTGTGTTCGGCCTGATTCTCTCGGGAATCGAACAGTCACACTACCGAATTTCCCTTTTTTCTACAATAAAAATTTCCTTCTTCTCAAAATAATTTTATAATTTTAAATATTAGGACTATTTTTGTCAATTTCCATTGATGTGCACTCGGTTATCTCTCTGATTTTCTAATTTTAAGATAAACATTCGACCAGAAAGTGCTAATTTACAAAAACAGTTTTTTCAGTATTTTAAGATGTCCTGGAAAACGATTCCGTCAATTTTATTAGAACGTTTTAAAGCTATTACAAATTTATAAATCTAAAAATTAATTCAAATTAAGTGTACATTTTTGAGAGGATAGATTCGCTTTATGGTCCCACTTTTCTGTTCATTAAGATCCTATCTTTTGGGAATCATTAAAGAGGAATTAAAATGCACCTTTACTAAACTATACTCTCAAACTTTTCTCTAAATACTAAACGATTTCAAATATTAGGCCTATAATTTTTATTTGAAACATTTTATTTTTTACATTTTTTGGGGTGTGTGAATCGAACTTATGGGTTCTTTGGGTGGATTAAATCTAGTCTCTGGATTCATACAAAAATTTCAATTTAACAATTATGGTAAGAAAAGGTCCTGTGAGCTTCCAAAAATAATTTAGGTATTTTTGAGTTTATTGAAGGAAAGTAATAATACATTCGCTTATAAATAGAAGATTAAGGCAAGCAAATGTCCGAATCATTTATTTGTTCTGATAATGTAATTTGCAAATCCTGAGTACTATTATCAGACTTGTAAAAAAATTTATACAGAATTTAATGCAACCAACTATCAGAAATGGTGTCGTAAATTGAACTAGAAATTAAAAACAAATTCAAGGTTAACTTGGTCACTTTTAGAGAAAAATAAATCTGATGTAACCACTCACGTGACCTTTTTCTAACATAAATTTCAAGGCCCCCTAGAAATTCCAATACTTACTTGAGAGTTACATATTTCATTAGTTCACTTTAGTATAATGCGTTTTTAAGGGAAATGTTACGCTCAGGCGTACTAAAACAGCTTAAAATCAATTTTAGTTAAGGATTTTAAGCAAAAGGATTCACAATAGGACTATTATGGTTCTTAAAGGACTTCATTATATTCGCTTCAAAACAAAACCGTTCTAAAATGAATTTTGCTTGTAAAATGTTTCAAATACAAATTTTAGATTTATAAGTAAGCAATCAATGAACCAAGTTAGTTATTTATTTAATTTTTTTTGGTATCTAACGATAACCGCTGGCAATTTAGATATTTCGTTCTTTGCTTTGGCTATAGTATCGCGCAGCAATGTCAGGATTTAGCGTAAGTTTAAACGGTCTGATTTAAGCGTGCTATTATGGCATTCGGCATTTTGTCTCACTCTAATTCGCTGCAAACGCTCCATGGAAGTGGTATGCTAGATACTCGTAGATAGATTAAATTAGGGCGGCCTCAAGACCACTGCGACCCCTTTGAATCTATTGTGGCTCCCCGACTTTAGAGCTCGCCCCTCCAGACCCGTCTGTTTAATCAGACTCTTAATGCTGGAGAGCGACTCTTGGGTAAAGCTCACCAGGCCTTGGGTTTTTCCTCCCCGAGAAGTAACATCCTTAGCCACACGAGCCCCTCGCACTGACACAACACGTGCAGTGGCCGTTTCCTCTTCTTCCTGACAGAACCTACAAAGACTAGCCATCTGCCAGGCCCATGCGATGCATGTGTTTTCTCAGCTCGCAGTGGCCCAGTTAATAGGCCTACAATTATCCTTATAGCCCCACGCGGTCTTGACAGATTAATTCTGCGGTCAGCCTTGCCGAATAGCCTTTAAAGAACTCCTTCGCCTGTCTGTGTCCACTGGTGGCAAGCTACCACTCCTGAGACCTACTCTGCACCCATAAATTAATGGCCGCAGATTTAACGCACTTCGAAACTACAAAACAGGGCTCCGGGCGAACGAAGTGTCCCGCAGAGCCTTCCCGGGCCAATAAATCTGCCACTTCGTTTCAAGTGGTATGCTAGGAACTGCACCATCTGATTACCTGTTTCAGTGAAATATATATAGTTTTTTGGCGGGTGGAGTGAATTTTATTTTTGAGGTGGAAGTGAGGGATTCGAGGAAGAAATTTAGAAACTCAATTTAACTTTTAAAAAACCGTTACATTATTCACGTGAACAAGGAATTGACGTAGTTGTTAAAAAAACAAAAACAAAAAAAATATTTACTACGGGTACTTCAAATAGTTTAATAATATAAGATTTTTGCAAACCACTGGTTACCTTAACAGCGTAAAGTTGGCAACACTGTGCACAAAGCTAAGGCAACAACACTGTTTATGACGAAAGTTGTGACGCGCACTAATTAACCGGCGCTACCAACTTGACTCGTCTTTCTTGCCGACTGATATAACTTGTGTATTAAGGGACAACTATGTTTAAGAATGATAATGGAGATGTGCCCGTCCCAGCTAACAAGTCCCCCAACATTCTACCTTAGCACTTTCTACACTGGCTTAACAAATCCTGCCAACCCCTTACCTCATTTTAAAAACAAAACCACTCGCTAGTATTGTGTGGTCCTGTCAGATAGTCTGAATTTTGTATTCTCTTGAATCTAACCTAAAGATTTCAACAAAAAAGAAAAACGTTACCGAAAAATCTCAGTTCTGTCTGCATCACTCGCAGGACTAATTCCAATTTGCATAATTAGGACAAATTTTCAATGAACCTGAACTTGTAACGTAAAAGTAATGCTTTTTTTAAGCAGGCTCAAACTCCAGCTACCAATTCTCATAGACGGAGGCGGATAGCTTGCTTAATTAAGTTAATTTCTCTATTACATCATAATAAATAAAGGTTTGCCTACCTCCTAAACCAATAACATCATTTCCATTACAAACCAAGCGCGATTTCTCGGAATATACCTTGATAAACGACTTACTTGGGGTCATATCTTCTTTCTAGGCATCAGTTCCTTTATATTTTACTTTTCGTTTTCCGAATAAAGGCAACCCTTGATGTTTATTACATCTTTGGCCTTAAAAACATGTGACAGAGACAAAAAAAGTAGAAATGTAGACGAACTTGACGCTAACTCCGTCTTTTTCCTTTATATTTTACTTTTTGTTTTCCGAATAAAGGCAACCCTTGATGTTTATTACATCTTTGGCCTTAAAAACATGTGACAGAGACAAAAAAAGTAGAAATGTAGACGAACTTGACGCTAACTCCGTCTTTTTCCTTTATATTTTACTTTTTGTTTTCCGAATAAAGGCAACCCTTGATGTTTATTACATCTTTGGCCTTAAAAACATGTGACAGAGACAGAAAAAGTAGAAATGTAGACGAACGTGACGCTAACTCCGTCTTTTTCCTTTATATTTTATTTTTGTTTTCCGAATAAAGGCAACCCTTGATGTTTATTACATCTTTGGCCTTAAAAACATGTGACAGAGACAGAAAAAGTAGAAATGTAGACGAACGTGACGCTAACTCCGTCTTTTTCCTTTATATTTTACTTTTTGTTTTCCGAATAAAGGCAACCCTTGATGTTTATTACATCTTTGGCCTTAAAAACATGTGGCAGAGACAAAAAAAAGTAGAAATGTAGACGAACTTGACGCTAACTCCGTCTTTTTCCTTTATATTTTACTTTTTGTTTTCCGAATAAAGGCAACCCTTGATGTTTATTACATCTTTGGCCTTAAAAACATGTGACAGAGACAAAAAAAAGTAGTAATGTAGACGAACTTGACGCTAACTCCGTCTTTTTCCTTTATATTTTACTTTTTGTTTTCCGAATAAAGGCAACCCTTGATGTTTATTACATCTTTGGCCTTAAAAACATGTGACAGAGACAAAGAAAAGTAGAAATGTAGACGAACTTGACGCTAACTCCGTCTTTTTCCTTTATATTTTACTTTTTGTTTTCCGAATAAAGGCAACCCTTGATGTTTATTACATCTTTGGCCTTAAAAACATGTGACAGAGACAAAAAAAAGTAGAAATGTAGACGAACTTGACGCTAACTCCGTCTTTTTCCTTTATATTTTACTTTTTGTTTTCCGAATAAAGGCAACCCTTGATGTTTATTACATCTTTGGCCTTAAAAACATGTGACAGAGACAGAAAAAGTAGAAATGTAGACGAACTTGACGCTAACTCCGTCTTTTTCCTTTATATTTTACTTTTTGTTTTCCGAATAAAGGCAACCCTTGATGTTTATTACATCTTTGGCCTTAAAAACATGTGACAGAGACAAAAAAAGTAGAAATGTAGACGAACTTGACGCTAACTCCGTCTTTTTCCTTTATATTTTACTTTTTGTTTTCCGAATAAAGGCAACCCTTGATGTTTATTACATCTTTGGCCTTAAAAACATGTGACAGAGACAGAAAAAGTAGAAATGTAGACGAACGTGACGCTAACTCCGTCTTTTTCCTTTATATTTTATTTTTGTTTTCCGAATAAAGGCAACCCTTGATGTTTATTACATCTTTGGCCTTAAAAACATGTGACAGAGACAGAAAAAGTAGAAATGTAGACGAACGTGACGCTAACTCCGTCTTTTTCCTTTATATTTTACTTTTTGTTTTCCGAATAAAGGCAACCCTTGATGTTTATTACATCTTTGGCCTTAAAAACATGTGGCAGAGACAAAAAAAAGTAGAAATGTAGACGAACTTGACGCTAACTCCGTCTTTTTCCTTTATATTTTACTTTTTGTTTTCCGAATAAAGGCAACCCTTGATGTTTATTACATCTTTGGCCTTAAAAACATGTGACAGAGACAAAAAAAAGTAGTAATGTAGACGAACTTGACGCTAACTCCGTCTTTTTCCTTTATATTTTACTTTTTGTTTTCCGAATAAAGGCAACCCTTGATGTTTATTACATCTTTGGCCTTAAAAACATGTGACAGAGACAAAGAAAAGTAGAAATGTAGACGAACTTGACGCTAACTCCGTCTTTTTCCTTTATATTTTACTTTTTGTTTTCCGAATAAAGGCAACCCTTGATGTTTATTACATCTTTGGCCTTAAAAACATGTGACAGAGACAAAAAAAAGTAGAAATGTAGACGAACTTGACGCTAACTCCGTCTTTTTCCTTTATATTTTACTTTTTGTTTTCCGAATAAAGGCAACCCTTGATGTTTATTACATCTTTGGCCTTAAAAACATGTGACAGAGACAGAAAAAGTAGAAATGTAGACGAACGTGACGCTAACTCCGTCTTTTTCCTTTATATTTTACTTTTTGTTTTCCGAATAAAGGCAACCCTTGATGTTTATTACATCTTTGGCCTTAAAAACATGTGACAGAGACAGAAAAAGTAGAAATGTAGACGAACGTGACGCTAACTCCGTCTTTTTCCTTTATATTTTACTTTTTGTTTTCCGAATAAAGCCAACCCTTGATGTTTATTACATCTTTGGCCTTAAAAACATGTGACAGAGACAGAAAAAGTAGAAATGTAGACGAACTTGACGCTAACTCCGTCTTTTTCCTTTATATTTTACTTTTTGTTTCCCGAATAAAGGCAACCCTTGATGTTTATTACATCTTTGGCCTTAAAAACATGTGGCAGAGACAAAAAAAGTAGAAATGTAGACGAACTTGACGCTAACTCCGTCTTTTTCCTTTATATTTTACTTTTTGTTTTCCGAATAAAGGCAACCCTTGATGTTTATTACATCTTTGGCCTTTAAAACATGTGACAGAGACAGAAAAAGGAGAAATCTAACACAGAAGGGCCCTAGCCTCCTTAATTTTACAATTGAGATTTGGAAACGTATTAAGGTTTTGCAAGGTAGAGATGTCGGTCCTACCTCAATCCCCGGATACAATGGAGGAACTTGGTTTAAAAGGGATTTATTCCATTTGCCGAAGCTATTTACAAAGGAAGGTAGCCCTTTGGTGTATGTACCTTGGTGTGTTTGTTTACCTGAGTGTAGTGAAAGTGTACTTATTGTATGGAGTATGGTGCTAGGATTGCAACATTCAGAAAGCGGCATGCGGAAGGAAAAAATGAAAAAGAATACTCGACAAAATGTTTAAGACTGACTCTAAAATTTTACAGCCCTTCAAGGCCCGATATAGACAAACGGAATACAGCTAAACGAGACCTTTAAGCAATCCAACTTAAACTTACATCACACTCCATAGTCTAAAATGCTAGCAACATAGTTCGTGCTTCTTTTTAAAGCTTCAAATCATACAAATACTCTCTGAATGGAATTTTGTGATACGGTAATACTCTGCCAAAATTGGAATAATATCAGAAATGCAACTGCACAGCTTCTGTGCAGTTTTTTTGAGTTTTTAGTTTTTTTTGGCAATAAATTCCTCAAAGGATTTCGTTAGAAGTTAAGATATAATTATTTTAAATCTAACAATTTTGTTTGTAACTATTTAATTTTGGGAATATTGATTTAAAGTTTACTTCTTGGGGAACTGTGAAGTAACACTTAATTTTAAAATGATCATTTTGTTATAGTGAAGCAAGTGAACATTTACAGTTTTAAAAATACAGTATCCATTTATTAGATATCTAAATTTTAACAAAAATTCATGCGATGTTTCTTGCTAGATATTACTAAATACTGTCAACTACTTCTTAACGTACAGATAATGTTAACCTCAGTATTATCTCTCTTGAGGCACAATGATTTATAATTAATGGGCGCAATACAAGATCTCTTGCTTAGTATCTCGAGGCAAGTCAGTGTTGCCATATACTCTTTACGTCACGCCACAATGATGTTATTTTATTATTTGAAGCTGCTAATTGGAAAATATTGCCATCTAAAACTTGTTAACACGATAGAAGTTATGCCTTTGCAATTATCTTGGTGTTACTAAATTTCGCTAGCAATAAATTTAATTTAATGTAAACATCAGTTATCATGCAATTAACACATGCTAATTTGAATAGTTCATTAAGTATTCAACGCATTTTTTGTTACAAATACATTCCTTTATGGCGGTAGGGGGGGGGGTCACTGGAACTGTTTTGTGCTTCAATAAAATAAAACGCGATTAATAAATTAAAATTAACCCTCAATCAAACATATTCCAAATTTGTATTATAAAAAATACAAAATAAGTGAAAAGTTTAAATACGTCAACTGAGATGATTTTCAGAAACTGAAGCTTTTTCTCAGTGCATTGTCGGCCTTCGAGCAGTGATCTCTCGATGCGGATAACAGTGTCCATCATCGGAAAGTGAGTTTTAAGAGAAAAATCTAAGAACAGCTGGATTCGAAGCCGGGATCTTCGCGTTGGAATCCAGTATACTCTTACCCACTGTCTTAATTCACTCAATTTTCTAACTTAAAAGGTCCCAAATTAAACGAAAATTATTGAAATGTCAACATACTGTAAGCATATGATGAGTACATATTACAGCTTTGCTTAAAGCTTTCAGAATTTTTGGAATAAACACCTCCCCAAACCTTGGCAGATATAGAAATAATGCTATAATTTCATTTTAAGTGTGATTGATGACGTGAGTCATATTTCTAGTCCGGTGATGCTCGAACTAGCTCTCATGGAAGTTACATAAGTCGAGACGTCAGATGTTGTGAAGGCACTTGTCTTGGAGAAGCATCTACACATGCCACCACAATCTACTAATTCACAATCACAACACCACACTTAGTACAAAGATGGTGTTATAATCTCATGACTTTTTTTTTTCGGCCGGAATTACTTAGTAGATAATAATATAATAATTATACTAATAATATAAAAATCTATATTAACGACCTTTCTTAATAGCAATAATAGTAATGAAGTGTTCATAACTAGGTTAGTGTTAAGTGCTTTTAGAAGCACTTTTAGTGCAATAATAATAATAATATGCGGTTAGCGTATTGGATTCCCACGCGGAGGTCCCGGGTTCGAATCCAGCTGCTGACCCTTAGATTTTCTCTTCCTAGAAGCTTCTTACAGCTCAATGTCCGGTGATGGACTGTATTGTCTGTAACAACAGAACACTATCCGGAGGCCGACAGTGCACTGAAAAAAGCTCCGGGCGCCAATAACCGTAGATGTTGACGCGCCTTAAATCATTAAAATAATAATAATAAAGTAAAGTAATTGCCTATTTTTTCAGGCAGGGCTTAACGTCCAACTACCAATTAGGTGTCGTAGACGGAGGCGACTAGCAAACATACTTTACTGTAAATTTCTTTTATTAATCATTAAATAAAATCCAAGGCCTATAGACCGGGAATCGAACCCAGTACCACAAAGCATATTAGCTTTACAGGTCAGGCCTCTAACCGCGCGGCTACCGTGGTGTCTAATAATAATAACAGAGTTACTTTAGTACAAGCAAAACTACCAAATAAAACAAATTTGAGGGGCTCCTGGATAAAATGGTCTATAATTTAAGCCTAATGATTCCAACGTTGTCTTTAACATTAGTTTTGCATCATAAAATTTATTATAATAAAGATATATATCATAAAATCTGAATCGCCCTAGCCGCTGGTATCATTCTTTCATCTGAACTTAAACTCTGTAAAAGCAGAGTTGAATTGCTTTTACATTCATTTGGATTCTCTAATTGAGACAATGGCACTTGAAAAATTGCATGCATAGATTTTTCCCATTCACGAAACCATAATAATATTTTATTTTGCTATAATTCCCAAGGCTATTAATTTGGGTAATCTGCTGTTCAGCCATTTTTATAATCTTTATCTGTAAGTTTAACTTTATAAACAAGTTTAAAGAAATTGTTTTGGGAAAAATATAAAATTTCAACTGAGTTGAAAGTTTCTGCAAAAGTTAAAGCCTCAGATAACGAAATACCATAATTGTTTCCAGTTTTCGAAAATTAGTCATTTATAATTAAAAAAAAATTAAAGTAATGTGAGTTTTTATATTGGAGATATATTTCTAGAGCAAACATAATTTCTAATAATTTGACTGGATCGCAATTTAAAGGGAAATGGTTAAAGTTCGCAGGTATGGGATGCCATATTAGTTTCATTGTTACCGGAATAAATCATTCTATAGACCATCAATTCATTCACATTAAATGAATATGGATTCATTGAGTCATTCACATGCTTGGATAGAAACGCAGCGCCGAACATATATATCTCATTCCATACTTTAGGATTGGAACTGATACGAGCTGTGGGAATATAGCTCTAAAAACTATATCTTTAACGTAACGCTGACTGTTACTTCTTTCTGCTTGGAGATGGTGATCTCAGCACACCATATTTGCCACATAAAAAACCTGTTAAAACTAAATTTACGTATAACAATTACAAGAAATAAGAATTAATATTAAATACAATCAACTTTGTCAATGAATGTACTTAAAATTTTAGGACTTGATTTAAAAAAAATCCAAGTGTAGCAGAAGGTAAAATTTTAGAGGAATCCATAAAATGAAATGCAATTCAAATTACCAGAAAATAAGTAAGTACGAGGGTCGTTTGAAAAGTCCGTGCAAAAATAAAAACTACTTAATTTTTTGGGGTAAACCTTTTTTATTTTTCAACATAGTCTCCTTATAGGCTTATACACTTCGTCCATCGCTGCTCTAGTTTGTTGATCCCTTCCGAATAATAGGGCCAATCGTGGGCGTTTTTCTTGCAGCTCGGTTTTCAAACGGTCCAATAACGATGAATAATATGCACCTGTAATAGTTTTACCCTTTTCCAGATAGTCGATGAGGATTATTCCTTGCGAATCCCAAAAGACAGTCGCCATAATCTTTCCGGCCGAAGGAACGGTCTTCGCCTTTTTTGGCGCAGATTCCCCCTTGGTAACCCATTGTTTAGATTGTTCTTTCGTCTCAGGAGTGTAGTGATGTATCCATGTTTCATCCACAGTGACGAAACGACGCTTAAAGTCCTGCGGATTCTTCTGGAACAGCTGCAAACCGTCCTTGCAACACTTCACACGATTTCGTTTTTGGTCAAGCGTGAGCAATCGCGGCACCCATCTTGCGGATAGCTTTGTCATGTCCAAATGTTGATGCAAAATATTATGTACCCGTTCATTCGAGATGCCCACAGCACTAGCAATCTCACGCACCTTCACTCTTCTGTCATCCATCACCATATCATGGATTTTATCAATGATTTCTGGAGTAGTAACCTCAACAGGGCGTCCAGAACGTTCAGCGTCACTTGTGCCCATATGGCCACTCCGAAAATTTTGAAACCACTTATAAACTGTTCTAATCGAAGGTGCAGAGTCACCATAATGTTTATCAAGCTTCTCTTTAGTCTCATGAGGCGTTTTGCCTTTCAAAAAGTAGTGTTTAATCAACACACGAAATTCTTTTTCGTCCATTTTTTGAAAATCACTCGACTTCCTCGATTCAAACGAATGCCAAACACAAAGAAATAGACCGATCTGGCTGAAACTTGGTGTGTGTTCTTCCAAGAGATGCTACTAACTAAACATAACCTCGATACGCGCCAGTGGTGCTATCTCTCTGACTTTGCACGGACTTTTCAAACGACCCTCGTATAGACCGTACACTGAAAATAATCTCAGATGTTGACGCGCCTTAAATAATTTTTTGTTTTTTACACTTTATTTGTATATTTACAACTGCAACAATTGTTGCATCAAGTAAATTTGATCTTACTGGTTCAGTTCTCTTGTAATGTCATGGTTAGAGCAATCACCCACTGGTGAAACTCTTTCACAATGATTTAATCACAGCAATAGATCTCTAGGCCACTTACGCTTCAAACGACGAGGAGGATTGTCGGGAATGTGAGGAGAGGAGAGTTGTTGGACAAGAGGATTAGGAGGATGGAGAGCTAGGAGGGTGTGAAAGACTTTATTAGGTCAGTGTGTATTGTAAGGTTAGAAATGTAGTAAGGAGCATTCAGGATTTTCCGTAAGATTTTCGACTGTATTATCTGCAGGCGTTTGGAGTTGAGGAAGGTTTGGTTGAGCCCCACACTTCTGCTCCGTATGTCCATGTGGGTCTTAACAGCAGGCTCAGAAAACACATGCATCGCATGGGCCTGGCAGATGATAGCATCTGTAGGTTCTGTCAGGAAGAGGAGGAAACGGCACTGCACGTGTTGTGTCAGTGTGAGGGGCTCGTGTGGCTAAGGATGTTACTTCCTTGGGGAGGAAAAACCAAGGCCAGTGAGCTTTACCTAAGAGTCGCTCTCCAGAATTAAGAGTCTGATTAAAAGGACAGGTCTGGAGGGTGAGCTTTAGAGTGAGGGGTGCCACAATAGGTTGTGACGTAACGTCGAAAAGTAGGTTAATCAGTCAAAAATGGTCACAATAACAATAAATTTAATAATAATGATGATAAGAATAATAAGACAAAGGGGTCGCAGTGGCGTAGGCCTTGAGGCCGCCCTAGTCTAATCTAATCTAATATGGGTCTTAACAGTATCTTGTAAATTGTCAGTTTGTGATTTAAGTCAAGTTTGGATCTGCGGTCAAGTAGTCTAGTAAGTAGCTTGTAGCATCTGTTCACGTCTTGTCGTTTCAGTCGAGTATGTGGGTTCCACGTGAGTCTCTTGTCAATGTACAATCCTAAGTATCGTACTACGTCAGCTGTAGGAATCGTTACACCGTTAAGTTGAACTGTTGGACTCGCAGATTTTCGTAATGTAAAAGTAATGTACACTGATTTTAATAATTTAAATAATTTAAAAAAAATAAAATAGCCCTTAATATTATGTAGGCGGTATATCTGTACATTGCACTGTCGTGGGACGCTTTAGAAGTGATGCTTAAAATACCAGTTCCTCCCTTAACATTGCGTTAGGGTAGATCTGTACATTGTACTGACTTTAGGTTCAAAGTTCCCTTTAATATTATATAAGTGTTAGGTCTGTAAACGTGAGACGCTTAAGGTTGTGCACGTTTCCTTAATATTGTATTGGAGGTGGTAGACAACAGAAATGACACTTTGGAGACCATTGCGCTGCCGAACATCCTGCTAAAATCAGTTTTACATTTTTGCTGAAAGCTCCTGCTCATGTCTTGCTAATGGTAACGTTTAAATAATTTCATAATCTTCAGTTTGTGTTAAGTTTTAAGTTAGGAGTTAACAAAGAATAGCTTAGTACATAATTTTGTCTGTGTATGTGTGATAGACAGAGATAGAGAGTAAGGGGCACTTGTGTAATATGTTGGGTAAACAGTTGGATGTGCAAACAGTGTTAGCTATACTCTTTTGCTGGGTAAAAAGTACACGCCACTGGTCCCTAGCTGTAAGCCCGCCGCTAGGCAGGAAGGCTTCTCTAGATCCTGAGGATGGTTCGTAGTCTGTTTGCCAAGACTAATTAAACAGTTAGATCTACCCTAATTAGCCAGATATCATCCGCTTTCCATGAACACAAACTTACGACACTGGTTGCTTTTTGGTTTTCCAAACCGAGCACTCCAGAAAAAGGAAGACATCGCCGCAAAGAGGGAGATTTATATATATAACTATATATATATAGAGAGAGACTTGCTAATGTCAACAGCCTTATAATACTTGTAGCGCTTTTGTAGGTTTCAGCAGGTACTAAACTGTGCCAGAACCTATCCTATACTACTACTCTTTACAAGCAGAGAGTTGGGTAAATCTGGCAAACTCAGTCCATTTAATATTAAACAAACTCACACATTCAACAGCTAATTAAGTAAAACCAACTACTACATCGATCCTACTCTAGATGACATCATTAACACTGAGTCTAACGTCTGCCCACGACTTCTTCTCTCAACAGTTACAGTGAGTAAAGAAAAATTTGGTTGGCAGTGGAAATTGATTCATTTCCTTTTTATATCATTTATATTATAGTAGCATTTTATAGCATTTATATAGCTCATTTATATAGTACTTTTCTGACAAATATATTTCAATTTCCAATAATTTTTCTTTCATTAAAAAGAAAATAAAAAAATCATAATAATAACATGAATAAAATCTAAACATGTATAGATTTCGAATTTAAACAGGATCGTTTAACCAAATCAGGTATTCTTTGACGCATCCCTTGGCAAACTTTGAAGTTTCTGATTTTTCGAAATACATGCATTTTTTTTTTTTTGAACACAAGGGACATAATCGTGTGTTTTCAAATTAAAAGTGTAAACGATTTACTCCTGAGAGTGGCACCAAAAAGTAAAAATATATTTAAGAGTCAAAAAACACTGGAAAAAGTCGGAATACCGGCCTAGATAGCCCCAAAGAAGCGTTGTTTATTCTCAAATAACTATTTACGAGAACAGGACTTGATGTTACAAACTGTGTCGCCCTTATATCTTGATATAACTTCAGGAAACAGTGGAAAAAGTCGCAATTCCGGCCTAGATCGCCCCAAAAAAGTTTTGTTACCCTCAAATAACTATTTACGAGAACAGGACTTGATGTTACAGACTGTGTCGCCCTTATTTCTCAATATAACTTCAGGAAACAGTGGAAAAAGTCGCAATTCCAGCCTAGATCGCCCCAAAAAAGTGTTGTTACCCTCAAATAACTATTTACGAGAACAGGACTTGATGTTACAGACTGTGTCGCCCTTATTTCTCAATATAACTTCAGGAAACAGTGGAAAAAGTCGCAATTCCAGCCTAGATCGCCCCAAAAAAGTGTTGTTACCCTCAAATAACTATTTACGAGAACAGGGTCTTGATGTTACAGACTGTGTCGCCCTTATTTCTTAATATAACTTCAGGAAACACTGGAAAAAGTCGCAATCCCGGCCTAGATCGCCCGGAAAAAGTGATTTTTAATGTCTAATAACCATTTACTAGAGTAGAACTAGTTATTACAGACCGTGTAGCCTTTATTTCATAATGTATTTTCAAATTATAAGCACTAACAATGTAGAATGTTGGTTAAACTGTAATTGTCTACCAGTTTTTTTCTTGTCACTAAAAGTGTACAAAACAATTGAAATCTATATTTACAGAAATACTACATGACAACAAGAAGAAGAAGATGAACACAGAAAAAATACCTGTTCACTACATATGGACATCTCCAGTAGGGAATAATGTACACGTGCATAAACCAGGGCTACCAACACTTGGAGGGTAATCATTTTCATGTGTACGCGATGAGCACAAACCACATCTATTCTTGGATTTGTTCAGCATTTCATTTTACGCTTGTACGTAAATATAAAAGTGGAAGCAGTACCGCTTGTGGTGTATATATATACATATATACGAATATATAATAAAATAAATAGAAATAAATAAAGTGGTGGGTATTTGTGCCCGTAAATTTGTATATTTGTATTTTTCTGGGTATATTTCTATGCGTAAGCATTCGCTAGACGGGCAATTACTAAATGTTTGATTTAGTCAAGCCGACACACAAAGTATTGCCGCGCGTTATTTGTATGGTAGTGACCCACAGTTAGTGTGGGTAGTGTGGGTTCGTTTGACTAGTTAGTATAGAAGAAGTGAGTGGGTAGATTGCACTTAGCCTTGTGTTCATGGGTAGTATCTGTATTTGAACTGTTTGAACACAAACTACCATTTAGTAAAAGGGTTTTGTACCCCAGTCGCATAAATTCAAGCATTACCGGCCATCTATCCTACAATACTAACACATACACACTTGTGTCCGCAATCACCCCACATGCTAGTGCCTGTAACCCCACACATATATGTACAACTATAACAAAACCTGCCTATTAGTTAACCCCAGTACCTTTTCTCTAACATGTTTACTGTGTATCCCATATATATATATGTGTTGTACAAGTTAAAAAAATAAAACAAAATAATCATTTTTATCTGAATCTTTCATAAATAGTGTTTCTACCTTCTCTTACATCAACTAACAGATGGTATTGTAATCGTGCGCATTTCTAATTTTGAGTTTTTCCCAAAAAATAACCGTTTTGAGATTCTACGAAACTCAAACACGACTTTTTCCTGCGCCAAATGTTTTCGATTTTGGCGACTTCAATGGCAAGATCCGGCTTAGCAGTTGATCGACCAAAAAAACAGCACGAAAAAGCGTAATGTTGAAAAACACCCGACTGTGACAATTTTTCATCTCTTTTTTTGTTTCAGTAAAAGATAAAATTCCCAAATTTTCCTTTAAAATTTCGAATCTAATGAACCTCCTCGGAAAAAAAAGGTAACAAGAAGAACAAGAACAATTTTCTAAAAATGCCGTTTTTGCTCATTTTCAACAACTTTTTTCTCGAAATCTGTTAGATCTGATTGTTGCAAAAAAAATTAGTTATAAAGGAAGAGGATGAAAAATTAATGCCAGTTTCAGTCATGATAAACTTTATTAAGCCGAGCTTTCGACCTAGGGACTAAGGTCATCTTCAGGGCTGTGGAACATATTGACAGGTGTGTTAACAATAATTATATTACAATGAATATGTATAATGTAACGAAATTTACAAAAATATTTACCTAAATTAGGTACATATACATATTCATTGTAATATAATTAATTGGTAATATAATTGTTAACACACTGTCAATATGTTCCACAGCCTTGAAGGTGACCTAGTCCCTAGGTCGAGAGCTCGGGATAATAAAGTTTATAATGACTGAAACTGGCATTAATTTTTCATCCTATTGAAATTATGATTCAGTCACCAAAAATAATGAACAGTAGTTATTAAAACAGCCCGGGTTGATCGTCAAAAACTGCACGAAATAGCGTAACGTTGAAAAACTCCTAACTTTGACAATTTTTTTCTCTTTTTCTGTAAAAGATGAAATTCCCAAATTTTCTTTATAATGTAGGGCGAATACTCTTTTATAACTGTAATTTTTTTGCAACAACATAAATTAAGTAGATATTGAGAAATACGTTGCTGAAAATGGGCAAATATGGCATTTTCAGAAAATGTTCTTGTTCTTGTTACCTTTTTTGTAAACATAAAGGAAGATTTGCCCTATATTATAAAGAAAATAATTGTCAAAGTTGGGTGTTTTTCCAAACGTTACGCTTTTTCGTGCAGTTTTTGACGATCAACCCTTATACAACTGTCCTACCGATAGTTTTAGTTTAATCAAATATTTTGCTTAACTTTTTAAACTTTAAGTTTTTGTTATGAAGATCAATCTCCTTTAAGCACCTTTTTATTTACAAAGGAGATGGTAATTTTAAGTACCCATGTCAAATTCTAAATACTGATTAGATATCCGAGTATTTTTGAGCAATTTTACCGGTAAAACGTCCACGAATAATCTGAGAACTTGGACAACTAACTGCACAGATTGAACAGTAATTCTGTCAGTCACTATATTTGGTCGTCCATCGTGTCTGTCGACACATAGCTCAGTGATTATTGCGGTAGGTTGGTTTTCTTTTCCAATCTCCCCATTATCACTTGTGTGTGTACGAGCAGTTAACAGACAGATATTTCTGTAAATGACTAATGATCTGTGGAAGGTAACGATAAGACAGAAAGTGATAGAGCTGGTTTATCCAAACAATGAGCACAATGAATAGTGTGTTTGTGCTAGAGATGGGGTTACTCCAACTTGTTCAACCTCCCCATGATTCTACCTGCAGCGAACTCAACTGGCCAAACTTTTTATCTGTACGGCAAAGTAAGGGAAACAGTTTAAGGTTAATGGATTTAAAAAAAAAAACAACTAGAAACGTTAGAAGCATATATATATCAAGGAGGCGTGAGGAGGCCTGACTAGGACAGAGTTGTGGACAGCTCCCCCTTTGTCTAAACGGGACTCCCTCGGTCTTCCTAAGGCGCAAAAAAGAGGAACCCTTCTCTGCAAAATAAAAAAAAAATAAAGATAAAAATGAACTCCTCACCAGCAAGCATCTCCAGTGAGCTGGGTTGCAAGAAGGGAGCAACGGTCACGAAATGGCATGGAAGTAATGTCCACTCCGGAGGTATTCTTTTTCACATACTACAATGTGGGTCCATTTTAAACCTCAAAAAACTTATGGGTTGAAAATCTCCACAAACTCGAAACTACCACTGTAGTGTCTACAAACTAGAAGATATGGAGAAAATACACGATTTGAGGAGCAGCTCAATGAGTCTCGTAACCACCATATCAGCCCTAAAATGAATTTTTCATGTATTTAAAAGTCATGCGATATCTTTAACCAATTAACGGAGTTCTGTGCCTACCATTTCAATTGTCAATCATCTCTTCACGGAAGAAAGATGCGTATTTACCGAATTCACAGCTGGCAATTCCCCATCTGAGTCTAAATTTGAGCAGCCCAAACACCTAAACCAGCACTAGACTAATACATCGTCTTTGTTCAGTTCGTGAACTTTAAAACCTTCTCGCTTAAAAATTGAAAACAACACTTCTTAGCGACATTACTGTGTTTCGGATAATTTGCATCTTAGGTTTATTTTATATTCTGTTTGTAGAAAATTCTGATCTATTTTAAAACTGAATTAAAGAATAAGCCTGGCTAGGATATGGACCAGGTAGTATATGCAGACTAATTTTATTAGGCAATGCGAAATATACATGTGTACACGGTGTGCAACTACATAAGACAAAACTAACTAGATCAGTCTGCTGACAACGTGCCAGTGAGGCTAACCTGCTGTGTTCTGAACCTTCTCTCGACCCCTTACCACAGTAGTTCCCCCCTACCACGATACGACCCCTTACCACTGTAGCCCCCTTACTACGGTACGACCCCTTACCACGGTACTACTCCCACCACGCTCCACTCTGCACCACCTTCTTCCCTTACACCTCAAAGCCAGGCAACTAATTGTCCGTCCAATAATCATATTTGGAAGATGTTGCCTTATTTAATTGACCCGCCATTACTTTTGTCATCATTCTTTTATCAAATATTTGATTTCACAATACTAACTTTATTGTCCACTAATTTAATCGCCTTAATTTTTACTCCATCTCTCTTTTAATAAATTTGCCCTTTCAATCTACTGCTCCACCACCATTTTAAGATAAAGGAGTTAAGGAATCATTTCCACCAACGAAACTCTTTCTCGAGCCTCTTTATCAACATACTTTGCAAGTAATAATTGAAGTTGGTTCTTACTAGAGACCACGAGGTTTTCTCGGCTATCCGTGAAGAGAACCTAACATCAATATGAGTAGGCCCCATTTAACGGAGTTCCGTGGCCACCATTTCAATGTCTCTTCACGAAAGAAAGATGCGTAATTACCGAATTCACAGCTGGCAATTTCCCATCTGAGCCTAAATTTAAGCAGCTCAAACCATTACTAGACTAATACATCGCTGTGTATCATCTGTGAAGACCGCAATGGCCCTTAAAGGATAACTTAACAGCCGAGATCCCAGTTACCCTTCACTTTGCCAGAATCAAACCCCGTAATTACTGCGGAAGTCCACAACCACAGGGAGAAAAAAATCCTTCGCCATCGACAGAACCGTAATGCTCATCTAATACACTTGGTGTCCAGGTGTCAGCAGTTTCATGCCTTCAAATGAAGAAATTTTTTAAGGTGATGATTGCTTTAGTGCAGCGTTTCCCAACCTGTGGTACGCGAGTTGCTGGTTGGTGGTACACAAAAAATAATCAATAATGGTGGACATTAAAAATTAAATCATAAAAGTATCATAGTAACGTTTTTTCCTATAATATAAACAAATGATTTAACATTATACAGTAAAGTTGTTAATATATACAATAATAAGGTTAGTCTGTCTCAAGATACACGAGAAAATATGATAGCACATTTTAGCATGATTAAAATTGTCTTTCTTGAAGTATTTTCCAAAACCTGAAAACACAAACGATAATTGGATTTCAAACCCCTTCTATAAAGAAAATTTAGGAAAAGCTACATCATTATCAATAAAAGATAAAGAAAATTTAATAGAATTATCATGTTGCAGAACTTAAATGATAACTATGTAAAAATCTGCTTAAAGAGACTGGATTGTAATGCGTAAGCTCTATCCAAGCAACATTAAATTTAATTGGTACTTACAGGTAGTTGAATGCTTAAAAGAAATTAATTTAGAAGATTTGGACACAAATATAATAATCCTAAAGAAGAACTTTGTAAATTAATTAATAATTTTGAAGAGAGAAATATGTACGCAATTTTTAATTATTTAAAAAAAGTGTTAAAACTAAGATCTTACACTTTACAAAGTTTATAAAGTGTACATGAACTTGGAACTCCTTTGTAACAGATACATTTGTTTCTCTACCCAAATAAAGATTATAATAGCAAAATAACTCACTTGGAATAAACAAATTTCGCGAAATACAATCATTTTTATGAAGTGGTACAATTTAGCATGATGTACGAGTACTACCAAGTGGTACGCGAGTCAAAAAAAAAGGTTGAGAAACGCTGCTTTAGTGTAAGAAGTTTAATACATTTGCTAAAAAAACGTGTTCATGTGGTGCCCAGGAATTTTGAAACCTACCTGGTGTAAGTCTACAAATGCTCCTCCGATATTTATTTCATTAGATATACTATAGTCCAAAAAGAACCACCATAATCCTTGTATTGGACGTTTCTATCAGTTCTCATTTCAGTGGAATATTTCCCCACGTTGTAGACTGTAATACTACAACGTAAACTATACGAGATTACGAGAAAAAACAAATTCATTAATGCAAAATTTATTATTCTGAGTTTAAATAATTGCAGACATCTTGCTTGGTAGGATAGTTTCCGAGCGGCCAGGTAATTGCTTGAATTGCTGAAGCCTGAAGAGAGTGAGGCTAGAGCTTGAATTAAAAGCCAGGAAAGGGCAACAAGCTGCTGAAACTTTCAGTCTGGTTTATGTTGTAGGTGGCTTCACAATATCCTGCTGGCCCTGGTTGGCGGACAGTTATTTCAGACTCTCCACTTAATAGAGTCTGTTGGCTGTTGAACAGAGGGGTCACTGAATTATGCACGAATAAATAGTAGATCCGAGCTATTAACTCTAAACAACTAGTATCTCAGGTCTAAATCACTACAAAAGCTCGCGCAAAAGAGATAGGTCTTATGCTAGTTTAAAATCTCGACGCAAAGGTTTTAGCACAATTTGCGAAGTTATTGCATGTTTGTATAATATCGGCTTCATAGATCGAAAACAATGGCCTTCAGCAATTTGTGAAGCCAATTTAAAGTTAAGTCTAACCAATAGATATCTATAGAAATCAGCAATTGTATACAATTAACTGTTCACAAATACAAATTGTGCCGCATCACAAATTTTTTTTTGTTATATATCTATATATATATATTTTTATATATATACTCGTATAAGTCAAAAATATGGTACGAGTTCTCGCTCCTAATTCATTATTACAGGGTGTACACGGAGGAGTAGTCGAAACTTCGGGAGGTGAATCAGCAGCTCAAATGCAACAAAAAATATTCTATTCACTTTGGCCCGATTCTCAATAGTGTCCAAGATATTTGCGTTTTTAACATTTCCGTCGATATTCCGCGTTTTGCACCATAAAAATGGCCATAACTTTTCTATCCTTTATCCTACAACAAATCTGCTTATTCCAAACGAAAGAGCATTAAATTTCCTATAAATCTGCTTAACCCAGAGCCTCAAAACGTTTCTTATAAACTATGAAAGTTTTACTTCAATGTCTAAAAAATTCGTTTTTGATGATTTCTGTTAAAATTTTCAACTGTATTTTTTCAATGATTAATGGATCAAGGAGTCACCCAATTACAGCAAACGTTGTGCATTTATTGAGCTTCAAGATCATGTGGATGTGTTAAGGAAATAAAATATTTAGTGTTTAGCAAGTCTTGATTGGTACCATTGGAAGAGTGGGGCAAAGGGAGAAGCTGCTACGCGCTTCCTATATCTATTCATTCTGTTCTTGTGATATACTCTGTGCAGTAAGTACATACCCTTAATGTGTTTATTTATGATTATTATAATATAACTCTTATTGTTTATTGTGTTGTTGTTTGTATATATAGTTTTCTTATTTCCCCCCTTAACCGTAACAGGATATTTTAGACATTGAAGTAAAACTTTCATAGTTTATAAGAAACGTTTTGAGGCTCTGGGTTAAGCAGATTTATAGGAAATTTAATGCTCTTTCGTTTAGAATAAGCAGATTTGTTGTAGGATAAAGGATAGAAAAGTTACGGCCGTTTTTATGGTGGAAAACGCGAATATCGACGGAAAAGTTAAAGGTGCAAATATCTTGGACACTATTGAGAATCGGGTTGCAATTGAGCTGCTGATTCGGCTCCCAAAGTTTTGAACACTCCTCCGCGAATAGGTCACGAACGTTTTTGACTTTGTGATGTTATAAAGATTCTTTTACAAGTGGCAACAACATTCTGAGAATCCAATCCAAAAATCATTCGTTATATTATCAACGCTTCTTATCTATTTAATTTAAGTTCGAACAAGACACGCCAAATTGTTTCACAAATTGACTACTTTCTGGTATTTTATAAGTCACTCTAAATTATAAAGTAATCGCCTATTTTTTAAGGCGGGCTTTACGTTCAACTGCTGTCATGAACGGAGGCGACTAGCAAACATACTTTACTGTAAATTTCATTTATTAACCATTAAATAAAATCCAAGGCCCAAGACCGGGAATCGAACCCAGTACCATAATTATATATATTAGCTTCGCAGGTCTCGCCTCTAACCGCTCGGCTACCGTGGCGCCTGTCACTCGAAATTATGTATAAACCCTAAACAATAACCCGCTTTACGTTTAATTGAAACGAATATTTAGTAATTTAGTAGCATTTCGATTGATTGAATTTTATTACGGAACTAGACTTTAGTTATAATGGGAAGGGTTTCACATTCTGCCGGTAATATATACACATTATTAGCTCATTTACAGCAAGAGAATTTAGAAAGAAAATTTTTTTTTTATCTTTTCCCTATAAGAAAGGCTAGAAATAATGCTAATAGAACAGTAAATAGATGGTTATTAGATAATTATATGTAGTGGGGAATAAATGCGCAGATAATGTGGTCGCATTCACAGTCCAGAGGAAGGTTATAGTTTGGCGGTCGGGCAGGTTATTGTAGAGCAATCCTTATCGGTGGCACCAGGTTTAGTATAATCGCAGCTTTCTCCCCTGATTAACACGCTGCCATTGTATGTGTGCATAGAACACATACTCCAGATTTCCATACTGGCTCGACAAAGCGTGGCTCCAGATAATCGCCTCGTGATAATGCCTCTAACTCACTCCCTTCTTACCAGTACTCTTAGATCTCTAAGTCCTTTAAACCAAGTATTGAGAGAGGGGAAAAAACACACACAAAATCCTATACCCCTACGACTATTTATCACTGCAATTATTACAATCAAAAAGATAAGTTTTTAAAAATTAAAGATAATTAAACATTAATAATAGTTGTTATTGTTGAGTAATCGCTTCAGGTAATAATGTAAGATTCAAATAGACTATTTTTTAGATTTTTAACAACTTTAAGAAAAATCAGGTTCTTTTGGAGGGTTACTTACCACCAACAGTACATAATAATGCACACCATTCATGTCTGTTTTTACTGTACCAATTTATAGCAACCATCTAGTTTTGAAAGGCGACTGAAGGCTAGCAAAGTTAAAGAAAGTTTGTCAATTAAATAATAAATGATTGAACTAAGAGAAATTAATCTGTGAATATAACACACAAGGTATCTCTTTCTAAAGTTAACAGGTTTATGGTGTATAATTGTTTGTTTGGATTTACTTTAAATTGTAATTCCTAGTTCTAGTAGCGTGGAAGACAGTTGGGTTACTGTTTTGTTTTGTTTGAAGACAATAATTGTCTAAAAATATAAGTCTAAACATAGAAGTTTCGGAGTTCGTTCCAATTAAAAGCTTACTAATTAGTAAGCATGTAACGAGACTCAATTCAATACTTGACAATTGAAAAGCGTTGATTCCTAGCTTATCTCACAATCAATGGTCGCCTTTTCTGTTCAGTGTTCTGAACCTGAGCTTCTTGCCTGCTACACCATGGTACATCCCTGTTTAACCAGTTAAAGTGATACAAAACGTAATTCCCGTCTAAAACTTCCAGAAACCAATACGTACGTACAAAATAACAATGTAAATTTCGAAAATCTCACCTAGTTAGAAGAACAAAAAGAGTAAGTTCTAACTCTTACTACCGCAAAGCAGATCATTGCGGAATTATGCAATTAAACTCAATCTAACCTTAAGGTTCAAGAGAAAAACACTACGTAAAAGTGGAAAACCTATCTAGACAGACATCGCAGAGAAATTTACTAGATAAAGTGAAGTACCAATCAATTTAATCAAAGGAAAATGTCAAAGCAAAAATTGAAAGAAATAGGAACTTGAATGAATCCTCGAAGTTAGTTTTCTACTGCTTTACTGAACTTGCACTTAAATAAGTCCTGTAATAATAAAAATAATATTAATTTCGTTAATGCATGTCGGTGAATGCATTTTTTTAAAAAGGTATCTTGAATTTTTTTGGCACCATTATTTTTATAACAATTTATTGGCGTTCTTTTAAAAAAAACCTGCATGAAAATAGTTTGATACTTACTAATACAGTCAACGTATGTTATATAACTATAATTAAAACTGTCCGGTAGGACAGTTGTATAAGGGTTGATATCAAATGAATTATAAACAATATTAATGCAGTAATATTACTTAAATGATATCATTTGTAATAATAAGTAATCGCCTATTTTTTCAGGCGGGGCTTAACGTCCAACTACCAAATTAGGCGTCATGGACGGAGGCGACTAGCAAACATACTTTACTGTAAATTTCTTTATATTAACCATTAAATAAAAATCCAAGGCCTAAAGACCGGGAATCGAACCCAGTACCACAATGCATATTAGCTTTGCAGGTCTCGCCTCTAACCGTTCAGCTACCGTGGCGCCTTCATTTGTAATAAAATTTGAATAAAACATATAACTGGCTGAAATTAGTGTGAATTACTTTCATTAAACATTCCATATTTTCTCACTTAATATTAGAAAACTTTAGAGGCATGCTTATGTTTCTGTTAATATTATTTAAGTGGTAGATCAGTGCATTCTAATTTTGGGGCAATTTAAAGGTGGTTTCCCCCTTAATATTGTGAAATTACTTATAACGATATCAATCTCTTACAATATTTATTAACTAATTTATTATACAATATATATATTGCCTTTGGGGCACTTATGTGTTGCTTATAGTACTCCATTATAATTAAGTGGATGGTAGATCTAATTCTACTTGTTTGGGGCTCTTTAGATGGCTTGAATTGTACCTTAATACCTAATTATTGTCTTCGTTGGTGTCAGGACATCAATTAAGTTGGTTGCACTTCAGAGGGCAGCCTATGGTTGCAGTTTCCTTAAATTTCCTCGTAGTAGATGAATGGCATACAGATCCGCACATAGAACTCTGTTAGGGTACAATACAGGTTTTGATGCTTAATGTAGCAGATCTCATCATATTGGGTAAATCGGTGCTCTCTACAGATTGACTTGAGACACTTCAGATGGACCCTAACTATGGCAATTGAAATTCTCATTCCTACAACAGTCTCCCCGTAGTACGGCAGTCAGAATCTACAATTCCCTTTAATCTAGTCTGGAATTGGTTTTGAAACAGGCCCATAATACAGAACATTAAAGCTCTCCGTCAATATGTATGTGTGTGAATATGTATGCATTTATTTATGTATATTTATGAGTGTGTGTTTGTGGAATATTGATAGAGTAAAAAGGTCGGGGTAGGTTATATATGTTATACAAACAGGTTAGGCACATGTAACCTGTTCAGGAGGATCAAATACCGTGATTGATAATGGAGCAATTAGGGCCTGGATGCCAGTTCGCGCCGATAAATCAACTGCTCTGGCACATATTGTCTATGTGGGTCCATTCCACTGCTCACTAGATTACAGCTTACACTAGATTATAGTTGCAGCTCAAGTAATTATAATAATAATTATGGTATTAATTGTATAATTTATGAAAATTTAAACTAATGTCCGAGTAATTAAATGAAATACTTTGCACTACATTTATATTGTAGCAAGCTCGTTTCAAAACAAAAAATGTTAATGAGACATTTAAAAAAAGAAAAAAAATGGTTTTGAAATAGCCGAGTGGTGTGTCTAAGACCTACCTACTGTTCCTCTTGTTTTAGAATGCTATAATATCTGAAAAAAATAGCCGGTTCAGGTAGAGATCAGTGAGTTGTCAGTCAAAACACAAATTGCGGGAGATTAGCAAGTGAATGTTAGCACGAGTAGATTTTTACAAGTTACATTTAGATACAATCTTTATTTATAAATTTAGAAAAAAATCATTTTTACTATAAATAGTAGCAGAATTGGGTAGCGTATTATAGGGTGTGTAAGGAACCGTTTGAAGAAGATGCTGTGCAGATTCTGCGACCCAATGTCCCAACCCCGCCATCGCAATAAGGGGGCCGCGGCTGTCCAGTCTATGGCATAAATTATAAGTTGGCCAACACAGGAGTTTACCAACTAGCTGTTTTTATGCAACCTGCTCCTGTGGCCATATTGCTGGTTCTCTTCGCTAAGTACAGCTTTCACAAAATAGTTTTTGGCCATTTTTTTAATTTCGCTTATTTCCTCTTGGAAGTGTAATGCGGTCAAATCAAAAATTGTTTCGAATTGGGTTTCTACAGAATGTACAATGTTTTGTGATAGCCTAAGAGTGTATTTGTAATAATGCAGCTGTTTTTAACCAGCTTATCTTGAGGACTAACTCAGATAACGTCACTAAATTGATACCAACTCATTTTAAACCATCCACATAAATTTGTTGGTTAAAGAATCTAAAAAGGCCTTAAGAATGTGTTTCCGCTTATATCGCGTAATTTCAGTTTATCTGCAGAAAATAAATTATTAATTTACAAAGTAATTGTCAGAAGATTTTGAAGTTATATCAACGAAAGTCGGTTCTTATCATAAAATACAAATTTTAAAACTACAATTATTCTAACATAATTTTTGTAAGGTTAGTGCTCTTTGGTACAAGTAGGGTTGCCAACTACCCTTTTTTTGGAAAGGACAGTCCTTTTTTAACACCTGGTTGTCCTTGTCCTTTCTTAAATTAGGAAAGGACGCCTTTTGTCCTTTTTTCAGATATTATTCACACAAATCTAATTTATGTTATTGTATTTTTTATTTAAGTTCTGACTTCCGAGACTTCTTCATTTGACGTGTTGTTTTTCTGTTCTAACTGAACTGAATAGGTCAACAGGTTATTTGATGTAACGATGTACAAAATGAAAAAATGGTACTGGATTTGATGATTCTGATCAATTATATTCTTATGGTAGGTGAATTCCTTTCATAATGGCGACGCTGTTTTGACCCCTATTTTTTTGTGCAATTAATAAGAAATTTCTGCATCAATGTTTAAAATAACCACTATGCATTGTATACCTTTCGAAAGGTGATTGTATGTAGATGTTTTTCATGAGTAGTGCACGTTTTAAACTTATATAATATTTTTGAGAAAAATGAAGTCGAAAGTTTTTGGAAAAAAATTAGAAACTTGCTAATTCTTAGGTTTGGGCCACAAAATGAAACACTTGACATTATTATTTTGAAATATCAATTAGCTTATTTAAAAGGAAATTTAACCTTCTTTCTAATGAGCTTATTGAAATTGCTTTAGCTTTAATAGTTTGAGAAATATAGACAACTGTTTGCTAAAAAGTAGTAGTACCTTGAAAAAAAAACATAGAATTAAAAATATCTATAAAACGGAGCCGAATCGTGCCATAGTTTATATAGAATTTTTTGTTGAAAATGATGCCCAGAATCGCCTCCCGAAGTAACCGGTATTCTTATGCTGAACACCCTGTATATTCCCGGGCCCCAAAATCCTGTAGACGGCCCTGAATGACCCTAACTTTTTTAGGGTGTCCTGTTTTGGAACTTAAAAGAGTTGGCAACCCTAGGTACAAGAGACAAATAAATAGATTTATTATATAATACCTTTGATCTACCAAAGATCAAAGAGTTTATTTGTGTAAGAGTAGTTATTCGAAAAATGAATCGACAATAACGTTCTATTTACTCAATAAATGCAGGTGATGACAATGTACAAACGGTTATAGGCAAGTACCGCGAAGCTATTATGGTACTGAATTCAACTCTCGATCTAAGACTTTGGATTTTATTTAAAGTTTTACATGAGAAAAGTAATAGAAGGCTGTGGAAGACAGTATTTAAGATTGGCAGATGAACTAAAATGAAAGAGTGTGGCACCAACTGGAGAAGAACAGTTCAAGGTAAACAATTATGGGAAAAACTGTGAGATGCCTTTGCCCAAAATTGGGACTAGTTTCCAAAAATAATGTAAAAATGAAAATTAAATAAAACAAATAAATGAAATGAAACAAAAATTTGGTTCAATCATGTTTGTTTGAATTAAAAAATATTTATTAAATATACGAGGGTCGTTTGAAAAGTCCGTGCAAAAATAAAAACTACTTAATTTTTTGGGGTAAACCTTTTTTATTTTTCAACATAGTCTTCTTTTAGGCTTATACACTTCGTCCAACGCTGCTCTAGTTTGTTGTTCCCTTCTGAATAATAGGATTTGTCCAAGTCTGAAAAATAGCCATTCGTTTCTGCAATCACCTCCTCGTTTGAATAAAATCTTTTTCCCGCCAGCCATTTCTTCATATTCGGGAACAAATAGTAGTCCGAGGGAGCCAAGTCTGGAGAATAGGGGGGATGTGAAACGAGTTGGAACCCTATTTCCATTAATTTTGCGACCACAACTGTTGAGGTGGTGCGTTGTCGTGATGGAAAAAGACTTTTTTGTGGGCCAATCGTGGGCGTTTTTCTTGCAGCTCGGTTTTCAAACGGTTCAATAACGATGAATAATATGCACCTGTAATAGTTTTACCCTTTTCCAGATAGTCGATGAGGATTATTCCTTGCGAATCCCAAAAGACAGTCGCCATAATCTTTCCGGCCGAAGGAACGGTCTTCGCCTTTTTTGGCGCAGATTCCCCCTTGGTAACCCATTGTTTAGATTGTTCTTTGGTCTCAGGAGTGTAGTGATGTATCCATGTTTCATCCGACGAAACGACGCTTAAAGTCCTGCGGATTCTTCTGAAACAGCTGCAAACCGTCCTTACACGATTTCGTTTTTGGTCAAGCGTGAGCAATCGCGGCACCCATCTTGCGGATAGCTTTGTCATGTCCAAATGTTGATGCAAAGTATTATGTACCCGTTCATTCGAGATGCCCACAGCACTAGCAATCTCACGCACCTTCACTCTTCTGTCATCCATCACCATATCATGGATTTTATCAATGATTTCTGGAGTAGTAACCTCAACAGGGCGTCCAGAACGTTCAGCGTCACTTGTGCCCATATGGCCACTCCGAAAATTTTGAAACCACTTATAAACTGTTCTAATCGAAGGTGCAGAGTCACCATAATGTTTATCAAGCTTCTCTTTAGTCTCCTGAGGCGTTTTGCTTTTCATAAAGTAGTGTTTAATCAACACACGAAATTCTTTTTCGTCCATTTTTTGTAAATCACTCGACTTCCTCGATTCAAACGAATGCCAAACACAAAGAAATAGACCGATCTGGCTGAAACTTGGTGTGTGTTCTTCCAAGAGATGCTACTAACTAAACATAACCTCGATACGCGCCAGTGGTGCTATCTCTCTGACTTTGCACGGACTTTTCAAACGACCCTCGTACGGTATGGAAATAAAGGATTATTTATTTATTATTATTTTTATTTCTTTTGAGAAAAATATATAGGAAAGTATGTTTCGCTATTCGCCTCCGTCCAGAGTTATGTTACGTAATTAAGAACAACAGAGCCTTTTAAAAAAAATTATTCAACAAAGCAAAACGTACATTGCGATAGCTCAGGAATATAAGGAGAGTTGTTACAGAAAAATGAGAGATTTTATTATAATATTCTGTAGAATCAGCTTTTTCAATACTACAGTAGCATGAGAACAATGCTGTAACTCCTCCATCGGCAAGATTGAGGCTGTCCTCAGCCTTCAAACAGATAGCATATTGGTAGCGTTAATGTTCTTCAGCGGCAGTTCAAGTCTTGAATTGGACAATTTGCTTTGTTTGTCATCAGGTAACTAAAAATTAATGATTTTCCTAGTTAAAAACCTTTTATTCTTATTATATTATCTATTTCCCGATGGAAACAGAATTATAGTAAAGTGTGCGCATGTTTAAAGAACTCTATTTGCAGAGAGAATAGGTTATATTTTAGAAGGTTGCCAGATGTGTTTGCATTTTTAGAAGCTTAGTTTGGGTACGTATGTGTTTTTCTTTTTTGTAATCGATAATGCGGAATGTAGAGGGAGTAATTCACCCAAACGCGATTAAGGGTATCCCCAGTTTAGATGAGTTGTGACAAGTAGCTGCTGGGAGGCCCTGTGCTGTCTAAAATTTAAGAAGATGTATCGCTCAGTTTGGTATGTTCCGTCCCACTGTCAGCTCACCACCGTCCTAGCTAACATTTTATTTCAGACATTAACAGATTTTTTTCCATTCACTAACCAGTTACTGTGCCCACCTTTCATTTAATTAATTTTTTGCCATGCATTGGTACAATCTTCGAAACCTACTTGCATTCTTTAGCAACGTTAAGGCGAAACCCTATAGCCCCTTTCTTGTTCCAAACATTTAAGAAAATAGTCTTCAAATTTGTGAGGGCACTACCTTCGTGCAACATCTGCCATTTGCCAGCTGTCTAAATCTTGGAAATTCCAATATTAAATTAAAATATTGTCTTAAAGTAAATGATAACTTCGAACGAGTACACATTACAATATGAATTCCTCTAGCTTTGCTACAAACTTGCCTCGCTACACTTATTATTATTATTGTTACTGTTCATTACTTTTTGGTGACTGAATCATAGTTTCAATAGGATGAAAAATTAATGCCAGTTTCAGTCATGACAAACTTTATTATGCCGAGCTTTCGACCTAGGGACTAGGGTCATCTTCAGCGCCAATTTTGCAAAGTTTACTATGTTTTATACATCATTGGTTGGTGTGTCTTCTGTCTTGTCTGTTCATGGACTGAATGGACTGATTGACATTAAGTCCATGAACAGACAAGACACAAGACACACCAACCAATGATGTATAAAACATTGTAAACTTTGTAATTTGGCGCTGAAGATGACCCTAGTTTCTAGGTCGAAAGCTCGGCATAATAAAGTTTGTCATGACTGAAAATGGCATTAATTTTTCATCCTATTATTATTATTATTATAACTGTTAGATACAAGTAATTATTTACAAATGTTTACTCTAGAGCACTCTTTTATTTATTATTGGTTTGATGAACCTTTAATTTCATATGATTTTAGTTATTTACATTTATTATTAATGCAGTTAATGTATAAGGGTTGACCATCAAAAACTGCACGAAAAAGTGTAACGTTGAAAAACACCCAACTTTGACAATTTTTTTCTATTTTTCTATAAAAGATAAAATTCCCAAATTTTCTTTAAATCTTACTCCAAATTCTCCTTTATAACTATAATTTTTTTGCAACCACCCAGATCTAATAGGTTTCGAGAAAAAAGTTGCCGAAAATGAGCAAAAACGGCTTTTTCAAAAAATGTTCTTGTTCTTGTTCTTCTTCTTCTTCTTGTTGTTGTTCTTGTTGTTACCTTTTTTGTAAACAACGTAGCGCCTAAACGCGTAAACCGATTTTCATGAATGAGGTGTCATTCGATTCGGAACTTTATGTAGATGTGCCTTTTGGGGGTCTCGGCCCTGTACATCGAATGGGAGAGGAGTTAGCCCCCTTTATGTAAGGCCCCCTCCAAAATTATTATTACTAATTACTCTGTAAATCTTGGCCCTATTTTGATAAAATTTGGTAGGATGATAGGGTTAGGGCTCCCCTACCTAACAATAAAGCGACGATCTGCTCTTACACTTGTTAAGGGGAAGTATAGCAATCGTTTCAAATTATCGACACGTGAACCGATTTTCATGAATGGAGTGTCAATCGAATCGAAATTTTGTACAGATTTGTACTTTAAAAGTCTCGACGCTATGCCTCATAAGGAGGGGAGTTTGCCCCACCCAAATAAGGCCCTTTCTAAAACTATTATTACCAATATTTCTACAAAGCTTAACCCGATTTTGATAAAATTTAGCACGAAGAAGTGATTAAAGCTCCTCTACGTGGCTGTGAAGTGCCATCATGCTCTTACACCTACTAAGAGGAAGTACTGCAATCGTTAAAATTATCAATGAGTGAACCGATTTACATCAATGAATTGTCGTTCGATTCAAAATCTTTGCCTTTTAGAAAGAAGTACTGTAATCGCAGTTTATTTTTCTTGCTCCTCTTAAAAGGAAGTACTGAAATCGCAGTTTAATTTTGCTATTTACGTACAAATACCTTCCTATTTTATATAAAAAGGCTTTCTCAAAAAAATTGTTATTGAGGATGGTTTGGGGACCGCAACTATAACCATTCTTTAAAAAGATCTCTCCAGTGGTAGTTACGGTTCCGATTTAACACCTTATCAGGTTATAATGATAGAATAGCTTATTCCAAATTTTAAAAAAATCCAATCTGTAAAGCAGATATGTAACTTTGCTAATAGACAAAAAGGAAAATCTGTCCAAAAGGTACAAAAATCTCCTTAACAAAAACTTACAGTTTAAAAAGTTAAGTATAAGGGTTGATTAAACGCCAAAAGGTACACAAATCAGCAAGTACCCAACATTTCATTAATACTTCATTGATATTATTTAAGTAATTTTACCGCATTAATTTTCATTAATATTTTTTAAGAATTTATTAGATGTCACATACCCTTATGCTGGCCAGTTCATTCATAATAGTTATAATTGTGATAAAATGTATATTATATCTTCGTATAAATAGGTACTTTATTTTAACTCTATTCCAAATTATTCTTCTGATTCTAAAGTTGTCACATATACATGCATGTTAAATTAGAAAAAGACAAATTTAGAGTCGGCTACTGTTTAAATTTGAATCACGGAGGATTTAAAGCAATATTTCAGTCTTGAATTCGTCTTACCGAAATATTCGTGAGGACAAATAACACACAGTTAATAACAAGTAGATTATTCAACATTATTTATTCATTTCTCAATTGTAATTTAATTTAGTTCCCCTAATTTTACTTATGGTAAAATACTGGAATAATTAGCTGTCCTAAAAATATGCATATCTTATTTATTTTATATTACATATACACAACATTGTGGGAAGAACACCTAGATTGAGAATGTAATTGAAGAAAACTATATTATTTGCGATAAAGCCAGATAATTATTACCTATTATTATAAACGTTTGACTACTTCATACAATAACAATTACTTTAATCGCAGAATGAACTTAAACCGACGATTTTTATTTAAAAATAAAAATAAATAAAATCATTGATGTATGTTGGTGTAAGCAATTTTTAAAAAAGTTTATGAATTTTGTAGCCTCATATTTTTTAATTTTTTATAACGTTTTCTTTTTCACCTGTAATCAATAGTTTGATTATTATAGATAAATAGATATTACAGTCAATCTAAGTTAAATGGTGTGCTACTTGAACAAATATTTTGTAGATGAAAATGGCCAGCATAAGGGTATGTGACATCTAATAAATTCTTAAAAAATATTAATGAAAATTAATGCGGTAAAATTACTTAAATAATATCAATGAAGTATTAATGAAATGTTGGGTACTTGCTGATTTGTGTACCTTTTGGCGTTTAATCAACCCTTATACTTAACTTTTTAAACTGTAAGTTTTTGTTAAGGAGATTATTAATGCAGTTAATATTGTTTTGTTGGAAGATTTATTATTATTATTATTATTATTAATATTATTGTCACGTCCTTGGGTGGCACCAAAATAAAGTAACCGAATTTGAACTTGCAATTACCAATTCCAATATACCAATTAGACCAATTTATAAAAACCATTTTTTTATGCTCAAAATGGATATTTATATTTGAATACACAATCGAAAATCTGTTTGATTACGATAACTTTATTCACTTGGAGAAATTAAAAAACGCTTACGATATAGGTCCATGCACTTTAATTTTGACGATAATTTTTCTCGCAAAACACAATACACTGGCCATAAGTATTTAGCAAAAGGGTAAACAGCAAGAATTAGATGATACTTAGAAAGATGGATTGGTCTAGTCGCAGATCTTGATATAGGTAGTTTTGTAGTAAATGTTACGAGGTTTAATGTTTCGATTTATTTCCTCAGTGGAGATAGAGGGACTAAGGTCTGTATGAGCAGGCCGCGTTATTTCTTGATGGAAAGCAATTTCTGTAAGGTTCTTACGGTGAATGGGCCGGACCAGACTTCCGGCCGTACAGCGTATTACATCTAAGTATCTTAGAGGACCTCTCCAGTCCATTCCGTTGGCCAATATATCCATTCCATATCTATTTAGGATCTCACTAATTGATTCTACAATATTACTATTTAATTCTTAAACTTCTAACACGAACATATTCAATTACAAGGAATTTTTTACTTTAAATAAAATAAACTTGTGTGAACACACACTATTTTGCTTACTAAAATTAAATTTTTCAAAAATTAAATTTTTACTTAAGCCCTTTCAAAAGAAAAGGTATTTACGGATTTACAAATGTTTTAATTTCTGTTTTTACCAGAAATACATTATTTTGGTGTTCTTTGTGTACTAAAGAAAACAAAAACTTAATTTTTACAAATTAATCTCATTTCAAGTGTGAATTTTTCTCACAGCAGACAGTGTTGTCTCGTCCCATCCTATCAATCGCCCGGACAGTCAAACTGAAAGAATCTTCTAGCTATAGGAAAAATCTATTGTTAGCCTGGGACTCATATTCAGTACTTCCGCCAACTGAGTTCAGTTTAGCCAAGGCCTTTCCTAAATTTTGTGATACAATGGGTCACGGCTGAAAGTTATTAGCTGAAACAAGACTGATTTAGTTTGAATGGAAACTACGTTAGGTGACATGTTGTTTATTACTGGCGATTTCTATTCACAGACCTTGTGTACATAACTGATATTGAATTCAACAAATCAAACCCATATTCAATGCGTGTTCGCTTATTGGCTCAAATAATAAAGCTTGCATATTTGATGCATAGGAGTAATATGCTTGTACATAATAAAGCTATAAGCTATTGTGTTATTTTGAACTCTGGTTAGATTGAGTAGAAATCTCTAAGCAATCCTTACCAACTTCTCACTCAATTTTGGCAAACAATCGCAAGAGTTTTGACTGGTTTGAAGACACACATAACTTTCTTTTACACCGATTCCCAAAAACTGCTCACCTATTTCATTTTATTCAAATATTGAATCAAAAATCAAAATCTATGTAGGACTTGCTCCTATTTTACAGTCTGTGAAACCTAATAACGGTAAAGTAAATCTATGCTCCCTTCACATACAACTATCAAACATGAAATACGAGGTCTGTAAATTAAGTAATGAGACTGATTTTTTTAAAAAAATTTCATTCCAAAAGAATAACAATTCTATATTGACAACTTCAAAATAACTTCCTTCTGAAGCCACATAGAGCTGGAGACGTTTCTTCCACTCCTCATAGCAGTGCTCGAACTCCGAAGTTTTTCAAAAACCATAAAGAGTTTCAACCTCAAGGTCAAACGGTCAATCAACACTTTTACCGAGGAGGTTCTTGAAAAAAACTTCGAAAAAGGAGACCAAACATCAAGAACAAGTGGGTGTTGCATCACGATAATGCTCCAATGTCATACAGCAATTTCAATAAACCAGAGTTTTTGGCCAGTAATAACATTCCTGTGGCTCCTCGCCTGACTTGAGTCCTTTTGTGACTTTTTTCTCTTCCCGAAGTTGAAAAATCACCTCAAGGGAACTCATTTTGGGACAGTCGAAAACATTCAAACGACTGTAACTGACCAGCTGAAGGCTATTCCTGTATCGGAGTTCGAGCACTGCTATGAGGAGTGGAAGAAACGTCTCCAGTGCTGTGTGGCTTTAGAACGAAGTTATTTTGAAGGTGACAATATAAAATTGTAATTCTTTTTGAATAAAAAAATTTAAAAAAATCAGTCTCATTACTTAATTTACAGACCTCGTATAAATACAAGTTAACATAAATTTGGAAAACGCTAAAGAAACACTTCGAACTTTTGGAATTACGGTTAGACAAAGTTCATGTTCGGATGACCTGAAAATTTGTAAAAAAAACAACTCAATTTTTCAATATGGATGAAGTAGAAATGTGTAAAATATTTTTAAATTACTTACATACTGGCAAAAAAATATAGAAATACTTTAATAATTGATATATGTACTTATTTAGCTGATATATCATTTATAAATTGAGGCAAGAGTATGTAAAAAAACATGGGGCATGTATGTTTGTGTCAAGTCATATTTAGGGCGTTCAGGGACAACAGACTTGGCGGAGAGCTTTATAAATTGTGCTGCCTCACTAAGTCCCCAGCCTATCTCTAGCACTATTAGGCAGAGTGCAGCCTCACATACACACAAGTCTATACTACATTACACAAGTGGAGTCACTTGTTAACACATTCATTATCTCAACAGACACACCTATACACAAACAAACCTAAGCTCTGTGTTTTTATTGTCCCTTACTCTCCACATTCACTCTACTACCTCGTACTGTAATTTCATAAATTTAAACATATTATCCTCTCTACAAATACTCTGTTCAAAAAAAATGAATTAAAAATAAAAGTTTCAAATTTAAGTGGTTGACTAAAATGTGTGTTAAGTACGAGTATACAGCAGGTTTAAGCAAAATCGTTCGATTCACTGGTGTAATCTGAATACCTCAAGAATTTGACCTAAAACAAGGCATGCAATTTACAAGAATGTAAAGCAAAGCGTTGACTACACTGTTCTGGTGGAGCTCAGAAAGAAGGAAGAAGTCAACAGTAGGGGAATAGCTTTTCCCGGACGTTGGCGAAAAATTTTTCTGGATAACCAGAAGAAACGAAAAAGGTACCTTCGAATAAGAAAATGGTATTCTGAAAGGAAACTGCAGACTCTGTATTATACAGGGTGATCCATTTAAAACGCACCAATTGCTAATAACTTTTTAGGAAAGCGGAATTTCGAAAAAAAAAACCCACGAAGTAAACTATATGTTTTTTTTGGGGTCTAGTTTTTTTCAAATTTTCCAACTCCGATGCTTTATCTTTACTTTTGGCGGAGTTACGGCAAAAAACCTGATTGGGGTTTCATAAGGACCACTGGTTTTGACAATGATTTTGAAAACTACATAGAAAACTATGAAAAATGACGTTAACCCCGTTTCGATATCCCTAATATTTGTCGAGATATTTAAGATCAAAGTTACAATTTTATCTATTCGTGAACGGTTTTCAATATTAATTTTACACCAGAAATACGCGTTTTGGGAGGTCCTCTGACTGCAAAAATTGTTATTTGTGACGCAAAGAAATGTAGTGTAATGTAATGGTTGTGGGTGAATCAGGATAAATTGGTTTTATCATCAAATAAAAGCAATCATCACACCATTTTAATGCATCCTGTATGCAAAACTATACATAAAAAAACATATAGTTTACTTCGTGGGTTTTTTCAAAATTCCGCTTTCCTAAAAAGCTTATTAGCGATTGGTGCGTTTTAAATGGATCACCCTGTATATAAAAAAAGCTGGGCCTACAACTTTAAATAGAGAACCTGTAGATTCTGTAGAGAATTGAGGAGGGGCCATCATTTGAGAAAGCATTGCAGGCCTTGGTAACTAGGTAGGTGTTAGAAGAGTAAGATGGCCTCTTGGAAATCGTATAGATATCCAAGACTCGTCACCAGTAATGACACGAGTGAAAAATCACCTCAAGGGAACTCATTTTGGGGACAGTCGAAAACATTCAAACGGCTGTAACCGACCAGGCTATTCCAGTATCAGAGTTCGAGCACTGCAATGCGGAGTGGAAGAAACGTCTCCAGCGCGGTTTGGCTTCAGAAGGAAGTTATTTTGAAGATGACAATATAGAATTGTAATTCTTTTTGAGTAAAAAAAAATCAGTCTCATTACTTAATTTACAGACCTCGTACTTCACTACCAATCTCTCATATTAAACATTTAATAAAATCCAACGCCTAGACCGGGAATCAAACCTACTAAACCAACAATACATCTTAGCTTTGCGGGTCTAGCCTATAACCGCTCTGCTTCAATGGCGTCAACTTCTGGATATACGAGGGTCGTTTGAAAAGTCCGTGCAAAGTCAGAGAGATAGCACCACTGGCGCGTATCGAGGTTATGTTTAGTTAGTAGCATCTCTTGGAAGAACACACACCAAGTTTCAGCCAGATCGGTCTATTTCTTTGTGTTTGGCATTCGTTTGAATCGAGGAAGTCGAGTGATTTTCAAAAAATGGACGAAAAAGAATTTCGTGTGTTGATTAAACACTACTTTATGAAAGGCAAAACGCCTCATGAGACTAAAGAGAAGCTTGATAAACATTATGGTGACTCTGCACCTTCGATTAGAACAGTTTATAAGTGGTTTCAAAATTTTCGGAGTGTCCATATGGGCACAAGTGACGCTGAACGTTCTGGACGCCCTGTTGAGGTTACTACTCCAGAAATCATTGATAAAATCCATGATATGGTGATGGATGGCAGAAGAGTGAAGGTGCGTGAGATTGCTAGTGCTGTGGGCATCTCGAATGAACGGGTACATAATATTTTGCATCAACATTTGGACATGACAAAGCTATCCGCAAGATGGGTGCCGCGATTGCTCACGCTAGACCAAAAACGAAATCGTGTGAAGTGTTGCAAGGACGGTTTGCAGCTGTTCCAGAAGAATCCGCAGGACTTTAAGCGTCGTTTCGTCACTGTGGATGAAACATGGATACATCACTACACTGCTGAGACCAAAGAACAATCTAAACAATGGGTTACCAAGGGGGAATCTGCGCCAAAAAAGGCGAAGACCGTTCCTTCGGCCGGAAAGATTATGGCGACTGTCTTTTGGGATTCGCAAGGAATAATCCTCATCGACTATCTGGAAAAGGGTAAAACTATTACAGGTGCATATTATTCATCGTTATTGAACCGTTTGAAAACCGAGCTGCAAGAAAAACGCCCACGATTGGCCCACAAAAAAGTCTTTTTCCATCACGACAACGCACCACCTCAACAGTTGTGGTCGCAAAATTAATGGAAATAGGGTTCCAACTCGTTTCACATCCCCCCTATTCTCCAGACTTGGCTCCCTCGGACTACTATTTGTTCCCCAATATGAAGAAATGGCTGGCGGGAAAAAGATTTTATTCAAACGAGGAGGTGAATTACAGAAACGAATGGCTATTTTTCAGACTTGGACAAATCCTATTATTCGGAAGGGATCAACAAACTAGAGCAGCGTTGGACGAAGTGTATAAGCCTAAAAGGAGACTATGTTGAAAAATATAAAAGGTTTACCCCAAAAAATTAAGTAGTTTTTATTTTTGCACGGACTTTTCAAACGACCCTCGTATTTCAATTTTTTTCATTTAATTGCAACTGGGAAAATAATTTTTCTCAATAATTATTTATCGTCTTAAATGTACGCAAGGTGTGTATTAAAAAATAAATCAGTTCCAGTAAAAGTTCTATGTATAAAATGTAACGCGATCGTATAACGACTTATCAAGACTGTAAGGAAGTAAAAAGTAATCACACAAATACCGACCATTTACATTTGAAATCACAAAGTGAGGAAATGGTTTGAAGTATTCCAAATCTATATATTTAGGAGAAATTTGTAAATATATGCTATATATGTGGTTAGGTTAATGACCATGTTTGAAAAAAAAAAGAAGCACAAAGTGAGTTTGGTTGGTTTCATATCCTGTCAGGTTGGCAAACATGACCATCCTTCCACCCACAATCACCTCTTCGGTGTATATTCTGCTTCGGTATCAACTGCCTCTCTCTTTTTTTTTTTTATTTTTACATTTCCCGAGTTTTATTTTCTTTTAATGCTATCTCCCTTTTAGAACTCTGAGCAGAGCCTAACTCCATGGCGTGTGTACCTTTCGGCAATTACAAGTCCTCTGAGAAAGTAACGTAAACTTCTCTCTAAATTACTATAAACCAAAAAAAATAATAATTCAAAAAACATTTCATTTCTTAATTAAAATTGAAATTCAAACTTCTTAATAAAATATTGTTAATTTTATTCAGCATTTACGCACATAATCACATAAATATTTTATGTTCCTTTGTCTGCCCAAATTTATTAACTACAATCTATTTAATTAATTTATAAGAGTGGCAGTGGATTTTGTCTCTATAAAATGAAAGATAAAAAATGTTTACAGGGCACTTTTTAAGTGAAATTATGAGTAAAAAAGCAAATATTTCATTGTTGATAAAACAAAAACTTACATCTGTTGTTCGATAAAAACTTACTCCTGTAGTTGTATAGGGTAAAGTAGGGTGAGATGGCCACCATTTTATTTGGAGGGTGCCTGCAAATTTTTGGTAAAGGCTAGGCTTACTTTATTATTATTTTTGGAAACCTCATACGCTCACAAACATAAGATAAGGAAAAAATTTCAGAAAAAATGCTAAGGGAAACATTTTTTTATTCTTACCAAAAAAAAAAATAGCAGTTGGCCATCTATCCCCACTGGGTTGGGTGAGTTGGCCAATGTAACTTGGGAGAGTTGGCCACATACTGTAAATGATACTGCGCTAGTAAAACACAGGAAACAATAAATGGTTACTTAATGTTTATACAGGGTGTTCATTTTAAGACGGCTCAAATGCATTTTATGCTAAAACGGTTGTTCTGAGCGAAAAATGGTAGAGGAAAAATTTGTTGCCCGTCACCTCTAGTTTCAGAATATGTGACTTGATTTTAGATTCCTGCACGCATACGCGGCTGACGCGCAACCAAAAGTGAGGATTTGCAGTTGACCCCCATTTTCATATACACAGTTTTAAAGAGTATAAAAAGTAATGAAAGAAACCGGAAACCGCAATTCGATATTTTCAAAATTAAAGATGCTAGGCCATTTCAAAATCTGGTATTTTTAATCATATTTCAATTTTTTTAACTTGTTATCAAAGAGAAAGAAGAGCACGCGATAGGTCATTTTTATGTATTTTTTCATCCCCTTTCTACTAAAAATATTGCCAAGGCCGTAAAGCTATTATTTTTCTTAATATCGGGAAATAAGTCGTTTTCTGAGTGATTCTTCTAAGAAAAATCAAATGTTAAGAGCTTTAGATGTTCTCAAACATACACAAAATGGCTAAAAATTAATTTTACATCTGTTACAAACAAGAAGGTTTAATAATTATTTGGTAGTTTTGGGAGAGTTGCGTTTAATTACCAAAAAAATTGGAAACCTCCTGCCACATATTTAAGTAATCAATATCTTTCATGTAAAGGATCAAACTTATTCCTTAATTTATCAAATAATGCACTTTACTCAACTTGTGAAGCATGTACTGTGCCTTCAAAGGTGCCTCTTCAGATACAGAGAGCAGTTGATAACCTCCTGGCTAACCTGGCTTGCGAGTCTGAAGAGGCACCTTGTAATATCCAGGCCCTGAAGAAGGCAATATATTTGTCGAAACGTTGGCCAAAAAGACGAGTTTTTGTTTTTATTTGACCGATTCCTCGCCAATTCTAAATCCTTACTTTAGTAATTTACGGTCACGAAACCAATATATTCAAAAAAAAAAATAAAAATAAAAAAGTAAAAATAATTGGCCATCTATCCCTACTGTTGGTATGGCCATCTGTCCCGAATGCTAGAGAGAGATGGCCAATATGATAAACATAACTCAACGCGTACTTTTTGACAGTTTTAGAAGTTAGGATTCATTAATGTATACTGTACTTTCCTAATATGTAAAAAACAACACTAAAATTTCGACAAATACATTCGCTGCAGCTTGCAGTATGTAACTATCATAAAATTCTGCACGATCACCGACTTCCTTAAACAAGTGATATGAGAATGTAAAAATTGAATAAAATTTTGAGAAGGAATGGAGAATGACGCCATATTTGGTGTGGAAGATGTTGACAGACCGAAATGCCCTGCAGCTCTGCAACACTGAGCAAATACTGGCTACAGACTATAGCCGGGCTTGGCACTCGGATCACGTCTTCGGGCCGGCCAAAAGCTAGCTTCCTCTCGTACACCAATTCCGCATGATTTGATTTCATATTGTTTGGATATTATCAATGTTTTGCTGGGCCTCACCCGCTTTTTCCTGCTTTTTTTTTTTTTGAGGACAAGTATTAAGAGCCCGCCAAATCTGCTGAACCAAGATGTGTGGACAGAACTGTTGTTGGCAAAAAACTAATGCCAGATCTAGACGTAGACGAAGCCTAAGTAGACAATTAAAGCCGACAACAATCATAACCCTTCGGCTAACTACTAACTACTGTACTACTCTCTACCCACGCACTAGACAAATTGAATCCCGGAACATGATGAGAAATCACCATTACCCCATTACTTCCACGCGAATCGAAGATCAGTGAACACAATAAACTCCTTCTTTTCCAACTGAGCTCATCAGCTCATCTATGGTTTCTTCTCTTTTGACGTGGTGTATAAGACCATCATCCCACAGTACCAAGTTTAAAATATCTGAGAAATCTCAAGAGATACTAGAGTTACAAGTTTCCGTCCATAAAGGTGTACGTGAACATATCAGGACCCACTAAATCTCAGAGATACCAGAATCTATACGATTTCCAAGAGGCCATCTTGCTCTTCTAACACCTACCTACTTGCCAAGGCCTGCAAATCTTTCTCAAATGATAGCCCCCCTCAATTCTCTACAGAATCTACAGGTTTCCTCGTACGTTTGCTAGTCACGTTCCTCCATGACATCTAATTGATAGTTGGCGCTATAACGTGAATGCAACGTCAGAAACAGGAAATGTGTATCGAGCATTATTAAGAGAGCGTTGGTACTTATGGTGGAAATAAAAACAGCATGTATGGAATATTTTGCTAGTAAATATTAGCTTGAAAGTATGGGATTGCAGGCTCACAAGTTTAAGTTATGGTGAATGATTGCATTTACATCAGGCAATAAACAAACCTCTTTTATTTTGGCAGGCTGCAGTGCCTTAAAGGACATGACCCATCCTGCGCTCCAAAAAAAATTGGTGAAAACCCCTATAATTTATAGAATATGCAAACTAAGTAACAGCAATTCAATTTAAAACACCCAATTAATTCATCTACATCTTCACCAATTCACATCCTCTATAACTTTGAATATAAAATAATTCGATTTAATTTAAAAATATTTTCAAATCCATCATACATGGCCTTTATGACCCACAATCACAAATACATTAACACAAATGTAAAAAATATATGAATTAGGCATGTTAATAAAAAATGCATTAACAATACCTGGCTAGCCATATAACCTCTTTCCATTTTATCATTTTATACAGTTGGCAGCAATGGGGAGTTTAACCCGATGTATTTTTATTTATAGATTTAGGAAAACATGCTTCAAACTGAGTAAAAACTGGAGTTGCTAGCGTTTTTTATTTATTTATATGGCATCGTTTTTAAAATGAGTCGACGTGAATAAAAAAATAAAAAAGTGCAAGAGTAATAACTTAAACTAATGACGGTATCACCGGAAACATAGATTATGTTTGATCGTTTGGAGAAGAAGTTGAAGAACAATCTCCACGCTAAGGCAATTCTTCTTCGGGCTTTACATAGGTACACCAAGCAAAAATAACACGGACTAGAACAGAACTGGCTAGTGATTTCATTTTTTAAAGTAAAGTAATTGCCTATTTTTTTCTGGCAGGCTTTACGTCCAACTACCAATTAGATGTAATGGAGGAAGGCGATTAGTAAACATACTTTATACTACAAAATTCTCATATTAACCATTAAATAAAATCCAAAGCCTAAGACCTGGGAATCGAACCCAGTACCACAATACATACAGTCGAGCCTCCCATAAAGGACATTTCGACTAGCGACCACCTCCATTTACGGACAGTTTTTGGATTTCCCCGTTTTACCCCTATACACTTTCTATATAAAAGAACCTCCGTCTAACGGACACTCTACATAGCGACCGCGGACATTGATTTTGGGAAACGGATTATTATGTTTCACCTCCCATCAACGACCACCTTATTATTAAAAGTTCGTTTGACGCGGTGATCAAAATAATTATCCCCTCTCAAGTTTTTTTTTTTTTTTTCTGGTTTTTCCTAAAGTTTCCTATATAAGCTCCATACATCTTGTACCATTTTAATCATTTTTCAATATTACTTTGGACTAACAATATTATTTTTTCCGATATGTCTCTCAAACGAAAGTGGTTAACTCTAGAAGAGAAAATAAATGTGTTGGAAGATTTTGTAAAAACCAAATCGAGCCATCGTCAACTTGCCGAAAGGTTTCTTCTATTTTTCAAATAATAGATGGTAGTATGATGATAATTTTACCATAAATTATTATTGTTATGAATAAATGTGATGATTATTATAAAAATTATTAAATAAGTCAATAATATGTAGTTTTTTGGATAATTAAGAACAATTTTATGCATATCATACAGCTAAATAATTATGCAATTATGCACGTTTTTAAATCTATTAATAATAAACAATTTTTAAATAGATGTTTGGAAAAAAAAACCCATATTTTTTCATTATGAAACTTGCCTACCTCCTTCTAACGGCCACCTCCAAACAGCGGCCACTTTGCTTTCCCACGCCAGTGTCCGTTATTGAGAGGTTCGACTGCATTAGCTTTACAGGTCTCGGCCTCTTAACAGGCTCGGCTACCGTAGCGCCTGATTTTATTTTGTTTTAATTACAAAGTAGCTTGATGCGTAAGATGATGTAGATCAAATAATATGTTATAGCCATACTAAGATAAACATATGAGTTTCATGATTAGTTTGTATATTATTAAGTTTCATTTTACATCAGAAACGTTTCGAACTCGGTCATGCTTTAGTTATTCGCATTCTGTGAAAATAAGAGTAATAGGTTTTACTTAGCAGATCATTCACCCTTTAACAGGCAAATTTCGTCTTTTGATATATTTTTGCCTGGACTGAATTGTTACAATGCGTGTTATCTATTGACTCCTATCTTTTATGATAACCATTTTACAGATCCATCTTTTTATTCATTAAAATAATGAAATTAGCCATTCAGATAAACACGCAGCACAAGGCCTTGGCAGTATTTGATAAACCCTATTTTTAGATAGAGATTAAAGAAATTAATAAGTGTACCATAGATAGTCGAGACCTGTTGAAGAGAGAATGATCTCCAAACCTATTAAAGTTATACCAATAAAGACGCCGTAGTGCGCCTTTGGACATATGGAAGGAAATTCAATGAGTTCGCAAGTAAAGCCAGAAAAGTAATGTTAAAGAATTAAGTGAGTGGTGTAACCGACTGCCTACTTACACGGCCCGCTTATTGCGAATATTTTTATTCAATTTTTTTCAATTTAGCACTTGGAAGCAACGCTGGGGGCTTTTTGTTTAATTTGTGCGGAGTGTACTCGGTGTGTGGTGGAAGTGAGGAGGAGATATACCAAGAACACGAACATAACAGTTGTTAGAAGTACGATAAAACAGCAAGGTTGGCAACACTTCCTCCTTTCCCGGCCAGCCAAGTGTTGCTGTATATCCCTTCTGCCCCGCCTAATTCTTTGGGGGGGGGGGGCTAGAGTGGCAACCGGCTCGGTCAAGCCAGAACTGGGCAATAACTTTCAAGTAGTGGAACAGGCAACCAGAGGCGGCCAGGGGGTGCCAACTAAATGAGGATGCTTGTACTAAAGCAGTCGTTTTCTGTTCAAGAGAAGGGTGGCTAGCCTGTACTCCCCACTGCCACACCAATTCCCAGCCATAGTTAGTACTTTAGCATAATTACAAACATTTTTACTAACTCTTGCTGCAAGATCCCTCCGTAAACATTTCTAGTAATAATAGTAATAGCAAATAATTATTATTATTTCTATAATTATTTACTTTAAAAACACAAAAATTAAAGCGCGTAAAAGTGGGAGAGACCGAACCTATATAAGTGAACTAATGATGGTTTATGTCATTGAAGATAGTAACTTTAGTTCGCAGTATCAGCAACTATTATCACTGAAAAATTGCTATCTATATCAGTTATAGAGCAAAGTTTTCTCTAACATTCGGTAAAGGATTCATTAAAATCGAAACAATGCGAAGAGAGATATAGAGGTTTGAAATTTGAACCACTTGCGAAACCTCCAAAATTTAACCTTCTATATCTCAATAACTATTATGACTAATACTTACTTAGCTGTTTATACTGGTTATAGTGTATACTTTTCTCTACAATGTGGTAAAGAGTTCATTAAAATAGAAACAATACAAAGCGAGATGTAAAGGTTTAAAATTTGAACTATTTACGAAACCTCCAAAATTTAACCTTCTATATCTCAATAACTATTTTGACTAAAATATTGCTGTTTAAACCAGTTATAGAGTATACTTTTCTCTACAATATGGTAAAGAAATCATTAAAATAGAAACAATACAGAGAGGGATATAGAGGTTTGAAATTGGAACGTTTTACGGAACCTCCAAAATTTAACCTTCTATATCTCAATAACTATTTTGACTAAAATATTGCTGTTTAAACCAGTTATAGAGTATACTTTTCTCTACAATATGGTAAAGAAATCATTAAAATAGAAACAATACAGAGAGGGATATAGAGGTTTGAAATTGGAACGTTTTACGGAACCTCCAAAATTTAACCTTCTATATCTCAATAACTATTTTGACTAAAATATTGCTGTTTAAACCAGTTATAGAGTATACTTTTCTCTACAATATGGTAAAGAAATCATTAAAATAGAAACAATACAGAGAGGGATATAGAGGTTTGAAATTGGAACGTTTTACGGAACCTCCAAAATTTAACCTTCTATATCTCAATAACTATTTTGACTAAAATATTGCTGTTTAAACCAGTTATAGAGTATACTTTTCTCTACAATATGGTAAAGAAATCATTAAAATAGAAACAATACAGAGAGGGATATAGAGGTTTGAAATTGGAACGTTTTACGGAACCTCCAAAATTTAACCTTCTATATCTCAATAACTATTTTGACTAAAATATTGCTGTTTAAACCAGTTATAGAGTATACTTTTCTCTACAATATGGTAAAGAAATCATTAAAATAGAAACAATACAGAGAGGGATATAGAGGTTTGAAATTGGAACGTTTTACGAAACCTCCAAAATTTAACCTTCTATATCTCAATAACTATTTTGACTAAAATATTGCTGTTTAAACCAGTTATAGAGTATACTTTTCTCTACAATATGGTAAAGAAATCATTAAAATAGAAACAATACAGAGAGGGATATAGAGGTTTGAAATTGGAACGTTTTACGGAACCTCCAAAATTTAACCTTCTATATCTCAATAACTATTATCAATAAAACGTTGCTATCTATACCAGTTATATCCCTTACTTTTCTGTACAATTCAGGAAGGGTTCATTTGAAGGCCCAAACTGGTCAGTAATGGAATCAAAATGCATTCTAAGATGAAGGAAATCAAAAATATTATTTCCTTTATCGTGGGAAAGATGTAGTTATTCTGGTTACTGTTTCATACCAAACCAGTGGTAACAATTTGATACTTGTTGATAGATGTAATCGGAAGAATTTTTCAATTCAAACAAGTTAATCGATTTACTGCTATATAAATATATGAATAACATACGTTGTTTTTGAATAGAATAGGGTAATTAAGTAAATTTAGAATACAAAATACAATGATTTATTTTTATGACTACAAAAGTGCTCTATTGAAATACTGTTTTTTAAGTGGGTATTGCTTTCAACCACTTCACTAAATCCCAATGCTGTATGCGGTGGAATACAATACCAGGGATTATACTTAGAACCGTGAAATCACGTGGAATCCCCGACAACAGACTCAAAAGACAAGATGCTAAAAAACTACGGCATTGTTTGCCATAAAAATATTCTAAACTAAGCTAAACTGATTTCTGTCGCTTCTAGTCATTCCTCCAATCCTAAATTCTCTGGCGAATCACTGGCACTTTCTGTTCTTGTATTTAATTGTACTCTTCATAAAATAACCTTCTTTATCTGTTATTGTGGTTGCCTCTCGATTTAGGAATTTCGTTTTTCGTATTTCCGCACATAATCCTCGCTTATAGCGCCAGTGACCTGGAGATCATTCAATGCTAATTCCTTAATAACAGAGCACTCTAATGGGTGTGTAAATCGTCAACTGCCACTATTGTCTGGATGTTTATTTTATTTGTTTTATCTCTGCTATCTGTTTTACTTGCTATACGCTATACAGTTGTAAAGAAATAAAAGAAGGGAAATATTTATCAACAGAGTATAGATCTGAGCTTGCTTGCTATTAAAGAGGAGATAAAATATAAACCCTACTAAAACACAAAAAACAAAATGAGTCAAAATGTTTGTCTGAAAGTGTGTGTATAAAAGGTAGAATTGACAAAATGGGGTGTAAATTTATGATTGTGTATTAGTATTCAGCGAGGAAACGTACAACGGGGACATGTTGACTGAGTAATGCAGTAACTGTTTGTATTGGTACGCGAAAACTTGAGAGCGTTAGAGTAACTGCCACCTGTTACACCAGTCGACCCCAGTCAACTGTCCTGTCAAAATGTTTGCTCTGTACAACTCTGGTATGGGCATTCAACATTCTCTCATCCTCAAGGTTATCATATCTTTAAACTGGGAGATTTTACCTTAGAATTAGCTTTAACGTCATACAGGTTTATTGTTATGATATTGATTTTGTAGTAGGGTAGCCTGAAAAGTCCAACTTCCACCGAAGAAAAATAGCCTCTTTCTTTGATTCCATTATTTTTGTCACTAAGATTTCATCATGAAGAGTGAGATGATCCTAAAAGACTCTTCTAGCATCAACCGTATTAGGATAGGAGTGGAACTATCAGTTGGGTAAAAGAACTGATCGAAGGACACTTTCCAGTGTAAGCCCAGCTTCTATGAGCTGGAAGAAGTGGTTAAGAACTGTACTTAAAGGAATTAGCTGTGTAGTTATCGTACTAGATTCAGACACAAAACGATCCCGGGATCGAATCCAGCTGCCGGCCCTTAGATATTGTTCTTGTTAGGAGGACTTCACATTTCGTTGGCCCGAAGCCCTGTTTTGGGGTTCCGAAGTGTGTTAAGTCTGCGGCCATTAACTTATGGGTGCAGAGTAGGTGGCTCAGGAGTGGTTGCTTGGAGTTCAATAAAGGTTATTCGCCGAGGCTGACTGCAGAATTAATCCGTCAAGGCCGCGTGGGGCTATAAGGATGATTGTAGGCCAATTAACTGGGCCACTGCAAGCTGAGATGAAAACACATGCATCGCATGGGCACCTGGCAGATGATAGCCTCTGTAGGTTCTGTCAGGAAGACACGTGTTGTGTCAGTGTGAGGCACTTGTCTGGCTAAGGATGTTACTTCTCGGGGAGGAAAAACTAAGGCCTGTGAGAGCTTTACCCAAGAGTCGCTCTCCAGCATTAAGAGTCTGATTAAAGGACAGGTCCGGAGGATGAGCTTTAGAGTGAGGGGAGCCACAATAGATCCAAAGGGGTCGCAGTGGCGTAGTGACGATTGTGAAATGTTTGGCACTTATTCGCGAAAACTATGAGGATAATCCTGGTTCTTGCAAAAGGAGAGATTTCTACTACTAAACCTGTTACACCTGAGACAAGACCAGGTTTTCTCTATCAGAAACGAAACAAAAATCAAAACTTTTTTCTAAAAAAATTAAGTCAGATCAGAATTCGAATAAAATTGTATAATTAAATAAATACATTGATTTTGTTTGCCAAGATAAACAACAGATATCCTTTGGAAAATTAGAAGAAGCAGCTGCTGCGTTGTTCTGTTTTTTGGCAATGCATACAAATGCTCGGTTTTCTTCGCGTAAAACATTTTTTTAATTGGATGGGGCTTGATCAATTAGTAGACATAACCACAGTTGTAAAATAGATTGACTTTGCAGGTCAGCGTTTTTATAAACTTGAGTGTTCAGAGTTAACATAATTCTTTAAACCTTCTAATCGAAGTATATAAGATATTATTGTCAAACTTCGAACTTCACAAAATAAACAGCGTCCAACTAAGGATCCTATTACTAATATCGTCAGCTATAAATTAAGGGATTAAGAAGGAAATGAATGGATTTACAGAATGGATTAGTTTGTTAGGGTTAGGCCATAATATGAACCTAATTTTTATAATAATATGAACCATAATATGAACCTAAAAACTTTCTTAGTAGAATTTCCGCGTACTTTTAAGTTATTTTAGTTCCGTTTGAAACAGTGAAATCTTAAACATCAAATATCTAAAAAACTACTAGATAGATTTTGTTTATATTTTATCTGTATATAGAGACAACTTTTGCCTATAATTGTATATAATTTCGTAAAAATCTGTCGAGTAGGAAACAAGATATTTAGAGTTAAATTTTAGTTCCGTTTGAAACAGTGAAATCTTTAACTTCAAATATCTCGAAAACTACTAGATAGATTTGGTTTATATTACACCTTTATATGAAGACAACTTTTCTCTATAATTATATAAAATTTAGTAAAAATCTGTCAAGTAGGAAACGAGATATTTATAGTTAAATTTTGGTTTCGTTTGAAACAGTGAAATCTTTAACTTCAAATATCTCAAAAACTACTCGATAGATTTTGTTTATATTTTACCTGTATAAGGAGACAACATTCGTCCATAATTGAATAAAATTACTTCCTGAATTAACAATTCCCACTGTTAAATCCCCCTCCCACCCAAAAAAAAACAGCGGATTATGCTAACCCTGCGCTTGAATACTATAATACATAGTGCAACATACAGTGAAAATAAATTAACAGATCTATGCTTATTTATCATGTGCAAACACGTTAAATCTAAATCTAGAAACCCTTTCATCAGTGCCTACTTAATCATTGATGCGACCACATATGTCGCGGTCATCAGTCAGTTTCAAACCTTTCACCTGCACTTTATACCCTGCATTATTTATTCATTTGAATTAAATAGAGTCTAATTAAAATCAATCCGTTTTAAATGTTTTTGAACATAGAAAAAAGAAAAAGAAATATAGTTCAAATAATCAATGTAACCTTAAATCCTAATGTACAGAAACGTTTTCTAAAGTTATTGTTCCGTTACCTCGCTTCATGAACATAATTATAAACAAGGATTTGCTCTATATTATAAAGAAAATTTGGGAACTTTATCTTTTATAGAAAAAGAGAAAACAATTGTTGAAATTAGGTGTTTTAAATTAATTTGATAAATACTATTCTTCAATTACATTAACAAAAGCAAAGAGGGAAGGGATTAGCTATACGGTTAGCGTATTGGATTTCCACGCAGAGGTCCCGGGTTCGAATCCAGCTGCTGACCCTTAGATTTTCTCCTCATAATTATATCTGACAGCATGCTCTACTGGCCCGCTTTACAATCTATCCACTGCAGTAGACCTTCATCACTTCATACAGTGTTCACTTCTTGTGCAGTTTAGATTGAGATTTCGTGACTCCTCATTTCTAATCTCTACACAAAGCTTAGATCTGATAAATGTTTGTAACTGCCTCGATCTTTTTATTAGACCGCTAGACACAGAAACTTTATTGTTTCTCTACTTCCTGCGTACAATCACAGATTGTTGATTTCAAGCGAGTTAATAGTTTTAAACTAACATAGTTATTAAGATATACAAGCAAATAAATGATTATAACAGAAACAATAACTGTTTTGTTGACAGCTGTCCTATTATATCATCAATTGCTTAAAATTAAGATCATTTGCACTGTGCGAATGATTTTATTAGATTTGTAAATTAATCATCTTGATTATTTAATCGCACATATTCTATAAAAAGTTTGTAATATAATTTACACCTAAAGTAGAAGTAACGGATCATTTTTAGTTTAACTTAATTCTTTATTTTTCGTTCTTATTTAACAAAGTTTAATTCTTATTCCATTAAGTTCAGTTACATTTAATCTAATTGAGCAAATTATTATGTATTAATTCTGTAATTAATTCTTCTTTAATTAATGTCTTTTACTTTTCTATTTTAATATTAAAGTATTTGCTTATTTTTTAAGGCGGGCTCTACGTCCAACTACTAATTAGATGCCGTGGACGGAGGCGACTAGCAAACATACTTTACTGTAAATTTCTTTTATTAACCATTAAATAAAATCCAAGGCCTGGAGACTGGGAATCGAACCCACTAACCAACAATACATATTAGCTTCACAGGTCTCGCCTCTAACCGCTCGGCTACCATGGCGCCTCCATTTTAATATTAATTTGTTAGCCTATTATGATATGTATCATTCTAAAACTCCGCTTTATTGTTATTCATTTTTTTATAAGACGATTATGATTATTATTGTCTCTAAATTAATATTGTGCCTTGAGCTCAACACTGTTTGTATGGGGGTCTTTCCTCAAATGTAAATAAATCTGTACTATGCATATTTATTTTTATTGTTCTATGGGCAAACTCATTAATAAATCTGTTAATTTACCTGGTAAAACTATTTTTCTGTGGTTAGAAGGAATTCTGGAGGTTTGCACTTGTTGAGGTTCAAACGAGGCCAGAAGAAAGATGGCGTCTGCAAGTTTAATCAATCCTCTACAGTACCATTTCACTAAATTGACTTAGTTCTTAGCAGTTTTGTTGTACGAGTGGCCGGAGCCCCTGTTCACATATTAACAACCAAAAAATTATTCTTAAAACTAGAAACCCCAAATATAAAACCAAATAAAGGTAAAAAATAAAAAAAACCCTCTCCAAGGAAAGTCAACAGGGTATCTGTACGGTCGGCCGCGAACAAATATTAGTTCGGTGGATTGAGTTGAAAGCCGATATACTTCACCACCGCGCACCATCAAGTCCTTATTATTCCCTTTTTTCAACTTTAAACTTTTGCCGTCCTCTTTCTCCATTTTGGTTGCCAATTTTTACTCTTTTATGCCAAGGCAAGTAAAAAAGTATTGCACTCGTATAGATCATAGGATCCCAAAACGTGCAATATCGCCCATTTTGGAGGCAATAAAAGGACTCAGGGAAGCAGTGTCAATTTAATTTGTTCAATCTAGAGATGTCCTCATTGAATAGGAGAGGAGTTAGTCTCTCATTTATGTAAAGTAGTAGAGGGAAAATGGCGGTTGTGGCGCACGTAAATTGTGCCAGATCAAAACACCTCCAAATCTGACCGGGTAATCATCGAGTTCAACGAAGCTGTAAGCCATACCCATCAGCACCATTCTACCCCCACCTATCATCGAATCTGACGAGGCTGAAATCCGAACCATCACAAAAAAAAGAGGAATCGTTTTAAAAGATCTAAAGATTTAGAAGATTTAATCAGTAGATATACTCAGATCTCAGAACTGTTAAATAATAATTTTGTTCAGAATAATGTTTGAAATAAATAGGTTTATGACAGAGAAGTTTAAAATAAACAACAGACTAAAAGTTTTTTTTTAAGCGTATGCTTATTTTTTTCGAAAATTGACTTTAAAAAGCACTCACACAAAACAAATAGAGTTAAGGGACTGGTAATTTAGAGCTTAAGAAAAAATTCGAAGGAATTAAGGGTAATTGCTATGAAGGGCCCCATTACATAGCAAAAGAATGACCCAAAAAATTTCAACTCTCAATATATACTCAAGTAATGGATCTGTACTCAAGAAAACTATAGGATACTACTCAGTAAAAAAGAGTGTGTAAGAGCACTAAATTTCATACGAATAATCTGTTGTTTACTGTGGGAGTTATAAGGCCCCATTTCATAGCAAAACCATGACCAAAAAAATTTCAACTCTCAACATCTTCTCAAGTAATGGATCTGTACTCAAGAAAACTATAGCATACTACTCAGTAAAACGGAGTGTGTAAGTGCACAAAATTTCATTCGAATAATCTGTTGTTTTTTGTGTGAGTTATAAGGGCCCCATTTCACAACAAAACCATGACCCAAAAAAATTAAACACTCAATATCTTCTCAAGTAATGGATCTGTACTCAAGAAAACTATAGCATACTACTCAGTAAAATAAAGTGCGCAAGAGCACAAAGTTTCATACACATAATCAGTTGTTCACAGTGGGAGTTACAAGGGCCCCATTTGACAGTAAAACCATGACCCAAAAAAATTTTAACTCTTAATATCATTTCGACTAATGGATCTGTACTCAAGAAAACTATAGCATACTACTCAGTAAAACAGAGGGTGTAAGAGCACTAAATTTCATACGAATAATCTGTTGTTTACTGTGGGAGTTATAAGGGCCCCATTTCATAGCAAAACCATGACCAAAAAAAATTTCAACTCTCAATATCTTCTCAAGTAATGGATCTGTACTCAAGAAAACTATAGCATACTACTCAGTAAAACAGAGTGTGTAAGTGCACAAAATTTCATTCGAATAATCTGTTGTTTTTTGTGTGAGTTATAAGGGCCCCATTTCACAACAAAACCATGACCCAAAAAAATTAAACACTCAATATCTTCTCAAGTAATGGATCTGTACTCAAGAAAACTATAGCATACTACTCCGTAAAATAAAATGCGCAAGAGCACAATGTTTCATACGCATAATCAGTTGTTCACAGTGGGAGTTACAAGGGCCCCATTTGACAGTAAAACCATGACCCAAAAAAATTTTAACTCTTAATATCATTTCGACTAATGGATCTGTACTCAAGAAAACTATAGCATACTACTCAGTAAAATAAAGTGCGCAAGAGCACAAAGTTTCATACGCATAATCTGTTGTTTACTGTGGGAGTTATAAGGGCCCCATTTCATAGCAAAACCATGACCAAAAAAAATGTCAACTCTCAATATCTTCTCAAGTAATGGATCTGTACTCAAGAAAACTATAGCATACTACTAAGTAAAACAGAGGGTGTAAGAGCACAAAATTTCATACAAATAATCTGTTGTTTATTGTGGGAGTTATAATGGTCCCATTTCACAACAAAACCATGAACCAAAAAAATTTCAACTCTCAATATCTTCTCAAAAAATGGATCTGACTCAAGAAAACTATAGGATACTACTCAGTAAAAAAGAGTGTGTAAGAGCACTAAATTTCATACGAATAATCTGTTGTTTACTGTGGGAGTTATAAGGGCCCCATTTCATAGCAAAATCATGACCAAAAAAATTTCAACTCTCAATATCTTCTCAAGTAATGGATCTGCACTCAAAAAAACTATAGCATACTACTCAGTAAAACAGAGTGTGTAAGTGCACAAAATTTCATTCGAATAATCTGTTGTTTACTGTGGGAGTTATAAGGGCCCCATTTCACAACAAAACCATGAACCAAAAAAATTAAACACTCAATATCTTCTCAAGTAATGGATCTGTACTCAAGAAAACTATAGCATACTACTCCGTAAAATAAAATGCGCAAGAGCACAATGTTTCATACGCATAATCAGTTGTTCACAGTGGGAGTTACAAGGGCCCCATTTGACAGTAAAACCATGACCCAAAAAAATTTTAACTCTTAATATCATTTCGACCAATGGATCTGTACACAAGAAAACTATAGCATACTACTCAGTAAAACAGAGGGTGTAAGAGCACTAAATTTCATACGAATAATCTGTTGTTTACTGTGGGAGTTATAAGGGCCCCATTTCATAGCAAAACCATGACCAAAAAAAATTTCAACTCTCAATATCTTCTCAAGTAATGGATCTGTACTCAAGAAAACTATAGCATACTACTCAGTAAAACAGAGTGTGTAAGTGCACAAAATTTCATTCGAATAATCTGTTGTTTTTTGTGTGAGTTATAAGGGCCCCATTTCACAACAAAACCATGACCCAAAAAAATTAAACACTTAATATCTTCTCAAGTAATGGATCTGTACTCAAGAAAACTATAGCATACTACTCAGTAAAATAAAGTGCGCAAGAGCACAATGTTTCATACGCATAATCAGTTGTTCACAGTGGGAGTTACAAGGGCCACATTTGACAGTAAAACCATGACCCAAAAACATTTTAACTCTTAATATCATTTCGACTAATGGATCTGTACTCAAGAAAACTATAGCATACTACTAAATAGAACAGAGGGTGTAAGAGCACAAAATTTCATACAAATAATCTGTTGTTTATTGTAGGAGTTATAATGGCCCCATTTAACAACAAAACCATGACCCAAAAAAATTTCAACTCTCAATATCTTCTCAAGTAATGGATCTGTACTCAAGAAAACTATAGCATACTACTCAGTAAAACAGAATGTGTAAGAGCGCTAAATTACATACAAATAATCTGTTGTTTATTGTGGAAGTTATAATGGCCCCATTTCACAACAAAACCATGACCCAAAAAAATTTCAACTCTCAATATTTTCTCGACTAATGGATCTGTACTCAAGAAAACTATAGCATACTACTCAGTAAAAAAGAGTGTGTAAGAGCACTAAATTTCATACGAATAATCTGTTGTTTACTGTGGGAGTTATAAGGCCCCATTTCATAGCAAAACCATGACCAAAAAAATTTCAACTCTCAATATCTTCTCAAGTAATGGATCTGTACTCAAGAAAACTATAGCATACTACTCAGTAAAATAAAGTGCGCAAGAGCACAAAGTTTCATACACATAATCAGTTGTTCACAGTGGGAGTTACAAGGGCCCCATTTGACAGTAAAACCATGACCCAAAAAAATTTTAACTCTTAATATCATTTCGACTAATGGATCTGTACTCAAGAAAACTATAGCATACTACTCAGTAAAACAGAGGGTGTAAGAGCACTAAATTTCATACGAATAATCTGTTGTTTACTGTGGGAGTTATAAGGGCCCCATTTCATAGCAAAACCATGACCAAAAAAAATTTCAACTCTCAATATCTTCTCAAGTAATGGATCTGTACTCAAGAAAACTATAGCATACTACTCAGTAAAACAGAGTGTGTAAGTGCACAAAATTTCATTCGAATAATCTGTTGTTTTTTGTGTGAGTTATAAGGGCCCCATTTCACAACAAAACCATGACCCAAAAAAATTAAACACTCAATATCTTCTCAAGTAATGGATCTGTACTCAAGAAAACTATAGCATACTACTCAGTAAAATAAAGTGCGCAAGAGCACAAAGTTTCATACGCATAATCAGTTGTTCACAGTGGGAGTTACAAGGGCCACATTTGACAGTAAAACCATGACCCAAAAACATTTTAACTCTTAATATCATTTCGACTAATGGATCTGTACTCAAGAAAACTATAGCATACTACTAAGTAGAACAGAGGGTGTAAGAGCACAAAATTTCATACAAATAATCTGTTGTTTATTGTGGGAGTTATAAGGGCCCCATTTCACATCAAAACCATGACCCAAAAAAATTTCAACTCTTAATATCTTCTCGACTAATGGATCTGTACTCAAGAATAGTATAGCATACTAGTCAGTAAAACAGAGTGTGTAATAACACAAAATTTCATACAAATAATCTGTTGTTTATTGTGGGAGTTATAATGGCCCTATTTAACAACAAAACCATGACCCAAAAAAATTTCAACTCTCAATATTTTCTCGACTAATGGATCTGTACTCAAGAAAACTATAGCATACTACTCAGTAAAACAGAGTGTGTAAGAGCACTAAATTTCATATGAATAATCTGTTGTTTACTGTGGGAGTTATAAGGGCCCGATTTCATAGCAAAACCATGACCCAAAAAAATTTTCAACTCTCTATATTTTCTCGACTAATGGATCTGTACTCAAGAAAACTATAGCATACTACTCAGTAAAACAGAGTGTGTAAGTGCACAAAATTTCATTCGAATAATCTGTTGTTTTTTGTGTGAGTTATAAGGGCCCCATTTCACAACAAAACCATGACCCAAAAAAATTAAACACTCAATATCTTCTCAAGTAATGGATCTGTACTCAAGAAAACTATAGCATAATACTCAGTAAAATAAAGTGCGCAAGAGCACAAAGTTTCATACACATAATCAGTTGTTCACAGTGGGAGTTACAAGGGCCCCATTTCATAGCAAAACCATGACCCAAAAAAATTTCAACTCTCAATATTTTCTCGACTAATGGATCTGTACTCTAGAAAACTATAGCATACTACTCAGTAAAACAGAGTGTGTAAGAGCACTAAATTTCATATGAATAATCTGTTGTTTACTGTGGGAGTTATATGGGCCCCATTTCATAGCAAAACCATGACCCAAAAAAATTTCAACACTTAATATCTTCTCAAGTAATGGATCTGTACTCAAGAAAACTATAGCATACTACTCAGTAAAAATGAGGGTGTAAGAGCACTAAATTTCATACCAATAATCTGTTGTTTACTGTGCGAGTTATAAGGGCCCCATTTCATAGCAAAACCATGACCCAAAAAAATTTCAACTCTCAATATCTTCTCAAGTAATTGATCTGTACTCACGAAAACTATAGCATACAACTCAGTAAAACAGTGGGTGTAAGAACACTAAATTTCATACAAATAATCTGTTGTTTATTGTGGGAGTTATAATGGCCCCATTTCATAGCAAAACCATGACCCAAATAAATTTCATCTCTCAATATTTTCTCGACTAATGGATCTGTACTCAAAAAAACTATAGCATACTACTCAGTAAAACAGAGTTTGTAAGAGCACTAAATTTCATATGAATAATCTGTTGTTTATTGTGGTAGTTATAATGGCCCCATTTCACAACAAAACCATGACCCAAAAAAATTTCAACTCTCAATATCTTTTCAAGTAATGGATCTGTACTCAAGAAAACTATAGCATACTACTCAGTAAAACAGTGGGTGTAACAGCACTAAATTTCATACAAATAATCTGTTGTTTATTGTGGGAGTTATAATGGCCCCATTTCATAGCAAAACCATGACCCAAAAAAATTTCAACTCACAATATTTTCTCGACTAATGGATCTTTACTCAAGAAAACTATAGCATACTACTCAGTAAAACAGAGTGTGTAAGAGCACTAAATTTCATATGAATAATCTGTTGTTTACTGTGGGAGTTATAAGGGCCCGATTTCATAGCAAAACCATGACCCAAAAAAATTTTCAACTCTCTATATTTTCTCGACTAATGGATCTGTACTCAAGAAAACTATAGCATACTACTCAGTAAAACAGAGTGTGTAAGTGCACAAAATTTCATTCGAATAATCTGTTGTTTTTTGTGTGAGTTATAAGGGCCCCATTTCACAACAAAACCATGACCCAAAAAAATTAAACACTCAATATCTTCTCAAGTAATGGATCTGTACTCAAGAAAACTATAGCATACTACTCAGTAAAATAAAGTGCGCAAGAGCACAAAGTTTCATACACATAATCAGTTGTTCACAGTGGGAGTTACAAGGGCCCCATTTCATAGCAAAACCATGACCCAAAAAAATTTCAACTCTCAATATTTTCTCGACTAATGGATCTGTACTCAAGAAAACTATAGCATACTACTCAGTAAAACAGAGTGTGTAAGAGCACTAAATTTCATATGAATAATCTGTTGTTTACTGTGGGAGTTATATGGGCCCCATTTCATAGCAAAACCATGACCCAAAAAAATTTCAACACTTAATATCTTCTCAAGTAATGGATCTGTACTCAAGAAAACTATAGCATACTACTCAGTAAAAATGAGGGTGTAAGAGCACTAAATTTCATACCAATAATCTGTTGTTTACTGTGCGAGTTATAAGGGCCCCATTTCATAGCAAAACCATGACCCAAAAAAATTTCAACTCTCAATATCTTCTCAAGTAGTGGATCTGTACTCAAGAAAACTATAACATTCTGCTCAGTAAAACAGAGTGTGTAAGTGCACAAAATTTCATTCGAATAATCTGTTGTTTACTGTGGGAATTATAAAGGCCCCATTTCACAGCAAAACCATGACCGAAAAAAATTTCAACTCTTAATATCTTCTCGACTAATGGATCTGTACTCAAGAATAGTATAGCATACTACTCAGTAAAACAGAGTGTGTAAGAGCGCTAAATTACATACAAATAATCTGTTGTTTATTGTGGAAGTTATAATGGCCCCATTTCACAACAAAACCATGACCCAAAAAAATTTCAACTCTCAATATTTTCTCGACTAATGGATCTGTACTCAAGAAAACTATAGCATACTACTCAGTAAAACAGAGGGTGTAAGAGCACAAAATTTCATACGAATAATCTGTTGTTTACTGTGGGAGTTATAAGGGCCCCATTTCATAGCAAAACCATGACCCAAAAAAATTTCAACTCTCAATATTTTCTCGACTAATCGATCTGTACTCAAGAAAACTATAGCATACTACTCAGTAAAACAGAGTGTGTAAGAGCACTAAATTTCATATGAATAATCTGTTGTTTACTGTGGGAGTTATATGGGCCCCATTTCATAGCAAAACCATGACCCAAAAAAATTTCAACTCTTAATATCTTCTCGACTAATGGATCTGTACTCAAGAATAGTATAGCATACTAGTTAGTAAAACAGAGTGTGTAATTGCACAAAATTTCATACAAGTAATCTGTTGTTTATTGTGGGAGTTATAATGGCCCCATTTCATAGCAAAACCATGACCCAAAAAAATTTCAACTCACAATATTTTCTCGACTACTGGATCTGTACTCAAGAAAACTATAGCATACTACTCAGTAAAACAGAGTGTGTAAGAGCACTAAATTTCATATGAATAATCTCTTGTTTACTGTGGGAATTATAAGGGCCCCATTCCACAACAAAACCATGACCCGAAAAAATTTCAACTCTCAATATCTTCTCAAGTAATGGATCTGTACTCAAGAAAACTATAGCATACTACTCAGTAAAACAGTGGGTGTAAGAGCACTAAATTTCATACAAATAATCTGTTGTTTATTGTGGGAGTTATAATGGCCTCATTTTATAGCAAAACAATGACCCAAAAAAATTTTAACTCTCAGTATTTTCTCGACTAATGGATCTGTACTCAAGAAAACTATAGCATACTACTCAGTAAAACAGAGTGTGTAAGAGCACTAAATTTCATATGAATAATCTGTTGTTTATTGTGGGAGTTATAATGGCCCCATTTCACAACAAAACCATGACCCAAAAAAATTTCAACTCTCAATATCTTCTCAAGTAATGGATCTGTACTCAAGAAAACTATAGCATACTACTCAGTAAAAATGAGGGTGTAAGAGCACTAAATTTCATACCAATAATCTGTTGTTTACTGTGCGAGTTATAAGGGCCCCATTTCATAGCAAAACCATGACCCAAAAAAATTTCAACTCTCAATATCTTCTCAAGTAGTGGATCTGTACTCAAGAAAACTATAACATTCTGCTCAGTAAAACAGAGTGTGTAAGTGCACAAAATTTCATTCGAATAATCTGTTGTTTACTGTGGGAATTATAAAGGCCCCATTTCACAGCAAAACCATGACCGAAAAAAATTTCAACTCTTAATATCTTCTCGACTAATGGATCTGTACTCAAGAATAGTATAGCATACTACTCAGTAAAACAGAGTGTGTAAGAGCGCTAAATTACATACAAATAATCTGTTGTTTATTGTGGAAGTTATAATGGCCCCATTTCACAACAAAACCATGACCCAAAAAAATTTCAACTCTCAATATTTTCTCGACTAATGGATCTGTACTCAAGAAAACTATAGCATACTACTCAGTAAAACAGAGGGTGTAAGAGCACAAAATTTCATACGAATAATCTGTTGTTTACTGTGGGAGTTATAAGGGCCCCATTTCATAGCAAAACCATGACCCAAAAAAATTTCAACTCTCAATATTTTCTCGACTAATCGATCTGTACTCAAGAAAACTATAGCATACTACTCAGTAAAACAGAGTGTGTAAGAGCACTAAATTTCATATGAATAATCTGTTGTTTACTGTGGGAGTTATATGGGCCCCATTTCATAGCAAAACCATGACCCAAAAAAATTTCAACTCTTAATATCTTCTCGACTAATGGATCTGTACTCAAGAATAGTATAGCATACTAGTTAGTAAAACAGAGTGTGTAATTGCACAAAATTTCATACAAGTAATCTGTTGTTTATTATGGGAGTTATAATGGCCCCATTTCATAGCAAAACCATGACCCAAAAAAATTTCAACTCACAATATTTTCTCGACTACTGGATCTGTACTCAAGAAAACTATAGCATACTACTCAGTAAAACAGAGTGTGTAAGAGCACTAAATTTCATATGAATAATCTCTTGTTTACTGTGGGAATTATAAGGGCCCCATTCCACAACAAAACCATGACCCGAAAAAATTTCAACTCTCAATATCTTCTCAAGTAATGGATCTGTACTCAAGAAAACTATAGCATACTACTCAGTAAAACAGTGGGTGTAAGAGCACTAAATTTCATACAAATAATCTGTTGTTTATTGTGGGAGTTATAATGGCCTCATTTTATAGCAAAACAATGACCCAAAAAAATTTTAACTCTCAGTATTTTCTCGACTAATGGATCTGTACTCAAGAAAACTATAGCATACTACTCAGTAAAACAGAGTGTGTAAGAGCACTAAATTTCATATGAATAATCTGTTGTTTATTGTGGGAGTTATAATGGCCCCATTTCACAACAAAACCATGACCCAAAAAAATTTCAACTCTCAATATCTTCTCAAGTAATTGATCTGTACTCACGAAAACTATAGCATACTACTCAGTAAAACAGTGGTTGTAAGAGCACTAAATTTCATACAAATAATCTGTTGTTTATTGTGGGAGTTATAATGGCCCCATTTCATAGCAAAACCATGACCCAAAAAAATTTCAACTCACAATATTTTCTCGACTACTGGATCTGTACTCAAGAAAACTATAGCATACTACTCAGTAAAACAGAGTGTGTAAGAGCACTAAATTTCATATGAATAATCTCTTGTTTACTGTGGGAATTATAAGGGCCCGATTTCATAGCAAAACCATGACCCAAAAAAATTTCTACTCTCAAAATCTTCTCAAGTAATGGATCTGTACTCAAGAAAACTATAGCATACTACTCAGTAAAACAGAGGGTGTAAGAGCACTAAATTTCATATGAATAATCTGTTGTTTATTGTGGTAGTTATAAGGGCCCGATTTCATAGCAAAACCATGACCCAAAAAAATTTCAACTTTCAATATCTTCTCAAGTAATGGATCTGTACTGAAGAAACCTATAGCATTCTGCTCAGTAAAACAGAGTGTGTAAGTGCACAAAATTTCATTCGAATAATCTGTTTTTTACTGTGGGAGTTATAAGGGCCCCATTTCACAGCAAAACCATGACCCAAAAAAATTTCAACTCTTAATATCTTCTCGACTAATGGATCTGTACTCAAGAAAACTATAGCATACTACTCAGTAAAACAGTGGTTGTAAGAGCACTAAATTTCATACAAATAATCTGTTGTTTATTGTGGGAGTTATAATGGCCCCATTTCATAGCAAAACCATGACCCAAAAAAATTTCATCTCTCAATATTTTCTCGACTAATGGATCTGTACTCAAGAAAACTATAGCATACTACTCAGTAAAACAGTGGTTTTAAGAGCACTAAATTTCATACAAATAATCTGTTGTTTATTGTGGGATTTATAATGGCCCCATTTTACAACAAAACCATGACCCAAAAAAATTTTAACTCTCAATATCTTCTCAAGTAATGGATCTGTACTCAAGAAAACTATAGCATACTAGTCAGTAAAACAGAGTGTGTAATAGCACAAAATTTCATACAAATAATCTGTTGTTTATTGTGGGATTTATAATGGCCCCATTTCACAACAAAACCATGACCCAAAAAAATTTTAACTCTCAATATCTTCTCAAGTAATGGATCTGTACTCAAGAAAACTATAGCATACTACTCAGTAAAACAGTGGTTGTAAGGGCACTAAATTTCATACAAATAATCGGTTGTTTATTGTGGGAGTTATAATGGCCCCATTTCATAGCAAAACCATGACCCAAAAAAATTTCAACTCACAATATTTTCTCGACTACTGGATCTGTACTCAAGAAAACTATAGCATACTACTCAGTAAAACAGAGTGTGTAAGAGCACTAAATTTCATATGAATAATCTCTTGTTTACTGTGGGAATTATAAGGGCCCGATTTCATAGCAAAACCATGACCCAAAAAAATTTCTACTCTCAAAATCTTCTCAAGTAATGGATCTGTACTCAAGAAAACTATAGCATACTACTCAGTAAAACAGAGGGTGTAAGAGCACTAAATTTCATATGAATAATCTGTTGTTTATTGTGGTAGTTATAAGGGCCCGATTTCATAGCAAAACCATGACCCAAAAAAATTTCAACTTTCAATATCTTCTCAAGTAATGGATCTGTACTGAAGAAACCTATAGCATTCTGCTCAGTAAAACAGAGTGTGTAAGTGCACAAAATTTCATTCGAATAATCTGTTGTTTACTGTGGGAGTTATAAGGGCCCCATTTCACAGCAAAACCATGACCCAAAAAAATTTCAACTCTTAATATCTTCTCGACTAATGGATCTGTACTCAAGAAAACTATAGCATACTACTCAGTAAAACAGTGGTTGTAAGAGCACTAAATTTCATACAAATAATCTGTTGTTTATTGTGGGAGTTATAATGGCCCCATTTCATAGCAAAACCATAACCCAAAAAAATTTCATCTCTCAATATTTTCTCGACTAATGGATCTGTACTCAAGAAAACTATAGCATACTACTCAGTAAAACAGTGGTTGTAAGAGCACTAAATTTCATACAAATAATCTGTTGTTTATTGTGGGATTTATAATGGCCCCATTTTACAACAAAACCATGACCCAAAAAAATTTTAACTCTCAATATCTTCTCAAGTAATGGATCTGTACTCAAGAAAACTATAGCATACTAGTCAGTAAAACAGAGTGTGTAATAGCACAAAATTTCATACAAATAATCTGTTGTTTATTGTGGGATTTATAATGGCCCCATTTCACAACAAAACCATGACCCAAAAAAATTTTAACTCTCAATATCTTCTCAAGTAATGGATCTGTACTCAAGAAAACTATAGCATACTACTCAGTAAAACAGTGGTTGTAAGGGCACTAAATTTCATACAAATAATCGGTTGTTTATTGTGGGAGTTATAATGGCCCCATTTCATAGCAAAACCATGACCCAAAAAAATTTCAACTCACAATATTTTCTCGACTACTGGATCTGTACTCAAGAAAACTATAGCATACTACTCAGTAAAACAGAGTGTGTAAGAGCACTAAATTTCATATGAATAATCTCTTGTTTACTGTGGGAATTATAAGGGCCCGATTTCATAGCAAAACCATGACCCAAAAAAATTTCTACTCTCAAAATCTTCTCAAGTAATGGATCTGTACTCAAGAAAACTATAGCATACTACTCAGTAAAACAGAGGGTGTAAGAGCACTAAATTTCATATGAATAATCTGTTGTTTATTGTGGTAGTTATAAGGGCCCGATTTCATAGCAAAACCATGACCCAAAAAAATTTCAACTTTCAATATCTTCTCAAGTAATGGATCTGTACTGAAGAAACCTATAGCATTCTGCTCAGTAAAACAGAGTGTGTAAGTGCACAAAATTTCATTCGAATAATCTGTTGTTTACTGTGGGAGTTATAAGGGCCCCATTTCACAGCAAAACCATGACCCAAAAAAATTTCAACTCTTAATATCTTCTCGACTAATGGATCTGTACTCAAGAAAACTATAGCATACTACTCAGTAAAACAGTGGTTGTAAGAGCACTAAATTTCATACAAATAATCTGTTGTTTATTGTGGGAGTTATAATGGCCCCATTTCATAGCAAAACCATAACCCAAAAAAATTTCATCTCTCAATATTTTCTCGACTAATGGATCTGTACTCAAGAAAACTATAGCATACTACTCAGTAAAACAGTGGTTGTAAGAGCACTAAATTTCATACAAATAATCTGTTGTTTATTGTGGGATTTATAATGGCCCCATTTTACAACAAAACCATGACCCAAAAAAATTTTAACTCTCAATATCTTCTCAAGTAATGGATCTGTACTCAAGAAAACTATAGCATACTACTCAATAAAACAGAGGGTGTAAGAGCACTAAATTTCATATGAATAATCTGTTGTTTACTGTGGTAGTTATAAGGGCCCGATTTCATAGCAAAACCATGACCCAAAAAAATTTTAACTCTCAATATCTTCTCAAGTAATGGATCTGTACTCAAGAAAACTTTAGCATACTACTCAGTAAAACAGATGGTGTAAGAGCACTAAATTTCATACGAATAATTTGTTGTTTATTGTGGGTGTTATAAGGGCCCCATTTTACAGCAAAACCATGACCCAAAAAAATTTCAACTCTCAATATCTTCTCGACTATTGGATCTGTACTCAAGAAAACTATAGCATACTACTGAGTAACGAATAATCTGTTGTTTACTTTGGGAATTATAAGGGCCCCATTTCACAGCAATACCATGACCCAAAAAAATTTCAACTCTCAATATCTTCTCAACTTTTGGATCTGTACCCAAGGAAGCTGCAGCATATAACTTATAATTCAGTAAAGTGTAGGATATAAGTGAACAAAATTTCATGCCAATAATGTGTTGTTAACTGCGGGAGTTAGTTTTAGGTCAAGGAACATCAATTAGTATAGCTGCTAAAAAGCACCCAGGCGCTCGAGTTACCCTACTGTACAAAGTGAAAGGTAAATCTACATTCAGCAGACGAATGGAGCCATGTACAGTACTCTCTTCTGCGGAAGAGGATTTTTGTTGATAACGTCCATTGCCAGAGCTGGGTTTCCCATCAGTAAAAGCCATCTACTGATGAGTGTGTGGCAACTTATTAAAAAACTAGATATACCGAACCCTTTCAATAATAAGCTACGAGGTAAATCTTGGTAGAAAGCATTCCGGAACCGTCATCCTATCATTGCAAGAAGGATAAGCGAACTGTTTCTTTAGCCAATGTAATTAATACTAGTTTGAACGTTTTGTATAATGAAGTTTCTCGATAATTGAATGACGCAGATGCCCTAGAAGGTTTGAACGAAATTAAAACTCTCCGGTAGGATAGTTGTATAAGGGTTGATCGTCAATAACTGCATGAAAAAGCGTAATGTTGAAAAATATTACATTATTTAGGTAGGCCAATTTAAAAACCGATTGTTATTAATTATGAATAAGACTGATTTTTTTGTTAAAAATCTTAGTGGAACAGTGATTTAGGTATTTTGAATTTTTTAGGTCGTTTCAGGAATATACTTGTTGTCAATCACTGGTCCCACCCCATGTCAAACACTGGTACCACCGAAAATTCGGTATGTCAATCACCAGGTCATTGAAATACTTTAAAAACAGTAATAATTTTTGGTTGAAAATTTCTTTTATTAACCTCTAAATAAAAAATCCAAGGCCTAAAGACTGGGAATCGAACCCAGTACCACAATGCATATTAGCTTTGCTAGGTCTCGCCTCTTAACCCCTCGCCTACCGTGGCGCCTACCTCTCATTTATGTATGGCCCCCTTTAAACTATAAATACCCAAATACTCTGTTCATCTTGGCCCGAATTTTGTTAAAGTTTAGCAGGAAGAAATGGTTTGCATTTCCCAACAAGACATTAAAGTGCCATCCTGCAAAGAAGAAGTACTGCAATCGTTCAAATTATCAACGCGTGAACTGATTTTCATGAATTCTCTTCCAAATTTTATGTAGATATGGCTTTTTAGAGTCTCTATGGTACATACTTTAGGAACGGTGATTGTCCCAATGTGAGAACTATTAACATATTAAATAATAACTGTGAATCTCCACCATATTTTAATAAAATTTGGCAGGAAGAAGTGGCTGGGGAATTATTTGTTTATCAATAATTATATTATAAGTTGTTCAAATTAAGGAACCGAAAGAAAAATCTATTCAAAAGGTAAAAAAAATCTCCTTACTAAATATTTAGTTTAAAAAGGTAAGTGTAGGGTTGGAGCAGTACATTGATTTTATTAAATAATTTGGTTATTTCATGATCCAAGGTGACTTTTTCGAAACAAAATCTTTCAGTATATTCAAGTTAAGGGCCTACTAAAATATAGTATCTTCGTCCAAATGATCTGGAAATTTTCTAAATAAAAGTGATAAGCAATTATCTGTAGTGAGCGTAGTTTATAAAACAAGTTTGGAGTGGTATTTCGGAATCAAGGAAAGAATGAAGTTGTTACTGCTCGTTCATCTTTTATTCATGAAGGAGCAGTAACTCCTAGCTACCACTAAATTATCTTCTTGTATTCGATTTATTTATTTATCGCTCTGTAATTGTTTTTCTGAATTTCAAATACAAATAGTTATTTTCCGCATAATTTTGTGAAAGTAAGTATGTCCATTCTTTGAGAGTTTTCTTTCTGTTCGCAGCGAATTCACGACAAACATAAAAGCAAATATTAACAAGACTGAAAGTGTAACCACAGACACTTTCTATACTTTCTTTCTCATAAGTAGATTAGATTCGAACACAGTCTTGTTTCCCAAGCATTGCAGCTAAAAGAAGAGGCATTTTGTGCCAATCCTCTTGTAGCTGGGACCACGAAACCTTCGGTAGTCTGTTTGCCAATTTCAATCATCCATGATGGTACATCCTGAAAAGATTGGATGTTACAAACATGTAGTTAAATATGATAATTAAATTTTTTTTAATTTTTCTTTAATTATATTTATTTTATTATTGGTAAAACCAAAAAAACTATAAATGAGTTTTTATAGTTTAAATCTAATTATGAGCTATATTGCACATTTAAACCAGCAGCCATTGCAATGTTGTAGGAAAGGGCGTGGCTGTGGGCGTGGTCTACATGAAAGTTCCGACTTTTGATTGGCCAATCCAACCACTTATGGATTTACACCTCTACCTTGCATTCTGATTGATTAATTATTTAACTCTAATTATTTCATAGTTAAATATAGTTAAGGTTATACATAGATAATAAAGTTAAGGTTTTTTTTACTAATTTTGATAAATAGGTATTTGATAAATTATCAGATTATGCAACAAAAATTCAATATGTTTATTTATTAAACACTGTTTCGATACAAATATGTATATAACAGTGGGATTGACCCATATTTACATTTGCAAACATACTTATGAAAGTTCCAAATTATGGTACAAAATTAAAATTAACTAAAAACAATTCTTTTAATCCAAAAATTAAAATAACTTTCCAGTTAACAATAGACTTGTAAATAAATTAAAAAAAAAAATAATTGCATCTTTGAAAAAATAAAAATTATAAATTATGTATTTTTAAAGCAATTTTTATACAATTACAATTAATTACAATATGAAAATAACCATTCAATTGTAATCCTATTTATTAGTTTATCTTATTTATGTTTAAGGGAAAGAGTAATTTCGTTAGATTTGTACGATTTTAGGGAAAAACAAATACAAAATACAAAATTTGCTCAGATGTGGGTTAAGAGAAGTACGCCATGTTGTTAGATTATTACAGCGAATTGCCTTTTACTGAAAACAGATTTCCCAATTAATTATTGAATAAATTTATAGTTGAATAGGCGATTGTTAGTTCAGCGTTGAATAATATTCAATCCGAAAACTAATGAACCTATTCGGATAGTATCTATTCTCATATTGGTTTCAATAAAGTTAAAAATGCGCTAAATTTTGTAAAAAGAGAATTAAATATTTTTGAACGCATTTCAAGAGTAAAACTACAAAATTTTCCAGGCTAGATATTATTTAAAAAATTAGGTTATATGCAAATAGTTGAGCGGCAGAATTCTTTTAGCCAACAACAAGATACGGCATAAGCTCGTAATGCGAGTCGTAAAGCTAATAGAGAGCTAGAAGCAGCTAGATTCTGGTGGGTACTTTGGGTGTTTTGGGGGCAATAACACAGACTTCTGCACGTATGCCTGGTTTATTAGCACTACGTATGGTTCTCTTGAAGCGCTATCCTGAAAAATAAAAAATCTGGTAACATTACACACACGACTTGCTTTTACTATAGTTATTACAATACTTACTTATCAATGTATCGGTTGGGTTTGTCATAAGTTACTAGCAGGATTTCGAAGTATATCTGTTAAAACAGCCGAAAATAATTTGATATAAAAGTGACGGTTTTATTTTAATGTAAAATTCACAGGAGAGCTGTGTTTGGACTTAACTCTGGGATTTAACTGTTTTACCAGATTGTATAATAATAGGGACATACAGGGATTGAGCTTATCGAATAAGTTGATGGATTTGCGAAAGAGGGCAATGTCCAAACCGTTTAATTGAAAGTATTTTCAAGAAATGGAGGATGATGGAGTTAAAAGAGGCTCTGGACCAGATGGAAAAAGATGTCAATAAGCTAAGAACAGCTTTATAGGAGGCATTAAATCGGAAACTGTAAGTTGCATTTGGACTAGGAAACACTTCCTAGTTTTGGAGGAGGAAATGTCTGCACATTCCTTGTGTGTCTGACCAACTGAATACTGAAGAGAGACCAATAACAACTATATATGTAGTGAGGATTGAATTCTAGAAGACTTAGAACCATTATTTGGCTCAGTGTCCTCGCATTGTCCTGAGATTTAGGTATTCGATATTAGGTAGTGGTCAGATATTAAGGAAGGATCTCTGCCAGGTGAAGGCCAGCGATATTCTCAGATATTGTATTGAAAGCGGCAGACTGATCAGGCAACTGTGAGAAGTTTTTGGAGGGTTTTAGGATAAGAGCTTTTGGAGGCTTAGGTCCTTTGCATTTTTGAGTTGAGAACCAAGGAAGATTGTTTCCTGTAGCACCCCCAAAGATAGGATAAGAGAAATTCTTGTTAATTTGGCACCATATTTTCTTTTACAGGTATGCAGTTACGGGTTTTGGTCCTGGGATGGCTGTGGATGTCAGCTCGCAGATCTGAAGGAGCCATTTCCTGTCCAAACCAATGTATTTGCCTGTCACAAGCACAGGTAAGAATCTTACTATTTTTGAACTTCTTCTTTTTAAATTCTGTACTCTCTTATATTAGTAGCAGCAATTATTGCTATCGATAATGCTTTACAATAAACAGCAATGATTTAAATGTTGTGATTGGGTAAATAAGATTGAAATGGTTGGAACACGTAGAGAAGATGCCTGCGGGAAGGGAAGAAAAACCCAGGAGGCAGATGAATTCGAGGGTGCCCTCGATTTAGATGGCTGGATGATGTGAAGGAAGATCTTCGTCGGGTTGGAGTAATAATATGGCACCTTATAGGCCGCAGACCGTGACGAATGGAAGAAAACTTGTTGAGGAGATCCAGGTCCTACTTTAAGGACTGTTGAACCAAATAGTAACTACGTAAGAATGGGTAAATATTTGGAGTACCCTTTGAAATTTTGGATTCGTAAAGAACTAACTTCGATGTCTATAGTTGTAGGGAATACTAAAAAAGTAAATAAATTATAGGAAATTAAGTCTAAAACCTAATAGGGCGGCATGTCGTGGTCATTATTCTGCACCGAAGAATTCTTTTGTTTTACCTTTCATTTTCCAAAAGAAGGCGGCCATTTATGTTTATTTTAGCTCCGGCCATAAAAGTAGGTGACAGAAACAGAAAAGTAGAAATCTAGACGAACTGGAAGCCAATTCGGAGTTTGTCCCTTGTATTTTACCTTTCATTTTCCAAAAGAAGGCGACCCTTTATGTTTATTTTAGCTCTGGCCATAAAAGTAGGTGACAGAGACCGAAAAAGCAGAAATCTAGACGAACTGGAAGCCAATTCGGTGTTTTTCCCTTGTATTTTACCTTTCATTTTCCAAAAGAAGGCGGCCATTTATGTTTATTTTATCTCTGGCCATAAAAGTAGGTGACAGAGACAGAAAAAGCAGAAATCTAGACGAACTGGAAGCCAATTCGGTGTTTTTCCCTTGTATTTTACATTTCATTTTCCAAAAGAAGGCGGCCATTTATATTTATTTTAGCTCTGGCCATAAAAGTAGGTGACAGAGACAGAAAAAGCAGAAATCTAGACGAACTGGAAGCCAATTTGGTGTTTTTCCCTTGTATTTTACCTTTCATTTTCCAAAAGAAGGCGGCCATTTATGTTTATTTTAGCTCTGGCCATAAAAGTAGGTGACAGAGACAGAAAAAGCAGAAATCTAGACGAACTGGAAGCCAATTCGGTGTTTTTCCCTTGTATTTTACCTTTCATTTTCCAAAAGAAGGCTACTCTTTATGTTTATTTTAGCCCTGGCCATAAAAGTAGGTGACAGAGACACAAAAAGCAGAAATCTAGACGAACTGGAAGCCAATTCGGTGTTTTTCCCTTGTATTTTACCTTTAATTTTCCAAAAGAAGGCGACCATTTATGTTTATTTTAGCCCTGGCCATAAAAGTAGGTGACAGAGACAGAAAAAGCAGAAATCTAGACGAACTGGAAGCCAATTCGGTGTTTTTCCCTTGTATTTTACCTTTCATTTTCCAAAAGAAGGCTACCCTTTATGTTTATTTTAGCTCTGGCCATAAAAGTAGGTGACAGAGACAGAAAAAGTAGAAATCTAGAAGAACTGGAAGCCAATTCGGTGTTTTTCCCTTGTATTTTACATTTCATTTTCCAAAAGAAGGCGGCCATTTATGTTTATTTTAGCTCCGGCCATAAAAGTAGGTGACAGAAACAGAAAAGTAGAAATCTAGACGAACTGGAAGCCAATTCGGTGTTTGTCCCTTGTATTTTACCTTTCATTTTCCAAAAGAATGCGACCCTTTATGTTTATTTTAGCCCTCGCCATAAAAGTAGGTGACAGAGACACAAAAAGCAGAAATCTAGACGAACTGGAAGCCAATTCGGTGTTTTTCCCTTGTATTTTACCTTTCATTTTCCAAAAGAAGGCTACCCTTTATGTTTATTTTAGCCCTGGCCATAAAAGTAGGTGACAGAGACACAAAAAGCAGAAATCTAGACGAACTGGAAGCCAATTCGGTGTTTTTCCCTTGTATTTTACCTTTCATTTTCCAAAAGAAGGCTACCCTTTATGTTTATTTTAGCCCTGGCCATAAAAGTAGGTGACAGAGACAGAAAAAGCAGAAATCTAGACGAACTGGAAGCCAATTCGGTGTTTTTCCCTTGTATTTTACCTTTCATTTTCCAAAAGAAGGCGGCCATTTATATTTATTTTAGCTCTGGCCATAAAAGTAGGTGACAGAGACAGAAAAAGCAGAAATCTAGACGAACTGGAAGCCAATTTGGTGTTTTTCCCTTGTATTTTACCTTTCATTTTCCAAAAGAAGGCGGCCATTTATGTTTATTTTAGCTCTGGCCATAAAAGTAGGTGACAGAGACAGAAAAAGCAGAAATCTAGACGAACTGGAAGCCAATTCGGTGTTTTTCCCTTGTATTTTACCTTTCATTTTCCAAAAGAAGGCGACCATTTATGTTTATTTTAGCCCTGGCCATAAAAGTAGGTGACAGAGACAGAAAAAGCAGAAATCTAGACGAACTGGAAGCCAATTCGGTGTTTTTCCCTTGTATTTTACCTTTCATTTTCCAAAAGAAGGCTACCCTTTATGTTTATTTTAGCTCTGGCCATAAAAGTAGGTGACAGAGACAGAAAAAGTAGAAATCTAGAAGAACTGGAAGCCAATTCGGTGTTTTTCCCTTGTATTTTACATTTCATTTTCCAAAAGAAGGCGGCCATTTATGTTTATTTTAGCTCCGGCCATAAAAGTAGGTGACAGAAACAGAAAAGTAGAAATCTAGACGAACTGGAAGCCAATTCGGTGTTTGTCCCTTGTATTTTACCTTTCATTTTCCAAAAGAATGCGACCCTTTATGTTTATTTTAGCCCTCGCCATAAAAGTAGGTGACAGAGACACAAAAAGCAGAAATCTAGACGAACTGGAAGCCAATTCGTTGTTTTTCCCTTGTATTTTACCTTTCATTTTCCAAAAGAAGGCTACCCTTTATGTTTATTTTAGCCCTGGCCATAAAAGTAGGTGACAGAGACACAAAAAGCAGAAATCTAGACGAACTGGAAGCCAATTCGGTGTTTTTCCCTTGTATTTTACCTTTCATTTTCCAAAAGAAGGCTACCCTTTATGTTTATTTTAGCCCTGGCCATAAAAGTAGGTGACAGAGACACAAAAAGCAGAAATCTAGACGAACTGGAAGCCAATTCGGTGTTTTTCCCTTGTATTTTACCTTTAATTTTCCAAAAGAAGGCGACCATTTATGTTTATTTTAGCCCTGGCCATAAAAGTAGGTGACAGAGACAGAAAAAGCAGAAATCTAGACGAACTGGAAGCCAATTCGGTGTTTTTCCCTTGTATTTTACCTTTCATTTTCCAAAAGAAGGCTACCCTTTATGTTTATTTTAGCTCCGGCCATAAAAGTAGGTGACAGAAACAGAAAAGTAGAAATCTAGACGAACTGGAAGCCAATTCGGTGTTTGTCCCTTGTATTTTACCTTTCATTTTCCAAAAGAATGCGACCCTTTATGTTTATTTTAGCCCTCGCCATAAAAGTAGGTGACAGAGACACAAAAAGCAGAAATCTAGACGAACTGGAAGCCAATTCGGTGTTTTTCCCTTGTATTTTACCTTTCATTTTCCAAAAGAAGGCGACCATTTATGTTTATTTTAGCCCTGGCCATAAAAGTAGGTGACAGAGACAGAAAAAGTAGAAATCTAGACGAACTGGAAGCCAATTCGGTGTTTTTCCCTTGTATTTTACCTTTCATTTTCCAAAAGAAGGCGACCATTTATGTTTATTTTAGCTCTGGCCATAAAAGTAGGTGACAGAGACAGAAAAAGCAGAAAACTAGACGAACTGGAAGCCAATTCGGTGTTTTTCCCTTGTATTTTACCTTTCATTTTCCAAAAGTAGGCGACCCTTGATGTTTATTTTAGCCCTTCTTTTAACTCGACTAACCTAACTGCCCAGTGAATTGGTGAGCTCTGAAAAGTGTTTTCGCCTGTTTGTTTAACCCAATCCACTTTAAAACTATTCAGTAAAATGAAAATTCTAGTTAACGTAAGAGTGATAATGAAGTTTATTAAATTTAAAGTTGAAAAATGCCTAAAAGTACATTGAGTGAAAATTTGAAAATATGTTTGCACCGCAACAAGTAAACCCTTTCTTCTTATACATATTTATATGTAAGCCAATTTGCTTGGTGAATCATGTAACCAGTATAAAAACTGTTACTCCAACAGTGTGCGGGGTGCAATGGTTCAAGTTTAAAGCTTTGGAGTACTGAACTGGTAATGCAGTTACCCTGCTTAATTAGCATATTGCGTTATGAAACTGAATTCAATATTCTAGCGCAATCTACAGTCAATTTCACCCACTTATACGACTCTCGCTTCTGATTCTTTTAAGTTCAACATTTCCCATTTCTGCTAACTTAACATTTTTACTAAAAGTTACCTTGTTTCTCTATTAAAACAAGAGTACGATTTTTTTTTTAATGGAAAGAGTTGTTCGGGCACCCTCCACAAAAGCTCTTACATGAATTTATCCGATAAAATATTTTAAATAAAAGTGATAAACCTAAATTAGTTGGGAAGTAGGTACCATATCTCTAACTAAACTTCTTCCTCCATTTGCCCGACTAAGGTGTGTGGTCACGAAGAAGTATCAGAGCTACCTTCAAGTTTCTAGTCTTGGCTGCAAGCAAAACGGATGTGTTTTTGGTAGCAAAATAGATCTATACACTTCTCCTTTTAGTAACACATATGAGTAAGTCTCAACTACTAACTCCAAGTTGACACCCATCTTCTGCAGAGAAATTCAAGGAATACTGGAAAGCCAGCAGTCAGGGATGACCATACCCAGAGAGCCTACAAACACCTTATCTTCCATGCACTCCAAGGATGTTTAGAAGAAGACTCCTCTAAATTAATAAAAACTATGATGATACTGTCCTTTAAGATATATTCCGCTCAAAACCTAGTAGGAAATTCAAAGAATTGGATTATATCTATAGTTCTAATATTGACTATTCGCATAAATAGCCGTTCTTAAAACCACAAAAAACCTCTTATTCTGGCCAAAATAGCTGATTACTATACTGTTTTTCTTGTTTTTCTGAAATGAGTGAAGAGAAAAAGAACTAACCTGCTTCTAATAGTGCCGGCACAAATAGCTGATCTTAATATCAACAAAAACTTGTTTTTCTAGCCAAACTAGTAGATAGTTCGAAATTTTTCCTTCGTTCGTCGCATTAAGTTAAAAGAAAAAGGTCTACTTTTTTTCTAATATTTAGAACGGGCTAAATAGCCGTTCACATTACCACCAAAACACAGTTTTTCTGCCAAAATAGCTAATTGTTCCAAATGTTTTCTTGGTTTTTCGCAATGAGCGATAAGAAAAAGGTCCACTGTAGTTCTAATGTTACAGTATGTTCTTTGATAAAGCCAAACTCTCTTTTTCTGGCCAAAATAGCTGATAGTTCGAAACCTTTCTAAAGTGAGGGTTGTACGAGGGTCGTTTGAAAAGTCCGTGCAAAGTCAGAGAGATAGCACCACTGGCGCGTATCGAGGTTATGTTTAGTTAGTAGCATCTCTTGGAAGAACACACACCAAGTTTCAGCCAGATCGGTCTATTTCTTTGTGTTTGGCATTCGTTTGAATCGAGGAAGTCGAGTGATTTTCAAAAAATGGACGAAAAAGAATTTCGTGTGTTGATTAAACACTACTTTATGGAAGGCAAAACGCCTCAGGAGACTAAAGAGAAGCTTGATAAACATTATGGTGACTCTGCACCTTCGATTAGAACAGTTTATAAGTGGTTTCAAAATTTTCGGAGTGGCCATATGGGCACAAGTGACGCTGAACGTTCTGGACGCCCTGTTGAGGTTACTACTCCAGAAATCATTGATAAAATCCATGATATGGTGATGGATGACAGAAGATTGAAGGTGCGTGAGATTGCTAGCGCTGTGGGCATCTCGAATGAACGAGTACATAATATTTTGCATCAACATTTGGACATGACAAAGCTATCCGCAAGATGGGTGCCGCGATTGCTCACGCTTGACCAAAAACGAAATCGTGTGAAGTGTTGCAAGGACGGTTTGCAGCTGTTCCAGAAGAATCCGCAGGACATTAAGCGTCGTTTCGTCACTGTGGATGAAACATGGATACATCACTACACTCCTGAGACCAAAGAACAATCTAAACAATGGGTTACCAAGGGGGAATCTGCGCCAAAAAAGGCGAAGACCGTTCCTTCGGCCGGAAAGATTATGGCGACTGTCTTTTGGGATTCGCAAGATATAATCCTCATCGACTATCTGGAAAAGGGTAAAACTATTACAGGTGCATATTATTCATCGTTATTGGACCGTTTGAAAACCGAGCTGCAAGAAAAACGCCCACGATTGGCCCACAAAAGAGTCCTTTTCCATCACGACAACGCACCAGCTCACATCTCAGCAGTTGTGGTCGCAAAATTAATGGAAATAGGGTTCCAACTCGTTTCACATCCCCCCTATTCTCCAGACTTGGCTCCCTCGGACTACTATTTGTTCCCCAATATGAAGAAATGGCTGGCGGGAAAAAGATTTTATTCAAACGAGGAGGTGATTGCAGAAACGAATGGCTATTTTTCAGACTTGGACAAATCCTATTATTCGGAAGGGATCAACAAACTAGAGCAGCGTTGGACGAAGTGTATAAGCCTAAAAGGAGACTATGTTGAAAAATAAAAAAGATTTACCCCAAAAAATTAAGTAGTTTTTATTTTTGCACGGACTTTTCAAACGACCCGCGTACAACCTACCACATCTGTTTATTAAGCCTGCAGAACGAAGGATCCAGATCCTTCAGATCAGTAAAATTCAGTGTAGAAGGAAGTTGCTCAGTATTTTAATAATTGTAATGAGAAGAGGTGTTATGATGAGTGAACAGTCCAGATTTGGGATTTTTTGTAACAATATTGGATTCAGATTTAAGATGGAGGTCATCAAGTTATCCTTGGCTAGACAACATGGCCGAATCCTAGCCGAACAAACTTACTTTAAGCATTAAATATAATTAAATATGGATTTACCAGACGATATCGTATGACAAGAGAAATTGAAATATTTGAAACCCAAGCAGTTAATTTTGCTAAAATTGAATGAAGAGAATTGATTCGCCTGGAATAAGATACCGGACAGGAAATGAAGAACGAATCAAATTGCACGCTGATTACAGAGGCAACCAACTTAACCCTTAAGCAGTCCTACCAACAGAAGTGTTATACGACCGGGCGAGTGGACCAATTGGTAATCATCACTATGAACCTTACACCCAAAATGTGTGCTTAAATTACTTTTTTTAGTGACATTGCTTAACTGTAAGTAATCAATTACCATTTTTGGGCATGATTAAAGTAGGTTATTAAAAAATTAAGTAGACTGTTGTAAAAATACTTAAAAACTATCTTTTTATCAGACCAAACCTCAGTAAATTGGAAAAGGATTAAATCTTAACTAATAATAAGTATAGTAAATTTTGTATTATGAGATAAGAAAAAGCTTACATGACTGCGAACAGTGATGAACTTAGGTCACAAACTATAATCTGATTTAAAATCTCTCTATACAGTACCTGGGTTGACTCTTAAAATCAATTTTCACGTAAAAGATGAGGGATTGGAAAGCTAGCTAGCATGGAGAGCATTGATAAAGACATTGTCGAAATGTTAAATAAAATTTGGTGTTTCGTTTTTGGTTCTTACTGTTTTTCGTTCATGTTTCGTTGATGTTTCAATCATAAATTGAAAAGAATATTTGAAGAAAGCAAGTTAATTTTAGGTTGAAATTGATATGCTTTTCCTTAACGAACCGTAGATCTGAATTGTTAAGAAAATAGATAAGCAGATTAGTTTAAGAACTTCTCAAAAAAGCCAGTAGGTAGGATGGTTGAACGCTTTGTTATAAGATAACCAAGTTATCAAGCGATTCCTACAGTGGGTATGCTTTTAAACCGCTTTTTCAACTGCTGTATGGTCAATTCCAACACCTTTTTGAGCAAATGGAGTCCTGTCAGAAGACTCTGAACTTCTCATTCTACGGCGTTCAGTAAGACTGATTTTTCACATTTAGACTGAGTGACAATTGAGACTTGTCTTATCCTCATATGAGCACCGACCGTGTCTTTAGCCACTAGATGAACATAATTGAAGAGCTTGGTGCAAAAAGGAGTTATCTACAGTTTTTTTAAAATTTTTAGTAGGGACAAAAAACTAAATATGCTTTAAGATGTATTCCTTATGTTGTGTCTGCTGTAACGATTAGGTTAATATATTGTGATGGGGTCATTTGGGGCTCAATTTGAACTTTCTAGGGCATTTTTTAAGCTTGCTATAAGCAAAAGTTATTTTGCAGCTAACTCTTTTTTGCACCAAAATCATAATTTTCAGTAAAACTTTACATATTAAGTACTTTAGTCAACAAGATTTCTTGTTTTTGAGCTTTTAAGTGGCATTTTGTGTCTTGTCGAAGCGAATGTTAGATATATTATTATGTCTGTCAAAAAGAAAAATAATAATATCTACCTAATATAAACATTAAATAAACCTAATATAAAAATTTTTGTTTGATTGATTGCGTCATCTTTTCTGTTTGGAGCAAAAGAAAGTTATCTGCAGTAGAAAACTCATTTTTGCTCCAAATCTAACCTAGGTTAGAGAATAAGTAATAATAAACGAGTCTGCATAAAGACTCGTTTATGCACCAAAAGATGTAGAATTGAACATACAATAGGGGGCGCCACTAAACACATTTTCTGAAAAAAAATGTAAATAACTCCTTTTTGCACCAAGCTCTTCAATTCGCATCCTGACTTCTAGAGACTAGAGGAACAATCAGTTACGGTGGATACATAAACATCCGCACAAATTTGTGAGAAAATGACTCTAATACAATAGACTTTGTGTTTTTTATGTGCAGGTTTTGTGCAACACCGGCGGACTTACCGAGATACCTGTGACTGCTCTACCTTCCACCGTTGAACATCTCAGCCTTACCAAAAATAACTTTCCTATAATAAGGTAAAATGGAGTCTGTTCTTTACATTTACACTGGAAATAAACAAATCAGAGTGCGTGCTATTTAAAAAAATGAGCCTTAGATGTTAATATTCAACTCACAGTAAACGAGAAAAAAGAGATGTTGATATGTTTAGCGCTTTGAGTTGCACACAATTCCTCAACAGGGGATTCAGTTGAGCTTTAAAAAAAACAAAAAAAGCTCAGAGGAAGTTATGAAACTGATGATGTCTCAATGGTGATTCGTTTTTTCATCTGAGTGTTGCTTGGTTAACAATGGTCTCATTTAGTACACAAATGTCTTTAGGAGCGCAATTAAATTACTATGATTTAACCCATTTTTTTGAGTTCTCAAGGAATGTATTTCTAGTAAAAAGTTACACAGAAAATCTGTCAAATAGCTTTTTAAACTTTACAGAAGTGACGCTTTCAATGGGTTGCGAGCTTTGAGAAAACTTTCTTTAGACGGTAACAACATAACCGTGATCAAGCCTTTCGCATTTAGAGGTCTACCTCGTTTGAGAGAGCTGTCCATCCAGCACACTCCGTTGGCAACTGTAGCACAGTTTGCTTTTGCCGGACTGCAGAATATAACAGCCATACTGCTCGGTCACAACAAGATTCATAAGGTAGAAGGTTATGCGTTTGCGGGTACCTCAAATGTAAGGTAAGTTGGTATCTTAACATAAAACAGTGCCAGGATCTGGGTCTGGTTGGTAGCCGAATTGTTCTTGGATGAAGTGGAGTTCTTTCCACAAACACAATACCAGTCTACTTTCTTCGCAATAATAAGAACAGATGGTACAGGAGGATCAATTAGCAATGGCATCCACCGCGCTTCAGAATCACTGTACCCTCTAATGCAATTTTAGAGTTCTACTGCTTGTTAAAGAGATCCTAAAATGGATTCCAGGAAATTAAAGGCGCTTATTGTGAATTTCAGCGAGGTACTCTCGACTAGTTAAGGTAACGAATGCAGTGATTATGCGAATGAAGTGATTGGGGATATCACTATTCAGATGAAAATGCATGCTTTAGTCGGATAGCCATTGCTTAGTGAATGGAAGAAAAAGGGAAACAAACAGAGGGAGATTTAGAACAGTAAGCCGATTTAACCATCTTTTAGAAGAAATAAAGAGACCACGACCTGGTTATACCCGTTAAGTTTATTTGTATTGTGCTAGAGTAGTGGTTCCCAAAGTGGTCCCTACGGACCCCCAGGGGTCCCCGGTATCATTCAGGGGGTCCGTGGAAAATTCAAATTGATTTGGGGGTCCCTGAACAACGTCGGGGGATCCGCGCGAGGTTCAATATAAAATAATAAAACTGTGATCCATTTTTATTATTATGGAAATTAGAAACTAACAAGGTGACCAATTAAATTTAATCAAAACTAAAAGCGTAATATCTGTGTTTGTTGCAAAACGTTTTCTGTAAATACAAAACTTGGGAAGAGGAGAACGTTCTCAGTTTCCAAATCTTTCGAAATTGCAAAGTAGAGATGAAGATTTGCTTGCTCACTGTCGAACACTTAACAACAGAGCTGAACCAAAGATTTGAAGATACGAGTATTCTTCACTTGAATATTCCCGATTGGGTGTTGAACCCTTTTGCGCGTGGACAAACTCAGATCCCAAACACAGATGAATCCATACTAATACAGGAACAGCTTATTGAAATATCGACAAATGAGGAACTTAAACTAATGTTTGAACAAGGATACCACAAATTCTAGTTACAAAAACAGATCCCAATTTTATATCCTGCATTATGGGTTATTGTACAGAAGTTGTTGACTGCTTTCCCGTCTTCCTGTTTGGTAGAACCTGGATTCAGAGCCGTTATGAACCTCATCACAAAATGTTTTTTTAAATATGTTATTTTTATACTATGCATTTATGTAGCTTCTTCACTTGGGGGTCCGTGGGCAAGTTTTGACTATAAAAAGGGGTCCATGGGCATGTTTTGACTATAAAAAGGGGTCCACGGGTCAAAAAAGTTTGGAAACCACTGTGCTAGAGTTTGCCAGTGGGTACTTAAATTTTATTTGAGTTTAACTAAGCCCAAATAAGATTTACATATTAACCGCCTGTACGGGCCCTGAGTGCTGTGAGGGAGTTTCAATGTAAGGGTGATTCTTGAGAATGGAAGATTGAGGCGTCGAAAGATTATTGAGTTGAGAAATTTATGGGGAGTATATTGCTACACACGTTTAACTAGGCAGGCTTACGTGGGCTGGACATGTTAAAATGAAACTTAAGACATATACAGGTTTTATATAAGTTGCTGCTTGGTACACGGTCGAAAGTCTGTTGGCGGATTGGAGTAGAGCTCTATAGGATGGATACACGAGTTCTAATTAATGTTTACCTTCTTGATGTCAGCGGCAGCAGGCAGAGACAACTCGCAGTGTAGTCTTATGGAGGCCAAGACTCAAGTGAGTTGGATCTTGCGCCATTGAGGAAGAAATAGTAGACGATACGACCGTTTCTTTGAGCTAATTCTGCCTCGAAGTTTTCTGCTACCATCCAGGCGAACCTGGATTTTTTTTAAAAAAATATTTGTTTTTGTATTAGTAAAAAAAAAGCCGAATTCTAAAAGATTACAATACTTACTCTGTTCAGGTTACTGTTGCTGAACAGTAACCCACTGCACAAGATAGAAACATCAGCGTTCAGCGGTTTGACCAACGTTGAGCATTTGATTTTACCTTCTGGCATTAGAACCATAGAACCAGATGCTTTCTCCGGCCTAGACTCAGTCGGCCTGATGAAGCTCTCCTTCATGGACTTGAGTTCGCTGAAGACGCACACATTCCGAGGTCTGGCCCATGTGCATGTGCTGGCCATACAGGAGTCAGATCTAGGGGTATGCCTTCCTCGTAGTTATCTATCGCAAATTTAAATTTTTTGTAGTTTTCTCTTCAATGAAATTCAAACCTAGTCTCTTGCTGCATGATCCTCTTGTGCATGTTTACAACATATCGGAAATGGTGATTTTACTCAATGGTATTTTAATTTCTCTTATTCCTCGTGAGAATATTTTCAGATATCAGTGGCGGCTGGTGCCTAAAAATAGGGACCTGCAGCCTACAAAAAACAGATTAGCAGAGTATTCCACCGCTATTTCTAGCATTGAGGCAATATTATTAAGAAGGCTTTTAGACTCCATCGAACTTTTTCATCACACCCTGTCTTCTAAATAGGCACAATTATTCAAAAAAGGTTTTCGTCCGGGAAGGGGATTTGTGGTTAACATTTTTGTTCATAATTCTGTAATTAATATTGGAGTTAGATTTAAAAGGCGTACATTGTTCAGGGCCTTTATAAAGTGTAGAAAAGCTTTCGATTCATTAGACTACTTTCTTCAAGTCTATGGCAGTTATATCGATCTCCTCGAAGATCCCAGATTCATACTGTACGTATTATTATTGCAGTATTATTCAATTTTAAGAGAGCAAACAGTCGTTTATTCTATTTATATTATGTTGATATAAAGACAATTTAGGTTAATAGTTTCATTTAATTGTTATATTCAGGATTTTGAATAATATAATGACAAAATATAGAAACATTTTTTTCATTTAATTGTTAGTTGAACAACCTAAGCCCAGCCGCTACTGAAATATATTCAATTTTCAAATAAACAGAAATCGATTTTGTTATCATTATTATTACTTTCGTTTTTGTTTTCACCTTGCTGTTATCTAGGTAATAGAGACTGGCGCTTTCGAAGGCATGACGCATGTCAACAGTTTGAAACTGTTAAATAACAAAATTGACAGCATCGAAGAGTTGCATCTAAGATCGGATGCAAAGATTAGATCGTTAAAATTACAGGGCAACCATCTACTGGAGACACCATTGCCTGGGGCCATCCTCTTAGACGGTGTGGAATCGCTGACCGTCCAGGCAAATCATTTCCCCTGCGATTGTCACATACATTCACTGCTCGAAGGTAAGCTAAGCTAATTTGAAAATTAAATACAGCCAGTGAGTTTGGGTTGTTAAATGTTTAAATATTAATATTCAATAAAGGGGTGTATCTCGTATAAGTGACCGTTTTTCAATTAAATATTGATTTACAGTGGCGATAAAAGGATTATAGAGTTGAAGGGGATACATTATTGCCCCCAGGCGCACCGAATGTACGAGGGTCGTTTGAAAACTCCGTGCAAAAATAAAAACTACTTAATTTTTTGGGGTAAACCTTTTTTATTTTTCAACATAGTCTCCTTTTAGGCTTATACACTTCGTCCAACGCTGCTCTAGTTTGTTGTTCCCTTCTGAATAATAGGATTTGTCCAAGTCTGAAAAATAGCCATTCGTTTCTGCAATCACCTCCTCGTTTGAATAAAATCTTTTTCCCGCCAGCCATTTCTTCATATTGGGGAACAAATAGTAGTCCGAGGGAGCCAAGTCTGGAGAATAGGGGGGATGTGAAACGAGTTGGAACCCTATTTCCATTAATTTTGCGACCACAACCGCTGAGGTGTGAGCTGGTGCGTTGTCGTGATGGAAAAGGACTTTTTTGTGGGCCAATCGTGGGCGTTTTTCTTGCAGCTCGGTTTTCAAACGGTCCAATAACTATGAATAATATGCACCTGTAATAGTTTTACCCTTTTCAGATAGTCGATGAGGATTATTCCTTGCGAATCCCAAAAGACAGTCGCCATAATCTTTCCGGCCGAAGGAACGGTCTTCGCCTTTTTTGGCGCAGATTCCCCCTTGGTAACCCATTGTTTAGATTGTTCTTTGGTCTCAGCAGTGTAGTGATGTATCCATGTTTCATCCACAGTGACGAAACGACGCTTAAAGTCCTGCGGATTCTTCTGGAACAGCTGCAAACCGTCCTTGCAACACTTCACACGATTTCGTTTTTGGTCAAGCGTGAGCAATCGCGGCACCCATCTTGCGGATAGCTTTGTCATGTCCAAATGTTGATGCAAAATATTATGTACCCGTTCATTCGAGATGCCCACAGCACTAGCAATCTCACGCACCTTCACTCTTCTGTCATCCATCACCATATCATGGATTTTATCAATGATTTCTGGAGTAGTAACCTCAACAGGGCGTCCAGAACGTTCAGCGTCACTTGTGCCCATATGGACACTCCGAAAATTTTGAAACCACTTATAAACTGTTCTAATCGAAGGTGCAGAGTCACCATAATGTTTATCAAGCTTCTCTTTAGTCTCCTGAGGCGTTTTGCCTTATCATAAAGTAGTGTTTAATCAACCCTCGAAATTCTTTTTCGTCCATTTTTTGAAAATCACTCGACTTCCTCGATTCAAACGAATGCCAAACACAAAGAAATAGACCGATCTGGCTGAAACTAGGTGTGTGTTCTTCCAAGAGATGCTACTAACTAAACATAACCTCGATACGCGCCAGTGGTGCTATCTCTCTGACTTTGCACGGACTTTTTAAACGACCCTCGTATTTCAAAAACCGGAAATAATGTTCGATTTTTTTATTTTTTTTTTCAAAGCGCGTCCGAGCTTTTTTCAGTGTCCTACCGGCCTCCGGATAGTGTTCTCTAGTTAATGACAACAATGGCCATCACCGGATAGCCGAGTAATATTGGATTTATTACGGCTTTTTAATAAATAAATTGACCCCATCAGGACGATCGTTAAAATTTTGTTCATAGTAACGGCTCTAGACTTTCTTAAGTTGATTTGAAGAGAATTTTCAACACTCACAAGTTTACTTAATTTTATTTTAATGTTAATTTTATTTTTTCAATAAGCTCTGTTGAAGCCTCAGGTTACCTTTGCTTTTTTTACATAAATCTTTATTTAATATAATGAAAGTGATCCAGAAGCAAAAAAAAAAAACAAAATTGGAAGCTTTAGAAAATATAAGGAGAATTTTAAAGCTTCGTTTTTTCTTATCACAGTTTGTGTATTAAAGCATTATTAGTCAAGTTCATCGCCTTGTTACCTTTGTTCAGATTAATAAGGATAATATACACAAAATAATAGCTGATATTAAAATATCGATTTCTGCAGAAGATTTTTCAACATTTTAAATTATTTTTTGGATGGTTTCTAATTATTATTATCATACACTTCCACAGATTTTTCTTATTGGGTTTAAGTATTGTAATTAAATTATTTTGAAACTTATTGTCCGGGGATTCTTGTCCCACCGAGGTAATTCGAGTTTTAACTGTCTGGGGATACCCAGAGACCCTATCCGGTCTGCAGCAAGTGCACCAATACTTGGATTCAGCTCGACACTGTCTCATTAAGCATTATCAACGTCATACGATGGCCGCCCTAAACCTAACTCTGTTTCCACGGAAGAATGCACAGAAAACCATCGCCTGTCAGTACGCTCATGAAGGACATCTTCCTCTTCTTCTTGCTCGGCGTTTCGGCCTATTACTGGGTGGGGGTCTTGGGCCTCCTAGATCTGCTTTCGCCAGTCCTCACTGTTTATTGTGGTAGCCTACCAGTTGCTTACATTCAGTAGGGCTCTTATCTCATCTGCCCATCGCAGTTTTTGGTCACCTAATTCTTCTTACTCTATCAAAACTTTCCTCGCTTCTCATTCTAGGCATCTAATCATTAGCTATTCTGGCTAGATGTTCTACACAGTCTGCTGAGACTAATGACATTAATCATTTTTGGCTCTTGGTACAAATCTATAACATCAGCATTTGTTCTCCTCTAGCACACACCTCCACTACATTGAAAAGAACATTAGAACCAGTTCTTCGAGCAGAACATACAATATTGTTATAAACGCTTGTAAACAATCGAAATTTGTTGATAAGTTGCAAAACTCATTAGAACTTGTTTAGTTTGAAAAAAAACGGTCATTGAATTTTTATATGCCTCATTCATTTAAAATCATATGATTATTTTGTATACCATCTTTTGCAGGCCCATTAGCAAACGGTTCTGCGGGCGAATTCAGCGCTCGCAATTATTGTATCTCTCCATTACAGTACAATGGACAGACGATTTCAGCTATCAGTTTGACAGCTATAGGTAGATGCCACGAAGATATCACCAGAGAAACCTGGGACGCGCCGGCATCTTCTAGTAAACAGAAATTGCAGTATTTATTTTGTTATCTAAGTCTTTTTATTATTCACAGGTAAAACTTTGGCGAAAAGTCCGCGAAAAAAAAGTTAATGTAAAATAATCTAAAATTAAAATTGTTGCCAAAAATAAATCTTTTATGTATAGTCACTTTAAAAATTAATAAAACCACGAATTTTTGATAGTGTATCCAAAATTTTGGAACAAATACCTAGCTCTAACGTCTTCAAAAATAAAAAAAAGCAACACAAACAAATATTTTCTCAAGTAACATTGGTGAAAATTCACACAAATGGGATTTCAAAAGCACAGGAAAGTAAACTTAAAATAAAGAAAGTTGTACATTTTCTAGGAGATAAATCCTGTAGAAAAGGTTGAAACAAAAGTCTATGTGTTTTCTATTTATCATTAAAACATGATTCGTTTTACTTACTATTACTTCATAAAATACATACCATCATTCTCTGTCACAAGAATCCATCTGTCGGAAAACAGTTGTTGCCCTTCCCTTACCAGCAGCTCTCTTGAAAAGAAATAAATATACCTGACATCGATTTTTCATCTCCTCCGTTTTTGTAAATAATTTTTATCAGATAAAAAGTAGGCCATCAGTGGAAGAGATGTTCAATCAGATTGTGCAAGGTCTGAGAGAAGCTCAATACTCAAATTTCCCTTTTAATGAGAACGATTGTTGTAATAAACTACAGCCTCGTGAAAGTCGATGTTCGCGTTGCTGTTGTCCCTGTCCGATATAATCACTCTATCGCACAGTGGGAAGAATGAACAATCTAGCTGCACAAAAAGTAGACGATCCTGCATGGATATTCTCGAAGATTAAGGTCTTATTAGGCTACTTTAAAAGAGTGTGATAGGTACAAGAACTTGTAAAAAAATATAGCCATGAAAGGAACCTCTCAATATAAGTTTTGTGCCAATAATTTAAGGAACTGCTAATAATGGTGACTTTTTTAGAGAAACAGTTTGAAAATTTTGAACATCATAGCCTAGTTACATGACACAGTATATCTAATAAGTTCTACCAAGTTCTGGCCAAGCACTCATGTCACACACGGACAGTAGAATATATAACAACTCACCTTTATCTATTTCGTTGATTTTCAAGCGTTGAACTCACCTGCGTGTAATCGAAATTTTTTCAGTCTTGACACTGAAAACATTGATTACCATTTTAGTGAAGCCCCACTAATGTTGTCTGTGAAAGCATCAAATTATTCGACGAAAAAAGCCCCGTCTTCGTTAAAATTAATTACTAAATAACAACGAAAGAGTTTTTTCGTTAAAATATGGCAGTTGACTAAGTACACATTTAACGTTTGTGCCTAAAATATAAGACTGCTGGAGTTCTTGCGCTTTGAAAACCTCCATATGTTTGGAAAGTGACGATGAATTTAGTTTCGCATCCTGTCACTTCTTTGGTTGACAGTGTTATGATTCAGATTTGTTTATTTCCGAGCAAATAGATACAGACAGTGATTAAACAAATGTAAACCAACCTAGAACTTAGTTATGCTTGTTACTATTCCAAATTAAGCGAATACCGCAATTGCGCCGTTCATAACTAATCTTAACCTATTTCCATCATTACCATATTTTGAGTTTGAATCCTAAAATATTATTGACAAGTCATAAGTCATGTTAAGTGCCAACAGAAAAAGAGAGGATTTTAACTTTTCTTAACGTGTCACAACATAAGACTTGATACTTACATTCGTAATCAGCAGATCATGTCCAATAAGAATCGGTTTCTCAGGGAATTTTTCCTTCCTAGATCAGCCATTCGTCCCACTGTGCGCCGGTCTCCAACCACCTCAAAATAAATGCCACCTTCTTGGTTTCCCCCCCCAAAAAAAAAACTTGCTGAATGAAAATCCTCTAATCATTCGAAGAAAAGATTTTACAAACTTTAAATCGGCTTTCGGCTTACTGAAGCATAAATTGTCGAATAATACTTTAGCTGTTTTTTAGATCTATGCCGGCTGCTTGCAGGCAAGTTTATGGTTTAGTGGGAGATGTCTCATTCTTCTGAATGTTTCTGAAGCTGGAACAAGAACTATTTTTTTCTACTACTGGGGTTGGAAGTGCTGAATCTAAGAATGCTATTGTCCAAGCTTTCTTTATAAGGAGATAAGGGCAGCCCGAATAGATGCAGAGTCTTCTCCATTTACTTGATTCATTTTTTACAAACAAACAATGCTCGAATTTCTAGATTCAATTTGATCTTTATTTATTTATTTAATTCTTTTAATAGCACAGAACTGAATTAGTATAACTGAAAATGAATGGAATAGCTACTTAAAAAAAACTGTTTTTTAACATAGTTAATAAGCAGTAAAATGTATGCTTGAAAATTAAACAAAAAATGCACAAATTTTTGTTACATTCTAGTAATATAATCTGGCCTACAATTACCTAAACTTTACTTTTAACACATTTCAATTAATTTCATATGTACAATTTATACGCTTAAAAGTAGTTGAAAATAAATGCATTTAAAATTGTAATGTAAATTAATATCATGAAATGATACAAATGAAAGAATATATTTATATATACATACATATCCTCTTTATTGATACTGTAGGCTAAATTTAAGCTAAATATAATATATTTAAGGCTTCAAAAATGTATAGGAATGGTCTGCAAAGCTTTGTGGTCATTTTGTTTTATTTATTTATTGCTGGCATCAAAGGAAATATTCTTACCTGGTCGGTATAAGTTGAGTATATTTAAACGAATTGAGTTTCCTTATTTTGGCCAGAATAAATTGACTTCCAGAAGGTGGCGATCTCTGCGTAACTCTAAAGAGGAGCCTCAGTGAGTATCATGTAAAGTTTTATCAGTCATTTAGTATTAAGGAAAAAAAAAATAGTAACATTTACAGTCAACTCTAATGTGCTCTAAGTTAATACAGTGTACAGATCTACCACTCATTTAATATTAAGCGTAACTGCCAGCTTAAAGCATTACTTATAAAGTAAATGTATAAGTATATGTTACATCTATCGCTCCAAAAAAACTTAAAAGGAAACTGAAAACTTTAGCATCATATTTAAAATACCACCATAACAAATACATTTTACAGGATGTATTAAGAGATCTGCAATTTCAAAGTAATTACCTAAAGTTTTGCGCTAATGACCAACAAGTAGATGCGCCAGGGAAAAAAATATATATATAAAAGAAAAAATAACCTTAAGTTAGTGAAGTACCATCAAGTAGGTTGTTATGAAGAGATACTTTAGATCTGTTGCTTAAAGCTTACAGTGTTCCTAAGAAAATACCTCAAAATAATAATAACTTTAATTTCTATGAAAAAAAAGAAGTGATAGGCCACTGTTTGAGTAGTTAAGGGTATGAATTTTAAAGAAAATTCTTAAATTTATTGTGCTAAAATTTAATTAATTTTAAAATAAAATCCATTCTTTAAACAAACCTATCATGAATTTTCAGTATTATATGCGTTCCTAAAATAAATACCAAATTTTTAGCTTATTGCTACTTTTTTGTTGTTTTTTTTAATAAAATGTATGGACACAAAACTTTCTAAAGACATGAAAGTTTTTTTCAGCTATTAATTTCGAATAATTCGTATAATGTACGATAAAAATAGATATTATGCACTTATATATAAGGAAAAGAAATATATTTTATAAATTTGTTTTTTATAATTACAGCTTGAACAAATATGAGTCTGCCTTTATTTGTATATAAATAAAATTATTTTTATTATATACAAAGTTTCTGTTCTACAGTACCGAACAAAAGTCTACATAAACCACAATATTTCGGGAATTTTCAAAATAAAGAATTATTAGATTAAAAATGGTGATTCAAACATTTGTAACTATTACTAAATATACTGTAAAGTTTTACTTGTCCTTTTACTAAGAAAGAACTTTACTTACACAACTAGTGCCTGCCAATAGTTATTTTAATAATATGTGGGTTTGATTAAATAATAAAACTCGCTAAAGCTGTAAGTAATAACCTGATTTATTAACACATTACCTTTACTCACATTAACATTTACTAGCAACTAACGCTATTCATTACAGTCACCATTTAAAACAGTCACAACAGTTTACTGTTACTTACTCACTACGTAACGCCACAAAACTGTTCCCCGACTGACCACTGGTCCGCACTGCACCGAATTGCACTAGTCTCTGCTACACAAACAAAGCTCTACTCACTAACTGACTAACCGCCTGACTAGCTAACTTTGAAGCACTCCGCAACACTGACTCCCTCAAAACTAACTCATAAACTTGACTAATCACTCTAAACTCTAATAACTCGATTAACACTGATTAACAACTCGTTAAGAACTCCTTAAAACTGACTAACAACTGACTTCTCCAGCTGTGTCTGCCTCCTTTTAACTGCGTGCCTCCCTCCAACTGGGACTGCCCTCCTCCAACTCTCTGAGCATAAGTTTCCACGCCCTCCTGACGTTCATTGGCTGGAGAAAACATACTGCCACCACCTCAGCTGGGGCCGCCCTCCTCCTACTCTCTGTCTCGCTCCTACCTGTCAATCACTGGCTGGGAAAACACATATGCCACCTCCCCAACTGAGGCCTTTCTCTTAGCTGGCTTTTACACAGGTCACTAACTCCTTGAACAATCTAGCCCTTTCCTTTCTAGTTCAGGTAGCGACCGGCCTTTTTTGTCTACACAGTGGTGGCCTGATACCGACTTTGGTCGCTTAACCCCTAGAACAATCTAGGCCTTTCTTCTCTGCCCAGGTCAACTTCGTTACAATACATATATATGAGAGATGAAAAGACCTCTGCCATCTCCCATTGCATATAAATAAAAAGATCGGCGTTCATGCCTGAACAAAAGTCTACCTACAGAATTGGTAAATTCAATATTATAATAATACTTACTAGTTAGGGTAAATCTTAATATTTACAAATTTATTAGTTTTAGTTGAAACGTGAATATAGGCGGATCTGAGTTAGTTAAGAATTTATTATTATTTAAAATGGTTCACCAAAGAAAGGAAATCCCTGTGTCAGAACGCAGATTAATAGTTAAATTAAATAATCGAGGATTTTCATATCGTCACATTACAAACATTATTCAAAGAAGCCACGCGAGATATCCTTTCCGACCGAGATAAAAGAAAAATTTTCAGGGTGTATGCAGACTTTTGTTCGGCACTGTATGTGTTTCAAAATCGTATGAACGCTCCGTGGCTCACAAAACTCACAACAAACAGCTCAAATCTGTTGCCTGGCCGAATAATTAGCATCACTAAATGCCTAACCTGATCACGAAGTAACTAGTTATATGTGAGCAATTGGTAAATAGCGACCTTAATCGCTGTATCTAACAAATCCCTAAAGTCTGCCTTTTCACACAGAAAAAGTCAGTTTCCAAACTGGTCCTGCAAAAGCTACAGAAATCTTGAGAAGCAAACTGCTGGTAGCTTCTTAGGAGCTTACCAATATATGCCTGCTATTTAGAGAGTGAGGAAAGAAATTTCAGCTCATTTATTTTTAAGGAAGTCTGACGCGGATTTTGAAAAGCATTATCATGTTCTTGTTTTTTTTTTTTTTTTTGGTGTTGACTTAAAGAAGCGTAAACTTGTGTTGGAAAAAGGCAGAGTCATATTTGTTTACCAATTATTACTTGAAGTGAAAAAATAATGGAAGAAAATAGCTGAATGTTTAGTGCACAGGGTCTCGGTGTCCAGTTGTGAGCCCTTTGATTTCTTTTCCCCCCAGGGGCCTTTTTACAACTGACTGATGGTCAGTGTTGTCTCTAAACTAGGGGTACACATTCCGCTACAGGCCAGCCAGTTCACTGAGAAGGCTCCAGGCGCCAATTTATTAAGTTTTGATGCGCCTTAATTAACACAAAATAAATTTGACCAAAATTGTAAATACGAAGATTTATTATAATTGTGTAAGTATGTAAATAAATTGTTGCTACCGTAAACCTAATTACATTGAACAGTTTCGAGGCTTTGTTTAGAGTGTCTGGGGTATGCAAGCTGTGTGATGGTTGCTTTTAATTAGTCAACGATATAGATCGATACAGGAATGTATTCAAAAAGACTAATGTTTCTTGATGAAACTTTCTACCAGCTATTGGGTCGTTCGTTGATTCATTCGTGGTTTTGCGATAAAGAAACGAGTTAGTCACATAGTGCTTAGTCTAGGCTATTGGTCTGGTGTAAAAGGACTTTAATGCCATCAAGTTATTCAAGCTTTTTCAGAGTGATAGAAGTTTCTTGCTTGGACAGAACAAGCAATAGACCTGCATAACGCTGGGCCTTTTTCTTGAGTAACCTTCTACCAGTGAAAGTTTAGAAATTTATGAAAAGATTATTAGGTAGGAATTCTTGATGAATTACTTCTTCACAGCCCCAGATTTACTCTATCACAAAACTTGAAATGTAGTGATTCGACCATCTTTCATCAAATTTTTGGCCAAGTGATTCCTCATCTCACATATACGACGGTTCAGGTCAGACAGATTTCTCTACAAACACGTAAGACGCTGCAATCGAAATCTTTACGCTGCACAGCTGTCGGTCATTAAGATTTGGCGCATACATAGTTTTTCTGTAGTAGCATCAGTCTCGTTGTTTAATAGCCACACCTCGTATATGTTGCCATTTTTTTTTACAAGTGCATGCAACTTTAAAAGTGAACTTTGTAGGTAATCATTGAGGTGTAAGTCCATGCGGTGCTTATCTACATTTCCCATCTCTTTTCATAAAGTATGTGGAGATGGCCAACTAAACGATCTTTAGGCAATGCCAGTTCTATGGCAAGTGCACCAGTGTATGTGGTTGTTTTTCACTGTACAGCCTCCCATTAAGTCTCAATTTCATGCGGTTTATCTATTTATTTTATTCTTTTTCTAAAGTTCTTATCTATTATCAAAAATTTGTAATATTCAAAAAAACAACACTCATAATGGTGGGCACCCTCCTGTTCGAGAATAATCTTCAAAGAGTCGATTGTAGTGCAATCTGACGTGGCTTAGTTTTATACTATACATAATCTCCTCTGGTCCTCAACATGTCTTAAGATCTAAGATTGCATCGCCAACAAACAGGGAGGCCATTTCCACCACCTCTTTCTGACACAGACTGCGCAAGGATAACTCAATCCTACTCGGTGGTAGAAAAGTGGTTAGTTTATAATAACCGCTTACAGTCCTAGTTGGAAAAACCTCGTCTAGGAAATGGCCAATCGTCGAATTATTACTTTCTGAAGTTGCGTTGATTTCGACCGAGTGTACATTAGTAATTAGGCCATTAATCTTTTAAGAAGGATGTTCGAAAGGCTAAAAGCTGTCGGCAATAAAGATATACCTCATAGTTAGCAAACTAATTAAATTAAAAATCGATTTTGAATTACAACTTATTATTATTTACATCGTATTTGAATGAGATATAGGTCCAAAAGTTAAAAAGCTACCACGACAAACTGTGAAAAGTTTTTTTGAATATGTTCCGATCCAGTGACAAAGAAAAAAATCTAATAAATCCTCCAAGGTTGAGTCGATTTGCCTCTCTCTAATGAACTCAGCAAGCACAAAATATCTCGAGATCACTGCTACTACCCAGAGCACCCTTCTCACGTAACCTAAAAGCCTCGAAACTACCTAAATAAATACAGCAAAAACAAAAAACTAAAAAATCTTTAAATGTATTGATATCTGTTTTGTTGCGTTAATTAATTCTTGTTTAAACAATGTATCGGAATATTGTTATAAATTTATTAAACTGGAAGTAATGTAATTGTATATATTGATATGCAGGACCTACTTACTGGTCCAACCTTACCAACAGATGTTGATATCAAATAAAAAATTTAAGTCAAGTTATGTCGCGTTGATTTCTATTCCTGCAAACTCCTGATCTCTCCTTTAGCAAAACTAAATAAAAACCCTCTTCTTGCATTTAATTCGATTTGCAGTAACGTTAACACCATCGTCGTCCAACAGGTCAAAAAGAAGCACCTGGAGGCGTTCACAGGAATAAGATGGAAACCACTTGTGACGAATGACGAGATAATCTATCCAAATTTGCTAAAGTAGGTGACCATGGATAGATAATCAAATAAAAAGTATTTCAAACAAAACCAGCTAGAGAAGTCGGTTTTCACGAATACCTAAAAAGATATTTAAATTTTTGTTCAAGTGGATTTATGCAAAATTTCAGATACAAGTAATGTAACGTATAGACTAAAAAGTATAAGTGGTTTAAAAAAGATGGTTCATTGGCAAAAAAAAAAAATATGTCTCTAAATTCTTTTATCTAGAACTAATTAAAACAAAAAATCAAACTAAATTAACGAAATTGCTTTGTACAGAAAACAGAAAAGAATTAGTTTCTGAAGTATCTTTCAAAATTAGTGTTCAATGCTAGATTCTTGTATCGATTTAACATGATTATCTTAAAAGCTTTTACAAATCTAGCACCACCCCTTTATCTATCTGATTTTCAAATAATAATCTAGAAATTTCTACAACCTTAGGTGAACTGCAGGTTCTCAGTCAAGTATAAAAAGGCAAACAAAAAAAATTCACAAAGTAGACGAATACTTTTTTTCCAACCCTTTATTATTAACAAGTGGAATTTAGAAAAATTCTCTGTAAACCTTCGTCTATTCTTTATAAAAAAAATATTTACGTACAATTGATTAAAAGTACCACAAAACTTCTATCACTGTGGTTGAAAATCTAACTCAATCGTCATACTTCTCTTTATTAAGAGCAAGAATATATATGAAACAGTGATAGTTGCTACAAAAAAGAAGTTGCCATGAACGCCTAAGAGAGTAGGATTGGGCACCGATAGGTTGGGTAAGTTGGATGTTGGTAGCGGACAATAGAATTGGCCGAGCGTGCTGACATAGCGGTTTGCTGCCAACTATGAGCAGGCTATAGTTATAGCACGCACCAAACGGCGCAGCATCAAAAGCTATCTTTAACTTTCATATTTATAAAAAGAAGTTCATACGACTTTCTCTAACTCAAGGTTATAATTTATTAAGTTCAATCTTGGAATTCTAACTAAATGTTGCCTTTAGTAAAATAAATATTATAATAATAAAAAAAAAGTATACTTTTGAGGTAACAGTGATTCGCTCCACTTGAATACTCCGAAATTACTCCACTTCTGCTGAAAAAACTGATACGTCCAGGCCAGTTCTAGAAATTCTAGTAATAGCACTAATGGCTGTTCAAAAACTTTGATAGAGCAGATTCTACTAAGGCTGGAAACATAGCGGCGATGATAGTTGCTTCAAATCAAAGAGACTGACGAGCAGCGAGCAAAGAGTCGCATGCATATAGTGACGAGTTTAGTCGCCTTTCTCCTTTCGACAAAACAAGATGGAGGAACTATTTCTATACGAAAATTCTTCCTTGAAAATTTGGTATTTACAGCAGCTTAAAAGCAGGAGCTGCAGTGTATAAACATATTTAGACATGAACTTGGTGAATTCCATCACTTGTACCAACAACTTCGGGAGCATCCTGGCAAGATTCATTCGTATTTTAGAATATCTATTTCAACATATGATTACATACTAGCCCAGTGTAACCCCATTAATCCTAGCAGTTACTTTAAGGTAACAAAATAGAAATATATGCAGATAAAAAGAAATTAGTCAATTATAAAAAAAAACAATAATTTTATTAAATCACTACTCCATGATTTGTCGTAAATTAATGTTGTTCATCTGAAAAACTGGAGTAATACGACGCTACAGAAGAAGGATTGGAGAATTCGTTCTGATCAGAAGTAGTAGGACGTGAAAATGTAATTTAATTTTGCCTAGTATTTAGATGAAAGTTAGCATTAAGGGATTGAGAACCAAATTAACTGTAGCAAAAATTACCTGAATTCTCCATTAACTACTAATTGTTAATTAATTTCGACTATTAATTATTAATTGTTAAAAACTATTGTAGCTTCGCGAATATTATGGTCCCACAGAGGTTTCTTTAAACAAACTAAACCAATAAATGTATCAATATCCATAACCTATGAGCAATAACCTTTAAAAATTGAGCGCGATGAGAGCGAAGAAATCAAACATGTCACAACCCGTTGCTCTACTCTCTATAGATAGCGTTGCTCTATCTAAATATATTTCATAAAAAAAGGACAATGATGTAATAAAAAAAAACAAAATACGCGAAAACGTACCAAACAAAAGAACTAATCTAATCTAATCTATAATCTATCAAATCAAATGAAAATTATAAAGACTGAACACATGGGTAAAGTTGAACAGTTTGGAGTCCAAGCAAAAAGTTCCTTTAGCATTTTATATTTCATTGAAATGAAGAATTAAGCTGTAAACATTAACATGCAATTGAAGAATGCGCTACACAAAAGAAGATAACAAGAAATTTGATTATCACAAGTAACTTTCCTCCATCTTTTACAAGATTTATGCCGAACCTGTGATGTAAGAGCTGTGATCCGAAATGGAAAAGCGGAATTCGCCAGTTTTCTTTTCTTTAATAAAATCTAAGGCGGCATCTTAAAAGCGAGAGAGACATTTAGTGAACGGCTTGGCAAACCGCTAGAAAGTGGTACAAGTCCTGCAACCTGCTTACTATTCCACATATTGTGGGTCAGAACTCTTAAAGCGTCAACAATTAATAGTATCCTTTTATATGCCAACAATACTCAAATATCTTTTGCCACAAATAAAACCAACAAATTTATATATTTTGCCACCATTGTACACCACTCAAATTTGACACCAATTGTAGAACTCAAATCGATGGGTAAAATTTCTTGTAGATATGATATACCATCTGCCCATTGCTATGGCATGGAATTGTATAATGGTCTAGGCAGGAATTGCATGCTATCTCTACCCTGATAGTGACTAAGAAGCGTGCAAGAGACTGCAGAAAGTTTCATTAGTAAGAACTGCAATTGTTCCTTTGGTTCAACAAACCGGGTAAATTTCTTTGTTTTCGCCAAACTACAAGCGTTCTGAAAATTGCTGATAGAGAAATAAATAATGTTTTAATTCCATAAACCCAGTCACTGAGCAAAAAATCCTATTAAACAACCTGGAATCATCGTCAACGATAATGTGCAACTGTGAAAGTGAAAGAGTATTATTGTGGCCATTTTTTTCCTGAGCTTTAATCGAATCTAAAAATAAAAATTATAACAATTTTCTTCAATTTCCAGTACATTCTGCAAATACAAACCTTTGAAACATTTATGGGAAATGATTTTTGGCACGCCATTTTCTCTCAGATTTACAGTTTAAAGTTATAGTAAACTATCAAAGCCAAATAATTTTAAGTAAAAAATCAAACCTAAAATTCAACCTGTGGGAGAAAAATTTGTATTCCTAATTTTCCTAAACATAAAGCTTTGTTGTATCTAAAAAATATATTTTTTTAAAAAAAGTGCGTAATTTAGGAATAAGTAACGAAGAATAACGATTGGCCAAGAATTTGAAGTATGTGGCCAGTTCTGTTTCAGGATTTAGTTATGTACCGGCTTCTATTTATCAGGAATTCTTTCTGATAATGTATATCCTTCGTCTCGTCTTCTGATGGGTTAAATAAAATAAAAAAATAGAATCTAAATAAAGAGGTGCAGAAAAAAAAAGGAAGCGAAATTCCAACACAGAGAAGGTTTGGGTAACGACTTGGAGGCACAAAAAAAAAAGATACAAGAGAATGAAGTATGTTGGTGGGTATCTAACGAACTAAACCCATCCACCACTATGTTTGTATCGTTTTACATGTGACCCTGGGTTTACCCGGAGGCCGGGTAAATTGGGGAATTATATTGGCTGCAGTGGACCCTTTGATCTGCTATTGGACACAACCTCCAGCACTTCTTCACAGCCAGAGACCCAAACTTGCGCTTCCTCGCCATACTCTTAACTTGAAACGTTTCGATTCTTTTACTAAAATTACCTTCAGCGGTTTCCTACACTCTTGCACTTTCTTGTTAATAGCATGCCAGTAAATAAAATAAAAAAAATACCATCTTAAATTTAATAAAAATTATGCCATCAAGGTGTCTCGTCAATGGAATGTTCAGATCTATAGCCGACATAAATTTAAGAGACAATAAAAGCAGAGCAAGAGATACAAGTTTTTACGAAGAATTGGCAACTATGGCTCAACAAAAAACTTTATATATAACAGAAATCTTTCGTAAAAATAAGCAGATTTTAATTAAAAACAGTCACAGAACTGTTGTATTTGCTTATGCAAAGGAAGAATCCCCCAAACTAAATTGCATATAAGCTTAAAAATAATTGATTTTATACATTTCTCTCCATAGAGTAGGCAGATGTTTAAGAAATATGGTGTTAACTAATTTAATGTAACTGTAAACGATGAAGCATACACATTAGTTAGTTTTTCTAGTATGACGTTGAGTTAACAACGATGAGTTTCTTCGTCTAGGACAGTATTGACTCAATGCAATTGATGAGTATATAGCTGACTCTATCACCATTGATTCACTTGGTATACTACATAACCACATAATATGGCCGTTAATGTTATAGTTATTATTTAGGTCGTTGAACACCAATTATACTTAAGCTCTACTGGCCAGTGTTGATATACCTGTCTTTATTAATTCTTTCTTCTAAACTTGGCCAATATTAAATATGGCGTTGAGTAAATTTTCAATTGATCAGAAAGCTGTATTTTTTTGCGGCTCTCATCGAAGTTGAATAGCCCCGTTTATGGTTTTCTTTACATTTTCAAATATGAGCATTATAGTTGTAGTATTATTATTTAACTTTGAAAACGAATTGATGTTTGCCATTTTATTTGCCATACCTGTTGGAAAATGATGTACATACGGCTTTAAATTTACTAGTAACAATAAAAAAAAACTTCAGCGAATAAGTTCACTAAAGTCTACAATATGTTATAACCGTAGTTTACAAAATTAAATATAATCCTCTTAACGATAGGCTATTTAACTACCTGTACGAAGCAAATGAACTTCCACAATAACTATGAGGAAGGCAAAGCTGGTTGTCCAAAGGTACTAAATACTAAATTGAGTATATTGTGGAATCTTCAAGCATTCGTAGAAGCATTCGTTTCCAAAAAAAACAACAACAAAAAGAAAATATTTTTGAGACCAGATTTTGTTGGCCATTGAACTTTTTATCTTCTTAAATTCTTTTTCTTTTTATTTTAGCTAATAGCCGTTTTTAAACTCACCAAAAAAAAAATGTCTTCCCAACTTTTCGACAAGCTTGTGCCAATCATCTTCTTCTAAAACAGATACATATAAAATTAATTATATTAATCCCCTTTTCATTTTTCTTTCTTAATGTATTGTAATTAAGACATAAGTTAAGAAAGACATAACCAACAAATTTTTAAGAAGAGATAAAAATATTTAAAGCAAAAACTTCATTAACTCGTTTCTCTCTGAAACTGACATGCGTTTTTATTTCCATCTTTCATAAGTGAACACATTTATTTAAACAATTTACACTTGAATTAATCAGTAAACTTTTCAATTATAAATAAATAAATAAGCCTTTATTTCCATTTCTTTTACAAAATAAATATTTGACTTAGAAAATACAAAATTCTAAAGAAAAAACTTGAATAAAGACAAAACTTCTAATTTTATTTTAAATAATAACTGATTTCAAAAAACAAATTATAATGAAATAAAAAATAATAGTGAAGCCCTTTTACAATGAATAGTGAGAACTGACTCTCTATTTAAACAAAACGAAATTAAATTTAAAAGAAAACTGCGAGATCAAAAAATTTGACACAATTTCCTTACCTTACGTTAATAACTTTCTTTAGTATAAGTTCATAGAAACTTACAGAACAAGATCTGTAAACAATTTATACGAGGGTCGTTTGAAAAGTCCGTGCAAAGTCAGAGAGATAGCACTACTGGCGCGTATCGAGGTTATGTTTAGTTAGTAGCATCTCTTGGAAGAACACGCACCAAGTTTCAGCCAGATCGGTCGATTTCTTTGTGTTTGGCATTCGTTTGAATCGAGGAAGTCGAGTGATTTTCAAGAAATGGACGAAAAAGAATTTCATGTGTTGATTAAACACTACTTTATGAAAGGCAAAACGCCTCAGGAGACTAAAGAGAAGCTTGATAAACATTATGGTGACTCTGCACCTTCGATTAGAACAGTTTATAAGTGGTTTCAAAGTTTTCGGAGTGGCCATATGGGCACAAGTGACGCTGAACGTTCTGGACGCCCTGTTGAGGTTACTACTCCAGAAATCATTGATAAAATCCATGATATGGTGATGGATGACAGAAGAGTGAAGGTGCGTGAGATTGCTAGTGCTGTGGGCATCTCGAATGAACGGGTACATAATATTTTGCATCAACATTTGGACATGACAAAGCTATCCGCAAGATGGGTGCCGCGATTGCTCACGCTTGACCAAAAACGAAATCGTGTGAAGTGTTGCAAGGACGGTTTGCAGCTGTTCCAGAAGAATCCGCAGGTCTTTAAGCGTCGTTTCGTCACTGTGGATGAAACATGGATACATCACTACACTCCTGAGAACAAAGAACAATCTAAACAATGGGTTACCAAGGGGGAATCTGCGCCAAAAAATGCGAAGACCGTTCCTTCGGCCGGAAAGATTATGGTGACTGTCTTTTGGGATTCGCAAGGAATAATCCTGATCGACTATCTGGAAAAGGGTAAAACTATTACAGGTGCATATTATTCATCGTTATTGGACCGTTTGAAAATCGAGCTGCAAGAAAAACGCCCACGATTGGCCCACAAAAAAGTCCTTTTCCATCACGACAACGCACCAGCTCACACCTCAGCGGTTGTGGTCGCAAAATTAATGGAAATAGGGTTCCAACTCGTTTCACATCCCCCCTATTCTCCAGACTTGGCTCCCTCGGACTACTATTTGTTCCCCAATATGAAGAAATGGCTGGCGGGAAAAATATTTTATTCAAATGAGGAGGTGATTGCAGAAACGAATGGCTATTTTTCAGACTTGGACAAATCCTATTATTCGGAAGAGATCAACAAACTAGAGCAGCGTTGGACGAAGTGTATAAGCCTAAAAGGAGACTATGTTGAAAAATAAAAAAGGTTTACCCCAAAAAATTAAGTAGTTTTTATTTTTGCACGGACTTTTCAAACGACCCTCGTATATCTTATATTCTTTGTAATAATGTGCACAAGACGTTTATAATTCTCAGTCCAATAATTCCGCTTGTTTGAAGAAGAATTTGACAAAAATGCATGAACTCCACCTAAGTTTTGATGTACGACAGAAGAAACAAATCTTCAGGATGGACAAAAGTTCCAAAAAAAAAGAGGTTAGGAAAGGGTTTCAAGGGTAAGAAGAGGAACCAAAATTACAGTAAAAGTGTTAATACAGGTAATGTTCTTACACTGCGTTAGTGTTTGTTGATAATATTGTATACTGAACGTAGGTTTAGTGTGTTTAGTGTCTAGTAAAAGACTTACCAGGTGAGATTGCAAGTAGTTGTGGAATTCTGTCGGACAATGTTCTACATTGTTGCGGTCAGTGAAGTTGCCAAGTTGTTGCTGCAGATATACTACATTCTGACGCCTGCATTGAAACCATTTTGCACAGATTTATTTTAGTTATAACCAGTTCAGTTCAATACTGGCACATTTCTTCATGTATGCTCATCACTTTTACGCTGTTGCTGAACTATATTCTCTCTTTCCTGCTCACTACAACAATGGAAACATTAATTTTTTTTTATTTTTTAAGCTTTACAACAGAGTTGTGACTCATACGAATTTGTGGTTAAGCGAGTAAAGGTTGAGTTGAGTTAAATTAATGCAGTCTCTTGTAGAAAAGATAACATGTACGGTGTTTACCTCGCCGTATTATTAATACAAAAATATGAGGCGGGTCCCTGCCCCCTAAGGCAGCCAAAGAGGCCCCTCACCCCTATAATAAGTTAGATCTTTGAGAGCTGTAATGTGATAACAGAAATCTTGTATGTTTACGCTAGATTTGTGTATGTCTTACTAGCAGGTATGACATTACACCAGTAGTGTGTATAATATGTAACGTAGGATAAAACTTAATACCAGGACGCTAGAATGTGCTAATAGAATTATTGTGACCAAGAAGTGTAAATGGTAGATCTAATCAAGCAACTATGGCATAAAGTTTGGCCGGGTATTAGCATACTAATTCTGCAGGCGCCAGTCAAGTTAGCATGCCATACGCTCACACCCTAGACTTCAACTTTCTGCCAGACACACATCGTACCTTTCAACACTTTAGTACAGAAAATTGAATAAAACCTGTCAATGTGTCAAAAAAAAAAAACAACCTGCTGTGAACCTTAAAACGACTTTATTTATGTGTAGTAAACAAAGGAAAAACAAACTATATGAACACTTGCAGGCACCAGAAATCTCCAGGACAATTTCAAATTTTGAATGATAACTCTTTCGTGTGTACCTTGGATCTGCGGAAAACAGTGCCGTAAGGCTGGAAACATAATGGAGTGGCGAGCAAAGCGGCAAAAACGAACACAGGATTAACATACGGGACCGCGCATAGCGGGGGAGCAAAGCGAAGATAGAGCAACGCTACCAAGAGAGAGTAGAGTAACGTGTTGTGACATGTTTGATTTCTTCGCTCTCATCGCGCTCAATTTAACTCAAGGTTAAAATGGATATTGCTGCATTTATTGGGGTAGTTGTTCTTTAAATAAACCTCTGTGGGACCAAAAGGATCCTCTACATCACCACCGATTTGTGTTGGATAAGAAATGGGATAGGATTAATGGGGTTAACATTGAAATTCGTCTTTTTCTTGATTATCATGACTCGCACACTGGTTAAATATCGAAATAGACATTCGAAAATACGCATGAAACTTGCCAGGATGCTCCCGAAGTTGTTGGTACAAAGTGATGGAATTCACCTCTGTTCATATCTAGTCCTGTTTATATCATGAACACTGCAGCCTCCTGCTTCTAAGCTGCTGTAAATACCAAATTTTGCAAGGAAGAATTTTCATATAGAAATAATTCCTCCATCATGTCTCGTCGAAAGGAGAAACGCGACTAAACTCGTCACTATGTGCATCGCTGCTCGTCGGTCTCTAAAGAATTGAAGCAACTATCATCGCCGCTTTGCTTGCCGCTCCACTATGTTTTCAGCCTAAGTAGTGAGGAGATAAAGGCAGGGGTAGTAAGCAGGAAAATCGATGCCTGGAACTTATAATTTACAAGACGTTAGAGGCCCGCAGTTCCTTTATGTTAGTAAAACTTGAGCAATGTCCGCAGTAAATGAAAATATGCTCAACATCCGGGAAAGACACGTGTAAGGGAGAATCTATGATTCCATATTTTATGATCATAGAATAGAAAATTCGTTCCGATAAAGAATTAAAAATCCAACATAGTCTCATTTATAAAGAAAGAAAGATTAAGATGGTTTGGTCATGTGGACGAAATATTCCTTTGATAGATTGCCTAGAAAAGGTATTAAATTGGAGGTGACTTAGGAGGTCGACCACGTTTTGGATGGCTGGACTATGTGGTGGATGAACTATTCCGAAGCAGCTGTAAGGAGCTAGAGGACTAAGAAGGCCAACTGGAAGCAATGACAGAGATTCCAGAACACCAGATAAAGAAGAAGGATTCTCACCAGAAAGCAGCAATATATCAACCTGAATTCTGACGACCTTTACTGGTAACAAGACAAAAGAACTTTTAATCAGACAGCATATTAATAGCACAGTTTGCAGAATTCATATTCGTTTCTTTGGTATCCTTAAAGGTTCGTTACTTGAGAGTTCTAGCCTTGGTAGGAATAAACCAGAGGAAGGTTACACTTAGAGTAATGGCTTTCCCTGAGCACAAACATCTGAACATGTATCGTAAGATAGGATTTAAGTTATTTAACTTCTTCCGCAAACTGTTTTTTAAACTTAAAGCTAACTCCATTTTGAACCAGCTAGAGTAGGGCAATCCCTACGCTAGTTTTGTTTATATAACTGCGGTTTTTAATGTTAAATTGTGATAAAAAGAAAAATTCGTGTTTTTGCTCACGTCAGATGTCTCTTTGGGGAGGAGGATCTTGAAAATAAATCTTTTAGGAATGTTTTATTAATTTTAATAAAATGTTTTATACTTATCCTTATCCAAGGAAAATCTCCCGTTTGTGTATGCGAATAAGTTTTCTTGTTTTACAACAATCACACAGGTAGTTGGAAGTTTTGGTTGAGGCTTATTACTGGAGAAATGGTATTATTTCAAAACCCATATCACTCTACAACAGCTAAAGTATACACGGGAACCTAACACACATGTCTCTAAATTTACCAATTAACTTCCGACACCTTTAACTTGCATTTCACAAACAACTATAACCCAGGAGTTAATCTAACTTTATATAGATACCTATATACATAATTATGATTGCCCCGAAGGATAGTTCCATAGTGGGTAGGGTTAATTAAGGAGAAACGTTACGGACATATGTTTGTAGGTTACAATTACAAAACATACATGCATCAAACACAGACGCTATCTGAGAATGGATCTGTCTCAAGCAGCCATCTCTTATTGCAATGTGTTCCTAATGAGCAATCAATGGCTACCCATCTGCGCTCAAAAAGAAAACATTTTAAGTACAAAATGCAAACATAAAACGAAAAGGTGGATCATATGATTCTTTTAGCTTAATTACTTGTTTAAATTAAAAAAAAAAAAAACAAATAAACCTTAATAAATGAATAGCGTTTTTAAGCAAGTATGTCATCACAGAACCCCTCCACATTCTCTGAGAAAAAAATTGAAACCTAAACTGTCAAAATATGCTTAACACACGTTCTATTATATCTACATTCAAGTGATTTCTAGAAAATTACAGAAAACGTTTAAAACTATTGGATTGTCTGGAAAATAATGCAGGATTATAGTTTTAAAAGAAAAAATAGAAATTAATGATTTATAACTGTTTTTATTAATGAAGACTTAAAGACTTAAAAAATTGCCTACCGTAGGTAAAAGTATGAATAAATTTTTTTATATATATATTTTCACATTTAGATGCCAAAATTAAGCTTATTATAAAATGTAAATAAGCAAGAATCTCTGGCACAGACTAGCCTAATCCATCACCCGAAGCCTTATGTAAAGCATTGATTGCACTGTGAGCCAGTCATTTGTAACTTTACTAGGTTTAGTCTAAACAAGACGGCTGGTCTTGTATCTATTTAAAAAAAAATTGTGGATGTGAGGAAAAGTAATAACTGCCACTGCCTGCCAGTTAATTGTGCTAAAATGATAAGCCTCTATAGAGTAATGTTTACTTGAAACACAAAATTCAAAACAAAACCTTTTGGCTTCTTCTCAAACAAAAACTCCATATTTTCAAATAAAGTATCAAGAAGTGTTTTCTTTCTGGTCAAATTTCTGTATAAACTAAACCAAATAATAATAATAATAATATAATATTTTGTTTTTTATAAGTGAGAAAAACCTTCATAAAGGTGCCGATGCGAGCAGTTATGTGGGATTCCTACCCACTAAAAAACCTCACTTCCTCGATTTCCTGGATGGAACCAGCCCGGGACCGTTCATCACATTACTTCGGGCGGGACCGGGAACACTATACCCTCCGTCATTTTTCCCTCATTTCAGCTGAAGTATACATCTTCCACTTTCTTCTTTTTTTTTAATAATAATAATAATAATAATAGTAATAATAATAATAATAATAATAAAAAGGGAAGGGATTAGCTATGAGGTTAGCATACTGGACTCCCACGCGGAGGTCCCGGGTTCGAATCCAGCAGCTGACCCTTAGATTTTCTCTTCCTAGGAGCTTCTTACAGCTCACTGTCCGGTGATGGACAGTGTTGTCTGTAACGAGAGAACACTGTCCGGAGGCCGGCAGTGCACTGGAAAAAGCTCCGGGCGCTAATGACCTCAGCTGTTGATGCGCAAAAAAAAAAAAAAAAATAATAATAATAATAATAATAATCGTCATGTCTGTTCATGGACTGTCAAGACAGAAGACACATCAACCCTGTAATAATAATAATAATAATAATAATAATAATAATAATAATAATAATAATAATGGTAATAATAATAGTAATAGTAATAGTAATAATAATAATAATAGTAATAATAATAATAATAATAGTAATAATAATAATAATAGTAATAATAATAAGGAAGGGATTAGCTATTCGGCTACCGTTTTGGATTCCCACGCGGAGGTCCCGGGTTCGAATCCAGCTGCTGACTCTTAGATTTTCTCTTCCTAGGAGCTTCTTACAGCTCACTGTCCGGTGATGGACAGTGTTGTCTGTAACGAGAGAACACTGTCCGGAGGCCGGCAGTGCACTGGAAAAAGCTCCGGGCGCTAATGACCTCAGCTGTTGATGCGCAAAAAAAAAAAAAATAATAATAATAATAATAATAATAATAATCGTCATGTCTGTTCATGGACTGTCAAGACAGAAGACACATCAACCCTGTAATAATAATAATAATAATAATCGTCATGTCTGTTCATGGACTGTCAAGACAGAAGACACATCAACCCTGTAATAATAATAATAATAATAATAATAAAGCTTTATTAACACCCTTTACAGAGAAAAAGCCTCTCCATTGGAGGATTTAGAGTTCGATTTGTACAATTCAATTTAACAATTCTATAGAATGTAGTATAATATACTAAGAAAAAAATAGCAAGTAATTAAAAATAATTAAATGAACAGTTAAGTATGCAAAATTTATAACGTAATATACTGTAAACAAAATAAGCTACAAAATTTATAACAAAAATTACTTTCTTCTAAATTAATAAATTTAAATTCTTCATTAATAAATTATAACTGTTACATCTCAAAATAATTGTTTACAACTTTAGTCCATACACCTCTATCTCTTGCTGTGGTCCACCACCGGCAACCCACTCTATCTGCCATCTCATCTCTCCATCTCCACTACTTGACGACCTCTTCTTCTCTTCCGATTTCTTGGCGTCCACTCAGAACTTCTCTTTGCCCACCTTTTATCCTCCATTCTGGCCACATGACCTGCCCATTTCCATTTTAATCGATGGGCCTCCAATTCTAAATCCTGCATTTTTCCGAATTTCCTTCGTACTTCCACAATACTTTTCTTTTCTTGCCTCTTTACTCCTAGCATACTCCTCAACAATTTATTTTGGGTTATTCGGAGCCTATTGGAAAGGTATTTGGTGAGGGCCCAGGTTTGACATCCATACAGAATGCAGGGATAAACGCACTGAGTAAGTACTTTTCCTTTCAGTTCATTCGAGAAATTTCCTTTTAAAATACTTCCCAAAGTGCCCAAAATTTCTTCCATCCCCTATTAATCCTTTTATACAATTCTTCCTCTCTCCTGCAATTAAAAGAGATCGTTTGTCCTAAATAGTTAAAATCTTCTACAAATTCTAGTTCCTCTCCTTCGATTCTAAAACCTTCCCTTCTCCCATTGGTGAGAATTTTGGTCTTCTTCCAATTCGGTATTAATCCCGCTTTCTTGCATTCTTTTAGCAATTCGGTTAGCATTTCTTCCGCCTGTATCAGATTTGGTGCGAAGATTACAACATCATCAGCGAAGCGAAGGTGATTGAGGGACGCACCATCTACACAGATTCCTCTCTTCTCCCAATCCAGCCTTCTAAAGATAATGTAATGATACATAAACCCTGTAATGTAAAAATATTATTTTGTAAACTAGCCCTGAAGATGACCTTGTCCCTAGGTGGAAAACTCGGCAGAATAAATCTATTAAGACTGAAATGGCAATTATTTTTTCATCCTATTGAAATAAGAATAAGAAGAATAATAAGAATAAATTCAATAAGAATAAGAATAATAATAAAAATAATAAAAGAATTTGTCTTGAGTTAAATAAAGAGAAAAAGAAATTAACGAAAAATCTTAAAGTGAGTTACATTATTGTATTATACATATGTAAATAATTTAAAGGTTATTGGATGAGTGAAAACATAAATAATTTATTTTTAATTACAAAACAAGTCATAATAATAATTTTAAGGAAAAAGTATCGAAGCAAAATCTCATTTTTTTTCTGAGCCACAGTCGTACTTATGAAATCGTACGGTGTTATGATAAATACAATAATTTCAACTGCAGTCTCTCTGTGGTATTTATAATCTGAGAGGAAAAGAAATTTTAGAATATATTGAAAATGTGTTAATTAAGTAAAAAAAAAATAAGGGAAATTAGGCCAACACCTATTTCTGCGTAGAAGTAGCAAGCAGCGAGTTCAAAACCCTTTTTAATGAAATACGAGCGGTAAATCTTTTCAACAACTTCATAAAGCTGGCTGTTACCCCATAAACAACACTATTATTTATCAGAACTTTAAGTTAAAGAATGTCGTATAAGTGTTCAACTTAAGGTTTTAGTTTGTTTTTTTTTTTTTGTTAATAAAATTCAAGTTTTCGGACAGCCCAAGTAGGATGATAAAGCGATCAATGTGTCCAGCAGTGAGTATGTCTACGTGTGCATGCGTGCGTGTTTGTTGTGACAGGTGGTTAGGTTTTAGTTCGACCCAGAGGAAAATTGGGGGTCCAGGATGAGGTAAGGGTGCCACGAGGGGGTATCTGTTCCGCAAGATGGAGCCCATCTGGTCGCCCACTAATTGCTCTGAACTGTCGTTGAATTTTAATGCAAATATCAATTAGAAATAAAATCTGCGCCATTATTGACAAACTTTATCAAAATATAAATACAGGATGTACCAAACAAAATATCTGCTGTTATCACTAGCAAGAGTTTTTTTCTTACGAGGTGTGTTCAAAAAGTAACGGGAATTTTCGTTTTTTGAAAAAAATATTTATTTATTCATCTACATTAATATTGTCGCCTTCAAAGTAGTCCCCTTCGCATACAATACACTTGTGCCAGCGCTTTTTCCAATCCTCGAAACACTTCTGAAACTCGATCTTTGTGATAGCTTTCAGCTCTTTCAACGATTCGCTTTTAATGTCATCTATGCTTGTAAAACGACGGCCTTTTAATGTTCTCTTTATGTTTGGAAATAGAAAAAAGTCACATGGAGCCATGTCTGGCGAATATGGAGGCTGGGGCATCGTTAAAGTTTTGTTTTTGGCCAAAAATTCACGAACAAGCAATGAAGTGTGAGCAGGTGCATTATCGTGGTTCAAAATCCATGAATTGTTTTGCCACAAATCCGGGCGTTTTTTTCGGATTGCTTCACGCAAACGGCGTTGAACTTGTAGGTAGTACTCCTTATTGATTGTTTGACCTTGTGGCAAGAATTCATGATGCACTATGCCATTAAAATCGAAGAACACAGTGAGCATAACCTTCACATTCGACCGCACTTGTCGAGCCTTTTTCGGTCTTGGCGATCCAGAATGCCTCCACTGGGACGATTGAGCCTTAGTTTCGACATCATATCCGTAAACCCATGTTTCGTCACCTGTTATAACACGTTTCAGTAGATCCGCATCGTTGTCGACTTCATTGAGTGACTCTTGAGCAACTTCCATTCTCCGCTGTTTTTGTTCGAAATTCAACAATTTTGGAACAAATTTTGCTGCCACACGTTTCATACCCAAAACATCCGAAAAAATTTCATGGCATGAGCCAATTGATATGGCAACATCATCAGCGACTTCTCTGATTGTGATTCGGCGATCGTTCATAACCATTTCTTTCACTTTTTTCACGTTTTCATCGGTTGTTGATGTGCTTGGACGTCCAGGTCGTTCGTCATCTTCAACGTTTTCGCGGCCATCTTGGAAACGCTTATACCACTCGTAAATCCTTGTTTTACTCATAGCAGACTCACCATATGCCTTTATTAACATTTCACACACTTTATTTCATTTTTTACGCAAAATTTAATACAAATTCTTTGATCCATTTTTTTTAACAAACAAAAATCGCCAAGCTCGAAAAACACGTCTAACCTTAACGGCTGCCACTTAAGAAGTAAACAATGAATATTACTGAAAATTTTATCGTACTTCAGGGGCATGTGTACCAACATAATAAAAAAAAAAATTTTACAATCAGACTCTCTAAACCCGCGAAATTTAAAAATTCTCGTTACTTTTTGAACACACCTCGTATATCAACCACAAATTTTACATTAACCAAAGAATGTTTACTAAATGTTTTTTCACTTTCAATTAGCACAGTTTTTGTGCTACAGAAAAGCGACATTGCAGCTAAAGCTGACTGTACATAAAATAATTATTTTTTAAATAAAGAAAAAGTTAAAAACCGATCTAGCCAGTGGTTAGTACTTTCGCACACCAACTTATGACTCCTGGTGTCGCGAAAACGCGAACAATAGCTCATCTAAGCTAAGGATTTGACTGTCTTAATTTCATCCTAACTTTTGGAGTACAAGTAAACTGGTCAGCTATTTGGAATTATCAATTATAGGCATCATAGTGTAGAAGATATTACTTTCTGTTCAGGTAAAACTAAAATTGTCACTGTTGGAGAGAAAACTACCATGATAGATCTAATTTGATGCGATCCGCCATGGCTTTGTCAGGTCTTAACTTGTGTACGCCACTATTATTTGAATCTGTACACAGAAAATGAAATACAGTGATTAGAAAAGCTGAAATGAATAATTGGATACGCCTGAGAACAGGCAACTGAGTATAACTTGCGATTTGTTTTCTAAGATTCTAAATGAAGAGGTGGATTATGCCGAAATCTTAAACTGGGGTGAGATTCAATGTTTTCACCACCTGTCCAGACTCATACGCAGCACAATGCCGGACAAAAACTGTTGTTCATAATGAACACAAAGACGGTGTTCGCATGTTGAAATAAAAAAATTAAATTGTGATGACATGTTTTCTCTTTGCAAACATTCTAGAGAAATGTTATTCAGATTGTGCCTTCCACCCATTCTGCGCTCGTTAATTCAATATAATAAGTCTATTAGGGCACTAATTAATGACCTTAAAAGAACTTTACCAGAACCTTTCTAAAATATATTTAATGACAATGTTAACGTTTGGCCACACAACAATACAAAATTAGAGCTTCGTGCTTTATTTAACGTTTTCACAAGTCATTTGCAAAAGCTTTTGTACTTGTAAATAACAACATAATTTATAATTGTATTTACCTTCTAATAAATCTATTCTTCTAAAGTTGCTCTTACGCTCAAGTATGTCCTTAAATGTAGTCCATTGTCAAACATGTCTTTTGACAGACTATGGTAAAGCTCTCTCTGCCATTATCCCTATTGTATTCTTCGATGCTTTGGAATTGCAAAAAATCTGGGTTTTCCCTCCAAAAATCCAAAGGTTCTAACTTGAATTATTCTTTTCAAACACCTAATGTTCAAAACGTTTTTAATTGTTATGAATGATTACAAAACCAGTGGCGATTGTACCTAAAACAAAAAAAAATCTGCAGCCTTTCAGCTTAATGTACGAATTAAATTTTTATACGGCCTCCATAGAAATATAATTTCTGAAGCAAGATTATTAAAGTAAATTGAGGCTCTCCTAGGGTTGCCAACTCTATAAAGTTCCAAAAAAGGACACCCTAAAAAAAAATTAAGTACGTACAGGCCCGTCGACAGGATTTTGAGGCCCGGGAATATACAGGGTGTTCAGCATAAGACTACCGTTACTTCGGAAAGTGATTCTGGGCATCATTTGCAACAAAAAATTCTGTATAAACTATGGCACGATTCGGCTCCGTTTTATAGATATTTTTAATATTATGTTTTTTCAAGGTATTGCTATTTTTTAGCAAACATTTGTCTATATTTCTCAAACTATTAAAGCTAAAGCAATTTCAATAAGCTCATTAGAAAGAAGGTTAAATTTCTTTTTAAATAAGCTAATTGATATTTCAAAATAATAATGTCAAGTATTTCATTTTGTGGCCCAAACATAAGAAATAGCAAGTTTTTAATTTTTTCCAAAAACTTTGACTTCATTTTTCTCAAACGTTTAAAACGTGCACTACTCATGAAAAACATTCGTTTAAACAATCACCTTTCGAAAGGTATTCCATGAATAGTGAATAGTGGTTATTTTAAACATTGATGCAGAAATTTCTTATTAATTGCAAAAAAAAATAGGGGTCAAAACAGCGTCGCCATTATGAAAGGAATTCACCTACCATAAGAATATAATTGATCAGAATCATCAAATCCAGTACCATTTTTTGCATTTTGTTCATCGTTACATCAATAACCTGTTGACCTATTTAGTTCAGTTAATACAGAAAAACAACACGTCAAATGAAGAAGTCTCGGAAGTCAGAACTTAAATAAAAAATACAACATAAATTAGATTTTTTGTGAATAATATCTGAAAAAAGGACAACCAGGTGTTAAAAAAGGACTGTCCTTTCCAAAAAAAGGGCATTGGGCAACCCTAGGCTCTCCTAATGTTTTCGATACATCGCTATTGAAAAATAAGATCCATTCGTCTTTTTTTTTCTCCAAAACTTTTCTAATTAAAATTCTAATTAACTAAGTAGAAGTTGCAACCGTGATAGTGAGTAGATAACACGTATAGCCATTGGTTCACTCTTCAAAACAGAATTAACTATAATATTTTATTGGAGTGGTGCCCCATAATCAAGGAGCCTGTGCACTCTGTGTTAACCCTCCCTGGAAGTAAAAGTGTTAGTATTTGCAAAATACACAATATACGTAAAGACACTTTCGTCACTGTTGAAAAGGTTATTTGAGAGCAGGTTTATTGGCTAAACAGTACTGCCTTTCTGTGTGGGGTTTAGAGTGTTTCACTTTTAGACAATGCTTACAAGATAAAGTGTTTGAGACATGTCTCTTACGTGCTAGCTACACTCTGGTGCACTTAGAAAGTCGCTAGTGCAAGTGTTAGGTAGAGGATACTTAGTAAGCGATAGTTGAGTAGGCGTGTCCTGAAACTAGACAATGGGCGGTACTTTGGAACCACTTTTCTTGTCAGCTGTCCGTTAGCATCTTTTAGCGAACACCCTTCCATTTCGGCTAATATACCTACCTCAAAGGCTGATGGGGAACATACTCTTTTACTTCGCAAAATAAACAACAAAACTTTTCTACCTAATCCAGAGAAAAGGGTCTGCAATGGTACTTGCTCTCCCAGCTACCCACAAACCTCTAAACAGTGATTTCAAAACGAAGTGATTGGCTTTCGTCTGAGTAGTTACCTAAGAAACATCAAAGGTACACTTAGGTTGTCATTAGAAGATCAATCTGTTTGAACTAAAATTTGGTACGATTATGATACTACCTCTTACTAGGAGGAAGATTCTCAGTAAAGTGATCTTGATACGATTGATAGACTTTAACCGAAAGCTCTATCCACGAACTGGTGTTAGCATCAAATGTCAAGTTAGAAATTTAAGTGATTTACTTCCCATAGAGGATTACTCGTTTCTTCAGGGAACTGAGCGTCCCTAAGCGCATCCCAGCCAAACAATGTGAACAACATGATACTGATCTATGTGGCTAGATCAGTACAGTCCATTACGAGACGATTTTTCGCTGTAAATCTTCTACACTTTCCTTCAAATATTGTGTACACTCCGACAATTGCAGGGTTACCACTTTCATTTGAGAGACATATTTGGGGAAACATTCATAAAATGTGTGCCAGAGATGATTGATATGTGCAACTATTTGGGTTTAACGAACCCAACTTTAGCTCAGTTCTCCTTAAGGTGCCATACAACCCAAAGGATATGATACGATTGGAGCTTGATTCCATTTGGACGAAAAATCCTCAGAACATTTTGGGAGATTTGTGGAGTAGAGAGTTACACCAGGGATTGTGTTATCCCTAACTTTTGTCACCCATTACTTTTATCAGAACTTCCCTAGTGAGGCATCAATAGCAGCACTGTACATCTAATGTGGCTAGCTCAGTACAGTCCATTACTAGACGATTTTTCGCAAACTTGGTTGCAAATTTTCGCTGAAAACCTTCCAAACTTAACCTTCAAATATTGTGTACACTCCGACAATTGCAGTGTTTACCACTATCATTTGAGAGACATATTTGGGTAAATTCATTTTAACTGTGTTCTGTAGAGGGTGTTGGGTCGGTATATAGAACGTACCCTAGGCTATCTGGTTCACCGACAGATAAATAAATCAGCGAGTTGAATTTTAAACCAGATTGCTGACGGCAACTTGACGAACACTAACGGACAGTTAGACAATTAAAGTTCTCTTGTTGCTGTTAATTACTGCGTAATCTCTCGCTAGATTTTTTTTTTGTGCGCTTTTAATTAAGTAATAATTTACGCCATTAAATTAAATTGAACATAAAATTTTAAAATAGTCAATTTAATTTAAAATGTCAGCTTAGTGACGTTCACTTGCTGAGTGCTCCAGCAGTTGTCACACTTGTATTCCACCTACACAAAGTTGGCGTGTTTAAAAAATAAAATCACCCGACACCCAAGCTGCTATCAACATTCTAATTGAAAAGCATTCATTGAAAGTCTAATTGGTTTGATTGATACATTTAAATCAAATGTTTAGTTTTTCCTCTAATAATGGCGTAAAAGAAAGATCTGGTATCACTCGCACGTCATCCTCTTTATGTTAAAGAGTTTCTATAAACCAAAATATTTACTAATGTTATAGCTAGTTATTACGCGTAATAAACCTGTCTTTTGAAAGAAGCCCTGAACTTCTCACAACCAACAATTTTTGATTATAAGAATCCCAAGTGAAAGCAACTTATCGTTGTCTGAGAATACAGGCAGGCATACAGGTGGAAGCAATGGAACATTTCGGTTGACCTTTACAATAAGAAGATTTGATTAAATTGTATGAATAATTTGAAGCTAGTCTCAGAATAGAGAAAAAATACATTCAGAAAAGCTATATTTGAGATTGTAGAACTTTAAAAAATAAAATGACACTACACCCAATCAGGGCCGGATTTTCCTAAAGGCTAACTAGGCTTCAGCCTAGGGCCTCAAGATCAAGAGGGGCCTACATTCAAATTGTTAGCAAAATTAAAATTGCACTATTCTAAAAACATAACGTATTATATTAACATTTAACGTATTGATATACAGGGTGAACTTCAATTACAGGGTAAACCTTCAATTATAAAAATAGCACTTGTTTAAAATATTTCCTAAATGTTCTCAAATATTTCAGAGAGATCAGAAGTAAATGTTTAAAGTGCAATTTGTAACCTTTGACTTCCTTATTTTAAGACAATCTACTTTAAAAATTGACTACTGGTCCATCTAAAAGAGTTTTTACAATGAATTAAACAACTTGATAAACTAACACTGTTGAGTGCTCGTGAACACGTTTTCTTGCAAAACAAACGTAATTTCTCATAAGAAGATAAAAGAAATCCTGGAAAATGATATACCGTTTGAAAGCCCATTAAACAAGAAAACTTTTATAAAAAGTGCCAGCACCTAGGTCTGATAATGATCACATAAGGGCCTAATGAGTTTTCTTAAAAATTTCTGTTACTTTTATTTTTCCAGCATTCGGAGGAAGATTGAGGCTGTTTGGAGAGTAACTTATGCTTCAAAATGGTGTCAATTTTTAGGAAAATAATCGTGTCTTTCTAACCGTGTCATCGGAATCGAATTCGGACTAAAACTATCTGGGTAATAACATTTTTATTGCAAAAAAAGTAATGATTTTAGAAAAATAAAATTAAAGTGACGTCACTCAAGAACAGTGGAAAATATGAAGTTGGCCAATACGTCATTGAAATCCACTTTAGATGTACTAAACATAGTAGGCCTATGGACAATACTTACTGGTTCACCATGTATATCACAGTAGTAATGTATTTTATTATCTCTCATGTAATTTGCAAACAAAAATGGGAGGTGAAAGGGCCTCATACGTAAGTGGAATAGCCTAGGGCCTCTTTTCATTTAAATCCGGCCCTGCACCCAAGCCTTTATATTGAAATGATTTTTTATAGAGAAACTAACAACCTTCTCTCAGAGATTAACCCTTCATAGAAATGTCTTAAAAACTTTTGGAAATTTTTGATTAACATAAGTTAATATGTATAAAATGTTTAAAGAAAACTTTTGGAGTCAATTTGAAGAAAATCCAAAAGTAAAAAGTGAAAAATCCATTGAGTAAAAGAAGTTATTTCAAATCCCTTTCATCAGATTCATGAAACCTCAAAAAAAATATTGTAAAGTTTTTCCCAAAAAAAAAAAACTTTACTTTCACAACTAATGCCTGCCACTAGTTATTTTATTATGGGTTTGATTAACTAATAAAACTCGCTAAAGTTGTAAGTAATAACCTGATTTATTAACACGTTAACATTAACTACATTAACATTTACAAGCAACTAACGCTATTCATTACAGTCACCATTTACAACAGTCACAACAGTTTACTGTTACTTACTCACTTCGTAACGCCACGAAACTGTTCCCCGACTGACCACTGGTCCGCACTGCACCGAATTGCACTAGTCTCAGCTACACTAACACAGCTCTACTCATCAACTGACTAATTGCCCAACTAGCTACCACTGAAGCACTCCGCAACACTGACTCTCCAAGACTAACTCATAAACTTGACTATAAACTCTAATAACTCCTTAAAACTTGCTTGAAACTCGATTAACACTGACTTCTCCAGCGGTGTCTGCCTCCTTTTAACTGCGTGCCTCCCTCCAACTGGGACTGCCCTCCTCCAACTCTCTGAGCCTAAGTTTCCACGCCCTCTTGACGTTCATTGGCTGGAGAAAACATACTGCCACCACCTCAGCTGTGAGCCGCCTCCTCCCATTCTCTGTCTCTCTCCAACTCCGTCTGTCTCACTCTCACCTGTCAATCACTGGCTGGGAAACACATATGCCACCACCCCAACTGAGGCCTTTCTCTTAGCTGGCTTTTACACAGGTCACTAACTCCTTGAACAATCTAGGCCTTTCTTTTCTGCCACAAGTAGATACCGCCCCTTTTGTCTACACAGTGGTGGCCTGTTACCGGCTTTAGTCGCTTAACCCCTAGAACAATCTAGGCCTTTCTTCTCTGCCCAGGTCAACTTCGTTACACTGCCCCCCTCTTAGAACTGTTCGTCCCGAACAGAAGTCTCCTTCGTGACGTGCGGCAGCAATTGGTCCAAGTGCACCACCTTCATCTTGGATCTGGGCGTAGGTTGGATCTCGAACACCAGGTCGTTGAGCAGTGAGACAGTGGTGTAAGATCCTACCCAGCAACTTAGGAGGTTTTCCCTTTTTGCGGACACGCTTGTACGACCACACTTTCTCACCTCTCTGGAAAGTTCTTCCAATGACCCGCCTGTCACACGATGTCCTCGTCCGGTCGCTGTCCAGTCTCCTCCTGCCGCGCACCCCTCCACGTACAGCTCTCAACTTACGGCGAAGTTTCGCAGCACAGCTATCCACGTCCGTCTCTTCAGCTTCCAGGCTGCCAAATGCAAGGTCACCGGTTAGTCGACGCTCTCTGCCAAGCACAACGCTAGCAAGCATTCGCTTTGTGGTCTCTTGAGCTGCCGATTGGTACACCATCATTATGGGAGGTGTATGTTTATCCCAAATCTCCTGATGATCTTTCTTCAAAGTCCTCTGATGGCCTCCTAGGGTCCTGTAGCTTCGCTCCCCCATGCCGTCAGAGTGAGGGTGTAGCGGCGTCGACCTTGTCCTCCTGACGCCGAGGATCTTGTAGACCTTCGTTGCTGCAGCTGCCGTTGACGCGTCCTGATCTGCCAAGACGTGTGCCTCTGCCCACTTACTGACGTGGTCCATCGCAACCAGATTGCAGCGCATTCTTCTTCTGTAATCAGGAGAAGGTCCTGCCATATCGCTGGCTATCCTTTTGAGCGGTAACCCAATCTTGTCCTGCCTCAGGGCGCCATTGGTTTCTCGGCTGGTTCCCTTTCTCGCTACCCACTCGGTGCACCGACTAGCCCAGTCTACACCGTTCTCGTGGTAGCCTACCAAAGAGAACCGCCGCCTCTGCTTGGCCCTTGCCCTCTTCACTGCAAACTGGATCCCGGTGTTACCTCTGTGGATGTCCGATAGCCCTTCTTCCCTTTTCGATCCTGGCAGGAGTACTTTATCTCCCTCTTCTTTCCTCGCTGTCCTCGCTTCAAGGCTCTCTTCCACAACTGGTATAACAAAAGTTCCCTTACCTTGCTCTTTCTCTTCCTGTCCGCTGCAGTTTTCTATGCTTTCTTCTTCCCTTGCAGCTTCCTGAACTTCTACACAGCTACGTCTCCCTTTATCCTGGTCACCTTTTAAGTCTGACCTGCTGTCTGTATCATCCTGGCTGCCTTCGTCTTCTTCTTGGATGTTGTTTGTTTCTGTTACGCCCTCAATTTCTTCTGGCATCTCGTTTACTTCCCTTTTTATTTTCCTTATTATTTCTTCTTTCATCTCAATTTGGCCTTTTCTAATGTTTTTCACTTTTTCTATCATCTCTAACTGGCCCTGCTTCAGGTTTTCATTCATCTCCTTCATCAGTGCTATTAACTCCTCCATGCTGGGCATCTTAGTACTCACGGGCATATAATACTCGTCAGTTCTCTACAACTTTCCGGCAATTCACCCGAACTAATAAAATCAGCACTTACTCGTCTAGCGGTTTTACTATATCCCACTTCTGACACCAATGTAAAGTTTTTCCCAAAAAAAAAAAACTTTACTTTCACAACTAATGCCTGCCACTAGTTATTTTATTATGGGTTTGATTAACTAATAAAACTCGCTAAAGTTGTAAGTAATAACCTGATTTATTAACACGTTAACATTAACTACATTAACATTTACAAGCAACTAACGCTATTCATTACAGTCACCATTTACAACAGTCACAACAGTTTACTGTTACTTACTCACTTCGTAACGCCACGAAACTGTTCCCCGACTGACCACTGGTCCGCACTGCACCGAATTGCACTAGTCTCAGCTACACTAACACAGCTCTACTCATCAACTGACTAATTGCCCAACTAGCTACCACTGAAGCACTCCGCAACACTGACTCTCCAAGACTAACTCATAAACTTGACTATAAACTCTAATAACTCCTTAAAACTTGCTTGAAACTCGATTAACACTGACTTCTCCAGCGGTGTCTGCCTCCTTTTAACTGCGTGCCTCCCTCCAACTGGGACTGCCCTCCTCCAACTCTCTGAGCCTAAGTTTCCACGCCCTCTTGACGTTCATTGGCTGGAGAAAACATACTGCCACCACCTCAGCTGTGAGCCGCCTCCTCCCATTCTCTGTCTCTCTCCAACTCCGTCTGTCTCACTCTCACCTGTCAATCACTGGCTGGGAAACACATATGCCACCACCCCAACTGAGGCCTTTCTCTTAGCTGGCTTTTACACAGGTCACTAACTCCTTGAACAATCTAGGCCTTTCTTTTCTGCCACAAGTAGATACCGCCCCTTTTGTCTACACAGTGGTGGCCTGTTACCGGCTTTAGTCGCTTAACCCCTAGAACAATCTAGGCCTTTCTTCTCTGCCCAGGTCAACTTCGTTACAATATTTTAATAATTTTCGAAGATCGTAACATTTTCATTACCTAGTGAAAGAAGAGAAAACAACATGGTTTCTAAAAATTAAAAAAAAAACATTCTATATGACATAACTATGTAATAGTGTATTTTTTTTAAACATGAATCGTATTAGTGTATGGCTACTGGGTTTTGCTTCAGCCAAAGTGTGTTCAAGGTATGGCTAGCTAAAAGATGATGCTACTGGCTTCAACGTTAATCAGTAAACACAGACGTGATCGAGTCTTCTCGCCCATGTATAATATAATTTATCTTAGAAATCTCATTTCTTAATTACACTCATAGAATAATAATATATGTTATAATCTATTCTAGAATTTTCTAAATTTAATTCAACTAAAAATTGTTTTCAAAATAGTTATTTGATGAGAAAAATTAAATCTCTTACTAAAATACTCAATGTTATTTTTGTTAATTAGAATTTTTGCTTAATTGTTTGTTTAATATAATGAAAGGTTTGTATCAAGTTTCATTAAAAACAAAAACAACCTCATAAAGCAAAAGTTTTCTAATCACATTTACATTGAAACGTTTCAGATTTCCAAGGATTCATCGTTAGTCCAATACTTAAACCTGGAATGAGTTTTTGTTGATACAAAATTAACCCAAAATGTTAGTCAAAATGTATGGTGAACAGTAATTTTTACCAGTCATTCGTCTAAAAATTACAGATCCTAGTTTTATGGTTTCAAAATTGATACCCAAAATGATTAATTTCAACAATAAAGTTGATCAAACCAAAAACGCATTCTTTAAACCAAAACAAAACACTTAGAAGCTGTCAACATATTGAATAAAATTAATTTAGTTATGGGGTAAGTTTTGTTATTAACAGTTAACTGCCAAAAACTGAAGATGAGAACCAGGCAGTTTATTTACATGGAACTAGTGTTCTAGAATATTCAGAGTCTAGCTTAGATTGCTACTTGATACACAACATCTATTAACAAACCTTAGAAGGAAAAACACTTTTGGGGAAAGCTACACATTCTTGAAACCTCTCATTAAAATTGATTTTCATGAAAGAATAAAGAACAAAAACGATAGGTCTTCATCTGTAGATAGATAGATTAAACTAGGACTGCCTCAAGGCCTACGCCACTGCGACCCCTTTGGATCTATTGTAGCTCCCCTCACTCTAAAGCTCACCCTTTAGATCTGTCCTTTTAATCAGACTCTTGATGCTGGAGAGCGGCTCCTGGTTAAAGCTCCTCAGGCCTTGGTTTTTCCTCCCCGAGAAGAAATATCCTTAGCCGTTTCCTCCTCTTCCTGGACAGAACCTACAAAGGCTATCATCTGCCAGGTGCCCATGCGATGCATGTGTTTCCTGAGCCTGCAGTGGCTAGTTAATAGGCCTACAATCATCCTTATAGCCCCACGGCCTTGACGGATTAATTCTGCGGCCAGCCTCGGCGAATAGCCTTTAATGAACTCCTTCGCCTGTCTCTGCCCAGTGGTGGCAAGCCACCACTCCTGAGACCTTCTCTGCACCCATAAGTTAATGGCCGCAAACTTCACACACTTCGGAACCCTAAAACAGGGCTCCGGGCCAATGAAGTCTCCCGCAGAGCCTTTTCGGGCCAATAAATCTGCCACTTCGTTTCCCTTATGACCTGAATGACCAGGTACTCAAACTAGAAAGACGTTTTTTTGGTCACTAATTTCCTTTAGAGCACCCAGACAGTCCCAAACCAGCCTTGGTAGGAACTAATAGCTCGTAGAGCAGCCTGACTATCCGAGGAAATCACGACCTTAGAATCAATAATTCTCCGCCCGTTAATTTCGGCAGTACAGAACCTAATTGCAGCTAGCTCAGCCTGAAAAACTGTAGCTAGTTTCCCTAGGCTAACCGAAAACCCACATTTCGGCTTCACCCTGTACACTCTACATCTAAGTAGACCTTAGGTTTCCAAAATGAAGAACTTAAACTTGGAAAAGAATACTTCAGAACTCTATCTTGAACTAAGGGCAGTAATGAAAAAAGTTATTAAAAGCTTTTCTAAATGGTAAATTGTAAATACAGTGTATTCACAATTCTATAAACAAATAAGCATAATGCAAGTAGTTTAATGTGGCAACATAAGATAGCTGCTGACCAAAATAGAGTCGGCCTTAAGTAGAATAATTTCACTGTACTGTTAGAAGCGAATACCTGGGTGTTTTTTATAATTTTTTTTTAGGTTTTTTCGTGATTAACTAAAGCGTTTCCTGACACACACAACAATAGAACATGCTTTTCTCGTCTTTTTTTCCAATACAAATCCCTGCAGTTATGCTTTTTTAATCTTAGGACACCTTTTTATAAACGATTAGTGAAGAAGAACTACAGTCAGCAATACAGAGTTCAAAATATAAGAAATAAATAAGTTAAATCAGAAATATATTAATATTTATTTGGGCAAATGCTATTCGAGTGTTTGTCACGTGAGATTTGCAGGCATCTACACTGCTGTCAATCACTATGATTTGCCTTGCATTTCAAGTTAAATTTATTTATGATTTCCACGGCGATTCCTTATCTACTGTCATATTACATTTACACACATAATATTTACCAAGTAACACACAATACTCCTTGTGTCAATTCTCAATTGCGATTGAGTAAGATTTTGAAAAATTAAGTTACTATAGTATAATACATTTTCTGAGAATCATTATCGCTATGAAACAATCGGATGTGGGAATTCAACCAATTTTCTCTTAATTTAATGTTCAAACCTTTAAATTTTTAATAAAAATTTGCCTTCTAAATGTTAACCTCAGACCTTCTCTATAACTACAGTTTACATGCAAAGGAAATTTTTAAAAATAGAAGCATGAAATGAACACTAAAACGACCTTCAAATTCCGATTTTTCGAAACATATTCTATACCTAACAATATTATACAGATAGTAAAATAATGTATAACACTATAATACAACTTTAGAGGAAAATAACCATAGAACGAATCATTAAAATATAATTTATACAGGGTGTTTCAGGGTTAAGTGTCCTAACTGAAAATATGAATTTAGGACGTCAAAACAAGAAAAAAATGCCCGTTAACGCTTTGTTTATGAGATATTCACGTCTAAAACGAATGATAAATTGATTGTATAACAGCTAAAATCACCTTGTATCTCTAACTGCACATACCAATATTGACATTTTACGGAATAATACCATCTGGAATTTGTACTGTGGACTTTCTAAATAATAACTCTTTCTCAAGAACATTTATCAGTTGGACGCTTTTACAGAGTCTGCATCATTATGCATCGCATTTATTCTAACAGTGAATATGCCGATATGGTGTTAGTGTATGGTTTTTGCAATGCTGCCCGTCGTGAATATTCCGTGCGATTTCCGAATAAAAGATTATTATACAATACTATCTTTAGATCCACATTTCAACGTCTTAGAGTAACTGGCACATTTGCTTTTATGCCACGTGCTGATGGAGCTCTTGCCCCTTTATGAGATGTAAGGAGTGCGACAATATTACAATAGTTTGATCATAATCCGTCTGCCAGTGAACGAAGAGCTACAGCTGAATTACATATTACGTCCACTATAGTAAGGAGACCTTTCTCTGCAGATGGACGTCACCCATAGTCATCAACGGGTAAGACATTTATTACCTCAAGAATTTTGTCAAAGAAATTTTTACGATTAGTATTTAAATCAAGTTGATCTTAAGCCACAAATTTTGGCGTCATATTTTCTGGACGGATGAAGCTACACTCACAAGAAATGTTCAACCAAAAAACTTATCTTCTCTGGATGCTCGAAAATCCTAATGCAATTCGTGAGCAACATTTTCAGCGTGAGTTTTAGCGATATTAGACAATATTGGTCGGCATTTCTTACCACCTAGGCTTAATGCGGACACATTTCTGCAGTTTCTTAGTAATGATTGAAGTTGTTCCGCAGCAACTCAGAAGGAACTCATGGTTTCAATTAGATGGTTGTCCAACACATTGCGACATAGGTCCACGAAAGTGGCTAAATCAACATTATCCCCATCGATGGATTGGCCGAGCAGGACCGGTGGCTTAGCCTGCTTGCTCTCCAGATCTGACACCAATAGATTGTTTTTGCTTGGGGTCCCATTAAAGGAAAAGTCTATGAAATGCTGGACAATGATCTACATTCTTTAAGAAGAAGAGTAATTGAATCAATAACAGCAATCCAGTGCCGTTCGGCTATTGCTGCTGTGGAAGAAAGATACCGATACCTCATTTTCTTTATTATTTATTTATTTACTTTTAATTGTCATTATTTTCGATTAATAAAGTAGTTGGAAGACACTATTAATTTTTTTTTATTATAACCTACCTAATAATAATTCATAAAATGGAAATCTTTAGACGTGAATATCTCATAAACAAAGAGTTAACGTGCATACCTTCAAAGGAATTTTTTTTTCTTATTTTGAGGTCCTGAATTCATATTTTCAGTTAGGACACTTAACCCTGAAACACCCTGTATATCTAAAAATATGGCATGTGTATAAGAAATTATTTTTTGAGGAAATACCAATAATTGAAAAATCCATTCAACAAGAAGTACTTGTCCAGGGATTTTCATCAAACTGTAATGATAATCCACCTGAACAATATTTGTTGCAGACAATAAAATTGCAAACAGAAACAAACTGATTCGATATGATTGTGTAACTGACCCTGTTGATATTACCATCTAGTTTAAAAATTATATATTAGAATTCTAACAATTATAATCAGAGAAAATCTGTCTGAATTCTCTTATTTTTTTATTAAATTTATTCATTTATTTTAAGATATTATGCTGTTTAGACAAACACAAATAATTTGTCACTTAAAACAAGTAGAAATTGTGTACGATTGTTTGACACTATATTGGCCTTTCACAATGAATAGCCAAAGTTTGTCTCTAAACTCTTGGAATTGGGCTGCCAAGCTCATATCGTGTCTGGGCACCATCTAGTAGTAGTCCATGTGTTAGGCATCACAAATAGCAAATCAAACTAGACAAATCTAGTCTAGGCAAACTACTAGTTCAACTTCTTCTTTTTTTTTTTTTTTTTTTTTATATATCCGTCCAATTTTAGGATAATCTAGTCACACATGGTTTGAAAGGAAACTTTCTTTGCGCTGTATTGTGTGTATGTGACCACAAAATGGGATGAAAATTTAAGATAATTCCTCTCTAAAAAATTAAAAAAAAAAAACAAAAAAGGTTTTTGGGGGGGAGTGGTGAATTTATCAAAAAATATTTCTATAAAACAATAAAATTTGCTTAGATTTTCTGACGCCATACAAAACAATTCAGTACAACAATTGTTTAGATCAGTTTTAGATTCTGTTTACCAATACTGATCCTGAGTGGATAGGGCGAGGTGGAACTACCGCGTGGCCACCGAGATCTCCTGACCTCAACCCTATGGACCACTTCGTATGGGGTTTTCTTAAGAGTGAGGTCTACAAGGTTGAGGTCAACAGTGAAGAAGAGGTGAGAAGACGGGTAATTGCTGTTTCAGAAAAAATGAAAGAACATTTTCAGCAACAGTGGGAGCAATGCGAAAACGCGCTCGGTTATGCGTCAGGAATCGAGATCGGCATTTTGAGAACATGATACATCAATAATTACTAAGTAATTATGTATTTTACATGCTTAAAGAAATGATTTTGTTAATAAATAATAATATTGATATGCGAGTACGCTTCATCCTGTCCCCTTTGCTTCCTTCGCTAACACCGTGTTTTTCAGCACTTTCTCAGTAATAGACCAAAGAAAACAGCTATTATTGAAACTGATTATTATACCATTGGAAAGAGTATTAAAAGGAGCAGTTTTTGTGAAATTTGATAGCCTCTAAGACCAATTTTGTCGAGGAGGCTAATTTTTGAAAATTCATGAAAATTCTAAATTCCTAAAAAAATTAACGTTCTTATTGTAATAAATGAATCTGATTAAAGTTAAATAACTACGAAAATGATCTATTATTATAGGAAATTTAATGCTGAATCCGAAAATGAGGTGAAAAATGTAAATAAGTGAGGCACAAGATGAGAAATAGTGTTTTTATGACGTAAGGTCGGGTTTAGTCGAAAAAAACCTGAAAAAATCATAACTTTCTAATAGATAGAGAAAGGACACTCGTTCAGGCGGCGTTGTACTACATTTTGAATGTAGTTTAACAGAAAAAAATTTTCGTCACTTATCCGGTTCCACCCTGTATTTTAACTTTCTAATATTATAACCTAGATTATTGAACTTTGCATAAATATTCTTTTTAATTGGGCTACTGTTAATAAATCCAAGATAAAGTAAATAAGTTATCCTAAAATTTAGAGTTTAAATACCACCTTAAAATGTTTATAAAAGATCTGATGATAAAAAGTTTGAAATTTTCTGCATTATTTTTCATTTTTGAGAAATTTCCTTCCCTCACACAGACACGTAAACAGAAATCATGGTTGTACTGTTGCTATTCTGATAAATGTTATTTGAATAAGATTTATCGTTTCACTACCGCTAGCACAGTTGACTTTACTGCATTTGTATAAATGAAAATTGACAGGTTGAGTTCAAAGAAAATATTCCCAACGATGGGTTTTTCCATATTATTGGAAAAAATGTCAGAAATTTTGTTTTGCTTGCTTTTTGCCAGGATTGTCTTCATGATTCTTAAAATATTAGTTTGATTTTTATATCTTAAAATCAACTTACCAAACAGTAAAAGCTTACGTAATCGTGCGATAAGTCTTTTGCCATTCTTTCGTACAGTTCAACCAATTTTTGTTATATTAAAAGACATTTTTAATCTTCAGAGTTTTTTTTTTTTAAAGAGCCTACAAAAGTCTACAAATCTACCATTTGTACAAATACCAAGAGCAACTACAATCTTAAGAATGATCCCAAATTGCCTCTTTATGTTAAATCATTGTTCACATCTGGCTCCTGATATAAGATTCAGATGAATCTTATCCTTAGAATTCCCTCTGAAGTGCCACAGTTAGCTTCTAAGTGAAAATTTGAATGCTTCAAGCCAGTACAATGTACAGATCTACCTCAATATGATATTATGAGAAACTTATGGATATCTAAACAGTTGCATTAACTACCTCTGAAGGCTCTGAGTATATTATGGTGAATATTAGGCGTGTAAGTGTAGGTGTTGTTAGATTGGGATATCCTCAGGGACTCAAGATCCCTAAAGCAGTGGTTTGACCACTTTCCTCTTAAGATAAAAGATCTCAGCTCTACTTAATATTAAGTGAGAAGTATAAAACTTTAAAAGTACTCCCCTAATTACAAACTTGAAAACCCCATGTCAGTGCAGTGTACAGATCTACCACCTATATGATAATAAGATGGGTATTACCAAATTTCAACTGATTTCTCTTAACTGATACCTCGTTTAAAGAAAATCAATTTCCTGGTAATGCGACTTTTACCGGAATAGCTTTCAAAGTTTTCATCGGTTTGAAACAGGACGGATTTTAAAAATTTTCTAATTTGTGAGTAGGACTTAATGCGAGCAAGGAGAAGGAAATGAGTAGTCGTGTGTGTTTCACACCAGGATATTATAATAGGAGGGAAATAAAGGTGAATTGAGAATGTCTGTAGGTATGTGAGTAGGGTATCGAGGTACGCAGGCACCGAGCTGTCGAGGCGAGGGGACGCCCAATGACTGCTTTAGTCTCTGGCTCGGGTGCTTTTCAATATTCCAAGTAGTGTCTTATTAAGTAGGCGCTGGCATTGCATAGCAATGGAGCCGTGTCAGCAGCCCCGCGTCTGGCGTTTCTCTCTGCGACGACTTCATCGCCCCAACTCACACATAGCGCCTTGCGTGTGTCCTACCGCAAACACACAAGCCAAGTTCCCCTTCATCTAGCTCTCTGTCACAAAACCTAGCCTTCCATGCATTCTAACAAATTCCATTTTATTGCTTGTATCCATAGATTAATGCCAGCTAACTAGACCTATCAATAAATATTGAAAGAAAACTTCAATCAAGAACACTTTGGTTATATTCTTAAAAGGTTTTAAACAAAAAACAAAAATGACGGTTCTTTTACTACGGCTGACTGAGTTGAAAAATGCTACTGAAGACATTGCGCGAAAACTGTAGAAAGCATTGATGATCTATGGATTGGTGCCGTAAGACCAAGTAAGCATCAAAAGTTTAGGGAAAATTGGTAGGAATTGCTAGCAGTAACGGGCAGGCATCATTCTAAGACGTTAAGGCATGGCTATTCACTTGTTTGCCAAAGAAACTTTTCTCTGTGCATTCCTTGCCCATTTATAGTTATTATAGTTTAGGCAAACTGCAACAAAAAGATTTAATTTAGTTAGAAAAGAAACATTTAATAAGAATTCAAAGTTTTTCAAAAAAGAAAAGTAATAACAATTGAAATAAATGAAAGTATTCCCGCCAAATTCGTCGTCAACTGAGGCGATTCACCAATTGTTCAATTAATAATTTTAAATTATTCTCCTTTTTTGTGACTTTTTTTTTTTAATTTAAATAAATAACAGATGCGCATGAATACTCAAACTCGAGTGCGGTCCTGCAGACACGTATTGCCACACCGCAAACCCAGCACTCTCTCCCAACTCGGACAAACTGGACTTCTCTAAAATTTAATTCCTATCACTATAGTCCACTAAAGACGTAAAACCTAACCGCCCTAATTATTGCCTTTCACTAACTGGGCGAGGACTGTATACTGAAAATGTGACTGTAATTTTCACTTCAGTCTCTGTACAGATAAACCATCTTAGTAGGCATTGAAAAAGAATAATAACGCTCAGACTCGCATCTCTTACCACAATTATTATTACTTAATTGAACAAGTATTAACATATCCTAAAATTTACTGGCCATATAGGCCACAAACTGTACATGCTATAATGAAAAAGCAGAACTGATCTTAATGTGCTGTTGGTACGGCTTTAAGTGAAGCTGATCAATTCAAATTCAAGAATAGATCCACTTACTGCCGAATAGGCATTGTCTAATAATCACTGGATAAATGGCCCTAACCACAAAGTGAAAACGACAGAGGATGACGCCTTAAGAACCACAATAAGTCCAAGCCATTCGAGACAGAGTGCCAAAAACGGAGCCTAGAAAATAATACAAAAGGTGTAAATTACGTTCAAATAAAACTATATTTTACCGAAAAGATTACTTATTAAAACCAAAAACTACATAAAGTATTTTTCTTCTAAAAAACATGGTAAAGGTCAATCTAATTTAAACAATAAGAAGTAAAAACAGTTGGAAAAACGTGGAAATCTCCTCTGAAATTAAAGAGAAAGCTTGGGTTTCCGTATTTGATAGTTAATATTAAGGCCAATGCTAGATTGTACACGTAGTGTCGATCTAATTTGCAAAATAAGAAGTAAAAATCTTCGGAAAAAGAGCGAACTGTCTTCTAATTTCTCTAGTTTGCTGCTGTTTCTGCAATTGATAGTTAGTATTAAGGCCAATGATAGATTGTACACGCAGGGTCAATCTAACTTGCAAAATAAGAAGTAAAAATCATCGGAAAAAGAGCGAACTGTCTTCTGATTTCTCTAGTTTGCTGCTGTTTCTGCATTTGATAGTTAATATTAAGGCCAATGCTAGATTGTACATGTAGTGTCGATCTAATTTGAAGAGTAGGAAATAAAAACCTTTTGAAAAAGTGGAAATCTCTTAATTTAAATAGAAAGCTGCGTTTTTTTTCTAAAATGAAATTTACAAAACATAAATTGCGCTAGAACGTAACACATGAAAACCTGCAGCATCAATTACGTTGTGCTAATACGTGCATTGTGATCGATTTGCAAGATATAAGTGAAAGAGTACAAATTATAAAATAAAGTAAACAAATATCTCACTATTTAAATAAATTAAATATTATTCGACCATCTCATAATTGTCAATATTGTATTATCTAGGTTTTTATGTATGAATAATAATTAAAACAATGATTATTATTTCTGTTTTGAATCTTCACTGCAAAAAGTTTTGTTTATTTCTAAATTTCTAAATTGGCCCTACCAATTATTTGGGTTGGTCGTTCATTTCTGATTTAGATGAAAATCGCAAAGAGTTAGAAAAAATATTTTTACTGATTTATAGACATAAATGTGTTGATATATATGAATATGTGTGTGTAACAGAAGCTGTAATAAAATTATCTGAGTTTTGTCGCTGTATTTGTCCGACCAATAATTCTGCTGTAAGTTTTTAGCCAATATTTACCGATACATTAATGTAGTTCAGTACGAGTTCTTCTATGTGATGGTTGGAAGGGCTAAGCCCTCATGGAATTGAAGAAATTGGATGTCGCTTTAGAGAGGTTGAACATGGATGTACTAATCAGATTTTATACTAAGAGTTCTCTGTTTGTACTTGCTAGAAATTAAAAATAAAAAAAATCAAATTAACGATGTTGTACAGAACATACGCTCTAAAACAGTTTGTGGGGAAATTGGTATGAACATCCTATCAATTAACTTCTTAATGTATTTTCGTTTTAAAATTCGATTATATCTGTGCCATACAGCCCGCCGTTCAAATAAATTATATGGGAAAGGATACAGTTGGTTCTTTTGCTGATATAAATTTAGTGCGTTATTAATACTTACTATTCCTAGCAATTAACTAGAGATCGAAGAACGGTAGCATCTCTTCTTCTTAAGAGGATAAGAAGAGGTTAAAGTGTGGTACTGACTCTCACAGGACACTTTTTTAGGTACCGCACGTTACACAATTAGATAGATATAAACTTTATTACATTAATATGTAAATTACTTAAAGAAATATTGATGTACCAATGTATTTAAATTTACAACCTTCATTAAGTAGTTTAAGGACGTTTAGGTTGGTAGAATGAAATCATTTGCTGGGCAAAACGTGTAGCTAGAGAAGAAATATCCTTCTTGGGAAAATTGTAAAAGGGATTGGTGATCCAACTCGGCTGCTTTCCGAATTCCTGGGAGTCCTCCAACGGCTGGAGTCTGTATACAAAATCCGTGTTGTTAGAAGGAAAATATAACCTATCTAGTTAGAATCCTCTTGAGCGCGTTTTCTTCAAGAATATGTAAAGGTAGAATAGAAATAGAAATAGAAAAGAAATTTATTATTCTGGGACAATTGTCCCCTAAGAATAAATACAGGAACAAATAGAGGCCTTAACAGTTTGGCCTGTGATACTGCGGGAGGGAAAAATGGTGGTTTGGAACCAGCGAATTGTTTAGTCCAATCTCCTGTTTCTGCTCCTCCAACTTACCCAGAGTGTCTGAGTGCTTTGTTTCGCCGCGAGGTTGTTGAAGAGTTTTGGCTGGCACGAGTCACGTCTATTTAAAGATCGCAGTACAGAATACCCCGCAAAAAAAAAACCTTCAAAAGTCTCTTCGAAACCATTTAAATTGCACAAGGAGCACAAAGATACACAATGGGATTATAGTTCAGGTTTAAAAGCCAATCATTACTCCATAAATTATATATTTTTGTTTAATTACTCCTCACGCTACTAAGTTAGTAAATCGCAGTAACGGCTGATCAACCATTTTTGAAATATACTTCAGTTCAGCACAAAAGCATTAGAAAATGTGTATTCGAACGTACGCTGACTCTGGACATATCATTGGGAGTGTAAAACGGAAGCTTAAAAAGTCTCTTAAGAGGATAAAGCAAAAGTTTCTTTTAAACTCATTACCGTTTAATAAGTTTAATAAGTTTTTAATAAGTTTGAGGAAAAAATACAAACAAACTCCATGCGCACAACTCACAAACTTACCACTAATTTCGAAAATTTAGCACAATTGAAATACTTTCTTTGGTAAAATTTCTCCTGATGTTATCTGCGATAGTAGGAAGTCCGCTGGCCAGCGATAGCCCACATCTTATAAAGTCTCAACATATAATGCTGCGATCAATTTCTATTGACTGTAGCTTCAGAACATCTCCTTAGAGTCTCAACTTGTTATAATGTCAACTATGTAGGAGTCATTCCGTTAGATACCGTCCAATAACTGCCAACCTAGCAGTTGCCTATTTAAATTTCAAATTTTCCTCGACTTATCTCACACCATACAGAGTACCGGCCTATTACAGTATGTGTGTGTGTGTGTTACCTCATGCTTAAATAAGCCCAAACAGCAAAGGGTTTCCACTCTTATTGGAAAACCAAGGGAAATTGGATTTTAGAAAACCTTCCGTGTAAACTATTGCAATCTAAACTTCACAACTTAAACAATTGTGGCAACTTTTCTTTAGAATTATCTGCCAACCAGTAAGTTTTACCACTAACAGTTTATTGCTGGCCAAACACATTTTTCATTTTAAAGAAGTGCAACTTGAGAGGTACGCCAATATATCCTGATTTATGGAACACTAAATAGAATCTAGAAAAAAAAATTCAAGCAAAGTGATTGGCTTTTATAAGAGTAGTAGTTACATATAGTTTCCATTTTTTTAAAAAATCACGGTTATGGTTATTAAAAAAAAATCTCAGACAACTTCTGCTCCAAAATGTTAAAGATCTCTAGGAGCTTTACTATCATATCTCCAAGAATTTTCTACTCCAGCGATATAACCATGAAGAATCAGTCTTGGATATGACAAGTCAATGATAAGAAATAGGAAAACACTAAGAAAATCTCCAAATAACAAAAAAAAACATATTATTCTATTCATATCAGCTTAAATATGCAATGTAGTCATACAACTGCAGTTACAAATTGCAGCATATTAAACTTTTTCAATAGCTAGACGAAATATATCTTTCTTAGAAACTTTAATAAAATGCCTACAGTGACTAATAATTTTTAATACTACTTTTAACTCATACGTAACTCTTTCAAGAGTCAGGCGACAAGTTTGCCAAAATATTTCAATACATATTCACTTCTTAAAATCAGTGCTGCCGTGCTTACATTGCTCTCTGTAGAGTTTCCTATGTACTATAACAGAAACATTTCTTTTAAATTTTAAACTAAACTAAAATTACTAATAATTGTAAACTCGGAGTCCTAACTAAAATTAACATGGTAGAAAATGATTGCTTTAATTATACTCAAATGTTGGAATAGATAACTATACTTTAGTCATTGATATTAAGTTTTAATATCTTCTTATCACAATATCTACAGTATTGCACAATATTTCTAAATTAAAAAAAAAACTGTAGCTTATTTTCCTAGGCCCCAAAATTTATTTTCAACTCGTTCAGTAAAATTCACTAACAGAGAAAATTTGTCTGCTTCAGACTTGAAATAATTGTAGTAAAAGTCTTTTTAGCGTTCACAAAAGAATTTCTCCTATATGTCCGACTAAGTAGGTGTTTTTGTGAGTAAGGAAAAGTTTTTTAACAGTGTATGATTAGTGGTTTAGTGTGTGTGCATGCACTGGGAAATAGCGGTTTCTAAAAGAGCTTTTTGCCAATCTTGTTGATGGGGCAGAAAGTCCACTGGGATTTCGAGCTCGCTACGTGCAACAGAATTCTATTACAACTGCTGTCCGTCCACGCAAAAACAATAAGAAATAAATAAATAAAAAAGAAGACCAAAAGAAGTTCGAACACTCTTAATAAAGTTTTATATGGTTCACTGAGTTTTGAAAAGAGATGTTATCATTGCAAACAACCGAATGGCATATTCTGATATATGACTATATGAACCATTCACAAATTTTCATTTACTGCCATTCCAGTGTGATGCCATTACGCTAAAAATTGATACCAACCTTTCTTTATTGCTTCAACTTCCAAAACTCGCTCATCTAGGTTTTTATTTTGGTTCGTTTACCACTAGCCACAAAGTTGAGGAATACCTAGTCCAAGACAAATGTCTATATTATCGTGTAACATTAAACAAAATTACAAGAGATTTGGAACGTATCCAGAATATGAGGGGGTTGAATCAGTCGTAACTCTTTCACTTAAAAATATTATTTCATTTATGATACAATCTAATTACTTTCTTAATAAGATCTTTTCTAAGAATTTGTTTAAAAAATAATTTAGACAACATGGTGTCTTTTAAGCTATAAAATAAAAATGTATTATTATAGTCCTTAATAATTAAACAATGAATAGAAACATGATTTCTTCATAGGTGCCCGCAAGTTTAAGCTAAGAAGAGAAAAAGGAAAATTGTCCAGTATAGTTTTAGTAAAAAAATATATATAAAAAGAATGAATTTTTGTCATTCAGTTTTCTTGAGATGTACTCGTAGTATTTTCCAAACGCCACTAAGATCAAAGCATTCGCTAGGATGTATGATACAGGGACCTATCTCCTAGATTTAATGGAGTTAGACATGTTGCAGTTAGTTTTCTAAAAAGGAAAACGCTTTCAGATATTTGTTAAATTAATTCGTTATATTTGATAGAAGTAATAAATTAAAACATTTTTTTCATAAATAAGGCAGGTTAACCCAGATTTACTTGAAACATTTTTTACATTTTTGCAAATTAAAATTTAATAGATGAATCATGAAAATTGTTCAAAATAAATAAATGAAATAAGAAGTATATAAACATTATTTACAGATCTAATGATGATGACCTGAGGAGTCTGTTGCGTCTGGTCTATAATCAAGTAAAAGAAAAGTTCTTAATAAAAAACGAAATAAGACTTAAAATATCTAATTCTTGGGTTATACATGATAATCAGCCTTATTACATGGTTTCTAAAATCATATATTAAACGAACTTTTGAGGAAAGCCTGCCCGCTACCACCTTTAAAATGCAAAAAGAATCATTTTTCTTTAAAAATAATGAAAATCGAATTTCCTAACTTCCTTGTGCTTCCATCCAGCACTGTACGTATATATCATCTTCATGAGTTGACTTCCAGATTTACCTGTCAATAAATCTCTCAAATCTGCAAGCTGTCTTCTCAACAATCCGGATGGCCTTAATCGAGGCCAAGGTCCAAGGCTAATCGGGGGATTAAATGCCATGCTGGAATAAAAGCCATTTTGGTTGGTTCTCGGCCATCTTCTGATTCAGTTATTTGTTCATTTACCGTTTTATTGACATCTGATATGGAAGAGCCATTTGGCACAAATCTCAAAACTGTCTATCCTTTCTCTAAACTGATATCTACACTTAATTATCCTGACTGCTTCTTGGCATAGAAGGAAACATTAAATTTTCTTTTCGCGATCTTCTGTTGTGAGAATTATGCTGATTTTTAAGCATAATTCATTTCATGAAAATCAATTTTTAGCACATAAAGGGAATTCGAAATGTGTATTTCTGGTGCAAACTTAAAATAGAACATCTGCACGTATGGAATACTTTGCTACTAAAAGAGGTAAAGATATTAGAACTAAATTACAGGCGAGTAGTGGGGCCTTCACAAAGTTAGGGTGTTAGTTTGCAGTCCATAGTGAAGCGCCCTTTATAGCGGTCCCTGGAGGACACTGCCGGCCAGTTCTTCGCTTCAATTAATATAAAAAATATTAACAATTAAACAGGCAAGAAGAGAAAAACTGTAAAAAAAAAAAAAAAATGTAACTATTGTGTAAAAACAAGGACTCTTAATAGTTCTAGCCGACAACTATTACATCTACCTAGTGCCTGAACTCACCTCTTTACGGCCCTTTTATACGCCAAATATCTCCCCGAGGAGCACTGTAGTACCTTCAATTCCAGGCCTGTTACTCTTTCTCTCTCGCCTTACAAGAGTAAGTACCGCGATCTCACTGACTGGATGTGCTACTCCTCAATTTGATGTAGGTAATAGATCAGCCTATTATCCACTTCATTACCCAATCGTTTTCAAGGCTTCTCTCTCCGCACCCAATCAACTCGGTATGTCTAGTTTTCTTCTACGTTTGGGCTATTCCTGAACATTTTGCTTAAACTAGACTTGAAGTCCAAGCCAGTCCAGCCTTTCTCCTAATATTTCCACGACTTGGTAGATCTGTACATCTTACTCATTTGGGGCACATTAGAGATACGATTCTGATAGGGATAAATCATGTAGTAAACCATACACGGTAGAGCTGCACTTTGTACTCTACTCCCTTGGGGCAAGATAGGTCTGGCCATCTCCTGGTAATGCAGAACTACAGGTCTACACTGTACAGAAGTGCAATTTTACTTCTGAGGCAATTTAGAGTTGAGATTCTTACAGTTGTAGATCTTTTATTAATCCTTAATTAATATCACAAACAAATTGAATTTGTATTTCATACTGACTTGGATTTGTTTGCCATAAAAAGCATGGTTTAAGAGTGAGTTATGAGATGAGCAATGGCATGCGAGAAGATCAGTTCTACGACAGAATCACGTTCAAGGGATCTAGTCAAAATGTTAAGGATGTTCTCTCGGATTAAATATTAGCTGATTTTGAAAGTAACAAGTAAGGGAAAGTTATGTAAAGTAAGTGCTTCTTGTCGGATTCAAAAGTCGAAGTTTTGTGAATATAATTTTTAGTACTCTGTGGTTACTTTTTATGAAAAAAAAAAACTGACCAGTCATTCTTTAGTAATATATTATGTAAATTATTGTATCATCAATAATTTTATTTTAGTAAAAAACGATCTCATGAGGAATAAGTTTTCAATACGTAAGTAAGACATAAGTAGGAGAACGTATAGGGCGGCCTTTCTTCAACACTAGGTACAAATTCTGGACTTTTAATTGAAATACAAATACAAAATACATAAAAGTAAATATAAATAATAAACTGTCAAAAGTGTTTTATGGGTGGCAGTAAATAGAAGATATAAAATTAATTGTTACACAAGATACTGACGTTTGGGAGAAAATATAGAACAAACAAAACCATTTTTAAAATGATTCATTGGTTCGGTCATCGTGGTATTTAGTAGTTATTAGTGATATTATTAGTATAATAGACAACACGAAACAGAAACGTGCTTAAGCATTTCCAGGTTTGACAAACATTGACCTCAAGCACAATGAGAATGGTTTGTAGCTACCAAAAAAATCGAGTACAAAGTTTTTAGCATCTCTAACAGGCTTCAACATCTATGATATTCTATTCACTCGCATACACACACATATTACCAGATCATTCTTTCCAGTCTGAATCACATAATATATATGTTTGCATATTTAGAAATTAATCTGTGATGTCAAGCACACAATAGTTTAAGAGCTCTGCGTTTGCTGTGAATTTATTGGCTAGAATTTCTTGTTCCACCTACTACTTTGTTAGACAATCTGTACAAAGTTGAATCAATTATATTCCAAAGATTGATTGCCACGCGAGATTTAAGATGTGACTAGAGTTCTGTGTCATCTACCGTGTTCACTTCGCATTTCAATTATTTTGGTAACATATTGCGGTTCAAATAACAAAACTGGGTTGAAAACTGCAATTATTACATCAAATTACAATGGATACATTTTTCTAGAAATTAAGTTTCTCCCAAATAAAAGGTCTAAGGCGCACAATTGCTTCTCTCGCTGATATAAAAATGTTTACTGGATTGTACTCACTGCATTCAAGTAGTCAAACAAATTCATAGATTTTTCCAGAATCTAAAAACAATTTTAAATAGTTTAATTTCTAGAAAAATGTTCCTAATCTAAATGTTAGATAACAAACAACAACATGTACAACAATTATCATTCCAAATTTAAATATAATTGAAGCAGACGTATGATTATAATAAGCTGTAAATCTTTCAAAAAAAAATTCCAAAAATAAGGGTGTAACAGTGTCTCTTATTTCATTTATATTTTTTATTGTTAGCTAGTCGCTTCAGTCTGCGTCGCATAAAGCCGTCATCTGAAAAAGTAGGCATTTATCTTTATTAAAATATTTTTTGTTAAAATAATAGTAAAATAAATAGTAATAAATAGGTTACCTTCCCCAGGGAAACCTGGCCATTTTATCTTGCCAAATTTAATAAGAATCGGACTAAGTTTTATCTTAAGTCATTTATTATTATCGTATTAATAATTTTGGTGGGCCTCACATACGTGATATGTATGTGCAGCTAACTCACATCGTATATGCAGCTAACTCCTCATTCATATGATATATGGCGCAGAGACTCCTAAGAGGCACATCTGCAAAAAAAAAAAGTTGAAATCAAGTGTTATTTCCTAACACGAAAATCGGTTCGCGCCTCTATAATTTTGGGCACGCTTTCAATATTTCTTTGCAGTAGGAGTATAGAGCATTTATATAGAGAATTCATAAATTTGGAATCGAATGATATCTCATTCATGGACATCGGTTAACGCGATTAGGCGCTACGTTATTTTGACGCAAAAGGTAACAACAACAATTTCTAAAAATGCTATTTTTGGCAAAGTTATTTCTCGAAATCTATTTTATCTACGTTGTTACGACTAATTAGTCACTGATAAAAATGACCTTCATTTCTAAAAAAAAAATTGTCAAAGTAGGATGTTTTCAACGTTACGCTTTTTCGTGCAGTTTATGTCGATCAACCCTTATACAACCGTCCTACCGGACAGTTTTAATACATATTTGTGTGCGTGTGTAAAGCATACAAGAGATGCACTTAAGACTGTACTGTTGCTTGTAGACACATGTCCACTATTGCTAGTATTCGGTTGCCAGTAATAGAGCAGTAACTGGAAACCTGCGAACTCCTTAGAATAGTAAAATACTGCCGTTAAGCTCTCGGTACAATAACATTGGTTATCCTTGATGGAACCTTTCTAGGTATTTCATTTTACACTTCTAGTATAACGTTCCAGGTCGAGAACATATTTTGTCCAGGGGAGGGATTTATACTTTCTACTGAAAGGAAATAATACAACCGTTATAAATGTTTGTAATTAAGTTTTCTCTTAAAATTACTTGCATCGAGATATCTAGAGTCTCCCCATCACCCCGAGAAAAGGTTTTTAGAAAATAGCCTCTTTGGAATGTACATATGTGAATAGCATTTCTTCCCAGATGTTCTAAAGATCCAGATTAAAGGAATCAAGCTATCCAGGGAAGTTATAGAACGAGACAGAAGCCACTGATATAATCACCTTCACAGAGTTATAAGTATGATGCAATTTCTTAATTGTTGAAATAATGCAAATATCCATATTTTTTGTTTGCCTTTTTTTTTACCCAGCTTAACGAGATCATGTTTCCTAAATTATTTTGTAAACATTTTTAGAAACAATCTCATTTTTAAAAAAAAGTGATTGTTGTTACCTAAAAGTAATGCATTTACTTCTCAAACCAAACACTCATCCTCGCCAAAACTAAAAATTCTGGGCGTGCCTTTGGTTTTACTTTTGTTTGTTCTGGAGCTTCTTTTCAATGGTGTGCCTTCACTTTTCTGAAGAATTCAGATTCTTCTTGTCATTTTGTCAAAGACTTTTGGTTGTTCCTAATTTTTATTATTAAAAATTAGTACAGACGACTGATTCACATTATTCTTCTATGCTATAAGCCATTTTGTAGCTGTCAATTAAATTTTAGTCTCATATCGTCAGGGCCGGATTTAGATGAAAAGAGGCCCTAGGCTATTCCACTTATGAGGCCCTTTCACCTCCCATTTTTAAGTTTGTAAATTACATGAGAGATAATAAAATACATCACTACTGTTATATACATCAATATGTTAAATGAAACATGTTGTTATTGGTACTAACCTTTATAAAAAATGTGGCATGGTGTTCACTGTTTTTAAAATAGTGTAATTTAAATTTTGCTAACAATTTGAACGTAGGCCCCCCTCTTGATCTTGAGGCCCTAGGCTGAAGCCTAGTTAGCTTATAGGAAAATCCGGCCTTGCATATCGTATATTTTGTTATGAAAATTCATTAAAGAGCAGTTGTTCTGACGGAAGGCCTTAGATGGGCTACCCATCCCTTTAATGCAACTGCATTAAGTATGAAGAAAATTTTGAGAAGTAGTAAAAGTATTTTACACCGGATTTACTCTTTCTCTTTCATCCGTTATTAAATCTTAGAATTTTTTCCTCAAAATTAAACATCTAACATAATAAATTAAATTAGCTTTATTAACTGATATGTCTGTGGTAAAATTTGCTTTACTCCAATTGTGCCCATTTCAAAATAACAGAGTCAATTGAAAGCCAGTTTTTTTAGTTACAGCTTGGTCAACTTGAAGTAAAGAATAGGGTTTTTTTTTTTTTATTTACAAGATGGCGCTTGTAGGCTGCAACGGACAGGAGCGTAGCCGGAGATCCGTTCTCTGGCCTTCCCTTTACCGGGCTCCGTCAAAATACAGGATTTATGGGGGCGAACTACCCCTCACATATATTTTAGTTGTCTAAACCTTACCAAACGTACCCTACAAGCACACTAAGCTACCAACCACTTGTCCGACATTCTATCTTTTCTCACAGTATTTCAATACATTTAATACATATATTACATTTTATGTTAGAAAAGTATATATAATTAATTTTGGCGAAAAAGAAATCTGTTAAAAACATGCACGCTATTTCTCTTAATGCAATTTTAAGTAATTGAATTTTATTGAAACTTAAAATTTGTGATGAAAACATAAATTGCATTGATGTGAACTACCTAAAAAAAAAAGAAGCTATTACTTCATTTCGATTTAAAACAAAGAATTTATTTCTTATGTTTGGAACTCATTATTATAATTATTGTTCCTAACATCCTTGTACAATGCTATCCTTAGAACTACTCACTTTCCCACTCTTTGGAAATTCTCCTCAATCCGTCTGATCCATAAACCCAACAAACCAACTCATTCTCCTTCCTCTTATCGACCTATTAGTCTACTTCCGCTTCTAGGGAAAATGTTCGAGAAACTTTTCGTCTCCAATCTATTTTAACTCCTCTCAATTTAATTCCTCACCATCAATTTGGCTTTCGTAGTTACCACTCTACCATCCACCAGGCTCACAGAGTTGTTGACACCGTCGCAACCTCCCTTGAGCGGAGACAGTATTGCCCGGGAGCCTTCCTAGACATTTCTCAAGCATTTGATCGGGTATGGCATCCGGGTCTTCTGTGGAAACTTAAGGGCATCCTTCCTTCAACCTACTACCTCATCTTAAAATCATACCTTGCTGATCGATATTTCATGGTTGTAGAAGGCACTTCTTTTTCTCCTATATATCCTATTCTTGCCGGTGTCCCACAAGGGAGTATTCTCGCACCCCTCCTCTATACAATTTACACTGCTGACCTTCCACTGCATCCAAATACAGCTACCTTTACCTTCGCTGATGACACGGCCATTTTATCGTCTGACAATGATCCTGTCATGGCAACTCGCCATCTTCAATCCCATATTAATATCCTAGAACCCTGGCTAGGAAAGTGGAGAATTAAGGTAAATCAACAAAAATCCAAACATATAGTCTTCACACTAAACCGGAAAACCCTTCCTTCCATATATTTCAACCATATTGCTCTTCCTACCGTTACAAAAGTACGTTACCTTGGACTTCACCTCGACAAACGACTAACCTGGAATCCTCATACTCGACTAAAACGAACTGAGTTAAATAACAGATATAAACTATTAAAAAAATTACTAGACAAACGTTCAAAACTGACGCTACATAACAAAAGACAGCTGTACTACACATTACTAGCCCCTATATGGACATATGGAATAGAACTGTACGGGACAGCCAAACACTCGAACCTTCATCGTATCCAATCCCTTCAATCCAAAATCCTTCGTACCCTTGTCAATGCTCCTTTCTACGTCTCTAACCATACTATCCACAATGACCTTAAAATTCCCTTCGTCTCTGTCCTCGCCAAATCCCGTTACATAAAATTCCATTCCCAACTATCCTCTCACATGAATCCTTTAGTCCAAGCCCTCTCAACCTCCACCCTCCCAACTAATCCTCCACGACGGTTGAGGCGTCGGTGGCCTCGCGACCATCTGCGAATGTAGCGTCGGCTATCTAGTGGGACAGTCGTGATTCTCCTGCTATTATGGCATATTACGACTGCTATCGCTGGATGGCCGTCGTTCATGTCAGACATGTCAATGTGTGCTTGTTGGCCTAGCCTATCAGCACACTATTATCGACCATCTGTTTTGCTTGTTGCATTTATTTCTGTGCAGTGGTAAAAATCTAAATAAAGGTTAAAAAAAAAAAAAAAAATTATTGTGGTGCTACAGTCCCTGCAGTAGGTCTTGGACCTCATTCTCCCCTATCTTCGGCTTTTTGCCGCCATCTTCTGACCCCTGCCTTCCGCAGATTGCTCTCTGCATCATCCAACCATCTTATTCTGGAATGACCTCTAGGTGTGGTGCCCATTTGGGGTACCCAAACAAAACTTTCCTTGGTACTCGATGATGTGGCATACGTTCAACATCTCAATTTGCCTATTTTTGTTACAAGAAACTATATCGTGTTCTCCGTACAGTTTCTTGAGTTCTTCTTTTAATTTTATGATTATATCAATAACCTTGTAAAGAAATGTTTTGAGTATTGTTAGTAGATCAGAAGTTGGTGCACACAAGTATCTTGGAATTTAGTTTATTTTAATGTATGAAAGTTCAAATAAATTTTTAAAAAAACTATTCACCTAAGCTAGTTTATCTCTTTCTTATACTATCTCCACCACTCCACTAAACTCTAACTTGCTGCAAAATTTCTAATAAACTTTACAATATTTTTTCATTAATTACTTCATAACGGAAAAAATAATTAACATAAAATATTCACTTCAGATTCATTAATTATTTTATCTAGCGGTTTGAAAAATTTTTAAACACCATATTTCTCAAATAACTCAACACAAAAATCTGCAAGATTCCATCTCTTAAGAATGGTAAGAGCGAGTAAAAAATTAATTGCAAAGTTATGAACAACAAATAATTCTGTAAGACAGTAAGCTGCGTTGCTGTTCATGGTTTTACAACAGCTTTTAAAGGAGACAAATGTGCATTAAAACTGTGTGTGCGTGAATAAGTTGGGGGACGTCACAGCAGGTAGCCTGCTTCTTCTTCAGCTTCTGCATAACTTCCGACAACTAGGGAATTCGTTTCCAATTTGCATGGAAATGTGCTGACAGCTTATAATACACTCGGCTGTTCTTTAGAAAAGTATTCGAGGCTTCTGAAACTATACTCTTGTTGGGAAAGGTAACTGAATTAGCGCTATACCAAAAAGCTTAGCTGCCAAGAAGCTATCATGGGGAAGCTTCTTGTACACATTAGTAAAAGTTACTTTCCTCCCTTTTTAAACTAAATTAAAGAAGTTATACTTTAGAATTAAATTCTTCATTTCCTTTTTAGAAATATATATACATATATACAAAGCCCTCTGTTTTGTATTTTCTACTATGCCTTTTGTACAGTTAACACCTAATGCAAAAACCAAAGTTATATCTTTCATAAAAATGTAATGAGGAAAACTGAATTATATTCAACTTTTATAATTCCTTTAAACACAACTCTCTACGCAATACAGTTATGATACAATTTAAAATCTCATTAATTACACAATATGAAACAAAAATAATTATTTAAGAAATCTTAAGTGTAAAGAGGAAATTAAAAAAAGATGAATTTAAATCTAATCTTTTACTTTTAGTTCCATTGTTTGCAACAAGTTAAAATGCCTCTAACTGAGTTAGTAGTTCGGCTGACTTCCAGTAGGTCGTGGTACTGTATGGCGTGTTGTGGCTTAAAACTGGTGTTGAACACATACTTGTCTCTCTTTCTACAATATTTTAAGAATTTTTACTAAATTAGTAAACTAGTAAGATTGTTTTACTACAGTTTACTATACCCTTCAACTAAAACATACGGTTTAAAAAGTTAAGTATAAGGTTTGATTAAACACCAAAATGTACACAAATCAGCAAGTACCCATCATTTCATTAATAATTCATTGAAATCATTTAAGTAATGTTACTGCATTAATTTTCATTAATATTGTTTAGAATTTATTAGATGCCACAGACTAATTTGGCTAATTCATTCATAATAACTAAAAAAAAAAGATATGTGTACCTTTTAGCGTTTAATCAACCCTTATACTTAACTTTTTAATCTCTAAGTTTTTTTAAAGAGATTTTTGTACCTTTTGGATAGATTTTCTTTTTATCTATTCTGCAAAGTTACACCACCAGCTTTACAGATTTTCTTAACATTTAGAAAAAAGCCATTATAACCAAGTCATTATATCGTGGTAAGGTATTAAATTGGAACCGTAACTACCAATGGAGAGATATTTTAAAAGAATGATTATAGTTGCCCAAAAAATCATCAACAAAAACTATGTTATTTTCATAAGAAAATGTTACAAATAAATAGGAAGGTATTTGTAAGGGAATACCAAAATTAATATGCGATTTTAGTATTGCCATTTATGAGAAGTACTTCTTACTAAAAAGGCAAAGAGGAATTAAACACGAAATACGCATCATTCCTATACTTCCCTTTAACAGCTGTAAGAGTAGGATGGCACTTTAATGACACGGAGTAAAGCTAAAACCAACTATTCTCTACAATTCGGTAAAGAATTCATTGAAATCTGACCAATGGAAAAGAAGATACAAATGTTTCAAATTTGAACGCTATTGAAAACGTACAAGAATACATCCAAAATTAAACCTCCTATAACTCATTACCTATTATCCCGAAAACATTCCAATTTATACCACCTATAGTACTAACTTTTCTCTACATTTCCGTAAACAATTCCCTACATTCTATTCAGTACGAAAAGAGATATAAACGTTAGATTTTTGAACGAATATGAAATCTTCCAAAATTTAACCTTCTATATCTCATTAACTGTTATTACTAAACTATTCTAATTCTTACCAACATTAGGGCTATCTTTTCTCTACAATTCGGTAAATAATTCCTGGGAATCTGACAAATACAATAAGAGCTACAAAGGTTTGAAATTTGAACGCTTTTGAAAACAAACAAGGAAATATCCAAAATTAAACCTCCCATAAATCATTACCTCTTATCCCGAAAACAGTCCAATTTATACCAGCTATAGTACTAACTTTTCTCTACATTTCCGTAAACAATTCCCTACATTCTATTCAGTACGAAAACAGATATAAACGTTTGATTTTTGAACGAAAATGAAAACTTCCAAAATTTAACCTTCTATATCTCATTCTATATTATCACTAAACTATTGCAATTCTTGCCGGTTTTAGTGCTTACTATTCTCTACAATTCGGTAAAGAATTCATTGAAATCTGACCAACGGAAAAGAAGATACAAATGTTTCAAATTTGAACGCTATTGAAAACGTACAAGAATACATCCAAAATTAAACCTCCCATAACTCATTACCTATTATCACGAAAACATTGCAATTTATACCAGCTATAGTACTAACTTTTCTCTACATTTCCGTAAACAATTCCTTAAATTCTATTCAGTACGAAAACAGATATAAACGTTTGATTTTTGAATGAAAATGAAATCTTCCCAAATTTAACCTTCTATATCTCATTCTATATTATCACTAAACTATTGCAATTCATGCCGGTTTTAGTGCTTACTATCCTCTACAATTCGGTAAAGAATTCATTGAAATCTGACCAACGGAAAAGAAGATACAAATGTTTCAAATTTGAACGCTATTGAAAACGTACAAGAATACATCCAAAATTAAACCTCCTATAACTCATTACCTATTATCCCGAAAACATTCCAATTTATACCAGCTATAGTACTAACGTTTCTCTACATTTCCGTAAACAATTCCTTAAATTCTATTCAGTACGAAAACAGATATAAACGTTTGATTTTTGAACGAAAATGAAAACTTCCAAAATTTAACCTTCTATATCTCATTAACTGTTGTTACTAAACTATTCCAATTCTTACCAACATTAGGGCTATCTTTTCTTTACAATTCGGTAAAGAGTTCATTGGAATCTGACAAATAGAAAATGAGATACAAATGTTTGAATTTTGGACGGTTTTGAAAACGTACAAGGAAACATCCAAAATTAAAGTTTCTATATCTCATTAATTATTATCACTATGCTATTGCAATTCATCACTTTTCTTTAGAATTCGGTAAAGGATTCATTGAAATCTGTTTAATATGAAAAGGGGCTGGAAGGTTTGTATTTTGAACGCATATGAAAACTTATGAAAAGAAGTACTGTCAGCGCTGGGGTAGAATGCAAGGATAGTATTGCTTGAGCTTGCAATGGACAGCCTAGTTATTTTAATGCGTATTGCTCTCAAGATACCACACTGGTCATAGTGTGGTAAACGGGCCAATTTGCTAAATGGTATCGCTCTTAGCGAATGAGTATCGCTTTTACTAACACAGCCACACTCGTATTATACGGCCAAGTATATTGGGTCATGTCCCTGCAGTGCGTATGTCTCCCAACAACTTTATACAAAACGGCTGCTACTTTAAATAAATCCTTTTATTACTTTCTCTCACTACTTTGACCACTGATAAGAGAAAGTATGTGGCATCAAATAATTTACTTGCCTTTCCCCTCCAATCAAGAATGTATCTGTCCTACTTTTGGTTAACCGAATTTCGAATAGTCTATTAATGCTTTTAATATCCCATAAAATGTAAATAAGCGGGTGCTAAATAGTGACAGAAACAGGCATGTAAATCATTTTTGGATCAGAAAATATTAGCTATCAGAACTTCTGGATTGATTGAAACATGCGCATTGAGAGTTTGGATTTTTTTTTTTATAATTCTAATTCCTGACTTATTTTGTCGGAATCTAAACCAACTTCAAACAGATTTGTAGTCGTTTAGATCTACAATCCAGGACTTTCGTTAATCAGTGAAGTGCATAAGCCTGCTCTCATAAGTTCATTTCTAACGATAATACAATTATTAATGATAAAATAATTTACATAATACCTCATGTGAAGTGGGTTTCTTTATACAACACAACAGCACTAAAAATAATTCTTGTAAAATGTCAGTATAAAAAACTTCAAGTTGACACCTTGTGAGAACAACTCAATATTCGGACTTCCGCACAATTTTCTTTTATTGCAACTCTTTCAGCAGTTCTAATTTACGAATTTTTTAAACAGTAAGAATGTTTTTGAAAAATATATAATTACTAAGTAGTAACTATACGAAGTTAGATAATCGCTTTTAATAAAGCTTGTACAGGGTTCATTAATTTGAAAGCTGAAAGTCACACTTCCTACATCAGTATCATTTTATTTTGTGAACCTTAGGAATATTGAAGCCAATTATATCTTTAGTATCAATTCCAAGTTGCACAATAGTAATTATTTAAAATAGTCATGTAAGCGTTCTCATTAGATTTTTAACTTTAAGATTTTCAAATAAAATTGGACCGCCTGCACTATCTATGGAGCGCTCTGTGAACTAATCCGGAATGTTTCTTCCAAGGACCTGAATTATGAAGGTTGTTTTGTTTTTTGTTTTTTTTTATTTTGTTTCAACTTCTGTTATTTCACATTGCTTAAAGATTACGCGAATTTAGAAATAAAATTTTGAAACTGCGCTCTTTGTTTGTTAACGTGACTGTATTTTCTGTCCGTTAAATTAAAAAGTTAAATTCCAGTGATTAGACTACCATTTCGACAGTAAAAGCGAACCTATGGTCGCGGGTAGTGCACAACTGGTTTAACTGTATAGTGTCTGCCCTAGGCCATGAGTTTTTTGATGCCTTCATATATATACTCGTATTTATTTAAAGGTCTTGCTTTCCTGCGCATTTTCAAACCAATTAAGAACTTCTGCCGCAGCCCTAGGCAATCTGGTGGATAAAACTGCTTCATTTGAAGTGATAAGTGTCACTGGAGTAATGAAGAAGGTTTTTTAGAGACTTCAAATCGTATGACTTGCTGGAGTAGGAGAATTGGAAGCTTCGGCAACTTCTGGGAACCCTGTCGGCTGTTTGAAGTAGATATGGACAAGAGGAACGTGGCTATTTGCCTGAAAGATGTCTGGTGCACGTACAAGGATACTCTTCTACAGCTATAAGCAAAAGAGCTGAATCTAAGGATAGAAGATGTCCTGAACGCGGCCCTGCTTAGTTGAGCAAAGCCTGAATCTCCCTCTCTAAATTTGTTGAACCAAACCAGATAAGGACCTGCTGGAGCCAGGATATGCACCTAATTTTCCGTCAGAAATGCTGAATTCCAAGTTAACACCCTAGGTTACCTTTACAAACCGTCATATCACCTTCTCTGATTTTTTTTTGAACGAAAACTAAGGAAGCCCTTTTAGAAAAGAGTCTTTTTCTTCTATTTAATTGATTTTAAAAGTAGGGTTTAAGTAATATTTGAAGAATAACACAACCCCCTCCAACGAATTTCTAAATTCAACACTTAAGTTTTAATTTAAATCACACTTTGGATAATCATAGTCAACGGCATTATATTTTCAAATCAAAGGGACCCCTTTTTGGAACTGCAAACACTAATGGCGACCATATCGAGAAAAATCGAGTAAGTAATGGTTCACATCATGTTTAACCCCCTCTGCTAAATAAAAATTTCAACCATGGTGAACAGATAAATGTTTAAAAATACAATATGCTTGTATCAAATATATTCAATGTGGCAGAGTAATATTTTTAATATATTAATTTTAATTTTAATCATTTTTGCTTCACCTTTTGAGTTGTCATGAGGATACGATATTTTTTGTCCATTACGTTAGAAGAACTTTAGAAAAATCTGTCATTTGAAAACAACTTGCTGTTTATAATGGGTGGTGATTGGGTACAGAATTTGTCTTTGGTAAGTAGATTGGTATTTTGCTGATTATTATAAAACAATTAATAGTGAACAAGTGGTACAGATTCAAGGAAATATCTGTAAACTGTACTTCCTTGTTGATGTTTTAATTGTGAAGCAGTTAATTGATGTTGCGGGGGCTATGAGTATCATTTGTCAGATCCTGAGAAATTGTGGAGCCACTTTAAAATAAACATTGCATTATTTTTTTTCTTGTTATCATGTATTGTCTATATTTCAGCAAACTATTAAAGAAGACATGATTAGAAAATTCAAGAAAGAGAAAACCAAATTATCGCCACAAGCGGCTAAATATCTACACATGGCACTAAATGTAGCTCTGAGTGAGGTAATAATGCGAGCTGGACACCAAGCCTATGCCGAAGGCACTGCAGTCGTAACTGTTGATATCCTTCAGAAGGTTTTACCACAACTTGTGAGTATTAAGTCTTTTAATTTGAGCCCTGCTCGTAAGTGTAAGTAAACAAAAATTCTTTTTACCATAGTATATTACCTGAAGTAATTTAAATTATCTTATTTTTACTGAAAACTGCAAATAATTGAAGAATCAGCTGGTGACAGATTCATTGAGTATCCAAAAATTATCCAGCGTTGTTCATAAATGTCGAAAATAACACGTTTTTCAGATTCTTGAATAATTTGTCAGGTGGAAAGTATTAACCTTAAAACATTTTTATCTGAACTGCTTACCTCCTTAGCCTTGCCATCTTGCACTAATTTTTAACCATTTTTAAATGTGTCAGGGCATAAATTATTGTAAAAACAACTCATATTTGTCTGTTAACCATCCAAGTACTCCTAACTCAGTAGGAAGTTTAGTAACTTAGTAACATCTTTATGTGTTAACCTGTATTTTTATGACTTCCGTACCAATATTAGTTTTTATTTTCTATTTTTTTCTTTCGATAATGTATAAATTTATATTTTTAAGTATTGAACAGCTTCAGACGTATTCAACTTTTGTTTTACAGTTGCTGGATTTTTAGAGTGAGGGGATAGAAATTTGGTTTAACCCTTAAATACGGACATATTTTTTTCACTCAAGTACTGAGGTGTGTTTCCTTGGAACTCTGAATTTAGAAAATTTATACAAAATTAAAAAGAAAATTTTACAATGTCATTTCATTTTATTCCTTCCCATATTCTTACCAATTGATTTGAAGTAATAAATTTGTGTTATCACTAAAATTTTAAAATAAAATACTAGAAGGGAGATATCGAACAAATGCGAAACATCAAGTTGTTAAACTTGTATAATTACTTGTAATAATGCGATATAAAGTCAATACATGTTGCGCTAGAAAAAAAAAAGAAATGGCGTTAGTTGTACCACTAACACTATTCTCCTTTACACAGTTGACACACACTTTCTGGGCATAATTAGCACATCGACTTTTTACACGCAACATTTAAAAAAACGGGTTTTCTCATTTTTCTAACTGGATGTTAGTAACCTAATTTCCCATTCCTAGGACGTTTTTCCGGCACATCATTTGGAATTGCGACTTTAAAATAACATCATATCAGTATTAAATTTTTTTTTCTAAAAGTGTAATGAAATCGTATTCGATTTCTTAATTCTTTTAAGCCTCATAAATTAAAATGATATGGGAAGGAATTCCAACTTGCTTACATGGCTCAATTTTAGATCATTTGAATCAATTCATCTCATAAAAACAATATCGCTCTTCTCCGTCGTCATCTGAATCAGAGAGATCTGCATCGTCAGCCTCTAACTCCTCTAAGGTACGATTGAAAAATACTGATATACCTTACGAAAATTCAAAAACACACAAGTACTGACCTTTGTTCCATAATAATATTTGTATCAGAAAAAATAAAAAAACAAAATTGTATCTCTTGCAGTAGGGTGCCAGATAATAGGAGGCTACTGAAAAGGACATGAAAACATAATGGGAAGCTACTGAAAGGAACCTGAAAATTTTTGTGAAACCAAATATCAGAGTAATACATGTAAATAGTCGTTATTTTTCTAATTTCACCAGTTGCTTAATTGATAAAATAAGCTAAGGGATTGGTTTATTTCCATTATGTTTAATATTAAGGTTTTTTTTTTTTTCTCTCTCTCGACAATATATAACATTTATATTTCCAAGTATTAATAGCTTCGCTTGAACTAAACTTTTGTTTTACAGTTGCTGGATTTTTGAGAAAGAGGATAGAAATTTGATTTAAAGAATATTATTTTGGGTGATTGCTGAATAAACTTGATGGATGCAAACCGAAAAGCATGCGGATGATCCATAATCACTGCTTACTGACAATACCAACAGTCTCCAAGTGTGATCAATCTTTGCAGTTCATTTTGATCGAATTGTATGTTAACAAGAATTATGAATAATAATTTAATAGCAAATAAAAATATGATTAATGCATATACTATATTTAATACACAGTACGTCTACATACATAATGTACATCATACATTCTGCTCTAATAATCTTATAAACAGTATTTGATATAATATTGAACTGATTTCATTTTGATGCAAGCAATAAATGATTCAATAAATACATGCGTGGCCACTTTGCCTCAATACGATAAATTCAAAATTAACATCAGCCAGTTTGATCGATTCTTTGAAGATATCTTCAAATAATCACTCGTTCTATTAATTCCTTATTCTGAAATCAAAGTGCAATATAATTAATAAATTAACAATGTCACCACACAGTGTTCAGAAATACTTGAAGGGATACATTAAACAATTTTTCCAGAAACATTTCAGAAATAGTGTAAAGCTTGCGGCAGATACATTTGCCTGTTTGAAAAAGATAAGCCCCTTTGTTGAACCCAAGGTTGGATTTCAAGAGATTAATTACTTTAGTGATAGATTTTAACACTGCGAGTCCGTAATATCGCAGATATTGGAAGCTATTGAAAAGTTGTCCTTATAGTTATTGTAATTTAGTTGCCATTATACAATTCTTTTAATTTCGTTTATACTTTTTTGACATGTAACAAACAAATCCCTACTTTCAGATACTGCTTTTGCTGGATTGCCTATGTTCACTACCCTCGACACCTAAACAACTCATCGAAATTAACCTTTAGAAACTACCTTTTCTTGAATATATATATTTTTTAAAAAAAGAAGTAAAGTCCCGTTAAATATAAGGACACAAAATTCAGTTTTTAAAATATTAATGATTAAATATTACAAACAAAATGAAGAATCCTGGAAAAATTAAGTAAATATGTGGAGGGCGAAAAAAGTACATATGTATATTTGTGCTTCTTTAAAATAAAGTTATGTACAAGGGTGTGAGATTCTAGGAAATTTATTCAGCTTATGTATTAAGCATGTATTCTTAAAAAACATTGCCGTATAATATCACACAGAAACAGTTGAAATGTTATAGAAATCATATAAAAAGTTGCGATAATTTTGTTTTTAGTATCAAGTTAAATTCACTAATTATTCCACAGTGAGAATGGTTGGCTTGAATTTTAGAAAGCAACTTGTCAGTACCTGGATTAATTTTTGTTGAGTTTTATTCGCAAAATGGTATCAAGATTTTTTATCCATCATACGGTTTTGTGAATGACTTGTTTAACTTCATCAAACCAAAAAAAACTGCACACCAAACATAAGTGTTTCCATTAAGAGTTAGCAGCAACTTTTCCTTAAACTAGGAAAAGATTCATTCGGAAAACGCTTGTAGAAAATTAATAATTTTTCTTTCTTAAATTATCTGATGTTTGAGTTCGATCAATTATCTGCAGATTGATCAGTTCAAGCTGCAACATACAGTAAATTTTAAAAACCATTTTATTGGATTCAAAACCCGCAAGTACTGGATAATTTTATAAAGGCAACTATGTTTGTATTCGGAATTATCTTTTGGCAGTTCAGATTGTATTACTTTTTGAAAATTAGTGAAAAGTTTCTGGGTGAAAAAAGCAAAATTTGAGTTTGTCACTCGAGATCATAATAGCATTAGCCAAATGTAATGGAATGGGAAGCCAGAGGCATTGGTTTAAAGTCACCTCTGGTCTTTAACCGAGTGATTTTCAGTGTTTTATTCAATAAAATTTGAAGGCCACTTTGATGCCCACTATTAAAATATCGCGCTGGTATCGTCTATCGGCAAGAAAAATTTCACTTATGTAACTAGAATTTGGTTATCTTTTTTGTCAGCTCGTTAACGCAATGAAAATGTGCGGGATATAGTGTGGTGGCGCTTAAACTAGAAAACTATAAAAACAGCGTAATCACCTTCAGCAAGCCAGGTACAAGAGAACATCGATCATCTCATTTGAAGAACATATTAAATAAAAAATGACAACGCATTATTAAATTTCTTCTAAAACTTTCGTCACTTTGTATACTTATGTAAACATTTTAAAACTTTTTTTGATGAGCTTGCAGTAAAAAAAAAAAAAAAGGCAAAGAACTGTAATGTTTCAGTGTTAGATGTAGAACACATAAAATGAAACTGGGCAAAATGTCTGGATAAACCCTCTCGGAAGCACCCTGTTGTCCTGTCATTGCACCCAATTTTGGAATTGAATCCACGTATAGTATTAAATGTCAACTACTTACCCCATGGTGTATAGCTGCTGTACTCTTAACACTCGGGTACATACTGTTGCTGAACTCCTTCGCTCGTCTCGCTGTCATCACAGTTTCAGCTGAATATCAGGTGGCTTGGCTGATCTGTAATTATTAACAAATCAAAAATTAGTGGTCAATTTATATCTGTGCAGTTTGATATTTAAAGAACAAAAAGATAACTTTCGCATTTCCAACTAAAACCAAAGAAATCTTATCTGTAAAATTCACACCACTCGCACCGAACTTTTTTAATCTTGGCAGGAGTAGGCTTCTTTCCTCATTTTCGGTGCGATGATTTCACGAACCTATTTCTTCATGCGAGCTTTACGACAAACTACCAAATAAGGAGTGGACGGATGCGATTTCCAAATATACTTTACTATTAAATTTAAATTTAAGGCCCTATACCAGAAATTGAACCCCATTGCTTTTGGCTTTGCGGGTCTTGCCTCTAACCGCTCCGTAATCGTGGCGCCTGCTACTGAACATAGTCTACTTTGTATCCCGCAAACTGCTAAGTTGTGTCTGAATTATTTATTATCAAAATTAAATATTTATTATTTATGTTCATAGAATGTAGACAAGCTGTTTTTAATATAACTATTCTTTGAACATACATATATGTATATCAGAGTGTAAAATGGACTAAAAAATTATATTTCCACTTTGCCGATAAATCATCACTACAAACTCTGCGAGTTTATGTGGAGTTGGTGTGGTAGATTAGGATACCTGCAGGTTCAATCCACTATCTTGTGAAAGGTTTTGACTTGCATTACGTCTTCTAACAGGACGTTTGGCGAGAAAGTAAAAAGGCTAAGGATCGGTATTAGAATGAAAAATATTCGGGCAATAATCATATTATAAAGCAAAACATTACCAGCAATTGTTACAAATTTTTTTCATAGAGAATCCTTAAATGAATAAAAATACACTTACCGGCGGCGGAGTATGATTGACACAAGACGCATATTTCTGATTGTGGGCTATGATTACAGTCGTTGTACTAAATAACATCAATGTAATCAAACTCAACACACTTATAGTTAACACTGTTCTCAAATAATTAATATCCTTGACACATTTCATTTTAATTAATGTCCTGACTGTATTTAATTTAATTAATTCCTCTTCGGTTAAACCAATACGAAAAGATAACATTATAATATTCGATAATTTACGCCTTGCTTCCAAAACTTCACATTTACGCCAATCCATTTGACTTACTGGTCAATGCTGAACCGCACCACAGGAATTAAATTTTATCAAGAATACTGGATTCAATGTAGGTTATCTCTTGTATAAGTATCGATTAGTTCTGCTTTGAATTAATTAATTTAAAAAAAACTATCAAAGCTGATAAAAAGGTTAAAATAAAATATTAGCTAGAAGGAGAATGTGAGTTTTAAAAACTATACAATTGAAAGTGGTCTAAACATTTTTTTGAAGGGGCGAATTTATTTTTGGGTAATTTTTCGCCCACTGCAACCCATTGGTACTTCACAAAATCTTTGACTAAATCTATAAATGGTTGAAAATTCTTTAGGATAAATTTATTTCTTGTTAATAATATTATCTATTTGTTAGAATCGAATACCATTAAATTAACTCTAGAGGAGTGCCTAACATTTTTCCTCCTCTTATCCGCAACGACGACTTTCGCTAGGATAATTTTTACAGAAATAACAGTGATAAAACTACAAGTTATGTAGGTTGAACGAAAAGTTGATAGAAAATCGTTATAGACGTCTTAAAGAAAATAAAAAACGGCTGAATGAACAGTTCTGAAACTTTTTTGTTCAAATCAAAGGGAAGTCCATGATACATACATGAAAAAAAGAAACACGAAGTTTATTAGCATGAAACTGAAGTGACTGAAGAATTCTGTATTATATCATCAATTAAGTGAAATTTATATTATCAAATATTAGTATGTGATTGTAAGCGGTTTGCAAGCTAAGTCTGACCTGCATGTGAGGAGACCCACCTTTTTAGAGTTAACTGCAATAAAAATATTTTGGATAAACATTTGAACCATATTTGTCAGTCGAAAGCCTAATCATGTACGAAACATCCCCCACACTGTCACCTATTTTTATAATAGTAATTTTAAAAAAAGTACTCGAATCTCGTTGAAATAAATTCGAATATTTTTTTTAATACAATTAAGTTCTAGATTAGATTTTCTAAATGTTGTTATGTAAAAAAGTTATTAGTTTTTTCATTTTAATATTTCCAAATCAGTTACTACAATGGCTACACTGAATTGTCTCGCATGTCATTTCTAGTCACATTGTTGCAACGGGCATCTGCAAGGTTGTCTCTGTACTAACCCCTAGTGAATCTCCTAACTTCATTTTTTAATTTTTTGGTTGGTTTATACCAAATGCGCTATAGATTAGTTTAGATTAAACATAAAAATTTTAATTAGTGCCTATAAAAAGGCACACAAAAGTTATTATCAAAACCAGTTTGCAAATTGTCGTTAAAAAAAGTGATTGGCCAAGAAATGGATACTTGGGGTAAGTAGGTTACATTTCAATTACTAGACCAATTTCTTTAATTCAAAAACCTTTATTTAAATATATTATTTAAGAATTTAATAACAGTGAGCAGCTTTTGGTAAAAATAATTGTTTTCTTTACCTTTTTGTATTTTATTTCTCAATTATGTTCAGTAAGATCTTCCACTTCACAAAATTAAATTTCAAATCCACTAATTAGTTTTTTTTTTATAAGATTCAGAAATATCTGAAGTAAATATTAAGGCTATACCGGCCGCCAAAAATACAAAATGGGAAGGAGAAGATGTGGAAGAGGATGTTATGGTAAGTACAATATGGAATTGACTTGAAGTGAAAGTGTTAACAAATTTATTTTGGGGGGCTCAAATATCATATGTAGAAAGCTGTATTTTTAACATTATTCCACCACAACTTTCTTTTACTACAATACTTAAAAAATAATGCTGGATATAACTAAATAACGTCTACGGAATTTAAAGCTCTGTTACTTCTAATTTGGAGTTTGATAGTGAATTGGTGTCAGCCCTATAATATATTAAGTAATTTTAAGTCACAATTTAAAAAAACTGTGATACTGCAGAAACTTCTTTATTAAATCAAAAGGCAAGATTTCCGTGAACAAACAAAGCTTTCCACCGTTGATTTAAAAATGTTATACGTTTTCTAAGAGATTAAAAGAGTAATTAAACTCTTAAATAAATATTAATTACCTTTGAGTATTTATCTATTTTAATCTTGGTCCTGTTTGCTCATTTATTATTTTCTGTTTTTGGAGGCAGAAAAGAAATCAACTTCTCGGTATTCATAGCTAATGTTGGCCTGTATTGCCAAAATTGGCAACATATTTGCGGAAAACAAACCATCTTTATCTTTTTCGTTTATTCATTTCAAATGAATAGTTACTCTGTAGCCTTTTCTACCTCTTTCTTCTCCGTGATAAGGTGTAAGGATTGTGGTGAAATATAGGTATCCATCAAAAAACACTCACCTTTGTATTACATAAACAAGTATAACGTTTGAGATCGTTAAGCTTAAGCGTACAATAAATAAAAATATTAACAATGTACAGCCAAAATGGAGGTAATATTGTAAACTTGGGCGAGCTCGTACAAGGCACTATAACCGAGAACGTTCGAACTGGAGTCCCTTTTCTCGTTATCTATAAACTTGTTGCCAGCGCGGATAACTTAAAATATCTGCGGTGTGGGGTACACGGACACAAGCGCTGCATGCATATTCATTCATTCCTAGAAGTAATGCAGGGTTAATTGATGTGACTAAGTTAAGTGTTAAAAGCGTGTGTATTTAGTGATGAGAGTGAGTTTGTTAGAAATTAATGGTGAAACTTTTGAAGTCTCCGCCTTGTGAATAAATATTTTTATTTTATTCTCTTTAATGAACTTATCGATGCTTCTTAGTGCTTTCGTTCTCGTTATAGCCAGAATATTTTAAGCGATTTTTCGTTATTGAGTTACACTGGTCCCACACACATATAAATCAATTCGTAAAAACTACTTTTTTGGACTTGACGAACCCCATAACGAATACCTCGATCGCAATACTTCCTCTTAACTAGTATTAATGTAAGAAGTTAGTTTAGTAAGGAAAAAAAAGCCCATTCTTGTGAAATGTTTTCTAATTTCGCTTTTGTTTAATTCAGTAAATTGTTTTCCTCAACCCATTTGCCTGACTGCTCATTACGTAACCCGAATTGAAAATTTGAAACTGCAATTAGGAAAGGAAAATCTCTAAAATTATTCAAATCATATATTGCTTTACTCCATAAAAAGATTAAATTATAGCTTTGTAGGAACCGTAGGGTACCCCCTGTTAGTTTTCGGTGAGTGTTGGAAGAGGTGAACCTTAGCAAATGTACCTCAATCAGATTGAGGACGTTTATAATAAAGGCCAGCTTTGCAATATTCTAATCAAGTTAAAAAAAATTTGCCTTTAAAGAAATTTAAATCGTTGTACTGTTAATATTTGGCTTGGTTGACTAAGAAGTTTGCCGACCACTAGTATAGTGCATTTCGTGCAAACTGTCTTAAACCTCAAATGAACCTTCCTGCGGACAGTTTCAAATAAAAGTGATAAACCAAACATGAGGTCTAAGCCCTCCTAGTTCAAAGAAGTTTAAAATAGAAATGCTTGTGGCCCAAGTTGTTGTACGAACCTTTCGAGATGTAAATTGGCCAAAGAAAAAAAAACTCCGCGTGATCGGATACGAAAAAAAATACTAACAAATGGATGTGCAAGGTTATTCGTAAGGTTCCGAGCTTTGGCATCTTAGCAATGTAAACAAAATACACCACTCGCCGCGTAATTCAAACTACAATATACCCTTCTGATTTTGTCTTAATGAAAACCAAATATACGGCTAAATTTCCATATTTGATGAAAATTGATTGAAGTCAACTACTTATAGAAATTCTGGGTGAATTGGCTGTCACTCAGTTCTGTGATAAAAATGGTTCGGGTGCTCATCCCACCGAACATGAAGTATTGAAAAAGTTGTTAGGTCCGCAGTAGTGGATAATATCTTTGATTTTATCCGTCGTATCACGCTCTCGAAAAAGTCAGCAAGTGTAGTGCGAGACGGTAACGTGAGTGAAGTCGAAATCTCAATATCAAACTGACTAATAATCTACCTCTGATCATAGATAAAAGTCCAATCAGGGAATCAATAAACATACTAGGGATAAATTAAATAAATAATAACCTGCTGTTTATCCAATATTTCTGCTTACATGGGTTTACGCTTGTATTTACAGGATAGTTGGGATCAGGATACGGACGAAGAAGAGCAAGAACCCAAGTCGGCAGCACCACCTCCTCCGCAACCTGCTAAGAAAAATAAAAAAATTGGAGAAAAATTCGAAGAAAGAGAAGTAAGTATTGTTTAAGGAAACCTCAGAATGTACATGGGAACGTGATGTCAATGAAACCATGACATACACACTGCATGCTTTAACGTCCTATTAATATTCTTTAAATTTTGGAACAAAATTAGTATGTAACATTTCACTGTATTCGTTTTGCACTTTTCACAATGATAAAAATCTTAACAAGCGATGCCACTTTATCTTCAAAGCTACGAGGCGTTGAAAATTTTCAGAAACCTAATTAAAGACAGTTATCTTCCCAAATAATTTTCCAGAAGATATCACAATGCAACCGACTTTCTTTCTAATCTGTTTTCCTGCCTTGCAAACTAAACAAATGGTGAGATTGTAAGTCTGTTCTATTTATTCAAGCCGAATTTTTTTATTTGTAGAAAAAGAAAGCTGAGCAGTTAGCCAGATTAAAGGAGGAGGTCAAACCTATGACACCGGAAGAGAAAGTAGCTGATAAACTTAAACGGCAAAAATTACAGGAAGAAGCTGATCTTACTCTTGCTAAAGAAGTGTTTGGTGAGTTTCACTTCTAAGACTAAAATATACTTTCTAAATTTAAAATTTTGAGTAGAGGTATCCGATACGAGCGATTTAAAGGATCTGTGTTTAGTTGAGTCAGTTTGGGTATAGGAAAAGAATAGGAAAATGAGCAGGAGTAAATGGTTAAAAAACATTACGGTCATTGATAAAGGCAGTTAGGTCGTTCACTTGACTTGGATTAAATTAAAGCTGCATCCAAATGAGATTAATTTCTAGTCCATCATCTGCTAATGTATGATTTCCTATTACTATTCCTAAGGCGACTGTTTAAACTTTTAACTCCTGCTTCCTAAAACCTATCAAAATAAGGTGATATTTATTGCAGGAAATTCCTATGTTATATTACCGTTCTATTCCTTCTGACGCACAGAAAGTGCTAATTTGATACCAATGACCTCTTGGGTCAAAAAACATTTTTAACTTCTCTAATTCATTATTTGCTCTGACAAAATTGGGGTGACGTTGTGTGAAAAGTTGTGCTACACCTTTCCTCTTTACGCCATCATTTGTTGAGCGTCTAAAAATATTTAGGTTAAGAGGTTGGGTAACAATTTAATATGAATGGATAGCCTTAGTTGTCGTGCAAGTAAAAAGAAAAACATAGGCCTCAATTCTAGGCGAACGTCGAGGCACGCATGTTTATTGTATCCCTGACTGGTTTCGGATTTTCATCCATAAATAGAGGTAGATTTCTATTTCACTTATGTTTCCGTCTCGCACTACACTAGTCAGGAAGTGTAGTGCGACTGAACATAGTTGAAGTCAAATTCTGTACACCAAATTGATAATTCAACAGCTGATGATACTTGAAAGTCTAAAACCAACCAGAAATAAATTTAAAAAAAAAAAATTGCATGCTATGACGGATAAAATCAATGAAACTTTCTTTCCTTTATTTCCATTTGATCAAGTATTATTAAACTTTTAAAAAACTCTCGTCACTCTGGAAAGATACTGCCTTAATGCATTCTTATTATTTTGCAACATTGAATTAAACATATCAGTTCATTTTGCTAATTTAATAAAAATTGCTAATATTATTCGCTTGAATTGCATAGATTATTAAAAGAAATTAGTTAATATTAAAGTAAAAGTAATGTGGGTGCGCTAGTTGATCGAGTTAGCCGTTTAGAAGGTTGAGGGACCCAGAAGGTAGTGTGCATTAAAGTATTTAGACATGTGTGTTTTTTTGAAAGACGTAATAAGGAATTTAGATCTAATTATAGCGATTGTGAAGATTTAAGAAACTGAACCTTTAATAATAAAGTTGTTATCTTACACTAATGTCATTTATACAGACGGGCTTTATGCATAATTTTATGTTAAGTCATAGACGGAAGCGATTAGCGAAGATATTTTACTATAAATTGTTTATATTAACTGTTAAATGATATCTAAGACCTAGACCGGGAATCGAAACCTGCGCTACAAAACATCTTAAACTTTGTGGACCTAGCTATAGTGGTGCCCTTTTGTAATGTTAAAGACATAATCAAAAGCAGTGTTAGAATTCTTTTTATAAGAATTGCCTTATGAGAAAGTTATGTTTGACCGGATTATTTTAATTGTATTTTCAAAGTTTCATTATACATGTACTTGTCTTACTTATGATTATTTTACAGGTGTAATCGGTAGCAATATTGTTTCAATGGAATCAAAAGAAGATTACGATAAGTTCCGTGAAGATATTCTCAGAATATTATCTGATGGTATCAAGAATACGCATTTTGTTAATTTCACTGAGGAACTCGTACATAGTCTTTGCATCCATCGTAAGTTTTCTAATTTAGTAATAAATATTGTAGAGTTATTTTGCATCTTGGGTAGAGCCACTGAGCGACACAGAACCATTCATCATCCTTACTCTAAAAAGTAAAATTATCCTCACTCTTTAAGTATCCTTACTTTAAAAAAGGGAAGGATCCCTTGCCAAAGGGAAGATGAACCACGACCATTTAATTATAAATCACCTCCCCGACGATAGGACAGTTAATTTTCATTAATTTTGACCGAAAGAGTTACTTGTATGTATACTGTACAACAGAAAGCCTTAAAAAGCCCAGAAAACGCAGTTTAATAATAATAATGAATGAAAAAAATATTGCGTGAGAATATGTGAACAGAATATATTTTTAAAAAACACAGGAAACTCCTCAAATTTGAAATTATCTCCAGGTACCACCACCGTAAAGGGGCGGTTTTGCTTTAGTAGTTGTAAATGCGGACTAAGAAATGGGAGATCACCACTTCAAGTCTTACGTGTACTTTTTATTTGTTAGAAAAATGTTTAAAGTTGAGCTTCCGCGCTCCATCCCTAGTTGAATGTTTAAGCCCAGTTAGAAAAAATAAGGGATTAATTTATTAACCGCATCCCTTACAAAAAATGTGTTGGTGAAAACTCTGTCAACAAGGAGCTCCACCATTAAATACATCACATTTAGGAGGAGCTGGTATCCCTAATTAAAACCTGTAATGGTATATCAGTATAGCATGTTATATACTTATTTTTTTTTAGTATCTTCGGCGGATATTAAGAAGATCTACACATGGTTGGGAAATTTACATATTGAAAAGAGTAAATTGGAAAAAGGTGAAAAGAGTAAAAAATCCAAAGGCAAAGGTAAAGCTAAACTAAAAATGGAAGGAGATAATGTAAGTAACATCTGTTTAAACCAATTTACTTTCAATTTACTGGTCACTTATTGGGAGATATAAAGATAAGTGACCTAGCGATTAAGATATTTCTGCTAGCTATTGGATCTATCGCTGCTATCATTCCATGGATTTGCATTCAAAAATCATTTTAATTGAGAATAAATAGCCTGTTCAGGAAACAGTGACATATTCCAGACTAGCGAAACCAAAAACCGATAGGATTAATTTTAAAACCTTGAATCTTCTCTTATTTTTTCGTTAAATTTTACGAAATTTCCAAGATGCGAGAAAACCCTACCAATGAAATACGTGAAGTTCTAATATAAAATAGATGTCCTGGATGAAGATAACTTTTGAGGTTTTCTCTCTCACTCTCTCTCCCTGCCTTTTCCAATTTTTTTAATTGGACCTTAGCTGCCCTGAACATTAGTGAAAAAGTACCTTCTCCCTCTCCTCGATTTATTAAAAATCAGCGTTTGCGTAGAAGTTTTTTAAAATTCATATTGAAGTGATCTCAATCACTCAGATTTCTGAGTTCAACCCTACTCTTTTTTTAATTGAGGATCCCTTATTTCGTAAGGTAATAAAATCGTAAACTAGAAGCTTACTTTGGAATAACTTAATGAAAAAACGATTGGTACGCATGAGGCATAAGAGTGGATAACAAGTCTATGGAATTTCTTTAACTTAAAAAAAGGGTCATTTTTGTTACCCCTTTCTGGGAGTTTATGCTATAATTTTCTTTTAAATTTGTCTTTTTTTTATTCCTCTTGTTTTGTGCTTTCAGGATTATAGCGAATATTCCGCATATACAGAAGATTTTGATGACTTTATTTAGCTGGGCAAGTTTTTGATACTACTTACAATTATTGTATTATTATGGATAATAACAAAATGGACAATTCAACGTTTTCTGGTGTTATTACTACTGTTGTATCCGACTGTGCTGTTAATTTTGGGTTCTTATTACCATTTAAATATTGAATCATCTGATGATCCAAGTGTGTCCTTAAATGACGTTACGCTTTATATGATTCAGATTAAGTGACCCTATAAAACGAATAATTTTAAATTTATGTTTTGTCCTCTATAAATCAAAAATGAGAACAAGTCTTCCTTTACATAATTGCATATGAAAATAAATAAAAAATAGCGTTTTTTAATTTAATATTTTTAATCTTTTGTTATTTTGAGATAATTTTTTTTTTTAAATTAATTTATTTATTATTGTGAAGCCCTCAAACTTTTAAAAATTACTGATTAGAGGTGACTAAAATTCACGTGTTTTTTTTTTTTAATTGTTTTTAAGAAAATACTTTTGTATTGGCCAAATTTTGAATTCAGTTAGATTCACTAGTATTGGAAAACATCAACTTAGATTTTCCTTGATCGCTGAAACCAGAGGCTTTGTTTTGTACTTTCATTGAACCGCTTTCCTGGGCATCAATCTTCATGCATGTCTGTGATAATCACCCACTGACACGTTTAAAGTCCGAAAACTATAGAAAACATTCTGCCCTGGAAAGTGCTAGAGCTAGTGTGAAGCCACAAAATAAAGCTCGACTTCTTCATGAACGAAAAAATTCTCTTATTTCTTGTACTATAGCATCACCCGATCATGTGACCCACACATTTTTTGAAGTTCCTAATTTGGAAGCAATTTTTTGTGGAGTAATGCGCCGATTCTCCTGAATCAGTTCGTCAATTCGTTGGATGTTATTCCTTGCTGACAAAATCGTTCTAAACAATTTTTGTCACGCAATTTAACTGTTTTAACATCTCTTCACCCAATAAAATCATTACCTTAAACCGATTTCATTCATCAGTGAATCTGGAGCAATGCCTTAAAAATAAGCGCTCACTGTGATTGCTTCCTTAAATTTTAGAAGAGACCTCACAAATGTCACAACTTGTTTCATTATCCATTATCATCTGGAGATATAATTTATCAGTTAGTCAATATGATATCAAATTACCGAAAAAAAAGAATCACGGAAATTACCGTAGCATCAGCTGTAAGTGTCATTGTAGGACAATGTACAGCTAACAAAAATAATTTATATTATTTATTACGTCTAAAAAAAACCAGTTTACTCGGTAGTAATTAAACTTAATTCAGCTGTTCTGGGGTTTTCTTCCTTTCTGAGGAAATGTTCTTTCCTGTAGTCCAGGTTAGATAATCTTATCTATGTGCATACAGTCCCTCCCTAGGGATGAGAAGTAGCTCTTAGTATATAAGTAGGTCCCCTGTGCCTACACAAGAAATAAATGTAACTAAAATGACAAGAATGTCACAACCAGACTCTAGACATTCATTGCTTCATTATTCCGTAGTGAACAGAAAACTCAATGTAAATGAACCTGGAGAAGCGTATACAATTATTCTGTTTAGAATTTGAGCTCTGCGTTCAGTCCTCCTTTACAAAGAACTTATTTCAGCTTTTATTTAAACAAAAAAAGCAAAATTAAGAATCACCAATTTTTAATCAAATGATTTTATTAAACTCGGCATGTTTGGAAAAACATTTGAATTCCCTTTTTCTTTAAATACGGCCAAAAATGTGGCATTTTCGTCATTTGACGCCTAAGTGCCAATATTAGCTCTAATGGGCTTAGAACCATGTCTGTATAAATGTGGTTTCTTGTTTCCTCAAAAGCAAAACTCGTATTAAGATGGTCCGTGAAAAAATCCTAGGTGACCTCAGATGTTGGCGTGCCTAAACAAAAAATAATAATAATAATAAAGTAAATGCTAAAGCAGGTCACTCTGCCCCTCCTGAGTAGATTGCAAGAGTTCCTTCAACTGAGTTTACCTACTTTTCGTTATCTTCTTTTTCACTGCCCTGTCAAGCTCTTACATTTCATTCTGGCGCAGGCTCTGCTGTGGTTGTTGGGATAACATTGGTAGACTGAGTTTTTTCAGCTCATTCCTTTACCTGGCGATCAGCTACCTCGTTCACGACGACCCGTATGGCTATAATGAGAGCGTGTTACTTTTCTTTTTGTCTAATCTTTTAGAACTGTAGCTTGAGAGCGGACAAATATTCTGTCCTCATCCAGCCGCTACTTCCGACTGGCTGCGGAATTTCGAATGCTTGCAAGTATGAGTTGCTCTACAAGTCAAAGTTGCTTGACGGATAAAGTCAAAGTTCTACCTAGCACAGCGGGCCTAACCACATTTTCAAATTATCTAATTGCTTGCAACTGCATATTTTCAAATGGGAGGATATGTTCTCGCTCAGGTCATTCCAAATCCTGATTAGTTGCGACTTGAGTTTTTGTGAGGTTTCCCTGAACTTTGGGAGGTTGTAAAACTTCAGGCAAGCCGCTTCTCTTCGAGTTTATTGAGATTCTAAATCTGCTTGGAAATACTATCCAGGTGTAATTCACTGAATTAGGGCACGTATGTAGATGCTAAAACTCGCCTCTCTTCCTAAATCACTTTAAAAAATTATTGTCCGACACAAATTTTTTTAATTAGAACTGTATGAAAGTATTGTGAATAAAATTGTAAGAATTGTTCGAGTAGGTATTTTATTTAATTTTTTTTTTTTCTCGAAAAAAGAGGAAGTGAAAATTTGATGTTGGACACACTACTTTCTCTTACTGCAGTTTACGTGATTAGCTTTTTATTTAATTTTCGAAGTTGCTTTTAAAAAATAGTTGACTTCAGTATTATTTAACTTTATTTGAATAAAATGATATTGTAAGAAAGCGTGACGTCAATATTCCCCAGTACTCCCACTAAAATCAGTGTGCTCTAAACAAAGTTGTTAACCAATGTGATAGATTCGTGTATTGAGTACAGATACAATTGAAATTTGGTGGTAACTGAAAACTCTTCAATGACAAAAAACTTAAAAGAAAACTTGTGATCAACTAGTATTCTTTCAAATTCGGAATTTTTGCAACAAATCGACAGTAATAGATTTTACAGGTGGTTAAAACCGTACATTTTACTTTCATGTTACACTTCAAGTGCAGATTAAAGACAGTGATGTAGATTATCCGTATTTATTCGAATAACCACCAATAATAAATACAATTTCATTCTATATTGTAAGTTACTCTTTACCTATGAATAAATTGTTAAATGCTTGTTCAACCAAATTAAACTTTCTTTTAACCCAATGTAATAACATTAATTTGAATTATTTTAAAATATTTTCTTCTAATATTAATCTTTTTTGAAGCTGCTTTTCTATTAACTCATTTTACTCAGTTTAAAATATTTTCTGTCTCGGTAGTCATTTTTACTTGGAACATGCTTGTTGACTCATTCTTAAATAAATTGATTGTAAGAAGTGACGATTGTAAAGAAAATCGTGGCTGAAATTGTTTAGGATGAGGCAGTAAGTTGGTTAGAAGAAATTATTCGCATTAAACGAATAATGGAAACCAATTTATAATGTAAATTACTCGAATAGTTTCGAATTATACCCTCTAGTAATTAAGCAGCTGCAGTAATTAAGCGTCATCGCTTATTAAAGACTATAACATATTCATGTAACATAACCCTTTTTATTTATTCAAGCAAAAATAAAATTAAAGCAAAACTTATCTGAAAGAAAATATATTAAAATAAAATTTTGAGTAATAAAGGCCAAAGGCTGTTAAATTAAGGCCCTGCCATTTGTATAGATTATATTTTTGTAGGTAATAACTATATACGGCTGTGCCATTATTTGAAGAAGAAAAAACTAAACATTTTTTGAAACGATTTATAAAAAGAAAATGAAGTTACACACACACACACACACACAAACACACTTGGAATATTAATAAAATTTTACAAAATAGTAATAATCTTATAGTAATTAAAAAATTTAACGATTGTTATTGAGAAATATAATATGCAAAATTTTCTGGGCAATTTGTTTTTTTTGTGTTTTTTTTTGTTTTTTTTTATTTGTTTGTGTTGGTTGAAGTACTGAGAATGTTTTGTTGATTTATAGGTCTAGAACTGAAATATCGTTTAATTGTATAAATGTTTCAGCACGGAACTGTGGCTTGTTCAGTGTGACTCTGAATGAGATGTGGTTGTGTTAACACGTAAATTTAACTTTAGGAACAAGAAAGGGTTACTTACAGAAAATGTTGAAATCCATCGTCCAGAAACGGGTGTGGTGTGCTGAAGTATCATTTTTTAGTCTTTAATTAGTATTTAAATGTTATATGCTCGAAATTTAGTTTTTAATAAAATATACGTGGAAAAAGCATTTTGTTTCCGTGGTCATTAGTTGTCAATAGATCACCGTCCGTGATCAACAGAGTTGTCTATAACGAAATAATGTTGTCCGAAGGCCGGCGCTAATGCCAATACGTTGAATTTGGCAAACAAAAAATCAAGTCACCGATGTAAACCAACTGTCTATAAAATTTCAACAGAGCCACTGCTGGACAAATCCCTGCAGAAAATGTTTTGCATCATATATTACTAATCTTTGAAGACCTAAAACCAACAAAACGGAGTTCAAAATAAACAGATAAAAGTAAATAAAACATTTGCTTATATATAAGGGCCTGTTTGGAAGTTCTGCTAGTTTTGAGGGCATTATAAGTTGGACATGGACTTAATTGCGTCCAAGAAGCCGGCTGTGTAGAGTCTAGTCTAGATTTGCATCATTGTCTCTGCAATGTTTCTGGAAAATGTTGATGCCAGTTGCGCATGTGTTGAGTGAGTTTCTGGTTTGTTGCGAAACTTTTACAGTTGTACTTCAAAAAGTAATGTTTTTCGTCTGAAGTGGGAAACATGAGAAAGAAATGAAAGTATGTAAAAACGGTTTCACAGTTCACCTCAACAAGAGTCTGAGCAAGAAAGTTTGCTCAAAACAATATGTGGAATCAATTTTAAAACTGGTCGTAAATGTCCATTCCACACATGTTTTTGAATTGTTACGAAAGAAGGATGCTTTAGAAAGAATTGCATGATTATTTCACAATATGTGGAAAGAACATTTGCGATGAGTTGATGTATGCTCTTGGCCCTATATTTTTTCAGCAACTTTTCTTGGTATGTCTCTTTCAAAGAGAATCATGTTTATAAAAATGTTCATTTGTTTTTTTGATTCGCTCTTTTGGCAGGAAACGAGAAATATTACTTTTTTTTCTACAACTCACCGGAAACAACATTCAACAAATGCGCAACATGTTTCAGAAACATTGTTCACAGTTTGGACTATCATTTAAGCTATAGCTTCTAATCAGTCTCACAACAGATCTAAAATAGCAATGTTTCAATCGTATGAAGATTTTTGGAAACCGTTGTTAATGTGTTTCGAAGCAATCTTAGAAGTTTTTAAACTTAAGCTTCCTAGTATATTGCCTTTAACTACCTTCATAAACTCATTTTATACATTTATTAGTTTATTTGGATGATTCAAATTTTAGTAGAAAGTTAAGATTTGAAGTTTATGGACTGGATATTGTATCTTCTGTTAACTCTCGGGCCATTCAATTGAAATAATATTCGAAATATTTCCTGAGAACCTTGATCGTTGATTTCTTTTTTATAATCTGAATCTGTTTTATTGGATGTAGGTCTTGGTAAATCGTTTGAATGTGATCCCAAACCCTTCATCTATTGTAGAAAAACGATTTTTCAAGTGCTATAATAATTAAATTAGAGTTTAATATCTAAAAATTAAAAGGTTTACATTTGTGGCTAGTCAGTTTCCTAATTCTGAGAAAAAAAAATGGGATCCATTTCCAGAAAATGAAAAAAAAATCTGTTCTGTAAAATTTTACCTTCGGTTAACCGATTATTTCCTTAATAAAAAAACAATAATGCTGTTTTATCAGTATCGAAATGATTTCATCAACCGTGCATGTTTGATTTCCCTTTCGAGAAAGGTTCATCCAGGTTTGTTCGGATAAATTGGCTTCATTTATTAGGCGTCTTTCACTTTGCCATCAAGATATCTGATTTAGAGTACAAGTAAAATTTAAAAAAAAAATCCTGTTAGAATGAAGCAAGTACAAACACGATATGACGGATGAAATCATTAATACTATTTGTTTTGTATTTAAGGCGCGTCAACATCTGAGATTGGCGCCTCGAGCTTTTTTCAGTGCACTGCCGGCCTCCAGACAGTGTTCTTTCGTTTACAGACATCACTGTCAATCACCGGACAGTGAGCTGTAAGAAGCTCTTAGGAAGGGAAAATCTAAGAGCCTGCAGGTGGATTCGAACTCGTGATTGTCCAACATTACAGATCGAACCATATGTTCAATGCCATTTTAATATTACTTACACAGACAGCCAGTACAGTAAACAGTACTTAGGTGGAGCTCTTAGACGCAATCTTAATGTGGCAGTTTCCCGAGAATCTACCAAAATCAGTTTGCATGGAATACGTTTTTAACAAAAACGACAGGTGACTTAGGTTCGTTAAACAGCGTACGAAGTTTAAACAAAAACAAAACAAAAAAAATGGTGGTAGGCTTTATTGTTTTGATGAAAGTCGCGAAAAACATAAAATTCCATTAGTTAAATCATACAATCCGAAAACGGATTTTGAGGAAAATAGGAAAAAAAAAGCTTAGAGATTTCTTTCACAGTTGAGATAATCTACATTTTTACACAAGTAGTATTCAAACGTGCTTTGTCTCAAAGAAACGGATTTCATAGAGGAAAAAAAAACAAATTTGTACCTCAAACTAGCAGAAAATAAGTACAAATTTGGCCGAAATGTTGGGAATCCTTGAACTGTATTTCACCAGTGTGCCCCTTTTTATCTGCGATTAACTTGATATTGGTTTAATTTTAATTTATATATATATATAATTTTCTTAAGATATTAAGTGGTTTATAACAAAAAAAAAAAAAAAAAAAAAGAAGGAATTGTAAATAGAACCATAATTGTAAATAAAACAATATAGATTTAAAAATATAATATAAATGAATGTATTTATAATTTTTATTTTACAATGTTTTGAGTAATAAATGCACTGTTGCTCAAATTTAATGCACCACTTTATTTAAATTTTTTCAAACAAAAATTTTGTATATCAGAAACTGCAAGAGAACGTTTCTGCTAAGAATTGGATGATTGGAGTCTTCTTCATAATCAAATAAATACCTAATCTACCTCACGATATAGAATTCCTTGAAACCATTTTCTTCCATTATTCCTTAACCCCCGTGGGTTTCTTCCGGTGGTTTCATTCCAGTTCCTTCCCTGTTAAATCAAGTCTGATGCTGTCCTCCAGCCCTGTTTGCTTCGTAGATAAACCTCGCGGTTCTTTTTTCTCCTTTCAAGCAATATGTGAGAACCTTTTCAGTCTTTCTTAACTGAAGATTTCCTTTAACTGGCCTTAAGCTTCTTCTTTATGTTGTAAGGCCGAGACTGTCGGCTAGATAACAAATATATTGTAAGCATCAAAGCTGTGGTTGCGGCGACTGAGCAACCGAATACACATAATTGTCAGTGTTCAACGAAAAACCAAACATTGTCAGGTACCCGTCAAGCTTAAACAGCAGTAAAATAAGTATTTCAATTACACTCTACTTAAAACTCACATATCTCCGGAACAAATATCTAGTTTGAGAATCTCACCATCTAATCATCTTAAGTACCATCTAATCGCCTATACTGTTCTGCCTAATACTAGAAAATATTAATTCTAACTTAAGCTAGAGCTTAAGTCTAACCACTTAGACTCACTTCTGCACTGTTTTCTCCGATCCCGCCGCTACAATGAAGAAAGAATTGCCAAGATAATAGACATTTTCCGACCGCGCCGGGCTGGGCGGCATTTCTCCCCACTACATCAGCTGCAATTTCCTCGCCACCGTTCTGTTCTAAACTGATTTTTCAACTAACGCCCTCTACTCAGAGCTAACGGCTTTTTAATCTCTTGCAAGAGCCCCAAAGTACTATTAGTTTCAAATTTGGGGACATACACTTTCGCCTAGCTATAATTATTTTTCACGAACTTAGTGTTCTTACATTTTAGATGATACTATTTTTCAAAATTCACATAATCTGTAAAAAGTCATTCACATGGTTATTCAAAATTTTCATTTAATTTCAGAACATGCTGATGCACTAATGATGGTTTTGACACATTATACTAGATGTTTCAAAATAAACTACAGTGCCCTGGAAACAAAGTTATTTTCACGAAATATATAATACACGTTATATATTATGTAATATCTTGATTACATCATGTCTGAAAACTAGAACATTTGCATTCCAATCTTGTTATGATTTCATTACGAACATGGTTCTTCAATATTATATTATCAGTGTCCCATTCTGTGATACCCCTTGCATCTCATTTCACCTGGCCTGGATCTATCTAGCTTTGATGTCTGAACATGTGGTGCTACAATTTATTTCTGAACCCTAATAAAGACAAGTGCTTAGTTCTGTGGACTGCAACTAGAACGCTGTTGCCTAACCTTACTATAAAAACGTTTTTTTAGGGTATTACATACTTTACAGCTTTGCAATTAATTCTCTGTCTATTTTACCTTCATCACTGAAGTGTACATGTGATACCGAAATAGTTAACGTCCAAGTTATGCTAGTTCATTTTACCAGTACTCGTCCCGCATTTTACGGAGGCTCTTTCATTTTCCTCTTCATTTGATGCTTTTGGTAAGTTGCGTTCTTTAGTAGGGGCTTTCTATCTCATATCTCAAGCCTCGTTCCTTTAGTCTCGTGGTCACAGAAGTTGCATTGGGTTGACAAAGAAAGTACGATTGTTAGTGCATGGATTTGCGTGAGCTCATTACTCAATTACTTGTCTTGATCACAGAGCTGAGTTGCCCTAAAAAACCTACTCTCTTTCGAGGATACATACAACTTCTGTTTTATTCCTTGTTAGAATTCATACTAAAGACGCTTTCATCTAAGAAAAAAAAGACGAAGTATGAACTGGGATAATTAAAGGTAAAGGTAAGTATAGAGAAGTAATAGTACAATAAATTGGTCAGTCTCTACTTTCTTTATTGACTATTACTGAATGTTCCGCACAAGTGATTTAAGCACAAGTTTGATTAACAAGAATTTTGGTTAGGAAAAATGGTATGCTAATTTTGAAAGCAATGAATTTTCTATTTATTAGCTATTTGCGAATACGTTACTCGTAATTCTCCGATGAGTAGAATTTATTTCACCCCTTACAACTGTAAAGGTGATTGAATGAAATGTTCCAATTATTCTGCAGACACGAAAGGTTAAATTACTACGCTGAACTAAAGTGACTATGCGGTCTTAGCCAAACAGAGTATGCCATATTTTGCTTAGAAAGGACATTTTTTCTCTTCCGTCCAAAATTGCCTGCTACCTGCTAGTTGCCGGCTTTTACCGGACTGCAGGCAACGGCAAACCCTTATCTATGACCCGTTCGTTTGCGACTTTTTCGTTACTATCGATGAATATATTTATTGCATGATTATTAATTTCCCGTAAATGCCTGGTTCATTAAACTTCCATAATTTCAACGAGAGTTAAAGACTATCTAGTAGACCACTAAGACACCCTAAAGCTTTCTTGTATTTTTTAAATTTATATCAGTGACGATGATAGTTTATTATTATTGTGTTCTTTTTAAAGGTGCTCAACATCTAAGGTCCTTCGCACCTGACAATGTTGCTGAATGACACTACACTAGCTCATCCTAAACTAAAACTATCATTCTAACAAAAAAAAAAACACTCATGCATATAAATACATTCATCCAAATAAATACAATCACACACATTAAATCTAATCGCGATTTGTGATGGAGTACTCGATATTCCTCGCATCACATTAATAAGCCTAATCTAAGATAAAAACATATTTACATACTTTCATAATTAGAGACTAGCATAGTGGATGATAGTTTAAAAATTCCATCCCTACACTCTTTTTCTCGCCTGAATCCTAACTATTCTTGCTAACATGACTACTTTCAACCCATTATAATATAAAAACAGAATTAGTCTTACGGATAGAATTTTTTGAAATTTGCACTTTAATGACTGGGGCAATTCGGCGTTACTTTTACTTTTTCTTATTCAGAATTGCGGTTCTACCGCTTTTCTCTAAATATAAGATGGTTACTAGCTGCATAGATTCAAACCTACAATTTTTATTTAAAACATAACTTTTTGGGTAATTTACAGTTAAAATAAAATCTAAATACAACGATATCATAAATAAAATATATTTTTCTTTATTTCTATCCCAAAACCTCCATCACCAAAACAATACATAAATTAATTATCTCATGCAGTTATAGTGCCGAAGGCTCTACCCACTTGTAGGAGCCATAGTATTTGTAATTGCCTAATTTTGCCATGTTGTCACCTTCAATGGGTCCTCTTGATCCATATCTGTGGAAAGTAGAAAAAAAAAATTACTGATTAGGTGACCAAATGGATGATACACGAGTGGACGATATACTCACCAGGATTATCAATTTTTTAATATCCATCTGAAAACTAACCTTTAATGAGGAAAAAAGGAACACCCTACTTAAATGAGATACTGCCACTATTGAAACAAAGCTGGGGGTTAAAACCTTATTGCCTCATTGCACTACTCAATCTCGATAAGTTGAACAGTGGTACTAAACATTGCGGGTGATAAAGGGAAATAAAAAAAAATTGAGAAAGCTGTTAAATCAGTATCTCAAATAAACAAGGTGAACCGTTTATATGCACCCGATGTATATGTTTGTATTATTATTAAATGCGAATACTAAGTAAATAATGTGAGCTCAATGAGAAGCAATGTAAGTTCTAAATGGATGTCTTTAAAGGATGTAAACCCACCCACTCTTATCAAATCCCTACACATTGTTATGCCAACTTCACCAAGTTCTCTATACCTATATGTTCAATGGATAGAGACAAGAATCTGCCGAATATAATGATATTATAAATACTTTAAAAATACACAGATGTATTAGAAAATACTATAACCTTCTACAAATAAATTATAAGTTGGTAGCCGTGTACGTACGAAGGTTACCAACCTGAGGAACTTATTTTATCACCTACAATGAGCTAACATTGGATCGACGTACTAAGCACCAGGAGGGACATGCGTGTAGTAACATGGCCAAATCAAAGCAGTATACAGACGCAACTTATTTTCATGGGACAGCTTAGATTAGACTCTCCGCAACACTCGTTAAGGCTTGAGGCCTTAACCCGAGGGTCCTGTATGTATACTTAATCCACACAAGAGCACATATTGGTTGATAGTAAATGAACAGGTTCAGATTTCAATTAATTTGTACTTTAATTGAAGTGAACTCTAAATAATATAGAGAATATCTCAGCGCGAATAACATGGTTATACCCGTTATGGTTCTCTAGAAATCTATGCGATATAAATCTATAATCATAAATACTTGCTTCGAGTGTTAAAAATATTACTTACATATACGGTATCGGTTTTATGCGTTTAGATTCGATTTCGTGCAATACCGGAGTAAAGATTCGCCAAGCTTCGGCCAGTTCATCAGATCTTACAAAATGCATTTGTGAGCCACAGAATACGTCGAGTATTAAACGTTCATACGCATCTGGTAGTTTTACATTCTGAAAAAAAAACACAAATCTGGTGAGTTAGAGTATAATACACATTTTTCTGCAAGAGGTAGTCTCACTAGAACTGTGGTGAGATAAGTCTTTTAAAACAGAAGATAACTAACTGCATCTATTCAAGGCACTAGAGTTAATGAACAGTAATTGAAAAAAACCGACTACAATTTGTGTTAATTATGCCCGATTAGCAAATAAATTCTTGCTTTTTTTATAGTGCAGTATTTTATTTATTTTTTAAAGTTTTTATTTATTTATTTTTCTGACGCATCGACTACGATGGTCATTAGTCCCTTCATTTTTAATTTGTGTACATTTAACGGAATAACAGATTTTAATTTTTTAAATTAATGTTAACACATTTGTTTTCCTCCCCCTAACATTTGCAACCCGGAGCAAAACTAAAATGCGGCGACATTAAATAAATTATTTTTAGTAGGAAGAAAAGAATAATGCCAATTTCAGCCATGATTTTTCATTTATTTTGCCGAGCTTTTGACCTAGGGACTAGGTTATCTTCAGGGCTCATTACTCGTAATAATAAAATATTTTAACATTTTTATAAGGTTGGTGTATCTTCTGTCCTGTCTGCTTATGAACTCACATAATGAAATTTCTGCGAATTTTGGTTTTAGAATTATACTAAACACACAAAGATATATATATATAACACTTTTCAAATTTAAAGGCCCTTAAAACAAATTATTTGAAACAAAGTCATAATCAAAACTCTACACGAATGCAGTGATAGGAGTAAAAGAACGTAAAAAGTGGAAGCTTAGTATCAATGTAATTCGGAGTGTACTATGGTATGTACACTAATATAGATAAAGAAGTGCATCAGTTTTTCAGTATCATTATGCACTTTTCCAATTTGAATTTCGTGTAATACGTGAAATATTCCTGAAATAATTGCATACCTTATATCTACTTCCATATGTGAGATCTAATTCGGTTTCCTCCATGTCGAAGGTCATACCCGGTGTTTTAGTCATCATTTTAACGTAAACCGCTTCTCCAGGCTGGACCCTTATTACAAGTTCATTTCTCTTACATTTTCCATCGAATATATCACCAGGAATATCCTGGTACTGTATTCGAATTTCAGCTTTCCTATCATTTAACGCTGTTAAATAAATAATTTAAAAAAAAATCAATTACTTAAGCAAGAACGAAAAGATTATGTGTGGAAAGATGAGAGAGAGAGTAGTGGGCAGTGTAGGTTTTTGAAAATATTAAAAATAATTTTGGAGAACTCAAAAGCCAGAAATTTTTAAATCATGTTTGCTTTCCCTGTAAGTTCACTACATGAAAACAGTACTTCTGAGGGAAGACGTCCTACCAATCCAATAAAGTCGATGTTCTCTGAAAAAAAGGCACTATCATCGCTTTTCTACTACTAAAGCTCTCCTAGATTGTACCGAAAAATATTGTGTAAAATAGTAGTAGACCTAAACATACTTTACCATACTCAGGTGCCAAAAAAAGTCATTTTGTTACTGGACAGTAAGAAGCTCCTAGGAAGAGAAAATCTAAGGACCAACATCTGGATTCGAACCAGGGATGTCCCGTGGGAATCCGTTGGCTAACCAATCAGCTAATCCCTTCCCTCCTTAGTTTACTTCTTTATTTTTGTAATACACAGTTGGATGCGAGATTTGATTAATTTTTCCAGAAATATCAAAGAGTCGAACAAAGCCTTACATTTCTGGAGTGTGACAAACAAAGATAAAAGAAAATTTAGATATTCTGCAATTTTCTATTTTGAGTTATGTTCACAAAAAAAAAAAACAGACCGATTTTTTACATCACTTTCTCGCACCGTAAAACATTTATTTCCAGCGAGAACTCACAAAAAGTGTAAATTGCATGAATGCAATAGTTACGTACAATTGTAGGTAGCAATAAGACTATGATTGGGACTTAAACTGAGTTAGTTAGTGCTCTCTGTCCTTGAACCCGATCAAACTTGCACCAAAATCTCAGAGTTTCCCCTTCAACCCTTTCAAACAACTTAATTTTCCTGTAAAAATGTTCTATAAAAATAATAGGCCTATATCTGTGGTCTAGCTAGTATCTTAGTTCTAGGAAAAACGCCTGCAGATGTGTTTTCCCATAAAATTCAAAAATGTTTACAGTTAAACTTGGTTTTACCTTTGCCACACCTTAGGATGAATGGAACGCCTTCCCATCTTTCATTGCTGATCCTGAGTATAGATGTACAATATGTGGGAGTGATCGAGTCTTTAGGAACTGTAGGATCGTCTAGGTATCCTTGGCTGGACTCACCAACGGAATTTAAATTAGCAAAGTATTGTCCGAGTACTACATCCTCCATTTTTACTGGCTTTATACATTTTAATACTTTTACCTGAAATAAAGCTGGGATTGAAACAAAACTGATTTGCTATTACTGTAATTAAAATTAAAAAATTTGTTTCAAAGGTGAATTTTTCAAACGGTGTCATTCATTGCAAGGCCTATCATAAATTACAGCTAAGGTAATAACTGATGCAGAAACTATATGGCATAAGCTATATGGCAAGTGACAAAAACTACCTGCGTTGTATAGTTTCAAATTTAGTGTCAACTAAACCTCCCCACCACCATACTCTCCTTAAATAAATGTTTCAGGAAAATACTTTCAAATAGTAATTGGTTATATGCAGTTTAATGCAGTCACTAAACTCTTATCGAATATTTTAACTCGAGAAATTCTGTGTCAGTTGACCCACCTTTTCATTTCGAATATCATCTGGATGAATACTGGCCGGTTTTTCCATGGCAACAAGGCTCAGTATCTGCAGCAGATGATTCTGCATTACATCTCTGATGATGCCAAACTGGTCAAAATAGCCACCACGGCCTTGAGTACCAAATGGTTCCTTGAAAATTATTTGAACAGACGCTATGTAAAGTCTGTTCCACGTTGGGCTAAATATGGTATTTCCAAACCTAAAAAAACAAAAAACACACAAAATGATATGTTCCGAAAATAAAAATACGGAAGCACAGCCAACTTCCTTCCCTAGAAGTGCTCTAAAATGAATCAGATTAAATAAAAGTTACAGATCAAAATTTATAGGGAGAACATTTGAATATAACGAAAGACTTCGGTGGTTAGAAAGTTTTAGTCTTCATTTAGCCAACATCTTCAGAATATGCATATTTATCTAAAAAAAAAAAAAAAAATAAGAATTTGAATTTAACTCTGTAAATATTCGGTGAATTCAAATTTACCGAATATTGTAATGCAAATATATATTTACACACTGCTCAATGTTATTTTACCGTGATTTTATTTAAAGTTCAAAAAAAAGGTTTTATCCGTTTCCAGAGAAACAAAGTCATTAAAGTTGCACTTGCAGATAAATGCAACGGTAATTTATGCTACGACTAATAAAATCAATTTTTTTTTTTTTTTGTAATATTATACAGGTCTTAGAACTACCTTAAAATCATTAAATTTTGAACCATTTCTTTGCCGAGATAATGGTCGATCCTGTAAATCTGATCTTCCTTGAAAAGCGATGCCAGATGATCTGTTAACTTCTGTGAACTCTCAGCATCTTTTCCAAACGGTTTCTCTACAATGACTCTAGTCCAGCCGCTGAAATAGTAAGTGAATAGTTACAAATTTGAAAATTGTAGTCACTGAACCTTTGCAAAGGGAAAGGATTAGCAGCAACACGCTGGGTTTTTATACCGGATGCCACGGACTCACTGCTTCTGGCCCACCTCTTCTCCTAAGGATTTCGTCATCACAGGTATTATTTTGTAGAAGCGTATGCCACATGGAGTCTTTTACAATGAAAATTTGGCTAGCATCCATTCTCCTAACGGCCTGTTGAGGTGTAACTTCATGTGCCACTATTCTACAACTTCTTTTTGCTTGGAATTAGCGAAAAAGTGTCTTTAGATACTACCAATAAACAATACTGCAACAAGTACAAGACGGCTTATGGTTGGATTTGACACAACAAAACTGAGTAAGTCTCACCAACGTCACATAATGGCCACTCTTTCTTTCTAAGGTTCATAATAATTAATTTTTTTTTAAGTAAACGTGGTTAACTTAAGTTCACTGATCAAGGTTTCCAAATGGCATTTCACAATTCAGCCACTCAAACAACTCAATAAAAAAATAAAGCAAATGATGGCAAAATAAGAGAGCACACTTACGAGGGTGACATGCAGGATTGTCGTAAATTAGTGGTGACATATTGGAAGACGGAAGGCGGCAAGGCAAGGTAGAACACTCGGTTCGACTTACCACCGACTGGCTCGTTGTTCTTGATTTTCTCGTTCAGCACGTCGAAATCTGATTTAGAAGTGTAGGAGCCTGCCACGTACACATTTGCACTCCAGAACTGGTCGTAGAGTCGCTGCTGCTCTGGAGTCACCTAGCTCAGCAAAGGAAAATCTGGGGTGAACACTCGCAACTTTTTCTTACTGCAATTATTAAAATTCTAATTTACAAATTTTCTTACAAATTTACCTAAATGTATGCACCAAATAAATAACGGTAGAACGGTTCGTAACATTTCTGTCTAAGTTATGATAGGATCTACAAAATCAAGATTTTTCGTTCTTCAAAATTAAATTTATTTTTATTTATTTATTTGCCACTAAGGCTAAAGCCTTATACAAACAGAATGACATTTAGTGATATATTTAAGAGTGATACATAAATAAAATTAAATGAGCAATCTCTAAAAATTAAATTTAAGAAAATAAATACAACAGTGGTAATAAAATTAAATAAAATAAATAAATAAAAGTAGAATGTAATTATATACATCTGTATACGTTCCTTTATATGTGTGTGTATATATATGTAGCGAGAGAGAGAACAAAAACTATATTACTTATTTGAAACAAAAAGTTAAGCAAAAGTCAAACAATTGAAATTATTCGTTTGTTAAAAAAGACCTTACCTGAACACTTAACTATATTCAATAAGTAATTCTTTTTTTCATTAGTAAAAATAAGGTTCTGAAAATGCAAGAGCAATTTTTGTTAAGCTGGTATTTTAACAGGGTGCATACAGAGTATAGGCGGACTAAAGCTAGGTAAGTAGTGTAAGATTTAAATGTTCCCCACTAATTGTGGGAAATCTTTTACAAAAAATCAACCAGGGAATCCTCAAAAACTGTCCAACTTGTCGAAAAAATAAACATTTTATACCGACCTTCATATAAGGTTCACAACGAAGTTGCAATTGATCCTTAGTCAAATTAGATCTTGCATACCCCACGAACACCACATTCTTTGGCAGGAGACCATCTCTGAACAGCCACCAAATTGTAGGATAGATTTTCTTCTTCGCCAAATCACCCTATACAAATAAATATATTAAATAATTGAAATTCATAGTGTACAAAAAATAGTGTTACTTCAAAATTAATAAAACATATTTATTAGTATTAAATATGTCAACCCACTATCATTTCTTTGTGAACTCACTTTTAGGTGTATTACTCCACCAATTCAGGCAGACGGCTACTATTACTTTGTCTTCATAATATAAATTTTCTTAAAAGTATCGTAACAAATCATGTTTACGCGTTCATTTTTTTTAGCACCTTGCGTCATGCGGTTAGAGGTAAGGAGCTGCATGTCCTAGGACAAGCGTCAAGCACGCACCTAATCACCAAAAGAGGAGAGGCAAGAAATACCACAAGAGTTAGGATGTCTTTACGCGCTTCTTATTTTTTTCTTTACTTACTGTTTATCTGTCTCAAGCTTAGTTACAATTTACATAAAAACTATCTTAATTTCGTGAATAATAATATAAAAACATTATTAATCAGTACCAATTCACTGATCATCACTGTGAAAAGAAAGTATTATGCTCTCCCCTGCAATCGCAGAATTAAGAAAATCGAGCAGGATCAATGAAGAACATTTACTAATATTTTATACAATTATTACTGGCGCTAATGTAGCAGTCAAAGCGCCAAAATTAAATAATAAGAATAATTTTGATACACATACCGAAGCTCCTAAAATTGTAAAGATGTGGCAGACATTTTTTTCAAAATGTTGTCCCTCATACTGCATTTCTTGCGAGCGTAACGACATTCTTATCAAGTCTAAAGACTCTTCATCAACTGAGCTTCCTACAAACCATCAGGAACTATTGCTTAAATATCCCACCACACACAATCTTCTATTGAAGCGATTATTATAGTTCTAACTGATACTTATCTTAAACATGAAAATGTACACCACTACATATCTCAAAAATGGATTATCACAGAAAGTTCAAATTTATTATTTATTTGCTTTTTATTTATTTTAAAATCAAGTCATAAGATTCCACAGTAGCTTTTCTATCAGAAAGCACAGTGGCCCTAAAGGCTACTTGTAGAGAATTAGTAGCCAAAACCAGATCTTTGTCGCCTGAACGCCCGAACATTTGGGACTTTAGAGTAGTGAGGGGTGCATACACTGGACCTGAATCTTTTTGAGACTTCGCAAAATGTCCCAAAAGGTAGCGAAATCAGGGGAGCACTAAATTATAGTTCAACCCGTCCATAGGAAGAGGCGAAAAATTTTACTACGGAATGATTCCAACGACGATCGACCATTCTGATGGGCACCTGAAACTAGCATTACGTGGGCCTGACAACGGACGTCTGAGTATGATGTGTTGGGAAGAAGAGGAGCCAGTACTGCTTCTGTTTTATTAGTGTTTTGAAGCTTTAACCAGAAACTTCATTTAGACAGCTAAGTCCTATCAAAGGGACACAACTGGTGTTAAGCGTTAACTAGTACACGCCAAAATAGGTGGATTCGCGAAGATGTAGTCTGTCAGACCAATCTTCCTCTCAATTTAATCGACAATATAGTTTTAGCCAAAATCTACAAAACTGAAAATAGTTTCTTTACTGAGTTGGATTTCACAATTTTATCAATTTTCTTGAATATTTATACAATCAGACAGTTCTGTATGATCAATAGAAGAAATACCCATATTAGATGCTCCCATTCAAATATTGTTGCCATTTCAAATTTGTTTCATAAAATAAATGAAAATTACAAAATTGATAAAATAGCATACTTTGTTTTTAATATAAATACATAACAAGAAGTTTTATGAATTTCACTTACTAAAGAAATAATATAAATATAAAGTGAACAAATTACTTCTACTTACTAAGATCCATTGTTAATCGGATGATTGCAAAAACCTGCACATTACGAAATCATGTATAATAATAATTCTCTATTAGAAATAGTACAGAACCTTACTTTCAAAAAAAAAACTACAACTCAGTCAAGGACTGTTTAGTGTTTACTAAACAATTTAGTAACTTGCTGAACGAATCGTACAGGTTTCGAGAAATGGACAAAAAAATATCGTACAGAAAAAAAGTTGAATCAATTAAATCAAATTTTAAATCTAATCCCAGTTTAATACAATCAAAAATAGTCCGGAAAGAATATAGTTTTATACTGCTTTTAAAAATACAAATTCTCCCCCACGAAAAATTTAAATTTACCATTTTATTTCCTTTGGTGGCCGTCTACTGAAGCAACTGGAATTAAGCTAATACTAGAATTAAGGGTAGAATTATAATGAATATAAAGGTCCGAATAAAAAAAATTAAACTCATTAGACAAGAACTCTCGGTAGTCTTTAACATATTTTACAAGTTTCCCCAATCAAATAAAAGTGGAAATGCCAAATAAAAGTAATAAAATTCACAGTTGGTTTTCACATTTTGTTAGCTAATATTGAATCTTCCATAATCTTCCATCGGCTATACCAAATTATCAAGAAGAAATTCCGACAATCTTCTTCTTTTTTTCTACATTTTAAACTATCATACTTAACTTAAAAGTGCTTTTTTGTGGGTGGAGAGAGCTAGTGTCAACTTCTTTTTGAGTCATCCAACTCGTACTCGTAATAGCCTATTTTTTCAGGCGGGGCTTATCGTCCAACTACCATTTACTAGGTAGAGTCATCCAACTCAAGGTGGCGCGAACAATTACCTCTGTGGAAGGATAACATGGTTTGTTCCATCATGTTTTGTGTTCATCACAACATATCGTTTCCTGAACTAACTTTTCGGGTTTCTTCACTCCTAATTAGATGAGCACTTACTAAAGCCCTTAAAATTAATGGAATGGGTATCTCCGATTTTCTCAGGATTTGTTAAATTTGACTATATTGTTCCCCCACCTGATGTTTGTTTAGGCAATTAATCCACATCTTCTTTTTTGTAATCCTGAATCCTAGACTCTAAATCGTCTTTCATCTCTCGGTTTGTTTCCCAAATAAGCGATATAACCCAAATAACCCATGGTACTTCAATGTCACGCCCACTAAATTCTTCTTCTTACCACATTTTATCAATATCAGGTGAAGATTTACTGTGTTATTATCAATAATAGTTTAAGAGGGGTCTTTATTTACGTGGGGCAAACTCCCTTTATAAAATATATAAAGCTTGGAGATCTTCAAAAGCCATTTCTAATTAAATTAGAGTCGAATGACACTTCATTTAAGAAAATTGGTTCATGCGTTGATGATTTGAAACGATTGCAATACATCCCCTTAGTAGGTGTATGGTTATGATGACACATGTTTCATAGGGAAGCATAATTTCTGCCAAATTTGATCAAAATCGGGTTATATATATATAATTATATAATTGGGTTAAGTATTAAAGTCTGGGAAAAATGGTTAAGTATGTTTTCCTTATCACGCACTCATTTTTGATTATTTGTCAAAGCCTAACCACGCTCACTTCCTGGAGTGCCCTTAATCGTAATTTCCAGGAAAAATGTTTCAACTATAAAGTATATATTATACATACGCAACTACATCAATTTTGAGAAGCTACGTTGGAGCCGTTTTTTTAATTATATGGGTACCTAGTGGGTATGTTTTCTGAGGCTCTCTTGGCTATTACTTAGCATAAGGCCAAGTAATGGCATGGACATTCTTGGTCAAGACTGGAACCAGTTGCCAGCGGCTCTTGAGTAGGTATGTTACTTTAGCCAGAAATGCAAATTGAATAGTGTGATGGATTTGCACGTCTTATGTTGGCACTAGATATCTACCTATCCATTTTAAAGGTGGATAGGTAGATAGTTAGTTCATTAAAACTGTCCGGTAGGACAGTTGTATAAGGGTTGATCATCAAAAACTGCACGAAAAAGCGTAACGTTGAAAAACTCCCAACTTTGACAATTTTTTTTCTTTTTTTCTATAAAAGATAAAATTCCCAAATTTTCTTTAAAATGTAGGGCAAATCCTCCTTTACAACTGTAATTTTTTTGCAACAACATAGATATAATAGTTTTCGAGAAAAAAGTTGCTGAAAATGAGCAAAAACGGCATTTTCAAAAATGGTTGTTGTTCTTCTTCTTGTTCTTGTTGTTGTTGTTACCTTTTTTGTAAACTGCGTAGCGCCTAAACGCGTGAACCGATTTTCATGAATGAGGTGTCATTCGATTCGGAATTTTATGTAGATGTGCCTTTTGGGGGTCTAAGTTATACAAGAGACGTAGGTGACCTAGGTGAATCTCGAAACAGCTGTCTTACCTTCGCTATTTGGTCAGTTTAAGATTGTAGGTGCGAGATGTCCAATACTTGCTCAAGAGGCTTCTCCACGTCTCCAAACTTGACCAGCAGGCATTACAGAATCCCAATTCTAAAAATTAATCATGACAAATCTTCATAAAACCCAAAGTCACGGAAACGAAGGAAGAAATTTGGACGTTTAGAGAGTAGCTACTACCCGTTAAGCGAAATTAAAAACATATTCGACCCTCAGTATTATATAGCTCTCTTTAATTGACATCTGAAGCAAAGGATAAAAACTAAGCAGCACATTCAATATCGAAACCGTGCTTCCAGGGGAGTTTTCGGAGCTTAATGCGAGTGGCTATTGGAGGAAGTTTATCATGTTTAACTTAATGAGGTTATCTAGTAAGATCTTCTGTTCCAGGTATATAAGCTGAAAAACCTGGTTTTGTTTTTATCTACTCTGCCAAATATAATTCATGCTGTAATACCAAACTCAGGGTAGAAGTAGTAACTAGAGTTTAGGAAATTGTGTTAAAAAACAGTTTCTAAAGGATGAAGAAGTAACAAGTGTTAAGAAAGAAATTGTGTTAAAAACAGTTTCTACATTTTGTTGTGCTAACCGACAGTATCTTTCTTTTTTTTTAAAAACCATTAAAAAGTAGGATGACACTTATTTTTAAGGAACTTGTACTAATACTTCGTAATATTGAATTGTAACCAGATTATATTATACATTGTAACCATATTATTATACATCTTTCTACATTCTTAAATGCAGATTATTTTTTTGGGTTGAACTCTCTGTTTTCAAAATCATTAAAATTGATGAAAGGTCTGTCTTCTTGATAAATGTTCTTGATCTCGACACATTTTATGCCTAAATTTTTCTAGGATGAAAAAGCAGAAATTTACGTTGTGCGGCCCATCCTATGAGCTCAATAAAATATTATTTAATTGAACAAACATTCGCGTAAAGCTTATTTTTTAAATAATACTATTTTTATTTATTTATAAATTGTTTAAAAGAATGTATTTATGCATTCAAATAAATAATAATAAAAATTATTGGTTATGTTGGCAAAGCCACATTAGATAGAATGCATTTAGTTTAGCATACTGGTCGCTAGAGTTCACAATACTGCCCGAATATAACACAAACTAGGCTTTGTGCCCCTCTCGAATTTTGGACGCCAGTGTATAACTTCTCTAAGTTGTGTCTTTAATTATTTTACATTAATATAATTTATTCAATTAGGTTAGATTTATTGTTCTCCCATTTAGAACATTCGCTAAGTGATTTTGTAAGCATTTAGAGTGGCTAATTTAAATTATTTTAAAAAATAGGGAGAGATTAGAAGTTTTTTCTAGTTAGTGGTGAACAAAAAAAAATTGTGCGGACTTGAAAAAAATCAAGCTTCCACCAGAAAGAAAAAGAAGTTTTAACTTGTGTGAATAATTTAAACTTTCAAAAATGTGGATAATAAGTGATATTTGTGCTGTTTAGGTAACCACTCTTGCTTCAAAAAAAGATTGTATTTTTTTGGGTGAGTGTTTAATAAAAGCAGAGGCCAGTGAAAAATTTGAAATCTTCGCCCTAATAATATAAGGCAGGCTATAGAGAACAAGGAACAGTTTTTCCTATACAAGGCATTCAAACACAGTACGTAAAAAAATTATACTTTCCAACTTTATTTTTAATCCTTCATTTGTTTTATTCTTAAATATAAGCTTATTATTTCATCAAGCATATATATATATATATATACGAAATAAGAAATAATTTGCTGACATTTCAGATGGGTGGATATTTTTTGTTGAATTTTTTTTGTCTTTGTTTTTGAGGTTTAAATGTTATTTTGGCCTTACACATACATTTTTATACATGCGCCCTCTTAAATGCATTTGTTCTGTTAACTATATCTTAATTAATATTGTTATTACAATAATGCTTTGCTTAATGGGGAGTTGCTTGGAAATCTAAAGGTAATTATTAAAACATCCTTACAAACAATAATCTATTTATTTTTCACTAAATATTTTTTAAGGTTGGTTTTGTTTTCTAATGGTTTTTGTTATTCAGGTGCATTTTGAGTTCTGTGAATTCTCAATTTTGACTTAGCAAAGACCCTAGGAAAAAAAAAATGGCTGACTTTTATTTTCTAAATTTTCTCTTGAATTTATTTTTTCCTTTTGTTATTTTTCTAATGGAAATATTTTTTCTCTTAATTTTGATTTTACGAGGAAAACAGATTCTATGGTTGGAGAAACTGAATAAAATTTAAAAACAAATATGAGTGATGTGTGTGGTGAATCGATGGTAGCGTGGCCAGATGGTGGGGTTTAGGGGGGCGAGGTGTAGAGCCAGTCCGTGACGAGCCCAGCTCTCCTCGGTCCCAAATGAAGGACACCTTTACTCTCACTCGGTCCTTGGGTAACCCTCATCAACTATATCTTCACACCACGGAGGGTCCCTAAAAACACTTTAGGTCTATTAAAGTCATTTTTTAAACTTTGTTTTTTATTTTCTCTAAAACTGGGAGATATACTTGATAAAATATTATTATAGATTTAGTATAATTAGATTTTAACGTAAAGAAGTTATACTTGGCCACTTATACCTTTTTCTAAGAAAAAAAATTTAATTAAAGACAATATGCCCTCATGTTTGTTATTTCTATTCAAAGTTTAAAGAAAATACTTTTAGCTGCTTTAGGTAAATAACTGGAAAAATCGACTCAGTAAATTGATTACTTTTGGTTTGTCGATTTTGACTAAAGTAGCTCTTAGGTTTCCCGTTACTTGATGCTGACTACACTCACACTCACATAGCGAACAATTGTAAAAAAATACATTTCTGTACCCAAGGGACCTCAACTAAGTAGATTTGAGAGTAGCGTGACGTGCTAGTTTCTTGCAGTACCTTCGGAATTGATTTGCCTTGAATTTTTTTTTTTTTTAAATAAAAGTGATAGGTCTACTTACTTTTGTCGGGTATTTACCAAAATTTATTAAAAATCGTTTAAACCATTATCGCAGTTAAATCTATTTTTTCTCTGCATTTTTTTAAAAAAAATGTTTTCTTCAAATTTAGAGTGTAATTTGGCTTAAATGTTGGTTTCTGTAATTCATTGAATTTTCACAGAATGAAAATGTTCTAAGGTTCTTCCTTCAAGCAAAAAGATGTTTTATATTTCCAGAAAAATGAATTAATTCGAGGTAATGAGATTATACCAGTGAAAGGGCGTCTCTTCATCAACTCCGCTCAATTTTTCTTATAAAAGATTTTTAAAAAATAGTAGATCTACATGTTTTCAATTAGTATGTATACGGCAAAACATATTGGCGACTAGATAGACAAAGTCACATTTTCGGTGAGCTGATATTCTTTTAACTCAAATTTTGGTAACAAATTTATTATTCGTTAATATTGTAGGTTAGTATACAGAAAAGAGGGCTTATCCTCAGCTCTTTCTAAGTGCACTGCTTAAAAATGAAGTTTCGTGAACAAAACGTTTTAAAATTAATTTAAGTAAACATCTGTTTTGGAAAGCTTAACTCTTTGAAGATGCTTGTAAGTTTTACTGTGAAGCTAGTTAAACTATTAGGACTAGTCATGTGCTCTATCTTGAGCAAACCACAATGAGCTCTCGCCACTGGGTCGCGGTATCGTAGTTTATCTAGCCAACGCTCACGGATATGATCAAATTTGTTGTATCAGGCAAACATAACTTATTAAAAAAATATACAATTGTTATTTTATAAAGGTGTCTTGGACAGTCATCTAACCGCAAGTTTTTTTTCTTTTTTAAATCAAAAAAAGATGGGCGAAGAGTTTTACCTTTTCTATCCAAAGAAGCCCAGTATAATATAGAATTCCACAGTAATTGGGCTAAGGCTTCCGCCCGATCGTCCCTGACACCTGATTGGTAGGTAGTTGGACGTTAAACCCCGACTAACAAAAAATAGGCGTTTAATTAAATTTCTCTGGTCATAAAGTACACCCCCATGACAACTTTTTGAGATTCTCCGTTGTGAGGGGATACGGGGAACATACTGTATAATTTTTAATTTATCAGTGCTTATTAAATAACATTGTTTACTTTCTTGAAAGAAATAAATTACGGAAGTGTTTATTTCTTATCATGCATCTTCAAACAGTGAGTCACTTTAGTGAGTTAAGAAAGACGGAATTTTATTAATTCATTGAAAGGTGATTGACTGACTTACGATCAAGTGATTCTTTCCACTCGGAATTTTAGTAAGAAGTTCCATTTTCAAGAGTAATACCACGGGATTTCATCATTTTTTGTTGAGAACTCAAAATCCATTATCCACACGGGGCGATACAAGGTATAAGGGAAAGTAAGAATTGCATTATTACCACTTTATTCCGATGATTCTCCTTCAAAGTACTGGCCTCCTGCTCTTAAAACGTTTTTACCTCTTCAAAAAATGTTTAAAACATAATTTATAGAACAGTTAAAAACTCGTGCGACGAATCTAGTTTTATCTCTACATTAAGTTACAAATCAGTTTCTTTTCAGTGTTATTTAAGTTGTGAGAGTAGAATTAGTCGATGTGGGCCATCTCATGTGGGGCGGATAACAGAGATAGAATTTTTGTTGCACAAAACTTCTAAATCTTGATGGGTAAGTAAGCTAGCACGTTTTGTGCGTACCTGTGATTAGTCTAGTTCAAAAACAAAAATCGTAGGTAGCTGAAACTTGTATATTCTGTTTGGGTACCGCTATGGAATGAACTAGAATTGAACGAAAAAGGAAACAGGAAGCTGTTCTGTGAGGTTTTAAAGGCATGGTGAAGGAAGTGGTTTTTTTCTCTTTGGTATATTAAAGACAAAGAAGGAAATATTCTCTAAAAAAGAAGTAATTGATAGAAGGAGGGAATATTTTAAGAATTTCTAAGAAGTAAGAGCAACAAAAACGGAAGATTGTACTAAAGAAAATTATTATTTGCAAGAAAAGCAAATATTCTTTTACCTACTTAACCTCGTCGTGAAGACAGAACAAAAGTAATGGTTGGGAAATGGCAATAATTGTTTCTACATTCATGGTCTTCCAATCTTGAATATTCTTTTGCTAGTTAAGATGCTGGAAATACAGTTTGCTGGGAAGCTAGAAGGGATATGATGAAGATTTCTCCATAGACAGACGGAGGAGAATGTCCACTCCAAACCTCCGAAGGGTGTAGTGTAGTATTAGATAGAAATTTATTCAACCAGACTAAGCTGTAATAATAATAATTGTAAAAATAATACACAAATAATGCAAGGATTTTACTCCGTCTGCATGAGTTGCAATAAAATTAAAAATTTTAACCAAAAAATTATAATGTTTAAATTAAAATCTTAAAATTCTTCTTGAACTATTGTAAAAGTAAATTTTATAACTAATACAAATATTTAAAATTTTGCCAAATTAAATTTTTTTAAACAGATTTTACCAAAAAAAATAGCAAAAAATACAATAATTTTCCTTTGAAATTAATACAAAGAGTTAATAATCCCACTGTTCTAACAGCCAAGTTCTATATCTGGATGCATCTCTTAAAAATGGACACAGATTATTCCAGTTTTTTTCCTTTTAGGTATTCACAAAGTTCTACCTCTGTGAGCACCTTTCTATTAAAATATTTTAAATCTATAAGAAGACAAAATAGGGCAGACTGCGATAAAGTGCATTATATTTTCAATTTATCGCAAATTGCACATGGAGCAAAGCTGACAATCGTCATTATTAAAATGTTTATATTTTAAGTTTAGCGCTTTACATCTGGCCTTTAAAATGAGCTTTGCATCACTAAATGAAAGTGTACTGATATAATTACACTCATAGCTCAACTTCGAATAAAACCTATGATGTACAGCTTGTCTGGCTTGGAGGAATATACCCGATGGTTTCTACGAATACATGGTGTCCCAGGAAGAAGAGAGTGTACCTAAAAACTGTCTTCAAGCATTCAACATTGAACGCTAATAAAGAGGTTGGTTGAAAGAATACTGATGGATGGATTACTTGGATTTTACAGTGAGAGAGGCAATCAGGATTTATTTATTTTTGTTATTAGACAAATATCAGAAAAAAGTTATGGGTAACGAAAAAGGAATGGTTGTTTCATATAAATCTTACTAAAGCAAAGATTATTATGAGTGCATTGGAAGTGGATATGGTCAAAAGACCCTCACCCGAATACGAGAAATGGAGTGAGTTTGAGACCAATTTGAGGTAAGAGAAGGCTGTAGTTTTGAGCCCCAAGCCCTTCAATTTAGTACTGAACTCAGTATTAGAGTACTACAGTGTATGGTAATACTGAATCTTTAGTATAACATTGGTGAAATAAAATAGAAACGAGTACGTATGTGTGAAAGTAGACGTATAAATGAGTAGACTCAGAAAAGAGTGGCAGCATAAAGACCCAATCCCAACATATTCGAACATGATCTTGAGCTTATTCATATAGGTGCCATTTCCACGCCTTAAAAAATAATGAGACACTTGCTTCAATAGAGAAAGCAGATCAAAAGGTGAAAAATGTGAGCGCCCGGTCCAGCTTCAACATTAAGCAAGTTGGAAACTAGCCTAGGAGGAAAGAAGGCCCTGAAGTGGTACGGCCATGTACTCAGACTGGATGAAGATCCGTCTGGCGCAAAAGAGTGTTTGAAGCCACAGCGATCAACTATCGAAAACCTAGAGAAAGATTCTATGAGGAGTGGAGTGCTTGGTGCCTAGAGGAATGAATTGGAGCTGACTTTAGATTGGGGTGTTTTATTCCTGATTTTTACAGACAGGTTAAATACATGTGAAAGCAGTACATTCAAACCTGAGCGACGCTAAAGTTGACTTTATCGATCTGCTAGTAAACCCATGTCTTATTTTCTGATACAATTCGACATCCTCAGGGTTTTCTCCTTCTATAGAATAGAATAGAAAAGAAAATAAATTTATTATCCTGGGACAATTATCCCCTAAGAATAAAAACAGGTACAATTAGAGGCCTTAATAGTTTGGCCTGTGATTAAACAGAAAATAAATAAATAAATAAGTATTTACAAAAAGTGAAAATAAAAATAACAGCAGAAATTAAGGAAATAAATTAAAACAATTAAAATTTCGGAGGAAGCTGAATAGAAAGGAGATAACTGAATAGAAGGGATTTAAAGACAGATAGGGTAGGAGCATGGCGGACAGATGATGGCAAGGAGTTCCAGAGAGAGGTAGCACGTATTAGGAAGGATTTGTCAAAGGATGAGGTACGGTGAGAGGGAATATAGAGATCAGATCAAAATGGATCGAGGATTTAAACTTATAGAGTTGAAAAGTATAGGATGGCCTTTTGAGATTGGATAACTTGGAAAAGGAATGAAGCCCAAAAAATACTGGTGGCGATAGACAGGAGAAAAGCCACTTCAACTCATCGTAGTAGAGCGAAATGCGGGAGTCGCTGGAAATGCTGAAAATAAATCGTATGAAGCAGTTCATGAGGCGCTTGAGCTTAGCGTCAATATCCACCTGAAAGACCTCCATACACTAAGCAACCACAGTCGAAATGGGGGGAAAATAAGAGAGGAATCTAGAAATCTCGGGTCTATAGTGTCATGGTAGAACTATATACGCTTTTATCTACCATTTAATCTTGAAAGTACTTTCAATTATTCTCGGGAATCTCAAATTTGAAGAAAATCGGTTAGCCAAAAATGAATTACTCTTGTTTTTTTTTTTCTAATGTTGCCTTTTTATTTTTAAACGGCTGCAACGATTTTTATCGACCAAAACAAATCGAGTATATATTTGTTATTTTTGGGGCGATAGAATATACGTCCGATTTCACGAACGCGTTGTTAAGTAATACTTAGCGTATCTCTCCTAAGTTGACTTTTAACCTTATAGTAATTTAAGGCCCAACTGATTGCTTAATACGCCCAGAATTTAGTATTAGAACATTTTACAATTAGAATTATATTAATAAAGAATATTTTAAAGAGTATAGAATTTTTTTAAAATAAGAGGAAGCCATTAAGTGTTTTACCATCAATGTGCTACCATAAAACTCGATAATAGGGTTTCATCATGTTCCTCAACCGCCTCACTTTATCGAATTTTTTTAGTTTTGTTAGTAGGAACTTTCTCAAAAATGGTTCTGTTTTGTTCTAATGATAACGCTCGTTATATACTTATTAGCAAGGGCCCCATTAAAGCCGGCCGGTTAGAGGCAAAGCTAAGATTTATTTTGGTACTGGTATCGATTTCCATTCTAGGCCTTGGTTTAAGCGAAAAAAATTAAGTCAAGTATGCTAGCCATCTATCCGCTACTTTCTATGACATATAATTGACAGTTGGATGTATGACAGCCTGAAAAGTAGGCATTACTTTACTTTTTCAGTGCATGAATGTCGGTTTACATTTCTATTAACACATTTTTTCTAAGAAGCTTAAGCATGGTTCTGAGGAACGGATGATGTTTTTGCTCTTCTTTAAAGTTTCGTTTCAGTTGATTGTACGATTCGCATCTTTGTTATAATTAAGGAAGTGAGCTGTCTAACCAATGTCCGGGTTGAAAGAATTCATTAAATTGCAAAGAATTTATAAATTGGAAAAAGTGCCAAATACTGTTTTCTGACTCAGAAGGGACTCAGGGAAGGGATCAGCTCAGTGGTTAGCGTATGCTGGATTCCAATGATCCCGGGTTCGAATCCTTTAAGGGCTGGTGGCCCTTAGAGTTTCTCTTCTAATCAATATCTCTCTTAGACTCACCATTTCATCATAGACCTATCACTTTGGTTTGAAACATGTTTTTCAGGATAAATTAATATTCATATTTTTTTTTCTTAATCTTTTTATTCTGGGAGAGCCGTAACATTATTTATAGTTCTTCGAAAATATCCTCGTTTTGTTGTATTGTACTTATATAACATTGAAGCCAAATTCATTTTTAGAGAGACGTTTAAGTGGTCACCAGATTTTTTGTTTTATTCTTTACAAAATACTATTTGTTACAGTGTACTAGTATGTTTTAACTTTTGGCACGTGCATGAATTGTGTGCGTAGATGTTGGCTTCGAAAGACTGGATACTAAGTTTCGAGCCCAGTAATTTGTCATAAAACTTCCCCAGATTTCTGTAGCCTTCCCTGAGGATGTTTTACTGTGTCTGCCATATTTACTAATCCATGTAACTAACACATATGTCTTTCTCTTACTACAAATCCTAAATGTTCTAATATTTAAATTTTTTTCTTTAAACATTTATAAAATGCTGGTTGGCTACAATATTATTATGGGCTCTGTATAACATAAAAGGTACTTAAAGGCGAGGCGTAAACATGCTAACTTCTCCAGAACCTATCTAAAATAAGAGGTAGGGATGTTTGGCAATGGCCAATGAAAATTTTCAGTAAAAAAATTCTTTTATTGATGCTCAACGATTGGTGCTTTTCGTCAAGGGTTTCTGGTAATTGATAAGTGAGCAACAAATGTTACGAGATACGAGTTACAATAAGCAAATAAAAAAAATTAATATATATATATATATATATATATATATATATATGTATATATATATATTTTGTATGTAAGACGCGACAACATCTGCGGCTATTAGCGCCCGGAGCTTTTTTCAGTGCTCTGCCGGCCTCCGGACAGTGTTCTCTTGTTACAGACAACACTGTCCATCACCGGACAGTGAACTGTAAGAAGCTCCTAGGAAGAGAATGTGTTAAGGGTCCGCAGCTAGATTCGAATCTGGGATCACCGCGTGGGAATCCCCAGTATTCGCTAACCCCTCAGCCAAACTCTTCCCTTATTTTATTATTATTATTATTCTTATTACTATTATTATAGAAAATAATAATAATAATATTAAGAATAATCAGTACTAGAATAATAGTTATAATAAGAATAAGAGTAATAAGAACAACAATAATAGTAATAATAAGAATAAGAATAATAATAACAATAATAAGAATAATAATAATAAGAACAAGAATAGTAGTAATAAGAATAATAAGAACAAGAATAATAGTAATAATCCCTTATAATCCAGGCTAGGTCCGGAAGTAGGGGGGTGTTTTAGCCGGTAGGCCGCGAGGGAGTCCGGCACAATGTGCGTAAGTTGCATTTCACCCCCTCAAAAAAAAAAAATTATTATTATTATTATTATTATTATTATTATTCTTGTTCTTATTATTCTTATTACTACTATTCTTGTTCTTATTATTATTCTTATACTCATTATTACTATTATTCTTGTTCTTATTATTATTATTATTTTCTAATATGCTCTTCAAATGATCTTTTCCTAATAACAGTTTTAAATTTAAGTGATGGCATACGAGTATACAAACTTTAAAGAACATTGCTATTGTCATTTCCGATTAGATGCCAAGAAAGCTAAAGAATTTTTTTTTACCAAGTCATACTCAATACAGATTTTCTTCAAATAGGTCTTCTGGTTTCTAATGAAATTCCTTTGAATATTGTACATGAGTTTAGAATTGTGCGATACACCAACATGAATTTCACACACCGGGACCCTCCTAAAATAAATTTAAATGGAAAATTGTATCAAACGTGTAATAAAACTTTGTTGTTGTAGTTTTTTTTAAAGGTAAAGCATCACAAAGTCTGCTAGTTGGTTTTCGAAAAATACTTAAATCTTCGCCCTTAAGATTATACAATTTTCTTCCAACATTTTAACTAAACATTTATTCGCAAATATCAGGTGATAAGGATCTTACGTAATACATAAGTCCTTTAGTGGGTGACCAAAACTGCCATTTAATACATGTTACCTGGAATAATGTTACAAGAAGTAGACTTGTCGTGAATGATCGAGCAGATTTGAAGGTACTCGTGGAGAGGTGGTTGAGTTGGAGAACTAATTGTCTCACTGATTTGGTTATTCGTAATGATTATTGATGTACCCGCCTGCTTGCTAAGTATGTTACCTTGAAGGTGAGGTTGACAGCAAATAGTGTATCCCTTCTAATTCTCCTCTCGCTAGACTGAGTCCTCACGATGTGGTGACGCTCAGACCAATTAAAAAAACGTAATTTTTCCATATTAACGAGATCTCAAACGTTTACGATATCCGATTAAAACTATAAATTTGTAAGATGCAAATCTTCCTTTCGTGTTTGAGAATTTAAAAATCTTGTGTGAAACACCAACGAAGTTTTTTTACCATAATTCTTAAAGAGCCAGTTTTGGAATATCCTAAATAAGTTTGATTTTTAATAATATTATGGAACAGTCCGAAAGTATGATTTTATTTTAGTGTAAACGCTATGTCCACCATTCTGGGAAAAATATTTAAAATAAAGGTGGCTGGTTAAGGGAGAAACTATCAGCAAACCCAAGTTTAATATGTATCGTTTAAAGCATTGTTCGTAAAAGAAACAAAAAGTCAAATTCTATTCTGTAAAGTGTACGTACGTTTTCAGATTACTGTTCACACAAACATATTCAGATCAAACAATTTTATATTCAGGTGGGCGATTAAATCAAGAATTCTAATGAAAAGACAATTTTGAAAAATTGACACTTACATATATACTTTTTTAATTAATTTGATTGAATATCTTAATATGTAAAAAAAATGGAGATTACTCGAAACTTTTGATTTTGCATCCTTGATATCCTTGTCGTTTGAGATTCACAAAAGTTTCGTCCAAAATCCTCTACCTGAAAAGCAGGTTTACTGAAGTCATTTTTCTGATTTACCCGGTTTTCTCGAAAAGAGTTGTCTATGACATGTAAGTCTATCACTTTTATTTAATATTTTTTTACGAGGAAAATTGATTTCCTTTGGGGGAAGAAGTTCTCTAGAAATAAAAAAACAAACCCTCTGAGGAATTACGGCAGAAAAACTTTAGCATTCTGCAAAAATATCCCTTAAATTCCAAATGTTTTATGAAATAAAAAGATAATTTTACATTTGTTTCTTAGCTTTTAACAATTTTTTTTTCTTAAAAAAAACTCCTCATTATGTTTTGTTAAACTTGGAATAACAACTGTTTATACAACAGTCAATAACTTATATTGTTTTTCTGGAAAAATCAGATCAAGGGTGATTATGAAATCTTATCGTTTTAATTCACTTCTTTGTGGTGGGTAGAATAACCTGTCAAGTTCGCTTCCCTGCAATTTTTATTAACCCTCTAACACTCTTGTTTTTTAAGGCTGAACTAAACATTCAAGTTAATTCAATGTCAGAATAAAAATTAAAATATTGAATTTAATCTTAAATTAAAGGGTAATTATTTCGTAAGAGTAAGTATGTGTATTTCGAATAACAGGGCACGTATTTTTTAAATAGCAATACAAGTTCCAAAGTCTACAAAAAAGAATCTTCCCTCTTTCAGAAAGAAGAGGTTTTCAAAAATTCTCTGCAACTATCATAATAATCTTAACTGGCAGATTTTCTATTATACTAATTACTTTGCCAGATAATAACTAGAAAATTCGACCCAGAACCGGTTACCAATGTAATCATGTTGAATATGAAAGGTTTATAAAAGAAATTAAAGGCGCCACGGTAGCCGAGCGGGTTAAGAGGCTAGACCTGCAAAGCTAATATGCATTGTGGTACTGGGTTCGATTCCCGGTCTTGGCCTTAGATTTTATTTTATGGTTAATAAAAGAAATTTACAGTAAAGTATGTTGCTAGTCGCCTCCGTCTAGAACACTTAGTAAATGGTAGTTGGACGTAAAGCCCGCCTGAAAAAATAGGGATTACTTTACTTTTTTTTCCATGTTGAATACGAATTTCATGTGCCCAAAAAAGAACTGTGAATGGATTAGTGCGGACAGCAGACGAAAAGGAAGTGTACGGTTTACAGATAGTTCTGTGATGGCCGGCTGCATGGGCCCCCGGATCTGTGGATTGAATCCAGAGATATTCAATAAAAATCAAAAAAGTTTTTGTTTTTTTTAATCAAAAGGTAGTCACTTAGCGATATGCCAGGCTCCGTCATCAAAAGTTGTGGAAATCATGAGTTGTGAGGAACTTATTTATTTCCAAATAAATTATTATTTCCAACAACCAGGCTTTTGCAGCCTTTCATTGTACGGTTGTAGGAAGTTCCTGAAACAGCTTTCCTAATGCTGGGTCTTGCTGATGTATTGGGTTGTGTATATACACGTAACGTAACAGTTTTAGCTACGTGCAGAACATTTTGTGGTGCCTTTTTTTATTGGAGATTTAATTTGTTCAATTATACAGTTTACGACTTTTGCGACTTATGTTTTTTGACATCACTAACTTTTTTTGAATTTTTCACTCCCTACACAAACGAACCATGTCTCTTGTTAGGTTAAGGAGAGGTGGTTTGACCATGTTACGGATCACGACAATATATAATCAAAGAGCCCTTAAAATCTAGTCTTTTCATCTCATACAAGCCCTTAAAACCGCTATACTTGCAACAAGAGAAATAAAGATGCCTTGTTTTTTTCTACTCAGGCAGTGGTCTATTGTCTTTTGATTTTGATTTTTTTTCGGAGATGGTTTTAAGGGGGATTTCTGGGACATGTCACTTCCCGCAAAAGTTTTATTGTTTTGGCAACATTTAGTAAAAATTCGAAGTTTGAAAAACCCATGAGTTGTATAGCGGAATAAAATTAAGTCAATGGCGTACGGTTTTATAACTTTTTTTTTTTAGATTTTACCATATGAACTTGTTTTGATTTGTAATTTCTCGTGTGTATATTTTTGCCGTCTAATTTGACTGTATCCTCTTTGCTGTTGCAGACATGTGAACAGATTGTCTGGGACTCAATCCAGGCGATGACCTTCTCAGCCCAGTCCACCAACACTGGGACCTAGATCAAGCACATCTTGACTTTATTTGGTGAGATTATTCACTTATTGTCTATTTGTAATTGTATTTAAGTTAGAGAAGCATAAGACGTAGCTTAGTAATACAGTCAAAATTCTCGAAAGTGGCTCTCAAATGCTTTTCTTTAAATTTTGTATACATCTAAGTAAGATTCTCCTAAACTATTTCTATAATTTATACGATTGATTTGCGATTAGTCTACAATCTTGGTTCAGGTAGTAACCGAACTTTTTGGATTACACGGCAATTAAGATCTTTTGATGCATACAGTTGGCAGAAATAACGCAGTCAAAATCTCCTTTGGAGTAACCAAATGTTTCAGATTTTTAAAAAATTATGCTGTAAATAATTGCGCATGTAAACATCAGCATAATTATAAAAATAAGATAGTGACGTATATTATGATACATGTAGATAGTAATAAATGTTCCCCTAGTTGGGTCGCAATTGGGTTTCTAATAATTCAAACAATTTTTTTTTTTTTTTTTAAAGAGCAATAATAATGTGTTCTCGCTATTATTAAAATGTTCGCCTTCAGTTAATCGATTTTTTTATTTATACTGATAGACGGGATCTTTGAAAGTAGCAATTTTTAATTAATATCAAAGTAGAAAAAACTTTTTTGACAAACAGAAGATCACATTCTAAAATACAAGGCAGTAACCAACAGTGTACAATGACACTAATGTACTGGCCGAAGTAACTAGCCTACATATCTAAATCAAAGTAATGCCGCACTCATCGCTCTCCCAAATGTAATTCGTGCAATTCTTATTTAATGTTTACATCTAAAATCGTCGTACACAAAGTCAGACTTAGCACCATCAGATTATCATTTGTTCTATAACCTTCGGGGATGGAGATTTTGAAAATGTAGAGATTCTCAGCTGCAGTTCAAGAATTTTTTCCCTCTTAAATCTACATGCTTATGCGGCATGGAATCCGACTGCTCGTCGAAAGTGGATATCCACGTAAGAAAATAAAGGGAGGTTATATTTTAGTTATTAGCATTAATTTATTATTATTAATATTTCTTTTTTATTCCCCAGAATTCAGATATTAGCCTAAGTATTGGTAGAATACAAGTTCGAAATCAATTACTTAAAAGTGCTATTTTACATTATAGTTTTCTCGAGATTTTCATTGCCTTGCATGATTTACTAATTGTGTATCTGTATGTTTGCAGGTGTTGTAAGATGAGGAGTGGGAGGGCGACGGGGTGTGGGAGCGGGATGCGATGGCCGTCCCAATGAGGGAGACGTCCTCGGGCCAGGCTACACAACCAGCGCAGACAACGACGGCTGCCAACTTTGTCGAGTATGATGACAACGAATGGGACGTAGGGATAGGTGATCTGATTATTGACCTTGATGCGGATATAGAGAAAACAGGAGTTGGTGACGGGAGTGGAGCCGGTGGTGGGATGGCCGCGCCCAAGCCAGCCCAGGCCAAGATGCACTCGCCGGCCGTCGAGCACCAGGCCACTGTCGATAAGGTGAGCACACATGCTTCTGGAATCTAGTTCCCTACACACGTCAGAAACCCGTGTGATCCGAGATTAGGTATCTCGGTAAGCTTAGTAACTATTTACAATCTTTTAAAGGAGAGATAGTCCTAGCAATAATTTATGCCGATAAGATCTTTAAGATGGCAGATACAATGTGGTATCTTTCTGCTAGCTGTTGGCTCACTCGCAGATACTTGACTTCTTATTAAACTAATAGAAACTCAACTCTCCAGTTCCAACTATTAAATTTTCTCATCGCTAAGAACGTGTGTCATAGACATGAAACAAGCAGTAGACGGATCGGAGCTAATCTTGGACCAAAGCGGGGGTAAAAAAAGTCCAATGTTATCAAGTTTTTCAACTTTTTTTTTAAATGTTGAGGCTGATGTTATCTGGAAACAGAAAAGTTGTTTGCGATTTTGATTATTGCTTCATAGTTTCATAAAATTCTCGATCTTCTCGTCAAGTGTTAGTTTTCTTTGTGAAAGAGCGGATGTCAGTTGGATTTATTCCCTTTTGTGAAATTAGCAACTATTCATTTTGGTGGCGGCCACTTTTAAGGGCAAGTCCATGCGCTACTATCTTATTCTGGTTTTACCTATTAAGGCACAGAAGTTAACTGTTACCCCGGCTCGCCCCTTAACGGTAACAAAATCTTTTTTTTGTTTTTTCCGCTGGTTATAGCGACGTCCCTCTTGCTTACAGTTCCAACACAGATCTTTTGGGGGAGATTTCGACTGATGACCCCCGGTCTGGTCAAGGACCCTTTCTCGGGTCGGGCGGGTGTCAATTCAGCCAGGTTTGGTTTAATTGGTTTGCTTGATTTCAATATTAATTAATATTAACTTAGTTTGCTCTCGGGACAATACTTCAAGAGGGAGGTGGCTGATAATTGTTACTCTCCACTTTCCATGCTCATAATCACTTTACCACAATCAATTTACTCAGCATCCGTCGAAAAATCAGTTTTCTTTAAAAAACAATTGGTATTTAGGGTGAGGTTTCGTAATATGTGCATATAGAGATGACAAAATCAGTAATAGATTAATTTTTTCCTTAAGTTCAAGATCTAATTGCTTCTTCTACCTGTTCAAGGTAATCTAAAGGAAGAAACATAGAGCGGAAGACAGAATTTGATTATGTTCAATCTAAACCAGTCCAAAGGCTGACCTTCTAGCAATAAAGACATGCAGTGCAACAGATCTTCATGGAAAATCGGACAGTCAGACAAACCTCTTTCAGACCAATAAGAAATTCATCTGCCGTTAAGGAGTATCATTTCGGAATGTTAAATCCCATTTGTGAATAATTACTGCCAAACTAATAGTATTAATTACATGGGGTACTTAACAGAATTTTAATGTCCTCTTCAGCGGTGAGATGTGCCCTTCAAATACGCATTTCATCAACGGTACCTTCTACCATAATTTGTATTCCTGGTACACTCCATTAGCGCTGGTTTTTCTGTCGATAAATCTAAGAGGTCGCACTTGAGTCGTGAAGACAATTGAGAAATAAAAGCAAAAAATGAAATAAAAAATAAAGAGGATGAAAATAGCAATTCATTAAACAAAAAAAAAATCCACATAAATAAATTATCCTATTATTTAGCTTAAAGCTAAATACAAAAAAAAATTACTGGAATCAATTACTATAAAAATAAAAGTATTATAGGAGACCTTAAAAATAGAAACTTGAAGAAAATTGAAGTATTCCCAAGGTAATGAACTAGTGACAACATACGTTAGTTTTTTTTTTTTTTTTAATTGCAGCAACCAAAATCAGAAATAAATAAACAAAAGTAACCATGGAAAGACAGTCATCAAGACAAGAAATAACCTTTGAATGTAAAGCAACCTCCGAAAGAAAAATTTAAATAATCAAATGCAATTAAATTTTAATAATTAGTTGAAAATAGTTCATTTTATCGGTTAGGCCCTTAGTCATTTCTTTCTGCTGAATGGTGTGGTTTCTCGCCCTAAAATCCACGAACATTATCCCCACAGTTGGCCGCACTCGCGCATTTTCTCGCATGCTTGTCATTAGTAAAGATGTCCACACTTCTTTTATGCTTTTTAAAGCTAACAATTAATCCGATGTTCAATATCAGATTGTATTCGAGAGTTTCGAAGTCTGTTTGAAGTAAGAATTTTTTTAATATATCAAATTGGTTAATTGTTGACAAACCATAGGGAGTGGGGATAAAAATGTAGCTCCACTATAACTATTTTGTGCGCATGGGCTATTTTATATTATGACGTTTTTCTTTCCTTATTGGTTGAAGTTAATCATATTTTTGGCATTTCATTTCTTAAATTCTTTTATTCCATGTAAGATTGTGCTCCTCAGCTTCCGCTCACAATTAATTCATAACTTCTCATTTCTACACACTTAACAATCCTTAATCAGCCATGTATTCTGGGTGTCAGTTAGATGTAAGTAATTGTTTTTACTCTGTTTATTTTCTTTACAATTATTTACTTTTTAAAGTATTTAACTTACATATAAAATGGTCAAAAATGGTTCAATCTTACTTAACTTTTCTCTTTTTTAACAAAAAATCATTCAGAACCGGGGAGTATAGCAATTAATAACATTAATAATAATGATAATAGTATTTTTAGGAAAGAGATTACCTCAATAGTAGGTACTAGTTGGATTAGTCCGATGTTCGCGCCCAGTTGGCTACCGCTCGTAGATTTTCTCCTCCTAGGTAAAAAGATTGCGTGGGACAAGAGAACATTGTCTGTCCGGAGGCAGGTAGGCACTGAGAAAAGGCTCCGGGCACTAACGGTTTTAATGGTGTTACGCCGTAAATTAGGTAGTAATAATATTAATAACACTAAACGTCGGCCCCTTATAAAGGCGCTTACGAACAGATAATACAATTTTACTCACGTCCATCGATTGATGTCAAAACCAATTCGCATACGTCTATTGTATGAAAACTATATTATATTTAATTCTAGACTTTTAGAAGTTAAGCTAATATAGTATATTTTAATCGTACTCCTCAAATAGTCTGTTTAATGGTAGATCTTGTTTAGAAAATCACTGTACTTTACCATATGTTAATATTTTTACATCTGTCTCATCTTAAAAAAAAAAAATAGTGTGCAGCTATCTGGTGAAGTAAAGTCGAAGTGCAAGGTGTTCTTGTTCAGTTAATTGCCTGTGGTTTTTTAAATATTTTAATCTATTAGCAGCGATATAGAACTTAGGGGAAAAAAGGTTTTAGAGAAAATTTGACCAGAATTTTGAGTGTATTATTGATAGGTTGTTTGCTAAAGACTGCGATGTAATCAATGTATTTTAATCTTAATTCTTGTTTGAGAAAAGTCATATGAGTAACTTTAATTACCCTCCGAGGTGATCCTTGAGACGCCAAACTGGCGTCATTAGAATGGTTGTTGTAAGCATTCTGCATTGTAAACAAGAGTAAACAAACACTGCTGGGAACTGGATGCTGATAGAAATAAACAAGGAGCGACATTGTTGCAAACTTGTTAAATTGGCTTCTAAATTATTATAGCTTTTTATTTTACAATTTTTTATTGTTAATTTAATTTTTTTGTTTACTCATAAGTAATATTTGTGTAATATATATATATATCATCTGGGGAAAGCAACAAGGTCTTTTTCAACTATTTATTGCGTTCTTAAATTATTTTGTCTTATTTTTCTGCAACAGTTTTTTAATATATGTATTTGTTTGTTGATAAGTAATTTTCCAGGGTGGTGTGCAGAAAAAGCGACACAAAAGTTTTGTCACCATTTATCGTGTTCATAGATAATGTCTTCTATTAAAGTCATTCTATTGAAGACTTTAGATTTTCTTGTAGTTAGTCCTATCAAAAGCAATTTAAATTTATGCTTGGAGTTGGTCGGCTGGAGCAATATTGTTGATAGTTCGGTTCCTATGTAGATAATAGAAAAATCCGGGGGCACTACGGACGTGGAAGCGATTAGCTTGTCTTATTAGGGCGCATAGTGCGTACAGTTTGTAAAGATTAAGCTCTTCAGTCTCATTTTAGTAATTTCGATAATGAAATAATTTATCATTTCGATGGGAAATAATAGTCGTACAGTATAAATGAATGTGTTGGTGATCTGTAGGATGAAGTGGTCTGATTAAGATAAAGGCCTTAATACCAATATTATTGACTTTTTCTGTTCTTTCATCGAAATTATTTGTACAAACGAGAAAGCTCCGGCTCCTCGCTAGAGAAAGAATGAAAAATTGTTCTTAAATAGCCAAAAGAATTAAAAAGGCAATGAGAACACGGATCATCAAGCGAAAGAGGATAGTACCTTGCTGCCATGTGGAGTTAACATGTCGTACTTATTTGAACACTGCTTCCCGATTGATAGAGAATTATAAATGGCGCAATGAAAGCAAACAGTTGGAACACCTTCTGCAGGAATCGTTGCAAAAAAACCATATGTTGAATAGTAGCGACGGCCGGCCAATTTCTGACTTGGTTTCGGACGTGATGCTTGCTGAATTATCTATACTGCATTTGTGATCACCGATTTGTCCATTATTTGAAAAGGGAGTTATGGATGGTTGATATCAGTGGTTTGCCCGAACTCGGCGAAGTACGATTGGAGATAATTTTAGTATTTATAACTGATAAGCTCAATTATATACGACTTCTAGAAAAGCCTGCATTAGAAATCCTCCATTTCCGCGGTAAATAACCCTTTAGTACAAGCTGAAGTCAGGCCATGAGCTTTCGTGTATGGATTGTGTAGGACTGCTTCTCTCGGCCCATTTCATAATCTGTGAGCAATACTATTGAGGTATTGTCAAGCAAAGCTCTTATGAGGTTCGCACGGAGTTTGACGACAAATGTTGACCTTTTGCATGAACAATGGGACACCGATGAGAAGGCGGTCGACCACATGCCTAAAAATTAATAAATAATTGCGAACTTGTTTTGTTTTAGGGGTTGAAAATGAAAATCAAACGAACCAAACCTGGAACTAAACACGAGATTGTCAAAAGTGGTGAAAATGGGGAACGACAGACAGGAGGTCACGGTGGGGCCAAGAGAGGTTCCTCCTCACATCGGCGCGAGAAAAAGCACAGCGGGAGCGGAACTGGAAATGAAAAAACAGTGACGAGTGGCACGTCAACGGCGAGCAGCAACGTGAGCAGTAATGGCAAGGAAGGTGTGAACGGCTTGGTCAGGGTGGTCACGTATCCAGTGAGCGGCTCGACACAACAGCAGTCTGCACCGGCTGTACAGACTGCCGAGCAACCCCACCAACTTCTCGTAAGTAATCGGGCTGGGCTTCCTATTACCGCCCGCCAGAGTAAGTATTGTGATCGTGAAGTATCTGGGTCTGCTTATACAAGAAAAGCACCTATGCCAAAAGAGGCCCATAGTACCACCGAACACACTCACAACATTCCTGTGAGTCATTCAGGAATGCGGGAGCTGAGGCGTGCGAGGTCCCTCTAACCAAGGCACCAAACTGTTAGGAATCACTGGCGGGCATAATGCTCGCACCTCCAAGGATATTAAGCAGGGTTTCGCCGTATATGGCCACATTCTCTACTACGTGCTGGCTACAACTTGTTCTATGAAGAGGTTTCCTTAGTAAACCACATTTTGAGATCGAAGCAGAGATTCTTACTTACTCAACTTCTATTCTGCCAACAGATGGGTTGACGGAAGCTAGTTCACATCATCAGTTACCGGCTACCAAGGTGTCGATCTCCTCAAAATTTAAAGTTGATTTCCTAACTTATTCAAAGATCTAAATGTTCTATTCCTTGTAGAGAGATTCTACAGAGGGACTTGACCCCCTGAAGTAACTCAATCCTCAAGACTTTCTCTGGCATTCTTAGCAGTTCACTAGCCCAGCAGATATTAACATAGGTTGAGTGTTTGGAGAACATATTCGAAATTTTGGGAAATGAAAAAGCTTGAGAGGATGGCCAAATCAGGCGCCTCTTCTCTCTAGCATATTGGACATTAGTGTCCTATTTTTCTCACGGTATCCGTTTATTATGAATGAGCTGGGAGAGTTTTTCTCGGCTATTAATAGAGGGTTGCTGATTGGATTAATGGTCTAAAATAGTTAAAGGGAATTCCAACCTGCTGGCCAAATTTCTTACAAATAGTTCAATGGATAGGAGATGTTTCCTTAAAAAGCCATGTCCCGTGGGTAGGGCATCAATTTTCCTTAACTCGATTTTCGACCTGTCGAGGGGGTAGGTTGTGCGAGTCTTTTCAGGAACCTACAGGAAAATATTCATCTTCCCGACATCAGGTGTAGCCCTGCGGCAAATGTAAAAAACGAATTCAGTTCTGCTCGTGCTCAAGAGAGCGTGGTTAAAATTCACATGTGGTATGAATTTAGATTCGAATTGAATTTCTCTCTGAATTTAGATTCGAAGTTCATCGGGAAATCAGGTTCATCAAATCCACCTTTTTTTTCAAGTTCCTGTTGCTTTTCTCATACCATACGAGAAGCAGGTTTTAGATGATAATTAGTTGCCATGCAGTTGTCCGAAATTCACTGTGCCTCCAAGGCAGTCGTGAAAGAAGAGCTTAAAACCAAACATGAAGTACCCAAACATAAAGCATTGATTGTAACTTCACTCTCATTGTTTTAGCTGTTATTCCACTCATAGTCTCACTAATAATTTACGTTGTGATTTCAGCAGCCAACGCAAGCTCAACCAAAGAAGAGTAAGTCAACAGGAGTGGTAGCAAGTGGCAGCACGACCAGTAGCGGGCCGAGCGGTGCCCCGGTAGCAGCCAGCACCAGTGCTCCGGCGGCTGGGGTTAGTACGCCCCTCGGCCCGCCCCCATTGTTAGTGGGGGCAATAGTGCCAAGTTCGCCGCCCCCACCGTTGCACCCTGCGCCAGGGCTAGCTCCTGTGCAGGCGGTGCAGACCGGTCAATCGGTGGCCGCGCAGGTCACTAGCTCGAGCACTGCTAGCCTGGGCGTCTCCGCGCCCGCACAATCTCCGCAGCCCGACACTACAGCGCCTCCTCCAACGCTTCCACTACAGTCTAAGGCGAGTTGTGTTTTTTTTTTTTAAGAGTGCCATGATTATGCTTTGGGCGACCTAGAGCTTTGTCGGTCGCAAAGTTCTTTCATTTTGAGGATATTGTCTATCTACCAGGCTTCTGTATAGTGGAACAAGCAGTCTCGAACCTGACTTCTCCAACAAGAAAATTGGAATAATATTAAAATTATTTAAAATTTAATAAAATAAGACGATTTTACTGCAGTCGAGATCTCGGTTGTGTGGAGCTCGAATGCGACTTTACTGATTCGATTTTCTTGAAAATGACTGCAATGATTTTCAATTAAATTCGTTTCGGTTTATCTCTTTTATTTGAAAATTATTTCCAAGAAAATATTTAAGAAAAATTTTTAATTGCAACCAAAAACTGCATATGTTCAAACTAAATGCCACATCAGAACAATGTACGATTATGTAAGCTATATAATATTAAGGGAGGTTAAAGCACCGTAGAATTTTAATTTAAATTAATTTTTTAATAGGAAGTGCGGCTACAGAATAATGTATCATGGATATATATATATATTTTTTTTAAGAAGCTTTTAAGATATGTATTAAACTGATAAGTGCTGGTTTTTTGTGGGTTAAAAAAGAATCATTTAAGTTCAAACTTTTAAAAATTGTTCAAGGGGGAATAGCTGGAAAAAAGAAGATAACATGGTTTGTTTTCACTCAATAACTAGTAGGCTTCAAGGAAAGATTCAACTACATATATACTAATTTTTTTTAGATACCCATTTATTAGGATTCTTTCTTTTACAGGAACTGGTGGATGTATGCGTTGGTACAAGTGTAGGCACGATAACAGAACCGGACTGCTTGGGCCCTTGTGAACCCGGTACTTCCGTTACTTTGGAGGGTATTGTCTGGCATGAGACGGAAGGTTAGTACCTACACAATATCTTCATTTGCTTCAGACATTAAACGTGTGAGGTTGGACTTGCACTCAAATCTGATATAAAAAAATAATAATAATTGTTTAATGTATGTTGGTGTATGCATTTTTTTTAAAAAAAACCTTGTGCATTAATAGTTTGATGCCTTGTATTACAATCAATCTAAGTTTAATGGTGTGCTACTCTTTACTGAACAAATATTTTGTAGATGATAATGGCCATCATAGTAGGTAACTGTGACAACTAATAAATTCTAAATATATTATTTAAAATTTAAAGCAGTAAAAATGATATTAAAAGATATAATATTTATAAAATTTGAATGAAACTCATAAGCTTTTTCAAACGTTTCTAACTGGGAGTAAGGGTGAAGTGTTGGGTACCTTTTGTCGTTTAATCAACCCTTATACTTAACTTTTTAAACTGTAAGTTTTTGTTAATCTTCGTTCCTTAAACATAGGCCTACGACTAATATTTGTTTCTGTTTTTACTCTTGTTGCAGGTGTACTAGTGGTGAATGTGACTTGGCGGGGCAAAACGTATGTGGGTACCCTGCTGGACTGCACGAAACATGATTGGGCACCACCCAGGTACCATAATAGCCTTGCTTTTGTGGGGAGCAGTTATGTTTCACCTTTAGAAATTCTTTTAGCTCACTTCCCACTTACTTGAGAACTTTTAGACCTTCAGGATTGATCTGAGGTTATATCCAACGGCTTGCAGGCTTAGTTTTCTTTTTACTTTTGGCACCAGTTTTAATTTCAACTTCATAAGTAAGTCGTCGTAGGAGTGTTTTGGGATGAACGTTGATTTGAAATGGAGATGGCTACATTTCTTAAAACATTAATTAATATCTGTGAGCTCAGTGAAATAATAGTACCTTTAAATTATTAATAATTGGAAGACCTACACTAGTAGAAGAACTTTTGAATTACTGCGGAACACATTACTCCAATCTCCAATTTTACTAGCAGTGAACTTACAAGATTCTCTTAGCCTATTTTTAATATATATTTTAATTTTTAATATTAAATATTTCATATTATTTGAGATACTCCCTACCTAGGTATGAAACAGTTTGGGCTTATTTCACTCTGTATTCGAGGTGATCCAAATACCACGTAACATGAGATTTCTCGTAAACATTGAAAGTGTTCTTTAAAAAAAGAGAAATTGTGATGTGGCCAATATATGTGAAAGTATGAGAATCTTGTGAAAATTTGCCATTACAGTCCAATGTTACACTCAATTAACGATGAAAACTGGGTCACTTTGGTAAACTAATACACCAGCTTGTTTGAGTATGGGCCAGAGTATGGTAAGGGGGGAATTGGTTTTAGATGCCATCTGGAATTATTTAAAACAGCTAATCGAAATTATCACTTTACTGAAGATCTGTGGCAGAACAAATATGACTTCTTTCTAACAGATGTCGATTCTAGTCTGCTTGCTTATCGAATTAAATATGCTAATACAAAGAATTAAAGGCTGATAGCGGTTGCCATATTTAGTATGAGATATCTATTTAAAGAGTAAGCAGCTATTATTTTTCTTAATCCTAGTAACAAAAATCATTGCGATCTAGGCGAATTTTCTTTATGAGCTTACAACTGAGTTTAAAAAAGTTTTTGAAAATGGACTGTGTGTATGAGATTGTGAATTAGCATGAAAAACAACATCGCAGGAGTTTAAACTCATTTTGTTTGGATAGACCAGTGGGAACCTAATAGAAAGTTAGCGGTCAGAATCCCTGTACCACTTTACTGATTGGTTATTTCACTTTCGTGAGCATTTACTAGAAAAATACTCCAACGATTCTCTTAACTTTGAAAAACAATAGGAATGGTTCTGGATCAAGGACATTGTGTTCCACACATACTTTCAGTCATTAAACATTGGTCGTAGGAACACTATTTTGTTAATTTTTGCTCTTATGAGACAAAACAAAGATGTTTTTAATTATTAATAGAAAGAGGTATTAACGAAGAATATTAATGCAGACAAAAAATGGACTCACCAATCCAAAACGTAAATCCACTTGAAAGAAACTTATTTCAACATCGCCAATGCAACTTTCTTGGTGTGAACGTTATGATCTGTTATCTAAAGGGACCAGAAAGATGTTACCGATTAGGCGATGGAACCTATTTAAACTATTATTGGTGCATGTTTGTTATAAACAACTAATTTGTTTGAAAGGAACAAGGAAAGTAAAACGATTAAATTAGGAAAATTACTGTACTACGTGTCGCCAGACCACATTCCGTTCATTTGGCTGGCCAATTTAGAAGACACAAACTGGGTTATAGCTGCTGTATTCGCAAGTCATTGCTCCTTCCGATTACATTTCCCCCCCTTTCTTGATGCATTGAACACTTTTTCGACTACTGCATAATTTCCGTAAGACAAACACAATTGGATAGGTAACTAACTGGTCGCATCAAGATACAAGACTTTTCCCAATCCGTTTGTTGCCTTAAAAATAGCCGAAACTAGGACAATTCGATGGATTTTTCTTTTCTTTTTTAAGTCAGTGTCTTCATTACTTTTTTGAAAATGACTCTCATGATTTAAGAAAAAAAAAAAGATTAGCAGTATACTATTATATTCAAATGGCTTGAGTATTTTGAACGGATTTAACACCTCTAATATTTAAACTGTCCGGTAGGACAGTTGTGTAAGGGTTGATCTTCCAAAACTAAACGAAAAAGCGTAACATTCAAAACACCCAACTTAGACAATTTCTTTCTCTTTTCCTATAAAAAAAAATTCCCAAATTTTCTTTAAAATATAGGAAATCCTCCTTTATAATTAAAGAGAGGAACTAAATTGTTGCTAAAATTACGAATTTGAAGAAAGCTCAGTCAGTTGGCCAGTTTACTTTCTTTCAATTCTTCGTTCTATCATGCAATAATGAATAATAGTAATAAATTATCATTTATGTAATTGGCACAAATAAACTAATTTTTAAAAGATAGCCAAGTTTAATGAAAATCGTTTAATCATATGCGATTTTTATGCAACAGTTTTTTTTTTAAAGAAAGCTGTTTCATTGCTTTTTCTAAACCTAGGCACAAGCTAATCATGAGAATAAAGCTGTAATTTTTATTTAAAACTTTTTTCCTGAAGAAATATAGGCATTCTGGAGAATCTTGAGAGAGAACGGTTTAGTTTAAGTGCCATACACGGATTGGAAGGCTGAGAGTGTTCGCTACCTGACGTAGGCCCACTTAAAAACCTTCGCTCTTCTCTTCGACGACTGCTCTAAATCCTTCTTTCTTCATAGGTCCTTATCAACTCCTAATATATATATTTTTTTTAGCCAGCGCGGAACAATACATGATCAAGGACATCTTTCTCTTCTATGACACATCGAGTACGCTTGGCTTCACTCGCTGTAAATTCCCAGTGAATACAGAAGTAAAAGTGTCCCAGTTTTTTCTATGGTTGAGTGTGTTTAGGTATCCACTTCTCTGTGGCATAATATCTATAAGATGGTATACATGTATTTACGAGAAACCACATGCTACGTGGTATTTGGTTCGCCATGTACAGACAAGCGATACATTTCCAGGTTCTGTGATTCCCCCACAAGTGATATGGACGCACGAACGCCCAAAGGTCGTGGTAAACGTGGACGAAGCGCTGCAAATGCTGGCGCTTCAGACTTGTCAAATTTCACTGAAACCAGAAGCTCTGTACATAGTAAGTTACGCAGTCAGAATACTGCAGGTGGGAAAGGAAGACGAGGTCCCGGAGCAGGCAGCCCCACACCTTTTGCCACACCAAAGGTTAGTTTTACATTTATTTGTATTTACAGTAATATACAGACTCACAATATAGAATTTTATCAGCTGTGCAAGCTCAAACATTATTCTTATCAGATATTATTTAAGCTTGCTTGACTAGAAACCGTCGTTAGATCGTGTGGCTTACTAAATTTCAATAATTATTCTCCAACACATTGTGTCATGAATAATAGTAATCGTGCAGGTTTTTGTGATGTTAGGTTTTATGAGAAGTGTACATTTTGAGGCCCCCATAATTGTGAAAAAGTGATTTTTAAAACTTCATTAGGTCAGAATCGTTCAACAGGAAATGCTAATTTATTTATTGAATCGATTTTTCAGCTGATAGTGATTTTCTCAGAAAATGGCTACAACAATATTCTTTTCGGTCTGTCACTTTTATTAGAAAGATTGTTTAAGAAATATTCCATCGGTCTGTCACTTTTTTTGCTTTCTGAGGAAGAAGTGCATGCGTAGTTTTTCAATTTAGCTACCTTCTCTGGAGTGTACGGTAATCATTGGGTTATATTTTTTTACATCTCTTAAGAGTGAGTACTGCAATCGCAGTTTAATTTCTTTTATCCCTCTTAAGAAATAGTACTGAAATCGCAGTTTATTTTTATTTATACCTCTAAAAGGAGAGTTCTGTGAGGTGTTCTGGGGGCCTTAGATTCAAATCCATAAATTAATCCCTTCGTAATTGGTAGTAATGTTGACTGTGAGGGTAGTATGCACCACCGATTTCCACTTATAACCTAAAGGAGTAATTTATGATGGCTCACAATATCTAGTTCAATAGTGAAATTCACTAAAATTTGTTAGTGAAAAATAGTAAATTATCTTTTAAAAATAAGCCCTGTGAGGGCGAACACCACTTTTTATTTCTGTTTGTAGGTCGAGTCGTCACAGGGAAAAAGGAAAAGTAAAAATCACGAAGAGGAACCAAACCCAAAACGAAAAGTGGGGACCCAAAACAACAGTACGACGGCCAGTTCCAGTGCGCAGATCTCTGTGCCACCCCCTCCGGCCGCGGCACCACAAACAGCCCAAGCGACCAGCCCTCTTCCGCCGCCCGCCTTGCTTGAATGTCCGGAGCCGAACTGCTCCAAGAAGTATAAACATATTAACGGACTCAAATATCATCAGTCACACGCACACGGCTCTCCTGACGATGAAGACACCAAAGAATCGGTCACTTCCGAAGAAGAAGAGCCAGCCGAGGTGAAAAAGGAAGATCCACCGGAAATAGCACCGTCCATAATTCCAGTTGCGGTGCCACAGCCTGTAGTCCATGAGGAACAGGAGCCCCCAGAAGAAGAAATGACCATCCAAGTGCCCACACCGCCCTCACCGGTCATACAAGAAGAGCCCACCCCACAGCCGCCGGTACTCACTAAAGTACCGCAGTTTAAAGTGAAGCCAGCTTCAGCGTTAATGCCTGAAGAGAAGAAACCTGTGCCCCAATCGCCTACCAAGACACAACCTCAATCGCATAAGAAGAAAAATCGTAAATCACCATCTGCAAGTCCGCACCCCACACCGCTGGAACCGCCCGCGCTTGGCTTGGAAACATCAAGAGATGATGTACAATCGCCAGCTTATTCTGATATATCCGACGATGCGGCACCATTATTAGAGGCCGAAGTTGAAGGCAAACCAAAAACCGCTGATAAAAAAGAATCAGGACAATCGCCACAGTTGCAACATTACGGCATTTATCCTTACTACGGGCAGCCGCCGTATTTGGTACCTTCTGTGTCTGAAAAACCAAAAGAATCACCCGAAAAGACTGAAAAACCTTTGGAAAAAGAGAAGAAAGAGGGTGAATATCCACAGCAGAAGATACTATCGCAGCACTACTACCAGTATGGATACCACGTGCCCGGGTACCCTTATAACATGGAAGGATACCCGGTGGTGATCGACGAGAAAAAAGACGAGAAGTCACAACCAGAAAAGCCAGCCTTACACATTCCAAATCCACCAAAACCAAAAACTGAGACAATCACAACCGCAAAGGAGAAACACCAGAATGAAAACCATCAGATCTTAAAGGAGAGCATTGAGATGAAAAACCAAGTGAATCCGGCGTTTCTGTACCAGAGACAGAACAGTCAACAAGGCCAGGAAGACATGAGAAGGTTTTATATATATCCGGAGAGGAAGGAGGCCAAGGCGACACCGCCGCCGCAGAAAACGCATCCTTCGCCCAGTCCCAAGCACAAGGACAAGGAGGAAAAGAAGGAGGAGAAGAAACAGGAGGGCGTGAAGCCCACCATGGAAACTCAGGGACCGCCCCCACCTCCCACCTCCCAGTACGCCTATATACACCCTGGCTACATGCAGTCTCCGCATTACGGACCTTTACCCTTCGACCATTCCATGTACCGAGGAATGAACCCAATGCTGGTATCCGGCTATGCGAACTCTCCATATCTACATCCACAGTTGCACGCAGTACCACGCTATGGTCCGGAAGATTTAAGCCGGGGGCAGAGTGGTAAAGCGTTAGACCTACTACAGCACCACGCTTCTCAGTACTATCCACATCCATCGCACAAAATACACGAACTCCAAGAGCGGGCTATAAAGTCGCCCACACCGAAAGGGGGCAGTCAGAGTGGCAGTTCGCCGACGACAGCTTTACAGAGTGCGAATGCTGGAGGTGGGCCGGCTGGAGCTGTGACTGTAGGTCCAGGGGGGTCGGTGGTTCCTGTGACCTCTGCGCCGGCGGCCGCGCAGACACAGAACAAATCGGCGACCGTGGCCGAGCCCAAGGACTCCAGGTCGCCGCCCCCACAGCGCCATGTCCACACACACCACCACACGCACGTGGGGCTGGGCTACCCCATTCTCGCAGGACAGTACCCCACGCCCTACGGAGGTAAGCCACTTTAGGACTACTTTGCATACACTGAAACCTTTTGCACTCCAAACGCTCTGTATCTTTGGACAACTCCAAATTATTCTTTCTTTGATCTTGAATTAAACTTAGGATCCAGCAATTTTCGGTTAAATTAAAGCTCTCTCTCGTATATCTCTAAGTGGAAGTATTGCAAGAGTGCAGATTTGTGATTTTAAGTTCTTATCATAAAAATATTTAAGTAAAAGTTCGAAAAAGTTTTACCAGTTGGTGTTTACGTGTCGGTAAATCGTATGAAGTTCAAATTTGTTACTTGGTTTTATAAGACGGTCAATATCGTTCCAGACAGAATCAAAACCGAAAATTACCGTTTTACTGAATCGGTTTTTCAGTTTTGGAAACGGGAAATATACAAATAGTTGGCATCATAATACTCGTAAATAAGTGCTCTGTGTTCAACAGTTCCATATTAGCTACCATTTGTCTGCTTAATGTAATTTCGGTAAAATCTGCACAATTGCCATATTTCTTTTTACAGTGGTAAGAAATAATAAAGGTTATATTTTGACTGTAATATACCTTAACATATAAGAACAGTGGCACTGGCCGCCATACCATTAGAATACCCCTAAGTGTCTGGGTTAATAGTACTACTGGACATTAGTGCAAAGGGTTTACAAAAAAAAAATGACCAACTATATAGGACAAACATCAAAACGGAACCTTTCAAAATATTTAAATTTGTATCCCTAAGTAATCGTTTGTTAATATAATATTTTTTACATTTTATATAAGACGCCATCTGTAATTTTATCACTTGTACATATGTTTATATCTGAGTTTACATGATCTCACTTTTACATTTTTTTTTCTCATTATTATTATCAAATAATTTTTAAGAAAATTCTTTTCTTTTTTTTAATTCGAAACGATCAAATTTATTTAACTTTTATTTTTTGTAAATTTTAGCCAAAATTGTGTGTACAAATGTTAAAATAAGTAAAACTGAGCACAAGAGGATGTTAAGTTTGTCCTGACAATTTTATTTTATTTTTTTACAAGCTTCTCAAATAAATTCTATAAATATGGACTTATAATAAAACGTAATAAAGCTTAATGGTGTCTCAATAAATTTCTAGAAAGAATACTATTTTACTATTTCTTATCGTACTAATTAGAATTCACCCAGTAGACAGCCATATTGGGTCCAAAGCAGGAATCCTGATGTTTTCTTGGTACTGCATCATAGAGTACAAACTTGTAAGGTTCCTGGCTCTTTCAATAAATAAGATTTCAAGAGAAAGAAATTAGCGATAGAACTTTCACAATGCAAATCTCGACGAAGTAATTGCTTTATTCTCCGTTAGTGTTTTATTCTCCGGGATCATTTGAACTATAAACTTCTATTTGCAACCTGTTTCATACTTTTCAGCAATGGTATCACAAATCATTCACTGTCCCTGGGGGTCATATCTATACCCAAAAATCAGTTTAAATTTGGTGGATAACGAATTTGTATTCATCATTGGCTTGCGTTTTAGTCAAAGGTTCGCCGAATCGGTAATTTCTGGCAATAGTGCACCATGAATCTCTTGGAAAGGGACGAAACCCATCATTATCCCAAGCAAGCAACTTAAATTACCCATGAATAATATGTCTTATATTTCCTCTTTTTTTTAAACTTTCCAATATAACATATGCTTCTGTAAACAAATAATCTTTACGCCTAAAGCACTGGGGTATTTGCGTTCAGAGAGGGGAGAAAAATTAGAGAAGCTTCATCTATTCTTCGCCTCATCTTTAATTTACAAATTTTCTGAAGAAATTTATTGTGACATTCAGTACTAAGAAATTCTGGGATTCAGGTACTCTAAAGAACTTTTAGTTAAGTATAATTTTGAATTTTTAGGTACTCAACTATGTCCGACCACATTTTTGAATTTTGGACGTATTTATAGAATTATTTGATTTTTCTTACAATTATTTCCATTTTTTTTTTTTATGGTTGAACTATAATCACATACAATCAGGATGTTCTAGTTTTTATTAAATTTCAACTTCGGAAGCTCAGGGTAGGATAACAAAACACCTCTCAGCGGTAATCTCAGTTCAGTGCACTCCTTATATTTTTGGTACTTTTTAGAGTTTTAAGAAAAATATCCTGGTAGAAGAATAGGTGGGGGTTCGCACAGATAGTGGCGTGTCCTGAATGTTGAGACCTAAGGCATATACGAACTCCTCTATAGTGTTCAAATAATCTAATACATTGTTTAGCAGGTTTTAATGCATTCATAGATATTTTATTGTCTATTTATAAAATGAGTAAATTAAATTTTAATAAAAAATTTATTCTGCTGACGTTTCTTAACTACGTAGATCTACAAAGACTACTCCAGGTAGTTTGCAATTATTATAAACATCAAAAGTATGTAGTTTTTAGCTTTTTTATAAGAAAATTCTTGCACAAAAGATTTGTTTTGTACATTTGAAATTATTTTGAAATCGTGAACAGTTTTTTTGCCGAACAGAACAGAGTTGGCATAAGATTAGCAATACATGCGTAAAAAAATAAATGATTTCGTGAAATGGCGCCAATTGTTTATTTTGGAAGGAAGAACAGATGCCACAATAGCCGGGTTGCTTTTTGTTGCTATATTCGAACAAATATTATTGACCTACTTAGGAAGATAATTGCCCAGAATATGAATTCAAATTGCTTGCAGTACAGTCTTATTTTCTCTCGCCTTATAATTTGGAGAAGCCGTGTAACATTTTTAAGTTACCACTGTGTAATTCAGTGTAACTGTTTACTGGCGGCGAAAGTTGGGGTTTTTACTGAACTTTTTGTACATGTTAAAATTAAAACATTTTAATCGAAGAATGTGAAGGATAGTTTCAACTGTGAACTGTTACAAAAATGAATGTACACTGAAATTAATGACTACTCATTTCGTGCCAAAATTAATAAAATGCAAATAGGATAGAAATAAAGGCATGTCTTGCATTCTTGGAAAATACGCCACTGTATTAGTACATTCAGAATAAACACTGACTGTTTTTTTTTTCTTCTACTTTTTTCTTTTTTTCTCCAAAACAGATTATGGTCCTTCAAAGGTTTGTTGCTTAGAGTATTCTTTATTGAAGCTCTAATTTGGGTTAGCGAAGTTTTGACATTTTTAAAAACCGTACATCCTGTAAAAAATTGATTTGAATCCATATTTATTCATATTAATATTTCTGTCACTTGCATGACCTACATATACTTTAGTATTGTCCATCTTCTTACACTTAAGTACATAACTATAACTGTTGCTTTTCACTGGTATCAAGATTATTTGTGGAAATGTATTATCTGAAAGATTTGGTGACTCCTTCTAAGGAAGTAAACTTATTGTGATATTTTATTGAATGATTGATAAATTTTAATAAAAACTGGTTAGTCAAAATGATATTTTTTTTTTTTAGAATGACTTTAAAAGTTTAAAAAAAACAACAAAAAAACGCCTTACTGATACGCATTATTCAAACAATTTCGAATAATTCATCAATCGTCATTCCTACTCTGGAATTTGAAATAATTCTTTTAATCAGTTATTCAATGTTTTCACTTGAAATTTGTGCATGCACTTCTTGCAAATAAATGTTAATTACTCGCTAAAAATTGTTGGCGTTGCCGCTCCCACTCCTAGTGAATTCTTCTGTGGGTTTCTGCCAATAAACCTATTCTGTACGTTTTAAAAGTTGCGGAAGTGTGTATTGTAGATATGCAGAAAAAGGAGAAAGAAAAAGGAAATGTCTAAAAAAGGGAGTTAAAAGTTTTTAAGAAAATAAATTACATTTCCAATGATTTCTGACTTTTATTCAAACTATTATTTAAATTATTTTTACATTATGGAGGCTACGTCACGTAACCGCACTAGGTTTCGCTATTAGCCGAAGTAAGCCAACCACCTCACGTTCATCCAGCTCATAAACACGGATCACTATTTTTTCTACGATTCAAGTTATCCGTGCTTACATTCAATCTGGCATTAAATATGTTCATTTTTCTTTAACGGCTCATCATTTGGTTTCTAGAACCACTCTTAATCGCCTCCAGAAAAATAAATTTGATGAACATGTGCTAGGTGAGTGGGATCTTTTTTTTCAGCATTTAACTTAAAACCTTTTATACAATTAATACATTTTTATTAAATTTGAAAAAATAAATTGAAACTATTTTTGGCCAGTGTATTAGTTTTTAACCATTTGTAACACTTATATTCCAAAGTAATTTTTTTTAACGCGCTTTTTACATAATTTTGATCAATTCAAACTAATTTTCTAACCAGTTTTTCTAATTAATCTTTTTTTGAAACATTTTATTCCTAAATTTTGGATAATTTGAAAAATTCGGTTTCATGTCAGCAAAGAGCATTCGAATCTCGAATAAAAACCAGTTAAGTATTTGTGAGATGAATGGATCAAAACTGTCAAATAAAATGAGGAAAGAAGTGTTAAAATAATAATAATAATATAATATAATATAAAAGATATGAGGTGGAAATTGTTCAAAAAGAAAGTACTGGCTTTTAAGCAAAGAACTTCCAAAAAAATGTAGTTACCCGAGTAGGTTGGAATCCAAGTTCATTATGCTAAGGGTTTAGTGTTAGCGTGGAGTCGGTTGTTATTTTCAGTGGAAGTGCCTTCCTCTGTCGTTGCACAATCCTCTGAACCTTTCTTGGGCTGCACGATGACTATCGTATCGGTAACTTGTGCATTTCTTTCAATAGCACAACAATAAAGGGAAAAACAATAAACAAAGATATGAAAGCGAAAAAACTCATGCTTTACATTTCTGCTGTTAATAGTTCTCTATAAGGGCGGAGAAATCAGGTAAATTTTTCTTCAAAAGATAATTTCTTCTTTAAAAAAAAAGTGTACAATTTCTACTTTAAAATCGCAGGTTTTTCAGCTTTTGAGGTATGACGATCGCGTTGTTTGAAAGAAAACAGTTGTTTGAAAGTAAATCTACAATTTATCCTAAAGATCTTGTAGCTTCTCGTACCATGAATTTAGTTCCTAATACGCTCTATTATTTCCTGAGCACTGATGCTTTAAATATTCACTCCTCTTGAATTCCTTAAAATTAGGATATTATTACAGTACTGTGGTATATCGGCTAACGAAGATCATTCCGAAATCACATTCCTAAACTGAATCGTGAATTTTCTGTGGGTTACTACAGCAAATCGTTCTGTACTCTATCTGCTCTTTAATGATCAAGTGTTATAAAATAGTAAAAAATTATTAACGGGCAAAATCTTACCAAAGCCCGAAATGAACAACTAATTATTTGAATGCAGTGCTGGTCTCTTTCTTTATGTAAGTGAAAAATATGTCCTCAGTTGAATGATTTTATTTTTTTTTAAGAATGTTTTTTAAGTGTTTCACACGATTGTTTTAAGGCAGAAAATGGGTTCATTTCAGCTTCATTGGAATGCCACTTTGTAGCAAAAAAACGGAACTCTTCCTAGTAGGGCAGCAATTTTTTGTTTTAATTGTTAACTCGCTGTAAAGAACGTAAGCAGCCCATTCGGGTTGATGGGTCCCCCTATGTAATGTAGTCAACTCACTTCTTTGTTCAACGCGGACGAAAAACATAAGCTTCTGGAATGGTCCTACCGTATTCATGATTCCTGCTCTATATTAGCATGCGCATCTACTAAACATTCGGTAGTCCGAAAAAATAATGTGAAGCTATCTTTAAAGAAAAAGTAAGTTTTCCGTCAGATTGGCGGACGCGTTCAGCACTTTTTGCTTGTCCGACGTTTACAGCTATAGCCTTATGACAAAACTCGTTTAATACTTCCGATCCCATTACACTTACAGTTCTATTGATTTTTACTTTTAAGAATTACATTTTTATTTATTTAAAATATACTTTAGAATTTTTATACTATTGACACCTAAAAATGAACTCTGAATTGTATATAATGCAACATGCAGTGACAAAATTATTGAAATTTCTAATAAAATTTGGAGGGAGAAATATAATAAAATAAAAATGTATTTAAATGTGTATATGTCTTTCTCAAATTTAAAAAATTAAGAATTTATATTTAAAAAAAATATATTGTATATTTATACATGTAGGTAGTATGGAAAAATAAATGTATTTGTAAGGAAGATAATAGTTTTGCAAGTAAGAGGCGAAAACTGAACTGTATCTAAACTGACTTTCTACTACCTATAGTGCATATTTCTTGAGTTTTGATTTAATTCAATTGGGCATTAGAGTTGTATATAATCGTATATTTTTCAGTTAATCCTTGTTTTGTTTCCTTGGTAGTTGAGCGAAACAGTCTTGAACTAGATTCCTTGGTGTAGTATCATTTTGTTTTCATTATAGCATTTTTCAGTCAAATTAGAATGACTTAGAGTTTTCCTGTTTTCAATTAAATAAGACTTTTCTGTTTCCTCAAGCCGTGTTGAAACTGATTTAATCTTTTTTTAAACACAAGTTTAATTCATTTTCAGTTTTGTTTTTTCAGCCGAATTGAATTTTCAGTCTAATGAAACAGTTTTAATCGAATTAAATCTTGAGTTTCTACTTTCACTTCTTTTTCACTCATATTTGTAATTTGTGATAAAAACCAACACACATTTTTGAACAGTACAATTTTTGGTTTAAGGTCTTTTTCAGCAGTGATTTTTTCCCCAAACCAATGAAAACTGTATATTTTATTGCCCTTGTTAATTTCTTTCTTTTTTTTGTTTTTCTTTTTCTATCCAAGTTTGGATGTAAAAAAAAACAACTAAGGAAAGATATTTTTTTTTTAGTAAATTACTCTCTAATTCAGTTTTTTATTTCAGTCAAATTCAGAAGTTTTTTTTTTTTTTAATTAACTTCTTTAATCTGCAATAAGATGTAAATTTAAATAGACTGAAAATTGTTATAAGAATGGCAAAGTTTCACTACGAAAGTTTCGCTAAAAGTATTCTATGTTTAAAGTATATTATACGTATATTAAAATTGGCAATCTTGTATTTTGAAATTAGCGTATTTGCTTTAATTTTTTGTTTTTTGATTTTTTAAACATTAAATTCTTAATGGAAAATTAAAATTTTATATAAATAAATATATATACACATATACATATATATAAATTGAAAATGTATTAAGATCTCAGAAAATATTAAATAAATAAATGTAAAAAAAAAAAAAAAAAATGCCAATATATTTTGGAAATTATGTATTTATGGCATATACATTTTTAAACAAGAAAAAATTAGCAATTTGATTTGTTAATTCTTAATAAAAATACTCTTCAATATTTCTGCAAACAATAAAAAATAGAATTGTTAATAAAAATAATTGGGCAAACATTTGATTTATTTTTTTAACGAACTTCTAAAAAACTAGGTAACTCCCACACGCTTTTTACTGCAGTTTACATAATTAAATTTTACTGAAATCTAGAAATTTAACTTAATGGTTGGTTGGCTTCAAAATGAAGAAGTGTGACATCACAGCTCCCGCAGGATTCGAATTTCTTTAAAAACTAAAAAAGTTTTACACCAAAGTGACACACCTAACATAATTATTGATGTTGGTAATATTCCAATATCCAATGAATGGTGTATGTAGATCACAGTAAAGTTGAAAAAAGTTTATTTAAGTAGATATTCTTCCAATTCAGAATTGTATCAGCACATTTTATATAATATAAAAAATTTCAGTTAAAGAAGCAAAAATTTAATTTTTGTGTACTTATTTATTTCACATCAGTTAAAAAAACTGAAGTGATCGCCTATTTTTTCAGGCGGGGCTTTACGCCCAACTACCTTATTAGGTGCTATTCATTTTTTGTTTCAGTTTATTCAAAATAAATCCACTTTTCATCGCAAGTAATTGTTTGGTGGAACGAAAAAATTCCTCGGTTTTCGGCGGGTAGCTTTTATTGGAGTGTAACATGATGTGAAATGTCAGCTTTATAAAGTCTGCTCGTGAATTGCAGCTTTCGCTTCTGATTCAATGTCAAAAGCGACATGAAACGGAATATGGAGCAAAGTTCCCCGAAATTCTAGATTCAACTCTGTCTTTATTATAAAAAGCGTAGATCATATCTTTAGCCTGATATTAGCATATACTGGAAGTTAAAGTGGCGACTAACAATAATCGCGGTGCTAAAAAAGCTTCGTGCGCTAATGACCTCAGATGTTGACGTTCATTAAATTAAAAAAGAAAGAAAGAAAAAAAAAGAAATTGGTAAACAGTCATTGATCTCCTTCAGATTCGTCCATTATCCTTTATGTATAGATATAGAATATATAAAAAAAATTGACTAAAATATATACAATTAATTACAATGTCGAAGTACCTCACTTCTTATTCTTGCTTCTCTTTAAGCTGGAACACTGCTTGTCCTTTCATTCCTCGTCTGGCCTCAAACTCGTCGTGACTCCCAAGACTCCATCCTTCCTTAATCATATTCAGAATACGATTCCATTTCCGCGCTTCCTCTTACTACCGATCTTTATTTACATTGTTAATAATCAAAATTGTTCATTACTTGTTCCTTGTCTTCAAGGATGTTTTAAAAGACTTTTTCCAGAGTTTGTCTGAAAATTTTGCCCTGCACATCTTGAGAACGATCGATGGCTTGTTAGGATGTTTAAGACTACAGCCAGCTGTTGGGATAGTATCAGTTGTATTGGCTTGCTCAGAGATCCTACCTTCAACATCCTATCCATCTTTCGCTATTGTGCGGGACAAATTTTCAGGTAATCTATTCAGGCATTTACATATATTTAAAATATATATTAATTGCAACAATCCCTAATTTATTGATTAATATGATACATTTTAATGAATAAAGGAAAATATCTATTATTATTATTATTTTCACCTGCAGGTTTATATTTATTTGGGAATCCAAGCAGTTTCCTATGTGTATATACAATAGTATCTGGGCTTTTTTTGGACGCGCAGCTCTGAAGCTATTTTTAATTATTTATGGGAAAAAAGTAAATGGAAATAAAAACCTTATGTTAGAAATAAACCAAAATAAAAAATCGGTTCCCTGCTGTTGTAGAGCAGGGATGGGATGGATATTGACTTTTTGCCGCGGATCGGATGAATAATGACGAGGATCGAATAAACTTTTAGAAGCACCTCGTGTCAATTTTGATCCTTTAATGGTATTGTATGTTACCTTTAAGTTTGAAGATGAATCTATTGCATAAATTCCCGTATTAATTTAACCTGGTTAATTTTAAAACCAGGATTGCGGGGATTGTTCGCTTGCCTACCAACAATTCCATGCAGATTCTAAAGAAAGTGTTAAGTGTTTGTTAATATAGACAATAATTAATTCGTAATACATTGAACAGATTTATCAGTTGGTCGTGGCGGCAAATATACAATCGTAGAATGTACAGAAATAAAGTCATTAAAAAAAAAAAAGATCACGTAGACTTTAGGTGAGAGCATTCTTAAACTTTTTTTTAATAAAAAACCAACACGAAAAACAATAATTGTAATATTAAAAGTGATATAGTATTTATTTTGACTAGAATTTTGAGCTTTTAGGTGAAATGTGTTCTAATTTAAGCAGTTGGTCATTCAAGCCATTGCGTCTGGCTTTAGCCTTTCCGCTTATAGAGCCGAGTTGCTACTTTTTAAGAGAAATATTGTATCATTTAACGAAACTTCAATCCGGATCAAGATAAAATACAAAATTGTAGACTAAACACATTGATTTTGAGTTTAAGATGGTGGATACTATTGGTTATTGCCATGAAATCCTGAATACCGTGTCATAGGCAGGTGTCACTTGTAGTCCTTTTTCATCGTCTGTGCGAAGTATACATGTTAAAGCGTACTTGACAGCACTGTTAGAATTTTAAGATCGAAAAAAGTTTAGTTAATCAGAAGGGCTTATTTATAGAGAGTGATTATTATATTATATAATCAAGTATAATTTTGAAGTTTTTTTTTGCCTGGAATTCTTGAATAAGGGACTTATGGGAAATGCTGGATGAGAAGCCTCGAATTTTGGTACTGGAGTACGTTGCATGCACTGAATTCAGGTCCATTGTAAGCCCTATTATAATCGTTACCACTTGAATTAATTGTTGCTAACATCAACTGAAGTTTTAAAAACGTGTCTATTATAATTTTCATTACAGAAAAAGAAAGTCACCAGTAATTACATTATTCAGTTTCAGAACCATTAATTATGCTTACTTGATTGTTTGGTTATAAAATAAATAATACGTGTTGAATTTATGTTTCAGCTGCAGTACTGGCTACGGAGCATGCTGCCGCAGTCACTTCGGTGCCCTATCAGGGCAAGTGAACCGTACCTTGAGCTAATTTTTGGCAGCTTAGATTATTTAAAATTAATCTAAAAATAATTAAGTTTTTCAAATAGTTATTTTTTTATATTTGATTGTGTGACAGTTTAGTTCATGATATTCTGTACAATTTCTATACCCTGACTATATGGGATGATATTAAAGAAGATGAAATCCATTGTTTTGTTATTGTTTTTTCAACGAATTTGGTGAAATATTTGTTACACGGAAATGAAAATTTTCTAATGCGGTTATATAAGTTTTCCATGCTTTTAGTTCTCTGTAAAACAAAAACGACATTCGTATGATTTTCTTGACATAATTTTACTTGACATACATATCACGTTTATTTTTTAAATTTTTTTTTAAAGTGAAAATTGAGTTAAGTGAGAGGGTACCGGGGGTGAGTGAACGTGGCCTTTCCTGTAAAGTGTCTTTGGTGATCAGTTTTACCAGCTTAAAGGATGGTACAAGGAAACTTTAAATTTAAATTGGCAAATTAAAGTGAATGATACCAATTGCTTTCCTGAATTTGGACCAGGACATGCTTGCAGTCAAATATTTAAACAAACCATTTACGTACCAAGGTTTAAATCCTCCACAGGTTTTAATTACTTCTAAGGTTTACCTTAATGTATAGTCACATATTTTGTTTCATGTTGATTGTTTCCTGTAATAAAATTATCCATTTTTTAGCCGTCGAAACCAGGAGTTATATTCGAAGGGGCGTATTCACTGTAAATTTATTCAAGCTGCACGATTATTCGCCACAAAGTAGTGAAGCCAATAATTGATAAAATAAAAGTTATAATTTTTTTTTAATAAAAATAATGATTGTTTACAGTTAAAACTAATGTCCCCTACTTAGTAGTTGCCGCTAGAATTGGCAGTTCAAGGCCAAATTGCTTTCTACTACGCGGAGTAGTGCTATAACTAGCTAGTTACTATTACTAGCTGCAGTTTTCCCAAAGTCGAAAAAATTAAGAATTATAATTATTTGAAGTACAAATATAATGTGTAGTGAAATAAAATAAATAACTGTCACCATAGTAACAATGGTAAAACATTTTAATAACAAACAGCTACTTTTAAATTGAAAGGCCTGGTGAGAGGGGTTAAAACGAACCGTTTTGAGAGGTGACCTTGTATCCCCAATTCAAGTGGGCGACTACTATAATTGTGACAAGTTTGCTGTCAGCTGTTTCAACTGAATGTATAGTTCAATTTCGTGTAATCTGACTAACATCTGTTAGAAAAATAAAAGTCATTTAAAGCAAGATTTCGCCAGTGCTAAGAGAAAGGAATGTTCACGCCAAATTTGTTTATGTATTCAAATAGAAATTATTTCCTAGTCATTTTAATTTAAAATTAAACTTCACACAATCAAAATGTATTCTAAAAATGTTAAATTTTCGTTTTCTTATTTTTTTAAAAATCCTATCTATAAACGTAATAAGGGTCTTTTTTATATAAGATATTGTATATTTCTTTAAATATATATGAATACAAATATTTTTAAATATATATATATATTTTTTTTTTATTCTTTGTTATAATTAAATTGTTTTACTGAATTTATATATTAAAATATGAAAAGATATTTTGGAAAAAGAACAATTAGGAAAAAAAAAATTATACGTGTACATATATTTTTAATATTTTAGATTAGAGTTAAGTGTAGCTTTGGCAAGTAGTAAAAACAGAAATATGTTGGACAATAAAGTCCACAAAACAACTTTACAAAACTTCGAGAGCCAAAAACTGACGGACTTTTGTATGTTAGAGAACTGAATATTTTAATTTATTGATTTATTTTTTGTTATATTGTATAAAGCGCGTCAACGTCTAAGTCATTGGCGCCCGGAGCTTTTTCAGTGCACTACCGGCCTTCGAACCTTGTATTCTCGTTTCAGACGACACTGTTCATTTCTGGACAGGAAATCAAATGATTGGCAACTGGGTTCAAATGTAAAACCTCCGCGTGGAATCCGTACGCCAACCACTGAAGCTAATGTCTTCACTTATAGGAGTATATTTGCACAGATGAGCATATATTGTACGAAATAAATATTTATTAAGTTGACCGAATGCCGATTTCAGTTAATTTGTAATTCTATTCGTTATTGTTATTTTTAACCTACTAATAGAGAATATTTAGGTTAATCTTCTTAAAGCCTGATGACAAAATCGCGTTTTATTTTATGAGTTTATAAGATTGATTATATTATGATGCTGGTAGCAGCGAGGATAAGTGAACCATGTATTAGTAGCCTTATAAAATCTAAAAATTAGTTATCTGTTTATGTTAATGGAGGAAGACTCGAAATTTGTAGTTATCGGCGTCTAAGAAAACGCGCTTTTTTCATTTAATTTTTGTTATGATTTTATTATACTTTCTTATTTAATAAAGTTGAGGATTACAATTTTAATATTAATAGGAATCATTATTTCTTTTTCAAATAAGGAATAGGCTTATGATTATTAATTAAGGGCTTTATGGTTTGTAAAGCATCTTGACCTCTTTCAACAAAATACCTACGGACTCGATCACAAACCTTCTTTCACTTTTTTTTTTTTTTTTTGGTAGGTCGACCATAATCTAGCTTTTGAAAGCGTAATTGTATCTGCAAAGCTAGGTAATATCGTTGATTTAATGCGCCATTGATTTCTTTCTTGGTTACCTCTGTGAGAAAGTCTGAAGTTTGTGAAGATGGAGAAAGCCCAGCTAATTTCTGTTATATAAAATTAAGTGATTACAATTTTTCCATTTATTAGTAATTTGAAGTAGGTAACTGAGAAAATGTTACTTGTGAATTGTGCAATTTACAGCATCTGTTGTTCTGCAATTCAGCTGTAGGCAGTTATTTACAAGAAAAATGTTTTAGCTCACCGTGTGCTTAGTTCAGTCATACTGTTTTTAGTTCTATTTTTTTTTTGACTATAACTTTTTATCCTGGGGAAGGCACAATAAGCCTCGTGTGGCTGTGGTGCCGTGGGGATAGGGTCCCGCCCCGTCTTTTTTAAAAAAAATCTAGCCTGGGGACGTCAGTCTGTGACCCTCTAGCGCTTTTCTAATTCTGTTATCCTCCAATTTTTAATCGGTTGCACAAAATTGCTTTCTTTCCATAACTGCTGATTCGGAACGATAGAAACGTTTTGAGCATTGTCCGTTCTCTCGGTGACAATCGCGGCATTTCTGGGCACCCAGAAGAATTCACAATTTCAAACTATTAATTCTTGTCATACGTGCATCCAAAGATTTGGAGCACGTTAGAGCTACACGTTCTAAGCCTTGGGAGCATCCTGAATTTTCGAAAATTAAACAACTAACTGGCCAAAGATAGAAATAAGCTCATCATTTTATTTTATGCATTTTTCTGGAAAAAATATTATAGCTTTTGGTTTTCTGTGAGAAACTGAAAGTTCGGTTTAAGTTTATTGGTATACTAGAATCTTGTAACTATAATTCCCACCACCTGTATTTATATTGTGTTCTTTCATTGCTTTTCCGTCAAGTTTTTAGGCTCAATATATATACATATATCGTACTTTTGAATATACATATGTATAAGTATATATATTTTTTAAATTACTATTTTTATGAAATTAGTAGGCTTTGGTTAATTAAAACTATTAACCGAATTCAAATTAACTATTTTAGGAATATATTATGAATTGTTTACAAAAATTCAAAACTAAAAAATGAGATCTATCTGTAATTTTACTGTTTCAACAAATAAAAAAACTTGGTAGAGACTTAAGAAAGCGTATGTTTTTTTTTTTTTTTGCCTAATTCAGTTGAGTTTATCCGTCTGACAGATGCTTAGTAGATGATAAATAAAAAAATATAGATTGCTTTTAAAAAGAATGACTATGCGATGCGTCTGCAGAGTACCAGAAATCCGCGAGCGAACAGTCTTTACTGAAATTAGCGTATGTGCATTTACGTGTTTCCACATTTTCCTTTAGTAGACGCTTGGCCGATGTCTCGATGCGAGAAGAGAGGATAAAACGGGCGAAACCCTTTTATTTCTGATGATGCTCAGCTTGGTAATCAAAAACTACATCTTATATTGTCTTAGATTCAATGTCGTTCACTTACCTTCACGTGTCATAAAACATCCCCACCATCCACCTAGTCAAGGGTAAGTAAACACGTCCACTAAAAATACAGATCAATAGAAAATTAATACGAATAATAATAATAATTTCAAAAGAGAAAGTCGTGGGAGTGTATGCACCGTAGGTTATGCTGAACACCCACAGCTTAATTTCCAACCCAAAGGTTATATCCAATGAAAACTCAAATTTCTAAAAGAGAAAGTGATGAATATTGTGATAAATCAATGAAATAATAAGAAAATGAAATAACAGATTTTATTGGTGTACATTTTGCAGTTACTTTCTAAAAAATGCCACAACTTTGCCCACTGCAATCATTTGGCGATTACGCTGTACACGTGCTTTTCTCCCCTAAGCATTTCTGTACTTATTTTTGTTTGGAAAATCTATGGTAATTTCTTGCAGCTTCCGGCTTCATCAAGTAAGGTCATTCTGTTAAAATCGATAATAGAGAGCGCCGGTTGATTTTGGTATTCTTGAGCTTTTTTGAAAGATTTGAAACGATTTGTGAGACCTTTATAATATCTAGAAGGTCTGGACAGGATTCTGTGGCTGGCAACTTTCGGCTGTTCCAGTACACCAAGTAATGTCAAAGTTCTGTGGGCCAGCGGTGCACTATGGCGTCTTCGTTCGAACACTCGACTCGATCGACATCTGTAAAACAAGTACACAATAAATATAAAGTATTTAGGTAAGTTTATTTACTTGTTTATTAGGTGGTTTTTTGTTAAAAATAAATTTTTATTAATGTTAGATTGACATATTTGCTAAAACCTCCAGTTGAATTATTTGGCATCAGTCAATCAGTCAAATACTCCGTTGAAAGCGCAGTTTTTCGTCATAATTGTAGTTGCATAAGACTTTCATTCAGAGACAACATCTCTCTTATTTTTTCTGGTAAGTCCGTTTTTCCCGACAATTTAAGTATTACCGGAAGTGCTTCCAAAATGCTGATAATTTTCTGGAACTAGCCTAGAATTGCTAGCCGAATTCCATCTTGCACCACTCAAAAAAAAAAAATAATAAACTTCTGGGACTTAACGGGGCAAAGACCTATATAAAGATCAAAGGAATTTGCACCCAATTTTGAATTTTGTCATGAGACTACGTGTGCAAATCGAGATTAGCTTGCGCTAGCTAGATACTCAAAAATTATTAACACTAACGAACCTGCGGAAGTATGAGCAAAATAAATTTTTAAAAAAGCTTTGACTTGACAGAACTGATCGAATTTCACATCTACCGTCATGACACCCACGTAGGTATTAGCTAGCGCCAGCTAAAACATAATCAACTGAAACAAAGGCAAACGTGAAATTTTGCTAGTAGTGTCACTTTGTCACTTGTGTAATATTAATTTAGTTGAACATGAACTTACGTCCGATAAACCATCGCAAGCCGACATGAAGTCTACTTTTCTTTAAAAATTAATTGATTTTTCGTTTTATCTATCCAATTATTACTTGCGTTTTAAAGTCAAATTTATTAGTACAATGTGATCAAACAAAAACGATAGATAGCACCATGCCAAGTACCAATACTCATCTCCAGAAAGAACTATTTGAAACAAAAGAGCACTATGTGAGTAATGCCGCTACGAGAGTACCATTCAATTTGAGCCATCCGAATTCCACGCTAATCAACTAGAACTGCGTGTACTCATTTAGCTGAAAAGTTTCTTCTTTTTGATTTAAAGGAAAAAAGACTCCTTTAACTTGATCGCATACGTCATATCAAAATCAAATCTGATAAAATGTGTTGTACCTCCAGATCGCTGAGCCAACGGGCCGCAAGGATGTAGAACTCTTGCTTTCCTTTTTCTTAATCCTTTCGCATATTCCCAATGTTCGATAGTATTCCAAGAGTGCTTCAACTACATTTCTGCCAACTTTAAAATCTATGAGTTTTAAAATAAGGAAAATACATTTTGCTTTTTCTTTTTTTTTTTTTGTAACTGTTTCCTCTTAAAAAATTAAAAAACAAATGCAACACTTCCTCCTATTTTCCAGTGGTCATATGCAAGGATACAAGTATCTTCGGTGTAGTATTTGAAATTAGAAGTGATCGAATGGTTGTTGTATCCAAAGTATGACACGATCAGCGAATAACAGTTCACCGAGTCTCTCATCGTATCACACAGCACCCTGCAATCAAACAAGGCATTCTTACAGCCAGCAGATTCGAAGTGCGTTATGTTATGTTATGTTATGTTAAGGCAGTCAGAGTCAAGAATATTTTAAATGCCACTTTTGCGGGCAGTAAAATAAGTAGTCGACGAGACAGCAAATAATTCGCCAACTTTGAGCTCCACTACTAATGGAAGCTTGTTGGAGTTAACTGGTCAAAACATAAAAAAATTTAAGTTGACCGAAACAGTGCTGTGACAAAGTGTGAGAAGTTCCTAAGAAAAGAAATTCTAAGGGCAGATAGGAGAACTCAAATTCAAAATTTCCGCGTGGGAGTCCAGTGCACTAACTATAAGCTAATTCCTTCCTAAGAAAGGTTAGATTTGGTCTAGAAAAACTTAAGTTCAGTTTTGTTGTAATGAGTGGATTTCAGTAGGTGAAATATTTCTGCTAAAAGCTATGAATCAAAAATCTGCCATAATTTCTCTCAGAGAAAGTGAACAAGGTTGTTTTTGGTTCAAAACAATTTAATTTGATTATAAATTGTTGTGTAAAGTTGAATATGCAGTTGACAATCGTCAACTTTTGTTTATACCTCCGGGCAGTGCCTGACTTATTGACGTCCCTGTTGAAGACAGAGTGCGTGGCCTCGTAGCCCAGCACCGTCTGAGACAGCAATTTGGGAAACACGATGTGCCGTTCGTATCTGCCAACAGAAAAGAAACAGTCAGTGTGAAGTGATTTCGGAGCAACTAGGATCAGACAGCCCTGTACTCACCTATACACATCATTGTAGGTGTTGCCCGTGATGAAGGCGCCTCGCAGGTTGGAGTGTGCATGCAGATCTAGCACGATGTCCAGCTCTATGTTCTGTCCTCAAAATACACACCAATTAACTTGCTATATTTATTTGACATGGAAAAGTATGTCTTTGTGTAAGCTCAGTTTGTGTGAAAACCAATTTTAATGCATATATTGATAAACATAGAACTCATGATCTTAGAGTCTATTGTTTAAATTTTTACCCATGGATTAATGGCCTACCTTGTCTTGATCCAAAGAGCTAATATATGAATATGCAGCATGTACCGTAGGATGCATCCATTTGGATATTTTAGACCAATTTCTGTTCAAATCTTGTCCAACCTGTGAACACCTGGAAAAATATTCTTGAAATTTTATTATCATTATACGTTTTGTGAACATTTCACCTTACTTTGTACTTTAAACTTTATTAATTCTACATAATGGAGCAGAAAGGGGGCTTGGTTTCTTCTTTTATGTTTTGAACTCATGTTTTTGGATATAGGTTTTGAAAAGTCGCCTTTCTCTAATTGCCAAACGTTTCGGAACTGAACTCCAGGCTAAACTGTACCATTAAGTTTAGACATACTTATGTCCCTAACAACCTAACAATATCCCTTAATAACCTTTCGAAAGATTGTCATATCATTTAGAGCCTCCATCAACATTACATTTGTGTCGCTTTTAAGCACTTCTTTGAGTCTTATCAGAACCATTAGTGGTGGCACACATTGAGGCCGAAACGTTTGGCAAATAGAAAGAAATGAATTTTTAAGACCCAACAAACCCGAGTTTCAAACATAAAAATATGGGTCATTTATTTATAATATGACCCGGCAAAAAAAAAAAAAATTGAGTAAACGTTTAATATTTTTGCATTATTCAAAATTCGCCACTGGTTCTGGAAGGATACCTGTAGTTGCCGAGAAATACACCGTCCGGATTCAACATTGGTATAATCTTGAAGATGACCTTCTCTCGAAGTGCCCTTGCTACGGAGTGGTTACTTACCAGGAAATCAATGAGACCTGGAATTTAAAACAATACACGAGTTTGTCCGCACATATTACACAAAATAATTCTATTATATACTCTTAAATGTTTAGCTGCTCTAAAATTTGTTTTGAAGGGCTACTGCTACAAATTTTGAATTTCCTAAATGTGACCAAGTGACCAAGCCATTCTTAACATGACCACATGCAGTGGTCTACAGCTGTGGATCTCTCTAGTTTTTTTTTTTTTTAATCAGACTCCACCTCTAATAACTCAACCAACAATTTCAGCTACAATAGCTGAAATCTCACCTTTTTTGAGCCAGATACTAAATTTTGCAATTTGGGAGAAAAAGCCTACATCTTTTTTTTAATTCTTTACCTCAAGTTTTAAAGTCAAAGAACTTTTACAATCAAAGTCACAAATTTGAATTTCTGTTGAGGTCTGACAGCTGATTGGACCAGACCCGGTAGCAAATCATTCTATTAGGTAGGCCCCAAAGTAAGTAGAAAAACAAGTTAGAGTCAGCTAAATATTTTCTAATATGGCTTTTAATATTTTTTATAAACATTCTCCAGCGCAAAATTGTACTTTTTTTTTTTGGTCTGATACATTATTTTAATTACCGTTTGTTCGTTAAATCCGGACTATCTATCGTTGCTTTTTTGCTGTATAAAATGAAAAATTGATTACGAGTGTGTCAAGTTTAAGTGTTAAGAGTCTGTGAGAAATGAGAATAAGTTTTATTAAAATACTTGCACTATGTAAGTATGGCAGAGATTAGAGCTTTAACAGAAAACGAAAATTTAACTCGTGACGAAAATCTGTCACTTAACTAGTGAGAAAAAACATAATTTATACATTTAGATCTTTGCCTTAAGAAGCTTGATGGATATTTTACAGGTCTTTTAACGGTATTTTTTGCACTGAAAATAAAAATGTTCGAAGCTTTCCGTTGGAGAATATTTTGTGCATAAAATTTTGGACTTCAGCAATTAGAAAACATAACCAAGCAATCAAATTGGAACCTGAGCTGGTTTTTACCATAACTTTAGCAACCACTTCTTGTGTTTCTCTGTATCTCTACTTTTATCGATTTGTGATTCTACGAGGTATCTAATTAGCTTACCTTGACACACATAAGAAGCTGGTGACTCACCAGGATGTACTCGACTCAAGATGACTACAACATGTCGTTTACCTTCTGGCACCATATTTTTAGGATGCGTTATTGTAATCAGATCAACGCGTCTGTTTTGCTAGTTAACAAAAACGTAATTCATTACAGAGTTGTGTATTATTCTTATATTTGCGCAGGTATATGTTACCTACCATTTGTGTTTATTTCATTACATAATTATATCACGTGGTTCAAATAGTACTACAAAAAATCTGGAATCTGTGGATACTAATGATTGTTTTTGTACAATTTAATATTCTGCTGTTAATTTTCTTAATAATATTTAACAACAGTTAAAATATTAGATAACTATAGTAATAAGCTTATTCTCGTGACTCTTTAGGCCCCACAAATAAACTCCATAAAGGAAATCCGCCCTAAACTTTTGTGTGAATCCACTGAAGAACTTTAATGTCTGCTTTTGGGTCCCAATGTCATTGGTTTTCAAATAGGCTGTGAACTCAGGACAAATCTGTAATTTTTCAAGCTGTAGGAAGGTTCTTTATTTCGTATTTAGATAATCCCCAGTTTCCTTATATCTCTATTACATTCATATTTCTTAAGGAGATGGGTAAGTCAGGTAGCTTCATCTTTGAACCCTTTTTATTGACCAATATTATTCTTTGACATGAACTTGAAGTTTTAAACCAGATTTGTTTTATTTTTTCTGAATACTTACTAAGGACTCTCCGAGTAGTTCTCGCTGGAAATGTAGAAGACCCTTCTTCTCCAAAATGTCTAAGTGTGTCTGACACCGACTGTAAGAATACGGATAACATAGTGCGAATTGGTAGACATCCTCCTCACGGTCGAAATTGAAGGCCACACTGAGCACATAGTTACCGGAGTGATATGGTGAACTGTGATAGAACACATTCTCGTCCGGCATCCGCTGCCTGAAATATAACAGAAATTTGCCAGACAAGATCAGAATACGATAGACAAACCTGATACGAAAGACTCAACCTTCCTTTCATTTGTGGGGTTTATAAAAAAGTTTCATTTATTTTTAACTAAAGTGATTTCTCTGATTACAAAGAGGTTTTACGGAATACTTTCCAGTTAAATCCAAGTATTTGTGTAGTTGCTGCAGAACATAGTTTGCTGGCCAACTCCATACGGAGGAGAAGGTAAAAAGGAGATGTAGGATATGTGTTGAAGTTACCCCTTAACCGGTCGTTAGCAGAAACAGTAATCGCAAAATTAAAACATCTATCTGACATGTTCTAAGTCAGGGGTGGTGATGAATCTCGCGGACCATAAAATTATTCAAGGCGGGCCACATGCGGCTCGTACAATTTGAGAGAAAGTCGATTTGACTTAATCAACTAGATGAAATTTTACTAAATAATTACCTAATCATAACTAGCTTTGATTAATCATAAAACGTTCCTTCCCTGTAAGACAAGATAACGATTGATTAAGACGTGATGCATTGACCATAATGGGATCATATCGTAAGTTTATTTCAGGTATAAATCATTTCACAACTTTTTTAACATAAAATGAAATTTTGCACATATGATATAATTATAAATAAAATGGGCATTCAGTAATTAAATAAAAATTATTTGATGTGATATATACATATAACATATCCCTTACTAGGGAGTAAGCGAACGTAAAAATGCAGTTATGAAAGAATTACATTTTATTGATTAATGTCTTTTTTAATGCACCCTTTTAAAATTAATTAATAGAGTATTTATAAAAGTGGTCGGCAACGTTTCTTACCTGTGGGTCATTTTTTAATTTTTTTCACAAAATGTTTGCTGGTGGGTCACATCACTTCTATTTTAGATTACTTATTATCTCAGAATACAGAAATTTTTTTAAAAAAAATAATATACCTTAACCCGTTGCCGCAAATGACGGCTATAGCCGTCCGATCTTTGTTGATATGTAGGCAAACGACGTCTATAGCCGTCGTGCACATTTTAATTAATAAAAAAAAGTACAGCGTTAGTACGAAGTGTACTAACTCATACACTTGTTAATTATTGAATTAGTAAAGCAAATGCTGTATAGTCGTCACGACGGTCATAGCCGTCATTTGCTCTGGAAAGAGAAAAAATGACATGATGAGCAAATGACGGTTATAGCCGTCGAGAGGTTTTTTTGGAAAAACCGTGGCCAAATGTGATAATTTTTACTTCCAAACATACAAATTACACTTGATTTCATCTGGTAGTCATAAACAATTGAGAAAAAAAAAGTGTGTTTCTGAGCACGATCATCAAATTAAAAGTGTGCGGCAACGGGTTAAATAGATAATTACAAATTTCTTATCATCAAATCCTTATTTATAACTTGAAAGAAATCATAAAATGTTAGCAGAAAAGTACATGTTTTAAACGTGCATTTGCTGCATAACAATAGAATTTCAAATCATTTTGTAACACATCTCAATCAAACATACGTTGGCAAAGATACCTACCGATCGTCGTAATTAAGAATTCAGTACTGGGTCACTAAAATTTTCCCAGTGGGCCAACTTAGGTGACCCGCGGTTCATAGGTTGCCGACCACTGATTTATAATATGATGAATCGAACACTTACCAATTTGGCCGACTGGTCGATTTAACCAGTGGAGTCATTCCTTCGAGAAAACAGTTCTTCTTCTTACCAAAGTTGACTATGTTAAAGACGACTCTCTGAAAAATAAACAAAACAATTTTTTTTCAGAATACAGATTTACCTTCCGAAGATAAGGAATTGATGTTCACTGATGCTCAACAATTGCTTGTAGGTCCTTTGAAACCAACGAAAGCAAGATTCAGTTTGTTGGATACATATGATTTCGCTATTGTATCCTAAATTTAGAGAAGTGTAGTACCCTCGCAATTTGCCAAAGGCCTTAGAGCTGTGCTTCTTCTTCTACCTCTAGTGACCGGTGCCAGTTGCAATTATCATCTTGGACCATGAGGCAAAGGATAACTAATTACACAGTCAATTTCTTCCAAGACTAACACACTAGTCTGGGACCACCAAATAAAGAAAGCTAGGGTGGAACTGCTTGGATGTTGGAGGTGAAAGCTAGGGTTTTCTGGCATTCAGATCAAAGTAATGATCGATTTAACGATCGACAGAGGTAATGAAGTGGGCATAGAAAAATGTCTTTAAGTGTAGCCTTCAATGCAAGCCGCCTATTAGCTACTACAAAACTAACACATCAAGGTAGAGATGGTATTCGGATGACCATGCGCCTGTTTATGAGCCCACTGCAAACAGCATCGCAGAGGGTTCTATATTTCGTGCTGATGCAAGAGTACCTAGTTAGATTAGGCCTCTAATTGGCTCATAATCAAGGAATTAAAGTTTGATTTCATCACAACCCTGTATTCTTTGTAGATGAAACCTAGCTATCCATACTGTTCCCACAAGCAATAGTGTTCAAACTGTCTACCGTTCAACTCGGGTAATTACTATATTTTAGTCATTACCTGATCAGGTTTGGTATTGTCCACAGTAAAGTTGAACCACAATCGCAGACGGGGATTGCATGTGTCAGGACGAATGTAAAGATCATATTCGTACTGCGATACGAGTTCCACTAAGCCAAGATTACCTATGGATTAACAATAAACAATTATATGGTGTTTAAATAAATGAAAGTTGTTCTAACCAAAGAAGTTCTATTGACTTTAAAGTCCAACAACAATATGTTTGATATTTACTGACACCTCATCTTGTAAATCATTAGTACCTGTTCTGTCAGTTCTTTTGTAAACATTTATAGATAACGTCAAAAATGTTTAAAAAGATTTCAAGGCAACTCTAGAAAAAACAGTAAACAATTGATGAGGGCGCAAATGCTTTATATGAAATTGTTAGAGTAGATAGATATCCATGATCAGCACACATCCCCTCGTATAGTCCCCAAAAATGGGACAGTGATGATACGATTTTGGAAATACAGAGCGGTCATCATTTGGATTGAAGAGTTATTATGGTGATAAGCTGATGAGTCATATAACCGTCGTTTTCGTTACATATCCATATTAAATTCAATTTACCAGTTTCAAAAGATGCGTCAAAACAAAGATGTCCTTTCTTAGCCTTGCCTGAATGTCCGGGTGGCCTCATAACCACCCGGGTAACGTTGCCCATCGTACCTTCATTTTCAGAATCCTCGCTTTCTGAAATGGAAGAGAAACAGACAACACACTCACTTTTAATGCTAATTATTTTTATTAAAACAATAGTTTAACATTTTTTTTATTATTTTTTCCTCCGTAGGTATTTCATAAAGAATCAACTTATGCAATAAAAATTTTTATTACAAAAATTAATGTAATTTTTAACTTAACTGTTTTATTAATAAAAATAAAAATAGTAATAATAATAATAATAATGCGCTAATGACCTCAGCTGTTGATGCGCCAAAAAAAAAAAAAAAAAAAAAAAAAAAAAATAATAATAATAAAATAGTATTAATAATAATCTGTAGTAAGCTTTCTTTTTAATGCAATTATTATTATTCAAATTTACAAAAATGCAGGCCCAGAAAAGTCGGGAGTGAAAATTTGTATTATAGCAGTTCTGAGATGATAGTTTGGGTTCCTAAAAAAGACTTTTCAGTATTTTGTACGGGTTTACAAACTATATAATGTTATAATATAATATATGTATATTCTATAAATTATTATATGTTACGTTATTCTTAAATGTTACTTTAAATTTTATTTCATTGTAACTGGGTGATTGCCCGTATTGTAAATAAATAAATAATAAGAATTAAAGTTTTTTTAAAATTTGGAGTTAGAATCTTTCAGATTGTGTTAGAAGAACCGTCGTCATTTATAGCAATTTTTTGTTTTAAATATTACAAGTGAACTAATATTTTTTCTCTCTTGAAAATCTTAGATTTATCAGTTCAAATAACATTTGTTGCAAATATTTAAAAAGCTTTAAATAAAAAAGTGTTTTACTAATAGGCTTATCATCTTTATTACTTTCTTATACCTATTGCAAGAAATAGTAATGATATCAATTAGGACTTTTTTAACCAGAAAACGTACGTTTCGAGGCTCTCCGCGAAAAATTGCCTACATTTTAGTAAAATGCAACGAATTATGTCATATTTGGTTATTGTACTTTGGTCAGTCATTGGATGTGTAGGTCCAAATTCTTATTCAACAGAAATAAAAAGATCTTCTGCAGCAACCTCGCTCTATGGGTAGCTTATCTGCGGGTTAAAAATTGTGCTATGTAAAAGTAGATTTATTGAATATTAATAAAATAGATTGTGCCTCCAAAGAACGTTCATGGCACCAAAGAGGAATTTAATTACTTGCACAAAGATGGTTTGAATTGATTTATTCACTTTAGAGAATCTTCTGTCTTTTATTTTAATACTTATTAATGTAATACAACCAAAACCAGTAACATAAATCTATACTTCCAAGTGGAAAACTAATCTACATATGTACAGGGTAGAACATAAAGAGAACAAATGTTGATCATATTAATGGGAAAAATTAACGACGTGAAAAAAGATTTTTATTATCAATATTAAGAATATGATTTTGTATAAAAATAATTGTTTTCTTTGAGTACGCTGATGGTGGTACCCGACCGGTCGCTTGGTAAAAAAATTTAGCGAGAACATTATTTTATTGCTATTCTCGAGTTGTTGACTTGTTGAAAAAATCTTAAATTAAATGGCCAAAACGAATAATTCCAGAAAAAATTATTTAAATAAAAAACTTAACATAATCAAGAAGTTTACAGAAAATTTTAAAACATTTTCGAAAAAAAATCTTAGAAATGTGAATATTTTGAGTGATGGGTATATTCGGTAGTTTGGAATTTTCTTCCAAATCAGTATTTAATCAAGAAATTTAGTCGTCTTTTATTATATAAAACACGTAGACACGTACATTATATAGAAATAGTACATTAGAGGGAAGATCTCTCTCCAAGAATACCTTTAATCGAATTGTCCTAGAAAAATTTATCAAAAACAATAAAAAAGAAATGAAAAGGTAGACCAACTCCGGAGCAACTTTTTTTATACAAACGTGGAAAAACAAAGTTGACGTTAGCCCTATGTTTATTCTGACCTTCCAAAGGCTAATTTAAAATAAAAACCCTACGCAATATCTCATATATTTTTTAGGTTTTATTCATACATATCTAAAAATTTAATCATGATGGAATCAGCAGTAAATTGTTTCGTGAAAACCACTTCTTTATGGTCATTTTATGACTTAAACAAATTTAGTTTCAGACCCTTGAGGAGGTCCATTCATTCAGATGAACCATCAAATTCGTGTCAACTAATTTTTGTCCTTAAATAACTAGTTCAAAAAGTTGAACAAAATTTGGAGAGGCTTTACGAATTGTAGTAAGTGAGATTCGTTTCAGTGTTTACAAATTTTTTTTGCTAAAGCCAGCATTAAAACTCTGGTTTTTGAATTGTTATAATTGCTGCAAAAGAAAATGTGTTAATGAAGATATAGGTGTATAAAGGAATGTGAGAATTTTTCAATTCTACTGGTGCTCAATAAACTGATTGACTTGAATGCGATGCTTGCTAATTAAGATTTTGTTTTATATATATATATAAAAAAAAAGAAAGATGTGCTAATCAAGAATGAAGATATTCCTTATAATTTGACTACAAATCTACGTATGATTGCAAGCTGTTGGTTGGGTGTTACAGACCTGACTCGGGCATGTGCTATATCGACCTGTGTCCCCGGCTTGGCTGACATTATCGGCAACGCCCTCTTGCAGCGTCCCGGCACGGGCTCAGCCGAGCAACGCCGAGAGTGACTATTAAACCGATATTGTCTCTTCAATTCACTACCTCCCACATACATATATATAGCCTCAAATTCCCTATCTGAGTAAAAGAAAATCTGGTTAAAAACACTCACAAGACTTTTCTCCACAGTTTTCACAATTAAATTTTCTTGGAACTTAGAATTTAGAATACTGAAAAAAAGATCCCCAAAATAAAATGAAACTATTGAAGAAAGCCTGACATTTGCAGCTCCCTAAATATTGGCTTTATTGGCTATTAATTATAAGTTGAATTGATTTTAAAGATATTGCACATTTCATTGTTGAGATATATGAAGAATTCAATTATAGAGACAATACGCCCTGGAAAGCTGTACTCGACAAAAGTATGAGCTGTATGAATACTTTTATTAAACATAATTTTTATATTCAGATTAACTCTTGCTTTCCGTTTTGTATGGGTAAAAGGGCTTAACTAGTGACTTAACTTCCGTTGCTTACATTATTTAAAGGAAAAACTATTTAAGAGGCTTAAAACAAGACGTGTGAAATTGTGTGGTGATTAATTGAGATTGAAAGTTCTTACAATTCCATGGATATTTGTGTTGCCTTTGAAGATTGACGTATACAATGTTTTGTTACTTACGGATATTTTCATATTTCAACTTGATATTGAGAATTGGTTAAACTTAGTAAGTTTTTGAAAGGAAAAACATAACTTTTGATGTAAACTCCTTGAGCAGAGCAACGATGGAAATTCCTAATTTTGTTTAATTTTAATTATATTACTAATCATTAATTCACATTTCTTTCGAATTTCATTTAGGTTGAAAGTGGGTATTTGAGGTAAACCCCTGGACAGACCGTTGTTTCCCACGTCTTTATACTTTGTCATGTACAACTCACCATTATAGTTTTATTAATAGTATTATATTAGTTGCATAATTCTTTGCCTTCAGTTGAGTTTATTTTTTCTTACTCAAATTGTGTGTTTATTTCTATTCAATCAAGACTTCTTCTAAAATACTGTTGAAAATACTGATAGAGAAAGCTTGACGTCAAGCTCCCCAGAACCTTACTAAAATCAATGCTGTTAGATTCAAACCGAAGGAGAGGGTTTACCAAACCTATAACCAGTGGCGTAACTGTCTTTAGGCTCCAAACTAAGCCTACCAAAAATATAGTTACACAAAAAAATCATTGCTTCTATTAGCCTTTTATAATACCTATATTTCCTATAATACCTATATATAACTTGTACTTCAGCACTCAAACGCAGCTTTAATGAAAGAAATATATTTTAAACTATGAACGAATACGAATAAACGAAGCCTTAACCTTCAAGAATTCTACTAAAGGCTAGCGATCTTCGCAGCCTCCGTCCCAAACTTGTGCTATTGGTTTTCTGATCTTCTGTAAAGTGAAAAAATATCTCCATTTTGCTCTTCAACCCAACAACTCTTCTCAAAACTCTACATTTCGAGATCCATCGTGTTTCTTTATGAAACAAAAGCTAATATTGTAGTGATCAAATTCCGTATAAAATGTGTATAAATAACAGGCGTGGTTTGAGAAAATTTTTCAAAATAATTTTTTGTGTGCTCAAATTGTGAAATCAAAACATTGATTGTATAATAGATTCTCGACCGTACTAAAAACTGCCTCACGTTTACTATTTGAAGATTGAGAACTACTGCTGAAATTAAAAGAAAAATCATAAATCTTTGATAACTGCTTTCTGTTTGAGACTGAAACGTTCTAAGCGTTTATTAAATAATAGAGCATTTAATAGTTTTTACCTTAAAATGACAGTGCGATTTAAGTAAAGCGCGTCTCTTCTCTCCGGCAACATCCAGTGGTAGCAGAAGGACTAGCCTTCAGTTCTCAATCTATCAAGCAGTAATCGCAACTCAAGTGGAGAATTAGGCAAGCATAGGTGGCTGCGAAAAGCACAGGAGAAATACAAAAATTTATTAAATAGAAAAAAAAAAACTTCTGATTATTGCACAACTAGCAATTCGTTATTAGCAAAATAATGTAACCTATTGCTACTGTAGTATGGCCCTTTGATAGATATTCTATTTCATCTAAGAGGTTGGAAATGTCACAGTTATTGCTTTTGTTTTTGCCAGTATTACTGAGATCTAAGAGAATTATAGATAGGACATTATTCCATAAAAATGGCGTTTTAATCAAAGTTAAAGCTTTATTTCATTGAATTAAACTTTGTGCAGAATTCTGAATACTTCGAACAATACTTTATCAGATAATTAAATGATTATTTTCTGAATGTGACTTGTGCTATTGTTCTAATTGTATGAATTGAACTTTTAAACCTATAATCATCTCCCTTACTAAGTGTTCATATATTTCTGCATCATCATACATCTTTTCACGTTCAATATTTATAGGATTATAACACTATTTGTAATTTGGCATGTCTCATATTCAATCCATAAATCAATTCCAATAGAAGAGAAACTTTGAAAAATTCTCTCATCGAAATCGTACGGTGGACTGATTTTACCAAAACGTGACTGTCTCACATCCCTGGATGGCACCTAAACCACATTTCATTTAGGAACTTTGTGAGATTTTCATTTTTCTTGATTTATTGAAACACTCGAAAGAGGTTAAGAGTAAATAACAAAACAACCTTACGTTACCGAATCCGTCCACCCTAAAGTGATGAAAGACCATCCTGGGCCTTATCATAACCTCATGAGGTAACCATAGCCCTGTTGCTAAAGAGTGTTTGCATAGGTAATTTAATTTGAGTAAATATTGGTTAGCCTATTTAGCTTTGTGTTTGTTAAAATTGATGAAAACCCACCTACGGTCATTAAAGAAAGATTACCTAATTACACATTGCTCTCAATAGGACAGAAATTGTGTGACAAAGAAGAACAGTTTCTAACTAGAGGATTTTTAATTAAGGATTTCGCTGTGAAAAAACGGTGACAAAATAAAGGTATACAATTTTTGGTCTCAATTATTTATGAATTATTTTGTTTTATTCCGTATAAGGGGAAGTATAGCGTATTAACTGGAAATGCTTTGGCCAGTAGGGGACTCAGGATTCTTCCCTAAGAGCGATTTAGCGCGACGTAGACCAGGCGTTGGGGCGCATTCGAATCTCTAACACCTTGTGGTGCCCCCGGAGAACTGTTCCAATGAGAGGCCAACAGAGATGGTATAAGGACTTGTTCCTAGCCAGGATTGACGTTTTCTTCAAACCCACACCTTTGCATTTTATTAGAGGTGGGTAAAGGAACATCTGAGAGGAAGGGAGCATATGGCGCTAAGAGTCCAAATCAAGGCTCATGCCAAAGAATGGCCGGCACAGGAGTTAACTGTGTCGCAAATAAGCGCTTTTGACCTCCCTAGAAAGTCTTCTTAAATGTCAGGAAGTAGAAGAGGAAATAACCTCTCTTGGTGGGAGAGGTGTTAAAGCTTTAGGAAGTGATCATGTCAATCTACCAAAGTTCGCTAGAATATCTGGGTGGTCACCCAGATGTTGGATTGGGATCTCTTCTCCCTGACAGAATTATGGGAGGAATCTTGCGCTAGAGAATAGTTTATCCCAATCTGCCGGTACCCCGTGTCATATCCTTAGACGCGCTCCTCCTTTTCATTTAGGGCCAATTATGAGCAAATTTAGACAAGGCTTCGAAAGGACGTTGCATGAGACTGATTTCTCTTCCTAGATCTTCCCTTACAAGAGCTTTGCTCCTGTTTATACCTTGGGAATCTGGAGGTGTTGAGTGAGTGGAGACCTTTACCTTGAAGCAGTTGCGAGGTAACTAAGTTGAACTCGATTAGGTTTCACCATTAAAAATAGATGCAGCTGATCCTTTCTGTTGTTCGAAAATCAAGTTTTATTGCGGTTTCCAAATCGAAATGAGACACGAGCTTTTTACAGACATTCCTCTGTTAAAAGATGGTCACGCGGTATGCTAATTAGGCTGAAGATATTACCCTTGGTTTTTATGGCTTGGGTCATAACCGGATATTCAGTTTTTAACAGACCGTAAAAAGAGTATGCTTTGTTTTGATTCAGCTCCAGACAAATGATCCTATTTGGTAATTCTGTCATTATTTCTGCCGGTTGACCTCGATGCTTGCAACCAAAGTTTTTTGGCCTTCGTTTTCCTTGACAGAAATACTTCTCTTTTTTTTTTTTGGTTTTTGATGGGGTGTGGCTTTTAGAAAGTCCTACCTGGAGAGCTTCTTGATGGCTGGGCATCCTTCTACCAACCCTTCACCCGATATATTTTGCTCTTTAGGTGGTAAGCGTGTTGATAGGAAGTGGGGGTATACGCCTGGATTTGTTTCTGTGTATGAGTTCCCCGTTCAGAAACGCCTTACCCCTGCAAGTGAGGGTTGTGAAATGTGACTTGCGCACAACTCTACTATTCTACTACTAAACACACGCCAAGTCTAGTCAACCCTCCCTACTACAACAACGATAACTACCCTATACACACATACACCTACACAACTCTTCCACATAGCCCTCATTTCCACTCATCCCCACCATTACAATGCGTGCGCGCTGTGTGCCCGTGTGCGTGTCGTGGTCCCTTCCTAACCCCAGCAAGCACAGCCTCTAAAACCTTCATTTAGTTGCAGCACTGTACCGACTCAACTTGTGTTTTTCGTTCCGTAGTTTCCAGCACACACACAAGAAAGTTTTACAAAAAAAATTTTTTTTAACAGTTCCATTGTTTTATTTTTTTTTTTTATTTTTTTGGGGGAAAAATTTTGTTATCAAGTGATTACGTTTCTATAGCCCTCAAAAAAAGAAAAAAAAGAAACATTGTTTCAACGAAAATTGTGGATTTTTCGTATTACATTCCAAAAATAACAAACCAATTTTTTAAAATTAAAAAAAAAAACTTCAATTTTTCTAAGTATAACACGCAAAGTTTTTTTCACAAAAACAAAAATATTTCCCGCCAAAATATTTAAAAGAAAAATATAAAATTGACTAAAAAATAAGAATTGTTGGTTAAATATTCTTCAAGTCAAGAAAAGAATATTTTCGAAAAATTAAAAAAAAAATCATATAAAAACAAAAATAAACTTTTTTTACCAAAAACTGTGAGTACACTTTTAAATTTTATTTATTAATTTGATTTAAAATTTAATGGATTGATTGATTTTGATTTTTTGTTTAAATTTTTGTTTTATTCTGTGTTAATATATATATACATATTTTTTATTTTGGATTGATGCTTGTGTTTGAGAAAAAATTTGATTGGTTTTTTTTTTTTTTTTTTTTTTTGCAATCATACAGAATCATTATTTTTTAAAAAAATTATTCTTAATTTAGCACAAAAGTATTTATTTAAAATTTTGGTAGAAACCGGCCAAAGTTTTTGAGGGACCCCATGTGTTTAGTCCACCACTAGATAGAGGTTCGTGCGGTATGCATAAAAGGCTTGAAAATATCGACCCATTACAAACAGGAGAATGGTTGTCCCGGTTTGCTTGTATTGATATAAACCGTCTAATGTTATCTTCAACAAATTATGGTTTTACCGAATAGAAACAAACAAATCCTCTTATCTCCATCATTTTATACGAATAGTTCCTGGTTTAGTTATTGGTTGTCAGAGATATCTTGTTCATCCTATGAATGAAATAAGGTGAATCGGGATAAATCATTAAAAAAGCTAATTAAATAAAAACTAAATAGCAAAGTTTCTGTTTTTTTTTGCCCATTCACACGTACAAATACACACACACACACACACGTAACAACGCCAAAATCTATAAATACACATAAAAATGAGAGTGTGTGCGAGATAGTGTGGGTTTAAAAAGAGCGAAGGACCAGCAGCTACCCGAGTAGCGCCCATGTATTGATTTTTCGCACAAACGCCTGGGGTCTCTTACACTAACAAAATCCACCCTCCCTTCACCACCACAATTGGTATGGAGCATGGCCAGTGTGTTTGTATTAGTGTGTACATGTGTGCGCGCGCAACACAAATACATACACACGCGCACAAAATCCTGCACACGCGCGTATAATTTCTTCTCTTTTATTCAACCCCCTTAAAAAAAATAAAATAAAATAAAAATCTAATGTGAAGTGACTCACAAGACATTCTCTAAATTCAATACTTTTTAAATTATAAACAATGACATCTCTTTTACTCTTTGGAATTTTCAATTTTGAATTTGGTACCTGAAGTGTAGACATTTTTTATTTGCAGTTCCCTGATTTTGAGGAAGCATTTGCTAGCGTGCAGTCTTTATATTTGAAGCTATTGCCAGAAACACACTTTTTGAGAGTCTTTAAGTATAAAAAAGTGTGTTTTTCTTTTTTTGGGTTTTTTGGTTTTTCTTTTTAAGCAAACTTGAGATGAATGTGTTTTGTTTGTCTGACTGAGCCTGGTGAGTATGGGTGTGATCTTCCATAGTTCGAAAACAAATTATCGCAGATACTTTAAATTTTATAATTATCTTAAGTGCCAATTTTACAACCCAACAGGAAACTTTTTTTTCAATAAAATCAGTATAACGGATTTTGAGAACTCTTTTGGTTTTGCTTGAACATTTCTTTTTAACAATTTTCCCAAAAATTTTCTTTGTTAATTGCGTACACGTAAATATATAAAACTTTGTTTAAAAGAACATTTTCCTATAAAATTCATTTAAGAGATTGATAGAGGCAAATATACCTCTGAAGTGCTATTTTAGTGTGATTTACGGTCTCATCATTTGTATAATATTAATAGAAATTAAATTTAAATCCGAAATTCCAGATTTAAAAGAATTAACAAGCAGCCAACCTCTATATATTATACTTTTATAATCCCTTTAAGTTAAGCAACAGAACTGTATCTTAGTAAATAAAATCTCTTCACCGAAATTACTTCAATTTATTGAATAGATTTTTCCACTTTTTAGTTATGTTTTTCGCAAAACCTTTTCAATGCTTTGTTTTTAAAACTTTTAAATGTATCGATTGCCGAAATTTCGATCTACAACATTTTGAAAATATTTACCCAGGAAAATTTCTTTGAGGGGATTTTTGGTAGTGGATTAGTGGTACCATTTTTAGCGGAATATATATGGCCTAAGTGTTAACTGCTCGTAATATTTCTTTACTTTTATCGGTCATATTTTAGAGAAAGCATCGACTTATAGCAAAGATTTTCTTGCAATAATGCATTTTTAGGATAGTCCTGAGGCGTTGTGGTGATAGGCTATTTGCCTAATCCACTGAATTGTACGGTATTACTACTGTGTAAAATTAGTGAATCTTAAAATCCATTTATTTGTGGCTTTCTTTTATAGTCTACTACATAAATACATCATTTTTGTTTACCAAATTTTTCATTTTATCAAGTGCTTCAAAAAGGATATCCATCTCCTTTAAAACTTTTTCCAAGAAAGTGAACCAAAGTTGAAGACTGATTAATACGACTGAATCATTCAGTAAACAATTTGAAGAATCGGTATGAAAGCAAGTGATCTATGAATGTTCTATCACTTTTTTTTTGGGGGGGGGGGGTTATTTTGCTCGAACAAACATAAACATTGTTCCCTTCAATGTTCTATAGATTTGCTAATATATGCTACGTGTGAGCCATGTTTATTCAACCCAAAAAATAAAAAAGATGAAAATGATAGGCCTGCATGGATTTAGTGCATAAGTTACAAACTTTAAATAATCTCCTTAAAATTTGTATCGAAGAAAATAATATCTAAACTTTTTTGGAAAATGTTGAGGAATTAAAAACAGTAAAACATTTTTTTAAATAGTACTTTATAGGAGTTTTAATCTCGGGCAAATATTATCAACGTCCCTGAAATAAATTTCCACGGAGGAATGTTTAAATAACTGTTTAAAAACTTACATGTGTGTACACGAAATTTATAAGAAAATCGTAAATGTCTAAAAAAAAAGTTTTCTGTAAAATGGGACTTCGCATTTTCATGATTTTGAGGTGCTTGATTTTAATGAAAACGGGTTGACCGTCAAAAACTGCACTAAAAAGCGTACCGTTGAAAAATACCCAACTTTATCTTTTTTTTTTACTGATATATTACCCATGTACCCATTGTTTCAAAACAAAAATTTAACGCTCAATGGTCATAAAAATTTAAATTTTAAACTCAAAATAGAAAAATTGTCCGATTTCATTAACTGCTTTTTATGAGAGGTCAGTGAGAGTAAAATGATCTAGTGAGCACACTCACTTTCTCTGATACCAATAATTAATTAACTAATTATCGATAATTCTCTTTAAAACGTTTAATTCCCTTTAATTCTCCCCCAGCCAGAAAAAAAAAAAAGATTTTGTAATGTACATACTATATTTCTAGAAGCTAACCACGCCTCGCCCAAACACTTAAAATCAATATCGTAGATATTACAGATTCTAGTAAATCCTAGAAATTATTATATTTGTTAAAAAATAGTTAAAATAAATTGATAGATCTGTGGGAATTTATCACATTAATTCAATTTACATTCAAATGCTTAGTGTTTTTACGTAAAAATAAAAAACAATAATAATAATAATCATCGTAAAATTAAAAATGTAAATATAAAAGTTTAGGGTGTGAACGACTGTATCAAAAAATATGAAATCAAATGAATATCCTAAAATGGGAATGAGTGTAATCACATAATGTACTCTACTTTGGAACGTACAGATGAAGAATAATGGAGGCTTACTGTATCCAGAAAAACGACCTGCTTTTATATATTAAGCAGTTTTGGATGGAAACGGATTCATTTCGTAATATGCGTGCCGTTCCGATGTACCGCGATAATCTTAAATTTAATTGTTTAATTTAAAAGTGAACTCATAAAACGTGTTCTGATGTTTTAAAAGTTGTTCATTTTTACCACCTAGTTATGCAGTTACCTTAAAATTTTGTACAAAACTGGTCTGAACCCTTAGCCTAAATAGTATAATAAAGGGTTATCTGTAATAAAAGAGGGAAGCATGAACCTTGCTACCTTATCCAGGACCCCTTTAAGATGCCTTTTGTTTTCTGTAAAGATTTTTATCTGAATAAAGCGTGTGTGGGGCTGGTTCTGTTTCCCAGGGCAACGCACACAAAAAAGGGGCTTTTTGTGCCACCCCTTATAGGCCTAGAATGAGAAACTTTAACTTTTTTTTTTAAGATCCAGGACTCCTCTTCTCAATAACATCCCTTCCGATCTGTAAGAGTTACCCTAGATACCATATTAGGAAATCGAGACACATATAAGAGGTTATGGTACTTGATACAGTCTTAGTTTCAGTTTTCTTGAAGTTGTAGGCTCACCAAGGTGGTAATGAGATGTGGATGGCAGAGGGTGTGACGAGGAGAAAAGAATAAGCAAATAAATATCTTGATTACCTTTAGAGAAGCAAAGCCCCAACAAACCCATTAGCTTCGGGCAGCAGTTGCTCAAACTTTCGGCCTGGGTTTCCTTGGAGGGAGCCTGAGTAGTTATCAGGTTTGGGAAGGTTATTTACACATATATCCTGGCATCCTTTTAGTTTTTTTTTTTTTTTTTTTTTTTTTTTGTTTTTTTTTAATTTGGGAAAATCTTCTTCAGAATATCTTGGAAGACATTGAAGGAGAAACCTAAGTCAGGAAGTGGCAATCTTTATTGCCGGCTCCCGCCACTCTTTCTAAAACTTCCCTTAGGGAACCTGTATGGTTTCATCATCTGTGGTCACATGAGAGTAGACCTCTTAGAAATGGGTTTTTAGAACGAACTCCAAGTCCTCTCATAACCCTCATAAAATTAAATTTCAGATAGCATCGTTTTAAGCAAAAATTCTAGGTATTTAAATGAGTAATTCTTTCACAAATTGTTAAAAAGCGTTTCTAGTGGTTTTCTTTAAAGGAAATAGTGGAAAACTTAAAAAGATTTTTGAGGAAATAATGCACTTCGAGTTATGCGATATTTTTGTAGTATACAGTAGTATTGTACATTCTAATGAAATAGCACTTTGGAGTAAGACCTGCAACTACAACAAGGTAGGGCTTATAAGCTCGGAACCGCTGTGCAGATTATGTCAGGAAGAGGAGGATACGGTCTCTCACTTGTTATTCAATTGCGTTGCAATCAAGCGGCTGCGGTACGATATCTTTGGAACTTTGAGGCCAAAGGAGATTGCAGCGCAGAAGAAATTGGTAGGGAAAGTCCTCAACCTTTTTTAGAATTCATCTATTAGACTTAAAGGGGAAGGCACAATAAGCCTCTTGTGGCTGCGGTGCCGTGGGGCGTGGGTTCTGTCCCGCTTCTAATCTTAATCTTAAGACCTGCAACTACCCCTAAAAAGTTTGAGGCGATAATGTGAAAGAAACAGAGGCTTCAATCTAAGCGTCTTCTTTCTTGGCTTTAGCACTGTCAGGACTGGTTCGGTTTCGAAAAGTCAGTGGGAGTGACGTGTGATTAAAAAGAAGGTTTCGTCCATAGCGTCCTTTAGCTATGCTTTAGTACTGTCGAGATTTTTCCACGATGATATACAGCATCGTGACTAGCTCACTCGCTTTCCTTTTACAGCGATTACATTTCTAATGCCCAAATTCTTTTCCAAATATTTAATTTCACTTAAACAAATTTCAGGAGCGGGGTAGAATTGCTAGGTACACAGTTGTGAAAAGGTTCCTGGACTAGTGCTAGACAAATAGCATCCCATTTCTAAAATTACTAAAAATCTCTTCTTTGGGAGGGGGCAAAATTTTCAATCGAAATCGATATGTGTATTTTTGATAGACCATGTTCAAACAAAATCGATGCAGCACATTTCGAGCAAATTCTAAAAATCTGTTCAGTTCAGATCTTATTTTTTTGTATATCAGCTGCGATAATACATTAAAAATTTTGTTTTTTAATTTATTTTATTGTTTGGTTTTGTTTCGTTTAGAATTATAATTAACACTGATTCTTTCGAAGGATGGGGAAACAAACCCAATATATTGTTATTGTCACAAAACGCTCCTGGATGCTTCTACATATTGATTCAACCGCCAATGTATTTGTGGAAGAAATCAGCCATATTCAATGATAACCTTGTTTTTTTTTTTTTTTTTTTTTTTTTTTTTTAAAGCAAATCAGTCAGAAGGGAGCTTTTTTAAACAAGGATGTAATTGATAGCCGTATCTTCTTTAAATCTATCATGATGTTCATTTATTCAGAATCTCTGCAACTTCTTGCATTCTTTGATTCTTTTCCATTGTAAACAAAGGCGTCCTAAGAGCTGTAAATCCTGCTTCTTGTTGTACTAATTGTTCCAATTATTAATTTCCAATTTTAATGTTACATAAAAGTTCCTGTGTGCGCCATTTACATCTGTGTAACTTTATTGATAGTCAATGCCTGTATTATGTTGGTATGTTGTTCTGGTTTATAAAAAAGTATGTGATTTGAGCAGTGAAAGATGCATTCTCATTATCTGCCTCTTTATGTTCATTTTATTTTCTTTCATGAATTTAAGCATGCACATTAACGCTTATCGTGGTAACCAATATGGTTTTACGCTACAAGGAAATCGTGTCTTCCTGTAAACGAGTTACGATTTAAAACTTAGTCTTCTTTTTGCTAAATTTATAGTAGCTCAAGAGCAACTAATTATCTCGCCCAATGTCGCGTTAACCACAGTCACATTTGGGAACGATTTGATAATTTTATTTTGCGTAAGTACGGTTTTTGTGGAGGTTATAGCTAAATACCTAAGCCACATTATTGTGTTATTGTACTGCCTTTAACCACCAAATACTTCAAATCAAAGTTTGTCAGGGATAAGCTGCTGTTTATCAGCAAAATAATCTCTTTCTTTTCGCGTTCTGGCCCTGCCTGCTTTCTAAACAACGTCTTCTCAGAGCTTTACCTAAATCTTACCCGGAACATTTAAGTCCCACTTAACGAAATCATTCGCCAGAAAAATAAATTATTCCTTTTCTTGTTTTTTAGTTTTTGAGAAATCTTATACAAGCCATGAGCTTAAATATTTTATTCATGTTCAAGTCCTCAAAACATGTTTGAAAATGAAGTTTAAAAAACTGTAATATAATACTAGAAAATACTACATAAAAATACATAGTTCAAGCAAAAATTTGGTTCGAACACAGCCGACTTTTTCTCTCTACGCTTCTCAGAGTTACAACTTAATTGATTTTCTTCAAATTGTAATAATTCTTTGTCTTTTTTTTTTGTAAATTTGATATTAGTTACCACTACTATTTTGAAGATTCAACAAACTGGCTTCTCCCCCGTTTCTTCCGCAATTGGAAGTATCACTTTAATCTAAGAATTTGTGACATTTCATAAAATATTTCTGCGATTGTACTATTTGGTATTTGTAGGCCTATCAACATTTCCAAAAATTTGAAGAACGCTCTTTGATTTAGAAAAAAAAAAAGTAGCTCAAACCTGCTTTTAAAGTAACATTTTGAGTGATGGTTTTGTATGATTTTACAAACTTGGGTGATTGATTGTTGAGTGATTGTTTTTAAACAATTGTGAACAAGTTAGCAAGTGAAATAATGTGAGGGGTTCACGCCAGTTATTAGTCTGAGAGGTTTTGTGGCTGATCGTTAATTCTTATCAGAACCAAACTTGTTTGCGATCGATCAAACAATAAGAAGAACGGTGGATTCATTTTTACCTTTTCTGACTAAGTAACGACAGTGTTATTATAATTCTAATCTAGTAAATTTTACTTTGAGTGTTAAGTGTTGTCTAACCATTTATATGCTATCAAGCAAAATTTAACGTGTTGCTGAAATTTAAATCTGAAGAATAATTCTTTAACTGTAATCATCACAGTTAATGACTGTATTTTGTTATATATATAATTTTTTTTAATTTACTCTAATAGTGTTCTTATGATTTTCGTAAAAATTTTAATCCAAATTGCACACAACTTTTATTTGCTTCATCAAAATCAAATCCCGCCCTTACTTCTCTTTTTAAGTTCATAGCTGTAGCAAAATTAAATTTTTAAAACTAACGCCAGAGCAGTACGCTGTTTAAGGACATTTACCGCTTAAAATGTTTTCACACCATTCGAGCAAAAGTTCTAATACCACCATAAGACGACGCCCCACCAATACTCCGATCATTCATGAAATTATATTGGACTGTTCGTTTAGTTTTGGCAAACAGTTGTGACAAAAAAAAAAAACATATGTTCTTAGAACGTTAATCAATAATCGCCAAACCTAGATTTTACAAGTAAACAATTCTGACCAGCTATTCAATTTCTTTGTTATCTTCTCAATCACTGCTCCAATCACTTTTTTAAAATAAGTTTTTTTTTATTCCTTTAATATTTACAAATATTTTAAATTTCACTCGTTGTCATTAGATAGGGAAAATATTGTTCCTAGTTTTTCAAGTCATATTTTCATTGGTAATTCCTGTTTTGAGGCTTTTCGCCTGAAGTTTTCACCTACTGAGTGCTACCACTATTTATCTTTTCCTAATGCTGGTTAAATATACTAGTGAGGCAGTTTCCTTCACCGTAAATAGTTCCAAGACAGGCGAAGGGTTGTCTCATTACGGTTATTCTCCTCTATCTCTAGACCACTCTTGAATTAATTGTCTCACACTCTTTGAATTAACAACATAGAACTTGATAGCCAGTAGAAGCAGCTGGATATATGAGAAAAATTACGTCTCTGGTATTGTTTAACATTTCTTTTATAATCCCATCAACACAAATTTATTGCAAACTAGCTCTTTGTGTAAAACTAGACCTACCGAATGATCACACCACGGATTAATGCCGTACACAACCGGCTCTTTCTTCATCTGTACTGAAACTGTCCAAGAACCTCACAACACATAAAGTAATACACTAAAGACTAAGTAATTATTAATGTTTATCTTGTAGCTAAAAAGAGATCATGTTGCCCAAATAATTGTGTGAACCTATTCTCAGAAACAATCTAATTAGGAAAGTGATTAAGAGTTTTATCCTAAATGAAACAGTAGTTTTTAAATGAAAAAGTATTAACAGACCCTTCCAAACCCACTTATAAAAATTAGGTTGTGCCCCTGATAGTGTTAAAGAATGTTTCTTTGAGAATGGCAGGTTTGTTTTTTCAATTATTGAATATTTGTTACTTACAAGCATTTGTGTAATTCTAATTTAAAAATTGGTTTTAAGGAAGTTATTTAGGAAAACAGAAAAATTTAAATGTAAACGGTTATTCGAAAGAACATGCATAGTAAGAATGTTCTAATAACAAACGGACTCGAAATAATTACATGCTCTTGTACTAGGCTCTAGTTGGTTTGCTATAGTTTCTGATTGTACATAGAAAACAGTGTGGCTTCACTAGCTGTATGCTGTTTAAAATTAAACTAATGTAAGACACTAACAATTTTTCTAAAATTTTACTATAGAACTATTCATATACATAATATGAATGTATGGTGGCCATTCTAAGGAGTTTTAGACTCATTATCATTAATCAATCTCATTAATCTTTAAAGATTAATATAATTTATGTTTGTTGACATCAAACTACATAATTTAGATGAGTTTTAAGTTCCTTGGAAATTTTTTAGTTAGAAAAACTGATTTTTTCCCTAGACTCCCAGCATTTAATTAATATTCTTTCTTTTAAGTAAGTTTTTCAATTTTGCCATTAGATTGCAGTAAGAGAAAGTGGTTTCTATAAGTTAACTTGTGAATGTTGGCTATTAGGTATTAAATATTAGGTACTAAGCAAAGCCAAAACACTCTTAAAAACGAATGCCATTAAGGTTTGTTTGTTGTTTTTTTTCTTGTTAATTTTTTGTGTTCGAAACATGTGGGTTAACACTTATAAACAATGAAACTACATAACTGTTACATGGATGACTGGTTAGATTTACTACTCATTTGTCACATTGACAAAATAATTTAGATTGGACCAAGTTTAGAGATGAATTTGCTTTAATATATTGGAACTAATTTGTTCTTTGAACAAAAAAATGATTCTTTTTCCAACTATTGATGTTCGTTCAAATAAAAAAGCTTGGATCTTTTTTTTAAATTAATTTATAATTTCCTACGTTTCAACAAATATCATGCCTTCTGAAAAGCTTAAAAGCAAGGCAATTTTTTTTTTAAATACACAAGTGAAAAGAAAATAAAAAATATAATAATAATTAATAAAAACCTAATAAATTTCATACAGTCTTGCGAGTTTTTTCTTTAAATAATATTGCACATATTTTTTCTCCTTTTAGTTTCAAATAAACCATTTGTACTTTTTTTCATGCCTTGAAAAAAACGATCATATTTGTCAAAATGTTGACAATTATATACATTTAAAAAAAAATAAACTAAGTGTTTTAATTTGAACCAACCTCAATAGTTTGAAAAATAATTTCTCTGCATTAAGTATTAAACTGAATATGGATCCTTCGAGATCTGAAACGTACAGAATGTAAATTTAACACAGAAGTAAGCTGATACACTATTACTTATTCACCACCCTTAATCCAATTTGAAAATATATAATTTGTGAATGTATCACGATTTAAATTTCGTCTTAACTATAGCAGCACACAACCTTTTGTGACCTCACTATATAAATCGATTCGACCTCTAAAAATAATCTGGTGTGATACACTCATATGACTTTCTCTTACTGAATTATTACGATTCTAATTGACATTTCTACTACTATTGAATTACACTGAATTTTTATAGTCGTATTTATCGAAGAATAGAAAGCTTGATGGTTCTGTCATAATTTACACTTACATATAGATGAATAAGACTAGTTAACTATCCTACCACCATTTATCGCTCCGGACTACCCTAAAATAATACTATCTGGAAAAATATTTTACATAGAAGTGGCATTTTCTATTAAGTCGCAATTTCATTAATTTGATTTTCTTCAAATATGGAATCCTCTTGATATTATATAGCAGGGATTAAACCTAACATCATGTTGAAGTGGCGCGATGCTTTAAATCAGCAGTTCCTATGGAATATAAAAAAAAAATCTATTTTTCTTGGGAAAAATAACTTTAAATAAATGTGATAAACATTCACTTGGGAAAATAGTTGACGAAGTTGAAAGAAAATCGGTGTGAGATGCTAATTCTTTTAGAACCTCTTTACGATTAAACCCTTTTTAATTAATAAAAGTGATAGACCTAAATGCATTTAGTGTGTGTAAAAGTAACGAATTTTAGTCTCTAATTGGTTCTTAATCTTACTATGTACATAAGCATTAATTTGGTTAGAGCATAGCCTTTATTATTAAGGCGGGTGCATTGAAGCGTAGGACTCAGGCCAATAGAAATCCTTTCTTTTATATAACTCTCACATTCATACACCACATTGGTTACTTTTCCTTCTCAAATTCGTCAGAGACAGGTTTATTAACTTGTACTCCAAAGACTCTCAATCTCAATTTCTCTCTGTCTGTTGAATTATCTTCATGTTTAACCAATCCTCTGGGGCAAATCTGGTGATATGCTTACAATGTTCCTTCCATCCTATCTGCTCCATTTGATTAATTTTAAGGTAATCTTCTGGCTTAGCATTCTTTATTAATCTTTTCAATTTGACGCAAATGTTAAGTCTCATGTCCATTTCTTTTCCACTCTATGATTCTTGCAGTCCAATAAGCTGCCAATGGCTCTGGATCTTCCGAAATGTTGAGAAGAACCACCTAATGTCCGATTCATCAACCATTTTTGTTATCCTGTTTTCTTTCATGCTCTGGAACCCAAAAACAATACATTTTATGTGAGCTAGGGTTTCTCTGTGCTTTCCTCTGACCTAATTCATTCAGTCTTCATTCAATTCTTTACCAGCTTGGATGAATACTTCGGTTGTCCAGGGGCTTTAAAAGAAGCCTGACTATGTAAAGGAAATTCCAACTGCACAATCCTATTTTACACTAGTTATTTCCCACACTCAACATTCTAGGATCGCTGTTACTTCTGCTTGAAAAAGAGTAGTCAGTCGCCCCGGTGGTAGGTGAAGGTGATCTCCACATCCCCTCCTTATATCCACACATCGGCTTCTGTGAGACCCATGCTTTCATGAAAGACAACCTTTAGAAACCACTCGTTCCATAGATAACCCCAAAAGTGTCAGACCTAATAATAATATCTGCATACAGAGTATATGAAAGGTAAAGTCGCACTTTCTGGTAATACTTTTGGTAACTTATAGTTAGCACGCTAACGATCAGATATAAGCTTAATGCGATTTTCCGTTTTAGGTTATGATGTTCTGATAACACACACTTAAATCGTCAAATTTTATTCTACAATACAGAAATTTGCAGAATGATCAGAATAATTTAGATAGGTCCTTCATAAATAGGTGATGTAGCAGGCTTGTCATCAATATTTAACTTCTAACAATAACTTTATGAAATAAGGAATGGTTGTATACGTATATAATACCCACCACTAGCGCCACCAAAATTTTTGATACGCATTTAGAGTAGGTTGTTGTGTGTTAAGCCTGTAAACTAAAGTAGCATGTGGTTTGTTTTGCCTTCATTATTTCTCAAAGTTCTATATTATATTTTGTTTTAATTTGTTTGGAAGATTGAAAGCTTTTTTAAGAATATGTTTAAAACAAATTTGTTTGGGACTTATGAGAAAAAAGACTAATTCTAGTCCATATGTCCTTATAAAAAAAAAAAAGAAAGTAGAATGAGCTAAGTGGTTTCATCCATGAGCAAATGGTACTGAAAATTAAATCTTGTCAATTCACTTTACCGTTTGTGTCAATCTCCACTACATAAATATCAAGGAAGTTTACAAAACTGATCGGAATTGCCAATATATTTGGGAAACAAAAGCATTTCTATAAAATAAATTAATAATAAGCTGTCACAATAAAAGGCATTCCTATTGGCGCTCTATCTGGGGGCGTAAAAATTAATGAACGCCACAGTCCACAGTTTTGTTAACAAAAAGAAAATGGTCAATTGTTACGTTTTCTTGTCCCTTTTCAAATAGAAGTTTAGTAATCGTGCACATTTTCTATTTTTTTTTAGTTTTTCTCATAAAAGTTGTAAGGCCTGCTAAGTACGAAAAAGTGGTTTCTATAAATTGCCCTGTGTGTATGTGTATGGACGTTGTTGTCTTCTGACTGTGGTCAGCATAATTCAAAAACAGAAACTTCATATTTGATATTTGATTTAGGTATTACTAGGGAGCCGACAGTCAATATTATTGCCAATGTCATTATTCTTGCAGTAATAATAAAGTCAGATCATGTAAATAATTTTATTAATGACGCAATTAACGGCATGAATATTATGTTTAATTAACAATATAAAACGCACGAATCATTGTGTCTTCTTTGAATAACCCCATGAAAAGACATAAAAATTCTAAAAAATTTCTGATTGATCGCTGCCCCGGTTTAAAATTCTATATTAACAACATAATTTAATTAATTTTGAGCCCCTTATGAATGTAATTCTGGTTCTGATACATTTCGCTTCTTTTAAGCCTTTTTGTTAGATTAAAACTATATTGAAACCAAGTGACATTCAGTGAAATATTGTCTTTAGAAGAAACTTATATTGACAGTCTTGTGACATCATATCACATTTTTATTTTAAAAGTACCTCCTTAACTTGATGAGAAAATAACTACCGTAATATTGTAAAAGCAACTAACATTTAGTAAACATTTAGAATTTTAAAGGAATAAATGTGTAAATTAGTTCTTAAGCAAATTTGGATTAATTTCTCTTACTTTTGTAATAATAGAAAGTATGTATTGTTTTCAAATTTGAGTATGCACCAGAAATAAACATTTTAATCCTTACCGAATCCCCAAAATAAGTGGTTTTTGTTTGAGAAATGTCCTAATTTGAAGAGAATCCGCTTATCACGGAAATAATTATTGATTAATTTTTACATTTTTACATTTTTTTGTTTGAAGACGCTTATAATACATTCAGGTCTATCACTTTTATTTGAAAATGTTTAGTAGAAAAGGTTATTTTAGAGAGGTTATGTGGGCAGGCTGATGTTAGGCCTTTCCTCTAGGTATTAAAGTGTTACTTCACTTTACTGTACACATCCACTTTACTGTTTGTAACATTGATATTACTAATAATATTGAGTATATTGCCATTATTCCGACGTTTATGGCGATTTTCTGGAATATTGGATTGAAGAATGTTCTTTAAAGTTTAAAAAAACGTATCATACTTTCTCTTATTCCCAGTTGCTTTTTTTTTGTTAACTGATTTTTTCCCCCAAAATACACGTTTTTAAGGTTCCTTGAATACTTAAAAATTGTTTTTAGTGCATGATATGTGTTTAGAAAACCTCAAAATCGTCTCAGAAATCTCCACAGAACATGTTATCCACTTTTTGTCGAACCATTGCTGCTTTGGTCTAAATCTGTGAACTGTTGTTTTTTTTATTGCAATTTTTCAGTTTTTCGCAATTTTTTTAAAAATAGCTTAAAGGATTTTTTTTTTGGTGGGGGTAAGGTTTTAGTAATTGATAAGCTCTACTCTAAAGTGCCTCTTTATGACATTTTACTATAACGCTTACTACTACTTACTACTTAATATCAATGAACATTAAAAACATTGTTAGAATTCTAGGTTTAATTAAAATCGGTTGAAGAGATACCCGATTTTAAAGAATATTTTTATGAGAATTTTGGAATTTACAAGAAAAATGCAGGACCGATTTCCTTTAATTTTTGGAATAATGATGGCACGTTATCATATTCTATTTAGATCATTTATACAAAAGGGCAGATATTGGTCTAGTGGTTATGAAGCGTGGCTTTGTAAGTGAGTGATCTCTAGATCGATTCCCGTGTGTATGTACCTACTCTTTATTTGTTTAGAGAAAATTGTTAATAGTAAAGTAAGTGCTTTCGGCCCCGCCCATGACAACTAATTGGTAGTTAGACGTTAAACCCCGCCTGCAAAAATAGGCGATTTCTTTATATTCACATATATATGTAAAATTTTTAGGAAGTTTTATCTGTTTTTGCATGTATAAAGGACGGAGAAGTTAGTGCGCTTTTGCTATTCGCCAACATGTGAACCATTCATAAATCTCAGAAACCCGTAACAACAATCTTCATTCTTGAATTTATAATAGTCAAAATTTTAACTATTAGTTTTAACAAAAAATTTTTATTCTAGAATTTTAATATTTTCGGTAAGAAAAAGTCGTGTTAGTGTTCACTCCAAATTTTGAGGGGATTCTATGGGAGTTTTCATTTCATTCAACTACCCGTTTTATAAGTACGGTACCCACAAAATATTATCGAGACAAATGTTTGGTATTGGATGCGAAAAAATTGTTTTTACAAATTGGTCTATGTGTGTGTGGTAAGTGTGTTTGTGGTAAGCACAACTCAAAAACAGAAACCTGCAGAAAATAAAAAATTTTGGTAAATGTTTTAGGGTGCCATTAGAGTAAGATTTGGACAAAAGAAGAAGAAAAAAAAAAAAAAAAAAAAAAAAGAAGCAACCAAAGGGAAGTGTCACGTTACTGAATTGACTTGCTATAGAAATTCATCTTAGAATTGACAAAAACATTTTGCTTTTTGCAAGTTATTAATAAATAATAAGAAATATCAAATTCTTGGTTTGTGTCACCTTTTATCAAGGACCTTACTCAAGGGCTATAATGGTCCTTGAAGGACCCGAGCCTCAGCCGCTACAACTCTCCACCTCTCTCTATTTCTTGCCGACGTTCTCCATCTCTGCTGACCAAGGGCTTCCAAATCTTCCTGCACGTCGGTCAACCATCCTTAGTCTGTTCAAAAAAAAAAAAAATTAGAAAGAAACTAGTTTGTTGAATCTTCGAAATACTATAACAGTGTAGAAACCTTTTTTAACAAAGGGCTGCTCTATGGTCCTTTAATAATCTTGTTTATCTTTAATTAAATATTCGATCTTACGTCTTTCTCGGCTATCAATTCACATTCATCTTTAACAAGTCGATTTCCATATACGTAAGTTGTCAAGCTCTGTCTACTTTGCAGCCTTTTCCGCGTCAGGCTGTCTTTTGCGTCGTTTTACTGGGGACACGTTCTTTCCTAAAGCAAATGGTCCAACCACTATCCCATCTTAATTACTGTTAACTATTCTTCTTCAAAAAAACGAGCTGTTACAGTTTTGCATTCTATCTGAATCGTGATGATATCAACATGAAATGGTACCTGCATTAAAGAGCCATAAATTCAATATAAATAAATGTTATCAACTGTAAATGTTTTGCTAAAAATTCCGAATTTGGAGAAAATCGCTTACCACAAATAGGAACCCCAGACGATTTTAATTTCTCTCTTTTTTTTCACAAACTTCTATAGTGTGGAATTTTAAGTATAGTACGAGGAAGTTAGAAATTTGTTTTCCTCAAAAATCCTTTTTTACAACAGTGAACCAACAATGAAACCATCTAGCTTTTATTAACAAACTGGAAGTTTGCAACAACTGAGTGAAGGTAGAACTTGGAGAATTGTAGTGAGAGAAGGTATTCTGAGGGTTCACTCCAGATTTAAACTTTACAGCTGGCTTTATAAAAGATGGAATTAAGATTTTGAAATTCAAGGCTAATTTTAAGTTTGTGACCAAACTGAAAAGAAGTCAGATTTGTTCAAGTGTTGCCAAAATAGTCTAGCAAAGTAGTTTTAATTTTATAAGTGGTTTTCGAGAGATCGCCAAGATAGAATGCTTATTTTTCCATCTTTTAAAAATGGCAAGTATTAAAAAAACTTTAACTTGCACCAGCTTAATTGCCACAATTTGTAGTTTTGAAAATAGTTATAAAGTTCGTAATGAAAATGTGAATTAAGCTGTTAACTTTCTACCAAAACACGCCTGAAATACCAAAATCGTTTTCAAAAAAACTAGAGGTCGATTAAGTAAAGTGGCACTTCTAGCTGGAAAAAAGGGCCATACCTAACACCTTTTTCATAATTAGGAAAACCTAAAACATGCATTGCAAGTGAAAACTCTGATTAACATTTTTGCCGCGATTACTATACTTTTGGTTTCAAAGATAACTGCGGGTATAATTTTAGTAAATAGATACAATGGTAAATTTTAGTATACACTTTAGAATAAATTAGACATGGGATGGACCCGGTACCTCAGACAATACAGCTAAATGAGGCAAATTGTAAAACTCCTTGTAGTTTATTAAAAGAACCCTCATTCTTGCAAGGTTCAATGTTTATTTCTTCAACAGTTGTTTGGGATATCAACTTCTCTAGGCTTGAAGAGCAAAAGATTTCATATGGCAAACTAGCGATTGCAACGCAATCAGAATCGTTTCCTCCCTTCACCTGCCACAATCTGCACCCCACAGAGATGTTTATATTCACTGAACCAACCGTGCCTAGTAACAATACTCAATACCAAAGAGACTCAGCCTGGTCCGTTAGAAAACCCAAGCAGGACTTGTACCATTTGTCCTTGACTTTCTAAAGCAAATGACTTGAACTTGTGTGTCTCACGACAGCTCTGAGTAACTATGACTCTAAACAATTATCTTGCCTACCATAGAAACCTAAAATTTTATTCGTTAGAGAATATTCTACTAAGGTGTATCAGAAAATTGTACGTTACTCATATTGCAGTTCAGAAGTGGTTTGCTTATCAGGTAACTTCCTATGCTTAACTTCTTATTAGCTTACTTCAGTAAAGATGGACTTCATTTTCTTTAACTTGAACTCATTTGTGAGCCAACAATTCTATGAACTTTCCGTCTTTGAAGCAAAAATCCTATACTCTTTGTTAGCAAATTTTTTTCCCACATAAAAGCCAGGCGGAAAAAGGGCTATCAACTGTGTCAGCGAAAAACTTTAAATTGAAATCTTCCATTACTAAGAACGGTTGATGTGACTTAGACAGCCTTTCTTGATTTGTTGAAGGAATTCCTTTTTACCATAACAAAAGACGGATATTTTTCATTTTTTTGAATAGCTTAAAATCAATCATGCTCTTCATAGTTTCAAAACATATAAGCCTTTTTTGTCTCAAATCTGCCTTTTGAGACGACAGCTGGTTGGCCTGATGAAATCCACTGTTCTTGTTTTCTGGGTTGTCCAAAATAAATCTTCTTTTCTTCTGTTAGTATAGTTTGGTGAAACGAAAATCAACAAATGGACTGGTTTGCTTAGACTTGAAAACATTCTTTTGCATTAAAAGGTAACAAAACTTAAACGACAAACTTTTTGGCTCACCTCTTTAAAGTTTAAAAGTAACCTAGTCAGGGACTAATTCTAAAACTCCGTGGCGCTACAACGCGATGTGGGTTCTGGACTCCTCAAGAACCTTAACCAATCGGTTCGGTCTTGCGCTGCAGTCTTTCAGTTTCTTGTGTGCAAAAGGTTTCTAAGCATCAAAAGCAGTTGGAAGCCGCTCAGTCAGTAGCTTCTTAGGGATCTCATCGTTAGCCATCTGGAGAATGTATTCAGCCCAGTCCAGCTGGTAAATGTTGGCAGGATTGGCTTTTGGGAGAGGCGGTACAATTCCAAGTTTTGATCTTCGTCACCAAAATTGACCTTAGCAAAGACGAGTAAGATGGGCCACGTTTCAGAGCCATACATCAGTTTAATGGCCATGACTTAGATGGATGGATGGAGTGAAAGAGGTTGCGGAGAATTTTATCAGAGTGCGGAACAGGTTGGTTGGTGCGCAAGACCGAGGAGGCTACTTCAAGAGGCCAGTACTCAATGTAGTAGCTAGCTACTCCCTAATTATTAGCCGCGGTATTATTCCAACAGACCGGACGGCCATTAGTTGAATCTAATTAATCTAAGGCAACTCCTTGTTTCGATCCCTTTTAGTTTTTAATTCTGAGCAGAGGTCTGATTGTATTCAAAAACACTACCTAATAAGGAACTGTTCGTAAACAGTATAATGTACTAACTTGAGTTTAAGAGGGGAAAAATGCACAGACTTTTTGTTACACTTCATTCAATATTATTAAAAAGCGAGATCATTCTTCTACTGTCATTTAATTTGCTCTTGTAACTTTCACTCCAATATTTGGTTAAATCAAAATTTTTTAAATTAATATTAGAAACCTTTTAAACTTTGTTCATACACAAACCTTTTTTTTTTCAATATAAATGCACTAGTCTCCCTTCAATTCTCCCAATTTATTAATGCCAACCCACAAAGTCATCACAGAATAAATCATTATTATTTTTTGAGAAATAAATTCGTATTTGAAAAAAAAAGAAATAGTTTGGATGTGCGTGTGTATGTAACTCATTTAAGTGTTTGCCAGTGTGTGTGAGTGGACTTTGCGAGCACCTTTTGAGACTGCTTTCAATAAATTTTTTTTCAGGTGCTCCTAAAACGTATTGATATATCGGCCTATATTAGCGTCAACTATGTACTTCGTACAGGTGAGGACTTGCAATAAATTTTATTAAAACTAATAATTTTAATTTTGTTAATTAAGATAGATTATTTAAATTAATTTTTTTTTTGTTTACATTTTAAGGAAACTTAGTATGTAATAAGAACTTGATTTAGAAAGCAAGCCCAAATTGAAAAATAGCTCTTAATCCAAACCATCCACAGAATCAAGACTTTAATTTCTATCTGATAAAACCTAGTACACAACTAGTTAAGTGCAGCATAAGGCACATACTACGGACATTGGCCTGCTTTCTAGTGGCCATCTATGAAACCACTCAACACAGCTAAAGTGACTACATTTTTTTTATGCTTTAATCATTTATGTATTTATTTTTTAATTATTCTTTAGCTTCCGCTCTTGCTTGGACCATTTTCAAGGGGATCTGATCTTTAATTGCTATTACTCTCACATTTTTCAGCCGGCCCACATATTGCACAATTGATAAAACTGTTAAATATTCACATCAACTATAAAATTTAGAATATATGTTAAACAAACCATAAAAGTACAAATAAAAGCAGAAATCATTGAAAAAAAAAATCCTCTTCAACAGATCATTTTGTACATTGTCTTTGCACAAAACAAAAAATCTCACTCGAAAGCACTTGTTTAATGCTTATAGTTAACATTTAAAATTTAGTTTTTAGTATTAGTCTAATCAAATGTGCAATATGAAAATTGGTAAAAATTGTGAATGCAATAGTTTAGTATGGTAGAGCAGCTAAATAAAACCTGTAAATCCTTGAAAATCGTGTAAGTGAGAATAAAAGTATGGTAATAAATAAAAAATAAAGGACCAAGGCATTCAATGATATAATCAAACTATTTATATAAATTAAGGTTCCCAAATAATGTATAAAAAAAAAAATTAATTATAACTCAACACTACTTTCTCTTAACTGCAACTCTCATAATTTTAACTTTCAAAGTAATTTCTAACAAAAGTCTGTGCGTTTTTTTTATTTCACCGTAAACATAAAAAAAAATTTACTCACTGATTATTAATAAGCTTACCGCTCCTAAATATAGGCCAATATTTTTTAAAACAATCTGTGGAGTCAATTAATCTATGTTGGTCATACCACCCAGAGGGCGTCAACTCGGACAAAATGATTTGGGTACGGGCACTGAGAGGTCTTGGGAAGTATAATGTACTATGCTTCATCCATACCATCCTTAGCTAAATATCAGTGCTTAACACTTGAAGAAGTCACGCGGGATCTTTATTGCCCTAGCTGAAGTTTTTGATACGTCTCCTGTATTAAGAATGTGCCAGTTTATATTCTTCATAATTTCAGTACCTTCCCCATTTAGCATAAACCTAATCAGGTATAGTGTGGTTTTGGCTATTTGTGTTTCAATTTAATAGAAATATTATATTTGTATATATTTTTTTACCCTATGCACCCATTAGTATGTATTTTTTTTTTTTTTAGTTTTTAAAGGTTAGGCATAATTTTTGTTTATCTATAGTGAAATATGTTTATACTGGTTAATAATTTCTCAAGAAATGTTGTCAGTTTCTTAATTTATTATTTTGAGTTCCAAATGGTCCATATTCCACTAACTTAAGCCTATAAAATAGAACATTAACAGATTACGCGCTGAGGAAGACATTGCAGATGACTGTCATCAGGATGAATAGGTATATATATTGATCGTATAGAGATGTTCTGTCATCATATCCTTCGTATGGGACAATAGGCACTTCGGCAAATCGGCTAAGCTAGTTCTATGAAGATGATAGTGGAGTTTGATAACCTATGTTTAGACTAAACTTAAGCTACTGCTTCATATCTTGGCAGATCCAATAGGAATCGTTTCTTGTGTTAAGAAGGACATCCCTGCCCTTTTTCTCATTTCTAAGGAAACATTCCTTGCTAGCAGCAGTGTCAATTCTTTTAGCGTTAGATAACAAAATAGGCGATTTGGGCTGGGGTTAGGCAGATCCGCTCACCGTATTCTTTGGAATGTTATGAATCCAACACTCAACACCTTTGAATCAAATATTGCATTTTTCCATAGTTATAATCTGAAATCCCCTAGTTTTGCGTGGGGTGTATTTTTAACCAGACAAAAGACCTAACGGAGCAAACTATTCTGAATTCTGGTCACTAAATTAGTCTCGAAGTAGGCAATAGAAAAATTAACTATTTCACCTTGCCAAAAAAAGACATCATGATTCCTCATTAAGATAGATATTTTCTGATCAATGCGGAACCTTACAGAAATGCAATGCAATGGCCGCCTAAAGTTGCACGTGCTGGTAACATTCTCAATGCGCTCGTAAATGAATGCTGTAACCCTGTCTAACATACGCGCACATAGTCGAATTCAATCTCTACAGGTTATGGTTGAATGATTCACGCGTACACCCAAAACAGTCTGGCGGATAGTGACAAATGGTGGCCCAGCTGATGCCCAGCTGGCGTCCTTAAAAGCCGACAACTGTTTCAACCCTTCAGGCGACCAGTACTGTACACGCGCCATCTTGAATATATTATTATTATTTTTTAATGATTAAAAACTAACTCTCTTTTTCCAAAATTATAATTTGCACTAACTCAACTAAAAAAATAAAATAAATCTATGTGAAGAATCATGAATGTAACTTCCCCTTATCAAAATTATTACCAAGTAATACGATTGAACATCAGACTCAGATAGTTCTTTAGAGCCAGGGCTCATCCCACTCTTTCCCCAAAATTGAACTGGCATAATTTTTCAAAAAGAAAAGAGAAAAAATTGAAAAAAAAAAATCAATTCTGTATAGTGGACACTTCCAAAATAATCGATTTTGCGTTTGCATAAAACTTTGCGGTGTTTCTATTGTAATACCACTTACTTAATAGAGATATTACAAAGTTCTTGATGAATTGACCTATTTAGACATACCGATTAGTAGTAAACAAGCAATTTTCCTTACTTTGGGGACCACAGAACGTATTTTTTTTTTCAGTGAAAATCAAAATGAAAAATCTGCACCAATATAATTTTTTCTCAAAAAATGAATGGCGTATAAATTCGCAAAACTTTCTTGTATCGTAACTTATACTGTCAAATTTCTTTTAAAATTAGAATTTTTACTGCTTGCTGAATTGCTTTCAATGTGACTTATGTTCACCATTATAAAGCGACACTTTTTGCATTCCCTAATTGAGTATTTGGATCATGTAAATAATCAAATTTGAGATTTCACCCGTTAAATTATGTTTTAAACACACCTGAGTTAAAAAAAAAAAAAGATAAATAACAAAGTTTTTCGCGCATTTTATTAGTGTGTGTTTATGGCCAGAATATTTTCCAGGCGGGGGCTTAACGTCCAACTACCATTCACTTGGTGTCGTGGACGGAGGCGATTAGCAAACGTACTTGACTATTTTTCATTTAACCTTAATGGTTAAATAAAATCCAAGGCCTAGACCGGGATTACCTAGACCAGGAATCGAACCCAGTACCACAATGCATATTAGCTTTGCAGGTCTCGCCTCTTAACCCGCTCGGCTACCGTGGTGCCTTTGTGCCCAGAATATCTCAAATAATATTTAATGAAAGCTAGAGTTAAAAAAATTTTTTCGTCCCATTGCCGCTCCTCATATTATCACTTCTAATTAGTTTAAGCTGAATTCCATCAGCTGTAAATCCGAATTTACAGATGCCATTTCAAGATTGTTTTGTTTTGTTTTTTATTTTTATTTTTTGCTTACGATAGTCTCGAATACGGAGCCAACAATTTTATTTAATCGTAGGATGCTACGTAAGCACCCAGTTATTTTATTTTAAACATTTTCTCATACAAAGAGATCGGTAAGGTTTTTAGGGAACTTAATGTTCTCAGTTAGGCCAGTGAATAATATCAAGTAGTATTAAAAGCTGTTTGAAGTCGAAAGTTAGCAGCACAAATCGATTAACTGGAAATGCGATTTAATAGAAAAGGAAGATTTTTAGTTTTAATTTTTACGTAAACGGCTATATCGATTTTTTTTTTCCAACCTTTGATACTAACTGCACTAATATAAACTTATTTTAGTATTTTTATTTGAAATATTTTACTGGAAGGTTATTTTTGAGAGGTCGGTTGCTCGATGCTGTGTTATCTGCTGATTTTTGTTATTTTCTTTCTATCAGAAATGCATGTTTTTCAGATTCCTGAGTCTTTTTTCTTTTTGTCAGTTCATGTATGTGTGTGTGGTTAGCGTAGTGCAAAAAATGAAAATCGTAGTAAAATCAAATTTGAAATTTAGTTTTTATTTTTGCTACCAGAATACGTGCTGATAAGGTTTTGTTTTGATAGAGGCTATTTTTTTGTTTATTATTTTTTTTTTTCTCCGGCTTTGTGTAATCATAAAGATTACATTCAAATTTTGTATGTTTACCTAAGAGCTACTTTAATGAATTGTTTTTTCTGTTCTTTTTCGAATTTTTTCACCTTTGTTTATTTATAGCCAACTTCTGATTAGGAAAGGTAAAAATAGGCATTCCTCTAACGTGTCATTTTAGTATTATGTGTGGTTCTGCGTCTTAGAAAAATATTATGGATTGAATGTGTTACTGCAGTTACAACTTTAAACACGACTGCTTTTTTTTTGAAGTGTGAATCTTTTGAACGATTCCTATAAAAGTGTACTGTTTTAAATATTGATTGTTTTGGGACGACGCGTTTCTTTTAAATAGCCCTTTCATCCAGGCGGGAGTATTGGTGCATCCCTAATTCGTGTTTTCTTTTGTATATCCTACGGGTTTACTATCTTATTTTTTTTTTACAACGCGAATAGCGTTGCCACAATTCCGTGTTTGCTGAAAATCGTAAGAAACATTGACACAACTAAGAGAATTGCAGTTAGGGAAAGTCTAATGACTGAATCATATCAAATTATTTACTTTAAATACTAGTAACAGTTTTTCGTGTGGAACTGAAATACAAGAATTGATGTCCCATAAACAAGAGAAATGTTTGTGTATGCGTGTTCCAACAGAATTTCTTCAATCCGAAACTTGGTATTACGTTTTATTATTTTAAGTTCGCACCTGAAATTATAGGTTTTAGTTTGAACTCTGTCAGCTAAGTGTAACATTGCAGATACAACTATTCAATTATACGCAATTTTCTCATAGTATATACTTCTAACGTTTTCTTTGATCTTCACATATACACATTAAGACCTATCACTTTTATTAGAAAACTTGGGTTGTTCAAGATTCAGAAGAATTTTCTTTTAAGAAGTTCCTTTAAAACAATATATTACAGAATTCCAAGTGTCAGAAAAATCTTTTGAAAGTAAACGTGATTTTTTAACATAGAACTTTCAGTAGTTTGGTATTATTTGAAACAGGTTCTTGAAATTTTATTCCAGCTGTAAAATTATTCACCTATAATTTTAATTTTTCACATATTTTTTCGGTAGGTGCGGGATATGGAGGTCCGAGAGTTCAGTTGTTTGAAATCGGACAGGCTCTACCATCTAGTGGCAATTTTCAGAACTAAAAGTTAATTATTAAGAAAAATTAATGTTATCACGTAGTCATCATTTTTCTTGTAGTGTTTTTAAACTTGTCAGTTCTTCTTTACTGACTTTTCACTTCAAAAAATAATTGACCATTTTCTTCTAAGGTTCCATGGAACAAAAATCCATAAATACGCTCCAAAGTCTGATTGTTACAAAAAAAAACATTTTATATTAATCTTTAGGCTAATGAAAGTATTTCTGTTAAAATTATGGCCACTTCAAATAGTTTTATTTAGTAGGCTTTGATGATTTCTGCCTTGCGATAAAAAAAAAAATATATTTATAACATTCTACAGCAATTGAAGCTCTATGTGATATATATGGAAAACCTCCTTCGATCAGCATCTTACAAAAATTTCATGGCATCGTGTTGCTATAAACATTAGAAAGACAAATAAATTCAGAAATAGCGATTATGTGTAGTAATTAGCTTCAGAGAAAGCTATTTAAGCCCAAGTACTCCTGAAATTTGAGAAAAGTAAAAGTAGAAATAGCTTAGACTCCACAATTTAAGAAAACTCACATGTTTTTCGTTTTCCCGGGATTGTGAAAGAATAATTTATCTTAATTCCATTTTCGGCTGTCTTTCTAAGAATTTCGTTGCGTTCACTTCCAATAACTAAATAATTTTTTTTTTTACAAAATAGTTGAATGTTATATTTAGCTATTTAAATATCAAACAAGTTTTGTTCTAGGAAGATATTGCTCAGTAACACGACCCCCGTCAGACTATAGAGGGGAAAAATTGGAAAAACTTGGTGGCAGTGGAATTTCTTTTAGACCCACCCCTATAAGGGAATGAGTTCTAGTCGACTACCATTTGTTTCGAGTCCACAGAAGCTTTCTTTGCAAAAATAATAACTTCTCTTAGTGAAAAACTAAATTAGTAAAGTTTTTTTTCTTCTAAAGTCATAGAATGTATTAGTACCTTTTGTTTTATTTTATTACTATTTATTTTTTTACCATATTTCTGTACTTATATTTTTTCATACTCTTACTTCTAGTAAGAGGAACTATTGTAGTCGTGTAAAAAAATTCCGAAATTTAATTTTCACCGAAATATTTGTCCTCAGAACGCAACAATATTTTTGCTTATAGGGCGCGCTAGTTAATTTAGGTAGCTTTTAAGAAGGTTATGTTGCATACAAATTTTAAGACTGTGAGTATTTTTAGAAAGACTTAATAAGATATTTAGATGTATTTAGAATGATTGTGAAGATTTGAGAAACTGAACCTTTAATAATTAAAGTTGTGTGTTGGTTTATAACTGTGTTTTATAATTTTAGTAGTTTCATTCTACAAATTTGTGGTCACGTTCTCAGTTTTTACTTTTAATTAGGACTTTTTTTGCATGTAGATTATAAACGTGTTGTGTTTAAGAAAATAAGTAAGAAGATAAAGTCGTATTCAAAGAAAACAATTTCAGCATAACTCTAATTAATAATCTAAAAAGGCGGTTATCGTGGAATAAGGTTAAGAAATTTTCTAGTTTTTCGTTTTAGTAAAGTTTTTGTTGATTATAAGGTAAAGTTTGGCCACAGTAATTCTACCTTCAATGTATGTGAATCAGTTCGTAAGGTGAGAAAAAGAAATAAGAAAGGGAAAACATCAGAATCGGCTAAAGAACTGGAGATTGAAAAGCCTCCTGTATTGATGAAAACTACCGCTTTTGGAAATAAGAAAACTGGACCGAAGAGCAGTCTGTGGAGCAAATGTGGAAGAGGAGATTCAGGAAAAGGAGAGAATTATATTTGCTTTTCTAGCAATGTAGAAGGCAAAGAACAATGAAGTTATTGAAAAGATCTTGGCCGAACTACAAGTGGAATACTCTAAAAATATAGTGACAAAACTGGATGCCCTTAAAAAGAAATTAATGAAAATAGGCAAAGATGAAAGATGTAGTAAAACAGCCGTCAGAGAATGCAGAAGAAGGTGAAGATGATGACGAGGATGTTAAGAAGAAAAAGAACCAACAAAGATATAAAATAAGGGAACTAGTCTCAAGAAGGCAGTCCGCTACAGAATATAAGAATACTGTAGCGATCAAGTGAGCACAAACAGGGTCTGGAATGAAATTAAAACCTAAATATATTTGCTCAATACAGAGTGGCTGCAGAAAAAGTGAAACTTACTTTTATGAACGTCACAAAGAAATGAACAGCAGAATATGCTGCATTTACCTCGACTTGTGCTAATATATGAAGCATGAACGTAGTGAAGGCTCCCAAACTGGGAACTGTACGATGGCCGAATGTAGAGTGCGCTAGTTGATCGATAAGTATAATTGAATGCATGTATATGTTTGTGTGAAAATTATATAATATATACATATTATACACACAGGGTGACCAAAGTTATATGCTCCACCAACTTTTTTTTTTAACGGCGGGAAATTTCGAAAAAATAAAAAACACGTATTTAATCATTTTTAGTCTAGTTTATTTTCAGTGATAGACCCATTTTTTTAAACCCCTGTATCTCGAGATACAGCATTTAACTTTGTTTTTTCAAATGGAACGTTATATTTTTTGTTGCATATTTTTATAGTATTTGAGTTCATAAAACAAACAAAAAAAATTTTTTTTTGAAATCGGTTAGGTTTTTCAAAAGTTTTGATAATTTAAAATATGGAAAATAAATTCAGTTTACTGTCAAAATTACGTTATTTTTTTTTAAAGAATCTGTTCAAACTGGGCACAATCAACGGATAGGCAAGCCAAAACTCTGGACTCCCACGCGTTGCTTGTAGCAGGATTTATGGTGGCGAAGTCAGGATCTAGGCAGGCTAGAGTTATTCGACGTATCAGATCATCGACTGAAGCCACGGGATTAAGGATACTGTACACTTTATTTTTTAGGTATCTCCACAGAAAATAGTCCATTGGGGTTAAGTCCGGAGAGCGAGGTGGCCATTGGATGGGACAATGCGTCCTTAAGCATTTTTCATGTAAATTTCTGCCCAGGTAACCTCGAACCACTCTAGCATTATGTGCTGGGCAACCATCTTGTTGAAAATACATATCTAGCCGACGTTGTAGAAGAACATCTTCAAACAGAACTGGCAAAATGTCTCTTAAAAAAAAGTTAGATACCTTTCACCAGTTAAGTTCTTTCTGTAGAAGTATGGGCCGATTAGTTGATTTCCTAAAACTCCACACCAAACGTTTGTAGAAAAAACAACCTGAACGACGAATAACTCTAGCCTGCCTAGATCTTGACTTCGCCACCATAAGTGCTGCTACAAGCAAAGTTCAGAGTTTTGGCTTGCCTATTCGTTGATTGTGCCCAGTTTGAACAGATTCTTTAAAAAAAATAACGTAATTTTGACAATAAACTGAAATTTGTTTTCCATATTTTAAATTACCATAACTATTGAAAAACCTAACCGATTTCAAAAAATTTTTTTTGTTTTTTTAGGAGCTCAAATACTACAAAAATATGCAACAAAAAATATAACGTTCCATTTGAAAAACAAAAGTTGGATGCTGTAACTCGAGATACAGGGGTTTAAAAAATTGGGTCAATCACTGAAAATAAACTAGACTAAAAATGATTAAATACGTGTTTTATATTTTTTCGAAATTTCCCGCCGTTAAAAAAAAAAGTGGGTGGAGCATATAACTTTGGTCACCCTGTATATATATAAAAAAAAAAAATCATAGAATGCTCAACTTGTTTGTATGATCGGCTTTGGTATTAATATTTAAGAAAAAATAAATATTTAGGAATTCTGACTTTCCTGAAGCTATTTTACAATTCTTCGTTATTTTCACTTACGATTTTCTTAAAAATTAAACCAACTTTTCTGAAATATCTGAATTTTTTTTTTCTGTTTGTATAAGTCTTTGTGAACACTTGCACGTCTTACTTAAATTTCTTTGAAAAACTTATTTGTGTAAAAAAGATTGTTACTTTTATATATACAGTATATATATATATAAATGCATGAGTGTATTCGTAAGTGCTCTATTGCTACTTCAAATTAAACCCATTAATAGTTTACTAAAAAAATGTTAAAAAACCGTTTTATGCAGTCCCACATCCGCTGTACGTATTCAATCAACTGATTTAAAATTTAATACTAATTCTTTTTTTTTTTTTTTTTTTTTTTTTTTTTTTAAGATTCAAGGCGCGTCATAAACTGAGGTTACGGGCGCCCGGATCTTTTTTTCAGTGTACTGCCAGCCTCCGGACAGTGTTCACTTGTTATAGACAACACTGTCCATTACCGGACAAGTGAGCTAAAAAAAAAAGCTCCTAAGTAGAGAAAATCTAAGCTGGATTCGAACCCGAGATCTCCAATCGTGGGAATCCAAATACGTTAACCTCATAGCTAATCCATTTCCAATATTCTGTATATTTTGCAGATTGAACAACAAAAACTGAATCCGTAATTTGGAGCAGTGGTTTTTTAATTAATCGTTTTTAAATTATGGGCCACATTCCATTTAATATTTGTCTTGACACTAACAAACAAAAGTGTAATGTACTAAATTATGATTATAGGAGAGTAATTTAGGAAGATAATAAATGAACTCGTGTGTCGCATTTTCATAATTACATGAAATTTGTGTATATATTGCTAACATTGCTTCATTTAAAACAAATAATAAACAAAAGAAAAATTTAATTGTAACTTATGCTTGATATTTCTCATAAATTTCAGTCAAATTTTTGGCCATACGAACTTCAATGCTACTTGAATTCGCTGCTCTAAGTTTTCGAGTTTTTCGTGTTGACTTAATCGAAACAAAGAATTCCCGAGCCTCCATACATTTTTTGTTTTCAGTTGGAGAACATTCATTCTTTTTTTGTACAAGAATGCTTCAAAGGGGCATTTTTCAATGTTTAATAATTGTAGTCTGCGATTCAATATGTCTTTAATTTAATTTAATTTGTTTAAATCATCTGTCTTTCGATTCAAAAGAAAATTTATTTTATAAAGTTTCATTTTATTCTTCCGACAATGATTCTAACGATTTACATCAATCTCTTGTAGTTTTATTCATACTTGCAAATGAAACTTTTTGTCTAGGAAACATCATTCAAGCGAATCTCTTAGCGAAGGGGAAATTGGCCTATCATTATACGTGCCATTTTTAGTATAATACATTGCGCTAAAAATGTGTTGACCAATTTCCGAGTCGTGATTCCTAAGGGGGTTCTAGACAGTTGAGAATTGGGTTTCATCTGAAGTTTGAACGCACGCTTTTCTCTTTGTTTTGAAATTCGTTTTTAAAAGCATTGATGATTTAATAATGTTTTGTGGGAGCTTTGACTTCACGCTTCATTCAATGGTGTAATTTAATAATAAACTATAATTTTTAGACAGCTAACTTCCATCACAATTTCTAAATTTTAGTTAAATTGTTGTACGATAAAGTCGCATAAGGTTCACGCCAAATTTTTACACCAAAAACGCCCCCTCCCCTTAATGGGAAAGACTTAAGAAATTAAAAATTTAAGTTGTTTTCAGAGTCCACGCATGCGTTTGGTTGTTGCATTGGTGGGAGTAAGAACAGTCTTTTTATATATACTGTGAATACAACCGAAATGTTTTTTTACTTTTAAAGTGAAGATAGTTGGAAGATTTTAGTCTACTATAGGAAGCCTAGGCTAAAGGATGTGTTATGAATTTGTACAGTTTGAATGGCTGAACAGTGTCTAAACTTAGATTAACACTGCACGCTTCTAGTCTTGCCCCCACTACATAATATATACATACACATGCACACACCCAAACGCACGAGTATAAGCAAGACCCTCACCCATACAAACAACACAAAATTCACCGCCTTCAGTTTTACCCTCCGACTTGCTTTAGCGAAATCAGCACACCACTTTTTTAACAGTGTTGTACAGTAAAAGAAACCCTCGTGTTAATGGGGGCCTCTACGGTGTGGTATTTTGTGTACGCGTCCCAGAGAAGTGAAGCTGAATAAAACTGTAGCTTACATATTATTATTTGCAATTAAATTATTTATTTCATGATTTATTATAATTATTTTATTTTATTTAAATCAATAGTAAAATGTTGTGGTTTTTTTAAAAAAAGAATATTGCCATAGTGAACTCCCCCCAAGGCTGAAAGTTTTATTTGGATTTTTTGTGTTTTGATTTAAAATACAAAATAATTTTAAGTGAATGTTTAATAAAACTAGGATTTCCATTTTTCTAAATTAATTATTTAAAGGTAAGCAAAAACAAATTTTTTCAGAGTCCACTCTTGAAATTTTATTTTAAAAAGAACTTAAAAGAACTAAGTGCCCCCTCAATGAAATTTCATAAAAATTAAAAACTCAAATTTTGTCTTTTAATTTTAAAACTTAGCAGACAATTATAATTTCATTTTATATTTTTTATAAAAAATAGTAAACTATTAATAATGTATTGAAACAAATTTTTTAAAATAAAATGTTTTTTTTCCCCCCCATGTTAACCTCTTTAAAAATATCCTCCACTAAGTTGAAATTTTTTTAAGGCTAGGGTACGCTTTGTGTAACACCTATATTAGAATTTTTTAATTGTGTTTAAGTATAAGTATACATAATATTCATATTTTTACTTATGCAAAATTAAAGAAAAAAATGCAATTACAATTTTCTACAGTTTCAGTCAATTGTAAGTCGATCTTATTAAAAAAACAACTGTGAAATTTGAAGTGAGCATACCGGTGTAAAATAAAAACGAAACTTTTAATTTTTCTTAGTAATTCAATTTTTTAAAATTTTGTTTTTCGTTTTTAAGGAAATAAATGTACAATTTTAAAGTGAGTATACTAATTTCCATTGTTTGCAATATATATATATACATACACATATATGTATATAAAAAGTAATTTAATTATTTTTAATTTTTAAGTAAACATGACTAGAAAAAAAATCCTTTTTCTCAGTCTAAGCTTTTGTGGAACATAACTTCAACGTTGTAATGAATATTCTTTACTAGTTTTTATTGTTAATATTCAAAGTATATAGGTTCTTGATTAAATTGTTGAGCAATTTTAATTTCAGAGAAATACTTCTTAGAAATGAGGTAGATTAAGTTGTTCTATGTCCAAAAGCTAAAAAATATTTAATAGCTACTGACCCAGCTGGGTTTCACTAGAGTTTAATTTATTTTTCAGTACATACCAAGTGCATTCAACCATTTCATTTCAATGAATCAGTCACAAAACTAACTGGAACATACAGTTCACTTGATAGATTTCTAATGCCAGTACACAGCGAAAGTATTTCATACAGCTCCTAAGTGTTTCCTTTCTTCACAATATTTAACCCTCTTCTTAAGAAAGTTATTGATAAAATTGCAATGATTCTGCCTACTAAAAAAGTTGACCACTTCTCCGTATGAGGCATTGTCTTTTTCCACAGAATTAGACAATCTAATCTCGGATCTTCTGCCTGAAGTAATTGAGTTAAGTCATGCGAAGTACTTACAAATTTTTAACCTGCTACTTTTATAGTTACAATGACAGTAACAATTACTTTTAATGCATAACTGGGGCTTCTTTCTTCTTCTCTTTTTTTTCTAAGGTATTAAGCACATCTCCCTCCAAATCTAGATCTATCTACTGTAAACCTATGTCCTAATTTTTTTTAACTCCTTGATGTGCAACCAATCAGCAAATCTATTATTTCGTCGCAGTGTAGTTGTCTTTGTATGCCACAAAATTGTTTCGAGACGGCAGCGGATGGCTCAGGACCCCATAACGCGGTTATAGATTCTACCTTTGTCTACTCGTTCGCTCTCTCATATTAATCCGGCATGTCCTGGGAAAGAGTAGCTAGCTGGACTAACTGTCCCTGAGTTTTTCCACTCGTTTGATAAAGTTGATAATATATTGTAAGATAAGAGTATTGGCTGTCTAAAGTGTTAAAATAGAACTATTTGAAAGAAACCTAGTACTTAAGAAGAAACTCTGTACAATCTAAAGATTATTATAATATATGGTTTTAATAAATTTTTGCACCAGTTTTTGTTAATTTCTTTCAAGTTAGGGCATTTAAGTTAGTCATCATCTGAGTTCATCGGTGCCTGAAAGCCTTTTACAGTGCGCTGCCGTTCACAGATACAGTTCTCACGCTATTAAAATTTTTCCATCACTGGACAGAGTTTTGTAAGAGGCTGCTTGGAAGAAAAAAAAGTCATAGGGTTAGCAGCTGGATGAAGGATCCTTTGCCTCCGCGAGGGAGTCCAGAGCGCACTAACCATTGAGCTAAACCCTTTCCTAAAATTTGTTACTTTTATTTATTGTGACTATTTTTATTTAAGAATGATCTTATTTTAAATGTTACAATGATAATTTTATTTTGTGTTGAAGCTAGCGGAAGAAACCATGATTAACGGAATGGACAGTATGCCCCAACAGAATGGCTCGTTGCACGCAAGCTCTACAGGATCTTCTGGCAATTCTGCGACGACCACTGGTGGAGGTGGCGGGACCAACTCACAGGAAGAGAGCAAAACTAATCTAATTGTCAATTATTTGCCACAGACCATGACCCAGGAAGAAATAAGGTCGTTGTTCTCAAGTATTGGGGATGTAGAAAGCTGCAAACTGATTAGGGACAAAGTTACAGGTAACTACATATTACAGTTCCATTAACTATTTTTCGTACTTGGCAGTCCGTTTTCTTTTTCTGTCATAAGATTGTCGAAAAATAGCCTCAGCAATTTTCTTCGATAATTTCTATAAAATTCAAGGTAATGCATAAATTCGTACAGTTTCTTTTACCAAAGCACGTTGAATTTATTATTCAGAAATAATCTGCTTTCGTAATTTTTTCTTAATACCTCTTGTTTCGCAAAGTAGCGTTTGCAACGCAGTTAAAGGAGTTTTCCTTTGGATTATTGTCAGAGAATGCTAAAACATGATCACTGTCCAAGATATCCTTCCATTGACCCACAATTAGGTAGCCAGAAATCTAACTCTAAAAAATCTGGTGTGATCACGTACACTACTTAATATTAATGCAATAATTACAGCTTAGTCGACAAACTTTCTTTAACATTAAAAATAATTGAATATTCAGTTACCTCTATAACTAGATGTTATATTCGAGAAAAACGAAAAACCATTCACTAACAAACTAGTAATTTAAGTTCAGCACTTTTCTTCAACATTAGCATTTTAACTACACATTTAACTTTCTTAATAATGTATGTGAGACCTAAAATTGGTACATTATATACTGTATTTTTTTTTTTTGGACGCATCGACTGCTGAGGTCATTAGCGCCTATTACATATTAAATTGTTATATAATGAGTTCATTGTTTTTCAACTTTTAAATCAATGTAATTCAGTTGTAGTGCAACGAGTGTGCAACATTTGCAGATTGTAGGAGCTCTTTCAATAAAATTTTTAAAAAGTAATGTTAATTTTTTCAGGTGGGCTTAACGCCCTAGTAACAAATTAGGTGTGGCGAACGTGGGCGGAAGCAAATTCTTCCGCTATTATCATTATTCTAATAAATAAATAAAAAAAGTTGCAAGCTAGTCTCGAACTAGGGGCCTAGTACCACTTACGCATGTAACCTGTAAACCATTAGTTACAAGCAAGTCTCAAACTGGGGACCTACTACTACTTAGTCTGCGCATCATACCTCTAAACCATACAGCCCCAACCTCAAAATGGGTATTTCTGGTGAAAACTCGGTATCGGAAATTTAGTGCGATTGCCGTACTTCCTCTCATTAGAAATAATAGAAAGTAAAACTAGTTCGTGCTGACACCATCCAGTCACGATAATGAAAGATTATGTTTGGGCAGCAAGAGGCTAAGCTAGCTTCCACAATTTTTAAAGGGAACATTCAATCTTTAACTTCCCTTACACCATCACGGTCAGTATAGTGTAAGATAAATCTCCTTTGCAATAATAATATACACCTACGACTGCAACTTATACATCACTCTACAGTACTACAGCATTGTACAATGTGCTATATCTTCCAGCTATTAATGCTAATTATATTTATTAAGTTATTAATATTATTAAAAAGCACAAATCCTTATTTATTTTAAATTTATTTATTTTGGCGCATCAACTGCTTTGGTCATCAGGGCCACACAGATCCTATTAATAATACAGATTGTATTATATATTAAAACTTGACTTCATTTCCTTTAAAATGATTATTAGAATTTAAAGTTAAAAGAAAATAAGTTTACTGGAATATTAAACGTTGTAATAATGTACTACCTTTCGTTTTTAATACTTGATAATTATTTGTTGACAGGACAGAGCCTGGGATATGGTTTCGTCAACTATCACAGGCCCGAAGATGCTGAAAAAGCTATAAACACTCTGAATGGTTTACGATTACAAAATAAAACCATTAAGGTAAGAGGATTGAAAATCCCTCTGACTGCTTCATTCCCTTCAATCCTGCATCACATTATGTTTTACTTGTTTTTTTGTTTGGTTTTACAAAAATTATTTTAAGTGTTTTTTTAACTATGTAAAACATGACTTTTTTGAGAGTTGTGATTTGAGTTCATACAGTGTCATTTTGCTGGTCGAAACTATTAAACTATTTACTATTTAAATATATATACTATTTAAACCTGGCCGAAAACCAGTATTTCTTTGTCACTGCCTTGTTTATTTGCGGGATATTCAACATTTAAAAATAGTTTTTCATTTATATAATTTTAATAAAACAGTGAGGGAAAATAATAACGAAAGTGTCCGCCCCAAATTTTCGCTTTTTAATCTGCAAATTGATAATCATTTCAACCGCGTTAGTATTTTTGAACAGTCCCTGAAATATTGTCTAGATTTACCTGGCGGAAAGATGCAACTGGTCTGTCTGAATAATCGTAGAGAAGCGTGAAAGGCTGTAACTTTAGCAACTTGCATAAAAATGTTCTTAGTAATTATGACTGACTATTGTAAGCATCTTTCTACTAGCTGTTGTAACCTTTGCTTACACTTTGCTTTTGGGTTTAGTATCAGAAAAATTCCAGCTTCCAAATATTTTCAAATTCGGTAAAGTAATTTATTATTTTGCGCAAAGAAAGCATGGCATGTTTATGAAAAAAATAGCATTCAGATGGAACCAAGTCTAAACTATACGTTGGTATTAAAAAAAAAAAATCAAGTTCTTTTTTTGTTTTTGTTTTTTCTGACGCAAGGCCGAGCTTTTATTGCGCAGTCACAGAATTTGTTATTGACCAAAGCTAGCGTAACGCTGAGCCATTTTTGTGTTAAGTTATATTTAGTTGTTGGCACTGAAAGGGAATTCATGGAAAATTCTTTAAGAATAATTCGTGTTGTTTCTCACAGCACCGAGAAAAAGCAAAAAGTATACCTAATGAATTCTTCGAGCACTTTTAAATAATGTCAGTTCTGCTGCAAGTACACCATTACTTGTAGCTTGGATTTTACTTAATATCTGCCTCTAAAACTTCATCAAATTTAAATGAGACCACTCTTAACCTTTGTTTTTAATAATCGCATCACCATTATACAATTTTTGAAAGCAACATCAGGCAGTACGTTGATAAAATACATCTTGCCTTTTGATTTCACGTTGGGCGCGCATAACTTCACCTTTGTTCCATTAGTGCCATGCCGGTATATCGCAAGATGACATTCACGATTCTTTAAAAATACTTACAACTGAATTGATTATTTTTGAAACACTCTAGAGAGTCAATACGGTGTTTAGTAAACATCATCTTTGACCATCTATGTTTGTGTGGGATCACCTTTATATTTTAGCCATAATGTATTTGTCAATAAGACTTCTTATGATTGTAAGAGAAAGTCATGTGATTGTTTGACGCCAAATTATTATTTTTGACTTGCAGGTGTCTTTTGCCCGTCCAAGCTCTGAAGCAATCAAAGGTGCAAACCTTTATGTATCCGGTTTACCTAAAAATATGGCGCAACAGGATTTAGAAAATCTGTTCAGCCCTTATGGACGAATAATTACGTCAAGAATTCTATGCGATAATATTACAGGTAAATTGTATTATTTGTATTATCTCTTAATTTCTTATTATTTGATTTCATTTTTTTGAATTCGTGCCGTCAAATTTCTTACACAGTTTTCATCATGAAAGTATTAATAAATAGAGCTTACAAAAAGCTTAATGCTCTAGATAAATAAGTTTTGCTAGACATTAAAATAAAGTTTTTAAAGGCTGTGTTTAGGTTAGTGTATAAGTAACTAGCTTTTTTAAAAGAGAATTTTTAGATTTTATTCATTGGGTTGGAGCCTGACCCTAATGATGTCCAAGCAGTCTTGAAGATATTTATCAGCCATTTTTGTGAATTTTAAGTTTTAGGTTAAATTAAACTTACCAGCTGGATGGTGGACGATGTTAAACGAATTGAATACATACTTGTCCCCTTACGCTGAACATAGAGTCCTTAAAAACATGGACTGCATATTCGAGAGTGTTCTGTTAGGGACACGAACAGTTGCAAGACAGAAGGATGGGAGGGAGTTAATGTTTGATATCTAGGTGATCCTAGAAAACTTAAGTCAGTATTAATTTTTGCTGCTAAGACCACAAAACTGGGATAACCAGTTTCAGATTAGTTACTTTTTCGGTTGCTTAAAGGCTTTTTGGATCTAAAATATTGATGCAAAACTGGTGCTGGGAATGCTAAAAATTCTATGAGAAAATGTTTAGCCAAAAAAGCTTTTCCTATCTGGATTTGGTCAAATTTTGTGATAAGCAGAAATTTTGCAGTAGGTCGCCTAGCCTAAGTGGATTTCAGGTGAAATTGTTGACTGCGTACCTAGAGAGAGGTTTACAGTTGCAGTTCCCCCTCAGAATTTTTTTCCCTGGGAAAATGTTATTAATATTAAACATGGTAGATCTGTATTTATACATTTACTGTTCATAGTGAAAATGGTTTTAAAGTATTTCATTAAAATCGCGATTAACAGAAAATAGTAAACTGTTTGCCCTGGAACAACAGGTGTGTTTAGAATGTATACATGTATTTAATTTAAGACGCATCAGCATCTTAGGTCATTTGGGTAAAGAGCCTGCATCATTAAGTTAGGGTATTCTCTTTACATATAACATTTCCAACACCGGAAAGTAATTTATAAGGTGCGCCCAGAAAGAGAAAATAAATCTAGGGCAGCCAGCTGGACGCTAACCTAGGGCCTCCACATGTTAGTTCGATGCTCTAACTCCTGCCCTTTCTTTTGGGATTTTATTAAGTATTCCAGTGGCATTTTTCTTACATTCTGGTGTCGAAATTACATTCGAGAAACTCCTTACTTGTTAAGTTTTTCTTGAAAGTTTTAGAAAATTTTTAAATTTAAAGTTAAAAATTTCCGGTCAATTCTAATCGATCAGGATGGTAGATTTCTGCATAATAGCAGCAATTTGTTTTTTGTTTAATTTTTTTTTGCAAACCACTAGTCACAAAATCCATAGCTTTTGGAACTATTCTTTTGGTAGATATACCAGAGGAAAAGGGGGCACACATTCCTAGTTTTTCTAAATACGCCATCGCTTCCATTTTGCGATTGCACAGCCATATAACTTTCACTTCTCATGCTTTGAATACCAGTTTAATCAAAATTTTAATCCATTATTATCTTTTGTGAAACACAATATCCGGCCTTTCACAGCGCAGTTTTGCGCTAATACTACCTAAACTCATCATATTTAAGTGCCGCACTGGGATTTATTATTTTATAATATAAAAGACTCAATCTGCTTGAAATCCACGTTTTATTTAAAGCCCTGATGCACTATCTGGGCGGCTTGGTTGTACTTATAATCACTTTCAACCAGTTTTCTGCACTCACTCAGGATATGCTGAAAGGCTATCAGATTCTCATGCTAATCGTGTGCTTCAAATAATTTATTATAATAATAAATATTAATTTATTTACTTCATTCTGAAGGGCAAGCATAAATCCTTCCGATTCAGAGAACAGAACCCACTTCATTGCAAACAACTAATGAATAACTAATAATGTACTCATGTCTTGAGGATGCTTTCCATTCAAGACAATTGTTCTATTTTCGATCCATTGTTGCACTGTGACTGGGCTGCTATATTAAAGGGAATAAAGGAGATCTTATTATTGTTATTTATTCCTTATAATTAATCTGAGAGAAAATCTAAGGGTGACACCACTGGATTCGAGCCCGGCACCTCTGGCGTACCACTCCAGCACTTATCACTCAGTTAATCCCAAAAATTATTATTTTATTCATAATATATTTTATTTAATTGTATTTACTTCTATGCACGTAATAACTGTAGAACAGCATGCTACATTTGATTTTAACTAATGTATTTGTATAAATTTTTAAAATATTTCAACTAAGAAAGGTATATTTATATTGGCTGTTCTGGTGAAAGATGTAGGGTGCTCAAAAAGTGACCCTTTTTTTAATAAAATATTGTTTCCTTTAAGAATATGTTGCCATTATGATTAATTAACATAACCACCTTTCTTGCACCCTATTGAAACTCGCGCTTGCAATTCCTTTAAGTGATATTAATAAGTTCTTCAATTTTTTTCTTTAGTCTGTCGGTTGGTATGTTGCCGTGCATTATTTTATTTATTGATTTATTTATTTTCGTTTTCGAATCGTGATAAGATTACGTTCTTCATAGTACCAGAAAAAACTCATGACTTTTTTCTACTCAAATTGGCCTGGTGCACCTACCGGATGTGCTGCTCTTGACCGCGATTCATTCATTAGACCAGCTGTCTCAATCATTTCGATAATTAAATCCATTTCTCATCAGTAGTCATTGTTCTTTTGTTAAATCGTTGTGTGTAAGCACAGTGACTCTTGCACTTGTACCTTTGGTTTCATTTGATTCGACAACTTCCCGTAAAGTTCCTCAACGGTACTTGATGACCGCTCTGAACGTGCTTTTCTATTCTATCTTAACACCACTATTACTTTTGTGAAACCCAGGCAGAACACTGATCAAGGACATCTTGCCCTTCTATTTCACTTATAGATCACTACACAAAGAGAAGAAAGACGTTTTTCTTCTTTCTCAATATTCTTATGAATCTTTTACTAGAAGTATACTTACTATTCATGGATGGATTACATTGGACTATCCCACAACATTCTTGGCAACGTAGGGAACTGCTTCTTCCTCATGCAGCAGTTGTTTTCATTTCACGATAAAGGATATTTTTACTATTGTTGCATGTCTATCTCTTAACGCTAAATATCTTTATCATAAGTGTGAAGGTAACAGAACAGTCTGGTTATATTAAGTTTTACTATCAGCATGTAATTTACAGGCCTACGTAATCTTTTGTTATTACCTCTACAATATCTCTGTAATCTCTTAATCATTCATTACACATCTATGTGTCGCATGTAGATTTGCATCTTTTAAATACTTATATAAAGATTTGTTTTTGTCATAACTGAAAGTTTTCACACGAAAGCATGGCGTAACTTTTTTCAAAAAAGAAAGAAAAATCTTCTGGAAGAGTGCAAAACTTAGTAATGCACTGCTCTGTTGGAACAGTTTTCCAATACACTGGAAAATACATATATTTATTTTGAAAATACAGGACAGTTTTTTACAGTAAGTTATTTATTTATAGCAAACAAAAAAAATGCACATGCGCAATATCTCAGATTATATATCGATATATTTATAATGCATCTGGAATTTAAATACAAATGAGAAAGAATTACTCTACGTAGATAGTTGCAGTACCTGCTAAGCAAATAAATCTTATAACGTACTTTGCAAGAAAAAAAGTTTCTTTATTGTGGTAATAAGTAACATTTTTGAAAGATAGAAAATTTGGTCTTCTTGAGCTTTAAATCTTTCGGCGGCACTCATCATCTAAGGTTGATCTAAGGTGGCGACCTCTTGCAAATCTATCACCTCCTTGCTTAAGCTATTTTATTGGAATGAATTGAACCTTATCAGACTTATTAAGCTTCATACAATACTTATTGGCTCTGAAGGTCAAAGTGTTTAATTTCCAATTTTTCATTGTATGAATTTTTTCTTCATTTTTTGGTCCACGTACAGTTGATGAAGAATGACTATTGATTGTAAGACCACTTTTTGCCATTCCTTGCGTTTGCATCCAAAAAAGTTTCAGCACCCCAGTAATATTTTGAACATCGAAATCTTACTGCTCAAAACTTGTTTTAGGATTGATCAAATGGTGGATAACGCTGGGTCTATTTTCAAGCAAGAGGTTATCTTTCCTGTATCATAGCCTTTGAGTACATGAAACGTTCAAAGGATGAAATATTTCATTAGTGATTTCAGATAACTACTCATTACTCTAACTGCTAAACATTTTGTTGTGAATGTGTGTGTGTCCTTATCAGAGTCTCTGATTGTATACGGAGAAGTAGGTACTACTTACAAGTAGAGGTTATACATGGTGAGTGACTGTTGCCATCTTGAGCTGTGATGATATGGTTGTACTTTTGGTTTTGTATGTCAGATCTGTAATTGATTAAGGAAAGATCTTTGACTACTTATTTTATTCCTAAATCTATTTCTTTTGTTGATTCATATTTAAAGAATGCAACACCCGAGAGTGTTTTGAATAACAAAAGTAAAAACAATATTAATGATGCGCTACAGCGCTCAAACATTCATTCAACACCAGCAATCTTGGATTGAGGGCAAAGAAAATTAAACTAGATAAATATATTAGAAATGATGCACTTAGCCAAGCGTCGTACCTCATTGAATCACTGAACGATCACATTTATTTAAACCAAAAGATATCAAGACCATGTGATAGAATCAACTACTAAGGCAGCGGCAACAGTCTGCTATTGCAGTCACTTTATTATCCGCGTATAGAAACATTTGACCGTTAGAAAAAAATGAGTTTTAAATCCTACACGCCACAATCCTGTGTTCAAAATATAAAACAGAATTTTTCTTATTTCTTTCCCAATACATCAGGGGGAAATAATCGCGAATTTTCGTCTATCCCACTCGAGCGCTTTATTATTCATTATTATTTATTTTATTTATTTTGTATGATTTCATTTATTTTTTATTTTATTTTATTTTATAATTAGCCACTTAGCTGATTATCTTTTCTTTTTCAGTGCGCCAATTCGTTGGGGGAGGTGCCGATAATGTCCCTTGTAAGTACAATTTTTTTTTTGTTTTAATTTAATTTTAATTTTTTAATTTATATATTATTTTCACCATTATAAGTTTTAGTTGATTTTTTATTAATTTATTTTCGTACTGATAATGAAACTATTAAGGCAATTAACGCGAGTGGGTCTTCTCTCTAGTGGATAGGATGTGATTCTGAGTGTTTAGCAAAATAGTTGCGCCAATCTTTCACGTCTAGAGATGGAAAATTTGAAACTATTTAGCTTTTTATTTTTCTTTTATTATGCTTATTTTTGCTAAATACTGCAAACAAATCACTGCTCTTGCTTGTAGGTGGATAAAAAAAAGAGTTTTTTTTTTTTTTAATCCATCTTTAAAATTAATGTTTGTGAATATTTCTGCACCCATACATGTTTTAGCTTTTGTAAAATTATTCAATTTTCTCTGAAAATTTATCCAAGACCAAAGCAAATTGTGTCGGATGGCGCTAAGTCGGTACTGAAGGGAGAGTTTAAACTAAGTTGGTTTCTATCAAGTTGTACATTTTTTTAGTCTTACGAGAGGTTTGAGGCTGATCGTTATCTTGCTAGAACAAAACTTTTTGGGTTCCTAATTTGGTGGTTTGACTTGACGATAAGCTAACAAGAAGCAATTGCTTTACTTTACTTCACAACTTGTTTGCTATATTTTTACTAAAACTGAACTAGTTTTCAATAAAAGTTTATGTAGTTATGGTGCTGGCAGTAAAGATTCAGGAATTCTTGGGAAAAATTTCGGAACTAAATACGTTTAAATTACTCCTTCATAGTCATTAAAATCGACTATTTCTCACATGTCTTTCTGGCGCCAATGTTTCTTTTTTTTTCTACTATCAGATCATTGATTCCAGCCTCAGGATCACTCCAGTAAATCCACTTTTTAAGATTTTTTAAGAGAAGATAGCAATTATCCATTTTTCTAACATTGAGGTAGGGTTGATGTGACATTATCCTTCATCTACTCATCATGAATGAAACAATTATCTTTGCTATATTTGGATATGACATCTACTTTAACTTTCTGCTCTCTTATTTCTCCTGAAGTGCAAGAGTAGTTGAGGATTTGAATCGACAGCTTTCGTATTGAAGAAGCCTCATCAAAGTGACCTTATTTTCTAAGGTCACTTTAAGGACCTGTCTTTATAATCGAAGATTGCAACTCTACTGTTACATGTTTGCATCCTATGCTGGGCAGTACGCTGATTAAGGGCTGGTTGCCCTTCGATTCCATAGTTGCATACTTAGTTTCAGCAGTTGCATTGTTTTCATTTTTCTGTAGTAAATAGATGGTAAGTAACAGTCGTCAGGTTTTTTGAATAAACCAACAGTTAAACTGGCTATTTGAAGTTGAACAAAATATGTGTAGAGTTACTCCATTACAAGTCTAAGATTAATATTATGAGGTGTTTACAAACATCAGCTATACAGATTAAACATCAGATGGTTACAAAGTCTGTAAAACTTAATAAGTAGAAAAACATGTGTTTTCTGCTTATTACAGGCATTAATATAATCGACTTTCCATTTTTACTTTATTACAGGCGTTACTATCATCACGATTCAATTTTTAATTAGAACAGGCATTATTATTCATTTTTCTATTCAATTTTTTTCTTGACTGTAGGTACCATTTTCCATTATTTCAAATAACAATCAGAGTATTTAAAGGAAGTACCCTACCAGCCTTTACAGTAACCACATACTTCCAAGAGCTAATCATCTAAATTCACCCTTGCACATTCTTAACAGGCACCTGACCTTATTGTTATTCTTTGGCACTTAAGATTTGTCTTAACCACATCTGCTGATGCAAACTTTTTTGATTCTATTCTTCTTCTTGACTAAGGAAATCCGCCTTTCTACTGTATCGTTTGCCAACTTAACTACCGGTCTCTAAAATAATAATAAGTGATCTTGTTACGGGCTCCTTAGTTTTTTGCGATTTTGTCGTAAACGGCTTCAAAGATTTTCTTCACACTTCGAATCTATTTGCCGTCTAATAACCTTTCTAAGTTCTTTAAACTAGATTTTTTTAAGAGTACTCGGGGAAGCATAACACGATTTGCATACCTATAAAGTTCAATTAAAGACTGTTGGTTTTGCTGCAATAAAATATTAGAAGCTACATTTATAGCATGATAGAATAGAATACCAAGTTTGAAGAAAAAAAGTTAAGTTGATGGATGTTCTATTTTACAGAGTAGATTTCTGTATGTTATTTTAATTTTCTTGAAAATGTCTCCTATGCTTTTACCTAAAATTAAGTGAACTGCTTAATTGTAAAACTGTTTTTATATAAAAAAATTTTCATGGAAAAATTATTTTGGCAGAAGTTCTGGGGAATGTCACTGTTCAGCGTAATTTTTTTTTGCAAATTCAAGGTAGCGCAGAAAACAGAAGGCGCTATACTGTGTTGGTGGACCCAATCATAGAGCTAGAGAAAATAGATAAACTTAAGAAGTAAGGAACTTCTAACTAGAGTCTCTGGCCACTATTTTCACAAAGCCTCTGTATCCTATTTGTATTTTATTAAATTTGAACAATTAGTATGTATATAACCATTTCCCAATATGCACTGTTTGGCAATATCCTCCATTTCTTTAATTGGAACCTTTTAATTTAACTTAACTCATAAGTTCATATTCGACTTAACTGTATACTCAAGATTGTGGTAAAATAAAGGGTCTCAGGTTATATCCAATGAATGGAAGCTATAAATAAACTAAGTTGTACAGCATCAATTTCAAAAAAATCCAGCATAATAATCATTTTAAGTAGGACAGTAATTGTTCTGAAAAAGCAGCATAGTGAAGTCCATTGTTTCTGGAATCTGTTATTCTTTCTTGGAACTAAACATTTGGTTAGACTTGTAGACATTTTGTTAATTTCAAAAGTATATTGATGTTGAGAAAATCGAACATTAATTTGGCAATTTTCCCCTTATTCTTGACATCTTGGATGGGAAAACTTGATTAATAAATGATAAATGGACGTCTGTATCCTATCTTAAAAATTTAAAGTATGCGGGAAAATATTTTTTTGCGAAAGTTAAATCCAGATCAATACCTAAAATTAACACGGCTGTTGAGATTAGGAAAGATGTGCATAGTTTTTGAATCTTGCAATTTGTAGTTGAATGTAGCACTATGTAGTTTTTTTTGTTATTTTTTTGAGCACGACACAATAAAATATGAGAATATGCATTAAAATTGTTCTTTAAAGGTTTAGAAGAGGTAAAACTGAAACAAATTTTTTTGTGAAGTATGTGGTTGTAAATTGCATGCCTTACGTCTCAAGATTCAAAATACGCCACTGAATAGAGCCACATCAGTTTAAGATAGCTGAAAGTTTCAGTGAAATTCAATATTAGAAGAAAGAGGTTAGGGTGAAAACTGTGAAGGAAATTGGCCGCCGTGAAAAAATCTCGTACGAGTATGATTACCTCTCGAGATTTTTTGGTTTAAACATTTTTATAAAACTTTTTTTAACAAACTCAGTCATGAATTTAATTGTAGGTCTTTCCAAAGGTGTTGGCTTCATACGTTTTGACCAGAGAGTAGAGGCCGAACGTGCTATCCAGGAGCTAAATGGCACCGTGCCCAAAGGATCTACCGAGCCCATCACTGTCAAGTTCGCCAACAATCCCAGCAACAACAACAAGGCGCTGCCTCCGCTAGCCGCATATCTGACGCCACAAGCCGCCCGCAGATTTGGCGGACCAATCCATCATCCCACTGGCCGTTTCAGGTATGGAATTTTCGTCTAGTCCAATTCATTTTATTTATTTATTCTTATGTTTTAAAGACATAAAGACACATACAATTAAAGAACGTAATCAAATCCAAAAAGGAAGCTAAGGTCCGTTCATTTCTGCAGACATTGAACGTATGCATCAAATGTCTCCGCTGTGATGAGCCTAGATTAGAAACTAAAAATCCCCATTAAATTTGTTTAATAATTAAGGAAAAACTTTTGTATTTTATATGATTGCTTAAAGATTCAGTAAGTTCGACACTATGAATTTGTTATTTTCAACTGTTTGAAATGAGCCAGACAAGCAAATCGTGACTTGATCTCCTAGTTCAGTGTTTCCTTTATTTGAAAAATAATGTCCCAATCATTTTTAATACCTGCATTAAGTTTAATTCCCGATGAATCCCAATTTTTTTTTTTTTTTTTTGCAAGAAAGCATTGCGCATTTGTAATATTGTTGCTCATGTGCGGCATAAAAGATTATGCATGTGCACAGAGGCTTGGATCAGGTACGGAGAGAATAATAAAATGAGAGTCAACTTTAGAAATTTTGGATACCACTTTTAAATTAGTTCATTTCATTTCCTTGGGGTTCCATGGATTTTAGTGGGGTAAATGCAGCAAAGAAAAATGTATGTTCAAAGCTGGTTTCAGCCCCGGTTACCAACCATTGGCCAAAAATTTCTTATTCATTATCAAGAACAACATGACTTATTTTGAATTTTCTTACTAAGACCCGATAACAAAGGATAAGTATCCTGGTCTTGCATGCCATCTAATGGCAGAATGTGAACCATTTTGTGCCTTTTGATGACTGGAGGCACAATCTGGAATTCATTTGAGAAAAGAAAACTTATCCATGTTGCTCTGTTCAAACAGGCCAACTCCATTCATGCTTGTTGAAAGGTTTTGCACCTTTCATCATTGATCAAATCAATTCATTTGATCATGGAATGACAAATCAGCCTCGTTCATCCTTCGTTGAAGAACTTGATAAACCCCGCGAAGGAGTTGGGGATGATATTTATAGAAATTTAAAACTTTTCGGGTTTTGAACTCAATGTAAGTTTCGAAAAATGTCTGCGAAATTAGTTTTCATTCAATGAGATGAAAGGTCTCCTTTGTTTGTATGCTGATGTTAACAGTTCTCTTCTGAGAATGAGTTAACATTTGAAGAGTTAATTGTCTAACTTCTCCCTCTCATACCGGTAATGGTAAAAAAAATAAACTTAAAATTTGTCGGAATGGCACTAGACATCGGGAGTAAAATAAAATAATAATATAAAGAAAGAATTTTGAGAGAGTTATTAAATTGGAGTTCAAAATGGGCGAAATGTTCCGATTATTTTTTTAAATCCAAGTTTATTTTCAGAAATCGGATCTAATGGGGGTTCTGGTAAAACTGGCAAGTCACGCTTTCTCAGAAATTTCGTTTCTTTGTAACGGAACTATATCAAATTGGTGCCGACTCATATTTAGTAAAAATTCGAAGTTTAAACGTTTGGAAAAAATAGAAAAATTGTATTACGAGAAAGGCATGTGAGTGTTCATTTTTTCTTTTCTTCCTCCTGAAGCGAATTTTTTCAGATTTGCGGGCTGGCACAATAATTATTGCTGCATTTGTGTGCTTGTCTTTGTCAGCCGTCTGCATGTTAGTGCAATGAAATATGCAATTGGCTGCTGCATTTAATGCTTCACTTAAGCTGGCAGAGTGCAGCGGGTAGTGGTCTTCAATAGAATTGGCGGCTCATGAGTAAATTTCTTTCTCTATGTGCAGATGAGCGCGTTGATGATACATTCCCTTCGAATAAACTGAAAAAAGTTCCTGTTGTGAAATGTCATATAGTGAAGAGTAAAGGTGAAGGGATGATAAAGAACGTAAGGTTGAGAAGTGTGTTCAAGCCTTGAGCCGTCAATTCTACTTGTCACACTTTTTTATATCTAGATGACAATTTGTGCGGTATAATTTAAATCAGCCTGAACTGAATCTGAACGTTTGTATCAATATCTGTAGAAGCTTTAGGTTGAATGTTGAAGTGACATATATTTTGGAAATGTTGGTAAATTAACTTGGTCGAATTTAGAACGTTCAATCTCTGTAAATATGGACGGGTCTTAAAAGTATTTAACGTTTGATTGAATTGCTACATTAGTATAGGCGATATCTTGTGAGACACACGATTTTATCCACAATGCTGGACAATATCAGTGGTTTCATCCGTCATAGCATGCTTGTTTTTCTTTCTTTCTGACTATCTTTTCTGAGTTTCACTCATGTTCAGTTCATCAGGTTTTAGTAGATAAAATTGACTTTCACTTATAAAGCATTGTCATTTTGTCATTCTAGCAACTGACTACTACATTGATTGAAGCTTGTTTGAGATCTCTGAGACTCGCTATTGGTCCTAAACTTTATGTGAATCAATCTTATAGCAATTTACAAGCGCTTTCTAGCGTCATCAGTTTGCAGAGCAGATATGTGGATACAGGGTAGAAACTTTAAAAATGTAAACCAAATTCCTCTAAAAAATAAAAAGAGAAGAACCAACTTCTGAAGGTAATTGAAAAAATTGAAACTGATCTGAATGAAAGGAAACAAAGCTTGCTGTGACGAATGAAATTTTGCTATATAAGCAATTTTTTTTTATTGTCTTGTGACTATTGTACATTGTTTTGATACATTTTTTCTTTTAATTTTCTATTTATTAGGGTGAGTCAAAATGCATTCATTTTTACATTGAATTTTTTAAAAAAAAATTTTTAGGATGTAGGCTAGGTCTGAGAACCATGGTTTGCTGAAGAGGTTAAACTAACAATAGAAATTTTTGGCACAAACCTAGTAGCACTGTGGTTCCTTCGACCTAAATGTGACTTCTCAATGTTACTGCAATTATTACGATTCTAATTAACAAATTTTATATAATTTTTTTCTACAAACTTGAAATATTTAGTAAAACATTTTAAGTTCCTGAAAGCCGATTCTTCAAAATTCCCAAGTGCTGCCTCGCTAAAATCGAAATTCTTCCATAAAAACGTTTCAAAAATAAAAAAGGTATTAGCCTGGCGTGGAACACTCACACGACTTTCTCTTACATAAAATCAATGTCAAAAATGTTTCAAATTAAAGTGATATGTATCTGTGTAGTTATTATTCCAAGTTTAAAGAAAATCAATGTAGCCAGTACTGTGAAAACTTAAAAATTCAATTTTTTAATGTCGCACTTTGTGATGAATAGCTTATTAGGCGTATTGGGCACTCTTTAACACCACTAATGTTAACCAGTATTGTAACTTTTCCTGATAAAATGTTAGTAAAAACATCTACGGAACTCGGCCTGTAGTTCTCATTTTACCTGTCTAATCTCTATTTACGCTTCTGTACACGGAAAGACTGTTTATACAGGATTGGATCGGTAGAATATATTGAAAGAACATTTTAAAGAGAGCTTGAGGATCTCTTCTCCTCATGTTTCCTTAGAAACATTTTGAAAAAAAAGGAAGAAATAACTTATAAATCTAGTAATTAAAGTGGCACTCATCCAAAAACCCATTTCTCATCAAATGTCACTGTTATTATTATTTAGTCAAAGTGTCATCCACATATGTTGGTGTTTTGAAAAGTCAGTATCTAAAATCATTAGCGCCCAATGCACCGTCAACCTCGATATGTTCTGTCGGTGCAAGCAGTATTAACCGGCACCGGGCTGTGAGCTGTAGGGCCTTTAGGAAGAGAAATTATAAGACCAGTTAGGTAACTATATCTGTACCTAACTTCTGCGTGGGAATTAGAGAAGTTGGCAAGTACCCATTTGATTGGCGGGCTTTTAAGGTTCATACGCACCATCTTAACATCTCCTGTGCTTATTTCCAATTTGATATGGCCAATCCTTATCCTTATCTTTAGACAATGCCAGTTTTGTGTATGTGCCCGATAATTCTGCTTGGATTGGACTCATCTACTCCCCATAAAGCCTCATGAACTCCACTTGGTGGCCCCTTGTTAAATGCATCAATTTTTTTCTTAATTATTCTACATGTAAAACAGGACAGTCCAGGTTTTTTGAAAAAGCTTCTCAATAAAGTGCTTTTTTGAAATTTGACTTGATATGTTTTAAAACATTCTTCACCGTTCAAAATATTGTGATAATATCAGACCAATCAAATGCATTTATTAAGTGCATCGGTTATAGAGAAGTGCGTGCCACTTCCTAAATTGGAAAGACAATAAAGTCACTGTACCAGATTTTTAGGTTGCTTTTCAATTGCACTACCGTAGGAGTAAAGCAGCTTAATTAAATACCTTATTTCGGAGCTGTACTGTCTTATTATTATTATGAGTAATCGTACTATAATTTTGGAAAGTTTAAATCCATTTGGGAATTCTCGTCAGAAAATTTATGTTAGAAGTCTTCCGATTTTATTTTTGTTTTTCGTTTTTTGTGAGTGTCTAGGTATGCATTTATATGTCTGTGTCTATGTTAAGTGAAAGTGCAAAAACCAAAATAAGTATATAAATAACAAGGAAAAATAAATATTTAGTACTATTAAGTTTCACTACATATGAAACAAAAGGTGTGCAAATTCACACAACTTTCTCTTACTGTGTATAAAGAGTGAATTTATAAATATTATGTTTTCAAAATTCTGGGTTAAAGATTTATGATTAGGTCTACATTATAAGGAACTCGGTTTGTTTGCTTCCCATTCTTTCCAACATAAACAGCAATGAAAGTTACGTATTATCCCCAGAAATGAAATAAATAATAATGATAATAATTTTTTTAAAAAAATCATTTAAGTGGGTTCATCGGTTAAATAGGTTTTTCCAAAACCTTTTTGATGGGAAAGTGTTAGAGAACCTAAAAATGAAATATCAGATATGACATTCCTGCGATTTTCCATTTTTAAGTTATGATGATGACCATGAACACACAAAAAAAAACTCCGGTGATCTCAAAACATATATTTCTTATGAAAACTTAAAATTTAAAAACGGCACGATCGTAATACTGCCACTTATGAGGGGTAAGAGAAAGTTATACTGTTTTCTTACACCTTGCGTATTAGAGTACACTAAAATTACTTTTCAAAAATTTCGTTATCCCCACCATAGCATATAATTGCTAAAATAACAATCCATAAAACTAACCTAAAGAGTATCCGTGGCATAACTTTTTTTTATGGGATTTCCGCGTTGAAATCCAGTATACGTTAACCACTGAGCTAATCTCTTCCTTCATTTAGAACGTTAAAAGTAAACTTATCCCACTCATTATCAAAAATAATAGATTTCATAACAGCGCGAGCGATCTTTAAATAAGTCCTTGACTAAACCAGTTTAACCTAAAGTTCTGTGTGAGAGTTCGAGTGGAGTTACTTAGTAGATTAATAGTTTTGAGCTTTCGGCACACAACAAAATGTTAAGAAAATAAAGTTTTCCATCCGGAAATGCATTTTTGTGTCCCATAAAAACTAAAAAAAAAAAGAAAAAAAAATTTATGCACCGTGTGAGAAAATTGTGGTAAGAAAATTTTATTTATGAAACATTTTTTGCCATTTTCGCAAAACATTCTCTCTGTCCCTGCAGTAAGAGAAAGTGTATGATCATTCCGATCAAAATCCATCATATACCAATAATTGAACTGAACACTCACACGACCTTTTTTTAATAAAATCTTCAAGATTCAAACTTCGAATTTTCTTACATATTGAATTTTTCTGAACAATTAAATTGTGCAGCCATACAAAAGACAATTTATAGGGAATGCCTACCCCTACCACACCTCCTGAATAGGCCATAATTTACTTGTTAGACAAATAGTAACAATAAAAGTTAATAGTTATATGAATGTTGTAATGTATGCACAAAGTTTATAGAAAATCGTAGGAGCTATTTTACAGAAAATCTCAACAATGCGAAAAAGTTAAATAAAAAATACTGTCATGTGATGGATTTTCTGGTTGTGCGATTTTTTTCTCGCTTAGTTTCTGTCAGGTTCCAGAGGGTACTTAAAATAAATATATAGTTTACTTCCTTCAATTTCTTGTTTTTAGCTAGTGTCCTCAACGCAAACACACACACACAAACAGAAGCCATTCCCGAAAAACTTCTTTATTGGACTCAGGGGTCCCAAAACGAATATTTCTGGAGAAAATTAAGTATTCAGTATTAGATGTGTTGCAATACTTTCCTTAACTGTAAGGTCCTAATGGTATACCATGTTGGGCATAAATTTTACATGACTGCGACCACACATATAACAGCCCTATGCCAAACTGTTAACGCAGTTTTTAAAGACTCGCTCACAGATGTTTCAGATCTCAGGAAATAATCTTCAGTGATCTAGTCAGTCAGTAAAAATTCCAAAAATTTTGAAGAATATTGTTTCAGTTAGAATTGTAATAATTGCAGTAAGAGAAAGTCGTGTGGGTAGTATGGCAGTCCTGTTGGGGTTTGACGAGATTAGGTTTAGCACTTAGTGCTGCTGAGATCATTTATAAAACGCGGAGGTTAATAGATTCCAGATCGTCATCTTCTCCGACTCCAAGCCGTTGTGGCTGCTAAAACATGAGGACAATTCTTGACCAGTGGGATTTTTTGGACATAATGTCGAGAATTAGTAGACAAAACTAGGTGTCCTGTGGCATTCAGAACGGCGGCTGATTTCAGTTCTCTAGAAAATAAAAGTTTATTTACACACCCCATTTATTGGGTTTAGTTATTTTATTACGGGCATCCCAATATAAATGTGCCTTATATTAAAAATGTTGCTAGTTTTTCTTGCTGATATTTGTCTCTCAGATGAAAGTTCTGGAAACGCTTCAAGATATGCTCCAGTCATAGGTTCTCATAGCTAAGTGGACAGTCAAGGTTTCTAGCAGTTCCAGTTCAAAAAGTGGGTGCGTAATCATGGATGTAGCAACTTTTTCGAGGAAAGATACACTGATAACATGTGAAAAATCTCTCAAAATTCATGATAGAAAACAATCAAAAAAGACTTGAGTTGAAAAGATGCTCTAAATTTGGCGATGAACAAGAGGCCTATTGAATCGCTGTAGCTAGGCTATCTGCCCATTCCTTACATAATATCGATTTTCAAAAAATATATTTAGGTTCACTAAAATAGATCAATTTTAAAATTAAATAGTGCCTTAGATTTTTTATTCCAACATGAAAAGCTAACTGCTGTACTGAAGGAATGTGATAAAACTTTAAAAAATATAAGTGCATCTTTTTTTTTTTGTAATTGCTCTCTTGCTGAGCCCCAATATTTAAACGCCGTCATCATATAACTTTATTTTAAGAATAACTACGAAAATTCCAAATTTTAAAAATTGGACTGCCTTCACTTTTTTCTTAACTACAAGCCTCTACAATTCACTGTCAATTGACAATATTGTTCTATTAAGAGAAACACTTTTCTCAGTCCGGTCAGTGTTCTGGAAGGCTATTGGCGATAAATGACTATACATTTAAATGCATATTAAAGCAACAAATATTAACAAAAGAGGGAGTTATGAAATTAAAAAAATGTATCAAAATATTTACTCCCGTAACTTAACTTCATAATAAATATGAAACGGAGCGAAATAGAGTTTTTTTTCCATCTATAAAATATAAACTCTAAAATGGATGTATATTATAGAATACGTATATGGTCCAAGATTTTCAGTTCTTAAGTGGGTGAAATATTTCAGGCAAAGTAGGTTGGCCATTACATTCACATTTTTATCACATTATTCTTGAACAGAGGAGTATTTCTTCTCATCAATATTTCTGAATAATTTTTTGTTATTTATTTATCTGTTTAAAACGGTTTCAACATCAAAGTAAGGTCATTCGCGCCAGTGTTAGGCAAACTTTAGTTATTATTTATTTTTAATCGTAATGACTGAATTAATCAGTGCGATTACGATTAAAGATTTAATCACACACAATTTTTGTGGTGAGTTAGTGTTAAATCATTCAGTATTTGATGGCTAATTTAGTCATTAAGAATTTGGAATTAATAATGACTAAGTTTGTCTAACAATAATTGGTGCCTGATGCCTTCTCAGTGCACTGCCGGCCTCTGAAAGTGTTCTCTCGTTACAGACAGCACTATCCATCTCTAGACGAGGTGAGCTGTAAAGGTACTTAAAAGAGAAAATCTCAACATGGCACTTGTGGATTTGAATCTGGGACCTCCGACTAGTAATTCTCTCGCACTACTAACTGAGCTAATTTTTTTCCTGATTACAATAGTTATTCATTATTATTTTGGCACCATTATCGTTATTTGCAACTACTAGAATCTAGTAATCGCCAAAACTTATTCCTCTGGTAAACTATTAAGTGTTTTTCAATCTCCATAACAATAATTGATTTATTATTCAATAGACCTTTAAACAGTTAATGTTTCCTTGCATTGGGAAATTAAATTAATACAATTTAATTTTAATTAAAAATATTTTTAATTAATGAAAATACTTTTTTTAAATTAAAAACTTCCTTGGTAGGATGACAGTAGTTAGGTACTGAATAATCATAATTCTAGTACAATCAGAGGGCAACAGTTAAAAAGGAGTCTTGTTTAAGAAATTAATTATAAGTAAATACATGGGCCACTTTAAGAGCTTTTGAACTAGAGCCAGCAAGCAATATAACTTCTTTTGAGCAAAATTTAGTAATTACTAATTCTTATAATTTAGTTATCAAAATTAAGGAACTGTCATGTCAACATTTTTCATGTCTCTGTCACGTACTAGATTAGACCCCCAACATGCTTCTTTTGGCTGTGGTGCCTGACAAAAAATAGTAATCTAATTGCTGGTTTTAACTTTTTGTCGCTAAACAAAAGTGTAATACTTAAGTATTTACTTTTAATTGAATTATTGTACAGTTGACAAAGAAAAACAAAGTAAATGGTCTGTGTGGGTATGTGTAGAATATCTGAACATATGAAAAATCGCTCCAGTCCATTTTCCTATAATATATTGTTCTATGTTTTTTGTAGTATTAATGAAGATTAAATGAGAGGCTGAAATTCCGAGTTTGAAGAAAATGGCTTGACCATTAGTGCGTATTTCTTAAAATATTTTCAGTTTTTTTTTATTTGGTAGTTTCCTCTACAACCACTTATCCTTTTTTCTTTACCTTTTTTTCCAGGATAATTTATTTTATGGAAGTCCTTGGGGAGGAGCGGTAGATACTTAAGTTCTTTTTCTCTGATTTTACGTTATTACCATCGATGTAATATTAATAAGAATTAAATGTGTTGCTATATGCTCGTAATTCGGAATTTAAAGAAAATCTATTATCCGGACTAAACATTTCTTGAACGATTTTTTTAACCATTCCTGCATCCCTAAATATATTACATAGTCAATCGTTTTAATTATTTCAATGAAAATTGATTTTTAAGGAGGATGTTGAAGCACTTACTTCAATGAATATTGATTCTGAGGAGGATGTTTAGAGTCATGCTTCCCTAAAATATACTCTTATTGTAGTGAATCTATATATTGAAGCCAACTCATTTGTTCAATTTGAAGTGTGAAGAAAAGGTTGAGAATTGTAGTAAGAGAAAGATGTGTGATAAACTCACACCAATTTTTGTTTTATTGTTTTTTTCTCGAAGATATCCATCTTCGATATCGATATCGATCTGCTATTTGTGCTTCGCGACATCATTTATCCCCTGCGGTGCCTGTACGTACGATAAGGACGGTTTAACGTCGAATTGAAATTACAAATTTGAAGAATATGTGGCCAATTTATTAGAATCGTAATAATTGCAGTAAGACAAAGTCTTGTATGAGTGTTTCACACCAAATGTATTGTTTTATTATTTAATTTTAAAAAATTTGAAATAAATTTAAACATTTTAGATTTTGTTTTGTTTGTATAGGTTTTTGAAAGATAATTGTTTATGTATATATTTGACAATTGTTTTGGAGCGGATGTGTGCCTTGATCAGTGTAACACTATGTGACGTTTTGAAGGCAGGATAAGAAGACTTCTCTGTGAGTAAGGACATTTAGGACACAATGTGGCTCTGTCCTAAGTCAAATTGTGCTGTACTCAGATGCTAAAGTTCAGATTAATCGTGGGTAGATCTGTCTAGCTTTCTTTCAACCGTCTGTAACTACGTCAGCCTTACAAAACCTTAGCGGAGGCGTTGAGAATGATCTTACAGCTTTTAAAAGCGGACCCTTTTAGGTCGCACAGCATTAGGGAACTCATGAACTCCTTTCACTATGTCAGATGCAGGCCCAGTGTGATACAATCCTCAGAACTGTACTTTTATAGTGCGCATGCATTGCTACTTTTGTATAATCTCTCTAAATGATGACTCATCTTCCAAACCACACTAGCACCTTGGCACACTTTTTTGGTTGTTTAAACCAACTACAAAGTTTAGGAAAAATGATTAATAGACTATTTTTCATCCCTGAAAAACATTAAACGAAGTTATAAAGGGCCCAGATAATGTTTCGCAAGTTTAATATAAGCAGTCTTTCTCTGCTAGGAGATTTCCTTAAGCTTTTAAAATTTGTTTCATTTCTCTCCTACATCTCTACATAGCAAAACAACAACAAAAAAACAAATATTTCAAGTTTGTAGTAATAGACCTCACCAGTGACTGAAGTTCTATTAAAAAAGTTCCAAAACTGTGAAAAAATCAAAATAAATAATAATAAATAAATATGAAAATTGCGATTTATTCCGTTGAATTTCCTTCAGAGAACTATCTTTTCTTGTATATACACTTTACCCATCTCTTCCACTTACAAGTCTTTAAACGCAATTTCACTAACCAATAAAAAAGGTCCTGCTTTAAACACTCACGAATGTTGATAGCCCAGTGGGCTGAAATGGCACGTTTTGTCAGACTGAAAGAATCAGAACTGTGAGAAGGGAGAAGATTGCTGGCGTAGATTACCTATCTTGGTTTTATTTAGCGACGCGGCATTTTCTGTGATATACGAATATTTATATTATTACTTTTTTCTCACTTAATTTTTTATTAAAAGAGGGAAGAAAATCACTATGCATTTAGCAAAATCTAAAATTAATGGTTTTTAGCGCCCAGCTTCTGAGTTTAAGAATATTTGCTTCTTGGGCACTGGAAATATTTCGCCCAAGTCAATTTTTTTAATTCTGCCTGCCTTTTTATTTTTTCAAAGCTGTAATATTTTCGGTAGTAAACAGTCACATCAGTAAAAGTACCACACAGCTGAAAAAGCCTCACATTCGTCCCACAAATAATTATTTGCCAATTGTATAAAGACAATATTTTTCAAGACTAGTAAACAACAAAAATAATTTCAAATATGCGGAATGAGAGGAAAAATACAAATTTATTTTCTTTAATTTTATTATTTTTTTTTCGTTTGTTACTTTTTTGAGTTGATTTCTTGATAGGGTGTTTGTGAAATGATGGTGTTATTTGGTCTGTTCTAGTACGGGCAAGACAGTGCTAGCTATTAACAAAGGCCTGCAAAGGTTAGTATTCTCATTTGTGTGATTTTTTTCACAAGTCATTTTCCTTATATTTTCCTAATTTTTCTTTATTTTCATTTTCCTTTTAACGCTTTATTTTTATTTTACATTATTTTATTTGTTTATATTGTTTTTCATAGTTTGATTTTTTTTTTGTTAATTTTATGTATACATATTTTTCAAACATAAAATAACGTATAATACATTGTGTTTTTTTAAAGTTGAAACTCTTCTAATCTGGCTTGAATCATTCTTTTCCCTCTTTTGAAAGGAAATATTGTATTCGTGCAGTTTATGTTTTCACCGGAATTTAACATGGTTTGGGTGGTCTCCCGTACGTGAAAAAATTTTTTTACTAATGTTAAGGAAGAATTAAATTAGTGGTTTCCCGCCATAATGAAATAGAGAGGTAGATCTATACATTTTACTGACGGTTTAATTTTTTTATTTGTAATTCTGAAGAATGCTGTTTTCCGTTTGGTTCCTTCTAATATAATTATTTAGTTCAGTATAATAATTATTATAGACAGTAATTCTAAATATTTTACTGACTATTTTCGCATCCAGGGAGTTGAAGGGATTTTTCCCCCTAAAAAGTTATGAAACCGATATGGTATTAAAAGTCATTGTACAGTCTATTATACAGCGTTTCTCAACCTTTTTGCCGAGCGACCCAACATATTTTTTAAAGCCGTACTGCGATTGTTTATTTTATAATTATAATATACAATAAAAAAAATTATTATCTCAGTTCGATAATTATTTATTTGGATCAAAATGATATATTTTATGTACATAATTATTATTTGAGTTCAAAATAAACTACATATTTTTAATTAAAAACAATAATTATTTCAAAAGTGTTTTCTTTCAAAAAAAAAAAGCATCATTTCTGTACTAAATGCAACCTAAATTATAAAAATTAATTATTCAAAATTTTATTCAAGGTTTACATGATTAATTTGAAATGATAGTCTATTTAGACAAATTCAGTAGATAGTTTGGTTTTATTTTTGTTTGCATGTATTATAAAAATAAGAACAAGTCCAGTAATAGCAACCAATAAAAATAGAAACAATATTTTTTTTATAATTAGTGTAGCATTTCTGACATCAGGTACTTTTTTTCTTTCTTTTACGCATTAGGAATTCATAAAAATTTAACGCGACATTAAGGTTGAGAAATCTCTGGACTTTGTAGCTGTTTATGAATTTCAGTCCTGAGACAAGATCAAATGTTTACATGCTCCTTCGTTCTTAAAGAAATCTACAGGGTGATCCATTTAAAACACACCAATCGCTAATAACGTTTTAGGAAAGCGGAATTCAGAAAAAACCCACGAAATAAACTGTATGTTTTTTTTCTATTTAGTTTTCAAATTTTCCACCCCCGATGCTGTATCTTGATTTTTGGCGGAGTTACGGCCAAAAAACTGATTGGAATTTCATAAGGACCACTGGTTTTGACAATGATTGTGAAAACTAAATAAAATATTGTAAAAAATGGCGTTAAACTCGTTTTGATTTCCCTAATATTTGTCGAGATATTTAAGATCAAAATTGCAATTTTATCTTATTTGTGATCGGTTTTCAATATTAATTTTCCATCAGAAATACACGTTTTGGGGCACCTCTGACTGCAAAAATTATTTGTGACGCAAAGAACAAAAATAATAATACGTAATTGAAGATTTTAAAGAATGTAGTGTAATGTAATGGTTGTGGAAAAACAGCATAAATTTGTTTTATCATCAAATAAAAGCAATCATCACATCATTTAATGTACCCCATATGCAAAGCCTCGTTCTTGACCACTAGACCAACACTCGCCCATCCTTGGCAAGATATTTTTACCCTAATCATAGGTTCAAGAAGTCTTGCATACAGGGTACATTCAAATGATGTGATGATTGCTTTTATTTGATGATAAAACAAATTTATCCTGTTCTTCCACAACCATTACATTACACTACATTCTTCAATTATTATTATTATTTTTGTTCTTCGAGTCACATATAACATTTTTTGTAGTCAGAGAACCTCCCAACACGTGTATTTCTGGTGGAAAATTAATATTGAAAACCGATCACGAGAGGACAAAATTGTAACTTTGATCTTAAATATCTCGATAAATATTTGGGATATCGAAACGTCGTCATTTTTCATAATTTTTTATGTAGTTTTCATAATCATTGTCAAAACCAGTGGTCCTCATGAAACCCCGATCAGTTTTTTGGCTGTAACTCCACCAAAAATGAAGATACAGACAGCATAGGGGCGGAAATTTGAAAACTAGACAAAAAAAAAACATATAGTTTACTTCATCATGGGATTTTTCGGAATTCCGCTTTCCTAAAAAGTTATTAGCGATTGGTGCGTTTTAAATGGATCACCCTGTATATCTTTGTCTGCATTCTAAGAATAATTCTCTGATCTTAATATTAGACTTAAGTTTAGATTAGATTCCGCGAAGGGGCTGGGGCCAGCCAGTCAGCTTACCCTACTGCAATCCAAGAGATGTTTGTGACAGCCCTCCAGTCCTGAGTGTTTGATTAGACTGATTCCTGTTTGAATTTTTCTTAACTGTATGTTCAGGGACAATTTTATTATTTTCCAGAGTACAGAAAAATAAATCTTTGCGCATTATTACTATTTTACTGAAGAAAGATCAGTTTGTCTTAAATCCGAAAAAAAAAACTTGTTATAAGTTTTCAAAGTAAATTTAGTTTTATTTATTTTCTGCTTCAATAAAGACAAAATATCTTAGTAGCTTCACAAAGTGACAGAAAAAATGAAGAAGGTTTGCAACAGCTCATTCTTCCTCAAATTTTAAGTTTTGTTAAGGGTTTTGATTAACAAAATAACAAGAACATTGTAGTTTTCATTGCATTACATAATAAGTATAACTGATTTTAATAACGAGTTTTTTTTCTAATCTGAGACAAACTGGTCACTTGATACCATAAAAAAAATATTTCGACATGTCAAAGTTCACATAAAGACAATGGAATAAATTGGGCTAGTCAGTTTTTCCGTCCTTGGAGAGAAAACTTTTACTAAAATAAGTGATGCCTCGCGTTTGGTGGAACTACAGACGACTCATTTTGAGGTGATTGTATCAGTTGTGGATTACATCCGAATCTAACCACGTTCTATGCTTTTAGTCTATTTCACACCACGATTTTAAATGCCTCTTTCAAAGTTTCCTTGGCCTTTCTCTATGTGTTCTACTTTCTATTCTTGCCTTATTTGCAATACTCGCCATTCTATTTTCTTTTACCTACATGGCTGATCAGATCTGTCGTAGCATGTGTTCTTCAATTACTTTCAGGGCCGACTGCTGGTCTAGATTAGCCTGATTGGTCATTTTCATTTGGTGAACCCTTCTGAACTAGCCGTAAAATTTAGTAAAGTGGCCTATTTCTTTTGCATCGAAAACCTTGAATTTAAATTTCTTCTCGAATACAAATACATCCTCTAATGAGGAATATCTGGTGATGGAACATTCAGGCCACTCTCTTACTGCAATTCTCAAGAGTTTTACTTTCACAAAGTTTATTTAAAACTACGAATTTTTGCTAAATTTTGGTTTCAGTATTATTTCAATTCACTACAATAAAACTGCACTTGTCAGAGAAACGTGACGTAACCTCAGAATTTATCAAAAATGACTTTTCTTAATAAAATGCTTAATCCAAATTTATAGGCCTTATTGTATACAAACTTTATTTTTTGTATTTAAAGAACACGCTTTTCGAGAAAATTGTGAAAAATTGAATAAATGGTGGAAAATGGCAATTTCATAAAATTAAGAATTTTTGGATGGAATTGGATTCTTTTTTATTCTATAGACTTTGTTCCAATTCTACATTACAATGAAATGACAATTTTGAGGGTATTCGCCTACGGCCGCCCACTTAAAATAAACTTGAAACCTTGAAAATAGAATCTCTATGAGAAGTGTTTCAAATAAAGACAATAAAGTTAAATATGTCTAATTTGCATATGAAATTTAGTCGTTAAATCAGTTTTTTAGAGAATAGTAAAATTATAATAATAAAATTAAAATTGAAAAATCGGCTCGGTAAAGTGGCAATTTTTGGCTGGCCGATTTGTTCCAATTATTTTGTCAAAGATCCTAAAAAAGCACATTTTCATTTCAGGGAACCACAGAACCTGTATTTCCAGTGATAAAAACAAAATAGAAATTCTGCACGAATGAAAATACTTCCTCTCTCGAATCATAGATAAATAAATAAATATATATATATATTCATTGAGAAAATTTGTCAGTTTAAACAATTGTTAGAACTTTGTAATTAGAGAAAGTTGCCGATACATTTAAGTGTATTATACAAATTTATGTATTAAATATTTTATTTTTATTCATTCAATTTATTTTTCGACCAAAAAAATTGCATGTGCAGTTTACTTTGGGTTGTTTTGGAATATATTTTTATGTAGTTTCAATTTATTTTCATAATTATTTAATATCATCACCCCTTCCGTTTAGTCCAAGATCTGTATATTTTTTTAGACTATCTGTATGTACTTTGGATCTTTGTGGACGCTTGTGTACTATCTTTTACTTTTTAGTTTGTTTCTGTTGGAAGTCTTTGTTTGATACCTAGTAAGTCCCAGGCATCATGAATGTGTCTCGAGAGGATTATGTTGGGTGTGCCAAGTTCGACGATAGCGGTAAAACAATTCCAAAACATTTTTTCCTGCACTTCAATTAATACCTCAAAATAAACTCCTCGTGTCCCTCCTCAGCTCCCGGCAAAAATTGTCTCGCAAATCTTAGTTGTCTGTTTTTGCCTGTATGAGACCTAGTGCTGTCATTAGATTCTGAGTCTAGTTGAAATTAGGAGTCAAAACTTAAACAATTGGGAATCAAACTGGTAACGTATAGGATACAGTTATCTATGACAAGCCATTGCCTTGGTATTAGGGGGCTGTTGAAATAAATAGAGTTTATGAAGTAAAATGGCCTTTTTCAATAAAATATTTAGGTCAGTTGAGGTTTTTAATTGTATATAGTTTTAATTTATACTTAATTCAATACAATTCAGTATTAAATTTGTTTTTCTGCAACCGCTTTAAAATGGTTATTGGCAGTGGCGTAGCTTTTTGGGTTTCGAAAGCTGAGCATACTCTAAGACACGATTTAAAAAAAAATCGGGTTTGATTAGGACTGGTTTGAATTTGTGAGGCTAAAAACTACAACTGGGATAGATTAGCGACTATGTCCTTAAAAAACGAGCAATCATTGACATTGTGATTTAAAAATTTTATCTTCAGTGGTACATCGTTTTAATACTACGTTTAGGCAGTAATGATCCCACAGTGAATACGCAAAAAAAATATATACATTTATAATATATTAAATCTATAAATAATACAGTTTATATATATATATATATAAAATACCTGTTATTGTGGAGATGTTCACTCAGGTCGAAAAGTCCCCTTATTAATAAAGTTTTTTGGAGAAATATTCTTTTATTTATAGCTGTTAAAATTAATCTTTTAGTTTTTTATATCTTAATTTTTGAACAAACCTTCAGCTCTCGTGTAATATACAATTTCCTATGCGCTTTATGAATAAACGAAGTATGAGCGTTTACGAACTACACCGAACGTTGGAGGTGTTGGTTTTTAGCTTCTTGTAAATGCGCAATTTCTCTACTTCCGTGGGATCAATTGTTTAAACTTCGGTAATTAAAAAATCTGATTCATCCCCAAATATTTTTTTAGCCAGAAATTTCGATTGGAATTCCCATGCGATCGTTGTTTTTTTTTGCTGTTTTAATTTGAGATTATTTACATGTGTGATTCATGAATCATGCTTAAGAGTTACTTGTAGTCAGGTAGGAATTGAAAATGTTTATGACTTTTCGAGAATTACAATAGATTTCATTGAATTTCATAACGGATTTCATTGAATGAGAAACATTTTAATTGAATCTCCTTCTTTTTACTCATTTTTGAGGAAAAGTGCAAATTAAAATCAGTGAAACTTAATATTTCTTTAAAGAAGGTTGCTAGGAATTTACGTTTCATTTTAGCAGTGCCCCATGTTTTTCTGCCAGGTAATTGAAAAATATTCTGACATCTTTAGGAAAAGTTTACTGTATACAACCTTACCAAAAAATAAAATAACCACGTTACGCGAATGCTTATATATAACATACAATATATACATATACTAGAAGTAAAGACTGAGGATTTAGTGGCATATAATTTTAAATTTAAGCAAGATTATTGATTAAGAAATTGCTAACTGTGTAATTCAATAAATACATTCCTGAATTTAGAAGTATTCTTTCGAGTTAATATAAAAATAACTCTTTCGAAAACCTAAATTTGAATGAAATTTTACCCGATCAATAAAGTTATATTTATTAAAATACTAATAAGTATCTTTAGTCGTTTGAATAAGTAATGTCACATATTGCAGATTGCCAAAACGGTTGCAGAATTTTTTTTTTGTATTACCTTTTATGATTTTACTATTGTAAATTTGGAAATGTATAGTTCATTGTGATTGCTGTAAGCATCTTTCTGCAAACTGTTGGATTCCTTGTCCTTGGGTTGAGAATTTAAACTAATTTTGCATTCCAGTGCTAGTAAAAAGGAACTGAAAAGTTGTTTTGAATTCGAGGCGAATACCCTCTTATAAAAATGCGAGTTGAATTGGTGATGGAGACCCACTTTTAACACCTTTTAATTATCAAAAATATCTGAGATGCCTCAATCTCTTTCCATTATTATTCAAAGCAACTACTTATTCTATTTCTTTCTCAAATCAGTGTATATCACCCACCGAAAATGCCTTGCGTCTGCAAGCAAACACTTGACCTGTTTCGGATTTGGCCTGATCCACTTCTCTTTATTCTATGTCACTATTCTTTTGTTTAAGCTCACGTTCGATTGTTTTTTTTAAGAGAAGATAGAAAGTATCCGTTTACTGGCAGCCTGTTGTATAAAGGTTCTTGCGGTATAAGTTAAAGTTTATTCCTTTTCAGTATTAAGGAGATTCTGTCAGTTCTGCAGCATCTGCACCCGAACTTGTGTTTTGTATCTAACACCACAGCCTCACATAAAGTACCATCCATGTGTCATTACACATGATAGCGGAGCCGAACCTCCTTTTTTTTCTGGTGTGGTCATTACTGTTAATGTTTTTGAAATCACCCTTGGTCAGGGTATCGATCACGATGCATTTTTATGAAATAAGCCGTGAAGTTCATTTAATGCTTTGTTAACAAGATAGTGAACTGCAGCTTGCTAGATAACCATGTGTGTGTGGTGTGTGTGTGTGTGTGTGTGTACAGTCTAACCAGGGTCTCAGAGAGTATCTTGACTATCAGGATTTATGCCAGCACTAGGTATTGAATGCATTATGGAAGTTAAAGAAACGACGATTTTAGAATTCTGATTTGGTTATGTAGTTGGTAAAGTAGGCTGGTTTTTAGTTTAACTAACATTTGGCAGGATAAAATTTGGTTTGTTCTGCATTGTCGAGCTGTTTAAGGATCTATACTTTCATTTTGAATCCTGCTCAGGATTTAGTCATCCGTTTGGGCAGAGTCCCAGACTCCGGTTTCCACTTAACACCGTCGCAAATTTGATAGTAAAGCCGAAAAAGTAAGTAACGGAATGCGTACGGATGATTTTGCCCGTCATACCCTTTAATTTTGACGTTTTACATACACTAAAGAACTTCTCGCATTTTTCATTTTGGGGGTAAGTTCCCTTTCACGAATCAGTTTTCTTGGAAAAATCCATCAGATTTTCATAGTGATAAAACTTTGATTTTGTAGTTACTTTTGCTTATTCCCTTAAGAAGCGGTAGGCTGTAGGAAAGATAATTCCTTTTTCATCATTTGGTAAGTACGCAAGCTTCATAACTTTTTCTGGATGTGACGGCAATTCGTCCTTTGAGGAATACTACAACTTACTCTGGATTCTTGAGCTGTTGGATGGTCTTACAGGAATACTGAACGCTGATAAACTTTTTACTTTTCAGAGTTTTTATGCAGTTTGAAATGCTTTAATTTGGCGATCTGTACATAACTGGAGGACCTTTATTTTTATAGAGAATTTCCGATAGACTCTTATGGAGTTTTTCCTATACAGGTTATACTGTCCTTATCGAGGACATTACTGAAGAAATTAGATAGGTTGAACAATTCTAAATCGTGGAAAAGTTCCAGCCATTGACATTTTTAAGACTGTTTATGCTTAATTGAGTTTAGTTGATTTTAAGGTAGTCAAAACATACTGATAAAATGTCGAAATAAATGCTGCCAGGTTCGTAGATAATTGAGGCATTTCGTTTTAGCTTCCTTTTCATATATTCTTGACTCTTACACTGGCTTATTTAATTGTGTAGGCTTGGTCGTTTTCCTTATGTGTCGTTTTTATTTAGTATGTACGAGCTTATTACATGTACCTAGCTAAAACGAAAGACTGTGCGATTTTCACGTTGTACTGAACCTACTCACTCCAGCTGCTCTCTTTGAAGGTAATACCTCAAACACCCCCTTTTTACCTTCTCCGTATTTATTAAGTTTTTACCTCATCAAAATTGGGCCATTGATCTGAATAAGGAATCAGAGGGTGCCAGGTCTTGGATGTAAACTAGATCTGGGAAAAGCTCATTATTAAAATATTTTTAACTTTTCGAGATCAGAGAACGTTGGGTGTGATGAGTGCGACCTTGCATTTTCTTCTTAAAGGAGCACCTCTTTTCGATTAATCAAAAAGAGCTATTTTTTCAGCAAAAATGATGTGTAGGACACTCTAGCTCAGTAGAATTTAGATAATCGCACGTCTGTCAGCGTGAATGACGCCTCGTAATTCCACCACTCTACTTGCACGGCTTATTTATTTTAGTTTTCAAATAAATAAGGGGTAGTTTCAGTAAGTTGGCCAGATTCCGTCCATTGGTTTATTCGGAGAGTTCCTTCCTTTTCTTCACAATAATTAGTTTGATGCAACAAAAATCAGGTGGGTTTTGAAAGAAAGGTTTTACAAACATCAGGTTACTGTGTTATGCGGCAGGCATTTATTCATAAATGTATAATATTTCTTTGAACCATGACGGCAACACGCAAGTGATGATTTATGGGTGGAATGAGACACCCTAATTCATCTGAATGTTTTCTGGTGCTACTTCATCTGCTTCCACAGCTGGTTCCAAGAACTGTTGAATATAAGCGGACCCCGTAGATCAAGACTAATATACCTCTCTAAATGTTTAGAACCAGACCTGAACAGATCGTGAAGTAACTGAGCCTTCCGCCTCTTTTTCGTTGATTGCGGAAGTTGTTGGGTTTGTGTCATTTATAAGGCAGGTGGTGAAGCCAAATCGCACTAATTCCTAGATTCCTTCGAACAATGTTTAAATAATATTCAAATTACAATAATTTTGTAAAATGTACAATGTAGATTTGAGGATCAAGAGAAAAAAACGCACAGAATTTTGTTTCAGCCTAGAATGTTGGTGTAAAGTGTATGGTTTATTAAATACATTTTAGCTCCCAATTGAGATTTTCTGCTAGGCGCAGGATTGTTTTTCTTTCGTGAACATAGACCTGTCGGAGACAGAATTTATTTTGCAAATTGCGAAGCTCAGTGGCCACTCTTTAATTTTTATTTTATTTATTTTTATAACTTTTTTCTTTTGCTGGGATAAAGTCGTCTGAATTTAGTTAACTGTTTTTTTAATATAATTTTTTATTTAATTTTGTTTTGTTTTGGTTTGTTTTGTTTTTGTTTTTTTTGTTTGTTTTTTTTTTTTTTGACGTATGATTGCTTCGTATGTGAGTTTTATTTTATTTGGCAAAAATTTAATTTTCTTAATAAATTTTGGTTCAAAATAGGTGGTTGTATAATTTCTGTAGTATTATTTGAGAAAGAAAAAGGGATTTAGTAGTCTTTTCGACAAGTTCAAAAAACGTCCTTATGCATTTTTTTTTTTAGCACAAGTTTTAGATAACCATACACAAAAGGTTTTTTGATTTCCTTTGATAACTGATTATACCCAAACCATAACTGAACTCGAGCTGATGTTTTCTGTTATTTATGCCTGTTCTCGCTGTTAATCACTTAATAATGCTTTGAAAGTTCTTTCTGAGATACCGTATTACGCCAGACAGGATTTTTTAGGTCCCTAAATGAGTTTCAACAGCTTTAATGGCGTTTTCTGTCCTGAATAGTGGGCTCATCTTTCAAATTGTCCTAGAAGTCTCGAAAATAAAAATAGAAAAGAATATTAGGGAAATGTATACAACCACCTAATATATATATATATATATATAAATATATATAAAATTAAAAAAGTGGAATTTTCGCTATTGAAATTGAAGGCCACGATTTTTAAAAAATAACTAGTGCTGTCATAAATACTGTTTAATGTTATTTTTTAATGAAATAAATTACGTAAAAATTAGACCGAATTTGAGAATGTCATACTTTGATTTGGACAAATTAAAGCGAAATAGAGCCGGTAATTTGTGTAAAATATGAAACTGGGTTTTAAGGAGAGTACTCTGAGCGTAATAAAGGTATTTCTCAGCACAGTCTCAAGAATAAACTTTCCAAAACAATGGATTCATCGCCTCTGAGTGGGCGAATGCCGTTGTTGACTCCTCATTGACCACCCAATACGCATCTTGCGCGAGTTAAAACTCATATAATTTCGTGAAGGCAATCATAGACTATACAATGTTATTCGTGCTAGTTTATTTGTTGAGAAATGGTAGCAAAAAGTCCAGAATGTTTTTAATCTTGTAGTTCAGAATGAATTTATGAGACATCAAAACTTTACACGTCAAAAACCGATAATGAAGTTGGTTTAGAGATGGAGAACTGCATCTTGACTACTACTAGAGCTAGCTTCTGTTTGTGAATTAACAACTTACCATATCTGGAAAAATTCCTTGTTCTGAAAACTTTTCCATGCAATACTTTCCTACGTCAAGCCTCATTTTAATTTCAATTAGGATTTCATAGCGGTTGGTAATTTCTGTTCCCTAATAAACTTGTCTATTTCCTGGTTGACCACATACTTGGTATTTTCATCATTAACCAGCAGGCAGTCCTTGATTCTCAGCGGCATCTAAAAATTACTGAATGTGTGTTACTCTATACCAGTGCTTCCCAACCTTTTTCTGGTCATGGCACATTAGTCAGATACCAAACAGAAAACGGCACACCTGAACAGAAATGCTCCCATTTCATTTTAAAATGACGTATTATGCTCAACTATTGCTGTAATAACAACACTATTACAATCCTACAAAAATACAAGTTGCAGGCTGTAACATTAATTACAAATCCAATCATTCATCCGTCTATACCGGTCTCTGTCAATACAATTAACTACATGTATACATTTGCAATGAATCTTATGACAAAGAAATTCTTAATTTTAGTGCCATTATTGATATCAAGAAGTGTCTTTAATTCATGCAATATTGTAAATCCCTAACTAAAAGAAAGTGATTAAAAGCCCCTCTAAATGAGATTAAAGTTACAAAAACTAAACAGTCAATAAAGAAGAACGAAAGCTGTGACATATTTTACTAATTTAGTTAAGTCAAGTGACCAAACAGTGTGTTAATGCGACGGCTGGCTTTGCAAGGACTGTGAAGTTACACTATTTTAACTTACTCGTATAATTAATTTTAAAGCAACACCGTTATAATTTTTCTTAATTTTTGCGACGGCACACTTCTACCGTAGCCGTGGCAGAGTGCCGCGGCGCATAGGTTGGGAAGCACTGCTCTATACCGTTTTTATGCTTTTGGACAACAAATCAAAAGACTGCGTTGTTAGCCAACTTCGTTTTTTCGCTCTCTCTCTTACATTCGTGGAATACATTTTTTAATTTTATAATATTGAACTTTTTCAATTAATTGAACCTTTTTTTTTTGCAAATTTAAAGTTTTAGCCATTTTTCTCTCATTGAACCTTGATTTAACAAACTTAATGATGGCACTCGTCATGGTAATTTTTCTTTCAAACTGTCCTTTTTTTATAACGAACTCATCTCATTATGAGTAATTTTAACCTAAAGTTACACGTAAATTGAACCTTGTTTGGTCCAACTTCTTCTCTCTTTAGAACTTTTTTCTCTTTATGACCTTTCTTTATTTCAATTGGTTACATTCTTTTGAATAATTTGACTCGTACTTTCTCAATAGTGGTATCAGGTAGGTTCAAAGTAAGTTCAATGCGACTGAAAGGTTGTGGCTCAATCTGTTCAAAAAAATAAAGAAACACCTATTTTATAAATAGGAGTTATCTGATTGAAAAACTGCTTCAACTTTTTTAGTGTCTATGTGGTACTTCTGGACATAAGCAGGGCAAAAGGTTATTAGTGACAACAAATACACACAACCGCGCGTATAGTATAACCCGAGCCAGTCTTTGATCATAAAAACTTTTGTTATCAGTATTTATGACAGCATGTAGGTACGTTTTGCTATTTTAAAAGAAAGACCATTAAAAAAAAAAAAAAACGTGTCTTGTCAGTGTGTCTCTGAATGAGCGAAAGTATGCTAATGGGTGCCAGTTTGGTGTAAACTAACTCCAGATTAGACTTAATATACCAGTACGTCCGTTTTAAAGGTGGTGTTTACCCCAATACAGCGCCAATTCGTCCGATCTTCAACTCTTGAAGTAAGTGTTTCAAATTTCCTTTTATTTAAATAATTTCCTCATCTCTCTCTCAAAAAAAAAAAAAAATTAATATTCTTTTGAAATATAACAAAACAAATTTTTTTTAAATATTATCAAATTCAAATTCTGCTTTTTCTAAACAAAGATAAATTTGATTACCGGGTTCGCCAAGTTTTTTGTTTCTGTTTGTTAGCTAGCAGATTTGTAGATTTTGATTTCTCTCTCAAAAACTTATTATTATGTTGCTTCATGTTGGATTGAAAAATATGGAGTCAGAATGTTAATCGGTAAATGTGAGTTATGATGGAACCAGGATGACAGTAGTTATCCCTCCCAACTACATCAGCGTTCCTAGTAACGTCATGTAATGGTTTAACCTTCCAACTAATTATTTTCATTATATTCTTGGAAGGGTATAACTAAGAAGGGATCATTCACACCTCATTTATAACAAATTTTCTTCAAATGTCTATTTTTTTCTTATACTATAGTTTTAATTAGCTCAGTAGTTGAATCAAGGTCAAATGTTTCACCCTTTCTACTATACTTAGATTTGCGAGTGCGTATTTTCTTTCCTCTAACACTGGTCATGAGTAGAGGTAGGTTATGTTGTGTAACATTGCTTCACATTGTTTAAATGTGGTGAAACAATTTGTGCAGTTAGTGTCCGAATAATTAATTTAATAATTATTTCAATTTTCTAAGTTTACAACTCCGTTTCAAAACCTGTGTTACAGTTTTTAAAGAACTAACTTGAAGTAACCTTAACTTTTAAGGAAGTAATATTTCTCTCTCACTCTCTCTATCCGCTTTTTTCCTTATTATTGGTAATGCATAAAGTGAGGTTTTTTTCTCTTAACTCCTGGGAATTACTTCGGCTTTCCTAAGTGTGGATTACCTTAATTCCAAGTTCGTTCACCTTAGTTAAGTTCTATTTCCAGATATGAGATTAGAATTTTATATATCCTCAGTTTAGTTCCCCCTTATAATAGGTGGCGTTTCATGTGATACCCCATTATCAACTTAGCGAGCCGATTTAAAAAAAATTCTCTTACTCTCAAAGTTAATTCTGATGGAATTCTCACTAACATATAAAATCATTGAAGTATACTTGGTATTTTCTTCAGTAACTAATGGGCTCAGGTAATCTCCTTTCTTTCTCTGAACTAGTAAGTTTAATTATTGCGAGCGTGTCAAATTTTGGGAGTTTTTTCACAGGAAAAAAAATTGACTAATTCCCAATGGACTTTTTGAGATTTTCCCAAAAAATTGCTTAAACGATTCCGAGTTTTAAACTAATCACGTTATCGAAATGGCGAATTCCCTGAGGCCTCTCTCAATTTTTTAAAATTTAGACTTTCCTTTCAAGTTTTCTCTCGATTAATTGTAAATTTTTACCATGCGTTAGCGAAATAAGTGATAATACTTATGTTTCTGGAATTCAAGGCTTGGAAAAATTTGCTGCGCCGAAAGGGTGAACTCTCTTTTAGTTTTCGTGTGCCCTCTACTGGAAAATTAGTTCCTTAATAATTGAGTTTCATATTTGTTCTGAAGCGGACTAAAATTTAATAGAAATTCCAAGTTTTAAAAATATATGTTATTTTCTCGAGTTTAGAGAAAGTCGTGTGAGTGCTCACGCCGGACTTTTTTTTTAACTTGCGTCTATAGATTTGTTCCATCTGAATACCTTGACTGGTTTGTGATTGTACAGTGCAAGCGCAATGAGAGTTTGTTGTTTCAACAGTATTCAAACCGATTTCCTATTTTTAGTTGGCTCTTCCAACAAAACCCAAACCAACTTCAAACTGGTGTGTGATCTACCAATGCCGACAGAGAAACAAACCATGTATTCATTTTTCAGCTCTAGGAAGGTTTCAAAAAATTTGTTCAAATAGATATCCGTATTTCCGTCGCCTCTAATTAGAAAAGAATATAAGATTTGAGGATTTTTTTAGAAAATAGCTTCAATGCTTTTTGAATTTGAGATAATATCTACACAGATACGAATCACGCGTTTTATTTTTTATTATATTTCACGGAAAAATTATTATTATTACTTGGAAAATCTGTATGTTTTTTGTTTACTTCTTTGGAAGAAGAAATTAACATGAAGTGGAAGTGTTGCGATTGTATCCAATTTTATCCAAAGGAATGTGCTCTAAATTCGAAAGAAATTTTATATCGCATGGTGTGTTCATGTGTTGTGAGTGTGCGTGCAGCTATCTCAAAACTATGAATCTTAAATAGTTCAAACATGATATTCCGTCTTGCTTCTTCCCATATGTACACTCAAATTTTGCATTTATGTGACTTTCGCCAATGATTTTATTTAATTTTTTCCCCCAGGAGAATTGGTTTTTCGGGGAATTCATAGAGGTCTGTTTTAAAAAATTATCTCATACCATTTTTTAAAGAATAATTTACTACTTCACCATCCATACAATATTAAAGAACATTTAAACATTGTTATAAGTCCTTAGATGGAGGAAAAGCAAAGAAAGCAGAATTTCTAAATTGTTATTTTGTTTTAAGTTTCTCGAACAGCTGAATCCATTTTTCCAAAACTTCATAATCTATTCACCTTCCTAAATGTTCATCACTTTTACTTGAAATCGATTTTAAGAAGGTACTGGACTCATAAAAAGTGTAAGTAGTTGAAAATGTAACTTTTTAAGTATTAAGGGTGTGCCGTCTGGAGTTTTGTATTATATTGCATAAACTTGACCCTTTATGCGTACAAGATAGCCATCTACATCTACACCATATAAATATTAGTTTGAGGAAAATTTTATCTTTTTCTATTGCAATAATTGACAGAAACTGTGTGTTCAGACCACATTTTTCGTACATCAGGAACTCATCAAAACCTGTATATCTGGTGAATTTTCAAATTTGACCCATTGCAATAATTCCTCCTTTATGTTATGAAAGAATCAAACAAAAAATAAAATAACTTCTGACACCATATTTATTAATTCACTTTGTTCGACACTAAGAAATGTTCTGTCTATGAATTAATAATTTTAATTCGTTTTAGAGAGAAGAGTCTACTTATGTTGTAGAAACTTGGACCTATTCTGTATTTTAAACTATTTTTTTGTTTTATAGTCGTTTATTTTGAAGTTAGGTGGTTTTGTGAAGGTTTTAGTTATGGTTATAAGTAGAATTTCTACCAAAAGCTGCTCATGCAATTTTATCATTGTTCTGTTAAAAATATTTTGTCTACAACATATGCATGCTTTGACTGTTGTCGTAAACCGTTTTTGCTCTCTCTCTTCAAATGCATGTTTATGAAATTGCAGAATCCATGCTAACAATTTAGAATGAATTTTGCTGAGCATTGTGTACTATCTAGTTCTTTCATAAATACTGACAGCAAAGTTCAATCAAGACTGACTCTGGTTAATTTATATACATGGTTATCTATAGTAGCAGTCAACTCAATTGACGGATCAAGGTCAAATTTCTTCATTCCTTCCGATATACGTGATATGCGTGCTATTACCTTCCACCATCCGTTATCATCTTAAAGTGTATACACAGGTTTTGATTGTATCGAAAACGAGAGTATTTTACGTTGATAGAACATTGCAACTTATCGATATATTTATTGATATAATATCAAAACTTACTTAACACATATCAATTTGGTATTCAATTTAGCAATTCAAAAAATGTATTTTAGTTTTTAAGTTTGGAACTATATTTTAAAGCCTGTACAAAAGTTTTTAAAGAAACTATCCTCAACGTAATTGACCTTTTTTCACTTTCCATTTTTTCTTCTCTTAGCTGATTGTTTTAACCCAAATATTCATTTAAATAAAATTCGTTATAAATCGGTTTTTAGGTCATATAAAAGATATATAAAAATGTGTAATTAGGCAACTTAAATATTATTTTTTTAATTATATATACTTATATATGTTATTTGACCGTACTTTTTTTAGCAAGCGATTTAAGTTACGCATAGTAAATAATATGTTTTGAATGTTTTTTAACATCGCATCTGTTTGTAGTCTTTCATAAAAAAAAAACACTGTCAACAAATAACTTCTGTTACCTAACCCTAGTTAAGGTGAAAAACGAGCCGTCGAAGCGGGACAGGTTGACTTGATTGTAATGACTACTGCTATAGTTAGCTGCACTCTGCCAGCTTATTAGTGAAGCTTTAAGTGTAATTCAGTATGAACTCCTTAGCTCATTGCATTAACTTGTTGTGCGGCCGTCAAAGAAAAGCCTACAGTCTTTTGTGATTAATTAAGATTGTAAGAAGGAAATAGTATTACACGTCAGAAGGAACTCTTTTAAGAAATTAAAAAAAAAATCCTGTCTCTCTTGCTATACTTGTGACTGTCCCATGGTGAGTGTTTATCTGGAGCTCCCAGGGGGGAAAGTAATAGTTGAAAAAATAGTAACCAAAGAATAACCAACCATCTGGGTATTATTATTATTATATATTATATCTGAATATAGCTGGAGTCCTAAAGTAACGCAAAACTAATTCTCAACATTTTTACCGATTAAAATTCAAGTAATACGACCCAAGTTATTTTTTTGTACTTTATGTAAGCGCTGATGAGCCATGAGCCTCAACCCGATTTTCCAAACTTCTTTGCGTCAAGATTCTTAGGTTATGTTTTAGAGACAGATAAATTTCAAATCCCATACATGGTATGGACAAAGAACAAAAAAACACACAAGAATCTCTTGAACGGAGAGGGTGACTCAGGCATCTCAACCTCTGGTTTCCCACCAGTTCAAGTTGCTTTTCTGCAATGGCTTTTCAGACTGTAAGTTTTGCAGCATTTTTTGTAATATTCACCATGAAATTACCTTCTTTTTTTGGAGAGGGTAAGAAAAAATTAACGCTATTCTAGAAATATAACACAGAAAATTAAATACAGAGCTATCCCTGCTGGTGCTCAATTCTGATTTTTGTTTCACTTTTATCTTGGAGTCTGCAGGTTTTCAATGTTTTGACTGCCGATTGTTCTCGGGCTTAAACACTCATTATCTGTTTTCTCAGAGAAATTCCTGTGAAACTCAGTTTAACCTTTAATATTATAAAAATATATTAGTTGGCAGTTTTACTGCTCAAACTGCTTAATTATCTGTATTAAAAGATTACCTTGTTCAGCAAATACTCATGGAGAGTTTCGGCATATTCAGCACTGGCTGTTGTTGACGTAAGTTAAGAAATGAGGTAGTTCAGCTGTCCAAACTAAGAAAGCCCAGAGAACACACTGTTATAGAGTGTAGTATATGGTCACGCCTTGAGAAAATAAAAGAGTGTTAAGTTTGCAGCATTGAGTTTAATCCTACAGTTGTATTTAACTGTAAAGGGTGCGAAATGTTCACATATTCCACATAAGCACATAATCTACTAGATAAATATGTCATAAATGGACAGAGTCGGATTTCGAAACAGCAATATTTATAGTAGCACTTAAATTAATTTGTGGTTCCGTGTTTTATCCATTACTAATCGGGATTGTTCAATCAGATTGCTGCAAGAAAGCATTTCCGATATGGTGAATGGAGAAGCCAAATAAGACACGTATGACCTTAAATAAATAAATTAAAGACTTTTCTAAGGGTTTTGCCTCAAAAGTAACTATCGGTTTGTCACTATATCACAAATTAATTTAACTGGTACTGAAGGTGGCTTGCCGAAATGAAAAGGACTTTTAAAAGGCCAAACCACAAGTCTACAGTTCGGTTGAAGGACTTTGACTAAACTTTTATCTCAAATTTGAAATTCCTTTTTTTTTTTTTTTTTTGTAGTTATATTGTTTACACAATCTTCTTATGTGTAAATAAACCCATCGTGACCAAACAGCTTATATGAGAAAACTCACTTGCAACCGTCTCAGGAAGAGTGTCTTCCTGCCCCATTCCTTTAAAAAAACTTCTGCCTGGAGGCAACCTTCGTGCCCTCCAGTGCTTTTCCAATTTACTTATTACAAAATCATCTGCTCTTCTCGTTACTTCTTATTCGGCAGGTCTTTTTCAGGGTTTCCACCTCTTTCATGCGTTACTTTTCAGAGCTAGGTCATTAATCCTTCTCATGCCTCACTGAGTGTAGCTCCTAAAATATGAGACTTGCTCCAAGTCTAATGCGCCAGCGTTTCCAAAAATATTTTTACCACTTTTTTAATTTCCTTGTAACTGATCAAACAGCAGATTCAGTGCTCGGCCTAGAAAACGTTGGACATATTTCCCAAACATTTGCGGATCTCGCTTTGTTCAAACGCGATAGCTGCTGACGAACTTGTTTGATTTGTTTGACTATCGGTCGCCACGTTAAGGCGACTGACTGTCCCTTAACAAACTTTTAAACATTTCTGAAAATATCAGGGGACCTTCAATATACTGCATTTTTATAATTTTTCCAGCAAAAATATTCAACGATTTTGTGATGATGTTGCGAAATAAGGCATGCTAGCCAAGCGATTTTTCCCTTTCCAAATTAATGAAGTGAATGCAAACAGCTATGACACACAATTTATTTCAACTATTTTGGCATGCTTTTATTGTATATATATATTTATAGTTATATATACACGGTTTATCGTCCAAATACCAAATTAGTTTTCATTGACGTGTGAAAGGTGGGATGTTTAATCCACCAGATTATTTCTGTTCGGATATGGCGCATTTTATAAAAAAAATTATTGCAGTCTGTAATTTTGAAATTAAGAATAATTGCATGCTTAAAAACATGGTGAGGAACACTCACCCGATTTTTCCTACTGCAATTTTGAAAGTACCACTTTTCTTCAAACTTGAAATTTTTCCTAAATGTTAGTTGGCTTCAATATTTTATTGTTGCACTGTTTAAATTATTCATACGAGAAAAGTAGGACATGCTAACACTCTCAGATCACTTGTAAATTACCTTTTTCTCTTAAAATGTTTTAATTTCAGTCTTACTTGTAAATTATTTTGGAATCGATTTCAGAGGGGTAGGGGAGGAATTGTCCAGTTGATCGATTTTTGTCGTTTAATGTTGGCCAAAATTCTTATTCTAAATAATTCTGCACTGTTAGAACGGTCACAACATAGGGAATTACACTTTAGAGGTCGAGCCTAAGCCCTCCATTTTCTAGAATACTTCTAAAAAAAAGTACCAGAAAAATGTTTCAAATAAAAGTGATAGTGACTTATATAGTATACGTAGTTAAAATAAAATAGTTGATTATGTTCGAGACAAATCGAGAAAAAAAACTGAAAAATAGATTCAATAAAGTATCAACTAATTGGTTGGTGATTTTGACTGTAAGCAAAATATGGTCTTCTGTTGGGGTCTTTACAAAATACTATATTTGAACTTCTACCATTTTCCTTCTTGTCTTGTTTTTTTTTTTTTAAAAAAAAAAAAGGCTGGTGTTCATACTCAGAGGACTTCAAACATTACTTCCAGTGTGTACTCAAAATTCATAAGTTACGCCATCGCATTACTTTTTCTTAGGAGGTGTAAAAGAAAGTAAAAAAAGGGCATGTATTTAGGTTCAGCATTTTAAGTTTTATTAATTAAATTCCAATTTTTAATAAATCTGTATAATTACCAGAAAAAAAAAGGTTTAAGTGTCTACGCACATTCAGTGTATAAATTTGATAGGTTATGAAAAAATTTACCTTTACTTCTTGAAAAAGTTTCTTCAGTTTTAATAAATATGCAGTAATTCTTAAATATATAATAAATAAATATTTAAAATCTACATTATTGTATCTAGATGGATTTTTTTAAATGATAATTTCTAATGAGATTTTGTGATTCAGTATACTTTTTTTTCGCAGGTATTCCCCATTAGCCGGTGATCTACTGGCCAACTCCATGCTGCCCGGCAACGCAATGAACGGTTCTGGTTGGTGTATCTTTGTCTATAATCTAGCACCGGAAACTGAAGAAAACGTATTATGGCAGTTATTTGGTCCGTTTGGTGCCGTACAATCTGTAAAAGTTATAAGAGATTTACAAACGAATAAGTGCAAAGGCTTTGGCTTTGTGACGATGACAAATTATGATGAAGCGGTTGTTGCCATACAATCTTTGAATGGTTACACATTGGGTAATCGAGTATTACAAGTCTCTTTTAAGACTAATAAAAGTAAAACATCGTAAACTTTTTTTCGTTCTGGTATTGGAAGATTATAATTTAATTTTGAACTATTGTTTTGATTTTTTTCACAAACTTGGGTACTTTTTAGTTATCCTCTCTCTCTCTCTCATTTATTATTTTTGTTTATTTACTTTTTGTATTTTTTTTTTTTTTTAGCAAGAAAAAATTCTGTTGCCCATTTTTATTTTTTATTTTTCACCCCTTTTTGATGAATTATTTTTTCATTTTCAATGAATTTGTTTTTCATTTTCATTATAATTATAATTTATGTTTTTGTTTTAATTTATATTAAAAAAACAGATGCTTGTCAGCACCACACTCAAGCTGTGACATCTCTAGTCATTTTACTCAAAAAAAAAAGTAAAAAATATAATTTAAATTAAAAAAAAAACTAAAAATGTCCAAAAAAAAATGCAGTCAATCAATAAAATAATAAACAATGACATTTGTACATACAAAAACAAAATACAAAAAAAATTGACTGCTAGGCAACCCAGTCTTAGGTCCTAAAATTTTGGACATACTATTCCCCGTAAGAGACTAGTCACTCTACTCGCTAGTGCAATTTTTATCTCCCTGCCTCCTTTATAATGGAAAATAAATTCTTTTCTTTTTTCGTAATGGGGGAATTAATTTATTGAAAAAATACATTGTTCAATAAATACACAACATACAGAAATAAATATAATAATTTTTTTAAATTCTGTTTTACAAAAAGTAGGTAATGTATTGAAATAAATGGATTATTTATTGCAATTTCGTATTATTTATTTAAAGTAATTTTATTGAATGTACCGTGATTTTTATTTTTTATTATATTTCGGAGATTTGGTTTTTTTAAGAATTGGAATGAAAGATAAGTTCGTTGGACTAAGATTCAAGGTTAGCTTCTTCATACAATAATATTTTTAGTAGTACTTATAAATATTGATGTGATGCTATTTCGAATAGCCTTTTATTAAAAAGATGATTATCTATACTTAAACAAAATATGTTCATTTATTCATAGTTCTCCTGACGAAATGGAATGAATCGTCGAAACGGTGGCCATCGAAATTCTTCAAAAGACCAAACTCTCTGAGAAAGTATTAGATCTTAGCATATAGATTTTTGCCTGTATTACGTGGTTTTTACATTTAATCAGTGTTGTCAGAAAAAAGTGAAAAAAGTATGAGTTGAGCATATAACTAAAACAAAATAGAACCTAAACCATGGTATCTCCGCTTAGGGTATCTAAAAATACCTGAAAGAAAGAAACGGTTTGCAACCTAATTACTACAGCCTCGTTCGTGAGACTGGCTCCAGGAAATTCCTTTTTACAATGCAGTAAAATAACATTCTAGAGGGAGGGTTCAGTTTGTTATTTGGCTTGTACTTGCCTTCAAAACGCTCCAATACGTGAACGAAACAACCATATGTATTTTTGTCTTATATCATAGTTCTTAAAGTCAGCATTTTTACGCCTTCTTCCGGCCCAATACCATTTCTTTCTCTTGAACGTTTATTGTAATGGCTAACTTGTAGTTGTTAAACATTACCTGACGATTAATTGGTTTTTTTCTTTTTCATATTAAACATGCGTCGCAATGAATCTGCATCGTAACATCAAATTTGTCTTTTTAAAATTTTGGTTATAAATATGTTTCAAATTAATAAAATTTTGTCAGCTGAGATCTATTACTAGACTTTTTTTTTTAATTTACATTTTCAATTTTCATTTTTTCTTTTTTCAATTTATCTGTTTTTTTGTTGTGTATTTTTATTATGGCAACAACTGCAGTTAATTATATATTTTTATGTTCCTAAATGAGAAATCACAATTTTTTTCTTTTCGTCCAATTGAAATAAAATATAAAAAATAAAATAATAGGTGTCTCAAAGTTTTAAATTAGTAAGACGGTTATTAAGGATGAATTTTCTTAGTAGAGGTGGTATAATCAATCTGAGTGAAAAATGAACAATGACAACAATCTTAAAAAAAAAAAAACAAATTTTGAAATATTTTAATATTGTAACTCTTCCTTAGTGAATTTTTTTGAACCTACACGAGATTTTTTCATCACATTACTTTAATCATTTTTTTAAGCTTTACTTCCTCATTATGAAAAATTAGTACCTCATTTCTCTTGCATCTTCTTTTTTAATATATTTTGTCTAATCAACATGCTAAAATAATGAATGGGTAAGGAAAAATTATTTGGAGTGAAAGTTGTTGAAATTGTTCAAAAAGAGCAAAAGAAGACAAATGTGAAATTTTAATTTTGAAGAAAGTTGTAATTATTATTGGTTAATTTCCAGTCGTAGTAAAAAAAATTGCAACTTTGTTAAATTTTAAACGGAACTTTATAAGAAAAGGTACGAACTTTATTTAACCGTAAAACTCATAAGGGATACTACTTGAAAGCAATCTAATTTACCCTTTAAGTTAAAAACTTGATTATTGTTTCTGATATAACAGAACCAGGGAACTGTGACCTGTCTGTTTCATTATTATCATTATTGTATTACTTTTTTGGATTCACTCAGTTTGATTTTTCTTTTTTTTCCATTTCTCTATTTTTTCTTTTGAAAAATTGGAATGAAAACTCATCCCTGATTTTTTTTTTTCAATTATGTGGAAATCTTATATCGAACAAAATTTTTAACTTTGAATAGACACCTTACAAATAAATCAATTCAAAGAGAATACATTTTTATTTAAACCCCCTTAAAAAAAAAAATGTATTCCATTTCCCAAATTAAAATTTTTTCTTAGTCTGTACTTAAAACGAAAAGAAAAACTGTAAAATCAAACTTACAAAAACATAATTTTGTAAATAGGAAGTCCCACCTTTACCTTACCACAACAATAATTTTTAAAAGTAAATTCCTTTCCAAAAGCAAAAATAATTAAAAATAATTGAAGTCCTCTTCCCTGTGTCCATCTCCAATTTCTAAATATAAATTACACACAAAAGAAAAATTATACCAATTGGATAATTCCAAAAAAAAAAAAATATATATATATATAGAAATTTGTAGATCATTTTAACTAACTATTATCTATTTAAAAAAGAAAAAAAAAAAGAAAAAAGTTTTAAAAAATAAAAAAAAATAAATAAATGAAAAACAAAAATGATTTTTACTAGATCATTTTTATAAACAAAACGTAAAATAATTGTTTAATTTTGTTTATTTCTTTTTTTTATTTATAAAGGGGAACTTTCTTATATGTGCAAGTTTTAATTGTTTTTTTCCTTTCTTTTTTTTTAATAATATTACAATTTATAAAAAATACAAAATATATACAAAAAAAGTGATAAAGTATTTAAAAAAAAAAAAAAAAAAATTAATTTTTAATATATATATATACATATACAAATATATATATATATTTAATTTCTAATTCTCCCCTAGCAATTGGCGATTTATTATAATAATTTTTTTATGATTATTATTATTATTAACATTTTTATTTTGAGGTTTTGATTTTGTGTTATATTTTCCGTCTTGAGTTTTTTTCTCCTAATTTCAATTAAAAATTTTATGTGCTTTTTTAGGTTTATTTTTAGTTTTTAAATTTTATTTTCTTTAAAATTATACTACTCAAGCGTTTATTGGGGGATTTTTTTTAGCGTACTTTGTGAGACCAAGTTCTTTATTTTCCTAAAGTACGATGTTTGAATGGGAATGTAATAATAATGTGCAATATGATACAATTTATCGGTTTTATGATTTTTCAATTATATAGTTGTGTATTCAGAAATATTTTCGTTTATTCTTCTGAAAATTGTCAGTTGATTAAGAGAAGGTTCTAAATTGATGTACGAGTAGTTTTGCTAAATGGCCAAAATGGTGAGTGTTGATTAAAACAAAATTTATTACAGAAAGTGAATTTCGATTACTGAAGTGATCTATTTTCATTATTATTATTATTATTTTATTTTCATTTTATTAATCTAGTTACCTTCTCAAAAATATTGGAATAGTTTTTGTAGTAACTCCTACTGTTGTGTGATAAGGATGTTAGGAATAATTTTCCAGTCTGTAGCATTATTCCCTGAATTTTGATTCCAGGAATGCAAAATTGAAAAATGTGGACTGTGAATGAATGTAACCCTTAAATTATAAGAAGAAGGAAGTTTAGTCGGCAAGGAGAAAGTCGTTTTAAAAATAGCCTCTTATGTTTTTCTTCTCTTCGTATACCATTGGCCAAGATGTCTTTATAAAAAGCGTCTTTTCCCAATTTCCTTAAAATCGTTTCGTTGTTTTCGCTCTTCTCTAAAGTTTTCAGAATATATGCAAGTATCATCTAAAATAATAAAAATACAAGCTACAGGATACATAGGCGTATGCGATACGTGCGTTAGATTAAAAAAAATATGCCGCCATGTTCTCTACGTCCTCTACGTTCAGAACTACCCTTTTATTCTTAAGCTCCTTTACATTGTGAGACGACTTTTTATTGAGCTTTTGCCACAACTCCCTAGAAAAGAGCTCTTTAAGAATAAAATAATAGCAAAAAATTATTAGATTGCTTAAATTTTTTTGGGAGTTTAGTTTATTTTTCTGTGAACATAAATATTAGTGAAAGAAAGAACTAGTTTTTCTCCTTGGTCAAACTGCTGAACTTATAAAAATACTTCTTCAAAGTTGTCGTGTTTTAAAAATCACTTGGGAAACCCGACTGATTAAAAATATTAAAAATTAGATTTACTCTTTTATTTGGTCATTAATGCCCAATTGTATGTGTCTGCTACATAGTATTCCTAATTTTTTTCTTAATATGTTTTTTGCGTTTTTATCTTTGTTGTGTCTTGTCCAGTTTTCTTTTTTGTATTTGTAATATTTGATCTGTTGGTTTGAACTAGTTTAAATTTTTTGATTTTTTTTTTTTTTTTTTTTTTGAAGGACTACTGTTTGGTAGTCATTGTTGTTGGGACAATTGCCTCTTCTTAAAACAGATCAGTGACTTTTCTTGAAGAAGAAGAAAAGTCTCTCTTTAACTATGCTATCTCAAACGTTTGAGCATAATTTTTATTTTTTTATGTTGAATTTTAGCTCCATTTTGTCTTTTCTTTTCCGTTTTTGACATTTTTCGTAATTATTGTATAAAGGTTTTTATGTAACTTAGATTTGATTATTTTCCGTGACAACTACAAGCTTTTTCAACCTGCTGTGTGCAATACAATAACAAAACCTCTACATTCAAATGGTTGCTAACAGGTGCGTATTATTTTCTGCCGCCCCATCCTTTCAAAGAGGAGTAAAAGTACCACTGTCACATCGGGATGATCAGAAAAAGTTTATAAATAGAACTTGGGCTGCAGTTATCCTTCACCATTTTATGGCGTCTAGAGGAATTTTTCTCTTCGATAACATTTAAAAGTGGGGTCAAATGTAAATAATATTTCCATCGAGGAGATTGTGGTGATGCAGGCTTGTGTTTTAAAACTCATTAGAAGAACAGGCTAGCTTGATAAAGAATTTGTTGGGGTAGATAAATTTTTTTGAATGGGTCAGAATTTTCTGCTTTAATTGTTTGTGGTTTTCTTACAGAGGGTACTATTAGTTTGTGATCACATCCTGGGCATTTCTTTGTGACATAAAATATTGACCCATCTAGTGTTGCCTTCCAAAGACAAAACTGGGCTGGGATTGGATTCCTCCTTTCATCAAAGATGATTTTTCAATTAGAGCAAGGAACGCTCAAACAATAGTGTGTTACTCGACACAAAAACAGGATCGTATTCGACGAAATTAAAAAAAATAGAGCGAGAAAGTGTAGAACTTCCTCTTAACTTTTCCCATTCCCCCCATAAACATGGTATATCTATTTCAAAAATTAAAAAAAATAAGAAAATAATTACATGAGTAGTATAATTTTGCTCTTTTTTTTAGATTTAATTAATTTTAATTAAAAGTGTTTTTTTATTAGATTTTTTTGAATTAATTCAATTAATTAATTGCATTTGTTTTTATTTTTCTTTTTCCATAATTTTTATTTGTATTAAAAGTTGTATTTGTGTATTTATGTTTTTTATTTAATTGTAGCATAATTACAAAAAAAAAAAAAAAATTATAAAAAATTTTAAAAACTTGTTCTTTTTTCTTTATTTTCTTCTCTTTTTATTTTTTATTTATTCTTTCAATTATTCTAAATTATTTATTCTCAATTTAGAAATTTAATTCTATCTTGCTTTGTGTGTAGGGATTCCTTAAATAAAAACAACACATTGTTTTTAATATAGTCGTATGTCTTAGGATGTATTATATATAAAGTGAAAATTCCTGGTTTTTTAATTTCTCTTTTCTGCGTATTCAAATATGGTGGTTGTACTAATTTCTATTTGTATTTAATTTGTCTGGGCTTAGGTGTAAAAATTGAGGGAACTGGTGTTTGTTAGCTTGAAGAAAAAAAACGTAAAAGCAGTGAGCTGTAAAAAATTAAATAAAATTTACTGAGGTGATAAGCTGTCCGACATTCTAATTGGGGGCTTTTTTGCTTGGTAGTCAGGGAAAATGTTATTTAGTTTGAGTTAGAATAACTGCATTGTTCTTAGACTCTATACTCACAAGGCAATCAAATTTTGCTGTAATCATTTCCTTTAAATCGTGAAGTTAATTGATGTTTTTAAAAAAAACGTCATTACTAACCTTATACAAGCTGGCTCTGATATGATTTTACAGTGGATGTGCTGGGTAATGAATATGCGGAGAGGACAAAAAAGCTCTCTGGGTTTAAAACACAATTCAAAATATCCTGACTTGAGGGGATATTCACAACGGAGAAGCTTTAGAGGGAAAAAAAAGATAGCATAAAGGAACCACTTTAGAACATTCATTTTAAATTTAGCCGTGAATTTGTACCGCAATTTGTACCTTTCAATTTAGAATTCTGATTGAGCTGCGATTACAACCTCAAAGATCTGCAGTACATAACAGTCGCAAAAAGCCTGTTCTATATTTTTTTATATTCTGCATTGATGAGTAATCTGCATTCTAGTATGTGTGACTGTAAACTGTTGAAGCTGGACATTTATGTAGTACTAATAGCGAAAGAATATTATTAATAACATAGAGTTCTGGCATTGGAAAATCAAGATAAAAATGATTTGTTAACAGAGCTTAATTTGGGGGAAATTTAGCAGGTAACATCTGCCTAAGAATTCCCTAACACTTCCGTCTCTTCTGCTAACGTGGCAGTCAGGGACCAGCCCATTTACAATGCTATCACCTGCATTTGCCAAAGAGAACTGTATAGCTATGAACAATTGATTTTACCTTTTTCTTCGTTTTACTTAACGTTAGCTGTTACAGTATATAAGTAAGCTGGTTACACTGTAAGCCTGATAAGCGACAAGTTACCAGACTTCGTCGGAAATTGCGAGGACTACGCGGAGGCAACCAAGTTACCTGTCTTAATTGCTGTAAAGATTGAGATGTCTAACTCTGTTCACTTCAGTTCATCGAATGACCGGGAATTGAGAGCGTCAGTGTCAGAAACTATGTACAAACGCTTTCCCGTATATGTATCTAATACAGTGTGGGAAAGCGTTAATAAATACATAAAAATACATCCTAATGAGTCCAGCGAACAAATAAGCTGTTTCCTCCTCTGCGTTCACAAACAGCACAACCTATGAGAGAAGCAGTTCTAATTTTGATGGAGAAATTAAGCAGTTTATTTAGTTTTAAAGCAATTATATATAGACCAGAATTGCATAATAGTCTCATATCTGTGTCCACACACTTCTGATACGAAAATACGAAATATATGAAAATTGTATTTTACTGGATTCTGATCGATACCTATATCGATTTGGTTGATGGATTGATTTGTAAGATTTTTTGACTTACCAGGTACTAGGTTAAAGCAAAGCTGCAAATTGTTCAAACGAATGGAACACATTACTTACTTTCTCACCCATAATTTAAATTAATTAAATACCTAAAACAGGTTTTTTGAATAAAATTCAAATGGAAAAAATGTTTAAATGAGGAAAATTAAAAACATTGTTAAACAGTCAAAAAAAATACTGCAGAAATTATTTACAACCACCAAATTTTAAATATTATATTACTTATAATAATTTTTAAACAAAAGTACGATGTAGCAGGACATTTTTTATCGACCGTGAGCATTTACTTAGGGCTAAGTATTTATTTGGGAGAGTTTAATCATACCTAAATGATTCGCCAATAAAATCTTGGCAAAGTCAGTCCAAATACAAAAGTTGAAAGTAAAAAATATACTTGCACATATTTTGATAAATATATAGATATATTTAATATTCAAATATATATATATATACATGAAACAAATATTACTGTAAAATCTTGTATATAATACGGGGCAGAATTGTATAATCCTCGCACAGAACTTTAAAGAAAATCTGGAAACTTATTTTTTTCGTTATAAAGACTACAACATGACTGGCAGACAGTGGCGAATGTTTTTTTTTGTTTTACTCATTCGTGCAATTTTGCAATCAGAATACTTTTCAAAACTTTTTACTGGCAATTTTTTAAAAAATACATCTTCACTTTACTTGAAACTATAACTCATGATTTAATGCCTCTTTTTTTCTTGACAAAAAACTGGGGGCCTGTTTAACTGTACACAACTTTAAAAAAAGCACAAGAATTAGCAAATCGTTCAACCAACGTTGTTGATTCAACCGTATTGATTTATTTGGCTAGAACTTATGCGTAAAAAATTAATTTGCATATTACTAATCGTGTGATTTTGATTGGGAAGTCTATTTTTAATTTTTTTTTTAAGTACGTATATTGGGAACATTTATCTAAAAAAAATTCAAATATATCTTTGTAATTGTTCAGGGAAGCAAAAATGCCGAATCTTATTAATAACCTGAGATTTTGATTTTGTAGGGAGAGACTATTACTTTGAATTTACTGCGATCTGAAAGATTTTATATATATATATATATATATATATATATATATATATATAGTATGCGTCTTTAAAGATGTGCGATTGCAGCGATTTTGTGCAACGTGATGTGCGAGATTGCATGTGTGTAAAGTAAGCTAGAATTCGCCAAATCCAAGAAGTAGAACGAAACTACTACCTCACCAGGGGTCTATGTTTATTGCGTACAAATGGCTAGTCCAATTCAACATAAGGGCAAGCAGTTAACTCACCATACTTTAAGATGCTTTCTTAGAATTAATAAATATTCTTAAAATCCCGAACATTTGTTATAATTTTCAAGTACCTAGAAAGTTATACATATGTACTAAATGAATTTTGTTTTTTATTTGTTTAAAAAACCAATTTTTAAGCAGCCTTTTATTCGTGTAAAAACATTATCTTAAAAGAGAAAATCTCCACTAAAGATGTCCTGTTGGTTGAGACCTTTTTCTAGTAGAAAAGCCGGGGAAAAATAAATTTGTATTCATTATTTTTGTATTCGCTCAACCTTCGAATTAATTTGAACCTTTAATTAAATAAAAATGATAACCTCTTCAGAAGTATGCCTTTAGTCAAATATATTAACCGAATTTGAAACTTTTGATTCTTACCATTAAACCTTCGTTGGAACTCATACCACATATTGTATTATTTGAATCTCATTTCTTTTACATTAATATATTTTTTTAAATCCATGTATACGTCTCATTTAGCCCTCAAAATTAATTCACAATTTGTTGAACAATGCCTTTTCTAGCCTTTTATAGTTAAGAGGGGACATAGCCTCCAACTAATTCACTTGAAATTTTTGTGGGGCTGGTATGCAAGGATCCACTTCTCAAGCTGGCGTCGAGATTGCAGAATCTAAAAGGATAGAGGATGCCACATTCTAAACTTAATTTTTCGGCACATTTCACATTCTAAAATTTGTTTAAGCAAACGTGACAGCCCAGTTTTTGTGACTTTGTAGCCTTGTTCATAAAGCAAAATTGCTTGAATTTTTTTTATGTTTAACCAGTCTTTTTATATATATATAACCAAATTGATCTTTTTACCAGGTGATAAACTTTTGTAACCGTAAAAAGGACGGTAGATGATTAAAAGAGAGAGGGGGAGAGATAAGCACAGACATGTGGTTCCACTTGAGCGGTCGCTTGTGTTGGATTGCCATTAATTGCTGGAAAAGCTTTAGTCCTCAGATTAATAGCAAAATAAGAAATTTTAGGTGGCAGGACGAAATCAGTTTGAATATGGTTAAAATAAGGATGTTTTCTTCCCCTTTGTTGGTTTATTTGTATCCTACAAATAGCGAAGCAAACTCGAAAACAGATTTAAGATATTCGTATTATATTCGAAGATTTTACTAGTAATATTTCAAATTTAGTTTTCCTTCTTTAATGGAAATTCTTTAAAAATTGCATGTCTTTTATTATATATATATATATAAATTTTGTTTTGTTTTTAGGTTTTTAAATATTACCAAGAATATTATTAATATTAATTATTTAAACAAAAAAAATCTTTTTAACTAATAATGCATTCCGTTTATTAAACTTACTTTAACATTTTTTGAAAATACACTCGGGTGCAAAAGAAAAAGCAAAGATGAAACGCCTTGTGTATTTGAGATGTTGCTTTCTTTTTCTTGGAATGGAGATTCTATGGGGAAAAGGCAGTTATAAAGGACTCATCTACGTAAAAACGTTAACTTCTTCCACTGTTGTTTTGTCCCAGATGAGCTGCACACCAATATTGTTGGACGATTATTTGAATTTATTAGGATAAGCTTTAACGAATTGGCCCTCGTCAGACGTACGAGGAATTCGAGGCTTTCAGCAAAAGTAAGAGGAGGAAAGTACGGAAGAGAAAGTGCCCTTGTAAAGTTTAGTAGCTACAGTCATTAATTAGTTATGCCAAATAAGTTCATCCCGCTGAAGGGCAGATCCATGTGAGCTCATACATAGATTTTCAATAATTTTTAACGTGTCGGTTCTAATTTGTTGAACTCTCAAGATAAAAAGAAGGGTAGGGAATGAGCAAACTGCAGTTTAAATTAATTCTCCAGTTTCCAAAGGCAATAACGAAATTATCTCTTGAAATCACTTCATTGTTTGAATTACACTGTTTGAATCTAGGATCATCTGCTGTAACTGGCTATCTTGACCTACAGTGTTACACAGACTTTAGCACATAGTTCAGGTTGCACTGTGTCTGTGGTGCCATTTTCAATAAACTTAATGACCATTTCATCCATCAGTATTGGGCACTTGGGCACATTGTTTCCGGTTGTTATTAAACTCATTGCAATGTGTATAGAAAATAAAATAAGAGACAGATATCTTCTTCTTTTTTCAAAGTAAACAAACAAAAAGATGAAGTTCTAAAGAACATGTTCTATATCCCGGTTTACAATTTTCTCTTCAAGCGGGATTTAGTAATATCTCAAATAACCAAGAAGTTGCGCTTTTTATTGCCCCCGAGTGTTTTTATATGTATATTATAGACATTTTAAAAAATATATATATAAAAAATAACGAAACGTAAAATACAGAATTGGTACCTGTTACAACAGTATTTAAAAATAATAATAATAATAAAACAAGTTTTTATTCAATTGTATTTTTATGCGAGGGAATTCATTTAATAATAATAACAAAGGAACTTTTAGGAGTGATTAGTGTTCTATAAAATTACAGTGGATATGGCCTACAATTATCGGGATTTTTACCAAAAATAAATAAATAAATAAATGAAAAATATATATATATACTACAGTTTAAATAATTTTATGTAACTAAAAAGGAGTAAAAATAATAATTGTATATGTAAAAATAAAATTAAAAAAAGGATATGTAGCTTACAAGGCGACATTATAAAAAAAGTGTTTATTTCACAAAAGCTAATGTGATTTCGGGATGGGACTATTTTTTATTTTATTTTTTTGAAAAATAATACTTTTTAAGCGTAGCCGTATTTTATTATTATTATTATTATTTTGGCAATTAGTTATGAGTTTTTTGATTGTGAGGGGACCCTAGATTTTTTATTTGTTTTCTCTATCTCATTTTCGATTGATTGATTTAGCGACCATTGTCGACATTAAGATAGTTGTTTTTCTATTTCTTGGAGGCTGGTCTTGGTAAATACAAAAACAACCTTAATTTCTCTTTGATATTACAGAAATGATTGTTTCAGTCTTGAGGAATAAACAAACAATGATTATTGTTAAAAGAATAATTCAGGCAAACCATTAAAAATTCCCACTTTCTATCTAACATTATTAATCAAATTCCAAGCCCAATAGGTGGAAACGTCGGTAAGAATTTTTTTTTTTTTTTTGTAAATTCAAAACTGCTTGATAGGCAGTCTCTTTTTTGTATTATAGGTATTTATATCCGAGAGGACCAGTTTAACAATTCATAAGAGCTGTACTAAATAAAACAAATAATGAATAATCAAAATTAAGTAAAGTAGATATTTAGCTTTTATAAATGAATTACAAATAAAAATTGTAAGTGGGCTTATTAAATCCGCCCTAATAACTACTCCCATTGTCCCCTCAGTTCGGAAACTCGATCCACCAGCTCCAGATTGCAGCGAGCATATTGCTCTGATTTCCTTAAACGCGTGAAATGGAGTTTAATCTGTGTTTCAACATGTTTCCTCAAAAAAGTATTTCGTTCATTAGTTGTTCAGAGAGTTTTGTACGAGGTGCCTCAAAAGGTTTTGGGGTGAGATGGTATCGCGATACCTACACACTTACCAGCGGTCCACACAAGGCCTTGAATGGAGAAAGATACCAACTGCTGCCTAGAAAAAGCTATTTTCCTAAAAAATAACAATTTGCCTACGACTTTTTCTTTTAGAGATAGCTGCACTTTTGAGCAATAATTTATTTTTTACCGACTGTATATTTCTGACTAAGAAGTAAAAATTGTTAATACCGGGGATTGGCAGGCCGTGTAAATTTGGCGATCTTATATTTGATTTTTCATGGTTTTTCGCCACGGATGTTTTTTTACTCTAATGTTGAAAAATTTACTTTTTAAATCAGGAAGGATTATTAAAATGTCACGTTCATGACACCTAAGCTTGATGGTTGGTGTAATAGTAGAATGCTGATTGTTTTTAAATTGTACCACCAACGTGGGTACCCCTCCAATCAAAATGTTATTGCAAAAACGGCTTCGCCAAGATTAAATAATTAAGAAATTAAAAAAAGATAATCTTGTTAAGGTATTGAAACCCAAAGAACTATATTAAAAATAAAAATGTGATTAAATGCTCAAAACAAGAAAGAAAAAAAAACTGATTTTTCTCTTTTATTTTAGAAATTTTATTAAATCTAAATAAATAAAATTTCAAAAAAAAAATCGTTCAAATTTTGTTTAATATAATGGGCATTCTGTGAGGAAATAAAAGAAAAATAATAAAAAACAAGAAAATTAATATTAAATAAACACACAATCACGTTGCTCAAACGAAAAAAAAAATTACAAATAAATTAAAAAACAAACAATAATTATAAACTAAAGATCAGTGTTTCTTGTTTGCTATCCAAGAATTTTTACAAATCTTGACAAAAAAAGAAAGACAAAAATATACAATAAGACAAATTTAAAATAAACGTTTTTGAGTAAAATATTAAGAATCTGCGTAGTAGATTTTTTTTTTTGCAGCATATTTTTCTCTTAAAAAGTACATAAATTATTTATACATTTTAGAATACAACTGCAAACAAAGAATTTGCATCTCGTAGTTATGTCTTCACATGCTTAAATTATAAAGGAAATTGTCTGCAAAAAATAAAAAAGGAAGAAAAGAGGTTTACATACAAACTACCCAAGGGTGCAAATGTAAAATCTAGTGTGAACGCTCATACAATTTTCTCTTGCTGCAATTTTCAAAACTTTAATTCTCAACTTTTTGTTCAACCTTTCCGCTAGAACTCCTCTTTAACTGATTTCCGCTACCAAAAAAAAAAAAAAAAAAAAAAAAAAAGAGTCCTACATGAGTGTACACATGATGTAAGTTAATAAAACATAAGATACATTCCTGAAAAAAAAAGAATCTTAAAAAATTCAATGATGTGGCTCTCAGTTGATCGATTTGGTTTTAAATTTATGATACTAATAAATATTGTTTATTACCAGTAGTTAGAGAAAATGTAAAAAAGACACCTTGCTGTTATTTGAGGTTTTTCTTTAGCTTTTCTTCAGCCTACGAAACTAAATTTAAACTATAGTTTGTTATTCACTCCGGTGCTAAAAACACCACCGTTTGCCCCAATGATACAGATTTTTCAACTCATTTTAACGTTTTATAGTAAAAGTGTTTGAAACTAAGACTTTTTTTTTTTTGTATCTCTAAGCAAAACAATGAACTTAGAGACGAAAGTCCAAAAACACGTTTCGTGCGTTTTTGATGAGAACAGTTATCTAGGGATGGGGGTTAAATTAGTCGGAATGGTAAGATTGTAATAATGAAATCAGTCAAAAAAATTGTGATATTATTCAAGGTGTTCCGTTTTTTATGTTTTTAATTTGCACCCTTGTGTAGAAATATAAAATCGGAGTGACCCAAGATTATCAGAAACTAAACTCTTGAATCAAGCAATCTACAATCTATGTGATTTCATTAGACTGTTTCAAAACAGTTTGATGAAAAAAGTTTTTAGAAGTGATAGTTTTAGGTGGCATTATTCCCTAGCAAGTAACATATTTCTTCAGCTCAAAACCTCGCAGGGTTGCAAGTGAGAGCGTCCCTCGAAACAGCCGCTAAGTCTTTAGGCCGCGAGTGCATATCCTCTCCCATTGCGCCTGATGGCCTTCCTAGAAATTTCCCACTTCGGCCTGAAGTTAGAAAGCAAAGATCCCATATTAGAAACGTCTCTCCTCTAAATAATAGTCCCGTCTTTCTCTTCGCGACATTATCCAAGCCTCGGAAATGAAGGAAAAACGAGCGTGGGAGAATAACAACAGCTAGAGTATCGCTACAAGACTCCTAACTGAGGCGAAAGAGTTTCCTGAGACTACGACATGAAATATTAGATGCCAATGTTTAGGAATCGCTTAAAAGGCAAATGAAGGAAAAACAGGAGTTTTCACTTTCTTCTGGGTCACTATTCCTAAAAACTAGGACTCATATGCGGATGTTTCCTTCAAAAGGCAATGCCTCATTAATAGCACAAATCATCCTTAACTCTCGTTCTGCGAAACGTGTAGATTGTGTGAGTTGTTTATGAGACCTTTTTGTGATAGTTCTCTGACTTGGGTCCATCCGATACAAGTAAAAAACATTTCCAAATACCAATTCCAAACCAAATTCTATCAGTTTCAAGTCAAATAGAACCTTTTCATTCTTTTTTTTGAACAGTTTTGTTAACTTGTGCAGTTATTAGCCACTCTGGGGCGAACTTAGTGTTTTTATGCGTTAATATTGTCCATCAAAGAAGGATAGTGAGCTGTAAAAAAAATCTAAAGGCAAGCACTGGACGAGGTTCCGTCAACTACGACGTTTCGGTCCCAGAAAATGTGGCGGCCGCTGCAATGTTGGGCTGAAGGTTGTGTCCAGGCCACAGTACGCTTCTTTGTTTCTCTCTCCTTAATTCTGATCGGGTTTTGAATTTTCTTCCAGCTTCGAAATTTTTGGTTTACATAAAAGGTTTTTTTTTTTGGAGGGAGGGAAAAATTTGTCTTCCATTAGCTAATGGACAATCTAAGGGACAAATTCAGTGTTAGAAAAACAAAGATCTTAGGTTCGAGTCACCCAATGCTGCTTTTAGATTTGCTCGCTCTGCCGCTTCTACAGTGTACTATCCCTCCGAAGGAGAAAGTTATCTGTGACTAGGGAATACTCGTGAGTAATTTTTGGGTCCTGATATCACCAATAATAAATTCGAAACCTGTGACGGAATGGTTATACATGTCAGGCAGAAAAAAAAAAGAGGTGGCTTTGCAAGATTTTAGACCATTGTAGAATCTTCTTATAACCGAGTATGACTTTTTTATAAAACATCTACCGAGTTTCTTATTCGTCTCTACCGGATAAAATGACATCACCTTTATCTATGTCAATTGCTGAATTGGTAATAAAAAGAAGGTAACAAGTAGAGATCCCTAGCTAAGCAAGAGTGGTCAGCCAGAAAGAGAATGACCAAGAAGACTTACATAAAAGGTGTGACTTATCCTACAGTTCTGCTTCCATTCTGTTAAAGAGTTAGGGTGTGGGAGTCTTTTTCAAGTCTACCAGAACAATCTTAGAGTGCCACAGTCCCGAATATGCTACTCCAATTAAGAGTCCGTGAAAGAGCTTTGTTTTAAGGTCCCATCACTAGTGGTTTTTTACGAGATGCTGCGAAAAGAGACCAAGTCCCGAAGTGCATACACAATGCCTTGTAGCCAATCGGAAATTGCTACTTTCTTGCACGGAGTTATTTTTTATGCCTCTTTGTCGTCGGCCACCCAACCAAAGAAGCTAAAAATGCACCATTTAAGTATATTTTCAAATTCATTCAGTCTGTTACCATTTTTACGGGGAAAAAGTTTCAACGTGGAACACGGGACAGGATTAAGATTTACAAATTTGTACTTTTAGTGAATAGTCACCTAAACATTTTGAGTACAAAAAAAAATTGTTAGTGAGAATTAAAACTTGGAAAGGTTTTTAAATGACTTGGAAATGATTGAAATCTACTTAGAATTGTAATTCTAATTATTTTCTTATTTTTTTTTTTTATCTGAAATGATTGGGTTCAATGAACAAAATTAAAATTCGTCTTTTTACTATTGAGTGGTAGCCGAGTCACTTGAAGAGAAAGTGCAATTTCTCATTTCGTCGCAGCAATGAAATTGAGAAATTTTCTTGATCCTAGGGACTAATTTTTTTAAACTGTCTTCAAATCTTAAGAGTAGTACATACAATATTACAAATTAGAACTTTTTAGAGGAGTGTATCTGTGTGATAATTGTTGGACTCATATTTGGTCGTATAATTTGGCCAGCTGTTTACAACCTATTAATCTTCAGCCCTATAAAATGATCCTATAAATAAATTCACTTCTTAATTTTAGAAGCATAAATAATTCTATTTTCCACAACATGGTGGGGTTTAATGTGGTGAATATATCTTCTGGGCTGCACCCAGTTCAGTTTTTGGCGCAGCCTTTCATCCCCAATATTTCAAATGTTGCTCCTCACTGAGAGGAAACATTAATATCCCCCTATATAGCTCTAGTATGTATACAGTGCTCTAAGTAATGCGCAGTAATAATTAATTTTTCCTAAAAATTTTCCTTTAGTATCTTCTATTCAAATCTACCCAGCGTGCTTGCAAACTTTGGTTAGACATGCTAGTTTTCGAGTTTGGTAGTGACGATTGACTTTATTACACAATTTGTAGCCTATATTCAGAGCTCCTACTAGAAAGAAAGCTGTCTAGGAAAAATAAGCTCAATTCCCTGCCGGAATCGTCTTACCTCCTTTCCGTCATCCAATTTCTCTTTGACTATAGAAATCGTGGTGCCAGAAACTACTCTGCTTCAAAACTAATGCTATCGGCCACAACATGTCATTGGCGGTGGATTACCACATTATTATTGTTTTTTTTTTTTTATCACTTTCTTTGAGTCCCATTCTTTTGCAAATTGCGATTGGGTATATAGTACACTCTGGATAGGATGCAAGATGTTCTGCAATTTTCAAACACTGCAGATTTTTTTTTTATCATGGAAACATTTAATCCTTCGCCGCATTTCTTCGGCATTTTCTTTTCCCAGATTTTGTGCTACCTGGCTAATTTGAAATATTGCTTCTTTTTTTCTCGGCTACCCTCAATTTTTACCCCAAGAAATAATACAATTTTATTAACAAATGGAATTGTCAAAAAAAAAACTATTAAGACAAAATTTACTAAGGACTAAGTATTTGAAACTTTTTGAAAGAACTATGTTGAAATATAATTTTAAATAATTTAGACAAATTTTATAGCGATGAGGTAAAATTAGTTGATTATTGATTTGGTTGGGACACAGTCTCTCAAAAATCATTTCATGATTGTGAAACAAAATCATTTAAAATAATGATAATATTAATAAAAACCTCAATTTTTATGTATAATGGAGCATTTTTTAATGCATTTATCTTGTTTAAAACAAAGAACAAAACCGAAAAACAGAATACCCCTTTTTGAAAAAACGAGGTTGTTTATTTGAAAATGAGAGACAAGAATAAATCTATTCAAATAACGTAATTTAATAAGAAAATAAAAAATATACACTCAGTGCAGAAAAATAAAAATGAACATCGCTTTATTTGAGATATTGTCATTATTTGACAACACTTAGATTTTCCTTTATTACTCAGCGTCACTGGTCAGCTCTCCAGAGAGTCCAAATCGGAGTTTTCTCTTTGTATTTAAATTTATATTTAATAATAAATATTTATTTAGCATAACCATATAAGTACGTATAAGATATTTATGATTTAAATAAAAACTTTTAGAATAAGTTGATCCTAACATTATAAATTTCGAAAATACGAATGTCTCGGAGTTAGAGTTAAAGGGCAGAAATGTATTAAAACAAGTGTTACGAGATTTTAAACCTGCCATTGACTTGTTGAGAAAAAAAAACAAAAAAACGAGAACTCTGTATAAATATGCATTAGTGAGGTGACAATTTACTTCAGATGGTGAATCGGAGGCCTGTTTTATCGTATGTTTAATGTGTTATTCTAAATTATTCAGCAAATGTATTTTGTGACATACTAAATCAAGGCGAATTCTCCTTGATGTAGTGGCGAATAATATTTAGAATTTGCACGGTTGCCGGAAATGGTCTGTTCCAATAGAGCAGCGAGCACACTTTTTTTCCCTATTATAATTTTTATTGCCAGCATATCACTTTATAATTTTTTGCGTAAATGCATTTGCTCCTATAGGATTAAATTAATGGAATTCACAAGAGTAACATTGAATCTAACCACTGTTATCGTGGTTCTGAAGTATTCCTGGACACCCTCTACCCGTCATTTAGTATAGTAGTTGAAAGATACGGGAATAACAAAAATAGAAATAAATAATTAGGTGAAAAAATATGAATAAACCTAGAATACATAGTAGTAATTAAAAAATGATGTTTATAAAAAAAATTGAAGAATGGTCCCAAGTACGTATTTTTGGGGTTTACAATGTACGATCTTAGATGCTTCTAAAATGAATGTGCTTAATAAGTTATTTACTAAAAAATATATTTCATTTAAATAATTTAAATATTTAAACCAATTTCTCAAATAACCAAGGTGTTCCGTTTTATTTTGTTCAGCACGTGAGTGAATAGTTATATATTTAAAATATATATTGCTGGCCTAAAAAATAAAAAAATAATAAAAATATGAGGAAGAAAAAAGTAAACTAAGTATTTTCTGCAATAGATGGATATTTTTCTTTCTTTTTTTTAAAATAAACTTAAGCAAAATTTTGCACTACTCTGTCTTCATTCATAAAAATAAGGTTTCGCTAGTCTAATGTTAAAAAGTGGACAAATTTGTTAAACTAGTTGTAAAAATAAATAATAAAGACAAAAATATCTCGGAAAACTGTGTTGTTTTGAATACGACTGGAAATTGAAATAGAGAATTGTTTTCTTTTGGTAAAAAGTGAGGAAATCTTTGGGACTGTCTTTCTTGGAAAAATATATATATATATATATATATTAAATTTATAATATTTTCTATGCCAAAAGAAATTATGAAGATTTCGCTTTTAATTTATTTATTTATTTATTTTTATTTGACAGGAAAGAACTAACTACATGTTATAATCTGGCCAAACATTATTTAAAACCCGACACCTTACAAGGACCACAATTAAATTGCAAAGTACAGAAATAAATTTTTTAGTAAAAATAGGAATATATGTTTGTTGTAAGAATATTTTTCATTAACATAACTTTAAAAAATAAAAACAGTGATGTATGTAGGATTTTAAAAATAAAAATAAGAACATGAAGTAATAGTATTGTGGCAGCTTACAAAAGCCATACTTATAGTAGCTGTTTTATATGTCGGTTTTAAAAAGAGACCCAATCTAGCCAGTTGAATACCATTTTTCGAGGATTTTGTGGGTCCGTGCAACCATTCAGTTAAGCCTAGCCTAAATGTAATCTATCTAAAGAAGGAGCCTTATTAGACCGTAGAGGCTGCATTTAGGCTATGAATGGGCTCATTAAAAATACTACTTACATCAGCCCCCGTGTCATTCATGAAGGCCAGGTCCGTAATAAGATATAAAATCCGATCCCGCAACAAGCAGTAGGACAATGTCCGGAACTTTTATTTCGCAGCATTAATTTTTCATATACAACTTACATTGCTTGCACAGATTCCAGTCCAGATTTCTAGCTGTGTAACAGTTCCTTCACTTTGGATTTTTGGCCCAGGGTTGAAAATGAGACACTCTGTCTCAAGAGTATTCAAATGCTCCACTTATTGTTATTAACATAAATAACAGACCAAAACTATATTGTTGAAACCTTCATAAAGGTTTTGTGTTTTATTTTGCATCCTCCCTCTCAATGAAAAAGAGGTTTAAAGAAGTTTAGTTCCGCAGTTTTATTGCAATATATAGGTAGCATTGGGATTGGCAAAGTATCCTACACCATCGTGACCCAACGGATATTTTGCGGTGGCACTCAAAATAAAGAACACCAACTTGAAGATCTGGGAAAATAGTAAAGAAAATAGTTGCGATAAAAATCACATGTTTGGTAGCTAAGAAAAATATAACACGTAGTTGTTTTACAATTGGAATTCGCAAAGTGAATCCACACCTTTAATCCGGCATGCCGGTTCCATGATTCGAAATGTTAATAAATATTCTCACAATTCAACCAGGTATGTTTGTGACTTACTACTCCACAGTATCCAAACCTTCCGTCATGTCATCTGCTATTATTGTAACCTGGACAGCAATCGTTGATGTGCTTCTCTAAATCCAAATTGATCTTCTTTAGGGATAATACTCAAAGAATCGTGATCTGTGGCGAGAATACTAATTTAATGCATTTCAAGCATTTACGAACTCTTCTGTAGTTCACTCAAAAGTGTTCAGGTGCCATCCTAGTGTCTTGCCTGTGTTTACTCATGGCTAAACGGGAAAATGCGAAAGAGATTGATTAAATTATTAATTAAATAATTAGGAATTTATTTTTAAAAAACTCAAACTGCAAAAAAAAAATATATTTGTGTAGCTCTGCAAATTGGTAAAAAAGCGAAATGCACTCGGGGCCACAAAATGTAGGAGAGTTATTCTTGGGGAAACGAAGACGACTACTGAGACGTTTTTATGATGAATCTATATTGCTTCGGTTTTTGATAATAAAACATAAAGACACGGTTGGCATAAAATATAATAGAATGGAGAAAGCAATTCCGGCCGATCTTCATATTTTTTTATTATTCAGGAGTCTTAGCGATTCAGTTGCCAGTTTGCAGTTTTTGTACAGAACACCTAAGGATATTTCTCAACCCTATTTTTACACAATTACTGATTTTTAAGGCGGCTGTGTTTATTCCAACCTGCCGGGGTTGATAATAGCTCTCACTTTTCGCGATAGTCTATATGACACGACCGTCTCGCCCATTACACGACTTGTTTCTAGAGATTTGCTTCTTCAACGTTGCTAGTTTCCTCCGATGGTATAATCAATGACTAAACACAAAAAGTTAAAATACAAAAAGTATCTCGTAATGAAAATATTGCCTAATTATAAAATAAAAAAAGGTAATTTAATTTTAGGCAGATTTGAACGCATGCTCAATAAGTCTTTTGTAAGTTGCCTAGCAAAATATTATTTAATACAAAATAAATGTGTTCAAACGAAAAAAAATAGAGATTGGTCTAAGATAGTTTTACTTAAAGTGTGATTAGAAATTAACTGGTTCGTAGCAAGACTGTTCTTTCTATCTCCCTTTATAAAATTAAATAATTTAATAATAATATTAATTAAATAAATATAAAATAGTATATATTATTATTATTTTATAATAATGTATACATTTTGTAAAGTTTTATACCAAAATAATAATAATAATAATAATTTAAAAAAAGTGAAATCGTAGGTCATTCTATCAGAAATATGTATGTATACACATAAGTACGAGTTGTTAGTTACACTGCATAGTCCAATACAACACATGTATTTCTGAAACAACCAAACTTTTAATAAACAAATTGAAATTAAGTAAACACCACAAACAAAAAACCTATATCTTAGAGTGTAATAAATTTTAATAAACCATTAAAAAAATGAAAGCTTTAAAACGTAAAAAAAAAATGAGTAAATTCCAAAATACTATGAGAAAGGTAAATAATTAAAAGATAAAAATAAAATCTGTTACTAATTGTAAAGTAAAAAAATAAAAAAAATAATAAAGTGTGATATTTTGGTGCTCTGAGTGTAATAAAAATAATAATAATAACAATAAATAATATAAAATATGATATCTGCTCATTAAAAAAAAACAAAATCTTATTAACAATAATGAGTGATTTTTTTTTATTATTATTATATTTTCAGAATTCTACTAGCACTAGATATAAATATCTAACATAGCATACGTCCAAAACCAAGCTTTTATTTTTAAAATTAAAAAAAAGGAATGCTAAAATAAACAAAAACAAAAAGATTATACTGTTAAAAAAATTGGGTAGAACTCAAAATATGTGAAAGGAAATTTTAAAAAAGGGAAAAAAGAGAACTTCTCTTGGCCCTTGAGGTCTTTTCTCGAAAAAAAAAAATAAAATAAAATAAAATAAATGGTTTAAGCAATTAAGTTTTGCCCTGGGAAATATCAGCTTTTTTTGTTTAACATGTATAAAAATAAATTTATAAAATGTATAAATTTAAGCGTAGACCTCTGGGGGTATCCTTTATGACTTGAGAAGGTTTTTAAAATAACCACTTAAAAAATAATAATAATGAAGTGATTTTTTTAAACATGATTTGTTTAGCATCACAGTACATAGCCTTAAAGATGTAACGCAGATAAGCACTGTCTGTAGTTTCTCTTCTAGAAATTTAGCAAAAAAAAATGGTGAGCACAAAAGTTGGACACAAATTTCCTTTCCTTATTTTGATAATTTTCCAGTCTACCCAATGTTTAGCTTTTTGTTATTATTATTTGTTTATAAAAAATTAATACCAGGTTTTCCCAACGTTTTTTATGAATCTATTTTAGAGAAAAATTTGAGATTAAGAGTGAGTGGTTGCTTGAGCAAGATTTTTTTCAAACCTAAGCCTTCTTATGTCTTTTTTTTGGAAGGGGTGTGCAGTTTTAAAGCAGCGGTCTTAATTGGGACCGACATAACAACTCATCGGCTGAAAATAGTGGAGGTTGCTGTTTTCACCTAAATTTATGTTTCAATATCCGGGATTCAGTTGTTTGTCACCAAGTCACTGGCGGGAAACTTAGCTTTTTCTTTACCAAGAAAGGCATCTTTTGGCACCTCCAACCGGGGCCATTATTTGGCGGAATGCTTTCCATTGACCTAGCATCGGAGTTTTTTTTTTCTTACTTGGTTGGCCAAATCATCCTCGAGAAAAGCTTCCGTGCTTGGACATCTTCAGATTACTAGGAGGTAAGCTTCAGTGTGTTTAGTCAGTACAGGATCGGGGTGAAAGATCCTCAGGCCTCAAGGTTATTTGGTTCGATTGGTCCGGCAGTGCTGTGAAACTTAGTTGGTTCAATTCCAGATCTGAATTTTTGTTCTGGACTCAGCAGTCCCGGATACGCTAAACTCTGCGCCAGGACGAGCTTTGGGTAGCCTAGGCTTGATTATTTTCTACAGACGAATACTGCTTGCTACCTATTAGTCTTCGGTCCTGGTGAATTTGGAATTGAGGTATGGCCACCCAGCTCCAGCAAAGGCATTGGGCTCGCCAACATTTAACTCCCATTTCACGGAGGTAGTACTCCAAAAATTGAGCGATTTCAGAGCGCTTCTGTCTTGTAAAAAAAAAAAAGTCTTGTATGAGATCTCTGTTCACGTTGGGAAACCCTTAAAAAGTATATTTATTTTTAAAAGAATATGGCACTAAGCTCATTAATTGAATCTTAATTTTTTGGAATTTGAATTCTTTTTAGTTTTCCTGGAGAAATAAGATCGAATATTACACTGTACATTTAGAGCAGCAATTTACTATTTTAATGTAATGGGGTTTTTAGGGAATCGGACCTGGGATTGTCGCATAAATCGTAGGCCTATACTTACATAGTGTTTTACATACACACACACACATACATACACACAAAATACAAAACTTAAAAAAGTAATTTGGATATAATAACGAACTTGTAAGGTACTTGTTTAAAAATACTAATAATATTAAAACAAAACAAAACTGTCTGGAGCATTTTCAGCCAGGTGTGAAGTCTGGATATAACCCAAATAGTTTTATACGTCTGTACATACGTAGTTTGTGAGATTTTATATAAAAAGAATGTTAAAAAAATAAAATAAAAAGAAAGAAAGTCTTTTAGTACCTAATTGAGAAATAAAAAAACACTAAAATGAAGAAAACCCAATAACGTACTAAAGTATTGCGCGTTAAAAGAACATAAGGTCCTAAGGCCATTTTATTTTAAATTAAGTTAAAAGATCTTCCAAACATATATTAGGAAACATACATACATTTTACAATGATTGTAATTGAAAAAGAGTTTTGTTTTGAGATTAAAGTCTTAAAAGGAAAGTGTGCAATGTTAGCGGAGAGTAACCACTTAGTATTATTATTATTATTATTATTATTATTATTATTATTATTATTATTATTAATGTTGACAATATTTTCGTTGTTATTGACAGTTGTAGATCAAGTTATTGGATCCCATACCATTCCTCGGCTTTAAAAAAAAGAGAAAAAATTCGTGCACTCTAGTTTCGGCAATTGAAATAGCCTGACTGTCAGAGAAGGCGGCAAATCTACATCTAGTGCCTTACCCCAGCGATACTGACGGAGTGCTTCCAAGAGAAATAGGTTGCTTACGCCGTACACCCTAAAGAAAAAAAAAAATTCCTGCGGACGGAGGTACGCTAGTTTCTCATTCTACCTAAATACGAATTCTCTAAACCAAACTAATTATTCGTCCTTTAATAAGGGATAAAGTCCGAAACAGGTCAGGGATACAATGAACATGCGTGCTGCAATGTAGAAAAACAGCTTTAAAAAAGTATTTAACATCAAATTCTGTTTGCTGTTGGGGAAATCATCAGCAAAAAGTGTCGCTTTTAAAGGCTTAAAGAAAGCTTTGTACCAGGAACGAAATCTTACTACGATTTTCTCGTTTCAAATGTAGTCGAATATTAGTTGAAGATGAACCTTCAACCAGAACGACCCACCACTACCTGAACGCTTGATAGCATTGAAGAAGTTTCATGTGTCGATCAACATATGTTTTATATATAATATCACATCAGATCGTCTTCGGTGAATATGGAAGACTTGGAAACCATCATTAACTTTCTATTTTTTCGAGCCTTACTGATACGCTGCTAGTGATGTGTTCGCCAAGGTACGTCTTCAACTGATATTCGACCACTGCTGCTGATTTCCCTATCGGAAAAACCTCTGTTTGTGTTACCATATTTTACTTAGTCACGTGTGAAATTTAGAAAAACTAAAACAGCGTTTACAAAAAGGAATTCGCAATGTCGATACATTACCTGAAGAAAGATGCTTGTTAAACCTATCCCGAATAGTAACTCTTCAGGGCATCAAGCAGTAGAAAACGGAACTAGCATCGCACTGCCCGCGGAGGAAATAATTCTATTACCTTTATTGGGCAGCCTCTCATAAATGTCCGTCATGACAGATTCTAGAGCCAGCCATCCGTGTAAGCCATGATTTCATTTCTTCTCTCTATGGGCAAATTAGTTTGATAATTGAAAATCAACGTCTGTTATAGCAACGCTGAATCTAGTAATACTAGAAAGACTTTAATAACAAAACAAAAACGTTTTTTATTACTTCCTAAAATGCCAAGAATTTATTCGTTTGCAAAAAAAAAAGTTACATTGCACACAATTTTCAAATAAACCGTATCTTAACTTATCCTGTACATTTACTGTGAAGTGGCTATATTTTTGTAAAATGATAGAAAAATAATATATATATTATCTTTATATATATATATTAAATATGTATAAATAAATATATATATAAAAATCTTATATATATACAGATATTACTTTATAAATATAAAGTGTATAAATAAGAAAATAACAATTTTGATCAACTTAAGGATTTTAGGGAGAAATTTGCAAAACTAAACGTAAGATTTTACTTTCAACCTCTACAAGAAAAATTAAACTTGTTTCCAATTTATAAAAAAAAACTTATTTCTAGAAACTTATTGAAAAATATATACCGTAAATTAATAAAAACTTAAAGATAAAAACCGTTTTTCTATTAAAAGAATTTTTTGTAAATATGTATAAAGATATCAGTCTTACATTTGTATAAACTGTTTGAAAGAATCTACTGAAATTATCTCAACAAATTTCTTTATATTGGGCCGCTTTATTTTAAATAATTGATATATAATTAAATATTTCGAGTGCAAAAAGGAACATTGTAACTTATTTTGAGATTATGATTCCTTGGAAAGAAGCGACTCCAAAAAATAGGAAAGTTACTAGGAAAATTACTGTCCCTTCCAAGAGTTCATTTTGCGTCCCATCGTGGTGAATAATAGTAGTTTATCTGGGCGTAAAAGTAAAAAGAAAGTTATTCCATTGTTGCTCTGTTCCTAGGATGGGCTGAATTTGAAGCCATGTAGCACAGAGATGCTGTAGGAGAGAAATTTCAGCACCATTGAGCTAAATGTGCATACTTAGTATTCTTTAACCTTCTTTTTTATAAGGCCATTTGCTATTTTTTACCAATTTGATCTGTTTTTCTTTGCATCCGAGTGTGTATTTTTTTAATTGTTAGTTTATTTATTGATTTTATTGTCTTGTTTTATTTTTGTTAAAAAATGTACCATTATTTTTTGTTTTAATTTTCTGGGGGCAACAGTGGAATTAGATATGTGTGTTGTTTTGACTTCTCTTCATAAGTGCTATGAAATTAAAATTGACAAAAATGTGAAACTTTTTTTATTTTACGCTGGTTTGAATTGGAATAAAAAGTCTTAAATCTGTACCTCAGAGCAGGTTAGTGTTTACAAGTAGACATGCCTCCTGAGTGGCAGCTTTGGTGCTGAATTTTATTTTGAATGGTTAATGTCTTCTCAGGTTGCGCTTTATGCTGCTCTGACGACAGTGCAATCCTGCATCTTATTATCAGCACATATGGTTATTACATCCTAGCCATTGGTTAACCGTGAGTCAACAAGAACGTGCCTCTTTAGGTTGGCGAAAATTGTAGGCTGTTAGTCTCATTTCCCCTCGACCCATTGCTTTGACCAATTTAGGTTCAGCGTCAAATATAAGCCTACTCGGGGACATCAAATTTTAATTTTCATTACACTGCAGAGATCTATGAAGAAAGAAAACAATCAAATGAGTCTGATCAGTTTACACTGATTGGGGCATTCCCACTTGACCCGTGACTACTTTCAACAAAAATCTATTAACCATTGAAAATGCGACGCTTTAAAACAAATTCTCACACAGAATCTTGTACATATTTTGTAAAAAAAGAAAATAAGCAGCACAAAGGTTTTTTTTGGTTATAAAATTTGGTGGAAAAAAAAAGACTGATGCTATCTACAAAAACTTCCTGTATTTCTCCCAAAGCGCCCTCTAATCAGCTGGATAGCTCGTGAGGCCTATTTCATAATACAAAATAAAAACCTAGAATTAGAATTTTCTCCATTCCCTCTAAGTGGGAGGGGGTTTTGCTTCTACAATAGTTTCCCTTAAATGTTACCAAAGCAATATTCTCCTAGCCTAGGAATCACCTAGCCAACTTTGAGAGAAGATGCCTAAAAGCACTTACATTAAAAGGACAAATAATACGATGTGAAAGTTGAAGAACTAAAGCTTATTTCATTGTTGCGCCCAATTGAGAGGCATTTGTAGTACATTTCTATGTAACAGGAATTTGCCATTATCTCATTTGGCTCATGAGGTTTATTTCGTGATTAGAATTAGAAAATTCTAATTTCCATAAAATTATTGTTTGTCCCATTAACTTTTAGTGGGTGAACAGTTTGCATCTGAGTTAACACGGCGTATTAACAAATTCTTATAACTCATATAAAGGTTAGGGTGGTCTGCGTTCTCCCTCGAAAGAGTCTCCCACGTCTTCTTTCACTGCCACCTTCCAATTTAGACTTCCCTCGAGAAGATTTGCACATAAACCAAAAGTGCTGTTTCCTTCATTTGCTGCTCTTCTTCAACTGCTCACAGTATTCTTTCTTTTATCCTTGCTTTAGCTTTAAAGTAGATAAATAGCAGATTGCTAGGTTCCTGCGCCACATCACCAACTAATTTGTTCCTTTCATATTGCTTCCCAGTAATGCTCTTCCCACCTAATGACAGATAATTAATTTCTCACACTTTGACAATTTAATTTACCCGGTAACTGAGTCTAGGGAAATTGGAGAGCTAAAATCCAAAATGTTGGCTCAGGAAAGGAGTCCATTATGAAAACCTTTGGTTTCTGAGAAGTGCGGCTCTAATTCTAGGACAACTCAGCCTACAGCCTTAGCCTCTGCATCTAATTAGGCGCTAAGTTGGCTTTTTACCCTTTCTTACAGATACTCACAGAAGTATCTGGCTTTCACAATACTCCTCTGCCTGGGATGATGGGAACTTACTGACATATAATTAATAGTTCAGCACTTGACAGTTAAGGCGATTAGCAACTGAAAATTAATAGAGCAGAACGAAAGAACTTAATTTTAGTAAAATATATAAAAACAATCTCCTAAAATTAAAAAATATTATTTGAATCATGGCACGTATCTGTTCAATATTTTTATTTGATTTCATTTTAAATAATTGAAAAATAGGTATGTTAACTTTATTTATTGGTGCATGTCAAAAGAAACACCTGAATCGATTTTAAAATTTTAAACTACCAACATAACATCTAAACCCCCAATTTTGATTTGGAAATATTTTTATGAAATCTACTTTTATGGATAATTTACAAATAAAACGATGCCATTCCACCTCAACAAAGAGGCGATATTGAATACATTATTTAAAGTGAAAACCAAATTATAATTACGAAAATTACTAATATGTATATTAGTAATTAGTTTATATATATACATTATATATATACATTATATATATATATATTATATATATATTTTATATATATATTTAAATGCAAAACATAAAATTAAAATATGATATTAAAATGTTAGAAAGGGTTCAGAAAAGTGGACAGAGACCTCTTAGGTGTCTTATCCTCAGAAGCTCTAGGGCTTTGATAGAGTTGAGAACCCTCTCGGTGAGGAAGTGTGTTGTAGGCCTAGAATGCCGTGACGAGTTGGAGCCCACATGTAGTCGAACTGAACTTCATTGGATACGTTAAACCCAACAAACTAAACAAACCAATCAAAGATTTTTTTTTCTGAAGCTGCAACATTTAAATAGTTGAAGATTTGAATAGAATAATATTAGTGGATCACGAAAATAAAAATATAAAGAAGTATCCTGATGTTTTTGTTTTTTTCGGCTGCAGTTTAACCAAGGCATTTTACGTTGGGCAGATGTAAAACTACATCTGTATTCTTTACTCCTACTTGTTTGCCCACCATCAACCTGGGCCCTCAACTCACTTTTCATCTTTCACATATGTTCCTGAACTCTACTTAGGCTTTGGGGCTTCAGGTCTGCCCTCCTCTCTAAAACCTCTTCTCACTTAGCTAGGAGAAAAGAAATAAAAGAATAATAAAATTAAACTGAACAAAGTTACCTAAATTTGTAAGTGGCAATAAAATACTTTTTATTTGGGAGAAAGAAAATTTTAATATAAAAAATGATTGTAAGAAAGAAAAAAAGCACTTCTCTTGTAAACACTTTTTAAATATAAAAGGATGAAAATATAAAATAAAATATATAGATTCAGTTTTTTTTTGGTAGTAATTTTTAGATTTAAATTTATATTTAAAAAACAAAAAAGTATATAATAAAAAATTATATATATATGTAAAAAATACAAAACACATAAAAACTTTAAAAAACTCTTGTGTATTGTCTTTTTAAAAAGAAAGAAGTAAAACTTTAAAATAAATTTAAAACTTTTATGTACTGTGTTACCAAACCAATATTTATGTAGTACTCTAGAATAGTGTTCTCCAAAATATAAAATATTTATAGTTTTCTCATTAATGGAAAATTAAAAAGGAAAAGATAATTAAAAAAAAAATATCAAAAATTATTATTTAAAAAAACTCTGAGAAAGAGGAAATATTATTATTTTAAAAAATGAGTAAATAAATGAAAAAAACACTTTCTGACAAAGCTAAGGCAGACTTTCAGAAACGCTTTTATGAAAACATCGATGACATTCTCTGAATTTTATTATGTCAAGAAATTATTGTTACAACCCTTTAGGTTAATCCCTAAGGCTTTTTCTGTTAAAGTCGTTAAATAAATTAATATTTAGATTACTCTTACTAATGGTCCTAGGTTAGGATAATAACTTTGCTGGAGCTGCGGTCTGTTTTAAGACGCCAGAGATATTTGTTGATGTCTTGGTGAATTGACTTTTGGGTTCTAGGCTGAGCTTTACGCATTTCTTGGTTCTATAAGTTAAGAATGTTACTTTAAAAAGCGGGATCTGTTCCTGTTTCGTATTGTCTAGGCTATGTTGAAGATTACATTAAATTCCTTGGGTCTAAGTCTCAAAAAGTTGGTTTCAGAATATGCACAGGGGAAGGAGAAGTATTTTGTGCTAAAAATACGAAATACTAAAAGATGTTTGCATGCCCACATCATTATGGTATGTCATTTGTCATTCGTAGATCAGGCGAGATGGGACACTTTTCGCATTTGTCGTTTTGTGAATGACTTTCGGAGGTTTATACGAGACAGACTAAAATGATGATTAGGCTCAAGGCCCTTGTCCCTAACCACGCCTTGAGTTATTCTTTGATTGTAGCTAGGTGGATTTAGTTTTAGATAGCGTTGGGCTGAGTATTTTCCCTTCGACGGATCCCAATTCAAATACTTTTTTTTTATACGTAATTTGGCATCTTAAAACTAGGAGGCCAGTTCCTTAAGGGCATTAGCACAGATCGGTGCCTCTTCACATAGACAAATTATAAGATAACGCTCTCCTCTAATTTGTTGGTGCCTAAACGTAGGCAGATGCTTTTAATCGTGGAAAAGCTGTTCGAAAAGTAGGTGGAAAACAAAACAATGGATAAAAAAATTATGTTAGCAGTATCCAGCTAAGTTGCATTAGGTTTCTTCCATGCTCGAAAAAAAAAAGTTTTGCTTTGGTGACAAAGTAGACTACTTAGGCGTGAAGAAAGTTCGTGTTTTAATAAGACACTGTGAAGATGCGATCTATAGTACTACCCAGCTTTGGAGCTTCATACCGATATTGAAACACTCCAAGAAGTACAGTTGTTTAATTCGAACTTATCTGGATTATTAAGAAAATATATCCGGGATTTATATCCTCTTATGAAGAGGCTTTCTTCAATGCAAACGAAGTTTTCAATTCCTCGATATTCATCAAACTTTTTAAAAAACTAAAAGCTATTGAAATTGAAGGATGAAATTTAGTCTACAGTATTTATAGATCGTTTCAGGAAGCCTTAGCTTGTAGATAATGAATCATTTAAAATAAAAACTTGGATCTTCCAAGAGTACATTGCACAAATTAAAGGCAAACGAAATACAAATAAAATTATGTGTTTAATACTTATGTACTGCTAAATTAATTTTTATTGGATATTACAAGATTTTTTTAAACAAAACATTGTTTACTATTAATTCTATTAAAACATTTTTAATACTTTTTAACTACTTTAATTTTTTAAATTCTTATATTTATAATAAAATAATAATAATCATTTATCTATTCATATTTAATATCTTTTATTAATCAATTTATTTGTTTGTTCTAAAATAGACTGTAAAAAAAATTGGGAACTCTAAATTTGAATTGAAAAGTGGCCATCTTTTTATTTAGTTGGAAGAAGTGCCCTGCCTATGCTATGCTTTGCCACTTTCTTTTTTAAGCTACTACTGTATATTTACATATCTCGCCTCTTTCATAATTAGTTAGTTAGTCAGTATGTATTATATGTATTTCATTCATATGTTACTAACTCATTTTTAGGCATTTGGAAAAGCGGTTTGCTTTGATTTAGATTCTTCTTTTTGTACATTTTAGATCAATTTTGAAAAATAAAATTTTAATTGAGTACAAAAGAAAAATCTCTGGTATATTATATGTTTTCAATATTTTTTAAAGGTTAAAACATTATGTTTAATGAAATATAAGGTTTAAAAAGAAAGGAATAGGTTAAATAAAAAACCGCTTGTCATTCAGATTTGCAGAATGATTGGAAAAATACAATATGAGCTTATCCAAAATAAAACAATGAGCCCCTGAAAATTTAGAAAAGAAATGCCTTCTCAGGCATTATAAAGTTTGGCTTGGAGAAAAATTCATCGGTAGAAATAAATTGACATCCTAGATTTAGGGATTTAAGCTACATCTTCCGTCCATGTAAGATTTTGTTTTTTCAACAATGAAATTGTGTAGATTGTGAAGAAAAACTGTGAAACTTTTACCAACATTGAACTAGCGCTTTGATATAGAGAATAAGTCATCTGGGAGTTTATAAAAAAAAAATCACACCCATTGCGACATAAAAAAAAAACTATTTTGGCTCCCTCGGATGTAGTAGTGTTAATGTATACGCACAGTACGCCCTGAGCGTGTGAGCTATAATTGGCCTGTGTATGAGTTAAACCCTAATTTAATTCACATGCTGTTGTGTCTTCTTTATGCCTTGGGTGTATTTGTCTGAGTTATTAGCTGGGATACTCGCAGGAAAATCAAAGTTACTCCTGAAGAAGTGGTCAAATCTACTACCCAACTAATCGACAAGTCTCTCCTCAAATTACAGTCTATTTAAAAAACAAACAAATATTATAACATTATAAAGCAATAGCTGTCTTAAACGTTTTTGCTTTACGACTCAAGAGATTTAAATAAAAGAAAAGAACAAAGAAAGGAATGTGAGGGATCTTATAGGACCCTTCTCTGATAATCTGCAAGGAGATTTTTTGAAAGGTTTTCGGAAATTCTTTTTTATTTGGTGATTCTTCCTGTACGTCTTTTATAATTTTAAAGGGCTATATATTTTGTGATGTGCGACTTTTCTGAAGCCTGGCTTGGTACTAGTAGAGAAAACTTCATTCAATTAGTTTTGGCATGCTCTGTGCCGAAGTGAAAAGGGGCCTAGAAAAGAATATAGAGTAAAACAGAATGAACTAACTGGCCAATACTAAGCTGGAGAGAGTCTGCATCTCATTACTGAAGGCAGAGCTCATGTTCCAAGTCCCCATACAAATAACCTTAACTCCTGCAATGGAGTTTTTAAAAGCAAATTTAATTTTACTTGTCGAATGTACATTAAATATTTCTAAAATGATTTTTTTTTGTCAATTGTTATAAAAGTTGGAATCTTTTGAGACATGCCATTGTACAAAAAAGTAATAATTTTCAATCTCTCACTATCTCTTTCAGTGTTCAAGCAAACAAACACCTGTCTAAATTATTGTGCTTTGAATCATATGCTCTTTGTTCTCCAATTAAGTGCATTTTCATAAATAAAAAATAAAACAATAAATTAAACATTAAATTCAAAAACGTTTAAAGTAAGAAAGAGATAAGTTCTTCGTATACGCAAAAAAAAAAAAAAATCAATTTATCAGTTTATAATTGCAGAACTAAAAATTAATTAAGTGCATTCAAAAATTTGTCTCGAATGAAAATTATTTATTTTTAAGCGAATGAAAAACTAAAAAAGAAAATGAAAATTTTAATAAATAAACGTTTTTATTTACAAGATTTTTTCTTGAGCTTGAGGTTTTCTCAGACCAAGTTTCCTTCCGAAAAAAACAAAATACCATTCGGATATCACACATATATCGACAATACACATTGTCTAATTTTTAATATTTATCTTAAACCTTAAATTGTATGTTGTCAGAGATAGGCACTTCAAATGTGAAAACTTATTACTTAAAAAAAAAAAAAAAAAGCTCCTAATGATACCATTTATATCAACAAACTTTATCTAATAGAAAATTTAACATTCTTGCGATTGGCAGAATTAAATTTGATTTGTATATTTTTAATGGGAAAAGAACGTTAAACCGTCTTCTTAATTATGGCCGGTACTTTATGTGTTTATACTACATAAACTCATATTGCTACAATGTCTTGGACAAATTCACTGGAGAATTTAGTACTTTGGCACCGATAGTAAAACAGTCTTAAGTCCAAAATGCCTAACTTCCTTAGCTACACATTTGTGGAATCTATCTCTTATACTTCTCATCACGAAAAAACTAGCCTGGTTTTGCAGACATACCTAGGCTACTTTGTTTAAACCTCTTAATACAGTTTAAGATTATTAAGATATTCTAGAGACTTTTGGGCATCAAATATCTATTTATCTATTTTCATTCAGTATTAGCTAATTTTTTAAATTGAAATTAGTAAAAAAAAAAAATCAAATTTATTATTATAATTATTATTCTCATTTTATAATATCCTCATTAATATTTTTTAAACTAAAACAACAATTAGCTGCAACCGTTATTTCCTATAAATCGCAAGAGAAAGAAAAATACTAAAGTAAACAAACAAAAATACCTCAATAATGACTTCCATGTACAAAACATTTTTCGTAAAAATAATTCCATAATTTCAATTTTTTAAAAGAAAGTATCAGTTATCAAAAGTTATGCAAAGCGGTTGCAGAAATAATTTTTATATAATATCTTTATTTTTCAAAGAGCGAAAAAGTAATTTCAAACGATGGAGTTTTGTTCAATTCTGGCGAACTTGTGAAATTCCAATAATTTTCAAAACTTTCAAATATATATTTTGTTTTCTTCCTGTTATTTATTTATTTTAAGTATAAACAATAACATAAAAAAGTAGTTTCATAATAAAATGTGATTAAAAAGTGAAAATTAAATAAATAATTGTTGTAGAAAATTATTTAAATAACAAAAACAAAAAATGTACAACCCCCGTGGATTGCTGTGTTCACAAACACAATTTGTTACAAAAAAAAAAAAAAAATACAAAAAATAAAAAATATATGTATAAATAAGTAAAAATAAAAAATAACTCTAAAAAAATGATGTTACCAATAATAATATTTTTAGGGATAAAAAACGATTATTTTGAAAAAAATAAAATAAATTTTCCCAAAGTCACACATATATATATATTTTTTGTTTGTATTTGGGAAAATCAAGATCTTGTGAATATTGTATCTTTTCCGCAATTAAAAGAAAAAGAGATTAAAAAAATAATTGTAATAAAAATTATTTCTAAATAAAGGTAAAACAAAGAATAACCTGAACTTGTTGTAAATCTGCAATATTTGTACTTTTCCATGTTATGAACTCACAATAAATTATTAAAAAAAAAAAAAAAAAAATTATTATAAATTTATGTAGTATTATTTTGAATCCTTATGCATCACCGTCCTAAACATTACCAAAGACAGTTTTTGGATTTCTTTACTCAATTGGGTCTAATTGACTAATATATTACTTTTTCAGTGGTCTCGACGTTGCCGTTCTCCATTAATGTTCATTTTCTAAATCACTCGTGTTTGAGAATTTTTACAATTGATAGCCAGAACTACTTTTACAACATAATACAAGCATTCTTTACTTCCACAAACATTTTAATAATCGATTACTTTGAAGACCTTACTTTTTCGCCCTAATACTTCTGAAAACACTAAACTGACAAAAAATAAGAGTGAAAGACGGTCCTTATTTTACGTAACTTCTTGTGCAGAAAGCTGAATTCTTGTACCCTCAGTAAAGGAAGGGTTATCACTCAATTTGATTAAATTTGTTAGCTTACCTTAGATTCGTGTTACATCTAAAGCTGCAAAAATACTCTGATGTACAATTTATTCAAGTACCATTGTAAGATGATACCCTTTGTTTTTAGTATGTAAAATGCGAAAAAATCTCTTCTTACTACACACCTACTCTTCTGCCGTTTCATTTATTTTCAAAAAGAGTGAGTTTTTAGTAGCCTAGTGCATATTTGCCTGCCAGTCTATTGATGATGAGACATAACGAGGGAGTTCTCAATTTTATTTCTGTCAATTTTCTTCAGTCGCATTTTGTACTTTTTCCGGTGCAGCATGCAAATTAATTTAGATAGTATTCAGTCTTAAATAGCTGGACGAGTTTCATTCAGAAGAAAAAAAAGAAGGAAAGTAAAAAATAGTGATGTGATGGAATAAGGAGACTTTAGGTATGATAAAATAGTAGTATGAAATAACTGCTAGACCAGTATTCGTTCCTAATCTTTAGTCGTCATGTTAGAGATAGCAAGTTTTCTGAGGACCGTATGTTTTGATCTTCTTTGCAGGTTTCTGGTCTCCTTTAAAACATTTTCCCATATTATCTCAGTCAGTGCTCTTTGTTTGAATACTTGAATGATCTTCGCACTGTTTACTTGTTTGTAAGAGGCAGAAACCAACTATGCTCCGAATTTTTAGAGTAAGGGTAACAGGTGGTAGATTGATCCAATCTCACTCAAGAAAGATCTACTCAGTTGCTTTTGAATCACCTTAAGTTTTAATTTATTAGCAATTCTAACTATCTTTAATTATATTTTTAGTAAAACCAAGGTTATGAATACAATTTGGATGAAGATACTGAAACCGCACTTACAAGCGATTTCAGGCTTTACTTCCGAGAAAGCATTGTTCCTAATGCGTTCTCTACTACAATGGTCAGAGTAATATATAGTGCAATAATACATCATTTATATTTTCTCCGAAAAGGAAAAGGAAAGGACTAACCAAATTTTTGACTTGGGTGTGTGATGTTCAATATTAACAAAAGGTAGGTTTGAAATAAATTAGAAAAAGTGCCTAACCAGACTCTGTTCTTAGAAAATCGTTAGCTTTTTAAGTTTAACCTTCTTCAAACATTATACTAAATGTTCCTAGTGAATAATCTATTATTTGTGGTTATTATATATAATATATATAACATATTATATATTACATATTGTGTATAAATGTATATTTGTGTGTTTGAAGAGGTGTTACATAATGAAAGCAGAACATATTAAAAATAAAATAAAAAAAAAGAAAAAAAAAACGAAAAAACTCGAAAATCACCACAAAATCAAGTCTCAATCCTGCATATGTAATAATCCGTATACAAATGGACTTGCTTCAGCTATTTGAAAGTGAGGTAAGTACTATCGATCGCCGTATCAGCGTACATTTCGTTTTCGGGAGGACCTTGCTACTTTACAGCGTTATATTTATCTGTTAGCATCCTATTGTGAGCATTTACGCTTGACATTTAATTTCATCTAAGGAATTCAAAAGTAGACGTTTTCGAAAAGAAATAGGATGTAAATAAATTAGAAATACTTAATAAGTACAGGAGTAAACCTGTAGAAGTGATCAATTGTTACAAATATTTAGGCGTTAAATATTTTCGTTCTTCTCACTGGAACACTATCTGAAATAAATTCAGCAGTAAAAATGTAATAGAACTGGTAATTTTTGTGAAGTCGTTTAATTACATTATCTACAACTTAGATCCACACAGATTATATAATGAGCAATGATCGTTTACACCACGTAATATGCTAATCTCCAATAAAATTCGTCGGTTAGAATGTTTGTAATTGCAATTAGCTGAGTGTCAAATCTGTAACTGGTTTACAGGTGAAGCTCAGGAAGATTAGGAGAAATACAACGATGACAACGATTCAGAGGACTTGTCATCTGAAACACATTAATACAACATCTAAAGTTGAAGAAAAAAATTCATTAAAAATATTGTTTGTATTCAATAAATATTTCTCAAAATTGTCTTTTTTCTTTCATTTTTTTAAATTTCTTTTGTAACAGTTTGCTAATTTTGATTGCTGCAGAATTCATGAAACATGGAAATATCTTGTCAACACAACATCAACTTGTTTATTTTAATATACAATTCCATCAAAACAAGTTATTTGTTTACGTAGTTTTGACAGTTTTCACTTGCATGACTTCAATAGAACTATCCTTGTAGGGATTATGAGAATGGTTGCTTTTTTCTCCACGTTACCCTTAAAATCTTAAAAAATGTATAAGGCTTATCCTCTTCACAATAATAGTTTATTATTTAAAAAAAAAAACACAGGTACTTGTTTTTTAGTATCAACTGTCAAGTACCTGTTTTTTTTCTTTTTTTAAATAATAAACATAAATGTCAAGTTAATGCGAAAAGAAATCAAAACTATTGATTAGTATTTTATTTTTGGAGTTTATTTTTAAAAAATACTTTAAAAAGTAAAGTAAAATAATTGCCTATTTTTTCAGGCGGGCTTTACGTCCAACTACCAATTATAGGTGTCGTGGACGGAAGAATACTTTTAATAATAATAATAATAATAGGGCGCTAATAACCTCAGCTGTTGATGCGCCAAAAAAAAAATAAAATAATAATAATAATATTAATAAAGATTATAGCTAGAATGTAATCGTCTGAAAATGACAGGCTAAATAGAATAAAGTTAAATGTAGCTACATAGCTACATGCATATATTTAGCACTTTGTTTCTTTTTTATTTTTAGAATTTTATAACCATCATGTGCTTGATTTTTTTTTTTTTTTAAACATATAACAGCAGTTTTAATCTGATACATCATTTTGAATTGAGCAACACAAGAAAAAACTAACCCTGCCCGTTTATGGACTTCACCAATAAAGAAAGCTCAAAGAAAATTCAAAATGAAGAAAACTCCTGCAAGATCAACTGCTCGTCGAGTAGAAAATTACGATGACTTCGGAAAAACGAAGCGCACTTCAAGTAATCACGAGTTAATTTTGAATTAAAATACTAATTATTCTGTTACTTAGAAAGTCAAAATGTAACGTTGCTTTCTTTCCGTAATAGAGTGTAATTTTGTGAATACGAGTTTAAGAGTTACAGTCAAGTAGGAATGAAAACATTTGTTCATGAATAATTGGTGAGAGTATGGCAGATCTTACTTATTAGAAAACGAAAATTTAATCGACATTTTAAAAGAACATCTTCTTTTTTTGACTAGAAATCTCTTGACTTTTTTTTGGTAAAACTGTCGAGAGGACTGCTCGGAGGCTGCAGTTGGAAAAGGTACCCAGGGCGAATGCCTTTATTGCTGTTGTGGCCTTGAATTAGACAAAAAAAACTTTATTACAAAAATATATATTTGTATCTATTAATAATTTACAACATATAAAAAGAAATCACATTATATACCAAATATATCAATATTTAAATATATTTCCTTACATATAATGTATTTATGTATCACAAATCTTACTTGTGGCTTCACTATAAATAGAATACATCTGTTTACAAAATAATGAGATCAGGTATTGAATCAAATAAAAATTCACGCTCACAATACTTCAGCATACGCTGAACAAAATGAAAACAGATAATAAAAATTAAAAAACCGCCCACATGAGCAACGTTTTTGTATTAGAAAGATCAAAAGTAAAACAGCCTTTCAATAATTTGGGGAACCGTTGAATGCGCGAGGGGTCCCAAACGTTCAGGACTGGTTTCTGGAAAGGCGCAGTGACTTTAGGACGTCTCTCCTTATTGCGCACAGTAACAGCTGCGATGATTAAGAAAGGGACAACTTGTTGAAATAATGTTTCTCAAGACCTATGGGTGTAAATGGCGACAAATCTGGGCAGTAAAAAAAAATCAGTTCACGAGAAACGTTTATAATACCATATGTAATGTAAGATTAAATATATAAATAAGAGAATACATCATGTTAATGTAACTTCAAACTGCTTCTCTATTACTCATTGTGATAGACATTGAAAGCAGCAAGAAGGGGCTAGCAAGGGTACTGCTCTCTTCGAGCACCCATCTTCACGTCACCCAAAACCCTCGAACCTCTTCGCAGCCAACGGGCACTAACAAGGCTTGTTTACATTTGACCATCCTAATATATCACAATATATTTTGAATATTGGCTGTCCACGCTCAAAAAATATTTGAAAAACTCTGTCTAGTGAAAAAATAGCAGCCAACTTTCATAAAGATCCTGGCGCGCCTAAATCTTTGATCCGTCAGATCAATAGTTACAGTCCGTATTGGTAATCGGTAAAGGTTACAAATTAGGTTGCACTGTTTGACCAATAATCTGTTACAGTACAGTATCTCTAGACCCAAATACTCCGGCTTAGCCTTTAGACGTCACAAGGTTTAAATAGGTAAAAGTACAAATTAAATTTAGATGTCTTTGGACTGGCAAAATTATAAACTCGGGCCAAACATTGAACCTCACAGCCTTAATGTTGCATATCATGGCAATGGTCAAACTGAAAAATGCGTCAAATAATCCTAAATAGTGCTCAGGTCAGACTGGTAAAGGACCAAATTAAGTTAGAAGATGCTCTGCGCGGCTCTAAGCTGCGCACAACTCACATAGGCTTAATGCTGTTCACCATAAAAATGCTACACTCATGAGAGTGCTGAGTTACTTTGACTGCCAAATAGGCTCAATTACTCAGACATTCACTTTATTTCCGACAAAGGAAATGCAAAATTTGTACTTCCCCTTAAGTCACACTACTAAAGAATTTCGTACGGGAAATTTGAGAGAGCGAGTATACCAGAATTAGTCTTCAGTTTGAGCATTGGAACAACCTGTATTTAACAAAATTCCAGGCAATGTACTGCTTTTAAATATCTGTTCTTGTAACCACAATATTTTCTACTTTAAAGTTAAAAAACACAAACTTTCTTTCAATTACTCAGACATTCACTTTATTTCCGACAAAGGAAATTCAATTAAATATTTGGCAGTGTGAAACAAAAATTGCACTCAAAACAAAACTGTATATAAATCTGGTGAAAAAGACTCCACAAACAATGTTCAAATAATTGTTAAGAGCACTCTTGGAGCTCTGGCTTCAAGGATTTTTTTAAAAATAATAATTGGAATTTATTTATTTCTTTCAAACCAAAGTTCATTACACTCCAAATTAATTGATTAAAACAGCTTTTAGCTGCATAATTTATAATTTATTAAGAATACCTAGAGGGAAAATAGATAGCAAAATTAAATATTTAGAAATAATTGTAAGTGATTCAAGCCACAAAACAAACAGAAATGTATTAACTAGAACCTTGATAATATACGTATCCTTTAACTAGTCCTTTAACAAACGTATAAAGTCAATAGTTATGTTTTGGCAATCTTTGTTTATTTCAAAAACCTAATAATCGTAAATTTATCTAATTATTAATGCTTCTAATAATCATAGATGCGCACATGAGATCTTTGCATGTCTGAAAACACCAGCACAGAGGTAGGTCAACCTTTCAAGAAATCATTTGTATCATTTGGGTTTATTAATAACTTAGTGACAAAAGGGGTTCATGAGGTTGTGAAAGAAAAAGTATCACACATATTGTGCCACAACTTAAACACCCAGCCATAAATGGAGCTGCCAAAAATATTGTAGCTAAAATCCGGTCAAACACTGCAGGCCGACGCGGACAACTTTATTTAACTATAAACAATCTAACAATAAACTATAGCATTATCTTATCTTAGACATGGCAGAAAACCCACACAAATTTTGAATCTGCTGAAACCAGAGATCTACGTGGATCGCAAACAGTGTCAGGCACTTTAAGTAGTGAATCATAAGGTTTGTAAATTTCATTTCAATGAAGTACAGGACTGATGATTTTCGAGTAAATGCACTAAATAAATGAAAAACGGGAAAGATAATAATATCATTAACACCGGCAATGTTTTTAATTCAGTTAGACGACATTTTACAAACCACCGCATGTTATGAAAACAAATTGTAAAATTCGGCAATGCTTTAGAGAGAATGTAGTAAGGAACCGCAAGAAGTTTATGGGTATCAAATGTGCACGCGTTTTAAAGGATATCTGAGAAGTAATAGGTTACAAGAGAAACCTTCCTGTGATTATAATTCAGTTTTAAATAATGTTTAGGTTAACTTATGATGACATTGTAAAAACAATGTCATTTAACAAAATGTTTTAAACAAAAATGTTAAAAACGATTTTGAGGTATTGTGTTTATTTCTCACAACCAAAGTCATAGATATCCACCAAAAATACATTAATGGACTAATCAAACGGAATTTCGCTTACTAAAATTTGTTGAATTAGTTCGAATTAAATTTTTTTTATTGGAATAGAACACTTTTCAGCCAAGGATCCTCATAATTTAAGGCTTGAAAAAATTACAATCCAACAAAAAGCTTTTACTTTTAGAAGTGCTGAATTTTAGTAAAAAATCAATAGTTTACTGTACATTTGTTAACCACAACTTTGAGAATCGTCGGTAAGATCGTTTGTTTTGAGACTGTTTCAACCAGATTGTTTATAAGAAACATTTTAGAATTAAGTAACTGATCTATAAGGTATAGTCCAAAAGTAAGGCACACATTTTTATTGGAACTGCTCGAAAGTTGCTAAAGGTTTTAGCAGGCGACTTTGATCTAAATAGCCATCACAAATGAATGTTTACAGGAACAGTGTTGTTTTTGTTTTGCAATAGCAGAACAGAAAACCTGAACAGGTGAGAATATACATACTACAATAAACCAGGTTCCAATAACCAACCAGACAACAGGGCTCATATAGTCACACAATTCCACCAAAACAGGGGACTACCATTGCTTCAAACAACCTCCCAATCCTCTGTCAAAATAACCATTTTGTTTCGAGATTATGTCGATTTTTTTTTTCCGGTCATTGGTGACCGGAGCATTTCCGGGAAGTGTCCTATAGTCAAGGTTCGAGGTTCATCCAGTCTCTAAAACATCATCTAAAGGATCACAAAAAGGTTATAAAAGGGGTTTGAGTTCTGGCGACTATACTTAGATGGAGACTGTACAGAAAAATTATTTTGGGGTTACGCTTGAATTTGAGCAAATAAATCATGAGAATTTTTTACCTATTACTTTTGGACTGCCCTTTTTACAACAATCATCTCAATAGAATAAAACTTTCAAGTGTTCAATCGTTTTGAAGTAATATAAAATAAAATATATTTACTTCTCTAAAAAACAAAAACTACTCAGATAAAATCTATATAAAATATAGAAGCTAACCACTAATATATTGCAAATTACATCAGAGGTGGGCATTATCTCAAAATTATTAATTTAACTTAACTTAATAACTGGTTATTTCAAATAATCTTGCGCGTTTGTGACATTCTAGCTTACGGTAACGCGGACTGTGGAACACTAGAGGGAACAGGAAGTAGCAGCTATCGATCAACAACGAGCTTTTAAATTGTTTAAAGCTCTTACAACTTGGCTTTTCAGAAGGTTAATTGAAAGTAGTTTGAGCTTACGAAAACCTGTCAAAGGTTCGGAGAATTGTGTGTACTGAGATGAGATCCAATCGCGTCTCCAGTTACCCACCGTACGGAAATGGTTCGCATCCTTCCGTTAAAATAACTTTCTGGAATTAATTTTTTTATCCCATTATTTTTCCCACCTCTGATTTAGAATCACAAAAGATATCTTTGGTATCACTGATGAGCTGCTGAGAGGGATTTTAAGTTTTTATGCATTTTTTTTAAACATCCTCTCACATAGGGCTGACTTTTCTATTAAAAGCAATTTACCAGGAAAAGTCATTTTAGATGGGTCCTTTAGTTACATTTCTTGATTTTGTTTTCAGGGGACTTCTTGAGTGATTTCTTGGGTTGTTCCTTTCGGTTAATTATACATAAAGTCTAATCAAAATTAAAAAAAAAAGTCCTTGCAATATTTGATTGTGCACAAAATAATAATAATAATAATAATAATAATAATAATAATAATAATAATAAAAGGCTATACTGGTAAAAAAAAAAGTTTTCGAATTGCTAAGAATGTCGGTTTTTAAACTTTGGTGGACACGGCAAAGCAGAGATGAAATTATTTAATTTATTAGTTACATGTAAATACTATTGGTATAACTGAATATTGAAATGAAGTTTTGAAATAATTTATTTCTTCGTAGTTATATCAAATATGATAAAAGAATTACGTTCGTTTACATTACTTCGTTATTTTATAACAAAGAATAAATTTGGTATACTTTTATTACAAGCAGCCTCCATTTTGAATCCCAATTGCACTTTTAGATATCCTGAGTGAAATGACCGCTTAAAATTGGACCAAAAACCGTTGGAGCTTTGCAACATACGGTATTGTTCCTTACTTAGGATAAATAAGGATAAATATTTGAGAATAATGCCCACCTCTGCTTTAAAGGTAAATTTGGCTGCTTTAAAAAACCAGTAGAACTAAAATTTCAATTTGAAATCTTCTAAAAAAATATAAAAAAAACGCATAGAATTAGAAAAACTTATCTAAAAAGATCTTAAACACAATTAAGAAATTTAAAAAAAAAAAAAACCTGAATATATAATACATAAAACCACAGCGCATATTTTTTGTTTTTTGAATTGAATTGAATTCTATACAAAACTAAAGCCAAATCATTGATGAGATTTTTTATTGGCTTTGTTATAAAAAATAAAATTGAACATTCTTTAAAAAAATAAAAAATAATACAAATAATAATGATAATACAGTATAAAATAAAAACACTACGATCTTATAATTCAATGATCTAAAGAAAAACAATTCTGAAAATAAGAAATAATTTTAATTGAAGATAAAAATAAAAACAACTCTTGAAACTTAAAAAAAAGCTTTTAAGGAACATGATAAATTTTTGAAGAATATAACCTAAATAAAAAATGCTTAAGTAGAGTCTTCATTGAAAACGTACTTATTAAAGATTTTTGGCCTTGTGCAAGCCATCAAAATGTGCCTATATTTTATTTCTAATACTGTATTTTTTTTTTTTGATCGAGGGGAAGGGAGATTTGTACTAAAGTATTTGATCTTTTAAGCATTAGACCATGGTTTTGCAAGCTGGGATTGCTGATTAGTATGGGTGAATGCTGTTGCCAAATGGAGGTGTGAAATAGAGAATATAAAGAAATGACACAATTTTCTAATGGCCACGCTTGAGACATTGAACTGGCTGGCGGCTGTAGTTTTAATCTAGTATTTTGATGACCAAAATAAGACCCAGGTCTAGTGCCACTATTTCGGCTTGTATTATTTCCGTTGGGAGGGATTAATTAACTCAAAAGCCCTGTGCAGATTTGACATTAGGGAAATATTGAGACCAGAGTTAATACAGCAAAAACTACTGAAGGGGAAAATTCTAATGATATGGGGAGATATCTCCTTCTACAATTATAAGATTTGCAATAATAACCTTTTTTGGCCTTTTTTACCTGAGGGAGAGTGTTCACCGATCACCGCAACTAGGTCTTTAGATCAGCATCAATGAAACACACGGAAGGTTTCGAGTTTTTTTTCCTCAAAATTATTGCAGGTTCTGTAAACTAAAATGTTTTAACGCAGCCACAATAGGCACTTAAAACATTTACATGTATATATATTATAAATATATATTAAAAAAAACAAAATTATGACAGAGAACAAAATGCTATGCAATTAGGACTCCACTGATAAATAAAATGATACTAAACCATTTAACATAAAGGAAAAAAACCTATTGAAATTAACGTAAAGAAAAAAACCTATTGACATTAATTATAACAATATCACTTTTTCATTAGTACACTGATTAAGATTCAGTAGCGCAAAATTAATGCCTCATTTTATGTAACTTTAATATCTTTCCAAGACGCTGTTTGGCTGTGTACAACTTCTTTCTCGAACGAGAGGCTGCAACAGAGAATGATTGTAAATATAAATACAGTTTTATGGATTTAAGTAATAATTTTTTTAATTTTCTGAAATGGGGCTTGTTGCCACTAGTACAAATTATTTTATAAACCTTAACTTAAGAAAAGACAGCCAATTCATAAATTGATATATTTAACACACAGAAGGATAAAAATAATAATAATAATTCAATTTTAATGATACTCCTTTTATTTTGTCTACGTCGACCTTCAAGCTTGTAGTGCTAACAGTTTTACCTCGTATGTGCCCAAGGAGTTAAAGGAAATTGTTATCAGTTTGTGATGGAGTACAGTGGTTTAGCAAATAATGAATACCTTACATAAAAATTAATATGCCCATATAAAAATATGTGAACAGATACAGCGCTGATAATTTAGTTGGCAGAAAGAACAGGTATATAAGAACACAGAATACTCTTTGTATTGTTTCTTCGATGTAAAAGAAGCACTTAATAAAGTAAAGTATAAAGCATCTGATAACAAGGAATACCCTTTGGATTGTTTCTTCGATGTAAAAGAAGCATTAATAAAGTATAAAAATATCTAGAAGTTTCGCACTAAAAGGTTGTAAATCATATAATGAGATGAATAATTAACCTTTTCAAAATTGCATTAGTTTACTCGAGATTAGGACGTTCTGCATAGCCGAGTTTGAAGTATTAGGCAGAAAAGGTTTTCCTCAGGAACGAAGCTTGTACCTTGCATCTATCTAGTGGTGGATGGGTTGCTATATCTACTAAATGAGAAGGAATGATACACGCAAGTGTACTCTGATGTTAGAGTGGTCATCTTGAGAGGATAACACCTTGGTTAATTGTGTGAATCAATACAAGTAAAATAATAAGTAATCGTAATTCAGAAAAACTCAGCTTTGTACGGCATCACTTGTGTTTACTTATTTAGACAGAGCATAGAAATGATCTTTCTTCTGGTCACTTTATGAATCATCTTCAGGTCTAACATCACTATTTTGATAAATTTTGAATTTTATTTTTGTTTTGTGGAGATTATAAAAACTATGTGATTTTCTAAGATTCCAGTGTCAAAAATACGATTTCCCCAAGTATTAGTATTCGATTTACCTTTAGGTGACTGCGTAGATGTCCTAGGTTGGTTAGGAGGTGCCTTTGCTGGTTTGTCTATGGCTAGTGGCATTTCAGGTACTGCCTGCAAGTGTAACATACAATTATTATTTATTTACAATACGGACAGTCACCTAGTTGCTATGAAATGATTAATAAATATAATATATAATATAAAATTAGATAAGTCCGATTTTTTTTAAACGAAGATTTCTTATGGCGACTATAGTACAACCAAAAATAAACTGCCCTAATAAGAAAATGACGCAAGGCATTACTTCCCCCACTCAAAATCGAAGAACCAGCAATTAAATAACAGCACATATTACCCAACTGACTTTCTGTATATTGTGAATTACAAAACTGCTTATTAAATATTAAAAAACTAAGCTGTTCAAAAAGTTTCAGGGCAGTTTGCGAAATTCGCGTGACGAGTGTTAGTGCTTTAAATGTCGGTTAAATGGCATTTGTAAACTTGAAATCCCATGAATTAATTCCCGTTATGCTGATATTAATGTATATTTTCGAGACCAATTCATAAATATATCCTATCTACTTCAGTTTTGGGTTATTCCACGGCAAATTTTAATTATGAACATTCTCATCGAGCAGCATTTTTTAAACTAGGTAAAACTGTTATTGAAAATTTTTGAAATGTTAGGAATGTCTAATGGGGAAAGTGTTTTGAGTAAGATTCCGTTTTAAGGGAGGTCAGGAGGCCTGAGAAAATAAAAAAAGATCAACAACGAACAGGCGAGGTCTCTTCTCATGTCTTCTAATCGACGATTAGCAAAAAGTGAAACTTGATGGTTTTTTTCACTATATTTTAAGTGACACACTGGGAAGGTCAACGCTTCTGTTCACTCGGCTATCAAAATTCGTGAGTTTTGAGCAAAAAGTTCAATTCCTATTCTCCTACACCAGTTATTCACCCTTAGCCCTCCCGATTATTTTTTCTGTTCCCAAAATTAAGTCAAAATTGAAAGGAAAGCGACTTTTTCCCTTTACTACATTGCCAGTTCAGTATATAGAACGTTGGTAACAATGCGTAATATTAATAAGAAATAAATATGTAACTAAAATTCCTAATTGGAGAAAATACGTGAATGGCAATAGATTCTTCATTTTTTGCGAGTTCCTGGTTACAATAATTTTCATTAATTAAATTGTGTATTCCACTACAAACGTGTTGGTCTCTCACTTTTATATCTCACAATTTCCATCACACTTCAATAATGCATATTGTGAGTGTTCACCTGCATTTAACAAAAAAAAATAGGTGACTTTTAAGAAACATCTTGCATAAAGAAAATAGTAGAACTAGTTACCGGGGTATTGACGAGTTTTGCTGCGGCAGCTTCAAGCACCTTGCCAAACGATCGTTTCTGGGTGCCTTGTCTGGAAGGACGATCGCGTTTGGGGTGCACGTTGGCTACCTTAGACTTCGGATTCCAAGATTTATCCCGCTGGCCAGCTTCTCCTTCATTATCAAGTGAAGATTCTTCTAGTGATAAATAAACTGTTAACATAAAAAACAGCAAAGTAATTTCAGCAGTATAAGGTAAAAATTTTTACTGGTGAAAAACTGACTGTTTAACTAATAATAAAGTTCCCTGGCCTTAAAAATTCATCGACAACGTCGAATGTCGGCGCACCTTGGACTTTGTGTTTTATACTCGTTATACAAACAGCTAATCGTGAAGGATTTGTTTTAAAAATCTGTCTTACAATATATTAAATATTACTTCACTACAAAAAAAGTATAGAGCTGCTGAAGCTCTATGTACAGCTGACGCTTGCTATGTGTGAAACCGAAAAAAATGTTCAGGGCAACTATGTTTTGACATTTATGCGGAAAGCTGTTGGATCAAACCTACCAGTTGTGTAATAGTACACTTGCTGCAAAACTGGCAGTGCAAAAAGGCATCGTAAGTGGCCATCCCCTTACTATGGTAAAGATCAGAAAAGCATCTTTGGAGCATGAACTTATCACTTTCCACCACAACAGTGGATGCTTGCTAACTTCTCTTTAGAAAATCCATCAGAAACGAGCGTCTACAAAAGAACAGTGCCTTCATGGTCACCACTATTTATTACCAACAGCAGGAGCAGGAGTTGGTGTAGTGGTTATGAAGCGAGGATTTATACGTGACTCCAATCCCGCGTGTAGCTGTATTTTATTTATTAGAAAAACTATTAACAGTGAAATGCGTGCTGCTACCATCTCCGTCCAGGACACCTTATTTGGTGTTAAACGTTTTTGGACGTTAACCTCTGCCTGAAAAGAATAGACGATAAACTTTCTTTAGATAAGATTACTAGCACAGTAGTAGGACGGTTCAAAGATGAGAAAAGAAGAGAAGAAAAGAACTTAAAAAACAAAAAAAAAAGATAGAATGAACTTTTATCACCAAAAACTGTTGTACATAGAAATTGTACATATTTCAGAAACTGGTGTAGCGATATCCAGATTTGATCAAAATCTAACAAGTATTATTAGTACTCGTTGATAGGTTACAATAAGGAATGTGTTTCATGGCATGAGTCATACTGAGCGCAGTTTTGAAACATTTAATACGACTTGAAATCATGGATGGCTCTATTTTCCTAAAATATCATACAAAGTTATTTAAAAAAGTCAGTCTATTAGAACTGTAAAGTCAAATCTAATTGTGTATTCCATTAGGGATTTAAAAAAGTAAGGGTTGGCAATCTTATACCTTAATTGCCTTCAGTTTCAAACCAAAATGGAATTTTTATTAAGCATTTCGGTATCAGCTGGGTCACTAATATATGGGTTATAAACAAAAAAGAGATTGGACAGAAGATCTGGAGACCAGATTCTGGGCAAAATCCTTTGGGGAGGGGGGTCCGATACTGTTTTGGGCACACCATAATTTATGTAGCTTTTTACGGATAAAATTTGTATCTTGCTTACCTAATATAAAAAACAAAATTAGTTCAATTAATATCCATCCCGTAGATAATGACTGCAACTTATGTTACAATCTAATTTGAAGATACTTTATACTTACTATAATCTTCATCCTGATGTATACTTCTAGAAATATCATCGTCAGAACTAGGAACGGCTCTTGTGGACTTCGCCGGAGTTAATGGTTCGGTGTCAACCTCTACCTCAATATTACTAGAAAAAAATTAGGTACATTTATCTTTTTAACAATAATAGAAAAGGGCGACAAAAGCCTCTGAATTTTACTTTTTGTCTCATAAAGTGCAACTATAATTGTAATAAATAAATAAGCAGCTCTGAATTATTTGGAGACATACTTGTTTTAGACTTTTGATACTATTGCACTTGGTTTTGTGCAATGAGCCGCAAAAGTAACAATTTAGATAATAATGTTACTGAATACAAGAGTAGCATTGTTATATATGGGTTATAAACAAAAAAGAGATTGGACAGAAGATCTGGAGACCAGATTCTGGGCATAATCCTTTGGGGGGGGGGTCCGATACTGTTTTGGGCACACCATAATTTATGTAGCTTTTTACGGATAAAATTTGTATCTTGCTTACCTAATTTCTAAGTCGGTATGGCCATCATGTTTTTGATTAACTTCACTAACGCCCTCAGGAGTCGCTGTAAACACAAGGAAGCAGTGATAATATTCTATTACTCAGTAACTAGTAAATGTTCAATTTGCTAAGAAATCCAAAAAATCCATACTAGAAAGAGCCACTGAGAATGAATGAAGTCGCTATTCCCGTTCACCTATGTTATTAAAACTAGGAGTTCTAACATTGCCTACCTAAGAATGTTAGCAATAACATAATACCAATAAGGAGACAGATGTAGGCATTGCACTCATGTGGCCTTTAAGGCTAAAGCCCCTCTTTAATTTCTCTCTTAAAATTTTCAATTATCAGTTAGGTTCAATTATTATCTTATTCAACATGAATATGAGTTGAAACCTTAATTTTAATAATTATAACGATCATACGAATATTTGTTAGAAGTAACATACTGTGCTTACTTATACTATTGGCAGTGGCGTGGTTCTGTGGGCTAGACGTGGACGGACGATCGGAATAAAATCTAGTTGATATCTGCTCGGCTTCCTCATCCACAAAGTCGTATACACTTTCATCTCTGAAATTAAAGCAAAGAAATCGTAATCGACATGTCTAAAAGTAATCGCATGAAACGATAAAAATAAAAAGAGATAAAACAGAAAATACTTAGTGGTGGCTTAAATACCGATTATTCGAGCACGTAAAACAGGGAGCAAATTAATACTTTACTATTAACATTTTTTCTAAAAAAAATAAAAAATAGGTACACGCGGAATTTTTACTGGGTTTCCACTCTTCACAACCACTTTGTGCATCATATATTCCAAGTCCTCTTTATCTTGGGCTAATATAACTTCTCAACTGCCACTGCATCTGCAAACTTCTTAAATTATTTGCAGATGATTGCAGAGGTAAGTTGTTACAGATCAACTCAAGAAATTCTTCCCGATCCAAAATCATTAAAATTTCCTCCAATAACGTTTCCCTGTCTAACACTGTCTATTATTTCTATCCATGTCTAATGCTAACAAACATAGTTCCAGACTAATAAATGGTTATCATAGTTCTAGGTCAATGGAATAGCATAGAATATTTTTAGCTGATTCTAGTTTAATGGTATAAAACATCGATGCCCACATTTCGAATACATAAAATTATATAACATTGTAAAACTCCATACGATTATACGGTGTAATATCAGATTATACATACCTCGAAATTTGATTTTTGATTAAAGTTTTCGTCAAAACTACTTTAAGTTCACCGCACTTAATTCTCTTCCAATTACCGTAGTTGGGAGACCTAGCACCTTTAGCAGCATCCCTGCTGCAGCCAGGACTTCCCTCGGCTTTCAAATCCTCGTTAGATGTTCTTGATGTGAACATGTCTAGTCTAGCTTCACCTTCTTGCTCTAGGTTGCCATATTCTTTCTTGACCAATTTATTCTAAAAAATGTGATTTGACACAGCCAAATTAAATTTTAAAGGTTTATTATGCTGTTTTCATAATTTAAATATAGGTGATTTATATCTAATTAGATTCCTCATTTTCAGGTGGCGTCCTTTGTCTTCAATTTTTAGAAGCTTGTTTGAGAAGTTTAGGAACTAAATGAAATTGAACTCCCTTGTTTGAGAAGTTTAGGAACTAAATGAAATTGAACTCCAAGTTTCTTCGAGAATCCCTCAGAAAATAATTTTTCCAGAAACACACACACACACACACACACACAAATACTAGGAGTGACTAGTTAGCGTAAAAATCTGAAAATCTGGTTCAAACTCGAACGGCGTTTTTTAAATACAATTCTTAAACGACTAACTGAGAAATTTTCATCGAAGTTCGAACTGTAACTAAAATTCAGTTGGCTTCAATTCACTGCAATGGAAGAATTCTCTTAAGATAGAAACATAAGTTTCTAAAAGACACAGAACCTCTCTACAATGATTTTCTCTGATTACATTTTTTTACGATTTTCTAAAGATTTTGAGTTTTGACCAAAAATGCATTCTTACATACAATACACAAGTTTCAAAAGCACTATTTTGTTAGCGTTTTAGGCAAAAACTTGAAGTTACTCCTCCCCTAGAAGCCATTAAAATGAATTTTTCCGAAAAAAATGTTTAAAATTAAAGGAACACTAGGATAGCAATTGAACTTTCCAACTGCCTCAGAACTCCAGTAAAATTATTTCCCCTGCTTAAATGTTTCTTATAAAATGATCGTGCGGTATGAAATATATATATGTGTAGCGGTATACGATGCTTAAAGTAAATTGTCAAACCGTTCATATTTCATATTCAGAGAAACATCAAAATATAAATTTGCACGATTGCAATACTTTTCAAAATGTCCTCTTATATACGAAATTATAAAAAAGCAAAGGGGAGCGAGCGTTTTTCTACCTACGAGTTTCCCAGGTTAATTTCATTTTTGAAATGAGTTGTATGATGCTAGGGGGACGAAGCGAATGTCAGCAGCCTATGGTTCGAAAAAGACCAGTATATTAAGCAAACCCTACTTGCTATCCGATGAAATTTCATATGATTTTTTTCTCAGAAATCCTGTACTACAAGGGATAAAAATCGACATCTGACCGCACTTAAGAGAGATGTGTATCGGGATTTGCACTTACCTGAGAATCACACCCACTAAAGAAATCAAATTTTTCTCGAAAAAAATTTAAATAAAGAGGCCTGTAAGGATGTATTTAGTGCAAAAAATCAAGTTCTAGTGATTTTTTCTATTTTAGGGGACTTAGAAAATTAAAATAAAACTTTCTCTGATTTGGAGAAAATAAAAACCATAATAAATCTAAATGTTGAGAATTGTGACTCTAACTTTTATAATGTTTCTGTTGTCACACTATTAGTTATCAGAATATAACCACCAAAACTATTGATTTAATCTCAGGATACTTGCCTTTTTTAGGTCACTAAAATCTATTATATAATCATCAAAAGCAGGCTTTCTTTTAATCCTTTTTGATTCTCGTTCAGGCTTTGGAGGATTTGCCTGAAGTAATAATCTTTCTGCTCGTCTAATCTCTTTTGACAGGTCTCGGAACAGTTCGGGTGGATTGTGAACCTTCAGTTTCGTAACCTAATCACAAATAAAAATTTATCAGTTTTCTTAAATATATGACGTGAAAAATGTTATTTGAAAGAAATTTTGGCATTTAGAGCACTTCGTTAATGCGTAGAAACTTTTGTTTACATTGAAGGTTAGTGCTTTTAACCTGTCGGTAAATTCACTTCTATGCTGCCTCCCAAAACTTGTTGCCCTGTTTAAATGTACGAGTTGCTCCATTAGTTAAAAATGTTAGTACAGCTTTTAAGTTTTAAGAAATAAAAAAAAATTAAGTGTAATTTTTGAAAAAATTGCGGAAAACTAAAAAATTATTTAGCAGTCAACCAACTTTCTGCGAATTTTAAATTTAGTCATTATTATTATTACTAGGGTAAGCCAAATGAAAATTGTAGGTAAAAAACAATTCAAGTGTCACACCTTTAGATCTCACAATAACTAATTTTCTCATTAGCCAAAGATTAATGTATGCATTCGATTCTGATAAATACGGTAAGTATACAAGTGTCAGCAAGATGATACTATAAGATAGATACGCCTACGTAGCTTTTAGCCATTACATACTTGTGCTGACCACCAAACGATGTTTTGGAATTAGAAATTCGTACACTTTGTAAGAAAAGAAAAACTTATATTGAGCATGGCGTAGTTTATTTTGAACAGTGATACACGGTTCTAAAACTTTTGCCCAATTAATAATGCTTACTAACCTCATATTTTAAGCACGGGAATACAAGAAGTGCCTACCTTGGCGCAATCTTTGATACAACACTCATCAACACAAAATTTTAACAAGCATACACTCGACTGAAACAGTTATACCCATTTATTAATTATTATTAATAATTTTATTTTAATAATTATTTTAATTATTTATTATTTATTAGAGAAACACAAACACTTCTGCACTATACTGCTCTACAAGACGCTCCATAGACCTCTTTTGACATCCAGCCTGTCCAGTCTGGATTACAGCTAGCAACACACTGACGAAAAGACCTGCAGACTTTTCCAAAATAAAGTACTACGAATAGCTACTGAACGCCTCCATGGTTTACTGGAACCCACAAATACACAGAGAACTCGACAATCAAGCCATTCACATTCATATGACCAAAATAACAGACCACTTCTTCCTCCCCCTTCACACCCTGTCTTTCACATCTCATTATCACCTTGGCGAGCCTACAGCAACAAGAGGACTGAAACGAAGGCTGTGTCAAGATCTATGAAGAACTGAACTCCATTAGGATATGTAACACTATGTCTAAAGCTTTTAGTGAGCTGGCCCGTATTTAATTTGTAAATATAAATAATAATAAAAAAAGTATGGGAATTAGGTACATACATTTCAATAAAATGGCACTTTAGAGGAATAACTTTCCTCTTCCCCAGAATCCTCATAATGACTATTTTGCGGTTAGAGGCGCGACCCGCAAAACTCAAGTATGGTGCAGGGTTCAATTCCCGGCCTTGGTCTTGAATTTTATTTGATGTTATTATGAGAAATATAAGTAAAGTACTTTAGCTATCCGCCTACGCTCTCGACATGTGATCGGTAATTGGACTTGAAGCCCGCCTTAATAATAAGTATTACTTTACTGTTGTGGTATATATATGTTTAAATAAAATCGTGCGTATAACAGTGAAAATTAGATTTAGTGAAGTGGCACTTCCCAAATGGCGGGCATGATCTAAATAAATCTTCGCGAAGCTTTTATATTAAAGTTCTGCCACTAGTTAAACTTGATATTATTTTGAACTTGAAAGGGAAACAGATTTCCAAAATGGACAATGGAGTAATACACACCGAAGTTTCCCTTAACCAAATCCTTAGCGTAGCCAGCAGCGTCTTCAAACCTCTGACCAAATACAACGGCGGCGGTACGCCTGTATTTATGTATTCTGATAATTCTGTGCAGAGACCTCTGGCCGCAAACCAGTGCAAATCCCGAAAATATGGATACTTAAGCGTACTCGGCATCTTATTCCTCACTTCCATCTTGTAGATCCTAAACAGATAAGAAGAATGCCAGATTATATTAACCACCTCTCCACTGTTTAAAATCTTATTTGTTCCTCACTTGTTTACAATTTGTTATAAACCCTCCCTCAACTTTCGCATACTACAATTTATAAATTTCTAGGCGGATGCCTTACTTAAGACATAGAATCTAGTTAACAAATGGCTCCTATCCAACTCGACAGAAAACTATATTAAATTATAAATTTAAACTTTTTAAAGGTTTAGTTGACTTAGCAACCAGTAATATATGAGCTGTTATTTTTGAAAGTGGTATAAGTCCAATTTTTAAAAAAATGAGTTAATGGTACTTTCAGTAAGATATAGACACATTCTTTCCATATTTATTATCATACATTCAATGGAGTACGATTTTTTTTATAAAGTCAACAAAAGAATTTTGACAATAAAATGTTATCACAAAAATATTTTTTTTACAAGTGGAATAAGTCCATTTCTAATAATTATAATTAAAACAACTTTCTTATTGCAATTATTTTTGATTATTGCTACTTCAGCGTACGCTGCTCGTTAGCAGATATTATGCTAACTGTAAAAGAAAAATAAGTTTAAAATATCCTTTTTTTGCTTTAAAGATCCTAACGAAGTAATTTCATTTTTATATTTTTAATATAACTGAAATTAAAAAAAAAAAATTTGGTTATTCGTGTATTTAAATGTCTTCATTTTAATTATTACTTTTTACATAAAAACCCACTTCGGTAAAGCTATACTGTCTATAAAAATATGGACTTAAATTTACTCCTGTTTTTATTTCTTGTAATATGTTATTTTGAAAGTGGTATAAGTCCATTTGGAGCTGAAAAAATCGTTTATTTTGTAAAGAATTGTAATAATTATTTCATAATACAATTTAAAAGGTGTATAGTGTTAATAACATCACTTGAATAGATTAAGGTTTACGAATATTTTTAAATTAATTCAAATGCAAAACCTTAAATATCTTGATACATGGAAAAATGGACTATACCACTTTCAAAAATAACAGCTCATATGTGGTAGTGATTAAAGAAGGGACTGGAATTAGCCTGAGTACATTGTCTGGCAGCACGCCTAATCTTCAGCAGTCAACTTGTAGTAACTAAAACTTACATCTCATCCGTAAGTCCACCACTACCCCAAAGATCAACTTTCATTAAAAATGTTCCTAATAAATATAGTTTATTATGCAGGAGCCATTTTCGAGAAAACAATAGTAATAATTAAACAAAGAGGGAACGGTTGGCTAAATGGCTAGCGAACTGGATTCCCACGAGAAAATTCCTGGTTCAAATCCAGCTAACGGCCCTTAGATTTTCTCTTTCTAGGATGTTCTTAAAACCTGAGTGGTACATTTTAAAACTGTATTTAAAGTTGCTGTTTCCTGAGGACCCCATCCCAATTCAATTTTCCAGAAAAATGTTTCAAACCAAAATGATACGCGCAGCAACCTCACAGATAAAATTCGATAGGTAAAATCTGATCTTCTACTTCCTCGTATGCTCTCCGGATAACTTCTCCTGAGATCAACAGAGATGTTATGAGAACTTGAGCCATAGCTGCGATTGAGATAATCTCAATCTCACACCCTTACATCTTCCTGAGGTGGGCCAAGAGAATCACTCACGGCAGGAGATGTTAGGAGGGAAGGAAGGGAGCGGAACGTACGACGCTAGGAAGTAAGACATCACAAACTGATGTTTTCCCTCTGTTCCCACCTTAGCCAAATCTTCATTTCACTAGATGCCTTCTATTCTGGCGTATCTCGTTATATCCAGGTCAGATTCACGTTAATCCGAACAAGAACATTGAGTTTTCTCCCACAATCATTCTCTAATTGCAGCTCTGCTGACTTCTTTTTTACTAGTTGTAACAAGAAATATCAATTTACTAAAAAAAAAAAAAAAAAAAAAATAAATGAAATAATTACTCCAGATGTCTGGGAATACTGAATGAGTGCAGAAAGTTGCCTCCGTACACCAGGGAATCGTCCATAGTAAGTACCGCATGAATCCAGCCCGTCGGTAGGAAAAGGGTCATGTTCTCCGACAGAATACATTTATAGCACTCATCCACCTGCAACATATAAGACTCGTAAGATACGAACAATAATACATAATTTACACACTTGTATAATGCTCCTACAAATTTTGCCCTCTAATATTTAGGTGTTGGATCTTTACAATGTACTACTGAAGCTCTTTAGAGAAAAGCTTAATGTCGTTAAGTTTCCCTTAACATTACATAAGTGGTAAATGCACACACTTCTGAAAAGGGGTTCGGTTCGAGCAAGGTTAAAGTTCCTCTTGATATTATTATAGTTGGTAGCCTGTACATAGCGAGCCACTCAGAGTAGGGCTTGATGTTCCATTTTCCTAAAAACCTTCCTCAAAATATCAATTTTATTGAATATTAGCTTTATTAAATAAAAATGTTTCAAATGAAAATGTCACTTAAAGAAATTTAAAGAAAATATTAAAAGTAATTTTCAAGATAAAATGAAATTTTTAGCCAAAACCTTAGTATTGGAACAGAATACCAAAGCTTGACTTCCTCTGATGTTTCATTTTTCCCGGTCATTTAGTATTTACTAAAAAAAACTCATTTCGAACATGTTTGTACATGATCACGTTACTTTCTCGTACCAATAAATGGAGAAATATGACGGATAGTTTACCTGGTCTGCAAAAAATGTAAGCAACCTGTCCTTGGATTCGGACCAAGTCCAATAAAGGGACATATTTGCCTCAGTGGGACGTATAATGTAGAATTCCTTCTTGCCCTGTCAATACATACTTTGTAAGTAAATGATAAAATAGAATCAATGTATAATTTTTCTGAACTTAAAACAGAAAGAAAAGAAAACAGAAAATACAAATTTATTTACCTTCACCACATGGTACCAAACTGAAGTTCCACTGAAGTCTATGTGGAAATCAGTGTAGGAATCTTTGGCACTTATTAAGCAATATTTTTCTACACTTTTTGGCATCGCAGGATGATATCCAACTTTAGGCTCATTCCAGAATCTCTTCGACCAGTCCAACTTTCTGGCCAGTTCTGGTGGCTCAATGTATTCACCTAGTCTGAACATAAACAAATACGGCGTTTAAGGTAAAAGGCATGTAAATAATACATAACCTTGTCGCTAGATGAAACAATACAAGTGATAAATTAAACATAACCGTGAACTCTCTAACGTGAAAGTCAAATTTATGCTGCCATTATTATATTTAATCTATTTATTTGTGTCCTTTTCGGAAAGTATTTTCATTCAGTTTTAAACTTGCGACGCATTCTGTTTAACTCCATCACTTATGATCTATAAACTGCAAATTTCTCGATGAATTTCTGCGCTCTATGTACTTGAGTGAAAGAAAAGTTGTCATTGATACCTGTACTTGCCTCACAAAGCAAGCGAGAGTTTTTAGTGCAACAACCAATTTTAACACAACTCCGAAAGCTCTTACAACATCCAGCCAGGTGCGCTTAAGTTCTCACTCAAGGAGATACTTTTTGATCGGCTCTCGTATGTCAACATCCTCCCTCAAGGCTTCAGGTAATTTTAGGGCAAAATTGGCTCAAACTACAGTGATTTGTTCCTTTAACTCTATCTTATCTTACTGTAAGATGAACTCAATCTTCAACAACCGAAACACGTAGCACTTTTATCCTAAAGCTTAAGTTATCCACTTCCTTTCCGCTTCAAATAGTTTTAGCCTGTAGTCTGTTTCATCACAATAAAGCAGTTTTTATTTCTTGCTACCATTACTCTTTCATAGATTCTTTAATTTTATTTTGTTTTGTTTTTCGCTATCTTTCATTGCGCCCTTGCTATCAACTTATTCCTCATTACACTCATTATGCAGTTTTATTGCTTTTAATTTTTTAAATTCCCAATTTTCTGGCTTTTAAATTTAATTATTATACATTATTAGATACATGCCTGACGTTTCTGCTCTACCTTTCTCTTGAAAGCAACGTTACAACATGTGCATATACTAAAAAGCAAATACTTTTACTCACTTCTTTATCTTCTAAAGAAATCAATGCTTTAGATAATGATAACAAAGCATACATGCGTATGTAACAATCAGATAGGCAAGATAACTGGAACAATTGTTCTCGCAGAAATAACTTGATGTATAAAAAGCAGCCTTCGATTTTAAAGTTAATAACGCTCTAGATTTGAACTTTTTAAAGAGAGGATCTCGTCCATACTTATTATAGATTGAAAAGTTTATACTCGTGAACCTTCTACTATTTATAAGGATAAAATTCCTGACTTTTAAGTTGAGGGGTTCTTCAGGGTTGCCTTCTTAGTTCCACATTGTTATGGTTTTTCCTGGACGATCGATTCCTCTTTGATTCTAGAAGACGGAGTTCAAAAAGATGGGGTTTTTAAGAAGATCTTAACGTAGGCAGACGATGCATTGTTTAGCTAATAATCTTACAATTCTTATTATTATTGTTTTCATTTTTTAAATTTTGGAATCAGACTGGGATCTATGGAGTCCATTTTTATTCCTGTATTAAAATCGAATAAAAAACGATTGGATTTTGGAAGGGAAAGAGACTGACTTTAAACGATGGCAATACTTTTTCTTTAAAAAAATAAATAGATAAAATATGTATACATATATATACCCAGACTGGGAACACTCGCAAGATATCATGTTCAGCGTTTTGGTCCGCTTTTTGTCATTCATCATATAATTCACGAACTTAGATAGCACCATCAAAATTTGGTCCTGTTTACCAACATCGATTACTTCGACTACTAAATCAGACCCTGAAACAAAAACAACATCACAATATAACCAACTATAGCCACTCCTGGAAATTCAAAATTTTTAGAATCTCGTGTTTCTATGGAAGGCCTAATCTTTTCTTTTTTCCCATCACAATCTGGTTCATTTTTGGTCTCTAGTGCACCAACACCAGAAAACTCTGCGGCGGATTAAGAGTTTGCCATACAAACAAGATCTGAAATAGACTTTCTTGTTTTTTGCCCAACAGTAAGTCTCTGCAATAATTTTTTATCATACTTAAATTTCCACTGCGTAATTAGTAAAAAAAAAAAAATTCTCTGATCAATTCAAGAATATTTTACATACTTTCTAAACCTTCTGTGACAGTTGGCTACAACATGCATCTGTATACTGAACCATACAGGTGAAACACGTTTATTTTTGAAATAAAATTAGTTTTAAAAGTTATTTTTATTACTTTAATTAAGTTAATTTATTCTAATATTCGTTCCATTACATCTAAACTCTACTCTATTCTACTCCGCTAGAGTACGAAACTCCTTTTTCACTGAAAAATTACCGTCCTTGGTTAATCGCAAATGAGCATTCCTACAAGAAGACTATTTTTAATTGTAAGATGAAAAACACACATGTTTTTGTTTCAATTTAGAAGTCGCTAAAAACGCACTTACCAATATGTTTCTCGATTTCTCTAAGTTCGGTAAACGGTGGCACTTTAATGCCAAGCCCTTCAGGCTCTCCAACTACTACTGGGTAGTTAAACTGTGTCTGTTCTAAATATTCAAATGTTAACTGTTCGGCTGTCAAAACTTTAACAACTTCTTCACAGCTGGAAAAAAATGTATTAATACATAAATATTAAAAAAGAAAATTATAATAATAACTTCCCAGTTCTCCAGCGCATTTTGCAGCACCTTTCTATAACCAACCATGTGGCGACTGACCCCATAAAAATGACAAATAATGTATTGTAACTTAACTTTAAACAAACACTTTACAATCTATTAACAAGTAATAATTTTTAAGGTTTTGTTACCTACTAATTTAACACTGTTACTACCAGTGTGCTACTGTTTTTAGCAGGACGTGAACAAACATAACAAAATTCAAAGTATGACAATAACAAGGAAAAAAAAACTATTAAAGACCCTACCTTTTAAATGTTCTCTTTTTAAGCTCTTCGATAAACTGAGGAGATCCAGTTTTACACTGGGTACCACTCCTTACGGAAAGACACCTCCCTGAAACGAATAGATAATTTTAAACTGACAGTCATAACGTTGATAATTTTGTTTGTCACTTTTAGACTGTATGAGCATAGATTTTATAGTACATGGTAAGGACGGCTCAAAGAGCCAATCCCTAGAGAGTCTACCGTCAGCAGAATGGGCGTTTCTTAGTCAAATTATGAGCCATTTCACATTATGAACTCTTTTCACAGTTCTCTCAAAAATAAGGTCACAAAAAAGTGGTCAAACGAAAAGGATATGGAATGGAAAGGAGTTACCAATATAGAATGTAAAACCTCCCCTTTTTGTAAGGTCCATCAGGAGTTACTGTGATATCGTCTCATCTAGCCTCAATGATATCATATCACAAACTAGTGATTGCTATGCAATTAAACCGATATGAGAGATCGTTCCTCTTTCCCTAAAATTATCTGCACAGGAGCTCTAGATGCTTCCTGAACCCGTGGCCATGTATCCAGTTTCTGCTAATGGGAGTATTGTACTTCCTTTGCACATAATTCCATGATTGAAAGCTTGTGCACGATTCTATTGACTTTAAGATTTGCCTAGTATCACTATATCGCATGATACAATAATTAATACAAGACGTGAGAATCTAGTTTTTGGTCAGCATAATTTTTATCCGTTATCATAAAAAAAGTCGGCTATTTGCACAACTCAGCAATTAGCTGCAGCTCCCTGGTATTGTTTATATACAATACCCAGAAAAATAATGAATGGGATTATTTCGTTTGAGGACCTCAAAATCACATTTGAGTATAGAACAGCATTGATATCTACATGCTTAGTAATTTTAAAGCTTCTATCTGTCAGTGTCTTATATAATTTCACAAAAATGAGTCTTTAAATATTTAAGGTTGTCAATTGGAGCGCAAATTTCTTCTTTTACGGCCTTAGAAGAAGTATGGCTCGACGATCTTTAAAAAGACCAAGGCCTCAACCTTCATTCTTTGACATTTCTACCAAAATTGCTAAACAAGATATTACATTTTGAATTTTTTTTTCAGGGTGGTGCTAATCTCTTTGTTTTAGGTGAACTGCATTGAAATGTTCGGGCTTTTAGTAGTTGTACAATGTTCACGTTATTGATTTTATTTGTCGTACACGTGCCAGTGTAGACAAAAACATAACTGAAGTCAATTTTCAGCACCAAAATGATTAAAAAATCTGCATACTTATCGTGCACTCCCTAAAACAATTCTTTAAGATTGATGCGGTCGGTTCTCTTAGTTTCACCAAAGCGTGTACGGGGCCAATGGAAGCTGCCCAACTCCACGCTAATTGTTCGAGAACTTCATCACCTACTCTGACTACTGTGTAAATTAATTTATTAAACCCAAATTTGAGATTTGATGACTTTCAGAAGGTAGCCTTAATTTTTAGTGCAGCTTGGTTGTCCGAATTTCGTATCCCACGAGATCTTTTCTCAAGTTTGCCAAAATGCAAGTTTTGATGGTTCAGATCTCTGCCTGGAATATCGTGGGATATCCAAGAGATAATTTTGTGAACACTGGACTCAGTCCATAACTCAGGTTTCCCTGTTACAGCCTTCCTCGGTTTAATTAACAGTTACATTTTTGTATACACGCATTAACATTTGAAAGCCATAAAACAAAATTATTCAAGATTCAAAGATAGAATATTAAAAAATATATACATTTTCTTACTTTTAGGAGGCATATGCTGCAAAGTTGTAATTCTATTTTCAGAGTCCATTTCTTTAATAACGTAAACAACTAAAACAAAAATGTTTGAGTAGTGGAAATAAAATATACAAAAATTATAACTGATCAATTCAGGTTCCAACTTTTCTCAAAAGTTAGCTACATTAAATTTTGTATTAATTTCTTTTTAGAAAAAAAGCTAAATAGTTGTACAAAACTTACTTTTAAAGTATAATACATATATATTATGTACTCGTACTAAATCAAATAATAATATTTTTTAGTTCCAAAATTATAAAGTTCAGTCTTTTTCATACTCCAAAAAAAAAAGAAATTTTAAACTATTAACACGTTTAGAAACAAATCAATTTAAACAAAACTCTCATAAAAAAGTTTCAAACACTTTTAGATAATATTTCTTGTAAATTTTAAACCTTATCATCCTATCACTCACAACCTAATAAAACTTTTTTAGTTTTCTGTGATTCAATTTTTTTTAGCTGGCAAAAAAAATTGTAAAGTAAATTCACTTATCTATTTTTACCTATTTTAAAAGGACTACGTAAAAATTAAATAAGCAAAGATAATTGGATGGTATTTTGTACCGGTACACAACCATAACTTTTTTTTAGCGAACTCCAATTAACTAACGTACTTAACCTGCCTTTTAATGGATAGGTTACATTCGAAGTCTTCCCATAATAATAATTACAATTTTAAGATTTTTAAGATTTATTTTAAGATTATGAAATTTAATAAAATTTAAAATCAAATTATTTGATTACTAATATTTTCATTACTTATGTACCATTTTTTTAACTTTAAACTTTTAATTCTATCTGCACAAGTATATATGGGAATCGATTAGACGGATGGGGGCCCCATTAAAACAAAAAGTCTGGTGCGAAACACTCAAACAACTTTATCTTACGTAATCCGCGTAATTAAATTTTCTTTAGAATTTATACTCTTCATTTAGGGGCTATTTTAAGTTAAATACCTATCTAGTTATAATAAGCTACTGCTACAATTGTAACGTCTCAAAATATTAAAGCAACGCTGATTAAGGAGAGTGAGGATACGTAGCACTAAAATATATTTTAAATCGCGAAACGATTTTAAATGAAATTAAACTCAGAATGTATCTCCCATAATAAGACTCAATTACTTATGCAATAGTAAGGAGATTGGACCTCTGAAAAAGATTGCTGTTAAAAGTACATTTCTTAAACAAAGTTTAGGTTGATTAAGTGAAAAGAGGTACACAAATCAGCTGGTACCTGACATTCATTCATTCTTCAGAATAAAGCTAATGCGCACGACTTAAATTTGTTTCTAAATAAGTCTTATCCTTCTTAACTGATTTTTCTTACTACTATTTTGTTTCTAAGTTCTTTAACATTCCCATTAAACATGTTTTCTTGAATCCTTACAGAAGATATCAAAAACACGTAAAAATCCATTGCACTTTTGGAAATTTTACGACTACTGATATTATTTAAATAATTTTACTGCATTATATTTTCATTAACATAAAAAGGGAGTTATTTGATTTCCATTTTATTATAAATTAAACACCAAATCAGTAACATGGCTGCTCGAGTTTTCACAGAAAAGTATTGGATCAGAAGGAAAACGCCAATTTCGGTTCAAGTTTTCTGCGACCTTCTCGACCTTACTTAATCGCCATGAACTCCTTCCTAGATTCCTTTTTGATTATCCCAACTATAACTCCAACAACTCCTCTGATAAATCATCTTTCTTACTCAGTACATAATTCCATTCTCCTCTCAAAAACCTGAGAATGAATTTCCTGAATTACTTCTAGATAGGCGGCTCTAAAAACAGCGAGAGAAAATAGGGTGCACCTTTTACGTCATCTTATTTCACTCTTGTCCCTAGTTCAAACTCAACAATGTTAATACAATATTCACGGCAGAATTAATTGCTATTATATAATGTATATCCCGTTTTAACTTCAAATGTAAATCCATATTTTAATTTTGAATCTGGAAGGCTCCGTAGTTTTAAGCGATAGTAAAAGCGTTCTACAAAAAATACAAAATCCTGGCCAAGGCCCTATGGATTCGTTAAATTTAATGCATCAGTAGCAATGGAATCTAATATGGGTTTTCTGTGTATCTAACATGAGTTTGTTAGCAATGACAAGGCGAATGCTGGACTAAATTGACTACGATAGCGAGTACTATCTATTGAGTCACTCACTCTTGAATTGAGTCCCTCCAACTTGGGAAAAATCACCATAAAAAATGTACCTCGAAAAGTGGGAAGGAAATTACTTAGTTCAAAGAAGGGTAGATTCAACATAGCTATTCAAATCTTGCATTCCCGTCAAGCATGGTTGCACAGTTACTCAAACAAGCAGGAGATTTTACACGACTATCTGCGGAATCAGGTTTAATTATAATTACTGGCCACAAGATTTTCTTAAAAATGGTATTCAAATGAGCAATCTATTGCGGATGTTAACCACCTAATCCTGGCCAAGGACAGGTATTACTTACGGAAGGGATTAACTGGTTAGAAGGCCGCATTACAGACAAAACTGACCTCTACCGGCAAAAATTACGTACCATATTTGGAAATCACAAAGGCACCTACATCTACTTGGTACAACTAAGTTAGGCGGCCTAATATTACAGTATAACCATACAGTATCACAGTAAACGCTACATTTTTCTAATTTAATACTGTTTTTCGCGTTTAACGCTCCATAGACATCATACGAATAATTACTAATTTTCATTAGTCACAAGCCCAATAAGAATAAATAATAATAATAATAATAAATTAAGAATTTATTAGAACCTTATGTTGGCCATTGGGGAAAAATAATATCTGACTTGAAGTACGAATGAAACGTTGGGTACATGCTGATTTGCAAACCTTATACTCAACTAAAATAAGTAAAGTAATCGCCCATTTCAAGCGGAGCTTAACGTCCAACAACTAATTAGGTGTTGTGGACGGGGGCGGGAGCTCATACTCTACTAGAAACAATTTTTTTCTAACAAATAAAAAATTAGTCATACGCGGGATTCGAACTGGGGATCTCCTACTTACGAAGCCAAGCTCTTGACCACTAGACCAACACCCACCTCCTTATAACTCAACTAAAGAGATTTATGTACCTTTTGTTTAGATTTTCTTTCTTTTTTTTTTTTTCGTTGGCTGTGTTGTGAACAAACAATATTTTTCACATTAAATGATACATGAATATGAGGAAAGAAAAATGGCTGATTAACTTCTATTATTGAAGGTTAGAATGTTTTATGTTAAAGCTTTGTGGTTCTAGACAGTCACGCACATATTTAACATCAAAGTCACAGATTATCCAGAACTTCATACCCGATTACTTAATATATATATATTTAATGTTTCATATAATAGTGATAAATACATATATATTCAACTAATTATCATTCTAACCTAAAAATAACCGATTAAACCTTTTTGCAGAACCTTCATAAGTCTATTCTGTAAAGTTGCACTTATATTTCATAGAATTCAGCGGTAAGATTGTAAGAAGAAACTGAATAGAAAGATAATAGTTATGGAGAGGAAGATTCAGAGATTCAAAGGTTTATTGGCATAAAAGAGTGTAACATTATAAAAAAAATTAGAAACACCTAAATGTGTTCATTACGGATTAAAAATTTAACTACAAATGTTGTATTTACTATATAAAGATTAGAATGCAGTACCATTTATCTGAAAGACATGTTCCTCAAAATAAAATTATAAACAGGTAAATAAGTAAACCAAACACACAGCAAAGGTCAACGCAAGAAAGAAATACGTTTTTTTTTTGGTTAAAAACGGGCCAAATATTGATAAAATACAATGCAACTTTAAACGATTTTATTAAAAAAAATAGCTAAAGTTATTATTAATGCTAATTAAACCACTTATTCCGCGCCTAACCTCTTTTTCTGAGAAATTTGTGAATAATGCTTTCCCATCTGAAATTTAAAAGTGACTGCTCCTGTAAATCTAACTTTTTTAAAAAAATTGTCAATTGGTAATGTATTAATTGTCTTCCTAAATAGAAAAAATATTCATATTTGTGTTTCTGAAATACTCTTTAACAAAAATAATAAATTCAAAAGACCAAATTATACTGTTTATAGAAAAGATAAACAATCAAAAGTCGCCAATGGTGGTGTAGTAACAATAATTAAAAGATAATTTCTTGACAGAATTTCTATGATTCAGAAAAATTAATACCGTAGCTATAAATTTAACATGCACTCAAAATTCTGATACTCAGCTTACTTACTTACCTCAAATTATCCGTTGGATGATCTAGGAAAAGATTTTTTTTTGTTGTATACTGTCACTAATGCTAGGATCTAAATTCAGTAAAATTATTTTTTTTGTATCGTGTAAACAAACACTAATGGCGTTTCAATAAACAACTACTCAAGTCAATACAACCTCCACATCAGTTCACTGATGTAACCAATATACTTTCCTTTTCAAGTTTTCTATATAACAGGCGACTTGTAAGATATAATAAAGATTGGTTTAAAACATTAATATAATAAAATATAAAGAGATAAAACATCAATTAAAAAAAATTCATCTGTCCCAACCAGACACACGTGATAACCGAACTGGACACAGATCACCTACCCTGACACAATAAAAATTTAATGAAACTAAGAGATGCCTACTATAGAAATTTTAATAAATTGTCGAATAACCTGGCAATATTTATAACAATAACTATGAACAGATGAACGCTGGTAAAATAATATATACTTATAGAAAAGAAGTTATTGATGAAGCTGTTTGCCATTGAACAAAACAAAGAACGTATTTTCATTTATTCTGTTTTTGCTTAGTTTCAGAATTAATTTTAATTCCATATAAATGTAAGTCTTAATGTTCGTACCTGAAGAAAAATATCGGTCAAATTCAAGGTAGATGAATAATTAACAGGTCAGGCCAGATTTTCCGCTACAGAATACCATCTCATATAGCTTTTTTAAAATATAAATTTCCTTTCATGAAATTTGAATTCAAAAAGTTTTCTGTTAGGCTATGACTGACTATACGGCTATCTGAGAAGTACAATTACATACGTCTTTTCAAGTAATACGATATACTACTGCACTCTATCGTCAAAAAATACAGATAGAGCCGGCGCTGATCTTCAATTCTTTCCGCTAGAGAGTTCTCAGGTTGTTGAAGACGCTAATAACAGGGCCTGATGGATTACTCAAGACATTTTTTTTACTCTTACTCAAGGTATGAGATATACACTTGTGAACACAGAAAAATATTTATGGGAGACATTTTTTTTTAATCGCCAAAGACAATAAAATATTTCAGTTCCAGCAATAGTTTTTATTTTTTTTATTTTTTGGCTTCCTGTACTTAGCATACCACACTTATAATGTTGAGTGTTCGAACGAATAGATTTTGCGTGTTAATAGTTCACTTGATCGCAGTTAAAGTATTAAAGTAACGATAAATATATATATACATGTTAATTGTGGTTTTCGTTATATTTATTATTCAAATTATTCGTTAAGTTTTTGCTTTTAGTACCTTAATTCTCTACCACACAAACTTTATACATGAATAAAATGTTTTTATTTATGATCAATTACAGTTATTTTTGTATGAATTCAAATGTTGCCAACTTAAGATGCAAGTAGTGTTTAGTTTGGCGGTTAAGAGAATGGCCAGTCTTTAAAAAAGCTACCGTAATCGATCTCTTCCATTAGTATCGTTAGAACTTACCAGAATTAGGTGGTTGGTATCTAATATTATTTTGAGAAGAACGCGAACACCTTGTGCGTTATTTCAACGCCAATCCCTGGCTAGATGGAGTGGCGAATTATTGTTATAATTTCTAATAAATTGCTTATTTTTATTTTACCTGGAAATCCACCGTCTTTTCGGGACACTAGATGATATAGATGCGTAAAATTGGCGTTTTATCTGCTTGGACTAATGGTATACCCGCTGCCATTCGGTACAGCGCCTCGGCTTTTACATAATTTTGAATAACGGAGACTAAAAGTGAGTATGGAGATATATGTTGTAAGATAATCACTTCCCTTGGCTTTACAATCCACAATTCCATTCGCTCGCAAACCCGTGTGGGTCCTTAACCCTCATTAAATGTACAGATTTGCTTTTTCTTAAAATTACTGATTACCTTTATCTTCCATATCTTCTTTATTGGAGTTCTTTCAAATAATAAACGAGCTAAACTCAATCCACTTTTGTGTGTTTTTTTTAAATAATCTGCAACATTGAGTTCTTGCTTTTTTTTCTTTTGCAATCAATATAATTAGACCATGTCCGTTACATAGTTTGTAATTTTTAAAGACTGTTATATTATTTTCTCGTCAACTTGTCACACTTCTTGTCCCGCCAAGGTTTGGGCAGCTAACTAGATTCACTTTCTAGATACAGTTTTCCTTTGAGGCACAGACTGGTTGGCTGATGAACACAAAACTTTTGCGACTTTGTTGTAGTTGGATAAATTATCCTCGTCCAATGTTTAACTAAGAGACTTTCTGATAATAATGCGTGCTTATCCCAATCGCCCATCTAACTTGTATTAGAAGCTGGTGTTAATGGTTAACAATATCCTTAAATGGTCACACACGACTACGCCGATCTAGTGACCAGTGAAGGAGATCAGATATGCCGAAAGCTGTTTGCCTTGTTTGTGGATAAGGTGAGCTGTTATTAATAATACCAAAGTTTTGAGAATGAATTAAGTCTAGTAGTTCGAAGCCTTCGTAATCATTGAATGCGCAACCATAACTGGAATTCCAAATTTGGAGTTCCAAATTTTTCTATTTTCTAAGTTACAGCGCAAGAATGAATTTTACTGTTATTAATTGTTTTTCGAACGTATTTGATTTGATAAATGTTATGATTTTTTATTATTATGGACGCACCACCTTTTTCTCTCGGCGTGGAAAATATCGTAACCAGGATTGCTAAGGTTTTTAATTTTTTTTGTTTTTGATTTAAGACAAGTTTAGAAAACTACGGCGACATCAATTTTCATTTGTTTTTAAAAATATTTCTATATAATTTTTGTTTATCTTATATTTATTTGTAAAATTGTAAACATTAATTTATTTATCTAAACAAATTAATTTAATACTTATTTATCTAAACCAATTAATTTAATACTTATTTATCTAAACAAATTAATTTAATACTTATTTATAAAATAGCGGAGTAGTAAATAATAAATGTAAAGTATAGTTGTGTTTGTTTACTTTTTTTGAACAGTTTTAGTATTTGGTAAAGATTACGGAATGTTGGTACTAATATTTGTAAATAAATAGCTCTTTGACTGAGTGATATGCCACTGCTGTTGGACTCCATACTTTGGGAGAATTCAATAGCGAGAGAATTTATTAGGTACTTATATTTTTTGTGATAGCATTTCATCGTTTTTATAAATCTTATAAGCGAAAACAGTTTCCAAATTTGATTTGCTGTTTGTTAGAATGATCATTTTTTTATTTTATTTTAAGTATTTCTTCCGTAGAGAAGATCATATTGAGTTTCTAGTCTCCAAAGAAATTTGGTGGTACCAAAGAAGAATTGAATGGCTGGCCCAAACCAGTTGATTAATAAAGTGGTTAGAGTTTTATTTATTTCTTTTATTCCACAATTTTAAGTTTTCACCAAAATATCAATTTGAGGTTTTGAGTACAAAAAAATAAATAATTTTTTTACCAATTGATCAGTGAGTGTGTTTTATTGTCAAATTTTTCCTGAAAAGTGGTCACGTCATCGCTTATTCATTAATTACGCTTATTATGTACATCATTATTATATTAATAACATAAGTCACCCCGTTTATATCTATTTATGAAACTTAACTTTTTTCTTTGTTACAGAATTTAGTTTAAATAAATTACTAAATTAATTAATTAAGACCCGTTTTTTTAAAGATTTAATTAGCCATTTTAATTTAAATTGGCTTTTACAATTTGGTTATTGTGTTTTTTTTATAGAATTCCTCGGGCCAGCAATCAGAGGCCACATTTATATTTACACATATCTTGGACACTGTACATTACATGTGTTACACATAATTATTCAGATGGAATTTAAAGTATTAAATGAAAACGATAAATTAACAATTAAAAATGTCCGGTAGGACAGTTGTATAAGGGTTGATCGTCAAAAACTGCACGAAAAAGCGGTAACGTTGAAAAACACCCAACTTTGATAATTTTTTTCTCTTTTTCTATAAAAGATAAAATTTCCAAATTTTCTTTAAAATATAGGGCAAACCCTCCTTTATAACTGTAATTTTTTGTTTTGCAACAACCCAGATCTAATAGATTTTGAGAAAAAAGTTGCCGAAAATGAGCAAAAACGGCATTTTCATAAATTGTTCTTGTTCTTGTTACCTTTTTTGTAAACTGCGTCGCGCCTAAACGCATGAACCGATTTTCATGAATTACTGAACAGGTAGTAAAATTTAAGAAAACAAATGATAGCATTGCAGTGAGTTTAAAGTATTTATGGTAAAAATATTCGACTAATAGTTAATTATATAAATTAAACAAGTAAATTTAAATAAATAATTAAATTAATAGAGGTAAATAGAGTAGAATAAAATAAATCTAGTGATCGGCTGAAATATTACCTATATAATTTACCAATCTATAGCTGAACCAGCTTACAAATTAAACATAATCATAACAAATCAATTAATATGCAATTTTGAAATGTTCTTACAAAAAATATTTGCTGAGAAGTTGTTTGTTTATATGTATCTGGCGGCTATCTGATGAAATTATGCTCTTAGTGCTTACTTGCTTGTATCCAGATGTCTTTTGTTCTTCTTCAAAAGTTTCACACTCGGCGAGTGGCCGCCAAAAAAATATCTGTCCTCCATATCCATGGAAATGCTTCAGAAAACTCTCGAAGTGACCATACCAAGACAGAAGTCTGTAAAAACGTAAAATTGCGTAAAAATGAAATTTAATATCTATTTAAAGAACCACTAGAAGATGTAAAATCAATAAGGTTTTGATTAAAATCAGATTTTCAGAATTTTTTTGAAAGGGTTTTTAAAATTTACTTAAAAATGCCCTCTTTTTAAATTCAGTGAACTCATTGTATATATGTAGATCTAGAACTTTATTTGAAACATTTTTGTTGCAAAAGTTGAGGTTTTTTTTCGGAGGAGAAGGGTAAAAGTTTAGATGGACTTCCTCTAAAGTGCTATTTTCCTGTAATTCGCGATTCTATATCCGGTGTATTGCTAAAATGGAGTCCTCAACCAGAAATATCTTTGTATAATTTACTCAATCGATTATTTACTTACTTAGTAATCGAAGTGACAGTCGTTAACGCACTCTTGACGATCTTTGGTCCTTGATACGCCATCTTCTTACAACCATTCTGGCTCAAGTCTTCCATAGCATCGTCCATCCAGTTAAGCCGAGGGCATCCTCGTATCCTCGATCATGATGTCTTTCAGTATATAAGTTTTCTTAGGTCACATAACCCAACCAACTCAAACTTCTCCGCCTTATCTGAGTAACAACATCCGGCTGAGAGAACACTGTCTAAAAGATATCAATGTTCTAAACTTCTCCACCGGTTATACTCCATCTTTATAAAGAAATAATTAAATAAGTCGCATTTTTCCTGTAGAAGGATTCTGGCTGCTACCATGTTAACGGAAGCGACAATACCACAAAAAAAAAACAGAGTACCAAAGCTCTTTAGATTTTTACATTTTTGGTCAGAAACATACAAATAACTGAGACCCAAACACCACTCTTAAAGAGGATGCCCCCAAAAAAACTCTCTAACAAAAAATTGATAAATCCGCATTATTTGTCTTTAATTGCTCCTAATTTATTAATCATGTGGAAGTGTTTCAGGTACAATTTGGAAAGATTTCAAAAATTTTGTATTCATCGAGCCAATCGTTACTTTTTATCAAATCATCATACTTGCTAGTAAGTATAACAAATCTATTTGCTTCGAGCATGTCGAAGTAAGTGTAGTAGAAGAACTAAGGCTGGAAATTGTGAATCTTCACAATGACGTTTTAAAATTTCATTCATAAGGTGAGAATTTTTGATATTAAATAGAAAGAAAAAATTATAAATTAAAAATGTATAAATTACAGAAGTATTTAATTTGTTGAAATATGTAACACTTTGATGCAATCAAAAGTATTAAATTGAATGAAAAAAAAAACATTATTTGCTTAGAATAAGCATTAAATTGTTTGCAAAAAGTATTATATTGGTTGAATAAAGAATTATAAATTTTATGGTAAAATATTAAATTTGCTTTAAAAAAAATTATACCTTTATCTAAAAATTGCTTGTAAAAAGTACTAAATTTGTTAAGGAAAAGTATTAAATTTGTTTGGGTAAGTATTAAATTGTTGATAAAAATATGAATTAGACTGGAAAATACTACATTATGCGATACCCAATGAAACAAAAGCTTCAATGCAGTTTCAAGTGAAAACTTGTATTCAAAATTTTTTTGTTTTATTTGCCACTTATTATCGTAAGAAAAAAATTGAAGTAAGAGATAGAGGTGAGAGTATTGGTGTGCGTTCTGTTAGGGGTGGTATTGTTGAAAAAAATAAAAAATATATGTATTATAAAAAACAAAAATAAAATACAAAAAAAAAGAAAGAAAGAAATGAAGAGGTCTTTATTTTTGTAGAAGGGAGATTGCTTTTAATAGGCGGCTACGCATGCGTAGTCCTGCCTGCCTATTGGGGCACCCTAGAGTAGGCGTGCCTCTTGTTCTAGCCCCGCCCCCTGATCACTAGTGTGTGTAGCTAGCTGTAGTCAGTCTCGGTCGTGTTATGTCTTGTGTTAGAACTCACTCGGTCATTGAATTCTATTTTTTTCAAAAAAAGAAAAGGAACTTTCAAAATTTTTCAAAATTTAATATATTAGTGCCTTTTCAAAATTTTTTTTTAGTTTAGTTTTTATTATTTTTTTAATGAACTTTTTTTTTTTGTTAAAAGTAGAAAATTTATCTGAAAACGTAACGTGGCCATCTTAATAATTTTGTAGTGTTTAAATATTTAAATTCAGTGAAAAAAATTTAAGTGTGCGGGAATTTTTCGAGAAAGAAAAAACTTTAAAGAGAATAACAAGAAATTTAATTAGAGGAAAGAGAAAATTCATTCAAAAAAAGTTCATCACTTGTTCACGTTTGTTCTTATTTTAGAAACGGCGCTAGTTTTTAAAAAAAACAAAAATCTTCCGTTTCTTTGGGTGGCAAGTTAAACAGGAGTATCAGCTGCCAGATCGCCAAAACGACGCCGATTCAGGAGTCGGGTCCGTATGCAGCACGCCGACGCGGGGGCAAACCCCTCAGTCTGCACATGGACGAGGGGTCAGCACTTTTGCTGCACACCTCATCTTGCTGTTCCCTGCCTTTACCACTGTCCCTGCAGCACGCGCACAACATAGGTAAAAAAATAAAAAAATAAATAACAATCATAAATACCAATATCCATACTGATGCCCAAAATTTAGCCCAATTTTGCTACCAAAAGTTTCTTTTTTCTTGAAGCATTCTTAGACTCGAAACTGGTTAGTTTTGATGACCACAAATCTAGTAGGAAATCTTATACAACGTTCTCTTATCGCTTACTCGTTCTCGTTTACTATCAAATCTTCTTGGAACGTAAAATTTGTGCTAAAAAGTGAGTTGATTTCAATGTAATACATGGTAACTACTGCGGTATAATGCCATTTAAGGAAGTGTGACGTCATGACACCCCCATAAATGAATATTCCCCCCCAAAAAAACCTGATAAGTAAGCTTAAACACTTGCAACACGTATAAAATTCAAATGAAACTCTTATAGAAAACTAAAAAAAAAATGTTCAGATATGGCATACTTCCGATGAATCGAATCCATATTCTTCCAACTTTGAATAAGGCAACATATTTGATACTCTTAAAAAAAGGTGCCACCTTAACCGTGCGGTTAGAGGCAAGTTGTTTTGTGGTACTGGGTTCGATTCCCCCGTCTAGGCCTTGGATTTTATTTAATGGTTATGAGAAATTTATAGTAAAGTATGTTTGCTAGCTGCCTCCGGTCCATGAAATTTAATTTGGCTACTGAAAAAAATAGGCATTACTTCACTTTGCTTTTTCACATTTGATACTTATAAATAAAATGCCGTACAGTTATCGGCTTTAACTTTCAAACTCCCTAAGTATCCAGCTTAAATTAAGTTTAGTTCAGACAGAAATGTCCTCCAAAAATCAAAACAGACTGAAATGACAACAACCCTGTTGAATTTTCTTAGAACAATCTGTTGACAAATTCTGCCCAAAATCTTAATTTTTTCTTGTCCTCGATCAAATTTGAACTTGCGATTTTCTGATTGTGAGCCATGCTGACAAAAAAAAAACTAGATTGATACATTCCACACCAATTTGTAAAAAAGAATCTATTTGTTTTTACCTATTCACAATATCCCAGAGATAACACATCAACGATCTGCACTATTGCAAGTATAGATTTGTCTTCAAAGAATGAAATATTCTCTTAGGCTACTTTATTGTCCTGTAGGTAGTTTGGACTTACAGCATCTGTATTCCAGATGATTCCCTAAGCAATGAATACATGCCGTTTTGGCTTAGATTGGTTTGCTCTTTGCCAAAGCTATGTTGGGCTACCCAGTTTCACCAAGATCTCTTTGCTTGCTAGGAACATAAACCTCCGCAAGTCACACTGGCCTCCATTCTTGGTGACAAGTCTTGGAAGGCAATGATTGTTGAAGATTAGGAAACATGTCTGGAACAATACTTTTTTTAATCATCTTGAATGTTTTCATCTCCTCGAAAAAGCCTTTAGAGTAGCTTAGTTCATTCATAATTAAGAGAATTCCGATTAATTATTTTATAAAGCAGAAATTTAATAATCAAAATACCTCTGCCTTGGGTGATATCTACTTTTATCCACTATCCAACAGTAACACGATGCATGATGCCATCATTTCTTTTCAACAATCACAACGTGAGAAATAATTTGATCAGTTCTAATGCCATTGGTCATAACATTGATTTTGGCGTCGAACATAATCTCAAATTTGCCTAACTTTAGGAACTTGAATCAAATTTAGGGAATTAGTCCTTCCTAAAATGATGTGCCCTTTATTACGTTTCCTTCCTTAGTACTATCGCTGTTGCAAAATGTAGCGGTATTACTCCTTCTATTTTTTTTTGTATATTCTACTATTGCGAGGGTATGACAATGATAGCAATCACAAGTTTTTCGGCCAAAAGAGAAAAACGGCACCGTGCTTATTGTGTCATTGTGAACGGCTTGTATATCTGAAAGTTTGCTTGTTCGGCCGGAGAAGAGCTTCAACTAATTTATTCAAGCTTTACCTAATATTGTTTATTAATGACATGTGCTCTAATATCTGTTCGCCGCTTAATGGTCGCATAGGTTTTTTTTGGACAACTCCTGTGGAATCTAATCTAATTTTTTTTCCGTGTATGTCTCGCGTAGCGATGTGTGAAAGGACAATCGGGTGATTGTCTGATTGGTGATCGGTGATCCTCTCCGTGGAAGCGACAAGTTCATTCGGTACAAAGTCCTTTTACTCAGATGCCCACGGAATCACCATTTTGACCGCTTTTAAGTCCCTTAAGTCTTGTCTCTGCGTGGTACACAGTTTCGGAAATGGCTGTGCAAAGAGTTATTATTGCTAAAAGACTTTTTCCAAGCAAGCATTATCAGTGGGAGCTTTCCTTCGAGAATGCTTTTTTTGTTTTGCAAAAATATGTACAAAATGAGGCTGAGATTGGATTAGATTCTAATAGGGCGGCCTTAGAGGCATACGCCACCGTGACCCAATGAATCTATTGTGTCTTCCACCACTCTATAGAGCTCGCCCTTCAGGCTCGTCCGTTTTATCAGACTCATAATTCTGCAGAGCGGCTCCTGGGAATAGTTCTCAGAACTTGTTCTTTCCTCCCTGAGAAGTAACATCCTTAGCCAGACAATCCCCTCACACTGACACAACACGTGCAGTGCCCGTTTCCTTCTCCACCTGACAGAACCTACAAAGGCTATCATTCAGTCAGGTCCATGCAATGCATGTGTTTTCTGAGCCTGCAGTGGCCGGTCAATAGGCCTACATTTTTGCTGATAACCACACGGCCTTTACGGATTAAATCTGCAGTCAGCTTTGGCGAATAGCCCTTAAGAGTGGCCAACCACCACTCTTGAGACCTACTCTGCAACTATAATTTGATGGCCGCACTCTTAAGGTACTTGGAAACCCCAAAATAGGGCTTTTGGCCAGCCCCTTATATCATGAATTACTGGGTACCCACACTAGAAAAACCTTATTTTGGTCACTAATTTCTGTCAGGGCACCTGAGTTAACCTGATAAGAACCAATAGCTCGTAGAGCAGCCTGGCTGTCCTACAAGATTACGATCCTAGATTTAACTATTCTTCGTCTGACACTCTCGGCAGAACAGAATTTAATTGCAGCTAGCTCAGACTGAAAGACTGTAGCTAACTAGGCTAACCGAAAAAACTGAGTCGGAGATTCAACGTTCTATTGTTGCTTTGGAGACTGATTTGGGTCATGCCAGTGGAGGACTAGATTAAAGAAACGATAGTCCCTCTTTCGGCATGCCTCATGTTCATAATTCCTTCTTTTCTGCAAATGCAGCAGACTAGTTTTGCATTTTTTTTTGGAAATGCTACGTCCACCCAGCAAAACTTTTAATCTATGTTTTGTTTCTTGGACAATTTCTGCTCAGATAAATCGCACCGTCCTACATAACTTTTTTAAGATTGCTTACCTGTGCTTATCACTTTCTCATCACAGAGTATAACCTATCAAACTTTTCACAAGTTGCACACATTTGTACTCAAAACGTTTGATCCATAGCAGTAGACAAGTTCTTTTTTTTAAGACCTTCACTATACATTCTTCTTAGAATGATGTCCGCATCTCACCGGATAACCGGGACAATTTCGTTTTTTCACTGGAAGAATTGGGCATAATATTAGAGACCGAGACATGTGCCGTTATATTGTAAAGAATGACAAGCCTAAAGAAGATGTTGTATGAATGCAAAATCCATTCAATGAGGTGCTACTTCTAGCTAGACAATTGCATTTAATCCAGGAATTTAAAAAAACAGCCATTTAATATTCCTTAAAAATCACATAAAAGACAGACCGTACAAAACGCCAAAATGGTGATTTAAATGCGTTCTTACTTTCTTTCATAGACTTAATCGAATTTACAAGTTCTTAGTATAAAAGTAAATCGAAATAAAATACCAAATTTCTCGCATTGCTTTTTTCTCACCCACAGAACATTTTATAAAAACCTGAAATAGGATATTTTCAATAAATATTCATGTTAAACATTAGATTCGATTGCCCGTTTTAGCTTTGTATACGTATAATTGGTGTACTTACTTTAATGGCGTAAATCATGCGGTTTTTGAGAAAATCTAGGTATACCGAACAAACAAAAAACTCATAAAATTATTATTTGCGCGTACACCACTTTTTTAAAAAATATTATACAAGTATTAAGAGCAAATATTGCAATTAAATGGTTGTTAGGAGCAAGGATGGACAACCTTTTGCAATTTTATGCCAAATTTGAGTTTCATTTTCGTCCGTGGGCTACATTATTGTTACATACATTTTGTGTGTGTTATATTCTTTGTACTCGCTTAGCAAATCATACTCGCTAATGGAGTAGTTACGTACAATTCATTGAATAACCAGTTCATTTCTTTTGCTTTATCAACATAATTACCAAATCCCAATACCAAAAGTAAATGGTAGCTGATGATAGTCAAGATTTACTTTGTTTTAAGCATTTTCACAATTAATATTGTATTAACGAGCTCGTTAGCAGAGACGATGAATTTTGATTTTATAGTTATCGCAGAAAGCTTAAAATATTATGGCCCCTTATACATATTTTAATGTAATAATTAATTATGTTTGATAATAAATATATTCTTGTAATTAATGTGTTTACATTTAAAAAACCGGCGAGTTGCTAGTTTCCCAAAAACTAAAATAGATCTCAGCGCAACGGGTTAATGGAAATTAAAGTAATGTCAGTGGACTGTTGAGAGGACTTATAGCTAGAAATGAGATTGTTCAATTATTTTTAAAATTCTTCCATTTATCATTTATAAAACGAGTACAATATAGCTAGCGATCTAGAATCCTGTACGGAGATCTAGAATTCGAATCTAGCTGCCGACTATTTAGATTATCTGTTCCTAGGAGTTTTTATGCTCATTTTTTCTGATGAGATGAACAGTGTTGTCTGTAACGAGAAGACACGCTTATGAGGCTGGCATTTCACTGAAAATAAGCTAATAACATCAGAGTTGACGCGCCTTGGATTAAAAAAAACAAAAAAAAACGAGCAGTTCTTGGATAACTACATTTTAAATTGTCAAAGTTGGGTGTTTTTCAACGTTACACTTTTTCGTACACAATTTTGACGATCAACCCTTACGGGCAGTTTAAAGTTAGAAAATATTTAAACTTTAATTAATGTGACTTTGGATGCTGCACAGATTTAGATAACTGCTTTATGTTCAGTACAATTTATTTGTAGGGTGTTTAAACGTTTGTTGCTTGCCAAGTCGTAACGTAATTGTAGTTCTTGAGTCTTTAAGATAATTAATCTTGGAAAATATGTTTTCATTGATATACAAACAAAGGAAAATTGATTTGGAAGTTTTTCATCGTCTCCAGATTGAACTTCTTTCTCGGCACGCCCTTGGGCCCTAGAAAGGTCGCCAACCATTTAAATTTAAAAGAAAACATAACCATTGCTTTTCCATTAAAAGAGCCTCAAAATGAATTTACCCTGGGATGTAGTATTCCAAATAAAAATATAATTCTACATACCATAATTCACAAATAGAGCAGTTTAAAAGAAAAACTACTGAAGAAAATCAATTCTTTAATGTGGACTTTGGTCCAAAACTTGTCCACAGGTGTTTTCAAGTTGTGTGGCTTTCCTGAACACGATGTTTTTGAGCCATGGCCTGGTATTTGTGTTAACAAAATATAAATGAAACACTAAAAGTCCCACATCACTCAACTGGATATTACCTCTAAAATCGCATCGAAATCAATTTGGTATTTCATTTAGGTATTTACTAAGATGCGCCACTTAGATTTTGATGGAAATAAGGCAAAATCTATTCAGTACATTGAATAGTACAATTATTTTGGTATAATTAAGCATATACATAATATTAACGTGAATTAAGCGAGTTAGCTAAAATTTCTAATTTAAACTAGATAACTTTAAATAGAAATGCGTATATCCTAAAGGGTCCATTCAAGTTTGAAGGACATACTTTGCCCTTGTTCCATTTCAAAGTATTGTACAATTTTACCACCTATATATCCGGACACAAGTATAAGAAAAAAACATGTTATATTCTGAAATGCGATTTTACAGTAAATCAGATTTTTTAAGAAAAGAGATTTTTTTTATTTCATTTTTTTTGAATTTAAAAGGTTTAAATGAGATAATGTAAACAAAATTATACTATGTCACAGCAACATATAAATCAGAGCAACAAAAACAAAATGAAAAAGTCAAAAGTGGGGACTTAATTTAGATTAACTTTAGAATATGAATATTCAACAGATTTTTAATAGTAAATCTGACCAAAGCCCATTGCGTTTCTCTTGAATAAGTTTTTTTTTTTAACTTTCTCTGATCCTTCATAAGAGAAATGATCGAAATCGTGCAAATTATTCTTCAGAAATATCGATTTTGTTCATAATTTATTATTTGGTTTAGGTATAACCTGTGTGAACCAATAATAAGCTAAATATTTGAATTTTTGGTTTGTAATTTTATACTTATAAATTATTATACACTCATAAAATTTTAAAATATACTTAAATGGTATGGAGTTAGATTGTACCCAGTTTAAAGAAGATCGTTGAAGCCAATTTTGGGAAAATTGGCCGAAAAAAAACTTTATTAATTCAGTAATGTGAGACGTTCAGTTAGCTGTTCAAAAGTATTAAATATAAAAGTCGAAAACATCTTCAAGTTAGCCTTTTAAGGGAAAAATTGGAGATAAAGGATTTGGAATCTATGACCCACACGGCATTTCAGTGTCGAAAACGTGGATATTTACAGCTATATCGACAATAGAACTAGCAAAACAATACATGAGCTACCTGGGATAGGAGAAGGACTAAAGAATTGGATTGAAGAAGCAAAGGATTCATGGGAATTAATAATTGGAGTGTATTAAAAGGAAAGGAATTTGAAGATCATTGTGTAGAGTAAAGGTTGGATACCTTAGTAAGGAGTTTAGGAGATTTTGAATTGTAAGGATTAGATCATTTTGGAATTTGTTCGCTTCGTTGAGCCAAAAACTTCAATCCTATACTTTGAAATTGGTTATAAAATTGTTTTATAAAACAAAAATTTGTTAGTTACGAGCTTGGATAGCCTGCATGGCATCCTAATGAGCAGACTATATCGTGTGTTCAGCTCTTGTCGCTTCAGATTCGCGTGAGAATTTCTCGCGAGTCTTTTGTCCGACTACTTGCCTAAAAATTTGTCGGTTCAGCAACCGAAATGGAAAATTTTGTTGTAATTTAATGGCTTACAACTTTCGCGGCTACAAATAAACGTTAGTGCTCTTGTTTTCGTTAATTCTAATATTCCAAAGCTTGCACAAAATTTCAAGTTCAGGGTGGTGAATGTTTTGAATCTGGGTTAGAAGATCTGATTGCGGAAAGTTGGATATTTTAAGTGCGTATTATAAAGAACCTATGGTTCTTTGCGGTACCTTCCAACCCTTAGAAGGTTTGTTAAGCAGGATTTAGTGCATTGTCTGTCCTGTACTATTTGAGAATCAAATATGCTATTTACAATTGACTAGAGAAATTTGCTAGCTTTTACTCACTTATTTTTAATTGTGTGAAATAGAGCTAGGCTAATTAGACCTATCGGAACATTATGACGCATTAAGTATTAAATATAGCATCCATAATTTCTAAGAGCGATCGCATCCTGCAGACTTTACAGTCCGCCGAGAGGTTTTGTACGAGCTGTGTCAACGATTTCTCACCGACTAATTCGTTTTCCAGCTTATTTACTAAAATTTTCAACTTGCTTACTTATAAAGAATAAATTTAATTCTTACTAATATTCTAATGTTTGTAAACCCGTAAATTGCGCTGAAAAGACACGTTAGATGAAAACGTAACAGTAATTAAAAAAAACATGTTCATTAGAAAAACATCATTTCTAATAAAACCTGTAAGAAGTACGTTTAGAGGAAATCCTTAGCTGCCATTTTCCGAAGTAAATAAAAATTCAAAAAAGTGAGAGATCCAATCAGTAAGTTGGTACTTCTGATCGCTAAAACTTTCTGTTATGTCCAATGATAGTTCCTTAATATGTTTGGATTCCCTGCAATTAATTTAACACAGTCCATTTTCTTATATTAGATAGAAAGATAAGCATTTATTTACAAGCTTATACACCCTTAGAAACAAAGTACATAATTGGAGTTTCAGTAACAAACTATAACTTCCTTCAAATTACGTATACAAGTTTTTTGTTTATATATAAGTATATGTTTTACAAGATATATGATATAATTGAGAAAAATATTCAAAAAACCCCACTTTGTACAGGCGTGTCTATACTAAAAGCTGTCTTCACTCTACAACGTCTGTAAAACATTGTGCAAACTATAGTCCTATTTACTCAGGTTGAGTTTATACGTTAAAAAAGAATTGGCAATAGTGACTTTAACATACTATTCAAATAGTCTAGATCTGTAGCAATATGTAGATATGATTCAGGTATGCCGAGTTATGGATATCACTAATGTGTGAGAAACGTTGGATCGACATGCCAAGCCCCAGTTTGTGAAGGCATACAGCATCATCGGTTTAACAACTGTCTTCTATAGTAGAAGATCTCGGGAGATAGCTTGTTCTCACGAGTGAATTAGAAAATGAGCGCTGCTAATGGCCGCTTTGTTTCTATTAACTCTGGCAATTTCTCGGACTCAAAGTTCCTTAAGATATGATATTTCCAATAAAAACGTAACAAGCTAAAATTGTCCGACATTTTGGGTTTTTAGTGGAGGGTAGAATGTTCGAAATAAAGCGAATACTTGAAATTTGCTTCACTTTACTTTTAAACAAAATGCGTTCATTTATTGGATTGTTAACGTTTGTTACTCACAGATAATTTCAATGAAACAAAACATAAAAGTATACTTAATAACTCATTTAATAATTACAACAAACATTATTATATTTTGATGCAACCAATTAATCATTCTTAATATATTACCTTCTAGCAAAATTGCTACCACTAGATGTGAGCTTCTAGCGGAGTTGTTTTTAATGAAGATGATCCCAAAATTGTTTATACTTAGTTCCATAAATAGTAAGCGAATGAAGAAAAAACAACGAGAAATTTGGGTTTATTCCATACTTAGCGATAGACCAACGTTTTATCAGAAAATTTTATACTTAACGTCATAGATTTATTTGTTAGAATACCCTAGAAACTACATATTATGTGTATGCAAGGAACAAAAATATTTATAAAACGGTTACCAGTTTGTAAAATTACAGATGAATACAGTGTTACAACTGAATGAGCGACAGCTTCTACAATATTTATATCGTATTCGGCAGGCTCATGTCCACTGTTTTCTTGATTGTTGCGCGCGATCGTAATATATATTTATATTTTATCTGCCAATGCCGATCTTGAGTAATGTTTTCGTTAAAAAAAACGGATCAGTTATCTTTTTGGATAGTTTATTCGGCTAACTTCCAATCGTTAGGTGTGTTCTCTCCCTATTGTATGCCAGTACATTTCAATCAACAAAACTTCGGTCAACTTAAAGTCTACATTATGCGGTCCCCACTAAAGCATGGTTTTTATCCTTGGATCCAGAGAATCGTTGGATGTTCATGATCGATTTCAGCGGGATCATTCTTCCTGAAAAAGGTGTTATGTAGATATTAATTTAGATATAAAGTGATAGGTTTAAGTGGTTTCATACTTATTTAAGTTCGTTTTCTTATTTATTTAAAATTAAAGTAACTTGCATTACGAATAAATAGTATGGATTAGTAGCGTAGAAGTAGTACATATATTTGTCAAAACCTAGAAACATTACAAACATCTTTTAAATGGTTTTTCTTCTTTCATAGCAAGTTGATTTTGTTTGTGATTCAAATTGTATCGAATTTGTTGATCAGATTAAGGCTGTATTTGTTGGGACATTGTGGACAAAATATATATCACGATTAGATTTTAATTCAAAAAGTATCGTGGAATACTGGTTATCACTGCAAGAAGCTTCTCTGGAGGCTTGCTAAACTAGCTTTGAATTGCTTTGTTTAAATTTGCTACCATATATCATTGCGAATGTTGATTTTTTTCAACGCTAGCAACAACTAAAGCAAAATAATAAATCGGCTTTATCTAACATGGCATTAATTTCTTATCTTGAAATGAATTCAAGTTCTGTGCGTTCACTGCTCTTTGAGAATACGATGAAAATCCGAATTGGTTAGAACTAAAAAAATAGGGACACTATAGCATAGGATATTCTTTGTTTTAATAAGAATTATCTCCTGTAATTGTAGTAAATGTTTATATTTTACGTGTTTGCAAAATATTGGTCTTTGGAAAAATAAAAGGTCCTAGAATCCTTACACTAAGGATTCTCGTTTTACCTTATAAGATCTCAATAGGACCCAAGGTAGATTAAGGTATTTGGAATTCAAGGAAATGGATAACGCGCTAGGAAAATTGTCACTGAAATAATGCGCTTTAGAAGACGCCTAAGAACATTTCCTTTAGTTCTTTGAAAACCCACCAGGGGGAAGCAACGTAGAAAGCGTCTGGCGCAATGCAATTGGAAAGCTTTATCGCGTTTTTGTGTTAAGTAAAATGTCAACTGGAATTAACAAAGAAATCAATGAAAATAATATTTAAAGTTTCTGATTTGCAAATTATGTGCTCGTGTTTTGGAATTTCTTCGAAGGGGGGTATGAAATCAATTTGTTTTATCCTTTTCGAAAATATTTTTAAAATAGAAAAAAAACTACGCTTTTAGTTTTAGCTTTTTTAAACCGTTTTCAACGACATATCGTTCGTTGGCTGATCATTTTCAAACTCTGCGCAGAAAAACTTCGAATTTTCACTTGAACTTATTTCACATCAATCCTGTGCTTGTAAAAATTTTACTATTTTTAATAAAATGAAATAAGTTTCTGTGCTGTGTTTGAAAGAAAAAGTTGGCAGACTAAATCGAAACGTTATTGAAAATGATATGAAAAGCATGTAAAGTTTTTTGTTTGAGTGTATGTACAAAAGGTTTTTATCATTCAGTTAACACAATCGTAACCGTAAATGTGTAATGTGGTTTTTGGGGAAACCATTAAGATGGTTAACACTTCGTTGTATACTTTTTAAAGGGGGTAAAAGTAAAAAAACATGCCTTACATTCATGGGAAATACGCCAATGGTGTATGGTGCCGCTCTTTGAAAGTCTACCAATCGCTTGCCCTGTGTCTTGGTGTTTTTTATAACCATGTTAGTAGCCATATGCTCGATCATTTTTTGCAGCCAACGCAATGCGTTTCTGAGCTGTCAAACTGTAATAAATATCTACAGCTCTATCAAACCCAAGTATAACTTTAATTTCGTCCAGCATATCGCAAAGTTTTCAGTTTATAACAGAAGATGCATTTTCAAAAATTCTGGTACACATGCATTAATGCAGTTATTATTATTATTTTGTTTTATTTTACTAAATTATAGGTCGTAATTTCATCAATCCACCAACAAAATTTTGTTTTCAATTATTAATTTGATGTTTGGCACAAAATAGATCCATTGAGTTCTACACTCCTGAGACCAGTGGTCCTTGCACGCCCAGTTGATGAAACAATTCACCCAGGTTCTCTAGGAGAGTTCTAGAACTTATGTCCCAACTAATCCTTTCTCTCAATATCTCCAGATGGCCAAGAAATGAGGTTGTTATCTAGGAAATTAAAGCACATTTCTTGTTAAATAAAGTCACGTGTTTTATAAAAAATAAATTTATATAATCGAATTTGCTTTAAAATTAGAATTTTCGCTAAATGATTTGTTTATTTCAATTGAAAAATCGCTATTTCCCAGTCAATTCTGACTCTTCATAAGATGACAATTAAAATAAAATAGAAATCTGTGATGGCACCCCCTGTATAAATAAATATTTGGATATTGTTGCACATATCGATTTAACGGTGATATCGATAAGGCGACTGTCGATTAGGTATTAATGTGTAGTGGTGTAATTAGTTTACAGTTGAGAGTAATGAATCAGTTCCAGGGTTGGAATCGATTCCATCAACTCGTTCCACCGATTCCAGTTTCTGTACTTACCCTATACATTTATACAAATGTTATGCAATTTACTAAAATATTTCATTAAAAGTTACCTTTTCCAATTAATAACAAAAATATATTTCTTTAACTCAGTAAAATCCTTAATTTGCAATTACTTGATTAAATATAAAATAAGTTTCATATTAACGCTAAAATCTAAAGTAGGCTACACTCAAATATGGGATTTAAATCAATACAATTTTATCATTATCCAGCTAGACCATTGGAAGATTAAAGTTTCCACTTTGCAAAGTGGGGATGATTCAAGATAGCTAAAAAGAAAGATGTTAGGGTCACAGTTTCATCTACCACATTCACCTAAGATTTTCAAAAAAATATTATTTAGTGCGTCCGCTACTCAGAGCTTTTTGTTCTATAAGAGTAAACACGGTTACCCAGGTAAAATAATCATACAACTCACTTAGTTAAGAAATTAAAAGTATTTGATTTTAATTCTAATAAATAAGTTAGTTAAATTATTGGACATCTTCACGCTAACACCCGGTTACAACTATTTAAGAAGACACCAAACCGCACGGAATGAGTTGTTAATCAATAGATTTGCGGCTTTGCAGCGAAACCACCAAGTTGTGGTGAAAATAAAAGAAGTTAAAGTTTCACTTGTTTTAAGCGTACCGACAAAATATTAATTCTTAATCATTTTTTGCACTGTCCATAGTCAGTCTTTTACAGTGCGTTCCAAAAGTCCCATTACCACCCCATCTAACTGTGTGCTATATATGTTTTGTATTGGGTCGTGAAAAGAATGTCTGACGAATCAAATTATACCCTAGAGCAGGGATGGCGAACCATTTTGAGACGTGGGTCAAATTTTGTTCATTTTTTTTTAGTACTAGCTCTTGGGTCACTAATGCCCATTTGCACAAGAGTTGTTTAAAAATTTTAAACTGAATATTTTCAAAACTAAACATCTTTAAAATTTAGTTGGCTTAACGGGTAAAACGGGACGAAACAAGTGCTATGGAAGTCTCTTTTTACAAACATAACTGAACAAAACCTTACAAAAGTGTGTTTTATCTGAAGAAAAATCTAAATATGGTTATTTGCTTTGGGTTGTCGATTTTTTTTAACAAACAAAATATGAGTAAAATTATACATTTTATTTGATATTTTGTAAACACTTTTGCTTTATTTCAAATACTATAAAAGCATTTGTGGTCATTTGCGTTTTAGAAATGATCAAACTAAAGTTTATAGATAGCATTTAAATTGCTTTTGTGCCAATGAGTGATTGAAAAAAATGCAGATAGAATATAAATTATCCACACAATTAGAAAATCTAAATCAACCCGCGTAAACAAACAAATGGTTGCTTAGCAATTGTGGGTCAGTGAAAAAAACTTGCGCGGGTCAGTGTCTGACCCGTGGGTCATAGGTTCGCCATCACTGCCCTAGAGGAACGAATCGAATCATGAGTACCTGGGCTCATGAACGACCTTCATACTGGGAAAACATTGATGGAGATCCAAAATGATTTTAACGTTAGATTTAATATGGCAGCACCTCCGAAACCAACAATTTTACGTTGGGAGAAGAAGCTATTTGTAACTGGTTCCTTTATGGATAGACCGCGTTCTGGAAGACCATCAACCATTCCGAAGACCCTGAGACTCATGTGTCCGTGTCTGTGAATCAGCACACTTATCTCGCCGTGCTACGCGACTGGTTTGTACCGCAATTGGAACGTTTGGGGTTTTTAGTGGTTGAATCTTGGTTTCAACAAGATGGGGCGCTAGCTCATTTCGCAATACGTGTGAGGAAATACCTAAACGAAGTGTTCAGAGACAGATGGCTAGGAAGAGGATCGCCAGCGTTACCCGGCACCTCTGAAATGGCCACCACGAAGTCCTGTGATAACACATTATGGAAGTTACATCAAAGAAAAAATCGACCCTGAATCGTTATCAGACAACTGAAGACCTCAAAGACGCTGTTCGGAATGTATTTGCTTCCATCACTCCAGCAATGCTGCGGCGCATTTCACATCGCTCCTGGAGGCGAATAATGATGATGTGCACACTCAAAGCCTGGAGTATATTATGGTTACTTGTTGCAATTTGTTTATGCTACTTAAGAGCTTCTCTCAACATATAAAAGAACAGTTTGCACCGATGTTTGCACTTGGGGACTTTTGGAACACACTGTATATTAGATTCTGTGATGGTTGACAAAAAAATAAAAATAGGTGGACAGCTCCGCATCCCAGAGGTGGTACCCATCTGGTTAGTACACCTTATCCAGTTCTATATACTCGTATTTAATTAGAAGTCTGTTGAGGGACTTCGGGGATAAAATTTGATGGCACTTTGCCGAAGAGAATGAAGTCTTAAGCGTATAAAGCCCTTCACTCTACCACAATAAGTTCTGTTCCCACTTCTTTCTAATAATATCCAAATATAATACCTGGCCTGAGCTACACTCATGCGACTTTTTGAAAACGCAATTCTTTGGTAGCTGCAGTAGGAAGCATTTTGTAACGGTACAAAAGCCAGTGAAGGTGCATTAGTGCTTGTGAATCAATCATATGTTTCATTTAGCGCTGTTTATTACAAAAAGATAAGTTTAAGCACACCTCTAATGTGTCTTTTCAGTACATAGTACTATGATAATTATAGAATTCATCTTTTTTTGGTGGCTAATTCATTATTCCAAAGAGAAAAAAGATTTATTACCAATTTCAGTCTTCATTTTTTATTTATTTTTATTTTTTGCCAAGCTTTCAACCTAGAAACTAGGTCATCTTCAAGGCTTCCCTAATCACTATCTAAACAGTCAGGATAGGAGATTAACAATGTAAAACAAATCATAATTGTATAAGCCTTGAAGAAAAACTAGTCCCAAAAACTAGTAGCTAGTTCCGAAAGGTTAGTACAAAAAACATAAAATATGATAACTGTAATTGCACAATAATTATTTTTTCCTTTGTTTTAGCATTATTTAGTTAGCATTATAGTGTAATATTTGATCTTATAATATTAATAGTATATTATTTATGAGTTTTAAATGGCTACAGAAAATTCTAACCTGAAAGTATATCAGTCCACGTTAAAAGTAGAACGCCTATTTCAACTGGTTTACCATAGGGTTTCATTTGAATTAGGACATCATGTTTTCTCCAGGATTATCGATTTTTTTTGGGTTTCGAAGAGTTGTGATGTCAAATTTCCTTGAAGAGTAATGCCATGGAGTTATTGATACAACAATCTCATAATTCATAAGTAGTTCATTTTAAAATTTCACTATTTAGTTTTGATTGTAAACATTTTTGAATTCTTTAAAGTTGCAACAAGTCCAAGAAAATATAATTAGTATTTCCAGTTCTGCAAGATTAATTTAAATTTAAAATAAGAAAATTTGGATTCATTACAATCATATTTGAAAGATAAATAAAATTTTAGAAAAATATCAAGCAGCATTTTGTTTTCTATGGCCAGGAAATGAGCTTCCGTTTCATTCATTGCTGTAGAAAGCTGACCTTAGTCTCAATTAAAGGCACTTTGCAAACGGCTTTTAAGCGATGGCTTTGGAGAGAGCACGACACGATCTTGGAAAGCTGGTCCAGGAATCAAACACGGTTAAACCACAGTGTGCGGAATTAAAATCAGACAATGACGTGGTATGCACGTCGAACGCAGCAGGGCAAAACAACCAAAAGTTTACAAAGTCATAATAGTCACTGCAAGCGCACTTTTTCCGCAATCTCTGGGGCTTACAGATTACAGAGTATTCTGTGCTCATTCAAAAAAAATCTTGCACCGTTTCACGTTATGCATTGCCTATATTTAACTAGAGACGCAAGAGCTTTTACAAGGAAGAAAAGAGCTTTGGAATTCTGTGAAAAATGAAATCATGCTCGTTCTGAGGTCTGAACCACTATCTAAGGTATAAAAACGGGCATTGCGTAGGGTTGAGAACTTCTATTTGTGTGCGTAATTTCCCAATCTCTAAAGCGGAGACCAAACATGGTACCAACCACTTAACATTTGGCTGACTTCCACCAACTCTCTCCGTATAAAATACTTGGCAGTTCTATTGGTGAAGATAAAGGAAACATCCCACCAAATAATATTCTTATTGCATTTTATTAAAATTTCGACTTTTTATAGTTAATGGCAATTTTATATTTTTCACAACGAGTATACACGTCGAACGCACCGTTACAGAGATTTGGTTTGACGTGTATACTCGTGAAACGCTCTTAACTGGTTAAGCACAGCAACCACAGTGAGTAGGTTGCTAAGAATCATAGTTTATTAGCAGATATAGTCCATCCCAATTTATTTGGACAAGGCAAACCAATGTTGGCTCTCATTTTGACTATGGCGGCTGCTCTAACATTCCTCGCAATTTAGAGAGAATCCTATATTAATAACTATGATTAGCTGAGTGTTTAGCGTACCGGATTTCCGCGCAGAGATCACAGGTTCAAATCCAGCTGCTGGTTCTTAGAATTTCTTTTCCCAGCTCACTGTCCACTTGTTCAGAATTGTCTGTTACGAAAGAATACTGACCGCAGGCCGGCTACAGGTGCCAACGACCTCAGATGTTCAAGCGCCTTAAGTTAAATAATAACAATAATGATGTTACTGTCTCACTTCTCACAATACGTGAAAAAAAAAAACAAAAATCGATAGTAATAATATTATTTACTGCTTTCGTTCGAAAGTGTTCTTTCTAATTTCTTTACATTTAAGCAAAGAAATTATTCAATCCTAATTAAGTAAGAAATTTCTTGGTCATAACAATACAAATATTTATCCAATTCAAAAAGGCTGGACCTCATTATATTAAATCTACTATAAATAATATTATAAATTAAATAAATTTAGTGCTCTCCGCAATATTAGGCAATTTAAAAACATGATTCATTTGTGAATAAAATGTTTTGCATTTAGTGTATAGCCCGTTCAAGAAAGAGATTTAAACATTTGATTTTAATAATTCTAATAAACTTATAGAAAGCTTTAAGAAGGAAAATTTTAAAGTTTATGATTAATAATGATAATGTTTTTATTTTAAATAAAGAAAACATAATTTACATATTCTTTTTATGAACATCAATAACATGGTACATTACCGTCTGTCAGAGTCTCATTTAAACAAAGTATTTATTGAAAAGAAAAGTGATAAAAACAAAGAATAAAACTGTATTTATATAAAAATACTAGTCTTTAGTGTAACTGTAGTATTTGGTAATAATAATTAAAGTAGGAGAACAAAATGTATAACATTAATATTTAAATTCATTAACTAAATACTTCACCTATAACGCACAGCATATTTAAACAAATTAATTAGAGCTCTTCATAAGCATAGAACTTCTTTATTGAGCACGCGCTTATTCAAGTTTCGAATCCTGAACTCTTTTATAATGGGGCATTCAGCAAGTTTATTGAATAATCAGAAAAATATTTAAAAAAAAAATCAGGTCTTTCATGTTAAATAGGTATTGTAAAGTTAATTTCGATTTATAGCGATAAATATAATGTTAATTTTTATGGAAGGTTTCCACTACGTATTCCTGTTTGTTATTATTATTTTTTTTTTATAGTTATAAAAAAATAAACAAAAATCAGTTGCTTGGGATTTGTTGTTAAAGGTTACTAGTTTAACCTATAAAACAAACCAATTGTCCATTGTATCTTTTAGCGCACATTCTATTTTTTTTGAAGAAAAAGTATTCTCAGTCTATACCCTACGATATGTTAGCTCATGAAGAGATGTGCAACTTCTACTAGAGCTACCCACATCCAGTTCTATCCCTTAACACTCCACCAAACCATTCCCTCTTTATCCCGAACAAAACTCCGGCATCTTCTTATCTTCTTTATCTTTCGGTCTTGTGCGTTGAACTCAATTTAATTGCGCTACTCTTCCTGGACATGTGATAAAACCATTTTAACGCATTCTCTTCGAACTAACTTTTCTATCTGCTTTGACCTCCAAGCTCTGTCTGATGATTTCGTTCCTCTCCATTGACTAGTGCTGCACGAGAAACGAGACAAATCTCGGTCTCGGTCTCGGTACCGAGATCGAGACATGATATATACGAGTCGAGAAATCTCGGTCTCGTCTCGGTTTTTCAAATATTAATTTTTAGCTACAAAATTATAAAATTGTGTTCTTTATTAATAAATAATCATTACGGGTATTGAATTAATTATTAAAAGTTACGATTTTATTATATATGTTCAATATTACTACATCTATTTGACTTCGAATTACATAAGTAAAGTAAGCAAAGTAAAGTAATCGCCTATTTTTTCAGGCGGGGCTTTACGTCCAACTACCAATTAGGTGTCGCGGACGGAGGCGACTAGCAAACATATTTTACTGTAAATTTCTTTTATTAACCATTAAATAAAATCCAAGGCCTAAGACCGGGAATCGAACCCAGTAACACAATACTCATTAGCTTCGCAGGTCTCGCACTATTTTCGTTTTTAAGATACTCTTTGCCCAAGCATTGATACATAAAAGAGCTTTTACTGAGTCAGAAGTTAAAGAAGATCTTCTATTGGTCATTATCATCGCAGCTTGCGAAAATAATCTTTCCAATGGCACTGAAGTTGCACAGATACTAAAAATATCTTTCGCCATTCTAGACAAATTTTTGAAGGAATTCTCAAGTGTTTTCCACCATTCTAAAATGTCAACATCTACTGGTGCTTGGTCTAATTTGGTATAATTAATTATTTCTGTCTTCCATGCTTCGGTGATATTTGCTGATTTTTGAGCAAATGGTGCAAAAATATTGATGCAGTCGTCGTCGTCGTCAAAAGGTGAATCATCAGATTCTTTATCTTCACCAACAGCCATAACTAATAGAGCGGGAAGTTTGTTGGGAGGTGTATTTTTTATTTCACGAATCAACTTGTTATAGGAGGCAGATGTGTTATTTGGGTCTTTCATTTGGCGCGTTTTTAACATCTATTTGAAATTATATAAAGATATATAACAGTAATAGTAACATATGATGCATTGAAGTGTAAGTAGTTGTCTTCTTTTACACACATTTTCATTACCAATATATAAATTAAAGTAATTATTAGAAAATAATAACATTTTTTGAAAAGATTATTAATAGCAAACCACTTTTAATACTTAAACAAAAATTCAAAAAAACCGAGCTGCACGAGACCGAGACCGAGATTTGAGCGACCGAAACCGAGACCGAGATCGAGACTGCATAAAATCTCGCCTCGTCTCGGTCTCGTGCAGCACTACCATTGACATGCAACTGATTAACGTATTGCCAAACTCAAGAATTCGCTATGTGATGTAGATTAGCGTGATCGTGTTTTTCCCTTAGACAACAGTTGGAAACATTTAACCACAGAATCTGTAATCATTGTAACGATTGTGCATCCTTCAAATGAGCGTCCAAATATTTGAAGGAACTAAACAGGTACCATGCGTCTCATTACTTCAGTCTTCAGATGCTGTAGACATATTAAGCGTTAACACCTTTTTTGAAGGATGAACAATTTCTTTTTCTTAAGGGACATATAATTTTTTTTTTCGTAGGTTATGCCATTATTGTGAAGTAAAACTGTTTACAAGTTTCTCGTTGCCAATGAGAAGTTAAGTGATTCTAGCTTTGCCACATTTTTATTTATTTTTAGTAATTGCGGAGTCCGAGACTACAATAAAGAGAAGTAGACTCGAAACAGCCAGATTCCGAGGTTACTTTCAAATTCTTCTGTTATCCTATCACTTCTCTTAAAATAATTTTGTTTTAATTTGTTTTACAGAAACTCATTAATGCAGATATTAACCCTAAATTCACTCTTTCTATCCCCTAAGAGAATTAAATTACGCGAATTACGGTGAGACAAAGTTTTTTAAGAGATTCCGAATTCACAGCCGATTTTGTTTTTTTAATTTATTTAATCTTTTTATTATCTGTCAGAATTTTACGTTCTTATTTACGACTTTGGAGCATTAATAAAACAATATTTATACTGAAAATAGTAAAAAAAAAAAAGTAGATAAAAAAATCAACTTCGAAAATAAAATAAATGTAGGTATAAAGTTGAGGTAGGAAGGATCGGGATTCTGCTGGTAGGCAAGAAAGCAATGCCAGAACTGTACAGGCTGTAATCTCGTTTCACGCATGATGCGTCCCCTGCAGTTGTGTGTAGATGCGACTTACTCCGGAGTTATTTGCTTGGCCACTAAACCAACCAACCAACACTCGCGGGTGCGTACCTAATATCTACGTACGTATGGATATTACTACAACTTCCTAACCTACATATATATGTCTTTTAATACAAATACACTATAAGTCGAATCCCCTATATGAATATATTCGACTATTTGCATTGTCAAGCTGTACATTTATTGCAGTTGTTGCAAAAAGAAAAAAATATTGTCTGTATATATGTCTGTATGCATAAATATGACTTTCTGGGAGGGGAATGTATGGACAACATTGTCAGGTTTCGTTCTCCTTCTCACTTGCAACTTACAAACGGGTAATCAAACTTTACAACCAAACTTTCATAGATATTCTTTCCAAAATATCACGCCCCGTGAGGAGCTACAAATCTTTACTCTCTGGGACAACAAATAGCAACAATACCAACACATATCGAGACTAGAACAATAAATCCAGAGCATAGACACTAGACACTAGTTTACCAATGAACTAGTATTTTAGGTATTAAAACCTACTTTGGTTTTCCAAGTACAAGGAGAACTCCTCATATCTCAACTAGCGATTGCCAACAAAGTTAGACACAGAAGCTGAGAGAACGTTTCCTTTCCTCTTGTCCACTATCTGCAAAGAGGTTGGTCTTTCCCTCTGCGAATATTGTACCCTAATAACAAAAAAACCATATGCAGACACATTCGTTTTAATAAAATAGTTTTCACTTTCTGTTACTGCACTAGGTGTATGGAGTATAGCCAAAAGTGTCCCTGTACATCAGATATTTATTTTTTATGCATAGGATACGATGAACTCAGAAACCATCTCTTCAGGGTGTTCCTAGACGGTAGAGTACAACCTCTATGCAGACTACATAATTCATTCTCCTAATACATAGATTTTGTAGAGTAAAGATATGTATTAGACTAATGAAATAAATACTAAAATGAATAATAAAATGAAGCATTTAGACAATATAATAATAATCTTTCCGTCAATAGCCTGCTGCTCTAATATTACAAATATTTGTAACGTAAAACAAAACACTAAAAATTTACTTTAACAATTTTATTAATTTTCAAAGAAAGTAAATTAACATTAAGAATATTTTAAACTAGAAGGGGTTAAAATTAATTTATGGAAGATCGAATACAAAGAAGATTGAATAATAAGAAACCGTCTCGAAAAAGAAGTTAATACTCAAATAGACTAAACAGGTATAAAATAACACGAAAATAATAAATATTTTCAAGTTATATTTGTTGTACTACCGATTGAAGTACAGCCAAGCTTACAATTTTATAGAACTTCCAGCGAATAAGCAGACACTGTAAAGTAGTAACTAACGTTTGCAAATCATGAGGATAATGCGAAACTATTCCTTAAAGATCAAGCCGTCGCAAACAAATAGTTTATCTAGGGCTCTAGAACTACAATGTACCCCTATCTGACGGAGCCTATGGCTAAGAGTATTTCAGAATTCTGGTAAGAGATTCCGAGAGCCTGTATCAATTCTCCTAGAAGAAGCGTAGTTAACCGTGAACATCAACAATATCGTATTTTCTTTTTGAGTAATAACATTGAGGTAGATTAAAAATAAATTTTGGTTAAGATGGAACATCTTCTCATAGACCACCCTGCATGAGTTCCGTGACTTTTATTTGATATTTTTCTCAGACTTGACTAAAAAATTCCAAGTTGAAAAAAAGAATTATGAATGAATTTAATTGAAAGGAGAATGAGCGGACAAACAGGGAAATATTTAAGCCAAAGAAACTTTTAATAGCCGAAAGACATAATTATATATTCAACAGATTGCTGTAGAATTTTATGACCGGCGCTGTTAAATCGACAGAATTGAGTGATAAATAGTGTTATTCACGTATTATTTCTCGAGTTAATTGTTGTAGAGAGACACAGTGGAAGCGCTAATTTGTGAATGTTGGTACCGGTGTAATTTACAAGAGGGGCCCGGGCCCGTTGTAGTTGCGTCCAACTGACAGACCGTTTTCTGAGGCTAGACCCGGGGCGCCCCGCTGAGACAGATCTACCCGGGCTGGTCTCCTTGATCTTGCTTTTACATGCGGTTAATATGTTTGTGTACTTTGTATACACTTCATTTCAACATCTAACAAAAACAAAAAACAGAACTTTTATGTGAACACTCATGCGACTACTTATTCTCAAGCCTCTAACTCACAAATTTTCTCCTGACTCCAAACATTTGAGAAATAATTTATTCTTATCACTTTAGAAAGAATCCAAACTGATCTTCTCACAGAGGTACCATAATTCACATTTCTGGAGAAACCGTTGCAAGTAAAAGTTGCAGATTTATGTGTATGTAATCACTATACGAAGTTGAAATCAAATCTTAAGAACCGTTTGCAAGGAAATCCGGAAAATATATCAATCCTAAATACCCGAAAAGCTATTTTATTAAGTGGTACATTCAGTTGAACGATCTATTTTTATTAAAACCTTATTGTACTATTGTCTAAAAAGTACCTAAGCAAAACATAAAAATTGAATTATTTACACTTTTTGAGTTACGGTGGTTATGTTGTTATATAGTTTCTTTGGGCTAGCCCATACAAAAGGACCTAGTTCATTAATAGTGCAGAAACTATTTACCTAAAGTTGCAACCTTGGCCCTATTCACCAAATTCACAATAGGATAGCAGCTCCACTGTAGGAAGGGGTGTGCCAGTGACGACAAATAGTTTAGAATTGTTAAATAGTATAGTTTGAATAACAACTATTTTATACCTTATATCAGCGTTTTCAAACCATTGTAGTGAAATTGGTGTTTTAGAAAAAGAAGTCTGGTGTGAACAAACTAATCTTCTCATTTGTACTATGCAATGCAAAAATCAAAGGAGAAATCAAAAACTATCTGCTATATTGGTTAATTGGTTAGCCAAAGTGTTTTTGGGATAATGGGTACGGCTATTTAGGCCAGTACTAAATGTTACAACTAGAGTAGACCTTTTTCTATCTATTCATTGCGAAAAACGACAGAAAACCTAGGAACTATCAGCTAGTTTGACCAGATAAAGATGTTTCGAGGTAGACCTTTTTCTATCTATTCATTGCGAAAAACGACAGAAAACCTAGGAACTATCAGCTAGTTTGACCAGATAAAGATGTTTCGAGGTAGACCTTTTTCTATCTATTCATTGCGAAAAACGACAGAAAACCTAGGAACTATCAGCTAGTTTGACCAGATAAAGATGTTTCGAGGTAGACCTTTTTCTATCTATTCATTGCGAAAAACGACAGAAAACCTAGGAACTATCAGCTAGTTTGACCAGATAAAGATGTTTCGAGGTAGACCTTTTTCTATCTATTCATTGCGAAAAACGACAGAAAACCTAGGAACTATCAGCTAGTTTGACCAGATAAAGATGTTTCGAGGTAGACCTTTTTCTATCTATTCATTGCGAAAAACGACAGAAAACCTAGGAACTATCAGCTAGTTTGACCAGATAAAGATGTTTCGAGGTAGACCTTTTTCTATCTATTCATTGCGAAAAACGACAGAAAACCTAGGAACTATCAGCTAGTTTGACCAGATAAAGATGTTTCGAGGTAGACCTTTTTCTATCTATTCATTGCGAAAAACGACAGAAAACCTAGGAACTATCAGCTAGTTTGACCAGATAAAGATGTTTCGAGGTAGACCTTTTTCTATCTATTCATTGCGAAAAACGACAGAAAACCTAGGAACTATCAGCTAGTTTGACCAGATAAAGATGTTTCGAGGTAGACCTTTTTCTATCTATTCATTGCGAAAAACGACAGAAAACCTAGGAACTATCAGCTAGTTTGACCAGATAAAGATGTTTTGAGGTATTGACAACGGATGTTTAGGCCAGTGCTAAATGTTACAACTACGGTAGACCTTTTTCTATCTATTCATTGCGAAAAACGACAGAAAACCTAGGAACTATCAGCTAGTTTGACCAGATAAAGATGTTTTGAGGTATTGACAACGGATGTTTAGGCCAGTGCTAAATGTTACAACTAGGGTAGACCTTTTTCTATCTATTCATTGCGAAAAACGATAGAAAACCTAGGAACTATCAGTTAGTTTGACTAGATAAAGATGTTTTGTGGTATTGGCAACGGCTTTTTAGGCCATTACTAAATGTTACAACTAGGGTAGACCTTTTTCTATCTATTCATTGTGAAAAACGATAGAAAACCTAGGAACTATCTGCTGCATTGGTCAGAAAAAATTGTTTGTGTATACAATTTTTATGTCCGGTACATTGCGGTAATTGGACACAATCGTAAGTATTGGTTTTTGGACAATTATTTATTGGAAATTAGATTCTTAAGGGTTCTTTGGCAAACAGTTTATTTTTTATTCATACACATTTACCACAATTGGTGACAAAGAGCTCGCTAAGTCCGTTAGAATCAAGTTTTTAGATTTAATTACATTAATAAAGAGTATCCATTTAATCCAACGTTGTTATGCTCTAGGTTCTAACAAATGTGTGAGAGTTTTTTTTTCGGATTTACTTTCTGGTGTGCTCTGAGTTAGTTTCAAAAGTATTGTAGTTATTTCGAGCGGTTTTCCTGGTACAATAGCTAACGTTCTCGAATTACCAAGAAGTACACTTACCAGTTCCGTTCCACAAACCACATTTTAAGAAGTAAAAGATTTACAAACACAGATAAAGGTAAAACGGTTTGCTTGCCATTTTTTTCAGCCAGAAAAATTGATATGGGAAGTACATGTAATTTTTGGTTCACAGTTTAGTACATATAATTTGAAGAGAAAACATAATAACAAATTGTGAATTGTAAAATGAAAATCGAAGTACATATTTTGTTTTTTAAGGTAGAGACCTTTTGAGTGACCTAATTGATTATTGAATGAAATTTGACCTAGAATTTGACTATTGACTAGCTATTTGTGTCTGTATAGGTCGAGGAGGCGGGAGTCTGGTCGCCTCGAACACAATGATAATTGTGTGCGCGGGATGCGACAAGCCCATCCTAGACAAGTTCCTGCTGAACGTGTTGGACCGGACTTGGCACTCGGACTGTGTACGATGTTACGATTGCCACGCCAACCTCACGGACAAATGCTTTTCCAGGGAGGGCAAACTATTCTGTCGCACGGATTTCTTCAGGTAAGCAAACTGAATTACAGTTAGAATTGGAATTTTAAATGAAGGCCAGTGCTGAAATTATTCAATTGAATGATTAAAGGACAAAAATAAAATCCACATTCGGATCATTTTGTTTTTCTTGTCCACCTTTATTTAAAGGAGTTCTCTCTGGAAGTACACGTTCAAGCAAAACATTCTTTAACTAAAGCTAAGACTTTTTCTAAATGGTTGAAAAAGCGATAGGCCTGCTTATATTTAGTGTAAAACTTTAAGAAAACTCGTTCGAGCCATTTTCTAGGACTTGAAATGGGAAAAGTAGACTTTAAGCTTGCATTCCCGTTTAAACGAATTTCTTTAAATTCTGTATTCTGAGAGGTTACTATGGTAGTTAGGTTTGGCCAGAAAGCCTACGCCGCCGTGGCCCAAACACCACGTTGTACCTATTGGAGCAAATCTTACAGGATTGTCTATGTAAGCAATCTGATGGAAGTATATCGGACGTGAGTTTTTCTTCTTTGAAAAGCCGAACCCTGAGCTATACCAACTCTTCGTGCTGCACAGTACATGCAGCGCCACTTCTTCCTCCTCCTCGAAGTACCTACTCCGCTCATTATCTGCCAGGCCCAGCGATGCATATGATTTTATTTTTTTTGTGCACTTAACTTTCTAATATAATGGCCTGAAGTCGAATTCGGATAGTGTTATGGTGTCAATATTAGAGCTGAATGCAGTATGAGGTAACAGCTCAATTCCGTGTTCTCGGATTTTTGGGGCTTGATTTCTGTTCAAAGCCGAATATTTCTGAGACAAAGCTACTAATTGAGTGTTTCTTATTTTCCTGCTGTTCACAGTAGAGGTAGAAATAAACGATTTTGTTCTTTGAAATAAATTCCAAATGGAGGATTCATTTTTTTTACTTCTAAAAAAAACACAGGATCACTTTAAACAATTTATGAAATTAACACACCTATTTCAAGGTAATTTCTCGAACAACGCAGAGCTTTTTTTTTATTTTTTGGGAATCAAATCGTGAAGAGCATGACTTATCGGCGTCGAGAATACTGTGGGGCAGCCATAGTTCAGAAGATCAAAGACGGATAAGTTGCTTGAAATAGATTTTCACAAGTTTTGGTGTGTTTTTAGCTTGTTGCGTTTAGATTTTACAAAAAAATTTTCTTATATTACCAAAAATCTACAACTTTATCAGTGGCTATGATCATATTTAATGTGAAAGAAATTTCATAAAATAGGTTAGATTTTGTTATGGTTATAATTAGGTGATTGCAATGACAGCCTGTTGTCGCTGTCTCCTTGACTGAGTTTTGTTGTTAACATCCCTTTTTTACTTAAACCAACCCAAAAATGTGGCCTAGTTGGATTTGAAATTTGGACAATTTCACCCTAATACTTTGGAAGACATTGAATGAAGTGAAATGTCCCTTGTATCTTACATCTTATTGAAAATAACTCTTAGGTGTGCTAGAAAATTTGACTTTCCCAGTCGCGTGACGCCAATAGAAACCCCCGTGGAAAAAAAAAACAAAAAAGTGACGATGGTAGAAATAAATCAAAATTTAAAAGTTTAAAAATATAATTTTAAATTAAAATAATTTAGTTAAAATATCCACACATATATTGTATTTTCTGAAGTTATTCAAAAGGGGTATAAAAGAAAAAGTTAACATTTTATCTGATGTTTTATGAGTACATTAAAACAGGACTTACAATAATTCGATTTCCTTATTTTGCTCTGTACAGAGTAGCACAGCTTACATAATAAACAGTTACCACAGCATCTACAGCGGTTATTATGTATTGAATCCTTATTTCCAGGATATTGTCTGCATCCCTTTCACAATGAACCACTGGTTCTTCTTCGCCAAAACCTTATTTTCTTCTTTAGGGTGTCTAGGGATTGGTGATTATGTAGTTAATGTTATAGTTGATGATAAAAAATAAGTGAGAAAAGTACTTTTCTTTTTTTAGGTTTTATCCCTTCTACAATTACAAATTACAAAGTAATTGATCTTACTAGCAAAATGAAAAGATGTTTGCTTTAAAATGATAAACTGTACACTCTACAGACACTAGATAAATGGAGGAAAATAGATTAAAAACATATTGGGTCGCCTAGTTTTGGTTGTAGAGATTCACAAACAAGGGAAAAATACAAAATCTTCATTAGATTGGCTGGAATTTCCTTAGTTTCGTTTTCTAACATTGTATTCTAATGCCAAGAGTGTATTATACACATTAGGTCGCCTAGTTTTGGTTATAGAGACTTCAAAACATGGGAAAAATACAAAATCTTCATTAGATTTGCTGGGATTTCCTTAGTTTCGTTTTCTAACATTGTATTCTAATGCCAAGAGTGTATTATACACATTAGGTCGCCTAGTTTTGGTTATAGAGACTTCAAAACATGGGAAAAATACAAAATCTTCATTAGATTGGCTGGAATTTCCTTAGTTTCGTTTTCTTACATTGTATTTTAATGCCAAGAGTGTATTATACACATTAGGTCGCCTAGTTCTGGTTGTAGAGATTCACAAACAAGGAAAAAATACAAAAACTTCATTAGATTTGCTGGGATTTCCTTAGTTTCGTTTTCTAACATTCTATTTTAATGCCAAGAATGTATTATACACATTAGGTCGCCTGGTTTTGGTTGTAGAGATTCACAAACAAGGAAAAAATACAAAATCTTCATTAGATTTGCTGGGATTTCCTTAGTTTCGTTTTCTAACATTCTATTTTAATGCCAAGAATGTATTATACACATTAGGTCGCCCGGTTTTGGTTGTAGAGATTCACAAACAAGGAAAAAATACAAAAACTTCATTAGATTTGCTGGGATTTCCTTAGTTTCGTTTTCTAACATTCTATTTTAATGCCAAGAGTGTATTATACACATTAGGTCGCCTGGTTTTGGTTGTAGAGATTCACAAACAAGGAAAAAATACAAAAACTTCGTTAGATTTGCTGGGATTTCCTTAGTTTCGTTTTCTAACATTCTATTTTAATGCCAAGAATGTATTATACACATTAGGTCGCCTGGTTTTGGTTGTAGAGATTCACAAACAAGGAAAAAATACAAAAACTTCATTAGATTTGCTGGGATTTCCTTAATTTCGATTTCTAACATTGTATTTTAATGCCAAGAGTGCACTATACACATTAGGTCGGCTAGTTTTGGTTATAGAGATTCACAAACAAGGAAAAAATACAAAAACTTCATTAGATTTGCTGGGATTTCCTTAATTTCGATTTCTTACATTGTATTTTAATGCCAAGAGTGAATTATACACATTCATCATACACAAAAACTTCATTAGATTTGCTGGGATTTCCTTAATTTCGATTTCTACCATTGTATTTTAATGCCAAGAGTGCACTATACACATTAGGTCGCCTAGTTTTGGTTGTAGAGATTCACAAACAAGGAAAAAAGTACAAAATCTTCATTAGTTTTGCTGGAATTTTTTTAAATTTTGGTTTCAAACATTGCCACAGAAGCCGAGAGGTTAGAGGCGAGACCTGTAAAGCTAATATGTATTGTGGTACTGGGTTCGATTCCCAGTGTCTAGGCCTTGGATTTTATTTAATGGTTAATATAGGAAATTTGTAGTGAAGTATGTTTGCTAGACGTCTCCGTCCTCGGCACCTAATTGGTAGTTGGACGTAAAACCCCGCCTTACAATGGATTAAAAACATAATATCGTGAAACCCACATTCCGTTTAATTCAAAGAAAAATCTAACCTAAACAATGGGGTTAATCGCTTTATTAGTGGAAAAAGCAATAATGGCGCTTAAAGTCTTTTCTAGACTAAGATGTTTAACCTAACTTGGTGGAGGCAATTTGAATGTGTTAGAAAACCATGTTACTTAGTGTGCAAGAGTAATGAGATCATTATGGATCCCCCACGTGAACAGTTAAGTGATAACGAAAACACAAGTTTTTTGAGTTTCAGAAGCTGTAGTCGTTTTTTTTACATTTCCCTCACAGTACCGCATAATATTACGAATAATAATTAGATAGCGATTTCTACTTTAATTGTGGTAAGAATTTCTTTAACTTTTTGGGAAGTAATTTCAACATATCTTTAGCAGGAAAGTAATGTAAAAATGTATGATAAAAATGAAAAAACGAAGTAACTGATAAGCAAGATTTCTTGTTTTATTCAACAACCAATTGCTGGGATTTGAATTTACAGATCATGTCGCTGCTATACCTGAGCATAAAGCGATTTCAGTCCCTTCTGTGCAATATTTGACGGGCTACAAACATTTGTAGAAAATTTGTCAACTTACAATTGTAATAATTTTGCAATAAGACAAAGTCGGGCATTTTTTATTTTTAAAATTGGTCTATAATTTTCCATTTACCTGAAAAAACAAGCAATAACTTCGTCTAATCTAATCCGGTATCGACGGGTACCACGATATTTTCCAAATAAATTATTAAATATCAAAACATACAATTGATCTGAGAGCGCCAGAGATAATAATTTAGTCTGACTGCTCGCAGTTTGCGCTGCTGAGAGTGTACAGTTATTTTGGCCAGCAGTTTAATTGCTTTGTTATAAATTATACGTTTTAATTCAAATCACAGAATTTTCAGATTTCTGAAACTAGTATTAAAAAATTTTTGGAAGACAAGTGCTCGAGTAAGACAAAAATGGTTATCAAAAAGTGGTACCTGTCCATAAAAAGTGTAATTTCCTTCACTTTAAGTCAACATACGGCCTTTCAGTATTTGAATAATTGCTCAAAAAATAAAAAACAAAATCGCAGAAAGTGTTTATACATTAGGTCGGCTGGTTTTTGTGAATTTCAACAAGGGAAAAATACAAAATCTTCATTAGATTGGCTGGAATTTCTATAGTTTCGTTTTCTAACATTGTATTTTAATGCCAAGAGTGTATTATACACATTAGGTCTCCTAGTTTTGGTTGTAAAGATTCACAAACAAGGGAAAAATACAAAATCTTCATTAGATTGGCTGGAATTTCTATAGTTTCGTTTTCTAACATTGTATTTTAATGCCAAGAGTGTATTATACACATTAGGTCTCCTAGTTTTGGTTGTAAAGATTCACAAACAAGGGAAAAATACAAAATCTTCATTAGATTGGCTGGAATTTCTATAGTTTCGTTTTCTAACATTGTATTTTAATGCAAAGAGTGTATTATACACATTAGGTCTCCTAGTTTTGGTTGTAAAGATTCACAAACAAGGGAAAAATACAAAATCTTCATTAGATTGGCTGGAATTTCTATAGTTTCGTTTTCTAACATTGTATTTTAATGCCAAGAGTGTATTATACACATTAGGTCTCCTAGTTTTGGTTGTAAAGATTCACAAACAAGGGAAAAATACAAAATCTTCATTAGATTGGCTGGAATTTCTATAGTTTCGTTTTCTAACATTGTATTTTAATGCCAAGAGTGTATTATACACATTAGGTCGCCTAGTTTTGGTTGTAGAGATTCACAAACAAGGGAAAAATACAAAATCTTCATTAGATTGGCTGGAATTTCTATAGTTTTGTTTTCTAACATTGTATTTTAATGCCAAGAGTGTATTATACACATTAGGTCGCCTAGTTTTGGTTGTAGAGATTCACAAACAAGGGAAAAATACAAAATCTTCATTAGATTGGCTGGAATTTCTATAGTTTCGTTTTCTAACATTGTATTTTAATGCCAAGAGTGTATTATACACATTAGGTCTCCTAGTTTTGGTTGTAGAGATTCACAAACAAGGGAAAAATACAAAATCTTCATTAGTTTTGCTGGAATTTCCATTATTTCTGTTTCTAACATTGTACTTTAATGCCAATCGTATATTATACACATTAGGTCGGCTGGTTTTGGATGTAGTAGTTCAGAAAATAGGGAAAAATACAAAATCTTCATTAGTTTTGCTGGAATTTCCATTATTTCTGTTTCTAACATTGTACTTTAATGCCAATCGTATATTATACACATTAGGTCGGCTGGTTTTGGATGTAGTAGTTCAGAAAATAGGGAAAAATACAAAATCTTCATTAGTTTTGCTGGAATTTCCATTATTTCTGTTTCTAACATTGTACTTTAATGCCAATCGTATATTATACACATTAGGTCGGCTGGTTTTGGATGTATTAGTTCAGAAAATAGGGGAAAATACAAAATCTTCATTAGTTTTGCTGGAATTTCCATTATTTCTGTTTCTAACATTGTACTTTAAGGCCAAGCGTATATTATACACATTAGGTCGCCTAGTTTTGGGTTATAGACATTCACAAACAAGGAAAAAATACAAAATCTTCATTAGATTTGCTGGAATTTCCTTAGTTTCGTTTTCTAACATTCTATTTTAATGTCAAGAGTGTATTATACACATTAGGTCGCCTAGTTTTGGTTATAGAGACTTCAAAACATGGGAAAAATACAAAATCTTCATTAGATTTGCTGGAATTTCCTTAGTTTCGTTTTCTAACATTCTATTTTAATGCCAAGAGTGTATTATACACATTAGGTCGCCTAGTTTTGGTTGTAGAGATTCATAAACAAGGGAAAAATACAAAATCTTCATTAGATTTGCTGGAATTTCCTTAGTTTCGTTTTCTAACATTCTATTTTAATGCCAAGAGTGTATTATACACATTAGGTCGCCTAGTTTTGGGTTATAGACATTCACAAACAAGGGAAAAATACAAAATCTTCATTATATTGGCTGGAATTTCTATAGTTTTGTTTTCTAACATTGTATTTTAATGCCAAGAGTGTATTATACACATTAGTTCTCCTAGTTTTGGTTGTAGAGATTCACAAACAAGGGAAAAATACAAAATCTTCATTAGATTGGCTGGAATTTCTATAGTTTCGTTTTCTAACATTGTATTTTAATGCCAAGATTGTATTATACACATTAGGTCGCCTAGTTTTGGTTGTAGAGATTCACAAACAAGGGAAAAATACAAAATCTTCATTAGATTGGCTGGAATTTCTATAGTTTTGTTTTCTAACATTGTATTTTAATGCCAAGAGTGTATTATACACATTAGGTCACCTAGTTTTGGTTGTAGAGATTCACAAACAAGGGAAAAATACAAAATCTTCATTAGATTGGCTGGAATTTCTATAGTTTTGTTTTCTAACATTGTATTTTAATGCCAAGAGTGTATTATACACATTAGGTCGCCTAGTTTTGGTTGTAGAGATTCACAAACAAGGGAAAAATACAAAATCTTCATTAGATTGGCTGGAATTTCTATAGTTTCGTTTTCTAACATTGTATTTTAATGCCAAGAGTGTATTATACACATTAGGTCGCCTAGTTTTGGTTGTAGAGATTCACAAACAAGGGAAAAATACAAAATCTTCATTAGATTGGCTGGAATTTCTATAGTTTTGTTTTCTAACATTGTATTTTAATGCCAAGAGTGTATTATACACATTAGGTCGCCTAGTTTTGGGTTATAGACATTCACAAACAAGGGAAAAATACAAAATCTTCATTAGATTGGCTGGAATTTCTATAGTTTTGTTTTCTAACATTGTATTTTAATGCCAAGAGTGTATTATACACATTAGGTCGCCTAGTTTTGGTTGTAGAGATTCACAAACAAGGGAAAAATACAAAATCTTCATTAGATTGGCTGGAATTTCTATAGTTTCGTTTTCTAACATTGTATTTTAATGCCAAGAGTGTATTATACACATTAGGTCGCCTAGTTTTGGTTGTAGAGATTCACAAACAAGGGAAAAATACAAAATCTTCATTAGATTGGCTGGAATTTCTATAGTTTTGTTTTCTAACATTGTATTTTAATGCCAAGAGTGTATTATACACATTAGGTCGCCTAGTTTTGGGTTATAGACATTCACAAACAAGGGAAAAATACAAAATCTTCATTAGATTGGCTGGAATTTCTATAGTTTTGTTTTCTAACATTGTATTTTAATGCCAAGAGTGTATTATACACATTAGGTCGCCTAGTTTTGGTTGTAGAGATTCACAAACAAGGGAAAAATACAAAATCTTCATTAGATTGGCTGGAATTTCTATAGTTTCGTTTTCTAACATTGTATTTTAATGCCAAGAGTGTATTATACACATTAGGTCGCCTAGTTTTGGTTGTAGAGATTCACAAACAAGGGAAAAATACAAAATCTTCATTAGATTGGCTGGAATTTCTATAGTTTTGTTTTCTAACATTGTATTTTAATGCCAAGAGTGTATTATACACATTAGGTCGCCTAGTTTTGGGTTATAGACATTCACAAACAAGGGAAAAATACAAAATCTTCATTAGATTGGCTGGAATTTCTATAGTTTTGTTTTCTAACATTGTATTTTAATGCCAAGAGTGTATTATACACATTAGGTCGCCTAGTTTTGGTTGTAGAGATTCACAAACAAGGGAAAAATACAAAATCTTCATTAGATTGGCTGGAATTTCTATAGTTTCGTTTTCTAACATTGTATTTTAATGCCAAGAGTGTATTATACACATTAGGTCGCCTAGTTTTGGTTGTAGAGATTCACAAACAAGGGAAAAATACAAAATCTTCATTAGATTGGCTGGAATTTCTATAGTTTTGTTTTCTAACATTGTATTTTAATGCCAAGAGTGTATTATACACATTAGGTCGCCTAGTTTTGGGTTATAGACATTCACAAACAAGGGAAAAATACAAAATCTTCATTAGATTGGCTGGAATTTCTATAGTTTTGTTTTCTAACATTGTATTTTAATGCCAAGAGTGTATTATACACATTAGGTCGCCTAGTTTTGGGTTATAGAGATTCACAAACAAGGGAAAAATACAAAATCTTCATTAGATTGGCTGGAATTTCTATAGTTTTGTTTTCTAACATTGTATTTTAATGCCAAGAGTGTATAATACACATTAGGTCGCCTAGTTTTGGTTGTAGAGATTCACAAACAAGGGAAAAATACAAAATCTTCATTAGATTGGCTGGAATTTCTATAGTTTCGTTTTCTAACATTGTATTTTAATGCCAAGAGTGTATTATACACATTAGGTCGCCTAGTTTTGGTTGTAGAGATTCATAAACAAGGGAAAAATACAAAATCTTCATTAGATTGGCTGGAATTTCTATAGTTTTGTTTTCTAACATTGTATTTTAATGCCAAGAGTGTATTATACACATTAGGTCGCCTAGTTTTGGGTTATAGACATTCACAAACAAGGGAAAAATACAAAATCTTCATTAGATTGGCAGGAATTTCTATAGTTTTGTTTTCTAACATTGTATTTCTAACATTGCCACAGTAGTCGAGCGGTTAGAGTCGAGACCTGCGTAGCTAATATGTATTGTGTTACTGAGTTCGATTCCCTGCCGAGTCCTTAGATTTTATTTAATGGTTAATTTAAGTAATTTACAGTAAAGTATGTTTGTATTACTTTACTTTACTGTGTACAAACTACATACACCGACACATTGTGTATTCAGTAAAACAAAAATAGTTTTCTCTACTTCAGAGCAGAAGAGAACTTGTATTTCAGTCCAAAACTCAATTTGTTATATCTGACTTTGCGATGTTTCCGTTGATGTGTAGAAGAAGTAGAAAAATGGTTTTGGGAGGGAAAAAAGACGACTAAAACTGGAAGCGATGTTGAGGAAGTTGAGGCTGTCTGTTGAGACGGGCAACTCTTTCGTTCCAAACGGCCGGTGTGTAGATCGTAAAGTGATGGTCGAGGGTAATAAAGACTGGACGAGCTGTCCAACTGGAGACTGGCCGCTACAATGCCCAACTTAATCCCCAACCTCACTTCACTAACATTATTAGATTTTATTTCAGTTTAGCTACTTTTAGGGGCCGTCTTTTGAACGATTTATAGGCAAATGTAGTTTTAGTCTTGTACTTATTTTGGTCGACAGCCAACTCTTTATGTTTTCGGCGGCCTATAGAAATCACTTCCCGTCTCACAAACACTTACCGTATTTTACGAATTTTGTTTTATTTTTCTTACATCTCAGCAGAGGAATTGTTGCAATCAAACAGATATTTTATTTATTTTACGCCGTAAATAAACGTTATAAAGCGTGTGAGTGCGATAAATGGTTTTTTAGAAATTGCAGGGTGTAGTAACTCAAAAACGGTAAATTCTAATTTCGTTTAGGTGCTAAAAGAGGACGTCCTAAATATGATTTGCTCAAAATCGGTCAACTTAAAATACTAGGTACTCGAGTAAATAATTTACTTTTTAATTTTTGTAATTTTTCTTAATAAAAAATGGAGTAACTAAACTATATTTATTTCTTTGTAATTAATTCGTTAAAGTTACGAAGTTTTTCTATAGAGGAGCAATGGCTGAATTTTTTTCAGGAATTTATTTGATTTCCTAATGTCTTTTATACTACTTTATATTAACTCTAACTTTCTTATTTCTATTAATGTAATTATAAAGGAGGGTTTGCCCTTTATTTTAAAGAAAATTTGGGAATTTTATCTTTTATAGAAAAAGAGAGAAAAATTGTCAAAGTTGGGTGTTTTTGAACGTTACGCGTTTTCGTGCAGTTTTTGACGATCAACCCTTAAACAAGTGTACTACCGGACAGTTTTAATAAATGTAATGCATACTTATTCAGTTAGGAAATCAGGGCTACTTTGATTTTGAAATTGGGAAGACTTTGTTGTTTTGTTTTATGTAAAAGAAATGTTTCTTTATTTTATTTTATTTTGTACTTTTGTAAATGAGACTCCATGGTTACAGCTGTAAATGCTAAAACCAGTAATTATCATTATCTATCTATCTAAAATAATAATAATAAACTTCTACGTTTTTCCTCAAACTTGTTATTCTAAGATTTTATACGTTGGCAGATCTACAATTTTTATTTGAATATTCTCTTCAGTTAAAAAAATCTATCAAGACATTTTGACAGAATGCGAAGTTAGAGTTCCTTCTATAGTGCAATTTTGGTGTATTGTACTTACAACATCTATAAGAATTTAATTCCCAAATTTGAAGCAAATTGGCTAACGAAAGGGGTCACTTTTTTGGGGGTAGATTGTCTCTAAAATGGCTGCTATGAATTTAATACATAATAAACTTGTAATAAGTAATAATGGAGGAAAGGGTATTAATAATATTTATTAATTGAGAAGTAATTACAGGAAAAATACAGATTTATATTTTATTTTACTGTCCTATCAATATTGAGAAGGCTTTGTCTGCATGTTTCTAACCAAGGAATCATAATTTGGTGTATATCCAAAGAAAGATAATGATAAGGAATATTCAGTATCCTTATTGTCTCCTGATGGCTATGATCGACCAATAGTCGCTTAATAATCGACTGGTCGATCGCGATTGACTTGTTAGCTATACCTGATGTATAGTAATTTAAGAACATATACAACTACAACTAATATTTAGAACATTCAAAGGGACATTTCGTAATTTGTTAGTTGGACCTAAAGCTCGCCTTTTAATAATAGGTATTAACTTAATTTTTTTGTAAAATACACCCACAAATATTGTGACCATGCGCTGAGAAAATTGTTTTTTTCGTACTCAGTGACAATCAAAACGTGTGTGAACTGGAAAATTTTTCAAAGAACATTTCAAAGAATAAAGACTTCACAGAGCTCCAATTTTAGCCTATAACTGTAAACTTAATCCATAACAAGGCGGCAGAAACTCAAAATTATTTACTTCAAAATCTCCTTAAAACTTGAGTTCGTTTAGTTGCTCAGCTCGGAACCTCAGGCAGATATTGTGTTCTAAGTGTACTATTAGTTCAGAAACCTTCCAAAATAGACCCACAAAAAGATTGTACTGTTTGTAATACAAAAAATTATTTGCTCAGTATACTGTTTTATATGCCCAATTTATGCCTCTATTTGGCCCAATACAGCTTTTAGTTCCTCCAGATTGGCCTAAATCACTTCTAAACACTGTGTCTATCTTACAATGTAAACTTTTACATGACTTAGGTTTCAGTATACTAAAATTTCGTTCAGTTGGTCTGAAAAAACTTATAGAGGCATTGATGTTTTCAGTACTTCTTGAATAATTAATGCTGAGTTACAATTGAATTGTACTGATAACACTGTTTATTATTTTTATGTAGCAAGTATCATGCTTGTTTATAATTAGTTCCAAAATTAGATTATATTTATGTATCTAAACCTCTTTTGTATATGGTTTTACCCTTTGAACAAAATAAATAATAAAAATAGCGTGTATTTCCATTGAACATACAACTTCCAAATAAAGTAACGCTAATACAAGACTTACTGTTAACCAAAGTAAGAGAAACCGAGCCATGCATTGACAATAATTAAAATAATTGAATAAATGAAAACAAAATTGTTTTGTATTAAATATTTTTTTTGGCAGACGATACGGCACAAAGTGCGGTGGTTGTCTTCAAGGGATCTCCCCGTCGGACCTAGTACGCAAAGCGCGGGACAAAGTATTCCATCTGAACTGCTTCACTTGCATGGTCTGTCGTAAACAGCTTTCCACCGGTGAAGAGCTGTACGTTCTAGAGGACAACAAGTTCATTTGCAAGGAGGACTATATGACTGGCAAAGGTAAGTTTCCATTAGGATCTTTTTTTAGATGTAACTAAAGTAATGTTTCTTAAACGTTTTTGACAGTAAAGTAAAGGGCTACTACCCTGTTCTCAGAATAACGAATTTTCAACTCACTTATGGCTTAAACATGGACTACAATTTGTTTATATGTGCCTGTTTTTATTGTTAACAATGAGATTCTTACTTGATGTGGTCCATCAACAGTCTACCACCGCAAAACAGGGACATTTCGTACCTAAAGAATAAGGAAATACGAGGGTCGTTTGAAAAGTCCGTGCAAAGTCAGAGAGATAGCATCACTGGCGCGTATCGAGGTTATGTTTAGTTAGTAGCATCTCTTGGAAGAACACACACCAAGTTTCAGCCAGATCGGTCTATTTCTTTGTGTTTGGCATTCGTTTGAATCGAGGAAGTCGAGTGATTTTCAAAAAATGGACGAAAAAGAATTTCGTGTTGATTAAACACTACTTTATGAAAGGCAAAACGCCTCAGGAGACTAAAGAGAAGCTTGATAAACATTATGGTGACTCTGCACCTTCGATTAGAACAGTTTATAAGTGGTTTCAAAATTTTCGGAGTGGCCATATGGGCACAAGTGACGCTGAACGTTCTGGACGCCCTGTTGAGGTTACTACTCCAGAAATCATTGATAAAATCCATGATATGGTGATGGATGACAGAAGAGTGAAGGTGCGTGAGACTGCTAGTGCTGTGGGCATCTCGAATGAACGGGTACATAATATTTTGCATCAACATTTGGACATGACAAAGCTATCCGCAAGATGGGTGCCGCGATTGCTCACGCTTGACCAAAAAGGAAATCGTGTGAAGTGTTGCAAGGACGGTTTGCAGCTGTTCCAGAAGAATCCGCAGGACTTTAAGCGTCGTTTCGTCACTGTGGATGAAACATGGATACATCACTACACTCCTGAGACCAAAGAACAATCTAAACAATGGGTTACCAAGGGGGAATCTGCGCCAAAAAAGGCGAAGACTGTTCCTTCGGCCGGAAAGATTATGGCGACTGTCTTTTGGGATTCGCAAGGAATAATCCTCATCGACTATCTGGAATAGGGTAAAACTATTACAGGTGCATATTATTCATCGTTATTGGACCGTTTGAAAACCGAGCTGCCCGATTGGCCCACAAAAAAGTCCTTTTCCATCACGACAACGCACCAGCTCACACCTCAGCAGTTGTGGTCGCAAAATTAATGGAAATAGGGTTCCAACTCGTTTCACATGCCCCCTATTCTTCAGACTTGGCTCCCTCGGACTACTATTTGTTCCCCAATATGAAGAAATGGCTGGCGGGAAAAAGATTTTATTCAAACGAGGAGGTGATTGCAGAAACGAATGGCTATTTTTCAGACTTGGACAAATCCTATTATTCGGAAGGGATCAACAAACTAGAGCAGCGTTGGACGAAGTGTATAAGCCTAAAAGGAGACTATGTTGAAAAATAAAAAAGGTTTACCCCAAAAAATTAAGTCGTTTTTATTTTTGCACGGACTTTTCAAACGACCCTCGTACACGCGAATCGGGGTTATATTCCAAATGTTTAACTAAAATTTCTGATTGTAACTAACAAATAAAATGTGGTTTAAACACACAGATAATACTTTCACTCCCTGCAAATTGCAATACCTTGACGAAATTGGATTAAAACCAAGAACTTTTACTAAAAATATGATCAATTACAATGTTGCTAATTTTATCCTTCAGAAAACGTATACCTAACTGGTTTCAAACGTTTATCCATTTCAGCGGTAGATTAATTTGGTGTAGAAATTTCGAATTAACTTATGTTACCGTCTCACATTACACTTGATGGCTAGCTGCAGGTTTTTCTTTTTCTATTTTCCCTGCATTCTTATCCTGCTCATCTTAATCTTTCTAATTAGTACAATTAGAATTAGGTTACAATGTTTTATACATTATCACTAAACCTACCGACATTTAAGCATAACTATTCCTACCGAGACCGGTCAACTGACCGGACTTTAAAATGACTTAAATTTCTTATTTTAGAATAAAGATAATAATTATTTAACTATGAAAAAGCGCAGTTTCTTTTGTTTAAAAATAAATCTCGTAGATCTTACTCTTTTTTGCATCATTTTTTATAATTATTGGCTTCTCGATTGCAAATTTCTCGCATACGTATTTTTTACATTTTAGACAGCATTTTTTAGTGTTACTGCCTTTGCAGTATCTTATTTGGCTATTTTCCGACAGCTTATATTAATATTTGTCATGCTTTTGCTATGGTAATATAAAGTTTTGCCTTGAAATTTCACTTCCGGTAGTTTTTTTATACAAAATCTATGCATTTATCCCTGCTAAGTCCAGGATATTGAATACTATTTGTTGAGACCATCTCCGAGATTTTCCACGGTTATATTTCTTCCACGAGCTGTATACATTTCTGCTAATTTCAGAGTGACAAACTCCCCAAGCGGAACTGAAGATTCTCTGCTTTCACGTTTTCCCAAATATGGAAAGCCTTTTATTACATCGAACGCTAGCCAAGATTTGATACCGGTTTATTTGGCATGTACTGAGTAAATCTGCATCTTGACTTTGTTGAGAACAAATGTCCATGGAAGAGATCCATGCTCTTGGTTAGAACAGTTTTGACTGTTCTCTCTACGAATTTGTTCCAAAATTTAGAAATCAAAGCAAATTTATCGGTTTGTAAACGATTATTTCTTTGATCCACTCGAATAAACCTCATAATTTCCGTCTATACATTTCTGCTCATAGTGTTTGAGAAGAATGCTCGTCCCTATTTTTTGTTCCATAGAAAAGGGTAATATCGTACATTTTAGGCCTCATATGCACCGCATACAAACAATAATCCGATAAATGCATTATCAAATTGAGTTTTCGAGAGAATTCTGTTACAAAAAAATAAATAAATAAAATGAAAATATTCTGCCGGTCAAATGACCGGTCGCGGTAGTTAAGACGGACTACATATTTTTCTCAAAAATCAAATATTAGGAAAAGAAGTGAATATTAAAAAAACAATTGTATACATAATTTAGGAAAAGTCGCGAAGTTTAATGGCGGTATGATAACGTTGTTAAGTAGAAAATTTAAACCAAATTTAAAAAATGGTCAATTGACCGGTCGTGGTAGGTTTAGTGTTATACTTCATTATTTTATTTTTTGTATATATTTTTCATTGAAATAAATATTTATTCTATTCTATTCTACACTTGATGACTCTAAAATCAGCGATATTATCCTGCCCTGCAAGTCTAACCAAATTTTTTAACAACTATAATGTTCACTATAGTTATATGGATATTGTTGAAAAAAGTGTGACGTCGTAGCTCCGCAGAATCCAATTAAGATCAATGCTCTCCGAAAAAAAAGGAAGTTAAGACGTTATGTCCTGTTCAAATGATACTCTTCGGCGACAGATAATTGAAAAAGAAACTTAACAACTTACAAATTTCTTTTAAACTCCTTACGTCATATTTAATGAACTCAGAAGTTCACCGTAATCCGGGAAAAATGATTACAGTAAAAGTTCTAAGTTTTTGTAATTATTTCACAAAGTTTTAGGAACGTTTGTAAGACAATTTTAAAAATGCGGTGGATATAATGTAAGTTGATACATAGGAACTGCTGCAATTTTTGAACAGCTTATCACTTTATTTCGATATTTTTCCCCAAGAAAAATTCTACTGGGGTTTTAGGGGAAAATTGTGACCTCATATTTCCTTCAACAGTATCATTTTATAAGAGCGGACATGTACTAGTACAATATTGAAGTCGTCAATCAATTTAGAATAATTCTACGTTTTAGGAAATTTAAAATTACGATAATTGTAAGTCTTACTTCATATCATAGTTTGGTATTTATTTACAGATAGCTGCTTTTATGAGTGGTGAAAAAAAAATCCCCTCTTATAGTCTCAAGTTTTTGAAGTTATTGATAGGAAAGCGGCACGGAAGTTATCCCAGATCGGCTACAGTGTGATGCGTGTAAAACGCGTTACCATTGTGTCCCATGTGTGAACTGCGTATATCCATTGTTCGCGACGCTCTGTCACACCTTCTCAATTCTCCGCTAGTCCTTCTTAGGATACTCAGCCAATGGCGAGTCTAGACTGAACGCAATTCACAATGCCAATCTCATCTGTGAAACAATCACACCACTACCAAAGTAAATTATAACAATCCTAAGTTATATAGATTCGAAGTTTTGCAAGAATTGGTTTGGTTTCACTTTTATGTAAGTAAATTACTGTTGCGGTTGTCTAGACGGAGTATGATATTTTTACAAACAACTCTAGATTTATTAAAAATATAGTCACCAGTGGAAAACTAGGCATTCACTTCCTATAAAAAGAATCCATCTTTGGGACATTTGGCTGTGCCATTCTATATTTTGGCTTCCTCCGAATTAGTATAGTAATGTTTACTCAGATTCAGAGGCGTATGGATTATTTATTTTTTCTGAAAGAGCAGAGACGCGCGTTTCTCTGATTGGCTCTGCAAACTTTTTGATGTGTAGGGCACAATCATCATCATGCAACGGCCCTAAAACTCATTGCTGAGTCTTGGCCTCCTCAACCTCCTCCAGTCAATTCTGTTCTGTGCTGTCGCTCTCCAGTTAACGATGTTCAATATCGTTCTCCTTGCATCACCAGCAACATCGTCCATACTTCGCAGCTTCGGCCTCCCAACACTTCTGGCACCATGGAGGTGCTCGTCCTTCATCCTAACCACGTTTCTAGCCCACTGAAGTCTAGCCAACTTCATAAATTTGTCCACATCTATTTCTTTGAACAGCGCATACAGCTCCTTATTCGTCAGAGACCTCCATTCCTGTCCCACCCATACAGGGCCGAAAATTCTCCGAAGTATTTTCCTCTCGAAAACTGAGAGAGAGCTCCACTCATCTGTTTTAGATGTGGGCCAAGTTTCAGGGCCGTATGTCAAGACTGGGTCTTGTACAATCGCAGCAGCTTCACCTGCCTTGATATCAGGTGACTTCCCAAATGCTTCTGAAGCCCAAAGAAGCATCTTCTGTTAGCCGTTACAATTCTTCGCCCTTATTTCGGCTGACACGTCATTACCTTCGTTTACCAGGAAGCCCAGGTTAACGAACTCGTCCATATTTTCAAATGTTAATTGTCACCTGTCTTGCGGTTGATGTATTTCGACCTGTTACCATGTACTTGGTCTTCTTTTCATTGAGGACGGGTCCCATCCTTCTAGCTGGTCCTTCCAAAGCTAGAAACACCTCCTCCACGGCTCTGAACGTTTTACGACAATTGTTTATGTCGTCGGCATAGACAAGCAGTTAAACAGATTTGTTAAAGGTAGGGCACAATACATACCAAAATGTTTTTTAAATATGCAAGAGTAGATTTTATTTTAAATAAAAATTTCGATGTAAGTAAGCACTCGCACGACTTTTTGTGACTATTATTCCTTCTGAGTTCTAACATACAAATTATTTCCAAAATCCGAACGTTTCTGTCACATTTAATGTTAATAAATTTAAAAGGAATCTACCATCCATTTCTACAGAAATACCTTTAATCGAAGTACCGGGAAAAATAACTCCAAAAAAGTTTTTAGATTTAGGGTGAAGGGACCAGTAATTGACTGCTTAAGAAAAAATTCGAGTTTAAGGTAGAATAACTTCCGTTATTTTGGCTACAGGTGAAGGTTGTAAAATTGTACCGCTCCAGTAGGATGTATTTTATTTTATTAATATTTTAAAAGCAGTAAATTCGATCTTTATGTCAACCAAAAATGATTTTTTTTGGAAGTATGTCAATGACCCAGTAATTGACATACCGAATTTTCGGTGGAACCAGTGTTTGACATGGGGTGGGACCAGTAATTGACATACAAATATATTCATGAAACGACATAAGGTATGCATTCAAAATCACTTTTAAATCTAAATAAATCACCTAAATCACTTTTTCAATTGGATTTATAACAAAAATCAGTCTTATTCATAATTCATTACAATCAGTTTTTAAATAGGCAAACCTAAATAATCTAATATTTTTCAACATTACGCTTTTTTATGCAGTTTTTGACGATCAACCCTAACACAACTCTCCTACTGGACAGTTTTAATTAAGTCCCCAAGCCAAGACAGGTAATTTGAATAACAGCCCTTACTTTCAATAGTACCAGGGAGATATTAGCTAACATACTTGTTAGATCGTACAGAATGTCTGTCGGCTCGCTTTTATCTCTTTCTCTCAACTCTTCCGCTCTCTTATCCTTCCAAGTTTCCGCTAAATATTTTGTTACTTAAACCTTTTTTTGGGAATTTTTTTTTGGTTCTCACTTTACCAAACTCTTTACTTCCGATTAGACTATGTGGTCACATCCTTGTTTTATCCATTCCGCCTATAACGTTGCTACTGATGGCATCTACGTGTCTTTGGGTTCGAGTTGTTGGTGCTTTCTAGTGAACAAAATTTCTCCTACGCTTCCCTTCTTTTGGAGCGCTTCGCTAATATTTTCCACAATCTGTGCTGCCAGTGTCATTTGCTTCGAAACCAAACTATCTGAATGTAATTCATTCTTATTTTCTGCATCTAAACAGTATTTGATTGTTTATTATTACTGAGTTACCTCTTGGGCTCATTTATATATACACTGTGTGCACGTTAATCGCGTCCCGCCTCAGGTTGTAAGCATTCGCACTGACAACAGTAATAAATAAATGAAACATCAATGAAAAAAAAACTAGATTAAAAAGTAAGTAATGTGTAACATCACTAAGTCACCAACTTCTCCACTTATGTTTAATTTCGCACCTGGTACTTCTCTTGAGGGAGCTTCATTTTTCCCCTGGCCGTTTTGTTTGATGGAATTCTATGGTTCAGCCATTTCCTCCCTTTCTTCTTTGGCATGTGGCAAGGACCCAAAACTGAGGGAGAATGAGAGATTTTCAAACTCCGATAAGTGGGCGTCGTTTTTATCAATCACGTAGGCCTCAGAAGCTGTTCGGCGATCACGATTATTCCAGTTTGTTGTTCATACATTGTTATTCTCTACAGAATAATCATTCTGCATGCCCTCTTGAAATAAGGCGTACATTTGCTAATTCATTAATTTAAACATATTTTATGTTGCCGATTTTTATCAATGATTTTATTTTACAATGTATTGAATTTTTAATTATAATAAAATTTATCAACCTATCTTATCATTTTCCCAGGAAGTCAATCACTGGTCTCAAACAAAAAAGCTGTAGGACTAGTAATTGACATACCTGTCAATTACTGGGCAGATTGCCGTTTCAAGGACCAGTGATTGACAGCCCCATTTTAATCCTCAATGCTTCTTATAATTAAAAAAAAAACTACATAAATGAAATCTACAAGTAATACTAATTATAACAGAACATTGATAACCACACGAATATATGAACAAATAAACGAAAAATAAGAAAAAAGAAAAATTATTTTCTTATCAATCCTCCTTAGCAACGGCTTGTTTTTTTCTTGATTTTGAACTTTTAACACAAATAACCTTCCACTGATACCAAGGAACCTTCCAATAATTAATATTTTTCTGGAACTGCTGCCCAAAGGCTTCTCAATAACGAAATTGAAAGAATCACCACTAAAAACGGCTCATATCCCTTATAATACCAGTTTATATCTGGTATGTCAATTACTGGTGCCCAGTCAATTACTGGTCCCTTCACCCTATGTGTTTGTAATCACGATACAAAGTTTAACTGAAATCGTAGAGCCGTTTTACGACAATATCTTAAAATATGTGAAAATTTTACTCGGTAAAGTGGCGCTTTCAGACTACTAAATTTAGCAATTCAGTCTCACATTTCAACTCCAAAATTATTAATACAAGCAGAAGGCAAAACCTTATTTTGGCATTCTAAGCAGTTACCTAAGCTATCAAATTTGAAGACAATTTATCGTTTTGGATTTCTTATTAGTATTATAAAATACAATATGCGGATAAACTTAACTTTTTATAGTTTACTATCAAATATTAACTTGAAAGTGAAGAGGCCTGCGAAGCTAATATGTATTGTGGTACTGGGTTCGATTCCCGGTCTTAGGCCTTGGATTTTATTTAATGGTTAATAAAAGAAATTTACAGTAAAGTACGTTTGCTAGTCGCCTCCGTCCACGACACCTAATTGGTAGTTGGACTTAAGCCCCGCCTGAAAAAATAGGCGATTACTTTACTTTACTTAACTTGAAAGTTAAGCATGAGACTTGAACTGGCAATCTCCCTGTCACTCTACCACTACATCAAGCTTTCAAAAGTGTCTTTTCTAAAAGGTAAATTTGGTTTTCGAAATTTGACCAAACTTTCTAGAAGTAGTAAAAGAAAATGGAAACACAAGGACTTTTTTAAGATCCTGGTATACTCGTATTTAGACAAGACAATATTTTGTCTAGAAAGTCTCTAGGAGTCTTCTGTTCTAAAAACAGAAATTGCTGTTCAGTGGATGGGATTGTTATAATCCCATCATTGGGATTATATCCACATTTTGCCTCCAGATAAATCTACGATATCTTCGGAAAAGCAAAGTGCATCTTATGAATGTAGATAAATACAGACCGGCTATATAACCAAAGAGACGAGATGCATTTAGATTGTCTGTGTGTATGTGTATTTGTGTGGGGCGACGTTAGGCATGCGCAGAAAGTTGCCGCCTCCGGGGGCAGCAGAGCGGGTCGATACATGCTGGCTGGCTGTCACGGCACCGCACTCATACTCTAGGCTTTACCAATATTTTTCTGTTATAAAGGATTCTTCATTATCCTCTAACAGGAGTTGACTTCAAAAAAAAAAAAAATAAGTTTTTGAAAATCTCCACAGAAATTTGTTCCACAAATATAGAACTTTTAATTTTTCTTACTTGTTGTAAAAAAGACGTACTGTAATCGTGTAAAGTTGAATTTTTACTGGATATACGGTACTTTAAAGCGTGATCTGTGCGTATTTGAACAGATCTTGAAATCTATAAAACACGGAGAGTACAAAACTTAGTATTCCGTTGTGGTACCATTTACGGTATCACCACTAAGGTATCAGCAGAAATCCGTAGGTCAAAAGTGGAACTTTACTTTCCAAGCAGTATTCCAGTTTATATGATTTATTCCAAAGTGTTTTTCTTTAAAATGTATACACTTCCGTTAGTGAAACCTAGTGGTATAAATACTACCAACCAAAAATCAAGCAAAAAAGTTCATCCGGAGACCCTACCGAGTAACTCGGGAGAGTTACTGGCAGTGTAACCTCCTGAACTGATCTATGGTGGTAGTCTTGCTTGAATGACGAAGAGACACCGGCGTTGAGCTTTAACAGTGGCCACTTTCAGGCTGTTTTGGGACTAGATCATTGAGTTTGCACAGTGAATGTTCTAGCCAAAAGCTAGAGTAAATCAGTAGCAATTTTAATTTTAATTTTATTTAATATCTTACAAATGGCTACAATTTTCTTGAAACTCAGCGTGCCTATCACTTTTAATTTACACATTTTCCCGGGTTTTCTTTTTTTTTTTGAGCAGTTATCGGATAACTATTTTGTTAAATGTTCCTCCATCGTACCATTTCAGAACAATTTATAACTTAGGCACCTTGTTAGATCAATTAGAATGAAAAAAACATTGCTGGCATAGTTTTCAATCAAGCTATTGTTAATCGTTAATTAGATTTTTTTATAGATCGAGAGGTTTTTTGGGGCATCACTTTTCTTTGATGTGAACCAACTTGAATTCATTACTGCTCAAATACTTCTACATCCCATGGTGCTTTGGTTCAAGTAGAGTACCTTGATCTCCTTCTTGATTTCCTTCCAGGATTCTCTTTCTTTGGACTTCCTTCTCCACTGCCACACTCCTGAGCGCATAAAAATGGAATTTTTTGTCCTTCTCCATCTGATTTAGGCGTCCCAGCCAGCGCAGTCTTGCAGCCACCCAGTAGAATTCCGTTTCTGGCCGTTCTCTAACAGTCAGACTGAAGATAGTGCGCAGTATCTTCCACTATAAACAGTTCAGAAGAAGTTTTTCAGCTGTATTTAGAGCCCAAATTTTGGCACCATACAATACCTTTACTAAATATCTTTTGCAACTTCGTTCCTATTAGTTAGGAGAGATTCCAACTATTCGAACCTGGGAAACACCTTCAAAACAATGGCCTTCTAAGTTTAAACAGGCCGACTGTTCTCATTCTAATCTAAATTACCATATACGACTTGGTCCTTTCCTTTGATGATTTCCTAAACTGTAAACCTAGCGTGGAACTCTGCCCGAATTCTTCGCAGTAATCTTCGGTTGTAGATAATACTTTTGGGTTTCAGTGAAATCAATAGTTTTGTGGATTTACCGAAAAAAATTGTCCAAAATACGTTTCTGTAAGTGTTACTCTAAAAATACTTCTAGAAAAATTATTTTTGAAACTTTTTGAGGTTTCTGATGTTCGCAATATTTGAACACTGTTCATGTGGATAGTGGGCTACTTTTGCTATATAATAATAATAATAATAATAATAATAATAATAATAATTTTTTTTTTTTTTTTTTTTTTTTTTTTTTTTTCCGGGGAGTAAAATCTAATGGATACCAGGTGGGCCAGTCCTGGTGATGTGGGACTCACACCCACTAAAAACCTCCCCGTCTCCTAGCTAAACCTTCCACGGAACCGTTTACCACATTACTTCGTGGAAGGCCTTCGCTATTTGCCCTTTCGGGCTTCCGCATCTTTAGGCCACATCTACTCTTTCTCCCTCTCAAGTGGCACGGGACACTTGCTGGTGAGGGTGTGTGCTCTCCACGAACTTCTTCTTCCTCAGGACGTCCTCAACAAACACAGCCACTGCTGCCCATCCTCTCTCCTCGCGGAGCATTCTTTGAGTGACGTCCTCCGGGCTAAAGTCGCCTATTACATCGGCCGCTCGTCTTCTTTCCACGCCCCACCGACTGCAGGCAAAAAAGACATGGTAGGCATCCTCCTCCACACATTCCTCGCAGTGGGTACATTGAGGGTCTTCTGCTTTTCCGATCCTATGGAGGTACTTTCGGAAGTACCCATGCCCCGTCAGGAACTGGGTAAGGTAATAGTTTACCTCCCCATGTTGCCTCTCGACCCACGGTTTGATGTTTCGGATCAGTCTCGCTGTCCAGCGTCCCCGCTCATCCGCATCCCAGCGCTCCTGCCAAGCATCCATCGTCCGGGCACGTTCCTCGCGCCTTTTTCTGGCCTTTGGCAATACCTCCGCTTTCCGTAGATAAAGGCGCCTACGCTCGACTGCCAGTAAGTCGATTGGGATGGTGCCCGCGACCACCATGACCGCTGGTTCAGACACCGTGCGGTAGGCGCTCGCCACTCGCAAAGCGCCTCCTGCAATCCGCTTTCTATACTTCGTGAAGCGAAGTGCTTCAGCCCATACCTCCGCTCCATACAGCAGAACCGAGCTCACCGCTGTCATCAGCAGCTTTCGCTTGCTCGGTCGTGGGCCATGCATGTTTGCCATGAGCATCGCCAATCTGCCTGTCATAGCCGCCGCCTTGTCCGCCACATGCGCTATGTGCGGCCAGAAACTCAACGTAGTGTCTATCATGACCCCCAGATATCGGATTGCCGGCTTTGTGAAAATCTCCACTTCACCCACCATAAGTGGGACCTCTTTTGGTATCCGCTTGTGGCTGAGTGCTACCATTTCTGTTTTTTGAGTCGCAAGAGTAAGTCCCATGCTTCCCATTTCTCTCAATATTCGTCGCATGACCATGTTGAGGTTCGTCTGGACCGCCTCATAAGTCCTAGCCGTGATTACAGCCGCGACATCGTCAGCATAGCACACAAGGTATGCTCCATCTGGCATTTCCACCTTCAAGAGGCGATCATACGACACGTTTCATAGGTCCGGTCCAAGTACTGAACCTTGCGCTGCTCCTGCCGTGAGTCTCCTTATCTGCTGCCCCTGCGAATCGCTGTAAAGAAGTCTGCGGTCGCTAAGATAGCTTCTCATCATCCTCATCAGGTATTCAGGGACATTAGAAGTATCCTGAAGCGTCGTTAGGAAGTCTGTCCACCTCGCAGAATTGAAAGCATTTCGGATATCGAGGGCGACCATGAGTACGATATCCCACGAATGATGGTTACCATCCTCTGCTCTTTCTAGTGCCCCCACTACTTCCGTAATGGCATCCACAGTGCTATGTCCTCGCCGAAAGCCAAATTGCCTGGGTGAGAGGTCTCCGGCAATTTGTATGGCCTTATGCAGCCGCGGCTGGATGAGCTTCTCGAGCAGTTTACACAAAGGCCTGAAAGACGAAGGGGACGTCCTATCCCCCTTACATTTATCGATTAGTACGAGTCTTGCAAGCTTCCAGCGTGTACTAAAGACTCCTGCCGTCAAACAATTATTGTACACAGCAAGGAGAAAATCTGGGCGTTCATCAGCCACTGTCTTTAATACTTCAGCAGGTATACCATCTGGACCTGGGGCTCTACGGTTCCGCAGACTGCGGGCAGCCGTTCTTAATTCGTCCTGCGTGAACAACGGGATCTCTCCCGACTCCCGCTGGACATCTACCTCTCGTTCCTCATGTACAGGAAACAGCCCATCTATAATCCGGTTCATTTCTGCAGCGCTCAATCCGTTTACTGGGGGAAGCAGGCCAAATTTCTTCATTACAACTTTGTAGCCTCGTCCCCAGGGGTCTTGCTCTACTTCATCACACAATTTGTGCCAGCATGCCGCCTGGCTGTTTTTAATTGCCTGTCGGAGCCTCTTCTTTGCCATCCGCCGTTCTTCTGCTTTGATTTCAGCGTCAGCTCGATTGTTTGCACGCGCTCGCATAGACAGTCGACGAAGCCTAAGAGCTTCACGGCGTAACTGCGCGATCTCATCGGTCCACCAGTATTGCCTCTTTTTATTATGACGGGGTCGCTTCATTGGCATTGATACCTCACAGGCATCATGCAAGAGGTGCATAGCCTTCTCAACGATCACTTCAGCTTTCTCTTGTTCATTACCACACTCACATTCAGATAGAGCTATGTTCTGCCCTGCTGTAACCACTGATATGAGCTGGGTTTTGTCAAGTTTCGATACATTCCATCGCGGTGGGCTAACCCTTGAGCAACAAGGTGCGTATGGCACTTCTGTTACATTAAAAATAATATATTGGTGATCGCTGCCAGTGTACGACTCAATCACCCTCCACTCGCGAATTCGGGGGACAAGTCCTTCCGTAGCAAAGCTAACATCTGGTATTGTCTCCCCATATCCCGGTCTTCGAAATGTCGTGGTACTACCCGTATTAAGTACTTCAAGCCCGGCCCTAGCAGTCATTTCCATGATGCGACGACCCCGAGAGTTTGGCTCAGTCATTCCCCACTCGATGGCACGTGCATTGAAGTCACCTGCAACAATAACACCTCCATCCATAGACCGCACAGAATCTTCCAGACATTCCAGCTTGATTTGGAAATCTACTATCGGTTCATTTGGTGTAATAATAATAATAATAATAATAATTTTTTTTTTTTTTTTTTTTTTTTTTTTTGGAGGGGGAAAAATGCATAATGCATCGTCGTGGGTGAAATGCCCACGGTATGTGGGACCCTCACCCACTAAAAAACCCACCTCCCCTAGAGGCATTGAAACCCACCTTGGAACCACTTGCGCATTACATCAAGGTGGTGCCTCACAATAGCTCATACGAGCTCCCACCGGATTTAATTAGTCTTTATTACGACAGGAGCAGACGGAAGTCCAGCTCCTGTTTCTTTCCCCTTAACACCACCTTAACAAAGGCAACCACCCGGTCCCAGCAGTCTTTGTGAGAGAGCATAATCCCCACTATATTTTCGGGCGTAATTCTTCCGATCTCCTGTTCCAATCTCTCCCTCTCCGACACCCATCTATCACACAGAAAGAATGTGTGATGGGCGTCATCGAGGTTAGAGTCTCTGAAGATGCATGACGGGTCTCCAACTTTCCCCATCCTATACAGGTACGAGGTGAAACACCCGTGCCCTGTAAGAAACTGGGTGAGGTAGTAGTCGACCTCGCCATGCTTTCTTCCAGCCCACTCAGAAGGATCGCCAATGAGCCGTGCAGTCCATCTGCCTCGGGTGTCCGTCCGCCACCTCTCATGCCAGGACCGAATGGAGTGATCCCTGGCCACCACCTTCGCCTCCGATCTTCCGAGGACTTCCTTTAAATCGTAAGCCATCTTACGTTCCTGGGCCAACAAATCGATGGGGATCACTCCAGCCACCACCAGTGCCGCAGGCTCCGAGACCGTTCTGTAGGATGAGGCGATCCTGAACGCTCCTCTTCTTTGTACCGAAGCCATCTGCTTTCGGTACTTTTCCTTCTTAAGAGCGTCAGCCCAAACTTCACACCCGTACAGAAGTATGGCGTTCGTTACCGACATCAGAAGTCGGCGTTTACTTGACGTCGGTCCCCTAACGTTTGACATAAGCCCACTCAGAGCTGATGTCACCCTCGCGGCTTTCTTCGAAGAGTGCCTGATCTGCTCCCAAAACGAGAGTTTAGTATCCAGGCGAATCCCCAGATACTTTACCGCGCTGCTGGTGACAATCGTCTCGTCAGCTACGCAAACATGCACTCTCGTGGGGATACGTCGCCTTGTGAGTAAGACTATTTCTGTCTTTTCTGATGCCAAACTTAGACCGTGGTCCCTCAGCCAAGAGGTCGCGCGCCTCATTACTTGATTCAGCCTAATCTGAGCATCCTCAGTATCACGTGCGACAATAACGGCAGCGATGTCATCAGCATATCCTACCACGAAAGAACTTTCCGGCATCTCCATACGCAGGATACCATCGTAAGAAACGTTCCACAGATCCGGCCCCAAGATAGACCCCTGAGCAGCTCCTCCCGTGATCTCTTTGCTACGCAGCCCGTCTGCAGTTTCATACTTCAGCTGCCTGTCCGAAAGGTAGCTCTGTACCATGCGGAGAAGGTAAGGCGGTATTCTAAAAACTGTCTCCAGGGCTCTCAATATATCTGACCACTTCGCTGAATTAAACGCGTTTCGGACATCTAATGTGGCCAGTAACACTATTCTTCTGGAGTAGTGGTTTCCCTGCTGTGCCAGATGGAAAGTTCTCACCACTTCTTGTACAGCCCCAATGGTAGACCGACCTCGTCTGAAGCCGTACTGTCTTTCAGACAGATCACCAGCCTCTTGGATTGCCGCAGACAACCGTGGCTTAAGAAGACGTTCTAACAGTTTCCCCGCTGTATCCAGCATGCACAGAGGTCTGTAAGCTGATGGGGAATTCGGAACGCCCTTCCCTTTGCTAATTAAAACCAGCCGCTGTATTTTCCATATTTTTGGAAAGATTCCAACTTCAAGACAGCGGTTGTACATGTTCAACAACAACTGAGGACATGATCGGGTAATTACTTTTAGTACCTCCGAGGGAATACCATCAGGCCCCGGGGCCTTCTTGTTCTGGAGAGAACCAATAATAATAATAATAATAGGCGCTAATGGCCATAGACGTCGATGCGCCGGCAGGAAAAAAAAAAAAAAAAAAAAAAAAAAATAATAATAATAATAATAATAATAATAATAATAGTAATAATAATAGTAATAATAATAGTAATAATAATAGTAATAATAATAGTAATAATAATAATAATAATAATAATAATAATAGTGTTTTATTGAAACAAAAAAACATATTTACAATATGTTCAGATTACAAACACTTAGGCATGGACTCCAATATCCGTCCGCCAAGTTGACCATGTTGTCTAGTGCAAAAATAAAAGTTTATAACTAAAGATGTTTACTCCTTTTTCTTTTTTTTTAAATAAATTCACAGAATATAAATATAATAAACTAAAATTGTACTTCTAAACCCTAGACTTCCATACTTGCCGCTATTTACGCAATATACAAAACAAATAAAAACGAAAATATATTTTAAAATAAAAATTGAAACTGACTTGTTACTTTAAAAGAAAAGTGATTAAGTTATAATACTTTCATTCAACTAAAAATTAAACTCATTTATCAGAAAATATTCTGTATTTCCAGGCATACTCGTTGTAAATAGAAAAATAGAAGTCTAAACTACTCAATTTACACCTTATTAAGTTACAATTATGTAATGAAACAAATTCAAACAAATGGGTGAACCAACAGAGCTTTTTTATTGCGTACAACAGCGTTTCCCAACCTTTTTTGACTCGCGTACCACTTGGTAGTCACATCATGCTAAATTGTACCACTTCGTAAAAATGATTGTATTTCGTGAAATTTGTTTATTCCAAGTGTTATTTTATTATTATTATCTTTATTTGTATAGAGATACAATGTATCTGTTGCAAAGGAGTTCAAGTTCACTTTATTAACTTTGTAAAGTGTAAGATCTTAGTTTTAAAACTTTTTTTAAATAATTAAAAATTGCGTCCATATTTTTCTCTTCAAAATTATTAATTAATTTACAAAGTTCTTCTTTAGGATTATTATATTTGAGCCCCAATCTTCTAAATTAATTTCTTTTAAGCATTCAACTACCTGTAAGTACCAATCAAATTTAATGTTGTTTGGATAGAGCTTACACATTGCAATCCAGTCTCTCTTTAAGCAGATTTTTACATAGTTATCATTTAGGTTCTGTTACATGATAATTCTATTAAATTTTCTTTAACTTTTATTGATAATGATGTAGCTTTTCCTAAATTTTCTTTATAGAATAGGGTTTGAATTCCAATTATAATTTGTGATTTCGGGTTTTGGAAAATACTCCATGAAAGACAATTTTAATCCTGTTAAATGTAATTATATTTTCTCTTATATCTTGAGATAGACCAACCTTATTACTACTATATATTAACAACTTTACTGCGTAATATTATTAATTAAAATAATTTTTATGAATTATAGGAAAGGAGATTTTTATGCTTTGATTTCAACCAATCCTGATTATTTTTCGCGTACCACCAACCAGCAACTCGCCTCCCACAGGTTGGGAAACGCTGGCGTACAACATCCCACCTTTAGCACTTCCAAATTTAGAGGATCTAGTTGCTTATACCCAAAATAATTTATATTCCTTGAAGTGAACTTCGAACAAAGGAACATCTTCTTCTTCCAAATGAGTTTCAATTAATATAAAAAATTTCAAGACCTTTAACAAAATTGAAAAAGATTTACCTGATCAAATTTTATTTTTGAGACCGGCTGTATTATAACTTAATATTGACAGATTTATGCAATTCATGTAATTGTTGACGAACTGGAATCAGAGGTTTTTTTGGGGCTGGGTTCCTTGATGTCTCTTGAGCCAATGAAGATTTTTGATTCGTCATCTGCTTCAACGCCTCTATTCCATCTTCTTCTCCATTAGGCCTTCTGCTATATACTATGTTCACTTGTAACCAATCTCAGATTCAAATTTTCTCAGTAACCTGTAACTACCATCTCCATAGTCTACGTTTTCGCGTTTAATTTTAATTTTTTTTTTTTGTAATATAAATGAGAGAAATTCGTATGTTCACATCAGAATTGTTTTTTTTTTTGCTAAGGAGTTTTATGATTTGTGTAAACATCGCTAGTTTTAAGGAAAAATTTTTTTTTTTTGCAGTGAGTGGGGGGATTTGTGTTTGAATTGGTGCGTGTGTGGTTAGAGGCATGCCAGCGTGTAGCTCGGTCCAGACTGTTGCGGGAGGACGAGAGCCGGCTATTGAGCTCCTTAATCCGTGACCCTGCATTGTGCTCACCGCTACGTCTTCACACACATAGAAAAAAATAAAAAAAATAAAAAAGAAATCTAAAAAAAAAAAAAAAACATGTGAAAAAGGAATAAAATGCGGGAGTACCGTGACGAGCTAGGCGCCAACTTTTACCCGCCTTCTGTGTACCTCTCGCCTCAACACCCGCCACTTTCTCGTCAACTAAAAAAAAAAACTGCTGTGAACACTCACATGACTTACTCTTGCTGCACAATTCTCAAGGTCCTAACTTCGCGTTTACGAATTTTCAAAAAAAATAATATAATTATTTAGATAATTTAAATCACAGAAATTGAAATACTATTATTTCACACAGCAAACTGGGCCTGAATAGAACTTGACAGAAAGTTAGTGGCCAAAAATATCCCAACTGAAAGGTGTACTTAACACTGTATTGCCAATCCGAAGTCCAATTTGACTCCAAAAAAAAAGTAGGAATAGTCTCTGTTTCCCCACATCTCTTAGCTATCCCCGAAATGATCTTAGATATGCTATCCCCACTCTCTCACCATTTGATAGTCACGGAGCTGAAGACCGTGGAATTCTTACGTTTCTTTTTGCAGTTTAGTTTACTTGAATCATAAGAGTCATTTTGACTCCAGATTGGCATTACACGTAAATATATCGGAGTCATTTCGACTCCTGATTGGCAATATAAGTAGATATTCTGTTATTAACTTAACTCCAGATTATTGCCTAAATGCTTATTTGATAAATTTACATAATTTTCATAGAAAGTATCAAGGCACAAAATAAAGCCTCTTTCTAGAATTGATTTTCTGTCCGAATTGCAGCAAAAACTTGCAGCGAATTGGGTCAATTTCCGATCCGTGTCACAACAGCGCACAGTAATTGAAAAAATAGTGAATGTAATTAAAAAAATGAAAAAGTCCCTGACCAGAAGGCAGTCCAGTCAGGATTCTAGAAAATACTGAAATTACTGCGATCCTAAGTTGAAGTTAATTCCTTCTGCGTGAAATGTTAAAGCCGATTTGTGGACAGCGCCAACATTTGTTTTTTCGTCCTTAATTCCTATTCTTTCTCGTCCTTTAATGCAATTTTTTTCATTAAAATTGAAATCAATGTAAAAAAAAAGATAAAAATAAATTATGGAGTCAATATGACTCCACATTGGCAATAACTGACTTAAGTTCAAGCATTGGCAATGCAGTGTTTTGGACGTATTTTCCAAAATACTTCCAAGAGACACTAAACTGGACTTACAAGACTACTTCTTTCCTTTACAGGAAATCTTGATATTTTAGCACTACTACGATGAGTTGAAGTGGCTTTTCCCCTGTCTACAGCCGCCAGTATTTTTTTTGGTCTTCATTCCTTCTTCCAAGTTATTCCAATCTCAAAGACCATATTTTCCAACTCTTCAAGTTCAAATCCTCGATCCATTCTCGCAATACTAGAACCTCGTTCCTCTGATCTCTATATTCCCTTGCATCGTACTTCATCCTTTGACAAATATTTTTTAATTCGCGCTACCTCTTTCTGGAACTCTTTACCTTCATCTGTCCGCCATGCTCCCACCCTTTCCATCTTTAAATCCCTTCTGTTTAATCATCTCCTTTAGTACCCAGCTTCTTCCATAATAATAATTGAACGGATTTATTTCCTTAATTTGTATTCTTATTTTTGAAAATACATGCTTATTTTTTGTATATAAATATCTAAAATACAGGCCAAACCAATAGGGCCTCCAAATTGTACATGTTATTATTCTCTGGGACAATAGTCCCAGAATAATAAATTTATTTTCATTAATTCATTCATATGAACGCAATAATTTGTCATTTTCGCACAGTTACAGAAAGTTAAAATATGATTGAGGAAATCGCGTTTTCTTTGCAGGAAGTAATCCGTATGTCAGAGGGCTTGTTGGTAATGTGTACATTGCAGATCTGTAAATCTACCCACATGTATAATAATATAAAAAGAGAAATGGAACTTTAAGCTTCACTTCTAAAGTGCTATAGACAGCGCAATGTACTGATCTACCAGCTGTATAATATTAAAGGGAACTAGAACCTTAAGCCTCACTTTTTAAAGTACTACATTCTGTAATATGTATAAATCTCTCTTGACAATTTTAATTGACAGTAGCATTGATTGTAAAATACCATGCTTGAAATAGATCAGGCGGCCGGAACTGCAAGTGGATGGTTGATTTTTACTTTATTTTTTACTTTAAAAAAACCTTATAATGGGATGAATGTATGAATGAGATGATTAGGCTATTCCTTAAGGCTATAAGCAAAGTAAAATATGTTGCTCTGGTTGAACAGAAGGCTTCATTGGCTCTTATTAAATAGTAGCATCGCCCGAAGCATCTTACCGACAGATATAGATGAGCTGGAGTTCGTCTAGGTGCCCAACAGACACCTATCTTGAATAGTCTACTCCCAAGATTATTGATTCAAAGTTTCTACTAGATATAGTTCTGTCAGCTTCAATATTTTCAATTATTTGTAATACTTGAATCGTTTCAAATAGCTAAAGTTTAAATCTAATATATTGTTGAAGTACCATCAGGGAAAGCGATAATAATGTTTCAAAATTTTCCTTTAACTTGTTAAACTTATTACTTTTATTTCAGGGAAATTCATTTAAGGGCTTTTCTTTAATCATTTATCATGGAAAATTTGGTTGTAGCACAACGTAAGATTAAAATATGCTACTCTGTAAGGTTATAACATAACATAATAATTTAATAAGTTAATAATTGAAAGGAGTTATCTACAGTTTTTTTTTAATTTTTAGTAAGGACAAAAAAACTAAATATGCTTTAAGATGTATTCCTTATGTTGTGTCTGCTGTAAAGATTAGTTAATATATTGTGATGGGGTCATTTGGGGCTCAATTTTGAACTTTCTAGGGCATTTTTTAAGCTTGCTATAAGCAAAAGTTATTTTGCAGCTAACTCTTTTTTGCACCAAAATCATAATTTTCAGTAAAACTTGAGTACATATTAAGTACTTAAGTCAACAAGATTTCTTGTTTTTGAGCTTTTAAGTGGCATTTTGTGTCTTGTCGAAGCGAATGTTAGATATATTATTATGCCTGTCAAAAAGAAAAAATAATAATATCTACCTAATATAAGAGAATAAGTAATAATAAACGAGTCTGCACCAAAAGATGTAGAACATACAATAGCGGGCGCCACTAAATACATTTTCTGAAAAAAATGTAGCTAACTCTTTTTTTGCACCAAGTTCTTCAATTTCAGTGTAAAGTTCAGTTTTACAAACTAATTTTGTTTAGAAGAACTAAAATATGATTTAAATCATTGGAATAATAAGTTCAGAAGAATTTCCAATCACTTTTCTCACCCAAAATTGCCGTTAATCGAATTTTCACTGAAGTCGCTAAAAACTAAGCGAAGTAGCACTTTCGATCAGCTAGTGTTCTTCAATATTGAAATTTTGGTTGAATATTTAATCATCATGAATTTGTTAAGCCAGTATACGATTATGTTTGAAAGTTTAGTATAGAATTATTTTGGATGCCCTCTTTAATAGATTGTTTTATTAATTACAAAGGAATACGCGACTTATTTATGTTATATTATTTTATGTAATAATTAAGATCATTTTAATATGACGTCTAGGATATATGTATTATTAATACTGTCATATTAAAGGCGCCACGGTAGCCGAGCGGTTAGAGGCGAGACCTGTAAAGCTAATATGCATTGTGGTACTGGGTTCGATTCCCGGTCTTTTTAGGCGTTGGATTTTATTTAATGGTTAATAAAAGAAATATACAGTAAAGTATGTTTGCTAGTCGCCTCTGTTCACGACACCTAATTGGTAGTTGGACGTTAAGCCCCGCCTGAAAAAATAGGCGATTACTTTACTTTAGTTTTACTATTATCATATTAATCTATATTATCAGTACTAATAAATATAGTATATATGTGGCCGTGGTCCCGTCTCCGGCGACGCTTGCAAACAGTTGTGTCTTCTGGTTCTTGTTGACTAAGATAATATGTTTTAGTTTATATTATAAATTGTATGAAGACTTGAAATAAAAAAATAATAAATTGAATCATCATGAATAGACGTTACATTAAAATGTTTGGAGATAGAGATTTGAGGAAGGGCCGAACGTTGGTCTTTGTAAGTGGGAGATCCCCAAGTTCGAATCCCGCGTTATGACTACTTGAAACTTATTTTAAACATTCTAGTTCTCAAGACTTCACTAAAAATTGTACGATCCAGAGTATTGTTTGGGTTGTTAGGCTGGGATATCTGCAGGGACCTAAAATATGTAAAAATACTTGATTTAGTGTCCACTAACCTCTCTCTTTTCGTACATAGAATGTTTCAATATTAAGATATTTGAAGGGAATTTCAGAATTATTGGGTTGTTGCCAGCGATCATCAGCAAAGTTTTCATTTATTTGTATCTCGTCTTTCAGTGCAACAACTGCATTTATTTTTAGTTTGGCAAAAATGCATTATCTCTGTAAATATTCTTAAAATTCTGTTTTTTTATGAAATTATATTTCTTAATTCTTAGTTGTAATTAGTTTCTTCAGTGGACTCCAGCACCGATCAGGAGTTGTGGACAGAAGCAAGTAACTAAAACCCAAGGCCAAGTAGACGAATTAAACCCAACAGTATCCACAATACATCTCAAATTTGCGCTCGCCTCTCGGAACTAGTTTACGTCTAATAAGTTAAGATTACTCCAAATCATTCTGAACTATTCCTTCCTTTAAAGACATACAAGCAAATATATTATAATTTTAAACCTAAATCTGTCAGGTTGAACTTTTTTCGCTTCAATAAATGTCGGATAAATGTCGAAACAATGTCCAGATCTACTACCTAAGTAATATTAAAGGGAAATTCAACCGTTAGGACCTCTCTAAAGTACCACAGAGTGAATGAAATGTACAAACCTAATCTATTAATTTAATGAGAACTGCAAGCATCCCTCTAAAACAGTACAATTAGCTCATATTAAAACTATACGGTAGGACAGTTGTATAACGGTTGATCGTCAAAAAGTGCTCGAAAAAGCGTAACCTTAAAATACCAACTTTAACAATTTTTTTATCTATTTCTATAAATGATAAAATTCCCAAATTTTCTTTTTAATGTAGGGCAAATTCTCCTTTTTAACTGTATATTTTTTTTTTTGCAACAACCCAGATTTAATAGATTTTGAGAAAAGAGTTGCCAAAAATTGGGGAAAAAACGGCATTTTCAGAAAATGTTCTTGTTCTTGTTCTACTTCTTCTTCTTCTTGCTACCTTTTTTAATCAACGCGTGAACCGATTTTCTTGAATGAGGTGTCGTTCGATTCGGAATTTCATGGGGGGTCTCAAAGCTATACATGCCATGGGAGAGGAGTTAGCCCCATATACATATGTGTGACCACCCATGTGATACTTAATGCAACTTCAACCATAATCATCTCACTAAGGTACCACAATCTCATGCAGTGTATTGGGCGATCTACTACCTATGTAATATTAAAGGGAACGTCAACCCTTAAGCGTCCCCTCTAGAGTACCACCGTGTGATGTCCAGATACACTGGTATATAATAATAGAATGAAAAACTAAATGCCAAATTCAGTCACGTGCCGAGCTTTCGACCTATGATTTACCTTATTGTCTATAAGATATTTTTACATGGTTATTGTTAAATAGTTCATAAGCAGACAAGACAGAGGCTACACCAACTGGTATATAATGTTAAACGGTTCCACTTCCTTAAACAGCCTTCTGGATTACCATTATGAGGTCAACTTTAAGATAAGAAAAAATAATCAAAACTTAGTCTGTTATCTTTAAGATCCTTTGGACTATATAAATGACAATTCTGTCACTACCTACTCTGTTTTTGAGGCCATCTATTCGCAGTTTTCTCGGTAATCGCTAGCTGTAAACAGAAAGTCGGTTTCGAGTTTGACACAAACACTAAAGTTTGACTTGTATTATGATTATATATTATTTTGAGCGGTTTTGAAGCTTAGTGTTATTACTGCCTTGGAACAGTCTTGTACCTGTGGCCGAAATCTTAAAGTTAAAAAAAAATAAAATAAAATAACCTTTCGGGATGCTTTATGTTTTGAAATTGGAATTGGTTTGTTTGAAAGGTGGGGCAGGAAGCCGGTTCTGGCGGGGCCCGGGGGCGGAGCACTACGGGAGCGTTATTGCATCCAATTAAATGGTAGCGTCGGCTTGCAGACAGGTATTGATGGGCGAACGCTGCGGGCAGCTAAAGCCACACTCTCTATTGATTTACTGCCCACTCATGACGCTTCACATTAATTTTTAAGACCCTCGAGTTCTGTTTCTTTATTATTGTTGTTACGCTCACACACATGCGCAGTCATAAACATGTGGTTGTATATCTTTTAAAAGAAACCTCAAAGCCGGTTTAAAGGACTTTTCGGACAAGCGTTAAGCGACGTTAAAGTGATACACAGTTCGTGTCATCTGCCAGATGAACAGTTTTTAACTTGTAACCGCGAAAATCCTACTAAAATCATTAGAAAAACTCATTTAGAAGGAATATTTCTTAGATCAAGTTACTTAGTTTAGTGTAGAAAGCCGGTAGTGATCTATCGAAGTGGGAGATGGAAAATTAGACAGTGAACACGTTAGGAAGGCTCTATGTGGAATAATGATGAATAAATAATATTGGGTACAAAAGGATGAAGAACTCTAGAGACCATACCGCCTGGGAACCCGACATATTCACTGGTACTAATTAAAAAACTTTGTCGAGACAGCTCGTAATGCTCCATCACTGAGTAGCCCAATAAGGGTTTGACAACCAGGAGGTACAGAAAGTTGCTGTTGGAAAGATAGGGTTAAAAACCTGGAGGATAAGAAAGACCCATTTCTGATCTCCAGGTCTGGGTGGTTTTTACATAGGTGCCAGCCCATACTATATCCGGTGCGCGTTAATGACTTGCAAATTTTATAAAACAAATTATGAAGAAAATGGCAGACTCAGGAGGAACCGTATAAATGAGAAACTAAAAGAAATAAATACTTGTGTTAGATAAGATCGGTCGAGAACCTTCCACAGCGAGAATCTGTTGTTCTAAGTGGTTCAGAATTGGACATACTCGAGTAACACATTGGTGAATGCCCATTTGACAAGGAGAAGTTCTAATTTTTTGAAGAGTTGCTGGCTCCGCAGCCTAGTCCAGGCAACAAGCATACTATAAACTTATTAGGGCAAACATGTTACTCTTTCCCAATGTGTGCTTGCAGAATGGTGTTACAGTTTTACAACATTCTTCCAGTAATTTGAGAAAGAGTTGGAGAGAGATAATAACCTTTTAATTTCAAGTTATATGGAAAAACTAGATTCAATAATTACCATTATGCGCGAAAAATAATAAATAAATTAATTAAATTAGAGTAATAATAAAGGAAGAAGTTACCTCAGTTGGTGGCGTGGTGAACTAGTAAACTAGAGGTTCCTGGATCAAATCTAGCCTAAGATTTTCTCTTTCCGGCAACCTCAACAGCTCCATCACTGGACAGTATTGTATCTAGGAGAAAGAATGCTGTCCGGAGGTGATAGTGCAATGAGAAGACCCCCGAGAACTAATTACCAGAATTGATGGCGTGCCTTAAATTGGTAAACAAAAAAATAACTAAATAAAAATACAAAATGCAATAGAAAAAGGATTAATTTTTATTAAATTTAGAATGTGAATTTTGGATAGGGTTTAAGAAGCAGCGTACACCAGTAATCCTTCTAATAAACTCTTCTTAATAGCAAATAAATATCGTGTTACTCATTTTTCCTTTAAAAATAAGTCAACTCTCCGACAACTTCTGAAGGTAGCCGATAGATTAGTCTTTAGATTTCCATGAATATCAAGCTTTAATATCACAATTGGAGTGGACAAGTGCACGGATGAAGTAGGTATCAGCGTTTGGTGTGATTAATGGACATTTAGCCTCCATTTTTTTCGTTTATCATGGTACACAAATTTATTTATTGTTTTTAATAATTGCTAGTAATAAATAGACTAATAAAAGCAATGGTTACTTTTAAAGAAAAAAATATTTTGGACAACCTGAGCCTTGAACCTACACTACTAAGGTAAGTTTAATTGTTGCTACGGATTCTGCTTTGAAAAGCAGATTGCTTTAGCAGCCAGTCATTGTTTAGCTTTGTATTGACTCAGGTCCATTGTTATTTCGATCATATAACCTTTAAATCGTGTCAATATTGAAATATTGAAAGTCGTGTAAGTAACAACCAAGGTTTGTCTTCAGAGTAAAATCTCATTACACTCTAAAATTAATCAAAGTATTTGTATTCCACAAAATGTGTTCAGGTGTTATAAAACTATTAACTAAAAATAGTTGTAGTATTGCCCGAGCACAGTGTAGTGCATCTAGTACGTGATGCAGCAATTTGTAATAAAAATTACACTGGCTGCACTTCTCTTAAACTATTTGGTCTAGTAGACTTTAAATTCTTCAAAATCTAATAATGAAAACGTATTTTTGAAATAAGATAATACGAGGGTCGTTTGAAAAGTCCGTGCAAAGTCAGAGAGATAGCACCACTGGCGCGTATCGAGGTTATGTTTAGTTAGTAGCAACTCTTAGAAGAACACACACCAAGTTTCAGCCAGATCGGTCTATTTCTTTGTGTTTGGCATTCGTTTGAATCGAGGAAGTCGAATGATTTTCAAAAAATGGACGAAAAAGAATTTCGTGTGTTGATTAAACACTACTTTATGAAAGGCAAAACGCCTCGGGAGACTAAAGAGAAGCTTGATAAACATTATGGTGACTCTGCACCTTCGATTAGAACAGTTTATAAGTGGTTTCAAAATTTTCGGAGTGGCCATATGGGCACAAGTGACGCTGAACGTTCTGGACGCCCTGTTGAGGTTACTACTCCAGAAATCATTGATAAAATCCATGATATGGTGATGGATGACAGAAGAGTGAAGGTGCGTGAGATTGCTAGTGCTGTGGGCATCTCGAATGAACGGGTTCATAATATTTTGCATCAACATTTGGACATGACAAAGCTATCCGCAAGATGGGTGCCGCGATTGCTCACGCTTGACCAAAAACGAAATCGTGTGAAGTGTTGCAAGGACGGTTTGCAGCTGTTCCAGAAGAATCCACAGGACTTTAAGCGTCGTTTCGTCACTGTGGATGAAACATGGATACATCACTACACTCCTGAGACCAAAGAACAATCTAAACAATGGGTTACCAAGGGGGAATCTGCGCCAAAAAAGGCGAAGACCGTTCCTTCGGCCGGAAAGATTATGGCGACTGTCTTTGGGGATTTGCAAGGAATAATCCTCATCGACTATCTGGAAAAGGGTAAAACTATTACAGGTGCATATTATTCAACGTTATTGGACCGTTTGAAAACCGAGCTGCAAGAAAAACGCCCACGATTGGCCCACAAAAAAGTCCTTTTCCATCACGACAACGCACCAGCTCACACCTCAGCAGTTGTGGTCGCAAAATTAATGGAAATAGGATTCCAACTCGTTTCACATCCCCCCTATTCTCCAGACTTGGCTCCCTCGGACTACTATTTGTTCCCCATTATGAAGAAATGGCTGGCGGGAAAAAGATTTTATTCAAACGAGGAGGTGATTGCAGAAACGAATGGCTATTTTTCAGACTTGGACAAATCCTATTATTCGGAAGGGATCAACAAACTAGAGCAGCGTTGGAAGAAGTGTATAAGCCTAAAAGGAGACTATGTTGAAAAATAAAAAAGGTTTACCCCAAAAAATTAAGTAGTTTTTATTTTTGCACGGACTTTTCAAACGACCCTCGTATTTCCTTCACCTTCTCCTTCTTAGAGGAGTTATTGCAATTGTGTGTACTTTCCAATTTCAGTAACCAACGGTTGTACATGTTTTTAAGGTTCTCTAAATACGAACAACAAAAAGAATGGAGTTTTCAAATTCGTATGTGTTTTTAAACATATTTACTCAGCAAATAACTCGCCACATTTACACCAAATGCATTACATATATCATAGTGACTAAAACTGTAGGATATTTTAGTAATTAGATAAAAAGTAAAGAATCTCAAATAATCTAATAATATAAAACTATAAATTGAAAAAATTCAAAATAAACAATCGATTCACAAATTTCGCTTTTGTTCTTGTTCGTATTATTCTTTTGGTTCTGGTTGTTGTTCTTCTTCTTCTTGTTACCTTTTTTTGTAAACCACGTGAGCGTGTTTTAATATATGAGATGTCATACGATTCAAAATTTTGTGTAGATAAAGAAAAATGGAAGAAAAGAGGAGAGGCCTCAGCACAAATTTGGGACTTATTCTCCCAGAACAAAACAAAACAAAAAAAATTAGGTTAATGTGTTTTTGAATTTAGTTTTATCAAATATATTGTTTTACTTTTTGTTATCATTTAAGTTTTATTTGTCTATTATTATACTATACTATCATTTAGTATATTTATACTATAGTACTATATTATACTATCATTTAGTATAATTTTAGTACAATTATACTATACTATATTATACTATCATTTAGTATAATTTTAGTATATTTATGCTATACTATGCTATATTATTATACTATCATTTAGTATAATTTTAGTATATTTATGCTATACTATGCTATATTATACTATCATTTAGTATAATTTTAGTATGTTTATGCTATACTACGCTATATTATACTATCATTTAGTATAATTTTAGTATATTTATGCTATACTATACTATATTATCATTTAGTATTGTTAAGGGTTTAACCATTTTGGCGAATCGCCGCCGTTGATGTAATTTTGAAATAAATAAAACAATGTAACGTTTTGCAACCAAACTTTTTGAAATGTATAAAATTGAAACACACTGACCGTTGTTCCTGCCTAGTAGTTCAGAATGCAGCCGGCTGGGTTAATGTTAGAAGCCAATAAATGATATTCTGTGGGTTGCGCCTGTCAGTGAGGTTAGCTCCGTGGAAAGGGGGGGCTAACTTATTGTTTAAGAGCCATCTTGATTGATGGATCTGTGGATACGCCTATTAGAAAAACATAAGCGGGATGAAGAATGGACAAAAAAAAAAAGCCTAATACACGGGGGTGTTTTGCAGTGTTGTAGCCTCAAAGCTACCTGGGAACTTGGGCCCCCCTAGCTTGATGGCAGCCGCATAGCGCATCATGTACTATCGTAACATTCCATTTAGCTTTATAAACCACGAAATCTTCGAAGATCATTACTTAGTCCCCGGCTCTTGACTGGGCAATATTTTTCAAAGTCATGGCCAGTATACTTGGCCACGGGTCTGTAGTTCTGCTGGATACGCTGAGTCGCGCACGTCAAGCCAACTACAATCCCCTCCACTTCCTCCAGGGGGGGAAAAAAACCTACTCCAGTCTTTTGTATTTGCCGACATTCATTTTTTTTATTTATTTATATATCATTGTTTTAACATTTTTTTAAAAAAATAAAGAAAACAATGGCTCGTGAAAATGCATAATTTTCTCGGCTGAGTCACCTTAACCTTCTGGTTACATTGTTGGGGTCAATTCGATCTAGATCATACATTTATATTATCTTCTGTATTGCACATGCATTATTGCATTTTTTCCTTTATAAAGTTCTTATCATTCTCTAAATATCAATAAACATGTTGCACAGGCCAAGCTTTGTAAGTATATTTTTTAATTAGATTAGTAGTTGCGCTGCTAGAACAGAAATACTCCTTATTGTGTTATGATACGTCAAAGGGCTAAATCGGAGATAGACCTGTAAAAGTAAAGTAATCGCCTATTTTTTTTAGGCGTGGTTTAAAGTCCAACTACCAATTAGGTGTCGTGGACGGGGGACTGAAGCTCATACTTTACTACAAACAATTTTTTCCTAACAAATTAAAAAGTAGTCATACGCGGGATTCGAACTGGGGATCTCCCACTACTGAGATAGACCTGTGTACTCTTTGCTCAATCGATTTTCTTAAAATCTAAAACTTAACCGACGAGTTCGATTATAATATTCCACAGGTGGTAATTCAATTATCACTTTATCGATTTTTCTACACCCTATATCAATTCTTACTTTCATAGTTTAAAACAGTTTTCATAAAAATATGAATGTATGAATGTTGATTAATCCTAAGTTCACATAATTCAAAAACTAGTCATTTTTTTGGCCACAAACGATTTTAAATATGTACAGCATGTACTAAAAGTCCTATTACCCGCCATCTAACTGTGTGCTATATGATGTTTTATGTACCTGGTGATATTGGGTCGTGAAAAGAATGTCTGACGAATCAAATTATACCCTTGAGGAATGAATCGTCATGAGTATCTGGGCTCATGAACGACCTCATACTGGGAAAACATTGAAAGAGATTCAAAATGATTTTAATGTTAGATTTAATCGGGCAGCACCACCGAAATCAACAATTTCACTTTGGGAGAATAAGCTATTTGAAACTGGTTCCTTTAAGGATAGACCGCGTGCTGGAAGACCATCAACCATTCCGAAGACCCTGAGACTCATGTGTCCGTGTCAGTGAATCAGCACACTTATCTCGCCGTACTACGCGACTGATTTGTACCGCAATTGGAACGTTTGGGGTTTTTAGTGATCGAATCTTGGTTTCAGCAAGATGGGCCGCTAGCACATTTCGCAATACGTGTGAGGGAATACCTAAACGAAGTGTTCAGAGACAGATAGGAAGAGGATCGCCAGCGTTACCCGTCACCTCTGAAATGACCACCACGAAGTCCTGTGATAACACATTATGGGGGATACATCAAACAAAAAGTCGACCCTGAATCGTTATCAGACAACTGAAGACCTCAAAGACGCTGTTCGGAATGTATTTGCTTCCATCACTCCAGCAATGCTGCGGCGCATTTCACATCGCTCCTGGAGGCGAATAATGACGGTGTGTAAACTCAACGCCTGGAGTAAATGATGGTTTACTTGTTGTAATTTGTTTATGCTACTTAAAAGCTTCTTTCAACATACTTATTCATACTGTTAAAAGAACACTTTGCACGGATGTTTGCAGGGAGGAAACGGGACTTTTGGAACATACTGTATAATTAGTTTAGGAAAGCGATTAGCTGAGTTAGGGTATTCAATTCCCATGCAAAGATCCTGGGTTCGAAACCAGCTGCTGGCCTGAAACGAGAGAACAGAGGAGGCCAGCAGTGCGCTGAAATAAGAATAGACGCCATTCACCTCTGGCGTTGAAGCGCCTTCATTTCAAACAATTAATTAATTATTGCTTTTAAATTTACACATTTCAAGCAAGTAGTTGCATTTATTACAAGTAAAAGTAATTTAATTTTGAAAACTTAATTTAAAAAAAGACAAGGAGAATATAACTAATAATTTTTTATGATTCAACAGCAAGAAATTGATTTATTTCCTTTCTAAATGATTTCCTTCTTACAGCTCACTATCCGGTGATAAAGTAATTTAACTTCCCTTAACCATTAAGAATTCTAAGTTTCATGAAAATTGCACTACATGAACTGCGGTCGTATGATTGTTCACAACACATTTATATATGGTTTATCTTCTTTATATTGTTCTCCATTTTATTCATTATTCCTTCATATTTGTTTTTAAATTTAGCTACCTATTCAAATTAGATACTGTCTTGGCGTAACATTATTTTATTTTATTTTGTGATGTGTTTACTCAGTAAGATAATTATAATTAAGCTTTTATTAAATATTCTTGAAACAAATGAAAACTTAGTAATAAATAAATATAATTCAACTTTTTATAATTGAACTAAATAACTTATTCTTACACTAACCTGCAAACTCATGGTCTTGTGATCAATAAGTGAGTTGTCATTACTCTAATCTTCTAAGAAGTAATATAAATTGAATTGTAATATTAATCGAAATGCTCTTTACTCTAATCGAAACTCTGCTAAGAAGTAATATATATTAAATTGTAATATTAATCGAAATGCCCTTTACTCTAATCGAAACTCTGCTAAGAAGTAATATACGTAATATATTGAATTGTAATATTAATCGAAATGCTCTTTACTCTAATTGAAACTCTGCTAAGAAGTAATATACGTAATATATTGAATTGTAATATTAATCGAAATGCTCTTTACTCTAATTGAAACTCTGCTAAGAAGTAATATATATTAAATTGTAATATTAATCGAAATGCCCTTTACTCTAATCGAAACTCTGCTAAGAAGTAATATACGTAATATATTGAATTGTAATATTAATCGAAATGCTCTTTACTCTAATTGAAACTCTGCTAAGAAGTAATATATATTAAATTGTAATATTAATCGAAATGCCCTTTACTCTAATCGAAACTCTGCTAAGAAGTAATATACGTAATATATTGAATTGTAATATTAATCGAAATGCTCTTTACTCTAATCGAAACTCTGCTAAGAAGTAATATATATTAAATTGTAATATTAATCGAAATGCCCTTTACTCTAATCGAAACTCTGCTAAGAAGTAATATAATATATTGAATAGTAATATTAATCGAAATGCTCTTTACTCTAATCGAAACTCTGCTAAGAAGTAATATATATTAAATTGTAATATTAATCGAAATGCCCTTTACTCTAATCGAAACTCTGCTAAGAAGTAATATACGTAATATATTGAATTGTAATATTAATCGAAATGCTCTTTACTCTAATTGAAACTCTGCTAAGAAGTAATATACGTAATATATTGAATTGTAATATTAATCGAAATGCTCTTTACTCTAATTGAAACTCTGCTAAGAAGTAATATATATTAAATTGTAATATTAATCGAAATGCCCTTTACTCTAATCGAAACTCTGCTAAGAAGTAATATACGTAATATATTGAATTGTAATATTAATCGAAATGCTCTTTACTCTAATTGAAACTCTGCTAAGAAGTAATATATATTAAATTGTAATATTAATCGAAATGCCCTTTACTCTAATCGAAACTCTGCTAAGAAGTAATATACGTAATATATTGAATTGTAATATTAATCGAAATGCTCTTTACTCTAATCGAAACTCTGCTAAGAAGTAATATATATTAAATTGTAATATTAATCGAAATGCCCTTTACTCTAATCGAAACTCTGCTAAGAAGTAATATAATATATTGAATTGTAATATTAATCGAAATGCTCTTTACTCTAATCGAAACTCTGCTAAGAAGTAATATATATTAAATTGTAATATTAATCGAAATGCCCTTTACTCTAATCGAAACTCTGCTAAGAAGTAATATAATATATTGAATTGTAATATTAATCGAAATGCTCTTTACTCTAATCGAAACTCTGCTAAGAAGTAATATATATTAAATTGTAATATTAATCGAAATGCCCTTTACTCTAATCGAAACTCTGCTAAGAAGTAATATATATTAAATTGTAATATTAATCGAAATGCCCTTTACTCTAATCGAAACTCTGCTAAGAAGTAATATAATATATTGAATTGTAATATTAATCGAAATGCTCTTTACTCTAATCGAAACTCTGCTAAGAAGTAATATATATTAAATTGTAATATTAATCGAAATGCTCTTTACTCTAATCGAAACTCTGCTAAGAAGTAATATATATTAAATTGTAATATTAATCGAAATGCCCTTTACTCTAATCGAAACTCTGCTAAGAAGTAATATATATTAAATTGTAATATTAATCGAAATGCCCTTTACTCTAATCGAAACTCTGCTAAGAAGTAATATAATATATTGAATTGTAATATTAATCGAAATGCTCTTTACTCTAATCGAAACTCTGCTAAGAAGTAATATATAGTAAAGTAAAAGTAAAGTAATCGCCTATTTTTTCAGGCGGGGCTTTACGTCCAACTACCAATTAAGTGTCGTGGACGGAGGCGACTAGCAAACATACTTTACTTAAGAAGTAATATATATTGAATTGTAATATAAATCGAAATGCCGGTGCACTAGGATCCGTATCGATACTTCAGCCTAGTGTCTTAGCATTACTGATGATATGGCGAGGAATAAAAAAACATTTGTGACATTTTAACTATCACAATAATTTTCAAAACGAGAATTCTGCCATTAACAATGATGGGCTGAAAGAATTCAACTATATACACCTGGAGGTATTTTAAAAATTTAAGGAATATATCTCATAGTTCTTGCTATATAAGGAAAGTTCTTTCAATCGAGATAAGCAGATTTTGACGTATAGCTGTACACTTTCTCTTTTAGTAAATCTAAAATTACTTTTTTTTTTAGTTTTACTGTGTAATAGTTTAATTAAGTTCAGTTTTCTTACTTTACTTTCTGATACTAATACAGTATTGAGACCTCGTCAAATTTTAGAGAATGAATTTAAATATTTCCATCGCGTACACACTTCAGACATTACAGTAACTTAGAAATGAGAATCCCGACACGGGAATCACTAGTTTATTGTAAGAATTTCATCACTTTAGATTGTTTTTAAAAGTGGTTAGCAACTATTTTTATATGAATGAGAGATAGTGAATCTATAAGTAATGAATCAATTTATTCAAGGAGATATAAAGGGTGTCCCATTTAAATAGGGCCACTTTTGAAATAACTTTAAACGAAGAGAAATATCAGAAAAACGAACATAAAGTTTGTTGAAGTATTTTCTCACTAATTTTTGTGATGGTGTTTTTTTTATTTTAGTACCGCCTTACACCTTAAACCGATAGTAGAAAGTGGTATAAAACTTGAAGCCATAAGGGACTTGAAAAATCAGGTAAAACATAATTGAAACCAAAAAGAAAATATACCTGTTTATTTACAAAAATCGATACCTACAAAAAAAAAATTCTTTTTATTCAAAATGAATATTTTTTAACTGATTAGCCCCTTAAGGCTTTAAGTTTTGGTTCATTAGAAATTAATAAGAAAATCCACTATACTTCAACTAACTGTATGTTCGTTTTTGTTGATATCTCCCTTCGTTTAAGAGTTATTTCAAAAGGGGCCCATTTAAATGGGACAACCTGTATGTGAATGCACCACTTTGGATTTTGGATTTTAGGGGAATTCTATGGGATAGGTTTAAGTTTGAACTGTTGGTTCATCCCTGTTGATGGGGAAGAAGTCCAGGCGTCGCTACGTGACTTTGAAAAACCCAAATCAAAAAACCTTCACCAGAAAACTTACGGTGATAGGAATTCGTGCGAGTGGTTCACGCAAAGATTGGTGTCCTTTATTGTTAGTTGTGGTTGTTGTGGAGGTCTAGAAAGTTAGAGGAGAAAGGCCAAAGGGGACTGTGGGTGTAGCTACAAGCTGCCGATTTAGAATTCTGCGCAAGTAGTAATTATATAGTAGGCGGGATGTGGCTGCGGAAGGAATACGAGTTGGAAAGGCAATGAAAGATTGTTGGGCCAGCTAGCTTCGTTTTTTTTTTTTTTTTAATTTTATTTCGGAGAGAGAAGGCAAGGCTGCCGGTCCGAGGAGCGACTTGTAATAGAGCGAGCTGGTCAGAGTACCTCGGGCACGGCAAGGTCACACTGGCGCGCACCCACCCGCTGCCGCGTCTATAATGCGCGTACGCACGGCTCTCCACCAATTAGCCGGTACACCTACTAGCAGCACGCCTTCCTTCCACGTACATAGCTTTAACCTCCTCCTAACTACTTCACCAAAAGCACCAGTCGTGCCAAAATTTTTTGAAACACGAAAAAAGTGGTCTTTAAAATTGGTCAATAGGTAAGTTTTTACGCCCTGCAATTTTCAATTCAATTCAACATTTTCGTTTATTTTTGCAAACCAACATGGTTGGTTATGGAGTAGCAAAATCTAGAATACAAGAAGGCTAATCTTTAAAGGTCTTCAACCTGCCTGTGAAAGGCTCTGTTTTCAACAGTAGAAAAGTATTTCTTACGCGTCATAGTCACCTTTTGATTCGGTTAGCCCAACGTTCTTTTAATGAGTAGGCTTGACGTAACTCTTTTTTTCTCAAACACGGACAATTTTTAAAATTTATTTAAAACAGAAATTAACACTTTCTACCCTATATACCAGAAGAGGCCAAATAGGTGACTGGTCCCAAAAAGTAACAACTTTGTAATGAGGGCACCATAGAAATGCTCCAGACTCTTGTAGACCAGGGTGTGTCAAACTCAATTAAACCACAGGCCACTTGGTGCAACAGACAAGATTCACGGGCTACAACATATTTACAAATTTTTCCTAGTTTTCCGAATATCTAGGGATTCAGAGACTGAGGACAGACAATCTTCATTAAGGTAGATAGATGTTCTATCCAGTCAATCTTGATCTGACATGCCGTTTTATTTAATTTCATAGACGGAAATAGTTGTTCACACAGGGACGTACTCCAAAAATAACAGCAAACATTTTTTGGATATTTCTCACCTGAATAAGAATATATTTTGGGAATTCCTATATCGTTTTTCTAAAACCTAATCATTCTGGAATTCCACTGAGAGTGGCAGGACATAGTGGCTTCCAAACGTCGCTGGAACTAAGTCAGCGCGTTTTATACAAGCCTACAGGCCTCCCAGGAAAGGCTCTGGGCCTATACTCGTCTTCAGTAGTTAACGGAAACTGGGAATTGTGTGTACGATATTGCCTCGATTCTCCCCTAAGCGCTATTTCCCTTCATAACAATCTTTTCTATTTTCATTTTATTTCAGTACATCGTGGGCCTCCAAGAAATTTCCTCCAGTTTCGACATCCCTGTTTCAGATCATTAGGGGCGGGTATTGGCCTAGTGGTCAAGAGCGTGGGAGATCCCCAGTTCGAATTCCGCATATGGCTACTTGTTATTTGTTAGAAAAAAATTGTTTATAGTAAAGTATGGTCTTCCACCCCCGATCACGACACCTAATTGGTTGTTCGACGTTAAGCCCCGCCTGAAAAAAAAATGGGCGATTACCTTACTTACTCAGACCATTATTATTTATGTCTCCTTGTATGCACCAAAAAATTAGCCGCAAAATTTCCAAAATAAAGTGCTGCGTAACGCCTTGGGAGCACCGGAGTTCATTCGGATTAATCAAATCCACTGAGAGCTGGAAGTATCCTCAATAAAAGACCTTTTGGCAAGAACTACACACATATTTCTAGAGAATCTATGAACTACAGATATTAGACAACAGCCTGACGACGGCAAAAAACCACCGGATGTACTTACACACTTAAACAAACAGCTAATGATACTTTTAAATGTACACAATTTTTTTCCCCTTTAAAGTTACTCTTAAATGAACATGACACGCTATTATATTAAAATGTTGTCGATATTTATCTCTAGTATGAAAGTTTTTTTTATAAAAATAATTAATTGTGTCAAACATTTAAGTACAACTTAGTATCACAATTGAGTTTAGCAGTACAATAAAGGTTTTACTGTTGTTACTTCACTCTTCAGACCCTAGGTCATTCATTATTGAAGATAACCTTATACCAGATATGACTGGCCACCTGAAAATATTCTCTGTAATTTAAATTTTTTTCAAATTATTAATAAGAATATTTTCATCGAGTTGGTTTAGAAGAGACTTCTTAGTATTAACCACTACTAATTTTACCTTTCGCCTGATCTACTGTAAAAAAAAGAAGAGCTGTCCACAATTACATACTTCTTAAAAATGGTCCAAACATAGCTGCAAAATTAGTTTTCGCGTTTGGTTTTTTGGTTAGCATTAATGAACGTGGTATCAATCTGGCATCTTTATTCGAATCATCGCATACATACGAGACTGATGCTGCTACAAAAGAACTATGCATGCGCCAGATCCTAACGACCGACAGACAGCTGTGCAGCGGTAAAGCCTTCTCTTTCGATCGCAGCGTCTCACGTGTTTGTAGAGAAATCTGTCTGACCGGAACCGTCGTTTGTGTAAGGAGGTGTTAGTTTCGTTTTGCCGAAAACATGATACTGCACATGTAGTATAGCAACGAATTGTCGTGAAATTTCACATGAAACTTGGTAAAACCGCTACTGAAACTTATCTTTTATTAAAAGAAGTTTATGGTGATGAATTTTAATCACGTGCGCGAGTTTTTGAGTGGTTCAAGTGTTTCCAAGATGGCCGAGAAGACGTTGGAGATGATGACCGCCCGGAGGTCGCTCTTCCACGTCCAAAACGGATGAAAATATCGATTATAATTAATCAACATTACTACCGTGAGGTACTTGCTTAACTCCGTGAAAGAGTAAGGACAAAAAAACGACCCGATTTGTGGTAGAAAAAGTCACGGGGTTCACCATCTCAAGACAACGCGCCGGCTCACACCGCATTGTCTGTCACAAGACGTTTCTAGCCAAGTACAACATCCCAGTTTTAGGCCATCCGCCTTTTTCGCCTGACCTGGCCCCGTGTGACTTTTATCTGTTCCCCAAAAGTCAAAACTGCATTAAAAAGGAACACGATTTCAGTCTAGTTGAAGCTGTGAAAGAAAAAGCGGCATGCGTCATGCAGGAGCTCACAGAAAAAGACTTCCAGCACTGTTACAGAACAATGGTAAATTCGCATGGCGCGTTGTAGGGATAGGGCAGGGGTGTATATTGAAGGTGAACTAAATATTATCCAGCCAACTGGAAGCAACCAATGGGAAGCGCATGTTCTAAAATTACTACAAAAAAACCCAGAACTTCAACGATATCTTAAGAAACAATGTTCACCCAGCAAATGGTGAAGTATTTAGAGAAGATTAAACAGAAGAGGGTCAGCAATGAACATCTAAAATTCAGTTAATCTTCCTACCTTCTTCAAAGGAGGATTCTGGATATTTAAGTTCAGTTTTTTGTTAATGATAAAACAAACACTAAAAACATTAACTAAATTAGAAATATTCCTAAATCCGTAAATTACCTGCATGTTTTTAAGGAAGGAAATCCTTTTTTTGCCATACTATAACATTAATTAAAATCAAAATGAAAACGATAATAATAAAATAAATAGATTCACTTCCTTTTTCTGAGTGTTACATTCATTGGTTAGACCGTTCAAATATGTTAAAAGACGGTTTATGAACACTGGGTCCTGCGGGTTTTTACCCTCACTATAATTACAAATTTACTGCTGCGTCACTGCAATGATAACCTAACTAAAGTTTGTATATGTTCACTGTGCTGGATTATGTGCACATTTGAAATTGTTTAATTCATTATTTTCTTTTTTTTTAGTAAAAATTTATCTTTTTTACTTTACTGCATAGGTTATGCTAAATTTTCCAAATTAAAGTATTTATTGGTAATATCCGTTTTCTGGTTCTTTGTATCAGAAAAAAGTGCTATGAAAAGTGGTATTTGTGTTTTGTGTGAACGTAATATGTGAAAAACGTTGTTAGTTAAATCTTAATATTTATTATTAATGATTTAAGGCGCATCAACATCTGAGGTTATTGGCGCCCGGAGCTTTTTTTATAGTTTTGTTTGTTTCATGAAGTAAGATAGTTCTCTTTTTATCAACAGTAAACTCTGGCAGACGGCTGCATGTAGCCAAGCTCAATATACTTTATTCTTTAATAATATTATTATTATTACTCGCTAAAAATGAAATAGCAAACAAAGCAATGCTTGGAAGCCGATCGCTCTGTACCAAAATAAAAGACGAAGTAGATTTCATTTGCCGGTAAACTCCTGGCCAGTGTTTTCTAGGATGCATACAGTTATACTTTTTATTGATTAACTTGCAAAGCATTAAATAATAACCATGGAATCCTTCGTAAGTCTTCAGGAGTTAACTGGATGAAATGTTTTGTGGTAAAAAAGCCAGGATTGAATTTCTTAGATGCCATACTCTTGCTCTTAGTGTTCTAATTCACAAAGTTTCTCCGTAATTCCTCATATTTTGAATCATATTAAATTCTTACCGTTGTAGGTTCTCCGACAATGTTGGTACCAAAATTATTCTTATAAAACTGCAGACAATAAAGATGTTAATTTTATAAAAAAAATAACACACTTTAACTTGACATCACTGTTAAATTTGAATAATGTTCATGTTGAGAAAGATATTTTTGGCCAGATTCCAGTAGGTTTCAATTAATATGCTTTTTCAGACAAAATGATAAATTTAGATCTATATCCGATTTACAATGAATTAATATTTGATCTGGTTTCTAATCTCTACCTTTACAGTGATATGCCATTGAATGTTGTGAGGTGGATTATTAATAACCTAAACTCTGGTCAATCATTGTTACCATTTCTTAACTGACCCAACAAACCATTTTTGTTGTTGTATGTGCTTAGTTCAGTGAACAGTAAATGGCAATCAGTGGCTTTCTTTAACCAATCGAGGAATTTCTTATATATAAATCTCTAATGATTAATAATTATTTATTCTATTTTTATTTATTTATTTTCAAAATAATAAGACAATTTCAGACCTAATCAACGGCATTAAACCTTGTTCACAGTATTTAGAAGTAGTTTTCATCATTTCTTTATTTTGTTGAGAAGTACTTTCTTTACTTTGTATTTTATATTATTTTATTGTTGCTAGATGGTAGATATCCTTATTCAAATAAATACTTAATAATAATAATTCTTACCAACATTATGAAGTTTGTAAAACCATTCGTTGAAATGTAATTTCACTTCAACCTGTCTTATAACTTTTTTTATTCCATGAAAATAGTAAAATCAAAAGTTTTAAATGTATCGTAGTAATAATAAGAATAAGAATAATAATTACAGTAATAATAATAATAATAATAATAATAATAATAATAATAATAATAATAAGAGTAATACGGCACTAATGACCAAGCTGTCGATGCGCCGGGGGAAAAAATAAGAGTAATAATAAGAATAATAATGGTTTACGGATGGATCCAAGATGGCCTGCGGGACCGGAGCTGGAGTGTATGGGGCTAAACCTAAGGTACTCATTGAGAGTGCTCTTGGGAGATATGCCACCGTCTTTCAGGCCGAGGTTTTTGCCATTAAAGCTTGCGCTGGGGAAAATCTGCGAATGAATCTTAGAAATAGGGAGATTTGCATTTTTTCGGACAGTCAAGCGGCACTGAAGGCTCTCTCTTCCTTCAGAATTACCTCTTCCCTGGTCTGGGAGTGTAAAAAGGCTCTAGATCAACTGGCTCGGCACAACAAAGTCCGACTTGAGTGGGTGCCGGGCCATGTGGGGATTGAGGGGAATGAAATAGCTGATCGGTTGGCCAGGAATGGAGCTAGTACTCCCTTCATTGGCCCGGAACCAGTCCTGGGGATCACTAAGGGTGCAGTTCGTGAGGCTCTCAGAGACTGGATCTGGAGAGAACATGAAAAGTATTGGGTGATGCTTCCTGGGGTCAAACACAGCAAGAGGGTTATGCCCTTGCTGTGCAAACAAAGAACCAAAGTGACTCTAGGTTTGGGCAGGAATCAGATCACTCTGATTACAGGCCTATTCACAGGGCACAGAAGGTTCAGGAAACACCTGCACAAGTTAGGGCTTATTAGCTCGGAACCGATGTGCAGATTGTGCCAGGAAGAGGAAGAAACGGCCTCTCACCTGCTATTCGATTGCGTTGCACTCGAGAGACTGCGCTACGAAATCTTTGGTACCTTGAGACCAGGGGAGATTGTAGCGCAGAAGGAACTGGTAGGGAAAGCCCTCCACCTTCTCAGAAGGGGAGGTTTCACCTACTAGACTCAAGGGAAGGCACAATAAGCCTCTTGGTGGCTGCAGTGCCATGGGGCGTGGGTCCCGTCCCGCCGAGTAAAATCTAAAATCTAAATCTAAGAATGATAATAATAACAGTAATAATAATAATAATAATAAAAATAATAATAATATCCGCCATCCCAAGTAGTGGAGCAATATGTTCCAGAAAGAACAGATATAAGAGGCGCTAATAACCTCAGCTGTTGATGCGCCAAAAAAAAAAAATAATAATAATAATAATAGGACAGTGTTGTCTGTAACGAGAGAACACTGTCCGGAAGCCGGCAGTGCACTGAAAAAAGCTCCGGGCGCCAATAACCTTAGATGTTGACGCGCCTTGAATCATTAAAAAAATAAATAAATAATAATAATCAATCAGAAATAATGTTTGTACGAACTTTGCAGAAAATCCAAAGAGCCATTTTGGAGAAAGAGAACAATCCATTCCGCAAAAAGTACTTCCATTTGAGAAATCTGTTCCAAACTGGATTTTACCAAATTAAAACTAATCTTCTCTGACAGTACACAGGAGATAACACCCGTACATAGTACAAAAATGAAACTTTAGAGGGAATGTACTAATCCTCTTTATCCAGATTTACCCTTAATAAAATTTTACGGGAAAAAGGTTTCATATAAAAGTTAAATAGATTTTTACATACCCTTTTACAGTTATATACACGTATAAAAACCCTTTTTTCGTAGTTAAAGGACCCTAAAACTGTTACTTGCTGTGGAATACTCCAAATCTGCACGATTACAATACCTCCTCTTATTAGTAGAAGATTTCCACTTTTAGAGCGAGAAATTTAGGCTTTATCTATCTAGACTTCAATGGTTCCTGCGAGAGATTTAATCGCGTTCTCGCCCACATTAAGTCCAGGAAAACAGAAATGTTGAAGGACATTTATCAGTTATTATTATAATAATAATTGCAGTAGGAGAAAGTGGTAAAAAAAGATGAGCTAGCCGATAGTTTAAGCAATTACACGGAAAGAAAGATTAAATTCCCAAATTAATGTAGCCAGTCTGGTAGAAACTAGAGGAGAGGTAATTGAGACGATGCCGAGCGTTAACCGAAAGCAATTTAGTGCATTTAGAGCCCGACTGCTTAGCGAGGCAATTGCCGCTTTGAGTATGTGGAAGCAAAGTGGGCCCAACTCTAATCTACCTCTAAGACGTACGATTGCCTGTGCAACCTGTAAGCAGTATATGCTTAGAATATTAAATCATTTTGCTTCCGGAGAGTTAAACAGAAAAGGGCGAACATTCATTTGACTTTTTTTAGTATTGCGTTTACACCACTAAAAGTTGAAAGCTGTTACAAAGGTCTGTTCGTTTTGATTTTGTTTAATTTCTAATAATGCTTTCAAGATAGTATTTTAACACCGCAGTTTCTATTATTTTGAGCCTTGGAAATACGCTTTATGAAATCTTTTGAGTTCGAAAAAACGGCTTTTACAAATCTGTCTCTACGTTTTTTTTTTATTATTATTACCTCGCGAGGTTCAAGCTAAGAAGTCTTGCCATAACCAGCATCATAGTCTTTTCGACATGAAAAGCCTTCTTTCTACAATAATCTCTCCGCGGAAGCACATTTCAGATAAAACTTTGCCGTGATAACCATTAGGTATTACCTCGACTGTCGTTAAATCTCTCACATCGCGCAACTCTACTGCCATTATTTTGAGTATTTAAGGCGCGTCAACATCTGAGGTTATTGGCGCCCGGAGCGAGTAGTCAATGCCCTACAGACCTACAGTTTTTATAGTCTACACTGTCGAAGATTATCCTATTTAGTAAGAGTACCCTGCTTTATCTCGTATTAGATAACTGATAAGGGCCGATATTCCTATTTCAGTGATAACTCCTAAAAATTAGGAGTTATTTTCCTTATCTCACATAACTTTTACTGTTTTATCCTAAGAATTATAATGCAATTTCTGTTTATTTTTCAAACTTTAACTGAATAGACCTTATATGTTTCTAAATTGAACTCATAAAGTGTTTCTTGGCTCAGTGGTCAAATTGTAAGAACTTTCAAGAATATAATCTCACTAATTATACGACCGGTGTCTCACTACTCTTGATAAGAGGTGATCCTGATAAGAGTAAACTGCGTTCATTGGCTAACTAAAAAGAGCTCTTACAGCGTTCTATCTCACGAATTAGTCTCTCTTTTTTTGCCTTTATTATATTACTTGTTCTCTCCTACACCTAACAAGAGCTCTTCCTTATAACAGTAGTTAGTTGTCTTGACTTTACTGATAAGGAGGAGCTCTTAGTTAAAAGTTTCTACAGCCTCATTCAGTTTCAAGGAGCTATTTATTCACGTTTAAATCAAGTTTATGTCCAAAAATTTAGTTATTTCTACGAATTAGTCTCTCTTTTTTGCCTTTATTATATTACTTGTTCTCTCCTACACCTAACAAGAGCTCTTCCTTATAACAGGAGTTAGTTGTCTTGTCTTTACTGATAAGGAGGAGCTCTTAGTTAAAAATTTCTACAGCCTCATTCAGTTTCAAGGAGCTATTTTTTCACGTTTAAATCAAGTTTATGTCCAAAATTTAGTTATTTCTACGTAAAATTATTCCTTTTAATATTTAATTTATCATTATATTATTATTTTTTATTTTTTGAAGAAAGACAAGTTAGTTTTTTGTTTTGTACAATTGTGTTCTTGTGTGACGCCGTGAGAGAAATAACGTAGTGATAGGTTTTTTTATTTATTTTTTATCTCCTCCGGTGTGTGTGTGTATGTGTGTGTTGCCAGGGTGTATATTATGATATAGTCGGTGTAAGAGAATGGGGTCGTTGTGTGGTGCCGAAGGACCGCCCGTGGGGCTCAGCAGGGTTGCTTGAAGGCTTTTGTCGGCGGCTCTGGCCACATCATGCGCAGCTTTGCTTGGCCGCGTCACTACATGACCCCGCGCGTACTCTCTTATTCTATCTGCCCCGTAGCCCATCAGTCCTGTCCGTTCTTCAAACCTTTACACACACACAACTATCACCACATACAATTACATACACACTAAAAAAATAAAATAAAACCACATCAAAAAATTTGTACACTACTCTAACCACCGACAGATCGTTCCCTTTTTTTTTACAAAACCATTTCTGTTTGTTTATGTGTATTATATACATAATTTTTTAAATTCATTTACTTTTTTAAGAATAGTTACTTTTATTTTATTTTTTAAACGGTGTCGAACGACAAGTTGGAATTTAATAGGCAGCCGAGTGATGTCTATCTACAGTTTAATATTTCAGGCGATAAAACCACTCAATTACACCTGCAATAAAAAGCGGCTACCTGTTTTAGCTTGCCTACCATTATACTCGCTATGACATTTTATTTCATTTTATGTTATTTGTTTCTTTTTTTTTTGGCTCCTCCTTTACTCAGTGGCGCATTCTACAAAGAATACATGGCACTACATTATTATCTAGTTTTTGCATTAATTTTGGACGAAAATTAGTATACCTTATGCACTTCGCTAAAATAAATAATTTAGCGATTTCCAGTTCATTAATTTACAATTGTGTAATAGCACAAATTAAAGTGATAATAAAGATACACTAACACAAGAGGCACCTTAATGAAGAACATTCCAGTGGTGTAACTGATAATAAGGATAAGCTGAAGAAGATTTTCTTAAATCGAGAGATGATCAGTTAAGGAAACGAAAGGAATATTGAAGGGTAAGATTGGTAATCGTACTCTATTTTTCTAATTTTTTTGGGGGGATATTTCTTTCATGGTCGGAAAAAAGGAGCGATATTAAGACAATTATGAAGGGACGGTCAGTGTTACGGCAGAAGATTTCTTTTGGAATGACAGGATACGACAAGACTTGGTATTCCCAGCTCCTCATGTCCAGATACAAGAAGATATAGATCTTTTTGTTTCATAAAGATGGTTTTTGAGTATTCTCCTTGTAAACGTTGTAGTAGTTTGACTCTTCTGATCATATCTGGTCTTTTTGGTTTGGTGTGTTGATTCCACGTGAGTTGATCTTATAGGTATAATCATAGATACCATATTTTGTACACGTACAGGATGGAATTTTGGTTGAACTTGTGACCGGCTAGGGGAGATAACCGAACCTATCCGAGACGATACTCCTAACCAGCCCTAAAATATAAATACCTTTAAGGGCGCCTCTGGAGGGGAGGAAGGTCCTAAGAGGAGGAAGGTCCGGTAGTCAATCCCACAGTTTGTCAGGGAACAAAATAAAAATTTTCTTCTCTGCTATAAAAATTATATTTAAAGAAAGACGCATTAACCCAATATAACAGAAAAATTGTATGATCTAAAGCCAGGGGTCGGCAACCCGTGGCTCGCGAGCCGCATGCGGCTCTTTTATCCAAATTTTGTAGCTCTTCAGCCTGTCCAAAATAAGTTGTATATTTCAATTTTATTGAAACAAATGAAAATTTCATTTATTAAAGTAAAGATATTTTTTCAAAAAGAATTTTAAATGTGATAGGTTTGAAATTGAATAGAATTATATTAAAATACAGTACGTAATTATAAAAGACTACCGCCATTTTCATTCAAACACAGGTTTAGTTATTATTTATTCGTTTATTTTCTTTGCAATATGTGAAAATAAATATGGATGTTTTTTCAACGTTACGCTTTTTCGTGCAGTTTTTGTACGATCTACCATCATACAACTATTCTAAGGGGCAGTTTTAAAACATTTAAATGTTATTGAATATCATAAAATAATAAATTGTGAATACAAATGATCTACAGAGTTTGTTTACACTATCATCCTTGCGGCTCTTGGTAAGATTTATTAAAATTATTTAAGAAGAAAATGGCTCTCTACTTCAAATAGGTTGCCGACCCTTTCTAAACTATAGAAATAGAGAATAAAAAGTATACACAAAATAATCATTCTATATACAAAAGCAAAAGAAAACTCATATACAAAATAATATCAAGAAAATACAAGGTAATTAATACTGCCCTATAGGACAGTTGTATAAGGGTTGATCGTCAGTAACTGCACGAAAAAGCTTAACTTTGAAAAACACCCAACTTTGATAATTTTTTTTCACTTTTTCTTTTAGAAGATAAAATTCCCAAATTTTCTTTATAATATAGGGCAAATTCTCGTTTATAAGTGTAATTTTTTCGTAATAGCATAGATTAATTAGTTTTCGAGGAAAATGATTCCAAAAATGGGCAAAAACAGCAGTTTCAGCAAATTGGTCTTCTTCTTGGTGTTGTTATTACCAATTTTTTTGGTAAACAACGTAGCGCCTAAACGTGCGAACCGATTTTCATGAATGAGGTATCATTCGATTCGGAATTAACTTACTAGTGGCGATATCGTTATTCGAGGCACAGGCCAGGCCAAGCGTACGAAAAAGAATGAAACTGTTTTTTTTTTTTAATGTTTTTAACAGTAAGCAGTACATCACTCTGGCAGTTCAACGGTCAATCCAAATTTGTAATAATGCGGCAGCTCCGGCTATCTAATCATCATTTTTCGATTACAAAATGGAACATCTAAAACCTCTTTTTAAAGTAACCGAAATATAGTTGCTTTGAATTGCGATTAAAAACGATTAGAGCCAGCTACAGCTTTCTTCAAAATCGTATTGGAACAAACATTCTATTTTAAGACCTTTAAAACATTTTAACTTTTGAAGAGATAAAAAATGAAAATTTTCTCCAATCAAGACCTAATTTAGCTTTCATAATATTAATTTCCCTTACTTCAGAATAGGTTTTTAAAAAAATTAAACTCGAATTTTGCAAAATTTCACTTAGCTTTTTAATATGGGTCAAGTTATTTTAATGAAATACGTACATAAATTTGATAGACAAGGATGAAGTTACAGAACCTCTCCTTAAAATCAATTTACTTTTAAAATAATTTCATACAAAACTAAAAGGTCTTTATAAGAGTAGATGGTTCACATTATTTAATTTTACCCAGTTATTATATAGTCGTAATGCTCCACAATTCTATGGAATGGTAGCCTCCATTTTCCTAGAATTAAATGGAATTTCCTTGTAAATAAGTTTCAAACAAAAGTCATAGCTTTTCATCTAAGTTTATAATACACTAAGATTAAAGAAATCTGCTGAAATGGTTTCCAAGAAAATGACGGAAAAACTGAAAACTATAATACCACAGTGGCTGAATGTATTCAGTTCCAGGTGAACAGAGCAGCCATCAGCTTGGGGCGAGTCTAGCTCATATCAGGTCGCCTTGGTTACGCCACTGTAAGAGGGTCTGGCACCCTCTTCAATCCCCTTATTCCTCTTCCGCCTCCATGTTGAACGTTTCCATCGTTCAACAAATCTTCAATACTCGCATGTTTTTTCTTTTTCACTCCCTCAATATGCAGGAGGTCCAACAGAAATGGCTTTGAAATACCAGTTTGGGCAAATCATTTATTATTGAATAATTTCTCTTTTTTTCGCAAGCCTAATATGTAAATCGCGACTCTTGACCCCTGAGGGGCGGTAGAAACATATTTTAAGTTAGTTCAGGTTCTTTATTATGACTCAAATCTTCCTTTCTATTATAATAAGAAATACGAGTAGTTCACTTTAAAGGAAACAACAAAAATCTATGATTAGAAATGGCAGTTCCTATCATCTACTTTTATAGTAACTAGACAAAAAATGGTAGAATGTTAACATAAAAATTTCTTGTAAAACCATTCGCGTACTTATTTATAAAAATTGTACGATGTTTATGTGTGTGGTAGACACGTTAAAATATGACGCTTATTAAATTCTGAAAGACTCTGGCACTGAGCACACGACCTCCTAGATATCCCAACGTAAATAGAAACTTAACTAGTTCTAAAATTAACATAAAATGTCTTCTAAATATAGTAACTAATAATATAAACAATGTAAATCGTCCATATTAATAAGATTCTGTCTGTTAGGGGTCCACAATTTACTTAAAATTATAATATAAGTATTTTTCTTCATATTTTGTTTCTTTTACTAACTATAAAAATTGCCTTGTAATAGAATTGAACTTTATGTATCTCTTGTGTGACAAGTAGACACTCTCTGGACAGCTTAGCTTCTCTGGTCCATCACTCTGGGGTTAAGAGAAGTAGGACGTATCAGCACCCTCTAATAACGGGTGTTGTCTATAAGTGCTGGGTACACAACATCCAACTTTTCTTTCAACTCTATACGTTCTAACCCATACATTTTCTTTTAACAATTTGAAATTGCAAACTGCTTTTTTTAATTTAATGGAAAGTCTACCACCATCTTTCTTTAGAACTGCCCGAAAAGAAATTGTCGTAGAATAATTATTCTTGCTTTAAGTACGGGCATTTTGAATATACAGTTTTTATGAACCATTTTCGAGAAAAACTCCAAAAATTAAATGTGATGCATTCAGTAAACTGGGTACTTTGATTAAATTTTGAATTTTTTTTAAAAAAAAGTGCCTTACTCTGGTATTATCCTCATACAGAAACCCATTCTAACCTCTTTTCGAATTAGCGCCGTCATGAAAAATTAATTCAAATATATGTTACAGATAGATCTATGCGAATATAATCTAAATAACGAAGTCCAGTGAAAATTTTCAGAATCAGTTACAAGACAATCTACATATACAATTTGAAAAGTCCAATCAGTAAAGTGGGTCATAGAATTTAGAATTTAGCATCTCATTTTATTCTTCATAATAATATATGAGTTGTAGGGCGGGCCTTACATTTTACTAGAATAACAGTTTAAAGTAAAACCTACCCATCTCGTCAAGCTCCCGTCTCTCTTTAAATCGAATATCCCGTTGACAAATTTTCAAATAAACGTTATAAATAACATGAGTACAATGTTTTTAGAAAGTTTATAGAAAAGTCGTTGGAATTATTACTGAGAAAACCTCAAAAATAGAGTAAATAATTCATACAGAAATGTGGTATTTGTGACAGAGAGGTTTTGATCGTTAAGTTATAAGTCAGGTATACAACTAATGCAGATGAACGTAAGTACATGCTAAATGTTACTTAATAAATTATTGTAAAAGTAATTTATATTGTAAAAATTCATTATATAAACGCACTACTACTATTTTCTTAAAAAAAACCACTTCCTTGGCACAAGGAACGGTACCGCAAAATGGGTTTATTTCCTATAATAACCAATTCGGAAATTGGCCATAATCCCAATTCTATGCCTGCAAGCAATGTACACACACTATTTTAATATTTAATTTAATAAATTATGAATAAAGCTTACAACTTTAGGATGAAACATTAATGCCAGTTTCAGTCATTATAAACTTCATTATGCCGAGCTTTCGACCTAGGGGGACTAGGTCATCTTCAGGGCTAATTTACAATATACTGTTTTACATGATTAGAGGGTTGGTGTGTCTTCTGTCTTGTCTGTTCATGGACACAACAATACATTGTAAAACAGTATATTGTAAATTAGCCCTGAAGATGATCTAGTCCCTAGGTCGAAGGCTCGGCATAATAAAGCTTATAATGACTGAAACTGGCATTAATTTTTCATCCTATTAAAACTGTCCGGTAGGACAGTTGTATAAGGGTTGACCATCAAAAACTGCACGAAAAAGCGTAACGTTGAAAAACACCCAACTTTGACAATTTTTTTCTCTTTTTCTATAAAAGATAAAATTCCCAAATTTTCTTTAAATCTTACTCCAAACCCTCCTTCATAACTGTAATTTTTTTGCAACCACCCAGATCTAATAGGTTTCGAGAAAAAAGTTGCCGAAAATGAGCAAAAACCGCTTTTTCAAAAAATGTTCTTGTTCTTGTTCTTCTTCTTCTTGTTGTTCTTGTTCTTGTTGTTACCTTTTTTGTAAACAACGTAGCGCCTAAACGCGTGAACCGATTTTCATGAATGAGGTGTCATTGGATTCGGAATTTTATGTAGATGTGCCTTTTGGGGGTCTCGATCCTGTACATCGAATGGGAGAGGAGTTAGCCCCCTTAATGTAAGGCCCCCTCCAAAATTATTATTACTAATTACTCTGTAAATCTTGGCCCGATTTTGATAAAATTTGGTAGGATGATAGGGTTAGGGCTCCCCTACGTAACATTAAAGCGGCGATCAGCTCTTACACTTGTTAAGGGGAAGTATAGCAATCGTTTCAAATTATCGACACGTGAACCGACCGAAGTGTCATTCGAATCGAAATTTTGTACAGATTTGCACTTTAAAAGTCTCGACGCCGTGCCTCATAAGGAGGGGAGTTCGCCCCACCCAAATAAGGCCCTTTCTAAAACTATTATTACCAATATTTCTATAACGCTTAGTACGATTTTGATAAAATTCAGCTCGAATAAGTGGTTAAAGCTCCTCTACGTTGCTGATGCTCTTGCACCTACTAAGAGGAAGTACTGCAATCGTTTAAATAATCAATGAGTGAACCGATTTAAATCAATGAATTGTCGTTCGATTAAAAAATCTTTGCCTTTTAGGGAGAAGTACTGCAATCGTAGTTTATTTTTCTTACTCCTCTTAAAAGGAAGTACTGAAATCGCAGTTTAATTTTGATATTCACGTACAAATACCTTCCTACGCTTTTTCAAAAACATTGTTATTGGGGATGGTTTGGGGGACCGCAACTATAATCATTCTTTAAAAAGATCTCTCCAGTGGTAGTTACGGTTCCGACTTAACACCTTATCAGGTTATAATTATAGAATTGCTTATTCCAAATTTTAAAAAAATCTGTAAAGCAGATATGTAACTTTGTAAAATAGACAAAAAGGAAAATCTATCCAAAAGGTACAAAAATCTCCTTAACAAAAACTTACAGTTTAAAATGTTAAGTATAAGGGTTGATTAAACGCCAAAAGGTACACAAATCAGCAAGTACCCAACATTTCATTAATACTTCATTAATATTTAAGTAATTCTACTGCATTAATTTTCATTAATAAGTTATTTTTTAGAATTTATTAGATGTCACAGACCCTTATGCTGGCCACTTCATTTATAATATTTTTTTGTTATAATTATGATAAATCACATAAATATGTACATGCATGTTAAAGTAGAAAAATACAAAGTTAGAGTCGGCTACTGTCTTGAATTCGTCTTACCGAAATATTCGTGAGCACAAATAACACACAGTTATAACAAGTAGATTATTCAACAACAATTATTGATTTCTCGATTGTAATTTAATTTAGTCCCCCTAATTTTACTTATAGTAAAATACTGGAATAATTAGCTGTCCTAAAAATATGCATATCTTATTTACTTTATATTACATATATACAACATTGTGGGATGAATACCTACATTGAGAATGTAATTGAAGAAAACTATGTTACTTGCGATAAAGCCAGATAATTATTATAAACGTTTGACTACTTCATAAAATAACAATTACTTTAATCGAAGAATGAACTTAAACCGACGATTTTTGAAAATCATTGATGTATGTTGGTGAAGTTTCTTTTAAAAGAAAGTTTTGAATTTTTTAGCCTCATAATTTTTTTTTATTTTTTGTAACGTTTTTCTTTTTAACCTGTAATTAATAGTTTCATTATTATAGATAACTAGATATTACAGTCAATCTACAGTGCTACTTGAACATATATTTTGTAGACGAAAATGGCCAGCATAAGGGTCTGTGACATCTAATAAATTCTAAAAAATAACTTATTAATGAAAATTAATGCAGTAGAATTACTTAAATATTAATGAAGTATTAATGAAATGTTGGGTACTTGCTGATTTGTGTACCTTTTGGCGTTTAATCAACCCTTATACTTAACATTTTAAACTGTAATTGAAACTATGATTCAGTCGCCAAAAATAATGAATAGTACTTCACAACTTTATTTCTCACTGCTTAGTGCACTATTTTGGTGCGCAGTTTAATAAATACTAAGATACTGAATGTTTAAAGTAAATTTGCCAACTGCACTTGTAATAACTTTAGAATGAAAACGTCCTGACTAAAACATATTGGTTGATTCTTTATAAGAGTTACAAGTCCCCCCCCTTTTGCTTTTAAAGTAGAACTGTGTTGAGTTTAAAAGATGGAGTATACCTGACCATTGTTGCCAGTGAGAAGGCAGAAGCCACATGCCACTAGGGATTATCCGCATGCGGTTACCATAGAGAACTGTGCCAGGCTATTTTTGCACCAATATTTGTTTACAAGCGACTCTTTGGAAACGTAGCTCCACAATGAGAGAGGGCTGCAAGTGAGGGCACCCTGTTGTTCTTGTACACCCAGCAGGGTCTCTAAACTAACACAAGCTCCGGCATTGTTCTGGCCAGACCACCTTGGCGCTCCCTGTCAATTCGGATAATCTCCTAAACAGAGAGAGACGCTGGATCAGTTTCACAGGACACCTGACACCCGTACCTTAGCCCACTTCTGCCCTACTAACACACACAATTTTAATCCAATAGATAGTTTTATATCTGTGCACCTTTGTACGCCAAAATATTTGGAAAGTAAACTCACACGACTTTTGATGATGACTTTCAAATAAACAATCAAATCAGGTTCAACGTTTGTTCCAACAACTATCCTGTAACGCTATGATTAACAGATATTCAGAATCAGTCTTAATGTTAGAGAGTGTAAATAAAAAGCAAAAAATATTATCTGAGAACCCATTAATTGAAGTTATTGCTGAGAAAAGTACTCGACCAGACACAAAGACTCCTTTACTATTAGTAAAACTTATATTTATCTGTACTTTCTTCTTCATAGTTCAAAAGAAGTATGAGAAGAAGAATATGAATGTCAAAAGTATAGTGATCAACATAAATCAAAAGCAAAAAAATGGCAAACAGTTTACATTTTACATCAGATCAATCAATAAGGATTCACCCAATTGAAATGCCAGTTCATTCAATTAATTTTTAAGTTTAATGAATTTTTTTTTAAACAAATTGCTCACAGTATATCCCATTGCCTAATATATTTGAATTTTCCTCCGTTTTAGAAGTTATTTTTCAAAAATAAAACGACCTTATGTGTATATTCTAGAAGTGCTACACACATAGTTAGTGATAGACAAAATGTAATAATTTTCAAACCATTCTAGCTAATATATACGAGTTAATACTGCAAATTGATTTTTTCGAAAATGAAATTAACCAAACAAAAAGTTACACTGCATACATTTTGAAACATTTATTTATAGTACTCGTTTACCTCTATAATTCTGCAAAATTCCAGCTTTCTATCAGTATTTACAAAGGTGAAATAAAGTGATAAAGTTTGAGTGGTTTGCATTACCTTCATTTTTCGAATTGCTATATCTCGTGTTATATTAGCGTTAACTCTGCGAAAAGACATAGAATTATAGTATTCGTTTAGCTCTACAATTGTGCAAAATTCGAACTTTCTATCTGTATTTAAATAGAAGATATTAGGTGATAAAGTGTGAGTGGTTTGCATCTCCTTCATTTATGAAATTGCAATATATCTCCTGTTATATTAGCGTTAACTCTGCGAAAAGACATACAATTATAGTACTGGTTTACCTCTACAATTGTGCAAAATTTCAGCTATCTATCTGTATTTACAAAGCAGATCTAAGGTGATAATTTATGAATGGTTTGCATCTCCTTCATTTTTCGAATTGCTATATCTCGTGTTATATTTGCGTTAACTCTGCAAAAAGACACAAATTTATAGTACTCGTTTACCTCTACAATTGAGAAAATTACTAGCTTTCTATCTGTATTTACAAAGGTGATATAACGTGATAAAGTTTGAGTGGGTTGCATTTCTTTCATTTTTCGAGTGGGTATATCTCCTGTTATATTAGCGTTAACTCTGCGAAAAGACATACAATTATAGTACTGGTTTACCTCTACAATTGTGCAAAATTTCAGCTATCTATCTGTATTTACAAAGCAGATCTAAGGTGATAATTTATGAATGGTTTGCATCTCCTTCATTTTTCGAATTGCTATATCTCGTGTTATATTTGCGTTAACTCTGCAAAAAGACACAAATTTATAGTACTCGTTTACCTCTACAATTGAGAAAATTACTAGCTTTCTATCTGTATTTACAAAGGTGATATAACGTGATAAAGTTTGAGTGGGTTGCATTTCTTTCATTTTTCGAGTGGGTATATCTCGTGCCATATTAGCGTTAACTCTGCGAAAAGACACACATTTATAGTACTCGTTTATCTCTACAATTGTGCAAAATTCTAGGTTTCTATCTGTATTTAGAAAGGAGATATAAGGTGATAATTTTGGAGTGGTTTGCATCTCCTTCATTTTTCGAATTGCTATATCTCGTGGTATATTTGCGTTAACTTTACGAAAAGACATACAATGATAGTACTCCTTTAGCTCTACAATTGTGCAAAATTCGAGCTTTCTATCTGTATTTACATAGGAGATATAAGGTGATAAAGTGTGAGTGGTTTGCATCTCCTTCATTATTGAAATGGCTATATCTCCGGTTATATTAACGTTAACTCTACGAAAGGCATTCAATTTTAGTGCTCGTTTACTCTACATTGTGCAAAATTCCAGCTTTCTATCTGTATTTACAAAGGTGAAATAAAATATGAGTGGTTTGCATCTCCGTCATTTTTGAAATTGCTATATCTCGTGTTATATTTGCGTTAACTTTACGAAAAGACATACAATTATAGTACTCGTTTACCTCTACAATTGAGCAAAATAATAGCTTGCTATCTGTATTTACAAAGGAGTTATAAGGTGATAATTTTTGAGTGGTTTCCATCTCCTTCGTTTTTCGAATTGCTATATCTCGTGTTATATCAACGTTAACTCTGCAAAACGTCATACAATTATAGTACTAGTATACCTCTAATATTGTGCAAAATTCTCGCTTTCTATCTGTATTTACAAAGGAGATATAGGGTGATAAAATTTGAGTGGTTTACATCCTCTTCATTTTTCGTATTGCATTATCTTGCGCCATATAAGCATTAACGCTGACCAAAGACATACAATTATAGCACTCGTTTAGCTCTACAATTGTGCAAAATTCGAGCTTTCTATCTGTTTTTAAATAGGAGATATAAGGTGATAATGTGTGAGTAGTTTGCATCTCCTTCGCTTTTCGAATTGCTATATCTCGTGTTATATCAACGTTAACTCTGCAAAACGTCATACAATTATAGTACTAGTTTACCTCTAATATTGTGCAAAATTCTCGCTTTCTATCTGTATTTACAAAGGAGATATAGGGTGATAAACTTTGAGTGGTTTACATCCCCTTCATTTTTCGTATTGCATTATCTCGTGTTATATCAACGTTAACTCTGCATAAAGTCGTACAATTATAGTACTCGTTTACCTCTAATATTGTGCAAAATTCTAGCTTTCTATCTGTATTTACAAAGGAGATATATGGTGATAAAATTTGAGTGGTTTACATCCCCTTCATTTTTCGTATTGCATTATCTCGCGCCATATTAGCGTTAACTTTGCGAAAAGGCATTCAATTTTAGTGCTCGTTTACCTCTACAATTGTTCAAAATTCCAGCTTTCTATCTGTATTTACATAGCAGATCTAAGGTGATAAAGTTTGAGTGGTTTACATCTCCTTGTTTTTTCGAATTGCTATATCTCGTGTTATATCAACGTTAACTCTGCAAAACGTCATACAATTATAGTACTAGTTTACCTCTAATATTGTGCAAAATTCTCGCTTTCTATCTGTATTTACAAAGGAGATATAGGGTGATAAACTTTGAGTGGTTTACATCCCCTTCATTTTTCGTATTGCATTATCTCGTGTTATATCAACGTTAACTCTGCATAAAGTCGTACAATTATAGTACTCGTTTACCTCTAATATTGTGCAAAAATCTAGGTTTCTATCTGTATTTACAAAGGAGATATATGGTGATAAAATTTGAGTGGTTTACATCCCCTTCATTTTTCGTATTGCATTATCTCGCGCCATATTAGCGTTAACTTTGCGAAAAGGCATTCAATTTTAGTGCTCGTTTACCTCTACAATTGTTCAAAATTCCAGCTTTCTATCTGTATTTACATAGCAGATCTAAGGTGATAAAGTTTGAGTGGTTTACATCTCCTTGTTTTTTCGAATTGCTATATCTCGTGTTATATCAACGTTAACTCTGCAAAACGTCATACAATTATAGTACTAGTTTACCTCTAATATTGTGCAAAATTCTCGCTTTCTATCTGTATTTACAAAGGAGATATAGGGTGATAAACTTTGAGTGGTTTACATCCCCTTCATTTTTCGTATTGCATTATCTCGTGTTATATCAACGTTAACTCTGCATAAAGTCGTACAATTATAGTACTCGTTTACCTCTAATATTGTGCAAAATTCTAGCTTTCTATCTGTATTTACAAAGGAGATATATGGTGATAAAATTTGAGTGGTTTACATCCCCTTCATTTTTCGTATTGCATTATCTCGCGCCATATTAGCGTTAACTTTGCGAAAAGGCATTCAATTTTAGTGCTCGTTTACCTCTACAATTGTTCAAAATTCCAGCTTTCTATCTGTATTTACATAGCAGATCTAAGGTGATAAAGTTTGAGTGGTTTACATCTCCTTGTTTTTTCGAATTGCTATATCTCGTGTTATATCAACGTTAACTCTGCAAAACGTCATACAATTATAGTACTAGTTTACCTCTAATATTGTGCAAAATTCTCGCTTTCTATCTGTATTTACAAAGGAGATATAGGGTGATAAACTTTGAGTGGTTTACATCCCCTTCATTTTTCGTATTGCATTATCTCGTGTTATATCAACGTTAACTCTGCATAAAGTCGTACAATTATAGTACTCGTTTACCTCTAATATTGTGCAAAATTCTAGCTTTCTATCTGTATTTACAAAGGAGATATATGGTGATAAAATTTGAGTGGTTTACATCCCCTTCATTTTTCGTATTGCATTATCTCGCGCCATATTAGCGTTAACTTTGCGAAAAGGCATTCAATTTTAGTGCTCGTTTACCTCTACAATTGTTCAAAATTCCAGCTTTCTATCTGTATTTACATAGCAGATCTAAGGTGATAAAGTTTGAGTGGTTTACATCTCCTTGTTTTTTCGAATTGCTATATCTCGTGTAATATTTGCGTTAACTTTACGAAAAGACATACAATTATAGTACTCGTTTAGCTCTAATATTGTGCAAAATTCTCGCTTTCTATCTGTATTTACAAAGAAGATATAGGGTGATAAACTTTGAGTGGTTTACATCCTCTTCATTTTTCGTATTGCATTATCTCGCGCCATATAAGCATTAACGCTGACCAAAGACATAAAATTATATTCTCGGTTTATCTCTTCAATTGTGCAAAAATCTAGGTTTCTATCTGTATTTACAAAGGAGAAATAAGGTGATAAAGTTTAAGTGGTTTACATCCCTTTCATTTTTCGTATTGCATTATCTCGCGCCATATTAGCGTTAACTTTGCGAAAAGACATAAAATTGTAGTCTCCGTTTATCACTACAATTGTGCAAAATTCTAGGTTTCTATCTGTATTTAGAAAGGAGATATAAGGTGATAAATTTTGAGTGGTTTACATCTCCTTGTTTTTTCGAATTGATATATCTCGTGTAATATTTGCGTTAACTTTACGAAAAGACATACAATTATAGCACTCTTTTAGCTCTACAATTGTGCAATATTCGAGCTTTCAATCTGTATTTAAATAGGAGATATAAGGTGATAATGTGTGAGTGGTTTGCATCTCCTTTATTTATGAAATTGCTATATCTCCTGTTTTATTAGCGTTAACTTGGCGAAAAGACATACAATTATAGTACTCGTTTACGTCTACAATTGTGCAAAATTCTAGCTTTCTATCTGTATTTACAAAGGAGATATATGGTGATAAAATTTGAGTGGTTTACATCCCCTTCATTTTTCGTATTGCATTATCTCGCGCCATATTAGCGTTAACTTTGCGAAAAGGCATTCAATTTTAGTGCTCGTTTACCTCTACAATTGTTCAAAATTCCAGCTTTCTATCTGTATTTACATAGCAGATCTAAGGTGATAAAGTTTGAGTGGTTTACATCTCCTTGTTTTTTCGAATTGCTATATCTCGTGTAATATTTGCGTTAACTTTACTAAAAGACATACATTTGTAGTACTCGTTTAGCTATACAATTGTGCAAAATTCGAGCTTTCTATCTGTATTTAAATAGGAGATATAAGGTGATAATTTGTGAGTGGTTTGCATCCCCTTCATTTATGAAATTGCTATATCTCCTGTTTTATTAGCGTTAATTCTGCAAAAAGTCATACAATTATAGTACTCGTTTATCTCTAATATTGTGCAAAATTCTAGCTTTCTATCTATATTTACAAAGGAGATATAAGGTAATAAAATTTGAGTGGTTTACATCCCCTTCATTTTTCGTATTGCTTTATCTCGCGCCATACTAGCGTTACCTCTGCGAAAAGAAACAAATTTATAGTACTCGTTTACGTCTGCAATTGAGCAAATTACTAGCTTTCTATCTGTATTTACAAAGGTGATATAACGTGATAAAGTTTGAGTGGTTGGCATCTTCTTCATTTTTGAAATTGCTATATCTGTGGTTATATTAACGTTAACTCAGCGATATGACATTCAATTTTAGTACTTGTTTACCTCTAAAATTGTGCAAAATTTCAGCTATCTATCTGTATTTACAAAGGAGATCTAAGGTGATAATTTATGAGTGGTTTGCATCTCCATCATATTTCGATTTGCTATATCTTGTGTTATATTTGCGTTAACTTTACTAAAAGATATATAATTATAGTACTCGTCTAGCTCTACTATAGTGCTAAATTCGAGCTTTCTATCTGTATTGACAAAGGAGAAATAAGGTGATAAAATTTGAGTGGTTTTCATCTTCTTCGTTTTTCGAATTGCTATATCTCGTGTTATATTAACGTTAACTCTGCGAAAAGACATAAAATTATAGTCTCCTTTTATCTCTTCATTTGTGCAAAATTTTAGGTTTCTATCTGTATTTACAATGCAGATCTAAGGGGATAATTTTTGAGTGGTTTGCATTTCCTTCATTTTTCGAATTGCTATATCTCGTGTTATACTAGCTTTAACTCTGCGAAAAGACATACATTTATAGTACTCGTTTACCTCTACAATTGAGCAAATTACTAGCTTTCTATCTGTATTTACAAAGGTGATTTAACGTGATAAACTTTGAGTGGGTTGCATTTCTTTTATTTTTCGAGTGGGTATATCTCGTGCCATATTAGCGTTAACTCTGCGAAAAGACATACATTTATAGTACTGGTTTACCTCTACAATTGAGCAAAATACCAGATTTCTATCTGTATTTACAAAGTTGATATTAGGTGATAAAATTTGAGTGGTTAACATCCTCTTCATTTTTCGAATTCCCATATCTCGTTTTATACTAGCGTTAACTCTGCGAAAAGACATACATTTGTAGTACCCGTTTACGTCGACAATTGTGCAGAGTACTAGCTTTCTATCTGTATTTACAAAAGAGACATACGGTGATAATTTTTGAGTGGTTTCCATCTTCTTCGTTTTTCGAATTGCTATATCTCGTGTTATATTAACGTTAACTCTGCATAAAGTCATACAATTATAGTACTCGTTTACCTCTAATATTGTGCAAAATTCTAGCTTTCTATCTGTATTTACATAGGAGCTATAAGGTGATAAAATATGAGTGGTTTACATCCCCTTCATTTTTCGTATTGCTTTATCTCGTGTTATATTAACATTAACTCTGCAAAAAGTCATACAATTATAGTACTCGTTTATCTCTATTATTGTGCATAATTCTAGCTTTCTATCTGTATTTAAATAGGAGATATAAGGTGATAAATTGTGAGTACTTTGCATCTCCTTCATTTATTGTATCTCCCGTTTTATTAGCGTTAACTCTGCGAAAAGACATACAATTATAGTACTGGTTTACCTCTATAATTGAGCAAAATACTAGCTTTCTATCTGTATTTACAAAGGAGATATACGTTGATAATTATTGAATGGTTTCCATCTTCTTCGTTTTTCGAATTGCTATATCTCGTGTTATATCAACGTTAACTCTGCAAAAAGTCATACAATTATAGTACTTGTTTACGTCTACAATTGTGCTAAATTCCAGCTTTCTATCTGTATTTACAAAGGAGATATAGGGTGATAAAATTTGAGTTGTTTGCATCTCCATCATTTTTCGCATTGCTATATATCGTTTTATATTTGCGTTAAATTTACGAAAAGACATACAATTATAGTACTCGTTTAGCTCTACAATTGTGCAAAATTCGCGCTTTCTATCTGTATTTACAAAGGAGATATATTGTGATAAATTTTGAGTGGTTTACATCCCCTTCATTATTCGTATTGCATTATCTCGCGCCATATTAGCGTTAACTCAGCGAAAAGACATAAAATTGTAGTCTCCGTTTATCTCTACAATTGTGCAAAATTCTAGGTTTCTATCTGTATTTAGAAAGGAGATATAAGGTGATAAAGTTTAAGTGGTTTACATCTCCTTGTTTTTTCGAATTGCTATATCTCGTGTAATATTTGTGTTAACTTTACTAAAAGACATACAATTATAGTACTCGCTTAGCTCTACAATTGTGCAAAATTCTAGCATTCTATCTGTAGTTACATAGGAGATATAAGGTGATAAAGTGTGAGTGGTTTGCATCTCCTTCATTATTGAAATGGCTATATCTCCGGTTATATTAACGTTAACTCTGCGAAAGGCATTCAATTTTAGTGCTTCTTTACCTCTACAATTGTTCAAAATTACAGCTTTCTTTCTGTATTTACAAAGCAGATCTAAGGTGATAATTTTTGAGTGGTTTGCATCTCCTTCATTTTTCGAATTGCTATATCTCGTGTTATATTTGTGTTAACTTTACGAAAAGACATAAAATTATTGTACTCCTTCCGCTCTAGAATTGTGCAAAATTCTAGCTTTCTATCTGTATTTATATAGGAGATATAAGGTGATAAAGTGTGAGTGGTTTGCATCTCCATCATTTTTGAAATTGCTATATCTCGTGTTATATTTGCGTTAACTCTGCGAAAAGACATACAATTATAGTACTGGTTTACCTCAACAATTGAGCAAAATACTAGCTTTCTATCTATATTTACAAAGGAGTTATACGGTGATAATTTTTGAGTGGTTTCTATCGTCTTCGTTTTTCGAATTGCTATATCTCGTGTTATATCAACGTTAACTCTGCAAAACGTGATACAATTATAGTACTCGTTTACCTCTAATATTGTGCAAAATTCTAGCTATCTATCTGTATTTAGAAAGGAGATATAAGGTGATAAAGTTTGAGTGGTTTACATCTCCTTGTTTTTTCGAATTGCTATATCTCGTGTAATATTTGTGTTAACTTTACTAAAAGACATACATTTGTAGTACACGTTTACGTCTACAATTGTGCAAAATTCCAGCTTTCTATCTGTATTTACAAACCAGAACTAAGGTGATAATTTATGAGTGGTTTGCATCTCCATCATTTTTCGCATTGCTATATCTTGTGTTATATTTCCGTTAACTTTACTAAAAGATATATAATTATAGTACTCGTGTAGCTCTACTATTGTGCTAAATTCGAGCGTTCTATCTGCATTTACAAAGGAGAAATAAGGTGATAAAATTTGAGTGGTTTACATCCCCTTCATTTTTCGTATGGCTTTATCTCGCGCCGTATTAGCGTTAACTCTGCGATAAGACATAAAATTGTAGTATCCGTTTATCTCTACAATTGTGCAAAATTCTAGGTTTCTATCTGTATTTAGAAAGGAGATATAAGGTGATAATTTTTGAGTGGTTTTCATCTTCTTCGTTTTTCGAATTGCTATATCTCGTGTTATATTAACGTTAACTCTGCGAAAAGACATAAAATTATAGTCTCCGTTTATCTCTTCATTTGTGCAAAATTCTAGGTTTCTATCTGTATTTACAAAGCAGATCTAAGAGGATAATTTTTGAGTGGTTTGCATTTCCTTCATTTTTCGAACTGCTATATCTCGTGTTATACTAGCGATAACTCTGCGAAAAGACATACATTTATATTACTCGTTTAACTCTAATATTGTGCAAAATTCTAGCTTTCTATCTGTATTTGCAAAGCAGATCTAAGGTGATAAACTTTGAGTGGGTTGCATTTCTTTCATTTTTCGAGTGGGTATATCTCGTGCCATATTAGCGTTAACTCTGCGAAAAGACATACATTTATAGTACTCGTTTACCTCTACAATTGAGCAAAATACCAGATTTCTATCTGTATTTACAAAGGTAATATTAGGTGATAATGTGTGAGTGGTTTGCATCTTCTCCATTATTGAAATTGCTATATCTGTGGATATATTGACGTTAACTCTGCGAAAAGACATTCAATTTTAGTACTTTTTTACCTCTACAATTGTGCAAAATTTCAGCTATCTATCTGTATTTACAAAGGAGATATAAGGTGATAAAATTTGAGTGGTTTACATCCCCTTCATTTTTCGTATTGCATTATCTCTAGCCTTATTAGCGTTAACTCTGCGAAAAGACATACAATTATAGTGCTCGTTTACCTCTAATATTGTGCAAAATTCTAGCTTTCTATCTGTATTTACCAAGGAGATATGGGTGATAAAATTTGAGTGGTTAACATCCTCTTCATTTTTCGAATTGCCATATCTCGTTTTATACTAGCGTTAACTCTGCGAAAAGACATACATTTGTAGTACTCCTTTACGTCTACAGTTGTGCAAAATTCCAGCTTTCTATCTGTTTTTACAAAGTTGATATAAGGTGATAAAATGTGAGTGGTTTGCATCTGCTTCATTTTTGAAAGTGCTATATCTAGTGTTTTATTTGGGTTAACTCTGCGAAAAGACATAAAATTATAGTACTTGTTTACCTCTACAATTGTGCAAAATTTCAGCAATCTATCTGTATTTACAAAGCAGATCTAAAGTAATAAAGTTTGAGTGGTTTACATTTTTCGTATTGCTTTATCTCGCGCCATACTAGCGTTAACTCTGCGAAAAGACACAAATTTATAGTACTCGTATACCTCTACAATTGTGCAAAATTCGTGCTTTCTATCTGTATTTAAATAGGAGATATAAGGTGATAAATTGTGAGTGGTTTGCATCCCCTTCATTTATGAAATTGCTATAACTCCTGTTTTATTAGCGTTAACTCTGCAAAAAGACACACAATTATAGTACTGGTTTACCTCTACAATTGATCAAAATACTAGCTTTCTATCTGTATTTACAAAGGAGATATACGGTGATAATTTTTAAGTGGTTTCCATCTTCTTCGTTTTTCGAATTGCTATATCTGGTGTTAAATTAACGTTAACTCTGCAAAAAGTCATACAATTATAGTACTCGTTTACCTCTAATATTGTGCAAAATTATAGCTTTCTATCTGTATTTACAAAGGAGATACAAGGTAATAAATTTTGAGTGGTTTACATCCCCTTCATTTTTCGTATTGCTTTATCTCGCGCCGTATTAGCGTTAACTCTGCGAAAAGACATAAAATTATAGTCTCCATTTATCTCTTCATTCGTGCAAAATACTAGCTTTCTATCTGTATTTACAAAGGAGATATACGGTGATAATTTTTAAGTGGTTTCCATCTTCTTCGTTTTTCGAATTGCTATATCTGGTGTTAAATTAACGTTAACTCTGCAAAAAGTCATACAATTATAGTACTCGTTTACCTCTAATATTGTGCAAAATTCTAGCTTTCTATCTGTATTTACAAAGGAGATATAAGGTGATAAAATTTGAGTGGTTTACATCCCCTTCATTTTTCGTATTGCTTTATCTCGCGCTGTATTAGCGTTAACTCAGCGAAAAATTATACAATTGTAGTACTCGTTCACCTCTACAATTGAGCAAAATACTAGCTTTCTATCTGTATTTAAATAGGAGCTATAAGGTGATAAAATATGAGTGGTTTACATCCCCTTTATTTTTCGTATTGCTATATCTCGTGTTATATCAACGTTACCTCTTCAAAAAGTCATATAATTATAGTACTTGTTTACCTCTAATATTGTGCAAAATTCTAGCTTTTTATTTGTATTTACATAGGAGCTATAAGGTGATAAAATATGAGTGGTTTACATCCCCTTCATTTTTCGTATTGCTTTATCTCGTGTTATATTAACATTAACTCTACAAAAAGACATAAATTTATAGTACTCGTTTACTTGTACAATTGAGCAAATTACTAGGTTTCTATCTGTATTTACAAAGGTGATATAACGTGATAAATTTGAGTGGTTTGCATCTCCTTCATTTTTGAAATTGCTATATATGTGGTTATATTAACGTTAACTCTGCGAAAAGACATTCAATTTTAGTATTTGTTTACGTCTACAATTGTGCAAAATTCCAGCTTTATATCTTTATTTACAAAGGTGATATAAGGAGATAAAATGTGAGTTGTTTGCATCTCCGTCATTTTTGAAATTGCTATATATCGTCTTATATTTGCGTTAACTTTACGGAAAGACATACAATTATAGTACTCGTTTAGCTCAACAATTGTGCAAAATTCGAGCTTTCTATCAGTATTTATATAGGGGATATAAGGTGATAAAGTGTGAATAGTTTGCTTTTCCTTCATTTATTGTATCTCCTGTTTTATTAGCGTTACCTCTGCGAAAAGACATACATTTATGGTACTTGTTTACCTCTAATATTGTGCAAAATTCTAGCTTTTTATTTGTATTTACAAAGCAGGCATAAGGTGATAAAATATGAGTGGTTTACATCCCCATCGTTTTTCGGATTGCTATATCTCGTGTTATATTAGCGTTAACTCAGCGAAAAATTATACAATTGTAGTACTCGTTCACCTCTACAATTGTGCAAAGTTCTAGCTTTCTCTCTGTATTTACATAGGAGATATAAGGTGATAAATTGTGAGTGGTGTGCATCTCCTTCATTTTTCAAATTGCTATATCTCCTGTTATATTAGCGTTAACTCTGGGCAAATTCATACAACTACAGTACTCGTTTACCTCTACAATTGAGCAAAATAATAGCTTGCTATCTGTATTTACAAAGCAGAAATATGGTGATAATTTATGAGTGGTTTGCATCTCCTTCCTTTTTCGAATTGCTATATCTTGTGTTTTATTAGCGTTAACTCTGCGAAAAATTATTCAATTATAATAATCGTTTACTTCGACAATAGAGCAAAATTCTAGCTTTCTATCGGCATTTACAAAGCAGATATAAGGGGATAATATTTCAGTGCTTTGCATCTCCTTAATTTTTCGAATTGCTGTATCTCGTGTTATAGTAGCGTTAACCCTGCGAAATGACATACAAATACAGTACTCGTTTACCCCTACAATTGTGCAAAATTCTAGTTTTCTATCTGTGTTTACAAGAAATATATAAGGTGATAAAGTTTGCGTAGTTTACATCTCCTTCATTTTTCGAGTTGCTATATCTCGTGCCATTTTAGCGTTACCTCTGCGAAAAGACATACATTTATGGTACTCGTTTACCTCTACAATTGAGCAAAATAATAGCTTGCTATCTGTATTTACAAAGGAAATTTAAGGTGTTAAATTTTGGGTCGTTTATATTTCCTTCATTTTTCTAATTGCTATATCTCGTGTTTTATTAGCGTTAACTCAGCGAAAAGACATACATATTATAATACTCGTTTACCTCGACAATAGAGCAAAATTCTAGCTTTCTATCGGTATTTACAAAGCAGGTATAAGGGGATAATATTTAAGTGGTTTGCATCTCCTCCTTTTTTCGAATTGCTATATCTCGTGTTATAGTAGCGTTAACCCTGCGAAATGACATACAAATTCAGTACTCGTTTACCCCTACAATTGTGCAAAATTCTAGTTTTCTATCTGTGTTTACAAGAAATATATAAGGTGATAAAGTTTGAGTAGTTTACATCTCCTTCATTTTTCGAGTTGCTATATCTCGTGCCATTTTAGCGTTACCTCTGCGAAAAGACATACATTTATGGTACTCGTTTACCTCTACAATTGAGCAAAATAATAGCTTTCTATCTGTATTTACAAAGGAAATTTAAGGTGTTAAATTTTGGGTCGTTTATATTTCCTTCATTTTTCTAATTGCTATATCTCGTGTTTTATTAGCGTTAACTCTGCGAAAAGACATACATATTATAATACTCGTTTACCTCGACAATAGAGCAAAATTCTAGCTTTCTATCGGTATTTACAAAGCAGATATAAGGGGATAATATTTCAGTGCTTTGCATCTCTTTCATTTTTCGAATTGCTGTATCTCGTGTTATAGTAGCGTTAACCCTGCGAAATGACATACAAATACAGTATTCGTTTACCCCTACAATTGTGCAACATTCTAGTTTTCTATCTGTGTTTACAAGAAATATATAAGGTGATAAAGTTTGCGTAGTTTACATCTCCTTCATTTTTCGAGTTGCTATATCTCGTGCCATTTTAGCGTTACCTAAGCGAAAAGACATACATTTATGGTACTCGTTTACCTCTACAATTGAGCAAAATAATAGCTTTCTATCTGTATTTACAAAGCAGGCATAAGGTGATAATTTTTGAGTGGTTTTCATCCCCATCGTTTTTCGGATTGCTATATCTCGTGTTATTCTAGCGTTAACTCAGCGAAAAATTATACAATTGTAGTACTCGTTCACCTCTACAATTGTGCAAAGTTCTAGCTTTCTCTCTGTATTTACATAGGAGATATAAGGTGATAAATTGTGGGTGGTGTGCATCTCCTTCATTTTTCAAATTGCTATATCTCCTGTTATATTAGCGTTAACTCTGGGCAAATTCATACAATTACAGTACTCGTTTACCTCTACAATTGAGCAAATTACTAGGTTTCTATCGGTATTTACAAAGGTGATATAACGTGATAAATTTGAGTGGTTTGCATCTCCTTCATTTTTGAAATTGCTATATCTGTGGTTATATTAACCTTAACTCTGCGAAAAGACATACATATTATAGTACTCGTTTACCTCGACAATAGAGCAAAATTCTAGCTTTCTATCGGTATTAACAAAGCAGATATAAGGGGATAATATTTCAGTGCTTTGCATCTTCTTCATTTTTCGAATTGCTGTATCTCGTGTTATAGTAACGTTAACCCTGCGAAATGACATACAAATACAGTACTCGTTTACCCCTACAATTGTGCAAAATTCTAGTTTTCTATCTGTGTTTACAAGAAATATATAAGGTGATAAAGTTTGAGTAGTTTACACCTCCTTTATTTTTCGAGTTGCTATAACTCGTGCCATTTTAGCGTTACCTCTGCGAAAAGACATACATTTATGGTACTCGTTTACCTCTACAATTGAGCAAAATAGCTTTCTATCTGTATTTACAAAGCAGGCATAAGGTGATAATTTTTGAGTGGTTTTCATCCCCATCGTTTTTCGGATTGCTATATCTCGTGTTATATTAGCGTTAACTCAGCGAAAAATTATACAATTGTAGTACTCGTTCACCTCTACAATTGTGCAAAGATCTAGCTTTCTCTCAGTATTTACATAGGAGATATAAGGTGATAAATTTTGAGTGGTGTGCATCTCCTTCATTTTTCAAATTGCTATATCTCCTGTTATATTAGCGTTAACTCTGGGCAAATTCATACAATTACAGTACTCGTTTACCTCTACAATTGAGCAAAATAATAGCTTGCTATCTGTATTTACAAAGCAGAAATATGGTGATAATTTATGAGTGGTTTGCATCTCCTTCTTTTTTCGAATTGCTATATCTTGTGTTTTATTAGCGTTAACTCTGCGAAAAATTATTCAATTATAGTACTGGTTTACCCCTACAATTGTGTAAAATTCAAGTTTTCTATCTGTGTTTACAAGAAATATATAAGGTGATAAAGTTTGCGTAGTTTACATCTCCTTCATTTTTCGAGTTGCTATATCTCGTGCCATTTTAGCGTTACCTCTGCGAAAAGACATACATTTATGGTACTCGTTTACCTCTACAATTGAGCAAAATAATAGCTTTCTATCTGTATTTACAAAGCAGGCATAAGGTGATAATTTTTGAGTGGTTTTCATCCCCATCGTTTTTTGGATTGCTATATCTCGTGTTATATTAGCGTTAACTCAGCGAAAAATTATGCAATTGTAGTACTTGTTCACCTCTACAATTGTGCAATGTTCTAGCTTTCTCTCTGTATTTACATAGGAGATATAAGGTGATAAATTGTGAGTGGTGTGCATCTCCTTCATTTTTCAAATTGCTATATCTCCTGTTATATTAGCGTGAACTCTGGGCAAATTCATACAATTTTATTACTCGTTTACCTCTACAATTGTGCAAAATTCTAGCTTTCTGTCTGTATTTACAAAGGAGATGTAAGGTGATAAAGTTTGAGTGGTTTACATCTCTTTCATTTTTCGAATTGCTATATCTTGTGTTTTATTAGCGTTAACTCTGCGAAAAATTATTCAATTATAGTACTGGTTTACCCCTACAATTGTGCAGGTTTCTAGTTTTCTATCTGTATTTACCAGGAAGATATAAGGTGTTAAATTTTGCGTCGTTTACATCTCCTTCATTTTTCTAATTGCTATATCTCGTGTTTTATTAGCGTTCACTCTGCGAAATGACAAGCAATTATAGTACTCGTTTACCCCTACAATTGTACAAAATTCTAGCTTTCTATATGTATTTACATAGATATAAGGAGATAAATTTTAAGTAGTTTACATCTACATCATATTTCGAGTTGCTATATCTCGTGCCATATTAGCCTAAACTCTGCGAAAAGACATACATTTTTACTACTCGTTTACCTCTACAATTGTGCCTAATTCTAGCTTTCTATCTGTGTTTACAAAGGACATATAAGGTGATAATATTTGAGTACTTTGCATCTCCTTCATTTTTCGAATTGCTATATCTCGTGTTATATTAGCGTTAACCCTGCGAAAAGACATACAATTATAGTACTGGTTTACCTCTACAATTGAGCAAAATACTAGCTTTCTATCTGTATTTACAAAGGAAATTTAAGGTGTTAAATTTTGGGTCGTTTACATTTCCTTCATTTTTCTAATTGCTATATATCGTGTTTTATTAGCGTTAACTCAGCGAAAAGACATACATTTATTGTACTCGTTTACCTCTACAATTGAGCAAAATAATAGCTTTCTATCTGTATTTACAAAGCAGGCATAAGGTGATAATTTTTGAGTGGTTTTCATACCCATCGTTTTTCAAATTGCTATATCTCCTGTTATATTAGCGTTAACTCTGGGCAAATTCATACAATTTTAGTACTCGTTTACCTCTACAATTGTGCAAAATTCTAGCTTTCTATCTGTGTTTACAAAGGAGATATAAGGTGATAAAGTTTGAGTGGTTTACATCTCCTTCATTTTTGGAATTGCTATATCTAGTGCCATATTAGCGTTAACTCTGCGAAAAGACATACAATTACAGTACTCGTTTATCCCTACAATTGTGCAGGTTTCTAGTTTTCTATCTGAATTTACAAAGGGAAATAACGTGATAATATTTGAGTGGTTTGCATCTCCTACATTTTTTAAATTGCTATATCTCCTGTTATATTAGCGTTATCTCTGCGAAAAGACATAGAATTATAGTACTGGTTTACCTCTTTAATTAACCAAAATACTAGCTTTCTATCTATATTTATATAGGAGATAATAGGTGATAAAATTTATTGGTTTGCATCTACTTCATTTTTCAAACTGCTATATCTCCGGTTATATTAGCGTTACTTCTGCGAAATGACATACAAATACAGTACTCGTTTACCCCTACAATTGTGCGAAATTCTAGTTTTCTATCTGTATTTACAAGAAAGATATAAGGTGATAAATTTGAGTGGTTTACATCTCCTTCATTTTTCGAGTTGCTATATCTCGTGCCATATTAGCGTTACTTCTGCGAAAAGACATACATTTTTGGTACTCCTTTACTTCTACAATTGTGCAAAATCCTAGCTTTCTATATGTATTTACAAAGCAGATATATGGTGATAATTTTTGAGTGGTTTGCATCTCCTTCGTTTTTCGAATTGCTAAAAAGACAAACAATTATAGTACCCGTTTACCTCTACAATGGAGTAAAATACTAGCTTTCTATCTGTATTTACAAAGCCGATATAAGGTGATAATTTTTGAATGGTTTCTATCTCCTTTGTTTTTCGAATCGCTATATCTCGTGTTATACTAGCGTTAACTCTGCGAAATATCATACAACTATAGTACTCGTTCACCTCTAAAATTTTGCAAACTTCTAGCTTTTTATGTTTATTTACAAAGGAGATGTAAGGTGATAATTTTTGAGTGGTTTGCATCTCGTTCATTTTTCAAATTGCTATATCTCGTGTTATATTAGCGTTCACTCTGCGAATAGACATTCTTTTATATTACTCGTTTACCTCTACAATGGAGTAAAATACTGGCTTTCTATCTGTATTTACAAAACAGATATAAAATGATTATTTTTGAGTGGCTTATATCTCTTTTATTTTTAGAATTGCTATGTCTCGTGTTTTATTAGCGTTCACTCTGCGAAAAGACATACAATTGTAGTACTTGTTTACCTCTACAATTGTGTAAAATTCTAGGTTTCTATCTGTATTTACAAAGGAGATATAAGGTGATAATATTTAAGTGGTTTGCATCTCCTCCTTTTTTTGAATTGCTATATCTCGTGTTATATTAGCGTTAACTCTGCGAAAAGACATACAATTATTGTACTCGATTACCTCTAGTATTGTGCAACGTTCTAGCTTTCTATCTGGATTTACATAGGAGATAAAAGGTGATAAATTTTAGTGGTTTGCATCTACTTCAATTTTCAAATTGCTAAATCTCCGGTTATATTAGCGTTAACTCTGCAAAAAAACACACAATTTTAGTACCTGTTTACCTCAATAATTGTGCAAATTTCTAGCTTTCTATCTGGATTTACATAGGAGATAAAAGGTGATAAATTATAGATGTTTCCATCTCCTTCGTTTTTCGAATTGCTATATCTCGTGTTATATTAGCGTTAACTCTGCGAAAAGTCATACAATTATAGTACTCGTTTACCTCTACAATTGAGCAAAATTCTAGCTTTCTATCTGTATTTACAAACATGATATAAGAGGATAATATTTGAGTGGTTTGTATCTCCTTAATTTTTCAAATTGCTATATTTCTTATTATATTAGCGTTAACTCTGCGAAGAGACATACAATTATAGCACTGGTTTTCCTCTACAATTGAGCAAAATACTACCTTTCTATCTGTATTTACAAAGCAGATATAAGGTGATAATATTTAAGTGGTTTGCATCTCCTCCTTTTTTCGAATTGCTATATCTCGTGTTATATTAGCGTTAACTCTGCGAAAAGACATACAATTATTGTACTCGATTACCTCTAGTATTGTGCAACGTTCTAGCTTTCTATCTGGATTTACATAGGAGATAAAAGGTGATAAATTTTAGTGGTTTGCATCTACTTCAATTTTCGAATTGCTAAATCTCCGGTTATATTAGCGTTAATTCTGCAAAAAAACACACAATTTTAGTACCTGTTTACCTCAATAATTGTGCAAATTTCTAGCTTTCTATCTGGATTTACATAGGAGATAAAAGGTGATAAATTATAGATGTTTCCATCTCCTTCGTTTTTCGAATTGCTATATCTCGTGTTATATTAGCGTTAACTCTGCGAAAAGTCATACAATTATAGTACTCGTTTACCTCTACAATTGAGCAAAATTCTAGCTTTCTATCTGTATTTACAAACATGATATAAGACGATAATATTAGAGTGCTTTGCATCTCCTTCATTTTTCGAGTAGCCATATTTAGTGCCAAATTACCGCTAACTCTGCGAAAAGAGATACATTTATAGTACTCGTTTACCTCTACAAATGTGCAAAATTGTAGGTTTCTATCAGTATTTTGAAAGGAGATATAAGGTGATAAATTTTGAGTGGTTATCTCTCTTTCATTTTTCGAGATGCTATATCTCGTGTTAAATTTGCGTTAACTCTGGGAAAAGATATACAATTATAGTACCCGTTTACCTCTACAATTGTGCAAAGTTCCAGCTTTCTATCTGAATTTACAAAGGGAAATAACGTGATAATATTTGAGTGGTTTACATCTCCTACATTTTTTAAATTGCTATATCTCCTGTTATATTAGCGTTATCTCTGCGAAAAGACATAGAATTATAGTACTGGTTTACCTCTTTAATTAACCAAAATACTAGCTTTCTATCTATATTTATATAGGAGATAATAGGTGATAAAATTTATTGGTTTGCATCTACTTCATTTTTCAAACTGCTATATCTCCGGTTATATTAGCGTTACTTCTGCGAAAAGACATACAAATACAGTACTCGTTTACCCCTACAATTGTGCGAAATTCTAGTTTTCTATCTGTATTTACAAGAAAGATATAAGGTGATAAATTTGAGTGGTTTACATCTCCTTCATTTTTCGAGTTGCTATATCTCGTGCCATATTAGCGTTACTTCTGCGAAAAGACATACATTTTTGGTACTCCTTTACTTCTACAATTGTGCAAAATCCTAGCTTTCTATATGTATTTACAAAGCAGATATATGGTGATAATTTTTGAATTGTTTCTATCTCCTTTGTTTTTCGAATCGCTATATCTCATGTTATACTAGCGTTAACTCTGCGAAATATCATACAACTATAGTACTCGTTCACCTCTAAAATTTTGCAAACTTCTAGCTTTTTATCTTTATTTACAAAGGAGATGTAAGGTGATAATTTTTGAGTGGTTTGCATCTCGTTCATTTTTCAAATTGCTATATATCGTGTTATATTAGCGTCAACTCTGCGAAAAGACTTACATTTATAGTACTGGTTTACCTCTACAATTGAGCAAAATAGTAGCTTTATATCTGTATTTACAAAAGAGATATAAGGTGATAATTTTTGTGTGGTTTCCATCTCCTTCTTTTTTCGAATTGCTATATCTCGTATTATATTAGCGTTAACTCTGCGAAAAGTCATACAATTAGAGTACTCGTTTATCTCTACAATTGTGCAAAATTCTACCTTTCTATCTGTATTTACAAAGGAGATATTAGGTGATAATTTTTGAGTGGTTTGCATCACCTACATTTTTCGAATTGCTATATCTCGTGTTATATTAGCGTTAACTCTGCGAAAAGTCATACAATAATAGTACTCATTTACCTCTACAATGGAGTAAAATACTAGCATTCTATCTGTATTACAAAGCAGATATATGGTGATAATTTTTGAGTGGTTTGCACCATTTTCATTTTTCGAATTGCTATATCTCGTGTTATATTAGCGTTAACTCTGCGAAAAGACATACAATTATTGTACTCGTTTACCTCTAGAATTGTGCAAAGTTCTAGCTTTCTATCTGGATTTGCAAAGGAGATAAAATGTGATAAATTTTAGTGGTTTGCATCTACTTCATTTTTCAAATTTCTATATCTCGTGTTATATTAGCGTTATCTCTGCGAAAAGTCATACAATTATAGTACTCGTTTACCTCTACAATGGCGTAAAATACTAGCTTTCTATCTGTATTTACAAAGCAGATATAAGGTGATAATATTTAAGTGGTTTGCATCTCCTCCTTTTATCGAATTGCTATATCTCGTGATATATTAGCGTTAACTCTGCGAAAAGTCATACAATTATAGTACTCGCTTACCTCTAATATTGAGCAAAATTCTAGCTTTCTATCTGTATTTACAACGGCGATATAAGGTGATAATTTTTGAGTGGTTTACATCCCCTTCATTATTCGAATTGCTATATCTCGTGTTATACTAGCGTTCACACTACGTAAAGACATACAATTATAGTACTCGTTTAGCTCTACAATTGTGTAAAATTCTAGGTTACTATCTGTATTTACATAGGAGATATAAGGTGATAATTTTTGAGTGGTTTGCATCTCCTTCATTTTTCGAATGGCTATATCTCGTGTTATATTAGCGTTAACTCTGCGAAAAGACATACAATTATAGTACTCGTTTATCTCTACAATTGTGCAAAATTCTACCTTTCTATCTGTATTTACAAAGGAGATATAAGGTGATAATTTTTGAGTGGTTTGCATCTCCTTAATTTTTCGAGTTGCTATATCTCGTGATATATTAGCGTTAACTTTGCGAAAAGTCATACAATTATAGTACTCGTTTAGCTCTACAATGGAATAAAATACTAGCTTTCTATCGGTATTTACAAAGCAGATATATGGTGATAATTTTTGAGTGGTTTGCATCATTTTCATTTTTCGAATTGCTATATCTCGTGTTATATTAGTGTTAACTCTGCGAATAGTCATACAATTATAGTACTCCTTTACCTCTACAATTGTGTAAAGTTCTAGCTTTGTATCTGTATTTACAAAGCAGATAAAAGGTGATAATTTTTGATTGGTTTACATCTCCTTCGTTTTTCGAATTGCTATATCTAGTGTTATATTGGCGTTAACTCTGCGAAAAATCATACAATTATTGTACTCGATTACCTCTAGTATTGTGCAACGTTCTAGCTTTCTATCTGGATTTACATAGGAGATAAAAGGTGATAAATTTTAGTGGTTTGCATCTACTTCAATTTTCGAATTGCTAAATCTCCGGTTATATTAGCGTTAATTCTGCAAAAAAACACACAATTTTAGTACCTGTTTACCTCAATAATTGTGCAAATTTCTAGCTTTCTATCTGGATTTACATAGGAGATAAAAGGTGATAAATTATAGATGTTTCCATCTCCTTCGTTTTTCGAATTGCTATATCTCGTGTTATATTAGCGTTAACTCTGCGAAAAGTCATACAATTATAGTACTCGTTTACCTCTACAATTGAGCAAAATTCTAGCTTTCTATCTGTATTTACAAACATGATATAAGACGATAATATTAGAGTGCTTTGCATCTCCTTCATTTTTCGAGTAGCCATATTTAGTGCCAAATTACCGCTAACTCTGCGAAAAGAGATACATTTATAGTACTCGTTTACCTCTACAAATGTGCAAAATTGTAGGTTTCTATCAGTATTTTGAAAGGAGATATAAGGTGATAAATTTTGAGTGGTTATCTCTTTTTCATTTTTCGAGATGCTATATCTCGTGTTAAATTTGCGTTAACTCTGGGAAAAGACATACAATTATAGTACCCGTTTACCTCTACAATTGTGCAAAGTTCCAGCTTTCTATCTGAATTTACAAAGGGAAATAACGTGATAATATTTGAGTGGTTTACATCTCCTACATTTTTTAAATTGCTATATCTCCTGTTATATTAGCGTTATCTCTGCGAAAAGACATAGAATTATAGTACTGGTTTACCTCTTTAATTAACCAAAATACTAGCTTTCTATCTATATTTATATAGGAGATAATAGGTGATAAAATTTATTGGTTTGCATCTACTTCATTTTTCAAACTGCTATATCTCCGGTTATATTAGCGTTACTTCTGCGAAAGGACATACAAATACAGTACTCGTTTACCCCTACAATTGTGCGAAATTCTAGTTTTCTATCTGTATTTACAAGAAAGATATAAGGTGATAAATTTGAGTGGTTTACATCTCCTTCATTTTTCGAGTTGCTATATCTCGTGCCATATTAGCGTTACTTCTGCGAAAAGACATACATTTTTGGTACTCCTTTACTTCTACAATTGTGCAAAATCCTAGCTTTCTATATGTATTTACAAAGCAGATATATGGTGATAATTTTTGAATGGTTTCTATCTCCTTTGTTTTTCGAATCGCTATATCTCATGTTATACTAGCGTTAACTCTGCGAAATATCATACAACTATAGTACTCGTTCACCTCTAAAATTTTGCAAACTTCTAGCTTTTTATCTTTATTTACAAAGGAGATGTAAGGTGATAATTTTTGAGTGGTTTGCATCTCGTTCATTTTTCAAATTGCTATATATCGTGTTATATTAGCGTCAACTCTGCGAAAAGACTTACATTTATAGTACTGGTTTACCTCTACAATTGAGCAAAATAGTAGCTTTATATCTGTATTTACAAAAGAGATATAAGGTGATAATTTTTGTGTGGTTTCCATCTCCTTCTTTTTTCGAATTGCTATATCTCGTATTATATTAGCGTTAACTCTGCGAAAAGTCATACAATTAGAGTACTCGTTTATCTCTACAATTGTGCAAAATTCTACCTTTCTATCTGTATTTACAAAGGAGATATTAGGTGATAATTTTTGAGTGGTTTGCATCACCTACATTTTTCGAATTGCTATATCTCGTGTTATATTAGCGTTAACTCTGCGAAAAGTCATACAATAATAGTACTCATTTACCTCTACAATGGAGTAAAATACTAGCATTCTATCTGTATTACAAAGCAGATATATGGTGATAATTTTTGAGTGGTTTGCACCATTTTCATTTTTCGAATTGCTATATCTCGTGTTATATTAGCGTTAACTCTGCGAAAAGACATACAATTATTGTACTCGTTTACCTCTAGAATTGTGCAAAGTTCTAGCTTTCTATCTGGATTTGCAAAGGAGATAAAATGTGATAAATTTTAGTGGTTTGCATCTACTTCAATTTTCAAATTGCTAAATCTCCGGTTATATTAGCGTTATTTCTGCGAAAAAACACACAATTTTAGTACTTGTTTACCTCAATAATTGTGCAAATTTCTAGCTTTCTATCTGGATTTACATAGGAGATAAAAGGTGATAAATTATAGATGTTTCCATCTCCTTCGTTTTTCGAATTGCTATATCTCGTCTTATATTAGCGTTAACTCTGCGAAAAGTCATACAATTATAGTACTCGTTTACCTCTACAATGGCGTAAAATACTAGCTTTCTATCTGTATTTACAAAGCAGATATAAGGTGATAATATTTGAGTGGTTTGCATCTCCTCCTTTTTTCGAATTGCTATATCTCGTGTTATATTAGCGTTAAATCTGCGAAAAGTCATACAATTAGAGTAATCGTTTATCTCTAAAATTGTGCAAAATATTAGCTTTCTATCTGTATTTATAAAGGAGATATAAGGTGATAATTTTTGAGTGATTTAGATCTCTTTCATTTTTTGAATTGCTATATCTCGTGTTATATTAGCGTTCACTCTGCGAAAAGTCATACAATTAGAGTGCTCGTTTATCTCTACAATTGTGCAAAATACTAGCTTTCTATCTGTATTTATAAAGGAGATATAAGGTGATAATTTTGAGTGATTTAGATCTCTTTCGTTTTTTGAATTGCTATATCTCGTGTTATATTAGCGTTCACTCTGCGAAAAGACATACAATTATAGTGCTCGTTTACCTCTACAATTGTGCAAAATTCTAGCTTTCTATATGTATTTACATAGGAGATATAAGGTGATAATTTTTGAGTGGTTTGCATCTCCTTCATTTTTCGAGTTGCTATATCTCGTGATATATTAGCGTTAACGCTGCGAAAAGTTATACAATTATAGTACTCGTTTACCTCTACAATGGCGTAAAATACTAGCTTTCTATCTGTATTTACAAAGCAGATATAAAGTGATAATATTTGAGTGGTTTGCATCTCCTTCATTTTTCAAATTGCTATATCTCCTGTTATATTAGCGTTAACTCTGCGAAAAGACATACAATTATAGTACTGGTTTACCTCTACAATTGAGCAAAATACTAGCTTTCTATCTGTATTTACAAAGGAGATATAAGCTGATAATTTTTGTGTGGTTTCCATCTCCTTCTTTTTTCGAATTGCTATATCTCGTGTTATATTAGCGTTAACTCTGCGAAAAGTCATACAATTAGAGTACTCGTTTATCTCTACAGTTGTGCAAAATTCTACCTTTCTATCTGTATTTACAAAGGAGATATAAGGTGATAATTTTTGAGTGGTTTGCATCTCCTTCATTTTTCGAGTTGCTATATCTCGTGATATATTAGCGTTAACTCTGCGAAAAGCCATACAATTATAGTACTCGTTTACCTCTAATTTTGAGCAAAATTCTTGCTTTGTATCTGTATTTACAAAGGAGATATAAGCTGATAATTTTTGTGTGGTTTCCATCTCCTTCTTTTTTCGAATTGCTATATCTCGTGTTATACTAGCGTTCACACTACGTAATGACATACAATTATAGTACTCGTTTATCTCTACAATTGTGCAAAATTCTACCTTTCTATCTGTATTTACAAAGGAGATATAAGGTGATAATTTTTGAGTGGTTTGCATCTCCTTAATTTTTCGAGTTGCTATATCTCGTGATATATTAGCGTTAACTTTGCGAAAAGTCATACAATTATAGTACTCGTTTAGCTCTACAATGGAATAAAATACTAGCTTTCTATCGGTATTTACAAAGCAGATATATGGTGATAATTTTTGAGTGGTTTGCATCATTTTCATTTTTCGAATTGCTATATCTCGTGTTATATTAGTGTTAACTCGGCGAATAGTCATACAATTATAGTACTCCTTTACCTCTACAATTGTGTAAAGTTCTAGCTTTGTATCTGTATTTACAAAGCAGATAAAAGGTGATAATTTTTGATTGGTTTACATCTCCTTCGTTTTTCGAATTGCTATATCTCGTGTTATATTGGCGTTAACTCTGCGAAAAATCATACAATTATAGTACTCGTTTATCTCTAGAATTGTGCAAAATTCTAGCTTTCTATCTGTATTTACAAAGGAGATATAAGGTGATAATGTTTGAGTAGTTTGCATTTCCTTCATTTTTCGAATTTCTTTATCTCCGATTCAGTAGGTGTTATTTCTGCGAAATCTTAGTTAATTATAGTATTAGTTTAGTTATGGAATTGTGTACAATTACAGATTTTTAGCTGCTTTTTTGTAGGCGATATAAGGTGATACATTTCAGGTGTTTTCCATTTCTTTCATATTTATGACTGCTGTTTGAGTTTCTCTACTTCTATTGGTGCATAATTGCGCATAATTCTTGTTTTCTAGTTGTATTTTTGTCGGAGATATAAATACTAACATTAATGGGTGATCCGTACATATATCGTTAATGAATGACAAAATATACTAAATATCAGGTTGTTTTACCTATTATTTTTAGCTTTTTCCTTCGTTTTGAAAGTTGTTTTTCCGAATTTGAATGACCTAATGTACTTATTCTATCTTTGACACAGATATCGATAATCAAAGACAAAATGTACTAATGTTCCAGACATTTTACCTAATATATCCCTCTTTTTCCTTCGATGTAGATTTTGTTTATAATTTAATAATAAAATAATAAATAATTATTAAAACACTTCAATCATTTATCATTTATGTTTAATCTATATTACATCAAAGCTTAGAACCTCGAGTATATTCTTATAGAATAACGTGTGAGTGGTGATTCGAAATTATTTTTAGTTTTCCATTCAGGTAACATCCCAAACAGTTCTAATAATTTGTCCACGAGCCCCTGTAGGTGTGGCCTATGTCCCGTCTGGTAAGGTCTCCAGATGACTCTCTCTGTCCAGGCCCAGACAAGGGAGAGTAAGGTATGCTTGAACAGCTGTGATGGAACAGTTTGGTAAAAAAGCGTTCCGCCCCTAATAATAAGAAGAGAGATTCGGGCGCAGTTAGCCTGGGCTGAACTGAGCCGCAAATCATCAAGGCAACAGGAGGAGGAGTGAATTTACTACTATACTAGCATTTCGGCACTAATACCAAGCAACAATATAGACAGTGCCATCTTAATATATCATCCTCTACCACAAGCTGTCTTTACCCAATTTTTTTTTTATGCCTGTTCCGTGTAGTGTGTATATCCGTACAGAAACCTCTAGACACGACCACAACAATCTATAGAATTGTGATAATTTCTTATTTCCGTAAGTGTTATACTGTCAAACTTTGATAATTGTGTTTTCTTCCCAAGTAATAGTGGCGGATGGAGGTACATTACAAATCACAGTTTTTCCATTATTTTTTAATTTTGTAAATTTTTAAACGAAATATCTAAATATTTGGCTTGAAATAATTGACCATTTTAAACTATCTTCCCGCCATCTGATGGGCCACTCGCTGATAATCCTTGGATTTATTAAATAAATTGGACATCGCTGTACTCCAGTTTTACAGAAAGTGTGCCATAAACTACAAAAACAAAAACAAAAAATACAAGAAGACGATGAATCTATGTCTTAAAATGTATTAACTGGAATAACTAGTCGCAATAAAATTCTTTATTTAGAACTATTTATTGCCAACGATATTCTTCGAATGTTAGTGAAATCTGCTTTTTAATTTCTCTGTAATGGATTTTGGTCTCACTGCCCTCGTAGATTATCCACTCTGAACGGTTGCCCCTAAATCCACATGCATTGAAGAAAACATAGAGAAGTTCGTTTGGCTATGTTAACAGATTTTTTTAATGTTGTTCTTCCCATTCGCTTCACATTTTGAATTCCAGCAGTATTTAAATGTTTTTTTTGGCACTTCGTAGGTGGAGAAAAATTGTCTATCGTTCTATAGAGGATTGTTTGAAGTCGCTCCTTCTCAAAATCGTTTCCCATAAAAACTATTCTCTTTCGAAAGCATTAAAGTAGTTTCCGAACTAATTGTGTGACAGAAAAGTAGCACTACCAGTAAATTATTGAGGCAAAGCAAAACGGAACATCAGTGTTTATTTTTCTGCAAGTTAGGGTTTTTAAGATATTTGATAACCAATCACTATAAGATGTACAGTAAATTTTATTTTTTTTCATGTACAATGTCTTTAATAACATGTATTTCCCTTTAGTATTAAATTTAAATGTTTGATGCCAATACTTTCTTGGTATAAGAAAATGTTAAAATTTTTTTTACTAGTGGTAAGAGTAAAACCAAAGAAAATAGATGTGTGTTCTTTGTGTGCAGGTGAATCGTTGCAGTTCTCTGGCAGTGAGGATGAAGACGAAGACGACAGCACCTCGGCTAGTTTGCTGAAAGGCCACCACCCGTTGCACGGAGCGCCGGGTTTGCACCATGGACCACCGCCCCAGGAGAGCAACAACAACCTGCCAGGTCAGCTGACGCCCGGCCAGGATCCTAAGGAGCGCGACGACTCCGAAGACCAAGGTATTACCAGACATTCCGCTGCTATTGTTCAAATATAATTAGATACAGGCTGATTGGTAGGTTAATGTAATTCAGGATAAAAATCTTTACGTTGAAGTCTAGCCGAATATTAGCTAGAAATAAACAATACTGTGTAATTGCTCAACACTTAAGTATATTTCTGAGACCTTTCTGGGCCTTATTGAAGCTGAAATGCCTTCCAAAAACTGCGTTATTTAGGAAATTCCACTTTTCCGAAGGTGCATCCAGTATTTTTGAGGTTTTCGACACAATCGCTCCTAGTCATGGATCTTTCAGAATGGGTCGCCGTAGAAGCTAGGAAAATCTGGGTAATTCTAAAATGGTAGCGGATGATGAAAAGGTGCTGTGCTTTTCCACAGGGCATCTCTTTGACTCCAATATGGGATACATGATTGAAGAGCATTGTGCTTTGAAAGAGATTTCTCTACATAATGAATCTCGAACAAATATCCTCGTGGTAGATTATGCTAGTTACTGAAGGGTACTCCGGTTCATTGTATTAGTGGAGTGTTTGGTTTTCAGAAGAAGTTTTAAGGGTTCAGATTGTTTCCGCTTGAGACTATTTCACGATTTGTTCGGGAAAGCTGTGAATCTCGGAGGCCAGGATTTTATATCCCATAAAATGTGCCTCCACTCAACGTGCCTTGTTCTGAGAGGTAGCTATATAGACTGCAGAATGGCGTGCAGCATCTTACTCCCCAAATATCTATAGAGTAATTAATGTACTCGTACTTTCAACCTACCAATCAGCCTGTATTCTGCTTTACCACCAAAATAAGCGCATATCTTACCCAACTGATTTTAGAAACAACATTTTATGCAGGCTCCTTGGACGGTGACCCGGAAACTAGAGATTCGCAGACTGAAAATAAATCGCCAGAAGATGGTAATTCCGGATCAAAAAGAAGAGGACCTAGGACGACGATAAAAGCCAAACAATTAGAGATATTAAAAACAGCGTTCTCGCAAACACCCAAACCGACTAGGCATATTAGGGAGCAGCTAGCAAAGGAAACCGGTCTACCCATGAGGGTTATACAGGTATGTCCAGTTCGTCATTCCATCTACAGAGTGTAGGATGTAAGATTTTTTTAGTAAATAACTCGAATTTCGTTTTAAAGCAAACATTTAACAAAAGATTATAAGAATTAACTCTGTATATATTGCCTGTAAAACGTTCCGTCATTTTTTGTAGTTCCGTAACTTTTAACTATAATGTAAACTACCACTTTATCAACGCATTCCCCAAAATGCCCTTAAAAATCAATTTGTCGGGCAATAAGTTTTAAATGATTACTTAATCAAATGTTCTGGAAATCTAAAGTTGTTTTCAAAATAATAATTTACTTCAATATTATACATGCTGTTGACAGAAACATGACTTTTGGATTCCTCTAGAACCAAAATAAAATCAATGTTCTCTGAAAAAGTTTCTAACTTCAGTGATGGATCTATCATACTCGTACATTATGTCCAAGCTTAAAATAGAACTCTTTTTGATTACTACCTAGGAAATTACAATAAACTCAAAAAAAAAATCCATTCTACAGTGAGTGACACTTCTTTTAACCGATTTCTCTTTCAAAAGAATTCTGGTTACGCATTTATTTTTAGAAAAACAAAAACAAAAAACATAGATAATAGCTTAACCAGTCGGTTAAGTTGGACTTTTTTGATTCAATAAATCAATAACTTTATTATTATGCCATTATTTTATTGATTATACAATATTATATAACACAACCTTTGGTAAAAAGGAGGTATATTTATGTGGTTATTTAATACAGAAATGAGTTATTAATATTGTTTAAGTTGGTAAGACTGTAAATTACACTGATTATACTGAAATGACATCTTTAAGGATAACGTAACAATAATCCTTATCCCAGAAATAACTCTAATTGATTTTTTTATGGGAAAATGTCCCAAATGAAAGTTGTGGTCCTAAAGCATGGGTGCTATGGTTGTAACAGGTTTTTAAACGAAGCCGATTTTTTAAAAAAATAAAAAATTTTATTTATTAAAATTTAAAAGTAAAATAAAAAAAAAAAGGTTAAGGTTTATTTATGCATATTCTTTTCTTTTTCGACAGTGTAGTTATGTGAAATTGTAATTTGGAGTAAATACGAACTATAAGAATTTTTGTTTATAAAAATAGTACTTGTTTAAAGTATTTCCTAACATTTTCTCAAATATTTCAGAGAGATCAGAAGTAATTTTTTTTTTTGTTGCAATTTGTAATTTTTGACTTCCTTATTTTAAGACAGCCTACTTTAAAATTGCCTACTGGTCCATCTAAAAGAGTTTACAATGAATTAAACAACTTGATCAACTAACACTGTGCACGTGAACACGTTTTCTTGCAAAACAAAACGTAATTTCTCATACGGAGATAAAAGGAATCCTGAAAAATGATATACCGTTTGAAAGCTCATTAAACAAGGAAACTTTTATAAAAAGTGCCAGCACCTAGGGTCTGATAATGATCCCCGTAAGGGCCTAATGAGTTTTCTTAAAAAATTTCGATTACTTTTATTTTTCCAGCATCCGGAGGAAGATTTAAGGCTGTTTGGAGAATAACTTATGCTTCGAAATTGTGCCAATTTTTAGAAAATTTATCTGTCTTTCTAACCGTGTCATCAGAATCAAATTCGGACTAAAACTTTCTGAGTAATAACATTTTTATTGGAAAAAAAGTAATGATTTTAGAAAAATAAAATTAAAGTGACGTCACTCAAGAACAGTGGAAAATATGAAGTTGGCCAATACGTCATTGAACTCCACTTTAGATGTGCTACACACAGTAGGCCTATGGACAATACTTACTGGTTCACCCTGTAAACTTCTAATAGAGAGAAAAAAGTAAGACTAAAACCAATTTTTCTCTTGAAAGATGTTTTTTCTGAATTACAAACACAGAAACGGAAACCTGTTCGATTAAAATAATTCATTTTAAGAAGAGTAATAAATAGTAGAAATGCTGTAATTGTGGTATTTCCTTTGAACTAACACTTAATTGTCTAGTAGTACATCCTGTTCATATTTTGCTCACTTTTAACGGCCTAAGGGTTCCCAGTAAACTTCTACTTCAGGTGTATATTCAATTTTTAAAATATTTAAACGATAGCAAGGCACCAATTAACAATGAGAATATTAATTTCATTTTTGTTTATGCCGTGGTAAAAAAATATAAATAAATTAAGAGAAGATATAGAAGTGCCTCTATGATTCGAAGATTGGTTTAGTGTCAAGAATTGTAATATACATAGAGACAATGCCGCAGGGATATTAGAACTGAGAAGGAAATAACCACCTAAATATTCTAGCCGCTCCAAACATTCCTTTAAATCTATGACTAACAAAAAGAACTGTTTGTAAAAACACTAGTATAAAGCTATTACAGTGGCTGGAGGGTCTCAGACGCTAAAACGCTCTGTAACCAACCAAGACCAACTGTATAAAGTAAATCAGCTGTGAACACACACTTCTTACTCTTATTATAATTTCTGTAGTTCGAATGGACCAATCGAATTGGTAGATTCGATTTTCTGTAGATCGATCCGATCTATACTAATACAGAATTTTGTTCACAATCGTTCAGTTATAACTAACGCTATCATAAACATCCTGGAAGCCGCCTTCCAATTTAGGTATTACATCGATAGGCATTCCGAAGTTACATCATTGCTTACAGAAGGATGATCCCCCCTCTCGCCAAAAAAATAAAATGTTTATTGTGTTAAGTAATTAGCCCGCCATTTTCGTTTTGTATCTTGAAAATTTTCCGGAAGTGATGGGAAAGCTTTGTTGTAATAATACTGCTTTAGTAATCTTAACTTTGTCATTAAAAATACATTTTTTGTCATCTACCTCAGGTCGAACTGTCAGATTTTACTGTTTCCATTCCAAGCGGCCTGCCGCATGTTCTCTAAAATCGCACTTTTGGTTAACCTTTTTTTTTATAATAGGCATTTTATTAGTGCATTTGGTATAACTATTATTTTTACTTTTATTTATTTATAGATTAGAAGATGCCTCTTTAATTTCCATCTTTTACATAAAGTTACAATTCACCAAAAAGAAATGATATTTACAGTCGAACCTCTCAATAACGGACACTGGCGGGGGAAAGCAAAGTGGCCGCTATTTGGAGGTGGTCGTTAGAAGGAGGTAGGCAAGTTTCATAATGAAAAAATATGGGTTTTTTGTTCCAAACATCTATTTAAAAATTGTTTATTATTAATAGATTTAAAAACGTGCATAATTATTTATCTATATGATATGCATCAAGTTTTTCTTAATTATCCAAAAAAATTATCAAAAAACTACCATATTATTGACTTAATTAATAATTTTTATAATAATCATCACATTTATTCATAACAATAATAATTTATGGTAAAATTATCATCATACTATCATCTATTATTAGAAAAATAGAACAAACCTTTCGACAAGTTGACAATGGCTCGATTTGGTTTTTGCAAAATCTTCCAACACATTTATTTTCTCTTCTAGAGTTAACCGCTATCGTTTGAGAGACATATCGGGAAAAAGTAATATTGTTCGTCCAAAGTAATATTGAAAAATGATTAAAATGGTACAAAATGTATGGAGCTTATGTAGGAAACTTTAGGAAAAACCAGAAAAAAAAAACAAAAACTTGAGAGGGGATAATTGTTTTGATCACCGCGTCAAAGGAACTTTTAATAATAAGGTGGTCGTTGGTGGGAGGTGAAACATTCGTTCCCCAAAATCAATGTCCGCGGTCGCTATGTAGAGTGTCCGTTAGACGGAGGTTCTTTTATATAGAAAGTGTTTAGGGGTAAAACGGGGAAATCCAAAAACTATATTATTTTTGTTGATTACCAATATATATTAGTTGGTAGAACTGTAAATTGTATTGAAGTGGCCCTTTTGAGAGCGGTGTAATGATGCTAGTTAAAAACAAATACGAGTAAATAAATTTACCTTTATGTTTTGAATAGAAGTTATAAAAAGTTAAAAGATAATTCTAAAATGTGCTGCATTCGGAATTGTGCAAGAGGAAAAAGTGCATGTCTATAGAATGCGTAGTCCAAAGGAATGCAGACTAGCCATTATTGAAAAAAAAAAAAATTGCAAACCTATCCTATTTTAGGAGGCCAACTCTATCTGAAACTAAGGATTTACTTTTTATTCGAAATGTTGTTTATCGATAAGTTTTACTTTAAATTGAATCGATTGTTTTAAAGATTTTTTTCTTCACAACGACGGCAACGATTTGCATTAAACTTTTTTTTCTTTGTAAGGAGTTTGTGACGTTGTAAGATTAGAACAATTATGTTTACACGATTATGGTGGCATTGTTTATAAGGAATTACTTCCTGTTTAGCGTCCGGTTGGATTTCCACTGTAACAATTGCAAGACGAGGGTCTCCGTATCTGCGCACTGGTTGGGAATATGGGCTTTTCTCAGAAGGCCAAAAAAAGTTGGATCGCCTATTAGCTGGCCGCTCTAATCGCCGCATTACCTACTGATTTACCGCACCGTGCGATAATTACCTGTCATCAACTGTAATTATTCAAATTGCAGCCGCATACACACTGAGGAGGGACTCTAGTTGTTGTACGACTCTACTCTAGACGTTGCGGTTAGTTCCACACCAATGCTACGTTTCTTAAACCCCCTACAAATCTGAAATCTCTTCTTTTTAACTACTTCCACGGATGCACAACATATTTAATTCATTAAAAAAAATATATATATACAAAAAAAATTGTGAACACTCAATTTTCTGTTCCTACAACTCACAATATAGTAATTTATACATTTTTTTACTGAAATTTTTAATTTTCATTGTTCATTTTTTTTTACTGTTGTAACATTAATGTACTTGTTGTTCCTTTATTTTGGTGGCTGATTCATAGTTTCAATAGGATGAAAAAATAATTGCCATTTCAGTCAGGATACATTTACGAGGGTCGTTTGAAAAGTCCGTGCAAAAATAAAAACTACTTAATTTTTTGTGGTAAACCTTTTTTATTTTTCAACATAGTCTCCTTTTAGGCTTATACACTTCGTCCAACGCTGCTCTAGTTTGTTGATCCCTTCCGAATAATAGGATTTGTCCAAGTCTGAAAAATAGCCATTCGTTTCTGCAATCACCTCCTCGTTTGAATAAAATCTTTTTCCCGCCAGCCATTTCTTCATATTGGAGAACAAATAGTAGTCCGAGGGAGCCAAGTCTGGAGAATAGGGGGGATGTGAAACGAGTTGGAACCCTATTTCCATTAATTTTGCGACCACAACTGCTGAGGTGTGAGCTGGTGCGTTGTCGTGATGGAAAAGGACTTTTTTGTGGGCCAATCGTGGGCGTTTTTCTTGCAGCTCGGTTTTCAAACGGTCCAATAACGATGAATAATATGCACCTGTAATAGTTTTACCCTTTTCCAGATAGTCGATGAGGATTATTCCTTGCGAATCCCAAAAGACAGTCGCCATAATCTTTCCGGCCGAAGGAACGGTCTTCGCCTTTTTTGGCGCAGATTCCCCCTTGGTAACCCATTGTTTAGATTGTTCTTTGGTCTCAGGAGTGTAGTGATGTATCCATGTTTCATCCACAGTGACGAAACGACGCTTAAAGTCCTGCGGATTCTTCTGGAACAGCTGCAAACCGTCCTTGCAACACTTCACACGATGTTTTTGGTCAAGCGTGAGCAATCGCGGCACCCATCTTGCGGATAGCTTTGTCATGTCCAAATGTTGATGCAAAATATTATGTACCCGTTCATTCGAGATGCCCACAGCACTAGCAATCTCACGCACCTTCACTCTTCTGCAATCCATCACCATATCATGGATTTCATCAATGATTTCTGGAGTAGTAACCTCAACAGGGCGTCCAGAACGTTCAGCGTCACTTGTGCCCATATGGCCACTCCGAAAATTTTGAAACCACTTATAAACTGTTCTAATCGAAGGTGCAGAGTCACCATAATGTTTATCAAGCTTCTCTTTAGTCTCCTGAGGCGTTTTGCCTTTCATAAAGTAGTGTTTAATCAACACACGAAATTCTTTTTCGTCCATTTTTTGAAAATCACTCGACTTCCTCGATTCAAACGAATGCCAAACACAAAGAAATAGACCGATCTGGCTGAAACTTGGTGTGTGTTCTTCCAAGAGATGCTACTAACTAAACATAACCTCGATACGCGCCAGTAGTGCTATCTCTCTGACTTTGCACGGATTTTTCAAACGACCCTCGTATTCTGCCAAGCTTTCGACCTAGGGACTAGGTCATCTTCAGGGCTGAGGAACATGTTTACAGATTGTTAACAATGATTCTATTAAAATGAATATGAATAATATAACTTTATAATATAATTTTGTGTGTTTTGGTTTCTGATTTAAATCATCACACAAAATAGGAAAGTGCTAGAAATGATAAACATATCTAAGACAGAAAACAGACACGAACAATTTAAACAACATATACGCAAACTTACTACAAAATACTTAGACAATTGGCAACACTGACTTCCACACAACCTAACACATAGCACACACAGACCGATCACACTCAGTCCATTAACAGAAAAGACAGAAGCCACACCAACCCTGAAATGTAAAAAATATTACTTTGTAAACTAGGTAAATAATTTTTGTAAAAATTTCGTTATATTATACATATTAATTTTAATAGAATCATTTTTGAACAATCTGTCAATATGTTCCACAGGCCTGAAGATGACCTAGTCCCTAGGTCGAAAGCTCGGCAAAATAAATGTATCACGACTGAAAACTGGCATTTGTTTTTTCATCTTACTAATGTACCTTTGCGCTAACCTGAATGTGCACAATCTACAGCGATCTCTCACACCACTTTATCCAACAATTATTGCCAATCTTTTAACTCACAAAGTGTGTAAAAAGTGTCAAAAACATAAAATTGTATTTTCAGTAGTCAGATGATTTTGTTCAAAACTTTTATTAGTGGCACCAATCTGTTTGCACCTAAATATCAAATTTGGACTTTGATTAGATTTTTTTCTTTTGATTTACAATAGATACACAAATAGATGAAATTTATTTTTTTCTCTGATTCAGGGGACCTAAATAGAGATATTTTCAGAGAAAACTCAGAATTGGACACTTTATTTTCTAGCTAAAATACGGGATTGTAGAAACTTTTATATTTTGGGTGGATTTTTGTTGACGTAAACCAAGTATTTTAAAACGATACAAACTTTCAAGTTTATCCAATTCAACGTATAACTCGATTAAGTATTTTTTTTTTTTTAATAAAGAAGCCTATGTGACAGATCAAATTAACCATCGATGTACTTATTGCGATACGAGGAGTTCATTAATTCTCCAATAATTAGCAAGTATACATTTTCCATTTTAGAAATGTAATGTTGGCAGTAAGAAAATGTAAATACTGTATTTTTCCGCTCATTACTCGTATTTATTTACGCTGAAAACTAGAACTTATGAAAATTTGGCACGATTTCAATACATCTTGTTACTAGAAGTAAGAAAAAAAAAAAGTAAACTTAGGAATAAATCTTGACGAAGCAGGACAAGTGGCACCTAAATCCTTAATTAGTAAATAAGCAGGCTTACTGTCCTATTATAGTAATAGATACATAATCGCCTATTTTATATTCATAAATTCATGAAGTAAATGGCGCTAAGAATTTACGATTCCAATACGTATATTTTAGAATTAATTTATTGCTGGCTCACTATTGATTACTTTTCGAAATCTAAAGGCAACTAAACTTAAACTTCGAATATTCTTTTAATATAAACTTATTCCGATTCTTACTTCTTGTAATATTAAATATATGCAAACGAGTTGGATTTTCAATTTAGCGTTTTCCACGGTAATAAACATAATGAAACCTCCCTCATGATGAAAAGTAGTGTTTTTTAAAAAATTGATTTACTTATAATTAGAAAAACGGATGTTCGCAAAAAAATTATATTTGGTATAGAGTACCAACGATAGTGCATTTAAATATACGTTTAAAATAAAATTAGTGTTACTTTAATTTCTCTTACAAAATGCGATCATGTTAATTTTGAGTTGTTACTCGAAATATCCGTTTTGAGGAATTCTGTATCCAAAGAAGTGGTTTTCATAAATTGTTCTGTAGTCAGCATAACTCTTAAACGCAGCAATTTCAAATTTGATATCTTCAAATCCCCTAATCAAAGTAAAATACAATTATACTGATAAAATGAAACTAAACAATTCTTGTAACTATAAAAATGCTATTTGTAAGTAGTTTTATGTTGTTCCTTGTTCCTTATTACTTAGTTCTTCTGATTTAGGTAAACTGTTAGGGTTCTGCAAGAGCCACAATAGATCTATTGGGTCGCGGTAGGCCGCCCTACTAGAATCTAGGGTTCTGCAAGAAAAATGTCACGTGAAATGTGTGTGTTTCACACAAATGCAGCAAGAAAATGAACGGTTACGCTTGTATGGAGCAGACGAATAAGTTTTTCTAAATCTCCTTATCAAAAACTTAACAGTTTAAAAATAAGTATTTTACGATCAACCCTTTTACAACTGTCCTACCGGACGGTTTTAATGGTGGTCCTAAATAACAGTGTGATTAAACTCAATGCGCGCCTCAAAGGAAGTCAAAAAAGGCTAGCCCTCAGAGCTTCAAGTCAATCAAGCAGTAAATACAACAAAAATTTAGACAACTGCGCATGTGCAGTAGGCTATGAAAAACCGTCAGCTTTGGTATAATTCTTAAACGTTCAGTTTTCAAGATTGGCGAGGAATCGGTCTTATAAAAACAACAACTCGTCTTTTTGCCAACGTTTCGACAAATATATTGTCTTCTTCAGGGCGTGGATATTACAAATACAAAACAATTTACAGAGTCAGTAACATAGAAAAAACAGTAAAAATCAGTAATACAAAAACAGCAAAATACACTAAATTCTTTAGTGGCTATGCGGGTTGAGGGCTCTTAGTTTCTGTAACTCAATTAACCCGCATAGCCACCTTTCAATAATTATAAAGAATTTATTGTATTTTACTGTTTATTTTTGTATTACTGATTTTTACTGATTTTCTATGTTACTGACTCTGTAAATTGTTTTGTATTTGTAATATCCAGGCCCTGAAGAAGACAATATATTTGTCGAAACGTTGGCAAAAAGACGAGTTTGTTTTTTATTTGACCGATTCCTCGCCAATCTTGAATCCTTAGTTTTATAATTCTTAAACGTTCAGTTTTCGTTTATTCGTAAAATAGTGATAAAAAATTATTTATATTCAATCAAAATTTGCATACTTCACCTTTTAAAAGGCGACAATGTTTCCTTTTTCAAACAATATTTTTATACGGCTAAGCCTTGGGGCCAAATAAGGAAGCTATGCCTGTATAGTCTTCGTACCCTCACAGATATGAGCATGTACGGCCATACTGGTTGATTTGTATCAATGTGTTGGTGTACGGTTGCGAGCAGCTAAATAGAGCCCAGGTGACGCGGCCGCTCTACGGCAGTGTTGGGGGCCAAGGCACACCCAGCCAAACTAGTTGGCTTTCTCATTTCGGTGTGAGATGAAGCGTACAGGCGCTAATGAACGGAAGCAACTGGCGGAGAATGGCAGCTTTAGTAATAAAGTAGCGTCGCTAGACAGTTGACAGGCTGTCACCGATGACAAGCGGTCCTGCTCAACTATAGTGACATGTCTCTAACGTAATATACTGTCTCGCATTGCCTGAGGCCACAACTACTCCCGTATTCTTGCCCCAAAAACATATAGTTATTATGTTACCAGCACGTTTAGAGATCTTGCTGGCTGACTCGCAGCTAGAGGAAGCCGCCTGTCTGAAGTCAGTGCCAAGCTTACAAAAAAATAAACAAATAAACAATGTAATTAACACTTTATAATAAACATTAAAAAAAAAAAGATGGAGGTTAACACTCGTGTTTCACTTACTGTAATACAATGGATCTCAATTTTTTTCAGAACACATTTCACGTGATATTTTCCTTGCAGAACTCTAGATTATAGTAGGGCGGCCTACCGCGTCCCAATAGATCTATTGTGGCTCTTGCAGAACCCAAACAGTTTACAAATAAGGAACAAAGAACAACATAAAACTACTTACAAGTAGCATTTTTATAGTTACAAGAATTGTTTAGTTTCATTTTATCAGTATAATTGAAGTGATTGGTGCAAAAAGGAGTTATCTACATTTTTTTTCAGAAAATGTGTTTAGTGGCGCCCCCTATTGTACGTTCAATTCTACAATCTTTTGGTGCATAAACGAGTCTTTATGCAGACTCGTTTATTATTACTTATTCTCTAACCTAGGTTAGATTTGGAGCAAAAATGAGTTTTCTACTGCAGATAACTTTCTTTTGCTCCAAACAGAAAAGATGACGCAATCAATCAAACAAAAATTTGTATATTAGGTTTATTTAATGTTTATATTAGGTAGATATTATTATTTTTCTTTTTGACAGACATAATAATATATCTAACATTCGCTTCGACAAGACACAAAATGCCACTTAAGAGCTCAAAAACAAGAAATCTTGTTGACTAAAGTACTTAATATGAACTCAAGTTTTACTGAAAATTATGATTTTGGTGCAAAAAAAAAGAGTTAGCTGCAAAATAACTTTTGCTTATAGCAAGCTTAAAAATTGCCCTAGAAAGTTCAAAACAGCCCCAAATGACCCCATCACAATATATTAACTAATCCTTACAGCAGACACAACATAAGGAATACATCTTAAAGCATATTTAATTTTTTGTCCCTACTAAAAATTTTGAAAAACTGCAGATAACTCCTTTTTGCACCAAGCTCTTCAATTGTATTTAAAGATTCACTTAATACAAAGTAATACTTGTAAAGAACAAAACGAGAAATTTAATATGAAACATGCGCTTAATGTTTCTCCGAAAATCACAGGAATAGGTCGTACAAATCGCAATAATTTCCTGTTTTTCTATTTATTACGTCTTATGTAGCAAAAACCTGATTCAAGAACAATCTTATTCTTTCTTTTAAGCAGTATTTTCCTTAAAAAGGGTTAGATATCTATTCTAAAAAAAAAAAAAAAAGTGGAAACTGTCCAGTTAGATCACTGTGTTTGATAAAGTTTTGTGTAAGTTGTCTTTGTACAAGCGGATGTGTTCTTTGTATATCTGTCTTGGATTTTTCTCAATATAGGTACTATCATAGTCTAGACCAGTGTTTCCCAACCTTTTTTGTGTCATGCCCCACCTTAACCTTTATAAAATTTTCATGCCCCCCTATGTAACATAAATAATTTTTAACATTAAAAAATTGATTCGTTCACTTAGGAAACATAAATGATAGGTTCTAGGAAGAAATCACTCTGAAATTGTTAACAAAACACAGTAAGTAAAATTTCAAAACATATAATGAAAAACTGAAATTCAAATTCCAAATAATTTTAATACAGATTTTTCTATATTAATTTATTATTTTAATTTAGTGAGATCCTTGCGCTTGATGCTTGCTGCACAGAGATTTTATATAAGGTTCCAATTTGGTTAGCTGCAGTCTCAAGTCTCCACGTTATGTTATATCCAGCCGATTTCTTTTTTTTTACCAGTAAATCATTTACAGCACTAAATCCACCTTCAGCTAAAAATGAAGATGGAAACGGTAGCAATAGTTTTCTTGCACATTTGGTTGAATTTAGGTATTTGATTTCTGTTTCCTCACAAAGCCATGCCCACCATTCCTTTCCTTTCGCTCCTTTTATATTAAATAAAGTTTTAACTGACTCATCATTTTGCAATTCTGCGAGTTCTTCTTGATACTGCATATTTGATATGCAGCGATGGGCCAATTAAGTGCCAACAACTGCGCTGTTTAGCGAGTTTTTAAAATGTCCGGGGTTCCCTGCGGCAGACTGCACGCTCCGCGGTGAACCCCGGACGAAGTTTACTTGACGACGCCAATCACCCAGTTGATATTTTGGTCTCATCAAACGGAATTATACCTAATAATTATTTACCGCAATTATTTAAGAATTTGCTTTTTTTGTTAAATTTGGCACCGATATCTAGCATTGCATTTAAATGGCCCGGAGCGAAAGGGTTAAAGTCGTGTCGAGTCCATTTTCGAATTTCTCCCCTTAACTATCAAATTGCCCCCCTGGGGGGCGTGGGCCCCACGTTGGGAAACACCGGTCTAGACAAACTAGATTTGTAAATACCGCTGTTGTCATAAGGGTTGTTAGTTTCGATTTGTGCACTGTTTCCCAGTTTTTTGTTGGTCGTAAGCGCTGTTTCTTGGTTAAGTTTTATAGTTTGTGTGACTCGTTCACGTTTGACGTTAAAGTGGCGAATAGTATGTTGGTTGGGTTATTGTTTTGGCTTTGATTTTGGCCATGTTTGTTTGTACTTAAGTAATTTATTAATAATGTTGGTGGTATTACCTGTTATTTGTTCCGAGTTCTCACTCATAGTTGGTCAGTACAAGAGGTTTAGTGTTCAATCTGTCAGGTGTCTGAGAGCGACTAGTTTATGTTGAATAGGATGGTAGGAACTGTTGTGTATAATAGTGTCAGTGGACGTGGGCTTTCTGAATATTCCGAATTCTAAGTTGTTGTTTCTTATATTAAGTGAGATATCCAGGAAGTTAAGAGTTTTTATCGTTCTCATATTAGTAAAACCAAGATATGTTTGAGTAGTAATCGTAGTGTGTCGTCTACATAATGTGCTTAAAATGTTACACCGAATTTGACCTTCAATTGTCGAACACGTTCATGTCGCATAAAAGTTTCAGACAATATTGTCAATTGGGGAGTGCGTCCTATTTCTAATTTGTCATTAGCAAGGTAAAAGTTATTGTTAAATCTAAAGTAATCTAAGATAATGGTTTGAAGGTAGTTTCAGTTTGGGTTAGAACTATCAGTTGGTCAATATATTGTAGTGTGTTTTTGTCTGTTAGTTTCTGTTTTATAATATTTAAAGAGTCTCTGACAGGGTAGAAGTGTTTGTAATGTCGAGGGATATGAGGCGTGATGAGAATGTTAGTTCTCGAGTCTTTCAATAAGTGGATAATAAGTTGTGTATTTTTTATTTGTAAAGTTTGGGAACTGTTCTCAGGTTAGGTACTGTGATGGATACGTATTTGAGTACTCCATTTTTAGGTATGATAAAGGTGGCTGTTTTTATAACTGTCTTGATTTACTGTTGGACTCGTGTTGTCGTGCAGTTCTTAAGTCCGTTTTTGATTATGAAATCGGTTTGTTAACATAGAGTGTGTTCAAATTACCGCAGAGTTGCCTTTATCCGCTTAAGTTAATATGAGATTATACTTGTTTAGTTTCGCTAAGTGTTTTTACGTATTCTTCTTTCAAACTATGACAGTAATGTTACTGCCATTCCAGCGTCCATCGTTAGGTGTTCCAATGTCTGAGCTTCAAAACCGCGTTAATTAGTGTACAAATTGAAACTAACAAACCCTTATCGCAACAGCGGACTTTAAAAACTAGTCTGTCCTAGCATTTATATTGATTAAAGTGGGTGAAAAATTAAAGATTGTTACGAAGAATACATCCGTTCTTAAAAATACAACAAAACAGACTCAACTTACGCATACCACCTCATTAAATTCAGTCACCAACTGGACAGTCTCAAAAAAACAATGAATTTATGTTTTTTAGTAACAAGATTTATGGATTATTCCCAAGTAGACTTCAGGATTGAGTCCAATACAAGAAATTATGAACACGTTTTAAAAATAAATTTTACTTCATTAACCAAAACTACTATGAAATTTAAATACCAAAATTGTATCGAGGTTGAATACCTGATACTGCTAGAGAAATATCTATACTAGTAATTATCTAGAATAATGTAACAATCCTACATATTACTTATATCACCTCAAAAAAACCTTTGGAACCATCAAATTTAGGGAAAAAACCCGTTTTCATAATTGTTATAAAATAGTGCGTCACATTTATAGTGTCTTTTTTGTTCCGGATTGACGAGGCTGATTGCCCCACTGGTTAAACCTAAATATATTTCAGAGAAACTAAAAGAGAAATCTTTTTTTTTGAAATTTAAAAACTTCACTAATTGTGTGGCCAGCTCCACCATTCGAGCAATTTGCGAGGGACCCTTTTTGGTTAAAAAAAAAAAGTTGACACAGACCTGCTCTATTATTAAAACAGTATATGTTTTATTTGATCATTTAGCATCACTGTTGATGACCACGTTCCTTCCAGTATGTAGTAGTTTACTTTTTTAGTGAATCCTTCCATCGTGGAGGCGTTATTTCACCGGTTGATGATACAGTTATTAACGTAATGGCAAGATATTAGGTGTATCCAGCTTATTAATTCTTCTCAGGTTAGTATTAAATTGTTCAGCTATTGCTAGATGGTGAAACAGAACGGGTTAGATGGGACTAAGAGCATTAGTCGCCGTCCTAGGATCATTACATAGGGGACACACAGAACGATTTGTCATTAGATGTGATTAGGATAATTGGGATAGGAGATTGGAGCCTGCCTGCAAGCACGCTCCAGACTAACTCACTGGCATGGCAACAATTACACGGCTCTAGGCTAACTAAACTAAATCAAATCTAGTGTTCACACTCACAAGAGTTTCTCTTACTACTTCTTCAAGTTCTAACTTGTGTTTTCTTCAAAAATTGGGTCAGAACCTATCTTCAAATTTCGGTTGAGCGAAACTATCAACTTACTGAATAAATTTTGCGTTTTCTTCGCACAAATCGTTGCACGAAATTTCATTAAGCGCATTGCAGCAAGAGATAGTCTTGTTTATTCACATCAGTTTTTTTGTTATTCCTGGGCTATAAAATTATTTATTCAAATATCTTTTACTTTGTTTTTGATTGTCTTTTATAGACCAATTATCTATTTATATACTTTTGTTACTTAAAAAAAAATTGTACACATTTTTTGTTCTCTCAATTTCTATTTCTATTTATTAATTATAAACCATATTAAATTACGTGCTTTACGAATAAATGAGGAGCCACATTTCTAAGCAAATCTAAGGAATTCCTCAAATTTTAAATAATAACTATTCGTGAAATATTAGGTTGCGAAAACCGTGTGCGAGAATTTCTTCAAATTTGAGCGATACATTTAATTTAAACCCTCTACTCCCAACTCTCTCCGAAAAGTACACAAGAGATAGGACCGTATATTACAGAGAAATAAGATTTTACGGGTAATCAACAAAACCCTTTTCATATTAACTTTTTAAAAAAATGTCTCAAATAAAAGTTATAAATACAAATACAAATGTATGAACATAAAATTAGTACCAGTTTAAAAACAAACAAACAATCTTTTGGGCATTTTTCGATTAAAACTTTAAAAAAAAAAAAAATGAAAAAACGATTTATTAAAGTGGTAATTTCATAAAAAAACCTGATTGTGGCAGCATTTGATAATACCTATAAGAGATAATATACAAATTTCAACTTTCTGATACTTTTCGTGCTCTAGGGGTACTTCAAAACTGGTGAAATCTTAAAATCAAAAATCTGCACAATTACAATACATTTTCTTATAAATAGCTTAAAAGAAAGTGTAAAAACAAACTCAATCCGTATCCGTATAAGTACAATAAACAACCAAAACAAACTAAATCCTTATCACTGATTGTTTGTTTACAAGGAAACAGAGCAATATTAAAGAAATACTTAAGTCTAAAGTCTTTCCTAGAAAAGTAAGGAAATGAGAAATCTTACATTCAGTAAAATATTTACAAAATAGTCATTATTAAAGTTTTACAAATAATTATTAATACAATTTATTTTGCACAAAACAAACAAAACTTCCGTTTTCCTTAGAATTAATTAAGGAACCAACTAATAGATAATACTAATGTTTGTGTTTATTGCTATAATTAACTTCATTTTCTATCCATAATATTTACTGATTGAAGCAAAATCATTATCAATGCGAATACCACTTAGCTTCAGCCTTATTTAGGATTTATGTAACAAAATAACATAAAATTCATTCAAAATTTTTCTATAAAGAAATACGAATTGTTAGTTTGCTGTTCTTATTATTTTGAAGATTCAAATTAGTGTAGATCTTCGCCTTTAAAGTTAGGTATTAAACATTGCAAAAGCCGCTGTCCTTCTATTTTCTTGGTACTTTTACTGAAATATAAATGAATTATTTGGAGAGGGAGACTTTTAATTGACAAATTAATCTTATTCTGTCAAATGTGAACAGAAATGTTATTTTCTTTGAAATAGATAATTTTATACAAACTATCGTAAAAAGGATTATCTGTATAATTAGTGTTAATTAAGAAAAAGATTATGTCCCAGGTTTATTTCATTTATGCAGACGATTTGCTCATGACTGCAAGGTCAAAAGTGGCGTTGGTTGTTTTTTTTTTTTTGAAGAAATAGAAGCCACGACCATTGTGGCACAAAGGTAGTAAGCACGTCTGTAATGGAAAAATACAGACATAGCGGAAAGAATGGATGGAACGTTGTTTCTAGATTATGTCTTTAGAACGAAGAGGCAGCTGAAACACCAGAAACCATTATCCTCAAAGTTTTAAGAATGGAAACTAGAGAATCGGGATCTGTGCCAGAAGTTTGGTGAACTAGATCTGCTGTAGAAGTGCCAGCTGAAATGGCTAAGAAGAGCATAGGCCATGAGGAAGGTTTCCGGTGGGCTCCCAAAAGACTGATTGAAAGAAGCAGACCTCGCTTAAGATGGCTGCAGAGATTAGAGAACTGGGAGTGAGTAGCTGTCGAAGAAAAGCTCATATGGAAGAGAAATGGAAGAAGAGTGACCGAGACGATTCGGGTCCTTGTAGGATCGCAGCGCCAAGGGGTAGCTTTAGGCTCCCCACAAAATACCATTTCTGGATTGTAGTTTTTGGATAATGAATGAAGCAATAATTATTAAGGTTTGATAACATTGAAACGGCAGTAGTAGGCTGTAATGTATCGTGTGTCAGTGTAGGTGTGTCTCAGTGTAGGTACGAGTGAATGCAATACTGCTGTACTTGTGTAGTAGGTAGACACGGGGCTCGGGGCACGATCATTGGGTAGCCTGCCAGAGGTCGCCATTACGGAGGGAGGCTCGGTGGGGGTCTGTGAGCATGCGTGCTCGCCGCGACCAATACTGCACGCCAGTCTGCTGCATGCGAGGTGGTCAGACTGTGGCCTGTCACTGCGCTCGGCACAAACTCGAGGCCCCTTTCGTGAGGAGAGATAGGCTATTTGCAACAATTACACCTTCTGCTGCAGCTAAGATAAAGTTTTGCTATTCTCTGTCACATTAAATAAACGTTATGAGGTTCTTTAAAGACTTCATACATACATTCAGTTATTCATCCAAGGTTAATGAAAGTTGTTGGAGATGACGTTTCCACTATAGTGCATGGAACACTCACAAGACCTTTTTCTCACTATAATTCTCAGAGTTACAATTTTATAATTTTTTCCGCCATTTCAGAAACATCCTCATAAACATTACATGTTGCTAAAACCGTACATTACTTAGCTCTGAAATAAATTTCACAAGAGAGTGCTACACTCATTACTCTTTCAGAATTGCTAAAAGACTAATTATTATACCAAACTTTGTCAATAATCATTATATATCTACATTTATGCAGCCATAGGGAGCATTGGCAATATGGCGAAGGACTCTTAGATTGGAAGGACTGGATTCACTGAATGTTATGAGGGTTTCGCGAAGCCTCACAATTCGGTTCCATTAATTCCAGATCGGTCTCAGAAGTTTTTTTTGTAAAGAGTTAGTTTTGTTTTGAACAGATAAATTAATGAACACAAAATTATTTAGTTTGCTTTATTTTTCTATTTACAGGTTAGTTGTTTGTTTGTACTTGTAAAAGTTATTTGTTAGTTGCTACACATATTAAGTACTTACTTTAAGGTTATGTTGTTTAATTTACCTCTATATAGTATATTGAGATCTATCCTTTATTTTGTTTAGTTTCCCTTAGTTTGTCATGTATTATATGGTATTTAATAGAAGAGTCTCCTCAGAAGCATAGTTTTAGTATATTATTCAATTCAGCTGCATATGCAAGTGTGGAATATGTAGCCAAAAACAAAACAAAAAGTTTAAAAAAATTATTATAACCCACCGAAAATGCAATTGTTCAGAATTGGCTTTTTCTATTTTTTTCTATAACTTCCCTAGGCCAGTGGCCAAAATACTTCATTCAACTTGAATATTGTATATGTTAGGCACATCACTTTTATTTAAAACTTTTTCTTAGAAATTATTGATTGTTTTGGGATTCTTGAGAAAGTCACGCTTCTTTCAACAGCATTATTTTAATTTCTTCTACTAATCCATACATTGTAGAATACATGCTACAGATACAAATGAAAATAAGGTGCAAAATAAACAATATTCAATATAAATTTAGAAATGAAATAAAATGCTAGAAAACAACTTAACGCAACTAACAAAATTAAAGTAATCAAATAACATAAAAACCATAATAATTATCATCATTATAATACATGTATAAAATTAACTCAGAAATTAACTTAATTTTTATAATTATCCATAGAATCAATTCAGTTATACAAATATATTTGAATATTTCAATAATAAATGAAAAATTCTAGCAATATTAAATTCTCTCTCTACTAGTTTGACGTACTCGTGTAGATTACACTGGATTTCACGAAGAAATGAACATTTTAGATATGAAATAGTATTTTTTAAAGATTGGACTTTTATAAGTCTGTTTCTGGGTACTATGTTTCCAACCAAACTCAATAACGAAATGTTTCAAATAGTTGAAATAAGATATTGCGCCTATGTATCTGCCATATACTCGTATAATAAGGTTTTACACAAAATATTAAATTATTTTAATTTGAATTTCGCTTATTAAATCCAGCCAGAACCTTAGTTGAAATTCTAAAAGTGTGTAAGTAATTACTGTGCCAAAATAATCTATAACTTTACTTTTGCTATTTCAGAGTTGACGAATTGGTTCAAATTAAAAAGTAGATTTATTTTTATTCTTCTCCGAACTGACTTAGCACCTAACTTAGCCACATGTTACTCTGATTAGCCCGGGACTTGTGATTTATCAAAATTATGTTTGTCAATTGTAGAGGAAATATATGTTTATTTTTTTTTAACATTTTTTTTCCTGAAAAATTGTTTGGTTTTCTTGTTAATTTTTATTTTTACAGGTTTGGTTTCAGAATAAGCGAAGCAAAGAGAGGCGACTGAAACAGCTGACATCGATGGGCAGAGGACCATTCTTCGGCGGCTCTCGCAAGATGCGCGGCTTTCCAATGAACCTGAGTCCTGGCGGATTGGACGATCCACCTCCTGGTTTTCCATATTTCGGGTCGGAAGCTAAGTTCGAATTTGGTTATCCAGGTCCGCAAGGCTTTCACCATGAGTTCTTTCCTGCCCACCATCCGCACGGTCCACCTCCTCCGCAGGCCTTCAATCCTTCTGGTGAGCTTACACTTCTTTCTTCATACTTTACTGTGATTTCCGCTTCATTATTTAACAAAACTTAGTTCAATTGGCGTTTCGTCTTTCTGGTTAGTCCCAGTTCTCTTAACATGAATAGATATTTACTCAAAAGTCAATGCCCTACGACTAGTACAGTAATATTACTAGTAATCCAAAATGATAGGTTGAGCTCTCATCCTGGACAGTGAGATGCTCCTAGAAAGAGAAAACTTAAGCGACAGCAGCTGGATTCGAATCCGGGAACTCCTCGTGGGGATTCAGTAAGCAAACCACTAAGCTAATCTCTTCAAACAATCTTAAATCTATTGCAGTATGCATGTGATGCAGGCCGGTCTGACTACCAGCGAAACTGTCAATTTGTCGGCCCATTGTGCCATTCTTCTAAAGATATTAGCTAGCACAGCCTTATTAGTAATTAAAACTGGGTTGCCGTATGGCACAGGACTTGGGCGTAAAATGGCCCCCATGCCGCAGAGCACAGCTTAAGATTTCAGTTTGAATATTTAGAGAGTACTTTTAACAGTAATGGTGATGTAGACAGATAACTGCACCCGTAAATTGCAGTTCTGAAATTCATACAGATCCTGCAGCCAACCGGTGTTAACCTCAACATCCTTTATGTTCAAAAATATGCAAAACATTTGATTATACTCAACAATAGAGCTCGTAATTGTTTAGCATTGACCTGAGTGAAATTCAAGGCAGATTTCTACTTAATCGATTTGCGCCAAATTTAAAAAAATTGTGTAGCAATTTAGTGGGCTGTCTAAATTGCTCATTACTTTATTTGAAACATTTTAATGGTGGAAGGAGATCCATTGTGCATTCTGTGATATAACATTGAGAAACTCTTCGTTTAAACGTTCGTTAAGAATTGCCAACCGCTTGGCTTAATTTCACGCATAAATTTTCCATTAAACTATACAATAAGCGGTTGTCATTGGTATGTGCATCTTCATTTCTGATTAGATAATAACCGCAACCTAGGTTGTAAAAATAAATTAATTTTAATTAAAAAAAAAAAAAAAGGCAAACTAGAAGAAATGAGTGAAAGATCATTAAACTGGCCAGTTCTGCCGGTACCAAGTACCGACCAAGTTGGAGAGATATGCGCAAGATTTACTGGCCATCAGATGTCTACAAGTTGACAGACTTGAGTATGCGGATTATTAACGCATGGAAATATGACTGTACTAGTCTTTAGGGCTGTCTAGGGGTGACCGCCAGACTTATACGAGCGGCTGTTTTTTTGTTCCTCGCTCTGTCTTAACAGAACTAGCTTTCGTCTCTAAACGCGGTTCGATTGAGATAAAAAGTTGAAACAATATCACCAATAATGTGCAATCATCAAACTTACATGACATCGCTCTTAACAATGCTTTATACATTTTTATTAAAACTGTCCGGTAGGATAGTTGTATAAGGGTTGATCGTCAAAAAGTGTACGAAAAAGCGTAACGTTGAAAAACACCCAACTTTGACAATATTTTTCTCTTTTTCTATAAAAGATAAAATGCCCAAATTTTCTTTAAAATAAAGGGCAAACCCTCCTTTATAACTGTATTTTTTTTTTTTTTTTTTGCAACAACCAAGATCTAATAGGTTTTGAGATATAAGTTGCCGAAAATGAGCAAAAACGGCTTTTTCAAAAAATGTTGTTCTTGTTCTTCTTGTTGTTACCTTTTTTGTAAACTGCTTTGCGCCTAAACGCTTGAACCGATTTTCATGAATAAGGTATCATTCGATTCGGAATTTTATGTAGATGTGCCTTTTGGGGGTCTCGACGCTGTACATCGAATGGGAGAGGAGTAAGCCCCCTTTATGTAAGGCCCCCTCCAAAATTATTATTACTAATTACTCTGTAAATCTTGGCCCGATTTTGATAAAATTTGGTAGGATGTTAGGGTTAGAGCTCCCGTAACATTAAAGCGGCGATCAGCTCTTACACTTGTTAAGGGGAAGTACAGTAATCGTTTCAAATTATCGACACGTGAACCGATTTTCATGAATGAAGTGTCATTCGAATCGAAATTTTGTACAGATTTGCACTTTAATATTACATAGTAATTACTTTCGAAATTCAACGGTTAACTATACTGAAACTAAAGCAATACTTAAGTAGTTAAGGGCAGTCGTTGGTCGTGTTTATGAAGGCTGAATTCGTAAGTGGGAGATCCCCAGTTCGAATCCCGCGTATGACTACTTTTTATTTGTATTATTTGTAAGAAAAAATTGTTTATAGTAAAGTATGAACTTCTGCCCCCGTCCACGACACCTAATTGGTAGTTGGACGTTAAGCCTCGACTTAAAAAAAATAGGCGATTACTTTACTTTTTACTTAAGTAGTAAGATTAACTTCCTCTGGTACCTCCTTGAAATCAATTTCCGGTAAACGGAAATTTAAACAAATCCATTTATTACTTTATTCTGAGCTGTCAGTAGGCCGAACAGTAATAATATTTCTCATTGACTCGAGAAAATTTAAAAAATGTTCATCCTTAAACTTCAAGTCAAAGGATTAATTACAAATCCGAAGATTATTAGCGTCAAATTTTATGTCCCTCAAACAATATGGCCGGTAAAACTGTACGGAATACAAAAAAAATGACACTCTGAAGGAAAGCCTAATAACCCTGAACTTTGTAATAAATCTTTCAAAAAAAAAAAAGTTTGTTAATGAAACAATTCAGGTGAAGTATTTTTCGATAAAACTGAAAGAAACGAAAGAGAATCCGCACTACTGGTTAGAGGCAAGGTCTGCAAAGCTAAGATGTATTGTGGTATTGGGTTCGATTCCCCGGTCCTAGGCTTTGGATTTTGAGAACTTTATAGTAAAGTATGTTTTACTATCCGCCTCCATCCACGACAGTTAATTTGGTAGTTGGACGTAAAGGCTGCCTGAAAAAATAGGCAATTACTTTACTTCGATTTTGGTGGGGAGCGGGAGTGTACGGGGCGAAGCCGAAATTAGGTTTTCAGTTAGCCTAGGAAAACTAGCTACTGTTTTTCAGGCTGAGCTAGTTGCAATTAGGTTCTGTGCTACCGAGATTGTTGGAAGAGGAATTATTAATTCTAAGGCGTGATTTTCTCGGATAGTCAGGCTGCTCTACGAGCTATTCCTACCAGGTCAATTCAAGGCTGGTTTGGGACTGTCTGGGTGCTCTGAAGGAAATTAGCGATCAAAATAAGGTCTGTCTGGTTTGGGTACCTGGTCATTCAGGACATAAAGGAAACGAAGCGGCAGATTTATTGGCCCGGGATTAAACTATGTGTGCAGACTAGGTCTCGGGAGTGGTGGCTCAGCCACCACAGGGCAGAGACAGGCGAAGGAGTTCATCAAGGGCTATTCGCCAAAGCTAACTGCAGAATTAATCCGTCAAGGCCGTATGGTGCTATAAGGATAATTGTAGGCCTATTAACTGGACCACTGCAGGCTCAGAAAACACATGCATCGCATGGGCCTGGCAGATGATAGCCTTTGTAGGTTCTGTCAGGAAAAGGAGGAAACGGCCACTGCACGTGTTGTGTCAGTGTGAGGGGCTTGTCTGGCTATGGATGTTACTTCTCGGGGAGGAAAAACACGGACGGGTCTGGGGGAAGGCGAGCTCTAAAGTTGGGGAGCCACAATAGATCTAAAGGGGTCGCAGTGGCGTAGGCCTTAAGGGCCGCCCCTATTAGAGTCTTACTTCGATTTTACTTATCTTTTTTTTTTAATTTCTAGAGGACATTTCGGGAGAGGATTGGACTTCTAAATCCATTTTACATTCATTTCCGATCCAAAATCCGCACGATTGAAATACTTCTTACTTACTAAGGGTAAAATAAAATAAAAACGCGTCGACTTTTATGATAGCCCAGTATTAATAATATACCATCCATTTTTTTTGATTTTATTATTATTATTTTGTTTACTTTTAAAGTAGGTCCCGGCCTGGAACCAGGAGGCATTGGACCTGACTTCCCATCAATGTCCGGTGACCAGGCGGGCTTCCTAGGAGCTCAAGGCGGTCCGCCCGGCGAACCTCCACACCTGCTCGCCCACCGGGACAGTCCGGAATATCTGTCCGCTCAAGGCAACTACAGCCTGGATAAGTCTTAACTCGACGCCATATTTTATTTTCTTTATTTATCCGCAGCACAAGGAACAAGAAAATAATGTTGTTATTATTATGATTCTGATAATTATTTTTTTTTTTCTTTGGTTTCGAAACACACTCACCTTGAAAAACAATAGTAATCAATCTTGTTACTTCATTTTGAAGAAAAACCGTGCACGGTATTTAATGAATTACAATCATAAATGATATTGTTCCAATGAATCTTTTGTAAATAGCAACAACTTTTCTGTATAAAGAGAAATGTATTAAGAGATTGTGACTAATTTTTTAAAATTTTTAAAACACAATTATGTCCAACAGAAAAATTAAATTTATAAAACAAAAAAAAACGGATTGAACACCACGGCTTTCTCTTACAGTTTTCAAAGTTTACTTTCAAATTTGGTATTTTTATTAAATATAATGTGCTTTAATAAATGTTCACTATAATATTTATAGTGAAACAAGAGTTAATTCCGTGTTTATATGAGTAAACAGGATGAAGGATTCATTCAAGAGACTCATATTGCATGTTGTGTAATTTTTCTGCTGCCAGAAATCGGTCCGATTTATTTTTAAATGTCCTGATTCTCCCATTTTTCTTAATCGAGAATTAAATTTGAATTTTCCGCCATTTTTTTTTTTTTTTTTTGGTGGTAGTAAGAGAGGGTCGTGTGTGATTATGATAGTCACGACAGAATTCTTTTTTTTTATTCCAAAAAATCAAATTAAAATAAACAAATTCCTCACTACAATTTCTGGATAATAGTGAGTTAAAATAATATTGACTGATAGACCCCCCCACATAAACATAATTTGTGTTTCAAGTTAGTTTTAAAAAAATAAATTTCATTTCAGATGTTATTCTGTGTACAAATACGATTTTAAGAATAAATTAAAAATAAATTAATAAATTTACTTTATTCAAGTAAAAATGCCCAAACTTATTTATCAAATTGTTTTTTTTAATTTCATTGTACAGATTTCATGTTGCCATATATAACTTGTAAATAAATTTTGTTAAATTATGTTATATTTACCCGAGTAAATTAAATTATACAAAATGAAATTCTGCATATACTTTATTTAAAAGAGACAAAAAAAAGGATCAATTATTATTTTTTTATTATTATTAAGGTTTCTTGTTTTTAATTTTTTTGAATCTGAAAACTCGATACGAAGGTTTCAAGGTAGAAAAAAAAAAATACTGTTCTTGGTTCTGTCTAAAGAATCTAATTTTTGTCTCCACTGTAATGTCTTAATGTGACTTTTTTTAAAAATTATTCTATTGTTTTCTCGAGTGACCATTTAGGAGCCGAATCTCTCGAGTCCTTTCTCATAAGCATATTTTTCGAGATTCAAAAAAAAGAAAAAGAAAAAGAAGTACGGCTACGTTTTTAGCTGATTAAGGTTTTAATGTGGACTCCCGAGTATTAGTGCCTCAAAAAATAGTTTTTTTAACATAAAAAAAAAATGAGATAAATGGCAGCAGTGGAGACAGTTACAAAAAGAACAAAAAAATCTTGCCTGGAATTTTCAAAAAAAACAAAAAAATATCTCATTTTATTGTGCCATTATTCTCAATACTTTTTTCTATTTTTTGGAAGAACTGAGATGATCCGTCTGTGTACATAATCTGAAAACTTCTCAGTTTTATCGAAGGCTATATACATTTTTTCACAAATTAAAATGCCACTTATACAAGAAATAATTAAATAAATTTAATTATTTAAATAATTAAAATTGGCAACTCCTAAGCTGGCGTTTCATTATCTTTTAATAAACCAGGGACTGTTTTCCAAAATCTTTTTAAATTAACTAAATTTTGCTGTTCTATAATTAATTATTTCTCGAAATAACGTTTATCTAAATTCATAATTTGTCTGTACCATTTATTCCATTTTCTTAACCGCTAATAAATGCTATAATGTTTGCTCCATATCTGCCCTCTACTTGACCTTATATTCCTCTGTTGTTTGAATAATCTAAACAGCCATTTAAATCATGTTATTCTTTATCTCTGCACCATAAATTTTGTCCCATAACTGCCCTTTTCTTGTCATTATATTCCTCTATTATTCCAGCCATATTTTAAAAAAAAATCCATATTGGACCATTCCTTAATTATAAATATAAAAAAATCTTTAACTGCATTTTCTTTTTGATATTGGCTTTATCTGCCCCTTCTTGATATTGTCCTTATCTATCCAAACGTAGTCTCACTATTTACCTTCAATTTTTTTTTGTTTTATCGATCTATATCTTCTTCTATTCTTAAAATGTATATTTCATATAATATAATTTATTAATAATTTGGTTATATTAAAAAGATGTTAACAGCCTGTGGTAAAAATGCTAAACAATAAATTATCAGCTTTTGGAAAAATTGTGAAAATTCAAACGCTATGTAGAAAAAAATAAACACAAAATTGTACAAAAATAAATAAAATAAATAAATAAATTTTTAAAAATAAATTGATGCTGTAAATATATATAAATATATATAGATATATTCTACCCGCAGAAATAATGGCCATCCTTTTCATTATTATAGTGTTCATATTAATTTAAATTGTGAATTTTTGTCATTAATTTTCATTGTATGTATTGTTGGACATGGCTATTTTACTTTATATGGTTGGTCCGATTGTATGTAATGTGTCGTTATTTATTCAAGAAATAATACTCTAGTGTATTAGATTCTATATTCTATGTATATATTATACATTTAAAAAGAAACGAAATCTTTGAATTTTATTTAAGATACCCACCTAAGAATATTCGTTTAAAGGATGGTTAAAGGAAGAATTTTTTGCAGTCGAATGTCCGCAGGACATTCTGCAGGACTTGTGGGCTCTTCAGATGGTTTATAAAAGATGGAGTTTAATAGAGGAGCTATAATAATGGTGCCTGTGTGAGACGGTGTTAAAGACTTTGTGCTCAGGATTCTGGATTTCGACCCCGAACTGTTCAGCAAATTTTACGCAGGTGGAAAAAAGAAAATACTGAAAAGTAATGTAAAATAGTTTAATTGAAAAAAGATTTAATTTTTAGGACTAAGCAAGAAGTAGTTGAACTGTTTGGAGAGTCGGATATTTTGTCATAAGTAAAGGCAGCTAGACTGCCGTTGGTTGGAATACGTGGATTGGTTAGAGGATTGTTGAAGTACACGTGGCACACCAACGCCTGAGATTGTTGGCGGAGGGGTGAGCAGAGGATGGATGGAAAATAATCGGTCTTTGTAGTTGGAGAAAGGCGATGGGAGACTATGAAGGAGTGTAGTGGCTGAGGCTTCGTCAGGGAGTATGTAAGTAAATCCAGATTATACCATGGATTATAACAAAAGAAGGGTCGTCCCCCAGGCACTTGAGCCGAAGACTAGTAGGGACTTGTTAGCCTGGTAGGAACATCTATTCCTTTTTATAAGGTCTTAGAGCAGCGTTTCTCAACCTTTGGATCGCAATTCTGGTTCGCGTAGGATTCAAAGAAATAACAAAGAAACCTATTTCCAGAAATCCTATATGAATATTTAAACATTTAAAAAAAAATTGTGAATAATTTAGGTTTATGATTTTTATGGTTGTATTTAGTTTTGAAGCCATTCTTCAAACAATACACTTTTTCTTTCAAAAATAAATGTGGTTAAATTTTTTAATTACAAAAAAATGTAGTTTAACTTAACTTTTACTTATAATATAAATTTTATGAGCAGTTAAGTACTATCAAGTTGAACAGAATAAGAAGTATCGTGCTGCTATACATTTTAGATTATATTACCAATTACAAAATAAACAGTTGGGTAGCAATTATACTCGTAGCTTCAAAAAAATATATTAGGATATGCGGGCCAAAATATTGAGAAACGCTAGTGTAGAGTATTCTCTCTAATAGTGTTTATGTGTTATCTTCCGTGGTCTTCAGGTACCAAAGACTCATGTCGCAAGCTAGAGTTTGCAAGGTAATCACCTAGTGATATAAGTGTCTTCTGCACTGAGGCTGGACCATCTTGTGGTCACTCTGTTCAAATTGTTTGTCTGTAACTACTTTGCCGTATAAACTTAAAAAAAGAAAAGTATATTAAGTCAGCATAGGCATACAGCCTAGTCAGGATGAAGATTTTTGGCCAATTACAGATGCCTTTTGCCTAGATCATTTAAGTAAAGTTGGAATGGACATAGTAATGACCGCGTGCAAGGCCTTAAGTAACTTACATCACCAGCACAAAAGGCTCAAGAGCCGAAGCTGGCGCCCTGCCCTCAGAACAGCCGCTTGGTCAAAATCAGAGCCGTCAGTCCAGTACAGTGCGGGATGTCAAAGATCGCCCAAGGAAACCGATACAAACTAAAGTAACAAGCATCTAGACACAATAAACCTAATTTTTAAAATTATTTCCTCCTTCGTACTTCTTCGTGATGCCCCTTCATGGAGATAAAGTGAGAAATTTGGATATGAACCAAACTTACTGACTCAACCGTTCAAGTTTTTTTATTTTTATTTACAAAATACAAAAGTACAAAAAATACAAAAATAAAGAAAATTATAACAGTATTAATAGGCATGGCTAACGCCGTCTGCCAGAGTTTGCTAGACATTGAAATAACAAATTATCTCAACAAGATTAACTCAATTAATGTCAAAGTAAAAGAAAAAATTAATTGTTTCACAATAAAAAATTATTACTCTGCTCAATAAAATTAACTAAAATTAAATACTGGATTTTAAATAAAGAATAGTGTAAATAATTATCAGATACATATGTGATCTTTACTGGGAGGTAAATAATTTAAATAAGAGATTAAATACAAGAAAGATAGAAATAATTTGAAGTTATATGAAGTGCTTAAAATATAAATAAGGAAGTGAAAATATTAGTAAATAAATGAACTTTATAACTTAAGTTATAAACATGAGAAGTATTAGGAGGTCAAGTTTTTCCTCAAAACCATAGCCCTACGAGTATATTCAAGCAAAGGTTTACACGACTTGGAGGATAACATCTGCACTATGTCACTCCCTTGAAGAGTGGCACTACCAAGGAACCGTTTTCTCAAATCACTTAGAGCGGGACATTCTACTAAAAAGTGATGAAGATTTTCTTTACTGAAAAAACACATATTACATAATTCCTCCTGATAATCCCTCTCTATACAAGGAACCGAATTTAGCTTCAAAAGTTCACCCTTAATTTTCAGCAATAGACTCAAATCGGACAAATTCATATTGACATCAGAGTGAGGCGCGCAAAATCTTCTGGGCTCCTCCTCAACCTCCATAAGAGCTCTATACAATAGAAACTGTTCAGAACTCTTTGCACGACTAAGAGAATCTGCGATGTAAGACGATTTTATTGCTGAAAGCAGATCATCGAGCTGCCCACGCCATAATAGCTTATTCGTCAGTTGAGAGTCAAAGTTGACCGCATACCTTTGGCACAATAAGATCCAAGACGAGAACCACGAAACCCTCTGTCGTACCACCTCCTGAGCCACCACCTTGGGCAAACGATGAGAAGGGAGATCCAAAGTACGAAGGCAATAATTTATATGAAGCCTCAGAGTATGCAAAAACACTGGATCTAGAGAGGTCTCAATATGGAGCATGAAGTTGGGAGTAAAGGCTGGAAGAAGAAATATTTTTTTGATAAAATAACGCTGAAATTTTTCCAGCAATTCGAACCTTTCATGACCCCAAACTTGGGCGCCAAAACAGGCAATAGAACGGGATACAGACTTGAAAACCTGAAACTTAACATGAATTGGAACTTCATTTTGCGAAATTAACTTAGTCCAAACTGTATTAATACCAAGTTTAGCGGTAGAGATTTTTTCTTTAAGATGTTCTTGAAAAGAGAGCTGACTAGATAAAGTAACTCCCAAATATTTGTATCTTTTTACCCTTTCAATTACCTTACCTTTATACTGCCAACGTTCCCGTGCCGCCAAACGACCTCCCTTTCGAAACACTAAAACTTTGGACTTACTGAGATTAAGGGATAAATTCCATTGATCACAGTAGCTCTCTAATATATTTATATTTCTCTGTAGGAGGAGGGGGGTGTCTGCTATCAGGACAATGTCGTCAGCATACATTAAAACATTTATTTTGGCATCACCAACTCGAACTCCACCCTCAAGGAACAGAGGTAAATCGTCTATAAATACCGAAAACATAATAGGGCTAAGCAAGCAACCCTGCCTGACTCCACTACTTACAGGGAAAAATTCTGATACTCCATCTCTTCCTATTACTGCAGACTGAGAGGCTAGATACAAATTTTGCAGTATTTTAATAAACTTAGTGGACACACCTAAATTATAAAGTTTATAAAATAAAGACCAACCGTTCAAGTTGTATTCATTTATTTACACAAACTCCTGGGAATGAGTGACTTGTAGATGGCACTGCAGGTATGTAACACGACTAGGAGGCTCTAAAATATGTGGGTAAGTGCAGTGAAACAATTATTTTCCACAAAAGTAATTCTTTACACCAATCAGAATGCTGGACCATCTTACTAGTAGCTATTGCAATTCGAGAGAAGAGAGAGCATGATTGTGGACGTGGTCGCCATGTGAGTTCCTTTTGATTGGCCAATCCAACCGCCCATCTTTTACACCTCGGCCATCTGATTGGTTAATTATTAAACACTAATTATTTTACAGAAAAATTAAATTTAGATTTTTTCACTAATTTCCCCCCCCTTAGATATTTGATAAATTATCAAATTATGCAACAAAAATTCTATGTAAAAATATTTATTTCAATGTGATCTTATCTTATGCTTTAGGGAAAAAGAATATTAGACATATTTATATAATTTTAAAGAAAAACTCAAATCTGCTTTGATGTGGGTCAAAGACTCACAAATAAGTGAGTCTGCCATTTTGTGTTGTTAAAATGGCGGTTTGCGTTTTAATGGAAACTGTTATCAGAAATATTATTGAATAATCACGTAGATGAAGAGGTGATTGGCAGTCACATACTGGGAAATGTCCAATACTAGCATTTATAAACGTTTCGGTTGGTAATCTTATGGGTAAACACCCTAAATAACTCAACAAGCTCTTGAAGTTAATCTCTCATTCTCAAATCAGAGGGTCAATGAGGGATTAGATTCAAGATTAAAGTTGGCGCCAGGATCCTAACTGCCAAAACAGCATTTTGATTGGATCGCCACTTTTGACGAAAAGTGGGCATATTTTAGTAAACCCACATATTTCAATGTGATCTTATCTTATGCTTTAGGGAAAAAGAATATTAGACATATTTATATAATTTTAAAGAAAAACTCAAATCTGCTTTGATGTGGGTCAAAGACTCACAAATAAGTGAGTCTGCCATTTTGTGTTGTTAAAATGGCGGTTTGCGTTTTAATGGAAACTGTTATCAGAAATATTATTGAATAATCACGTAGATGAAGAGGTGATTGGCAGTCACATACTGGGAAATGTCCAATACTAGCATTTATAAACGTTTCGGTTGGTAATCTTATGGGTAAACACCCTAAATAACTCAACAAGCTCTTGAAGTTAATCTCTCATTCTCAAATCAGAGGGTCAATGAGGGATTAGATTCAAGATTAAAGTTGGCGCCAGGATCCTAACTGCCAAAACAGCATTTTGATTGGATCGCCACTTTTGACGAAAAGTGGGCATATTTTAGTAAACCCACATATTTCAATGTGATCTTATCTTATGCTTTAGGGAAAAAGAATATTAGACATATTTATATAATTTTAAAGAAAAACTCAAATCTGCTTTGATGTGGGTCAAAGACTCACAAATAAGTGAGTCTGCCATTTTGTGTTGTTAAAATGGCGGTTTGCGTTTTAATGGAAACTGTTATCAGAAATATTATTGAATAATCACGTAGATGAAGAGGTGATTGGCAGTCACATACTGGGAAATGTCCAATACTAGCATTTATAAACGTTTCGGTTGGTAATCTTATGGGTAAACACCCTAAATAACTCAACAAGCTCTTGAAGTTAATCTCTCATTCTCAAATCAGAGGGTCAATGAGGGATTAGATTCAAGATTAAAGTTGGCGCCAGGATCCTAACTGCCAAAACAGCATTTTGATTGGATCGCCACTTTTGACGAAAAGTGGGCATATTTTAGTAAACCCACATATTTCAATGTGATCTTATCTTATGCTTTAGGGAAAAAGAATATTAGACATATTTATATAATTTTAAAGAAAAACTCAAATCTGCTTTGATGTGGGTCAAAGACTCACAAATAAGTGAGTCTGCCATTTTGTGTTGTTAAAATGACTCAGCTTATAGATAGAACTTAAATAGACTGATGCTTTTTGAGTTGCGTCCCAACTGGCAGCGATCATATTTGAACTCTATTCAGCATCAAGAGATAGGGTTCAAGCTGTTCTTGCCAAAAAGTATTACTTCGGGCAGGGTTGCCTCAAAAGCTGATTTTATGAACTTCTTCTGTTTATAGCCCAGATCTCGCTCCTACGGATTATTGCTTATTCCGATCCCTCGTTAATTTTTTTTTAAAGAAAACATCTTAACACAGACGAGGAAGTGAAAGCATGAATTATTTACCTCAAAAGAATCAGCGTCTACCAAAGAGGTGTTGAATTAAAGACATAAACGGTTGACGTGATTATAAACAACGGATATATATGTATTGTATAATAAAAAGTATATTTTATACCCTTTGAATAATAAAATGACATCTTATTTTTCATTTGAATACTTATTAAAGGCAGCCATAACGGTAATAATTTCTTTACAACCCAATAATTGTAATAAATAAAAGTATGTGAGCGGTTTCCAATCGATGGAGATCAAGGCTGTACTGCTTTGGCATATCAGCCTTATTTTCAGAATCTGGAGAAGTGATTACGAGGCGACCTCTGCCAGTGATGTCAATGAAGGCGACAGGTGACATCTCACGCGAGCCAGACCAAGGCACACCCTTTGTGTAACCCTGAACTACTGTACAGCTTGATTTTGTTGTTCATGACGTGCAATTGACGGGGTCTCGACCCTCCCAAGGGTGGGAGGTAGGGGTTTGATTGTTCCAGGAAATTCGTACTGTAATTACCTGTACATTAAACATGGTCCCCTAGATCTAATTTGGGCGTCGTTCTATTATTGTCTTGTTATACCTTAGGAAAAGGAAAGGTATTGCGTTCAACTCAGATTCTAAAAAAATTGGGTTTTGAAGTGTCTAACACATTAAACAAAATTTGGTGTGTGCAGTCCCCTTTTTTTACTGCAGTTCTCAAGGTTTTTTTGTTTGCACTTTCAGTGCACTTACAAGCGCCATGATACGAGGGTCGTTTGAAAAGTCCGTGCAAAGTCAGAGAGATAGCACCACTGGCGCGTATCGAGTTTATGTTTAGTTAGTAGCATCTCTTGGAAGAACACACACCAAGTTTCAGCCAGATCGGTCTATATCTTTGTGTTTGGCATTAGTTTGAATCGAGGAAGTCGAGTGATTTTCAAAAAATGGACGAAAAAGAATTTCGTGTGTTGATTAAACACTACTTTATGAAAGGCAAAACGCCTCAGGAGACTAAAGAGAAGCTTGATAAACATTATGGTGACTCTGCACCTTCGATTAGAACAGTTTATAAGTGGTTTCAAAATTTTCGGAGTGGCCATATGGGCACAAGTTACGCTGAACGTTCTGGACGCGCCCTGTTGAGGTTACTACTCCAGAAATCATTGATAAAATCCATGATATGGTGAAGGATGACAGAAAAGTGAAGGCGCGTGAGATTGCTAGTGCTGTGGGCATCTCGAATGAACGGGTACATAATATTTTGCATCAACATTTGGACATGACAAAGCTATCCGCAAGATGGGTGCCGCGATTGCTCACGCTTGACCAAAAACGAAATCGTGTGAAGTGTTGCAAGGACGATTTGCAGCTGTTCCAGAAGAATCCGCAGGACTTTAAGCGTCGTTTCGTCACTGTGGATAAAACATGGATACATCATTACACTCCTGAGACCAAAGAACAATCTAAACAATGGGTTACCAAGAGGGAATCTGCGCCAAAAAAGGCGAAGACCGTTCCTTCGGCTGGAAAAAATATGGCGACTGTCTTTTGGGATTCGCAAGGAATAATCCTCATCGACTATCTGGAAAAGGGTAAAAACAATTACAGGTGCATATTATTCATCGTTAATGGACCGTTTGAAAACCGAGCTGCAAGAAAAACGCCCACGATTGGCCCACAAAAAAGTCCTTTTGCATCACGACAACGCACCAGCTCACCACCTCAGCAGTTGTGGTCGCAAAATTAATGGAAATAGGGTTCCAACTCGTTTCACATCCCCCCCTATTCTCCAGACTTGGCTCCCTCGGACTACTATTTGTTCCCCAATATGAAGAAATGGCTGGCGGGAAAAAGATTTTATTCAAACGAGGAGGTGATTGCAGAAACGAATGGCTATTTTTCAGACTTGGACAAATCCTATTATTCGGAAGAGATCAACAAACTAGAGCAGCGTTGGACGAAGTGTATAAGCCTAAAAGGAGACTACGTTGAAAAATAAAAAAGGTTTACCCCAAAAAATTAAGTAGTTTTTATTTTTGCACGGACTTTTCAAACGACCCTCGTAGGTTGAGAGGTTAGGGACGCGGATAGCTAAGAAGCTAAGAAGTATTGTGGTACTGGGTTCGATTCCCCGGTCTGGATTTTGCATTTTATTTGATGATTATTATTAGAATTTAAGGGTCAAGTTTGTTTGTTAGTCGCCTCAAATTTGGTAGTTGAAAAACCAAAAAAGAACGATGCCATAAATATAGTTTTGTTGAAAAAGTGACGATTAGAAGTATTATACTACTTTACAAAAAAGGTTTTTCAAATTTTTTTAAGATTTTCTCGGAAAAGGCTCTGAAGTTTTTTCGTTAAAGTTGTTGTGCTAATGCTGTATATCTAAAACTTTTTAGATCTACAAAGTTTTCCCGGAAAATTTGACTAAAGTTCTACGATTAAGGGGATTTGTAGATTTTACGGTCATATCTCCTGGGTACTTTAAGGAACGATAAAACGTCTTCCCAAAATCCGTAGTTTGAAGAAATCCCTCAAACGGGAGTACCTCCTTACTCACAGATAGTTCTCTTTCTCGAAATATGGCTCCCATGCTTTATTGCAAATTAATAATAATAATAATAATAATAGTGTTTATTCAAAAACTTATAAACATACACAAAAAAAAGTATTTATCCTAACTATAGCAAAATATTTCAAAACTAAGCAAAACATTTCTCTAGTTCATAACTTAACACACTTCGAGCATGGACTTAGTCCGTCTGCCGAGTTGACACTAATTTACAATAACATAAACTGTCTATAACTCCAAGCGGATATTGCGTACTTATTGGACCAATCAAGGCCATTCAAATAAAGAATAATCTCCACCTTTATTGAGTTTTCTATTTCCCAAGTACTGTACCCTGAACTCCTGTAAAATCGGACATTCTCCAATGAAATGGATGATATCTTCCACCGCTCCAAGATTACAGAGAGAACAATAAAGGCCTATTTTCATCCCTGTTTACACTAAAATTTAAATTGAACAGTGCACCTCTCAGCTTCATTATTACATTAATAAATTGTAAAACTGTTTTTATCATTAATATACCCGTTTTCCCCCAAATCCAACAAATAATTCTTTGTAAATACCATGGAATTTCGCGCTATTTGCTTTTCGTAACAGACTATCTCTAAATTCTGATTTTAATTCCCAACATCAATTCATTATTAGACAATTTTTGTTTTATTTGCTGAAATGTAATTGAAGAGCTTGGTGCAAAAAGGAGTTATCTACAGTTTTTTAAAATTTTTAGTAGTGACAAAAAACTAAATATACTTTAAGATGTATTCCTTATGTTGTGTCTGCCGTAAGGATTAGTTAATATATTGTGATGGGGTCATTTGGGGCTCAATTTGAACTTTCTAGGGCAATTTTTAAGCTTGCTATAAGCAAAAGTTATTTTGCAGCTAACTCTTTTTTGCACCAAAATCATAATTTTCAGTAAAACTTGAGTTCATATTAAGTATTTTAGTCAAGAAGATTTCTTGTTTTTGAGCTCTTAAGTGGCATTTTGTGTCTTGTCGAAGCGAATGTTAGATATATTATTAAGCCTGTCAAAAAGAAAAATAATAATATCTACCTAATATAAACATTAAATAAACCTAATATACAAATTTTTTGTTTGATTGATTGCGTCATCTTTTCTGTTTGGAGCAAAAGAAAGTGTTATCTGCAGTAGAAAACTCATTTTTGCTCCAAATCTAACCTAGGTTAGATAATAAGTAATAATAAACGAGTCTGTATAAAGACTCGTTTATGCACCAAAAGATTGTAGAATTGACCATACAATAGGGGGCGCCACTAAACACATTTTCTGAAAAAATGTAGATAACTCCTTTTTGCACCAAGCTCTTCAATTGATCTGGACTATACCATGTTTCTTACACAGATCGAGATAATCTTTGTACCAAATCAATTTCTTATTTATCGCTTCCTGCGCTAAAATATATGGGAGCCGTGAATTAGGCAACAGTAATACTTTTTGTACATAATTATAGTGCAAATTGGAACATGTAACAGAAGAGCGGGTCACTGTTGATCTCTAGTTATTGCAAATTACTTATATCACGGTTCGCCTAGAACGATTTTAATTGAAAAGTTCACCAACATGAAAATTTTTTTCTTTCTCCTTATTATTTGGGTCAAAACTAACCAAAATCCACTGAAAACCAAATAGGTTTACGTTGCGAATTTTTTTTTTCAAATTTTTCAGGTCAGAAAACGGGAAAAACGGCTCTTTTTGCATTATTAAGCCTAATGAATGGAAAAACAATGCAGTTTTTTGAAAACCAATGCATGCATTTTGAAGCTGAGGAAATTTCCGACAGAAAAATTATTTGGGCTCTTTTAATCCAAAAAGTTTCATTAAAATGAATTTGAATTGGAAAACTTCCCTTTTCCCAGTGTATAAATATTGTATTTTGCAGTAATTTTTCTCATTTTTGAAAAGTCCCATTCCCTTCCACAAAAAAAAAAAGATGATTTATTTGTTAAGTAAGCTTTGAAATGCGAGAATCACTTGTTTTTGCCTTATTTTGCTCAAAAATGTCTTTTTTATTGATTTTAAATGTCGAAATTTCATTTTTATCATTTATAAAATACATCAGTCTGTCGGAAATTCCCTCAGCTTCAAAATGCATGCATTGGTTTTGCAAAAAACTGTATTGTTTTTCCATTCATTAGGCTTAACAATGCAAAAAAAAGCCGTTTTTCCCGTTTTTTGACCTGAAAAATTAAAAAAAAAATACACAACGTAAACCGATTTGGTTTTCAGTGGATTTTGGTTAGTTTTGACCCAAATAATAAGGAGAAAGAAAAATTTTTCATGTTGGTGAACTTTTCAATTAAAATCGTTCTAGGCGAACCGTGATATACATTTCGATTCATCATAAGTTTAATCATTTTTGTGAGAAATTTGTTTTAGAGAAGTTCTTGAGGTGAGGCTTCCCTGTAAGGTTACATTTCAGTGAAATGTACGATATTGCAAACTTAGTAGTACTAGTATGAATAAAATATTATTCAAATGTTCGGAATTTGAAGACATTTTGAGTTAGAATCTTAAGAATAGAGTTTGCCCTCGCCATTTTGTTGTTTTTTTTTAGTTCGCTCTCTAGTCACACTTAATTTGCTTGTAAATAGTTGCAACATTGGACAGTCATAAGCCTTGGCTGGAAAGCGAATTATGATGATTCGGTTAGAGCTAGGCGTAGATCAACAATAGATAGGGTGGACCGTCTTTATGGTGACCGCGCAAAGCAGAACCCCTAAGGGCGGGTAGTCGGCCGTGAAATTGAGTTTGTTCCCCACCGCCAGTAATACCCCTCCTCTTGCACCCAGAATAAGCTGCAGCAAGTGGATGGAGGTTTAAGGGAAATATCGTAGCGGAAAAAATTCAAATTTTAATGGGCCACATGTTATAAACGGAGAATCGATTTGTTGATCTGTTAACGGGGGGATGGGAAGCCAAAACCAAAGGCAAACTATTTGAGCGTAGCTTGCATGCACTCGTCTATCCCCCCTCAAAATAACCTACTGCATATTATATGCACACAAAGTTACATTACACGAGAAATTAAACATAACATTTCTTAATGGTACAGGATGCATCTAACGCCCCTAAAAATCAGTTCAAAATGACCTCACAAATTTATCATCGTGTCGAATGCAATGTGGTACTGGGTTCGATTTCCAGCCTGAACCCAGATTTTTATTTTAATGTGTTAATATGAGAAATTTATAGTAAATTATGTTAGGCTACCAAGTCTAATCGGTGGTTCAACGAAATGCCCGTTTACAAAATTATCTTTACTTCTTTTTCTGGTTATAGGGTCTGCTTAACTTCCCCCCCAATTGCAGTGGCGTTCCTTATTAATTCAGACGGACTTTACGTTCAACTACTAATCAGTGTCATGAACGGAGTCTGACCACATAAATACTTAATTTTCTCATTTTGCGCATTTAATAAATTCCAAGGCCTAGACCAGGAATCCTAGACCTGTCAATCGAATCACAATACATCTTATCTCGGCGGATTACGCCTCAAACCGCTCAGCTACAGTGAGCCTTCGTATTATATTTACTAATGTCTTAAATCTTCATCCATCAGGAATCAACACGAAATTCACTATTCCTTTAAAGTTCCACCACACGTCTTTTTTGTAAAACTGTCCTTTCGAAACGCTGGAAGAACAGATTGGCCAAGCGTAACCAACTATTTATTTTTGTTTATTTGTATTTGTGTTATGTATTTGATATATCAAATCATTTACTCAAATATTTCAGTAAGATCAGAAGTAAATGTTTAAAGTGCAATTTGTAACCTTTGGCTTCCTTATTTTAAGACAATCTACTTTAAAAATTGACTACCGGTCTATCTAAAAGAGTTTACAATGAATTAAACAACTTGATAAACTAACACTGTTCTGGGCTCATGAACCCGTTTTCTTACAAAACAATCGTAATTTCTCATACAAAGGAATCCTGGAAAATGATATACCGTTTGAAAGCCCACATTAGGCAAGAAACTTTTATAAAAAGTGCCAGCAACTAGGTCTGGATAATGATCGCATAAGGGCCTAATGAGTTTTCTTAAAACTTTCGATTACTTTTATTTTTCCAGTATCCAGGAGGAAGATTGAGGCTGTTTGGAGAATAATTTATGCTTCGAAATGGTTTTCAATTTTTAGAAAATTTATCTGCCTTTCTAACCGTGTCATCAGAATCGAATTCGGACTAAAACTTTCTGAGTAATAACATTTTTATTGGAAAAAAGTAATGATTTTAGAAAAATAAAATTAAAGTGACGTCACTCAAGAACAGTGGAAAATATGAAGTTGGCCAATATGTCTTTGATGTCCACTTTAGATGTACTACACACAGTAGGCCTATGGACATTACTTACTGGTTCACCCTGTATAGGCATTGCAGCATGAAACCTCCTTTTGTATATCTATTTGTATACTTATTTTAAATTGTAAATAAACTTTTTCAAATTAAAACTCAAAGAATACCTAAGTTTCCTCTCTAGAGATAATTGCTTTGTAAATGCTAAAAGTTTTTCACAGCTTTTCTTTTTTGGAATTGTTAGTTTAGAAAACTGTCGTTAGCTCGATCTTACCTTACTTGCCAAGCTTTGTATGAATTCTTTAATGAAATTTCTAAATCAATACTGGGTGCACGAATTTTACTCGCATTGTTATAGATTTCTGCAACTAAAGCTGTTGCTTTACAGATGTCCTTTAAAAGAATCTTTCTTTATCGACAGAATTTCAAAATTTAATCAACTCATTTTATAATTTTTTTTTATTTGTAACTCAACTCTTACTGTTAAAGTTTGATTGAATAATGTTTTGTACTTAAAAGTGAGTTTCAAGTGATCAGAATTAAGTTACAAACTGATGTCTGAAGTATAGAAAACGGAGTACTCGGTGTTGACTGCTGGTCTCGGTAGTTCTTTTAAAGAACGCCTGTTTTGAAGGATGGAGCCACAGCTCTCTTCGTGGCGGGTGGCTGACTTGATGTGAATGCTATTTTATTGAGGAGGGTGGCCAAGGGGGCTTCTAGGATTAATGCTTGAAGGATGGATTATGTACGGCGATAGTTGTAGCCAAAGTAAATGGTATTTCTGCAACAAGTTCTGACATAAGGACGGTTTGGTTATTTGTGAGTCATCGTATGAAGTTGTGCCCTGCAGGGAGAACATGTGTCCTAGGCTATGTAACAAGTAGCGAGGGTGAGCAGTTGGTGTTCACAACACTTGTGTATGATTCCATTATACGCCAGCAAACTTGCAAGCCTATACATCCCAGACATGCACGGCAGTTAACTAGCGTATCTGGTGCGAGACTAGCCTCAGCATCCAGCTAACTGTTGCTTCCCTAAACGCATCTTCAACCTTTTCCTAACTTGTTACGAGGCTGTAACGAAAGTCTGCTCTCTTTCGCCTTACAATCCAAAATTTTGACTATAACTCTCATGGATATAAATCCACTATCTCTTTCTATAATTCCATTAATTTTGAAAACATTATCTTGTTATTTTAGACAAAAACTTAATTAATGTAGGTTAAATTACTTTATTACTTCGGTGAATAAGCCTTTCCTCTGCTTGCTGCTGTGATATCCGAGATTCGAGCTTTTATTCGCTGCCGTACGTTTCATTGCTTTCCTATAAATATTAGAAGACTGCTTTACAGAAATTCAGTATTTATCAATAGATAACTTAGCAAACCACAGGGTCTTATCGTCTTATCAGATCACTGCTCACAATGGCCACATTTCATCAATATCGCCGTGCTTTCCATCATTAGAAGTAAAAAGAGCACAGTGGTTCTAGTGTTTCACGCCACTAGAACTGGGTTAGACGGGTGGCCAGATCCTAGCTCTCTGACTGGTAGAGAAATTATATATGCATTTTTAGCGCCGGTAAAAGATGCACACGATCTGATAAGAACGGCCATCTTGGCACGCCTTCCCAGGCATCAAAGCAACTTGCCCTGGCTTAAATAACACAACCCTTTCTGAAACTCCAGTACTTGTTTTTTTGTTTTAACTAAATATCAAAGTTCAGCATATAACTAGTGGAGTTGTAATCGTAGTTACAAATGTTTGGACAAAATTTGAAATACGAGTATTATTAAATTCATGGATTTCTTTCCTCACTCCTAAAACTTCCTTCTGAACAAAAAAGCAGACGTACTTTACTACAAAGTTCCCATATTAAAAATTAAACAAAATCCAAGGCCTAAACCGGGAATCGAAACAAGTACCACAATACAACCAAGCTATGCAGGTCACGCCTCTAACCGCTCGGCTACCGTGGCAATGTAAGAAACCAAAATTTTAAAAAAAGTATGCATATGACTAAAACAATTACTTACAAATTAACTGAGTAACGTAGCCTTACATGAGATCCTTCTAATCCAAGAATGTCCTACAAGACGAGGTTCCACAAGAGTGAAATAGCAAAGATGAAAAAGAAGTAGCACAGACTGCTTACTTCACTATCATGGAGATGTTAGTGGATAGATTGACAAAATAATTGACTAATACATAAATAGGTTACATGTAATATGGTAAAAAATAAGTTAAATATCAGTGTAGGATGGTCCTATATGAATCTAGTGAGTCACCAACATTGGTAAATGTGAGCGTAAGGTGGACTTATATAGGTTTAGTAAGAGACCAACATATTTAAATGAGAGTGCAAGATAGTGCTGTATAAGTCTAGTGAGTCGTGAACATGGTTAAATATGAGTGTAAGATAGTCCTATATAAGTCTAGTGAGTCGTCAGCATGGTTAAATATGAGTGTAAGATAGTCCTGTATGAGTGTAGTGAGTCGCCAACGTGGTTAAATGTGAGTGTAAGATAGTCCTGTAAAAGTCTAGTGAGTCGTCAACATGATTAAATGTGATTTTACAAACTGCATTCATGTTTACAGAAATTGCCGCTAGAGCTCTCCACTAGAGGGAGTATAACGTAAGCTTACCGCCTATTTCATGGCGGCTTACAAGTCTACAATATGCACATTCCTCTTTAATCTATTTTACGATTAAACAATACAAATTCTAAACTTTTTTGTTTCTGTTAACGATAATTCTGGAAAACATGAAGTATTATTCCAAAAGAAATATTATTTATCGTATTTTTAAATTGAAATTTATTTTCTTGTTTAAATCGAAAGTTTATCAAATACCTATGGGAGAAATGTTGGAAAACAATTTTTAAATCAATTATTTCATTGAATTTATTACGTTTTAAGTATTGGCCAATCACAATGCAGTGTAGTTGCAGGAAGTGGGCGGGTCACGCCCACCTCTGTGGTAATCACGCCCCTTCCAATGATAATCAGTTATGGGCTGGTCAAAGCATATTAACAATGGCGCTTCAATACCTTTCAATTATTTTTATAAATCTTTTATTATTTTCTATCATTTTAAAAAAAAATTTTTGTCATCTTAAAAATAATATTAATTTTACGTAGATATTGAGAGAAAATGATAACAAATTATTCAAAAAAAAAAAAAATTATAATTTTTGAGAAATTTTTCAAAAGCTAAGATCGTTTTCGAGTACTTTTCGCAAATCCTTATCAGTTTGTTTTCAAAAGAATCTCGTATGAACACTCACATGATTTTTCTTACCATAATTTACGAATATAATTGAATTTTCTAGTAACTTAAAATTGCATAATAAAATGAAAAAAGAGATCAAATTAATAATAATGTCGGTAGGATACAACACATTCCCTCTGAACCAAACTATTAATTAAGAAAAAATTACAAGCCAAACTGACATTTAAGCTTAAATACGCCACTAGATCAGCATCAAATGAATCCGTTTGGCAAATTCATAGCAAATTGCAGAAAATGCCTTTCTTTAAAATTGCACTTCAGGTGTATTGATTTTTTTTCTTCTTAGAAGTTTAATTAGAAATTTAATAAATAAATACTTAGAGGTAGTAAAATCATAAAATATATAAATGGAAGTTGCGAGAACTTAATTAAATGCCTCATGAAATGAGAATATAAGAAGGATCTATGTAGGTCTAGTTAGTCACCAATACGGTTATATGAAAGTGTAAGGTGGATCTATCTTGGTTTATTGAATCGTATGCATGTGAAGTCCAAGTCTGAAAAATTTAATCGAAAAGTCATTGTTGGAGATACTGTAAAAGACTTCCTCGCCACAACGTGGTCCGAACCATTAGTTGAAAACTCACTCACTGAGAGATTAAATCAATTTGATTAAAGGTAGCAATATTTTTAATCAGTGCACAACTCTGCAACTAGCCGACCTGATTTGCAAAATACACTCTTGGCATTAAAATAAAATGTTAGAAAACGAAACTAAGGAAATTCCAGCAAATCTAATGAAGATTTTGTACTTTTCCCTTGTTTGTGAATCTGTACAACCAAAACTAGGCGACCTAATGTGTACAAGGGTCGTTTGAAAAGTCCGTGCAAAGTCAGAGAGATAGCACCACTGGCGCGTTTCGAGGTTATGTTTAGTTAGTAGCATCTCTTGGAAGAACACACACCAAGTTTCAGCCAGATCGGTCTATTTCTTTGTGTTTGGCATTCGTTTGAATCGAGGAAGTCGAGTGATTTTCAAAAAATAAACGAAAAAGAATTTCGTGTGTTGATTAAACACTACTTTATGAAGGCAAAACGCCTCAGGAGACTAAAGAGAAGCTTGATAAACATTATGGTGACTCTGCACCTTCGATTAGAACAGTTTATAAGTGGTTTCAAAATTTTCGGAGTGGCCATATGGGCACAAGTGACGCTGAACGTTCTGGACGCCCTGTTGAGGTTACTACTCCAGAAATCATTGATAAAATCCTTGATATGGTGATGGATGACAGAAGAGTGAAGGTGCGTGATATTGCTAGTGCTGTGGGCATCTCGAATGAACGGGTACATAATATTTTGCATCAACATTTGGACATGACAAAGCTATCCGCAAGATGGGTGCCGCGATTGCTCACGCTTGACCAAAAACGAAATCGTGTAAGGACGGTTTGCAGCTGTTCCAGAAGAATCCGCAGGACTTTAAGCGTCGTTTCGTCACTGTGGATGAAACATGGATACATCACTACACTCCTGAGACCAAAGAACAATCTAAACAATGGGTTACCAAGGGGGAATCTGCGCCAAAAAAGGCGAAGACCGTTCCTTCGGCCGGAAAGATTATGGCGACTGTCTTTTGGGATTCGCAAGGAATAATCCTCATCGACTATCTGGAAAAGGGTAAAACTATTACAGGTGCATATTATTCATCGTTATTGGACCGTTTGAAAACCGAGCTACAAGAAAAACGCCCACGATTGGCCCACAAAAAAGTCCTTTTCCATCACGACAACGCACCAGCTCACACCTCAGCAGTTGTGGTCGCAAAATTAATGGAAATAGGGTTCCAACTCGTTTCACATCCCCCCTATTCTCCAGACTTGGCTCCCTCGGACTACTATTTGTTCCCCAATATGAAGAAATGGCTGGCGGGAAAAAGATTTTATTCAAACGAGGAGGTGATTGCAGAAACGAATGGCTATTTTTCAGACTTGGACAAATCCTATTATTCGGAAGGGATCAACAAATTAGAGCAGCGTTGGACGAAGTGTATAAGCCTAAAAGGAGACTATGTTGAAAAATAAAAAAGGTTTACCCCAAAAAATTAAGTAGTTTTTATTTTTGCACGGACTTTTCAAACGACCCTCGTATATTACACTCTTGGCAATAAAATACAATGTTAGCAAACGAAATTAAAAAAATTCCAGCAAATCTAATGAAGATTTTGTATTTTTCCCTTGATTGTGAATCTCTACAACCAAAACTAGGCGACCTAATGTGTATAATACACTCTTGGCATTAAAATAGAATGTTAGAAAACGAAACTAAGGAAATTCCAGCAAATCTAATGAAGATTTTGTATTTTTTCCTGATTTCTGAACTACTACATTCAAAAATAGCCGACCTAATGTGTATAATATACGCTTGGCCTTAAAGAACAATGTTAGAAACAGAAATAATGGAAATTCCAGCAAAACTAATGAAGATTTTGTATTTTCCCCTATTTTCTGAACTACTACATCCAAAACCAGCCGACCTAATGTGTATAATATACGATTGGCATTAAAGTACAATGTTAGAAACAGAAATAATGGAAATTCCAGCAAAACTAATGAAGATTTTGTATTATTCCCTTGTTTGTGAATCTCTACAACCAAAACTAGGCGACCTAATGTGTATAATACACTCTTGGCATTAAAATAGAATGTTAGAAAACGAAACTAAGGAAATTCCAGCAAATCTAATGAAGATTTTGTATTTTTTCCTGATTTCTGAACTACTACATTCAAAAATAGCCGACCTAATGTGTATAATATACGCTTGGCCTTAAAGAACAATGTTAGAAACAGAAATAATGGAAATTCCAGCAAAACTAATGAAGATTTTGTATTTTCCCCTATTTTCTGAACTACTACATCCAAAACCAGCCGACCTAATGTGTATAATATACGATTGGCATTAAAGTACAATGTTAGAAACAGAAATAATGGAAATTCCAGCAAAACTAATGAAGATTTTGTATTATTCCCTTGTTTGTGAATCTCTACAACCAAAACTAGGCGACCTAATGTGTATAATACACTCTAGGCATTAGAATACAATGTTAGAAAACGAAACTAAGGAAATTCCAGCCAATCTAATGAAGATTTTGTATTCCAAACTTCAGTTATTTTCATTTGTATTAAAAATGAATGAACTATAAGGAATAATATACATCCGGTAAAAATTTGAATTCTAAATTTGAAAAAAAAAAAGAGAGAAGCCTTTTCGCAGTTAGGTTTGTCTAATTCGGAAGATATTTAACCTGACTCCATTCACTCTTTCGAATCTTAAAAAGCCTTAGCGCTTATAGTAAAGGTTGTATATCATAAAACTTCATTATGCTATAGTTCCGGTAGACAGGTTTGGGCCCTCGAGGCTGAAAGTTGAGGCAGGTCTCTAGTGCTGTACGCTATTCATCATGCGTTTCGGGCAGTCTCTAATGCTAAACAGTTTATTTACAATGCATAGAAGTCCTTTCTGGGAGTTTTAAAAATGCCCTGGACATATATATAAATAAAAATAAAACAAAAACAAAAAAACTAACTTTTAAAAAAAGGTGACGCCAAGAGTGGTATAGAAGGGGTGCATTGTTTATGACTTGTGGTTGATACGAACAGAATTACAGCAACCGGGTTACACATCTTTATGCATTAGATATAGCCAGCCGTGCAGTACAACTTTACTCCATCTGCTTTAGAACAATCTCTACACTTCCGTTAGTGCAATTATTACAATTCTGATATGGTTGAATTTGATTTTCTGATAATTCACTTGAAATAGTTAATTACAACATGTCATCTATAATAATTGGCTAAAAAAATTGCGTGACCGTCAATGCGAATTCCCCTAAGGATTCTTTCAATTTTTCGCAATATTCTCGAAAACCATTATGGACGATTTCTTTAAATTTAGAATTAAATAGAGAAAAGAATAAATTAATAAAGAATGGAAATATTAGATCAAAATTCAGTCAATTAGCTGAAATCGGCCTCGTAGCAACAGTAGTACGGCTGTTCTTCAGGATATCACACAAGCATTCTTTCTCTTGTCTTTACTATATATTCCCTCAATAATTCAAGAACACTTCATTTTTATTCTCCCTTACGTGGTATTAAATGTCTGGCCATCATCAGGTCGAAGTTTTTATTCAAGTTTTTACGGAAAATGTCCGTTTTGATATTCGTTGAGTCCGGCAGTTGTTTAAATGGGTGTGTTTTCTATTTTTTAAATTTTTTATTCAACATGCCCCACATTACATTGTATTACAAGCAATTTTCAGTTTTTATTGTACTTAATAATGAAAATATTTAGTAATTTAACAAAAAATTCTATAACACATAATTAACTAAATTTAAGTCTAGTTGATTTCCATTCAGAGAGAGTTATAGAGGCAACCAGCAAGAGTCCAAGTGACCAAAACGGGTCAAATACTCTCTAAACTTCTCCATGGCCAGTTACAGTAGTTGGGTTACTTGGCCTTCAACTTCAGCCCGTATGACACACTTGGAAAAGTACTTCCGTCATCTCATTGTTACTTTCAGAGAGGTTACCCAATGTTCCTTCCATTTACTGAAGCTGAGCTCCCACTAATGTTTTGCAAAGAAATTAAAGTGGGTATTACCTGTATCTTTCTTCTAGATTCTGTTTTCCCTGTAACTCTTTTGTGTGCTCTTGTCCAACTGAAGTAAATACAGTTTATTTAATTTTTTGCAATATTTTCAATTGCTCAAGAAACCTGAACGTTATTAGAGTTGGATTTATCAGATTAAGCTGGTTATCTTAAAGAAATCCTTCTGTCCGTGTGTAAGTAAACCACTAAGTGTGAACAAAAATAGCCCAAAAAATAAAAATAGCATGAAGCTGAAATTTTACGATTCGATGTGGACTTTTTTTGGAGATATTCTAAAAAGTGGCTCCAATGATTTTTTGTTAATCTTCATTATAAACGTTATACTCTAATGCTGTATAAAGTTCATTTGAAACATTTTTCGAGGAGAATTTTACTCCGGTAGAGTAAGCAAATCTAATGAAGATTTTGTATTTTTCCCATGTTTTGAAGTCTCTATAACCAAAACTAGGCGACCTAATGTGTATAATACACTCTTGGCATTAAAATAGAATGTTAGAAAACGAAACTAAGGAAATTCCAGCCAATCTAATGAAGATTTTGTATTATTCCCTTGTTTGTGAATCTCTACAACCAAAACTAGGCGACCTAATGTGTATAATACACTCTTGGCATTAAAATAGAATGTTAGAAAACGAAACTAAGGAAATTCCAGCAAATCTAATGAAGATTTTGTATTTTTCCCTTGTTTGTGAATCTCTACAACCAAAACCAGGCGACCTAATGTGTATAATACACTCTTGGCATTAAAATAGAATGTTAGAAAACGAAACTAAGGAAATTCGAGCAAATCTAATGAAGATTTTGTATTTTTCCCTTGTTTGTGAATCTCTACAACCAAAACTAGGCGACCTAATGTGTATAATACACTCTTGGCATTAAAATAGAATGTTAGAAAACGAAACTAAGGAAATTCCAGCAAATCTAATGAAGATTTTGTATTTTTCCCATGTTTTGAAGTCTCTATAACCAAAACTAGGCGACCTAATGTGTATAATACACTCTTGGCATTAAAATAGAATGTTAGAAAACGAAACTAAGGAAATTCCAGCAAATCTAATGAAGATTTTGTATTTTTCCCATGTTTTGAAGTCTCTATAACCAAAACTAGGCGACCTAATGTGTATAATACACTCTTGGCATTAAAATAGAATGTTAGAAAACGAAACTAAGGAAATTCCAGCAAATCTAATGAAGATTTTGTATTTTTCCCATGTTTTGAAGTCTCTATAACCAAAACTAGGCGACCTAATGTGTATAATACACTCTTGGCATTAAAATAGAATGTTAGAAAACGAAACTAAGGAAATTCGAGCAAATCTAATGAAGATTTTGTATTTTTCCCTTGTTTGTGAATCTCTACAACCAAAACTAGGCGACCTAATGTGTATAATACACTCTTGGCATTAAAATAGAATGTTAGAAAACGAAACTAAGGAAATTCCAGCAAATCTAATGAAGATTTTGTATTTTTCCCATGTTTTGAAGTCTCTATAACCAAAACTAGGCGACCTAATGTGTATAATACACTCTTGGCATTAAAATAGAATGTTAGAAAACGAAACTAAGGAAATTCCAGCAAATCTAATGAAGATTTTGTATTTTTCCCATGTTTTGAAGTCTCTATAACCAAAACTAGGCGACCTAATGTGTATAATACACTCTTGGCATTAAAATAGAATGTTAGAAAACGAAACTAAGGATATTCCAGCAAATCTAATGAAGATTTTGTATTTTTTCATGTTTTGAAGTCTCTATAACCAAAACTAGGCGACCTAATGTGTATAATACACTCTTGGCATTAAAATAGAATGTTAGAAAACGAAACTAAGGAAATTCCAGCAAATCTAATGAAGATTTTGTATTTTTCCCATGTTTTGAAGTCTCTATAACCAAAACTAGGCGACCTAATGTGTATAATACACTCTTGGCATTAAAATAGAATGTTAGAAAACGAAACTAAGGAAATTCCAGCAAATCTAATGAAGATTTTGTATTTTTCCCTTGTTTGTGAATCTCTACAACCAAAACTACAACTGGAGGTAGCTGGCTGTCATCAGTACTATTTCAGTACGATGTAAGGTATTACGTCTTAAATATTTATAATGGAAAAAAAAAACTGAAAAGTGACGGCCACAATTTTATTATCTTAGCCTCAAAACTGACTCGAGTGCAATACTTCTGTTTTCAAGAAGGTACTTTGCCAGGTGACGCATACGATACACCGGAAGTCGCTTCTTACTTCCTTTACTTGCAATTTCAAGGGCCAATTTCCTCATATGAGAGGGGAATGTAAGACAAAAAAAAAAATATTTACCTGCGCTTTTACCGGAGCTTCAACTGGTACACACTAGTAATTGATGTAAATGGCCCTAAAACAGGTTGTCTATACCTGATTGATGGAATATGGTTTACCGTTTTATTTTCGTTGTGGTTGTTATAAGAGAGTATAATTTTCTTTGTGCCATCTAATCACCAGCGGCTCGGAGATAAGTGTCCGCAGTCAGATTTACCCAAGGCCGCTGTACAGAGCCTCAATTGAGACAGCCCCGGCAAGTACCACACCGTGGACCGACTTAATCGCACCATATTACCTTTCATTATAGGCGCAGCGAGGGGCGTACCAATTGTTTTGGCTCGATAATTGCAGGAAGTGAACGAAGTGTATAGCTTACCGGCTCCAATTAGAGCAATTTTGGAAAACATAACCTCCATACTATGATATTAAATAAAATAAAAAAACTCCTACTCGTCTCATCCCTACCAAGCCACGTCACATCATGCTGATCAAAAATATACTCTATCCATATCGTACAACTTTGCTAAAAATAAGACAGGGAACCCTAACTTCCCAAGAAGTGAGCAAAATACGTTTCAGATCTGCAGTATACTCGTACTAGGAAATGAAAGCTTGCAGTCTCTAAAACCATGTCAGAAATCTAAGTGCGTCAATAACCGCTTGGCAGTAAATGAACAGCATAAAATTTCCTTCAGTGATTGTTCGGGCGTTTTGTAGCGCTGTTTGCACTGCATCCATCCGCATGTCGCGATTTTCTCGGACAACCAGGCTGCTCTAAGAGCTATTGGTTCTTATCAGGTTAACTCAAGGCTGGTACAGGATTGTCTGGGTGCCCTGACAGAAATTAGTGACCAAAATAAGGTTTTTCTGGTGTGGGTACCCGGTCATTCAGGATGTTCAGATCATAAGGGAAACGAAACTGGCCCGTGAAGGCGCTGCGGGAGACTTCGTTGGCCCGGAGCCTAATTTTGTGGTTTCCAAGTGCCTTAAAAGTGCAGCCATTAGATTATGGGTGCAGAGGAGGTCTCAGGAGTGGTGGTTGGCCACTACTGGGCAGAGACAGGCGATGGAGTTCATTAGGGGCTTGCTCGCCAAAGCTGATTACAGATTTAATCTGTCAAGGCCGTGCGGCTATCAGAAAACATGCTCTGCATGGGTCTGGCTGTTAAAATCTTTGTAGGTTCTTTCAGGTGGAGGAGGAAACGGCACTGCACGTGTTGTGTGTCAGTGTGAGGAGCTTGTCTGGCTAAGAATGTTACTTCTCTGGGAGGAAAAACCAAGGCCCGAGAGCCGCTCTCCAGAATTAAGAGTCTGATTAAACGATCGGGTCTGAAGGGCGAGCTCTAGAGTGGTGGGAGCCACAATAGATGGGTCGCGGTGGCGTAAGCCTTTAACGCCGCCCTACTAAAATCTATCTATCTATCTATCTAAAATTTATCTATCCGCCTGTCGCAATCACCCATCCAGCTGCCATGCTCTCTTTTAAATCACTTGCAAAGACTCCATCACCAGCAATACCCCTGCTTCGATAGATAGACATACACTTTATTTGAAATACAAAATATGTAACGCAAGTAAGGAAGTTGCAATGTTTAAACCTTTTAACTTTTACTTTGTTTATAGACGTTTAGAAATAGGACAAGCAGAATATATGCAGGAGCAAAACTTGCAGCTCATAATGTTGGAGAAGGAACAATTATTTTGTGTTTTGTTGAGGTAATTAAAATTCAGAGATAAATAAGACTTATTTTACACGTTTCTGCAATTTATATACTAAAAACTTGATCGATATTTGTAGAAGATAAGCATGGCGTTGCGCAAGGATTGCATGCGAAAACGTGAAGCTTTCCACAATTTTGTATCTGGCGCCACAATAGCCGAGCGGTTAGAGGCGACGCTCGCAAAGATGTATTGTGTGGTACTGTGTTTGATTCCCGATCTAGATTGAATTTTATTTAATGGTTATATGAGAAATTTGTCGTTAAGTATATTTGCTAGTCGCCTCCATCCACGACCAGTTATTGTTACTTTGAGTTATTGTTCTTCTAATAAATAATTCCCCCTCCACCAAGAGGAAAGTTGTGTTAATTTCCCCAAAAAATTCGTAAATTTTCCAGAATCACAAACATTTGCTGTTTGCTTCTAGTAAGTGGAAATAGAAACGATAAGAATTATTATTATAAGAGAATTGCGGATGTATGGGGAATATCAATTTGTAACTGCAATTGACTTTAAATGAGTTAAGAGTCGACGGGCGGGCCGGTAACGAAGTTAGTGTCCCATCTGTAGCCTGTACATCCGGGGACGTTCAGTGTAGACTTCTCTCTCACTTTTGACAAACAGGGTCGAAGCTCCAAAACTATAATCCGATTCATTTTAGATATGAGTGGAATAATATTGTGCGAACAATAGTTGCAGTTCTCCAACTGGAGTGCAACACTTATAAACAATACTAGGAGGTTATAGTGTCTATCTGCCATTAAGGCAACAACAATTTTATGTCGCTAACAAACATTCGGATAAATTTTTGTTATTTTATCTTAACAAATAAAAAGTACGTAAACGTGGGAATCGAACTGGTGATCACACACTTACAAATCCACTCTTCCTAACCACTACACCAACACCCACTCGTATAAAATAATTAAAAAATTTAAAGTTTATGTATTAGGAGCTATAAGAACAGAAGTAAGTGGATGTTCGTGTTTTATTTAGTTTTCTTGTAAAAGTTATAAGGGAATGTACTTCAATGTCTAAATGTTGGGATTAGGCTTGCAGAAAGACTCTATACTAGGAGGCCTTAATCTAAGACAAGAACGGTGGGATTGCTGTAATTGTAACGGCCCGTAGACTCCGGTAGGTTGTTGAGGTTGTGGAAACCTGTAGGATAGTGATGTTGCTCACCTGGAGTGGCCAGTAATTGCCTGGGAACGTCAGTCGCTCACGTACCGACAATTGCTGCCGCATGGTCGGTAGTTCTATGGGAGAGATTCCCGTCCGACTACCCACCAATCATCTTCCCCACCATACACACACACTGGTCCATTGCCAATATCCTCATCGCAGCTACAACTTGTAAACAACCATTACGCTACTGTTACAAATCGCGTAAAATATATATATATATATTTTTTTTTTAAATTCAAATATTATTACAGAAGTGATACATCTATGCATACCAACATTAGATGCATGCTTATGCTTTTCAATTTTACTTATAAGTAAATATCAGTGGAAAGCTTTGTGGAGATCATTACTTGGCACACCAGAAGTCATCTGGTAATCTCTAATTAGCAGCACCTTTTTCTTCTTAGACCTTTCTTGAAAAGATCGCTACCCTATCTAGGGCATCCCTGGTATAATAATTAGGGATGGCAATACAGGGGAAGGATTAGTTGGCACCAGGTTCCCACTTCTTCTCTTAAAAATTCCCTAGAGAACCTTTAGAAGTCTTATTTCATCACACTGGAGGTGCTGCAGCGAGTAAACTCACGTGGCATCAATGGTGGGTAGGATATATCTAATAAAATCCGGTCAAAAAATAAATAAATTAATTAATTAATAATAATAGTATTAATACTTATTAATAATAATAATAGCAGTAATAATAATAATAATAATAGTAGTAGTAGTAGTAATAATAATAGGTAATAATAGTAATAATAATAATAATAATAATACCCTGAATGTAGAAAAGACCAAAGCAATGGTTATTGGCTCCAACCCACTCCTTAAATCATTGGCTCCTCTTCCTAATCGTTTCCTTTATAATATCCCAATAAAATATTGTTCTTCTGTGAAAAACCTTGGTATCACTTTTGATCAAAACCTATCCTGGAAAAACCATGTTTCCCAAATCTCTGGTCGTTCCATCCATATCCTTAAGCAGTTTAATAGTTCCCGTCACCTTTTTCCAATTAAAACCCGGCAACTCCTAGTTTCCTCTCTTATTTTCCCCCATTTCCACTATGGTTGCTTAGTGTTTGGCCCGGTCTTTCTGGTGGCATTGAAGCTAAGCTCAAGCGCCTCATAAACTTCTTCATAAGATTTATTTTCAGCATTTCCAGAGACTCTCGCATTTCGCACTGCTACGATGAGTTGAAGTGGCTTTTTCCTGTCTATCGCCGCCAATATTTTTGTGACTCCTTTCCTTTTTCAAGCCATCCAGTCTCAAAGGCCTTCCTATATTTTCCAACTCGTCAAGTTCAAATCCTCGATTCATTCTCGTAATACTAGTTCTCTGATCTCTATATTCCCTCACACCGTACCTCATCCTTTGACAAGTCCTTCCTAATACGTGCTACCTCTCTCTGGAACTCCTTGCCTTCATCTGTCCGCCATGCTCCTACCCTATCTATCTTTAAATCCCGTCTATTCAGTTACCTCCTTTCTATTCAGCTTCCTCCGAAATTCTAATTGTTTTAATTTATTTCCTTAATTTCTGCTGTTATTTTTATTTTCACTTTTTGTAAATACTTATTTATTTATTTTCTTTTAATCGCAGGCCAAACTATTAAGGTCTCTATTTGTACCTGTGTTTATTCTTAGTGGACAATTGTCCCAGAATAATACATTTCTTTTCTATTCTATTCTATTCTAATAATACTTTTTTTATATCGTATATATAATAAATTTTATCGTATAAGTAAATATGATGACTGAATTTGATGAACTGGTGCGGGAGAAGAGCAGGAGGAGAGAAGCTACCCAGCGGTAGAACTCTCTATCTAATAATAATAATAATAATAATAATGAGAGACAGAAAACAAAAATATCTGATAGCCTGACGCCATTTTTTACCATAATCACACTTGATGTTATTTAAGATCCTTTCTGGCCAAGATTTGTGATGGGCCCTACATTGTCAGACAAGTCCTACAGGTCAATCTACCTAAACAAAAAAACTCTTTAAACATTTAAGAACTTCGCAAAATTGAATTTCTAGAAAAATTTGTCAAAAAAAATAAATAAACTGCAGGTTTACTTCTGCGTAATTAATATCATACGCTTAGGTTCCTATTTTTTGTATTGAACTGGAATGTGGAAAAAAAAATATATATATGCGGGTAAATAAAGGATGTTGTCAAGTTGTCTCAAATGATTGTTGAAGACTAGTTCTAACTATTGCCCATTGACTGCATTGGTGTTTACTTTGCTGGTAACACAACTCAATTAACACTTATTCTTTAATTGGGAATTTATTAATAATGGAAACCACTAGACTTAAGATGTGTGTTTGAAAATATCAAAGGTAATATTATTGCTTCCAATACTATGGTTTCTTTCTGCGGAAATCCGACAATCTAAGATGTTGACGATTTTCGCAAAAATCGTTCCAACGATTTCCCTTCAATTTAGCATACTATTTCCTCGCACAGTCGCCTTTTATTGACGTATTTTCCTATGAAAGTTTTTATTATTTATTTAAAGAGGTTCGCAAAGAAGAAATACACTACATAAGCCACTTTGGTATCATTGAAGAATTCACTACCTATAGTACATCGTCGAGACCCCCCCAAAAGGCACATCTACATAAAATTCCGAATCGAATGACACCTCATTCATGAAAATCGATTCACGCGTTTGGGTGCTACGTTGTTGACAAAAAAGGTAACAACAAGAAGAAGAAGAACAAGAAGACCAATTTTTGAAAATGCTGTTTTTGACCAGTTTTGGAATAGTTTTTCTCGAAATCAATTATATCTGTGTTGTTGCAACAAAATTGAAGTTATAAAGGAGGATTTGCCCTATATTTTAAAGAAAATTTGGTAATTTTATCTTATATAGAAAAAGAGAAAAAAATTGTCAAAGTTAGGTGTTTTTCAACGATACGCTTTTTCATGCAGTTTCTGACGATTAACCCTTACACAACTGTCCTACCGGACAGTTTTAATTTAAGTATCATTAAAAATCATTGATAGAACTCCAAATTTGAAGAAAACTGGTTTTAGGAATTGCGCGAATTTAAAGGATTACTTTCTGATTATTTTGAAAAATTTCTCAAGCGGGCTTTACCGTCCAATTAATTAGGTGACGTGGACAGAGGGCTAACACATACTTTACTACAAAAGTTCTTAACGTTAAAACATTAAATAAAATCCAAGGCCTCTAGACCGGGGAATCGAACCCATGATCACAATACTTCTAAAAGCTTAGCGGGCCACACCTTTAACCCGCTCGGCTACAGTGATACCTTGAAATTTTCTGGACAATGGTTGATACAAATTTCATTAAACTTAATGGGCTAACTCCTTGTGTTAAAACATTCTAAAGATTCTCAAACATTAGAGTACACACAATCAAGAGAAACACGAACACTATATATGTTGGCTAAATAATATATTGATTGCTCAATCAGGATAAATAAAAATAGAATGAAGTATTTTATGAGCAATTTCCATTTTCCCTTCAACTGCTTTCATTCTCTACAGGACACCACATATCATAGAGATGGTTACAAGTTGATTCTCCAAAAGCTTGAAGAAGCTTTTCTGATTTAAGGATCTTTTTTAACATAAAAAGTGCAAGTCATTTAATTTATCTACATTTTCAAATGTGCAGCAAATAGTTTAGATTATTTTTAGAGTTTTATAAAGTTTCCAAAATATTTTGACAAATAAACGCTTCTATAATTTCTATACTGGGGACCAATTAAATTATTAGTATAATGATATGTATATCTGCGTGTTATTTTTACCTTCCTTTACTTTACCCTTACAGGAAGCAATTCTGCTTTATTCCATTTATAAAATAATTGTTTTCTTTCTTCCTCATTAATGAAGGTTTTTGCATTATTCTAATCCTATTTCTATAAGAACTAGTTTTGGAGAGTTTCCTTCTTACTTTATAATTGAATAACCACTTAATTTCCTGTGAAGGACTACCAAGCCGCATATACTTTTGTTTTTGTAATTTAAATTGTAAAGAACAGTATATTGATATCATTATATTATTATACTTCCAAGCGAATCGACTTTGACCAAAACCTTATTGTTGCCACCTAAATTTGAACCAAGTAGGGGCGCCATATCATTGATTTATACCGCTAATTTTACTTCATAAGGTACTAGATTTTACTATGACAGTAATATTTTATTGTAACAATGTGTAATAAAAAAGTACAAACATCTTTTCGGTACAAATTCCGAGTTGAAAAAAAATTCAGTTACCTAAACTTCTGTAAGAGCAAGTCATATATGAGAGTCTCATCTTAATATCTATATTTATTTTTTTTAATACCTTGCACTAGGAAATAAGGAGAACATTTGTCTGGCCGTTTTGAATTTCTGAGCAGTTTATATTGACAACACTATCAGATTGTTTGACCAGCGTGGTATAGAGGGTAGAGAGGTAAACAAAAGCAGACACTGTATCGCCAGAACATTATACATTATAAGCGGCCCGAGTACAAGGGCGTATCCCTAGCTAGGGGAGATATGGATATAGGGCCCTCTAGGAGACATTGTTGATTATGTAGATGAACTATTTGTGAAAGATTTAGTTTGTGTGTGTGTGTGTGTGTGGACGGGTGTGTATGTAAACATTGTGCCAAGAGTGTCCCATGAGGAGTACTAGTTCCGCCAAGACTTAAAAACCCTATATCTATCTGGGTGCACGCAGACTGGGAAAATACCCAATAGGCTATTGTAAAGTTGATGGATTCGGTGATCGGCTCGGGCAACAGATGGTAAAGCCCCGAGGATGCTGGCAAACATTAACCACATGGGACTCTGGATCTAGTATGCCTTGATTCATTCTACACTAACACTAATGTCTCTAGTAAACTATCCATATTACAGCAACTAGACTGTTGACAAATTATTCAAAATGGGTCCTATTACTTCTTATAAAACTAATTTTACTTATAACATCTCATTTATGGCTTTAAAATTACAATTATTTTAAAACCATTGTATCCAAAAGTGTTTTTGTTTTGTTCTTCATTTAATTAAAGTAACGCCTATTGTTTCAGGTGGGCTTTCCATCCAACTACCAAAAGTTACTTATAACTTCTCATTTATAGTTTTAAAATTACAATTATTTTAAAACCATTGTATCCAAAAGTGTTTTTGTTTTGTTCTTCATTTAATTAAAGTAACGCCTATTGTTTCAGGTGGGCTTTACATCCAACTACCAAAAGTTACTTATAACTTCTCATTTATGGTTTTAAAATTACAATTATTTTAAAACCATTGTATCCAAAAGTGTTTTTGTTTTGTTCTTCATTTAATTAAAGTAACGCCTATTGTTTCAGGTGGGCTTTACATCCAAAAGAGTCATGGACAGAGCTAACACCTACTTTACTACAAATTTCTCATATATAACATGAAATAAAATCCAAGGCCCTAGTCCTTCTATAAGCTTAGCGGGCCTCGCCCTCTAACCCGCTCGGCTACCGTGATAACTTTGAATGCGTATAATATGTAATGTGACGCCTTATTAGTTCAGACTGACCTTATGTTCATCGGTGTCGTAAACGGAGGCTGGCTGTTGAAATAATTTAATTAATTTTCTCATTCTGAACTCTAGTCCAAATACTCTAGCCCCAAAACAGAAATTCTTAGTAAGTTCAATTTTTTTTTTTTTTTTCAATAGAATATCGCTTTGAGACCTGGTTGTGTTTTTGAGGTGAAAATTTTTGAACAGAAGTGATACATTACAAAGTCCTTTTTGAAAGATTTTTTTTAAAAACTCAATATGCACACATGTAGATCTAAAAATTAATTTGATGATAATAAATTGAATAAAATCAATGGTTGTAATTCAAGCCATTTTGAAAAAACGGCTAACCGATATTGAGACTTCGGCAGTTTCTCTTATAGATTTGCGACAATTTCCTTTAAAGATGAAGGCTTTATTATACTGTTACCAAGCTGTGTTTAGAGGTTACCCGAGAAAAGACTATATTGTTGTGTTTACTTCTAGTAAATCTGTTGAGAGAAGTTTGGAAGGCGACCCATTTGATGGAGCGGGTGTGGCGTGCAGCCAGTTGTGTCAGAGCGCTATCTGCCGGCGACACGCGCCCCATATCAGCTTTGCTAACGCCGGCACGTTGTTCAGATATGGGCCTGATAGGGCTCGCCCCCTCCGCTAGTCACCCCAAACTTGATCAGTGTTGCCGCCCGTCCGCACAGATATGGTTTAGCATTACTCACTCTTAAGCATTATCTTTTAAAACAGTCTACCACTAACTCACTCACTCAAAGCGCAAAGTCTTTCGCCATACATCCAACAACGGCAATCTTTTTTTAAGTTATAAAACTTTGGTGGGTCAAAGAAGTAAAGCTACGTGTAAACCAAATGAACTATAACCTATAACAATAGCAAGAACAGTAATTCCAGTTCTTTTGGTATAAAAAGTATCTCTCTAGTTGTTCTTAGAAAGTTCTCTTGCTACGCATGCTCTTTCAAACACACCGTTAACGATTAAAAAACATTTTTCTGTTCAGTTTAGTCCCAGCCCTCTATAACCTCCTTAAAAACCAATTTTCGCAAGAAAATATTGGAAATGAAACCTATTGATCGACGAGTAAGAAACAGATATTCGTTTAGTGAAATAGAAGAATCAGTGAGAGTTCATTCTCACTCATCAGAACCAGTGTCTTTTACGGCTGCTGAAAAGTTTATTTATTAGTTGATGTTTTGAAAGTTAGCCGGTGTTGTGTTCTGTGAGTACTTACTACAAATTTTGTGGGTTTTCATTTAATTAATGTCAACTAAGACACACTAATGGTTTTCATTAAACAAAAACAAAAAACCACCAATATAAGTGAGTATTTAAAGTTGGACCTGAAGTCAGAGGATACTTATAACCTACTGTTCTACAGACTAAATAAGAAGTTTTGTGTAGAAATACAAATAGTGAAAGAGCCGAGAATTGATAGCTTCAGGCTAAGTTTTGTACGTATTATTATCCGGTAGCCGGACACCGAATAATCATATGTCTTTTAGGCCCTAATTGGAGCTAATATATCGCGGTCTTAGGTACTTGTTAAGTTGTTGTACAGTTGCCTCAAGGTAAACAGACGGAAGTTTACTGGTGGTTTCGCTTTACTAGTTCTTCCTTCTTGTCTACCTGACCCCCCAATACAACCTTTAGTACCCTTTTGCCTCTTCAACGGCACCATAACAAATAACTTTTTTTTTTTTACTTTTTGGTATGTGTGTGTTTTTGTATTTATTAGGGAAAATGATTAAAAAACTGCCTCAGGTATACGGCCTAAAAATGCTCTTTCACCTGTCTCATCTCAAAACCTCAACAATATTTATTAGTTCCAAACAAGACCGGCAAGGTGCCTAAACTCTATACTTCCCGTATGCAAATTAACTAACATCAGAATATGTATAAACATAATAATAAATTAACTGACCCAGCTAATTATTAATTCGTTACAACATTAAATTTTTTTCTTCTTCTTCTAATAGTAACTTTTTATTTTAGAACACAAATTTATAAAATGCCTATCACATTGTTTACCAATTCTACATTTTTCAATAATAGCAAAACAAAGGTGTTTGTTTATACATTGAATTGAAGTAATAAGGGACTTGAAATCATTCAAAAAGGATCAGAGAAGAATGGAGATGTCACCTGCCCCAGGATGGGACAGAAGTGAGGACACTTTGGCGGCGAAGGCTCCGCGACCATCTACGGAGATACTTTTTTTTTAGTTGAAGATATAAATTGGCTTTTTTTATTTTATTTATTAGCTACAACATGTAAATGTATTGTAAATTGAGTTAGGCATAGATTGTTTGCTGAATCCTGATGGATTCACCACAATTGGAGAGGCATGTTGAGAAGGGTCAGCCCACGCTGGAACTCTCTGGAGGTTATATGGAAGGTTAAGATTGTGATAAAAGGTCGCGGGGCCGACGTCGTTTCAGGCATATTGGAGGACTGTCGGGATTGGCTGTTATGGATAAGGCTTTTGCTGTTGGATTAGGAAGTCTGGTTAGGCTATTTTGGAAATTAAGGAAGCCGAGAATGTGTTAAGGTCATTGACAAAAAGGGATATTGAGGTCTTGTATGGAGGGTCCAATTGGATACATAATAAGGAGCGTTTGACGATATGCCGAAAGACTTTAGGATTAGAAAGGATTGGATTCTTTGGATGTTGGATGGTTTCGCGGAGCCCCATAGCTCAGCTCCGCAGGTGCAGATGGGTCTTAGTAGTGTCTTGTGTAGAGTCAGTTTGTTCATGGCTGATCTCCACCCTAGCAGTCTTCGTAGTTGTCCTTTTTTATCTTAAAAAAAAATTTTCAAGTTAATTTACTTGATAAAAATTAAACTTATACTCAAAGAAAATAAATAAAAATGGTCTATATCATTGTATAGAATGCTATTACAAATTTAAATAACTATATAAATTGTAAATTACGTAAAAGGTGATTAGCTGTTCTGATGCGTTTCTAAAATAAATGACAAATTTTTGTAAAATGAGGTAGGAAAATCGAAGTAAAAAGAGACTAAAACCTGTTTTACCAATCCTGATTGGTTTTCCTTACAAATGTTTTAAAAATTTTGAAAACAGTATTACAAAAAGTACAAGCTAGAACTAGATAGTTAAAACCATAATCCATAACTTTTTGGTGTCCTCAACGAACTGCTAGTGTCCTCAACTTCAGTTTAATGTGTAATATTAAGGGACATTAAACCTGTGAAGCTAATATTATATTGTGGTACTGGGTTCGATTCCCGGTCTTAGGCGTTGGAGTTTATTTAATGGTTAATAAAAGAAATTTACAGTAAAGTATGTTTGCTAGTCGCTTCCGTCCACTGACACCTAATTTGGTTGTTGGACGTAAAGCCCGCCTGAAAAAAATAGGTGATTACTTTACTTTACTTTTTACTTAAGGGACTTTAAAAATCTATTGAAACTAGAATTTGAAATGAAAAAAGGGAATAAGATAACCGCCATCACATCTTTAAAGAAGAGGTCTCTTACACTTGGAATATCCTTGGTATAGCTGTACACAGATTGGATATTACCGGGCGATATCTGTGTTCGCCGGGTATGATGAATGGATAGTATTATTTCATTTGGAGTTGTGCACGGAAGTTGGTCAGAGAGGCCGTGCAGCTGAGATAGTTCGGTAGATGCCGAAGGAACACCAGTCACGACCGACCGTGCATTGGCGGCTCCAGCCAGAGGTCAACACGTGCCCCAGCAAATCTCCTTCCTGCTGCCAGATCGGCTCACTCGCACAGCCCTTCCATCAAAACCATAGCCTTTTAAAAAAGTTAAAAAAAAATATATATATATATAACCTGACTCACACATGTATTTATTTATAGGGACTGAAATTTGTTCTAAAGAGTCACTTTTGGGGAGTTCGCAGAGAAACTAATTATTTTTTCTCCCAATTTTGGAAATTTTGTACATGCATCTGTTCAGCATGGTTTTATCAAATTTAATGTAATTTTCTAGCTATTACCTAAAGAATTTCAATTCAACTTGGATAAACAAAGGGTTAGTGCCTATCAATGTTTTAGAAAACATTGATTGTTGTAGGGTTTCAAAGGAGCTGTGCGTCCTCATTAATAATAAAATGGATATGTCAAATACATTTTTACTAAACATTCTAAAATGTTAACAGCGGTGCTTACGTCCACGACACCTAATCGATAATTTGACGTTAAGCCACACCTGGGAAAATAGGCGATTACACTAATTCTGCCTCGGCGTAGCTTTGGACAACAAATTAACCTTCTCTACTCAAGTTCAGGACAAAGGACAATTCCAGTAAACTGGACTACAAGACTATCTTTCCCTTTACTCACACGAGACTCGAAGAGTTATTGTACAGAACAAACTCCTCCTCTACAAAGTGGTCATCAGGCCGATGTTATACTCTACGCCTGCGCCTAATCTACGAGTATAGTAGTAACATCAAGAAACTACAGGATAATTCACAATAAATTCCTCAGACTTAGCGCTCGACGTACTGAAGTCGACTAACTCCATGAGACTGCATTCCTTAATCCCCGTACACTCCTTTATCCAAAACCTGCTGCTGAAACTTCTTTCCACTCTAGACTGTTATCCTAACCAATTCTGCGGCAACATAGCCTCATAAGATCCTTCCATTCGCTACATTCATAAAATAATAAAACATATCCTTGACTAACTTTTTCCTCTGGTTGCAAGTTTTACTGTATTTTTCCCCCCCTGCAAACGATGTTGTTGGCCCATCCTAAGTTTAAGTCACCAGACGTCCTCGTTTCCTGGGGGTCAGTCCCCGAATTCGTATTTCTGTTCCCCAATTGAAAAGTATCCCCGGAATGTCCCCTTTTAACTATCATTACTAACTTTTCTATGACTTGTTAAGAATTTGCTACAAAACTTAGTTCAAGTGATGACATATTACAAAAAATACATTCATCACAGAAATTCTTGTGTCTTTAATTGTGTCAGAACAAGAATATTATGTTGTTCATTATTTTTGGTGACTGATTCATAGTTTCAATAGAAGAAAAAATAATTGCCAGTTTTCAGTCGAGATACTACATTTATTCTGCCGAGCTTTCGACCTAGGGACTAGGTCATCTTCAGGGCTAGTTTACAAAAGTAATATTTTACATTACAGGGTTTGTGTGTCTTCTGTCTTGTCTGTTCGGCAGAATAAATGTATCACGACTGAAACGGCAATTATTTTTTCATCCTATTGAAGAATATTATGTTTTGTCAAGTATTAATAATGATATTTATAGTGTATAATAAATAGTAGTATTGAATTTACTTTGAGAAACTCAACTCTCATCAGTGGACGACAACAGTAACGATAAGATCATCTCTGTACACGGAGCTGCCAGGTGTCCCCGGATTTCAGGTAAAAAATCTGATAACCTTAACCTAAGCTGTAAAATATTGGTAAGCGTAATGACTCAAATTCGGAGTATGGATCAAATTTGTTGCCTAAAAAAGCCGTGCAAGTGTTTACAGCAAGAATTTTTACTGATTTTGGGATTTCTTTCATAATTTTCCGATTTGTTTTGTTTACGTTTTACTGTAGTTGTATAATTTGCTTCGAAAAGCACCACACGCAGCACCCGCAGTGAGTAGGGAAGACCCAATGGGTTAGTGAATCACGTGATAAACATACGGGCTGGGCCAAAGTCTAGGCAAGGCAAGCACAGATAAGCTAGTACGGACATGAACAGACAGTTCTGTCAGTATGCGGCTGTCAGCGGATGGCCAGGTTCAGGACTTCGTATCGCGTGAGCCCTTCTCTAGCACAGATCTGACAGCCGACCTGTCACCTTCAATGTCATACTCCTCTCCCTCCGAAGAACAAAAAAAACAAAAAAACAAGTCAAAGCTTGCCCCTACACCATGCAGAACAATGTACAGAAACACCCTCTTCTGCTACCTACAGACGTGCACGAATGCTCACAACACAGACGGACGCACGCGCCCTTTAGCCATTACCTGTGTCAAAAGTTTACAACTTGTGCCCCTATACTGGACAGGGGGAGGAGAAGCCGTTGCTTGAATTTTAAAAGCACCCTAACCTCCGATTTTCCCTTTGAACTTGGCACCCTCCTTCTATCAATATCAAGCACTGGGGACTTCTCTCCTCTTTTACAGGCTGCAAGTCCAAGTCAGGCCACAAAGTATGGACTTTAAAGAAAGTCCTATGTGACGACTAAACGATTATTTTTTTTGCCTTCTCAGTTCAGTCGATGTTTCAAGAGAATTTTGTGTTGTTTTTGTTTTAAAAAATAAAACAGTTTTCTCAAAAACAACTCCAACCATCAAGAGGAGTAAGAACTCCTCATAAGAGAAGTTATTTGGAACGTACAGATTTTCAATTTCAAGTTTTAACCTAAAATTTCCGTTTTAAGGCCCTCTGATTACGTAAAAATGATTATTATGAAGTGATTTCTGTACCCATCGATAAGAAAGATAATTCGCAGAAAGATCAAAGATTTGATCTTTTTGTCTAGATCATCCCATATAATTGGGCAAATGAAATGAGAGAATTACTTATCAAATTAGATCAAAACTACACATAGGAGAATCAAAATTTAACAATAATTAAGTATAATATGAATCATTTAGTAGAAACTATGAAAAATCACTTTTTAAATTTATATGTGGAGTCCGCTATTAATTCATTTAATTATTTTTATAGAAATGTAAGTATAATATTTGATCTAGGTAAGGACTATACTAGATTCCTTTCATTTCATCAAGATCAAAGTTATAGCTCAAATCAGGTTAGCCAGTTCCAAATTCTCGACAAGAATTTATTTAAATAAGGTTAAATATATTTTTGTTGTAGATTGTATTTGTAGCAAATTGCGACAACCTGAATCTGTTACTCATTTTGTTATTGGGTTGCCCCAGTTTTCTTTGCTATAGGAAATTATATTTATTGAAATAGTTGTTTACTTACTACTGATTCTATTTCAAAAGGCCGAAGATATTTACTTATATGTTCTTAAATCATTAAAATTGAGAGATTTTTCTTACAAATTAGGTTACAATTATATTATTCTTTCATTTGTATTTGTTCTTTTCTTATATGTGAAATCTCTTTTGTGTAAAATGAGTACTCCTAACTCTTTGCTATTTTGTATTTCTAAAAGCAATAAACTAGATCCCGCCAGGGCACGGATCCTGTTACAAATTTTATTTAATTTGAAGCTAATTTCCTGATTGTTATTTCAATTTCCTTGAAGTTCTCGTAAAACAACACCAGCTGATTTAGTCTTTAATTTTTCGTAGTTCGAAACTTCTTTTATAGGGAATTCTAGGACAGTTTTGGGAGAAAAAGATGGAAAGGCTTTTCTTATTCCCAATTTTTCTAAATTATATGGTAAAACAATGTACATAATAATAGTTTGTATGAAATTATAAGTATAAATATAATTTATTTGTTCTTAGGGTATTTCCCTATACAAATGGAGCATTGGTACAGATAAAAAACTAAATACAAAATAAACAAAATAATATACAAAATAAAAGACAACTAAAAGAACTAAAATTTATAAAGAAAAATAACAAAATGCTCTTTAATTTTCAATATTAACAATGAATTCTCTAATTTTTAAAGCAGATACCACAAAGTAATACAAGTTATTAAATTTAGTGAGACTGTCTATAACTAATAAATTAAGTAAATTTTCTTCGTTTTCGTGCTCAACTTTAATAAATTCTGATAATTATTCGTCCCTGGCAGATCTAAATCATGGAAATACCAACAGGAAGTGATATAAAGTGTCTGGGGCACCTAAATTGCAGCAGATACAGTGATTGTCCACATTGAATCTGAAAAGACTGCCTTTAAAGATCACAAGACAATTATCAGGATGCCCTAGCCTCAGTTGACTTAGTTACAATCCTTTGCTTTAAAATACTACCTCTATATTCTAAATAACATTCTCTTTTACCCAAGTTACTGACTTCCCTATTTAAAGGATGAAAACTAGAATTTAAAGCAGAAGATATGTCAACTGAGAGATTTTGGTTTCTTAATTTTTCCAAAATATTAGAAATTTCTTTAGCCTGACAGGAGTTACTACCAGGTTCAAGAAAATGTTGAGCACCAAAACGGGTCAAATTATATTTCAACTGGGAGTACCAATTGTATTTGAAATTATTACTTGGGTTACGATCTAAAGAAATTAACAGGTTTGTCCATGGGACATATTTTTCTGTCCCATCCCATGGCAATTTATGCCTGTCCCATCCCATCCCATCCCACGGGATTCCCATTATAATATTAATATGGAATACAGTTCAAATAAAATTATTAAATTTATGAAAGTTTACGTTTAGTGTCCACTAAATAGGACTACATGTACAAAGAGACATGCAAAACGACTAAATTTATTAACTTTAACACTCAAAAGTATAATCTAAGTATGACAATTCAGTGACTCTCATTAAATTGGGAAGACCTAGACAGAGCCTTTAAAAAACCTCTTCATACATTTCTTTGGCAATCTTTTGTCATCCATCTGAAAAACCCTGGACCACCAGTTTAAGTTTGTATAAAATTAAAAATCGCTTTATTTTACTAATATTTAATTATTAATCCTCACTCAGTTCCAGATTTATTTATTTTATTTATTTGGCATCTACATGATAAATGTTCAAGAATATATGGTAGATGTTCATTACGGCAAAGTAACAGTCAGTCAACGAATTCTCTTGTTTTATTGTAAACATTTCATGAAAATTTATTTAATGGGAAAAAGTTTTTGGAAGGTCACGTTTCTTCAAAAGCGAAAACTATAGTGAAACCAGATGATTTTGTATTTAGTAAAAACTAATTCGAAATTATGTAAAACATTTATGCGAGTAAGAGAAGACCCATTTTTTTTGTTTTCAGCGGACATCAATACTCAGTTTAGAAAATTATTAGACGATTGCACAGCTTCTTCTTACTAAGAGTAAGGGGAATGTAAGAATACTATATAGATAGCAACCCTTATAACATACAATAAACTGGATGAATAAAAGAGAAATTTTTATTTCTCTGTTGAGTTTACATGTGAGACAAATACATGCGGTGGGAGGCATGTAGAAGGGATATTGGGAGCTGTTGTTATTGCAAGCCGTGTGTTTGGACAGCAGACTCATTCAGTTTCGCTCTGACGCCCTGGAGGTGCAACACGGAGGGTGCAAGCTGTCTAGCCCCCAGGACTGCATCAACAAACTGCGCAAACAATGCTCTCGCAGACAATGAAACCCACAACCCAACATGATTATTGCGCTATCCAATTAACCATTACCAATTAAACATGTCAATTTCTAGTTTCTTTTTTTTCTTTTTCTTTTTTTAAATAATTAACTCTGCGTTTTATATTTTACAAAGTAGCGAATAATGATAAAAGCTTTTATCATTTTTGTGGAATTATCGCTGATACAAAGAGTAGAATTAATATCACCGACACAAAGAGATATTTATCGGATACTAGTTGTTCAATGGTAGGTCAGACAAGTTCAACGAGGCAAATCTAGGGCGTGGTCCCTTTGCTAAGCAGAGGATATGCCAAGGAGATTTTAAAATGAAACCTCCACACAGAAGTATTGATAAGCACGATTAGACAAGATAGATCATGTACCGCATGGTATAATGATTGTAGTAATTATAAAATCTTTTGATGATAGGAGAGTATCTCTTTCACTTGTCCATAGTGATTGTATTCTGAACATTCCGTAGAATTCTTTTGTTCCATTTTTGTCGGCTACTAGCGTCCACAGTTAGTTAGTTGTTGTACGTTGCTACCTAAGAAAAAAGTTCCCCCTTCGATCTATCTAAAGGACTTCTTTTACTCTATTTCTTTTTCCTTTATTATTTAATTCGCAACTGCGTAATACATGACAAACGTATAAGTAAATCATGATTGTGAACTAGAAAAAAATAAAATAAAGTAATAAGTAAAGTAAAAACAAGAGGCGCCACGGTAGCCGAGCGGGTTAAGAGGCGAGACCTGCAAAGCTAATATGCATTGTAGTACTGGGTTCGATTCCCGGTTTTGGCCTTGGATTTTATTTAATGGTTAAATGAGAAATAGTAAAAGTACGTTTGCTATTCGCCTCCGTCCACGACACCTTAAATGGTAGTTGGACGTTAAACCCCGCCTGAAGTAATGTAAAAACAAAATAAAATAATAAATAAATAAAATAAAATAACCCGCTCGGCTACCGTGGCGCCTCGCTATACGAGTATCTTTGTGACAAAACCACAGCCCGGAAATTAAGGTAGGAATTTGGGCTTCCGACAAGTATTGCCTTAATTGGAGTTTCTTATTATTATTATTATTAACTTTGCGTTTATGGTCAACTCTGTGTACATCTTCCACTTCGATTTCACATATAGCACAGTGAAGATCAACTATTTGGTTTTCAGGAGTTACGAAACATTACATAATTAACTGTAAACCAGTTTATCGATGAAATTTCGATTCGGAAAATTACTCACTTACTGCTGTGAGAGTAAGAAGGTTTCTTGTAGCCGTTTAGGTTGGAAACTCCTTTATCGCTTTGGTCTAGAACTTGTTCCATTCGGGGGATACCCTACTGTAATCTTGGAAGGCTATCTGTTTTTTTAAAACGTGCAAGAATCCGGGCCTACTTGGCTGTATATGTAGAAAGATGGGAGACGAAATAGGATGGGTCTTACACTGAAGGTGGAGTAGCTATAGAAGTAAAACAAAAACTAGCCGGGGCCAATTAAAGACGCTCGGAGTGCATCCAGCCACCGTACAGGGGCGTGTCCCAGTGGACTCCTTGCCCCGCCTGGCCTTGCTCTTGCTGTAGAACAAAACCTGTGCACACAAACACAGCCACAATACAACAATTACAGGCCTCCGAACCACATAAATAACTGAGGGCTATAACATGATGCTGCGGCTGCAATTAGCTAGCCCGGGGCTGAAGAGGGGCTCGAGGCTTCCTTGGTAGTCGTGGGAGTGGACGATCTAAGCTCGCACGGCTACATCTCTCTAACATTCCATTACACTATCCGCATACTCTACACATAATCAATGCTATTATTTCTCTTATCATTATTATTATTACTTTCTTATACTACTGATACAAGCAACTATGCTATCGTACCCAATTTTTGGTGTGAGTTCCACGCACTTCCTTCAAATTTCGAATTTTCTCTAAATACTATTTGATTTATTTGTGAATGGTTTTCGCTAAAAAAAAAAGTTAACAATCTTTTGTTAGTTAGTAAAAAGATGAATTCTAAATTTGTTAACAGGCTTAAGAGGTTAAGGAATAAATTGTCTAATCCAAAGAAATTTTTTGAAGAAAGAAAGTTTTAAAATTTGATGACCACTTTGATCTATACAGTGCCGTGGAATTTCAGCACATCCTCTTTCAATAGCTACCTTCAAATTCATTTACGCTGGCAGGTTTTTTTGTATCGTATACGTTATTCTTAAGAATCATAAATTTAATAAGAATAACAATAAGTCAGTTCAGTAACTTTTGATTGATTACTTGATTAGTTAAAATGGTATTGTTGGATTCCATGATAGAAACTATATTTAATCTCAAATTTGTTCCTTCTTAAATTTTACGTTGTTTTTGAGTTTTGGTGGGATAGAATTAGAATTAGAAAAGGGACGGGACTTAAACCCCACAAGAGGCACAAGAGGTTTACTGTGCCATCCCCTTTTTTGGATCTAGTAGACGAAACCTCCCCCTACTAAAGAGTTTGAGGACTTTCCCTACTAGTTCTTTTTGCGCTACTATCTCCTTTAGTCTCAAAGAGCGAAAGGTTTCATCGAACAACAAGTGAGATGCCGTTTCCTTCTCTTGCTGAAACAATCTGCACAACAATTCAGATCTAATAAGCCCTCACCTTGTACAGATGCTTCTTGAACCTACCGTGCCCAGTGAATAGGTCTGTAATCAGAGTAATCTCATTCCTACCCAAACACAGATTCACTTTGGCTCTTTGTTTACACAGCCAAGGCATCATAGTCTTGCTGAGCTTTAACCCCAGGACACATCACCCAGTTCTTTTCATGCTATCTCTCCAGATCCAGTCACTGAAAGCCACACGAACTGCACCTTTGGTGATCCTCAAGGACAGGTTCCTGGCCAATGAAAGGAGAGTTAGCTCCATTCCTGGCCAGCTGGCCGGTTGTTACTTTTCCCTTGATCCCCAGTAGTTCCAGGATCTTTTTACATTTCCAAACCCAGGGAAGAGGTAGTTCTGAAGGAAGTAAGGGCCTTCAGTGCAGCCTGGCTGTCCCGAAAAGATGCAGATTTCCCTATTTCTAAGATCCATTCGCAGGTTTTTCTCAGCGCAAGTTTTAATAGCATAGATTTTTCCACGCAGGATTACAATTTGTGTATTGCAGATGAACACTAATAATAAGAAATCTGTACGATTACAATGCTTCTCGAAAGGGTAGTAAGAAAATGTAAAAATAGTCGGAGAAAGAACAAAAAAAAAAAATTAAAAAACAAAGCGGACCTGTTTGGCAAGAAGCGCGGGTCGTGTGGGCCCTCTCTGCTAGGGGAAACATAATTTCAGATTCATGACGTGTGTAGAAACTGACAGAGCTCTCTTCTTACCGGCTGTCACAGACGGAACGCTTTATTACAGCCACGTCTGTCTGTACTTGGGCCACCACATCATCTTCACTCGGCTAACTAAAAGGAAAAGAAACAAAATGAAAAAGCCGCAGGCATTCTAATTTCGAATCCATAGCAACGATGCCAGGCGAGCCGACAAAATATGGCGCTGCACTGCGTTCAAAAAAAAAAAGAAAAAAAAAAAAGCACTACAAAACATCGACCACTTTGGATTATTGTTCATGTATAAACTCATCGCATTTCGGGCAATAGTTATCGCTTTAGAATCACTATCAGATAGATATTATCCACTATAATATGATGAAACCATCTGATTGAGTACTGTTTTACTGAATCGATCGTAATCGCAATCGATTGGAAGGAGATTCGTCCACCCTAATGTACAAGTCAATCAATTATACAATACTAAAAATGCTGAAATTAAATAAATACTAAGCTTGAATTACTCGAAAACTTATTTTAATTTCACGTAATTTTCTCGAAAACGGTCCACTTGGTGCAACAGACAAGATTCACGCGGGCCATGTTTATAAATTTTTCCTAGTTTTCCAATATCTTGGATTCAGAGACTGAGAACAGACAATCTTCATTAAGGCAGATAGATGTTTGCCCAGTCAATCTTGATCTGTATGCTGTTTTATTTAATTTCATAGACGGAAATAGTTGCTCACACAGGGACGTACTCCAAAAAAATAACACAAAATTTGTACGGCAAACATTTTTTTGGATATTTCTCACCTAAATAAGAATACATTTTGGGAATTCCTATTTCGCTTTTTTTTTTAAAAAAAAAAAAACGAATCATTCTGGAATTCTACAGAGAGTGGCAGACATATTGCTTCTATAGGTAGCCGGAAGTAGTCACCACGTTTATACATGCACACTGGGCCCCCCCCCCAGGAAAGGCCCTAGGCCACGTGTATACTCGTTTTCAGTAGTTAAAAGGGTTAACAAGGAATACGGTATAACCTCAATCTTTCATAAGCGCTATTTTCTTCGTAACAGTTTTATATTTTCATTTTATCGTGCCACATCGTGAGCCACAAGAAATTACCTTAGGAGCTGCCAGTTTAACACCCCTGACTTAAGCAGATATCTCTTAAACTCAATTCAATATTTTGTCCAAATTTTCATTACTGTTATTCTACTTTCTCCTATTAATAAGGAAATACTGCCCCACCATCTCACAATGTTGTTTTGGAATGTATATCGGAAATATCTGTTATAAGGTTAGCTGTGTTAAAAAGTTCTCCTTTTATTTAAAAAAAAAGGCAGGTTTCTGTGTGTTCCGACTTCTTGGGAAAGGAATTCGTTCCCTTAAAATAACCATTTTAGTGTAATGTTGGATACAACACTGGAGTAGTAACCTCAACAGGGCGTCCAGAACGTTCAGCGTCACTTGTGCCCACTCCGATATGGCCACTCCGAAAATTTTGAAACCACTTATAAACTGTTCTAATCGAAGGTGCAGAGTCACCATAATGTTTATCAAGCTTCTCTTTAGTCTCCTGAGGCGTTTTGCCTTTCATAAAGTAGTGTTTAATCAACACACGAAATTCTTTTTCGTCCATTTTTTGAAAATCACTCGACTTCCTCTTTTTCAAACGAATGCCAAAAACAAAGAAATAGACCGATCTGGCTGAAACTTGGTATGTGTTCTTCCAAGAGATGCTACTAACTAAACATAACCTCGATACGCGCCAGTGGTGCTATCTCTCTGACTTTGCACGGACTTTTCAAACGACCCTCGTAAATTTAAATTTAAATCCATTTATGGTTACAAAAGCAGATATTTGAATTCTATTCTGAATTAATGGCTACATATACAAGTTATAAAAGCATTTTCTTTAACTTATTTAGTTAGGCAGGGATTTACTGTTATCACAATTCTAGTAACCAAAACAAGTAACAGATTGTCTACAGTTGAAGGCAGCAACTTACGGATCACTGTTGACTAAAATAAAGCCGGACAATCGCAGAATGAACTCGTTTCACCTAATTGAGTTTTATATTAATTAAAACTGTCCGGTTGTTGTAAACGGGTTGATCGTCAAAAATTGTAACTTTGAAAAACACTCAAATTTGACCATTTTTTTCTATAAAAGATAAAAGATAAATTTTACCGTCACTAAAAGCTAATACAAATTCATATTCCAAAATTATCTTTAAAATAATGAATATATCCTCAATTACTTATCGGAAATTGGAAATATTGGAAATGGTATCGCAATAAGGAAAACAAAAATCTATTGGTTATACTTTAATCTTGTTTAAATTTGTAATATGAATATATATAGGTTTTGTGACCGTAAATTATTCAATCTAAGGATTCAAAATTGGCGAGGATTGGTCAAATAAAAACAACAACTCGTATTTTTTGCCAACGTTTCGACAAATATATTGTCTTCTTCAGGACCTGGATATTACAAATACAAAAATACTAACAATTTAGAGAATCAGCAAAATAGAAAATCAGTAATATAAAAAAAAAACTTACTTACTTACCAACCCACATAGCCACGTAAGTTTCAATAATTATAAAGAATTTATTGTATTTTACTTAGTTTACTTTATTTTTTATTTTTATTTCATTTATTTATTTATTTTATATTACTGATTTTTACTGATTTTCTATTTTGCTGATTCTCTAAATTGTTAGTATTTTTGTATTTGTAATATCCAGGTCCTGAAGAAGACAATATATTTGTCGAAACGTTGGCACAAAGACGAGTTGTTTTTATTTGACCGATTCCTCGCCAATTTTGAATCCTTAATTAAATTTGTACGTAATTCTATGTTGATCTTTATTAAATAATTTATTTCTAATTGCAAGGTGTCTGTTATCAACATATTTCTGGTTATTTATTTGTGTTAAATAAAGCAATGTAGTGTCTATTTTTCGCCTTTCTTGTATCGAAAAGCTGTCGGCGAAAAAATGTTTAGGCAATTAGAATGTATACGTTTGCAGTACTTCTTTGCAAGAGGTTTAAAAGAAAATAAAAAACTTTGATAGGCTTCAGGTGAGCTTGAAAAAAACCGCTTCTGGCTTCTTCTTTATTATACTTTCTTTATTATTATTACTTATTTATTGAATTGTTGAAGCGTGTATTATGCTATTACGCGGGAAGCCTATAAGTTTCATGCGAAGCGACTTAGCTCGCCTTCTTTTTTTTATATTTTGTATTGAAACCCCTCCTATGAACAAACGAGCTACACTTTGAAGGGATTATTTTGCGACCAGCCCTCTGTAAGCTCGGTTACAACTTGATCTATGTTTACTTGGAAAACAAGGGTGTTGAAGGACCACGGGAATAATGGGGGCTCCTCTCTACCGCATACACTCAACGGGCACCCTAGTGTTGGTGTTATCTTTTCAAAGAATCCCGTCACCCTTCGTATTTAGAGTATGTGGAATATTTTTTTAAAGGTATATTTTCATTAGGAAATACACCGTTTTTAAGGTTCCCCTTAAACACGAAATAAAAATCTCGCACGACAATTATTGCAATTCTAAATTTTATTTTATTTTCTTTAACAATATTGCTATTAATACTGAATTTCATCGAAGTTGTTCAGTTCAATCTTAGTTGATTGGGCCAGACAAAAACTACAATCGTACTTAAGTAATGGTCCACAACTAGCAGCGACACCATTCAAATTAGGTGGTTTTTATTTTAGTCAAGACAATTTTTGCCCAGTTTTTAAATTAAAAGTCAAATTATACAATCACGTCCAATATGTTGAAGTTGTTTTAAAGATAATTTCAACAAATTTAGATTAATTAAATCATACCTAATTTCATATCAGACTGTACATTACAATAAAGTAGCATTTTACAAGAAACAATGACCATTTCAATCTCCTAGAATTGCTGTTAATCAAATGCAGGGTAGGCGACAGTTTTCTTCGGCTAGAGTTAAGGATCAGCCTTCCAGATTTGAGGCTGAATAAGACCTATATAAGACAGATATAAGGTTAGAGTAACAATAAGTAGCTCTAGATTAGTGTTGTTCAAGAGCTGGGCTATAAAGGCTATAAGGTTCGAACCTTGAGCGCTCGAGCACTCAGGGCTCAGTGGGTGGCTCGAGTCAGAGCTCGAGTTGAAGCCTCCAAGGCTCGGCTCAAAAGGTTCGAGCTTCTTTTTTTTGTTTTTTATGTGAAGCATTTTATTTGTACTAATTAATAAATTTATTTCTTAAAATAAAATCAAGTTACAGCAGTTAATGAATTTTTCAAACATATTTTTTGTATAAATGAATACAATAATTTTTAAAATGTTCGTTGTTCATTGATTACTCGTCATTCCTTAAGAATTTTAAAAGGCTTGCACTTTGTGAGAGCCTTCAACTTCACGGCTCGAGCTTCGAGGGCTATAAGGCTCGAGATCTGAAAGGCTCAAGCCGTAAAGGCTCGAGTCGAAGCTCGACTCTGTTGAGCCTTCAGCTCGAACCTCTACAAACAACACTACTCTAGATGATGGGTAATGATTTCGGATTCTGTGGGGTTATAAAGAAAAAGCCGATATACTTCCTAACTAATTACGATGCCATTGTCCAAAGAAGATTGAAACATCCGGGAAGCAACGAGGTATACTAGAAAAAGGCTATAATATCCTTCTTATAATATCTTTCTCAGGTAGCTTGGACTGTTGGGAATGTTGTAGTGTATCATTTGGCACTAGTAAGGAGGTTACAAAATATCTTTATCTGCAAGAATTTGCAGTGCATCACAATGCACACACTGAAATAAAAAGAACGTTGTAATGCAACGTCTGAGTAATCAGCATGCCAAAATTTAGACAAAAGATCTTCCTTTTTTTTTAACTTCGCTTAATTATTGTCTTTGACTTATTGCAAAAATAGGCTTTGCCCGCGTATAAATAAATACAAAGCTAATTGTTTTTGTATTTTATCTTAGTTTACGTTGCTTTAAATTCCAAGTTCGCGGAATATATGAAGAAAATTCATCATGTACAACTAAAGAAGTAGAAGAGTGAAAGAAAGTGGTTTAAGAATGGTTTCAGTTGGAATCTTCGACTCTTGTGACTGGAAGCGAGACCTCTAGCCGGCTTTGGTACGAGCGGCGGTCTAACAAGGGCAGCAATCACGAACTGGTAATGAGTGCTCATTACTTGGAACGTGAGGCTCCTACAATGCAGCCAAGACTCCTCACTTACCTTCTCGTCTGTCATCTATCCGCCTAGCCGAAGCCTTCTGAACGTATTTTTATTAAACTTATCATGAAACTTGTACAGCTAAGTTCTATGGTAGTAAAAATAGATATACGGCGCTACCTGACAATCTGGACCCAAGTCATAAATCTTAGATAGCAACTTTTGACGAACTACTATACCCAATACATATTGACCTATTACTTTTATGTTCAGTATTTAGACTTACTGCTATTCTCGAAGTTGTAAAAAAATACATATTTTTAAATATTGAATTTTGGAACATATTCAATCCTGAACATTACCTCGAAACATGGGTGTCGACAGTTTTTAAGCTTGGGGTAAAATACAAGTTTTTCTAATCTTACATGAAAGAAAGTAGACACAATAAAGAAGTAACATTTGTATTTTTAAGAAGATAAATTGGAAATAATTATTAAAAAGAATTTGGAAATGTTCCATAATTGTTTGAATAGAACCTTAGTCAATACTTCAAGTAAATATTGAATTTCATTAAATATCAGTAACAATAAGTATATAATCAATCCAAAAATTTTCTGTCAGTTTTGTGATTTGAAAGTGTATGAAGATTTGCCACATATATTGTTTATCTGTCCAGCGTATCACTCAATTAGACAGAAATATTTAGAAAGATGTTCTTTTTGTATTATACTCTCTGTTAGGTTCAAATGATGAATTTATCATGAACTATGTTTTTATTTATTTAAAAAAAGATTATCAGAGAAGAAGAGCCCAACTTTATTGATTTAAATCGTAATTTGCCTATTTAATCTTAATTTTATGTTATCTTATAGTTTATTCAGTTTCATTTATATTTTTTATTACTATTTACTTAATAAAACCTTAGTCGTCATGATCTCTTCTGAGTTCACGCGTATTTCCAGTTCGTTTAACCAGTCCTCCACTACCGCCAATAGCTTTGCAGACGTTTTTGCTCTGTTACTACTTCTTCAGGACTCGTTCAACTTTCAGAACTACACACTAAATGCTATTCTCAGATCAAGAACTCCAAACGAAGCACGCCAAAATGTTTTTTCTATCCAGAGAATGCACGATTTCTTGAGAAGTAAAAATCCGCTTCAAGCAGGTTGACGATCCAAAAAAATCTTTATTTCCGTGTAACTTGGCAAAGCAGAAGTAGAATGCTTGTGCATCCTGGGCCAGTGCAAAACTATTTGGTACTCGTGTTCTTCCGATATAGTCCTTGATGGTCACTAGTTGCAAAATTAGCCTAGCAATAAGTTATTCGATATTATGGGACTATTGTCATGTTCTCTTTCTTCAAGATGTGCTGCCCTATTTACCTTGGCTATAGTCTTTTAGTAATTACCGGAGATAGCTGTGCTTAGATAATTGTTAGGGAGAGATATTGGGCGGTAGACCCCGGCTAGTAGCTTGGACGGAACATCTGCCTTGCGGCCGCATTCTGTTATGAAAAAAAAAATAAAAATATTAAACGATTAGTCGGCCAGCGGATGTGATCTTGATGTAAGGGTCTCGTAGTTCACGCCCTCTTGAGGCCCCTGTCTTTTATCCAGAGCTCCTGCCACACGAAATACATTCTCAGTCTCAACACTTTACCCTCCACCGGGCTCAAGATGGCCGACCACTCCATCTTACACATAAATACTTCTAGTTATAAACAAAAATCTAGGGTTAACAGTCATACGCTCTCTTATAACAATTCTGGGTAGTTCTAACCTATATATATTCTAAATTTCACAACAAATTAAGCCGTTACTCACATTATACTATTAGTAAAACCGTAAATTAAAATGAGGTGACACTAGAGAGAAGTCTACCCCGATTCCTCACCATAACTGCCCCAAAACAGATTCTTGTCCTAAAGATTTTAGTTGAACATTGTAAAGTGAATGAATGAATAAAGATGTTTATTGATTTTACTTATTCAAGTACACACAGAAAAATACCAAAACATCACTAGACAATGATCTTTCGACCGTCTGTCAAGCTGTTATCAAACTAGAAATTATACAAAATAAGACAAAATAATAACAAATTATAAGAAATAAATACTATATGAACAAAAAGACATACTCGTGTCACTAATAATAATAATATTCCCTTCTAACTAAAAATTAAATTCTTTAATTAAAAAATTTCTGTAGGAGGACGCCGCTGCAACAAACTTAACCAAACCCATCCAGTCTCCGCCATTGAGATAGAACACACATTCCTCATTATCCAATTGGCTCCTGTTAAAGCAGGTTATTCTAAATTCTATTAAAATTGGGCACACTGCCAGAAAATGAAACGTGTCTTCAACAGCATTTAGATTGCACAAGGAACAAACAAAATTTCTGTCTTTTAACCAGGGCTTATAATTTAATGGTAACGACTCAGTTCTGATTTTAATGCAAAATTTATTCAACTTTAAATAACTATTGTTTGAATTATAAGTGAGTTGGGAATACAATGTTTGGTAGATAGCGGATTGAGCTTTAATTAAAAATTGCTGTTTAAATTCATATTCAATTTGATTAAGGATAAAATTTAAATTTTCCCTGACATTACTGCTTGTTAAATTTCTGCTAATTATTTCTTTTGCCATCATCAATGGTAGTCTGTCAGGTGGTAGTTCGAATACTCTAACGATATAATTAATGTGCAGCTTCAATGTAAACAAATACAATGGGGATAATCCCGTCTATAAATACAATGTATAATTCGGGCACATTCCTTGGGAGTCCAAACAATCTTTTTAGAAAAAAACCTTTTAAGCTTTTCTACTTCATCAAAGGCTTGGAATCCCCAAATCTGACAGGCATAACACATTACTGATCTAGTGGTGGCATTAAAAATTTCATATTTATTATCTAAACTAATTTTATCATTACAAACAATTTCTGACCATGAGCTATTAAAGCTAAATTTAGAGAGAGCAAGTTTTTCCTTTAAATGGACATTCAGTGCAAGACTCGGGGTTAAATTCATTCCTAAATACTTATAATTGCGTACAACCTCTACTGTGCTATTTCTATATTTCCAAATATCATTTTTTGCTCTTTTCCCACCCCAATGCTTACAAATCATGATTTTAGACTTGGACAAATTTACTTCAAAATTAAAGGTATCACAATAATAAATCTACAATTATTATTTGCAACCTTTTTTTCCCCTTAAAATTTATTTAAATGTACTTTTATTACATCCTGGTCAATTTAGTTAATTATAAGTTTTACTACTGAAGCACTGGCAGCTGTAGAAACTGTAGATACTAAATCTTGGCTACATTTCTGTTTGAAATTCAAACTGGGCCAATAAATAAATATTAAAATACTAGTCCGTTGTTTAATAAGAAGGGCAGCTAGAGAACCGGTCTGGGCTACAGCTTGCACCAGTGAAGCTCCGCGCACCTCGTTGCTACAGCCATTTTATTCGTTAGTGGCGTAAAAACTATAGTTTGCCTGACTGTTGCCGTTTACAGTAAGTATAGCATCTTGAAAAGTTGAGTTTTACAACAAAAAATAAAGTGGCTACTACAAATTGATTGGTCAATATTTATACTCCAACAAAACAATATAAAAGTTCACATTTTTGCTTAGATGCCACAACGGAAACCGCTAACAATGTTTTGGTCGAATATCACTTTAATGAATGGATTTCCTGTCTAATTTAATTTCTATTATCCTCTCGAGCAGTTTTACTATTTGTATTTCCTGCGAAAATTGAGGATCTGATTTAAGTAAAGAAAAAAAACAACATGTTTTTCACAAATTAATAAGATTTTGTTTTAGTATTGGACAATAGGAAAAACCAATTTCCTGCCAGACATTACAGAATCCCAAATTTGATGGAAGTCGATTGGCTAGAAATGTAGTTATACAGAATAAATTTTTTCCCCCAATTTTCTGGAATATTTTTAGGGTTAATAACTTTGTGAAGTCGCTTTTCGACCAGCGTTAGTAGTTAAAGGCAGCGTGAGTAGCCTCAATACGCAGTGGACGGACCCACGACGTACTCAGCAGTCCTCAACGTATCGACCAAACAAATTCATTTGTCAGCAATCTGATACGGTAAACCATCAAAGTCGACCTCTTCAACGGATAAATCAAATAATAAAAAAGTAATACTGGAAATTCGTGTTGTAAAAAAGGTCGAAATTAGTGCGTGTTCAAATAATTCGACTAAAATTAAAGTATTAGTAAGATGCATTTAACAAAGTGGAACCCAACTATCAGGCGATGATGTTAATTATTACAAAGAAATTAAAATGGAATATTAAAGACTCTTCTGAAACTGCAATTGCTGCGAAAGCGAGCCCAATTCCTTCTTCGCCTCCACCACAATACATATTAGGAATCAGACAGTTCAATGATGAACGAATAATGAAGTAGAATAATCGGTACTACCTTCACCTGTTCGAGACTGTACAACTGCTTTACTCTGCAAATTGGACTGAACAGAATCTAGAGCCTTTGGAGCCACCCAAAACTTTCAATAAGCTATTGTTCCTGATTACCTGATCTTGAAAAGGGAACACAAAGCCATTAGACACAGAAAAGTGCCGGCCCAATAACGGAATTTTACTATTATTTATATTTATTTTCAATAAATACCTCTGGTCAATGCTAAGAGAGATATTGGTTGAGAGGCCGTAACATAGCCTCGTTACGTCAGATTATAAATTAATACTGTAATAGTCGGAGTAAGGCGCCACAGTAGCCGAGCGGTTAGAGGCGAAACCTGCGAAGCTAATATGTATTGTGGTAATGGGTTCGACTCCCCGTTCTAGAGGCCTTGGATTTTATTTAATGGTAAATGAAAGAAACTTACAGTAAAGTATGTTTGCTAGTCGCCTCCGTCCGCGACACATAATTGGTAGTTGGACGTTAAGCCACGCCTGAAAAAATAGGCAATTTACTTAACTTTACTTTTTAGTCGGAGTAAGAAAATATGCTGTGAGGCTACTAATTCTTCACACTCGTAGGCAAGTTCGTATTGAACGGAGTGCGGAAGTCAATGTAGTTTGCATTGTTGTAGGCAAATAAAGCCGTAAGCAGAAAACTTATTCTTGCCGTTCAGCGCTATTGTTCACAACTAAATGGTGTACACGCCGAATAATGCGTTACAGCCACAACAGATGTTCAGCATAGTGTCCAACAAGTAGAAGTTGGCCGATGAAAGGGTGTGCTGCACACGGCCATTCAGTTAAATGACGTGGTAGCAAAGTTCGGCCTGTCGCTGACTGTGCACTGCCTGTAGCTGACGACTGCCAAGTCCAAGCACTGTCTACTAGCTTGCACCCTAATCTAAACAGGCTGCAATTATCTTTGAACAGGACGTACGTCGCCATAATATCCGCCGCGTGTTACCTAGAAAAATCTTTCACATAAATTCCGTAACATATCACAAACACTTCCTGTATTTCTTACAACTGAATACAATTTTACTTATTACTTACTCTTAAACCTTGTAAAAAGAACTATGCAATCGTGCAGGTTTTCTGTTTTAAAATTACACAGGATATACAAATTATGTATTAAATGGGAAGAATTAGCGAAAATTTATACTAAATAAGGTCCCCCCTTAGATTCAGAAAAATACTAATAGACGAATTTAATTATTGATGTTACAACAATTTACCTTTTTCTCATTAAACTAGTGCCGTTTGTCTATATAATTATTCTTTACAAAAAAGGTTGTTGTGAATATTTTAGTTAAAATATAAAAAGAGATTTATTAGTTTAGATTATATGCTTTACGTTATAGATCCAATATAAAGAAGTATTTTCATTGTTTTATTTTTCTTATTACATTACAAAAAATATATAAATGTTTATTAAGAAGAGTTCATTTTGTTTATATTCAGGATGTCAAATGTTTAATTTTTGTTCCATAATGTGTAAATGTGATTATCATAAGTCAACACTGCAATCGGGCAAGTAATTCACACATTTTGTGTTTGTAATTATTTAAAATGTTCAAAATCTTTCATTGGATATTGTAAAACGCATTTATTATCAATTATTACATTATCGGAAACCTATTTTGTCAAGTAGCCTTTTTTTGGTTAACCAATTTTTATCCACTTTACAAATTCTACTTGTGCTTTTAGTGTTCTTTCAGACATTATATTACGGTGCATAAAGTTGCAGTTCTCTGAGAACCCTTTCCCCCAAAAAAATCATTTTCTTTGAAAAATATTTCATATAAAAGTGATAGGCAATGAAGTGGGGCAACGATACGAGAAGATTAAAGAAAACTTTCGGGAATTGTTGCTTCTAAAAGATTAGTTACCGAATTCCTAAACAAACCTTGGTATTGTAAGCGACATTACCAATACCAAATACTCGTAATAAGTTTTTGCTTTCTTCAACTTTTCGTTTTAGACATATTTCGTTTATTCATGCATACACATATAAATTATTTTTTTTGTAAGATTCGCAGCTTTTACCGCAGCAAACTGCATTTGAGCGACTTCCTGGAATAATGTTTTTAATTAGATAAGACGCAATGTGCAAGGAAGCGGGAATGGAATTCTCCTTTTCGTTCGTTTTGCAGGGGTGTGTGCAGTTGGTTTGCGTGACGAATGCACACCGTAATGAATGTCTGGTGCAGCTGAGAACCGATGCAATGACTGCGTGTCCGATTGGCCGCTTCAGTCCCGACACCGTCAGTGCCACTTGCAAAACCTCCCAGGCTGTCACCTGCTATGGTAGAGGAAGAGGGCCAACATCATCTCTGCCCTAACTTCACATTCTGGTACACTATGTTAACAGCTAGTTTCGCTACACATCTAGTATTGTCATTATTGCCATCCCAAATAGATAACTTACAGCTACCCTCTTGATAAACTTGTAGCTAGCAAGCACTCGAACAACACGCACATGTCCTTTCTCTTCCAGCTTGCAATGTACTGGGGTGGCCAAGTTCACAAAAGCAGTAAATTAGTAAAATGTTTTTATTTCGTTTTGAAGCTATCAGGTTAACCAGACAATAAGGTTCTTATCCAGATTGGCCAAACCAATCACTTATTACCACTTTATTGAATCGATTGTTTTCATTTTTTTTAAATTGATTTTCGATTCAAATCTGTGTCTGTGGATTGAACGAAAACGAAAACTCGCATTAAGCTCAAATTCGCCATTTACTTTAGGTACTAGACCAAACAATAACCTAATTAATACAAAGTTACAATAGGTTTTCATTTGAACTAGAACTCAATGCATTACGCAAAATAACGCAACTTATTGAGCCAATTACTTTGTCCTAATACTTCTTTTAAGGAAAAATTGAAAATTTGTTCTAATTGAATAAATAAAATTGAAAAATCGATTTAGAAAAATGGATTTCACTATAATGCAGTGAAAATTACTTATCAATTGTTTTAAAATTGCCAAAAATACAATTAAAATTTATTTTTAAGTTTTTAATCTCTTCTGTAAGGATTCATGAAATCATCGTTCACAGGCAAATGGGGTAAAGATTTGAAACAAAAAATGAAACATAAGCTTTTTCGTACGTTTCTAAATGGCTGAAATTGAAGAATGAATGAATAAAATGTTGGGTACTAGCTGATTTATGTACCTTTTGGCATTTAAACAACCTTTATACTTAACTTTTTAAACAGTAAATTTTGGTTAAGGAGATCTTTGTTATCGTTACTTTATTGAAAAACATTTCCTGTACTAACTAAATTAAACAATTACCAAAATTTTAATAATGAATGGCTTTCTTTAGAAAGTCTTACTGAATAAAGCTTTGGGAATTCTCTTTCTAAATATAACCGAGATCCTTATTTTGCTTTCTAAGTCCACTACTGCAGTACATCAATTTCCTTAAAGATAAGCTGTTGGAAATCGCCAAATTATACAAAAAAACAAAGCCATCTTCAGCCAAGAAAATTCGAAGTGAACACTGGCCAACAAATGCGAACAATGACCAAAAGAGGCGCAACTTCTATTGATTTCAATCTATCAATAGTTTTCCTATTTCAGTTTAAGAGATCATGAGGTATATTCCAGTATTCAGACGCCTTCTGCGCTTTTTTTTATACCCGTAGAAACTTCAATATTCGGTGTTTCACGAGAAGTCTTTTAAGTCTTAGTAGGGTATTATTTGTGGTGAATAGCTTCTAAAAACATTTAGTCGAGTACAGACAAGATAAAACCGTCATTAGCCAGAAAAAAATTATTAAAACACAATTCTTAAAAATAGCTCTCAAATTTTTGTACAATTTAATTAAATTTAGTGAAATTGTTTCTTTTAGATTTTCAAAGTACTGGACAATATCGCTGATTTTATCCATCGTTGTTTCAATTTCTGATCGGTAAACTTGTTGTCTTTAAAAGAAAACCTCCCTCAAAGAGTCAGCAAGTGTATGGCAGAAACATAGTTAAAGCCAAATTCTGATGTATTGATCTCTGGCGATGGATGAAACCTATCAAAGAAATGGTTGAAAACATTCTTTGAAATCTTTACATAGTTTTTATGAAACTTGTTTTTTTCTCCTCTGAATATGCCTAAAGATGCTATTGAAATTTGCTATGGACAAGAAGACGGAAATACTAAAAGTTTGAGTAGCATTGCCCTGATGTTTAAATTTACGCAGTTGTGCCAAAGATATTGATTGGGAATCTTCATTCTATTTATTCGGTCCTCGCCATAAAACAGCGTACGCATAGGATGGACACTACACTGCCAACTAAAGGTTTTAATTTGAACTATCCATTCTCAGTTTAATGGAAAAGTGTACAAATTCAAAGCTAGAAGTTTAAGTTTGGCCAGACAAGGACCAACAAATACTCCAATTGGACATGCCCGGGAGCCAATGTTGGATAGAGTATTGAGCAGTACGCCCAGGGTGCGTGTCAGCTCCTACTGTGAGACTGAAGACAGCTGGCCTTATCGCAGGGTCGTAATCGCACTCTCCGATATCTGGTCGTTTCATCTGATCGTAATAATTACTCAAACACTGCCAATGTATCCTCTTTGCTGTAACAAAAAAATAATAATTATAATAAAGAAAAAAAAATAGTAATCTCTCAATAAAAGAACAAAAAATCGAATGACTGGCCACTTTGGGAAAATTACAACCTGACAATTGCCCTGTCCAATCTCAATGTTCCCTTACAACACTGAGTTTTGCTCATCACAATCAGTTGTCCTTAACTAAATCGCAGGGCATATTAAAAATCACAGTTAATGGACTATTTTCATAGCTCTGACATTGTCAGCCAATGTCGACCTTTTTTTTATTACAATTTCCCTCAATAAATTAAAAACCAAAAATTGCTGTAAAGTTCAAATTGGGCATCTGACTTATAGACCCGTCAATTGGGATTCGGACAAAATCAGCCAATCAGAAAGGGCTATTTTACAGAATCAATCTCATCATATGAAGAACCGTAATCAGTACTGATCTTCCGCCTAAGTAATATAAAGGGCAATTACAAATTTAATTATAACTCAATAACCTCATATACCATTTTCATCTTATTATTTTATTTTATTATTTATAATGTAAATTTTATATTTTTGAATATAGTTCTTAAATTAATTAATTGTTAAATTACACGTTTGCAAAAAAATGGTACTGGATTTGATGTTTCTGATCAATTATATTCTTATGGTAGGTGTATTCCTTTCATAATGCCGACGCTGTTTTGACTCCTATTTTTTTGCAATTAATAAGAAATTTCTGCATCAATTTTTAAAATAACCACTATTCATGGGAAAATAATCACTTTCAAAAAGTGATTGTATGTAAATGTTTTTCATGAGTAGTGCACGTTTTAAACTTATATAATATTTTTGAGAAAAATGAAGTCAAAGTTTTTGGGAAAAAATTTAGAAACTTGCTATTTCTTATGTTTAGGCCACAAAGTGAAATACTTAATATTATTATTTTGGAACACAAATTAGCTTATTTAAAAGGAAATTTAACCTTCTTTCTAATGAGCTTATTGAAATTGCTGTAGCTTTAATAGTTATGAGAAATATAGACAACTGTTTGCAAAAAAGTAGTGATACCATGAAAAAACATAAAATTAAAAATATCTATAAAACGGAGCCGAATCGAGCCATAGTTTACATGGAATTTTTTTTGTTGCAAATGATGCCCAGAATCGCCTCTCGAAGTTACGGTAGTCTTATGCTGGACACCCTGTATAGATCTACCATCTATGCTTGTTTATTATTAAGGAGTAATATAATGTATTGCTTAAGTTATAGACATTTCCTTTTTCTTCTTTTAATGTTTCCGAACTTGCAATGTTTGTTGGGTGTGTAGAATAAGATATCGAAGGATATCAAGGCCAAAGATGGTACGCATATATCATCAGAGAAAAGTTTGTAAATAAACGAAACCTATTCCAGGGTCCAGCATTAAAATTTAAAGGAACTGCAATATTAAAATATTCTACTAATATGCAATTTCAGTAAAATTTACAGTTCCATTTTGACATACTAAGAGCATTTCTATTAATTCCATTGGAAAACTCCTGTTTCTCATAACAACGCCGCCAGAGAGACTGCAGAGCATTGTTATTATTGGTATAATATTTTACATTAATTTGGCATTTCCTCGAAAAATTTACCGCTTTTATTTAACCTTGAGACCAATAAGTGGAAGGGTGTGGATTTTCTTTTTTTTGTCCTTATAGTCTGCATTTTTATGTAGTTAGGATATGGGGTGGATAATGGGGATTGGCAGACTGTACGAACTGACACAAGGAGACCAAGTGGGGATCTCGTTTCCTTGGTATCCATACACCATCCGACACGAGCTTCGACAGTACCTCGTTCGTCTAGCGCCATCTTATTCAACTATTTCTCATTGAAAGTAAACATTCCTTTGGCTTGAACACCTTTAAAATATCCTTTTTATGCGATTTACTAAATTCTAACACTTCTAAGTGACTAAAAACTTTCAAATTTTCTAAAGATTAGTTGGCATTAACGCAAGACATGTTCAGCGTCATGAAGTGACTCTTTAAAAGGTGGAATGACGTAGTTCCTCAAAGAACCCCACTAAAATCCAATTTTTGAGAAGCTTCTAATAAAAATGATAGATCGGTGTACATGAATTTTGAATATCAATTTTAAAAAAATAATAAAACAGCCGGAATCTTTATCAGGTAAAACGCTTAAAACTTGAAAATCTACGCTGTAAAGTGGTACTTCTAGTGTTAATAATAATAATAATAATAATAATATACATTTATTTAAGAAAAATATAATACATTAAATAATAAACAATGTACAAAAGGCATGGCTAACGCCGTCTGCCAGAGTTTGGTTACTAGATAAAATGAAAAGAAACTTGATAAATTATATGAAAATAAACTTAATGGCACAAATAAAAAAATAATACAACAATAAAATAATACACTGTGATTGAAAATTAAAAAGTAAACTTTTTAAAACAATTAAATTATAACTAAAAAAATAATATCAAAATGAATAATTAATAATTGAACTCTTTAATGAGACTATATCTATAGTTCCAAGCCTGCCTGACAAAGCTAATCAAATTACTGTAAATATGCTGATCCCCCCAAAGCATCAATGACATATTGAGCACCTAAGAATTTCACACCGAGACTTCTCAGTCTAAATTCCGAAAGGATTGGGCACTCGCAGAGGAAGTGGTACAAGTCCTCCCTACTATTCAAATTGCACAATGAACATTTCTCTTTTTGGGCAGCTCTGTCAATCCATGGTACATAGTTTAAATAAAGCATTTCACCTCTAATTTTAAACCACCACCTCCAAGACTTGACAGGCCCAACTGTGTGGTAGAGCCAACTTTAAAGATACCAAGCCTTACTTTAGTCTCAAGCAGTGTCCTATAAAGGATAAAACGCTCGGAGTTTATAGCGCGCCGCTACAGACTCCTCCAGACTAGCCTCTTTCATCCTACGCAACAGTTCAAAAAAAAATTAGTCTCCCAGCCTGACATGTTATCACGCGAAAAATCAAACCTGAGTGAGTACTTTTGGGCGAGGTTGGACCAATCTTTGAACCAGAGCAGGTTTTTATTTACTATTTCATCAGCAACAATTTGCGAGAGGCGGTTATCATTTGCTGACAAGATTTTGAAACAAAATTTAAAATGCAGGCGCAGAGTGTAAATGTAAACTGGATCTATTTCGGTTTCTATGTTTAAGATCTAGTGGTGTTCTAGTGTTTTTTTAACTTTAAAGCATTTTACGAGTATTTGTGATGTTAGGTCATATTTTATCAATTAATTTTGTTACTCTTTATTGGTAATCGTATAAATTTATAGTTTGTGTGAACATTATGCTTATATAATTCTTATATAAATGTAAAACTATACGAATAGATCCTTCTCCTAAAAATGTACGTTAAAGCTAAAACGTACAGGTCTAAACAGGTATGCTTAAATTTGAATTTTTTGTAATATTACTTTTTTTACTACTAATGAAATTAGTTGTACCACCTTACTAAAAAGATTTTTAACATCATTTATACATTTATTTATTTATTTATTAACAACATTTATAACTTCAATCACTTGTCTTGGAAAGTTTGATTTAGGTCAGTTCTCGACTGCGGGAAGCTTCTTTGTTAGATATCGAGTAAATGCATGGTTTAACAAACTGTTATAGTGTTTTAGCCAAAATTAAATATTATTCAAATATTCTGAGTGAAAATGTTAGAAATAAAAAATAACACGTGAGTGTTACTTCAGAATTTTTTTAAAGTCAAATCTAGTTACGAGAGTTGATGAGTTGCTTGTTAAGTGTGTGTTAGTGTTTTGTAGTTCGAGTAGCGTGGTTGCTCATGAAGAACCCGCTGATAAAGTACATACGCCCAGGGTGGCTCCGACAGTTCTAAAGAGATTGGCAGCCCTACAAGAACTGCCGTCTAGATCTGTATCAGACTATAGTTTACCCTTCTGGTGATGTGGCCCCGGCACTAGTAATCCCTGGGGTGCGTTATCTACCCTCTCTCTGGAGAGTGTAAGATCTAGCCTCCACCCAGGAGGGCAAAGGGAGGGGCCGCCCAAACCCCCCATACACTTCACCCAAAACTCCTCTTATCGCAACTTTACACCAGCCAAACTTTAGAAATAAAGTCATGCTCATTAACTAAAAAACACCGTCCATAAAAAGGCACTTTTTTTATTTTTTTAAAAAACCAAAATCGCGACATTTCACTTCCTCATCTCACCATTGAGACATTTTTTTCGGGACAAAAAGTTGAAAATTAATTTATTTTCTTTCTCTTACTAGCCAATATAAAGAAAGTATTTCGAATTGCGGTCGCGTCCAATTTTTTGAAATTGGCTTTTCCCCGAGAAAACATCTATTTTCAGGTCTAGCGGTGGCTGTGTGGTCAGCATAATTTTTTCTTTGTTTTTTAAAGCATTATTTTCACAATTGCAGTTCATTTAAGGTCGTGTTCATTTAACTAGTGAATATATTTAACTAGTGAAGCTGATATATGTACGTACATGATACTTTTGTATAAATTCGTGAATAGCATAAGAAAAGAACTCACCCAATGGTGGAACTGCCAAAGAAGTGCATTTTACTACTATGCACTGGCAGCTACTTCATTAAGAAGATCACGCACGTGGCTATCGGCGCTTCAACCATTTCGGAGGATTTCTGGGTTAGAAGTGGAATTTAACATGCTGAAATCTAGCAGCTTCAAAAACATAGGGGAACAAGGAAATCTTGGTGCAAGGTAGACTTTAGAAACAAAGTAAGGACCGTTAGGGATTCTACGGAGTGTTTATGACTGGAAGGATTGGATTTCTGTAGATATTGGAAGCTTTGGATGAGTTGGTACTGTCTGAATGGTTTCAGCATGTCCAGACAGGTTTGAGTATCATTGTGTATAGATAAGGTGGTTTGTTGTTTAATAAAAGTTTCGATCATTTGTCGATAAATCTCGAGAGAAGTTTAACTAATCCCTTTACTAAACTAACTTTTCAATTTCCATCAGACTCAAGAAAACCTCAATGCGGATAGTTTCCGAGAATAATCAATTTCCTCTGAGATTTACACTAATATCCGGTGATATTACCTGGGTTAATATTAGTGAGAATTAAATGTTGCTAAAATCTGGAATTCGAAAGAAAAACTTGATCGGAAGTGTGTTGTTGCTTTTTAGCTTCCGCATTGCTCTAAACATTGCTTTGGTTTTCTTGAAAATTTGTCGCAAGGGATTCTACGGAGTGTTTAAGTAATGGGACCCATTACCTTCAACAGTCCTTTTTATTATACAGCACTGATATTGAAGCCAATAGTTATTTAGTAAAAGTGACAAATTTGAAGAAAACTTTTCGAATTATCGTTAGAGAAATCTTAGTGAATTCGTTCGGAACTAAAATTAGACACAGTTCGATGTTCTGGGGCGTGTGTGGCGCAGCTTGCTAATGCCGCATTAATCGGCTCATTGTGACGCTCTCCGGGGACAGCATGTGCTGACCGGAGCAGCCTCCCTTGACATAGGCACGCGACAACCAGCCTGGAAAACGCTGATAACTGGCTTCGCTTCTTGCCGCTTCAACAGCCAGCCGACCCTCCAAGCTTTCCGCATTACCATACATCTACATGGAGTTGTTCTAGCGTACAATTCCCTCCTACTAACCGCCAAGTACTTGTTTTAAAACAGAACAAAATCACATTCTGAGGTGGTTGCCATTCAAATTTACCAATTTTTTTGTTAAGTTATTTTTGAATAACTTGTACTTATAGGTTGGTGGGGGATTATAATGACAAACTCCTGGTAAAGATTTATAGTTGGGGTCTAACTTTTATCAGGTGGCGAGCACGCCCCCTCTCGGATTCATTCAAAAACCTACCAAAAAATTAATTTACTATTAATTATTATGTATACTTTCATGTGGTTATAGACCACTTTTTAGTAAATTATAGGGCACAGGGTATGTGTTTATAAATAAATTAGTATTGATTTGATTAGTTTAGATTTTGGTTTCATCCTTGATTCTTGAGAAACGTTTCGACATCGATAACCTGCAGATACATTGTGTGCTTAAATGGTTAAACAAAACTATTGGAACCACTTTCGTGTAAGAAAATAATCGAAAACAGTTGAATACCACTTCTTGTCAACCGATTTTTACTTAAAGAAAGTTAAAATTAATAAATTTTCCCTGTAAGATTGCGCAACTGAATTTCTTAAATCTTTGAATACTAGAGATGATTTTTTTCTGTTCCTTAATATGAGTAGAGGACACCTTAAAAAGGTGGATTCTAGAACATGATGGCACTTAAAGATGGTGGAAACTTCAATACACCGTGTAGCTGATGCTGTGCCATTATTCAAGGAAGATTCAGTCATCTGCGGAACTGTCAGGTGCTGTAAAAGGATATATCCTCCCATTTATTCTCTCAGAACCTGAGATTTCTCCGATCTCTTTTCAGGAAACGAACACTTGAATTTTGATCTTTAGATGAATTTAATAGGTTTGATAAAACATTAAGAACCAATCGTTTCCTCAATTAAGAACGCAAAATCCCATAATGATAATCATTATTTTTGTTATTATTATTATTTATGATTATAAAATTATGTTAGTTTGAATGCAATGTATGAGATATAAAAAATAATTGAAATTTTACCAACTTCCTTAACTTAGGAAAATTTTAAGAATCGACTAAATCCCATAACTGGCTGGGTTCCGTTTTCCTGAAATGTCCTAAGTATAGAGAACTTACATTTGAGCATTTAGTAAAAATGCATAGTTTGAAGACAACTTCAGGAATTTTAGTAAGAGAAAGTCGTATGAGTGATACACACTATACATTTTTTCATTCAAAATTTGTAGTTGAAAGAAATATTAAGAACTTTCTAATAGTAAATTTTTACTTCCAGACACGCAGGCTGCCCTATCTAGCGAGCGTTATTCAAACTAAAAACTCCAAATGCTCTAAAATTTTAGATATTAATTTTATGCTTTTTATTTAATCTGTTATTTTTTTTATTATTAGCCAGTATCAAATTTAAACTTTTTGTAGTTTTCTATTTTTATCTCTGTTGAAGGACACACACACACATTTATGCAGAAAAATTAATTACATTAAATAAATATATGCAAATAACTGCTTGTAAATGCCAATCATCATTATTTGAAACATTTGCATTGAAATGTGATTTAGGAGATTATCAGCGAATTAGAAACTTGCGCTTCACCTTTAAAGTGGCCATTAGAATAATGTAAAGATCTACTGCCTAGTAACGTCTTAATGAAATCCTTAATCCAACCTGAAACGGCTTAACTACAAGGAATACATCTACAACCTATACTTGCAATACTGTAATGATTTCCTACGAACGATTAACTTGGTTACATATACGGTTGCAGTCTTTAAATGAACACTGCACTGCGGTCAGCAGACTATTTTCTTCAATAGTTTTTCATAATTGATCTAACCTATTATGACATATGTTTTTTAGTCAGCACCGATCTGTCACAACTTAACAGTAACTTCTAGTTTTCATCCACCGGCACAGATTTATACTTACCGTAAAGTTCAATTTTACCACCCATTGGCTAACTGTTGAAGCACAATTTAAAAGAAAAGATGTGTCAATTGTGGAGCAAGTTTCCCAGTTGCGTAGATTATAATTTGCAGGCTTTGTTTGGCAACGATGTCAACATCGTTTGTCACAGAAGAATCCTTATAATAACTTGCATTCAAGAGTTAATTTTTAATTTTAGACATGAGCGTATGGGTCTTCGGTTAGAGCTCACAAATCTTCAGCAATGCATTAGGCGCTTCTTCAATTATAATAAGCGTGCTAAGTGCTAGTTTAATTACCGCGTAAAACTTAGACTTCTATTGGACGATTATAGGTACTGTAGAAGCTGTAGCTGTAGAATTCTGATTGGCCCTAAAATTGTTCGCATTTAGTTTATGTCCCCAGCAAAATCTATTCACAATTGATTTACTTTTACTTTATTTATTTAAATTTAAGGCGCGTCAATTACCTGAGGTAATTGGCACTAGGAACTATTTTTAGTGCACTGCCGGTCCCCGGCCAGTGTTCTCTCGATACAGACAACACTACCCATCACCGAAGAGACAGCTGTAAAAAGCTTCTAGGTAGAGAAAATCTAAGGGCCAACAGATGGATTCAGACCCAGGACCTCATCGTTGGAATTACGTATACGATAACCACTGAGCTAACCTCTTCCCTATTATTATTTTGATTGCTTTTTTGATAGCCTCAATCCGGTTGTGATTCTGCAAGGTCTGAAGGAACTGCTAGAACAGGTATAGGCAGATAGTAGGTCGTAGATCAATATGGTAGTGTCATCAAATTCCAAAAGAAATATTTACGGAATCGTTTACTGTTTTTACAACGATTTGAAATATAAGTTATGTTTTGCGACGATTCGAATGGTCTGTCAATAATCGGAAAGAATGCAACAATTGTTATTACAACCTCTTCGGCTCGACTTGTTATCAACTACTCCCAAAAATGTTTGGGACCTCTGTTAGTGCGAAGATTTAGTATATATTTTTTTGGAGAGGACCCGCCTACTTCAATCTCCGCTAACAATTCCTTGTTCTAAAATCTTGCTGGCTGAATACTAGCTTGCATTTCACTTCATCTAATATTGAGTAATTAAAACATTTTGCTTTTTTATCAGGTGTTAATGGTGTTAAGACTAAACTATCAGCTAAAAATGTGACATATCATTTATGTAAGTATTATTACATTTGTTAGATATATACTCATATCATTGTTACCCAGATAAAAATATGTACATATGTCAAGTGCTATCTTGATTTATTATTTGAGAGTTATTATACTGCATATTTATTTATCATTGACAAAATTTAGTTCGAACCACTTATTATGTTGAATTGCTTATTATATTAATTTAGTTGGTTAACATTATATTCTAAAATACTTGCCAAAAACAAAATGGAAATCACTAAAATTAAATGAAAAATCTAAAATTGAAATTAAAACTAAAATTTGACAATAATAAAACTGAAGTGCGTAAATATTTGTATCTTTAAACAAATAATATGTGTATAAACCTAAGAAATGTAATAATTTATATTAATGATAGGGAAATTTCTAACTGAAGTTCGCCAGCTATTCTAGTGTCGAATGGTTCATAAAAGTAATGTAAAAAAATAGATTTGGATGAGAAAAGTTTCACAATTATATTTATTCATCAATAATCACCTAAGCAAACCAGATATAAGGAACAAAAACTAGAGACTTATAAAGTATTGTTCATTGTTTTTGGTGGCTGTTAGTACCTAAATATTCTGGAACGAAGACACATGAACCTTAGTTGTTAACAAAGAGAAAAATATTGTCATTGTTAATAAGTATGAGCCCAGAAGTTGACCTAGTCTCTAGACCGAAAGCTTGGTAAAAAATATTTAAAAAATTATGACTGAAATTAGCAATATTCTTTCTTCCTTAGAGAACTTATATCTCAAACATTTTGAAATGTTCTTATGTTAATTTTTATATTGCTATTTTTTTATCAACTTTTTTAATTCATTTTCCTTGAAATTTAATTTTATGTTCCTTAAGTTACATAATGTAAATAAAAAGTCATTTTTTGTGGTCACTCACTCAATCTTCTTAAGGCTACATGTCAAATAAGAAAGCAAGTTTTTTATTATTATTACTATCATAATTATAATTACTATGATTGTTATTATTATTATTATTATTATTATTATTACTTTTATTATTATTATGTTATTATGTAGGAACATTTAAGGCAGTTCTAGAATAGCTTGTTTAAAGAAAATCATTAAATAAAAATGTGACTCCGTACGAGAATAGATTTCTGAGTTTGGCTCCACTAAACAAACGAAACAGAAAATTCAGTCTCGCATTAAATATGAGCACCAAAATCAATCGATAGAGTTGGAATAGTTAATTGAAGTAACTCCGTAATTGTAGCACTTATACTATAATTAAATTATATTGCGTTACTATTTTGTTTGTCCATTATTATCATTGCTGATTAGTCCAGTTGGTGCGTTTTCAAGTAATTTATTAATAGCTAATTATTGTTTTATTTTTTTGTCGTAATCGGCCTGTGTCGATAAAATATTAATTTCTGTAATTGCAGTCCCTCTATGTATTATTAAGTCGGAATATAATCAAGGAATTTGTTAATAATTTATTTTTCACGACTTTCTCTTCCTTTAATTATATTATTTCTCTTATCCTCTTATGTGCAATAGCTTTCTTGCTGATTTCATGTTTTCTCAGAGAAAAATATATATTTTAATGTCCCTTTATCTGATTACAGAAGAGTTTATTCTTAATAATTGTGTGTATGAGTGGCCAGCGTAACTTAAAAATAATAAAATTGCAGATATTTCAAATTTCGATATTTTGTTTTTTGGACTTTATTGTATATTTTAAATGTGCATAAATGAACCGTACTGAAATTATTTACACAAAAACAAACACTAATAGAGTAGAATAGATGTATTCCCTGCATCACTTACTGTCACTTATTGAAAGGAGATCACGAGGCCCCGGGCAATTAAAGCGACTGTAAAGGGTTGTCTGGGAGTGTTGGGAAGAGACGTTTCAGGATTTATAGGGTGGATAGGGGTTTTAAGGAATTTCTTACACGAAGAAGAGGCGATGATGTTAACAAATAGGATTTTTTGGTCGCTGTAGATAGAAAGGTTGGAAACGAAATATCGGGAGTTTACAAGGTATTTATGATTTTTGGGATGAACGGATTAGATTTGTGGAAGGTTAGAACATTTAGCTGGACCCTAAAGTTCTATTCTATAGACCTAGATGGGTTTTAAGAGTGACTTATAAACTAATCGTTTTTTATTAATGTTAGTTTGTATCTATTTAGTGCGACTCCATACATTAGTGGTGTAGCTTTACTCATCAGTGGGATAGCTTTTAGTATGGCAATCCGCTCGATACTCCCGAGCATTCGCACCAGAATCCTTTATAATTTTTTTTGCAGATTTCTCGAATGTAGCTAATAGATTTTTTTTTAATTTTGTTTATTAAGAATATTTCTAACGGACTATAATTTTCTTTCGGAACATTTTCCTCAGAAAATTTAATTTTTTGAAGGGACTCTCAGAGACATGCTAGGTCTTTTTATTTCTTCCTCTCGTGAGACCTTGAGCTTCTCTCATTTTTCTTAAAGTCAGTACAATGAACAGATCTACCACTTATATCTGCTTTTATATTAAGGGAATTGCAATAGATGGAAAGTGCGGGGGTTGTAACGATGGAAACAATCGTTGATAAACTGGTTGTAGATGGGAGTGAGGTGGGAATATGATGTGGGTGCGTGCGAGTGTGTTGCAGTGTGCTCGTTTGGTGAGTACGCGGGCCAGTCCCAGCCAGTGGGGTGAATGCTGCTGCTAAAGGATAGCGCATGTTTGTGGAGGTGGAAAATAACCAATCTATATGCATAGATGTCTGTGGCGGCTCCGCACACAAAACACACTGCCCCCAGTAAACTTACTACCTAGTTCTACTACATCGCCCAACAACTACTTTTTACCCCTCTAGATCTTCAGAATATTAAAGATTCTGGTGTGAACGACTTTCTCTTACTGCAATTAATAGGGAGTAAATAAAAAAGTATCATATATTATAAACATCGCATTATATTTGTCTTTAGACTCTGTACGCTAACTTTATATACACTTCTATTTCTCCTTCAAATAGACAGACTATTGTGGAACTTCTTTTATTACCAAAAAGCAACTGATCTAAACAACTCGCGCGATTTCTCTTCGAGCGATTTACTTAACTAAGTATAAACTATAAAATTTGATGAAAAGTTAGTAGTTAACATTATTCAGGTTCACTAACAATAAAATGAGAATGTAAAAAGAAACATGACGTCACAGCTCCTCTAAGTCTCACTAAAAACAATGTTCAATATAAGTCATATCTAAGTTCAAATGAAAACCGTTTGGCAACTGTCAGGAAAATTACTGAAAACCTTAAATAAAAATCATTTCTTATCGTTGCATTTAATGAAATCCTTCAAAATTTATTAATTTTGCATTTTAGATTTTGGATTAGCACCTTTCAAGGTGTGGTCTCTTCCCACACGCGATGGTCCCCAATATTGAACGAAAATTTCGCTGGCGCGTATTATTTTAGAGAGTTAATAAAAGGAGGTTAAAATGTATGCTAGAATATTAAATTAAAATATTAATATTTGTTTGAGATGTGCTGACGGTCAAAGTTTAACATGTAGGTCCTGGCGAATTCAGTAGTGAACGCGCCGCTTTTGTGCGGGTGTGTTTTGAAATAAAGATGTAAAAACAGTGAGAGCAGTTTGTCTGTGGAACATCTACGGTGTCCGTTTTTAGTAATTTGTCCACTAGGTGAACAGGAACCTTTATTGTAGAAATTATTGCCACAAATGGTTCATCGGTCCAGTTGGCAGATCGGAAAGGTGGTACGAAACTGGCCAACAAGTTACAATGACGCAAAGGAAAAATTAAATACCACGGATGAAATCGATGGTGAGCTCCTATCTTCAGGAAAAGCGTATACTATGTTACATTCGACGCAAACGATCAGGTAATTTCCTAAAGTAGGCAAGCGGTAAACTGGAAATACTCACTGTATTTCTAAAATATAAGGGACCACATACTACTAATGGACAGTTGTAGTAATTTGATTTTCAATTAAATTCTCACGTAATATCTTTATAGGATAACAATCACCAGGAAAATGTAAAAAGCTAGCTGGCACCAATAGCCGCATCTAGGCAACCAACAACCACGTGCTGAAATCCACCGTACTACTACTACTACTTTCTTTCTCAGGTGATTTACGTTTTTTTATACGTATAATCGTATAAATCATGGAGTTATTTGAGGATTTCTTCGTTACCCCCCAAAAGAAGATTTGGGGTCCATTTAAGCCCATCCTTAACCGCCGACTGAGAGGTTGGACGGAGGCAGGAAGCAAACCTAATATACATTACTATAAATTCCTTTTATTAACTATTAAATAAAATCCAAGTCCTAGACCAGGAAACGAACCGAGTGCCACATATGTATGTACATATTAGCATTGTTGGCCGCGCGTTTAACTGCTCGGCTACGGTGCGTCTTGGACCGAACCATTAACTCTAGTGGATTAGCAGTTAGCAATGGCAGGACACAGAGTATCTCGCTTAAAAGCAGCGTTTAGCCACAAAGAAATTCTTCGTATAGCCTAATTAAATTCTTCCTATGTTCAGTCTGAAATAACTAAATTTGACCTTTATGAGAATTTTCGTTTATAAATGATTTAACATTTTTATGATTTGTGAAAAAGATATCTGTGAGAATTGTGAAAATAAGCCGAGTATTTTTTTCTGTTTAACTTTAAACTGAAAAAGAACAGTTAATTTTATCACTCGATTACTTGTTATATATCGATGATTCACGAATATATCTGATATCGATGTTCAAGGTGAAGCTATGAACATGTACGGGACAGGATATGTTGTAGGTGTCAGCTGGTGACAGTAAGTGACTACAGTCTTGATTGATAGCCCTGTTTGTCAGTGAAGTAATCATTTTTATTGTTTTCTAGATTATTTAACCCAAGAACATTCATTTTACTGTAACAAAGCTTCAAGATGCCGAGTGGACAACTCTCTTTGTAAGTTGGAGACAATTATGTTATTACTTATATTTTTAATTTCTTAAACAAAAAAAAAGTTATAAAGACGTAGAAAAATTTAGATGAAGAAATTTTACTAGAATTTAGAAACTTTTTTGGTTTCATTCTTATTATGTAAGAAGTTTTTTAAACGCTTTTAAAAATCATTCAATACGTGAAAATGTATTTATTTTGTTTAAATAATAAAATAAAAATGCTTATAATTTTCACAACTGTGAGACAACAGTTTCATTACAACCACCAATTGACAAATTTTGTAAAAAATATAACAAGTTATTTGATTTGCATGTGTGATTTGCACTTTTGCTTCTGGCAGAATGGATAGCGATGAGAACGAACAAGGATTACCTCCAGTGCCAAAGAAACTTCATGCGAAGAATCGAATTAAATTAGTGCAACGTTTAAAAGAGGTTGCACCGAATTCAGTAGTACTCTTTCAGGGTGGACATTTAATTAATCATTACAATACGGACACCGTCTACCAGTTCAGGCAGGTGAGGATGACTTTTTTATGTAAAGATGTCTATGAAACAAATGTCTTCCTTATTATTATTCGTCTATAGAGAGTAACAAAGCCTCTCTGAGCTGACAAAGCTACTCCAAAAAAAAAAACTAACGGCTGCTAATCAAACCGAGCCTAGGACAACGCCCTAGACTTGAACTTAAGCCACTTAGATTCACAGTAATACGTACTAATTGAAACAGCTCTTACACCGTCAATCTTATCCGACCAAACATCCTGAGCTTCATCTGTTCACACCCCAACAATTTGCGGTGTGATGAATAGGTGTTGCCTTCTCTATCTCAAAAACTCTACCAAATCAATCTAGGTTTAAACACATTATGTAAAGATACTCGTATCTCCTTAAGCCCCAATACCTATTAAGAGAGCCCAATCAGTGACTGAGAGACGTCCATAAAAAATAAAGTCATCTTGATATCAGTCTTTCTGACCCCTAACCAGCATTTTAGTTTATCGACAATTCAGCTAGTTCATCTCCAAGATAATGCTGTAAAGTAGTTCTTTTCTGAAAGCCTGATGTACATGTGTTTAGAGACCAATAAAAGATAGAGAGGCGTCTAATTCGGTCACCCTATCTACCTCCTCATTTACTGAAATACCCATGCGACCTGGCTCCCAATCTAGAAGTACATTCTTGAAAAAGGAACTCCTTCCGGCCTCCTAGAACATTCTAGCACCAACTTTGAGGTAAAGACACAATTATTTAGTGCCTTTAGCTGAGTATCCAAACATTTTGAATGCATAGAGGTAATCACTGATTAATATTTATCAATTCCTTATCCAATCGCTCTCTTTAGTTTAAAATTGAAGTAGATTATCAATCCATTTTATTATTTTCAAACTATTCATGGATTAGTTAATAACTAATTTAATAATACGGTTGCTAAAAAGAAAATCAAACTTTAACACTTCAGCAAATTATATCCTCGTTCAGTTGCCAGGAATGGAACAAATAATACTCGACTCACTTGTCAAACAAATAATAATAATAAAAGGGCAGCAATATGTTATTTAAAACCTGTTATTTCATTTTTTGAATACTTGTGATAGCGTGTATCGATTTATTAAATACACTCTTTCATGGGTAGGAATCATATTTTCTTTGGCTATTTGGCGTGAGAGAACCAGGATTCTTCGGCTTGGTGGAAGTAAATACTGGTAGTTCATTGCTGTTCATACCGCGATTGCCAGAAGAATATGCCACTTGGATGGGACCTATACCGACACCAGACGATGTAACTGAAAAGTATGGTGTGACAGAAACATACTATGTTGATCAGGTGAGAAATTTTACTGTTTGTTACTCGAACTGACATTTATGAAATCCAATTACATCAGTTATCTGTTTCAGATTGACGAAATTTTGGCAAAGCGGAAACCAGAAAATGTGCTCCTATTGGTCAGTAAAATAAAATACACTTAACATCATAATTACAGAATAGGATAGAATACGATTTCTTTCTTCTTTTTTTTTCAGAAAGGGTTGAATACGGATAGTGGCCTTGAAATAAACCCCGCTGAATTTCCGAATCGCCATGGGTATGTTACCCTATTTTTAGAGTGCTACAATATGATCTTATATTATAAAGAACATAGGCTAAAGACCGCAGTAGTCGAGCAATGCCAGTTCTGCAGAGAGGCACGAGTAGTATATCTAGTTTAAAGTTGAAGAGAATGAAGGAGTCTGCAGTGGAACGAACTCTCTGGACCTGCCATTCTAAATGTAGGCAGGAAAAGACTGTCCGGGCTATTGTAACCGAACAGATCTAAGGCGTGCCTGAGCAAAGATAAATTCTGAAAGCCGACGAGTTTCCTACCTGGACATTGTCTTTACAAAAGCTGGATCAGGAATATGATTGCACCTGCTGATTCAGTGAAGAGGTGGAGTAAATTCCAATAAACCTAACTGACTGTGATGCCACCATCCAAGGGAGAATTAGACACCTTGGAAGCAGCACAATTATACAGAGTATTCTCTGCGAAAATATGGGCAATAACAGTTTACAATTTCCCTCTATAATTGTGCCCCATTGGGATCATTTGGATTGACCACCCCCTGCTCTACACCTTGTTGGTCGAAAAACCGAAAACGGTAGACATTAATTAACAATCATGTTAATAAGAATAATATCTACCATGCAAAAGTGACAAGAAAAATGTTACTGAAAACAACACAGAAAGGAATTAGAGGGTAGTCTAATGACAGTTTCGCCTATATACCCTGAATGTCTACTGAAGTGTTCACTTCTTCTCAGAAAAAAATTAAAAAATGAACTTTTTACTATCACTGAAGCTGCATAAGAATTTTTTTAAAAAATTATAAAACCCAACTTCGAGTAAATCGCAAAATTGAAAAATCTAATCAGTCCGTTGGCTACAAAACACCTATTGTGGTCTATCAGAAAATGCAAATTTTCGGAACCTAGGGTACTTAAAACGTATAAAATCAAGTGTAAAAATCTTCTCGAACCTAAAGTTCACCCCCACGAAGAATAAGATAAAGAAATCAGCTTTTACTGACGCAATATTTTGCTTCTTTTCAGATTCAGCGTCAACTCAGCGATTCTGTATCCAATAATTTCCGAATGGTAAGTTTATTTTAATTTATTTTTTTTATTTGCAATTTATGTGAAGCATTTTAAAAGTAAATCACATTATTTGTTTTGAGAAGTATCCATTAATCGCCTCACTTCACTATAAAACTAAAACAGGGCAAGTTTAACTTAGTTTCTTTAACAAAAACTTACAGAATAAATAGTTAAGTACAAGGGTTGATTAAACGCTAAAAGGTACACAAATCAGCAACATTAAAACTGTCCGGTAGGACAGTTGTATAAGGGTTGATCGACAAAAAGTGCACGAAAAAGCGTAACGTTGAAAAACATCCAACTTTGACAATTTTTTTCTCTCTTTCTACGAAAGATAAAATTCCCAAATTTTCTTTAAAATAAAGGGCAAACCCTCCTTTATAGATATTACCTATTAGTACTAGAACATTGCAATTGATGCGAATTAAAGAGCTAACTTTCCACCACAATCGGTGAAAAATTCATTGAAATCTGAAAGTAGAAAGAAAGATACAAAGGTTGGAATTTGAACGAAATGTAAAACCTCCGAACATTAACTTTCTATATCTCATTAACTATAAACACTAAAACATAGCGATTTATATCAATTATAGAGCAAACGTTTCTCTTCAATTCGGAAAAGAATTCACTGAAATCTGATGAATACCAAAAGAAATATATTCTTCTAGATCTCATTAACTATCTCCTTAAAAAAAACTTCCTGTTTAATAAGTGAAGTATGAGGGTTAATTAACCCTTTTACCTTTAACTGTAGAGATCTTTATTAAAGAACGCTTACAGTTAGGGTCTCTAAAGAATTCTCAAAAACAATTTTCTTTAGAAAACGTTTTAAATAAAATAGTTAGGTATTTGTACGTAAATAGCAAAATTAAACTGCGAATGCAGTACTTCCTTTTAAGAGAAGTTAGAATAGTTAAAGTGAAATTAAACTTCAAATTGACGATCAGCCCTTATACAACTGTCCTACCGGACAGTTTTAATTCACACGATTTCAATATTTCCCTTTAAGAGCATTGTGGCACTTTAGAGCCACGTAGGGAAGCTTTAGCCACTTCTTGCTGCCAAATTTTATCAAAAACGGACTAAGCGTTATAATAATATTAGTTTTATTGTGGGGCTTACTTGAGTTGGGCAAACTTCCCTTCTTAAGAGGCATAACGTCAAGACTTCTAAATTGCAAATCTGTACAAAATTTCGATTTGAATGACATCATTCATGAAAATCGGTTCACTCGTCGATAATTTGAAACGATTGCCTTACTTTCCCTTAATAGGTGTAAGAGCAAAACGTCGCCTTGATACTTAGTAGGGGAGCCCTAATGCTTCAACTTTGCCTAACTTTATTAATATCGGACTAAGATTTACAGAGTTATTAACAATAATGGGCGCCAATAACCTTAGATGTTGACGCGCCTTAAATCATAAAAAATAATAATAATAATAATTTTGGAGGGGCGTTATATACATGGTTTTAACTCCTCTTCGACTCGATATACAGCGTCATGACCCTCAAAAGGCACATCTGCTTAATGTTCCGAATCGAATGACATCTCATTCATGAAAATCGGTGCATGCGTTTATTCGCTACATTGTCTACAAAAAAAAGGTAACAAGAACATTATCTGAAAATGCCGTTTTTGCTCATTTTCAGCAACTTTTTTCTTGAAATATATTAGTTGCGAAAAAATGACGGTTATAAAGAAGGATTCGCCCTATATTATAAAGAAAATTTGGGAATTTGTTGTTTATAGGAAAAGAGAAAAAAATTGTCAAAGTTGGATGATTTTCAACGATACGTATTTTTGTGCAGTTTTTGACGATCAACCCTTATACAACTGTCCTACCGGACAGTTTTAAACAGTCTGGCTGTAACTACCATTATCCAGTTCAGAAACATGATCTGCGAAGAGCTTCCTTACACCAACGTTGCTGTATTCTGCATAGCATTGCCCTCTCAGTTCTCACTTATAATAATCCAAGAATGGTAAAAAACTGCATACTTCTTTAGCATTTCATGCCACAACGCTGAACTATACATTCAACTCCAGAAATGCTGGGATTGTGGTTAAAGATACTAATGGTTAAAGATAAACTAAACAGAAAGTTATGTGTTAGAGATAAACGTATACAAACATCCCACCTCATGAAATGACGTAACAGATAAAAGTAACTTGAACTATATGTGTATAAACTACTATAAAATCCTACCAAGAAAACAGCGGCAACGGGCTTCACATGTTGCTCATTAACATACAGACACTCACACGTCAAATTAGAGGTATGATTAGGACATGCATCCGAGACATTTGACAGATAAAAAAATAATGCTATTTCAAAATCTACAGTTAATAAACTAAAGTTCAAAACATTTTAAAAAAATATTACAAAGTAGTTGTGCGTTACTTTTGAAATGAGGCCGCCCAAGGGAACTTCTGCGACACAATCGATGTTCGTTATATTTAAGCTCTTTTATCTTCGTAAATTCTGGTTGTAATTTTTATATATTTTGTTTACAGTAGAGTGATTAAATCACCTGAGGAAATAGAGCTGATTAGTAACGCTTGTGCTATTTCCTGTTCAGCCCACAAAAAAGTAATGCAATCAATTAGTAAGTGCCAATTTGAATACCAAGTGGAATCGCTTTTTATGCATACTTGTTACTTTACGGGAGGTTCACGTACCACAGCTTATACAAATAATTGTAGTTCGGGTTGCAACTGTTCTATATTACACTATGGGGATGCGGGAGCACCAAATTCCAAAGAGATATTTGCTGGTGATATGTGGTGAGTGTGCAAATTTATTTATTCTCAAAATTAGTTAAGTAATGCTACTTAATGGTAAGTGATAATTTTTTAATAAATGTTCTCATGATAAACTTAACACACTTTTAAAACTTATAGCCTTTAAAATTGCGAAAGTCGAGTTCGTGCCATTTTTTACTGTTATATTTTTTAAAAAATTATAAAGTAATTTTGTAATTCAGGCTGTAAAGTTTTGTATAAAATCTAAGTGGAAGGCATAGGTAACATTCTTGACTTGCAAACAATTTATTAAATCCCTTAGCTTTTTGAGTGAGAGACTTCGATAGGAGAAAAAAGATATTGAATATGATGAGTAGCCTGGAAAAACCTGCTCGATTAAGAAATCTTGTGACATCTATTGATAATTGAAAAATATGGTCACTTGTCTATTCATTATGTGGTTATTAGATCTAGAATCTATATTGTCACTGACCAAGAGTCTTTGTTAACTTTTCTTAATGTGGGCGCCAGAACGTTGGATTTGAAAAAACGGATAACAGAGCTGAGCATGACGTTAAATTTCTTAATCGGTTAGACTCCATACTACACAGTTCAAATGCTATACTGTTGCGTAGGATGTGATTGAATATGTTTGTACAATCTAAAAAGTGATATTTATTCTATAGAGCCGTTTCCGAGAGGTTTGGATAGTCTTCTTTGATAGAAACATTATATCTGCTTTTTTTTGGACGTTAAAGGATTAATTTCCGTAAATGATCAAACTGTGGTCAATAGATATTACAATGCACATTTTATTCACGTTGAAAGACCTAAGTTAAAAAAAAAAAGTTGCCTAAAAGAATATAGTTTCATGCCGGCATGCGTCAACACATTTCTTAAAAGTGTCCTACCTAGGTGTACTGCGAAAATCGAACTGCGAAATTTTTTGTTAGTCTTAAGTATAGCCCAGATTTTTACCGTACAGATATTTTTCGCTTCCAGAGTAGTTCATGAATTGAAACAGGGCAGTGGATGTGGCATCTAATGATGCGGAATTTTAACGGTAATGGAAAGATCGTGCGAAAAGTATTTCTGTAGTTAAATGAAAGGTTTTTTTAATTTTTATTTTTGTTCTTTTCCCATAGCTATTTTATAAATAATTAGAACACCCTCAAATTTTTATTCTGAATTGTTAGTCGATTTAGTCAAGATCATTTTTGAATAAATGGTGGTGTAACATCTTTAGTGTTGTAAAAATTCCTACTTATAACAAAACCAACTGATCCAAAGTTATTTGAGAGTCCCCATAGTGTTTTCTTATTTTGTTTTAGTCTCTTTGACATGGGAGCCTCACATTCCGGCTATGCATCCGACATAACCATATCATTTCCAGTTACAGGCAAATTTACATCTAATCAGAAGATAGTATATGAAGCTGTGCTTTGCGCTAGAAATGCTGTGATAAATTCTGCCAAACCAGGTAAATTTAATTCCAATAACCCCCTACCATTTTTTATATTCTCCTTAGTCTTGAAAAAACTAGTATTGCATACAATTACATCTATTATTCAAATATTTAGAGGAAAATTTTATTGTACAGCTGTGGGAAAGGATATTTAGGTTCTGCTCTAAAGAGCCTTCTCTTTTATTCTGATAAAATATGAATGTACTGATATTCAAGGCCCTTTTACACATATAAGATTAATCAGAAATAAATAAGTTGCTAAAATTCTCTTGACATGGCCAAAATTGCGATTTTTTTAAAAGAGTTTTCAAGTTTTTCGCAATTTTCTTCAAAACCGCCATAGCTTATTTCTCTATTTTATGTAGCGACACACGTAGAAGGCTATAATGTTATAATCAACTATTAAATATTAGTGAAAACTAAATATTTGGCAAAAATTTTGAATTAGTGAAAGTCACCTAAGTGGAAATATGAATCTCTTGGACGATTTTTTTTTATTTCCTTGAATTAGAATTATATTTTCTTAATTTCATTTTATATACCTCAAATTCTATCAGGTAAAATACTATTGCTTTTGACTGAATTTTTTTTAATGAAAAATGTATTTAGGATCAGCTCTAGAAATCACAAACGTCACTGTCTAAAAATAACAGTTTTATTTTGGCAAATTTATATTGAAGCCAAGTAGCATTAATTGAAAATTCGGAGAGTTAAGAAATTTTATAAGTTTGAACAATGCGAAAAAAGGTAGCAAGAGAAAGTCGTCACATTAATTTGTCTTTCTTTGAAAATTTACAGGTGTAAGTTGGGTGGATATGCACGTTTTAGCGAACAAAGTGATGTTGCAAAAATTGACCGAAGCGGGCCTATTGGTTGGAGAAGTAGACGCCATGATTGAAGTAAGGTCTTATTTACGTTCTTTAATATGTAATATAAGTATACTAGAGTTATAAATTTCTATTATTTTTTTATTACAGTTGAAAATGATTTGCTTATTCAAGTGTTAACGGTTCCAGAGAGTAACAATTCCATGTCCATCCCTTACTAGTGATATCAGACAAGTAAGAGTGTGAGGTGTCAGGGAGCAGCTAAAAATTCTATTATTCCATTACTGGAGGACTTGTTGCGTAGCATTTACGGCGTTCCATTGCTTTCTTAAAAGAGAACTTTGTATCTATTTACCGACGAGAGATATTATTTAGGCCTAAAAGATTCATACGTTTTCTAGTACAGTAGCGATGAGTTGGGTACAATCGCAGACGACTAGCAATCAGATCAAAATGATCAACACTCCAAGGTTCCATCAAACATGCATGGCGTCCCTTCTCAATTTCGACGGACGATTACAGCTGGTTGGCTTGGTCTAATCCATTATTTTTTGGTGTTTGGACTACGTTGCTTGCATTTATGAAACAAAAATCACTCGGGTTTTGAAGATTGGATTAAATTTATGTTAAATGCATTTACTCATCTGAAAACTATGATGGCTTCTTGAAGATGATAATTTATGGTTGATGAACACTCCTAATGCACCAGAACGTTTTGTCGGTATGTATCCAAGGATACAAATGCAACGTTGAAGAGAGAGAAATTCAGAGAATTGCAGTCATTTGTTACACCCTTTTTTTAATTTCTTCAAGCGTTTTTAGTCTTTCAACAGGGTAATTGTTTGATTGCAGGCAGGTTTATCCGGGATATTGCAGCCACATGGTTTGGGACATTTGCTGGGTATTGACGTACACGATGTCGGTGGATATTTGCCGAACACTCCTCCAAGACCAAAACAGAGCTATCTGAAAAATTTAAGAACAGCGCGTATATTAGAAGAAGGAATAGTCCTGACTGTTGAGCCTGGCTGTTATTTTATAAATGCGGTAATTAAACTTTAACCCCAATTAAATTGAGGCCAATTAAAAACCATCATGTTAGAAAGAGTCTTAGAGTATAGTTTTAAGTATCGTAGAAGAATTTTATTTTTGATTTCAGCTACTGGATAAAGCATTTGCTGATCAAAATTTGAGCAAATTTCTCAACAAATCTAAAATTGATGAATTTAGAGGATTCGGCGGCGTTCGTATAGAAGATGTAGTAGTGATCACAAATACAGGTTGTGCAGTTCTTTCGCCATTACCGAGAAGGTTAGAAAAGTACAAATCCTACGTATCTTACTTAGTTTGTAATTGAATTAAAATAGTTATAACTAACTGCAAATATAAGTTCCTTTAGCACGAAGGTTCGGCCAACATTTCATCTTATTTAAAAAACTTGCTTACCACAAAAATAAGAATAGACACAGGGACTAACTGTTTCTAATTCTCTATTTCTAAACTTGATTGATAGTGCACTATTTTTTTTTTTAATGTTTTAGTGTGGAAGAAATAGAACAGTTTATGGAGCAACAGATAATGGATTAATGGATATTTAAACGCATTCGAAAAACATTGATCATTCGCCTGTTACCTGCAATTATATATTAATGAGTTTCTTGATTATGTGAAAATGTTACCATTATTTTTATAGCAACAAATATATTTGTATTCAATAAAGTGGCGTTATACTGGTTTAAGTAGCATATCTAAATGACATTTTTAATTTCCTGAAACGCATCAGATCATGTGCAAATTTCCCAATAACTCTTCTTAAAGAAAGATAAGGTCTAGATGTTCTTTTATTAATTTTCATTTTTGCCCCCTCATAACTTGAGTTTAAAAAAGTATTGTATTAAAATATCTGTTGCATTAAGCCGTAATAATCTCTGTCATAAACTAGTAGTAAACTTTTCTGTATTAAGTACCTAATTTTCAATCCCTTTTTGAATTATTTCTTGTATTTGATCTAGTAAGTAAAAAACTACAGCGAAGATTCTGCTTGAGTCCTTGAAGCGTCACAATCTCAAGCACCATTCCGCACGGTTGTATCATTCAGCTTCATACATCTCACTGTCGAGTGATACCTAACGAGAGAACACAATCCAGAGGCCGGCAGTGCACTGAAATAAGCTCTGGGCTTTAATAACTTCAGATGTTGACGCGCCTTAAATAACAAAAAAAAAAGTCATTTTATATAGCGATCTAGATTGGGCTGATTCTAAATTAGCAGGATACCAAAAGGTAGGGATGATCATTACTTACCTAAAGAAATATTCTTTTACAAAAGAAATTTAAAAATGCACTCTTGGTAACAGATCGAAAGGCGAAGATGATATCATTTTATTGCTGTACGTCCGTTATAGCAGAATCTAGAGTCAGATACTTCACTACCAGAATTTTTTCAATACAAGGGTTAAAAATGTTTAGACGGAAACTAATGGATTATTTTAACTGACTTCTATAAGCATGGATGGAGATATTGTTTCTTAATAAAAGAACTTAACTTTTGATTTGTATTTATATGGAGAAAATTAACATTTTGAGTGAATAATATTTAATAAAAAATTTATTAAAAAAACAAAAAATAAGTGGATAATATAGTAATTGGTAAATAAGTATCAAGAGCGGAAAAAGACCACTTTCCTAGTCGGTCATAGACTTAAGAGATATCTAAGAAAAACGTAATTTTTTATTTGTTGAGCTAATATTTAATGAAGACAACTATCATTATTATTATAAAAGGGGACTATGAATGTAAAAGCCATACTCATGCACGGAAGTTGGTACGAATAAGTTTCTGGTAAGGATTAAACCATTTAACTTTCTTTTGCTAGTAATATAAGAAACTATTACTGCTGTTTCAATTATTCGAAATGAGTTTTACTTGTTAGGGAATAAAACAATACTTCTGGCGAGGCAACACTATTCTCACAAGCGTGTACGCATTTGAGTGAAAGTGAATGTTAGAAGCAAATTTGTCACTTACAACTTAATAACTGGAGTAAGAGAAATTCGTGTGAGTTTTCACTCCAGCTTTTTGCAATATTTGTAAAGGGAAACAAGCACCAACTGTGAATCTGAGGATTATTTTTAGGAGGGGGCCCAAAAATTTCGTACCTCTCATCCTAATCTGGGCAACACTGTTGATAAATTTGTAACCGTTGCGTTCCTTTTTTACGTTTATTTTAGTTAGTTTTAACCTTTAGATAACATTTAAGGACTTTTAATTTCTATTATTACCTTTAATTTTAATTTGGTATTGTTATAGTAATTAAGTAATGATGAACGTTGTAATTAGACAATCATTGTGCAGTGTAAGTATGACAGATCATTTGATTTCTCTTCTTTGTTTTTAATTGTCATGTTTATTAAGCATGTTTTAAATGTAAAACGCAAAATACTTATGTGTTATTATTCTTTGAATTATCCAGGTTAATGCAGCTCGGCTCAGTGCATTTACAGTTCGTTTTAGCAGGTAAAATTACTTGTAAACAGTAGCATTTTATCCTCAAAATTATCCTTATTATCTAGGTTCCAGAAATTTTATCAGTTCAAAACTAATGATATGTATATATTTTTTCTTCCTCGACCTAAATATTTGATATCAGCTGTCACCAGCTTCCTTCGACCGGAATATTCAGCCACTAGAATGTGTATTTTTGGTATATTCTTGATTAAACACAATAGCAACACTTCAACCCACAGAAAATACGCACAGAGTCGGCAGAGATAATTGACGTATGTAGGCAACTATTTGTATTGAACTACTTAGGTAAACTGTGAATAAAGAAAAAAACAACCTATTGAGTTTATTTCGTATTTAATAGGGTACGGTTTTGACTCGCAAAGCATTGAGTGGGAAAGTTATTCCTCTTTTCTTATTTAAAAAAAGCGCCAGTTCTACTGATTTTAATATCAAACAACAATATCATCGGCAAATAGTAAACTAAAGTAGCCGTATGGGGAGAAAAGACCAAAAATTTCGCGGCTTAAGCGAATTAATTATTTAAAATATATTTTTATCATTTTATTCTAAAACTAATATGTGTATTGTACTGATACAACCTGACGAGGTTGTTCTCGCGTCCAGTTATTGTATGAAAAAAATTATTCACTAAGTGACACGATTATACAGGGAAGTAGCACTCTATATATAATCAGAGTGACAATCTCATTAACGTATATGGGCGCATTCAGTGCTAATCTCAAATTTCTCTGCGGTACATTCAATTCACATACCGCACTCTAAGGCAGAGTCTTCTCTTATTCTGACTTATTGGGAAAGGGATGTCTAACAGCCGTAACAAAAAAGAATGTGACGGCCAACCGTGTTATTGAGGAGCAGGTATGTATAGGTATTGAGGGATATATGTATACTCGTATCTATATCATATCTGCCTAAATGTGAGTACATAGATGATCTACATAGTAGTAGATCGTTACTGACGGTATGTTTAGACTCTGTTTAATTGTGGAAGTAGTTACACATAGTGTTTTGCTTTTTTGATAGTCATTATTATATGATAGGTATTTATATAAATATTAGTAGTATGTGGGGTTGTCTACACATTTAACTGATGGCGAACATTTTGTTCTGCCTAATTTTTCTATGTGACTTCTGGCCTTGATTTTTTGTAAAATATAAGTCCAAACAATACTGGGTAATCTCAATTTGAAAAGGCTAATTTTATCAAAGAAAGAGAATTAAGGTAAATTTATCACTACTAAATTTTAGTAAATAGATTCTCAAGATCAATGCAAATAAAAAACTGTAGAATGCCTCTTTTTATAACCGCCCATTATTTTTTCATTTTGCAGCCAAAATCAGAATGAAGATTATCAGTATCTTCAGAAATCCAGTGTTCCTACCTTGCACTTTCAGAAGTCACTTCCCCGTCTGCCCATTCCTGAACTGGAAGATTCATGTAAGAGATACATTTGTGCACAGCAACCACTGGTAGACGACACCGAAATGACACAAATTGTAAAAAATGTAAATAAAATGTTAAAAAGTGATGGACCTCCATTACAGGTTAGTGTTTAAAATGTTAGATTATTCTGATTTGGGCAATAGATTAGTTATGTGTATTCCAAAAAATTTTTATTATTTTTCCCTTCAGTTCGGATACGATGCACTTTACAAAATACCAAGGCAAACCAACCAAATTTGTGCACTTTTTTCTTAACTCCCGTTCAATATACATATTTTATTAGTCGTTTTTTTAGTATATCTCTCCTTCTTCGTAAGAGGAAGGATTGCCGTCTATATTCTGAGTTAGAATAACTATTTGCACCGTAGAATGTAACAATTACTAGGTGTAATATACGAAGAAGAAATATTTATGTTTTAAAACTATGTTAAAAGAATTTTTTTTTTTTAAGTATATGACTGGAACGGTCTTAAGTTTAATGTGATACTGTGTTTGTAAAAATCTTGAATATTTGGACGAGTTGACAAGATATTTTTTCTAAATTTGTTTACAGAAAGAATTAAAAGCAATAGATGCAGCAAACAGACACACAAGCTACATATCTAGACCATGGTTTGATATGTATCTTACTGATAGAAAACCGCTGCCAATAAATTATAATCCATTTTTAGTGTTCATTGATGATCCCAAACCTGAATACAATCATCAATTGATTCGATCGGCCAATATGGTCATTTCATCACTAAGGTCAGCATCAGAATTATTTAAAAATTACAGTGAGTTTGGTATTCGTTGAGGTGCAGCGAGGGTATCTGGTAGTATGGTTTTGGTGGTCGATTGCAATAAACCGCAGAGTGCCGGTCTATCGTTTGAATTTTCCACTTCCATAGTCCATTCTACAGTAGATTTTACTAAGCTGTCTTGTTGCGACGGACTTACCTTTTCTTTATTTAAACCTAAAATTTTATATCACAGGATTCCTCAATAGAATTTGTTGCACACTCACCTTTTGGTTTATCAAGCTACATATATTTCTGGGGTTGGTGAAAAGTGTTTTACGTGTCAAAATGAAGCGCCGCCATAATAATGTAAGTACTTTCTCAATATATTTATTATTATGTTATAAAAATTGAAAAGTGAAAGTACCAAGTTATACACGAACAGTTAGTTTTCGAGCGCTAAAGAGTAAGAGTACGATCGACTGGATTTTTTTTTAATATATGAATTACGAAACTATTAAATATTTATTCTTGAACAATAAGGTGCTAACTTCACAGGCTTTCTGGGGAAGTCAAGTACGTACTAAGCTCTCATTTGAAAACAAAAGATACTAACTGCGAGAATAGCCTTGTGCTTTACTGGCTTGTTCTCGAAACAGTCACCCCTGAGTCGTTCACTGGCACTTTGGTCTTTGGTTTGGACTAGGAAGAGTGCGGAGTGGCATTCTGGGATTACCTCTCTCCCTAGTGCCAAATGCTCTGTACCCCATCGCGCAGTCATCTTTTTTGGTGTTTTGATTTTTCACCTCTTAACTATTAGTGAGGGTGTGTGGGATTGAGCATTATCTCCATCCCAGCGTTGGACAAGTTCTCATTGCGTCCCTGTTGGCCTACTCCTAGAGTAGTTGTCTAGGGGCGGGCGGCACAAAGTAGTAGAGATTGGATTTTGCCCTAACAGGATAGCTTGTAAAACCCTACTGTAGAGTGCGCTAGGAAGTTGTAGGAAGATTAATGAAAGTCACTTTTACCAATATAAATTTCATTTTTTTAGGATTTTCTCTCAAACGATACCAATGATTTTTTTTTCCAACTTAGTGTGCGATATATTCACATAAACCATACATGAGCACAAATCGTTCTAACATAAATATGACCTAAATGGACAGAATTCAGATTGGAATTTTCTAACTTACCATTTACTTTCCATAGTGTAAATCTAACATTTTTTTCTGAAAAATTCGTTTCAGGGGAGTTCTTGAGGTAGGGGATAATGTTAGGCTTTTCTTTAAAATTAATTTATTTCAATATATTAGTGAATTTTAACATCAAAACAGTATTACCAAGATTCAAATTTGTTGCCAAAATTCTAAATTTGTGTGATTTTGTAATATGCTACCATTTTCTATGAACTTTGTTTATGTGCTAGAAGTCTATATCAGTAAGAATTTTGTATTTATTTGGTCGTTATACTATAGATCGATCAGTTCTACTTAACTTGATCAGTTATTTTGCAACTTAGGTTCTATTTCCTCATTAAAGATTTCTGACGGATTTGCAAATATTTTAAAAACGAAAATAGAGTAGTACATTTTATTAAGAAAATTTGTAAGTTCACAAGAATGTTTTCTTTTTTCTCGTTTTTCATTTGAAATAATTCAACACATGTTCAAGGTTTATGAAGTCATTGAGGGCGAACCTCTTAGAACCAGAAGTGTTTCATTTAAATCCTAACAAATCGAATACAAAATTTTTTCGTACTGTAACCGGCATGTTACCTCCTGCGATTAGTTGGTATGGAGCTTATTTGTTTAAGGTAAGAATATTAAATTTGATATAATTAAATGTAGAAGGGTACTGAAGGGTTACCTATGGTGAAGGTACATAAGTATGTCATCGATTAGTAAACTTAGTTCTCTTAGTAGAAAAATGCAAGAACAGTGAGCTAGCTAGACTCGCACCTGCGTTCAGTGTCAAGTACACTACCACCGTGCTAATCTATTTTCGTAGTAGTTTATTTTTTTCTTTATCTTATCCCTCGCAGAAGGAAATATTCCAATTGCATCAATTTTTTTTTTTAAACATGGAACACATGGGAAACATTATGCGCTCATGTAGATTTACAACTTACTTGAAACATTTTCTCAAGTAACTTTTATTAAGGGTGCTTTAAGAAGAGAGTATGATAGGTCTTACCTCTAAAATCCCACTTTAGTAGAGTGTACGATCACATCACTTATTAACCAGTGATTAATTTGTTGCTGAGATTCCGAATTTCAAGAGAATTCCTCTACCGGAAGTATTACATTTTTACTGAATAGATTTTTAATTTTTTGAGATTTTCGCTAGAATTGCTCAGACCATTTTTTTTTTTTAAATTCTTGCAGTCAAATAGATCTAAAACTATTATCATTTTTCAATCATTTTAGAAGGAAAATTCATTTAGAGAGTTCTATTCCTAGGGAGGGGGAATGTTCCTTCTTAAGGTGTCTTTATGTAATGTGTTCTTACAAATTGTGTAATATTAGTAAAAATATTAAAATATTATAAAATAGTTAGTAAAATTATAATATATTTTTAGCAATTCAGAGTTTGTAGAAAATGTATGAGTTATCTTGAGGATTGTAAGAGAAGGTCGTGTTTGTTTTCACTAGATTTATTTTCATATAAGTTTATTTTTTAGGCATTCCCATTGGATATGTCCCAGTATGAGAATCTGTTCAATACCTCTAGGATACCTAAGACAGGAAAAGATACACTCTTCCATGACAACACCACTAGACACATTATTGTAATGAGAGGCGGCCATTTTTTTAAAGTGGATGTTCTTGATGAATCCGGTAATATATATTTTACAATTGACCAATTATGCCAGCAATAAAGATGGGCCTGTACAAAATTATTATTTATACTAGTATGTTCTCTTCCAGCAATTAGTTCAATTACATAGTTTTTGTTAGAAAAAAGCAAAACAGAGACAACAAAAAACAATGTGCAGCTGTTGAAACTGTATGTGCTCTATGAGAATTGAGGGGAAAATATCGTTGAGCAGCGTATTACCCAGCGTGGTTTACAAAAAATTTAGTAGTGGTAATACGATGTTTGAAAGAAATTCAGGATCGGGGCGACCATCATGGAACGTTGATGTGCCTTTACGAATATCTGTTAAGTCATATCCAAATCACAAAAACTGTGCACACGCTACAAACTAGTAGTATCTAAAAACAGGCCTTCTTATATTACGGGAGAGATTAAGGGAGATGTAGAACAATTGACGCATGCACTTATATCTCAGCAGGCCGCATGATACGTTCTTTTACTAAAGATATGACTTGCATTGAAAAATGAATTAACGGGCAGAAATCATGAACAGATTTAATGGTTAAGCGATCGAACGATATTTTCAGTTGGAAAACGAAGACAATTTGTGCAAATTCGAACCCGATTACTTTCCTTGAAATCTAAACCTTACCTATCAGCTTCTGAATGTAGTCAAAAAATGGTTCAGCGTTTCTAGCTTCGATCTATCGCAAAAAAATTGTGTCCTAACAGGGCAATGCTGTTTGGCTTGAATTGGTATTGAGCATATTCATACACCCACACGAGCCTGTGTTTTTTTTTTGCATTATCTGCTTTTGACATTTGCCCTAGCGAACAAAAGTGCAAAAATTGTTGCAAATTTAAACTTCCATTTGAATTTTATATCTGTGAAAGTTTGATCCAGAATTGATATTTCGAGAGGTGGGTCAGATCCTAAAATCTAAAGTTAAAAACAAAAGCATGTTTTTTTTGTTTTTTTTTTAAATCCTTTTCGTTGCAACAATAATGGTTGGTACAATATTGAAGGCTACTAATAATTTTAATTTAAAACAAAATTCCTTATTGATAACAACGTAGATTACACCAGAAATATTTTACACGTCCCTTTGTGATTTCAGGTAACATTTTAAATGCTCAGGATATATATACTGGACTGGATTACATTTTAAAAGAACCTTATAAAGCACCTGAATTTCCTTTGGGAGTACTCACTGTGGAAGAAAGAAATACTTGGGCCACAGCCAGATCACATTTAGAAAATACTGGCAATGCGGAGGTCTTGAAAGTGATTGACAGTGCCATTTTTTGTTTGATATTAGATGAATCCCAGCCTACAAGAGATTATAAAGAGCTTATACGTCAATACCTACATTCTGATGGAACTAATAGGTTTGTAATGGGAGTATTTAAAAATTAACAGATTTTTAACAATTTAAAAAAATAGCACAGTTTCAGACTAGCGAAAAGGTGAAATAAAAAATTTATCTTTCTTAAGTTTTATGTTCTATAATTAGAGTTTGATGGTGTTTACTTCTTGTCTCTTTAACTGTAACTTGAACAGATTGCTCTTAATTGACAATTTGATTAAGACCTAATATGTGAAATTTTAAAATTAATAATAGACTAATATAATAATATAACATAAATTAGCTTTTAGTGGCCGTAAAATGTTGGCATTAAGGATTCAATTTAGTGAGGAATAACCCCATCTTTTTGCCAACGTTTCGGCAAATGTATTGCCTTTGTCAGGGCGTGGCTATGCGGGTTGGTTGAGTTACAGAAAACTGATGCTGTTAAGAGTTTTCTGTAACTCAATCAACCTGCAGAGCCACGCCCTGAAGAAGGCAATAAATTTGCCGAAACGTTGGCAGAAAAACGGCTTTGTTTTTTGTTCTGGACCGATTCCTCGCTAAATTGAATCTTTAATATAAATATACCATGAACCTACCAAGAAATGTCGCATTTTAAAACACTCACGAATCTTGATGGGTTTTAAAGCCATCAAACGCCTTTATTTAAGAAAAAAGAAGTAATTTTTTGTATACACCTTATTTTTAAAAAACTGTAAAAAAGCGCAACAGTCGAAAAAATATGTAAATTGTACACCTTGAATCAAATAGAAGGATAACCTAGATTTTGGGGTTTGACGGTCACCTAGCTTCCAATAATAGTGCCACTTTCTGTTCACAGATGGTTTGATAAGTCATTCTCGTTGATCGTTCTCAAAAATGGCGTTTCCGGCTTAAATTTTGAACATTCCTGGGGAGATGGTGTGGCTGTATTGCGTTATTTCGAAGATATATACAAAGACTCTACGCTGAAACCACATATTCATCCTGATACAAAGCCGTCTAGTCAAAATGCAGAACGTCTAGTGACCCCCTTAAGTGAGTACATATTACTCACTATGAAAATATTTTGTGGCACACATAAAAAATCTATTCGTTTAAGTTTGATTGTCATCAAGGAAGAGTTCGGCTCTACATTGCCTAGTAGGACCATATGTATGGTAGGAACCATAAATCTTTGCAAGAAATCTACGTTACCTTAATTTTTATGTGATGTTCATATTGACTTAAATTAAATTGGTGAATTATAGTCGTAAATTTCGTGCAATAAGAGAGTTGTGTTAATGGCCAGATTTTTATTTTTTACAGAATTTCAACTAGATGACAAGTCTAAAAATTTTATCACAGAAGCGTTAATCAAATATAAGAAAATTACAGATTCCTTGGATATAAATCTATTGGAATTTTTAGATTTTGGCCGGAATACTTGTAAGAAGCATAAAGTCAGTCCAGACTCTATAATGCAACTTGCATTTCAGGTGGCTGTGTTTTATTTTTATTTAACTTTAAGTGAGACGTCGCAATCGTTGTTAACTTCAATTTTTCTACTTTTTTCAGATAGCACATTATAAATTGAATAAACGTTTTGTATCCACCTACGAGTCATGCAGTACGGCAGCTTTTAAACATGGTCGCACAGAAACTATGCGACCTTGCACGGTTGAAACAAAGGTAATTAGTATTTAATGCTGTGTTAGGTCGTTCAGAGAACGATTTTAACGGGTTTGATGTTATGGTCCACTTTGAGTAAGGCGATCTATCGAGGAGTGTCTCTAGATGAATGTGCTTATTCCAATCTAGGATATGTGCTATTTCTTACTGTATTTCGAATGAGTGAATACTACAATTTTTGAACAAACGAAAGATAAAACAGGTCGATTTATCAGTATTTTTAAATAATTTTTGTCAAATGGCAAATTGTTAAAAAAATTAACAGAGTGCAAATCTCATTTAATAAAACTTATACTAAAAATAAAAATAATAAAATATTTTCACCTCACTATTTATTATACTTTATTATGTATTCTGATTACTTAGGCAGTTTGCTTAGATATTTCATCAAAAGATAAACCTGCTAGGGAATTTATAGTAGAGAAAATTAAAAAGTGTTCCGCATTACATGGCCAATTAATAAAGGAAGCTGCAATGGGTAAAATCTTAAATATTAAATGAAGTTTTTTGATCATCATTCAAGTTGGATGCAGTGTTAACTTCAAAGTTTACTCTGATTTTTTTTAGGTCAGGGATTCGACAGACATTTGTTCGCTTTACGCGTGCTAGCCGAGAAAAATGGTAAAGTTCCAGAATTATACACAGATCCAGCGTTTTCTCGTCTCAATCACTATGTGTTGTCCACATCAACTCTTAATTCCGACGCACTGATGCTTGGGGCGTTCGGGCCAGTTGTCCCTGATGGGTACGGCATTGGGTAAGTACTTATGCTTGTCAAAAATTTAGTATCGTAAGTAAAACGATTGAAAAATGTGAATTCTACTCGGCCAATTGTGAGTATTCGTGCAAATTTTCAAGAGAAATCTATGTTTTGAGGATCCTTAATATAAAGAAATCTGATATAAACACTCACACGATTTTCTCTTACTGAAATAATTTTATAAGTCAACTCTTTGCTCTAGACCATTTTGTTTTTAGGGTATTGAAAACCACTTTTTTACTGGTCTCGTTTTCTTTGTTTTCTTTTCTTCTCGCCTTACCTACCTTGGTATCGTATTATAATTATAATAAAATTACTAAATTGTCTCCTGACATACGATTTTACATTAATATTTCATCAATGTACAGTTGTTTCAATTGGCAATTTTCATTTCAGTTATTCAATATGGAATGATAGACTAGGTTCCATTGTGTCCAATTACCGAGATCATTCTGATGGTGCCGGATATATCCAATGCCTGGAGCAAGCACTCAGAGATTTATACGACTGTTTGAAATAACGTTTAAAAGTATTATTAATATTATTTTGATATTTATATTTATATGTTTTGAAATACATGTAAACTATTCCTTGTTCGAATTTCAATTTGGGCTACAAATTATTTACCAAGATATCTCAGAGTCCTCGGCAAGTTATTCACCATGTTCTAGGAGACATTCACACAGTCGGAAGGTGTGTCCTGTTCATCATCAACATGAAGTACAACAATCACAAGGCTGGAGCAATATCCATAGTGTTAAGAAATAAACAAAATATATAAATAATAATATTTTATTTGTAATTATTGACAGTCTTCGAAACAAATTTGGAACATATTCCCTCCTCTAAGCATCAGTGATTTAGGCTGCCAGGGTTTTGTTGTGAAATGGGTTGAGTTGATGAGTTTGAATGTGTCAGTGATAAAAGCCAGCAAAAATTGTATAACATCTAAGTAACTTCAGTATTGATTATTTTTATTTTAATTTGCTTTAATTATTTGGGCGGAAACACTTTTTTTAAAAAATAGGGATTTGAATCAACTCGTTCCACCATTGGATTCATTGCAGTGGACCTAGTTTGCTCTTATAGCCCATTACTGTTCTAGACAGCACGCTCCGATTTCTTGCTGTAATCATCGCATTGTACGAATGTTACGGCTGGTACTTGAAATTTTCTTGACTTATGTGAAAACTACTGTTAGTATTAGTGGTACATTGTAATAACTGAGATTGGTTTAAGGAACCATGTATTTGTAAATAATATTAAACATTCAATTTTTTTCATTTTCAAATTTCATAAAAAATATACAATTTTCGTTTTGCACACATACATAAACAAACAAAATTTATTTCATGGTAACAAGAAATTATAGCTTTAAAAACAATTTTAAGGCAGTATCCGTATCCTCCTTTAGAATACTTCCTTGCGGAAGCTAAAGCCGAACTGATCACATTTTAGACGCAAGATCCGGGCCAACTGAGGCGGACCGCAGTAGAACACGGTCACCTTGCCTTTCTTCTGGTCTAGCAGCTGCTTGAACACTTTGTCCCAGTTCGGCCGTCCCGCATTGGTACGCGTCTTCAGGCCAGTAATTAAGTCGCGTTTCTCCTGAAATTATCATTATAATTATTAAATTCACTTTAGTTCAGAATGATTTTCATTCATTCAATAATGCATTGAATCAACTATACA